>NC_083349.1:43800562-48800562 GCF_030254825.1 Meriones unguiculatus
CATGCAGACAGAAAACAAGCCTTTCAGAGGCTGAACTTTAGCCATGCTCCAGACTTCTGGACAGCACAATTTTAATACCAGAAAACAGGGAAGATGTTTTACAAAGTCCCGAGGAAAAGAAAGTGTGATTTGGTGATGTCATATCCAGCCAGGAGGCCACTTCAAATTTAAAGCGTGTATTTCAATACATGAAAGAACTCAGCAAGCGCAGGGCCAGTATATAGTAACCTGAAACCAGTACCCTGCTAATTTACAGAGATAGATGTTAACAGAACTCAAAAATGAAGACACAGAAACGAGACTAAAGCCCTTATCAGATTCAGTGAGTACCAAACTAATAACAGGCAGTAATGGAAAAAGGACTGTAGACAGAATGGAATGGTTACTTATAGCAAAATATACAGTAGTATATACACACAGGAGCAAATGTAACAAGACCAGAGATCTGTAGAAGGGTAGCGACAAATGCAAACTCAAATGTCATGCTCCCGTAATGTAAAGGCAACTGACTCGACTGAGAAAGACCTCTGAAGGAGGGGGGTCAGTTGGAAGGGGTGAAGGTGGTGAAGGTGAAAAAAAAAATAAATTATATATGTGTGTGTGTACGTGTGTGTGAAAATGTCCTAATGAAGTCATTACATATGCTAATAAATGCTGTTATAGACCTCTGATGCCCATGTTTCTTATGATTACTTTTTAAAACTTAAATAATCATTCTCTTATAGATAAAAATTATTCTGAAGTCTGATTATTCCTTTTTTTCTTATTTAAGCTTTTCTGCTATTTTGACAGGCTTTAATATTTTTCTTCTAAAAAAGTCACATAGAGCAGGATGCTTTTAAAAAATATCGTTACCATTCAATAGACTTTGTCTTCACATTGACTGTGTTTATCAGGAAGTGTTTGACCAAGCTGGGTGTAGTGGTGCACACCTGTAATCTCAGCATTTCTTTGGGAGGCTGAGGCAGAAGTACCTTGAATTCAAGACTAGCATGGATACATAGCAAAAGTGAAGCCAGTCTGTGTTCCAAAATAAGGCTATATAAAATAGATAAATAATTAAAAATTCAACCAATATTAATAGTGAATATTTCTGAGCATCATGTTCTGGTGATTATTTTTAAGGATTGATCTTTGTGCTACCCTTAGTTCTTTGTATTCTCTACAAAAAAAACATGCATTGTTTTTTTTTTTTACTAAAACAACAAAAATTATTTTCCTTTAAAAGAGAAAAATGCCTGGAAATACATGAGACAAGATGTTAAGCATGGGAAATCAGTATAAGATGAGTGTTTGTGGCCATCAAGTTATTATTTACAGTTTTTTAAGCAACTTTTTTTTCATTTCAATTTGTTTTATTATTTGTTTTGTTTTGTTGCAACAGTGTCTCACTAAATATCTCTGGCTGTCCTTACACTCACTTTATAGACCATTCAGGCCTTGAACTCAGACGTCTGCCTGCCTCTACCTACTGAGTGCTAGAACTGTAAAATTATAAGCATGTACCACCATACCTGACCCTATTCTTTACAGTTACGTCATTTTTTTTTGAGAGAGAGAAAGAGCACATGAGAGAGAGACAGATGAGAAAGAGAAGTTTGAATGCTGAAGATGGAATCAGCGGTATGTCTGAAAGCCTTGTTCAATCCCAGTATCACACAGAAGGGGAAAAAGACCCCCAAACTCCCGAATTAGTTTCTGTTTCCAACATTTTTCAGGAAAAGATGAGCAGGCCCACGCACCCACATTTGGGCCAGCAAAACTTCATGACCTGCTGGGCTGGGCACTGCTAGCTCTCTAACGCTGCCCACCTCACCATAATTCCTGCTTTTGGTTTCAGGCTCCCAACACAACTTTCTGATCATAAATGGACTCTGTGTGTGGTTTCCCTACAGGGAGAAGATGAACAGATGTTAAGCATGCAAGGGCGAGACCCAGTTTGCCTTGTTCGGTGCTGTGGCCACAGCATCTGGTGCTCGGCAGACGCTCTGTGACTCTTTAACTAGAGGCTGAACCTCCTGGGCTTTGAGCTGCTTGAAAGTTACACATACCTAAGGCAAATCAGTAAATTGCCATTCTGGGTTACTGACTGGGCTCTGCTTCCACCCGCCTCTCTCCTCTCTGAAAGATTGACCCTCTGGTCAGTGACAGGATTATGACTCACAGTTTACAAAGCTGCCAGCCCAGGAATTTTCCTGTCAGAGCCAAGGTCATGTCTCCCTGGAGCGGGGGTTTGTCTGCAAGCTGGAGTACCTCGGAAGCTTTTGTTTTTGTCTCACTTCTCAAACTGCTGGGCAGGGCACCAACTGCCAGGTTTACTCTGTGTGTGCTTGTTTATATAAGATAGGATAACTTATTTTTATAATTTTAACTTCTCTTTACTACTGTTTGTGACTGAGATAAGATAAACAGGTTCTTTTTTTTGTTGTTGTTTGCTTGTTTTGTTTTGTTTTTTTAACTATGCTTTTCTTGATTTTGGTCTATTTGAATCTTTTGACCAAGTGGGAAGGGTATTATTTTGCTACTTCAGGATCAAATCAAGAATTATGAGATGACTCCAACAAAGTGGTTTGTGTTACTGTTGTTAGTGTTTTGTTTTGTTTTGTTTTAATTTGGAAGTTGAGGGGGAGAGCTTGTGCTGAGAGACAGAGCAAGAGGGCGAAAGCGGTTTGTTGGAGCTAGTGAGACGGAAGTGGCACTCTCTGGGAGGAGAGAACAAGCCTTGTGCGTCTGATAGCTGCTGCCTGCCGAGTCTCTGAGGGAGGGGGCAGAAGGGTGTGTGTGATGTTGCGCCTAAGCACTGTGCTTCAGAATAACATTAAAGGGTGAGGGACCACTAAAAAGATTTCCCTGAGTCCCCTGGCCGGGAAGAGTGTCTTTCAGATGCCTGAATTATCTAGTGGTCCAGTCAGAACCTGTGGCAATAGAAATGGCCGCCAACTATCTAGAGCCAAGCTCCATTCATCGACTGGTACCAGATACACTAAGGATTCGTATGTTGGTTATTTGGTAGCAATCCACAGAGCCCCAATAATGCTAATCTGATGACAGGTTGAACTTTCCTCAGAAAACAATCGTCTTACATATCCGAGATACAGACATATCCTTATGGGCAGCCAAGAGCTGGAAAAGTGTTATGTTTGTGGTTGTTTTTCCCTCTGCCGTGTTTGCAAACGTTTTTTACTTTTACAATGTCAGTGGTGGTATCCTGTGTCTCCCCTATGCTGCCCAACTGGCCGTGAACCATACCCAAGTCCTGCTGAAGGTCAGAGCAAAGCATCCAAGGACAGAGAACGACTCCAAGGCTGATCAGGCAAAAGTAAAGAAGGACAGACCACTAAGGGGTATGCCCACATGGCCCATACTGACGCAGTGGTTTCTAAGGTACAGACAGCTGTGACCATGAAAGGAGTGACTCAGAGTACGGCCCAAGGAACAAAAGCTCTAGACAAGGCCTGAGTACCCTAGATCTACAGAGTGTGTCTGCAGTGATAGACAGGTGTGAGCAGCCTGTGAGGAGCCCAGACTTGCCCACACCAATGTTGGAGATTGTGTGAGCTTAGCCACCTTGCCTGACCGTCCCTCAGGAGTGGATAGACAGCCTCCTTGTGCGGATCAATGAGGAAAATGGTCAATGCAGCCAGTTTCCAGAAAGCGCCTCTGCTGTGGGCAAAAGCTCTGTATAGCCAGGGAGACCAACCATGTCAGGGATGGCTGCCCTGGGGAAACAGTGTGGCCTGGGCAGGTGCTGCCTCCTCCTGTGCCCTCTGACATACTGCAGGCTTCTGCCACTCCTCCAGTGTTTGCCTTTCCCTGACCCTGCGTTCCTGCCCTGGCTCCTCCTGAAGTGCCAGGCCAGGCACTTCAGAACCGAACCTTAGCTGGAGGAGTGGTAGTGTCCTGGTGTTAAATTTGCACACATGTACGTGGGTGACGTCTATGGTTCTGGGCCACAGCTGGAACATGGCAGGCTCTGCTTTGTCCTCTGCCTGCTTCATGACATATTTACAATTTTTTTTAAAAAAGTTATTTAAGTCATTGATTACATGTGAATATTATTATGCAAATAATATTAGAGTTTTGGTTTTCAATTGGTGTTGAAATGGGGAGTCACTTCAGGGTCTTGAGCAAAAATGTGATGATCTGATTTATTCATAAAAGGATTACTCATGACACTAATTAAAATAAATTGTGTGGCTCACAGAAGAGGGTGGGGAGGGAGGATGGGGAGGGGAGGGAAGGGAGGGGAAGAAAGGGATGCTCATCAGCAGGAAAATGGCCTGGGAAGGATGTTAGCAAGGTATTACTGAGTATAGAGAAGGCATATTAGTATCTATTTTAATAAGACAAATAACCAGCCAGAGAAGGAGGAGAAAAGACAGATAGATAAAACCATGCTGTATCTTCTTGGAAAGCAGACATGACCTACCCCCAACTGCATCTTTTTTCCAAACTACACATGTGTTTGTGTGGGCTCCCATACCCAGTGATGGGGAGGGGTCCCCAAGTCTCTGGCATGGCAGGCAAGTGGGCAACGGCTTGGAAAATCTAATGGAAGATCTGTGGTCAATAGGCTCAGGGGCACTGAAAACTGAGCCAGGGAGGACACAAGCTGGCATACACTACACAGAGTGGATTTTTAGATAATCATTTTCTTCCTAATGTCACTTACATAATGATATTCACACATAATTGATAAAACCTGATGAAAAAAAATCCCTATTTCTAAAAGTTTACTATTATTATTTACAATTTATTCACTTTGTATCCCAGTTGTAGCCCCTTCCCTCATCTCCTCCCAGTCCTGCCCTCCCACCCTCTTCCTCTCCTAACCCTCTTCCCTAGTCCACTGATAAAGGAAGTCCTCCTCCCCTACTGCCTGACCCTAGCCTATCAGGTCCCATCAGGATGGCCTGGATCCTGTTCCTTTGTGGGCTGGCTAGCTCACTCCACCAGGGAGAAGTGATCAAGGAGCAGGCAACTGAGTTCATGTCAGAGACTGTCTCTTCTTCCCTTACTAGGGAACCCACATGGAGACTGAGCAGGGGGTCTAGGTCCTCTCTATGCATGGCCTTTGGATGATGCATCAGTCTCTGCAATCCCTGTGTTTTTTTTTGTTTTGTTTTGTTTTGTTTTAGTCTCCTTGTGGGGCTCCTGTCCCCTCCAGGTCCTTCTATATCCCTGTTCTTAAGACTCCCTGTGCTCTGTCCAAAGTTTGGCTATGAGTCTCTGCATCCACTTAGATCCCCTGCTGGTGGAGTCTTTTAGAGAGATCTGTGGTAGACTCCAGTTCTGTTCCTTCTCTCCTATCGCTTCTGGTGTCTATCCTATTTTCCCTTTTGAATGAGAATTAAGCATCTTCCCTAGGATCCTCCTTGTTTTTAAAGTTTATTTTAAATAGGAGAGAAGGTATGACATAGGCCAAGCCCAAATATGGCCTCTTTCTTTTCTTGAGACTTCATCAGTAACCAGTGGATCTTGAGCGTGTGTGTGTGCGCGCGCGCACACACACACACACACACACACACACACTTCTAGACAACATACTGCTAAGGACAGCAATCAGTTTTATCAGCTCTAAATTACCAACATTAAGTTACTAACAGGGAAACAAGCCAATTTCTCTCTCTTCCTCTTCCCCTCCTCTCCCCAGAAGCTGGGGACGGGAGAAGTTTGCTCTTCTATGTCACTCTATGAGGTGCCATAGAAACAGTTAACTAGTGCTTCTCAGGAGCCACTGTTTCACTTAGGCTGTGTCATGGCAAAAACAGCTCTACCAGTCAGAATGTTTAGTTGAACTTCACTGGCAAAGGTGTCAGTTAAGAGAAATGAAGATCAATGGACTCAGCAAACACATTAGCCTTCTTTCTCCTTCCATTGTGCTGTTGAATCAGCCATGTAAATCCTTTTGATTGCGAGTGGGTGATGACTTGGTTAAGCTCCACAGCTATGGATCAATGTCATCCCTCCACATTTTACAAGAAGCTTTTGTAATGTCACTAACAATCTCATTGGTGTGCAATGCTTCACTCACAAACACCATTTGAAACACTCTCATTCAATTTTGCAAACAACTCTGAGGGAGACATATCATGCCTTCCCTGGCTCTGTCTGGTAGAAAAGACAAGCCGGTTAAAGTGGCCTGCCCAAGATCATAGCATCAGCATATAACAAAGGAAGGAGGGACCAGAATCCCTTTTAAATGTTCCTTCCTGGCTTGACAGCCCAGAGGCTTGGTTTGGTTTCCATGTTCATTCCTGAAGGACAGCTGGACTAAGATTTGGGAGAGGAAGAGCTAACTGTATAGGTGGTGCTCAAGAACAGGATTTGGAGTATCAGGGGTATGACGAAGCTCCTAGACTCCTAAGTCTCAGACAAGGATGAGGCAAGCCATCAGAGATGGGAATGAATGTGCACCCTAGTGCAGTCCTTCAAGCCCCGGAACGCCTCAAACAGATGAAGAAAAGGAAAGAAACAGGAATCGTTGGCTGGGCATGATGGCACATGCCTTTAACCTCAGCTCTCTAGAGGGGAAGCAGAAGCAGATGGATATGTGAGTACATGGCCAGCCCAGCCTACATGTCAAGATCTAAACCAATCAGGGTCTACAGAGTGAGCCTCTCTGAGATGGGGGTGGATATCGAAGAGACAGAGAGAGAAAGAGAGAGACAGAGAGAATCAACAGTGGGTAAAATAATTTTTAATGGGTCAGCTATTAGTAGTTGAGGTCTTAGAGCCTGTTCCTGCTATATGCACCTACACATAATTGTAGCAAGCTCAAGGAGAAGAGCCTTAGCGAGGACTTCTGGTGGGCCGAGTAGCCCATGGACCTACTGGAGAGCTGAATCCTTCTGGAGAAATTCTAGAAATGAAAGAGGAGTCATAGGCAATGTTAAGAGGGTGCTGTCCAGGTTGGAAATTGACAAACTGAAGGGCTGATAGGGAAGAACATTTGGCAAAGGAGGGGGAGAAGGAAATACATTATCTCTGCAGCAGTATGCTTTTATCAAAGGGCTATAGAAAATATTGTTTATGTTGGAATCAGTCTGAAGACTGAAGGAAGATTAGAAAAGAGCTTCAGTTTCCTTAAGCAGAGCAGGCCTCTAGAAATATTTGAAATTGAGAATCTGTTGGGGGAAAAAATCAGATACTGGCAAAATTATAAAGATGAAATGGTAAGGTTATACAAAACTGCAACTCCAGTGGTTTCTAATTTTTTCCACTATGTGCAGAACATTTGATGATAGTTAACATATTGGTGGATGCAGTAATGCATACATATTGTATTAGCACCTGAGACACTGAGGCAGGAGGATCACAGTTTGATGCCATTCTGGACTCTCTAAATGAGACTCCATCTTAAAAAAGAGTGAATGGGGGAAGGGAGGAAGGAGTCGCTAACAATGACTGGATGAAGGAACATTACAGTTTCCAGAGGGGGGAAAAGGAATAGAAAAAAAACAAAAAAGAGTAGTGAGACCATTGCTGTAAAACCAGAACACTAGCCTGGACTGTTTTGTGGGTGGTTTGCCATTCAGAATGAAAGTGATCTTTAGAAGCCAGCATGGATTCCCAAAAACTCAGCCGTGGTAAAGATAAAATACTCTCATTTCTTTGTCCAACATGATGAATGGGCTGACAGAATGATGCAAGATACTCGTTATCCTTTTGTTTTTTAATTTCTTCCACACAATATATTTTGATCAAATTTCCCTCCCTCCCACAACTCTTCCCAGATCCTATCCACCTCCCTCCTCACCCAGATTCATGTTCTTTCTCATTCTAATGAAACAAAAATCAAAGCTCAAAACAAATGACAAAAACCAATAAAGACAAAAAAAAAAATGCCAATACAAAACAAAAAGCACACACACAAAACGGAATTCATTTTATGTTGGCCGTGGAGCCTGTCTGCCCTGGAAGGTGGTTGGTATACTCAGTGACACTCCACTGGTGAAAACTGATTTTCCCTTTCTCAGCAGAACTCAGTTGCAGTTTCTTGTTTGGGATGGAACCTTGTGTCCATTTCCTTTTCTCAGTGCTGGAATTTTGCCTGGCTTAAACATGTGCAATTTTATATATGCTGTCGCTGTGCCTGTGAGTTCATGTGTGTTTGAGCCCTGTTTTGTCTGGAAGATGCTGGTTTTGGAGCCACCTACCACCTGTGGCTCTTAAAATCTTCCCTCCTCCTCTTCCGCACAGATATCTGAACCTCGAGGGGAGACGCTTTGCTGAAGACGTCCCATTTAGGACTCAGTTCTCCAAAGTCTCTCACCCTTTGCTCACCTGGACATCCTTTTATATTGGACTCAATGAAAATAAGCTGACTGTCAGTAGGAACAGTTAGACGTGGGGCTTGCTAGACTTCCCCAAACAGTACTGGTTGAAGTACCCATGCCAAGTTGCTAACAGAGGCAGGTTTCCTAATTGATGATTTTGACTTAGTCTTGGCAAACAAAACAAAACAAGAAACTAGAACTTGAAAGATTCACAAAAAGGTAGTATCTTGAATTGGCTTATGAAACCTGACGGCTGCATTTTCAGAGTATCTGCAAGCTCGGAGGCATTACGTCATAGCTCATGTTCTCACAGTGGGGATGTGCAGACTACAAAAGAGGAAAGCATGACACATAGGTATTTTTCTCTCCCCTCCCAAAGAGAATGGCACACCACTCCACAGAAAAGTGGTATGTTAGTTAGGACTCTTGACTGAGGCTCAGATTAGTTTAGACAAGAAGCACCCTACCCCCAGCAATTTGTTCCTCCAAGTAACTTGCTAATGACAAACTTTTTTAGAGACTGTTACTAGACTAGCCCAAGGATAAAACATCCATTGTCACCCAGCCAAAAGTTGAAAACTATTCTTATCTCCCTGAATTGCTGGCTGGAACCATAAACAAAATTCAAGGCTTCCCAGGTCGGCATGACCTTAAAATTCCAAGCCAGTCAGCTACAACAAGCTCGTGCAGTATTGCTACCCTAAAAGGAATGTGCATTTCAAGTAGTCAGTCATGGCAGAAAACAAAGCCCTTCATCATTCGAGCATATTCCATGGGTCATAACTACTGTAAGCTGGGTTTATGAACACTTGTAGTTTGGAATTTTTCTGGATTGTAATCTGTCCTTGTCTTATCTTATTGCTGCTAGGTAAAGGGCTCTTAGTTTTTGTTTTTCCAGAGGAAGGAATTCAGCAAAGAGAGAGAGAGAGAAGAAGGGAGAGAGAGGCTCTTGAGAGATAGGAAGAGAGACAGATAGAAAGAGAGAAAGAGACATAGACATACAGAGACAGAGACAAAAAAGAGAGAAAGAGAGAGACAGAGACACACATACAGATACAGAGAGAGAAAGAGAGAAAGATCAAGCAGAGCAACCTAGGAACCTTCTACAGAGGGCTTCTGAAAGCCTCTGCCCTGCAGACTATCAAAGCAGATGCTGAGTCTGATGGCCAACTGTTGGGCAGAGTGAATGGAATTTTAGGTAAGAAGTGGGAAATAGTAAGAGCTGGAGAAAACAGGGTCTCCACAAGGAGAGCAACCGAACAAGAAAATTTGAACACAGGGTACTTCCCAGAGACTCATACTCCAACCAAGGACTATTCATGGAGATAACCTAGAACCCCTGCACAGATGTAGCCCATGGCAGTTCAGTGTTCAAGTGGGTTACATAGTAATGTGAAGAGGGACTGCCTCTAATATAATCTGATTGGCCTGCTCTTTGATCACCTCCCCCTGAGGGGGGAGCAGCCTTACCAAGCCACAGTAGAGGACAATGCAGCCACCTTTGATGTGAACTGATAGACTAAGATCAGAAAGGAGAGGAGAAGAGGACCTCCCCTATCAGTGGACTTGGGGAGTGGCATGCATGCAGAAAGGGGAGGGAGCGTGGGATCGGGAGGGGAGGAGGGAGGGGCTTATGGGGGGGGATACAAAATGAATAAAGTGTAATTAATTTAAAAAAAAAAGATCAAGCAGAGGTTTATTTAGCACAGCACATTCCAAACAACTTAGGAATGGGCTCACTCGGGTGGGCAGCAGTGAAAGATGTTGGTCTGTTTTCAGAGGCTTTAATGGCTACTTACACGGTGGATGGTATATCCACTGGGGTATAATGATAGCTTTTCCCTCTCAAATTATGGTGGAATGAGAGTCTCCTTCTTAAGAGTATTTCTTTTCATGATCCTCTTTAAAGGCTCATACAAGGTGGTCAACACCAAGGTGTCTGAGCTGAAGTGATGGCTCTGCAGTTAAAAGTATGTATACTCCTACAGGGGACCTGAGTTCAGTTGCCTGCACCCACATGGTATCCACAGAACCACTCCAGCCCCACGGTATCTATCAGACACTTCCGGCTTCTGCGGGCACCTGCACTCACTTACATACACACGAACACATGCACACACAAACACAAACACACATAATTAAAACTAAAACATTATGTTTTAAAGGAAACCTCACAATTTAATAAGGCAGGGCTAGTATTATGAGTTAAGTTGGTTGATATGTTAGTTACTTTTCTATTACCGTGATAAAATGTCATGACCCAGACAACTTAGAAGAGAAAGTGTTTGGTCAGGCTACAGTGTTCAGAGGGTCCATAGTGCCAGAGTAAAAGCACAGCAGCAGGGATATCTGAGAAGTGACATCTCGATCAGCAAGTAGGAAGCAGAGAGCGGCCTGCACTGGGAATGGTGCAAGCCTTTTGACACCTCAGAGCCCACCCCCAGTGACGTACTTCCTGATCCTTCCCAAACAGCTCCCCCAACAGGGAGCCAACTATGAGCCTGTGGCAGCCATTCTCATTCAAACCACTGCCATTGAGGACAGGATTTTCTTTCTATGCAGCATGATCTGTGCTGGGAAAAACCCTATGGATTTTTCTCTCCTTGTTTATCACAATGTACCTAGTCACTCAAGGAGCTGGCCAAAATAGAGTCTGGGTGGGGATGAGGCATGCCCTCCACACCTGCATAGGAGACCCTCCTCCCTCCTTTTCATGTCTTCCCAGTGACCTATGTTCACAGTACCACAGTAAGTTTGGTCTAGATTTTGTTGTGAGGTAACTCTTTCAGAGAAGACCTGGACCCTTAAAAGCCTTTATAGCTGGCAGCTACATTGGGGAACGTGTCCAAAACATGCAGCTTTGAGTCTTCACTATTCTTGGCTTTTAAAGCACAAGAAACCATATCCTGGGTTGACACACTGCAGTTAACAAGAACAGTTAGCAAGAAGTGGAAATCGAGAAGCTGAAAAGCAAGGTTAGTACACATACGGACTTTCCTGGCCACATCCTGGGACCATTGACTTTGCCTTTGTTCCTGTTTTGGTGGATGGACTAGATCTTTGTTCTGGTTTTGGCAGGTGTTGCTGTCTACAGGCTAGGCTTCAAGGTCTGAATGGACTTCTGTCATGGCATCAGTTGTGCTAAGGTCTGTGGACCAGTTGCAGTTTAAACACTAAAAACTGGAATTTTGTGCTTTTGAAAAATTCGTAAGCTTTGCTAAGAATCATTTGGAATTGTGGCCATTTTGGGGATCTTTCCCTTAGATAAAGTAGTTGTTTATTAGAAGTGCCCTTGAGAAAATAAGTTACAAAAATCCACCCACCGCCCCCCCAACCCCCTTATCCCCCCCCCCCGGCAAACTAGGGGATGCATTGTTTAGTTGGTGTATAATGATTTCTAAAAGAATTACATTCCACTTTCTGACCCTTGATGTGACTGAGGAAGCATGGCTGAAGGCTCCCATCTCCCTGCAGTCATGTCTAAGTCAGAGTCTCCCCAAAAGCCCAAACAGCTGCAGAAGCTCTTCATCTCAGGGCTGAGCTTCGAAACAACCAACGAGAGGGTAAGGAGCCATTTTGAGCAACGGTGGCCACTCACCGGCTGTGTGGTAACGAGAGATCCAATCACCAAGATATCCAGGGGCTTTGGATTTGTCACACACGCCACTGTGGAGGAAGTGGATGCCGCTATGAAGGCAAGACCACGCAAGGTGGATGGAGGAGTTGTGAACCCAAGAAAGCCATGTCAAGAGAAGATTCTCAGAGACCAGTTGCCCACTTAACTGTGAAAAAGATCTTGGTTAGTGGTATTAAAAAGACACCCCAGAGCCAGGTGCACTGTAACCCCAGCACCCGGGGAAGGAGAGGCAGGTGGATCTCTGTGAATCTGAGGCCAGTCTGGTCTACAAATCAATTCCAGCACAGCCAGTGCTACACAAAAAAACACAGTGCTAATAAATTCAAGGCTAAAATCAGACTGGATGCAGTGGGTGCCCTCACCTATTCTTTATTTACTTCTACTGCCTTCTTATTTTGAATATAGTTATCCTGCTGGTTCTTTCTGCATGAACTTCTTCACACCAAATGTCATTTAAAGTAAGGTAATGAACTTGAGGTACCAATGTAAACAGAATTGAATGAAATGTTGGTCTCAAGACAAATTCTGAGCCATTGAAAAGTATTTTCCGGACCTGATAAATGGTCAAACTAAATATACAGTCAAATTTGAAGTTCTTTGTGTAAGCTTCAGGAATCCCTGATTCTATCAATCTGTCTATATGATAGCCCTGGATTTAGACTGGAATGGTCCCACTAAGACTTTGTAGCGATCCTATGAAACATGTCTCCAAGGATGGATGAATAAGAGGTAGACAAATAATAAAGTAAATCTTTTTTCAACCATGTTTCTTTCTAGACAGGGTTTCTCTATGTAGCCTTGGCTGTCCTGGCTGGAACTCACAGAGATTCCCCCGCCTCTGCTTCTCTGAGTGCTGTGATTACAGGCATTTAGGCCTGGCTCAGGAAATCTTAAGAACATTATTAGCTCTTTTCTTTAAGAATATACAGTCCAGTCTTCAATGCACACACACACACAATCTGCTGTGTGCTATCATATGTACTTAGAGGAAATATTTCAACAGCACTGTGGTCTTATTGGCTGATCTTATGAAGTGGTCTTGTCATTCCATTTTGTTAATGGACTATATACAGAGATAAGCGATTGATTCAAGAAATATTTGTTAGAATGAGAAATGACTTCCCTGATAGAATTACAACATTTAGCAGAACGTTTTGAGAGGATATTGGGCCAAAAGCGGAACCACTGTCAAGCAAATTGGTGAGTCTGTATTTACAACTGTTCCAAAATACTTGCTCTAATATTTTCATCTTGTGTGTGTGTGTGATGCAGTATACACATATGTATTTGTGTATATAGGAACAAGTGTGTGTGAATTCATGTGTAGGTGTGTATGCATACATGCCCATGGAGGCCTAAGGTTGAACTCTGGAGTCTTCTTCCATCATTCTGCCTCTCTTCTTTAAGGCAGAGTCTCTCCAATGAACCAGAGCTTTCTGATAATCTTGCCTGCCGGCTTCCTCTGAAGATCCACAACTTTGCCTTCTGAGCAATGGAACTGCAGGTGGGCCACCATTTCCCCTCCATATTCACATGGGTCCTAGAAGGTCTGAACTCTGGTCCTCACATTATTTTGTGACAAGCACCTTAACCATGCAGCCACATCCTGGCCCATTTTCTCAAACTTGAAAAAACTTTTAGATGATACCTTTTTGGGTGAAGACACTTGTTTTTATTACAAACAGAAAGAACACTGATTCTTAGACTGCCTCTTAAAACCAAAGCTATACAAGAACTCACTCTACAGAGATTTAAATAACAAGGTGATCGGCCCCTGTACCAGTCTGCAATGGTACTCTCTAGCCTGCCCATTTTAAACAAAAGTCAAAATAAAACAAAAACATGGACAAGAATAGAAGTTTGCAAGAGATGTTAGAGTTGAAAGTAAAACTGTAGAAAACAAGTAACAGGACAGGAGCCTACCACTGAGGGCCTCTGAAAGTCTCTACCTAGCAGTGTATCAAAGCAGACATTGAGACTCATAACCAAACCTTCAGCAGTGTACAGGGAAGCATATAAAAGAAGGGGGAGTTAGTATGACCTGGAGAGGACAGGAGTTCCACAAGGACCAAATATATCTGGGCACAGGGGTCTTTTATGAGACTGATTCTCCAACCAAGGACCATGTATGGATATAACCTAGAACCCCTGCTCGGATGTAGCCCATGGTAGCTCAGTATCCAAGTGGGTTTCCCTAGTAAGGGGAACAAGAACTATTTCTGACAAGAACTCAATGGCTGGCTCTTTAACACCCCCCCCCACCCAAGGGAGGAGCAGCCCTGGTAGGCCACAAAGGAGCACTTTGCAGTCAGGCCTGAAAATACCTGATAAAACAGGGTCAGATGAAAGGGGAGGAGGTCCTCCCCTATCAGTGGACTTGGAAAGGGGTAGAGAGAAGATGAGGGAGGGAGGGTGGGATTGGGAGGGAATGAGGGAGTGTGATACAGCTGGAATACAAAGTTAATAAACTGTAACTAATATTAAAAAATAAGAATAAAAAAAAAGAAAGTAAAACTGTTAGTCCAAGATCTATGCGTGTGGAGAGCGTACATGTATGTATGCAGGTGTATGTGTGTGCTAAGGCCAGAAGGGAATATTTCCTACTCTATCGCTCTCCAGAATTTTTTTTCAGAGCTCAACAACTGGCTAGAATAGCTTGCTAGTGAGCTGTAGGGATCACCCTGTGTTTAACTCTGTCATAGAACTTCCCAAGATAAAGTTCAATTCTCCAAAGTGCACTGCTGAGGTCATGGTGTTGATGCAATAGAAATCTGTGTGCTTCAGGAAGGAAAGGATATTGTCCAAGATTTCTCTAAACTAGTGATGGGAACTCCAGTGGTGCCTAAGATGTGAAAGGGCCTGTAAGTCCTGGGCACCAAGTTTTATTTGTTGGCTTCTCTCATCTATAAGCTAATTTAAAACCAGCATTCAAAAACCTCTCCTTTGAAAACCATGACACAGGAAGCCCTTTACTAAATTTAAAACGAGTTCACAAAATCCTCCCTTATTAGGACAGACTTCCCTGATTATGTGAGTCTCTTAATAAGTACAGTGACAGAACATGTGGAATCCTTCGTCAGACTCCTAAGGGTGTCTTAATTTGATTTAAACAACAGCCATTCAAAACGGCAATGTTCGGGGGTCAACGTGCAGGAAATAACCATGGTGTTCATGCTGTTCCTGATGGGTGACGCTGGCCTCTCTTAATACTGTTCTCAATACTACTTTTTTTTCACCCCCTTTTAATAATGACAAATTCAAATACTTTGAACACTTGAGTTTTGCTAGGGCATTTCCCCCTCAACTATAAGTCTTTAAATGAGAAAAAAAAATCACTTGTCAATATAGTTAAGCTCTTTTAAAAAACCACTTTAATGATGCTTTTCTTTAAGCAACACTAATGAAGTAAGCAATTAAGACTCAGCTGTGTACTAGGAGAATCCTGGATAAACTCACTGCTCAATAAGGAGGAGCTACATGTCCTCATTAGAAAACAAAGTGGCAAATTTCTATCAATAAATCAGAGCCTGTAGTCCTGAATCTGAGACCTAGACAGTCATGCCCATGTATTCTAAGGGAGACAGGACAATAAACTGAACTGGTCAACTGATTATGTCTCAGATGTGGGGGCCTTGGCTTGAGTATGTTTCACTCTTGTTTGTACCTTCCTACAAGTCATACTGAGAATCATCCTTGAATGAAGTTGAGAAATCTTAACAGCTGTGTTCTATTTAACCACTCCTGGAGTTTAGTATTCAGTTGTTCATACTATACTTCACAAGAGACGTTAAATCACCAGAAGGTTAATGAGGTTGTACTCACACTATGTCAATAAATCAGGAATTGTAGCCCTGAATCTCAGAGACTAGAACCTCAAGTTCATTTATTTACTCTGTTTAACTGAGAAAAGCTAATTAGCTGATGTGTGCATGAAAGTTTTGTTACTGATCTATGTTATCATAGAATAGCTAAGTCTAGTGATAACCAGTCTGTCCTCAGGAAGGCAAGGCCCCCTAGGAAGAGAAGGCAGACCCTCTCTTCTATATTTGTTTTTTGGGGGAGGCTTTTATTATATATCCTTGGCTAGCCTGGAACTCATACTGACCAGGTTAGCCTTACACTTCTATCAATCCTCTCCCCTCTGCCTCCCAGGTGTCAGGATCAGGGGCATACGTTACCAGAATCAGTCTTCAGAGTCCCTTTCTCTAAATCACAGTATAACCTGACACACTAACACCACCATAACAAGAGGGCATTGTTTGACTCAGGGTGTCTGCTGCTGTGATGAAACACTGTGGCCAAAAGCCACTCGGGATGAAAAGGGTTTACTTTGCTTACAGTTCTGGATCACAGTCCATCATCAAAGAGGGTAAAAGGAATTCAAGGCAAGAACCAGAGGCAGGAGCTGATGCACAGGCCATGGAGTGTTATTTACTGGCTTGCTCAGCCTTTTTCTTTTTTCTTTTCTTTTCTTTTTTTTTTTAAATAGAATCTAGGACCACCAGTTCAGGGGCAGTACCACCCAAAATGGGCTGGACCTTCCCACATCAGTCATTAAAAAAAATGCCCAACAGTCTTGCCAAAAGCCTGATCTTATGGAGGTATTTTCTCAATTAGAGTTCTGTTTTCTCAGATGACTTCTAGACTGTGTCAAGCTGACATAAAATCTCACCAGCACAAGCATGTTCATGGTTTAGTGGCTTGAAGGTGGCTGACATAATCCTTTGCCTTTGTTTTTTTTTTTTAATTTTATTTGTTTGTTTTTTTGAGAAATGTGAATCAAAATTATTCACAAGTTGGGTATGGTGGCACACAACTTTAATCCCAGCACTCTGGAGACAGAGGCAGGCAGATCTCTGTGATTTCAAGGCCAACCTGGCCTACACAGTGAGTTCCAGGACAGCCAGGGCTATGTAGAGAGACTGTGTCTCAAAAAAACAAAACAAACAAAAAATTCACAACCAATTTCTGAGTCATGCTATAGAGGAATGACTTGCAAAACCCTCCAGGGTCACAAGGATAACACAGTATTCTCCTGGTTTTTTCAGTCCCAGACCTTACAACAGTATTGGTCACTCCAGGGTACCATCTACTCAAATCCAGTATGGCACCCTCAGAAATTTACTCATCATGGAGAAGCAGAGAATGAATTCCCAGAGAACAGAACTGAGAATGGAGGCAGAAGGCACAGGGGACCTTCCCAGCTGAGTGTGAGAAAGGACTTTCTGAATGGATGGGGGCTCCTCAGGAGACAGAGAACAAATTCCCTCTACCCAGGGACAAACGGATGAGCAGCTATTCACACAGGCAAAAAGGAGAGGTCATGCAAGTCCCTGCCATGTGGTTCTAACCTGACTGTATGTTCGGGAGAAACAGTCTCACATAAGGCGACTTTAAAGAACTGTGTTCTTGCTATGGCTATTTCCCAACAATAAATCCCACTGGAGCATTGCCTGCATGATGTTATTTAGGACAGTTAAGGGAGATTTTGGAATGACTGCATTGCCATTTAAATTCATTATCTAATGCTAATTAAAATGATCTGTTTCTCTGTCACCGAGGAAAATCTTGTTAGGGAAACTGATGAGCTGCAGCAAGTTGTTAGTGAGCTGGGAACACATGCTCACAGAACTGCCTGCTGAGCATGTGTGAGGGAGGTTTCACCTGCCCCTGGCCTTTGGTGAGAGCTATCCGGGCATCTAAAGAACACTCCAGTGCACAACAGAGCTGCCTCTAGCTCTCCAAGCCAGGGACTTTGCTTTCAGCCACCCAACCTTTATGGACGGCTAGACCAGTGGTTTTCAACCTTGAAGCCACAGCAAATTCATCAAGGGTCCTTTAATATCCTAGGTACCAGATCCCCACCCCAGCAATTACACAAAAATCCCTTATAAATAGGGATGAGTTTAAGAGCAGGAGGGATTGAACACAGTCCATCACGGAGGGAAGTTGTACTGGCTCTCTTAGCCACTTTTTTTATACAGCCCAGGCCTATCTGCCCAAGGCTGGCACAATTCACAGTGGTCTGGGCCTTCCCAAATTAGTGTGCTGACTAGTTTTATGCCAGCTTGACATAAGCTAGAATTATCTGAGAGAAGGGAACCTCATCGGAGAAAAGTCCTCATAACGTTGGGTTGTAGGCAGACCTGCAGGGCATTTTCTTAATCAGCAATTGATGTGGGAGGGCTCAGCCCCTTGTGGGTTCTGCTACCGCTAGGCTGGTGAACTTGTATGCTGTAAGAAAGCAGGCTGAGCAAGCCACAAAGAGCAAGCCAGTAAGCAGCACTCCTCCATGGCCTCTGCATCAGGGTCTGCACCCGGGCTCTGCCCTCCCTGCTCTGCCTGCAGTTTGAATTCCTTTCTTATCTTCCCTGAATGGACTGTGACTTGGAATATCTAAGTCAAATAAACCCTTTCCTCCCCAAGTTGTCTCTAGTTTCATCATAGCCAATAGTAACCCTAAGTAAGACAATTAGCAATTTAAAAAGTCTCACAGACATGCTGATAAGCCAGACTGATGGAGACAATCCCTCAATTGAGGTATCGTTTTTTTCCCCAGGTAACTTTGTTTCAAGTTGGCAAAAACTAGCCAGCACAACACCTGCCCGTGAACGGAAAGCAATGGAGATTTACTGAAAGCATGGAACTGAACATCATCTTCAAGCATGCATCCTTAGCCTCACAGCTATGGTGAAAGAGATGAAGAGGAGGTCCTACTTGGTGCTTTACAATAAACCTCATTAGCAAGAACATCATGACTTAGCCAAGGCTCCTCCCACCTACTCTGTAAATGGCTGGAATGTTCTAATACAACATTTCCAGAGAGCTCTGTAATGGTGCCTGCATAATGAGGAGGGTGGTGCTAGTACAAGGGAGTCTGGAGTCTGGAGTTTAGTGGATTTAGGATCCTTCTTTTGAAAAGAAATGTTAAATCATGAACACAGTGGTAGCATGGACTCTGAGCTGTCCCCAGGAAGGGCTTAATTGGCTTCACAGCCTAAGGCTTTCTTGTCTGGCCACTGTCGGCTTGACAGCACCAGGAATGCCAGGAACATCACAGTCAGGTAATCAGGGACCCTCTTACCTGGAAGGAACACTGGAGATGACAATGCTGAGTGGTTTTCTAACTTTGGTTTGCTGCTACCTAACTCCGTATCTGAGTACATTAAATGAATACAACTGAGGTGGGAGTCCGCTGCCCCATCCCTGCCAATATTATCTGGCAGAAACCATAGCTTCAAGGATCAGGTCTGAAAGCCACCTGATGTGTCTGAAGGTTTCCTTCTTATGGCGGACAGAGTGAAAATCCAGAAAGTCTGGCTAACTCAGCCTAAGTCACATGCTTATGTGCTGGGGGAGAGGGCCCAGAACTCTTGTCTACCCACAGATCTCACACTGTACCACAACACCTTGACCCTTAGGCCGCACTTCAAAGCTCTGTATCAAGCTGTCCCCCACCTTATCCCCAGAATAGGGCTACTACTACAATAAGTAGAATAGAATTACAGCAGCATTACCCCTTCTATGGGAAAAGTCAGAAAACCTCTCACTCACTGTGCCCCAGGAAGAAGGTGGGTATTCCTCCTGAGCCCCATCACTAGAGGTCACTGCCTTGTACAGGTCTTGTCTGCTCTTACCTCACACTGCACCACTGCTTACATGCCTGGCACACACAAGAAAGGCAAGAGGCAGAGAAGAAGGCCAGTGGGTGGCATTGGCTCCATGAAACATGAACTACCATTCATCTCTAGACAGCTAGGACCATAGGCCCTAGGACCCCTCAGGACATGTGGACGAAGTCCACATGCTCTCTGAAGTATGCCCTGTGGTGTGGTTTAAGTCACCCATCAAACATTTACAGAATATACATAATAGATAATGCAAATGTTGTGCAAATAATTACTTTTTACCCCTTAAGAAAAAGCAAAAATGTCTATACATATTCTGTATACAGATTACATATGTGTGTATGCATGTGTGTTCATGCCAGGGTGCAGATATTCCTGGTGGGGGTGGGGGCCCGAGGTCACTATCAGCCATCTTCCTCAGTTGCTCCATCTGATTTTCTGAAGTGGGGTTTCTTGCTGCACAGGAGCTCAAGACTAGCTGGCCCAAGAGCCTGGCCCCTCCTGTCTTCACCATTCCTCCCCAAGCACCAGGATTTGCAGGATGCCACACTCAGCTTGTCATGTGGATGCTGGGGGCTCTGAACTCACGCCCTCACGTTTGTTCAGCAAGCACTTTACTATCTGAGCCATCTCCCCAGGTCCTTTGACATTACAAAATATATTTTCTGAGGCTCGGGATGTAGCCCAACTCTCGGGGTGCTTGCATAGTGTGCATGCGAGAAGCATGCTTTTCCTATTTGGAAAACAGTTATCAGCTAGCTAGTATTCCCTGGGGCTGTGCCCCAGCAACACAGTCAGGGTACGGTGGTCACCCTGTATTCTTAGTCCCTGGAAAGTAGAGGCAGGAGGACTATAAGTTATGGGCTAGCCAGAGATGCATGATACAGCCAGAAAACTATTTTTGATCCTTGGTTGGCTGAATCTACATCGACAGAGAGCTGACTGCATGAGAATAGAGATAGACCATAATATGCGTATAGAGGGGGAAAGGGAGAAAGGAGGCACGCAGACACTTGCTTTTCTTACTAGCTTTCATTTTTATTGCTGACTGACTTAAATATGAGCTGCAAACTTATTCTTCCCCACTTGCTGGGACTTAGTGTCTTTTTTTTTTTTTTTAATCTGTTTCTGGTCTTGGGCTTAAGTAGCTACTCCAGAGAGAGATATTTTAAGTTGCTCCTCATTTTCATAGACTATCAGTTTGCTTTCTGCCCACGTGGGTCCTGAAACCAATGTTCCCTGCTTTTCTTGAATCAAACAATTCTACTGTAAGTTGTGTATGGGCAAAGCTCCCTGACTTAGGTCTTCTAATAAAGGAGAAAGTCTCCTGCTTTTCTCAATTGTAAAACTTTAAGGAACAAATTTCAAGCCAGTAGAAGCTTCAATATTCCTCAGTGTGGTGGTTTGAATAAGAGTGGCCCCCACAGGCTCATGGATTCGAATGTGTGGTTCGCAGCTGATGGACTATTGAGGAAGGATTAGGAGGCGTGGCCTTGCTGGACGAGGTGGGCTTGGAAATATCAAAAGCCCCTGTCAGGCCCAGGTTAGCTCTTTCTGCCGAGTGTGTGTGTATCACATGTAAGCTCTCAGCCACTGCTTCAGCTCCCTGCCTGCCTGCCTGCTGCCACCATGCTTCCTGTCATGATGATCATGGACTAACCTGAAACTGTAACGAAGGCCCCAACTACACAGTAAAACTGTTCAATAGGCTGCCTTGTGGTGTTTCAGCAAGGCAACAGAACAGTAACTAGGGCACTCAGTAACTGAAAATGTCACTCTTAAATATTTTCTTCAAAACAAGTTTGAATGTGACCTGAATGCAAGAAAATACCTCATAAATAGCTCATCAATACCTGAACTGCCCATGACACCGGAACAGCGGTGGGAAGTTTGCTTTTTTTACTTGGGGATTGGCTATTGTCTGGCTATTACCCTTTAGTAACAGGGCCAAATATTGTCTAGGTTTTGTTGAACCAAAATGTTGCATAGTTACACTTACAGCACCAAACACACAAACTACAAAACACAGCATTGTAATTTGAAAAAAAAAAAAAAAATCTTCCATCCTTATACAAGCATACACTGAATCGCAGATTTACATACAACTTAATAAAAAATAAGTGTGATAGTATAGTTACCTAAAATACAGCGGATTGGAATCACACACAATGAAGGTCCTAGAACGAGATCACATGGGTAAATTCTACCAGCCAACTCATCTCATTCATTCATTCAATCACTTATCAGTTTCTTGAGACAGGGTCTCTCTGTGTAGCCTTGCTCACTTTGTAGACAAGGCTGGCCTCGAACTCAGAGATCCTCCTGCCTCTGCCCCACTGAGAGTGCTGAGATTACAGGCATGCACCACAGTGCCGGCATGAAGAAACAGATGATCAAGATCACCTGCTGGCCAGGTAGCAGACCCCTATGGTAGCCACATCTCAAAGGAATCCAAGGTTATTTCTGCTACAAGACCACCACCTGGGGTTATTCCTGTCGTGTCTCTTGGCACTGACTCAAACTTGACCTCTGGAGGCCAAGACTACAAGGCAACTGCAAGGCCTCACTTCTCTGCTGTACCTACACCTCCTGAGCCCAGAAAATGACCTCAACTTACCCCCTTTCTCTTTTCCATGGAAACAGCTTCCCTTTCTAACACATCTAGCTCTGTGCCATCAACATAATGGAGTTGATAGACTTCACCAGGTGTTGTGACAGGCAACAGCTCAAGGTGCTATTTCTATCAAGGTCATTTGCATTTCAAAAGAATTCTATTTGGGCTCAGATTCCCAGCCCCTCGGCTTCCTAACCCACAGGCAGAAGCGACTGGAGGGGATTGAAGATCTGTTCTTACCTTAGACAATAGCTGAAGCAAGGATTGCCTAACTCCAGCGACTCCAGCATGCAGACAAGGGAAGGCAGAGGTGTTCTGCTTCCAAAGGCTAGAGAGTTTATTGCACTTGCAAATCACAAGTTTCAAAGTTGTCACAGGCCTTTTTGAATTCATTTCCAAACTGCCAGTGATTCTACCTTTATGTAGGAAGCCTGGCCTGTGAACGACCCGGTAGGGCTAGGTCCGTTTTTAAGTGCTTCACATACACAAACTCATTTAATCTTCACAAAGATGGGGCGGTGTGCACTGCCTTCAGCTCATCAGTGAGAAACTGAAGCTGAAGGTGCACAAACTTCCCAGGGTCAACCAAAGTGCAGAGCTCGGCTTCAAATCAGCTGTTCTAGGCTGGCGCTCCCAGACCACATCTTTTATTGCTCCTCATTTCACCTGGTTTTCATCTTCAAAGCGGTGTGATCTGTGTGCAAACACGTTTCAGAGGCCATGCTGTCTCACCCTGCTAATCGCTAGGAAGGTCCAGCAATAAAGATTTCGACTGAGAGGTTATTACAGAAAAGTAAACCAGACTACTGCAGACAGAAAGAACAGGGAATGGTGGAATACTGTGCTTTTACACCCATGAGCCCATGACTCTGTTACATGTCACCAAGAAGCAGACACCTATCAAATATTCGTCATGTTTATATGTCACTGTTACGATGGACTGACTTGCTATGGCGAAATTTTAAAGTATGCAGAATGGAAGTGATGGAGTACAGGAATACCTATGCAAGCAGCTGCAGTCCAGGGTGCAAGGAGCCTGCGATTCTAAGCAGGGAGCATCTTTTCAACATTTTGCTCAGAGCAGCCGCAGACGTCAAATGTTCTGGATTCTGACTGGACGCTACTAATTAAGTGGAGTACTTTGTCCACTATCCAATGTCTATTCCCCAAAGAATCAACTGTTGTGATTTTGGGGACCAGAGCTCATGACTCCTAGGTTGGGGCAGGTCATAAATGGCCTGCTCTTTCCCACCTAAGAAATTCAACCGATGGCAAGGTGTCAGATGGACAAACACACGCACCCAAAAGGCTGTTATTTCCAGCAGATCCATGTATAGAATTGGCTTAGACACTGAAATGCAAATGGTAGAATGGTTGATCTGGTAAGAAAAACAGAACTCCTATTTGGTAAATGATTCCCAAAGCGCATGCTCCTTCAGTGATGCTAGTCTTTAAGTCTCCCATCTCTGCCGGCTGTTGAGGGAGCAATGCCACGTTATCTGTATTCACCAGTAGATGCACGAACAGGGCTAGAAATATGAGCTTCAAGCACAGACAGGTTCTACTTAAAAGAAGAGTCTGTTTTCAAGCAGCTGGAAATGATCTAAAATATCTAAATTATTCATTATGTGTAATTGTAGTCATTAAGAGCACGAAGTCTGATGATTTTCATGACCTTACCAGACCGCTATCACCTCCCACCCAACTACTGAACACACGAGGCAACAAGAGATAATCACATCTTCCCAAGAGGTAATTAAGAACAGAACATGGGCCACATTTCTTATTCCCACATCTCTGCAGCTTAACAAACACGGTTACTTGTTAGGTAAGATTTTGTAAATGACTGAGACATTTTCCTGTTTATGAAAGACCCCAAAGCATCATTCTTTGACAGCTCTGGGAGCAGAGGTGTCAAGCAGCGCCTTCCAAGACACTGTTTGGAGTACAGTGCGTCTGCTGGCTAGAGCACAGCACAGCCACTTTGCACTACCCGTAAAATGCAGACAAGAGAAACAGCACTCTGGGTGCGATCACACACGTGGAAATTCGAAGAATTCGTCCATACACAGTGCTCGGCTCCTGGAAACGTGACCGAGATGGTGAGGGAAGAAAAACACAGAAAAGCTGGGATCAGGTGGGCTGTGCTCTCTGATGGAGAAGCCGCAGCACCCGGGGAGCTCAGCATGTTTATTACAGACAGCTGAACAGGGCGGTGGGGTTATTACAGCTGAACTAACTAGGAGGAAGGTTTAGCTAATCACCCTAAGAGCCCTCTCTGGGAAGGCTCTGCCACTCCCACAGGGCTGAGACACTGGCATCACTGACATGGCCACGCCCATGTCAACAATACACTCATGAAGGGCTCTTTCATTCTCTACAACATAGGATAAGGGATTTGGGGGCACTTTGGTCCCCTGGCTAAGCAGCATCACATGCTTATGTAGCTGTGCTTTGCTTTTGCTTTCTCGGGCGGTTGGTAATGGAACTCCCGGCCTCCTGCATGCTAATTCTCTACCATGAAGCTACATTACCAGCCCGAAGTGGTGGAGTTTACTGTTTAGTTTACTGTAATTGACTCCATATAAACTGATATTCTAAGACCCTGTGTTCTCTTTTACTCTTTTTATTTTAGTCTAGGCTGGCTTCAAACCCGTGACCCTCCTGCCAAAGCCTCCCAAGTGCTCAGATCACAGGCATGCTCAGACAAGCCAGCCTTCCTTGTGTTCTATTCACCATTATTCTGCACATACACACACACATCTGTAAGATTTAACTTAAACAAATTTACTCATTTAGTGTGTGCACATGATGTAGTCATGTTACAGTGCATGCATGGAGGTCACAAGGCAATCCGTGGGAGTTGGTTTTCCTAGGGCCAAGTTGGTCCTAGGAAACAAACTTGGGTTTTCGGGTTTGGTTGCAGATGCACACTGAGCCATCTTGCTGGCCCAAGATTTACTATCAAAAGAGATTAACCTGTTCTAACTAAGATGCGGTCTTTATAAAATTTCACTAAAAACATAAAAACAAATGCTGACTCCTGTCTAAAGAGCCAGTCTTTTGAGTTTGGTCATGCAAGAAGCCATGTCCTCAGCTGAGTGTAGGGGCACACATCTTTAATCCCAGTACTCAGTAGGCAGAGGCACACAGATCTTTTTAAGTCTTAGGCCAGATGGTCTACATAGTGAATTTCAAAACAGCCAGAGCTACATAGTGACACACTATGCTTGAAAAAACAAAAAACATACAAAACAGCCATGTCCTCTGAGCCCCATTATGTAAACACCTACTACATCAGACTTGAAGAAATGGGCATCCCCTTCCTCATGGTCAATGTCTGACTCCTGTAAGTCAGTTCACATGTGAACTATGATCAACTCAGTTTTCTGATTATGGAAACTCTCAAAAGCTTTAAGCTTACCCATGGAAGAAAGCAAGTCTTTTAGGAAGCCAGGTCTACGGTTTTCATACTTAAAGCCATTTGAAAACTGCTGTTTACAATCTGCTATATCATTTCCGTTCCTTCCATGTACATTGCAGAACTGAGCGTAACAGTATAAACTCACAGGAACAAGGTAAACAGGACTCTACATTTTGTAAACTAAGTTTTGTTCCAAATGCTCAATCCTGGGCAGTGCCAGAGGGAGAACAACTACTGAGACCTAAATTGGTCTTTGAAAACCTGGATGGTGCTGGCTGCAGGTGGATGGCTTAGATCACCAGGAGGCACAGCAGGGTTCCAGACAAAAGGCCCAGTGACATCTGGAGGACAGCACTGAAATAGCAGGATGCCACCCCACTGCCCACAATGCAGTCAACAGCAAAGAGGATAAGCTGCCTTCTTCTCATGGTCTCACAGGTCTGCAGTATGTATGGAGAGAAAAAAAAAAAAAAGTGTCCAATAAAGACCAAATGGAGAAGGAATCAGAAACGTGGCAAAGCAAAGTAAAGCAAACGTACCCTCCATAAATACAGCATTCCAGGAGACAGATATCATAGCCTAGAGATAAGAAAAACACTTCACTGGAGAGGTTTGGGGAGGGGCAGAAAGAGGAGAAGTAACTCACCAAGAAAGCCAAAGAACTAAAACAAGAAAAGGAAGACAGTTCAAACCAGCATTCACAGATGGGGGTGAGAGATTAAAGGTTAGACCCACAATTAAAATACAAATAAAGTTCCTAAAAGAAACATCAAGAAGGGGAAGGAGATGAAAAACCAGATGTGATATAGCTCTGAGAATGAAGGAGTTGGCTTTCCTCATTTAAATGCAAGAGATACAGTCATATACCTATGCATATGATCCTGGAATGAAGACACAAGAATTTAAAAAAGCATATCTCTCTCATCAACCTGAAAGCTACCTATGAAATTTCAAGATGGCACTGGGCTCATGTTGCAACTTTACACATTAGTGGCTCTAAATTCTGTTATAAAATTAAATTTAAACTATATTTATGAATTCTATATCCAGCTAAACTGTCTAAAAGTCAGAGTAGAGCTTCAGACTTGCTAGCACTCTATTTGACTTTCCATGAATTTTGTCACAGGAAGTCTATCAGAGACTGTAACTCACTCAGGT
Source organism: Meriones unguiculatus (assembly GCF_030254825.1). Taxonomy (NCBI): domain Eukaryota; kingdom Metazoa; phylum Chordata; class Mammalia; order Rodentia; family Muridae; genus Meriones; species Meriones unguiculatus. Next base: position 43,827,303 of record NC_083349.1, read on the forward strand.
AAGAGTGTTAAGAGAAATGGACTTTTCACGGGAGACAATGAAGCAGGAATTGTGGGTGTGCAATTCTCAGGGCAAACAGAAAACATTAATTCTCTCCAGGAGATGGACCTCAAGTGTTGGGCAGTGTGCAAGGGTAATAGGATTCAGAGCCGAGCCAGCTCATTGGGCTGCAAGTTTCTACAGATCCAATTTACAACCAAAATGGATGTAAATGAAAATGGAAGTCTACTTTCCCATGTTATCAGGAGCTCAAGGCTAACACAGCTCCACTTGACTGCAGTTCATTATCATGAGTTCTCTTCACCTCTTTTTTCAGCCCATGCTCAGCTTGTCTGCTATGTTTCCTTATAGTGGCAAAGTGGCAATCTCCAAACACCCTGTCCTCACGGCCCCAGCTTTCAGGCAGCTGGATTGTAGAGCTGAGTTCTCAGAAGCTTCCCCAGCAAATCCACCTTTCTTCCAAGATTCCCTAGCTGGACTCTGTCCTTACCCCACTACTGCTCTCCTGCAGAAGCCTGGAAGGAAGTATGCATATGGCTGGATGAGTAACTGCACACATGTGACCCACATGGGACACATCAGGTGGGAGATGGAGTACCTCGAGGGGACACCAGAATAACCTCGAGGAACCACACCAAACAAGAGAGGGAAACAGCTGTAGGGGAGGCGGAACTGCAACCTAGGACAAGTATTTCATTCTGGCGAGAAGTTCTGCGGGGAGGAAATCTAGAAATAGAAATGTAAAAACCCAAGTAAAATAAAAATGACAGTGACTAATTATAGAAAAAATAAAATGGGAGTAGGTACAAAATGGCAGTATGTCATGATTCAACAACTTAGGCGGAACTGCTTTAGCACAGATGCGGCTGACGTGGGGTGAGGAAAGAGGAGAACGGTGAAGTTCTCAGCATGTATTTCCTGCAGTATAAAGTCACAAGTACCTAAATGTATATATTCAAATACACAATAAAAAGCGTGTTTAAAAATCTGCCAGAGCTCAGAACTCACATCATTACGGATAATTCAAGTTAGGGGTTTAGAGGAGATGCTGCTTTTGCTACAGGCTGCCTAAGAATGCTTTTCAAATTGTATTTATCTTTTTACTCTTAAAGAACGAAAAACATAGGACCCCCAACTCTCATATCTCTGAATGGTCCTTTCTATGGAGAACTCAAATCCAAATCGTGAGAGAGTAATCACACAGAAGAAAAATCGAATTCCCCATTTTCCTCCTCACTCCATGCCCACCTTCCCTAAGAATCCACCCAACAGTGACAGTTGCCAAGCCACTGCAGAAAGCTCAATATACCCCAGCAGGGGAGGGTGGGAGAGTCCAGGAAGCCACCTCAGGAGATCTGGAACAGTGATGTCAGGACAAGTAAGGCACAACCAACTCCCTGGAGGGCATAAGGCCTCATAGATGAGGTGCTTCATCAGGGCTCTGCTACAAGAGCCCATGTGGTCCGCAAACCTTCAGCTTTGCTGAGAACCAACCAACTTCTAAAATCCAAGCATCCTACCTGTACTCAAACCTCTACACTGTAACAAATTTCCACACGTCCCCCTTTCCTCAGTGTACAGGCTATGATTATTTTAGGGACTTTCTCAAGGGAGAATGCCCTATCAGAAGGTATTTACCCCCAAGGTCCAAATGCAGAGATAAGACCTTTCCAGCAACCTTGACTTGGGCAGAACCATTATCTCCTAATTCCTCTAAAACACTGTCCTCCATTTGTGTGCTGGACTTACCAGAGCAGCTTTCAAAGCAAACCTGATCGAACTCAGTCTGCATAGCGGCTGGAGAAGCAACTGTCCCCACCACCGGCCAACATGGCCACGGGCTGCTGCCAGGGCTTCCTGGAGTTTAGTGCACGTTACTGCTCCTGCCACTTTCTCCATGACTTTTTCATGTACTTTCTGTCATAACATTCCTCTAAAGTCCACCGCCTCAAGGAAGCCTTCTCAAGAGCTGCTGTCTCCTTTCCTGAATCAAGCCATTCAACCATACTGCACAGAGCTGTGGGCCCATCATTTCAGTCTGACCGCTTACCCTTCCACATCGCCGCCACACTGTGATCTGTACAGCGCTCAGCCCGACAGGTCAGACAGTTGACATTAGACAAAGGGTCTCTTTTAGAAAATTTTATATAAATAGGTCCTTTAACAAAGAATACAAGCATAGAGTGTCCAGTTATGGGCATGGTGGATCCTGCCCTTCTCCCTAGGAAAATGGGTTCCAGCCTGCTTGTCTGGCACGCCTATGCAGTCAGCTTTTCAAGCAGAGTTTCGACTCCTTTGCTGGTGCTCTTGGTCTTTTCCAAGGTAGGAATCAAGCTTTTCAGTCCAGCTTTGACTTTGCTTACAACTTCCTGGTCACAACTCTGCAAAAGGCTGGAGAGAGGAAAAGGATTGAGAAACTTCATAAAAACCCTGAATCTGCAACACAACTCCCACCTTCTGTGTAACTCATTCACTACTGAGCCACCTCCTGTACTCATTCATTGTATAGATTTTTAAACATTCACCAGATGAGAGCCACCAAGATGGCAGGTAAAGGCGACCGCCTTCTTGCCAAGCCGGATGGCCTGAGCCCCACCCCCGACACCATGTGGGAGAAGGGGAGAACTGAGTAGCACATCTTGCTCCCTGTTACACGTGTGCTGTGCCAAGTGTGTGCACGCCGATGTCCACGCCCACTAAAGAAACAAAGAAATACTGTTTACAAAATAAAATTTCCCCAAATGAATGAGAGCCCGCAGTCTACATTCTGAAACCACGGAAACACTTTATAATCTTGTGGGTGGAGTCACGGAGATAAGACTCCACTGACATTGGTTAGCTTATAGCTGACTTGCATCCTGCCCTACAATTGTTCGGCAGGTGTGGTAGTTTGAAAGAGAATGCCCCCAGCTGCTCATGAACCAAACATGAACGCCCCACAGCTGCTCGGGTACTGGAATGTTTGCTTCCCATCTGTTTAGGGAGGATCAGGGGTGCAGCTGTAAGATTTCAAAAGCCTATGCTCAACCTCTGTCTCCTGTGTGTAGATGAGATGTCAGCTCTCTGCTACTGCCCCAGTACCATGTCTTCCTGCGTGCTACATTGCTCCCCGCCATGACCATCAGGGGCTTACTTCTGAAAATGTAAGCAAGACCTCCCTTTCCTTTTATTAGTTGCCTTGGTCATGGGTGTCTCTTCACAGCAATAAAACAGTGACTAAGACAAAAAGGTACTGTCTTATCGGGGTGACAATGCCAAAAGCAGAGACCCTCATTTATGGACACTGTGGCATTATATGGATAAAGATAGCCAGGGAACATTTTCTACATAGGTGAAGTCACCCCAGTGAACAGGTGTGGTGGGCAAAGCATGAGAGGAAAGCTGAGTGTTGGTGATCTTGTCACTGAACTCTGCACCTACGACACGCTGTGGTGCTGAAGTGGAGGGCCCTTACCTAAAGTTTTGGCCCTGATTTGGCTAGAAACCTGCCTGCTGCCAGTAACTCAGAGCATTGTGACTGTCTCAGATGCAGTTTCCTGGTCTGGAGAATGGGATTAAGCACAGGATCCTCCTCCCCCTCCAGGTTGTTTGCTTTTGGTTAGAGAACTGAATCCGGGCTCTCACACATGCTGGTTCAGACTCCACCACTGACCATATGCTGCACTCTACTGCCTAGTTGAGCCATACTCCCACTAAGCCCATATTCAGGCACTGAGTTAGAGCCCCAGTTCCCAAAGGGTTGGTTTTAAGCTACAGGTTGATACTTAGTAAACACATAATAAATGTGAACTGTTAAACAGGGCTGTAGGCCACTAGGCCAAAATCAAGTTCTTTAGGATTACAGGTAAATGGAACCTCTGAAATACATTCTAGAAGGAGATCACTTAGCATTTTTAAAGGCCTCTGGTCCCAGTAACGTCCATCCATAAAGAGGAAGGTGTGCTAAGAGCAGCGCCAGGCAACATCCTACAGCTCATAGGAGGTGCCACCAGGTGCTAGTAGAGTGCCCTGAAATGGACTGGTGGCTCGGTGCCCTGTTAACACCCTGCTAAACAGCCACATACCACACAGTATAGTACATGTTAACAGCTATTAAGTATGTGCTATGCACAGACATTGTGAAAGACATTCTACATGCCTTGCTTTCATAAAAACTTTCGGGTTATTAACTTTTTGTTTTATAACTCAGAAAAGCCAGAAAAGCTCAATGACTCTCCAGGCCACACTGCCGGTGGCCTGTGCTCCAAGGTGCGAGAGAACTGTATTTCACAAGCGATGTCTCAGCCAGCACACGCTTTCTCCTTTCTACCCAAAACGCTCTTTCAGTAATAGAATAGTGACTTCAAAGAACAAAAAACAAACACAGCATTAAATATTCCCCAAAGAAACCACACATACTAATTAAAAATGTAAACTGGCCGGGAATTTTGGCAAACACATGCCGTTCAAGTATTCACCAAACAAGATCACTGCATTTGAAGCCACGTAACGTTCAACTTCTGTTTAGCACCTCAAACACTATGTGTCTCCACACAGTTCCAGGCAGAGGCCCACAAGGTGCGCACTGGGTCGTTCTTATGTCTGCGATCTATCCAAGGGAGCACTGACTGATGAGCAAACTTTACACATTAATTTCATGGCATCAGTGAAATTTCCAGCTAGTTAAGCAGAATGAAAGCATGTGTCAGTAGGCATTAACATTCTAAAGGCCTGGTAGAGGAATGTAAGACATAAAAGTTCCGGTCATAGCTAATGGGTTCTGACTCTTGAACATCATCTGGAATATTAACTCAATTTACTAAGAAACAGACAGCCTAGTCTACATGTAAAACCCAAACAAAAAAAGACAACTGACTTAAAATGAATTCTCAATTAGATCAAATTGTATATTGGAATATTGAGCCTAATGACTGCAAACAACACAGCTAAGTTGCACAGCAAGTTCCAAAAGTAAGGTGGAATCTTCAAACTAGAGTACCCGTTTTCTCATTGTTGGTAATGTGCTGGCTGGTCACCAGGAAAAGGAAATCTCAATTGAGGAAGTACCTCCATCAGATTGCCCATGGATCACTTTATTCTTAACTGATGTGCGAGGGTCCAGAAACACGGTGGCAAGTACCATCCCTGGCAGGTGGGCTTGGCCTAAAAGGTAGCTGAAGGTAAACCTGGAGCAAACTAGTCAACAGCATCCATGCACAGTCCCTGCTCCGTGCCCTGAGCTTTTGCCCTGACTTTTCTCAGCAGTGAGGTGTGACCCAGGAGCTGGAAGATAAAATAAAGCCTTTCCTCCTCAGAGTTGTTTGGCTAGCAAACAAGGACAGCAACATAGCAGAAGAGAACCAGTACCTGATTCAAACAGCATACAGATGTTATAAAGTGAACATTTTATTAACGAATCACCAAAGACAAATGAGAGGAAATAAACTATAAAATTAGGCTTGCCTTAAACAACTCTGTGACACTTTCTAGAGGCATACAACTTACTCATTAAATAAAAAAAAAAAAATCACACACACACACAAATGTAATAAAACAATGTACATTGTAAATGTCAAAATTCTGTGACCTTTGACACCGAGAAGGTGACAGTTAAATCTGAGGACTAGAGAGCTACATTTGCTTTTAAAGAAAAACTGAAGTCCTATCATTTCATTTGTGTGTGAGTCCACAAAGCTCCTTGCTGCAGCATGCAAGTGTGGGTCAGAGAACTTGCAAGAGTTAAATCTCTCACTGTGATCACGTGGGGCCTGGAGACACAATTCTGGAAGTCAAGCTTGGTGGCAAATGCCTTTGTGTCACTAGCCCCGGCACGTAACTTTTAATGTTTGTCTAGACCATGAGTGATGGAGTAATCCCACATTACTGGGAATAAATGCTACAAAAAGAGACAAAGGTGAAGAAGTGTGTGTTGCACGATACACCTACCAACCTGGAGAGAATGATGGCACCTCGATTGATGCTGGCCCAGGACTTGAGGTTCTTCATGCCAACATGCTCTACAAGGGTTTTTGCAAAAGAACCTGTAAAGTAGACTGGTACTTAGTGAACATCACATACACACCCCATCCCTCACCCCTGGCCCCTTAAGCCTGCAACAACAGAAAAGTTACTGACACAACTCTCTCCTCTATACACTGAAATTCTAGTACAGACTTAGTACTATGTTAATACAGCCAATTTCCTATAATTACCCAAGAAAAAGAAATTACTTTTAAAAAGCTCACTGGTCACATCTGCCTTTCTTTGTAATATTTAATGATTTAACCTTGACCTACTCAGCAAGTCAATGTTTGACAGTAACACTTCACATGTCGCACAAATCAGTTCCGCTTGCAGAAAAAAATTAATGGCTAGTGGCTAAAGAATGAGAAGTTTGGGTTACTCATGGCAATTTCTCTTTACAGCGTTCTTAGAGCCATAGATGGAAAATAATTAATGCCTATATTGTCTCAATTCTGGAGGCTGAGGCAAGAGGACTGCCATGACTTTCAGGCTAGCCAACTTCCTCCACCCAAACACCGCTTATCTTTAGCTATTCCACAGTCTCGGCATGTTCACTGTGCCCTCTGAGTGTGTCTCATTCTCAGCCAGTGGAGACATTCTAGTGACTGGGATTTGGTGCAGATGAAAGAAAGGATGACCTCTGTCCACTGCAAAAGCCTCAAGTAGGTACAGTGTGCATATAATTAAATCAGATGCCTGTGCAGTCCACCCAGCTGTTCACGGTGACTGGCAATCAGCCAGTGGGTCCGCTTGTCTCCCGAAGGTGGTTGAAACAAGATGTTCTGCACTAAGCACATCTCTAGATGTTGTCGGTGCCCCATTAGGGTGGGATCTAAGGCTTCTGTTGAATCTGGGTGATCTCACTGCCTGGACCAACAGGACATGGCAGAAGTGACATGACATGACCTCTGAGGACTAATCACGAGGCCTACACATACAAATGCTTTGTTTCCTTGGGATACTCAATCTGGGAACCAAGCACTCGGGCTGAGGAAATGAGTCAGTGAGTAAAGTGCTTACTGCATAAGTACTAAGGACCTGAGCTCAAACTCCTCCAGCCTATGGAGGTGGTCATTATACACTCACGCCTATAATTCCAGTGTTCCTAGGTGAGAAGAGATACAGAAACAGGAGAATCCCTAGAAGCACAGGGCCAGCTCACCTTGGCACTTGGGGCGACAGACATCAAAAGACAAGGCCTCTCTCAAACAAGGTAGAAGAGGGCTGATATCTAAAGCTGTCCTCTGACCTCCACACGTGTACCATAGCATGCCTATGTCCCCCCCACACACAAACATGCGTGTGCATCACAAACAAAAATAAAGATAAAGAAGAATCAACCACCATACTGAGTGCAAGCCCAAGCAGTGTAGTTAGAGGAAGTGAGGCTGCTGGTTGTCAGCTGACTGACTCTGACAGCCTTGTAACAACTACTCTAACAATGGTGGGTACACTCCAACCCTCAACATGGAGCCTTGGGAGGTAGACAGAGTCAAGAGCACTAAACCCCAAAGGACGACTCCGCAAACCACTAAGTTCTGAGGTAGCTTGTCACACAGCAATACATAACCCGGACAGACAGACACACTCATCTGTGCTTCAGAGCAACAACCACTCCTAGCCCAACAACCATGTTTTTGGGCTTTCAGCATTTTTATTATGAAAAATCATTAAAAAATTTCTTGGAAATTAACAACTTGTCTAACTCACCTAAACTCTGCATTAACTTTTTCAATAATGAACTGGTTGCTTCACTACGTATTTTCAACATTAAAAGCATCTTATCTAAAACTTGCAGAAAAAAAAAAAAGTCCTTATTTTAAAACTTAAAAGCGGGTGTGGTGGCAGGGAGGCAGAGGCAGGCAGATCTCTGTGAGTTCAAGGTCAGCCTGGTCTACAAAGCATGTATAGGACAGCCAAGGCTACACAGAGAAACCCTGCCTCAAAAACACCAAAAGAAAACAAAAACTATAAAATGCAATTTAGAGTGAGAGGTGGCAGTGCCGTCCTGCAGTAACAGCCTGCCTGGCCACACACTGCAAGTTGTCTCCAGAAGCAGCCTGTGTCCTCGCCTTTCCAGCCACTGTAACCCCTATGTTACAAGCAGCCTAGCACTCAGCTAGAGCCCTTGAAATTTAGTCATTACTTACTCACAGGCATTTCTACAGTTGGCAAATCCCACCTGATCCTAAATGCCCAGTATAAAGCTCAGCAATTCACGTTAAGACAGAAAAAAACAAGCTGCACAGCCTACCTTCTCTTCCATTTTCTTTCATCTTTTTATCTTGCTCGATTAACCACTTGAGAACTAGATGTCCTGCAGGATGCTCGGCAACGTGAAGCTACAAGAGAACTCAAAACGTTACTTCACAAGCTACCATCTGCCTCTGGTCTATGAGCCTGTCTCCATCCCATGTATAGACATATGCAGTTAAAGTTTTGCAGTTTTAAGAACTCTTTACCCAGAATGCCCATCACATTCCCAGAGAGCAGCAAGCACAGCTGCGTAGGAGATCACAGCCCCAGCAAGGCAGCGCAGGGACTTGATGAGTTTCTGTTTGCACAGCACTACACAATGTTCATTTAAAAACCAGGTGAATCTGTAAACCCTTCCCATGGCAACACACTGTTCTGAGATGATAAAAACAAAACAACCCTCTGGGGAGAACGCCACATGGTGTTTAAATGACTCACTACAATGACCTACTGAGCAGGCCAAGAAACATTCTGCAGCTTACTTGCTGGCCTTACCAACTGTTCCCACAGTAACAGCAGTCGCCCCTCATTAAGTATGAGAAACAATGAGCACTATATCCACAGAGAGCAGTATTTTGTCACACATTCATGTGATCTGCTCCAGGAAGCCAGGCCTGAGCTTCAGATCGCAACCCGTATTAGAGATGGAAAGAACCATCGTGCTGTGAGAAAGATGCTGGACTGTTTACTTAACAGGTAGCCCCAACCTGTTTCCTGTAAAAGCCCCACTGTGTTCTCAGGGCCTACATCCTCAAAGGCTTTAAGCAGTCCTGGCCATCTGGTCACCGTGCCAGAGATTGGTCTGGAAGCAGATGTGACTCAGACTAAATCTAGCTAAAGACTTGGCAGGAAAGCCTGGCCAGAGACCATCTTCTGGCCAATAGGAAAAGGCCTCACTGGCTTCCTTCCCTTCCTGCCTGAGACGCTGATGTGAGGAAATGCTGAGGCTATGGAAGCTGGCTATGGCTAGAACCAATACAGAACCAACATGTGGAAAGGTGGTAGAAGGGAAGAGCTCAGCAGGGGAGGCAGACCGTGCCTCAGGGCTCAGCAGGGGAGGCAGACCGTGCCTCAGGGCAGCACAACCTTTGCATTGTGGTGATCTAGTGCTGCTGCGTTTTTTTGCAGCCTACACATTGCTGTCAGAACTACACAGGTTACTAGTTTTAGGTCCCTGGGTCTTAACTAAAATGCAGGTGGTAGCATCCAGCTAACATAAAGGTATACATAAAAGTGACATGCACATGTCTCTCCAATGGCTTCCAAACTCTAAGGGCAGGGACCCTGTCATTTCATCTTTTGAGTATCTTTTTAAGCATTCCTGACAGATTTATTGCTTTTTCGATTAATGAATGAAAGGCTTAGAACTTGAACAGCTTATTTTATATCCTTGAACAATGCCAGGGATCATAATGAAAGGCTACTGTATTTAGGACATAACGGCTTTTGTGAGACTAAGTGACAACAGAGGTCAAAGCTTCAAAAAAATGGTGGTTTCCTGTAACCAGCTGCTAGTTCAGAGCTCCGTGAGCTTACAAGCCAGCACAGGACAAAGGCCCTGTGTGAGCAGCCCTGGCCTCCTTCTTGTTGGCCCACTGACTTCCAACAGGGAGTCTTGGGCTCCATCCCCTTTCCTCGGGGCTGCAGTCCAGTCTCCCCACAACCCACATTCTTATCTATGGTTTTTGGTTGAGCTGCTAACCCTTCAGGACTCAGCTCAGCTCTTTCCATTTCCAGGAAGATTACCTGGGGACAAGCTGGATATTATATAACTCCACAGAACCAACAGTTGTCCTTCATAGTTTTTGTTTCAGTATTAAGTTAAATAGTTATTTTACTTAATTAAACAGTGTGTCTTCTAAGAAAGGTCAGCTTTTGGGGTGCTGCAGAGGACAGTGCTATCTTCTGTTTAGCACTTACCAGGTACATGCAGTCAGTGAACTTAAGATGCAATGTAGACTCGAACCAGGCCCAGGAAAATGCAAACAAGAGTGATCAGAATGCCAAGTATACTGTTTGTTTGAGACGACCTCGTCTAGCTCAGGCAGGCCCTGAACTCCATACAAAGCGAGGATTGGCCTCAAACTCCTATTCCTCCTACTTCTATCTCTCAAGTCTAAAACCTAGGTTTGTAGGTATGCACCTGGCTGAGCAGGTCTTTTTTAATGAGGCAAAATTAGGAAAGACTTCATGGAGAGGTGTGGGCCTGGGGATGAGTTAGGGTTTGCGTTCCTGGAGCACAGGGCGATGCACAGAAGGACAACACTTCACATGGGAGGAAGCAGCTGCCACAGCAAGCCTGGACTACTCTGGAAAGGCAGTGAAGGGCCAACCGCAGATAGCCAGGAGTCACAGCACGTGTCTTTTGGCACTACAGGATCACTGCATTCCTAAGAAAGATGAGGAATACCACTATGGCACTCTGAACTGACCATTTTTACATGCGCTACTGGAATTACTGTTAACATTCTACAGCCTCCGTGACTGGGGAATTTTACCAGCCCTCTCTCCTGCCGGTACTATAGTCAACAGTACATCACCTCTCCATCCTTGCCACCAGGATACAGTTCTGCTGCTGCCAAACCTGCAATGGCATCCATGGCAGGCTGAATGTCTCCAGGAGCAGTTCCCAGGATGCCAGACACCAGCACACATGCAGATTTATCCAGTACCAGCTCTTGAGCATGGCCTTGCAGGTAGCCCAGCAAGGCCGGAGAGATGGATTCCAAGAGCTCGCGCCGTCGGATGGCGGTGTCCTTCTTGCTGTTGAAATACGTCAAATGAGGAGGTAAGATGAATGGCCGATCTTGTTATTACAAAACTCTAGGAGCTCATCACAGCCCAAGGCACCATTTAAAGTAATTGTCTGTCCTTCTGCTGAGCAGGCGGACAGTCAATGAGTGAAGGCTGCAAGCTGGGCTTCATCTTCCATTCCCAGGCTGCTAACACTACCTGGCATAGAACAAGACTTCAATAAACAAAGCCATTTTCTACACTACAGACATAAGCAAGTAACCCTTCCAAATTCAGCCGTCTTAAACCAAATAATGACAAATCATCATGCAAGACTGGGCATGCTTAGAGCACTTTATAGATAATGTTCTCAGGACGTTAAAATATGTGACACCAGGCGTTTTGAAAGTAAAGCAAAACAAAAATCAAACTACACACTTGAATGCCTATGGTATTCCAGGAAGGAGTGCAGGGGTGTCTTTCTGCCTGATACTGCCATTTCCTTTCAAGGTAGAATCTTGAGACTGTAAAACTACAGGCTTAACAAGAGACCCACCAAGAAGTTTTAGAGAAACAGGGAGAGAGGGAGTCTGGGCTCCTCACAAAGAATCAAGCATGGGCTAGCCTTTACCTGTGTGCGTTGCCATCACCCTTGTGCAGAAGCTCAATGATCTCTGGGACCGTGTGGGCAGGGTCTCTGGGACTCAGCAGGTACAGCAGGACTTTCCTTCCGTATTTGTCATTGACTATGCTGGGTAAGGAACTGATGATTTCCTAGATAATTAAAACAGAAATCTGCATTGTTATTTACACTCTCAAAGTTCAGTCGGGACTTGATGGGACTGAAGAACACACCGCTGGCTGTTTATTTCACTGTGTTCAATAGCAAATGTGAGGTTAATTCTGATGTGTCTTATTAAAATGCAAAGACTCGCACTGAGAACATAGTTGATTCACTACTGTAGCCATCATTACTGAACAACCTGTTCGTATTAACTGATCAAACCCAAGGCGTTTTAAAAAGTTAGAAGAGCTACCTCCATTCATCATGAGGACTGTTTCTTGGGCCGCTAGTACTAAGGACAGCACCTGCTGTGATCTGAGCAGACAGTCAATTTGCAGGACCACTTAATGCAGCATGCACCTTGCTGAAGCACATGCCTCAGAACTTCCCTGCTGGGACACAAGGGAGGACGCTGCTCTCTTAATCATGAAGGCTAAGCTAGGCTGCTTATTCATAGCAAATGGAGGCTATTTACTACAGTGAAAAAGACAAGCATGGGGACACGGGAAAATAAACCCAGACAGACTCCAAGAGGGTGCACTCCACACTATGTGAGGCTGGCGTCAGCATACCCGGTGGCTAGAAGTGAAGTGGCAGGTGACACTGCCCTACCCCAGCTGACATCTAGGTAAATCTACGACAGACAGTCACTGAATTCCTTTATTTAACTTATTTTATTTTTAGAGACAAGTTCATCAAGACAGCCTGGAAAGGTCTTGAGCTCAATGCCAGGGTGACCAGTGAGCCACAATGCCCCCAACTGCTAACAGAAAAAATGAAATGGAAATTCATCCTTTACTTTGTTATATTTTTGCTTCCTGTGATAACCTTTTGAAACGTTCAAATCCACACATAACTAAGCCTAAGTTACCTGAAGCAACAGAGAGAACTCACTCACTTGCTAAATTCCCAGATCAGAAGCAGGGACCTGACTAGTCCTGATCCTGACTCCGTGTCTGTCAGAGCTAAACAAAGTGCACACCCTCCTCTGAAGAGAAGTTCACTTAAGATGACAAATATTCAGGTCTCTTAGGTACTTTTTTAGGAATTGAAACAAACAAACAAAAAATTGTGTATAGGGATTTTTGTCTACATGTATGTGTGTGGAGAACATGTATGCAATGCACACAGAAGACAAAAGAGGACATCGATGCCCTGGCATTACAGTTACCGCATTATGAACTGCAGCATGGGTTCTGCATATTGAACCTGGGTCTTCTGGAAAAGCAGGCAGTGCTCTTACGCACTAAGCCAGACTGGCCCAGTCTGCTTTAACACACACACACACAAACAACAACAACAAAAAAAAAAACCCTATTTATTACTAAATTAGTATTTTTAATACAAGGGATTAAACCAAAAGGTCAGGTATCAACCACAGGATCACAATACAGTAGAAATCAGAATTGCATGTTTGTTGTTAAGCAAATCCCAGGCTTCCTTCAACTTCTGCACTCGTCTCTGCACCTCTGATACCTTGACGGTAGCTAGTGCTGGCTGCGTGCTGAAACAGAAGCAGACACTACTAAGTGCTGTGCATCTACCAGGTTAAATGACCGTCTTTCTCAACACTATGTCCAGGTTCCAGAACCACAATGCCCATCCTGCCCTCTGAATTAATTACCTCGGAAGAAGTCAAAGCATGATTTCCACACAAAACACAAAGGCTTTCAGAAATAGGTCTAGCCACTTCAAAAATGTGTCTATAATTTCAATGACACTGGGAAATAAAGTGAATTTAAAATTTCAGTAATAAAAGGGAAAATAGAAAGAAAAGGAAAAATATACAGAATATACAGAATTTACTAGAGTATAGAGTTCTTTTTATATAATTTCAAGATAAACAAGCCCCAGAGAAGGATTACTATCTTGCTTTTGATAATAAGATATTTAAGGACCCCAACATAGGGACCTACAGGATGTCCTCAGCATATCTAAACTGACGGCTTTTCATGGCATAATGAGGAAAGGTAGGAGGCACCAAATCACCAATAGACTGCACTGACAGGCTCCACACATTAAGAACCACTGTCATGGCACAGCCAGTATGTGTAACATCTGTAATAGACACATTCAGTTCATTGGCCCTGACCAAGTAGGGCGAGCCTCTTGGCATTAAGAGGGCTAGTGGTTCAAAACGAAGGTCCAGAGAGGCAATGGAGCTAGAATGTACACACATTTTCCCTGAGGACAGAGACAGAACAAGCAACAGAACTTGAGACATGAGCCTGTAGTAAACACACTGCTATGATAGGTTATATGAGGGAAAGAAAAAAACAACAAAAAAAAAAAAAAAAAAAAAAAACCTGTCAACTACTTTAGACACAGGGAGCTAAAACGTAGCAGAATAGGCAAGAGAACTAATGGAAAGCTAAAAATGAATAGACAAATAATAGACACCAACAGAAGAACCGAGGGAAGGCTACAAGACTAGGAAGCCTGAGTACTTAAAAAATATGACTTTATTCCAAAGTCTACCTTTTGGCTGCACTCAGGGCATTCACTCTCTCCAGGCTCAGCTCCCTTCCCTCTCTACTGAATACCTAGCTCATCTCACTCCTGTAAGCAGCCAGTCCATGGGCATTTCTAAGTTTTAAGTACCATCAGATCACAGTTAACTCGTAAATACGAATGAAAATAACCTAAGGAAAATCTCAAAGGAGAGGTAGATAACACTGAGAGATCAGAGAGCACCACCTAGCAATGGGGCTTAGGACACTAAGAGTGTTTAACAGCCTATAATTCAACCTGACATTTTGGTAAAGTCAATTACTCTGAAAAGAAATCCCAGCAACATTGGGGTTTCCTAGTGCCGAGGTGGGAAATACTGTCACAGGACTCCATTGCTTAGTTTTGACTGTTAAATCTGACACAACCCAGAATCATCTGGGAATAGTCTTACTGAGGAATTAGCAAGATCAGGATGACCTGTGAGCAAATTGTCTTGCCTGTTAATTGATGTAGGAAGACCAGTCCATTTTGGGAAACATTCCCTAGGCAGAGTGAGCTGACCGGTATAAGGAAAAACTAGCTTACTACAAGCAAGAGTCTACACTTTTATCCTGTCAGTGGTGTGATGGTTAGAGTTCCTGCCCTGAGTTCCCTACAATAGGGGCTGAACCTGTAAATTGTAAGCCAAGTATTTCTTCTCCAAGGTTGCATTGTTTTTAACTTGGGCTTTATGTTATTTTTAATTAATTATTTATTTATTGGGTTTTTGTTTGTTTATTTGTTTGTTTTTTATTTTTGCAGCTATAGAAATGAAACTAGAACACAAACATGTGATTAAGAATTTTATGGAATAGCAAAACCCGATAAAAATGAAAGCATGATTTTTGGGGCTCCTCTGTTTTATTTTGTTTGCTTGCGTTTGGTTTCCAATGCTAGGGACTGAAGCCAAGCCTCTTTTATGCTGCCCAAGTGCTCTACCAACAAACTACATCCAAACTCTTCCCAAAATAGTTTGGTTTTGGTTTCTGAGACAGAGTTTCGTGTATTCAAAGACTGGCCTCAAAGCTGCTCTGTGGCCAGGGATAACCTTGACCTTCCTATTCTCCTGTCTTCACCCTCTTACTTAGGTGCTGGAATTACTAAAAGCCTATACCACCATGCGTGGTGTATGTGGTGCTGGGCATGCAGCCCATGGCTTCACAGAGACTAGACAAGCCCTTTACTGCATACACTACATATCTGAGGTCCAAAAATAGTTTTTAAGATTGTAAGAAACACTAAGCACCACGAAGCTAACGACAAGCAAGCTTCAGGGTGTTCACTAGTTGACCACTTCCCATTTGGCACTGAAAAGCAAATGAAATGCACAAAGGTCAGAAAATTATGGAGCATAGGTGAAATCTTGCCTGGGCCCACTTTCTACCCATCAAGTTATGTTTTTCCTCTCTTCTCTTTTTTTACATTGCAAAGCATTCTTTAACAGTATAAACAAATAAGACAAACCAAATATAGCCCATAAGGCCCTAAATCATTACTCTCTAGGGCTTTACAAAAAAAGAAGTGAAGCCCCAACTCTGTCAAGTTTTACTTTTTTAAGTTTTTTTCAAACAATAGTATCTTACTGTTCAGCCCAGGCTGGCCTCCAAATTCATGGCAATCTTCCAGTCTTGGCTTCTCAAGTGATAGGATTATGGGTGTGAGCTGCTATGACAAGCCAGGTTTTACTTCTTTGTGTCATATGATGGAAGGCTAAGTACTCGGATATTACTCTTTTTAACTTGAAGATAAGGCATAAAATATACATTAATACTTCTTCATTTTCATGCAGCAATTGGCTAGCTACTCCTCGTATTCCTTAGGAACGTCGCTATCAAACGAACCTGAGCATACCAGAATAAATGGGATCACATTTTATTTATAAATATGTTCATTTTGGAAAGGAAGTAGATGAGAAACAGCTTGAATTTAGTTTGAAAGGTGAAAGAAAGATGCAGCTGAGCAGGATGAGATTTCAACTTGACATTCTGGGAAGTTGAAATCTAAGCATTTCATCATTCTATAGATGCCCTGAATGGAGTACTTGGAAATGCGTAACTTTTTCTGGCTAGTTTTAAAAAGCACTGCAACAGAGGCTTTGGTGGATGGGTGGGAAAATACAATGACCACAGCTTTATCACTAACTTTGGAGCTTAATGACATACAGAACTGGTGGAGCATTTGTCACTGAGAGGCATGTCTGTGAGAGCTGCCCAAAGTTAGTCTTTAGGAATGTGGGTCCCACACAGATAAGCACAAGAAATGAAAATGGTTTCAACAGCAAGTTGAAGTGAGATAAATCATTAGAAAAGACTAACCCCGTAGATAATTCTGGCAAGTCTTGAAGGGTGATTGTTTCCCTTGAAATCCATTTGGAACAGTTATGCACATTTTCAGTTTTGTGAAATATTACACAAAAGCAAACTTTCAATAGGCCAGCCAGTTTCCATTTTTGTGAAATAGCTTTATTCATTGCCAATTCTACAGCTTCACATCTCTGTCACAGGAATTAAAAACAACACTATTGCTTGGAGTCAAAGGGTACTAAAGTCACAAGGAACATGTCAAAATACTTAGCCCGTGACACAAAATCTTGCCAACTCGTTCCTTCCCACAAAAGTCATCACAACTTTAAAGTAGTCAAGAACAAAGCTGGAAAGTGACAGCAGGAGCTTGAGAAATTCACAACTGGGATTTACTGCTGCCATCTAGGAAAATAGCCCCCTTCCCCCACCAGGGATAAATTTGTAAACACCCAGCTACCCTCACTCTGGACTAGAGCAACCACAGCTCCCCAACCTAAACACAGGCATTTCTCTGCTGACACTGTAGGAGTCTCATTTGTCAGGAAGCCTTTTCCAAGGCTCCATTCATGTGCAAACACAACAGCTTATGCGATTTTTCAGGTGAACAATTTGTGTTTACAAAGACTAGGCAGTTTTCAAAACATTCCAGTTTTGGTCACCATTGCCAATACTGCAATTTCTCTTCCCACTTGGGTAATCTCTGCCTTGTCATTCAATACGAGTACATCCTACATACAGGGAAGATATGGCTACACAATCAAATTGACAAAAGGAGGCTCACAGAAGAGAGGGAAGACAGACAGTTCTGACTACAATGTCTCCTTTGCAATGGCCTTTCCAAGAGTTCCGCAAGTCAAGCACAAGGGTAGAGACATTTACTCAAATATTACAATCTAGTGATCACTGTTTTAGAACCGAGCAACTGCTAAGAGGTAAGAAGGAAGTTGATATTTCAATTTTAGCAACACCATTTAACCTGATTCTAGAAAAGCTTTTGATGATGTTACAAGCACAACTGAGTGAGTGTTGGTGCTGTCTCCCCCACTAGCGTAACCTAGCACACAGGAAGGATAGACTGGATGACTGCAGAGGCTTGCTTGCCCACAGGACGTGTGTTAAACTCAACAATCTCTAAACGAGGCAATCACCAGCCAAATCCAAGCACAGCTTTGCTAAAAAATAAACCCAAGCAACCTTAATCCAACATAGAAATGACTAGTCTTATTTTAATCATGGTCATTTAGGTGTTTATAATAATTGTTATCTAGTTACAAGGTTGCGATTCACACAGGAACAGAACTGACCTCTAAATTAATATATAATCAAGGCAAATAAATGACTAGTCACAGAAAATATTAACAGAAAGCACAGATCAAAGTGATTATATAACATGTGTGAAATTAAACTCTAACACCAGCCACTGGCCAATGTAACCAATTCAAGCCCATCCAAATTACTTACAGATATGATTATCTGCTTCACAAGCTTGGTATCATCGATACAATCAAAAGCCGCCAGCAGAACCAAGTGAGAGTACTGGCCCTATAAGAAAGGGGAGACAGAAAGGTTAAAAACATTGCAGAGAAGGCTGGCAAAACGGTTCTTGTGGGTAAAGGCACTTGCTGCCAAGGCTGATGATGGCCTGAGTTCAATCTCCAAAACCCACATGGTGGAAGAACAGCTCTCCCAACTAGTCCTCTGACACCTACACATGTACAGACCACCCATTCCCTACCCCTTAAACTAGATAACTTAATAAAATAAAAAATTTAACAGGACAAAGTAAGAGCAAGCCCCGGAATGCTGGATCTAGCATATACATTTAATCCTAGCATTTCTGAGGCAGGTAGATCTCTGTGAAGAGGCATACATCACCATGACATAGTCAAAACCGGCCTAATAAAGAAGACAAAAAACAAAAAAAAAACAAAAAAGTTGTCCCTCGCATACACCGTACCCATAGTCAACCCTAACCTCATGCAAACAAGGTGAATCAAAGCCACTCAGATCAACTAGCGAATTACAGTCTAGAGCTAAGGTCAATTCAGAGAGAGAGAGAAAAGAAAAAAGAAACACAGAAGCATGTCATCAAACAGTCCAAAAAGTAGGATACAACATCTAAGCAAGCACGCAGTTAAAGAATGGCTACTTGAAAATTTTAAATGAGATAATTAAATGAACGATTAATTGCTGGGTGGGGAATGGATGCATACATAACCATATAAACTATTCAAATCACCAAAAAAAGTTATTTCAGGTATGATTTTAATATATATATATATATACATAATATATATATATTCATTTACAAACACATGTAAACAGAAAATTCTAGAAGGCAAAACATAGTCACCCCTGAGCCAAAGACTACAAATTATTTTTATTGCATTTTGTCCAATTGCATTTACTGTATATTGTCTAATTTCTTTGAAAATAACTGTATATACAAATACCAAAAACAAAACACCAAGCCATATACAAATATTAGACCAGAGCTGGACACAGGGGTGCAACCCTATAACCTTAGTACTGGGGAGAGACGGGAAGACTGCTCTAAAATCCACAAGTTCCAAAACAAACAGACAGACAAACAGTCCCCCTAAATCTACAGTAACAAAAACAAAAACATGCAAACTATATAAAACATAGTGACCATGAGAACTAGATCAAAGTCACTGCTTTTAAAAATACAAATCAGCACACACAAACACCCTGTGTATCTACAATTAGCTATTAAAATTGAACTGTGCCTATACTGGTGACTGATACTGCTTGGGACGTTGGAGGAGCCCCTAAGCAACTGTAAAACCCAAAGAACCCAGTTTTCAGAGTTTATAACATACTCCAATGGGATCTTGGAGGAGGGGGAAGGCTTGCTTTAATTAAGGAGAGCAAGGGCTGAGGAATATGATAGGTGATAAAATTTCAGTCCGAGGCAATGAAGAATTTCCTAATCATGTCTAAAAAACTGGAGAAAGTAACTAGTCTAAGACACAAACTATATAAAACCACATATCAACTAAAAACAGAGAAAGAATATAAGTCCAATCACAGAAAAGACAAGTGACTTTAACTGCACAAGATGCTTTAGAGAAATAATAGGGACAAATAATAAAACAATGAAATGCATGCTGTTATCCTATGGGCAAGGGTAAAACAAAATATCAATTGAGGAAAAGCAGGCATCTTTACACTGGCTAGAATGTAAAGTGGTTTGCTTCTTTGGAAAGCACTTGGCAACATCATTACAACATGGCATGTACGCTCTCACCCAGCACCTTTAGGTGTAGGGATTTATCTTGGACAGGCCTCCACAAGGTTCACACATACACAAAACATTTGCTGGAATACTAACAATTTAAAGACTCTGGAAACAACTTACATATCTAACAGAAGGGACTGGTTTTGTGACAAACGGTAGAGCCATGCAACGGAATACTGGAAAGTCATTCTGTGTAAGGCCAGCTCATGTGTATGTATTGAAAAGTGACTACTGAAATGATTGAAGGAAACAGGATAGCGCACACAATTTCTATACAGAAATTGGTCCACAACTCAGTTCAAAATGCAGACACAGTAGTGATGATCCTTTCTGCTGAAGTTCCGCAATCATTCCCTATTAATTATATACCTGGGCAACAGGCAACTCCACAATGACACCTGGAAACTGAACATGCTTCTCTCAGCAGCAAACACACAGATGACCTAATAACACCTTCATCTGACATTTAGACTCCGTAAGTACTCCAAAATAATTCCATTCAAGACACTAATGCAGACCTAATCAAGGCCTCAGAGGAAATCTCAATAATATTGGAATTAAAATTGAAATAATAAAATAAAAACTAAAAAAAAAAAAAAAAAAACCCAAACCCAACAATAACATCTGGGATTCTAAATAACCGACAGTTCAAATCTACTGGGTTATATTTGTTTATCTCCACCTGCAAAGGTAATTCTTGAACTAAAATGATATGTGATCTCTAGGCACTGTTACCAAACTAAGATAAAGGCTCTCAAAAATGAATTGGTCAATTACATCATGTAGTCAAATCCTAAAATTCTTTTAAAGTCTAATTTTATTATTTAAAGAGTCCCTTCCTGTGGTTAAAAGCACTGTCTGCTCTTCCAGGAGCTGAGTTCAATTCCCAGCAACCACGTGATGGCTCACAACCGTCTACACTGAGATATGATGCCCTCTTCTGGCGTGCAGGTGTACATGCAGAGAGAGCACTCATTCATAAAATAAATGTTTTTTTTTAAAGTGTCTTACTAATAGTTTAGATAGAACTTTCTATTAGCATCTTGTTTTTACATTACTCAATGCTAATTTAAGAATTTCAACTACATGTCATATGGAGACTCAAGCAATAGGGAACTGTAAATAGAATATTCTTGTATATCACACCTTACAGAAAAGTAAGCTGTCTACCAAACGGCTGCATATGAACTCCCATCACTCCCAACGCCACAGCAGACGACCTGCATCATACGGCACCTGGCACCTGTCCTGCCTTGGTCTCAATAACACTTGCTGAATTAAAGTTGACAAATGTTGGTTTTCTCACTGGATTTTTTTAATAAGAAAAAGTTGAACTTTCCCTTAGCCAATATCTGATAAATCTACTCAACTATATAATTAAAATTACATTACTACCACATAAAACTGATTTTGAGCATTACTTTATAGTGCTAGAATGGAAAATTACTCAACATCTACAAACATACAAACTTCTAATATTTTCATTATTGTGTAGATGGTAATGTAAGTGTGTGTGGGCACACATGTGCAAATGTGAGCCTGCCTTTGCCTGCATGTGTGGCTACCAGAGATCAACTTTAAATGCTTTATCCACTGAGCTATTTCCCACCTAGAAACAATCCAGTAAAAAATCTTTTGTAGCTAATACTAATTCTCCAACAGATTGCAAGGAGTTACAATATTGAATGTTTAATAGTTCAACTTTCATGACTACACTGTAAATTTATGCCAAGAAAAGACAAATTTTAACTTATTAAGATTCTGGTGGTAGCAAAAACCAACCAGTATCAAGTTTCTGAACTATAATCTGACATTATTTACTTAGATACATATATGGCTTAAACAAGCAGCTGAATCCCGTGTTTAGCTAGCATGTCTGGAGACACTCACTAAAGCAGGAATAAATACCAGTCTTTATACACCACAACCAAATAGGGCCTAGGATGACATGCAGAGAAGGGGCGTTTGCCCAGAACATAGGACATCCTTTCTTTGATCTCCAACAAAAAAACATATACATACACATACAATTCACAGAGAGATATGTAGTATGACCCCTATTTTTGTAGAAAGTAATCTAGAAAAATGGACAGAAAAAGATGTAGCAGACAAATTTAAACAATTTTCTGTAGTTTTCAAATCTCCCCAGTAGACAGACTCCTCGGCTGTCACTGACTTTCAGAAGCAGCTCTGTTGTACTCACATTGGCCACCTTTTCAACATACGTCTTCATTGTTTTCACGATCACTTTCCTGTCCTAAAAGGAAAACAACTCTCTCAGTAAACTTTTATTTATACATTAAGCTTCATCTCAAGCTAATACTTTATGTATTACATTTTAATCAGCATCGCTGCTTCATCAGTGAAAAGAGAAGTTATAAAGCAGAATGAAACACAGTGCAGTGTGAGCCAAAAAATGCCTATGAGGAGCTCTGTAACCTTCAACTTGTTGTATCAAGCCATTTAGGCACAAAGGTGGAACTATGCAATCGCAGTGAAGTCACCTCTATGACCACCTCAGTGTCTGACAGTCCTTCAAAAAAGCTAGCATACGGATGTGCTTAATACATGTTTGTGCAATCGTTAAATTTGCAGTAAGTAAAACACAGATCAAATACAACTACCACTAAAAGATGGAATAGGTAATATTCTATGATCAAGATAGGTGGTCAACTTTTTCTCAGTACTTAATACACACAGGAACCATAGGGTGGATTAACTATTAATTAACTCTTCCTTCTTCTTCACTCTCAGTATGTCCATTAAATGAAGACTAAAAGAATAGAACACAGGTCTCCAAACCCTCCTAAGCCAAAGCTGAGCATAAGTGTGTCAGAGGATCTCTTTCTAAGCATCAGGGAAGCCTTGGGTCTCTACTGAAGAGGAGAATACAAGGCCCAGAAAAGATGCCAAAGCCCTGGGACGCCCTAAGCTTCCAGAAGATAATGCTTCTGTACAACTGGGAACCAAAGGCTACTGAATCAAAGCTAAGGGATCATCAAGACCAGACTGCAGGCAAGCCATGGTTCTGACACTCACCTTGGGGGTACCATGCCACAAGCAGTGCATGGCCACTCTGGCACCATCGTGAGTGTGGGCTAGGTACACCACTGCTTCCCGGATGGCTTCAATCAGTTCCTAGAGAACAGAGGGGTCAGTTTTAGATTTTCCCTTGTCTGTGTACATGAGAACAAGGCAGAGAATGAAGAGAAAGCGCAGGCAACACAGCAGCCTTTAATTCTACAGTCTTTTCCATGAAAAGCAGCAAATAACGTTCCTTATAATTTCTAACAACATAATGGATTTTTCCCTGTATCTATGTTTACAAGTACTCACAGGTGACATGTGATATATTCTAATGAGGGCAGAAACAGAAAGCCAGGGGGTAGCGATGCTAAGGGAGTGCTTAACAACAGCTGGGGAGAGAAAATGTCCCTCTAAATGGGTATACAACAAACACAACCAAAACTCATCCTGACTGAAGTGTCTGAGTTTTAATGTAGTCCAGGACTGGATCTCCACAGGTCATATGAATTGTTTACCAAAAAAACACTCAATGAAATCTCTGTGCTAACAGTTAGGATAGGCCTTTACTCACAATTAACGCTTGTGTTAAAAAAATTAATTTCTTATTTTTAAAGTATGAGTACCCAGGATAATATAAATGAATTCTGTAATCTAATAGCTACAGGGATCCCAAATAAAAATCTTAGGTAAACAAATACAAAGTCTGAAAAGAGGAAGGGCTGCGTTTCACCTGAAAGTACCACCCTCCCCCAGGATGAATCTCAACAACAGATTTCAGGTCACTTATCTCAACTGAAGAATTTCTCTAAAAGTGTTCCACAATAAATGGGGTGTTTAAATCATAGCTTCCCCCCTCAGGGCTTAGGGAAATAGCGGAAGAATGGGGAGGGGCAGCCCCCAGAACAGCTGCTCTTTCATAGTAGGGCCAGTGGATGGCCCCACAGCTGTGAATATATGGGCAGCACAACTCCATAGGTTACAATTAAACAAAAAAAAAAAAAAAAAGATATAAAATTGAGGTGAATCTGGGAGGAATTAGGGGGAGAAATGGGGCTTAGTATGATCGAAACACAAGTACATGTTTGAAATTCTCAAAGAATTAATAGAAAGCTGTTGGGCTAGAGGGGTAACACTGGTTCCAATTGTGCCTCCAAGATCTCTGGAGGAGGGCATGTCATTTTACACCCACTCCAAATATTTGCTGTGACTGAATGCTGCCTTCTCCTGTCACTAAAACACACTAACCACAAAAAACCCCTAAGATACTGAGTTCTGTAGGGAAGAGGAAAATCCCTAAGAGAGCAAGTACTGTTCTTCCGGTCACAAGCTTTGGGGGCGAGGAGCGGGTAGCTGCAAAGAAATTATTCTACATGTTAATTGGGCTTCAAAATTCCCAGCAATGTGTGACAGGCATGTTTGTCAGGAGAAACCAGATGTGTTCTTTCAGTCAGCCCCTGTGATTAGAAAATGAGAGCAAATGAACAATAGCTCACGACTTGATGAGGCAGGCAAAGTTCAAGGAACTAAAGTGTGAATTCTCATTTGTATTCCCACTGCTGACTGGAAGGGCAGTGCAATTACCTTCACTGGTCCTCCACCTTCTATCAGATAAGGTCCAGGCGTTCACGGGCCATTTAGTTTTACATTAAGTATCCTCCCTTAACCTTTTAAAATGGCATTTTTTTTTTAAATTTAAAACTATCAGAACACTAAGTAATCCTCCAATGTAAGTTACCTTTCAGATTAGATTAGCTATAGAGGACAATCTCTGGATTGTAACTAAAATGTAAAAATTCAGTGGCATTAATAAAACTGGGGTCAATTCTATTATTTTCTGGGGAGGGCATTAAAGAGAAATATTTAGGGGAGATTTGTTCAGCACCTGGTTAGAGGGTTATCTAAGTGAGAAAGGAAGGAACCCTGACATTTCTAAAGAACTATGTACATCAGGGTACCCTTGCAGGGTCCTACATGGCTTTCCCTATACATTTTCATAGCTTGTTCTGTTTTCTGAGACAAGTCTCATACCACAGTCCAGACTGGCTTAGTTATAATGGAGCTCATGCTAAACCTCAAATTCATGATTATCATCCTGCCTCAGGCCCCCAAGTGCCAATTATCAAAAGTGTGTGCCACCATGCTAGCTTTACAAAAAACAGAAACCACGAACTTACTGATCGAAGTTTTGGGGGTGCATGGGTAAAAAAGTCCAAGAATACTTTATGAACCAGTGAGTGTTTAATCACAGCCTCCCTGGAAACAGAAAACAAACAAACAAATCAGATTTAGCAAAAGAGCCACACAAAGACAGGTACCCCATCAGTCCTAAAATCTAAACGAGTGAAGTGGTTTTTACCAAATACATTGTCATGAATCAACTGCATCTTTCAGCCACACTAAGACGTTAAAAAAAATTAGGCTGTGACACTGGTTTAGTGTCATTGTAACCGAGACCAGGATACAAATTTCCAGCTCTACAGTGAGATGATGCTCTAGTCCCAGCATGTTCGAGCCCATGGTCTATCTATCGGCCGCAGGGCCCCCACCCCCAATTGGAGATTTTATTAAAAATTCACATGTACACCAAATTCTTAATGGTGATTTCCTGTCAAGTATTCTTCAAAATGTCTTAGTTCCAAAAATAATTTTAACAGCATTACAATTTGAATGGACTGCAAAAGTGCCACCAGCAGTGGCAACCCCTACTTAACCTATGCCTCCTCCTACTGCGATGTGAGGGGAATTAAGGAGTTCAGTGCAGGCTGATGTTCAAGATCAAGGACCTACATGTTCACATGCAAACACACCACAGAAAGGGATGTTTTCATCCTCTTCTAAGGGCTTCGCAAATATTAGCCCATTTCATCTTCGTAAAACTCTACAAAGATGTACTATTATCACATCAATTCCAGAGGCCCAGAGTTGAACCTGGTGAGAGGTGAAGCTGTTTATGCTAACACTGGATGTATGGAGTCACACCCATCCGGCCTGTTCCCAGAAGCTGTGTACTCAACCATTTGGTTAAGGTACTACAGACATGAAAGCAACAAGCACAAACTTCTAAACCAATAGTGCAGTTTAAACAACTAACTGAATTTATAAAGCTATTTAACACACAAGGGCTCAGTATAATACTTTATTTTGGAAAAAGAAAAAAAAAGTTTTATCATTTTAAGGAGGTTTATAAAGCCGGATGATGGTGACGCATGCCTTTAATCCTAGCACTCACGAGGCAGAGGCAATCAGATCTCTAAGAGTTCTAGACCAGCCTGGTCAACAGAGTAAGTTCCAGGATAGCCAAAACTATATAGAGAAACCCAGTCTCAAAAAAAAAAAAAAAAAAAAACAAACAACAACACTATTACAAATTAGCCAATAAGATACTACATGAAGAAGAACAATGTCTACCTGTATCATCAAGTACGGTTTCAAACAGAATGTTTGATCCTCTTATGTATGATTCATTATTAACAGGAGGGAGGAAACACACTCTCTTTCTGGCAAGGATTATGTAAGATGTGGCGCCTTCAAATGCCTCTTTCGATCTGTTAATAAAAACCCTCTTACTTTTGAGCCATTGGAGTCAGAATCTGCTTCATTTCATCCATAATAAGCTCTAGCTTTCCCGGCTGCACCTCTAGCACCTTGTCCAGAGTTGGGTGATCTGCTGACTGAAAACAAGAAAAATCAACCACTTCCAAATGTAATCACTTCAGAACAAGCCAAGAATTATAGCCATGTTAATTGAGTTTAAAATAAATTTGAGATGTTTCATATTTATAAAACAAATGTTTACAATGCAGCAGAATAATTCCTCATGATCGGATTCCCTTTTTATACGTCTGCCAGTGTGTGGTCATTCCTGTGGAGGACTGGCCCTTGCAATATATGTAAAAACATGATATATCCCCCCAAGAATATAAAAACGTAATGATGCCTAAGACTCTCACATAGAACATGAAAGTATTTATATATAACCCATATAATCCTTTGGCATATTTTAAATCACCTTAGGGCTACTTATAGGACCTAACAAAACATAAATGCTCTGCAAATAGTTATTTTACTATGTGGTTTACAGAACAAGGAACAAAATCTATACATATCCAATACAAACTTGTTTTTCTTAATGGTTTTGGTTGGTTGAGTCATAGGATGTGTAACCCATGGAAACTAACCAAATCACCAGCCATCCAGTCTTACTAAGAACCTAGCACGTACCTAATCACAAATCCTTGTCTTGGTGTGTTACATAGTTGGCTGGCTATTCCCAAAGCTGTGTGTCACAACAGAAATGCTGCAGCAACTCAACTCAGGAACTGAAGCTAATGGGGGCAGCCCTACAGTCACTCCACACGCCTTCCTATCACTTGTACACCCATGTCCCAGAGTCTGAAATAGGTCTTAGTCCCATCACTGGCTGCTCTCAGATCCAACTTCTACCCTTCATCCAATGCCAGGTCTCTAGTCCCCTTCTTCTCCAGGTCCAACCTGGACAAAGGTAAGGCCAAACTGGAAGAAACACGACAGAAGGGAACAAGAGGGAGTCCAGCACACCACAGCCAGATCTGGCTTCAGAGCAGGTACAAAGCTCCGCTCACTACTGCCGTCTTTAATCTCAGACTGGCTGCAGACAGAGAATGCTGAGGCATCACACACACAGCAGCTGAAAGCAACAAACACAGCCTAGGCCAAAGGGGATTTTCAAAGGCAGCATTCTGGAGGACAGGGCACAGAATAAGCACTTGCTCCTACTGCAGAGACATATAATCCAAGAGAACAAAGGAACCAGACATATCCTCAATAAAGGACCCTGAAGCTTAGAGACCACACAGAAAAATAAACACACTGGGAATGAACTTCTAGAAACACTACCTTGTAAAGCTGAAACGTGTTCCCATAGAGCTCCTCTGTCAGCATGTTCCTCTGTTCCAAAATCGCTTTGTCGTTGTATGCATACTCCACAATGGCTGATGCCTCTGAGTGCCGCAGCATCTTCCTCACGTGACCTTTAAAGCTTCTGATTATCTCTGCAATCTGTGGTTTGCTTCTGAAGTCAACAGAAACATGGGAAAAGTAAATGACGGCAGGAGAAATCTGGGTGACAATAAATCTAAAACTTACTTCTCCAAAGGCCAACTCACTAATGTTTGTTTTAGAGAGGGCACGTCTACCCAGAAAAGCTTGTGAGTGGGCAGATCAACTTCCCTGTGTTTTTTACCTCAGCGCCTAGAAGACAAAGTCGGCTGGACTCTTCAGTGAGAAAGCCTGGCTCTGCTGACCAGCGTAAGGAGCTGAACAGGTTCTTTCTTATTTTATCTTTGGCAGTACTGAGGATGGAACCTAGGACCTCATGCATGCAAAGCAAATCCTCTACCACTAAGCTACAGCCACTGAAGTCTTTAACTTCTATGTGCCTCAGCCTCTTCATTCATAAAACTGCAACACACTGCTGAGAGAACTAAATGAACTATGATTCATGAAGAACTGTGCAGTACATAGAAAGTGCCCTCGGAAGTCCTTCAACTAGAGCACAGGGAAAGTAAGGGAAGGAGAAGGTAAGAGTTCAGGGAGTAAACGAAAATAAAATAAATTCCAATTTTCTTTAAAACAGGATTTATTTTAAAGCATTTGGGGAGCTGATAACAGCCAGGAGTGCTTAGGAAAAAAATCTTGCCAGTTGCATGTCATGTATTTTTTGCTGCTGTCATATTCTGGCACACTCTCGCACCCAAAAGGCTGTTCTAGATAAGTACCAACTGTACATCATTAAGAAAATCATCCTACCCTGACATGTGCTAACACAATGACCTGCCTCAGAGTCTGTTTATCTGTCCCTCTCAACCTATATCCCTCTAAATACTAATAATCCTAAATTAATTATTCCAATGCTTTGTTCTATAACTTAAATTTTTAAGTAATATTTGCTCAAAAGTGGAATCCACAAAGCCAAAAGTTAAGAAACCAAACACTTTATGATAACTTACCCATACATGAGAAATTTCTTAACAATATTCCTGGAATATTTGGCTTTACTTAATTCAACCAAGTCACCTGGTGGGGAAAACAAAGCGTCTCAAAGATCTGCCATCCTCACTGCAGTTCTCCAGAAACAGAATAAAACACGGGCATGACTCTGGAACACGGCTAACTCTACTTGTCCCAGGCAAAGAAGCATAGCAACAGAAATGATCTTGCAGAAAACACAGAATTATTCTCTAGTATATTCTTCAGCATTCAAAAAAAAGTGACTTTATTACAAGTGATAAACATAGTGCATATTAACTATAGTGAGAATTCTGGTTTCTTTCAAAACACAGCTATGTTATATGAATGCTTCTGTTTTAATCCCAGGTGTGGGATACGAGGCTGCTTCAGACTGTCCACAGTCACTAACTATGGTTTGTCTTCTACTCTAGGACGGGCATAATTTGTGCCAGCGGAGGGTAGTTTACATTTGGAATTCTGGAGACCATTGCAGGGTATAAAAGTGCAGAGCTCTGAGGGGCTGGGGATGCTCTGAGGAGGTGACTGCTGCTTCCTGATGATGCTTCTGCTCTTGCTGTTTACTGGAATGCTGGCTGCTGGCTGGAGATATCCTACAGACAAAGATTAGACTTGCCCCAAGGAGTTCAAAGTAGTCTAAAGAGACCTACGCCCCCTCCCCCCTCTAACCTTCTGTCTAGTCTACCCAGTGTTCAGCAGTTGGAAGGCACTGGGGTAGAAAAGGGTGGTAGACATAAGAACCCAATAAAGTGACAACAACAAAAATGCAGCTACAATTAACACTACCTTGCAGTTCTTCAAAAGCTTGCTTCCTCTGCTCTTCATTCCCATACTGAATGAAGCACTGGATCACGCGTGTTGAATCATGTGCAAAGGCAATCTGTAGGAAAATGGTTGGAGCTTTCTGAACTCAGAATGTCTGCACCATCATGTTTCTTACTATTTACACAATTTTCAACTTAAACTGCACCTAGACTGCTTGAGACAGAAGTATGATTAGTTATATGGCACACTATTATTTGGCTGTGACTCCTATCACATTTGATAGCTGAAATAAATGCAAGACTCAGAAACATTCTACTACCTTTCAAATTCCAATCCTAATTAAAACTTCACCCACAGGCTTACATGGACTGCTGCTTCATTTCCTTGAACATTAACAGGTAATGACGTGGAAATGACCAATCCCAAAGTGTTGCTGCATGGATAACCATAACCACATACAAATAATGACAATTACAGGTAAAAGAAATACTAGAGGTTATGACTTCGGGATCCTGTCACAATTCTACAGCACTATGGCCCCTCAATTTGAACTAGCATTTCTCATCAAAATCTGTTGCTCCAAAATCTGAAAATTGTGAGCACTCTCATGAACACAAGTGACCATGAGCTGCAGTCAAACTCAAGCCCACTAAAAATATGCAAGGACACCCGAGGCAATACATAAGGTATTCATGAAACAAAAGAATTTCATTTACACTTAGGCCCTAACACTTAAATAGCACCTGTGCACAACACTAGCCAGGTCCCCTGTCACAAACGGCAACTACTCTTCCCTCAGAGCAAAGGCAACTTGGATTTTATTTAAGTTGGAATGTTGAGCACAGTCTACTCACAGTTTTAATTTTTCCTTGAATCAACTTCTGCAAATCACTCATCAGCTTCACTCTTTTTTCTTTGTCACAATCTTTTCTGCAGAAGCATAGACAAAGTTATTTTAAACATGAAAACCAAACACCATGCAATATATGGTCACAAGTTCAGTGTAGTTTTTCCTTTGAAGGCAGCAAACCCCTGCCATTAAAATTATTATTCTGGAGCAGGCAGACAAAAGTAATTTTCTCAGAGGCAGAAACTCATCTCACAAGGTATAATTTTATGCATCAATCTAAACCTTAACAGCCAGAACTTCAGAAGCAAAGAAAAATAATAAAACAATCTCAGATAGCAAATACTTAAACATCTCAAAACCTAGCTGATAAGAAATCCTCCTTCATTTTCTGAGAAATCTTTCAGGATAGGTAGCGAATCCATTTGACTCTCTGCATTTCCATAAAGCTATGTGACACTATCCTAATGGTCTCACACGTCTGCACTAGACTGACATCCACACGGCTGCTGTGACAGGGGCTGTGAGTAGGCAACAAAGAAGCCAGGTGCCGCCTCTGATGCTCAGATGGCCTGTCTCTGCAGGGTACACCTCTGTGTCTCCCTGGTCTCGGAGGGAGGCACTGTTAACCACAGGGAAGTGGCAGTACCTTCTCAAGCTCTCCCAAATGTGCTTTGCTCGGACCACAATGTCGTAGTTGGTCTTGTCGCTGATCTGCCTGCTCTGCTTCAGCTCTTTCTTCTTCTTTTTGAAGTCATCCCATTTGGGTTTCTTGGCTGCTGACTCTAGATTCAGATTTGATTAGTTTAGCATTCCCCATACTATACACAAACACAAATTTAGTACTGAGGACAATCACTAGGACCAATACTCATTACAAGGAGAAAATATAATTTTCCAGATATTTACATTTCACAATTTTTAGCTAGTCTTTACATTTAAAAGTTGTCTAAAAATGATTCATTCAATAGCCTGTTAAAAGAAAAGATCTCCCTCTGAAGCACAAGGTGGCCTCAAACTCAGTAAGTGCATGTACTACCCTGGCTGGCCTGAGCTCAACCATTTTAATGGCTTATTATTCCTAACAGGATACCTAGTAAGAATACAGACAACTGGCTTTAAGTCAGAGTTTTCAATGGAAACAAATCAACCCAGACTGAAACAGGAAAAATTCCTTTAGAAACCCATGTTTAAGAGCTGGCGGTGAAGCTTACTGAGAGAGCACTTGCATGTATGAGGCCCTTTGCTCAATCCAAACATCAAAAATAAAACAAAAGCAAAACTCCAGCACTCTGAGCGCTGTCCTGAATTATTTACTTCTTAGAGCGTGAGGTGGACAGGATTTTAATCAGGCCCCCCGGCTAGGGAAGCAGGTATCACACATCAAGTTCCTTGTTCACAGCCATCTGGTAGTAGAAACAATACAAATATGGCGGGCAGAATGGAGTGTGTAGGTCAGTATAAAGAAGCTGCTTGCTTGAGACCAACAAAGGACAAAGCACAACAGGGCCACACTGTACAACTGAGCAAATGCTGGGCGAGAAGGGATTCCACGTACACCGTGAAGAGATTCGCATTTCATTCCAACAACACACAGAAGCCCCAGGAACACTTTTCACCAGGGAGCAATTTGTCCTAAAAGAATTAAATGACTAAATCTATGGGATATGTACTACACACCCAGAACCATTACTGAACATGAACTGTTGAAGAACTTGATTATATTAGCCTGGCCTAAGCCCCAGTCTATAAATGAGAGCACAGTCTCTAAAGCTCCTACTTCACCACAGCTGACACTTCAGCAGGAACACCGTGGGTCAGCTTCCATGTTTAGTCGCACCCTGTACGGTTACTGATTTAAAAACTATACCTCGCTTCTAACACAATGAATAAAAAACGTTGGCTGGACATGACAGTGAGTGAAGGTGGATCTGTGAATTCAGGGCCATCCTGGTCTACATGGTGAGTTCCTGGCCACCTAGAGCCACACGGTGAGACA
Organism: Meriones unguiculatus; assembly: GCF_030254825.1. Classification (NCBI taxonomy): domain Eukaryota; kingdom Metazoa; phylum Chordata; class Mammalia; order Rodentia; family Muridae; genus Meriones; species Meriones unguiculatus. The sequence goes on from NC_083349.1 coordinate 43,859,778, forward strand.
ATGCTTTAAAAAAAAAGAGAGAGAGAGAGAGAGAGAGAGAGAGAAAGACACAAAGAAAGAGAAAAGAAAGAGAGAGAAAAAAAAAGAGAAAAAAGAAAACCCAAAGTAAATACCTGATGAATAAACGAACAAATACTCAATTTGGCCTTCAGAAAGAAATGTTTCCACCGGAGGAAAAAATTAGCTTAATTCCTTGGCTGAAGAAATAAAGATTTTTAAGCATGAGAAAATGTTTAAAAATATGTATTTCTAGATTCATCTTATGAGTGTTTTGACTGCATGAGTGTCTGTGCACTGCATGTGTGCTCAGGGTCTGAGGAGGTAAGAAGAGGACATGACACCCTTGACCTGGAGTTATGAATGGTTACGAGGCACCATGAGGGTAACTGGAAATTGAACTCGGGTCCTCTATAGCAATCTTAACCACTGAGCTATCTGTCTAGCCCTAGAATGAGAAATTTTGACAAGGAAAAATGCTGTTGGTTACCTAAGCCATTCTGTGCTTCCTTCCCTCACACCAACATGTTGCCTGTGTAGAAACACAAGCATCCTCAGACACAGCGTGGAGGACGTGTGCACCACAGTTCGGTCAACACTTGGCACAGGGAAGCTTCTGCAATACCTCTAAGAGCCACACTTACCATCACTTTTGCCATCTGGCTGGAATTTCCTCTTCTTGTTGAATTTATCTGCCTTCTGGAATTTGTCCTTCGGTCCTTTGCCCCCTTGTGGCTTGTTCTTGAACTGCTTCACACCCTTTCTGCCAGGTTTTGTGGCACCTTTCTCAAAGTTCTTAGATGTGACCTTAGGCCCGCCTTCCTTAGTGACTTTCTTTGGGAAAGTCTTTGAAGAACTAGAATCTGGTGGTAAAAAGGAATACATATTAGTTCTCTGATTCTGAGCCTAACTCTCTGGTATCTACTCAAGTACACGCTGCAGAGAACCAGCCCTTTGGTGCACCAGACAGCCTTATTCTCAAATATACATTAACCCTTTTCAATAGATTAGGATTTAAATAATCAAATCAAAATTAAAAAAGCATTCTGATTAGAAAATTGTAGGATAGGTTGTGATGTAAGCCTTGGGAAGTAGAGGGATTCACAACAAACCATAATTTACCTCCTAGAAACAACCACTATTGTTAGCTTGGCATACTTCTGCAGTTTCATGCATATGCTAGAGGTTATTGACTTTACCATCAGTATTTATACAAAAATCTTAATCAATGGTTCAAGAACAAAATGCTCACTACTGAAGTTAAGAAAGTGTATCATAAAAATGAATTAAAAAGTATTTCTGAAGATGTCTAATTTTGAGAAAAATCTTGAAGGCCATTAATAAAATTATTTGGTTAAAATTTCTGGTCAAAAAGCTTACAGATAACTAACAAATAGGATGCCAATCGCAACAGCTATGCCTTAAGACCATTATGAGAGAAAGTGTAAAATTGCGTAGTAAACAGTGATCTAGCTAGGCCTTGATTTTTCTACTCTGCAATACTGACACCTGATGGACTAACAGAGGCATCACCATTTGAAATTCAGAAGGCAAAAGATGTGTATATTGGCTAATTCCAGCTCATCAAACATTAAAATGAATTGTTTAGTGAATGAATGTTAATACCATGAGGTCACATCAATTGCCGACAAATGAAAATTTCCCAATTACTCTGGCAATTTCGTAAACGCTGAAATTCCAAGAGGAACAGGTTAACTTGTGGACAGCAGCAGTGGCCTCTTTCTCCCATGTTTACTGCAATCTGAGCCCATGAAGAGGGCGACACCTGCTACAAACCTCTTCCCCCTCACCCGTAGTCAAGACTTGGGAAGCACACTTGGGCAAGGCTCTCTTACCGCTGTTTTTATGAAATTTACTCTTTCCTTGTGATGCCTGTGGACTCTTTCCTGTAAATTTCTTCTTCCCTTTGACTTCCATCATAGCACCTCTGGAAAACAAAAGCCAAAACCATAAAGAATTACCGACTTGCTCATTCAGTAAGGGTCATTAAATAGTCACGGCACATGTAACCCTTGAGTTCAGAAGCAGTATAAGGCATCCAGGCACAACCTGGGGCTCTCAAGTCCACCAAGCACACAGTTACCGCTAAGACACCAAAACCGAGGGCAAAAAAAAGATCCCAGCACAAGAACTCAGAGCATGCGTTCACAGTGGCTAGTGTGTAAAACACCTGGGCACAACAGCACAGGCTAAACATACACTGCTTGTAAGAGGAAACACCGTGTCTGGGAAGACTTGTGATGAGCAATGGCAATGTTGCCATTTGATGCCTTGGCATTAGAAAGCCTGGCACCAGCAATATGGGCCGAGGCTACACTCAGCACACATTGCAATTTAATGAAAGAAAACACAATAAAACTAAAACAAAGGTTGCTGGCCGACTGTTTTCGAGGCAGCCAAATGGCTTGCTGACATCAAGGGATCTGCCTAACCCCTTCACCTGTCCAGTTCAGTGAGCAGAGGTAACAGACACATCCCACTAACCTACAAACTCTGCACAAAGTAGAACAGAGATACAAAGGCAAAAGTCACCAGGCTCCTGTTTACCTTTCTCAAAGTTACATGTTCACTCATTTCTAAATGACCCACAGAGTCACCTGCAAGAACTCCTAGACAGTGTTGCCAGATGAGAAACTTTCATTCAAGAATTAATTACTTGCTGCATGTGTTGAATTACACACTTGTTATCTTAGCACCAAAACTGAGGCAAATGGATCACTGTGAGTTTGGGGCCACTCTAGGCAACATAAGCTAGAGGCCAGGCTGGGTTACATAGTGAGATACTGTTCCAAAAATCAAAACAAAACACAACAGGATTGATTCCTCAGGACACTAGAATGTCCTGAGAAGGGAAAAAAAAATGGCAGGGTCCTAGGTTAAAATATATTTGAGACTCAGTAAATTAAATAACAATAGTCAGCAAGTGAAGGTTTTTCAAATTCTTTAATTTGCTACTATAAACTACCCATTGCAAAGACTGAAATGATAAGACTTCTCAAGTCTTATACAACCACTTTCTCCAGGAAACACTGATGCCCAGCACTGCATTAAGAGGGTACAGTGATGTGTACCTGTAATTCCAGCACGAGAACTGCTCGGCTTCCTACTGGGCATTTCAATTGTAAAGGCAGTTTACCACTTGGTAAGACATTACATACACATATGCATTTCTGCATATAGGTTTCATGTAAATATCACATGCTAATCAATTGTGCTGTTGGCCCTCACTGTAGGTTTCTAAAGACACCTTTACTTATATATTCTGTCTGCATATTCTATTTTGAAATTATATGCCTTACAAAAGAGTTGTAAAAAGATATTGAACCTATACATCTTTTACCCAGCTTCCCCTATCAACTTAATGACAGTGTAATGAAACTTAAGAAATTAACAATAGTATAACATAAGGTTTATTTGGAAATCAATTTTCCAATTCATGTCCTCTTCCTTTTCCAAGATACATTTACTTTGGCTATTACATTTTCTTTGTATTTTGCAGGTTATGTCCCCTTTGGGGTTTAAGATTTTTATTAGACTGAAGTTATGCTTGGGCCAGGGGAAGGGGCAGCATTCTTTGTGGTAGCAAAGAAGCAATGTTCTCACAGAACCAAAGATATATGGGTAGTCATGATTTACTCCTGATGATGTTACCCCTGATCATTTAAAGCAGTGTTTGCCATCTTACTTCACTATCAGATTAATTAATGGTACCCCAAGAGCAAAGACGAGCACAGTAGGTTTTACCTAGACCTACAGACCTGTGTCCTCAACACTATGCATATAACTGACATCTTATGCTTAATGTCTGGAACCTAATCCTCTGCATTTCCAGTGCAAACTACCATCTTTCTCTCCCTGCCGGTTCTTTCTGAAGCCAACGGGGCATCATCTACTCAACTGCCCAAAGAGAAAACCGGGACATCGCTCCTGATATTTACTTTTTGGTGTGTTAGTCATCTTGAACCCATCAGTAACTTACTCTGCAATTCCCTTAAGAACACTTCTACCTCTACCACCAACACTCAATGTAAATTTTCTTTAAGAGAATCAAGGCCTGTCACGAGCCTTCCAGTTTTTTTTCCCCCCTAATAATTCTCCACCTTTCTATATGCATAGGAACACGAAGAAAAGTGCTTTCCATTCCACAAAAATAAAAGAAACTCGGCACCATGGCTCCAAAGTTCTACCCTTTCCTTTATTTTGTCCACGGTACTCCTAACTCCCATCTCCGGAACAGCCTTTGCTTAGCATACTGCCACCATAATTTAGATCTCGGCTTAAGGATCCCGTCTTCAGTTTTCCCTGCACTGCTCCTATGGACAATGTCTGTCATGGGACGGGCGGGCTGTGACTCGCATCGACCCGAGTTGGAAAGCGAAGCTCGTCCCTCTAACTCCCGCCAACCCCTCAACTCCGAGCCATCAAAGCAGCCACGCAGGCTGTCCCGGGTGCGGGTCTGCAGATGCCCGTTCGCCTACGGCCCCGCAGACCCTCCCGGCTCAGAGCGGCCGGCGGAAGCTAGCCCGGCACAGCCGCACCACCTCCCTCCGTAACACTCACCGCACACGTGCGGCAGCCGCTCATGGAGTTCCGCCACCTACCGCCGCTTCCGCTTCCGCATTTTGCCCCGCCCCGCGACCTCTGACCTCTTTCCCGCCACGGCGTGGGGTCAAGAGGTGGAGCTTAGAGGGGAAAACGAACTCTGTAGTTTCTATTGGTCCATTTCGCCACACCTCATCTGTAGACGCGACGGCTGCGCGGGTTTTGGCCCTTGCAGGGATCCGTCCGGTGGGAGACCAGTCAGTGGCTCCGAAGAGTGACGTCTGAGCCTGCAGACTCTGGGAAAGGCGCAGGTTCTCGCGAGGGCCGCCCAGTTCCTGAAGGAGTTAAGATGCAATTAGTTCTGCCGTCCGGGTGGCTATCGGGATTAGATCTCTTGTTACGGGGCGTTCATTTGAGTGTTTTTCCGTCAGCACAGCCCGGAGAATAAAAGCTCTACCAGAGTCGGCTCAGTTACAATTTTGTTTCCCCATGTCTCCCATATTCCCCACGCTAGGTGTGAATCGCTGGGCAAATTAACACAGTAAGCGGTTGTGCAAAGGCTCTCCATAAATGTTTGGCGTTTTTAATGTCGGTCATGCTGGGACATTTTACCACTTACCACTTCAGAATATGTACTTAAGGTATTACCACCATTTCGACGGGGAAGCGATTGAGGTGATAACCTTGGTCGTGGGGGCTGCAGAGATGCTTAGCTGTTTGTGCTCTTGGAGAGGACCCGAATTCCATTCCCAGCACCTATCTAGCGGCTCACTGTAAATCCAGTTTCAGGGGACCCCACGACCACAGAACACTCAGAACACCAGAACCTTACTGCCTAGCAGTTATGAAATGCAGGTGCTGACGGGCTGGGCTCCTTTGAAGCCCTAAAGAGTGAAATAACTTTACAAGCCTGGTGCTCCAGGCGGTCCAGGCTTCGGTCCCTGCATCTGCCTTCCTTTCCTCCAAATCTTTTGTTTTAAGAATGCTTGTCATTGTGTTAGATAGCTCGCAAATCAGCCTCGACCCCAAAGTCCCCTGTGGACCCTGCCTCCTGAATCTTTGTCATCTATTTTAAGAAAGTGGAAAATGCCACAGTTGATCCTTCTTAGAATTACAGTGTGAAAGGAGGGCCTTCGATATTTGAAATGTCATACAGTTACAAGAGGCTTATGAAAATAAATTCCATAAATACTTCATGAAAAGAATGATGGAGCAGGGCTTGATTGAAACCCATCAAAGAAAGGCTAAAAATATCCTGATAAAGTATGGATATGTCACTATTTAGTTTTACTTTAATAATAATTTTTAAAAAGCTTCAGTTTTCTAACGAAAGAAAAAAAAAAGACCTGAGTCATACATCTGGCACCGATCAAAAGATAAAATTACAAGAACGTATTAGACCCTCCAGAGTTGATCCAAATGGGCCTGTAAATCATCTGGACTGGAAAATGCATCTCAGAAAGCTATTTGTTCTGGAAAGTTACAAAATATGGTAAACCAAAAGGCATGTTAAGATGGGAGGCTAATTGTCTCCTCAATGAAATGTGTGCTTAGGAGTATCCCTGAAGCTTCTGTTAGGCAGTTGCTTACAGACCCTCACTACTCAGCCTGCCTGATTTTCTAAATTACAACTGATTATAACTTTTCCACTTCCCTTTTCATATCTCCCCACTTCAGATACCAGGCCCAATACTAAGTTTGATTACCTTTGCTCCCTGGATTTTTTTTTTTTTTTTTTTCTGAAAACTCCTCTGCCAATCACCATGTACCATGTGCTTCAAATTCTGTTATTGATCCTGCCTGCTTTCTTCACCAATAATTTGAAAAGCTTAAAATTTTCCTTACCCAGATCCCTCTTCCCGGAAGTTGTCAAGATCTCTAGTTTGTTGGCCCTATTGTTTACTCAAACACACACACACAATGATGTTTAGATGGCTCAGCAAGTAAAGGTGTTTGACCCAAGCCTGAGGACAGACATGAATTTAATCCATGGAACCCAAACTATCCTGTGACCTCCACACATGCAACATTGCAAGTACACACACAAATAAGATTTTTAAAAAGCACCCTTAAAACACCAATAAAAGCAAACTTTAATAATTAAATTGTCCTTGAGTTACATTTCTTCTGAGTCTGACTTTCAATTCTCTTATCCAGAAAACCAAGACCTTATAAAAGGAACTCTCGACAGCTTGTTTTTGGGACCCACCAAAATAATATTTCCAGTTCCTAATCATACCCGCAAAGACCCTTTATCCAAATACAATCATATTTACATATTCTGTGGATTTAGGTCTGGACATATCTTTGGCAGAGACCAGCCCCCTACATCTGGAAAAGATGAAAATGTAGGACTTGATCTCTGTACTGACTGTGGTGGTTTGAATGAGAATGGCCCCCATAGGCTTATATATTTGAATGCTTAGTCACCAAGGAGTATAACTGTTTGAGAAAGACTAGGAGGTATGGCCTTACCAGAGTAAGGTGGCCTTTGTTGGAGGAAGTGTGTGACTGGGGTTGGGGGAGAGGCTTTGAGGTTTCAAAAGCCTAAAAGAAGCCCAGTCTCTCTCTTTTCTTTCCTTGACCTAAAGATAAGGATGTAGCTCTCAGTATCCTAGTGCCGTGAGTGCTGCTATGCTTCTGCCATGCTCCTCACCATGATGATAATGGACTAAACTTCTGAACCTGTAAGCAAGCCTCTGGTTAAATGCTTTCCTCTATAATAGTTGCCTAGGTCATGGTGTGGCTTCACAGCAATAGAACAGTGACTGAGACACTGACCTTAAGATTTTCTTATCTTTCACCTCCCTCAGTGTCTTGCTCTTTGAGACGTTCCGCTTGAGAAGTAAAGTACATAATATCGCGTCGTTCTCTAGGTTAGAAGCCATACTTACTGCTCGGGTATCCATCCATACTGCTCAGCACACAGACTTCACAAATACGTGTCTGCCTTTGTTGTGACAAATACCTTTAACTCCCCTTGCACCCAAGAGTGTGTAGGGAGTGAGAGCAGAAAGGAGACTTATGCAGTGCAGAGCTTTGAAGGGAGAGGGGAGCAGAAGAAAATAATGTGATATCCGTGACAAAAAGGGAGAAAGAAGTAATATTTGAAGCTAGGAAAGAGACTGGAAAGAGGAGGGGAGGTGGGGTAGGAAGAACATTGAGGGATTAACTAAGAACAAGTATAAATATGTACACATATATATTTATGTATGAAAGTTTCAGAATAAAACCAATTACTTTGTATGATAATTTAAAAACAAATACATTAAAAAGGAATTTTAGGTTATATCAAATGTAGCCCATGGCAGCTCAGTGTCCAAATGGGTTACCAAGTAACGGGAACAAGGACTGTCTCTGACATGAACTCAGTGGTCTGCTCTTTGATCACCTCCCCCTGAGGGCGTGGCAGCCTTACCAGGCCACAGAGGAGGGCAATACACCCAGTCCCGATGAGACCTGATAGACCAGATGGAAGGGGAGGAGAACCTCCCCTATCAGTGGAGTTGGAGAGGGGCATGGGAGGAGATGTGGGAGGGAGGTAGGGAGGGTTGGATTTGGAGGGAATGAGGAAGGGAGCTACAGCTGGGATACAAAGTGAGTAAACTGTAATTAATATAAAAAATAAAATTTAATTTAAAAAAGAAATTTTAAAGTGACTTTTTCTCATTCAATGAAGGAAGGGGATACACTAGCTTTGGTTCCAAGAGCTGGGTTCCAAATTCAATGTGGCTACCTCTGGACTGTTTTAATTAACTGGACTCCACTGACTCTTTTATAAACGCTGAAGAAAAAAAGAATAAGGAACAAGAATACAAGGCCTGCAAGAGCCTGGTTTGCACTCTCTATTGAGTAGACACTATAGTGAAGACAATATCAGGCACTTACAAACTCTTAACAAGTAAATGCTCTCCCCCCCACACACACACACAGAGCTACAGAATACACCTCTCTTTTTTAGGTTTTCTGTTGCTGTGAAGAGAAACCATGACTATGGCAACTCTTATAAAGGAAAATATTCAACTGGGGCTGGCTGACATAGTCAGAGGTATAATCCATTATTGTCATGGCACAAATCATGGCAAACACAGGCAGAAATGATGTTGGAGAAGGAACCAAGAGTTCTATATCTGGATTGGCAAGCAGCAGGAAGAGGCAATGCTATGCTGGGCCTGGTGTGAGCATGTGAGACTTTAAAACTTGCCCCTAGTGATACACTTCCTCCAACAAAGCCACATCTACTCCAACAAGGCCACACCTCCTAATAGTGCCTCTCCCTATAAGCCAAGCATTCAAATACATGAGCCTATGGGAGCCATTCCTATTCAAACCACCACATTCCACTCCTTGGTTCCCATACGCTTGTAGCCATATCATAATGCAAAATGCATTTAGTCCAACTTCAAAGTCTCTTCTGAGACCTATGCAATCTCTTAACTGTAATCCCCTGCAAAATCAAAGTGAAAAAGCAAATCACATACTTCCAACACACAATGGTACAGGATATACATTGCTTCTCCAAAAGGGAGGAAAGAGAACATAGTGAGGAAATACTGGACTAAAGCAAGACCAAAAAAAACAGCTGAGTAAACTCTAAATTTTGCATCTCCATGTCTGATGTCAAAGCGCACTCAGATCTCCAACTCCTTTCAGCTTTGTTGACTGTAACACACTTCTTTCTCTTGGGCTTCCTGTTAGCGGCTTTCCTCAGTAGGTATCCCAAAACTGTAGCATCTCCAACATCCTGGGGTCTCCAAGGCAATCCAGGCAGCACCCTCACAGCTTCACTCCTTGGCCTCTCTGAGCCTCCATGCAGGAACACCCCTGCCACACACCTGGCCTCAGCAGCTTTTATGGAAGAAGATTCCATCGCTCCTTACTTCTGTCCTTGACTCTAAAGCAAAAACCATGTCCTGGGAGCTGCTAAGTTCTGCTGCTTACTGGAACATGGCCACCTCATTCCACTACATCTTCACTGGCTTTCTGATTTTGATGGTTTCCTAAGCTTGACTGCACTGGAACTTGCTCTGTGTATCAGGTTCGCCTTGAACTCAGAGATCCAATGGCCTGTATTCCCCAAGTGGTGGGATTAAAGGCATGTACCACCAGGTCTGGACTAAACTTTCCTTTAATTCCTTTTCACAAGTTAGAATCTTAGCTAGAAGATTCTAGGCCTGAGGTCACCATTCCCTTTATTTCATTTAACATCAGGCTTAAAAAAAAAAATCTGTTTATCTCTTTGAACATAGGACTTGCTCCATTCCACTTCCTGGTGCACCTTTTCTCCCTCAAATTGCACATTTTTCTTTGCTCCTTCTTTTCATTATAGACCTGCATAACAGCAAATACTAATAACCAGATGACAGAGTCAACAACAGGCTGTTTTGAGATTTCCTCTGCCAATACAATTAATCCAAAACTCTTCAGTTTAGTCAGGCAAGAAGCAGCCACATTCTTAGCCAAAACATCACAAGAATGGTTTCTAGGCCACATACAAATATACTCCTCCTCTGAAGCCTCTTGAAGCACAGTTCAATTCACCCTCAGCACCACTGTTTTCCATACTCCTACTAGTATGTCCCATTAAGTCCCACTTGAATTGTTACACTGCTTCTAATCCTAAGTCCAAACACATGAGACTGTAGGGGCCATAGGTATTCAAACCACCACAATACCCTCCCACACAACCTGGGGATATTCATGTCATTAATTCCAGAGACAGCAGCACCCCATCTTGTAAAAGACACATCCAAGTAGCTGCTTGAACATACATGCTAACCCCCTACTACTCATTTGCCTCTTCACCAAGGAGGATTAAAAAAAAAAAAAAAAAAACTTGTTATATACCAAAGGTGTAATTATTAGAAGTAATGCATTTTAAATCAAGTCTCCTAAGCTGTCAATGCAATCTAGGAGTTTTACTTATTTGGGGTAAGAAAGTATTTTTCATTTTTATAGGATAATACCAAAAAAGAGTTCCACCCTATGATTTTGTTTGTAACCCAGTAACTTTATCCGTTCTCCACCCATCAAATTATCTCAATGGAGACCTCCATATTTCTAGATGTTTTTGAGGCTATGTGCTACAACATAAAGTTTAATCTGTAGTTAGATCAGAATCTATCCAAAAGTTAGTCACCCCGTAGCTACACAGTTAAGAGCACTGATACTTGAGTTAACTTGTGTGTAGTGATAGACAACATAGCCTTTATCTATTCTCATACTGATGCTTTCTGATGGACAGATATCCTCTTCTGTTCAGGGTGTAGAGCGTAGTCCTGGGCCAGGGGTATAGGTGTAGGAGTGAAGCTCCATTTCCCCCCTCATCCCAGAAAGAAAACATCCAGCATGGATGCTCTTCTATATCAGGGCTTAAAATCGGGCTGCATGGCCACTTCTGGGACTGAAAAGCTGATGCAGTGTTAACCAGTTATCATTCCTGAAATATCACTTTCTGAACTTCTCTGACAAAACTGAAGGTCATCTGGTAAGCATTCTTTTGTGGAGCTGTAGATATTTAATTTGTGACTTACATGAATATGGTTTAAAGCTTAAAATAACTTTTGTGTCCAAGGAAATCTGTGCCAGTCTTGGAAACACACTGGAATCACCTGTAGAGTTAAAAATGTCAGTAATTCTCATTTAATTGATCTTGAGTGGACCTAGGTGGAGAGACTGTGCAAGCTCCCCAGGTTGCCCTAATGTGCAGCTAAATCAAGAGCCACTTGTTTAAGGAATGAGCTTCAGACTGTTGATTTGATTTTCTAATTAAACCTTGCAGTGTCCCAGTCTTCACTTTTATTGCAGTCAATAAAGATAAGAATTACCTGTATAATACACTTGTTTCTCTAAGTAGAATGACTTGGAAATATTTATGTCTCTTTTTTTCAATTGACTGGGTCTCTTATAACAATTAAACCCCACAAGAAGCTGAAAATTCTAAATTTGAACTGTGCACTCCTGTTTGGGAAATAGTTGTTTTGTTTTGTTTTTTCAATTCAGCATGATTGTGTAAAATTCTCTCTCTCTCTCTCTCTCTCTCTCTCTCTCTCTCTCGTAAAGTGTGTCAGGTATAATCTCCCATACACTTCTCCTCCCATGAGTTCTTCAGAATTCTAATTATTGTGTTTTCTGTTTCCCAGCTGTATAAGCAGGGATAAAGGGCATCTTGATGTAAAGCATAAATGAAAATTTAGCACAGATGGTTTTATTTTCAGGATCCATTAGAATGATAAATCTATAGAAACCGAGCCATCATCAATGTATTTTCCTTTAGTAAATAAAGAACTGCTTCAGAGTAAGATGCTTTGTTTTTCATACCATAAATGTCTTAAAATGTGTGCTACTATAGTCTAAACACTAATTATTCATTATAGTCTTCTTTTTGTCCAGCAAACATGAAATTAACCTTGTCCTTATTTGTTTTCTTGGAGACACACTTTGGAGGCAGAGAAAAGCTGTGTGCCTAGGGTAAAGGTTGATCTAACTGTTGATCTAAGTGCCACCTTTAATGAATTGCCACCCCAGCATGTGATAGGAAAATACAATAACAATTAGCGCTGCTTAAAGCCTACCTCTGATCGCTTAACACTGAGCACGTGTGCACTGTGCTATGATTTTTTTGTACCTAACAATTAAGCAGCATTCAGCAGTTCTGCCTACTTAGCCAGAATGAAGACAAGGGAGAGGTTTGTAGCATCAGCTTTTAACTTTTGCTTTTGCACTAGATGAAAGCCGTTTCCTTTACAAAGCACCGATTTGTCTGACTTTATAGTTTCTCTAATCTATAAGCAATAAAGACACCATGACAAAGTGTATATTTAGTCATTAGGTAAACAAAGAAAAAACTTATGGTTTCAAATAATAGCAAAGAATAACACCTTTTTCCCCTTTTAGATATTTGTTCTTATTTATGTGTGTGTTTCTATATGTGGATGTCACCACCTTTGTATGGGGGGCCTAGATGTCCTACGGCACCTGATCTCTGGGACCTGGAGTTACAGGCAGTTGTGAGCTCCCTGACTTAGGTGCTGGTTGCTAAACTCAGGTCCTCTTGAAGAAAAGCAAGTGCTCTTAACAATGGAGACATCTCTCCAGCTCTATCAAGTAATTTTCTGATTATCATTACAATTTTTATTTATTTATTAATTTTTTTTGAGACAGGGTTTCTCTGTGTAGCCTTGGCTGTCCTGGACTTGCTTTGTAGACCAGGTTGGCCTCGAACTCACAGAGATCCGCCTGCCTCTGTCTCTCTGAGTGCTGGGATTTCAGGTGTGCACCACTGTGCCTGGTTATTATTACAATTTTACCCTTTTTCTTTTTTTTTCATTTAAAATTTTTTTTAATATTTTTATAATTTATTCACTTTATATCTTGACTGTAGCCCCATCCTTTGTCTCCTCCCAGTCCCACTCTTTCTTCCTCGTCCTCTCATCTCCCTCCCCTAAATCACAGAAAGAGGGAGCTCTCCTTCCCTATCATCTGACCCTAGCCTATCAAGTCTCATCAGGATTGCCTGGATCCTCTTCCTCTGTGGCCAGGCAAGGTGTGCCGGGGGTAAGTGACCAAAGAGCTGGTAACAGGTTCCATGTCAGAGACAACACCTGCTCCCCTACTGTGGAGCGCTCATGGAGACTGAGCTGCCTACTGGCTACATCTGAGCAGAGGGTCCAGGTCCTCTCTATGCATGGTCCTTGGTTGGTGCATCAATCTCTGCAGGACCCTCCAAATTTATTAGCTTTGTTGGTCTCCTGGTGGAGCTACTATCCCCTCTGGCTCCTTCTATCCACCACTCTTCAATTTTTCCTTTTAAAAAATAATAGAAAAATTAATTTGGACCTCAGAATAATGACCTAACCCTACTTACTACACTTACCACTTCTTTTTACAACAGGGAAAATTAACTCACCCTGTCACCAGGATATAGATGTTAAGTTAGATTTAAAGGGCTAAGTAAGAGCTTTATCCTGCGAAAAACCTGTGAAATAAGAAAAGAGCAGGAGAACAAAATCAGTGGGGGAGAGATTTAGACCCAATAGCAAGGAAGGGAGAGACAGAAGGAGGTGCCTGTCTCTCTCCAACCAAGGACTATGCATGGAGATAACCTAGAACCCCTGCACAGAGGTAGCCCATGGCAGTTTAGTGTCCAAGTGGGCTCCATAGTAATGGGAACAGGGACTGTCTCTGACATGAACTGATTGGCCTGCTCTTTGATCACCTTCCCTTCAAGGGGGAGCAGCCTTACCAGGCCACAGAGGAAGACAATGCAGCCAGTCCTGATGAGACCTGATAGACTAGGAACAGAAGAAAGCAGAGGAAGACTTCCCCTATCAGTGGACTTGGGGAGGGGCATTCGTAGAGAAGGGGGAGGAAGGGTGTGATTGGGAGGGGAGGAGGAGATGTTCACGGGGGGGGGGGATACAAAGTGAATAAAGTGTAATTAATAAAAATTTAAAAAAAAAAAAAGAAGCCTTCAAATAATAAAAGCTTCAAGAAAGTCTTGGCTAGGTGACAGGGACGAAAGCCCAGGTTAGAGATTGTCTTGGAAAGAAGGCCCATCGGGTAGAAACATCTGGGCTCTATCATGGCCGCTGCACTCAGGCCCCAGCGAAGAGGAGCTAGGAAGAACGTAGCTATGGCATTCATGTTGCAGTGGCGCCTGCTATCGTGGCGCCTCTCATTGCAGGTTCTTCCTTCGGAAGCCCTCGGCACAGTTCACTGTCACGGCTACAGGAGTCCAAACCTCGCGCAATCTATCTCTCAGGTATGCTGGGGAGAGGAGCTCCTCCCGAGACCCTATACCTCTCTCCACCCAGAGAAAAGTTAGAAGAAAGGGATCTTTCAAATGTCGTCTCCTGGGGGCTGCAGGGGGTTGGAGAGCTTCGTCTTCTGCTCCCCACTGGAACTCATCTCATCCATCTCTAGCATCGCGGCTCTGAGGGTGGGCTTATGCAGTCATCCGTGCTGTTTGTAACCACACCTTTCTAAAGCCTTGCTTCTGTCTACAGTTCCAACAGGAGCTAAAAAACCCTGCAAAATACCTAAGTGGGTCACCTGGGGTCTTCATCTTCTTCCCGTCTCTACTGTACAGAAGCAGCCCCTAACCTGCTAATCAGAGTTAATTGCTCTGGCCATGAGAGTGATTCCTCTTCCTACCTGATGGTCCTGCATACAACCAGTCTAAAACATCTAGGTGGCATCCATAATTCAGTAGACTGCTTCCTCTTTCCCTTCCCAACTGTGTCCCTGTCAGGGAAATGGATTTTTCACCTGGAGGAGCCCATAGTTTGAGACCGGAAGTAGATTCCCCCCCACCCCCAGAAGTCACGGAGAATAGTGGTGATTGGCTCCATTCACACTGCTCTCCTACGGTTCCCAGCCACATGTATCACCTTTAGGAGGATATCACCTGACCTTTGCAGACTTTCACCTCTCAGCCAGTGCCTCAGCTCTATCTTCAACAGGCCACCCAAAGGCCCTGTCGGGCTGTCTGTCTCTGGGTGGTACAAGGTGGGATACGGCCCATGGATCTCAAGGCATGGGGCCGAGCCTGACCGTGCTTTGCTCTGATGTACATCTCTTGTGTGTGTGTGTGTGTGTGTGTGTGTTATGTTATATAGAATTTTGCACCCAAGGACCAGGAATTTCATAGGCTGATTCGGATGTTAGTGTGAAAGGCAAAGGACAACTCAGAAGTGAAATAGGACTTGGCTCCTGTGAGAAGGAGCTGCAGGTCCCCTCAGAAAGAGTAGAGCCTAATGTCACAAACTTGCCACCACGTGGCCTGCTAGTTTCTTTGGGAAGCAATGCCATATTGAACACCCGGCGCTGGGTTTGGTCACGGGCAGGAGCGGTCGTATTGGTCTTGGTTAAGCGACTATTTGTGCGGTGGGCCTGTCTCGGGATCCCATTTCTGCCGCTGCAGTCACTCCCTTCACACGCCCCTCATGCCTGCTGCTGAAGATGGACCAATGTCGACTGGCTGATGCAGCTGTCCAGTGGCTCTTCCTCCACGGGATGTACATCCGTGTGCACAAATATCATTCCTAGAAGCTTCTCTGTAGTGGCCCAACCTGGACTCTCCGTGGGGTTCGCTGCCTGCCCTGTGGGACACCTGTTTCTAATCAAGGCCTCCGCATTCTAGCCATGCCTTTGTTTTATTGGTGTAACGGTTTGACGTGACGTTCTGTGTGGTGTCCAGATGGCCCAGATCTCTTCGGACTATATTAAGACAGAGGGTGGGCGAGCTAACATAGCCCTGGTACAAAACTAGAAATGAATGTTGTTCATTCCAAGTAATTTGAACTGTTTCTCATCGTATTTTCCAACTGTTTTCATTATCTTTTACCATCTGCTGTGGTAACTCAGGCATTTAGAAAGCCACATAACAATGGCTTTGCCCCGACCCTTGGAGTTCATGCCAAAGGTGTTAAAAACCATGCCTTGAGAAACTGACCCTGGGTGTATCTTTTGCATGCTCACTTTTCCCATTTAGTCCCTTGGTCCAGTATCTTTGCAATTCAGTCTCTTAGTATTCTTCTACCCCCGACAGTGTGTGCAGGGGAATTCTAAGGAGTCCGCTTTAGCATAATCTCTATCATTAGGCCCAGGGCGCTGCTGGATTTAATCTTAGTTCTTAGTCTGATGACCAAGGGAGGTAATGAGGCAGCTGCTGGCTGGGGAGGGAAGACAGGGGTTGTCTTACAGGGAGAGACGTTTGCACATCTTCCTGCATGGGGGGATTCTAGATTTTGGCAGGAGTACCCAGTCCTGTCACTGGGCTATCTTCTCATGTCCCTATCTCACATTTTGGAGTCTCGGGTTTTTTTCAGCCAGAACACTGACCTCACTATAACAGGTCACAGCGGCTGAACACTTGCGAGAGCCTTGAGATTCATGACGTTTAAATGCGTTTTCTCCTCAGCTTGTCCTTTGGCCTACAGGAGGCAGCTGCCTATTAGGAAACTACCAAAAGTCCTGCTGGCCCTCCTCCTAGGTCTTCATTGCTAAGAGGCACCCAGCTTCTCATTACTATTCTGCAGGAAATAATCCAAATCCACTGTCCTTAAAAGCACAGAACCCCTTGTCTGGGTTTGAATATGAACTGTCCCCACAAGGTGGTATGTTTCAACAGCTGGTCCCTAACTGGTATGTAAGGAGATCGTAGAACCTTTAGGATCTGGGGAGTCAGTTGCTGAGAGGCTAGCCATCAGGCTTATGAGTCACCACCACTTCCAGCTTGGTTTTAACGGCTCTGTGACTGCTGATCTTCAGTCTAAGTTGAAACCCCAAAGACACGGTGGATTCTAATCCCAGGGAAGGGATGCCTCAGCCACAGGGTAGATGCACTTGCCAGTGAGAATGAGGGTAAGCAGGAAAAAACAAAGCTTCCCTCTTCGGTGTCCTTTCCTGTGGACTGCCACCAGAAGGTGTGGCCCAGGTGTAGGGGAATCTTCCTGCCTCAACTAATCTAAGAAAATCCCTCCCAGGAAGGAGTGCTCAGCAGCTCGGGTTCTAGTTGCACCCAGAAGACAACCAAGATTAGCTACCACATGGATTGCATCACCTTAAACCAGGAGCCAATACAGACCTCTCTTCTATAGGTTGTTTCTGTGGGGCATTACAGCACATGGACAAAAAAAAAAAAAAAAAAAACAAAAAACAAAAAACAAAACCATAATTGAAAACTCTCAAATGCCCAGACCATTGACTGCACTGGCAAGAGTATTTTCACCAGACACCCGGGCCCACTGATGGTCACTTGCTTAGCAACTCAGCAGTCATGCTGCACTTTGGGCCATGTGTGACCCATATTCAATCTGGATTGTGGTCCTCCTTGCCAACTGGTAGTGAATGGGTCACTCTCAGACGTCTGTCTTTCCGCCAACTTTCTGGAACCACTTTGGTATCAATTGTGTTAGCCCATATATTGCAATCAGCAGAAGGAAAGGCAGAGGGGTTATAAAGGGAATAACCTACGGAAGACAAAGGAAGAAATAGGCCACGTGAGAGCCTCTGACAGGATGGTGTAGACTTCTGGGGAACAGCTTTGAGCAAGCTTTGACTAAGCTGTTGGCGGGCCTTGGTGGAAGGCAGGGACACCTCTAAATTCCAACAGTGCGTAGGACAAATCCCCACCCACGAAAAATACCACAAACCTAAACATTGATATTGCCAAGGCTGGAAAAACAAAACAAAACAAAACAAAACAAAACAAAACAAAACAAAAAAACCCTGGTGCTTAGCCTCCAGTCTTAAGCTAGAGAATGAGACCAGAGAATGCCTTATGCCTGGTGGGGATCTGGCATTTCTAGTTTCAGGGAGTCATTAGGTTCATTGGGATAGAAAATAACTGTGACTAACTTCATGCAAGATTATTCTTCCCTCCTTTGTCTGCTTAGATTTGTAGGCTTGCTGGGAGAACACATTGTTCCAACAAGAACTATTTATGACAGCCTGCTGTTTGGGGACTTTTAAGCAGAAAGAATTTAAAATTTTTAAAAATCCCAACACTCAGTGACATTTGCAGCTATGTACGTGTTCTGGAGGGTAGGGAGTAAAGGAGGGAAGCTCCTTAGGCCCAGGTATGAGCTCAGTTGTTCTTGGTGTTAAACTACTACCCTCCTTAAAAAATATGCTCTGTGTTTGTGTGTGTGTGTGTGTGTGTGAATGCACACACACCGTCGCAGCAAGCACCTTTAATCCACTAAGCCCTTTCACCAGCCCTAATTACCTACCTTTGAATGTAGCTGTCCCCAGGAAGCACAGCCATTAAAGCAGGACAAGAATTTTCGGAGAGCCGTGGGAGCAACGGCTTCATTCATTTATTCATTCATTCAAAAAATAACTTGCACAGAAAGCAGAATATGCTAGGTTCTGAGTGAATAATACAGCTTGGGGGTCTGTTCCCAAGTTTTTCCGTTTGGTGATCTACTGAGGCAAGATGGAAAAAGAACTGCGATCTAAATCAGAGGGAGAAGTGGGGATGGTTATGCATGGACAGACAGCGTTATTTACGGACGGCTTCTGCTGTAGTTTGGTGAGAAAGAGCCTGGGACTTGATTCAGAAGACAGATTTAAGCGCCAGCTCTGAGACTTACTGGGTGGCCAGGTCAGCTAGCTTCTTGGGGCTCCTGTAAAATGAGGACAGAAACCTGTTGCCCCGTCTCTCGTGGGGAACTGAGAGGCAGCATAGCGTGGAAGTGCCTTGCTAGCTGTTAGTTTCTGGACTAGTGCCTCTCAGCCGCTCTCACTCAGTTATTTAAAACTGTCAGATGCTTAGCTGGATGCCTCACAGGCTGTGTCAGAAACATACAGTGGTGGTGGGGGTGGGGGGTAGGGGTGTTCTTCACACCTGTTGTTGTTTGAGATTGGGATTGGATCTCCCTAAATAGCCCTGGAGAGCCTGGAGCTCACTATGTAGACCAGGCTGGCCTCCAGCTCACAGAAATCTGCCTGCCTCTGTTTCCTGAGTGCTGGGATTAAAGGCATGTGTCACAAGGGTCTATGTGTTTTTAAAAAGCTCTGTTCCTAAGGAACAAAAACTAATTCAAAATTGACAAAAATTTAAAGGAAAGATCTCACACTACAAAACTACTATAGGAGAAATACCAGGACACTGTTCTTGGCCAAGGCCTTTTTGTAGTTGTTGTTGCTTTGTTTTGACAAAACAAAAATGGATAAATGGGGTTCTGTCCATTTAAGAAGCGTCTGTGAAAAAAAGGAAATGGGTCCCAAGAGTGAAAAGAAAGACTACAGAATGGGAGGGAATATTTCCAATTTAGATTCCAACGATGTATCCTTATCCAGCAAATTTGAGCAACTCAATAACTTCAAGGTAAATAATAATAACCGTCCAACCAAACACTTAGCAAATTAACTAAGTAGATATTTCTTAAGAGAAGGAATTCGAACAATGAACAAGTATATAGAAAATCCTCAGTAGTACTAATCTTCAAAGAAATGCCCATTAAATCCACAGTGGGCTATGATGTCACCTGCTGTGAAGCAATTCCTCATGGAAGTGGCTGTATAGACAAGGCCAGAACAGTGGCAATATCATTAGACATGGTAACACAGAAGGGGAGAAATCTCACGTGCCCCGCCCTTGGACAAGGAACCACAGACGATGCCTGGGAATGGGACAGTGAGCTTCCTCTAGAGATGAGGCCCCTAATTGCTTAAATGCAGAATATTCATCCCTGAAGCCATATACACACAAACAACAAAAAATCAGGTTGTATTTATGTGTGTGTGCAACATATAACAATAATAATCAAGGAGAAAGAGGCTATCAGGAATTGAAGGGAGGGGACTTAGGTGGTGCTTGAGGGAGGAGAGGGATAGAACTGTGTTTTAATTCAAATGTATAAAAAATTAAAAAATGAAACAAAACAAATGCTGCCATCCAAACAGAGAAAAGGGAACTCTCATACACTATTAACAAGAATGTACATTTGTAAAGCCATTATGGAAAACAATTGGCTATTCCTCAAGAAAACAGAATTACCGTGTGATCCAGTTATCCTGATACTAGGCATACATTCAAAAGAAATAATAGCTGTGTATTGAAGAGACCCTTGTTCTCCTGTGCTCATTACTATTAACAAAGCCAAGATATGGGATAAACTGCTGTTCACTGATGGATGACGGTCAGTGAAAATGTGATGCAGACACACAGCAGAATATTATGCAACCGTAAAGAATGAAATGCTGTCACTGTAGTAGCAAAGATGGATCTGGAAGATATCATGTTAAGTAAACTACAGTGGACTTAAGACGGACAAAGACCATATGCTCTCACTTACAGATGGAATTTAGGATGTTGGTCTCCCGGGAGCAGAAGAGTGGTTCCCAGAAGCTGAGAAGGGTCTGAAGGGAAGGGATTGGAGAAAGGATAACTAACAATACAGGGAAACATCCAGAGGAGGGACCTCTTAAGTTCCAAGCCAGCAGGGTGAGTTCGGTTGACAGTCGTGTATTTAAAATGCCCAGCAGAGATGATTTTTGAATCATGCTCACAGAGGGAAAAGACATGTTTGTGGTGACGGCTATGTTGGCCACTTTTTCTGGTCATTACACACTAAAGCGTGTATTGAAATGCCACCTTGAACCCCACAGATATTACCATTAGTAAAGGCTGGGTGTGACGGTGCCTTCCTGTAACCCCAGCTCTTGAGAGGCTGACAGACAGGAAGACTGCGGCAGGTTCTAGGCCAGCCTGGTCTACGTATGGAATCCCAGGCCAGCTTTGTCTGCCTATGAAATCCCACTCCAGTCTTGTCTAAACATGAAACTCCAGTCCAGCCTTGTCAGAATCCCTTGCCATTCTGGTCTACCTATAGCATTCCATGCCGGCCGAAGCTCTTCCACAAGACCTCATCTTAAAAAACCCCACGCTAAACCTTTAACAAAACCAAATATTGTCGTTTTGCAGATTATTACTTCTTCACCGACCCAGGATGATGCTTCTCCTGGGTCCTGGAGCAGCCAGGGAGGGGCTAATCTTGCTGCAGGCTAATCTTGGGTGCAGGGTAGTGATGGAAAGTCAACTTGTAGACACTCTATTTTCTGCTTAGCACTGCTTTTGGCACTGGGGATTCGACACCGAACAGGAGATAACTGTCTGCCTTCTCGCGGTGATTGCTTTAGCAGTGGGAGGGAGACAACAGAAAATTAGTGTAATCCATAAAATGTTAGGTGAAGATAACAATACAGAGAAAAATCAAATCAGGAAGCGGCAGAGTAGAGTCCCTAGGCTGGGAAAGATTGGAGGGAAGGAGCCTCGTTGCTGTTGGGGGCAGAGGACAGCAGTTGCGGATGCCCTGAGACACAAGCACACAGCACAGTTTGAAGGAAAACAAGGAGGTCCCCCTTGTTGGTGCAGCTGTGCTCGCAGGGCAGATAATAGTGTCTCCTAGTGTGAAGACTTCTTTTACCCTGAGGGTTAGTGAGTCCTGAGGAGCTATGGCTGAGCATTGTGTTTTAAACGGGACCTTTCTGGGTGCCACACGGAGAAGGAAGTGATGGGGTCAAAGGTAGAAGAAGGGAGACAGGAGGCCCTTTCGAAACCGGAAGGAGAAAGAAAAGTGGTGGCTTTGGAGCCCGGCAGGGAACGGTGGAAGTCTGGAGAGTGGGTGAGAGGGACGGGGCCGTATGGAGCCTGAGAACTTAGCATCGCGGAGTCTGAGCCGAGGGCACGTTGACCAGGGATGGGACGTTATCCCTGGTCAGGATGCCATGGGCCTGAGCCTCCGGGACTGTTTACCTCACTTGAAGCCTCCCGCTGTGAAAACGCATGCTCCCGGGGGGATGGGGGGGCACCATCAACCTGTACACCGTGTATTTAAATTTATCCAGACACGAGCACAGATGAAAGTGACCTTTTGAGAGCTGAGCGTCTTGGCTCAAACATGCAAGCCTGGCACTTAGGGAGTGGAGGCCACCGGACTGAAGGAGTTTAAGGTCATTCTGGGCTACTCGGACGCTGTCTTTTGAGGGAAGCGGGAAGCCTTAGGAAAACGGGTTTGAATACTGCCAGTCACTGCCCCCTACTGAACATTCAGTCCAAGTTCTGTGTGTGTTTCCGCAGAGCGCTTGGTGAGCATCGTCGCAGACCGAGTCTGTGAGGGTTGAGAATTAAGGGGGCTGAGACAATGGATGGGCCGGAGAAGAGGACTGCGGCGGCTCAATTGCGGCGAGTGTTCCCAGTTACAGGACAGACAGAAATGAGGGAGGGAACTGACCACCAGATGGCAGTATGGGCCTAGAAATAGCTGATGGTACCGCAAGCCAATATGGAACACCCCCTCCTAGGTAATCTGCGAGAGTCACATTTCTTCTTAAAGCAGGTGCCCAGATCCCTGAAGGTGGGGACTGAGGTGTTCTGTCTGTTCTCGGGCAAATCTCGAGGCTGCCCCACACAGGATGACTTGAAAGCTCTGTTCTTCCCAAACAAGTTCATGACAGAGTTGTACAGACCCGCGGCAATCCATTAGGCCCCTGAACTCCTCAGCACGATGCCTTTAAATATAAGAAACACAACACACTGGATTGCAAAACAAAACAAAACAAAACACACTCAATCCCGCTGAAATGTGGTGAATATTTAAGAAAACGTGTGATGCGGGTAACGCATTGCTTTTGTCTTTACTGATGCAGGAAAAACAAAACCCAAGAGCAGGCCTCTTATCCATTGCGATTGTGGAATGGATGTGGGCAAAATGATATTTCAAGATATTCCGCCCCCTTGGGATGTTTGTCACCTACTGTCACACTAGATGAGCGGCTTCATTTTAGTAAGAGGCCCGTGGAAATAAAGATTCATTGTCTTGTCCCTTCACCCACTCTCTCCAGATTCCTTTCTCCATCTCACGGATCCCTTCAGTTTGTTCACGGAGCCCGTGAATATTGGGAGGACCCAGTTTAGCCATTCTTAGCAATCAACACTTTCAGAACGAGTTGAAGAGGATGCGGCTGAGGATGCCTGTCAATGAGTCTTTACATAACAACTAGAGCATAAAAGGTCACAGCCCGGGTGGTTTTCTCTCCGGCAGCTGGGTCGCTGCCAGCTTATGGTGGTGGTGCTCCGGCCCGGGCAGGCAACAAACTGCTCCAACTCTGTTCTATGAGGGCAAAGGCTGACCTGTCTCAACCTGCCGCTTCTGCAGCCCGTTCCTCTATTCCATTTTCTGTCTAAGAGTGCAGTGTGACTGTGAGTCGGGCTGGCGTCGGCGGAACCCGAGCTGGTTCTGAGGGTTGCTGGACTCATGAATAAATGGCAGTGGAGCTCTCAGAGCTGTTTCTGTTATAATTCCTGCCCATCATAGATTTTTGCTAAGTGAGGGCAGGGACCTCCTTCAAACAGATTATAGAAGTTTTACCCAACTTGAAGGGATGAGTGGGTTTCAGGGCTCTGATACAGCCTTTCTCCTGCAGTGCCCTCCCCTTCGTGGTCCTCTGGCGGTCCTGTGTCCCCCTCCCCTTTTGTGCCCAGTCCCCGGGGCTCTAGGGTACCCATCTCACCATAGAGTCTGCCCATTGGCCTTTGCTAGCTTGGATGGTTAAATATTGATTGAATGGAGCTAGAATCACCATGGAGAACAGCCTCTGGGCAGGTAGGTGGGGGCGGGGCATCTCTAGAACTGATACATGTGGATGACAGTCACTCCAGGGGCTGAGTCCTAGATGTAATAAAGCAGAAAAGGAGCCAGACACCAGCTTTCGCCTCCCTCTGCCTCCTGCCCGTAGATGCAATGCGACCAGCTGCTTCAAACTCCTGCCGCCATGACTTTCCTGCTGTGATGGAATTCAGCCTCAAACCAGGATCCAACGCGTCCTCCCCCTCTCCCTCTCTCCTTCCATCTCTTCCTCTCTTCCTTTCTCCCACCCTCCCTTCCTCAAGTCATTTGAGAATATGATACTCTAGCTAAGCTGCTTCCTGGGACCTCTTTGCTCCTCCCTTCATTGCTTCACTCAAAGTCATGGATAATCTCATTCAGTCCCAGGAAGGATGCAACAGTTTTTGCTGAAAGCCTGTTAATTCTAGTAATTAGAGAAACAAAAAAGGCCTTTGAATCCCTACATCATTCAACTTAAATCATTCCCTTAACCCCCATGCCTTCCCAGCTCATTATCTCCTGCCCTGCTTTATTTTCTTCATGGCTTTTTATCTCAATCTAAAATTGAATATTTACCTTATTATAGTCTGTGTCCCCGAATCATGCCTGCTTTATAGGGCCAGTCTCTTCAATGCCTATTACAGGCTTGGGTATATAATAAGTGTTCAGCTAATGCTGGTTAAAGGCATGAACAGACTGGACTGGGTTGCTGGCAATTCTTGGATTTCAAGTTTTCAGGCTTTGGTTCACCATTGCCTGTCATAGATACCATGAGCATAAAAGCATCCTGGGTCAGTTACCTGGGGTTATTTTAATGGAAGAAGATTGATAGAACCATTTACTTTCTTTAGCACACATAAAAGTCAGCCTTTAAAAACAGTTTTTCCCTAAAGCCATCTATTTTATCATCATGCACAGGATGTTTATGCTAATCATTTTATTTTCACATCCTGTGGTCTGCATGCCACAGGATCATGTCTTGAGGGAGACATCGGGATGCATGCCTTGAGCATCACTGAACAGCCCCTGGCATGACTCCTGAAATCTGTTAGCCAGGACAGTGGTGCCAGCAGGGGGCGTCAGCAAGCAACCGCAGGGACAAATCCAGCAGAGCAACTGCATTTCCTTTGATCCGCAGTTTACTGGATTAGCCTCACATATCAACACCATTTACCGCTGACTGGAAAGCTATCTCAGGACCTCACAGAAGACATGCTCCCCCAAACACAGAGAGGTGTAGCCAATATAAGCTAGGCAAACTGTGAGCATCTTCAAAATAATTGGCCCTGGTCGTTCATGTCATACCAGTATATAACATACCTACCTATCCTTCCTACAATCAGCCAGTCTTCAGACTCACACTGCATTTGATTTGTTTGCCCTTAATGGGTTAATACAAACAGAGGCACCAGTGTGGCCATCTTTAGACTACACGAAACAGAAAGGTTTTAGTGTCTAGAGAGCAAAAGGTGATAGGCTTACTTCCCTATGGGACAGGTAGACCAGCAGCAAATCTGTGCTCTGGTTCAAACGCCATGCTTTTAAAGCAGATACAAAGTGCACCACTAGGAGACATGTGGAAAATATGATGAAGATGAGGGATGTATAGAAGAAGCCCCAAGATTTGTAAACATGAGAAGCAGAAGGGGTCATGGACAGTGTGAGATAATATGTGTCGCTCAAAGCTTGACACTGACAAGCAGAGGTTGTGTGCTAAGCTGGACAGCAAGTGCTGGCACATAGAGGGCCAAAGAGGAAGATTCAGTCGCCAATGCTAAGATGAAGAGATGCTCGCTCACTGATATTCAAAGATGAAGAGATGCTACCAGGAGGCTTTGTGCTCTTATTCTTCAGGGTCACGTGAGCACTGATCATCTCTAGCCCCTCTCCCCCTCCCCACAGTTTTAGGAAGAGATCTAAAGCTATCAATGAATGATAGATTAAGTCAAAATTTACTACACAACACACCAGTGACTGGTGACAGTGTATTGTGAAATTTGTTCTAAATTTTCGTGTGGACTTAAACAGATATATGGGAGATGTGGTTGTAAGTCTAAAATTATTCAGTTTAGTGAGATATAATTTCTTCTGATTCATATACTTCTTTCTAAGGCTGACCTGACGTATATAAAAATGAAAAGCTAAAGCAAAGGGCTACTGAGTAGTCATTAAAGTCTCTTCAGTTTTGAGATGCTATGACTTCAGAAACTAATACATCAGTTATTAAGGAATTCTCAAGGGTTCTTACAGTATTTACTTCATTTGTCCTGGAGTGTGCTTGTACCTATTCTAATTCCATTTTCTTCCTCCAACACTTTTGAGATGTAAGTATGACTCTCCCAACACAATAGAGTTTTACATATATTTGGTCTTTTGAAGAATGGAGCCATAAAAAAGTAGGACTTTCTGTAGTTGTCCTGTTTTGTACAACATTTGGATAAGAAAATAGATTAAGCCAGATTGTTTCCTATAGCTTCTATTTTGTGGCTGAACAAAGCCATGATATAGTACAATATCAATTTTACTTTGATGGACACCTTTTCCAGGATTGTGTGGTTTTGAACCAACGTCGTCCTGAGCGTTATTTATGTATCTTCCCGCAGAATATGGAAGGATTGATAGAAGCTGAGTAAATTCTGCGAAATGCACCCTCTGTGGAAATCCGGCACCCCTTCCATGCATAGTCGCGATTTGCCACTGCTGCCCACAAGCATCTCGGGGTGGGAAGCTTTCCAGTCTACTGACAGGAACAGGAAGCAAACTATTCCAAAGTACTGTGCGTAATTGCTTGGGGAATAAAGAGGTCATTTATCAAGTTGCCTCAGGAATGTCATGAATGGGTCTTTTATTTTTATAATGTCGAGGAATTTTTACCTTTTAATTTTTATTTGTAAAAAATCTATTAAACACATTTATATTTTGGGGTGTGTGTGTGCATGCGTGCACGTGGGTGTGTTTGAAATGAGAGGACTGTCTCACAGTGTGGCCTAGACTGTCTTAGAACATAGTATGAGGACCAGACCACACCTGGGAGAGCAGCAGAAATCCTCCTGCCTCAGCCTCCTGAGTGCTGAGTTTACATACGTAAGCCACCATACCTGAATTTGTACATCTACATCTTAATGTAGTTTTAAAAAACAGTATTAAGTGACCTGGGAAACTAGATTCCATGCCAAGAAGGGAAATGTTCTCAGAGCCCACAGCTCACATTTTCCCCACCCCCTTTTATGCCCAGAGTGTACCCCCTCTTTTTCCCCTCTGCACATAAATGTGTATATACTCAGCAGTGTACCTTAGGTTTTGCTATTTAGACTGTGAAATTGAACTCTGAGCTATAAGCAAATGCTTTACCACTGAGCTATAGCTCCAGCCCAGTTTTTTAAATTTGTTTTACAACTTCCATCTTTATAAAAATGAAATCATAAGTAATAATTTTTGGGTCTACCTTTTGTGAAACACTAAAAGGACCCACATTGTTCTTTGCAGCTATTGTTCACTAGTTTTGTTTTTTTTTTTTTTTTCTGTGTGTGGAATGTTATTAAGTAAAAATTTCACAATCTATTTATCAATTTTATTTCAGACCTTAATTCTCCTGCCTTTTTTCAATAATGAGTGTGCTGTTCAGTTGATTCTTCTGCTTGTCTTCCGATCTGTTTATGCTGCCATTTTTTTTAAGGAAAATGAATCTAGAGCAAGATTGTTAGATTCAGGAATATATATGACGTCGTGCTAGATAAAGTCACGCTATTTTCCAGTTACACACACACGCTTATGCTCCACCAACAACTCACTGACTTTTCACTGCGCCATGTTTTCAACATTTGGTTTTGTCCAACTTTGACAGATGGACAAATGTACAGAATGGGCAGAGGCAGTGCGTGCTCATGATGTCTTTTATCTTAAGTCTCTCCCTCTTCCTTTCTCTCCCTCCCTCTCCCTCCCTCTCCCTCCTTCTCTCCTTTTCCTCTTCCTCCCTCCCTGTCTTTCTCTACATCTTCCTTTCTCTCTGTTTCTTCTCCTGTCCTTCTCTCTTTCTATGCCCTCTCTCATGTGTGTGTGCACAGAATGCCTGTGGAGGTCTTGGTACCTTCTTCGGATGAAGTCTACCTTACTTTGTGAGGCGGAGTCCCTCATTTGGTCTGGACTCCACAGGTTGGGCTCAGGCAGAACTGCCTGTCTCCTCCTCCTCAATACCAGGATCACAAGCACATGCCACCATGCTCAGCCTTTTCCTGTGTGTTGTGGGATTTGATTAAGATCCTCATGCTTGTGTGGCCAGCACTTTAACAACTGACCTGTCCTCTCAGCCACACCTATGGCTTTTGTACGTGGTTTTACTCATGTTTTCTACCGAAGCCTAAGTCATATATTTTATGCACATGAATGTTTCAAATAAAGAGATAGATTAGCAAATCAGTATATTCATTTATTTGTGTTCTCTGTGTTTTATTAGTGTTGTCTCAAAAAAATTTTTGTTCTGCTTTTTATATATAAATAGTTAAACCTCTGGAATTGGTTTTTGTTCATTGTTCAAAGTAGAAATCAAAATCTATCCCCCTCTTCTTCCCTTCTCCTCCCATTCCCCCTCCCTGTTCTCCCACCTCCTTTTATATTTCAGAATCAATTGTTAACAGTGCTTATTTTAAAAGGCTGTTCTCCCCCTGCGCCTTTGCACTTATTCTTCACGTGTGCACGAAGTGATCATGGATGTGTGAGCTTCCACTCGGGTGTACTATTCTGAACCATGCATCCACTTCTCTGTCCTCACTCAAATACCTCCCTGTCTCCAAATCTACCACTGCAGAATGAACTTCGGGATGCTGCGGTAGAGCATGATACCTGTCTTGCTCTCCAGGAGAGCCCTGGATGTTCTTTGCTCTTAGCTTCTGCAGAAATGAAAACATAGGGCTACGCTGTCTCCTCCACCCCCCCCCGTCTGACTAATTGTTTGTAGGGAGTCTTTTCATACGAATTTATTTTATAGAAACAGGCTGCTTATGTAATTCTTGTCCCTTTCTTTCAGTATCAGGAGATTTGAATTTTAAAAAAGAGCTTGAATTTTCTTCATGAATAAAGCCTTTTTTTTTAACAATATGCATATTTAATAGGCTGGAAAGGAGAATAGAGAATAATATTGTTAATGCCTTAGTATCTCGTTTACAAACAAGCCCAATGAGTCGTTCAAACAAACTTTACATTTGTGTTAATTTAAACAAGATGAGGGCCTGCATGCCTTTGTCCCTGCCGCAGCATGCCAGTCTCTTCGCCGACATCCCCAGGCCCTCCCTTGCTCTTTATTAACACTTCTGTAATGTTTGTCTACTTTTCTTTACATGCCAGTGACCTCAAGCTCAGGCTTTTTCTTTTCAGTTTCCTATCAAGTCCCTCTATCAGGTATTCCATTAAAACCACCAATAAAGCCCACGTCTCTCTCAGTGTATTTAAACATGAGCCAAAGATAACAGCAGCATATTATAAGTTCTAAATAGTTATCTGGATGCTGCCTTTATTTAAGAATATTGACTGAGCTCAGCATTAGCAAAAAGGAGGCAGATTCTGCACTACCCTGGATCAGCCTGTACACTGTTATGCTTCAACATGCAGCTTGAGCAAACTGCAGGGAAATGTTGGTGGATAAATGAATTTGGAGATTAAGCATCGTATCTTCTCAAACAATATCTTAAAAGTCAAGAATGGAATCCCTTACACACAAGAAATCCAACCAGGCCAAGTGAGACAGCTTTAACTATAAATTATGCCTACAAACTCCTGTAAAAACCCAGGCAAAATGGAGTCCCATAGACCCACAAACACTACAGGCTATTACCAATGCCTGTCTTCCTCCCTGAATTTGACTATAAGATCCTGCTGCTGAAGGAACCATACATACGAGTCAGAGGACGTGGGTAAAAGAAGCTGGTAGTCACCTGGGAGCTTCCTCTCTACTGGCTAGCTTTCGTGGCCCTGGGGAGTGCTATGTCTACTGCTGGAAGGGAAAAGTGATCATCAGTCTCGCCCAGCTGTAAGCTCTGCAGGTTACAACAATGACCTCCCTGACAAGATGCGCCCACCGGCACAAGAGTGGTGTTAATGTTATGGAAGCAGTTAGCCACTTACTGAACATATTCTATAGTCCCTTAGATCCCATAGATAGCACCGTTAAAGTGGCCAAGAACCTGTGGCTAGACAGATCCTAGGTCCTAGGGGAAACCCCAATACTATTGCTCTGTTAAATGAATGGAGTACTAAAAGGAATCCTAATGACTTACAGATGTATAAATCAGTACATCTCTTAACTCTTATCAGGAAAGATTCTTCTTGCAATAGATGGAAATTAGCATAGGCAATTAACCTTCAACTCATCAATGTGCAGAGAATAAGAGTGCTCAGCCTTAAATGGGATATATATATATCATACTTCCCTCCCCTCCCTCAGCCCCAGAGCCATACGGATCTTTACAGAAGGGGCAGACAGATTTTAAGAGCTAGAAGTGATGGATAACATCAAGGAAACAGTATTTTTCAGACAAAATGGCATCTGCACATAGGAACTCACAATGATTGTCACAGCATACACAGACTGGCTTGAAGCTCAAACAAGACTAAATCCCAGCATGGAGAGGGGAAGGCAGGCATGAAACCCAACCCCAGCTGAGGACCTATTAGCAACTGATAGGTGCTGTTAGTGGAAGGGTCAGTTTCCTTTAATGATGTGATAACTGGTAAGATGACTCTTCTCTGGAGCAGGTCCCATTCCCAAGACTAGTTGGGCAACACAAACTAGAATTAATGGGGTGGGTAAGAAGGAGAGGATAGAGAGGGTAGGTATGGGAGGAGCTGGGGGAGTGGCTGAATATGATCAAAACATATTGTATAACATCTCAAAGAATTAACAAAAAGTGTTTTTTTTTTTTTTATAAAGGTTGAGGCAAGCAAAATGTTGGAGTGAGGATTGTCAACAGACAACGGATTTGGCTAGTGATACATTGACAGTGTCTGAGTGACAGCCAAGGTGAGTGACTGGAATTTGGAGATACTTCATTTTGGTTAGAACGTCAGGCTTCTCCTATATACCAAAGACAAAAGGGCTAAGAAAGAAATTAGGGGAACAACACCCTTCACAATAGCCACTAATAACATAAAATAACTTGCTGTGACTCTAACCAAGCAAGTGAAAGACCTGTTCGAAAAAAAAAACTTCAAGTCTCTTAGGAAAGAAATTGAAGAAGATATCAGAAGATGGAAAGATTTCCCCTGCTCAGGGATCGATAGGATTAACACAGTGAAAATGGCCATCCTGCCAAAACCAATCTACAGATTCAATGCAGTTCCCATCAAAATACCAACACAAATCTTTACAGACCTTGAAAGAACAATTCTCAACTTCATATGAAAAAAAAAAAATCCCAGAATTGCCAAAACGATCCTGTACAACAACAGATCGTCTGGTGATATCTCCATCCCTGATCTCAAGCTGTACTACAGAGCAATAGTAATAAAACTGTATGGTATTGGCATAGAAACAGACTGGTGGATCAATTGAACTGAATATAAGACCCAGAAATAAATCTGCACACTTTTGGATACCTGATTTTTGACAAAGAAGCCAAAACCATACAATGGAAAAAAACACCATCTTCAACAAATGGTGCTGGTCTAACTGGATGTAGAAAAATACAAATAGATCCATATTTATCACCCTGCACAAAACTAAAGTCCAAGAGGATCAAAGACCTCAACACAAAACCAGACACACTAAATCAGTTAGAAGAAAAAGTGAGGAAGAGCTTTGAACTCACTGTCACAGGAGACAACTTCCTGAACAGAACACCAACAGCACAGGCTCTAAGAACAACAATCAATAAATGAGACCTCATGAAACTGAAAAGCTTCTGTAAAGCAAAGGACACTGTTTTCAGAACAAAAAGACAGCCTACAGACTGGGAAAGGATCTTCATCAACCCTACATCTGATAGAGGGCTAATATCTGGAATATATAAAGATATCAAGAATTAAGAAGTAACAAATCAAGTAATCCAAATAAAAAATGGAGTACAGAGCTAAACAGAGAATTCTCTGTAGAGGAATACAGAATGGCAGAGAAACACGTAAAGAAATGCTCAGCATCCTTAGTCATCAGGAAAATGCAAATCAAAACAACCTTGAGATTTCACCTTACACCACTAGAATGGCTAAGATCAAACACTCAAGTGACAATATATGTTGGAGAGGATGGGAGAAAGGGGAACCCTCCTCCATTGCTGGGGG
The DNA here is from genome assembly GCF_030254825.1 of Meriones unguiculatus. Taxonomy (NCBI): domain Eukaryota; kingdom Metazoa; phylum Chordata; class Mammalia; order Rodentia; family Muridae; genus Meriones; species Meriones unguiculatus. The sequence goes on from NC_083349.1 coordinate 43,891,724, forward strand.
GAATGTAAACTTGTACAACCACTTTGGAAATCAGTCTGGTACTTTCTTAGATAATTAGGAATAGTGCTTCCTCAAGATCCAGCTATACCACTCCTAGGCATATATCCAAAAGATGCTCAAGTATACAACAAGGACATTTATTCAACCATGTTCATAGAAACTTTTTTCGTAATAGCCAGAACCTGGAAACAACCTAGATGTCCCTCAGCTGAGTAATGGATACAGAAATTGTGGTGCATTTACACAATGGAATAATACTCAGCAATTAAAAACAAGGAAATCATGAAATTTGCAGGCAAATGGTGGGAACTAGAAAATATCATCCTGAGTGAGGTATCCCAGACGCAGAAAGACACACATGGTATATACTCACTTATAAATGGATATTAGACCTATAAGATAGGATAAACATACTAAAATCTGTATCCCTAAAGAAGCTAAACAAGAAGGAGAACCCTGGGTAAGATGATCAATCCTCACTTAGAAAGACAAATGGGATGGACATCAGAAGAGGGAGAAAACAGGAAACAGGACAGGAGCCTACCACAAAGAGCCTCTGAAAGACTCTACCCAGAGGGTATCAAAGCAGATGCTGAGACTCAGAGCCAAACTTTGGGCAGAGTGCATAAAAATCCTATGAAAGAAGGTAGAGATAGAAAGACCTGGAGGGGACAGGAGCTCCACAAGGAGAGCAACAGAACCAAAATATCTGGGCACAGGGGTCTTTTCTGAGACTGATACTCCAGTCAAAGACCATTCATGGATATACCCTAGAACCCCTGCTCAGATATAGCCCATGGCAGCTCAGTATCCAAGTGGGTACCCTAGTAAGGGGAACAGGGACTGTCTCTGACATGAACTCAGTGGTGTGCTCTTTGACCACCCCACCCCGAGCGGGGGGGAGCAGCCTTGCCAGGCCACAGAGGAAGACAGTGCAACCAGTCTTGATGAGACCTGATAAGCTAGGGTCAGATGGAAGGGGAGGAGGACCTTCCTTATCAGTGGACTTGGAGAGGGGAATGGGAGGAGATGAGGGAGGGAGTATGGGATTGGGAAGGAATGAGGGAGGGGGCTACATCTGGGATACAAAATGAATAAACTGTAATTAATATTAGAAAATAAAAAATTTAATAAAAATACATAAATAAATAAAATTTATTTTAAAAAAGAAACTTCAGGCTTTTCTAATTTTCTTGGACCTACTATGAGTTGTAGCAATGGATTTACTCTTCCTCAGAACTTTTTCTTCTATCTTCACCTCAGGAAGGTCCTAAATAAAGTGTCCAAAATTCCTGGAGGAAACTCAGATGACAGCTCAAGATGACGGAGAAGAAGCAGGTTTCTTCCTGGATTGCCACTGTACCACACAGACCTTGTCTGAGAGTTTCCCTGCCCAGTGGCTTCAGTGCAGGCCAACTACATGTTCCACCATTGACTTGGGCCTGGCCTATCTTTCACCAATTCCTTCACATTGGTTTGGAGGCTACATTAAAAACAAAAGAAAAAACAAAACTGGACAACGTATGTTTTACAGATGCTCTTTCCATTTCTACTCCTAAAGCTAATGTTTTCTCACTCTATCTAGTTGGATATGGCCTATCTGTGCCTCATTAGACACCTTCTCGAACTGCCACAGGATAAACAGATATAGGAAAAAGTGTAATCAGAAAATCAACCCTTGGTGGCTGAGGGAAGTTTTGAAGTGTTTCAGACTCACCCAAATGATGACTGAGCACCCGAGCAATTTAGGGGAAGTGTGTTCAACCCTTATTAAGTCTTTCAGCTTGGCATGGTGTTTAGTTGGTAAAAACCGGAGAGGTGATCTGGGCAGCTTGAACAAATAGTGGGTATCTTTTGATGCTAAAAGCATTCCAGAAGCAAGCAGTACAAGGCTGCTCCAGTGACCACCATGGCCATCAGGCATCTTTCTTCATTCTACCAGATCTTGCAAGGGCAACTGTTATTTTTGAGGTTTAGTAAAGCCTAGACCAAGTGAATGGATAACAGAAAATGCTGGGGAAGATGGAGAGACACCTCTGTCAGCCATAAAAGACAAGAGACAAAGGACTTTCCCTTGAAGAGCAGAGCTTGGGGAGTTTACACACACACACACACACACACACACACACACACACACACATTTCTGGCCTAACTAGTATCTTTAAATGAGTTTCCAGAGAGGTTGCAAGCCAGCAGCATGTGAGTGTCCCTTTCTCACTAACCTTCCTTGTCAATGTTTGGGCTCACTTCCATGTACCCAGTGCCCTCATGACTTCTGGTCTATTTTCTATCAATCTCTAGTTTCAGGTATCACAAAAGCAAGCAAGCAAACAAACAGAAACTGATCACCAATAAAAAACTATAACTTTCTGAAGTGGTGTACATATTTGAACACTTCTCAAGGTCATCTCAAGCTGATCACTTTATTCTGAGAAGCTTTGTACTTTTTCCACTCAGGGATTAAAATATTACTTTATGATTATATTTCACATATTCCTTTTATTACTATCAAGTTGGGCTTTTTATATTGTTCCGAACTTCTGGGAATTTTTCTCATATCTTTGAAACATTTAATAATTGGAACTGGGCATGGTGATGTACAATGGTAATCCAAGCACTTGGGAGAATAAGAGGGGAATTGCAAGTTTGAGGCAAGCCTAGCCTAGCAATATATTGCCTCAAAAACAAATAAGCAAGCAAAGAAACAAACAAAAAAAACAAAAAATCAAATAAACAAAAATTGAAAAAATTTCAGCTTTAAAAAAATTTTTTGTGTAAGTTCATTGTGCATTAACGAGATGAGCTTATTGCCTGTCATATTCAATACAAACTGATCTTGCAACTCAGTTCACTTCATCTATATCGATCCTAGTATTTATTCCATCTATTATAGTTAGTTATTGTCAACTGAGAAATCACATCCATCAGGTTGGCCTGTGGACAGGACTGTGAGCATTTTCTTGACTGCCGATTGATGTAGAAGGACCCAGATGACTCTAGCTAATACCATTTCTGGGTAGGCAAGCCCAGGCTCTGTAAGAAAGGGAACTGAGCAAGTCAGAAAGACCAAAATCAAGCGGCACTCCTCCATGGTCTCTCGTTTCGTTTCTTGCCTTGAGATTCTGCTCTGGATTCTCTTGATAATAGCCTGTATCCCATAACCTAAATTAATCTCTTTTCTCTTCACGTGGCTTTTGGTAATGGTGTTTAGCATAGCAACAGAAAAACAGACTAGGACAGACTTACGTAAAATATACTTTTCAGCCAGGGAGTAGCAGCACAAGCCTTTGATCCCAGCACTTGGGAGGCAGAGGCAGGCAGAGCTCTGAGTTTGAGGCCAGCCTGGTCTAAAAAGTGAGTTCCAGGACAGTCATACACACACACACACACACACACACACACACACACACACACACGTATATACTTTTCATTTAGTTATGCTTTGCTTTCATTCTTGGTTCATTTCCTAATACAGATTCCTAATAAATCTCTTATCACAAATGGTTTTATTTTGTTTGTTTTTGTTTTGTTTTTAAATTCACTTTAAGTTCTTGTTCCCAGGGTCCCAGGGTCCTCATATAGAGGAGTTCATGTGTATGCATTCAGGTGAGTTGGAGAAAGGAGAGGGTTGAGTCCCAGGAAGGAGCACTTGATAACCACAGAACCATTGCTGCATTTTGTCATTTGCTGCCTTGTTAGGCAACTCTCTTGGTCCATGCCACACCTTTAAAGTCCTAGCAAGAAGTTGTTGCTGGGGTGGCAGTCATTCCCTTGGGTTATTAGCAATGGTTTGGGGGATTGAAAGGAGGTGAAGAAGAGTGGATTCTACTCCTTCTGTTCTTCTCTTCATTAACTGTCATATTTGCAAGGCACTAGAGTTTGTGCCCATGTTGCAGAGTCAGTTAGTGATTGGCCTGGATAGCTGGAGGTGAGGTGTGCGCAGACTTAGCAGCCTCCCTCCCTGACTATTCACTGTTACTGAGGTTATCTGCCATTCCCACAGAGGCAGCCACCCACCCAACAATGTATCTCTACTGTCTACAATGCATGTCTCTTCTTGGTTCATGAGTTTCTCCAAGGTAGAGCGGTAGTCTGAAACACACTAGATTCTTAGGGCTGCTGTCAAAAATTGTTTAAAACCAGGTAACATTGCAACAGAAATGTGTTCTCCCACAATCCTGAGAAACCAGGAGTAAAAAAAAAAAAATGTTGGAAATATAGTTCAGAGGAGGAACTCATCCCAGCCTTGCTCTCAGTTTGTAATCCTTGGAGCTTTGCTTACAGGTGTGCTGCCCTGACCCTAGTTCCTGCACTCTTCTCTTATTGCCCCATCTCTGTGTCTGTATCTTTTCTAAAGGGATCTGTTGCTATCTTGATAGCCTATGGAGATAACTTAGGATAACCTCATTTGGATATCCTTAACTTAATTGCATCTTTACAGACCGTTTTTCCAAATAGGTTCTTGGCAGTTTCTATGTGGACATCTTTTACCATCTACCACCATCTTGACAGAAACAGAAACTTCTAAGGGCACATGGTCCTCTCTGTTTGCAATTCTTTCCTGCAGGCCATTGTGCTAGCCCAAGACTATGTTTGCTCCTATCAAGACAGGCTTTCTTGAACTCACAAGCTCAATTCCCCCGGTATTTGGGCATAGGTCCTCTCTCTCTCTCTCTTTCTCTCTCTCTCTCTCTCTCTCTCATGTTTAGGAGGTTCTAAGAACTCTTGTTAAAGAGCCATTTCTCCTCAGTCTGGCTTGCAAGGAAATCTTGTATTTGTCCCATGTCCTATGACCTGCTCTGTCCTCTGTCAACCTTAATAGAGACTTAATAGACATGCCAAGCTGGGCCAGAGTATATAAAATCTATAAGCCATTAACTATAGCTATATTAAACTAATAAGAATCAATTCCCACACTTGCCTTCAAAGCATGCTGGGCCTCAGAAGCGACCTGAAAAATGACAGTCCATTGCTTAGCTTGTGATCAGAGGGGGCTGGCCAGGCATGTCAGCTCCCCAGGGCTTACACTGTCCAGCTCCCAGGAACATGGTCCTGGTTTAGCCTTTGGAGGCAGATTCTTCTGTGTTGAGGCCATTCCTTAACACTGGAATGGAGGCTCAGGAAGGATTTAACAGGGAATTAGTAATGGCCAAGCTCCTAAAGTAATTGGGCTTGAAAATGCCCGAGTTTTGCTTTTCTAAATGGCCCTGGGCAGCATTCTACCTATTGATCTCCCTGAGCTTTCGCAGCCTGTAAATGATGAGCCTTTTAGTGCACTCCATGACTGAAGGGCACACCACTGTGAGAACAGCTCATTTCATTTTTTTCGATTTATACAAAAGATGCTGTGGCCCAAGCCCTCTAGGCACCCATCTCAATACATAAATATGCCAATTAAGCTAAATGGAGATCCTGCAGGTTAAAAGTGCCTGGTAAAAAATGGAAGCTTTTTCCAAAGCCAGAAGAAAGTTGATCCACAGAGGGAATGCCAAATCAACAAAAGTGAGGCTGTGCCAAACTGTGAAGGGAAGGTCAAAAAAATAAAAATAAACAAAATAAAAAAAGAAATCAAGGCCTCTAGGTTTCCAAGTGAATGTGGAAAAAATATCTTTAAGCTGTAAATGCGTGATTCTTTAAATTTTTCTTTATTTATTTGTATGCATGAGTATTTGTGTGTGGGTATGCTACACATATGTACAGCTGCCCAAGGAGACCAGAAGAGGGTGTTGGATTCCCAAGAGTTTGAGTCATCCCAAGAGCTGTGAACCACCCAATGTGGGTAGTGGGAACCGAACTTGAGTTCTTAGGAAGAGGCAAACATACTCCTAACCACTGAACCACCCTCCCAACCCCAAATGCATGATTCTAAGCATCTCCTATCAGAGTTTTCCTTTGCTTGTTTCTAGGTTAGGGAAAGGGATCAAAACAGTCTCAAAGCCTAACTGGCTTTAAGGATCTCTTGTGGACACACCGAATAGTGGGTATGGACACAACAAGGTCAGACATGTTACAGCGCACCCTTCCATAGCAAGCAGGTCAACACACAATCAGCAGCCTCACTGGGGAGACATAGCCAGGCTCCACACACACAAGGAATTAGTGAGGTGAGTCTATTTTTGGCAATACGACTAGACAATTCCTATGTCCATTAAAATCTAAAAAGTCTGATCCATAATAAATGGCCAGCAGCCCACCTGTCATCCTATCCCTGACCAAGGTAAGCTATTTCTACCTGGACAACAGTACTGAGGGAGCCAGAAGGGAACTGAGGGAAACGGGCTGATTGTCCTCTAGCCTGCAGGCAAGTTGAAAATAAGGCTCTCAGGAGATGGTCCCAAGCTCATTCAAACACCCAGTCTCAACTACACACATAGCCAAGTCCTCAGGGATCAGCTTCCACCCACGCCAGCACTCCCGGATCTTCTACGGTGTTCCCCTTCCTCCAGACCTCATGCAATCAGAGGCCACATGGAGAAAATCTGGCAGTGTAGAAGCCACACATGGCAGCTGGTGAAAGGAATTTTACCTCATGCCCTCTGGCCCTCAGCTCTGCTCCGTTATCGGCTGCAGATGGCACAATCCTTCAGCTTTCTCCTACTGTGATCAGAAAGCCTTAAAGGTGTACAGATTCAACAATCTGAACATTATCAAAACCACTTAACCCCGGGCACTGGGCTCCCTCAGCTGTCCCCTCAGCCAGCGGTTCTGTGAGTATTGATTCATCATCTCCTTGCCATCAGTCACCTGCCCCCAATTGCTGCCCCTCCCCTGCTTTCCCTCCCCGTTACACATGGTCATCAGTGACTGCCTTCATTTCCTTAAGACCGCTCTGATTTCCTCTATTCCCACTTTGCTACAGAAAAAGACATTTCAAAGACCAATCTCTGTGCCAATTGCAAGATGGAGAATCAGAACCATTCACTAGAAAGTAGAAACAGGAGATAAAATTGATTTTATAGTTTCCACAGTCACACGGCCTCTTTACTCTCTTGTTCCTGTAATCCCTTTGGTTGTCCCCATTGTCTCTGTTCAACCTCAGTTCAAAGGCGCAAGCACTTTTTTTTTTTTTCCGTTTCCATCCGCAGACTATATATTTAATTTTCAGACTAGATATGGGGTGGTCCAGGCACAGTGTTGGGCCTTCAGCTCACAGTCTCAGTTAAAGTCATTATACTCTATATACTCACTGCTTACTCACTGCTACAAAGCACTTGAGTGCATCTAAGGCCATAGGACTGATTTCTGGAGGGCCAATTATACCTATATTATAATAGATTAAAGATCTGTCAGGTGCTCCAGGGACCTGGAAGGACTGACAAAACCTTTAGGTCCACAAGACGCCTGTGTTTTCCCTATAAGATCTTGATGGCAATTATCAGTTTGCAAATAGGGATTGCTACCATTTGGTTCAGGCAGTAAACGCCACTGTGGGCTTCTGTGTTTGGTTCTGTCTATGAGCTAAAGATGCCGAATCACACCGATACACGTCCGGTCTTCAGCATCAGCAAGCTCTTGTTTTTCCAGCCAGGTTCTAGCTCCCATCAGTTGTGCAGCCTCCCCGATACAACACACATATCTCTGTGAGTCTCAGCCTCCCCATCTGTAGATGGAGAAGATAATATGCCTCAATTACTCAGTCAGTTTCATGTCGGAGGAGCTGCAGGAGAGGTGCTCCTAACACGAAAGTCTTTACAGGCTGTGGAGAAAGGAAAAGACAATGGTTTTTATCCTTAATGGCTTCTGGGATGGGTAGGGAAGAGGCTTGGAACTGGGTGTCTAGGAGTATTATCTATTTGGCTATATTTGTCTCCTGGGATTCTTGTGAGGAAAGTATTTACTGAGCAAGTGCAAAAGGGGAGCAGTCTATCTTTGAAAATGCCCAGTGTCAGAATGAAGGAAAGGGAGTGGGAATGGTGGGGAAGCAGGCCCTAACTCATCAAAAGTAATAACTCTCTAGTAAAAATAATTGCCGTCTGGGCATGGCGGGGCCTGACAGTGATCTCAGCGCTTGGGAGGGTGAAGCAGGGGGATGGTGAACTCAAGGCCAGCCTGGGCTGCTGGGAGACTCTGCCTTAAACAATGACAACAATAACAAAGGGAAGTCAATAATGCTGCTAGTAGTAATAATGCTATTGATAGTAATAAATAGCCACCCAGTAAGGAAGGACTTTTCAGACACTGGAGGTATGGTAGTCACAGATGGATGGTCCTCAGTAGGACAGGCTATAAAAAGGCATTCAGTGAATGACCGAATTTGTATTGTTTCTCCCTGCCCATCTGCCTGACCTTTCTGGGAGACTGTCAAGGTCAGAGCATGTTCTGCCTTCTCTCTCCTTTCATCCACTTTCACTGAGCACTTTCCCACCACTGCTTTGCCTCGGGTCTCTCATCTGATCTCCAGACATCATATCTCTTGGTGATTGAACTTTGATGGCTCCAATTCCCCCATTCCCAAGTGGACCTATCATTTTCCTCCCCAAACCTGGCCCTTTCTGACTTTGTGAGCCAGGACTCAAAGCCATTTCACAGGCACGTTGCTTTCAAAAGACTCCCCTGCTGAGTTTCAAAGGGGGTGGGGGGGAAGCAAAGAAAGCAAACACCGTCAGTAGAGGGAGATGTCAGATAAGGGAAGAAACATGTAGGCAGCGGCGTCAACACTTTTACATCTATTTTTCTTTTATACCAAAATAAAGTTTTAAAAATTTGCTGTTTTTTTCAACTATGAAAAACTTAATGTTGCTGTTTCATAACCCCTGACAAGGTTTTCATTCCCTGTACCTACGCAAATTCCTTCTGCTATCTTTCCTTATGCAACCAAAGCAAACTCGCTGCTTGGATTTTGATGTCCATAACACTTACAAATGTGCACACTCTTTTGCATTTGTGCAGAGGCCACACCACTGAGCCTCACATGGCGTGGCTGAGTCCAAGCTAGACACACCCAGACAGGCAGGCAAGGTGGCTATAGGTCAAATCTCAGGTTTACCAGAATGCTCATTCTGTTTATGCTCCTGCCTCCACTGTTGCATGGTCCAGCCACAGAAACTGTGTGTGGTCACTTCACTCTTGGCTCCGTGAAGCCTTTCATTCTTATATTTCCATGTTTATCTCCCTCTATAGTTTACATTATATCATTACATACAATTTATTATAGGGAGATAATTAAAAACCCTTCATAAAAAGGCAGGATAGGATGGATGGATGGGTGGATAGATGGATGGATGGACGGATGGATGGATTGATAGATGGATGTGTAGATGGATAGATGTAGGTAGCTACTCTTACAACCATTTTAATAGAAAGGCTACTGATAAATACTTACTATTTCTGTTCATTCCACTTGAAATTTTTCTATAATTTAACTCATTTTTTTCTCCACCTGTTCCCTTCTCCTGGCCCTCTATTAACTCCTATCACTCATTTCATTTCTAGGTAAAAGAAGCATTTGGGCAATGCTAGATAGGACACTCAAGCTGTCCAGAGAAATCCAACTGAGCATGTTCTGAGCATGGATTTCTTGGCCACATTTCCCCATTACTTCTATTTTCTTGTTCTGTCCTGGTCTTTAGTCTGGAAGACCCACTTCTATTTACCTATTTATCTACTGTCCTACCCAGGCTAGCAGCAGTCTGGTTTTGCTCATGAACCAAAACCAGTTTCCACTTCAGACCTTAGGGTACAACCCTCATGAAATGGGTAAGATCGCTGCTTTGGGGGAGTCTTGAAAAGACTGTCCTAGGGGAAAAAAAAAGAATTCCAAGAAGTTTTGTTTCTGGAGCAGAGAGTAATCTAATGGGGAAATCTGAGAATGAGGGGAAAAGCAATAATGCATGGGACCTCCTCCCCCCACACACTCATTCCCACCATGTCATTAGCCCAACTACCATATTTCCATGTTTACTCTCAAGGGGAGAAGTGACTTCGGCTCTGACTCTCCTCAGAACACATGGCTTCATCCTTCAAGGATGAGCCTACTGAATCAGCCAGGTCCATGATCCCACAAGCATGTGTGGAGTGTTTACTGCCAGCACGGGAAACTTACCAGAGTGAATGTGAGAGTGGGAGAGTGAAGACATTTAGAAGCCAATCCCTCACCAGTCCCTCACAACTCCAGGGAAAGCACCCGAAGAAAAATAATCTTTCAAAATTGAGAAATTAACATTGCCAGTGTGGTGGTTTGAATGAAAATGGCTCCTATAGGCTTAAACCTTGAAAACTTGGTCTCCAGTTGGTGGAATTGTTTGGGAAGGATAAAGAGGTATGGCCTTGCTGGAGGAGGTATGTCAAAGGAGGCAGTCTTTAAGGTTTCAGAAACTTGGAGCCACCCCCAGTGCCCAGTCTCTCTCTCTCTCTCTCTCTCTCTCTCTCTCTCTCTCTCTCTCTCTCTCTCTCTCTGTCTGTCTTTCTCTCTCTCTGTCTGCTTATAGATCAGGATGTAATCTTTGAGACATTGCTCCATTTTTATGCCTGCCTTCCTGATGCCTTGCTTCCCAGTGATGGTCATAGCATCTTAACTGTAAAAGCCCAGATAATTTTTTTCTTCCATAAGTTGTCTTGGTCATAGTATCTTAACATAGCAATGGAAAAGTAACTAAGACAACCAGATATATTAAACTATGATTGTGCTCAGTTTAGGTTGATATGATAATAACCAAGTTAGATCCTTTTACATTACATAGAAATATGCAGTGCATTTCAGACCAAGACAGAAGACAACCATGAGCACCAATACTCTGGGAAATGTGGCTTTGGTCATGCAAGTTTATAACCAAGTCATCAAAAGCTAGGAAAATATTAGTCTCAGACCACAGGATGAAGCATGGTGGACAAAGAACCTCTGAGCATTTCCTGGATTCAAATGGAAAGAAGGAGAAAATGTAGGAAGCAGTAGAGTAGAATACCAGGAATGTGGTCAGAAAAGAACCAGAGCAGAAAAACCAAAAATTCATTTCTTGATCTTCTTTCGGTTGTCAGTGGTTGCTTTGTTGTAACACAAAGCTTCTTATTATCCAGGCTACAAGCCAAACAGCAGCCAGCACACTCTAGCCAATCAGTTGCACAGCAGTGCTTAGCTTCAAACACTTTCCTATAGGGCTTCAGCTTGCTTCCTCCCATGATGCATGCATCTCAAATTCATGATTCAGCAAATTTTCCTTTCAGCCCCCATTGGGTCTGGCAATGGTGATGCTTATTCTCTCATGCTTAGCGTTGTGGTCTGCTTTGTTACCCTCTGTGTAAGAACTTGTGTGCTTCCTCCCAGCCTCTAAGATCAGGTAGTAGTATAGTTCATCCACGTTCGTTCCTCAGATGCCATCACTCTGTAACATATTATGACAATTGCACATAACCATGCTTCATAAACAGTAGAGCAGTGAACGTGCATTAATTGATGTAATTACAAGTAGCTGTTCTGAGTATCTCAAGTTGATCTCTAATCACAATTGCTGTTGTCAGGTCAAATGTGAAAAGAACTCATGCTCTTTGCCTCTGTGATGACTGTGCCAGTCAGGCACGATGCTGCTGTGACAGCTGGGAATCATCTGGAAATGAGCTTCACTTCACTGGGCATGTCAGATGGTCATTTAGAAAGCTGGCATTCTATTTTCTTTTAAAAAAAGATATTAGAACTGGTTTATGTTCAAGAAGCCTATGACTTTTGCTAAGAGAGGGCCTAAGGCCAGCAGGTGAGGGCCAGACTTCAAACTGGGAGCTTGGGGACCTGGTGATGTGATAAATCCCATGGAGGCAATGCAATGATGGTCAGCCAAGAGAGAGGCGTTTTCAGTATGAAGCCAACTTTGACAGGAGACAGGTGGTGATCTTGGCAGCCCATTAGCTTCAGAGAGAGGCAGCCAAGGGCCTGTGGGTTTGCTGGCAAGAGGATAGGGTCTTCCCAGAAGGGCTGGTGATATTGAGCAAGCATGAATGATGGCAAGCTCCATGACATCTCTGCTTGTATAAGCATGCTTAAGTACATACATTGGATCTCTCACTTTTGCTTTTCCAGGTGCTGTCCATCTTCTTGATGGTCAACTTATTCAGCAAGCATCCCTAGACACATGAGGACTCAACCCAGACTCCATTTATCATGCCTGTTCCCTCAAAATATTTATCGTGAGTCCAATACCTGTTTGGTAGGACTCACAAAAATTTACTTCTCTTCTTGCTGTCAGATTACTGGCTCTGGAGATGCAGAAGAGAGTGTGGAGACTGGGGATGACATATATGCTTATACATCTGTATATGGATGGATGAAGAAGAGAGTGACACCACTGGTTGCCTCTGGAGCAGTAGACTAGGAAAATGAAGAACAAGTGCAGATGGGGACTTCATTATGTGTCTTTTAAACCTTTGGAACTTTCAATCATGTGAATATATGGCAACTCAAAAATTAAATTTGAGTCAATTATCAATTTCATGAGCATCTCTCAATATGCTCATGAGGTCTGCCTTTATGTGAGGGTCCTGACTTTCTTATCACTACCTATTTTCCTGAAGGTCATGCTTTTGAGAGATGCAGCCTTGTTCTTGATTGGCATGACTGCATAGAGCCATTCTGGCTTTGTAAAAAATCATTTATTTGTTTGCTGGTTCACTTATTATTTATTTTAGGCATTCATTCAGGCTGAGTGGCATGCTGTTGCTTTAGATAGAGAAAGTAGGGGCAGACATTTGTTCTTAGGTCATCTGTCAGAGAGAGGTACAGTACCAGTGTTGGAGTTTAGATTCAGGATAAATCTCAGCCCACATACGCTCCAAATACATTGGTTGTTTTCTGTGAAGTCAGATTTGGAAGGAATGACAGAGCTTCCAACACAGGGACTCACTATTCACCATATCCTCTGTTGTTCTTTACATTGAAACTCCATAGAAGTTATACAACCTCTGTGCTTCCAAGATACAGTCTAATCCCAAACTACTATTGTTACAGTCATGGGCACTATCCATGCTGCATATCTCAAGAGCCAAATCTCTGTTATATTTTACCCCACAGCCACAGCATGCAGATTACATATTTGTTCATTTCAAACTAACTTTTTTGCTTCATGTTACTGCAGGCACTCTACCCTCCTTGAAAACCTCTTAGTCCTTCCTTGATGAGAATTTTACCCCCAACCTTTAAATGTTAGACTTCTCTTCTGGTCTCCTATTTCTTCCCCTCCCTTCCCCTCTTCTTTTGGCCCCCTCTGTCTCATTCATCCTCTGTTTCCTCCCTTCACTCTTCCGGCATGGCATGCAGGACTTTGTTGCAGTTACTAGTGTGTGCTCCCCAACTCTCTAAGCCTCATCGTCACCCAAGACTCCTCTTGACTCCCAGGTGAGCACTCTTGTTTGTCTGCAGTTAGTTCTACACTGATATGCAACTAGAAACTAGCATGCTCACAGCTGAGCGTGTGGCATTGCCTCTCAAATGTGTTTTTCCCTTATTCTGTTGTGTGTTATTAAATGAGCCAAGTTAGTCTGATTACAAATCTGAGAGTTGATCGTGATTCTTTTGTCCCTTTCCTACCAAGATCCAATATATCCACCTGTCCTGTCACTATTGTCTCCAAAACAGATCACAAATCTATCAGCTCATTTTTTAGCATCTTTATTAGGGAAAGCGTCACTCTGACACTCCATCTCTTATTTGTTCTTTTTCAACAGTCTCTATTATTTCTTTCTTTCTTTCTTTCTTTCTTTCTTTCTTTCTTTCTTTCGTTCTTTCTTTCTTTCTTTCTTTCTTTCTACCTTCCTTCCTTCCTTCCTTCCTTCCTTCCTTCCTTCCTTCCTTTGTTTCCTTTGTGAGACAGAGTTTCTCTGTGTAGAAACCTCTGGATGTACTGGACTCATTTTTTAGACCAGACTGGCCTTGAACTCACAGAGATGTGCCTGTCTCTGCCTCCCGGAGTGCTGAGATTACAGGCGTGCACCACTGCTCGGCTTTGTTGCAATAGTCTCTTGACTTGATTTCTTCTTTCAATTCTTGCTCATAAGTGATTGGTTTATAAAATACAACCAGAGTTACTTTTTTGGTACATAAGGTAAACCCAACAATAACACCCTCTGCTCACACTTTCAAATGGTTCTTATCTCTCTGAGTTCTTTTCTCTAAACTTCTGGTAGCTAGCTCACCAGTGTGACAATGCTCACTTTGCCGAGTTTCCCCGAGCAACAACCTCTAATACACTGTATACTGTTTCCCCAAATATGTTTTCTAATATAGAAGATGACTATAACTACTCATCAACTAAGAATCATGGACTGTAGATTTGTTTAATCCTCGAAGAAAGACCTTTGAGGTCTTTGTTATCCATATTAACAGACTAGAAAACACAGGCTTAGGTTAATCACAGTCACTTGTTATGGCCTTCCCTATGCATCTTCTTGTCCTAAGAATGGAAGGTACTTAAAAACAGTGGCTGGGGATATTTACCCATGACTGTTGTTCACTGAGGGTAAGGAGAGGGTCTGCCAGGTGAACCAGGGGCTTGGCCCTGGGCACTTAGCACTCATCTACCTGCTCAAGAATGGATCAAATATGAAAAAAAGTTTTCATTGTTTTCTGAAATTATAACTCTGGACATCAGGATAAAGACACAGGGTGCAGTACTTGGTGGAAAAAGAACAAGAGAACAATTTAAGTCAAAAGAGCTGTGATGATGCTCCCAAGAGACACTTCAACAGCCTGGGTTTCCTTGCTGTTGGGAGAGGACCAGCAGCATCCAGCACCAAAAGCTTATTAGACATGCAGCCACCCAAAAGACATCCTAAACCTACCCGTCATGTTTTAATTACAATGAAACCTCCCACTTATTCAATGGAATGGTAAAATTTGAGGAGTAGAACTATAGAAGGGTCACCTTGACCTCCATCTTCTGCCTCAGAACAGGGCCAATTTGTTTCTGTAACTGACCAGGAGGACCAAGGAGACCACACAGCTGTACCCCTGCTCTGTGAGAATGGTGACGGAATCCCGAGTGCTCAGAACACCCTCCACACATGTTACCATTTCACACAAAGGACCTCTTTCCATGGCCATGCAGACCTGGCACGTAGGACTCAAAACCACCATCATTCTTCCCTAGTCTTAGATGAGCATGGCCTCTGAGATTATGTATTGATAAGCATGTAATTTTTTTTATTCTAATTTCCAGATACTTCTTCATCCTTGGGGGAGGCTAGCTGCCTTTGGAGTTTCTAATTGGAGTTTTTTGTTTGCTTTGTTTTGTTTTGTTGTTTACACCAAATTATGTGCACTCTGACATGTTATGTTATTTTTTCATATTGTACCATTGTAGCAATGATGCTATCTTCTCTGTGAAGATTGTACACTGTTACTACAAAATGAATGTATTTTATGTCTTCCTCAACTCAACAGCCTTTAGTTGTTTGTTTGTTTCTCTACAGACTTTTGACCAAGGGTGATATGGAATATCTGAATTAATAAATAAATGAGATAATTTCTTTGATAAGGAAAAACATTTAAAATGAAGCTATGAACAGAAAGTGGCTTTTGTTTCCCTAAATTTCCATCACATATTAGCGACTTGGCCATGAAGTAGATGCCACAGCATTTTTGATACCCAGTTCTCGAGGATGCCTTTAGCTAGGAGAGTATTATAGCATAACAGAAGGAATTAAACAGCCATCTCTTCTCTTCTGAAGAGCTGTGCAGTGAAGAGGGGGATTGGCTGGTTGGTACTAGGGCTGAGCATGAGTCCTTCCTTTGTCTTGAAAGCACAGAGGTTGTGTAACAGATATAAACAGAGCTGGGGATGGAAGCAAACAGCTCATTTCCTAAGACAATCATGGCTATGGTTAACGAGCCAGGCACTGTGATAAACTGTTCCTATGTATCATTACACAGAGTTCTGTTATTTAATTTAATTGTCACAAAACCCTATCACAATATACTTGTTTTAGTGGGTTAAAAAAAGAAACACACACATACACACACACACACACAAACACTAAGCTCACAATAGATAAGCAAATGCCCCAAATACATCCAGTACATGAGTAGTAGAACTTGGGTTTGAACGGAGGAATGTATAGCCTACATTTGCCCACCTTTAACTGCCTCTACCT
The DNA here is from genome assembly GCF_030254825.1 of Meriones unguiculatus. NCBI lineage: Eukaryota > Metazoa > Chordata > Mammalia > Rodentia > Muridae > Meriones > Meriones unguiculatus. Next base: position 43,907,795 of record NC_083349.1, read on the forward strand.
TACTATAGTCACAGAACTCTCAACAGGTTTTTAAACACTGTGCTACATCCTACCATATCTTGGTAATATTATATCACCAAAAAAAAAAAAAAAGTATATCTATGTGAGCAACAGCTGTCCTAGAATTTAGATGATTGAATAAATCACTCTATTGCCTTGAGTTCTCCTTTATTCTGCTGCTGAAGAGTTCCATCTTTGGTATAAACTCAGTTGCTTCATCCTAACATTAGGCAAATACCAGACGGTTCCTTAGTGCCTGTCTGTGGGGCAGAATGGGAAGTCAGCTCAGCCCACTTTCCGGGCGGGAGACACTGAATGAAACACACAGTGAGCAAAAGCCTTCCCCGCTGTCTGACTCTTCCCCACACCCTCAGTTACGCTATGCTCTTTCTCCTCACAACAGCATTTCTTAAGACGTGTTTTGTCTTTCCTACAAATGGCTTATTGGATTGAAACCAGATTCAATGCAGCTATAGCCAGGCCATATGATCACCACCATAGCAAAGCCCAGGGTACTGCGCTCGTTTCTTTCTCTCACTGATGTGATCAACTACCTGACAGGAGAGAGGTTTATTTAGACTCTCGGTCCCACAGAGTACAGTTTCCCTTGCTGGGGAGGGTAGGATGGCTGAAGTGGTTGGGCCTGTGGTGGTAGGAGCTTGCAGCAGCAGCTTTTTACAGGCTGTAGATCAGGAAGCAGAATTTGGCCAAGAATTGGGGTGGAATATAGCCCTCAGAGGCCCACCCCTACCTATAGCCTTTAGAAGACCACCCCCATCTCTGCCAGCTGTGACGTATGCCCCACAGTTTCTAAACTCTTCCCACACAATTTGCTATCTTGGAACCAAGTGTTCAGACTCAGGAATCTGTGAGGCACATTTCACATTTGAACCCTAATAGATACCGTGCTTAGAAAGCTTGGAGCTTAATGCTTTGGTGTCACTGCCTTGAAATGATTGATTTTTTACCTTTGAATTTGTGTTTGTTAGTGACGTATAATGGGGCAATGGAGTTTGGAGCCCTGGACCGTGGCAAGTAGTCTCTGTGTGGGCTCTCTAGAATAGGTTTTTCATCCACATGTCAAAGTCCAGATCCTGCCTGGATTCCTTTTTCATTTTTCCTGTTCTTTGCTATTGCACCCATGTCATGTTGGGGGTGAGTTAGGCTCCTTTGTGCATTCCACCTTGGGGAGGGGAAGCTCTATGTACAAGTACAGAAAAACGGGGACTGGGCAGGTGGCCTTTTGCAGCACAGGACAACAAGACAATGCCATACTGACCCACTAGGGGTTGGTTACCATGGATTCAGTAGGTACAGTAGGTACAGTCTCGTGGAAGCTGCTTATTCCTGAAGGTTGGGACCATAGGCCCAAGGGAAGCCACATTTGATTTAGCAGACCACTTCATCTTTCTGAACTGAACCCTGCAAATTACCTTGCCCAGCCTTTTCTATGTGCCAAAGGCCAGCTTTGCTATGGCTGCTTAAAGTATGGTTTTGAATACACTGTTTCTTTGAATATAGTGCAAGTGTGAAGTCACAGTAAACATAGGACATTACAGTTACCTCCAAGGGTACTGAGTGCAAGACACTAACAATTTAATAAGTTTGGGCTTTTGCACTGACCTATGTTAATGTGCAATTTCATGCATTTTTGCACAGCAAGAGAGAAGTGTTTAAGAACGCATTTGATTATAAGATCTATGTGAAAATGCATTATCTGCCTGCCTTGAGCATGGTCAACTGTTGACCTTGCCAATTAAGTCGACTCAGAATGAAGATTCAATTACAGTGAACAAATATTCCTTGAATGATTTCTATGTATAAAGTCCTATGCTGGGGCCAATGGGAAATTTGAAAGATGGATGGTATTTACTTCTGTCTTAGGGATGCTCTCAAGCAAGTTGGAGGAGGCAAAGATAGTGCATGGGTGACTACAATGTCACAGAGAAAATGGGATTTGTGAAGCTGGACTCTCAGTGAGTTCCTTTTCCTGGTTCCATTCCTATTCTTTAGAGCTGACCTTCAGCTTGTTTTACGGTCTATATTTTTGGGAAGATGAGCTTACCTCCCGTTTGAAGATAAATATTGATTGACTGGTTCCATTCTAATTTTGTATCCCTTCTCTATTATTAGTTTAATGTAAACACTGACTCAGCTCTGGCCAATGGAGCAGACAAGTCAATCTCTGGGCTGCTCTCAAAAAGTTTGTTTGTGGTAGAGCTTGCATCCATGCTAGAGTGAGTTGCCTGACCTACTATCATGGCTCTGGAGGTGTGTGTCATAAATGATTGAACCATGCTGCCCCCACTTCTTCATCTGTTAAATAGGGTTAATAACAGCATGTGCTTAGTGGGGCTGCAAAGAAGCGACTATGTTTAACACTTAGAAAGCCCTCTGGTACACAATGAGCAGCAAATGTCACTATTTCAACACTAGACACTAAAAGCAATGGTGTCTTCTTTTTCACGTTTCTGAACATCCACTGTATCTGGAAATGACCCCTACAATATCAATGGTGACCTGGTATGTCGCCCCTACAATATCGATGGTTAGCAGATGGAAGACTGGAAGAACCTGCAGAAGCCAACCGTATAACTTTCTGTGTATGTGCACGATTGTGTGTTTGCACATGGAGGCCAGAAGACAACCCTGGCTCTTGCTCCTCAGGCACCATCTTTATCTTCCAAGTGTTGGGATTACAGGTGAGAGCCACCACACCCAGCTTTTTGTTTTTTTTCTTTTTGCTCTTACCTTGGGTTTTAGGAATTGAACTCAGGCCTTCTCTGCTGAGTCCACTCATACAAACTAATAAATCTTCCTGAGGAGGCATGGCCAGGAAAGACTGAAAGCCACATGAAGGTTTAACTGGAAAGAGCTACAGGATTAGTGGACAGAGGCCCAAGCATCAGCCATGTTGTATTTCTGCCACTAAGGTTCTAGCATCTGCTTAAAACAGAATATGGAGCAATATCAATTCATAATTAGATATTTCATAATTCTAGTTATTCAAGTTCAGGATCAACTTATTTAGTCTATGTATGTTTTTTGAGCCCTGTGATGGCTAAAGCATGCTGTTAAGTATTAGAGGAAATAAAAAAACTAAGTCAGAAGCTGATTGAATCCATAAAGACTATCTACTAGAAAACAAAGGTATCTGTGTAACTCTACCGTGTGGACTGAAGAAGGAGGGGACAAAGATCTAAGGTAGGTGAGAAGGGTATTTGGCAAAGGTCACTGATGAGGGTGTACTGAAACAGGGCCTCGCTGAAACATTGGTGAGATGTTCTGTAGACACAAGGGGAGGGAAGACAGCTTCAAATGAGTGGTCAGAATGAGCTAAGCACCAGAATGGACATCAGAAAGCCCTGGTTTTCAACCAAGGACCTTGTGAAAGCACTTCTCTGCTGCTTACTAAGTTCTCTGATGGAGGAACATGCCTGGGGGCCCTGCTGGGCTAGCCTGCTGTGCTGATGTGAAAAGGCTGCTTAAGCTGAAAGAAGCTTGGCCTTTGGAAAGACCGTCCCCATTTGTTGTGAAAGAAAGGAGAGGCCTCACCTCTATGGAGTCTTGCACATCAGCCAACCACCAGTGAAAGACATTCCTGACATCATACTATGTTATCACATAAATAAAGGAACATGGGAGAAAGTTCTGAACATGCTGTGACAGAGCTAACTTTTGATTTGTAGAAGACATTGACAAAAGCAGATTAAAATTTCAAATAGAAGGCAGCTATAACATGCTCCGATGTCGGTCAAATATGGCAGGTATAAAAATATGAGGTAAAGGGTTAGTTACATTTTTATTTATTTATTTATTTATTTATTTATTTATTTATTTATTTATTTATTTTTTGACAGGGTCAGATGACTTCAAACTCACTATATAGCTGCGGTTGACCTTGAACTTCTGATACTCCTTCCTGCATCTCCCTAGTGCTGGGGTCACAGCCATGCACCACGCCGACCCTGTTCTGGTGGTACTAAGGACCAAACCCAGGGCCTCAAGTGAACTAGGCAAGAACTCTTACACATGCTACGTTACCAGCCCACGGCTTTTACATTTCTTTAAAAACAATTCAGAAGCTAAGTCGTCGCTGTTGGCTTTGGAGTGTGGTAACACAGTAGGTCCACCCTAGCCACAGCTCTGTCTCCTTTGGTTTAAGCTACTTGCAGTCTACTATTGTAGGGGAAAAAAATGCAGGCCTGACCTGGCGGCCAGTTTACCTGGGACACTGCATTTCTAAACAAGTCCGGCGAACCATGCTCCTGAGTAGTCCCAGAAGACACGCTGCTCACGAAGCAGCGTGAGCAGCCCATAGCTGGCTGGCTGTTGAGTCTGCGCTCTCCACATCTCCTTTTATGTGCTTCGAGACCCTGGCGGTGTGAGCATTCGCTGTTCGCTCCGAGGTACTGTTACACCAATCACAGTTGACGGGCTTCCCATGTATAAGTAGTTGTCTACGCACAATAAAGCAGATGCCGTTCCCTGAAACCATCTCGGGAGTGCCTCCGCACCCCTTACTGACCCACTGGCATTGCGGTCTTGTCGGGGGACGCCCCAGTAATGATGGCGTACTGTGGTCTGAAAATGTGAAAGGTAAAATTCTGTATTTGAAAGGGAAGATATTCCAGAAACACTGATGGGAGTATCTGTTACAATTGTCCTACTTTATTGCTATTGTTGTTCCTCTCTTACCACGTCCTGGTTAGGGACTAAACTGTACGTCACACTTGTAGATGGGTACTGAGTCTATGGGGCTTGATGCTCTCTAGGATTTTGAGGATCCCCTGGAGACACGGAGCATATCCGTGGCAGACATGGTGGGGGATGGCTACTCTAAAGATAAAATGACAAAAGTTTTTTAGGAAAATGTATGAAGCTATAGGGAACCAGTCCAAGGAGCACCAAGAAACAGCTTGCTCAATATAGGATGCAAAGTTTATAGTTTGAGAGGAAAAAAAAATTTTTTAACAAGCCTAACACATCTATTGAAAACGCAGGCAAAGTGGCTTATGAACTTACGTGCTGATGAGTTTTGCTGACTACCTTTTTCCTTCCTGCTTGGCTCATGACTGCTGGAGGACTCTATGAGAGTGCATAAATGAAGTACCAACTCTAACCAAAGCTATGAGCAGGCAGGCTTTGTAGTAATTCTCTTTTATCATTCTCTTCTCCCAACCTCCATCCCAGTGCTTTCCCTAGAGGTTTTATGGGCAGCCGAGACTCTATTTTTGCCCACTGTATTTAGTGAGTTTGATTATGCACAGCCTAATCAGACATGATCCAGTGTTCCAGAGTCTTGTTCACTGAAAGGACCTTTCATTTCCTGTGTCTTAGCAGACACTAAAGCTCCGACTTCTGTGGGGCTCTGCCAGATAAGGTTGAAGTTGGTCATCTCTGGAGAGTCATGTGTCTGCAGCTGGACTAAGGTGAAAGACCCCCTGCTCTCAGTGGGGGTTCTGAAAGTCTCCCCTGATGTGGGTGAACCCAGGTCTTGGAAGGAGTGTCCCATAGCCCTCCGGGAAGATTACAAGTCAGATCCTTTCCTGACAAGAAAACCCACTCCAGCAAGCATCAAGGAATTCCTAGAAAGTCCTTACCCTGCTAAGGATCTCAGTCTTAATCAGTGACCTTCAACTGTGCTTGGAGATTTCCCCCCTCACCCCTAGGATAATTAAGTGCTGTGTTCTCCTTCTTGTGATAGGGCCATTCTATTGCATGGAAAATGAAGCATTCCATGTAAATCAAGTGTCCCTGACCCCCTGACCCCAGCGAATCAAACACTTTCACCCTCAAATCTCTCCCACTGTCCAAAGGTTTATGAATCCCCAATGAATGCCTGGGTTCCATGCTTTGTGATACCATCAGCCTTCTACCAGGACTGCCTGGGATTCATCATTCATCTCCCTCTGGCTGCATCTCATGGAACCCTCTGGGCCTGGGCCTTGCCTGGCCTGCTTGGCTGCAAGCCGACCAGACATGGGCTCCTGCCCACATCTCTGCCACGCTCAGCACAGCAGCTTAACCAAGAGCTGTAACACTTTGGAATCCACCATAGGGTTCGGAAAGCTCAAGCTTCCACCGCCACTCTGGTCTCATTCTAAAAGAGCTAATCTGTAACACACTGGAAAACCTCTTCCATTCCTCAGCCTAGGGCCCTGGAGTATCGCCCTACGGCTTTCTAGCTGCCCCTGAGAGAAACAGAACACCCATTCTCCATCAGGAAGCAGAGCTCAAGGAACCCAGCTGAGATCTAGGACCCCAGCGAACAGAGAACGACATACTTAACTATTTGCTAGCCAATGGCTCATGTTGCCTAAGACGCACTGTTGTTCTGGAAGGTTCTATATGCACATCTGCCCTATTGGGCTCCTTTCCGGCATCCGGGGCCCTACTCACAAGCACGTTTCTTCTTTCATCAGCAGGATATAAAAATAGAACCAGTTATAATTTTTAGGCTTTTCCCACAATGTATCGCAGACTCACCTACATCATGATAAGCACTGGCACTTCATTCCTGCCTTTAAACAGAAACTTCTTTTAAATTAAGTTTTGGTTAGCATAAAGAGAAACAGGTTCCATTGTGATGTTTCCATGCCTTTCCATAATTACGCTTTGTCCTTATTTCCCCCAGCGCCCCCCAAGTCATCCTTCTGTGTTCATAACATATACCCTGTTTCCTCCTTTGTTCCCAGTTCCTTCTTCATGGTTCCCTTTCTCCTTTAATGCACAATGAGTATATATAGGTGAGTGTGTGTGTGTGAGAGAGAGAGAGAGAGATTCTTCAGATGAGAGAGACAATGTGGCATTTACCTTTCTGACCTTTTAATATAATGATCTCTAGTGTTCCTCCTTTTCCACATTTTATTTTTAAACATTATTCCATTGTGTTCATCGACTACAGTTTATTAAAGCTCCATTTAGAAGACATTTTAGTTGCTTCTAGTTTTTGGTGATTATGAATAAAGCTACAGTAAATATTCAGCTGAACGTGTGTAATTCTGAAGTGTGGGATTACTGGGGCATATGCTACCTGAAGCCAGGTGTGGTGGCACAAGCCTGTTATCCCAGCACTCAGGGAGGCAGAGGCAGGTGGATCTCTGTGAGTTCAAGGCTGGCCTAGTCTACAAAGTGTTTCCAGAATAGCCAAGGCTACACAGAGAAACCCTGTCTAAAAAAAAAAAAAAAAAAAAAAAAAAAAAAAAAAAAAGAAAGAAAAAAGAAAAGAAAGAAAGAAGCTGAGTATTTCCAAAGTACCAGTTTCTGATTTGCTGTGGCTCCTGTCTTCACCTGCACATAGGCTTAATGCTTATTTCTATCTTAGCAGTTGTAGAATATCCTGCCATTTTACTTTGCATTTCTCTAATGACTGATCAGGGTGATTTCCATCCGCTTTTGTCTTTTTTCTCATTTTGCTTCTTTTATTCATTGAGTTTTTCTTATATACCACATATGTCTTTTTTTTTTCCTTCAGATTTGTGATTTCCAAATAGCCCCGTCCAATATGTGACTTATGCTTTTATTCTCCTAATGTGTTTTTCAAAAGTCATCAGCTCTTAATTTTGATTAAGTATATTTTTAACCTTATCTATCAGTCAATTACTTGATTGACAGAGTCTTACTATGTAGCCCAGGCTGGCCTTGAACTTTTGGCCTTCCTGCTTTTGCCTTCTAAGTGCTTTAATAACATCTGTGTATAAGACACCTTAGACTTATACATTTCACTGAGTTTTGGGGACAACTCCTATGAAGTCTTTAAATCTTTTTCTAGTGGGAGGCACAATGACTTTTTCTCCTAAGTTCTGCATAGAATCTTTCTTTCTTTCTTTCTTTCTTTCTTTCTTTCTTTCTTTTTAAATTATTATTACAATTTATTCACTTTGTATCCCAGCTGTATCCCCCTCCCTCACCTCCTCCTCCCTGTCCCACTCTCCCTCCATCTTCTATCCCTATGCCTCCTCTTTCCCTACTATCTGACCCTAGCCTATCAGGTCTCATCAGGACTGGTTACATTGTCCTCCTCTGTGGCCTGGCAAGACTGCACCCCTCAGGGGGAGGTGACCAGAGAGCCTGCCACTGAGTGCATGTCAGAAACAGTCCCTGTTCCCCTTACTAGGGAAACCACATGGAGATTGAGCTGCCATGGGCTACATCTGAGCAGGAGGGTCTAGGTCCTCTCCATCCGTGGTTCTTGGTTGGTATATTGATCTCTGTACCCTGCCCCAGGGCCCCCGGAGCCCAGATTTTTTGTTTCTGTTGGTCTCCTTGTAGAGCTCCTGTCTCCTCCTCAACTGAGGAATGGACACAGAAATTGTGGTACATTTGACAATGGAATACTACTCAGCAATGAAATTTGCAGGCAAATGGAAGGAACTAGAAAAGATCATCCTGAGTGAGGTATCCCAGAAGCAGAAAGACACAGATGGCATATACTATTCATAAGTGGATTTTAGCCGTATAATATAGGATACACATACTAAAATTTATAGTTCTAAAGAAGCTAAACAACAAGGACGACCCTACAGAAGATGCTTAATCCTCATTGAGAAGGGCAAACAGTACAGACATCAGAAGCTGGAGAAGATAGGGACGAAGGCAGGAACCTACCACAGAGGGCTTCTGAAACAATCTTCCCAGAAGTGTATCAAAGCATAGCCAAACTTTGGGCAGAGTGCAGGGAATCTTATGGAAGAAGGGAGGGATAGAAAGACCTGGAGGGAATAGGATCTGTATAGAATTTTTAATGCCTTTACATTTTGACTTAATTTTTATAGATATTGTAAGACATGGATGGAAATTGTTTTTCAATAGTTACCGATGTCTACTAATTCCAGCATCATTTTAAACAATGCCTTAATTTAACCATTCTCATTTTTAATTTTTTCATATGTATCTGTATGTCATGTATATGTCATGAATATCTACATGTGTGGCTACATGTACACATGCATGTGTGCTCATTTGTGTGAAGGTCAGAGGTTGACATCTGGTGTGTCCTTCTATTGTTCTTCATCTTAAGTATTGAGAACAGGATCTCTTGGTGTCTAGCTAGCCAGCTTGCTCAGGAAATCCCCCGTCTCTGTCTCTGATTGCTAGGACCACAGATAGGCTACCCCCCTTGGCTTGAGGCAGTTGTTGGGGATCTGAACTCTGGTCCTCATGCCGACATGGCAAATGCTGTGTGTGCTAAGCCATCTCAGTTCTGCACTGAACTCTTCCTGCTGTGTTGCTGATTATCATCAGGTGAAAGTACACACTGGCTATTTCTGACTTTGGTGCTGTGGTCAGAAACAGTCCTGCCAGTATTGATAGCTGTGGTTCTACAACCAGGAGATATTTTTTCTGTTTATCTTTTATAAAACCTCACCACTGTCTGAAATTTGGTTCCCTTTTTGTAGTCTTCCAAAAAAGGGCAAACCATAAGGCTCTCTGGGCTATGAAACCAGAAGGTTTGTACCTATCACACTACATACATACACTTTCACGTGTGCACGCACACATGCGCGCGCGCACACACACACACACACACACACACACACACTACATTCTCACACCACAAATATCCACCACAGCCATAGCACACACCACCTGTGTGTTCCACACCCGTACACATACCATAAATACTATACGTACATAACAAACCATATACAAACCAAACATATATTCTCTACACAGGTACACACACTTACACACTAACATACACACTACACAAATGACACATGGACATACATTCTCATTCTTCCATCCTTTGCTGCAGGAGGAAACTGGGGTTCAGCAGAGGACAGGAAAAGGACAGTGTCACTGTTGAACAGCTTAGTGGCCGTTCCAAACCCAACTTTTCACACATTCCGTCATTTGGTTCCTGACACCATTGGGCTGCTGAAGCCTGAGCATCAAGATAAAACTGCAAAGAAATACCTTCAAGATCTAGAATTCTCAAGAGAGTCATGGTTTCAAGCATTTTTATTCTGAAATTAAATTTGTCACCATTGGGTGGAGAAAAGGGACAGAAAGGAGTCTGTCCCTCCCCCAACAGCCTGCCTAAGTGACTGAGCTGTGGCTGAGTTACCCTTGGCCTTTGACCGGCTCAGTCTGATCTCTTCTTGCCCTCTATGTTTGTGCCTTTGTCAGAGAGCTGGCTCTATTCAAGTGTCTCTAGCTAGCTTTCCTGTATGTGCCTTGTTCAAGTAAGATGAAGGGAAGTAGAAGTCAAGTTACTGGTTTGTGCGGTTCTTGCCTTCAGGAAGTAAGTTTTCTAAAGTCACCACCAAATAGTCAAGGTCCAGATATTTCTGTCTGAAAAGAATTGCAAATCACCCACCTTACAGAGAGCTGGAGAAGAGAGAACAGGAAGAGAAGGGAAGAAGGAAAGAAGTCAGCATGTACTGCACAGCACACGGAAGCCACAAGGGGCATGCTGTGGGAAGCCCTTCCAAATCGCGGCGAGCTAAACATTTCTATCTCATTCTACAGACTCAAGGCCTGGGCAGGTTGACTAAGTTGACTTGTAGGTTAGCATGCCAGCAAGTGGTCAGCCTGTTATTCGGTGGCTTGACCCGTCATTTGCTTGACACGGCATGACTGCAGCAGGAAGGATAATGGAACAAAGATGGAGATATGATGTTCAGAGTAAAGGCCTTAGAGAGGCATTATAATATGAATGACAAAAAGAAAAAAAAAAAGATTTCTCTTAGAAAAAAAAAAAAAAAAGCAAGAGTGGTAGTATCCCACAGTTTTGCTTAGGGTTGTTTTCCTCTGTGGTTTTTAAATAGACACAAAGAACACATTTTGTGGTTTGAGTGAGAATATCCCCAGAGGCTTTTAATTAATTTATTTACTTACTCACTTTATAGCTCGCTTCCAGCCCCTCCCTCCTCTCCTTCCAGTCCCATCCCAACAACCTCCTCTTCCCAGTCCCCTCTCTTCCTCCTCCTAGAGGAGGGGAGGCCCCCAAGTGGTACCAATCCACCCTGGCACCTCAAGTTCTAGCAGGACTAAACACATCCTCTCCCACTAGGGCCTGACAAGGCAGCCCAGCTGGGGGAAAGTGACCCAGCAGCTGGCAACTGAGCAGAGACATTGTTAGGGATCCACGTGAGGAATAAACAGCACACCTGCTACATATGTGAGGCGGTCTAGGTCCAGTCCACGCATGATTTTTGTTTGGTTGGTGGTTCAGTCTCCATGAGCCTCTGTGGGGCCCAGGTTAGTTGATTCTGTAGGTCTTCTTGTGATGACCTTGGCCTCTCTGGCTCCCTCTATCCTTCAGCCTACTCTTCCACAGCACTCTCTGCCTCTGTCTCCATCTGCTGAGGGAAGAAGCCTCTCAGAAGATAGTTATGCTAGACTCCTGTCTGCAAGCATAGCAGGGTATCATTAATAGTGACAGTGGCCAGTCCTCTCCCATGGGGTGGGTCTCAAGCTGGGCCAGTCACTGGCTTGCCATACCCTCATCTCAATTTCATCTTTACCCCTGTACTTCTTGTAGACCAGGACACATTTTGGGTTGAAAGTTTTATGGGTGAGTTGGTGTCCCCCTCCCTCGACTGGGAGTCCCACCTACCTACACCCATTACTTGGAGCCTCAGCTAGGGTCACCCCTATAGCTTCCCCTGTCTCAGAGATTCCCCTTCACACACACTGATTTTTATTTTCTCTCCCTGTTTTCTTTCATCCCTCCTCCTCTCTCTACCCACCTGATCTCCATCTCTGTAATCCACACCATTCCCTCTCCTACTCAGTTCCCTCCCTTCATTTACTACGGATGTCTATTGTATTTCTTGTTCTCAGTGAGATTCAAGCATCTTCCCTTAGACATTCCTTGGCTTCTTTGCGTCTGTAGATGATAGTATGGTTGTCTTGTACTATATGTCTAATAACCACTTAAAAGTGAGTACATTTATACCAAGTGTGTCTTTCTGGGTATGGGTTACCTCACTCAGGATGATCTTTTTTAGTTCTATCCATTTGCCTACAAATTTCACAATTTCCTTGTTTTTAATAGCTGAGTAGTATTCCATTGTGTAAATGCACCACATATTTCTGTATCTATTCTTCAGTTGAGGGGCATTTAAATTGTTTCTAGTTCCTGGCTATTACCAGAAACCATAAGTTACAATGAACATAGTTGAGCAAATGTCCTTGTGGTAAGGTGAAGCATCTTTTGGGTATACATCCAGGAGATGTATAGCTGGGTCTTGAGGTAGATATAGTTCCAATTTTCTGAGAAACCTCCAGACTGATTTCCACAGTGGTAGTCAAAGTGTGGATTCTCACCAGCAATGGAAGAGGGTTCCCCTTGCTTCACATCCTCTCCAGCATGAGCTGTCACTTGAGTTTTTGATCTTAGCCATTCTGGCAGGTGTAGGATGGAATCTTAGAGTCATTTTGATTTGCATTTCCCTGATGACTAAGGATGCTGAGCATTTCTTTAAGTGCTTCCCAGCCATTTAAGACTCCTCTGTTGAGAATTCTTTGTACCCCATTTTTTAATTGGGTTATTTGGTTTGTTGGTGTTAAATTTCCTGAGTTCTTTATATATTTTGGAAATTAGCCATCTGTCAGATATAAGGTGGGTGAAGATGTTTTTCCAGTCTGTACGCTGTCATTTTGTTCTAGTCATACTGTCCTTTCCCTTATAGAAGCTTTTCAGTTTCATTTATTAATTGTTGTTCTTAGTGGCTGAGCTGTTGGTATTCTGCCCAGGAAGTTGTTTCCTGTGCCAAGGAGTTCAAGTCTGATCCCCACTTTTTCTTCTAATAGATTTAGTGTATCTGATTTTATATTTATGTCTTTGATCCAGTTGAACTTGAGTTTTGTGCAGGGTGACAAATATGGATCTATTTGAATTCTTCTACATGCAGACATCCTGTTAGGCCAGCATCATTTGTTGAAGATATTAAAAATGACCATCTTACCAAAAGCAATCTACAGATTCAATGCAATTCCCATCAAAATACTAACACAATTTCTTACAGACCTTGAAAGGACAATTCTCAATTTCATATGGAAAAACAAAAATAGCAAAACAATCCTGTACAATAAAAACAAAACAAAGAAACAAACAAAAACCTTCTGGAAGTATTGCCTTCCCTGATTTTAAGCTGTATTACAGAGCCACAGTAATTAAAACTTCATGGTGTTGACACAGAAACAGACCGGTTGATCAATGGAATGGAATCGAATCGAACACCCAGAGATAAACACACACACCTACGAACACTTGGCTTTTGACAAAGAAGCCAAAACCATACAAGAAGCTCTTATGTTTGAATGCTTGGTCCCCAGGTGGTGGTGGTGGTTGGGAATGGTTAGAAGGTGTGGCCTTGTTGGAGGAGGTGGTTAGGGTAGAGGTGGAACTTGAGGCTGCAAAAGCCGATGGCATCTGCAGTTAGCAGTCTTCTTTCCTTCTACCTGTGAATCAGACGTAAGTTCTCAGCTTCGGCACGATGTCATGCCCGCTTGTTATGCCATGCTCCTGGCATAATGATCATGGACTCTAACCCTTTGGAACTGTGAACCCCCAAATTAAATGCTTTCTTCTCTTATAAATTGCCTTGGTCGTGGTATTTTGTCATGGCAACAGAGAAGTAACTAGGACACATTTATTGTGTCCCTCTCAGTGCTGCAAGTTCTTTGTAACACAATAAACATGCGTAACTTCTAAAGAGAAACACTCTCAGCCACACCATCTACAATTAAATGAATTGCAAACATGTTATTTATTGTATTTATATTATTTTAATTGATGTGTATGTATCTGTGTCTGTGTGAATGTATGCTGCATGTATACAGATGCCTAGGAGGCTGGAGTTACAGGTGGCTGTGAGCCATCCACCCTGAGTGCTGGGAACCGAACTCTGGTCCTCTGGAAGAGCAGCAAGCACAGCGGATCCATCTCTCTAACCCATCAGAAACATAATTTAAAGAGATTCATGACTTGAGTGTATTAGAATAACTGCTTCACAAACACCCCTCAGAGAATTAAAGCAAAAGAGTGGCATTACACTCCATGCCTACAGAGGATGAAACTAACAGCAGAGAGAGACCAAGTGACGTTTCAAGCCAGTCAACTCATTTCTGTTTGTGGGACTCTGAAGCACTCTTTTAACATGCAGTCGCTATGTATCAAACTCTGTTTTGTGGATCATAAACCACTTGAGTTCATGTCTGAATCAAAAAGACAGCATTACTCCGAACATTTTGACCTACCTACAGGGACATTTGAGTGGTGTTATACACATACATCACATCTTATCTAAATCACGATTCTTTAAACTGGGGATGTTCGCAGACCTGAAGCCTGTTTGGTTAGCCCGCATCACGATACGAGTGCCATGGCTCTGTCTGTGGAATAGAGCAACATCATCATCTCACGAGCCAGTCCTCACTGCACACGTGCCTTCGGTGTCTGTTACAAACGCTGCAGTCTCATGAATGTGCTTTGGTATCTTGTGCTCTTGTTTGCTTACTTGGATGCTATTAATACTGACAGAGACCACTGACTGTCTTGTTGATTCGTGAGAACAGATGATGGCTATAATTTCTTGATCTAAAAGTCACAAAGTTAACGGTACCCCTGGATGATTAAAGTGCTTGGTGCGGGGCACTCTTCCAACATAATGACAGAAAGGGGCTTTAAGAACCAGATGCTTTATGGTCTTCACTGAAGTGCCTTCCTAATCATGGCTGAGCTAAATCTCAGATGGATGTAAACAACTAACAGATGTGACCGAGTTTAAGGGGCCCCAGAAGAAAGCTAATGCAATTACAGAGAAAGGAATTGACTGATAACAATATGTAATCTGGGATATCCTTGATGGCTGATCTGAAAGAGCCATGCTTATAGGGTTTTTCTTAGATATTCTGAGTAATGTATATGTCCTAATTATAAAAGTACTACATATTCACTGCAGAAAAGGTGAAAAGTGGCAAAAATAAAGAAGGTATTTCATAATGCTACTGGATAAGGATTTTTTTCAGTTGAACTTATAGGATGCTCTTCCCATTTTGTTTATGTGGTTTACAGATGTTCATGTTTAAGTGCTGTTTGACAGCTTTCTTTTTTTTAACATAAGCAAGTATTATGTCATGAGATAAATGATAAATTATTAAAAATTTTCAATGGCATTTTATGGGCAAATTAGTATTTATTTAGCACTAGTATAAATTTTTCTATCTTGTACTTTTTATAAGATACTAATAATATAAATAAAAATATCTTAAAATTTATTATAATGAAATGCTCTAAAGGATGTTCTTGTGATACATCTTTTTTGTCATACCTGAAATCACTCTCTTAATATTCTTAGAGACAGACTCTCCATGCTAATCCATATAAGCATATATAAGATTCCAAATACTCATCACTGTAATGTATCCCTGAAAGTTTACTGGATCACTTCCCTATCTGCCAAGGAAAGTGCCGTTTTTATGACCTCCTTTCCTAATCCTTAGTCTTACATAGATGAGATTAAATACTAAGGGCTAACCTGGTTACCAGGCGTATTTTCTACATAAAAGAACCGTGTCTACAACACCCATCTTCACCCATAGTGACTTGAACAGGTTTAAATATAATGTTAGGTTAATTGAAAGCTATAATCCAAGACATGGATTTTATTGGGCCCAAACAAAGGAGAGAAAAATGTAGGCACATATCAAATAAAAGAACATTGTGGTTTTTTATTCTGTTTCAGTTCATCTAATAGACCAAGAATGTTTCTTTGGTTGTTATTGTTTTTAATTTTCTTCTATCTTGTAGTTCACTGCATTTGTGACACTTGAAGGTAGGCTGTAGTGTAGCGGTTCTCAACCTTCTTAATGCTGCAACCCTTTAATACAGATCCACATGTTGTGGTAACCCCCAACCATAAAATTATTTTTGTTGTTCAATAGTTGTATTTTTTTTTACTGTTATGAATTGTAACATAAATATCTGACATGCAGGTTATCTGTTATGTGACCTCCGTAAAAGGGTTGGTCAACCCACAAAGGGGTCACAGGCCACATGTTGAGACCCCTGCCACAGGGGAACTAGGTATTGATGTAATAGTCTCCACTGAAGAGGCTCAGTTCTTGCTGGCAGCAGCGGGGAGCAAATAATTAAAGGAAGTACCTGGAATGTACCTCTGTTGTGCTTTTTCTTGAGTACTGAGACAGGATCTCTTGCTGTCTAGCTGGCCAGCTTGTTCAGGGAATCTCCTGTCTCTGTCTCTGCTAGGATTACAGATAAGTGGCCACCTTTGGCTTTTATGTAGTTATTGGGGAAGTAATTTGACAATATATATTTTATACATTATATGTATTTATATGTTTATATACGTGCGTACTTAAAAAGAACCCAGATCTTTGTTAGATTCGTTCATTCACTTTAAACTTTACAGAGATGGAGCAGTTGGCTTGAGTGAGAATACACATTAGTTCAGTATTGAATATAAACATCATTCTTTCATATGTCAACTTTTTGATAACATTCAGTATGATATTACTTAGTCATAACAGATAGAAGATGAGTCTTTTGCGAGAGTACAGGAATTCTAAAAGGGCTTATGGGTGATCATTAGGAAGAATGGGGATGGGGAAACAGAAGTGGCTGGTAGCTTGGGGAAAGCTGGGCCCGTCAGGATTTATTGATTAAGGAAGACTGGCCATTAGAGCGGTACTTATTACAGGCTTTGAGTTTTCCCCAGTGAAGATGTGGACAAGATATTTAACTTTTATTTGTAATATTTCAGTTGTCATAAAAGATCATATTGCATCTTCCTGAAATGTACATTTCCGCTTACACTATGGTAACTGTGAATGGGTTTTGCTTCTTTAACTGTGACCCACTTTTGCTTATTTCACCAAGGTTAGATGCGGCCATATTGAGTTATACCCAATAGGGACAGACATCCTCACAAGGAAAGGACACAGATAGATATAGGAAAGAAGGCCATGTGGAGATAGGCCAGGGTGAGGGGCATTGCTACAGCAAGTGCCAGTCATCAGGGGGCACCCCAGCCTGAAGAACTCAGTGTAACTTCTCTCCTGGAGAAGTTCAAGAGGGAACCGGCCTTAGTCACTCTTGTATTTCAGACTTCAGACCTCCAGAACTGAAGGACAAATTATTGTTCTTTTAAGCAACCTAGCTTGTGACAACTTACTATGGCAGATTTAGGGAAACAACACACCTGCTGAATTTTCTAGGTGACTGCGAGGTTCTAATCAAACAAACACAAGGTATCATATTGTCTTTACCTAGTTGTGCAGGTTTTTGAGAAGGCGGGCTGCCTCATTCAGTAACCCTCTACTTAGCCTCTTGCCAATGTGGCACATCTGTGGGTGATGCCCACCATGTGATGGGCGCAGAGCATCTGAAGCTGTAGAGCAAATACAGTCAAGTGAAGCCAGGCCATCACCTTCACTAGGACTGTGTGTGAAAGCCTCCTCCCATGATTCTCCTTGATGCAGCTGACTGAACGCATAGCTGTCCAGGGGCTTGACCTTGCCTGAAGCTCTCTGTAATGCAGTTTGATGAAGACTGCTGGAGTAGCACTTGAAGCTTCCAAGGGTTGAATTCTTTGATCAGCACTTCTTCCAATTTTGTAAACCACAAAGCTCATCAGATTCTCTCTAAACTAAATCCCTTGCCAAACCTGGGTGTAGTGGGCCTTCACAGAGATCTACAATGTTTAAAAATGTGTTCCAAATATTGGCATAGGATAAGAAGCTGAGTTAGATCCAATAATCTGTCTATATTTAGTCTCATTGATGCACCATGCTTATTTCCAATTTTGTGTGTATTATAAGACACATAACACGAATTCCTACATGTACGGACAACCTGTCTATGCATGGACATGCATGTATGTACAGATACATACACACCTGCCAGTTATGCACTTTTTGTTATTATTGTTGTTGTACATGCTCACAGGTGAAAGACGAATTTGATTCACTTGGGGAAAATATACATAAAGTGGTTTTACTTCTAGGAACAGATGATCAAAAGTACTTTAGAGATCACATCTGTGACCTTTCAGGATACAGATTTCATAAAGTTCATAAAAGGATAGGATCTATTTTATTGCCACCAGAGCAATAAAAGAGATGATAGCTCCACAGTGATGGAGCTGTCAAAAATAAAATGCTAACAGCACAGTCGTACATGGTCCTGGTGGGAGAAGGGAGGGCAGGTATTGTCAAGCATACAAGGTTGCACAGGGACTTCTCCTAGGAGTTCAGAGTTTAAAAGATTGTTTGGCAATTAGAGAGAGGGAATCCTATCCAAGGGAGTGCAAAGGGACGATGCACTCTTACCAGAAAAAGAAGAGAAATATAAACAAGCAAACATACATACATCCAGGAGACAGTGACATTCAGGAAGTACCAAGATTTACAGAAAATATCAAGAAAAACAAGAATTCTAAACAACAGAGAGGTGGGGGAAGGTAGTTACTGTAATCTCACTGAACATTCATTGCCACAGGAGGCTCCCTGTTGGCATTCCTAAAGACCTGTGGGATGATTATTATAAATGCCGCTCACAAAGTTGCGGGGAGAAACTTACGATGCTAAACAGATTCATTCACCTGCCTGAGGTCATGTTGTGCCCACCAGCATACAGAAGAGACTAGATGGAACTGGGACACAGCAGACACCAGGCCTGCTCTCCTCACTACCTCTGAGTCACAATCTAACAAGAAACAACCTCCCCCCTGCTTTACCTGCTTCCTCCTACAAATTATTGTATGCCCATTGCATCTTAGCTGCTTCTTTCAGTTGTACCAGGCTGATTTCTTAGACCACCCCACTTCATTCTGCTCGCCATTGCTCAATACTGCTGAGTCTCTGAAGTGTGCTAAGCAAGCAGAGACACAGCACAAACCAGGACTCAGTCCCTCTTCTCAGGAGGGTCATATGTAGACAAATAGAAAAGAGACCTTAAGTTTCAGTACCTGCAGGAGCTAAGCCACAGTGGTCAATGAATGGTTTGGTTCCTTTTTACATATTAATATATATTGTGTATTAATATACATATGCAATATGGATGGATAAAACTCAAAGTTTTTCAGATAAAAGTAATAAAAAATAAAATGGTTTAAATCTACCAAATTATATATAATTTATAATTATAATAATAATTTATAATAATTATTATTATAATTTATTATAATAATTACAATAATATATAATTTCAATGTAAACACTGAAAGCCAAGAGCTGTTATCCAGGTTTGCTAAAGGCAGAAAAAATGAAGTTCAGACTTCAGGCACATTCTGGCTCCTGCTCCACAGCACTTTTTATTTTAATTTTTAGAATCCATCATTGAGCAGCTGGTTTCAGGAAGAAAATGATAAGTTCCAGGAGGAACATGGCACAAGTCAGCATTTTCTACTGTTTGTCTGGATGCTACCCAAAGCATGGAGAAGAGAAAGATTCCTCAGACCCAGGAGCACATTTTTTTTTTTTCTTTTTAAACCGGGAGAAAGACATCTGTAGGCACCAACATCTGTGCAAGGGCTGGAACAGCAGTTGAGATTAGAATGAGGCAGATGGAAAAGTGTGCAGAGAAGTGCACATGACTACAGAGCCCAGGGAGGCCCTGATTCTATAATGGGAGCAGATACTCTGTCACAAAATCTGAAACTGTGACAAAGCCTTGAGCTGTGTGAAGGATGCAATTACATTAACAAGAAAACATGATGCAGAAATACAACTGAAGGAAGGGAACGACCCTGACAGACAGAGACTGAAATGTCAGAGACTGAAATGTCCTTGTGATGGTTTTATTAACTAAAAGATTAAGATGGAGAAATGGGTTAAAGATGTTGCATTTAAGTCAAGAAGCAGGAATAAATTCTTGTCACTACAGTGCTTTTTAAGTACGCCATCAGTGAAAATCTGGGCGGACATACAAGAAACCATAATATACAGTGACAACGGTGGTGTAGAAAGGATCAGGAGGGACATGAATGGAGTCCCTATCAGGAGGAGGACTTCTCAATGCCTCTGAACAGCATCTTATTTGAAATGATACCACTGTGTCAGCACTTCAAAAACTTAACTCTTTCAGGCCGCAGAAAGTCATGACAGCAAGAGAACTGGGGTGTTCCCACTAAGAAATTAAACAAGCTGCAACGCCAGCTGGTCTCCTTGTCTTCCTTGTAGGCATGGATTTTGAGGGGGACTTTAGAGTGGATCCAGATAGTCAGTTCCTCTGGGTAGCATGCTGGCTAAGGATAGAGCCTATTTCCTCTGGCCTGGATAGAGGATTGTAGACTTAATAAAACACACGTGGATAGACCCTGAGCCATTTCCATGACCAGATCACAAAGGTATGGATGGAGTGCCCTAAAGAGAAGCAACTTTGAAGTAATATTACATTATTTCTTTAGGAACTGGTAAGGATGAGGAACATTGTACACCAAAGGGTTTCAACAATAAGATGGTTATCAACCATCTTTATGGGCTCTTCTTTTTTCCGCTCTTCTTCACCCATTTTCTTCAGCCCCCTAACACTAGATAAGAGAAAGAAGGATAGAGAGGAAAAGAACGAGATCGCAGAATAAATTCAGGGGAGCTACCCTTGGACTGCTTCCTGCTGATTAGGGGCACCAAGTTCCTTGGAGCAAGACTGATCTTCCCTGTCAGGATAGCTAATTTCTTCTTGTTGTTCCCTCTTTGCGCACAACTATGTAACAAAGCATGACCACCAACAACCCACAGCCTCCGTGCCTCTTGAAACAGCATACCCTCTGAAAAGTCCCCAGATTTCCAAACATCACAGAATCACAGAAACTACCAGCAGCTGGCAAAAGCACACCCCTGCTGTGAAGTGGCCCGTATCTCCATACCTGGGATTAAAACAAAAACATCTTTAGAATATTTCTGCTCTTTTTTTTAAGAAAACAAAATTCCAAAATTGTATGCTACAGTATAAAAGCACCAGATGACTGCACGGATAGAAAAATTCAAAGTTTAGACTAGTAAAGCTGACACAGAGTTGCATGTTAGGAAAAGGGAGGGATGTAGCTTCAGAAAAGATCCTATGAAAAAACACTTTTCGGCTTTGACTAGAAACTCAAGTAAAATGAACTCCAACTTAATTTAAACTTATATTATACTGTGTCCTTAGAGGTAGGATTCAGGATAGCCACAGTCTGAGCTCTGTATCTGACACTTAACAGAATATAGAGACTGCCCTGTGTTTCATTCTGGAGGCATTTTCAAAACGGACATTGAGAAGCCAGGCTCTTTCAGAGAGGAAAACTTACACAGTTAAGAGTACTCACTATTCTTCTAGAGAACCCAAGTTTACTTCTCAGTATTTGTCTTAGTTTGGGTTACTATTGCTGTGATGAAACACTGTGACCAAAGCAAGTTCAGAAGAAAAAGGGTTTATTTGGCTTATATTTACATATTACTGTTCATCATCGAGGGAAGTCAGGATGGAAACTCAAACAGGACAGGGATCAGGAGGCAGGAGCTGATGCAGAGTCCATGGAGGGGTGCTGCTTACTGGCTTGATCCTCCTGGCTTGCTCAGCCTGCTTACTTTCCCATATCAATCACTAAGTAAGAAAATGCCCTACAGACAGATCGTATGGAGGCCATTTTGGAGTTGAGTTCCCTCCTCTCAGATGACTCTTGTTTGTGTGTTGAGTTGACATAAGACCAGCCAGCTCAGTATCCATGTCAGGTGGCTCAGAGCCACCTGTAAGTCCAGATCCAGGGGTCAAACCCTTCCGGTCTCTGTGGATACCTGTGTACCTTCTCACATACATCTATTTAGAATTTAAAATACTTTTAAAAGCTCTTAGAAAATTTATCAGAGGTCCTACAGGCTGGAACATTCAGTTTAGGTAAAGAGGTAGAGGAGGGAACAAGTTCATCTGTCGTAGGCCCAAGGCAAGGTTGTTTGTGATCTGAGAGAACCAGTGCCTTCTGTAAGAGCATAGGAGGTGCAAGACCTTTGAGCCAGTATTCCCACGTCTAGGTATCTCATTTGAGATACCTCTGTACAGGGTGTGTGTTTGAAGAGCTTTACTCTAGACATTTTCAATGGCAAAGATAAAGAAAGCAACCACAATGCCAATGAACATTTTCTTTTTTTTTTTTTTTTTCTTGCCAAGGATCTTGCTTTGTAGTCTAGCCTAGCCTTGAACTTGTGGCCCTCCTACCTCACTTTTCCAAGTGCTAGGCCAAGGCATGAGCTAGGGTTTTTGTTGTTGTTTTTGTTCTTGCTATTTCTTAGACATTATGACATATCCATGTTTTGGTCTTGCAAGCATCTATTAAAAAGAACAAAACAGGGCTATTGGTTTAGATCCAGGAGTTAGCACTAAGTGAAAGATTAAGATGAAGACCATTATGGAATCTTATTGTGGAAACAAGAACAATATTATATATATGTACATGCATAGAAAATCATAAATATGCAGATTGAATTGTAATGAGCGAGAGTAGAGAGAAGAAAGAAAGGTGGTGGACTCTATATGGACAGGTTTGTAGTTTCTGATTCATATGTGAGGATGTTTGACTTTAAAAGTGGAAAGGTTGGTGTCTAACATGGTCAGCCCTGAGATGTTTATTATTGGCCCAAGGGAGAGTGGGTGGTACACAGGGAAGAAAATTGAATGAGATGACCTTTCACTGAGTGCCTTCAATACACGGAGTGTCCTAGAATTACTGTCTTTTCTTTCCTTTCCAGCTCACACGGCCAGGTTCAAGAAGGTGAAAGAGAGTGGCATTTAAAAAAAAATAGCATTAATCACAGCATTCCTTGAGAGACCTCTTGAAATACACTGCCACAGGGAACAGGCAATTCTTTCTGACATACCCTTTAAGTGTCTCAGAAAGGTTTCCTCTGAACAGCACATATCACTTTCCTTGAACTAATTTTGTGGCTAACCATGTAAATACGTCCAGGAAGCTTACATGATGTCTTAGTTAGAATTTTGTTGCTGTGATAACGACCACAGTCTAAAGGAGCTGGGAGAGGAAAGGGTTTATTTGGTGTGCACATCCCAGTCATGGTCCCTCATGACGGGAAGCCAAGGCGAGAACCTGGAGGCAGGATCTGAAGGAGAGGCCACGCAGGAGGGATGCTTGCTGCTTTCCTTCTCCCGCCTTGCTCAGTTTGCTTTCTTATACATTCCAGGACCGCCTGTCCAGGGATGACACCGCCCGAAGTGTGCTTGGCCCTCCCATCTCAATCATTCATCAGAGAGATGCCCCACAGCCTTGCCCACAGGAAATCTGATCAAGCCATTTTATTGATTGATATTGCTCTTCCCAGAAGACTCCAGCTTGTGTCAAGTTGACAAGAACGAACAAAAAACTGATCAGGACGAGAGATTTTAAACATTTGCTAATCCACGACAAGCTGATCTCCTCTCTTCCCCTGTGGTCTGATGGAGAATGCTGCCCAGCTCTTCTTTTAGTGCAAAAGAGAAAATTATCCTTCATGCTTTGGGGCTAGCTGAGCAGGCCTTTCAAATGCTTGCCATCCTGATAGGAAGGCAATGGCATCCTATGGAGCCTCCAGTTTCTACTCCAAATGCCCAAGAAACAGGTGAAATCACATGTGTGCTTGTTCTACTTGCCACTTAATGGCTACAGACAGCACTTTCCCTTGGAGCGCCTCTCATTCCTTGAAAAGATCAGGCTCCATAGAGAAGGTTCCACACCCATGTTAATGAATTTGAGGCTTAACTGGGGCTGTTACTTGGTGGGGAGGCAAGAAGAGAGTTGAAAATCCCGTTATCTTATAGGCTGACGTTAATGAGTCCAACTGGGATGAAGACTGATAAACAATTTTCATTTTGTTTAATCTTTTTTGACTCATGTGATGATTTATCTTAACGGCATCTCCGCTGAGCAATTACTATGTATGGAGTGTGAACACACACACACATCAAGAACTGATAACTATTATCATCCCATTAAATTCATGCAACAGCTTTTCAAAGAAAGTATAGAGAGATTGAAGGACTGACCCAACATCACACAGATGACAGCTAAAGAGCTAAGTTTCGACAGACTCAGCCACCTTATCAACCTGTATTCCTGAATCAAAGTTCAGCAGACACCCTATTGGTACCAGAGTTAAGTTAGGGACTGCTTCATCAGAGCATTGTTGCAAGGGAGGTGCCTAGGGTTTAGATGCCAATCATGTTGGAGGTTGTGTGGGGGGGTCTGGAAGCAAAAATAGACTGTTGGAGCAGATGGGCGTTACCATCCTTTCAGTAAGGACACCCCTTGTTAATATGTGATTAAATTGGGGCTCTTTATTTCATGGGCAAAAGGGAGAACATGTTTCTGAGCTTCTAACACGGCACTCACTTAGCTCAGGACCAGGCATGACTTCTGAGAAACGAAGGTCCAGTTAAACATAGGAGGAAGTCCTAGAGGTTCAATTCTGATGTAAGGACTTGACCAAACGGGTATGCAATGAGACTGTTGGGTATTATAAGTTGCCTTTCTATCCATCTTTACCAATATATAAGATACATTGTCTACATTTTTAAAAGTCCAACTGATCTATTACAAAGAAACTTTTCCATTGGGGGGAAAAATCTCTTCCAGTTCATCTTTCTTATCTTTGTAGAAACAAGTTCAATATGTGGAATATTACATATTGATAGACTTATGTATTCAGTCCTTGAACAAATGTACTTAATGGAGTATGACACGTATCATTTTCTTTTCTGATTGTCACCCTGGAAAAGGCTCCTATGGATTCCTCCTTCCTTGACCCCCTGTCCACCAACTTTATTAGACTCCAAGTGTTTCTTTCTAGTCAGGCAATGATAAACCCAGATGTTAATATTCACATGGGTACAGGATCCAGAGAAAAATATCTTCTAGTTGAGACACTTGGGAAAACCTGGGCAAAGAATTAGGAAGTCAGGGAGAAATATGAATTTTTGGAAAAGAGTCATGAGAGTGGCATTGCCCATAAAAGGAATAACAAATGGCTAGTCAACTTGTAGGTACCTTACTTCTATTTTCCCTGCAAAAACTCTTGCAGAAGAAGGAAGGAGAACACAGATGCAGAAGTTGCTGTATCTGCAATTAAGGTTGGTAAGACAGGCCTGCCTGATCATGAGAGAAGGATTCTGGGTTGGCAAGGACCACAGGGAATGGAATAATTCAAGCAATTACTGACATAAGAGGCTGGATAACCAGGCATGAAGATTCCACCTGGTACATCCTGGGAGGGACGGAGAGGGCTCAGGGAATGCAGACTCTCTTTCAGCCCTCTTGTTCTCCATGCAGTTACCAGCCTAAGGGTTTTTATGGATTTGAATCAAACCTGATACCACACCACGGAAAATCATCTTGCTTTTGCTTCACCTGAGATTATAACAATATAAAGTGTACTTTAAAAAAAATCAATGCTTATTTTCTTGAAAACTAAAGAAATAAATACTGTGCTTACTTAAATTAATTCTTAAGTATTGTAAAATTGTCGTTACAAATGCAAGTATTGAGTGCACTAGGCTAGGGAGATGAATACAATAAAGACCTAACAAAGGCCACACCAAACCAGAATGCCGGGGTGTGGATGAGGTCAGGCTGTGCTATCTGGAACATAAAGGGGATTCTATTCTGCAAGGGAAAAGAAAAAAGAAAAAAAAAAAACAGGCAGGCAGAAGAAAACTCTTAGAATTATTACTGTTTTATTGACAGATACAAAGAGAAAACATTCATAGGACATATCCTTTGTCTTGCAAACCTTGCTTCAACAAATCCCTGCAAGAATCATACCACCTCTATTCAGGGACCCAGAACTGCAAAGAATGGAAAATAATGTCCTGATGTAGTTTGACTATTGAAGAGGGCATGATTCAGGTCCCACTTGACAACCACCTTTAAGAAGTCAAAACACATGTTGTTGCAATTTGCATGCACAGCTGTTCAGATAAGGGCTATTAATACCCCCCCCCCACCCAAAACAACAAAAAAACCTGCAGCAGATTTACAAGGCTATCATTGTTAAGAAAGAAGGTCATGGGCATAGTTGACTTTCTAGAAATGGAGGCAATTTAACTCCCTACCAGGCCACAGCAGGAGTTGTGCATGGTTTATGTCACACACAGAACAAGTAGAAATGGATGGGATGTTGGGAAGAGCAGCACATGATGGAGCTATGGGGCCTTAAAACCCTGCTTCTAGCTTCTGGACCTACAGATTGTCACTTGTTGAAAGGTGATAAAAAAATCATTCTTCTCACGCTATATGTGTGTGCATGTGCCTGCTAGGCAGAGAAAATGCACTAGATAGGGCTTTGTAAACTTTAAATCAGTTCACAACTGAAAGGTGTTATTGCTAGCCCATTTCTGGAGCCACATTGACTAATAGTCTTAGAGCCGTTCTTAGGGACTTGTGGAGGATTGGCCCTCGTGGTGCTCCCAAAGGTTTGGCTCCTCTTTTATTCAGAAAGTACAACATTTCTAGACTTTTCTATGGTGCTTGGCACATTACATTGATTGGTCTGAAATTCTTTCTTGTTTTTCAGTCCTCTAGGTAGACTCTAAGCCTGGTCAAGATACAGACTTGAACAAATGACTTTTGTATCTGTCCCTGAAACACAGTAGAATCTCAATAAGCATTTGCTTCATCAACACATTGGTGAATGAATGATCTTCCTGGGGGGCTGACATAGGCATAAATTTCAAAACCTTCCCTTGGAATCAGGAGGTAGCTTTGATCAGTGAAAATGGCCAGCTGAGGTCAACCTCAGAGCTATAGTAGCTAGTGCTGCTGCTAGATGCCAGCACTCTTCCTCTGAGCTATAACAGGACTGGATTGCTTGGCCCACTTGTCCTCAGGTACAGGCTTTGCTCTGGCCAGTTAAGTGTGAGCAGAAGTGACTTATCCTGTCTCTTCCCAGAATCTGCCTATGCACACTTTTTAGAGACCAGCTTTGTTCCAGTTGAAGCCAGTGTCACTGTCAAATACTGGGCTGACCTGATTGAGCTAACGGCGGTGTGCAGAGAATGGAGGGAGAAGACTATCCCTGTTGTCATACAGCACCAAGGTTGCTTTTTGTTACTGTAGAAGGCTGGCGCCTATCCTAACTGATACAGGAAATACCTTGTCCATCTTGTTCTCAAGAAGGATGGATGTTTTTCCAGTTAGCCCATTGCTTCCTATGTGGCTCTAGACAAATTATGATCTGGCTGAGGCTAAAGCTTATTTCCCAGAAAAAAATGCAAATATTGATTTTTCTTAAGCACAAAAGAGCAAAACATGAGAGAAAGACCAAAGAAGACTCATATCACCATCTAGGAGAGTGGAACCAAGTCAAAGCATGAGACCTCATCTCAATGTCTTCAAGTGGAGAGAAAGAGGAACAATTACTGATTCTTCTCTTAGAAGAAAGCTAGTGTCTACAATGCACTTAGTGCCTGGTGCCATTACAAAGCAGGCACTCAAAACTTTCTTCCTGTTGTTCTTGCTATGAATTCATGGTCCTGGGTGTGTTCACAGACATGCTCATCCTTTAGAGGTTGGAACTGGATGGCTAGAAGCTCAGATTCAGGAGCCCTCTGAAACATTCCGATCTTAGCTCTAACACATGCATTATTTCTATGCACTCAGGCAAATTTTCATTCCCCTCTGCCTCATTTTTGTCATCCATCAAATGGAGATACCAGAGGTACAATTTACACATGGTTGTGATGATGATTAAGGAGTTATTATCTAAAAGCACGGAACAGTATCTAGTGATAGAAGTATTGTCATCCATTTTTTTTTGTCACTCTGCTTTTCAAGCCGTCCTACTGAAGAAGCACCATTGTCTTCATTTTTGCCATGAATGAACCTGGTGGGGTGGCATGATTCTCAATAGTTCAGCTCATGTGGAAACATTTTTCTCCAAAGTCTGAATTCCTTAGGAGTGAGAGATGTGGAGAGTGGGTCTTTGAAAACAAGAATGACACTTATTTGTGTCACTATTCTACCTCTGCATCTGTTCACTGAGGAGTTGACTGTCTGAGCCATCAAGATCCTAATGTCAAAAGTGCCTTTGACAAGGGAAAGAAGTCAAAGATGTGACATTTCTGCCATGACAGTGGCACTCAAGCGAGTATGCAGCCTAGCTTTTTCTCTGCAATTTCAAGTCCACACATGAGGGTGCAGAAAGTGTGAACATCAGTAAGTGCTGACATTTATTGAGTACTTCCTACATGTGACAAGCATGAAGTGCTTTGTGCTTCCTAAGCGTTTTACTTGGGTATATCATTTGCTTTTTCAGTTAGTCCAACTAGAACATTAGTTCTCTTCTGAAGACAGTTATTGGTTAATGGATGGGCCTATGATCCAGGTTGAACAACCAGGCTCTATTTGTACTAATTCTGAGCCCTTTGCATAAGTTAATAGGAAAACCTATATGGTACCTGTCACATGGAAGCTGAAGCTTCTATAGCGATCTTGCTACAGTAAAGGAACAGAATCAAATCAGAGGGTCCAGATTTAAGAGCTGAGGACCAAAAGTCAGATCCAGGTGACCTCGAACCCTTGCAACAGGCATCAAAGGCACATTGTATCTCAAGGTTTTGCAGTCTTTGTGGGAAAGTCATTACATTTCAGTTCAGGCCAGTTTGAAGCTTTTGGATGAGACAGGGTTGCCCAGTATCACACAATAGTATGAGGCTAAGTTTGAAATCCTAGACTGATGATCAGCAAAGGCTCCCCTGAAGCTACTGTACAATGTTTCATTTTCGATCAGTCTTTGATCTGCTAGGATCAATGGGAGGGTGTGAATGAATGTGGTGGTTGAGCTGACGGTGCATCTGGGCAGATGAAGGTAGTGAGGGAAATAGAAACCTACCTACTGAAAGTCAGTTAATGCACTTGTTTTGAGTAGTATCTCTCTATGCCATTTTTTTTTTAAGTTGAGAGGTTTGAGTTATAAGGCTTAGAAAAAAACATGTTTCAGGAAGCTCTTTTTCCTCTCCCATGATTGTGGAGAGCAGAGGAATCCCTGAGTGAACATAAATTGTTGACATGAGCTGGGCCATGTCAAGTTACCCAGTGCCTCAGACCCATGGAAATGGTAAGACCTTCTTCTCATCAGGCTCAGGGGAGTGGCAAGGCTCCCACCTAGACCTTATTCATGCCCAGCAACTTTCTTCCTGCTTCATTCATAATGTCCAAGTGCTGAAAGAAAACATACGTGGCCTTTGACTATGCCAACCCAGATCTCCAAAGCCTCTTGACACGCGTGATGTCTTAGAAAATAGATTTATCTTTTCTACCTTCCCATGGAAACTGGCCCATGTCTGCACAATGGCCTTGGCTGTTGGTGCTCAGCAGCAGGCCGTGGATCATGACTGAGTGGAAGCTGTGTCTGAAGGAGAGCTGTGAAGGTGGCTCTTATCAGCTCACCAGAGCCCCCTGCATACACTTTTTCCTGATTGCATGGTCACTGACATCTGAACTATAGCAAGTGACAAATATAGTGAATCATGGCTTCACCCATTGGTCTGCTAAGATGCACTATGGATTGGGGATGGATCCGAAAGCTCATCTGTTGACTTAGGAGCAAGGGATAGTTTCTGTTATTTTCATTTGATCTGTAATTACTTATTTAATGAATGTGTTAGTCAGTGAATGGGTTGGAGGACCCAGAACCCTTCATGGCCTTATGCACGGGCACATGTACTCATTACAATAGTGTGGGAACAGGAAGTCATCTGTCTGGGCTTCTCCAACTTCCTTAATCATCTCCTAACCTCCTGTTTTGCCAAGAGCCAGAAAGAAGCGAGGCACTGTACAGATGAGCAGTAGTGCACACCACTCTCTAAATGTATGGATCAAAAACAAGTCCCCCAAAGCCCCAGGAAAAACGCTTTAAAACAGAGCACGTGGGCTTAGACAATATTTTCGTATTTAGAAGTAGACTAGAGATGCTTAGGAGAAAACAGCCACTGTCACAAAAGTCTAATGGGAGAAGAAGTGAGAAGAAGAGAAAGTAGAGGGAACAGGAGAAGAAAAGAGGTGGGGGAGGGAAAGCAAGTGAGGGAAGCTATTTTAAGAGCACTAATGCTGTGCTCCTGGCCTGTGGTTGTTTTGATCTGAGGGTGCACCCAGCACCTGCTGGCATCCAAAGCTCGCCTGGTGTTTCTAAGGCTCAGACTAAGGTGGATACTACTTGAGTCAGCTGGTCCAGAAGCCTGGCCAAGTGGGGAAGAGAGAAAACACCCAGGACCGAGTCAGCCTTCCACTCACGGTGGCTGAGGCAAAAGCCCTTCTCTATGGCTGGACCCAACCTCAGCTCTCAGAGGGGATGCATCTGCGCCATTTGCTTTGTGTGTTCAGTACCAATTAAAACCCCACAGCCACAATCAGTGTGGTACAAATGGGCACCATTCCTGGGGCAGATGGGAGAGCTGTGGGCAGAAAGCCTACTGCCTGGGTTTAAAAAAAAAATCCTGGCTGGACCACATTTCATATTTCTAGTTCTTAGAAATTTCAAGTATCTTCCTGTACGGCATCATAAAATAATGAAAGCAGATGGGAGCTGGCTCTGGCTGGGTCTCTTAAGAGCCACTGTGCGTGGGGGATGGACCAGGGAACTCATCTGTTGACTTTGGAGGGAGGGAAACTTTCCATTGTTTTCTTCGTATATTGGTTTTGTTTTCCGAAGTTAGCTTATGGCCCCTTTATGAGCACATAAGGAGAGTCTGTATCTGTGTTCTTCTCCTCAGTTCGCATTTGCAGTTTTCACCACTGTGCTCTGAGTGGTTCTTCTCGGCTCCCATCGCCGTGTCTGTGCACACAGCATCTGGAAGGGCTTATCAATGCAGACCAGAAAAAGAAATCATTTTACCTCGTGTTTAGTCTCCTTAATTCAGAATGACTGCAGTCAGAGGGCTTCAGTTCTTTTGTGTGTGTGTATTTGCATACTCCTAGGATATCCTGGGGATGGGATGCAAATGTAAATAAGAAGTTTCATGACTACCTTACATGCAGGACTGAAAGGAATTTTATACATAGTATCTTTAGTGTAGCTTCATTTTGACCTTGCCTCTTCCTATCTGCAGCATCACATTGGAAATCAAACTGTTGAACTTTGAGATCTTTTGGAGTTTAGGTGGGGAGGCTCCACCTGGATTGGCTAGCTGTACATGCAGCCACCATGCCGAGGAGGAATCGTCCCATGTCTGTTCATATTCTCATCACTCTGTGCACAGCTCAGTTTGCATCCCTCCCACCCTGGTCTCTGTAACGTTCTTGATGTCTCTCTTTACCTTACCTTGGTTGCTTGTTTTCCCTTATCCTCCCTCCACCCATGTCCAGGATAAAAGTAGTGTATCCTGAGCTTCTCTTTGTCCATGTCCATACTGGCACCCTGTTCTCTTGCTAACAGGAACTTGGTCTGACATACCAAAATGTACATGTTTTGCTTAGATAAAAATCATTGTATGTTTACTGTACTCTAAAAAACCCACCAGCTTATCTCCATTAGGAAACTTTTCATTTTTAAAGAAGGAAGACAGAGGGAGGAAAAGAGGGAGGGAGAGAGAGAGAAAGAGAGGAGAGACAGAGACAGAGATGAGAGAGAGAGAGACAGAAAAAAGGGAAGGAAGGCAGGTAGAGGAAGTGAAAGAAAGGGGAAAGAAAAGAAGATGAGCAGGAGGGGGAGGAGAGAAGAGAGGAGAAAGGCTGTTTGAGAGCTAAGCAAGCTGCATGCCTGATAGTCTTTGCCAGATTCAACCAAGGTATGTTTACCTGATAAGAGACGGATGTCATTCCAAGCACTAGAAAACAGAAGCTCAAAGGAAAGGGCCCAAGGCATGCGTGGTATAAGGTAGCTCCAGGGACAAGCTGCAGCTACATTCACTGGTTCACACATTCCATGGACAGCAGGACTGGAGGCTTGGTCCCTTCTGACATTTTAAAGAAATTAACTAAAATTCTACTGTGGGTTATTCTGCTTTTTTAAAATGGCATGTTGAAAACACTCAACATGACACCCGGTATGGTTGCACAAAGACAAAACAAAACAAACGCATCGAACCTCTAAAAATGTAAGCCTGTGATGTATTGTTTCTGCATAAGGTACAGTATTGTATAGAGGGGACGTCAGGGTTTGTTTAGATGGCAAACCTACCATGTGGGTTCCAGGAACTGTACTCAGTTTGTTAGGCTTAGCCACAAGCCTTCCCCCACTGAGCCATCTTGCCAGCTCTGCACTCTTTCTTAGTTTTATGGTTGTGAGCCTAGCCTTCAATGGCTGAGCCATCTCTCCAACCCTGCATTCTTTCTTAAGCCGATGCATCTTTCCTACCGACACTGTGTAAGAGTTCCAGTTGTTCCATAGTCTCAAACAACACTTACTGTACTGTCTCCCTTATATATATATGCATATGTATGTGTGTATACATATAATAGCCATAATGAAAGGCTGAAAGAACATTTCACTGTGATTTTTGACCTGATATAATTTTATGTATCAGTATCCAGGTATGCTACTGCATTTATTTATTAAATATCTGGTTTTATCAACTTAAGCATCAGCTCAACAGTATGAATCATACTTTTTATTTTTTGTGGTTGTGTATTTTATACTTGCAGTGTAAAGTTTCTTTTTAAAATAAGGAAGAGGAGGACAAGTGGATGAATGTGCTCTCAAAAGGAAAATAGCATCAGGGAGTGTCTCTTTTTATAAGAAGCAGGGGAAACTGATTCAGTAAAGCAAGTCATGAATTTAGAGATGTGTCAAGATACATCTAGACAGTGAGTGGCTGCCCTATGGAGGTCATATCAGAGGGAAAAGTGCGTTGGTCAGGATTAGTATGTTGGGACTCAGGGTAAAAGTATGGTGGGATTCAGGGTTTTCTTTGGGTGGATCATCACTTCCCCATTTGGAAGTCTTGTGATTTGGGTGGTCTTGATTCTGGCTTATCATGTGTCACATTTACTCACTTTGGTCTTTGAGAATGACTCAAGGTCAAGCATCTGACCCAGTGAGAATCAAGCGTATGACTTTGGTTCAAACTGTGGCAAAGGAGTCATGGACACAGAGCTATGATGAGTCAACAGTGTATGTTTTTCTGGTAAAGTCTACTGAAGAACAGACCAAAGCCAGAGCTAGAGCCCAGAAACCAACATGTATGTCTTTGCCTTGGATCCACTGGTATCTGAGGAGCTGAATTCATCCTGAATTATTTAGACACTTGAATCAGAAAAAAATATTTTTCTAAGCTATTTCTCATTGTCATTTAAAGCCCAGAATTCCTTTATTAGAAATCAAGAATAAATGTTTTAGAATCTGTGCTATGAACTTAGCTCTAGAAAGAACTATACTGCAGCTTCCTGGTGATCTAAGATCAAACCATGTGCTTCTGCCCCAGAGTGTATCAGACCAGGAGATGGTACAGTGGATATCTACCGGACTTAGCAATTCTGTCTGAAGGCCCAGAAACTGAGATATAGTAGCCTGATCCCACAGACCTGGGTCTGAATGTGTCCAGAGGTAGAACACTGTGGGACAATCACAGAGTTTGACAGTTCCCAGAAAAAGATTGATACAGAAATATAGTCTTATTTTAAGAGCATAATCAAGATTAATTTAAGAGTGTTATATATAACCAGCAACACAGTGGAAACAGCTCAAAGGAGAGACTATGCCAGCAGTTCTCCACCTTCCTGATGCTGAGCTTCTCATGTTGTGGTGACCTCCAATTATAAACTTATTTCGTTGAAACTTCATAACTGTAATTTTGCTACTGTTATGAATCACAGTGTAAACATCTGATATGTAGGATACCTGATATGTAATTTCTAAAGGGGTGGAGACCCACAGGTTGATAAACACTGGTCTAGGCTGATGGGTTATATAATAAGACAAGGCCAGGGGACCATGAAGATGCAGATGTGATTGCTTTGGTTTCAGGGGTATTGCAGACTATAAAAGTATCCGTTATTCACCTGATGCAATTGTCATCTTGGAGGCTTACTGCCTTGATCTGCTAACCTAGGCCTAGTCCTGGAAGCTTCTAGCCTCTGTACAATCCAATCTAGGCCTAGAATGGTTTCAACCTCTGAGACTTACTGCTGAATAAGCTTACCCTTTCTAGCTCTTTCTGAATTCTGGTTGTCTGGTTCAACTCAGCTGTTCTGGCTCAAACTCCTCTCCATGCTGACTGATTCAATCTGGCTCCTCTCTTGGCCTCTGACTGAATTGCTCTGCTTGGCTTTATTACAGCTTTGGCAATAGGTTCTAATCTTCTGGCTCCTTCTAATTTTTTGGCATTCTGTCTTCACCTGTGTCTTGCTTCTTCTCTGTTCAACCCCTCTCTGTAAAACTCTGCTGGTAACACCTCTGAGTTCCACTAACTGAACTACCACAAATTCAACTGCACTGCACTGTCTTTCAACTCCCTGACTCAAGAAAACTACCTGAACAGAACGCAGAGATCTGCATGCCTCTGTCTCCTAGGTGCTAAGATTAAAGGTGTGTACACCTGGACCACACCTGGACCTAAGCTTTTCTTTACCTGAATTTTGCTGTATACCAGTTGGGCCTTGAACTCAGAGATCTGCTTGCCTCTGTCTCCTGGGATTAAAAGTATGTCTGTATTCCAGCCAGATCACACAGACCTAGAAGGACTTTGGATGTGATCTCTTGGGAGAGCAGCCAAGTTCTGAATTAAAATCCCCCCCCAGAAGACATTCTTTCTCTGTGATGCTTTGTGTTCTATGCTTCTTAAAAAATATCATCATCTCACAATATTATTTGAACTGTTCTTTGATCCACTTGCTATTTTTATGAACCAATGACTATTGGGGGTTAAGTATATTTCAGAGAATGATCAAACAGCCTTGAGTTATGAAAAAGAAGTGTTAACAAGGATTTCAACACTGAGTCTAAGTTAGTCTAGGCACAAACTATCCATTATTTTCATAATAGAGTCCAGCAGCATGCCCCCTCTACTGAGTGAATTTCCTTAGAAAATATTGCTTCACAGTGGGATCATGATCACCAAGGTATTTAGGAGATCCAGAGTAGAGATGAGCAAGAAGAGAAAGGTCACTGCTTGTGGCAAAATTCTACCAACATTCATATTCCCTGGCCCTCCATAAGCAGAAGGTTCTGGTTTCTATGAAGAACAATTGGCCACAGGTTCCCCTACATCACTGAGGTGGTTTTACAAGATTGATAGAGGTCTACCACCCACTCATGTACAATGAAGAGGAAGCTGCAAAATACTTTTTGGCTGCTGCTTTGGTATATTACCTTTTCAGCATCATCTCAGATCCTCCAAGTCTCAGTTGACTCTGGATCCCTAGGACTTGTGTTTTATTTCAGTTTTATCAAAGTACAGGCTCATCTAACCTTTCCAGGCCACAGCTGACCCATGCTGCTGTCCTCCTATGTTAGAGCATCCCTGTTGTCTCTGGGGATGAGCAAGTGTACAACAACTCAGAAGTGAAGACTAGTCAATGTCTGAGGCTTGAACTTGTGGCCAATGAGGGCTGAGTGTCACTGTATAAATTTATTTTGGTCTCCCACCCTCTGTATGAACTGTTGTGTAATGCAGTTCATTTGGGGCTTTTACATCATCTCTCCATCCTCGCTTACCTCACTCCTGTCTATTCATTGTTTCACTGGGATTGCATCCGTTAAAGTGGCAGGGTACACATTTTGCCTAAGCCCCTGCTTCTTGGAAAACGCTAGCCTAGACAATTGCTACCATGTGTGGCTCTCAAATGTGGACCCTCAAGATGGAATTGTTCACTGGTTTGATAATGATAGATTTCTCATTACATGTAGTGGGTGGAGACTGATAACTCTTGGACAGACCAATTCTCAGATCTGCCTGGCAATTAACCAGGATGCAGCAGAGGCGAGAGGTGAAATATCAGGTTATATGGTGACTGCTCAAAGTTTGAGTGAGAGATAAAAATTGTGTGGAATGAGGAACAGACAAGCCTCTGCTAACAGTACTGGAAGCTTTGCAAATACAAAATTCTAATCTAGAGTAGCTAGCTCTCAATCCATAAATCAAGACATAAATCCCAAAGTCTTCCTTAGCAGAATTAAACGAACTTCCAGTCCTTGATGCTTCAAGGCTTACTCTGCAGAAATAAGGCAATTTCAGAACTGGAGATCACATTCTTGAAGCTAAAATTACCCTCACTCCAAACAAGACAGTAAAATGGAACAGTAGAAGGGTTGCATATTGAGATCAGAAAGGTGAAAGTTTTATGTGAATATATTATGGGAAACTTGAGAATTTCTGACCTGGCTATTTTCACAGAGAAATCCCAGGGACTCTTCCTTTCACAAAGGTTAAATGGAGACAACAGTGGCATCTTTGAGAAGCTTGGGGTAGCTGTGCTTGGTAACCCCAAAATGGTAGCGTGTGATTCTACCATTAGATTGTGCTCCTAAAAGGCCTACTTTCAACGGGATGTCCCAGTGTCAAAAGCAACAAAGCAGGAATTAATGGTTATGTCCACAGCAGAGTAATTACTGTGATACATATCAAGTACAGTGAGGCAGTCAACCACCTTGACCCATAATCATCATGGCTGTTGATAGATCCTAGTGAGTGTTATCAAGAACAGTACAGTAGATGGACAGTCAAGATGAATAATGCTCAGTTTGTATAATTGCTGACTGGTGAGCAGAAGTATGGTGCCTGCTGTCACCATGAAATACCAGGACACTGATCCTGTTCCCAGATCCAAGTGATGAATGGATATAGAGTCTGCTAGACCATGATTAAATTGAAGATCCAATTTCTGGAGAAAGGATTCCACTGTGCCCCATAGCACACGTGATATGCTTTCTTCAGAGCATAGCTTTCTTCAGAAAGACCTGGCTTTCCATGGTAGAGAAGCAATGACAGAGAAAGGAAAATATGTAGATGTCTTTAGGAAAGTTAGACAAGAAGCCTGAGCTGATAGTGATAGCAAGAGATCTAGAATGATCCAGGGATGTCTTCTGGAGAGTGAGTGAGAAATGGAGTTTTGGATCAAATCCATGTCACAGTACAGCCAGTGCCTTTATATTATCCTATGGTCCTTTTCTCATCCCCTAAATACCCAATCAGGATTGATATAAACAGTGTCTGGAAGAACCCACACTTGGGTTGCATGGCCCATGAACATAGGATTATCACTGCAGGAAAACACAAGCAGATGCCTCCTTCCTCAAGCTGGAGCTTCCTCATCAGCAGAGTCAATTTATGGATAATAAAAAAAAATATTCCAGAGGGATGAAATTCACGTGGCTAAGGTCTCACTGTTGGTAACAAATACAGGTCAGCTTTGTTATGGGGCCCAGTTATGCTAGTTTTGTCATTCTACTTTTTTTTTTTTTTATGTTCTAGAACTTGGATAAATAGACATATTCTCAAACTTTCTGAGACTAGTTAGTTGTCCTCTTTAATTGATCCTACACCTATTTTTAATGTGATTGTCTATTCAAAATTGTATGTGCAAGCTTTGTTGTAAACTCAAAAGTCATCTTTTTACCATTAATACTGAATATGTCCCTTACAGAAAGGAGGCTTAAAGTAGAGTCATGTTTCTTCAGGGGGGAAACTGCTCCCAGGAGAAACACTTCAGAAATTATTAATTTTGTAGGTGATTGCATGTGACAACAGAATACAGTAAGTTAGTAGCTTATTCAGAAAGGATAAAATTGTTTATCTATTACATTCAGTATAAGACAAGCTTTAGACCTGAAGGTGCTTTTCTGTCATTGCTGTAACAGTAAATGTAAATGAAAAACAGAAAACCACAAAAGAAGTAGGAACACTAACACCAGATTCAGGGTGGGGAAACCTTTTTCACAACAAAGGAAAAGAATGAAACAAAGAAACTACAGGAGGATCTAGTTACATAGCAATGTTGAAGCTCTCCTAGGATAAAAGCTTTCAGAAAGAGACAATGCTAACTAGAAATTCTGAAAAGAAGATGAAAAAGTCTTAATATTTTCATTACATAGGGATTTTTACAAATCAATCCATTTATCTTTGACAACAATAATTCGTTAACTTTTGCTAGCTGGACTGAATGATGGGACTAAGAAAACGCTCAACAGTAATCAAAATAGCTGTTTTTATAAAATTTATGTATTCATTTAGTGTGTGTGCATGCATATGGAGGTCAGGGAAGAACTTGTAGGAGCTAATTCGCTTTTCTATCATGTACATCTTGGAGGTAAAACCAGTTACGGGCACCTGTTTACCCCTTGAGCTAAAACAGCCATTTGTATGAAACATGCAGTCTTATCAGAGGAGGGAGACAGTAACTATGGTTTAAAACATAATGCTGCAGGTTGTCCTAAGTACTATTGAGAAAGTGGGGAACAGTAAGAAGAGCTCCCAGGAGGGAAAAACAGTATTTTTAAAAATTACCTGGAGGGGATAGGAGCTCCACAAGAAGACCAACAGAGCCAACAAATCTTGACCCAGGGGAGCCCACAGAGTCTGATGGACCAACCAAAGACCATGCATGAAGAGGACCTAGATCACCTGCTCAGAGATACCTCTGATAATCACCTCAGTCTCCACAGAGGATGCAGACAGTCTTGATGAGACCTGATAGGCTGGAGTCGGTAGGGGAAGAGGGTTCCCCCCTTTCTGAGGACTAGAGGAGAGAGATAGAGTAAACAGGAAGAGAGTGGGACTGGAGACGAGGGAGGGAGCTATGACCGAGGTGTAAAGTGAGTAAATTAAAAAAAAAAATTTAATTTTAAAAAATTAACTAAGTAACTTTTCCCAATAGGTTTATCCAGGTAGGTGGTGGGTGAACAAAGAACCAAAGGAGTGTGAAGAAACACCAGCAATGTCTGTGTGACCAGTAGCAATGCTAGTGAGGTGGCGTTTCCCTACTGTACCTCCAAGAGAACAAAGGCCGCAACCCAGGGTGGCCAGAGTGAAGAGAACATGAGAGCAGGCAGGGAGAGATGAGACAGGGAGGCTAACAGAGGAAGTATGATATTAGAGTGCATCTGGGTTGGAGAGAGGCACTGGGAGCTCATTATCATATAGGTAGTTTTGAAGCTACCTTAGGGAAGAACTCACCAAGTGAGGACACCCGGGCAGGGAAGAGCTCCAAAGTGTCTTATGCCACTCCAACAGCAGGAGCATAGAGACAAGTTTCAGCCAGGGGAAATGTGATTGAGAAAGCAATCACAGAGGCATGAGAAGAAGGAAAGGTCATGGGGCAACCAAGTACTTCAAATACTGGCAGTTTGTTGAGCTGAGTGAAAAGTGATGACTGGGATCTGTTACACTCGGGGTCTTACCATCCTCTGTCAGAACTTTGGAAGGCACCAGAGGATTCTACAGAACTGAGCTATGATCTGGCTTGTGCAATCAAGATCATGTTTTCTTATTGCTAAAGAAGAGAAAATAAGTTAAGGGGCTGTTGCCATCCTAAAGTAGAAGTAATGTTTGTTCTATTTTTGTTTGTTTTGTTTTGTTTGGGGGGGGGATAAATGGGAGTGAGCAAGGAGGGCCAGCAGCTTGCATTTGGACACATTAAGTTTGAAATGCACAGCAGACATCCAAGTAGACATGTCAACAGCTTGCTGGGCACCCAAGTCTGGAGTTTTGGGCAAAGGCCTGGGCTGGAGTTCTGTCTGAGTCGTTAGCATACAGACAGCGTCTACAGCCAAGAGAAAAGTCAGATGAAGTCAGAAAGTAGACGAAAACAGAAAGGGGAAATCATGTATGAGAGAATCATGGCGGCATACCAGCATTAAAGGTGGGAATCTTGAGGAAGATTCTTCAGCAAAGGAGGCTAGGAAGCAGCTACTGAGGCAGGAGAAAACCCAGGTGTGAGCTCCAGAAGGGAAATGAAGAGAGAATCAATTATGCCGAGTGCTGTTGAGAGAAAGTGGGGACTGGTTGCTGATTATGTCTGATGGGCTAATTTAGCCTCTCAGTTCTTCAATCTCAGCTTACTCCTTCAAATCTCCTCCAAACGCATTGGGAGGAGGGGTACCACTCCGCACCAGCCAGCATTTCCACATCCTTTTGTCTCTTCTTGCAGAAATCCTTCAAGCCTTCACCACCTGTTCTCCAGATCACAGCAGCAAATGGCTGCAGTGCCAAAAGTCTTAGACAGAAGGCTTTTTATAACGGGAAGGTGATCAGAAAAAGGAAGCCCGGAAGGTTTGGTGACACATATGTATTTTAGGGATTTTTAAATCTTTATAAGAAAAACCATTTAGATGCACTAGCTATCATAGAAATGCAGATTAAAATAAGCTGGCTACTCTACCCCTCCAAAATGGCATTTTAGAAGGCATATCCCACTATAGGCAAGACAAAGCAGGCATACCTTATCCTGCTGGTGGAAGTGTTAATTGCTGAAACTTTTCTAAGGGCAGCTTGGTAATACAGAATACTTTCTATAGTTTTTTTTTCCTTGACACCTTTGGGTCCAATAATTTTTCTTTTAACAGTTTATTGTAAGGAAACCACCAGATCATGCATCAAGACTTCTATAAAAGGATGTCACATCAGTGCTATTTCTTATAAGTTGTTAGGATATAGAATTAAGTAAAAAAAAAAAAAATTATATTTCCGTAGAATACGAAAACACCCAAGTATTGTTTCTGACAGGGCTTATAGGCTCAAAACAGCAAAGAAAATCAAAACCATTTAATATTCCATTTTGGAGCTTAAGTCAGCAAATTCTGATATGATTTCAGAACAAACTCCCGGCAGAAAAAGAATATTAACCTGTCCACAAGTATAGTCAAAGAAAAAAGAAAAGAAACTATAAAATGATGTTGTGATTCTACATTTTTAAAGAAAAAGGATAGAAAAAAAATCATTTAAAGCATATTAATAAAAGTCTCAATACCAGTTATTTTAAAATTCTCAATAATTATTCATTAATAAGCTTGACTTTTTTGGCTTTTTAGTCACTCTAGAATATTTGCTGAGGGTGTGCCATGTACATCTTTGGGATATATCAGTGAGAACTTAATAACTCCCATCCATACAGTGTTTACAACCTATTGAGGAGGCACAGCTTATAGATTATAATGAAGAAAAAAGTATATAATCTCTTATAAGAGTAAGTGCTGGAGGAAAACAGTGAATGCAAACGAGAAGGGCTGGAAATGTATGGCTGTGTGATGGTTAACCTTCATCATTAACTTGGCTTGATTTAGAATCACCATGGCAGCACCTCTTGGCTTGTCAGTGTGGGTGTCTCCAGAAAGGACAGGCCCACCCTAAATATGGGCAGCATTGTCCCTTGAGTGAGGGTGCCAGACTGCAGGAAAAGAAGAGAGCCAGCTGAGTGCCAGTGTTCATCTCTCTTTGCTTCCTGACTGGATGCAATGTGACCAACTGCCTCCTGCTCCCACAGCTATGCCTTCCCTACCACAATACACACCCTCAAATTGTGAACCAAGTAATCCCTTGTTTCCTTAAGTTCTGTTTGTCACCTATCTGCCAAACCAATGAGAAAAGTAAGGCATACGAACTGCAGCTTTAAATCCAGCCATCATGGCGGGTGTCATTCAAGAGGTGGCATTTAAGGAAGATATTATAGACTAGAGAAACTACCATCTGAATGTTGAAGGAAAATTTTTCCAGGTGAGAGAATTGGCAGATGTACAGGAAGTAGCACATTAATGTGTCTGAAGAG
Organism: Meriones unguiculatus; assembly: GCF_030254825.1. Classification (NCBI taxonomy): domain Eukaryota; kingdom Metazoa; phylum Chordata; class Mammalia; order Rodentia; family Muridae; genus Meriones; species Meriones unguiculatus. The sequence goes on from NC_083349.1 coordinate 43,949,425, forward strand.
GAGAATGATCATGGGAGCGGGGAATGAGATCAGAAGGGAACAAGGAGCCAATGTGGGAAGAACCACTGTCCAGCTTTGACTATGTCAAGACAGGGTTAGGAGTATTGCAGTCATCTAGATGGGAACTACTGCTGCTGCTGCTGCTGCTGAGACCAAGGAGAGCAGCAGCCATGTGAGGACAGGTCATGTTCTAGGTATGTCTTCAAAGTAGAATGAGCGAGACTTCTTGACGTTTGGATAAAGGGCATATGGGGCCTTCCAATCTTTTTACCTGGATGATTTGAAGGATAAGCTTATCACCTCCTTTCATAGAAATATTATGAGAAGAGCAAGTTCTTGTGCAGAATTGTAGTGAGGTAGAACTGAGCTGTGGGTATGGAAGTCTCCGTAACGGACAATGTCCAGGAGGAAGTATGATATTAGAGTGCATCTGGGTTGGAGAGAGGCACTGGGAGCTCATTATCATATAGGTAGTTTTGAAGCTACCTTAGGGAAGAACTCACCAAGTGAGGACACCCGGGCAGGGAAGAGCTCCAAAGTGTCTTATGCCACTCCAACAGCAGGAGCATAGAGACAAGTTTCAGCCAGGGGAAATGTGATTGAGAAAGCAATCACAGAGGCATGAGAAGAAGGAAAGGTCATGGGGCAACCAAGTACTTCAAATACTGGCAGTTTGTTGAGCTGAGTGAAAAGTGATGACTGGATTTACCAGTGTGAATGTCAAGGCACTGGTGACCATGACTCTAGAAAAGCAGATAAAAGAAACTGAAAGAGGATGCAGAGACCCACAGAAAAACAGTAGGTGGAGCTCAAGGAGTCTTGTGGAAGAATGGGAGAAAGGACAGAGGGAGCTGGAGGTGTCGAGGACACCACAAGAAGACCTACAGAGTAAACTAACCTGAGCCCATGGGGGCTCACAGCGACTGAACCACCAACCAAAGAGTGTGCACAGGCTGGGCCGAGGCCGCCTAAAAATATGTAGCAGATGGGCACCTTGGTCATCATGTGGTTCCCCTGCTGTCTCTAACTCTGTGGTTTGCCATTGGAGCCCTTTCCTCTAGCTGGACTGGCTTGTCTGGTCTCAGTGGGAGAGGATATGCTTAGTCCTACTTCGACTTGATGTGCCAGGATGGGTTGATACCCATGGGGGGGGAGCTCTCCTTCTCAGAGAAGGGGAGAGTGAAACAGGGGGAGGGGCATGAAGGTGGAGCTGGGAGGAGAGTAGGGAGGGGGCTGCAATCGGGCTGTAAAGTGATTAAATAAATAAATTAATGAAAAAAAGCAGGGAGTATAGACTTTTGAGAAATTTTTGCTAAAAAGGGCCTTAAGACAAGGATGTGGGTGATTAGGTAAGGGGGTGTTGACAAGGTTGGGTTTGTATTTTAATCTTTTATTACTAAGTATTTTCATATCTATCTATTTATTTATCATCTCTCTATCATCTATCATCTATCTATTGGACTGAGAGGATTCAACTTGCATGAACCAGTTCTCTCCAAGCTACGGCAAGTGCCTTAACTCCCTGAGTGGTCTCACCAGTCCTGATTTTCCTTTTCAGTGTAAGGGATGGCTATGCATTGGAGGAGGTTCTAGCCAATCCGCTGTAATCATTAGTGCTCTCAGGGCATAAGATGATATAGTTAGACGTCACATAAGAATTGTCTGGATGGCAAGTCTCTGGTTTCCTGGTTTGATCTATTCTGCTGTCTAAAACTCTTTAGCCTCTGCTTCAACTCAGGTCACATGCAAAACACATTTAAGGCCAGCATAAGTTCACAGAGTAATGGTTATACGTAAGGCAAGCATCTGCCCTGCGCCTTTCTTCTCCACCTAACACACAGGTGCTTCAGGATTCGATTTATCTTTGGAAATATTTGGCCTTGGAATGTTAGAAATTAAGGTAGAGCAAAATAGTGAATCTGTTTTAGGAAAGACAGATTTTGCAAGAAAAAAAAAACTTGGAGAGAAAAAAAAAATCTTAGTCTTTTGACCCCAAGATCTTTTAAATCCAGGAAACCAAAATTCTTTCTGTTTGATGTCCATTTACCAAGATTAAAGAGAGGAGGCAACGCAGAAACCAACTTTGGACATCTCTATGGAAGACTGTGTTTGCCCCGGCTACTCTTAAACATTACATTTTAGCACCTCCTCCCTGCAGCACCTGTGTCTCCGTCCTCCCGCATGCGTGCCACTCCCTAGAGAGGATGCTTCCCTCCTCCTCACAAAGGTCCAGTATTGCCATTCTGCTTCCTATGGAGAGAGAAACCCAGTGAGTCCTGGCAGTTTAGAACGAGGAGTTTTATATCAGTTTCTATTAGGCAAACGAAGAAACAGAGTCTCATAGGGGTGAAGGGAACGGCCCAAAGCCAACAGCCAGTTAAATTGATTTGGGATTTGGGAAAACTCCCAGGAAGATTTGATCAACTCATTTATGCTGCTGTGTATTGATTGATGTGTTCTCTGCACAAGGCATTTCTGACAGAAGCTACAAGTGGAGTGAGAAGAATAGATGATTTAGGGGGAAGGGGCGGCGGTTCCCGAGAAACGCGTCATTCTCTTAGCAGCTGTGTTTCCCCTTGTCTTTGTCTTTAATATGCTTGCTGTGGCCACTCGATCTGTCTGCCCAGTTTATGAAGAGTGCTTTCCAAATAGGAGTGGGCACTAAGATTTAAGGTCTGGTTTCCAGAGGGGACATTCGGCAGTGTCACAGAGGCATTCGGGTTGCCGTGCTCTGGAGTTACAGTGTTACTAGCAATATAGGCAGATTGCTAAATCCCCTCGGTGTATGAAACAACCAGCTCTCTACTTTATCTGGCCTCAAAATATCAGTAAATCAGGAAGCTCCGGTTTGCTCTGAAGGCAAAGGAGGGGAGGAGAAGAGAGCCTTACCGGAAGTTGGCTCTTGAGTAGTTGCTCCATGTAGAGCTGTTGTAGGAAGAGGGGTCATGTGGATGCTGCTGAATGTCAGGAATATCATCCCTAGTGAGCAAAGGACCATGGACCCAGAAACTGACCTGCATTACCTTCTGGTTGAAAGGCACATGTATCTGGTCCCCTGAGACCACTCTCACTCTTTAATTTTATTTCAGTTGCGACAGAAATAGATAAAATAGAATTTTTCATCCAAGTAAGGCTAAACTTGAGGCAGAATATTTAATATGAAAAATAACTGTGGAGCAAATCTGACAGCTCTGTGATGATAAAAGCTTTCAGTCTTGGGTAAGGCATTTGACCTGGTACAGAGGCCTTTCAGCTGCTTTTCCTTCAGCACATCCTTTGCTTGGAATTCTGGGCACTGTCTTTTAGTGGTTATTTAATTCTCTTATCTAGTGCGGTAACAGCTTACCTTTGAAAATAACCAACTCCTGTCATCCTGTTACACTGTTGTTTTTACCCTCAGACTATGGCCCTCTTCTCTCTTCTTAGTGTGGTGGGAGCCTCCGCTATCCTCTAATGGGAAGCTCTGTGCTCTGCTCTTGGCATCTCCAGGTATTATGGGAAAGAGAAGGCTGGTCTTTCTGAATAGGTAGCTATGTTGGCATTGTTTATCTTGTTATTTTTCGATACAACCTTTCTGGGTCATTTATTAAATTGTACTTATAAAAGAGATGTTTTTAATTGAGTCTATTTGAGAATGAACTAAACAACCAAAGATGATATAAAAATAACAATAATTGCTAAAAATATCTTGTTGATGTTGGCTGCCACGTGATCTCTATGACTTCTATGTTTTTGCTCACTTAGTCTTCATAACAATATAGAGTATGTCTTTATTCTACACATGAGGAAGAGAAATAAAGGAGAAATAATTAAAAAGAGACAGCCAATGTCTTAGAGCTAAGAAACAGAAAAGTGCAGGGCATAGAAGTTCATCTGATGGTCAGTGTCTCATGTTTTGTGTTGGCCTCTGTGCCTTCTAAAACACAAGTGGTCTTCTTTAAGGCATTTTCAGAGGCAGGTAGTAACAAAGTATAATTCTAATATTATTCACAGGTCCTTATTTAAACGTCCTGTATTGGTGTCAAAACAATAATGATAGTTGAACAAATTTTTCAATTTCAAGGCAGAAGAATTCTAGCTAGCCATAGCAGCACACTCCTCTAGACCTTCCTATCTTTACTTGGATAAATATCTTTACTTGGGAAGTAAAGATAGGAAGAAGAGGAATTCAAAGCCATCTTGGCTACATAGACAGTTTGAGGCTAGGTTGTGCTAGGTAAGAGCCTATCTCCAAAAAATGGAGGAGGGGAGGGCAAGAGGAGGAATCAGTGAAGCTGGAAACTACTAATCATATAAGCAACCCCAAAAATCACATGTGTCAGTGTATTGTTTATGTGAAAGAGAAGTTTCAGAGGATAAGCCTTAAACTTTCTTGAGCACCCTTTGTTTAGAAGCCACTAAAAACATCTTCTGCTGACTCAATGTTGTAAAACAAGAAAGAAGGGGGCAAACAAAAGAAGATACAAAGTCAATTTGTGGCAACCCTTCCTTGGGGAACAAAAGGAAGCTAACTACAGAGCCAACATGGATTGGTATGTGTCCTAGTGTACTTTCTGTTGCTATGATAAATACCATGACCTAAAGCAATTTGAGAAGGAAAGAGGTTATTTGGCTTACAGGTTAAAATCTAGCAGTGATGGAAGCCAAGGCAGGAACACTATAAACCATGAAGTATAGACCATGAAGGAACACTACTTACTAGCTTTCTCCTGTTGTTATAAAAAATGAAAATCTCTAGATGCTGAGACTTATGAGCAACCTTTGGGCAGAGTGCAGGGAATCTTAGGAAAGAAGTGGGAAACAGTAAGATCTGGAGAGGACAGGAACTCCACAAGGAAAGCAACAGAACCAAAAAAAATATGAGCACAGGGGTCTTTCCTAAGACTGATATTCCAACCAAGGACTATGCATGGAGATAACCTAAGACCCCTGCACAGATGTAGCCCATGGCAGTTCAGTATCCAAGTGGGTTCCATTGTAATAGGAACAGGGACTGTCTCTGACATGAATTGATTGGCCTGCTCTTTAATTACCTCCCCCTGAGGGGGAAGCAGCATTACCAGGCCACAGAAGAAAACAACACAGCCACTTTTAATGAGACCTAATTGACTAGGATCAGAAGGAAGGAAAAGAAGACCTCCCCTATCAGTGGACTTGGGGAGGGGTATGCATGCAGAGGGTGGAGGGAGGGATTGGGGCAGGAGGAGGGAGAGAACCACAGGGGGGATACAAAGTTAATAAAGTGTAATTAATAAAGAAAAAAATGAAAATCTCAACCATTCTATTTTACCAATGAAGACTCAGGAGCTAAATGCTGGGATGAAAACCTACTAGCTCAGAGTGGCAGAGAAAGCACCCAGCTGATCTTCCTACTCAGCTCATGTCCCAGAAGGAAAAGGCTAAAAGACTGCTAGCTCACCTGACAGCCCAAGAGGAGAAAGCCAAAAGCTCAAGGCCAAGAGGTAGAAAGCTAAAGCCAAGGAGCTGAAGAGATTAAGAGCTAGTGAGCTAAAGCACTTTCTACTTCTCTGTACTGTCTTAAATACTCTTCTCTCAAAGTCCCTCCTTTCTGTTAATCCCTGACAGCTGGTTACTTGCTCTGCTTCTTGACCTAGGACTAAATTTATAAAATCCCGTGTACAGAAAGCTCTAGGATTAAAGGTGTGTGCTAGGGCTGAACCATAATCACCCATTTACAATAAACAGAAAGTTTTTGGATTAAACAAGAACCGAACAAGAAACAGATTTTTTTACAGGTTACTATCTCAGTGTTCACAAGAGGGTCAAATATCCTGCAACATGCTCCCAGGGTGCTCTTTCAGCTCTTTTTTATACAGCCCAGGTACACATATCCAGGGACAGCATTTCGCACAGTGGGAGGGCCCTCTTACATCAATCAGGAATTGAGATGATGTCTTACAAATACACTCACAGACCAATATGATGGAAGAAATTCCTCAGTGGAGGGTCCCTCTCCCCATGAGTGTCAAGATGACAGTAAAAATTAGCCATCACAGCATCCATAAGATCTGTTGGAGCATGGAGCTTATCAAGCCATTTATCAAAGGCTATCAAAACCAAGCTAATTTAAAAAACAAAAACAAACAAACAAAAAAAACAAAAAACAAGGGCATTGACTCCAGGAAAAGCAAAATAAGCAAGATCATAGATTATCTGCTGAACCAAGCATTAAACAATGTGTCCATCATATTGCATATTACATCATAATAATGTCAATACCCATCACTGATTTAATCAAATAATGATCCAGGTCGATATTCCCTCATCCTAAATTCTAGAAGCTAGAAAAAACTATGGAAATCAACATAGTTTTATAATTCTACAGTAACACTATTGATGGAAAACCCTGATCTTAGCTGACATGTATATTTATAGTCTTTATTTATCCCACTTGATATCAATATTCATGTTTTGTTGCAGAAATGTAATGTGTTTCATTATAGGATGTCGCCCATAGGCCCCACTGGGGGTGTTAAGTAATACATGGTCTATGATCATATTACCTTTCTGACATCCTGTAGATCTGAATTTTGAAAAGTATCAGGCCCTGGGTGTTTGGATAAGGGATTGTGAACCAGCGTAAGTCCGTTGAGAGGTGGGGCACAGAGAGGCTACACCACAAAGGGAAGGAGCTGCTACATGTGATAGCTAGACTCTCAAATACAGAGTGTCAATATAATAATTTCACACAAGACTATGTAGGCAGAATACAGATGAAGCAGCAAATGAAGTTCAAAGTGGTTGCCCTTAGGGAGTGTTGAAAGAAAGAGGATGTATGGAAGAAGCTACTAGTTTCATTTACTCAGTTTTATTATTATTTGATGTTTTAAACTATATATTCTTTTGATGGAAAATAAAAATAATTTTTAAAATCAGCCATTCTTTTCCTGAGAACACAGAGGATAGAAGACCAGTAAAGAAAAAAGTCAGTATTCATTCATACCTGTCTAGCTAAAGAGATACAGAGATGCCTGGAATAAAATCATACATCCTAGAATGAAATTCAAACATCCTCCGGGAAAACAGGGTTCCTAGATATAAGATCTAAATGTTCAGCTAAGAGAAGCTCCATGGAAGCGTGTTAATCATTGATGTTTTAAAATCTCATTATAGAGAAGTATCTTATCATTTGAAATAATCCAGGAAAATAAAACCAGAACACTTTTGCTGCTTTTGTCAGAGATCAGGTAGAAGGAAGCCATGCTGCTTTGTTCCTGTCCTTTCTTCTCTTGTGGTTCATCTTTCAGACATGTACACAAGGCTCCTCAGATCATCCTGTGGAACTCAGAGCACCAAGAACAAGTAAACTGTGAGTGATCAGCTGTGGACAGCTCATGTCGATCAATCTCCCCATCCAAGGAACATTGTAGAAGAGGAGCAGAAAGGATGTAAGAGTTGGTGAATGAGGAGAAGAGAGCTGTGACATGATTTCTGAACGTGATATAGCTGCACACACACATCACCTCACAGCCACTGTGTTGAACTTACGCAAATTCAAGCCAATCAAAGTAACAGAAAATAACTAGGGTGGGGCCCAGAAGCCCCATTCTCAGCAAAAGAGTTATTGGCAGTTGATAACTTACTGAGAGGAAGAGTCACTGTCCTTTGGGAACATGACCACATGCTCATGTCCCAGTGGATGGCCACATGCTCATACATACATAGACAGCAATAATTGGACTCCAGGAGTTATTAATAACAACAATGAAAGGACATTATACTGGCCATCTTTAATTATAGCACCGGGGAGGCAGAAGCAGAAGGACTTCTGTGAGTTCAAGGCCACCCAGATCTACATGGTGAATTTCAGACAAGCCATAACAACCCATTTACCCTTGAAAACATAAATAAGTAAAAAAGAAAAAAGAAAAAAAAAAAGACAGACATAAAGCAGATAAAGTAGGGAAAGGGATGGGTCACTGGGGAGCTGGAGAAAGATTGAATGCACATGCTCTAAATACATTGTGTGATTGCACGATTTAAAAAACCCCTTTATTTCTATGTTACGGGTGTTCTGTTTGCATGCATGACTGTGCACCATATGCATGGCTGTGCCCTACGTTCATACCTGTGCACCACATACACGCCTGGTGTGTGCAGAGGGCAGGAGAAGAGATCATATGTCCTGGTAATGGCGTTACAGACGGTTGTGAGTTGCCATGTGGATGCTGGGAATTTAATCTGGATCCCCTGGGACAATACCAAGTGCTATTAACTACTGAGCCATCTCCCCAGCTCCAAGACTGTAATTTTTAAAAAAGATCTGTTGGATGATATCTGCGTCAGATGATAAAGGATGGAAAGTGGATGTGTGTTCAGGAGTCTTGAGTCTGGACTTCAGTATCAGGCAGAATCTGAGTTCAAATTCCTGTTGTCACTATCCACACTCTTACCAAGGTGCTTTGTTTCACCAAGGCACAGTTTTTACTTTTTATTATTTTTGCTAACTTTCTTATTAATTCATTCAATTCACATATTGGTCATAGGCCCCGCCCTTCTCTCCTCCCAGTCCCACCTTCCCTCCCACATCCCCTCATCCCTATTCTTTAGAATAGTGGAGCCTCCCCACTCGGATAACCCAGCTCATCTATTCACATGAGGACTGAGTTTGTTTTCCTCCCCTGTGGCTTGGTAGGGAAGTCCCATTAGGGGGAAGTGATAAAAAAGCAGGCAACATAGTCCATGTCAGAGAGATCCTCCACTCTCCTAACTAGTGGACAGGCATGAAGCCTAAGATGCCCATTGGGCTTATCTTCTTGGGGTCTGTGCATTGTGACATGTCTGTCCTGTAATATATGACTAAAATCTGCTTATAAGTGAGTATATTCCATGTGTGTCTCTCTGGGTCTGTCTCACTTAGGTCTGTCTTTCTGTCTCACTTAGGATGATCTTTTCTAGATCCATTTGCCTGCAAATTTCATTATTTCCTCATTTTTAATAGCTGAGTAGTATTCCATTGTGTAAATGTACCACAGTTTCTTTATTTATTCTTCAGCAGAGGGACATCTAGGTTGTTTCCAGTTTCTTGCTATTACTAATAAACTGCTATGAACATAGCTGAGCAAATGTCCTTGTTGTATAGTGGAATATCTTTCAGGTGTATGTCCAGGAATGGTATAGCTGGGTCTTGAGGTATTCCCAGTTTTTTGAGAAAACACCAGATTGAGTTCCAAAGTGGCTGGAAAGGTTCCCCTTTCTCCACATCTCCACCAGCATGTGTTGTCACTGAGTTTTTGATCTTAACCATTCTGACATTCTAAGATGGAATCTTAGAATCATTTTTATTTTCATTTCCTGGATGACTAAGGACATTGAGCATTTCTTTAAGTGCTTCTCTTCTTACCAAGGAAGTCAAAGACCTGTACAATCAGAACTTTAAGTCTCTGAAGAAAGAAATTGAAGAAGATACCAGAAAATGTAAAGATCTCCCATGCTCATGGATCGGTAGGATTAACAGTAAAAAAGGCCATCTTCCCAAAGGCAATCTACAGATTCAATGTAATCCCCATCAAAATACCAACATAATTTTTCACAGAACTTGAAAGAACAATTCTAAACTTCATATGAACAAACAAAGAAAACCAAAAATAATAAAAATAATCCTATACAATAATAGAACTTCTGGAGGTCTCTCCATACCTGACCTCAAGTTATACTACAGAGCAATAGTATGTGATAGCGGAGCAATGTGATGGCATAAAAATAGGCTGGTTGATCAATGGAATTGAATCAAAGATGCAGAAATAAACCCATACACTTAAGCACAGCTGATTTTTGACAAAAAAGCCAAAACCATACAATGGAAAAAAGACAGCATCTTCAATAATGGCGCTGATCAATGTGGATATCTACATTAGAAAAGTGTAAATCAATCCATGTTTATCACCATGTACAAGTGGATTAAAGACCTCAACATAAAACCAGATACGCTGAATCTGCTAGAGAAGAAACTGGGTAAGAGCCTTGAACTCATTGGCACAGGAGACAACTTCCTGAACAAAGCACCAACAGCTCAGGCTCTAAGATATATAATTAATAAATGGGAGGGACCTCATGAAACTCAAAAGCTTCTGTAAAGCAAAGGGCACTATCAATAGAATGAGATGGCAGTCTACAGATTGGGAAAAATCTTCACCAATCCTGCATCTGACAAGGAGCTAATATCCAGAATATATAAAGAACTCAAGAAATTAAATACCAATAAACCAAATAATCCAATTAAAAATGGGATACAGAACCAAACAGAGAATTCTCAACAAAGGACTCTCAGATGGTGGGAAAGCAGTTAAAAAAAAAAATGCTCAACACCCTAGTCATCAGGAAAATGCAAATCAAAACGACTCTGAGATTCCATCTTACACAGTTTTCTTTTTAAAATAAAATCAGGATCCTGAAAGTGTGTCCTGTCAACCGGGGCCTAAGTCTTAGACTGTTGGCATTCAGGACTGTATATAGGGACTATTCTGCAATGGAAGACTGTTTACAAGTGTCCCTGCCTATAACCCACCAGAGGCCACTGTCCAACCCCTCATGGCATTGTGACAAATCAAAATACTTCTAGACATTAAGATGTTCCTTGAGGAAGGACACCATATTATAGAAAAACTCAATGCTGATCACTCAAATAATTTTTTTAAAGCCATTATTTAGGCTTCACAAGAATTTTGTTAATCAAACTGCTTAATACACATACATGCACTCATTTGGCAAGCACAAGTACAGTATTAGATTTACATTCATCCCTCAGTGGGTCCAAGACCCTCAGTGGGGTCAGTGCCTGAACCTCAGGATAATGCTGACTTCCTGTATGCTTTCTATTCACACATACCCACTGGGAAAGAGTCAGTTCTAAATAAGGCACATAACGTATCCACAGCAACCTGTTGAGATGGCTCCGCAGGCAATGGCACTTATTGCCAAGCTTGATGAGCTTGAGTTTGATTGACAGAATCCACACAGTGGCCTGAGAGAGCCTATCCTGCAGCTTGTCCTTTCATCTCCGCATGTGCCCCACGGCTTGCGTGTGTGCTCACAAACATACACAGTGCGCAAGGGGAACATAGAAAACAAATTAGGATCAGTCGCTGCTAATTAAACAAAAACAGGAGATGTGTTCTAAAGTTTTTTTTTATTTTTTTTTCTCTTGAGATACTGTGCTACGGTGTTCGTGCTCCTTTTCCTTGTGGTGGTGTGAAGCGAAATGTTGCCGGCGTGATGAAATGGAGGCTTTGCGATGCACTGTCAGGCTGCTATGGAGAGACCATTGTGACCTAAGCACTGCAGCACTAGTGCAGTTGAGCTGATCACTGAGATGACGAGTCAGTGATAGCGGATGGATATCCTAGGCCAAGGGATGAGTCCCATCTTGCGCAGAGTGGGTCTAGGTAGCTGTAGATTTCACTAGGCTCTGCAGAGAGATCTACAAGCCAAAACTTAGGAATTGTTAATTTCTGAAATTTCCCATTTAATATTTTTGGACATGGGGTGACAATGAGTCACTGAAACCTTGGGAAGCAAAACCACGAATGAGGAGAAATGGCTGTAATGCTTGTCTTGATTGTGTGTAGTGATTATAAAGAAGGAAAGAGGTTCTGTTGGGGGGGGAATGTCAAAATGGGTGAGCAGACCCTAAGGGCTTTCACACCTTCTAGAAGGCCAGCTCTGGGAAAGGCTTCCAAGACTGTATGTAATGAGACATTGCTATGTGAACAAGGGAATGAAGGCCAAAAGGCCAAGTTCATTAAGGAGGAAGTTCACTTTGGCCTGGCCAGCCCTTATGCCATGCTGAGCTGTCTGCAGTAGATCTGTATCCTTGTGGCTAGAGACAAGCTATTTCATTATAGAACCCTGAGACTGGGGGGAGGGAGCAAGCAGTTGAGTGTAACAAAAAAATGTTCTGTCCCTCTTTCTGGACAGAGTTAAAAATGGAGGATGGGGATTGGCTAATGGTCCCTGAGAGGTTAGCCTCTTTCCTAAGCTATGCATTGACAAACTCACCATTTGATTTTAGCCTCCTCCCCCTTTTTATAGAAGGTGACTGTCCAGCATGCTTTCATGAAGAAGCATATTTCCCATTTGTGGCGGTTTGAACAAGGATGGCCTCCATAGACTCATAGATTTGAATAACTGGTCACCAGGGAGTGGCACTCTTTGAAAGTATGGCCTTGTTGGAGGAACTGGGTCACTGGGGGTGGGCTTTGCAGTTTCATAAAGCCCATTCCGACCCCAGAGTCTCTTTTCCTGCTGCCTGCTCATCTGGATATAGAATTCTCAGCTGCTTCTCCAGCACCATGTCTGCCAGTATGCCACCATTCTTCCTGCCATGATGATAACAGACTAAATCTCTGAAATTTTAAGCAGCCCCAATTAAATGTCTTCTTTTGCACTAGTCGTGGTCATGGTGTCTCTTCACAGCAACAGAACATGAACTGACACCATTGATTCACAATCTATGGCCTCAGAAAGAAAGATTTCTTCAATTTGCTCCCACAAAACAATGATGTTATCTGAAAGGAGTTTTTTGTTTTGTTTTTTTCCTAATGTCTGGAAAGATAACCTAGGGCATGGATGCTGTTGTTATTCAAGACCCCAGGAAGATTAAATTGTATAAATGCAGAGTTGAGAAGACCACAGGAAAAAGATATAAGCAACACAGTTCTAGAAAGCTTCAAAGAAAATTACCTTATTTTTCTTGCTGCATAAACAGTACAATTTTACATCAGATAATTAGAAGATGCAGATAAGAAATAAAAATCTAGAATCCTACTCATGTTATATCTACTCTTCAGACAGCTATGAGTTTTCATGTATCTGTATAGTTTATGTGTATATACAAGCACATATTCATTTAAGGGGTTGGCTTTTGTATTAATGGCTTCAGCCTATTATATTTAATTAATTGTAACAAATGACAAACAACTATGTATAGCAATCTATTAGTCCTAATCCTTAGTAAATTACCTCTTGGTATATTGATTTAAGAAATAAATACTACTTTGATCACAAAACAAATGTTTTTTTTAAGTCCATTTGTATAGTCATGTACTCATGTTTTCTTTGATCCTTTTCTCAGGATCCAAGTGAATATTTGCTTCTCTCTTTTGTGAGAACCTACAGGAATATATGAAATTCCATTAATGAGAAGGAAACCTTACCATGCACATACATTGAAAAGAGCCATTAAGACAAAACATTGGCTTATACTGGAGAAGAAAAAGAGAAAAACAGATTGGATTGATGAAAAAATGAAGCCCAGGATTTGTAATTTGTAAATAGGCCTAATAAAGATTCTCTAAATGAAGTGAAACTGATGGAAAAAGAAAAACTTGGGGTCAGCAAAAGCTGAAGTAAAAAAAAAAAAAGAAAAAGAAAAGAAAAAAAAACAGCTCAAAAGGTTGCCATCTTGGGCTGCTGGAACTCTGTCTTCTCTCTTGCACATGTAAAGTGTGAGAGTCTGACATCACTGGGTTTTGTCCCTGGCTGGAATTCTTAGTACTGTTTTTGGTGAGATGCCGGAATGGAAACTAAAGAGTGGAGGCTGATGCTAGGGCTGTTAAATAGAGACAAATTGGGATAGCTTTCAGTTCTAATGTCTAGCCCTGTAAGGTGGGGGTGGGACTATGAGCTAGCACCACCCAAGTTAGGCTATATGTCCACGCACTTTGCCGGAAACTCACCTGTCAGTGCATCTTTTCTGTTTGGGCAAAGAAACTGGTCATCTCTTTTAAGGCCTCGTAGGTTTGTAGGCTCACACTGTTCTATACTCTTTATCATGCTTCAGCTAAGAAACAGCAACCAAGGATCATCAGATTTTCAAAGAAGAAAGTCACATGAGTATCTCTGACTCAACCAAACAAATGCCATAATTTTCTGTTACTTGAATTAGATGTTTTTTTAATTTCTTTCTGTATGATACTCCATACAACAAAATTGAATGAATCATGGTTTACCTTGGTAATGTAAAAATTAAAAAAAAAAAAAAATCACACCAAGGAGAAAGTTAAAAAACAAAAACAAAACAAAACCAAACCAAACCAGAACAAATGACTCCAAGGGAAACAAGATAGCTCTAAAAAAATAAGTAACAGAATAATAAGGATTTTGTAGTCATATACTAAAACAGATTGGTGTAAAATTAAGAATACCTCTCCTGCAGGGACTGATGGATAGTTCAGTGGCAATGTACTTGCCTAGCATGACTGAGGCTTTCAGTCTTATCCCCAGGGCCACAAAAATAAAATACTTCTTTTTTTTTATTTTCTATATTCCTTCTGGAATAGATTTTTTTTAATTTTTAATTTTTTTTAATATTAGTTACAGTTTGTTATCTTTGTATCCCTGCTGTAAAAATACTTCTTAAAAGAAAAATAGTGTGATTGCTAAAAAATAGTTAACTCTGTGAGCGATTCAGGATGAAGGCCAGGATAGTGATCGGTCAAGTACTTTTGAAACCAAGAGTTAGGTTGATTTGGACCTACACATAATAGTTAAATAAATAACTGAAAAAAAAATCATTCCCAGAATTCAACAAAGAAATTAGCCTTCAATCCAAAAGACACACTGACTACGGGAAAGGAAAGGTTAATGGGTACTTAGTCTACTTCAGAGACATCAAAACAAAACTGAACAACTTTAGGAACAGAGAGAAAAATACCAGTCTTTCAAAGTTAGAAAAAAAATCACAGTAGTCTCAAATGAGCTAGAATTATACCAATACTACATCTCATGAGAAACACAGATGTGAGCAGAAAATGAGGCAAATTCTAAGGGGAAATTATTTCTAGGCTTCAATTCTATAGCCAGACAAAAGTCCACAAACCATGAAGGGATACAAACATTTTCAGGCAAGAAGAGCCTTGAGGTAATTTAATCCTCTGTGACAAAGAGCAAAATTTGAGGAGAGGTGCTAGCGAAGCACCTTTGTGGGACTTGCCAAATACCTGCATACGGAATCCTGGTCTCCATCCCCAGCACCACCAACAAAACTAAGAAAAATGCACGTGAGAAAGGAAAAAGTAAGAGAAACAGTGGTAACCCAAACATAATGGAAACGTGGAAACATTTCTATGGAAACACCCATAGTTAAGGATGGGAAAATGACTCAGCAGGTAAACCTACCTGCTGATGTGATGATCTGAGTTTCATCTCCAGGTCCCACCTGGTAGGAAAGAATCAGTTCTAGCAAATTGTTCTGATTTCCATATGTGAAAACACACACACACACACTCTCATAAATAATTTTTAAATGTATTTATTTGTTTTATGTATAGGAGTGCTCTGTTTTCATGCACACCAGAAGAGGGAATCAGACTTCATTACAGATGGTTGTGAGCCACCATGTGGTTTCTGGGACTTGAACTCAAGACCTCTGGAAGAACAGCCAGTGCTTTTAATCACTGAGCCATGTCTTCAGCCCCTCATAAATAAATTTTAAAATGTTATAAAGAAACAAATGTAAACCTATATATATCTATCTCCTGATTTTTTACCTACCATCTATATCATTCTTCTTTTGTTGTTATGGGCTTGAATTTTTAAAATGTGTTTGTTTGGGATAGCATCTCACGATGTAGCCCAGGCTGGCCTTGAGCTCACAGAGATCCACTTGCCTCTTTCTCCAAGTGCTGGGATTAAAAGTGTGTGCCCACACACCTCTGTATATTCTTCCTGGAATGACAAAGAGCTCAGCGACATAGGGCTGAATTTCTTTTCCTATGGGTCCAGTAAAGCTGACTGCTTCCATACTTTCAGGTTATTCTATTTAGTATGTTTTATGGGGCAGACGTTTTAGAAGCAGCCTATTGTCGAAGCCTGGAGGACTTGGCCAATTATCCTTCATTTCAACAATCCAGAAATGGTATACCCAAGCAACACTGGAACTCACCAGAAGAGGAAAGTAGACCTTCTGCATGGGGGCAAACAGCACGTGCAGTGGAGGAATTCAGGCCATGTGACATACATTGATGGTGACCCGACGAAGGACTATGAGGCCATAAGCTTAGAGGGCTAACATTGGCGAACAAGCGCAGTAGCTTCTTTTCGCACTCTTGTGACAGAACACCAGACAGAAGCACTTAGGGAAAGGGGGTTGAGCTTGACTCACAGTTTAGGGGGTGGAGCTCATCAGGACAGGGCAACATGATGGCTCAGCCCTTGGAGGTAGGAGCCTACAGCAGGGTGTGTTCACATCTTAGTAGAACAGGAAGGAGATGGAATGGGACCGGAAGCAAGGCTAAGATCTACCAACATCCCCACTCGGTGGCCTATATTGACTAGGTAGGTCCTTGTGCTGAAGTTTCCACAGCTTCTCAGAACAGAATATTGCCACTGGCTGAAACCATGTAGCCAAACGTGATCCTGAGGCTAAGAGAATATTTCAGATTCAAATCTGAACATAGGCAGGCATAAAGAGGATGAGTAAGGATGATAACCTTTTAATTTGTGACTTTTTTTTCTTTCTCTTTCCACATGTATAGGTATTTAAATAAAAGGAGAGATGGAAAAATTCGAATCCTAATTAATCGTTTTCTTCCATCTTTTGAGATCCTATTCTTTAATGGAGGATTTTGAAGATTTATGTAAATATTTATAAAAAGTAGCCTTCACTTTACTGTTAGAAATATCAAGTACCTTTAGAATAAGCTAAATATCTTTGCTAAGGACCTTCACTTCATAAACCAGGAGACCAAGTTCTAGAGGCAATGCCACAGGTAGAGTCAGACTTAGAAGAATTTAGTGGTCATTTCAAGGTGTTTCAACAAGTTCAATTCATACCTCTTACAGAAACCAGTATATTATGGGTTTGAACCTCTCAAAGTTAGAGCTGAGGAGAGAGTCCTGGAGACCTGAGCCAACACATTATGATAAAAATTTCTCTTACATTCTAAGAGACTGGAACTTTGGTTGGGTCTCACAGCCACAGTTAATGATACAGCTTGGGAACACTTAGGACTGAAGACTGCTGTCCTGTGTACTCGGCCTGTTCATTTAACCTGCCTTTGAGAGGACAATGTAACAACCAGTCTCACTTGCTTTGGATTTCTCATATGGTCAATTATTGTAACCTAAGCTAATATGTAGCTTTAATCTAAAATGTATGTACTCTTCCATGCCCTAGGCCCAAGAGCAAAGCATGTGTGTTATGAAAATCATTTGTGGAAAACAGGACTGAGGATGAAGGAGGCCCTCTAAAGTGAAGAGGCACCTTAAATGTTGGATGCAACATTCAGATACTGCTTGATAAGCAATGATGTTTGTAATACTGCTTACTATCTGGGTCAGTTGGGGTCAGTTGGAGGCAGTGACTCCATTCCTTGGGAAACCCTGTATAAGATTCTGTTATGTGTCTCTCATTCCTTCTCTGATTAATGCTTTCTGCACTATTCATAAAAGAGGAAGTAAAGACTTGTTATACACACACACACTCACACACACACAGATACACAGAGAGGCAACAACATGGGGTCAGATTCACAAGATGGCATTCAGGTCGGCACAGATTCAGACTCATACAACAGGCAGGATGGTGAAGGACACAGGGAGAGAGTAGAAAATTCAAATTTGAGCTCACTTTTTGTCAAATGATACCAAAGGGAAGTTCTTAATTATTTTCCTTACTGTGACACGGATGCATGGTTGGTGACCAAGTTTATCTTAACACATTCAAACCAACACAGGGGGAGTGTTGTTCCTCTTTCTTGTCCCTCCCCAAGGACAAACCTGTCCCCTGTTTGTCACCAAACTGACTTCTCAGCACTGCACAGTACCCCTCTTAACCTCTCGATGCTTGGTAGGTCCAGAGAAAAGGGCCATCAGAAATCTGTTGCCCAGAAAGGGAAAATGGACCCTGCAGCCAGCCAGAGATGTGCCTGCAAAAACAAAACAACAAAACAAACAAACAACGACAGAAACTTTGCAAACACAGCTATGCAGCAGAGATTCGAGGACCACAGACAGGAAGAGGGAAAGATGGAAGCACAGGGGTGGGAGTAGACACAGGAAGGAGAGACCAAGACAGCTATGTTTTCTTCCTGCTTATCTTTGTCCTGGTTTAAGGACAGAGTCTGAGACATTTAGAAAGCATCTCTGTATTGAGCAAGCAGGGACCCTGTGATCACCACAGGCACTCCCAGGTGGCAGGAGGAAGTCACATGAAGCTTTTATGAAGGAAAAGCTGCCAAGACCACAGTTGGGCTACTAGCGAATAACAAATAATGCCAGTGTGAATACACATAATGCTTTTCCTATGATGATGTTCCAAATCACGCCGCAACTAGAGGGGGACAACATCAAAGAGGCAGGCAAGCTTTGTAGGCTTGGAGAGGGCATCTGACCACCTGATAAAGCAGCCCTAATAATGTGTGTGTTGCATGTATGTGCATACATTTTCTTTCTTTCTTCTTTCTTTCTTTTCTTTCTTCTTTCTTTCTTTCTTTCTTTCTTTCTTTCTTTCTTTCTTTCTTTCTTTCTTTCTTTCTGTATGCCCTAATAATGTGTGTTACATGTATGTGCATACATTTTCCTTCTTTCTTCTTTCTTTCTTTTCTTTCTTCTTTCTTTCTTTCTTTCTTTCTTTCTTTCTTTCTTTCTTTCTTTCTGTAAGCCCTAATAATGTGTGTGTTACATGTATGTGCATACATTTTCTTTCTTCTTTCTTTCTTTCTTTCTTTCTTTCTTTCTGTATGCAATATTGGCCAGTTTATTTGTCCTTTATTGGGAAGCAGTATTTGCCTTTTCCTGTTGCAGTATCTGGCAGTAGATGCTCTGTCTATTTTGTCCATCTAGCAGTGTGTCTGGCGTCTTGAAGGCATCTAATACATGTCTGCTAGTTCTCTACCTAGAGGAGTCATGGCAGCTGTTAGAATTCAGTTTTCTAGGAGATGAGGAGATGGATCAGCAGTTAAAGCACCTGTTCTAACCTGCTTTGGGAACTGGAGTTTGGATTCCCAGAAAACCACTGAATGTGGTAGCCTACCTATAATTCTAGCCTCAGATAGCAGAAACAAGAGGTCCACAAAGCAAGCTGGCTAGTAAGGCTAGCTATATTGGTGATCCCTGGGTCTTACTGAGATATCCTGTCTCAGTAAATAAGGTGGAAGAGTCATTGAGGATGATTCTCAACATCGACTTCAGGCCTCTGAGCCACTCTCAAACACATGTATGCATACCTCCACATAGCTACATCAATACACACTAAGATGAATGTGCACACACATGTGGAACATACACACAATGGAATATAGATGCAGAAAAAATTTCAGTTTCCCATCTCAGTCTGGAAAGTTACTTTCAACACATTCCAAGTAGAAAGGCCATTCTTTGCCCTTCGCTCTCTGTCCACCTCTTGTAGTGGGCAAGCGGCATGCAAGTGTACAGAAGAAATTTCTGAGTTGTGCCATACGCCTTCCTAAATGCTGTGAGGTCTGGAGACAGGAAGAAAGTGGCTTAAGTACAACAGGAAACTGTTTTTTAATTATGAAGGACTTTTTAGACTTTCCAGTGTGCACTAAGGTTACTGAGGGTCTCACCTAACACATTCTCAGTTAAGCCCTATGTAGTCTCAAAGGTGAGACAGCCATGATACAAGGAATCTTGCTAGAAGTGAAAGGCTGTTCAGGTAGGATGCCGCTGTCTGCGACTCCTTGGCTGCACCGCTCTCCAGTCAGCTTGGGATTTCCTTCTGGCCCAATTCTTTGTCTACAAATGCACAGTTTTTAAAGTTTCCCTTTGAACGGCTTAACTTACTGGTTCATCTACTAATGAGTTGAAAAAAACTGTCTGATACATATCTATTTCATACTTGAAGGGCATGTCATGATTTTACATCCTAAAAAAAATTGGGGTTTACATTTAAAAATTTTTATTTTTATGGCCTTTCAAATTTATTATTATTAGCTTGTTAATATTACATTTATTTGTGTTTGTATGCACGTGTGGTTTGTGATGTGTGCATGGATGCACAAGGCCATAACATGTGTATGGATGTCAGAGGAAAACTTGGAGGAGTTGGTTTGTTATTTCCACCATGAGAGTCCTAAGCATTGTACTCAGGTTTTCAGGCTTGGTGGCAAGCGCCCTAACCTAGAGTTCCATCCTGCCATTTTTTTTTCATTTTTTTAGATTGTAATATCTAATTTTCAAACTTTGTTTCAGAGATTCACTTTATTCTCACCCCTTTTCATGACTTTGTCCTTTTCCCTTCTGGGTTCACGTCTGCCAGTGCGTATGTGTGTTTAAAATAGAAGGCAGTGTTGCAGTTAAAAGTACTTGCTTCTGAGACTGAAGACCTGAGGTCAGGGTTTTGCCCCTCTTTCTCCTAGAAATGTTGGTTAAACATCCTCACAGCTTCAAGTCCTTTGCATGTAAAATAGGAGCAACATTAGCTTTTACTTTATGGGTTGCTCTGGGACTTGAGAGCATAATTCATGTAGAGTGATTGTCTGTTGCTTAGGAAACAGCAGGCATGCAGTAGCTGCCATCACCCCCATTTTCCTACGGTGGTGGTTGAGGGACCAGTGTTCACTTTTCAATAGGATGGAGGTAGAGTGGGCCAGGCCACCAGGTAGGAATTCTCCCTGACCACACATTCTGCTTTCTACTCTTTTCTCAAAATGGCCCAAACAAACATCTTATGTGGTACCTGCTACTTGCCAATCCAACATCCATCTTTACCTTTTATCTTACAAATAAAATGCTATTATTATTAGAGGCAGAAATATGCCAACTAAAGTGCTACCTTCTTCCCTAGCATCTCTTGCCGCAAAGTGTGGCTAAATTCTTGCCTCTGGGATAGATGTAAGCACAGATTGCTTGGAAACTTTCCCAAAAGGTTTCCTTAAAGGGGAGAAAAAGCTCTGGAGAATGACTGCTGCGTTTCTCTTTCTCAATCCTGTTGCTTAAAATGAAGATTTGTTGATTAATGGCTAGCACCAATAGAGCCTGGGGTAACCTTCTCTTGTTAGCCTTGGACCAAGTTAGCATAGCAGGAAGATGCAAGGAGCTTAGGGCTGGCTCTGTGAACATTGTTGTTGAGCTTCACTGTCCTCAGCTCATTCCTTTCGACTTCTTCTTACAAGAGATAAAACAACCTTGTGTGACACTGACTTAAGTTTTTCGTTACATTGAACTAAACTAACAGATAAATCTTGAAGTCTTTTCAGCCCTAGGGGATCTGGCAGTCATGATAGTCTTACCAGAACCTCATAGTCTGAAGACCCATTGCTATTCTTTTGCTTTGCACGGTTGGTTACTTATGGTTTCTTGGGAGCATGTTCCCTAACATACCAACATAACATGCCAATTTCATTACTAGGAATTGTTTTTCATCCTAGAGTCACCTTCAGGGTGTTCAAAGATGTTAGTCCCCAGCACAACTATAGGTTTTAAAGAAAGGCAATGTACATATATATATAATATACATTATATAAATTATACTATATATATATATATAAATAATTTATTTCTGATTTTTCTCTTCTGGGAATATACATCAATAACATATAATTGTGTAAGAAAAGAAGTATAAATGGGCTTCATGATTATATTTTGCGAGCTTTGGATTTTAATAAAGTCGATGATAGCTTTAGACTTCTACTTTCTGCAAAATGTCTTTGTTACCTCTAGTCTACCCCTTAACACCGAGAAAAGTATTGCCATTATCTGTAGAGGAGTTTTAATCTAGCAACATAGCTGATATGATCACATCCAAGGACCTTCTAAGTCTGTGTGATCTGGCTGGAATGCAGACATGCCTTTAGTTCACACCTTTAATCCCAGACAAAGAAGGTTAGAGTTAGTTTGTAGAAGGAAGCATCCATGATATGTATTTGAGGGGCAGGAAAAGTGACAAATCAGAGAAAATGTTTGACAAAATGAGCCAGAGATAGGAGATGCCCAACTCTCACCATAACAGAGGAGAAAGAAGACTGAAGAGAGCACTGCAGATAGAGAAAGCAATTTTAGCAAGACAGTTGTACAGAGAGTGGTTGCAGAGAGAGAACAAACTAGACACAGATGAAGACAGAATGAGTCAGAGAATGAAAAGGAGCTAAAAGATTAGAACACATCACCAAAGTTAGTATGAGGCCAAGCAGAGCAATGCAGTCAGAAGCCAGATTGGATCAGTCAGCTTGGGTTGAGCCAGAACAGCTGAGCTGAACCAGCCAGCCAGAATTCAGAAACAGCTAGAAAGAGTGAGCTTATTCAGCAGTACGTCTCAGAGGCTGAAAGCATTCTAGGCCTAGATTAGGTTGTATGGAGGTTAGAAGCTTCCAGGACTAGATCTAGGTTAGCGGATGGAGTCAGTACACCTCCCGGATGACAATTAAATCAGAAGAATAAAAGTTACTTTTACCATTATCTCTACTACATAGACAGAAAAACTGAACTTCACATTATTGAATTCCGTCAGGGTTTTTTCATTTCTTTACAGTAGTGAACCAATAAGGAAATAAAAAATCTCAATTGAGATTTTTCAGTGGTAAAAGTAATTTTTTAAATTCTACCAAAGATTTAGTTGGAACTGGAGCTTTTAGGTGATTATTACATTATGTACTGATGTTCCCTATTTAAAAGTTATAAAGGAAATATAAGAAAATTGGTTATTGAATGGGTTGAAGTAAGGAATTATGTTTAAAGGAATTAAAGAGTCTATGAATTCTGTCAAAGTAAGAGTGTGACCATTTAAGAAGAAATTGATTTGACTTGGTTTTATTTCCCCCAAATGTTGTATCAAAATAAAATCTCTTCCAGGTTTTACTAGTCTCAGATGATTACCTTTTTTTTTTTCAAAGAGTTTATCTTCCAACATGAAGCTCAGTTTATGACCCCATCCCTGGCTTTGTGTCTAATATGTAATCTGAAAATATCTGAAACCTCAATCTGTAACCAGCTCCACAAAGACATAGGACCAATAAATGGAATGCCACAGAAGTGCAGCCATGGCAGTCTGACACCGAGAACTGACACATTCAACAAGGAAATACAAACACGGCATTCTGAGGTTTCTTTCCTCTTTTTAGGTTCTTATTGTTCTTGTTAAGGTTCTTGTTAAGAATACTTCATATGCCAAAGATGTTCAGTTAAATGTACCCCTGACACACACCATATTATAGAGAGAATATTCTGTGTATTGTATAGATGTATTGCCTGTCAATAAAAAAAAAAAAAGAACATAGGAAAGGGTAGGAAGGAAAGGATAGAAAAGGGTAGAATAAAGGGTGGGACACTAGCAGGCAGAAAGGATTCTGGTATAGAGCCAGGAGTGAGGGAAGATTCGTCTGGGAGGTTATGAGGAGTAGGGATGCATGGTACCTGAGCAGAGGTAACCAGCCATGTTGCAGAATGTACATTAGTATAAAAGTTATGGGTTAGTCAGAGAAGACCCTAGCTATTTGGCTTAGGTATTTTTAAATATATTTTGAGTCTTATGAGTCATTATTCTGAGAGCTTGGGGCCAGGAGGAAGAACATGCACACAACTACACTACACATACCACATCACACACACTGCACACACACACACAATTGCACACAACACACATATATACATACCACACACTCATATCTACACATATGTCACACACACTGCACACATACACACACAGACATACACACACACCACACACAGAGACATATACCACACATGCACACACACACACACCACGCCACACAATATATACCACACACACACATATACACACACCATCTCTCTCTCTCTCACACACATACACAGTATACACAGACATACACACACCACAGATACTAACACACCACACACACATACACACACACTTGGAATTTGTTCAATACCTTCCACTTTTCAAAACACTGAGAATTTTGTTTTCTAGTTAGTTAAGAAAACAAGTCTTGAGCAGCAACATAACCATTCCATTTCCAAGTGGTCACGCATGCAGTGCTACAAGCACATGAAATATTCACGATGGCCAACAGATCTGAAGAGAAGGCTGCATTCACACGGAGTTCCTTCATCACGTGAATGGAACTGGGACTCAACAAAACAACAAGCACGCCAGACAACAGGACTCTGATAAGAAACTAGGTATGAACAAAACATGTTTTCTGAGCATACACCCAGACCCCTCTCCTGGGTGTATGCTCCCCCACCTTCTCTGTTACCTCTCTGTGACACACTGATTTAGGAAGTAGACTGGTGGTTTCAGAACTTCTTCCTTACCCACTTTCTCTCCTGCCTTGGAGAATATTTAAACATGTGATGGGCCGAGCAACCCAGACCTCTCCACCCTTACAGAGCTTTTTCCTAAAATGAACCCACACCACACACTAACTCGCATGCTCGCATTGCCAGCCGCTTAGCTGGGTGCCACTTCAGAGCACCTACACAGGACCGAGAGGCTAGCTGACATATTTCAGGCCACACATATGTTTCTGTCTCCTACCAAGGACCCTTGTCCCTGGTCATACTTCTCTTGATATTTTATTCCTAAACAAAGGCCCACAGGCACAATGGTGGGAAACAGCATTTGATCTTATGCATGCAAAGACTTCTTTCCTGAGTGACTAAGGTGTCTCTCGGGACTCAGAAATGAGTCAGGTCCACCCACTCTGTGTTTCAAAAGGCTCTCCTATGGTAGGATCGGGGTCTCTTAAGTTTCTAATTCCATTTGAGACAGTTCTATAAAGAGCACAGCGAACCTGACACTGAGTTTCAAGCAAGTCGTTAACAGGTGGTTGTCAGAAACTTTGAGTGAGAGAAGCTAGTCTAGAGAGAGAAGACTCAGGGTCAAGAAGTATAGAAACTGTTCTTGTTAGAGAAGAGAATGGACTTCAGTGATCACAGTCACACATCAACAATTTTGTTGAACAAAAGAGGAAGGGGAGATATTGGCAAATGATGAGACCAACAAAGCAGAAAGTAACTCTACCAAAGCTAGATGCTTAATCCACTGTCCTCTGTACTAGGATTTTCTCATCTGGCCACTTGGACTCCTCTCAGAAAAGACCTCAGAAAAGTTATGGCTGGAACAAGAGGTAGATCCAAGCTGCACCAAGAACCAGCCTGTGCCTCATGCACACTGAATGAGCCATTGTACATGGCTCCCTAGTCCATTCCTTCTGCAGAATAACTAAGCCTCCTTTTCAATCATTAGCTGCTTTTTGGACCATCTGAAGAGCTCTCATGCTGTTGTATTAGTCTCCACTGGGCTGCATTCCACGAAATTTTCAAGCAAAGAAGAGAAAAACTTTCTATTAACTCGGGAGTCATGTAAAGTTGCAGAGGTTAAAACAGAATCTCTCTTGAATAAAATATATTTGAAATTACCCAAAGCATGTTATTTAATCAGGCACCCAGATTTAAAGATTGCTATTGGCCCACTCAGGCCTCTGAGGGGCAACAGCCCAGTGTGCTTCCGTCTGTTTTCCCGCCTTGCACAGATCGTATCACAGTTGAGCTGAGAACTGCAGGACCATGGCATTCAGTGAAGCCAGAAACTCAAGGTAAACTGCTCAGGCTGGAAGCTCTCCGAATACCTCAAGACAAAGGCATTTGTATGCAGAAAACAAAATCCCCAGGCTTTCTCATAAAGCAGGAAACCTTGGGGAGAGACAAGAAAAAGGAGAGGTTTCAAATTTCTTTCAGGGAGAGCCTCTGGGATCTAACTTCATGAATGGGATGAGAAAGCATAATCTACCCAAACACACTATCTCACAAATGCAGGCAGACTTTCAATCCCAGTCCCAGTATCCCTCTGCTTTAGAGTTAGTTTAATCAATCAGTTCAAAGATTATAGCTCAGAAAGAGCATTGTTATATTTTGTATCATATGTCATAAAATGCCATTGTGTATTTGACCATGCACAATCTCCACCCACCACAGGTTAATGAAGGAGAGAGACACAGGCACAACCCAAAGCACCAGATACTGGAAGTTCAGACTGACCTGGGCTGGGTCCTGACTCTGTGCCTGGGCTAAATTAATTCATTTCAGTGTACATCAGCCTCATACAGTGGGCTGTGGGCTGTTATTCTATTTTATTAATGTGGAAATTGGAAATAGGTAATTTGCCACTGTTAGAAGTTGGCTCGTGGCCTCTCAAAATGAGCATGTTGATAAAATACCTGGAGGCCCTATAAATGTCACCTTATTTGGAAGTAGAGTGACTGCAGATTCTATCATGAGGTTCTACTGAGTAAGCAGACCTCTAGTCTAATATGACTAAAGTCCTTATAAAAAGGACATGTTGAGAGGCAGGTGTGTACACAAGGAGCGATTCAGGTAAAGATGAAGGCAGCAAAGTGGGTAATGCAGCATAAGCCAAGGACACCTAAGACTCCAGCAAAGCGCCCAGAGTGGATGGGGGTGGGGGAAGTAATTCTCTTTTCCTGTCCTTAGAAGAAACTGTCCCTGCCAATTCCCAGATTGCACACTTGAACCGTGTCACTAAATTTCGAATGCAGCCACTCAGTTTATGGTACTTTCTTAAATAACCCTTGGAAGCAGAGGCAGCCAGCAAGCCAATAAACAGTAAAGCTAGAATTCAAATCCAGTTTGTATTTCCTTGATCCCCTTTAGTTGTCTTATTGCTCTAGCTAGAACTTCAACTGCCATGTTGAATAGATTATGGACAGAGTAAACAGCCTTGTCTTGTTCTTGATTTTAGTAGAACTGCTTTGAGTTCCTCTGCATTTAATTTGATGTTAGATATAGGCCTGCTGTAAATTGCTTTTATTATGTTTAGGTATAGCTCCTGTTCTTTTATTTTTGTTTTGTTTGTTTTTTTGAGAAGGGTTTTTCTGTGTAGCCTTGGCTGGCCTGAACTCACAGAGATCTGTCTGCCTTTGCCTCCCAGAGTGCTGGGATTACAGGCATACACCACTAAGAGTTTTATCATAAAGGGGTGTTGGATTTTGTCAAAGGTACTGAGCCACACAGCATTTTCCTGCACACATGCAGGAGAGGCCCAACATGGAAAGGGATACTATAATGAAGGAGTTCAAAAATCAACTCTTGTCTAATTCAGATCCATCACTAAGGGCAAGCAGGATGAGTCAGCCAATAAAAGGCACTTGCTGCCAACTTTGACAATATGCATTCAGTGCCTTGGACCTACATGGCAGAAGGAGAGAACTAACTCTTATAGATCAACCTCTGATTTTCACATGCACTCACTGGTGTGTGTGCATGCATCTCAGAGAATGGATCTCATGTTATTGTTATGCTACTTTTGCTAAACAGAATAATTAAGTTCCAGGCCCATGTCATAATAGGGTTAATTATGATTGCAGAAAAAAACCCTTTCCTGCCCCTACATCCATACATTTATTATATATATAATATATTTATAAATATATTTATATTTTTTCCCCAAGAAGTTGTCAGTTGTGGCATGTTAGAGACTCAAGGCCTAAAACTGCAATGGTTGAGAAGTAAAATTCATTAACAGAAGAGTAACAAGTCGATCAATAGATGAAGCACCATGACCCAAAAGCAAATTGGGGAGGAAAGGATTTATTTGGCTTACACTTCCTCATTGTAGCCTATCCTTGAAGGAAGTCAGGACATAAACTCAAACTAGGCAGGAACCAGGAGGCAGGAGCTGATACAGAGGCCATGGAAGGGTGGATTGCTGGATTGCTCCCCATGGTGTACTCAGCCTGCTTACTTACAGAATCCAGGCTACCAGCCGAGGGTGGCACTGCCAACAATGGTCTGAGCCCTGCTCCATTGATTACTAATTAAGAAAATGCCCTACAGGCTTGCCTACAGCTCCATCTTTCAGAAGCATTTTTCTTAACTGAGACTCCTTCTTAGATGATTGTAGCCTGTGTGAAGTTGACATAAAACAATCCAACATGGAGAGTGATACTTATTTCTCCTTCCCTGTTTTTCTAGGAAAAAGAGGAGCTAGAAGCAGGAGCAGGGTTCACAAGAGTGATCAACCAGGTGTGTGCACATGCATGCATGTGTCGACACAAAAACACAAGCTTTCACAGAGATAGTTGATTCTAAAGTCATATATGAGTGACCATAGTCCAGAAGCACAGACAAATGTTACCCTATACTCCATATTCTAATTTGTGGAGGTAGTCACATGAAGTTTTTGTAGTAACAAAACAAGAACAAAAGAACAAAGATGGCCAGAAATCAAGATGTTTCAAATCCATCTGTGGAAACACCGAAGAGATGGGTAAGGAAGCTCAGTTACAGACTGTGCTAGCTAGTTTTGTGTCAACTTGACACAATCTATAGTTATCTGAGAGGAGGAAATCTTGACTGGAAAAATCCTTCTATATCAGGCTGTAGGCAATCCTGTAGAGCATTTTCTTAATTAGTGACTGAGAGGAGCAAGCACAGCCCATTGTGGGTGGTGCCATCCCTGAGCTGGTGGTCCTAAGTTCTATAAGAAAGCAAGCTGAACAAGCCATGGGGAGCAATCCAGTAAGCAGCACTCCTCCATGGCCTCTGCCTCAGCTCCTGCCTCCACATGTCTGCCCTACTTGAGTTCTTGTCCTGACTTCCTTCAGTAATGGACTATGACCAGAAAGTTCACCAAATAGAGCCAACTTGCTTCTGGTCATGGTGTTTCCTCACAGCAAGAGTAAACTTAATTAGGACACAGGCCTCAGATGCTATCTGATGGACACTCTTAGCTTGGGAGTTGGTGGAAGCCAACCTGTTTTCCAAATGAAAACCTCTGAGTACATACCAAATGCCTTCCCCTAACAAACTGTTAGGTGAGGTACAAAGGAGGGCAACAAATGACTAATAAGAGAGCTAAAAATGGCTCAAAAGACTGGCTCTGGATTTGCAACACTCTAAACCCTTGGCATTCACTGACATTCTAATTAGTTAATCAGCCTTGTAGAAGGTAGTTGAAGGTGCTTTCCATTCTGGGAACTTCTGTTCACACATGTCTGTGCATGCATGTGAACTGAGGAGACAACTGTCTCCTCTCCTTCACCTAGACCTTTTTGGAAGTATTTTGGCTACACTTGGACCTGAAAGTTGCTGGTTTCCTGGGGAGGGGGGTTATGATTCCTTTTCTGACTTCATTATATGGTCATCTCTTTCACCAAGTATCTATTTATCAAGATATCATGACAGTGTGCCTCCCGCCTTTGGCCTTGCATTATAAGTAAGCCCTTTCAAACAAACTGTGCACAACTGCAATACAGAGCATACTGCCTTAAGCATGTGAATTAAATTAAACATCATTCAGTAAGCATGAGAAATAGGCTGTCAAGGAATCAGGGAAAAAAAGTGAAAAATCCAGCCAATTTGTCTTGAACCTTCCTTGAGTTAATTTACATACTTGGAACTACCAGGGCCTTGTCAGAATAGAACATTTCTCCATGAGAGGACTTGTATCTTATTCTTCTAGAATGTTCCCTAGCATAAAGCCAGGGACATAACAGCACTCAGAAAATCCAAATTGCAGTTTCCCCCATTGTGGCAGGATGGTTGTTTTCATGTAGATACATTCTCATTTCTAAGTAGCAAGCAGAACTTCTGGGTTCAGTGCTAAACAGGGTGACCTCTTGCCTGTTTACTGCATCTTTACTTTTATGTGCTGAAGAGTGGAACAATAGTACTTTGCTACCAGCATTAATTTACTCTAGTGGATAATGTGACTCTTTATTTAACAGGAAGGAATAATAGCAGCAATTAGCATTTGGACAATGGATTGCAGTTTACAAAAGGCTTCCAAACACTTTATCTTATTTAGAGTGAAGTAGGCATGCGTTCTCACTGTCAAGTTCATCTGTGAAAGCTCTGTTCTTTCTCTGGAAAGTTCTGGTAAGCTCTTATTCTCCTATTCTGATCTATTGTGATGTGGGTGATGGCTGCCAATTAAAGTTGCCTTCCCTGACCCTGCCCATGGCAGTGGACAGCAATCCAGACCCACCAACTGTGGCAGGCATTCTCCTTCCTGGGACAATAGTGACTAGAAGGTGGACATCGGGAATTCAAACTGTTTTTCCAGGTCACCACAAATTCAGAACCACTGGGCTTGAAGTAGGTAACCAATAGGTGAGCTATTAATTTGAAATGTATTAGGTATAAAAGTGCCATTGATAAAAATAAAACAAAGAAAAATACATGGATCCGAAGAAAAGAGCTTCTTCAGATTGGAAGCCTCATCAAAATAATGTCCCTGGGATTTTTTTTTTTTTTTCAAATAGACCCAAGGGATATTACTTGCCTACAAAGAATCCTCAGTGACATTATAATCAGAAGCCTCATCAGGAATTTTAGAGGCCAGAAGCTGGTGGATATATTCAATGTGCTGAAAGGAAAAAAAAAAAAAGTCAGGAATAGAGAAATGACTTAGCAGTTCAGAGCACTTTTTACTCTTGCAGAAGTGAGTTCAGTCCTCAGCACCTCCGTGGTAGTTCATTATTCTCTGTAATTACAATTCCAGGGGATCTTCTGACCTCTGCAGGCACCAGGCACATATATGGTCTACATCTATACAGGCAAAACACTGAATCACAACAAACAAACAATCAAACAGTTAACAAAGGGTTGTATGCTCAAAAAAATTGTCCCTCAAAAGTCAAAAAAAATTAAGATGTCCTCAGATAAACAAAATTTGAGGAAATTCATTACTGCTGTACCTTTGTCTGCTACAAGAAATTCTCAACTGAGACTGACAAGTTGAAATAAAAAGACACCAGATGGTAACTCAAAGTTGTATGAAGACAAAATATCTCAGTATATGTAAATATATGGATATTTCTAAAATCTAGTACTGTTAAAATTATGCTGTATGACTTCACTTTGATTGCCTACATAATTTAAAAGAATAATGCATTAAAATTGTTGGTATTTATGACATATATGCAAGAATATAATCCCTCTGTGTAGATGCAAACGGAATTAGTATTTATGGTATACAATATGATGATGACTTGATATATATATACACATCATGA
Source organism: Meriones unguiculatus (assembly GCF_030254825.1). Lineage (NCBI taxonomy): Eukaryota > Metazoa > Chordata > Mammalia > Rodentia > Muridae > Meriones > Meriones unguiculatus. The sequence goes on from NC_083349.1 coordinate 43,980,360, forward strand.
AGTTACTACCTTAGTCAAGTCAATTAACAAGTGAATCTTGACAGTAATTACTGAAAGAGGTACAGTGAGAACTGGGAATGAACAGAGGTTTGGTACATTATTGAAGTTCAGATGGTATAAATTCAAATTAGATTGTCATAACTTTAGATGTTAGACATGCTCTCCATGGTAACCACAAAGATAATTAGCTTTATAACATATACAAAAGGAAATGAAAAATAAATTTAAATGTTTCACTATCAATAATTTAGTTAAATACAGAACAACAGTTTTGTAGGAAATGAGATACAGAAAAAGTGTATTTCACATAGAAAAGCACATAGATGACTATTAGTCTCTTCTGACCCATAATTACTATAAATGTAAATGGGTTACATTCTACAGTCAAAAGATATAGGCATAGTATTTTTTAAAAAAGATATGATCACCTTATATAATGCATATAGATAGAAGAGTCATTTTTGATTCAAAGATACAAGTAGTTAAAAATGAAGATATAGAAAGATCATCCAAGCCAATGGTAGCAAAAGAGAGTAAAAGGTTGCTTTTAATATCAGACAAATACATGTTAAATAAAAGTTATGAAATAGAAAAAATGGCTTCTTATTAATAAAGAATTAATCAAGAAAAAAATAATTATTTTAAACATTTGCACATGATCATAGATGTTAAAAGTATATATAGAGAGAGAGAATGGTCAGGTATGAAGGAAAAAGTAGATATTTATACAATCCTAGCTGAATAATTTAACTACCTACTTTTGAATAATGTACAGGTTGAGCAATACAATTAATCAGTTAAATTTAATAAACTTACATATACAGGATAGTTTATCCAAGAACAGAATATCCACAACTCCTAAGAACACATGAGATATGATCCAGTATATTCCATATACCAGATAATAAATTAAAGCTAACACATTAAGGAGAGAGAAATAGTACAAATTCGCTTTACCCAACACAATGGAATAGAAATCAACAAGAGGAATACAAAAGAAGACATTATTCTCATTATTATCTTTCACCGAAAGATCAAAATAAGAAATAACAGGAAAACTGCAAAAACACTAACAAATTAAAAAGAAGAACTCAACATACCCAAACTTACAAAATAAAAAAAAAAAAAAAAGAGTTCTAGGGATACATTTACAGCTACAAACATGTGCATGAAACAAGAAAGATGTCAATTCAACAGCTTAATGATGAAGAACCAGAAAACAAGCAAACTGAATGTAAATCTACCCAACAAAGAGAAATAGTACAGAGAGCAGACATAAATGAATGAATAGAAAAAATAGAAATAGCAAGAAGTTGGATTTTGGAAAACATTGATAAAACTGATAATCTTTAACAAACTAAGGACAAATAGAATGAGTCCTCAGCAAAAAAAAATTGAAATGAATGTAGGAGTAATCTAACCAACTCTACAGAGATATGAGGATTGTAAGACTTTCTCTGCCCCAGCAATAAGCACTCTTAATTCCTGAGCCACCACCACAGCCCTGGAAAATATTATCTTATATATAAAAGAACAGTGTGTATTTCTAAAAAGCCTATTAGAACTAATGAACAAATTAAAAAAAAAAAAACAAAAACAAAAACAAGAAACTTGAAGAAACATTTCTTCCAAGAAATGTTCAATGAATGGCTAATAAGCATATAAACATGCTTTCTAACAGTGAGTCATTAAAGAAATCCAAATCAAGATAAAAAGAAACATCTCACACCATTATGATGGATGGTACCAAAAGAAATAAAATGCGCTTGTCTATGATCTCAGCGCTTGGGAGGTGGGGGATCACGTGTGCAAAGTCAACCTTGGGTACATATTGAGTTTGAGGCTAGCCTGACCTGCTTGATATCGTCTCTCAAAAACATCAACTCACAAGCAAAGAAAAAAAAAACACAACTTAGAAAATAACATCTGTTGCGAGGCTATAGAAAATGTAAATCCTTGCACACAGTTAATGGAAGGGGAGTGGTACAGCTGTGGTAGAAAGCAGTATGTCGGGTCCTTAGAATATTAAAGATGGAATTGCCATGTGATGCAACCATTCCGTTTCAGAGTATATACTCCAAAACTTTGAAAGCAATATCTCAAATAGATCATGCCCCTGTGTTTACAGTAGCATTACTGACACAGGCTGAGTATATACAAACTAAAAACTCATAACTGGCAGATGGAGAGATGGCATTTCCCCAGCACCTACACAGTATTGTCCATAGTTCTATTTCCAGGGGATCTAATGCCCTCTTCTGACCTATGCAGGCACCACGCATGCACATGGTACACAGACACACATGCGGGAAGAATATTCAAAGTCCAAAACGTTCAAAACCTTCGAAATCCAAAACACTCTGATAATTCTGCAAGTTTGGAATTTTGAAGCATTTCTGATTCCAGAGTTTCAGGTTATATACACTCAACCCATCAAGTCTATGTAAATCAGAAAAAAATATTCTGAAATTGGAAACAGTTTTGCTTCTAAGCATCTTAAATATGGACTATTCAACCTGCAATAGTTGAATGCAGATACAACCTGACACCATTGGAACACGTACCCTGGCTCAGACATTACCAGTGTAGTAGTTTTAAGAGGTTATTAAGTCATGAAGTTACCTCTTTCATGAGTGGAATTAAAAGCTCTACAGAAGGGGCTTAAAGAGGCATTAGATAAGCTGATCCTTCAACCTTTATCATATGAGGGTGGTGTCTTTTCCGGAGGATGCAGGCCTTACCAGCCTCCCAAATACACCAGCTACTTGAGCTTGAAATTCTCAGTACCTAAAAACACGAGAAAGAAATTTTTGTTTTTAAAATATACTTAATCTTCCTTAATGAGGGGAGGGGATGATAGAATGCATGTGCTTATAAAGTAGAGGGGTGTGGCAGCTTGAATGAAACCCCCATAGGCTTATAAGGAGGGACATTATTAAGAGGTGTGGCCTTGTTGGAGGAAGTGTTTCACTGGGGGGGTTGAGCTTTGGGCTTTCAGGCTCTCTCTTCCTACTTGTCTGCTGAGATATAGAACTCTCAGGTACCTCTCCAGCACCATGTCTGCCTGTGGTGTCTCCATGCTTCCCACCATGGTGATAATTGACTGAACCTATGAGCTGTAAGCCAGCTCTAATACAATGTTTTCTTTCATAATAGTTGCCATGGTCAATGGCATCCCTTCACAGCAACAGAAACCCTAACTAAGAAAAGGAATAAGAATATTAGTGACTAAAGGTTTAACCTTGGAGACAGGGGGTAGTGGTGTCTTAGTTACACCATGACCAAGGCAACTTTTATAAAAGACAGCATTTAACTGAGGGCTTGTTTACAGCTTTAGGGGGGTTAGTTCATGATATCATGCAGGAAGCAGACAGTCATGCCACTGGAATAGTAGCTGAGAGGTTTCCATCCTGATCCACAGACAGCAGGCAGAGAAAGAGAGACACTGGCTCTGCTGGGCTTTTGAAACCCCAAAGACCACCCCCAGCTACACACTTCCTCCAACAAGGCCACACCTCCTAATCCTTCTAATCCTACTTTAGCAGTACCATTCCTGGTGACTAAACATTCAAATATAGGAGCCTATGTTAGCTATTCTTATTCAAACCACAACAAGCTGGCAGGAAGCTATGTTAACTAAAACTAAAGGTATGGAAAATCTTTATGGAAACCCACTTCTTTGTAAGCAAATCTAAAAGTACACAACTGAAATAAGTTATTTGAGAGAGGTACCCTGCATGAGTAGACAATGCTTCTCCCAGAGGACACAAATAATTAAATGAAGATCTCAGTACCAGTCATGGGGTACTATGAGTTATCAGGCAGTGCTCCCCTCCCCCCTCCAATGCTCTTGGTTGTCCATTGTAACTATTTGGTTAGATCCCATTGCTGAAGACAGCATACACTTTGGCTGCAAGACATCGAGAAATCAATCTAGAAGTGATCAGGAAACTCCCTCTTGGCTTTCACAGTCACAGAAGATATGCAAACTGCTGAGGGGAAAAAAAAAGACATCAACAGCTTTACCCAGCACTGGACCTCTCATTTTACAAAACCTACCTACTATGCAAGATTTACTTACTAGTGCAGTAGTGCAGTTGTCTGATTGGGTTCAAGGCCTGATACTATAAATCTGTTCAAAAGGCAGGTCTGGGGAGCCCCTAGGTCCTAGGGGGAGAACCTATTTCTGTTATCTTACTAAATGGACATGTTGTCAAACTGCCTTCTAAATGTTTATTTTGATACTTGTAGATTCCTACTACTCTCAACCTTGGCCAGTGAAACTTCTCTTTGCAGTGAGTAGCAGCTAATGCAGAAACTCACATTCAGTCAAAATGCTGAGAACAAGTGGACAAGTGGAGTGTGTCCTCCTCAACCCTACATGAGATGTCCACATCAGCTCTCGAACAAGGCTCAGGCAATATCACAGACAAAGGGGCAGAAAGAATGTAGAAACCAGTGAATGGCAAAGAGTGAAGTGAAATGCTGTCTTCCAGTCATGCCAGGGCTGTTGCATTCATGAACTCAGAGAAACTGGGGTTACCTGCTCAGGAGTTACAAAGATCAAGTCAGTCAACATCACAACACAGTTCGTGGAGTCCCATCCCTAGCTGGGGAGCTATTGGCAGTTGATGGCTTCTCCATAAGAAAAGTTCTTTTTAATTCTTTGGGTATGTGGACCCTGGCCGGTTGCCCAAACACCAATGGATAACGCTATACACATAAGCACCACTGAATGGATTCAGTGATTTATAACAAAAGACTAGAACATGAAAGTGAGGAGACAGAGAAGGAAGTGTGGTTAAATATGATCAAGATGTACATGTATGAAATTATCAATAAATAAATAATATAAAATTACCTGGCTTATGCATTTCCTTAATATAACACGTGGTCTGAGACATAGTTCAAGTGTCCACCAACACATGAATAAGTAAGCAAAATGTGGTAAACAAATATTAATAGGGGAGTTGTGGCACTTGCTACAGAATGAATGCATCTTAAGGCTATCATGCTATGTGTAATCAATCGATGGATCTATTGATAAAGCACAAGGAGCCAAGTATTGTGCATTTCATTTATAGGAGGCATCAACAAAAATGAAATTACAGAGACAGAAAGTAGAATGGTGGTTGCTAGGGGCTGTAGGCCAGCACAGATGGGTAACTGTTATTTAATGTGTATAGAGTTTCCATTTTGCAAGTAGAAAAGAGTTCCAGAATGGATGAAGACAATGGTTGTACAATAATATGAATGTACTTAGCACCGAACTGTGTACTTACATAGAGTAAAGACGGCAAAAGTTTTGTTATGTGTATTTTACAATAAAAAAAAAAATTATAGCCTTTAAGTGCTAACACAACTGCTTATGGTAGCTGGTAATGGCCTGGATTTGTCCTTGAGAATCTGTTCAGCTGTGAGCCTTTCCTGGTGTCTTCACCATGGAGGGCTTACAAGAGCTTCTTGTAAGATCTTGGGACTTTCTCGTTCAAGGCAGACTCACAATTTGCTAAAATTTCCTGTGATGACAAGTAGCTGTCAGAGCTATTCTACTCAGGAGGTATTTTAGAAAGAATAAACTTAATTTTTCTTCTCTAAGATAATGATGACTTTTAGTGATGAACGAGAGAAGAGCTATCTTTCAAAAGGGAGTCTTGCCGTGGAAAGAACATTTTCAAAGTGCTTCTTTGGGGTATTTCATTATGTGATTTTGTTGCTGAAGATGATATTAAAAAGAATCTCATATCTGCAAGAATTTTTAAACTTGGTAACATAATTTTTTTTTAGCTTGTTCCAAAGTCTTCCAAAAGAAGAATTTTTAAAAATTTAAGCTGCTTCTGAGAGGAGGGGGGAAGCAAAGAATGCAACTATTTAGGATTAGTTTGTAAGCTCTGCTGACTGGTCTCAGGGGAAGCAAATTTATCAGCTGCATCTCAAGGAGGCTGCTGTGTGATGATGGCTGGGTTTCGAATTGAGTATTATGATTTGTTTGTCTCAACACATTTTGGGTTTCTTCCATTTAAATGTACATATCATAAGGCTTGCTTCTATCTAGCTGCAGCAGCTGTCATTGTCAGAAGAAACTTGTCACACTAGATCTTTAAAGCAGGTCATCAAGTTCCACTTTCTAGGCTTTCATTTCTTCTTCTTCTTCTTCTTCTTCTTCTTCTTCTTCTTCTTCTTCTTCTTGTCTTGTCTTTTTTTTTTTTTTTTTTTTGGTGTTTTTGAGACAGGTTTTAACTGTGTGGTCCTGGCTGTCCTGGAACTTCCTCTGTAGACCAGGCTGGGTTAAATCTTCAAAATCACAGAGCTCTGCCTGTCCCTGCCTTCCGAATGCTAGGATTAAAAGCATGTGCCACCATTTCTTTTCTTTTCTTTCTTTCTTTTTTAAAATATTGTTGCACAAATCCTTTTAAAAATGCTGACTAGACTTTTTAAATTTTGACTCTCGCATTTTAAATTATGTTATCAAGGCATGCTATGCACACAAGGGGGAAAAATCCAAGTCTTAACATATAATTTAATGTGTCTTAATCAATACTGCATCCATTTTGCCACTACAGCCATGATGTAGAAACTATCCATCACCCTTAACTTTCCTTGCTGACCCCATCCATGCCCCAGCCTCAAGAAACCACTGATCTTTTGTTCACACTAGAATAGTTTTGCTTTATTTATAATTTTACACGAAAGCATACTGTGGATGCTTGAATAAGAAATATCTCCCATCCCCATAGTCTCAGACATTTGAATACTTGTTTGCACTGTTTGGGGAACTATAGATGGTTCAACCTTGCTGAAGAAATTATGTCACTGAGTGTAGGATCAGAGAACTTCAAGCCTTGTCAATGTTCAGTTTGTTTTCTCTGCTATGTGGTTGTGGTTCAAGATGTGAGCGCTCAGCTTCCTGTTCTTGCTGCCATGCCTCTCCTCCATCATCATGGACTCTGAGCACCTGGAACGGTGAGCCCAGATAAACCCTTTCTTCTAAAGATTTCTGTGGTCATGGTGTTCTACCACAGCAACAGAAAGAAACTAAAGCACACACAAATGGTAGGTGCTCTTCAGCATCTAGCCTTCTCTGTTAGCACAACAGGTCAAAGATTCCTTGGTACTGTCATGTCTGTAAGTAGTTCATTCCCTATTATGGCTTAACAACATTCTGGTGTCTAGATACCTTATGGTTGTGTTTGCTGAGGGCTGTCTGGGTTGTTTCCTAGAACCCAGGTACAACTCTTTGTCTGGCTATGTATTTCCTTTTCTCTTAGTGAACCTTGCAGAGTTTGTGAGTCTTGGGGAAAACTTATGCTGAGCTTTGAGAAGCTGCCTGAGTGTTTCTGAAAGTTCTATCTTTCCATTTTCCATTTCTACCAGTAGTGGGAGGGCTCACTGGATCACCACCTGCCTACTTACTGGCTGTCAGTCTGACACATGCTAGCTATCTTTGGGCCTGAGGTAGACTCTCATACGGTACCTTCGGCCTGTTTCTAACAAACATAAAGTGTGCTCATAGCTATTCACCTAGAAAGTCTTAAATAAATTCTCTGTGTTGACAGAACAGCCCCAAATCACTGCTTGGGCCACACAGCACAGGCTTGCCTTTGTATTTACATAGGGCTGACTATTGCCCTACCATCAATGCTTGCCTGCCCTGCAGCCTTTACAAAGTTGCCTTTTTTTTTTTTTTTTTTACTCTGCATTACAGACAATTTAATGGTTTATTTCTTTTTAAGAGTCAGGAAAGCCAGAGAGCAGTTATTCTGCTTCCTTCTAACTTTGGTTGCTGTAAGTAGGAGCTGTCTGTGCCTGGGCAGGGGAGATGGGGAGGTCTCCATCCCAGTGTGGAAGGGTGGCGTTGGTTTTACCATGATTGGAGTACAAGCAGGGCAATCTACAGAAAAACGCGCTTCCCCCTCCAGCCCTGCCACAGGACGCCCTGGGCCCCAGCAACTTCTTGGTCATTCGGTCCTCACTCATCCATCATTTCACGGTTTGTTGGCAGGAAAGCCAGAGTGCAGACACCAAGACTCCCCAGCAGTCGGCCGGCCTCACGCAGGCCGGATGACCGGTAATACACGCAGTGGGAGAGTTTAATCAGAGGCGCCCGAGAGGAGCAGGCGGTTTTCCTTTTCAAGAAAATCTCTCTTCGGATAGCTATTAGGTTGCTGAATGAGGACCTGCACAAAAGAAAAGCCGGCTCCTTGTGGTCTTTCAGATCATTAAAAAGTAACCCAGGTGCAAGGCCACTGATCATTTCCTGGACTCCAGGAGATGAAAGAGGAAGATTGGCCGCCAATCTGAGGCTACAGGAAGGCCAAGCCATTAGCCCAGGGCAAAGGCGGGGTCATCGGTTCTAGAGAAAGTCAAGCTCAGAGCAATTGAGTGCTCCCTTTGTGCAGAGAAGTGACCTGTTGACTAAGCTGATTTTGCTCTTCCGGATGCTATTTGTCTGCTCTTGGGGGGCCTGTTGAGGCTGAACTCACCGATCTTGCTTTCTGGTACCTCCCACCCAGTGAGACCCCAGACCTACCCACCCCCACCTCCAATCCCCGCCCACGTGTGACTCAGGAAGGTCAATCTGGGGATTCACGCTTTTGGTGCTAGGGCAAAAGGGTTCCAAGAAGCTGTTAGCAGCGAGCAATCAACCACCCACACACAATTTGGTTTCAGGCCTGGCGAGAGCTCTACAAGCGTGTCCCACTGTCTCTGCTCTCTTGCCGAGGACACGTGGGGTCTAATCACAGCTGCCCTAAAACGTGCAGCTGTGGTGCTAGGAAAATGCTTCCGATTAACCAAGCCCGTCTCCCAAACAGGTTGTTTCCTCAAACTCTCAGAATCAATCTGCCCCTCAAATAGGGCCTTTTAGCAGCAAAGTAGCATGTGAGGGAAATCTCCAAGAAGGTGGTGAAAAAGAGAGGCTGAGGGAAAGACGGCTTGCAGCTGGTGAGAGCAGATTTGCGGAGCCGCAAGGAACCCTGAAAACAGACCCACAAGAAATGAGGTTTTACTATTAAAATGGCACACACTGCAGCAGAGTTATCTTAGTCTGCAGCTGCTAAAACGAACTGTCTGAGCCAGGGACATTTTTGTAAGAATAAAAATTTACCTCCTGTGGTCATGGAGTCTGAGAAGCTCCAGACCCAGAAGCCCTTCGCTAAGTTCTGGGACAAGCCTATTGCTCAGGGATGTCACCATGCTGGTCTCTTTTCTTCCCACGAGGAACAGAAAGAGCAAGAGGGACCATCGGTGTGCTCCTTTATCAGAGGAGCAGAAGGGCACGCTTCAACCCGCGACTCTAGACCGGACTTCATGCCTTCACCCTCCGCAGGGTTCCTCGCTTCCCAGAAGGTGTCTCCGACCTCACATCGACACAGCGGCAGTTCAGTTTCAACACATGGAAAGCGTTCAGAGCACAAGAAGAGGAAAAACCACTGTGGATCAGGACCCGCCCCTTCTCTAAGCCCTCCCATCAATTAAGGAAAGCAGGCCCGTTTTAAGGGAGATCTTGTTCCCCGGAAGCCTAGTGAGTTAACCCTCACACAGGTCAAAAGCTCTGATCTGAGGGTTCAGAGAGGCAGGCTTGCTGCAGCTCCAGCTCTCTTCTCTCACTCACTCTTCTGTGCTGTCCTTGGGACATCTTAACAAGTCATTTTGGTAAAACTTTGTTCGACTTTGCTCAGCTCCAATGTCACACACCTCTACAGCGGTACTGATGGTGGCACATGACAATAACAGTAACTGGAGAGCGCCAGGCACCACGACACTATTTATGTGGATTTTTTTCTCACCAAATTCAAAACACTCTTATGGGGATTATCATCTGTCATTTGACTGGCAAAGATCACAATGAAGATAAAGGTTAGGTATCTACTTCTGAAAGATGTCCACAATCTAACCACTGAATGTTTCTGCATGGTGGCTTTCAGATGTAATAGGTTAAGGATCTTGAAAGGGGGAAAATACGCTGGATTACGTAATCCACATAGGTTCACAATCACAGTACAATCCATAGTGACCCTAAGAGTCCTTTTTAGAGACAGGCAGAGAGTCTGAGCCAAGGAAGGAGACGTGATAACTAAATTGGAAGCCAGAGAAATCTATAAGCCTCTGAAGACAGAGATGGATCCCCACCTAAAACCCTTAGGAAGAACGCAGCACTTCAGTTTAGCCCTTCAAAACCTGCTTTAGATTTGTGACTTTTAGACTATCAAATAATGTGTCTGTATTGTTCTAAGCCCCTGAGAGTTTCTATGATTATTTTTTTTAATAATAGCAACAACAAGAAACCAATGCCCTTCTGTGCTGTATGCTAAGGAGAATAGGTGCAGGAATATAACCCATACAGCCTTGCTCTCAATAGTCCAGCTTCCTGATCTAACCCCGAGGTTCTGGAATATGGGCTTTGTTCTATTATTTGCTCTAGGTCCTTCCTAAATCTTTCTAGATTCTCAAACTTCAGCTATGCAAATGCTTAGTATTGTTTCCTTAACAGGTTCCTTATTGCCACCCTTTAACTCTGTTGTCAGCACAGAAATGAAAAGTGTGGACAGGCTGGACAGAATTCTGTGACTCATGCATTTGGTGTCCGTGGGAGAGTGAGGAAGAAATAGAAACTAGCAAACTGGAGACACTGAAGTTATTGGAGAAAAAACCTGAACTCAGAGAGGTGAAGTTAGGATAAATTCATGTAGGAAAATCTCAGAGGGTGTGCATTTTTAGTATTCAGGATCAAAAATTAGAAGTGACTTTCCAATAATTGGCTTTTAAAGTATATATGAAAAGATAATCAACATATTTAAGATGGGGAATCCTATGGGAACCTAAGAGAATTTAAAAATCTTTTTTGGTGGGAGTAGGATGTGAAAAGATGCAGAGTAAAACTCTACTGATTCTGATCCTCCAGCCACCAATTTCTGTCACATTTCTTTCCTAAGTTTTGCCTTAACCAGTCCAACCCAAAGGAACTCTTCTCTGCTGGCATAGAAACCCCAGCTGTGCCATGTATGTACATTTGCCACATATAGTCTTGTATGAAGAATGTCACTCCTTCATCAGCCAACTGTATTACAAGGTGGGAAAAAGAAGGAATGTGCCTTGTATGTGCCCATGAGAAACAGAACATACAGAACACACTCAGTTTCTAAAAGCTTTGGCTCGTGAAAAAAGGATTCACGCTATCCTGTAACTTCCATTAAGCTCTTAGCATCATCCATTTGTTCATCATGTGGACTCCTGCTTTTGATTTAACATCCCATGTACCTACCATCAGCTTCCTTTTTGTAGCCCCAAACTGGAATCCTGGATCATGGTCTTACAGCATATACTGTGGTGGACCACAGAAGTCTTTCTGTCAGGATGGAACCGCTCGCCCTCCAGCAGCTTAGGGTAAAGGAAGATGATGGTTCTCTGCTGAGACATGCTCTACGTAGGGGTTGCTTTCATCCTGAGAGGACCACCTTACTTATCACATCTCTTCTGAGGACACAATGATAAAAGTGTGTAATGAAAAGCCCTCTACCGCTGTGTGGGTCAACTCTTAAACCAGGGCCAGCCATCTTAAACATTCCCTGTGGCTCTGGCTCAGCCCTTTAGTACAACTTCATAGCAGCTTCACTCTTGCCTTCTCCCAAGCCCACATGGATGTCTTCACTTCGCCACAGGTGAAAGTTTTCCCTACTAAACTCCCTGCAAACAAATCTATACTGTGATCCAGATTCTAGAAAACTTGCTCAGTGGCGGATCCCACATACACACTGTGGTGGTTTGAATGAGACTGGCCCACAAAGGCTCATGTGATTGAATACTTGGTCCCCAGTTGCTCATCTTCCTGCTAGACCTTCCAGGTATTCATCTTCAGACAAAGGTATGACGTCTGAGTTAAACAATAGCCCCTTTGTTGACTGTATATGTATATAAATTTGATTCATGCCCTTCCTTCTGCATTTGGCTCATATGCTCTGGAAGGTTCCATACTGAAGAAAAGAAGGAAAAGGAAAATGACAAAGATTAAAAAAAAAAAAAAGATATTTGCCAGCATGAGGTGGGCAGGTTCATATTCTTCAAACCTGTAAAGTCTTTAGTGCTGGCTTGTCCCTTGATTGGGATGGTGTCCTTTTCTGACCCAGAAATGCCACATGGGATCCAGAGGGAGGCAGAATGTACAGGTGCACCTCGGTTCATGGCCACCCCCAAAACTGGCTCAACTCAACACATGTGCCCTCAACAGCAATCATTCACATCACCGCCTACTGAGGACCAACCCTTACAGAATCAGGCTGAGCCAGTAATTACAGCTGATATTGAATTGCATGCAATTTGAAAATATTCTGTTTACTTAAAGCCCAGAAGCCTGGTATGTGAGGAAGAATCCAGGCATGAGCAATGGTAGTTAAATTTGTACATTTTTCTTTCTTGTTGCAATTTTATCTTTTCTGGGCAATTTAATGAAGACTCCAGAGGAAAGAATTAAATGTCTGCCGGTTCAATTACCAAATAATGAAAAGGTCGGAAGGAGCACCACGCACTGTGTGCTGGGCCCCTGCATCAGCCTATTCTTAAGAGGCAAACTCATTTTTTTGTGCTGTTCACAATCACATTTTACCACCCACCAGCCATGCGGACAAGACTTGGTAGAAGCAGCGGAGACCACGAACTGGCACCGCTCACCCTCCTGGGGCAAAGGAACCCAACGCGGGAAACAGGTCTGATCACACAGCAGGAAGACTCGGCCTCTTTCTAACCCATCCTTTGAGAAGATTCTGGGTATCCTTAGCCCAGAATACATTTTTAACCAGCCTGTGTTCAGACCACATGCAGGGAAAGCCCTGGGGATAGAACAGACTGGCTATCAAGGGTTTCAACGACTCCCTACGGTCCTGACAGCATCCTGAAAGCTGTCCTTTTCTCCAGCTCACCCCAACTGTACACCGGAAAAAAAAAATGTCACAACACCAGGGTCCTCCGCAAGCCATGTCGCTTTGGGGTGTGATAGAACATGACTTGGGGGGGGGGTATTTCTTTGCTAAGTGTGTTAAATTTTAACTGCATTTCTAAATCGACACACCATCACGTACAGGCGTGGATTTTGGGGAGCTTTGTCAATACATCCGGACACTGCACAATGATCAGATCTGGGTCACTGGTTCATCCACCCTGCCAAATGTGTCACTTCCTTACGTCAGGAACACTCAACGTCTTCCCTCCTACTGGCTTTGACATATGCAATGCGTTTTTATCAACCCTAGTTACCCGGATGTTCCGCAGAGCATTGCAAGTTCCCTCTCTCTGGCTGCGCATCTTGACCAGTCCCCTCCCCCCACAACCTTGCCCTGAATTTCAGTGCTATAAAAATGTAGCCTCCCTGCACATATTATGCAAGGAGGAGGCAACTAAGCCCAGTTCCTTCTCACCTCAATTCTCAGGGCAGTGCTGCTCCATTCATGCTGGGGTCTCGTGACCACAGGTTCATGTTGGTTCATGAATAAGCACCAACAGTGAGGGACTTAGCACACCCATCGCTGGCCGGCTTCCTTTCTGGCTTTTGAATTTAATTCTTCTTTAAATTTATACAGAAGAAGAGCTTTCCACTTAGGAAAAAATCACACTGAACTACTTAGACAAAGGCTATGATGTGTGTAACTGACCTACAGAAAGCAGGTAGGTATGTTTTTACATGTTTATGTAAGTGTGTCTGGGTGTGTATACTCACATGTGTTTGTAGGAATTATATGCATGAGTATCTTCACATACTTATATGAGTCTATACAGATTTTCACGTGTGTGCAGTTATGGTGAGCCAGCACAAAGGGAGTCACGGGATTAGCAAAAATAGGTGAACCAATACAGTAGTTGGAGTAGTCTTTAAGTTGTTTTTGGCTTTGAAGCTTACCTGGAAGCTGAAGCTATTTCTGAACAAAGTCTTTTAGAATTTTGTTTTCCCTGTTTTCCTTTCTGTATTAGCTTCTTGCCCGAGGCTCGTACCATCGTGTGGCAGCGACACTGAGTGAAAAACAGCCAAGTGTGGGCTCACCTGAGAGAGGTTGACCAGCCTGCTAAAGTGCTAAAGTAAAATAAGAATTTACTGCCAACATTGATCACACTGAGGGTTCTAGAATGGCCCCCGGGAAGTACTGGTGATTACTGGGAGTCTGTGCTGTACCCGGAGACCAGGTTATGGACTGGGAATGCAAGAATATCTTCAGCTAATTGTTTTCCTTTTTTTTTTTTTCTTAAAATGCTACAAACAAGGATGCTCAAGTTTTAAGTTTAAAGACAACTATGCTGTCCTCACCACGCTTTAAATGAGAAAGCAAGCTGTAGGAAAAACAGAAAATGCCTAAATTATTTACACTGTGCTCTGGGGAGGGGCTATTGCAGATGGTAAATACATAAGCTCAATTCCTTATTAGAATGGAAATTTCCAGTTAGGAATAGATATTAATCCTTATTATTTCTTCTACACTACCCAGCAACAGCTCCAAAGGACACAGCTGAACACAGATGTAAAAACGTGAGCCACACTTGAGATCCCAACCCCTCATCCTTAAGGACACATTTTAAGATCCAAGCAGAGTAGTTTTTCATGTAAGATGCCCTCTCTCTACAAGGTTGTGTCTCTTACTATGTTTTAGAAGACCATTAGGAGGAGTGAGTGGAAAATACATACTGGGAGAAGAGGTTATAACTCACCTCGGTTAACAGAGACCATAAAATTCATCCCCAAAGATGAATTAGAATTGATTCACATGGAAAATTTACAAAACTCCGTGAATAGGCACCTTGCAGAAGATAAGAGCACAAAAGCCAAGAAGCATAGTCATCACTAAGTAGAAATGCAAATCAAGACGTTATGTGGTCTGTCATAAGCACCAGGTTGGTAGAAACGGCAAGTTTTACAGCACTAAAGTGCAACAAAGGTATAAAGCAACCATGCCCTCACACCTAGTTAGAGAGCAAAATGTTATATACATACAGGGGGGAATAGCATTATCTAGCAAAGTCAAAAGACCTGTGTGCCCTAATAGCCAACAACATTCCTAGGCACATGCCCAAGAAACTACAGCCTGGATGCAATGTCTGCTCTTCAAGAGCTTTCGTGTAAAGATGTTCACAGTGGAAGCCATCAGAGCCTTCCCGCAGTGTGGGAGAGCGTCAGCGTGAGGCATGTCTGGCAAGGTGTTCTATGTAATGCCTACAGTGTCTGAACAGTGGCTTTCAAACTTAAGCAAGAAACAAGTTTAAAAATGAACATTAAATAGACAATAGGATCAACAAAGATGATCTTCAAGGTATGTTGGGTGAAAAAGGTAAATCTAGTTGATCCATAGCTTAATTTATGGAACATTCATAAATGATGACCCCAGCCCATTGAATATGCAACCGTGAGATTAAGAGTGAGTTTTTGTCATCAAGACAGTACTTAAGAGGATGAAGATGAATCTAGATGCAGTGACATCTGATTCTTCACCTGCTGGGTCACTAGAGGAAAGCATAAACCCATCCCCTGTCCCACACTACCTGCTACAAGGCAGATGGGAAGGGAGAAGCCATGCTCTATATTAATTTTTAAGTTAAATGTTTTTTTTTTTAATTTAAAGAATAATTGTTTCCTATCAACCACTACAGGGATGTTGGGCACTAACAGCAGCAATATTCCAATAGGAAATAAGAAAAAATACTACCTAAAAACATATACTATTCGAAAAAACCTGGCAGCAGGGCCCACCTTGCGGTATGCTAAAGCATATAAAGGCAAGTTAAAATCTGACTTTAAACACAACCACCTCCCTCAGAACACTGTGCTACCGAGCTGGCTCCCACTGCACTAACTACCCTAGCTCCAGCGTGACAAAAACTAACAGTATTCCTGATCAACAGTCAACATCCCAAATAACCAAGGGGGGGGGGGACATGAGTGAAAATACAAACAGGTGCTTGGCTCTTGGCCCAGGGGCAGCTTTGAGCACAGAGGTCAGACTTAATTAAAGTAGTGGCATTGATTCTTGGTAAAGGTTCTACCTGGCTAGAGTTAAGAATCTCTTAGATTTGTTTTTCTTGCACGTTTAAATGAGGTTGATAATAGCCATGCTCAAAGGTTCAGTGTGGGAACTTAATAGTGTAACATATAAAACACATATTAAAACAAACAACAACAACAACAACAACAAAAATGTGTTCTCCACAAATTGCCACTATTATCACGTCGGTCTCTTTGTACCCATGTTTGCTTTCAGGAATGCTCAGGGCCAGTGAGAGGAGGGGTTTGTTCTGCCACCTCACCAGCATGAGCGAATGCAAATCCTCGACAGCAGTGTGCGGAATTGCAGACGCTGAACAATCCCTGGTAGGAAAATCTTAAAGAATTCCAAAGCAGAGCATGCAGTGTTGAACCAGACTCTCTACAAAGAATTGGATATGTCCCTACAGCAGGAGGCAGGCCCCAAGGAAGAGAGAGAGCTTCCAGAAACTTTCCTCTATTTTCTGCATTTAAACCCAGAGTTCATGTAAGAAAAGGTGTCATTCTCTGGACCAAGCGGCCTACACCTGGACCTGTGCATTGAGAGGAACAGCGTGGACCATGGATGCTGGGCTTCTTCTCCTCAAAACTGAAGAAGATGAGGCTTGGAGTACAGTTTGTTCAGTGAAATTTTAACTCGCTTTACTTCTATGTCTTTGATGACTTTCATTCTTAATCTTTTGGGCATTAGCTTTGAATCAGACACTTAACTTGGCGTGTAGAGTCGCACACACGCTCACACACAGACAGACACAGGCACACTAACTGCGGTATCACACTGTGCTGACACCGACATGGTGCCATTACTCCAGGAGAACATGCTGTCACTAATGGGTTCACAGTGCTCGCTTGTGTTAATTCTAGAGTGGTGGCTGCATTCCATATGGTTTCCTAGGGCCTGAGTAATTAGGAGCATTACCAATTTGAAATGTCACCCAGACTCCAAAATTGGCTGTCAGGCTGTCTAAACTTGAAGAAATACCAACCAATGTTCTCTTCTCTTCCTTCTTCCCAGGCAAGACATCATCTTCACTGGGCATGATCCATTGGGAGAGCAGGTGTGACTCTCACAATACAGGAAGTAGAGGCCTCTCAGCTGGGGAGAAAAGCCCATCTCATCAAAGGGAGAAGCACCGTAATTACAAGACTGAAGAACCTCTTCAACTCACCTTAGAGTCTAAGTTCTCAAGAAAGAATGGCAAATATGCCAGGCTACAATGAATGTTCTGGTGACAGATGCCTCAGAAGCAGATACATGCAGTAATTCCTCTAATTTATTGAGGTGTCAGGAAGCACAACTAGAACAGTATTTCCTTTTTTTTTTTTTTTTTTTTTTTTTTGTATCATCCACCATCCAGACTAAAGCAAAGAAATATCTAGCTTTCAGAAAAGAGGTGGAAACAGAACATGGAAAGGAAACAGAAAGTAAAAAAAATGGGGGAGTGACAAAGAAAAGCTTTTGCCAAATTGGTCCATTGGGTAGGATGGCACACTAACATCCCCTGACCACCTTTCACTAAGAAACACAAAAACTAAATGTACACTGTATGTGTTACCTCTCCTGTTGCTGTGAAAAATGCCTGACAGAGGCAACCTAAGGAAAGGAAGGTTGCTCACCATGGAAGGACACGGTTAGTTGTGGCGGGGAAGGTGTGGCAGCAGGTCACGAGGCAGCTCGGCAGGACATCAGCAGTCGGGTAGCCGAGATCTATGCTCACTGCCTTTCACACTTTATGCGCCCCTCCCCACTGTGCCAGCTGACAAATGGTCTTATTCACTCTTAGCCCGGGTCTCTGCTCATCCACTAATCTAGCCAAGGAAATTCCTCACAGATCCAACCAGAGAGTTGTCTCCCGAGAGGTTCAGGATCCTGTTAAGTTGTCAAGCAATAGAAACCATCACACAGACGATGGCAATTTCCTCAATAAACTGAGGTAACATACCTCTAGTTATATGGCTGCTTCAAAGCAGAGGCTTTGGAAAGCAGTCTGATCATTTGCATGATCCGGATAACCCCTCCCGCTTCCTGCTTGTATGTGTATCTTTAAGGTAAACAGGCGACTTTTTAGTGATAGGACAAGAAGGTGGGGGTTAAGAAATGCAGAGCATGTGGCCTTATGTACCCAGGGCATGCAGCTTCGGGAACAGTGCCATGGGGCTGAGCAGACACTCTACGGTGGAAAAGTAACATGAAAAGAAAATATCTAGACTATTTGGACACATTCTGCCTCCTGAACACCTTCCAGATGGGATTTGCAAGAGTTCTGAAGAGAAGATGGCAACACAGATAATTCCATTACACTTTCCCTCAGAGCACCTCAGGAAGCTACTGAGTGTCCTCTAATTATATCTCTTTGTTCTCACAGAAAATTATATTGAGTTCATTTGTTATTCTACCATTGGTAGAATTTCACAGAATTGGTTATATTTGAGGACATTGGCAGATGTTAAATTATATTTTGATGCCTTGGGAAAAAATATCCCCCTCAGACAGAAGCAACAGAAAACAAGAAAATCTTTTCTTCATATCTGCAGAGAAGTTTACAGCTCCAAAGGATGCTCCTGTACACTGTGTTTGATCTCTGTGTCTCCTTGGGATAGACAGCATACAGCTTTGCATGCATCTTATGGAAAACAAAAATGAATCTTTCCCAAGATGTAATATGATAAGTGAGTTACAGTACTTAGATGAGAATTCACTGACTGCTATGGTTCTATTTTAAGATTTATTTTTATTAGTGAATATGTGTGTGTGTGTGTGTACGTGCGCACACGTGCACACACATGACTACAAGTGCCTGTGGAGGCCAGAAGAGGGTATCATATCTCCTAAAGCTAGAGTTACAGGCAATTGTGATCCATCGACCTAGGAGATAGGAACAGAACTTAAGACCTCTGCAAGACCAGAAAGTGCTCTTAACTGCTGAGCCAGCTCTCTAGGTTCTCTTTTTGTGTGGCAAAAGATGAGAGAAAAGGGCAGCGGGGATGAACTTCAAATCTTTATCACATCTCTGATGGCCTTATGTACCTGCAGGAGGATGAGAAGGCCATTTTGAGCTGTTTTGCTGTGCCAAGCAATTGAACAATCTATTTAGCCTTTTCTATATTCTTCTCTTCCCACTCCTCAAGAAGTCTACCCCCTTTCCTGAGTCTACCCCCTTTCCTGATTCTAGTTATACTTTGTGAATTTCTTTGAGTCAGTGGCTGCTAAGAGACAACCAAATGTTCATGTTCTCTCCATGTCGAGTTGTTTAGAAGCAGCGGTCTCTCCAGGACAACAGTCCCACACTCTTGTGCTTGTACACGCACAGGGACACCTCTGCCAAGAGTCTATGGGAAATGTGGTGTGTCACTTCAGGCTAAGGGTCGAGCATATGCTTCCGAGGCAGGCAGTTCTGGCTTACAATGGGTCCATTGAAGAAATTACAGAGATGTTGGAAAGATACGTTTTCCACAGAAACTCTGCTTGCAGTTCTGACGTCTGATGAATGTTCTCTGCACTAGCGTTGTGTAATAACGTACTGCCGTGGACCATCGAGCATTTAAGGTGAGCCTCAGCTTCCAGTCACATGGTGTTGCCTTGGTGTGCTGTGACTTGGTTAGGTTAGATACATCAAATGCATCTTTGATTTATGATAGTTCCAAATTAAGATGAGTTGACAGTGAGGTAACCCAGTTACCTCAGAAAGATAAATACAGCATGTTCCCACACGTATGCGGGTCCTGTCATCGCATCTTTAGATCCGTGTGTTTAATCTGTAGAATCCAGGAAACTAGGAAGGGAACCTAAAAGTTGGGAGCATCCGTGCTTTCTGTTCCTTGTGCGGCGCTGTGGAGAGCATCAATTCATGAGGAAAGGAATAGGCGTCTCTGGGTTGGCTGCTCAGAAGGCACTAGAGATGTACAAGAAATGCATTTCATTATGATAGGCAATGGAGACATATGGATAGCTTAGTTTTTAGTAATTGGAATGCAACGATTGATTTCCATTCTGTGACATGCCTTTCCTCAGTTTTCTACCTGGAAAACTCATTCTCCAAGATGTAGTGTGGGAATGTGTTTCCTTATTCCCTCACCAGCCTCGTCAAGGCTCATGGTTCTCATCTCTGCATCAAACACGTGATATCCACATCACAGGCTACTGCAAGCATTTCTTGCATGTTTCTGTCTCCTGCTTCGCCCATGTTCTCCCCAAATACAGGTCATAAAATTTATCTCTCAGCCTTAGTTAGGCCAGCACAGAAGAAAAATAGAGAAACCATTAAAAAATACCTACTGACTAAATAAATGAAAGGGAGACACCCAAAATTGGTAATCTCCTGATTCCAGTATCTAAGATATCTCTGGAAAAGTCATATGACTTATATCAGCCATGATGACTGTATGAACACCCTCACTTCAGAAGTCAGTTAAGAGATGAATTCAGGATTCCCTTGATGAGCTCAGGTTGCTCTCCTCTTTTCTAAAACCTTTATCCTGAGCTGTTTCACTCAATATTCCTTGTCCTCTGAACCTCACCTTCACTTGTTCCTTGACCTCCAAACTACTTCACAAACCCCTTTCTCTCTCCCTTTCCATTCATTTTTCCTTCATGGTCTCTGCCCTTCTTATTTTAAGTTAAATTAAACTAAATTTTATTTTATATGCATAAATGTTTTGCCTACATATATATCTATGGACCACATTGCTGCCTGGTGCCTCTGAAATCAGAAGAGGGTTTCAGATATCCTGGGACTGGAGCTACAGATAGTTGTGAGCTGCTATGTAGTTCTGGGACTCAAACCCAGGTCATCTGAAAGAGCAAAAAGTATTCTTAACAGATGAACCCTCCATTCTTCTTTAACTACTGTCTGAATATGGTCACTCTTCAGACAAAGTGAAGTATCCATCCTCAAATCCTTGTCCCTGACCTATTGTCATTTCACTTCATGGATACCAACCAAAGCCCAATAACAAGGAAGCCCACTTAAGAGGTCACATGCTAGTTCCTGTCACAGACCCTTAGTCTCTGCTCTTTCCTTCTTGGGTGTGCCCCGACCCCCACTCTGTGCTAGTCTCCTACAGTCACTTTTTATTTTACTTATACAATACCTACTATGCTGGACATTTTCTGTTTTATCCTTAGACCTTCCCTTCATTCTCTGTTACCCCGCTGTCCACCAGGAGTCTGATTTTCCTGAACTGTACCAGTGGGCTTCCTTGCCATCTGACTCCGTTTGGGATCATCCAACCAAAACGACAACCTAAGGTCAGAGGAAATGAGGACAGTGAGATCAGATGATCACTCTCCTGCATTCCTCCTTCCAGGGACTCCACAGATGGGTTGTATCTCCTCTGCTGAAAAAGCCACAGCTCTTCTTTGGGCTACCATTTCTATGTCTTTGTGATGCATTGTTGAGGCTCAGGGAAATGAACAGAATAAATGTAACTCTGTCTGTCTCTTTTGAAGACAGTGAAGGAATTTATGACCCAGAATACACAGCCATGACTATTCTCTCAGTTGTCTAGGTAATCATATTTAGGCCAGGGCTGAAGCTTCCCTTGCTAGTGCTGGAGTGCTTCACACCTCTTGTTAGTTGATTTCCTGAACTCCCTTTTATCTTTGGAAATTCCCACATTATCCAACTTATCTGAACTATTCTTTCATGTGTGCTGTGTATTTTGTAATGATCCCTGCTGATCTACCAACTCATTCCTCAGATCTCAGGCTTTCTACCTTCCCTGGCCTTTGTTCCCTTCTTGGGCTAAAGTTTCCTGTTCTATGCTTTCTTATTTCTACCTTCTCATATTCTTCCTATATAACATTCATAATGTTTGCATTTACTGATGAGTGGCTTGACTGGTTGGTGTCAAGGTTAGTTTGAGTTGTCAACTTGACACCTTCTAGAATATCTGAGAAGGGAGTCTTAATGGAGGATAATCAAGATTAGGTTTCCTCGTGGGGAATTGTCTTGATTACCCTGGGATGGGAAGATCTGTTCACCATGGGTGGAACCATTCCCTATGTAGTAAATTATTTGTTGTATGAATGACAAAACAAGATCTGAGCACTAGCACACATGCATTAATTCATTGCTCTCTGTTCTTGACTGTAGATGTAATATGACCACCTGCTCCAAGTTCCTTGCATTTTGCCTTCTCTGCAGTGATAGACTATAAGATGGAATTATTGACCAAATAAATCCTTTCTTCCTTAAGTTTCTTTTGTCAGAGTTCTGGTCATAGCACAGAAAAAGAAACTAAGATAATTACTGTCTTCTCTTGCCTTCAATAGCGTTTGCCACTAACAGGGAGATCTGTTTCCTACACAAGACCAAACTGATAACACACAGCACAGGGGCTGGTTCCCAGTAGAGGCATTCATTAAATTTTTGTTGGCAAACTGAATGAAGAAAAGGTTCCTGGCTTCTGAAAATAAGGAACAGATTCTCATGATCCATAAAGAATATCCTAAAGTTCTCCCTCCATGAGACAGTGCATTGTACCAAGATAGCAAAGTTCTCCCTACTCAAATGATATTTTAAATGATGATTTTTATCTTTAATTTTTTTGTGTGTATATATCTGTGCATGTATTTGTGTACGTGAGTATAGGTATCCATGGAGGCCAGAAGAGGACATCAAATCTCCTGGAGCCGGAGTTGTGGGCATCTGCCTGTGTTGGGTGCTAGAAACAGAACTTGGGTCTTCTACAAGAGCAGTATGTGCTCTTAACAACTGGGCCCTCTCTCTGATGTCTTTAAGAATTCTCTAAGAGTTGTCTTCCTTTTGCCACTGACATGTTATTATCTTATGATCTAGTTGACTTTTGTGTCCCCTGTCCCTCTAGAGAGGAAGTTCATTTTCAGCTGCCCACTGGACACCCAGGCAGTTATGTAAACATGGTCAATTTTTTTTTCACATAGTATTAGAAAGTGGTATAAAATCCCTGCAAAAACAATAATGAAAAGCCAACAATTGATCCATGTAATATTGGCCAAATGTCCTGTGATTTTTTTTTGGGGGGGGAATAAAGCTTGCTTATTTATTTTTGTTTGTTTGCTTGTTTGTTTGATATCTGTTTGATTTCCTGGTCCAGAAAAAAAAAAAAAAAGCCTGTGAATCTTTGGACAGGGACAATATTGCTCCAAGTATATTCAGATATATTTTACTTACAGGTTTAAATAAAACATTAATTATCCAAATTATTATGAAAGTATGAAACCAAAATATCCAAAATAAAAGAGTAAAAATAAATAGTAACTACATGTAGTTTATCAGAGGCTATATCTGCCTATCACTTTATAAACATTGCCTTCTTTACTGGTGCTGAGAGCCCTGGAACACAGTTCTTTTCTCTATATTATAGATAAAGACCCCGATGATCAGAAGAGGTCAGGCATGTCCTTGATGAATGGCAGAGTTAAGACTGTTTAATTATCTAGCTCTAACCTTAAGCTCTCAGCTGGTCACTTCACCTTCAATTTTAAGTTCTCTTTGGTACCACAAGTTTACCACACTGCTGGCCTTATTATCTTTTGGCCCCAGCTATTCACAAATGGTCTTCACATGTTACAGCTCTTATTATCTCACAGCTAATTCCTCACACGAGGCTTGTTGTTATCACTCCTTGTTTACACACCTTCAAGGCTGTTCAGAATTGCAGTCCTCCAACTGCCATTATTGCATACTTCATATTCCTAAACTCTGTCCCCTCTCACAGCCAGCACACCTTCCAGCCATTGTCTATTCTATCTGCAGTCGCCTCTGCCAGGCAGTCCAAAGTTAGGCCCAGCCCAGGCTCTTGCATGTGCTTCATCAACACTGGTAGCTACGTAGCTCCAGAGACCACACCCAGCTCTGCTGGTAGGCAAACTATGACCCACCAGGTTGGCTGAGCAGCTTCTAGGCAGTCAACAGACCTCGGAAACCGCACTGGTGTCTGCAGTCAATCACACCTCTCACTGAGCGTTGCAAAGGTTGGGGAAGATTCCTTTTGCAGCCTTTGCAGATTGGACTTAAAT
Organism: Meriones unguiculatus; assembly: GCF_030254825.1. Lineage (NCBI taxonomy): Eukaryota > Metazoa > Chordata > Mammalia > Rodentia > Muridae > Meriones > Meriones unguiculatus. The sequence continues at coordinate 44,004,377 of NC_083349.1, forward strand.
CTTGTTGAGATAATTAGCACTTTCGTTATTGCCGAATTCTGCCACAGCAGCTCCTCAGAAGGCAGAATTCTCTATCCACTGTGTAGCAAAACTTCCTTTCAGCCTGAGGGCTGGCCATGTTTAAGTAATGCAGAATTAATGCTTATGAGTACCTACAGTTCATCTCGTAGTCTTCTGGCAAGGGATATGTAAATGTATCACATATTTTATGCACCTTTTAACCTATTAGTCCACAACAATTCTCTATGACTGGAGAATCTACAAGGTGTACTGGCTACTTTTACCCTCTCTTCCCATGGCTAGCCACTCTTCAGAAGGCATAAAATAGATTCTGACATCAACACTTGGCCCCGAATCTCTAGCACTGATTCCTTTGTCAGACATCTATTAAGCGCATCTTATTGCTCATTGTACCAGGCACTTGTAGGTGTTGAGAGTGTGAAGAGGAATCCAGCATGGGTATTTGGTAGAAGGAAAGAAGCAAGTAGGAAGAGGCCTGTTAGAAAGTAATACAGCAGTGTGCTAAAGCGGCAATGACAGAATTACATAAAAGGCACAAAGCGTGAAGGAGGGAATCTTCTGTGTCAAGGGAGAGACTCACTCAAGTGACCTGGAGAGTTGTCTTAGTTACTGTTCTATTGCTGGGAAGAGACGCTGTGGTCAAGGCAACTTATAAAGGGAGGCGTTTAATTAGGAGTTTGCTTACAGATTTAGACAGTTTATTATCATCATGGCATAGTGGCGTGAAGGCAGGCCTGATGCTGGAGAAGCAGCTGAGAGCTTTATTTTCTGATCCCCAGGCATCAGGCATTGAGAGAAACTGGGCCTAGTGTGAGCTTTGGAAACCTTAAAGCTCACCCCCAGGACACACCTCCTCCAACAACTTCCAAAAAGGTCTCACCTCCTAATCTTTTCAAACACATCATTAGCTGGGGACTAGAATGCAAATATATGAGCCTGCCGGGGGCCATTCTGAAAGAACTGCAAAAGTGAACAATTTAAATAAGCCAAGGTTGTACAAATGAAACAGAGGGCTAGCAGGACTCTCAAAAGTGTCCACAAGGCACCTAAGAATAACAGATGGAAGCCAGTTGCATCAGGAGCATGAGGTTTCAGAGACAGAAGTGTTAGGAAGAGCATGGCTGAGACTTGAAGAGGCAACAGCAAGAAAAACTGGCAGAGCCTTGGTTTTGCCTTGCATGCAAAGCAGGATTACCATTGTGTCATCAACAGGATGTTGTTGTAGCTGTAACATCAGCAGCTGTAACGTCCCACAGTGGCATGGATCAGGACCACAGACAGTAGACACTGACTTCCTAACCAACACCGGCAACCTTGCGTTCCTTCTTTCAATAAGAACCTCCATTTTACTGCACATTTATCCTCCATGTGGATAACCATGCCAGTTCCAGCAAGTGGGTTCTTACTGGTCAGGAGCAAACATTGTTTCATTCTTGTTCCCAATGATGGGTTTAAATTTGGGTGATAGAAAAAGCGGGGAACAGAACAGGAGCCTACCACAGAGGGCCTCTGAAAGACTCTAACCAGCAGGGTATCAGAGCAGATGCTGGGACTCATAGCCAAACTTTGGGTAGAGAGCAGGGAATCTTATGAAGGAGAGGGAAGATAAAAAGACCTGGAGGGGACAGGAGCCCTACAAGGGGAGCAACAGAACCAAAAAATCTGGGCCCAGGGGTCTTTTCTGAGACTCTACCATGCATGGAGATAACCTAGAACCCCTGCACAGACGTAGCCTGTTGCAGCTCAGTGTCCAAGAGGGTTCCCTAGTAATGGGAACAGAGACTATTTCTGACATGAACTCATGGGCTGGCTCTTTGATCACCTCCCCCTGAGGGGGGAGCAGCTTTACCAAGCCACAGAGGAAGACAATGCAGCCAGTTCTGATGAGACTTGATGGATTAGGTTCAGTTGGAAGAGGAAGAGGACATTCCCTGTTGGTGGACTGAGGGAGGGAGGATAGGATTGGGAGGGAGGGGGCTACAGTTGGAATTCATAAGGAATGAACTGTAATTAATTAAAAATATAAATAAATATTTTTAAAAAGAAATTTGTTAATGAGACCTGAAGGGAAATTTGCTAGGAGGGATTGCTCAGGAAGATTTTCTCCTTTCTTGTATGTATGTTTTAACATACAAAAACAGATGTCTCTTATGTCCTCAGTATAGTTATATTTGAACATGATGCCTCTTGAATAAAACATCATGGAACCAGGCATAGCAGGGGATACACTTGGAAGAATCCTGAGTTTGAGGCTAGCTTGGGCTGCAGTAAGACCGTTCAATAGGCATCAACCCCACAAAACCAGAAACAAAGAAGTGCTTTTCAGTCACCTTGTATCAGAACTGTTTTAGCCAATTTGACCTGGGATTACTCTCCTCTGGGAATGCAACCTTTATTGGCATGAGAAGAAAAAGTAGCTGGGAAACGTTTACATCTTTCCAGGAATGGTATAATATGAGTGGTAACTGAGACTGAGCTGTACAGCGAGGGAAGTGATCGAGTTTCAGAAATGCCGAGCTAGTCGAAAGAAAAGATTCAAAGACTGGAGAGGAGAAGGGAAGGCCTGACCTGGCTCATCGTTGCTGATAATACATCACTCTCATTTTACACGTGGAGCATATGCCTTACAGTTTCACCAGAGGGTTCCTAGGAATTGCCTCGAACTGATGGTTTGAAACCTGGATCTGGGTTCTATTCCTGATGCTGCTGCTCTAACAATGGCGGCCCGAGATACCTGCTGCCATGGCCTCCCTTGGTGCCTCACACAGGTTGTGGGGAGGTACCACGAAGCAGTGTGCAACTCCTTCACGCTGTGTGTCTTCATTGCTGATGCTGAGGCAGGAGCAATCACTCTAGCACCCACTTGGCCCTCACACTGTGTGTGCACCCACAGGGTAGAGAAGCTGTAATGCCTGTGCTAACAGTGCCTCACACTGGCCAATATGGGATGATAACAGAGGGAGGAATCATCCTCATTTCTCTTCCCCAGATGAACCATTTGAGGATGGAGGGAGATGCCTTCTGTCACTGAACAATTAGAAAGTCACCATGTTTGTTGATAGTGTCTTCTGATTCTGTATATTCCAGGTTCCTGAAATTTTCTCAATTCTAAATGCAAGTCACTGCTCAAAGGGGCAAAATTGTGTTCATAGTTCAGATTTTCAGAAATTAAGTGAAAAGAAGGTTTGGGTGGATGATCCAAGTTCGTCAGAGCTCAGCACACTTTGAAGACCTTGTCCGTTGGTTGTTTTGTGTAGTTTAACTGTCTTTTAGTGGCTTCCCATCTGCGTGTGCTTACTTTCGCGTCTTTGACAGCAGATACTAACAAACACTACATCGTGGGCACTGGACATTGCTGTTGTCCAGTGTCCTGTATTAACATTCAGCAAGTCAGTAGCATGAGACTATTTAAGGGAGCTATTAATTCTTCAGTGGCCTCTTTCCTTTATACTGTCCTCCAGTGAACAGTAGGGATTTAAGAACAGTATTTTAGCAAACTGGCCCCATTTGGGTGAGCTTGCAGACTTACACCACAGGCGCTAACCACTAGTGTCATTGGCCACACATTCCTGTTTTTCTCGCGCACACATGGCAGAACTGCATCTCCCTGAAATCCAAAATGATCGTATGACTTAAAATGGCCCCTGTGACATGGTAAGAAGTCACATGGGCTGCTTATGGGTGGGAGAGTTGAGAAGCAGGAGTGGCAGCTCCTTGTCTCTGCGAGAGGAATTAGAGATGTTCCACCTGGAGGCTGGAACAAACATGGTCCCCTATTCGAAGCATACTGAGCAGGTTATGTAAGTGAGAAGTCAGGCCCTGGTGGTGGGAGCCCCTGGGATCTAGGGGCAGATTCTTGCAAGAGCACAGCCCAGTCCAGCCTGCCGTCTCACAGCCTGGGTAGGCTCCGTCTTCGAAGTTATGGTGATCTCTGACACTAATACCCCAGTCACCTGTGCAGCATGCCAGAGCTGTGCTGAGATTCTCCACACAGTTGCTGAGATTCTCACAGTCACCATGTAGTCATTTTCTTGTCCCAATTCAGAATTAACTGAGAAAAGATCGGGGTCGCATGTTGCCACGTCAAAGGGAGCAGGGATGGGCTGTGAGTGCAGATATCTTAATTAAAGCCCACCTATTGAAGTATGCCCTCCGGCCCCCAGCTTCTTCTTTCTAATTACCCTAAAATCCAGTGGAGACCCTTGCTTATTCACAGTTCTTCTTAGCTGTGTTTGAAGGCTGTTGCTTCCACATTAAATGAAAGCCTTTTCTTTTGTGGACGCTGGCCTCTTTCTCTACTCTCTGTTTCAGGAACAGAATCTGTTCAAGCGCAGAACCCACCGATAGACCCTGTGCTCTGTATCTACAATCACAAAATCCACGTGGAAGTTTCCTTTGGGCTTAAGGGACCACAGAGATCAGCGAGCAAGCAAACAAAACCACTCATTCTCTACCTCTTTCTCTTAATTTCTATTTCAGAGACTCAATGCAGGGATGGTAAAGTGATGTGCTGTAAAAGTTTCCTGAAGATTCCCAGGAGATTTGTGTCTATCTAGAACCTTGAGGGTGAGCTTACTTGTAAATAGAATTCATGCAGCTATCATTGAATTAGGAGATGGTCCTGTTGGATTCAGTTGGGACTCAAATACAGTCTGACTGGTACCACTTCGAGAAGAGAGAAACTTGCACAGAGACACCGACAGGCAGAGGTTGGAGTGATGCACCTGTGGGCAGGTGTTATCAGCTACCACTGTAGAAGACGTGAAGGAGCGAGGGAGAATCCTCTCCTACAGCCATCAGAGCGAACTTGGCCCTGCGGGCATCTTGATTCTGGAGCCGGTTCCGGAATGGTGCACAGTACCTTTCTGCTGTGGTGTGCTACCCTGTTTGCAGTAATGTGTTACAGCAACCCTGGGAATCTCTGACAGCTTTCAAAGCACAAGCTAGAGAAATAAGAAACATTCCTACACACACGCTTGCTAGGAGAGCAAGCATATAATGCTGCGTATACTGTGACTTTTCATCACTGCGCCCGTTACTGAACATTGTTCTCTGAACGTCAGCCACGGGGAAGTTCCCATTTAGGCTGGATTGAGATGTTTGGTGGGGTCACTGCTCCGGGGTCCCCCACACTTCTGTAAGTAGCCTCTCAGCCACTAGCCCAACAAACTTACTAGTCCTCCATGCTGGACCTCGGTGCAACTACTGTCTCATTTTTGTGATTGGTACCTTCTTGGTTTGGTTAGTATTTGTTCACATCTCCCAGGAAAAGTTTGGGCAACCATGCTTTGCCCACAATTACATTCCAACTAAACTATCAGAATATCAGTTTATCAGCCTTTATTGTCCTAGATCCCATAAGGAATGGTTTTCTGTGGCCCCCAAACCATCCTGTAGTGAGGCTTGCCTACAGATAGACCCAAGTTTGTCCATTGCTCATGTCACTCGGGGTTACTCTGAAGCAAGAGAGCCTCCTTTCTGCTGTCCTGGTTACTCCATTTATAAGAGCCACCCCACAATCTGTGTGTTTTTGTCTGTCAGACAGTAGACAGCCTCTGCCATTCTTTTTGTATTTTGGACCATCTGAATTTCCTATGTAGGGAATGCCCCACCCCTGTACCATAAGAGATCAGAGGTTCCTCTCCATCATTCCTACAGGTGACACAGGCATAAGGGACTCTGCAGTTAAGAGGTACCTTGCGTGGGAGGGTAGTAGGGCAGGGACCTGGGGGGGGGGCTCAGAGTGTGAGGACACGGGGACTGTGTGGGGTTTGCCCTGGTGAGGTTACAGGTGTCTCCTAGTTCCAGAACTGCTGAGTGGAGAGCCTAAGGGCACCAATCAAGACTGCTGTGGAGTGGCTGCTACCTAGGGGCAGAGGCTCTGGTTGCACTCTTCCTGACACCAAGCATGCAGCTGGAGTTTCCACAGTGTCCTGGTTACGCAGCCTCCAAGTTATCTGATGTTTCCTTCTAGGAGTACTGTATCTTCCTTAAATGAACAGAGTTGCTTTCTGCTGCTGACAGCCCAGCATCCTAACAAAGAAAGATGGGATGAGATAGAGAATGCGAAGCTGCTGGTAGGATTTGTGAGCTCCTGACACAGCTCTGGACAAAGAGTCTGTTGCCACCGGGTTAACAACAAGCCAGCTGAGAAGTGGAGGGTTAGAAGCACCAGACAGAAATGAGAACTGACAGACGGAACCACAGGGCAGACCTAGGCTGCAGCCTCCATTCCCGGAAATGATTAAGGCCGGCCTCATTGGCATACCAGGTTAGCAAAAGGCTGTGCAGTGTTTTAAAATGAGAGAAGGGTTTCAAGTTAGGGCTGGGAATAGACCTCAGTAAGGATTTTTGACCAAACTGATGCTAATCCTACACCAAATAAAATTCCCATGAGAAGAGCCAAAGAGCAGCTTCTGCCAATCTGCATATCAGCTGAGAGCCTAAATAGGTTGCTTTGCATGTTTGTTATTTATGCTTTCCGTTAAGCCTTCAAATCCCTAAATTCCTTCCGCCTGTGCCAAGCTCACATTTGGATGCTCTAAGCTGCTGCAGCGACGGGGGATTCTCTTCCCCGAGAATGCTGATTACAAAAAAAATAAGCTCTCGGCTCCTGCTTACTCTCACGAGTTTCCAGCAACTGGTGCCCTGACAAATGAAGTGTCAAAACATTTCCAAATTAAAGCCCCACAGCTCACACAACCCCACTCCCGCAGCAGGATGGACTTTCCCTGCTTGCACCCAGCACACACTTGAAGAAACTAAAAATAGCCAGATGGCAATTAACAGAAGCTCCAAGGAAGGGAGACGGGGTAGGCTCCAGCAGGGTCAGTTTTCTGGATGGCTTCCAAATGGAGCTCTCAGCCAGCAGTACTCTGGCCAAGAAAAGGGTTTTCATTAAAACTGCACGAAGGAAGCAGAATGAAAAGAAAGAAAGAAAGAAAGAAAGAAAGAAAGAAAGAAAGAAAGAAAGAAAGAAAGAAAGAAAGAAAATTAAGATTAGAAAGATTTGAAATTACAACAGAAAGAACGGATGGCATCGTTCCCCAGGAGAATAATGACAATAGAGTTTGCTAAAGTGCATTGAGTTCACTTTTGGGACCATCCACTAAGCATCTCAAACACACAGAATTATCTCAAACTGGCGAGGACTCTAGGAAGTTAAGTATGGTTCTTATCACCATACTGCTCTCACAGATAAGGAGACCAAAGCCAGAGACAGCAGGCAGACTGCCCAAGACCTCACAGGACAATCAAGATACACTCCCAAGGCGAGCACAGGACGAGTGCTCCAGATGGAGTTTCAGTAGCTCTCAGACTCCAGACCTCATGACCACAACCATTGTGCAGTGATATTTAATGTATTGGGGGCTTATTTGAGTGACCAGAGCACTTTCGTCTGATTGCTATTTCTAGGGATTTTTTCTCCTAGAGTACTTTCGGCCAACCTTTCCATGGCAGCGGCTTTTGAGACTGTGCCTATGTTCCTCTGACAGACGAGGTAGGTCTTAATTTGGCCTTTTCATTGCTATTTGCATAAAACCAGGAAACTATTAGCCTTTCAAGGCCATAATTCTCTCATCTCTGAAAGGGCAATAATATTAGCATTTATTTCATTAAAAAAAAAAAACTGTCAAGAAGGTTAAAGGCAACAGTGTGTGGAAAGCCCTCAGCTTCGGGCTTGACTGTACAAGCCTCTGTACAAATACAAGTTATCAGTCACTCTAAACCATACCTCTTTAGGGATCAGTATTGGTGCCCTTTTAGGCAACGAATATGAGGGTTTAGCAGGAAAAAAAAAATGCCAAACTCTACAGACTCACTGGACTTATTCTAGAATGGTCTTCAGTTCGATCGAAGCAGACAAGTCTGAAAACGAGTTTGAATTATGATCGATTTGGAGGCAGAGTGACTAGCCACCCTGCTTTATCTACGACAAAAGGGATTGGGGACAGCTCGAGGCTTTCATTTTCAGAGGGGAAGGTAAGTAGCCATTTACCTTTCCTTGCCCCACCCCTCATTATACATGGAACCGTGGGAAATGGAGCTTGCCTGCCTGCATTGATTTAATGTTTACCCTTGATGTCCTATGTAAGGGATGTTTCCCTAGTATCATCCTGGAGATCAATTGTTCGGAATGCAAATGGTGGTAAAGCTTAGTCTGGGGGAGGAGGAACTAGGAAGTTTCATTTGGCTGTGGGTCACCAGTCTCCAAATAGCAACACAACACAACTGATGCTGTGCTTTCTAGCTGACATTTTTGTCTACTTCCAAATTGGTTTGAAATTCAAAGGGGGAAAGGGATGTAATTAATTATCATCCATGTGATTAATTACCACCTTCGTAAACCCCAGCAGATGGATGCTTATTTTATTTCACTGGCAGATAAGCCTACTTCAGGGCAAGCAGAAAGAGGGCATCTCATGGTCCAATATCTTCATTGTTGTCAATGGGAAGATGAAGAAACTCATAGACCAAGTCACAGGGCCTTCAAGATACAATTATTAGTGAGATAATGCACTGGAGGAGTCAACTTGAGAAGCTGCAACCAGAATTAAGAGTAGACAATAAGGTGAAAATGGCTGATAGTTAACAAGAAATGCACAAACTCTGACTGCTATGCTCCCACAGAGGAAAAGAACTTCCCCAGGATAAAGTCATCGCATCCATGAAAGAAGCGCAAATCATGAAGAAGTAATCAATAGCTTAAAGATGATTTTTTTTTAATTGGAGAAAATAAAACTTGTCATAACTCAAATGCAACCACTCACCTACAATCTTGAATACCAGTTCAGGTGAGAGAAGAAAAATGCTCTTCTCTCCTGCCCTCCCACCTCCTCTCAACTTCTGATTCTTTACTTTGGTGGCCATGTTTACTTCATAGTTATTAGCCATCCATGACTTACATAGACACCTCAAGGCCTGTGTCAGAGGGATTAGTTTGGGCAAATTCAGCCATTTCTGGTCTTACTTTTCTCCCTTCCCCCTTCTCTTTACCAACCAGGATATCTAGAAACAGGTTTTCAAAAGTACCCAGCTTGGGTTAAGCCAGAAGTCCACATCCTCCTGATTCTCACTGAACCCATCTGTCAACCCCGATGTGGTGGATGGAATAACTACTTTGGGATTCCCAAAAGCATATAGCAGCAGGCAGAAGCAGCGAGAAGTTCTGAATTAAAAATCCAACAGAACTGGAAGTACACCTAGCTCCTTTTCTCTTCTCCCCATAACCTCCATTCTTGGCTCAGTGCTCCAGAAATGGGCACCAACAACACGGAGCACAAAATCCCCCGAGCTTCACCTGGCTCCACCTCTAGCACAGGGAGAGGAAACAGCTATTGTGGGAATGTAGAAGTCCTGTTTTCTTCTCTCATCTTCTCCATCTTCTCTCTTTTATTCTCCCTTCCTTCCTGATTTCTTCCCTCCTTCCATATTCCCACCTCAACAGTATCACCATAATGGTAGCGTCAACTGGTAGGAACCAAAGCCAGGCGGGAGAACCTTCCTTTCCACTCAGGGGCACTGTTGTTCCAAAGGCTGACTCTTGCCCCCACCACTGGTACTTTGTTCCCCTTGTGCCCTTTTTGCCTGGCCAATAAGTAGAAAAGAAAGCCGTGGGCAAATCAGCTTCTTCCAAGTGATGGATTGTCTATCCTAACTTTTATGCTTCTTCCTCTGTCTTCGGGTGAAAAGAAAGAGATGACCAGACAGAGCAGAGGAATTTTAGAAATAAAGTTCATTCCCTCAGTTGCATGGCAGGGCCGAGTAGCAACTCTGCTGTCCCTTCCTGAACCTGCCAAGGGTTCGTTGGTTATAGAACTTCAAGGTGGCCTTGACTCTGGAAGTTGGTGCTGGCTGTTGGCTGGCATGCTTCAATTGCTCCCATGTGTACCCTCAGATAGAGCAGGCAAGACTTGGGCATGGGAATGCCAGCAGAGATCTCTAGATTGGCTGAAGCTGAGGTCCCTGGAACTCACAGAGCACATTGCCTCTGTTACAAGGCCAGCGCAGACTTAAGGGCTAAAAAAATCTCTAAAAGAGAAGGGTAGCTCTATGGCATGGTAAAGAGGGATGCAGATGGAGACAAGAGACATTGGGGCTGTTATCTTAAAATTCTGTTGTACTCCGCCCAGGGAAATAATGTTCCAAAGCTCAAGGATCATTTCACACAGTTGACACCTTGGACAAACAGGATGACACTGGGAAAGTTGCGTTTTGCTTAAGATCACAGAATCTGCAGAGGGGAAAATATGAGACTGGATGTCAACAGTGCTGATCCCCATGACCAGTATCCCTGCCTCCAAGAAGAGCTGCTTTAATTTTTTTTTTGAGCATTCTGGCAAATTAACAATATTGGGCAACAGTTCCACAATGTGCTAGCAATCACTCACCATTCAGATATATTTAGCAAAGGAAAAGGATGTCAGCCCATGGAGAGCCAATGATGGGGGGCTGGGGCGGACGAGAGCAGAGTGCCTCATGGAGAGCTATTCATTACGTGGCAATAAAGTGCCTCGTCTATTCTATGTCTCAAAGCATAGTACATTCTGTCTCTGGAGTCCCTGGCACTCGAAGCTTAATTTTTTTTTATTGAGGTAAAATTCACATAACATCAAATTAACCATTTTCAAGAGTACAATTTGGTGTCATTAGTACAGTCATTATGTGGTACAACCATTACCTCTATCTAGTTCCAAGACATTCTCACTACACCATAGGAACCTCTGTCCCTCTAGGCAGTTCTTCTGTCCCCTCCCACCTGGGCACAGCTCTGGCAACCACTGGTGTGCTTTCTGTCCCTTTGATTTACATATTCTGGACGTTTCACATAAATACAATAATCATATGACCTTTTATGGCTGGCTCTTTTCACTTGGTGTGTTTTTGAGGTTCACCCGTGTGAATGCAGATATCAGCATTCTATCCTGCTTTATGATTCACATAAGTATTAATAATGTTCTATTGTGTGGCAATACCACATTTTATTTATGCACCTATTAGCTGAAAGGCCTTTTAATTGCTTCCAGTTTGGGGCTATTTTGAACAGTGTTGCTGTGAACATTTGTGTTAAAGTGGCAATTCTCTCAAAGCTCGGTTTTGATTCTGGCCTTGAAAAGGCTCCTTCAAATAGTGCGAGAGGGTAGTGACCCACGCCAGCGTGAGCTGGTCTCTAAAGGCGATGTGGCTCTGGAGGCTCGCCTGGTGCAAGCAGTGGTCCTCAGGAAATTCTGCTTCAAGCCCTGCTGCTGAAAAATAAAATAACAAGGGAAGAAAAAGGGTGACAAACAACCAACAAGGCCGTATCTCCACATTGCCTGTCTTACACAGACACCTTGAACGAGGTAGAAAGAGACCGTAAGATGGGGGGAAACTGAGTCTGAGTTTCTGTAGTGTATCTACGTAATTCTAAGTAGCACCCGTACTTCTGACCCCTGCTGTGCACAATAGGCTCATGCCTAGATCTTGATGAGATGTGTGTTCAAGGTCCCCTATTAACATGGAAGCTAAGAGAATACATAGATCAGTCACTGTAGCATCAAGAGAGAAGTGGAAGAAAACATAAAGGAATGGGATGTTTTTAGGTGCCTTATCAGCTCAAAGAATAACAAGGCAGAGAGAGTAGCATTCTTTTTTTTTTTTCTTTATTTTGTTTTGTTTTTGTTTGGTTATTTTTCAAGACAGGGTTTCTCTGTGTAGCCTTGGCTGTCCTGGACTCACTTTGCAGACCAGGCTGGCCTCAAACTCACAGAGATTTATCCACCCTTGCCTCCCACAGTGCTGGGATGACAGGCGTGCGCTGAGCGTAGCATTCTTGATGAGATTTGAACAACATCAACAACAAAAGGTTCTGGTAAATTGACAGACCCCGGCAGTATAATGTCATCATTGCCTTGCACTGTGCCAAGTGCGTCACAGCATCTAACCAAACTCAAACATTGCAAGTCAATGAGTTCATGGTCCTCACTGAGGACAATGAGGCATAGACAGACATAGGAACTGGCCCACGTCCTGGCAACTTAGTAACGGGATTAGATCAGGTGGGGATGGCTGTAGTCTGGGATCTCACCTGAGCACCAACACACGGGAATCTTGCATACCCCTCAGCACCCAACTTGCTCAGAGGTGTCCACAGGTGTGAACCAAATCAATGTATTCACCAAGGGTGAGGCATCCTTTCCACTCTGGGAGGACGGCAGAGCTGATGTCTCCTCTGTCTGCTGGATGAGCACTGAATGTTATTTTTCTGACTACTGGCATCATTTTGACATGTTTGAAAATGCAGTAAAAATCTACCAGGAAAATAAGCAGATTCACTTCATCTTAAAAACCATAGAACTTACCACTGCACTGTGCACAAAAATCCCATCTGGAAAATATTAGGAGGGAAAAAATGGCATATTTTTTTCTGAACACATACATGATAAGAAAGGGCAAGGTGGAAATGGGTCCCATTCTGGGTTGTGACACAGCGATTTACACTTTTCTGACATAATTGCATTCGGAAAGGTCAAGCAAGAGAGCACTGTGAGCCATAGGCAGAGGCTGGGCTATCCCAGTTCTCCAGGTGGGGTACTCCCTCAGTGTACACACATGCGCGCGCGCGCGCGCGCGCGCACACACACACACACACACACACACACACACACACACACATGCACACATACAGCAATAAGAAGCATCTGCAGATAGTAAAGGACAATACATATAAAGACCTCACTCTATGATTGCAACAGAGCTCTTTCCCCTCTCATTTTGTATTCTCTAGCTGTCTGAAGTATGGTAAAATAACAGGCTATATGAGTACAGGAGAGCGTATTTTATTATTTCAAGAGAAAATGCAGAAGTGAACGCAGAAAAAAAAATCCCACCAGCTATATTCCTGATAACCCAATGTTTGCCCTCAGAAAATCTCTGTGGCTCCCACATCAGATGTGTGTCCTGAATCCTCCTTAGTGGTCTTCACCCTCTGTGACTTCAATTCCTTCCACCAACAGCTTTTCCACTAGGTCTCCCCTTATAGCCCGTGGTCAGGTCCCTAGTACCGATGTGCTCCTAGGTCATGAAAAGCATCAGCCCTCACATTCCAGACCCAGCTTTTACATTCCCATAAGCCTCTGCTCTCGTGCCTTCTGTACTCTCTTCCTCTGTGTAAGAGACCTGCCCTGTGCCCATCTGGGAAAGTTTTCTACCTAGGCCATCATCTGGTAGTTCGGTGCTCTTGTGGCGAGTAAGAACAAGGTGATTCCTCCCCCCCCCCCGCCCACCCCCAAAAGGCTCCAAATTTCTCATCACAGCCAAGCATGAAGATTTTTATTCTATTTCACATTCTTGGCTTACTAATATACTACTGAACTTGTCAAATTTAAAAATCTGTCTAAATCAAGCTCTTTGATGGCATTGTTTAGATGTTCAAATACAGTGATAACACTGTACAGATAAATCTGAAATGCGAAATCAGCACATTAGGCGGAGTGACTATGGGCTTTAGGAGGCTCTCTTTGATGAACGGCACAGCCCTTCGAAGTCCTAGTGCAAGCCCGTGGGGGCAGGTATGAAACAGATCCTGCTAGACAACACGGAAGCATATGGAACAGCTGCCTGCCCTGTCTGAAGGAATGCCATCGGCAAGGACACGGTGAGGAACGCCTAGTGGAAATACAAGTGAGGGTTAGAGTCACCATGTGCATCGGTTACCCTCCTCGTGGCTATGACAGAGTACTCGCCAAAAAACAACTTGAAAGAAGGAAGTGTTTTCACATTGGTTTACAGTTTGAGGGGATAATCTGTCGTGAGAGGAAGGCGCAGAAAGTGGCCGTTAGAGCAGCATAGGCAGTTAGGAATCAGAGCTGTGCTGGTCTTTATCTGGATCTCCCCTTCATTCATATACCCACGTTTAGGGTATAAATTCCTCCTACCCCCTACCACCACATAATGCAGTCAGTGTCAAAACCCCCTCACATGTATGTTTAGAAGTTTGCCTCTCAGATGAACCTAGATCTCGTGACGCTGACAATATTAACCACCATGCCAGGTATCCTGGGCAGTAACTCTTTCCCCAGTTGGAAAGAGCCCATCCCAGCGGATAAACCCTCACCTACTGGTATTTCCATGTGGGTCTCTTTTTTAATGAAATCAGAATAGTTCCATGGCTAAAAATTAATCTCCATCATGAAACTTTCTATCAACACTTTATCCTTTGCAAATGATGATTTTAAAATCACCAACAAGTGAAGTGTCTAAAATAAATTGAGAAAATGAATCTAGTAAAAAAGAAAGTGAAGCAACCATCACATTGTATTAACAAGTATCACTAACATTTTATGTGTGTGTATATATATATATACATTATTTAGACAAGTATACATTCTCTTATAACTTTTTATCTTCATTTTCAATGCTATCAATGACCTCCAAGGCCACAGGGTAATCTCTTTTGCTTCAGTGTTAATGGATGTACTGTAATATAATCAATTCTCCATGATTAGATCCCCAAGCCTTATCAAAGGGCCACTCTATCAGAATGATAGAGTCCAACATCCACACTGTTAATTGTGTCCCTGGTGGTTCTGGGGAAAAGACACTTCTCAAAATCCAGTTGATAGAATGTAACATTTCTAAGAATTCTACATTATAGTAAGATATCCCTTCATAGTATCTTTCTCTACATAAAGTCAATACACTAATCAATACTTCTGATCTCTTGTGTGTTTGCCTTTTGATAACTTCTTTCACCGTTAAAAATAACTTGTCTATAACTTAATCATACAAAATTTAAACTATCAAAAAGAAAGCTGGGCATGATGGCACACGCCTGGAATCCCAGGACTCTGGGAGGCAGAGGCAGGCAGATCTCTGTGAGCGTGAGGCCACTCTGGTCTACAAAGTGAGTCTAGGACAGCCAAGGCTGTCCAAAGAAACCCTGTGTCAAAACAACAACAACAAATGTCAAAAAGAAAGTCAAAAAGAAAAGAAATTCAAATTCACAAATAAAATGACTAATAATACTCTGTGACTCTCGTAGGGATTTTACTTGTTTCTACCTCCACATTACAGCAGTAACTATGTTCTACTGCATCACTGTTGTTGTTGAGCATTTGATTGACAGCTTTTCTCTTCATCACCTCTTTCCATGTGGACTTATTCACCTACACAGGTACCACCATTTTGCTCCATTTCTCCAATTTGTTCTCAGAGACATTGCAGAGGCTCAGATCTTAATATATTTGACTATTTCCCCTCAAATTCTGGACCTAATTATTTGCTGATCAAATTCCACTGGGGATCAAAATTACTAGGTCTGTAAATTATAATTTCTTGTATTTGCATTTTTCTCCCTCAAAAAGATATCAGACAATATTTACCCAGCTCGACTCTTCTGGCACCTCTCCAGCTCTCTATGGGTTCTCAGAGACTGCCAGCAGCAGCTCCTGCCACCCATCTGTGAGGTCTTTGAGTCCTGGGCATTTCCATTGTTTGGGCTTTCAAAGCCTGTGGCAAATTAATTTGTTCAACAAACAGTCTTTAGAATATTCTCTACAGTTACAGATCTCCATCCTTTGAGGGAAAGTTGAGTTTTTGCTTCATCCACAAATAGTGGTTGCTTAATTTGGAGACTAGGGGTATGGCCCAATGAAAAGTACTGTTTTTTGTTGGGTGATATTAGCTCTTATAATTATTAAAATTGTATAGCTGATCTATGAAACTCACTGATTGTCTCCAAAGGAGAATGTAGATGAGAGCCTCCAAGAGTATTCAGTGTTTTGCCAGCAGCCACACAATGTCCTCATAGTCAGCAAAATGGCTAGAGTGGCTACACTTTTGCTACTCTTTTTAAAAGTCACTCTTTTTAGCTTTATTTTTTGAGACAGGTTCTCACTTTGGAGCTCTGTCTGGCCTGAAAGTCACTTCATAGACCAGGTTGGCCTTGAACTCACAGAAATCCTCATGCCTCACCTTCCTGAGTGTTGGATGTATACCACCATGCCTGCCTTAAAAATCATACTCCACTACTAACATTGTCATAGTTTGCTTAAGCTTCTGTTTTAGTTAGATTTCTATCGCTGTGATAAACCACATTGGGCAAAGGTGATTACAAGCAGTAACATGAAATAGACCCTTTCCTCCCCAGGCAGGGTAGAAATCTGGAGGCAGGAACTGATATAGAGGCCATGGAGGAGTGCTGTTTATTGGCTTGCTCCCTGTGGCTTACCAACCAGGGGCTAGGCCCTCGAATATCAATCATCAATTAAGTAAATGCCATACAGGCTTGCCCAAAGGCCAATTTTCTCATCTGAGGTTCCCTCTTCCCAAATGACTCCAGCCTGTATCCAATTGATGGCTTCCATAACGAAAGTCACAGATTAGGAGGATTAAACAATAGAAATTCATGTTTCTTCTAGGTTAGTTTGAAAAGTACAAGATCAAGAACCCAGTCAGTCTGGGTTCCTTGAAAAGGTCCTGACCTGCTGTTTACTTGCAGGGCAGAAAGCAATCCAGGCGGCTCTCCTGTGTCTCTTGCTATACAGATATCAATCTTCCATTATGAAGACTCTACCCAGCCACCTCGTCTACCTTTCATTACTTTCTTACTCTAAGAAATGCAGGTGGCTACACAGCCACACTGGGGGTTAGGGCTTTACCATACAATTTTGAACAGACAGAATTCAATCCACAATGTACACAGTAGTCACAACTTTTTACTGTCCTGTCACAGGGTCCATATTTGATAAAGGGGGAAACAGAGTCTTTTATTTGACAAGGTTGAGGTATGGACTGGGTTGGCTGGACTTGGTGAAGGCCCTTGCAACTCACCCACACATTTTTCTTAGTGGTTAAATAAATATATAAAACAAAACAGTGTTTCCACAAGATATACAACAATGCAAAAAATTAACACGTGAAAACCTTTTATTCAGTTGGGAAACCACCTTAATTATTGATTTCTTCCCTTGGAATCTCAAGGAAGGGCTTCGGGGAATCTCTAAAAGGGGGCCTTAATCCATTATCCTTGCTTCTCCAGTCCTCCAAGGTGATTGGTAGGACTTTGGGTTAAAAGAAGAGAGAACCTCTCTAAATCTAGCACAACGGAAGAACATTCTGGAAAGGAGGCTATTATTTTGGATGAAAGAGCCTTCAGATCTGCAGGCGTCTTATGTCCAGAGGCTGTGACCCTCTGCGGGCAGTTCCACAGAAGCAGTCTCTTCCTGGGCGGGAAGAATGGCCAGCTGTTTAAAGCACGGGCAAGTAGAGAGGGATGTTGACCTTTGCACCTCTGTGGCTCAGGATGGAAGCGGTGGGATGGCATGTGTGACCTGCTCCTCTGCAGTAAAGGCATGCCTGGTAGGTTTTTCCCAGAAATCTAAGGACAATGCACAGAGTAGGGAAGGAGAGGGAGGACCCTGGAGGTGCTGGTGTCGAGAAAAAATAAAAATGCTCAAAGGACACAGCTACCGACGCCCTCTCTGAAGCAGGTGACCCGCTGGACTGTCCTGCGAAGCAGCCCTTCTGCTCTTTCCTCCACATAGGTGTGGTTTCCTTGGTTTCCTAGGTCTCAACCGAGGGCATTGCCGCGCAACGTTGTAGCCACATCCAGCTGTTTTCCTCTGATTCTCAGGTGTAAGCTTCTCCCTGACAAGGCACTAGCTTTCAGTTTTAACACAGAGTTATACACATGGATTGAAGCAGACTTCTCAGGCACATTCCTTTCCGTTCTTTCCTCTGCAAGACCAGATTGAAGGGGTCTGTTTTTGTTTGCTTGCTTCTCTTAAATAGCTTCTATTTACCAGCGATACGGTCTGTGTGGCTTTCAATACGGGGAGTTTGTTTACCAAGATCCCAGCATCTTTCTGTGCCAGGAAAGGGTAATACCTGTCTGACAGACTCAGCTGTCCTGGCCACATGTCCCCAAATCATAGCAGAACACACACAACTGACAGTATGATGGTTACTGATATTTTTTTTTCTGTTTTTCCCAATAAAATACAAGACAAGAAGATTTCAGTGGGGATACAATTGTTCTCCACTCATTCCTAATGCTTCAAGCAATATGCAGCATTTAGTAAGCATCCAATACACTATGTGCTTGAGGAAATGAATTCATGGGATGTTTCTCTTTTCTTCCCCCCTTTGCTTTCTCGAGACTCCTTCCTCTTTTTCCTCTTCTTCTCGCCCCTGTGCTCTTCTCCTTCTTGTTCCTTCCTCCCCTTATTCTCTTCCTCTTCTTTTTTCTCCCTTTCTTCCTACCCTCATCCTTTTACTGCTTTCTGGTTAAATTTCCATTCCCATACCATGTCTGTTTTTCTCTAAACAATGTTTTAGAATTAGGAGGTTATTTCTCCCCTAATCAGAGGTGTTCTAAATTTGGATCGGTCACTCCTTAAGTGAAAGAGAGGTTAATTAATCACAGTTGATTGCCCTAGTTAGGGCTACTAATGCTGTGTTGAAACACTATGAGCAATGCAATTTGAAGAGGAAAGGTTTTATCTGCCTTTCACGTCTGTGTTTACTGTTCATCAGAGAAGGAAGCCAGGACAGGAGCTCAAGCAGAGCAGGAACTTGGAGGCAAAAGTTGATGTAGAGGTCATGGAAGGATGCGGTTTACTGTCTTGTTCCTCATGGCTTCCTCAGCCCATTTGTTTGTTTGTTTGTTTGTTTGTTTTGTTTTAAATAGAACCTAGGGCCACCAGCCCAGGGGTGGCACCATTCACTATGGTATGGGCCCCTGTCAATCACCACTTAAGAAAATGCCCTACAGGCTTGCCTCCATCCTGATATTAGGGAAGTATTTTCTTGCTGAGTTCCCTTTTTTCAAATGACTTCAGCCTGTGCCAAGTTGACATAAAACTATCCAGCACATTGACAAAAATCACTGAGACCCAACTAAGTTATCCCTGTTTCATCATGTCTTTTAAATCTACTCAGTTTCTAGCCATCATTTGAACCTTTTAATAACTCCACGTATTTCTGGTTTTCTTTGTTCTTAATGAGCAGAAATATAATGTTGATATAAAACAGTTCCTGTTCTTTCTTCACCCTGACTCCCACAGTTAAGTCAATACAAGGTAAATTTTAAGGTATTTCCTATGCTGTGTATATGGCTTTCCACAGAAAGCCATGAGGAGTTGGAATCAAAGACAGATAGAAAAATGAACACAAACCTCAACACGAGGGCTTGATGTTGGTGAATGAAATTCTATGTGAGGCCCTTCTTAATCTTAACACAAGTGAGATTGCTTAATGGAGCCAATGACTTAAATTCAAAACACATTTCCTAAATGTATAGGAAATATAGCATCATTGTAAGATATTACATTTTCCTGTGGTTTACATGAGAAAACTAGAAAAACAGACAGTGTCACCTAACTTCAAGCTAATTTTTTCTCTGAGTGCTTTTGTCTCCTTTTAGAAAGGACTTGTCAGCATACTTTGAAAGCAATTGTCACACCAGCTTCTCTTAAAACAGTGGAACTTAGGGGTTCTGAGGATTGGAAAGCATTATTTTGGTCTGTTTCATCAAAGCCTTCCTTTCAATTAACAGCCAAACCTGGACTCCATGACTTACATAACATTCATATAACACTGTTTTATACAACCAAAATATTAGAGCAAAACACTCAGAAGGACCAGAGGGAGTGTCTGTACATCCGTCACCTCTCCAACAAAGCTTCTGTGAAAACAACTGGACTTACATCTTGTGGAGTTGGAGCTGTGTTCTACAACTATTGTCACAGCCAGGTGAGCATCTTAGTGGGAATCAAGCAGCGACCTGAGCTCTTGCTGAAGATAGTATCCACTAGTACAGGTACTTCCCAATTTAAATTTGTTTTTGATTCACTGCCAATTATCCGGATTCGCTGATACTATTTTTGCTTTCTTTGGATTTGCTTTTCACTGACAGTTGTGTGTTTCACACGCATCAAATACTTTTAAAATCTGTGTGATGCCTTCCTTTCCCTTATAGGAGAGAGTCTGAGCTCTGCAACCCTTATCTCGTTGATCTCCACACAGAGTGGCCTGTCTTGGTCTTTCTTCACACCACTAGGATCAAGACTGCATTTCATCCAAAAATGACTTGCGGAAAGACAAATGGTACCTCAGTTCACTAAGTAAAGCCAGAACGCACCCTCTGGTGCATTTAACAGATATTCCCAGAGGGACGAATTTGTTCAGGCGGCAGCATGCGCCATTATTCAGTTAGTGGTCATGGCCTATGGATTTTCTGCGCATCCCTGAAAGTGGGACAGTGCAGGGGAACATCAAACAGGTGGCACGGAGGCCCACTTCCAAGTCCATTAGAGGCAGGGTTTTCAAAATGACACCCGGCCAGTGAAATCAACGTTTTACGACTTCCGCTGCCACGGTCCCTGCAATCCAAATAGCTAACTTCAGGGAAGCCACAGTAATCGAATACAAAAATTTTTAAAATCTCAACATCAACCTGCACCTTTGCTACACAATGCTCGAGGCATTTTATTTTGCTGAGTGAACACTCTGCATAATAGGTAGCTTTAAATTGCTCCCTGGTGTCTCTCCTTGTTCTTTATCCATAAACAAAGGAGACAAAAACACCTTTAAATTCAACCAAGAAAGCTTGTATCTGCTGCAACAAGGAAAGAATTTTGAACCTAGAAGGCAAGGTATTTCAAGTCACATGAACACTAGTTTAGATAAGAAGTACCTGGGATGGAGAGATGACTCAGAGGTTAAGAGCACTGGCTGTTCTTCCAGAGGTTCTGAGTTCGATTCCCATCAGTCGCATGGTGGCTCACAACTATCTGTGCCCACTTCTGACTTGTAGGTATATATGCAGGCAGACACTGTATACATAATAAAAACAAATCCTTAAAAAAAGTCCCTGCTTTGTTAGTTTTGCCATTTGAGGTTTAAGAACAAGTTCTATTTTCCAATGTGGATTTAACAATAACCCCGATTAGGAGCTTCACCATCCTGCTCAAGGAACAAATGCACCTTTATATTTCTCACTGAAATGTATTTGTAATAACTGGATGAGACCACAGTCTTACCTTGTTCACTTCTTTTTAGCTTTCTCCTTCATGTACATATGTACATAGGTTACTCGCTGGGTGAAAGTTAAATTCTATGAGGCAGGCCTTGACCATCTTGTGTTTCAAAACCCGGAGAGCTCTCATAGGAACTGTGAGGTTCTGCCTAAAATCATGTGACGTGGCGCCCACAAGATTGGTTTTCTGTGTCAACTCAGTCCATCTGAGGGAAGCAGCGAGCGCCATCTTAGAAAGGTCTAGCATGTCTTGCCATGCTGGTTGTCCACGCTTACTGTTATTTACAACCCTTTACATGCACATCCATGACCTTCCTGCAGTCCTGTGGGGGCATCGGAGTCTGTGCCTTTTCTGTACTCAAGTCCCATTACAAAACTCAGTAAGTCTGAAGCCATCAGGGTCTTCTTGTCCACTCCCAAGCAGCAAAAGCCAAGACAAATTCTAGCTAAGCATACTTCATTACATGTGGGTAACTTGTAGAGCTGTAGAGTTTCTTCCCAGAGACTTTATCTAGTCAGTTTGTGTACTCATTCAGGGAGCTTCAACTCTAAAGCTATGAGATAACTCCTGGCCAACTGGCCACAATCAACCCCAAATAACTTATCATGTGACCATGTTGACCGGTCCTCAGTGAGATTTCGGCTATGAAGGTGACTCTCTACCTCTCCTCTTCCCCCCATAACCAGCAACAATTTATAGAAATCAGGAGTATGCCATATACCATTACAGAGTGATCAGCCTCCCTAACAAACTGACCTAATCTCCATGGTAGGAAATCCACAGATTCAACAATCAATGGACACAACAATGACTCAGTTATTTCCTCTGCTTAATGGCCACCTGTGTTTTCCTACATTAACCCAAAGGCAGGAAAACTAAACCCAAATATATTGCTTACCAGTTAATATGTTTAATTAAAGATTACATTTATTAATGGATTTTTTTTTGGTTTGTGTTTTTGTTTTGTGTTTTGTTCCATTGTATTGTCATGAGGGGGAGCGCATGGGCCACGGGTTCCTAATACTACTTATGTGTCCTTCAAAATGCAGATTTGTGTTTTAACTTCCTCTTGGCACCAGCCTTCTGTGGTTTCTATATTTTATTGGACTTTGAATTTTATTCATATTTTATTGTATAGCTGTATGGAAAAGCTCAACATCTTTGTGGTAGAAGTTAGGACAGGGTTACCTGGATAGGTGGGCGGGTGGGTGGATGTGTGGATGGGTTGGTGGATTGGTGGATGGATAGATGGATGGGTGGGTAGGTGGAGAGACAGGCTGATCATTTGCCTCCATCTACACTAAAGACTATATAGACCATGCTCCATTTTTTTTTTCCTCACTTCCACACAATAACCCACCCTGCTCTGAACAGCAAATAAGAGGACTTTGGAAGCAACAGCCCTGGTCCCATATGCTGGAAGCAGATGGGAGCCGCGCTGTCTTCACAGTAGCAGCTGCCCAGGAACCAAAGCGAAGAGGAGGAGGCTAGGGAAAGGAGCATGGAGGAAGAAAAACACAAAAGAACAACCACAAGGAAAGGCGAGGGAGGGTTCCTGCTGCCAGTCTCAACTAGGGTCAGAAGCAGACACACAGGCCAAGTGCTCCTTAAAGCAATATTTGCCCATTTGTGGAGCCCCGTAATTGGGTAGAATGGCACCGTGGAGAGCAGAGACAGGCTGCTCAGAGCAAAAGCAGGCCCGTGTTCACTCCAGGGCCAGATTTCAGGGAGTGGGAAATGCTGGAGCCTAGATGCTCTCCAGGGGATGGCTCTAACCTCCTGATAAGTTGTAAGAAGGATGGGAGGAGAAAGGCCGAAAGGACAAAATTAAAACATAGCGAAACTAACAGGGACATGGCTTCAGCTCCCACCAGAGAAATCAGGCAGGGAAGAGCTTTTGATCACAGGTGTCAGTGACCAAAGACAATGAAAGGCCCTCCATGAGTAGCTGCAGACAGTCCCTCTTCGGGGAGAGCTCTGGACAGTAGTTATCTATTACTCTGGGATGGCCAAGTTTTGCCAGGAATTTATTTTAAAAATATTCTTGAGCTAAACTCTCAGGGTCCTTAAAACCCAGATGCCTATCGATTACATGCCATGACTGATCACTATAAAGCCACTGGAGCACTGAGCTTACATTCAATGTTACACTTTAAAATGGCTTTTCTGTGTCTACACACAGATATATAACACAAGTGCACGTGCTCATACTCCAACCTGGCTGTGTGGTTTGGGACAGATTACTGGCCTCCACTTTTGTTTTTTATAAAGTGAATGTGATAATACCTATGTCATAAATTGTGGCATATATATATACCACACACATACACACATAGGCGTGCACACATTTACACGCATAAGACATGCATGTGTGTCATATAGTAACTACTAGGTATTGGATTAGCTTAAATTTTGCTAAATTATCCAAGAGCTCCTATGGGTCCCATCTACTGGGGCGTTTTTTTCTCCCCACAATTATCCAAAGTAGATTTTCTTCCTGAGTTTTTTCTTTGAAGGTCTAGCATTGAAATGCATACCAGTTCTATGGAAGAAAGCCAAGACAGCCAGCTTTCCTTGAAAGGCTTCGTGCCACAGAACAACTGATCCAAGGGCCAGAGTTCTGGCGGTGAGTCAGCTGCAGCTCCTTATTCAACCGTATTTATTGCCCACCTGCTGTGTGCGCTAGGCACGGGAGTGGGGACTGTGGAGGGGGCTACAAACAAGATTAGATATGAAGCTTCCTCCCTCTAGGAGATGGGAGGGAGGAAGGGAGAAGGGGAGACAGAGGGACTTGTCTTGTATAAACACACAAGGAGCTGTGGGGCACTTTGGGTTCACAGACATGGAGGCTGTGCACCTCTCCAGCACGGGCTGCATGGAGTCAAGGGTGGAAGCGAAGGCAGACAGGAAGGCGGGTGGGGTCTGCAGAAAAGTCTTTAGCAGCGGGAGCTGAGAACCCCAGTGCTGGAAATGTGGTCCGCTCCTCCAATATCAAGTTGCTGAGATCTGAGGTTTCTGAAGAAACTCAGAGTTAGCAGCAGCCAACCACGCGGTGACAGGTTGACGGGGAGGTTGTGGTTGTGTGTGCAGGCCTCATGTGCTTGGAAGCTTGTGGGGGTTTTCGGGGGGCCAGGCAGCGATTTCAGCTGTTCGCCTTGCGTTCATTCCGCTTCCGTCCTGAGACCTCCTATCATGGTTGGCTTTGTGACTGGTGTCATCAAAATTCATTAGGCTATGACGTACTTGCATGAAGGAAGGACACCTGTTTCTGGCTTGCTTCGCTATTGTACGGGATGGTGGTTGGCTCACTGCAGGACGCAATCACGCCTCAGTGAATAAGCAAAGGCCTCCCATTTCATAACTAGAGGAGTTAGTATATATAAAATTCTTGGAAGAGAAACTAGCACAGAAGATTCTATATGAGGTACAGCTGTTACTTTATATCTTCTCTTCCATCTTCTCTTCCTTCTCCTTTTTCCCCTTTTTCATGACTGTTAGTATGTTTGGCATTGCTAAAACAAAATGCTTGAGGCTGGATCGCATATCCCTCCCTTCCCCAAAAAAGACTTATTTAACTCATTGACTGGAGGCTGAAAATTCAGGACCAGAGAGCCCTACTTTCCAACTTCTGATCAGTTCTGATGGTAGACACTGCATGAAAGGAACATTTGCAAAGAGATCCCATGGTGAGACAGGAAGACAGGAGGTAGAGGCCACGGTTGCTCTCTTATAACAATGCATGGTCCTAAGAAATAACGAGGACACCACAAGAACTGCTTAATGCTCTCCAAGGGTGTGACCACGGAAAGCTAATTGCGCTACAGCAGTGGTTCTATACGTGTGGGGGTCGTGATCCCTTTGTGCTTCGACCAACCCTTTCACAGCGGCTGCATATCAGATCTCCTGCATATCAGATGCTCACATTACGATTCATAGCAGTCACAAAATTACAGCTGTGCAGTAGCAACAAAAATAATTTTATGGTGGGGGGGGTCATCACAACATGAGGAACTATATTAAAGGGGCGCAGCACTAGGAAGCTTGTGACCTGCTCCAAGCCCAGACTCAGAAGTGTCCCACCATCTCTGACATCCTCACAGTGAAGCACCCACTTTCAAAACATGAACTCTTAGGAGGCACCAAAACCACTCCAGGCAATGTCATGTAGAGAATACAGCACAGCCTCAAAGGAGTCCTCACCACTGGTCCAGGTCCGCTGCATCTTCCCAGGCAGTTTGCACGGTACCTAACTCCAGGCTGCAACATTCACAGGGGCTGTGAAGAGAATAGTGTTCCTTGGAATTGCGTCACACAGCCAGCCCAGTGCAGCCCGAGCTTTTCATGTCGTACCCGACCTGGAAGTTCCTTTCATACTTCAAAAATTCTAGAATAAGCTCAAAAGCTCTCCCCGCCACCACAGCAGAAGGCATATCAAAGCGTCACTACCATAGAAAGAAACCGAAACATTTCAAAAATGAAGTAATTCCCAAGGTACCTGGCGGCACTGGGCATTTCAGTGTTAGAATAAAGGACTTTCCTAAAGAGTTTGCAGAGAGAGAGAACGGAAAGATCACTGCTTTCAAAGCTGAACCTGAGTAATGCTGTCAAAGGCAGAGGCAGCTCTGTGATTGTCATACACCACCCCCCCCCCCCCGATTCCAGAGCTTGAGAGGTCAACTTGGCCCCCGGAACAGGGCAGGGTCTGAGCAGTGTGGCGAGGCAGGTTCAGGAAGAGCTCTGGAAACCAAGGGAACAGTGGGAATGTGAGAGATTCGTGCGAGTTCTTCCTGGAGAAGGGTTGGGCTCTTAGTACTATCTCTTTTTCTGTGATGGTTTCAAATGTGTTTTCTGTAGTTTATACATTATGTAAAAGAGAATGATTCAGAAAGCTACACGCCATTAAAATATTTGTCCTATATGTTCCAGTAATTTGTGGCATGTCACACTGTTATCTTTGATCTTTAAGGGCTACATTTAAGAAAGAAAATCTGTAGCTTGCTGGGCATGGTGACTCAGATCTGTAACCCCAGCCCTCAGGAGGCAGAGGCAGGGGGATCTCTGAGTTTGAGGCCAGCCTGGTGAACTACATAGCCCAGTGAGGGCTACATGGTAAGACATACCTTGTCTCAAAATTGAAAAATCTTTAACATGAGACAAAAATTATTACAGGAAGTCTCCAGGTGACGAGCTTGGCTAGGTATCTGATTGGTGGTCAGATGCGGTAGGACAAGTACCTACACCCCAGATTTGTAAAAGTAGCACTTACGTCTTAAGTGGAAGTTGAGAGAACGTGAGCAAATGAAACCATAAATCATCATGTCCTCTGACCTTGTCTGCAAACGGCTTATCAAGAGAGTGCACGGGCTTTGTTAAAAGGCTTCCATCTAACAGGAAACATCAATGGCACGACTTTTTTTTTTTTTTTTTTTTTTTTTTTTTTTGACAGATGCTCAGCTTGGCTGGGCTCCCTTCCAGAGTAAAGCAAAGCTGTACCGCGGTGACATCTCAGGGCCTGGGAGCTGAGGAAAAGAGCCCGGGGCGCTGGCAAAGGTAACTAGAACACTGAACTTCCAATGTCACTGTGCAGCTGTGAGCTGTGGAAATCAACAAAAGAGCCAGCATGACCTCTCTGGGGCAGACCTCAGCAGCTCTGCACTCTGTCTCTCTCTCTCTCTCTCTCTCTGAGCTAACCCTCACAGCATTCCCAAACCCCAGGAAGCACCGCTGTGACAGGGAGATGACAAACTGCTCCTGCTGTGTCTCCCTCATAGACCGTGTCACTCCCTTGAGTGTGACCGCGACTGAGGCATAAGGCCACCCCTCCCCACCCTCGTTAGTCTCCCAACTCCTGTACAGTCTGCTGGGTCTGGTTCACTGAAGAATCTCTCATGGGCTGGAGAGGTGGCTCAGCCGTTAAAGGCTAGGCTCACAACCAAAAATCTAAGAATCTCTCGTAGTGTCAAGTCCAATACTGGGTCTGCAGTGGGCCCTCAGTGGGCCCTCAGTGGACCCTCAGAGTATGCTGGGCCATCTACTTCACATCTGTTATCTCGTTAATCGCGGAGCCATCCTGTGTTGTATATGCAAATGAGGAGACCGAAGCTTAGCAAGATCGAGGAGATGATGATAACTTACACAGCCAATTAGCAACAGCCCCAGGATTTAAACACACATGCAAGGCAAAAACAAACACCATGCTCTTAATCACCACACCATCGTTCTTCTAGGTAAGGGGTGATGAACAGCGGCCTCTGGACCAAATCCAGCCCCTGTGTGTCTGCACAGCGTATGAGCTGAGAATAACTTGCTTCTACATTTTACATGGTTAGAAAATGTGAAACAAACGTATTTTGCGACAGATTAAAACCATATGAAATCCACAAGTCGGTGTCTCTAGTTAATGCTTCCTGGGAACACAGAACATTTGCTTACTAATGTCTGTGCTCCCATTACGCTGCTGTAGCAGAGCCGGGAAAGTATAACAGAGAAGGAAGGACCGCAGAACCTATGGTATTTATTATACAAATCTTACTTCTAAGGTGTGCCCAGCCCTGCCTTAGAGACGACATAGTCTGAGGTAGCTATTGAGGACTCAAAGAGCTCCCCTTGAGGGCTGACTTCTGGTTAGTCAGAAGCAAGGCCAGTCCATCTGGCAAGGCTGCGGGCTGGCTACACCTGGATGCAGTGAGGCAGGCAACCTGGGCATTTGACTTGGCTCAGCCCACCACCGGCAACAAGGGTAGAAGGAATCGTGGTTCTGAAGGTCAGTGAGGTTGTTCAATAAGCCACTGATTGATTTGGCCAACTTGCAAGCAGGACGGATCGGATCTTGCGGTTGAACAGGCTCTGCAGCTGGTGTGAAAATCAAACAGCCTTGAGTCAGCAACCTCCCTTCCCCGTGAGCCTTCTGTAGAGCCGCTGACAGGTTACACAACTGACAGATTTGAAGATCAGCACCTCTGCTACAGATGCTAAATGAGGGGTGCCATAGCCAGGAGGCAAACAGCAGGAAGGAGACAGGAGAGGAGCCGGGGACCTGTGCAGCCCAGGACCCACAGATGAGAAGGGCCTGGCTGAGCCATTTCCATGCCCATCCATGACAAACCGGAGGTCCCTGAAAATGGAACACCGGCCCTGGGATAGGCCTAAAGAGAGAACAAGAGACACATCCCCTCTTTCCCCTATTGCTTACAGGCCTCTTCACAAATTACCAGGGCAAAAGGACTCTGTCCGAGTAGAAGGTGGAATAGAATGATCACCACGCACCACCGCGCCTGAGATGCCCCAGACAGAATGTCAACAATCATAGCCACTGTCAAGCGTGACAGCTACCTTGAAAATGCGCGGCAGTGGGTGAAAGGGCAGCCTAAAGCGGAGCGACAGCTACACCGAGGCCAGGGCCATGAGATCTCGGCTCTGTTTCTGACACCGCCCCTCCTACAACAGCGGTTCTCCCCCTCCCTGAAGCTGCGACGGTTTAATACAGCCTCAGGTTGTGTCGACCCCCCAACCGTAAAATTATTTTCTGCTGCTACTTCATAACTGTAACTTCGCCACTGTTATGAGTCATAATGGAAATATCTGTATTTTCTGATGGTTTTAAACGACTCCTCTGAAAGGATCATTCAACTTCCGAAGGGGTCGTGACCCACTGGTTGAGAACCGCTGCTCTGTCATTTTTATCTAGTGGCTTAATTTTTTTTTTTCCAGATCCTCAGTTAAATCCTCCTGCAATCTCAGTTACCCCTGCCATCAGCTAGGATTACGTTTGTGCGTATAGAACATAAAACAAATAACAGTGGCTGAAATGGATTAATAATTAGGGTTTTTTTTTTCATATGTAATAGGCCTAGCGTTAAGTAGCTCAGGGCTAGAACCACAGTTCAATAGACAAAGACGATGTGAGTCTTTCTCCTCAGATGTCCTTGGTGCAGTTCCAATCCACACAATGTGTGTTGTCAGTCACAGGGTATCCGCTGCAGCTCTCATCGTCTTTATCTTCCACGCAATAAGAAACCGGAAGGAAGGGGCAACGGATAAGTACTACTTCCTGTCGAAGTTAATCCCTGTTATGGAAGCCTCCCAGAAACTACCCAGCAACTTCAGTTACCTTTTTGGGGGTGGTTGGATAGAAGATACAGATTTTAACAACTCTAGGATTCTCCTAGAAGGAAGGCGAGAATCGAAAAGCAACAGCAAACTTCGCTACAGGTGCCTAACTGAAAGGGTGACGCCATTTTCCTTGTCCAGGGTACACAAAAGGACACCATGAACCTGCAGATGCTCACACAAGAAATGCTCGCAGACAAGGCTTTTTCCCACAGTGCCCTTCATAGTCAGTTCCCTCTCTGTTTGTGCCCACAGAGCCATCTTTTTCCCTGCAAGCCTCCTTGGAGCTCCAGCTTGAATTTGGTGTCCCTTTGCTAGACTTCCAGATTGTTCTGGATATCTTCCATCACACCGTTTTTCTCTAATCTTGAAGCCACCAGTCCATGCCTCGCTCTTTCCAATCGGACACGTGCTGAGCAATGCAATAGCTACCTGCTACCTATGACAATGGCTCCGCCGGCCTGTGGTTGATGCAGATGTTCATATGCTGACACGTGTAAAAATGAAATGATTCAGATTCCAGCGGCATGGTACAAATGTAAAATACTTTCATTCCGACGGTGGTCTCATGGTTAAGTGATAACCTTTTAGAAGCATTGTGTTAATGAAGCATAGAACTCAAATTAATTCACTTTTGACACTTAACACACATGTGTATATGAGTGTCCGGTGCATCTTGCATTTTCAGCTCACTTTGTATTGGTGGACCAGCGCTGCTCTGCTGGTGGCTTCTAAAGGGAAAAGGTCAATTTTACTGGTATTTATCTCTAGTATCTGAACGGCATTTGTTGAGTTGGCTTGACAAAATCCTATGAACAGCAGGTGAAAATCCTGATGCCACTTATGGCAAAGACAGTCAAGAATGAAAGACAACATCAGCAAAGAATGCCAGCCCAGCAGACTCCAAATAGACCAACGCAGAATCCTAGACGAAGAAAGCCTGAGGAGAGCCACAGTGTCTATCCTCGCTGGCTTCAGCTGTCAACTTGACTTACAGCCTAGAGTTACCTAAGAAATGAGTCTCAATTGAAGGACTGTCTACATCTGATTGGCCTGTGGAAATGTCTGAGAGAAACTGCCTTGAGTGTTAATTGACATAGAAAGGACCAGCCTACTGTGGGTAGGTAGCATTAATTCCCTGGGGAGATCGTCCTGGACTATATAAAAAAGCTACCTAAGTGTATTAGAGTAAGAGTGCATCACCACCATGGTGGGGAAACAAGACGACAGGAAGTCTTGGTGGCTGGAATGGTAGCTGAGATCTCACAAGTCAAACCACAAGCAGGAAACAGAGATGGCGAAGTCAAGAGCAGGAGACTTTGAAACCTCACGGTGTTTCTAGAAAAAGTGTGATCAAGCGTTCAAATTCCCGAGACTACAGTGGACCTCTCATTCAAACAACCACCTTAAACATGAGGCCAAGAGTAAGCCAGCAAGGCCGTTTCTCTCCGGTTTCTGCGCCAGGTTCTTGCTTGAGCTCCTGGCCTCACTTTCCTCGGTGATAGACTACAAGCTGGTAGTGTAAGCCAAATAATCTCTTTTTTTTTCCCTCTAAGCTGCATGGTGTATTTCACAGCAGTAGCATGAAGCCACTGAGCCTCAGTTTCTCCACCTCAATCCAGGGATGGCTTACTATTGACTTCATTGTCCTTTGAGGAGAAAGTCTGGATGTACGGCAGTGAAGCACTTGGCACAGACCCCGACATCTAATTAATGATCAATAAATGTTAGAGTTTTATTACTTTTTATGGGCCTGTTACAAAAGAGAAGCAATTTTTAAGAAGTTGCCTGAAGCCAACCAGCATTAAGTCACTTCCCTGCTGAATATTAAAACGGAATTTTTAATCTATGATGACAAAAATAATTTGAGCTGGCAGATGGCATAGCGTTGTCACCCACTTTGTTGCTCAGAATTGAATGAATTCTACATAAAAACCAAGCGAATCTTTCCTTGTTGGAAAGGGTGCCTACTTGGGGAGGCAGTGCAAGACTCTAGACGTTAAAATGGCTGTGTACTTGGGTTCTGGACAATAGCGTCTGAGGAGGGTACTGGCCTGGTGCTGGCAGTCAGGCCTGGTCACATAGAATCTCTGGTTTGGAGGCTTGCATCATCTACTCTTCACCCTATCTACACACCTACCACAGGTCACTGTGTTATTTTGCTTTGTGATGTTCTCACGGAGCTTTCCAGACAAGAAAGGGCCTGGGAGTGTGGATGAGTTGGAAAGGCATACAGTGACTCCCGCAAAAGCTTTATGGAGGCTTCTGTTGAAAACAAAACAAAACAAAACAAAACAAACAAACAAAAAAAAAACCAACAAAAAAGGCACTTTCACTTGCAGTCACCGGCCAAAGCAGACTCTCACCTAGCTTTCACACCTAGCTTCAAGGCAGCAGGAAGGAATAACCCTATGATAAGAGTAGAGGGGTTAGAATGGCCACCTATGAATGGTTCTAACTACTGCGGTCACAGTAGGTATCCTGATGGTAGAGAGATGATGCAAAGCAATGTTCCAAGATTAATACTCTTGATATGCTAACAAAATCCTCCTTTGATTTCACACCAGTAGAGAAAAAAGTAAGCTCAAACTTATATAGGGGGGAGAAACAGAGAGTGAACAGCTTTTAAAAATGCACTGACATCCTTTTTTCAATGAAATACCACACCCAATCATGGACTCATCACAGCTCAAAGAGCAGAACCTGGATTTTGGACAGCAGCTGGGCTGTGCTCAACAGAGCAAGAAGCACAAAGCCATACCCTCTGACACCAGCTCAGTGCTCAGGGACTGATGTGAATGAAACCAACAAAAGCTCCGGCCCAAGGACATTTTTATCTACAATATGCAAGCATTACTAATTGTGAGAGCAAAAAAATAGAAAAATGCTTTATAATAGACTAAAATAAAAACTATTTAAATGTTCCACTGTGGAGGATGGGCTGGGCAAATGACATTCTCTTGGGCATCTTCAGAGGTGTTTATCAATTATAATGGGGAAATAAGCTGATAATTCAGTGTTGAATAAAAGCAGAAGCATGTAAAGAAGGACCAAAAGAATTTCACAGTGCCTGCAAAACAAAACAACACAACAACAACAACAAAAATCCATAATCAAGCCAAAGTGCTAATAATAGTTGTATTAAAAGTATCTTGATCTTAAATGCAATAATGCAAAGATGATTTTAAAAAGGAAGCTGAAAAAAAACCATAATTCCCCCCAACATAGAGACTCCGTGAAGCTGCTGCTTGCCCAGAATTAATATTGGGAAGCCCTGCAAGAGAACCTCGGAGGTGTTCAGAACAGCTACTGGACAAAGAAGAAAATGAATAAGGGGGGGGGGGAAAGGATGTGTTCACATCAGTTACCCATCTCTCCCCCTCCTCCAGCCCCTCCCATGTTGCCCCACTGCCTCTTGAACTTACGACCTTCTCTTCTATAACTGGTGTGCATGTGTGTGTGGTGGTGTGAGTGTACAATATACTGAGTCCAACTGGTGCCACCCATATGTGCATGTGCTTAGGGCTGACCGTTCAGGGCAGGGAAACCTACCAGGGAGCCAAGGGACCGTCTTATATAAGACCTCTACCGTGGTGTCATTAGTTACTACTAAGAGAAATAGTGTCATGCCTATAAGCGATATTTAACTAGGAACAGTGCTATGTGATCAAGAAAGTTCCAGCAGTTAAGAGCCTGGGGAGTTGGGGGTGGGGGGGAGTCATTCCTTCCTCTCGACTTCCCTGTTCTACAAAAGCCCAGATTGAAGAAGGCAGGCCTTTCCTACATGCCTTCAAGCTTAATCTGAAACAAAATCACCCTGTAGGTTAAAGTGTGATTCCTGATAAATGTACCCTTCCATCCATCAGCTCACAAACTCCAGTGCTTGGGCAGATAAATGATGGGCAGAAGCGGCAGGCTACAATTCACTGGCTAGGCTTTCATTTTTCTCCTTATGTGCAGAGGATAAAAACCTACAGCAATCTCAAAAGAGCTCTAAAAGAATGATTCTCAGCCAGGGGTAATGTTGTTCCCCATATTCGGTAATATCTGATGACACCGAGCTATCACTGGTAGGGGCAGGATGCTGTTAGCATCTAGTAAGTGGAAGTCAAGGATGAGACTCGGCAGACTGAAGGACACAGAAGAGCCCCCACGACAAGGACTCTCTACCCTGACATGCTAGCCTGAGAAACGCTGGTCTAAGTAGTGGCTAGAAATTGAAAGAAGGAAAACTATTGAGACTTTTAGCTTAGGGTGAACAGAATGCTTAAACCCACCCACAGGTATAAGTAAGAACAGGAGAAATGAGAAGGGTTGGTTTGCCTGCCAATTTCTTGACCTAAGCCACTGAAAGGGAGTTGCCAGGATGCCTGATACTGAAGCATCCCTGAGCAAATTCTCCTTCTGCTCTCCATGGTTTGGATCCCTGGAAGCAGAATTTTACCCTCGCCATGTGCCGACTTTGTGCCTACAGATCTGCAACCTCATGTATGCACGTGTGCATGTCTGCATGTACGTATGTATGCATGCAAGCTGTGGGACTCAGTTACTACATCTGTGACTCATGGTGAAAGGGTTTTTCCCCACATGAACCATTGGAGAAAGCCTTATGTATTTTCCACACAGGAGAGCTTACCTGTCGTATTATTTTTGCTGCTAAACAAGAACGCCATAAAACTGCTTGATCCGAAAAGAGGTTGTGTACTTTGCTTCCGGTCTACTGTGCTATTTACAGACTGGCCTGAATACATGTCTTCAGCAAGCCACTTCAGGGAAGAAATAATTGATCAGTTTCAAACTATACCAGGAATAGATTTTAACTCCATTCTTTTCCAAGACTGGCAGAGACCACACAGCCCAGGCAAGGCAGGGGGCTATAAGTGGACACACACCAGATTGTTGCATCAATAGATTCTTTGTGAAGAGTTTTCTTCTCTGAAGGGTTCATTTAAGCACACTCTCTCTTCTTATATGATTCCTGGGCCAACACAAACCGTTACAAAGTGTCGTGCAATCGATGACCTGAGCTGATTTAGGAGAAGCACCACTTTATCAGGGAACCATAGGGTAGTTTCTCTCACAAGAGAATTAAAAAGGTTACCAGAGGCTCTGGTTTGGTTTGAAAAAAAAAAAATAGAGGTGTCCAGGAATGATGGTGCATGCCTGTAATCCCAACTTTTAGGGGGCTGGGGCAAAGGGGTTACCACAAGTTCAAGACCAATCTGGTCTACAAAGCAGGGCCTCTTTTCCAAAACCACCACCACCACCACCAGTGCCATCACCACTGCCACCATGAAGCTGTAAGAACAGTGAAAGAAAATGGTCATTATCACCTCCCAATCTAGGGTCTGAAGGGCTACAGGATGAAAACACTACATATGCTATTGTCACATGTATTTAAATAGAAATTCTGCATCGAAGAGTAAGCATGCAGCATTTGTCTTTTTTTTTTTAATTATTTGTGCGTGTTTCTCCTTTCTTTAGATACTTCTTTTCCCCCACATAATCATCTACCTTCTACTTTCATGTTCCATATATGATTTTTTTTTACTAAATCTAGATTCTGCCTATGATGAATATGATTTTTTTTCTGCATCTGGTTTATACTGTTTCTCATGATATCTATTTTCCTGCTTTACAGCTATAGAAACTCAACTGTGTAAATATATATTTTTAAACCAAATGATACATGGTCCAATGAATGCCCTATTAAAAAAATTTTTTTTCAGGGGCTGGAGATTCAAAAAACTGTCTGCTCTTCCAGAGGTCCTAAGTTCAATACCCAGCAACCACATGGTGCCTGGCAACCATCTATATTGGGATCTAATGCTCTCTTCTGGCGTGCAGGTGTACATGCAGATAGAGTACTCATCTACATAATAAATAATCTTTAAAAGAATTCTTTTCAATTGAAAAACTATTTTTATAATTTCAACTGTGTGATATACCCAATTGCCCATAGACTAAAAACAGGTATTTTTGTGGTTTTCAGCATTTCCTACTACAAAAAGTGATTTAATGCTAATGTTTTAGAAATTCATTATTTTGGTCATTTATGAAAATATGCAAAGATTAACTTCCTAGAATGAGATCCAAGAATACACACATTTCTCTTTTGAAGCATCTCACCAGATTGCCCTCCACAGAGGCTGTGACAATTTCCATTCCACATATCATCACTAAGGCATTATACTAACTCCATTTATATGATGTCACTATATTATATTAACTCCATTTATAGGACTAAATAAGTTGAAACCATATTTTATTGACACATTTTCTTTACTGCGACCTTATTGTATGATGTGAGTCACTTTTCACTTTGAGAGAACTTTTTAAAGTAGAAGCAATGTGCTTGCTAGTGCTGGGTAGTTGGATGGAGAGCAGATAGCTATGTCCAGAGCTGTCTAAGACCTGCTAGTTGGATGCATCAAGATCCCATCTATAAGGATCCCAAGGTTCTGCTACTCAGCCACTGCAGCTCTCTGGTGTAGCTTCTGCAGTTGTAATGGGTCCTCTCAATGCTGTTCCAAAATGCTGCACTGTGCACATTAGATAACTAGGAGGGGTCAACCTGCCTACCTGTGGTTATCCATTGATAGTCAATGGTTACTAATCACTGTCAATGCAATTTTCTTTTTTGGTTCACGGTTCATGATGTTTGTATTTTCATGACCTTTTCAAACATATATAATTTTTTCTTTTATTATAAAATATAGAAAACACAAATAAAGTAGATTAGTATAAAGACTTCCAATAACAAGATTTACATTTTGTTAAGACTTTTGTCAAAACATAAGTTTTGCTATGTATAACTGTGATGTGTGTGTGTGTGTGTTACATTTTGAAACTGATTACAGGCATCATATCATTTCATCCATAAATATTTCAGTAGAATGTAGAAGTTTTTATGCACTGTAAAGCAGAAAACATGGATTACAGAATACGGTTACTATAATAAGCACCCATTTCAAGGGAACATAGGGCAGCCATGCTCTTGTTGGTATTAAGGAAAGGATGTATATTCCCATAAGAGGAAAAAAGTTGAAAAATGGTCCCTAGAAACTGGAACACTTACTTTTGCTTTCTTGAGTCATTATCTGAAGTACAACTTGACAACACTCAATGGCACCCAACTTCTATGTATCAAAGAAGTGTGAAGGGCACATAAATACAGCTAGAGTTGCGATTTCAACTCTTCTCTCTCAATAGCTTACAGAGAAAGTAGAATAAGATCCTCTACAGTATAACCTACCTGACATTTAGAGAGTATCCCAAATATTAGAGGATAGTAGAACACACTCTATTCAAATGCTCATGGCAGAGTAATCAAGACGGACTGACTTGATGGCTATGTAAAGGACAACAATGTTAAACCCAGTGATATTACATGAACCTTGTTCTTAGAAAACTAGAAACCAGCAGGAGAGCTGTCCCAGCCTCTCGCCAGCAGCAGCACTTGGGAGAATGGATCCTGTGCCTTGATAGAGCAGCACTGGAGCTGGCTCTGGAGGTGCTGGATGCAGGTTAGCCAGCCTTGATAGAAGAGAGTAAGACTGCAGGCCCTGCCTCTTGCCAGTGGTGGCATTGGGTGGCCAAGCCTGAGCAGTGCTGGAGAGCTCGCCCTGCTGGTGCAGATAAGGGACAGCCAGCAAGCCGGCCAGCTCAGCTACCATCCAGGCCAAGATCCAGAGCTCAGAGTTGGTCCACCCCAAAATCCATACCATCTGTGGAGGGCTGGGACATATGAAATGACAGGTTCTGCTGATCTAAAGCTACAGGATATCCATGACACAGGACGACAGGATAATGCGCAGGAGGCCGGGTGAGGATCCAATACTGATGGTTATCACAGAAAGCAGAGCCCTTGAACCAGTCCACTGACTCATTGCAATGAACATTTGCAAGTGACGATGTGTGGACAGAGGGATATACTGTGGGACACACTGTGACACATTACAGTTTCCACAATGAGACGTTTTCTATACTTTGTTTTGTTTGTTTCTGTGTTTTTGTTTGTTTGTTTTGGAGGGGGACATTGCAAGAGCAGAAGGTGAATATGAGGGTACAGGGAGATGAACAGGACTGGGGTGCATGATGTGAAACTCACAAAGAACCAATAAAAAGTTAAAAAAAAACCCAAACCCTTTTTTTTTTAAAAAAAAAAAAGGAAAACAAACAAACAAAAACAAAACACATTAGCCTGTCTACATAGCTCCATCTTTACAGTCTAGGCCACCCTTAGTTCTCATACACAGGGCTTCTGCCAACCTCCACTGTGGTTTTATATACAAACGTAATCGCTGAGGCTTTTCCTAAAAGGCCGCATACAAATAGTTCACACCCAGAGTCCCCAGCAACCCTTTATGCTATTACCATCAGTCTATGTACTAAATGTTTTCAAAAACAAACCCTCTTGACATCACTATCAACTATCCCCACTGTTTCTGAAAATACATGGAATCAAATCGTGTTTCAGGGCCAGCAAGATGCCTCAGTGGGTAAAGGCACTTGGCAGACCAGAGCTTGATTGCCAAGATCCACATGGCAAAATGAAAGAACCTACTCTCATAAATTATCCCGTCACCTCCACAACCACGTGCACCCCTGCCCTGCCACATGCCTAAAATAAAATCAAATGCAAATGAATAAATGAATGAATAAATAAATAAATAAATAAATAAATGGTATGTCTTCATGTTAGGCTGTCCCAACACTCTTTGCAATTACTGTAGAGTAATTATTTAACACGTGACTCAGTGAGGCTTGAGATCACTTGAGTCATGATTCTGGAGAAGGAAGGCTGGGAAGAGGTACACATCACAGAGGCAGGGACCTACTGGGGTATATGATCATTTCTTTCCTAGTGACCCCACATAATTCTCAATACCCTCCTCCCACAGTATTTTTTTTCTTACCTAAATTCCAGAAGCATGGCAGCTGTTTCTTTACATGTAAATAAAATAAGAGTCTCATATTTCAGGCTCGGCTTCCTCTAGTTTCAGGAAGGGAGATGCATCCAGGAAAGTCAGCAATTATATTCGACAGGCAGTGACAAGGCAGCCTCTATCGATACCTCTACCGAAAAATGACAAACAAGATTCCACCACTGCCTGGGACCTGAGCCATTTGGGACCTTCCAAGTCGTACCTTGAGATAAGACTCATCCTGCTTTTCATTATCGAAGAAGGAGTTTCTTGTCTTTATTAATGGCGACCCTAACGTGACCCCATCAGAACTGCAGACTGTCAAATCTGATGCACAAATACTGCTTTCTTTCTGGGAGTCACTTGTGAAATCAGGACTCTATCTGGATTTTATGATTGCAGACAGGACCCCACTCAGTGCTAAAAATGCAGTTATCAAGTTTCCTCTGACTTTTAACACGGAGGCTCCATCAGAATGCCTACACGTGTCTTTCTACCCATGGCCAGCAATGATGCCTGGTGTCTACCCCATAGATATCTCTCATCCCAGACTGTTTTCTCTGGCTTCTGGCATTGAGTCTCTGGGGTGAGATGGATTTTGCACTTACCAAATCTATTTCTAAATGATTTCTAGTTTATTGCTATCTGGATATTTGCTTTCATATTGTACCTCGAACATACTTGGATTGTTTTTGTCTCATGGGTACCTGGCTCCCTCCAATAAATGACAGCTACCAAGAACTTGTGATTTACCCTTATTCAGTGTTGTCTGGCAACAATTTCCAGAATATTTCACAAAGTTGAAGTCAAGGAGGTTCGAGCATCCCCAAGCATGAGGTCTGTCTTGACTGTTTTGCTATTCAAGGTGTGCTGGGCAATACCCACAACCACCGAAACTGTGAACTGTTCACTTGGAAAGAAACCCTGAATTGTTCTGTTTTCCCTCAAAAGACTTAACATGAGTGCTAGTATTTGATTTGATTTGACTTGATCTACAAGTGATATATATGTTTTCCATTTCTGATTTATGGACCATGGATGTTCAATTAGTAAAGTCCATTTAAAAAAAAAATCATAAAATCTTCAAAATCTTAAACACTTTGGTTCCAAGCTTTTCCGATAAGAGATAATTGATAGGTACCACAACCCTTGAATATGTTTATAAAGGACAAAATATTCTCCTGCTTTCTCACACAGCAGAAGAATTTGGAGACATTCCCTCACAGGCTCCTTAGCAACCCTCCGATACTTTCTTTCCATCATAATAATTTACTTTTGAAAGTCTGACATCATTTATCTCCTTCCTTTTTTTCCATCTGACTCCTTGCATTAGTACTGGAAAACTGATGGTAGGGTTCACAGAGCGATCATGTCTCCCTCTCTCAACATCCCTCGGTGCCCATAATTCCCTGTATAGAGTTGAAGCCCTGGAAACATTCTCATTTCTGTGTTGGCATGTGCTTGTTGTTACCAGTGTTTAGGTTTCGTTTAGGCAGCTATGTTGATGAGACTTCATAGGTTTAGCCCTTCCGACATTTGTAGGAGACACCACGTCACAGAAAACCTTATGTTCCTCTGGCTCTTCCTACATAATGTTCTCTGTAGTTTTTAAGAACTAGTTTTTGTTTTGTTTTTTTGTTTATTTTTTTTGAGATTATAATATAACTGCATCATTCCTTCCCTCCCCATCCCTCCTTTCAGACTTCTTCATGTCCCCCCTCCCCTTCTTTCCTCTTTTTTAAGTTCATGCTCTTTTCTTTAATTGTTGTTATATAGTATTTATATATATAATATTTATATATGTGTAGTATATACATATATTCATGTATATACATATAATACACACAAATATAAAATGTTCAGTCTGTATAATGTTACTTGTATACATATGTTTTCAGGGTTTGACCATCTGATATTGGATAGCCAACTGGTGTGCCTATTCCCTGGGGAAGACTATTTCTCTAACTCTCAGCATTCCTCAGTTTTCTATAGTTCTTTGCAGGGTTGAAGCCTCATGAACTTTTCCCCACCCACTTCAGGATGTTCTATTGCTGTTGACTTGTTCAAGTCATATTTAGGTAGACATACTATTGAGTCTTCACAGATGTAGCTTCTGACACTTATAGGAGACACAATTTCACAGCAAACTCCCTGATTGCATGGGAGAGCTTACAATCTTTTTGCCTACTCATCTAAAATGAGCCCTGAGCTTGGGTGCAGGAGTCGTGGATGTATTAGTCCTTAGGGACTTGTGCTTAGGGGCACAAGTCTAGGAGACAGATGTAGGGCCCATTCCTGTTTCCAGTCCTGTGTTCAGCTTTCTGGTTGCCTTTGATGGTGTAAAGAGCTCTATCTCCTCTCTGCCATGAAATGGAAATCCCCTGAATCCATAAGCAAGACATTTCCCTCCTCCCTAAGGTTACTTCTGTGCGTGTTTGTTACATCTTATAAGAAAATTAAGTAACTACATTCCCTCCAGCTGACACAGGAAACCCAGACAAAACCAAGCAATAATTACTAGACTGAAGAGGAGAGGCCACGCCCTCCCTGGCAGAAAGGAAAGGAAGCAAACCTGTGAGGGCGGGTGCTGTGACCACCTGGTTTGCCTTGCCAGACTGCAGCATGGGATGCCGGGAACAGAACTAACTAGTCCCACGGAGCTGACAGCACAGAGCTTGTCATTCAGGCAAGATGAAGATGCTGCTGGGATTTCTAAGGCAGGTCACTAGGGAGGGAGGGCCTAATATGTGAGGAAAGAGTGAAAAGAAAATCTTCATGGGCCTGGGGGTGGGGAGAGCTCAGCAGGTCCCTAGTATGACATCACCCACTTTAACCCCAGAAACAAGACAAGAGGATCTCAGGGCCTTGCTGGTCAGCCAATCTAGCTGAAACAGGCTCAGTGACAGAGTCGATCTCCATAAGGAAGGTGGAGAGCAATGGTTAAAAGTTCCTGACATCTATTTATGGCTTCCACACACTCACACATAAGTGAATGCACATGTTTATTCCACACAGAGAAGAGGGGGATGGGAAGAAGGAAGAAGGAAAGAAGGGAAGAGGGAAGGAAGGCGGGAGGAAGGACAGAAGCAAGCAAGCATCGTGCTTTAAAATTTACTTATGTATCAGTGTAAAGGGAGTGCTCTTACACTTTTACTTTAAGAAGATAGAACAAAAAGACAAATTAAACTCAAAGAATTAGAAGAAATAAACCATCAACAGGAGAGGTCAATAAAGGAGAAAATAAATAAATCACAGAAAATCATACAAAAAAAAACCTCATGATTTGTTGGAAAACTAATAAAAGTTGATAGTCATTTAGCTAAGCCAATCCAAAGAGACACTAGCAATTATTCTCTAAAAAGAAATAAGGAAAAAAAAAAACATTATAGCTCTTATACAATTAAAGAATTAACGTATGAATTCTGAACAATTTGCCAGCAAATATGTTAACTTGGATGAAATTTTTTAAATATCAAGAAAGGAAAAAAGATACCTGCCAAAGAGACACAAATATGGAATTTTGAGACCTGTGTCTATAAAATAAATTGTATTCTTGTGACTAAAACTTCAAGTCCCACAGGCTCCACAGTTGAAGTTTATCAAACATTTAACAGAAAAATACTAATTCTTACACAAGCATCTTCATTCGAAATAATGTTCCAGATATATGGAATGTAGTAATATTAATAGATCAGAAAAACACTTGACAAAGATAAAAGATGAGAATTTCAAACAAAGTGAGGGTAAAAGAGAACTTCCCCATCTCATAAAGGGCTTCGGAAACATAACCCACAGTATTATACGTTGTAGCGACATATTAGGCATTTCCCCATTGGGAACTGTAAAAGTGAAAGCATTATGCATACTATACTGTATACATACATATATATATAGTATGCATATATGTATTTATTACACATTTATAATATATAAACACAAAGTTTAAAGACCAGAGATTTTCAAAGATGTGGAACAACCAAGAGTGTAGAAAAAAAATTGTTGTCTATTTCTTATAAAACCAGGCACTGACACTGTGTTCTTTTCCTGGGTTTTTGAGACAAGATCTCCGGCTGCTCCGGCATTCAGTTCACTATGTAGAGTTCTGGGATTAAAGCTGTGCGCCAACACACCTAGCTCACACGGTTATACTGATCTAAAAGAAAAGAAAAGAAAAAAAAACGCAGATTGTGGCACTTAGTGTTCATGTTCAACTTGTCAGAAGCTGGTTTTGCCTGTGAAACTGGCCTCTGGGCATGTGTGAGGGAGATTACCTAGACTACGTTAATCAGGGAGGAGAAGCACCCAAAAGAGGCACCACTGTTCCCTGGAGAAGGCTGGAAGTGACAATGTGTTCAATGCTCTTCCTCCTGACTGGGGATGTGAGGGGAACAGTGGCTTCAAGTTCCTGTCCCCTTCACTTTCACCCCGTGATGCATTCCCAAGATGCACTCCCTGGACCTTTATCCATGAGCTAAAACACAGCCTTCCCTCCTTACCTTGTTTTTTATCAGGGTTTTATCACACAACAGGAAAGGAAACCAGGACACACAAAAATATCGGTATGAAAATATTTATAGCGATTTATTCGTAATAGCAGAAACCTTGAAATAGCTTCAGAGTGATGAAAATAAGACTAACAAATTGTGACTAGTACTAGTACTTAGCAGTAAAAAAAAGTACTAACATGCAACAAAATGAATGACGCTGTAGAGATCATGTTAGGTAAAGCCTTATCTAAGAAAGATAGTGCTAGTCTATGCTGGGGAAAAGGCAGAATGGTGATCGCTTCTAGAAAGGTGATGGGGGAAATATCAGAAAAGACATGTGATCACTGCTAGGAAGGATGTGAGTAGTAACATCTGTGTATTTCAAACAATATAAATTCAGTTGTCCTAGGAACAGGAGAACCACCACCAAATTTTGAATCACAGCAGATGATCCACAGGTTGGAGTAATGAGATGTTGGTGGTTCTTAAAACCAACTCACTGTGGTTTTAAACCACAACAACAAAAATGCTAGACTCCTCCCACTTGCTCACATCAGAAGGCACTAATAAGTTAAAATAGTAAAAACAGTTCCTGGCGGCACAAAGCAGATATACTGACCAATGCAACAGAATTGAGAGTCCAGAAATTAACCAACACTAGAAAAGATCAAAGACAGTTAAAAAAAAAAAAAGTTAGTCTCTCAACTGTTGGCTTTTGGGAAAAACACTTCTGTTGATTAGAAAAATTCCCATAAGGTCCCATCTCTTAAAGATTCTGCTATCTTCTAGTGGCATCTAGCTAAAGACAAAGCCCCAGATGCTTGACATAGATCTTGAAGACAGAACACTTGCCATGCTGGGTTTTGGTCTCATCCCTCCTTTTACGTCCCTATCTGTGCCTTTTAGAAGGGGAGTGCTTACTCTGTGTCTCTTGGAAGTATGTAACTTCTTCCTTGCTTGCTTCCTTCCTTCATTCGTTCCTTCCTTCCTTCCTTTCTTTTCTTCTTTTTGAACTTCAGGAGCTCACAGCTAAGAATCCACCTCCCATCTCAGAGGGCACGCGACGCTGCTTGGAGGATTCTTGGAGATGGACTGGATGCCTTTTGCATTATGAGATGGATGCCTTGGCTGACTGAGATGTGCTTTTAGATCAAGCTGACAACGGTTGGCCCCTTGTGATGGTTCATCCTTGCTGTCAATTTGATTAGACTGAGAGGCCCTTAGGGTCCTTGGAAAGTGTATGAGAGGTATGTTTTTGAGGGCCT
Source organism: Meriones unguiculatus (assembly GCF_030254825.1). Lineage (NCBI taxonomy): Eukaryota > Metazoa > Chordata > Mammalia > Rodentia > Muridae > Meriones > Meriones unguiculatus. Next base: position 44,048,206 of record NC_083349.1, read on the forward strand.
CTCAAGAATTAATTAAATGGGGGAAGGCCTACACTAAAGGAAGCTACATAGTGAGTGTAGGTATGGAAAACGAGAAAAGAACCTTGAATTGATTTTAAAGTACAGGACACTGAGACAGGAGGATTATGAGTGCAAAACCCCCTTGAACTAAACAGTGAGTGCATGTAGGAGAAAGTGTGGGAGGAGAAGGGTAGGGTCCTAGCACAGTTCTTTCTCTCTCTATGGAGTCTATGAGGCTCCATCTTGCCCCCTCATAGCATGAAGGACTGACACCCATGAAACTGCACCAAAATTAATCTTCCTTCCCCTTAGCTGTTTTGTCCAGGTGACTAACACACTTACCTCCTGGGAGTGTGACAGTTGTACACTTAAAGACAACCTGTCTTGATTGTTACAGACAGGGAAGCCGTCTCAAGGAGGCAAAGAGCCTTTTCTTTGGTCACACAATCAATGTACACTAGAATAAGGGGAAGGAAGGTTAGTCTTCATTGGTCTACCTCCATCCCACAGCCATACATTCGGAATGCGGAGTGATGTCTGTACATTTAGACTTAGACTATGAAAACGTCCACTTTTCAAGAAGCTTTAGTATGCTTAATTTTGTATTTTAATGCTATTAACACCTTTACAAGTTTATAGGGAAGCATAAAATAATTTGAAGCAATTCTTTAGATGCTTTAACCAACATCCCCCTAGTGATATTTTCTAAAGTGACAGTGTAAAGTCACAAATAGATGATGGTGTCCACCAATCCTGTCTGGATTATATGGTTTGGTTTGTCCTCGTGGATGCATGCCTTTTAGATGTCTGTATCTTACCACACATATAGGTTCATGTTTACCCACACTGCCGAGACAGTGAATAATTTTTATCAGCACAAGTACCCTTCCTGTTGCCGCTTGCAACATCATCTCCTTTCCTAAGCACCCTCACCAGTGGTCTTTCCAGTTCTAAAACGTCGTCATATCACAGTTTTATGTAAATGGAGTCATCCAGTACTGGCCTTTCACACTTGCAATGCTCCCTGGAGATCCATCTAAGATGGATGGATCTTCCATCAACAAGAAGATTCCATGTTGCAGCTATCAATCATTGGTTCTTTTTTCTCTGTTAAGTCCTATGCTACAGTTTGTAGAACCATTCAAATATGAAGTCATTTATCTAAGCCACTTTCTGGCTTTGGGCTGTTACTACTAATAAAATTGTTATAGACAGTCATATACAAGTTTATGTGAGTATAAATTTTCATAGACAATTGCCCAAGGGTCCAATTGCCATGGCAATTCCATATAACTGTCTATTTCTCTATCTATCTATCTATCTATCTATCTATCTATCTATCTATCTATCTATCTAATCTAATCTATCTATATACCTATCTAATCTCCTGCCCACTTGGTTTCAAGACTGAACAGGTAAGTTAGCATCCCTGCAGCAATGGAGGTATGGTCCATTTCTCTGTATCCTCCAGAGCATTTGGTGCTATTAACTCTTTTTGGCAGTTGACATCCTGAAAGCTATGTGATAGAACTTCAGCATGGAATGAGCTTGCATTTCAAGTGAGCGATAGTGATGGCAGACATCCTCTGCTAATTTGTCATCTACAGATCTTCTTCAGCCAACATCTGTCCATTTGTGTCTTTCACTCTCTTTCGACTCGTGTTAGTTCTAGACTGTGGAATATGTGGTTTACTCAGATTTTTCCCCACTTTGCTGCTTTGTTCTTTATCCTCAGCACAGGGACTTGCAGACCAGAGGTTTTAGTGTGGAAGAAGTCCAACTTCCCAGTTTTCCACTTTGATGGATCATGCTTTTGGTTTCGGGTCTGGGGAAGCTGCCAGAGTCTTCGGATTTTGCCCACTATGTAGTCACGGCACTTCATCTGGACAGCTGTGACAGGGTCTCCCTATTCCCTGCTAACTGCTTACGCCACTAAATATGAGCCCAAACACTATAAACCTACAGGTTACAAACAATGTAGCACAGATGCATTGTTGAAGCACTCTGCTCCTCCCTGAAGAATCACTTCTTGGAATGTTTGCGAAGACTGAGTGAAGCCCTCCACCATTCCCACCACCCAGAAAAGAATGGCGTCTCCACCACTACCCCTAAAATACGCCCCACTCTTCAAAAAACAGAACAAACAAACGAAAATGGCTCTAATTACAGTAGCGACAAGAATGGTGGTAGAAAAGTGAGACTCTCTGTGGTGTACATGAATATGTGCATGTGTGTGTTCATAGGCATGTGAGGGTTAAAGGTCAAGCGCCTCCCTCTACATTCACCATCTTACTTGTTTGAGATGGTCTGCCACTGAGCCTGGTGGTCACTGATTTGGGAAGACTAGCCATGCCCCACGCTCCAGCCAGTCTCTTGTCTCCATCCCCCCAGTGCTGGGACCACAAGCGCATGCAGACATGCCTGGTCCTCATGTTTGAGTGGCAAGTACTTTACCAACTGAGCCCTCTTCCTACCCCCACAAGTGTTGCCTAACTGAGCCATGTCCCCTCCATACGCCACCACCTCCACAGTGAATTCCGTGGTCATTCCTATGTGCCGTGCACTCTTTTCCTCGCCTCACTAACTCAATAGCACCACATGCCCCTCTTGAACCACTTGGTTTGCTTTCCTGTTCTGGTCTGGTCTTATTCAGTTTCCAAAATGCCTGGCTTCCCAAGGCCAAATATTGTGTTCTCTTCCTCTTTGGCACCCCTGAAGGACTCAACATGCAGCAAAGACCAAGAATCAGTGAGTTAACAAGAACAGACATGGCATCAATGCAAACACACATTGCGTCCTCACCATGCCCGCTGTCCCGTCAATGCAGTTCCAAGCAGAGTTGTCTTTGTAATCTCCAGATCAGCTTTAAGAATGAACTTGTGTCACTAGCATACAACATGAGAATTTTTCCTGTGCTGCAAATCTGTCTAAACAATTGTCGAGCTATATTTTAGGTAATTGGACTGGAGAATTCGATACTACGATGGAGCAGCTGAGAGTGGCCATTGTCACAGTAAATTCTACCGGAGTGTACGCAGGACTAGCCACAGGATTATCAACATGGATTGCTGCAGCCATGAATCATCTGAAGGAATGGGCGGGCATGGGAGTGTTAGCAGGCCTTCTGGTGTTGGTCTCCTTGGTTTGCCTGTGGTATATATGCAAGATTAGAGTCTCACAACAGTGTGATGCAGCCATGATCATTCAGGCCTTTACAGCCATTGAAGCAGGACATTCTCCCCAAGCATGGTTGGATACCATAAAAAGCTAAAATGATACGCTCAGGATGCGAGGCTAAGCACTGCACTCAGGGTCAGCCGCTTTGGACCCAGAGAAGAGCATGTCTGATTGCATGCGGGTTGATGCCCCAGGTCCCGCCTCTGAGAAAAAGGTATCGGACGGGTCTGATGCTCTTTGGGTGGATGACACCTAAATGAACATCTGTACAAAGTCCCAATTTATTTCTAATATCAGAGATCAGACCTCTACTCTTGCCTGATGCGTCTAAAACAAAAAGGGGGAACTGTAGAGAGCTGCGGAATGCTATGCCTTAAAGATGGAGCTGGTTTCCGCCTTCCACCTTCCCGTTGGTGAGTGCTCTCTGTCACGAACAACTCCACATTTGGCTAAGGCCGAGGATCTGGCTTGCTTCCATGTATGTGGACCTATCTGCATTGCCCCCGTGGCACGCCTGGGTTGGCTACCCAGAGGCTATTTAAGCTGTGGGCTGGCTTTCCCCGGGGTCCGAGGATTGTTCAATGTTCCTGAATAAACTGCATTGAAAAAAAAAAAAAAGAATGAACTTTTTAGAATTCTTACTTTTCTTGGGTATCTTAACATTTTACAACAGCAGAAAGAAGAAAAGTATGGAAACACTGAAACGAATTCCATACTGGATATTTTAAACTCTTCTATGGCCAGTATTTGTATTCATCGTTCCCTTAATGAACTAACATGCCATGTTCCCAAATACTTGTTAAAGACCTTCATGCCACCCCCAAATTTATTTACCATGTTATGATAAAAATTCTCCAGTTTTCTCTGAAATTGGAAAGTGACAAACATTCTAGTTATGGGGACTCCAGGAAAAGGAATGGCTCTTTTTATTTCAATCCCAAATAGTTTCTATAAAATACATGCCCATTGTTTCCAGCACATGGAATATACTTTATAAATGTCCGATACATTAAACATCTAGATCAAGAAAGTCATAAAAGCCTTGTTAGCTCCCTAAAGCATATCACAAATCTCAGAGCATTACAGATAACACAGTGTCAGCTTGTTATAAACAAAAGCAGATAACAAATAATGTCAAAGCCCTGCTTTTATTTATTTATTTTTTCTTTTTTGATGTTTGGGTTTTTTTTTTTCTTTTCAACTTTGGAAATGGCTTGGATCTTCTGGTTTGAAAAAAAAATGTTTCTCTGATTATAACACATCAAGAAATGCTGCCTGCCTCCTTTCTTTTTAAGAGTTTTCATTTGATTTATTATGTGCACACACACACAGATGACATGCATGCATGCTGTGGCATAAGTGTACCGTTTAGAGGACAACTTTTGGGAGTTACTTTTCTCCTTCTGAAGTGGGGTCCAGTGATCATGTCCAGGCCATCGGGCTTCTATGACAAACACCTTTACCTACTGAGCCATTGTACTGATCCACCCCCTCTTCCTCTCTTTTCTCTCCCCGCCCCTCTCTCTCAGACAGTGTCTTGCTACATAAGCCAGGATGGTCTCCAACTCAATGCAATCCTCTGCCTAGCCTCCCACAGGCTGGGATTATAGGCCTGTATTCCATGCCCAGCTCTCTTCGTTTCTTAGTACAAAGATAAAACTCTCTTTCCCTAAGGGGTCGCCTCTGCTCGGATTTAAACTAGGTTTCACTGTGAAGTCCTCTGGAAGGTTCTACAGTCTCTATCTCGTCTGCAGACTTTCAGATCACAAGGGTTCTTGCTGTGGCCTCCAGATAGCAGCTGTAAGAACACACAGTGGGTCTCTCAGATGACAGTTATGATAGATAGGCGCCTATCTGCAAGTTTAGTACATTATCATTATAGTGTGAGGGGCGGGCTCTGTCTCATGGCATGAGTCTCAAGCTGGGCCAGTCATTAGTTCTCCATTCCCTCAATTTCTGCTTTATCTTTAGCCCTGCCCATATTGTAGGCAGGGCAAATAGCTGATGAAAACAGATGCAGAGATCCTATGGAAGGAGGGGAGGAAGGAGCGAAGGAGCCAGAGAAGTGAAGGGCACCACAAGAAAACATGGAGAATCAACTATCATGGGGCCCACAGAGACTGAACTGTCAAACAGAGAGCATGGACGGGACAGACCTAGGCCCTCTGCACATATGCAACAGTTGTGCAGCTTGGCCACACATGTGGGACCCCTAACAGCAGGAGAAGAGGCTGTCTCTGACAACGTTGCCTGTCTTTGGATCCTAACTGGGCTGCCTTGTCTAGCCTCAATAGGAGAAGGTGCAGCTAGTCCCACTAACGACTTGATATGCCAAGGCAGATTGCTATCATGGGAGGCCTCCCCCTTTCTGAGGAGAAAGGAAAGATAAGAGGATGGGGGAAGGGAAGGTGAGAGGGAGTGACTGAGAAGCTGAAAGCAGAATGTTAATTAATTAATTAATGAATTAATGAAAGAACATAGAGTGGGAGCTTCCCTCAGCAGTGAGATAGAAAGTTTGCTGTCAAGAGCTGCTCTGGAAAGGCTTTTTGTTTCCACCCTGCAACAGATGCGCACAACTGCCACCTTCAGCGGGGGATTATCTCGTGAACACACAACCAGCACTTCCGAGCATCTGCTCTCCGCTGTTTGCTGTTTATTGCCACTAGGGGAAGATGGAAAAATAAATACATCGTGGCTGCAGCTTGAAGAGAGATCACGGCAGAAAAGAGCGGGTTTGGATGCTAGGAACCCCCAGCCAAACAGGAAAGCAGTTCTGGCCTAGGAACCCTCTCATAGGTGATACAGCCCTGGAACCAAGCACTAGAGGAAAAGTAAGTGCATGCCAAGTGGGACGCAAAGAAGTGGGAGGGGTCCTTCCAGGCATGGGTAACTGCCCATGCAAAGGGCAGTGAAGGAAAAAGTCATAACTGAACATGGCCAACCAAGGAGTGGGGTTCGTGGAGAGAGGAGATGCCTATGAGTGAAATACATCAGTATACATAGGCAGACTGGAGCCAGTATTTTTAAAGACTTTGATTTGCTGTTATTAATGTTCTGATTTTGACTGACAAGAGCTACCCACTATAATGAGGTACAGGGAAAGCAAACTGTTTGTGATCTGTGCTGAACATGGCTTTATCTCATCTTCTCATGGCTATGTGGTTCTCCTTTCCCACTGAACGAGTGGAAACTGAGGCTTGATTATTCAAGGATTGCTGAAGCCTGCTTCACCTTCATTGCAGGGAAAGATTGTTCTCCTCGCTGTGTCTAACAATTCCCTCTTCATATGGAAGGACAAGCAAAAGAACTTCCAAATTTCTCAGTCCAGGAGCTCTAGGAATCTGCTTTCAGTGTATTTTGTTTGTGAGCAAAGGCTCCTTCCTTACTTCAATTCAGCTACTCTTAAAAGCAAATATTAAACCCTTATTTGAGGGGGTTGCAACCACTGGCCCACAAGAACCACCTTGTCAGCAGTGAATTAGAAGTAGCTTTCTTGGTAGCTTCATTCATCCCACATGCCCGTGAACCTTCCCTACTCTCCTTCAGTGGTAAGCCTTATCTAGTGGTGATCCTACCAGTGACTTATTCGTGGCCTTTTCTCCAATCCCCTCCCTTCCCAATGCCGAACATATGTCAAATGACGCTTCCATTATGCAAATCAAAACTCTGCTCTGGTTCTGAGAGGAAAAATAAGCTTCAGTAAAATTTCACCCAAGAGAATGTTGGAGCCCAAATAATTTTATAAGAAATATTTTATCCAATGTTTGAGGAGGAAGCAATTTATGTGTTATTCAAGCTCCTTCAGAATAAACACAAAGGTGGAACATGACCTAAGTCATTTACAAGCCCAATACAGGAGAATGAAAAAAATGACAAAGAAATATTTCCAAAATAAAGATGACCCCCCCGACCCCGTCATCAAAACAGCAAGATGGTGATAGTCTAGATTTGAATCAAGGTTATAGAACTCACTAGGTTTATCTCCTTGGAAAACACTCCTGTTTTCATATCTATGACTGTCTTTAATAAGATGATAAACCCAACAATAGTGCAACATAGTATGAATCAGAGTTTCTTATGTTTAAGAGACTTGATGATGATGGTGATAGTGATGATGCTTACACTGCCTACTTCCCTTGCGATGTTCTAAGACCTTTCTATGCATCAAAGCCTAATCATTCCAACGCACATGAAATAGGTAATATGCTAATCCTAACTTTACAGGTGAATTAAACAAGACAGGAAGAAGAGAGGCACAAGAGCCAACAGTCTGTGCATAACAGAGCTACATATAAGATGTTTATTCTCCCAGAACTCATATGCTGAAACTCTAGGCCTTGAGTTGAGATTACCAAGAGATAGCACTAGTGGAGGTGATTAGATCATGCTATAATGTAAAGAAGAGACTAACTAGTGCTCTGTGGGCAGTGAAAAGTATAGAGGGAGGACTGACTGGACAGTATACATGACAGCTTTCAAGCACTGATTATTTCAAGTACTGATTCAGTGCTGAGGTCAGATAACCGCAGAAAGATTCACACTTTACATTTGAATGCATATAGTGTGGTTTATTCTTTATTTTGTTTTTCCTGGAAATATCATCAAAGGAAAAACAATATTACAAGGAACTTGCCTTCTTCCCTTAGCATCAAGCTCTTTCTCCTCTTAGGAGATGCTAATTAAGTGCTGACTTTTAGGAGAAGTCATGAAATGGGATAAGGAATTCTATGAATGACAACAATGTGTCTGCTGCTAGACTCACAGGGAAATGGTTGGAGTGCATGGGGAGTAGGGCTATACTCGGAGATGGGATACAGAGTGCAGACTCTAAAATTCCAGTGCCAAAGGAATGAAAACAAAATATTAGAATGTGGAGCAAAACAAGAGAAAATCTGGTTGGGGCATCTAGCTTCAAATGCAGAATGAATCAACTGCAGAGAATGTAAACCAAGCCTAAACACATAGATCCTCATGAAATAGACACCGGGCCCTCAGTTCCTGACACCTCAGAGAGCAGAAGGAAGGCTGTATGACAAGAGACCAAGGACATACAGAACATCAAAGAGGTGAGGCGAATGTGTCAAGACTCAGAAAACACAGCTGTGGATTCATCCATCACTGAACAATTTTACAGTTCAACCACACAGGAAGCCAGGGGGTCTGCATTGAGTGCGGGTGCCAGAAAAAAAAAAAAAAGTCTTTTGTTTCTGCCAGCATCCCACCAGAACAGTGCCAAGAAGGCGTAGCAAAAAGATCTCCACTACAGCTGAAGTTAGGTGGCTTTGCAGTCAACATATCTGCCAACGTATCTTACTCTGGGAATCTAGAGCAAGTGTCTGTCAATTGTACTCAGAATTGGCCTGCAGCATCTCCCTGGCACTAGCACAGGAGGAAAACAAAAACAAAAACCTTTGAGTAAGAACCATGGAGAGTTTTCCACATGTCCTCACTTCCCTATACCAACACCAAACTAGGGAACCTAACTACCAAAGGGGGCAGAGGGGAAAGACGTGGCTAAGGCATACTTGGGGAGCAAAGTTTCAGAACCACTGTGCCCCAGCACAAACAAGGCTACCCCTCCAGCAGGGCAAACTACATACACCTCAAAGTTACAACAATCCAGCCCCACTAGAATTTGAAAATACTTCAACTGAAAGGATATGGTGATTAAAAATCCAACCAATGGCTTATTCTCAGATTTACAGGTGCCAATATAGAAACACCAGAGATATTGAAACAAAGCCAATATAGGATGTTCAAGCTAATTCCATAGACAGAGAAATACAAAGAAAAAAAGTCAAAACGAATTTTTGGAAAAAATAAGCTCAAGAAGTCAAATAAAAAGTTCAGTGGGAAGTCTCACCAATAGAATGGATCATGTGGAAGACAGAATATCAGGATCTGAAGCTAAGACTTGAGTTAGAGCATTAAAAAAAAAATAACACTAACATGATAAAGTATAAAGAGAATGTGTAAGATCTTTGGAAAGTCACTAATAGGCCAAATTCATAAATCATAAAGATAGAACAGTAGAGAAGAGTACAAGCTAAAGACACAGAAAACATATTCAATAAAATATAGCAGAAAGTTCCCGAATATATAGAAAGAGATGACCAACCAGGAAGGTTTCAGACACGAAACTGTCAAGACCAGAAAAGAATCTTCCCATGTCATATTATAGTTAAGACATTAGACCAGGCAGTGGTGGCACACGCCTTTAATCCAAGCTCTCAGAAGGCAGAGGAAAGTGACCTCTGTGAGTTCAAGGCCAGCCTGGTTTACAGAATGAGTTCTAGGACAGCCAGGTCTACACAGAGAAACTCTGTCTTAAAAAACAAACAAACACACAAACAAAACAGAAAATAAGTATGCAAACAAAGAAAAGACTCAAAAGCCCTAAGCTGTAAGCATGAAGTTACATTTAAAGAAAAACTCAACAGAATAATAGAATATTTCTCAAGAAAAGCTATAAAGGCTAGGAAGGTATACAATGATGTAGTTTAAGCTAAAAAGATAATAATTGTCAACCCAGATTACTGTATTCAGCAAAACAATCCTCATAATTGGTTGAGAAAAAAAATCACAATGAACAAATACTAAGGAATTCATAATTGCTAATCTAGCACTGCAGAAAATACATGAAAGATTATGATATTTGGAAGGGAACAATAGACAAGTTCGTGAGGCTAGAGGATAGAAAGACTAAGGGGAAGGATACATGGTGGGGGGGCTGGAGCGAAGAAAGGGAAAGGGAAAAATAACAGTACATTTAACATTTTTTTTAAAGAGTAAAACATACATGCATAAAACACACATCTCAAATAATTGTTAAAAATCAGTTCAATATAAAGGAATAAATTGTGTCAGGACACTAGGTAAGTACATGCCAAATGAAGATTACAGAACAACAAATGGTAGGAATTAATATATATCTTTTGATGATAACCCTGAGTTTAATGTTTTTAATTTTATAGCCAAAATATAGAAACTAGCAGATTAGATTTAAAAGCTTTGACCTATGCTAACTTGACATAGACAGATAGAGTTATAGAGTGAAAGGATGGAAAAAAGATAGTCTAAGCAAGTAGAACTCAAAAGCAAATAGGTGTAACTATGTTAATACTGAGAAAGCAGGTATTAAGCCAAAATTACCTCATAAAAGAAAGATTGGAGAATATACAATTAAAAGCATGCATGCCACATTTTAGTTTATACATTGTCACAGAGAAAAATTCGTGTATAGAAAAGTATAACATTGACCTTGAGACAACAATAGTGGGTGACTTCAATGCTCAACTCTCACTAATGGACAGGTAACCCATACAAAAACTACCAAAGTTAAATAATGCTATAGATCAAATTGACTAATACTTAGTTGCATGCTAAATCAGCAAAAGCCCTAACATACAGTCTTCTTATCACTACATGATTTTTCTTTAAACTAGAACATATTTGAGAACACAAGACAAGTCTAAACAGGTACAAGAAAATATCAAACAATGATATTTAAGCAGTAATAAAAAGTTTCCCAATGTTAAAAAGCCAATAACTTACTGCTAGATTCTACCAGACACTTAAATAATAATTGTTACCAATTTCTTTTAACCTGTCCCTAAAACAGACAGGGGAAGAATGCTACAAAACTTATTATATGAAGTCAGTATTACCCCAGTACCAAAACTAGAGAGAGATGCAACAAAAAAGAACACTACAGACTAATTTCCTGAATGAACATAGATGTAAAAATTGCCAATAAAACACTTGCAAGCTGAAGTCAAGAACACAGGGGAAAGTGTTCATATTTTTGCATTCTAGAGACACAAGGATGGTTCAACATATATACATAACTTCAATATAACATACCATAGTCAGAAATCAGATAGCCATATTAAGTAGATGTATAGAGTTCAACATCCTTTCTTAATAGGATCCCCGAATAAAAATCAGGGATACAAAGAACACACTCAAGATAATACATGTTATCTGTGACAAATATATAGCTAATATTTCACTACCGTAGGAAAACAACTAAAAGAATTTCCACTAACATTAGGAGTGAGACACTGATGTCAGTTCTCCATAGTCTTATTCAATTCATTTCTTGAAGTGTCAATTAGAACAATAATACAGGATAAAGAAACGGGAAGAAATAGGAACGATAGAAGCCATATAACCCATTTTATAGATGATACACTATACTCAAGTCCTTAAGGGATCCACCCAAGCATTCTTAGAATTGAGAAACACTTTTAGCAAAGCAGCAGCATGTAAAAGTGATAGTTTTCCTATATCTTAGAAACAAAGATGCTGAGATGGAAACCTAGAAAAGTAAACAGGTTTCAGAATAGTTTTAGAAAGATACCTGGGATGAAGCTGAATTCAGAAAGTGAAAGACCCTTAAAATAAAAATTCTAAGACAGTAGAGGGAAGAAAATGGACAAAAGAGAAGTGACAAGCCCTCCTAAATGGACAGGGTTAATGCTGTGAGAATAGCTTATTAGCAACTATGATCTAGAGCTCTATACAAGTTCCATCAAGTCCGGTCACATTCCTCACAGATTTAGAAAACAGCAATATTAACATGCATATGGAAGGCCGAAGACTCTGAAGGGCCAAGAAACCCTTAGTAAACAGAGGAATGATGGAGACAGCACAATACCTGACTTCAAACTATACCAGGACAGTTCTTAAAAACAACACCATAGTGTCCTAAAAGCAAAGATGCAGGCCACAGGGAGAGAAGAGAAGATCCAGAAGTAAACCCAAGCAGCTACAATCCCATTTTTTAGGATTTTGTTTGAGAAGTGTATACATGCGAGACAATGTGTTTTGATCAAATTTACACCTGTTACCTTCTCACTAATTCTTCCTCCCACATTTTCTTTCTGAATTTCATGTGCTTAAGATAAAACCCACCGAGTACACTGAGCGCTTCCTGTAGGTGCATGGGCAGAGAAGCACCTCTAAGAGAACAGGAGCCTCTCAGGGACCACATTCTTGGAAAACAACTGACTCCCCACCCCAGGAGCCTCCAATTGCCAGTTGCCCCCCCACCCCCCGCCCCAGGGGTAGACTTCAAGAGCCCATTTCTCATCCGTGCTGAGACTTTGACTGCTTTCATCGTAGAAGATCACTTTATGAAACCACATAGATTGTAAAATGGGGAACATTTTCAATATTCTTTTCCATTTAGGGGAAAGCTAGGAAGTCTTTTCGTGTTGTCCCTCACACTCCAGGATCTTTCCCAGAACCTTCCGGGAAATTCTAGGTTTGAAGAAAGGGTGATGGTGACCAGGTCTTTCTCTGAGGGTCACGCCAACAGCCAAATGATGACTTTGTGCCACTTTTCATTTTATAAGGGACTCAAGGTTTGACCCAGAGCATTTGTGGTTCTTTATATCCCTGAAAAGGTCTTAATCACTTAGATCAATATGTTCTCACAGCACAAGCAAGCTTCTCAACAGCTGGAATCACCATTTAACTTCAGAAAGTACAAATGAGATTACTTATTTAATTATTGGGATGTGACAATTGACTAATATCCGAGAAATAGAAATTGTCGTATCTCCACCCGTCACTCTGCTCCACAAATAAATACCAGTAAAGATGTATTAAAGAAATGAAAAGTATTCCCCCAAATACATGCAAGTAGCTATAAAATCTGTACTATTCATATGCTTCTAAATATAAATATTTATATCTGTACTCTTATATGCTGATAATAAAGGAAACAGCCATGAGAAACAAACCATCGGCAAAAATACTCCTTGACGATGCACACATGGCAAATTAAGGCCAAAGAACATGTGAACACGATGTAAGAATGAGAGTCTTAATGACTCACAAATTGAGAAACATCTTTTTTGTTGTTGTTTTTGTTAGCCAAATATGCAAAGATGCTTTCAGTGTTTTCATGAGTGTGGGTTAAGATTAAGAGAGAAGGCATTCAAATAGGAGGAAGAGCATAAATGACAGAAACTTTTAGAAGGGCAACTTGCTAATATATATTGAAGGTTTTAAAAATAACCATGCTATTTGACTTCATAATTTCAATTTGGTAAGTGTATCCTTGGAATATGAAAAGAAGTGTGGAAAGATTTAATTGCAATTCTGTTCATTATCATGTTGCTTGCACTTTTGAAAAATTGGAAAAAATTAAATGTCAAGCAATAGGGGATTAATTAAATAGATTATAGTTCATGTGCATAAAGGAACACTATGAAATTACAAAAATATTAACATGGATAGTTTCTCATATATTTTAAAGTATAAAATGTTTTATTCACAACATACATTTTATAAAAAATACATATACTTAGAATATATGTACATACATATTTAGAAAATTATATATGATATAATTTTTATTATTTTTATACTTTATTATTTTATTACCATATTATACTTTATTATTTATTACCATTTATTCACTTTGTGTCCCACTTGTAGCCCTCTCCATCCCTTCCCAGTCCCACTCACCCTCTCTCATCTCCTCCCATGCCCCTTCTCCAGTCCACTGATAGGGGAGGTCCTCCTCCCCTTCCATCTGACCCTCGCCTATCAGGTCTCATCAGGGCTGGCTGTAAATGCTATAATTTTAATAATAATCACATGTGCTTATTCTATCTAGAATGACAGGCTATGTTCTGCTTATCCTCATATATTTATTTCTCCCAAGTAATTAATATACATTGTCTGGTGGTAACAAAAGGCAAGAATGGTTATTTTCACATGGAACATGAGCGTACCATATGCGTCAGATGCTTTGCTTTGGTAATTGACTTCGTGCTATCCCACCAGGGAAGCCACAGGAAATGAACCACATGCATTCTTCCATCCCGTGGATCCTGACTCTGTGGAATTAGTGGAATGCACTGGAAAAGAATTTGTTAAGTGCGTCGTAAATGAGCTGAGCATTCCTGACTCCCCACATTCCCTCAGAATTTGCATAGATCCCCATAGAAATTAAATGAGTGCACGTTCAAACATTCTAGGGTCTGTTTCTTCCAAACTCACTTCTCTTAAAAATTGCAGTGCAATGCTATGTGTGCTCTGACCACTTTCTCTCAGTGTATCTTTTTTTTTTTTTTGCGATTTATATCATCAGTGAAACACATTTTACTATCAACAGAAAAAAAAATCTTCAGCATATATATCTTCAGCATATATTTTATGTTTGTTGAACTTAAGTCACATTATAGTAACTAGGTCTTTAGTCAATAACACCTTTATTTAACTGATGATCAGAATTGTATTGATTTATGGCATATGTCACAATGTTCTGGGGTGTTTCCATTGTGGGATGGCTAAAACATGCCAGTTAATGTAAGCATCATGCTATTATAATTATTTTTTAATGTGAAAAGAACATTCGTTTGAATATTCTTTACCCTTAGCAATTTATATATATACCATATATACATATATTTTACACATATACATATATATACAGCATATATACATATTTATAAATATTTATGCATATATTACTTAGATTTTTTCACATATATCATATATACATATATTTACATATATACATACATTTATATATACATATAAATATTTATACATATATATTATTCAGAAATTTTCACATATACACCAATGCTTTCAACTACAATCACCTTGATATCCAAAAATTCTTTCAGCATGTGCACCATTATTGAGTCACATGAGTTGTTTTGAGACCAAATCTCACTGTGTATCCCTGCCTGACTTATAACTTACAACTTAGACCAGGCTGGCTTTAAATGCACAGAGAGTCATGCCCAAGCAGTGGGATTACAGGTGTGTGCCACCATGCCTAGCTAACACAAACTTTTAACCTTAGATCTTCTTAACATATGAGAAAATATCATTTGAGTACCTAGATAAAATTGTTTGACCCAGTTTCACCATATTTATTGACTGGTAGAAAACATTCATCACCATAATAAGGCACTCTAGAAGGAACTTAAATCTTAAAAAGATATTCTTTATACTAGACCTACAAATAGAACCACACTCATTGGCTTTTCTTTAATAGATACTCTGGGATTTTAGTTTACTTTCTTGTGGTGCTCTTTAGTCTATGTGATAATTCACATAAGCTCATAGGAATGCTTACAGTCCTAAGTATAGTTCTGGAAAGTGAGCACTGAAAGCCCAAAATGGATCAGGCTTTGCTAAGAAGGGACCAGGAACAGCAGGAAGAACTTCTGTCCCCAAGGTGTTCTCAGACTTAATCTATATATCTAGTGTTGCTGTGCAAACAGTGTTTCAAAGACAGTATGCTCAGAGGAAGCCAGGCCCTAACATGGAGAGGATGGCAGGCACCCCAAGAGGTCCCCAGGAACTGACTCTAAATGCAGGCTTTAAAAATGAGTAGGCAGAGAAATGACAAAGAATTTAGTCAAGAGTGACAGCAGGGGGTCCGAAAGCACAGCCCTGCAAGAGCAGGCTGTAGGGGTGATACCAGCACAGTGGGGATGCAGGCAGAAAGCACGGTTGGAGCTGGGAGGGGGCGTGCTAGCCGGAGCAGCCTGCCCTGTGCTCATTTGTCTGACTACAGTTAAGGACTGGAAACCTTCCTAGTTAGAGTAAATAGAGATACAGTAAGGGGAGATGCGAAAAGGTTATACAAAAGCACCTTCAAGGCTGAATTTGAGCAGTAACCCCACAACTCCCTCATCCCCAAATATCGCTCCTCACTCCTAACTACTCCTCCAGCAGAGCCTCCATAATGAGGAAGAGGAGAATCTAGAAACACCCCCTGTAGTTGATGGCTCCGGGGCTGCACTAGTAGCTCTATAAATGTCTGCGATGCAGCGTTTCAGCCCCGTTGGGATCAGTAAGCAGGCATCTCTACGGCCAGCCCCAAGGGACCTGACAAACCGGTTATCAGGCATTTGGGACGCCACCAAGAAGACCACTTGCTGATTACCTGGAACTACCTGCGCAGCCCTGGGTCACCTTATCAGAGAACGCCTGGAGCCCCTCTTCTTTCTCTCTTTCTCTCTCTCTCTCTCTCTCTCTCTCTCTCTCTCTCTCTCTCTCTCTCTCTCTTCCACCTCGTCTCTCTGTGACCCCCTTTCCCTTCCCCTAGTAAACCTCCCACGTGGAACCGGTCTCGTGGTGTGATTTGTGAACCCGGCCTGTAACCTTCACAGCCGCACGATTCCTAACAAGCCCTACCTCTCAACACAGAAACTGAAGACGGGAATCTGGGAATGGGGTTGCCTGTATCACCCAGACCCATGCTGAGTCTAAAACCGTCAAAGCTTTCAGGATGGTGAAATCAGAGGGGTCGGCCCTCCATCATATCTGAATCCCCAAAGCTTTGTCAAGTCCCCTTGCTTCTGGTAACGCCAGCCTCCTAGACGCTGGGGCTTGCCACAATACAAACCATGATTTTTTCACTACATCATGAAATACCTGGGTTTCACTGAGGATTTATGTTTCAGATGTAATTCCTGTGCTATAAAAGTCATCATTTCTTCCCCTTCTGGGTGAGATTCAAGCATCCTCCCTAGGGTCCTCCTTGTTACTTAGCTTCTTTGGGTCTGTGGATTGTGGTATGGTTATCTTGTACTATATAGCTACTAGACAGTAGAAGCAGATAGAGAGAGAGAACTGGGTAGGAGATGAGGGTGGGGATCATATGTGGGGAGCGAGAAGGGGCAGGAGGTGAGGGGCCTGGGAGAGAGAAGGGAAACTGAAGAGGGAGGGGCATCTCTGAGACAAGCTGGAGACCTGCAACGGGGTGAAGTCTCCTGGGAGGATATGGGGGTGAGTCTAGCTGCGACTCCTAGCAGAGGGGAACATGGAAACTGAAGTGGCCACCTTCTAGCCAGGCAGGACTTCCAGTGGGGGAAGGGGGACACCCACCCACCCACAAGACCTTCGACCTTAAATTTTCCCTGCCTACAAGAAGAGCAGGGATAAAAGATGGAGCAGAGGCCAGGCACAGTATTGCACACCTATGATCCCACGGAGGCAGAGGCAGGTAGATCTCTGTGACTTCAAGGCCAGCCTGGTCTACAAAACAAATTTGGGACAACCAAGGCTACACAGAGAAACCCTGTTAATAATAATAATAATAATAATAATAATAATAATAAAGATGGAACAGAGATTGAGGGAATGGCCAAATAATGACTGGCCCAACCTGAGACCCACCCCATACATTAGGGCCAACCCCTGACACCACTAATGATGCTCTGCTATGTTTGCAGACAGGAGCCTAGCATAACTGTCTTCTGAAAGGTTCCACCCAGCAGTAGATTGAAATGGATGCTGAGACTCATAGCCAAACATTAGGTGGAGCTCAGGGAGTCTTGTGGAAGAGTGGGGGAAGGATAGGTGAACCCACAGGGGACAAGAACTCCACAAGAAGATCAAGAGAGTCAACTAACCTAGGACCGTAGGGGCCGGCAGAGACTGAAGCACCAACCGAAGATCATGCATGGTCTGAACCTAGGCCCTCTACACATGTGTATCATTGGGCAGCTTAGTCTGCATGTGGGATCCCTAGCAAGTGGAGCAGGGGCTGTCTTTGATATGAACTCTGCTGCCTGCTTTTGGATCACTTCAGCCTAGCAGGGCTGCCTTGCTTGGCCACAGTGGAAGAGGATGCACTCAGCCTGATGTGACTTAATGTGCTGGGGTTGGGATGATATGGGGGGATGGGAGGGCTCTCATTTTCTGGAAAGGAAGGGGAGAAAGGGAGAAGATGGTGGGAGAATGGGACCAGGAGGAGGGGAGGGAGGAGCCTGCGTTCGGGATGTAAAGCCAATAAATAAATAAAATTATAATTAAAAAGTCATCATTTTTGAGCATATAGTTCAGTGGGCCTTTTATTCATAGGCTATCTTCCATTGTACCCACTAACAGACTCAGATGATTATAAAACTTGCTTTAAATATAACTTCTGGAGTCCTCGTAGCTACTATATAGGGAGACTGATATGCCAAACTTCTTGATCAGCTCTAATAGTTTAGGGCTTGGGACAGGGCCTGTCTAGAATTTTTTAATACGTAAATTTATTTCTTGTCAGCACAACATTTTTTCCAGCTTTAACTTCTTATCCAGCTGTCCTGGGTGCTTTTTCTAAAATAATACTAAATGGAGCCAGCAAAAGCAGACAGCCCACCTCTCTCTTGGTCTTTGGGAAGATAATATCAGTTTTTCCCCACTAGATACGGCTGTCACCAGCAGTCACCAGCTGTTTTCAGCAGGAGGTTGAGGGGTGACTCCGCTTTTTAAACATCACTGGGTTTGGTGTCTATAGGTTTTCTAGTGTGTTGTGACACTCCACAGCCTACGTATGTGTTCTTTGGACATTACACCATGACAATGTCATCTACAAAGTTGACACTTGAGAACGATACAGTTGAGCTACAAAATTAAAAACCCACAAAACGCATAAAACTTCTATCATTTTAAGATTTTTTTTTTCTGCATCCATACCTATCCTGGGGAACATGAAGCCGGGGGCTGAGGAGGTGGGGGGTACAGGTTGAACATGTCTATGGGGAATCTACAAGGAAGGGACTATCCCCAACCTTCCGCTTTCAATGATGTAACTGCTTTCCTAGTCTACTGCACTGTTTCTCCCAAAATAACTAACAAATTACCGGACACCAAGAAAGCAGTGGTGGCCCTGGAGAACTTGCTGTGTAAGGCTTGCCACTAGACCATCGGAAAGGACAGAAGAAGGAACACAGCTTCCAGATGCTGGTCTATTTGCATCGTGCTCAAGATTCATCTCACTATACATCTCATTCCTGTCCCTTCTAAGCGTACTGGGATTTCGAACCCCTTTGGCTATTTATCAGTCTGACCCAGCATCCCATATTTCCTAGGTACCCACCACCCTTTGTACACCAGTGGCCACTTCTTCCGTTAACGTCTTTTATCTGAGGTTCTTTTCCTCTTTTGTACCAGAAATCTGGCTGACTCAGGCAGCACAACATCTCCCAGGGGCACTCAATTGAATGGTTTTTTTTTTTTTCTGACACTCCCAGTGTATTACTTTTCTACTGCTATGTAACAAAGCGCTACAAACTCAGCATTTTAAATCAACGCAAACCCTTTTAATTGAAAGGTATTTTTTCCCTGGGGTCTTTGTTTTATGACTCCCTTATTGCTACACAAACAATTTTATCAGGAATTTGACAGTCCACACCAGCACGAGTTTATTAGCTCACAGTTTGGTAGAGGAGATCCTTTTCTATCATACATGACTGATATTTTTTCCCACTAAAATGTAACCTTAACCACCAACCCTAAGAAAAGCCCTCTCTGCCTTACCATCTGCAGCAATCTCTCCCTCAGAAACTCCATAGTATGTGACTGTTTGACGTCTCCAGGTGCACTATCATCATCCAATATTTTTGTATCATAGCATCCTATAATGTTTCCATCGACATAATGTATGCTAATTATTACCTCTGTGTGATCACATTATTATCATAAATAGCACTGTTTTCATTTGAGTTTCATGTTTTCTAAATATAAAAAAAAATCTAACACTTAAAAGCAATCATGATTTTTTCTTTCTTTCTTTTCTTTTCTTTTTTTTTTCCTTTTGGTTTTTTGAGACAGGGTTTCTCTGTGTAGCCCTGGATGTCCTGGACTCACTTTGTAGACCAGGCTGGCCTTGAACTCACAGCGACCCACCTGCCTCTACCTTCCTGAGTGCTGGGATTAAAGACGTGTGCCACTATATTCGGCTTTCTATTTTTGTTAATGTTTGCTGTATTACCTAAAACGTCAATCACTGTGACAAAGTCTTAATGTTTACTAATTGACACATCTGATTATTTATCACCAATGCCTCTAACTCAAAATTCAGAAGAAAGCTTTTCCTCTTGGCACAGAATCGCTACAATAATGTAATAGTAGCTAAATAAAATATTCAGACTTAATTGCTAAAATATGTAAAAATAAAAATTCATATTTATAAACAATTTTAAGTCAATTCAATGAGAAAATGAACAGTTCAAAATAACCACATTGGGCTGGAAAGATGGCTCGGTAATTAAGAACTCTTCCAGAGGACCACGTTGGTACTAACAGCAGCAGCTAACAACTGCCTGTAACTCTAGCTCCACAGATCCAACACCCTCCCATGGCCTCTACAGGTACCTACACTCACATACATATAACCCCGTACACATACACATATACATACACACACTGACATACACACACATACACACAGAGATATAAACAGAACCACATAAACCACATACATGCACATATAACACATACACACAAATACATAAGCAAAAATAGGCAAATCTTTTGAAAATAGCAATATTGCTGATAGGAAGAAAAATTCCCACAAATGATAGCACCTAAGCATACTGAATTATGTTTAAATGTATATTGTTTACATAAATTCTGAAGTTTTTATTTGTTTTGACTTTTGTAACCTACAAGTCACAAAGCATCTCCCTGTGGTCAAATGGCATCCCCCATTAGTCAGAGCACACCCCCACTTCTCTAAAGTCAGGTCACAGTGATGAGCTTGGGAAGGCCACTTTGTTTGCTGGTCTAGAAAGTAATCAAAAGCCTGGCAAGAAAATGAAGAGGTGAGCTGCAGACGAGAGGAAATTATTTGAAAAAAGACCATTATCTAAACACACAAAGTTACCATAAAACTTAGTAGCAAGAAAACAAGCAAAGTGTGTCCTAAAGATGTCATTTAATATTTCCCTAAGAAAATAACAGACAGCCTCACCTGTGAAAAAGGACTCCACACCATATTTTAGAAAGGAAATACATTCTGCTGGAGATTTGGCTACAAGTCTTAATATCTGCTTTGATACACTGCTAGGTAGAATCTTTCAGAGGCCCTCTGTGATAGGCTCCTGTCCTGTTACTTGTTTGCTCCTACATCCAATGTCCATCCCATTTGTCTTTCTAAGTGAGGATTGATCATCGTACCCTGGGTCCTCTTTCTTGTTTATCTTCTTTAGGTGGATAGATTTCAGTACATTTATCTATCTTATAGGTCTATATAAGTGAGTATATACCATGTGTGTCTTTTTGTTTTTGGAATACCTCACTCAGGATGATCGTTTCTAGGTCCCACCATTTGCCTGCAAATTTCATGATTTCCTCATTTTTAATTGCTGAGTAGTATTCCATTGTGTAAAAGTACCACAATTTCTGTATCCATTCCTCCACTGAGGGACATCTGGGTTGTTTCCAGGTTCTGGCTATTACAAATAAAGCTGCTACAAACATGGTTGAGCAAATGTCCTTGTTGTGTACTTGAGCCTC
This sequence comes from Meriones unguiculatus, assembly GCF_030254825.1. NCBI lineage: Eukaryota > Metazoa > Chordata > Mammalia > Rodentia > Muridae > Meriones > Meriones unguiculatus. The sequence continues at coordinate 44,069,653 of NC_083349.1, forward strand.
TTTTGGATATATGCCTAGGAGTGGTATAGCTGGATCTTGAGGAAGCACTATTCCTAATTGTCTGAGAAAGTGCCAGACTGATTTCTAAAGTAGTTGTACAAGTTTGCATTCCCACCAGCAATGGAAGAGGGTTCCCCTTTCTCCACAACCTCTCCAGCATGTGTTATCACTTGAGTTTTTGATCTTAGCCATTCTGGTGGTGTCAGGTGAAATTTCAGGGTTGTTTTGGTTTGCATCTCTCTGATGGCCAAGGATATTGAGCATTTCTTTGTTTCTCTGCCACTCTGTATTCCTCTACTGAGAATTCTCTGTTTAGCTCTGTACCCCATTTTTTAATCAGATTGCTTGATTTGCTGCTTTTTAGCTTCTTTAGTTCTTTATATATTCTGGATATCAGCCTTCTGTCAGATATAGGGTTGGTGAAGATCCTTTCCCAGTCTGTAGGCTGTTGTTTTGTTTTGATGACTATGTCCTTTACTTTACAGAAGCTTTTCAGCTTCATGAGGTCCCATTTATCGGTTGTTGCTGTTGGTGTTCTGTTCAGGAAGTTGTCGCCTGTGCCAATGAGTTCCAGTGTCTCACCCACTTTTTCTTCTAACCGATTTAGTGTATATCAAAGCAGATATTAAGATTCATAACCAAACCTCCAGCATAATGCAGGGAATCAAAAAAAGGGGGGGGGGGGGAGAGTTAATATGACCTGGAGAGGACAAGAGTTCCACAAGGACCAAATATATCTGGGCACAGGGGTCTTTTATGAGACTGTTTGTCCAAACAAGGACCATGTATGGATGCAACCTAGAGCCCCTGCTCAGATGTAGCCCTTGGTAGCTCAGTATCCAAGTGGGTACCCTAATAAGGGGAACAGGTACTATTTCTGACATGAACTCAATGGCAGGCTCTTTGACCTCCCCACTCCCCCCCCCCCCCCAGGGAAGAGCAGCCCCGCTAGGCCACAGAGGAGGACTTTGCAGCCAGTCCTGAAGACACCTGATAAACCAGTATCAGATGTAAGGGGAGGAGGTTCTCCCTTATCAGTAGACTTGGAAAGGGGCAGGGAGGAGATGAGGGTAGGAGGGTGGGATTGCCAGGGAAAGAGGGAGTGGGATACATCAGGGATACAAAGTTAACAAACTGTAAATAATATTTAAAAAAAGGAAATACAAACTAAAATGAGAGGGAGGAATATATCCCGACTTCTCTTTTAGAATGACCAAACTCCAGAACACTGACATTGACAGAAGGTGGTGAGACAGTGGAGCAACTGGAACTCTCGGATACTACTGGTATGTGCAAAATGTTCCAGTCACTTTAGAAGAAAGTTTAGTGACAGCACATGAAAGGAAACACTCTCACCATGCCCTTCAGTAATTGTACCTCTCAGTGTGTACAAAGAACTTGAAAATGTATAGCCACACATAATATACACATGGATGTTTAGTTTCTACTTGGAAGCAAAGAAGAAACTCTTTAGTAAGTGAAGGGACAAATGGACTATGGTACATCAGAGAAGGTGCTATTTACACACTGTTAAAACAAACAAACAAAATGAGTTCTGGATTGAAAGATCTAGGAGAAACAAAAGTATTCACTACTAAGTGAAAGGTGCCAGCCTGAAAGGGTTAATTATGGCTCCAGTTAGACAGCATCCTGAAAAGGCAAAATAATAGCACCGACCACTACCAGCCGCATTTTGTAGAGACTAGTGACTAGTGGGAGTATGAAGAGAGTGAGCCCAGGGGATTTTTAATGCAAAAAAGAAACACTCTGCCATAATATTATCACAGTCATTGTACATCTCTCCCAGCTCAGAATCATACCATCCAGGGTGCACCCCATTATGCATGATAGATTTGGGGTGACGCTGTGTCAGTGAGGGCTCACTGGTCATAAACGCTCTGGAGAAGCTGCTGGTAAAAGGGGCTGTGGAAGTATGGGAGTAGATAGTATGCAGGAAGTCTCTGTAGCTGAGATCTGATTCTTCTGTAAACCCAAACGTGTTCTAAAGATCGTCTTCAGATTACAAACGAAAAGTCTGACATGGATGAGGATCAGAGCAAGCTACGGGGGAGAAGGGGGGGCTGTACTCAGCACCTCCCTCCTTTATGAAGCACAGTCCTGAAGCCTGGTCAAACAACAGCAAAGTAGCAAAAAGAAAGCACACTTCAACGATACCACGGGGTTGCAATTCATTTGCATTATACTTTAAATAGTCTATTGATCTCTACATAGTTTGTTATAACTGTACCATATTATATAACGATTTAAATTATATAGTGACTTGTTCTATAATTTTAAAACGTTCAATATTTTATCATAAATGGATGTTAAATTCATTAAGTAAATTCTCAACAGCGAATCAAACTTTCCTCCTTTTCCTCTAATACACTAAATCCTAGATTTTTCTCCCAAGTATCCTATTAGACTATGCTTGACTTTTCCTCTGGTAACTGGCTTGAATTTTCTTGGTAATTGTTTTTCTAAGCCAGAGTATTGTGAGTTAGCAGAGAGCCGACGCGAGCTGGTGAAGGGAACGGATCGTTCTGTGTGTTCTTTCCACATCTTCGCTTCTGCGGAAGGCTGGCCTGAGGTTGCTGGACTCCTCTGTCCAGATGTGTGTAAGAGCACGTGATGCCTTCATGAGGGTGAACGTGTCTTAGGAAGTTGACTAAATGCCCAAGTGTGGGATAACTATAACAACACTGGCATTCTTTGTTCCTTGATAATTCAATGAAATAGTCTCCCAATAAACCAAATAAAAATAGCATTAAAAAGCTTCTTCAGAATTACAATCTTTTGTTCTGTGTTGAGAGACATATTCCAATCTATATGCTGTTTTTGTTTTGTTTTGTTTGTTTGTGTGTTTTGCTTGATGAAGTGGTAGATCTGAGTTTTGGGGGCCAGCACTTTACACCACAAGGGAGGAAGAAGAGAGCAGGTTCCTTCCACATAAAACACAGCGTACATTTATCGTTTCCAGAGAGGTGTAAATGGGCAGGTTCTGGGTAAGCTGTAACTCCTACTGCCTTCCTGGAATTGCCTTTCTGTCTAGATGCCCAGATTATTTACAGGTTTAGAAGCTACTCTACTTTTTGCGTAGACAGCTGGTTTCTGGCTATTTTGTTCAGCTACCAGGAGAAAAATAAGGGTTCTGAGCCATAGAGCCCATTAATACATTCCCATAAATATAAATAAAAATATTTTTTATTTCTTTTTCAATTTTTAAAATCATGTCAGCTTTGAAGTAACTATATTTCTTTTTAAAATTATAAGTGAGGTGGGTTCCTACTTTATGCTGGGAGTCCTGTCTGCTCAAACCAAACCTTCCGCATGTTTTTATAAGTTATGGCTGAGGTAGCCTTTTAGTTACACTTGCTTTATGATTTTTCAAGAATTTACTTGATCATGCTGTATGAGCTAGAACTCCTGGTAGTTTGTAGTGGAAGTTCTGGTGTTGTTGTGCTGGGTATATTTCTGTTGTAGTCCCAAGTGTGGGATGCAGAAATGTTTCGTCCATAGCTGATAGCAGCGTCCTGAGAGGTGCTTGATCTTTGTCAGCTGATAAAACAGCCTTGTGAGAAGGCATGTGATCCTTGTCAAAAAGCAGCTGCCTCGTGCAGGGGACATGGTTCTTGCCAGCTGATAACATGTTGGTATGGACTCTGAGATGGTATAAAAGGAGCCCACAGACAGAGAGAAATCACTTTGCCTCACAAGGCTTTGCATTGCTTCACTGCGCTTTGTTTTGCTTCTCTCTTAGAGAACTCTCTGTGCTGCTTCTGCTGAATCATGCCGCTGAGGCTGTTGTGTGCTGTGTTTGCTGGTCTGCTGTTTGGCTGGACTGCTGGTATCCTGATGCTGAAGAGCAGAATCGCCCCAAGGTGATGTCTAAAGAGGTCCATGCTTCTCATCCCTATTAACCTTCTCTCTCTACTGCCTAAGGTCTGTGGGTTGGAAGGGAAGTAGAGTTGTTTAAGAACCCTAAATAAAGTAGGTTTAAAAAAAATTAAAGCCTACAGTAGTTGTCTGACCATATTGACTTTAGTATCTTTGGAAAATTTAATCTTTACAGTACTATTCACCTGCCTAAGGTATCTAAGCCTTGACCCCTGCTACATAAATTACCCTCAAGCCACTATGCATGCTTGAGTGCATAAAATAAAGAAAGACAGGCAATCAACATTCTTTCTCATCATCATTTCTGTAAGAAAATGTCAATTATATTCCTAGATCAGACAACAGTTAAATCATATAACTTTCCACTTAACTGGATGGAAAAAAAAATTCCAAGAGCATAATTTAAACTCTCTTCAGCCCAATAGCTAGCCTAAAGCTGGGATAAAATATTCATAGAAGACTGACCTCGAATTTTGCCATTGTAATCTCTACCACACAGAATCATCAGAAATGTATCAAATATCCACCATTCTTCCTATACTGCCATCCTCTGCTTTCCATTCCCTCCCCGTTTTTGTCTTGTTTGTTTTTATGTGTATGTGTGTTTTGCTTGCATATGTGTGCTATATATATATATATATATATATATATATATACATATATATATGCGCAACACATTTATGCAATATATATGATATTGAGAGAAGTAAGCCTGACCCCCTCACCCCAAAAGTCACCAATTCCAGGAAGAATACAATAAAATTCCCTACCCAAGGAATAGCCAGGAGGTAACTTCAAGAATGGGAGGGTATCTTATCTAAGGGTGGGGCATCTGTGCTGGGCAGCCCACCAACATCATAGTAGAACACTCGAGACACAGAAATAACTAACGTTCCTGAGGCCTACAGATAGCTCTCTCGACGTTGGTTAGCCACAGACCCCTTGTAGCAAGCTTGCCCTTGATGAATGTCACCAAGTTGTGTAACTGCTAGGCTGTAATTTCCCAAACCTTGCTGTAAACCAATAAAAACCCTCCTCCCCTGAGCATGAGGCTCTATCCTCTACACCACTGTGTTGGTGACAGTGTGGGCCTGAGCTTGAGCTTATAATAAAAGACCCTGTTGTGTTTGTATCAGAATGAGCTCCTCGGTGGTCTTTGGGGTCCCTGAGACTCGGGCATAACACCACCATGTCTCTCTCCTTCCCTTTCCTCTCCGTCTCCATCCATTAAACCTCTTTCAGATAATATCTGTTGTGCATAAGTCTCATTAAGTTAATTTTGAAACAAGAGATGGGGCAGACAAAGAGCTCATCTCCTTGCTCTAAAATGCCCTCCTAATACAGACTCTCCCTGTGAATGTCGAGTGCATTTGCTACCACATGCTACTTATTATCACACTACCCTTCTAACAAACCTCAGAAACCTCTCTGTTATATACAGAGTTAAGTTCAAATTTATGAACATAGAGCCTCTAAGATCTTTTTTTTCATCTCTCTGAAATGGTAATAGGAATAGGAATTCAAACACCAATAGCACCAGTTACCATGTACCAGTAACTATAAAAGTTGCAGCTCCTCTGTTTCTGTCTGGGAAAAGGAAATAATAGCAACAGCTATAAGAGATTGTTGGGACAATAAAAAGAGTTATGGAGAAAATAAACAGTGACAGTTTCTGAGCCCTTTACATACATACAGTATTGGCTGTTATTATTGATTATTGGTCTTACCCCCTTTTCCAGCCTTTGTAATCTGTGTATAACAAGCAGCAAAAGTCCCCATTATGTTAATGCCTACAGGACACCATACTATGACCCTGCACTTGCCACCTACCATAACAGGTAAAAATCTCCTTCGCCAAATCCAACACTAGGGAGTCACCTCTGCAAATATGCAAACACAGCCTTACTGCCCTATCCTCCTGCCCCTACTCCACCCTACCCCTGTCCCCCTGATCACAGTATCCCCCTGACCTTCTCAGCTTAGAGATCCAAGCTGAAGTCTTGCTCTTAGCACTTTACTTTCTAGATAGGTTCTTGTATCACAGACCTGAGCTCACCTCATTTCAGTATCTATTGGCCTCTGTTGCTGGACTCGGGCCTTTCAGGAGCTCAAGACTGTGAGCTAATTCCAATTATCTGCAGCAGCTTGCACTATTCCTGGCACAGAGTAAGCTACCAATAAATTTTTGATAAGTTATGAATAAATAAATTAATAGATGAATGGTTGGGGCACTCATTCATCTGGTATTCTGTTAGGGATAAACAAAAGAGGGAATTCCAGAGAAAGGGTATTGAAGGGTAATGACTGGTATGAGGGGCCACAGAGCACATTACACTTTAACAAGCAGTTCAAATGTACACTGAGGTTTATGAAGATCAAACGGGTAGCAACAGACCTTCCATTTCAAAGGCAACCCAGCCTTGAATGTGTACATAGGCGAAGGGCCTACTCCCAAGTTATTTGAATAGAGTTTTGCTATGTAGTATATATTATGTGAGCTCTGCCTGTATTGAAAACCTTAAAAAAACAGCTAAAAAAAAAAAAAGCATGGAAATGTGTCTGTGGGGAGTTGTGTTATTAATTATATCAAACAAACTCATCTTCATAGAACAAGTATGCTGTCACCGTCCGCAGTGTGATAGTCGCCCTGGCTTTACTCTGGTGCATAGATGACTTAGCTTCTCCCAGCGGTCACTGTCCTCGAGGGAAATACAAAGATGACCTACAGCCGGAACTAATTAAGACTCTTGTTCTGCCCAAGAAAATAAAACATACCTTCCTTGAAACTACAGCCTAGTTCTCTTCCCATAGACCAACCCCCTCAACCATCCACTGTAAGATCTGTCACAGTAAAACCTTGGCTATCAATGGAAAAACCAGAAAGTCCCTGAGAGAACAAAAATATCGAAAGAAGAGATAAATATTGAAAGGAAGATCAAAGGGGGAAAAAAGGAAGCAAGATTGGATCAGACGGCTGTCTTCATTTCATTGGCAGGATCGAATTACTTAATCTGGGTCATGAGATTCAAAGAAATCAATTATTAAAATAAGCAGGAAACGTGAACACTCAAAATTGATCAGCTCCATGGGAAACAAATCCCTATCAAAATTCATGACATTCTTACTTATTTCTTCCATTTTCTCACTTAGTGCACTCATATTTCCTGAGGAATGATAGAATATTTTTCCACAGAGTTTAAAGAGCTAAGTATTTCATGATCAAGTGCAAATACATCTCATCTTCTAGTCTAAGTAAATTCAAGCTATAACAAGAAAGAAATCCCAAGCACACAGCTCAGTGAATTTCCATAAACTATGCAGAGGCCCATGAAGTATGTGTTTGTTTAAACTGCCAAACAGTTTTCCTAATCAGGAGCATGTGACTAGCCAAGTTGCTTCAGATGTTTTACCAGTCTATGTCACCATTTTGATGTTCATCAGGTCTACGTGCACAATGATATACTGCTAAGGGTAAGTTTTCATTCCCATGATCATTAACAACAATGAAATCTTTCCCTATTTTGCTAGCCACACGGATAACTCTCCTTTGTGAACAGCCTATTGATGAACCCATGATTATTTTCCCATCAAGGGGTCTGCCTTTTCAAATCAATCTGTACTTCTTCACAAACTTTGGATAAAAGATTTCTGCCGGACATTTTGCACATACGTGATGCTCACATTCCCTGCCAATATGCCCAGCACCTACCTGTAGCTGGCTGGGTGCTGCCCGTGGCTTTTTAGCCCACACTTTGTGTCTCTTTACAGGGAAAGGGTAGGCTGCTGCCTCGTACAGACATGCATAGATGTGCAGCCAAGATGGCAGCTGCTTCACTTCTCAGTCCTCAGTGGTAAAATTCTGAAACACATTCGCTGAAATTTTCTCAGGATCCTGGGAACTGAGCCATGAATGCAGGGAATTGCATCATAAATGTTTATCTTTCCACTCTGGTACTGGATGAGTCAAACCCAGGGCCTCACACTCACCAGGCTGATGCTCCACCATGGCCACCTCAGAAACTCCCACAGGTTTTCTGCATTCCCTATTCCGCTGCTTTGGTTGCTTGCATATTAATTTTGCTCTGCTCTGTTTGTACAGTGGCTCAACTTTCCAGTCAATTACTTTTGCTTAATCTTTATTTCATACCCTACATTTAGAAAAACCCACACTACAACTTCTTGCTTCTTCAATCTTTGTGGATCCTGCTAGTGAGTTTTCAATACACGTCTGTGTAGAGCAGAAATTGGTGAAAATGCTGGTGGCAAGAACAGCTGCTAGTTTTCTGACCAGATTTGCTTCATTTTTTAGTTAAAAAAAAAAATTACCCCCTCATCTTTCCACACTGGCCTTCTTTTGTTCATCCTTTATTCATCAATTATCAGTGTTCTCACAGAAAATAACACTTGCTGTCAGAAAACATAGATGGTCTGAAATAAGAGGGCTTATGACGAACAAGCACAGTGTCTTGCGCTCCTCCTCTGTAAGGTCTCAGGTATAAACACACAGAGGCCGCCAGCTTTCAGTGGGGAGGCACGTGCTGCCAGCCAGACAGCTTGGGCTTAGTCTCTAGCTTAGACTCTAGCTTGGTCCTCGCAGCTGAGGGTAGAATCAAAACATCGCTCTGGGATTGTACCAGTAACCGGCAGCTGCGGATGGCACTCACATTTCGGAGAGCATCGTGCGGAAGGTAGAGAGAACTCCGCAGTGTAAAGACAACTTTTATCAGTGACTTCAGAGAACAGAGTTTCGGCTTTTGGAATACTCTGTGTTTGTTGGTGCACACCAGGTGTCGCACGCATCATGCTCATGTGAATGCTAGAGGTCTGTTTCAGGTGTCTCCCTTTATTACTGCCCACTTTCATTTCTTGGGGGGGGGGAAGCGTCTCACTTAGCCTAGAGCTCATGGACTAATGAGATTGGATGACCCCAGGATCCCCCAATCCCAGCTGTCTAGTGCTGGCGTTACAGACATGCCACACATACATGTGACTTTTTGTGTAAATGCTAAAGATTCAAATCAGGTCTGCATGTTTGCTCGGCAAGCATCCTACCCCCTGAGTCATCTCCCCAGCCCTGGCATGACAAGGTTTTCTAACTTAATTTTTATAGTGTAGTTAATAACTTAGACAGAAAGTGTTGAATTTAAGATGAGATGTACAATTAAAGGTATGGTCTAACAGGCACTGTAATGGGTCAATAGACAGGCATTTGTTTGTCAATCAGCTCCTTTTTCATATTTGTATCCTCAGAATCTAGCTCAGTATAAAACAGGAGATCCAAAAATAAATATTTTTACAACGGTTGCATTCTACAACTTGCTTTGAAATGCATCAAGAAACCCAGAAGGATAGACTGGATTCATAAGAAGGGATGTGATAAAACAAGTATTGCAAAATATTAATGATCAAAAATTGATTAGTACAGGTATTGGGTTTATGGATGCTCTGTCATGATATAAAATGTTTATATTTAAATATTCAGGGAAGGAGAATTTATTGGATTTAGGGGAATTTATGTGAAAATGGTATTATTTTTTTTGAAGTGTGAGGAATTGTATTTTTCAAAGTAGATATTATTTATCACAATCCAAACTTTTTTGTGCTTGTTTCAATTTTATTTTAAGGTACTCATACACACAGGGGAACAATTTCTGTGCATAAACATGTCTGTTCAACAACTTTGCTTTTGGCATAACATGAAAAAATAACAGATATATAATAGACGAAAGACGGGATGCCTTTCTTTCTCTCAGTTCTATGGCTGAGAAAACTAAGACCCACCCACCTGGCTCTCATGGTCAACTGAGGTCCTGTTTTCTGTTTTGTCATCATCACTCACTCTTACTCTGAACCCTTATGTCAAAGAGCAGGGGGAGAAAAGGAAGTGAGTTCTTTTTTTTTCTTCTTATATACTGAGGGGTACATCTTTTTTTCTTTTAAATTAAAAATTTGGACAGATTTTACTACTTTTTATATATATTTTTTTCAAATATTTTATTTGCAAAATCATCATGCAACTATTAGGTTTTTAAAGCATTTTTAAATGGTTCAGATACTTTAAAGAGTATCTGAAAAAAAAAAGCTTAAGGATGAGAATTTATTGCAGCCAGGAACATGAGTCAGATGATAGGGCATGCTCTGGAAAAGTACCATAAAAGATAAATATCTATAGTCTTTGAAAAATAGTTTATATCATCAGAAAAAGGGTAAAGAGAAGGGAGAGGGGGAGGAGGGAGGAAAGGGAGAGAGAAAGATGAAGGGATAGAGGGAGAAAGAGAGAAATGAAAAGTGATGAGAGGAAAGGACAGAGGGAAGAAGGAAGGAAAACAGAGAGAGAAGAGAACAGGAGGAAGGGAGAGTCAGAGACAAAGACAGAAAATCTAGTGTGTAAAGAAGTGCATTGGTCACAACATCCTCTAGTCTACATGTAGTGCTCACAGCAAACCATAAGAAATATTCTACTAGCCTTTCTCCCCAGAGCCATCAAGTAATTAAATAAAAGAACATGAGGAATTAATTTACCTGAAGTCACTCAGCAAATAAAGACACTGGTCAGTGAACCCAGGCTTCCCACTCCCTTTTTTTTTTAATTTATTTTTTTATTCACTTTAATCCTGTTTGTAGCCCCAACCCTCTTCCATTCCCAGTCCCACCCTCCCTCTTGTCTCTTTTCCCTCTCACCTCTTCCTCAGAAAAGGGGAGCTCCCATTCCCATACACCCCAGCTCATCAAGTGGCATCAGGACTGAGCATGTCCTCTTTTCCTGTGGCCTGATAAGGAAGTCCCACCTGAGGGATGTGATCAAAAACCTGGCAAGTAAGTCTGTGTCCAATGCAGTCCCCACTCCCCTTACTAGAGGACCCACATGAAGCCTAAGCCATCCATCTGCCACATCTTTGTAGGGGGACCTTGTTTTTTTTTCATGCATGGTCCTTGATTGATGCTTCAGTCTCAACAAGCTCCTCTGGACCCTGGTTAGTTGACCTTGTTGGCCTTCTTGTGGAGCTCCTCTAACCTCTAGGTCCTCAATTTTTTGAGAAAGCACCAGATTGATTTCCACAGTGGTTGTGTAAACTTACACTCCCACCTGCAATGGAGGAGGTTTCCCCTCTCTCCACACCCTTGCCAACATGTGATGTCACTTGAGGAGCTGATCTTAGCCATTCTGACAGGTGTGAGATAGGATCTCAGACTTGTTTTGATTTACATTTACCTGACGACTGAGCGAGTTGAACATTTCTTTTGGTTCTTCTCTGCCATTCTCTGTTGAGAATTCTCCCTGACACTATGAACAATACTCTGCTAAGATTTCAGACAGGATCCTGTTAGAGTTCTCTGAGAGACTCTACCCAGCAGAGCATCAAAACAGATGGTGAGACTCACAGCCAAACATTGGGCCACCCTTAGGGATTCTTGTGGAAAAATGGGAAGCAAGAGAAAAGGACCTAGAGCTTAGAGGAGCTTCCCACTCTCTTAACCAGTTGGCTAATGGCTCTGCCTCAAGCCACGTACATAGTATTATGCCATTGTGTATCTTCTAGAAATGAACAATCAATTTGTATCTGATCTCACTGGAACATAGGCTAGATATACAAAACAGAAAAACATAAGATACTGGTGCATGGTAGCTTGAAGAGAAATACGTTATCAGTTACTCGTGGAAAGCAGACATACATAGAAGAGCCTTTGAGTTTTCATGAAGAGAACAGGACTTCTCGTATTGACACAGAAAACACCAAAGAAAATTTATACAGCTTGTTACTTAGCATCTTTCAGCTGAAATTTGGGATTTTAAGACAAACTAATTAAAAAAAAAAAAAAAAGAATAGAAAAAGAAAAAGAATCTGTTCCCCCGGAGCTCAGAATAATGCCTTATAATTGTAAATAACCCAGTTTTATCCAAGACAAGGTTTAGTCTGTCTAGAACAGGGGGTGGACTATTTTAGATCCCTGTCTCTGTACTATTTTACATGGTTAAGTGTTATAAACCCAGGAAAGTACCTTGTTTTAGTTTTTTTTTTTTTTTTTTTTGCATTGGAAAGTGGAGGAGGAGAGGAGGACTTTCATGCTTTGATTTTGAAAAATCTAAGAATCTAAAAAGGCTCTTTGCCCAAAGGCCATCCATCTTTGTAGCTGGCAGACCAAAAACGCTAAAGTGGAGGGGCAGGGGTGGAGTGGAGTGGGGGTGGGAGGGACACAAATGATGTCTATGGAGGAAACATTTTGGTATTTCACAAAGGAAGCACACAAGGCCCCATGTGTTGTTTTTGTTTTGTTTGTTTGTTTGTTTTTTAGAGAGTTTGGTTAGGATTGTTTCTATGGAATACTTTTCAAAACAGACGTCAAACAGCTGTGAGAAATGTAACTTCCTATCCAACATGTTAATGCGCTTTAGTTGTAAAATTAACTCTTCTGCAAGTCCTTGACTTGACCTTTATAAACTTATGAAGTAGGAGCCAATTAAACAGCATAGAGTCTCTGCTAAAAATAATCGCCTTGGCTAAGGAGTAATTGATTGCAGCCGTAATAGATTCTAATGGTAATTAGATACCTAGAGGTCCAGCTGTCAATTAACTCTAGCCCTTCCTGGTGGTAATAAAACCATTTAGCTTATCTTTTTTCTTTGCTACTTAGAAAGATACGATCTAAAAATTGCATCTTTAACATCAAGTTACAGGACTTGGAGCGTAGCTCAGTGATGGACTGTTTCCTAGCATGCATGAAGTCCTGGGTTCCAGCACTTATCCTGAAAAGGGGGAGGAGGGATCAAGTTAAGAATAGGAGAATTAACCAACATTTCCCCAACTTTACAGCATACAGATTTCCCCAACTTTACAGCATACAGAAATTAGCCTTTTTGTGTCAGGAGGCTGCCCTTGCTGAGTCTGATGGTTTTTGATGGTTTTTTTTTTAGGGGGGGGTGTCCAGACACTGGATGGTTCCTCCATGGGAACCATCTTGCTGATGTTGACTGGAACACTGTAACATCTAGGACACAGTGCTACTGAAGTCAGCGTTGTCATGGTGCTACTGTCTAACCCTCCCTTCAACTCTGCCCATGTTTTTTTTCCCCTCCTATATTTTAGGTCATTTGGTGTTTGAGGCTGTATGCATTTATATTGGTTCTGTCTTCCAGTGGACCGATACTGTTTCACGGTAAAACATTCTTCGTCTCTGGAAAGTTTTGGCTTTAAATCTCTGATATCATATTCCTTCTATACATCCACTCATACTCCTACAGCATATCTTTCATATGTTTTTCTTCCTTTCACTTTAGGTTTGTAGGTGTCCTTATATCTAAAGCTAGTTTCTTTTAATTTTTAATGTTGTTTTCACACACACATCATTATGTTTTGTTTCCATTCCTCCTCCTCCTCCCCCACTGTCCTGTAAGGTCAATTATTAGGGCCTTGCTTTGTTATAAGTATTTTTAATGTATTGTTGATGCTCCTTCTGCCATTCAGTGTCTTTTGATTGGATAATTTAATCAATTAAAATGTAAACTACTTATTAATAGTGAAGTGTTTACCTTTTGCTTGTTTTTGTTGAACTGTCATACAATCCCTTGTGGTCTCTTCCTGTCTTCCTCTCTTTGTTGTTTTTTTTGTTTTGTTTTCTGTTTTGATATGCCTTGATTCGTGTGTGTGTGTGTGTGTTGTGTATTTGGTATAAATAAGTAAAAGCGATTGATACTCAATCCTGTACTACTTTCAACAAACCATTCTAGATAAGAGTTTCATTGATGAGCATTAGCAAATGGGAGAAAAATCAGTTTTGGATGTAAAGAAAAACATTTAATGGAGAATGGGACTTTTCTAGAAAGGACTTTGAAAAGGAGGCAAAGCTGCCATGGACTTTTTCACTGTGTTCCAGAATCCCCAGTTCACTGAGGCAGTTACACTGACTGGCTCAGGCTGTGCCATCTCTCCTTAAACCCACTCTGATTTTCATGGAAAATGTGTGATTCGGAAGTTTCTGAGGTTCTATGTGAAATGATGGTGACCATGTCAAGGATCAGCTCCAACTGGCACTTCTGCTCCCTGCTGTTTTTAAGGTCTTGTTCAGGGGCCAAAAGGGCTCTGAACACTAAACTCTTACCTTGGATTCCAGCCATGTCATCTTATGTCATCTTCAGATAGATTGTATCAATGAGCTGAGTAGTTTTAATGTGTGTGCGTGTATGCACATGTCTGTGTGTGTGTGTTTCGCTTTTGGTTTTTGCCCGTTTGCTTTGTAAAGTGAGAAAGAAAGGGTGTAGAGTTAGGTTGTTCGGAAGGTAAGGAGGACCATAGGGGCCCTGATCAGAATATACTGCATGAATTTTTTTTTATTAATAAAACAGGAAACAAACAAAACAATAAGAGCTAAGCCATTGTGCTAGAAAATAGCAAGGGGGAAGTGAGAGAATGATCTCTTTATTCAATACTTACACACTTCACTCTCACCCATATTGTCTGGCAGAGCAGCCACTGAGGCCAAAGCAGTTCTCAGTCAAGCTAATTTTCATTTTTAAAAATAGGAATATAACTGATACTAGTTCCTCTTATGTGACTTGTCCAAAACTACAAAGCACAAGAGAAAATCACACAGATATTCAAACAATATTCATCACAAAAACTTCAGACGAGAGAGACAGAGAGACAAAGAGAGTCTCCCTGCGGCAGCTTTCAAATATGAATGCATGGGCCACTTATATCTAGTACCTGGAACAAGCTTATTGATATTGGAGAATCATGTTTAAAAGTTCCACTCCTGTGAGAAGACATTTATTAATATTATTCCCGTCCCACCCACTGTGACTCAGAATTAGAAACAGCAAAGGTGAAAGCTCATACATTGTTATGACTTAACAAATCCATGCCTCCCCTTAGTCGATCCTTCTCACTAGATATCATGTCACTAAGTCCCCTTGACCTGTTTTTATTTTCAGAATACATGAGTGAATTTCCACAGATTTTGTAAGCAAATTATCTCTAGCATTGTAAAAGCTTGTTAATAAGTGAATTATACCATAAACTATGTACACACATGAAGAAATGCCATGATTGCATTTATTCTCTTTAATAATTTATTTATTCAAAAAGCCATGGGAACTGTATTGTTACTCACCTAATAATAAAATAGCACACACTGTGGTATTTTATATTCATCTAAATATAAAATAGTAAACACACGTGTGTGCGCGTGCGCGCACACGCACACACACACACACACACACAGAGGTTAAATGAAATTACACAAGCTGGGTAATAAGACTCCCCTCAGGAGACATAGACTACCTAACAAAACCCCCCTTACCGGACACGCGAAACCTCCCGAGTTGTTGGTCAGAGGACCCAGGGGACTTCAATAGGCGAGAAACCATGCTTAGTTCCTAGTTAGCTACCTGTGAGGTCATAGCTCTCAGAGGAGAACCTACGACTGCCACATCCCTAAACTAGCAGTAATTCCTAACTGTATTCTAAATACTTATACTCACAGATATATGTAGCTTTCACTCCTCATCTACAGTCCAACCCCTATACTTACAGCTCAGAGAACATCATGAAAGAGAGTTGGAAAAGACTGTAAAGGTCAGAGGATAGGGCATCTGCTGTAAGATAGTCTCTTGTAGAAATGAGTCAGGGCTGCCTCGGTCATGAACTCAGTTGACTGCTCTTTGATCACTCGCCCTGATGATGCGGCCTTACCAGGCCATGGAGGAAGAGGATCCAGGCAGTCCTGATGAGACTTAACAAGCTACGGGCACATGGCAATATTGGAGAACTCGCCCTTTCAGTGGACTAGGGGAAGAGGATGAGGGGAAGAGGGAGGGAGGGTGGGACTGGGGGAGTTGAGGGAGGGGGCTTCAATCGGGGATATATAATGAATAAATGGCGAAGAAAAAAACAATAAAATTAAAATTACAAAAGAAATGAATGGGTTTACACCCATGAAATCTTAATAATATGGTTTCCTAACAAAGATCTAAGCAATGGCAGCACCAGTTGACATAACAATAGTTGAGAGAAGGAGAGTTAGCCTTCCCTAGGAGTGAGCCCCCTAATTGGCCATATATAATTAAACATAAAGAGGTCACAGGTTTGAAAAAAATATATAACAGGATTTAGAGGGAGGAGAAGGAAAGGGAAAAGTATGTAATCATACTTTAATTAAAAGTAAAATAAAATTTAAAAATAAAGTCTACTTATTCCTTTTTAAAACCTATTTTTTTTAAAATACACACTCCCTGTTCTTTAAGTCAGATGCAATTATCAAATTTCCTCAATATGTATCAATAGCTAATTAGAAAATCAGTTAAAGGTGCGGCAGGAATCTGTCTGCCTATGGCACAGTGCTGACAAGGTAGCTATTCTTATAACACAATGGAAATTTAGAGAAAGGCAAGATTGGTGCATCAATAAAGCTTGTTGCAAGAATATGAAGAAGAAAAATATTCCTCTCTGCACAGCATATTCTTAGAGTTTAAAAATAGACAAAGGCATGATTAGCAAGTGAGCCCTCTCATCAGTAGCTGGAGAAGGAGAAGAAAGAGACAGTCTCATGTAAGCCTCATGTTCACAGCAAAGGTGTATTTCCACACCACAGACGCCTGCAATGTCTGCGTGTTAGATTCATTAGTGGCGATTATCCGATCACTGATTATTCTTTAACACTAATTGCATCAACCTCCTCCATCATTTTCTAAACTAGAAGCAATCTGACATTCTTATTCATTGTAAGTCATAGTTCATTTTTACGTCGAGAATTATTTCTCAAATTTTCTTGTATTGCTGGAATCAGTGACTATCACCTGCATACCACACACCAAGAATCACTCTTGTGAGAAGAGACAAATGCCATTGTTCATAATAGATCTTCCATCACGTCCAAGTTGAATGGCACAATTAAACAAGATCACTGGGGACTTCTAGAGGACCAGTTCTTCTTCCTAAGGGTTCTTGAGTGATGTCAGGACAATCCTTCCATTTTCAGAGTGTCAGTGACTTTGAATGCATCCCCATTTACTTGGTAAGAGTTAGAGTTACACAAACCCTGTAAGGCTGAATTGGGAAGCCACAAAAATGTAAGTGAGTAGAATCCTTTCTACATTAAATTGAACCTGTGAGTGCCTGCAGCATATAAAGGAGAAATGAAACCCATGAAATGAGGTAAGCCAGCTTGGGAATTCAAGGACCATGATGAGATTCTACAAACTCCCTACAAAATATGAAAAACTTCTTTTATGTGTATTGTATTGGCAAGAGAGAGGAATGGTCCCAAGCATATCACGTTTCAACATGAGAAAATCAGGAATGAAATAAAAGTCATCTTTCTAAAATGGATTTACTGCAAGAAAAGTCTTGTCGCTGTATGCTTGCAAGCTCTCAGGAAGATTAAAAGCTAGTATTGTCACTTAAAAATAAAGCGAAGCATATTGTGTGGTTTGAATAAGGAATGCCCTCCACAGACCCAACTGTTGAAACACTTTGACCCGTTGGTGGTGATATTAGGGAAAGTTCTGGAACCTTTAGGAGGTAGAGCCTTACTAGCAGAAGTACTCCACTCGGGACAGGCTTTGAGGATTTATAGCCTAGCCCAGCTTCTTCCGGCTTGCTTTCCTCTGTCTCTCTGTTTCTCTCTCTGTCTCTGTCTCTCTCCTCTCATTGTTTAACATACAGCAGGCAGCAGAAATACTTAAATTTATCTTTAAATTTTTGAAAAACTGTTCCCATTATCTGTTCTTGCAGATACACCTTTGAAATCATTTTATTAAATAGAATTTCTAATAAATTTGGCTGAGATCTTGTTGAAATTTTACTGCTGTTGCTTAACAATTTTAAAACTCAAATGTATATTTAATGACAAGAAGAACATAGAAGGACAACAGAATATCAATGATTATTATCTTTATTCTAAAACTTCTAAATTTCCTCCTGAAACTATTTACTTACTTACTTACTTACTTATTTATTACCAGGTACATTTTGCTGTTAGACTTTACCTGCTTGGCATTGCATATTAACAATAAAACAAAATAACTGATTTCACTCTGCATTTGACTAAAGTATAGACATACCGGCCTTATTGCTGAGATGAGTCAGGAATGGATGACAATTTTATGACAATTTTGTAAGGCAAATTTATAACAATTTATAACAATCAACATACAGTAGATTGTAGACACAGGACAATTATTACATTCATTTCCCTATATTTATAAGAGTCACATAATATTTTCTTTAGGTCTGACAATTCTGTGACAGTTTTAATATATTTTAAAATCTTAAGTGTATCATTAAACACTTCGGGTTTCCAATTTCCCAAATCTTTGAACATGAAATACTATGAAGCCTTCCCATGTATTGCCTAGAGAGCTATTCAAAGAGATGAGTGTCCTTAGCCACACATTATAACCATGAATCCAGAAGAGCAAGCAACAAAATACGGCATGGTTGAGGCTTTCAACCAGGTGCATCTGATTGTTTGACCTCCACATACTCCTACACACAAAAGTGCTGCAGAGTCAACTACAACATTATACATGCCGTGTGAAACCAGAACACAGAGGACCATAGCGAAGGTGTTAATTCACTCCCATTACTGAGTCCATCTAATATGGTTTGAAGTACATTTTCATATCAGCATCAACAGCAATGAATTTTCCAGTTAGAGCACTGGGCATGTTGTTTTTCAAGGGCTTTAGGCCTTCAGTAAAGTTTTAGAGTTTCTCTTTGTAAAGATTTTGACAGTTGTAAAGCTACACTTGGTGAAGGTTTCAGCAAGAAAAACAAAATTAGTCTGCCACCGGCTCCAATATGTTTTTGTTCATTTTTCTTGCACCATTATTCACTTTTGTATATTAGTTTGAATCTGGACACTTAGCCGAACTACCATAAACATTTTTAGAATTGCATTTAAAGGGGGCTAGGATTTTTTTTTAAGCATAAAAACAGCTATACAATGATACATTTAAAAAATCATCTATTTGATGAACATTCTAAAAGCAAATATAGAAAAATTATTACAAGAAGGAGACAGGGGAACATATCATACATATACCAATTGCCTGGTTGGCTAGGCTTGTGTCTGCCTTCCACCTTTAGAGGTTTTCTGTTGTTGTTTTGTTTTGTCTTTTGCTTACACAGGAAGTTTACTAAGATGAAAGAGCTTCATGTTGAAAATGCATCTAATTCTTTATCAAAAATATTGAGGCTGTTTGCAGATATGCAAATGATTAACAAGTAACAAGTTTTTTAAAGTCCAAAAAAAAAAACCCTCTCCATTAAGGATAGTCACACAGCAGCAGGAGGAAGACAGTCCGAGCTACAGTCTTTCTTCAGCACAGCCCACTCGCTCTGGGACCCCCTGTGGACACCAAGCTCCACAAACCCCAACGTCTCCTATTAAGATGGCTCCACAAATCCTCCTATGTACTGTGACTCATCTTGGATGATTTTCATTATCTACTATGATATAATTGTTATACCATATTATCTAGTGATAGTAGCATAAATGTATGGATACAGGTGCATTTTTCTGATTATTTTCTGTCCATGGACAGTTGATCCAAGTATGCAGAACCCAAGGGTAGGGAGGGACAGCTGTATTTTATTCGTGATTGACACCCTTTCTTCTGTATGATAATGATTTAATGCTGCTTATAAGATGCAATGAGATCAAAGAAGGTAAACAGGAAGTCGCCCTTGGAGAGCACAAGGGAACTTGGTATCGTTGACGACAGTGCTTTCATGATGTGCAATTACCCTGCATCCCTGTGAATACCTGCCACTCGTACCTGCTGCACGGAGTTGTGAGTCAAGGAGATGTTAAATGCTGGCAGTATTATGAAAGTAGTAATTGTGCTGGGATGAAAATCAAACCAGCATTGATACTTGACATCACTTGAACTCACCTGTTCTCTTTACTTCCTGGTTGGAAAGGCTGGAAAACAATGTCTAATGAATCCTTTTTTTTTTTCCTCGGTGTTGGTCTGAAGGTACTCCTGGGAAGAAAGAAAGACTTCAGACTTCCCGGAAGCTTTCAGAGATAACAAAGGGAAGAAAGGGACTATTCTTTAGTGCAGAATCACAAAACATACTTAATAGCCAGCGGTGGCCCCACAGTTCACCGCAGAGGGCTCTGAGCCAGGCTTGCAGCCACTGCACACAGATGGATGCTGCAGCAAACTCCGAAAGGAAGTCAGCCCCAAATTCAAAGCTTTCTCGAGGTGACAGCCAAACTTTACAGGATAGCCAGGACATTCCCCTGGACTGGAGTGTGAATTACTTTAAGGAAAGTCAGACTCTTATCCCATATATATATGGTATATTAGATTGCAAGTGTGTTCATATCTGAAAGTGTACTGCCGTGTAGTTTATTTTTAAACCTGCCGAGTAGGAGATAGCTAAAGATTACTAATTCATAGAAACAAGCTTGTGAAACACTAGGTGACTTATTTTACTTTTTTATGATGACGATGAGATCTTCTTCATGAAGTCACAATGATCCTTACAGGTTTTAATGCATGTGTAGAGCTTAGCACATTGCCAATGTGCTGTTTTATAATCACAGCACAGCAAACGTGGGCATAAAGTTCCAGGCTGTGCCATCCAACCGGGGCACTTCATTTCTCTCTTTAACGTGGAGAACATTCCAAACAAACCATTTCAATGCCAGCCAGTATTTTTTCAAAACAAGCAGAGAGCTAGCTTAAATTCAGCAGCCCTGCAAGAAGATTTTAAATTACTGGCAAATTGCCAAGGGAGCTACCTGGGCAACTAGAGGAGATGATGGCAGAACCCAGGGGCACTGCTCCCTAAGAAGTGGCCTGAAGGTTCAGCTGGGGTAATGGGCTTTAAATGAACGGAGGTCAAATGAGTAACATGATTTTTAAAGTGCTAATAGGTAAATGGGAAGCAGATGTATGAAACCACGAGAGCTGACAAGTTGCATAATGTTCTCAAGTCCTTTCATTGGAAACACAGCCACATCAACGTATCAAGTTTTTTAAAGTGTCGCTTAGTCAAATGAATCTCCAAAAGTCAAAATCACGCCCCCCGGAGCTACATTTTTCAACTAACTCAGAGCACATATGAAAGGAGTGAAAAGGCCTCTCCTCTGGCCACCCCACTGCAGAATTTGGCTTACTTCACAAGGCCAGCGGAAGACTGAACCATTGTCAGTGAAAGACAGCACGGGACCCAGCGTGGGTCCCAAATAAGATCCTTGCTCTTTGCTGAGATACCAGAGTTTTGGACTGAGTTTCCACAAACAACCCCATTTTAATTTTATACTTCTTGTAATTTTCAGATCCCAAATCTAGAAGAGACTTAGACCAGGATCAAAATCTTTTCATTAAGTTATTAGTTAAGTATCTATAAAAGCACCCAATCCTTAAAAACAAAACAAAACAAAATCATATTTTGTCTCAAGTTCAGTTACTAGCAGGGGAAGAAGGACGGGACGGTGCTGTAGTTTGGATTGTGATACCCTGTCGAGTTTCTAATCTGTTGAAGGGCTAGTCACCAGCCCGTAGCCCTACGGAGAGGTGGCAGAGCATGTGAAGGCAGAACCTAACAGAAGGAGGCTGGATCACTGAGGTGAGCTCTTGGATCAGGATCCTGGCCCCTTACCCTTCTTCATTGTTTCCCAAACAGAGCCCTGAGGTGAGTATCTCCACTTGGTCACCTGCTCCAGGCGTGCAGTTCCAGCCCTCCCCACCCCCACCACCCCCACCGAGGCCCAACCAAGAACAGGAGAGCCATCTAATCAGACTGAAAGAAAACTCTGAAGCCAAAAGAAACGCTCCTTCCTTTTTTTTTTTTTTTTTTTTTTTACATCGATTCTCAAGAATGTTGTGACACTGGCAGAAATCTGACTGTCACAAATAATGAAATCAAGGACCTGATTAGGGAATGTAAATTCTAAGAGAACATACCTAAAGCATTAAAGGACATGGGGAAAAATAAGTACCTTGCTGCAGGAAAGGAACTTTTATTCTCCTGCTTCAGCTGTCTCAGATGATAACTCCTCTGTCTGCTAACCTAGGCCTAGTCCTGGAAGCTTCTAGCCTCTGTACAATCTAACCTAGGTCTAGAAGGTTTTCAGCCTCTGAGACTTACTGCTTAATAAACTCACCTTTTCTTGTTCTTACTGAGCTCTGGGCTGCCTGGATCAATTCAGCTGTTCTGGCTCAAACTCCTCTTCCAGCTAACTTACTCAATCTGGCTTCTCTCTTGGCCCTGAGCTGCTCTGTTTTGCCTCAAACTAATCCCAGCAATCTGCTCGAATCTTCTGGCTCTATCTCATTCTCTGGCTCCTTCAGTCTTCACCTGTGTCTAGCTTGTTTTCTCTCTGCCAAAGTCTCCCCGTAAAACTACTTCCTCTCTCTCTCCTCCCTCCCTCTCCCTGCCCCCCCCCTTGTCCCTTAAGTAGCTTCACACCCCCTCCCTTCCTCCCTACAGCCCCCCTCCCTGCATTGCCTCTTAAGTAAGTTTCTCTTTTCCTGAGTGGGGCATATCCTATTCTGACAATCCTTTCTCTGATTTGTCACTGTTTCTGCCACTCAATTAGACATCCTTTCAAACATAGGTGCTTTCTTCTACAAACTAACTTTACCTTCAACATTTGGAATTAAAGGCGTGTACCACCATGCCTGAAACTAAGCTTTTCTTTACCTGAAACTTGCTCTATACCAGGCAGGCCTTGAACTCAGATCTGCTTGCCTCTGTCTCCTGGGTTAAAGGCGTGCATGTATTCCAGCTGGATCACATAGACCTAGAAGGTCTTTGGATGTGATCTCTTGCCAGGGCAGCCAGGTTCTGAATTAAAACTCCTCTACAACCATATGCTTCAACTAATTGAACTTTGCCATCTATCCCTTCAGAAGCTAAACTATCAACTCCATTTTACAGAGCATAAAAAAAAAGGACTCAAGAGATTAAGCAGTCTCCCCGGAGTCACAAACTCACCTGCAGAAGAGCCAGCATTCAGGCTCAGTCTTGTCTGACAGTCACCCGAGACCTGAATCACCACGCCGAACCTTGACTCATGTGCACGGGCTGCTTGTGCTTCCCATGAAATCGAAGCCACTTGAGTGTAATCAACTGCCTTGGGCCGTTATTGATGCTCACACGGGCGGGTGGCCCTCTTTTGGTGGCATCTTACTTAATGCCCATAGTAAGCCTAACTGGATTCTCAGATTAAAAAACAAAACAAAACTGAGATCCCAAGGCTAAATCACCTGCTGAATTTCATATTTCTCTGAGGTCAGTAACTAGGTAAAACTGGAATTTCACTCATATAAGGGAAATCATTATTCCATACTGCTACCCACATTTATTCTAAATTTATGTATTTATTCTCTCTCTCTCTCCCTCTCTCTCTCTTTCTCTGTATGCTCACATGCCATGCAGAGGCATGTAGAGGTCAGAGGTCAATAGGAATTGAGGTCAAGTTATCAAGTTTTGTGGCAAGCGGCTTTACCCGCCAACCTATCTTACTGGTACTACATTTTTTTAAATAAAGAAATACCAAGGCTAGTGAGATGGCTCGGTGTATAAAAGCACCTGTCACTAAATCTGGTGACTTGAGTTCAATTCCCCAGGCTCGTATGGTGAAGGGAAATAGAGAATTTCCACAAGTTTCCTCTGACTTCTACACAAACACTATGACACAGGCAGCCCTCCCCCACACAAAGAGACTCACAATCACACAGAAACAAACAATGAAAAAAGAGAAAGTATTAGAAGAGCTTGGATCATCCAAACATTGCAGAAACGATGGCTTCAGCCATATTTACAAAATAATGACCACCCTGCCAGGAGGGTCTCAGGCTACTCAGGAAAACTGAATGATAGGAACACCTCTGCACAGAAAGCATGAGAGACTGCCACTAAGTTTATTGTGTGCCTGTCCTGCAGAAATCAGGACTAAACATCAAGTTGTTGGCTGATATTATTTTTCCAAATAAATATACTTCAAATCAAAGCATTGCCCACCAGCCAATAGTTAAAAATATTTATGACTGATAACTATAATTATTTATGCAAATACAGCTGAAGTTCTCATCATGCTGAATTTTGCACTTTGTAAGCCTTTCTAATCAGCAGATTCGTTACAATGTTTTGTATCAGTAATTATGAAACTGCCATCGTATTAGTACATTTCATTATATTTTCAAGTACCAGCCTCTCAGGTTATTAAATTAGACACACTGCCACAGGGAAATCTGGCAATTTATCCCAATTAACAATGACAAAGAGAGATAAAGGGAAATATTGTTTCATGGTCCAAATCCATTCAGAGAGTAATGGCGTCAAAGATCTACTTCCCTGGGTAACACTCAGGAAGTCTCTTTGTCCCTCTCTGTCTCTGTCTCTCCCTCCTCCTTCCTCTTCCTTTTCTCTGGCTCTGTCTCTCTGTCTGTCTGTCTCTCTCTCACACACACAAAGAGCATGCTCTCCATTCACCAAATGGAATGTATAAAGCAGGCACTCAATAAAAGAGTTAGATGAAATTGCTCCTTTTCCCCTCTTTGTGCTTCGGATGCTGTTTTAAAACAATTGTCACCAAAACGCTCATTGAAGGAAATTTTGCCAGCTGCCTGTGGTCTCTGACAAAATCAATATTCTTCTTAAAGAGCAGTTCGGGAGAAATAGGTTATGCACGTTTCCCCCCTCACAGCTCAATGACACTTGAAACAAAATCCCCATGTATATACTTTATGCGAGTATGCTTGGGTAGCCCTTAGTGAGTTCAGAAGCAGGTTTTTATCACTGAGGTTTCTGCTTTTGTATGTGCATCTCAAGCTAAGGAATTATGACATGCCATATTAAAAAATACTGATTTGCTTGAAGCATTAGCCTGCAGACAAACACTACAGTCTGGGTCCTTGTGCCAATAAAGAGGAGTAAGGACTAGGGAAAAAGTTATGTTTTACATAGAGAAGTTTTAAACTACACCCAAACCTCATGAGTCTCAAAAATGGGTTTCAAAAACTCAAAATGAGTTTAAAGGGGAAAAAAGAAAAAAAAAAGCCTTTTAATTTTTCTTTGCTCTGTACTTTTCAACACAGAGTTTCCAGCTGGGAATCTTAACAAAGTAAATATAAATAAGATTAGATGTGAGAAATTGCAAGGTATAGGATTCAATATATGTTTAGCTAGAAATCTTTATTATGGTAGCTAACAATTGCCATAGGTGCAAAAAGTTAGGTACAGAGATTTTCCCAAATTGCTCAGTATGTAAGTGCCAGTCGGGACACACATAAGGGTAGTGTGGTCCCAGGGTCTTTGCACTAAAGGCAAGAGCTGCTTAACATAGCACAGGGAAGTGTGTGTGTGTGTGTGTGTGTGTGTGTTTCTACTCACTCACCTCTCTTAATTAAAGTCAGGTTCCTGCAGTAAACCATCAGCCCCATGACGGCAAGTATTGCTCCTGCGTCTGATTGTTTGATTGCCCTGAGGTTTCCTCATTGTCTGGCATGTGGCATGTCCTGGTTGAATTCAGGGAGGAATGGACAGACTGCAGGGATCATCTTTAAGTAGATCAAACTTTCAGATGGGCATTCCCACCTTTGGAGAATGGACACTGTTAATATACAAAACAGGACTGAGGAGGAGGAAGCTGTGAAAAAGGTCAGAGAAAGCAGGACCTTATTGATCCATTCCATTGAGGAGCATGCAGCACCTCGAGGTAAATTAATTATTAAGCGATGTAGATTTGAGGCAAAGGCTGTTATGGAAGAAAACAATTTTGTTAGAAGTCATTAGACATATGCAGTACAATTCACGGTCAATGTAAAAGGACGCCGAAATGAATCACCTCTGTGGGCTTCAGTTAGGATTGCTTCCAATGGCAGAAATATCTCTTTCTCTGAGTAGGAGGTTGTCTTAGTCAATGTTGTATCACTGTGAAGAGACACCACGACCGTGGCAACTCTTATGAAAAAGAAAGCATTTAATTGGAGCTGGTTTACAGTTTCCGAAGTTCAGTGCTTTGTCTTCATAACAGCATGCAGGCAGACGTGGTAGCTGAGAGTTCTTTTCTGTTCAGATTTGAAGGCAGCAGGTCTCGAGAGAAAGTGAGTGGGCTGCCTTGGGCCCTGGCGACCTCAAAGCCCATCCCAGTGACACACTTCCCCCCACCAAGGCTACACCTCCTCAGCCTTTCACACAGTGCCACTTTCTCAGCATGCAGGTACAGAAGCCTGTGGAGGTCATTCTGATTCAATCCACCGCAGAGGTAAGTGCAAGTCTCGGGGCTAACTGGAAAGGGCTAAACAAGATCTTCAGTCCAAAGTTACAGAAACGTGAAAGAACTCAATATTCAAAGGTTCAGAATCGTGGAAGGGACCATTCAATGTGGAGATTAGTGGGAGGACAGGGGGTGTGCAGTGGCCAACGTTAGAGTAAGTGCAGAGCATGTAGAGTCACCTAGACGGTCCCCTATGATCAATAAGGGAATAAGGTAAATGCGGCTTCGTTAAAATAGAGGATATCCACATATGACATGTCAGACTGATGTGAAAAGCATGTTTTTATGTATTAAAAGATTCTGCAAAAGACAACCTAGAAATGTCACTTAGGTGGAACTGGGATGGCCACCAGAAAGTACTGCACTGTCTCGCCTTATCTTCGCAGATATCTTTGATACTGAAGTACACTATGGGGTAGGTTGTTTGGACTTATATGTGACCGGGACAACTCTATACAGGAGTGTTGAATATTTTACATAGGTTCCCAGAAAGGGATTTAACAGGCCCACGCCTTGACTGACCATGTGTTTTTTTTAATAATTGTGCACCTAAGATACAACCTTTGTCTAACTTTGCAACAGTCCAGTATTCTGAATCCTAAAACACAAACAGGAAAATATGATGATAACTCTGGAATAACGTAATAGATATAGAACAGATAAATCACTATGATCAGTATCAAACACAGAGAAGTTGTCTGCATGTCCAGAAATTAGATGAGACGTTCCTATGGTTGACTGTACCCCACCGCACTCACTTACAGAGTCAGTTATTGGACTTCTCATTGAAGATGGAAGTGTGTTTGGGAAGCACCGGTGGAGGCTTACTCCTGCTTAGAGAGCAGACCGTTGCACAGAAGGACTCCTGCCAATCTCACACTAATTAATCATGTCTTTAAAAAAAACCCTGAAAACAACCACATAATCATCTTTAAACTGTATTTATTGTTGGAGAATTACATACATGAGTATAATGTCTTGAGCAAATCCACACCCGTACCGTCTCCCCTTCCCTCATCACCACTTTTTCCGGCCAACTTATTTGCTCTTGTTTTAAACCCTCTGATTCCACTTCATATTGCTGGTTTGCGCATGGGTATAAGATCAAATACTAGAGTGTGGTTATGCTCTGAGTGGCTGCATTCCTGAGGAAAACTGATTCTTCCTCCCCAGTACCCATCGATCGACAATAGCTCCTCAACCAGCGGTGGAAGGTCATGACGCCCTCCTCCTCACGCTCAGATTTCATCTGGTTTGGTCTTGTGCAGGTCTTGTGCATGCATTTGCAGCTACTGTGAGCTCCTGTGTGCGGCAGCCCTGTCCTGTCTAGCGAATGCTGTTTGACTGTAGACTCCCTGTGGCTCTGACAATCTTTCCGAACATCTTTCTGTGAGGATACCAGAGCCTTAGCGGACGAGGATGTGAATACAGGTGTCCTATTTAGAGGTGAACACTCTAGTCTCAGTCTCTGTATGCAGCCCAGTTACAGGTCTCTACATTAGCTACCCGTCTGCTGCAAGAAGAAGCTCCTCCGATGAAGACTGAGAGAGTGGACATAAAGAAAAACTTCTGGGAACAGTTTAATCCTATGCTCATTTGGAAGAACAATCTGTTAGTTTCTTCACTAGTGCTCTTAATCTAGCCAGCTATAGAGGATTGGCTCAGGTAACGGTACCATATATTTTACTAATAAAGCATTAGAAACACAAGTGCTAGGTCAGATGGAGAATCAAGATCAGAGAACTAGAAATGAAAATTACAACACAGACGCTTGGGGTGGAAGTGGCGGGAGGGCGGTGGTGGGTAGTTGGCGGGTGGTTGACTAGAGCCGCCGCCATGTCCGCAGGGAGCGCGACGCATCCTGCAGCCGGCGGGCGCCCCAGCAAATGGGACCAGCCGGCTCCAGCCCCGCTTCTCTTCCTGCCGCCAGCGGCCCCAGGTAGGGAGGTCACCAGCAGTGCGGGGAGCCCTGGGGGCCCAACCACGGCTGCTCCCTCAGGAGCCTTGGATGCTGCTGCTGCAGTGGCCGCCAAGATCAATGCTATTGCTCATGGCCAAAGGGAAGCTGAAACCGTCTCAGAATGCCGCCGAGAAGATTCAGGCTCCCGGCAAAGGCCTAACTAGCAATAAAAGCAAAGATGACCTGGTGGTGGCTGAAGTAGAAATCAATGCTGTGCCTCTGACGTGTAGGAACTTGCTGACTCGAGGACAGACTCAAGATGAGATCAGTCGGCTTAGTGGGGCTGCTGTGTCAACTCGGGGACGGTTCATGACGACTGAGGAGAAAGCCAAAGTGGGTGGGACCTGGGGATCGTCCATTGTATCTTCATGTTCAGGGGCAAACACGGGAGTTAGTAGACAGAGCTGTAAACCAAATCAAAGAAATCATCACCAACGGAGTCGTGAAGGCTGCCACAGGGACAAGTCCAGCTTTTAATGGTGCCACAGTCACCGTCTACCACCAGCCAGCTCCCATCGCTCAGCTGTCTCCTGCTAGTCATCAGAAGCCTTCCTTCCAGTCAGGAATGCATTATGTGCAAGATAAATTGTTTGTGGGTCTAGAACATGCTGTGCCCACTTTTAATGTTAAAGAGAAAGTAGAAGGTCCAGGCTGCTCCTGTTTGCAACACATTCAAATTGAAACTGGTGCCAAAGTTTTCCTACGAGGCAAAGGCTCAGGCTTCATTGAGCCAGCGTCAGGCCGAGAAGCTTTTGAACCCATGTATATTTATATCAGTCATCCCAAGCCTGAAGGCCTGGCGGCTGCCAAGAAGCTCTGTGAAAACCTCTTACAAACAGCTCATGCTGAATATTCTAGAGTTGTGAATCAAACTAATACTGCTGTACCGTTACCAGGCTATACACAACCCTCTGCTATAAGCAGTGTCCCTCCTCAGCCACCATATTATCCATCCAATGGCTATCAGTCTGGTTACCCTGTTGTTCCCCCTCCTTAGCAGCCAGTTCAGCCTCCCTATGGAGTACCAACCATAGTGCCACCAGCTGTTTCATTGGCACCTGGAGTCTTGCCAGCATTACCTACTGGAGTCCCACCTGTGCCAACACAATATCCGATAACACAAGTGCAGCCTCCAGCAAGCACTGGACAGAGTCCGATAAGTACTCCTTTTATTCCTGCTGCTCCTGTCAAAACTGCCTTGCCTGCTGGCCCCCAGCCCCAGCCCCCACTTCCAGCTCAGCCCCAGTCACAGAAGAGGTGATTCACAGAGGAGCTGCCTGATGAATGGGAATTTGGACTGCTTGGATACCAGCATGGACCCATTCATATGACTAATTTAGGTACAGGCTTCTCCAGTCAGAATGAGATAGAAGGCGCAGGATCAAAGCCAGCAAGTTCCTCAGGCAAAGAGCAAGAGAGGGACAGGCAGTTGATGCCTCCACCCGCCTTTCTAGTGACTGGAATAAAAACAGAGTCTGATGAGAAAAATGGGTCTGGGTCCTTATCAGAAAGCCACGCCAAGAAGATGAAAACAGCAGAGAAGGGATTTGGCTTAGTAGCTTACGCTGCAGACTTCTCTAATGAAGAGGAAGAACATGGAGGCCATAAAAATGCAAGTAGCTTTCCACAGGGCTGGAGTTTGGGCTATCAATATACCCTTCATCACAGCCAAGAGCTAAACAGCAGATGCCGTTCTGGATGGCCTCATAGGAGATAGTGGACAGAGCTTTGACCCTCGGTGACTCTTCTTAGCAATAATGCATGCACTTGATTAAACAAGACTCTGGGACCTGTTCTGGGGGCCATCTTGGACCTTTGAAGACATTAGGGATGTGGTGTCCCTGTCATAAAGGGATGCCATTCTTTTTAAAACCCTATTTCTGCAGTGGCATAACATCTGTTACTCACTTAGAATCACAAATACCTGTCAACGCTTTTTAACAGTTGATGAAATGTGCTTGTCTGGTAAAACAGGACAGAGTCATTGCCGTATATGTTTGACTTGGTCTAGCTTTTTCCAAATGAACAGCCTCAACTATGTTGTAAAGAAAGTTTTATTTGTATTTTATTACTATTGGGTCAATTTTGATAACTGGTTACAAACAAAGCCTTACAATTTATTAGTAGGAAATGGTTTTAAGATCCTTTCTTCCAGTACTTACATTTAAGAGAGTTCCTCATCCCTCTTTCCATTTGGATTCTTTCTGTTTGGAAAATGCTGTTTTACTAATTTAAATGGTCAAATATAACTGGATCCTAAATAAGAAAATGAAGTTATTTTTGCATTGTTTCTTTACTGGGATGATCCAAAGCTGGCACCTTTAGGCACACTTGTTTCAGAGAGCCATTGCTTTTGGCACTGCCCTTCTAAGCTCCTCGTTTTCAGCTGGGTCAAAGAAAACATGAGAAAAGCTGGTCAGAACTCATCACAGAGATGAAACACTCATCTGTCTCTCAGAACTGGTTGCAGTGAAGAGAGGCCTGTGATGACACTGATAGGGGGTGAGCTCTGACTGAAATTGCATCTTGTCCTTTTTTCTTGGCATTGCAAGTTTTGCCAAAAGAACTTTTTTGTATCAAATATTGATGTGTGGAAATGAAGGAATTGGCTGAGCCAGGAATGGGTTAAGTATTGATGGTGTGGAAGTGAAGGAATGGGTTGGTGGCTGAGCCAGGAGTGTCTGAGATACTGAGTGTCATTTTTGCACGTTTTTGAATACTTTGCAGACTGGCTTTGTACAAACTTATTCTCTGGTTTCCTGTATGTTGTAAATAATTAGACCATAATATCATTATAAATAAATGTATAAATATTAAAAAAAAGAAAATTACAACACAAAGAATCAGTGAAGGTAAGAGTTGATTTTTTGAAATGATAAACAAGATTGACAAATCTGTAGCCAACTGAACCAAAAGGGAAGACCCTAATGAATAAAATTAGAGATCACAAAGGACATATTGTAAGAGATACCAATGAACTCAGAGTGTCATAAGGACATACTTTAAAAGAAAAACTATATTCTACCAAATTGAAAACTTGGAATAAGTCAGCTTCTTAGTTCATATGACCTACCAAAGTTAAACTAAGAGGTGATAAAAAATGAAGTTAAAAAGAATTCTCAAAAGCAAAAAGATTAAAACAGCAACTAAAAAACCCAGCCAGGGGGTAGGAGGTGTTAGCTGTTAAGAGCATGACCTTTCATAGGACGGACCTGTGTTCAGTTCCCAGACCCCATATGGCAGGTAACAACTATCCAGAATCTGACACCATCTTCTGGGTTCTGTGTGCACAAGAGAACATGTGGTACCCATATATACAACACAAGAAAGGCAAAATACAAGAGACCCTTGGCCCAGATCAGCCTAAGTGGAGGGAAAAAATAAAACATACATTTTCATTAAAGTTAAGAACAAGACAAGGCTTTCTCCATTCTTGTTTATTAGTCTTAACTAAAGCAATAAGACAAGGGATGGAGATTAAAGAGATACAAAAGGGAAAGGAAGAAGTCAAAACATCCTTATTTGCGATTGATATGATTCTACACATAAAAAAAAACCAAAGACTCCACAAGAAAATGTATAAAGTAAACACAGCTGATAAATGCATGAAGTAGCAGAATACAAAGCTAAAACACAAAGATCAGGAACATGCCTATACAGCAATAACTAATACTAAGAAAGAAACTGGGGAAACAACACCATTCACAACACACACACATACACACACATGTGAGTATGTGTGTGCGCATGCATAGGTATATAGTTTTCTATACAAAGACCTCAGAAAACTAAACACAAAGAAAACAATTCAAGCAAACATTGGGGCATGGAACTGAACAAAAAGTTCTCGAAGGAGGAAACAAAGATGGCTAAGAAACTTTTTTCAATTGTTCAAAATCATTAGGCTTCAGAGAAATGCAAATCAAAACTCTGTTGAGAGAACGTATTACAAATGACTAAAGATGCTGCTAGGGGTGTGGTGAACACGTACTCACTGTTGGGGGTCGTTTAAACTGGTGCAGCCACTGTGGAAATCAGGTGAAGTTTCTTCAAAGGGCTGGAAACAGACTACCATCTAGCTGTGTTACTTCTGTGCATATTCCCAAAGGACTCTACTTCCTACTACAGAAGTACTTGCTCATCCATGTTTACCATCACTCTAGTCACAAACAGCCAAGAAATGGAAACTGCCTAGCTTTCCATCAGCTGATGAATAAGTGATGAAAATGTGGCACAATGAAATACTCTTATTATATTACATATTACATGTTACATGTTATATGTTGTATATTATATGTATTATTATACACAGCAGATAATGATTTAGTAATAAAGGATCATTTTTTTTTCAATGTGAAAGAAAGTAATCATGAGAAATCATCAGGATACTGTAACCAAAAGAGATGTCAAGCATTCTGTAAACAGAAATGGTTACTTTTTTTTGGGGGGGGTAGTACCCATAGGGCGATTAGAAAGACTATTATATCAAATATTAGCAGAGGTTGAATCTTGTTGTTGTGTATTGGGTAGGGATTCATTTACTTTTCAACATTTCTCTGTATTTAAAACCTTTCAAAGTTAAGCACACAGCTATATCAATTACCAGAAGAAAAGGTCAATAGATCTAGAACAGAATAGAAAGCCCAGAAACACACCCACGTAGGTAGAGCCAGTTGACCATTGCAAAGGAGCAAAGGCAATACAATGACAAGTGGTGCTAGTACCATGGAGCATTCCCCCACAAGAATAACATCTAGACAGGCCTTACACCTTTTGCAAAAGTTACTTAAAATAGATCACAGATCTAATGTAAGATGCAAATCTCCACAGACGATAAAATCCAAATGACTGAGCTTTGAGGATGACTTGTTAGTTGTGGCATCACAAGTACATGTAAGAACCCATAGCATGGACTTGGTTAAAATTAAATATTTCTTATTTAAGAAAGACACTGTTAAGAGGGCAAAATGTAAGCCACAATGAGGGAGAAAAGAAATGTCAAAGCACAAGTCTGTTATTCAAAATACACCCACCCTTCAAAATCTGAAAATTTAGAAATAAAAAGTTGAGTTTAAAATTGAGCAGAAGACGTTAACAACATAATGCACAAAAAATACAGAGAGGGCAAGCATCTGAAAAGCTGTTCAGTGGGCTGGGATGACTCAGTGGTGGTTAAGGGCTGATGCTGCTCTTTCAGGGGACCTAGGTTTGCTCACCAGAATCTACCTGCAAGCTCACAACCAAATGTAACTTTAATTCCAGGGTGTCTGACACCCTTTATGGGCACACATATGGTACTCATACATACATACTGGCAAAACACTTACACACAGAAAAAGAAGGGAGGAAGGAGAAAGGGAGAAGGGGGGGAAAGAAAGAAGACAGAAAGAAACAAAGAAGAAAGGAAGGAGAGAGGGAGAGAATGTGTGTATGGTTTTTCTTTGGGGGGGGCTATTTTATTGGGTTCTTATACCTCTACCTCCCTTCCAACTTTTATCCCCCCTAATCCCTTCCAACACCAACACTATGTAGAATCGAAAGAAGCTTAGAGGGGAAAGGAGCAGAGACTTTCACAGACTACTTCCTGCTGAATAGGGATGAAGTTCCTTGGGATACTCAGCGGTCCAGCAAACCAGCAATAGCAAACGCAGCAGCAGAATGAACCAGCAGCAGCAGCATGTAAATATGCAACAATAGGGGAGAGCAGCAGTCCCCACAGGCCTTCTCAGAATTTATAACCTCTCAAGAGTTCTCAGAATTAAAACTATCCACAAGCTGGCAAAAATCACGCCCCTGCCAGAGCACGAGATACATTATAGTTAGCTGAGGCGGACAATCTAAAGCAGCCCATATCCCAGAGGTGGGATTAAAATGAACAAACAAAAAAACATATTCATGCAACATAACTTGGTTTTAAAGAAACCAAAATTCTCACTACAAGAGAGAGAAGATATTTAACACCACGACATCAGACAAAGAGCGAATCCAAATGCAACCAGATACGCCACTCTATACTTACTAGATAAGCCAAAACCCCAAACCCCGACACAACCAAAGGTAATGGCAAGGGCCAAGGGGAACTCACATCTATTGATGCAGAAAGGGGAAAATGGTCCAGCCACTCCATAAGGCAGTTTGAAGTTCCTTACCAAACCACCTTCCAGTGCTTTTTCCACAGAGTTGAAAACTCATCTGTACGCAACATCTGCACCAGCTGCTCACAGCTACTTTAATTATCATCAAGCACGATGCCCTTCGCTATGTGGACAACCTGTGGTCTCTAAGCTAATGGCAAAAAAAATCAGTCAGCACTAAAATGAATGGCTCCGATCAGTCAGATGGCTCAGTGGGTAAAAGCGGTTGGCACGCAGTGCTGAGGAATCGAGGTCCATCACTGCAACCCATAGCGGAAGGAAGGACCGACTCCCCAAAGATGCCTTTGATCTCCGCACACTTGCTGTGGCTGCCCCCATCACTCACCACGTGCACCTACATCGTGTAAACTGACAAAAATAGTCAATAAACTGAATTGAAGAAATAAATTTGTGACAGCTGGATAGATTTCTCAGCGGCAAGGAGCATTTGATGCTCTTGCAAAAGAGCTGAGTTCAATTCCCAGCCCCTACACAGTGGTTTGCAGCCATCTCTAACTCCAGTTCCAGGGTATCCAATGCCTTCCTTTGACCTCTAAGGGCACCGCACATACAAACATGAAGGAAAAATACTTAGACACAAAATAAATAAATCTAAAAATAATTAACTCTTAATGCATAAAAAATTCATTAAATTCAAATGTGTATTATTAAATGAGTTAACTGGCAAAGAAAGGCCTCATACTATATGATTCCAACCATACAGCATGCATCTGTATATATACAGATAAATATGCATATATACAAGAATACACACACACACACACACACACACACATATAATGTGTGTTGTTGTTAAACTAGAGAGGAGGAGAAAAAGATGAGTCAGTGGGACAAAGGAAATCGTTTAGAGCAAAGAAATTTTACTGGCAGGTCCGTGTCATTACACATTTGTGCAAATTTACAGAATATTCCCCGACAAAGAGTGAGCCTTAGTGTAAGCTATCAGCTTCGGGTGATGATGTGTCTATGAAGGTCCATCAACTGTAATAGATGCACCACTCTGGCAAGGATGTTGGAAACTCGGGAGCCTGTACTTGGGCGATGACAGGGAATACATGAGAAACCTCAGTTCCTTCCAATCAATTTTGCTGTGGACCTAAAATTGCTGTAAAAATAGCCTATTATAACAAAAGTTAGCAGGCCAAAGGACATTCCATATATAAAACAAGGGCAAAGATAAACCACTATTACGAAAGGAATAGAAAACAGCGGAGTTCTGAAATGCAATGATATGATTAGTGCAATCACCAAGCCTAAAATACTCAAGAAAGCAAGGTCACCAAATGCTATGGAAGAAAAGTTATCACAATACTGACAACAGAGTTGGTCTCATTAAAGTGAGGTTTTAAAATGCTAAGTATAGGGGAAAAAAAAAAACCACTACAGAGTCAAGAAACAGATTTCCTATTAAGAAAGAAGATTTTTTACAAAGCTGAGAATATAGTTCTCAATTTAATACTGAACAGAAGAGGATGATGGGAAAAGTATTCAAACATCTGAGGAAAGGAAGGGGAAATTCTATAATCAGTAAAGACAGAATGAATTCAAGGGGAAAATAAAGACTTGCTTTCCACATATTTAGCATAAGATACAAAAACAGTAGGAACAGGAGAAAGAGAGCTCAAAAGAAACGAAAGACAAGTGTTGAAGTCTTCGCATTCAGACATCATCTCTTGACCACCAAGGGTTAATAGATGTGAACTTACATCTTGGTCCTATTTTGAGTGAGTTCAGGTACTCAAAACACCATTCTCTCTATTGAACTTAAGAGACACAGCAAATGGGATGGGGAGAAATTAGAGATACGGATTGAGGCAAAAATGATCAAAGCATCAACAATGTGAATTAAACATGTGCTTAGGAAAACAGATGGATGACAGAAGGTGAAAGTTAAAAGATATAATTCAATATCTTCCATAGCAAGTGCTTTGAACAAAAATAAGAGGCTGGAAATATGGTCCAGAGGCTAAGAATGTGATCTAATCTAACTGGGAGTCCAGTTCCCAGCTATCACATTGGCTAGCTCACAACTGCCTCTAGAGATCTTCCACCCTCTTCTGGCATTAATGGGTACCTTATGTTTTTTAATACTTTGTATATTCTGGGTATTAATTCTCTATCAGATGTATAACTAGCAAAGATTCTCTCTCAGTCTGTAGGTTTCCTCTTCACTCAATTGATTGTTTCCTTGACTGTAAAAAAGCTTTTGAGTTTTATAAGGCTCAGGCACCATTTGTTGACATTAATTCCTGAGTAAGGGTGAAGAGAGTCTTACCTAGAAAATCCTTTCCTACATTTCTGTCTTGTCCTCCCTATGTTTCCTTCCATCCCCTTCAGCATTTCAGGTTTCATATTTGGTCTTTGATCCATTTGGAGTTGATTTTTTTGCATGGTCATATATATGGGTCAATTTTCATCCTACTCCGTTTGAGCATCCAATCTTCCTGGTAATTTGATGGAGATGCTATGTTTTCTCCTGTGTGTGTTTTGGGGCATCTTTGTCAAATTTCTGATGGCTGTAATTATACATGTACTCATTCTTGTGTCTTCTATTTTGCTCTATTGATCTACATAACTGTTTTTGTGACAGTACTATGATAATGTATTTGTTTCCACAATATTAGTTATATCAAGCAATGAGCATGTCTTTAGATATTTAGTCTCTTTTTTCAAATTTAATGTTTTCATTGTAGAGATATTTTAGCTTCTTGGTTAGGCTTACTTCTAGATTCTTCTTTTTAAGATTATTATGAATGGGAGTGTCTTCATGATTTCTTTCTTAGCATGTTTGCTATTGGTTTATAGAAAAAGCTAATTTTTGTAAGTGGATTATTTATTCAACCACTCTGATGAAAATGTTTATTATTTCTGGCTGTTTTCTGGTGAAAGTTTTGGGATATCTTATGTATAATATCTTATCATCTACAAATAGGGATAATTTGACTTCTTTTCCTATTTACATCCCTATTATTTTCTTCTTTTGTCTTATTACTCTAGCTAGTGCTTTAAGCACTATGCGAAAA
The DNA here is from genome assembly GCF_030254825.1 of Meriones unguiculatus. Classification (NCBI taxonomy): domain Eukaryota; kingdom Metazoa; phylum Chordata; class Mammalia; order Rodentia; family Muridae; genus Meriones; species Meriones unguiculatus. The sequence continues at coordinate 44,106,927 of NC_083349.1, forward strand.
TGAGTGGAGATAATGGGCAGCTGTCTCACTCCTGATTTTAATGGAATTGCTTCCAGATTTTTTGTATTTATGATGATGTTGGCTGTAGGGAATATCTTTTAAAATATTCAACATCCTTATCAATAAGGAAAATGCAAATTAAAACTACTTTGAGATTTCATATTACCCTAGTCAGACAGCAAAAATGAAGAAAACAACTGACAATGAGTTCTGCCAAAGGACTAGAGAAAGGGGACTCTCATTGACTGTTGGTGGAATTGCAAACTGGTTCAATCAGTGGGAAAATCAGCACAGAAAATTATCAAAGAACTAAAAGTAGATTTACCAAATGACCCAGCTACACCACCCATTGGTATAGGCTCTAAATACCAACCTACTCAAGCAAAGACACTTGTTCAGCCATGTTCATTACGGTTCTATCCACAATAGCTAGGAAATGGAAACAACTTATATAACCTTCAGCTAATGGGTAGATAACGAAAATGTGATGCATATACACAATGTGCTGTGTTGTAAAAAAAAAAAACAAAAAAAAAACAAAAAAACAATGAAAGCATGAAATTGGCAGGAAAATGGAGGAAACTAGAAAATACTATAGCAAATGAAGTAACCCAGACCCAGAAAGACATACACCACATAGTCTCTCCTGTTTGTGCACCTAACTCTGAATCTTTGGATGGAAATATATTTGGAGCAACTGATGAAACAGGAAAGTAAAAGGGGTTCATGACAGGGGTAGAGGAGGAGCCATAAACAAGGGGGGCATGTCTAAGGAAATGGGAAAAATCAGAGGAGAAGGTTTACCTGGCAATGAGAAAAGGGAAGACAACACAGAGGGAAAGGTAAAGAACACTAAAGATGATTGAAAACACCATGAAATCAGCCTTTTATGTTTACTTAAAATACACATACTAGACACACATGTTTGTATGTGTATAGATATAGAAATCATTTAAATCAAGAAATACCACTTAGGGTGTGATCATGTTCCTCTTAGGCATCTCTTAAAAAATACCAGTGTCAGACATAAAAACAACATGAAGTTGTTGGTCAGGAGAATCCAAGAGACTCCCAAAATAATAGAAGCTAGTTCTGCTGCCCTCAGTTGCCTTCCACAACTTTACTCAGTTTCCTAAGAAATTGCACCTTTCAGACCCAGCGTTTGGAGGAATCAAGCCAGAGCTGACTTGCAAGCCTCCTCCCTGAACAGTAGCTCTCGCAGTATCTGAAGGTGCTATGTAAGTTGCCAAAGGAGAAAAACAATTCAAAGTCATTCTGAGCTATAAAACCTGCAAATCACAATGACCAGCAAAGCAAGAGGATCCCCAAGGGACCATAGTGACACTTACACTTTGGATGTAGCCAACCACTCTCTGATTGAACTTAAGGTTGCCTTGGCAGGAGGAAATTCATGCTTGGCACTGTAAACCCAGCCAGCTATCCATGGCTAATGAGAGCCTACCACTGCACTTTCCTAACCCAGCATAATTCCCAAATGCATTCTATTTATTTGCTTATAATCACATTCAAGTGTATCCATGCTTCCTCCACAACTATCAAAGAAGGTTTTTTTGTTTTTGTTTTTGTTTTTGCAGTATAGGGAGATCATCACAGAAATCCACAAAAGGTCATAATAGAGAATAACTGACCACAGGGAACCCCAGTTGATACATCTATAATGCAACTCCTAAGGCTCAGGGAGAGCCACTAAAAAAGAAATGGTACAAAGAGTGCAAGAAAAAAGGATGAAGATGTCTTCTATGAGGAAACATCTTCTATAGATGGCAGGAAGTGGCACTTAAAAAACAAATCTTAAAAATATGGCCTGACAACCCCAGCTGACATTCCAAAGTAAATGATGAAAATCTTGCAAAGCCCCAACTCTAAATAAGAGCAATATGGTTGCTTAGCGAGAAGTGGTCTTCTCCAGGGAGGAAACGTATAAGAGATTGTCCATTCTGAATGTGGTCAATTATAATCACATATGTACATGAGCAATACTAATTCATAAGGCTACATCTATATGTACATACATGCAACAATAGTAATAAACAAGAAGGCATCATGTGTTGGTACCTTGTGGGAAGGTGTGTTTCTGTATATTCAGTTGTTGATTGCTAAACTGGCAAAGACCTAAGTACTAGCCACAACTGGGTATTGTTTTTTTCTATGGCCCATCACGGGTCTTATATTTTGTAAATATTCATCCTTTTTCGCTTGGCTAGGGTTGAAATAAACAACTGATGGACAATATCTGGGCAGAAAGTGGAGGGCAGAACTTGTGGGAGAGAGAGGGACGCTGGGAGAAGGAAAGAAAAATGGCGGGAAACTTGCCAGCTGGACAGAGAAGCGAATGAACGGATGTGAACAGGAGCAGAGAGGTAGAGCTAGCCCCATGGCAGGTTAGGCTAGACAGGTAGCTGGCAATGTGCCAAGCTAAAGGGCCTAAGCTTTTAAATGTTAAAAAGCCTCTGTATCATTATTTCTATCACTGCTGGGCCCCAAAGTCCCTCTTTAATCCTGACTTTGAGAGGGGGAACATGGAAGGAGTTGGGGGAGATGATGTAAATAAAGTAGTCATGAATGAAATTCTAAAAATAATAAATGTAAAAAAGATTTATCCTCCAATATTTTAAAATTGTATTTGTTTAAGAATAATGTTGCTTTGATGGGTTATTTTTATATTTGACATAATTGCCTTTCGTCCTTGTATTATGGTGCACTTTGATATAATATGATAAAACAGGCTTTCTGGTACTGTCTGATACAATTAATAGAAATATTAAGTATAGTCATGAATAAATAAAAAGCAAAATCTGTCAAGAAATTTAAAAACTGAAGTTTGAACACAACTAAAGATTGGATAACATTAAAAATCTGAATTTTTGCTGTAACAGTGAAATGTTGACTATCATTTCATTTTAGTCTGGTTTTATTGTTGAAAAATGGTAATTTGCTTTGGATGTGTTTCAGATGGCCCAGAGGAGGGAAAACAGGAAAAAGACGTAAAGAAATCTATTTGGTAATACTAGGTTCTGTGCTCATTTGTGTTGCCGCTCAATTTATGACTTAAAAATGCTAAAAATATGTACTGAACATCAACTGTTGTACTATTTTTCTTTAAAAATAAAAGTAGATTTCCTAAGAGAAAAAATAAAATAAAAAATTTCAATTTGATAACAAAGTATGTGATTTGAAAACACAGTAAATAAAGGTGATCAGACATTAGAGTGAATGTGGAGGGTTTTATGATCATAGAGCTTGGAAGACAGTTCACTTTTTTCAGCTGTATAGGAAATGGGCATATTGTACAGTGAGCTTATATAAGGGGGCACTAAGGGCTCCTTTAAAAATTTTTTTCATACTTTTCATCCCAGGAAGTCTCAATACACTAGCAGGTGTATTTTATATGAATGACCAAAATATAACAATATAAGTATGTCTCACATCTTGATCTCCATCTGTTTCCCTATTAGAAACATTAAACATTCTAGCGGCAGCTAATCCTTCCATAAATTATTCCATCAGATGGCCTCTGTGTGTGGCATATTCCTGGGCACCCGGCACGTCCTCAAGTCAGAATGACCCGTTTAGGCATGCCTCTCAGGACGTCAGTGTTTTTCCAACACAGACTGCTCTTGTATGCTGTCAGCTGACTATGAAATACACCTGACTACAGCCAAATCTGGCCTTCATGAGGAGTTCAGGAGTTAACTGTTACTGCAAAATAAAAAGTCTGTGGGAGGAACAGGCTGTCATGGTTAATGATATGATTTATTGCAATTACAGAAAACTACCCTGATTGTTCAAATTGCGGTCTGTAGGCCTCAGCCAGATTAAATGCCAGGCTGTGACGAGCATCAGGGAGGTAATCAAATAATTGCCTGTGCTAAATAACACTGTACTTAATTCTCATGGCAAACTTTTAAAAGTCTAAATTGATAGGATGTGATTGGGAGAAACAAAACACCGGGATTTTGAAAATTAAATTATGCAACAAAAAAATAGATGTATGCTAGCTGACCCTAGTGAGTTTTAGGACAGGTTCTTTCAGATCTCTGAAGCTTAGTTGTCTATAAAGAGCCAATTATACTTGATCTCAGAACCAGCTGATGAGAACCATAGCATGTAGCAGAAGGTTAGTGAAGGTCATTGTTTAGGAAATACAGGGATTTACCAAACTCATTATTGGGAAGAAAAGGAGGAAGAAACCATCAAAGGCATTACATATGTGTGTGTATGCATATACATTATATATATGTGTGTGTATAACATATATTATATGTGTGAATGTATATATATTATATATGTGTATGGATACACACACACACACACACACACATACGTGTATGTGTGTGCTGCAATAAAAACTTCATTCAAAGGTATCTGTCTTGCCTAATAGCCCTAAGCAAGAGAGTGGAGAATGTAGTAGGAGGTGTGCCAATTGCTGATAATTAACTTTTTCTAATTAAAAAATCTAATCCTCTATCCTATCAGGGAGAGGCATGGTTATGATGTGTCCTTTGTAGCTAAACTATTAAGGGTATATTTTCTTTAAGCTCCCAAGGAAAATGGCAAAAGAATGATAAGATAATGTGTTACTTACATTTTGTCAATTTGACACAAGCTAGAGTTATCTAGGAAGCAGAACGTCAGTTGAGAAAAGGCCTCCATCAGGTTGATGGTAGGCAAGTCTGTAGAATATTTTCTTGATTATTAATTGATGTGGGAGGGACCAGCTTCACTTGGGGGACAGTGGCCTTCATGGGCAGCGGTCCTGGATGGTACAAGAAAGGAGGCTGAGCAAGCCATGAGGAACAACCCAATAAGCAGGGTTCCTTCTTAGCTTCTGCTTCAGTTCCTGCCTCCAAGTTCCTGCCTCGAGTTTCTGCCTTAGTTTTCCCTGATGAAGGACTATAATCTATAAACTAAATAAGTCATTTCCTCCCTCATGTTACTTTTGGTCATGATCTTCATCACAGCCAACAGAGAGAAATAAATCTGAAGTTTGCATCAGAGTCTAGAGGTAAACTAAGTTTCCATCCCACCCATGGTGAATTTACAATGTACAGAGCAAAGACAGTGGTCAAGATGATGTGCCACAAGTCCACACTTGTGACTCATAGAAGGATAGACACAGATTCCATCCACACTGAGGTCTGAGTGGATGAAGAGTTTTGAGGTTGGGATTGGTTTGGATTAAGGTTAATCAGGCCGTAAGAACTATATCATCAGACACTGAAAACAAACCAATGAACAAAAACTAGAGAGACGACAAGGGAGAAATGTCGATGTCTTGTTCTGCTGCGATGGCCTGGCCATGGAATAAAGATGGCCACACTAGAGGTATCTACCTAAATAAGGATGTGACTCAGTAGCAAGAAATGAGAGGATTCCTGAATCTTGGGGCAAATACCAGGAATGAGAAAAATGGCTGACAAAAATCAAAATGAAAATAATTTTTACAGAATAGTAACATAATAAAGAGCTAATCCAGAAACCAAGAGAAACATTACAGAGTGGAAGCTAGGAGAAACAGACCCCTGGGTACTTTATAATAGAGTTGTCTCATGTTTTTGGAGGTTACCTTGGACCAATTCATCTGCTACATCTCAACAGAGAAGACAGCATCACATAGCAAGAGTGTGTAAGAGAGAAAGCAAGAGGCCCAGAAGGGGCCGGGCTCATTTGGTACCAATCCAGGCTTGTGGTAACTATTCTTGTTCTCTAGAGATCTAATCCTGTTCCAGGAGAAAAAATAAATTAACCCAGTTATGAATGCAGATGCCTTGGAACCCCCGGTATCTCTTAAAGAGCCAATCTTACCATTAGGCTAGATAATAAAGAGTCATTGTGAGTTTTGGTGAAGACAGAGCACATTCCCACCATGGAAGCAGAGGGGGGGAACGCTTTCTTGATTTTAGCAATGTTGCTGCATATCAGCAGTTCTGAAGGCCTAGATGTTTCCATTCCCACAGCTCCGCATTTAATTTGGTGTCTATTTCATGCCTTTTGTGTTCTTCTCCCTAAGCTCAGCGACAGTGGACAACACAAAAGGTTTATCTTCAGGAAGTCTGCAGGGAGGAAATCAGAGGTGACTAAGTGTCCTCAGAAATGCTTCTTGTTTAGAGAAGTCTTGGTGATTTTTTCCTTTAACTTTCTTTGATATAACAATATGTATTTGTCTCTAAGAGTATTTGCTTCTGTTCTTATGGGCTGCCTTATCAAATCCAGTTTCTCTATTGGAGTTTTCCTTCTGTTCCCTAGAGTACTGTCGGATAGTTTTCTAATAGATACTGTCAGTTGCTTTTAAAATGCTACCACTAGGGAGTAACCAAGAGTCAATGTTGAGATGCTCTCAGCACAGATGGGAACAGTATCTTCTCAGGTTAAAGCTTGGCACGTCTAATATTTCCCAGGAAAGATGCTGTTAATAAGCAAGGTTTGTTCTTAGTTACAGGGATATATTGAATAAACCACAATGCCTGAGTTTACCATGCAAAAACATCCAAGAGAGTGACTCTGTAACCACACCACAGTTATGTATATATAAGTCATGTATATAATGTGAACATGAGCATCCCGGCTTCAAGGACTGAGTAACTATGGAATTATCAGTTTCTTGGGTCTGGTTTAGCTGTTGCTACTATTTTAAAGCTAAGTCAGTAAGTTCTTATATACATTCATCCCATTGGTTTTGTTCCTCTAGACAACCCTGACTAATAATATATTTGGGCAGTTGACATTACAAGGCAACTGGGCAAACTGGATTTTAAAAGATCACAACTTGTAAGGGGAGATGGAAGACTCAAACTGTTTTACCCTTGGGAGACCATGGCAGAACCGGGTGGCAACCTTAAAAATCATGAGGAGAAAATAGAGGTTTTAAAGACTGATGGTGGACTATCCTGACTGACAGTTGAGACCCCTCCGAGCACCAGAAATCAAGGCACCCCCACCCTCTCCACAGCTCTTTTCCACATTTCTGTTTGGATATATCTGAGAAAAACGGAAAAAGTCCTGTGACCCCAGCAGCACCTTTCATTGCTCAAGCGGGTGAGGGCCAGAGACGGACAAGCCATGAAGGAAGTGAGAGAGCCTAGGCAGACCTGTTTGTACGTGGGTTTTTGCATGAGCACAGCATGTGACTAGTATGAAACAACTCCATCTGCACCCCAGATATGAAGTCAAAGCCATCAGCACTGAGGAGAGCAGAGGAAGAAAGTCTTTTGATGGAAGTGATGCCAATACCTGGGGGAAGGAACAGGAAATGTCCCGGGCAGGTTATCTGCCACTACAATGATATTAAATAAAACTGTGTGCTGCTGAGAGTCAGATAGGAAGCTAAAGTGAAAGACTGCAGTCTCATTAACAAAATCCATAGATAGACCATGGTGAAGGAAGAAATAAAATCGTCATTGGTGAGATATGGACTAAGCTGAAAGAAAAATTCCCTGGCCCTGGCACACAAAAAGTGCTCTGTAAGTCATGTCCCTGGACCTCAGATCTAACAAAGCCTTTCAAAGTTGAAGCAGGGGTGCTAAAAAGTCACCTCTCTTCACCCTGCACCGTACCCACTGCAAAGAGCTTCAGGCAACAACCATGCAAAGAGATGTCCTCTGTGGCACAGGCATGAGACACAGACAGTAGGAACATAGGAAGAGAAAATAAAAGAACCCATTTTGAGGGCTGCAGAGATGTTTCATTTGTACATGCAGTACAAGCTGGAGCTCCTGAGTTCCGATCTCCAGACCCTACATTAAAAGGCTTGATGGCACGTGACTCTAGTCTAACCACTGGGGAGCCACAGACAAGTGGATTCCAGGGCTTGTTGGCCAACCCGGCTAGCCAGTTGGTGAGTTCCAGGTACAATGAGAGACTGCCTTAAAACAAAAACAAAAACAAAAACAAAAACATCAAATGGAAGTCACGGCGCGGTGGCACATGCCTGTAATCCCAGCACTGGGGGAACAGAGGTAGATTTCTGTAATTTTGAGGCCCCTCGGATCTGCAAAGGGAGTTCAGGAAAGCAAAAGCTACACAGAGAAACCCTGTCTCAAAAACAACAACAACAAACAAAACAAAAACAAATTAAAAATCAAATGGAATTGTGGAAGATAAAAATCTACCCTGTACATGCAGGCAAACACAGACATTTTTTTATTTTAATATTGCAGATTTTCTTTTTTATTTATTTTTAATTATTATAATTTATTCACTTTGTATCTCACCTATATCCCCCTCCCTCATCCCTTCCCAATCCCACCCTCTTTCCCTCTTCTCCTTCCCGGCCCCTCCCCCAGTCCACTGATAAGGGAGGTCCTCCTCCCCTTCCATCTGACCCTAGCCTATCAGGTCTCATCAGGAGTGGCTGCATTGTCTTCCTCTGTGGCTTGGTAAGACTGCTCCTCCCTCAGGGGGAGGTGATCAGAAAGCCAGCCACTGAGTTCATGTCAGAGACAGCTCCTGTTCCCCTTACTAGGGAAACCACTTGCACACTGAGCTGCCATGGGCTACATCTGTTCAGGCATTCAGGTTATCTCCATACATGGTATTTGATTGGAGTATCAGTCTCAGAAAAGACACCATGTGCCCAGATTTTTTGGTTCTGTTGCTCTCCTTATGGAGCTCCAGTCCCCTCCAGGTATTTCTATCTCCCCCTTCTTTCATAAGATTCCCTGCACTCTGCCCAAATTTTGGCTATGAGTTTCAGTATCTGCTTTGATACCTTGATGAGCAGAGTCTTTAATTCTTACACAGATGTACATACACCAACATGTGCAGAGACAGACAAATGACCTTTATCAAGGCACAGAGGCACCAATAACAACAGACTTAGACATGGGAACTATAGCCATACTTTTCTAAGTTACCATGATGGAGACATTATGGCTACCATTGAAAAAGGTAGAAATTAAGACCAAGCTATTGTGAGGGGCCAGATGGGAGATGAACAGAGCCCTGGAAATAATCACCAAGTGTGTCTATCAATAGACATTAAACTCAAATATAAACTTAAAAATCACAGAGGGGGAAAAAAAACACAACTGAGAGTCCAAGAGCAGAGAGAGTACATGGATTCCCTTAACCCATACTCAGAGTTTAATGGAAGAAAGCAAGGAGGCAAAGTCCAAAAAAAATATTTGAAAAGACTACTTTTCCCACTAATCCAATAAGCTAAAAAAAAAAATCCAGTAAAAATTAACATAAATTAACACACTTAAGCATATTATAATCAAACTGATTTAAATAATGGGCTAGCGAGATGGCTTAACAGCTAAGAGCACTTCCTGCTCTAGCAGAGGAGATGAGTTCTCAACAACAAAGTCAGGGAGATCACAACTGCTTGTATTTCGGGAGATCTAATGCCTTCCTCTGACCTCCGTAAGCACACATGTGACACACATTCACAGACACACACACACACATATAAATAATATTTTTAAATTAAAAGAAAAAGTCGGTGGAGAAAAGTGATTAAAGGGTGAAGCAGAGGACAGTAGATTCCTCTCATGAACTATGAAGTCCAGAGGATGCTACAGAGGCAGCAGCATCTACATAAAAACATTCTACAAATTTGTCCCCGCATATTTATATGTTTATAGGACTAATAAAAACACATTTCAGAAATTAAAGTGTATGACAGCATTTTGTTTTCTGACTGACAGAAGAAACAACTCATTACCAGTCTACCTGCATCGTTAAAGTTCTTCACGCAGAAAGAAAACATTATGTGCAAATTTTGATTGACACAAAAGAGAGCACTACAATTTTTTTTTAAATATGAAGGACATGTTGAATGAAAAAACTTAAGATGTCTTTCAAAAAGATAATAACAGTTTTCATGGCTAGTCATTGGGAAAAGCTGAATGAAGAATAATTTAAGAAACAAAGGGGCTAGTTCTATCAGAGTCTACGTGTTCCCATTAGTATCGTGATTTATTTTTTTGTTCAGAGAAAGGTTACTGTGGGGCTGGAGAAATGACTCAGTGGTTAAGAGCATCTGCTGCTTTTGTAGAGGACCCAAGTTTGGTTCCCAACATCCAGGTTCAAGCAGCTCACATCCACCAGTAACTCCAGCTCCAAGAGACTCCATGCCTCTGGCCCCTGAGGGCATCCCTATCCCCATGACATTCATTCAATAGACTCACACATAAACAAAAGAAATAAAAATAAATCTTTGTTAATACCTATGCTCAGCAAGGTACTGAAGTTACAGAGATTGGAAATTGTTCCCACTTAGAAGAAAAATTAATTAACAAGTATTCTTAAGGAATTGGCTTGTCATTGACCAAATAATAGCCAGGATGAATAAATCAACAAATGGGCCTTGCTAAAATCAGTCACTGTGACCACTCTCGTGCTTCTGACACCACTCTGCTGTCACTGCTGTTTCGGTGTCACAACAGCCCAGCCTGCACTACTAATTGAAGAAAGTACCATTCAAGAAAAGTCTTTTGTTGGGTCTGTTGTGACACTAAGGGTGACTGCACAGCAGGGTTTGCCAGCTGACATACCAACTCAACAGGAGCAGCCTGGTTACAGAGCCTGGGTGTACATGGTTGGGCCAATCCAAGTCTTGTCTCTCAACACCAGTCACAAACATTTCCCTGAACACTGAAGACATCAAACACTTTATCAAGTATCATTGGCCATTTGTACTTCTTCTTTGAGCTCTTCACTTTACTGAGTGGCCTGTACATTGACTAGAGGAGCTCATTTTGGTGTTTGGATTTGCAGTGGTTTGTGAACTATATAAAGTTGCCATCTGATGCAGTTGAGAAGGCTATCTCCTCACTCCTAATTGCTTCTCTTGCTGTGCTGAAGCTTTTTAACTTGGTGTAAGCACATTTGCTGATTTGGGGATTGTTTCTGGCGGTACTGGGGTTCTTTCAGAAAGTCCTCGCTTATGCTTACACAATGAAATGTTTTCACTATGTTTTCCTGTAGCCGTTTCAGAGTCTGGTCTTACATTATAATCTTCGATCCATTCTGAATTGTTTTTTTTTTTTTTTTTTGTAGAGTGGGAGATATGAATCTGATTTCATTCATCTATATAGGGAGATCCAGTTTTCCGAGCAGGCTTTGTTATAAGCTGTCTTTTCCTTCAATGTATTTTTGACAGCTTTGTCAGAAGGGTCTGTATTTGGGTGGGTTTATTGCTGCTGGGTCTGTATTCTGTTCCACTTGTCTCTGTGTATGCTTCATCACTATGGCTCTGTGATGGAATTTGAGCTCAGAAATTGTGATATTTCCAGCATTTCTCTATCTGTTAAGGGTTGCTTTGACTATTAAAGGCATCTTTTTGCTTGTAAATAAATATTAGTAATTTTCTCTAGTTTTGTACACAATATCATTAGGATCTTGTTAGGATTGTACTGCATCTGTAGATCACTTTCGGCAACATAATCATTTTCACTATGTCAAATCTGTGTGTCTACCTTTCCTCAGGGGTCATTGGCCACCATTCCACGAGAGCAAGGGGAGCAGAAATTTCAAGCAGGGTTTGGATAGCCATGAGTATGGCGGGAAGACTTGTAGGAGTCAGCTTCAGTGAGATGGCTCATTTTTACTGTTCCAGGATAATGTAAAGGTTTTGGGGGGTTACAGTCAGGAAAGGCTAATTGGTCACCACACAGTACCTAATTATCACATGGCAGGGAGGGGTGAGTGGGGCTTCTGTGCTGACTCAGGAAGTGCTTGCAGGAGGCTCTGTGCAGGGTCATCCTCCAAGCAAGGTCAGGCATCTGTGCCTAGAGATGCTCTCAAAAAGTCAGGCAGAGAAGAGGAAGCCCTGCTGAGAAAGGATGTCCTCCATTTTGCTCTGAGCACGGTGAACTATCTGGACATGGTGGACTTTTGTGACCTTAATAGCAGGGTCTTCAAAACAAAATCTGCCAACCTGTGAGCTTGAGAGGTCTAACAATCTTTTAGCATCCTCCATTTCTTTCTTTGGATACATACAGTTTTTACTGTAGAGATATTTCACCTCCTTAGTGTTATTCCTAGATATTTTGTTTTTTTTTTTTTTTGTTTTGTTTTGTTTTGTTTTCATTTAAACAAGTTGTAGGATTTTTTTTTCTGACTAAGTCAGCAAATCTCTTATTTGTATATTGAAAAGTTTGTGTGTGCGTGTGTGTTTTTGTTGATTTTGTGTCTTGATAGTTTGCTACAAGTGTTCATCAGGTCCAGGAGTTTTCTGGTAGAGTCTTAAGGGTTCCTTATGAACAGGATCATGCCATCTATAACAAGGAATAATTCCACTTATTTTGCTGCTATGTCTTCTTCATTTTTCTCTCATTTTACTTATTCTAGATGAGGTATAAGGACTATATTAAGTGGAGAGAGTGGGCACCCTTTTCTTATTCCAGATTTTAGAGGAAGTGCTCTGACTTTTTCCTTATTTAGTATAATGTTGGTTTTATATATATATATATATACATATATATATATTTTATACAAGCTTCAGTATATGTGTGTTCTTTTTGTTTGTCTGTTTGCTTTTCAAGTATGTATGTGTAGCCTTGTCTGTCCTGGACTTGCTTTGTAGTCCAGGCTGGCCTTGAACTCACAGAGATCTGTCTGCCTCTGCCTCCCTGAGCGCTTGGATCATAGGCGTGAGCCACTGCGTTGGGTATGCGTGTTCTTTTTATTCCTAGTTTTTTCAGGGATTTTGTCAGAGGCTTGTTGGTTTTTGACAAAATCCTTTTGTACATGAATTGAGATGATTATGGATTTCAGTTTCATGTCTACGTATTCATTGTATTATGCTTATTGAGTTGTATACCCTGAACCACCATTGCATCCTTGGAATAAAACCAACTTGATCAGCGGTGTATGAACTTCTTAAGGTCTTCTAACTCACGTTGCCAGAATTTTCTTGAGGACTCTTGCACCTGTATTCATTTTAACATAAGGGTTATGCAGGCTCCACAGAATGACTAGCACTGTTCCTTCCCTTTTACCTCATGGAAGGCTCTGAGGAGCGTTGGTGTTCAGACTTTAGGGGCCTGGGAGAATCCAGCTGTGAATCTTCTAGTTCTGGGCCTTAATTACTGTTTCAACCTCAATGATTGTTAATTTTTTTTTTAACTAAGCTGCTCACATTCTCTTGATTTAATTTGGTAGGCTACATTTATTTAGAAATCTAACCATTTCTTCCCATTTATTCCTAGTCTTATTGCATTATAGCCTAATATAAAGATATAAAACATTATTTTGGTTATTTTGTATTTGGTAAGATTTGATTTGTGGGCTGTGCTTTTTTTTGGGACGGGGGACGTTTCATGAAGAGCTAAGGGAAGGGTGTATTCTTTATCTGCAGGCAAGAATGTTCAGTATGTGCTCCACTAATGTCATTCATCTAAGATATAGCTTAACTCTGAGGCTTCCTTGCTGATTTTTTACTTTGGATAACATACCCAGAGATGAAAATGAGACATTTCAATCACCCCTATTATTACATCAGGTGGTTTCCCTGTTTGGGAATAGATGCAATTTTTTTTCTACTCTTCTTCAGTAGCTCACAGGGGTCAGCTTCTACTCTTCTTCCCCAGAATCTTCTCTATACTTTTGTCTCATTTTTTAAGATTTGAATTTAATTAATTAGTCTGTATCTGTATGTGCATTTGCATGTGCCACAGCATGTGTATTCATGTCACAGGACAACTGAAGAAGCCAGTTCTCTACCATGTGGGCTCTGAAGACTGAACTCAAGCCCTCAGGCCTGGTAGCAAGAGTCTCTGCTGAGCCATTCTGCAGCCCCATTGCCTCTTGACTTTTGATCAGTTATGACCATCACCCTCTTCCCAAGGAAGCACTAAGAAAGCACAAATGAAGTTTACTTCATCTTGCTAGGTAGGAGAAGTTTTGGAAATAGCAAAATAAGGAAGAAAATGTAACTGTCAGATCAATGAATTTAATTCACTAATTAGGTTAAATGTTTCCTAAACACCTGCATGTGCCGTGCCTTGTCAGACACGCACCTTGTTCTAGACAGCTCAGGGTTCTTCCTGCCTGCCTTTGCTGTTCAGCTGCTGCGATTTAGTGCGCTGCAGGGTGGAACTCTTTACAGCTTATGCCAAGCCCGTGCATTTCTGTGAAATGCATATACAGTGGTCACAGAAGGAAATGCCAGCAAGGACCAAGCAGAGGCATGCAGAGCTTGAGCTGAGATCCAGGAAATAGGCACAGTCAAGAGAAACGTGGCCAGAGAAGGAAAGAGGCCACCTCATTGACAGCACACGAGCCAAAAGGGAGATGCTAAAATTCCCAAGAGAATCCAGGAAGGTGGATTTGGGTATAAATTTCTCAACTCCTTTACACTAGCTTGACTCTTTAAAGCATTCAGTGGGTCAAGGAAGACTCATCTCCGAGAGGCAGGCAACCAACTGTAGTTGGGATCTCTGCATGGCTTTTGAATTAGTTTTATATGAACACTCTCATGCACAGACTTTCTCATTTGATTTTTTTTTTAATTTTGAGCTAATTATAGATTTATGTACACTATAAGAAATAAGATAAATGACCCCATATATCCCATACCTAGTGTCCTGAAATGATTATAACTGGAAAAACAACTGTATAATATCACAACAAGATATTTTTCTTAAAAATTTACTTATATTACTTTCAAAATATAAATAATTAGCATGCAGCCAGACAGACAGGTGACGATCTTCTGACTTGCCTAGTCAAATGATAGCTTATTTAACAATATAAACTTTATTCTCACTTTTTTTCAGCCAAATGATATACTACACTGGTTATTAGTCCCCCAAAGTATGTGTGTCTGTATATATTCATCCATGCATGCATGTATGTATGTATATGTATGTGTGTATGCATACATGCATTATATATGTATATATGTATGCATGTGTGTATGTATGTGTGTGCTGTGTGTGTGTGTGTGTGTATTCTGCATATTCATCATGCTTCTTGAAAGGGATAGCCTCATGCATCATGCTTGGTGCTGCTCTTTATTAACGTAGATTTTATATCAATGACATTAACTCTTTTTTAGTTACTTACTCTTAAAAATAATATTGTGTAAAGTGGGTTAGGACTATGTCTTTTTATAATTTGCCACTGTGCCTTACAGATAGATCCTTAAGTAGGTATCTGCCTTCGTGACACCATTTTATGCCACCACAACAGAGTGGGCTGTTGCCCGCCTTGCCAAGAGAGTATGCTGCTGGCATTTGGATTTTTCCCCAAATGTGGGTGGTGAAAATAGTAACTCAGTTTGGTGTAAATTTGAATCCCTCTATTTGTTTAGATTAGAGCCTCCCCCCCCACAATAGACAGGCACCATTTCCATCTGCCTTTCTGAGAATCGCTTCTAGCACAGTATCCTGAGTCACTGGTCTCCTCTACTTCAGCATCTCCTCACATGCTAGGAGAGTTAATCTTGCTCGGTTTTATAAGGTACAAGAATTTCATTCCCCCAGGTTGTCACCTTCCCTCTTACATACTTCATGGTACCTCTTCTTTTACCACAGGAGTCTTGAAATAACCAAATGAATTCACACTATTCCTTGTTGCATCTGACTTTTGAGCCCTTTGGAAAGCTTTCCCTACCTTCTTGGTACAGAGACTGCTCCATTTTTCTTCGAGTATTGATAGTTTCAGTTATTATGATCTGTTATGGTTTGAATGTGAAATGTCCCCCATGGGCGACTGTGTTGGAACACTTGGTCTCTAGCTGGTGATGCTGTTTCAAAAGGGGACCATGCTGGAGGAAAAGGATCTTCTGCCTCCAGAAGTTTCTCTCCCTGCAACCCGAGCCCCCTGTCACCACAGTGCAAACACTTTGCCTTCTCTCCATGGAGGACTACACTCTCAGACCCAACATTCTCAAGTCCTCTCTGTCTTGCATTGCTTCTTGTCAGGCATTTGGTCACGGCTATGAGAAAATAAATTCACCGTTAATGTCTAAATTTAACTAGGGGTACGTTAATAAACCAATCCAATTAATGCCATTTTTTATGTTTTTATCTAGGTATCCCAGTACATTTACCTGCTCTTAATTATTTGAGTTACTATTGTTACCGCCACTAAATTCACATGCAGCTAAGTCTATTGTGGGTTTTCTATTCTCTCCCATTGGCCTGTTTTCCAAGTCTTTGGCCATTAACACTTTGCAGAAGTAGGGCTAGTCTGCATTTATTTGCTTCTCTTCTTCTGCAATGTTTTCCAACTCATGTGAATTGCACATCCTTCTACATGATCAGAATACATAAGTTTTCTTTCTTGGGCAGAGGAAGCAAAACCAGAATTTTGTTTTTGAGGTTCTGTGTGAAATCTGTATAAGAGACACATGACCACATTCCAAGACTGTCATATTAACAGGATGCTTCAGCTGCAGCTGCCTTCCTTTCTTCAAGGGTATTTATGTCATCTACTGGAAGAGTATCTTTTTTTTTTTTTTTGGTCCCATGTGTAAGTTGTGTATTCCGGAATCACTGTGCATTGGTGTGCCAATAGTTTCTTTTATACTGTTAATATCATACATGGATTCTGTATTAGGGATTTTTCCGTTGCTGTGATAAAACATCATGACCAAGGCAGCTTACAGAAGAGAGATTTTTATTAAGTGCATGGTTCTGGAGGGTTAGATTCCATAATGGCAGGGCACAGCAGGATTCTAGAAGTTCACATCTTGAACTGAGAGCACAGAAGAGAGTAAAATGCAAGTGGGGAGCCTAAGCTCTCAAAAGAAGCACTCGGGTGCCCAAATAGGGACACTTCTTATTCAAGCCACAATCAGATCTTCTCCTCTATTCCTTGTCTAGCTTGTCTTTGTTTGTACACGTGTTGGTAATCAATCTTCACACACCGTCTGAATTGCCAGCTAACGAAATTCCATGGATTGTAGCTGCTCTTCCATTCATCCTTCTACCAGTTAGAGATAAGAAAGGCGACAGTTTCACCTCCTTATTTCAGATGACTATATTTTTAACAGCTTTCTCAATCAATCTTATTGGCAAACACATTAAGCTTAGTGCTCAACAGTGATGGAGATGATAGCCATTTTTGTCTCATTCCTGACAGGCCAGCCTCTTGTTTGTTCACATTCACTGGCTTTTGAGCTGTAGCAACAAAGCCAATACAAGACAGCTTCTATTTTATTTCTTCTAGAAGGTTGAAATTTTCTAATTTCCTTACTACTTCTGCATTGATCATATGATTTCCCCCTGTTAACTCTGCCAAATTATTAAGTTATTTGATTTTCTAATACTTTTAGGATGAAAGTTTTTGAACAATTGGAGGCAGGCTGTCATTGTGACAAAAGCCTTTAATCCCAGCACTAAGTGGGCAGAGGCAGGTGGATTTCTATGAGTTGGAGACTAGCCTGGTCTACATTGTAAGTTGTAGCCCAGGCCAGCTAAGCTACACAATGAGACCCTGTGTCAAAAACAAACAAACAAAAACGAGGAATGTTTCATTGGAGTGTGTTTACTAAATTTCTGTAAAGCTTTTTATATCAGTACTTATAACTAAGACTGGCCTACAATTTTTATGAGTTCTTTATCCTGTGGGGGATTGGTGATAATTGTTTTTATGAAGATATCCTTATATTAGTTACTTTTTTGTTTCTGTGATACCATGACCAAGAGAGAGTTGAGCAAAATTATTTTGGCTTACTGTCCACCACTTGGGGACCAAGTTTTTAAATGCATGAGCCCAGGGGACATTCACTTAAAACATCACAGTCCTTTTCTCTACATTTACATTTAATATGTACATATACATTTAATAGTACATTTACTATTAATATGTATAATGTGGTCTTAAAAAGGGTTGATAGAAAGTGAGTGTTGAACACATGGAACTTTAGTATTTAAGAGGCAGAAGTGGGAGGATTTTAAGGTTGATGCCAGTGAGGGCTACACAGCAAGACATTGTCTCAGGAAATAAAACACAAGCTTTTCACTGCAATATTTTCTGCATGTGCTTGGTGCTTTTACTGTTTACTAAATATTCTTGTTTTTTTATTTCCTTCTATGATAATCATTCTGTTTAGCTTTCACCTTTAATAGGGTCAACTTCATAAGCTGCCTTAAAAGTTATTTATTACTTATACTTGCATTTTTTAATTTTCATTAAACAGTACAAAGTAATTTCATCAATTCTTTTAGTTTTCCTCTTAATATTTATTTTTCCTTGCCGGTACATTTTGGTAGATTTGTGTTTGCTCCAGTTTTGTTTTGTTTTGTTTTCTGAATTAGTTAACACTTTTTTTTTTTTTTGCTTTGAAAATAAGAATTTAAAAATGTATTCAGTTTTTCAGAAATATAATAAATATAATATAAAGCTGTTTTGGGGAGGCGGTGGGGCTTTAGAAGGGGGGCCTCCCTTCAGGAATGGGTCTGTAGGGTGTGATTGGGGGGATTATAGTCTGCTTCTGGATAGTTCTCTCTGTGCTTCTTGGTCCACGTTGAAGTGACAATCATCAGGCTCCTGTCAACACAACAGCAACACCGAACCTTCCCCAGGACCTACGAATGTGCTCTCAAAGCCAGAGTCAAATATACAACAAGGACATTTGCTCAACCATGTTCGTAACAGCTTTATTTGTAATAGCCAGAATCTAGAAACAACCCAGATGTCCCTCAGTTGAGGAATGGATACAGAAATTGTGGTACATTTACTACTCAACAATTAAAAACAAGAAAATCATGAAATTTGCAGACAAATCATAGGAACTAGAAAAGGTCATCCTGAGTGAGGTATCCCAGAAGCAGAAAGACACACATGGTATATACTCACTTATACGTGAATATTAGACAATATAGGATTATCATAGTAAAATCTGAACACCTAAGGAAGCTAAGCAAGAAGGAGGACCCTAGTAAGATGCTCAATCCTCACTCAGAAAAGCAAAAGAGATGCACATCAGAAGAGGGAGAAAACAGGGAACAGGACAGGAGCCTATCACAGTGGGCCTCTGAAAGACTCTACCCATCAGGGTATCAAAGCAGATGCTGAGACTCATAGCCAAACTTTTTGCAGAATGTAGGGAATCTTATGAAAGAGGGGGGAGAGAAAAAGACCTGGAAGGAACAGGAGATCCACAAGGAGAACAACAGAGCCAAAAAAAATCTGGGCGCAGGGGTCTTTTCTGAGACTGATACTCCAAACAAGGACCATGCATGGAGATAACTTATAATCTCTGCACAGAAGTAGTCCATGGCAGCTCAGTGTCCAAGAGGATTCCCAATAATAGCAACAAGGACTGTCTCTTACATGAACTTATGGGCTGGCTCTTTGATCACCTGCCCCCTGAGGAGGGAGCAGCTTTACCAGTCCACAGAGGAAGACAAAAAAAAACCAGTCCTGATGAGAGCTGATAGACTAGGGTCAGATGGAAGAGGAGGAGGACCTCCCCTATCATTGGACTGGGGGAGGGGCATAGGAGAAGAAGAGGGAGGGAGGGTAGGATTGGGAGGGGATGGGAGAGGGGGCGATAACAGGGATACAAAGTGAATAAACTGTAATAAATAAAAATAAAATTAAAATAAAAAAATTAATTCTTTTAAAATTAAAATTAAAAAAAACATAAATTCTTCTACCTTAAGTGGCCCATGATGTACTCAAGGATGACACTGAACTTCTGATGTTCCTCCTCTGCCTGATAGATGCTAGGATTATAAGGGAGGATCGCCAGGCCTGATAGTTCACTATGGCCGGGATCAAAACCAGGCTTTATACATAGTGCTTAACTGATATGTATCACAGCCATGCCCAAATGCTCATAGATTACCTTAGAAGATGAGGAAGAGTGAGCCAGACATCTATAATAAGATATTATTTGCTGGACATGACAGAGCCATTAAAGACATGAACTTATAGTGTCTGTGACTACGAGCACAAGATCTGCACAGGATCAAGCCAGCTAAAATCCCAGCATGGGTCAGGGAGGTGCTAAAAAAGCCTCACATTACCTGCACACCTATGGGCAGTTGGTGGCTGCTGAAGGAAAAAGAGCCAGTTTTCTTCAGGAATGCAGCCCTGAGACTATACCCATTTTCCAATAGACAGCCATAAATATATAGAGCCATATATATATGACATATATATATATATATATATATACATACACATATATATATGACAGCCATAAATATATAGAGGCAGCAGTAGGTGGACTCCAGGGCATTAATAAAGACCACATGAAGTTTGGAAGGAAAGGAGTTAGAAGAGATTGAAGAGGGAGTAAAGGAGAATTGGGGAGCTATATCTGATCAGAAGATATTACATGAACATGTGAAATTCTCAAGCAATGAAGAATATTTTTAAAATACTGTGCCTCAAATAAAATATTTGTATGGCTCTCAGTTGTTGTGACAGCCCTGGTTATCTTCCCTTTCATAACACATGCTTTATAATGTGCTAGTAAATGGTTCCTATACACTGTTACACCTAAGGTGACAGAGCCCTCACATGTAATTAAAGGTTTTTCAAAAAATGTGGGCTGACACCGCTAGTAGCTAACCAGATAAAAGTAAAATATATGAAAGGGGGTTGTATGGTCCAGTGGCATACAATCAGTGACTTTTGTTGAACAGAAAACAAGACAATTGGCAAGTTCTCTTTAATGGGTTTTATCCAATGAGAGAGTTCATAGTTCTTTCTCTCTATCACTTCTCATGCCTCCATTCCTGGGTAATATATGTCTCATTTCACTCTGCTTGTATCACAGTGGTCTCCATAGAGAAAACCAAAAGAACTATGTCAATATATAGAGAGAAAGACTGTAACTGTTTTTAAGTTCAGGTACTCTTGGGTCTACCCACTACCGAAAATAATCTCACTAGCTTTTAGGACAAACTATCAACAGAAAGAATCATAAAACAAGGGGTTACTTTTGATTACAGTTAAGGGGGTACAATGGTACTAGTACAGAAGAATACTTAAGGAGTCGTTATAAATTATAAAATAACCACCAGAATAATGTGCTAAAGTAACTTTTATTCACCTGATGTAACTGTCGTCTCAGAGACTTACTGCTGAATAAGCTCACCCTTTCTAGCTCTTTCTGAACTCTGGCTGGCTGGCTCAACTCAGCTATTCTGGTTCAAATTTCTCTCCAAGCTGACTGATTCAATCTGGCTTCTCTTGGCTTCTCACTGAATTAGTCTGCTCAGCTTCAAACCAACTCTGCCGATTTGTTGTAATCTTCAGGCTTCTTCTTATTCTCTGGCTTCAAGTACCTCTACTGATCTGCACTGAATTGCACAAATTCATAAATGAACTCAACTGTACTGAACTGCACTACACTGACTCTCAGCTGACTGACCAAACTGACTGAACTCTCTCTCTGAGATACTTTTAAATAGCTTCTCTTTCCTATGCTGATCTCCTGAGAGATGGGTGTATTCTATCATGTCAAATCTCTCTTTCTCTGTTTTGTCACTTTGTCTGTTCCTCATTAGACTTCACTGTTTGGGATTAAAGGTGTATACTAAGGGAGTGTCTGTATTTCAGCCAGATGGTCTAAAGCCAAGTAACATGTCTACACTCCAGCTTGTTGTGGAGGTTTTTGCTTATGGTATGTAAATATGTTCTTTTTTTAATCCTAAGTAGGTGATTTTCGTTTGTCCACATCTGTTTATTGTCTCATGTGGAGTGTGGTCTTTGCCAGATTGAATTTGGAGAACTTTCAGGGGTATAAATAGGATAGCCCAGAGGAAGAAGACGTGGTGGCTTGGAGATAGAGGAGGACTGCTTGCCATCCTTGCTAGTTTGCTGGTTACCTGGACTTCTGGATTTCCTGAGGATGAATATTGGTATATTGCTTCCCCCCCAACAAAGAATCCTATGACCTACCCAGCAGGAGGAAGAGGGCTATGTCCCCTTTCCCTTACAACCTTCTTTTTCCCCTACCTGGGGTTGGGGTTGGAAGAGAGGTTTAAGCTTTAAGGAACCCGCAAATAAAGTAGCATTTGAAAAACTAGTGTCTACACCAGCCGGATCACACAGACCTAGAATGTCTTTGGATGTGATCCCTTGCCAGGGCAGCCAAGTAAATACAGTGTGATCAAATATCCTGCAATAAGGTGATGATAAGTTAAGGAGTTATTACGAATTAGCATAACTGCATCTCTTCATTTGTCGTATTAGTGTTTGAAAGTTCAGACACATGTTCTAATTAGGAAGAGTTTATTCCCAGAGGAACAGAATTAACTAATAAAGGCAAGAGGAGCTTGATTAATTTATGAGAAAGGCTATAGAGCAATTAGTTTATTACAATAGTGCTATGTAAAACTCCCAGGACCATATTTTCCAAGGAACAAAACCTCCTTCCAGCTCTAAAACCCACACAGTTACTCACAGTAGGGGGTCCTCATGTGAATCTTCCTAGCATGACAGAAATGATGGGAGCACAATCTCAGACCTGAAGAACTGAATTAGAAGGCTGCATCAGAATGTGGGGCAATGGGAAGAAAGCAGAAATGTTCACCACCAGAAAAGCTTTGGTTGGGATAGGTAGGAAGCTCTCTTTAAGTAAAGAAAAAAATAAAATTGGCTGGTCCTGAGACTAAAGAGACAAAATCCATAGAACCCGGCTGAAAGAATGCATTCTGCACTAGAGAGATGACAAGGGGTTAAGAGTGCTTGCAGAGGATACAAGTTCAAGCCCTAGCACCTACACTGAGGCATCCTGCAACTGCAGCTCTAGGAACCTTCTTCCAGCCTCTCCTGACATCTTCACTCTCATGCAAAAACCCATACATGTACACATAATTAAAAGTAAAATAGATAAAACTATTTTAGAAACGACTGCATCCTAAATATATTTTCTGAGAAGACTTTTCTAAGGTGATAGAAACTGGATGTTTAGTGGCTTGAACTCCAGTTGGCGGTGTTTGTGAATTATCTTCCTGAGCTGAGTCTCCTAAAGCTGTCATCTTGTGAATTAAAGGTTTAATATTCACCTCTGAAGCTGTCTTGCTCTCCGCTCTTCTGATGTGCTATTTCTACAGTGTAAGGAAATAGAATTCAGATCCAGTGGAAACAAGACAACGTTTTTTTGTTTTTGTTTTTTTTCTCCACTCAGAGACAAGTGTCCTTGTAAGGAAGAGCCAGTTTTATCAACAGAAAGTTCATGAAGGGATTCCATTAGCCTTCCGTGTTCCCAGTCTACAGCAGCACTGCCTGGGATGAGTCTGCATCTTGGCAGCCGAGGTGCAGTTCATCTTTGCTCTTTTCCTCCAGGTGTCTCAGGCCAGCTGCTTACCTGGCCTCAGTGCTCCTCCAGATGTGGCAAGATTTCACATTAACTTACAGTGTGTGCAAATACCTTGGTGGAGCATCAACTGGTTTGGCTGTGAGTACAGTGTCCACAGTTCACATTCATAGTCCTGCTTATCCATTTAACGTTTGCTTTTTCTGCCACCAAAGACATCATCAGAGACATGCACATTCTTCAAGCCATCTTTCCTTTAAAATAAAAATCTGAATCCTTGCTGGTTTAAATATCAAGATTTATTGAAATATGTTTGGGTTTGTTTGGGTGGGTGGCTTGTTTTTTGTCTCCTCAGAGGAAAAAGTCCAGCTGGGGGCGTGGCTCAAGCCTTTAATCCCAGCACTTGGGAGGCAGAGCCAGATGGATCTTTGTGCATTTGAGGCCTGCCTGGTCTACAGAGTGAGCTCCAGAACAGCCAGAGCTACATAGAGAAACATTGTTTCCAAAACAAAACAAGAGGAAAAAATCCAGGGGGGGGGCACTGTTTTTGCTCCCTCCCTTCCTTCCTCACTCTTTTTCTTTCTACATCTTACACTAATTCCCATTGCTGCTGCTAAACCTTCACCTCAGTGTCCAGATTTTGAAACCACAGCTCAGTTGGTGTCCCCTGAAGCTCCCTTAATAAAAGTATTCCAAATAGTGTTTGAACTTAAACAGAAAACAAAAGCTTCTCCAGGAAGAAGCAGTGATGGCTGAGCTGCCACAAGAAGACATGAGGTTGTGGCAACATAAAGCTTACAGCAAAAATGAAACTTAACGCAGTGGCTTTCGGGATAAGCAGGGGCCTCCTACACACTGCTGCAACTAGAGTACAGGCAGGGGAACCCGGGGCAAGTTTGGGCTTGTGTTCTGTTCCACCGATCCCTGCAGTGCTGTTGAGAGATGCTCTGAGGCTGAGGCTTCCGCATGCATTTTTTAGTTCTGCAGTTCAGCTGCAGACACCAGAGGGTCTCAGGACAGACTGAATCTGATTACTGACATCAAAGAGAATGCTTCTTCCTGTGGCATTCGGCAACAAACCTGCTGGAAGCACAAATACATTTTTTTTTTCCTCAGATGGGCCTGTTTAAAGCTGCTCCTGATAACCGATTCTGATGCTCTCTGCACGGCTCTAGCACATAAGCACTCTAAAGTGGTGGCTTTGTTCTGTTCAATGCTCATGACAGGCGGACTTTGAGGTAGCTCCCACAGACCTGACTCTTATTCACATCCCCTCCCCAGTGTGAAAAGAATAGAAAAAGTCACCGGATGACACTTCTTTTTATTACATTTTTATTTTTTTAATATTAGTTACAGTTTATTTACTTTGTATCCCAGCTGTAGCCTGCTCCCTCATTCCCTCCCTATCCCACCTTCCCTCCATCTCCTCCCTGCCCCTTTCCAAGTCCACTGATAGGGGAGATCCTCCTCCCCTTCCATCTAACCCTAGCTTATCAGGTCTCATCAGGACTGGCTTTCATAGTCTTCCTCTGTGGCCTAGTCAGGCTGCTCCCCCCTCAGGGGGAGGTGATCAAAGAGCCAGCCACTGAGTTCATGTCTGAGACAGTCCCTGTTCCCCTTATTAGGGAGCCCATTTGGAAACTGAGCTGCCATGGGCTACACCTATGCAGGAGTTCTAGGTTATCTTCATGAACGGTCCTTGGTTAGAATATCAGTCTCAGAAAAGACCCCTGGGCCCAGACTTTTTGGTTCTGTTGTTCTACCTGTGGAGCGAGGTTCCCTCTTTTCAATTAACTCTAGCTTATGTCAAGCTGACAAAATCTAACCAGGATGCTATATGTTAAGAACTATATATTCTAACAGAAAAAAAAATTTTTTTGAGCCTTCCAGAAAATAGTCCTTGAAATACTAAGTCAATAGCCACCCAACTCTCTCCATAAAGTTTACATAGACTTCACTACTGCCTTGAACAAAGCTTATGAGAGACCCTCCAAAGCCATGTCCAGAGTCCCTACCACAGAAACTGAAGAAAATCTGTACTATTTAAAGCTGCTAGGTTTGTCGTTATTTGTTACACAGCAATGGATAGTAACACATCACTATTCTCAAACTCTGCCTCATACAGGGTCTGGCTCGTAGTAGAGTGTAGGTGAATGCAAATTGCCTGAATCACTACATGAACTCAGCTCTGTCACTGGCATGGGGAGGCTTGCTGAAGAACATCAGCAAGCTGTTCCTCCCAGCACCGCAGCGCACAGCACAACAAGGTGATTAAATCCAATTTTCCACCACAAACACTCTAACACAGGCAATTTTCAAAGATAAACATATAGTCAGTAAACACGGTTTCCCTTAACAAACATGTTGAGCAAGCTTTTTAGTCATCAGAATAGCCTCAAGGTCAGCTCATGCTTCCTCAGAGATAACAATAAACTTCCTATAGTTACATTCAAAATACATTTGGAGACCTTTTTTGCTCTTTGTACCAAAGAGACTGACCAAGAACTCAATTTCATCAAGACTACATTCCAAATATGCATCACTTGAGCCTTCGCAGTCCTTCCACCTCACCTGTTCGTGCCCTTATTCTTTCTGCTTTTCTGGTTTCTAATTGGAAATATGCTCCAACCTTGTTGGAAGCCTCTGGGTCAACCTCTTCTCTTCGTCTCAAGGTTTCTCATTACATGCACTTGTGATTTGTGGCTTGTGACACTACAAGTTTTTAACCAAGCATGCATTTTTTAAAAAAAATACTTTTATGTCTCATTGGAAGTTGAGAAAATTGTTATGGAAGAAAAAAAATGTCTGTGGTGCAAAGCTATGGGTAGAGCAGGAACCATGCTTTTCATCACCAGGACTCCTTTCTGAGGTGTGCCCTTCAGACTTTGAATTACAGTATAAGATTCAAATATGCAAATGTCCAGGGTGGGATCATGAGCCTAGAACAGCACAGAAGAAACAGTGCAGCAAAAGGACCAAAAGAAAATATCTTCCAGAGAACTGAAGGGGCAGCATTGCCTGAAAAGTGAGTGTGGAAGGGCTGTACCCAATAGGTCCATTAGAGTCACAAGTACATGCCTAGCGGGTCTATTGCCACTCTAGCATCAAGTATTTGGGTGCTTTTTGAGTGGCCCTAGAATGTAAGGTCCATAAAAAGATCAAGATTTCATCCTCACTGCACATAAAATTATTTTCATTAGACAGTTTTTACTCCACAAACTTTCAAAATTGATAGAAGTCATTTGCACATTCACTTTTCATTATTCTAATCTTTATATAATCTTATGAGGTAAAAATTATACCAGCTTCCAAGAGAGAATAAGGTTCTGGTAGGCTTGCTATACCTTTCAAGTTCACAAAGCTAGTAAGTGGGCAAATCTGAGGTGCCCGTCAGGCCTGTCTCTCAAAAAACAGGGATGGAATTGGAGGTAAGCCATTAATACTGGAAGAAGGCTGAATTGGTTGCTTTTCCCTTTGCTATGATAAGACACTTGGCAAAAGCAACTTAAGGAAGAAAGAAAAGAAAGAAGGAAGAAAGGAAGAAAAGAAGGAAGGAACAATGGAAGGAAGAAAGAAGGGAGGGAGGGAGAGAGAAAGGGAGGGATTATTTGGGCTCAGGATGATAACAGTCTATGGTGGCAAAGAAAAGCATGGCAGCATGAGTGTGAGGAAGCTGGTGAAATTGCATGTGCAACTCAGGAAATGGAGAGAGATGGATGCTCAACTCAGCTCAGCTCACTTTCTCCTTTTTGTTCAGTCTGGGAATCAGTCCATGGAATGGACTTTTTCTCATGCAAAGGAGCATCTTTGCTGAATGAACACAACAATGATGATGTAAGAGCGATTGGGGTAGGGCGTGATAGCACACACCTTTAACCATAGCACTTGGGAGTCCTGCATTTAGAGTCGGTTTTTCTACTTCAATAAAACCAACACAAAAACTCCTTTGCAGGCACCCCCAAAGGCCTGTCTCTCCTAGTTGATTCTAGATCCTGTTGAATTGACACATTAATCATTACAAAGGTTGTGCAAATGTTTTCAAACGGTAACAATCTGAAGATAGGATAAACATGCTAAAATCTGTACACCTAAAGTAGCTAAGTGAGAAGGAGAACCCCAGATAAGATGATCAATCCTCACTTAGAAAGACAAATAGGATGGACATTGGAAATAGGAGAAAACAAGAAACAGGACAGAAGCCTACCATACAGGGCCTCTGAAAGACTCTACCTAGCAGTGTATCAAAGCAGATGCTGAGACTCATAACCAAACCTTCGGCAGAGTACAGGGAATCATATGAAAGAAGGGGAAGTTAGTAAGATCTGGAGAGGACAGGAGTTCCACAAGGACTAAATATATCTGGGCACAGGGGTCTTTTCTGAGACTGATTCTCCAACCAAGGACCATGCATAGATATAACATAGAACCCCTGTTCAGATGTAGCTCATGGTAGCTCAGTATCCAACTGGGTACCCTGGTAAGGGGAACAGGGACTGTCTCTGACATGAACTTAGTGGCTGGCTCTTTGACCTTCCACCACCACCACCCCACCTCCCAAGGGAGGAGCAGCCTTGCTAAGCCACAGAGGAGGATATTGCAGTCAGTCCTGATGAAACCTGATAAGCTAGGGTCAGATAGAAGGGGAGAAGGACCTCCCCTATCAGTGGATTTGGAAAGGGGCAAGAAGGAGATGAGTGAGGGAGGGTGGGATTGGGAGGGAATGAGAAAGGAGTCCACAGCTGTGATACAAAGTAAATAAACTGTAATTAATATGAAACAATAAAAATTTAATTTAAAAAGAGTCCTAACTAAATTGGGATTTTTCTAAAAAGAAAGAAAGGAAAGGAAGAAAGGAAGGAAGGAAGGAAGGAAGGAAGGAAGGAAGGATGAAAGAAAAGAAAAGAAAAGAAAAGAAGAGAAAAGAAAAGAAGAGAAAAGAAAAGAAGAGAAAAGAAAAAGAAAACATCTGTCCCAAATATGTTGAGTGATACTGTCAGTCAATCTACTTTTTCATTAGGGTTCTAAAGTCATTAGGGGTTACAGACCCTCCAAACATAGCCAGCCAAGGTTCACCAAATCTACGAGCAAACAAATTGGGGGGGAAGGGGTTGTTGCTAAATGTCTGCCTTTACTCAGGCTAAACATTGGGTAAACACAAGAAGGTATGGAAAGGAAAAAGTAGTCAGATCTTGAGGACAATATCATGGCCCACTGAAATGATGTCATTATTATCTACTTTCCAAGAAGTCATAGATAACATGCCCACGATCTGATATAAAGGAGTATCTTTGCTAAATGAACACAAATATGATGACATAAGAGTGATTTGGGGTGAGGCATGGTAGCACACACCTTTAATCCCAGCACTTGGGAGGCAGAGGTAAGTGGATCTCTGTGAGTTTGAGGCCACTCTGGTCTACAGAATGAATTCCAAGGCAGCTATGGCTACACAGAGAAAGTTTATCTCAAAAAACAAAACAAATAAAATAAAATAAAATAAAATAAAATAAAATAAAATAAAATAAAATAAAATAAAATAAAAATAAAAAAGAGTGAATTGGGAACCCAAGAAATCTCTCACACTGGAGAAATAAAATTTCTTCAAAGATATAAGCTCTTTCTTCTAAGCAAATAGTTTGTCTCCCGTTAAAATGCTACCGCACTGAGAATATGAACCCCTTAAGTGTGAGCAGCAAATGTGGAGAGTAAAGCCTTGTCTGCAACGGAGATGGAAATGGTGCTAGGATCAGCTTAGCAGCAGGAATTGAAACGGGGTAAAGACTCATGGGAGAATGAAACGGGTGACAGATGTGTAACTTTGAACTTTGTGCTCATTACCTACAATAGAAGGCTGAGGAAGAAGGCCTCTTCATCATCATCATTTCATACACTAAGTTAATTTTTCAAAAGTTCTTATACAAATGTTAACCCTGTGAACAATAATGACCATCAAGGAAAGATATGCTCATGGGTAATATAATGGCATGAATGACGAGGAGTCATCAAAGATTTTCTGATTGGATTTGAGGCCCACTCCATAACAAGAAGTACATGGTTAGAAGTGTAACTATGGGCAAGAACCGTGGTTGGAGATTCACAGGTCACAGGTGTAAATCTATTGCTATTATTTTGCTGAGTAGATATTGTATCAAACTACCGTCTAAATTGTAATTCTCTACCTATAGATAGTTGTAGCTCTCAGACTTCATTAAAGAAGTTTTCTTTTCTTTTTTTTTTTGTACTGTGATTTGTTAATGAAGAAACTCACAACTGATCAAAGCACAAAGACTAAGAGTCACTGAAGAGACAAGCCACAAAGTGAGCATCACACGCGCGCACACGCGCGCGCACACACACACGCACACGCACACGCACACGCACACGCACACACACACACACACACACACACACACCAAAGCTCAGGGACCACCTCAGAGAGGGGAACAGAAAGATTGTACAAGTCAGAGATTAGGGAGAACCAGACAAAACAATGTTTTCTTGACATACCAGGACTGGACCTGGGTCTGCACCGGATCAACCATGGAGTTGGGAGCTTAGAAGCTTTCACCCCCTAACCAAAAAGTATGGCAGATGCTATCTCCTGAAGGAGAAAGAGTTTTCTTTAAGGGTCTGGCCCTTGGTAGGCTGACAATGCTCTAGTGGCTAGCCTTACACCAGGGCGTATATGGGTAGCACAGATTGGACTAGGTGTGTTGTTGAAAAGCAGTACAAAGTTGGGAGGGGGTGGGCAGGTGGAGGTAGGATGGGAGAAGTTAAGGGAAAACGTAGAGGGTGAATATGACCAAAACATCTGTGGAATGCTCAAAGAATTAATAAAAGTATTAAAGTGTAAAAAGAAAATTACTTGTACCTAATAAAGCCTCAGGTTGATTTTTCAAATTAATAAACTATTTATTTCAGTGTGCCATGTAATCCCAGAACTCTAATATACAGCATGAGGAATGTACTGGTTAGGTTTTGTTTGTTTGTTTTTTTCTTTTTGTCAGCTTTACCCAAAGAAGAGTCATTCAGAAACCGTGAACCTTAACTAAGAAGATACCTCTATCAGGATAGCCTGTAGGCAAGCCTGAGGCATCTTCACAATGCCTGATGTGGAAGGGTGCAGCCCACTGCGTGTGGAGCTACCCTGAGCACACGGTCCTGAGTAACGTAGAGAAAGCAAGCTGAGCAAACCAGAGAGCAAGCCAGTAGGCAGCACTCCTCCGTATCCTCCACTTCAGTCCCCGCCTCTGGCTTCTTCTTTCAGTTCTCGCCCTAACTTCCCTTCATGATAGGAGCTAAAATGGATCCTTTTCTCCCTGAGTTGCTCTTTGCCATGGTGTTTTATCACAGTAACGGAAACCAAAATGGGACAGGGAGTATGGCTAATAATATTAGAAACTTTAAATTCAGAGAGGATAGATGTTAGGTGCACTTCCTCACATGTAAAACAGCAGGGAACTGTGGCAGATACGTTCACTTGCTTGAGAAAAGTAACCATTTTACTACCTATATACCTGTATACCCATCCATCCACCCATCCATCATCATCACCATCTACCTATCTATCTACCTATCATCTATCTGTCTGTCTGTCTACATCAAACACCATGCTATATACTTTAAATACACATAATAAAAACCAATCAAAACAATATCCCATGGTCTCTCGCAACACAAAGCACAAATGCATCACACATTGGTATTTGATCATTTTGCTCAAATAACTTCATTTAAAGCAGTAACTGTTAAATTTAAGAGAAACATGACAGTGCTAGCTAACCCTTCCTCACAAGGTCCCTGGGCTGCTCTTCTCTCCCAAAGGGCATTTACTTGCTGCCTGGTTTACACATCAGGGCTGAAGACAGATCACAACTCTGTGCATCTATGGAAAATGGGGAAAGAAAAGCATCTTCAAAGGTCTTTATTTGGCCAGAAAAACAAGTTTTTAAGAATTTATTTTCATGTCAGTGCCATTAGAAACAGCCACACAGGGCTCTGAACAGGCTTTCCTTTGTCACCCAGTCAAAGTACCACTGCTGCCTGACGGAAGGCTTTCACTGAAGCACATCCTGTATTGTCAGCACACAAGACCATGTCTACTGAGTCTTAGTGTAGTCACAGTAAGCATATTTCTTGGGAAGCTGTGAAAAAGCCCTAAAGCCATTGCTTTCTTTTGTTTTAAAAGATAACAATAGAAGAAGGAAGTTGTCTGGCAAGATTCTGGCTAGATCTCACGTCTTTAAGAACTCAGCTATGTCACAGTGCCATCTAAATAGCCCCCCGGGATTAAACAGTAGCGAGGGACTGAAAACATAAGGAGCTATGTTTCCTGTGTGGGCAGGAAAATCTTTGCGGATAATGACAGAGTTGCCCGTACAGATCATATGTAGAAGTGGTGGATGGGACTGTAGATGGAGAAGGGATATAGCTTCTCCCTCACATTCCAGTCAGACAGTTCTACTAGCAACGCCACCTCTCTCTCTCTCTCTCTCTCTCTCTCTCTCTCTCTCTCTCTCTCTCTCTCTCTGTAGCTGGGGAGCAGGGGCATGCCACTTACTGCCAAGAGGATGGGGGGGAATTAGCACTTCTACAGAGTCCTGTGCAATGTGGAACTTGTCCAGCACACTTGCTATCTATGTCCTATTCCTTACCCTCACCTCTGCCAGGTCAACAGAGAGCTCTTCATTAAAGCACTGAGAGGAGGTATAAGCTGCTCACCTGGACCCTATAATTGGGAAGCCCACTGTGCTACACAGGAAAACCCTCGTTCTCCTTTCAGCTACTTCTATTCTATTATCATGTGATATGTTATGGTGTGTGTGTGTTATGTGTGCATGTATGTTGGTTACATCATATAAAAACTGGTTGGTCTGTAGCACTTATAAAACATGGTCTTTACATTCTCTGATTTAGCTACTGAACCTGTGCCTTTTGGCCGATGGACTATAACAGAGGTGACAGTAGTTGATTTCTGGTTAGCTCACAAATAGGCGATGCCGCTTCTGCCTTGTCTCTGAAAAACGCTACCCAGGAAGTATGTGTCCCTCTGGGAAGCATCTGTGGAGGGAAGAAGCCTCGGCAGGCGGAAAGGAAATCATGTAAGGGGCCACATGCAAACTTCCTGCGAGTAGCTTAGGCTCCCATTTGTCGTGTGATTTTTTTTTCTCCCAACTGTAAGCTCCTGGAATAATGACTCATGAGACTTACAAGATATATTTACAAATACCTAGGACACATAGGAGCAAACCCAAGAGAATAAGGCATTGCACAGCTCCCACTAGATCAGGCACTAACTGCATCCAATGAATGGCCCAGCCAATGCCAAAAGGAATGGCCACTCAACTCTTGCCTACCTCCTGACTATAAGGGTCCAGAAACAGGTCAAGATGGTTATTTAAATAACCAAAGAGTCACACAGCTTGTCTTGTTGCAGAATAATTAGGACACTAGCTTCCATCACAACTTGTATGGCCTTATTTCAGCTAGCTTGACTATCTCGGGTTCACCAGCACCTTCCTTTGCCTGGGGACTATCTTCCTACCATTATTGTGTTTTGTTTTTGTTTTGCCTGGAATATCTTACCTCTAGCTTTTAGCTTAGCTGGATCTCTTCATCCTTCCTGCCTGCCTCAGGTCCTTAGAAACCCATCCCAACCTCCCCTAAGTCGGCCTCACTCATCTCATTCTCCCTCCCTATCTCAGCTTGTTCTCTCCCCTGCCTATTTTCCTCAAAATATTTATCATATTCTAAAATGAACTTGCTGCATCTTTAGATCTTGTCCTGCTTAGAGGAGAGCATCTCATCTGGCTCTTTTTCTGCTCACATGGCGATGGGCACAAAATGTGCACAGTGGATATGTGCTGAAGAAAAGGTGCATCAGCCCATGTCCTGCGTGGGCAACTGACTTCAGACTGCATCTTCAAGGCCTCGGTGCCACCCCCACTCCCCACCCCCCTGCAGTGCCGTGGAAGAAGATTACAGCGTTCCTGCCACACCACACGAAGGACGTTTTTTACTTTTCTTCTGCTGTTTCCCCCATCTAATGAGATGAGCATTGACTAGGGGATGAGGACCCTAGCATCCCTGTACAATACCACAGAGATAAAACACGCGCTGCATTTTTTATACTTTGCTGTGCATGAGGCTTATGCGTGCATGCTTCTAACTCTCCCACTCTAATTAAAAGGCAGTTCCGAACAGACAAAAAGAAGAAGACATTTTCTCCCCTCTCTCTTAGAAACACAGACTTATCCTTGGCCATTATGCTAAGACAGCTTCAGCGGTTAGTTTCTCCCTTCTAGAGCTCTGCAGCATGGGGCTTACAGAGAGCTTTGGAGAGGCAAGCCTGCCTGTCCCCCGACCCCACCCTAACACCCACCACCCAGTTTTGTCTCCCTTATTTTTCTAGTATTAGGTTGTTTATACTTAAAGACATAATGGTATTTTTAGGTGAGAAATACTATTATCCATCCACAAGCCCTGCCTCCTTGCCAGCCCATGCTTACCCTGTAAAATTACTTCCTCTTTCTCACAACACCATGCTGTCCAACATTCTGTAATGTGATGCTTTGACATCATTGACCCAGGAGGCACTATCCCTCCTAGAATCTTCCCGTTCCTGGAGAAAAGGAACCACTCCCCTTGGAGGATGATTCCATAAACAAACCAACCACCATTCATAGGCCAACTTCCGTGTCTGGGGCTTCCTCCTGCTCTAGGCCACTCTCCATCTGTTTTAATCACTCCAGGTCCCCATCTCTGCTGGGCAGAGGCAGGCTCTGCTCTCCAGAGCCTATTGAAGCATCTAAACTAGCTATGCTAAGCCTGCTTGCCCTGCTTCACTGGCACCCCTTAACTCAGCTGCCATTCCAATTCCCCACTGACCTCATACTTCTTCATAGCCCCTATCCAACAGAACACAACTTCCTCTTGGAACTGGAGGCAGGGTTAACTATGTTATTCAATAGCAAATATCTCCTAATCAATCGGCCTTTGCTACATCTCAAGCTTTCTATTAATACACTACATTTTAAAACATCCCTTTAGACTATAAGTAAAGCCAATATCTTAAACCTCTTTGAGAAGTTCTGTTCTGTGCTCTCCTCGGAGCTTTGGGTTTTATTTTAGCAAGGTTTTTAAAACCCCGATTTAAAGTGCCAGCTCACTGAAGAAACAGTTACTGATGCTTTCTGTGTATTTGTTATTCTAGAGAGGGCCAGAAATGGAAGTATGAATTAAACACTCTCAAGCAGGCTCCAGGCAGAATAGGGACTCAAAAAGTATTTAAGAAGTGAGGAAATGACAAAGTGAATGCTTTCCCAGAATTCACAAGCTAGAGTGTCACTTGCTGAATATCCTCATAAAATTGTTACCAATGTTACAGGGCTTCAGATAAAAAAAAAAATTAAATCACCTTTTTTTCTATTCTATTTTTTATGACAAGCTATTGAATTTGGGAATCTAAAATATTCAAAATTTCCAGGTTATTATTTACCAGATTTAATTATCTCTTTTAAAATTTCTTCACAAAACACAGCCTTGCTAGTCCTTCAAAACAGCCTAAGGAGATTGTTATTTCAGGGACAGAAAGAAAATATAATATGAATAACAATAGCTAGCAGTGATTCAACTCCTAATATATGCCAGACATGGTCTCAAAGAATGTTTGTATCACTTATTTAATCATCATAATGTGTATCATCATCCTTGTTTTTACAGATGAGAAAACTGGAGATCCAATTACATTAGGTGAACTCTTTGCCTTGCAAGAGGCAGAGCCAGAAGCTGAGGCCAGGCTGCTGTCAGAATCTTACATAATAACTAATCCTAGATTTAGCACATTCTAGAGTTAATGATTTAAAATTCTCAGAATGCCTTCCTTAGGCCCCCCTCCTATAGTCCACTAAACAATTTGGAACAATCTTCAGCCTAAAAGAAATCTGACCATCTAAATTCTGCCACTGTATCCTACAACGCTTGAGTATGCCTGGCCTTCTAATGAACAGTTCTTCTTTAATTTGCTCTGCCGAGATACCTCCACCCACAAGGAGACAGTTGCCAATAAAGCAAAGTGCTTTAATGGAAAATTCCATAAGCAGTTTAAGCTGGGCGCTAGTGGCACTCACTTTTAGTCCCCAAGCTTGGGAGACAGGGCAGGCAGATCTCTGAGTTCTAGGCCAGCCTGGTCTACAGAGTGAGTTCCAGGACAGCCAGGGTGACCAATAAATAAATAGATAAATAGATAGATAGATAGATAGATAGATAGATAGATAGATAGATAGATAAATAGCAATTTCTTTCTAAAACTTTCCACACAATGATACTAATTTTGAATAACCACATTCATTCATCATTGAGAGGGAAGGGTGTGTCCTTTGCTTATTGGTGACAATTTCCCAAGAAATTCAGTCAAAATCCATGGCAGTGGCAATGTGCCTTAGACTGAACTCTGTTGCCTGTTCCTATAGTCTGCTTTGAAATACGTTTATCGCCAAGTGTAAGGCCATCCATCTCTTTCCCTGACAAAGCTCTGGCTAGCACATGGAAGAGTCTACAACTCCAGTCACCTGTGCTTCAGATACTTTTTCTCTTGACACCTGTTTACGAGAAAGGCACCAGATGATGTTCAAATATTAACCACTCGGCTGCCTTTCTATGCAGGATACGGGGACGGAGACACTGGTTTACTGCAACAAGCCCACCCAGCTCATCTCTGGACCCTTATATTTCAGAATTTCCTGCAGAGACACCTTTGAAAATTACTCCTTTCCTTTCTGTGCCCAAGAGAAGTCTTTGAGCCACCAAGTCAAGCTCGGAATTCCCTGGCAAGCCTCAGACTTCTTAAACAGCAGTCTACTGGTGTGCAATAGTTTTTATTCCTTTTAAGAGCAAAACCTCTCTGTCTTGTCTATGAAAGAGGGAGAGAATACACCCCAGGATGTTTTGTCAGCCCACTGTGTGATTTACTGAGCACCTACTGTGTGACTTGGAGATTTATCGGTTAATTTGTATCCTGTCTTCACTGGGGACCAAGAACACAATCCCTGACATGGCTACTTAAAATCCTCTTTGGGACCATTTAACAGTACACAATAAAAAAAACCCTGCTCACTCTTCACTCTTGGAGGTTAGGTATGCAAGGAAACCCAGAGATTTTTGGCCCTGCGACCACCTAGGAAGCTCTGCTTTCTACATTTATTAGAAGGATGTAGATAACATTAAATTTAATAGCCAAAACATGTGTTTTTTTTTTCCTAGGCCAGTGGCCATAGATTTTGTTTTGTTTTGGGTTTTGGTTTTTTTCATATGCCTGGACCATACCATAGCTCACAAACTCAGTGTACCCATTACAGTTCGAAACAGGTATGTGTGCACTTCCTTGGTGAAACCTAACTTTTTGAACCAAACAGTGGCCGCACCAACCATGCAGACTACTCACTCATATCCTCCTAAATGTCACGGCTTCACACACAGAACACTTTAGATGTGAATGCCAGGAAGGCTCTCTGCCTTCAAAGGGAAGCTAGAAAAAAGCAGGCCGAAGTCCCAGCCCCAAGGCACCTTCGATTGTAAGATTGTAAAGCAGACTCACCACAGGGAAATCACTTGTCTGTCACCGGGGTAGGGTCTCAACTGTCACCAGTCGAGGATTCTCTATGTTGAGGCCAAAACTCAAGCCATTGATCTGCAGCCACAAAACTCTCTGAGAGCAACAAAGACACACTGGATGGATGTGAATTTTCCGTACAGGCAAAGCAGAGCTGCGTTTGTTTTCAACAAGCGATCTGGGAACACACGTGTGCTCTAGGACGCCAGGTGTGTGCCCTTCTGTAGGAGCACGCCCCGCCCACACGCCTGAGATTCCATGTGCGCAGGGAACGCACGCACGCACACGCACACCGCACACCGGCACCGAGTATCTTCTCAAGTGCACGAGGGTGATGGGCTGCGCAGGATGTTACCTTCAGTCTCCGTGTGAGCATCCAGGACAGGAACTAAATTCAGCTGCGGCACCTTATCCTCCCATGCACTGCTAAGGTCAGGGTGGAGTGCCTCTGCCCACAGCCCTGAAGCTGCCTTCTCTGTCGGCACAGCTTCACTAGGAACCTGCCCCACGGCCATTGATAAGTTCAATTGTGGGCTCCGGAGACGCCCATTGGCTTCAGCCCACGCTTGTTGCCCCGGCATCACCTACTTGTTTTCCCTGTAAGCGCTGCAAATCTGTGGCTCCTCGCCTCCCGGGAGCTCTCAGGAGACCTTCGGACGGCCCTACCATCCTCCAAGGCAGTGA
Organism: Meriones unguiculatus; assembly: GCF_030254825.1. NCBI lineage: Eukaryota > Metazoa > Chordata > Mammalia > Rodentia > Muridae > Meriones > Meriones unguiculatus. The sequence continues at coordinate 44,144,414 of NC_083349.1, forward strand.
AGACACAAATTTCAAAGAACACAAAGCACCTGAAGGCGGTTGTGGTTTGGAAGCAAAAGGGTGGCCTTGCTGTTTTCTGAGATGTGTAGGTCTTGGCTGGCCTCTTTGCTTAGTGGGGCACACCTGGTCAGATTTGGGGGCTGTTGGCACTCAAGGGTGAGCAATTCTAACAAGTATTAAGCTCCTTCCTCTATCTGGGTCCCTACAGCTGCTTTGATGTAGTGTGGGTACCTGGTCCACATGCAGCTGTCTGTACAGGAAAGACTAAGTCTGTCTCTCATCCCTTAACCTGGAGTGGAAATTTACCACAAGATTATGAACTGTTTGCCTGGAATTGTATCAGCAGAGCCGAGGACTCTGTCCCAAAGTGGGTGACACCAACAATTCCCTGGCCAAGTTACTTCCGTAAACATGTTAACCAGTTCAGACACTGCGAGTCTCCGTAGAGAAACTGGTTCTCTAGAACTTTGAAAAGAAGGTAGTTCTTTGAGCCAATTGTCATATGCCCTTGTCTTTTCTATTGCTGTAATAAGATACCACGTCAACTTAAGAAAACCAGTGTTTATTTGGGACTTACTGTTTCCGGGGGGTTAGAGTCCATCACAGAGGGGAGGCTGGCAGCCGGCAGACAAATGTGGCATTGGAGCAGTAGCTGAGAGCTCAGACAGAGAGAGAAACTTCCAAACTGTCCACACCCAGTGACACTCCCTAGAGAGGCCACACCTTCCTAATCCTTCCCAGCTGGGGATCAAGTATGCAAACCTATGCGCCTATGGGCCCAGTCTCATTCAAACCATCATAGTTCTCATCTGCGCCCTCATAACAGGAGACATTATTAAAAAAAAAAAAAAAAAAGTTGTTCTTAAGTGGGTGGCTTTGAACACCCACTTCCCTAGATGTCCTGGAGCCCCTCACTTCAGAATTCACAAAAATCAGTGTCAAGCTTTATAGATACCTGGTTGCCATTCTCTCCTCATTACTGCCCCTCCCTCTTCCTCCATCCTTGGACTGGGCTTCCTTCTTCCCTCCCCTCATCTCTTTCCTCTATCCTCTAGCACCCTACCCTTCTTTCCTTTGACCTCCTATTTACTTTCTGCTATCTCCTGGCTTTGACTGAAGGGACTGGATTCTGATATTCTTTGGAGTTGAGGCTGAGGCTCTGGTCCCTTGCTGTGGCCTGGTTCCAGTGCTGTGTCCCCACTATGTTTCTTAGCGAGCAGCTTTTGCTGTAGCTAGAGCACTGGCAGGACGTGAGTTGGGCTCCCTGCTTCTGCACTGTGAGAGGCAGACACTCACACGGCCCCCCCCCCACACACACACATTGCCACTGAGTTCAACTCTGGCCATGGCTTATTCCAAACATCTGTTTTCTCTAACAACAATCACTCTTTGTTTCGATTACCAGCACTTTCTTTACAGGGCCATCAAACTGTGAAACTGTGTGTGTGTGTGTGTGTGTATCCATGTGTGTGTGTATGTATCTGTGTATGTCCTCTTGTGTGTCTGTATGTCTATATCTGTATCTCTCTGTATGTGTATGTCTGTCTGTGTGTGACTATGTGTTTGTGTGTGTGTGTCTCTCTCTCTGTGTCTATGCGCATGTCTATTTGTGTCTCTGCCTCTGTGTGTGTCTGTGTGTATATATGTGTGTGTATGTGTCTGCCTGTGAGTCTGTGTGCTTTTCTAAATCAATTTAGGAATTACTGATGGAAAACTGATGGGCAGCCTTGCTATTCCTATGGGTCTGAGGCGTTGGGGTCCTTGATGTGCTGGTGTTTCCGTCAATTAGACACATTCTGGACATCATCTGCTCCACACACTATTTCCCTAGAGAAAAATAAGCTCCCAAGCCACCCCCCCCCACACACACACACACTACTTCCACATCCTGATAGGATTTCTAGTACTGGCTGAGCATCCCACATGCATAGATTAAAAAAAAATGCTCCCAAGTCAGAAAATATTTGAGCATCCACGAGTGACACCACTAGTGGGAAATTCCATATCTGACTACACAGGAAGGCTCCGAGTTAAAATAAAGGTACACTATCAATATTGTATAAAATTAATTTTAAGATATGTTTACAATTTCCATAGGAAACCTAAGTTATTTGCATGTATACACAGGTCCCATTCTCAAATTATCTTACTCTGTCCAAGTCTACAAAATGGCAACTGAAATCCCTTCTATTCCCAAGATACTTAATCTGTCTGATATCAACAGCAGTGACTTTTTCCATGAAGCTGCCTGTGTCTCAAGCCTGGAGAGATTTCTCACACCTTCTTTTCTCCAGATAATCTTTATGGAGGCACGTTGGCAGATGTTGGGACATTTGCAGGAACTGCTGGCAACCTCTAAGATGTTATCTGTCAAGTGGGGGAGGGTGAAGAAAGAGATGAATTGGGTGTGGAGTAGGGAAAGCTTGTTTTTCTTTCCGTTTTTTTGTTTGTTTGTTTGTTTTGTTTTGTTGCTGTTGTTTTTCCTCTCTCCTGCTTTGCTTAGGGACAGCCAAGTGTGTTGCTGGAACATACTTGTTCCCCTAGTTCAACACTAGTTCACCAGCTGGAAGGTGAACCAGTGAGTGACACTTCCTCCATCTGTAGCAGACCCTGCCTGCCAGCAAAGACATGGCTGCAGAAACTCAAACAGGAAGCCTCCTGCTCTCTCACCCTAATTTTCCCACATTTTTATTAGCTCTTTGAGAATTTCGTACACTGTCTTTGATTATTTGCCCCCCTCTCTATTGCTCCCACATCTTCTCCTCCCAACCCACATAACTATGCCCTGTTTTTTTAAAGCCATCAAGTCCAATCTGTGTTGTCCATAGAGTAAATCCATTTTCTTTAGTGATACATCAACCATTCTCCTTACTGTAGCATCAAAAGAAGCCTATACCTCAATCAAACAACATATTTCTTCAGATCATGTAGACTTTTTTCAAAAGTAAGGCAATTTCTTTTTTAATTAGAAACAAAATGTGTCAGAGATTTTGATGAATATCTCTTATCTCATCACTTGGGAGGTCAAGCTAGGAGGATTATGGGTTCTGGGCCACCCTGGAATACTATGACTCAATAGAATACTATGGAATACTATGACTCAATAGAATAAAAAGGAATGAATAAAAAACAAAAACAAAACAGAAAAAGGAAGAAAGAATGGAAAAAACACATACAACACTCTCATCACTAAGTGTGAAAAGCAGCGGGCCTCTTGTTCCTGTACCTCATCTTCAGATTCTCCCTCCTGTTGGGCTGCCCTTCAACATGACGGTTTTTGCTGTGTCTTATTATATTGTACTTGGTGAGGTTTGGTTGTTTTCTCTTAGAAGCCTGTTCTTTTCTAATGAGAGACAGAAAGGGAGTGGATCTGGAGGGGGGAAGGGGCAGGGAGAAACTGGGAGGAGTAGAAGAAGGAGAAACTATATGGATATGGATATATCCACATGGATATATCATATGAGAAAAGAATCTTTCCGATAAACGTAAAAATAAAATACAGCCATCATTTTAACCTCCATCCTTGTTCTCTGATGTTGTAACACATAGGTAAGGCGAATGAGTTAATAAGAAAAATTATTTGACTCACGAATTCGAAGGTTCCCATCCGCGCTCTAGACAGACTGCTGAGTTTTAGGCCTCAGGTGCTGAGGCAATTCCTCCGGGCCGTGGCCTCCTGCAGCTGGTGAGGTCACTCCCGAGCACGAAGTGGTGATCCATCCTCTCTGTGTCTCACGCAGCCTAAGAAGCAAATCAGTTCATTTATTGGCAGATTCCACAATTGCAAAGTTGCCTGCTAACAGGAATGTGTGTCCAAGTCCCCAGATAAAGATTAGTGGCACTATCACGGCCACTTCTAGTAAGAAGGCAGGTGAAAAAAGTTTTTTTTTTTAGTTCCCTGAGGCTTGTGTCCCCAGACGTGAATAAAAGCGCTCTCTGCCTTCCATGTTCTTTTCAAAACCTCTCTTGTGCTGGTCTTTACCTGTTGGTGCCGTTCCTTGATGGATTTCTTGTTGAAAGTGTCCCCCCACATTGGGCTGACGCGCTCCCTCGCATTCCTACACCCAGGACTGTGGCACCTGGGAGGGAACCCCCAGGCTAGTGAGCTTGCTCCGGCCGTGAGTTAGAGCTTGTTGGTGCAGCACGTGAACCAGAGCTGAATAACTGAGGAGTCTAAATCCTAAAGTAGGAAACCACACTGAACAAGATTTTGCATCGATCAGCCGATGTAAACATGACCAGAGGCTCACAGGAACACGTTCCCATATATCCCTCAAGAGCAAGGTTATCGGGAGCTGTGCAGGCAGAGCTACTTCAGGCTTTGTGGTTTGAATGGGAATGGGCCCAAAGACTCATGTCTTTGAATGTTTGGCTCATAGGGAGGGGAACTATTAGGAGGTATGGCCTTGTTGGAGTAGATGTGGCCTTGTCGTCACTGTGAAAGTGGGCTCAAGCTGCTCTCCGTGTGGCACACAGTCTCCTTCTGCTGCCTTTGGAGCACGGTGTGGAACTCGCAGCTCCTTCTCCAGCACCCAGCACCGTGCCTGCCATTCCCCCCCCCCCCCCCCGGCAATAATGGACCAAACCTCTGAAACTATAAGCCAGCCCCAATGAAATGTTTTCCTTTATAAGAGTTGTCCTGGTCATGCTCTTCACAGCAATAGAACACTAACTAGGACTTCAAAATACAGTTTGTAAGTAACTACACTCTGAAACTACTAAAAAGAAAAAAAATCTCAATGTAAATTCAGAATTCCAGCCCTCACCCCAAATGCTGGCTCCTCCATGGTTAACCTCCAGCTCACCCAGCTGCAGTAGGTGGAATCTTCCAGCCCCTAGTCCTCCCAGATAAAGTCCCCAAACCTGTCTCTCATAGTTGGACCTCCTCACAGGGCTGTGAGTTTCTCACGAAGACTGTTCCAGGAGCACAGTGGTAACCTAGTGTGTGCTTACTGTAATCCCCCAAGACTCAGAACAGTCTATGCGACTCAACACCTGTGCTGGCTTCCCCCAAATGTCCCTGTCCCTCCACTCCTATCAGTGAGGCTTAGAACTAAATCAGGATGGACTTATCCCAAACTTTTCTCTTGAGGTCCCTGAAAACATGTTCTTTTCAGTTCTTCAAGGTAATGTTATTATTATTCATTGATGAGAAATTTGGCTTACTGTATTCCATCTATTGTTTCGTTAAATGCATGCACTGGCTATCAAGCACTTTCATAACAAAAATACCACAAATGTGGTGATTTTCAAACAAAGCATTCCCATTCGTGGACAGCCAGCAGCTACCAGCCGGGGCTTGCCTCTCCAGATGCTCTGAGAGAATCTTCACTCCTCCCCAGCATTTCCCCAAGCAAGGGAAAGCAAGTGAAAGACTCTTGCTCTCTCTTCACCCCTCTTGTCCTCTTGGTTCCCTGCCCTTTTCCTCTTTCTCTGTAGGGGCACCCCCTGTCTCTCCACCCATCATGTCCTGCTCACCCTTCTCTCTCTCTCTCTCTCTCTCTCTCTCTCTCTCTCTCTCTCTCTCTCTCTCTTCATGTCCATCTAATAAACCTCTTTCATATAAAATCTGTTGTGTGCCTCCTCATCGTCATTATTTAATTTGTCCCCAATAAGCTATCCTTGGTATCATTATCTATGGACACAAATACAGAGAAGTGAAAAGGCAAGCTTGGAAGAGGCTTTCCCCACAGTTGAAGACACTCACCGGGGCTTTGCAGAGCAGTGTTTCTGTTCTATATTAGCCAGTTAATCTTTGCATAAAGTCCATTTTATTCAGTGATAGAAAAAAAAGTGTGAATATGAGATGTATAGGAAATGAATATACCTTTGCTCCAAGGGCAGAGGCAGGTGGATCTCTGAGTTCAAGGCCAGCCTGGTCCACACAGAAGTCTCAAAAAAAGTCAAAAAACAGGGGAGGAGTAATAAATACGGAACCTTCCTCAGTTTTCCGTAAGAACAGAAAGAAGACATATGAAGCACATGAGTCTGAGTTCTTACTAATTTGTGCTTTTCTTCTGCTGTACTGTCACTTACGCGACTTGCGATTTATACTGTCTTCATGCCCTCAGGCACACTGACGTGTTTCATAGATCTACCAAATAAACAACAGATAGATGTCCAGGTTTATTTGTACAGAGGTGAAAATATATATTTTTTTTAAGGATGAGGAAAACAAACCAGAAAATTGAAAAGAAGGAATAGAATTTCAGAGGGGCAGTTTGGAAAATGAACATGATTTTTTATTAACTTGTCAATCTACATTCGAACCTGGAGTGAGATTGCCTCCAGCAAAGATCTGCATTATTGAATGTTGGCCTTGAGTTCTTGAGGAAGGTGGTGAGTTGACATGCAATCTAGGCTTGAATTTTCACAAGTCTCTTCCTTCCCTCTGAGCAGGGATTATAAGGAATCATAGTAAGCCTGATGACTTCCTTATTTCATCAGCAACTGACCATAATACAGAGCGGCCCTTGATGACTTGATTTATTAGAGATCATAGAGAAAGAAAACACAGGCTCTGGATTAGCTACTTCTCTCATTGCTGGAACAGAATACAATAGCACCTTAAGGGAGAGAAGTTTCTTTTGGTTCACAGTTTGATGGTGCAGGTTGTCATGGCAGCAGGAGCCGGAGGCCTCTGGTCACATCGCATCCATAGTCAGAAAGCAGAGTGAAAACTGGTGCTCAGCCGCCTTCTCCTTTTCATTCTGTCCAGTGCCCTCCCCCAACCAAATGATGCTGCCCACAGCGTGGGGGAGTTAATTCCAGTTAACCTGATCTAGAAAACTCCTCAGAGACAGTTTCCAAGCATCTGAAATCTCATCAGGTTAGCAAGCTTAACTACTGCAGGTACTACAAGAGGAGAGCAAGTCAGCATATAGTTCGCTGGTCTATACTCCGTCGGTGTATTCCAGTGAAAGGGAACGCTGCTGTACTTTCTCTCTTAATACTTCATTGTAAAGATGCCCCATCTATGCAGAAAGTACTTAATATCTATTCCCGTTCTGCATCCTCCCTTTGTGAGCATCATTTACTGTCATTTACCTTCGAGCCAGCATCAACTCCAGTCCTTACCACACTCACGAGTCATCTGGAGAGATCAATTGTTTAAAATGGAAGTTCAAATGGGTCTGTCCCTAACAAATTTCGATCAAACATTCTTTTTCTTTAGTGTGTGGGACAGTCGGAGTGTGAGGGTGTCGGGGTGTGCATGCTCACAGCAGCCACAATGCTGGAGCTGGAGTTACAAGCAGTTGTGAAGGGTCTGACTCAGGTGCTGGGAAAGAAATTCAGGTCCTCTGGAAGAGCTGCAAGTACTTGCAACCATTAAGGCAGCTCTCCAGCCCCAGGAACTTTCATTTCTGACTAATCTGCCATCATTTTAGGTGCTGCTGCTGCTGCTGCTGCTGCTGCTGCAGTTCTGATGTGTGGGGGTCACACACAGCAAATCCTTCTGAACAAGGAGAGGGCTGCATGCAAGGTCAGCCTGTATTAAGCCTTGCAGCAGCTGATCCAGGAAGCTGGTGAGTTGCCTGTGAATGGAACGTAGCACCCATGGTCTCAGGGTTTTCCCCATTTACCTGCTAAATCCTCACCGGCAACAGGAGCCAATTCCTCCAGAACAGACTCTGAATGTATTCTCCTATTTTGCAACCCCGTTTTACCTCGCTGTTAAAGCTAGAGACATTTGCGTATTGCTTACTTCTAACAGCTCTCACCCACCTCTCCTCAGCTCATTCCCTAGAGATCCGACAGAGCGTGGTTGTGTGGCCTCCTCCTTCCCTCAGAACGTGTAATAATCAAGCACCAGGCTACAACACTAGAACCTGCTACACCAGCCACACAGCCTTGAGGAAGGGCTGGGAGTGGGGGAGGGGTGAGGGAGCAGAGCTAGGTCTACACAGCTGCTAAGATTAACAACTGAATCCCACTAGACAAAGAGAAATGTTTAAGCACTGCTGAGCCCTTAGGTTAGTATTTCCTCTTTAAGAAACCAGTTTGTCTCTGATATTTATTTTTTAATTTGTTGCCACAGATTTTTTTTTAAGTTCTATGGCTCAATGAAAATTGTAAGTGAATGACAATGTTAGAATTTACCAATACAGATTTACAGTTTAATGACTTCTATTGATCTGCCAAATATGTTGACTTTGATGCAGAGAGAAGGAGATAAAAGGGATTGTTCCTTTACAGTGCTGAGAACACGCCCATGCGCACAGAACATAAAGGCATACCTTTGAAGGACTAAAATACAAGTGATGTCATTATTAGTATGTGAATTTGACTATTGAAGTTAAAAATAAGAGTCACATAATAGGCCCCATACCTTTGGGTCCAGCAATATGTATTTTCTTTAAAAAAGTAACCATTTCAGTCTCTAGAACAGAAGTTGCATAAGGAAACAAGATAGATGCACATGCTAATTACAGAACATAAAATTTAATTGAAAAGCAATTCTTGCATTTACCTCAATGCAAAGTAAACCCATGTAGACAGTGTTCATAACTTTTTCAATCAGGCCTAAAGCTGCTGAGTTTGTGCTGTTTGATACATGCTACATTCACACCAGAAGCTTCCAAAATAAATCTACACCTGCAGTTTCATGTGCTTCTACCATTACTTTTTAACATTTTTAAACTTCATGTATGACTGGGGCGGTGGTGGCACATTTCCTTTAATCCCAGCAGTTGGGAGGCAGAGGCAGGCAGGTCTTTGTGAGTTCAAGGCCAGCCTGGTCTAGAGAGTGAGTTCCAGGACAGCCAGGGCAACACAAAGAAACCATGTCTCCAAAAACAAAAACAGGCAAACAAACAAACAAACAAACAAAAACAAAAAGAAAAGAAAAACCCAAACCCACAAATCCAAACCAAAACGAAAAAACTTCACGTATGTATACACTGTGATAGAATACCAAGTTAATATCCATCCCCTATTTTTCCCTCTATCTCCCTGAACCACCCCCAGCATATCTTCCATTATCTGCCCAATTTCATGTCTTTTATTTAGAGCCCACCGAGTCCAATTAGTGCTCTCCCTATGCACAGGTTATGGGTCATCCATTAGGTCATTGGCAACCCACCAATGACCACCCCCCCCTCAAAGAAAATGATCAGCCCTCAGCAGCCATCAACTGCCACTATTAGCTCCTAAGCTAGGAGTGAGGCTTCCAGAGCCTTTTCCACTTAGTGCTGGACTTTTTAACTCTCGTGATCATGTGTTGGTCACGTGGAGGTGACCGTGCTTGCTGTGAGCTCACGTGTGTGATAGCCATGGAGGCCAGTGTCTCACGGCATTCCTCCCCATGCCCTCGCTCTTACATTTGTTCGCTCTGCTCTTCTGAAATGGTCCTTGAATCCTGGGTAGCCAGGATGGGATTGATGGAGAGCTTCGTCTGTGGCTGAGGATTCAACAGTTTGAACATTTATGAGTCTCTGCGTTCGCCACCACCCTCGGCAATAAGAAACTTCACCGACCAAGGATGAGGACATCCATCTATGACTATAAGTATAAACACTTAGGAAAGAGTTTGACAACAGGACTACTCAGTAAATCGACAACAATAGGTTCTCTCCGAAGGCCTATGACTCCTTAGCTACGGGTTTGAACACATTTCATACCAGAAAGGAATTCCCTCTTGAGGTTCAGGCCTCAAACCCAACCAATAGAGTGCTTGGTCATTACTGTAAACACATTTGTACTCTTGTACCAGTGGGCACATCCTGCTTGGCAGGTTGCCATTGTACCTTGCAGGACCCAGCACTCGGTCAGAACACTGATGTCATTTCCCCATGGCAGCCTGCATGGCCCTTTCTAGCTCTACCAAGGACAGGTACTAGGGAGACAATTTCCCTTTGGCCAGTTCGAGACTTCTCTATCCTGAAGTGAAGTGTGTTGTGTTTCCAGCTGTAGAGGCTGAGCCTCTTGTTATGATGGACAAGTGAGAACTGTGGCAGCAGGCTGTTGTTCTGGGGTGCCTCTGGGGCCTTTTCTAACAATAACGAAATCTCCTAGGAAGGAAACCTGTGTTCGTCATTGAGGTTTTCATCCAAGAACCCATGTTTTCTGGGAGCACCACTGTCTGCTCATGCTGTGTACCTCTGTCCAACTCATCACTGGTAAGAAGAGGATTCCTAGGATAGGCTGAAATCATGGTTTGGGAGAGTCAGACATAATTTTCAGCTATTACAATGCAAAGAGACGACTATAGGGTTGACCCTTATTTTCCTCATTTCCCACCTCTGTAGGCTTTATGTATCCCCACATATAGAGGAGGGATAAACAACAACAATAGAACAAGCAGAGAAGTAATAATAGAGAAAGGGACTAAAACTATTGTCTTCATTTTACTTATTTGGGTTAATTTAATGTCAGTTTCTGTTCCCCAAACAAGCATAATTATATAACCTTGCATAAGGTATGATAATGGTTAGCAAATTTTACAAGTACCTAGTAATAGTAAGAACAACATAATTTTATTGATGATATTTTCATTCCATCTATAATAAAGAAGAACCATGCCTACGGCCCTCAGGAGAAATGGCCTAAACAGTCACTTGTGCACTAGCATCTCTGCAGGTGTGCCGAGTCTGGGCCTCCCGGGGTCTTTTAGAGTGGGTGATGTTCCCTGGTTAACATCAACCTTCAGGAGCACCTGCCAATTATCCTCCTGAGGTACCTGCTAAGAGAGGTTCTCTCCAGAGCAGCTACAACCTCTGCTCTTTAAAAATAGAAAAGCACTTTGCCTTACATGGACTTCACGTATGGCAAAGGAGTGGGGGCAGAGAGGCTCCTCCACGGAACACCATCTAAGATTCCCTCCTCTGCAGTAAAAACAACCCAGAGTTTCCTCAAATCACATCCAACTTGTTCTCTGAATGACTGAAATGACAATTAGCACATTTATAAATGCCAGATAGCACATTTCTTAGTAGATCAATTAAAAGGTAAGTTTTGGATAAGGGCTACTTTTCAGAGAACGACCCTGTGTTGAAGGAATAAGCTGGGGTATGATGGAGCAGGATGCCCGAGCTTCTCCTCTGCCCTCTGCACATTATTCAAAGGCATATACACAGATACACTGTAGTGTGAGACTTTTCTTGATGAGACGCAAGTAAAGAACTATGCACAAGCTAGGCATGGCAGCCTTTAGTCCCAGCTCAGAGGGCAGAGGCAGGCAGATCTCTGTGAGTTTGAGGCCAGCCTGGTCCATAAAGGGAATTCAAGGACAGCCAGGGATATTACACAGAGAAATGTTGTCTCAAAAAAACAACAAAACAAAAAGTTTCTATTCACCCCAGAGAATAAACCAACAATGACAAACCAAGGTAATGGTTCTACCAATGTTCAACGAAGTGAGCCATTGATTCAGTGGGGCCACTTAGGGGAGTGTGAGCGAGGGGTTACTTACAGGAGCAAGAGTGACTCAAAGGCAGCTGTGTCACCACAGAGTCCACCCTAACCGAGGCGACAGTTCATGGAATCTCCATCCCTGGAGCTCTGGAGGACTTTCAGGCAGCTCGACAGGTCAAAGGCTGCTCAGCTGGTCCATGCAGCCCTTCTCCTCAGAAAGTTGTTTACTTTCTGAGTTTCACTGGCCTTCCTTTTCTCTCCATGAGTGGATGTTTCAGTTCCAAGGAAGTTGCTACCCAACACACACACGTGCATACACTGACACACGTATACTATGGAGAAGAAATGTGCTTCTATAGACTATAAAAAAAAAATCAATGAGAAGGAAAGTCAGAGAAGGTCTGAATTGCTAAGAGTGCAGGTCTTCATCTGGGAAGGAAACCTTCAGGGAATGGAGCTATGTAAGAATCAGAGCCCCCCCACCCTCTTATAAGCTGAGGCAAAATGCCAAAGGGTTTGCCTTTCTTTGGCTAGTACTCCACCATTGCTGGGGTAAGCAGTATCAGTTAAAACTGTCAGGTAATCCATAAACATCCCTCAGGGCTAGCCATCTCTGGGGTTCCACAGACCAGTGCTGTCAACAATCTAGAGAAGCACCTTTCTTTCTTTCTGGAAACTGAATGACTGTAGCTATGAAAATCTCACCCTTCAACCAAAATAAAGGAACTTTACAACATGGTGTGGCCCTGGCTAACCAAAACAATATCCATGATATGGTGGTGAAAAAGAAATGTAGTAAACGGTAGGGCTGGGGACAGAGTGCCTACCTGGCCTTCAAAAGGCCCTTGCTTTGAGCCCCAACATGGCATAAACCGGGCATAGCTGTGTGGTGGTACATGCTCCAGTTCCGGTGATCAAAAGGTAAAAAGTAGGAGGATCAGGAACTCACAGTAATCCCTGGGTGCAGAGAGAGTTCCAGGAAGCCCTGTTGAAAAGAAGAGAAAAGGAAAGAAAAGAACCCCCTCCCCAAAGCTTGGTTGAGGGCTTCTCAAGAGAAAATCATACTTAAGTGCCTTAGCAAAATGCATATAAACAATTTTAGTGGCTCCCGAAGTGACTTTGTTCAAACTAGTCTAAGAAACTTTTTTCTTTCTCTCTCTTTCATTTTTCTCTTTCTTTTCCTTCTCCTCCTCCTCTTCTTCTGCTGCTTCTTTGTAAATGAGATAACAGAGTGGTTCTTGAGAGGCACTGAGTAGAAGGGGTAGGATTACATCTGATAAATTGAAACCACAGGCCACAAGGTTTACACAAGGGAGTCAAGACTCATTTTACTACAAAGGAAATTTATAGTCTTGTTTGTGAGATTCTCAGAAAATGACAAGTTTTTGTCTGGGAAAGCAGAGGACCATATTGAAAGATCATATACACTTGTGCCTTAAGGATGATCCATTGTGATTCTTATCTAAGAAAAATAATTCTACATCGGCAATCTTCACAACAATCTTTTGTTAACTGTGCTGGAACTCTCTACTTAGCTGACGAGAGGTTAGGGGCTTACTTCTACACCACTTCAAGAGGACCTGGGATGGTGTGAATGTGGAGCATGAGGAATCCCCTACTTTTAAAATAACTGCTACATAAAACTTAAAGCTTACTTGTATTTGTGGATGATGTGATGGTTTGCTATATGCATACATTGTGTCGTGCTTAAAGCATGACATATCTGTGTTCAATTTCGCTGTCTCTTCAAACATTTATCATCTTTACAGTGGAAACACTCCAAATTCTTTCTTCTGGGATGTTGAAATCTGAGTCTCTGTAATCTAAGGATGTTACTAGGGATGATGTAAGTTTATAAGCTCACAGCCTCTTAAAATTAGACACGATGATAAAAAAAAATCATTTTCAGTTTGACCAAAGCAAGAAAGGAAACGCCCCTAGTCTCCCCTCCATTCTCTCAACAGCAGTGCTAACAATTCAAAAAAAAAAAAAAAAAGGAAAAAAAAAGATGAAGCAAAAGCTAGGAATTACTCATATTCATTTCAGTTGTGTGAGGTGTGTGAAGCCATTGCTGGGGACCAGTTTGCTCCTCAGGCTGCTGCCCCAGCCTTTCTGCTCTCTAGCATGGGATTTCTGGGCACCATTTTGATTCACTAGTCTGCTGTTTCGAGTATCCCCTCCGCTGTTTGTTTAGTCAAAACTCATCCTGCGCTGCAGTAGCATACAGAAACTTCTCCCTCACAGCTAACCCTAATGTGTCCCCACTGTTGTCCTTATAGATAAGACCGAGTTTGAATCCCCTGGGAAGGTTTTGAACCAAAAATTCGACATGTGCTTGCTGCACTGTGGAAGGGGTCCCAAGGGCAGCCTTTGCCACAGCTGTCTGTCACTCTGGGTCCATGAGCCAGAGGGGTGAGCCTACATGGAAGTAGGGATGACAATCATGTGCTTCACTCACATACAAACTTCCAGGCATTTGAAACGGTACTCTTCAGGGGCCCCAGGTCCTGGACATGAATATAAGTTACCTAATCTGATATTCACACCTGCCAGGGGCTGTGACAGCTGTGACAAGTTCCTTGTCTTTCTAGAGAGGGAGACTAAGGCTCATACATGGACAGTGATAATCCAGAAGCCAACAGAGAGCCAACATTTATACCAAGAGAAATCCAACTGGGATATGGCTCAGTTGGTAAGGCTCTACCACGCAAGCGTGAAGACCTGAATTTGGATTCCCAACATCCCTGTGAGAAAGCTGGCCGTGGCAGCCCATGCCTGCGCGTCAGCTCTAGGAAGGAGCACAGACAGGTAAATCCCTGGGCTTTGGGGGCAGTGAGTCTTGCCAAACTGGTAAGGTCTAGATTCGACGAGAAATCCCATTTCAATAAAAATAAGATGGGGAGCTACAGAAGACACCCACATGGACTTCTGACCCCCCCAACACACACATGCACATACACATGCACACACACATATGCCCATAAACCACCACACACACACCCACACACACCCCCCCCACACACACACACTCCTGCAAAAACATATATCTTGGATTCCAAATCCTACTCCCCCCAACCTGCTGTCATTACTCATTAAACCCATGCTTTTCTATTATTTCTCAGGTTGGTTTCCTGCTTGTGTTGGGGAGGTTTTTTTTGTTTTTTTTTTTTTTTTTTTTTTTTTTTTTCAAGTTGACACAAGCTAGTCACTTGGGAAGAGGAAACTTTGCTTGAGAAAATGCCTCTGCCAGACAAGTCTATGGGGGACATTTTCTTAATCGATGATGGATGTGAGAGGGGGTGGGGGCTCAGCCCACAGTGGGCAGTGCCACCCCGGGGCAGGTGGTCCTGGGCTGCCTAAAAGAGCAGGCTGAACCAACCGTGAGAAATGAGGTAGTAAGCAGCCTCCATCCATGACCTCCGCTTCAATTCCTGCCTTGGGTTCGAGGCCTGCCATCTCTCCCAAGTGGGTTATGACCCCAGAAGGCATAAGCCAAATAAACCCTTTCCTCCCCACCTGGCATTAGGTCATAGACTTTCTCACGGCAGTAGAAAGAAAACCAGAACACTGCTGTGCAAAGAACATGCCAGCACACACTGGGAAGGGGCTTTGTCACATCACACCGTCATGCCAAATCCCTCTCCTCTCATTTCCTCCGATTCCTTGCTAATCTCCGGCAGAACTGTCTCACTCAGAAGTCTCTGTATCCAGGACTTTGCACCCCAGGTCTTGTCCACATCTACAGGGGGGCTCACCATTCTGTAGGTGTATATACTCTTCACAAACCTGGAGTCTGTTTCCCCCCCACCCCCAACAGCCTATTAGTGTGTTTGACATAGTCACAGCTGTGTCTATCGCCGCCTCCTGAATCAATGCCTCAAGGCTTCCAGCCACTCTCAATTCTTCACAGCCTTGTGAGACACCTGGGAAGCTCTGACCTAAGCGGCCAGTCAGGCAGGGTCTCCAGAGAGCTCGGGG
This sequence comes from Meriones unguiculatus, assembly GCF_030254825.1. Classification (NCBI taxonomy): domain Eukaryota; kingdom Metazoa; phylum Chordata; class Mammalia; order Rodentia; family Muridae; genus Meriones; species Meriones unguiculatus. Next base: position 44,159,744 of record NC_083349.1, read on the forward strand.
GCAATTATTACCACACTGAGAAAACTCATTAACTCAAAGTACAGTGGAGCAGAAACAAAGTCTTGTCAGAATGTCTGAGATTTCTGGGGCTGTTTGAATAGGGAGCTGGTGGAGGAGGAGATAAATACGAACATTGGTGAAACACAATATTGACAAGGTGTAAGCCCTCTGGTCAGATTGCCAAAAGGGCTGGAAGAACAAAACTTTACAGGAGTGACTTGGTTTTTCTGTTGGGTGTAGGTGGAGTTGATTAAGTAGGTGGATTTATTAGCAGTTTTATTTAACGTTTAATGATTGTACTCCATAAGCCCTGTGGAGAACATGATGAAACAAGGTGAAGGAATGTCACAGTCTGTGCTGCCATGTGCAAACCTTGTTAACGTCTTGAATATATACATTACACCCAGTTTCTACATATCTGTAGATACAGTTGTAACTGTAACTGTCATTTTAGCTGTCACCACTGGCATTTGATTGTTGTGAATATTAACCATTTCTTTAGCTTCCTACTGACTGAAAGGATGTTCCACTATTGTGTGGCCCTTGCCCAGGGTCGGCTGGTTGTCCATCCTCACCATTTCACCACGATGCCAGCTGTGGCTACCTCCGGATGCTCACTCTGTGCAGGTGCTCAAACTGAAGGTTTTTTTTTTTTTTTTTTTGGTCACCAGTTCTCATGTCTCGAAGGAGCCTGCCATTTGGGTATGCACTGGCTTGCCTCTGTTTCCCAAAGTAACCCTTTCTACAAACTTTCTGGTTTGTAAATATCAGATCTAGCCATCTGGTGACAAAAAAGACAAACAAACAAACAACAACAAAACAAAAAACATACACAGTCATCGATGCTTTTGTATTAACCACAGAAGTGACTCCAAATCTGGATGGGGGTGCTGCAGACTGAGCAGACAAGGAACCTGGTGTTCTGCGGTAGCTTTCGCTCAGCTGCTCTACTGAGGCCGAGTTTGCTTCTAGCAAACACACTTTTAATGATACATCGAATGATAGATGTATTGTAACTAACAGCCAGAGACTGGATGGCTGAAACAAAAGGGTTATTTTGTCATAGCTCCTGAGACTAGAAATCCAAGGTCAATGCCCTAGCCCATTTGGTTTTTGGTCAGGCCTCTGTTAGTGGCCTGCCATGGTTTCCTGTTACTGTGACCCTATTTGGCATTTCCCGGCCTCCTGTGAATACAGAATGTGAGATCTCTTGCTCCCTCTGAGATGGGGTAATGTTAAATGGCCCAGACTGGCTTTGAGCTCCTAGGTTCAAGTGATCCTCCTACCTCAGCCTCCTGAGAGGTCTGTACCTGTACCTGGCTCAGTTGTCCCTCTTCTAGTCATTAGTCATTTTGAAGCAGGGCCCACATTTATGACCTCATTTAACAAACACTCCAGGACAGTGGTTCTCAGCCTTCCTAAAGCTACAACCCTTTCGTTCAGCTCCTCATGTTGCAGTGAACCCCTAACCATAAAATCAGTTTTGTTGCTACTTTATACCTGTAATTTTGTTCGTTATGTAAAACCTGTTTCTGATGGTCTTAGGCGACACCTATGACAGCATTATTTGACCCCAAAGGGGTCACAACCCACACATTAAAACCATGATTCCTAGGAGTTAGGAATCAGGGAGGGACACTATCAGTCACATCACTAGATGTCTTCTTGACTTCTCGGACGAGTATTAATGCTCTGATGCTTTTCTCTGGACTCAGGGAGCTTTTTCTGACAGATGACTATTGCAACTTGTCTGTGAAGTGGAGGAGGGTCTGTTCCCTGCCTCAAAGTTTTCAGAAGTTGCACAGGGGTCTCTGGTATGAAAGCCCATGGGTGACAGCCCTGGCTCAGACCCAGCTGAATGCAGATCAAAACTGTGTCCCCTGTTACCTGTCTGGGGAATGCCGTCTGCTCTGAGCCTGAGTTTCAGAAGGGCATATGCTGGTGTGCTCTGGTACCATGCAGGCCATGCGCAGCCCTGACATGACACAATAATTACCCATGTACGCCATCACCTAAAATGAGCAGGAAGCACTAATTAAGCCTCAGTTTTCTTCGCTGTAAAATGAGGTTCAGTGAGCCCCCCAACTTGTTTACTCATTTTCTGCATCTTTCTTGGGTGAGTGTTGGTTTTTTTCTGACCTTCAGTTTCTACATCAGAGAAAACAAAGACATTAAATCACATTGCACTCAGGGTCCTTTCCCAGCTCCGCAGTTCAGTTCCACCACAATCATCAGTGCTGAAGACCACAAAACAAAGCCGATGGTGGTGTGTAAGTCCAAAACACCTTTCTTCTGGTTGTGAGAGGGAAGAGATAATGGACTTATTTTCACCGGTGCATTCCAAAAAGTTTACCATGACTGTGACAAGCTCAACAGGAGGCACAGATATGTATCACCACTAATTCTGTTTCTAGATATAATTCTGTTTCTCTTTATGGCTTGCCAATGGCTCGCCCTTGCTGTGACCACATTTGGTAATTCCTGAGTTGTTGTACATTGAGAAAGTGAGTGTCTTGCAGTCTCTGAGGAGAAGGGTAATGTTGCATTGCTCAGACTGGCTTTGAGCCTGTGGACTCAAAAGACCCTCCTGCCTCAGCCTCCTGAGAGATCTGTGTCCCTGTGCACAGACTCATTCATCAATTTACCAGCTACCAGGTGAGGCCCTACTGTGTGTGCTGCACTGTTCCCCATTACCTAAAACCTATTTTTTTTAAAGTCTAATTCTCTGAATCTTCCAAAGTAGAGGAGGAAACAAGCAGAATAAACAAACAATGCTTGGTACATCAGGGCATGCAAAAGACTGTGGGATAGGTGAAGCGGGGGTAGGGGAGGGGACGTGTTAAGAGCTGTGTGCATGTGGGCAAGGAGAAGAGAGCCCGGCAGAACTATCAGGTGAAAAAACTCAGGCAGGGAACCCTCTCAAACATAGCCCTATTAATATAAAGATAACAAAGACTTACATCGCATGCAAAGTAGCCATTGGCACCTGGAGCCAACCGTGCCCAGCACTTAGTGTGTGTGTGTGTCTGTGTTTGCAGGGGGAAGCACAGGAAACTCTCTAATTGCTCTCTCTCAGTAGGAGCATCCTCCACAGCTGCTCTGCTCTTTCTCTAGGTTACCCCTGTTTCCCCCGGACCTTCACAGTGAGCTCACAGCGTTTTGCATAAGCTGCAATTTAAAAGTGATTTAGAACATTACATTGTTTTTCATTAGCGAAAATTCAAAGAGATTTCCTTTAGGCTGGGCAATGATCCCTTCACGAACCATGGGACAAACAGGCAGAAGACATCTTGGGCAACACCTAAACAGATAATAGGTTTTAAAGAAAGTAGTGGTTTTGTGCATGTGCTTATCTCTCTCTCTCTCTCTCTCTCTCTCTCTGTGTGTGTGTGTGTGTGTGTGTGTTGTGGTCTTGACTATGGGACTAAATTCTGGCCATCAGCTGCATTTATCTTGGAGGAGAGAAGAAAGTAGCCACAGTCTCTACAGCAATGTTCTCAAGGTGGAGAGGGAGAGGAGGGTGAAACAGATTCGAAGTTTGGGGGTCAATGCTTCTCTCAAGCCACTGAGATGAAGGACAGTTAGGCAGTTGCTGATCACATTACCAATCACATTTAGTGCTGACCTGGACACTAAACATGAAGCCAGCATTTATTCTCTAAGAGGCCAACAAGACTGGCCACCTGAGAATGGCATCTCTCCAGGACTCAGGGTCAGGAAAACAAAGAATAGTAATGAACAAACAAGGTGTTTAGCAATCAGCTCTTTTCATCATCCACCCATCATAACAAATCTAGCTAAGACGTCTTCTATGATCACACGCTACCATCAGCCCGCCAAACAAAAGCCAATTATCTTACAGGTTAAGTGCGCAGCACACGAAAGCTGTGTGGAACTGTTTTTCCATGGTATTCCTGGAACATAATGCCAAGGCATTCTTATGGGGAATGTGTTTCTAATTTCATGGTTCTTGTTTTTACCCTGGATATGAGTTGGAGAAGAATTTGTCCATCTTGTTTCTCTTCTCCATCATTTGTCCATAGCTAAACTGTGGTGAATGAAGCTAAGGATAATTGCCAGTCCTGCTTAATTCATCTGCTGGTTAAGGTCACACGAATATGGAAGGAGAAGAAGAGATGTGTTCTGTGGATCCCCAAGAGCACCCTTGGATGTCTCTTCGTATTTAATGCTTATGAGGGAAATGAAGGGATATGCAAATGATTGTGCACAATTATGCAATTTCCCTGCCCACACTTTCTTCCTGGTTTTTGTTTTGTTTTGGTGGGAAGGGGGGTTGTGTTCTCCCATGTCAGCTAGCACTAAATACCTACAGAAGGACTCTGTTCAGAACGGGGTTTTCAAGTTGACCTTCAAAATAAGGACTAGCCTAGGTTCTGCCTGGCCTTCAGCTCATCGTTTTTCCTCTAGCCATGATGTGCCTCAGGGAGCTGCCCTGGGCACAGTTCTTGGCTTCCGTCCATTCATGCACCTGTGCAGTTGGCCTGTGGCCTCGACTCCCTGCTCGGAAGTGACAGTCTCTAATGGTTTCCACCTGACTTCCTAAACGAATGCCGCTTCTCCATCCAGTAGCTGCTTCCCCCTTCCTGTGGCCTGAGGAAAGCCCGTGAAAAGGTGAGGTACCAGAGAGAAGTAGGGGGCAGACTATTGCAAGAAAGAGGGTTTTGAAGGCTCTGATAAGATGAAGTCATGCTTGAAAGTTCTAAACAGACATAAATCCTGCTCCAAAGGCTGGTTTATGATGAACCGTTACATTTAACTCAGAGGTCAGAGAAGTGTAGGTGTGTAGGAACAAAAGATGTGCCAAAGGATAAACAGGTCCAAGCCCTTGCTCGGGAGGAGGGAAGACAGTAAGTCCAGGACTTGCCTAGGATCATAACAGAATGTGGCTGCATGAAGGGGTAATTCTTTTGCTCTTCATAGGGCTGGAGAGATGGCTCAGTGGTTAAGAGTGCTGTCTTTTGCTCTTCACTGTAATAGTAAGAGCCAAGTTAAAATAACAAGGCAAAGGCTTGTGTGCGTGTGTGTGTGTGTGTGTGTGTGTGAGAGAGAGAGAGAGAGAGAGAGAGAGAGAGAGAGAATATGAGTGCAGCTATAGCAAGCCTTCTGGTGGTGGTGATGATGGTGTGTGTGCGCACATGTGTGTATGTGTGTTTTGCTTTTTAATTCCCAAACTATCCTTGTATTGTGAGTCCTATTATCATCCTTTTGGAAATGATGAGACTGAACTTAAACAGTACTTTGTGGTGGTGCAATGGTTCAGCCAGTAAAAGCCGGGAAAGCCAAACCCAAGTTTGATCCCCAGAACCCATGGTAGAAAGAACAAACTGACATCTGAAAGTTGTCCTCATATCTCCACTTTGGCATGCATGCGTCTGCACTTACATATATTCAGCAGTCATAACCACCCCACACACACATGTACACACAAATAATAACAAAAAACACACAGTCCCGATTGGGCTAACAAAAATGGAAGACACACAATTGGGTTGGGAAAACAGACCTGTCTTCCAACACTTAGCCCTGGCTGCAGCAGTGAGTGCTCCACAAGGTCATTCCGGAGCACGTGCTTCCCCCAGCCAGGTTCTTTGTCCTTTGCATCGATAAACGAGCAATGGCAACCTCACAGAAGCACATGACGGAGGAATGACCTTTGGATGACTATTTCCAGAATACCAGCGCTCTGAAGGCTTTGCCATCATTCTGACTCAGGCACTCAGCAGTGCCTATGACCGGCAGCCAAGGCAGCACTTGGCAGGTGTTCGGCTTCCTCGTAAACAGCAATTCACATAAAAAGAATTCCATACAGCCCTTACATGGTTAAATCAGTTGATATGTGAAGCTCTGACAACAACTACTAGGAAGCCAGCGCTCAGAAATCATCCCTATAGATGCCTTTGCCCATCCTTCAAGGCTCTCCACACCCTTGCTATGTGTGTATGTGACATCAGCCTGGTTCTCACAGAAAGAATTGTTATGGTTTTTGATCCTCTCAGAGAAAAACTCTTAAGATGCTGTAGGTGGTGGGTGCTTCAGTCAAGTGCACACCTCAGCTCACTACAGTTCCCTAGGCTCCATCACGAGTTAAAAATCTTCCTTCAAGAATAAAAATCCCACCTGGGTCTTGGTGGAGCACACCTTTAATATCAGCACTCAGGGAGGCAGAGGCAGATGGATCTCTGTGAGTCTGAGGATGGTTTGGTCTACAGAGTGAGTCCCAGGATAGCCAAGACTACACAGAGAAACCTTGTCTCCAAAAAGCCAAAACCAACCAACTAACCAACCAATATATATATATCCCCAGCACTCAGGAGGCAGAGGCAGGCAGAATTTGAGGGCCAGCCTTTTCTACACATCAAGTTTCAGACTGGAGGAGGATGGGACACATAGTGAGACTCTGCCTCAAAGTATAAACAAACCAACAAATAAATAAATCCAGATTTCCCAGTAAGATGGCAAACGAAAGTGTGGGTGAGTGGGTCTGTGAGCCTGAGTGAGTCTGCAAGGGAGAGAGTCAGAATAAGGGGGGGGGGAGCATTCTATTCCAAAAAGAGAGATCGAAAGGAAGATGTTCAATTTTCTTTTTTGTTGCTGTGATAAAACAATTTGACTAAAGCAACTTAGAGGAAGAATCTACTTTGCTTACACTTCCACATCATAGGGGGCAGGAACTTAAGAAGGAACTTGAAGCTGAATCCATAATGGAATGTTGATCACAGCCCCCTGCTTGGCTGGCTTCCGTATACAGACCAAGATCACTTGCCCAGGGTTGGTGCCACCCAAGGTGGGCTGGGATTTCCTACATCAATCAACAATCAAGACGGTCTCCCATAGACATAACCAAGCCAAACAAAGTCAGACAATTCCTCTCCCAGACGAACCTAGGCACTGTCTGGTTGATTGGGCAAAGCTAGGTAAAAGAGAAGAGCTTCAGCAATACAGGAAAGAAAAGAAGCCCACAAAAAGGACCAGATTTATAAAAAAAAGAAAAGATGGACAATTGGACAACACAGAGATTTAAATTGAGCACAGCCATAGTCACAAAGCTCCCTGCCTAAAGGAGATCAAACAGAAGTTGCTTTTTAAAAAGCAAGTCATGTCAAAGGTGCATGCTTCACTCTCAGGGCAAGCCCAGACCCTCACAAGCCTCAAAGCTAGTTGGGAATGTTGGGGAGATAGTGTTTCCCCTGGTGGATGGGTCAACAAGGGAGAGAAATCCTGATTGTTACGCTGTGAGGGCAGAGGCCCAGTGCCAGAGAAAATCTTAATCTATTTTTCACAATCAAGCTAACTTGGAAGCCTGAAGACCTGGGAGAAACAGGCATAGGAGCTTCTGTTTGACTTACAGGCTTGGGTTGAGGGATGGTCCTGAGACAAAGCTGTGAAAAGCAGGAGTGATGAAAATAAGGCTGGCCACAGGGATCAGGAGTACAGCAGTAGGCTGAGCTCAGGCTGAAGAGTGCAAGGAGAGAGAGAGAGCTCTGCCTCAGTGGCTGGGATCAGAATTTATCAACTGAGAATAACCATGGAGTTTGACAACAGGGAACCTGATTAGCCATTCATTGCTCTAAAACCTAAAAACTCTATAAAGTTCTAGGAATGAATATGACACCCACAGTGTCACAAGTAATCAATTCTCAGGAGGTCTTGAAAGAAGAACAGTAGGTCCTTTCCCTATGTTGATGTCAGTACTGTGGCTAAGTCTCACACCCCAATGGACATGTCCCAGCTAAACATTAGCCACCCTGGGAGGTCCAATTGGTGGACTCTCAGGGTAAGCATACTGCTGAGTCCATGGACTACATGAGTAAGTATACCAGGAAAGGCCCTTTTACATGAAGAAGGACAATTATTCAGTTAAAGTGGCTGGACACACCAGACACTTGTCCAGTTTAGATTCAGCAAGTGCAGAAGCCATGGGGAAGACAAGAGTCCACACGTTCTACACACCCTCCCTGGCTTCACAGACATAACTTGTAGCCTCCAATTCCAGTGACCCAGAAAGAAATTTCTCCAATATCTCATTAAAATTACTTTTCTCCATACATATACATTATACATATTACATAAATCAGTGTTTATTTTGGAGGTCAACTTGAAAACCACTCCTGCAGAGAATCCCTCCACAGATGTTCAGGACTAGCTGATATAGCGGAAACAAAAGAGTGTGAAGAGTGTGAGAAAGAGTGTGAGCAGGGAAATTCCATAATTTTGAACAATAATTTGTATAGCCCTTTATACCCTTATAAGCATTAAATATAGAGAGACATCCAAGGGTGCTCTTGGGATCAGCAGAACACATATTTTATCATACACAAGTACATGCTCCTTTTCTTCTCCCATGTCTGTTATGTGTATATATGTAGATATATACATATAAATATATGTATACATGTATACATATATACATTAGAGAGGTACGTGGGAGAGTTTAGAGAGAGGAAAGGGAAGGGGAAGTGGTGTAATTCCATTTTAATTATAAGTGTATTAAATAAAATAAAGTAATTTAGCCCTTGAGTTCTTACCTTGGTATCCATGAACTGTGGAGAGGCTAGATAAGCAATTTCCTCCCCAAGGTGGGGGAGTTCTCAGGGTTAAAGATTTAAATGGGGATAGGGGAACCAGAGGAGGGGGAGAAAACAGGGCCAAGTTAGACAAAACTCCGGATTTATGAAGAAGCCACTGATTTGTAAGATAATTCAAATATAATATATTTTTAATTAAAAGGCAAAGGGTTTGGACAGAAATAGCCTTTGGGTAGAGTCTCCAGTTCCCAGAGACATGGGTTATTAAATGGTAGCCTCAGTACTAAGCATGAGATAGCTTCCTACCATTTATTGGTCAGGCTTTTGCCAGTGCTCTTAATTGCCTCCCATAACTAGATGGTAAGACCCTGGTGCTGAAGACATCACTCATTTCTAAAAAATGAGCCTCAACTGATCAGGAAACTCCTGCTGACAATCTTACATACAGCCAGAAGGTGCTACACAGGCTGCTGGGAAAGAACATTCGAAGTCAGTAGTTTCACTCATCCCCAGGCCCTTGCCTGCTACAATATACTGGCTCTCCTGGCAAAATATCCGTTGGTGCAATAACGGCGTAATGGGGGCAACCAATTGCTTTCTGTTTGGAACTGAAGACTGCAACACAAGAGTGGTTTCATGTTTTGTACCATAAATCTTGTCAAAAGCCCATGATGGAGAATATAGACGCCGTGGTGGTGGCGGCGGTGGTGCAAGAGGTCGGGGTGATGGCGGGGGACACCTACTGTTGTTTTGCTAATTCAGACAAATTGCCTTCTAAACATTTATGTTTATAACCACAGGCACACTTTTTTTTTTAATTGCTTTCAACTTTGGTCAGAGAGGCTTCCTTTTACAGTGGGTAGCAGTTAATGCAGAGACTCGTAAGCGGTCAAAGTGTTGAGTATAAATAAATCTGAGCGCTTGGCAGTGGATGAATCATCTGTGTTAAGCTTCCCTAGCCAAGGCTGAGGAAACATCTCAAAATTGGGGCCAGAAAGGAGATAAGAACTGGCGATGGGGAGGAGAGCTGTGAAATACCGATTTCTAGACGCGGTGTAAACATCAACTCATAACAGCTGTGCTTATCTGCATAAGAAAAGCACAAGAGCAAGCCAGTCAAATTCCCTGCGTGGATGTGGGAGGCTTCGGCTGTTGGTGGAGGAGCAGCGGGCGGTTGCTGGATGCTGAGGAAGGGCCACTCTCCTTTGGGGATACAGCCACTGAGAGCTGCCTATGTCTCAGTGAAGGCCAGCACTAATTAGACTCAGGGAGTTATTAACGAGTAGGAAGACATGAAGTTGGGAGGGAGGTGGGATGGGGCGTAGGAGTGAAGAGGGATGCAATGGCAAGCGAATGTGTTAAAAACATTGTATAAATACATGGACTATTCAATTAAATACAAACATAATTTTTTACATGGAGGAAAGAAACGATAGCTTACTAGAACCCTTGAAATAGAGCAAACGCAACCCCCAGAAGAAAGTTTATAGCTGTGAACACTTACATTTAAAAAGGCAGGAAAGTCTCCAATCAATAACCTAATGATACACTTCAAGGTCCTAGAAAAGCCACCACAGTCCTAGCTCAGAACTGTGATATACAGGAAGACATGATAAAGACGAGAGTAGAAATTTAATGAAATGGAAAATATAAGAAAAACACATCAAAGAGCAGACTTAAAAATAAATAAATGAAGATGGAAACACCCTAGTCAAATGAACCAAGACAGAGAGAGAAGTCCAAAATTAATAAAATTGGAGGTGAAAGGAGGGATGTTACTACGGATTTTAATGAAATACAGGAAAATCATTAGGGAGTACTGTGAAAAGCAGCCAGAAGGGAGGACTGATGTGGGAGAGGGCCCTAGAGAGGAGGATAATGAAAAGAAATTGTAATGACTAATACTTACATGCATGCAAATATCATGATAAAACTCAATATCTTTAATTCTAACCTTAAAAAAATAAAATTCTGTGAAACATGCCCATAGATTTTTCTATCCTTGTGACAATGTCACAAAGTGCTACACAAAGACAGTGTCTACTGTAGCACCAAACACAGTCCACAGCACAGTCATGGCATTTGTGGTTTGTCACTGGCCAAAGCATGACATGGTGCGTGTTTGTATTTGTAAATATTTTCTTGTGTGAAAAAGACTGTGAAATGTCTGCTATCAGGGAGCCTGCCATGGGTAGGAGACAAGAGGCGCTTAGGTTACAGAAAGAGACTGTGGCATATAGCAATGGCAGATGACTCACATCTTTATCTGTCTCCACAGTGTGTGTCTCCCACCCCCCACGCCAAAGCTCAAGGAAGTGTGGAAAAGCCCCGGCAGGTGCTGCCCAGGCTGGCTCTGTGTTAAATATCACAGATGAGAAATGCCAAATTAGGAAACCTCAATCATGGAAACAGAGTGGCACTGGACTGTTTTCTGGTGCCTCTCTGACCAGCAACCGATAGTGAGGTATCCTGTGCCCAGTGCTGAGATTTTCATTTTATAACTCCTCTCTTGTGGGCACAGAACTGCCCACGCATGCAGGGTACTTATATACAAATGTCTTTTTTTAATATAGCATGTTTTAAAATTAGCTTACAAACTAGTGCATTTCCATAAGGCCTCTTTATATATCTTTAGGTTTGGCTAACATATACTTTCCTTTCCCCCACCCCCACTTAAAAACCTCCACCCCTCAGGAGGAGGGGCATTATTATAGACCAAGGGCCTTCTGCTCTAGAGAGAGCCATCATCTCTACCTCCTAGCTTTCTGCTGAACAAATGTATTAGAAAGGATTTTTATTTTTCCAGAATAAATGTGGCAAAAAGCTGCTACAAAACAGGGTTCGTCTGCAGAGGAAAACCAAAGTGTCTAAGGGCGTGTTAGCCTAAGCACCATGTTTTCAACTTCCCTAAGTAAAAGCATCGGAGTCTCATTCTACAGCACGGGTCCTCACCCTTTCCAGTGCTGTAACCCTTTGACACAGTTCCTCAGGTTGTTGGTGACACCAACCATACAATTATTTACGCTGCTACTTCACCACAGAAATTTTGCTACAGTTACAAATAGTACTGTAAATACTTTTAGAGACAAAGGCTTACCGAAGGGGTCACAACCCAACAGGTTGAGAACATCTGTTCTAAAGTATAGATAAATCTCATGCTTTATAAGTTGCATGACAAAAAAAACAAAAAACAAAAAACAAAAAAAAAAACCAATCTTCTGGTAAATACAACACTTTGTATTTACCAGAATTGTTGAATTCTGTCGTCTCAGAATACATGCCAAAACTGAAGAAAAACTGACTCCTGGTTGGTTCTAGTCTCTTAGCAATGTCTTTCAAGAGAAAGAATTTAAGTTTATTTATGTACATGGACATCTTGCTTGCATGTTTATCTGTGCACCACATATGTGCACGCAGCCTTCAGAGCCCAGGAGAAAGCATTATATCCCTTGAGACCAGAGTTATGGATGGTTCTGAACTGCCATATGGGGGCTGGGTCATTGAACCCAGGTCCTCTGGAAGAGCAACCAATGCTCTTAACCACTGATCCATCTCTCCATGACCCCAAGAATTTATTTTTGAAGTAAAACCTATCATTTTGATTTTTTTATTTTATGAGATTTATCTAACTATATTTTTCTTAGTCAATGTCTTCTTTCATTAATTTTTCATACCTTGTCTTTTAAATTTTTCTCTTCCATTTTTTTCTTTTGCTTTTCTGATCTTCCTTACTTAGACACAGTGTTATCTTTAAATTTTTCCCATTAACAAGCTTTTATTTTTATCTGGAGAATATATACATTTTTCATCTCTGAGGGGACAACATGGCTACAGCTTACCATGTCCCCGTCAAGGCTGGGATGCTTTAGACTCTGAAGGTTGGCAATAACCTGACACACACCTGGTCTAATCAGCATACTGAGCTACTGTGCTAGGGGACCTTCACCCTGATTGCTTTTTACCATCCAGTCACCTGTAACTACAAATAACTAAGTCCCCTCTGTGGTGTGGATAAATCCTAGGAATTGCAAGTTTTACCCAAACAATATTGCAACTAAATACATCATTCTCTGGCACATTCTTCAATCAGTATTTGGTACATGATAACCACTACTGTCTTCTTTTTCTTTCTGTATGTAGATGATGGATGATGTCACACACAGTTAACCAAGCACCAGTCCTTTAGCTGGAGGAGAGATGCCGAGACCAAAGACCAGCTGTTAACCCTTTCCTCCCTGGAACACGGACCCCAGAAGGAAAAGATGGTGGAACACATAAAATTCCTTTGCCTTGATCTCTTAAGACTTTAAATTCTCATGATGAACTTTTCTAAAAGTCTCTGTGGAAATCTTCTGCTCTTGATTCCATAGACTTGAATCTGAATCTTTCCCCTCAACTTTGTCACCTTTGTTTCTCATCAACATCCAATATCCTATTTCACTAGATTAAAGAGGAGAGTTTGAATGACAGTTCCATTTTTAAGAAATCAAGCATGTTGACATCTTTATAATCTTCCATAAGAACAGAAGAACACTGTCCCTCCAAGACTCTTTTGACCTTGTATAAATAAAAAGACTGAATTTAAAAATAAAGGTACCCACTCCCCAGAGAGCAGCAGCAGACCTTTGTTTCCATGAGAAAGTTTCTAACTCTGTCATATGTGGTACTGATACCTGCTTTCTTCCTTTGGTGAAACAACAGTCAGGCTTTAATGAGGTACCTGGTCTTCTTTTTTTTTTACATGTATAAGTGAAGAACCAAGTGTCAGACCTGATAACCAGACTTGTGGAAACCTCTAAATTGCACGTCTGTATCTTTCTACCAATCACTATTAGCTAGGGTACACAGAGTTTGAACAACTGGGGTAATAACCGACTCAGCCAAGACAATTCCTTTCGGGCTGCTACTCTCAGGAGGTTGTCCTTCTGCAGGGTGGTATCAGGTATGAGAGACCTATTTCTTAGAACTGTCCTATATTCCTGCCTTTAGACAGGAAATTCTGGTTAGAACTGAAATGAAGAAGCAAACGGCACCGGTTTCAAATGCTACAGACTGAAACGTGAGTGTTCAGAGGAAGGATGGTAGTCTCCCCAAACAACGGATGCTTACGGACAGAAGGACAGAAGAGACGACCTGCTCATTCTGCTGGTGGATGCCTGTGCCTAAATGCCCCGGGGGGAGCGCACACGACATCAGCTACTGTAGACGGCCCGACATTGCTGCAATTGTGGCAGGCACCAAGGAGATGACATACCTGCTCTCCCATTGTGAGGACCACCTTTCAGCCCTTGTTGGCTGAACAGAGAAAAAAATATCACATCTGGCAAAGAAGGCTGACACTCACAGAGTGTGAAGAATGAGCCCAAACCTCCATGCCAGCAGGGTGAGGAAAAGGGGGCGATTGCATCCAACATGTTTATAGAGGCGACAGAGTGTACAAACCCAGTTGTCCCAGTTCCGAGAAAGCCATGAGATCAGTATTCTCATACCATGTGATTTTTCAATACATATCACAGATCTACACATTACAGAGGCAGATTTACTGCAAGATCTTCTGGTATGAGTATTTAAAAATTTCTGACATCAAATTAAGAAGAAAACCCAACCCTAAATAACTGTCCCCTCCCCACATACAAACAACACCTCCATTCGTTCTGTCTAGTACTGCATAAACTTATCATACCGTCCCATGGCCCAGAGCCTTGTAATACAGAACTGCAGGAGAGACTTGTAGTGAGACACAGGGATCAAGGTACTTTTTTCAGTATGGTGTATATGAAGGGGCCATAGCAGCATGCAGGAGTCTCAGCAGTAGCTCCAGAACACAGACCTCTCTCGCTCAGACTGACAGGCCCAATGCTACTGATGAACTTGAGAAGGCCAACCTACGAAGGAGAGAAACACACGCAAAGATCCCGATATGGCAGCCTCATGACACAAGATCTTTCAGGCCACAAAAAGGGAAGCTGTTAATGACCCGATGGCAGGCAGGCTGTTGACATCCATGGTGGTGAACAAGAGACCCCACCTCAAACAAAGTGGATGACAGAAGTGACAGCTGAAGTCTCTGACCTCCATATTCACACAAGAGGTATGTCTATGAACTGCTCCCCCCCACACAGAGAGAGAATAGATACACTATGAAGTAAGATGGCAATATTTTTTCGTCTACACTGTGATATCAAGTTCCATGCTAGAGAGTCCCCAAAGGATAGTCTCAGCTTTTTATTTCTTTTTAGAGAGCCTCAAAGTTGGCTATTCCACATTCTAGAAGACTCTAGATATTATGATCTGAAAAAAGCACCTAAATATCAGAAAGGCTTTAAAATATAGTAATTTTAACCTTTCCTGTGGTAGTGACTAGATGATCATTTTCATTCCCACAAATGCACACCCAAGGAAAATTGTTTTGTATATATCCAAAGGAAAAAAAAAAAAAAAAAAAAAAAAAAAAAAACGGGCAGGGTATCTTGTCTTCTTAAGTGCATTAAAATGAATTTTAATAAGATTTTCAATTTAAGCAAGGAACTTGGATGCCAAATATCAATGTGAAACGACATAAAACAAACACATTACGAACATCCAGAAATCTGGATTCACAATGGAGATGCTGACAGCCTCTGAAATCAAATAGCACTCAATCACTAATTTTCTTTGAGGCTAAGATTTGTACCCTGCTGGGCTTATAATTTTGTTTTCTCTTTTTCTGCTGTTCATGTGTAAATATTGCAATTTCATTTGACACAAAGAAGGAAAACAACTTAATTTTGTTTCTAAGCTAATGAATGACACAGAGAGTGCCCTCCCGCAGGAGGAGACTGCAAGATGAGCTTCCTGACAAGGACTTGAGAGGTGGGGAAGAAACAGGCCATTTCACATATTTGTAACAAGGAAACAAATTTATTGATTTTTAAAAGACAAGACACCATTTTGTTTTGAAAAACACAAGAAAGCTAGCCTGAGTTCAAGTCTGAAATATTCAGAAAAAATCCTACTAATATCTTTAGTATGTTCCAGTCATTTGTTTAAACAACACACTAAAAGTTAATATATATTTTTATAATTATAAAAGTTCCCCAGTTATTGTACAGTACACAATACAAATCGCCCACAAACTAGTATTTAGCTCCTGCCAATCTTCAGAGGACATGGTATACTAAAAGATTTAGCGTTTCTCACAAAATCACATCAGGAAATACGTATTTACAAAATCAAATACATTATACAAAAAACCATCACATGTTATTCGGTAAAGATGTTTTTAAATAATTAAAAAGTTTATTCAACTGTAGTCCAAAAACTGGAAAAGAACATTACATTATCTCACACATACAATCTCTACAAAAGTTGCTTACCTCATTTACATAATATATTCAGTCGATTGTAAAATAAATGCTCAAATATCTCCTAGTGTTACTATGTTTGTGTGCTTGTGGGACTGAATAATGTAATCTGCCACTTACTAAGTGAAATTTAAATGATGGCACTTAAAAAAAACACAGTATTAAAAAAAAAAGAAAAAGAAAACACAATGAAAGAAGTTTTACCTAGAAGGTACGAAAGCCCTGAGTGACAGTGAGTTACTGATTGGTAAGCGCTACAGTTAACCTAATTAAAAGTTTTCCACCTCAGGCACAATTCCCAAGTGTTCTCAAGGCACTCGCTTAAGTTTCTAGAACCAACTCATTGGTCGCCACATAGGTCCAAATCGATGATGGAGATGAGCAGAGAAAAGAATTTGCTTTGGTACAAAAGATGCTTTTTAAACGAATACAATTTAATACCTTCCTTATTGGGTCATATAAAATTGCGCATGGTAGGCTAAAACAAGGTAATCGTTTGTTCAGAAATGCTAATTTATTCAAGGAAATTTTACTTGGTCATCAAAAGTCAATCAGAGTTTTATTTTTGCTTTCCTCCCCAGAATCATACTTCTCACAGAGATTTGTTGTCATCATTATTGAGCTACATAAACGGTTCTTACCAAATATTTCATTACTCAGGGCTTCCAATCCCAACGTCATACTTTGTTAAAAAGAAAAAGAAAAAAAAGAAAAAAGAAAATAACAAAGGAAAGAGGGGGAAAAGAGTCAAATATCAAAACCAAATAGAAGAGACATAAGGTTTCTTTTTAAAAAGACGTATCACCAATCCCTTTAAACAAAAGGAGAATCAGTCCTAGGCAGTCACTTTGTAAGTGGCTTTTACTATTTAAGTAAAATTGGTAAACTAAACTCAGGTCTACTGGCACATAAAATCACTAGCAGCAATGGGCAAGGCATGCAAACTGAGAAGCATTTACAGTAAATCATCATGAAGAGTCAAAAGAAGAGAGCTAAAGTAAAACCCTTTGAGTATTGCATGTTAGTTAACACATGAGTAATTTGCATGGTCTGACCTCCTCAACTGCCTAAAAAGCAATGTACGGACACTTGCACTATGCTATGGATGTCGGCAGACATCAGAATAGGGTACGCTCCTGCTCACGCCCAGCAAGGGCATCGTGAGCACGCCTGCGGACAACACTGCTCCCTGTTCTGTCACCCAGGGGAGGACCAGATCAACTGTCCAGAAAGTCCCTCAAAGAAATCAGCAATGTTGTCAGCAGAATGCCATTCGGAGATATCTGAAGCAGCTGTCACAGCATCGCGGGGCAGAAGAGCTTAAAGCAGGGGTGTGCTTTGCTCGCCATTCTGCATCTCTATGTCTCATGACAAGTATTAATGTTTTGGAGCATAGATAAAATTATGCCCTGTATGACTTTCCAAACAAGATTTTATGATTGATGCAACTCCAAAGATCCTAAGTACCTCAGAGTTCAGCTGTGTTCAAGGGAACTCATTCCTTCCTAAGGCTTCGCTTACACTTGTACTTTCTAAAGCTAAATAAATGAGATCGTTTGTTTTGGGGGGAAAAAAAAGAAGAAGAAGAAATGTAACCCTTTGTTTTATCATACCCTTTAAAGGCAATCAGGTACCTCCAGTGATCAGCAATCAGTTATAACATAGGCCTGCACGGGCCCACATATGTGTTCTCCTTTTCTAGAGAGTCATGTGATGCTAGACAAGTTGATTTTGTCTTCTGTAAACAGTACACTTACTTAGATGGCAGTGAATATTTGGGAATAAATATATCAAGCCCTCTTGAAGGAAAATTAAGAGTTGTATATAAAATGCAAGTGTTCGACATGGAGACACTTTCTTTTCTGACCCCTCCCCCCCTTTAAAAAACAGCGTAATTAGACATTTGGATATAGAGGCTATTTTACTTTTTTAAAGTCTAAATAAATGATCTGAAAGGCTTTCATCCCCCATTGTATATCTTACAATGCTCAAAGGGTTAATACAAGGCATTACAGCAAAGGGCTTTTCTAGTACTAGAACTAAGCACTGAATTCATGCTTCAGTTCCAGTCTTTTAAAATCACCAGAGTCGCAGAAGTACTAGGGTTCTGTTAAAGGGTTTGTTCTACCGCGTCCATGGAGGTCGCTCTCGTCCAGTCACAGCCCAGTGTTTGACAGCACTGCATGCCAGCCCTCCTCCCCCAGGCTCTGATGTGCTCTGCGCAGATCAACAAAGTTCTGATTTTAGCTTCTGGATGGTTGTGATTTGCTCAAAAGAATTTGGGGAAGAGAGGTTATGACGAAGTCAATCTGTCGTAACTAGCCACTGCCTTACCTTGTGTAGAAATGTGACTAGCCAAGTTTTTGACTTCCTGCTGTGTCCATGCAATGAGCACCATCACAGCGACACACTTGTTCTCTTTTACATGGATAGTTTAAGCACAGCGTTATTCTAGACATTTCAAATAATATCAGTAATGTCAATAATGATAATAATATTTCAAAGACTAAAAATGCATTTAGTACTTCTAGAGAGTGTGTCCATGTGGAAAGGCCCACGGTGACAGCATGGAAGCTGTGGTCACTCCTGACTGACGTCTACAGCACAAATCAAAGGCAGTTAATGTTGCACACTACTAACTTTAGGTATGCAGCGAGAAAACCATTTGTGTATTTTACTTCTGTTTTTAAAGTACACCATCTAAAGAGAGGTGCATGAACCGTGCTATACAGTACAAGGAAAATCACAAAAAAAACAAAAAACAAAAAAACAACGCAGATTTCTAAAAAGGCAGTAAGACTCATACAGTCAATCCAAACGTGACTTGGATGCAAATCCTGAAGTTATTAGTAACTTAGTATCCAAAGGGAAAAGCAGAAACTGGGCCCTGTGTTCCCAGGAGAAGTCATTCCACCCATTGTTCACTGGTTTTGGAAGCATAAATCTTTTGCCTATAATTCTTAAAGTATTTGCCAATATAAAACTATACCTCCGATACTCAGTTGTTTTAAATGGAAATATCTCTTCTGAAATGTACCAATAGCTCATGCACCTCCCTTCCCTTTTCCTCACTAGAAGGACAGCACTTGGTTCGTATACATGTATTTCAAGACTAGCATTTGATTACAATGCCAAGAAATACCAGCAAGTCCTTAAAATGAGTACTGTGTCAGTAAGTCTACCATGAGACAGTCAGTGGCGGATATCATTTAGAAAAGCCAGTTTCAACAAGTAGGAAAATGGAAAGAAAAATGGTGACTAAAACAAATGTGATTGTTCTAACTTATGCCTGCGTATAAATTACTGTTTTTGTTTTTCTAATAGATTTCACAATTCAAGTCCAAAATTGACTGTGTGTGCAATGCACTACAAATAATTAGAAGAGTAACAAGCCATAGGTATTCCTTGTGTGTTTTGGTTAGAGCTATCTACACTGGTGTAAAAGGATTAATGTTCCTGAATATTTGTAAAAGATTTCAGAATATTTTAGAGTCAGTTTCAACCATAACAATATTTATTACTTTCTACTCTGTCCTAATTTAGAACCAACCATGAACAACTGGAAGAAATGTTGAATTCTGGAGGGCCAATCAGTCCCTCAGTCTCATGAATCTACATCTGTCCATTGTTAGCAGATTCCTCTCATGATATCTCCAACACTAAATTAAATGAAAACATAATACACATACATTAAAAATCAGCCAACAAACACAGTGAAACCAGTAAATACATTTGGTCCAATACAGACATGATGTCATCTGGGGACGACAGACAGAGACAGGAAACTCAAAGACCTCAGAGGGAAAATCAAGATGAAGTGAGCTATTTTGTGATTTTAGTTTTATGTGTAAACATTTTCTAACTCACAATGAAGTAGATCCATGGTCTTTTGTAGCTTATGATGGATTATGCAGGGGAGGGGATTGCAAATTCATTGCCTTTCGGGGTCCTCAGTAATGAAGTGATGCTTGGATGCCAGTGAAGGCTCAAACATGAATAAGTTGCTTGATACAAAAATCTAAATCCATTAAAAATCATATTTAAGACATTTAGTTAAGAAATGCTGTTGATTTTCAGAAGGTTGAGACAATCAGGCAATAACAGGTTCAATAGACTGTATTTCCTGATAAGCCATTTGGTATTTTTAACTTTCCAGATTGGAGCTGCCTCTTTTCTTTAACCATAAGCCTCACCCAACCCAAATGGAAAGATGAAGTCTTCAGTATAATATAGGCCTCAGTAGTGATCCATATTTCATTTTGTGCTTCCCTTTCCTTTTTTGGCTTTATTGATTTAATTCTTTATTGACTTTCACCCATTTAATTTTATAATTACTTAAACGAAAGGATGTGCCCTATTTTTGTTGTTGTTGATAGTTTGAGTACTGAAAAGAACCTTGGCTTGTCATGCAACGGAAAATGGGATGAGCCTTAAGGATCTCTGACTTTAGCAGACTCCTGCTCCATGTGCGTGCAAGGCATGTGTGAGTGTATGAGAATATGGGTGTGTGTGTGTGCGTGTGTACACAGAGACACCCAGACACACAGACGGACATTTAGACTGAAAAGATGCACTTCAATAAGTACCTGCTTATGCTGTTAGCTTTCTAGAATTGTAACTAGATAAGAATGGTCTACAACATGATCTTCATGTAACATATTTGTATGAAAACTAGCCTGTTAGCCCACACCCTTAGCAATCTGATTTGTAATCAAGTGATATTCAGCTCCAAGGATAAAACATAGACAAGTCCACTCACAGTCACTCAGCGAGAAACTGAAGTTTTTGTCTCTTTGTTTTGCTTCATTGTCCCCTAAATTCCCCTTGAAGAACATGTGACCTGTCCTCATTTCAGGAATCTGAGCATGACAGGCACAATTTACCAAATGGATTGAAGAGTTATTCACACGAACAAAATAAACCTTACTAAACCTTAGCTCAGTTCTGTTTTTAAGGCACCATGTAATAGCCGAGGTACGATGATCCCTGATGTACATTCTTCAATGGCAATGGTCCATCCAGCCACCTATCCAAATCCTACAGAATCGGGGTCAGCAACAGTGAGGTGTGCCAGTCACACTGCCTTCAGGTTCTGTGTAAAATTTAAATCCATGTACTTTAGAAACCAGGAAATAACAATATGCAGGTCGCTACATTCCTTGCATTCTATACATTTTCTTTTATAATAGCAGCATATTGAACTACTATTAGAAAAAAGACCTGGAATAAAAGAAAGTCATCCAAATGGAATGGTTTCCTGTATGTCCAGCTCAGTATAAGTAGCATATACACTTAAAAAAAAAAAAGTCAAGTCATTTTTTTCTTTTCAGTTTCAGTATCTAACTATAACAGCCCCACTTAACAGCAGAACGCCTCTGTGCAGTGGTCCCAATACAGAATCAGTAGTCTTTAAACAGAGGAATTGGTATGTAAATAATAGTTAAAAGTCAATGTCTAACGGAAGCTTGCATTGTTAATGTGGTTTAATAATTATGTACACAAATTATGTACATATTAGCATAATCTCTTGCAATTCTGTCATTTACCCCGAACTGATAAATGCACAGCTTGATTTTTTTTCAGAGAAAAATAGATGACCTTCCCAACCCTCTACCACTATAATAAAAACGCTCTGTATTCTCTCCATACTCCAAAATGTTATCAAAATAGTGTCTTATGGTTCTGTCCAATGAAAAGCACCTTTCAGAAGCAAGTTTGATGCATCTGCTGCCAAATGGGCATGCCTCCAGTGTAAATCAAAGAAATTCATTTCTTTTGATATTTCACAGAAGTGCATCTAATTAAAAATCTTACACATAAAAATCATACACCAAGACTAACAATCAACAATAAAATATTTTAAGCTACAAAATGCAAATTACTTTTTAATTATGAGAAAACAAAAACAATGACATTAAATGTAAAAATCCTTCTTGACACCTGAAACTAAAAGGGGCGGGGAGAAACTCTTATTATTAAAAGGCAAATAATTTGTGTTAAAAAAAAAAAAAAAGACCTGGAAAAATACATACACCCATTCCATTTCACAACTCCGAAAAGGTAATGTTCAGCACAGATAGACTTTTGACAACAGTCAGCCTTCAGGCTTGTTAGAATTTCAGCTTAAGCCCAGTACCATCGGGGGAAGTAAGCCGGAGAAACCTGCTTTCCTGCCGTTAGACTGCGGTGTAGGTGTTGCCCGTGGCGCTGCACTGCCTGATGGTCTGCGTACTCGTGACGATGTGCTCGCTGTGGAGGGGGTTCAGGAGGCTGGGCTGCACGCCACTCTCCAGCACCGGCTGCATGCAGCCCACTGGGAATGCCTGGCTCAGCTCTGTTTTCTCTCTTTTGGCCTGAGGCTCTGAAGAATCATCCAGGTCTTCATCCATCTCACTTTCAACTTCACTGCCCTCATCTGCGCAAACAGATACCAGCAGAGGACAAACGGGAAACAGCCGTCAGTGCCAGTGCGTGCTTCACCACCACCCCAGTGTACCTCAGCTTTCCCTAGAGGGAACTTGCAGGCTCTCCTCTCATCGGGTCTTATACCCATCAGTGCCACAGTGAGACAGCCACGGTTCTTTCAGATGTTCGGACTTTTATATACAATTTATGTACTAAATAATGTCATAATACTGGTCTTGGGGGTAAGGGCACACACAAAAGTTAGACCATGTTTTTCCATGCTGCCTTAATGTAGATGAGGCCTGTGCTGTCCCATGGTGTAACTGCTACACCATGACTTGAGATGTAGCTACTTTGCAACTGCTGTTCCACAGACAGCAAACGCCACAGTGAATAAATTCTTAGTTCATGTGCTAAGAAAAAGCTAAATATTGAAGCGGTAATGTGAGATGTAAAGAAATGCACAAAGGACCTGCTGCCTGGCAACATTAGTGCTGTAAATATTTGCAATTCATTTTTGGAAATTAAAGATATAAAACATTTAGTTTTACTCCCAAATTTTATTACATTTGACATATAACTGATTTTGTGGGGAAAAAACCCACAAAACTTCATGTTTCATTTTTAGCCTGGGGTAGCCCGAAGGTTAGGGGAGAAACAGAACCAGCTGTGTCCCATCAACAAGGTGAGAGCAGACTGCACGTTCCAGCTTCCACTCTCCAAAAGGAAAGGCCATCAAAACCATGTGCGAAGCAGTGGCAAGAGGACAAACCCCATTGTCAGCAGGACAGGGCTGGGAGGATGGAAAGTCCTTTTATCCATCTTGCTACAGGTGGAAATAGCCCTGTGAAAACAGTCTGGACAAACTCCAGAGCTCCAGATCTATCTGACTTGTGTCATCTCTGCGTGACAGGGATCCTTAGGCTAGGCAATAAAGCAGTCTGTAAGGCAAGCGTTTTCCCCAGTTCCTCAGGACAGCCGGTGCACGTCATGGACATTTGTGTTCCCGTTATGGGAACACATGAGTTTATGGAATTTGTTGTACAAAAGCTACAATGGGTTGAGCAAATTCTTTGATTCTTCAGTTTATGAAGAAGGCTGGAAGTGAGTGATCATCCATTTATTTTTCTGAGGGTTATTACTGCAATTTCACAGGTTGTGCCTTTGAAACAATAACACATTGGGAGAGTCTAACTTTCCCATTTTCCTGTTCTGGTACTAAAATGGAAATTAAGCCAAGCACAGTAATATTAAGCTGCTTGTCCAAGAGGGATATCTGCAGAGTGATGATACAAACATCACTCTCTAGCTAGCGCTTCCTGCTTATCAGACACAGAGGGTGCACACTGGGAAACCTGGAGCTACACACTTGGGGAAACAGTGCTGCATCTCTCTGCAGACTCCCAAGCCCTTTCTTCAGAGGCTCTGGTTAGGAGTAACTGTAGCTCATCCAGGTGCCAAGTCAGAAGACGGCTGTATTTTCTGTGATGTTAAGACTTAAAGTTGCACTGTAGTTCTCCTCACAGCTGTTCCTGCAGGGTTGGGGAGGATCTGTGTCTCTAGCCTCATGCAACTCGCTCACCTTACACCCTCCTGTCTTTTTTGTTTCCTCCTTGACACAGGGTTTCTTTGTGTAGCCTTGAATGTCCTGGACTGGCTTTATAGACCAGACTGGCCTCAAACTCACAGAGATCAGCCTGCCTCTGCCTCCTCAAGTGCTGGGATTCCAGGTGTATGCCACCACGCCCGGCCCCTCCTGTCATTTTTATTGGATTGTCATACTGCTCATTATTTTCTTCAGGAGTGCACATCATGTGTACACAGTAGCACACACTAGGCTGACAGGGCCAGCATTGAGATCTACGTCTCCTTCTCAACTGAAGTACTACTGATCCTGGTTCTACCGTGAACATCACTGCTACCTCTGAGTTCTTTCTCTATGGAAAAGTTGACTGACTACATCGTAAGGTAAGGTATCTTTTTCTTGCCTTGACTAAAAACTTCTGGTCCAATTTTAGAATTTCTCTCCAGGAGTTTGGTCATGGTCAAGAATCTGTTATTTATACTGGACTTCTGTGAGGAAGTTTAAAGAAATTTGGAACTGCATTTAAATTCAACATTCTGCAGTCAATACATTTCACATGCAGAAGACTTGAGGATGGAAAAAACCAACAGCAACATCATGAGGCATTCCAAAGACAGCTGCTGTTTTCACACAGGGTTTACTTGCTATGTCCGGAGGATCAGAGTGTTCCACAGTTATGCTGTTTCCTCTCAGTCAAAAAGCCCTTACAAGTTTCCAGTTCTTACCTTTATCCAGATTTCCAGGAGATACAGCATTTAAATCACCAAACTGCAAAATAATAGGCATTTGTGTAATAGTTACTACCTGACAGAATAAAATCATATTCTATCAGTCTGTGGTGAAAACACCACTCTATGACTTTTAAAAAGTATGAACTGGTGACTGTTTTGATCTCTAACTACAGAGGTCACACAATTTTCCAATCAAATGTGTCAAATTTGACGTTTAAAATATGTTGCAATTGAGCTGTCTTCACCTCTTTGAGAAAGGATAGCAATTTTCTTTGGCTCCCATGCTCCACTTTACTTTTATTTCAACTCGGCAATGAAGAAACGGGCCTGGCTGACCTGGACAATGATGGATGCAGTGAAATAAATGCAGAAAAGCCCCAAGCCAAGCAGTATGCATTAGCTTCTCTCCCATGCTCCGCCAGTGAGGCCTGCGGGGCCCTCACCATGGCTGGAGCATGCACTATATGTTGGGGGACTCTCCCATTAGTGAGAGTGACAAGCACGATGGACACTCCAGAGATGAA
Organism: Meriones unguiculatus; assembly: GCF_030254825.1. NCBI lineage: Eukaryota > Metazoa > Chordata > Mammalia > Rodentia > Muridae > Meriones > Meriones unguiculatus. The sequence continues at coordinate 44,184,878 of NC_083349.1, forward strand.
ACGCTCTTTAGCTTACACTTTAAAATTTGCACCTTTAAATTAATTGATGCTTTTGTTTACCAAAATATGAGGGACCCATTTATTAAAAAAAAAAAAGGAAAGGCACTTGCCACAAGCAATGCAAAAGAGTTCTCAGTGTCATGGAACAATTTACAGCCACGGGCATAGATGTTCCTTTCTACTTAGGTTCAATAGCTTGATGATAATTTAACAGCAAGAAAGTACATTTTGAGTCTCTCAGGGGAACAAAGATAGATACACTAAATAAAAAACTGACTAGCAGAGGTACAAAGCTAATCCAAAAGAAGCGAAGTGAAACGCAAAAGCATCTGCTTTTAGAAAAGATTCAACGGTATTTTTTTTCAAAGTAGTTATTAGAAATTCAGATTTCTCAACAGACTTAAAAAGGATGAGACAGAAATTCTACTTACATTCAGAAGTTTGCTTATAAAGAGTTCCATGATAGGAGTATATTTTTCATCTACAAGGTATGTCTATAAAGTAATAAAACTGATCTTATTTTGCAAACATGCACACATTGTTTCTTTTTTCACCTAAACAAACATTATATTCCACAGTAGCTACCTTGGGAGCTTATATGCCTATTCCAAGGTCAGAGTCATGGAATGTTCACAACAGCCACTTTCAGAGCAAGTTTATGCGTCATTCCAGAAAATCCATACCGTCATCTCTCTCTCAATTATGACTATATATTTATTCACTACACATATTCTTGGACTTTGTTTATAAAAGGTTCCATTTTTCAAATCAAATTCATCTTTGCCACAGTTTTGGATATTTATAATAATGTACCCTCTTACTCCTTATGGTTCTTAGCGTTACAAAAGAAGATTAAGGGGAGGTGTCCCACTCCATCATTAAGCCACCGTTAGGCAGCTTCCTGGGATAAACGCATAGCTTTCCCAGCTGACTGCTTCTAAGGGAAGGAGCCTCCTGGACTTTAATTCTTACTCCATTTGTTGGAGCTTCTACCCTACTACTTCACAGTTGCATCTTTCTGGGCAACAAAACCACAGCTACTCAACTGTGATTTTTAAAGAAGATCCTGAGCACAGGGGCCAGAACCCTATGTACATTTAAATAAGATTCACAGTATAAATCATATGCGAGTTTTCAATCACAGAATCCAACAAGCAACACGCAGTCAGAGGGACCGTGTATCCACCTCAGGTCTTAAACACTGCGTACTACAGGCAGAGAGTTCGCAGCTGAGGAGCATTACGTTACTTCTGACTGACAGCATACTTGCTTTTCATTTTCTAATTCTTAGGGTCTAGTTTTTGCAACAGCCGGCAGTTATGGCGCTAAGCACGTCTCTGCTGATGAAAAGGTGAGAAAAGATTATGCACCCTTATCTGAATGCTTGGGAGCCAAAGTGTCTCAAATTTCTCATTTTTTCCCCAATGTTAGAATATTTGCAAACAGATAATGAGATCTCTTATGGGTGGGACCTAAGTATAAATATAAATTCATTTCTTTTCTATACAATTATGTACCTAGACTGATGGCAATCTTAAATACTCTTTTTAATGTGCCTGAGCTTTGACACCACACAAAGCCAGGGGTGGTTGGCCTGCGTTGTAGTGGCACTCGAAACTATCAGATTTTGAAATAGTCTTAATTTTTGGATAAGGTAGTTCAAAGTCTGTTGCATTTGTTAATGGAAAGAACTTAAAAGTCGTTTGTTATTACATACAAAGGATTTCCTTAGAAAGTTTATTCTTAACCTGAATGTGTTTGGCCATTCATAAAGCTGAAAACAGAACCCAAGCACCTGAAGCCACTGGTTGTTCCCGTCCTTAGCAGGCCAGCGCTCAGACCCAGAGTGCTGCTTGCAATGCTCCATGCCAGATGCCATACAAGGAGTGGCAGAGGCATTGCCGATGGCTTAGGGAACTCTGGGATTCGGGACAAGCTCCACACACACAGCAAATGATGTGAAATCAAGGAATCCAGTGAAGAAGAGAAGAAATTTTAAAAGCCCATGGAGAAAAATGTTTATGTACATTTACATGTATATATGAAATAGTACAGAAAATAATTTCAACCCTACAGTTAGGCTGAGTAGGATTCAGAGTCAGTTCACCTGCTCATGTTTTTCAATAAATATTTAATGAGCACTTATCACATTTTGAACACTGACCCAACCAACCAGTATCAGTCAGATTGATTGGGAAAATCCTTATTCTCATGGACGTAACAATAAGTAGCTGCTTCTGGTATGACGGCTAGCTAGGCTAGCAGGGAAACGAGGCAACCCAAGAAACCTTAGGGAAGGTTTAGAAGCATGGGGTCAAAGATGAGAAGTGGAAACCAATGGCACAGGTTTAAGGTTTGCATAGTGATCAAAGAAGTAGTGGACATGGGTGGGCGGCTCAGAAAAGCCAGAAGCATGGAAATCAGGCAGACGACATGGACCTGCACTAGGTCAGCACAAAATGCTACAGAAGAGAAAGAAGTGATACAAGGTCTGGATTGACATTAACGAGCGGGACTCACAAGAAAGCCAGGGTCCTGGAAAGTGCTCTTTCTAGAAGTTGGTGAAGCTGCTTTTGTAGATTTCCTGCTGGGAAAGGACTGCGCAGAGAGGAGCTGCTGCTCACTGGTGTGGCATCCTGTGCAGCACGCGTTTTTACTGGCTCAGTACACAGTGCGCCTTCTTCTGAAGAGGTGTGGCCTCATGGGTCACTTTCTTAATGCACCTCCTTGGAAAAGTCTCTCCCCAGTGCTCCCAGTAACAGCACCATGGCTTGCTTCAGACGGCCTTCTGCACAAATGTACAGATCTGACTTTGTTTGCTCATCTAGCATGTGTGTTTCCAGCTATAACACTGGCGCCCTAGCATGAGGACTCTGTCCTGTTGCCAGTACACTCCAAACCTTAGGTAGTACCTGAAGAGTAAACATGTTTTTACCAAGTATACACACTTATTCCTTCATTTCAGTCCCACAAAATAACAAAACTTAGGGTGTGTCAAGGCAGAGGAACCAGATTTCATCCTGTAGCTATGGAAAACAGTGAGCTGATTTGACTAACATCACATAGTAAGTATGTGATATTACATTTGAGGTCCGGCATTTTCATCTTTAGGTTATGAAGGAGAAAGAAAGATTTTGGGGGTGGGGACAGTGAGAGGATTATAGAGATTTCACATTTTAGTAAGGCATATAAATATATAAATTATGGGATTTAAAAAGCACTCTTGTAGAAAATGCATGGCATTCAGTGCACATAGGTATTAAAATTCTGTCAGCCAGATGACAGGAAATACTGCAAAGTCAGAACCAGCACGAATTACAGTCAAGGCATGGTGTAGATGACAGCAGACTCGATTTGTTGTTTTTGAGGAAAAAGACTTGCCTGAGAAGGCACTTCCTGTAAATCCTAACCAGAGATTACAGCACAGGAGCACCCTGAGAGGCACAGAAGCCCCGCAGCCTGCGGCAGCCTACCAGGCTGTAACTCGCTGTGCTACCCCAATGGCTAGGATGTGAGTGGGGACCCTCTCCAGTAGGTCTCCAAGAGGGCTACAGTGGGAGCCCAACAGAGACTAAGCTGTTGAGGGGTTGTTTGCAAGGATGTGGAGGCTTCATGTGCCTAAGATGTTTACTAGGAGCACAGAGGCGAAAGCCGTCAGTATGACACAAGTAAGTCAGTCCGGAGGACGAAGTAGAAACTAAAATTGAGAATGCTAAAATGGATGAGCTTGAAGACCAGAACACCTTTAAATTCCTCATCCAAATGAAGACTTAGAAAGCAAGTCTAACATGAAAGCCACACAGTAAGGGATGGGATAGCCTGGTTTGTTAGCACCACCCCATGGTTCCATGAGGTCTACACTGTACAGAGGACATAGTCATATGCCTAGTTGCTGGCATGTGAAAGGACTACGGGCCATGTACACAGGAGAACCCACAGTAAGTGCTACCACAGTGCCGTAAGCATTTCTATGGACCTTGATCACAACCAGCTAGGCCATACACTGACGAAAGCTTCAGCTACATAAGCCTATTTCTCTACAAGTATCAGCTACTACAGGGGTAGTCTACACAGATTCTGGACAATGAGCATGCTGGCCTTATTGTGCAGGCCAGTACTGGCAGTAGTTGCAACTTCATGTACACCTATGTATGAATGTATACACAGCCCAGGTTAGCCCTGAACCCACTATTTGTTTGAAGTTGGCCTTGAACTTCCTGCTTCCTGACTCCACATCCACATGCTGAGATTACAGGCGTGCTACCATGTTAATTTGCCATTTAGTTTATAGAAAGTCCATACAGAATCCTCCCTTTACTGCTGCCATTTTATAAGCACTTACAAAACATTTCAATCATTCCTATTAGTTAACACTGAATCCAAGCCTAGCTGTGACTGTCTAGACCTAATTATATTGATGCTCTTCCCTAACATGGGCATTTTCTTTCTAACTGACTTATTTCTCCATTCTATTTTGTTGGTCGTGTTTTTCAAACCACTGAATTAATCTGCCTCTGATTATCACTTTGGCTACACACCAAAGAATGCTGCTAGACTCTCTATAATTCTGTGGATTGTTTGACTCAGTATTCAAAGACTGTAGGCTACTTTTCTGTTACAATTCAGCATTATTAATGCCTGCATTATGTTTTGTTATCTTTTCTGTTTATTTTAGCGCCTGAGTTTACCTTTGTTGACCCAAAAAGTGATGGTCTAATTATACAAATTATTGCTCGAGATTGTAAGTACACAATCAATTAAATCTAACTCTTAATAAAAGGCAATCATGTACAATTTGGGCCAATGAATAGAATTTCAATACTTATCAACTTTATGCAAAAGGGAGGGGATAGGACCTACTATCAAGTACTTACTATGTATTTTTCTGCCTGTCTATCTACCCTATCTACCTCATAATGCCAGCAAGTGGGCATCAGGCTGCTGGGCCGTGACAGTGTAGTCCTCACAGCAGCATAGAGAAGTGTTAACACAAGGGTGCTTTCCAAGGCTTTGCAACTGCTCTGGTGCTCAAGAAACTGCCCGGAGGAAAAGGCTGTATCCTGTTCCTTCCCAGAACAGCTTACCTTCGACTTAATCTAATTTAACCCTTGCAAATTCCTATAAATAAATTTCCTTTAAGTTTATTTTACTGATGATAAAATTGAGACTCAAGCAAGAATAAATGTAACTTTTTAGCTATGCAATTTAAATTAAAGTGGTGAGTACAGCAGGACAAGGAAACACAGGACATAGACCAGCTTGACTGGATTTAAATCACTATTCTGTCACTATAAGCCGTGTGACTCTAGGCCAATTATACTCTTCAAGCTTCTGGTTTCCTTGTCTATGGATTAGACAGGGTTATCATCAAAACTAAATATGCACCTTTTATCAAAAGGCACAGGACAGAGACCAAGCCAGGCTGTCTTCACACCCAAGTTCCCAACACTGTGGAGAGAACCTTAAGATTTCATTCTATAACCATTAGAGGATGATTTCAAAATAAATGCCTCTCAGTTAAAAGGGGCTATAGAAATCCTAGCCTGTTAGGCTTTGGCTTTGACCTATAGACTTCACGGAGGGTTGGGGCTGGAAATAATGGTTTTACATTGATTAAGCTATTTATGATGTAGAAATAAACAACAAAATAAACAAGAAAAGGGCTGGCCTGCAAATGGTCAAGGCGCACATATGCAGAGTGTTTGCAGAAAGCTGGGAATGGTGAGCAGCTCAGCTATGTTTTGGCCAATTGCTTCTCCTTCCACTCCGAGGAGTGAGGAAAGGAATATGGTGCTTTAAAGCCTCCCTCCGAGAAGCAGGGAAACTGTTCACAAACAGATTTAGAACTTCTGAGTCAACCATAATCTTCTTCAACTTTCTATTATTGGCTTGAATTTTGGAACATTCCGGATTTTTTTAAGTCACATAAAACTCAGCAATGGTCAATTACTTTATGTTTTGTTAAATAAGGTTAAGGATAGGTGGTGGCAACTATTTCAGATGCTTCTGATGGAGAAGAGGGAAGTCTCTGAATTTTAGAATGTTCTGGGCATTGTTTACTTAAATATCTACCAAAAGAGAACCATTTTGCAGTTAGCACTGGTACAGGGTTTCACAACTTGGGGGCAGAGGGAGTTGCAGACTTATAACTTTAATTTCCAACTTTACTCTTCAAGAAATACTGATGTTTACTTGGAAAAGTATTGGGTTTCTTGGTAGCTTTCTCCAATGAGTGTAACTTTCTAATATATTTTCTAAGAGTTGTCACTAAAAATGACAAAAAAAGACCAAGATTTCTGTCGGTTTGCTCCATACAATGGCAGCTTTCATTCTGTTACTGCTAATGGCCCTGCTCTTTGGGGCTGGCCTGGCGCCCTGGCAATGTTCATATATGTCCCCACATACTGAAGTATACTTGGGTGCAGCTTTAACTGTTCAGCCTTTTCATTCCCTGTGGATACAACAGCATAGTCATCTTCACACTGATTCAAAATCTGTAAAGAAAACCAGTCAGCAGAGAACAGTTAGGCTGTACAGTGTAAGGCAGTACAGGCCATAGCTGCTTTGGAAAGAAAGTGATTTCAGACCTAGAAATGCTCATTGTCATCACCAGGTCAAAGCCAAAGCAGGGAGCAGTCTCTTTCCTGAGCTCATTCAAGAGTCCTGCTTTGTTTTCCCTTGGGTTGTTCCCCAAGGAGTCAAGTGGAGGTTTCTTTTTAGAGCTTGTTTCCCTCCTGCAGTCTACCTTTCTACCATCCTGCTGTTTTCTGCAATCTCAGAATTCCCTGCCCAACAGCCCCGAGTTCCTTCCTAGGCTTGTGCAAATCTCTTCAGAGATGTGGCCGCAGGGGCTTGGGGGGAGCAGCCAGTTTATTTGCAAGGTGTAGAAAAATCCCGAACACTAGCCTGAGGTGTTCACAGGCTAAAAGAAGATAGGTGCACAAGGGTAGATGCCGGCTGCAACTGTGTCTCTTTTCTGGTAATGGACATTGGAAGAGACAGAACATTAAATCTAAGAAATGTCCTTAGTTATCAAGATACATCTATTAAAAGTAATGGATGGAACAGATTTTATTTATAATTAGTTCAAAATGTCTAAAATAGTTAGACATGTGATACCTCTGGTCCTGCAAATGTTAGGTTGAGGCTGGAACAACACACTTCATGCAAATCAAAAACAACACACTTTATGTACAGAAGAGAGAGAACTCTGCTCCTGACCTGATTTGCTATCTTGGAGACCACACCCAATACCTAAGAGCAAATAAGAGCCTCAGTATTTTACAGGAGAGGAGTGGAGTTTGAGTAGAACCAGCTGTCTTAGTTGGGGTTCTATTGCTGTGAAGAGACATCACAAGCACAGCAACTCTTGTGAAGGAAGACGTTTAATTGGGGCTGGCTTACAGTTCAGAGGTTTAGTCCATTATCATCTTGGTAGAAAGCATGGCAGCATTCATGCAGACATGGTAGCTGAGAGTTCTACCTCTGCATCGAAAGGCAGCAGGAAGAGAGTGTGACACTGGGCCTGAGCTTCTGAAACCCCAACATCCACCCCCAGTGAAGCACTCCCTCCAACAAAGCATGCTTGCTCCAAGAAGGCCACACATCCTAATCCTTTCAAATAATGCCTCCCTTTGAGTCTACGGGACCCATTTTCATTCAAACCACCACAGCAGTGATGTGACAATGAGAGACAATGAGATTGAGCAGGGTTGGAAACATATTCTCTTTAAGACATATGTGAGTTAGATTTATAGAGCTTACATTGTCTTCATTCTTTTTAAGATTTATTTCTTATTTACACAGCACTATGCCTGTATGTGTGCCTGCAGGCCAGAAGAGGGCACCACATCTCATCATAGACAGTTATGAGCCACCATGTGGTTGCTGGGAATTGAACGCTATACATTTGGAAGAACACCCAGTACTCTTAACCTCTGAGCCACCTTTCCAGCCCACATTCTTGTTGAGGACATCTTTTGTGACACTTTGATCATTGTATTTTAGTAAAACAATGACATGAAGAAAACAGTAATTTCTTCAAGAAAAGATCTTTCCTACTCTAAATTAGTACAGCTGTAATATCAGCACTTGAAAGGTGAGGCCGGAGGATCACCATGAATCAGAGGCCAGCATGAGCTACAAGGCAAGTTCCTGTAGAGGAATGTTAATTCAGAACATGGCTGTTCTGGGAAGAGATTACCTCCAAAGACCTTCTAGGTCTATGTGCTCCAGCTGGAATACAAACACAGCTTTAATCCAGGAAACAGAGGCAAGCAGATCTGAGTTCAAGGCCAGCTTGGTATAGAGAAAGTTTCAAGCAAAGAAAAGCTCTTAGGTCCAGGCATGGCGGTACATGCCTTTAATCTCAAACAACGAAGGTAGCACCAGAGTTTGAAAGTGATGTCTAATTGAGTGGCAGAAACAGTGACAAATCAGAGAGAAAAGACTTGGCAGAATAGGATATGCCCAACTATCAGGAGCAGAGAGAGAAAAGGGAAGCTACTTAAGGGGCAATACTGAGAGAAGACAGTTCTACCGGGACAGTAACAGAAAGACAGGTTGCAGAAAGAGAAATCAGGTGAAGAAAGAATACACCAGTGAATGAGAAGGAGCCAGATGATCTGAAAAACATGGGTTGAGTGAGTTTGTGGCCAAACAAAGCAATTCAGAGGCTGAGAGAAAAGCCAGTTTGAATAAGTTAGCTGGGAGAGTAGTTTGAGCCAGAACAGCTGAGTTGAACCAGCCAGGCCAGAGCTCAGTAAGGAGTAGAAAGGGTGAGCTTATTAAGCAGTAAGCCTCAGAGGGTGAAAACATTCTAGGCCTAAGTTAGATTGTATGGAGGCCAGAAACTTCCAGGATTAGGCCTAGGCCTAGGTTAGCAGACAGAGGTGATAAGCCCCTGAGAGACAATTACAATAGGTGAATAAAAGTTCTTTTTACATGTTCCTGTCACAAAAGAGAAGTAAGAAACACAAAGACTTTTCCCACGTTGACAAAACCACGGCAGTTTACCTTTACTAATGGGGCCCGCAGCCACCACCTCCTCTACAACGAAAGAACCACAGTTCAATAAAGTCGCAGGGTCACCTGGATCAGGAATTATTGTAAAAACGCCAGTAGGTGGCGCTGTCATGCTTAATCTGTGTCCAGGAATATTACAAGTAGCTTGCTCTTTGCTTTTAGGGGGCATCCAAGAAGCCACCAGTCAAAACATTCTCTAAATAAGCCAGTGACAGGCACCTCTGAAGAGGGTTGTGTGCTGAGATGTCCTTCTACCTCTGTCTTACCCCAAAGCCCATCTACTGAATTCTTATGATTCCTCTTCTGTTTTTAGTTTTTTTCCTTCCCTTTCATTTTGAATATATTAACTTTGATGGATCTGGGAGAGATTTTCCCCAGATACAATTATTAGGTAAGTTATTTTCCATATTTATGTTCATAACTGAACAATTAAAGAGTCATTTTCTTTTTATTTTTAGATTTCGAGTCAGGATTTTATTACCATAACCCAGGTTAGCCTCAAACTTTCAATTCTTTGTCCATATAACATGTGTGTGGCACCATTCCTAGGACATGATTCCTATATTTTTTCTTTTGAAATGTTGGCCAAAGAGGTGGTTTAGACCTAATAATATGTGAGTATAGTTATAATTAAAGAGAAGTCAAATATAATTAATTTTAAATATGTAATATAAAATGCTTGTCATGGAGAATTGTTTTATGAAGGAACCTGAATTGTATATATTCAGTGACTATGTTAGTAAACTCTGTATTTATGGTGTAAGACATACATTCCACAGACTTCCTAATTCTAAACAGTCACATGGTTTTATAAAGGGCTATTCTGATGCTCAGTTTGCTCTGTCAAGAGTAGCAGAGAATACTTTATGGTTTTTGAAATTTTCATTTACAGGTGTGCAACAGGAGTAACTTTTCTATCTTATGTCCACTCTTAGAGTCTCACCACTGCTAGAAAGCCTAAGGGCACACTTAAAATGCTTACATAAATGTGTGAAAATTACACGAATTGAATTCTGGCTTTAGGTAAATTCTGTTTTCTATCATGTAGGTAAAAACAAAAACCATCCAACCAAATAAATGAACAAAGGGAAAAAGAAGAGTACGTCTACAATCACAAATGCTTCAAATGACATCATAGGAATTATTAATGTAGCAGCAGGCTGACATTTGGGAGGAAACTTACAGGGACTGTGGGGTGCCTTCTACCCGGAAGACTTAATCAGTGGTGATCCTCACTGAAACAACTGAATGACAATATTATTGGTGACAATGACTTCATTCAAAAATGGATTTTTTTTTGTCTGTTTACTGTGCTTGATAGAAAACAGGTTGATCTCTAACCTGCTCAAATAATGTTAGTTTTAAGATTTACGGAACTATTATTAGTGAAAAGATAAACCAAGTTTTTAAAGCTTTTTTTTAAGCTCCCTGCCCCCATTTTTAGACCTAGTTAGCAATTTGAATCCCACCCCTCCCCCACCTCCAAGAAGTCTGTAATAAAGACAAAACACATGGCCATCCAGGCCACCCGGCTGGGGACAGGTGATGAATGCAGCATCAAAGTGTGATGTTACAAGCAGATTCCATTCCTCCTTAGCCATGTGACTTTGGGAAAAGCACTGGACAGTTCTGTATCCAATTTCATGGTCAGCACACTGACTGGGGGAGGGACTGGATCCTCCTGAATCTTTGGCCTCTGTGTGGCCACAGTTCTTCCGACTGTGGAGTCTGACAGTGTCTACCTGGCCTTTCTGTGGCTTGCACCTCAGAACCTGCCATGAAAACTCACTGGCCATGATCCCCATCTCAGCTGTTCACTTTTCATCGGGCCTCTGATGACTGACACCATGCCTCCAAAGTCTCCAACTTCTTAAAGTATTTCATTTCTCATCTCAATATTATTTCCTCAGGAGAGCCTTTCTTGGCCTTCCTAGGCAAAAGTAACTGCCCCTTGCTTCAAGCACCTCCTAATCTTCTGAAGCCTTTCTTTATAGCACTGAGAATCTATAGCTATGTAGTTACAGGCTGCTTAATAAATATGTCTGCCACTGCAAGGCAAGTTCCTTGAAGATAGAGTCAAAATCCATTTTGTTCAGTCATATCCAAATCTTAACAGAGTTGTTAAGTAAATGAATCAACTAATTTTAGAGACAAAAGTCTGGTTTTCAACACAGAAAAACATGGATTGTCCCAAATTCCTTTCTTTTGACTTGAAATTTTTTTGTTATCTTCAGGCATCAAATCTGCACATATATGAATCATACAGAGAACCATGCAATTACTACTGGGTAAGCTTTAAAACAAAAAGTAGAAGTCCAGACTTCAGAGAATCAGATCATGTAGTATAGTCCGTGGGAACTGGGCCTCATTGAGGAAGTGATATTTAAACCATGAAGTAGGAATCAGAATGGGCAAGGAAAGGTGAAGCGAGGGCCCCAGGGAGAAAGCTCCACTTATGCAGTGGTCTAATGATGAGGTAGATGTGGTAGTCGAGAAGGCACAAAAGACTGACATGGCTGTAAGAGGAGGAGGAAAAGTGAGGGGTTGAGGCCGATGGGGAGCCAGGTCAGGTTTTAGATGCTTCTTGTACAAGGTGAGAATTTTCTTCCCCTAATTAATAGAAGAATAAACTAGTGAGGAGTTTTAGGTAGGGGATAACACAATCTGCTCTGCTTCTGCCTAAGACAATATTGACTACACTACGAGAGGTTTGAGATCCGGAAGGCTTAGTCAGTGCTTACAGTTGGGTCAAGACAGAAAGATGACCCAAGATAATGCTTGGATAGGATCATGATGACCTCTACCAAAACAGAAATATAAGAAGGAATTTCAGGGGCATAATTCAACTAAGCATATAATAAGCTCTCAATGTCAGCAATTATTGATTTTATGATGACATTATTAATGATGATTAAAAAGTGGCTGCTTATAGTTGTGGGAAATGGTGAATTTTATCAATCTCAATATACTCTGGTCTGACACGGTGGCCCCACCCTTTGTGAAGGCACTTGTGAATCTGGTGTTTGACAAGGGTAGTTCACCTCTTTCACCCCTCTACATACCCCCCCACACACATACACACACAGAGAGAAAGAGAGAGATAGAGAGAGGGAGGGAGAGGGAGGGAAAGAGGGATAGAGAGAAAGAGACAGCTATGTATTAAGACAGCATCTCAATAATGCAGCAGAGGCTAGCCTTGAATTTGTTATCCAGACCAGGCTGGCCTTGATCCTCTGTTCTTCCTGCCTCTACTTACCAAGTGCTGGGCTTATAGGCATGCATAATCCACCACGTCCAGCAGGTGTTTGGGAAGAGAAATTACAAAGGGCAAAGTGAGAGTAAGTTTAGGACAACACAGGAGGAGAACATGAGGTGTAGAGTGTGTGGGGGTGTGGGGATGTGCAGTGGGAGCAGTAGGTGGTGGGTGGTGGTGGTAGCTGTTTCTTGGCAATCCACCTCCATTCCACAGATATAAAATTATTTTAGATCAGACAGTAGGATTAAAGCCGAAAGTCTATGCTAGCTTGAAAGTCTTCTGAAGTATAGTGCTAGGGGGAGATTCAGCAGAGAAAATTAGCCTTGGTTTGCTACGTGGACTGAATGGTGCACTCATGTGGATTGTGAAAAGGATTACCTTACACACTGGGTTAGGGTACAAAGCAAGCAAACAGACTGGGGTTACCTTCAGAGCTCTAGTTTTACAGAAGCGAATTTATGTCTTATTACTATACCTAAATTTTATCAATATATCTTTGCATTATGCTGTGATTTCTTACTCATTTGCAGCCTATTCATGTAGTCAAGAGTGTCTATTACAATGATTATGTGGCCCTGTTGATAGTGTGTCTCACTTCAATCTTGCAGTACTACTATTGGCTGCAGACTCACGGGAGGAGGTGGCTAAGCCTTGACAGTGGAATGGGCTCATGCCTTTGTTCTTTAGCCATGCAATGGAAGCAAAGACCATGAAGGATAAGCCACACGGTGACATCATCCTGTTCATTCTGGTAAAGATCCAGAGCACAGAGGTGTGTGGCAAAGTGTTAAATGCACTAAAAGCTAAATTCAGAAGTCTTGAGCCCTGATGTGAGAAATCTTTCATTCCAACTGGGCATCTTGTAAAGAGATATGTATACAGCTAAAGTAAAGAAGGTCCAATTTAAGAAAGATCCAGATTGTTTGGCCTATTATTTAAAAGCTATAGCAGTTCTTGCTTCATCTTACACATTGTCCATTCAGTATCATTTAAACACAATCACACAAAGATGTATATATCATCAAACTGCAAATGATGCCTTTTAATTGGAATAGATGAATATTAAAAATGATGTCAGAAGCATTTAACATTCAGGGCTGAAGAGATACCTCAGCCGTTAAGTGCAAGGGCTGGTCTTCTAGAGGATCTGGGTTCCCCTTGAGCACACACATGGCCACTCACAATGGTCTACAACTCTAGTCTCAGGGGATCTGACAGCCTCTTTTGGCTTCCTTAGGCACTAGGCATGCACATGGTACATAGACATACATACAGGCAAAGTACTCACATACTTACAAAAATTTTAAGGATTGTTTGACATATATTTTACTTATAGTAGAATATTTGTAGTAGTTTATAGTTGAATTTATAGAGGTGCTTAAAGTATTTTGATTATTTTATTTATACTGTATTGTTTTGTTTATTAAACAGTAATTTAGCAGTATTTAACTTCAATAACTCCCCTTGCCTCCTCTCTGTGTGTCTGTTTCCTGGGTGTTGGTAGGCTAGATCAACATATGATGTTTTCCACTAACATTGTCTACCTTAATTTTTTGAGGCAGGGTTTCTTACTGACCCAAAGTAAACTGATAAAGCATGAAAAGGTAGAAATTAATTTCAAAGGGTTGCAGTGAATTGGTAAGTGTTCTATTATACACAAAGGATGTAGAGATATGCTTGCAATACAGTAAAAAGTGTCAGTGAGCATTGCCATCATCGTCTGCACTCTGAAACAAAATTATCCACTTCCCTCTTGAAGGCCGGGAAAGAGCCCACAAACTACATACTTAACACATTTTTTTGGGGGGAGGGGTTCTTAGCTTTATGATAGGCATTGGTCTTTCTCATCTCCTACTCAATAATTTTCTTTGTAGAGTCTTTTGTTTCTCTAAAGTTTTTTTTTCTGTTCTATTTTGTTTTGTTTTTAATGTGGATATATATAATGAAGCAAAATATTCCACTGACAGGATAGTATCTTCAACTTAAACATTCTGTGATTAAAAACACACACCATCAGTCCCCTTGTAGTCATTTACAAGTGTAACCAGAAACCAAACAGTAGATGTTAGCTCTTGAAACTGTCTTACCTCGCCCATCACTGCTATCGGTGTCTCCCCCGTCGCCTGAGCAACACGGTGCTCTACGAGGTAGAACATGTACTCGTCATACAGCAGCCGGATCAGGTGAAAGGAGCCAAAGCTAGCAGCACTGCGCAAGGTTAAGTCCCGGATAACCATTGAGCTGTTCACGAGAGAGGGCGGGGACGGAGCCACAATTAGCGGTAAGGGTCATGGTTCAGAATCTCAGTCCTTTTAACAGCAGTTAATTTGGGAGACTAAAAGAAAGTATAGGCAACATTTATAGTACAGAACTGAGGCTAGAACAATTTCATTTTTGAAAGCCGTCAGCCCAACTTGATGCAATGTGGGAAAGTGGTCCTCCTCACCAAGGCTTGACTGTGATCTTCAGTAGAGCCAGAAAATACAAAACAAAACAAAACAAAACAAAACAAAACAAAACAAAACCAGAGCTTTAATTGTTATTGGCATGTTTGCCCCTTCCATTGTGCTCACAAGAGACAATTTAGATCAGAGACAATTTGGAAAGACCGAAAACTCACCCCCAGTATAAGAAAAATCAACTCAAAGTGAAGATTATATTGATGATGACTGACGTTTTGTCATTACTAACTGACAAAGATCTGTAGAGCACACTTTGTGCCAGATTTCATACAAAAATACCAAGCAATGTTCCCTGAAGTCTAAATTGAGGTGAGTATGTGGTGAATATTGATTCTAGTTTCCTGGTGATTTTCATATAAATTAAGGTGTTTTTCCCCTATTAGAGACAAGAAGTATAGATGGATTCAGAAATAATTTAATCTGAAAAACATGACCATTTAGTGTATACATTATATAAATGTGAGCCATATTGCTAGAATACTAACAATAACTCTATTACTTTAAAAATAAAAATAAGTCCAAATAAAATTGTGGCTTTACTAATGATTTATCAACTAATGAGCTTGTTTTTTTTACTTCAAATATGACTGTGATATCTGTGACTCATGGTGAGAATAATGTATGTGTTTATGCATGTGTGTTTTTACGAGCTTTTACTCAGCTGCCTTTTTTCTAAAGAGTTCTTGCCTATAAATACTAAAACTGTCATTATATTCTCAGGAGGAAGAGGTAAAATGTCACAAATGAAAGCCTTATTTTATAATGACCAATTATAAAATTCCAGACAAATGAAAGAATAGTAAGTAGGCTTTACTTTTGCCTTCTGCTTCATTTTCAACTTTTTAAAAACAGAGATTTAAATACATCAGATTCCTTACATCCATTTTGGGAAGTGACATATCATGAGCTGACATTTGAAGACAGAAGCTCGGGGTTCTGATGCTGGCTCTTTGCTACTTGACTCTTAACCTCAAAGAAGCAATTTCCCAGAGGTTCTTTTCTCTAGGGAAAGTGAAAGCACTATTTTGTCTTAAGCTAATGTACATAACCACTTCAAGAATAAAATTAACTGAAGAATATGAAAACAGTTTATGAATAAATAGAACACAACTATAATTTATTATTATTGTAACAGAACAGAAAAGGCTATTTATAATTTGTTTATCAAAGAATGAAAATCATTATATGATGGGCAGAAAACTTCCCATTTATCTTTTAAATCATTATATTAACAGAAGAAAAGGTAAAGCTATACAAGCTTAGCTAGACCCATTTATAGCATTCCTTAAACAAACAAACAAACAAACAAACAAACCAGGTCCTCACTCTGTAATCTAGGCTGGCCCAAGTTTCATTATGTAGCTTAGAGACTGGTATCTTCAGCAATCTTTCTACCCCAGCTTCCCATCTATGTGTGGTTACAGGTGGCCTTTGTAATCTTGCTTAAAACCACATAACCATCTTTAAGGCTTAGGAGCTGGTCTGGGAGGCAAATGAAGCAACACATAGCAGTTCCCTTTATCTATGGGTTTTATTTTCTTGGTTTTGGCCACTGCAAATATGAAATGAAAATTCCAGGAATAATCAACAAATTTCAGACCACATGTTCTTCTGCATAGACTGATGAAATCTGCTCTTGGGCTCCCATCACCTGGGATACAGGTCATCCTTTTTGCCCAGCAAGTCCAAGATGTATAATGGTCCAGAATACAAGAGCAGTAATATTGACAAATTAGTATACCAAGTTCTGTAAAATGGCTACTTAAGAAAGTGAAGGTTGTTGACTTTAGAGAAAAAAATATTGAATGCTGAGATAAGAATGATGGTAAGAATGAATTTTTTATCTGTGCAACTGAGACAAAGGGAAATACATATGTGCTATCTTTGCTGTCATACTTCAGACTGCAAAGATTTTAGCCACAACTTGTGATAAGTGCTTAACATCATGGTGTACAAGCAGTTATACCTTGGGCTGAGTAATATTGGTAGTTTCAGGCATCTCCTGAGATGCTGAAATATTTCCCTTATGGATAATATGGATAAGTGTACTCCTGTATGAATGAGCATTCATGACATGAGCATGGCCCTGTCAAGGATGCTAATGTCTCAGGCTCAGGGGAATGGCAGGGCCTTCCTGTGTCAGGCTAAGGGTGAAGACAAGGACTTCCTTGTCTGGGACTTGGGGTACGGCGGGGCCTTACTGGGTCAGGCTCAGGGGAATGACAAGGCTTTTCTATAGTCTGAGTACAAACATTAGCTAACTATTGACCTTTAACTAAAAGCAGTAATGTGCAAAGAGTACTAACCACAGCTTCCTCAGATAACTTCATGTCCATGCTGTCCTGAGACTACTCCCCTACAGAGACCCCTTTCCTCCTTCAGAATTTTTATAATAAATACGCTGCGTTATCTGGGCTATCAGTGTGTCTACATGTGAGAACTCCACCTAATTACACATTTCAATTACTTGTGCCTGTCTTTTCTTAACCTGCCAACATTCCCACTAAGGCCTCCAGGTACTTAGTGGGCAGGTCAGGGCACTGAGAATATGTGGGATTTTAATAAAACTGGTCATTACTCAGTACTGGGTATACTAGAGTTAACGGTATATTCATTACAATAATGGTTTCTGTGTTTAAACAAAATACCTTTAACACTCCTTAAATGTTTACAACTAATGTATGAATGTATTATTACAAATGGAAGAACAGCTTCATTTATGTGCCAAATCCCTAAAACTCAATGATACATTATCATCTACTTGTCAAATAATTTACATGAATATAATATAGGAAAAAATTAAAGTAAATATTTTTCCATGGGAAAAATTAAAGCAGAGAATTTTCTATACACAAAAAGAATAATGTAACATAATGATTAAATATCTCATAACATTGAACTTAAAGTCAGTATTCTTGAAAGTAATTCAAGAGTCTAGTATTCACTTATAACTCTATGCATCTTGCTGAACAAAGATAGTAGATATTTAAAAATACAGCCCAGGGATGACAGTGGCAAAAAAGACACAAATATAAGACTAATCTTATCCAAAAGCAAACACATACAAGTTAAAGAGAACACCTGTTATCCACTGCACTATAGTCTGGAGAGGGGCTGAGAAAAAAAACAACTGTACTGTCTCCACAAGTGTTCCTGAGGCTTCTGTAGAAGGAGCGTGACAATATTTGTCAAAATGTCAATCCACCGAACTGTGCAGTTCTAATTCTAGAAATGTGGACAATGAGCAAAGTTACTTTGGATTGCAGCAATCCCCTGCCCCCCCCCCCCCCCCGTACACTAGGAATGAATGACCTTCACTATAATTATTAGGAATATTCTCTTGTTTTATTCATAAAGCACAGAAGAAAAGAAATAGTCCACATAACTTTTGCATTTCTGGATTTTCCAAAGTCAACATTAGCCATTCAAAGGTAGTTTCAGTAAGTAGACAGCCCTTGACTGAGCAGAGTATGTCTGCAACAATGGATCGACTGCTGTGAGAGGATTTCTTGCCAATTTGTTTCTATGTGTCTGTGTAGGTAAATGCAAATACAATTTTAGAAATTACTAGATTAAATATCTCATTTCTACACAAGAAAGGACTGCATATGTGGCTGTCAAACTTATAATATCCTTTGCAAATTTACAATGATAAAAACATGAAAAAAACCTCTCCAATTCTATTTCTCTGGTGATTTATGCATTGGCTTTCATTACTCAACATGTTCCTATGCTTCAGTAAAAAGCAGCTCAGATACTCCTCTGCCTATCAGCAGGAGGTATACATCTGCTTGAATGTCTCTTTCCTCTGTGGCCCTGAACTGTAAGCCTTCAAATCCTTTTGAAATGAAAATAATAACCATAATAACGTCTAGTAATAACAAGCCAATTATCCCCAACTCAGGTAGGACAGAGGACAGGGAAGTGATGATCTACTGGGTTTGTGTATCTGCAGAGAACATGAAACACAAGTGAGTAATTTTCTTCCTTTTCAGGGTTCCTTCAACAGATCTCTGTGGTGACAAAGGCTCCAGGGGTGTACTTCTAAAATGATGTCAACTAAATGCAAAGAAAAAAAAAATATGGAGGAGTAAGGGCAAGCCTGCCACTAACGCAAAACACAACAGGAAGGGAGGGGTGAGCATCTTTCTTTCCCTGTGGTATGGGGTAGACACTCTGCCCTTGGTCATGTGAGATTTGGAAAGAGTCAGACAGTGTAACGGATTTATCCACTAGTCATGGAACACATATCCCTTATGTAATTTTTCTGGGAAAATTCAGATCAATAAAATATTGACTCTTAGGCAATCAAGAAAATATATTTCACCCAGGTATAGAGGCACATGCCTTTAATCCCAGCACTCTGGAGGCAGAGCAAAGTTGCTATCTATGAGTCCATCATCAGCTTGGTCTAAATAGTGATTTCTAGGACAGCTGAGGCTATGTAGTGGGACCCTAGTCTCAAACAAAACAAAACAAGACAAAACAACACAAAAACCAATCAACCAACCAACCATCACTACCACCACCACCAACAATGAAATATTTCCAAATTGGAGCTTTGAACGAACTATATGACAGATGGACTCCTACTTCATGAGTCAAGTTAGATAATTTAAATTTGATCCTGTATTAAAAATACAAGTATTTGCTTCTTTATTCGGGGTGATTCCCACTGATTTGGGCCTAAAACCCATATGGACTGAGTGGTATAAATGTCCCTAACATAGATTTCATGCAGGAATCCATCTGACCATTTCATCCCACACAAATATGGCACAAGTCCTGACCAATACAGCTCATACATGCTCCTCCAAGCCCTGTAGTAGATTTGGGGCCAACAGCTCATTCCAAATTCGCTGTCATGTATTATATAATTAGTAAGCCTCTTCCCTTTAGGGGTGCTTCTCTGTCTACACAAACATGTATTTCCATATGAAGAATGTTAGTCTAACATGCTCATTATCAGTAAGACATGTCATTATCAAGTAGATACTAGCCATGAATCATAATCACCAGAAAATGACTGACTTCAATTGTCCTCTTAACTCCTACCTCCTAACCACTGAAGGTATAAGTCAGCAAGTCTCAGAAGCAACCAAGGGTTAAAAAGAACTTGTATATTCTACTCTCTGATATTTATCCAGGGTTGAAAACAGATGTAACTGACAGAATTAAGACATTAACTGAGTATGAACTGGAATTACCAAGAGGATTTCAAAGCTCAGATTGCTAGGCCTTTCCTCTATGGATTTTGACTAAAATAGACTTGGGGAGTACCCTAACAATGGGGATGTGATGCCATGGTCTAATGACACAGTTGGACAGACACTGAAAATGAAACAAAAAAAAGTAGTCATAACCCCACAGGAAGGCAGCTCAAGAAGGCAGGAGCAGAGGAAGGACTAGAGACCTTTTCTGCCTGTTGCTGAAAACATCATCTAGGCCACTGGTTTTCAACCTTCCTAATGCTGTGACCCGTTAATACAGCTCCTCATGTTGTGGTGAACCCCCAACCAAAAACTTACTTTTTGTTGCTACTTCATTGTGCTCCTGTTATGAACTGTAATATTCATAACAGTATATCTGTTATCAAAACACAGAATATCTGTGTTTTTCCAATGGTCTTAGGTGACCCCTGTAAAAGGGTCATTTGAACCTCAATGGGGGTCATGACTGCTAATCTAGATGAAATCTCAGAGATTACTATCTGAAAATTTGGCTTTGAGCAAGAGGGTCTCCTTCTCCAGAAAAAAAAAAAAAAGGTTCATTTCCATATTTCTTGCTTTGTTTCTATGCATCACGGTGGTAGGGTTGGGTGTCCCATCAAGTCTAAGCTCGCTTCTTTTTTAAATAAATAGCATGCACATATCTGCATAACATGAAGGGGATGTAGTGCAATTGTGATCTACCTGTAGAAAGACCATTTGAGCAGAAACTGCCTGGCGGCTTTGGGGAAGCTGGGTCTTCCTTCATAGGGCTTCAGCGCTTGCATCATCACATTGTCCAGCCACGCTGCCCACTGCTCCAGAGTGCTCTGCTGCTGAAGGGTCATCTTGAAGTCTGTCTCTAGTCTCTGAACCATGTTGTCATCACACTGGCACACCCAGGAAGCCTGCTCCTGGGATGGGTCAGAGACAGAAGGGAAAGTTCAGCTCAGCAGCTTCTCACTGAGTGTCATCCCAGAAGACATGCAGCGTGTCACAGGGAGAACTTCCAAGGGGAAGTGAACGAATCACGGACAGCCGTTGAACACTCAATGCCTGGATCATCTTCAGGGCACAGCATTTCTCCCCCACCATCAGTGAAGCACTGTTTACCCGTGATTTGGTGTTCTGCTCTGGCTGGGCCTTGTGAGAGACTAGAACGGTTACTTAAGGAAAGGTGTCTGCACAGCAGCATGCAGTGTCCTGTTTTCTCACTGCTTCAAAGTCCTCCCCACCCCATCAGATAACATTTTAGAAGATTTAGAGTAAGTCAGAGTAACAAATGGATCCAATTGGCCAAAAGTGGTCCCTAAAGATTAAAAGAAAACAAACACTGAATGGTACTAGGTAGAAACATATGCTGTGTGAGTTTATAGATTGGGAACAGAAATCTCAAGGGCTATCAATGCAAACCAACAAATGCAAATTAATTCACAGAATCGAAAACAACAACAACAACAAAATCTCTTTGGAGAAAATGTAGACATGCTACCTGCCAAGAAACCTGATTACTATAATTTTCCTTCTGCTTCTGGTTGGGAAGTTTCATGTTTTGTAACAACAATGAAAACAGGAACTTTTAAAGTTATATTTCATTGATTGTGTAAGTTTTGTGATTATTCTGTATTTTAATATTAAAATAAAAAATTTGTTTTCTTAGGATCAAAATGGAATTATCTCGCAAAATACTGTTTGACAGATAATCAAAAGGCAAATATTTTTGCTTAGGCCATAACTTGCCAAACTAAGTTCAAGCAATTTATTAGATCAGAGTGGGCCCAGTTTCCTGTTCTCAAAATCAGACAAATGAGAATTAGCCAGAATTCTTAAGTGGGATTCATTATGATCATTTTAAGGATGAGTTTCTATGGAATGTCCTGTAAAATTCCAAAATATTACATAGACTACACTGATATTTCACTTAAACAGTATCTGTAGTGTATTTTCTACGTAATATCAGAGGTGAAGTTGATTCAAATTTATTATTTCAAATCAACATATCTCTAATCCCATCCTTTCAGTTTCAGTATCTCTGCCAATCCTGCATACTTCACCCACTCAACGGTTATTTAATTTTAGATGTTTTTAGAGGCAAGCTGTGTCTAAATCATTCATTCTACTGTGCTAGGAAAAGCTACAATTTCCACATTTCCGCTAATGGTAGCAACTTCTATCCTTCTTTGGTTTTAGGTTACCTCTTAAATACTACTTGTAAATAGTTAAAATACACTAAAATGTGATCACAAAAAAAAAAATCAATATAAATAAGGAAAAAAACACCCAACAAAATATGAGGGGAGTAGTCCAACATAGCTGCAATACATGGATATACTTCAGATATAAAATACTGTATGTGCTCTATTTTTAGGTCTGCACTTATATTACTCATTTACTCATGTTTATTTATAGTTTGTCATTTATGCTTACACATGCATAATTTTAATATAAATTTAAAACAAGTATATAAATAGAATAAATATCATGCATTCTATTCAATATTCTGCTTAATAATGATGACTATCATCCCAGGTAGATAAACATAGATCTGTATTTATTGCTTACTAATAAATTTGTTTCATTGCATTATATAACCATTTACATATAACCATATATATATATTCCATTATATAACCAATTCCATGTGGCTAGACATTTGTTTTTTCTAAATTTTTACTAGTATGAAGTTTGAATTAGCTATGTTGTTAACTACATTTTCTTATTATATATACATATTTTAATTTTATTTACTTTTTATTAATTACAGTTTATTCACTTTATATCCCAGTTCTATCCCCCTCCCTCACCACCTCCTAATCCCACCCTCATTCCCTCATCTCCTCTCCTTCCCAAGTCCACTGATAGGGGAGGTCCTCCTCCCTTTCCATCTGACCCTAGCCTATCAGGTCTCATCAGGATTGGCTGCATTGTCTTCCTCCGTGGCCTGGTAAGGCTGCTCCCCCCTCAGGGGGAGGTCAGCAAAGAGCCAGCCACTGAATTCATGTCAGAGACAGCCCTTGTTCCCCTTACTAGGGAAACCACTTGGACACTGAGCTGCCATGGGCTACATCTGTGCAGGGGTTTCTAGGTTATCTCCATGCATGGTCCTTTGTTGGAGTATCAGTCTCAGATAAGACTCCTGTGGCCAGATTTTTTGGTTCTGTTGCTCTCCTTGTGGAACTCCTGTCCCCTCCAGTTATTTTTATCTCCCACTTCTTTCATAAGATCCCCTGCACTCTGCTCAAAATTTGGCTATGAGTCTCAGCATCTGCTTTGATACCCTGCTGGGTAGAATCTTTCAGAGGCCCTCTGTGGCCCTGTTTTCTCTCTCCTCCGATGTCTGTCCCATTTGCCTTTCTGAATAAGGACTGATCATCTTACCCAGGGTCTTCCTTCTTGCCTAGTTTCTTTAGTTGTATAGATTTTAGTGTAATTATCCTATATTATATGTCTAATATCCACTTATAAGTGAGTATGTACCATGTGTGTCTTTCTGCTTCTTCATTTCTTGATGTATAATAGACTTATATAACAAAAGTTAAGATGTTTTAATAGTGTCAAAAAGCTCCCAGAAGTTTTTTTGTCAACTTAAGAATTCCTGAGTACCCAGAGAAGTTTAGGTATAACAATAGTTACCAGAAGAGAGGTTCTCACATTCACTGACACGTAAGCTTTTATTATTTTTTTTAATACATTTGACCCTTTCTCTGTATACAGTACAGCACTGCTAAATATGTGGAGTATATGGGCAACTGACCTCTAGAACCTTTTTTGTTGCAAATGGAAGATTCTGTGCTCCATGTGAAGGAGTTTATTTCATATCCGTGCTGGCTCTAGGAAGAGGATCTTACTGACACACATGGAAGAATTTCACCTCTTAACAAAATTCAAACTCATTATTTATATAAAAATTCTTTTTGGATAGAAAGATTAAATGATAGTCTAAAACCTAGCTGGAGAAATAAGACTAATGCTCAATAAACCACTTTTCAAACCTTTACAATGTACTTCATTTTATTACAGCCTATAAATTTTACACTAACAATAGCTTACTCAGTAAATAATCTTTTTTATCAGAATTTAGTTTCCTCAATGTTAACTAGAACAAGCTGAAAACAAACATCTGAAGATGCACGTAATTTATGCGAAACAATATCCAATACGGTACACAGTGAGGAAGTTCAAACTCACACTGTATCTTCAATGAAGAAACCCAAGTGTTCAATGATTGGGTTATCAGGTTAGATCATCCAACCATAACTTATAATTTGTATAAAAACTTATCAATTTACACAGAACATTTAGGAAACTGGAAAAATTGTCCTGAAATGCAAAAGTATTTGTCGAGAAGACGATGAAGTAGTGAACGGAGGTTTATGGTTATCCTGACAGGAGTGTCCAAGCTCTTGGCATTTCTAATATTAACAGAGAGAAGAAGTCATTTCAAACAAAAGTTTCCTTATTGTAAGAATTTTAGCCTTTTCTTTGTCAGTCTTACTGAGATTCATCTTAGAAGAGGCAGGGACAGGTTCCAAATGACCGGAAAAGGTCATGAAGAAGGAACGGGAATCAGGCTACACCAGAGAAGCCTGCCAATGTTTGGAAGAAATAAAGACATAGGAAGGTGTAAGGGAACCATGGCAGTCTGGGTATTCATTAGAGTGTGCAAAGCAAAGTGTGCCTGCGTAGAATGGCTCACCACTAGGTTGTGAGCCTCTGACTAGAGGAGAGATATTTTGGAGGACAGGTGCTTAATTAATTACATAGTTTCCAGTACTAATGACCACCATGATGGACACAGAAAAACTTGATAGTTTACAAAGAAGAAGACAGAGAGCAGTCTCAAAGTTGCTCTGTAACGATGAGTAGTAGACAGATAGTTGACTATTTACATACAAGAATGTCCTCAATAGAGATGTTTCTGAGTAGTCGGTGGGCTCATTTGTATACATATTCAATTTAATACAAAAATAATGAAGACAAGATTGAGGACACAAACGTTAAAACAGGAACAGTTAACACCTTTCTCAGATGTTGATTTTAATAAAACATTCTTTACAAAAATTTCTATTACTAAGTGGTAGCCTTGGCTGTCATGGACTCACTCTGTATACCAGGCTAGCCTCAAACTCATAGAGATATACCTGCTTCTGCCTCCCAGAAACCTCAACTTTTCTTATGATACTTTTAAAACAATTTTAAAATATAGATTTGAAGTAAATATTAGAATGCAGACTTTAAGATGATGTAATTGCTTAATATTTTTCATAAAAAAGTTAATGTAAATCTATCCACATAATGGACCATTTTATAAATCTAAGACTGTCCTTGTAAAGGTTATATGACTGCATGGGTATACATGAAAGTATGCCTGTATTTTTGAATATACTAATGGATATACAAACATATTGTATGTTTGTATACAGATAATTGGTAGGCAGAGGAACAGATACATAGAAAAGAGACTGAAAAATTAGATATCAGAAATATGAGCCTAACTCATGAAACTCACAATGAACACAACAAATTTATTGTACTATAAATGAATCATGCTCAAATAACACTATGTAACATATTTTAAATAACAAAGCTAGGCATGATGTGAAGATTAAATTTTTTTTTTAATATTAGTTACAGTTTATTTACTTTGTATCCCTTCTGTATCCCGCTCCCTCTTTCCTTCCCACTTCCACCCTCCCACCCTCATCTCCTCCCTGCCCCTTTCCAAGTCCACTGATAGGGGAGAACCTGCTCCCCTTCCATCTGATACTGGTTTATCAGGTGTCTTCAGGACTGGCTGCAAAGTCCTCCTCTGTGGCCTAGCAGGGCTACTCCTCCCTCTGGGGTATGGGGAGGAGGTCAAAGAGCCCACCATTGAGTTCATCATGTCAGAAACAGTCCCTGTTCCCCTTATTAGGGAAACCACTTGGATACTGAGCTACCAAGGGCTACATCTGAGCAGATGTTCTAGGTTGTATCCACACATGGTCCTTATTTGGAGAAACAGTCTCATAAAAGAACCCTGTGCCCAGATATATTTGGTCCTTGTGGAGCTCCTGTCCTCTCCAGGTCATATTAACTCCCCCCGCCCTTTTTTATGATTTATGAGTCTTAATATCTGCTTTGATACACTGCTAGGTAGAGTCTTTCAGAGGCCCTCTGTGGTAGGCTCCTGTCCTGTTACTTGTTTGCTCCTACATCCAATGCCCATCCCCTTTGTCTTTCTAAGTGAGGATTGGTCATCGTATTCTGGGTCCTCTTTCTTGTTTATCTTCTTTAGGTGTATAGATTTTGATCTTGAAGAAATAACTGCACAATTTACCTACGTAAAGTATACTTTTCCTCAAAAGGAAGTCCCATATCCACTGTATTTATAATCTCCCATTCCATGTAATACCACAGCCCTATCCATTGAGAAACCTATTTTCTACTTCTAAGGTCTGTTCAGGTCATTTCGTATAAATTGAAACATATAACATCTCTCCTTCATATAACATGTTTCCAAGGCTCGATCAAGCCTTCAGAAGCTCTTTCCTTGCCCAGGGAATGTCCCCCTTATGGAAAAAGCACATGTTTATCAGGTAATGAACACCTGGGTTGTCTAATTGGAACAATGATGCTTGAACACTGAAATGCAGATTGAGGATCTCTAATCTGAAGATCCAAAATTTGAAACACACTTCAGAGTGTTGAATGCTTAAAACTTAAATCTCAAAAAGAGCCAAACAATCCAGTCCAAGTATTTTAGACACGGATTGGTAAGCTTGTGTGGCCATGTCTCCCTTTCTCCTAGCTATCTGCCAAGCAGTGGACTGCTCAGTCATATGGTGAGTATATATTTATCTTTTTGAAGAAATGCCAGAATGTCTCAGTGGTTGTAGCACTTTACATTCTCAGCAACTGCTCATGAACTGCTAATTTCTCCAGTGGTCCAGGAACCAAAACTGCTATTTTCTATCTTCAACCACATCCATTTTGGTGTGCACAAAATGTTACTGCCTCATGGTTTTGATTCCTCCTCCCCTGGTGGTCAATGCTGATAATTTTATTTTATTTTAAAATCAGATTTTTTTAATTAATGGGTTGCAGAGTAGTTCTTTATATACTCTATGTATAGGGTATTTACAAGCGTCTAACATTCTTTGCATTGCCTTTTTTATTTTCTTTATGTAGTCTCTTGTTAGTTTCACAAGTTTTAAATTTGGATTGTGTTTAGTTATGCATTTTTTACTTTGTTGCTTACACTTTAGGTCAGGAGTGTTATCAACTTTTATATAGTAACAATTAGCTTTGTTATTTTAGTATCATAAATAATATATTTCTTATACTTCCATAAAGAACCTACATTAGTTATTTCTAAGTGTATGGTACAGAATGAGGGTTAGAAAAAAATTAAAAAAAAAATGTGAACCCAAGCGTCCAGTCTTACTGCAGTTAATTCTTTAAGAGAGAGAATTTTCTCAGGTATCTGCAATACACTTCAAAATAGAGGTTCTTAGTTCTTCAAGGCGGGTTCCTATAACAAATAAAAGAAGTAAGTGCCTGCTTGCAAGGGTACAAATCATTATTTAAACAACCTAATGTAGTTGTTATAGCTGGGAAAACGAAAGGAGAGCAGTTAAATAGTTTTTCAAATTCTCACACATAGACCAGTGTAATTTTCTGCCTGACTTCAGTGACTCCGATCTTGATTATCCTTGGCAAACCTGGATGTATTCTATTGCCTACTAGTTCATAAACCTCAGCTGTCTTTCCTCACAAAACAGAGGGGTCAGTAAAGCTCTGTCTATAACACCCATCCTTGAGGAGACTGTGAACACCGATTCTGTCAGTGCACAATCAGATGGTCTTAGGTTAGAGTAACTGACACCATTCTTCAAAAGACAGGATTTGCAAGGAGGCAGTACCTGGACATTGGCAAAGTCAACGCGGTTGAGGTCACTGAGCATCTGGTTGATCTGGGAAGTGTTCTGAAGCACGGCGCGGGCTGCCTGGGCCAGGTGATTGAGCGATGTGTATCTTCGCAGAGTCTGGGCAAAGGCACTTACAGCGGCAACCTATGGAAACCCAAGCAAACAGGGTGGGTTGTGTCTAATTTTTCTCTTTTCTTCCCCGCACCCATTTGTCTCACAAAAGAAACTACTGCAATCTCTAAATTTTGTTTTACTTCAGTCAAATTTAACAGATTTCTTTAGATATACTTCAAATTCATTTGGAAATAGTTTATTTGTTAATTATATAGCATTTAAGATTCTTAAACAAAGAATTATTTAGTTTTGAGTACATTGAGGTCAACACTAAAACAAACTCCCACACTTTGACACCTGAGTGCAGCAATAATTAAACAAGTCTTGGAAGCTAATTATTGAACCACAACAAGAAATTACATTGTTTTAAAAAGTAGGAAATGTTTGCTTTAATTCCCTCCTCCACTTATTTTTTTTTAGGACAACTAGAATAGAAACTAGACAAGTAAGAACATTTCTTTTTATTTGGAAAAGCAAACTGTAAAGATCTATTATTGTTAACTGGACAAAAATACTTTTCAGAGCAGTGTCATTCACACTCATCCTTAGGACTTTAAGTTTACAAGTTGGTAGACTTGGTGAAACAAGCAAGTTCAAAGTTTTTATGACTGGATACATTTATCAGACCAGCAAGTAGAAGATCTCTCTTTGTCTCTTTGTCTGTCTGTCTCTACATAAAAATTTAAATTTCTTTAAATGGGCTATGAGGGAAATTTACACTGACCTTTGAAAACAATCTCCCTTCCATTCACCTCCACCATCCCCATGGCCGGAAAGGCTGCCATGGGTGACAGTAACTCTTCCTTTGGTCCCAAGCTCCCAGGTAGAGTTAATCAACTGTGAGCATTGCTAGGAGACTAAGGACATGACCACAGTGGTCAGAGTGTAACTCCCTACAAGTTTGTGTTCTTTCCTTTAACAAGGCTACAACTGGAGAAACTTGAAGGATGTTTCCTAAGGCTATGAATTTCAGCCCTTAGCTATTTCACACCTAGATCTGATGACAACTTTTCATTATTGCTAGCTGTGGGATGCTTGATCATTGTTTTTCTCAACTCTGTTTGCATCTTTAGAAATAAACTTAGTTATTCCGTACACCCTTGCCATAAACTGTTCCTTTCCTTCCTTGTCCCCCAACACTATAGTGGTTGAATCCAGGGCGTTACACATACTGGCCAAGTGCTCTATTGCCTTACCTGGTGAATATTTGTTGTCTAATGAGACAGTGAATGAGCTAGCCCATGTTGAAAAATACCAAAGAGAATGAAAACAACATCTCTAAATAAATATCTAGTTCTCATGATCTCACAGAAATGCTAGATACGTAGTGGATGTGACTCCAGTCTTCCAAAATATGCCAGAAGCCTTAACATAGTTATAGGGACATATCATATTGTACTAAGTTTTTATGGGTACATAAGAAACATTTATTTGAACAATCAGTTGAGTAGAATAATGTGTTGACACTGTCAAGGTGGCTCATCTGAATGTGAGAAGTTTTATGACTGTATGGAGTATTTACACAAGCTCACATGCACTTGAAGAGATAATGGTTTTCCATTTTTATGGTTATATGCATTGAGTACACTGAATATACCCGGCACCAGGTTAAGTGTCCTCTGTATATTACATTGTTCAACTGCCACCTCAACAAGTTATGATGTAAGAGGTTAAGCAGCTTGTGCAAGATGGTACAGAAACTTATTTAAGGGGTTGTACATGGACATTTTAGTGCTATTGCTACTCACTAGAACGTTCTCTCCTCAGCCAGGGTAAACTGTCCCATTGATTGAGAGCTCAGCAGAAAAACAGCTGCATATATGCCACAGTGAAAAAGCAGCAGCTCTGCTCTACAACAGTAAACACCTAATTAAACCTGAAATTTCACAAGATGGCCAGTGGTGCAGGCAGTCTTCTAGGGCATTCACTTTGATGGTACTGAGGTCAGTGATTTCAGCTATTTGAGGTATTATTAGGAATACAACAGATTTTGAAGAAAAAAAGATACCCTGTTGGAGTCGAATGGTGGATACATTAACAAAAGCAACAAATGTGACTTTTAGGCAGCCAAGTGAAAGGTTAGTCTCTGTCTAATCTTGCCATGGGCTTATGCCAGAAAGGGGTAATATGGAATCTAGACTCCTCCAGGTATGAGGAACAGCTCTGAACTACAATATCCATGTTAGTACTACAAAATATTCTGTTACTTGTATATAAAGATCAGTTATGAGAATATTACTAAAGATATAGTTTCTTAAGCAAGTGTAAACACACACACACCCATACACACATGGGACATAACCATACCTTGGTTTGAATCATTCTCTGTGGAATATTGTTCATGGCATTTGAAAGCCAACCTTCAAGGCTTTTTGCAAAATTTCGAATGGCTTGGGTCAAGGCACCTGAATAATAAAAATAAAGGCAGAACAATAAAGATATCCAAGACTATTAATTTTAAGCTGGAACAAGGGAAATATACGTTTATACTATGTTCATAGCACATAGCAGATTTTATATTATATTCATTGACTAAAGAGTAATATCATTTCTAATTTCTTAGTGCATCTAAAAATAATACTTTTGACTTTTAAAATTATTTTTCCCTCAGAAACTGACGGAAAATGAAAACATTCAAAACTTTCTATTTATGACGACATATACCAGTTGTGAATAGACTTTATGGGGTTTTCTACCCTGGACAAAACTTCATGAATAGTTCTGTAATCAAGGGGGCTAAGATTTTCTTTGTAAATTTTCCATCTTGGTCTCAAACTCAATCTTATTTTATATTGTTAGTTAAGATGAAACACAGTGCAGAGCTTTGTTTTTGTCTATATATGACATTTTACCATAAAGCCTATGATTTGGAGTGTTTAAACTTTGTTCAAAGTAGAGTAAAATTTAGAACTGTGTGAGCAAAAATTTTAAATGACTATTCCAATTCCACATGGTAGGTAGAGCTAAAAGGCCAGTGTGTTAAAGTTGCTGTCATGGGAGCCATGTTACTAAGATATTATCAAAACAACCAATCCTAGATTGTTAAAGCCTGTAATAGGGACAGGTCCCATGATAGAACTTTACAGTGGTCATGAAATGACGAGAAGCATCTTCAGTTATCATTGCTAACTATGTAAAAAAGGATCTGCTCACTGAGTCTATTCAAAATGTCATTCAATGTTATTTTAATTTCTTTGTGCCTATATGAGGGCTATATTTAGGTATAGATTTAGGTGTTTAATAAATGCTTAACGCACCCACAACACAAAACTACACTCTGTAGGTTCCACACTGTCTGGTAGTGCCCAGGTCTGTGGTATACTGTGAGAAAGAAGTTCTCTTTTGGCCAACTATCCATGCTGAACATACAACAGGACTGGAGTCCTTACGCTTTCCTTTCTATGCTCATGGGAGTCTTGACACTCTTATTGGTTACTTTTGCCAAAACAGGTTTTTAGAGGGAATTTGGCATATTCAAGTTACAAAAAGATTTAAAATTTAACAATAATAAAAAACTCAGTTTTTATTGTTGACGTTGTTGTTTTAACTTATGTAACTGGATGGTAGAGACTGAAATTGCCTCAATATTGATTAGAAAAGAATACAGACTCTTAACCAGGCTGAACTGGAAATTTCTTGAGAGGAAATCTTTTGAAATCTTGAAAGCATCCTACCTTAGCCAAAACAGAAGAAAAGAAAAGAAAAGAAAAGAAAAAAACAAAAAACAAAAAACACTATCTTTCTGTTGTTTAGAGTCATGGAGTGCAGGCATGAATGGAAATGAAAAGGGTGAAAAAAATTAACAGCCTGTTTTAAAATTCTGTTAAATTTTGTTCAAGGTATAATATGGCAACTTACATGTTCTATTTGTTCTATACTTAATATAATAATGAGTTAATTATAAAGGACCCCACTAATTCTAATGTTATTTTTAAAGTATTCCACACATACCCTATTTTATCTAGACATTTTTGATGGAAAGGAGATTATAACATAAAAAGATACATTTTGTATATTAAAAAGTTTAGGTATTTACTTTTTTTGTACTAAATGATATTTTAGCCAACCTTTTATTATATTCCCAGTTGCCAATTTATAGTGTTACCAGTTGAATTCTTATTCAATAATTCACACTTAATTTCCTTCTTCTATGTTTCGGGTGAATGTATTTTAGAATATAGGCGCTTCAGGCTGACTTTAAATTAGTATGATGTGCAGACTTTTTAGCTAAAAAAAGAAATCCCATCTGGACAGAAAATGGTAGAGTGAAGTACTAGTAGCCAAGAAATACAATTTTTAAAAATAAAATTAAGTTTGTTCTCTCTGTAGGGATTCATATAAAATCGAAATGGTGCAGACTGACTCTGACAGCTTCTAAAGACTCATAAATGGATGGTTTGGTATTTAAAATCTATTCCAAAGCTAAGCTGCCTCAGCCTGCTCAAGATCAGTATTAAAACGCACCTCACCCGGCAGTAGCTATCTACATTGTATTTTAAGCATTACATTGTTGAGCCTTACTGTAAAATGGAAATTAAATTCCCTACATTTCTTTTGTAGAGAAGCACATTAATGCATCTTGTAATTTCAGAGAAATGAAACGATTCCATTTTCTGGTGAGTGTAGAGACAAACTCTTTGACAGACTATAAACCACTTTTCTAATCACAGTTTTTAAAAAGACAAAGGGCAAGTATATTATATACTTAAAATTCCAAGGCTTAAAGTAAACTACAATTGGTGCATGATTTAAATTAGGGAACTGTTAAACTCTTACAACGCTAAGACAAAAGCACATGGTTGCAGAATTGTTTAATGAGTAATGGTGCTGTTGACTCGCCTTGAAAAAAAAAAAATAAAGAGCTGGCATCCCTGCTAGCATCTCAGGAGAGAAACGGGGTGTCAGCAGCCAGATGTCAGAGGCTAATGAGCTAGCCTATGCAACTTCTTTTAAACATCTCTAGAGATTAACACTTGGAGCACAAGGAGCAGGAGAGTAGTGGGAAAATCAAATTCTGGAACAAAACCCAGCAGAAATCGACATAGTGAAAATTTCTGTGACAGTATCATTTTTTATCAACCTTTTCAGTCACATAACCTGGAATAGTGTGGGACACATGAACAATTTATATAAAGTGTTAAGATAATGCCAGTGGGATTTCTTTTGTTTTTTACTTTCTTCTCCATGTATTAATGCACACTGATTGGCATAGCTTGTAAATGTGTAGAAGCATCAATTTTAAGCAAGTGAATATATAAAAGAATTTATACCTTTCACTGTTTCTTTGTCTTTACAAATGTAAACACACAAATGTTAACAGCTTCCTGTTTTCTTCTTCTAAACTCTATTTATATACTTTCCACAGTAACATAACAAATAATTGGTGAGTAGCATTTTTAAAGTACATAGCTGCCAATGTCATGAGCTAAAAGGTTGCTTTTACTTTATTAACATCACAGTCCCATTTCTTTCGAAGTTAAGGTCACTAGTAAGGCTCATCCAAACGAAGGTTTAGGTAGTCTGACTGCCCCTAACAGTGTGTGTAGCGCCATTTACATCTACAAGTTCAGAAGCCAGTTTTGTTCACTGGCTTATGAGTGATCCATGCATTTCCCATTTGCTTCAAGGTGGGGCACAATGCTTGTGTAGATTTTTCTCTCAGAATCCTAGTTAACCATCAGTGTAAATGGAAATGATAATACAGGTGACAGAGCCTGAGCTTTTATAAAGGAATTCAACTCTACTGGAAACCACAGTCAATCCATTTCAAACTCTAAGCAACCATGAAAGGGAGCAGCCTGCAATTGAGATTTGAATATTTTTTGGCTATGTGCTGCGGACTAAAGCCTGAGTAGAATAATTTCACATGGGTGACTAAGCTAATGGTGTTCTTGTAATTAGTTGAGTGAGGGTATCATAGCTGTAGGTTAGCTTTTTTAAAAATAATAATAATGTAAAAGACTGGAAAACATGTAATTTCCCCTTTAGTATAGTGTCACTCTAGCCTTCTTTCATGCAATATTCTCTATGCTACATGTTTTTTATTTGACAAATTTAAAATGAAATTAGGATCATTCCTGATTGCAACATCAATCCCCAAAATTTCTTGGGTGGTATGTATGAGAACAAAAGCATCCGTACTTGTCTCCATTTAACTTACTAGGAATGGGTCTAAGGACGTCGGGGATGAGAATCTCCACCAAAGCCTGGTACATCCCATGGTCACAGTTACACATCCATTTCAGGATAGACTCATGTTTGCACAGAGTTATCAGCTTTGCTTTCGGAAGTCGACTTTCTATTTCACTCAGATTGCTGGTGTGAATAAATGTCGCAAATGAATAGATGGCAAATGAGGATAAAACAGAAAATGGACTTTAAAAAATAGTTTATCAAATATTACTGAGGTTAGAACTATAGCATCACTGCACTGGGGTCATATGGCTGGATACAGATGTATGTATACATACAAACACACCCCCAGGGTGACCTGCACACATTAATATCTTCTTATGGTCTGAAAGGCAGACAGGATGCTAATGTACTAGCATGACATATATCTAATAGTTCCCCAAATCAATAAAGTGGGAGCTGTGCACACACTAACCTCAGCAGAGCAGTCTGTGGTTTATCCCTAGGCTGTTCAAAGCATCAGTCTACTCATTGTTATCAGGTGAAGTTCACAACTGGTATACATATCTCTACTTTATTAGCAGTGACATCTACTTCATCGTGAAGATAAATCAGAAAACCATATTGATTCTGACCTTGATTCAGTAATGGTAGTGCCGTCAGTTGGAGTAGAGGGAGAATAGCGCCAGAATGTTTGCCACAATTTTTCTATCAGGCTAAACTGAAGATTCACAACAACGTCCAATATTGCCTAAAAACAAAATGACCAAACCATAATACTTGCTTTACTTCCCCTAGTTTGTTCTTTTGCCATCAGATGCTCCCGCTAAGGCAACTACAATTCCTACATGGTATGAACCATCCCGTATGTATTTAACTCCTTCCATGACTGATATCTTGTTTGTAGGGACTCCCACTAACCACACGTACCTACTGAACCTTGAAATCAGGCCACTGCAAAAACAATAACCAAGGACAGTGGGCACCAAAGGCACACTGCAGATTCAAGACTTTGTTAGACTCAAAGAACAGTATAGTATCTAAAATCACTAGCTCTCATATCAATTACATATTGAAATGACTGTATATTGCACTTCAAAGATAGAGTAAAACAATATAAAATCAAATAACTTAGTAATCATTTATATTTTGAAATACTAATACCACCATATTCCAATGACTCAGTAACAAAAGAACAAAAATAAGTAGTAATGATTTGGCTATAGAGTGTGTTCTTGTTGAAATGAAAAGATTGTTTTTTTTTTAATTTTAATTTAATTTTATTTTTAATTACACTTTATTTACTTTGTATCCCCCCTCTAGTTCCCTCCCTCCTCCCTTCCCAATCCTCCCTCCCTCCCTCCCTCTTCTCCACGCATGCCCCTCCCCAAGTCCACTGGTAGGGGAGGGTTTCTTTTTCTTTCTTCTGATCCTAGTCTGTTAGGTCTCATCATCAGGAGTGGTTGCATTGTCTTCCTCTGTGGCCTGGTAAGGCTGCTTCCCCCTCAGGGGGAGGTGATCATAAACTAGAACCCCTGCACAGATGTAGCCCACGGCAGTTCAGTGTCCAAGTGGGTTCCATAGTAATGGGAACAGGGACTGCTTCTGACAAAAGATTGGGTTTTAAAGACTCCAAAAGAAAAGTCCAAACATTAGCTACTCCTGTTTATATTGTTTCCATGTTGAAATAACACACTGTATTTCAGAATGTTTGGTGGTTTGTATGATGACCCCCATAGTCTCCGACATTTGGCTACTTGTTCTCAATGGACAGCACTGTTTGGGGAAGCTTAGGAGGTGTGGCCTTGCTGGAGGACAACAAGGTGGGCCTTGAGAATTTTAAGACTTGTGCCATTTTGAGTTCTCTATCTGTATTCTGTGCTTGTGATTCAAGATTTGAGTTTCAGCTTCTTGCCCCTGCTGCCCTGCCTCCACTAGGTGTCATATCTCCCTGCCATGACAGTCTATTGTCCCTTGGGGTCCCAAATAAACTTCTTCTATAAGTTTTCCTGGTCATGATATTCTATCACAGCAAAAGAAAAAAGAAAACATATACTAATTATGTGATCAACTGAATTCTGTATACTTTAGATACATAAAAATTAATAAAAGTTAATATTTTTTTCTTTCCATTTTTGGTGATATAAACTGCATTTCAAAGTTAAAAAATGATACAATAGCTGATAAATAGTTTATATATTATAATTCCTTGATGAAATATAACATTTCAAAGATTTGAGAAAAAATAAAAATTAACAATGTTTTTATTTTTATATTCTATTTTAAATGACAAGGCATAACATTAAAAATGTATTAAATTTGAAAGTAATTAATATTTATATTACCTCCATGTTAGGTTACATTGTTTTCACACTCTGTGTTAAATAAGATGTTATTAAAATCCAATCCAATCTAATGTAATCAGGATTCTCACATGGACATGCCCACGGGCCAGCCTGATCTAAATAATCCCTCTTTGAGACTCTCTTCCAGGGTAAATATAGAGAACTTGACAAATGAAACTGTCACACCACTCAGCTTACTCCAGACCAGGAAGGACAAAGCACTCCAACACCTGTGTTCTTAGGTGGGTGTCGGTGGGGCATCTAACACCTGTGTTCTCAGGTGGGTGACAATTGGACATCTGAGAAGGCAGACATTCAGAGTTATTGTCTGCCCACACAGAGTTGCCCGTGTGTGGAAGATGGGGATAAGGTTTGCACTAACTCTTTTCAAGGCTGCTGATCACAGGTCCTAGCCAGGCAGAAGTAACATATGAACTGGAGTCAAGAATCCTCTAGGTACCAATATCCTCCTGAAATTAAAAGGGATACCCATAAGAGCCATATTTGGCCATATAATAGCCTGCATTCTCCACCACAGCATACAATTTTACTTCTGTGCACTCCTTTTATAGATCAGCTTTACAGTACTTTTTTCTAACTGTGGGGTTCTTGCCTTGAGTTTTACTTTAAGTTTAGTTTCTAGCATCAATTTCGAGGTGTTTTCTTTTTTCTTTGTTGATGATGTCAGTAACTGTCACCTACTCTACTGACTTTTGATGAGCATACTTAATTTCAGTCTGCCAGTGCAAACTATTTATATAGAACTTTCAGAGAGCAGCAAACAGGAAGCCAAAGGGAAATTTTTCTACAATGCTGAATGTTAAAAGGATGAAGTGCAGAGGCAGTACAAGTCAGCAGAATGGGTAAGATACCACCAATAACTGAAAACTAACAAGATCCCACCAGGATCTAGGAAAGTCCGCAGAAGGCAGAGAATATGGGGGCATCCTAGAGTTCACCTGAATTTTTAGGAAGAAGTAAGCTGTAACATCATAATTCTAGGATGTGCCCCTTATATGAATCTGGCTTAAAGATTGAGACAACACCCTGAGGCTAATTCAGACATTAAGCATGTATGTGGAGGAAATGTTCTGAGAACAAGCAGGGAATGCTGCAAGTTGTCAGAGAGTGAAAATGAAGCAACCTAATTATAAAAATTTTCAGTAAGACTAAATAACAGGAAAGGGAGGCTCTGAAAACAAGGTAAACATAGTTGTCCCTCATTTCATATGAAATCAAAACCTCCCCAGAAGGAAGTTCTTACATTTGCTCTCTGAACTGCAGCTTAGGCATACTTCATGAGAGGTCTCTAAAGTATGAGACAGTTAATACTTTAGATACCGCCAAGACTAAAACTAATGATTGTAAACATACCTTAATAAATACAGACAAGAATTTCAAATAGCAGAACAATTCTTCCTTAAAAATATAAACTGTGGAAAATATGGAGTAAAATAACGCAATTTCAGCGCATCATAAATCCACTATTTTCAGATTAATATCAAATTAACTCTTTGAAAATGACAGCAACATCAGCCTCATGTAAAGCAGCTTTGTAAGTGACTAAAATACTATGTTTTTTCATCCAATTTTCAATTATTGAGGCAAATAAAAATCAAAACAATCTATATTGTACCAACTTATGGCAAATGACTACAGGACTGAATCTGAGATCCAGGCAGCTTTTTTTTTCATCTGTAAAAATCAGAGTTTTTCTCTTCTAAACATGCCACTCTGCTCCGCGAGAGATAGTATAAGCACTGATTACTTACAAATGGGGTTTATTTTGTGGACTGCCATTTCCTACACAGATTAATTATATTATGAGTGTCCCATTTCTTCACATTGATTCATCACAATTGGAATTTTCATGAAAGTTTTATAATCTAAATACTATTTTAATCTTATTGGAGGCGTCTGTTGCTTAGAATGATCTCACTGTACACTCTTTAGCAATGTAAATAATTATACTCCAATTTACACTCTGAATAAATATGAGTCACTCAAAAAAATCTGCATTATATTTGTATAAGCTAAGCTGCTTACAGACAGCTTTATCTGAATACAGACAACCAAGGAATTGTTTGAAGAATCTTCAGATAATTTTCATTGAATACGATGGGTAAAAGGGATTTTTCTCCATGTATATGATGATGATCTAGAAATACTCCAACACTCGGGAAAATATCAAAGGGAGATGAATTCTAGATACGATGCCAGAAGTGTTGGGGGTGAGCAAGGTGTGTTGAGGGACACTCCACCATACAAGATGCGGATAAGGAGAGGACTCACTCTTGGTTGTCAGTAACCTAGCATCTCTGACAAGCACTGTGGTTCACTCAAGCACTCTGGAGCAAGGAAAAAAAAAATCTATCCATGCTTTTAAACTGAAACTTCCTATTTCATCCTTTGCTGCCAGCTGTCAACAGTCAGGAGAACGTCTTCGGAAATTACAGGCTACTCTTCAATTTGCAATCAGATCGCAAACACTCCTAGAATAAAGTTAGCTAAATTCTAAAGTCACTGAAGAAAACTCTGTGCAACACATCAGCTCCTTTCTACCAGGTGAATTTGAGATGTATAAATGTATTGGAATGGAGAAGGCCTCCTTCCTAGACAATGTCAGCAATGCTAACATGAGAGGGAGAATAGGAGTAAGGGAATAAAACACCAAGAGAAGCCTTAAGCAACCAAGCCCGCAAACAATCTATACAGTCTTAACCTGAAACTTAATTCATCCTTCACTGTTAACACTCAGATGGAGCTTTCTAGAAATCACGGCTTAATCATCTGCAGGCAGATCACATATACTCCTGAGACAAAGCTACTTAAATTCTAAAATCGGTGTAAAGAGTCCCTAAAAAGAAGACCTAAAGTACTTATTAAATATATGTTCACCTTATTTTTTAATAGTATCATACATTTGTGGTATTCAAAAGGGTCCATTGGAAAACTGACTCTCCTGAGCATGGCCTCCACTTTTTGTTTGTTTGTTTTTTTGTAAAGTTCTACATAGTTACTTTTCCATTGCTGTGATAAAACACCATGACCAACACAACTTACAGAAGAAAGTTTATTTGGGCGTATGGTTCACAAGAGTTAGAGCCCATAAAGGCATAGCAAAGCCAGAAGCAAGAAGGAAGGGGGCGCATCTTGAATTATAAGGACAAAACAGATAGAGCAGACTCAAAATGGTGGGAGCCTTTAAACTCCCGTGGCTCATCTCCAGTGATAAACATTCTCCAAAAGACCACACCTGCTAAGCCTCCCCCAACAGCACCACCAACTGAAGGCCAAATGCCCAACAGTATGGGGGACGTTTCACTCAAATCACCACATCCCACGTCCTGACCCTCATTATAGCATAGCCATATCATAAAGCAAAACACATCTAGAGCAACTTTTAGAGTCCTCATAGTTTTCCAGTTTAAAAGTTGCAGTCCAGAGTCTCTTCTAAGATTCAAGGCAATCTCTTAATTGTAACCACTTGTAAAATCAAAATTACATACCTCTAATATATAATGGCACAGAATATACATCACCATTCCAAAAGAAAGAAATAGGGTAATAACAAGAAAATACTGCATCAAAACATGACTGAAAATATTATAGCAAACATCAAATTCTCTAATGCTACAACTGATGTCAAAGGGCATAGATGGCTCTCCCCTCTAGTTCTCCTTCCTCTCTTGGGCTGGTTCCATGCCCCAATGTGCAGCTCTCCTTGGCAGGTGTCTCATCACTCTGCCATCTCCAACATTTTAGGGTCTCATTACAAGCCAGGGTTTACCTACACAGCTTCACATTCTGACCTTTCAGGGCCCCTTCCCTCTTAGAGCCTCCAGGTAGGGATTTCCTGCCACATGTTGCCTGGGCTCAGCAGCTCTGTGAAACCAGAGGGAGATTCCACAACTTCTTTATCCTTGACTCCAGAGCCATCCACACAAGGACAACACAGACAAGTTGGGCTGTCAGAGTTGGATGTACCCTGACACCCTTGATACATATCAGTAGCAGCATTTGATTGTTGTTGCTTTCCAGGAGCCCAAGAAATATAAGAGGTCTTGCCCTAAGAGGACCTTCCCTTTCTTGGATTGCAGATCTGACCTATCCTTAATGGCCCTAATCTCCTTAACTACTGCAGTCTCTCTTACAGACAAGCCTTGGCAATAACATTAAGCCTTTCAGTGTCCTTTTGATCTCTGTACATTTTGTATGTTTTTCTGCAGCACCCTTTGTTCTTTTTCATTGTAGGCCTGCTTATGAATGAGTAATAATAAATGAGATCGAGTTGATATTATGCTATCTAGAAATCTCTTCTGCTAATAATATGAGTTCAATACTTTTAAATTTAGCCTTAGGCAAGTTCTTGGGAGCATGGGCAAAAACCATCCAATTCTTTGCCCCCAAACCAAAGGAACAGTCTATAATCCAGTCAAATATTGTTCTACTCTGAAGCATCTTCAGCTGGGCTTTGACAGTCCACATAGCTCTCAGCACTATTGTCTTTGAAGCTCTTACTAGACTGACCCTATTAAGCCCCATTTAAAACTTTTCTAGTCCAAAATTCCAAAGTCTTCTACGTTCCTCCAGAAACTAAGATAGTTAGGTTCTTCACAGCTAACATACTTTCTAAGACTGATTTCTGTATTAGTTATCTTTCTGTTGTTGTGATTGAACACCATAACCAAGGCAATTTATAGATGGAAGAGGTTATTTGGGACTGTGGTCCAGATGACTAGAATCCATGAAGGCAGTCCAAAGATGTGGAAGCAGGAGTGGAAAGTAGAGGGTTCACCACAGGCACAAAGCAGAAGAAGTAACCTTGAAATGGCCAAGTGTTTACACTCTCCAAGCCCACACCTCCAGTAACACTCTAATAAGGCCACACACCCCTAGGCCTCCCTAAGCAGCACCACCAACTGGGGCCAAGTGTTTAAACACCTAAGAGTAAGGGGTGATTCAAACCATCACAGACATCATTAACATTTTCTTACTTTTCCTTGTAGAAAGACGTTAAGGTCTTTTTCACTCAAACAACATGTTACGTGAGTTTTCTAGTTTTCTTTTTGGCTTTAACATTAAACATCCTGGAGCTCATTTCATTTGAGTTCATTTAGGGTTTTCAGTCCTATGAGCATATAGTAGTCCAAACTATAGATTATAGCAGACTTAATTGCTCTTATAATTAGATATTGAAGCTATTAGCAACCTCTTGGATGAAAAAAAATGTAATAAATTCACTTGCATATTTGATGTGTTACCCATATGTAAGTAGGGAAGAGACCCAGAAGTAGAATTGCTCTATCAAAACACATAAAGATCAGTTTAAGAAACAGAGAATAAATTGTATTCTTACTCTCACTCATCCTTCACTCTGCACTCTCAGACAATAAAGAAGGACTTTATTAAGTGTTCAAAGAAATGCTCAAAATAACTAGTACTAACTTCTCTGTTCTCTAGGGGAAAAATCTGATTATTTTGTTTGAACAAGTTATGTAGCAAAACTTAGTGTGTGCTCAAACTATGCTTAAGTGTCTTACCTCACAGTGCTCTCGATAAAGACTCTGCAGTGACTTGATATCCTCAAAGGTAGTACCATCTGGCAGAGAAGAGATT
The DNA here is from genome assembly GCF_030254825.1 of Meriones unguiculatus. Classification (NCBI taxonomy): domain Eukaryota; kingdom Metazoa; phylum Chordata; class Mammalia; order Rodentia; family Muridae; genus Meriones; species Meriones unguiculatus. The sequence goes on from NC_083349.1 coordinate 44,226,947, forward strand.
TCAACTTCTCCAAACTCTGGAAGTGCTCGAGATGCATCTGTTACCATGACAACACAACAGAAAAAAGCTATTGTGGATGCTGTCAATTACAGATTAATGAGGGAAATTTTCAGAAGACTAAAAAGGAAAGAAAATTTAGAGATCAGAGGGCCAAAGATCACTGACTTTCAAATTAATCTTTTCTAGCCAGACTTAGTAAGATTTTTTAGCATATAACATAAGAATGAATGGAGTATCCTTGTGAATTTTGTATGAACTAAGCTTTATTCTAATTAAAATGGGCATTGGATAGGTTCTTAGTGAAAAATAAACAACCTGAGCTTGCCAGTAGCAATTGTAGTTATTTTTATAATTACACTAGTCAACCATATAAAAATAAACATACCCTTAAACTCATTATGTTCATAGCTTTTACATAATAAAGTTATAAAGGTAATAGCCAAAAAGTACAAAAATAACCTTCACAACATTAATTTGGTGTGATAAATGATGCCATCCTGCTATCGCATCATCTCTCACAACATGAGCATGGTGTCACCTGCCATCGCACCAGTCTTCTGAGAAGACGCTTCCACCAACCTGCTCTTTTGGGTGGCTACCTGCCCCATCACCCTTCTGTTTTCAGATCACTATGACAGTTCCTATTGCACAAGAACATCATTTAGCCCTCTACTGATGACACTGTAACTTACATAGCACACACTCTCTCACTTTTTCTCATAGCCCTGCATAATTAGTAATGTACTTTTGTGCGTTCCTTACCACAAATTCAAAATTAAATGAAAAATAGTAATCACTTATAGATTGTAGAAAATCTAAACTGTTTTAAATATTTTTGGAAAATTAAAACTAAACTACAGCTACATAATAAAAAGTGATATTGTTTTAAAGCTCAGTGGTCAATTAAGACTGTATCTGAGCACTTTGATTTAGGAAATGCTGCTGTAACAGTTTCAAGTTCAGGAGCTTTCTGACCTGGTCTATTCCAGATGTTTTTATTGGCAAGTGCACATAAACACACACACATGCACACAATGCAAGCACACATGCACACACCCGTACACACACACACAGACACATATGCACATGCATGCACACACAGAGAGACACACATACATGCGCACAGATGTACAAACACGTACTCACATGTGTGCATACACATACACTCCGACAGCATCTCTTTATCCTGACCCACTGTTTGGAGACTGCACACCCTCATCTATGAAAGTGCTGTCCACTGAACTGTCACTTTTTCTCCTTTGGCTCCAGTGTAAGTATTCAAATGTTTAAGCTCTACTTCCAAACACTTTCAGGAACAAGAAACGTGAATATTCTCTATAAAATTATAAAATCGGAAGCACCATATTCAATTTAAAAGAATAAATTATTTAAAATGTTTATAACTTTTCTAATCTAACAATATGGATATGCAACTTTGTACATGGGAAATGAGAATTCTTTTGGGCTGGACATTATTGCTGAAATAAACACAACAATGATTTTGATCACAAAAGCCAAAACTAATATAAATGCTTGGAAACACTTTCAAAGCACTGAGATTTTTAAGACAGATGCATTCAAGATTCCACATAGCTTAATATTTCAATGGAGATGAACTAGAACTATCATTTAAATGTCATCGTTTCAGCACCAAATCACCTCCCCCTTTATATGGAGTTAACATCTGAAGACATTCTACTTGGAGAAGAGACCACTATTGTTCTCTCCAAAATCCTAATAGCAACTAATATGCATTACACCTTAACATACCTAAAAACTGTTGATGATGTTGACTTTGGGCAATTACAGTTTGCTCAACAGATGTGCCTGTCTGTTGGCCACTTCCTGTGAAACCATCTGCAACCCCATCCACTTTCTGCATAGGCTTGTACCTAAAAATATTAGACGGGAAAAAACAAACAAACCAAATTATTCCTTGCTTCATTGCACTATCCAAACTTTTAAGGCGTTCGGTTTTTATCTAGTTCTGTTAATGTCTCAAGATAGTTGTCAAATGTTTCTTCTTGATACTTTCATGTAGTTATGTGCATACATTTTTTTTTCCAAATATTAAAAGAAAAAGGGGAGGGTGATCAGAAAGAAATTCATTTGTGGAAATCCGGAAATTGATGTAAGAATGAAAGAATTATGAGGCATTTCTTTGGACAATAGAGGCAAAGATTCTTGTGCCTATAGTTGTAGGACACATTGTGAAAGTAGCTTGTGGTAGCCATCAGCTCAAGGTAAAAAATATAAATACACTGGAATTTCATTATGAACCAAGATCAAAGAGTTTGCAAAGAAATATCAATGAAGGGCTTTTAGTTAATATACCTATAAATCCCATCAGACTGCTCTTCACATTTCTTAAAGCCTCTTACGCATCTCAACACATCCATCTCCCTGATTATTATCAACAGTTGCAAATACAAAGACCAGAAGTTTCAGTATGCAACAAAATAAGAATTCATCTATAAAGCTAGTTTGTCTAATTAGACTTAAAAGAACTTGGGGTAGGATTTAGCTCAGTGTTAGGGCACTTGACTAGCAAGCACAATGCTCAGGGTTCCCCTAAAAACAGGGCAAAAATCATGCCCACAAAGAGCAATCAAAGGCAGAGTGGTGTGCTTTTAGGTCCTAGTTCTAAACTTTATGTATGTTCCTTGCTACTAAAATAGATAAAATGTGCCGTAGGGGATAAAGACCACACTTCTTGGAGACCAAACATCACAAACATTGCCACATCACCACCCTACCAGCACCACACCACCACACCATCCTTACCACCAGCACCAGCACCACCATCACCATTACCACAAGGCTCAGCACCATTGCCATCATCACGAGCATCAGTGTAGCCACCAGCACCACCACCATTGCACCACCACAAGCATTACACCATTACAAGCATTGGCATCACCACCAGCAGTACCAGAATCACCACCAGCACCAAAACCACCGGCACCACCATCACCAACACCTGCACCACCATACCATCACAAGCACAACTCCCAGCAGCAGCCCAGCCCTATCTCCAAAAGCCTCTAAAAATCTCCCTTATGCAAGCACAGCCTACTCATGTAGTGAGCATAGTTTTTCTTTTGCCCAGAATGTACTTTTCATCATTTCACATATTACAAACAAACAAACAAGAACAATAACAAAACACCATGGGTCTGACTATAGCTCCTCTGCATATATGTTACAGTTGCGAAGCTCCATGTTCTTGTGTGATTCCTAACATTAGTTGCTGGGGCTGTCTCTGACTCTTTTGCCTGCCTTTGGGACTCTTTTCCTCCTACTGGGTTGCCTCATCCAGCTTTGATGTGAAAATAGGTGCCTGGTCTTATTGTAGCTTGTTATTCCCTGTTTGGTTGAAGTCCCTTGAAGGCCTGCTCTTTTATGAGGAAAGATAAAAGGGCGTTGAATTGACATGGAGAAGGGAGGAGGTGGAGGGAGGGAAAACTGCAGTTGGGATGTAATATATAAAAGAATAAATAAAAAGGAAAAAAAGAAGGGATCAATGGGTTTTTGCTAATAAAGGAGCCAGCTTAAGAGCTTTGTTATTGGACTCAAAAAGAGACTCCCAGTAGCAGAGGCCATAGAGACTGAAGAGGACACCTTCTACCTAGTCTAGTCTCCTAGGAGAGGGACAGGAGCACCAATCCATCCACAAAAACTTCCGCCCCAAATTTACCCTGCCTATGAGATGTGAAGGGATTTATGGAATGCCAACCAATGGCTCACCCTCCCGGAAGTGCCAACCCCTGATACTGTGAACAACACTGCTAAACTTGGAGACAAGAGCCTGTGAGAGTTGTCCTCTGAGAGGCTCTACTCAGCAAAGTCTCAAAACAGATGCCAAGACTCACAGCCAAACATTGCACAATGCATAGGGAGTCTTGTGGAAAAGTGGGAGGGAAGAGAAAAGGACCTGGAGGTGACAGGAGCTCCATAAGAAGACCAGCAGAGCCAACTATCCAGGGCTTAGAGGGGCTTGCTGAGACTGAATCATCAACCAAGGACCATGCAAGGAACTGGGCCTAGGCCTCCTACAAAGATGTAGCAGATGGGCGGTTCAGTCTTCACATGAGTCCTCTACTAAGGGAAGTGGGCACTGCACTGGACACAGACTCACTTGCCAGCTTTTGATCACTTTCCCATGGCAGGACTGTGTTGCCAGGCCACAGGGGGAGAGGACATGCTCAGTTTTGATGCAAGTTGATGAGCTGGGATGGATAGGAAAGGGAGCTCCTCCCCTCTTCCTGAGAGGGAGGAAAAAGGAGAGTAGTATTGGGAAAGGAGGAAGGATGGGGCTACAGCAAAGATGTAAAAAAAATAAAAAATAAAAAAATATAAAAAAGCTTGGTTATTTTTGATGGTATTACAAGAAAGTTCGGGAAGGATATGTCAATACTTATTATACCTTATGACACTAATTACTGCTGGAATTTTGTATGTTTGTATATTTGCATGTTTTTTTCTTGTTTCTTATGCCAAAAAAGTAGTAAAATACTATGCAAAAGGAGGATAATGAAAATAAAGGATTTTAACTTTTTAAAAATGCCAAAAACATAATTTTATTATCTAGGAATATCTTCAATCACATTGCAGTGTTTGTCTTTTGATCCTTCCATTTCTGTCTTTAAAAAAAGAAACTTAGTGTTTTCAGCACCGAGATATTTAACCCTTACACTAATATCTTAATTCAACTGATATGTGGTCATTAGGAATGTCAATGCCCCTAACACATGAAAAGAACACACTTAAAAGATGTCACTATTTGGTTAAAAGATAGTAAATGACTGGACCTAGTGAACACCATACTAGCAATGCTCAGATGCCCTGACAAAATGATTCAGTCAATGAAAAAGAAAGCCAGAGGACAGAGGACAAACCAGGTACAGTAAATAGCATTCTTCATATAGTTTCGGCGATATTTCCCTCAAGAACACAATATTGGTTGCTGTTCTCCAATGACAGAAAAGAACTCGGACCTGGTCTCTCATTTCATGGGAAAACCTGCAAATTATTTTTGCTGTGGCCGTGCTCGGAGTCAGGGAAGCACTGGTACTGTGATGCTTCAAGAGTGGCACTCTGATCCTGTTCCTGCCTGTGGCTCTAAAGGACATTGAGACTATTCTCAGCACGTGTGCTGTGTACCTGTGTAGCAGCAGTGTCAAGGCCATTCTGGGCTAGCAGACTTGAGTGATATCATGAAGAAAGTTGTGTTTGTTTGTCTCCTCATTGATTCATTCAGGGTTTAATTGATTTTAGCTGAACTATTTTTTTCAGTTTTTTTGTCTTTTTAATTTATTTTTTTAAATTTATTACAATTTATTCACTTTGTATCCCAGCTGTAGCCTCCTCCCTCCTCCCCTCCCAATCCTGTCCTCTCTCCCTCTTCTCCTCCCATGCCCCTTCCCCAGTCTACTGACAGGCCGAACTTTTTTAGACACAAAAATTCATATCAGTAATAACATAGCATATTTGTCTAACCATGTTTGCTCAAGGTTAAGTATCTTAGATGAAATAGTTAAACTGTAATTATTTAATCTGGCAGTAGTACCTATAGATTGAAAATTATGAAGTTTTAATATTGGCTTATGCAGTGACTGCGATTTTGTCTAACTATTTTTAATCATGTTCTTTTTGTTCTACACAGCATTTGGTCTTACAGATATGAATATGAAGGGGAAGTGAAATCTAACTTGAAAGGAAATGATAGCTATTACTCTTAGACTGTACATTTTCTAAGGATACATACTATACCATAGTCTACTTTCACAAAGGGCTCAGCAAATCTGCCACCTAAAAGCAAAATTATTTGCTCCCTTGGTGAGACATAGTTGGCCAGTATGACAGGCAGTGGAAGTCTCTAAAATCAACCGATATTGTCTCTTAAAATATACAATTAACACATGACTGTGTAATAATAATGTTTTTTTGGAAGCACTAATTAGAGGTATAGAATATTATATGGGAGATTTATAACTTATGAAAACCAGCTTATAGAAGGAAAAGAGTTATACAAATACACTCTAAAAATACTTTAAGTCAATACTTAGAAAAAAAAAAAGAGGAAACCCCAAAAATAGTTAGAACTGGGAAAGGAGTATTTTCATGATACTCAGAAGAGTAACAACAGCAAAATAAACACTGGGTTGAAAGACGGGCAAAGATACCTTTTAGGTATTTGTCTTTGGTAGTAATGGAAACTGTACAAGCCACAAATTTTTGTACCTTCAGTTTGAGGGCAAATCCTGGGAGCGGCCCATGCCATGATGAATAACATCAGCAATGACTGGAAGGTGGATCCCAGCCAAGAGGGTCAATGTAAGCATGGATGTGTGAAAGAGTTTCTCTGTTGTACTGGCTTTTTCTTTCTGTGTTGTCTAAAGTAAAAATCACACAGTGGCATATCCAATATATTACTGTGTAGCATTGGGTCAGTGCTTAGAAGAAATCCTCGAAGTCAGAAATTTTGGATTCAGGAAGTACAGATGTTCGTTCTCTTGATTTGAAGTGAAGGACCACATCAATTATCTTAGTTGTCTGGGTTTCCCCAAAGCCGGAAGACAAAGACAGTCACACACAACAGTGGGTAAACAAATACTCAGGATTGCTGAGCCTTACTAGAAGAAATGGCTAAGGAGAACATATATTGGTCATTCTGAAGCTTTAGCATCAATATATCAATATGTAGGACATTCCCCACAAAAAAAAAAAAAAAAAAAAAAAAAAAAACCAAAATAAAAAAACTAGCCTTATTCAACATCTAGTACAGTCTGTGAGAATGGGGAACTTGTTTTTCTCTAAGAGATATTTCCTAAGTAGCTTGCACAGACCTAGTCTACAGGAACCTCTTATGCCAAAACAGACACAGTTCCATGTTGTTGAAATATATCCAACATTTGACAGCACACATTTCCTTCCAAAGCCATAAATTTTATTTTTTCTTATGATACACACTAATTTTAAATGAACAACCAAGATTACACTATAATTTATTGTAAGACATATTAGACATATTGTAGACATATTAGTGTTACATGTGATATGACACTGTACGATCTAAGTTTTAGCTAGGTGAAAGATAAAAATAATATAAGTTTTAAATATTTTATTGATCTAACATAATAATTTTACATTATCTTAACGCTGGTGAAATTTCAACTATCCTTTTATTATTTAAAGATGAATTTTTGATCTTTTGTCTCTTTTTACTCTTTATTAAATAGTGATCAAAATACTACATTGCAAAAGGTAGGGAAAACTGATTGAAAATATACCACCAACAAACAGTGTATATCAAGTCCTGTTGAAATAATGAACTCTTTTGTATTGAGAATTGCACTCTCCATGTACCCCCCCCCCCATTTACTTTGCAAATCATTTCTAGATTAAGTTTTCCAATAGAGTATGAGTGCTGTTGAGTTATGCATGTTCACAGGAGAGACCTGCATTTTATTAAGGGAGGCAACAGCTCTTGTTTTCAAAATCAGTAAGAAGCAAATGAGCATTTTAACAGCTTGCAACTCCATGGGAAATCAGAGCTAACATTGTTAATGATTAAGAAATGAAAGACGCTCTGATGTCTTAATAGCTAAGTGTATGCTTGAAACCTGTCACTAACACAGAAAACTTGGAAAATTGTTAGGAATCTCCCCCCATGAGGTTAGCTGTAGCTGTTATTTAGGACTTGGACAGCTGTGCTCTACTATAGAAGCAATATTCTGTCAATAATGTTACAAGCACAGACACTGAAGAAGTCCAGTGTAAGCAAAGAACATTACATAGTCACCATTATTAGAGTTTTCATCAAGTCCTTTCAAGGCAACTGAAAAACGTCCAAGTGAAGGCAACATGACTATCCACGCAGTTAGTATTTGTATTTATAAGTCATAAAAGTACAAAATGACCAGCTAATAATAATAACAAGAAGCTAGAATTTAACTGGTTTCTTGCATTTCTCTTTGAAAAAATTGTCCGAGGGCTTATAGATTGATATTGGAAATGAGCCACATGGCATAGACACGAATGGATCAGAAGAAAACAGTGAATGTGTAGAGGTCCATTCTTTTAGAATAATAAATGAGTCTTTGATGTCATACTAAATATTTAAATGGCTTATAATATCAACCTTGGTGACAAAAGATATCTTTGGCAACTCAGAATATTTGGCTACACACCAGTTTATATGTGCAATGATGCAAGAAAAATAAAACAAATTAAGTTCAAATGGCGTAGTTGTTCCAATGAGAATGAATGGTGTAGATCACTCATTCTAGGTGCTGAGGAGGTAATACTGACTTCAGTGGAACATGTGCTCATGACGTCATGAGCTGGTCAGTGATGTACTAAGGATGACTACTTCAGCCATCAGTGTCAGGTTTCCGCATTGATGGTCTAGGGTGAAGAGCACATGTAACAGAGCAGCTGCTCACTAAAGACTTCTGTCACTGTTATCTGCCTCTGAGGGATAACCCAGTCCTTCAAGCTTAGCTTTGTAATAATCCCAGAGAAATCCTGGTTCAGGAAAATATAATGGACTATTAACACTGGCCTAAAGCTGGCGACAACCAGCCTTGAAGTACAGAGAAACAAGCCGTGCTCACTGCGCTCCCAGGATGCTTCTCTTCCAACACAACAAAGGATTACGAGAGAGCTTTTTATAGGGCCTGCACTAGCAGGACACTGTGAAGAGGAATAACACTTCCATGTTTCCAGCTAGAAAAATTTCATTTTCCACTTTTACTATAAAGCAATCTCTGAAGACTGTCTCCATTTGAAGATGAAGAAACTGAGGTTGGGGTGGGGGTGACATCATCCATCTGCAGATGTACCAAAACAATCTTCAATCAGATCTTTATTCTCCACCTTAAGTATAGAGTTGCTGCACATGTCTTAAGCTCCTTACTCTGGGCTCTATCTCCTGCCTCCCTCTTGCATCTTCCTGTACTTCAGGAGATCCAGTATCCTCATCACCTTGAGGCCCTGACTGAGGGTGCATAAACATGGCAGCTTACTAAATCTGCTGTTTGCCCACTTCTACTCCAATTGTCCATGAGATCCCAGGATTGCTGCAGGATGCCTACAGTAGGCGGTGATACTGAGATGAGGATTTTTCTCCCCACAGTGCACTGAGCAGAGAAGGAGTAAGGGAGCCATGCTGCTGACATATTCTGGCATTCTCCCCTCCAGGAATAAAATGGCGCATTGAGGGATAGAGGAGTCTCTGCTTAGGTGGCTTGTAAGATAAATCTGGAGAGGCACAGTTGTCGCATTGAACAATCTTTCAGCAAAAACTACTGTAAATAGTTTTTTTTCTTTTGTCAAATAAAGTTGTTTTGGTTTCATTTATTTTTTTAAAAGAAAGGTCTAATGACAAGTGTCCTTAGGTGTCCTCCCTCATAAAAGGAGTCTTGTGTCTCCCTTCCTACCAGATTGCTCTTGTCTTTTCTCCAGTATCATAAAGGCTCTTTCCTTCACATTCCTCTTTCTAAGCAAGGGACCATGCAAACAGTTAACAGCCCCTTAATTAAACATACTCATTACACTGTGATTTTGCCCTGCATTTCATGTGCCTTTTTGGAAAAGGTATCACTAGGTAGCTGATGGTGTGCTTGAGCTTTGAATAATAGTTTTTGTCTTAGTCTCCTATGCGAAAATGAGAGGGAAAGGAAAAGAGACATTGAGGGAGGGGAAGGAAGAGCGGGGAGCCACGAACCTCCACATTTGGCTGTAAGCATTTTCTTGTAATGGACAGGTTTTGCTGGTGTGACCTGTGTCTTTGAGAATAGAGTTCATACAAGAATGACAGGAGGCTGAGTTCTTGGTCAGGTTGTTATGTGATCAGTCACCAAGTCTATATAGACATAATTTTCTTGTCAACTGAGTTATCTCTTCTTCCTTCCTTGCTGTCATCTTCTGCTCTCTTTTACATGTTATATGCTTATTTTGTAAGCAACTGACAACTTCATTAAATTGTTGAAAAATGATGATTGTATTGTAGTATTTTTGAGAGTGGCTACTGGGATCAGAAATGGTCAGGCACATTGTCGAAAGGAAGTGGCTTCTCTGCTAAAATATATATGCTAACATTTCCTATGTATTTCTTTAAGTGTTAAAGATAAATGGCAACAAACATTTTTACATAGTTTATAGATCTAAAAATTATCACCCTTTTTGCTCTTTGATAACCTACTTTAAGTGTTGTCTAAATTAGGGCATTTAATATGTTAGCAATTAGGATGAATACATTTCATTAGAATTTTCCTCATTTAAATGCAAACTTTATTTCCAATAAACGATATTTCACATAACACACATTTTTCTCCTTTTGATTACTCATAGTTGACACTACATTCACAATGAAGTTGTGACATTTTATTACCTTAACTCTGATCACTACAGTGATGACAATAAGGGCTGTTGGGAGTGCCTCAGTTCCTTTTATCCCTTCACTGAATGTCCACAGACCATGGTATCAAATATGTCCCAAGGAAACAGAAGATCCTGACTACTTAAAATTTTCTTTTGTTGATAGCTACACCCCCAAATTGCCTTCGAATAAAGCAGGCTCTGTTGTGCTCCTTTAGTTTAGGTAAATGGGTTGAAGGTGGATTCATGTTTCAAGTATGGGAAAATATGAATTATGTCATATCTGCTTTTCAACCAGAATCTCTTTTCATTTATCTCTTGATGCATGGCTATGTTCCATATGGAAGCTTCAAAGAGCATCTGATTTGCACAGAAGTGGAAATTTTCTCTACTACCCTATTAATTTTTTCAACCTAGAAAAATTAAAATTGAATACCCAAACTTAAGTTATCAAAATTATCGACACATACTTGACTTTTACTTATAAAAACATATAAAAATGTAATTTACACTGTGGAAGATATGGGACTATACATGTAGTCAATAAATCATGGAGTATTTCATCTGAATATGCTGAAATATTAAATACCACTACCTGTTATAAAATATTTTAAACCTTTCTCATACCATTTGTAGTTTAACAAGACAGTACATTTTCTTATATAAATTTAATTACATTAGAATCATTGAATCTTGAAATTATTCAGATATTAAACAATTATCAGGGGTTAGGGGTGGTAGCACACACCTTTAACCTCAGCACTCAGGAGGCAGAGGCAGGTGGATTCTTTGAGTTTGAGGCTAGCCTACTCTACAGAGTGAGTTACAGGATAGCCAGAACTACAGAGAGAATCCCTGACTCAAAAAAAAAATAAAAAATAAAAAATAAAAAAAGATCAAAGAAAAAATTTAGGTAAATAATAATTACTTTTCATGATTCTCAACAAATACTCTTAATTTGTCCCACACAGTCAGACTCAAAAAAAGAAACTGTATGCAGTGGATGTGCTCCCTCAGCAAGCTGAAGCCTCTGGTGTGTCCCAGTGCAGCACCTGTGTATTAAACAAGAACGCTGCTAATATCCACCAGCTGCCATTTCAAGAGCCAGGCGTGGGTGCACACTTTTGATCCCAGCATGCAGCAGGCAGGGGCAGGCAGAGATTTGTGAGTTTGATGCCACCTTAGTCTGCATAAAAGTTCCAGGCCAGCTGGGACTATATAGTAAGACTCAGTTTCACACACACACACACACGCATGCACACATATGTAATATTTATTCGTGTTGTGTATGCATTTATATATGTCTGTAGATAGATGATTGATACATATAGATATACATATATAGTATCAGAGGAAAACAAAATCCAGTACTTCCACAACTTTGGTATTCTAATGGTTTTTCTTTCATAAGAAAGAAGACTTTACAAGACACTGACACTGGCAGATTTTATCCAGGAAGTAATTTTACATCTCTGCAAACATGTTCACATTGTGTCCTTTTTTTATATAACAATTATCAACACCTGGAGATATATCAGCGATTTTCATGGCTCCTTAACCTTTACAGCTCTGGAGTCTATTCAATAAGAGATAATTACAAAAAAAAAAAAAAAAAAAAAGAAAGAAAAAAGAAACAAAGAAAAGAAAAACAGAGACAGCTTTTGCCTACCTAACTCAGGCTTTTTATAAAGACCGTCTTTTTAAGATGTGCGTTCCATGCAAGCTTACTAGATTTCCTCATAGGTAAGTCACAGAAAGATTTACTTGTCTTAGGTACAGCTTACCAAGCTTTTGTTAGTAATTATGTTTGAATATGTTATTCCTAAATCAAGCTTTTCTTGATTTCACCATTATCCCACTGCATTGCTGCTAAGCTTGGGAGCAGAGATCACATCAGAAAGTCAATGCTACAAATTCTGTTCTTAATAACTGAAAAGGTAATAAAAAAATTCAAGATCATAACAGTTCATTATAACAAACTATTGCTACCATACAAGGTACTAATCTATGTTTTATTTTGTTATTTTTTGATCCTTTTAAATTTATTTCCCACCTACAGGTAAAAAATAATAATACCTGGCAATTAAAAACGAAACTGAGAACCTGTCAGTTAAAAATTTTTCTATGGGATGGGCAGCCTTGAACTGCAGTTCCAGGCCAGGATACACTGGAAATTACGGCTGTGCTGAAACCATGTAACAAGAGTCCTTACCTCTAGTCTCTTCCCATTAAGTATGTCTTTCCTCAAATCAAAAAGTCATCTCTTTAGAAAAAAACAAAATTTCATTGTTTGCTTCAAAGTTCTAAATAGCTTTACAGCTATTTTCTACACCCCAAAACCCAAACTTACTACCTCCGGGTAAAACTTTATCTCTTATTGTGTGCCTCAAATTACTAAATCCACTGTATCTCTCTCTAAGCAATTTAAGTGTCTCTGCAACTCTCCTCCTGGAGTAACAAGCAAACCATGGGCCACTGCCAACATCATCCTCTACCTCCATGTGCTAATGCCAACTCTTCCCTTTGGTTTATATAGTCCTTTCTGTTTCTTACTCTTAGTCCCTAGTTTCTATGAAGTTTTCTATGAAGTTCCTAACCTGCCCCCTCCCAGAGGTTGTTCCATTACTTTGTATTCTATAGTTCAATTAAAACTGGATTTTGGCACAACACATTGCATTGCTTTATTCCCCTCATTCCTCCTATATCTTGTGTTTTCAAAGGTAAAGACTGTGCCTTGGCCTTGAATTGAGGACCCAGCACACAGTAGAACTTCAGTGTTTGTTGAGCAGAGGAAAGCCTATTATGGGATCTTGTCTTTCTATTACTTCGCACTCAGGCTGTATACTACACTAGTATAGATGAGAAAAGCTTCCCTATACAAATCACACCTCAGAATAATGAAGAACCCAGTGAAATCATTCCTTTTTCCTAGTATATCTACCAATTCAGTTGGAAAAAACAGTTCTAACTACAGAGCAAAGGTGAGCTCTACTGGCAGAGAAGGAGAGTTGGTAAAATTTTAATTTACTATAAGTTGTGGCAGTCATAAGCGACTAGAAGGCTCTGATTTAACAACAGTGTGATGGGCTATATATTCTACTCAAGTTATTCGAAAATCATAGCTGCTAATGCTTTGATTGCCAAAGATTATAAGTAGAGACCAGACAGGTGGTTCTTTTCAATTCCAATATATATATAATTCTATCATCCATCCATCCATCCTCCATGCATTCACCCATGCATGAATCCATCCATCCATGCATCCATCCATCCATTTCATCCACCCACTGATGAAGGCAAGATCTCTTAAAGCTCTAATGCCCACAATTCTGTGTTTTTGAAGATTAGATCCCAATGAAATGTCAATAGTCCCAAAGATCCTACAAGAACTCAGACTTGGTCCAAAAGAACTAGCGGGGAGAGGGCAAAATGGCTCACAGGGTAAAGATGCATCCTGTGCATGTCTGACAAGCTGCTCTGGATGGAACCCATGTTGGAAGAAAAGCAAATCCTGAAAATTATTCTCTGACCTCCACATACCCACCCTCACAAATATATCAGACAGGCATGCACAGGCATACACACGCACACGCGTGCGCGCACACACACACACACACACACACACTACACATGCACACACACTCACACGCATGTACAATAAATAAAACTTAAAAAGTGACTTGAAGGATGTGAAAACAGCATGCCTCACAAACACTAAGATGAAGTTTCTCCCAGGGTACTATTTGCCTAGGTGAACTCCTTACTCTCTGTGTGTCATTTCCCATATGAACCGTAGGTTGGAACATATAACTAACTTTTTAAGGGGTCCAACAAGTAGAAGAATAGGTTTTTTTTTAAAAAAATTGGAAAAGGGATTGCTGAAATTCTAAATGATATTTAAACATTGTTTACAGTGAGAGCATGTCAATGGTAGCAGCGATCCTGTGGATTTGTTTGTTCTATTTGTTCAGAAATAGGAAGTCCCATGGTGTTAATAAGTGTGCAACTTTGACACCACAACAACTCGGGATATACCTTTGCTTCTGCTGCATGGGCTGCTGTCTCATCGCCATGTACTGCATATCTTCCTGTAGACGGTTAAGAGGAGAATCTGGCTTCACACGAATCCCATAGTAATGGTACTTGGAGTTTCCTCTTCACAAAAGAATAAATATGGAAACAAGAAAAGTCAGTAGAGCTAAAATTAGCCATTAACTTCACACAGAAAAACTGGGTTAAAACAGTATACTAGCATTTCACATTTATGATTTATCTTTTCTGGATGACTTTTATATTTCTTCAGTGACATTCTAAATACCAAAATATGATTCCAAAATGATCACCTCAAGACCTCAAGGGTAAATATTTCCTTTACGCTTTCACTTAAATATTCACCAGATAGCCCATTTGTCCTACTCATGTTAATTTATGATCCACTATACATTTCTAATTTAATTCAGAAGGAAATGGTTGGGCTAATCACAATTCATCCACAGAACAATCACTGTACATTAAACAGCAATTTTCCATAAACATAGAGAAAAAAAAGCATTTATTCCATAGTCTTGGATTAATTCCTCTTTTGTGTTTATTTTAAAAATGATATTGTTACATTATATGATGATTCATTTTTTAATGTTTTGAAACCTAAAAAGGAAAAAGGCACTTAATGTATTTCTTTTGAAACATATATTATTAGTCCCTGCTTTTTGTATTGATTGATATATGTTGTTTGCTAATAAGAGATACCATAAAACATTGAGAGAGTTCCCTGTAAAAATGGTGAAACCCTCATAGCATAAAAATTTTGGAACTTCTTGGAAAATGAAAAATATCATGCTTAATATTAGAAATAACAGTTTTTATTCTGAATGGAACTTGTAAATTCTTGCAAAATAAGATTTTAAATATGTAGATTCTTGCAGAGAGACTAGTTTTTCACAAGTCTATATGTAACAATATGTCAGTGAGTGCTCTTCCAATTTTTTTCTTTCATTTACAAGGAGAAATGCAAGTAGTGTGTGGATTAAATATTTTTAATGAAAATAACTTTACTTTCAAAACTAAGAAACATACAGTAGATGAGCCATGTGTTTGAAGAGACATTAATCAAGTCCTTACACTTTCAAATAAAAATGAAATATTAGTGAAAACTGAACATCTTTAGACAAAGACCTTCCACTTGAGAGATTAGATCTTGTTTACAAAGTCCACTGAAATCTGAGCAAAAGCCTCCAACAACACCTACCACAAATACAGTCTGTAGCAGTCTATAGAAATTGGAGGTTGTAGGGAGTAAGGGAAAGGAAGAAGCAGGTGGCAAAATCATGGGATAAAACCACACAGTAGGTTGCTGTTTTTCTTCAGAGGCTCAGTTTCTTGGGATTTAGCGAATTAGCATTGGGAGAGGAATTCTTTTTATCCCAGTAGGAATGGCCTGGGAAGAGCAACACACCCAGGATCGTCCTCAGTCAGATTTAATTTGGAGAAGGGATCTATCAAAAGGTACCTTTTAAACTGCCTTTGGTAGAAATGCAATGGCTTTATAAGCTTTTTGTCTACTTCAGTACCAAAAGGAGGTTTGGTCTGCTTTGATAATTTCACTAGACGATTTTGTTGACAGATAATGCTTCCAAAGAATGCTCACTTAAAAAAACAAAAACAAAAACAAAAACAAAAACAGAAAACAACCCACATAGGATTTAATCTGCCTCTTGATTTGCACTGACCTTTTGTTCATTCCTTGGAAAAGGAGTGAACAGTTGACGCCAGGTTCCACTGCAGAATCTCTGAAAGTTCACCCCTACACCATCAGCTTTCTCTATTATCGCCATCCTAGCTTCTACACACTCCATTTGTTGAAACTCAACCCAAAGCATTTATTCCCTCCTTATTCTTTTAGGCTTTCCTTTCCAACTCAATTGCAAGCAGCACACACAATTTTAAAAGGATTAGGAGACAAAATCCTTGGGGGTAGGGAGCTGAAAGTAAGAGCTGCAGTAGTGCAGACTGTACTTACAGAATATGGATTCTACTCATTCACAAACCCAACAACACCAATTCTGATCCTTTCTATTTTAAAGATGTGTTTCAACGTTTGAATAGAGCCTCAAAATAGGACCCATTGAAATCTTTTCAGTAACAAAAGCACTACAACAATACAGCTATTAGAATGTTGACTAAAGCCTAGAGTTTCAAAATATTGGCATCATACATGTAACTACTGAGCCCTCAGCTAGGAGATACTAGGTTAGGTCTCTAAATAATGGTGTTCCTGGTTTGGGGGGTAAAAAATACTAGAGAAACAGAAAGTTCTTTTTAAAAAGGAATGAAAGCTAGTTTTTCTCAGTCTGAAGAGACAATCACATTCTGCAGTTTAAAATATACTACCTTTTTTTTTTTTTTATAATTTTTTATTTATTTATTTATTTTTTTATCAGTTACATTTTATTAACTCTGTATCCCAGCCGTGTCCCGATCCCTCATTCCCTCCCAGTCCCTCCCTCCCTCCCTCCCTCATCTCCACCGTGCCCCTTTCCAAGTCCACTGATGGGGGGGACCTCCTCCCCATTCATCTGATCCTGTTTTATCAGGTATCTTCAGGACTGGCTGCAAAGCCCTCCTCTGTGGCCTAACAGGACTGCTCCTCCCTTCGGGGGTGGGGAGACCAAAGAGCCAGTCATCGAGTTCCTGTTAGAAATAGTCCCTGTTCCCCTCACTTTGGGAAACCAATTGGTTACTGAGCTACCACAGGCTACATCTGAGTGGAGGTTCTAGGTTATATCCATACATGGTCCTTGGTTGAATGTCAGTCTCAGAAAAGACCCTGTGCCCAGATATATTTGGTCCTTGTGGAGCTCCTATCCTTTCCCCATCAGACTAACTCCCCTTCTTTCTTATGATTCCCTGTACTCTGCCAAAGGTTTGGTCATGAGTCTTTGCTTTGAAAACACTGCTAGTTAGAGTCTTTCAGATGCGCTCAGTAGACTCCTGTCATACGTTCAATGCATATCCCATCTGTCTGTCATACGTTCAATGCATATCCCATCTGTCCTTCTAAATAGCCAGAACCTGGAAACAACCCAGATGTCCATCAACGGTGGAATGGGTACAGAAATTGTGGTATTTTTATACAATGGAATACTACTCAGCAATCAAAAAGGAGGAAATCATGAAATTTGCAGGCAAATGGTGGGATCTAGAAAAGATCATTCTGAGTGAAATATCCCAGAAGGAGAAAGACAAACATGGGATATACTCACTTATATAGACCTATAAGATATGATAAACATAATGAAATCTATACACCTAAAAAGATAATCAATTGAGCAGACATGGGGTAAGATGATCAATATACTACCTTTTAAAGTACCGGTAGAAGAATATATTTATAAAAGATCTGAACCTCTGGCAATTTGAAAGTGGCACATTTGCTTCAAAGCAAGCGAAAGGAAAAATCCACAGTTCGAACACATACAAACTTTCCTAAAACTAACATAGTAATGAAGTTCTGGGCATACTGCCCCAAAATATACTTGGCATTAGAGAAAACAGCAAAAAGAGGCCATGAAATTCTCTCACTTCTCCAGGGAAATGGGTGATGAACACAGCTGCTATTCCTTGGTAAATCGGTCTTAGAACCCTCATGTCAAGGGTCCTAAGACCCTACATCTAGATGAAAGAAGTATCTTTTACTCTAAGGAGACAGTGTGGAATCTGAATGAAGGGCTTTCCTGGGCTACCCTTCATACTATTTATAATTTTAGATCACTTTGTCCAATCATTCTCCTCCAGAACTGGCTACTTCATCAGTTAGCATAAAGTCACAATTTTTCTTTTTTTTGAGTCTTTATATATAAAGGCCTCACATTCTATAAAACATAGAACATAGAAATCATTTCCTCCTTATCTTTAATTTTCCACTTGGGTCATTTGAAAAGAAAGCCCTCACTGAGAAACTGCCTAGGTAAGACTGGCCTACAGGCATGAGCTTGGAAGGAAGTCTGGATTATTAACTGATACAAGAGGGTCCAGTGTGAGTGGCACATGCAAAGGTACATGGTCTTAAGCTGTATGAGAAAGCTAGCTAAATAGGAGTTTGTGAGGGAGGCAGCAAGAACCATTCCTCATGGTTCTTGTCTCCAGGTCCCTGTCTTTAGCTCCTGGTCCTGACTTCTCTCAGTAATGGATTGAGACCTAGAAGTGTAAACTAATAAAACCTTTTCCTCCATAAGTTGTGTTGGTCATAGTGTTGTGTTTATCACAACAATAGAGGTATCTGGAGATGGGTAAGGAACAGATTGACAACATTCCCTTCTTTCAGCATAAATGCTTAATTATTAGGGTATTGCTTCTCTCACAGAGATTTTTTAAAAAATCCTTTGCACGGTTTAGTCTTTGAGGCTGTGATGTATAAATAAGAATCCATCACTCAATGTACAGTGCGGCATCTCTAATTTAATTTTCTGTGTATGATTCCTGTATGACTTGGAAAGTCAAGGATTCATATATTTTGGGGCAGTATGACCATAACAGGTTAAACTATTAGTTTTCAATTTGTAAAACTCATAGAAAATAAAAATGAAGCTCCCAGTCTCTAAATCATCTTTTTATCATGTTTGCTTAGAAAAAAAACACTCATTGTTTCTGTAAAAAAGAAACCCTCGAGACGGGAAGTCTCTCCCTCATGTCACTGCTCTCTGCCATGGACATACACCACAGTTTCCCTCCCACATACATCTATCTTCATAACCAACAGGAGAAAGAAACAGAAAGCTTAGAAGGCTAACAGGAGAAAAACAAGAACAGCAAGGACTTCAAATAACGTCAGAATTACAGAATAAAGTAGAAAGCTCAGGCTTAACCCCTTCTAGTCAAAGTTTTCTTTAAAACAATTAATTGTATTTTAAAACAACAAGGACATGCTTAGTTTCCCATTTACTGTGTCATCATTTCATTCATGTTAGTGTGTTTATTTTCAAAAAGCAATGGTCTGTAACAATTCTTAAACAATCTTATGTGAATCTTGCACAAACAAGTTGGCCTTCTAATTTCTATGTAGTTTAAAAGCCAGTTTGGTGAGTTTCACTAAATAGTAATGCTCATTTTCCTATGGACTTTATAAAGTGAGTTCACTTTATATATTTCTCCTCACATGTTTTCTGTAACCAAGTACATTTTTCTTTACTGTTCAACACTCCTCTAAATGGAAACAGAGATGACGGATTGTGTTGATTATAAATACTAACCTAGTACCTAATCTCCTAGTTCGTAGCCCCATAAAAATGGACCTTATTAGTTTTCCAAAAGAGGCAGCGTTGACTGGGTCCAGTTTGTGTTCCTGACAGTGTCGAAGATAGTGGTTGTACAGAGTGCTTCTTGGAAGGCTCACTCCTTCTGCTGTCTCATAATTGTCCAACAGCCACTGGAGCTGTTAAGATAAGAAAGAATAAGCAGAGAATTCATGTAATTTGCCAAAACTTCGGCAAGATACAGCATGGACAAATACTTGGAAGAACTTCATTAGCCCTTAGGATAAACTGTGATAATCCAGAGGCCGGTACATCTGACTTTCTAAGCTCTGGAAAACATCACAGCAGTTATGGGTTTAGACAATATCTTTTCTTCAGTTTTCAAGTATAAGTTAGAGATACTAATTTCTCCAATATTGGCTATAACCCTGGAGATACATACTTTTTTAAGGAATTAAAATAACAGCATTTATTGGTCAAAAATGCACAATATAATTATTTATTATTGTTATAAAACAAAACATTCTACTAAACCTGGTAACATGGTACCTATTATATTCTAGACTGGGCAACATGGCACCTAATTCATCTTTTACACTGAGTTATTACAATAAGTAATCAGTACGCTTACTTGTATGAGGTTTTAATGAAAAATTTATTCACTTTTGTAGAATGATAATTTATCTGAAATGGCTGATAGATAATACAAAAACATTTTATCTAATGGGATAAATGCTGCTATAGGCAAAATTTAGTCACTCTTCCTCCCCCAAAAGGATACTTGCTAGAAGTTACAAATAACTTTGATATAATGAAAGGTAATAATTTTTATAATCCTCTCAAATATTCTGCCTCAAACTTGAAGTGTCTTTTTTTCTTCAAAAATTTGGAAGGCTCAATAATAAATAATGTTTTCTTGGCCTATAGTTAACATTTAAATTTTTTATATTATACTTTTTAAAAAGATAATGTTTAAAGTCGGAACATACAAGAAAAATCTCTGCCATACATATATTATTAAATTTCAACTTATTCATTTACTTACTTGAAAAAGAGGCAAAACAAACATAAATGATTTTCCTAAGGTTACAGCATTGTCTTAGTGTTTGAGCGTAGTTTCTAATTCTTGTTTCCTAATTGCTTAGACCAACAGGCCATCAAAGCAGCAAATGCCTCATATTACTTGTCTTAATAATATCCATGACATTTATAAATGGTATTATTAAAGAGCAAACGCTGAACCTGAGCATGCAGTTAAATATGAATTATGAAAGTAAAATAATGCAAAGATGAATGAGACTTGTCCTCTGAGTAGTAAATCAAAGGCTAAAAGGTGATGATGACTTGAACATTCAAGTAAATCAAAGAATTATTCTATTTTATCTATCTAGTTTAAGTCTTTTGATTAAACTTATGGAATTTTCAGTTTTATTAAAAATTATAAAATATTTTGATTATTTTTATCTATGACAACTGAATTTTTCTAGAGCATGTTAACTTCAAATATCTCTAAGAAATTATTAAATAGTTAATTATATATCATCAAACTTGAAGTTGTTAATGGCTTGGCAAATACACCACAAAGCATATAAGATACTTATAGAAATAAAAGTATGTCCCATTTAGGAAGAATTTTAGTTTCATAAGGAACATATATCCGTATGAATAAACAAACTTAAAATATATATTAATACTGTATGATACATAATTCAATACTATAAGACACTAAAAAGATTACACAAAATTAGCTCTCCTTTTTATATTGACAGAAAAATATTACAGGTCATTTCGTAGCATTTACTTTTAGCCTTTGAATCAGTAAAACGTTTCAGAGACACTCAAATGTGAGTGTTGTGTACTGAAAATAATGCGCAATACAGGTTCTCTATAAACTTCAGACCAACAAGAAACATCAGATTTAAGCTCACTCATGCAGTAAGTCTCTGAGGTTGAAATCAGTACTGCTTGGAACAGCAGGCTAGCATGCTCCTTTAGAATTTTTACCTTTTGCAAATTTCAAAAAAAAAAATTAACTATAAAACACAGGTAGGAAAGACAAAACACAGCAATACAAACCTGACTCACATTTCATCCACGCGCCTCAGTAAAATGATCAGGATGTGGAAGCACTTCAAGTGGAATTCAAGTAGCCATTGTGAGCCACAATGCACCAAAGTGTGCTACAGTCTTTCAGACAGGTGCTAGATAGAGCAAGGCACAACTACCTTCTATTGGTATTTTAACATGTTAAAAATAAGAACATAGACCCTTGATATCAAGAGTAGACAAAAAAATGCTATTTTAAAAAAGCTCTTAGAAGAATTCTGTATAAGGTAAAATTATTTTGAGGCATTTCAAATGATGTAAAAAATTTCTTATAAACACTTCATGCATTGTAGAACACATTTAAGTTGAAAACACTTAATATGTATGTGTGTCCCCATAAAAACATGATTAAGAAAGGAGTGAAATAATTCAATATACTTTCCCTTGTTAATGAGAGGTAGTAGATTTATACAGAAAATCTTAGTTTAAAGGACATTTCCCCTCTGAATTGGAACAGTCAACTTTAAAATGTGAACTTTATAACCACAATATACAACTAAAAGTAGATCAATATAAACAATTTTAATGTGATGTAAACAAATGAAAACAATTACTTACAGAAATAAACCGTTTAATACTACCTTAGTTGTAAGCTAGTCTCCTTATAACAAATAACTAAGTAGACGAGCTTACTCATTGCTTAGTCAAGGGTAATCTTATAGATAAAACATTTTGTGAAAGATTTTAAAAAAGCAAATTTAAGTATTTGATAATTTTTTTTGAACAATGTATTTAATGAAACGGGGAAACTAGCACAAGAATTGAAGGTCAAAATAAAATGCTTCAAGGGCAACAGTGACTGTGTGAGAGTTACTTAGGTCAATTTTAGTAACAATTTTTATGTATTGTAATAAAAATCTTTATGGCAAAATGTCTTTTTTAATCAGAGCAAAACTACTCAGAATTCTAAATGGTGTTACTCACATCACAGCTGGAGAATTCAGAGAAAATGGAGATTTTATCAGAACAGGAGCTATTCATCCCTCTTATAGTCAAGTAAAAACTTGAATGTGTTTTAAAAATTTCTTTTCTTCCTATATTGTTTATATTCCTCCAAATGTTTTACGTTTAAAACTAGTTTTTTGAGAATATGAACCTGACTGATGTGACCATACACACGTGCATACTAAACAGTATCCAGCTGTGGCTGGTTTGTAAATTCCAGGACAGCTAGAATGACTAAGACTTGACAATAGCAAAGGTAAATTTGTGCTGCCTCCGTCTCATGAAAAGGAGGTACTTTAGTCCTTGCAGAAGAATGGAGGACACACGGAAGGAAAAGGAGGGTCAACAGAGGTAAAAGCCTTGAAAACAGAGGTGACTGGTGTGTCGCCATGGGTCCGTCTGGGAAGCCTGCCACCAACCACACCTATGGCTATTATCTTAGAAACTTTACATAGAAGCAGTACACACTCTAGAACATGACTGAAAAGACTTAGAGATACAGCTGGAATATTTAATCTACAGTTTACATACTAGTGTTTAATTTTCTGATTTTGACCCATGATGAAACTATAAATCAGATATTGAATATAAAACATAGGATTAGATAAGTATTATTTTATTATTAAAGAAATTGAGCATACATTTCTGTAATACAACGTAAAAGATTATATATGTCCCACATGCTACCTACCCAAACGAGGTGAATAATTTTTTATAAGGTACATTGTTTCATGCTGCTTTCTCTTTAACAAAATGTACTCAGACATTAGAATTCAATACTCTTAACATTTAGTACTTTAGAATACAACTATCTATTTCTCTTATTTTTTTCTTTTAATAAACTATCTTTTAAAGTGATTATATTTACAAGCTTATGAAAGATCTTAAAGCTTGTGAAATATCATAGAAAATTTTAACCTTTATCCTTAAACCTAATTATTCTTCTAATGAACAAACATATCCTCATCTAAGGGCAGAAAGCAACATAATTGCACCTTTCAACCTTTTCATTTAATCTGTATTAATCAGAACAGATTACAGAGGATGAATAGTTCCTATTTTTCCTAAAATGAAACACTGATTGACAAATAAAAATAAAAAAATAGGTATTGCCCAATTAACATCTAAATGTAACATTTGGCATTTTCCCGGTGAATTAGTATCAACTAGGAATCACTTTATGTTAAGTGCACCAGTTATACATTTTGACAGGCCCATAGTAACTGTAACTTTCACTTACAATTCAGCTAAGTGAGCGGTGGACTAAAAACCAAGGTTTTACTTTAAGCTGAATATGTGTCAGTAGCTTAAGCCTGTAGGCATTATGCATCAGTTGTCTCCTAGATTATGAAAATTCTGAAAACACAAATGCCCAGAGGTTTTCATATACTTAAGTGGAATCAACAAGATACACATGCTTAGGTGCACTATGCAAAAGGTCGTAACAATCAATTTAACAATTCTAGGTTGAAATTTACCATCTAATGTATCCAAAATTGGATATAATATGAATATTAAATGAAAACATATTAATTACAGATGAGAGCATAAGACAAGCTTAAGTTTGCAACTAAAAGAATTAGATATTCTATGGTCTTAGGCAGATATATAAAATTTACAAATAGCATTTTCACGTACATAAAATTAAAAAATAAAATACATACATAAAGTATTATACCAAAGGAGTTCTTCGGAACCAAAATCAAAGCAAATTCTAAGATGCAAAGAAATGAGTCATATCATGTTCGGGTACAACTTTTTAAATGATTAGGTTGAGAGAAAATAAGTTACTCTGAATCTTAAGGATGTATGTGGGAAATTATAACGTGACCCACATATTCTTCACCTAGGTAGAATGCTATGAGAAAGAGCCCTCTACCAAGACATAAAACTGACTGAATAATATTTGGGACCAAAAAAAAAAAAAAAAAGAAATCAATACAGTGTATGCATGAGATCTAAACAGGCATATGCATGACTGGGGAAAGAAACCTCAAACATTACAGGTAAGGTTTGTGTCCTTCTACTATTTCTTATATTCATCTAGTCTGCAAATATTTGCTGCAAATCTACTCCTATGTACCAGAACTGTTTTAGGCAGGGGGCTGTGCTAGATGGCAAACCTTAAAAAGCTTTATTTCCCTGCTGATTTTTTTTCTAGCCAATAAATATTTATTGGTTGTCTACGATGTGCTGACATAATGCCACCAGGTTAACATTATAAACAGATGAAACACTGTATAACTTTCCTCAGCTGAAACATACTGTCTTGTACAAAATGCAGATGGTGTCCTTGCATTTTAATGTGGACGATAAGAGCATATTGAAAATAATAAATATGGATTGGTCGCATACAATATTCTTAAAAGCACACCAGAAGAGGGTGGGAATATACTGTGGGTGAGAGTGCTGGCTGCCCTTCCAGGGGACCTGGGTTTGATTACCAGCACCCACATGGTGGCTCACAACCATTTCCAGTCGCAGGGGATCCACTGCTCTCCTCCTTCCTCACTGGACACTAGGAATACATGTGGTATACATACAAACATTCAGACTTGAGAGAATGGAATATAAGATGTGATACACTGCTCCATCATTACATGTGTGGAAAGAAGGGGAAAGGAGAGAGTCAATTGGATTTGACTAGAAAGGTATCATTTATGGTATTTGCATGAAATGATTTTTTTGTATTGTTGTTAAAAATTAAATGCATACAGATAAAAGGGAAATCATTTCTGCACCATATTGCAAAATAAAATAAGAGATTATATGTTCAAATTTATTATTAAGCATCATTTTAGGACGTTTAAATATGGATATACATTATAGATAATCTCCCTAATTTTCTTCCTAATGAAATTGATCATTTGTAAAAACTGATAATTCAGAGAACTAATCATCATAAAGGTGAATCTACTTCTACTGCAAAGAATCCTATAGGGAGCTGGAGAGATGGCTCAGAGGTTAAGAGCACTGCTTGCTCTACCAGAGGTACTGAGTTCAATTCCCAGCAACCACATGGTGGCTGACAACCATCTGTAATGAGATCTGGTGTCTTCTTCTGACGTGTAGGCAGAACAGTGTATACATAATAAAATAAATAAATCTTTAAAAAAAATCCTATAGACCTCTAATAATTCTTTATTATACCCTTGTGATTAAAAAAGGTAACAAAGTTCATTAGCATCTAAAAATGAACAATATTTTCTAAAATACTATTTCATTATCAAACTTCTGTGCAACAAATCTCCAACTAAGTCTGGAGAATTTGGAACAACTTCAGAAAGAAGTTATTGGCCAGAATCCACATACTAGGTAGCATTTTATTCCAGCAGTTGGGGAAAATCCAATGACAGTCAGGAGCATCACAAATGTCCCAAGGAAAAGACAGTAGAAACATTTTTGCATTCAAGAAGCTAAGCTAATGGGCAGCAGCAAAACACCGATCCTGGTGCTTCTGTTCACAGAAGTGCATTCTACATGTAGTTTTGAACAAACGTGACTACATCATAGACATAATAAAGTGAGTGAAGCCAATAAACAAATATTTTCGCCACAAGAGCAATATCTGTGTCCACTCTTCCTACATAGTGAAATGCGGCTATGAGGCTTAAATATATAGAAGATTTGCTAAATATGCAATAAAAACTCAAAACCAGGAAGACCACATAATCATTTTGTTTGAGCAGCTTCATTCACAACTGTCATTGATAATGTTAGTTCATAAGTTCTAATTAAAGAAAATAATTTTAAATATCAATACATTTCAAAAGTTTCAAACAAATAGAAACATTAAAAAAACATGTTCTTATACCTATATACTGTTTATAAAAATATCAATAAATTTGGCTTATTGAAGTTAAATTTAATAAACATATTATGTATTTCATATCTCAAAACAGAAATAAGAATTGACTTTCAGAGACAATTTAGAAATCTGAAAATTTTAAAAGAGCAATTATAAATTTCTATTTTTAAAAACACTTACATGCCTGCACATTTCTAGTTGGAAGTGTAAGCATTTTCACTTTCTATATACAACTATACAAACTGGCAAATGCATCCTAATAACATATGGTAAACTGGCCTTTAACACAACCACAGAACCATTCCAATGAGCAGAATATACGTAAGAACAAAGAAGAGAGAACAGTGTTCAAATTGTTTTAAAAAAGAGGTGACAAAATATAAATCCTTGTTTTAATGTTTTTATCTATAATTTTTACTAAAATTCTAGACCTTCTACAAATTGGCTAACATGTTTTGTTTATCAAGATGCTTCTGTTGAAAAAGGAATGAATCAAACACCTCCTCCAAAAACCAACATTAGAACATCAGAAGGAACTATTACTTTGGAATACAAATCTGAAATAGTTCAAAATTTAAACACTATTGAAAAGATTCATAGTGAAACATTTCCTATAAACTACATGGTTGTTAAAAATACTACAGCTTTTTCTGAAAAATTAATGTTACTGTATTTCAGTGATCCTAATTTTAAAGTTTTTAGTCATAAAAATATTAATAAAAATTAAGAAATCATAACAAATTATCTGTAAATTTAAAAAAATGTTGTTTTGGAAGGAAATTTCTAACTCTTACATGTCACTAATGCTAACTTAGCAGCTCTATCTACAATTGACTTAAGTCACATGTCCATTCACTTCCCCATACATTCAGAAATCACCTACTAAAAATAACTGTAACAAGCATTTTCACTCATTTCTTCAACTCTGAACAGATGATGCCAATGTTTACCTCACAGAACTTACCAGCATTACAGTGATGCGGGCCGGGAACAGTGAGAGCCTCAGGAGGCAGCGAGCCCACTCTGCTCCCCTCTGGGATTACGCAAGTCAGGGCTCATGGTAACTTCACTGTTGGCCCGTTTTTACTTTTCTTCAGTGTTTAGGACCCGAGTTTGCCCATGACTGTGACCTACCTACTTTCTAGTCTTAGCAGTGATAACATTTAAACAGTTTGCCACTGTTTTTGGCATTAGAGATCTCTAATCCATTTAGAGAGTCATACCCAGTCACAGATGGACATGGTAGCTTCTGGGCCTCAGACATAAAGAGGTATACTACAATGTTTTGCTTCAGGGGAAATAAATATGTGGCTAAAAAAAAGTCTTTAAATGTTTACAATCAGTATTAGTTATATATCAGAAATAGTGGCTTGTCATTAAATTTAAATTTGTATATATAGACCAAAAGTACAGACACCTTGTGAAGCAGCACTCTCTGGTTTTGTTTTGAGATAACACACTGTGTCAAACAGGCATTAAATGATTAGAGTCTGAAGAGGCTTGAGAAAGAAAGGTTAGGAAGCAAAATAAATAAGGAAATAAATAAAACAAGCACTTAGAGGCAAGCAACACATGCAGAACAAGCAAGAGATTAGTGTACATGAAGAGGCAACTTACATGGCTGTTGAGAAGAGAGCTTCTGTGAGTGGACAGACCGTCAGACTTTTGCAGCGTCTCAATCGCCATTTCAATCTGATAATAGATGTCATTAAAAAAAGGGCTCAAGACAAGATAGTAATAAAAGGCTGACCAGAGAATTTCTGATTGATTCTTAAAGTCTAATTCATTCTTCAATGATGGCTAATGAATAGCTATCACTTAATGTGTTTCCCCCCAGCGTTCCCATCCCTCGAGAATGAAATATGATATGCACATTAATAATAAGCTCAATTACAAAAGTAATCCTTTCTGAACACTTTGTAATTATAATCAGTATGGAGACCCAAGGATCGAGAACACTGGCAGATTGTTCTAGTTGTAAGAAGTTATTTTTTTTTTCTTGCCTAGTTCAAAATGTGGGATATTAGCCCCTCTCTAAATAGCCTTACTCCTAAAGCATATTTAACATTTGTTCTATTCTCTCACAAAACAAAAATCAAGAAATTGAATCTGAGTTTAATATGCATTAGTATTTTAATGCAAGTTACAAAAACCCTTCATTATGCCTAAAAGGTAGTAAATTTACACATCCCTCTTTTCCTCTTGCATTAAAATTTAGAAGGGAAAGGTCAGTCAGGTGAGCATTCAGATGTGACTATGGTCTCTACACTGTATTTTAGGGCATGATGATGAAGCAGAAATATTAGAAATAATAGCAGAAAAAGGAGTAGAAGAGAAAATAATTCAAAGGCAACAAAAAGTGGACAAGAACAGAATCAGTTCTATTCAATGTAATCCCACCAAACCACAGGCAATCGCAAAATCATTCTTAAGCAACTGCTTCCAGGAACAAGCCTTCGGTACTCTTGATGACCTCACACATAAGACAGTGATAGTTTATAGCACTACTATATATTCTATTGAGACTAAATAGAATGCATTTAGAAACAGATTTATAGCAAAATACTAGCTAATTAAAATATCATTATTCAATTTGAGAAAATAAATTTCATTATTTTCAACACTATGAAAACATCATCAATTCAGTGTAAGCAGTTACCAATCCATAAAAATGTACAATAATCTATTCTATAGTTAGCTGTCACTGAGATCATAAAACTAGGCAAAGTGGCTTTTAAATCATTCTCCCCATCAGTTGAGATGATAACAGAGTTAACAGTAAACTTGAAAATAATAAGAAGAAAGTGATATTATTCACCTTAAAATAAGTACATTTAAAAATGCACGATGTAAGTTTAAGGAGTGAACGAACTTTTTTCCCCCACCAAAATGATAAACTAATGCTTGGTATTAGATCTCTCTTTTAAATTTATTTTTATTTTTGGTTTATGTGCATTGTTGTTTTGTCTGCATGTCTGTCTATGTGAGAGTCCTAGAGTCACAGACAGTTTTTGAGTTACTATATGGGTGCTGGGAACTTATCCCAGGCCCTCTGGAAAAGCAGTCTGTGATCCTAAACTGCTGAGCCATCTCTTCAGCCTTGGTGTTAAATCTC
The DNA here is from genome assembly GCF_030254825.1 of Meriones unguiculatus. NCBI lineage: Eukaryota > Metazoa > Chordata > Mammalia > Rodentia > Muridae > Meriones > Meriones unguiculatus. The sequence continues at coordinate 44,256,555 of NC_083349.1, forward strand.
CTAAGAGGTATCAAGAAGTGCTCTTGTTTTCAAAAGGAAAAGACAGTACATAAGACAACTGAAAACATTCATGTGATTATAAAGCATTTCTAAGAAAAATTTGCTCAAAATTATACTTTGTTCAAATGCCTACAATTTCTTTAACGTTTGAGAGTGGAAATTTAGATGAGAGATTGCATTTTTATAAATAAATATAAAATGAGCCATACCTTGTGATTTTATAAATTTAAATGTAAGATAAAAATTACCAGAATTATAACAGCCGAATCACATTCAGGAATAAATCCTCACTAAGAGTTTGTGAGGGAGCAGCTTTAAGTCAGTTCAGCAAGCAACTGGTTTCCTTAGTTTCTGTGTTGTAGAAGCTGCTACTACGGTGGCGCCTGATTCCCAGCTGATGCTCTACAAGGCCAGGTTGTCAGGAAATGAACCTCTCTACTCGGGCTACTTTCTGGTTTTATTTTATTTTTTTGCATGTTAAAGATTGCTCACAGCCCTTCTACTGAGCCACATACAGTCCTCTAAAGCCAGTAGAGAAGCCAGAAGAAAGGAGCTCTGGGAAAGGTAGCAAAATTAGGCAAGACAAACCAGGTCCAACTGCATCCACCAGGACAGGTATACTGACTGTCTAAAAGGTGTTGGTCCTTCATAATTTATCCCTACTAGATAATTTCTAAGCTATGATCAAAACTGTGAACCCTGTACTCACATAACATATATTTAAGTAGAGTTATAAACCTTTAGATTTTCTCCTTGTTTACATTTCCCCAAATTTGAAATTCATACTAAAAGAGAAGTATTCCCTTGTGAAAAACACAAAGACAATGTATGCTAGGGAGCAAGAATTGAAGTAAATTAGGAAGCAAAACAGCACAGTGTGTGCTCTAAATCGGGAAAGAAAAATGAATGTAGCAAGTTCGGGATAGAAGATCAGATGGTTACTGTAATGGACAGTCTTGACTGTACCAGAAGCACCTTTAGGGGTGGCTGTGAGGCTTAACAGAGAACAGCTAAGAGGAAAGACACTAATGTGACGGGTGTTCCATAGGTTGGGAGTCCAAGTAGAACAAAGAGAGAAAAATAGAGAATGCTTCCACCGACACTCTCTTTCTTGCCTTTTCCTGTTCGCACTAAGGTGGACTGCTCAAGCATGCTCTCAACCACACGATCGAATGCCAGCACTCACACAGAAAGCCTAGCATGTAACTCTAGTGATGTCAGGAGTTGAAACAGGAGGATTGCTGGGTTTGCTGGTCACTGGGCTAGCTGCAGGTTCAACAAGAAACAGTTTCAAAGGAATAAAGCTGAGAATGATAGAGCAGGACAATTGTGACATACTCTGTTCTCTGTGGGAACAAAAGGTACCCACACTTGGAAACACAGATATGCATATACTATACACATAAACCAACACAAACACACAACAACAAAAAAACTGAAACACAAAAATAAATTAAAAGAAGCTACTTACATCTGGAAGATAAGAGTACCTTGAGGGCATGTGAGGAATGAACCACACCATACCCATTCTAAGGGGCAAGAGAAGGAAAGTTTCAACTCATTTCAAAGACTTGAGAAGACAACTCCAATGCCCCTTGCTCCACAGGACTGCCTAGGAAAGAATTTCAGTTTGTATTAAGCCACCCAGGCATTCTGAAGCTACTGGAGCCATAGTGCAAGAGACCCAAGCTGGTATCAGATCTCGATGCTGTCCACATGATGCTTAGTTCTACAGACACGTAGAATGTTAACAGTTCCAAGGTCATGGAGCATTCCACCCAGATTTCAACGGTAGGCTTGGAAATCCAGACCAGTGTGTGTCAGGGTCAGAATCCCTGCAGGTAGCTTGTGAGAGGGCAAACTTTGTGAAGCAGTGAGAGTGAAAAGATGAAATGGAGAACCCCTGAGAGTACGATATTCTAGGAAGATGGAATGTCTGCGGAGGAGAGCTTTAGTCAATGAGTAGAGTCAACTAAAAAGAAAAGGTACTGACAAGTAGCAAGGTTGTAGGGTCAGGGATTCCCAAGTACTTTGGAGCATACATCAACATGTCAGAGATGGCAGACATGGAGGTACAGGACCTCATGCCTGCCATGCTGGGTTTCAGATTTGGTTTGGTCCTCTCCCTCTTCTGTGCTCTAATTCTTTGTACAGCTGTATACAGGTAGCAGTACACATGTTAACTTCAGAGCTGACTCTCAGCAAAGACTTTGCCTTCAGCCTCAGACTTTAGACATCTGAACAATCTTGAAACTATTGACTTTAGAGACTTTTTGTGGAAGAGATTAAAAGCATTTCACAGTATGGGTAGTCATGAACTTTTGGGACAGGGGCAGAATGTAATAATTTGAATATGAAATGTCCCCAGAAATTCATGTGTTGAATTCTTGGACCCATTTTGAAAAGCCATGGAAATGTAAGGCAGTAATTGTAAAAAATGAAGGGAACTGTGTGGGTTCTTAAAGGTGCTGAGTGGTTCTTGATTGCCTATTTTCTCTGCTTCCTGGCCACCACAAGGTAATTTACTCAGCCATAAGCTCCTAGCACATGGGACCAGCCAATCATGGCTCAAACTGTGAGTTATAATAAATTCTCCCTTGTTCTCTTCCTCCTCTCCTTTCAGGTGTTTGTCACAGCAACAAAAATTTGATTTACATACTCATAAATGTAGTAAAAACGACCATGTGGCAATAAGTACACCTACACTTGGTTCTTTTGGCTCAAGAAAAAAATTGATGCACGAACTTTGTAAGGCAGAAAACATTTAAAAATATATCAAATATGCAAATATAGTAGACTAGAACAGTAAGAAAATATTCTGTATTTTCTAAGGAATTGGGATTTGAATATCTGAAGAAGCATGGAGATAAAGTATTTTCCACCCAGGAGGGAGAGTAATGAATTCAGCACTGATCCTACAAACACTCAGCAACTCCTCAAGGAAGAACTTGGTGTGGACACGGTCTTTATTATCTAATGAGAAAGAAAGCTAGAATAGCAAATACACAGTTCAAAGCTCAGGCTGAAAACATTCTCATGAGCAAAACATGCTGCCTTCCCAGAGTTGTGAATACGGTGGCAGGCCCCAAGGCTGCAGAGCCACACTATGGTACCCACAGCAACGACAATGACATCGATAGCTCAAAAGGGACTTCAGGAAAAGACCCACCTAGGTCCTGAATGAAAGAGGACCAGAGTGGAAAGAAGAGGGTCCAATGATGCTTGGATGTTAAACTGCATTTTTATTTTTTCGCTCATACTCAAAAAGAAGATTAATGTCTTTTCTAAAAGAGTGCACAGTGTCAATGAAATGGAAGTAACATTTCACTGTTATTATTCTCTACTATAATTATTACACTCACTGCCTTCTAAAAAGGAGAATGGCTCTAATGGGGTGGCTTCTTTGCTGAGCTGCCACCATACCTTAGTGCTCTACTAAGTGGTTGAAAGGCTAGAGGAGATCAGAACCCTCTGAGAAGATGGAGGGTCATTTGCAGAATGCATAGATAGACAAGATAGGGTGCTACACAGAGGCTTTCTGTGACTATGTTTTAGAAGGTATGTTAAGTGTTCAAATTCTTCTGTAAGTCTTCAGTAAAATGGGGCTGAAGAGCTGTTAGAGCACCACCTGCTCTGCACAACAGCTAAGGTCAGTTCCTGGCGCCTGTGCCAGGCATCTCATGATCATCCATGACTCTACTTCCTAGGGGTTTGACGCCCTCTTCTGACATGGATGGGCACCAGGCACACACACGGTACACCGATATATGCAAGCAAAACACACAATCGCATAGAATGAAATAAGTAACTCTAAAAACCAGAGTCGGGAAAATCTACCCAGATGCTTCTGGTCTGAGTAACTGAGAGGCTAGAACACAGTGCTCATTTGGAGCAATCATAATGCCAAGGAAGTAAGTATCTATGACAGTAAAGATGAAGAAATGGTAAATTTTATATAATTCACACAGAACAAAAAAAAGGAAATCTCTCTGACGTGTTTTTATACACATTCATGTACATAAATAATTGAATAATTATATCTTATCTATGATTAGATAAGCTTCTGGTAATGCCTATACAGGACCATCTAGATCAGGTTAGCACTGGCAATGCCTATAGGGAATTATCTAGATCAGGTTATAGCCCCTGGGCATGTCTTTGAGAGTTTATCAGATAATGGAGGTTAGATGACCCTCTGTAGCCCAGAGAGTACCCCCACGGATGGAGATAATGTAATGAATAAAAATGAGAAGGTTCACTCACTCACCTGAACTTTCACCTACTGTTCTTTCACATGAGTGCTCCTCTCCCTTTGCTTCCTCACAATGGGCACAGTGTGCTCAGTTACCTCAAGCTCCTGCCACTATAACTTTCCTGACAGGACAGATAGGGAGTCAAAATAAAGCCTTCCTTTCTCCTTTAAGCTACTTGTGAGCTCTCAAATGCTCCAAGTAGAGCTTTATGTGTCATTCTAATGGGAGCTGAAAGTTAAGAATGCTTGAAAGAGAAAGGTGGGCTGGAGAGATGGCTCAGCAGTTAAGAGCACTGGCTACTCTTTGAGAGCATCTGGGCTCAATTCCCAGCACCCACACAGCAGCTCAAAACTGTTTGTAACTCCAGTTTCTGGGGAACTGAAACCCTCATACAGATATATATGCACACAAAACACCAATGAACATAAAATACAAGTAAATAAAGTTAAAAAGAATGTGAGGGGGAGGTTAATGAGAGCCCTAAATCTTTAGTTATCAGAGGGGAAGAAGGACTCTATTGGTAACTAGATTAGAGGCCATTAAAGCTACATGACAAAAAAGAATCACTTTATTCTGCTTCGCTACAGAAAACTCAAGCAGGGCTAAATTGAAAAATTAATGGCTAGTGCGTTTTGTGTAAGAAATTTTAAGGCAGGATAGCATTCATTTCGGAGCATGGTGATTATTCACCATAATTACCTATGTTGACAGTGAGAAAGAGCCACATAGGTTTGGAGAGATGGCTTAGAATTCAAGAGTGTACCCTGCTCATGTAGAGAATCTGAATTCAGATCTCAGAGCCCATATCCGACAGCTCACTTCACAAGTAAGTGTAGCTCCAGGACGCAGACCACTTACATACACATAGCCAAAAGTAATACACATCTTTATAAAAGCAACAAGAGGGAATATGTATATATATACATACATACATATATAATATTTAATGTGCAGTTGCGGTTTGTCATGAAAGAGCTCAAACAAAATTGTAGCCAAGGCATGTGTTAGGAGAAAAAGAAGAAAACATATGGATCAGAAATATATATAAGTTAGGTATGTTCTGGTAATAGTTTAAATTTAGATGATGGACTAAACCAAAGCATTTTCTATATTGGGTGTCCTGTAATTACTCTGTGAAATTAATGTCACCCCATCTATAGGGATGATATAACCAGTGTATAAAACTATCCACTGGAGAGGCCAGGGGCTAGATCTTCCCTTTAGGGCTCTGCTGCGTTAGCAGGAAGAGATGGGGTTTAAGAGCAAGCTTATATGCAACTGGTCCTAGCCTTTTCTAGTTGAATCTGAGCACTAAAAACATCTTCACTAGAATTGAGGGAGCCAGAGAGGTCAAGGGCACCACAAGAAAACCTATAGAGTCAACTAACCTGGGCCCATAGGACTCATAGAGACTGAACTGCCAACCAGAGAGCATGCATGCAGCCGTCTTAGGCGCTCTGCACGTATGTAACACTTGTGGAGCTTGGTCATCATGTGGGACTCCTAAAGCGAAGCAGAGGCTGTCTCTGACTCTGTTGCCTGCCTTTGGATCATTACTGCAACATGATATGCCAATGCTGGGGGATATCTATGGCAGGCTGCCCCCTTTCTGAGAAGGAGAGGAGGGTCAATGGGGGTGTGAAAGACTGGGAGGAGAAGAGGGAGAGGAAGGTGCGATTAGGATGTAAAGTAAATAAATAATAAAAATACAATTAGACAGCTATTGGTTACCTACAAGATTCTCGAGTCTTTGCAATATCAAAAGTCAGAATTTATGCAAAAATACAAGAATATTTATGAAATGCATACATATGAACATCCGAAAAACATTAAAGAAAATATATCTGCCATAAAGGGGAAGATAGTCAGGTCCTTTCCTGGGTGTTTGCCTTCCCCAATTCATGTGCCTTACAGATTAAAAAACAACAACAACAAAAGAAAATGAATAATCTCAATAAAATGCACACATTTCTTTTCAGACAAAACTGTAAAATCCAACTTAAGAATAAATACTAAATTTGGATATGACTACTACAAATGGTGAAGTTGGATTAATAGTGAAAACAGATCTCAGAAAAAAAAAAGTCAGTTCTCCATTGCTTTACTGTGAATTCCAGTTCATGTTTAAAAAATAGACAACCCAGTCCTGATGAGACCTGATAGGCTAGGGTCAAAAAACAAAAACAAACAAACAAACAAACAAAAAAAAAACCCAAAAGCAAACAAGAAGGAGAAGAACCAAGCAAATAAATACATTTGTCAGAATAAAAAAAAAGAAAAACAACCTGAACATCTTCACTATTGTACGTAGTCTATATAATCACTGTGAAAGCAGTAATTACTATAATTTGTTAGACCTACAAATTCTGGGTCTCTTGCCTATAGTCACTAAGTCCGAGCTCTGGAAATGAGGTGCAGTGATGCTCCCTAGAGAATATCCTCACATTAGAGGAACACTGCACCAAAATGCAATCAAAGGTTGTTCTCCCCGTTGCAAGAGTCAGACTATTGCTATTGCTGAAGCAGCATAAGCAGGCCAGTGCACTATAAAAAGACAGGCTTTGAAGTCTTAGTATTATTTGTTTTGTGATTTTTTAAAGCAACTTTTAACTTTTAATTAGCAAAATTACTACAAAACAATCATGATTTTTATGACTCAAAATTAATCAAATAAAAATTTTTTAAATTTAACATTCTAGTTAAACAATATAATGAGAGATAGGATAAAACTAACTGAAACACTTTCAAAAATATAGTCTGGGGTATTAATTATGGATATGCACTCCTGTCTTAGAGGACAAGCCTTCAGTGATGGAGCTAGTTCCATTGACATAGTCTGTGGAAACACAGCATCAGTCATTAAAATGACTGTTGAAGAGCGCAGCGAAAGAAAATAATTGAGAAGCTGGTAGGATTGTTCAGTGATAGAGAGCATAGTTTATCATGCACACGTATGTTAGTTAGTTCAGTTCCCAGAAAGCGCCATGTGCACGCGCACACGTGCACACACACACACACACACACACACACACACACACACTGTGTATCCATGAAATGCTATAAATATGGAATAAGAGGCTAATTTAAACTCAAATACATGAATACAAACACAAAACATTCACTGTCAACTCAAAATCTGGGATATGAATAGTTTTGACTTTTAAATTTATACCTCGTTTTCATTATTTTCATTCTCAAAATTCCAACAGTGTAATTGAGGAGCGATCAAGTTTAATTTCAATCTTAATACCTCAGAGACAATCACTTCTTAGCTGTAAACTATAACTTGCTCCCGCTATATTTTCCAACACTGCTTACACTTACAACAAATGAAGCCAGTGTTTGAAGCAACTTCACGAAATCTCTTAAAATGGCTTCATCCGAGTCTCTGCAATCTCAGATAGTTGTGTCATCTCAGATTCTGATTTCTAATTTCCCTTTCATTTTTGTACATTCTTGCCATCTCTTCCTTAATTGCATCTTCCTGTATCTCTGAAAGCACATCAAAAACTAAACCTTGCTATGTGTGGTAGCACATGTGTACAAACTTTGCCTTCAAAGTTCTAAGGTCAGAAAATGAATAGTTTGAGGCCACCCTGACTGCACAAAAGTATTTATCCCCAAATCCCAAGAGTGAAGAGGCCTTATCTTTCTTTCTTATACATCAAAAAGAAAACTCAGGAAGCTTATGCAAGAAAACAGCAACAACAACTTATAAATGAACGTGAACAGTCGTTTTTAACAATCTGGGTATGTTACAAACATACCCATGAAAGTTCCTGCAATTACAGCTACGCCTCAGCTGCGTATGTGAAATACAACACAATAAAGATGCTACTTCTTTGGATGGTAAACACAATGTAGATGTGCACACAGCAAAGGCAGTCACACTCCATGTTGTGGGAACTGAATACACAAACCTGGCACATGAGGAAATCCCACTCACGGGAGAACGGCTAAGCACACACATGCAAGTGCTGCATTTCCCCACCACACTGAGGAGAAGTATTAAAATTTTATGGGACTAACGCTGACTTAGATATTATAGAAGACAGTATGTTTTAAATATCACCAATATACTTCATTATTTAGCTATATACCAAATTTTTATGAATGAAACATTAAGTTTGTGATTTTTTGCATCAAAGTTTATAGTAGTTTTAACTAGTAAACTTGAAGTTTATAAATCTAAGGAAGTTCAAGCCAAAAACAATACAGCTGGCCAGGAGGGACACAATGTACTTTCCTATTTTTCAGATTTAATTAATCTTTCTAATTCAGAACTTCTATGAAATAAAATGCAGCTATTTCTAGAACATTATAATATACTTACATTTTTGAAATGCTGCTCTAATATGAAATAAACTAGTTATTACCGTAACTTCTTTATAAATTCAGGAAAATCCTGTCTGCACAGAAGACTGGAGGCCCATCAGGGTTTTTTTGTCTTAACCTTCTGGTTTATCAGTATTTCTAGGAGTGGAATGTTCTAAGCCTTAAATGCAAAATTACTGCCTTTGGCTCTTATCTGCCTGAGGCTAGAGCTACTGCAACTGACTGACAGCTGGATGGAATAAGGATGAAGGGATAAAGACTACAGGGCAGTCCAAGCCCCATTTTTTTGAGTACTTTAAAAACGAGGTCCTTGAACCTTCAATCAATTTATGATTTTGTGCTGGAAGCAGAAGATTCCTGCCATTCTGTTTGCAAGTTTCACTTAATGGCTCAGTTTGGTTTTAGCAATAGAGAGAAATGCTAAGATCATACATGCTTCTGCTCAAATACATATTGGTTCCTTAAATACTTGAGCTAGTTTTCTCTAAATTATGTAAATTAAGCTAAAATTTATTCACATAGTAATAGATAGCCGCTGAAGTTTCCTCCAAAATGTTAAGGTATATTATATATTACATTAGTTAGTAAAGATATATAATATTACATTCAACATATTTCTTTGTGCTTTTTGGCAGGATCTAATTTTGCCAAAAGCTTTTAAATAAATACACACATATATAAATGTTACATGTAGAACCTAAAATTAATTTTATATCACAGTCTTAAAGTGCCTAATGTATACTATCTAGTTAAGAAGAACAAAGCAATAACTAATTATAAAATACAAATATTATTTAACAGAGGAATGATGACAGTTTTTAAAGCATATTGCTATTCACTGTCTAGAATAGTATAAGCTATAATATGTTGTTATAAGTGCAAAAATATCACTGCATTCACAAGTTTTTGTTCTGCAAATGAAAATTATTTCGTTTTCAAAATTCACAATTCTAAAAATGAAGATGCTACCTAAAAATGAAAAAGGACAATTTCAAATAAAATGAAGGGAAGATGGTAGCAGACAGAGGGAAGACATGAGGTAAGTCCAGACTTGTGACAATAACCAACCTCCAAACCTGGAGGGCTATAAAATAGCAACAACAGGTTACTAATTTCAACTGAATAAAGTCCAAGACATTTATAATACAACTTAGCTGAACTTCAACAAAACTGCTAACACTTTTTAAAATCCTTAGTATTCAGCAGAAACCGTCTTTCATGTATGTATTTATATAAGAATATATGTCTATGTAGAGAAATATACATATATAATCTATAAAGACAGGGGCTCTTATTGACCACATGACACAGTAAGTTAAAAAAAAAGTGGTGTTTCCATGATATAGAAGTACTGAGAGTTTGTACCGTAATATATTCATAATATAAAATTCATTACCATTATCACAGGCCAAATACGAACTATTAAATCATCCTAATAAAGCCTTTCCCATTTAAAGTTATAAAGCTAAAGTAAATTATACTTGAAATAGAAATTCCCCTAATAATCCAGAGATGACTATAATAGAGCAAAGATGGTTTCAATAAACATGTTTTAGGTTAGGCAGCAAAGCATTACAGGAGATGACCTTTGATTTTTCTCCATAGTGGATTTTAATCATCAACCTTCTTCATTAGGACGGCCATGTTATTTTCACATTTAACTTTTCTTAGGACATGCTGTTATTCCTAATAATTTTAAATGAGAATATTTCTGTACAGACAAGTGGATTGTGTAAGAACATCATCAACGAAGTTATTCTGAGGACCAAGGTATGAAAGTGCTAGACAGGAAATGAATCACAGTGCTCAGCTGGTCTTTCCAAGCGTCTTAACTGGTTTCCTATCAACTGAGTGGAGTGAACTGCACTTGCTTCTCTGCTCTTCAGCAATGGTCTAGTTGACTATGGTTGTCCCTGTTGTCCTTGAATGTTCACTAGGGACAGATGTGCCTTATACAAAATATGGCACGAGTTATACATAACATATCAGAAAGCTCTTATGTACTTTCTTTAAAAAATAAAGGTGTGTGTGTGTGTGTGTGTGTCCCAACATGTGGAGGTCAAAGGGCAACTTTTGAGAGCTCATGTTCCTTTTCCCCATGTGAGTCCTAAGGACTGAATGCAGGTTATCAGGTTTGGTGGGATGTATTTCTACCCACTAAGCTACCTCGCATGCCAGACTGCTTATATCATCTTTTTTACAGTACCTAAAACAACATCAATATGTTACAAAAATATTTTAATACTACACTATTTTGGGGAGAATGGCAAGCGAAAAGTATGTACATGTTCACCATAATGTTTTTCTTAAGTATTTCCTGTAAGGTGATTAAATCTACAGAGAAATATGTAGATACAGAGCAGTGACTCTATTTTCTTCAGTCAGGAATTTTGGATAAAACATCAGAGATTCCTACAGACAGTTCTATTATTCATGCTACACATTGTAGGTACAACAAGACCAGCCAGAAAAGCTGAACTTAATTGTCACAGAGCATATGGCTCACACATGAATCTTGACCACCAACAAGTTGCCAGACACTGCTCATATATATGCTTTTCTAAGGTTCTATGGTGACTGGGGAAAACAAACAAAACAAAACAAAACAAAAAAAACAAAACAAACAAACAAAAACACATGGCATCAAGAATAGCAACCAATAAAAGCATGCTGATTTCTAAGTATCAAAACAATGAAGAAATAGCCAGGTACACACCTGTAATCCCGGTACTCAGGGAGGCAGAGGCAGGCAAATCTCTGTGAGTTCAAGGCCAGCCTGGTCTATAAAACTGTCCTGTCTCTGTGAGTCCAGGACAGTCAGAGAAACCCTGTCTTGAAAAACTAAAAACCAAAAAAGAAAGAAAGAAAGAAAAAGAAAAAGAAAAAGAAAGAAAGAAAGAAAGAAAGAAAGAAAGAAAGAAAGAAAGAAAGAAAGAAGAAAGAAGGAAAGGAAGAAGAAATGTATTGATTTTCAGCATTTGGCAAGAGGAAAATAGTAGGTTTTTTGAGCATTATTGAGGTAGATGTAAATCAAATACATAGCTTGGTAATAAATTTAAAGAAACATTTTAAACACTGGCAGTGCTTACAGACAGGTTTAGATATAACTATTGTATGATTTCAATAAGAGTTCATAGATAAAATTTCTCTTCATAGTCAACTTTTACACGATTTTTGTTAAAAAAGGAAATATTAATGTATAAAGAAAACAAACCAAGCCCAAATACATCAGACTTACAACTCCCCAGAAATGGATATTTTAAGTGTATATATGTGTATGTGTGTAAATATATATATAATAATTCCTATTATTCCTAGTTGCTATAACTCATTTATGAGTTTACTTGACAAACTGATATAATAAATTATTCCAAAGTTATATAGTGGAAACCCTAGGAGGAATGCCATCTTGCATAGGCATCTACTGTTTTAAAACCTATAAATTTAACCTTTTAATATCTATAACTATATATTAAATTTACCTGAAATATAATATTTAATTTGGCAACGGAACTTACAAATTACATAAACATTAACCATGTTATTACTGGGGATTTTTTTAAGGTTCTATCATTTATTTCATTGAATTATCTTTGTAACAGAATAATTACTACATTACTGCCTGGCTTAGAATGTAGTTTTAATATGCTATACAGTCAAGTTAAACTCCCTTCAAATTAAAAAAAAAAAAAAAAAAAAAAACTTATTTTTTTTCACATTTGAAAACTATTTGTTCTAGTTTGAAGATTAAAAGTTTACAAATGTTCCAACAAATATGGGCCTCTTTGAAAGCAAACCATATTCTTAAATGAATAACAAATCAGAAACACAGATTTTGCCTATATTGGATCCAAATTTCTTAGAATTTTCTTTGATAAAACAATAATTTGATACAAAAGTTGAAAGGCAAACCCAGTTTTCTTCTTTTTTTTTTTTTTTCAATGTAGTTTATTCAGGAACCTTGAACAATCCTCGGACCCTGGGGAAAGCCAGCCCACAGCTTAAATAGCCTCTGGGTAGCCAACCCAGGCGTGCCACGTGGGCAATGCAGATAGGTCCACATACATGGAAGCAAGCCAGATCCTCAGCCTTAGCCAAATGTGGAATTGTTTGTGACAGAGAGCACTCACCATCGGGAAGGTGGAAGGCGGAAACCAGCTTCCAGTTTTCTTCTTTATTCAATAAAATGTTTGTTAGGAAAGAGCTCTCTTAGTCAATCTTTTTAACCATAAATCAGTGCTTACACATCCTAAAGACTTTGGTAAACATTAACTTGGGTTCTAGACTCTACAAACAAGAATGAGCTACATTAATCTGCTACCCAGACATATTACTGGGGATATTTAGAGAGTTAAAACTGGTATGAAGGCAAATGCGAATGGATACAAGAGATAAAAAGTAAAGGATGGGGTCAGAGGATGGCACGACAGTATGATGGAGTGGGTGAAACAAAAGTGAGACAGTATACAAGGCCTTGAGAAATAACAGATTCTTTCCTTACATTCAGAAATTGCACTTAATATATACCTCAATGGGGAAGTAATAAACTACTGGGACCATTTTCCTTTTATGATACATATAAACTTACTTTTTGTCTACATTTCATAATTCTTTTGTAACTGTTATAATTCTAAAGCTAGAAGGAAATCAAGAAATTATTTAGTATAGCACTGTTCTATAGAGTAACACAGAGAGGATGTGGCTGATTAGTGGAAATTTTCTATATTTTTAATCTATATAAACATTTGTATAACTGAAAAATTTAGAAATATAAAATTATCAAACAGAAGAGACAATACATACAAAAAGCAATTAGAAAATGTGCAGGAAAAAATGCAAAAAGAAAAGAATAAAAACCTTTCCACTCAAAATATCTGTTCTGATGTTTAAAAAACACTGAATTAAAAACAGAGGTTTTAAATTTTGATTAAGAAAAGGGCACTAATAATGATGACAACATCATTATTACAAACACACAGAGAAGTGTAAAGTGCATAGAACATTCTGGAGAAAACCCAAAAGTGAAAAATGTAAGCCTACTATCCTTTTCTCCCCCCTTCACGACTCCCTCATTTCATTTCAAGAACAAACTATATGCTAATGTAATAAGAAAAGTGCGCATGTAGTCATTTCAAACCCCCACCTCTACACTCCCCACCTCTCTGCAGAGCTAGGGATAGATCTCAGGACCCTGAACATACTAAGCATGATGCCACTGGGCTATGTTCCTGGCTCCACCAGCACTATTTCATATGAATCAAGTAGGATTTGATTGTCTTAGGCAGTCATTCTCCCTTTCATGCATGGTTGAGATTATCGCTTGGTGATATCAAATGGTACATCCCTTTCTAGATTTCTGACAGCATTTCAACAAATACTTTCATACTGACATGTCATCCTTCTGTGTCAAAGTGCGTATTTACACTTACGTACTTGAAAACTGCTCTCTGAAAAAGCCTCCTCACGCTGTCATTTGCTTAGAGCTGTGATCAGCACCAACACAAGTGTCCCAAGTGTGATCACTGTTATCAGTGCTTCCCACAGGCTTTTCTTGTGACTCTGGTAAATACAGATGGCAACACACCTTCTTCTGACCGGGTCACACAACATAGCCCAGTCTGGCCTCAAACTCACAACCCTCATGCCCCTGCCTCCCATGAGCTAGGATGACAGGCATGTATCCACATATTTTGGTAAATTAAAAACAAGTACAGGTGGCTTTCGATTATAAAAGCAAACCAGTTTTCTCAATGTATTAAATAAAATACAGTACAGGTGGCATATGGTTCAGGCTGGCCTTGAATTCACAGCAATCCCTCTGCCTTGATCCAGGCATGAGCCCCAAACATGGCCAAGTCAGTATCTGCATTAGAAAACCTCACTTATCTAAATCTAATGTCCTGTTGTTGATAAAACTTTTCTACTTGCTGAACTGGGGCATACGTGTCAGCAACAGTCTCTGTATCTGCCTGTTACATCTTGCACAATGCTGGCCTAGGAAAACTGCTTCACACAGTTTGTCCCAGTCCAGTCTACAGGCTTTGTTTCTCTCCATAGAGAAAAACAGTACAACGGAGCCAGAGCAGCTGGTGCAAGTAAACCCTCAAACACTTACTGTCGCTGGGGAGGCCCGAGTCGTGTGTGTCACAGCGTGACCAGAATTCTCCATGGAGTTGCCAATCAGGTAGGTCCCTCCCGAGCTGCTGATGAGTTGTCCTCCGGTGACGCCCATCTGAATGCCGCCAGTGCCCACCATACTGTGGGAGGACACCACAGTAGTCACCTGTGCAGAACTTCCTTGAGTATCAAAGTAGTTTCCTCCAGTGTTCTGGCTGTACATCTGTGTTTCTGTGTAAGGGTAAGTTGTCGTTCGGCTTTAGGGGAAGGAGAAAGAGAAGGAGAGATTTACCAACTTGTTTGTATCACAATTGCTCTCTTTAATACAAATGTATTTAAAGATACATCATTAATGTACAGCCTTTGAAATCTATTGAGTTTTGTAATTTTCTATGTAATATTATTTTTTAAACCAATAGTTGGATTTCCCTTCCAAATTAAATGTCTATTTCTTTAAGGAGAACCTTAACTTGTTTCTGTGCATTTACCCTCTATAGGAAGCACTCTCCAACTCACGAATAAGTCAGTTCTCTGCAAAACAAAAAATGTGTTAAGCAAATTCTTCCCTTCATTTAGAACTTCAAGTATGTGCCAGTGTTAGGAAGGCTGAGATCAGCTACGACCGGGGTGGTGGCTGACAAGTCAACCTCAGGTCACTTCACAGCGCTGAGTGAGGAGTGATTATCCTTCATATCCAAAAAGAGCTTCTATGGATTCCTTCCTTCCCACCAAGAGGGTTTTGAGCTGAAACACTACTCATCTCCATTTGGTGGCTCTCCCCGTCACACTCTTTCTACTTCGTTAATGACTGTGCCAGCCCTTCATGTACTTAGTTTCCACTTCCCCAAAAGTCTGGTCAAGCTTCTGACCTTAGCCTTTCAGTGAAATGGCTTTTAATAAGGTCACTTGTGACCAAATGTAAATACCAGGCTAAAAGGCTCCTGTCAGCCCTCGTCTCTTTTTGACCTATCTGCAGAATGACACTGCTGGCCACTCCATGTTGCCCTTTTCCTCTCTGTCTGTTCTGATTAAGCTTATCTGATTTTTTCATTTTCAGTTGATGGCATCTTACATTACATGATGCTTTCAAAATTCTTATGTTGTAGTATGTAAAAGCTCACAAGAAGTTACAAAATTACAGAAATATAAAATGTACAGTCACAAACACTTCACATGATCATATTTTTAAAAATTCAAATGCTAACCTAACATTTCCAGTTCTTGCTAGCCTCTAACTCCACTCCCACATGAGGCCAAGCCTCACTGTTGGGCAGGTATCATATCCTCTTGGTATCAGCTAGTTGGGTGCTTTATGTTCTGTGGCATTTCAGTTCTACTCTTCGCATTCCCTCTTACCCCTCAAACCCCTTTTCTAATCTCCATATTCCTAGCATGTTAAATATGATAGTTTTTGTGGTTATGCTTTTCTTCTTACTTTAACTTAGACCACAGGCCCTTACTATGTTCTACAAGATACACAGGTGCTCACACTAAGCTAGTTTCAAATTCAAGATTTTTAACATCTGAATTTTCTAATAAGCAACAGCTATTTCTAAACACCCACACACAACTCACTGAACATGGAGGTGTTGAGCTGGTGCCTACATGGGGCCTTGACCCCTATGTTCTGTCTTTGGTGTGGGAAGGCACTCTGCAGGCTACAAAAAAGGAACATAAACAGCAACTCAGCCACAGAATCTTCTTCCTATAATCAGTCCTGCCTGCATTATATGCTAGGGCAATGGTGGCACAGAACTTGTGGGAGTAGCCATCCAATATCATGCTTGACTTAGGGCCCACTCCATGAAATGGAATCTATATCCAACACTCCTTGGGTGAGCAAGAACCAGACTATGAAGCCCAGAGACCTAGGATAAAACCAACACTACTGGTCTAAAAAAGGTATCAATAAAGTGACTCCTAATGATATTTTTCTATACTCATAGATCAGTGTTTTATTCAGTCATTATCAGAGAGGCTTCCTCCTGTAGCAGATGGGAATAGATGCAGACACCCACAGCCAGACGCAGAGAGAGTGTCTTGGAAACCATTGCTCTAAATGGGGTATCTTCATCAAATCTCTTCCTTAGAGCTCAGGGAATGCTGTTGAAGAGGAGGTGGAAAGAAGGTAAGAGCCAGAGGGGATGGCGGAAACCAGAACAAGGCCCTCTGAATCAACTGAACAAGGCTCACATGAACTCAGAGACTGAGGCTGACTTGGGCGTGTACTGGGTCCTCTGCATATATATTACAGCTTTAAGCTTAGTTTGGTTTTTTTTTTTTTTTTTCTTTCTCTCTAGGACTCCTGAGTGTGTGAACTAGTAGGTCTCAGGTTTTGTGTATCTGCTCTTGTAGCTCTTTTTCTGCTGTTGGGTTGCCTTGTCCAGCCTTGATGAGATTTGTTTTGTTTTATCTTATATTTTATGTTGTTATGTTTAGTTATTATCTTTTAGAAGTCTGTTCTTCTGTAGTAAGAGACAGAAAAAGAGTGTATCCATGGGTGGGGGGACAACTAGGATAAATAGATGGAGGAAAACTGTGATCAGGATACATTAAGTGAGAGAAGAATCTAATTTCAATAGAAAAGAAAAGGGGGGGGGATACATGCTATGTGAGCACCTTTAAAGGTTCTTGTTTTTCTCTGCCCTTCATCAGGGCAGAGAACAGCAGTTTTTGTCATTAAAGCTAATGTTTCCCTTGCACTGATATGTACCTAAGAATTCTCTTTTAAATGAAACATGAAATTCTACAATTCTCTTTTCTACTCTTGTAATCCTTAATTCACAATGCCATTTATTAAAACTGCCTTCTAATTGGCTTTCTTTCTTCAAATTTTTCTCCAATTTTACAGATATGGGAATTTTTCTAAAATACAAATATGGAAACAAAATTTTCTTAACTAATTTGCCATGATTCTTGCTTTTAAAATTCTCCCTTCCTTTAAAGAGTGCTCAAAGCCTTATAGGAAGGATCAGGGTCAGTGTGCACATAATCTCAGATCTCGGTGATGGTCATGTTCTTAAATGATTTTATTTTATTAATTTTTAAATTATTATTATTTACTACAATCTATTCACTTTGATCTCAGCTGTGGCCCCCCCTCCCTCATCTCCTCCCATCCTTTTTTCCTATATCTCTCCCTTAGTCCACTGATAGGGGAAGACCTCCTCCCTGTCTATCACGTCTCATCAGGACTGGCAGCACTGTCTTCCTCTGTGGCCTGGCAAGGCTGCTCTCCCTTCAGGGGCAGGTGATCAGAGTTCATGCCAGAGATAGACCCTGATCACCTACCTAGGGACCCCACTTGGAAACTGAGCTACCATGGGCTACATCTGAGCATGGGTTTTAGGTTATCTCCATGCATGGTCCTTGGTTAGGGTATCCATTTCTACAGGCCCTATGGGCCCAGTTTTTTTTTTTTTTTTTTTTTTCCTCTCTCTCTCTCTGTTGGTCTCCTTTTGGAGCTCCTGTCCCCTCCAGGTCTTTCTGCCTCCCCCTTCTTTTATAAGATTCCCTGCACTATGCCCAAAGTTTGGCCATGAGTTTTAGCCTCTGCTTCGATACCTCTATCACTAGAGTCTTTTCTGAGGCTGTCTGTGGTAGCATCCTGTCCTGTTCCCTTGCCTTCGCTTCCAATGTCTATTGCATCTTCCCTTTTGAATGAGGATTGAGCATTTTCCCTAGGGTCTTCCTTGTTGTTTAGCTTTGTTAGGCACATAGTATGTTTATCCTACATTATATGTCTAACAACACTGACAATCATTTTCATCCAGAAAATACCATTTTTTCCACCCTTCTTGCTGCACTGGAGAGCTTTCTTTTTTGTCCTAAATCTCTTCCTTTGTCCACAAAAGTTCAGCTTAAGCTCCTCCTCATCAGATTCCTTTTCTGCATCCTTGCTTCCTTACTACAACCACTCCTCACAGGCTTGTTGCATTTCATTCTCTGTGTTTTCCTAACACTCTTTGCCCTCCTAAAACACAGCTTCCAACACACTTACTGTTAACTTCTTCATGTATCCATACTCCCATGAAATTGTACTTCATTTATATCTATAATCTCAACATAATACTAGTACATAGTGAGCACGATACATGGTTAATAACTTAAAACACAATTTCTATTGGCCATAACATTGAGATTTATAAATTTCAATAAACATTTTTAATACTTTGTTAAATCATGAGAAACTGTGTGAAACTTTTTAAGACTTTTAAATTTTCAATGGGAAATTTTAACCCATCACAATTCCTGTACTTCATACTATAAATTATAGTAAGATAATAATTTTCTTGATTCTTAATGACATTCTGTCATACCCACAGATCAGTGTCTCACCAAGCCATCATCAGAGAAGCTTATTCTTATAGTAAATAGGAACTAAGAGAGACTGGACCATATGCAGAACATCAAAGACTTTGGAGCATTCAGTACCAAATGGGATGTCTGTCTCAAACCCTCAGGGCTGGGGCATCTATGTAGAAGAGGAGGTAGAAAGACTGTAAGAGTCAGAGGCAATGGATGACTCCAAAGAAACAGTGTCTTGCAGACACACAGGATCGATGCTCATATGAACTCAGAGACCGGAGCAGCGCTACGAGGGCCTGTTCATGGGGGCCCAGTAATGAGAAGGAGTGGACACAGGCTTGCACCCTTAACCTCGAAGCTGTTTACAATCAGTCTCTGCTTACAAAAAACATTAAAAAACAAAAATAAAAAAGGAATGAAAAAATGCCATTTAAAATATATATAAAATTCTAACAATTGCTATAATTTCCCAAATTAGAAGGCTTCTGCATTTACTAAAATAAAATAGCTATCTTGACTTCACATTTACTTTAAAAGAAAAGGGAGTTTATGTTAATTTGTGTTGAGTGAAAATAAAATGGCCTCATTTAATAATGCACAAATGAAGACAACTTGATATTGGTATTAAAGTATAGTCCAATGAGTTGTATAAATACATACAGGACATGACTGACACATGCAAGACATTGGGCTGCTTTCCTTTTCAGAGTCCGGGAGTGATAAGCGGGCATGCCCACTAGGGAGATGTTTTCCAAATTACAAACCTAACCGCTAAGGACAGCTCTTGGTTGTCGGCCATTCACTACGCAACACACGCTACATACTTATCACATGGGCTTTAATATTTATGCCGATTTTTCGACTGTTACAATTCATGTTTTACACAAAAGCTGAATAAAGACAATTTGGATTAGTTCAAAGGATTTGTCCAAGGTTAAAAACTTATGAATCAAGGACTTAATACAAAAACTCAAGCCCATGGTTTGAACCATTATATCACATGGAAAGAACTTAGGATTTTATACACACCAGCGACAGCTATAAATAGATAGGAAGAAATCATCCTAAAAGACAGTAAAGGGGTTCTTAGATTTTCTGCTGTGTATCTCACTAGTACCACAGTAATCTTCTTACTCGGAGAAGGACCCTCCCTGCTAAAGAAGGGCTGATGGAGAAGCCAGAGCCACGTTAGAAGATACCAAAGCAACAGGTGTTAATAACAGCACTTCTATGGATGTGGACATTGTCACTAGAGCCTAAGAAAAATGTTATCAAGGGACTTGATGCATTCCATCTTTCAGGTGTGCCTTCTTCATGTAATTCTCAATAGACATCAGTAATAGACAGGTACTATAAATAAATGTATGAAATCTACATAACCCTCAGGTCAGTATGAAAATATGGCAGTGGAAAGCAAGTTATTCTAGTTTTTACATTTTGTCCTAGCTGGAAATGTTTCATGAGCTAGAAAATAGCACACAACAAGAGAAGGGGAGCAGGCACTAAAGAGCATGCCAAAACTACAGACAGAGCATCATACACAGGGCCATACAGCTGGCTTAGTGGTTTCATATACACACAGTGGTTAAGACATGCTATTTCTGACTGAGTATAAAAAAGAAGCCTATCAGGAAGGAGGGGCAAAAATTGTCTGAATATGATCTTGACCAAAAATATGTATTTAAATAAAAAATGAAGGTGATGTTCAAACACTGTGTTGATACTAGAAGTAGGCCATAATATCCTTTACATTGCTTTTAATCTTTGGGAAGCAAACACTATTTTGTTAGATGGTTATCTCTAGAGCCCAAATCAAACCAAAGTCACACATGAGTAACACCTACAAGTCTTACTGAGCTTAAACATTCAAGCTCCTAAAGCAGTATCTAGAATGTACTACTACTGCTGCTCCTGCTACTTGGTTTGTGTGTTTATGAGACCATGTCTCACAATGTAGTCTAGGTTGGACTGGACTCAAGATCCTCCAGTCCCAGCCACCCACCTGCCAGACAGGCATGAGCTGCCATACCCAGCTTTGAAAAATGTACTTTTAAAAATACCAAGAGTAATGCAAATTGTTCTTCTGTACTAGAAACACTGACTCTTCTAGCACTACAGTCAGTTTTTCATGCCATAAACACTGAATGCATCCTTTATTTCCCCCCTGAATTCCTTGCTTCAATAGATTTCTGTCAGAAATCTCCTAAGCATGTTCAAGAAAACTTCTCAGATTTGGCCTATCAAGCACCTATTTCTTGACTGAACATTACTGAAATAGCCACATTTCTAGGCACTTTTATGTACATTTAAACAGGTGTCCTGTGTTCATTTTGTTTCATACAAACTGCCAAAGGCTAAGAGTCATGAAAATTATCTGTCATACCATTTCCATAGCAAAAGCAAAACCTTATTACTTTCATATGTGCCCAGTAATGGACGTGGATGCAGGAATCTGTATATATTTGCTGGCATAAGCTTCTTCAGAGCTGAATCTAAGGTTCTACAAAAATGCTAGGACTCTTATCTATTAATTCAGATAGTTATTGCTGGCTGCATCCCATCCTGCCTTGGCATATACTGTGGCTAAGCATGACCTTGAATATTCTCTGCCTGCTTAGTCATTAGAATGAATAAGTCAACTGAGCTAAGACTTAACCATTTTTACTTTTTCTAGTGCTTCATGCATTCGTCCCTCAGTGCATGTACTACCTCTAGATTATGTACTTTGCATTTTATCAAGGTTTTGAATTTCATACCAACAATAAGTTTACCACTATAAAATCCAACAATTATGGAAGGAGCATATTAAGAAAATAAAATAGGTTGTAAATTTCATACCATAAATCATATTACAGAAAAATAAGATAGCAATTTGACAATGTATTAGATAGACCACAATATCTGATGTTGTAAACTCACTGAAGGTACACTACCCAAATGATAATTTATTTTCCTTGAATATTTGCAAAATAGGATTAAATGCTAATTACTAAAAACCACAAAGAGGTTTGTAGATATAATTACAAAATATTTAATAATTAGCCATTAAAATATAAGTTTTTCTTTCTACAATAAATATGTAAATACTGCATATAAAATTTCCTTAAAAAAAAAAAAAGGAAAGAAAGAAACCAGCGTTCTAAACTCCAGATAAGTCAGGATCTGGAGATCACTGAAAAGCACTGCATACTGGAGGCAAGAAAATGTGAATTCTACCTACCTGAGCTTCAGTTTGTTTGTCTGTAAAAAGATGGGAATAAATGATCTCAATCTTTCCAACTTTGTCATTCTAAGAGGCTATATGTGAATATCTTTCATATTTGGAGAAATGGCAAGGTTGTTTTTTTGGGGGGCTTTTAATTTTTATTTTTAATATTTTATAATCCATTCACCTTATATCCCAATTGTAGCCACCTCCCACATTTTTCCCATGTCCCGCCCTTCCCTCTTCCCCTGTACCTCCCTCCCCTAGACCACAGAAACAGGGAGCCCTCCTCCCCTTCCATCTGACCGTAGCCTATCAAGTTTCATCAGGACTTTCTAGATCCTCTTCCTCTGTGGCCTGGCAAGGCTGCCCCACCAGGTGGAAGTGATCAAAGAGGAGGTAACAGAGTCCATGTCAGAGATAACCCCTGCTCCCCTTACTAGGAATTCCACATGAAGACCTATTGGCTACATCTGAGCAGGTATCCTCTCCATGGATGGTCCTCTGTTGGTGCATCAATCTCTGCAGTCCCCTGCCCTGGGCCCAGATTTGTTGTCTTTGTTGTTCTCCTTGTGGAACTTCTGTCCCCTCCGGGTCCTTCTGTCTCCCCACTGTTCTATAAGGTTCCCTGCACTCTGCCCAAAGTCCAGCTATTAATCTCAGTATATGCTTTGATCCCATGCGGGGTGTAGTCTTTCAGAAGACATCTCCAGTAGGCTCTTGTCCTGTTCTCTCTCTTCAACCACTTCCAGTGTCTATTCTATTTGCCCTTTTGAATGAGAATTAAGCATTCTCACTAGGGTCCCTTTTACTATCTAGCTTCTTTCGGTCTATAGGTTTTCATATGGTTATCCTGTATTATATGGCTAATATCTGCTTATAAGTGAGAATATACCATGCATGTCTTTGTGGTTCTGGGTCACCTCACTCAGCATAATCTTTTATAGTTCCATCCATTTATTTGAAAATTTCATGATTTTCTTGTTTTAAACAGCTGAGTAGTATTTCATTGTATAAATGTACAAAATCAGAGTAAATGAAGAAAAACTTAAATCAATTCCACTAAAATCAGAGACAAGGCAAGGCTGCCCACTCTCTACATATATCTTCAACATAGTACTTGAATTCCTAGGTAGAGCATTAAGACAACTAAAGATCAAGGGGACACAAACTGGAAAGGAAGAAGTCAAAGTATCACTATTCGCAGATCATGTGATAGTATATATAAGTGACCCCAAAAATTCTACCAAGTAACTCCTACAGCTGATAAATACCTTCAGCAAAGTGGCTGGATACAAAATTAACTCAAAACAAAAATCAGTAGCCCTCCTGTATACAAAAGACAAACGGGATGAGAAATAAATTAGAGAAACAACACCCTTCACAATAGCCACAAAAACAAACTATCTTGGTGTTAACTCTAACCAAGCAAGTGAAGGCTTGTATGAAAAAAAAAAAAAAGAAAGAAGGAAAAAGAAAACGAAAACAAACTTCTAGTCCCTGAAGAAAGAAATCAATGAAGATATCAGATGATGGAAAGATCTCCCATGCTCATGGATCAGTAGGAATAACATACTAAAAATGGCCATCTTACCAAAAGCAACCTACAGATTGTTTTTTTGTTTTTGGGTTTTTTTTTTTTTAATGTAATTAACACTAGAAGCCTTTCTTTAATTGTAAAGAGACATCCAAGCTCTTTTCATACAATGTCCCTCCTCTTCCAAAAACACTTCCTATGGAGCCATTCACATTTGGTGAGCTCTAGTGGGACGCGGATGTCCACCAGTTTCCAAATGTCTTAGACTGCATCAGTAGGAGCACAGATGAAAAAGTATCTTGTCTTCTTAATGATAGAAATTCCATGTAATCGTTTTTTTTAAGAAAAGAGGATTTTAAATATAATCAGAAAACATAATTTCACCTGCAAATTCTGAAACTTAGCTGTGTCACTTAAGGAGGAAAAGAATGACTGGAGCTGGTTTCTTATTAATCATTTGAAGTAGATGGAGAGGTAAGTGGAGGCCTTCAGAAAATGTACTAACCACAGACTTTTCAAGAGGTGATGCTTAGAAAATTGAGTCTCATTCTGTTCACATGCTTATGGATTTTGAATAAATTACAAATATGAAAAATGTCATCTCCCCAAGTGTACTGTGTGAAAGCTTTAGAGATACTTAGTTTCCTCCCTGACTTTCTTCTTAATATAGGGCTTTTTAAAACCTCAAAATCTCTATTAAGAACTGGGGATCCTCACAAAGACTGTTACAAGTTTTTCTCCATTTGGGTAACCACAGTACACTTTTAAGGGACTCTAATGTTGTGGAACATGGTTTGAGAAATGTCACACTTAAGTTGATGACAAATGTACAATCTCAAACAAGAAGAGTTGAGAAGGCATCAACCCATATGCTTCACAGATATGAACAGAACAGACAACCTTTGTATCTTAAAAACTGATTACCTTCCCTGACATTGCAGCCAGTCCTGGTGAGACCTGATAAGCTAGGGTCAGATGGAAGGGGAGGAGGACCTCCCCTATCAGTGGACTTAGAGAGGGTCAGGGAGGAGATGAGGGAGGGAGGGTGGGAATGGGAAAGAATGAGGGAGGGGGCTACAGCTGGGATACAAAGTAAATAAACTGTAATTAATATAAATATAAAAATTTAATTAAAAAAACTGATTACCTTGGGGCTGGAGAGGTGGCTCAGCAGTTAAGAGAACTGTCTGCTCTTCCAGAGGTCCTGAGTTCAATTCCCAGCAACCACATGGTGCTCACAACCATCTATACTGGGATCTAATGCCCTCTTCTGGTGTGCAGGTGTACTTGCAAAAATAGTACTCATACATAAACCAACAAACAACTGATTACCTTTAAACAATAGACAAATTTCAGTTAATAGCTTACATAGAAAAACCATAATAAAACAGACTTAATTTTGACATAGTTTAGGGGACATTGTTCCTTCCACTCTGACAAGCTTTACTCAGGAGTGCAGGGGAGGACACATGCAAAGAGGACGAGACGAGACAAAGAAGAAAAATAATTTTATTTTAAAAATCTGGTTTCTTGTTAAGAGGTTATGGTTTCAATGGACTCATAGCTTGTGGTATGTGGTATTCCTCAGCTAGTTTAACCACAGCAACGTAGATGACGAGAAATTATAGGTTTTAAGAATTTGTACTAAGAGATTAATTATGACCTAGATTTGGGATAGTATCTTTGGGAGATGCAACTTAGGTTCCTACAGAACAAGAGTAAAATAAGCAGGAGAAGAATGGATTGAGCTACCTTTTCCCTGGAGTAAAAGCAATGATTCTATGCCAACACAGAGCATCATAAAGGAGTCTCAACTGTTCAATTGAAATACATGCCTACTTACTAATCCACACTGCTCAGCCTGTTATGCTGGCAGTAATTGTCATATTCACAGTGAGAACCAGGTAAACACTTTAGTTTTAGCAAATTATGATGATTACACATTCTCATAAGTGATTACACGCATCTGTGAGTGCTGTCATCACCTCTTGAGTGAGACCCCATGCATTATGTCTACATGACCTGAGAACAGTGGTAACACAGGCTTAGAGGAGCAGAATTTCTAAGCATGTGCAGGTTGTAGGGTCATGTACTGGGTGCTTGAAAGTTTATGATAACGATCAGAGTTCCTCTCCTCTAGGAGTATCATTAGCAAAATGTGGTTATTAACACACAGAAACGGGACTCTGAGGTCTAAGTCAGAGATCAAATACTAACTGCCTATTAATTCAATGTGACATAACAGAACAATAGAGATCATCATTTTCTAACACATATTGAAGTCTATTGAATAAAAAGAGATAATACAAGTACCCTAACATGGGCATTTGATCCACAAACTATATGGAGTCTAATAGCAGCAGTACAAAATTACAAAAAATATTCAAATAGCTTATGCTGAAAAAGTAATTATTTGATGCCTGAGAAAAAATATTCATAGTCAACTATTCACCAAAATCCTAAATATACTTCATAGCAACATAATGACATTTCCTTGTTGAGCATAAAAGGGATCCTTCAGAACTCCTATTCAAAATGTAGATTTGCTAGTAATGAGAGGTCTTAAGTGGTACATCTTCTCTCTTGACCAAGAGCGCTCACTATGACATGGTCCCTGGTATTGAAGATGTGGTCTAGGCCCACACAGTCCAGATCAAAGCTAATTGGACTTTGTAGCAAGTGAACTCATGACCTAGACTTCATTAGTCATGATCTAATCAACTGAACTAGTGGCCATAGAAAATATGTGTTGGCGCTAGACAGTTTCTTTGGCATCATTTCTGCACTTAAACAGTTCCTACAATTCTAAAGAATCAACTTTAGAGATGCTATTCTTCTAAGGTTTTATAAGTATATAAATTAATTCATATTTATTACATGAGGTAGTTAAATATATACAAGAAAGGACAAAAGGGATAACATGATGGTTTATGCTTCCATGCCTGATAACCAGACTTTAATTCCCGAACCAACATAGCAGAAGAAAAAAAATATACTCCCACAAGTTGCCTTTTTTTTTTTTTTATCGCCACATACATACTCACACACATATGAACAAACAAACAAAAGTACGGTTTAAAATATAGAAGACAATCTAAAGAATTTAGGACAAAAAAGTGTAAACAAAGCACAGCCTTTCTCAGCAATAATTAATGTTTATGACAATTTCTCCGGTGAGTCATAAATTACCCTGAGGAGCTGCTGCCGCGTAAGCTCAAAGGTGCACGCCCCTGAACAGTGGAGCAAACACCTGCACAGCCTTAGACCGGGACAAATGCGAGGAGACTACAGCATCCAACATCTCATTCAACATCTACCTCAGGCGCCCTGTCCTTGGCCACCTAGCGTCCATCACACAAACCTGGAAGATGAAAAATCCGACTCTCAGCTTCGGGAGTACCATCATTCCCTGTCAGAAGCAATGGCAGCTAACGATGGAGTTGCTTCTAGCAGCATCTACAAAGATATTTATTTTCTCTGACAAAAAGTCCAAGTGAGAGGCATCTTTTTCATTTGGTATAAATGCTAACAGTAGTTAAAAATGTATATTAAAAATTCTAAAATCAAGCTGAGAGTCCCCAAACTTACATAACAAACAGGTGAACATTATCTGCACTATTAACTACAAAGAGACTGCACTATTGAGAAGAGAGCTGAATATCCACTAGAATAACAGAGATTTATTGACTTTTGTAAGTGCCAATGATCTAAATAAATGTAAATAAAACAAAGTGGCAAGTACACATTCCAGGGAGATTTCATCTCAGTATCAGAAAGATTACAGAGCATTCGTCATACAATACTGGAGGAAAATAAGGTGTGCTGGAAGGTAAGCCGATTGTGGAGGAGAAGCAAGGTCCTTCTCACAGAAAACACCTTTCTGTGAGAAGGATCAGTCTAGCCTGGCTGAGATAGGGGTGGGCTAGAAAGAACAAAAAAATGGCTGGGGTGCTGCTTCAGTCAGAAAAATGCATACAACACACAGAGACACAGTGGTACCTCCAGGAAGTAAGCAAAGTTGGTATGCCTGGAACAGGTGGGAAGTACAGAGTCAGGGACGAATGGTAAGAATGCCAGGGAAAACGTGTTCATTTTAAGGTAACGAAGGCAGTGGCACTGTAGACAGACTCAGTGCCTAAAGCAGGGAACAAACAGAACATGTGGGAAATCTGGGTGAGATGCTGGATTAGAAGCTGAGTTTGGTGAATGAATGGTTAGAAGTCTAAGGGTGCACTCTTCTGCTAAGCTGCTCACACCAAGTGCTCAGCCCACACTGTCTACACCATTAAAGCTCCCACTAAGCACAGCTCTCCCACTGCCTTAGCATGGACTACTGCCGCCAATGACAGACAGGATATACAGATTCTGGCCTGGGGGTTCTGAAATAAAGCAATCTAAAGTCACAAAATTCTTCTCCTGTGCATGGGCACCCTGAATTACTGAGATTCTCTGTCCTTCCCAACCAGTAGAAACTGACACAAACCACAGGGGAAGGAAGAAGTTACACTGCCATAAGGAGGAAAAATATAAACCAAATACATAATAGTTACTATTTTAATGTTATTGTTTATTTTCAATTTTTAATCTTGGCTGTTCATTTTTTCTCTAATTTTAATTTTTATTTACATTTTTTACTTTAATTACTGAGGTGATTTTTAAACTTCTATTTTACAATAAAAAAAAGCCTTCAAAGACTGTCCTTTCCTTTTCTACAACAACAATCTTCTCTCTGTTTCCACATCTATGATGCTCTATCCCCTACAGATCAATCCACATAGATTTCTACTCATTCATACTGTACCCCATTTATACTACTTTCCAAATTCCTTTCTCATTTCCCTACATAACAGCATCTACAGCTTCACCTTTGAAAATCTTATAAGCTTCATTTTTCCCCAATGAGTTCCCATTGCTGTTGTTTCTGGATTTCATCCGGGACACCAGTGTCTCCTATTGCAAGTGGTGTTAAGACTGCCAGTAAGGCAGTAGAAAAAGCACAGACAGTTCTCACCACAACCAAACAGAAGTGGAAACTATAGTTTGCAATGAACACCACCCTTCTGAACAACTGCTATAAAAGAACACAAAGCAAAATATTAGGAAGAGGGGGAAAGTAAGACAAGAAGATATATCCATCCCAACAGATTCACACAGTACAACCAAAAAATACATACAAAGAATGAGACAATTCACCATAACATACATACAACCTCTCAACTCCACAAAAATAAAAAAAAAAAAAAGACACTAAGAAAGCTAAAACTTCAGAGAAAAAAATTTAGATTTTTTTTTTTAAAGAGGATCAATGGCCATAAAGGCTATTCAATTAAGCAAATGAAAAGAAATATGGGAATCCATTCAGGACCTAGACAGGAAAGAAACCACAGTGAATTAAATGGTACAGAACATGCAGAAAAAAAAATTCAACCAAGAAATTCAGACACTGAGGAGGAACCAAACAAAAGCAGTGGAAATAAAGGTCAATCAATTACACCACAATATTTCAAAAGAATGCTTCAGGAACAGACTAACACGCAAGAATGGATTTTAGAGAAGAAGACAAAGATAACAATACATTCAGACACATGTTTTTAAATATTAATGGGATGATCTATGAAAAGTCTGACTAAATTAAAAGTCTGACTATATTACACCAAATCTAATAATACATGAGATAGAAGGAATTGAGAGGAACTCAAAAGGTACAGACAATTTATTCAATGAACAAGAGCAGAAAATTTCCCAAGCCCTGAGGGGGAGAGCAGTACAATAAAGAGAAATTCAGAGCTGTAAACAGCTAGGAACAGAGAAGAGGCTCTCCACAGCTCTTCAGTCAAGATGCTCAAAATCGAAAGCAAAACACCATATTAGAATGCCAGCTAAATCCAAAAGCACAAGCGCTGGAATAAAATAACATCTTGCAACAAAACCCTCCAAAGTTAAGAAAGCTTGGACTGATTTTTACATCTATCTAGCTACCTATCTATCTGTCACCTACCTACCTACCTACCTCCATCTATTAATCCATCCGTCCATCTCCCGAGTTTTGGATGTAAGTAACTTTCAACCAGGTTCACGAAACCAAGCAAAGTTGTCTTAACATTGATGAAGAATGAAAAAGTAAGGCCATTTCAAGACAAACAAAAACTAAGGCAAAATATGAAAGCCAAAGCAGTACTGGAAATAATTACTAAGACAGTACTGTACATGGAACAAATAAAAAGACAGCCTCATTCCTGAAAACACAGGAAACTATATTCCACAAGACGAACAGACTGAGGAAAGCAAGAAGAAAGTTGATTGTGTCCATCATAGTAACCAGGAAATGTCTAACACTAATAGGAAAGGAAGAAGAAAACCAGAAACAATCCAACCAGCCACAACACCAACTAACAAAATCATTGGAAATAGCACAGAACTTGACACAATAACTTTATGGCAAACAGCCTAAATCACCAATTACAAACAAACTGAATTGAAAAAAAAAAAAAGAAAGAAAGAAAGAAACCCAACTATCTGCTGTCTCTAAGAAACACACTTAGGTGGCAAAACATGCAAATTCTGAGAGCCAAAGGATGCAAATCGTCCTACCAAGTAAATGGAAGCTGTAACAAGCTGGTTGAATGACTCTCATATCTGGTAAAGTAGATTCTAAACTAAAAATTGTCAGAAGAGATTTAAAAAAATGAGGTCATTTTTACTATTAGTAATGGGAACAATTCTTCAAGGATATAATATCTGGAAATAACTACACATCCAATCTTTGGGCTATAGTTTCACAAAACAAAAAAAATAAAGATATAAAAGGTCACAGAGGTTTTCACACACAATAATACTGTGAAACTTTGATACCCAATTAGTAAATTTACATTAAATTTTACAATAAAAGAATAGCAAAGAAAGTTCAGAGCTAAAGTATACCATAGACCAATAGGATTTAATAGATATCTACAAAATAGTCTTCAACAGAGAGGGAATACATGCTCTTGTCAGCAATTTGTATAATGTCCTCTAAAACTGACTAAAATTTTGGCCATAATGTAAGCCTTAAACACATGAAACCATGAAATCATTCCTCTATCTCATCAGGCAACAGTAAAGTAAAGCCAGAAATCAACAGCAAGAGAAAACTCAGAAGTAACAAACATTTGGAGACTGAAAAATAGACTTTTAAAACAGCAGTAGGTAACAAACAAACAAATAAACAAACAAATCAGGAAATTTAAAGATTCCCAGACTCAAATCAAAATAACAACACACCCTACCAGAACCTATGGGACACAGAAAAGGAAGTTCTGAAAGTCCAGTTTATTATGTCTAACTGATAACCTCCCAAAAATCAGGCCTGCCCCTCATAAGCAACATCACTGTTTTGGAAAAACAAGAAGCCAAACCCAAACTCAGTAATCGGAAGAAATAAAGATTAGACAGGGCAAAAGTAGTGCTATAGAGGGTAAAAGAACATTACATAAGATAGGTGAAATTAAAGCTGGTTCCTTGAAAAATTAACAAGACTGACAACCCCTTAGCCAAACTAACAAAAAAAGAGATAAGTTCTAAATTAATAAAATTAGAGATGTAAAGACTATTCTTACAACAGACTTCAACAATATCCTGAAGATCATTAGGAAATACATTGAAAATTTTGTATCTAATGAATAATTTTGGTGAAGTTGTATGCTTTAAAATCAGCATACAAAAATAAATAGTTTTCTATATATCAGTAACAAACTTGCTGAGAAAACAGGAAGAATATCCCAATTACAATAGCTTATAAAAAAAAAAAAAAACACCCAGTAGTACACCTAACAAAGGTGAAAGATCTTTGCAATGAAAATTTTAAGACTTTTTAAAAGGAAATTGAAGAAGACAGTAGATGGTAGAAAAGACCACGCATCCCTCCTTGGCAGAATCAATACCTTGAAAATGGCTATACCAAAAGTGAGGTACAGATCAGTGTAATCTCCATCAAAATTCCAGCGATTCTTCATAGAAATAGGGAGAAAAAAAGAAAAAAAAAAAAAACTCTGAAATTCATATGAAAACAAAAAACAACCACAAATAGCCAAAGCTATACGGAAAGTAAACTGTTGGAAGCACCAGAATAACTGACTTCAAGTTATTCTACAGAGCCACAGTGACAAAGAAAGCATGGGAGGGAAAAAAAAAAAAAGCAGATAAGCAGACCTAGCAAACATGATGTAGTACCCAGAAAAAACCTCACACAGCTACAGCCACCAACTTTTCACAAAGTTGTTAAAAGCACACATTGGGAAACCGATATCCTACTCAATAAATGGTAGGGATAAAATTAGATATTTACCTGTAGAAGAATGCAATAAAATCCGTATCTGTTAGCCTGAATAAAAAACAATTGGCTTACAGGTGGACAATTATTTCAAATTACGGTATTAGGTAAAATATTTCTGAACAAGGTACAGCATAACCCTAAGAATTGATAAATGGGATCTGAATAGGACTCCAACAACAAAGGAAATGACCCTAGAAGTTGATAAAAACAACTACGGAATTAAGAAGGTTTGGGAAGCTAAAACTATCCGTAGAGAAAATAGATAGCCTATAGGCTGGTAGAAAATACCTAGCAGTTATACTTCAGAAAGTGGATTAATATGTAGAATATATAAAGAACTGCAAAAATTAAACACATAAACACACAAATTACCAATCAATACATAATCTAATGAATGAATAGGCATTTCTAAAGAGAAGAAACAAGA
This sequence comes from Meriones unguiculatus, assembly GCF_030254825.1. Taxonomy (NCBI): domain Eukaryota; kingdom Metazoa; phylum Chordata; class Mammalia; order Rodentia; family Muridae; genus Meriones; species Meriones unguiculatus. The sequence goes on from NC_083349.1 coordinate 44,289,048, forward strand.
GTGGAAAACAAATATTTTCATTTGTTCAATACCCTTAATCACCAGAAAACTGTAAACAAACATGCCTTGAGATTCCATCTCCTGTCAGTCACTATGGTTATCATCAAACAAGCAAACTATATTAAATATGCTCAAGGGTATGAGAGAACAAAAACCTTTATTTACTGCTCGTGCCAGGGTAGCCTGATACAGCTACTATGGAAATCCAGGAAATCTAAAAATACCATGTGCTCCAGCTATTCCACTATACAGAGCATATACCCAGAGAAGGAACTCTATCTCCTACCCCAGTGGTACATCCTAACACTTCTTTTTGACAATAGTAAGAAAATGGAATTAATCTATATAATCCATTAAAATGTGGCAATATACACAACAGTACTTCACTCAGCCATAAAGAAAAGTAAGTTATAAAACTTACAGGAAAATGGATACATGTGGACATGACTATATCAAATAAGGTAACCTAGACTTGAAAAAAATATTGCAAGTGCACTCTTCCTTGCAGATCCTAGCTTTATTTTTTTAATTAAAAAATTTCTGCATATAAATGTTTTGGCTATATGCATCTTGTGTGGACCTAGTGATCGCAGAGGCCCTTCCTATTGAACACAAGTTACAGATGACTGTGAGTTGCTAACTGGGTACTGGGAATCAGCTATGGGTCCCATGGGAAGCAGCCAGAGCTCTAAACTGCTAAGCCTTCTCTTGAGTCCCTCATTCTTTCTCTCTCTCCCTCTCCTCCCGTGTGTGTGTGTGTGTGTGTGTGTGTGAGAGAGAGAGAGAGAGAGAGAGAGAGAGAGAGAGAGAGAGAGAGAAATAATTGTGGGTGTGAGAGAGAGAGAGAGAGAGAGAAATAATTGTGGGTGTGAGAATATATACTGATCATCACAATAGAATGAGGATAAGAAAGAAAGTTTCGGGAGCAGAGAAGACATATGTGACATAAAGACAGCAAAGGGACTGCCACATAGGAAAAGATACAAGGAGGGGTATCTCATGGGGAAACAAACAGGAAATTTCAACAAAAATAATTTTTGAAATACTATAGTAAAACCAATATTTTATTCTAATTTGAAAAAGAAAGAGAGACAAAGAGGAGCTTTCTTTTCATTTCTCACTATCATGTTCCTGACCTGGGGTCTGGAACATCACACATATCCTAAAATCCTCCAACAACTAAATCTGATTACTGTATATTCCACTTCTATAAAGGAATAATTGGAAAGTTCAGAATGTTTTACATAGAACACTATTATAATCTAATACATAATTAAACCAAATCTAAGCTTTTAGTCAAATTAATGTGATGAATGGACTCTGTCATGCATGCTTATCTTGTTACAGTTACTGCAGTGGGTAAAATCCAAACCCTCTGAGAGCTCACAGCATGGCATCACTGCAATCAAGCAACCCTGGGCGATAAGCAAAGGCAGAAGAGCTATTCTGAGGAGAAGCCACAATGCAGAAATGCATTTAAGCTGCAAGGTCGTGAGAAGTGCACAGGCTGCAGGAATGCTAGGAGCCAATGCACTGCAGGAGCGCACACACAGATGCGAGAAGCAGGGAAACTGCTGGGCAAGAGCAAGACACTGAGACAATCAGCATTCACTTAGTGTATTCCAAAACTTTGTTTACTGACAAACTGAGATAACTGATGACAACTTGGAGTAATTTTTAGTTTGTTTGTTTATAATAACACACTGAGACTTTCAATCCAAACTGGCTGCAAAAGCCAATAAATTTACGGATTGCTACTAGTTTTGATCCAAAGGAGACCAGTTGAGGAGGCAGACTTAGGTAGAAAAATAAGATTCATGGAAGATCATCACTTAGATTTGACTGTGCAGAAGTCTACAAAATTCCTAATGTATGATTTTATACAGATTTACAGATAAACACAAGCCTCGTACATATCCATCTTGACATTTAAAAATCACAGATATTAAGGAACTGTTAAGACATTGCTAACAAGAAATAAAAGTTTTTCTCAATTTAGGGAGAACTGTTAAAGTACACATAATTTAAACAATTTAAAATATTCTGAGAAGGCTAAGTGAGAATAAAATACAGGTACATTATTAGTAAATATAGACTAAGCTCTCCGTATCAGTTTAAATAACTCTCTTGCAATTAAAAAAAATGTTAAAAATCATGCAAACAATCCCAGGACTAGAGAAAGTATTATTACTATTAGAAAGTACAGTATTTCCCTGAGTTGGGGAATTAATCCAACTTACTTAAAATGAGGAAATGATGTAATCCAACTTACATTGCTCCGTTGGTGTAGACAGTATCACTTCCTTCCACATACTGCACCTGAGCTGGGTAGACATGTTGGACCTGCTGAACTGTCTGGACCTGTTGCACCTGAAAAACAGTTATGAGGACCATGTAAGTGGTAAATACAGAACAGGCACAGCACATAACATCCATGGTCAGGGTTAGGCACATTAGGTGCATTAGAGCCATGGTAAGGGGCAGGCACAGGGAGAATAGACCACATTTGATCTCAAAAATTTCTCCAGAATATTGATCAACAGGGATGGCTAGTGATGAAATCTCTTAGGTCCATGCTACGTTCAAGGTAAGAAACTACTTTTAAGTTAAGAAACTTGTGTGTCTAGATCAACCATAGCACATTCCAAAATAATTCTCTAATTTTCTTGTCAGTGTGTATGCACACACAGTTTTATATTTAACATTCTGGAAGTTCCTCACTGGTTTTAATGATTTACAAAATTCTACTCCATTTTAATTTTTAAACTAAAGGCTAAATTTATTTTTAATTAAAAATAACTATGTCCACATAATGTCACTGGTATATTTATTTTTTTCGCAGCTGAGCTTTTGGTATTGGAAAAAAACCTGATGACCTCTTAAGCCATGAAAATACATACATACAAATAACATTATATGGACTAACCAGGTTGTATTTTACATAGTTAGGAATACACACACAATTACAGAAAAAGAGGTCATGAATTTGAAACAAAGCAAAGGAGAATTATAGGAAAGGGATTGTAGGAAGGAAATGGAAGTGAGGAAACGATGTAATTATATTATAATCTCAAAATTAAATATTACAATAAAAAATCCCACAATGGAAAAACTTAAACACTCAAATATTTAAAAGCACCTTAACAAATTTCATGCAATTATTTTCAAAATAACTCTCACCAGCCCTTTCCTTTTACCCCTACCCCACCAGGATTAGTAAAAGCAATTCTAAGATCGGATTTCTTTTCATGTATTTATTTATTTATGTGTGATGTGCATATGAAGCTTGAGTCATGAGTCACTCTTTTTCTACCACATGAGTTCTAAGAAGCAAACTCAAGTTATCAGGCTTAGTGACAAGACCCTTTACCCACTAAGCCAGCTCACAGGCCCCAATTTGTTATTTCAAAGAGATGAAAATGTTTACTATGATTTATTGCTAATAATTATGTTGTGTATTCATGTCTGTGTGCAGGCATTGATTGAGGCCAGGACCCTGAACTGGAGCTGTAGTTGTAAGCCTCCCTACATGTGTGATAGGGACCAAACCCAGGTCTTCTATAAGAGCAGGAAACACTAACCACTGATCCCTTTCTCTAGTCTCAAGAGATCAAAATTATCAAAGCATTAACAGTTCCATCACATCATCTGAAATTCATCATTCCAATGACCCTTGTAGTGTGTGTCTGTTCAAATCAAGATGGTGACATGTTCCCCATAGTGCTATCAGACTCCTCATACCTTATCTGTAACAGTTTCTCATTTCTTTTTCTACTTTTCCTCTTAACTCTGGTTGGAGGGGGATGGGTCATTTCCTTCAAAGGCTTTCTGGCATTCTAGATTTGGTGAATAGCAAAACTCAATTTTTTTCTACCTGTTTTTTTCATGTCATATAAATTGGTGGTTAAAACGTAGTGACTGGGGCTAGAGAAAGATAGCATATCATTCCATTGACTAGATACGCAGCTCCCACTGTGTCCACTTTGAGCAGCCACAACCACCTATAATCTAGTTACAGAAGATTTGAGTTTCTCTGTCCCCTCAGGGCACCTGCACTCATGGGCACACATTCCCAACCCTGCTCCCCGTACACACATGATTTAAAAAAAAAAAAAAACACTTAAAAATCTAAGGGTTTGAAGAAGTTCCATTTTAAAAAGTTCAGTGCTGGGCTGGAGGGATGGCTCAGAGGTTAAGAGCACTGGCTGTTCTTCCAGAGGTCCTGAGTTCAGTTCCCAGCAACCACATGGCGTTTTACAACCATCTATAATGAGACCTGGTGCCCTCTTCTGGTGTGCTGGTGTATATACAGTACATGCATTGTATACATAACAAATAAATTAAGTCTTTTAAAAAGAAGAAGAAAAGCTGAGTGCTTTCTGCTGTCCCTTTCTTTTCAGTAGACTTCTGCAAAGAGTCTGAGTAGCAGGAAGTCTGCTGTAAAACAATCCCCTCAAAATGGCTACATAAATAAAACCAGAAAAGTAGCAGTATCAGCAGATATGTTGACACGGGAGGAGAAAATTTCGCAGCATACATTTTTATCCTGTAAGATGTCTTCGCGATCTTATTATTAAAATACATTTAAATCTTATTTTATACTTTCAATATTAGCTCTATATTATACAAACTTTTACTGAAATTCTTTAAATACCTCCACTTTTCATGATCATTAAAGATTTTTACCTCTTTCTGTTTTTACAAACTACATTATTTGAAGTAATATTGCACACTATGTCTTCAGACAGTAGATTTTCTTGTAGATTTTTACATACATTTATGTCTCCCATAAATGTTAAGTACATGCCTGCTTTCTTAAGGAACCATCAGTCATCCATATAAAAAAATTGGTAGTTTTTATAATACTAGAGCAGGATAATATATAAATGGAAATTCTCTTATTATTTAGGTATCAAACTTCCAAAATCTACATTGCTCCTCTCTAATTTAATCTTGTGATCTGCTTATTAATGTCTTACAATTCCTAGATACTGTAGTTCTTTTTTTTTTTTTAAATACAACAAAGTGTTTAATGAGCAAATTTGTTTTAGCAAATATGAAACTGCCACAGAGAGGAGGAGCAGGACAGAGCCCACAGGCTGAGGGTCTGGAAAAGACTAAGGAGAAGAATCAACTACTTAAGAAACCAGGTTGGAGAAAAGGGAGGACCAGAAGCTGGAGGAATGGAGCTGTAGTCCTGCAAAGGGAAAATAGCAGGGCACAGGGCCAGACAACAAAATTCAAAATAGTTTGACCATAAAATATAAACACACTATGTTCCTACCATGGGGGAAGGGAGGAGGAAAGAGGTGTAAGGAATAAGAAGAGGCTGTTTTGGAAGGGCTGTGGGGGTCCTACCAGCCCTGCTGTGCACACAACCCCTATCCCAGCCCTCCTCTCTGTGTAGGTGTGGGTGCATGTATCTGTGTGCACCCACCCTAGTCCCCACTCCCCACCCCCTTAACTGCTGCCATTCCAGTTGCTGCCAGCTGTTATTCGGCTGTCACTCCTTTACCCATCATCTTCAGAGGGGAGAAAGGAGGGTGAGGCAGGTCGGGTGGAAAGTCGCCAGCCAGCCCTGCCCCCAACCCTCCCCTGGCCACCTCTACTAGAAGTGCCAACGGTGTAAGAGTCAGGGTCACAGTATTTTGTGACCACCACTCTGTTGGCGGCCAGTTAGACTCTGCAAGGCTTTCTGGCAGTAAACTCCACAAAGATCTTTCCCCAGCCAGGCACCTCGACGCCGTCCACGGCCAGGGATTTCAGTGGACTTGACCAGCCCGTGCTTGCGGCACTCGTCTCGTACATCCTCTATGATCTCCTCATACTCCTCGTCGTCTAGCAGCTCCTCAGGCAGCACCGTTCATGAGGTACAGGACCTCAGTTGGGGGACCGCCCACTGCACCTCAGAGGTCATCAGTCCAGACACTTGAAGGGTTACAGGTGTCTGACTGATGGTGCTCAGCATGGCATGCTTGGCTCCCACGCTCGCCCTCTGGACAAGCAGCTTCCTGTCCCCTAGCTGCAACCCATTCAGAAATACAGTGGCCTGATCTGTAACGTTGATGCCCACATACAGAAGGCGTAGCCCTTGGAGAGCCGTGTGGCACTATCTTTGACCAATTTGAAGGCCTTGAGAGGCCCAAAGAATGTCAGCAGCTCTTTCACCTGGTCATCATCCAGGTAGCTGGGTACACCCTCGATGAGCAGTTTGTGGGCAGAGTCTGGGACTACAGTGGACACAACTCCAGGCACATAAACAGAGGGGTTCTCTGACATGTCAGCCAGCGGCTGGTAGTCGTGAGGCCTTCGAATCTTCAATGACTGGCCCTGGAAGATGATGCTATCAAAGGCCATGGCTTGGGTTGTCTCATCCACTGACCGGAACTCCAAAAAGGCAAAATTCTTGTCTTGATTGATCTACACAGTCAAGACTGGTTGCCAGGGGCCTGGGTCAACTCCCCTAAGCACCTTTGGGCATTGAAGAAGTCCATCATAGCCTCCTCAGTGATGCCAAAAGGGAAATTGCCCACGTAGAGACTTCTGGCCTGTCTGGTCATCTGCCTCCCAACCACAGGCACCAGGCGTTGGGGTCACAAGCCAGATCATCAGGAGTCATGGTGGGGAGAAGGGCAGTGGCTGGAATACGACCCGCAGCTTGCTTGGCCTTGTACCGCATTGGGGTGATGTGCTCAAAGCCAGGTGGTGACACTGCCCAGGATGTACGGACCTTTTTCTTCTCGTGGCAGGGGTGAACGAATCAATCCACTGTGATCCTCTTGTTAAAGGTTTGCTCTCCAGCCCGGAGCTGGCGCCAGTTACACCCATCTCGACTCCGGCTCCTGCGCTTCCGGTCCCAGCTTTCAGTTCGGCTGTGGCTGCACTTCCGGTGCCGATTCTCCCAGTCCCGTTCTCGTTTATTCTCGCTGAGCTTAGTCGGCCGCGTAGGGCCCTGTGCAGCTTTGCTGCAGTTCTTCCTTAATTGGGTTATAGTAGTTATTTTTATATGAAACATTGTATTAAATACTGAAACTTATTTATTCAAGTATACAACTAGATTATTTATCTTCATTTATGTTACTTGCTCCAAGGAATAATCTAAATGTCTGTCTCTTCAAAAGCGGCTAGATGTATATAGTGTCTGTCCCATGGATGTTTACCATTTTCTCCATTTTAAGATTATAAATATCTTCACGGTTTTAATCTTTATTTTGCTTTACATGTATGTTAGTCTTTATACTTTGATGCTTTTAGTTTCTCAAAACACTTTTTGTTCAGAGTTTTACTACTACAGGAAAGAAAAATAGGCCAATGTTTTACAACTAATACTCCCATCCTCAACCCAGAGTATTATAGGTGATGAATCCACACTGATATATCATTATTACAGAATAGTATCTCCAGTGTGATGTGTATATATATATATATATATATATATATATATACATATAGGTATATATATATGTAAAGTTCATACATACATGTCCGCCTACATACGCAAAATCACAAGTAGACTTGACAGAGTGACAGATCTTGAGTGATATTGGAAAAGGTGAGCAGTTAGGCTCATCTTTTATTCTATAGGTTCATATTGGCCTTGCAGTTTTAAAATGAAAATTTATTAATACACAAGCTGTAGTAATTGTGATGTTCAAACAAACACTACTGGAAATGCCCTTCCCCTACACAAAACAAATACAAAGCTAAAATCTCATGCAGCAATGTTTTCAGTAATGTTTCAGGACTTCTGTCTTGGGTGGATATAATGAGAGTGCTTGCACATCCATTAATGTTGACTACAAAACTAGTTTTCCTCCTTGTGAGCTACTGAATATTTGAGTATTGCAGTAGCAACTTTGTTCATTTATTTTCACATTGTGTGCAGATGTGTGTATGTGAGTCCAGGCCCCTTCAGAGGGCAGAGGCATTGGATTCTCTAGCTGTAATTTCAGGTAGTAGTGTCCCACCTAACATGGGTACTCAGCCAAACTCTGGTATTCTACAACAACAGTATGTGCTCGTAAACAACGAACCATCCTTATAGCATGCTAGTTTTTTCCAGTTCCAAAGTAATGAGTTTATAAAATAAAAATATCAAAAAATACAAAGCAATTAAACATAAGTAGGATTTTTGATAACACAATAAATTTTGATGGCCATGTAAATAGAATTCAAATTGCTTTTGAATTCTATTATTTCCTCTCACATTCATGCATGATAAATATTCATCAATAATTATATAAAATTATGAGATTCTGTGATTAAAGTAGAAACAAAACAATAAATATCAACAATCGTGGAATGAAATCCTATTGGAGGCTCTTCAAGGGCAGCAATATAACAGAAGGCCCTTGACCACATGGACACTTCACAGAACAACATGAAACTGAGGCTTGATTCTTTTCACCACCTACCAAGCTAAAGAACAGACAAAATGAATGGGAAAAGGACTAAGCAATTAAAATGGCAGATTACAGCCACCCTTGAATCAGTTTCTGCATGGTAAGAGATGGAAATGGACACACCGCCAGGAGAATGAGAAGATATTCTTCCAATGGCTGAATCCTACTGGATGAAGCAAAACTAGGGACACATTCCCAGCAGTAAGCACAGAAAAGGGAAATAAACAAGTAAAGGAAAATGCATGTCACGTTTTATAATAAGAAGATAAGATCCTTAAAAATCTTTACTTTTCAGTTTGTCATTTAATTTTGTTTGGCACTATAAGTAGATTATAAAGCCACTGAAATATTCCCTCTTCTCCAGTATCAGAGCTGATGAAATCTAGGGAAAAGTCAAGGCCATAAAGAGGGTCTATTCTGACTAATAAACCCAGGCACAAGATGCAAGTTGAGAATGGCAAAACCCAGACCAAATTATTACTATTGTTATTATTATTATTATTATTTTAGCTCAAAGCCCCAAACAGGTTAAACACACTATAAACATCTAATAATTACTCAATAGTACATTATAGCAAATGAATTTCTAATTTTGGATATTAACTTTTATTGAAGAATGAAGCTGTTAAATAATTGTTATTATCTGAAAGGAAACATGAGAGCTTTTAAAAGACCTATTTTATTTATATTCATGCAGATATATCTATGTGAGTGTATGCCATTTGTATGCAAGTGTCTGCAGAGGCCATTGGAGCTATATGTACAGCTGTGAGCTGTTTGATCTGAATGCTAGGAACTGGACTCAAGTCCATTGCAAAAACCGAAACTGACGATCAGTTCTCTGTTCTCCTGATGAGAATATTTAAATGTTGTTTGATGCAGGACTAAAAGTGAGGTAAAATTGTTACATTGCATGCTATTTCCACTTTCTAAAACAACTATGATTCAAAGTTGTTCAAATATTTTTTGACAGTCTGTGATGTTAAGTGATGTTTTTGACATTAAGTGATGTTTGGATCTGGGTTAAGGTTATACATTAGAAACTGATTTCTATTTTAATTCCCATTAGTTTAATGCAGGAAAATTCAAGAAAGCATTTCTGGTTGAGATGAGAAACTAACTTCCTATCAGTATTTCATCACCATCTTCGGTAATTTTATTTCCCACATATCTTTGTGAAATCTCTAACCTAACACCTCTGTTGCTATTCACCCACACCCAGGTCCTAGAAAAGGAAATGATTAAATAAATTGTACATGAAATTTCATCTTTTAATTTCATTTGCTCTTCCAAAATCAATTCCCAAAAATATTTCCAAAGAGAATTAATAAATATTTTCAATATTTTTTGAATTTTTGTAATGAGTTAAGTGGCCAAAATATGAATTAAAAAGAGGATGGAAAAATGAATTTAATATAGTTAATCAATAGTTTTTATAATTAACTATTTACTACATTAAAGTGGCTTGAACATATGAAACTCAAAATGGCCTTGGACCAACTTTTAAAAGCTTAAAAATGTGGCAGTAATGAGGGTCTTATTATGACATCATTCTATATCATATAGTTATTTTGTCCATAGAACCAAAAATATACTGCCAACATTTAAAAATATGAAAGAATGCATGTTTTCATAGTGACTAGGTGGTGAAGAAACTTAACTGTCTCGTATGAATATATATTTAAATAAACAGAAGTACCTATATAATCATTCAAAGGGTAGCACTCAGAGCTTATTTGCTCATTTAATGTGCATTTTTCATGATTTGCCTTACAATAGAAGTGGATATCAAAGCAAATTACACACCGCAGGAACATGTGCTAGTTCAACAGAATCAATTAATATATTTTGAGGACAAATTTACACAATATGTTATTTTGGATGTGTTTCAAGAAAAAGAACATGAATCATACTTCAAAGGAGAAATCGTTCAATGGTAAATGAAATCATGTATAACTGTTAAGTTCATTAGTCAGCTAAGAAGCTTTCTAGTATCTTTATAAAAAAATTCCTCCTTATGTCAAGATAATTATCTTTCTCATAAGAGCATTCATTATACATTCAGCTGGCACCAATTGCTTAAGTGTTCAACTTAAGAACTACACAAAGCTGTATTAACATCACTCTAACAGGCCTACAAGAAACATGAGACATAGCTCAAACCAGACTTAAAAGATGAGATACAAGAGTAGTTGGGTGAAAAGCTGCTAAACGACTGACCCAGAGTGAAACAGGAGGGAAGGAACAGGTGTAAAAGCAGCTATAACAGTCAGGGAAGAAGGACAACAGTGCAGGATCAGCATTAGCTACAAAAGCAACCAGGAGGAAAGAGAAGGACCAGGACTCAGTCAAGATTTTCAAACTAGCAAACTGGAGGATTATGAAGTAACTGAGGAAAGAAATATGTAAAAGTTAAGAGAGCCATGTTTGCAAGCTACAACTAAGATACCAGAAAAGAAAAGGCACAAAGGAAAAGCAGGCAGAGAGATGGGAAAATAGAAACCAAACAATAGATTTTTTTCTCAGTCTGGTTAAAAGTAATATAATTTCTGTCACAAGCTTTTTAATATGTTTTACCAAGAAGATTCCTACCATCACTGTGAAAATCAGACTGACTGTGAGTAAAGGGTATTGATTCATGAGTACAGAGTCACAGTGAAAAAGGCATGATGAAGTAAGTCACAGGATAGTTTAAGGGGAAAGTTACTTAAGTTCTCTCTTGTTGCATGCACTGAAGAAAGGGAATTGGGAATTTCTACAGTATTTATAGAGTTTATCCTAGGACACTCAGTGTTAAGTAAGACTTTCAGTGGAAGTTTTTTTTTTTTTTTTAAAAAAAAAAAAACCCAGTCATGTTATGTAAACAAATTTTTGTTTTAATCCCAAGTATAGGAAATGAAGGTGTTTTTAGTTTATCTGCAGCTGGTAACAGGCCCGTTTGGCTGAGAGAGGGGTGTGATGTTAGATTCTACTTTAGTTAATTACAGAAATAAGCTTTATTTAGTCTCTTGTATATGTTTTAAAGGTTAATCAGATAGTACACAACCAGAAACATTTGTCTATTTAGATATACTGAGATAGACAGGTGGTCTTCAAACAGTTCTGAGATCTACAGAATATGGCCTTTAAAGATGTTTTAAGAATACAAGGCTTTTCTGACAGAGAGAAACATCTGCTCCTGGCAACACTCCTAATCTACTTCAAGGAAGATGATTGGCATTTTAAAAAAAGTGGCAAGATAGCCGTTAGAGGAAAAAAAAAAGCCCTTCAACTGCTGAAAGCAGGCTGTCTGAGCAAACAGGACACTGGAAAGTTGACCGTCCAACTTTTCAGAGACCAGGTAGGCCAGTCCTTCAAAATTCCTGCTTCACAGAAAAGTCTGTCAGATATTCTGGGCCAGAGAACTAAAGACTGGATGCCCCAACCACACAGAAAAACCTCTGGTGACTGTCTGTCATTTCTATAGTTCTGGAAGCTGCTTGCTCTATGCTTCCTACATAGGTAATATTATTTCCTTATCAAGTCTCTTATGAGGTTGAAGACTAGATAGTCATAGTCTTATTACAATTAAGCTTAGTTGTTTAGGAACTGAGACAATGTTTCAGCTCTAAGAAGATATTTCTAGGTTGATAAATACAAGTTACAAGAAAGTGATGTAGGTACAGAACTTTGGACTTACCAGGATAGGATAGATAGTGGAATATGTTTCCTAGGTTGCCAAATACAAATGGACTGAACATTGTAAATGTAATATTTACCTCATAATATTCTTATTTTACATAGTTTATCCATGTTATAGAAAAAAACAATTTTTTAAACAAAAAGGGGGACACATATAGTTGAAGTTTTATGTTCTTTAGATAACTCAATTATGTTATCTAAACATGTTTTTATTTTAATCCAAAGTGTGGGAAATACAGCTGCTTTTAATTTATCTACAGTTGATAACAGCCTTGTTTGGCTCAAAGAAGGGTGCAGTCTTTGCCAGCTGCAGACAGTTTAACTCTGAGGACTCTGTGAGGGTATAAACATCCAAGCCAAGAGAGGCTCAGGAGAAGAGGACGGACACTTTGAAGGCTGCTTTGAGGACATGCACGCCTGCACGCACACACACGCACACGCACACACACATGGGGGGGGGCGGGGAGGGGGAGGGGGACTCCAAGAAAGAGAGGCTCTGGGGAGGATGCTCCAAGAAAGAAAGCTTTGAGGAGACAGCTGAAGAAGGAAGATGGCTGCTTGTTTTGTCTGCTGTGTTTGCTGTTGCTGGTTTGCTGGACTGCTAGATATCCTGATGACTAAGATTGGTATTGCTCCAAAGAACCCAATGACCCTAATCGGCATGAATTAAGCCTACCTAAGACTTTCAGTCTCCTGACTAAGGTGGACCCTTCAAAAAGAAGATAGAAGATTGATAGTAGGACATGATTCATATTTAAAGGACAAAATTTGTTGTCATAGAAACTAGAATTTGTTTTCTTACATTATCAACTCACTCAGTGGCTCTGAGATCGGCTGGGTCGTCCACTTACAAACTGTGGCTTCTGCTTTTAAAGGCAATCTCAGTTCTGTAGGTACAGTTTCCTGCAATTGACTTTAAATGAATCTTCTTAAATTCAACCCAGTAAATGCCACCACAAAGCTTATTTCTGCAACAAGGCTACAAACAAACTCAAGTGTAAGCTCCGCAGGATTATTTACTAAAACTATGTGATTGCTATGGGCAACCTAAAGAAGTGACACTTATCCTTCACATATAATCACAAAGCAGTACATTCTCAACGACTCAGTCTACTTCTGACCACATCAGAAACTGGGAAATCAAACAGAGAATTAACTAACTGCCACCTCTACCATACCCCAGAGTAGTATCAAAACACAGAAGCCATTTGAAAGAGGTGAGGTGTTCAAAGGCAAAGAGCAGAGTCTAGTAAGCAGGGATGAGACTCAGAGAAGATAGTTCACATGATTCTCAATCACAAAATACAATGGACGTTACAAAACACTTATTATTTGTCATTAAATGTGAATACTCTAATTGTTTTATACAAACAATATCCCAGGAACCAGGATTATAAGCAAGGACCACCCCCATGCCTCCATGTGTTTTTATATGGATTCATGGATTTGGGGGCTGGAACTCAGATCAGCATGCTTCAAGACAGAACTTTAAAAACAGAACTACCTCTCTAGGCCCCAACTAGTTTTTATTACAATAGATTTGGTAGAACAAGTTTTTCCTCTACCACTATTCCATATTCATCAAATATTCTTATATATATTCTTTTCAAGGAACTTAAGAATCAGTAGGTTCACTTTTTAAGAAAACACTGTGAAGAGTTTCAGTTTGATAATACTAAAACTATACACAGATATGAGAGAGAAATAAATTATTTGCAACAGTGAATCTTCCCATCTAGGAATAAAGCATTCTTAACATAACAATTTAATAAATGGGACCTCATGAAATTAAAAAGTTTCTGTAAGGCAAAGGACACTGTCAATAGCAAAAAACAGCAGCCTACAGAATGGGAAAATATTTTCACCAACCCTCCATTCGACAGAGGACTGGTATCCAAAATAGATGAAAAACTCAAGAAATTAGACAGCAACAAACCAGGCAACTAACTCAATTGAAAAATGGAGTACGGAGCTAAACAGAGAATTCTTGACAAGAAGAATCTTTAATGACCAAGCACTTAAAGAAATATTTAGCATCCTTAGTCACCAGGGAAATGCAAATCAAAATGACTGAAATTCCATCTTACACCATCAGAATGGCTAAGATAAAAAACTCAATCAACAGGTCCTGATGGCAAGGACATGGAACAAAAAGGAACACTCCTCCACTTCTGATGGGAGTGAAAACTTGTATAATGACTTTGGAAATCAATTTAGCTGTTTCAGAAAATTGGGAATCCCTGGGAATGTACCCAAAAGATACTGTACCTTACCAGAAGGACACTTGCTTAACTATGTTCATAGCAGCTCTATTCATAATAGCCAGAAAGTGGAAACAACCAAGATGTCCCTCAACCAAAGAATGGATATAGAAAATACAGGACATTTACACAATGGACTATTGCTCAACTATTAAAAATATTGACATCATGAAATTTGCAGGCAACTCTAAAAGTCTCCTATCTGCAAGCTTAGCAGAGTATCATTCATAGTGTCAGGGGCTGGCACTCTCCAATAGGGTGGCCCTTTAGTTGGGCCAGGCATTGGTTGGACATTCCCTCAACCTATGCTCTTCTTTATCTCTGCACATTTCTTAGGCAAGGTAAATTTTGGGTTGAAGTTTTTGTAGGTGGGTTAGAGTTCCCTGCCCTTTACTAGAAGACTAGCCTAGTTAGAGGGTGTCCTCTTGAGTCTCTATGATCTCTGCTACTAGCAGTCTCTGCTTGAGTCCCCCTCATATCCGCCTACCCTGACTTAGGTCTCCAGCTTGTCACACCCTCTGTTTCTCTTTTCTCTACAGGAAGGGAAGGGAGAGGCAAGGAGGGACTAGGAGGAGATAAGAGAAGGAAAGCTCTGACAGGGATAAATAAAAATTAATTAATTAAAAAAAAGAAGCTGAGATAACAGTTTTGGCATGAGGTACAAAATTTACTGCTATTTCTTACACAGCAAGTGCCTTAGTTGGGATTTCTATTGCTGCGTTTAAACACCATGACCAAAAGCAATTCAGAGAGGAAAGGATTTTTCTCAGCTGACAAGTCTCAGGTCACTAAAGGAAGCCAGAGCAGAAATCAAGCCAGGAACCTGGAGGCAGGCACTGAAGCAGAAGCCAGGGAGGAATGCTGTTTCCCAAAGCCTGCTTTCTTATAAAACTCAGGTTCACCTGCCAAAGTGCCATACCTCTCGCCTAACCACATCCCCCACGTCCATGGGCGGAGCCTACACATATCAACCATGAATGAAGAAATATCCTACACACTTGGAGCAAGGGATTTTCTGTGTTCAGTTTCATGGTCCCAGGTGACTCAAGTTTGTGCCAAGGTGAGAAATGATTAACGAACACAGCAAAAGACAACCCATCCGGACAAGACCCAGACCAATTACCTACTGCCAGAAGTATGCATGCCCGTGGCTTTTTTGGAGCACTCCCAGATGAGGGGTCAGAGTGCATAGGTCATGACAGGACACATTTTCCCCTTCACTTGTATCCTTATGCTGCTCCCTAATTAGGACTAACACATACAAATCTAAGCCCCAAAATTCTTGCTAAATGTTAAGACATTGCTAAAATGAAAGGACAGTTTCTCCTTGAAACATGAAAATATTACAAGTACAGAGAAATGTGACACAGATATACAGATACCATGTCATATACATAAGACAAGAAAGAATCTCGGCTTCACTAAGTAAAAATCTGATAAGAAATTAACACAATAATAATTTGATCAAGTCCTCAAACTCAAAATCAATTTGACAAAAGGTCAGGATACATGAAAGATGCATATTTCAATATTTTATCTACATACATGCAGTGACTATAATTTTTATAGGAGAACTCAATATTTTGGTAAGATAGGAATTAACCAGCAATCTCAATCTTATTAGCATAAACCACCCCACTATTGACCTTCTATCTGGAAGGGAAAATAATTTATTGCATAATATATCAAATTTCTAAAATTTTTTCTTACTCCAAGAAACACTGAATTATTCATATTCTGGTATATAGCTGAGCTATGTAACCTTTGAAAAAAGATATTTTGAAAGGAATTTTATAATAAAAGGATTGCAAGACTTAAAATAAGCCTTATGTTTTATCTATGTATCTATTCAGTTTGAATCCTTTTAATAATTGTGCTATACGTAGCACCTGCATGCAATTATCTTTAAGAACAATAAATAAGGTAAAGGAAAGAGGTTTTATTGAAAATGAAAGATAATTATTTCATTTACAAGAAAAATATACAAAATAAAAAGGGAAACAAATTAAGGTTGAAAAATATAGAATGATTAAAGGATTGATAAAAACATTACCCTGACATAAAAGAAAACACATTGATTTCAGATAGTGATTGATTAGATGGGGTAGGATTTCTGTTTGTTACCTGGCTTTCTTAATTTTGTCATACTTGTCCTTGTTAGCATTAACTGTCAACTTCATGCAGCCTAGATCACATAAAAAAGGGTACTTATCTTTATCAGGTTGGTCTGTGGGCATGGCTGTGAGGGACTGTTTTGTTTGTTAATTGATGTAGGATGGATGGCAGTACTATCTCCTGGGTAGGTGGTCTTGAGCTATACACAAAAGGTAGCCAAACATGAGCCATAAAATGCACCCAAGCAAGCAAATGCCTGCAAGCAGAATTCCTCCGTGGTTTCTGTCTCAAGCTCTTGCTTGAGTTCCTGCCCCGACTTCCCTCACTGATGAACTGTGTCCTGCAGCATAAGCCAGATAAACCTTTTTCTTCTCTCCAATGTGCTTTATGATCAGAGTGTTTTGTCACAGCAGCCGAGATGAAACTATAACAGAGACTAGTACCAGAAAAATAGAGTGTTGCTAAGAGTAGGGTCTGGGAAGTTGAGTTGGGAAAGTAGTTGGGCACGAAAAATAAGAATGCTGAAAGAATTGCAGTTAATGTCTAAATTTGTCAAGATAGGATAATCAAATACTATCTCATAAGTTGCCAAATGCACATGTACTGGACATTGCACATGCAAATCTTACCCAATAGTTTTCATGACTGTTTTATTAATATTATTATATTGAAAGAAAAGAAGCCTTTTATTAAACCTAAAGGGTGAAATGTTGGTATAATGTTCTTGTGGAATGCACACACACACACATTCAAATGCTGATTTCTCTACCCCACTATCTGGTTTCAATTGTGACATCGCATTGTAATGTTTGTTCTGAGCATTACTTGTCTCCTTTATGTAAACATGCCACCATTTGTACTCTGTATTGTAAATAAAGCAACCAGCCAATGCTGAGCAATGAATAGAATAGGGTGGGAAGTCCTGGTCAGGAGGGGAGGAAAAAGAAGCAAGTGGGGCATCATGAAGAGATATTGGAGCGAGGAGAGGACTTGGAACCACCAGGAGAGATGAAGAGGACCTAATATGACTAAAAGCAAACATAATGTGGAAAATCTGAATGGGAGGAAGCTATGCTGGCTTGGAGGTTTAGGATGGACTAACTATTGCCCAGCATTGTGCTCAAGGTTAACTAAATTTAAAAAAAAAAAATGAATTGCAGTTAAAAGAGCTCTGGCTTGTGAAATTCCAGAAGGAAGTAAAGACTGCCAACATTTAAGATTCTCCTATGTGATACTAGTTTTGAAGGCTGAAAGCTGAAGTACTAAAGGAGACTCTGGGAGGTCCCAAGGCTTTGCAAGGTAGGGCAGGGGGCAGGTTCAGTGTTCCTGGGGCAAGGCCAGAGGAAGCCACTGGTGAAGCTGCCTTCTCAGTTGTAATGGATATCCCAGAACACTGAAAATACTAAAACCAAGGGTTGTCCACCAAGGATAGAAATAGGCATGAAGTAGAACCAATTAGAGCCTATGAGACAAACTCTGTGCTGCTGATGACAGAACTGTGGGGGAAGAGCAAGTTTAGCTGCCTAAGTTCTTTGGATTGCAGAAGATCATAAGTGAGTCCCACATACCATAATTCGCTACATGATTTATATTTTTACTGCCAAATTTTGTTTTTTGCTTTGGTATGATTTTTATGCCCAATTTTTTTCAATTGAAAGAAGAAAGTATGTACTTAATTTTTTATTTTGCAGACACCTACAGTTAAAAGTTTGGGTTTTAAAAAGAACTCTTTTAAGTACTGAAATTCTTAAAAAACCACAAGCATTTTAAAGGTTGGAATGGACTGTGTTTTATAATGTAAACATGAGAAGTTGGGAATAAAGAATGAACAGTAATAGCTGAGCATGGATGCAGATCTTCAATCCCAGCGCTCAGGAGGCAGAGGCAAGCAGACCTCTGTGAGTTTGTGGCCAGCCTGTTCTACAGAGTGAGTTCCAGGACATCCAGGACTAAGCAGAGAAGCCCTGTCTTGAAGAACAGTTATGGTTTAAATTGATATGTCTATATGTCAATGTTGTGCCCTGCAGTCACATGAAAAAAGTCTCAACTGAGTATACTCCAGTATCAGATTGGTCTGTAGGTATGTCTGTGAGAGATCACCTTGGGAATTTTTCCATGATTTAAATTTTTTTATTTATTTACTTTACATCCTGATTGTATCCACGCCTCTGCTCTCCTCCCAGTCCTACCCTCTCTCCCTTTCCACTCATCCTTATTCCACTACTCCTCAGACAATGGGAGCTCTCTCCTTCAAGCCCAACACATCAAGTCACACCAGGACTGAGTGGATCTTCTTCGACTGTCGCTAGGCAACAGCCCAACCAGAAGGTCATGATCAGAAAGCAGGCAATAGAGTCCATGTCAGAGACAGCCCCTTCTCCCCTTACTAGGGAACCCAAATGAAGACTAAACTGTCCATAAGCTACATATGTGTAGGGAACCTAAGTCTAGCCCATGCATGGTCCTTGGTTGGTGCTTCAGTCTCCATAAGGCCCCCTGGGCCCAGGTTATTTGACTCTGTTGGTCTTCTTGTGGAGTTCTTGTCCCCTCTGTGTCCTTCTATCCTCTCCAGTCACTCTTCTCCCCACCTCCACAAGGCTCCCCTTCCTATCCTAACATTTGGCTTTGAGTCTCAGCATCTTTTTCTATCTACTCCTGGGTGGAGCCTCTCAGAGGACAACTATGTTAGCCTCCCTTTGCTTTGGGTCTGTGACCTGGTTATCCTATACTATATAGTTAATATCCACTTGTAAATGAGTACACCCAATGTGTGTCTTTCTGGGCCTGGGATACCTCACTCAGGATATTTTCTAGTTCCATCCATCTGCCTACAAATTTCATGATGTTCTTTGTTTTTTAAATAGTATTCCATTGTGCCATGGTTTCTTTATCCATTCTTTGGTTGGGGGACATCTGGGTTGTTTCCAGTTTCTGGCTAATACAAATAAACCTGCTATAAACATAGCTGAGCAAATATGTCCTTGTTGGACACCTTATCTGTTAATTGATGTAAAGTGGGCCAGCCTCCTGTGGGTGGCACCATTCATTGGGCAGTTCTGGGGCTACACGAGAAAAGCTATCTGTTAACGAGTCCAAGAATGTGCCAGCAAGTAAGCAGTTCAGCAAGCAGTGTTCTCCCATGGTTTCTGCTTCAAGTTCTAGCGTTAGCTGCTGTCCTTATTTCCTCAAAGAATGGACTTTGATCTAGAAATGTAAACCAAATAAACCTTGTCTTCCCCTAATCTGGTTTTGGTCAAAGTGTTTTATCACAGCAGCAGAAAGGAATCTAGAACAAATAAATGTTGATTTACTAAGCAAAGGTATAATTTACCTAGTTATCACAGTACATCTAGATGTGGCAAGATTATGTTTAAATTAATTGACATTCAGTGAGAAATCCTAGCCATCTAACATCTATTTCCTACATGCCTACAACGTGCCTGGCAGCTCACAGAATAAAATTCTTTTACTAATGTTTTTCCCATTTATAAACACTGTTTTATAAATGAGTATTTCACATAGAGTTAACTTTCATATCTTGTCATTAACTTGCCCCTTAATATAAGTAGCTTTACTTCGAAAATGTTAGATCTGAAATGAAGAGAAAGAGAAGTTTTGTAAGTGTGAGTAAGCTCCATGAATGAAGGAATACACTTATCTTCCTCTTTGTTACTACAAACTACATATACTGGTATATAGTTAAATCCTGAGTATGGACTTGGGAAAGAAAAGAAAGCAGGTACAACTGAAACATAACACAGAGCTTTCAGAGTTCCTGAAAAAAAAAATCACCAAGGCAGATGGCATATCAAAGAAAAAAGATACAGAACAGACAATAGTAACGAAAGAAGAAAAAAATTAGTTCTTGTGCTATTCCTGTCTTAGTCCATTTGGGCAAATTGGGTGTCTAAAAAAACAACTGACATTTATTGCAAGGATTCTAGAGATTGGGAAGTCCAAGATAAGGCAAAATTGGTTACTGATAAGAACTCAACTCCTGGTTCATAGATTGGAGCTTCTTGCGGTGTCCCCACGTGATGGAAAGGATATGGGAGTTATTCCTTTGCCCTCTTTTAAAGGATAGGGGAAATGGCTCCGCAGTAACTGTATTTGTTTGCCTCAAAATTATTAGGACCTGAGTTCAGCCATCAGCACCCACATAAATAGCCAGGTGTTCTCACCATCTGCTGTGGAGTGGAGCATTTCCCTCATGGCCCCTGACTCTAGACTAGATATGTAAAATACAAGACACTGGGCGCAGCCCTTGGACAGCTCACCTTCTGTCTTACTGCTTGCTGAGGAGCAGGACAGCAGAGGTTAATTACAGCCCACGGCTTGTGGTGAGTGCAAGAAAGGAAAGGAGAAGCCAGACAGCATAAGGACCCAGACAGTGAGGGACCTGAGTTCCCCAAGAAAGAAGGGCAAGTCAGGCAAGACAGCAGGTCACGACTTTTCACAGCTGCCACAGCACTGATTTCCTAAGGACTGTGATCCTGTAAGCCTCCTTTTTGTTTTAAGTTTAATTTTTATTTTTCCCCTCATTAATGTTTTTGTTTTTCTCTAAGTATCGGGTTTAGCTGACCTGGTCAGTTTAAATATTTGCATATGCATTTTAACACTTTTAAATATACTTTCCCATTTCTTTTTCTTTCATATTTATAGCACCAGGATCATAAGCTTTGGCCACATCAGTTGGATCTTAATAGTTAAAGTTCTGGTTTTTTGTTTGTTTGTTTTGTTTTAGAGTGTTTGATGTCCTGGATAGTCTTACTCTCTCTTTAGACCTGGGTGGCTCAGAACTCATTGTACACAGATTTACCTTGACCTTACAGAGCCCCTCCTGTCTCTACTGGTGTTACAGACAGGTGCTACCTCACTAGGTTATAACAATCCTCACTCCTCCGCTCTTATTTTAATTATTTAAATTATTTCTGTCTGTCTTGTTCCTGCTCTTTATTTTTCTCATCTTAAAAAACTGCTTTGGTGGCTGGAGACATAACTTAGAGGTTGAGATATTTGCTGTCCCTGTAGAGAACTTGGGTTTAGTTCCCAACACCCACATGGTGGCTCAAAACATTAACTCCAGAACCCTCTTCAGGCCTCTGTGGGAATAGGCTATACATGAAGTACACAGACATAGGTGCAGGCAAAACACAGATACACATGACATACAAATAAATAAATCTCTACAAATCTCATTTTCTTGTTTATTTTATCCTTAGCTTGACCTCTTCTGCTTTTTCTTTTCCATGCCCTCTTTTGTTTGTTTTCCCTATTCTCGATTTTTTGCCTATTCTCGATTTTTTGCTATTTTCTCCTAGTATATTCTCTAGTATTGTTTCCCATTGCTATTCTGACTAATCAGCGTTTCTCTACTCCTTTTTCTTCTGATGTTACTGTGCTGTATGGTAGCAGTTGTTTCCAGTTCCTTCACTGTTTTTTCTGTAAGTTGTGACTGCTACTATAGTTAGTTTCCTTCCTTCTACGTGGTGCTGTGCATCATCTTTGGTGCCTTGCAAACACGGGGTGGGAGTAGCTATTGAGCTCAAACTTAACTACAAGTGTGGGAAAATTCACTTCCATCTGGCCATGATCGAATCCAGCCCAAATCCTGGTGAATACTTCCACTGAAAGAACAAGAGAGATTAAAACCCAACTACCTGGGTCCACATGCTTAAGTTCCAGTTCAGAAACACAAGAAATAAGAAAAAGAAGCAAGATGGTTTCCCTCAAAGTTAAGAATTCTACAGTAACTGGGTGTAAAGACAGCAAAGGACTGAAAGGAATGATTGTAAGAATGATCCCTGAAGTTATATAGGACTCAGTCACATGAACAAAAGAGGATACAAATAAATCTTGGCATAAAACAAGAAAGACAAGCCAGGTAAGAACACAATGGTATGAGTTGCTGGAAAATTAGGAATCAAAAGCTCATTAATTCAAATAAAAACATTCTGTTAAAAACCTTAAACAAAGGATTATATTGCTGGATGGCAGACAAGCAGGGCTTGAACATATGTTTAAAAGACTAAGCTTACAAGTACTAGGCATAAAAGAAAGGGGAGAGGCATAAGCTAAAAGCATAAAAAACATTCACAAAGTAAAGGAAAAGTCCTTGAATTCCCGAAGATAGACATAGAGAGGACTCTTGGGACCCTAAACAGATAGAACCAGAAAATAATGTATGCTATTATTTTGGGACCCTAAACAGATAGAACCAGAAAATAATGTATGCTATTATTTTAGAGTTAAAAAGTTTAAGTATAAAAAGAAAATGAAAAATGTGAGTGAAGCATCCTGATACATACAAACACACACAAACTTAACAGAATAGCAGCAGGTTCCTCAAAGGAAAAAAAAACACATGAAAACTAAAAGGACATGGATAATGTCCTTCAAGCCCTGAAATGAAATAACTACCAACCTACATTACTTTATTCACCAACAATATAGTTGGGGATCAAAGGCTAAATAGACATATTTCATGAGAAGTGAAAGGGGAAGGAATTCATGAGCATTATGCTAGTTCAGCAGAAGATACACAAAGGAATCTGGAATGGTAAGTTTGGCTTCCAACTTGATGCTATCTGGAATTTCTCTGGAGACAAACTGCTGGGCAAGCATGTGGGAGACGTCCTGGTTTAGGTTCCTTGAGGTGGACAGAGCCACTGTAGTTGTGTCATCACCATCCTGTGAACTTAGGCCTGGGGCTGCAGAATAGAAAAGGAAAGAGAACCATGCAGCAACATTCATGTCGCTCTTCTTCTTGATGGTAAATGCAGTGTGACAGCTGCACCAAGCACTGGCCCTCACCACCAATATAGGATATACCCTTGGAGCGCGAGTCAGAATGAACCCTTCTTTTCTTAAGTTGCTTTTGTCAAGCACTGTCATGGCGATAAGTAAGTAAAACAGAATCTTACAGAAGGGGAAAATAAACACAATCGTATGAAAATGGGACCGAGTAATCCTCATTAGAAGAATGGAGAAGCAAATGAGGATTATAAATGGAACAACATGATATTTATCAGCACATATCTTTTAGCCATTACCACACATGCTAATCATATCAACTCTCAAATTAAAAGGCACATTTACTGGGACTTGATGAAATATTTCACTGGTCCTCCTTCACAACCACGAGAGCCTGAGGAAAAATCTGAAAACATATAAGGAAAGAAGGGAAACAGCGCAAAAGAGGATTGATTGATGGGGTGAGGAGGCAGTTTAAACATGACAAGATTATATCACATACATGTACGAAATGTCATAATGAAACCCATTTTTCAGCTTAGCACATGCTAATAAAAACTAAAACAGTAATCTGACACTTCTCCACTATGTGTAAAATAGACGTATTGAGTCAATTACAAGCTGAGATGCAATGTTTTTATTTTCCATGTCTAGATAAGTGACTTTGCTCTGGTGAGTGTTTTTATATGTGTGTCTGGCATCTATCCATGTGTACATTTAAATGTAAGAAATGGCATGTCTCTCCTGAGAAAAGTAGGAGAATAATTTAATGTTCAAATAATATCATTTACTGATAATTGTAAGATACATACTCTAAAATGTAATGAACAAACATATTATTCAAAGAAAGATTATTTTAATATAGAATGAATCCCCTTTTAACCAAAAATATTACTAAATTACTCTACTCAAGAGAAAAGCTTATCAGAAGTAGTCACTTAGTTTATTTGCAACTGTGTCTGTGTGTGACTGAAATGTGATATTAATAGTTGCTATCAGTACTTATTTTGTAACAGCTTTCATAGATGATGTTTTTAAAAGCCAGATAATTCTGTTTTTAACAGTAGCAACCCCCCCCCCACACACACACAAATGCCAATGGAGTTAACAGGATAGAGCAAATAAATTTAGAGACTTGTAAAATAATATAGCTAACTCAATTTCATTAACAACATATTCAATTCCTACTGCTTAATTTTAATACTTTATTTATATTAGAGCAAAGTACTTAGGATTAAATTAGTGTTTCCACTTATACAGCTCTGAGATACATTACAATAACTTAAGTAATTGGTATAAATATGCTATGACTTTTAGGATAATTTCAGTGACTTATAAATTCTCAAATCATTTAAATTTTAATGCAGTGAAGTAATGATAAATTATTAACCAAGTATAAAGTTTTACTTATGGCCAGAAATTTAAATCATTCTAACATGTCTCTGTAATAAATGTATAATTTTGTAAAAGTAGTTAAAGAAAACAGATCACCAACTTAAGAAAGATGAAGAGAAACTAGAGAACATCCAAGAAGTAGTAGCATAAACTCCTAAATGATTGGAAATAATTTGGCTAAAGCAGCCTAATGTCAGGTGGGTTAGTAGAGGACAGAAGCTGGGGAGGAAGCATCAGCATGAGAGCAGAGACTGTCGATCCTCTGCCTAGGCGAAAGGGTCTAAGACAAGAGGAACCTGACTGGCAGATGAAAGAGCTACATGAAGGCACCAAACAATACTCAGTTTGCAGTTTCAACACTTCAGACCCTACTATCAAAGACGGTTGTCAAAGGCATCACTGACATTGTAAGCCACAGTAGAGATGACTACAAACAGTCACTCTTAGAATGTATGTAGTAAGTGTGTGTGCTGTTCAGACATGATCACATACACCGTCACTCCAATGTACAGTCAACAGCCCAGACTTTAAAGGCAACATCTAGCTGTCCAATGCACTACTGCATTACAGCCCACAAAGTCTGGATGTTATACCCATCCATGAATGCCCCCTGGTAATGGCTCACAGGTGTAGGAAGATCCTAGTAAGTGCATCAATGGACTAGCAGTCTTCTCACCTCCAATAACCTAAATACAGTATCTTAGGTACCGTTCATCCAGTTGCCTTGAATAACATTTTATTATGTGAAATTTTATTTTATTTTCCCTGTTTTTAAAATGTTCTGGACCTACAGCTCATGCCTAGAACTTGTGGTTAGACTGGGTGTAGGATGGATGGGGGCTTGGGAGGTAAATGTAGCTTAGGAGGTAAAAACTGCCTTGCCCCAGCTAAAATAAAGCTACACTAAAATCTATCTGTGTCTTATAATAGTGGGTTAGTTAATACCATCAAAATAATTACAGGCTATTTAATAACAAACATATTAGCCCGATATTTATATTTTCTCCAACATTCCATTCTGTTCTTCTTCCCAGTAAATCTCTTGTATGAGGTTTGTTGCATGGTGTGGTATTGCTTGGCTCCTAATTGCCAAGATACCCTTGTGCCAGAAAAGTACCCTTACCCTGGCACTGTGACTTGAATAGGCTCTCTCGGTGCCTGGTCTCACCTTTGGGTCCCCATCACTCATCTCCAGTCCACCTGCAACAGACTCAACTTCTGGCTACCCAATTGCTCAGCATCCCCCTCGCCAGTGGTAATTCAGTAAGTCTCCCCTTAAGTGGGAATAAAGAGTTCAAGGAAGTGACCACTCAGTATTAGGAACCTCTCTGGTGCTCTTGAAGGTGGAGGTGCCCCCAGGCATGATCTTTACGGCCACAGCTGTCCCCTTCACCAACCCTCCAACACCAACCATTATCCTCCCAATCCCCAACCCTCTCCCAACCCTCTCCTCACCCTGTGCTCAGAAGCATAAGCCTGTAGCTTCTTTAGGCCTGACTGGGATATTGTCACCCTTTCTCCCTGTCTCCCATTTTTGCCTTCCCCATCGAGCTGCCTTTAAACCAAGAGATTCTCTCTGCCCTCCCAGCATTTATGATACTATGTGACTCTTTCCTTAAGAGCTCGTTCCTGAGCTCAGTTTTTCATTGTCTTCTGGTCAGCCTGAAGACCTCATCCAAAGCCCTGGGATGAGGCATCAGTCTCCTAAGGAGGTTGGGCCTGACCCCCGACCAGTGAGTGAGGTGATGACCCACTAAATGGCTTGGTCTTAGTTCAGTCCTCTCTGAGTCTTAGGGACACCCTCGACTACAGGCTGCTGTGACCTTTTTTCCTCCCCATTTCTCATCCACGGGAACAGGGTCATTTATAGCCTCTAACTCCCTCTTGGGATGCCTTTTAGAAAAACTCCAACCTCTCCACCTGGCACCCAACCTGAAGGGTCCCAAACTGATATGTTTTTGCAATCAAATTTGGCCTCAATATTCCTTAGATAACCAATCCCAATGGCCATGTAACAGCATGCCTAGAGAGGGGACACCTGATGCCATAAGCAGAAGTTTTAGTGATGTCTTTTTAGGTATACCATGG
This sequence comes from Meriones unguiculatus, assembly GCF_030254825.1. NCBI lineage: Eukaryota > Metazoa > Chordata > Mammalia > Rodentia > Muridae > Meriones > Meriones unguiculatus. The sequence continues at coordinate 44,315,743 of NC_083349.1, forward strand.
TGTTGTGGATATTAATATTTACTATTGATTTATCTTTACTAAATCAGCTATATACCCCAATCACCACACAGAGACTGGGATTTATTTAACTAACCTAGAGCACGATGCTGGCCAATAGTTATTCCATTCTAAACCTCTAAGCCCACATAGTTTCCTCCCACTCAGATTCACCCATTATACTTGCTTTTAGTCATACCTTAGGTCTGGTACATCCCTCCTCATGGTCCCAAGTTCTGTTCTGGTGACCTCTGCTGCAGAGTCTCTGCTCCTCCCTCCTCCTTGCTTCCTTCTCCTCCCTTCTTGACCAGAATGTCCCACCTTATTCTCTCCATTGCACAGCATTGGGGCTGGTTGTTTAATTGACAACACAGAGAACAAATGGTGGCATGGTTACACAAACTTGAGACAGGTGATGCTTAGAATAAGCATCAGAGTGCAATGTCTGGATTGAAACCAGATTGTGGGGTAGAGAAATCAGCATTTCAATGAACAAGGTTAAATTATATACATTCCAAAAGAACATTAATGTTTATTGTCTTTGGGAGAGGGTTATTAATTATTAATGGTCTTATTCAGAGAGAAACAAGGTAAGACTCAGGGATTTCTCTCTTTTCTTTTTCTTTCTTTCTTAGATAAGGAGAAAAGGGGTTAAAAAAAATAAAGGGAAATACAAGGATATCTTATAAGAATAATAAGATAAAAGGTAGATGATTTGAATCTACTCAACTTAAGTTTTTATTTGTTATTCTCAAATAAGGTTAATTTTAACTCTGGTATAGGATTTTGTATATTGATATAAAAATAAGTCTGTTTTTGATACATTGGTATAAGCTTTAGTATATTGATACAAATTCAAGGTTACTTCCAATACTTTTAAACTGCTATTTAAAACTGTTCACGGTATTAGGCAATGCAAGTTAATTGCTAGTCAATCAACTCATAGTCTTCTCAGGCACTAGTCTAATTTATCACAGGAGTTTACATTCTAGGTGTAACAGATAGACATGATTTTGTAGACAGATCAATTACATAAAGATAGGAAAGTCTTCAAAAACTTTCAGAGACCTATACAATACAGCATTTTAAAATGTCTTTTTTATTTGTTATTAAGGATTCTTTGACAATGAGACAGGTCATCTCCTGGCAGCACCCTACCTATTTCAAAGAAGATGATGAGCATTGAAGAACCTCCATATGGAGATGGCATCAAATATGGCAAACAAGCCACTCAGGTAAAGAAAATACCCTTGACAGACAGAATCTGCCAAAAATGGGCAAGCTTAATTGTAGAACAAGTAGACTGCTGAACTCTGCCAAGACAGGGTAAGCAAGTCCTAAATAGTTCCTGCTTCACATTTATGTCTGTCAAATATTCTGAGCCAGAAGGCTAAAGATGATGCTCCAATGTTTTGAGTTATGGGTGACTGTTCAGGCAGCAAACTGTCTTTGTCAGTTTTTTTATTTTTATTTTTTGGAAGTTGCTAACATACACTTCCTATTTACTCTAGTAACTAATTTTATTCCTTTACAAGTCTCTGAAGAGGTTGAAGACCAAATAGTTATAGTTCCACAATTAAGCTTAAGTTGTTTAGAATTTAAGAAAATGTTTTCATATAAGTAATACCAATAAGGATGAAAGTTAATTTATGTATAGAACTCTAAGCTTGTCAATATAGAATAGATTAATCAAATACTTTCTCCTAAATTGCCAAATGCATGTGGACTAGACATTGCACATGTAAATTTTACCTAACAGTTTTCAAATAATTATTATTGTATTGAAAGAAAAGGAGCCTTTTTATTGGACTTAAAGGGGGAAATGTTGATATAATGTTCTTTTGGAATGTATATAATTTATACCCTTGTTCATTGAAATGCTGATTTCTCTACCCCACAATCTGGTTTCAATCCAGACATTGCACTCTGATGCTTATTCTAAGCATCACCTGTCTCAAGTTTGTGTAACCATGCCACCATTTGTTCTCTGTGTTGTCAATTAAACAACCAGCCCCAATGCTGTGCAATGGAGAGAATAAGGTGGGACATTCTCGTCGAGCGAGGAGGAGAGAGGAGCAGAGACTCTGCAGCAGAGGTCACCAGAACAGAACTTGGGACCATGAGGAGGGATGTACCAGACCTAAGGTATGACTAAAAGCAAGTATAATGGGTGAATCTGAATGGTAGAAAACTATGTGGGCTTAGAGGTTTAGAATGGAATAACTATTGGCCAGCATCGTGCTCTAGGTTAGTTAAATAAATCCCAGTCTCTGTGCAGTGATTTGGAGATACAGCTGGTTTAGAATTGACCGCTGCTTTACTGAAAGATAAATCAGTAATAAATATTTATACCACAATGCTGTGGAGAGATGACAAAGCATGAAAACAAAAATTCCTGATGTTGGCTAAGGCCTTTCAGCTGGCCATAGCAACTGTCCCTTGCCTCTGAGAGTCTGAAAACCTATGGGTCCCTACTTCAAGTGCTTTCAGGAGGGTCAATGGTCCTGGACCTACCCCAACCCTCAAAAACCATCCTGACTACGTCTAACGTACAACTATGAGGGAGAGTGGGCTATTGAATGCCCTCGTATCCCTAGTGGCATGGGAACATCAGTCCCAAATTGCCCTTCAGCTGATCTCCTAGGTCTATTTATGGAATACCTTGGACCAAACTTCGTCATCTCTACAGTGAGCCCCATGTAATTATGGTATCAAGAAAACCCATCTCCTTCCTTTTGGACATTGGGACCACTTACACAAAATTTTGGGGACCTACCTTTCCTGCTCACTCCCCTATTGCCAGGGTAGGGGGACAGCTTTACCAACTTCATGAACTGCTATGACTTAGTTGTATCATTAGGGTATCCCCCTTACCCATTCCTTCCTAGTGGTACCATCTTGTTTTGTCCCCTTGCTAGGAAGGAACCTCATAGTCAAAGTGTGAGCCCCCAGGCTCCCTAGATGGTCTCTTTCCCTGTCTCCTGCAAACTACACAATCTGACATACATTTCACTTTACTGACCTTCCAGGGACACCCAAAAGCCGAGCATTATTCCTGTCATGTCATCCAATTTCAAAACCCTACTAATTACATCAGCCAGGATCAATACACACTCTCTCTCTAAATTCTTAGGGGACTTAAGCCTTTCGTGTCCCACATCTTCTCCTTTTCATGCCCTCATACTCAGAGTTAAAAAAAGAAAAAACAAACAAACAAACAATAAAATAAAACAAACAAAAAACCACAACCAACCACTTGGCTCAGGATATCCAATGTATGAACTCTGTAGTGGTTACTCTACCCTATAGTACCCAGCTCATATACTCTTCTTTCTTTTTAGGGGGGAGGGGAGATTTCAAAACAATTTATTCTCAGAACATATTTGTAAAACATGTTTCTTGTGAATGAAAAGCATGAGAATATTTTTGCAAGACGTTTAGCCTCAGGTATTAGATATTAGAACTATGACAGTATTAGAAATGTTATTCGCCTTTCTATGTGGTACAGTTGTACATGTATATGTTGTGATGTATTTATATTCCACATACAATCCATGTGATGTATTTGTATTTTCATACACAGCTCATGTGAACAAGCTTTGTTGCAGCACAGACATTTAAAACCAAAACACTTGGAGACCATCTTCCAATTCATTTCATGATGCAGCTCTTTTACTCAGGGATTTTTTTTCCTTGGTAGCAAGCCCATCTTTGGGATCAAACACACCAGCGGACACACCTATAACACAGGTGTTGGGGGAACAGGCCAAACTATTTTCTGTTCAATAACATGTGTTTAAGCATGTCTCAAATATTTATATATGCAGTCTCCGCACTGATCACCCTCACTTTCATTGCTTTTTAAGCCACATGGTATGAACTCTACCTTCCCAGTCTGTATGTGTTTCTTTATAAAAACAACAGCACTGGGTTGACAAGCACCCAGCATCTCAGGCCGAAGGCTAAACAATTCAAAGTAGAAACATTTATTTCAAAAATACCTTAATCAGATCTAATTATATTTAACAACATTTTCTCCCACACAGGGTTTCTCTGTGTATCCCTGACTGTCCTGACTCACTCTGTAGACCACGCTGGCCTCAAAGTCACAGAGATCTGCCTGACTCTGTCACCCCATGTGCTGGGACTAAAGACCTGGCTTTAAATAGGAATTTTATTTATTTATTTTATATACTCTTCTTTCAACCATGCCCTGTGAGACCTCTCAGTTCTTTGTCCTAGACATCAAGGATGCCTTCTTTTCCTTTCTTCTCGATCCCCAGTCTCAAAGTATCTTTGCCTTTACTTGGACCAACTCACCTTCCTACCCCAGAGATTCTTAGACAGCACACATTTATTCAGCCAGACTTTGGCCTCTGACTTACTCTCTTTGTCTCTTCCTAAATCCAAGCTTTTACAATATGAAAATCATCTTCTCCTTTGTAGTCCATCCCTACAAATTAACCAGGCTGACACCTCTACTCTAACTAAAGATTCTATCTGGTCAAGAAGATAGGATCTCACCCTCTAAGGTCCAGCTGTACACCCCTCAGATTACTTATTTGGGACTATCTATTACTCCAGCTCACAAGATCATTATCCTAGATAGAAAAGACTTTATTCAGTCACTCATAGTCCCCACAATAAAGGAGGAAATTTTATTCTTCCAAGGGATGGCTGACTTAATACTCTTGGATTCCCTCTTTCTCTCTTCTCTCTTGCTCCTTATATCAAGTGGCCCTTGGGCCGTCACACACAGCCCTTCTTGCACCCATCACCAAGCCTTTTCATAAGCTTCAACAGGCCCTCCTCCAGGATCTGGCCTTACAACTTCCAGATTTGACTCACCCCTTCTCACTCTGTCTCACTTCTCAACATTTCAAATTTCATCCCCTGACCAACCCCAGGACATCCCCTATCTCACTTTTGCATTGAGATCCTAAAAAAAGCTTGAGAGAACCCTATCTCAGGCCACCTACACTTGGCACACAAATGGCAGTTCTTCCTACATAAGGCAGTCTAAAAAGTGAAATATGCTATTGCTTCAGACACCAAGATGGTTCAAGACTTGTGCCCTGGTGTTCCTTTTCCCAAAAGTTGGGGTGGTACCCAGAGAAAAACCCTTCCTGGTTCCTATCACAGAGTTTTTACAAATAGTTTTTACAAGTACAACATGACATGACAAACAAATGGTTCGGGTCCTACCCCTTCTTGCAGTCCTGGGTATAACTGCTGGAGTCATCACTGCAAGAGTGAGACTAACTACTTCCCTAACTGTCTGCTGTCAGTTTTCCTCTCAGTTCATCCAGGACCTTCAAAGGGTGGCTCAGACCATCCTCACCCTGCAAGGCCAGACAGACTCATGCTGCTATAGTGCTACAAAATTGGCAAAGATTAGAACTACTAACAGCAGAGAAGGGTGGCCTTTGCCTCCTCCTCAGGTTGCTTCTATGTCAACCAGTCGTGTATAGTAAAAGACAAGAACTGACAACTCCAGACAGATCTTCAAGAACATAAGGAACAGCTCAATGCCTCAGGCCATTGATAGTCCAATGGGGAATAGTATATTGCCTTTCTTAACTCCCTTTCTCCTCCTTTTCCTAACCCTACTATAATTGCATCCTATTTTATAAACTTCTTGCCTATATTTTCTTTTATAAAAAACCAAAATGAACAACAACCTTGGCTTAAAAATCATCCCCTCTGGTAAAATGTCCTTGGTAAGCTCTAATATGATAGTTACTAAGAAACTATTTTTGTTTAAAAGGCATTGACTTCTCGCTTGAGCCCACAAGATAAGTAAAAGCAGGATGAAAGCCTGCCATGTCTGCCTTCATCTCCTGTCTCTCTGTTTGTCATCATGAATAAGATCACTGGTAAACAATCAAGGATTATGTGTCATATCACCTATCATATTGCTATTCAAAGCTGTAGATATAGGGGTACATTTCTGTCCTTCTGCAACTTTGTATTTCAAAAACAGCAAAGCCTGCCTCCTACCCCTGCCAAATGATGTCAAACCCCTATGAGAGTGGCCAGCCCTTGGAGCCATTCCCAATATAGGAACCAGGTTAATTCTCTCAAATAACAGTGACGTCTTCAGATGACGTTATAGAGTAACATCAACCACACCTTAACCAGGGTACCTCTTGTACCCTTGCCCTAATTACTTCTTTTTTTAAACCTATACTTAATTTCAATACCCTAAATATGAACATAGGGTCACTGGATCCCATTATTTGTTCATTTTCCCAATGTGCTAGGCAACTCTCCTCTATTCGCTTTTTACCACCAGGCATGTCATTAACAGGCATATTAGAGCAGGTGGTCCAGCCCAGCCAGTATATGAATGTATGTATGTATGTATGTATGTATGTGTCTCTTGAAATCACTAGAAGTCTGTCAAGCCAAGAACTCCAGTAGCAGGTAAAATATACAGATGGCATGCTTGCTGACTCTGAAAGAAAGAAAAAAAAAAAAACAAAGAAAATTAAGGCAGAGTTAGAGAACTAAAGCTAGCTTCAAAGGCTCCTGGGAAATCTGAAAGGAGCCAGAAACGAAACAAAAACATCCTCGTTGAGCTCTAGTTTCAATGCTTCAAGATTCATCATCAATGTCAGCAGTATCTGTGAATATCTAATATCCAGAAATAAAATAAGGACTGAAATTCTTTCTTTTGTCACAGTTCTACCATTAAAAGAACCTCATCTGGTTAAGAACTAGCGAAGAGGGGTTACCTCTCCTAGAAGTTTAATTCTGTTAGGTCAAGGAGGATTAGAAGGTCCTAGAGGCAGGCATAAAATGACTGCTGTAAAGAATAAGCTATGCATCTTCAACAAATGATGCTGGTCTAACTGGATGTCTACATGTAGAAAAACACAAATAGATCCATACTTATCACCCTGCACAAAACTAAAGTCCAAGTGGATCAAAGATCTCAACATAAAACCAGACACTCTAAACCGCTTAGAAGAAAAAGTGGGGAACAGGAGACAACTTCCTGAACAGAACACCAACAGCACAGGCTCTAAGAGCAACAATCAATAAATGGGACCTCATGAAACTGAAAAGCTTCTGTAAAGCAAAGGACACTGTCAGAACAAACGACAGCCTACAGATTGGGAAAAGGTCTTCACCAACCCTATATCTGACAATGGACTAATATCCAGTAAATATAAAAAACTAAAGAAGTTAAACAGCAAAAAATCAAGTAATCCAATTAAAAAATGCAGTACAGAGCTAAACAGAGAATTCTCAATAGAGGAATATCGAATGGCAGAGAAACACTTAAAGAAATGCTCAACCTCATTAGCCATCAGGGAAATGCAAATCAAAACAACCCTAAGATTTCACCTTACACCCATCAGAATGGCTAAGATCAAAAACTCAAGTGACAACACATGCTGGAGAGGTTGTGGAGAAAGGGGAACCCTCCTCTACTGCTAGTGGGAATGTAAACTTGTACAACCATTCTGGAAAGCAGTCTGGTGCTTTCTCAGACAACTAGGAATAGGTCTTCCTCAAGATCCAGCTATACCACTCCTAGGCATATACCCCAAAGAGGCTCAAGTACACAATAAGGACATTTGCTCAACCATGTTTGTAGCAGCCTTATTTGTAATAGCCAGAAGCTGGAAACAGCCCAGATGCCCCTCAGTGGATGAATGGATGCACAAATTGTGGTATATCTACACAATGGAATACTACTCAGCAATAAAAAACAAGGAAATCATGAAATTTGCAGGTAAATGGTGGGATCTGGAAAAGATCATCCTGAGTGAGCTATCCCAGAAGGAGAAAGACACACATGGTATATATTCACTCATATAGACATATAATATAGGATAAATCTCTTCAAATCTGTACACCTAAAGAAACTAATCAAGAGGAAGGACTCTTGCTAAAATGCTCAATTCCTATCCAGAAAGGCAAAGAGGATGGACATCAGAAGGAGAAAAGAGGGAACAAGTCAGGAGCCTGACACAGAGGACCTCTGAAAGGTTATGTACTGCAGACTATCAATGCAGATGCTGAGACTTGTGGGCAACCTTTGGGCAGAGTGCAGGGAATCTTATGGAAGAAGTGGGAAACAGTAAGATCTGGAGAGGACAGGAACTCCACAAAGAGAGCAACAGATCCAAAAATTCTGAGCACAGGGGTCTTTGCTGAGACTGATACTCCAACCAAGGACTATGCATGGAGATAACCTAAGACCCCTGCACAGATGTAGCCCATGGCAGCTCAGTATCCAAGTGGGTTCCATTGTAATAGGAACAGGGACTGTCTGACATGAACTGATTGGCCTGCTCTTTAATTACCTCCCCCTGAGGGGGAAGCAGCATTACCAGGCCACAGAAGATGACAATGCAGCCACTCTTGATGAGACCTAATTGACTAGGATCAGAAGGAAGGAAAAGAAGTCCTCCCCTATCAGTGGACTTTGGAGAGGGGCATGCATGCAGAGGGTGGAGGAAGGGAGGGGTTGGGACACAGGGGGGATACAAAGTGAATAAAGTGTAATTAATAAAGAAAAAAAAAGAATAAAAAGAATAATACTACTGTAATAATTTAAGGGCAAAGAGTCCATGTCTAGGCATTAGTCTACAGATACCTCATAGTCCAAGCTAGTACTTTTATAAAGACAAGATGTGTATTTAAAAAATTTCACTTCTAGGTCCCACCATTTGCCTGCAAATTTCATGATTTCCTCATTTTTAATTGCTGAGTAGTATTCCATTGTGTAAAAGTACCACAATTTCTGTATCCATTCCTCCACAATTGGGAACAATTCCTCCCAATTGGGTACAATTGGGAAGGAAAGAGGGAGTGGGATACAGCAGGGATACAAAGTTAACAAACTAACTAATATTAAAAAAATAAAAATTAAAAAAATTCACTTCTAAGGAAGTTATACCAAAAAGTTGAAACAACAGAATTAACTATCTTTAACATCAATATTCTTATTACAGTATCTATTAATATCCACCAGTGTCAAAAACAAAAGCTAAAAGCATTCAACAGTATTCTAATACAGTTTGAAAACTCAAAAAAATTAAAAATTCAAATATTACAAGTACTATTATGATCAGTTATGGACGGTTATATCCCACAAGGACAGCCCCAGAGAACCGCTAACAAGAAACTCTTCTAGTAGGCAGGGAGAAAAAGAGAACGAACAAAGAGAAGGGAGGAAGGGATGACAAACGAGAAAAAAAAAAATCCTTCCCAATAGGCCAGTATGAAGATAGAACAAGTGTTTCCAAGCAAATCTAACACTAGGCAACTATGTGAAATAAAACAGTGTTGACAAAAAGAAAATGAGAATTCTCACCTATGGTCCACCTAAGGTATCACCTGCCTTGAACGCCCTAGAGGAAAGGACTTGAGGAACTGAAAACATGCCTGTTGAAAGGCATGTTCCATATAGTGAACAGCTTGGAAGTTTTAAAAGAAGCCATATGTATAAGAGACTCTCCCATCCTCCGCTCTGTGGACAAGAATGAAATATGAGTGTATGTGCATGTGTGTGCATGTGTGTGCGCAATCAGCTATTTATAGCTGGTGATGCTGACTTTCTACTTCTGGTAGCAGGCTTCTTTTGAGTGGCATAGATGTGAGAGAACTTTGTTGTGTCCTACAGTATGGCCTTGAACTTGCTATGTACTTCAACCTGGACTCTAACCTACTGAGCCTTCCAAGTGCTTAGATTATAAACATGCACCATCATAATGGTACTTTTTTGTTTTTATTAATTTTATACACACAAAGCAGTTCTATTTAAGAAGCAGTAAAATCCTATCAACCTCACACAGTAAGGTCAAAAAAGTTCCTTAACTTTCATGAAATGTTTAGAAGTTTAATTTTGGTTCGATACCTACACTGAGGAAGACAAATAAATAAAAGCCATATTGGGCTTGGAGGCTCGGAAAGAAACATAAAGAACAATAAAAACCTTTTTGTCTTCCCCCACTCAAGTCCCAACATCCAGCCAAACATTCATTTAACCTCTGTGTAGGAGGCTGAGTGAGGTTTTGGTAGATACACCAGAAAGGAAAGGCAAGGTTATTAACCTTGGTAAGACCCTAAAGTACAAGGCAGCCACATAACCCCAGTTCAAAGGTGACAGTACCCACAAACGCATTCCGACCAGCTTCCTATGCCTCTATTTTATTTTGTTTGCTCTTACGTGTAGGTTTTTTATTATTTATTTATTTTTATTTGTTTTAGACAAAATTTGATAAGAAAGCCTATGATAGGCTGGTGCTCTCTTGGTAGCCCAGAGTAGCCTGAAACAAATAAAAAAATCTTTCTATGTCACTTCCTTGTGTGGCTTCATACATTTTAAATTTGGATAAATACCCAAAGGTTACTTACATTTGAGCCCATTGTTTAACATGGATACTATAGACAAAAAACAAAATGGGAAACCACAGGATTTAGCCTGGTGAGTTTTCCTGATGCTTTCTATCCACATGCCCTCCTAACCTGTGAGATCCAGCCCAGGTCCCATATCCAGTGCCCTGGTCTATCTGTATCTTAACATGTACTGTAGAGCCACAGTGAGATATAGAAAGAAAGAAAGAAAGAAAGAAAGAAAGAAAGAAAGAAAGAAAGAAAGAAAGAAAGAAAGAAGAAAGAAAGAAAGATAGTACTGGCATCAAAAAAGGTATGTAGACCAACAGAACAGAAATCTAAGACCCAAACATAAGCATATGTAAATTCAACCACTAGATATTTGACAAAGATGCCAAAAACATAGGCTGGAAAAAAGAAAACATCTTCCACAAATGGGGCTAAAAAAAAAAAACCCTGGACATTCACATGCCAATGAACAACAACACCAAAATTGTCACCTTGCATAAAAACTAACTCCAAATAGATGAAAGAGATAAACATGAAACCTGAAATAGTGAAACTACTAGAAAAAAAATAAACAGTAACCTATAAAATATAGATGTAAGTCAGGACTTTCTTAATAGAACTTCGTATATACAAAAATTATGGGCAAAGAAGGACTTCCTAAAACAAAAAAATATTCTGCACAGCAAAAGAAATAAGCAACTGAATGAAGAGGAAGCCCATAGAATGGGATAGAATATTTGCCAGCTATATATATCAGAGGATTAATATCTTGAATATAAAAGAACTCAACAATTTTATAAAATGGGCTTGGGTCCTAAACAGAGCGATCTCAAAATAAGGGAGAAAAATAACTAAGAAGTATCTCAAAAAATGTTCATTGTCCCTAGCAATTAGGGAATAGAAATCAAAACAACTTTGAGATTTCATCATATGCTAGTCAGAATAGGAAAGATCAACAAAACAACCAACAACAAATGTTGAAGGAGATACTGAGAAATGGGAACCCTCACATGCTCTTGATGGGAATGTAAACTGGGGCAGTCACTGTGGAAATCAGTGTGAAGAACTGTCAAAAATCTAAAAATAAAACTATCATGTAACCCACCTCTACCATTCCTTGGCATACACCCTATGGATTCAACATCCTATTCCAGAGATACTTGTTCAGCTGTGTTCATTGCTATTCTATTGACAATAGCTAGGAAATGGAAACAAGTTAAATGTCCATTAACTAACAAATTGATGATAAAAACATGGCACATCTACATTACATTACACATATACATTATGGAGCACTACTGAGCCATAAAGAAGATAGAATCATGAACTTTGCAGGTAAATGAATGGTACTAGAAAAGACCATATTGGGTGGGGTAATCTAGACCCAGAAAGACAAACATTGCATGTTCTCTCATCAGATGTGAGTACATAACCTTAAGTAACAGCAGAAACCAGAAAAGTAAAAAGGGACCACTACCAAAGTGAGGGAGTAGGGAAGCATTAGAGAGAAGAATAGCAAGGTTCAAGTGATTTGATCAGGGAAATAGGGAAATGAAGGTATCCAATTATGGAGGGGAAGAAAATACAGAAGAACAAGGGAGAAGGGTAAAATAGCGATAAGGATGTTTGAATAGTTGTAAGAAGTTACACTATAATTTACAAACAAAACCTATATAGGACTACATATAAATATGCATGTGTAGTTTAAATGTTACATCTTCTCATCTGGGCTGACAAGGTTCCCTATAAGAGCCAAAGGGCATCTAACAAACCCACCAAACACTAAGCATTAGAACCCCTATTTTGAACTCGTGGTAGCATTGTCCAAGAGGCTCCCAAAATACTACATGCTACTGTTATTATTGCTTTTAGCCTTGGTTGCATCCTTAGAGGTAGACATAAGTACCTATTGGTGAAGGTACCATCCACTCCAAACATAACTCCAAGAGGCCACTGAGCTGGAATCAACCTGAGGGCTCCATCACTGAAGACTAGCTTTCATGCTACCAGTAGGTGATAAGTCAACTCCTAACGGAAGGAAACAACTAATAGTCCTACCCAGCTATGACATTTATGAACCACAACAACCACCAGCATGGCATGACAACACAAAAGTGCAATAATGGTACAGATACCTTGACAGTAACCAACATCCTTGTAATTGAACTTAAGGCCCAATCGAAAAAGGGAAATCATGACTAATCAACTACCCAAGGATAGTGAAATCATGGATCTTGGAGGTGAATCTATAACCACCACTTTATTAAACCAGCATAACCCTCAATTACTTTCTAAATATTTTTTAATTACTTTTGAAATATTTGTCTTTATACCCACAGATAAGTATAGTTACCCCCATCAATAAAATTTCCCTTTGCCTAGTCCCAAAAACAAACAAACAAACAAAAATCCAGAACAAACACAGCAACATAAAAAAACATCAAACCTAAGGACTTGAGAACAATAAAGAAGAGGGAGTAAAAAGAAATGATAAAAGCTCTCTCTTAGTAATGTAATAAAGTACACCCATAAAGTCTCACTAACATGCCTGCCCAAACTTGAGCTGAAAAGGAACAACAATAGATACACCAAAGTGGCCAGATGAAAGATTAAAAGGCCTTAACACTACACGAAAAAATTACAGGCAACTAAGAAATGCTGAAAGTGGGAGAAATAGTCTTCCCCAGGGAAGAACACACCCACCAATTATTCAATAAAAACATGGTCCACACTGAAAACATATATACAAATAACATTAAACAGATTGAATTTATGTATTTCAGAATATATATGTATATACATATAAATGTACACAGGTATCAAAAATTAGTGTAAAAAGAGGCCATGGATTAGAAAGAAAACAAGTAGGGGTATATAAGAGGGTATAGACAGAAAATAGGGACGGGGAAATTATGAAAGATTATAATCTCAAAAACAAAAAGAATGTTTTAGAAAGCAAGAATACTCTGGTATCTTTTAAATTTTAGCTGTTAATTTGGTTTTTAGAACTAAGCTATACTTTATAGCTCAGGCTGGCCTCAAACTTCTGTTCCTTGTGCCTCAGCCAACCCAGTTCTGATATATGTATACATCACCACATGCTACCCTAACAAATTATCTTGAAATAAATCATATGAACAGAAATGTCACCAACTTAGTAAAAGTTAGTACCTTCATAGAAAAAGAAGAAATAAGAACCACAAAATAAAACGTAATGTTACAAGAGTAAACATAAACAGTTTTCAATAGAAGTATGATAGTAGAAATTAATAACAAGTTAAAAAGAAAAAGATGAAAGTCAAACGAGAAAGTGTATGAGAACAGAAACAGAAAATAAAGGGAAGGCAACTATTCATAAAATCTGGAAGATTTCCAGGACCAAAGAATCAAAGTATCAAGAGAATTCTTCTGCAAGTCTTTAAATAGGATGAGTCAGATCTACAGACCTTTAAGATAATTTTATTTTTATTAAATAGTATTTAGCAGCCAAATAGTGCCACGGCAGTTTCTAAAACACTACAAAGGCAAAAATCCTTGCCGATAAAGTACACATTATGCTTCCCACTACTAAGTGCAACCCAACCTGAGTGAAAAATATTATTGGTAACGTTTCAATATAAAAGAGATTGGAAGTTCTAGTAAGCAGTGAGAAAAAAAAAAAAAACGGAGAAAACTTAAAGTGGACAAATTTGAAAAATCACCTCCCTATAAATACAAGGAGAAGCTCTCAGAAGAAGAACATGGTCTATACATTTGTCTCATTCGCTCTACAGCCCAGAAAGGAAAGGACCTGACACACCAGGAAAATATCCAAGAAATGTTTGCTGGCCCAACATACAAAGTGAACTGTGCCTGTGTCAGTCCTCCCAGGAAGCAAGATAGTAAGTTCCTAGTAATCTGTGAAGTAAGCTCTGTTAGACAGTCATCATAATGAACAGCACCTCTCTTGGAATAACAGGTCCTTACCTGCTGCTGGACTGGCACTTGCTGTACCACCTGTGTAGGCACTGCTGCTTGGCTAGCCACAGATGTCTGTAGAGTCACTGTCGAACCTGTGTCTGAACCCGTCTCTGAAGTCTGCATGATGGTCTCTGGAATATATGAAAACAGTTTATAAAGTGTTGGCCTTGCATGATAAGCCTCATTGCAGTTGTTAAAATCCTATACCGAGGCTTTCGAACATACAATACCTCTCACTCCAACACACTGTCATGATAACCCATCCACCTTTTTAGTCATTTTGACCTTTAATGAACCATGATCTAAAATAGTCAAGAAACTCAAGATCTCAGTACACAATCTGAAATAGATGCCTATGTAATGAACCATACTTTCTAGATACTTTTTGAGGCTTTAGAGAAATTTAAATCTAGCCACATTGCTGCTCTGGCAAGAGATCATATCCAAAGACCTTCTAGGTTTATGTGATCCAGTAGAAATGCAGATACACCGTGGATTGCAGTATGATCTGGCTGGAATACAGACATGCTCTTATTGCACACCTTTATTCCGAAACCATGAAGGTAAGTTAGTTTATAGAAGGAAGCAGCCAAGTTTGATAGTGACATCCATTTGAGGGGCAAAGTGATGAATCAGAGAAAGACTGGACAGAATAAGTCAGAGACAGGATGCACCCAACTCTAAGAAGAACAGGGCAGAAGGAGAGGCTATTTAAGGGCAGGGCAGTGAAAGAGAGAGATTTTTAACCAAGACCTTTCCAGGAAAGTTTTAGAGAGATAGTTGCAGAGAAGACAAGCTAGACACAGGTGAAGCCAGAGCGAGCCAGAGAATAAGAGATTTTTACCAAGACCTTCTTTCCAGGAAAGGTTTACAGAGATGGTTGCAGAGAAAACAAGCCAAAGAATGAGAGGAATAAGACGATTAAAACATACTGCCAGAATTACGTTGAAGCCAGGCAGAACAATTCAGTCAGAAGCCAGTTTGATATTAGTCAGTGTGGAGAAGAGTTTAGGACAAAACAGCTGAGTTGAACCAGCCAGCTAGATTTCAGAAAGAGCTAGAATGCCTGAGAACAGTTCTCATCTCTTCCCTCCATTTGAGGAAATAACAATTATATGAGGCTATTAGGATGCAATATAGAAGAATATAGAATAAGATTCATAAATCACTTTCTAAATTTAAAAAGTTAATAAATTTATTACATGTATATTATATCAACTGATACATTTTAAATTCAGCCACAAAATCAAATTTTCTAATTTTTCTAAGCTTCCATAGTTTGATAACTTTTTTTGATACTTAAAAATTCAATAAAAATAAATGTGAATTTCCTGGTATGTAGGTAAAGGTAGGAGGTACGATTTAATTGGTAGCCTATGAAAAGTAATAAATTGCAGTTTAAGCTTGTAAAGAACACAGTGAGCATTTATGTTTCTTAAGAAAATTAAATTCTCAAGTATTCAGTTCTTTGGAGAAGAAAATTAATTCTTCTCAAAAATCTTTTGTCACAGTATGACCAATCCAATTCTTTTTCTACAATCATCATCTTGTTCTGCTTTAGAAATGAACCTTGAAAAATGACAAATCTATTCTTACTTTATAAATGCAAAATCTATAGCCCAGAGAGGCCTAGAAACATAGTAAAGGTGGTAAGAAAAAAGCTAGAACTGTGCTTTTCATTTTAACCTGAGTGATTTTCTCCAGAGTTTTATACAGACATTTCTGTAGGTGATCTGTGACTTTCCTTATTGTTTTCTTAGTTAAAGTCCGAAAGCCACAAATATTAGCCACGAAAGTCTAACAGAAACAGGTGCCATCAGTTGTTTGACAGAAGGAAAAGGCTCTTCTGGATGTTTTTTATTAATATAATTATTCATGAATAAATTAATCCATGAAAGAACCTTTTAATGGAAGAACGTTAGTTATACTGAGGAAGGCAGAAATGAATGGAAGAGAAAGACTGTGGCCACTCTGTCATTTACACTGATAGGCTAATATTCAGCTCGAGGTGCCCTGGATGTGTGAGAGGCCAATGTGTAGAAATGTGATTTTTTTTTCCAAAAGAAGCTGAAAAATCAAGATTTTTATGTGAAATGATACAAATTGTGGCTCTTTTAAATGTAACAATCCTGTCAATAAATGTGTATTTGAACTAGCATTACAACCATGGAGATGCCTAAGACTGAATGAGAATTCCATCACTCGCTATACAAAATTCTCGTTTGATTAGGATGGTGGAAGACAATGATGCTCTAATTTTAGGAGCCAAAGCTAGGTTATAGTTCAGTGAGAGAGTGAGCTTACTTAGCCCCAGGAGAGATCCCAGCGCTGGCCATCCCCTTCAAAATTACCTTCTTCTTAAAAGAGAAAAATAAGTAAATTAGGAACCCTATCTCTTGCTTTTATTTCATTTTTTTTTCTTCCATGACAAATAGGGAGAAAAACAGCAATCCAAAAATGAAAGCAAAAACCTTCCAGGTCCTTTGACTTAATATGCATATACAGAGTATTGAAGAGTATTGATTACACTTTGTGCTGTCACAAAGAAGCTAAGTGTGTATGTGAAGCTTACTTTTGTGGAAGGGACAGGAATGGACCGGATATTGGAGAGCTCCTGCATCTGCTGAGAGGGTTTCAGCCTCACAGGACTGAGGATGACCAGGAGACCTCGTTTGTTTGGTGGTTGGATACGGGATTCATGTGTAGCCCACGGGCGCTCCCTCTTCACTCTGCCCCCTTAGCAGTGTGTGGGGTTCTCACAGTGCGGTCTCTTTCACTCCTACTCCCTCCTGTTTTCCACAGGGCTAGCTGGAAGCTCTGCCAAGATCAGCTTAGGTGCCAATATTTTGTATTAATGATTAAAATTATGAGGTTCTTCACTTTATAGGTGAGTAATTTGAGGCTTGGAGATGTCGAATCACTTATCACTTAACTCACTACCACACACATAGGAAACAGAAAAGAAGGGTTTGATGTCACATGAAGTTCATGCTCTCGGCTTTACAGGAGACATTAGAAGCTCTGCATTTAACGATAAGCACAGTGCACAGGTAAATGTTAAAGAGAATTACAAAAAGTGGTCAGATTGTGGAATGAAGAAACAATATGTCAACTATTCAACAGGCGTAAAGTAAACAAGTAAGGAGAAAAAGGTCATTTTTAAATTGAAAGCTAGATAGTAGGAGAGAACTTTCTGTTTGGCCTCCAGCTCTGTCTATAGGACATCAAAGCTGACATAAAGAGCCCAACCTCGCGCAGCCAAGTATCAATCAAAACCCAGAATACTATCTCTTTCTTCCCAGCTTGTGTTCATTTGAGCAGCTTTTTAAAATTCATTAGATTTATTTTATGTGTTTGAGTGTTTTGCTCCATATATACGCACATGTATACATGTGTGTATGCGCACCAAATGCATGCCTGGTTTTCAAGAAGGCTCCAACAGGGTTTGGATCCCTTGGAACAGGAATTGTGGATGGTCGTGACACATCCTCTACAAGAACAGCCAGAGTTCTTAAACCCTGGGCAACTTCTCCAGACCCTCTCACAAACCCAGTTTCCTTCTCCAATTTCACTACCTCCATAGCCCTAAAGAAGAAACTCTCTGGCAGCCTCATGACTTAAAAGATCTTATCTCACCACATCATTTCTGCAAACTGGCTGTAAACGGGTATAAGTGCAATTAAGTCTACCATTTACTAAGGCTTTTCCTGACGCAAGAAACCAGTCTAATGCGGTAAGTACATTTGCTAGGTTAATTCTCAGAGGAAGCCCATGACGCAGATGTTATCCATATCTAGCAACTGTGGAAATTGAGACATGGATGATTTTAAACATTGTTAAAAACATGCAGCCAGAAAGAGGAAGAATCTGATTACATTCTACATCCGTGTGACTTGAAAATCCATGCTTGTGACCACTGGGTGTACTGTGCTGCAGCCTCAGGACAGTACAGTTTCCAAACAGATGCCAGAGACCGGTAATAACAGTAGTTTGGGATTCTTTTTTTGTTATTTTATTTATTTATTTTTTATATTAATTACAGTTTATTTACTTTGTATCCTAGCTGTAGCCCCTCCCCTTTTCCCTCCCAATTCCACCCACTCTCCCTTCCTCATCTCCTTCCTGCCCCTTTCTAAGTCCACTGATGGGTGAGGTCCTCCTCCCCTTCCATCTGATCCTAGATTATCAGGTCTCTTCAGGGCTGGATACAATGTCCTCTATTGGGGCCTAGCAAGGCTGCTCCTCCCTCGGGAGGGGGGGTGTCAAAGAGCCAGCCATTGAGTACATGTCTGAGGCAGTCCCTGTTCCCCACTTGGATACTGAGCTGTGATGGGCTATAACTGGGCAGGGTTTCTAGGTTATATCCATGCATGGTCCTTGGTTGGAGAAACAGTCTCAGAAAAGACGCCTGGGCCCAGATATGTTTGGTCCTTGTGGAACTCCTGTCCTCTCCAGGTCATACTAACTCCCCCTTCTTTCATATTATTCCCTGCACTTTGCCCAAGGTTTGGTTATAAGTTGCAGCATCTGTTTTGATATACTGCTAGGTATAGTCTTTCAGGGGCCCTCTGTGGTAGACTCCTGTCCTGTTACTTATTTTCTCCTAATTCCAATGTCCATCTCAATTGTCTTTCTAAGTGAGGACTGATCATCTTACTCCGGGCCCTCTTTCTTGTTTATCTTCTTTAGGTGTACAGATTTTAGTAGTTTGGGATTCTAATGCATGTTATTTAATATACACTTCCAGCAATCATGGACATTCATTCCACCCCTGTCCCTAAAGATATCAAAGTATTTCCTCTACTGAAGCCAAAACAAATCCCCAGCTAATAAGTATTTTTGCAGAACCACTTTACATTCATTAACTCTGAAGACCTAATCTTAAAAGCAGAACAAATGACAGTGTAAAGCATATGGAGAGAGTATAATCCTCTGATGAAAGTTTATTAAGCAGGGTTTTGTAAGATACAATATTTTCTACAAAATTGTAAGATTACAGTATTCTGGGGGGGGGATCCCCACCATGTGTGCAAAGTGAAGATCATCACAGAAGGGCAGCACGTGCTACCTCAGGAAGCTTACTACCTCAGAGAGTTGCTTCCCTCCCTGAATAACAGTTGGGTGTTTAGAATGTCCTCTCACACACCAGCAGAACTTTCTGAGGCTTTGTTTAAGTCTGGGGGTAATTTGGTTAGTTTTGTTCCTTCTGTACCAGTTAAGTGATATTTGTTTATCAATCACAAATGTAATCACACTAACCTATTTTGATAAGCTAAATAACCCCCTGCAGTTTGTCACTGAGGAAGCCCACATGTAAATATTCTTTTGGGAGAGACAGGCACAATTTCGTCTAGTCATCCTTGCCTAATGTGGTTGTCAGGTGTGTCAAGAGCAACAGATGTTTGTTTGACAAAGGACCTTTTTATTCTGCCTAATTAAGCGGTTGGACACACCCGCCTGCTAAGGGTTCTGCTTTGTACAGCCAGCTCCTGATGAGTCATGAGAATCTAGGGCTAAATAGGCCACATTTTGAAAGAAGGCTAATTAGCCCCTAGGAGGAGGAAAAGAATATTGCAAAACCCAGCTGCTGAATGCAACAAATTAGCATTTCTTCAACCTTATGGGCAAACCTAGGCAAATCAAGTGTGTTTGGAACAAACATGCATTATTGAAAGTTTTAAGGTATTCAAATGTCCTTTGCAGAACTTCCTAAAGATTATTTAGCACACTCAAATTCACAGTTGGATTCTTTTTATCACATACAATGAACATGCCAAATTAAATGGTTTAGTAATCTGACCTATCAATTGCTTATCAAACAGAAATTTATAAGCTTATAACTGGTTGTGTGAATCAAATGCTTACTGGGATCTTCCATCCTGAAACACTTTCTCTCCCACAAAGCAAAGACTAAGACATCTGTTTCTGATTCCATTAAAATGACTTTTAGTTTTCTGAGCAAAGAATTTGATAAAGATCTCCAGTTTAATCTTCAAATTGCTTCTTCCTTTCACTTTACCATAGAAAGACCAAGATGCTAATTCTAATTCTTGCTTTAACCAAAATTATAATAGTTACTTTATAATAAAAAGAAATTATATCTAAATATGGCTGTACTCAATATAAATTATAAATATTTTAGAAGCCTGACTCCATATAAGATTGTAGAAATCCTACTTCATAATTGTAAATTACTATTTTTAAACTAGAGAACAAGTAGTCTGACAGTATGTTCTTACATAAAAAAAGAGCCAAAACCAGTTTTATTACTAATATTCAAATAAAGATGAGTTAAGTGTTCATTACTTAGAATCATGGGTACATGGGGCTGGAGGGATTGCTCAGGAGTAAAAAAATATTGAGTGTTCTTTCAGTGGACCGGATTTTGGTTCCCAGCACCCACATTGGTCAGTTCACAACTCTGTAACTACAACTCCAAGGGATTTGTCTATAACCTTTTCTGGCCTACACACACACAAACACCCATTCACTAGGATATATGGACATATTCTTAAAAACAAAAATTAAAATTCTAAAAACAAAATTATAAATTAAAGTGAGCATTGCTTTTTGTTAAAAATATTGTTAACATTTACATTCCTGAACAGAGAATGAGTGTGAATGTCTATATTTTGCTTACCCTGGAGTTAATTATTAAGAAATTATTCCAAACAGAACACCAACAGCACAGGCTCTAAGATCAACAATCAATAAATGGGACCTCATGAAACTGAAAAGCTTCTGTAAAGCAAAGGACACTGTTGTAAGAACAAAACGACAGCCTACAGATTGGGAAAGGATCTTCACCAACCCTACAGCTGACAGGGCTAATATCCAGGATCTATGAAGAACTGAAAAAGTTAAACATCAGCAAACCAACTAATCCAATTAAAAAATGGGATACAGAGCTAAACAGAGAATTCTCTGTAGAATAATATAGAATGGCAGAGAAACACTTAAAGAAATGCTCAACATTCTTAGTCATCAGCAAGGTGCAAAAAAGAAAAAAAAAACCTGAGATTTCACCTACACCCATCAAAATGGCTAATATCAAAAACTCAAGTGACAACACATGCTGGAGAGGATGTGGAGAAAGGAGAACATTCCTCAATTGCTGGTGAGAATGTAACCTTGCACAACCACTTTGGAAATCAATCTGGCGCTTTCTCAGAAAATTAGGAATGGTGTTACTTCAAGATCCAGCTATACCACTCCTAGGTATATATCTGAAATATACTCAAGTATACAAAAAGGACATTTGGTCAACCATGTTCATAACAGCTTTATTTGTAATACCCAGGGGCTGGAAACAACCTAAATGTCTCTCAGTGGAGGAATGGATACAGAAATTGTGGTACATTTACACAACAGAATACTACTCAGCTATTAAAAACAAGAAAATCATGAAGTCTGCAGGCAAATGGTGGGAACTAGAAAGATCATCTTGAGTGAGGTAACACAGAAGGAGAAAGACACACATGGTATATACTCACTCATAAGTGGATATTAACCATATAATATAGAATAAACATTCTAAAACCTACACTCCTAAAGAAGCTAAACAACAAGGAAGGCCATAGGGAAGATGCTTAATCCTCATTCAGAAGGACAAATGCAATAGACATCAGAAGCAGGAGAAGACAGGAAACAGGACAGAAGCCTACCACAGAGGACCTCTGAAAGACTCTACTGATTGAGATATCAAAGCAGATGCTGAGACTCATAGCCAAATTTTGGGCAGAGTGCAGGGAATCTTATGAAAGAAGGAGGAGATAGAAAGACCTGGAGGAGACAGGATCTCCAAAAGGAGGCCAACAGAGCCATAAAAACTGAGACCTGGGGTCCCTGAAGAGAATGATACTCCAACTAAGGACAATACGTGGAGAGGACCTAAAACCCCAACTCAGATGTAGCCCATAGACTCAGTCTCTAAGTGAAGTCCCTAATAAGAGGAGCAGGTACTTTACTTTCTCTGGCATGAACTCAGTGGCAGGCTCTCTGATCACCCTCTTCTGGGGGATGCAGCATTGTCAGGCCACAGAAGAAAATGCAACCAGCCCTGATTAGGCCTGACAGGCTAGGGTCAAATAGAAGGGGAGGAAGACCTCCCCAATCAGTGGACTAGGGGACAGGGTAGGGGAAAATAGGGAGGGATGGTGGGATTGGGAGGAGACAAGGGTTGGGGCCACAGCTGGGATACAAATTGAATTAATGGTAATAAATGATAATAAAATTTTTTAATTATTCCAACTTTAACAAATGATATTGAATCCTTTTGAAAAATACACAATACCAAAATAATAGGAATCTTTGAGATGGTCTATGTATATACATTTCATACGTACTAAATAATCATCATCTAATAAATTTTTAAACCTTAACAAAATATATTGATCTGATTATTTTACCTACGTGGACAAAATATTAAGACTTAATTTTTCACTTCTCTACCCAAGAAACAAGTAACTGAATGAACTCTATACTGCAGTCAAATCCCAAGCTTTCTCCTTTTAAAAAAAAAAAAACAAATCTCTAGGCAGTTTATATACTGCAAAATGCAATCTTATCACATGAACAGATAAATTGGGAATATAAAAAAACTGATGACTTTCTATATAACAAGAACCCTGGTTCTTTATTTAAGTTTGACGGTGTGTGTTTTTGTTTGTTTTTTTTTAGGAGTATGTACAGTAAATTTTTTAAAATTTTTATGCTATGTTCATCCTTAGAAAAGGTGAGGAAATGATAATAGGGTAGACTGTCATCCTTCTGAGATAATCAATGACAGTGATTAATGCTGGAGATGATTAATCAGCACTCTTGTAGCATACACAGGTTGCTCGGGTAACTTTTTCACTTTTCAACAAAGGCTTTCTCTTACCTAATTCTTCCCATGACTCAGAATAGATTATAAAAGATACAAAAAAATACAAAAACTAAATACTATTGACTGTTTTTATTTAAAGGACTAATTACTTAAAAAGAAAAATAAGACAATCCACCATCACTGAAGCCGAAGCGATGGGCTGATGTGACCTGGAGAGGACAGGAGCTCCACAAGGTCCAAATATATCAGGGCACAGGGGTCTTTTATGAGACTGTTTCTCCAACCAAGGAACATGTATGGATATAACCTAGAACTCCTGCTCAGATGTAGCCCATGGTAGCTCAGTATCCAAGTGGGTACCCTAGTAAGGGGAACAAGGACTATTTCTGACATGAACTCAATGGTTGGCTCTTTGACCTCCCCCCAACCCCCGAGGGAGTAGCAGCCTTGCTAGGCCACAGAGGAGGACATTGCAGCTAGTCCTGAAGATACCTGATAAGCAAAGGTCAGGAAGGGAGGAGGACCTCTCCTATCAATGGACTTGGAAAGGGGCAGGGAGGAGATGAGGGAGGGGGGGTGGGATTGGGAGAGAATGAGGGAGGGGGCTATGGCTGTGATACAAAGTAAATAACCTGTGATATATAAAAAAATAAAAATTATAAAAAATAAAATTAAAAAGAAAAACAAAAGAAAATTGTTTGCCATTTGCTTAGCTCCTTGTTATCAAGAGAAGCCACCATCTAGAACAGGTGCCATTCCAGCTTTTTCTCTCACTCACACTCCTGAATTAATAGATCAGTCTTGCCTATATGACAGAAGCCAAGCAACCAGCACAAAAATACAGGTAATGGGGGGGGGGCGCTAAACAAATAAAACTTCCTAAAGATGTCAACTCTATTCTTGTCTTTGGAAAGAAAACTACATAGTATACAGAGATTTCTACAAAAATTTGTGAGACAGTAATATATTTTGTCCCACTTGAGAGAAACCCTAAATCCATCAAATTAATAATTCTCATAACTGAAAATACATTGAGTATTTTACTATAAATTTACTATCACTATTTATACAGATTCTACAAGTTACTATTTTCCATATATGGCACATGTGATTTATATATATATATATATATATATATATATATATATATATATAATTCTAACATTGTCCATGAAATAAATATTCCTAGTTATAGGACAGGAAAGTTAAATCTAAAGAGATTAAATAATTTTAATTGTCTAATAATTATTAATAGCAGAGAATATTAATAAATAAGGCCAGGATTCAAGTCCAAATCTGTTTTTATTACAATTTAGTAATAATGGCCAGTCAAGACTTTGGACAGTAAAAGAAAGAATTAAATATTTAAGCACACACATATCATAAGAATTGATCTGTATCATGCTTTATGGATACCATCGTTTATAATATCTCCAAGGGTATAATTTTTTATTTAGGAAAGCATATCAGAGCTGTCTCAGAGATCCCAAAACTATATAGGCTTTTGCCATTGCTCTATGTTTTCCACCCAGCACTGAAAAGCATGACTGTACTGCTGAAGACACCACACAATTTGGTCACATATCCTAGCAAAATCATGTTGTTATTGAACTGAAAGGTTCTTCCCTGTTGGCCAGAGTTCACAGTATTGGAAGGTACTGAGCTGGCTGTAGTAGGAGAAAAATCATGAGCACTCTACGCACCTGTGAACCCCATGAGCTATAGTACTGACCAGTGTGGCAGGATATACCCAGGGGAGCAAAACTGGCAGGAATGTTATGTGGCTGGCCAACACTTTTTGATTTGATATAAGACCCACTCCATAGGAGGAAATGCATGCCTGGCACTGTAAATCTGGCCAATAACCCAGGGTTGTGGACCACAAGGGTGATCTACCAAAATTCTGTTCAATGGACATAGTATTAAACTGCCATGTAAATTCCTGTCTCTATACCTATATATTAGTGTAGCTCTCAGACTTCATCAGAGAAGCTTCTTTATGCAATGGATGGTAGTCAACACAAAAACTCACAACTGGTAAGAGTGCAAACAGTGTCTTTGGAATACTCAGGTGTAACTGTGACTATCACATGATTTCACCCAAAGATCAGGGACCATGGTGGAATGGGGAGAGCCAGAGGTCGGGAATAACCACAGCAGTGTCTTCTGGGCATGACAGGAACATTGCACTCATGAACTCACGGTTGTAATGATTCCTGCAGAGCACCTATACAAGATTAAGCCAGTCAAAACTCCAATATAGGGGTGGATCTTACACTTCCTCCCATGCAGCTCAGGAGCTACTGACAGTTGACAGTGGCTAAGGGAAAGCTTTCTGTGCTTGTGTGGCCTCTGGTAGGGTGACAATGTTCCAGTAGAGGGCACCACAGTCATGAGTATAAGGGCTGCACAAGTACAGTCAGTGGTTACTGTTTTGGGAGTGGGAGGTGTTAATGCATTTAATGTAGTTTCCACAAGAGAAAAATACTGAAAATGAAAGGTAGGAATTTCTCAGTCCCACACTCCCCTCCCTAATCCCCTAATACCCTTCCTAGTCTACTGAAAGGGGGAGTTCTCCACTATTGGCCCTGAGTCTCAGCATCTACTTTGATCCCCTGTTGGGTGAATCCTTTCAGAAGACCCTCTTGGTAGACTCCCATCCTGTTTCCTCTCTCCCACCAATTCTGGTGTCTATCCAGTTTGCCATTCTGAATGAGATTTAAGCATCTTCCCTAGGATCCTCCTTAGAGGTTAGCTTCTTCAGGCCTGTAGATCTTAGACCTGGGCTCTTGATGGTCTATTCAGGAAGCTTTCTCCCTTATCAATGAGTTCAAGGCTCTTACCCACTTTATCCTCTAGCAGATTTAGTGTATCTGGTTTTATGTTAAGATCTTTAATCCACTTGGACTTGCTGGTGGGAGTGCAAACTTTTACAAACACTTTGGAAATCAATCTGGCACTTTCTCAGAAAACTGGGAATAGCCATACTGCAAGACACAGCTATTCCATTCCTGGACTTACACCCAAAAGATGTTCCACCATACAACAAGGACATTTGCTCAACCATGTTCATAGCACCTTTAGTCACAATAGTCAGAAACTGGAAGTCACTGAGATATCCCTCAACCAAAGAACAGATAAGAAACAGTGGTACATTTATACAATGGAATACTACTCAGCCATTAAAAATAAAGAAATCATAAATTTTCTAGGCAAGTGGATGGAACTAAAAATGATCATCCTGAGTGAGGTAAGCCAGATGCAGAAAGACACACATAGTATGTACTCACATGGATTTTAGTCATATAGTGCAGCATAGAATACTACAATGCACAGACCCCATGAAGATAAGTAACAAGGAGGACCCTAGGGAAGACACATAAATCTCAATCAGAAGGGGAAATAGAATAGACAGAGGCGGTGGTGAAAGAGTGGGAACAAGGACTATCATCGCCAATCAATCAGGGCCCAGGGGGGGCCTATGAAGTCTAAAGCACCAACCAAGGCAATGGCCTGGAGCTAGGTCCTCTATTTATAAATACTCAATGGGCATCTTAAGCTTCATGTGAGCCCAACAGTCAGGAGAGTGGGGGATCTCTCTGATACAGACTATGTTAACTGCTTTTTATCTCTTCCCCCTGATGGGACTGCCCTACCAGGCCACAGGGCGGAAGAGAAACTCAATCCACATGTGAATAGATGAACTAGGGGGTGTGTGTTTTGGGGGGCTTTCCCATTCTGAGAAAACAGGGGGATGGAGGATGCAGGAGGGTAGGTGTGACTAGGAGGAGCAGAAGGAAGGAACTATGACTGAGATGTAAATTGAATTAATTAATAAAAGGGAGAAAGAAAGAAAAAAACATGAAGTTAGGAGAAAGTTGGGCATCAGATCTTGGAGAAGTTAGAGGGAAGAGTCTGGGCAGGGTGCAGATACGCTCCAAATACATAGTACAAAGGCATGAAATTCTCAACAACTAAAAATATTTTTAAACATATCTTAAATTTTAAAAGTTTTCTTTAAAAACTTTGGGGGCATCTGGGATATTATACTGCATAATTCCTGATCCCTCCCACTTGCATTAATCAGTGACAGGAAAGAAACTCAGCAGCTCAACTGTCAAAAATGTTCTAACATTCAGTAACAGATTAGGACAAAAATATAAAAAAGACAACACCGATAGATCCAGTATCATAAACATATGAAGCAGCTTCTCAATTAGTAGATAACACCAGATGCAAATTTTCCAGATACATAATAGCATGCTTAAAGAAAACTTCTTGAGGCAGATACCATAAATGGCCATGAGAGGTGACAACAGTATCACTGGAACTTCACAAATTAATGAATATAAACTTTGAGTCATCTCAAGCTAAATCGAAAATTTCTGGTCAAAAGCAACATGCGTTATGCAGAGTATGGTAGCACATGCCAAAACCCAAAGATTGAGAGATATAGGCAAGAAGAACAGGCATTCAAGGCCATCCTTGGCAACAGAGTGAGTTCTAGGTCACCTAGACTATAGGAGACACAGGTATCTAAACACAAAGAAACACAGGTGCTAGGAAGCCACCTCAGCATGGAATGATGAGCTAGAGCTCACTATGGAACAATAAATCCACCTCAGCATGAACAATGAACCCATCTCAACACAGAGCAATGCAAAACAGTCTTTCATAAATTCTGTAACTCAATACAGTTTTTCACATCAGGAAAATGCTTATTAAAGGTGATGGATTTTGAGCAGTTCAGTTTCTGGCCATGAGTTTTATGCCTCTCTCTCTCTCTCTCTCTCTCTCTCTCTCTCTCTCTCCCCTGCTAAGTAACTCAAATCTCTCAAACAGTTTTTGAAAAGCATTCTAAACATTTTTTTTGACTAGGCTACTTTTAAAAAATACTACCAGAAGCCAGGAATGGTGGTGCATACCTGTAATCTAAGTACCTGGCTAAGGAAGAGAATCTAAAATTGTAGAACAATTTGGACTCTATACTGTATTCTACATAGTATATTCTATCTTGTCTCAAAATATAAGCAAGACATAATCCCTGAAGAGAGTCTCTAGATTCACTCTTGGTAGTTGCACTATCATTGCCATTTCGTGTTGCAGCAGAAAATCTATATTAATATACATCTTCAAATACGAAATAACCCCTTTTCTGATTCTGTCCAAACCTAATGTCCAATCAAGAATTAAAGCATGCAATTTATTTCTGATCCTTTGATAACAACTGGTAA
Organism: Meriones unguiculatus; assembly: GCF_030254825.1. Taxonomy (NCBI): domain Eukaryota; kingdom Metazoa; phylum Chordata; class Mammalia; order Rodentia; family Muridae; genus Meriones; species Meriones unguiculatus. The sequence goes on from NC_083349.1 coordinate 44,344,123, forward strand.
GAGTAAGGATGCCACTAAGAAAGATTTGGATTTGGAATGAAATACTGGAAAGTAGACATCAAAGTATTGAATTCCACCAAGAAAGTGGTCTCTTGTTTGTTTTTGTAGTACTTGGGGGCTCACACCCAGGACCTTCAAGTATGTAAGGCAAATTAGCTGTATTTCCAGTCCTCAAGCATCTCATTTCAAAACTGGCCCTGGAGTCAGGTATGTAGTCTTCCTACAAACTCCACACACCAAATGTAGTTTATTCCCCACACAAAAGGACTTGCTCTGTCTCATGTTTTGGGTTGATGACCAAGAATATGCTTGCCAAGTAGGGCATCCCTACGTTAGGATGACAACAAATGAAAGGCGAACATTGTCTTAAAAGGCAGGGAGGCTCTAAGAACCACTGGAAAATGAAGCCATTAGTCCTGTCCTCAAACAGGAAGACTGCTTTGCCTGTTATAGGGAATTAAAAGCAAGAACAGGAATTCTTACTTTTCTTCACATCCCAGTGACAACTTTCCTTTTGAATTTTCTTGCCCACACAAGAATTTTTCCCCATCTCTTTTTATTTTTATAAAGCAGAGAATAGGCTCTTTCGCAGTTCTTAAGTATGCTAATGACAGGCTCAAAGAAATCAACACCATCTAAAAAGGGAAAAGAATACTGTATAATAACCCTGCTAATAACGGAAACAATATATCTTATTTTAAATGTACAGTATCTTTTGGAACTGAATTCTCATCACTGACATTTTTTGGCAAAGAGAAAATTAAATATGAGTGGGTGAACCTCAAAAAAAAATAACCACTGTATTTCACACACACAAACTCACACATGCATGCACTGAAACATTTCTGCAAAACATAATGCTAATAAACAAACACAACATTTACACCATCTTTCATTACAGAAATGCACTTGAAACACACTAAGCTATCTTGCAAACTTCAAAATATCACTTAGACATTTAATATCCAAATCGATATTTAAATATATATTTCTTTGTTTAAACAAGTAAAAATTATAATAGTTTCAGTTATTTAATACCACTGTTCTTATGAAGCTGAGAGTTTGAGGATTGGTAATACACTCTGTATATGGCTGACCTTACAACTTAAAGTACTGGAAATATTTTCTTGGATTCAAAATAGTAAATTTCTTTTAAAACTTTTTTAAATAGTACTACAATAAGAAGTAATCTCTTATGTCATTTCATAAATGTTTAATACCCCTAATTGAAATAAAGTAGATATTTAAAATCCACTTCATTCTTTATGATTGACAGAGGTTCATGTTCCACAACATTATAAATAAGGATGAAAATCCACACAAACGAGCTTCATTCTTCTCTCTCCTTCTTTCCCTCGCTACACTTTCCTGGCGTTTTGTGAGGGTAGGATGAATAGAATTCTTCATCCTCTATAAATACATTAATAGTTAGCTATTCTTAAGACAATAATTCTCTTTCTAACCAAATTTGTTCACAACAGTGCCCTAAATTCATCATCTACATTGTAGACGCTACTGGACACCCAGGTGTTTCTTTCTACCAATCACTCTCAGAGAATCCTTGTTCCAAAGATGTTAAGAGAATATCTTATATTACAAACTCTACTAATTTTCTTAGTTTCAGTCTTATTTAAGAACAATCTCTTATCTTTTGAACAGTTCTTTAATGACATTCTATATTTCTGCTTTTATCCTAATCTGCCTTTCCAGTCTTTTCTTCCTCAAAGGTTTAGTTCCTTCCCTCTTGAAAATGCACACACACAAACACAACTTGGGTTTGAGATATATGTTCTAATTCCCCAATAAATAAGCATAGTCAACAATTCTTCTACAAACCAACCAAAATGCATATTTGGGATGGTACTAGGCCGCCTACACACACACCACAAGTGCAACTTGATCTTCATGTAGAACCCCTAACAGCACAAGCAGGGACTATGTCTGACTCTGTTGCCTGCCTTTGGATTCCTTTCCCCTAACTGGGCTGCTTTGTCTAGCCTCAAGAAGAAGAAATGCCTAGTCCTATTCCAACTGGATATGCCAAGGCAGGTTGATATCCATGAGAGACTTTCCCCTTTCCCCACCCTATCTAACCTCCTAACCCCCTGTCTCAGAAGAGAAATAATAATAAGTCTACTGAATTGATCTTCTGGATTTTAAATTACCTGAACTTTTATAATAGCATATCCTCAGTCTAAGTTTAAAATTTTAATCATCAAAGCCAAGCTTAAATGTTCATCATGCTAATTAACTTTCTGCCAATAACTGCTCTTACAGGATGTGGAAGTACCAGTTTGTTCTCAATGAGTTCAAGATTGACTGGGTCCTTCACACAAGAGGAACTACCTGAGCATCTAGTTACTTTGGTATCTCTATTTCTTAAGGAAACTTACAATTAAGAGACAGACTTTTTTTTTTCTGGTATCCCCTGAGTTTAATCAACTACCTACACCAATGATTTAGCTTCCTAATTAGCCCTCAAAATCTACTCTTAGAACTCCATCATACCACACAGATGCTAGGCTTTCAAAACATTCTTTGTAAGAGGTGCCAGGTACTCTCAGAATAAACTGCAAACTTTCTATCAAGATTTGAGAGGCTCTTAAGAATACATCTTCAGTTCATACACCCCAAGATTAAACAGTCTAGCTAGATGGGGTTCACTCAGTGCCACTACAGAGTTTATTCTGCTTCAAAAAATGTTTTCCTCTTCATTTCGTTCATCTTCAACTTTTAGGTCTAGAGTAAGTTCTAGATCTCTTATACTTTCCCACAACTATCATTGTTTACCTTTCCTGTAGCAATCTATCATTATTCTACTTGCAGCAGTCAACATTTTGGGCCATAGCGTAGTTGTCTTGACACGCTAAGAGTAAACTCCATGAGCACATGGAATATAATTACCCCATCATCCACAAATTTGTCAGTGCCTAATATACACAGGATGTTCAATTTTTTGTTGAATACAAATATGATTCGCCAAAGAGGATGAGTTTAGAGATCCTATTGAAACAGTGCTATGATTTCTCTAATATTTAATACTTAAAATTCTGTAAAAATGTAATTGTCTGTTCTAGCCATTTGCAATAGCGCAATTCATTAAGAACGTATTTTTCTTTATTTTTAATGTGACTTCAATTTCAATTGTTAAATTATTATAACTCCCTTTTAAGCCTCAAAAGACTTTGTGCCTAATTTTTAAAATACAGAAACAAGGATTAACTAAATTTAAATGAGCAAATCACATCTTTTGCCAGTGCTCTGAACCTCAGACACATCATTTACTGATTTTAAAAGAACAAATGGCCCGCTGAATTACAGTTTCAGAACCAGTGCTCTAACTGTGTCATCTTAGAACAGGAGGCCCTGTTAGGTTTTCTTTGTTAGATAGATACTATCAGGTCTTTAATTTTCATAGAGGAAGTGCTAAGAATAAGAAATTAGCCTAATAGTAATTGTCTGACTTCATCACTAATTAATCATTAGAAATTTGTTTAAGCTTGGCAATACTCAACTGACAATCATCCTCAGTTTTCTTAGTAAGTACTGAAAGGGGGATTACAGGAAGCCTCTAGCAACTGAACAGTTAACACTTTACCTAAAGAACCTAATTAAATAATCTCAAAATAAAAATAATAGAAAAAAATTTGAGTATATTATTTCATCTTTCTGGAAATTATGTGAAAACATACAATTATTATTCCATTTTCCTATGCATGAAAAAGCATGTGTTATTTAAATAATCCTTTCAGCAGCAAAGTTACGCATGTAAGAAAAAAGAGGATAAGACTTTAGTGCAATATATGATCCCTAAGGTCCAAGAGAGGCTTTGTCTTGCTTTCCTTTTTATATCCCAGCCATATGTAGTAATAGGCTTAGGATACAACACTGTAAATGTTTGACAGATCAACTGTTATGTAGTCTTGCATTATAGCAATTGGATATGCTGTGAGCTTTTAACCCAGGTAATAACCTTCCATGATATATTATCCTCTTAAAAAGTCTTCATTCCTATTTCAGCAGCTCAAAGTACCTAACCTCTATTCTTTTCTGTATACCTCAGCTAAGAGTAATAAAAATGAATCTGGGGCTGGAGAAAGGAGCTCAGTAGGAAGGTACTTGTCTAGCAGAATAAGGCCATAGCCTTGATCCCCAGCACTGGCCACACACACACACACACACACACACACACACACAGGGGTGGGGGCTTAACTGTGTGGCTACTATAATCTTCTGCTGGGGCATTAATACAAATAAGCTTGGAATTTGAATCATGGCTTGGAGAATATAGTTCTTTCTGAAATCTCAGAGTTGAGCTCGCAAGTATGCGCTTCAATTCTTGTGACTTGAAGCTTCTTAGGTGCCAAAAGAAAGGAGAGCCTCAGTCGTCTTCTGCATAGGCACCAGTCATAGCACCCTTCTTATTCAGTAGCAAACTGGATGATATACATAATATACTTAAGTCTACAATCTAATGGCTCTGCGATCATAAGCAATAATGGAGAAGCAAAGGGCCTTAAGGATGGAGATGCAAAAATACTGTTTAGAATATTTAGCTGCAAAAGCAATCTATAGATTCAACGCAATTCCCATCAAAATACCAACACAATTCTTTACAGAACTTGAAAAAAAAAAGATTCTCAGCTTCATATGGAGAAACAAAAAACCCAGAATCTCCAAAATGATCCTGTACAACAACAGATCATCTGGAGGTATCTCCATCCCCAATCTCAAGCTGTACTACAGAGCAATAGTAATAAAAACTGCATGGTATTGGCATAGAAACAGAAAACGAGGATCAATGGAACTGAATAGAAGACCCAGAAATAAACCCACACACCTATGAAACTGATTTTTGACAAAGAAACCAAAACCATTCATTGGAAAAAAAGACAGCATCTTCAATAAATAGCACTGGTCCAACTAGATGTCTACATGCCAAAAAAAAAAAAAAAAAGAAAATAGATCCATATTTGTCACCCTGCATAAAACTAAAGTCCAAGTGGATCAAAGACCTCAACATAAAACCAGATACTCTAAATCGGTTAGAAGAAAGAGTGGGGAAGAGCCTAGAACTCATTGGCACAGGAGACAACTTCCTGAACAGAACACCAACAGCACAGGCTCTAAGAGCAACAATCAATAAATGGGACCTCATGAAACTGAAAAGCTTCTGTAAAGCAAAGGACACCATCATCAAAACAAAATGAATGCCTACAGATTGGGAAAGAATCTTCACAAACCCTTTATCTGACAGAGGGCTAATATCCAGTATATAAAAAGAACTAAAGAAGCTGAAAAGCAGCAAACCAAGTAATCCAATTAAAAAATGGGGAACAGAGCTAAACAGAGAATTCTCGATAGAGGAATATCGAATGGCAGAGAAACACTTAAAGAAATGCTCAATCTCATTAGCCATGAGGAAAATGCAAATCAAAATGACCCTGAGATCTCACCTTACACCCATCAGAATGGCCAAGATGAAAAACTCAAGTGATAACACATGCTGGGGAGGTTATGGAGAAAGGGGAACCCTCCTCCATGTAAACTGGTACAACCACTTTGGAAGTCAATCTGGCGCTTTCTCAAACAATTAGGAATAGTGCTTCCTCAAGACCCAGCTATACCACTGCTAGGTATATACCCAAAATTTGCTCGATTATACAACAAGGACATTTGCTCAACCATGTTTGTAGCAGCTTTATTTGTAATAGCCAGAACCTGGAAACAACCCCAATGTCCATCAACGGAGGAATAGATACAGAAATTGTGGTATTTTTACACAATGGAATACTACTCAGCAATCAAAAAGGAGGAAATCAGGAAATTTGCAGGCAAATGGTGGGATCTAAAAAAAGATCATTCTGAGTGAAGTATTCCAGAAGGAGAAAGACAAATATGGTATATACTCGCTTATATAGACCTACAAGATATGATAAACATAATGAAATCTATACACCTAAAGAAGATAAACAAAAAAGCAGACATGGGGTAAGATGATCAATCCTCACTTAGAAAGACAAATGGGATGTGCATTGAACGTATGACAGGAGTCTACCTCAAAGGCATCTGAAAGACTCTACCTAGCAGTGTTTCAAAGACACTAAGACTCATAACCAAACCTTCAGCAGAGTGCAGGGAATCATATGTAAGAAGGGGAGTTAGTATGACATTGAAAGGATAGGAGCTCCACAAGGACCAAATATATCTGGGCACAGGGGTCTTTTCTGAGACTGACACTCCACCAAGGACCATGTATGGATATAACCTAGAACCTTTGCTCGGATGAAGCCTGTGGTAGCTCATTAACCAATTGGTTTCCATAATAAGGAGAACAGGGACTATTTCTGACAGGAACTGAATGGCAGGCTCTTTGGCCTCCCATCCCCCAAGGAAGGAGCAGTCCTGCTAGGCCACAGAGGAGGACTTTGCAGCCAGTCCTGAAGATACCTGATAAAACAGGGTCAGATGAAAGGGTAGGAGGTCCTCCCCAATCAGTGGACTTGGAAAGGGGCAGAGAGGAGATGAGGAAGGGAGGATGGGATTGGGAGGGAATAAGGAAATGGGATACAGAGTTAATAAAATGTAACTAATAATAAAAAAATTAAATTAATTTAAAAAAATAATATTTAGCTGCATTACAATGGCACAATGAGGTCCTCTAATTTCATCTCTGCTCCTGTTTGAGCACAAAGCCATCTTTTCTTGAAATATGCCAAGAACTTGTTGCACAACTTGCTTTATTCATTCAGTTATTCAAATGCTCATACAGAACATATTCACTGTAGTGTTAAGACACAGGGAGTGTAAAAAGTAACTTTCAGGTCTCACCCAGGCCTTTTTAACTTCTTTGGTTTCTTAAACAGTCCTTGGTAACTATGTCTCATTCACTTATCAACACACACATACCCATACAAACAGAGAACTTCAACATGGCCTAATTTCTAGTTATAGAAAATGACGGAGGGAAAAACAAAAAACAATCAAACAACAACAACAACAACAAAACCTTATTCCTAAAACAGGGATATAGTGGTCCTGCGCCACATGCCCAACCTCCTCCCCGCTGCCCTGGGCAGAGACGATAATGAAGGAACAAAAAGGCCAGGGTTCTGATGCCAAAAGGGAACTTATTTTGTCAAATGATAAATTTACCAGTTCACTCAAAACTTATTTCTTTTAGTCATGTGTAATACTGACAGTTACCTGTACTAAACAGTTAGCTTTGATGAACTCTGGAAGAGCTAGTTAATGTTTTAGACTGATAAGTCCTATGTTTCAATTCACCATGAAATTTACTACAATATTGTTCTATTTCTATCCAGACTGTACCTGCGAATTTCACTATTTTTTTATACAATAACTTCTGGGAATAAGAATGTTTGTTTTAAATAAAATTATATGCAAATTTCTTGAATACTTGTAAGACACTATGTTAAAATGTGAATGGTTGAAACCTTTGAAAACATCTTTGATCAACTTAATCCTTTATGACCCTTTCTTATTTACCCTTTCATAACTTTCTTTAGTTCAGTTAGACATAACTTCTGTTTTAAGTGACTAAAAAAACATTAAAGTTACTACATTTACTTACCAAATACACATTATAAATTTGCCATACCTTGGGTTGAACTGATAAATAATTCTATTATAAAATATTTGAGGTGAAATAGCTATGTAAAGAAATATTAAAACCAAATTGAAAATACTTGCCACTAAAAATTCCAGTCTTTTGAAACTAATATATACAGAGTGGTTTGTGATAAATTTTAAACAGATTTAATATAAACACATTTCAAGAACGTAATAATTTGCTATTAAGCAAATTGATACATTAGTTGGTAAATTAAAATGAATAGTGAGTGAATTTATGCTTCAGTAAACTTATTTCTGGAGGAATATTCATAGGTAAATGTATCACTCTGTAAATGTTTTTGGGTTCAGGATGATAATCAATTATCAGACAATTGATCTCTGTCTCAATATCAACATTTAAAGTTAAGAAGTGCTCAGGCTCCCAAGACAGTTAGACCAAAATTCAAAATGGCCCCCTTGGTTAGTATAAAAGAGGTGGTAGCAAAACTCAGAACTTCAGTTCCCAGCATAAAAACTGTAACACAGCAAAGCTTAGAAGGTTGTCACAGACAGCAGGTAACTCTGCCAGAGTGAAAGAAACACTCATATCACATGGAGAATAAATCCCACAATCAAAGGCTCACCTAGGACTTTCCAAGTGTCTTTCTCACGTAAATAAACCAGGCACTTTTTCAGGATATTTAACCAAAAATTCATGTAACTCAACTTATGCAAATGTGTGTGGCAATTCCAACTAGATGTTTGTACACTATATATTTTCTGAGGGCTTTTGGGGCCTGTTAAACACTATTTTGTGTTATCCCAGGTACTTGGGACTCAGGTTTACTGTTTTATTATCATATAAAGTGTCTTTGCTACAGGCTGAGGATGTTATTATTACTTCATTTCTGAATGTAACCTACAGTGCAGATTGTGTTTTTATCGCAATGAAAAAAACCTAAAAGACTAATTTCTAGTTTATCAGAAAGGGGGTGGGTGCAAAAAATCAGCACTTAAGTAACTGCAACCAAAGTACACAGGAACAAATATGAATCTTAACTTGAATCAAGTAAGTGTAATTTCAGGGTGTGAGAAAAAAAAACTTTTCTAATGAAATGGTTAGTGAAACAGCTTTTATAAGGTGCACTTTTCACTGCATGAAATGCTCATGAGGGTAATCACTTTTAGGGTTTGGGGAGGGGGGTTGTAGCAATTCATAGACCCTCCACAGCATGTACTAACTATCCTAATTTTGCAATTGTTTCTATGTATTTATTATGTTTGCACATTCATTTTAAAAAGATTTAAAATTTCTATTGTGTGAGAGTAAATTTGGAACAACCCATATTGCGTAAAGTCTTTAATGATTCAATATGTTGTTGGATTTCATTAGCTTAAGAACTGTCACACCCAATATACATAGAAGTATTGAAGGACCTTCAAGCAACATTGAAACAAATACCTTACAAAAATTCTGATCTATGTGTAGTATTTATTATGATCTTATCAACTATTTTGTTACACCACAACAGTAATCTAATATTTGTATATCTAAAATCACATATAGGATATTATGGTTATGCACAGTTGTGTGTGGACATTTTTCTTACATCCAGATTTACAAAATTTTTTCCTAAACACAACTGAATTGTTTAATTATTACCTTCCATTATAAAATATAGTTACATTGAATACTCACTTTTCTTAGTTGTAAAAATAACTAAACAACCCTCCTCTTCTTCCTTTACCCCATTACTCTCTCTGCCACCCATGTCAAATAGAAGAACCCCATATTACTAAACAGTTACAACAAGACAGCACCTCTAAATTTCTCTGGTAGATAAACTGTCAGTAATGCAGCTTGGTGAAACTATGTATTTTTTCTTCAAGATTTTTTTTTTTTTGGCACATCCTGACAATAAGTTTTCACTTTAGCCAGAGGTAGGGCCCCAGTCATAATCTGAACATTACAAACTTAAAAAAAGTCAAGAATCCAAAAGTGATGGCAACATTTGTAATGCTCCTATTTGGAAGAGAAGGAAGAACCACCAGGAGGGGAAGCTCATCCTCAACTATATAATGAATTCAAGGCCAACCTAGGCTACATGGAAGTCTGTCTCAAAAACACAAGACTAAATTACTGATGCTAAGACAGGCGAACGACAATGCTATACATGCATGTATGCCACATGAACAAAAATGTCTGGTGTCTAAAAATAATGCTGTCCTCATGAAATCAAATCAGTGTTACACATGCTTGGCTTGTACATTTGGCACTGGGACAGAACTGCACTATACTAACACCTCAAAAGGTCACTAACGGTCAAAATTAGTCTTGTATTACTGGAAACGACTCTGTTCAGAGAAACACAGGCTCAGAAAGCAAGGATAAACGGGTCCTTGAGGCAATGGCCTGAGTCGGGGTTTAGAGCAGGATTGATTTGGATCTCCACAATGGAAGCACCTACTGTATCACTTTACGAGTAATGTTATGAATTGCAGAATTAGCTCTTAACATGACCCCAAGGTGATTCTATTTTTGTCTTCAAACCCATAAACACTAATTAAAAGTACAAGAGTAAAGAAGCAAAGGTTTCTAACAAATTAATAAGGAAAAAATATTTATTCACTTGACTGTTTTTCTTCATGAGAGTGCTCTAGGTTATTTTTAGAAAATGAACAGTTTTAGTAAAAAGTTAATGAAAATGAAATGGGTGAAGCTGAGATTTCTGAAGCTGCTCCTACAAACCCAGGCAACTGGGAAAGTGATAGAGCCTGGTCAGAAAAAAAGAGGCAGTGCATGCTTAAAATATGCCAGCCTCATCACAAAAGTACATTTGTATAGAGAAAGAACGTTATGGTCATCTGAATATCCAGAAAAAATGCAGCTCTCTAAAATTTTAATTATTGGTGCTGAAATTTTAATTATAAATTCATTTTTTCTTATAATTGAGTATTAAGCATGAATACAAATATTGAAAAAATTGTTTATTACTGAACATGAGTGAAATACAGACCAATGTAAATAATAATGTATTTAGAAATAAGATTATGGCCAGGCGTGGTGGCACATGCCTTTAATCCTAGCCCTCGAAAGGCAAAGGCAGGTGAATCTCTGTTAGTTCAAGACCAGCCTGATCAACAAAGTGAGTCCAGGACAGATCAATTAGAAAGCCAACACTGCAAACCAAAACAAAGAAAAAAGAGTGAGAAAAACTTTTACTTAGAAAATACACAGATAAAACATTTCATAAAATGTGAATGTTTATTGGAACACCAATTTTTTTCAGTTACAACCCTTTCTCTTTTAATCTACCCTCTGTAAATGTTAGATTTCTTTCCAAAAATTCATGAAAACACTTATTAAGCACAGTATTACACATAGCAAGTAAAACTCTTTAATAACATACCTTATTCCTCTAAAGAGCCATATTGTGAAATTTTATTAAAATTAAGCAATTAAATTGATGTGACTTATATTACCCTCCAGGACTAGTGATAAACTTATTTTGTAAATGTAAGTTTAAAATTTAGGAACATATTTAACATAGCCATGATTTGTCTGAGTAGCTCAAAAGAAAACACTTCAAATTTACTTTTAAATACCCTACCCTTGTGTTTTGTAGACTATGCTTGTTTCAATTTAACTTTCAAAAAAGAAACAAATTAAAACCTTTATGGAGAAACATATCTAATATTCCTACAGGACCTGGCAGAATTTATTTTAAGAAGTCACCCCATTTTGCCTTCTTACTTTGAAGATGAATAACAAATGCTTGCTGAACATGAACCTAAGTCAGAAGCTGACTGCTTTGATGCATCCCAAGTCAGGACGATCAGAAGAAATGCACCTTAAGATCCCCAGAGTGGCAACTCTCTTGGCAACTGTTAGTAATGCTACAAGTGAAAACCCTGTGTGCTGTGTACCTGTTTTTTGTTTTTGTTTTTGTTTTTCCTTTGTATGATGTCTTGACCTGGGAGGATAATAAATCAGGAAAAGAAAAATAGCAATCACTCCCTTCACCTAGGTAACCTGAAAAACGATAAAGGTACAGAGACGAGTCTTGTCATCAGTTAGCCCTGTCCTTTAACTTCACCTTCACAAAACAGAGCCACTCTATAAGCCTAGGCCTGGGAGCCAGAGGAAAGAGGTTGAGAAGTTCAAGGTCAAGATCAGCTCATTGCTCAGCTATATAGGGGGTTCTAAACCAGCCTGGGCTACCCGTGATCCTATCTACAAAATAAATCTACCATTTACTGAGCAAATTCTATGTAGCTGCCACAAAAATTGGCACATTAATTCTCTAGTCTAGTACAATGTGTGCTTCTGTCTACTGGAATGAACACCGAGTTCCTCAAAGAGCAAGTATTTTCCCCAAAGTCTCCAAAAGTAAAGGGCAACTCCAAGACACATTTGATAAATAAAACTATTTTAAAAAACTATACTCTTGGCATACTCTTATCTTTTCACACTCTTGTATTTCCAAGTTGATGGGAAGAAAGCTTGTTTCACATCTGAAATTCTTAACATCAATTGGAAAAGCACTCTTTTTTTGTTGTTTGATTTTTAAAATTTTTTAAATCTATTACAATTTATTCACTTTGTGTACCAGCTATAGCTGCCCCCCTCAGCCCTTCCCAATCCCACCCTCCCTCCCTGGAAAGGCACCCTTAAGAGTAAAATCATGTTCTTACAAAGCCAGTGAGAAGTTGTTAAAAAAAAAACAAAAACAAACACAAAACACAGACGTGTAGTTGTAGCATGATGCAACAACATATTTGCTATTTTTACCAAAGGAGAAAGTTACATCAGCTACCACTAGCATTTTATAGGCATAACTGTTTCTGATCTACATAGGATAAACTTATAAATTTTATATCAGCTCCAAATAAATATGAACTCACTGAATGAAAGGCCGTGCTGTGAGAGTCCAGTAATGCTCTGAGATCTGAAGAGCATTGCCTCCCTTGGCTACCTCATTTGTCTTCTCTGCTACAGATGACTATGCCCTTAAGAATTACCCTTTCTCTATGAAAGAAGTGGGAAACAGTAAGATCTGGAGAGGACAGGAACTCCACAAGGAGAGCAACAGAACCAAAAAATCTGAGCACAGGGGTCTTTCCTGAGACTGATACTCCAACCAAGGACTATGCATGGAGATAACCTAAGACCCCTGCACAGATGTAGCCCATGGCAGTTCAGTATCTAAGTGGGTTCCATTGTAATAGGAACAGGGACTGTCTCTGACATGAACTGATTGGCCTGCTCTTTAATTACCTCCCCCTGAGGGGGAAGCTGCATTACCAGGCCACAGAAGACAATGCAGCCACAACTGATGAGATGTAATTGACTAGGATCAGAAGGAAGGAAAAGAAGACCTCCCCTATCAGTGGACTTGGGGAGGGGCATGCATGCAGAGGGTGGAGGAAGGGAGGGATTGGGATGGGAGTAGGGAGGGAAAAACAGGGGGGATACAAAGTGAATAAAGTGTAAATAATAAAGGAAAAAAAAGAGTTACCCTTTCTCTTCTGTGTCCTATGCACACAGTGTCCCTGAAATACTATTTTGAAGCTTAACTTTCACTTGTAAATTGTGAAGACCTTTGGCTCCATTGTCCAAGGTCTTTTTTTATTTATCTAAATCCCAGTTCCATAATGTGAACTGCCTCTTTGTGAGTGCACCAGAGACCAAATATGACCTTCCTTCTCATAGTGTCATATGCTGGTGCTAAGCCTCAGGTTCTCTTTTTGTAATTAATAAAAGTGGGTGACATTCCTCAATGTGTCAGCCACATGGAACTTTAATTTCTACCTGTACCTTCTCAACTCTGAACATACTTGGATTATATAACTCACTCATTGTAATCTCATCTATGTTAATGGTTCCTTGCCTAACACCTGCAAAAAATGTCTCAAAGTGGAAAGGACTGGCCAAATTTGAAGAAGTAAAAGTAAAACAAGCCCACAGATTTGGCAGTCAGCAGTAACTAGAATCCCCACAGGGCAAAGCACTGTTAAGGTCCTAAGATCTACCACGCATTTTAATCGGGTATCTATAAATAAATACTAACGCATTGATTTGGAATAACCAAGATAGAAGCAAATGTTTCAACACGTAGGACAAGAACTGTTTGGGGTGATTCATATCCAGATTGGAGGCATGAAATCAGAAGCCATTTACAAACTGAGCAGGTGATAGTGCTAGAATTTGAACCCAGATCTACGAGGCTTTAATGCCAGTATCTGTTACATTCTGCTATGTTTGGCCAATTTCTGTCATTTAAAGTTATTTTAGTCTGAGTCTTATTCAGGGGAAAAAAACAAAAACAAAAACAGGAGTTACCATTATTCCTATTAAAGACATAAGACAGTAGGAAGATTTCTAAGAGCAGTGTTTTTCAAATTTCCTACAAGGTACACAAACATGAATGTTCTTTGCTGCCAAGTGCTGTTGAGAACCACTGGCTTTTCTGCAAGACTACTGTGTGACTATGCATGCAGTACCATAGTATGTGAAGGAATGCTATAGTAAGTTAAAGAGGTATACCCAGAGTCTACAGTAAGGACTGGGGAAAAAAACAAAGTATGACAAGAACCACATGATATAAAACAGATCATAAAAACTATTGCATTTATGTAAGAAAGTAGCTCTCAAAGCAAAGGAATAAGGAGGGTCAACTATAATGACAAGAGTTCATTTATTGAGAGAACACACAGATCACAAATCTTATGTGCATATTTTCAGAATTCCTAAATAAAGCAAACCCTGAGATTTAAAAATATTAATACACTCTTATCATAAGTGGACATTTTAACACCTCCCTTCAAAACTGATTAAGGAAAAAAGGAAGGAAGGAAAGAAGGAAGAAGGAAGGAAGGAAAGAGGGAAGGAAGGAGGGAAGAAAGAAAAACTAGCAAAGACAGACTGAATAATAATATTAAAGACCTTGACCTAATTGTATTGATAGGCCACCCATCCAGCAACCCCTGAACATAAACCCTTCTCAAGAACAGGCAGAACATTTATCAAGACAGATCATAAATGTAAAAAATATAAAGAATTTAAATCTTGGAAGTTTTCTGATTGTGTCAAAATTAAGTTGAAAGTCAGTAGCATGACTGTTGCTATGTGTCAACCTAGCATGAGTGTGACCCCTACTGCCACAGGAAAGAAAAAGAAGGAAACACAGATTATTTGAGAACTAAATATACACCCCTAGTTAATGAACAGGTAGTCAAAGAAAAAAACAAAAAAGAAAATTAAAAATTATTTTAATCTGAATAAAACTAAAAATTTAACATCCTATAACCTGTGGAAGGAAGAACCCCTTCCATAAACGTGAGTAAAGAAAGCACAAATAAATGGCTTAATCACTCAATGCTTAATGGGAAACTCAGGAATGAAGATTTAAATAAAAGAGGTTTATGCAAAAATTCTAGGAATATTTCTGAAAGTTAAGACCAAAATAGTTACAGAAATATTAAAAAAAAAAAACAATTCTAAATGAATACTCTTTATCTAATAGCCTTTAAAATAGCAAGTACTTTTAAATGAGCCATCTCTGCTATAGGAGCTATGTATTAATATCTGAATGCTTCTAGTTCTTATTGCCATCTCACAAAAGCAGATGCATTTGTGCACATGCTAGCCTTTATCTGATTAATGTGAGAAGTTTGTGCACTATCAACTGTCTATATTCACACTAGTCAGTATAATGGTTAGGAGTGCTGAACTCTCCATCCATTGCCAGATTTATATTTATACCCTGGCAGATCACCAACAGCAGCCATGAGAATGAGGGAGACAGTTAACAATCACAGCCTTAGTTTTCTAACTACTAACTTGAGAATCAGTAGTTCCCACCCTCTTAGAGCGATCCTAAGAACTAAAGACATTGCCCTTTCTGCTTACAAATATCTCTGATGCTAAGTAAGAGCTAAAGGAATATCAACCACTATTAGGTAGAGCTGCTTTATCATTACTTAAAGCTGGTAGTCCAGGTGTGGATTGAATTGCTTATGTTAAAACAGGATGTAAACACAGAAAAATGTAAGGTATTTAAATAATTTAAAAGTAGGTGTCAAAACAGAAAGAGGTTCACTTTCTTTTTAAAGTGAGGACAATGAGTCCAATGAAGAATGCTGTTTTGGATCAACCAACAAATATAGCAAGCCAGCATTTCAAGTAATATGGAAGTTCCTGTTAGCTCTGTCCTGCTGCCTGCAACTACTCCTTATTACATGCTCCATTCAACCAGTTGATGGGCTTGAATGTTACATCTTACAGAACATTTTTTTCTCAATTTGTTTTTAAATGGCTAAACGATAGCACCAAGCAATATAAAACCTGAGCAGTTTTCGTTTGGTATTAAAAAAAAATGTGGAACACATTTATTTAGTAAGCATAATCTGTGTGTGTATAAATGAATTTACAAATTGAATATTAAATAAGCTAGGTTATTCTAATAGTACTAAGGAGGGGTCATATTAACTGCACTTTTAATACCTGGAAGGTTCCCCACAACCATCCATACGATGGGAGGAAGTCTCTCACTGCAGCACATGACAGGAGACAATGCAGCTAAAGAAAGCAAATGCATCCAGGGACCAGGAGCATCAGGGGTTCTGAGTTGCCTGCTGGTTCACACCCATCTCTCAGCCAGCCAGCAGACGGAAGCACTAATCATGTGTCGCCACAGATGCCTGCCTTGAACCACACCAAAAAGCATTTACCACTCTAAAGAGAAGGCCAGAAAGACATGGAAACACCATTTAAATACTAGTGAGATACTGGATGGTTCGTGGAGCCCAGCCCCTACTGAGAAGACAGTAGTAGGTGAACACCTAAGTCCAGAACAAGAAAGGAATCAAGGCAGCTTTGGAAACTGACATCATCTGTATGATTATCACCAGGCAGTTAGCTAGAGTTCTGCCATTTAGACAGTGCTTTCATATAAAAATGTTTATGTATATTTATGTATGTTTTATTCAAATACATATTTTACTTATAACACTGGAGACATTTTTGCTCTTAATTCTATTTTGTAAATAAAAGATTAAGACTTGTCTGTGTTCACATTGACAAGTAAGTGAGGGGGGATTTTCCACATTTCCCAACTGGTGAGGGCTGGTTTTTGAGTGCTTGAATGGCCATTCCTAAGTCCTACACAGAGGGCTAAAGGAAAGGGGTGGGTTTCTTAGCAAAGTCTGCTAAAAAATGTCTGATTGTTTTTATAGAGCTCTACATCATGCCAAACAACACAGAAAAATGTAAACAGAGAAAAATATAATGTAAAAAAATAGAAGATGAAACATCCTTGTTTCATCTATTTCAGTCCTCCACTCTTCCCTTTACTTCTTAACATTTATAATCTTATAACATTTATAATCTTTAATTTATCGAGATAATCTGGAACCAAACCCATGTTATCTCCATGGTATGATCAGATACAATGTACTCTAGTTACATAAAATACCAGAAAGCTAAAGATTAATTTACATAAATATAATAAAGATCAGTAATTGAATGAGACTAGAGGAGGGCATAAAACCACCTAGAGTCACAAAATAAGTTTCTGTATTAAAATATTCTATATCTGGATATGTACCAAAGGTTGCTAAGTCAAACCAAAGATAATTTCACATCCATGCTTATTGCTACAGTACTCACAGTAGCCCTAGATCTATCAAAAGAAGAATGGACAATGAAAATGTAGGGCCTTTACACAATGGAATATTATACAGCAAAAAGATAAATACCTCGTTTTTTTCTTATACAAAAACCTAGATTTTAATTTGTATGTATGTGTCTATAAAAGGAGTGATAATGAAATTAAACTAGAAAGGAGACCATAGCAAGAAGGTTGCATAAACAAGACTCAGTAACAGCAATACTACTTGACAGGCAACGTGGATAAGGAAAGTTTCACAAGGTTCCACCTCTAGAAAAATAAATGCAATTAATTGCTGCTAAGAGAGGGCAAATCAATTTCTTCAGGAATGAGCTTCCTGACAGGTCATCCAATACCAGTTGGTCAGCACTAAATACAAATACATATGAGCGAAACTACATAGGCTAAAACGATTGCATATATACACATATACATATGTACAACTAAGTATAAAATTAACAATCAAGGAGAAAGAGGTCATGAATTTAAGAGTAAGGTGGAAACAATGTATATATACTACTCGTGAACAAAATCTTCAAAACTAAAAAATTTAAATTAAAAGTAACAAAATATGTGTTACATTAAAGCAGAAGAAAAACTACAAGGCAGGGTTAGGTAGAAAGATGGATTGGGAATGGCAAAGGAGGGGACAAATATGAGCAATGTATGTATTAAAATGCCATAATTAAATCTATTACTTTATATTCTATCTTAAAAATAAAAAAAACCAACAACAATATGCTGTTTATGGTTGTGGGTATGTGGAGGTAAACTGTAAAAACCTGAATAAAATCCTTTAAACATGGCATCTTTCCTGTATTCTGTAATACACACACACACACACCAATGACCTTTCAAAAGAAGAAAACTTTAGAATTATATTTGCAACAGAACACAGTATATCTTCAGCACTCATTGTACCACAGCTCACACTACGACTATAGTGGCCACATAGATGAACTTTGTAAGCTCGTGTACAAACGAAGCTAGCCAAAGTGAACTGTGAGTGTATCTGATAATTCATCTGTAGATGAGAAAAATTTGCTTTTTGGACTGGTGACAAGACGATACAATAGAGATCCGTGGAACTGTCCCTGCACAGCTAACAGCTAGCTTCCGAGGGAAGAAATAAGCTTCTACTGGGTAGAAGATATAAATGCATAGACCATTCTGTCTAAATATTCAAAAGCTACTTTAATCAGAGGACACATCAAACACTTAATTACATGCCTTGAACATTTCCTCTCAGACAGGAGAGGAATGACCTTTCTAGCAAAGCTCCATTTGTCCTGCTGAGTTAGAGAAGATGTTGGCAGGATGGAATCAATGTCCACTAAAATTCCCTACGTCATATTATGTATGTGCTTATGGAGAACACAAAGCAAAATGCATAGTCTCAAACCACTAACTTTACAGCTGCATGTTTCCTATGCATCAGGACTTCATACATACAGGTTAATTAAAACATACTGCTGTTATAACAAACATATTCAAGGTAATGTTCTCATTTGGTATAAACTACCTAATCATAAAATTCTACCTTACTGGAATGGAAAATAAAATATAATTTATAGTGACTATTTTTCTTCGTTTTCCTTTTCCTTTGTGCTTTTGAAGAAGGGTCACTCAGTGGCTAGGCTGGTCTCAAACCCAAACTACACCAAACTCCTGATCTTTCTGCCTCTATTTCAAATTCCTGGGATTTATATTTGTGTACCACAACACCTAGCAACAGCTTCACTGTCTGATGTAATTTCAATTTTACCTAACAACAAAGATAAACTGTTGACAAAGAAAAGTACAGCTTCCAATGATCACTTTGGACAACTGGGCTTTCCCACTGTTGTATGGGCCAGTTAGGAAAATTACAGAATAGGTGGGAATGAGAGGAAATCAGGACTTCTGCCAGAAATTAAAAGCTACAGGAGATGGCACATAAAATATACATAAACCATCTGCCTTAACATTTCCTTTTTGTTTTTCTCAAAGACAATGACTTTCAGTTGAGGTTTAGAGGGCTGCAAAGAAATTAACTTCACCTTTGTCTTCTGGGAACACAAAATTCAGAAACAATTGATCTGAGGTTAAAATAGTATCTACATTAGTTGAATCAGAATATATATTAAGCCATTTGTTGAATATAAAGAGACAAATACCTTCTTTCCTAGCACATGTAAATTTGGAAATAATTTGCCTTGATCTTGTCAAATAAATCATACCAGGAGCATTAGAATGAGTCTTATATCAATCAGCATGTTAAAGCAAGGTCTAAGTTGTTCAACCATTCCCAAAGGCCTGCGATTGTTTAACTTTTGAGTTACATTTTCCACACTTAAAAAAATTTGCTACTGGGTAAAATTCATGAGTTATTTTGCTAAGTCAGCTTTTCACAGTCATTCTTTTGGACACTACAAAGTAATTTTTAACCCTGAAGCCTTTTGTAAATTTTTATTAAAATAAACTCAATACACACTGCAAGACCAGATATATAACATATCATTTCTAGTTGCCTAAAATTACTGCTTCTAGTTGTAAGCGTGGTGGTTCATGCTTACAATCCCAATACTCCGGAGCTTGAAAAAAGAATTACACTGAGTTCAAGAACAGCTTGGTCTAAATCATAACTACTAACCAACCTCGGATGACTTAGCAAGACCCCACTCACAGAGCATCCAAATTTTTCTAATTTTTATTTTTTACAACAAAAACTTCCACACAGAAGACTTTACTACACACCCAAAATGTCAGCTTGAAAACGCGTTTTTAACTTTATAACATCTTTGTTTTCCATGTGTTTGTGCATGGATGTGTGTATATGGATGTGTTTTGTGTGTGCTAACATGCTGAACAAGTCCTCTGTCAATGATCTAGACCCACAACCCCTAATATTTATTATGAAGATTTTTCAAACTTGTAAATGTTTTTATTCTTATCAACTATTTTGTCAATATCAATCCCAAATTCAATGAAATAAATGTGTATTAATTACTCCATTTCTCATATTTCATTACAATGTCATTCTTAAATTTCATAGGTCTGATGTTCATTTTTTTTTCATAAATATAATAGGCTTAAATTTGGACTCACTCTTTTAAGTGTTTTAATATTTATATAGCGGTCTTCAAAGCATTTCACTTGGATCACAGATAATAAGGGAAATGTGGGTTCTAACCCTCGAACAGTGGGGTGAAATCACAAAATGCCACCTTTATTATCAATCTGGCAAGACCAAATATGCCATACATCAACTTAGGGATGTGGTTTGTTTAGTTCCAAAAAGAGAGGCCATGTGGACAGTGTCATGAGGATAGTACCATGCCTGCCCACTCTCTTTTATCCTTGAACCTAACTCCAGATAACACAAACCCAGAACTTGTCATAGCCAGACTCCAAAGTCATCAGATGTCTAAGCACTGGAGTTCATGTAACTTGTCATTTAAAATATTTCAGTAAAGAACTATAGAGAAAATTTACAACTAAATATTGGTAAGAAAAGACTTAATTGGTCTCACTTACCACTTTGGGATTTTGAGAACCATTGCAGATTCCAGTCTACATTCCTCTGATAAAAATCTCTGAATAAAAAAGAAACAGGAGGCTGTCTTTGGTGAACTTCAGGTGCAAAATCACTTCAATTTCATTTTTTTTAAATATTATTAAAATGAGAAAAAGTAAATACACATAGGTGTGTCCCTGGGAAATCTTTAGCACAGCAAACTTCTCAAATATTCAGAAGAGTGAAAAACATCAACAACCCAGAAATTCTAATATATAACTGAATGTCTCATAACTGAGATAGAAGTTCTATATTTGGGCTTCATAATACAGAAACAGAAGGTAGAAGCAGTTTTTATACTTTGCAATTCATTTCTCATCTATAATTGGCATAGCTTCAAATATATACATATATACACATACATAATATATATTAAACTTTGGCTGAATTTACCATGAACTTTTATCACTAAATAGATTTCAGAATCAATTTAACATGAAAATGACATATAATGATCAGACTTTAAGACTTACTTAATAAAGTAAAAGCCTTAGCCACAAACAGGCCCACACCTGTTACCTCAACATCTGGCCATAGAGCCAAGAGGACCACCAAACATTGTAAGTCAGCTTGGAGTACACAGCAAGAAAGACCTTGCCTCAACAGCAGCAATAATAAATTATAATTGATAATATGGTTATTATAAACAAGCAATGTGCTCCCATAAGAAATATGCTTTTTAAAATGATACTCTATTACCTATCAAAAACAAAATTTAAAAAATGAGATGAAACAGTCAAGAGCATGAGATCCAATTCAACTTTCATTTTAAATCTGTATTTTTTGTATAGTTTATCTAACGGACCTGCATGCCTCTTAAAATCTGAAAGAGAAAATTATTCTTAAATGGACCCATACACGCAGACTTTATGACTCAGTATTTTTAAATACACAAATTAGAAAAGGTTGATGGCTCCTTTGTGAATGGCAGTTGGATACTTCAAGGTCCCTTACTATTTTCTTCAAGCAGGGCAAGGTGGCACATATTTTTAATCCCAGCACTCTCTATTATGAGTTCAAAGCCAGCCTGTTCTACATAGTGAGTTCCAGTCCAGCCCAGACTACATATTGAGAACCTGTATAAAAAAAAATGTTTTTTCATTATCATTGTAATGGCTCTTAGCTATTTTAGCAGCTTAATATGATACATTATAGTCAATTCATACTGCTCGGGATTTACAAAGCTTGACATTTTCTAATTTCAGATGGCACATTTTCAACCTTCAGTGCTTTACATCCCCTTCCTGCACCTCTCTTGCTGTAACTTCAATTATTATACATATGCAAAATCATCAGATGTGGCTGTTCAGATCCCTGAGGCATTTGTTGCTCATTTTCCTTGCAATCTTTTATCCCCTAGGTTCTTCAGAATGAATACATTTGATAAATATGAAATTAAATTTTTCTTAATATCCTAGAGATGGTAAAGCAAATACAGTTTAATTATTGCTCACTCCAGTTAAAGAATTTTCATTTATTTTAATTATTTCATTTTTATACCTTTGATTTTCTACCTATTCATTCATTAATATAATTATTCTACTGTATGTGTGTTTTTGTCTTTAAGTCTGTGCACAGGTGTTTACACACAAACTTTTGTCCACTAAGATCAACATCCATCACAAGCATCATCTTTATTTTTCTCTTTACCAAAGGCTACTTATTCTTGGACATCTCTAAAATAGATTTTTAATCATATATTACATTGTAACAACAAAATGTAGCTAATTTAAATTCAATTTATGTTTCTTTTTTAATTTATTTATTATTTATTACAATTTATTCACTTTGTTTCCCAGCTGTAGCCCCCTTCCTTATCTCCTCCCCCGTCCCACCCTTCCTCTCTCTTCTCCCCCCTATGCCCTCCCCTAATCCATTGATAGGGGAGGTCCTTCTCTCCTTCCATCTGACCCTAGTCTATCAGGTCTCATCAGGATTGGCTGCATTGTCTTCCTCTCTGGCCTGGCAAGGCTACACTCCCTCCCCCACAGGGGTAGGTGATCAAAGAACCAGCCCCTGAGATCATGTCAGAGACAGTTCCTGTTCCCATTACATGGGAACCCACTTGGACACTGAGCTGCCATTGGCTACATCTGTTCAGCGGTTCTATGTCATTTCCACACATGGTCCTGGGTTGGAGTAACAGTAACGGTCTCTGTAGAGCCCCCTGGGCCCAGATTTTATCTTTGGACCCAACCAGTAAAAACATCAGCTAAACAATAAGAACTGATTTGTGTGTTGCTAGGATGAGTTTAAGAAAGGCCCGATGTAGTCGCCAAACTCTTCCAGATGGCTGTTAAAATCTGTTTCTCCTCCAGATTCTGCTGAGAACTAGTTATAATTTTAAGGTAGAGAGAGTGCTTTACATCAGGAAGCTGCTATGGTTTGAATGGCTGCCCTGCAAATTTCAAGAGCTGAAAATGTATGGGTTTAACATACACTTTGTGAAGGTATGTTAACAATGGCTTTGATGAGGTTAACAGGCTGCTCCCGATTCTGACTGGACTGGATGGGAACGGCTTCAGAAATAAGTACGCTCCCTTCCATGCCACGGAAGATACAGACTCCTCCTCCTCCAGACACAGAAGCACTCGAGGCACCATCTTGTCATGAGAAGAGACTTAACCAGACAGCTCAATCAGACAATGTCTAAATCTCAGGTGTTTCTCAATAAACAAACAACATTACAAAAAGGAAATTCAGTTCCTTATGAACTTCAACCTCAGGTATTTTCTTATAGTAGCAGAAGAAAGTAAGGCTGGGGTCCTTGCTCTAAAATTATGAAAAATGTTTCTCAACTGGATGGCTACAATGCTGTAAATATGCTTGGGCCAGAGCTCCAAACTCCACTAGAAACGTTTAAGGCAGCTGGGGCCATTTTTAGAGTCCCAGCACATTCTTCACTGTTAGACCCAGTCTCACTGGCCAAGACATTTAGGCACACACCTGTGAGAATTCTGAACCCTGCTTTCTGCAGCTTTTCCTCCACGCTTTATTTCAGCCTCTTCGGAGCTCTAACTTTCTCTACTAGAAGACACCAGGGTTTCTGCTAATTCTCAGTCCTTGTCACACAGTCAGGACATTGTTGTTAAACAGAAAGCCAGAGTAAATGTGAAGCTCTTCTTACAAATGTCTTCCTTCAGAGCTTCCTGTCCAGCTCTTGAAGCAGCTGCCCCAAGTTAGTATAATCTGTAACTTTTTTGTGGAAAGGGGATACCCAATGCTGACAACAGAAATTATCTTCTATGTCACCTTAAAATGTTCTTTTCCCTCATTATTTCAATTCATAGTTCTTCTCTCCTTAAGCCCAGCTGGGATATTTTGAATCTGGGTTAAATACATATAAAATGCTAAAAAAAAAAAAAAAAAAGATATATAGTCAGCTGGGCATAGCACTGCAT
Organism: Meriones unguiculatus; assembly: GCF_030254825.1. NCBI lineage: Eukaryota > Metazoa > Chordata > Mammalia > Rodentia > Muridae > Meriones > Meriones unguiculatus. The sequence continues at coordinate 44,368,326 of NC_083349.1, forward strand.
GCCTTACGCCAACATTCAGATGGCAGAGGAGAAAACATTTCCGATTCCAGGGCCAGCCTGTGCTGTACGTTGAGACCCAATGTTTAAAACAAAAACAAAAACAAACCCCAAATCTTAGAAGTTTAAATATTATAATCATGACAAAAACATTATAACATTGTAGTTTCTAACATGACCAGAATTGTCTTCAATAGAACTTTCACCGTGTCAGTGAAGACTGATCATAAGGAAACCATCCTCAGAGCCTGCTGCAGAGCTGGCTCCATTCTTCCTTCCTGAGCATTACCTTCCTATTTTCACTCAAGTCAAAATGAAAATAGGCAACCCGGAACACTTAGGTCATCAGAACACTCCTCCTTTGCCAAGTCAAGTATCGATTTGCTTGCTTCTTTAAAGTTTATAGAAACATCTATCTCTCTCCAGGGAGACATGAGAGGTTTAAATGAGAAATTAGTATGAAGAGAAGCACGTTTATATTTTTAAAAACTGTTTTCATAAAGTTGATAGTCTCACAAAAATTGCAGATATTTGCTGAGCACAGAGTTCTCAACTGACAGATATTAGATATACTAACAGAAACAAATGCTTAGACTACTACTCAAGGGCAATTTAACTCTGAGGCCTAGGGCCTAGGGATCACCTTTTGAATTATCTTCAAGTGTGAAGAATAATTGAAATTAAATATTTAACACCTGGTATTAATAATATACCATCAGAGCCATAAACCCTAATTATGTGTTTGTAGTCTGACTGGAAAGATATAATACAATAGATAAGTCTTCTCAGAGTTGACAGCAACTTCACTCTTTGACTATACTTGATTGATTATAGAATGTGAGACCCCAGGATTTCCAACTGGGTTAGGTGGGAATTTTTTCCTATTGATTCTCCCCAGGTACCTATAAATCTATCCCAAATGCTTCCTACACACACACACACACACACACACACACACACACACACACACATTTTTATATTCATAGTAATTTCATTCACTTTCAAAGTAGTTGTGTGCGCCAACAACTGGAAAATATGGGCAAACAATACTCTGGGTAACCAGACATCTCCAGATGTTCAAGTTCCCGCATGGCTTTATAATCACAGCTGCAACTCATCTGATTTACAACTGCTTTCTATAATTCGGAAATGAACCTGTTATTTCAGAGTCCTCAATCTTTTGAAGCATCAGTAAAGCCACAAGTTCCCATCTAGGTGATGGCTTCCAACCACAGCCACATGCAGAGAGAACATATAATCACTCCAGGAACCCACAAGTCTCCAACCTTAGGTGAATTAGATGTTTAGATTTTGCAGGTCTTTTCAGGTTCTCTTAGTTACTTCTCATTCAAGGTTGCTCAAAGAGATTTTGTTTTTCAGCTTCAAATCACCACAGCTTCTTAGTAACAGAAAGTGTTTTAAATAACCAATTTTCGTTTCTTTTTTACAAAGAAATATTAAGACAACAGTATGTTTTCAACTTCATAAACGAAAACTAATGTAATGGAGGCTTGGACTATTGCAACAATGGCATGCTTCTAATTACAAACCTACAACTTAAATGAGGTCAGCTTAATAAGGCCCAGGTCTTCATTCCAGCGCCACTATTGGTATATTCTCACTGGCAACTGACTTTGCCTATGTCTAATCTCCTGAGGTACACATATAAGTAAATAGATAAGCCACCACAATTTACAAAAGACAACTGTCATTAAATGATCATTTTTCTGAGAAGAACTTGGCAACTTTTTTAAATAACTTATTTCAATGTGGCAGCAGACAGAGCACCAGTTAGTTAAGTAGGGGTGGCAGGGAGATTATCTGACTGCCTGAGTGTGATGCCACCAGACTAGAAAACAGTGAGACCCTATCAATAGAAGAAAAAACAACAAAAACGCCTACTATTTCCATTTTTATATTATTATGATAACAATATACTCTTAAATGTTATAGGCCTGATCTCCATTTTCACACCAGTATTAGTCATAAGTTTTGACCAATTCTTTTGGATAGGTAAGTGTTTTATATGTCAGTCTTCCAAGTTTCACTTGGATTACAGATTGAAAGGTAAAAATGTATTAAATGACTACTTTTAGAGTGGTTCAATCACTGACTAGCCCTTAAAGCTGCTAACAATCAAAGAGGTAAAATCAGTTTCCATCACGCATGCCAGGGCATCTGATTATACTCTAAAGGGGAAGCACAATAAGACTGTAAAGGCTCGGATAGTAAATCGATTGGGCTTTGTGCGCCCAGATGGCTCTGAGGCAAACTATTCGTATTATGTGGCTGTGAAAGTAGCGAAAAATAGACACATTTACTCTAAGTTAGTCATTACACAATGTGTATGAACGTGTGCTTAAAACACACACATACACATCAATACACGTATACACTTTTTCTTATTTTTAAGAAGTAAAATATTTTAAGGTGCTAGGGATCAAACACAGGGCCTGATGATTACTAGGCATGTACGCTTCCACTGAGTCACATCCTGAGCTATAATTTTAGTAATTTTCCAAAATAGATTTAAATACTGTTTCAAAATAAATTTAAATATTGTTTTAAAGAGGGCTGGAAAGACGTCTTACCAGTTAAGAGCACTAGCTGCTTTTACAGAGGGCATGGGTTCATTTCCCAAAACCTACAGACTAGCTCCTAACCAACTCCAACTCCAGTTCCAGAATATCTGATGCCCTCTCTGGCCTCCAAGGGCACCAACCATACACACGGTGCACATACATAGACATAAGCATTCATGTCAATAAGAGAAATCTTCAAGCATTTGTCTAAAATAATAAGCTACCAGCTGAATTTGCCCCCAAACCCTAAGTCAGTGCCAACCACTTCCACTCTAGAACACTGCTTCTCAGCCTACACAATTGCACGGGGTTCTTAGTGGACATTCTGAGTCAGTAGGAACAGGTGGGTCTAAGATTCTAAAGTCACACGCATCTCCCACATGGTTAGAGTTGAAGGGCTAAAGAAATGGCTTGGTGGTCGAGGGGACATGCTGTTCTTGCAGAAGACCTGTCTTCAGCTCCTAGAACAAATGTTATTGCAGCTCACAACCGTCTATAACTTGAGCATCAGGGTCCAATTCTAGCCTCTGCAGACAATAGCTCTCATGTAAACATACCCTCACAGAGACATATTTGCATAAAAATAATTTAACAAAATCTTTTTGTATTAAGTTGAACCTCAGCACAGAATGGTTTTTTTTTGTTTTGTTTTGTTTTGTTTTTGGTAGCAGAAATTTAATAAAGTCCATGTGAAGAGGGCTCCTCTCGATTTCATAGCTCTGATAACTAAAACTGTTATATAGCCAATACAGTGTTAAATATTTCTGTAAGGAGCACATAAATAAAGAAGGGAAACATTTTGAATACAATGCTAAGCTCTTTTTCATATCATTATGATGTTACCTGTATGGACTTACCGCTCATATATCCACCTTAATAATAAGCTTACTGAAAGTAACAGTGCCTTTGGCATTATAGGTTTTCTTCTAAATATTATTCAGTTAAATCACAATTGGTATTTACAGGCACTAATCTTAGAAATTGATAAATCACTCTTAAGAATTGAAAAATTCATTCAAATTGCTCTTCCATGCTCATCCACGACAAACATCTTTTATCTGCATGCATCTACCGTGCTTGTCATACATCAAGGCCTTATGCATTCTGCTTTCTCAGATTAAGAAACCCACCCCTCACTTCTTCAAGTTTAAACACAATTTCACCTGGTTAGAAGCAAGTGAAGAAAACAAGTATCCTTACCCTCTCTTTCCCTGTAAGCACTGAGTTTTCTTCAAAACACTTGTTATATTTATGTTATATAATCCATTGTTTCAGAGCTGATTCTTTTTATTTTGTGTACAAGTGATTTACCTAAACTTGTGACCATTCACCATACCCATAAAGTGTCTCAGAGGCTAGAAGACAGCACTGTATCCTCTGGGTCTGAACTGCAGATTTTTAGCCTCTGTGTGGGTGCTGGTAACACAAGCAGATCCAAGAGCAACAAGTGCTATTTACTGCTCAGCCATCTCTCCAGCATGGACTAATTTTTCCAAGGCTGTCTATTCTCTCCATATCTGTCCAACATAGTACTTGAAATTCTAGGTAGAGCATAAAGACATTTAAGGGAGATCCAATGAATACAAACAGGAAAGGAAGGGGTTGGAGTAGCATTATTTGCAGATAACATGCTAAGATACATAAATAACCCCAAATTTTAACCAGGGAACTCCTACAGCTGATAAACACCTTCAGCGAAATGGCTGGATACAAAATTAACTCATCCCCTATCAGGGACTAGGGAAAGGGTGTAGGGGGAGAAGAGGGAGAGTGGGTGGGAATGGGAGGAGACGAGGGAGGGGGCTGCAGCAGGGATACAAAGTGAATAAATTGTAATAAATAAATATATAAATATAATTCAATTTAAAAAAGCAGCTATCAGAAGATGGAAAGAAGACCTCATGGTCACGGATAGGTACTAATAACATAGTAAAAATGGCCACCCGACCAAAAGCAATCTACAGATTAAATGCGATCCCAATCAAAATCCCAAGACAATCTTTATAGAACTTGAAAGGACAACACTCAACTTCATATGGAAAAACAGGCAACCTAGGACAGCTAAAACAATCCTGAAAAATAAGAAAAATTCTGAAGATATAACTATTCCTTATTTGAAACTTCATTACATAGCTAGAAAAACATAAAAAGACATATAATTAATCAATGAAATTGAATCAGAGACCCAGAAATAAATCTACACAATTCTGGACACCTGACTTTTGATTTTTTTTTTCCAAAAGGCAGGAATACACAATAGAAAAAAAAGAAAGCATTTTTCAACAAATGGTGCTAATCTAACTGGATGTCATCATGTAGAAGAATATGACTAGATCCATATTCATCACCCTGCACAAAACTCAAGTCCAAGTGGCTCAAAGACCTCAACATAAAACCAGATGCACTGAACCTAACAGGAGAGAAAGTAAGGAATACCCTTGAATGCACTGGCACGGAGATAACTTTCTGAGCAGAACACTGATAGTGCAGGCACTAAGACTGACATTCATAAATAACCTCGTGAAAATGAAAAGCTTCTGTAAGGCAAAGGACAACATCAATAAGACAAAATGGCACCCTACAGGATTTTCACAAATTCCACAAGTTATATAGGGATAATGTCCAAAATATATAAAGAACTCAAGAAAATAGTCATCAACAAATCACATATATAATTTTAAAATGGGGTACAAAGCTAAACAGAGAATTCTCAACAGAGGAATCTCAAATGGCCGAGAAATACTTAAAGAAAGGTTCCACATCGCTAACCATCAGGGAAATACAAATCAAAACCAAGTTGAGATTCCATCTTACACCTGTTAAAACGAAACACAAGTGCCAGCACACACTGATGAGGATGTAGAGTGAGCAGAATACTCCTCCATTGCTGTTGGGAGTAGAAATTTACACAGCCACTATGGAAATCAATATTGCAGTTCCTCAGGAAATTGGGACTCAGTCTACCTAAACACTCTTATATATATATGAGTGTTATATATATGTCCATATATCCAAAGGATGTTGCACTTTACCACAAGGATAATTGCTCAAGTATGTTCATAGTGGCTTTATTCATAACAGCCAGAAACTGGAAACAACCTAGATGTCCCTCAACTAAAGAATGGAGAAAGTAAAAATGTGGCACATTACACAGTGGAGTATTACTCAGCTATTTTAAAAAGTGACATCATGAAATTTGAAGGTAAATGGATAGAACTAGGAAAAAAAATCATTCTGAGTGAGGTAACCCAGACCCAGAAAGACAAACATGGTATAGCGAATACTACCTGCTGGGAGCAGATGCAGAGACCCACACCCAAACATTAGGTGGAGAGAAGCACCAATTTGGAGGTTTCTATCAGGTCCCTCCCTCCCTCCTGTAGCTCAGCGAGCCCCCACAGGAGACAGGGAGGAGGAATTGTGGGAGCCAGGGGGTCAAAGATGCCAGGAGAGCAAGGCCCATGGAATTGCCTAAGCAGGGATCACAGAGGCTCACAGAACCTGAAGCAGCTATTGCAGAGCCTGCATGGGTGTGTGCTACGCTGTCTGCATATATGTTATAGTTGTTGGCTCAGTGTTTTATGGGACTCCTGACAGTGGGAGTAGGGGTGTCTCTGACTCTTTTTCTTATTCTTGGGACCCCTTCCCTCCTAATAGGCTCGCTTGCCCAGCCTTGATGTGAGGGTTTATTCCTGGTCTTTTTGTATCTTATTATGCCATATTCAGTTTATGTCCCTGGGAGGCCTGTGCTTCTATAGGAAAGATGGGGTTGGGGGTGGATCTGTGGGAGAAGAGAGGTGGGGGAGGGGTAACTGGCAGGAATGGCTGGATGCAAAGCTGCAGTAGGGATAAAACTGTATAAGAATAAATAGATAAAATAACATAAAACTTCACTTACCTACTAGTGTGTTCTCTCCTAAAGGTAGAGAACTGCACTTCTCTTATTCACCACTAAATCTCTACCAATAGCACAGTCCTGTCACATTTGAAGATAAGCACATTCATTGATTGAATAAACATTTTTATGCTTCTATACCCAGTTTAACAACAGTGAGGGGATTTTTTCCCCTCAAATTCATGATGTGACACAGCATGACCTTCAGTTTCTGATTCTCCTGCTTCAATCTCCCGAGTGCTAAAATTACAGAACTGTGCCACTATACCTGTTTTACACAGTGCTGGATTTCAAGTTCAGGGCTTCCTGTATTCTAGACAAACACTCTACCAACTGAACTACATCCTCAACTACTTACACTGCCTTTTATCTGAGTGGGCAGCAGACAAGATTATACTTTGTGACATGGCCCTTTGACTACTGCATGATTTCACAATCAGTGACAGTGTGACACAAGCTGCTCTGCATTCTCTTTTCAGGGAGTTTTGGAATCAGAACTAAACTCTGATCTCTCCACCTATGCTGGCCACTCCAACTGAATAACCAGAAGGTGGTGGTGGTGTGAGGGCCTTGTGAGGGTGCCGAGTGTTTAGTTTACAAAGAGGAAGAGGAAGAAGAGGCATAAATGATGAGAAGAGCATTAGCTAGGTTCCTAATGATGGGATTGATAGCACATTTCAAGACCTCAATGAGCTGTGTTTTTCAGAAGTTATCCCAAGAGCCTTCTGCATTTGTATTTTGGGATAGATTGAGATTGGTTTCTGACAGTTACAAACAAAATTAAGTTAAAATAAGAATACTCGTTGGGGTAAGCATTCACTATACACAGAGGCAAAATTGTAACCACAATATGTCTCAAAAACTGAAGAATGGAAAATATTATGTAATAAAGAGTTTAGTAAATATATGATTATTATGAAATATTATTAATAAAAATATTGAAATGAGAGATTTATATGAAGACTAACATATCCTGAAACAAAGACTTCTACAAGTACTCTGGGGAAACATTTGCTAACAATGGACACTTCCAATAATATTCAAGATATTTCTTCTTAAGTGGTTTACCATAAGCATATTTTTTAAACTAAAAAAAATCAATAACTTGAATGAAGTAAAAGGTAATGGATTATAGGTAAATATTTCTTTTGCCCAACATGAAAAGTACAAGAGCATGAAATGGTAGATAGTATGTAGAGTAGAGACATGTGAAGTTGGAGATAAAATAATATGAAAATATCACCTGCCATCCTACTACTTAACATACATGGAAGAAAACAGAGCAAAATACATCTGAGCCAATAAATTCTGTAAGAATCTCCTACGAACTTATCACTTCAAAATGTGAATAAATTCTGGTGACTCCTGCAGCCAATTAATCCGATTAATTAAAAAAAAAAACCCTGGTAGTTAAGTAATCCACTCTTCTTATGAAGTTATAATGTAGTGGGAAAATCTGGAAGTTTCTTTCATACTGCAATTCAAAATATTCATTATTTTCCAGGCAGAAAATGAAAATGTCAAAAACAGTTTCGCTGTAGATATTTAGTTGTTTTCTGCCAAATTAATGAAAGGAAAATATTGCACTTGGAATTGGTTAATTACCATGAATCCTTCTGCAAAGGCTCCTGTTTGCAGAGTGAAGCCAGCTTCAGTTGGCACACCTCCCTCACATTCATGGGAACCAGAGTATAGGCTCCACTGTGCTCAAGAGACATTCGGTTTTTGTCATCATTCACCAGCTTACTAATCAGTTCTAACCACTCTGCACTGAACTGCTTGGACACACTGGACAAAGAGAGAGCACTTGCACCACGGGATGCAGCACATTTGCGGCTCTGAAAGTCTAAGAACTAGTGTTAGAGCATACAGTGAACAGATCCCATGTTTCTACACCTTCAGGAAACTACATGTACTTGGAGAAAAATCCTCAGTGGCAATGCTACTTAACAAACCTCCAGGAACAAAACACCAGATGGAGGGAGATTCTAAAGATGATCCTTAGATACAAAGGACAATGTTCGTACAGTTCACATGTAAGTATTATGACCAATAAAAAAGAGCGGGAAGACTAAGAACTTAATTCCTAAAAATTCTAGCCAAAAAATTTTAAATATTAATTAAACAATGCAGTGGCAATATGACATAAAAATGTTATATATGCCTTTAGATAAATAGCAGCGAGTTCATGGGTACAACAAGGATATTTAAAAGGGTTAGAAACTATAAAGACAGAATAAAAATAAGCAACAATAAGACAGGGAAAAAGTAACATGATTTTTAAAAAGATGAGACAGTAACAGAATGCTAAAAATTATTACACTAAGTGTGAATAAGAATATTTAAATTAAAAGGCATAGAGTAACAAACTCCTAGAAATGAAAGGCATAACATGTTGCTTCAAATGTGTATATAGTATAGACCCACAAAGATTAAAAGCAAAAGCATGAAAAAAAGATACAGCATACTAACTCCAGTCCAAGAAATTTTGAGTCACTACAACACTATCAGAGAAAAGCTACTAAAGAAAAGAACTGTTATCAGAGATAAGCAAAATAATTTCATGATGATAGTTATTAATTTATAAAAAAATCAAATAATTAATTATAAATCACTATGCACATAAATACTAAGCTTCAGAACATAAATACATGAAATAAAAGGATAGGTTAATATATATGTTATTCTCACCATAAAGCAAGCCTCAAGTTTTAAAACGTCTAAAACCACATAGAGCACAGTATCTACTAACAATTATCTAAATTAAAAAATAGTAATAGAAAGTTCTTTGGGAAAACACCAAATACTTAATTAAATACAAAATAATATATTTCTAAATTACCAAAGGGTCAAAGAAAAATCAAAATTGTAGTTAGAGCTATTTTAATATGAATAAAAATGTAAACATACTATATCAAAATAAATGTCACTGAAACATTATTAACAGGGAAATTTGTAACACTAAATAGATACTCTATTTAGTCTTATTGGCCTAACCACATCAAACCAAGATAAACCAAAAAGAAAATGGATGATAGAGTTTAAGGGATGAGAAAAATAGTACAGAAAAAAAAAATTAAAGTGGAATTCATTTATTTAAAATATCAGTAAAATTCCTAAACCTAAAACAAACTGAACAGAAATTAAAGATACAAACAAGCAATTTCACAACTGAAAAGTGTTTTTACTTCAGAATCTATAGATGATATGGTTAGAAAAACTCTATGCCAATAAGTTTGACAATGTAGATTAGTTTTTTTTAAAAACTCAAATTGAATTTACTTATGAATAAACAAAGAAAACCCCAACAAGAGACAAATTTTCTCTACATTCTACCATATCCTTAAAAAGAACTAATGTTTACACTGTCCCCTAAAATAGTTCATTCTATGAATCCAGTGTTAAGCTGATGCTAAAAAAGATATGGGAGTAACAACAATAACACATCACGATCACGCATAGGAAGTGACTTTCTGAATATATATCGCTGCATGATTTGACAAATGGCATTTCATCAACTTAATCAGCTTCTGAAAACAATAAAAGAAATAAATAACGAAGTGAAAAGACAGCCTACAGGAAAACCCGACTAGTATCAATAATATAAAAAAGTCAAGACACTAAACACCTTAAGCAAATAATCTAATCCAACCAATAACTGGGCAAATGATCTAAACAGACACCTTTCAAATGAACTACAAATTGCCAATAAAATCACATGTAAAATGCTCAAAATCTTATCAATCAGGGAATACCCTACATTGAGATTCAAAAGCACCTCTGTCGCTATCATCAAGAAAGGGGTTGGGGGAGGGAGATGCTGTTGGGAATGTAAAAGTAAAAAACATTCAACTCCATTGTTGGTAAGAATGCAAATAAATGTAGATATTATGGAAATCAGCATGAAGGTTCTCTAAAAACATAACTACCACATAATTCAGCTATTTTAGCTTTGCTTATATACCAAAAAAATTCAAAATAGTGAACTAACAGATATTTGTATGTACCATGTTTATCAGCGCCCTGTTCACAATAGCTAAGTAATGGAAATAACCACATGCCCATCAACCAATTATCAGATAAAGCCAGTGTAATGTATATAAATAAATGACTTTCAGTTCTTCAAGAACTGAAATTATGTTGTTTGCAAAGAAATAAATGAAACTAAAATTATGATGTTAAGTGAGATAAGCCAACCTTAGACAGACAAACATTCCTGGGCTTTTTTTTTGGGGGGGGAGGTTGTTTTGTTGTTGTTGTTTTGTTTTTTGCATATGTAGAGTGGGTGAAGGGTTATATAAGTAAAAGAGGTTCCATTAGAATATAAAAAAGGCTAACTGAGGCAATAAAAATGAGCAAGTATATTATGTGAATAACAAATATTAAATAACAAATAAGGAAAAAAGAGGCCATTAGTTTGAAAGAGATTAAGGATGGTTTTGTGGAAATTTTTGGAGGGAGGAAAGGAAAGAGGAAATTATATAATTTCATATAATATCTAAATAAAGAAATTTTAAAAAGTCATTGAATACAAATCCTCATCTCTGCAAGCTTGTTTATTTACTTGTGGGGTTTTTTTTTGTTTGTTTGTTTGTTTTGTTTGAGGCAAGATCAAGTAGCTCAGGCAGGCCTCACTTTATTGTACAATCGAAGATGATTTTCATCTCTTGATCCTTTTACTTCATCTGGGATTACAGACATGAGCCATCAAGAGGGACTACTGTAAGCTTTTTTGAGTAAGTATTGGTATGCTAATTTAAAATTCCACTTGGAGATACAGAAGACTTAGACTAGCCAAAACAACTTGAAGGGAAAAAAGAAAACAGACTACTACTACCTGATTGAAGACTTTTTATAAGTTAGCAATAATCAAGATAATATGTTACAAAGATAGACAAACAGAATAAAGAATTTCAAAATTGACCCACACGAAAACGGGCAACCAATTTTCAAAAAAGATACAAAGGCAGGGATTGAGTAAAAATAGTCTTTTTAATAAATAATGTGAGAACAATTAGATATCCATACTTTTTAAATATGAAATTAAGAGGAATACATGCATGAAATGCTAAAATAAAAATACTGTATTGCAAAAATACAGTCTGATAGTACCTTATACTGTATATAAAAATTAACCCAAAAGGATTTCATATTAACATATTAACAATTATGAAGCTGATATATATGCTATTGAGTTTCAAAGCCCAAGGAAATGGATAATAGGGACTATTCCTATCAGAGTTGAAGACTGATATTAAAGATAATCAATTATGCTAAGATAAATTACCATGTAGCAAATTAGAATCAGAGACTTAAGTATGAATTCACAATTAAATAACAAGAGTAAAAATGTGTAGTTGCAGAAATAACTACAAATATAGGTATAGGAAAGCTACATGTATTTTTTTGACTCTGTCAAGAGAACCTAGACATAAAACCAGCAGCAGTAAATAAACTAACCACCCAGAGTGCGGACCTTGGTTTATAAAGAACATGCTCAACAAGTACAAACCAGGGACCCTTTAAGAAATGATTGCGAGAGTTCTAAGCCACTAAGACTACGTAGTGAAATACTGTCGATAGATAGATAGATAGATAGATAGATAGATAGATAGATAGATAGATAGATAGATAGAGAGATAGAGAGATAGATAGATAGATCAATCCCCCCCAAAAAATGAGAAATGATTGCAAGGACAAAACACAGAGAATGGAAATAATGTCCGAATGCAAAGATACCTCAAATCAGTAAGTAAAAGAGGCTAGTAAGTCAAAGGAACCATGGGGCCATCTAAAGGTCTCCCACTGACTTAAGCCACAGCAGGTTGGGTATTACAGTAAGTGACTAACATAGAACACGAATATGACCTCGGGTCTGAAATAAATATAGATGGTTTCACACTGACATAATAAATAATTAAGGAAGAAAAAATAAATCTTAGAGGATTTTAGATAATTTATGTAGATACGACTCTATATAAGGTGTAGTTACCTTCTCTTCATTCCCTTTACTCCTAGGATATACTTACTGACTTACTTCCAAAAAACATAATATGGAAAGGGCAAAAATAGTAAACTTTATACTCAAGTAATCAAGAATAAACAAGAGTGACAAGGCATATTGATGTCCTTAGCCCTCAACTCTACCCTAAATACACACCCACACACACACCCCAATTACAATATGATGAGAAGGGCACTTTGTCAGGTGAGTGGAGGAGTAGAGTCACGCTATAATACACATGCTTGGCTCAAAATCCTGTTGCTTCTATCTTCCAAATATTGGTATTCCAGGCATGCACCCTGACACTTGGTGAAAGGGTACTTCTCAAAACGCATTTGAAATTATGAAGAGAACACCACACAAACCCATCTTAGAGGACTGTCTAACCAATGCATGGTCAATCCTGCTCAAAATTTCCACAGTCATGAAAAACACAGGATGATGAAGAAATGAAGAAACTGTCATGGTTCAGAGCAGATGAAGGAAATGTTAGAACTACAGACAAGGCAAAACCCAGGAAAGAAATAGCTTTAGAATGATCATTGGTAAAATCCAAATGAAGGCTGAAGTTAATTGCAATGAACAATCTGAGCGCTTAGTTTTGATAACTTCCCTGGGATTATGTAAGGTGTTAATAATAGGAGAAAGTAGGTGAGGGGTATGCAGGAACTCTCTGTACTACTTCAGCAACTATTCAAGTCTAAAATTATTCCAAAGTAAGAAGTTTATTATAATAATGGGTTACAAACTTAAGTGTAAAAGCAAAGCTACTAATCGTACTGAGTAAAAGAAATTACATTTGATGTTTAGTTTGGCAAAATTATAGCAACAATACATAAGATAACAATCAGTAAATCTGACTGTATCAAACAAAAAACTTGTGTTCTCTAAAAGGCATTTTATAAAAAAACTATACAACTATAGAAAAACTAAACAAAAATAAATAAATAAGCAAACCAGAATCTGAAAAGCATAATATCTAATAAAGGATTTATATCTATAATGTATATAGGACTCTCAAACTCAAAACTAACAATCTGATTAAAATGTGGTAAATATTTGAACAACCTCCAGAGAAAACACACAGATAGGCTGGGTAAAATTCACACAAACATGCCAGACATTATCAACTCCACGGAAGATGAATATAGTACCACACAGTGAGGTCAGTACTCAATGGGCTAAAAAGGATTCGGGAAGTGATGGTAATGAGTAGAGGAAGTAAAATCATCTTCTGATGTTGGCTGGAATATAAAATTAATATATTTTGAAAAACAGTTTAGGGGCTTCTTAAAATTTAAACATAGACCTGCCATTGACTCTAACAATAGTACTTCTAGGTACTTATTCAAACACAAACAAAAAACTATTAATGGTGATAACAGTTTTCGCCAAACTAGTTAGTAACTGGATAACTGATCATTTTACACTCATGCTGGTAGTAGCAAATAGTGAATTAAACAACTTTGATATGTTCATATAATACAATTCATCATTGTAAGAAAAAAACCCACAAATAATATTACAAGCAAAAGCATAATGAGTCTTATGTTGAGTGAAAGAAGCCAGGCATAATGAACACATAATGTATGATTTCATTACTATAAATCTCAAGGAAATTTAAAGAAATCTCGTAACAGAAACAGTAACTGCAGGAGTAGGAAAACTGGGCTGTCTGAGACAGGGACAGGAAAAAGAAAAAGGCTACAAAGGGATCCAGGAAAACCTTGCTAACAACAGCATATTAACTATTTTGATTACAGTCATGATATCACAAGTAGACACTACACCAACCCCAACAAACTACACACGTTAAATAGGTACAGTTTATAGTATAAAGTAAGCCTCAAAAGCCATTTTAAAATCAATATTGTGGAAATACTTTAAGTCTGTATATCAGAAGTCTCAAAGCCATGATACTCTGGACACAGCAGATGAAAAACGAATTTGATGTCTCTTATTTGGCATCATAATTAATACTCATAGAAGAGACATCAAGAGGACATTGTATTGACTACATTACCAAAACACACAGACAGATTGAACTGTCTGTGCATTTCAACTGGTTTTAAACATACTGACATATATGAAGTAGTTAATACAATGTATTAATGGGCAACTGGGTTATCGTTAACCTAAGATCAGTAAAGAAGACTTTGACAATTTGGTTTTATGTCTATTATTTCCATTTTACAGATGTCTAGCAGGTTGAACAATGTTAAAGGGAGATCATCATATAGAGACTGCTTATTCAGACAAGTCTTTCTGGCTCTACAATTTAGTATTTGAATGTTCCTGGTTCACTGAAGAAATGGGGGTCATCTGACAACTCTTCCCTGGAAAATATTTCCTGCAACCTCATCTGGTTTGATACTTAAAAAAAAAAAAAAAAAAAGAAAGTAACTGACCCATGGTGAGTTCTTTGAGTGCCTGCTAACTCCTTACAGTGCAAGATAAACAAAGGGCTATACCAACCATTGTCTGAAATTAAAAGGGCAAGGGTTGGGATTGTGAAGACAGTTTAGGTAGTACATAAGACGGATAAACAAGTTCGGAAAATCATAATATAGCTATATCATATCAATTCTGTAGGCTTTCATCTCAGTGTGTCTTAATTGAAGCAACTATTTTTACCTAGGCTACACGACTGTACAATCTGTTAAAGCAGTTTATTTAATCAAAAGTAAAAGTGATACACAATTTGATGCAAAAATTTTCAAGTCTTTAAAATGGTTAGTAACCAGGATATTTGTGAACTCCTGATTGCTTGTCAAGAAGAAGCCAAATGAAACCTTTTCATGACCTCCTCCTACAAATAAAACTATTCAGAGATCACACCATCTCAAGACACATTCTTGTTTAGTACTTTCCTCTAATGGATAATGAAACATCACAAAATGAGGGGGGAAAAAACCTCCCATCATTTGAAACTCGAGGCTCTGTTCTCTTCAGCACTTTTGCTGTTTTAAATTAAAATAATCTTATGCCTGGCCAAAGTATGTTTCATTAGCATCCTAAATCATCCCAAGTTCAGCTGGAGTAACCCACAGTTCTCTTTAGTTTGAGGGGCTTCTATGGTCATCTTGCTCTCTTGCCAATGCCTGACAAGGAAAAACCTTTGGTTCTTGTTGGATAATTACTTGCAATGCAGAAGAAGTTAAAAAGTATATATTCTCGGCACGTGGAACCATTATTTTAGTGTACTAGAACTGTTCTGAAGTGATCTTCTGCATGAAAAAGAAAAACAAATTCACTCTTCTCCGCGGAAGAAAAGGCCTCCCTAAGGAAGTCTCTCATGAGGGAAGCATGTAGTGTGATTCGATGCCATAAACATGGAAGTAAACTGAAAGAGTGTTCACACCTTAGTAATTTTTCTCTGAAATGCTGTTTCCTTATAGCACTAACGTTTTGATTTATGCTACAAGGGCTCCATTCTGAAGAGAAACTAAAACTCGATTTTTTTTTTAAACACAAAGGGAGGAAAAAAACCTTTGGGTAAGATGCACTGTGAGCAGCAGAGGACTTGGCTTCTGAGGGACAAAAGAAGGAACAACTTTAACCCACTTTAAATGTAATTACTTTTTCTGAAACATGATAGTAAAGTGGGAATAACTAAATGATTTCAGAGCTCAGTAATGCAAAGCTGGGTAACCGATAAGATGACAAAAATAAAAGCTTGGGCTAAGAAACCCACCAGACAAAGGAAACTACCACCTCCCAGAAGCTGATATAATTTTCTTAGGTTAGCCTCAGAACATAGGCTATGCAGTTTGCTTTAGTTCTTCCATTTCTACCTTGAATCTGACTACTGAGTTCCTTTCATAAATAAACAGGCTAACATAAATGGTTAATGATTTTTTTTAATGTTTCCCTTTGTGATCTTTCAGAGGAAACATTTCAATCTTGCAAGATCGGACTCCTCTAAGCAGCTTTCCTATGTCCTGCACAAGCAGATACTATTCCATAAACAGAAACCATGCTTGAATTAAGAAGGCTTCATGAGAGAACTGGAGTCTAATTACATAAACACACTTCCCTACAGGTAGATATAAATTTCAAAGATCTCTGAAATCTTATCTTTAAAGGCTGGCAGTCCTTTTTTAATTATGCTAAGAGTCCCTTGTCTGCTTGATCTCTTGTGAACAATTTTAATCAGGCCAGCTTAATACACTCCGTCTCACAGACAACTTAACAGAGCTCTCAACTATGAGCTAATGGGAAGACAAGGAACCAGAAGGATTTTTATTAAAAGGAAAAAATGGCTAGCCTAGAGATTTGGCCAGCAATAAAGCAAGATTAAATCATGCTTTTCCCTCACTTAGCCTACTTAACTTTAAGAACTACAGGCATATAATTAATTTGCTCTTGAGATTTACTCTGTAAATGTAAACATACTGTTTTTTTTTAATTATCTTAAAATTCACTGGTTTTTAATCATTCTCTTTTTCCGTTCACAAACGGACTAATGTTCAAACAACCAGTTTTTCAGAGCCTAAGGACAGTCCCCAAATCCCTTAGAGGATTTGGACAGAGGACCTTGTATCAAATGAGTGTTAAATAGCTAAAGTGCCTGAGAAGCCTTCCCTGCACGCCTCTCCATCACCTGTTACCGTGAATGTCCTTTACATCCTGAGGTCCTCAGGAGACATGGCTAATGTTCAAAGTCCAAATTTTCAACTGAATCTAGATGATCTAAACCTAAAAGCCAGTATAAGTGTTTCCCTTAAACAACTAAATACAGAAACTATGTAGATGGTTGCCTAGACCCGAGAAGTCTGCACCTAGCTAGCTGATTTTCTTGCTTTGACTGCCAAACTGCCCTGAAACTAAACATGGTTTTAGTCTCCAATTAGTTCAGATGAGTTTGGCACCACGTTCCCCATCCCTCTGCGCCCCAGACCTTGATGGAAATCTGTAGTAGTTCAGAGCCACTTCTCAAAGAGCTGATGTGAGAATTAAGTGGCATAGACACTGGAGAGAAGGCAACACTGCACACTGTGACCACACTGTGAACTGCACATTTTCAATCGAATATAGTCTGAACCCAACAGCCGCTATAACAAATGTTTCCCTTAAACAACCAAATATAGAAACTCCCGACAATATAAATGCTTCAATAAAAGCCACTGTTCTAGACTTTACGAGCCCTGGCTTTGAGATGCAATACAATCAGGAATGACATGCTCAGGTCTTCCTGTTTTCCCTGGAAACCTTGGTCAGTTTCAACACACCTGCACCTCCTTACGTCTATCCACACCCTGACATGCTGCTCCATCCAGGGGTTCTCATTACAGGACAATCTTTCCAGGGTTTCTCTTATGCATTTGTCACTGTTCCTTCATGCACTAGAGCCCACTTCATTTACTGCTATTTCATCTTTTACCTGCTGCTTCTTTTCCTTCCTGGTTTGTCTCTTATATAATTATCATGGGAATCATTCAGCTGATTTAATACTTTTCTAGTTACATTTTTTAAAAGACTACCCTTTATAGTTAAACTAACAAAAATTAAAATATAGATTAACACAATTAAAATAACTAATTCTTTAAAAAATTATGTTTCTGTCATTCATGCTTATTGAGTCCTATAATTCTACTGCTTGCAGTGATAAGCTTTACAAATTCAATTTGTTTGATTAAATGGTGTATGCCAAAGAGTATAGAGAGAGAGAATATAGAAGAGACAATATATGTTCACAAGGTATACCGAAATAAAAAATAACATTCACAATTCTTCACCGTTATTACAGGGTTACAAATATAGATACATGTGTTCCTACAAAGCCTCTAAAAGTTATCTGATCTGTATATAAACTCCCAGGTTAATAAGCTTTCATTCTAACATCAGAAGGCAAAATCTATACAGATATTGTTCAGAACAATAAAAACTAGCTGGGAAAACTATCAAAATAAATTTAAATTGTTGAAAGATCATTGGTTCTCTCCTTTTAGTCATTTTCTTCTTTCCTCAGTAAAATATTCTCTATAGAATACAAAACTTAAAATGATTTGTGATATCAAATAAAATATATTCCAAAGATATATATTTTTCCAGAGTTCATACCTGTTAATTTTCCTAATGGAGTATAAAGTCTCTTCAATAGCATAGAACTAATCTCAACATGCTTCAAATTACCATGTTTTAAGTCTTTTCCTCAGATTTTCTATTCAAGAAAACATACACAAAGAGATGTATCAATTAAACTGACATAAAAAAAACAGAGATGTACTAAAAGTTCTGAATTTTTTTATTTCAAAAAATCTCAGTATTATTTCATTTAATTAAGTAAGGCATTTTTTACATTTCTGAAAAACTTAATTATTACAATGACCTAATTTAGAATTACCTGTAACAGTGGCTCAACATTTGGATTTAGAGAGCTGCAATTACATCTGGCACTGGGTTTTTGGCTTCCAGCATTAATTTTCAGTTAAAAAAAAATAAAAAACAAAAAAACAAAACAGGCTACTTGGAGAGATGGCTGATTCTACAAGTGAATTAGGAAATATTCACATTAAATTGAAATATTCTTCTCTAGTATCAGAAAAAAAGAAAGTCCTCAATAATAATCACAATCAGTGAGGATGCATCAATGAGACAAAGAGGACAACTAAAAGAGCTCTTAATGAACAAAACGGGAATAATTTTAGAAATACAGAATTAGTGGGTGATGACTTAATAATTACAAAAGGGCACTTAGATAAGTAATTGAAAAAGCAATAAAAAAGCAGAAATCCCTTTTGTGGCAGTATTTAAAATAATTTGGTTTTACACGCCATTGTACGGAGGTGCAAGATCTGTGTCTGTTCCTTGAGTGTGGCTCTATAGTGCCACCCTTTTGGAGAACAAGGTGTGGCCATGGTACTAAGCAACTGTTTCACCTATGTCATAGCTGCAGAAACTTGTAGTAAGAGGAGGACCAGGGAATGTGGCATCTGAGGACTGCACACTGCCTACACAGCTTTCTGCAAACAAGGGCCCAGGGAAGAGGAAGAGAGGGGGGTGGAATTCCCATTGCTTTGCTACTTTCGAGTCTTCTCCCTAGCATGCCTGTAGATGTTTAGTCCATTTTAAACTGCCTCAACGATGTTAATTCTTCACAGCACTCTAAATTAGAGTTCACTTGCACTGCAGTGGACAGCCAGGGAACTTCATGAGTTTTCCTCTAACTGCAGCCATACATACAACTTTAATAATCAATTTCCTCATCTATAGTTTGGACAAGCCTGCTGGGAGGCCTCTGTTACCCTATGAAAAGAGGATCTAACCTTGGAATCAAATAATTTCATCAAAGGGTCTGCATTTACATGATTTCTGTCCTAATCACATCTGTGAAACATGAAGATACAAATAGCAAGTTCTAGAGCAAGGCACTACTGATGAAAGTATCAGAAAAGAGGGAAAACAAAAGCAACAACTACTGGGCCCTCATCATTTGGGAAGAGAGCATTTTTCATCAAATGAAGAATACAAGAAAAAATATAATAAAAAACCATAAAAGTGTAATAATATATAGTATGGCTATCACTGTATATTTCTCTAACCTTCCTTGGCCACTGATGTAAACTTGAAAGTCATGCACTCTGTTCTGTTTTTGTGGTTTTGGTCTGAACTTGGCAGCAATCAACTAGGGACCCGGCCTTCTCATGAGATATCAACTTCAGCACTCAGTTATCTACTCACTAACATCACTGTGATTTATCATTATTAAATAACTATTTATTGACAAAACTGAAGGAGGAAGTCTATTAAAACATGATTTCAGTATCAAAACATAGAGGAGTCCAAGGGATTCCCACCTAAAATCTCACTTTTGTCTTCCAGTATCCTGGTATGAAAGCACAAATTTACCAGCTTTGTAACGAAGGATGTGACAAACCAGATGATGGAAGAAACAAGCTAAGAAAACCAAAAGGTATCAATAAAGTAGAGGCCTATGAAATGGAGTTATATTATAATAATTTTACACATCAAAATTCAAAGTTTTCTTATCATGAAATGCAAATTAAATTAAACAGAGGACTCAATTATTTCACAAGTGACAAAAACTGTTATGCCTAAATAGATGACTGGATGAAACTAACCTATTTGCTGTCTGTGTTACATAATATATTTAATATTGCTAGAAAAATACTCTTATTAAATCATCATCCTGAAATTTGTCCAATTTCTCTAAATCTGAATCACTTATCAGATAAACATGTTAGAACTACATTTTTGAAAACCATAATATATAACTTTCAGTGCTCAATTTTAGTATCCCCAGCACTAAACTTGAAGTTGATAAACTAAAATCATGATAAAATGTTATGTCTCATTTAGTCATTTCACTCCTGTACACCTTATGCTAAGGCAGGATTTTACAGAATTTCAGAACTAATTTCTTACCTCCCTTCCCAAAGGTAGGCTTAGGGAGAATATTAGGGAATGTGGTAAAATTCTCAAGCAATACTTTACATCACCAATTCCATTAGGATATAATTATTCCAGGCCACAGAGAATCTGTACCAAAACAAGCTGCACAGCACTTCTCACTGCTCCCTATTCAAGGATACACATGTTTCTATAGTGGGAGATAAGGGAGGCTTGTGATCATTCCATTTCTTAACCCAGGGCCTTCCTGTACTGTATAGACAACAGAGAGCCAGGCACGTCTTTCAAAATCCCACCAATCTGATGTTAATGCACTTAATGCTCTCACAGATGACTTTCCCTTAAGACAACAGGTTATAAGATGACAGGCTATCAAAATTTATCAAATCTAACACTCTTTCGTTATAACACCCAGCTGAGATTTACAATGTCTTTCTTATTTCTTTCTCTTTACTATTCATTATAGTAGTAGCCCCGTGGCTGCCACTAGGAGAGTAATTGTTCCCTGGCTTTTCAAGTCATTCCATATAGTAAGGAAATGCAAATGCAGCTCCTGCCGTGAGATACTTCCTAAAGCATAGCCACGCAAAGTACCCACAATGCATTTAATGATTTAGTTACAGGTACTGACTCACGTTATATCATTATGTAGGTGGTATCCACTTCAGAGAAAACATTAGCAAATTTACACAGGAGAGTAAATTCAAGATCATGACTGTTACGAGATGGAAAATGAAGAAAGGGTCTATTTAAACACCTTATGAGATCCCATTTTATGCAATTTAAAATTTTCACTTAGTTTTAGATGTTTGTTATTTAATAAATGATATTCAATATTTATCAAAGCAAGAACATGCTATAAGATTTATAAAGTACACAGCTTCTACAAAAAGGATCAGCTTCTCAACAAGACATAAAAAAACAAAACGTATGTAACAAATGTTTACAAAGCTCTTGGTAGAGCTGAAATTGTACTATTTTTAAAAGTCTGTTAAGAGAACAACAAATTATTTTCATCTTATCAGCATATTTCATTTATTATCTAATTGAATTCACCAGTTTTATTCAATTAACCCAAATTTACAACGCTCCATAAGAACATTAACAAATACTATCTCAATTAAAAAATAGCATTTGTCACCTTATCTAAAATTTCACAAAATGTACTTTGAATGCAACATTTAATGGTTTTAATATCAATGAGTAAAAGCCATGCCAGCATGTCAAGTCAAATTGGTGAACTAACAAATGAAATACATCTGAAAGTCTTCTCAATAATGATCTAATTTAGAGCAGTTTTAGATATAAGGGTTTGTTTATGATAAGGTAAATTTGGTTATTGTCTGTTTCTTCTGAGGTATGTCACCCTGACCTGAAACTTGCTATGTAGCTGAGGGTGACCCTGAACTTCTGATCCTCCTACCTCTACCTCCCAAGTGCTGCAATCACAGGTATGTGCCACCATACTCAGATTTCCTGCATAAGCCATGCAGGGCAGGTAAGGTTTCATGGCCTTAGCAGGTTGGGATAGTACAGAGGATATGTTCCAAGCCCGGAGATTGGGAAAGAAGAAGGTGGAGTAGAATGCACATGAGCACTAACTTGTCCAGTGTGAGTACAGTGTATACTCGATGTACTCACTTTTCCTGAGTAGCGTATAGAGTATAGAATCAAGCCTGGGCCTTGTGCATGGGAGGCAAGCACTCAATCACCTGAGCTAAAGCCTTGCCAAGAAAATCATTTTCTGCTAGGCAAAAATATAAATAGAATTAAGGGATTTTTTTTTTTGTTTAATTTGTTTGTTTTTTGAGACAGGTTCTTTCTATATAGCTCTGGCTGTCCTGGGACTTTGTCTACAAGACCAAGCTGGCCTCCAATTCATGGAGATCCACCTACTGGCTGGGGTTAAAAGCATGAGGCCCCAGACTAGGAAGGGAGAAATCTTACATTTGTTCTACCCATAGTATAAACAATCATCCCTTTTCCAACCTCCAAACTTACCTCAGGAGCACATCCTGTGCCTCCTCTCAGTTTCACTGAGTCCTGTGGACACTACCCTACCTGCACCTTTCCCAGTGCCTGGGTTTGACCTGGCTCACACATCCTGTGTGTGCAATAGCCCAGTCTGAAAAGTCTGCCTGACCCTATGCAATATATCACCCATCCTGCAAGTCCATCACTGACCTTCAATATGATCTGATGAGTTCCCTAGCCCCTAGTCTGCCTGCAACTTCCAAATCACAAAATTTAGCCCAGATCGCACTTGTTACACACTGGACTAGTCTAGTGAGCCCTGCACACTCTGCTTCACCTGCCCTTTCCAGTCTCAATGCATGGACCAGTCATGATGATTCTGTGCACCACCGCGCCTGGTGAGTCCACGAAAGCTCACCTTCCCATGTGACCTCCCACTCTCAGGCCCAGCCTCAGTCACACATCCTATATGTAGCCCTATATGTAACAGCTCCACACTCCCAGTAGAGCTTGGAGAGAACAACTTGCACACCAGCCCAAGCAGATCCTGCCTTTTGTCCCATCACCATGCTTTCCTACTTACCAATGAATCGGATTTAACCACACCCCAGGAATTTAAAATCGACCCTGAATATATGAAGGACTGACCTACTAACTTTTCATAACTGATCTAAAATCAACCAAGATAGGACCACATCAAGAACAAAATCAAACTCCACTCAAGAGAGCCATCCTAGAATCTCACAGCAGACACACAACTAAAGCATGCCCAGGTCTTAATGCAAAACCACAAACAATATGAAAGGTCAAGACAGTATGTACCCTCAAAATCCGCTGATCCTACAGAAATGTTCTCCAATGACAATTACCTAGATGAACCTCACAAAACTTCAATAAAGAATTAAGAGTTAAAAATGAAAAAATAAATAACTCAATGAAGAGGATAATGAACACCTGAGTGATGTCCAAGAAAAAAAAAGAATGAAGTGCTGAAAACAATTGTTTTAAGGATTTGAAAATAATTCAATAAAAAATAAATCAATAATATAAATATAGAAAAGATGTCAAGGTGAAATAAAGAGAAATTGAAGCCTCAACAAGCCAATTAGAAAATATGAGAGAAATCCTTACAGTTATATTGGATTAAACAGTAGAAAACATATCAGGACTTGAAGATAAAATAGAAGAATTGAACAACACAAGCAAGAATATGAAAAAAAATTAAAGCACATGAAGGAACACTTGGGTAATGGGAACCACGAAAATGTCCAATTATCCAATTATAAGCACATAAGAAGAATCACACGTCAAGGGCATAGAATAAGCTTTTCACGGGATCATGGAAGAAACCTTCCCCAAATTAAGAAAAGATATACCAATACCATATCAGAAGCACTCCAAATAAATGAGACAGGAAAAGAAACTATACAACATACCAACGTTAAAACAGTAAATACACAGTACAAAGAGAGAACTGAAAGCTGCAAGAGATAAACCACAAGTCGCATATAGACAGAAAACAACCAGAATGACAGCTAATTTCTCAACGGAAACCTTTAAAGCCAGAAAAACCTGAGGCGGAGCACTCCAAGCTCTAGAAGAATGCATTTCCTAACTGGATGAGTGAGAACAAACCATACACAAATGTGTAGTAGAGAGTAAGAAATAATAAAAATCTGGGCAGAAATTAGTGAGATAGAAACAAAGAAACTAAAAACTGATTTCTTGAAGATAAAGAAGATCGATAAACCCTTAGACCAGTTAAAAAGGACCAAAATTAACAAAATCAATAGTGAACAGGGAAACTTTATAATGGACACACACACATACACACACACTCACAAAAAATTAAGAACCCTGTTTAGGCCTATATTCCAATAAAGTAGAAAATAATTGGACCAGGTTTTATATTAATTCAAACCACCAAAGATAAACCAAGAAGTGAGCAACAACCTAAACAGACAGACCCCCACAAAAACCAAGGATATCAAAACTATCAAAAAAAAAAAAAACTATCAAATACTAACAAAAATCTCTGACTAAAAGCAGACCAGGGCTAGACAGACTCACAGCAAAATTCTACAAGATTTTTAAAGATTTACAATAAATATTTCTTAAAGTATTAAAAAACAAAAACAGAAACAGATGCAGCACTTCCAAACTTCTTCTCTGAAGCACTCTTATGCCCAAACCAGGTAAAGATACAACAAAAAAGAAAACTTCATGATGAACATAGAAAACTGATGAACAGAGGCAAAAATTCTCATTAAAATATGTGTATGCCAAATAAAAGCATATATCAAAAAGATGATCTACCACAATCAAGTTGACTTTATTATACAAGTGTGATGATGGTTCAACATTGGTAAGTCAATGAATGTGATAAATCAGGAAAATGGCCTTATAAAAACAACACATTATCAGCACAACAGGCACAGGAGAGGCCTGACAAGATTCAACATGCCTTCATGATAAATATCTCTAGAGAAGGTAGGACTGGCAGAAACCAGTATATAATAAAATAAGTATAATACAGGCCATATATGACAAGCCCACAGCCAACACCAACATAAATGGAAAAGAGAAAAAGTTGAAGCAATCCTATTAAACTCAGAACAATACAGGGCTGCCCACTATTCCCAATCATTTTCAACAGAGTGCTTGAAGCAATAGCAAGAGCAAATGTCAAATTGTCCCTATTTGAAATTCCATCAGAAAATGTCTAGAAATAAACAACATTTCAGCAAAGTGGCAGTATATATAAATCACTTACAAAAAGATCAATGGATACACTAACTCTGATAGAAAGATTATGGATACACTTACATTCACAACAGCCTCAAAGAAAATAAAATATCTATGAATAAACTCAACCAATGAAGTGAAAGATCTCTACATTAAAATTTCTCTGAAAAACAGAAAAAGAAATTTGGGATTACACTACAAGACAGAAATGTCTCACCTTCTCAAGGACTGGTAGAGTTAATATTGTAAAAATGATAATCCTGCCAGAGGCAATTAAAGATTTAATGTAATCGCAATAAAAAATCTATAGGAAATTTTTCAGAGATAGAAAAAATATTAAAATTCATAGGGAATCATAAAATGATTAGAGAACCAAAGAAATCCAGAGCGCAAAAAAAAAAAAAAAAAATGCTATGGAAAGTACCATTCCAGATTTCAAGCTATACTACAGAGTTACAGCAATAAAAATAATGTGGTGCTGGGGCTGGAGAGATGGCTCAGAGATTAAGAACACTCACTGTTCTTCCAAAGGTCCTGAGTTCAATTACTATAACCATTTATAGTAAGATCTGGTGTACAGGCAGAATGTTGTATAAATAATAAATAGATCTTTAAGAAAAAAATCAGCATGGCACTGGTATAAAAGCTGACAAGAAAAATGAAACAAAGAGAAGTCAAAACATTTAGTACACATAATTACATCCATTGTTCTATTAATATATACCATTTAGTATAACAAATATGACAGGAATAAACTTATTAAAACATATAACTCTAGAGTCTTTAAAACAACAGTAAGAGAAAGTAAAGAATACTAGCCTTGGCTACAGAATGAGTTCAAGGCCAGTCTGGACTGCTTAGTAACTCTATCTAAAATAAAGCTTAAAGAGAGGGCTATAGGTTAAACTCAGCTGTAGAGCACTGCCAAGCATATGTGTGATCCGAGGGTGGATTCATATCACCACCAGAAACTAAACTAACTTTCAATTTTAAATATGAAATTGCAAAGGACTTCAGATAAGTGAAACAATCTTGAAATTTAAGATAAAATGGAAGAATTTATACACTACCTAATATTAAGTGTAGAAGTCATAATAATTAAAAAATAGGGTTACTGACACAGAGATACTGACAAAAATGGAAGAATAATAGACCCATATATATTTATACAGTCAATTAATTTTCAATGACAGTATCACTGTGATTTAATGGTGAAATTATAAACTTTTAACAAATGGTCCTGAATCAACTGGAAACCCACCTTAATGTTGTATATAATAATGTTAACTAACATCATATATGATAATGATATACTTCTAAGAACAAGATTATAAACCCCCTAGAAAAACATTACACAATACAAATGGCAATGGATGAGACACTATAAAAATTTAATATAAAAACCCAAAGGAAAAATATATAAATTGAATTTTCCCAAATCAAACACTCTTATTCTTTAAAAATACAACTTAATAAAAACATATATCCCCAGATTTGAATGTAAAGATGGAAGAAGTTTTCAAAACATGATTCTACAAAAGAGCATGTATCCCAAGTATGTAGAAATATGTACACACACAATAAAGAAATGAAATCCCATTAAAGCATCAGTCATTTAAGGAAAATAAAAATTAACACTGCAGTGAATTAACACTGTGCTTCATTGGCAAGAATGTACATCCATTACAACCAACATATTATCCATGACAATGTAAAATAGTACAGATACTGTGGGGAACATTTGGGAATTTACTTGTAAAGTGATTCCTTCCCATAATACTTAGAAAACTTCATTGTATTAATTTATCTGGGTGAGATTTAAAAATATATGGCCTTATACATTTTTTATATTTATTTACTTATTATTCTATGTATATGAGAGCTCTGACTGCGTGTATACAGGCACATGATTGCCGGGAATTGCCTTATACATACTTGTATAAAACTTATGTTTCAACTTTAGTCATAACATTATAAGCAGGAAACATTCTAATTCTTACCGCCTACTTCTCACAGAATAAACAGATTGTGATCTTGCCATACGGTAATCACTGTCCAGGAAAAAACCAGGAACTCCTGACTTGAGTACTGGTAAGAATGAAAGAAGACAAGTGTAAAAACTACACACCGTAGACTTCTATACACAGGCACAGTAGGAGGATGCACTAGGCTGGATTTTGGCGCTACAGAAAAAAAGTAGAATAATCCTACCATCTCTATGAAGTTCTAGAAAGAACACAGCCTTAATCAGGAGCAAAGGAATGGGGCATATGAAAATGGCATCTCTTTCCTCCTCTTCTCTTCTTCCCATCCCACACTGAAACAATTCTGCCCAAATGATCCTCCCACTCAGCCTCCTGAGTATCTGGGACTACAGACACATATAACCACACTAAGATATGTTCTCTGTGTTGATTAGGACAATGTTACATGACTTGCACACTTATCAAAATGCACTATACATACAAAACTGGCAAATTACACTAAGAGTAAATTATAACCAATAAAATCAACAAGTAAAATGTAGATACAAGGTTGTGCTGGACTATACTTATAAATGCCAGCACTTGGGAGGCTGGGGGAGAATTATGAATTTGAAGTCAGTCTGGGCTACAACATAAGAACTCATCTAAACTAACTAGTTACAAGCAATCAAATATATGGTGAAGACGTACACATTGGAGGGAAGGCCTGATAACTCACCTTTTGAAGAAAGAATTACAATTTGTTTAAGAAGAATAAGTAAAAAAACAAATTCAAAACAGTACCAGTAAAACAGTCTCTCTTAACTCTACCATCTGTAACACTTTCTTACACTAAGTTTGTATTTCTTTACAATGAGCCATGTTGGGATATAAGATCTTGGTTATGTAAATTTTAAAGGAACGCCTCAATAATATAGATAAATCACTTGAATGAAAATAAGTCCCGGGTTATTCTTTTCCAAAGACTTTCCTCAAAGACCTTAGAACTTGAATTCATTAGGTCTATTCTGCAGAATATCAATAGTTCATTAGCAGGTTAATACCCTACTTCTAACAATCTGACAGTTCTTATACAAATTTTATTTTGCAGCAAATACAAAAACTCAAAAAATATATATTTGAGTTACTAACTACAAAAGCAAAAGTATTATCCTATTCTCCAGAAGCTTGCATTACAAAGAGAAGGTGTGCACAGGATCCTTTACTTGATAACAAAAGACATCACTGAAAGCAAAAGAGTGGCAAGTGACAGCAAAAGTGAAAAATTAATGTCGAAGGATAAACACCTGAGTACTTTTAACAGCAGAGTTGGGGGTGTGTGTGAAATATACAGCACTGACACCGAATACATTCCTGACAAGAGGCATGCAAACAGAGGTCAATGCTGCACTTCAAACTGGCCAGTAGAGGCTGCCAGTACACAGGGACACTGGTTTCCCTCCCTACCACAAACACCAGAGTGTCCAAGGAAGTAAGCAGCAATGCTATGATCTTCATCCAGCCTCCTGGCCTCATCAGAGATTTATATGACAGTGATCATTTTACCTGCATCTCCTAGGCATGTGTCACAACCACCAAGAAACTGAGATAGACAACTTTGAGTATTTTCACACATGATCAGTTAGCTACTGATACCAAAAGAAATCACCAACTACATGTGGTTATCTTTCCAGGAGTTATGTTTAAGTCACAGGAAAATGGATATTTTCACTGGAGAGTAGCTCAATTTATGGCCTTAAAACTCTTCAGTGAAAAACGACTCAGCTGTTGAAGAAAAAAAAAATCAGTTACTGAGTAGTATTAAATCATAATTTGATCTAGACTCTGGAGTAATCTTTAGGTAAAATACTAATACACTTGAAATGTCTCCATGTGCATCAGTCAGGTGAGACTATCCATCTTTCCCACAGCCAAGGAAACAGTGACACCCAAATACACCAAGTGACAATACACCAATTCCTTTCCAAAATTCACTTCAGGAATCTGCTGTATGGTTTTAAGAATCGTATGTCTGGGTCTGTTTTAAATTCTAGAGCTCTGCTATTTCTTATGGAAAGAAAGTCTGCTGTCAATCACTGCACCCCTTTGTCACACAAATACGTGTTACAGCTTTCACTTATCACTCTATTGTATGTAACACAGGCAGCTTAGCATTGAATTTAAGGAGCAGCAGAAGTTAAATGCACACATTACTATTAGGGCGACAGAGGCCAGCAACTACTTGCAGCAACATTTGCTAATTATCGGCAGCTGTCAACCATGAAAACCTAAACCTATTTAAGTCAATATTAGCCTTGGACAACTGAAAAAAATTTCTAATATTTTTGCCTGATTGTTTTCTTTCTTTCCTTTCTTTCTTTCTTTCTTTCTTTCTTTCTTTCTTTCTTTCTTTCTTTCTTACAAAAAAAAACCCTCACAATTTCACTATAAAATACTAAACATTCTGAAAGACAAAGTAACAACACAGTAGAATATGAGAATTACACACTCGTATTAATAACTAACTCACTTACTAGTTCAGGAAATACTTCCTGCCATTTTTGTGATGTTCATTCTGTAATTAGTAGAGACAAAATTTATAGAGATGCAGGCCTCTCCATATAAATTCATATATAAAGCATTCACATTCAACTGCTGACCATCAAGGAAAAAATTCTATTCCTTTATTTAGCGAAAAGAGAAAATAGGAACACAGATTCCAAAGCTGAACGGTTGTAGAAATTCCCAGCCTCATGGACTCCTGTGCTCATACTACGTTCTAACCAATTGTCCATTTTCTTGTCTAGTCCATTAGGGTCCAAGCAAAGAACTAACTAGTTTTGATTTTTTTTTCAAATTTAAAGATCATATCAAATGAAGAAATGATTTATTTAATAAGTCAAAGAGAGAGTCAATATGAAAACTATAGTACTGGGACCAGAAAGATGGCTTGGCCAGTAAAAATGCAGCTGCTCAAGTCTGCTACCCAATGGAACTTATATAAAAAGCTGAATGTTGTTGTTACTGTCTACTTTCCCAACACCCCCACAGCAGGATGGCAGGCAGAGACAGGAAAATTACATGGCAGCTCACTGGACAGCTGTCCTGGAACATGGAGCACAGTAAAGGAAACATCAAGAGAGACCCCATCTCAACAAGGAAGTAGGGAACCAACTGAGGAAAGCTGTCCTCTGACTGCCACACACCCCTTTCTAACACACACGTACACACACAAATAATATTTTAAAAACTTACAGACTCTCCAACACTGTATTCTACAATGTACACACAGATGATTGTTCATAATTGAGGATAGAAACATTTTTTAGTTTGTTAAGAGAGTTTGGTGACTAAATGCTATCTTGGGGTTTGTTTGGGTTTTGTTTTTTGTTTTTTTGTTTTTTTTTTTTTTTTTTAACATAAGAACTTTTTTTTTTTTCGTTCTGTGGCAAGTGTTTATTTGTGCTGTGTATGCCAGCTTCTGGGGATGAGTCAGACCCAAAACCAAACTCAACCCCCAGAGCTAAGAAGACAGTATTCTCCCTGAGTACCAACAGCTCCCATGACTCTGATGGGCATCATGACCTGGCCACAATTCTTCCACTGGTAGGATGGAGAGATTTCAAATGACCATTGTTAAACAATTAAGAAGTGATTAATCTCCTAAATATAAGACTTTCAAAACAAAGTGAGAGAGAGATTAAGAAGGTATTTCCTTCCTATCAAGTAGAAAGGAAAGCTAACATGAAAAACAACTAAGAAACCATATAGTTAGGCTTTTCATGGGCCTAGAAACTTTCTCAGAACTGGAGATTTAGGCCAATTCATTTCTGAGCCCAGTAGCTCTGTTAATTCATTATAACACATGCCTTAACTTGCTATAGACAAAGTCTCTGTCCTGGCCCCACTTCACTGGGCAAACCCAGTTGTCCTTCAAGGACAAATCAAAATCCAACACAATGACAGAGATTTAATGCTCAGAATTTAATTTGGTGCTTCGCAGTTCCTGTAAATGGGCATCAACATTGTTCCTGAGGTCCTAACACTTGACTTATGTGAGCCTCATCCACGGGCAGCTGTGGCCATCAGAGGTCCCAGAGAAACAACCTGACCTGAGCCAGGTACCTGGGCTGCAGATAGTCGCCCAACTCTTCCTTACTGGCTCACACATGGTAGCCCTTCTTCCTGGCCTGCATGAAATCTCCGGTGAGTATCAGAGCTTTGAAGAAGTCTTTCACCCCAAGGTCACTCCCTGAATTGCCTTGGAGAGCTTGAACTTCTAGTGGCCACAAGATGCATTCCCTAGGAACTTGGCTTCCATGTTGTTTTCAGGACTCACTCAGCTGTCCCTCACAGGGGCTCCCCAGGCTGCCACTTCTACTTGAGGGAGCACCCTTGGCAATAGGTCCCACCCCTCTAAGCCATAGTGTTCAAGGAGTAGCAGTCCATTGTAGATGCTGAAGTTCTTCTGAAGCCACAGAGGTGTGGATGAATTCCTGGCCCACAGTGCTAAAGTAGATGTAGCTTGGAACTAGGATGGGTTTCACTGAGCCTAGGGATTCTTTGACAAGACTACTAGGGTCTTCTTGCTGAAGAAGGGACTACTGATCAATGAAAAAAGCTACAGAGGATGTGGAGATAATGTAAATCAGTTTTGATGGCATCCAAGTAACCCTGACCCCTTTGTCCCTTCATCTAGCGATAAAGACATTCCTATGTAGGATATGAGGACCACAAATGCAGAGATTAAATTTTAAAGGAGAGAGCATTACTATCTAATGGAGTCTGGATGCACAAATGATAGCTGTGGCAGCAAGGATGTTGTTTTAATCTCTGCTGATGCCAAGACACACCATTCCAAAGTAGAAACATGCTTTGAGTTTGAGGTCCACAATATCTCCTGAACAATGATATGATATGTTCCCCCTGACAAACAGCTATGGCTGTGTCAACATTCTCAGCTACACAGAACTTGTGGTTGTATACTTAGTCTATCTATGCCCATCCTTCTAACTTCATCTGTAGCAATTTTAACCCCATGGCAAGATTTCCTAAGAAAATGCAGGTGCTTTGGTCAGCTTCTAGGATATGGATGAGGTACTGTGTGGAGAGTGCTTTTCTACACATTTTCAGCCTGAGGAAACTCAGTTTTAGCTACAATGTGAAAATGGTGCCATAACTCAAACACAGGAACTGGAAAGTACAGTGTGGGCCCTAGACCTTCACTGTGACTTAGCATTCCTAATGGTTTATGCTGGCATATGCCTGTGATGACAAAGATGGCAAATATGACAGTAGTCAGGAAGCTGCAACTGTGAAGCAGTTTGGGCTTACTAATGATTTCCAGGAGGAGAACCTGAGGAGGCCCAGCATAATTCCCCACCTTCCTTTTCAATTTGGTTTATTCTTTTGGAATCTGTGGGTACTCTACATGATTGTAAATTTGAATAAAACACAAAAATCTTTGGTTAGGGTGTCCATCTCTTACCCTGCTCTGTGATGCTTAGGGTTAAGCCAACCTTGCCCACAGTACACATGGATTCTACCAGTGAGCTACATTCCAAACACCTTTCTTAGCTGCTTTTTTGTTGTTGTTGTTTTGCTTTGTTTTGTTTTGGTGTTTTGTTTTGTTTTGTTTTGGTATGTGAACATTAACTATTTCCATCTTTCCCTCCAAATATGTTAGCTAAAAGTTCTCTGCAAGTATAGGTCATGACCCCAACACAGCATGTCTTTGGGAGTGCTCTATCATCATGATTTCTCATGTATGGTTGTGATCATTAAATATGCTGCTTCTTAGGCAATACCTATTTAAAGAGAAGGTTATGAGAGTGATGATTTTGTAATAATTAAAAACATGCATATATAATTTTGAGAATCATTTAATAAAACTTTTTTTAAAATATGAGTTCTGGGCCTTTTAAAACTACAATATTACTATTCCATTCCTATCACAGGAAGAAACTGCAGTTTAGTAATTTTTTAAACCTGAGAAGTGGAGATTAAAATTGTAATCTGGCTTAATGTTTTAAGCAAGAACTCTCTGAAATGTAGAACAAAGTTGTAACATGTGTAGTGAGAATTTTGTTTTCTTTAAAAACCCACTTATGTTAGGAATATGTTTTTATTTTAATCCCAGGTGTGGGATATGGGGCTGCTTCATATTGTGCAGCTAACCATGATTTGCCTTGTGCCCTGGCAGGAATGTAATTCTGCCACCTGAAGATAGTTTACATTTGGAATTCTGGGGACTCTGAGAGGGTATATAAACACCAGAGTCCTGAGAGAAGCAGCAGCTGCTGCTCCTCCTGCTGCTGCTGGATCTTGCTGCTGCTTTTGCTATTTGCTGTTTGTTTGCTGTTTGTTGGACTGCTGGTTGATGGCTGAAGATATCCTGATAAGGAAGACTAAACTTGCCCCAAAGAACTCAACATCCTTAATCAGCAGAAAGTAGTCTAAAGAGATTGGGGCTCTCTTTCCCTCTGTCTTTCTCTCCTGCCTAGCGTTGGGGGGTTGGAAGATGTAGTATAGAAAGGTAGGAAGTAGAATCCAATAGAGGAGTCAAAAAGCCCAGCTGTGAGCATGGCTGTGCAACACTTTAAAGTCATTTGATTACATGGTGTGTAAACCTGACCTCATTTGGGATAGACTTGAATGTAACAAATTATGGGAAACAATGAAAGAAGTTGTAAGATATAAATAAAAAACACAAAATAGAGTTAAAACTAATACAAATTACAATAGACAGACAAAGCTGGGAAGTAAATAGAAATATGTGAAGAACAAGGATCTACATGAATGACTTAAATTTTTACTTCAAGCTCCCTTGATGGCAAAATGAAGACAAGGACAAATCAGCTAATTCTTCTTTTCTAGTTTGGTTCTGATAAATCCTTATTATGTTGCTCAAGAAAGCCTGGAACTTGCTAAGACCAACCTTGACCTCATGATCCTGCCTCAGCTTCCTATATTAATATTACAACCATGAACCACTGTGCTTAGCTTACTGTGTGTTAAGAAAAACACTTAGCAAAGGGGCTAGAAAGACAGTTCAACATGTAAAGGAACTTGCTTCCAAGCTTGACCTCCTGAGTTTAATTCCAGGGACTAAAATGTTGGAAGAAAAAAAAAAAAAAAGCCAACTCAGGCAAGTTGGCCCAAATAACTCCATATCCTACCACAGAGATTTATGAACTGCTGCTCTATTCACAAAAGCAACGAAATGTAAACAGCCATCCATAAATGAAATGGAGATATTCATCAACAGACAAATAATGAAATTGTGCATACACACTGTAGGAAGTGGTGGAAGAGGGGAACAGGCAAGAGCCTACTATAGATGTCCTCTGAAAGGCTCCACCCAGCAGGGGATCAGCAGATACTGAGACTCACAGTCAAACTTTGGGACTTTGGGCAGAGCTCAGGGAGTCTTATGGAAGAAGAGGGTGCGGGATAGAAGGAGACATGGAAGGGACAGGAGACCAACAAAGCTAAAACAACATGAGCCCAGGGGGTCCTGCAGAGACTGAGGCACCAACGAAGGACCATGCATGGAGAGGACCTAGACCCCCTGCTCAGATGTAACCAGTAGGAAGCTCAGTCTCCATGTGGGTTCCCAAGTAAGGGAAGCAGGGGCTGCCTCTGTTACGATCTTGGTTGCCTGTTGTTTGATTACTTGCCCCTGGAGATGTGGTCTTGCCAGGCCACAGAGGAAGAGGATCCAGGCAATCCTGATGAGACTTGATAAGCTATGGGCAGATGGCAACAGAGGAGAATTCTCCCTCTCAGTGGACTAGAGGAAGGTGATAGAGTGGAAGAGGGAGGAAAGGTGGGATTGGGAGGAGTTGAGGAAGGAGGCTGCAATCAATAATGAATAAATTATAAAATTAAAATGTATATATTTTTTAAAAGGATATAAAGCTAATTGACTTCTAGTTTTCACTTTTTTTTTCATTTTAGATGGTTACATGTATTCAACTTACTGTGTATTGATGCACCAATAACTATGCTCACATGCCAAAATAATGTGATAGTGTTTGAGGCAGTGGTTACAATTATAATGTAATAACATATTAATATATTGTTAATAATTTAGTTTTTTATTTTATATTCGGTAATATCACAATAACTTTTTCATATATCCTTAACTTCTTCCTCAGAATAATATCAAAATGTAATGAGGCTATTTATTATTATTATTATTATTATTATTATTACTATGACTTAAGTCTTATTTTCAAATGACAAAGCTAAAATCTTGAACATTAACTCTACATGTTCAATGTTCCTTACAAATGTCAAGGTCAAGTCTTAAGCACAAGTCTTCTAATTCCAAGTCCAGCGTGCCTTTTGATCATGCATTCTGGGCGGTGGGAAGTAAGGTTTCTGCAACTCTTAACCATTCCTATGCCAACCCTGTGTAACCTGACCTTTCCCAGTCTGAAATTCTGAGTGACGGAGCTTGTGGAGGTGTTGCCATTATGATTATTTATGACAGACCACCTTATGCATCCACTGTAGAACTGTTTTCTAAGAATATTTGTGTAATGTTGCCAAGAAAATCCCCATTCACATTATGAATGGTCAATAATAAAGTTTTTGTGCTGGTAAAATAGCTGAACAGGTAAATGTCCTTGCAAAGCAAGCCAGCTGATCTGAGTTCAATTCCCTGAACCCGTATAAAGGTGGAAGGAAAGAACAGAGCCAATAAAGTTATCCTCTGACCTCTACATATTGTGCCCTGGCACACACACTATAAAATTTTTTTTATTAGAATTAAATTGTTGATTATCAGAAAACCTTCCTAAAATCCTAAAAGAAAAACAGACAGCAAAAAAGAGATGCATAGCAGGTAGACTTATACATTATAAATCATCCATGCTCTTGCTCACACCAATTTAACAAAACCACAGGACTACCTGCCAGTTCCTCAGAGCCGTTCCACTAAATTCATAACGATTAGTAACGGCCAGGGTAACTGCATGTAGTCGAGCCTGCTTCTTGTCCTTTCGTTGGACTCTCCTCTACACTGGTATGAAGACCTAGGCTCTGTGCTTCTGACTGGCTCCCAAGAAAGGGCACGGCTGGCCATGAGGCCTGATGAGGTCCTGGGACACAGAAGGCTTTTTTTCTTTTGGACTTTATCAAGCGTAAAGCAGGCAATTTATTTTAAGCAGAAAAATAAAATATAATCTTGGGCCATCTGGTTCTGTAACACTCTATATTTGTTTAGAAAGGTCACTGTTGTCAAGTTATTGAATGTTATCTCTGGAATTGACAGGAAGAGGGAAGGTGTTGAAAGCAAGCCAGGAATACTAAAGCACCGGATATTAATGTGTAAAATTGTGAAGTAGTATTTAAAAGGTTGGTCTTCAGCGATAAACAGACCACAGTTCAAATCCAAGCTTCACCACCTTGAAATGACCTGAGGCATGTCACCACATCTTTTAACTCAATGGTCCCTTCTGTGAAATCTAAGTAACAGTACTGTAGTGGAAAGATAACAGACACATAAAGCATACAGATATATGCATGTATGTAATCAAGTCATAGTTACCAGTCAAACTATAATAGATTTTAATTTCAATATAAGTCTGTTTTAATTTTTCTTAGTTTTGTTTGGAATTAAATGTTTACATTTTCTTCATTATTGTGCATGTATGTATATATCCATGTCAGTTACCTTTAATGTGAAATCTGACACATCCCAGAGTCATCTAAGAAGAAAGCCTTGATTGTGGGATTGACTCAGTCAGATGGGCATGTAGGTATGTCTCTAGCCAACTGCCTCAATTTTAACTGATACAGGAAGGCCAGATTACTGTGGGTGGCCCCATTCCTACACAGGTGGTCCTGAACAGTATAAGCATGCATAGCTAAACATAAGCCAGAGAAGCAGCCAACAAGCAATATCCCTCCAAGGATTTGCTTCAAGTTCCAGCTTGAGGCCCTGTCCTGCCTTCCTTCATTGATGGACTGTGTCCTAGAAGTATAAGCCAAATAAGTCCTTCCCTCATCTAAGCTGCTTTAAATCAGTTTTTATCAGAGCAACAGGATGAAACCAGAATACTCTGCATGTGCAGGAAGGTCAGAGGACAATATGCAAGAGTCTGTTCTCTCCTTCTACCACATGGATGTAAGGAATCACACTTAGCGTGTCAGGCTTGGCAGTAAGCACCATTACTTGCTGAGACAACTTGTCAGTCTGACATGTCTGACATTTTTTTTATTACTGTTAAGAACAATTCTCCAGAGAGCAAATAGTATTCAAATACAAAATCATGGTTTATTATGTGGTTTTGAAGTCCATACCAAATAAAACATACACTCAAACAAACAAAAAACTTTTTCATAAAGGGAAAGGAAAGCTCTATTAATAAACTCCATCCAACAATTTTCATGTGGCCAAAAAGCAATGTTTTCAACTCAACAGATCAGAGTCCAGGACAATTTATGACTCTTAGAGGTGGGCAGATACTTTTCTTGCACTTCAGTAGACAGGAACCCCACATACAATGTTTCCCAAATATAAAAGCAAGCTGAACAAAGACTGCACTCTTGATCTAGGAAAGATTTTCATCTGCCCCATCTTTAAATTATTAGCTACTACAAAGCCTTCTGTTTAGTGTTCTAACACTTTTCCCCTTGAACTGTTGGGGTCTCTAATTCCTCTATAATACTGACTGAAGAGACCTGAGAATTAATAAAAAACAAATTTCATACACTGGAACCCAATGGCTAATAATAAATGTCTGAAAAACATGCATTGGACTAGGCAAATGAATCAAAGAAATGCATACACCTAAACAAAAAGAGAGAAGAGGAAGAGCGGTTGACCAACCTTTGTCTACCAAACTTGGAGTGTGAACTCACACCCATCATTTCCTGTCGAACCACACTGACATACCACAGGGAAATTCAGAGCCTATGTTCTCTTTTTCAGTTTGCATCTCACTTCTGATTCCAGATGCGCACATGCATGCTCAACACAACAGTAGTATTTGGTCCTAACCCTTTGGGAACCTTGATTTACACATTCTGAACTTTTCTGAACATATTTAAGAAACAAAGCATAAAACTAGACTTCTTATAAGCACGGATGAGTGTAGGTCTTTCTGGAACTATAGTAAGAAAAGGTTTTTTATCACAGTCAAAGTAGTTCATTTAGATTCTAAATTAAAATGCTGGTGGAATAGATGCTTCATTTTTTGGCTATTTATTCACAATTTCATTCTTCTAACAATTATCTCAAAATTTAAGAATTGGATCTAATTGAAATGCAACATTTAGTAAGAATATCAGCAAATAACAAAGGAAGTACAAGTCCAACATGACATTATTTGTCAGTAAGACCAGTGGAGGTCCCAGGTGCTGAGGCAGGGGACTTACTTACTGGATAGACCCCTTCAGGGAGGAGCTATGCTTGAGGACCGGAGCCAGCCCATAGAGTCCATACTCTATGGATGATGGTTGCTGAAAGCTGTTTTAGAGCATCTGTGGCCACATACATAAAGTACAATTTGAATATCCCAAGAAACATTATTCCAGGCTATACGTTTCATTTTTATACTAATGTATCTAGCTTTTTTCCTTATTGTTCAAATTAGGAGAAGGAATCTCAGAGACAATCTCTTGTCAAGCATAGACCATGAAAGTGCAGCTGAGGTTCCAAAGTCCATTTCCCTTGGACACTGATTTCACAAGACTTCCCACACTAGCAGAGGACAGAGCTCTGTGGTAGGACACCTTAGCATGTGCAAGATACTCACTCAGTTCTCTACCAGCCAAATCAGAAGCTTTCCTCAAACACAAATTCATCATACTAATTAAGTCTGTGAAGTAAAAGTAAAAAGGATAAATATTATCTCTAGCTTACAGGTCAGATTTTAATCAGAAGAAATGCATTCAAGGCACATCAGCCAACAAGAGACAGAGTCCAGAATACTGATCTGCCACCAAGTGCAGAATTGTCCATTCTTAACTCTCTTCCATATAATACTATAATACAGTCCTTATGACAGTTAAAAACAGGATAGCAACCATATCATACCAAAGAGCCAATGGATGCAAAGGTTTGCTAAACTAAAAATGACCAAACTTACATACTCCTGACAACTATGTGATTAGAATCATGACTTCAATTATAAACATCATAAACATCCTCTATAAGCTGAACTAATTAAATTGTTAGAAAGGTTCAGCAAGTCTACCATCCTAAAGCAAATTTTTGACAACACATACATACTTCGAGGAAGAAACTCATGAAGAAGTGATAACAGATGCACGAGAAGATCCAGAGGGTTGAGTGAGATGGAGATGACCAGGCTGAGAGAGCACTGAAGCAGGACATCACAGAAGCGGCATTTATGGGATGTTTGAACACAGAAGCAGGAAAGGGGCTACCGTGATGCAAATCACCACTAAGGAAGCTAAAGGTGCAGACAAAACCACAGCTCTCTCTGCCCAGTGTTGTCTTCAGGTGCTATCCCATAGTTTACACAAAAAAGACCATAGGTTTTAAACAATGAAGAAATCTGAATGGTTAGTCTCACACATTCATTCCAGCATTTATAAAACAATAGCCCAACTCCAATATTCTACCATTGGGTCAGAAAACGGCAAACTATTAGCAAAATTTGTAGGAAGACACTTGAAAATAACAATGTCTGTAGTAAAGAAGAAAACAAATACTACTTTGCAGTATTCAGACAATAATCTGGATAGCAGTTAAAGTGGTCACTATCAAAACATCAGAAAAGAACAACTACTGATGAGGATGTGGAGAAACTGAAATTGTTTTATAGTACTTGTGGAATACAAAATTATGCAATCAATATGCATTTTATATGATATTTTAAAAATCTACTAAGAAATATCTGATAAACTATGGATCAATGAACCAATATGCTCCATAGGCAGCATTTTTTTCAATAATTGTCTGAGCATATTATTTAAGATGGAATTCAAACATTAGTATCACAATTAAGTTATACTGAAGCCTTCACAAGAGAGAAGACATTCCAAAGCAAGACACATGTGCTCCCATCTTCCACTGATTACTCACACAGCAAACCCCAAAATTAAAATTTCTCCACGAAGCCTATATTAGGAGAATGAAGAGCCTAAAGCCCTGATGACACTCAGTGAAGCTTTATTCAAAGAAAGGGACTCACAGTTTGACCTGGTAACTAACATGAATGTTTCCTGAAAGTGTTTTCATGTTTTCTAGAAAGTGTGACACTGTCTCAGTAAAAGTGGGGAAATAAAAGCCTTTCTCTCCCAGGTTTGACCAAACTGCAAATTCCAAATTTAACTCTAGAAGGGATGTTTCCTAATTTATCTTAATTAGGGTAGAGGGCATTGGAAATATGGTTCAGCAGGTGAAAGCACATACTGCTCATACACAGAACCTGAATTTGAGTACTAGCACCCACATGTGTCACAGTGGCCTGTTAATGACAGCTCCAGGTACTACAGCACCCTCTTTCAGCAACCACAGGGACCAGCACTCATCTGCACATACTCTGTACCCTACATGCACCAAACATAATTTAAAATAACTTTTTTTTTTATAGATTGCATTTTATTTGAAACAGTGACTTTGGATACAATCGTATATATATCTTACTTCATAGGACACTCCATGAATGCATAAATTTTGATTATTGAAATTGCTATTTTTGTGACATTACTTACATTTCTATATTTCAGATTTTTTAACATTTTTATTATTATTAATTACACTTTATTCATTTTGTATCCCCCCATAAGCCCCTCCCTCCTCCCCTCCCGGTCCCACCCTTCCTCCCTTTTCTGCATGCATGCTCCTCCCCAAGTCCACTGATAGGGGAGGTCCTCCTCTCCTTCCTTCTGATCTTAGTCTATCAGATCACATCAGGAATGGCTGCTTTGTCTTCTTCTGTGGCCTGGTAAGGCTGCTCCCCTCTCAGGGGGAGGTGATCAAAGAGCAGGCCAATCAGTTTATGTCAGAGGCAGTCCCTCTTCCCATTACTATGTAACCCACTTGGACACTGAACTGCCATGGGCTACATCTGTGCAGGGGTTCTAGGTTATCTCCATGAATAGTCCTTGGTTAACTTTTTTTTTTTTTTAATTACAGGGAAGTTGTGTGTCAGGTTTATAAATCTAAATGTCCAGTAGGATTACTATCATTATGAGACTCTGAATGAGCCACATCATATCTTTATAAGTTCTTTATTGTGTTAAACAAGTACTTTCTAGTATATGTTCACATACCTGTGTTTCTTCTACTATATTTTCTGAGTTACTTTCTTAGTGTTCTCCCTGAGGATGACAATTAGTACTTTTCCTAAATTATTCCCTTTGGGATTAAAATAAATTTATTAAATTGTAATGAATGGAATATTATAATTTTTACTTAATTTAACTGTAGTTTGAAGATTAGAAGCAAAATTATATTACATGTATTTCTATACATACATGTTTTTCAAAAATCTAACGTCACCTTTACAATTGTTCTTTATTTCATGTGGCAACTTGTGATCTTTTAGTTGAACCACTGGGACTATCTTTACAATTTCTTATAGAGGTCTTTTAGTGATAAACTCTTTCAGTTTTTGCTCATTTGGAAATGTGTTCTATTTTTTAAGAGCTTGACTAGACATTGATTGACCATCATTTCCACTCAATAATGAAAATGTATTCTAACTAAAGTACTGCAAATTAGCTGTTAATTTTACAGAGGATCCATATGAGAGAAGTCACTTTCCCCCGCTACCGTCAACGCTTTTCTGCCTTCCACTTTCATAAATAAATGTGTCTCTAGATATGGGTATTTTGGTGTTTAACCTATTCAGACTATGCTGAACTTGAATGTGTAGATTAACATAGTTTAGCTGTCTTGGGAAGTTTTCTATAATTGTCCCTTTAAATATTATTCTTGCCCTTCCTTTCTTCTAGAGCTCCGTTTATGACATTGTTACAAGTGATGGCATCTCTTGAGTCTCTTTTTCCTGTCTCTTTTGGGGGACTGGGTTCTCTTCACACTAGACTGTCTCTCTGGACTTCTCTCCAAATTGAGTACTTCCCCTGCCGGCTCTGTAAGCTGTTGAGTCCCTCCTGCAATTCATCTGCTGTGCTTCTAAATTCTAGAATACCAATGTGGTTCTTTTTTAAATCTAATCATTGTATTCTTTTTGATGAAACATCATTTTCTTCCTTTTTAACCCGTTAGTCATGTCTCAGCAAGTTCTTCGAGATTTCACATTTATAACAGCTACCTGTATGGCCGCAGCTGGGCAAGCATGCCTACAATCCAGCGCTCTCGAGACAGAAATAGGGAGATGGCGATGCGCTCTAGGCCAGCCTGTTCTACCCAGTAAGCTCCAAGCCAACCAAGGCTACATAAGGAGACCCTATCTCAAGAAATCAAAATCAATTAAGCAAAATTAATTACGGACTGGTAAAGAACAGCTTTCTGCTGGTAGTTTTTGTTTAGCTGTTTTATTTTGTCCTGTCTATGTGTTATTTCCTGTGACAAAAAGGCGTAACTGAAAAGTTAACAGGCTTCCAACACATGCCTGGTCCAGAAAACTTCAGTCCAACTAAAGCACAATGGTGTGACAATCAAAATTAACTGAATGCCACAGAGCCACCTTCATTTGCATGATGGGAAGTGTATGGATGGAGAATGCAGCAAAATGGTTTACCCTACCCACAAAGGATTCATTTCCTGTATCTAATTATCATATGTAAGTAGTTCTTTGATTACAACCCTGCCTGCTGCTCTAGCAGTAATATTAAATAAACTGCTTTTATGTCCTCTTGTCTAAAGGGTAAATTCTCTCACCACTTTGGCAAATTCCCTGACATATTTCATACTTCAAGTTTAAATGTTTTGTTTAAAACTGGATGTTTTATATAGCATATTTTAATAACTGGTGTCTGAATCCTCAAGGCACTGCTCTCCCAATGGATCTGGATTTTTTTTTTCAAATGGTGCTAATTTAGCACTTTTATGAACTATTTTGCACAGACTGTATTACCTGCCTAGCGCCACCAACGTTTTTGCTCTTTTTTTTTTTTTAATTCCTGGTTTTAATTAGTAAGCAAGGCTTACTAGTGGTCACACTCATGTCCATATAATACAGTGTTCAAAGATGGCAGATGATGTCAACTCCCTTGGCTTTGCATGTTCCATCCTTTGACAAAGGTGTCTTTATAAACTGCCAACCCTAGCCTGAAAAGGTTTATAAGAGAGTCTTGGATCTCACTTCTTAATGATACAGAGCCCTAAGATGAGCCACAGGTGACATTTTTAAATCTTTCCTAGGCAAGT
The DNA here is from genome assembly GCF_030254825.1 of Meriones unguiculatus. NCBI lineage: Eukaryota > Metazoa > Chordata > Mammalia > Rodentia > Muridae > Meriones > Meriones unguiculatus. The sequence continues at coordinate 44,412,178 of NC_083349.1, forward strand.
ATCACAGCCTCATTTATAAAGCAGACTTTTAGATATCAAGGAACACATCAGAGCTTTCTAATGCTCCTCTGCTTGGATAGTTCTCCAGGACTTCCTTTAAAATTCCTAACCAGTCTCTGGTTTGTACCAAATGAAGCTATAGCCTTACACAGTAGCGATCTTGCCAAGGGTTTGCTATTGTCTCTATAATGCCCTGGAGAAGAGCTTTTTCTTTCTCCAAGCACAGTTCCAAGTCAACCAACTAGCCAAGTGCTTTCTGGGAAGAGTTTTCCCAGGGAGCTACAAGTTCAAACAAAATACTAACGATGCTCTTGGGATAAAGGTTTAATGTAGCTCCAAAAGCATCAAGATTCATATTCTCACTCTTTCTCCTTCCCCCTCATTCAAACTTGCACAGTTGTCAGATTTTAACTAGATAACTAGGGTGGAGTAGAAGGGAGATGGAATACCAAGTTACAGACTTCATGTTTCAGAATTTTCATCATTTTCTCTTGAGCAATCATTTTTGTTTTCAGTGTACTCTCCAGCTTTGTCAATTATCAGAATCCTAAAGGTAGCTTGATTTTCATTATTTTAGTCATATTTTTGTTGTTTTCTTTTGTTCTCCATAGCTCTGGAAGTAAACCATGCTCTGTATTTTTTAACTATCTTTTGATTTTAGAAAAATCTTATTGTAAATTTTAGTTCATTGATTCTTATCTACAGAAAAAAATTGAGAAAATTCTATTGCAGTGTTTAAAAGAAAAAACAAAACAAAATTCTGTTCTCCAAGGAAGTAAAAATAAGCTTCTGAGCAAAGCCTTATCATGCTGCAATTTTTTTTCTATTAAAATAAAGGAAGTTTGGGATATCTGCTTGGTCACAGCCTCCCAAATCCTTTCTATAAAACAGAAAAGGCTCAGTGAAAGCAAAAAGGTGTTCCATCTTACCTTACTTGATAAATCCAATTCAACTGTGACAGGAGGAATTTAAAGGGGAAAAAACCCCTGGAAATCTGGAGTAAAGTGGTCAAAGATGAGAAAACAGTATACAGAAACTCAGTATATAGCCCTACAAGAAAATGGAGGAGCTCCAGAACAAAGATAGCCCTAAGCCAGTTCACAGGCATCTCCCTCCAGTGAGTACTCTGAAGAGACACCATACAGGAGCAGGTTTACCTCAGATCCACACAAGTTCAGCCAATCCTATGGCCAAAGTCAAACTGAAGTCAAATTTAAAAAATAACTTCTGGAAAATAATTATTCATTACTATCATTTCTCTTTAATGTTATGCATTAGGATCAAAACTATCCAATTAGGGAAAAAAAAAATCCAACACCTGTTCAAGAATGTTGTTGAGTATTTTTTCTCTTGTACAACAAATTAAACCAAGAGTAACTGTCTCAGAATAATTCTCATTTTTGCATACAGACAGGCATCTATCTTACAAGTGATCATGTGACTGCTCCCCACCTGCAGATGAGACATAGGCAGATCGAAGAGACTGGGATAGCAAGGCTTTGCTCTCCATGCTCTTTTCCAACCTTTCCCTTTCTATTGGTCTTTTTAGAAGGCTAGTGAAATCTGTTACATGATTCAGTCTCCTAGAAATAAAGATTGAAGCTGCCAGGCCCTCCTAAAGCTTACACATTGACCTGGAACAGCTTTAATTCTATGCTGTTGTAAAATATTCTTTTGCATATTTGTTAAAGCTCAAATGGAAAGAAAGGATAAGTTAGACCTGTAATTATAAGTGAAACTTGATAAATCACTCATAAGCCAAACAATCCTCAACAAGTCAATTAATCTTTGATGTATCAGCTCCTCATATACATACTAGGCAAAATTATATGTGCCCTATTTTATAGGAACTGTGGTATAAACAAGCCGAAAACACTTTGAAAACTATAAACTATTATACAAATGTAAGAAAGTATTATTTACCTGAGAGAATGCAAAGTTCAATCAATCTAGACAGGCTCCATTCTAACAGTAAATTATAATCATAATTATGTCAAATATTATGTTACTGGCTAAAATTATACCAAATTTTACTACAAATAATCAAGACTTATAACTTGTCCAATTATATAACAAGCCACAAGTGGAAAAGCCTTTATTAATCTTTAAAAATATAATAGATTTTTAATAAATATTTGGCCTCTATACTAAAAAACCAATAAAGGTAAGATTACCTGGCTTAACTGCAAGGTCTTCTAACTATATTTCACCAGTATTTGTTATTCTTTTTTTCATAATAGTCATATTTTCACATGCATCTGCTAAAACTGTAATCACAGTGTTGTGGACTGAGTGTGGAGTGTTCCACATAGGTTCCTGTTTAAACATTCGATCCCTAGTTGAAAGTGCTGTTCAGTTAGGTTGTGTCCACTTTAGGAGGTAGAGCCTCGCTGACTGAATGGGGTCACAGGATGGAGGACTTAAAAAGGTTTTACAGAACACATTCTGGTTCACTCTCAGCTTCCTGGATGTGTTTGCAGTGTGACCAACCAGCTATTGATCCTGCCATATGTTTCATGCCTGATTCCATGATGGACCCTAGCCCTCTGGAACTGTAAGCTAAAAATAGACCCTTCTACCCTTAAATTACCTTTTTCAAGGTATTTTATCACAGCAACAGAAGAGTAATTGAAACAGAAAATATTACCACAAGTGGGGTTGCTGCCCTGATAAACTAAACCATGTGGTCTCCAGACATGGAAAAGCGAAGTTTGGAACTTTGAGAGAGAAAAGGTCTAGAAGGTCATCAGCAGAGCTTAAGTGGGCTGTTCTTGTGGGAGTTTTAAATATAAGAATGCAAATAATTTGCTGACTATGAAAGTCTGGCTTATAAAGTTTAAGAGGAGAACAAGGACTCTATTGGGACCTGGGCTAGAGGCTATTTGAATTATAGTCTGTCAAAGAATCTGCTTGCATTCTGCCAATGTCCCAAGAACCTGAGTTAAGCTGAATTCAAAAGTAATGACCTAATTTGCTTGACAGAGAAAATTTCAAGCTAGGACAACACTGAGGCTGTGTCATGGTTATTGCTCACTGCTCTCTTTCAGTTCATATGTACAGTCAAAGAGAATAAAAGTAGAGTCAAAAAATTTTAATGACAAAGTATTTAAAACTCTTTAAAGCTATCAGCATCATTAAGGAAACCCTGATTACTGTGGGACAGTAAGAAAGAGACCCTGGGAGCAAGACTACACCCAAAAAAGGGTCAGCTTGCAAGGGACACACCAAAGCTCAGAGTGCCACAGGGCCACCTGTTTCTAAAAGCAACAGAAAAAGAAACTAAGGCACAGAACAATATACCATCATCACCACAAGCATGTATCACTTCCACATCTACAAAATGTTTTCACACATGATTGTATTCTTCCCTCTTTTAAACGTTGCTGAGTGTGGTAGGAAATGCCTGTAAACTTAGCACTTGAGAGGCTAAGTAGGCAGAAAGACTGAAAAAATTTAGGGTAACTTAAACTACAAAGGGGGTGTTCCATGCCAGCCAGGGCTATAGGGTGTAACCCTATTTTAAATAAATTAGTAACGATAATAATAATAGTAATAATAATAATAATAATGCAATAAACACACATACCCACACCTAATCTTTATCCTACATGGTTTTCATAGGTCATGTCATGATATCATAGCACTAGCAGAGAAAAACAATAAATTTATAGATTTACATACAAAGAAATGATTAGAACAAAATCACAAAAAATCATAGCAAAAGTTGTGTTCTTGTATATGTGCCCTTGAGATTCAAACTGGGGGCCTTCTGCACAATAAACACATATCACACTGAGTCACATCTCTAGGCACAATTTTTTAAGTGGTTAAAAAATGGCAATCTAACATTTGGCTTACAATTAATCAGTCACAAAGAAGTGAAAAATGAGTGACTCTATATTAAGAAGCTATCTTGAATTCTGGAGTTAATGTGAAGTTTACAGGAGTTTAATGAGGTACTGACTCCAATACCTGACACATAGTATCTGTTAAATATCAATGTTATGAAATGTTAACTAGTTACCACGAGACTATCTGAGATAGCTGATGGGGAGGATTGTGTCAGCCTCATTCTTGACTAATTTTGGCCTCTTCTGTCTTCTTTATCAAGTACTTTAAAAACATGTATGATAACATAGTTTCTATCATTAAGATTTTTCTATCTTTATTTCATGTGTATGTTTGTTTGCGTATACGTAAGTATACCACATGCACACCTGGTGTCAAAGAGGCCAGGAGAGGCAGGCAGAGTCTTTGGAACAGGAGTTACAGTCAGCTGAGAGCTGCCATGTGTTTTTTGGGAACTGAATGTGGGTCCTCTGCAAGCACAGCATCTCTCCAGCCCCAACAGAAATGTTCTTTTATCCAAAAAGGAATTTTAGTACCATTAAATTTACTAACAGATAATAATCCAAAACTTGGAAAGATTATAATGTTTTCTAATAATGAAAGCATTGTTTTGATTAATTTTGGAAAGAAAGGATTGGTGTTTGGGGAACTGTCATAAAGATGGAGGATGGGGCGAGGCTTGAGTGAGAGTTGATTGGTCAGATTAAGGACATAATGCCTGGGTGAGGGTTCACCGAGGAAACACAGTTTCTTCCAAGACAAAACTGAAGCTAGTTCCCTGGAATCCATGTGGTAGAGAAGAGAACCAATTCCTGCCAAGTTATCTGCTGACCCCCATAAGTGTGTGCACACACAAATGTGCACACACGTACTTGCACACATGTACACAGAGAGAATTTTGAAAATGTGAAAGTAAAGAGGAAAATGATACTTTATGATAGTGACAATGAAATATTATTGAATTTTTAAAATAAGATATTGGATCAATTTTGCATTGTCAAAGAAACACTCTTTAATTGTTGAGGTTAGGAGTGAACTGAAATAGAGTCATGGAATTGTTTATTATCAAAGATATAAGTTTGTGGAATAAACATATTTGGAAAAGGCCAAAAAACTTTACTAACAGTTCTTCACCTTAATATACCTAAGAAAATAATTTACACATCCCCATAAATTGTACATATCATTTTTAGTCATCAGCACAGAAGGAATACAGCATTATTCTTCCAAGTAGTTGGAAACATGATTATAACAAGAACCATAAGCCTGGCAGAGACTTAAAGAGTACACATATTATTTGGGTTAATAACTAATCCTTTTAGTCTTAAAGACATAGCAGAATTTAAGTTTCCAAATATTTGAAGTATCTGTCTGATTACTCCAAAACATAGAGAACTTTAAGAAGGGTCTTTTGACAAAATAAAGCTGCCCTTTAATCTACAGCATTATGACACTTCATTGGTTTTAGAAAATAAAAGATCCTAACAATAAGACAAATGCAAATCGCCTGGAATACAAATCTTCATTAAGAACACATCTTGCATCCGAATACCCTTGCATTAAGAAAGCCTGCAAGGGGCAAGGACCTTGGCTCACTCCTTCTACGGAAAGCACTTTGCTGTCACTTGGGGGACCCTCCCAATTGCTCCATGTCCAGAAAAGACTGTGGCGAAAATCAGTGAATACTATCACATAGGTGTGTTTAGCTTAGCACACTAAACTAAAAGACCATTTAGAAAAACGTATGTCATCACCTCTTAGAACATAAACTCCACACACATATTCAATTTGTAGAGTGAATTAAGTCTAAGCAATTGAATTAAATTTGATCCTAAATAGATACTTTTAACTTGAATTTGTATATCGTACACTTAACCCTTATTAAATTTCATGGTTTTGAAGAACCGCTGCTTTTAAGATTTTTTTCTGTTTGTAGATAAGAAACTTCACAGATTACAATACAGTAAGAATCAAACGCATATTTGTGTATTATGAAAACCCACCTTGAAACTCACATATGAAAGATTACAGTTCTCAGATGTAAAAAAGGAATCATACCTAGAACTTCTACCACCATTTCTAAAGATCATCATAACCCAGCATCTTCATTACACCCATTAAAGATTACCTTGACAAAACCAAATGTTTTTGTGTTTAACTGCCATGATTGCTGTTATAAAATCCAAGTAACACTTTAAGTACCTTAAGGAATGACAATACTTACTAATGTCACACTGTACCTCAGACAGTAAACATTTAATACAGGAGTCTTACATGTTTAGTAAGTTTCTATTTATTTGTAAAATTATTTAAAATTGCCAAAGGATCTCATGTTTTTCAATGAATTTTATTCCCTGTGGAGTATGTGGTTAGGAAGTATTTCTTAAAAAAAGAAAAAAAAAGGAAGAAAGAAAAAGAGAAAGAAAGAAAGAAAGAAAGAAAGAAAGAAAGAAAGAAAGAAAGAGGGAAAACATCAAGAGTCTAATTTTTATTTCTTGATCCAAAATGGCCAGTAAGGAAAGATGTATATATAAAACTGATCACAAAACAATAAGGAAGAACAGTAAGAAATCCAGGTAGCTGGTCTTAGTTTATAGACAACCATATAGAGCTGTAAATGGCTTTGCAACTCATGATCCCAAATTAAGGAAACAAAAAGTGAATCTGTTCTGCAGACCAGCTCAACTTCCAACAATCCCCCGAATGTGATTCCTGCAGAGTTCTTTAATTTGAAAACAATTTAAAAGTTACTGATATGAGGATAGAATAGTCATATCATACTTCACAGCTGTATCATCAACATAATCACTGCATTACTTGAATTGTTTTTAACCTGTTACTGCTTCTCCAGTCACAGCAAGGGGCCAATGGCTTCACCATAAACTAACCAACCAGACCAAGTTCTTACAATTACTGCATGCACACACACACACACACACACACACACACACACACACACACTCATACACGAATAAAACACAAAAAATTAAAAATCTGTAAACAAGCTACACTATAATTGCTGACCTATATACAAACTTGCTTCCTTTCCTCCATTTCCCCTTCCCCATAATCTTATTCATTTCACATACAACAAAGGAGATTAATGCTGCCAAAACTAAAAAAGGTCTTAATATCAGACTAAAAGGAAAAATGCTTAAGGAGAGGTGTGAAAATTGTTCTCTGCTGCTTTCCTTGGGATGGCTTAAGGATGCTTCCTTCACTACTAAGGAAAAGATTGCAAAGGTTTATTTCCTTTACATTTTCTAAAAATATACTGCAACCAGTTTTAACAGTACATTGTAAAAACTATTCACAAGTTCACGTCTGTATAATTATTAGATATACAATGTCTATAGTCAGATATTCTCAATTATGGAAATCAGTAAGTAAAAAGAGTATCTGATTGATTTGATTAACAATTGTAATGGTTTGAAACATTCGAGAAAATTGCAACATTTCCTAGGAAACTATCTGAAAGAACTGGTACTTTAAATATACTTTGATAAAATTATAGCTCTTAAAATATAACTCCTACACATAAATGTATAGTTATGTTTCAAATCATGTTGTGAGAGCCTAGAAACAAAATTAATCACCATTCTTAAAACTTTATTGTAACCTTATATCCACGATAAAATTTTGAGAAATATACTGGGGAACTTTTGGTGTAACCTTTGGAGGACATTTACAGAAACCCAAATTTGAAAGGGAGGCTACAGCACCAGAGTACAACTGTAATGTCAGAAAGTCCAGGACTTGGGAGGCTGAGTCAAAGCTCTTCTTCATGAGGTCTTGTTGTCTGTCTCTCTTTTCCCATCTCTCTCCCTCTCTCTCTCTCTCTCTCACACACACACACAAAACACACACACACACACACACACACACACGGGGCGGTTGTATGGTTTTTCTTTCTCTTTAGTTCTGAAGAGATAGTTTTATTTCTCTTTGGCCTTGTCTCCTAATTAGCAAACTGTGTATTTACTTTTCCCACAGAAACTGAGGATTTCCCTCAGTAAGAAAGGCCTCTTAAAAACAAAGAACCCAGACTTATCATCACATCTGTCTTATCAGCACATCTTTGATTAGAAATATCTACAAAGGTTCACAGGACTATGAGGTAAACTTGAAAGGGTAGCTTTTAAAGACAAATTGAACTGGGAGTATAGCTCAGAGACAGGCCACTATTACTGAGCCTGTCGACGACACTAGGTCTGATCCATACCACAATGCAAAGTACATCAGGACTGGTGTATAACTCAGAGCATTTGCTAGCATATATGAAGTCCTGGGTTCAATAACCAGCACCACAGGGAGGAAAGATAAACTACATTGAAAACCATTAAGAACATTCAATTACTAGATCATTAGATCACCTACTAAAAGGCAAACCATATAATTACTTGCAAATACCAATTTTAATTAAGTTTCATTTTTAAAAAGAAATGGCAAAATAATGTTTTATCAACTTTAATGAACTGGCAATTGAATTCCAACAAATGGAATGGTGAAAAACTAGGCTGAATGCAAACACCATTCAGTGAACAATAATGTCCAGCACCTAAGTACTCAGACAGCAAGGCTCTCCCTCCAGGTGAGTCTCCCAACCACCACATGCCCATCTCAACTCGTTTCAGGTTTCTGAAGGCTAAAGGAAGGTCTCTCTTTAAAGCACTGTTTGCAATTAAAGCAAAGGTTCATATAACCAAACTGCAGTAACCAACCCATTATTGAGTGGACAAATTATGACATCGTCAGAAGCAAATCAGCCAGTTACTCACCAAGCAGTTACTCACCATTGGTCCACGTGCCATCATGCCGTTATCTGAATTTCACAAAGTGACTGCTGTTTTTCCACCTTTAAGTAGGTTATGCTATGTGCACGATGTCTGGTAATTTAGTATAGAAATTCAGGGAGTATATACAATTATTTGGCTATCATTTTAAGATCACCAGTCCAGACAATATGGAGAGTGACACATGGGAACCAAAGCAATGGGAGAAGACTGCATCTTCTATTCTTGTCTTCATTAAACTGTTCTAAGCCTGAAAGTACTTGACTATATCACATAAGGGGTGTGGCTGCTTTCTATTTGTTTTCCTATGAACTCTGAGTGATAGCTTATGACTTTTTAAATACAACATCCTTTATTCCTAACCTGAGACAGCTGGAAGTGACAGAGGGGGTAGGTGATAGGCAACAGAGAGAAGTTCTCTGTTGCTATAGCACCACAGATAAATCATTTAAAAGAATTCCATAACAATCTAACATTATATATGTGTGTGTGTTTCACAACCCATATAGTTGTGAAAGAATAAAGCTCTTCACCAAAATTCCATGTCAAATACCAAGAAAAAGCACAGTCAGAAATTTAAATATCCACTCTTGAAAAAAATTCAGACATGAGATTGTACATATGACAGATTCACGTACTCTACTCTTCGCGTATCTGTTGCATGAGTGACAGAGAACATGTGATCAAGCTGCCCCTTGGAGAATTCCCACCAGCCAAACTCAAGGTATTTTTTTATCATAAAACCCCAGAAACACTAAGAGCTTACATGTGTTTTAAAAGATTAGATTAACATAAAAATTCTTTAAAATATCTTGAAACTGCTGATTATTTTAGATCACTGCATTTGAGAATGTATCTCAAATGTCTCTATGTCTCAATAAAACTGTTCTTTATATGACTAAGTCTCTTTTTTACATCTTATTAAGTCAAAAAGAATATCAAGTTTGATTTTTCAGAGGGCAAATGTGAATGTTTTAATTAACTAAAATCCAAAATATTAAAGTTTTAATTATTTTATAAAATATAAATGAGGAAAAACAAGATTTTTTATATTGTAAATGTGTGATTTACAATATAAAAAGAACTCTGAAAATCATTCTGCTAACTTCCTATATTTAGAGAAATAAACAGATAATATACATGAGCTCTAATCTTAAATATTATTTCTTGGAAATGAAGCAAAGCAAACATGATAAAGCAAAAATCTAAAAACAATAAAATACAATATCCAATTTTATAGAAAAAAAAAAGACTTTCAAGATAGGGTCTTACTCTCTAAGTCGGCCTCAGACTCATAAAGATCGGGCTGTCCCTACCTCCTGGGTGCTGGGATTAAAGATGTGTACACAGTGGAGCCTACATGGGTCTAAGCTAAGACTTCTTAATGTACAGTTATGTAGCTTGTTCTTATGGGATGTCTGACAGTGGGAGTTGGGGTATCTCTCTTTTGCCTGCCCTTAGGACCCTTTTCCTCCTACTCTGTTGCCTAGTCCAGCTGTGATATTACATGTTGTGCCTAGTTTTACTGGAACTTCTTAGTCTGTGTTTGGCTGATTTCCCGGGAGGGCTTCTCTTTTCTGAAGGGAAATGGAGGGGTGATAGATGTGGGGGAGAGGGAAGGTTGGAGGCACTGGGAGGAGTGTAGGAATGAAGGACTGGAAACAAGATGTAATGTATAACAGAACGGTTTTTTAAAGGCCTTTACACAGTAATTTCCCAGATTTTGTTTTGTTTTTGTCTTTGTTTTTTAAAGAAATCTCTGGTTCATAATAGAAATGTAGAAGAGGTTATTTTGAAACCATCAATCTTTATTTCTAATACATTCAACTTTTAATGACAATGACAGCACAACACAACACACACACATATCTATTTAAACCTGTTCAGACTGTTTTTGATGGCCTAAATTTGGTTTATAATATCACAGGTCAGTTTTGCATAGTGCGTATATTATAGCCAACTATACACAGCAACAGTTTTCTAGCATAATTCGGTTTTGTTTTCATTTTCGTTAAAGATAGAAGTGACATTAAGTGACAGTTGCCATAAATCTTTATATTGCTCCATTAAACTTGGGAAAAAAGCAAAACAAACAGGCACAGCTGAGTCTATATGAACAGTCAGCAAATCTAAATACACATATTTAGGAGTAAAGACAAGACAAAGCACACAAAATAATCACAGGTGTTTATGGGTCCAGGGTGGGGGGGGTACTTTGCCTGCATGTATGTCTTGTGCAAAACATGCATGCACTGTCCATGGAAGCTAGAAAAGAGTCAGAGCCTCTGAAACTAAAATTATGGATGGTTCTGGGCTGCCTGTAGATGCAGAGCAGTGAACTTGGACCCTGTGGGAAAGTGGCAAATGCTCTTAATCACTGAGCCATCTCTCCAGCCCTTCCTTGCATTTGTCAATGTAGGCTATGACTCTCTGTCCAGGTATAAGTTCAAGGGACGAGAAGTGTGTTCAGTTCAGAGTCATGCTGATGCCTTTAAACTCTACTTAAGCTGATTCCGAAGACCCTGCAGTGCACAGCCATGAGCTGCCCTTCCCAGTGCAGCGATACAGACATACCTCTAGCCTGAGGAGTTGTCACGAAGAGAACTTCCAAAAAATGGGCCAGAGCTACATAGAGTATACATGTGTTTACATACTATATACATGGCTACATGTATATATGTATAGTTTACATGTAGGCAAGCTAAAATAAAGAACCTGGGACATTGGGCAAGGAGGTGAACTATAGACTGGGGACAGGATGATGAGTCAGTTCTACTTTTGCCACTGTTTTACAAAGAACTGGTCAAGTTACAAAGATGAAATATGTCCTATCTGCTTCTTCTAAGTATTCAATTAGGTAGGAATATGATTTGTGGCCTTTTACTTTTGCTCTTTTACTTTTTACTTTTGCTCTTTTACATTTGTGGTGTAGGGACTGGCATGATTCCCACATCTTCTATACATAAATGTTTCCTCACACTCAATTTTCATTACACTACAATTTGATTATTACAGTACCATCACTTGTAGCAATACTAACTAATCAGTTGCTACAGTGGCAATATTACTCACTGTCATAGTGCCAAGCATATAGCTAGTGTTACACTTGTTCACACTTTGTGATACAATGTTGAATAGTGATTATCTGTATTGAATAGTGAATAGTGGTTATCTGTATCACCCATGAATTCAATGTAACAGAAGAGCAAAAAGAGTTCAAGCAAAATCTGAATTAAAAACCAGAATCCTTGTGCTTAATCCCTTCCTCATAACTGTAAGATACAATTCATGGTATTATGTCCTCCTTTATATTTTTTAATTTATTACAATTCATTCACTTTGTATCCTGACTGTAGCCCTCTCCCTCATCTTCTCTCAGTCCCACCCTCTTTCCCTCTTCTCCCTTATGCCCCTTCCCTACTCCACTGATAGGGAGGTATTCCTCTCCTACTATCTGACTCTAGTCTAACAGGTCTAAATCAGGACTGGCTGCATCCTCTTCCTCTGTGGACTGGCTGTTCCCCACCTCCCCCGCCCTGAGGGAGGTGATCAAAGAGCCAGCCACTGAGTCCATGTTCCAGACAGCCCCTGCTCCCCTTACTAGTGAACCCACATGGAGACTGAACTACCATGGCTACATCTGTGCAGGGGGGGTCTAGGTCCTCTCCATGCGTGGTCCTTGGTTGTAGCATCAGTCTCTGGAAAATATCCTTGGCCCAGAGTTTTTGGCTCTGCTGGTCTCCTTGTAGAGCTGCTGTCCCTTCCAGCTCTCTTCTAAGTGGATATTAGCCAATAATATGGGTAACCATACAAAAACTTATAGTCCTGCAGAAGCTAAACAACAAGGAGGATTCTAAGGAAGATATTTAATAGTATAGACATTGGCAAATAGTATAGACATAGGAAGCAGGAGAAGACAGGGAACAGGGCAGAAACCTACCACAGAGAGCCTCTGAAAGAATCTACCCAGCAGGACATTGAAGCAGATGCTAAGACTCTAAGCCAATCTTTGGGCAGACTGTAATCAATCTTGTAGAAGACCATATAGAAAAAAAAATGGTAAAAACAACTGCACACACACAGAGTACCTAGCAGTAATTTTATGAGTGAGAGACTTTGGGGGATTTAATCCTAAATGTGATGTCTGTATCAAACCCCTCCTTCTCAAGACTCAGGGGCTTATGCTTAAGAGCCAGTGTTGGTGAACAACACCAAAAAAATATATCTTCAAGATGCACCACACCTGATAAACACGAACTCACAGAGACTGTGACAGCACATACAAGACCTGTGCACAAGGCAAATTCTAGCACTGACAAAGGAAATTCCCACCCCTAACCAAGAAGCTATTTGCAACTGATATCCGCTAGAAAAGCAAAATCAGCTTTCTTTAAAGGTGTTTCACTGAGTATATCCTACACTCCAAGGAAGGCTGTTGCACAGTAGAATTGCTGCCTAATACAGACTTCATGATTTTTGTTTTGGTGTGTGTGTGTGTGTGTGTGTGTGTGTGTGTGTGCATGCTTGTACTGTTTGTCTTGACATTTTGCAAGAGATTACACAGAAACATAAGTTGGGTGGGTAAGGAGATAGGAATGAATCAGAAAGAAGTTGGAGAAGAGAATAAATAATACCAAAGTATGTTGTATGAAAAGTTTCAAATAAAACAATTTTTTTCTTAAGTTTTCCAAGGGTTGAAGAAATGGATCAGCAGTTAAAAGCACTGGCTGTTCTTCCAGAGGTCCTGAGTTCAATTCCCAGCACCCATATGAAAGCTCACAATCTGATTTCCTCTTTTGGTGTATTGGCATACATGCAGACAAAGCTCATATACATGAAATACATAAACCTTTTTTTTAATAAATAAGCTATACTGATTTTGAAAAAAGGTTTTCCAGTTTAAAAAAAACATTCTGAATTTAGTATTCTTACAATGCCTCATTCTTTAAAATGTCATTAAAGGTTCAACAATATAATAGCATACAAATTGTTATAAAAAATATATCATTAATGTAAATTACTTGTGGTCAAAGAAACCACAAGTAATGGCTAGTAGTTTTATAACGGACAGTACCTTCCAAACATGACATGTCATTTGCCCTAGCTCCAGAGTAACACTTTATTCACATTTTGCATTTGTTGAGCAAATTTCATGTTTTCCTTTCCTTAAACATGGGCAGGAATTACCTTCCTCAAATAAATGAAATAAAAAATAAAATAAAAAATAAAATAAAAATACATAAAAATAAAAAAAACAAATAAACGAAATCAGATAGCCACTGCTATAACTAGTTGAATCCCACTAGTTAGTTCTATTATATTTCAAGCCACTTATATGCTTTTGAATATATTACCTTCTCAATAAATTAAATGCCTTCATCACATTTATAACAAGTAGAATATAATAAAATATAATTTACTTTTATTAAATTAACTTAGAAAAAGTTGAACATTCCTTAAACTAGACCAAAAAATTCCAAAGGTAATCAACCCATTTTCTATGCCTCCACTGCTGTTTTAATTCTTTTTTTAAATAATTTATTATAATTTATTCAATTTGTATTCAGGCTGTGGCCCTCTCCTTCATCTCCTCCCAATCCCACCCTCCCTCCCTATTCTCCCCCTATGCCCCTATGCCCCTCCCCTAGTCCACTGATTGAGGAGGTCCTCCTCCCCTTCTATTTGACCCTAGCCTATCAAGTCTCATCAGGACTGGTTGCATTGTCTTCCTCTGTGGCCTGGCAAGCCTGCAGGGGGTTTAATCAGAAAGCCTATCACTGAGTTCATGCCAGTAAAAAAGCCCCTGCTCCCCTTACTAGGGACCCCACTTGCATTCTGAGTCTATGGGCTACATCTGAGCTGGGGTTTTAGGTCCCCTCCATGCATTGTCCTTGATTGGGGTATCAGTCTCTGCAGGGCTCCCAGGGCTCAGTTTTTCTGGCTTTCTTGGTCTCCTTTTGGAGCTCCTGTCCCCTGCAGGTCTTGCTGTTTTAATTCTTAGCAGAAATTCTGATCACTGTCAATTCTCTTACTTTAACAATATAGGACAACAACTTAGGCAGTTTATGTACATCTTTTCTTAGTCTCACATGGAAGAAAATGTTGTAGGGAGGCTCTTCGGACATATTTACATGAGTGCAGAGAGGCCTCATTGTACGTGTTTACCAAAATAACAACATATGCTCTGTCCTCTGAAACTCTATCACTGTTGTGGACAGGTTAATATTTAACATGTAAGCATACACTTTACTGCCATAATTTTTAAAAATGCGGCCCCAACATGTAGCCAAGAGAAGTGACTTTATACATAAGTTTTTCACCACTAACCAGTACTAAAATGATTTAACATATTACACATTTCTTTGAAAACAAGGTTTTTATGACGTCTAGGTCTGTGGTACTGTTTTCAGCTACTAATCTCACCTGAAATACTTTCCTCACATCTTACAGCAGTGATGAGACACGATGCAAATGACAGCAGTGGGACTGGAGAGATGGCTCAGTGGTTAAGAACACTCACTGGGCCCTTCCAGAGGACCCATATTTGCTTTCCAGCACACACATGACAGCTCACAGTCATCTATAACTCCTGTTCCAGGAGATCCAAATCCTCTTCTGGCCTCCATTAACACATGGTACACAGAAATACACTCAGACAAACACCCATACACACAAAATTAAAAGATGAAGAAAAACAACTGTATTAGAAAAGACAATACTACCAAGTTTCAAATTAAATAGATGGGTATACATTCTTTCTATTCTTAGTTCTTATTTTCTTTTCTTATCTTTCATGTTATAGTCCTCTTGAGTACATAGCACCCCATTTTTACATTTTTAAAAACCTGGATTCAATTTATTTAGGCAATCAGCTACTGAAGAACAAACTAGGGTTTACATTCAATTTTTTTCTAAAAAGACAAAAAAAAAAAAAAAAAAAAAAAAACACTAGGCCTCGCTTTCTTCCCTTTGAATTCTATACAGTAGTAAAACTTTTCCAACTTGTGCTAGACACTTATTTAGCTGAAAACCCAGCTTGCATGGAAGTGGAATTATCATGAGTGTCTCACACAACTTCATTTGGGACTTTGTGGAAATTACAGTTTCATATGCATACAACAGCTCTCTATTCATATTGTGAATTCTCACAAGAAAAATTTGTGTGCATCAGTTTCATACTGTGTGTGTGTGTGTGTGTGTAATTTGGCACTTGTTGAATGCTCTACACTGCTTATCCCATTCTTGATGGTATAGAAGACAGAGACAAAGAAAGAAGAATTGGTTTACTGTTCCAAAGTGTGAGTTGTGCTTACAAAACATAATAATACTGGAAGCCATGCTGCTCCTAGTTGTGTATTTCTCAAAGTCGATTGTTTAGTAGAATGCTACTGAGATCTTACATGAGTGCTGTAAGACATCTTAGTGGAAAAGCCCCGCTGTTGGTAAGCTCTTTCTAAATGAATGCTAAGGGAGCATGCTACGGAGCCAGTGGTAAACATTTCTCCCAACAGCAAATTTATTGTTTAAAAAGGCTTATACTATACCATTTATTTGTTCTAAGCTACGAGCTCGCTTCAGAGGTTGATTTTACCTTTAGCAGAAACTGTGTATTTTCTAATCTGTTTTGGGCAGCTGTCAAGTAATCAGAGTAAGCAGTGCCATTTTAATAAGGAAGCCTTTTAATGAAATATAATAGGTCACAAATACCTAATTTCTGCTCTTTACTGTAATTGCTAGTCTTTGCTACAACTGCCACTTTAACAATCTTTTCCAAATGCTGACACAAAAGATGAACAAATCAAGGGTATTAGCATGTGTGTATATTTACAGCTTATTGCTGTCAGAGGCTGTAGTTCTACTCTCAACTCCAACAGCTACAGGAGTCTCTTTCTTTGATGGAAGCATCCTTCTTCAGACTGGGAATATATTTGAATTAAGTTCCTTTTTACAATGACATTAGCAAACACACAGTAATAGCTAAACGGAAAGAATGATTAGAAAGTTACAGCACATTACATCTTTAGATAAACCACAATGCTTCTCCTATCACTGTGAAAGATTAAATACTTTATTTCTTTATTGTTTTGTTAATAAATCTTCTGCTTCAATTGGTTTATAACTTCAAGGTAGTCCAAATAAACTGTTTTTTTCATGTTTTGAAATCTGTAAAATGATAAGTTTTATGCAAATGTTTAATTACATCACAACATAAAACTACAGGGAGTTGCAATAAAATAAAAATAGAATGCAAAGAAGGAAAGCATAAATACAATAACATTTTTATTTTTAAAGAGTGTATTAGGATTATCTGGCTCCAATTATAATTTAAGTTTATGAATAATGTCATTTTTAAAACTTTCTCCTGAAAACTTTCGATAATAATCATTTTAACTTTTGTTTCATTATAAGCATATTATTAACCCATGACTCTTAAATTTTGGTACCATTATTGCTATGGTAAT
Source organism: Meriones unguiculatus (assembly GCF_030254825.1). Taxonomy (NCBI): domain Eukaryota; kingdom Metazoa; phylum Chordata; class Mammalia; order Rodentia; family Muridae; genus Meriones; species Meriones unguiculatus. The sequence continues at coordinate 44,429,282 of NC_083349.1, forward strand.
ACCAAAAGTTCTATGCACAAACAGTAATAGTTTTATTAGAAGTTTGCCCATTTTTGAAAAGCTAAGCTTCCCTAAATCAAACTAGCTTACTGTGAAAAGAAAACCATGACAACTGTTTGTACCTCTTGCTTTATTATTACATCCGGCCTGGTCACTCTTAGAAATTCAATCTATTATGGTTGCTAGGAGCCTGTTGCTGTGCAACCTAAAAGGGTATGCTGTGCTTTCAGGCCAAGCAGTGCTAATAAACCTGTAGGCTTCCCTCTGTGGGGCTAACCAGTGTGTTTAAAGGGCTAATACTTTTCAAGAGTGATAGGCCCATAATTCAAGACACATCCTATTAAAACCAAGTCACACTGAGAGATTTCTAACAAAGGGACGAAATGCTAAACATACACAAATATTCAAAATGTATCCTCAGAACCCTTAACTAATTTGGTAAAACAAACAGTTTATGATCTACATTTCAATTATACCACCTACCACCCGGCGTTTTTCTTTCGATATAGTCCCCTAAAAGATTATGATATATAAATGAACTCAGCAAGCTTTGATGGGGGTGCTGGGTAGAACAGAGCTAAATACCTTTGACTTTGATTTTTCAAAATCTATTACATTTGTAAGTCCAACAATAGAAAATTAAACTTTGCATGCCAATAATTTAAAAAGTAGTAGCAATTAAATCATTTTTTTAAAAAATGAAACTTTAGATTTCACCTTACTTTAAAAACATTTTTGTTTCTCTGTTTGTCTCAGCTGACCAGTAATGTTTTTACATTAACTCAAGAATCTATTCTATCCTATCACAAATATCCTACACTTTTAAGACTGATGCTGAATAAGTTATTCACACAAATTCACTCCATTAGACAACATTTTATTTTAATTAGACAAGGGGATCATGGAGTCTGTCAATAAAATTCTGCTAAACAAACTGTGAAGCACAGAGTGGCATAGAGCAGGAGAACCGACTACAGCCTTTAAAAGAAGAAACTGTACTGACTTACATGTTTACAGAGGTTAGGCCCATTTTCATAAAGCATTAGAAGAAAATGACAAAGATGTAATCTCATAAAATGCCAAAACCTCTCAAGAGAAATGTTATTTAATAACAACCCTACTTTAAAGAATGTGCCCAGGATTTTCCAATGACATTCTAGTTATATTAATACTGCCTGCAATTTTTGAACCTCAAAAACAAATTTGAAAAACTGAAGATGGGCACTTTCTGCACACTCATCACAATCTTTAGCCCTTCTGCTGACGGTGTAGAGATAGGAACATTTTCATCTGTCAATGCTACCTTACTCTGAAAGAGTCACAGCTATCTCTTAGCATTGCTTTCACTTCTCATTACACACCACAGGAGCAGAGTAAAGGAACTCTTTCTCTCAGATTACCAGAAGCAACAACAGGAGAATGTGGGACAACTACCCCAAAACAAAGGACAAGGAATCCAAAAGGAGAGCTGAAGGAGACTGGAGTAGAGGAGCAAGGTCTGAAAAAAAAACAAAATACAAAACAAACCAACCAAAAAAAAAAAAAGCAAAACCTCTGCCTGTGCCAAGGAGAGGACGGACTAAGATTTAGAACTGACAGTTTGTAAATAAGGCCAGCCTGAAACAGCAAATAGGAAAAGTCAGCCAGAAAGGTGGCAGAGACAACACACACTAGCAAAAGAATAATGAAAACAGTACTGGTAGAAAGATACATGAAGATTTATTTTACAGATGTGAAACCAAAAAAAAAAAAAAGTAGGAAAACTTACATTCAAATTATTTTTATTTTTGTGCCCATTCCTCCTAAGAAAGGTACAACTCAGAAATTTTTTATTTTCAAGATCCAGGATGTCAGTTGACACATGATATGAAGACCAAGTACAGACTCTACTTAATTTCCAAAGAAATAACTGGAAGACTTTCTAATGGTCATGCCTAATAAGATATTTTTTATTTAATTTTAAAGCTGAAGACCCTGACACATGAAAATATTTTAATCAATAAATATTGATTCCATAAATAAAATCAAAACATTAAAATACATATATTACAAATACACCAATAGTAACCAATAGAGTATTAAGGCCACATTTGACTCAGGAGTATATTATTCACAGGGCATGTGCTGGCAAATTTACTAAGTTCCAAAGCCCTTACTTAATTCCTGATCAATTATTTGACAAATATATTGTTCCAATCTTGTCAGGAAAAAAAATTATCTAATAAAAGTAAAGTTCTAAATTAGGCATATGATACTTTCATATTTAGGATCTTATTAAAATTAACTAAAAGGCAAGAGTCTAAGTCTTGCTGGAGAATGTTTTCTGTTCTCACTGGTTTTTGCCTCCTTGAGGCAATAGAAATGTAGTAGAAAGTATGATATTCTTAAAAGAAACCATTCTACCAAGCTTCAGAAAACATGGTGAGCTATGCAATTGTCCTCCTCTTTATAAGTCCCTGGATTTGTATCACTCTGTCATATTTCATACCCAATATCCATCTTTCTGATTATACTTTAAAGGATCCTCAGCAAATGTTAAATAGAACTAAGCTCTATCTATAACTGTCTGCCTTTGATACATCACATAGTTATGGTTGGTGAGCAATGACTTGAGGTACAAATTTTATTATCTTTGCAACTACAAGAAAAAAAAGAAGAAAAAAAGCATCCCAAGGGACATACATACAAGGTTTCTCCCTTTTTCCAAAGGTTGTAAGAACCAAACCCAAGATTTCCTTTCTCATATCACAATGTTTCCTCAGTTTGCTTCTTCAAATTTTTTCAGCAGGACCCACACAGTAGAAGAAAAGAAACCTACTTTCTCAAGTCTTTCTTTGACACTCCCCCCACTGCATGCGGGGCGTGTACATTCACAAGCACATATATATAACTAAAAGACAATAAAAAATGTTTTTAATATTTATTTATTATTTATATAGCACTCTGCCTGCATGTATGCCTATGCACCAGGAGAGGGCACCAGATCTCACTAAAGATGGTTATGAGCCAGCTCTCCAGCCCAGAAAATAAAAATTTAAATATTGCATATATAATTACATAAGTTTAAAGAAAGATTTGTTTAAAGTTGCATTTAAATACCCACTAATTTTTACTTAAATGCTACAAAATACCTATCTTCCTCACATTATATGTATATATTTTTTAAGCTTTCCAATGCACAGCAACAACAGCCTCAAATATGAAGCTCAGTATTTCACAATGGATGACAAACAAGTAATGCTGAATATTTTCCACTGAATTGAAATTGAAAATACGGGTTTGACATGACCACACCAAAAATTCTACACTTAAAAATATCAAAGTGACAATCACTATTCAAAATAACAAAATTTAAGACAATTTGCCTTCATCAGTAACTTTTATTTATCCAAATAACCCTTCATTTGTCTATTTGCATGTTCAAAGTTTTATAAATAAATTTCACTCATAACTAAGATTAAAGATCAGTTATGGTCCCTGTGCCATATAAGCAATGATAGTAAAGTTTTCAGACAGGAGGGGTAGTTTTAACAGAATCCATCATAAAAAAATTTTTCCAGGTCAAAGTTACACATAAGCAAATTGAGAGAACAACCAATCAAGTTGTAGTCTGGCCAATTCTATTAATTGCAATCTTTCCATTTTCTCCTTTGCACATGAGTTTAATTTAGGTATTTAGAATACAATTAGCAGTAGTTACAGGTTTTTCAGAAGAACCTAGAACATGGATGCATTAAGGCTTTATCTTCCAAGTCTCTCAAGTGTACTTGACTACATTTCTAATCAAAAACCACAAAAAAAAAAATATTTTCCAGAGGAAGGCATATAAAATTTAAAATTAGGGTCCAGACAGAATATGCATGAGAACAAGGGGCGGGCAGTGGGGAAGAGAATTGCTAATATAGCAAAAAGGTTAGCATCAATCAAAGCATCGACAATATGAACACACAGTCACATTTGAAGAACACCCAGACTCACCTCTTTCATATCTTTGTTCAAAGGTCTGAAAGGTCTGAATTGCCCTATTTAACACAGATGGTTCCCTACCACTCCCATCTGTCTCTATCCTCCCTCCTCAGCTAATTTCTCTCCATAGCATTTATAGCCATCTACTATTCTTTCTCCTTTACCTCCTATTGTTAGATGATTACACTTCCAGGACAGAGGCCTAATCTGTTTTGTTCACTGCTGTATCTACAGCAGTTCATTTTTTGATTTATTTTGTGTCGATAATTGATCTAAAGATGCACGAATGTAAAAAGTGGAAATGAGAGCTAGGAAGAGGACTCAATAAGTAAGCTGGAGGACCACATAAAACAAAGGGCCTGGCAGTATGCAGACAACCCCAGCAACGGTAAAAACCCTGGAAGCCTCAAGGCTTACCTACCCTGGTGAAGTGCCAAGCCAATGAAATCCTGTCTCAAACAAAAGGTAGAGGTGTCTCTGCATAGACCATGGAGGTTCTCTTACCTCCACCCCTCCCCCACACATGTACCTACTCTCACACACACAATGCATATTTTACACTTTTTTTTAACTTTTAAAAGAATAAAAGTGAAAAGACTAGGGAGATGAGTGAGGTTAAAGCACTTGCCCTACACGTGCAGTGGCTGGAGTTAGGATCCCAAAATTCACACAAAATACAGGCAGGCACCTTCTGCCGGCCATTCCAGTGGTGGGGAGGCAGGGGCAGAAGATCCCCTGGGCAGACTGACTAAGGAGGCCGGCCTGCTGCCACAATCACAGCCCTGGGTGCACTGAGAGATGCAGCCTCTACAAAGTGGAAAAGCCATTGGCAAAGACACCCAACATTTGTCTTCAGTTTGGGTCTCCAAATACATCTGCACTCACAGGCATGTAAACACAACATACACTACTAACATTCATAAAAAATAATAAAAACTGAATATATACGTTAAAACTTATTGTAGAAACTTGAGTTCCTTCTCAAATTTGGAGTTACATTTGTTTCACTGAGAGTAACTCAGCAAAATTATCACCTAAAGGGATGGTACACAATTAAATATATACTACTAAAGAGGGCAGAGGGGACTTTTAAATTACAGCTCCATATAATATCAAAGATTGCTTTCAGTTTAAAGTCTCTGTGTACACTTCGCAGCAGATAACTTTCCATAATACAATCTTAACTTAAATGACACAGAGCTATCACTGGTGTGACGACTATAATAATTCCATTCTAAGTCCACCAGTTAACTTGGTGATGACACTGGAAGTTGAGACCTGCTCCTACTGCTTCAACCCCCCAGGGGATGCAGTCAAGTTAGACGGCAGGAAAGAAACACAGGGCTTCAAGTGTTCAAAGTACCTTCCCAAAGGGCAAAACTCCCATAATGCCCCCCAATTTTTCATATGGTAAGCTGAACTGGAAATGTATGTGCCACTAAAACCAAATCTGCAAAAGCTTTCCCTGACTATTGACAATTCTTTCTCAAGACACTACGGAAATTCCACAGGCAGATGGAACACACATAGAGTGAGAGAACAAAATATCATTTGAAAAGCTAAGAGGAAATGAGACTTAGATTGAAGTCATCTCAAATCTACTGTTAACTAGGTAGTACTGTATTTAACAAAAATGCCAAAATTCCATTTATGCCATTAAATGTGTTTTGTGCAAAAGGAAGTAAATAAACACAATGATATTTATTTTAAAAACTTATACTGTTCTAGCCAGGAGATACTATAAACTTAAGGAAAGAGCATATATTAGATTTTATAAACTCAGTATCAGAACCAGTGTCCTGGCACACAGCACTGAGGTGACAAAGGCAGCCATATCTCTGAGTTTGAAGCCAGTCTGGTCTACAGAGCAAGTTCCAGGGCAGCCAGGACTACACAGAGAAACCCTGTCTCAAAAAGTACTCTTCTAATGGCAATTTAATGTTTGAATGGAAAATAGCTGATTACAGAATAGTCTAAGGTTTAATCAACAAATAATTGATTTCTTCTCCTAGGAAAGGTTCTGATACTGAGTTTATAAAATATATGCTCTTTCCTTAAGAAGTTTACAATATAAAAATATCACACAATAATAAAACAAAAGTCTAAAACACAATTCTAATTAGTTCCATGGATAACAAGTTTGTCATAAGTGAGCCCATTTAAGTTGGGGATGATTCATAACCTTACACAAGACAAATTTAATTAGGGGACGAAATGTATTCTAGGCCAAATAAAGACTGAGAACAAAATGTGAAGAAAACACAGTAGGGCATGATTCAGGAGAGCATACTGGACAGCAGTAAGAACTCTCATTCACTGGCTCACTTCACTGCCAAGCACACTGATTGTTTTCTTTCCATTTTTTACTTCAATTTTAATTAATTACACTTTATTCACTTTATATCCCCTTGTGGCCTCCTCCCTCTTCCCTTCCTGATCCTACCCTCCTTCCCCCTTCTCCACACAAGCCCCTCCCCAAGTCCACTGATGGGGGAGGTCTTCCTCTCCTTCCTTCTGATCTTAGCCTATCAGGTTTCATCAGGAGTAGCCGCACTGTCTTCCTCTGTGGCCTGGTAAGGTTGCTCCCCCCTCAGGGGGAGGTGATCAAAGAGCAGGCCAATCAGTCATGTCCCTGTTCCCATAACCATGGAACCCACTTGGACACTGAACTGCCATGGGCTACATCTGTACAGGGGTTCTAGTTTATCTCCATCAATGGTCTTGGTTGGAATATTGGTCTCAGAAAAGACCTCTATGCCCAGATTTTTTGGTTCTGTTGCTCTCCTTGTAGAGCTCCTGTCCTCTCCAGATCTTATTTCCTACTTCTTTCATGAAATTCCCTAAACTCTGCCCAAAGGTTGGCCGTAAGTCTCAGCATCTGCTTTGATACCCTGCAGGGTAGAGCCTTTCAGAGGCCCTCTATGGCATGCTCCTGTATCCCTGTTTTCTCCTTCTGATGTTCATCCTCTTTGCCTTGCTGTACGGGGTTTGAGCATTTAGAAAGAAACCTCCTTCTTGATTAGTTTCTTTAGGTGTACAGATTTTAGTAGGTGTATCCTGCATTATATGTCTAATATCCACTTATGAGTGAGTATATACCCTGTGTGTCTTTTGGCTTCTGGGATACCTCAGGGAATGCTTCTCCACTGCTGGTGGGAATGTAAACTTGTACAACCACTTTGGAAATCAATTTGGCGCTTTCTCAGAAAATTAGGAATAGCGCTTCCTCAAGATCCAGCTATACCACTCCTAGGCATATATCCAAAAGATGCTCAAGTACACAATAAGGACATTTGCATACTGATTTTATATGCATCATATAATGGGGCCTTCCAAACAATCTTTCAAAGCAGAGTTACCAGTTCTATTTCAGATCTGAAGTCTGTCCAAGGGTTAAACTCCTGGTTAGTAGTGGACTCTGTAATTCAAACACAGATGTGTTCATTTCGAAATTCATGTTTTGGGGTTTTTGTTTGTTGGGTTGGGAGGGGTATTTGTGTGGTTTTTAGTTTTTTTCTTTGTTTTGTTTTGTTTTGGAGACAGGGATTCTCTGTGTAGCGTTGGCTGTCCTGGAACTTGCTCTGTAGACCAGGCTAGCCTCAAACTCATGACATCCACCTGCCTCTGACTTCTGAGTGCTGGGATTAAAGGCCACCACCAACTGGGACAAGATTCATGTTTTTAACCCGTTTATAATGCAGATAAGGCAGGTTGGCTAGAGAGATGGAATTATAGAGCATAATAGTAAAGTATAAATATAAAATGCACCTGAGACTACATCCTCTAAGTGGCAAACACTAAGCAGTTTTGTGGCACAATGTAGAACAGAATAAGTATTTTTAATTGGTCTGATAAACAGACAAGAAAGAATCGTTAAAACAGCAGTTCTCAATCTGAGGCATAACCCCTTTGGAGGTCCTATATCAGATCTCTTGTATATCAAACATTTATTTTGTGATTCATAACAGTAGCAAAATTACAGGTATAAAATAGTAACAAAATAATTTTATGGTTGGGTTACCACAACATGAGAAACTATATTAAAGGGTTGCAGAACAAATGTTGAAAACCACTGCTTAAAAGGTTCTGGCCAATAGAAATAGACAATTCTAAATTATTAAAAAAATAATTGTTAGATGACATTAAAATAAATATACACTAATGTGAATAGATACCGGTTGAAGCAAACATGACCCAGGTAAGTTATGAACTGGTGACAAGGGACATTTTTTTGTTTGTTTTAAAGTCTTCCCCCTTCATATACAACAGACTCAGCAGTCTAGCAAGTACTCTACTCACTTGTTCTCCATATTCAGATTTTAGTTTGGTACCTGCAAGCATTTGGCACTTTCTTCATCTGAAATATACTTTTAACACTTCCATTTTCCATTGTAAGTGTATTAGCGACAAAGATACATTTAAATGTAAACATAAATTGCTTTGATCACTTTCCACATTAAAAGCAAGATTATCAGCTGAGCACAAAGCAACACTGAGCAGAATTTCTGAGCCCCACTTAGTTCATATGAAATTGTACTGTTTTAAACCTCAGAGAGTAAGAACTGGGAACTTTCCAGCAAAAATGCAAGAGCTAACTAATATTTCGTCATACCTTTGTTTACCATATCTCCATTTTTATTGAAGCTGAGAATAAATCCAATGGGAACAGTTTTACAAGAAGGACTGTCTATGGGGATTTATCTTGTTAAGAGCAAATGACAAATGGTTGTTTCCCCATAGGAAACCTGTTCTTGCTTTATATAAATGTATCTTTCAGATTTGGTACCACAAATTAGACTGCAGAGAAATCAGGTTGTGCTGGAAAGTTCACTTGACATCTTCTTGGTGAATCTTAGATAGACTGCTTCAAATAACTAACAGTGCTAACATTTGAATTACACATCTTCATCACAAAACAGGGAACAAATTCAATTCAAGCTTGAGGTCAAGGATGTACTACTAATCCTACAACTGGGAAGCAGGGACAGGAATCCAAAGTCTTGGTAATTACTTATTCCTGCCATTCAAACTATTATTCAAACTATTAATCAGTAAACAAAATATTCTTCCAAAAACTCAAACTACAAAATTAAACAAAAAACAGCATGGCTGAGCATATCACTTCCTGTTGCTACGGAATTAGGGGCAGTCAGTTCACATATTCATTCTTTTGGTGCACTCATTCATATGGAAGCATACTGCAACACCTTTGAAGCCCAGCTTGGCAAGTCTCAGCTTGTACCAACTATATCAAGTGTCACCATAAAGCAACCCACAAGAACAAGCATTTCCACTGTTTAAATTAACAAACTGCTTTTCATTAATAGTCCTCAGAATGATTTGAATAAAGAAGAGCTACAGGTATAATTCAGTGGCAGAACAGATGCTTAGTGGATGAGAACCAGGGTTCCATCTTTCAAATGCAAAAATGAAAATGTACATAGCAAACCAGAGCATTTCTTATATATTTTGCATCAATTATGACATTCAAAAAATTTACAAATGTCAGGGATAAAAGTATAGTTTTCAATACCGCATTTTCATTTAGTGTGCAACCTTTAAAAGGTTTTAAGGCTCCAATTAACTTTACTTCTAAATCACTGCAAAAGAGAACAATTAATTGATTCTTATACCAAAGCTTAGTTTAAAATAATAAAAAGAGTACTCAAATTTAGAATGCAGAATTATAAATGTTTTCTAAAAAAAAAAAAACATTTTCTGGAGTGCTTTCTAAAAAAAATAGTAAATTTAAAGTATAAACTACAAGAAATATAGAATATTAAGGCCTCACAGGAGGGTGTTTGCCTTCAGGAAGGCTTTGCACTAGCTGTATGAAATGTCAGAGTGAAGAGTATGAGGTTCTTCACACAAGTCACTTACCCTCAGCCTTCTCATCTTTAAAGTAAGTAGGAGACAGGGAGGGGTTCCTCTAGATAACCTCCAAAGCGCACATAAAATGGAAGCACTCCAAAGTTAAGATGAAGACATTCTAATTATGTCTCTAGTGGACTGACATATGTATGTTATCTGAAAACACATGCAACCATATTAAGAGAACAATTTCTCTCTCTTGTCTTTGCTATCCCCCATGCCCACCCCTGCTTCTTAGCCTGAGAAAAATGACAGTAGAGTACCTAAGCAGAGACAGGGGACTCAAGCTGAGTATAAAGAAATAAGATATTCATCCTATGGCATTTAAAGTTCCAGACACAAACATTTGGCAGATGCTAAAACACCTAGAGAAATTTTTTTGACTAACGTTTCTCTTTACATATGAAGTGACAAGAGTTCACCCAAATCATAGCTGCTTGTTTATAGCTTGCTACTCCAATATAGGACAATATATATATGTATACATACATATATATCAGTACCTTCCTCATATTAGAAACATCTGCCTTTTAAATTTATCACATAACAGACAAAATCTAATTTTAAAAAAGAAAATTCTGACTTGTAAAAGTTGGTCAGAATAAAATTTCCTAAGCTTTACTGATATTTCTGCAATGTAATATAATAAAATCCAAATACAATTATACTTTTTGGACATAGTTTCTAAATGCATGAAAAAGTTAATACAACTAATGCTTAAGTTGGCATTGCATTAATTTCATAATGAAATCTATTAAATATCACCTTAGTTAGCATTATAGTCTGTGGGTTTTTTTTGTTTGCTGGGTTATGTTTTTCATTTTCTTTAAAGTACATGGCTCATTAATTTTCATATTTTGTTTCATTTCATTAATGCTTCTTTGATTGGAAGAGTCAAACCCAGGGCTCTGAGCACAGATAAAGTACTCTACCCATAAGTTACAGCTCTAGTCTTAGCTTTTCTTCATCGAATTTTACTTATAGCACAAGATCACTTAACCACAACACAGCTTTGGTTATTTTGTATTACTGAACTGTTCAGTCTGGCTATTTGTCATATAAGAGATATATTTACAAGACTGCTATAAAATATTTTAAATCATAGAAAATTTCATTAAAACAATAAAAAATTAGCAATTAAAGTTATGTAAGTTAAAATATCAAGCCTTGTTTAATGTATGTATTTAGCTCTTGATTTAATAATTTGATACCAACAAAAATCAGTCTTTAAATAAAGAGATTGAGGTCTACATTTTGTGTTGTTCATTCAAATGTCAATAATTATAATCTGTAAAACATGTTATTCCATCACAGAATATATTCCAAAGGAAGAGTGATCTGGGGTTGGGGAATGGCTTTTTGTCTGTTTTTTCTCTAGACTTTAATATTAGGGGAAAATGTTTCTTTCATGACTCTATGACCTCAGTCAAATAAAAAAAAACCCTACATAAATGAAAAACAACGCCTATGAATTATATGAAGATATTGAATTCAGAAAACATTTAACTGTTTTGAATGATACTACTAATTGGTACATCAGCCTCTAGGTGTCCCTTCCTTCATGATGTGTCACAAATAACTTAAAAGCATGGCACTTAGCAGCTAACTTCAGTTTTCGAGCCTCATGTATCTCAGACAGGCTTGAACTCATTATGTAGCTGAGGATGACATCAAACTTTTGATCCTCCCACTTCTACTTCCCCAGTGCTGGGATTACAGGCCTCTGCTACTATCTACAATTTATGTAGTTTGCATGGTGCTGGGGATGGATCCCGAGGCTTTGTGCATGCTAGGTAAGCATCCTACCAAGATATCATGACTAATCCATATGATGTTCTACATCATGTCCCAACTGGCCCAGAGGCCAGCTGCTTCTCTTCCCTTGAAAATGTACAAATGGCTTTATCTACTTTATTCAAGCCTTCCCATAAACAAGCTGGAATAAAGATAGATCAAATATGAACTCCATCACATCTGAAAAGTTTACCTGAAGCCTTTTCTCCACCCTTCAAACATGGGCTTCTGTCCTTGGGCTCATTCCCTTTTCACAAAATCAAATTTCAAGTAGAGAGAAGCCTGGCATTACTAAACAAATGACTTAGCTAGCAAGCAAAAGTAATTTTCCTAATTTAATGTGCAAAGAAGCAGCAGTATGAAGGTCAATCATGTTAAAATACTTTTTCTTCCACATTATATAATCACTGTTTCAAATTTCCATTGAAGCTACTGTTATCTTGAAAATTTGTAAATTTCTTTAAAACATCACAGAATGAAGAAGGGTTGGAGGTACTTTCAGTAACAAGTCTTTCTATTATGTGCCTTTAATTTCCTGAGCACAAGTGAGCCTCCTACCTTAGCCTCCAGTGCAGCTGGACTACAGGTAGCAAAACCTTTTGGTAAATATATGTGAAAAAGCTTTTAAATGTGGTAACACAGAAGAAAACCTAAGTAGTCCCTTTCTCACCTTCTGCTAGTAGTTAAAACTCATAGTCTGTATCTACAGACAAGTCTATCAGTAGATATCCCATTCAACTAATTATTTCACTATTCACACTGATTTATTCATCTGCCCTTGTTTAATCTTTAATTATAATTTTCCTACTAATTTCACCCATTTTTCATTATCTTCTATCATTTCTTATTCTGTCATATGCCTTCTATAATTTGAAACATTAAAACTATATTCAGATAAATGGGAAAATGCAATTTTCTATCTAACAATCCATTTTACTTTCTTGTCAAAGTAAGTTTTAAAATCTAATAGAAATCTAAGCCAGTTCATAATTCCTAAATTAACCAAAATAGTAATGGCACCAAATACTCACATAATCCCTTTTATTAAAGCTAAACAGCTGACATAACATTAAAAACCTGTGTGTTGAAATACCCAAATGTTTCTTGCATCCAGATAAAATGTTTTATAATCGCATACTAGTGGCATTATTAGATTTTCTGAACATGGAAAGTGGGAACCCTTACAGCCCCTAAACTGGCACTTCTTTTCCTCTCTGCAATGGGTATTGTCTACATTTCAGTGTTTCCAATCACGTAAGCCCACTCCCACTTCCTCTCATTTTCACTCCACTCCTTCAGACCAAAGTGTTGTTCTGGGCATGGGGTGCCACCTATGGGCTTCATTTCAAAGATTTTTAAACCAAAAGGTAAACTAGAACTTCCAAAGTTCACATATAGTGTATAAAAAAGAAATTGTAGGCAGCAATGAAAGCTGACCAAAGCATAACTTAATGAAAAAGCTTACACTGTGTATGAAAGAAATCTTAATCTACTGCTATCCAGGGCTGGAGCACTAAGGGTGAATCACGTGTCAGGATCAAAACACTCCTCTTACAAGTTACATTGACCATCACCTCTGGTCCATGCTCACTTGCATTTCTTTTCATGCAAACCTCATCAAAATACTCTTTCCAAATTCAAAGAAAAGAATCACAGCTGACTCAGAAGGCAAATAGACCAAGCCTTTGCTCAGAGATAAATCCACACCTATCATAGTCACTCGTTCAATAGTATTTTTAAGTTTCAAAGCTTCCAAAGCTCAGCAAACCTCCGAAGTACAGAATGATGGAGTGTTCGTTCAGAAAAATAATGTTGAGGCCTATTTAACTGAAATGAACTGTAATTTTTGGTTTTGATCAACGCCAGCATGTGTAAGCCACTAGCCGGAGTAGTTTCAAAAAATCATCACACAATGTGCATCATTGTTTAAAAGGCGTTACCAACCTCACACAAAGATCACCTGAAGAACTTAACCAAACATTTCCCCTAATTTCTCTGCCTCAAGAAAACAGCACTGAGGTGAAGAGGCTTAAGGTTCATAGTGTGACTCCAAGGTGATGACAATGCAGAAGACAATGAGGAAAAAGCAACTTTGATTGCCTTCTATAGCACTCACCTAAATGTGTATTAAAATAACTTCATAAATGTGCACACACAAAAAATAAAATAGAGTATCTAAGATAAATTCCATTTTTACAAGCGTCTTAAAAGTCCAATGTTTTAAAACATTTAAATGACCTTTAGAGACATGTAGCATCATCACAAAAATCAAAATTTATTCATCCTTCATGTATTAAATTTTCATGTTCTGATTTCTCCATACCACATTAAAATACATGCTGTAAAAACGTCTAAAGTTGTAAAGGAGATGTCCAAATAGCTAATATAATAGTTTATGTTTTTATTAATGTCCCTAAGGATGATACTTTATCAAAACCCATTGTCAACATTTTCATCAGATACAATCAGAAGCTAATAAGTAAAAGTCTGATGTTACAGACTCTTTGGCTCTTTAAAATGTCAGCAAAATAAAAGCAAAAGAAAATGCTAGATTTTGCTGCTAAATATATATATATACAAATCTATCTATACAAAGCAAAGTGTAGAGACATAGATTAAGAAATCACTTACAAACTAGGTGTGATGGCACATACCTTTAATCACAATACTTGGAAGGCAGAGGCAGAAGGTTCAAGAGTTTAATGCCAGCCTGGCTTTTTAAGACAGAAACGAGAATCTTTTAAATCGAGTAATGTACTAATGGGATATATTATATTGAAGATAAGTGAAATAACTTAATGAAATACAGTAAACATCTTAGCAAAGTAATAAAATGTATATCCTGGCATTAGTTTATGTACTCTGTACTACACTGCAGCGGAAAAGGAACAAGATGCAGGAGAAAGCACATGCTTTAGCCTCTTCTGCCTCCCCACACTCTGTGCCCTGCAACATCGACCTTCACCAGGGCTTCCTAATCCAGAAAAACATGGAGAATATTTAACAGGAAAAATAGGACATGGTATTTCAATATGCATGTTTCTTACTTACCTTCAGTACCCATTCTAATTCCTCCACAGCTACATTATGAAAGGAGAAAAAAAATTCAAGACAGGGTCCCTTTGCAGCCCTACCATCCAACTTGTAATCCTCCTGCCTCAACTTCCTGGGGGCTTGGATTGCAGGTATGTGCCACTGAACACAGCTTGAAAAAACTTAACAAGCAAAAAAAGTCTCTAAACTGACTTGGCACAGTTTTAAAAAATGCCAATACTAACTCAAGAGTACAAAAATTCAGATCCATTTTATGAATAATAGTTATACTGAAATATACACATATGCTATTAAACATACAAGTCCAATTGAAGTCCAGAAACTTAAATCTGCTTATACTAACCAACTAAAATTCCATTCAAATTAACTTCTAAATAATAAGAATGCCAATCTCTTTATCTTTCATACATTTCCCTGTTAAGCTGGTGAGACTTGTGATACAGCATAATATATGTTCTTTCCTAAGTATAAAAATGTTTCCTCCCTTAGCGCCTGCCTCTCCCTACACCCTCCCACCCTGTCCTCTGTCTATCCACACACTGGGAAAATTATGTCCTGTTTTAAATATCTCACTGGTGAGCAACAGGAGCCCCAACTGTCAGACACTTGTCTGGCACACATACTTAGAGAAGCTAGTTCCAGCAGGAGCGCAAGCTGTGAGGCTCAGCTCACTTCTATGTGGGTGAGGAAATCAGAGCACTCGGCCACCACTCTCTACCAAAATGGTAGAACTTTGAGACCTTGCCATAGGCATAGCCACTGCACTATCACTGGGCTCCGGGTTTTCTCTGTTGCTCTCCACAGAAGACACAACAAATGAGCAGCATGCAAGGTTTTGAGAGCACAGATCAATCATACACCATTCCTGGCTCCATGTCAGTAGCATGTTTCTGTATTCCCAGAGTAATCTTAGCATGATTTCACAGGTTGCAAAGAGTTTGGAAGATGGCATAGTCCCACTTTTGATCTTATGGATGGAGACACTGAGACTGACACATTTGATGTAAGTAGCCTACAGTTTCAGTTGACAGCAAATTGGGTACCTCTGTCCTCCTCTTCACGTTCCTTGACCATACTCTTGAGGCCCTTTGCTTCCCAGTCTAGTAACATTGTTTCCTTTATCATAGCTGAAGGTATAGTCTCCTTTCACTTTCCTCAAGCCTGCTGCCTCACTGCTTTAATGATCCTGGTTACGCTTCTATTATTCCATACTTACATTTTGCCTAAAAAGGAACTATAAGAACCCTTGGGAACCCCTAACCAGGCACTCTAAAACAAAGGCAGGCAGTATTGACTTGTCATATCTGTTTCTATAAAAGGAAGATCATGAGTTAAGAGTCACCATAGGTTTGGGAAACTGCACACTAATTTTGCATTAGCCTAGACATTAAACCCTTAAGTACTTTGCGTGAGGCCAGTACCCAGAAGAGACTTTTAAATAAAAAATACTCAAATTACATCACTAATAAAATAAAATTACATTTCTGTTCAAGAAAGTAGAAATTGTAAAGAAAATAATAGATGTTTGGGAGTGCTATAGGAGAATCATTTTCCATTTAAGTCATATTTCCTAGCCTTCTTCCAAGGTTCCTTTGAAAATCTATCACATTTGAACTGGGCACAGTGAGATAATCCCCATACCTAGAAAACTGAGGCGAAAGGATCATGAATTTAAGGCTGGCCTGGACTAGACAGAGACTAAATCATACATCCACTTAAGATTATGACTATTTAAATCACTCTAAAATGAGAAAAAAAAATCACATTATTAGTAGTCAAATTGCTCAGAAAATAGAAATATAGTTTCTCAATATAATCTACCAAACAGCAACATTATATGTAGCAGCCAACTTGAAATCGTTATTTGAAACTTTTTAACTTCTAAAAAAAGGAAAAGATGGCATGTTCTTGTGTAATATTTCATACTTTAAGTTATCTTTGGTAATGTTCCAAGGTTACTTTACAACATAAGTAGTAGTTAGCAAATTATTCCTCAATGCTAAATGAGTGTATCAGTGGTAGCCTCCCATATTCCCCTTAGTACTAGTGTTAAGCAGTACATTATAAAATTATAGAATAACTGCTAATGAATTCATGTTTTAAAACTATCTAGACTATTTATTGTCATTACATAGTAAAGACTGCATGTAGCATGAAGTTGATGAAGAGAGCTCCAGATGTTTTCCAATACATTATATATAACATCTGAAGAGAAGATATAAATGGGACAATAAAATGAACAACAGAAGATTAAAGATAATGAAATATTACATCATTATTTCTTAATACAAAAATCCCTAGACCAGAAAAGTTATGTAAATACAGTAAAAGGAGCCCATTATAAGCCTGAAATGCAAAACTAAGGCATAGCTTTAGAACAGCTTTCTTTTAGTTTAGTATGGTTAAAAAAGATTACCAAATGCTAATCCAAGCCTGATGGCTTCTTCATACCTTTGTTTTATTTTTTAATGAGTAAAGGAGATTAATTATTTAATGGCAGTAGATTAGTGAAACAATATTTCAAAACTCAAGTCCCATGACAAAGGGATTGTTAGATGGTCATATCAAAATGATTCTTAGGTAGGAAAAACATTGGAAAAATATCTTCTCAGTATTTCCTAATTGAAACAGCCAATAGGCATTAAGCATGAATTCTAAATACTGACCAACACACAGGACATGAATTTATCTTTTTGAAGCTACACAGATGTCAGAAGATAGGCAGGATGAGACCTGGCTGTTAAGATGAGAAAATCAAGTCTAAGTGAAGGCAACTAACTTGTCCACAGTCACAGTTAATAAGATCTAAGTGAATTCTGACTCTAAAGCCTGTAGCTTATCCTGTAACAGGACATCCCATCCATCTAACACTCTAATACAAGCTACTTTCTCAACTTTCATTACATATACTTTGATACGAAATAGAAAACTTCAACTACAAAGCATTTTAATACATCCAAAATACATTTAAAACTTCAGTGGCATAAAATGACAAACTACATAGGATTTTACCTTTTAAAGAAAAACAACAACTATTGTAGTGAGATCCAAATAGGGGAGGGATGGGAGCTGCACACAAATTGTTAATTTATAGTTATAGCTTATAGTTACTTTTCAAAAATATCACTAGTAACCACTGTACCTGTGTTGGGAGAGTAGTGTATCATTACCCATACTGGAGTTCATACATTGTAACTATACTTTTCCAAGCTTTCCTGAAGAAAATGCTACTGTTTTAAAAGTTGCCACTGAGCAAATTCTACATAAAATTATATTCAATAAAGGAAGAAGCCACTCAGATTTAAAAAAAAAAATGGTACTTAAAAAAATAATTTCAGGGTGGGTGAACTAGCTCAGCATTAAGAGCACTTGTTGCTCTTGCAAAGGACACAGGCTCAATTCCCAGCAACCACATGAGGGTTTACAACCACTGCTAACTCCAATTCCAGGGCATAAGACTGAAATATCCTCATATGACCAATGTACCCAACTTTAGCCCTAAGTGCTAACATTAGATTGTTCCACGGCTGTGCTCTCAGGGATCATTTTTATGTAGTAGTAGTATTTCTAGTAGCTCATTACTGGATCTGGTGTGTTATTTAGTGTTATACAAACTCTCTCTGTACAGAAAGGTTTTCCCAAAAAAACTGCCAAGGCAAGCAGCCTATTAAATGTTAAACTTCACAGAAGTAAGTCAGATACTTAATTGCATAAGTAACTAAAATTTTCTTTACATAACAGTTCTAATCAATTCACACTTGAGTGAAAATAACCTTATATTGCAAACAGCACAGCACCCTCTGGTGTATCTATTATAAGATATATAAAATTTCTAGAAATAAAAGGATAAAATCTTAAAAATCTCAGACTAAAATCTAAGAAATCAATAGGGTGATATTTTCTGAATTTATTCTGATACATATATTTTACATGTTACAAAAACAAGCTTCATTTTAAAATATTACTATAGCAACTATGAAAATTTGTTTTAGTTTAGTTTTAAAATACTGAAACAAACAAAATAATACATTTTTCCAATATGTGACTTAAATTAAGATAATGCTATAAATAGAATTCTTGAGGTATGTAATGACAAATTTTACTGGTTATGTAAGCTAAATTTCATTTTATTCAAACCCACCTGTTTTTCTGACTTGAATATATCAACTGCTGCTCTACAGTCTTTCTGAATTCAAAGACAGCTTATCATTACTTATGGAATAGATATATAGGTTTTTAGTAAATGTATCTATAATTTTTACAGTTTGGTAATACACCGATATTCACAAACAAAAACTAACGAGTTTGGTCACAAATCTAAAGCACTTCAGAGACAAGTAATGCTCAATGTCTACCTGAAAGAAGAACCTTCTTTGTGAAAATAACTAACTAAAAGATGACACAACTAACTCAACATGATGCCACCTGCTTTAGACAGCTCTTTGTGAACCACTACAAGTTCCAAAACAATACAGGAAAAAGTGAGACTGACACCTGTTTAAAGCATCCATCTGTCTCTATCAAGCTAAATTTACTCAAATCCACTTAATCTTGGTTTTCCAAAATAAGGGAACACTATGCACCTGTGAACAGAAAAGAACTTAAAAATCTATTTTGTGATGACAACTGGGAATATATACCAAAAGAGTTAAAGAGTTAGAGCAAATCCTCAGTAAGGGAAACTATTTTTAATGTAACTACAAGTGAATAAAGGATATTGAGCCAAATGCTCAGCATAGAAACAAATTAGCAAACTTCATAATTTAAAAGTTGATTTATTTCTTATTCCCATTTCTTGTAATAAATTCTCACTAGGAGGATCACAAAGCACTGCTACTAGACTATTCAACTAGACTATTCAGGAAAAAAAAATTAACTCTTCCCATATATCTGATACTATTATTCATCCTTTTAAGTGTGCATCCTGAAATTTTTTACTGTTCAATTGTTAAAGAAAAGGTGCCTCAATTAACTTGAGGTTTTTTTTTTTAAAGATTGATTAAAGTTAAAAATGCTCTCACCATCCCACTTATAAACCATAAACCATGTATCTCTACTGAATACAGATTATTTAAATATTGGATAAATAATACAGTATTTTAGAAAATAGGGATAAGTATCTCATGCCACAAAAGCACTGTGAAATGATGGAAAGCTTCTGCGAGCGCATTAATTTCTTATACACATATAAATTTACTATGCCTAGTCCCTATACAGTTTAATAGAATTGCATAATAGACAGGGTGTAATTCAAAAAGACTAAGATAAACATCATGCCACACTCTGAATCACAAATATCCAGTTGCTCAAAACATTACTATTGAATATGTTTATTTTCAAAGCCAATCACTTTCACAGATATCTGTTAGTCTAAAAAACTGAAAACAAAGAATGAGAATTCATAATGCATCCCCTCCTAGGAAAAACAGTATAGGAAAAAAAATTGAACTAAATGGCATTTAATGTTATAGTTAATGTTAAAGATCAACTGTTATCATTGTAAGTTAATCAATCCATAAAACTAATTTTATCATCTCAGAAGCCAAAGCATCACTAATAACTCTTAGAACACAAAGATTTATTTGAAATAGACAGGCTATTTAATATAATGCAATACAGTGTTTGTTCTCAAACAACTTGTGAATGAAAAAACTCAAACAAACAAAATTTGCTGTAACCTGACATGGCATGATGAGTGAAATGTCTCTGAAACATTCCTGGACACTGCAAATACAAATATTAATCACAGACATTTCAGCATCTACAATCTATTCAGCCGAAACTTATGTAAATGGCATAAGATCTACAACTGTCCCAAGACAGCAAAACTCCTTTTAACTTCAGACCCAGTAGCTTCACCATCCAAAAGTGTTCAGGCATTTGACACTCATCTGAACAGGAAAACAAAAAAAGAAAAAGAAAAAAAGCAAAAGAAAGAAAAGAAAAAGAATGCAAGTTAGTATTTGAGATGTGTATTGAAGACATGTTGGGGAAGGGATGAATTCTAAAGAATTCTAGAAAGAATTCTGAGAGAGTCAAACATATTTCTTTCAGAATCAAATATCACCTTCATTTAAAATAACAATCATATGGAAATGAATTGAAAAGTAAGTTTTTTTTCAATCCTCCAACTCTTATTTTACAAAATATTAGCCTTAATGACATTATAATTATCCAAACCCTTCATTGACAATCTCAAGAATAATTAATACTGTCACATTATTCACAGGCTGCTCTGTCAGTTAAATCAATAAATGTTTGCTGTTGGAAAGATTATTTAAATAAGCACTCTAAAAACCTAAATTGGAAATTTCAATGTGCCATTAAAATAGTACATTTTATTTGGTTTAGCTCAAAGTCATTATCAATTTATTTTCTGATAACCTATTAATTATTAGGCTGAAAATTAGCAAAATTAAAGAATCTGTGAAACCAAGTTCGCTCTAATCAAGAAAATATTACTTGAGAACTGGCAAGTATTCAAATCTACAAGGGGCAACTATTTTCTCTTAAAAAAAAAAACTTAAAAAGGATTTTTTTTTCTTCTGAGCAGGTTCAAATCATTGTCCAAAGAAAACCAAAAAGTCAACAAAAAGAATATGTTAAGTACACACATGCCTAGATCTTAACAGCCACAAAGAAAGTGAAATATACACACGTTTCAAGTTGAGAAGCTTCATACATTCTTTATGAACAACTTGACTTCAATTTCAACTCTCCAAGGGAAAGCAACAGAGATGAAGATGGGAGGAAAAAAAAAAAACTCTCAAAGTACCATAACTGTCACAAACAGCGTTGTGAACTGAGTTCTCACAAAGCTTCCTTGTGTCCTTTTCCTGTTCATCACAGACAAAGTCTCAAAACCACAATGAAAATTGTTAACACTCTCCTATGGGGAGGGAGGTGCATCAAAGTGAAACAGAACCTCAGGACTACCCCTCCCATCTCCACATGAAGGATAAAGCGCTGTCAGTAACCACTAACCCAAGTAGCACAGATGCCCTGCATCCGGTTTAAATCACAAGCACACACGCGCACACGCACATGCACACACACACACACACACACACACACAAACGCCGAAAAGGGGAGGGGGAGAGAAAGAGAGGAGAGGGAGACGAGGGGGAGACAGAGAGACAAGAGAGAGGGAAGAGGAGAGGAAAGAGAGACTTAAAAAAAAAATCTCTCAGAGCAACAGAGGCCCCCCTGGTTTCGATGTGTGTGCAGAGGGGGGCGTTGTGGGGGGGGGGGGAGAAGACTGCTGAATGGATATTAAGATTGTTTGCAGCACAAAGAAAAAAAAAATACAGTTTTAAAAGAAAAAGAGAATCCCGCGAGGCCAGTGATGGTCAAGTAAGTGCAGCCCGTTCAGCAGCGGGCACCGAGGGGCCGAAACGAAGGGAGCGGGCTTCGGGAAAAGTTCACCGAGGTACGAGGACAAAAATAACAAAACCCCCCGACAAGGCCCCGCAAGTGAACAACAGCAGCGGCGGCGCGGCACCTTTCGGGGACCCCCCTGCTCACTGCTGTCTATTTCCACTTGGAAAGCGGCGGCCACCAGGCAGCTCTGCAAAGCAGGCGAATTAAAGAAAGAGAGAGAGGAGAGAGAGGGAGAGGGAGAAAGCGAGCCCCTTCTCTCCACCTGCCCCTCCTCCTGGGCGCCCGCAGACCTGGGGGGGACGCTCCGACCCCCGCGACGACGGACAGCGGCGGCTGCCGAGCCCGCTCGCCCCGCAGCCCCGGCTCCCGCTCCATCCCCGGGCGCCCAGGCCGGGCGGGCGGGCGCGCGGCGCCCACACCCCCGAGCCCGCCGCGCGCGGGTCCATTGTAAACAAGCCCCGGGGACCGAGCCCCTCAAGCGGCCACAGCCGGTGTCAGGAGGGAGACCCCGCACAGCCACGCTCGCTCACACACACGAACACACGCACGGACACGCACACGCTCCCACACACATGTAGAGACCGAAGAATATTCACCTTGGCTGTGGATTATTGTGGTGTTGTTGGTGGGTGATGGAGATGGTGGTGGTGGGGAGGAGGAGGAGGAAGAGGAGGAGGAGGAGGAGAGGAGTAGTTGTTGTTGATGGGTAACAGTCGCCAGGACTACGGTGACTATGGCGCTTGATTCACAAGGCAACGGTTGCTATAACTCACAAAAGAGAGAGAGAGGGAGAGAGAGAGGGAGCGAGGGAGAGGGAGACACTCGCGCGGGGAGGGGCGGGGGAGGGAGGAGGAGAGAGGGCGGGCCCGAGAGCGCCGGAAGGAGCGGGCTCGGCGCCGTGACTGACAGCTCGGCGCCCGGGCGGGGGCCGCGCTCGGGATTCCGACGTCGGGTCCCCGAGGTGCGCTTAGACTTGGCGGGCCCGGGGTCAGTGCGCGTCCGCCTCGAGGAGCGCCGCGGCGGACGCCGGGACGCCGGGGGAGCCGAGGGTCTGGAGGCGAGAGGGCTGCTTTCCGTGAAGGCAGCCCCGCCCGCCTCGGCGGCCAGCTCAGCGCCCAGGAGCCCCGCAGCCCCGAGAGGAAAACCGCGAAGCCAGGGGAGGGGGAGTGACGAGGGCCCCAACACCATGCGAGACGCGCGCTGCTGCGGGGGCAGACCCCGCTTTGAGGCGCGGGCCCCGCCCACGTCGGACGTCATTTCCGGGGAGGGCCCGGCGGGGTCCCGGATGTGCTGCGCTCCGCCCCTCTCGTCCTTCCCCCACCCCCAAGCTTCTTTTTTTTTTTTTTTTTTTTTTTCTCCTCTTCTCTCTCCGTCCTCGCTGGTGGTGTTCCCCGGTCGTTTGTGCCTAGCGGGTGATCCCTTTCCCGGACGCTCGGCGGCCGGCCGGCGCGGGCCTCCCGGGAGTCCCCGGCCGCGCGCGCTCTCCCCTCCTCTGTCCGCTCGCTGGCTCTCTCGCGGCTCGGGGAGCGCGGGCGGCGGGGCGTGAGCGGTGCCTTCGCCGCCATCTTAGGGGGCGAGAGCCCGGGCTCGCGAACCGTGACCCCTCCGCCCGCCCGACGCGGGGGACACCTCCCTGCGGAACCCAGGGCCGAAGTTCCCACCTGCCGGACCGGGAGGAAGTGCTAATGGGACGGGATCTGTGCTTCCCGGGGCCGGGGCCCGCAGCTGGGTGGGCTCAGACCTTCGGGGGTAGTCCTGAAGCCGCTCTACCCCCTAACAGTTGACGGGATGGAGTCGAGCTGGACCCCCTGCCCTGCTGGTGCTGGCATCGGCTTCCTAGAAGTCTAGGGAGCTAGTTCCTGAGCTAGCTACCGTTTTTGCTCTTTGAGACAGGAATGGCTTCCGTCCGTGAAGAACGTTATTAGCACACAACCTGGCACCTCAAACTCCGCTTGATAAGGCACAGCTTCTCACACTTCATGGTTCAAGCATATTCGTCCAGTTCTGCTCACACTGGAGTCCAGCAGGCACGTGCCCCCGGGCTCGCCAATACCCAAAATCTCCAACATTTGTGGCTAAGCAGCTTATCCAAGACAATAACGTACTGGAAGTAGAGCCTTAAGAAGTCAGTTCTCTTGAGGCTTAATTTTTGCACCTGCAAATAAGGGATTTGGGCCGGCATGAGTTCACTGTTAAAATAAGACTGAGCTCTTTTCTGTGCCCCAGACCTTGTGCTAAGTGTTTTACATACATTATCTCATTTAATCCTGACACCTGTTCTGTTGGATACATAATATTCTCATTTTAGGGAAAACAAGCCGTCATTTTATCTTGCCTCTCTGTGCCTTGAAATACTAGGTAAAGACAATTTAGGGACCAGCTATTAGAACAATAGGTTTTAAGAGTAATACTGTAAGCTTTGATAATTTAATAGTGAGTTATATATAGTGTTGCTTGTAAGTTACAATACAGTAGTTAGCGGTGAAAACAAGCACAGGGCTAAAGTTAAAACAGGTCAAGATCCACCGTGGCGGTGGACAAAAATGACACCGGGGTAACCAACAGCAGTTAAAACTCTTCATATTTAGAATACTCCGTTTGCGACGTTTACAGATCCAGTCCTCTGCTTTGACGTCGTCGGCTAGGGCCACAGAATGACATTACAAGGCACTGAACAGCTTTGCTCTTGCAGCCTTATTGTCTGTCGGTTCGCCGGGCTCCCCACTCTCAGCTGTTGCTTCTTCCTGCTGTCAGTGAGCATAGTTCTATTATCCTCCCCACCCTTTTAATTTACTGCTTTTAATCTGCACGAAAGGAAACCGCATAATGAAGCTTGTGCAAAACTGTCTCAAGGGTATAAATAGATACTTTGAGGCAGTGTCCTTTAGGAAAAGTGTGACCTTTGCGCTTAGAACATTGAAACAGGAGTTTCGAGCAATTTAGAGACTTATTTATTCCTAGCTTCTAGTACCATCTTTTTAAACTCGCAGAATGCATACTTTCACTTATAGGAATTCTTACAAACTTAGGATATTTTTCCTTTTATGGTATGTCTTCTAATTGTATTAGGGTTAAAATACAAATTTCGGTGTTACCATTATACTAATTCAGAAAAACCAAGCTACAATACCAGCTACAGATTTCAACATGATTATATGTGTTTGTTATAGACATATATATATATATATATATATATTACATATTAAATCCTTTTGGTGGTCAATAGTTCTGACAGGAACTCTTTTCAGTTCATTTCTGAAGCTGTGTGGTTAGATCGTCAAGTGTATTCTGTAGTTCAGAATTAACTTGTTAGGGAATCTTAAGAAAGACACAGCAGGGTCTTAGCAGCTTTTACTCTTTACAATGAAGAAATATAATCTGAGCCCAAGAAAAGTATCATCTTCCATTCCTTGACAATTCGATAAACTGTCAATGAAACTTTTTTTGTGTGCTGAATTCCAAAAATGAGGCAGATATAGTTCTTGTCTGTGCAGTGCTCTGTTTTTCTGTGAATTTTAAATGTTCCCTTTGACCTTTTTTTCCACTCTAAGGCTGTAGTGATTGGGAGAGTGTTTACGTGGGTAAACACATTTGTGACCAAACCACTTAAATAAAAGAAGTTCTGATTATGTATATACTGTACAAATTGCTATAGCATATCCTTGAGGGTAAATTTCCTTTTCAACATCTGTTAGGATATTTCCTCCTATGAACACCTACTGCATAATCAAGCACTAATAAAAAAATTTCACTATCAATGCTTTTTAAAAAAAGAAAAATGTGTATACAAAGATAAAATACTGGTATGCCATGGCAGTGCTTCAAAAAAAAAATATGTGGAGAGCTTTGAAAATGTATGCTATAGCAGCTTACCATTAAATTAGTGGTAAGCCCTTATAAAACAGGAATCACACCTGTGTTAAAATCTTCCATTTGATTAGCCGTTTTCTTCAGTTGCAATGCACAATAGACTCTTGTTCCCATATGTGAAATGAAGGTTTCCTTTCTGCTAGTTTGTATAAGTGTTTATGATGTGCAAACTACTCGTGAGTCGAGATTACTGAGGGACTTTTGTAGATCTGAAACTGTGGCTATGTGACAAGAGAGTGGTGTCAAAGTGATTCTAACATTGCACAGGAGCTGCCATTCCTTCCCCAGCACCAAGGCAAACAAAATGTATGCTTACTTTCTAACTATCCTCTGGAGCACCCAACAGAAAGCAGGCTTTGATTTGAAAGCAGTGCGGGAACTGTTTTGGTAAATTTGTCTTTCTAATTGTGTTTTCATTAAGCACTACAAATCAGCTGATTATTCTGAAGCCTGTCTAGTCTTGTATAAGTATAACTTGAAATTAGACTTTCACCCCAGTGCATAAAGATGACAGTAGAATTGTAAATTGACTACCATTGCTCAAGACCAAAGTAAAAATTTATATATGCATAAAGCTCTTCAATTAATTCAGAACATCAAGTACAGTATTTGCGCCATTAAACCCAAATATCTGAAAACAATCCAAATGTCAGATGTCTATCGGCTAAAGGATGTGTGAACAAATTGTGGTACAGTCACATGTTGTAATGCAAACGAACAGTTGAAAAGATGGTTCATTGAGAATCACTGTGTTCAACTAAAGAGGCCAAGCGCAGATGTGGGAATCTACTTACATGAAAGCTGGTGTTTTCCTATGATGGCAGTGGCAACAGAGTGGGGTCTACCAGGGTGAGAATTTCTAGGGTGACAGGAATGTCCCACACTCTCCAGGTTGCTGGCCACTAGTCACGTGCTGCTGAAATTTTTCTATTTAAATTTTCTATTTAAATTTTTCTATTTAACTATTAATTCATGTAAAAGGCATCCAGCCATATGTTAAGTTCTTGGTATCCACATGTGTCAGTGGCAACTGAACTGGACAGCACAAACACAGAGAACATTTGTAGTGTTTCAAAATGTCTGAGAATTTCTAAACATTCTGAAGAACGCTGTTCCTTTTCTCTTTTAAACCAATTTTATAGAGACATTTATTTGTCTAAATTGTGATTAATGAAAATATGTCTATTTTATGTGCCCCCAATCCCAAAAAAAATCACTCATTAGCCAAATTGTTAACACATTACCAAGACTTCAATAAACTAATCTGATAATTTGATTAGCCTATATTTTTTCTTCATTTTTTATTAACTCGAGAGAAAGAATAAGAAAATTATCCACAACGCTTCTTTTTTTTTCTTTATTAATTACACTTTACTCACTTTGTATCCCCCCATGAACACGACGCTTCTTAAAGGATGTAGTAAGCCATGAAGTAAATGATGTTGATTTGCTGCTCAACGGAAAAAATTCTGGCACTTTCAAATCCTCAGTATCTTGAGGAAAAAGAAAACACTTTTGAGGACTCAAAGTGCACTCTAGAATACTTCAAAGAAATTTTTCCTACTGCCCTCTTGGAGCATTGGTACATGGAAAGGTGATAAACACCGCAAAACCTTGTGAAGTAACACTTCAGAGAACTTGGGAGTCTCAGGTACTCTGAGCACACTGTAAAGTCCAGTAAACTCTCTGTATCACTCTTCAGTTTCAAAGGGACCAGCAGAATGGTTCAGGAGCTAAAAGCACTTCCTGCCAATCCTGGCGACTTGAGTTTGATCCCCAGAGCCCACATGGAGGAGAAATGAAACCAACTGCCACAAACTGTTCTTGGACACAGGCTGTGGCACATGTGTCCCACCCCCAGGGTCCCACTCCCCCAGGCGTCCCCCAAGCTGCCACACACACACACACACACACACACACACATTAAAAAAAGTAGGGGGGGGCTTTTGAAATGGAAGGAAATCAGGTTGGCAGTCACCGTTCAGCAGTCTCTGATCTCCAGCTCTAAAGAGTTTAAAAGAGGAAAACAAGAAGAGGTTCAAAATACTAAGTATATATGTTTAGCTGATGCTTTTAGCAAAGAGAGAAAATGGCCAAAAATATCGACTTAGTAAAGATAATAAATATGTCCACTGGGGTTTGAGCAGTTTGTGAACTCTGAGTAGATTTTTACAGGATGATGAAAATGAATCGGCATCAATTGAATCAGAGCCATCAATTAGTGTCAGTATTTCATACTGAAAATCATTTTAATCCTATCAGTTATCAGTGGTCAGTAAAGTCATTTTAACTGAGGTAAATTAATTAAATTGTTTAACTGACAATTTCTTAAGTTGTCTTTCTTTCACCCCCACCGATAAAGTCTGAAAGAAGCAGCTCCAAGTCTATGTTGGCACAGAGATAAGTACTACCTAAGCCATCCTGTAGATGGTTTTTAACAATTATTCTCCCTGTTACAGGCTATGACTTAAGGTTTTCATACAAGTATTGCTGGTGGGAACGTAAACTTGTACGACAACTTTGGAAATCAATCTGGTGCTTTCTCAGACAACTAGGAATAGCGCTTCCTCAAGATCCAGCTATACCACTCCTAGGCATATATCCAAAAGAGGCTTAAGTACACAACAAGGACATTTGTTGAGCCATGTTTGCAGCAGCTTTATTTGTAATAGCCAGAACCTGGAAACAACCCAGATGTCCCTCAATGGAGGAATGGATACAGAAATTATGATATATTTACACAATGGAATACTACGCAGCAATTTAAAACAAGAAAATCAGGAAATTTGCAAGCAAATGGTGGGATCTAGAAAAGATCATCCTGAGTGAGGTACCCCAGAAACAGAAAGACACACATGGTATATACTCAATTATAAGTGGATACTAGACATATAGGATAAACATACTAAAATCTATACACCTAAAGAAGCTAAGTGAGAAGGAGAACCCTGGGTAACATGATCAATCCTCACTCAGAAAGACAAATGGGAGATGCTGGAAGAAGGAGAAAACAGGAAACAGGACAGGAGCCTACCACAGAGGCCTCTGAAAGACTCTACCTAGCAGTATATCAAAGCAGATGCTGAGACTCATAACCAAACTTTGGGCAGAGTACAGAATCATATGAAAAAAGGGGGAGTTAGTAAGACCTGGAAAGGACAGAAGCTCCACAAGGAGAGCAACAGAAGCAAAATAACTAGGCATAGGGGTCTTTTCTGACACTGATACTCCAACCAAGGACCATTAATGGATATAACCTAGAACCCCTGCTCAGATGTAGCCCACGGCAGCTCAGTGTCCAAGTGAGTTCCCTAGTAAGGGGAACAAGGACTATTTCTGACATGAACTCAATGACTGGCTCCTTTACATCCCCCCCCCAAGAGGGAGAAGCAGCCTTGCCAGGCTCAGAGGAAGACAATGCAGCCAATCTTGATGAGACCTGATAGACTAGGGTCAGATGGAAGGGGAGGAGGACCTCCCCTATCAGTGGACTTGGAGAGGGTCATGGGAGGAGATGAGGGAGGGAGGGCGGGATTGGGAGAGAATGATGGAGGGGGTTACAGCTGGGATACAAAGTGAATAAGCTAATATAAAAAATAAAGATTTAATTAAAAAAAGGAAAACGATCACCAATCCAAAGTACGTGTATTTGTTTCTTTTTTTTTAAATTTTGCACTTGTTTTTATTTCTGTTGTTTTAATGGCATTTTATGTCCATATATTATTTTTCTAAATCTTTTGTTTAGCATATTATCAGCTTTGTTTGGAGGGACAAAGAACATAAAAAATAGACGTTTGCAGTCAAGGATGTATGGAATATGCTCTGAGCACTGTTTGAAGCCTCACTGAGTACTTTCTTCCATAAAAGATTAGGATCATGTTTTAAGGCCTTAATGGACCTTGCTCCACTGACTAGAATCTATTTTGGATGCCTTTGGCCCCATATAGTAGGTACTATACCATATTAAATACACACAATTAAGAATTGTTTACAAGTAACCTAATGGTAGATTTTTATAGACTCCTCTCTCATATTTAAATTGCATTTGCGGCTTGTTATGAAGTCAGTGTTTTCAGATCTCTAACATTTTCAAAAACTCTTGAAATATATGTAAGTCCTATAGAGACTGAGCGATAAATGGCCCTGAAAAATAAAATGAAAAATTTAAATTTAATACAACTTGTATTTACTTTGTTTTTCTGCCTTTCCTCTGAGTGAGGATTAATTAGAAAGTCTGGAGGTGCACTGAGATGGAATTATGAGGAACTCTGAGTGCTAGTTTCACAAAGATCAGAAAAATAAATTATTTTCCAAGATGATTAGTGCATTTTGTTCAGTACTCTTGCTTGGCACTACAACCTTTGCCTCAGCATGAAATTATAAAATAAGCTACAGACAGTTTGAATATGCTTTATAGGATTACCCTATTTGTAGCTTCAAATGTGTGACATGATAATTACAGACTTCTTGTTAAATGTTATATCATTCTTCACCCAGAAAAAATAATCCTTAATGAACACTAATTTGTGCCGAAGATTGGTGGAAGAAGAAATTTTGATGGGAATAATTCAGAAAAGATATATAAAAATGTATGACTAAGAATTTTTTTAAATCAGGTTAAGCATGTACATTTTTTAAATTAATAAGCTTTAAATTCAGAAAGATAAAACTGCATGAGACACCATGTCTTTCTTAAGTCTGACTCGGAGACCCCAGACTCACAACATTGCTTTTCTCCAATGCCCATAGCTGCATCAGTTTCTAAGGATCCAGCTACAGAGAAGGAAGCACTGAGTGATGCACGGATAGATAAGTGGATCGAAAATGGAGCCTAATGGTAAGTGGGAGTTATGCCTGCTGAAAGCAAACCAAAGAGCACCCAACAGAAGGATGAGTAATTTTATAAAAATATTTTAAGTTAGTCGTTTAATCAAAACATTACAACTTGTTGGCAACTCTTCAAAAAACCACACCTCTATATTTGGCAGTCTTGTTTGGAAAAGAAATATACTCGTGGAAGCTTATTGTAGGCTTCAAAAGCTATCTCTCATGCTCACCTGTCAGAAACAGGTAAGGCAGGCTGGAAGCTGTGGCACTTTAAGGACCGGAGCAAGTATCCACAACTTTAATTCGAAGTAAATGCTAATGAAACAATGTTATAAGAAGAAGAGAAAATGTAGCCATAAAGTCTGAGCAGCCGAGGTGACTGCTGTGGAGTTTTGATGATGCCGTTGTTTAAGACTTCTGGTTTAGTGGAGTTGATTTGCTTAGATTGTTCTGTGTCATTGTGTTGCTGCTGCTCTCACTGGTGGTGGCGGTGGTGCTGCTGTTGCTGTTAGTTGCTTTTATTTGTGAAGAATGACTAAATGAAACTGAGAAGGGGTCGCAGTACTCACAGAGGTAACATTGGATTAAGGGACAGTTAAGGTTACTTTTAGGGAGGGGAGGAAGACAAAATCTAGATGAATAAATATTGACAGCCTTTTAAAATTTCTGAGGATCATCATCACTGAGCTATCTGACGTTACTGATGCTCTGCTGTGTGTGCCGTGGGTGCGTGGGGTAGGGTGAGAGGGAGATGCAGGCTAACTGAAACTCAGACTCCTTGTGGCAGCTTTTCTCTCCACACTTTCACTCTCCCCTACTTCCTTTCCGTCTTTCACAGACCCCACCATGGCATCGTCTTCCAGTGGCTTCACTGGTGCAAATACGCATGGTTATTCTGAGAAGGGACTGGGCTAGACATGCCGCTGACATCTTCTTCCCCTGTGCTGTTCTCTAGGTTAATCCACTGTCCCTTCAGTTCCCCTGTACCCACACCTTGCTAAACAGAACCTTTGAACATAACCCCCCACCTCATTACCTCATGACTCTCTAGATGTCATGTATCTTTTTTGAGATCCTAATGGCATCCAGCAAGCTAACTGATTACTTATCAGTCTTCTAGGTAGGGTTGTCTTAACAGAGCACTGCATACTGGCTAGCTTAAATAGCAGACGTTTTCCCACAATTCTGGAGACTAGTTTCTGAAGCTCAAAGAAGGGCAGAGTGTTTGTTTGTTTGTTTGTTTGTTTGTTTTGTTCTGCACCATCTCTCTTGGGTTTAACAGACACTCATTATGTACCTTTAACTTCATGTGGTATTTTCTCCATGGGTCCATGTTCTAATAACAAATTCCTAAAAGGACACCAATCATAGTGAATCAGGTCCCAAATAATGACCTTACTTTAACTGAATTACTTCTCTAATTACCCTGCCTTCCATGCCCGTCACATTCTGGAGCACACATAAAGTAGGCGGAGGAGAGACACATTTCAGTCCATAGTAAAGACGTCCATAAAAAGCACAGAATGAATTATAAATATCATTTCAAGATCATGTGTGAACATGAGAAAAGGATAGAATTGAGGTGACCCTGAACACAACATCTTAAAAGGGAGAAGAGGATATTTAGAAAGAGCACAGCTTTATAAATATGCGAACAGGCTCTATCTAAGCAACAGCAATAGTCGTGTCTAACACTAACGGATAGTCACTTGTGTCCTTCCTATATGAGCAGAACACCCCATGTTTGAGGCTTGCCCTGAAGAGTTCTTTTCCTTTCATGTAAGATGAAGCTTTGTGACAAGCATAGTGAGAATTCTGAAATTTGGGTTTCTATAAAACACACACACAAATATAAGAACATGTTTTTGTTTTAACTCCAGGTGTGGATATATGGGGCTGCTTTGTAGAAGCATGGTTTTGCGAGCTGCAAATAGTTCTGCGATTGTGTGACGTTTGGAATTCTGGAAATTTTCAGAGGGTGTAGAAATGCTAGAGCCCTGATAGGTGGGGTGGGTGGTTCTTGCTCATTTGGAGGGTTGGTTGTGGTTTGTTAAAAGTTGTGCTCAAAGAAGAAACAAGAACAAAGAAGTTAAAATTCAGAGATCTTTATCTCTTTCTCTCCCCTCTCTCCTTCTTTCTCTCCTTGTTGACAGTATGGACTGCGAGTCGGTCATGGGCCAACTTCCAGTACATCCTTCTTTAAAAGTACCTTGCTTGTGACCTTTGCCCCTTCATCTTTCTGTTTACACTTCCTCTTCCATCCTACCTTTTAAAACAAGGGTATCACCAAGTTCAGTACATGGAATGATGGAATGGGAGACTACATCTCTAATTGTGAGGCCAATACTCTGCTCTGCACCCTGTTCATATGAAAAACAGCAAACACGTTGAGCTTACCCAAGTCTCAGTTGACAGAAGCATTGTCTATTTACTAGACGCTATTTTTACTTGGTTTTACATGATTTGTTTTGTTTTATCCTTGTGATAGTTCTATAGTAGATTAACCTTGCTGTTCTTCATTTAAAAAAACAGAAACAAAAAACAAAGAGAGTTCTTTCTAGATGGCATAGCTCATACAAGTACTAGTTTTGAACCATTTAACCAGATCCCTAATCACCCCCTTTAACCACCAGGTTGAGTTCCTTCCCCACCTTTTAATCCCATGAGCATTCAAAACCCATCTAGAAAACAAGTTTTTTTTTTTTTTTTTGAAAGGTACATGCTGAACAAGAGGCTCAGACTCAGAACTGAGCAGGTGTCACAGTCAATCAAGGAAAGAAAAACAAACTAAATGGAAGAACTCTGAAATTTAAAAAATAAAATAAAACAAAAAAACCCCTATATTCCACAGCCTTCGTTTTCCTTACTTAAAATGTAGCCTAAAATTTACAACAGCTTCATCTGTGCTTTAAATTTCAACAATTGCCTTTAAATTTTTAGACTTTCTTCCTGAATCTCTGGTGGAGCTCCGTCAACCTGAAATCATTTGCTCCCTAGTTATCTGGCCACGATCAACTGCATCAGGCCAAGTTGTCTAAGATCTGTGGCCCAAAGGGGCTTCTCTTTGGCCATATTCTGCCACAGCCCCTTTCAGAGCCCCAGCTGGGATAATCTTTGGTGCAATCTGGGGGAAAATTCTACACTTAATTGTGAGTTTTGTCTTGAGAAAAACTCAGCTTTTCAGCCTGGAGTCAGTCCTTATGGTGGCAGCTCTGCTGCTCTCCTGCAGAGCTTTAAGAACGTTAAGGCTTTGTTAACCCCATCTTAAAGACACTGCAGAAAGGGGGACTTTAATGTTTAGGCGGTTGGGATAGGGAGGGCGGAGACCCAAAAAAACTGGACCAGTGGAAATTTTCTATTCCCTTGCCATCTGGTACATA
Source organism: Meriones unguiculatus (assembly GCF_030254825.1). Classification (NCBI taxonomy): domain Eukaryota; kingdom Metazoa; phylum Chordata; class Mammalia; order Rodentia; family Muridae; genus Meriones; species Meriones unguiculatus. The sequence continues at coordinate 44,463,424 of NC_083349.1, forward strand.
AACGGCGTTGGAAAGGCGATGGGATCTACGCAAAGAATGTGTATGCATTGAAATCCTGTAAAGAAGGGGTCCACTTATTTACATGCAGTAGAAGTTTTGAAGGAAAAACACAGAAGTGTAAACACAGAAGTGTCTCCTGCACAATTTGCTTCCAGGCTCTAAGCAAACCTGCCCGTCATACGCTGCTTTGTTAGGATGGAGTTGTCAAAATTAGTCTATCCTTGTGCCTGCCGTGGCTTTTAACATCTACTCCTTGTAACCCTTTTTTCACTCAACAAGGACACTTTAAATGCATGTTTGTCATCAGGGTTATTATACCATTTTTAGATAGAAATAACTTTTTACTCCTTTTTAAACACAGGCTGACTGAGCATAGTTCACAAACAGTGAATTCAGACATATTAAAAATATGCAAGTTAGTAAATATTTACCCTGTATTGGAGTCTTTTGATCACTACACTTATCAAGACATTTGATACATCTATCAATTATTGTCATACTCCAATTTGTGGTTCTCTAGTTTATTCTCTTTTATCTTACTCCATGTTCTAATAAAACTGGTTCTTTTGTATATAATATATATACAATATATATTTCATTTACTAGAATGTCTTATAATACCTGGAACACATTACTTAAAACTGCTTTGAGTCTGGTTTCTTTTATTTGACAGAATATTTTCATATTGTTATCAATATTAGCAATGTATTTCTGAGTAGTAGCATACTGAATGGATGTACCACAACTTCTTTTCAGGTGTTTGTGAAACAAGACTGCTGTATGCATGCTGCATAAATGCTTTTGAAGACAGACATTTCCATTTCATTTTAGTAGACAGTGGACATTTCAGAGTCCTGACTTCATATGACTTTGCCAACGTGCTTTGTCTGTGTCTTTATCATTTTGTGTTTTCATCAAAAACACATGAGAATTCTAGTCATCATGCATTTAGTATGTGTTTATCCAGTGATTAGTACTATTAAGCATCACTCCGTGAACTTACTCATTGGGCATCCTTTTACCTTCTCTGTGACCTATCTGTTCATATGTTGCCCAATGTTTGCAGTTTTTAACATCTCCCTGAGGAATGAGAGTCATCACCATATTTAGATTTGAATCTTTTGTCAGACACAAACTGTGCAAATATTTCTCCCACTGACTCACTCGCCTTTTCATTTCAAAGAGCAAGTGACTTTAATTTTGATGAAGTCCACTATTCTATCAATATTATATTTCTTAGTTTAAGTGCTTTTGATTTTATCTAGCTTTACAGAAGCTGTAGATAGGGGTTGTGGTTCATAAATCTCCATTCAAATATCCACTTGTCTAGTTCAGTCAGCTAGAAGGACAACACTTACCCCACTGGGCTACCTTTTTCCTTCAGTCAAAATGGGTTGTTAGTATTTGAGTCTTTTTGTGTATATTTTTATTCTATTACTTTAATATGCTTAAATACCACATTGTTTGTAGTATGGCAACTTTATAAGTTTAGAAATCAAGGAGTAGTAAACTTCTTTGTTTTTCTTTATTTTTGCAATCTTTTATTAGTTGTTTGAGAATTTCATAAGTATATTTTGATATCCACCCTCTCTCTCCAGCTCTTCCCCCTTCCTTACCTACGCAATTTTGTACCCTTTTTGTTTTTTGTTTTGTTTTGTTTTCAACTCTCCAAATCCAATTTTTGCTACCCATATACTCATATCTGTTTGTCCTTCTGCTAGAGTGTGGCCACACCCTTAAAGAAAATTGACACCCTCTCCTTGAATCCATCAATTGCAGATAACTCCTCAGCTAGGGTGGGACTTCAGGCCCATACCACTCAGGGCTGGGACTTTGTCTGGCTTGAGCTTGCACAGGTCTGATGTATGCTGTCACAAATGCTGTGGAGTTCATAAGTGCATCTGCCCTGTTTTTTCTGGGAAGCAGATTCCTTGTGGTCGTATACAGTCTGTGACTCTTAATATCTCTCCATCCCCTCTTCGCAGAGACCCCTGAGACTTCATAGGAGGGCCTGTAATATAGATGTCACCTTTAGGGTTGAGCATTCTGCAGAGAACCCCAACCAGTTGTGAGTCTCTGTGTTTATCACAGAGTGACAAATGCACTATTCTGTGGGTCTAAAAATTCGTCATTATGAGTCTATTTAGTATTATGTCTAGGTAGCAGAATAATTGTAGCAGGTTTTTCCCTAGGGTCTGTGAACCATCTCGCCACAGGTTCTTGGCTCCAGGAATGGTGCCAGGTATAGCACTTGAGGAGTGGAACATAAATCCAATCATAAAGTGGCTTACTCAATGATATTCCTGATATCATCATAGCACTGGGTGTGTCTTGCCAAGCAGTCAGTATTGTAGCTTTCGGGGCTCACAGCTGGGAAAGGCTGAGGATTATTTTTCTCCCTCAGCACTGTGCATATTATCCTCAAGGACTGTGAAAGCTAACCAGTAGGGATAAACCTTCTGAGTGAGTACCAGCTTGATTTATCCACGTTCTATGACTCAAGATGTGCGATCTTCAGCAATGGGACTCCCCTTTTTTTCAACACTTCTGACTATTCTGGATCATTTACATTTTCATATGAACTTCAGAATTTATTTGCCAACTTCTACAAAGAGTACTTTTAGGGTTTGAATTGGTTGGTATTTGCTCTAGAAATACGTTTCCTCAGAACAAACATCTTAGGGATGTTGCATCTTCTAATTTTGAAAACGTATTCCTCTTTGTTTCTCTCACTAATGATCTCCAGTTTTCAGAGTTGCCATAGTTAGCTTTGCTGCTGCTGTGATAAAACACTGACCAAAACCAACTTGGAAGAGAAAGGGGTTTATTTTAGGTTCAAGCCCATCACTGGGGGAAGCCAGGGCACAAACTGAAGCAGAGACCACGGAGAAACATGGCTTACTGCCCAGAGTGGAATAGACTCTCACACATCACTCATCAATCAGGAAAACGCCACGGGCTGCCGTGAGGAGCCAGTACCTCAGATGAGATTCCCTCTTCCTAGGTGACCCTGATTTCTGTAAAGCTGACAAAACATCCAGCACCAGGGGCCAAGTCTACCCCATCTTGGTCAGATTTTTTCCTAATATCTTGGAATTGAAGGGAAGTGATTTTTATACTCCATCAGTTCAATGCTAGTATATAGGAATATAATTGATTTTCAAACTGGCCTATGTTCTGATACTTCGGGCAAGTCGCTTATCATTTCTAGTAGCTTCTGTGAGTCCACCATGTTTTCTAAGAGGATGACCATGACCATATCAGTCTATCAGTCGTAATTAAAGACTTTTTTCTTTTTTAATTCTGGGAACTGAATCCAGGCCTCGGGGCTTGCTAACAAGCACCTACCACTTAACTAAATCTTTACCAAAATGATAACTTAATTTCACCTTTTCAAAAAGTAAAAGTAAATAGGACATACTATTTAGAAACAGAGCTAAATTGTTTTCATTTTGTTTTGTTTGGTTGGTTTCCATTAGTCTATCAGTTACATTAGGCATCTGCAGACTTTAGATTTCAGTAGTGTTTCAGAAATCCATAATGCAAGATGAAAAATTACTACATTTGTCCTTCCTTCATCTTGTTATTGTCTTTTGGATACCCTTTCTAAAAATATCACATTCTTACATTATCTAGATTTATAAGTATTTCTATTTAGGACCATATGGAGGTGTTAAGGAAACTGAATGATGATCTTCCATTAACAGACACCTAAAAGTTTTGGGTAAGGTATTTGAACAGCTTACTGAGCACATTGCCAAACTGGTAAGAAATGAAGGGAAATTCTCAAAGACCTGGACAGGAACAAGGCTAACTCAGTACTGACCAAAGGAAGCCACTATCTTTTTAGTAAGTTAACTTTCTATTTTGATGCTCTCCGGAGGCTCTCCCACGCACACACACATTAAATAAATAAAATACTTAAAAGCAGATAAAAATGAAGTTTTGTTTTAGTTTTAGAATTTTTTTGTACTTTATGAAGTAGTTAAAATAACACGGCTTGATATTTTTGGCCACACCCTCCCTCCCCCCAAGTCTGAACTATAGTATCGGAAAATCACTTAAATCCTTTTCTATTAATATATGGCCTTTAATTTCATGATAGCCTTACTTTCTATGACATATGACAGATAGAGACTCAATTCCAAACTATCTTGAAAAATACATTAAAAATTAAGAGCAGCCGGGTAGTGGTGGCACACACCTGTAATTCCAGCACTCAGGAAGCAAGGGCTGGTGGATCTCTGAGTGCAAGACCAGCCTGATCTACAGAGCAAGGGATACACAGAGAAACCTTGTCTCAAAAAACAAACCAAAAAATAAATAAATAAATAAAAAATAAAAAAGAAGAGCAAAGAAATCAAAATACTAAACAAAAATTTAATGACTACGTCAACTCTCAAAAAATAAAACACATTTAATTGGGGCTGGCTTAGAGTTTCAGAGGTTTTGTCAACTGTCACCGTGGGAAGCAAGGGAGTGTACAGACAGGCATGGTCCCAGAGGAGCTGAGAGTTCTACATCTTGATCCATAGGCAGCAGAAGGAGAATGTGTGCCATACTGGACAGAGTCTCCTGCTTGAGCGTAGGAGATCTCAAAGCCACTAAACTGACACACTTCCTCCAACAAGACCAGTCCTCCTAACAGTGTCTATGGGCCAACCACTCAAACACAAGTCTGTGGGGACCATTTCTATCAAGCCACCACACTTTTTTTTAAATCTCATGTTTTTCTTCCTTTGATACATGCTTTCTTAATGCTCACACCCTGATATCTGTTTACTCTTTTGCTTCTCCATGATTTGATTTATGAATTTTCCCCACAGAAAACATAAAAGGTTTTGTGGTTTTTTTAATATTTATTTTGTTTTTGTTTTTTGTTTTTGTTTTGTTTTTGGAAGTATCTAATCATGTCTGCAGTCTTGTTTTTTGTTTTTAAGGCAAGGTGGGTGATCTGAGAATAGACTAAGGGCAGAAACCAGGTCAAAAGCCAATCTCAATTCAAAACCTAGATGAATGAAATAAAGGAGCTTCAGTTGAAAGAGTTCCTGAGATGTGTTATAAACTTTTCTGTGCTATTCATATGCAAACTGGGAAGGAATGCTTGATTTAATAAAAGTGAATTATATTAGAATACATCTAAACCATTTGCTGTGACTTAGAGATCATGTCTCTCTGCCTGTCACAGGTCATTGCTTCTCCTGAATGTCCTCTTCTCTTTTCTTAATCTCCAACTCTATTCATTCCATAAAATCAGTTCAAGTATCCTCTTTTCTGTAAGAGTAATCACCAACACAAATTGAGCATTTACAAGTGCCAGGCACTATGCCAAATACATAATCTCACTTAAACCTTTTTAGGAAAGGTACCTCTATTTTCCCCATGTTATAGATTATGAAATTGGCACCTAGAGAAATGACTCAATTTGCACAAGATCAAATAACAATTACAGAGAAAGAATAAAGCCCACAGAGTCAGGGTCAAGACTGAGCTTGTCGCTGTCATAGGCCTTCACCAGTTTCTCTGTTTGAGACACCTCTCTCTCTATGTATTTGTACTTGTATCATCGCATCCTCATCCCTTGCTAATATCTCCTGCTCATCCATTTCATAAGGGTTGAGAAGTGCCTCAAAATTAAAGATTCAATATTGACTACAAGAGGAGAATTTCAGTGATTGTTTATCATTATCCATCAAGTTGCTTGGGGAGTGGCATTTAGGACATTGAGAGTTGTACTAAGGAAATTCATGCCAGTTGCATATGGCTTGTTACCTCAGCTAATCTGTCCTTCCAAGATGTTTCTTTTAAAAAAAGTGGCTTCAGCCAAGAGGAATCTTGATACTCTCTCCCAGGGACTATCGGATATAGATAAAATGTTTTCCGTGTCTTTTGTATGCTCTACGTAGTACTTATTTACGTCTCATAATCATGCCACAGCTTCAAGATTGTTATTCATGTTGCACACGGCACATATCAGGAAAATCTTCTTCACAGTTCATGTCTGTTTTCACTCATGTTTGAACTTTTTAAAAATTTATTTAATTTTATTTTATGTGCATAACTATGAAGGTGTCAGATTCTGTGGAAATGGCATTACAGACAGTTATAAGCTGCCGTATGGATGCTAGGGAATTGAACCTGGCTCCTTTGGAAGAGCAGACAGTATTCTTAGCCACTGAACCATCTCTCCAGCCCAACATTGAACTTTTATCTCTTATCTTTATCCTCTTTGTTTGGTTATTTTGGTGGTACCTCAGAGAATGATGCAACCTTTTGGCTTTTCAGCTGAGTAACTACATTAGTCACAGAACAGGAGTGAGTTGAGCAAAAATATTTTTCCAACCAATTATTTAAAGTAAGTAGATTGATCTTTGTTTCATCCATTAAGAAATATCCCTCGCTATTTGAAGGGAAATAAAGATGCAGGGAGAGAAATCTAAAATGTATTATAGAGGTGTATGCTCACCTGTTTCAGTTAGACCCAAGAAATTTGGCTCCTCCAAATGCATCAAGACACTAATGGATAAACCAAGAAAGTCTTCGACAAGGAGATCAGCTCAAGGTCCCACAGGGTTGGTCAGTGCAAGTTGCTTTTCATCCTGCCTAAAAGACAATTAGAAGAGCATGTGGGGCTTCTAACTCACTTTCTCTAGATCACCATCGGCCAAGCTCCAATGTAAATTTTGCTTTTATTTACTCAGCTGAAGGGATGAGATGAGAGCACTACCCAAGCTATGCAAATATACAGCTTGGCCTGAGCCCAGAGCCTTTCCCTCTCTGCTCTAGCTATCCCTAGGCCTAGGCCTGAAAGCCTTTAATGTCTATACAACCTAGTCTCCTGTAAGCCTTGAAGGCTTCGACTTCCAGCCTCTGTCTGCTAACCTAGCTCAAGAATGTTTTCCTCCTCCAAGACTTAGTGCAGAAAAACCTCACACTTTCTAGTTCTTTCTGAACTCTGCCTGGCTAATTCAACTCAGCTCTTTCAGCTCAAACGCCTCTCCAAGGTGACTGATTTAAAATTGGCTTCTCTCAGCTTCTGACTGGGTTGCTCTGCTTGGAAAAAAAAATCTGCCTGTGAACTCCAAGAACTGAACTGCACTGACTGCATGATCTGAATGGAACTGAACTCCGCTGCACCCAATTGAACTGCACCAAACTCAACGGACTCTGTACTGTACTCCCAAACTCTACTGTATTTCTATATTGTACTCTCCTCCTCTCTCTGTACTGTCTGTCTCACTTTCTCTCCACACTGCTATATATAGAGAAAAAGAGTTCGGTATATTCTTTTAGAAGGAATATCTTGTGTGTTGTATAGGTGCTATACATGTCAATAAAATAATCTAGTGGCCTATAGCTTAGACAGGAAATATGAGGTGGGACATCTGACAGGCAGAAAGGATTCTGGGATAGAGCCAGGCATGGGAAGATTTGTACCTCAGATATGAGTAGGACAAATGTATGGTACCTGAACAGAGGTAACCAGCCACATGGGAGAATGTAGGTTAGAATAAATGGGATATTAAATTATGAGCTAGCCAGAGAAGAGCCTAGCTATATGGCCTAGGTATTTGTGAATAATATCTTGAGTCTCACGAGTCTTTATTCTGGGAGGTTGGGGCCAGGAGGAAAACCTCCCAGAACACATATTATCTCTTACTCATTCTGCCATATCTTTCCGTAATTCGTCACTTTGTCTGTTCCTCAATTAGTCATTGTTTGGGATTAAAGGTGTATACTAAAGTTGTGTCTGTATTTCAGCCAGAGAGATTAAAAGTGTGTAGTTGAGCCAGATCATACAGACCTAGTCTTTGGATGTGATCTTTTGCTAGAGTAGCTATGTTGCTGGATTAAAATTCTCCTACACTCCAATAGAACAGTATGGAGAAACAGAAGTAGTACCCTAAATAAAGTTCAATAAGCAACAAGGAAATGGTTTCACCTTTCTAGAAGCTAATTAGAGTGCCTCAATTAGTGGAATAGAATGAAAGACAGAAGATATTCAGTTAAGACCATCTATGATCTGAGCTTTGTGGAATTGAATTTGAGACAGTGGAATGAGTTCCAAGCTCATATGGGTTACAGAGTGGGACCCTGTTTTAAAAAATAATAAGTGAGAAAAGAAGAAACTCTGTAAAGATCTCCAATTTCATGAGGAAAATCTGCCAAATTTTAAAGTGTTAGGAGGATGTAGCACCTGCTACCTCCATCTGTGGTACAGTAGATCCTGCCCCAAATCACCCCAATGTATGCAGTAGATGCAGTGGCTCCTACCTAAAATCACCCAAGCGTGTGGGGCACAGTCTTCCTTTTATTTTTTTATCCCTTCCTGTGTTCCTAGCACTTTCTGTTATAACAATTATAACAAGGTTCGTCCTAATCATCCAGCCTTCAACACACAGGGGTTCCTGACTCATCTGGTATACTGCATTTGAACACTTAAGTCTTAGAAGGTAGAGTTGAGGGACCAGGTGAGAACGAGGAAAGAGCAAGGAGTCCTCATCCATTGTGTCTGACTTCTGAGATCATTCATGGTGTTTTACATCTGATATATATATATATATATATATATATATATATATATATATCAGCTAGCTTTTCCCTGCTTACACAGGCTTCCATAAAACTGGGCTGTCCTTCCCATTGTAGGGGAGCCATATTTTTCTGAGTCAGATCATCTGGTTCTCCTTAGATTTTCTACTCTTTTTGATTTTGATTTTCTACTCTTTTGGTAAAACTTAACTGATGAAACACTGAAGTATTTCAGCCCTTCTCTGTTTCTTAATACTGAAAAATCACAGCTTTGGGTCTGTTAAGAGAGAAGCAAATTTGTGGTAGGGGCATTAATTAGCAGTAGACGTCAATAGACAGATGAATCTTGAGGGGGGAAAAAGAAAAGTAACTATATAGTCCAGATTTCTCCTAAAGAAGATTTTCTTTTTGAGTTTCAACCCTGAAAACAACTGATCTTTCTTTTTTCAATTTCTATCATTAAAAACATAATTATTTATTTTATGTGTTTATGTGTCACATGCCTGCAATGCCCTTGGAGGTGGATAAAGGTATCAGATCCCTTGGAACTTGGATTACAGTTGGTGGTCTCTCACATAGGTGCTGGTGTCTGAGCATGGGTTTCCTGGAGAAGTCAGCAAGCTCTTAACCACTGGACAATCTCTTCAGCCCCTATTTCTCTGGGAGTTTCCTGTTTCCTGTAGCTTTTATTTTACGAAGGAAATTTTATACTTTGTTTTTACTAAGATGTTTTCCAGAGATGACTTTATACATGCTTAAAATGTAAATATCTGTTACTAAAGTATAGCTGAGCATTCTTAATGGCAAGGATCTTATTCCGAGAAGTCTATCCTTTGGTGGCTTCTTCACTGTGCAGACATGCTAGAGCATACCTACTAACATGGCTTCCACATTAACAATGGCATCTTATACAACATGGTGTATGCAGTGAATGACCAAACCCTCATCCAGCACATGATCCATTCTATAGTGGAAGACATGTGAGTTCTTAAGTAGGTTACATTTGCATTGAAATAATATTGTAATTTTAGTCACACAGTTCAATGGAAAACTCTTATAAAGGTGATATCCATGTATTGTGATTTCTGATAAATACTTATTTAAAGGAGAACATGGGTGAGGGTATAACTTCATGCACTTTTAAAAATCAGTGAATAGATGAGAATTTGTATTGCCCCTTTAAATCCTCAAAGTACTGAACTTATATTTCACGCAGCTCATCTTTTCAACTGTGATGTACTGCAAGTTGGTGTGAATTAGTCATTCTGTTTTCAATACAACCAGCTATTATCAAAATACTTCAGTATGGGCTGTCCAGATGGCTTGCTCCGTTGGTAAAGGCACATCCAACAAAGACTGGTGACCTGAGTTCCGTCCCAGAGTTCCATATGGCAGAAATAGACAATTGACTTGCAAGTTGTCCTCTAATCTCTACATGCATGCCACAGCACGTATATAGACACACATGCTCACCCATTTATCCACACATGTGTAAGTAACTGCTTTGCTGCATGCATGTGCGTGTACCATGTGTGTGCAGTGCCACAGAAGTCAAAAGAGGTCATCAGATTCCATAAGACTGAAGTTACCAGTAGTTGTGATGGGTTCTGGCAATCACACCCTGTTCCTCTGCAAGAACAAGAAGTATTTAAACCACTGAGCCATTTTTTCGTAAATTATTTTTGTAAAAACTTCAGTATGAGATTAAGCAAGACAGACAGATTAACCCTTTTACATAAACTACATAAAATCTAGTTGCTAAAAAATATGAAACATGTGTGAACAACATGTAACATTCTCACATTAAATTATTGTGAGAGAGTAAGGGAAACCAGGGGAGGAGAGGCTTCCAAAAGTTGAATGATAGTTGTACTTTCTGTAGCAAAAAGCAAAGTCAAACAAATGAATAATAGAAAGAAAATGTGTCTTCAAGTTAAGTCTCAAACCTAGTGATCAGGAAATGGAGTAGCATCAAACTCCAGGTTTACAGAAGGAGAAAGCATATAAGATTCAAGCAGGATCATGAAAAGGTTGCTTCCTGAAATATCAGAACAGGAGGCATCTTGCAAAACTAATTTTTTTTTCTGAAGAATTAGAAAGAACCAGTTCCTGACTTTCAAGATAACTTTTTGATTTGGGATAATGACACTCCCTATAGCACTGAACACGAGCTAAAATTATTTCAGAAAAGCAATGGAGACTCTTGCTCCTGCCCTCTGAGAGACAGTTACCTGTATCACACTCACCAGTTGACCAGAGCCAAGGAAAGACCTGGCACTGTCTGATGCACTGGGTGACAGGGGATATTTTCTAAGGGACCCTGTCCCGAAGGGAGTTAGCTTAGGTTTTAAGTCATGCCCCTCCAGCTTTTCAGGAGATACCAGCAGCTGAAACAACCAAGAAAACAGAGACACATCTACACAGATTTCTAGTTAAACGGTAATTGTTCCTTTGTCTTTTATAAATCACTAAAAAGAATAATACTGTTAATTAATGGTGAATAATGCTCCAGCGATCTATTCATATTCGCTGGCGTGCTGCTCTGGAGGTGCCAAGCAGCAAAGTGTTGATAACTGTATTGACTCAGCTTGGAAAGAGATTAAGAGTCTCAGTGTGACAACAAATATGAAATTTCTTGTTATAGAAACATTTTGCTTTTCTGCTCACCGTCTACAGTGGTTTTTCTCAGTCTTTTAATATAATGCTCAAACTCCACTGCTCATTGTCAACTTACATCTATCCTTCTCAGTTTACCTGTTCAGATGCCTCTATATTTTCAATCCTCACCCCTCCCTTTCCCTCTCTCTCTCTCTTTCTCCATCAACTTCTCACTCCATTCCTCCCTTTTATACAAATCCCTTTATCTATCTTGCACAAATTTCTTTATCTATCTTGTCTCAATCCCTCTCTAGGTCAATGTCCACTCCATCTGTTCTAAGAATTTGAGACCCAAACCAACTGTTCTTACTGAAAGGCAGTGGAACTCAACCTTCCTAAGGCTATGACCCTTTAATACAGTTTCCCATGCTGTGGTGACCCCAACCACAAAATTATTTCACTGCAACCTCATAATTGTTTCTCTGCTACTGTTATGAACTATGGTGTAAATATCTGACGTGCAGGATGTCTGACGTACAACCCCCAAAGGGGTCGCAGTCTCTAACGGGTGGAGTATACAAGCCAGAAGCAGCAGACGGCCCTCTATGATTTACCTAATAACCTTTAATGATGTTTGGGGAAGACGACACTGGTTGCCTACCTAATACCATTCTCTCTTCCTTCCTAATAACAAAGATTCCAATTTTGCTGGAGTAACAGCCACCTTTCTAAATATACTTCCTCTGACCCCCTGATGCTAAAGCTCATCCCATATCACAGTTGTGGACAAGATAAAGGCTTGTGGGTTTTGTGGTAGTGAGCAGTCTTTTCCCCCCTCTCTGTCCTTGCCCAAGACATGGATGCAATGCCTGGGGATGTGGTGACAATTTGCTAAGACAACCATGAAAGCATTGATGACATGGAGTACAGAAACAGAAACTTTATCTAAAGAAAAAAAAGAGATTTTTAAAAACTTATGTGAATGTGTGTGCCTGTAGGGGCCAGCAGAAGGTGGCATCTCCTGGTTCTGCTGTTACAGGTGGTCTTGAGCCACTTGATATAGGCAGTAGGAAATGAACGTGGGTCCTGTGCAAGAGCAGTAAGTGTTCTCAACTTCCACACCATCCCTTCAGCCCAAGAAACTGCTTGCTTGCTTGTTCGTTCGTTGGTTTTTTTGTTTGTTTGTTTGTTTGTTTTTTGAGACAAGTTTCTCTGTGTTGCCCTGGCTGTTCTGGAACTCCATAGACTAAGGAGTCCTTGAACTCAACCATCTACCTTCCTCTGTCTCCCAAGTGCCGGGATTCAAGCTGTCCACCTCCACAAGGCCTCAGAAACTGCAACTTTTTGTGGCTCTTCCCACTGTGCAGAACATTGAAGCTGGGATGGGTGGAGTGAGTCTCCAAGGGCAGACCATCAGGATGCAATAAAATCTGGACCCCATTTAGTCTCTTCTGAACGAAAAGATTAACTCTTATATGCTTCCTTTTAATGTAAAACATTTTACAATTATTACATAACTTTGAAAGTAACATGTTTGTTTGGGTTACGAAATTCTAAGCACGCTACCGTAAGGAATAAATTTGCTGCAGTGGCACCTGTTGAGTCTTTCAGGATTTGGGCTTGGTTTCCATGACCATAGAAATGTACTTGATTTACCTAGTGAGAAGACTCTGGGTAAAGGGCCAATGGAAAAGCAGGTAGAATTTCCCATCTATAAGGAGGTAATCACTGAAAGATTAAATGAGGTAATGTGCGAATGCATTAGCAGTTGGTCTATGTTCAACAGCTCCCCAACACGCCAGCCCAATAACCCCTGCAAGAGATCCTCTTAGCCAGAGCAGTGGCGCACCCCTGTAATCCCAGCACTCAGGGAGGCAGAGGCAGGTGGATCTCTGTGAAATCGAGGCCAGCCTGATCTACTTTTAGAGCCCAGGACAGCCAAGGCTACACAGAAAAACCCTGTCTGGAAAAACAAAAAACAAATCAAACAAACAAAAAAAATCCTCTTAAAGATTTTTAAGGGAAGCACTTTGCTTTCACGTCATAAGTTCCTAGCCTCTTCAGTGAATTATGTACCTAAGGAGTCTCAAATACAAATCTTAGCATGGCTGAGTCTGCCAGCATTATAAAAGACATGCACGAAAATTCAAGCTCCTATTTCTCTTAGCACACATTTTCGAGTCTTCCTCGCTTTTGTCTTACTTGGCTTCCCAGGTCCCACCTTTGATTATCCCAGGCTTACATTCCCTTCAAGGCTGGGTCACCATAGCATGTCAACTATCAAATCTTGTGCTTTGAGAACTCTGCAGAACAGTGGGAGGGTTAGTGCGTTCCTAACCTCTAGTAATGGCTTAATTAGCTTGTCATTACCTTTTCCAAGGTGTGCTGTTTTGAACAGACTGTCTAGGAGCATCTGTACTTTTCCCCCTCTGGGACAGGGCTTTTCTGTGTAACCCTGGCTGTCATGGAACTTGCTCTGTAGACCATCAAACTCATAGAGATCCACCTGCCTCTGCCTCCCAAGTGGTGGGATTAAAGGCGTGTGCCACCACCAGCTGGCAAAGATTTATTTTTAGGGGCATTGGTGTTTTGCTTTTATGTCTGTGTGAGGGTATTATATCTCCTGGAACTGGAGTTACAATGCAGATAGTTGTAAGCTGCCACATGGGTGCTGGGAATTGAACCCAGGTCCCCTGGAAAAGCAGCCAGTACTGGGCCATCTCACCATCACCCCCAGGTTCTGCCCTTTAACCCAAAGAAGTCAACTCTTTCACAGTGGCGCTATCACTCTTGCACGCTAGGAATAGAATATTTAAGTTTAGACTACACTCCTTTAGGGCCCTTCACATTACACTAGGTTCTGTCTGCGCTATCGACACACAGTCAACCATGATCAGAACGGTGTAAAGATTGGCATCCTAGAGACCTGGCAAAGATCTTGCCTTGCAGAGGCCATGGAGTAGTACATGGTCTGATAAGCATAAAATCAAACAAGCAAGTTCAGTAATGTAATGGAAATAATGTAGCAACCTAGATTCTCACCTCTGCCCTCAAACCTTTACTAGCATTGTACATCTTGAGTTGGAACATGAGGAGTGGCCATTTCATTTCACTATCTCCTAGACCTCAATGTTTAGTGTACAATGCTACAGGGCATCACAATAAGGTCCACGTCACTAGTTTGAGTTAGCTCCTCGGCCAGTACGATTGGCTTTGTAACCCCCATTCAAATCCAAAACAGGCACAAGATCCACTTGAGACCCATTGGGACAGCTACTGCCAAACACCAGAGAGAGTCAGGGGGGATGAAGCTGGGAAGAGAGCAGAATGCTCAGGCACAACTGACGGCATGCAAGGTGGTGTTGTCCATGTGCAAACAGTGTAGCTGTCCCTCAGCACTTGACAACATTTATTTTACGATCCACGATTCTTCTCTTATCTACATGCCCAAAGGAACCTAAAGCAGGGACTCGAAAAGACATCCGTGTGCCTATATGTCCAATGGCCTTATTCAAAAAGGGGCAAAATGTGGAGACAGCTCAGGTGATTTCTGACAGACTGTGGAGGGACAGAATGAGGCACATACATATGATGGAGTATTGTTTGTTATTGAGAAGGAAGTCTGACACAGGCTTCAGCCTGGAAGAACCTTGCCACGGTGCTATCCAACTACTCAGCCAGCCACAAAAGGATAAACTCTGTGTGGGTCTACCTGGGTGAAGTTCCTACATGAATCAGACCCCAAAACAGAGAAAGCGCTTATCACAGGGTCAGAGAGAGGAGGAAAAGGGGAGGTACCAGTCAGTGGGCACCGAGTTTCAGCTTTGCAGAAGGAAAAATGCTCTGGAAATAGACGATGATTATAAAACAGTGAGAATATATTTAATGGCATGGAACTATATACTTAATATGGTTGAGATGGCAATTATGTATTTTACTGCAATCTTACTAGAAAGGATATTTTCAAAGTGCATATCCATTTATTTGAAAATAATAGATTCATATTTGATAATTGTATGAACCTGGAGTACATGATCTCTTAATTTAAAAAATGAATTGTGGTGTGTGCGTGTCCCATGTTAAGTGAATAGTAAGCTACCTTCCAGGTAGAGATAATGTCATGGGACTGTGTAAATTCAAGTGCGAAATTTGTACGGACTTTACCACTTCCAGGGATCTTTTGTGAAGCATCTGAGCTGAGAGGTGATGGAAGGGGCGGATTTGAAGCAGAGGAAGAGAACTGTTTAAAATGCTTGAAACGGATAAATAAATGGTGCATTTGAGAATAACCATGTTTGACAAATATGGCAGGATGAAAAAGCTAGACAAATAAGAAAGGGCCAGTGTGTGGAAAGTCTGGAGCACTTAAGAAGCTTGAACTTCTATTTGGCAGTGAATGGAAATCTCATTTTTCTCTGTCTGTCTCTCTCACTCCCCCTTCTATGTGTGTGTGTATTGAGTACGTGTGTGTGTGTGTGTGTGTGTGTGTGTGTGTGTGTGTAGGCCATAGATCAATATTGCTTGCTCTCCTCAATCATTCCCCACCTTATTGTTTGAAACTGAATCTCCTACTGAACCAAGAGCTTGCCAAATTGGCTAGACCAGCTGTCCAGTAAACCCCAGGGCTCCTCCCATCTCTGCCTCCTTACTGTTTGGATCACAGGCATGGGGCACTATGCTCAGCTTTTAAGTGGGTGTTTGGGATGCAAGCTCGAGTCATCATGCTCGTGTGGTAGGCACTTTACCCACTGAGCCATCTCCTCGGGCCTAGCCATTGTTGTTTTTAACAGTTTAGTAGAGCCTTATGGACACCATTGCAGACATACACAGGCAATACTGCACTATAGAGAGACACATCTAAGAGTTTAATTGAAAGCTATGGAGGTGTTAAATCGTGACCTACCCGGGACTAAGCTAAGATGGTGACAAAACAAATCAAACGTATCAGACTCGAGACATCAGCGCATAAGAAAGACTGAGCGGTTTTTACTACTGTGTGATTGATACAAAGCCTAGAGTAATTCTCAAACTGTAACAGATGTTTCTAGAGGATTAGATACATAGTCCTCAGAACTCTGGATCCTAAGCCTTCCACCTTGTCCATATTGCCATGTGGGTGCTCTTCAGCCACTCAAAATAAAAGTGCTCCCTCTTGAATATATAAGCGTATTTACTCCCGAGATTTCTGATCTCCTTCTCTTATTATAAATGTGCTATATGTGTATATATATGCAAATATTTAGAAATGTCATCACCTTCCCAAAAAAGACCTGTAACATACAATAAACCTTACTTCTAATGCTATTCCCAAGATATTTTGACAAATATATTTCATAAATCTATTTATGTTCTTTAAACATCTGACTAACTTTCAAGTAAAAATAATATTAGATCTACATGCTACTTTGTAACTCAGGCTGATAATTTTCATAAGAGATTACGTGTGAGGGGAGAGCAGCCTTACCAGTCCACAGAGGAAGACAATGAAGCCAGTCCTGATGATGAGACCTGGTAGATTAGGGTCAGATGGAAGGGGAGGAGGTCCTCCTCCATCATTGGACTTGGGGAGGGACATAGGAGAAGAAGAAGGAGGGAGGGTGAGATTAGAAGGGAGTGGGGGATGGGCTACAGCTGAGATGCAAAGTGAATAAACTGTAATTAATAAATAAAATTAAAATTAAAAAAAGATTATGTGCATCAAGACCAGCTTACCCATGTCGATCACTATCCATGTGATCTTGAGTAAACTAATCTTTTATTTCTATTTCCTGAACTTTAAATGGATAGGTTAATTCTTAGCTCACTTGAGTGCCATAAGGCCGTGGTTCCTAAATTCTGCTGCAGGTTACAGTTGCATGAAGATCTTTTTACTTTTTAAAATTTTGCTTATTTGCTTATTTAATGTGTACATGTGTGTGTACTCATGTGCGTGGTGTTAAGGGGAAACATTGTGGGAATTAGGAATTGATTTTTCTCCCACTGAATGGATCTCAGGGATCTATCTAGGGTTTCCAGGCATAGCAGCAAGCACTACAGGCTACCGAGCCATTTCAGCAGCCTGGTCTGGAGGTCTTTTAATGTCACAAAGCGCAGGCCATGCCTGTGAGTCTGAGGGAAGTACATAGGCATCAGTAACTGCTTGGATTTTTGAAGATACCTGTTTACAGAAAGTCAAGGAATCGCATGTGTAAAAATGATGTGAGGTATCATATCACCAACAGCTGGCGGGGCTGGAGAGATGGCTCCACTGTTAAGAGTACCCGATGCTCTTGCAGAAGACCTGGCTTCAAGTGAACACACATGGCAGCCCACAACCGGCTGTAACTCCAGTTCCAGGGGAGCTGATACTGATTTCTAGCCTCTGTGAACTCCAGGCTTACACGTGGTGCACACACATACATACTTAGAGTAAGTAAAAAACCCATACACATATGGTAAGATAATAGCTGTTATGACATGACTGGAATACCAACCTCCACGAGGCCCTGAATGTCTACTGTCCTGCTACAGCTCCATCAGCTGTAGTCGTCCTTTTGTTCATCTTTCACCACATCCTATGCTGCTCCTTAGCCTGAATTTTTGATTAAAAAGCTTGTGCGCTGTTACACAGCTTCCCATTAAGGAACCATGCTTCAGCCCACGCTGCCCAAGCCATTTCACGACGCTGTCAACGTAGAGACCCTGCTTCCTCCATTCCCTTCCTAGCTTTCTCCATCTTGTCTAGTCCATTTCATCACACTCTTCTATCTGCTTAACTTTCATATTAAGAAACCTATGATACCCACTTTTTGGTTTTCTAGTCGTATCTTTTGCAATTTTAATAATCAGATTCTTAACCAAAGAAAATAGGATTCATTTGTATGACAGGAGAAAACTGTGAATGCCCTTTTCATACATCATGTTAGTTTCACTCAATACAGAGATTTTATTCTTTTATCCAGGAACCCATGAATAATGAAGGGGTAGAATGTTATACCTAGATTATACTCAAAGCCTAACTCAGCCATCATTCAAATACATAACGATTGCTATAAGGGAATCTTTACTGCTTACAGACAACCAATCACCATGGTGGGGAAACTAGCCACAAGTATACACATTTTATATACAATGTGATTGTTTTGAAACAGACAGAATTCCTGGCTACAGCCAGGCTATTCTGGGCTTCTAACCATGCCTCTGCTCTGCGAGCTGTTCTGTTCTGTTAGCACAGTGCGTCCATCTGTACGTGCCTAGGAACCCTGTCAATTTTTATCATGTAGTAAGACACAGTCAAATTATTTCCATAACTTTGGAAGTTACTCATTCCACATTTTCTTTATTATTTTTTCCCTCTGGCATTTGGGCCTATTTTATTGCTCTGACCAAATGTCTATGTCTTGATAGCAAAAACATTTGCTTTTATCTCATCTTACTTGATATTTTTGGAGGAACAACTTGTCAGCTCCCCAGCGTGGTTGTGAGTTAGTAGGGCAGCATCTGTTGTAGCTCGCTCTTCCTCCTTGGCTGATCGCTGAGAGGCAGCTCTCATCGTTTCAAAGCCGAAGTGTTGCCTTCTCCAGCATCAATGCCTTTGTCGTCAACCCCCAGGAAAGTTGCATTGGTAGAGGTGTTAACAAATGCAGTCTCCACCCATACTGCACAGCCAGAAATACAGCACCTGTACGGAATGCCCTGTCACTTACTGGAGAGTTGACATTTGTGTTTGACAATTTCGTGTCCAGGGTGACTTCCACTTTAAAGCTCTACAAGCAGTGGAAATTCACTGCATTTGATAATACTGCAAGAACACTCAGTAAATGTAACCTTTCTTTCAAAAGACATCACTGTTTAGTAATGGTGAATGGATTCATTTCTCTACTGTGCTTGCATTGAATTTTCTTCATCCATGCTTTAATTTTCTTAGCATTCTCTCACTGGTCCTTTTACATGCATTCTATTGACTGTTTTTTTTTTTTTTTTGTTTTTTTTTTTAGAAAGATAACGCTATCATTAAATATCTTTGGGAAAAAATGTTTAAAAATGTTAAAATGCTGGGCTCTGTAAAATTATGACAGGCAACATAAGCCAGATTGAGAATTATCCTGCCAAATAGTATTTCTCAGAAAGCTATTTAGAGAGACCAAACATTTTTTTCAAGTAGTTGATACCTTGATAAAATTTGTATGTATAATTTCTCTTTTCCTCCTATTTTCAACATTAGCATTCTTATATGCATACTAATCTTTATGTGGCTATAATTCTAAAATAGTCTTTGGATGTGTATATAATTAAATATAAACAATAGTTTTCAGAGACTATAAAGGAGTTAAATTCACAGTGGCATAAATTATCTTTAGAAAATTAATTTCAGATTATATGTTATCCTTTGAGCTCCTGAAGCCATGTACTCTTGGCAGAGGCAGAAGGAGTAGATAGTTCTCTTGAATGAGCAACTTGTTCTCTTCCTGAGGTTTACATTGAGAAGATATGTTTGCTGGCTTCTGACTATACATGAATCTTCTGTGACAGCTAAAAAGAACATCTCTGCTACCTTGGATAGCAGCAGCACTGAGATGGGAAAAATTCTATTTGGATAGGGGAGTCCGGGTATGATTCTTAGGTGGAAATTTTGAAACCTAAGTTCTGAAGCAAGAAAATCCTGAAGAGACAGCACAGGGAGTGTGCAATGGACCCAACCAATATGATTTCCTTGCTCTAATAGTTATTGCTTCTGAGGCATGGACAGTCTCTCTACATGTCAAAGACAAAGTGTCAAAGTAAAGAATGAGCTGCAGTGGGTAGGACAGACCATTAGGCTCCTTTAAAACAGTTCAAGAGGTTTCATTTTAAGTTATTTATTGGGTTTAAAAGAACTGGTGACATGATTTAACTTCATATTTAAACAGCTTAGCCACTAGATTATGCAGGAGGAGGCAAAAGCAATCCAAAAGCTATTAAAAAGCAAAAATGACCCAAACTGACTCCACAAGGTAAGCATGGAACAAATCACCGCGGTTAAAGATCAGTCATTTACAGGAAGAGGGTTAGAGATGTTTCTTTCTCACCACTAATGAGTACATAATTGCGTTTGGTCCATAAATTCTAGTCTGGAAGAAAAGTATAAAGACCTTCTAACTAAAGTTAGAATTGCATTATAAAAACATGATGACAGGTAGCAAACCAAATCATCTGAGGTTAGGAGTTTAACTCTGTGGTAGTTATGCCACGTTTGCTCAAGGCCTAATTTCAGTAAGCAGTGCATACACACGTACACACATGCACACACACACACACACAGAGAGAGAGAGAGAGAGAGAGAGAGAGAGAGGAGATAGGAGTTACCCTTTGAAAGGAAGGCACCTATCAAGATAATTCAGCACATAAATATTAGACCAAGGAAACTATATTGGTTGGGTCCACGATCATCCTTGAGTCATTTGATAAAATTCACCAGCTCTTCTTAAGTCAGTCTGGGAAAACTGGTAATAGAAGAAAACTCACTGTGTTTTAGGAGCCAGAAAGGAGGTGGTATGGGGGAGTTCACTCATTGCAATGAAGGACACAGTTTGTTTCTGTGTCCAGTCTGTTTTACCTGTGCTGCCAGGCTGAAAAGTCTGGGTCCCTTCTGCTCAGCTGGATGTGGTTCAGTGCAAAGCCCTGCTACTGACCTCCCTCCACGATCCGGCAGAGCTGGTGGTCCTGCTCCCAGATGCAGGGCAACAAGCTCTTTGCTGTCTCAGCCTGGCCAGGCCCACCTTCTCAGACAGAGGCTATACTTTCTTTAGTTAGGCTCAGAGTGTCCTCTCCCCTTATCCTCCTTGGGTATCTTTTTGTCATGGTGGGGCGGGGGGTGTAAAAAAAAAAAAAAACC
This sequence comes from Meriones unguiculatus, assembly GCF_030254825.1. Taxonomy (NCBI): domain Eukaryota; kingdom Metazoa; phylum Chordata; class Mammalia; order Rodentia; family Muridae; genus Meriones; species Meriones unguiculatus. The sequence continues at coordinate 44,484,407 of NC_083349.1, forward strand.
CTGAGACAATCCACTTAAAGAAAGAAAAGTTTATTTTCCATTTCAGAGGTTTTAATGTACAATCACTGGATCTGCTGCTCCAGTGTCTGTGATGTGACAGATGTGGTGAGGGGGACGTGGCGGGGGGGGGGACTTCATGATGATCAGGGAGCAGAAAGATGAGGAGACAGGGCAGGACGGAGCCCCAGAGATATCCTCCCCTCCTGGATCCCACCCTATAAGTTTGCATCCCTTCCCAGTAGCCCATCAGATTATGAACTTACTGAATGGATCCACTGATGCATGAGCCACTGAGTCAGAGTCCTCGCCTCTAAATCCTGTTGCTTTGTAGATCAAGTCTTCAACACATGAGCCTTCAGAGCACAGTCTCTACCAATAGTATTCCCATTGGTAGAGGGTTATCAGGGGTTTGGGGAAGCAAAGCTTTCCAACTATGGCACTACTGAGACTGGAGTTATATATTTATCATGAAGTGCTCTCCCCCATTGTGGGACTTTCAGCGATACAACTAGCCTTTGCTGCGAATTGCCAGTAGACCCGCCTCTCCTCCCACCCGGCTTCCATTCTCCGCACCTACGACAAGCAAAAATGTCATCAGCTACTGCCAAACGGGGTTGAGAACCACTGGGTTAGATGGCAATGCCATGGATTGTGCCATCCTTTATGGCTTTGTAGGACCGAGTTTACCAACACACTCTCGGCTGTGGGAGTATGACTGCATTAGTCAGTTCTACCATAGACTGGGTAGAAACAGTCTGTCATTTTCTGACAGCTGGAAACCTGAAGTCAGAGTGGCAGCATGGTTGGCTTCTGGTGAGGGTCCTCTCTCTGACACCACATGCCCACCCTCCAGCTGTGTCACCTACGGAGGAGAGGAAGAGAGCTTTGCTGTACAGTACTGCTGGACACTGACTGACCCACTCTCAGAATGTATTAAACTTTAAAAGCCCTGTATCCAATACGGAAGTATGGAAGTTAAATAGCCAAAATATGAAATTCAGGAGGGCATAATTCATTACCTAGACTCGTGTAAGCAAGATTTAAAAGTATCTCTACCTAAACCCAGTAATTATATATATATTCAGCATATATTTTTTATTTCTTTGGTTACGAGTCAGGGTTTCTTGATTCTATCACTATTCTTAGAAAAACTGTGTAGAGTATAAAACTAAAAAATAAAAGAAACAGTTTAAAGATGAAAATTAAAACAAAATCCTGTCTTGAAGTTTATATAATGTACTTAGAATATACAAGATTATTCTTTTACAGTTAATAAGAGAATCTATTCATATGAGAAGTGAGATATGAAATTAATAGCTTCTTTCCTATTCATGTTATACAATTGAAATTGGAATGGAAAATGTCCCATCATAAGTATAATAAAAAAAGAAAAATTACTGAAAATAAATCTAAGAAGACAGGAATTTAGACCACACTTTAAAAATTCCGGGTATGGACCTGGCCATTATTTAATGAAGCTTGCTTCAAATTTGACAAAAAAAAAGGGGGGGTGGGGGACAGAAATTAGATGTAAATGAAGAAAATGAAAGCATTTTATTGAAAGATATAAAACAAGACCTAGAACATGGAGCGATATGGTTTCTTGTATTAATACAGAAATTTATTTCAGTTCAAATCATATTTTCAACAGATGTTCCTCCCAAACTGATCAAATACTTATTAAATGACCACGCAATTAATTTCTACCTAAAAATATTATCAAGAGTAAATTGTTTTCCAACATGAAAATATTATAAATTTACTCTTATTAAAACACAATGTAATAATTTAATAATAAAAACATAATTGATTTAAAAATTAAACAAAATAAAGTTGACATTTTGATTTGATTAAAAAAAATCTTCTCTTAAATATTAACATTACTGCTTATTGCCTAAAGTAGCACAAATGCTTACTACTTTGTCTAAAGATAAAATTGTCAAAATTATAAAAGTATCAGTAGAAAATTAAAAGTCTTTAAAAAAAAAAAAAACCTCAAACTTTTCAAAGCAAGGCCACAAAGTCTTGAAAACTCGCAGAGAAACCAACAAACTTGGCTACAGGAAAGCAAAATACTTTTTCCAGGACAGAGAGGAAAAGTTAGTTACCACAGCAGGGCTGACAGTAGAGGTAGGAAAAGAAGACACACTTAGCACATATTTTGAGGTTGAAAGACAGTTTTTCTATAGACCAGATGTGTATGTAAAAATGGGAATGAACTATGACCGGATCCAAGTTTTGTATGATCATGTTAAAGAAAGCAAAATGACTCATACCAAATTAAATAAAACTTATTTCATTCAAATGAGAAAAGAAGCCACAATAAATTACAGTTTTCTTAAAGCTGCCAAATACTATGAACATTACCAAATCCTCAAAACAACAACAACAAAACCACTATTTTTAACCAAATCAATCAATTGCTTTAAAGGTTCTGGCAGTAAACTCTGATTTTGCCGTCTATATGACAATGATTTTTGCAAATTCCTTCACTGAATGAGGACTGGAGTGATGACTCAAGATTCATTCTGGCTTGCTCGTCAACATTTGTGATTTGTATCACTGAGATTTGGCATATATAAGACTCGTGACGTCACACATGGAAACACTTGCTTTCTGTCGATGCAGCTTCCAGCTTTTGCTGTATATGTAACAGTTTTGATAAATTCTGTGCCATACAATTTTCGTCTGAAAAGTGTAGGATGCCCATCACTCTATATCTCACGGTATTGACTATACATGCAAAGGGATATCCATTTTGAGCGGACCTCCTTCTCTCTCTGGTGTGCCAGTATTAGCCAGATTGCTCTGGTATTCAATTAACACGTGCTAGTCATTATCTATCTGAAGACTGTGAGACTCTTCTTTGGGCTCACTTCTGGAAGGCTTGATTGCAAGCATTTGTCCTCTGTAGACAATACTAAGTGAAACGACGCCTGTTTCAAGACAGCCAGGGGAGCCCTGAACTGTGTCACGGCAGAGCCTTCTTGGAGCTGTCCTTGCAAGAAGGATGAGCAGCAACTTAACCTCCTACACAGGCATCTGTGTGGACAGCATAAGATCATCCTACTGGACCCAAAGTGAAATGATCTCTAAAACTTTCCCCTTAGTCAGACCTCAATGGCGCCTGGTACAATGTCCTGAGGGAAGTGGGATAAAGGACAAGTCAGAGCCAAAAGGGGGGGTATAATCTTAACTAATTACAATTCAAATATGCTATTGTGTCCAAGTTTAACACATTAAACAAAAAAAAAAAAAACAAAAAAACAACAAATAGTAACTTTGTGAATGTCTTTAGGTTCCAGTGTCCTGAAAGTGTTGACATGGAAATTTCTGTTTCATAGAGTCTCAGTAAATTCACTTCTGATTAACAGTGGGGAGAGCTGTGGATCGTCCCAGGCTTCTGACTTGGTCAGGTCAAATCCAGCGGTTCTGTAAATGTCACCTTGCTCGTGGCTGATGACATCTAACTAATCAGGTGACCATACTGTTCCAGGAAAGAAAATCCTGAAAAATTAGTTGTCTGGCCCAAGAAGCTTTTTCTCTGTGGGCCAGAGACCCCCTTCTCCTTGCAGAGAGACTGGACTGCTTGGGCTAGGGACAGATTTTCTCTTTCTGCAGGCAACATCGTCACTGGTTTGAGCTAAATGAAGGGAATGACATTTTCATGAAAGCTCTGAAGATTAAGGTGCAGTGGAAGCATGGCCCACAGAAGTAGATGAAGATGTTCATGCCAGACTTAACCAGGATTTCTTAAGATTTTTAGCATCTTCTTTCTTTGCTTTCTGTAACCTGGCTCTACACTAATAAAAACAACTTCATTAGTGTCTCTATGTCCGCATGCTTTAATTGATTCCCTTCAGACTACACCCAACAGAAGGGACATTCTTCCTACCTCAGCCCAATGTTTCCACCTACTGCCTTCTGTCTTTTTAATAGAACTTTTACTATCACGTTTTCTGTTTCTGTAATGTTATCAATTTCACTTGGTTGAATCTATTCAAACTGAAACATTCTTTTGCTTATCCATCAAGACAATCCAGAGAACAGACAGACAGAAAAGTGTCTTCTCTTTGACTTAATATCTCAGCTACCACTTACCTCTCTGCTGTCCCTTGCAGAAATAATGGGACATCATTTGTCCTTCTTGTCTCTACTTATTCACCCACTATGATCTAAAAATCACTCTAATAAGAATTCCTTGTGACCTCCCTGATAAAATGGGCCCTATCTCACTGATGATGTCATCTTCCTAAAGCTAATGGCTGCTTCTCTGAGATCATCTCACTGAAATTCTTAACAATTGATACCACGTGCTTTGTGCCCTTTCCTGACACCCCACTGGCAATGTGGTTCCCTGAATATCAGATGCCTGTAGCCTTTTGGGCTGTTCCACCTCATACCCTGACCTTTACCTTTACCTCCTCTCCTGATCTTTAAGTGTTTTGATGACTGAAGACATTCTCCTTGGCTCTCAAACCAACTATGATCTCATACAGACCATTTCCACCAGTCCCCAGGCCAGCTTTAGCAAATAACTCAAATTTACATCTTCAGCTTGTTTTCACTGCTGAACTTCCACGGTCTCCATGACACTTCATTCCGAATATCTAGTAAAAACCTGAACTCATACAAATGTGACTGGTCAGGGTTAGTAACTCCCTTTAAAATTTGTTCTTCCAGACTCCTTCGTTTCTCAATAAACAGATTCACCATCTACCTAGCTGCTTAAAAGAAAGGACAGGTTTGGGAATCCCTCATTCTCCTTTCACAATCTGTAACCAATCCAGCAGTAAGCACTGTTCGTGCTGCCTCTGAGACATTCCGAATCTGTTCAGTCACTGCTGTTTCCATAGCTGGGATTCTCGTCAGCACCATCTACTTATTTCACATTTCATGATTAATCTATTTTTGTGAAACTAGGAAAAAATATATAAAATATAAGTATCAAATATAATGTGGAATATATTAGATATGACAGATTTATTATAAGGATTGGTCCACAGAATACTGGGGGTGAAAAAAATCTCAGTGTGGCTTGTAGCAAGTCTACAGATCTGGAAACGAGGAGAGGTGATGGTGTAGGCTTCAATTCAAGGGAAATTAGAAACAAACAAACAAAAAACCCAAAGCAACTAAAAAAACAAAAAACAAAAAACAATGTAACATCCAACTTTTTTCTGCACTTAAAGAGATAGGCTGGTAGGAAAGTTAAAAATAGAAATACCTCAAATTTCTCTATGGTCACACATTGTGCCTGAACTTTTAATTTGATCTGGGTCTTATTAGATGATAGTTTATGTGATGGTTTCAAATATTTGCTTAGAGCAGAAATATTTGAAAATAGTATTTTTATTTAAAAAAAAGGAATGGAAAGCTTAAAGAATCGACAATCAAGGGTGAATTTAAAATATTTTAATGCATGTTTAGGAATAATCCAAGTCATATGACTTATGAGGCAAAAGCTTATATAAAAGAATAAGAAAAAAAAAGGATTTTAAAAGTTACATTTATGAGCAAGAGGAGCAAGCAGGAAGGGGGAGGCCCTCTGCTTGAGACAGATGGTGATAACAGATGATGAAAACAAAGCAGGATGACTCTGTTGCCACACTGCCTATCTACTGCGTCAGAGACAATGATCCTCGGGCTGGAGAGGGCAGAACAAACAAGTCTAAGAGGGAATGGGTGTCAGTGATAGGTGGGGAGAGAGAACATGGAGCACCCTGGCAGAGATGAACAACACCCCTGGGTGGAGGAGGCTGAGATGGGGAATGAGTTACCTCTGTAAACAGTGCTGGGAATTTAGAGGTGGGGCAGAGAAAGAGGGCAGGGAGGGGGAGAGGGAGGAGAGGCAGGAAGCACTCACAAAGCACGTTTTAGATGAAGGGAAAACATGAGTGCTGTGTATATAAATCGGTGAGCCTGGTATTGAACTCTGTATAAAATCAAATGGATTGTTGAGATGTATGGCTCTTCCAATAGTGTCAAGGGGGAGCATGCAAAGGCCTGCTGTTCCCCAGGACCTTCTATAGGCTCCCAAGGCTTAAGATGTGCCAGCCTAACCTCAGTCTCCTTGCAGGGCATGTTAGCAGCTGCTGTTAAGAGCTTCCATCTCCCAAGCCTGTTTTAATATTAGATTCTAGGTGAAATAGCTTACATACATTTTTCTCATTCTTTTTTTCATTCTTCTTAAGTATTATGCTCTCTCACCTCTCCTTTATATACATGAGGTACATTCGTGAGCACCTTAGGGAGTATCTACAGTAGTTCAAATGTGTTATGAATTATATGGGAAATACATTCCTACAATCATGACAGAAGAAGAAGAAGAAGAAGAAGAAGAAGAAGAAGAAGAAGAAGAAGAAGAAGAAGAAATGATTACATATCCTGACAGAGAAGACCAAAGTTGCCCCAAAGAGCTTGAAGCACCTAATCAGCAGGAAGCAGTCTAATGATAATGTCGCCCCCTCTCTGAGCCCTGACTTTACTGGATCTCTTCCCTCTCCTGTCTAGCCTTTTCTTCTCCGTTATCTAGTGTTAAGGGGTTGAAAGGGTGGGAGAAAAGGGGTAGAAAAGGGAGGAAGAAAGATCCCATAAAGTAGCAAACACCAAATACATAGGTTACTCAAACTACCCTGAACAGCAGCTTCTCCATCTATAAAACAACTGATCAAAATTGTAGCACAGTATCAGAATTAAATGAGTTACCCTATATAAAAGCACTTACTATGGTAAGCACTTAACAATTTTGCCTTATATTTCTTATATTTGAAGAAATATAAGAAAATTCTCTCTTGTTGAATGACAGTAAATTAGTGAGTCCACTTTTGGTGGTGGTTTAATTGGGAAGGAAGTTGAGGACAGAGTCAATGTTGAGACTTCGTGTTTATCAGGAGTTAGATTTAGCTGAGGAAAGAGTGCACTGTAATTACCCAAGTTAGAGTGTCTTCAAGCGTCTAGTAAGGCTCTATAACCCAGAAAGATCAAACACAAACTGATTACTATTTTATTTTAGGAAATTTAATTGTCAAGAATACAAGCAATTAAAAAAAAAGTGTATAAGCCATCCAGCCGGCTTCAGAAACCTCTTGGGCTTTGCATAAAAAGCCAACGTGAAGAGACATAGTGAGAGCACCCACCCAAAAGTATTACAAAAGCTACTTCTCACATTACCATGGGCGCAGGTAACCCTCAAGTTACTATATCCACGTGTTCTTTGTACTAGGAAAATGTGTGTGCGCAGAAGAAAATGCTCTTACTATAAAGTAAAGCGCGTGACATGCTTGGATGATATTTGGTACCTGCTACAAGCTTTGTCGCAAATCTTCTCTTCTCAAGAGTCAGGCTTTAGAAGCAGGATCTTTCTGGCTAACAAAGAACAGGAGTTAATGGTTAATCCAAGGAAGTAAGTTTAGCTGTTCAGAAGAATAATTGGGCTTTAAGCAATATTTTAACAGATAAAACCAAGACACAGATATGCATGATGATGAACTGTATCCTGAATATTTTGGCTAATGTCTTAGAAGATTGGATTTCAGAGTGTCCTCCATCCATCCCTTCAGCAGATTTTGAATGAACATGTATGACATGACCACGTCTTTCCTAAGCTCTGTGTTAAGAGTAGCAATAAGAAGGGTGTAGCATCATTCCTGCTGCTCTCAAATTGAACAAATTTTTCAAACTCCAGGAAGTGTTTAGTACTAGGAAACAAAAAGGGCATAGGTGTGGGGCAAGATCAGATGGCTACTGTGGACTGAATGTCGAGGGAGGTTCCTCTCTAGAGAGAAGATACCTCAGCAGAGAAATGAATAAAAACTATGAACAGAGAGGATCAAGAACAAAAAATCACTCCAAGAAAAAGTGAACAGCTAGTTCAAAGATCCTAGGATGAGAGAAGGCTAATTTAACTGAAAGGTTAAAGGTTAGGGACAAAGGAGAGAATGTTTGCAGGAAGTTTAGAACCATAGATGAGGCACTGATGACTCTATGGGACGAGGTAAATTTAAGTGGACATGAGGAGATTTGCGCATCTGGTTGTGAATCTGACCAGGTGACCTTGGAAGTACCTTCTATATAATGATGCTCTAGGATTCTTTCATTGTGCAGTGTTATCTAAAATTGCTCCCTTACCTGTCTAAATTGTCAGTGCTCTGTCCTCCACCTGATCTCTCTGCAAGCTTATCAAGGATAGGTAAATTATCTCATTAGGCTTTATAAGATTCTGGAAATAGCTCTTGAATTTTTATTACTTTCTCAGTAGACTCCAGATTGAGATAAAAAAAAAAATCTTTCTTAGTTGTCTCATAATGGAGATAAGACAAATATCTCTAAAAAGTGAAATGATTAGTCAAAATAAAATTCAAAGACAATTATAAAATATGGACTAGAATCCAGGTCTCCTGGCTTCATTTCAGATCATCTTAGGACATCTTCATTTTTGCTTCAGATCATTTTATGTCCTAAAATAAAAACCTTCTTGTAATTACATCTTTTATTACATTTGTTAAAAATACCCAAACAAAAACTATCCAAATAAAAATTCCAAAACAAAACCAACGAGCAGACACTCCTGAATTCTTGGCATTAGCAAATCGGTGATGGTCTCTTTTCAGAAATGAGCTGGGTCATTCATTCCTTCTGATGCTGATTATTGGCGGCTGATGACTGTCAGCCCAGCCCTCTGTGAACTGGCTAGCCATGCAGTGAGGCGGACTCAGCAACTCATCAATCATTCGATAGAAGTGGCTACATCAGGGATTAGGCAGATGCAGCATAAGAAGGCACCAGGAAGCCACATTGTTACTTCTCCCTCAACAAAGACGTGGTTTACTTCAGGGTTCCCACATGGCCAAGGAAGAAAAAAGACAGCTGCGGTTCCCACAGTGGTCCATAAATGGGGCCGGCATGAGGAGTGGACTGCGGTTGCGCTGTGACTCGCTTAGGGTGTCTCTGGAAGCCATAGTCGCCACAACGGCCGAGCTTCAGGCAGAGCACTAGTTCTCACAACCTGAGCGGGAAGAATAATCAACCAAAGCAGCAAGCTAGACATATTCAGGAGCAGAGGAAGAATATTTTGGCTTATTGTCAAGAGACCAGGGAAAATAACTACAAGAAAATAGGTAACAAGGGTCCTTTGGGAAGAACCCTGTGGGTGGCCTACGGGAACAAACCCAGATGGGAGAGTCTTTGTGTGCTAATTTACACTACAGCTCATGCTTCAAAGAGGCACCAAGCAACCAAAACCAGAATGACTTGGCCAGCTTCTTTGTTAACCATTTCAATGCTGGCCCAATGGTCAGGTAAACAGAGTGCATAATCACAGTGGCTGGAATAGAGCATATACATAGACCTAGTGACATAGATCTCACTCATCCAGGCTAATCTAGCTATGCCTATTGCCCAAAATACTCTCCTCTAGCAATGGAGAACAGTGTTAAGCAATGATGTGGAATAATCTTCAAGGTCACAAACCAAATACTTAGTGGTTAATTGTATCCACTGAACTCAGATTTCTACTGGGTAGCAATTTCGGCTGGTAGAAAGTCACCCCACAATTCCAGGTTTGGGTCTGCCTTCACTATCTGCATCCTCATCAAGCACCGTTATGCAAATGCCAGGAGAATATCAGACCCATATAGATGAGATACTGTAAGGCACTGAAGCCTAACTGACTGTGCGTGACCATGAACAAACTTCTGTGAAGCTCACCGGTCCCATCATTACACCAGACTGGGGTGAGAGTATAGCCTTTTGAAAGTGTGAGGCACCAGTCTACATATAATACTCAGACAATGGGGTACAGTACGATGCCCTGTCCCACAGCAAATAGAGCATCTAAGATTGAGATTCAAAGAAGGAAGCAAGTGTACCCCTGGCTAGCATCCCCCACAACAGACTAACTTGTAGACTTTGTGTTTTCTATTCCAGAAACTGAACAACTCAAATCTAGATCTTCTGTTTCCCATAAAATAAAATGCTTATGTTTCCTTAGTGGACACGATGAGAGCCTCATTAAACTTCAAACCTATAATGGCTGCTCCAGAGTGATTGTGATAAGAATTCAAATGGAGTCATGTATAAAGAAGACGCCAACATCCTAGCAAGAATGTCTGTCTCTGATCCTTAGGTAGGTGGTTGGAGCTCTATTTTACAGTAAGAGCAAAGTAGGTTTGGCACCTCTGGAATCCACCTGAGTTTAAAAAAAAAATCTACAATTCTTGACTTTGGTGATTACAGAATAAGTACCATAGTGACAGAGTGAGAAAGTCATGATTGTCAGGGATCAGACCATAGAGAATGAGGGTTCACCTTACCCCACTATGTAAGTCTTTTAGAAAAGCCAAAGAAGGCAATCAATGATATCTAGAAGGAAATGGACACAGTGAAAACCTGCCAAAATACATAAGCGGATTCCACTGACATAAGAGACAGGTGCTGAAGTGTGATAGTAACTTTTATTCGCCTATTTCGATTGTGGTCCCAGAGGCTTACTGCCTCTATCTGCTAAAGTATGCCTAGTTCTGGAAGCTTCTTGCCACTGTACAATCTAACCTAGGCCTAGAATTTTTTCAGCCTCTGAGACTTACTCCTTAATAAGCTTACCCTTTTTTGTTCTTTCTGAGCTCAAAGTTGGATCATTTGATTCAGCTGTTCTGGCTCAAAGTCCTCTCCCAGTTGACTTACTCAATTTGGCTTCTCTGTTGGCTCCTGAATTACTTATTTTGCTTGGCCTCACATTAACTCAAGCAATCTGTTTTAATCTTCTGGCTCCTTCTCATTGTCTGGCTTGTTCTGTCTTTACCTGCATCTAGGTTGTTCTATCATTCAACCTTTCTTGGGGCTGGAGAGATAGCTCAGAGGTTAAGAGCACTGGCTGTTTTACCAAAGGTCTTAAGTTCATATTCCCAGCAACCACATGGTGGCTCACAATCATCTGTGGTGAGATCTGATGCCCTTTCCTGGTGAACAGGAGTATATATAAGCAAAACACTGTATACATCGTAAATAAATTAAAATCTTAAAACTCTCCCAGTAAATCTGATTCCTCTCTCTCTCTCTCTCTCTGTCTCTTTCTCTCTCTCTCCTTCACTGTATTGCTCATTAAGTAGCTTTCTTTCCTGTCTCTCTTCTCCTGAGAGTTAGATATATCCTATTCTGTCAAATCTTTCTCTGATTTGTCACTTTTTCTGCCACTCAATTAGATGTCCCTTTCAAACTCTACAAACTAACTTTATCTTCACTGTTTGGGATTAAAGGTGTGTACCACCATGTCTGGACCTAAGCTTTTCTTTATCTGAAACTTGCTCTATACCAGACTGACCTTGAACTCAGCTCTCTTTGACTCTGTCTTGGAGATTAAAGACCTGTTTGTATTCCAGCCAGATCACACAGACCTAGAAGTTCTTTGGATGTGATCTTTGGCCAGAGCATCCATGTTTGAATTAAAACTTCTCTGCACAGAACATATTATTTTGTCCTGGTATTCCCCTGCAGGCATGAGGAATTCAATATCTCAGGTGCTGAGAGCATTACTAGCTGATGACCCTCATTCCAGTTCTCATCTTAGAGTTGGTCTCAGCTGAAAAGAGCTATCTAATTCAAGTTTATAACTATTCCACAGCCCTTCCTACACAGACATAGCAACTTTACCTCAAAAAGGGCCATGTTCTAACTCCACATTTGCCTGAGTGTTACTGCAATTTCATTATGTCTCGGCTCCTCCCTGTGCATAACCTGACTACCTCCACCTGCCCCTGAATGCTAAAATTAGCCATTCTCCTTCTTTGGCCTCCCTGGTGCTTGGATTACAGGCATGAGCCAGCACCATCAGCTCAGGTTTAACTTTTGACTCAGCCATGTTCTTTGCAGCCTTGAACACTTGTCCCTGGCCTCCTAGCTGTAGAAGAGGGTCTCTACAATGAAGGTACCTCCCCACTCCTTTATCACTAAATGATCCAGCAATACTCTAGCCAAAACAAGAGTATTTTGGTTGCAGGCAGAGGTAGGTGGATCTCTGTGTTTGAGAGCAACCCGGGCTACAGAGATAGTTACAGGACAGCTAAAGCTACACAGAGGAACCTGTCTCAAAAAACAAGCAATCAAAAAAAATGGAATATAAATTTTATAAAATGTCCTGAGAATAGCCTGCCATAAAATCGCTACACACAATACACATGCTTTTATTTCTCAGAACCTGTCTCACAAGGACAACTAGTTAAAAAACTCTCTAGCACCTCAATATGAGATAAGACTCTTGAGACTGTAGAATGTTTTCATGAAATTAGAAATTAGAAATACTACATTAAGAAAATTATGAAGTGTTTGCTTGTACTTAAAATTAATGGACTTATAAGTTTAGAAATATGATTTGAGAATAATTAAATAGTAAAATATTAAGTGATGATTGTTGCCGGTCAGGATTGTGGTATCTTCCTACATTTTAAAACAGAGCTAATAAGTAATTCTTAGATATGTTATCATTTTTTCATGTAGAGTATTGTTAGTAAAAAAAGGCACAAGTGAGGTGGGCGTGGTGGTACACACCTTTAAACCCAGCACTTGGGAGGCAATGGCTGAGGCAGGCAGATCTCTGTGAGTTTTAGGCCAACCTGGTCTACAGAGTGAGTTCCAGCACAGCCAAAGCTACACACAGAGAAACCTTGTCTCAAAAAATACATATAAATGCTTATAATATATCTATAAAAATAAAGTTAAGTTTAAAACTAATGCAGAGATAAGAAACTCAGAGTTCAATATAATTAATGTAGCCCAAAAGATCTTTATCTAAGAATGAGAAAAGATTTGATCTCTTCTAATTCACTCTCTGGACTAATTAAAGTTATTAGATGAAGCAGACAGAAAGAAAATAAATGTCCAGGATCCAACTTGCTTGGTGATAACTGCGTTTCAGGGTTTGGAACAGATGTATCCTCAGGCAGTGGACCACTTTCCAAGCCAAGGTTACTATAAATCACAGCAGATGGCAACCTAGTCCAGGCAGGCTTCTCTGAGGATGCATTTTCTGCAGGATAATCATCTCTCTTAGGTAGTCACATACAGGGTACCAAACACACAAACTAGAGAAAGCTAAAGCGATTGGGTTGTTTTCCAAGACTTCATCCAAAAAGTAAGTCAGTCTCCCCATATCAGTCCTTAGACATTAACATTACATTCTTACATTGCTTCTCTTACCGTTCTGTCCATCCATCCATTTAGGGACTGTGTTAATTGACCCCTTCCACTCAAGAACAAGCTAGTCCAGGCACCATGGTACATACCTATAATCCCAGCCACTTGAGCAGTGAGGCAGCAGGACCAGCTAGTAAGTTAAAGGCAAGCCAGGATAGCTTAGTAATAAAGACAAAAGAGAAGTGGGGAGGTAGCCTTGTTGTAGAGGACCTGTCTGGAAAATAAGAGGCTCTGGGACAAATACTCAATACCTCAAAGAAAATGGCCAAGTCAAAAGGCAAACCTGATCTTGGTGTGGTGGCTCATGCCTATCATCCCAGTCCTGGAAAGGCCAAAGCAGAAGGGTCACAGAGATTCAAGGCAGCATGTTCTATAGACCCTATCCACCCAAAGGAAATGCAAGAAGGAATAAATAAATAAATATGTCCTCATTGGCCTCTTTCCTTCTCAAACTCTCTCAAAGGAAGTTTTGTGATTATTATTTGCTCAGTTACTTTACCTTGCATAGAAAGCAAATTTTAAGAAAAAAAAATCACAAATTGTGCAGACCACTGTTCAAAACAAGAGTATTTTGGTTGCATTTTAAATGCAATTTAAATTTCATAGAACTTGATATTTGCCTTCCTCTTTTCTCAGGGCTAGAACACCCCAAAATATGTATGGAAAAATCTGTAAACAATGGTTGAATACCACTTTCAACCCTACAGCTCTTGGCAGCAATTCACATCTGACAAGAAGCATACATTAAAAATAATACATTTTCTGTTACAAAATTTTAATGGGAAATTATGATCTATACAAGTAGCTTCAAGGAGCCACTTGTGTAAATCAATGATCACAATGTTTTGAACAGGTTTACAGAAAAATGTAGAAGCCTTCTTCAAGTGGGTGTACCTTGATCAACTCTAAATAAAGCCAGATGAAAAACATTAGAGCATATTTTCTGTGAGGATTATTTGTTGAGGAAGTTGAATCGAATGTAGTTCAAGAGCAATGTGGCCACATTTAATTTGATTTTGAACTTAGTTAATTTGAAGTGGTGTGGTATGAGACATTTTAAAAGTCCTTAGCTATATATTTTGAAATCACTCGTATCATCTCCAACTACAAAACATAATGAGGAATTACACAATTCAAGGCTGACTGGTTGAATAAATTGTGACCTCTGCCTCTGCCATTTCCATTAGGAGGTAGTAATTTGCTGGCAAACAGACACACCATCCTTTGTCAGACCAGTGAGGCTTTCAGAAACTCATTGTTCACATGGTCCAGTGGCCATGCCTCTAGCTGTTTGGTGCCATCTCTTTATAGAACAAAAAATTTGTTAATCTCTTAGAGGTAAGACATGCGTCTGTTGCGTGCTACACCTCTCCATGTTATATTAATGTGTTACACGTTTTGTAGCTTTTGGCCAGCAGCTACAACTCTCACCAGAGTCACCCAACATAGTTATTATTTTAAAATATTTTGTCGTGCCCATTATAGAAATACTATTTTCTTCAGTCATTTCGGACCACGTAGTACTTTTGTTAAGCTAAAATTTCACAAGGAGCAAGCAGTGCTTACACAGGGGAATGGTCTCTCCTGTGTCTATCTCCCAGTATCCACTTCTTCTCTCTAGAGCCAACCCATTATTATCAGCTGCTTGTGTAATCTTCTGAAATATTTCATGCATAAAGAAGTGAATACGTATTTTCATCCGTTTTTAACAGCACTGGTAAAATGTGTAAACACTATTTGTCACTTAATAAGAACATCTGGATTATTGGCTCCTATCCATACATAAAAAGGATTCTCATTATTTTTTGCATATGAGTTACATATCATCATATGGATATATCCCAACTTGTTTAATTAGCATACCTGGAAAGTACTAGAAAAAAATATAGTATATATATATATATATATACTATATATATGTATGTATTTTTCTAGTAATATATATTTTTTCTAGTATATATTTTTCTAGTACTTTCTAGGTATGCTAGTATATATATATAATATATATATTCCTAGGACCTCTCATTGATCTGTGGAATTAAAATGTATATACCAGACTTTAGGGATATATTTTTTAACTATTTATGGTTGGCTGTTACCCAGCAAGTCTGACATCTTTTGACAGATTGATTTTAGAGAATCACCATGTATTTCTTTTTAAAATTTACTTAGTTTTATTTGTTTTATGTGCGTAGGTGTTTTGTCTGCATGCATGGCTAGGAGAATGTCTGATCTTCTGTGGAACTGAAATTAGAGACCGTTGTGAGCTGCCTTGTGGATCCTGGGAACTGAACCGCATGGAAGGTGCTCTTAACTGCTGAACCATCTCTCAGACCCCATCATGCATTTCTTAAAGAACCTTCTGGTTAAACAGAGCAACCGCCGCATTTCTTTTGGCTTGGTCAATATTTTGGATAGACATAGATTTGAAATCACACATCTTACCTAGAAAAAGTAGAAATCATTTGAAAACATACTTAGAATCATTTTCATGTATAGCAGCAAGGGTAAGCTATTTTTGATTCTTCTTGTGTAAGCCCCTCTGCCCACTGGGCCTCAGCAAATCCTTTCATTCTTTAGTATTTGCTTGCCTTCAGTTTTATCAGGCTCATTATCAATAGGAAAGCAAAAGTGAAATGGCTCATCAGCTGAGTCTGCCTGGAGGCTTTGCAAGGAGAGTTAGAGATCTGCTCTAATTGATGTGTTGTTTTAGTTTGAGCGATTTGAAAACATAAATCAATTGCTTAAAACAACTATAATAGAAGATGGAGTGTTCCTTACTGCTTTGGATGCTAATGGGGCATGGATTCTCAGCATTTTAATCAATGGTCGTCACTTTTCATAAGGATTGTATGGAAGTGGGCAAGGAAGACCACCCAGCATCGACTGTATTCTGTATAGATCACATGGAGCCATTGTACAGGGAAAAATCATAGGCTTCCGTTTGAAAGACAAAGCATCGAGTCTCCGAGGTTAAACAGCTCTACCTGCACATCTGCTAAGAAGCATCACTTGGGCTGGAAACTCGTTCTGAATCCAGACACGGTGCTCGTTATCCTAAGCCACGCTCACGGCACAAATGGCACAATTTAGAGTCACATTTACGAGAGAATTATCAACCAATTTAGATTAAAAACTGTTTGATGTTTCGTCATGAATCTATAAAGCTATAAAGTGAAGGGATTCTGTTTCCTAGGTATTTCTGTTGCTGTTGGAGAATTAGAAAACCATTTGTGCTGTTGGATCATTTTGGTCATATGCTGTTGCAGAGAGAAGCTGTGTTAGCTACAGCACCCACATACATAGAGTATCACACATATACTCTACGCCATCACATTTAGTTTTAGGGCAGTTTGGTTTGTAACTGAGCACTACTTCTTCATGATAACATTTGAAAGTAAAAGATAATTTCTATTCCCTCTTGTTGTAATGGGTAGCTTGTCCTGTTCCAAAACAGTCATCCATGTAACAATGTGTAGTTTTAAATATGATATGGATCACCACCATAATACATTCTTCATGTGTTTCATCACTAGGGAAAAAAAAAACTGGCCTAAAAAGGACTATGTTTTTAAAGAGGTTGTTTATTTCTGTTTTGGCCTTTCTGATTTCTAGATTATTCGCCGAGAGTTTGTCTAGGCTAGGTGTCTGTATCTAGCAAAATCTGGAGAAGAAAGAGTTTCAAGGAGACAAGAAAACAACTTGTTCCTAACTGGCTCAGTCTACAGTATTTTGTGAGAGCTATGCATAGCCTCAGGTTAATTTCAGTATAGCTC
Source organism: Meriones unguiculatus (assembly GCF_030254825.1). Classification (NCBI taxonomy): domain Eukaryota; kingdom Metazoa; phylum Chordata; class Mammalia; order Rodentia; family Muridae; genus Meriones; species Meriones unguiculatus. The sequence continues at coordinate 44,501,371 of NC_083349.1, forward strand.
TATTTAAGCACATGTGTGTGTACATGCATTGAATTGTTACACACTATGTAGTGTGACCCTCTGGCCTTTAGTTAGCCTAATGAACCATGTATGTTGCAGTCCAGCCTGGATTTGTCTCCCCTATTTTCCAAACCCGCTCCTTACATCTCATCTTCTTGTCCTAATGGAGTGGAAATCCAGAGGTCTTATTATCATTATTTATTCATTTAAAACAGTTCCCTTGAAATACAGTCATTATAATTTTGCAATGTTTTGACATATTTGACATTATAGAGTGTAACACAAAGAATACTTTTGTGCCTAGTTTCTAGGTCCACTGAATTTGTATCTATTGCATGTTCTTTTACCTCTGAATTTTAAAATGTAACAGATATAGCTCAAGCTCTATTAAGCTCTTCAACAGTCCTGTTCCCTTTCTTCCTATGTGTCTGTCATTATCAAGCTCTAACTTACTTGAGTAAGGGCCCCAGTCAAACATGTCAAGCTGAACACACACATTCATCTTCAGCCCTTTCAGAACATCCATGTAAGATGCTGTGAAGGTCCAATCACACTAAGAGAACAAGACGAGGTTGTGTTCTGCCCAGCTCAACTGCAGAGTATGCGGAGGAAGGATTTACATTCCATCAAGACAGGACAAAGAAGAGTGAAATGTCTGTCTCTTCCACCAATGAGGAAAGCTTGCCCAGATGTGAACTGTTGACTTTTGCTTCTTTGTGTCATTGGTGAAAGCCAGTCACATGGCTACCAGTGTAAAAGGTTCCTAGGGTTTGTAAAGATAACAAATATTTGGCTTTTCTACCAAGGCAAAATGTGCCTTGTGCATCTGTGTCCTTTAAGCCAAACATTCACTTTTGTTATATGGTTAAAGAACCCTTATTTGTTTGGGAAGAGGAATTGGAAATATCTGGGAGACCCTAGGCAGTGGCTGCCTTAGGTAAGAACCATAGAAAGCTGTGTGACCAAACCCATGTTAACATGGTCAAGCTCAGATTCCTCGGTGACTTCTGGGTTAAGGATTCATTCGGTAAAATGTTTTTCATGCATGCTTTCAACAGGATGTGGCCAAATAAACTTTAAAAATTAGAATTGACTCAACATACACTATTGAACTATCTAAATTCTCTCAAACTCAAAATTCTAGTTTCCAGTGTACTTCTTGGCAGGGAGTTATTGCTCCTTATTGATTTCCTTTCTTTTTCTTTGGTCCATGAATGTTAAATTAAATCTTATATGAAATTATAGCATGTTAAGCCTCTTAACTTCAGTTTCTTTCCTGTAGTTCCAATTCTCTTAAGTAATACAGAACCCATCAATGATTTTATTATCATTTGAGATTAAACTTATGGGATTTTAAATATCCTTTTTCAAACTATTTTATATGTGCATTTTATTTTGATGAATGACTCATGAAATCAAATAGTTGTGCGGTGTTTACACCAATAACACTAGTTCCCCAGCTCCTATTTCATCTTGTGATTCTCATGTTCACATCTTCCATCTCAGCAATATGCACGCCTCCTTATTTTCTTTCTTACTTTTCAACTCTTGTTTTTATTTATGTTTCAGAAATTTTGAACATTTTAATAAGAAGAAAAGTAATAAAAGAACTCACTTATATCCATCTCTGAATGAACAGATCTCTTTATGACTGATTTTGTTCTATTGCAATTCTCACTCATTTTCTTTTCTCTGGGCTGTTTCTTTCTCTATGTTAAAAATTTTCTGTGAGGTAGAGTGTATATATGGAAATATGCAGGCACCGAAGGGACACTGGGACACTCCTTAAATTTTCATATCGACACCCCCACGTAAGCAGTACCTAGAAACGTAGTGCTCCCTGGGGCCTCTGTTGTATTCCCAGCTGTTTCTCTCTCCTCAGCTGTCTAACAGCATAGATGAGCTTCCTCTGCTTTTTGCACATTCCATAGGTAGAATCACTCCTTAGATACTTTCTGTCCAACTTCTCTCATTCAACATGATATTGAAAGCTAGCCTTTTTTATTACTGTTTAGTGTCACATCATGTAGTAATACCACACTTCATTTAGGCCTTCTCATGTTGGGCATGCCAGTTCGGCTTTTTAGTTATCTCTGCGTCCGTGAGCGTGCTAAAACTTCTTCCTTTCATACTTTAAGCATTTTTATTATGAACAGCAGGCACAGAGAAGATAATGATACAGGTGTGCCTCCTGTGAGACACATTGAGTGATGAGGTGCTTTTATCTTTCTGGATTTATGCCTGGTGTTTGTATTGCTGTACCGAAGAGTACGTGACAATTCCCGTGGAGTACACACTTGCGAGAAGTCTTCCAGAAACCACTATCCAGGCATGAATTCGATCAGCTACTCCAGTTGTGCCAGTTATGTCATTGTCATTAATGCTTACCACTTTCTGTCTCTTCATTTTAGTCATCCTAATGGCATGGCCATGGTGTGGTATCATAGATTTCATCTGGGCTCTGTGGGCTAGTGGAGTCAAATGTGATTTCCTCCTTGTAATGAACATGTGGCCCTCTCCCTTTACGCAGTCGAGTCTCTCATCAATGCTCTCTACTGACTTGCAAAATTCTAAACTGCCTTGCATGTGAGATCCTTTTTAGATGTATGCGTTGCAAATACCTTCCCCCATAGTGTAGGTTGCCTTTTTATACCCATAATGATATCTTTTGATGAACAGAAGTTTCAGATTTTAAAATAGTAGCATTATTCATATTTTAAACTTGGCTAGTGTTTTCTGTGTGCCGTTGAAATAATCTTTGCCTGCTCCCGTGTCTCAGTGCACTCCTGTGTCTTATTCTAATTTTTTTTTCTTTGCACACTTGGAAATGCAATCCTTTCAAATTGAATATAGTTTATGATGTGGGATCGTAAGAGATCAAGGCTCACTTTTTTTTCAGAGCTAAATAACACACTTGTAAGGAGTGAAATGTTCTACCTTAACCATTCATTTTAGTCTACTCAGACAAATTACCCGCCATCTCCAAATGTTCCCTATGTGAGTCTGTGGTTGACACCTTCTCCACCCCCTCTGCCAGATCCAGTCTGTTCCCTGGCGTCCTTAATCACAGACTAGTTTATTATCTCCCAGGACATTATCACAATGCTCTCATGCAGCATGCATTCATTTGTGCCCAACATATCATTCAGCATGGTTTTAGAGAATCCTCCATATTGTTGTGTATTAAAGTATTCCATCCCTTCTTTTTCATGACTGGGTCATATTTCACTGAATAAATGTACCACCATTTAAAAATCACTTAAAAATGTATTCATCTGCTGGCAAATGTTGGCTTACTATGAACAACCTTGCTATGAACATTCTGGTTTGCATTTTGTGCCATATGTTTTATAGCTTTGGAGTGAATATGAAAACACTGTCCTATTTCATGATGTCACTACTATATAATTAATTATATAAAACTCCAGAGTCACTAGAAATGTGGCTTTGCAGTTTTACACTTTAGCCCACAACTGGTGAGAGTTCATGTTACCCCATATCCTCAACCAGTATTTGGAGTTATGAACTCTTTAACGTCGCCATTCTAGTTGTCATTGCTGATTTTATGTGTCAACTATATGAGGTCATGGAATGTCCACATAATTGGCTAAGTATTATTTGTGGATATGGCTCTGAGTGTAGTTATGGAAGAGGTGAAAATCTGAATTAATGGATTAAATAAAATACATTGATTAATGTTGGAGGTGTCTCTTACAGACTCATTGAAAGCCTTAGTTGAGTAAAAGACTGAGTGGGGGAAAAATCTTCCGTGTAAGGGGGCTCAGACTAGAACTTGTACCATCACTTCTCTCTTTCTGGTGCCTTCTAGCATCATCCCAAGGGAAGACTGGGACTATAGCCTTTGTTGTCTTAGCTTCCACAATGCTGTGAACCAATTCTTCACAACAGATCACACACACACACACATAAACATCTGTGCACCATTCTATTGGTTTTGTTTCATAGAGGCCCCTCATTAATGCACTAATGAGTATGTAGTGCTATACCATTGTGGTTTTAATCAGGGTTACTTTCCCCCTACAGACACCTAGTTACTTCAGTCTGTTTGTTGGAGACGGTTCTTCCCCTCTTCAGTTTTCTTGGCACCACTGAGGGAAATAACATGATGGCTAAAGTATGAATCTATCTTTAAGCTCTATTCTGTTACACAACAGCTCCCTTACTATTGTTCTCTAGACCCCAAAGGCTTTATTCCCTCTCCATCAATTGTTTGTCTTTGTTGTCTTCAGATTGGATATGTTTAATTGTCTATCTTAAAACTTCATAATATTTTCTTCTTGGTTGTCAAATTGGTTTTTAAGACCACCCAGTGATTTATTTACTTATTTATCTATCTATTTATTATTTTTCCTTTTTTTTTACATTTTACATACCATATTTTTCAGTTCGAAAAATCCTCATTTGCTTTTTCTTTCCTTTTTTTCTAAAACCATTTTCATTTCTTTATTGAGGTTTTCTGGTTCCTTTCATTATGCTAACATTTTAATATTTTCCTTTGTGTTGTTGAGATAGTCATCTTAATATCCAAGTGTGATAATACATAGCTTCTGTCATATATATGTCTTATTATTATTGAATGATTTTCTGCTAAATTATAGGCTTCTTTATCCAGCATCTCTCCATATCCAGTCTTTTGTTATTGGATTTTGGACAATTTTATAGATTTTGTGTAAGCTTTCTTAAGGCAAATGTAGTTTGGGCCAGTGGGTTTTATTCATCAGATATTTTTCTCTTCGGAGTCACGTGAGGGCTGGTTTGCTGAGGGCTCTGAGCAGACAGACCCTTTGCCTTCATTAGCTCCATGCCAGCTCTGGAATCCCCACGCAGCTTTCCATGCCCAGATACAGCCTTACACTGTATTGGCACCTTCGAGCCCTAGGCAGGGATTTGAGGGCATCAGACTCGGATTTGGAGAGCTCAGGTCCTCATGGCTTTCTTCTCTTCTCTCTGCTATAATTTTCATCCATCTCAACAACTGTTAATGTTCCCTTTATTTTCTTTTGCCTCACAATAGCATTAGGTTCAGTTGTGCTTCTTGATTATCCCTTACAATAGTGAGAATTGTTTTCTTATAAATTTGGGATGTAGGAGTGGCTCAAAATGTGAAGGCTTAGCTCGTCCAGTCCTTTCTATTTTTTCCAGAAGCAACAAAACACACAAGCTCCTACCTCTCACCCCCTCCCTCTTTTCCTATTTTATCTAGATTTTCTCTTCCCTTTCTCCACTGCCTCGGTCGGATATAAATTGGTGTTTACTCCCAACAGTTTCTCTTATACGTGACCTTGTCCCAAAAATGGCTTGGGTATTTTAGTCTTTAGTGTCCTGGAAGCCATATGAATCTAACATTGCAGAGTCTGCTGTCTTCCCTATCCTCGAGTACTGAACTAACTCAATTTTTTTTTCTGTCTCAAAATGTGTCCTCAGATTGTATTCCCACACCTTCCAGGAAGTCCCTGTTCTGATTTTGCAGTTCTAGTCTAAGGACACCCACTGCCTTCTCCAACTTTACCCTGAACACATAGATTGTTTTTTACCGTGTGTTTGTATTTTAGGACCTGAGAATACTTTATCATACTTTTTTTGTTGATGTCATGGTTGTTGTTTTTTCCCCCTTTCTTTGCTACTTCTGTTTTTATTAACAATTTGGGGATATTCCCTGCCAAGACCAACCACCTTAGACTCTTTCTTTATGTAATTCTTAACATAAATGCATTTTTTTTATCACACAAGAACAGAAGATATTCATCAATTCTTGTACTAAGTTTTAAAATATTCAATGTTGCACTGAGTAATTTAAAAATCCTATATCTAATTAAGGATAAAAATTGTTTAGCAATTAGTACAAAATTGTAAGTGTGTACTCCCTATCGGGTTTGGAATACATGAACATAAGGAAGGTTCTAGCCATTGTCCATGCTACCTGGAGATCTTTAGAGGCCTGGAATGTCCTTGTTTGCCTGGGAGTTTTCACCAGCAAATACTCTGACAATGTGATTTATGACTGGGGTTGGAAGAAGTCCCTTTGAACCAGACCCCCTGAGGAATTATAGGCTAAGGTATTAACCTGGATCCAAGATGGGATTAAGTTAAAAAAATAAATAAAAATAAGCAGCATGAGTAGTTATCTAGTCCAAATAATGATTCTAGATACCAAAGGTTTAGATGAGATTTTCTAGTCAGTGGTACTGTGTACATTGTGGCCTACTGATGTGCAGGGCCATGGGAGCTTTCCAGAGGGTTTGGAAGTTTGGAGAACAGAGAGCCCTTGAGGATCTTGCCCGATGCATTTTTCCCTTTAGCGGATTCAGGTTTGTATCCTTCAGCTATAATAACACTGAGTTCCTCAAGTCATCCTAGCATTTTATTGAAATTGAATAGGTAGAAAAGAGCCCTGGGCTTATGGGCAGCTCCTGTGGTAAAGATAGCTTGGTTTGATGATGTCCCCTCCAGAACAAAGTCGTCGTCAGTGTGACAACGGTATTAAGAGGTGAGGCCTTCAAGGATTAATTGAAGGCTTCTCCGGCATAAGATGAAAGCCTGCCTCAAAGTGGCTTCACCCAGCATTTGACCCCTCATGTCCTTCTGCCTTCAGCGCTGTGAGGACTCAGTTCTCCTCTGCTGCCGAGGCTTCAGCAATGGTTACCATTTTGAATGTAGAGAGCAGCCATCACAGGGCAATGGACTCTACCAGCCTTCTGCTTTTGAGGTTCCTGCTTCCCGGACTGTGAGAAAATAAATTTCTGTCCTTTGTGCATTACTCAATCTCAAGTATTTTCTTAGAGTAGCACAAAAAGAACTTGCAGACTCTCATATACTGATGGGATGGATGGTATGAGCTGAAGTTACGTCATTCTTGTAAAAGATTCCATCAGTTACTTGTGTCATGTGGCCTTATACCTGGGGATGTGGTGCTGTAATTTTAGCAAAAATCTTAAACACATTTGACAAATAAACATAGATGTATCGTGTGATGATATAAACTAATTTTAAAAGTGTGCACTAAAATGTCATATTAAGATTGGGACTAGAAATATGCAACAAGGAGAGAATTTAAAGGACACTTAGAGATTGAAGTATTTGTCACTGTGATTCCAGAGTGTCAGAATTTTTCCTGACACACATCTGCCCAGAGTTCGGTAAGGAACAATAGGGAAATGAGACTCAAATGATAGCAAAACGCTACCTTAATATAGACATTGCTGGGCCACTATCTCCACAGCTGCCTGCAAACAAAAGGAGCTTTGTCTTGTCTGCCTAGCACCTGGGGAGAACAAGGCCAGAAAGCACAAAGGCAAAAGAACACAATTAGACTTAGAGAAAGACTTGCATTCCACAGTTGGGAAGGGACCCTTTCCCCCTTTCCCAGGAAACCGGGCAGGGGAGGGGAGTCCTCTCTTCCAGCAATTTATCTTTAGAGATGGAGGCAATCACATCTAGACAAAGATTACAGCAAGGCTGAGAGACAGGAAGAATGGGGAGCCTTGGTGACATAGCTGAGCTGCCGTACCAACCAGTCCTGAAAGAGACTCCAGCTCTGCACTTCGTGTTAGGTGAGTTAACACTTGCATGCATGTGCATGCGTGTGAGAGAGAGAGAGAGAGAGAGAGAGAGAGAGAGAGAGAGGAGAGTGAGGTATGTATCTATCTTATGCCCATCATTTTAAGCTACCAATAAGGCACCTACTAGTCAACACAGCCAGTCTCTCTCTTCCTCCCTTCCCTCCCCCCCTTTTTTTTGTCTACGTGATGTTTTCTTCTGACTACAATTCTCTTTCCTTTCTTAAGCAAGTGTGGCAGGTCATGGACAGACCCACCACACGGAGAACTCGAGGAGGCGCAGTGATTGTAGCATAAGCTCAAAATGGAAGCCTGACCTCTGACCCAGCACAGATTTTCTTACATGAAAGTTTCTACGCACCCCGAGAGTAGCATAAAAGACAAAAAATGGAAGAGTTTATTTCTTGCTTGGGGGGTCACATCAGTCAGCAAATCTCCATTTAAAAAGAGCAAGGAGGTACCAAGGAGGCGGGTACTCGTGATTGGAGGTTTTCTCCTTGACACACATTAGCAGGCTTGGTGATTTTTAAAGTAAAAATCGCTTTAGGCCAAGCAGGAGCTGTCATTCTTTTTTTTTTTTTTTTAATTAATTACACTTTATTCACTTTGTATCCCCCCCACAAGCCCCTCCCTCCTCCCCTCCCGATCCCACCCTCCCACCGCCTTCTTCACCCATGCCCCTCCCCAAGTCCACTGATAGGGGAGGTCCCCCTCTCCTTCCTTCTGATCTTGGTCTCTCAGATCTCCTCAGGAGTGGCTGCACTGTCATCTTCTGTGGCGAGCTGTCATTCTTATCAGTATTCTAAACTTGGGGGGAACGTGTGCTCTGGTGGAGACAAGTGCTGTTGTTGGTGATGTTCATGGCCGTGGAACACGGATGCTGGTGCTGCAGCGAATGGGGGGTACACTTGTTCGGACACACCGCAGCTACCGTGGGGCCTGTCTTTATGTGGCAACGCAAACCGTCTAGGCTTTAGTTTTAGGACTGGCGCCTTTCTTCACTCTGAAGCTTAGTGCCCTCTGCTAGGCTAGAATGGAAGAAAATGTGAAATAGCGGAAAGATAAGACAGTGGCATTCGGTGACCATCAGAGCCCAGGTAGCAGTCTAAGAAGCACACTCTGTCAGCGGTCATGCACCTGAAAACAGGGTGTGAGCTGTGCCTGGGTAGGGACAAGTCCACAGCTCAGCAGCTTGTTTTTCATTGTATCTACAATTACATGCACGTATGTGTTTGTTCGTGAGTATGAGCATAGATCTATGCGGACGCTGTGCCGTGGTGTCTGTGGGCAGAGAGCCGGTTGTGGGAGTCAGTTCTCCTCCTCTACTGTATCACAGCGACCAGACCCAGGTTGTTGGGCTTGGCGGCAGGAGCCTTCACCTGTTAAGCCATCTCGTCTACCCCCAAGGCCAATTTTAAACATTTGTTTAACGTTTGTACCTGCCATACAGAATCATCCACTTTCCCGTTTCCCCCAGAAGTCATTTCTGTCATGAAGCCAGCCATAGTAAGATCAGCTCCCTTCTTGGGGGACTGGCTGTCCCGAGAGTCGGCGGCTTTTGTCTGACTCGTCAGTGTGTCTTTATAGCTTCACCATGTTAGGCGCTGCTTCTATATGGTATGTCCGTCCATCTGTAGATCACCGTGTTTTCTTATCGTTCTAACATTTCAATCCAGCAAGACATGCTGAGCCTCTGGTATTCTAGAGACAAATATTTCCTTACTACTTTGTGAAAACAAAAACAAAAAAACAACCCTTCTGTTAATGCATGTCAGTTACAAGTAACTTACTCCCTGCCTTGATTTAAATTTATCTCTCTGAAGTTTCCCCCAGTACAGCACAAGACACACACACTTCCTTTTCCAGAGGATAAGACTGAAACCTAAAAGACAGTGGTTCTCAACCTTCCTAATGCTGCGACCCTTTGATACAGCCCTTCATGTTATGGTGACCCCCCAAGCATAAAATTACCTTTGTTAATTCACAACTGTGATTTTGCTGATGTTATGAATCACAGTTGTAAATATCGGATATGCAAGATGGTCTTAGGTGAGCCCTGTGAAGGGTGGCCGCAGCCCACAGGTTCAGAACCACTGATGTAGGAGGAAGACGCTTTCTCTGGGCGCCATTCCAGCAAGCGTAGTAACTCTTCCTTAGCCCGTGCCACTGTTTTACTCAAGTGCTTACAAACATCACGGAAAACTTCACAAACATAGGAGATAAGGCTCCGACCAACTGGCAAACACAAATTGTGTTTTAAGTGGCAAATAATAAACCCAAAAGAATGAGAGAACTGTGGCGGCAGCACTTTTCCATCTTAGATCGTCTTATTGTCTTAAACAAAACTTCTCTGTCTTAAAGTCCTTGGGCAAGTGGACTCTTTTTTTTATTATTTTATTTTTTTCTTATCAGTTACATTTTTTTAACTCTGTATCCCAGCCGTGTCCCGATCCCTCATTCCCTCCCAGTCCCTCCCTCCCTCCCTCATCTCCACCGTGCCCCTTTCCAAGTCCACTGGCAAGTGGACTCTTAAATGGGAAACTGGGCCTTCCTTTGGTGCCAGACTGCTAACACACACACACTTGCTAATCCCAGGAGGTCAAATAGAATTGCACAATAGCAGGTTCCAATTGCTTTGAGTGCAGAGAAAGTCAACGTCAGGAAATCAGTGGGGAATGAGGAGTTCTGTCTCAGACATAGTAAGACATGAGGTATACAATTTCACATATTCACCAAGTTTTACTTGAACCTATTAGGCTTTTCAAAAACTGCTTTCCCAGGGCTTGGACCTGAGTACCGTATAAACTAGATGTGGGTACACTCCTGAAATCTCAGCACTGGTGAGAAGGAGCCGGGAAGGTCAGAAGTTCCCAGCCATCTTTGCTTGTACCGTGAGTGAGGCCGGGCTGAGACACATTGAGAGCCCACCTCAAAACAATCACAAATAACAATTTCACAAGGAATAAAGCAGAAGAGGCTCAAGCAGAAGAATTTTAAAAATAGAACACTTGGGAGGTTGGCCGGCAGTTACTCTTCAAATAGCCATTGGAAACGACTATTCAAAGGAGCTGTTGACATCAAACAACACACACAGCATTCAAAAGGTATTCAGTAGGCGTTAACTACGGCACGATGGTGTTGGCACCATTTCCTTTGATAGTCTATATTTTCCATTTTCTTCAGTTCACGTGTATTTTTTTTTTTTTTTTATTCATCAAACATCACTGGTATTCTGCCTGGATACACAGCTCACCCGGCCAGCGCCCCTGCAATTCTTACCGTGCATCCTGGGGCTGAACTTCTGTTTTCTACTGTCTCATCTGAATTATGAACGCCATTGTTTAGCCATATGCCTCAGCTATAATCATATTGGCTAAAGTTGATTTTTTTGATCCGATCAGTATTAAAGCAATTAAAGACTTCTCTGGCTTTTGAGCAGTGCGATCACATTGTTGACTGTTATAACAGTCTGCTGACCAGAATAAAGATTAAGGACATGGGCTCTGGAGAGCTTATGAAAAACTACTAATTTCACTAGGCATCAAAGTTTTCATTTGCAAAATGAAAAAAAAATAATACAAGGACCTATTTGAGAAGGCTGTTACAAAAAATTGAGTGTGGTGCTTAGTTCATAGTATAGCAAAATGAATTAGGACCATTGTTATCATTTTTGCGATAGTCATACATAAGTATCAAGAAATGTGCATAATTTAGACTTCTAAAGTCAGTTATTTCTGGTGCATTTTGCCAGCTTTCTGATAAAATATACCTATTTAAAACAGGACCAAATAGATAATCTTCTTTGGCTCACAAGTATGTCAAAATATTTCTAGTTTTTCTTTTCTTTTTTTTTCATTCAATTTTTTTTATTGAGACAGGGATTCTCTGTGTAGCCTTGCCTGTCCAGGAATTCATTCTGTAGCCCAGGCTGGCTTTGAACTCAGAGATCAGCCTGTCTCTGGCTCCCCAGTTCTGGAATCAAAAGTGTACACCACTACTACCTGATTTCTAGTTTTTCTATACTGTGAATTCAGAATTTAGCTTGCTGATGTTATATTACTTGAATGTTTGGGGCTAATAAGGGCTAAGGAGGAACCTGAGTACAGGAACTCTGAGGTGTTTAGGCTAAAGTTGAGGGGTGTTCCGTGAGAACACAAGGTAAAGTTTCCTGACCTTCCATGAGAATATGCAAAAAGCAATTGTATCATCTTGATAACTAAAGGCTCTGGGCTCCCACAAGGGCCACATTCCCTTTGTGTAGTGAAACATTGTTTTCCTCAAGCTACTGGAATCATGGTCCTGATATGCAAGGATCAAAAAAAATCTCAGAATATTATGAGAATATCAATTCAAATGAATAGATAAAGAGATGATTATCCATGTTGCAGTGAAAGTGACAATCTTAAGTTTTATAGTAATGCATTCCCTCCAAACCCATTTAAGCTCAAATACAGAGAAAACCACAAAGATGATTTACTTCCAAGTAATACAGAGAAAAACATAAGAGCTATATTACTTAAATGTAATCCCTTTCTTAGTGTTATACATGTACCATTAATAATTCAATCAAAATTATGGATTCTGCTTGTATTAACAGGGATTCTTTCTAGTTTGCTGGAGTTATGTACTACTGTTCAGCAATTGAAACAGCAGTGCAGTGTGTGACCTCATAGAACGAGAAGCTTAGAAGCAGGCCCAGCGTCAGGGTTGGCCGGCCTGAGTGTGTCAGCTCTCTCTCCCAAAGGGAAGTCTCTGGCTCTGTCCACGTCTGTTTGTTGAGTTCACAAAAAGGCATCCTTGATTTACCCCGCCCGTAGCTCCTTCCCACAGCTCTTTCGGAAGGTTTCATTTCCAGAAACTCCCAACATGGACTTGACCCCACTGGCCAGAACCATGTCTTATTTCTCATCCATGAATGAGTCATAAGTGGAATAATAGGATTACTCAAACAGCCTGTGATAAGAGAGCTATGTGTACATAGATGAAAACTAACGGGATGCACCTGGGGGAAAGGAAGATAGTATTGGATGAATAGTCAATGAAAATAACTTCATCAGGAATCTTTCTAGAGGTTGGGTGGAGCAGGAATTCCCCAGACCCTGTGAAAGTTTTTCAAACAATACTTTGTTTTTAAATAATTATTAAGAATAACAACCCAGACTTTTCCCACCTGATTTTCTCCTTTTCTGAAATGACAGCAATAATTATGAGTGGGCATAGTAATATTGATTCATGTGCTATCTGTCTCCAGGTAGGTTTGAGGATCTGAAAATGGCTCAAAAGACTCTTGAATTGCTTGGAGTTTTAAAGATTTAACTAGCAATTTCCTCATAATTTTGAGGACAGAAAATTTTTTTAAAGATGGGAATGCAATCTGTATATAATAACCCAAGCTCCAGAATGTTATTCTGTAGCAGCTATTTGGTGTTTGGCAAGCTTCTGACACTCCTTAATGAGCTTGTTTATATCTTTAAGAAATAAATTTACTGAGTACAAATCTGAGTGTGAGCATCATAAGTTCAGCATTTTATTCTTGAAGGGGTGGACTGCCATCTAAATCCAGAAAACCAGCTTTTAATTTCCTTAAAGTGAAAAATGCCAACTTGTCTAATTGTTTCCATTGCATTACTTTTTCTTTGGCTTTTGTTTTAAGGAACCCAAACAAGCTAATGAAGTGGACTGAGCTCAGGAGAACTAGATTCCAGTCTGAAGCCTGACTCAGGAAAACCGCCCCATTTAGCAAAGTCAGGTTGTCTTCTCAGATTGTCAGGCTCAGTGAGTTATTTATTCATTCTTATTCATTTGTTCAATGAACATTTATGGTCGGCCCAGTGGCTTAGAAAAGAAGAAAACATCATATGATTGTCTCCACTTTTAAGGAAATCACGGTAGAGTGACACAGATGAGCCTCAGCCCAAAGGGCGTTTTTCTAGTGAGTTAAGTGAAGGGATGGGGGTGTGAAGAGGTGTTCTTGGAATTAGCTACAAGGCATACTTAAGTCACCTGAAGACTGGAGATGGGGGAAGATAGTTTCCTTGGAGATGGTGATATGGGAGCTGAATTTGGAAGGATGAGTAGGCATTTCCCAGGCAAGGCAGGCTCGGGAATGAAGACATTCAGAAAGAGGAGACATCATGATTAAAGTGTGAAGTGAAGACATCACCTTGTGTATCAGCAGTTCATGCTACCGGAGAAAGACTGTGAAGCAGAGAGCGGGAACAGAAGACATTAGGGAGATGAGTGGGAGCCAGAAAACATTGGGTGGCTTTGCTCCTAGAAGGTGATGAGTCATCAGAATATGTCACATTAGGGTCAAACTGAATCATTTTCACAGTTTCTGCATTGCCTCACTCTAGCCTTCTTTAGTTCTAACTTATCCTTGATGTTGAAAACAACTCAAAGAAAGTGTTCAATGGCATTTATTTTATACTTTCTCTCTTCCCGAATGAGACAACCACTAAATCAGTACAGTGGTACAAAAGACATTTAATTCATCTTTTTTTTCCACCTCATATAACTGAATCAGGAGAGTTGTGAAGCTTTGTTTGTTTAAAAAACAAAACAAAACATAATTTTATCAATTAGTAAATTTTGGTCAAAGAGGTTTACCAAAGCCCCAACTATTATTTTGGATAAAGAAGCCTCATCCAAATTTCTTTCTGTTTCATAAAATCAACTGTTCCCTTTTCAAACATAGACCTAAGAACTATTAGAGTGCTCTGTTGCCTGGCCTCTTCTATCTAACATGTATAGAGCTTTGGATATTAAAAATGATTTTTTTTTCCATTTCAGTCTCTCCTTCACAACCCCCTCCACCTCCTCCTGCTTTTACTTGGAAGAGTGTCCTATTAAGATGCAAATTCTTGAAGTGGAATTCATTTTGCTATTATCTGATAATGCTAGTGTGAATTAACTGACTATCGGACAGCCAGAAGAGGCAGAAGCATTCCTGCAGTATAGGGTCACGCGTCCACAGTGGAAAGGAGCCTGGACATCTGAGAGGGAAGGCCCATATCTCAGCTCTGCCTCTTCAGTGGAGAGAGCCCTTTTCAGGCTGATGAATCTGTTTTGTAAAAGCAATCAAAAGTTGGGAACAACATAATATTTCCAATAAAGTAATAGAATTGTCTCAGATTTGAAAAAAGAGAACTTCCTAAATCCACTAAATGGCAGGGCATTTTCTCAATCCAACTGCAGAAACGTTGTCTTGGATAATAATGGGATGACTTTCTCACTGATGTGCTGGGCAGTTGAATACAAAATATTCCAACGCTCTCTAAACCAGGGCAGTGCCTTGAATTGGAGCACCTATGGTCATCCTCATCCCTGTGTGTTTTGGGGAGGGGCTAAATTTCCTCTCATTTCACATCAACGAACAGATAAGAGAGTGTGTGACTTGCCAACAATAGAACACATCTCCTTCAGGATTCCCTATCGGTGGTGGGGGGTGTGAGGATGTTGGGTAGAGGTCTGAACAAATGAAGAAAATATGAGAGCTGTTCAGAAGATAGGTCGAAAGCGTGTATGCAGAAGGAGCATAGGCTTGAGGCCTCCATCTGGAAAGGACTTCCCTCAGGCTGCATAAATGTGTAAGTCAGAGAGAATGCCTGTGACTACAATGCCTTCTCTTTGCCCTATGAAGCCAACTTCCAGGGTGTACATGCAATTACATGTGCCCACAAGAACCCTTTATTTGATTCCATGTTTCTTTCTTCCTGTGTAAAATTTCTCTCTCTCTCTCTCTCTCTCTCTCTCTCTCTCTCTGTGTGTGTGTGTGTGTGTGTGTGTGTGTGTGTGTATGTGTGTGAAACCCAATGGGACCATAGAGCATGAGCACAAGATGCAACAGAGCATGGTTACCTTCTCCTCTTCCCCAATTACACATCATGTTCAGGATATCCCATGAACACACGATTCCCCAGACCTAAGCTGTGTGGGAATCCAGAAACTCAAAGCAAGTACAGAGCAACTGCTTCCTCTAGACAGAGCATCGTTGTCATGGTCTTAAAGCCAAGCAGCTGTCATGACCCACTGAGATCCTCAAGGGACCAGGATGTGCATGAGGAACAGTAGAAAGCAATGAGAACCTCCTCAGGGGAACTTCTCGGTGCATCTCCCATCACTGTGACATTGTGACATTGCAGTCACAACTGTTACGGAGGTGACCATGAGACTTCCACAGCAGCAGCCTGTGAGCCATCAACCCTCTAGAAACTAACCCTGTGAACTGACTGGTTCACCAAACATGAACAGTCTCTCTCTCTGTCACTCTGTCTCTGTCTCGCTCATCTCTTAGTGGCTTCTCTATTTAGGGTGAATAAGCATTTCTGTGTCTTTAGAAGACTCACTCAACAGCACACTTGTTATACTCATGGTTAGTAAGCCGAGGCTCTGTGGCTGCAGGAGGCTAGGCTTCATGTGTGAGTGAGAACACAAAGTGTAGAAACACGACAACCACGAAGAGATGCCCCACACAATGGAAGACATCAGTTTACAAACCACACACCTGATAAGTGGTTAGTGTAAAAACGTAAGGAACTCAAACATGTGTTTCATAGCACTCACGGTATTCATTTCCTCCTTTGTGGCCAAGGGCCCTGCATTCTCATTTGTAGTAGAACTCATATCCTTGTAGCTCTCCCTGATGTCATTACCTCTTTAAAAATCACTGCACTTTATTACGTGTGTGTTAGTGCGCGTGCGCCTGCAGGCACATGATGGCGTACGGATGGAAATCCGAAGACATCTTGCTAGGGTTGCTTCTCTGCTTCTACTGTGCGAGTCCCAGGGACCAAAGTCCAGGTGTTGGGCTTGGTGGCGAGTCGTTTTACTTACGGAGCCACTTCCCAGTCCTCCCGCACCTCCTGACACCTATCTCAATGTTCACGATCCTCTTAACATATGTGTCTACCTTAACAGAATGCACTTCATCTACCAGGATCTTTTCTTCCAGCATGTTTCAAATCAACCATCCTTAGCATTAGGAACAACGTGGAAAAAATATTGTATGGAAGATCAGCTCGTTGGCATTATTAAGTGATTCTTGAACTACGGGAAGATCAACTTTGCCTGGGAGACAATGGGTCCATTTTCTTGATGGCTCCTTGAGAAAAGTTCAAAGAGAAGATGAAGTCTACTATTCTTAACACATTTGATTAACTGTCACATACCATTATATTTCTAACTAAAGTTCACTGGAACAATCGGACTTGTCTACAACAAAATTCATACTTGTGGCATCTTGCCTTGAAATATAAGAAATGTCATACATTGAAATTTGCTTCAAACTCAAGGGCCAGAAAGAGCCTCCTGACCCTCCTGATGATTTTGCTATATGCTCTCTTAGCTCTGATAGTCAGTAGATACGGGTCAGATGTATTCTGAGATGACTCAGGTCCCTTCTATTTCATGCCTCAGTTATGGTATCCTTTGTGCCCAAACTACCAAAGACATGTTTAGAGATCCAGGTTGTGAACATGAAGGAAGGAAGGATGGAAGGAAGGAAGGAAGGAAGGAAGGAAGGAAGGAAGGAAGGGAGGGAAAATGGGAATAAAAGGCATGTCTCCTCCCCTTAAGACACTTTCAGAAATTGATACAGATACCATTACTGACTGATTAGCAAAAATCTAAGCCTATTGCCATATTACATTTAGAAAAAGACAGGTAAATATAATTCTACAGTGTCAGCCAAAAGCACGGTTACCAAGAAAAATCAGGAGAATGGAAGCGGTGCATATCATAACTTTAAGTCACTCATGATAATTCTGCAAGGTTTCTCTTTTTCAGTAAACCATACCAGCATGGGCGCTGGATATATAGTATTATAGGTAATCAATGCGTATTGCTCAACTGATTTCTAAATTGTCTCAACTTACATTTATATTATTTGCTAATTTGTCCAATGTCTTTTTAATCTTATGTGGTCATTCAGGAGCTAATAAAAAGCACAATTTAATTGCAAAATAGAATATTTTTAGAAAATAATCATACCCTATCTGTAAACCATACATCTGATACATACACCTGTCTTAGAGATTAGATGTATTTTCTAGTGTCAGATGATGTAATAGAAAATGATAAGCACTCCCGAGCATACATTGCCAATCTCAAGGCACCTTTTGGAAGGCTGATTTGGGAATTGTATTCATAGTGGTTTATACTTGGAGCTGGGCTCCGGAGTCTGGGTTTTCATCCAGTGACTGGGGAAAGGTGATGAGAGATGCTGTCGCAGAGCACAGCAGGTTGCTCTGTCTCTTCCTGAAGCCTTTCTCCCCAGAGAGCCCAGCCTAGCACCAAATCTTTAAATGGATACCCGCAAAATCTATCCTACCTTCAGGCAATCTTTTCAAATCCCAGGCCACTTTTCCTTCTGTCACTTAGATTTCCTGTTTCTACTTTATTTACTTCCTATTCACGACAGAGTCTGGCCCTGATCCACTGCACTGGAAAAGCTGCCTTGGCATCCCTCTTTACCTATTCAAGGGAGAGCAAGAGTTGCTAGGTCAGGACAAAAGGGAATGCAAGCCACCTGCCAGTATATTTACTTATTTTCCCAGTACAGAGGTAAGACTAATTCTTTTATGTGGTTTTTAAAATACAGTTCATAAGGATAGACTCTAACCTTATAACTGTAACTCTGTTTTTAGGTAACTATTATTTTGACATTGATTTATCCTATAGTTCAGTATTTTCAAGAGTGTTCTATATATACACCCTATATATACAAAGTAATCAGAAGGGCCACCTTTGCAGATTCTAAACTTTGGAAATTTCCTATTTATTTTCCTATTTATTCCTGAATTAATGGCAAGCTGCTCTGAATTTCTATTAGTGGTAATGATATAAAGTAAAATATAAGTTAACATAAGGTAAGATATTAACACTTGGGCAAAATTAGAATCACAATCTAAAAGTTTATAGTTGGGGTGGCCTTGGAATGTATACTAACACCTGTAATCCCATTTGTTTTTCTGCAAAACATGAAGTCAGGGAGCTTTGCATTAGATAACCCACATATATCTAATAAGTATTCAGTACTAATTGCTATAATTCAGTTTAATGTTATTAATTTCTATAGAATCTCCATGGACATTATCATAATACTTAGTGTGAGATCTGTCTAGCTACTTAAAGAATATTATGTCATCTTGTACAAAGAAAAATTGGAATCTCAAGGGTGACCTAAAAAAATTGTGATACCAAATGCCCATCAATATGGATTTTGTTAAAAAAATGACTTATCCATGAAGTGGAATACTATACAGCCGTTTTGAAAATTAGAATTGGCTAGAAGGCAGGCATGATGAGAGACAGAGGGGTGAGGGGATGGGGGGGTATGGAGGCGTGCACATGAAAGGCTTCATGAAGGAAGAGGAGGTTGAGTATCTCTGGACCATGAAGGCAGCAGCCTGACCAACAAACTTCAAGTATCCCAGAGAGAAGACACAGCAGAAACACAGACCTAGGTGCAGAAAAAAAGCTCAGATCCTCTGTAGAAGTGCAGCTGGAGGGTGTCATTGCACCGGGACATGGCTAAATCTGAGAGTCTGGACCAGCTGGTGGCAGGTGGTGGAGAGTCAGCATCATGAAATGCCATCGACAGGTGACTCAGGAAGAGGTCACATCACGGTGTACACCAGAAATGGTGTCTCAGCAGGAAGAGAGGGAGGCCCTCAGCATTGGGAAGGAGCGGCAGGGTGGAGAAGACTAACTTCCAGGTCTCTCAACTGTTAGAAAAATCTAAAGAAACAAAAAGGAGATACAGCAGTGACAATTTGTAATTTACTCTGTCTGAGATGCTTAAAAAAACTTAGTGTCCATTAGCCTATGTAGGCCTGTGGGGGAGAGACAGAAGGGGGGGCAGAAATAGATGGCTGTGATCTGTCAGCTCATATCAGTGTATTTCAGTAATTACCTGTCTATCCTCTGTGCATGTACATGTGTGTTTGTGTAAGTATGTGCATGTATGTTTGTGGAGGCCAGAAAGAGGTCGATGATCTCAGAAGTTATTCCTCAGGAGCAGAGTCTCTAACTGGAATCTAGAGATCCCTAATTCAGCTAAGCTGGCTGTCTAGTCTGTTGCAAGCTGGGATTACAAGCATGTGCAGCCATGTGCAACTTTCGTTCATGCGAGTTCTGAACTCGGGTCTTCAGGCTTGCAAGTACTTTCCCAAATGAGCTACTTACAAGCCCTGACAAAGTATCTTTATTGTATCCCTCCAGAAAGTATACAGTTGTTTAAGCTGCCTCACACTGAGTCTTCTGGGAAGGAGTTTGCTCTAACCACTCGGAGGCTGATTCAAGTCAGCTTTCATTTCAGATCCCTCTGGGCCACTGGTTGGTGGCCCAGTCTCTTCCACCTGATCAAAATGCCGCAGCCTCTTCTGAAAGTCATACATACCGCGGAGAGCTCTGAGATGTCGTTCCATTCCGAGAGCAACATGAGCCGATTCAGATGGGCTATCAAAAAAAAAAAAATCTAAAATGCAGAGCAAATTACTCCTTCTTATACGCTGCTCATTGGATTTGCAGAAACTTGGTGTCGTGGTGGGGAGAGGGCTGTTTCTAAAGCTTCAGTAAAATCGAGCCTCCCCCCCCCCAAAAAAAAAAGAGGCCACATACATTAGAGCTGGGGAAACAGTGCCGTGGCTGTGAAGCTTACAATAATACTTGGCTTTGGCTGGTGTTGAAAGTGACCAAAACTAATCAGGTCCAGAAGAGCATTCCACAAAGCTGCTTTTCTGACTCTCTGCCTCTGCCCTGCCTGCTTTTGCTGCTGAGCAGATTGCGGGAGCCGGTGCCAACTCTACATTGCTTAATAATAATTCTCATTAGCATGCTGCCTTGGATGTGTATTGCGGAGCAAAATTTAGCTTCTCCTTGGTGTGAATCAGGAGAGGAGCATGAAATTCTCAGCCTAAGCAAAGGGTTTGAGGACCTTGGAGGGGGTTACTTTTGTACAAAGTAGCTGCCCTCTTTGGTCCCCAGTCAGGGGGGCAGGGAGACAAAGAGGAATTCTCCTCCCAAATGGGGAACTTTGTGTTCTTTCTGCCTCTCCACTCGCAGCCTCCGAGTTTGCACTTGTTTGTGCCTTGCTGTTGAATAGCCTGATCCGTTCCAAACACTCAGGGCCTGTCCGAGTGAGTCCAGTGCCCCGTGGAGAGAATGCTCCTAGCCGCGGCCGGCGCGTCCACCCAGCACGGCAGCTGGCCCAGGGTACCTGTGGCTCCATGACTTTCCTGAGGTCTCTCACATTAGCTTGAGTTAAGAAAGTGAACAAGAGGCTGTTTATTCTCCTGCAGGTGCCAGGGTGACTGGAACGGCGCTCTGAGGAGACACGCACAACCTTGCACATTCACAGCCTGTTTAACAGGGGCCGTATTTCCCACCACGGCTTTCACATGCCATCTGCTGTCACGTCACCACGTGCCAGGACCTTAGAAGAAGTGGACTTGATCACTCCCTTTCTCACCCCTCCTCTAGACACGGCAAACGGAAGACAACTTTGAGCAAGGTTTCACACTGAAGGAATTATGTGCATATCGAATGTATTGAATTTAAAAAAAAAAATTGTTATTGTCATTCCTGGCTGCAAAATGGCAATCAGACGCCCTCATGAAAATTTTAGAGAAGTTATCAGATTTAGTAGGGAATGGAAAAGACACCACTGAAAAGTAATCTTTTTTGTGTGTGGATCTACTTGCCAAAAGTATGACAACTGCAAAAAAAAAAAAAAAAAAAAAAAAAAGAATTGGAAGGAAAGAGGCCAAGGTATTTTATAATCCTATACTCCTTTTTTTCCTTGGTGCTGGGGATGGAACCCAGGGCTCCATGCACACAGCAAAGCTGCTGAGCTGCAGAGCTGCAAGCCCCAGCCCCTCGTGGTCTCCACTCTCCTGCAGGCCTGTATGCCCTTTCTCTGATCCGGTCTAATGCTGAGCTCAGTGGTAGAGAAGAGTCGCTTTCTGAAAGGGTAAGGGGACTGGTACAAAGCGTACTGGGAACAAACGAATTAGCACATCCTGTCACGGCTTACTCTTGAATGATGGCGTCTTCTTTGTTAATTGAAAGGAAATGTAAAGATGAGAGAAAAAGCAAAAGGAAACAAAACAAAACAAAAACAAAAACCCTGCATTAGAAAAGACTTCAGTCTCTTCTTCTCTCTCCTCCTTCATGAACTGTGACAGCACACTGTGAGGTCTCCCGGTCCTGGTACGATTCTGACGCTGTCTATAGGGAGCCTAGAACAGGAGGCTGGGAGGCAGTCTGTAACTGAAAGTTCTTTAAGGACAGGCGTTCTATCAGGTCTGCTAGGGGAGTCAGCTGCACCTGCTGGCTTTTTTTTTTTTTTTCAATGTTGAGCGGCTCTGAAAGGATGCAGAGCATAAAGAGATTGAATGGTGCTACTCCTTTTATAATTTCCTCAGTGGAAATAGCACTTTCGAAATTATTGGTAAGATATACCAGTCTGACCAGGGTTTTTAAGATGAAGTTGCCATCTCTGGCTTGTTTTAAGCGTGTGGACTGTGTTCGGCTTCTCTGAGATGGTCTGAACAATTACTGCAATCTGTAACAATGTATGAATTCGTCAGTTGTTGCCACCGTGGTGGGCTTTCCAGACGTTGAATCTCTCAGCCATAAATACTATGCCACTGGTCCGCTTGCATGGTATTTTAAGAAGATTTGGTCTCTCGTTACAGGTAGTTTAGAAGAGACACTAGATATTTAGGATCTAAGGAACGGAGACGAAAACAATAGTACTTTAACCAGCATAAACATTATTAAAGTATCTCTCTGCAGTTCTGACTACAGCTGCAGACAGCTCCCATACAGGTGCTCAGCGGTCTTCGCCTTGAAGGCAACTGCCGTGAGGACAGGTGGACGGCATTGCAAGCCTGCTTGCCTCCTAATTCCCTGCACGAGGAGATCCCTGAGGGCAGGCATGTGACTGTGCTGTTTCCAGTCCCCATGCTGTGAGTTTCAATGCTCATCTAGATTTTGCTCTTGGTTAAAGGGCAATCTACATTCTTGTAGGATTCAACTGGGAGGGGAAAACAGCCTTCATGGCTCGGGTTCTGTGTTTTGAAAGACATCTTTTTTTAAATTAATTTTTAATTAATTACACTTTATTCACTTTGTATCTCCCCATAAGCCCCTCCCTCCTCCCCTCCCGATCCCACCCTCCCTCCCTCTTTTTCACGCATGCCCCTCCCCAAGTCCACTGATAGGGGAGGTCCTCTTCTCCTTCCTTCTGATCTTAGTCTATCAGATCTCATCAGGAATGGCTGCATTGCCATCTACTGTGGCCTGGTAAGGCTTCTCCCCCCTCAGGGGGAGGTGATCAAAGAGCAGGCCAATCAGATTATGTCAGAGGCAGTCCCTCTTCCCATTACTATGTAACCCACTTGGACACTGAACTGTCATGTGCTACATCTGTGCAAGGGTTCTAGGTTATCTCCATGAATAGTCCTTGGTTGGAGTATGAGTCTCTGGGAAGTTCCCTGTGTTCAAATTTTCTGGTTCTGTTGCTCTCCTTATGTGGTTCCCTTCCTCTCCAGCTCTTACTATTTCCCGCTTCTTACATAAGATTCCACGTACTCTGCCCAACTGTTGGCCATAAATCTCAGCGTCTGCTTTGATAGTCTGCAGGGCAGAGCCTTTCAGAGGCCCTCTGTGGCAGGTTCCTAGGTTGTTTCCTGTTTTCTTATTCTTCTGATGTCCAACCTCTTTGCCTTTCAGGACGGGGATTGAGTTTTATGCTGCAGTCCTGTTGAAGATGGGAAGTGTTATCAACACATAAGCATCCTCCTAGGCCCTGTATAACAAAGCTCACTAAACCCAGATGATTTCCGTGGGAGTCTCAGCTTGTTTTTCGGCGTTGCCAACAAGATTTCCCAGGGTTTCTCATCTGGTAGCATGCCAAGCGCTCCTAGAGTTGCCTACAACCTGTTCTTCAGAAGTAGTCACATGTCCTATCGCACTGGTCTAATCAGTGTGGCCATGGGATTCATGCCCTCACAGGAGAGGAAAGAGCTACTACCTTACAGCTGCTTGCAGCCATGATCTCTTCCAGGTAAAAGGCAGAAAGAACAAGCCAGACTTCAAAGCAAAGGCAAGACCTAGGCTGACAGCACTGACTGTTCTGTTAAATTCCCAAAGCCTGGCTTCCTGCAGCTCTTTAGCAGCTGCTAGTGACGCCCATTGCAGGATCCTATGAGTCTGTTGTGAGTGTCTATCATTTGCACCCTAAAGAGGCCTGCAGCATCCTTCTTTCAATAGAAATGAGTGATGTGGCCGACACATACTTACAGTGAAAAGTCCATCTCTCCACCAAGGCTGGAAGTATGAGGACAGGGAAAGAAGAAAATGGCGCTTTCCCAAGAGCTCCCCAGTTTTCCAGAGTAGTCTCCTGTGATATTACTCTGTGCAGAGGAGAGGGGACTGCGGGTGACATGCCACAAGGCAGCAGAAGAGAGAGTGAAAGTCTGTGGTAAAGACTCAAGGCTGAGAACAAAGGACACTGCAGTTTTTCCTCCTGAGTCTGGGCCCACACTCTGGGCTCCCTTTCTCTGCTTATGGCTTTACCTGTAAGGGACAGTTGAAAGAATTTGCACAATTAATTCCAAACCATAGGGGTGCCAAGAGAAGCCTTTGTGGATAGGAAACATCTACATGACATAGCAGCAGGCTTGCCTAGTTGCTTTAATTGGTAGGACTAGAACTAAACATACAGAAAGAGAAAGCTTAGCAGAAAGCTAAAGGCACTGGGGGCATTTTCCCCAGCAACAGGTCAAGTTAGAAGTTGAGCTGAGGTTAAAAGTCAACACCGTGTTTCACATTCCAGCATGCTTCTCGAGTACCTGATGGGAAAAGGGCAAAACTCAGCCAAGGCAGCTTGCTGGATTTGACCCCCAGAGGCTTATTCGGGAAGTCTAAGGGGCCAGGGATTTGCATTTCCAACACATTTCTCACTGGTACTGTTAGATTTGGTCCCATGTCTCCTTGTAAGGAGACTGCTAATCTAGGGCCCCCCTCTTCAAATCCTGGACTCCATGCACACAGCCACACAGCATCTTTTTTAAACAGTGCACCAGGCAAGGCACATCCTCAACCCTATTGCAATGCTGACATCTTATCAATATTTCAAAACTGTGAGATTCCAGGGAGTAACGGTTCATAGCAAATGCTCACTTTCTGCACACTTCTGCAATTTTGTGCAATGCATCTGAAATCTGACTGTGTTATTCTGGACCCAGGCAACAAATGCCGAGGCTGGAAGGAAAAAAAAAAAGATTCTAAACCCTGATGTCAATGTTCCCTTTAAGTTCATTTTAATGGAGAAGAGTGTGGTTTGGGAGCGGGGCTGAGCGGCAGCAGAATGTATGGGAAGTGATAACTGCAGTTCTTCACATAAAATGTACATCAGGAGAAAAAATAAACAAGACGAACTCAAAATACTGTAGCAAATGTTGGGCTGAAATACTGCCAGGTGTGGAGGTGTAGAAAAATGAACACACATTTCGGTGGCAAAGCACAAAACTGTTTAAATCCTTCTACAGAAGTTTGAGAGGACTATAATTTTGGCATTGATCTGTGAGCAGAGTTACCAGGCTTATCGTGTAGGCACGCCAACAGGATCTGTAAAGACTACCTTGTTCAGCCTTGAATATTGCATAACTCCTGAAAAACATCACCTTCACATATGCCAAAGAATACAACATGGAGAAAGAAGTCAGAACATTTCCCCATACCAAAAAAAAAAAAAAAGTGAATTCTCAATAAGTAGTAGCTAGCTTGTGCTCTCTTCATAAAGCAGTGTTCTTACAGAGGACTCAAGTAGATATATTTGGCTACATGCAAATATATGTGTATATATGTACATATATGTGTGTGTATGTATTTAAACCATTTTCTTGAGTTTAACTCACCATAAAATGTAGCGTTGATAATTTCTGCTCACCATTGATGCCTAAGTAAAAGTTTGAGATGGAAGAGGCCAGGGTACACCTAGATGATGGCGACCTACCTCTTTCAAATGATAGAATCTAAAATCTGAAATGCATTATCTCTGCAATAGTTGTGAAGGGGAGGTTTGGGACTTGTGTACCCTGACACGCGTATTCTAAAATTAAGAACGTCTTGCAGCCACAACCCTTCTGACCTCTGATTGATAGTACCTGCTACCAGCGCAGGAGGCAGGATTTCCATATACTGAGATGTTATTTGGGGGAAAAAAATAGAAAGAGAAGCAGAAGATGCTGGAACGCTAACATGAAACAAGGAACAATGGGAGTGAGTGTGCTCATAAAGCAGTTAAAGAAATGCCTTTGACTTTGTTCACAGTTTTCTCCTTCACCCCTTCCCAAACTGGAAAGCCAGTCTATCTATTAGATACACACAAACACACGGGAAGATGTACTGAAAGTTTGCCAGCCTTTTGATTTGGCCCGGGACTGTCCCTGACTTTCACGCAATGAAATGACCAATCCGTTTGGCACACCTTTATCAAGTGTTATCCATTAAGCACTATACTTGGGTCATGGGGATTGTTTCCACCCTTATGGCACTCAGGTCATGATTCTCAGGCTGTCACACTCACAATATCCTGAACACTTCTGCAAAGTTCCGATGGCCGCCACCTACCTCTGAGCAACCCGGATTCACTTCCTGCGGTGGTTTCAGCGAGAATGGCTTCTACAGAGTCCACTTGCATGCTTAGTCCCCGGTTGAGAAGTGGTTTGAGAAGGCTGAGCATGTGTGCCTTGTTGGAGGAGGTGTATCGCTGGTCCAATATCTCTCCCTCCCTCTTTCTTTTCCTCCCTCCCTCTTGCTGCCTATAGATCAGTGTAGAAAACTCTTAGTTACTGCTCCAATGCCATGCCTGTCTGCTTCCCGCCATGATGATCATGGACTAACCCTCTTAAACTCTAAGTAAACCACTAATTAAATGCTTCCTTTTATAAGAGTTGCCTTGGTCATGGTGTCTCTTCCCAGCAATAAAACAATAACACAAAACACTTACCCTAGAGTAAAATCTAGATATTAAATTTTCAAACACTTCCAGGCCCAGTGATTAAAATACAGTCATATCTGAGAACCTGTTTAAGGGTGAAGTGATTCAGGAATGATAGGGTGGAGATGAATTTTGCAGGAGAACTGCTGAGCCCTTATAGAGTTTGTGAAAATATTTTTATTTCCTATTCCCGTTATGACATGTAGCTGAGAAATACTGAGATAGTTAACAAAGAGGTTATTCTGCTAATGATAATGCAGCATGCATCCTAGCTTGTAAGTAGGCGTGGGCTGTACATCCGTGTGCATGGGTGCACAGACACTCCCTACACATGTGTCTCTCTGAAATGTCAATGAGAAAAGGAACCACCATCCAAAGCCCTTGTTCTAAGTAGGGTCTTTTTTTTTTTTTTTTTTTTTTTTTTTTCAGAATTTCCCTCAGTAGAGCAAATACAACTGATAAAATCGGAACACAAAGAGGGATCTTAGAAGCCGTCTTCCAGCGTAATCTCTTTTGTCTCTAGAGAGAGGAAGCTACTTCAAATCACAGAATAAGACAGGGATGGAGTTTGGCACAGAACCCACTCTTTCAGGCACTTTCTGGGTAGCTTGATTGTAGATCACATCCCTGAATAGGATGCAGCATTTAAATTGCATCAAGTACAAAATTAAATGCTACATCCCAGTTATATCTTTATGGCGCATCATCCCACAAAGGACATCTATTCTGTCGTTGCTCCCGTCTCTGCATAGTAGCTAAAGTGACAGTCCAAGAAGCAGACACATTCAAGACACAGGATCTCCAGAGGAGCTGATTATTTCCTTACAATCCACACAGACACAAAAAGAAGAAAAATGACATATGAGGTTTTCCCCAGGTAGATAAAGTGCCAAGCGCCTGCCAACCTTCCTTTCCTCTCCCTGGGTCGCCTCCCCAGTCCTTCTGCCTGCTGCTGTTTTCATTGCTATCATTATTTCTGTTTCTCTGAGGATAGAGCATGCTGCCAGCCTGCTCTGTCCTTCTCTGTGGCTGTCATCTGACGGTTCTCTAAGCTCCCTTCCAACTAGCTCAGCTCATTTCTTCCTCCAGCTTTTACATTATTCCTCACTCTCCCTGAGGTGTTCACCATCATATCACTCACTCTCTGCCACGGCTGTTATTGCGGCTGCTGTTCCTGCTGGCTTTGTGGCTTTAATCACCACCATTTCCAGAGGAAACTCTAGCTGCCCTGATTATAAGATTTGGTCCTCCACCCCAATCTTGTTTGGCGGGACTTTACTGACTGGGCTGACAATACGAACTAGATGGAAACATCCTGGTTCTGTGCAGTAAGTTAGTGAGTATATTTGTTCCTACCTGCCACTCCATCTGTTTCTAAGATGATAGCCCAGCCTTGGCTCCTCCCTTCCCTAGCCTACCTTTCCTCAGGCTCTTCTTCTACGTTAGTCCCAGCTTTTCAGAGTCTCCATGACTGATAGCTACTATGTCGTAGCATTGTTGACTCCAAGGGCTTTGGCCACATCATCTTGCTGAAAACTGCCACACGCTAGTTACGTGATCTCAGAAAAACCGCCGACATTTTTGGTCCCTAATAAAGGCTGATAATAATGTTAATTAATTTATGATGTCGTGGACACTAAATGGGGTAGAACATGGGCAGCACATAACACACACAGTATGTGGAACAGTTCACTGACAGCAGCTGCTACTATTTAACTATCAACTACCTATATTCGGATCCTGCCATGTCTATGTGGTGGACCACACTATTAGAAAAGCCTGGAAATGCAGTCTGTAGCTCTTGGATGCTTTCTTGGCAAAATGTGAAGGGAAGAATAGATAACAGAGAACTTAAGTGGATCCTGTCATAAGCTCAACATGACTGAAAAGTTCAACGTGGAGAGAAAAATATCAACGTGAATGATGGGGATCTGCTCGGCCCTTCTTCACCGAAATCTCCTCATCTTAAGTATTAACTCCACTCAAAACCAATAGTATTTTGCCTTTTAGCTGCTTTGATGATTACATCATTTGTTTCTTTCAGTAATATTTTATGGATTCTAAGTAGTCTATTTAAACAATAGATCATAACACTTTGTCAACCACATCTTAAAGTTGCTAACTAGGTGATTTGAGCCAACCCTTTTGGAAAAGGCAATGAAAGAAGTTGACTTGTAAGAACACATTTCTGGCCCTAGTCTCATTTCTGAGGCACATGAAATGTATCTAAATATTCTTCCTTTTTAAAGCCAGTTCTTGTTTTGATACTTTTTCTTGATGTTCCCTTGAGCAAAGTTTTATTTGTCAGGTTACAGGCTCCATATTTGGGCTTAAAAAAAAGATGACTGTAGGTATATAGTCTCTCTACAGTCAACAAATCCAGATTTAGAATACATTTTTTAAAGTCCTGAAATGACTCGTCTAATATTCTTTCTCTATTCAAGAATAAACCAGCGAGGATTCCACCAGTTAAAATTACAAATTACTGTGTTTTTTTTTAATTTAAGTTTTAAAATGTTTTTTCACTTTATATCTCGATTATAACCCCCTCCCTCAGCTCCTCTGGTCGCACTCTCCCTCCCTCTTCTCCCAATTCTCCTCCCCTATTTCTCAGAAAGGTGGAGCCCTTCTCCTCCACCATCTGACTCCAAGCCTCATTAGGACTGCTTGCATTCCCTTAATCTGTAGCCTGGCAATGCCCCCCCCCCACCAGGAGGAAGGGATCAAAAAATGGGCATGAATCAAAACTACACAGTGAACACAGAAGGAAGATATGAGGTTAAAAATATGCCAGATAAGTGCCTATTTGGTTTATAGGACAGACTCTATAACTGACATATACAACTTTGGGAATCAGCTTTGATGAGGGTGAAGGATTCTGAACCTTGGCACAAAAAAAATCCTTTCAGAAAGATAGAAAAATTGTTATAATTTGTTTGTTTTCTTTTTTGTTGATGTGACACAAATTCTTGTCATCTGGGAAGACTGAATCTCAATTGAGGACATTCCTCCATCAGACTGGTGTGTAGGCAAGTCTGTGGGGACATTTTTAAATTAATGATTGATGTGGAAAGGCTCAGTCAACTGTGAATGAAGTCATCCTTAGGCATATAGTTCTGGGAGGTCAGAGAAAGGTAGGTGAATATTAGTTTGGAGAAGAAGAGAGTGTGCAGTATTGTTCCATGGTTTCTGCTTCAATCCCTGTCTCCAGGCTCCTTCCTTGACCTCTCTTCATGATGGACTATGATGTGAAGTATAAGCCAAACAAAGTCTTTATCCTCCCCCTGAAAAAAAGAACACATTTCTGAAAGCGTAAGAAGCAAAACACTGAATAAATTTGGGGGTAAGAAAATATAAGAAACTGGGTATGTGGGAACATCAGCCTCAAAATAGATTTCCTTCTTGTGGATTTTTTATCAAGTCTGGTAGAGTGGCTTCAATGCTAAGCAGACTTTGGTGTTATTCTTTGACTGGATGAAAACTAAAATGTCCTTGGGTTAAGTCCCTTTAAGCTGAGAACATGGGTGCAAAGCTATCAATCTGCCTGTTGGTTTATCTATCATCTATCTCCCTATCTATCACCTATCCATCATCTATCTTTCTATCTACCTATCAATCTATCATCTACCTGTGTATTGACTATCTATCTATCTATCTATCTGTCTGTCTATCTATTCATCTTCAGGGATAGGTAGTAAACCCAGGGCCTTGCACAAGCTAGGTACAAGAGATTCACATCAAGGCTAAATCCCCAATCCAAACCACGCTGCTGCTAGGGTGAGTTACTTCAAGTACACACATCTTGTATGAATGTGTAATAAGTTCTGCATCACTTTGCATCATGTAATGGCACAAGCAAACTCCAACTTTGAAGTTATAATATTCCTGGAATGATAACACACAGAGCTACTTGGAATAAATAGCTCCTTGGAATGAAGATATCATTTTACCAGGCCTAAAAGCTGCTTCCAGATAATTTTGTAAACTGTAATATCCCACAATGTGATGGCGAAAACCTACCAGGCTTACAGAGCAACAGGGCACAATGAATGAGTCATAGGAAGAACAGAAATCACAGCAAGCTGTCCCCAACACATGAGCCATCATTTTTATCAGATATGCCGCACAAAAGATCTGGGATTGCTACATTTATGGAATAAATTTTAATTCCGAAAATATCATCAGTGAACTAGAGACTTAGAAGTGTAGTGTATCATAGTAAGAAAAATAATCAAAACTTGAAGACGACTATCGTTCTTAAAATTAAGAGGAGCTTACGGGAAAGTTTAAAGTAGTTATATTTTAAAATTATAAAATGGACAACATCAAGAAGAAACTCCCTAAAAAACAGCGTGTAGAGACAAAGGATGGAAATCACACCAGAGTAGACAAGGTGTCAGGGACACAGTGAGAAGTTCTGGTCTAGAAAGCAGGAGGAGAGAAAGAAGGACAGAGATACAAACAAGAGTCTGAAGTTGCAAAGAGGATGGACATCAGAAGAAGGAGAAAACAGGAAACAAGTTAGGAGCCTGCCACAGAGGGCCTCTGAAAGACTCTGCCCTGCAGCATATCAAAAGCAGATGCTGAGACTTATGGGCAACCTTTGGGCAGAGTGCAGGGAATCTTAGGAAAGAAGTGGGAAATAGTAAGATCTGGAGAGGACAGGAGCTCCACAAGGAGAGCAACAGAACCAAAAATTCTGAGCACAGGGGTCCTTCCTGAGACTGATACTCCAACCAAGTAGCATGCATGGAGATAACCCAGAACCCCTGCACAGATGTAGCCCATGGCAGTTCAGTGTCCAAGTGGGTTCCATAGTAATGGGAACAGGGAATGTCTCTGACACAAATAGATTGGTCTGCTCTTTGATCACCTCCCCCTGAGGGCGGGGGCAGCCTTCCTTACCAGGACACAGAGGAAGACAATGCAGCCATTCCTGATGAGACCTGACAGACTAGGAACAGATGGAAGGAAAAGAAGACCTCCCCTATCAGTGGCCTTGGGGAGGGGCATGCGTGGAAAAGGAGGAAGGGAGGGATTGGGAGGGGAGAGAGGAGGGAGATATGGGGGGGGGATACAAAGTGAATAAAGTGTAATTAATTAAAAAAATAAAGAAAGAAAAAAGAAAAAATAAGAGTCTGACGTTGTCCACATCAAGAAGAGTTCAATCTAAGGTTTCGGGAGCCCCGGGAGCCCTAAGCAGAAGAGATGGGAAGATGCTCACCTGAGCATTACAGTGAGCTTGAGGAGGACCAAGGACAAGAAGACTGCCCTCCAAAGTGAAAGGAAGACACAAAGTGACTTTCCTTCCCAGTGCTAATAAAGGAAGCCAGAAAGAGAGAAGATGGTATTTCAAGCAACATTAAAATGCAATATGGTAAGAGAACATGTTCTTACTTATAGTTAAGTCCTTTAAAAAATAATAAAACATTGTAACTTAGACACTAGTAGAGACAAAAGTTTGAACGGTTCAAGAGAAAAGTTAAATCAAATATTTGGGACAAGTGTCACAAAATAAAGTGGCAGCTTTAACTCAAGCAATCAGTAATTATACTGAATATAAAATAATCAAAAACTCAATTTGAAATCACATAGAGGTAACATTATACAGAGTAATCAGATTATATTTATGAATACACATATACATATATGTAACAACAATGCATTAAACAGGCGGTTAATTTGAAAGGAAGCAAGAAGGGGAATATGGAAGGACTTGGACATAGGAAAGGAATGAGGGAATGATGTAATTTTATTACCTCAAAAATAAAGAAAATCTCAATTTGAAAAAGAAATATGAAGAATGGTTTGAAAATGAAAGAAAATCACGCTGGGCAGAGATGGCACATGCCTTTAATTCCAGCACTCAGGAGGTAGAGGCAGGAGGATCTCTGAGTTCAAGGCCAGCCTGGTTACAGAACAAATTCCAGGACAGCCAGAGCTAAAAAGAGATACCCTGTCTCAAAAATTAAAACGAAGAAAAGTCTAAAAAAAAAAAAAACAAAACAAAAAAATCCAGTGTTATGTGCTCAATAAGGGAGAATGTAGAGAGAAGTACACAGGAAGTTAACAGTTAAAGGAAGAAGATCATCTTTCAAACACTCGCCTGAAGGAATGAACCATGGCTATGCCATGGTGAACAGTATGGCCTTTAGAGTAATGACTTTTCATGTATTGATAAGACATCCTATTTGCTATAAAAAAAATTATAAGTTAAGATTTGCAAGTGTCCAGTAACATGGCCTCAAAATACAGGAAGCCATGCACTGAAATTTTTAGAGTAAAAACCACAAATCTACAAGCACAGTGGGAGATTTTAGTTCACATTGAAAACATATGGGATAAAACAACAGAAAGAGGGGTGATGTGAATGATTCAAAGATAAAACTGAAATAACAGGAACTGTAGGGAGAAAAGAGATCTTACTACATGGCCCTGGCTAGACCTACCATATAGACCAGGCTAAGCTGGAATTCAAGAGCTCCTCCTGCCTCTTGCCTCCCAAGTACTGGGGTTAAAGTACTACTGTGCTGGATCCAACCATGGCACACATTCATCTCAGGCATTCCGCCCATAAACTGCTCAGCAGAATGGTCCCCTAATCTAACGGACATATATTATATGTTAATTAAATCATATAAAATTTTCCCAGACTTTTGGAAACTGAGAGATACACTACCAAATAATTCTTAAGTAAGAGGAAAACAAAACAAACCAAAACAGGTCAGGTGGTGATGGCAGATGCTTTTTCAGTAGCACTTGGGAAGCAGAGACAGGTAGAACTTCATGAGTTCGAGGCCATCCTGGTTGACAGAGCAAGTTCCAGGATAGCCAGGGCTCTACAGAGAAACCTTGTCTTGAAAAACCAAAATAAATAAATAATAAATAAATAAATAAATAGCAAATGATGATCAGAGAAGAAGTCCATGTTTCTGAGTTGCTGCTCACACAGCAGCTTAGTCAACATGTTAGAAAAGAAGAAAGCCTAATTAAAACATCCACTGTCAGAGGACAGAAAGATAAACCAGTATAAAATGCAAAGAACTAATAAAGATAACGAAGGCAGAACTTAAGCAAGGAAATGAACACAGGGCAATGGGCGAAACCAAAACCTGGTCCTCTGAACAGAAGATAAAATAGGTAGGTACTGGAAGGACTGGTGTAGGAAAAGAAGAAAGAACATCAATGAAAACTGGCCGTGGAAAGGTACTTGTTGCCGTAGATTCTATGTCAGTAAGTCTAAAAGTGGGTCTTCTGTCAAGACTTTTAGATGGAGAAATTCCCAGGCCAGTTTATCTTACCGTTAAAAAAAGGAAAAAGAAAGAAATAGAACACAGAGACTGTGGAAAGACCCTCAGAACTGACTCAGCAGTTAAAATCCTTCTGCTGAGAAGAACGGAGGCAGCAAGAGTACAAGTTGGGGGTGGGGGGGTACCGGAGGATTTGAGTGTATGTGCTCATAATACATTCCGTATATACATGTACAGAAAGTGTAGGATCTCATTCTAAATCCACTTAGAGAGTCTCACTGATGAGTTTACCAAACGTTTAAGGATGAAATTATTATAGGCTTAAAAAAAAAAAAAAACACTTCTAAAAAGTAAAATGCAGGATGCAGTCCCAAAATTACCGTGTAAGACCAGAATAACCTGATAACAGACACTGACAAGCGCAGAAGGAGAAGGGGAATCTGCCAGCCATTCTCACTCATGTCACAGATGCTGGTTCTAAATAAAATATAAGCATTGTGATTAGCACGTACGTCCCGAGGAACAGGAGGGACCCTGCCACTATATTCAATATCCACTCACTGTAATGCCTTAGACTTAAACCAGAGCACTCTCACACTCATGAAGCCGTCTGTAGGAAGAGTCACCTTTGTAACATTCTCTGAGTGAAAAGTTGAAATTGTTCCCTCCGGCCACATCAGTAGGACTAATATACTGTCAATCCAATATTTCACCTTATAGATCATTTAAATTTATTATTCTTGTGCATGTTGGGGGTGTGCAAGTACATCGCAGATGCTACATGGAGGTCAGAGGGCAACACTGGGGAGTCAGTTCTCTTCTCCCACCTTTCCATGGATTCCGGATGCCAAACTCAACTCACGAGGGTCCAGTGCCAAGCACTTGCTCACTGAGCCATCTCACAAGCCCCCTTTTGCCTTTTAAAAATCACTTGGTAATATTCTCAGACAAAACAAAGAAAAAGAAAAGGAAGAAAAATATAGGAGAAAACCAGAATGATTTACAGAATAGAAGAGTGTTTGTGCAGAAAATCCAAAAGAATAAAACATAAATCATTATCATTCGCAGCTGAATATAGAACTTCCCTGGATAATATTCAATATAAACTATCAAATGTTGCATAGGACATCAGTCAAAAATGTACAGTATTTTAGAGACAATTTTAAGTTGCAACAACATATTATAGGCTCAAGAACACGCCAAATAAAAGATGCCTAAGGCTTTTTCAAGATAAAAGTGTAAGCATTTATCATGAGACATTCTGGAACATCTAAGAACATATGAATCTAGATTAGAAATTGGGATCACAATGATAAAAATCACATTTTTAGACCATTCTGGATCTAAAAATGAAAGTGCCACAAGTAAAAATGTATGTTCCATGAAGCTTTGTTATGTATAGAACACTATTTAAAAAGCTTAGTATAAAATTACCTTCCGGCTAGCTGCATACAGTGTGCCTGAAACATACATGAACTTGGTCTTCGGAACGGAGTAACACCCTGGAGGGCATCTCATTATACGTAAGCAAACTGTAAAATCTGAAGCATTTTCGGTCTGAGGCACGTTAGATAAAAAAAATATGCAACTAGTAATTCTTCTAAAATAATAGATTCCACAGAATCTTCCTCAAAACACCCCAAAGAGAAATTAATCGACTTGCATGAAGCTAACTTAAAAAACCTGAATAAAATTGACTGAAAATACCTATGAGAGACAAGGACGGAGAACTTGTTTTTCTGGTGCTGTGTGGATGTGTCGCTGGTAGAAGTTTAAATCTATAGGCCCAAGGCAGGACAGACTGAGCAAAGAGGCAGCCGCACACACATCAGGACCCTTGGACTATGACCAAGGTGGCGCCTTGGGGAAGAAGCGACAGCGTGGTCTCTCTCAAAAAAAGAAGAGAGTCAGTTAGATAGTCAGTGGGGAGAAAAGGTATTAGTAAGTCAATTGTAATAAGTCACCTTGACTGTCAACGTGATTGAACCTAGAGACACTTGGATCAGGAAAGGGCGTCTCTGGGAGTATTCGTGAGTGTGTTACCAGAGACTAATAGGTACTAAGGGTCTATCCTAGCCTATGGTTTAACCCACAGATGGATTAAAATTTTGACTAGTCTGTTAGGAACTGGAGGATTTGTGCACAAGAGGACTTAGCTGGAGGAGATGAGTAACCGTGGTGAGCCCTTGAATGTCATACCTGGTCTGTCCCATCACCTCCCGTCACCCTCAGGTGAGCAGCTTCGGCAGCGTGCTTCCACCACCGTGATGTTTCTTCAGGTGACGAAATCAGCCAGCCGCCCCCTGGACCCTCTGAAAGCAGGACTCGACACGCCCTTGCTTCCTTCATGTTCTTTCTCCCAGGTCTGCACTGCGGGGCTGAAAACCCGTCTAACATTTACGTTACTTAAAAACGGAATGGAGACCTACTGTGAGAGGCAAGACGCCATCATTTATAGACGGCTGCCACGACAGACTGTCTTCATGACTTTGTTTCAGTAGAAACGGCATCTACAACGGGGGCCTGAGCCAATGGCGCTGATGAGGACTTTCTGCGGGGAAGCATTTGCTCAGCACGTGCTTGGCGTGCTGGGAGGCTTTTGGCTATCGCCACCAGGCTACAGACATCCTTGGAAGCCATCTAACCCCGTGTCCAGCTGGGACCACTAAGACCACAGAAGCCTCTGGAACCTAATGTGAGGAAGATAAGCTCAGCGCTTCTTTTTCCACTTATAAAATATCCTGGGGTTTTGTTTGTTTGTTTTGTTTTGTTTGTATTTTTTTTTCTGGCCTGAGGAATCTGAGCAGCAAATACCAACTTTACTGCAAAGAAGTGGCCCCGAGAAAAGAAGACAATGGTTGCTTCCCATAGACTTTTTATCTTATTGACACCATCTTATTGTATGTGTGTTTATCTGTGGATCACAAAGTGGAAACTGAAAATATGCTGTCTGCTCAATAGTTTTGTTGTTTTTTGTTTTTTTTTTAAATTCTTGGAGTCCTACTTAACTACGGTTTGTATTACCTTTAGGTAAGAAAGCCTCAGCATGTAAGCAAAGCAGATGAAATTTAAACAAATGCAGAATGCAAAGCATGGAGGAGCCAGGTGGATGCTGAAGGGAGTTCAGAGTTGGGGCAGCCTCTCACCACCCTCAGAGGAGGAGTGATTAAAGACAGGCAGAGCTAACAAAGCCTTGTTGGCGGGGCTTAAGAGTATTATTAAGTACCTGTCTTCCCTCATCCTTCAGCTTCCTTCCCTGAAATTCCTGACCTTTCCATGATGTTGTAATTTTACCTTGGTGGCATTTCTCTGGCTTGTGAATCCAAATCCAAGAAACACAGCATCATTGCTATACGTTTCATATAAATAACCCCATAGAAACATTGTGATGAAAACAAAGCATGAAGCGTTCGGAGGAGTGAAGGAATGGCTTTCCTAGGAACTGAGGTAACCGAGTTGGAAGCAGAAGACAGGAATACAAAGACAGGGAGGCAGAGCCAGTTGAAATTGTGGATGAACTAACTACACAAGTGACTTAGCCAATCACAGCCCCACTTTTTCCAGCTGAAAAATCAAAACCTGCTTTTGTCTGAGTACTGAATGATTCTATCCATACTGCATTGGTTTTTGTGTGTTTGTTTATTGTTGGTACCTATGTTACAACCTTTGTTTTGTTTTTCGAAGACCATTTTGAGTCCACTCTCTTGTCACAGCCTGTTTAGGCATTGAGACACTTTTATGCATCTGTAGCTATTGAACAACTTGGGAAATATTCTTTAGAAAAAAAAAAGTGGACTGAGTTTATTTTTTAATTCTTATAATATTTGGAGAAGCTACCTTTCAGAGGAATGTCCAAGCATCTGAAGAAAAATTGCAAAAATCATTTACTTTTACATGTGTGCGTGTGTGTGTGTGTGTGTGTGTGTTTATCCTTACTTAATTTGACAGTATTTTTTAACCTCTGTCCTGATGGGATGGACGGACAGAATGCTTTTGCTGCAGGTGCATCACTATCTGAAATAATACCTGTTCTGCTTGGGACTGACTCAAGGACAAGGACCTTGAGATAGAAGTCTATAGCCCATAGAAGCGAAGACTGTTGAACAAGGCCAAGAGAGAATCTAGTTTATTGAAAAGGAGCTTAGCTATTTCTTTGCTTTTGAGCAGTGGCCTCTAAAGTTTATTTTCAATCACAATCTACTGTAGTGAAATCACTGTTTGCGCATCAGAACTCGCTGTCTCCCGCGATAAAGCTTATCCTTGCTGGATGTCCAATTCTGCTCTCTGCTATTCAAACCCCCTCTGAGACAATGGCATTAAGGTCTGTGTTCCACAGTCCCCCCGGGACAGCTACTGCTTGCTTTATTTTCTCTGAGTGGCAAATCTCCTCAAGTTGAATTTTTGTCATTTAATTTGACCATGAAAAGCTGGGCATGGAGACATGTGTATGTAATCCCAGAGCTAGATCGGGGAGGGACCATGACAGAAAGATCCCTGAAGCTTTTTGAATGATCACACTGTTTCAAAACTGAGGGCAAAATCAACTGAGGAAGATCCCAAACGTTGACCTCTGACTTCCACAGTCACTCGAAGGAACATGTACTTCTCTCTCTCTCTCTGTTACATACACACACACACACACACACACACACACACACACACACACATACACACAAACCACAAGAACAATAAAAACCTAAGCAGTAAAGTAACTTGCCCAAAGTGAAAAAAGTTCCCAGAGCTAGTGTGTGGGAGCTGCAAGCCCAGGACAGGCAGACAGAAGAGTCACCAAAAGGATCCATCTCCTTGATATCAAATTATGTTAAACACATGAAAAGAAAAAAAAAAGCAGAGCATATGTTTTTAATCTGTTAACTCAAGTCAAGCTTGTTTGCACGCTTCTCTTTGAATTGTTTTTTGCTCTTAGGCTCTTCTATTTACCAATCATCATACGGAACATATGTTGAACTTTACAACATGTACTTGTGTGTGCATTTGCCTTCCTCCCAGAACACTGTTTACTCATTAGAATACAGTTTGTAGCCAACTTAGGGGATCTTCCCCACAAGGATTCCTTCTTTTCTGTGTGTGTCTTTAACAAAGAAACTCAGAATTCTAACTCACCTTTTTAACACAGCACTTGCTTTTATTAACCTCCTCAATAACTGAAAAGACGAAAATAAATGCTTTCATAAACTTCACTTCTAATCTGAAACCACTAGTGACTTTAATTACTTTAAACTATTGTTGCTGTCATTAGTGTAAGAAAGGGCACACACATCACAGCACATGTATGGAAGGAAGTTGGAGGGCAACTTCGCGGACTCATGTCTTTTTCCATCTTTTCATGTGCCCCAGGCATTAAACCCAGGCCAACAGGCTTCCGTGGCAAGCCCTTTTCCCGGCTGGGCCATCTTGCTAGCCCTCTAAATTACTTTTAAAGCAGATAACTTGCACTGGAAAATATTTTGCATGATGTCAAATCAGTTTTGCGTGCTTCAGAAGAGGGTGGCTTTAATTAAAATATTGTGAGTGATGAGCAACGATATCCACTCTTCTATGCCCAATAAGCTGACAAAACTGGAGTGAAATTCCAGATCACCTACCAAGATGCTGGAGACACTAACTCTAAAGACGAAGTGAATACCCAGTGTCGTTATTGTTGTTGTTTTAATTATCAGTTTTATTAATTAAAGTTTACATACTCTATTATAACCCTAGTGCTGCTTCTGTCTACAACAAAATTCCCAGCTCCCAAAGGTGCTAACTAGTTCTTCACTATTTGCATGCAGCTAATCTCCTTTATAAATCTGTCCTCTCCCCTACCGGAACCCTCCCCCCCCCAAGGACCAGAGAAATTGGATATTGACTTGCAGATCTGGGTGTTTTCACACCCAAGCTTCCAGCAGTTCCTTACTGGGTGTGTTTGATTTCCAGGCAGGAGCAACTAGAACAGCATCTTAATGCTTGAAATCACAATCACCTCAAGGATGCCTGACACCTTTTCTCTAGAGACAGCCAGGTGGCTCAGAAAAAAAGATAACTTGACGTTTAATTCTGTAACACCATTAACAATTAACACCTAGTGTTTCCCTCACAGATGTTGGATGGCAGCTCTGACAGAGATGCCCCAGTCCAGTGAGAGCCCATCAGCCTGTGATGACGTCAAAGTGAGAACAATGGAGTCATTTTCAGGAACAGTGTCTTCAATGATGCTAAGACACTCCTCATATTAACTCTCCAGCTCACCCAGGATGCCAGGCGCAAAGACATTGTTTTAATATCCAATGACCATATAAAGAGTAGAAATAAACCGGGCCTTCTTCATGGACATTGGAAGCCCCTGTCATTCTCAGGTGACAGTAAAGATGTTCTAGAGCAAGCTGCTGTGCTGGAAACTGATTTGTGTGTGCCTCTTACTCCTCTGGAGAGAAATGTGCCAAAGGATCGGCACTGGAGGCCGCATTTAGGAAAAGGGGAGAGAGGCCGACTGAGCATCCTGGAAGTTGGGTCTTCAGAAGTGCAGTGCAAGCAAGGGCTCTGGGGAAAAGGTCATATGGGGCTGTGCACCCAGCAATTAAAGGGGACAGATGACACAGAAATCGTGTCTTGGAACAAGTAGTCTTTTGTCCCCTAAAAAAGAAGTATTTTCCAGGCATCCTAATTATTCAAGTTACAAAAGGGAGGATCATCCAAAAGGGAGTGCGCTTTGCGGAGGGGGAAAAACAAAAACAAAAACAATGCAGCAACAACAGAAAAACAAAGAACAAAACAAAACAAAAAAGACTTCATGGTAAAAGCTGAGTATGAGCAGGGCTGAAACCAGTAGGGAAGTTTTGGCAGGGGCCACCGTGGCAGGAGCTGATGGTGTTTCTTAGAGGACCACAGAAGCTGGGATGTCTAGGAGGCAGTGACTGCAGAGGAAACCAGCAACTTCCCTGGCATATAAGGGACCAGATCACACTAGCAGCGCGGAGAGGAGGGAGCAGCCTCACTGATGTTTATCTTGAACTGGCAATTTTGGCTTACAGAAGGGCCAGGATTTTTTTTTTCTGGATAATTTATGGCAACAAGATGTGTTAATTTCTTCTTCTCACTGCTATCAGCAGTCACCACAAAATCTGTGTTGTTCTAGATGTTTGAGTAATACAAACGGATTATCTGTAGGTCTGAAGTCCAAAACAGCTCCCACTGGGACAGAGCCCAGGTGTCGTAAGGGTGCATTGTTCCCTTAGGAAATTCTCAGGGAGTTTCCATTTCTTCATCTTGTTCAGCAGCCTGAGGCTGCCTCTGTCTTGGCTAGAGACCCCTTCCTCCAGCAACAACAGGCAGAATCTTTCTCACAATTCCATATTTCTGCTTCCCTTTCTCCTGCCTCTCTTACCCTCTTATAAGGACCCTATGGAATTCACTGGGTTCATCTCAGTAGCTCTCCAGTTTTACATTCACTGATTAGAAACATTGATGCTACCTGAACCTTACTTCTTTTTTATCATATAAGCTAATGTACTCACCAATTCCAGGAACAGCTAGAGAGAATGCATCATCTAGGATGCCATGCAGAGGGACCACAGCGGGTAAGTCCTGATGTTCCTGGTGATGGCAAAGGGATAGAGTCAGGGCTAGTTCTAAAAGCCAGCTGCTCTACCACTATGGGAAAGGCCTTAGCAAACAGTCGTGCCCAGGTGGCACCCTCACATGTTCTAATTTAATAGTAGTTATAGATAGACTGCAGAAATGGTGATGTCAAGAGACCAATCTGCACAACCCAGGACAATCTTCCATCTCAACCAGAGTGGAAAAGAGCTAATGCACTAATGCAGGATGCAAGTTTGTATCTTAGCTCCAGGGTATTTGGGCAGAAATGCAAATCACAGAGATCTGAAAATCTCATGTGTTTTTCTATCTCCGTCTGTAACTTTTTTGTTGTTGTTTTGAGATAGGGTTTTTCTGTGTAGCCTTGGCTCTCCTGGACTTGCTTTGTAGACCAGGCTGGCCTTGAACACAGAGCAATTCACCTGCCTCTGCCTCCCCGAGTGCTGGGACTACATGCATGCACCACCATGCCTGGCTTGCCAGTCAATACTTTTGTGAAATGTTCCTTTCTAATTCTTTACCTCATACTGTCAAATTTAGTATATGGCCTGCACATACTCCTGGGAAAATATTATTCTAAATTGCACTTAATACATTTAACCTATTCTCTCAATCTATCCAGGCTTGTTTCCCAAGATTTAAGAGAACTGACATCATCATAGTTCATCAATAGCAGGTTATATCACAATACTGAGCCCATGTAATGAAGACTTAGCATAGGTTTCAAATTCATGTTAGTACTATCTGTTTTTATTAGGCCCCATTCCATAGTATTTGCTATGTAAATGCTGCCTGGTATCTGAATCACTTTATGCATTTCCTTTAGTTTTGTCTCTTTTCTTATTTTATTTTATTTCCTTCTTGCATATAAAATTGTTGGTAGTTACCATGGCGATTCTAATTGATTTCTTTCTGCTGTTTTTACAGGCTTTAAAAAAGATTTGCACAATACATCCTTCATATTGTTATTTTTATCTTTGTGAGTCTGTAATGGCCTCTCAAAAGATAAATAAAAGCGAGCAACAGGCACATCGGATGCTACCTTGCTTGGTGTCAAAGGCTATGAGGAACAGAAGTAAACCAAAGAAGAAGAAAAGCCAAGCCAAGGAGGACAATGAGGAGAGGGCTAGAGATCAAAAGCAAAAAGTGTGTGTCACACAAAAGAGAGAGTTCAGGTACCTGAGTCATCAGCCATGCATGGCAAGAAATGTGCTTTTGGCGAGAACGAACTTGCCGGCTATACAGGCATCTGGCAGACCTCTAAATGATGGAGCGAAAGGCCAAAGAAGGAAACCAGATAGATATCACTGTTTTGCTTCTGCTTTGTTTTGTTTAACTTCTGGTAGGTCAAAAACTTTTGTTACACAATTACACACAAAGAGATGAGCATGGGCTTACATTGTACATCCGTATATCTGTAAGACCAGCTAAGACCAGCTCACAGTCTTCAGCAAGTTAAAAATGTGTTCTTTGACATGATTGTGGCTTAGTTATGTCTTTGGCAACCCGCCTTCTGCATGAAAGAGAGCCATCCAAATACAGAGATGAGGGGGAAAAAAACTTTTGTAGTAAATATGTAAATACTAACTTCAGGATTTGAACCCACAGGATGAGTTATACACAACAATTAAAAACCACGCAATGAGTTTCCCTTTAAGCTTCTTATTGGCCAAAGTGAAGAGGAAGCAATTCACAAATAAGGTTGACAATACGCCTCTGAAGACATGTTGGAGGAATACAATACTTTCAAGAATTGAAATAAAGAGGAAATTTTCTTAATGAATGATATATTTGTTTTATTTCATTTTTGAGATTATAACTCAATTACATTTCCCTTCCCTTTCCTCCCTCCAAATCCGCCCATTTGCCACTCCTTACTCTCCTTTCAAATTTCTGACTTCTTTTTACTGATTGTTCTTGCATGCATAATTTGCATATACATATGTATTCCCAAAATACATCCTGTTGAGTCCATACAATGTTATGTCTATATATGTTTTCAGGACTTAGTTTTTGGCCCTGGACAACCAATTGATGTGCTCTCCCCTGGGAAGGCCACCTCTCTCACTCTCCTTTAATTTTTCAACTAAAAATTAAAGGATATTTTAATCTACAACGACCTCAACAACATTCCTGCGGATTTGAAACAGCAAGCTCCACATCGTTACACTTTAAATACTTCCGTCAGCAGGCGTCAGAGGATAATGTTAGAACAAAGCACGACAAATGCCATTACAAGTTGCTTAAGATCACTGAGGGCCAAAGATACTGCACAAGCGTGGTCTTGTTGCCCAGAGAATTGCTCTACACTGGACCCCAAAGCTGTCATGTTTGATTCGGAGGACATGTGAACCCCATGTGCCCTTCCTCATGTTCTAAAACCCAGATGTTTGATGATGAGGCTACATCTATAAGCCACTTCAGATTCTTAGCTTATAACAACATCAGCACCGGCTCATGTCCTTCATACCTAGATGAAAGGATCTTGGGGATAGTAAACATGATTTATTCAAGAAACACATTGTAAAAATTACATCACACAGGCTTACGTGAAATATGCAATGGCTCTGGGAGATAAATGCCTAGAATAATCCACCATGAAACTTTTAGATAAATTCTGTAACCCTGTTCTTCTAGTGCAAACATAAATGTGTTTCCGATAAATGCGTTTTACTATGTTTTGCTCCATAAGACCACCCCATTATAAATTCAGGATGGTTAAAAGAAAAATTTAAGAGCCTCTCTTCCTTTGGCAGCCAGAACAAGGTTTCTGAAACCAAAAACATATGTTTAAATTTAGCTCCACATGTGCCAGCTAGCTATCGACTGAACACTGACATGTGTTTGAGCTCTAGGGATCTCAAATCTCTCTTTGCTCTCTGCTTTACTTCTCAGTTCCCCAGCGCTCTCTCTCTCTCTCTCTCACACACACACACACATACACACACACACATACCACTGCATCTCAGGAATTCAGATATCTATCTTTGTGTCTGTCTGTCTGTCTATCTACCTACCTACGTACCTACCTAGTAATGGTAGCTAGTATTCAGTTGATTCTTTCCTTAACGGAAGAATTCTGTGAGATACTCCAA
Organism: Meriones unguiculatus; assembly: GCF_030254825.1. Taxonomy (NCBI): domain Eukaryota; kingdom Metazoa; phylum Chordata; class Mammalia; order Rodentia; family Muridae; genus Meriones; species Meriones unguiculatus. Next base: position 44,545,901 of record NC_083349.1, read on the forward strand.
GTAGCTCTTCACCTTGAGAGGTACAAATGATTGATTATTAGCAAATCTAAACAATCTCTGAGCTTGCAAATAATCAGCAAGATAATTTGCTAATTATTTTGCTCTATTTCTCTGCTATGTGCAAGACACACTGAAAACAGTAAATTTCTTAATCCCATCTCTTCATGTGAGTGAAAATATTTCACTGGAATTGTTGAAAACACCCAGGTATGGAGACCCAACTGATCAGGACCCCAGTTAGATCATTCTGATTGTCACTACACTCTGGTTTGTGCCCCAGGTCTCACTTCTCAGGCTTCCATCAGCCCCTGGTCAATCAGGGCAAGGATGCTAAGGTAGGTGTTTACGGGGTGATGCAGGCCTTATTGTATGACTATCCAGATCACTTTTAAAAAATTGTGTGGGGTGTATGTGTGCATGTGTGTGTGTTTGTATGCTGTGCTGTGGTGTGGAGTGCATGTTTCATTGTGTGTGTGTGTGTGTGTGTCGTTTGTATGCTGTGGTGTGGTATGTCCTGGTGTGTGAGTGTGTGTGTGTGTGTGTGTGTGTGTGTGTATGCTGTGGTGTAGAATGATATCTCACTGAACCTAAAACTAGACCAACAACCAGCCCCTCCTGTGAGCCCCCTGTCTCTACTGCCCTACCACCCCAGCCTCAGCATTTTATATGGGTGTTGGGGACTTGAACTCAGGCTTGCACAGCAAGTGCTGCTGAGCCTTCTCCCAGCCCCAGGCCATTCCTTTTGAGTCTTTAATTTGTCTTTCCTCTCCTCTCTATCTGACAGACACCGTATCAGTTGGCTCTGTCTTTTTTCAGCTCCCCCTCCATTTTTGCTCATTCCGGCAATCTCCTTGATCCCCTCTGACTTGTTTGGCTCTGTCTACTGATTCCGCTGTAGGGATTCAGAACTGAGGTAGCACTGGTAAAGGAGAGTCATGTTGCTGAACTGAGAGCCAAACCTTCATACAGTGGAAGACTGACTCTCACTCGCTCCTCTGCTGGGAACGTGTGTCAGTTTTCAACAGAATATTGGCCCCCTTTGGTCCGGATAGTAGTTTGAGCCAAGTCCAAGAGCTTTACAAATGACTTTTGAAACAAAAATCTAATTCATTCTCTTTCTTGTCCAAGGAGCCAGAATGCTCTTTATAATCCCAGAGCCATCAACAGTCTGGTCTGATAATACTGGATTTTGCCGTCCAGGATACTACTTTCAGGGAGATCTTACCTATACATTCTTTTGATTAGATTGTGTTCTGGTTAAATATGTTCTGTGGCCTAAGCCTCAACCTCCATCTTCTATTTGATGAACAGTCCCAAAAGTATGTTGTCTTCTATTGTTGGAATAGGAGAATTCTAGCTAAGGCAACATGGACAGTCAGTGTGAACTGAAGAATATTCTGAAAAAAAAAATCTAGCTTTGGGGGGATTTTATGAAGTTAATGGTAGTCTACCCCAACTCTGCCCAAATTTAGAATCGCTGAAAACACAGAGACTGGAATTCAACAGAGACCAAATTGACTGCCTCTAAATGGTTCATAGACCCTGTCTCCAGGCCATTCAGTTTTCCCGTCTCATCCTATGCAGCAAGAAAGAAGTATTGGATGGGAGTATGAGGTCCAGGATGGCAATGAAAAAACTGTGACAAGGGGCAGATTCCAATCTGAAGAACAAACACTATCTGATACCAGGCCAGCTCAGGGGTTCAGTTCCCAGCAAAGGACCAGTGCGGTGTCCACCTCTCAATGGGGATAAGTTGTTCTTTCCCTGTCTTGGGCATAAGTGAGGGAGGAACAGAAAAAGACATTCAAATCCTTTTGAAATGACAGCCGTCTGACTGTGTGGGTCGCACCAAAGTCTCTAAGAGAGGAAAAGAGCTTGCCTTGAAACTCTGAGTCCTGGGCTACCCACGTCTGTCAGTGGCATCAGCTCTGCATGCCAATGCCAGTGGCATCAGCCACGTGGCCACCCAGCAGAGATGCTGAAAACACAAGCCAGCCAGCTCTCTTCTCTCCTCCATTTCATTACTCTTCACATGTTTCAGAACAATTCATTCAAGATTCACATAAAGTTAGCTATGGGCTTTTCTAAATAGAGCTCTTACATCTTAAAAATAACCCCCAGGCTTTTAAAGCGCTGTAATTATCTTGTCTATTATCTCATCTGCTGCTTCATCTCTTATTCCCTCCCTTGATCTCCTGTCTGTATTGGGTGTTGCCATTTTTGCATAGCTTTTAAAGCAAACTCTGGATATTTTCAGAGGTGGGGGAGGGGCAGGAGAATAGATAAGTCACGATTTTTGCTACTTACTCATTTTTCTGGAAATTAACTCCTTGGGTCCAGAATGAGTTCTGGATAAGTGGGCATTTAGACTGACATTTCAATCATATCTTTTTTTTTTATCTCTGTGATCAAACTTAAAGATGAACATGCTTACAAGTCCCCATACTATGGCATGTTTACTTTGACTGAATCATGCTTCTAAGGCACACGTCTTTAGGGACCCTGTGATTCATGATTTATAACATGAATTTGGGGCTTAGTGTGGTCTTCACAGTACACTCACTTCTCAGATGTGGAAAATGTGTTAGAAAAAAAATTACTTTTGACTAAATACTACATAAAGAAATGCAAATTTATGCAAAGCATTTGGCCTAAAAAGTTTCAAATACTAATGCAAAACTCAGAGATTACAAAAATTTATAAAACAGAGGAAAAACATAAAATAGGGGGAAAACCTTTTAAGCTATCATTTGATAGAGCCATTGTTAATATTCTAATGTCTTTATAGAATTTGATAACATACATATGGTGTTTATGGATTTGAGGTCTTAGAAACTAAAGTTTTTATACCCTTTTCTTTTACTATTATGCATGTTCACCTTAAATCACTCCTAAAGTTTTTACTTGTTGCTATGTGCATGTCTGTTGTAACATATATGTATTGTGTGCAGAATGGGATGAAGCGTGTGCTTGTGAGTGCTTGAAGACCCTTGGAGACCAGAGCTATGACATATAGTTACAGTTAGAACTAAACTCCAGTCCACTAAGAGAGAAGGACACACTGCATTCTTAACTACTGAGCCATCTCTCCAGCTTCCCGCCAAAGGATTTTTAATGGCAGCATATATAAGAATTTTCCTCAAGTATTTTATTGAGCTAGACATGATACTTGTCACACCAACATTATATTGATTACAAACCATAGTGTTTTAAACATTGCTGTATAACATTTTCCCTGTATTGTATTACTGGTTACTTCTATAAGAAATGGTTAAGAAATTAAAGGAATTAAGGTTTAGAAAGCAAAAGACTTCTTGATCTAAATCATAGACCAAGAAGTGATTTTTTTTTTTAAAGTTCTGCCAGTTAAACAATTGTCTAGCTATATTTTAGGTAATTGGACTGGAGAATTCGATACTATGATGGAGCAGCTGAGAGTGGCCATTATCACAGTAAATTCTACCAGAGTGGACGCAGGACTAGCCACAGGATTACCACCATGGATTGCTGCAGCCATGAATCATCTGAAGGAATGGGCGGGCATGGGAGCGTTAGCAGGCCTTCTGGTGTTGGTCTCCTTGGTTTGCCTGTGGTGTATAGGCAAGATTAGAGTCTCACAACAGCATAATGCAGCCATGATCATTCAGGCCTTTACAGCCATTGAAGCAGGACAGTCTCCCCAAGCATGGTTGGCTACCATAAAAAGCTAAAATGTTACGCTCAGGATGCGAGGCTAAGCACTGCACTCAGGGTCAGCCACTTTCCACCCAGAGAAGAGCATGTCTGATTGCATGTGGGTTGATGCCCCAGGTCCCGCCTCTGAGAAAAAGGTATCGGACGGGTCTGATGCTCTTTGGGTGGATGACACCTAAATGAACATCGGTACAAAGTCCCAATTTATTTCTAATATCAGAGATCAGACCTCTACTCTTGCCTGATGCGTCTAAAACAAAAAGGGGGAACTGTAGAGAGCTGCGTAATGCCGCACCTTAAAGGTGGAGCTGGTTTCCGCCTTCCCGATGGTGAGTGCTCTCTGTCACAAACAACTCCACATTTGGCTAAGGCTGAGGATCTGGCTTGCTTCCATGTATGTGGACCTATCTGCATTGCCCACGTGGCACGCTGGGGTTGGCTACCCAGAGGCTATATAAGCTGTGGGCTGGCTTTCCCCAGGGTCTGATGATTGTTCAAGGTTCCTGAATAAACTGCATTGAAAAAAAAAAAGTTCTGCCAGTAATGCCACCACCTGTAATCCCAGCACTCAAGGAGGCAGAGGCAGGTGGATCTCTGTGAGTTCAAGGCCAGCCTGGTCTACAAAGTGAGTCCATGACAGCCAGGGCTACACAGAGAAACCCTGTCTCCAAAAGAAAAAGAAAAAAAAAACATTCAAATGAACATCTATGAACTTACTTTGGGAAATAGTTTTGTAGAAACAGGATAAGTTGAAAGCCAAATGAATAGTCAACATGTTCCCTCGGGAGTGCGGAATCAGGGCAAGAGCTGAGGGGTCTTGACTGTTTCCTCTTAGCCATGGTGAGACCTGATGGTTATGACTCCGTCGGCTTAATTGATGTCTTTATGCTAAAATAATTTGTCAGCACCATCCTTTTCATACTGCAATCCAGATTGGTTCTTGGCTTGCAAGGCTAAGCATCTTATGAAGCACTTCAAAACTCTGTGTGTGCCCAGATGACTCTGAACAATCAACAAAGAGCATCATTTTTCTCAGCTGAAGGGCCACTGCTTGGCTGGAGCTGTCAGAATGAAAACACGTTCTGGGGAAGCAGGAAAAGAGGTGGCCCAGATCAAGGGAACGCGAGAACTAAATGTTTGTAAGAGAGAACAGAGTGTCCTGAGAACTGAGAGTAAGAGATTCACATGTCAAAATGGAAGATGAAAAGGATGTATTGATGGCTTGAATGTAGTTAGGATAGCTCATTCTGCTGCATGGATGATTACTTCCATTCTTCTACTTTTGGCATATACATTTGATTTACTACATACTTTTTACTGTCCTATTATTATTCTGATATATATATATATATATATATATATACATTCTCTTGGGAATGGTGGTATGTGTATATGTATTTAGATTTCCATGCAGATTAGGAAACTAGCAAGGAAAAAGGTCCAAGGTGACTCAGATCCTGGAACCCCACTGTCATCTTCATAGTTTATCTGAATGTCTCTGCCTGTCTACAAGGCCATGAGGATTTCAGACACTCTGAGGTGAGCTCTTTGGAAATGAAATTAGATTGATTCTTTCCTTCCACCATTGTCTCTTGGAACTTGATCAACTGTTGAGGAATTACTCAAGGAAACCACCAAAGTCATGTAGGTAATGGAGAGCAGCTAAAGCATGCAGGCAATAGGGCAGATAAACACTCAAAAGCAAAGGAAACAAATACATGATGGAATGAAGCACATTCAAGATTCTGAACCCAACTAAGCAATACCTCCTCCATTCCTTCAGTAAATATTTATCAAAAATTGGATTTATGATGATACCCAGGTAGACAGTGTAGATATAAGAACGAGTGGCTAAAAAGAGGCTTGTATTGTTTTTGAATTGACAGCATGGAAGACAGAAGAAGGAACTAACACACACATGCAGGATACAGTTTTAAGAAATAGGAGGAGACAGTATCAAGGAATACATGCTAGAGGATGAAGCAAGCTATGTAAGTAGATGGAGAGGGATGGGGTGCTTTCCTACCTAGAGATATTAGACCTGAAGGACTTCAGGAAAGAGGAATGGGAGGGGGCAGAAGAGGGTGAGCCCAGGAGAGCAGAGAAAGTGTTTCAAAATCTGGCCACGTGCCAACACTTAGAGGTCATTAAGAAACGCTGTAGGCAGGTTGAGAAGGAGCAGGGAAGCCGCCAGTGAGGTTGACTATGTGGAGGTCACTGGTTGGATGATTTATTGCCTGTGTAATTTATAGTTCAATGCACAAGTTTTTTTTTGAGAGAAGGAAGTTATTAATAATTTGCCAAGACAGTGTGCAAACTGGAACTGTCCTGGCAAACAAGAACATATGGTCACCTCCTGCCATTGTTGACCTTGATAAGACTGGTTTCATTGGAGGTGGAGTGATGGCAATCTGATTTGTGTGGGCTGGTGGGGGGATAGAATAAAAGGTTTGGAAAACAGGAAACATATAGGCACTTCTTTAAAAGAGATTTCACAGTAAAAAGAGGAGAAAAAAACAAACAAACAGGACACAGCTAAAGAGGATATGAAGCCACAGGGAAGATTGATTTAAAGTTTTAAAACAGGATTTTAAGCATCAATGTATATTAGGGTGAATGATCGAGGGAAGAGAGAGTCTCTGGACAAAAGGGAGAAGAGAGGAGCTGCAAAGTGTTTTGTGAGCAGGAGTCTGCGAACACTGGAGTGACCTTCCTTAGACATGAGTATAACCAGCAGCTCCCTTCAGTGGGGGACAGCAGGGTGCGTGGACACGGGTGGGCACAATTGCTACGTTCACAAGGAGGAAAATGAAGTTTCTTCCTAGCCAGAGCCAGAGAGTCTACTTTCCACGGGAAGTCTCCTTCCTCTCCTGGGAGGAGTCACAGCTCACCATTTGGGGGCAATTTTCTTTACAGACATTCAGAAGATATGTGTGAGCTAGCGCTTCTCTTGGGAAAATGTCCCAGTGTGGAGCCTTTTATGCTTTAGCAGCAAATATAAAAATTCTCCCAGGTCCAATTTAGATCGAGCAAAGATGATGACTGTTAGACTGGTCAGCAATTGCCTGTCACAGGGCTTCCGTTGAATGTGGACGCCAACAGCTGTGGTTGGTCATTTGGAATTAAATTAAGAAATAAAGGAAAGAAGCCAGGGTACATGGAGATGTAGGTGAAAGCAAGTCTTTGATGGGATCCACAGAATGTAATTTTGAGAGGAAGCCTTGGCACCTGAGAACCCTGTGGCCCTGAGGATCTTGATGCTTTGTGTGGAAAAAGGAAACCAAGGAAATAGATGTCCAGCAGAACAAAGGCTGTGTGGACCTGTAAACACACACACACTCACACACACACACACACACACACACACACGTGCACACACGCACATACACACACTCACAGGAATTCTAGGAAAATGTAAGCTTTTTCTAGGGCAGCAGAAAAGCATTTATCTATCTATCTATCTATCTATCTATCTATCTATCTATCTATCTATCTATCTATGTGGATGAGTATTTCCAGTGATTCAATGAAGAAACTCCAGAATTAAATGGCTTAGATGCCAGATAGCATTCTCTCCAGAGTCGAACCCTCTTGAGCTGGCTCCAAGGCGGGGATAACAACAAAGTCTATTTTCTCGTACTTTTCTGAGATAAACTTTCATTTCCCCAGTCAGCCAGGAGCAGTTACTTAAAGGGAATTTATTCAGCCGGCAAATAGCACCTGAGCAGCCATCTCCAGATGTGCCTTCGGTTACTGCAGACACTTGCTCAGCTAGACAGAATCACAGTGTGGCTCCCGCTGGCGTCCTCCATTTAAGCCATGCCTGTGAAGGCACTGCGGGCTTGCTAAGACCTCCACAGGTACTTCCTGCTGCATGCACTGCTCCTATCAACTACGGTGTCTTCCTGGGTATTCAGTTACCTGTGAGCGAGACCTGGGCTCTCCAACTTAGTTCTTTTCAGCATTACCACCGAGTTCTTAACAATAAGCTTTTTAAAAAATGGCACAGAAGTACCAATTTATGGATGCAATGATGCAAGACTGAAGACCTGGCTCCTGCTCTTAGTGACTGATCATCTGGACCATGCGGACTGTGGCTATGCTCACCCTCGGTGCTTGACAGCTATTGCATCCAAACTTGCTCCTTGTCAGTGGGGCAGTCACAAAAACACGTGCAGACAAAAATAGTTTGCCCCATACAGATAAGGCCAGTTACAGAGAGATGTCTACCATGTGACTATTTCCCAGTAATATTATTGGTTTTAAAATTAAACGTGTTTATTGAATTTTCCTCTATCAACACAACATAAGCTTGGGAAGAATACAGTCCCTGAAGAATGCAGGGTTCTATGTCCAGCTCTCAATTAGGATTGATATTTACATGCTTAAAACCTGATCCATCTGGAGATCTTTCCTAATTCTCCTCCCATTCAGACTTACCATGCAAGATGGAGAGATAAATGTCAGCACGGCTGGACTCAATGCTTTGTGGAGATAACTCTTTGATGGTTCATAGGATCTGTGACCTCTCATTTTTGGAGGGCCATTTACCATTTATTACCTGTATTAAAATGCACTTATATTGCCAACTGAATGTAATATACGTAGAAGAATTTAGTTGAATTACCCTTAACTTGATGACCGCATGTCACAGTTTAGGCACATGAGGTCACAGGAGTGTTGATTTCAGTGATGTTATTTTCATTGTATACTATTGAGTCAATAAAGTGTATATTTGTTTCAAAATGTTTATCAGAGGTTGAATTAGTAATCATGGGTTTTAATTTTGCCATTTTTTTTTCTAGTCTTGGAATCAATGGGTTTTCCTTTTATTCTTTGTTCTTTCATAGGCTCTCGAAAATAACTCACTGCCTGGATGAAGGCAAAGGCGTTAGGCTTGAACACTGTGTGAAACTCGGGCTTTGTAAAACTTCAGAGAACCTGCAGCAGAACATGAATATTTCTTTCTGTCATCCAAACTTTGAGTGGCCGGGCCCATGCAACTTTTGCTTTTAAAAAATTGATTTGTTTTCATTTTTGTGCATATAGGTGTTTGACAGCATCTAGGAAAACGTGTGCATGCCTGGTCCCCACAGAGACCAGAGGAGTGAGTCAGATCCTCCAGAACTGGAGTTAGAGACGGTTGTGAGTCACTATGAGAGGGCTGGAAACTGAACCAGGTCCTGTACAAGAGAGCAAGTGCTCTAACCACGGAGCAACCTCTCTAGTCTATTTTTTTTTTAAAGCAACTGTTCCAGCTGGGGACAGGAGCAGTGGCATATGCCTGTAATCCCAGCAGGCTGGCAGAGGCAGATGGATCTCTGTGAGTTTGAGGCCGATCTTGTCTACAAATCAAGCCCAGGACAACCACAGCTATACAGAGAAACCCTTTCCTGAGGTGGGAGTGGGGAGAGTAATGTCTTCATCCACAATCTGAATTTCTTCTTCAACCACATTTTCACAGATACTTGTCCTGTCAGACACAAAATTTTACAACTGATTTTTATTTTGCCCTAATTTTTTAACTTATTTTTGTTTTGTCTGAAGGTCTTTCACCGGAGGAACAGTCCTCCAGACCTGCTAAAAATGATAGCCAAAAGTTACGGTCAATTTAATTAACCGATGGAATAATCAAACAAAATCACACTTACTTTGTAGTAATTTACTATGCATTTTTTTTCTGTTGGTTTTATCTAAGCTGTCTCCTGATTTTTCATCAAATCTAATCTTCTCACTCTTCCTGGACCGCACCGAATACTTCCCCATCCTTTTCTGACCATTAATTTATTCATTCAACAAGTAGGCTCAGAGACACAGAGGACTAAGCAGTGAATACGAGGACTCCTGCCCTTAAGTCACCCCAGCTCTGGCGAAGGCACATGACAGGATGCACCACCACTTTCTCAGAAAAGCTGAGTATGGACGACAGACAGTGAAGAGTGGTCATTAGGCCTGGTGGAAGTGGGAGGTGGTGCAGGGAACTGTTACTTCTGGTAAATATCAGCCACTCGCCTGGTACACTTTTGGGCAAAGGCATTCCAGACAGAAGAAGAAATGTGAGTAAAAGCATCAGGCAAGAATTCATATTTTTTTAAATTGAAAATAACAAATGATAATAAAAATAACTTAAATTCAAGGGATATGCACTTTAATGTTTGCTTTTTTATACTTTTCCAGCTATCTTAATAGTCTGTTTTTGTTTTAATTTTAAGGTTTTTTTTCTTCACAATTTATTCATTATATATCCCTATTAAAGCTCCCTCCCTCAACTCTCCCCAGTCCCACCCTCCCTCCTTCTTCCCTGCCCCCCATCCTCCTCCCCTAGTCCACTGAAAGGGCGAGTTCTCCACTATTGCCATCTGCCCATAGCTTGTGAAGTCTTATCAGAACTGCCTGGATCCTCTTCTTCCATGGCCTGGCAAGGCTGCACCATCAGGGGCAAGTGATCAAAGAGCAACCAACTGAGTTCATGATAGAGGCAGCCCCTGCTCCCCTCTTCTGAGATCCACGTGGAGACTGAACTGCCAATCAGCCACATCTGAGCAGGGAGTCTAGGTCCTCTCCATGCATGGTCCTATTGGTTCATCAGTCTCTGCAGGACTCCCTGGGCTCAGAAATTTTAGTTTTGTTGGTCTCCTTGTGGGGCTCCTGTCCCCTCCATGTCCCTCTATTCCCACTCCTCTTCCTCTATAAGACTCCCTGCCTATCTCAAGATCCAGCTATACCACTCCTGGGCATATACCCAAAAGATGCTCCACCATTCAATAAGGACATTTGCTCAACTGTGTTCATAGCAGCTTTATTTGTAATAGGCAGAATCTGGAAACAACCTAGATGTCCTTCAGTGGATGAATGGACACAGAAATTGTGGTACATCTACACAATGGAATACTACTCAGCTATTAAAAACAAGGAAATCATGAAATTTGCAGGCAAATGGATGGAACTAGAAAAGATCATACTGAGTGAGGTAACCCAGGAACAGAAAGACAGGCTTGGTATACATTCACTTATAAGTGGATATTAGCCGTATAATATAGGACAGCCATCTACAGACCTAAAGAAGCTAAACACTAAGGAGGACCCTAGGGAGGATGCTTAAATCTCATTCAGAATGACAAACAGGATAGACAGAAGCAGTGGAAGAGAGGAAACATGATGGGAGCCTACTATAGAAGGTCCTCTGGAAGGATTCACCCAGCAGGGTGTCGAAGCAGATGCTGAGACTCAGGGCTAAACTTTGGACAGAGCGCAGGGATGACTGGTTTTTTAAAAATTGTGTAACTTTTATCTTGCCATGGTGATGCACAGCTGCAGGTTTAGGCAGATCTTTGGGAACCAGGAGTCCAGAGCCGTCTGGTATCTAAGGGCAAAGTGCCTTACTTGTCTCAGGCTCTGATAGGAATTAGCAAAACTCTATCAGATTCCTTTTTTCTTTTTTTAATTATGACTCTTGTTCACCACAGGTTTTGTTCATTAATTTTGGTTTGTTGGTAAATTTTTATTTAAATGTTAGTTATTTTGATTCTTAAATTTTCCAACAGCTCTTTTCATTTTGCATCCAAGGTGAATCCTTCCCACACCCCTCTCTCTTGGTAACCCCAGAAAAGGATGTATCTGAAAAATATCGGAGGCAAACTCAGTGCCTATCACCCTGGTTGACCTGTCTAAACAAAGCAGAAAGGGGATGGACAGGAGGCAGAGGGAGAACGGTATTTACGGTCAGGAGTCAGGAGGGCTCGATATAAACCAGATGTGAGGAAATGTTCTCTAGCACGAATTCACTCTACACTCACTGTGGTTCCCAAAAGTGACCCCTTCTTCCAGGGATCCTTAATAGACCATTTCACACAGAGCAGATCCTTTGGTCTCCATTTTTGTTTTAACTCTTGTTTTGTGATCTCTTTGCTGACAATGGTGATATCCCATATTTCACTATTTCTTTAATCATGCTATAAGCACAGTAGATATTCAGTAAATACTTGTTGAAAGGACCAAAGCCATCAGTGATGTTTAACATTGCCCTAGGGAGTAGCTGCAATAATTAGGCCTACAGATGAATAATTTGAATCTTCTTCCTTGGATATATTTTTTAAGGTTAGGACACTCATTTATCCATCCAACATGGCATAAATGATGTCTTAGGGCTCTTTCCAGGGACATGATTAACCATGCTTTCTGAGAAGCGTTTTATATACGTTACTGCTAATAGCAAGAGAACTTCTCCTGGGGCCATTTTCCCTTTTATGTGATTGCACTGATATTTTAGAGTAAATGAAATCACTGCATCCCAGCTAAGAAGTTCTTTTGAATTTATGAAATGTAGAGATTGCTATAAGGACTCTAAAGTTGAGGAAGGTCTCTTATCCAATCATCAATCGATAATTTTGGCTATTATAGCCCTCCTTACAAAAGTTCCACTGTTGTTACCAAAGTTCAAAATTTGGCATTAGTGTTGCCCTTGACAACTGCATCCAGACAGCTTCTATGGGAAATATTCTGGTTATAGTAAAAAAAAAAATTACAATTGTTAAAAATAATAATAATAATAATAATAATAATATGCCTGAGTGTGATTTTATTAGATTTCCTTTTGTGGCGCTCTCTTGATCCATTCTACTAGAAATTACTATTATTAGTCACTACTATTATCCTTTCTATTATTTTAGACAGGGGGCTTGCAGTAAAGATCCTTAAATGGGGACTAGATCAATCCCTCACTTTGTCTTCCTAGTCTTCCTTTCTCCTTCAGTGATGTACACAATGCTGACGGTGGGGGTACCCACCTGAACAGGCGTGTGATAACATCAAGGCTTCTCAGATCAAGCTGTGAATATGGTTAGGCTGCCCGTTCTCAGTCCTTTCTGAATCAGAGTCGACTCCGCCGGTCTGAGCAGATTCGGCATATAGGAGAGGAGCGCTTTGTGCGGAGCGAAGATGGAATTGACTTTGGGAGAGAAAGGAGACTTTCAGAATCCAGGCAGGAAGGCAGGCATCGCTACTGTCTATTTGACTGAACTGCTGCCTGATTTTCAGGAAAGCCGGGGCCCCTTGCTTCCGAAGAACCGGAGCAGAACCTTCGTGTGCAGGCTCCAGCACTTTCTGCAATGCCCCGCGGGAGAGGCCATGCCGGATTCACCACGCGAGCTGCCAGCCGGGAGTCTCTGCCACCATCTTTCCCTACCTGGGGTTTCCACACAGGATGGTAAAGATGGCTTGAATGCAGCTGCCGGAGCCATAGTAAATAGTGACTAGCACACAGTAGGCTCAGCTCTTGTTCCATGGGGAGGGGACCCACAGCCCTGCTGCTGCTGCTGCTGCTGCTGCTGCTGCTTTGTGTGTGCGCGTTCGTGCATGTGTGTCTGTGTGCCCGTGTGTGGTGCGGAGTCAAGTGTTTCGCTTCCCTGGAGATGACCGTGCCTGAGTGACTTACTGCGCTCCTAGCCAGGGAGAAGGGCAGAGCACAGAGCTCTGGAGATAAGAGAGGAGGTTCCTTAGGCTTCAACCAAACGAAGTGCTAGGCTGTCCTTTCCTCAAACTGGCAACGTATCAGAACCAAACGGAGAATAACTGAAATAAGAGGAAAGGAAACTGTGTTTTCTCTGTATCTCCTTCCCTTCTCAACAGGCCTGAGAAGGCCTATGGCTAAAGTGATGTCAGCGTTAACAGTCAACTTGACAAAATGTGCTGTTACCTGGGAGATGAGCCTCTGGGCAGGCACGTGGGAATTGTCTTTGTTAATTGATCTGAGAAGACCGGTCTTGTGGGCGGGGCCTAGGCTGCGGAACTGGAGAAGGCAAGCTGAGCACGAATACATGAGCTTCTGTGGCTCTCCCGTTCTGACCACAGACACAAGATGACCACCTGGCTAGAGTTCCTGCTGCTGGGAGTTTCCCATCTGGTCCTGAAATCCGGGGCTGTGAGCTAAAATATGCCCTTTCTCTCCTAAGGTGCTTTGCCATCGTATTTTGTCATAGCAACAGGAAAAAAACAAACCAAAACAACTAAAATAATTCCTTGTCCCTAAAAACAAATGCACCAAGTTGGGTGGGATTGCAGAACAGCCATGGAAAGGCATCCTCACCAGGTGTTTTGAGAGAGAGAGAGAAAGAGAGAGAGAGAGAGAGAGAGAGAGAGAGAGAGAGAGAGAGAGAGAGAGAATGCATGAGGGCAGAGGGAGCCTTGTAGACCCTTCCAGGGAGCATTGGCAGGTCCTATCCAGCTGGCCAAGCAAAGGAACAGTTCCAGAGCAAGAAGGGGAGTTGGTGTTTCTGCCGTGTGAAACGGCCTAATCACCACCATGGGAGGGTTACTGCTCGCCTTCCATCCCAATGGGAACATATTATCACAGTTCTGTTCCTTCTGTTCACACCAAGGGAGGATGGCTTGCCCTTTGGTCCATCAGCCAGCCATCCCATAGCAAACCAAACAGATCCCCTTCCCATCTGTATCTAATGAAAGACTATGTATATGCATGCCAGGCAAAATCAGAAGGGATAAAGGGTTACTGGGGAGCAAGGAAATGGGGACGAGGAGAGGGGAAGTTCAAACAAAACTAAGTATGTATGTATAAAAAGGTCATGAAGAAGTCTGCAACTGCACATGCTAATTCAAAAATAAAATTAAAAAAATTAAAATGAAAGTTTGTATATGGTGCCAAGAGTCTGCACTTTAAGCTGGATGCAAGAAATGAGGTAGGCTTAGAAGTTACCGCATTTGGAATGTCCTTTGTCTGAAAAGAAAATGGGCTAATGACAAAAACTTTAACACTGTTAGAGTCAAGTTGTGATTATTTGCACTCAGATACACGTTTATTATAAGCTTTACTGGTTAAGGGTGATCAGTACATAATTTATAAATAATGACATATAATAATTATAATAGCAACATGAGCTGGGTTTTATTATATAGTCCTAACAAACAGTTGGACCTCACAGGATTTTTTTTCAAACAAGCCAAGTGACAAATGAATCTCTTTCTCCACGAACACTGCTTGATATGTTTCATATATTCAGGAGAAAGATGAAAGTGACACGAGGAAGCTGCGTGTCACAGTTTTACTTGTTCATCAGTGATACGAGTAACATTTTTCAGATCGTCATTTTCTAACCGGGAGCCTGTTTCCTTCTGGTGCTGCTTAGGAGGCAGGGCCTGCGGTCACGGAATGCTTTCAAGTCTAATTTGCATTAGCAACACCTTCATCATTGTTTTAGCTGTGGACGATCAACCAGACACTGCTTCGAGCTCAGGTTCAGAGTGAGAGTGGACTCTTGTGGTGTAACTCCTCCTTCCGTGGCTGATTTAGGCTAATCACGTGCTGTTGCTGAGGGCAGAGCCAGGGATGCAGAGTGCCAACACCTCTCCACTATGTGCAGATGACACATTCAAAGCTTGGCGTCATAGGAGTGTAAGGTAGTAATGTCATTAGAATGTGATAAAATCTCTGCATACATTATGCTTTTCTTATGATTTATTAACTGTGCATTTGGGTAGTTTAACTCTTAATTGCCTCATTCTAGCCACCAATGTGCAAAACCCTTGAAATGTGCAATTATGACTTTTATGAATGACTATAAACCCCCTTTCCGCACCACTCTATATAAGGGTGGATTTGAGTAAAGTTAATGAAGGAATGCATTATAGTGCACAATGCTTTTCTGCCTAGTACCCATCCTTGCATTTCTTCTTACTAACAAAATCCAGCTTTACTAGGTACATGAAATGCCAAATTAATAAATGATATTTCTTAATTTTTCATCTATATAAGGGTAGTCTATAAGAGAGTGTTGAATAAGACAAATTGATGGCATTAAGTGGGACTTCCATAAACTCTTCCTCAAAGTTGGTGGAGGAAACAGATGTGCGCCTTTTGTAGTTTGCCCATCCATTTGTAGCTGTCAGCTTAGCCTACGGTAGGCTGCAGGGACAATTTAATCCCGGCACCTCAAGTCCAAATGAAGCATCTTCCTCACGTTGTGTGCATGGAAGGTTGCGTGGGCTGCTCAGATCCGCGTGTCACGGAGGGGCGCAGTGTGACAAGTCCATCCTTCAGCTATAATGTCTGGAATGCAAGAAGGGCTCACTGTAGCCAAGGCTGTTCTTTCTTTCACTCTTCAGCCCAGAACAGAGGCACTTCATTCCCACAGAGCCCATTAGCTCAGATGGTTCAAAGAGCTGTTAGTTGAAGGCTGGACTAGGGCTCTACCTTTATTATGTGGGAAAAACAAACATCCAGTTTGTGTAAGAGCATTATTTTTAGATTCTGGTTATAACCAAGTGCAATTCCTAAGGGACAAATGGACACTACAGTTTCTAAGTGTGTCAGTGGCATACAGATTGCGTCATAGTTGAATTCTGTATATACAAAGGCAGTAAGTGGAGCCAACTTGAAGAACGTGGAATAAACCTACCCTGCTGTATTATCAAACGCAGCATGGATCTTGTGTATGGTTGACCCTCTGTATTCAATTAGATTAGAAATATGCTTTTAAAAACTTGTATCTTCCATTTCTTAAGGTTAGGAAGTACTTTAGTGAACGGGATGCACTATCTCTATCATAGTAATGTAGGGCTATAGAGAGACAATCAGGTTATATTAGCTAAAAATTAGCCCACATTTTTATAAAATTCAAAACCATATTTGAATCATTAAAGAATCAACCCCTCCATAACCTACAATGTTCATCCTCAAGAGAAGACTTTAAGACGTCCTCTTTCAAGCTTCAGGGATATATGAGCCACCAGAGACCACTAGGAGAGACGCAGAATTCTTTCCTCAGCCCTACATTATAAGAATCCTTCTGTTCTGTTTATGTAGGACCCTGGTTAGCAAAAAATTCTAATAGTTGTTGTGAAAGCCTAATTAATCCAGTATTGACAAGAGTTAGTTCTATTTATCCCATATGAGATGCTCCCACTATTCATGATAATAAAATAGCTTTCAGCCATGGAAAACAAAACAAAACAAAAAACCCTGTATCTGTACTGAATATGGTAGACTTCTCTAAACAATGGAATGTTTCTATCGTGTTATTTAACATGAATGATATAGAGATGATTTTAAAAATGTGTCCGGGGCATCAAAGATGTAGGCATCCTTGGAGTTCCTGGAATCCTTCTTATGCCTACTTAGAGACCACTGAGCTCTTCAAGAAGCAGGCAGCAGAGCTAGGAGCACCTGTAACGCCAGCACTTGGGAGGACAAGGCAAGAGGGCTCCTCTTTAGTACAAAGCTAGCCTGGACTACACAGTGAGCCTCTGTCTTCAAAATGACCAAAACATAAAATAAAATAAAGTCATGAGTATTATTGTTTTTACGTAAACATAAATTTTAAACACTAAAATGGTTTTCTCTTCTGTGTTCCTAAGTATAAAACAGCCTGGCGGTTCTCCATTTGTACACTGTACAGGCAGATGTTAAAGGACACCCTATGGGCATTCCATGGGTCAGCCTGGTGAGGTGAACGGCTGAGGTAAAAAACAGGACAGTGACAGCTAGAGACTGAGTGGAACCTGAGAGCTCAGGAGCTGAGATGAGAAGGCAAGACATGAACTGCACAGGAGAAGCCGTGGAGGTAAGGGTAGATCTAATGACACCCCAGAGAAGGCAGGAGGGAAAAGATTATAGGAACAGCCCTGAAGCACATCCCAGAGTTCTGAGTTTTCTGGCCAGCAGGCCTCTCTGAGGGTGCCTTTTCCTCAGTCAGCCACATCTGCCACAGAGATGGCTCTCCTGCCCTTAAACACACAGATGCCTTCTGAAATGAAAGAGTAAGGGAAAAGCAGCCTCCGAGGCCAGACACATTTCTTCCAGAGACTCGACTCTACTGAAGCAGAGTATTTAAATTGCAGAGACATAATGAACAGAGACCAAATTATATTGTTAATCTGTGTTCCCCCTACCTGGCTGGAATATTGTGGTTTCCAGGGGAGCATAGGTTACAGTGGAATCCAGAACTCATGTTCTGGGTAGTGATGTTTAATTTTGTGATCTCACTGTGGACTATTTCTGTCAGCTCCTCCTCCTCTCCCCTTTGTCATATGCTCAGTTTTTATTTAATTAGCATGCCAAGTGAAAGGTTTATTATGGCATTTTCACATATACTTTGTTTTTTATAATCCTTTTTCATCGCCTTCATTGCTCTGAGCGTATTCCTGCAGGTCCCCTTTTTCCCTCTTCTGCTTTCTTATTGCATATTTGAGCACCTTTTCTCCCTTTATTAAGACCTCTGTCTTCCCTATCATAGTCAATTCCTTTTCATGACCTGTATGTACCCATACCCGTATATATAATATGTGTATTAATATTGGGGAGTGCATATAAGAGAAAACATTGGCATTTATCTTTCCGGGTCTGGACTACATCCCTTAATATAATTTCTAGCTTCATCCATTTTCCTGCAAATGTCATGATTTCAGTTTTTCTTTATAGCTGAATAAAACTCCACGTGCGATTCTACTATATTTTCTGCATTCGTTCCTTTCCTGGTAAACGTCCAGGCTGGTTCTGTTTCCTTCCCCCTTGACAAGAGAAGCGATATGCATGGATGAGCAAGTACCCCCGTGGATGTTGGCTTAGCATGCCATGGAGGAACCCCCAGGGTGGTGGAGCTGGATCAGATGGTTCTATTTTTAGCGTTTGGGGTTTTCTCTTTAGACTGTCTTATTTATATGTATCTGTGTGTAGCTGTGTGCGTATGTACCCATGTGTTCAGGTGCCCCTGGAGGCCAGAGTCGGATGTTACATCTCATAGAGTTGTGGAGCTCCTGAACTGAGTGTTGGTAATCGAACTCTGAACCTGTGTGAGAGCAGCAAGCCTGCTTAAATACTGACCTGTCTCTGCAGCCCCCTATTCTTAATTTTTTTTTGAGGAGCCTTTTGCAATGTGCAGTTGGTAAATTGCCCTATGCTGTTTGAGGCTACTGGAAACTACCCTGGGGCAGTGTTGCCCCTCATATCAGTTACCTCTTCAGGGCATGTTTGTATTAAAGGGTCCTCCAAGGCCCCCTGTCCAGGAACAGGCTTCCCACCAACCCTGTGGCAGGGAGAGAGAGGACTGGCAAAACAGCACAAGAGTAGAAGAGTGTGTCCTTGAGAATACCTAGAAAGGGAATCGTCTCCAACTGATGTTAGTCCTGCTTGTCCCATGGCATAAAAATGTCTGCAGTGATGATGGCACTCGCGAGTTCAGGTGTAGACATCTTATTCATGGGGAGGATGTTCAAGGGGGAACTCACACTGATTATAGCAACATCCCTAGTCAGGTCTGCTGAATGCTTGTTAAGCTGTAAGACTCTGGCTTGGTAGTGTTGCCTTTGCTTGCTCTCTCAATCCTGAGTCAGTGATGTTTCTCTGTTATCTACATCTCTGTATCTGCTATTCACGCTTTTACTTTCATTTGCTATATTCTTAATAAATCCATTCATTTGAAACGGAAAGTATGGCTAGCATAGACCATTCTCCTGCATATACAGGGCACCTCCATATTGGTTTCCATACTGGCTGTACCATTTTATTCTCCCACAGCAGTGAATAAGGGTTCAAGTTCCCCTTAATAAGACTGGTTTACACAGTAGGCGGCTGGTGCTGCCCAGAGTGCAAATATGTCCTCACGTAGGGATGAGTTGCTCCCTAGTAAAGATGTTCTCTTGTACCTCAGACACCAGCCTTTCATTGCTGTCTAGCCATCACTGAATTGTCTATGACAGACCAGTGAACAGCCACAATAATGAATAGGGGAGGGATCCTCTCTATCTCCAACACACATAGTGAGAGAAATAAAGAGAAGTAGGGAGGAGCAAGGGAGGAGAGGTGTGCATGTGTAGGATTTGCCAGCACGTTTACAGGGCCTAGCAGAAAATAAAACTGCAGAATTCCTTGTTTAAACATTATTTTAAAATTTGATACAGTGACAGCAAAATGTTATACTAAGAGCAGCGTGGTCCTTTTAAGTTCAGGGTCATGTACAGGCTGTTCATCTACCTGTGATGTCTGTCTGTCTCTGCTTCTGTCCGCGTCTCTGTCTCTTTCTCTCTGTCACTTTGTCTGTATTTCTCTGTCTCTCTCTTCTTGTGTGTGTGTGTGTGTGTTGTGTGTGTCTGTCCATCCACTCACATACATTTTTGTGCACTGAGGACTGCCTTGTCAGTGTTTTGAGAGCACCGCGTTAAAGTAGTGGTTTGAAGGAGAACTATCCCCCGTGAGCCCTGGTATTTGAACACTTAGCTCCTAGTGAACAGCACTGTTTGGGGAGGTTTAAGTGGTACAGGCTCGCTGGAAGAAGTATGTCACTGGGGACAGGCTTTGAGATTACCCAGCCTTGGTCTATTTCTGATTTACTCTCTCTGCTTCATGCTTGAGATTAAAGATGGAAGCTCTGAGCTTCCTACTCCAGCCTCCATGCCTGCTGGCTGTTGTACCTGCCTCACATGATGGACTTACCCTCTGAGCTCCCTGACCAAAATCAATTTTCCCTTCTTTGGTTATAGTGCTTTAGTACAGCAATAGAAAAATAACTGGTATGCACAGGGTCTTTTCTGCTCCTCAATCCGATTGAAGACTGATAGAAGTTTCTACCCAGGAGTGGTCCATGCATTACTTATTTTCTCTGTACCCCACATTTCTAATATGCAAAATTAATTATTAAGAGTTATTAAGAGGACTTTAATTATTTGGTTAATATTTGCAAAGGGCTAGCTGTTGTGTTATATAATAAACACAACCAAAATCAAACTTCTGAAGGCTTTACTGTGTGAGAAATTAAACACAACTCCCCTTCCTTATGCAGGACTTCCTTATTCAGTACAACTACAAACCTTTCTCAGAAAGGGCCTGCTTGTGACCACAGGGCTGCCTGTGTCAAGAAGGACTTGGCAACATGGGAGTCTCCTGTGTTAATGGATACAAACAAAGATTTCTTGTTTGGAAAGCAAAGAACACCTGGGACCGTTCAATTGCTTCTTTGCTGGTGTTTCCTGTTTTGTTAACTATAAAGTAAATAAGTCAAAATCAACCACAGCGAAAAGCCAACAATAATAGGACGTCAACAAATGCGTTTAGTTGTCGCGGCTTGCTAAAGGGTTGGTGCATTGTAGAAAAGGCCAAAAGAATAGTGAAGAAGGGCTAAGGGGTCACACTGCCCAACAGCTTGTGAGCTGGCAGAGCGGTGTCCTGCAATGACAGCAAAGAAAACAGGCTGCAGCAGGATGGGAGGAGGAGGAGGGAAAGATAGAACGACTCTTTCATTTTGCTGGATATTTGCACACCGTGCAGATGACGGCCCTTGAGTTTCTTTACTGGAGCCATTAAGCTTCCTTTTCATCATCACCATCTAGTGTCCTTGATTTGTCTCCTCCCTCGTTTTGTCTCAGCTCTTCAAACTTTAAATGAATGCATTTGGTCTGTTCAGAGCCTTCTACAAAATACAAACAAACAAACAGAAACCATAGGATATTGTGGCTTTGAAGATTTTTGTCCTTTCTAAAAGTTGTGCTGAAATGAATATGCAACTGTGTATCCACCTCTCACCCCAATATCATAAGGTCAAGAGGAAGAAAAGGCAGACAAGGGGATGAACAACTTAAGACAGTATAGGCCTTTATTTGGAGGGTAGGGGTATTTGGGGGGGTTTCTTTGTAAAAACCAGAACCCATTGTCTGTTAAAAAATGGGGTTGTAGAGGACAGAAAGGGGGGATGGATGGAAGGAGGCCATTGCCAGGAATAACCACATCCAGTTAAAGAATGTTAGGTAATTGATAAACCTCTTTCCTAGCTGCCCACTGCTGGAGTTCCACCAGGCAGGGCAGTCAGGAATCTAGAAAAACAAATCAATGAACTTGTAGAAATCAAATTACTGTAGTCACTGGAGTTGTCACAGTGCAGCCAGAATGGAAAAGTTTACAACATGGCATGATGCTGGCTAACAAGTACATCTCTTAAACTCTCTTGAACAACTGGAGTTCTGATCTACGATCCTGGCCTCCTGCGAGGAAAATCACTCCTTGATTCTTAAACAGGAAGTGTCTCGGGGGTCTGAGGAGGACATTAGGTAACACTCTCCAGAAGGGGGATACCAACAAGGTTCTGCTTCCATTTCTCCCATGAAAAATGTTGATGGATACATGGTGCAGTGAACATTCCTGGGAGCTGTATAGGGTTAGTAATGAAATATAAACAACAAGAAGTAAGGCAGGGCCAAAGCAAAGAAGCAGCCAGAGAGGCCTCAGAAAGTCATGAAACCCTCACCTATCTTTGCCCTTCAAAACTTGCTGCAGAAACGGTGCAGGTGGGAAAGCAGAAAGCTCAGAGGCTCCAGGGTTTCTAGAGTAAGTAGCTCGGGAATGGTGCACCTCTCTAAACGCAGCCCTCTCTTTAATCAAATCCTCTCTTTAAAAAGTCAAAGGGACACCTCTTCTTTTGACATGAGCTCCGATATGCATAAGAAGTACCTTGTAAAAATTTACAGCCTTTTTGAAAGCTTGTTTTGTTTTGCTTTTTTAATACTTCCAATTACAGATTTACAACAGAGTTCTTCCCAGACCAGAGTTGTGTGTTTAATATTCAAATGACTCTTGTAGGGAGCCATCTGTTATAGGACTGGGCATGGAAATTCTTTCCAGGGCTTTACATCAGCCTGTGCTGATGTTTGTCATGCTTCAGATGTCCTCAGGCACTCATGTTTCCATTTAGGAGAGCAAGGTGGAGGACTTGAAGGCAGGACAAGATGTCTTCCTGATTATTCAGTGGCTGCTACTGAAAACACCGTGTTCAGCGTATGTCTTGCTAAATTGTCTTTCAACCTCAATGTTTTTCTTTACTGTGATAAAACAATATTCTGAGAAAAGGACCTTTTGCTAATCTTTGAATCTCTCTTAAGAATATGTTTTGCTCATTGCATTAATCAACATTTTTTTTCCAAAAGTGCTCCGGCTTTAAATGTTTGTGTGTGTGTGTGTGTGCTCGTGTTCAACTCACTGTCCACTGAGGACCATTTTTCCAACTGCTGTTATATTTGAACAGCATCTATTCTACTAAATAGGGTTCATCCTGTGCACTCATTCAGGCTGGGATCTGCCTAGAAAGTGTGGTGGGAAGGGCTTGAGGGTCTGTGATCAAGCTCAGGAAAGAGCAGAAAGGTTGGTTACTCCCGTCTGATGAGGAGAGAGGCAAGCATGGGTCCTATGTGCCATTGGTTTGCCACCTCTACCCTGTACTTCACTTCATCTCCCTACTCCTCCTCATTAATAAGCACTGTGAACCGGCCAACCCTGAATCAAGTACAGAGTAAAATTAACTCCTCTAGGTGGGAGATGAACCTGACCTGACAATAACACGAACAATAATAGCAATAATAGCAGCTTTCGTTGTTGAACATTTGCTGTGTTATAAATACCACTGTTGCTAACTCACAAGTGTTCGATCGTTTCATTTGCTCCTCATGAGCATTGACAGTTTTGAACATTCAGTCCCCGTGAACATTCCACACTTTCCTAGTACTAGAGAAAAGTGGACTGAAGTTCTAGAAGGTTACACAGTTTTACCGAGTTCATCCCTCCTACATCCTTTTTCTGCTGTTCTGTCTCTTGTCTCCAGCAACCACTCAGTCACTCCTCCCTCACATGTAAATCCCAGCTCGGTAACCCCCTCCGTGTGAATCCCCTATGCTCAGTCCCTGATCAGGCAGAACTGTGGAGCCAGGATGACTCCTCTGAGCTCATGATGAGCTCTTCTCTCTGGCTGTGACATATTAGCCCTTATGATCCATTTTGGGTAATTCACCCAAATGATCTGTAATTCAGTGAAAAAACTCTCTTTTTAATCTTGAGCAATTGGCTGAATTTCTCACTTACTAAAACTGCTGTGTGTCCCGTGTAAGTAGCACAGTTAACATGTTTAACTGGGTCTAACATGCTGTAGATGGTAACCAATTCTCATGGTCCTTCCATGTGGTAAAGGTTCAATGAGTTGACTCGGTTGTCACTTCCTTCTGTGTATGAGTTGGCAGAACGCCGTTTTTCAGTGGTGGCTGGGCCCAGTTCCTATTTGTAGTTCTTGATGCCAGTAGGGCCAACAGCTTGACAGTGTTGATGACTGCCTTTTAAATTTTTCAGGAGGTGTTAATCAGCCTGTGACACGGCCCCACCTAGTTTGCCTGAAGGTGAAGAGACCCACTACAGCATTCAACTACACCTTCTTAAGACCCAGTGCTATTCCACCTCTTATAAAAATAAGCCTTGGTTCCCAAAGGAAAGATTTCTATGGTTTGGAGGCAAAAAAATTGGGCACATGGTGTCATGCTGTTTATCTGTAGTCAGATACCAGGAAGGAAGGAAGGAAGGAAGGAAGGAAGGAAGGAAGGAAGGAAGGAAGGGGAAGAAGTCAGGCTGATACCCCAGGTACTGTTTGTAGGTCTGCTTGCAAAGGTGTTCATGCTATTTTGCCTAAGCAAAGCTTTTGTTTGCCATGATAAGGTTTACTTGGCTTTAAGATGTTAGCACATGAAAAGGCTGGATAGTTTGTCCTTTTGAGGCCAGACTTGGGAAGTGAGAAATTCAGACACTTGTAAGATGTAAAGAGGGTTGCTTTTGCTAAAACACATTTTGGATTTAATCTAGGTTCACAGCCCTTTCACCCAACAACTGCTTGGATAGATGTGTGAAACACCCAGTTCACACTAGGATTCCTCTGCTCCCCAGGAGAGACAATGTCTGATATTTGGCCTACAAAGCTTCACTATTAAGCAGGTCAGTTCTCGTGTGTGTGTGTGTGTGTGTGTGTGTGTGTGTGTGTAGGAAGTAATGACAGAGATCTGCATCAGTGTTTTTCGTTTCTGTTTTCTTCAGAATAACTTATTATATGTTGGTTTATTTAGTGAAAAGTTCAAACTGTACCTTCGTGATGGCTCTGCTGAGGCACTCAGCCTCTTCTGAAACACTGTTCCATTTTCTTAATCCCGCAGTTTAGCAAAATCAGAAAGAAGGTTTCCTCCTACTTCTCCTCCAGGAGTAAAACACTCTCCTTCCAGGCCTGAATCAAAGATGTGTGCCATTTTGGATAAATAAAAATAAAACCTTTTTGTTGTCTGCATCACATGTTTGGAGTACAAGGCCAGTAATCCCATTTTCAAACGGAACTGGAGTGATCTCTTTCTCTGCTGCCCGAAGACTCGATGGTTCTATGCACACATCTCCTCCACGCTCTCATCCAGCACCCTCCCTCCATTCTGATAAAGTAATATTTCCCATCGTCCTGTCACCCATACTGGCATGATCTTTTGAAGATGGAGTGGCATCCCAAATCATGGCCACCTGAACCCCAACTCTAACTCAGGCTCCTCTATCTTTACTCTTTTGCTCTCAGCACACTCCCAGATCCCTTTGCCTGCCTGTTCCCTTTAAATCCCACAGCCAGATTCTTGAGCTCAGCAGGGAGGACAGAGGCCTCTACTCCTCCAAATCACCTTGACCTCCCTTGTTTTGCATTTTTGCTTTTTTGCCAACTGGGTTGACGTGAAAAAGGATTTAAAGTGAATGAGGTCTCATTCTTTCCATGCTGTTCAAAGTATTAAAGTTAAAGAACTTTTGAATTGATTTAGCGCCAGCCACTACTCAAAGATAGACTTAAAAATCCTTTAACCTATTTTTTTTTTTCGGTCTTAATACTTTTCCATTAAAATCTTTGTATAATGTGTTAGTACACTTAATGCGTTTTTCTAGACTTAGGAACTAATTATAAGTGTTAGAAGCCACTTTGGGGTTATGGGGGGGATCCTGTATTACCATTTGGTTTTCCACTGTGTATCAGCGGGGAATCCAAACCAATAGCTTCCTCTTCCTAGAAGATGAAAGGACCTACCTGCCCCTGCTGTCCCAGAAAGCATCTGGCAGCTCCCGTGTCTTCTAGAAGATGGGACTGCACAGGTATCCACTCTTCTCTCTGGTTCCTCAAAAGAACACATCCTTTAGCTCACACACCCTTTAAGCTAGGGGTGTGCGGCTCAGTACCTATTGGTGCCGCCTCCCTTTTCCCATTACCAAGGTCATAATTTTCAGTAGCTAGGAATTCAGTTCACTTAATCAGTGCCATCACTGATGGAAATTCTGTCTTTAAGCCATCTTTAGGAATTCTACCTGTGGAAGGGTGGGGCCATGAAAAATGATAAGGTAGAGACTTGAATGTCCTCATCACACAACCTCTTCAAGAAGATCTGATGATCCAATTCTTATTTATCCACATAACAATTTCCTGCCACCTACTGTCCGCTATATTCTTTAAGCACTGTATAGACATTTCCCTATAGATTTCTACGTATGTGTATGGCTGTTTTGCCAGCATGGATGCCTGTGTCCCACATATGCCCAGAGAGATTAGAAGAAGTGTTGGGTCGTCTAGAACTCAAGCTACAGATGATGGTGAGCCACCATTTGGGAGTTGGGAATCAAACATCGGTCCTCTGGAAACAGCAGACAGTGCTTTTAACCTCCTAACCACTGAACCGTTCCAACCCACACAGGCTTTTCCTTTGTTTTTGTTTTGTTTTCACTTTTTAATTCTTGTTTACCTCTATTTCAGAAATGTTTATTAGATTGTAAGTAGTTTTAAATTCTAAAGCACTTTTTGAGTATAAAATTAGAGTCAGGTAATGCTGAATCATATTTTAAGGCAACAAATGGTGAAAAAAAAGACGACTTTCAGTGAAAAAAATGAAATAAAGCAACATGAACAAAGAAATCATTTTATCATCTATGATCTGTCTATCTTGTGTCTATCTATCATCTATCTACCTACCACCTGTCTATCTTCATCATTATCACCAATCTTTCACACACACATATTTAGAGAAAGCTATCTACACTAACTCATTAAAATCCTAGGAGGGGTTAGGTTTATTACAGCTGATCTTTTTTTTTTTTCTCCAATTTTATTTTGCACCAAAGATACACTGATTGCATTAAAAATGTGTTTTAAAGTCAAGAATATCTCATCGCTTTCTGCATGCACCCTATGGCTGACTTCTAACAGAACAGTTTAAAATCTCCCCTTGTTAGATGACTATGAATGATTAAGGACATTGCTTTATTTCCTCCATCCTTTCCCTTTAAATTTTTTAACTGATAATCTACCAAAGTCAATAAGGAAAACAAGTGAACAGAAGGACAAGAGGGAATTAGTTCACTTTTCTGAATGCACGAAACAATCAGAGAACACCAAGCTCTCGGCCAGCTGTCTGCTCATGCAAGTGATGGAGAGAAGCATCTTGTTCCAGCATAGAGAGAAGGTACATCAGAGATGGAAAGACTTTAGAAGCAAGCCTCTTCCCTCAGTCATTCTGGGCCCCCTGCCCCAGAAATCTGATCTTTAAAAACCTCAGATTTATTGAAGGCTTTGTAGACTCTTTTAAGTGAGTCCTGGAGCTCTCTCCCAGGTCTATATGATGAGAACAATGAGCACCTGCATTTTGCAAATGCAGAAACTATGGTACAGAGACATAACAACCTGCCAACGCTTCCAGCAGTAAGCCACGAAACTTGGGATGGAGTCAGCACTGCGCCCCCAGACTTGCACTGGTAAGGGCTGTTCCTTACCGCTTTCCCTTTTTCTCTCGAAATGTAGTCTTACCACCATTTAAACTCTTGGCAATGAGAAATGCCTTCATTCCCAGTGATGGCCGAGTCCATCTCCAAAGTCTCTGTCCTAACAAAAATTGTGATGACCTATGTGGCCACCCAGGATACAGAGTGAGTAGAGGGCGGTCCCGTCTACCGCCTTCCTTTTTAAAAGCAGGTTGGAGTAGTAGGTGGAGATCGAGAGACTGCTACTCTTCTTCGATGGGCTCTGTCTAAGTTTGACATTGACTACAATAAAGAATGATAAAGTAGAACACTTAATAACGTATTGTACTATATGCTATGCGAATATACTCTTTTTTTCTCACTCTGTCTCTCTCCCTCCCCCAAAAGATCTCACCGTCCTGTACTCGTCCTTCTCCTTGTTGACTATGAGTGACTGAAATTCTAGAAAACAAAGCCATAAACCAAGGATATTACTGGAGGTGATTTGGAGAGGCCGGGAAGCAGGAGTGAGAGGCAGAGAAACAGCAATGAAAGAAGAGAACAGAGTAAAGGGTGGTTAAGTTTGAGACACTTGCTGGTCAGTCTTCCCAGGGCTCTCCCAGGAATCACAAAGAGCTGGCCTTGGGGCTGTCTCACTGTAGTCTGCAGAGCTGGGTTTATATACCAGTGGCCATTTAGTGTCATCTGAAGATATTCAGCGGGAGTGACAGGTTCCCAGCGTTTGTGCAAGCAGGTTTTGTGATGCAGAGAAAGAGGGGCTCAGAACTCATGTGGGGCATGGTTGACCTGTGGAAGAAAGGAACAGATCCATCTGCTCCTCATGTTGGGATCAGCAAGCAGGCATTTCTACAGGCAGCCCCTGGGGCCTGGCAGACCGGGTATCAGGCATTTGGAAAGACACCCAGACCACCTGCTGACCACCTGGAACCACCCGCGCATGCTCTGGACCCCCTATAAGAAAACTGGGGCCCCTCCCTGTTCTCTCCTTCTCTCTCTCCCTTCCTTCCTCTTCCTCTCTCTGCCTCTGTCTCTCTGTCTGTCTGTCTCTCTCTCCCTCTCTCTGTCTCTCTCTCTATCTCTATCTATCTCCCTCTCTGTAACCCCCTTTACCTAATAAACCTCCCGCGTGGAACCGATCTCGTGGTGTGATCTGTGGACCCGCGTGTAACCTCACTTTCTATAATTCCTAACACCTCACCCATGAGATCCAAATATACCCAGCCAAGTAAGTCATCCAGTAGATCAATTCTAAATTTCTCCTCCCGTAGGGCTGAAGTTAGATGATCATAGTTTATAACCTCTGGCAAGACCAGGAAGAGCCTGAAGGTCAAGTCAGTGCTGAATACTAGAGGATCCCAAGGATCCTGGGACAGAAACTCGAATGTTCCACAAGTCCAAATGTTAGACGTTCAGCAGAGAGAAGCAGGTAGAAGACTGGGTGAGAAGAGCCCATCATTGAACAAGGTGTAAATTAAAACAAGAAGGGAAGCCTATAAGCATAGAGCCATAGAGCCAAAGGTCACATGTAATCGATGGCCAAGGTTGGTAAATGACTTGAAACATTAAAAAAAGAAAAGAAAAGAAAAAAAGAGTCAACTCAAGCCTGGGGAAGGGAAGCCCAGAAACAAAGCTTTTCTGCACGGTGTAGCGCTCAGAGCCAAAGGCAGAGAACCAGATCCCTATTATTCCTTGAGTAATCTGTCAACCTCAGTGTCGTCTCTGGGCATGGATTTAAAGTAACAATTTAGAATAAATCATAATTAGAAAGCTAATTAACCGAAGCAGTGCATGATAAAAGACATGGGCCTTGAATTGTGCCTCTGAAGCCAGCTGACTTCTGCTTTTGTATGTTTTTTTTTTTCCTTTCTGGTAGGAGGGACTATAGATTATATCTAAATATATCATAGTAACCCTAACAAATAGGCATGGGCACAATTAAGCCACTCGACATAAAGCAAAAAGCTTCCCCAACGTCAGCAAGCAGCGGTGTTCTTTAAAATTTAAAGCTTCTATAAAACCTAAAAGGAAACCCTAATCAGCAACCCTTTATCCTTTTAATGAAGGCCGGCAGCTCTCATATATTTTTTAAATCTCTCTTTGCTTTACAGTATACAGAAATAGCCTCTGAGTATGTTGTTTTCTCTATGTTCTCCACAGAATTAGCAGAAAACCATACATCCAAAACGATGCCGCTTAAGCCCCTTGCTTTTAAAAATCTGTTCTTTCAATTGATGAGAAATCTCCAGCACTACTGGAATATGCTCACCTGTGAGAATAATGTGCTTGGTTTCGGAGACGAAAAAGGCTTTTGCAGATATTTTTAAGGCCCTGGCACACTCCTGAGCTTTCTGACTACACACAACGTTGTCCTTGACAAAAGAGCAAAATGGGTGGAGACTGTCTTTGTGTTCCACCTCTACTTTCATGTCATCACCATTGTTGTCATCAGCATCAGCATCGTCGTCGTCGTCATCATCATCATCATCAGAGTTGCCATCCTCACTGTTCCTTGTCCTCATCCTCTTCTCCAGCCTCGGTGGTGTGGTACACATGGCCTCCAAGTTTAGACTCTGGAGTCACACTGCTTGAGGACACCCTGTAGTTCTGTCACTAGTAAATGGGATTGTAGAGGCTACTTAGGCTCTCAGATTCCCTATTCCTCTTTGCAGAAGGAAGAGAAAATGAGTTGATACTGATAAGCTTTTTAGAATAGTTTCTGGAGCTCAGGAAGCACCGTGTGTATGATGTGTTCTCCATCACTTCATCTGACTGGTCAGTACACCTGTATCCCAACCTTACCTAAGCTATGAGCACTTCAACCATAAAAGGTTATTGTCCTGCCTGCCTTGCCTGCTGGGAGGTTCAGCTTCCTTTCTGTCTTCCTCTCATCCAGCTAATGAACGGGTTAAGCCTAAACTGGAACAGAGATAGCAAATTTGAATGTCTATGCAAATCATGTGATGACATTGTTTACATGCAGGACTGGATTTAGCTGGTCCAGGGCCTGATGATGATATGTTGACGCTGTTCTGTGGACCACATTGGGGGCACGAATAGGTTCAATCCATAAAAATCCAGGCTCTGATCCATTTGGGAGCTTTTGGACTTTAAGATGACGTCTCAATTTAATCCAGCATATTTATGCTACAGATTTTTTATTGGAGTGATACAAATATTAAATTAATAAATAATTACAAAATGCTCAGTGAAGTGTTCCAACAAACTTCCAATGAGTGGTAGCTATTAAGTTGCTAAGAGTGGGTTGCTAGACACTAATTCCCAAGGGTAATTTCATTTTAAAGAAAGCTACCTAGACTAGAGGAAATCCACTACTTCAATTCCCAGTTGTATTATCAAAGAAAGAATCATCAGGTGTTAGTGTTACTGAAACCAACTTCCAGGCTGCCAGAGACAAGAATATACAAATAAAGCACTGTAATTTCCAAACAAAATCCCTTATTTGAATCCGGCATCACAGAATCAACAGCCCAAACACATAGGTCTGGAGCCAGAATTAAGCAATGTAGAGAGTTATTTCCACCTCAATTACTCAAACATCTAAGTCACTGGTTCTCAACCTATGGGTCACAATCCCTTTAGGGGTCACCCATCAGATATCCTGCACATCAGCAGTAGCAAAATTAGTTACGAAGTATGGTTGGGGGTAACCACAACATGAGGAACTGCATTAAAGGACCTCAGCATTAGGAATGCCGAGAACCACTGCATAGTAGGTCATTCTGGGAACACAACAGCATGTGTTGCTGAAGAACCAGTCTGGGGCTGGGAAAGAGCCAAATGAAAGGACCAAAAAGTATGGGACTGGCATTCACATAGGGTCAGAGACACTGACTAATCCTACAGCTAGAGAGACAACCACGCAGTACATAATGGATTTGGGCAGAATACCCCAAAGGTTTATCTCTGTAATGTAGGGCAGCATGTACCTAAAACAAATATTGCTCTAGTCCCACCTAGGAAAAAAGATATGGGAGGACCAATTGAATTCCAAAGTAGGCTTTGATATTTCCTTATTATTTTAACTACTTTAAAGAACAATTGAAAGGGCTAGGAAGATGGCTCCTTTGTTTTGTTTGTTTGTTTTGTGTGTGTGTGTGTGTGTGTGTGTGTATGTGTGTGTGTGTGGTTTTCCAAGACAGGGTTTCTCTGTGTAGCCTTGTCTGTCCTATACTTGCTTTGTAGACCAGGCTGACCTCGAACTCACAGAGATCCACCTGCCTCTGCCTTCCAGAGTGCTAGGATTACAGGCATGTAATCCTGTAATCCCTGTATGTGGTCACTCCCTGACCACATACAGTTGTAATCCCAGCCACTGATGAGGGGAACACAGAAGGATCCTTGAGGCTTGCTAGGCAGCTGGTCTAGGCAGAGAGTGAATTCCACATTCAATGAGAAAACGTGTCTCAAAAATTAGGGTGGAAGGGCAATTCAGGAAGACACACACACACACACTTTTGACCTCTGTCCTTCTCATGGGAATACACATACACCATATACACACAATAATGATAATCGACAACATGTTATGAAATTTGTAACATCATAAATAAAATAAGACAATGTAGGTTGGAAACATAGATATGGAAGTATATTATTATAAGACTCATCTATAGTAAGTAGTATAAGATTATTGAAATGCCTACTATGATAAGTTAGATGTTTATTTTAAGCCCTAAGCAAATAGGTAACTGAAGCAGTAAGTTTTATAGCTAATAAACTGTAAAGAATAGTGAATGAAATAAAAATAATTAAAAAGATACGAGAGTAATAAATGGAACAAATAGAAAACAAATTACTAGACAATGGACTTAAGTCTTAACATGTTCGTAGTTGCATAAGTGGCCTAAACACTACAAACAAACATAAAAGACTCTCAAATTGGGTAAGAAGAAGAAACCACTACAAGTAAAGGGAAATTAGAAATCACTTTAGATTTAAGTGAAGATGAAAACACAGCGCTACAAAACAATGCATTAACTCAATGCTTGGGGGAAATTCTATAACAGAAAATATGCATATTGGGGAAAAAGTCTCAACTCAAAGGCTCCAGCTTCTTCCTTAGGATAGAGAAAAAAAGTGAGCAAATTAAACTTACATAAATAAAGAGAAAGGAAATAATAATGAGATGTCAAACAATAAGATAGAAAACAGAAACCAGAATGTCATGGAGAAAATCCATGCAATAAAAAATTAATTATTTGAAAAGATCAATAAAATTGATGAATTTTAAGCCTGACTGAAGATGCAGGAGCAAGAAAAGGAAGGGACTGTGAGGTGGAAACAACATACAGGGGCACTACTGACCCCAGTTCATTCTAAGAAATTCAACAACTTAAATAAAACATGGTCCATAAAAGACAAAGTCAAATTTCACTCGTGAAAAGAATAGATAAGAGGGATTACCCTAAATCAATTATAAAAGTTGAATTAATAGCTAAATACTTTCCCAGGGAGAAAACCCCATGTCTAACTGAATTTAATACTGAACTCTGTCGATCATTTAAAAAGAAAACTAACGTAAATGTTACGTGCACACTCAGAAGATGAAGGAGGATGGACTAATTTCAAACCTATTTAATGAGGTCAATATTACCTTGAGATAAAAACCAACCTTACCATAGAAAACAAAACAAAAGTAAAACCATAAGTAAATATCAATCAGAAATATAAATGTAAAAAATTGAACAATGGCTTAGTGAATCAAACACAACAACACCAAAAAAGAGAAATAACTTTATGACCAAGTGGAGCTTATCAGAACAACGTAATATTGGCTTAACATTTGAAAATCAATATGATTTTAACTACCTCAATAAATACAGAAAAGCACTTGAAAAGTTGAGAATTCTTTTATTTTTATTTTACAAAACTTAACTTCTCAACAAAATAGGAAGAACATCTCGGAATGATTATCACCCAACATCACTTCTGATGGACTCTCCTGTCTAAGAATGTAGATCAGCACAGTGATACACATTCTTGTCTTTTCTTCTCGCCATGTACCAATGGTTCTAACCAATACCAGATGCCAGTAAAAAGAACCTATATATATATAGTATATATTATACATATATATCTTCCTGGAGCTTCAGGATGTTACGGCTTCAGGATAGCTGAAAACTATAAATAATGTACTATATTTCTATAGATCAGCCTCAAATGCCCATAAGTAGAACTTAATAATAATTCAATCTACAATAGTATCAATGTGCAAAATAATGAGAGAAAATTGAAAATATGTACAAGGGACATACATTTAAAATATAAAACATTATTAGGTATGAAAGATTAAATTACTCATCAGTTAAGACCTCCTTTCGTTAAGACATTACTGCGCTATAATATGTTGTGAAGGTTTATTGCAGTTGGTGTCACAATCTCAACATTATTTTTTTCTTTTTGGTACAAAATTCATATAGAGATAAAAAGGATTGAAAACACTCAACCAGAGGACTTTGAAAGAGCCAGGTGGGGAGGACAGATAATAACAGCTGAATCCATCACTTATACACTTGTACATTCTCTAGGCTTTATGCCTGAGTCATGTCAAAATTCTGACTTTAAAATAACTTTAAATTTAGTTTTACCTGATAGTTTTGCTCCTAACAATAAGAAAGACATCTAACATTTAAAGTTCTATTTATTTTCAAGTATTTCTTATTTATTAAGTCTTTGATGATGTCACACATCATGTTTTGATCATATTCATCCCCCTTCCTCATCTCCTCCCAGATTCCCCCCCATTCCTTACCAACCCAACTTTGTATCATTATTTTCTGTTTCTTTTTTCTTTTTTTTAGACTCCTCCATTGAGTCCAATGAGAACTGCCCATGTAATCCTCCCAAGGTGTGGTCTTCACTGAAGTGTGCTAGAGCTATGGAGGATCACAGCCTCAAAGGAAACTGATCATCTTCCTCCATTATGTATCAGTAGTCAAAAGCTCCCCATCTGTGGGTGGAACTTCATTCACGGCCACCTGCCAACTTTCCCTCTCCATCATTGGATTCTGTATGGCTTGATTTCATTCAGGTCACAAGACTCACATGAGCAAATGTTCTGTTGTTTCTGGAAAACACTGTCTTGCTTCAGTTATTCTACCTTCTGGTTCTTGCAATCTTCCTGAATAAATCCTTTTATCCACTGGTAACATGCGTACCACTTTCCAGAACCATGAATGCTAGCCGGTAGAAAGGAAGCATCCCGTTTAACATAAGCCTGATTTCTTCAGGCTTTATTATAGTGCAAGTGTGAGATACCTTCAGCAACAGGGTCTGGAAGAGAACTAGAGCAATGGTATGAGCCAGTGACATTTGGGGTTCTGTAGAATCATCCGCAGCAACAGCTCCAATTACAGGGAACCTCTTCCTAGTTCCTCTTCCCAGTTTGTTAGCCTGTGGTATTCAGTAGGGGCATCAACGTCCTGTTCTGTAAGCTCTCTTAGGTTGTCTGTGTTTTCACTTAAGACGCTTCTGCAGCACTACTCTTTCACATGACTCTTCTATAAGGTCATTAGTGTTAGGTATCTGTCCCTATATTCTCTTCCCTACCCTTCCCTCCCATTGCCTCCAACCCATTTAACCCTTCCCGCCCTATTGCTTTCCTTCCCCTTCTGCCTGTCTTCCCTTGAAACTTCCCCCATGGCCCAATGCTCAGAATCCTTCTGCCATTCCACCAAGCCTCACCCTACCACCGTGGCTGTATAATGCCTAATATTTTTAAAATGCCTACCACTAAAGAGGCCTTGGAGCACCAAGAATAGGCTGTGTTCTGGGGTTAAAATTACAGTAACTCAGCTAGGGCAAGACTGTCAAAATGAGTTGACATAAATATGGCTAGTCTTTTGGTCTTAGTCTTTCTTTTGGGTTTACGTCCTGACTGTCTGTATTTTACTCCGATCCCATCTGCCTTAAACATATATCCTATTATCTTGTTCCATGAAATCTCCATCAAGACACAGAAGATAATTCATCCCATACTAATTCGCAATATAGCTTTATTTAAATTTTAGATTGAGGCTTACTTCAGCTGAAACACGCCTTTAGTTTTGACAGCAAGTAGAGAGCTAAATACGTTTTGTTGTTGTTGTTAATTATTCTGAAGTGTATTGATTTTGCTTCGATCCAAGCAACTAGCTCCATTCTTGATCCCTGAGGCAGCTTTAGCCTTAGCTTGACTTCTATCTCACGGGTTACAGGGTTACAGTCTGTGTGCTGCTCAGACAACAGAGTCATCCATCGAGGACAGACATCACAGCATTCTGCACTCCCTTGACTCAAACTCTTCAGAGATCCGTACAACTCCTGCTCTCATGTCCCACCACCTCCCTCTATTCAATTCTTAGACCTACTAGCCTGTAACTCAATTCCTGAGATTCACTAGGCACTTTGGTGCTGTCGGGCCTTCCCGCCTGCCATTTCACCTGCTCGTCCCTGTACATCATAAACATAGCTGGCTCCATCACTCTCTGAGGCTTCGCTCCAGGTGGCTTACCTCAGTGAGATCCAACTTCAACTATCACTTTTAAGCTGCAACCCATTTCTCCTTCAGCTTATTCTATTGTTGTTATTGTTTATCATCGTATAAAGGCAGTAATTTTTACGTATTTTCTTCAAGAAGAGTGTCTAGCATACAGTGAATATTGATAAATATTTGTTGAATCAGTGACTAATTACATATTCCTCAAGCCAGACAGGGATGAGGATAACTAAATGATCTTGCCCTGCCTATATACAAACAGCCCAGCGTGGCCTTTTGTAAGGATCGAAGAACCAGCATTCCCATTCAAGTCAGGTTAATGTGAATCTAGGTGATCACCTCTGGTCCCGTTCCAGAAACAGAAGAGGCCAAGCTCTTAGCATTTTAACATTCTCCTTGAATTGTTTTCACATGTTATTATTATGGCTCTATTGCTTGTTCTGAGAGAGGCCCATCTGTCTCCTCTCTTTTCCCCACTCCATCTGTCTTCTCATTGCATGCTCTCTTTCTCCCACTTCTCTTTGACCTTACAATTTGAAAAAGTGCAAAATGTCTTTGGCACTATCCAGAGTGAATTAAAAGCTGAAGGCTCTCTCTGTTGATACAACAAATGGAAGCCAAATAAATCAATTAGAGGAATGGGGTGGGAGAAAGTGTGGGGTGGGAAGTTTGCTTGCTTGTTTATTAATGTGTGTGTGTGTGTGTGTGTGTGTATGTGTGCGCGCGCATGCACTTAAACTTTACTCCATCTAAAAAAAGAACTTTAGCTGAGCTAAGGATAGGATTTGGTCTCCTTATTTTAGTCTAAAGAAGAGAATCAATATTTTAAAAAATCTACAATTTGTGATTGGTTCCTGCATACATACATTAATATGTATTTGGTACATATAAAATATAAGTAAAAACTATATATTTTTAATGAAAGACTTTTTACATTATTGAAAGTACCTCAAATAAACAGAAAAGTGGAAAAATCATAAAACAATTAAGCATATTTTTATCAGTCATATTTTAGTATGTTTTGTTCTCTACGTTTCACCTGGCATTTACATATTTGTCTGCAATTTAATGGCATAATCTTTTGCTCATCTACTAGGACACGAAGCATAGGCATCAATGCACATCACTCATAACTCTTTTAGGATTCGTTCTTAAAAATCAAGGGTATTCTCATAAGTAATCATGACAGCATCATGATACCTTATCTTACTTACTTTTCTATTGTTGTGATGAAACATAATGACTAAGGCAACTTGTAAAAGAAAGCATTTCATTTGGGGCTCACAGCTTCACAGAGTTAGAGCTCACGATGGCAGAACAAAGGCTTGGTGACAGGAACATCCGAAATTCACACCTTTATCCACAAGCAGGAGGAAGAGAGCACCCTGGGAATGGTAGGAGTCTTTTGAAGCCTTGAAGCCTACCCCCAGTGACACACCTCCTCCAAAGTGGCCACACCTCTTGACCCTTCTTAAACACTTCCACCAACTGTCAATCAAGAATTCAAATATGAGTCTCTGGTAGCCATTCTCATTCAAACCAACACTCCCCCCCCCCAAAAAAAAACCCTAATGTTTAATCCATGTTTAAATTCCCTAACAGCTCTTCAAACTTATGATGATATATTCATTAATTGCATGCCTTATATCTCTATCGCTTTTTTCCTTCTCTTTTCTATAATAAGAACTCTGTGGTGAGTTCAGGTCAGTTGTGCTCTGCAGATAAACAACAAAGAGACCCTGACTCAAACAAAGTAGAAGGCAAGAGCCAACACTTGACGTTGCTCTCTGGTTTCTATACACAGGCTGTGCTCTCCATGCATGCACACACACACACATCACACAGATATCATTCACTCAAACACACACACACAAACTCACCCATAAATAATCGGTAGGATTTTTCTATCAATGCAAAACAAATGCCTTGGAATTGTCCATGCACCTCACTCTACCCAATGGTACTGTATATAGCATGGTACTTCATGTATGTGAGAATAGGCAATGTTAGAAGTAATAAAAGGTATTAGAAATAAAAGATGAGAAATAAAGAATGGGAAAATAAAGAAGACTCTTGTGTGGATGAGCATGGACACAAGCTGCAAAGGAAGGACTATGCCAGTTCAGAATGATTTAGTCATATTTCAGTTATCAAAGACCAGCTACATAGAGGTTTTCTCTCAATATTACGTTCCGGCCACAGTGTCCTTGGACTCGATTTTCAGATCTGTAAAATGGGAGTGGTTATAATCAGCCTGTTGTGATTCCCAAGAGAAATTTGTGAGACTTTCATGAAGAACAAAAATCCATGGCGCTGTAA
This sequence comes from Meriones unguiculatus, assembly GCF_030254825.1. NCBI lineage: Eukaryota > Metazoa > Chordata > Mammalia > Rodentia > Muridae > Meriones > Meriones unguiculatus. The sequence goes on from NC_083349.1 coordinate 44,583,982, forward strand.
AATATCACGAGGTGTTATGGATTCAAGACAATCGCTGAGGAGGGGAGGTTGCGTGGTGTAGTTTAACGATAGCTTTTCAGGCATCATCACAATCAAGACATAAGAAAACAAAGCTGGCTTCTGCTGAAGAAACATTTGAAGTGTGTCTATGACCAGGTTAGAGGCACTCAGAAGGCCACCATGGTGCAATTACCAGGCTGAATGTGCCATTTTATTTCTATGTGTATGGGTGTTTTGCCTGTATGTTGTTCGTGGTTCACGTGAGCATTCGACCCCCTGGAACTGGAGTTACAGACGATTGGTAGGCATTGTGTGGCTGCTGAGAGGTCAACCAGGTCGCCTGGAAGAGCAGACAATGCCCTTCAAACATCAAGCCCAGAACATAGCCTTCACGTGCGCTTGGGGCCTCTGCTCTTCTGATTTTATTCTTTGGGTAGCATTCCAGTTCCTTGATATGCCAAAGCTAAGGCGTCTGGTTTCTCTTGGATTGCCAGTTGGGGAGCAAATTGTTCCCTTTCCACCTTTAACATGTCACCTGCACAAGCCCTCCATTTTGCCTAAGTTTATGATCTCTGTTTAGATATGGGGGTTGTGAGTTATTTAGACTGTTCATATAACCTTCCCCCCACGCCATATTGTTATCTTTTTACAAATGTCTTCTTTCAGAAAAATAGCTGGCTATTACAGCAAGAATTCAGAATACTTTCTATATACAAACCACATGACCAAGAACCTTCTATATATGATCTTGTTGTACCTTCACAAGACACGGATGTCAATCATTTTACTTTCTGCTCCCACAGTCTTCAACAGTTCTTCACCTTTTCCCTCATACAATCTAAAGCTGTATTAGTACCGTCAAAATATGTCTTTAGGACAAGTCTCCTACTCCTCTTCTTGTTTTCTCCAAGTTCAACAAAATGGGACTGTTTTGGTTTCCCAATGCATCTTTTGTTTGTTTGTTTGTTTGTTACTGTTTTCACCAACAACTCCACTCAGCCTTTCCAAACTTTGCCACTGCACTCACTTTAAACTCCAACTTAAATTGGAGTTGTCTTTTCTACCACCAAAATTTTACTGTTTAATTAAGAAAAGCAAATGCTAAGTGAATAAATATCTTTTCAACAAAGATTTTGCTTCTATGCTTCCAGAGCATTGCACATCTCCAGTACCGGCCTAGAAGCTGTCTTTGAGCCAGGGTAAGCTTTACATGACTATTTTTCTTCACTGTTGTAATCTCCTTGAGGATAAAGCCTGTGTCTTTACTTCTGGAGCTCACTGTTCTGCCTCTTTGATAGGATGCTTAAAATGAATCTGCATATGCATCCCTTCATTTTAAAGAGTTGACAAAGACGCGTGTGTCCCAGGAACTGGGGATGGATGAGAAATAACACAGGCATTGAAACTCGCTGCTGTAGTCGAGATGGTTGCAGAAACCGGTTTACGAAAGATAGAAATTCAATATGAAATGAGTGGGGAAAAGAGCGATTAATCACGGTCAGGGCTGGCGACTGGGCATGTGGGCAGGTCTTCCAGAGGGAGGAGGCCCTTACTAAGAGAGGAAGGTCATCCAGAAAGCAGAAAGAGCATGCCACGGACCATAGCAACATGGCAGTGTGATGAATTTAGTAAAAGATCAATAATTCTGAATTATGAGGGCTAGAGAGATGGCTCAGTGGCTAAAGCTCTCGCTTTAAAGCCCGGGAGCCTGAGTTTGGATCACAGAACCACAGGAAAGCTGAAAGGACTAGAGCGGCCATTTGTTATCCCAGCACGCCAGTGTGTGGGTATCTGGGAAAGGGGGGGATCTCCTAAGGCTCTTCTCCAGCCAGCTCGCCTGTCATATGCATGAGACAGCAAAGTAGACCCATCTCAAGCAAGGCAGAAGGCAATCGCCAACACTTGTCTTCAGACCTCTACATGTATGCAAACATCCACAGCTACACAGCTACACTGCACGGTACACAGATACACACACATGCATACTACATGCACACATCACACATGCACAAATACACACATATATCACACATACACACATCATACATACACACCACATATCACACATGCACACATCGTACACGTACATACATGAATACATCAAACAACCACGTACATCATACATGTGCATGCACAGATCACATACAGATAAACACAGATATACACACACCGTACACATACAGATTAATTAACTGGATAAATCATCCTGAACCTCTAGAACTCACAAATTCAGTGGAAGGAGGTCCAGCAAACAGTGGCTCACAGCCAGATTAAAAGACCCTTGCTGCCATGTCAAGTGACATCACTGGAAAAAGTTAAGGCAACATTCACTAGTTATGTATTGAATTAAATAGCAGGTCTCCAGATCGCCAGATAGCATTTTCTTTACATCTGTGTGATTCTTGGCTTTCAGGGCCCGTTGTAAATCAATTCATCTTACCCAACTGCATCTGTGGTTAAACACAACTCCTGCAAACCAGAGTTTGTTCCCCTAAACGCTACACACGGAACAGCTCTCGTCACGAGCAAACATGACCATGCAGCTAAGCTGCCCTAGGCATAGACAGGACAGTGAGAAGCGTGCAGGTAGTCCAGGCAGTCTCCTCCCAACCCCCACAGTTCTGGTGCAACCTTTCAAGGATGGGCAAAGTGTTGAGACTGATGTAAATCGCACCTGTTAGTCACACTCCTAAAACTGAGGGGTTTGCTCTTCTTTATTTTCTTTTTTTCAACACGGGTAGCGGCTTTTCTTTAAAGTTGGTGAATTATCAATTTTCCTTAGCACAATATATGAAGAATGAATGTTTCAAGCTGCGCTGCTCCTATCAGTATGTTTTTAAATTAATCATTTGAACCTGAACCTGGACTTTTAAGAAGCAAATCTAGGATCTGATATATAATCAAATCTAGGATTTGATATATAACTATTCCTCCATTCCACCACACACATAGTCATCAAATGCCTAAGCTCTTCAAAGACTTGTTTAGCCAAAGGCGAGGCCTGAGAATCCTGGGTCTATGGTTACCAGGCTTTGGCCAGTTAAGCATTGCATGGCTGCTGAATCCTTTTTGGACCTGGGGGTGGCTGTTTATCCCTGTGAAGAGGCTCCTGGTTGGACATTGTAATGAGCTCTCCACATAGCTCTAGGTCACAATCCTGAACTCCAGCCTACCTAATCACTAACCATGTAACAGGTCCAAGGAACATGAGGCCACACTCACAGAGAACTAAAGATGCAGTTGTCCTAAAGCTCCCTGTGGTCTGCTCAAAATAGTCTGTCTAGCTAGAAAGGGAGAGAGGTTGCTTGCAAGTCAACAGGCCTGGTTTCTACAGCTCTCCGCCATTCAACTCCACTACCTCTAATCAGGCTGTAGGGCTGGGCAATGGAAGCCAAGCCTGTATTTGATTATAAGAATGATGACAGGTTCAGCTAATCTTTCAAAGGAAGATTCTTTGGGTCTGGGATGGTGGATCGTGTCTTGTAACATTTTTATAGCAAGCGACTTTGAGTTTGAAGGCATTTTGGAAATGGCTTCCAATCCTTTGTGCAAAGCTACTTTTCTGCCCTGGTGAGCAGCTGGCATTATGCAGGGAGAGACTTTTTAATGCTAGACTTTCTCAGTCAAGATACATACTTTACATACATGTGAGGGACAAGTGGACTTCAAGATTGTAAAATACAATGCTTCTGGAAACACTTGAAAATGGTACTACAGAAAGCCTTACTAATTTGTCCTTCAGCTGCGCAGTGGACAATAGAAATGTTCAGGCAACAGTAATATCATGACAAGCCTTTGAAAGACAATGTGGCATATAGCTTGTCACTAAAACACAATGAAGTAGTAAACACGGAGAGGTTCTGTACTTAAAATCCAAACCCATTTGCTAATTTGAAAAACAAGGTTAATGATCACACAGATTGATTTCAGAGTCCAGAGTGCTAACCGTCACGCCGTGGAACCCCCGGTCAGGTTGATTTCAAGGTGGGTTGTTTCTCAGATTCTTATCACTGTTTCATTATTTCCCCCCTTGCCTCCTTTGGTACCCAACAGTTTACTTTACAAACAATGGCCTCTACAAAGATGCAGTGACAGAAATCCGGATCTGAAAGTAGCAGGCACGTGTTCATCTATTCAGCATTAGAGTTATTGCCTAATTCTAGGCTTTGGGTACTGTAGTTGCTGAACCAGGCAACTTCTGAGATTCTGTCTTTGAAATCGTGAACCTCAGTCAGCTTGGCTGAAATCTCAGGCTGCCAGCATCCTGGATCTCACCACGGGTGATGACTGCTTTTTACAGCTCTGATGAAAATCATGCCAGGTGAGTGCTGTCTTCTCTACCAGCACAGTAATCCCTGTGGGGAGGCCATGGTGCTTATTCTATTCTTAAGGCAGTTTTTTTTTTTAAGTTAAATTAGTTTTATCGCAGAGTAAAGCATTCTTTGGTTTGTGGTAATTAAAAAGGAGGCAAGTGAGACATTAAAAAAAAAATTCCAACAGCCCAACAATGAGAAAACCGGTTTAAAAGCTCACCTAAGTTGGCGTGGGGGTGTACTCCTTTAAACACAGCATTCTGGAGAGAAAGGCCAGCCTGGTCTACTGAGTGAGTTCCAGACATTCAGAGCTATACCAAGAATTCTATTAAAAAATCTAATCAGGATTCAAAATCATAAACAGCAGTAGTTACGGTGATCAGCAACTGCTAAGACAGTATAAACGGTGCATATTTACTCCATTTAAAGGCCACCAGGAAGGTGCCATTCTGGCTGATTACAAATAAGCACTTGGCATTACCACTTTAATAATTTGATACCCTGGAGTGTCCAGTAAAAAATGTATACATTTTCCTTCTATCCTTTCATGTAACAAACTTCCTTCATCTCCTGCAAGCTAACAAAATAAGACTGTTTTTTTTTCTTTTTTTTCTTTTTTTTTTTTTGGCCCACAAATACCCCAGGCTGGTCAGACATAGCTGTTTACAAAGATCCAGACTTACTGCCTAGAAGAGCTCTTTCAGCTGGCACTGGAGTGATGGGACAAGAGGCCGCCTCTAAATCCTGACTTTAATTTGGGTTACAGAACAAGGATGATCGAGTCTTCATGACTTCTGGAGACTGGTACAATCACACTTGTAACGTGAGAGCGATCTAGAAACGCGGCGTCAGGGAGGCCGCTGAATTCTCTCCCATCCTATAAATAATACTGCTCATGTTGAGAAGTCATTGCACACATACAATCTCCGCTGACAGAGACCCCCAAAGCAAGATTTGTTTGGAGGGACACAGACGCCCGGAGCCTGTGAGGAGCATCTGCAGGCCGAAGGAAACAGGCACTCGAGGAAAATACCCTCTGGCTTGCACAAGCCGGCAGGGGCTACTACACTGAAACCCGGGCTCTCGGGCTGCATCGCAATGCAGTGCTGAGTTTATTCACCAGGGGTCATCAAAGGTCTGGGATTTTCTTTGTCTACTTGTTGACTCAGCGTACACTGTACCCTTCAGAACTCCCGAGCGCCTCAGAATTGCTAGCAGGGACGCACATGAGTTACTCTTCCCCTCCACCAGCACACCAGCCCAGCCCAGCCCTATTACAGAGCACCAAACTAGCCTTCTCCGTAGATTTTTACCAACACGTCACAGGCAGCACGTCCATTACACATCAAGGGACGTACCTTTACTAACTAAACCAACTCGTTCAGCACAGAGGCAGCGTGGCATTTAATTAGATTTTCATATTTAACTTTATTTTCCATAATTTTTTTTTAAAAAAAAGCACTTTCAAGGCAAGGAAGTGAAAGGTTGGTCTCACTATTGTTTGCAGGTTGCATGCGAGTTGTGACTCCGTCTTGTGAGATTTCACTCAGTGCGTCAGGATCTGGGATCTGAGGTCTAGGCATGCCCATGGGAGAACAGGCCAACATCATTTGCTGAGGCTGGCCCCATTAAACAAGTAAAGAACAAAGAGCGCATTTTCAATGGCGATGTACGGAACTGGCCTGAAGGGCGCGTGAGGTCTCACAGGTCTCAGTGGTCCTGGGCGTGTCTGGAGGAAACACTGCCCTTTGAGCAGCTCCCTTGAATGTCTTGAGAATGAGCCTGTTGTGGACTGTTTAAGTCATTCTTACCCACTCTGCCATACAGACCAAATTGCATCCTTGGAAAGCTCAAAGGTGAAATATGTTTCAACAGCGAGGAAGGGACATCTCTGATGGGTGCTTGCCAGCTGCACAGCCCCTAAGAACCCAGACCCTTCCTCCTTCCCTGAAGGATGCAGGACAGCCACATTACGGAGGTGGAGGTGTCTAATCTGTTTAGACTCCACTTAAAATCCAATATTGCACCACCCCAAATCACCTGGTTTTTCAATGTGACAGTCGACAGTGGCTTCAAAATCTAATTCAGTCCTTTTATGTCGTGTTTTCTGAACCCAAGGCAAGTACTTTAAGTCATTGCTGACAGAAATGGACTGCTCACGTTATCCTTTTCTACCTCAAATGAAATGGAAAGAAACCCTACAACACAAAATCTGTGAGGCAATGCTGCCTTAAAAGGTGAGGAAGACCCAGAGTGAAAAGGAAGTCTACCATCCAGCTGATCCATTTCGCTCCCAGCCACCTGCAGAAAGCCAGGATGCCATTTTACAGGTTTGTCAGCGATGCTGTAAAACACGACTGAGTGTGGGTGGGTCCACAGGAGAAGGTTTGCTAAAGTTTGTTTTTTGAAGAGGACTTACAAAACTGATACAAAATGGGGGCCAGGGTGGGATGTAGGCAGTGGTGAGATTCCAGAAGCTTTGGAAATCTCCACTCTGCCCCAGGGTAGAACAAACACCCAAGCAAATGGAACTCCAGCACAGCACTTGACTCTCAAGCTATTATCTAGCCCCTTGACCTTATGATGTAATGTGAATTTTACAATCCCAGAAGAAGTGAGTGAGGAGAGGCAAGACAAGACTGGTTGCTTTTTATTTTCTCCTGGTATAAAATATATCTCAAAAGATGAACCAGGTAGGACTTACCCACTGACCTTATTCTGTTTAATGTGAAATCACATAGCCCAATGCCAACTCCTGAGACAGCACCTCCTGTGTAAGCCTCCTCCAGCTAAATAGCAGGGACAGTTATTTCAAAGTGACATTTACACCGTCAATGGGGATCAGAATGGCTGAAGGGTAAGATAGTGATCAGGAGAGGATTAAATCCCAGAACCAAAAGGAGTCAGATATCTGTGAAGGAGATAAGAGGGCCTGCAGCTGTCCAGAGCTGTTTCTATTTAAACAGCTGGCAGACACTTCAAGTTGCAGGTGGCTTTACCAGCTTGAATGGTGTGTGTGTGTGTGTGTGTGTGTGTGTGTGTGTGTGTGTGTGTGTGTTTGGGACAGACAAGAAGCTACTGACTTGATCCAATATTATTCAGTTGCTTCTTCATTGTCCATTCATTTGATGATGGTCAGTCTTGTCATTCCCAGACCCATCAGCTTTGGATCCACTCTCTGCATGTCCAGAGAGTGGTCAATCAGCCCATAAGTATTATATTGAGTCCAACAGGTGACAGACACTGTGGGGAATGGGATTAATTTTTCTAAACCCATGGGTCTGATCTCATTTTAAGCTGGGAGATTAAACACTTCATAATATAATTCAAAATTCAGGCCTGTTCATAGGATGTATGTGCCCTGTTTTCTGTTAATACTAAAGCAATAAATCCATTTTTGCAGAAAAAAAATGGCTGAGAACCTTGGATGTACCAGTGGGCTGGAGGCAAAGCTTAGTGATAGGGCAGTTGCCCAGCAGGAGCAAGGCTCTGGGTTCAAGTGCTAGCGCAGAGGTTGGTGGGAGCCATTATAACATGTCTATGAGCAGTATTGGAGTCTAGGAATTACATGAAGAGGAAAGAGAAGAGCCATTAGCAGAAGAGCCTGACTAAAGGTGGGAGCTGTGAAGGCACCATGTTAGTGTTCTTGAATTACCACAGGGACTATGGAGAACAGGTTCAGCTTGGAGAAGTTCTGTGGAGTTTTCAACTTAAAGGTTCAAATTAGGGAGGTAGCTCCCATCACCTCCTCTCCTCAAAATCCTCTCACTAGAAGTCTGAACAGAGGCCAGGAGACTGTCTGACAGACTGTCACACGCAGGATTCCTGTTGTAGTCAGATGCTGCATTAAATAATTCCAAGAACTGTGTAGCTAAACCCTGTGGAATCAAGATAACAAGAGGAGGTGGGAGGCCCTTACAAAAGCATGTTAAACTCAGAACTAAATCAGGTAGGAAGCAAATGAACACCACTGCCCTGTTTTGTATGATTTAACTGAACATCAAAAGGAGACAATTTTTTCCTCCATCGCCACACAGCTAATCCTCATCTTCCTTCCTTCCCATCCAAAACCAATGAGGAAGCATGAACTAGATTTCCCAGTGAAAATTTCAGGACATGTTAAATGTGGTTAACCTGCCTGGGCTGACAAGATGGCTTAGCAGGTAAAGGTGCTGGCTGAAAAGCCTGGTGACCTGAGTTCTGTTCCTGAGATGTAAATATTGAAAGGACAGAACTGCCTTCTGGGAATTGTCCTTTGACCTCCAGCAAAATACCATGGCACGTGCACACACACACACACACACACACACACACACACGCAAGCATATGCATGGTAAAAAATAAAAATAAAAAATAAACAAACATAAATGTAGTTAAATGCAGTTATTTGATAAAAATTCTAAAATAACAAGTTTTATTGGGATAATCATTATTTAGTTTTCTGACACATAACAAATTCTCAAAGCAAGCATCAGGAGACTACTGTGAGGCTGATTAGGTGCTGAAGTCTAACATTCTTTTCCACCATCTTCTGTATGGATCTCTTACCTCATGGTCCAGGATACCTGTTGGAGCTCCTGCCTTCATCTTAGATAGCAGGATGGAAGAAGGAGAGCAAAAGCCATCTCTTCCCCTTTAAACACTTCCACTGACAATCTCACAGAACACCTTCCCCTACCTTACCAGCTGTTTCCTGATAGATACAAATTCTAGGTAATGAATAAACTCCTCAGGGCAGCGGAGGGCTGTTGAAGACGCTGTTTATGGCATGCTATTGTCTTGATTTCTGTATCCTCTGAAATGTGAATGCACACAGAGCAGAGAACCAAGTTTTAGAGTCAATGGTGCTGAACAGAGTGCAAATGAAATTTTACCTTGAGAAATGATACAAATATTTTTGAAAAGGTATACATTTTGATTTTTAAATTAATGTGGAGTATAATATCAATTATTCATCACTGTTTTCAAGAATGAATGAAGTGCTGATTATTTAACATGATGCCATTCTATTATGAAACAATTTGATCTTTCTACTTGTCTTTTGCGCCATGATCATGGGGGCCCTTTAAAATATATACATTTTTTTTTCTTTTACCAAGAGTCATTCTTAGATCCTTGACAGTCAAATCTTTACCATTAACAAGTCTTTCTCACACCAAAGTTCCAGATGATTGTTTCACTTGAATTTTTTTATTTTAAGTTAATTTAATATTTTTTCATGGTCTTATTTTCTTTGAGTATTTTATTTTTAAATATTTTTATTAATTCTTTGAGAAGTAAAATGTATTTTGATCATATTCACCTCCAAACTCCTAAACTCCTCCCAGATTCACCCCCATTTTCCTACCCACCCTCAACTTCAGCTTCATATCTCACTTTTTAATCCAATAACCATTGAGCCTAATACGTTCTGCTTATCACGTACCTCAGTGTGTGGGACAGCGGGTCAAGGCTGACCTACCAATTCCTCCTCTCCCATGATCTATCAACCTGTCTCTAATGCCTCAGTTAGGGATAGAGGTCAGGACCCCTTCCCTCTCCATGACAAATCACGACTGGCTCGATCCGGCAACAGTAACAGCTGTGAGTCCATGAGTGCCCAGGACCTGCCGTATCCAGAAGACAGGACTGTGTTCCAGTCTTCCCTGACCCCTGGCTGCTACAGCCTTATTCTGTACCCTACATGTAGGCCAGGCTGGCTTCCACCTTCTATCTATTCTTCTGCCTATTTCTAGATCACAGAGATTAAGATGCTGTGCCTGACATTTCAAATAGTTCAGCTGTCTACTTTTGCCACGTCCTTATTTGTCAAGAACTTTGAGTATTATCAGGTAAGCTTTCCAACATTATTTAACTTTGTGAACTCTCAGATCATTTTTAAGAATTTAACCCCAATTTGCAAAAATAAAAAAAAAGAGTTTTACTACCAGATGTTCAGGAATTCACTCCCTGAAATAGACTCAAATTCACAAATATGATGGATGCTTAGAGATGGATATTTATTTCATAGAGAAGGATGTTTAAAACAAATAAGTGGAAAGATTATTGTTAAGTATTTTTGTGTTTTAAAATCTCTTGTTTCAAACCAAAAAATCTGGGCACTAAGGTCTTTTCTGAGACTGATACTCCAAACAAGGACCATGCATGGAGATAACCTAGAACCCTTGCACAGATGTAGTCCATGGCAGCTCAGTGTCCAAGTGAGTTCCCTAGTAAGGGGAACAAGGACTGTCTCTGACATGAACTCAGGGGCTGGCTGGTTCTTTGATCACCAACTCCTGAGGGGGGAGCAGCCTTGCCAGGCCACAGAGGAGGACAATGTAGCCAGTCCTGATGAGACCTGAGACCTGGACTTGGGGAGGGGCATGGGAGGAGATGAGGGAGACAGGGTGGGATTGGGAGAGAATGAGGAAGGGAGCTACAGCTGGGATACAAAATGAATAAACTGTAATTAATATAAAAATAAAACTTTAATTAAAAAATCTCTTGTTTCTGTGGACAATTTGATAAGTATAAGATTTTTTTAAAGTCTTGAGTAATGAGGACTTTCTATTTTTATGTTACACTTGGGTAGCTAGGAAACTAATGAAAATTATATATATGTTTAGTATATAAGTACTTACTTGCATATAAGTATGTAAAATATACTATTATTCAAGATATACATATATAGAGAGAGAACATTAACCATACAGTGAGCACTATGCAGGAAGAAACACTTGATATCCAATTGCACATAATACATTCCTATAGAGTAAAGTCTTAATTCATAGTTATAAATGATAAAAACCTAGAAAATGTAAGTAATTTATAAGTGCATAGTGTTATAGGGCTCTCATGTAACCCAAGACTTTCTGACACCAAGACCTTTTGTATTTACCCTAAAAACATGCTACACTTCCAGGTTTTTTTTAATCAATGTGTTTTTAATGGATTATCATCATTAATAGAACAAAAACATCAGGAAAGAAATTTCTTTTCTGGCCAACTTAACATAAATCACGTTTCACTCTTCTTGGAAGGCACAGTGTTTGCATCTTCATGGGTTTCTCAGCACCTCCCCCTAGAAATTAAGATGCATTCACACTGTAAGTCATTGAAACCCTTGACTCAACTGAGGTTAGACCAGCGATTATCCAGATATAACCATTCGATCAGTAAAGTCGGAATCAGGGGTGGGGGGGTCCTGAGCCAATGAGATGGCTTGGGTCAGTAAAAACACTTGCTGCCAATTGAGAACTGCCTTTTGCAAGTTGCCATCTGGCTGCCACACACAAGCTGAGGTATGTATGTATGTGCATACGCACACACAAACATACACACAAAGATAGACAAGTGAATAACTAAAATATAATCTAAAATGCAAAAAATGAATTATCTGGGGTCTTTTGAAAGGCAGACTCTCCATCTTGGCAAAACTGATAAAGTCCCTGGGTAGACTCAGAGATAACCTTACCTTTCACGTCCCTTCAGGTGATTCTGAAGAGCAAAAAGTTTAGCAAACCATGTCTGCCTTAATCTATAAGGGGACTAATTTCCTCAGTAAGCAGGAAGTACAAAGGCAGGATGTCTCTGGATACAGCAGGAATGGCTTCTTTCTGTTTCTCTTCTCTATGACCTCCTTACTTCTGTCCACTTGAACAAGTACCTTTTCCTAAGGCTGACTAGCCTCATAGTCCTAACAGGCAGAGACAGAAAATGACCCATGTGTTCTTTCCCCAGGAACCTCCCCGCAAAAGTTTCACTCGTGTTTCACCTTCAAAATGTTGTTACCTGACCAGATCTCCAGTCAGTTACTGGCACAGAGTGAGCAACACGACTGGCTGAAACTGTCTCAAGCACATCTGTTCTCTGGTCAGGCCAAAGCTGAATACAGCTGAATCCGGGAAGGTCTCAGGGAGAGAAAATCGCAGAGCAAGGAGGTGGTGTGTGGAGACATTCTGCATCCTCACAGCCAAACGTGATGGTTAACGCCGCAGAGAGTTCTTCTGCTCCACAAGAACATCAACCTGGAGCCTAAAAGTCTGTCCTAATAAATCAGTCATTCTAGACTATTAGCCTTTGAATGTTTCGGGTCAGTGTCAACAACCAAGCGCCACAGCATTTTCACGTTTTGATGATTATGGTCTAACCTTCAAAAGCAGCTGAGCAAAATACACTAAAGAGGCCTCTGGCAGCACCAGCTAGAGATCTGTTTCATCTATTTTAGCTAAATGTTCTATATTTTTACACCAGAGTTCTGAAATAATTATAATTAAAAGGACACAAAACTGTGACTAAAATATGAATTTTCCTTCTACAAGCCTCTTTGCCTCTTCAAATGACAGGTGTTTCTTAAGAAAGTAAATTCTATTAATTGCTATCTTTGCTATCTTTTCTATAGCAAAAAAAAAAAAAACCCTTGAATTTTAAATAATGACTTTTTAAAAGAGAGAAACTCTGAAGTGATGAACAGATTGCTTTGATCAATGCTTTGCTGAACAGCAGGCACAGTTGTTGGGAGACAGGTAGGAATACATCAAACATTTAATTTTTGCTTGACTAGCACATGAAGCTATTAGTCGGGAAGATTAGTAATTACCAAATCCTCTCCTCAATCAGACATGAATGCCACACAGCTCTGCAACTGTTTAGCTGTAATATGGAACTGATCTCAGCAGATGTAGTAAACTGTAGTTCCTATCCATAACAGACGAGAAAATATTCACACAGCCTGCGTCTCATTGTGGGTCTGTACTCCAGCCTTCCCAGCCCTCTCATTGCTCGAGTCTTTCAATTAAGTGCTTGCCTCATTTATATTCTACATCTGATCAAACACCAAAAAATGTGGATTAGTCACATTCCTACATAAATTTGAACATTATGTAACAAGCATCCCAGCAGTTTGAGAACAATTCTCAATGTGGTATTTTGGAAAGAGCCCTGGGCTGGAATACTGAACCTCACACTGGCTCTATCCACTCTACCCCTAGTCTGCTTTGGAAATTTGCGCTGATCCATTCCCTTTACACTCCTGGACCTTAGATTTTTGAGGGGCAAATGTACGGGGCTGGCATCCATTGTTTCTGAATTCCCCATCTGTTCTATTGTCCTCCTGGACACAGGCTGATTGGCATGAGAGACAGACTGGCATAGTGTGAAAAACCTTTTCCTTCACATCTCAGCTCAGCTACTTATTAACTGTGTGACCTTGGGCAAATTATTGAAAATCTCTGAAAGTGTTTTCTCATGGGTAGGTAGAGATAATATCAACCCCACTCTCTGCCTTACAAGGTTGGGAAAATACACCGGTTGCATCTAGAATGGCTGCTGTTATATTAATAGCATGATTTAAAAGAAAAGAAGGAAAGCCACCTTTTTTTCCTTTTCTAATCTTCTCTATAAACCTTGGAGAAAAAAAAAAGTAGAATAAAATAAAAGGTAGTGAGGCTGAGGAGATGGCTCGGCAGTTAAGAATAGTTGCTGTACTTGCAGATCAACTTCAATGCCCAGCACTCACACTATGGCTCACAACCACCTGTAACTCCAGTTTCAGGGGATCCACTGAACTCTTCTGGGATCAATGGGCACCAGGCTTTCACATGGTGCACATACATACATGTAGGCAAAAACGCTCATACATTTAAGGACCCTCTGAAAAATTGTAAACGAACAAACAAACAAACCAATGGTAATGTCAAGAACTCCTGACTCCACTCTTGCTCCACTCATTCATTAACCGCTAGCTTTAAAGAAATTGGCCTCTGCTGACATGTCTTTCCCTGCCTGGGATCTGTATGTCTCTAACTTGAATGTAGAATGCAGGGCTTTCTAAATCTCTGATTGCAGGGCCCAAACCTCAGAGTTTGTGGTACAAGAGCTCTGAGAACTTGGGTTTCTTAACATTCACCTAGCTAAAGTTACTGTTGGTGAGGATCACAGATGAGGTGAACTTGAAAGGTTTACGAGAGGGTAAGAGTACCAGGACCCATTCACGGAAGTGCTGCTTCAGGAAGGGAACGTGGGTCCTATGGATCTGCCTTGAGAGCTCCTCCTTTGATGTTTATGTTCAACCAATTTGGTGGCACCTACTGTCACTAGCTCTGCATTTCCTGGTGGCTTTATTGATAACAATAGTTCTCTCTTGACTATTAGTCCTTCTGGGTCTCTCTTCACTTTCACTGGCAAAGATCATCAGAGTAAACTCAGCCTTTCCTGACTTACATAATTTCTTATTCGGGGCTACTGTCCAAAACTGGAATTCCCAATGCTTTATGACGCTAAGTTTCTGCCTTTGAAGACACTGATCTTTCTGTATCTTTTACGTGTGTCTGTGTGTGTGTTTCATTTTTCTTTGACCCTGATCCTTTCTCCAACATACCTAAAGAGATCTTTCAGTACAAAGACTGCGTTCTATTTAAAGCCTGTTCGAGAACAGAGTGATCAAACAACAAGAGATGAAAACTAAGTCGCTGACTACACAGAAAGCCAGTCATGACCAGCTCTACCATCACTCTCTTCAGCCTGTGATTCTCACAAATGTTTCTACAGTAATGACTGACATTTATGGAGCTAACTTTATTACCTTTTGAGTATGAGGCACCAGTCCAGACATTCACTCTGTATCAACTGGCATAATCCAGGTAAGGAGCTCAAGGCATCTTACGTCCATCAAAGCCTGGTGCTCCTTAACTATGCCCTTTAAGGGAAAAGAGCCAGGGTCATCCCTAGAGGTGAGTGGAAATGAGGAGACCACATGAAAAGGAATTGGGGAAGAGACAGAGAGCAAAGGCTGAGGGACTATGTGTGGCCTCGAGACAGCAACTCCTAATTTCTACAGTGCTGGTGAGCTTGGCCCTTCCACCCCAGTCTCCAAAACCAAGCTAACACCTCTTTATTGTCTCAGAGGACGTTTATATTCACACTGACACTAGACAGTAAGGTATGGACCTCCCGTATCCCATTTATAATCCTCCTCCAACCCCAAACCCTCCTGCCATCATTGTCCCTCATTACAACAGCACACCCGTCACAACTGATGAATGCACCAGCACCTCACAATCCCGGAGAGTCAGCCCTGTGTCCTGGGGTCCTCTCTTGGTGCTGTGTATTACAGGTTTCTCTAGATAAGGACATCTATCTGCCGCTGTGCGCTCTCTCACACACAGCGTTCCCACTGCCTGGCGCATCTTCTGTACCCGCCCCATTCACCCCTTCCTCCTCCAATCTTCATTCTGGTATTGAGTGTACGCATGAGTCAGAACTCTAAACCAAACAGGGTAACCTATGGATGGACACAATAAATTATAACATGCATGGACATTTACCCTCTACAATCCTGTTTATATTGTGCGTAGGGAGAGAGAGAGAGAGAGGAAGGCAGGAAATAGCCTCTTAGACAATATCATTTAAGGAGCCATGTTAGAAGCTGACTACACATATAAGGAATTTGGTAGGGACACAGTCCTGAGGACAGGCCGTTTGGAAGTCTACAGGGTCTGTCTCATCATGGTGTCTCTGGACACCCATGGTTTGGGGAGCACTTAGTTGTTGGGAATCAATGGTTTCATATGTCCTGCAATGTCCTGACCTGTGTACCGAACTACTGTTCTCTCTTAATTGAATTTTAAGTCACAGACGTTTGAGTGGCCAATGATGTAATCAAATTAGTTGTTTGTGGTGATCCCCATGAAGCTCCTTACTTGCTTTAATATAAAAACATCAAGTAGTTTTACTTGGTGGTAATATGCACGGAATTTTCTAGGTGAAAATTGCCGTGTGCCATTACCCACCTAATTGGACCCGTTAAATATTAAGAATGGTTTGTCTATTTTTATACTATACATGTAGAACATACTCATAAATATACAGTGTATGCATATATGCATAAACATACACATTTATTTGAGTACTAGGCACCATTAAATTATATCACATATTTCATTATGGGTTCATATTGCCTTTATTTTTGAAAAACAAAAAAATAACTTAAATGGAGTGATACTAGCCAAATGCTACTTTCTAACTTCAACCTTCTGGATGTGTGCAAGCAGTTCACTCTGTTCTTATTCTCATGATAGCAGAGCTGTTCCCATCCATTTATACACTAAGACACATGATTTTGCTCTACAATCACTGTTTCTCCATTGCCTGCTGTACTACAATTAAAGAACTATCCCGGTATTTTTTGTATTTGGGTTGCGAGATAAGGTGTTTCACCTCAAGCTAATTTCAGAATAGTAAAGGACTGGTACAAAACAGTCAATCCATAGGGAAGCTGGGACCAAGAGATGCAGAAGTACTGAGTGAAGAAAGGCTAAGGCTTGCTAGGGCCCTCTCTTGCACACAGGAAGCTAACCGAACCAGCATTGTCCGGGGATGGACGGCCCTCTGCTCTTCGTGATAGCAAGGGCGTTGCATCAAGCACCGCTCCGCTTTCTTATTCTGTCCTCTAGCGTGCTTCCATTGGTTATGGCTTGCCATGGCACTCCAAGGACACAACAGAGACAATGTCCTCCAGGACCAGTCAGCTCTGACGAGAGAGCTGATCCCACAGAATAACGGCTGCTGGCACAACTGGACCCTTCCTTTGATATGCACATGTGCAGTTGTGCCTATGGGCGTACCGAGAAAACTAAAGTCCAAGTGGATCAAAGACCTCAACATAAAACCCAGACACATTAAATCGGTTAGAAGAAAAAGTGGGGAAGACCCTAGACCTCATTGGTACAGGAGACAATTTTCTGAACAGAACACCAACAGCACAGGCTCTAAGAGCAAGAATCAATAAATGGGACCTCATGAAACTGAAAAGCTTCTGTAAAGCAAAGGACATCAAAACAAAATGACAGCCTACAGACTGGGAAAGGATCTACACCAACCCTGTATCTGACAGGGCTAATATCCAGTATATATAAAGAACTAAAGAAGCTGAAAAGCAGCAAACCAAGTAAACCAATTAGAGTATTCTATCATTTCTTAGCACTCCGCTGCATTCCTCTTCCATCATTTATTGTGAAATGACTTGCTAAGGCTGTGTTCAAAATACTGTTCGCATTGTAACCACCAATTGAGATACCCTTTCCTTCAAACATGTTGGAAGGTTTGTTGAAGTGGGTTTGAATATTTAAGAGAGTAAAAAAAAAATTAAACTAGAAGTCAAGAAGAGACTTGGCCTCCTTTCATTTGCTAAACACATTCAATTCCAACGGTAGCATGTTTGTCCTAACTATGGCTGTCTGAACTGGCATAAACTACCTGAACTTACAACAGAGAAACACAGGGTCAGATGTGCATTGGGAGGTTTTTAATACATGCAAAACTAGGGAATCAAACTGATGCCATATGGTTCCATAGGCCCTATCCTCACCAGGGAACAGCTTCACTGTCTCCAGAGCACACAGATGTTAGGTTATCCAAACAGTCTGATCCCTGATCATGGGAAAGACACAGTGAAAGGTGCAGTCTTGGCTCTGCCTTTCAATGTATTCAATATTTCATGACAAAGCAACAAATATGAAAAGCACTGGAAGCCACTGCTCTGCCTTCCCTATCTGGGCACGTCACTCCTTGCATCAAGAGGTGGAGTCTATTTTCCTTTTTCTTTAGTCCAGACTACACTTGTGACTTGTTTTGGCCCAAGAGACGCAACATAAAGCTGGCTATATCATCTCATTACATAGGATTGAAGATCTCTTCAAGACCTGAGCTACTTTACCAAAACACTCAATCACCCCTCTAGACAATGAGGTCAAACTATCCTCCGGCTATCCCAGCCTCCTCATCTGGGCAACAGGCACAGGATGAAGCCATGCTGAGTCCTCCAACTCCAGTGGAAATGTTTCGAGCTATTGCTACCCAGCAAAGAAAGGCCCTGGTAAAATCTCTGATCCACTGACCAAAAGCACAAGGTGTCTCTGTTTTTAAGCCATTAGCTCTGGGTTTGCTTATTTGATACTGCATGTGGAAATGCCACGTGGAGCTGTGAAAGACAGTCCTGAAGGTAATGTGAAAGGGATTCAGGGAAGCAGAGGTTGAACTGGACATTAAAATGATGAGTGGCTGGTGAAAGCTACATTGCATACCCTCCCCCAACCACTGTCATGCCTGTCTTAGAAGAATAGCATCAAAATGGCAACTGATTAAAGGTACAAGAAAGGAACCAACGGCCGGCATCTCTGCCACCTGGCTAAGGCAATGTTTCTCAGAACCCCTTCCTCCTCATCCCTCCTCTCCCTGGTCATCCTCTTTTCTTCACTGACATCTTCCCATTTCTCTTCAAAGGTGCTCCTCCACCTACCTGAGCACCTCTATTTCCTGCCATAATAACCTGCTAAGATTTCCCCTCATGTCTTAATCTTCATGACTTCAAAAAAGGAGTGCTTTCCCCTAGCAGGTGCCCTCGAAGGGGTTGTGGAATTGTATGGTACCTGGTGTGCAATTAATTTGTTAGAAAGAAAAAAAAAAAGAAAAGAAAAGCGTGCGGTTCCCCCCTCCCCCGGCAAGGGAAGTAATAAAAGTCAATGACTTTTGCTAACTTTCTTCTCACAGTTTCTAATGAGTCAACATGTGTTGAGGAGAAATTAGTCAGAGCAGAATGAATCCTATTATGCAGTTCCACTTTTGTAAGCGTGAGTCAGAGATTCCTGTGTGGCAGCGCTGTGAGCACCTGGCTGCTGGGAGTAGGGTTGGGGTAGGGGGTGGGGTGGGTAAAAGGACTCTTTCTTGAAAACTTAGAAAAGTAGCAGAGAATCCTTCAGAGTGCAAATAAGAAAAGGAACAAAGACCCTGGGCAGGCTTTAGTTCCCTTATTATGGGGAAATGCACAACATTGTTTTTCTCCTAGCCCTCTGCCCTGTGAATGGTCACAACTAGTAACGGACCTGGTGAAGCCCCTACTGTACTTCATAAGGCAAACAGAAGTGAGATGAGTGTCCAGAATGGAGAGCTCAGCAGATCTGACCTCTCAAGCACAAACATGGTCCACCTACTTTTGATCATCATACCCATCACACGCTTGATCTGAGTTGTCTTCCTTGTGAAACACTGAACTGGGAGAGGGGAGGAAGCCCCAGGTGCTTGAGACATTGCTTGTCCCTTCAGGGGTTAGTAAGTACATGGAGATAAGATCATGGCTGGGGTGCCTGTATCTATGGGCTGCTCTGAGAAGATTTGTGAGCATCAATGCATCTTAAGATTCGACAGATATTTCTACTTGGGCTTTGTTAAAACATTACACACAGTATGCAACATAAGATATGGGGTAAAATGTACAAGCTATCCTCTTATTTTTAAAGCCCATGCATACTGTATTTCTGGAACCCCAAGTATGAACCCATTGTTTGATAGATTCCTGCAGAACAAAGTCTGAGGACCAAAGGTAGCAGTAATAACACAATGAAGCTGGAAACATTATTACATCGAGGCTGTGTTCATCACCTTTGCTACTGCACAAAGTCGCAAATACTCCTGGCAAAACTTATCTTTCCAGTAACTGATATGTTCAGGGCAGGGCAACAGTGTATTCGAATAGCCATGGTTTGAAACGCTCAAAATCTTTGATTTTACAAACAAGACTGAATTAGGCAGGAGAAGAAGAGACATATGGGAGGGCACAGAAGTGGCAAGCAATTATTTTTAAGTTGGATATATTCGAGCCTTACTTCGGCAAGGACCCAACCAGTAAATATCACTGTGGGAACGCTAACATGGAAACTGGTTTCGTCTTTGTTTATTTTGTATTGAATAAACATTGATGGGGAAGCTGTGTGCAGGGTATTGTGCCTCCTACAGACCTGCTCGTCCATCTGCCTTGTCAACCTTTCTGTGGAGACAGAGTGCCAGGACCACAAACTCAGTGTGTCCAATTGAAACTCATCTGGCCCCAAACCTGTTCAATCCGTCTGTGTTTCCTATCTGGGTCCATGATGTCATCAGCCTCCTAAATGCTCAAGTGTACCCTTGTCATCACCTTCAGCCTTCACCACCTCCATTGCAGCTCCCCACATACCATACCAATGGCCAAATATGATCACATTGCTCCCCTGTTTCTGTTTAATAGTTCCAGCAACTTCTTGCCTGGTCCTTTTAATCACCTGTTGGGTAGCCTTTCCATACAAGGGGACCTTGCAGGATCTTTGCCACCGTGCATTTATCTGTTTGGAAAAAAGGGGACAGGTTAGCTATGGGAGAAGAGAACTCCTCCTCTTGTTGATTTGAATATGAGAAGACAGAAGAGATGGAGCCAGGATAGATCTTCATAAATCTCTAAGAAAAAGAAGACAAGACATTTAACCTTCATGCCTGGGAAGATACTCAAGAATATGGGTCAGTATGGGTCAGACATTCACACTCTCTCTCTTTCTTCCAGTTAAATCCATGCCTCACCATCCAGGGAACTCTGGTTAACACTGTAGTTAGTTATATGCCCTGTCAGATAAGGAATAGATTCCCTTTAGAACCTATCTAATTTGCTTCCACTTGCTAATATCTTGGAGAAGACAGCTTAAGTTTTGCCTTTAGTATAAGGTCTACATTTAGACTCACTTTTCTCATACTTCAGGAACTGTTTACTCAAATATCTCTAGTTAGAATATTCCTTCTCCCATATTTATTCTTTGAACTCCTATTGAAACTATGATGGCCTTCTCAGTTGCTATGGTTCATATGAAGCTCCCTTTGCTTTAATTCCTGTTATCAGGCTTAATTCATAGCTTGCGAAAGTACATGAAACTACGAACATTTTAGGGTATAGGTATAGGTCCCTAATGTCACCTTCAGTAGCCTGAGGCACTTTCCCAGAGTTTAGAGGAAACTTGCTTCAGGCCAAAACATAATTCATGGCTCAGGCACTTGAAAAGGATGTCAAGATTAGTCCGCAGAGTTCGAAATTGTATTAAAAATTTTTGAATACAAGCTTGAGCACGAGACACAAGAGAAAAAAGGATTACTAAAAAAGAAAGCCAGATGGGCCTAAGTGTGTGTCACAGCCCACTGGTTTCACAACAGTCCCATATAGAATTTTGAATATACTGTCTATTTTTCGTTAGTTTTCTATTGATGTGAAGAGACATCAGAACCTATTAGGGCTCACAGTTTCAGAGGGTGAGTCCATGACCATCATGGCAGGGATCATGGTAGCAGGCAGGCAGGCATGGCACAGGATTGATAGCTGAGAGCTCACATCTTGATCCACAAGCATCAGACAGAGGAGAGAGAGAGAGAGAGAGAGAGAGAGAGAGAGAGAGAGAGAGAGAGAAGTAACTGCGAATGACAATGCCATGAGCTTTTGAAACCTCAAACCCACCCCCGGTGACACACATTCTACCACAAGGCCATACTTCTAATCCTTTCCAAACAGTTCCACCAGCTGGGGACAACTCATTCAAATCTATGAGCCTGTGGGGGATATTCTTATTCAAATCATCATACTGTCTAACTACCAGTTTGCTCTTGAGGGGCATCTGGTAGGACTATATCCTATAAGTTAAAATTCTGAACCGCAGGGACATAGAAGTTGGAGGTCTTTACCATAAACTGTCCCGTTTGAGAAGCTCAGGCAATCTCTGGGGAAAAGAATCAGGCCCCACCCAAAGTGGCCTACAATCAGGCCTTCAGCATAGTTTATTGGTACCTTAACAGAACACATCTGTGTATGAAAATGATATTAATTCTGTGTCCATAGCCTGGCAGTGAGCATTTTTAGTTGTGCTGAGATACTTGCTTCTCAGCTGGAGAGACGCTCTAATGAAACTCCAGGATGATGGGTATCTCTCTCTTCTCATGTTTCCACCGCTTCCCTATGTCTTTATCCTGCCTCAGAACTACTATAGTGCCTATCGTGTTGGGTTTTCTACTTTGCATACCCCTTTTCCTCCTCAGTAACAAACCCTGTCTTGCATTCTCTTCTATCCCGAGCCCTTCAATTGTTTGCTGTACCAATAAATAATCTTATTTTCCTTTTAGTATATCCTTAACCTTTACCAGCGTTTCATCCTAGACATTCTGTTGCCTTAGTCATCACAATAATGGTGACATTTTACGTAGTGCTCATTACCTACAAGGCACTGTTCTCAACAACGTTTGAACTGCATCATTTAATATCCATAATAACTCTATGAATTTAGGCATTACGGTTCTGGGACTCAAGTTCACACAAACCAAATCCGAAGTCAATACTCTTAATTCCACACTTTTCTTCCTTCTATAAGACTTCAAGGAAAATGTTGTGGCTTATTTTCATCGCACACAAATGGCTAAAATGCAGACATTGCCTGATAAAGCCGCTTCTAGAAAGATCTGACAATTCCAAGCTTGGTGAAAAGGGCAACATGACGATCCATTAGGGCACTGCTGGTGGCAGTATCGAGAAGAGGTATCAATCTGGAAAACATCTTAGCATTATCGAGTAAGCTGAAGGTACCCTAGACTCATCATCCATTGAGTGTATGAGAGGGACCATAGACAAATCTGTGTCCATATGCACGCGTCACAGGGTACAAGCCTGCCCATGCTAGTGCTGCTCTGAGAAATCCAGACAGCCAGGAGTGCTGTCAACGGGAGGATGGATGAGCATACCGTTACGGTCACGTTCGTGACTATTTCAAACCAATGAAAAGTAATGAATTATATCCCCCCGCCCCAAATCACACAGATAAAGTGTACAAAGAGAAGGGTGGGTGGCGGATAGGACTGAACAGCATGGCTGATTTCAATTAAAGAATGAAAATGGGCAAAATAAGGACTGATTACGGAGTCATATTCTTATGATGAAGCTGAAAATTAGCAGTGGAATGACTAACACAGAAGTCACACTAAGGGTGACAGAGGGGAAGGAGGGAGTCTGAACCAGCTCTGACAAACTGCTGGGAGGTTTTAAAAAAGGACTAGTTTTTGACTTGGGTATTTCTTGACTTGACACATAGTTTGCCTTAAAATAACTGGCTAAATTCTAATGACTGTAGCACTTCTTTGCGTGTCAATTAAATTTCACAATAAATAGCAATTCTTTTAAAACACAAATGGGGTAACCTGTTTCCTGGGCCCCCTTCTGATATTTGGAAGCTCCTGTCTGTCTACTCCTCTCTCTTTCTCTTCCTACCTCCCTCTCTGACTCTCTCCTTTTTTCCCCTCCTCTTTTTCTCCTTTCCCTGCCTCTCAAGTTCCCACATGTAAATCTATAACAAATAAATAAACAAGTAATTACTGGGTGAAGTAAGATCCTGAGAGAAACAGGGAGAAGGAAGACTGTGAGGAGACAATGGGGAAACAGCTGGTTTCCCTTGTCCCCTCACATCCCGATATGATATGTAGGATGGTACCACACACCAGTGTCTTCAAAGGAAGGAAGGGTAGAATGGGCACCCTCACTGTCAAACCAAGGAACTGAAAAGAATGGGTTTGAACATCAGAAAGCCCCCCAACCCACAGAATCTTGTGAAAGGGCTAGACCTTCTGGAGTTTTCAAACCGGAAGTAATTCTTTGTGCTGTCTTTTCTTTGAATCCCTGCATAAAGCTGGGAGAAGTCTCTATTTGGCATCACCACCCCGAGAGGGTAGCCCAAGATATGCTGTTATATTTTTGGTACAGTCTGGAGAAAGCAAATGCATTTCTAGAAACAAGGGTGGTTGTGGCCAAGCTGGAAGAACACACCGAATGGAAAACAACTTTGAAAACAGGCAAGATAATCAAATTTAAGTAATCTAATTCATTCTTTCTGTCCCTCCTGAGCACAGAACAATAAAGCCGCTGGCTGGCGAATTTTGGCCACTTTGCCATGGACCAAACCACAGAAGTACATTGCCTTCAAATACAGGATTGTGGCAGTTGTGGTTTTGAAAGCAGGAACCCGCTGCATCATTCATTCCAGAAATCTTTCAGGGGTTTTATTTTCCCTTTCAAGAAAGCAGGGGAACAACAACATTCCGCACATTCTTCCACGGAAATGATTGACCAGCCTCGAGGGCAACTTTGCTAGTTACCTTGCCCGATACAGGATACAGACATACTGGTAACAGACAGAAAGACGTGGAACCTCTGTTGGTCCCACATTGGTACCGGCTCAGCCCTTTTCTCCAGGCAGTGGGAGGCTGGCAGCTTCTTCCATGCATTTTCTCTGAACTGAGCAGTCCTCACATAGATCAAGAGCGCTTGTGTCTCTCAGGCGTTCAATTCCTTCTTCATCTTCTTTTCCACTCCCTTCCCTCTCTTGTCTTGGGCAAACTCTGCAAGCTGGCAGTCTGATCACCAAATCAAGGTCATTACCACATTTCGAAGGAATGCTATGAGGGAGAACAGAGCAGGCTGCCAGAGTAGGAGGGTGCCACTTTTCAGATCACAGCACAGCACAGAGACAACAATTTCCCAACAAGCACCATCCTTTGTTGTAAATAGATGTAGTAGAGGCACAGATCAGTGTCACAGTCTCTCTAAATGATGAAAACTATTATCAGTAAACACAGGTGGGTTCCAGTTCTATGGGTTAGGTAGCACTTAAGATTTATTTGTTTGCTTGTGTTAGAAAAACCTATACGAATTGAAGAACTTGAAGGCTATAGAAAAAGGAGTTCACCTGCAAGTATAAACTGCATCGCTCATCACCTCACTACCAGATAACTACTTAGGAATGTGGTTTGTTTGCTACCTTTATGTTATATTATAGGCATTTGCTTTATTCAAAGGATTTCACTAGAAGCTACACAATACAAACAAAATAGGTGAAAGGGCTTATATCTAGACATGCTAATTCAGCTCATTATTAAATTTATAGAATTCTGGGAAATTAGTCTCCAATGCAGTTGACGTAAATACAAATCAGTCAAACCACTCAGTTTCTCCTTCTGCTCCATCACAGCTGATGGCTTTTGCTGTGGGCCTGGTAGGATCAAAGATTGGTCAGATCTCACCATGGCCTGGCTTTTCTCTCTCTTTTTCTCTCTCTGCTTTCTTCCAGAAAAAAGCAAACTGCTATCACCTCCTAATCCTCAAGTGTCCTGGGTCACATGTTGCCAAAGCCTCCTGAAATGAATCCAAACAAATGCACCCTGCTTCAGTGTGTCCAGTGTTATATCATTCTGTGTCGCTTCATCCTTGTAAGGAAAGGGAGGGACAAATCTGCAATCACCCTTCCCCCTCCCCCACACAGACATCCATTGCACTCTATTTGGTAATGCTGGTTTTGGAAGCTAACTTAAGTGGTTAAAGGCTTCCAACGTTGCAAATACAAAAGTGCATTCATTTCTATAGTCAAATAAGTTAAAAACAAAAAAAAATCTTTATATAAAAGGGCTATGTCTAGATAAGGATTGTTCCTAAACTCAATAGTAAAAATCCTATCTATCACCCAAAGTGGAATTACACTTAAGTTTGCTCTTAACTTGGTAAGAGGAGGGAAAAGTGAATAATATATCTGTTGATAACAACACATGCCTCCTCTTCTGCCTGTCACGTAGCAATGAAATCTCCAGCAATAAATTCAGAAATAGTAAAGAGTACTGAAAGCTTCCGACTTTCTTCAGGATCTGGCCTATATACCTGCACTACAAAACCTATAATCTTAATCTACACAAGGGATATTTGTGGGAACCTCAGTTTGATCAGTGAAAGAATATTAAAAAGATTACGGGACATAGAAGGGTGAATGAGAGTTTGCCAGGAGGGAAGTTGCTTAGTGAACAAGTCAATAAAAAATATCTGTAATAAAGAAATTTCACTATTTATGGACACACAAACACGTGGTATAAACTGCAACGAACCTGTTGTAGCCACATATTTTTACACTCCCAAATTGTTTGTTAACTCTTTTCCTTTGGAATGTATGTGTCTCCTCTTTGGATATATAAATTTAAACTATTTTTGTAATCAACTCTAGCAATCAATCCCTGAGACAAGGTTTTACTATGCAGCCCTGGCTAGCTTATAGCTCACTATGTAGACCAAGCTGTCCTTCAGCTCACAGAGATCAACCTACCATTGCCTCCCTGGGATTAAAAGTGTGTGGCACTAAATATAAATATCAGTGGAATGAAATTTCTGTTATGTTATGTTTTCTAAGAGCAAATTTCAAAATGAAATTAACACCAACTTCTATAATTGATATTGTGTGCCTTTTTATATACAAGGATTTGTATGGATTTGTGTGGTGTAAGGTGTTAGGGAATCAAACTTTCTTTAAAAGTGTTAGGTGGTTTCATTGCCATCTTGGGTTGTTGTTGTTGTTTTGTTCTTTGAATAAACTGCCATTTGAAATGTCCTTTATAACACTCTAAGCTATATTCTATTCTTAGAGGTTTGCTTATTTCTACTCCAGATCATATTGTTTTAATTGTTAGAGTTTTACAAAACATGTTATATGTTGGAAATTTATTTGTTCTTACTGTACAGGTATTTAAACCCCATCCCATAATTTCTAGACTTCTTAACAAGGTCTGTGCCATTTAAATACTGTACATACTGAGCCTGTAGATGGGCCCAACACAATAACAGACAGTAGAAGTAAGTACTTTGTCTGAGTCCGGTTAGGTGGCACAGTGGGTAAAGTGCTTACTGCCAAGCCTGATGACCTGAGTTCGGTTCCTGGGACCTGCATGGTGGAAGGAGTGAGCCAGCTCCTAGGCTTGTCCTCTGACCTCAGCATGTACACATGGTGGGCAGGGACCCGTGTGTGTATACACACGTACACACACACGAGCACGCACGCACACGCACACACACACACACACACACACACACAAAATAAAAACATAAATGTAAAAGAGTTTTAAATATTCTGTTACTATGCAGTCAGCTTTGGCTTGGAGCTCAGTGGTAGCTCCAGCCTCCCAGGTGTTATAACGGAGACAATAGGTAGAAGACCGGTTAGACTGAATGGGCAAAGCTCCTTTATGTCTCAAAGGTGGAACACAGTACATCCTCAAAAAAATTCCCATTCGTTGGCCTGTCTTGCCTTCTGTTGTATTCAAGTAGGTACAAGTAGAAAATCA
This sequence comes from Meriones unguiculatus, assembly GCF_030254825.1. Taxonomy (NCBI): domain Eukaryota; kingdom Metazoa; phylum Chordata; class Mammalia; order Rodentia; family Muridae; genus Meriones; species Meriones unguiculatus. The sequence goes on from NC_083349.1 coordinate 44,611,254, forward strand.
AACTGAGAACCATTATTTGCAATCAGGGAGTTAATATCTTGAAGGAATCGAAGATATCAAAGATAAAGAAGCCCTGCTGTAAGGTACATCAAGATGTAAAACCAAACAACTGCCAGGTCTGTTGTCGTGGAGGGCAACTGACCTGACCAAATGGCACAGAAGTATGATGCCCAAGGAAGCAACGGACAGATGACCACGCCACTTCCCTAAGGCTGTTGAAAGAAACACACCAGCTTAGTGTCCTAAAACACGCAGGGATTCACCAACAGCTCTGGAGAAGTCTGAAATCAGCGTTACCGAGTGAAATGTGTTGATCATCCTCATGAGACACTGAGGGGAAGATCTGTGTCCTCACCTGCCGGCCTTGGTTCAGAACTATATTCTCTGCATCTCTCAGCACCTGCCTACTCCTGCATTTTCATAGCCAGCAATGGAGAATCATCTTGTATCCGTCCTCATGCTGGCTCTAGCTTTAGTGAAGTCTCCCTTGGTCTCCCTCTTCTGAGGACACATGGTATAACATTTAGGGCTTGCTCCAGATAACGGCGCAAAGTATTTGTTTCCAGCCCTTAACTTCCACCTGCAGAGTCTCTAGAAGGTGCTAGCGATTGAGCTCATGGGCTAGGTAAGCACGCTGTACTTGAGCCACAACCCAGCCACGGTTTCCCTTTTATTCTTCTGGATCTAAGCCCTGCTCTCCTAGAACTTCCACTCTAATCGCCGAAGAAACACACCACACACACCTCTACCTCAAATAAACACACATGTAAGCAATAGATAGTAGAGCTAATATGTATTTAATTTCTTAAAAAGTGAGGTAACAAATAGAAAGTGGTAGAGCAGAGAGAGTAGTATTGTTTTCTGTAGAATGTCAGAGATAGACTCTGTAATATAACATTGCATCAAAGAAGGAACGAGTCGGGTGGCTGGCTAGAGGTAGGATATTCTAGGCCAAGAAGCTAGCACACACACAAGCTATGATTCTTCAGGGTGCTCCTATGGCTAAAGAGCAGTGAAGAAACAGGCCCACCTCTCCTGATGTCACACATCTACGCTCTTCTTCTGGCTCTTCCCGTCTGCTGGATTGTGTAGTCAATTTAGCTGTTTACAAGCAAAGGGAATCAGGCCCATCATCCCCACCCAAATCTGGAGAGGCCGGTAATTATGACTCAATAAATGGGTGCAAAAAAATTTTTTTTTTCCTAAAGGCAGAACCTAAATCTCCCTACAGACAATAGCATCATCATCCCTAATGTTCCTGTGTCAGGATGTGAGGATTTTTCCCATCACAATAAATGGACATCAGAGATTGGCAGAGATGCACAAACAACCATTAATAAATGACCTCCCTCTTTTGTTACTGCTGTCCATGAACCATCGGGTCATTTCCCCACAGCCCTGATCCTAGAAACATCGGCCCCCTTCACTGTTTTAATCAGTTTCCCAGACTCACTACCCCTTGCTAAGACAGCAGACATACCTCCTAGTCTAACCATACCTTTCAATTTTTATTTCTTTTCTATGAAGTCTCTGCTCATAGGAACATTTTAACGTAAACAAAAATGAGAATCCATTTGCTTTTTGCCATTTTAATTCACAGGCTCTACAGGGGTGGCTGAATTGCTTTCTCTGCCCTGACATATGCCATTATTGTAATTTTTCTAAAGTAATTTTTATTAATTACCTTATATGCCACAAGTGACATTGTAACTGTAGATTAAAGGTAGCTCCCTTTAACAAACGAGCAAACATAAGCAAAGGGAAGGCTGGGCCAGAACTGAACCCAAGCATCTTGAATTGTACAGAGCCTGTCCAGACTCTGCCACGCCTCCCATTTCCTTCCCACTGGAGCTTCAGCTTCCTTCACTTTAGCTTTCCTCTACCCCAAGATCTTCTTGAAACTCAGTTTGTCCTGCCCCTCCACATGTGCACTTCCGCTGTCTCTCAGCTCTCAGGTCTCTGAGCCTTCTCTGAAGCCCTCAGCCTTCAGCCCAGCCCATGAAGTCTGGGTGGTTATTTATCTCGCAATTCCATCTATGATCTCCTCTCTCCGAAGCAATCTGTGTTCCCTGACCTCAGGGAACACCTCGCACCTCCACTGTGGCATGTAGAGAGGGCATGGAAAGGGCTGAAGACTGATGGCTGCTTTTCCTCAAATCAAAACTGTGTGCTTCTGCTACACTGAAGGTCTCAGAAGTCAGCGATTCTGCCCCTAATGTGTTGGAGTTAATTGCAAGATGATTATTTTTCTTTTTCTTTTTTTTTTTTTTCTTTTTCACAGCCTCATAAATTTGAGAAAGTATAACACTTAAAAAAAAATCTTATTCCAAAGCTAGGCATGGTGGTGCACAGATGTAATCTTATCACTTAGGGAGGCAAAGTGGATCTCTGTGAGTTCGAGGCCAGCCTGGTCTACAAAGCGAGTCCAAGACAGCCAAGGCTACACAGAGAAACCCTGTCTCAAAACAACAACAAACAAACAGAAAGAAAACCATCTTATTATTCCAAGCCTGGAAAGGTTGCTCTGCAGATAATGACCCCTGTCATCAAGCCTGGGGAGATCTGAGTTTGATCCCCCAGACCCCACAAGGTAGAAGGAGAAAATGGTTTGTCCAACCCCTCCTCAGACCTCAGACCTCCACATCTCCAGGAGAGCACATCTCACAAAACAAATGAATGAAAATATAACGTAAAAACCCGACACTTGTCTTACGACCTCAGTTGGTGATTTCAGCGGTTTTGCTCAGCATGGTGGAATAGAGGGAAAGTGGATGGACATCTCAACCACACCAGTGCCTTACCACAAAGGTTTGGACACCATTCAGCAATCAGTAAAGTTTCGTTTACCATTTGCATGACTTTTGAAAAGATAGATAAATAAATAAACAAACAAGTAATTAATTAATTAAATTGCACGTAGAGTTAAGGCCTCCAGCCCTACGTTAAACATTCAAAGCCTGTTGACCAGCCTTAAAACCAGGATCCCTGCTGGGTGAAAAATGTGTCTGAAGCACACATAGATAATGTCATCTATAATTTATTTTCTCTCCTGAAAAAGGGAACTGAGAGGGAAATGTTTTAAAACCAAGTAAGTAAAACAGAGAGGCCCAGAATCTTCTTCAAGAGTGATTAAAAATAGGAACTGTGCGGATCGTCGCAGCAGCTTCTCTCGCAGCTGCGAGGCCCCCCTGCACCTCTGGAAGCCCAAAGTGTTGGCAGCAGCACACAGCAGTGCAGGGCAGGTGTGCACCTACCCCTCTGGGGTGGGGGAAGGGCTGCATTTCATTCCTTCTGTGTGAGTATGCAGAAGGTGTTTTTTAGAAGGTTTTGGTCCTGAAGAGCAAATCCAATGCAGGATACATGCTAAGGACATACACTGCCACCGAGTTACCTCCCTAGCACGGACTTGAACAAAGTCCTTTGAATTTAGTTAATCAGCGCTCTGTGACTGTGCTATACACAGTCTATGCCACTTTCGAGCAATTTTATTTTTAATTTGTGTTTGTGTGTGTGTGTGTGTGTATTCTTGTGTATACATGTACATCTGTCTGTAAAGGTGAGCAATGAAGCCTGTGAATAGGGGGCAAGATGTTGGGTATCTCCCTCAGTCCCTTCTCCGTCTCTCTCATTTCCATATCTATCTATCTATCTATCTATCTATCTATCTATCTATCTATCTATCTATCTATCTATCTATCCATCCATCTATCTATCTATCTATCTATCTGTCTATCTATCTATCCATCCTATCTATCTATCTATCTATCTATCTATCTATCTATCTATCCATCCATCCATCTATCCATCCATCCATCTATCTATCTGTCTATCTATCTATCCATCCTTTCTATCTATCTATCCTATCTATCTATCTATCTATCTATCTATCTATCTATCTATCTAATCTATCTATGAGTCACGGTTTCTCTCTAAACCTGGAGTTGACCTAATTGGTTAGACCGGCTGTCCAGAGAGTGTCCCAGTGTCTCTGTCTCCTCAATACTGGGATTACTGGTGGCTTTTTCCTTTCTTTTTTTAAATATGAGTTCTAGAAATCAAACTCTTGTCATCATTTTTCTTGTGGCATGCCACTGAGCTCTCTATCTAGGCCCTAAGTTACTGCTTAATAAGTAAAGGTAGGCATCATAAACTCATTTCTTTTCTTATTTCCACTCTGCCCCAAGCCCCATAATTCAGCACAGCTCTCCCAGTTGAATCCTAACCTCTCATATTAAGGAGAGAGATTGAAGTTTCTACCAAGACGAGATTGGCAGGATGATATCAGAGTTTCACTACCCCCTCTTTTCCGCACCCCAGATTACCACACATCACTGCAGAATGCTCGCTCTGTTACAAACGTTCATGGTTGTCCTTCCTTCCTTCTCCCGATTCCCTGCTCCCAAATTGCAGCACATTGGCTGCATCTTCAAAGCAATGCCCAGGGTTTAAGCTGAACAGTTCTCCTCGAAGCCTACGGGAGGCACACAGCAAGAATTCTGTAATATCTCAGAGGATTTACTCCTTTTTAAGTTCCTTTAGACGAAGCCTTTGCAAAGGGATTTACAAGAACTGAAGATTATTTAGTGATAATGGGTAAGAAATGCGGCTGGAAGTGTAAAAGGCAGCCGCCTTCCCACCGAAGGAATTCCTTCCAAGCAATGTCATTATGGAGCAAAGAATGCCAAATGAATTTAATCATTAGCTTCTAATGGAAGGCCTTGGCTAAACTTGATTCTCCTTGCTATGTTAGTGATTTTCTCTCCAGCGGGGCCCCTGACAAGTGTAAACAAAGAGATGAGGGAGCGCCATTAATCTCAAAGTGGGTGAGACAGGCCTGGGCCAGCAAGTCCTGGAAAGAAGCAAGTCGCCCTCTTTGATTCCCCTCCTGCTCCCTGAGTTCCCAGAGCCCCCCCCCTCAACCAATGGGTCTTGGCCAGTGGATGTCAAATGGGGACTGTTAAGTGCGCCAGGGCAGGATTCTCTCAAACAAAATGGGAACCCAATAATTCTCCCAGATTAAAAGCACCAACCTCTGTCTTTTGGTGTTTGCACCAGATTTAAAAAAAAGAAAGAAAGAAAGAAAGAAATGTGTAATTCGGTGGCATACCACAGTTTAAGGCAAATGCTTTCCAGCCAGATAAATGTTTCTAGGATTCGGAAGGGGACGCATATATAACAGCTTTGCATAGGAATCCTCACACCGTTTCAATTACCCAGAGTTCACAGCCCAAATCTTCTGAGTTGTGTCATTAATTAAACGTTAATCCAAAAATGCCACCCTTGAACTTCTAACCCTGCAGTTTTTTGAAATGCTTAACTCTCCTCTATCGTGTATTCTGCGTGGTAATTGAGTGACCGCTGGACACTTTTCTTTTGGTAATTGGGGGTGGAGATGTCTTCCTGGTCTTTGCGTTTCTCTTCTTAAATATTTGAGCGATTTCTACCGAAATAGTGATTTAGTAAGTAAACAGATCCCAAGAAATTGCCCGGAAATGATTTAAACACCCTGTCTGCGAGCGCAACTGTCATCTCTCCTAGAGGCAGCTAGAGGTCCTGGTTAAAAGTCCCTGAGGGGGCTTGAGAGACGGTTCAGTAGTTGAGAGTGATGGCCGCGTGTGCAGGGGATCTGGGTTCGGTTCCCAGCACCCGAATCAGACATCTCACCACTGTCTATCTGCTTCCAGAGGACGCGTCACCCTCCGTGGGCACCTGCGAGCACACGGTCCACAGGCACACATACACATGATTTCAAAATAAATAAGCCACCCATTCAAGACGCATGCTTAGTATTCACAGCCCTTTCCTCTCACTTCGCATTTTTATTGGCCCAAGACTGCGTGCTGTAGGAAGGCTTACTTCAGCGTCTTCAGATGGGCTGGCTGCCCCCTCTGCAACCAAGGCAGAGTTGGAAGCAAGGTCCCACGACAGCACAGCATCTCCCACGGAGCCGTTTTTGTGTATAATGATGCCATATTCTTGGGTTTTCCCGAGAGTGGCCTCTGCCGTTCTGCAAGAGAATTGGAATGTGGGGGTCGGGAAATAGAGACGAGGGGCGAGGCTCACTACAGCTCAGAGTGCACCTAGGTGTTTGGTGTGCATGTGTGGAACCTACGGAGTCCAAAAGAGGGAGCCAGATGCCCTCAAACTGGAGTTTCAGATAGTTGTATGCTGTCACATGGGTGTTGGGACTGAACCCTAGTTCTCTGGAGGATCAGCAAGGGCTCCTAATCATTGAGCCCTTTCTCTGGCCTTGAAAGAGCCTTTAGTCCTAAACACAGACACAACTCAGAGCTTCCCCGGGTTACCTCAGCTACCAGCTTCTTCATTTTCATCTGTTTTTCTCTGGCTTTCCCAGAGACAAAAGCCATGCCTAAGCGCCATTCTGTTATTCTTGTGGCACAGCAATGACGACCTTCGGAATCCAAAGGATGCTTGGGAAACAGCTTTGTTTTCAGAGAGAGACGAATAGAGAAAAAGGTTACGAAGCTAAGCATGGGACTGGGGATTTAGTTCAGAGGTAGGCACTGGCCTAGTATGTATGAGGTCCTGGGTTCAGTCTCTACTGGTAAAATGAACAACAACAAAACCAAACAAGAACCACAAAAGAAAAACAAAACAAAAGCTAGAAACCTGAACAGATCCTGTGGAGCCAGCAGCGTGTGCATGAAGGTGAGCAGCCCCAGGGTGAACCACTGATCAATAATACATCATCCCCTTCTGCTGTGAAACAGACCGTTTACTGTTTGCTGAATGGTACAGTATTTCTTTTGGATGAGGCTCTATTTCCAGTTTCTAGCGAGGTAGGCAACCAAAACCTGCCATTTTTAAAGTCTAAAGTTCTGTGAGTTTTTAAATGTGTGGTCACTGTCATTTAATCCCATAATGCTTGCCACTCAAACAAAACAAAGCAAAACCCATTGTAACTGTTAGCAATTTCTCCCAAATGTGCCCCCTTCCCCAGTCTTCTGGTAAGCACTAACCCACCTTCTGTCTCTATAGGTGAGCTTCACCAAAAAATACTTGCAAAAAGCACACAAAAAATATTTGCAAAAAGCACACACACACAAACCAAAACAAAACTATGTGCTGTCTCTTGCTGTCTGCAGCTTCTTTCATTTAAAACAATGCTCCAAATTCTATCCAGGCTGTTGCATGGGTTATTAATTCATTCATTTCTTTTGTTCGCCTGAAAAATATTACATTATGTACATATACTAGATTAGTTAATTTCACATTTTTATCCACATCTTTATTTACCCAGTCAATGGCTATTTCAGTAGTTTCCACTTTGGCTACTATGAATAATGGTATTTATTCATGTGCAAGTTTTTATGTGAACATTTGTGTCTGGTTCTCTTGGGTTTACAACCAGGGGTAGATTTTTGAGTAATGTGATAATTCTATTTTTAATCACCAAACTATGTAACATCTGCATTTTGTACACCAGTTGGAAATGCTTAAGTGTTCCTATTCTGGTCAGTTTGGACTATGTGTAACTAGTTACCATAGTCAACATGATTTACACAAGTCTTCCCCAGTTCTAAAGACTGGAAGTCTAAGCTCAGGGCACAGCATAGCAGGGTTCTCGTGAGGGCCCTCAGCCAGGTCGTTTACTGCTGACTTCTATTTTCACAGGAGAAAGAGTGAAGAATACAGTTCCTATATACATCTGCGTTCTGAATATGCTGTATATAATACACTTCTGAACGCTCTGTTCTTTTTCTTTGTTCTATAGTGTATGTAAAAGGAACTTTTATTCTTCTGCTTCTGTTGTTGTCTTGGAGGTTTAACTGCCTCCATCTGCTAACCTAAGCCTACTCCTGGAAGATTCTAGCCTCTGTACAATATAACTAGACCTAGATTGTTTTCAGCCTCTGAGTCTTACAAAACTCTTTCTTGTTCTTTCTGAGCTCTGGGCTGGCTGGTTCAGCTCAGCTGTTCTGGCTCATCTGTCTTCACCTGAGTTCTCTCTCTCTACAACCTGTCTCTTTATTACTGTCCCAGGGAAACTGTCTCTCTCCACATTGTCCCTTAAGCAGCTTCCCTTTCCTCTCTCTTCTCCTAAGAGTTGGGCATATCCTATTCTGTCAAATCTTTCTCTGATTTGTCACTGTTTCTGCCACTCAGTTAGACATCACTTCGAACAAGGGTATTTCCTTCTACAAACTAACTTTACCTTCAACATTTGGAATTAAAGGCGTGTAATAACACACCTGGACCAAACCTTTTCTTTACCTGAAACTTGCTCTATACCAGGCAGGCCTTGAACTCATATCTGTCTCTTTGTTTAAAGGCATGCATGTATTCTAGCTGGATCACATAGACCTAGAAAGTCTTTGGATGTGATCTCTTTCCGGAACAGCCATGTTCTGAATTAACATTCCTCTACAATTATACTGACCTAGGGTCCCAGTCACCTCCCAGTGCCATGCTGTTGTAATAATAGAGCTTCGTGTTATATTTTAATGTCTGGCAGTGATAGTATTTGTCTTGTGGTTGTGTTTTTTTTTTCAGTGTCTCCTGATAACTTTCAAATGTTTATTTTTCTATATTAAATTTAGCACCAATTTGCCTATAAAATAGATTCTTGGTGTCTTCCTTTTTTGGGAATTATATCTTGTTAACAAATCAAACTAAGGAAAGCCAGTATCTTCATAATGTTTTCATACTCAGGAGCAGGGAATAGTTTTTCAATGGTCAAAATATGTGTTTTTCTTATTCAGTAATATTTCAAAATTGCTTTTACATACTTCCGGTCAAATGAATTTGTGTTTCATCTGTGTTGCAATTATAAATGGCCAATTATTACCATGTGCATATATGTGTGTGTATAAGTCTGTACATGTAAAGTCTACTGGTTTTGCATGCTAATTTTATATCCCACTTCTTTGCATATGTTGTTTGAGTTTATTTTATTACTGATTCACTGAAATTTTTAAAGCGTTCTATGGTATTACCTACAAATCAAGGGGTTCCTTCCTTCCTGTTTAAATGTCTTTGATTGATCTGTCCTGTCACATGGCATTGGTCAACATATTTAGTGTAATGTTTATTTTTTTTGTCTTACTATCAATCTTAATAAAAATACCTCTAGTGTGCCCCCATTAAGTAGAATACTAGTTAGGATTAAGATGCACTTCTTTATAATGCTGAGAACATTTTCCTCCATTTCTACCTCCCTGAATGTCTTTTTTAATGAACAGATTATTAATTGTCTATACAAATAGTCATATTATTTTTTTCTGAGTTTTTAGAAACTAATCAAGAGAGAGGACCCTGACTAAAACACTCAATCCCCATCCCAAAAGGCAAAGAGGATGGACATCAGAAGAAGAAGAAAACAGGAAACAACCTAGGAACCTGCCATAGAGGGCCTTTGAAAGGCTCTGCCCTGCAGACTATCAAAGCAGACGCTGAGACTCATGGCCAACTGTTGGGCAGAGTGCATGGAATCTTATGTAAGAAGTGGGAAATAGTAAGATCTGGAGAGGACAGGAACCACATAAGGAGAGCAACAGAACCAGAAAATTTGAACACAGGCGTCTTCCCAGAGACTCATACTCCAACCAAGGACTATTCATGGAGATAACCATGGCAGTTTAGTGTCTAAGTGGGTTCCATAGTAATGGGAACAGGGACTGTCTCTGACAGGAACTCAGTGGCTGGCTCTTTGATCACCTCCCCATGATGGGGAAGCAGCCTTACCAGGCCACAGAGGAAGACAAGGCAGCCAGTTATAAAGAGACCTGATAAGCTAGGGTCAGCAGGAAATGGAAGAGGACCTCCCCTATCAGTGGACTTGGGGAGGGGCATGGAAGGAGATGAGGGAAGGAGGGTGGGATTGGGAGGGGGCTACACCTGGGATACAAAGTGAATAAATTTTAATAATAAATAAATAAGTAAATAAATAAATGTATAAATGTTAGGTACAAAAACAAGGTTTATTTATTTTATTTTATGGTATGAGTGTTTTGCGTGCAGGTATGAATGTGCCCATGGAGGCCAAAAGAGAGTATTGATTACATTTCCTGAAACTAGTTTCAGGTGAGGGCTAGGAACTGAACCCAACTCCTCTTCATGAACGGTAGGTGCGCTGACCACTGAGCCATCCCTTCAGCTCCCTGAGGCTGATTAGTAGCGTATTGTGTCACTCTCTTCATGACAAGCCAACCTTGCATTCTCTGACCCTCCTTGCTTGATTACCTTGTGTTATATTTGCTGTGGGACTCTGTTTGCTGATATTGTGCTTCTTGTCTCCCTAACTTTTTTACCCCTCTATTAAGATCCCATCAATAAATTTTCTTCAAAGATTCAAATTACGCTGAAAATTTTTGTTGTTTATTTTTTCCTGAATATTCATGGATCATATTTCTTCCTTCCTTCCTTTTTCTTTTTTCATTTCTTCTCCTTCCTTCCTTCTCTCTTTTCTTTCTTTCTTTCTTTCTTTCTTTCTTTCTTTCTTTCTTTCTTTCTTTCTTTCTTTCGTTGTACAACCCTCAGTTTTATGCTTCCTTCAGAAAAGGATTTAGTAGTTCCCCCATATCTTTTCAATCTTCTACTAATTCCAAACATTGCATCAGTACCACACAGGCTCTGAGGAGCAGGTAAAATTCCTTTACAAAACCAATGAGTTGTGACAACTTTCTGGTGTGGATTAGTTCCTTATTAATTATATTTACTTATTTACTTTGTAGATGTTGATCTGATTGTACGTTTTGGTTCTCTTGTTCTAAAGAAGTCTTCAGTGTTGGCTTTGTGTCTACTCACTGCTAGAACACTGGCCTGCCACGCACAAGTCCCTGAATCTGATCCTTAGCACCACAAACACACACACGACAACATGCATTTCACTAGGCTTTCAGATTTCTCTGCATAGGAACCTGAAAAGTATGTGATGTTTTAAAAGTTATTGTCCTCTAATGACTCTACCCTCCTGTCATGTCTTAAGTAGTATGTATACCTTACCTCTTTTCTTGATAACATTTATTAGTGGTTTATTTTGATGATTTCTTTTTTCTTTCTAAAATTAGATGTATGTGAGTGTGTGTCTGTGTGGTATGTGTCCCGGGTATATCTGTGGTGTGTGTGTATGTGTGTGTGTGTGTGTATGGTGTGTGTGTTGGTATACGAGTTTATGTGTGTGTCTGTGTGGTGTGTCTGAGTGTGTGTATGATGTGTGTGTGTGGTATATGTGTCTATGTGTGTGTCTTTGTGGTGTGTCTGAGTGTGTGTATGGTGTGTGTGTGTGGTATGTGAGTCTATGTGTGTGTCTGTGTGGTGTGTCTGGGTGTGTGTATGGTGTATGTGTCTATGTGTGTGTCTTTGTGGTGTGTCTGAGTGTGTGTATGGTGTGTGTGTGTGGTATATGAGTCTATGTGTGTGTCTGTGTGGTGTGTCTGAGTGTGTGTATGGTGTGTGTGTGTGTGGTATATGAGTCTATGTGTGTGTCTGTGTGGTGTGTCTGAGTGTGTGTATGGTGTGTGTGTGTGGTATATGAGTCTATGTGTGTGTCTGTGTGGTGTGTCTGGGTGTGTGTATGGTGTATGTGTCTATGTGTGTGTCTTTGTGGTGTGTCTGAGTGTGTGTATGGTGTGTATGGTGTGTGTGTGTGTGTGTGGTATATGTGTCTATGTGTGTGTCTTTGTGGTGTGTCTGGGTGTGTGTATGGTGTATGTGTGTATGTGTGTGTCTTTGTGGTGTGTCTGAGTGTGTGTATGGTGTGTATGGTGTGTGTGTGTGTGTGTGTGTGTGGTATATGTGTCTATGTGTGTGTCTTTGTGGTGTGTCTGAGTGTGTGTATGGTGTGTGTGTGTGTGTTATATGAGTCTATGTGTGTGTCTGTGTGGTGTGTCTGGGTGTGTGTATGGTGTATGTGTGTATGTGTGTGTCTTTGTGGTGTGTCTGAGTGTGTGTATGGTGTGTATGGTGTGTGTGTGTGTGTGGTATATGAGTCTATGTGTGTGTCTTTGTGGTGTGTCTGAGTGTGTGTATGGTGTGTGTGTGTGTGTGTGGTATATGAGTCTATGTGTGTGTCTTTGTGGTGTGTCTGAGTGTGTGTATGGTGTGTGTGTGTGGTATATGAGTCTATGTGTGTGTCTGTGTGGTATGTCTGAGTGTGTGTTTGGTGTGTGTGTGTGTGGTATATGAGTCTATGTGTGTGTCTTTGTGATGTGTCTGAGTGTGTGTATGGTGTGTGTGTGTGGTATATGAGTCTATGTGTGTGTCTGTGTGGTGTGTCTGAGTGTGTGTATGGCGTGTGTGTGTCTGTGTGTGTACTATAGCCCACATGTGGAGTCATAGGACAGCTCACAGGAGTCATTACTTTCCTTCCACGCCGGTGCCAGGGATCAAACCCAGATCAGGTCATGGGCTTGATGATGAGCACCTCTACAGGCTGAGCCGTCTCTGCAGCCTGTGGATTCCTTTCTTTAAGGATTTTGATTTTGACTTTTTAGGTAGAGCTGTTGCTCTGATCTTTGATTACTCTGTTTCAGCCCAGGGGGCGGGGAGGCTGCTCCATACAGCTGCTGTCCCTGTATGTTCTGGAGCTTTGACTGCTGATTATTAATTCTACGTTACCCCAATCCCTTTTCATAGGTGACTCTGTACACTGAGCTTTTCCATTCAAAACACTTCGTGGTTTTGTTTCCGTGTTAGATCATTGGAATTGGTGCCAGGTCTCAGCTTGCACAGCTACTGATTCCTCCAGCTGTCATTCCTCCAGAGTGACAGCTCTGGATTACCTCGATATTCCTCCAACATCCTTCTTATGTCTACGTCTCCAGTAATAATCCCTCTGTAAGGTACTCCTGACAATGACATCATACTATGTCATCTAAAATGCTATTAATCCAGTTCTGTTTCCACTTAGTTTTAAAGTTCAGAGCCATCAGGGCCCTAAACATAAAGTCTGGATTCCTTCTAAGCACAGCACCACAGGACTCTTCACACTCTCGCGCCTTCTTAACTCCCCTGAAAGTCTGTTCTGGCCCTTGATCCTCCACCCCTCTCGGCTGGGCTTTAGACATGGTGGGTGATTACATGCTCCTTTAAGGAAGTAGGGTCAGTCGCTCTCTTCCAACCGTTGCTATGCTGCTCCCTCTGCGTGGGCTTCTGACTCTATTTTCTGTCTATATAATAAGCTTCTGCTCATCCTTCAACACTCCTCTTGTATCCCGAGCCCAGAGCATTTGTACAGAGTAGAGGATAGCTCGTGGTACATGCACGGGGCTGGGCAAGGACAGAGAGACCTGAAACCGCCCTTCGGGTAGGGTGGTTGTTCATTTGCCTCGTCCACACCCACATCTTACAGGCACAGATATAAGCAAGAGAGAGCTGGCGTAAAACAAGTGAAGGGGAAACAAGAAGACCGGGAGAAGGGCTCAGAACGTCCCCATCAATGGACATAGTGGTGCATGCCTTTAATTCCAGCACTCTGGAGTCACAGGACCAGGGGAGGATGGTGTAGGCCCACATAAGCCAAGGAGCCCTAGCTCACACACTGACAAGCAGACCCTGCTTACCTGGGACTGATACTAAGGCTCAGTGCCAGGCTCCTTTTGTGTAGCCGAGGGGCTGGCAGAGTGATGGCATCAGAGGCTCCTGACTGCCGGGGCCACACAAGTCTTCTACCTTTCCTTTCCCCTCGCCTTCCTTCGTCTTCATTTCCCCTTGGTCTCCCCCCCCCCCCCCCGTCCACCGTACTTCACATCTCCTCAAATTCAGTAAGCCGTCAGGTTAAAATAGAACCAGCAGGCCAATGCACATAGGATGGAGAAGTAGCAGCTTCCTGGTGTGCAGTCTGTGACTAGAACCCAGACTGGTGTGGTTATTCTGGGGTTATTCTGTCTCAGCACCTGGGCTACCAGGATTTTATGAATATTGGCTACCCTTCCTGTCCAGGGGAACATTGTCATTGGCAAAATTAAATCTCCCTTCAGCGTGTAAGTGGACAAATAACAGTGAGGGCATGTGACGCCCATTACAACTCATAAATCACAGCAGCTCATTTCATACAGCCAAAAAGAGAAGATAAAACAGGTATTCATAAAATATCATCCTAGGGGTGTAATCGTGCAAGAAGTTTTGATGAATTGTTGACTTATATTTTCTCTGATCCCGAAGTCCGCCAGTTTCATGATTTACGCCACGGTTCCCTGTAACACACTCTAGTGTCTTTCTCGGACTGTGGCATCGGGGAGGAGAGTGACCCTATGAGGATGAGAGCTTTTAACTGTGCATCCCACAGCCTAGAACTCACACCTGCTTCACAAGCGCTCTGCTAGACTCAGCCTCTGGTGCTGGCTGCAGTTACAGGCAGGAACCACTGTTCCTGGTTGCAAATTTAGTTTTGCCTCCGTAAAACTTCTTGCAGGCACCATTTAGAGCAGCTCGAAGTTGTTGTATTTTCTTTCACAGGGTAAATTTTAATTTTATATTCCGATACAGGTTCAATTTAGTCAGAACAAATACACAATTATAAGTCTCTCGGGCTTTAGGGGGGAAATGTCCTTGTCAATAGTACATGATTTAACAAAATTGTTCCCAATGAGGTTTTGGAAATGTTTCATGAACAGTAAACATTTCCTGCACACTTGCTGATAGCTATTGGCCAACTGGCTGAAAAATTGAATTGGAATAGAGAGAAATTGTTAGTAATAGAAGTATTGTTAATTTATTGAGAAAAGAAAAGGCCCCTCTAGAGGGTAGACATTGACTAGTGGACAAGGAGGCACAAACACTCCTGAGATCATGAGTTGTCATCTGATCTCCTCTTCCTCCTTTTTGTTCATTTGTATGTAATGTGCATGCATGTTTTTGCTCATGCGTACATGTGTGCAGACACATCATTTGTACCTCTGTGTGCGGAGGCCAGAGACTTAGTACTGATTATTTTCTTAGATGCTGTTCTATTGATGTGAGACTAGAAAGTGAAAACAAAAGTGTGTTCAGTGCATGATGTTCTAAAGCGTAGTGGAACAAATGTCAACAACAAACATGGAGCAAGAAAGTCCTTAGAGAAAAAGCCCTGGGGGATTTCAGGTGGGGAGTTGAGCTGAGGCATTAAGCCACAGCATGGCCTCCATTGCCAGTCTGTAGCTGTCAGAGCTGCCCGCTGGAAACAGCTTTGCTAGCACCTGGTATTTTACTGTTTTGGTTCTAGTAGGACCCATTATTCTGCTACATACAAGAAACACACCTCAGCCACAAAGATAGACATTACCTGAGAGTAAAGGACTGGGAAAAGGGCTTCCAAGAAAATGGACCCAAGAAGGAAGAGGGAGTAGCCATTCTAATATCTAATAAAATAGACTTTCAACCAAAATTGAGCAAAAGCGATGAGGAAGAACACTTCACATTCATCAAAGGAAAAATCCACCAGATGACATCATAATTCTGAACATCTATTCCCCAAATACAAGGGCACCCACACTTGTAAAAGAAAAATTATTAAAGCTTAGACCATACATTGATTTCCACACATTAATAGTGGAATAGTGGGAGACTTCAACACCCCACTGTCACCAAAGGACAGGTCAACAGAAAAATAATGACTAACAGATGTCATGAATCAAATGGATTTAACAGACATCTACAGAACTTTTCACCCAAACACAAAAGAATATACCTTCTTCTCAGCACCTCATGGAACCATCTCCATAATTGATCCATAGCAATCGACAAAGCGAGCCTGCACAGATACCAAGAGATTGAAATAATCTCTGTATCTTATCAGACCTAATGCTGGACCTCAACAACAACAAAAAACCTGCACATACACAGAAACTGGACAGTTCTCTACTCAACAACAGCTGGATCAGGCAAAAAAAAAAATTTTAAAAAGAAATTAAAGACTTCCTAGAATTCAATGAAAATGAAGGCACAACGAGCTTATGGGACACATTGAAAGCAATGCTAATAGGCAAGTTCATAGCACTAAGTGTTTTTATAAAGAAATTTGAGACATCTCATACAAGCTACTTAACAGAACACCTGATATACTGGGGGGGGGCAGGGAACTTTGTTATTGTTTTAAGAAGTGCATTGGAGACAAATATGAAGACCTAATTATTTATCTGTTATCGGTAGTTCAATATTTCCTTCAGGTAGAGCCTGGTAGAGCCAGGTAGATCAAATTCACCTCAAGCTCAACCTCATAGACACAGTCATAGCCAATGACTCTACCCCCAAATAATTTGTAGCAATGTCTGTTCCTCTATAAAGATAGTTGGCATTTAGAAAAACTCTTTTACAATGTAGAAAAATTTAAGCAATTCCTAACATATATTAAAAACAAAACAAAACACTAAATTCTCAATTTCCTAGGATGAACAAAGTTTCACAGAGAGTGTAAGCACGATCTTGGTCATGACATAAGTCACCTCAAAATCTTCTGAAAGGTTTACCCAGCCCATTGTTACTCCGTCTACCAAGTTCTAATGTGCAACTCCCTGAGATTTTCACATTAGTGGATCCCTTTGGGACAGGTGCAATAGGATCAGAGCTCCATGGTAAAAAACGTACACAAAGGTACTCCAGGTTAATTGCATATGTGCATGTTACTGTATGGTTTCATTTATCAATTTGGCTACATGACTTGTTCACTCAGTCCCAGCTCTTCAAATTCAGCCCACTGTGGACTGAAGGTATTGGTTCTTTAAAATCTGCATCTCTGCTGAAACGTACAAATTTGCCTTTATTTTCTAAATCACATAGCATGTGAACTATTTCTACAGCACTGATATTGGAGGAGGTATTCAAGAAATGTAGGGGTGATTTAAAGCATACGGGAGGATGTGTATAGATTGCATGCAAACACCATACTATGTCTCATTGCATACGGAATGTGAACATTTGATATTTGATTACCCTGTGCCCAGTCTCCCATGGACACCTAGGGAGGACGGTTTTCTGACAGCCTACACAGTACCAATGCCAATTCTAGGTACCTTCGCCCACAGCAAGAAAAATGCATAGGTTTACCGGGGATGCACAGAAGATGAAGAGAGCTCACAAAATGTGCAGAGCTGGAGACCTTATCAGAGAAGACTCAACAGGGCATTGTGTGTGTGCCTGGCTAGGCTCATTAGGGAATGAAGGGAGACAGCTGTGGACTGGGACAGAGACAAATATGAGCTCATTTCGGTTTGGCAAAGAGTTATGTCTGATGAGATTATTTAAATCGTAATGATACAATTATGTGAACATTTATTATGTGCCTGATAGATGTTACCATGCTAGGGATTTCTTTTATCACTGGATTTTCCCTTGTGTGATGGGTATTGTAACACTCATTCTTTCAATGGGAAATCAGAGTCTTAGACAGGATGTGATTCACTGTAGTCCACTAGCCTGATAGATGGTAGCGTTGGGAATAGAATTTAATTCTGTCATTTAGAGGCTGGGTGCTCTCCATTCTACAGATCATCCTCACAATGGCATGAGAAACAGATTAGTTAATCAAATATGTTAATCAAAATATGTCTTCACCTAAAATGTAGCCATTTAAAAAATGCTTAAATGTTCATGAGAACAGACTAAGCTTTGTGGTTCTCTCCTGAGCTTTGTTTTGCCACTCTCATGAGTGGCACCCTCATGAGTTTTGTTTTCTGAAGAAAAACTAAGGAGACGCACCAACAGATTACTCAACAAATGTTTGGGGAATGAATAGCTCTGTAATTAAGCAGTTGGAAGTCATGCAACTTTTTATAACACGTAAAACACAAGACGATGTCTCAATCCCTTTCCTAGAGTCATTTCCCATTAAATTCCAATTTTCCACTTGACGAGCTGCAGACCCTCCCAATATCAACAGAGATTAGCCAGCATTTCTGTGCCGGGCTAAGTAAGCTTTCCTTTGCTCACTGTTGAGCAGCAAACTCTAACACTTTGGAAATGAAGAGACTACAGCATCCACAAATGAGTTAACTTCGCTCAGCGACCTTCTGGTTTCCATGGCTTGCCACATTCTCTGGAAAAATAAAACAGGGCAGAGCAGATGACCCACATGTTTCAGGAAGTCCTTTCCCCTTTCTTGGAACAACCCAGTAGGGTTGTGGTCATGGATGGCGTGACTTTCTCTTCTTGACCCATGGGCGGGCGGGAGCCATGAAAAATTGGTAGGTCAACAGGCAAATATTGTGTTGTCATTCGGGAAACCAACATCCACTAGGACCGCCTCCACCCCTAACATAGCCAGAAAAGAAAAAAAGATGTCTAGACTAGTTGTGTCTGCAGATGTGGTGGCCCCTGACCCCACTGTTTGTTTCCAGGACATGGCTGATGTAACTCGGGATCAAATGTCAAATCAGTGGAAAAGCAACAGGGAGGAGGGAGGGAGGGAGAGACTGAGACACAGAGAGAAACAGTAACAGTCTTCCCAAACAAAAGCTAACAAAGCCCCAAGGCTTGGCTACTTTTCTATATCTGTGAAAAGACTCCACCACCAAGGCAACTTACAATAGAAAGAGTTTTTTGGGACTCACAGTTTCAGAGGGTTAGAGTTTATGATCATCATGGCTGCAGGCAGGCATGGAACTGGAGCAACTGACCCACTGGTGGCAAACAGAATAAAGGAGAGACTGGGGTTTGCTTTTGTAAGCTCAGGACCTCAACCCCACCCCTTCCCCTGCCCCATGTGACACACATCCTCCAATAAGGCCACACCTCCTAATCCTTCTCAAATAGTTCTACCAACTGCTAACCAAGCATTCAAATATATAAGCCTGTGGAAGCCATTCTCACTCAAACCACCACATTCCTTTTTCCCTGATCCCATAGGTTCATGTTCCTATCATAACACAAAGAGCAAAATGCGTTTAGTCCACCTTCAAAAGTCCACAAGTCTCTTCGGAGACTCAAGGCAATCTCTCTGCTTTATGCATGGGAATAAGAGATAAAATTCTCAGCTACTCACTCATAAGTGGATATTAAACATATAATATAGGATAAACATATTAAAATCTGTACAACTAAGGAAGCTAATCAAAAAGGAGGACTCTGGCTAAGATGCTCAATCCCCATTCAGAAAGGCAAAGAGGATGGACATTGGAGGAGGGAGAAAACAGGGAACAGGACAGAAGCCTGACACAGAGGACCTCTGAAAGGCAGGATTTCCCTGCAGGAAATCAAGGGAGATGCTGAGATTCATAGCCAAACTTTGGGCAGAGTGCAGGGAATCTTATGAAAGAAGTGGGAGATAGTAAGATCTGGAGAGGACAGGAGCTCTACAAGGACAGCAACTGATCCAAAAAGTCTGGGCACAGGGGTCTTTTCTGAGACTGATACTCCAGCCAAGGACCACTCATGGAGATGGCCTGGAACCCCTGCACAGAGGTAGCCTATAGCAATTCAGTATCCAAGTGTCCTCCATAGTAATGAGACAGGGACTGTCTCTGACAGGAACTGATTGGCCTGCTCTTTGATCACCTCCCCCTGAGTGGAGAACAGCCTTACCAGGCCACAGAGGAAGACAATGCAGCCAGTCCTGATGAGACCTGATAGACTAGGATGAGAGGGAAGGAGAGAAGGACCTCCCTTATCAGTGGACTGGGGGAGGGGCATGGATGGAAGAGGGTGGGAGGGTGGGATTGGGAGAGGAAGAGGGAGGGAGGTACAGGGGAATACAAAGTGAATAAACTATAATCAATAAAAATAAAAATAATTAATAAAAAAAACCCCTCTCAGCTACTGCTCCACTGCTGTGCCTACCTACCCACTGCCATGATTTCCACCATGACAGCCAGGACTCGTCATCTAAAACTATGAGCAAACCCCCAGTGAAATGCTTTCTTTTATAAGTTTCCTTGGTCAGACTGTCTCTTCATGGAAATTGAAAAGTAGCTAAGAGGCCCTAAGAAGTCTATAAATCAAGGTCTTGTAGGCCTTGCTACAATACCACTTTCACTTAAAAACAAAAAAAAGCATCAGCTAGATGTGAGGCTACCACAACCCCACCTGTGTATTTCCGCCAACTGCAATTAGGATGGACTCTCTATGGTTCTTGCTTGGCTGAGATGAGTAAAGTAAAAGCCAGGGTTTTCTGCTAAGCCACTTGCCTCTCCTGCCATCTCTGATCTGCCATCTGCAGTCCCCAGGAATGACCAAGCATCCTTATTTCCATTTCCTGCTTGGCACTATGGATCCAGATTCTATGCAGTAATCGGGGGCTCTTGGCTCCAGTGTCTTGCCTCTGGTTTCCTGATTGGGCCTCAGTTCCCAGGTCTTCCTTTCTTCATGGACACAGTGTTATTCAGAAAGTTAGATAATTAAATACAATCTTTCTGGCTTCCAGCTAGACAATGGGCTCATACTGAGAGTGTGAAGAAATAGAATTGCACATAGTCTTGGTTGTTCTAAAACTCTTCTGTGTACCAGGCTGATGGTGAACTCGGAGATCCACCTGCCTCTGCCTCCTGAGCGCTGGGAAACAAGCCTCTCTTATAGGGCACAATACCTAAGGCTCCTCTATCCTTGGGGGTCAGCCTCCCCTCGGGGCTCTGCCCACCTCTGTGATTTGAGGTATTGACTAGTGTACTGTAACACACTCCACAAATAAAAGTTATACTAGGACACGTGTGTGCTGTAGTTTAGGTATGTTAACAGTGTCAAAATAGAAATGATCTAGCTGCAGTGTGTGAAGTGAGGCCTTCAGGATTAGGATCTGAAACAGTTGTCAGGGTGAAGGTCCCACAATCAGAAACTGTGCTGCCTCCTGCTCTGTGATGCTCTGTGCCGTCCTGAGACTCCACCAGCAAGAGCCTGAGTCTTGAGCTTCTCTTTGTTATTTCACTATATTGACAGGAAACAAACCAAAGCAAACAGTCCTAGATTAATAAAACTTGTCAGAATTATAGAAACCCAATCAAATTAATGTCAACTAAGTGGCTCATGTGACTAAAAGCCCAGAGGTACTACAGTACAAGCTTTGGACAGAACTGGATCTGAAAGTTCAAACAAGAGCTTCCTCTCTATCACTCCATGCTTTCCATTAGGTTAGCTTTATTCACAAAGTAGTCACAGCCGCCTCAGAAGGGCTTCTTTTAGGATGATGGGAACATTTGTCTCAGACGAGAGCATCAGGGTGTGTGTCACTACACCCTTTACGAAAGGACCCTGAAGGTGCTATTTGAATTTTGTATGCACTCCTGAACCAACTGCTTTTGTCCTTGGGGGTGAGGCTTTGAGAGGTCATGCCTAGTGAATGACCCCAAACCCCAGCTACCTGCAGGAGGGGAGATGAAGAGCACTTGATAGAAGCAAAAAGGAGTTTGGTGAGTGACAGCAACCAACCGTGCAACACCACAGAGCAGGTCAGGTACGAAGGGAAAAGCACAAACTGTGAGCGAGACAAACTTGACATTGAACCGGAGGTACGCGTCTACGTCATGGTGGATTCAGGCAAAGCGCTCCCCACTCTCGGCCTTGTTTTCTCCCTTGGAAAATGGTCAGGCCAGTCTTACAGAAGGTTTATTTTTTTCTTACAATAATTTTAAATCATTTTTAACTGTGGACCTCTCTCTTCAAGTAATTGCTTATGTAAAATAGACAGATTCAGACCCAGGCTGCTTAGAGGGATGCCGGAGAGCTTGAGATCCCCCCTCGTGGGGCTTCTTGGAACTTTCACACACCCCCATCCTTGAAAGCCCCAAGGGATCGTGAAAAAATGGTTTTAAAAAGCTTGATAGCTGATCTCTGGGGCCTCTTCCAGCTTGAACTTGGGAGAATTCTATGTAGATTGTCCAACCCTCTTTAATCTAATTTTTCTCACTTTCCTTCTATTTATTTTTTTGGCCAAGCTCATGGACTTTGGCTATGTGTGAGAGGCCACTTAGGAAAAATAATCATTTATTCAAATCCCTAGGCATTTTACTTTGGCCTATTTGGAGCTTGCTTTTCCTGACAGAAAGAGAATAACTCTCCCAAACCCACTCTCACCCTGGGACTAGAAAAGGTGAGTGAAGACAAGCAGGCGATGGAAGTTGCCAGAGCTGGACAGAGCTGGAAGCTACAGATGCAAACACCATCCAAGGGCCTTCCCGTCCATTTTCCTGGCTTGGCACTGGGACCTTGTGCTTGCTCCGGAGCGGATGGCGGGGGAGGGCACAGCGGGGTTTGGCTGTGCAGCTTGTGAAAACTTGATCTTAGGGAGAGATACGTTCAGCTCCAGCATGAGAGGACGGAGGATGAGGAGGGGGAACGGAGGGAGGCCTTCCTGTGGACTGTGGCTAAGATGAAAGGCAGGCTTCCTGATGCAGGCAGTCCCACCCATGGGTGAGAAATTATTTTAGGGAGATCTAGGAGCCTGGGACCACCATCTTTATTTTTTCATATGACTGTTTCTGCAGAAGGCATCCAGGGAGGGTAGGCAGTTGGCAGGTACTCTTTGGGGAGCATGGGGAATAAATGATGGTGGCCTTTGGCCTGTGGGACTGTAGAATCATCAAATAGAGAATGTCAATCAATGCCCGAAACTGTGGGGAGGCTGGCATCCAGCTGGTACTCACAGGCTGGTGGGAGGCCACCAGTCTCTCTTCTGATTGGTCAGTGTCCTGCCTATACAAGTAGCTGTATGAATAGCACCCTGTTCTGTGATCTGTAAGCAGGACAGCTGGTTTTATGTTCTCCTCACAGCAGTACAGACACTAACAAGAACAAAACAAATAACTGGAGGGGTAGGAGAGGATTTAGGGTAGTCTTTGGTCTGGGTCCCAGATAAACAGTAGGGCATTCTTGAGAAGTGGGAGAGAGGAGAGGTGTTGCAGAGGAGCGAGTCGTAGGTCCTGAGGTCTAATTGAAGCCAGCGTTTAGGGGGCATTTTAGTCTATACTGAGCTTTTACACTATGCCTCCTCTCAGGAAATCCTCCAAGTGCTTCTGGCTCTGCTCACTGACCTCGAGTTAAACTTAAGAAGACTAAGGCTTCAGGAAGGACCCAAGTCACTCTGCTGGGAAGCAGGAGGATGAATCAGAGTGACAAGAGAGGCCTGGTTGGAGGAAAGGGATATTTACCTAGTGCCACCTCTGGCTGGCTCCAGAAAAGCTACGTGACAGGGCGAACGTGGCAGGTCATCTTCACAATCCACACCCTGGCTTATGACAGTTGCATTGTTGAAGTTGCTCAGGCCCCACGCTTTGGCTACTGCTCTGCCTCCCACATCCCACATACGATCCATCGAGAAACCATGTTAGCATTCAAGGTTCAAAGCCTAACTAGAATCCAAAATTTCTCTCCCTCAACTGTGGCTGGTCTGGCCCAGCCCATCCACACCTTTCTTCTGGATTTCACATGTGGCTTAGAAAGAGATGCCCTGTCTCTGTCCTGCCTCCTGTGTACCATCTTACATAAAGCAGCCTGGATGGGTTACCTAAAAGCACAACAACCTTTACCAACTCCCATGACAACAGTCACAGTTCTCAGTTCGCTTCTGGTAACCAGCTTACTCCCAGCCCTCCAGGTCTCTGAAAGTCCTCTCTTTCCACCTCTCACTCTTCATGGTATCCTGGCTCTTTATCCTCTCAAATGTTTCTCACATCACCAATCATGCTCCTGCCTCAGGACCTGCTCTCATCTTAGTTCATCCCAAGTCTGGTACCCACATTCATTCTCCGGGAGCACCTCATGTAACTTATCATCAGATGTTTTGCTCATGAAGGCGGTGCTTACAGTTCTTCTCAGTTTGCAACCAGAACCCCTGTCATACCACCAAGCACTCAGGTTTGACCTAATCTACCTTTGTTTGTTTGTTTGTTTGTTTTCACATAGCATTAATCACTTCTTAATACAGTATACATCTTCTTACTCCTTCTTGCTTGAGTCTGAAGTCCATGAGAGAGGACATTCTTGTTTGTCTCGTTGACTAATTCTAAGAGCTCAGATAAGATCTGGACAGAAAGTAGATGGTACATGTTGGGGACATTATTTAGTCAATAATGTAGATAAGTGGTAAAGGCAACAATTAGACTAAGGCTTTTCTGATGCGGATTCTTGCTTCTTGCTCCCACAGGTGAGTGGCACTGAAGAATGAATTAATGTCTTGGTGGGTAACAGCCCTCGTGGTGGGATTTTACACCGGCAGTGCCAACACAAGATGATATAAACAGCAGCTCCTGCAGCAGGGTATGACGTGAGCTTCTATTGTCCGGCTTTAATGCTGTAGCTTCTTTCATATTGAACAATAAAACGTAATTGCAAAGTCATCCTGCTTGTGAGTGTTATATGCATGAGTGTGAGAGAAAATATATTATTAAAGGGTGCTTGTGCATGGATGTGAGCACGTGTGTGTGTGTGTGTGTGTGTGTGTGTGTGTGTGTGTGTGTGTGTGATGGCATTGGCCTTCATCCTAGAGCATTACCTCATCCAACAGGCATTTAACAGAAGTAGCCTTGTTGAATGGAAACTGATTATTTGGCAGCAGAGAGAGAGGCGGGAGAGAGATGGTGCAGAGCAGACCTGACAGGATGAAATGCTGGTCCACACAGGTGTCTTTAAGACAGAATGAAGCCTGGAGAAATGCCATCTCTTTGGATGGCATTAAACCTGGGAGGGCAGGCTGATTTTGCAGGAAAGAACCTGAAGATTATCTGATGGACTGCCTGGACTCCCTTAAAGTTGCCACCCAGAGCCTAGGAGTTAGGACCAGCTGAACTGTTTCTCTACATTCCAGGCTTCTCTGGTCCATCTAGAACTTTTGCTAGTTTTTTGGAGACTGCCTGTGGCACAGGCCCATGCTTAGAAGGATGACTGAACTGGAGGAGAGAAGGAAGAGTTCCTCCACCTGGCCAAGGCACTCAAGATCATTGCTTAATTTCACGTTACCCAAATCTAGTTCCAGTCAGCTAAGGAAATGCTGTGCAGATAATTTACCTAGGGACCTCTCACAAAACATCCCCTTTGCCACTCTTAGATGTAAAAAAGCCACTGCTGGGTTTAGGGCAGACCTTGCTACTTTAAGAGGGGGATTTGCTAGCGGGAGTCTTAGGTAAGGGAAATAGTGACTGCCATTTCCCTGGGTCCCCAAGAACTTAAAAAGTAAGTCATTCCCTGAGACTCTAAAAGACATGATGCTTTTGTTAGTGCTATTTTAGTCCTTTAGGGTTTTTAATTAGTCCTTCATGTAAACAAGCACATGTATAAAAGCCATTAAGCAGAACAAAGCATGGGATGGTAGCAGACAGCTGCTGCCCCCAGCCTCGGGCCCCTAGTCCAAACAGTGACACTGGCAGGGCCTGCAAAAGAAAATTAGTTGGTTTATTTTTTTCCTAAAATTAATAAATCTTCTAAAATTAGGAAAAAAATCATTTTTTAAAATTTTTTATTCACTTTACATCTCTATCATAGCCACTTCCTTCCTCTTCTCCTGGTCCCACCCTCCCTCTCTCTTACCCTTATCCCCCTTCCCCTACTCCTCAGAAAAGGAGAGCCTCCACCCACCAACCCACCCCAGCACATCAAGTCATATCAGGACAGAGGTATCCTCTTCCACGGAGGCCAACCAAATTTCTTTCTTTCTGAGTCAGCATCCGAAATAAGAATTCTAAAGGACTCTGGTTTCTTGGAGGCCTGTGCTAGAGGCAAGGGCAAGATTGGAGCATTAAACATCTTCCCGGGAAGGTAGAATTATTGCAGAGCATGCTACTTTGCTGAACTGGGTCCTGGATAAGCCATCACTGCCTGTGGAAACGTGCCTCCTTGCTGAAGACCTGGGCTTGCACATCTCATTGTGCTAAGTCATCACTGTTTCTATGTTCTGAGAATGGCCCGAGAGTAAAGATTAGGTAGCGATTAGCCAAGCTTATCAAAATGTGATGGGCTATAGAGAAAGACAATGAAGGCAAATGGAACGGAAGAGAAAGCCCTAGATCTTTCAGGTTCGCTACTGCTAAACCGCCCCAACTTGCATTCTCTCTGTCACCCTCCATTCCTCCATCACTTTTCTGTGTGTCTATCTAACTTCAGTCTCTCCTGCTGAGAGCAGAGTTCCACAGATGAAGGCAGATGGCCATCAAAGGGACTGACTCATGCCTTCTAATTTTTTGTGACCTAAAAGGTATAACATAATATCCATCTTCGCTCAGGGAAAAAGAAATCTACAAAGAAGACAGAGGAAAGAGAGAGCTCAGCAGATCCCTACTGCCACAGGGACCCCAGCAGGATGGAGTTCCAGAGAGGAGACAAGCAGCCATCAAATCCAAGGCCATGAGGGGACCGAGCAGAGTAGATGAAGTATTGCTGACGAAGTTTGCAAGCCCCCAACCCAATGTGTCCTTCACTTCTGCACCATGTAGCATGGATGTACAAATCAATACATACTGAAGGGATTTTTAAAAAAGGATACATACTGAAGGGATTTTTAAAAAAAGGATACATACTGAAGGGATTTTTAAAAATACTGAAGGGATTTTTAAGTGTCGGCACCTCAGAGCACATTAATTTGGATGACTGCCTACAAATTTTTGGCTCTGTCTATATAAAGGTAATATCATCTGGCTATAAAGCATCAATTAACAACAACAACAGTGAAACAATCTTGACAAAGGTCTCATTGATGAAAGGAAAGGAACCCAATAAGGGCCAGCCTGGGGCACACACTTCTCTTCTCTTCTACCTACTCACTGAACAGGGTTAGAGGATAATGTAGCTGTGTGGCCCATGCTGTGTCCTAGCTGTTAGTGTAGTCATCTCAGCTGTGAGCTAAGATCGATAACCCTACCTGGATTACAAAAGTGGAGGGTGAGGGGAAGCTGTGTCCTCAGGAAGGGAAGGACTAAGATAGGAAGAGAGCAGTGACGGTGGCAGTCCAGGAGCATGTAAGCATGGTTCCAGTCACCCGGTCACTGTAATTATTAGCTATTAATATCAAAACTTGTTTCGCATCTACTTCACGTCCCACCGGTGTGAAGTTGTTTAGAGATGAATGGTACAATCTGCCAGCCTTGCAGAGTTAAGATCATCGCTGGATAGACAGATGTGGAAATAAATTGGGCACCATGGGATGAGTGCTACTAGGGCTGAGTATCCCTTACTCACAATACTTGGAGACAGAAATGTTTAGATTTGGGCTTTTTGAATATTTGCATTTATATAATGAGTTGTCTTGGGGATGAGGCCTCAGAGCTTAAGTATGAAATTTGCTTATTTTTCATATACAGCTTATACAGGAAGCCTGAAGGTAATTTGATCTAAGAGTTTCAGTTAGTGTATCTGAATTTTGATTGATTATAACCTGTCGTGGGATTTCCCACTTCGATCATCAAAGCAGTGGCCAAAACACTTGATTTTGAAGCACTTAAGAATTTAGATCGTTTTGGTTTAGGAATGCCTAACTGAGTCTTAGAAGACCTTGAAATATACAGTGGGGAGAGAGAGAAAGAAAAGAGGATGAGTTCTTTTGGGAAGGTGGTACTAACAAAGGTTTCCTGGGGAAGGAAAGATTGATAGAGGGCTTGAAGGAGGCCTAGGGAATTCCCAGGGGGACAAGATGGATTCCCAGAGAATTAAGCTTCATTCACTACTGAGCTTGGAGTTCAGAGATTTAACAAAAATTACTGAGTTGGAGAGTTGTAAGTGATGGTCCAAACATGGCTAGACCAGAAATGGACAGGGGGCAGCAGGCAGGCTCAGCATTCAAGCTGAACAAGAGTGGCCTAAGTGTGACAATGTGGTCTGGAAGGAAGTGTCAGGAATACCATGGGAGTCACCCTTTCAGACAAGAGCCCCTTCGAGGAACACAGACAAAGTACCATGTCTTTGTGACAGCTGATTGGAGAAAGTACTGTCTCCCCTAACCCTTAATATAGTACCTAATCATTCCTAAGAAAAGATGAATGTTGACTATCATCAAAAATGAGGAAGAAACTTTCCAGGCATGGTGGTATATACCTTTAATCCCAGTACTCAAAATATAGAGGCAGATGGAGCTCTGTGAGTTCCAGGCCAGCCCGGTCTACACAGCAAGGACTATGTAGTGAAACCCTGTCTCAAATAAATAAACAAACAAACACATATTTAAAATGTTAATAAAATAGAGATTAAAAATAAAGAGGAGGAAACTCAAAGGAACAGTAAGCCAAAATGTGAAATGACTTGCCACAGTGTAATGGGGCCAAAGTCTATCTGGCCATTAAGACAGAAAATTCAAACAGAATCTATGCATTTTACGTCATGCAGAAGAACTCACCTGTGCAAGAATATTCCCAGCATCACGGGCATTTTAAGTAACTTGTATCTTCCATGCTATTGTTACAGTATTGATGCCTACTGGTTTTTTGTTTGTTTGTCTTTGCCTTGGTTTGGTTTAGTTTGTTTGGTTTTATGGACAAATTTTCCAGGTATGAATCCAGACTCTCGGATGTGTGGCCTTGGCAAAATTATCTCTGTAAAACTTATATCTGTGAACTGCAACTTAGGATTTCTGGAAAATGATGGCTACAGGAGACAACGTACACAAATCATGCTGCACAGCACCCGTACGCAGCGGGCCTGAATGCCTGCTCTCCCTTTTGTTCGGTGTTACTAAGCCACATCTTGTCCTTGAGCCTGACCAGCTCACAGTAGATGTGGAAGAACAGAATCGTCCCATCATCTCAGGGTGCGCTCATTCCTCAGTTGAAGTTTGCTTCTGTAACTGTGTTGATATCGCACAGGCCATATGCTGGTAACCACAACTGTGCTGTGTGCAACAGCCGTGTCCTGTTCCGAGGCTAGAATATACAGTGCCCTCCATCTTTCAGCTCTTACCATCTCCCCACCCACTTCTGTGATGTCCCTGATCCTGGGGGTGAGGCTTGGCAAAGTTGTCACAGCTGCTTGTTCTCAGCCCTTTGAACAGTCAAGGGCCTTTCCACAGTAAATGGGGAGGGGCTCCAGGGGCCCCACCCCCAGCTGAGGAGCTAGTTAAGTGATGGCTGTTAGGGGAGGGAGAGTCACTTTTCTTTAGGGAATATGGCGGCTCATATGTCCCTCATACACCAGGGGATGGC
This sequence comes from Meriones unguiculatus, assembly GCF_030254825.1. Taxonomy (NCBI): domain Eukaryota; kingdom Metazoa; phylum Chordata; class Mammalia; order Rodentia; family Muridae; genus Meriones; species Meriones unguiculatus. Next base: position 44,640,233 of record NC_083349.1, read on the forward strand.
CTCCCACCCACCTAGGAACAGCACTAACTGGACTCAGTGGGTTAAAAAAGAAGTTATAAAAAGGAATATATCAAGTTGAGAGGTAGATAGGATGGGGTCAGGGTTCCTCCAGGGGGTTAAAAGTGAAGGTAAGTGGGGGAGTCAGTCAAGATACACTTGATACATGTATGCAAGTTTCCAATAATGAAAAATAATAATCATAGATGTTTTCATGTATAGTCAGCTCCTTTGCAGGTTTCTGTCAAATTGACAAGGTGATGGCTATTCTTAGTTGTCAACTTGACTATATGTGGAAGGAACTACAATCCAGATATACAACCTGTGAGAGATTTTCAGCTTAGTTTGAAGTGGGTGAATCTACACACCTGTGATCTGGATCTTGAAGGGTGAAGACACACCTTTAATTCTGGGTCACATCTTCCACTGGAAACCTCTATAAGGGCACGGAAGAAGGAAGGCTTCGCTCTGTTCCTGCTTGCTCTCACCTTGCTAGCATGGTCCTTCCTTCACTGGCTTTGGAGCCAACTTCTTCAGGATTCCAGCTTATCCGGAAGACCAGCTGAGATACCCAGCCTTGTGGGCCTGATCAGCTACTAGATTATTGGACCTTTGGTTCACAACCTGCCAGTGTTGGATTAGTTGGGCTGCGGCCTGTAAGTCATTCCATATATAGATATAGATATAGATATAGATATATAGATGTATAAGTTCCATATATATTTATTTATATATATACATAAATATATTTATTTATTTATCTTTGTTTTTATCTCAATGAGAGACCTTGTCTCAAACAAAACAAAAACAATTTGTCCTCTGACCTCCACATTCACACATACAAACATGTATGAGCACTCATGTGTCTTCACACACACTAAGAAATAAGATGCACAGGGGTCTTTTCTGAGACTGATACCCCAAACAAGGACCATGCATGGAGATAACTTAGAACCCCTGCACAGAAGTAGCCCCTGGCAGCTCAGTGTCCAAGAGGGTTCCCCAATAATAGGAACAGGGACTGTTTCTGACATGAACTCAGTGGCTGGCTCTTTGATCACCTCCACCTGAGGGGGAGCACCCTTACCAGTCCACAGAGGAAGACAATGCAGACAGTCCTGATGAGACCTGATAGGCTAGGGTCAGATGGAAGGAGAGGAGGATCTATCCTATCATTGGACTGGGGGAGGGGCCTGGGAGGAGATGATCGAGGGAGGGTGGGGTTGGGAGGGGATGGGGGAGCGGGCTACAGCTGGGATACAAAGTTAATAAACTCTAATTAATAAAAAGAAAAAAAGAAAGAAAGAAAATGCAGAATCAGACAGCCAGTAAGTTAGACAATTGAATGGAGACAGTTTTAATAGCCAAAACTCCAGCAGTTGCAGAAAACACTCAGGTGAAAGCCTTCTTGACATTGAGTTGGCCAAAGGATAACACAGAAATTGAAAAAAAAATCAGTACATTTTTCTTCCATCAAAATGAAAAATATGTATATCTGCAAAGCACCCGTAAGAAAATAAAGAGGTCAGTCATGGTATGAAGGACAGCATTCTCAAGTCACATAGCAGACTTGGAAAATAATAATGGCTATAGGAAATGACACCCACAGTCTCACTTATTTAAAAATACACAAATATCTTTTACAATACAATTAACTACAAGATACAATGGAAAGGGGAAGAATGTTTGAGAGAAGGTAAAAATTGGTTACTAAGCACTTGAAAAAAAATGTTCGCTATTAGTCGTAGGGTAAATATAAATTCACCCCATACTGACTAGAGTGTCAAAAGTTCTTGAAACTGGCAAACATAAGTGTTGACAAGGATGTGGACAAAACAGAACGTTAAAATATTATTAGAGTAAAAAGTACACATTGGAGAACAGTTTGGTTTTCCCTTAAAAGTTATAAAATATTGTATGAATCTGAAATTTTCTTTTAGCAATGTACACCCGAGAAATGTAAACATTTCTACACAAGAAACATGCACCGATGCTCATGGCAGAATTGTCTACAATTGCCCTGAAACTCAAAGGAACCCAAGTACCGGTCAAGAGAATACTGTACATACAGGAAGCAGAACATTTTTCAGCAATAAATGGGAAAATGTTGTAATATTGACACAGCTCAAGGATAGTATGGAAAGTGAAAGAAACAAGACTCAATGTGTTATAAGTTATATCTGTTTAATTATCTACTATAGAAAATTGTCAGAGGTAGAAGATAGGCGTACGGGGGGCCAGAGTTAGGAGCAAGGATTGACTGAAACTTGCCAGGATGGAATTTTCTGTGGTAATAGAAATGTCAAAGAACTAATAGATCAATTACTCATGAAGAGCTGTGATCAAAACACCCCAGGAAACACCTTCTAGGAGGAAGGGTTCATTCTGCCTCACAGTTGGGACAGTGTAGTTCCCATTGCTTGCCCTCCTGTACTCCTGTGGGACATTTTCATAGTGGGGGCATGAGGCAGGACAGCTTCCTCACCTCAGGACAGACAGGAAGTGGTGAGAGAAGAGTTCCAAACAGTCACAACCACTACAGGTACCCTTATACCTTTACTTCAGACATCTTGGCCCTATCCCTTCAGGCGTCTACCGTCTGCTGAAATAGCCCTACTAGATGGGGACCACGTTGTTAAGACATGAGCCTGCTGAGGAACATTTCATCATAAACGCAACAGCTCGTCTGAGGTAACAAACGGCTGCACAATTCTTTAGCCTCTATGTCTTAGCTAAGTGTGTTTACAATTATAAAAGGTGAGTTTTATACTAAATAATTTAGACCTCAATGAAGCTGCTTTTAAGATCTTAGTGCCTAAATGTCCCCCCACCCCCGATCCACTTCATTTGATTCTTTGGGGTAGGAGGTTTTTGGGGGAGAAGGCTATCCCAAATAATCGAATTCAGTGTAGTAGATACTCAGCTGGCCCCAAAGAGACCCACTGACTTGGATTTGGGTGGCATCTCCAAACTCACCAGCTATGTGACTCGGAGAATGTAATCTTCCCAAAATAATTTGTTTACAAGACAAACAATACCTCTTCAACTGGTGTTGAGTCTAAAAATGTGAATGTACCAATTGTCATTCCTTCTAGAGTCCCTGGGGCTAGCAAACTCTAGAACAGACAGGAAATTACAGGCTAGGGTCTAATTCTAAAGCCTGGAAGCTTCATGTTTGTTGAGAGACCGGCCCTGAGTGCTGGATTCTCGTATACCAGGCAGCAGGGTGAGGCTAATTGTGTCCGATTAGTTGACTCCAGCATGGGACAATATCATTATCTTCTAAAGGACATTACAATGAGGCCAGCTTTCCTATCCTCGCGGGCAGCCATCCACTCAGAAGTGTTCCCTAGATTAAGAACCCCCACAGGTCAGGCTGGGGAGAAGGCTCAGCAGGTAAAGATGCTTACTCCCATATCTAATGTGTGATTCTGAGCACCCACCTGGGAGAAGAGAGCTGGCTCTCACAGACCTCCACACCCGTCATGTGCTCTGACGTCGGCATACTCCCTCCGGGTAAGTAATTACAATTAGAAACCAAAAACTCGGGTTTAATTTGCAGCTGGAAATAGGTTTATGTAGTTGAGGTCTGGGAACTTCAAAACTTTTACTCACCTTCTTTCAGCTGCAGTAAGGATGCTCAAAACATTAACACACACACACACACACACACACACACACACACACACAACCAGCATTCATTTGCATGCAGACAATAAATTCCTGATGTTCAATGTCTTAAATGGGGATGCACTTCTGTATCAAAGATAATTTGGAAGTAAGTATTCCAGTTTGCTCTGGAACATCAGTGCTGGCTGTTTGGAGGACTGAGACTCTCGTATTCTTGACATTTATCATTCAAATATTGCATAACAGCTCTCCTCACAGTAAAAAAAAAAAAAAAAAATTGGCTGCCAGAGTTCCAAGAAAGTGATTCTTATGTGACAGCACCCTGAACATAAAAATGGTGGGCAGCTACAAGAAGGGCTTGGTTTCCTTAAGTCTTCTTAGGTGCTTCTCTCTTAGTGGAAAGGAATGAAAACTCTTAGGAAAAAGCACCAAGGAGCCTTTTTTTCTGTATTGCCTTAACTGAAATTAGATGCATGTCTACCCCACCAACAGTGAAAAGGAGAACATGAAAGGATCTAAGTGACTTGCTACTTATTTTCATATGTTTGATAATCGTCCATATACGGTAGGCAGTATTCTTAATTGCAGACCGCAGAAAATTTCCAGGCCAATTCAGCCAAAAACTGACTCTACTCACTTGATTTTATGTTATGGATTAGGATGTCTAAATGAGGTTAAGTTTCTAGAAACAGTGTCTGAAGCCATGCTTGAAAGAGTCATAATAGGGTTGAGTAGACAGCTAGGCAGGTAAAGACACCACTCACCAAGCATAACTACCTGCGTTTCATCCAAGAGACCCACATCATGGACGGAGAAAACTGAGTCTCAGGAGCCTAACTTGACTGTCTTCTGGGAGGCCCCAGCCAGCAGTGAATCAAGACAGGTGCTGGCACTTGCAGCCAAGCATGGGGCAGAGCCCGGAGGGATGGGGTGACTGTGGAAGTTTATGGGAAAGATAGAAGAACCTGGAAGGGACAGGAGCCAAGAAGACCAACAGAGATAGATAACCCAGTCCCATAGGGGCTTACAGAGACTCAGATATCAACTCAGAAGCATGCATGGTCTGAACCTAGGCCTCTGCACACAGGTAGCTGACAGATGGCTTGTTCTTCATATAGGAGCCTGAAGAGTGTGGGGGCCTGTTTCTAGCATCGGCTCTATTGCCTGTTTTTGAATCGCTTTTCCCTGGTAGGCCTACCTTGCCTGGCCTCAGGGGATGAAGATATGCTCAGTCCTGGTGTGACATGATGTGCTGGGGAAGGCTAATATGGGGGGAGGGGAGCTCCCCTTTTCTGGGGGGGGAAGGGAGAGGGGGAGAGGGAAAGGGGGGCTGGGAAGAGGGAAGGGAAGGAGGGAGAACCCTGGGGATGTAAAGTAAATAAAGTATATATATAAGTCTCACAAGTTGTCTGTCCCCTGCCCCTCCTGGCAAATGTAATTAAAATGTTTTTACAAATAAAAATTATCATAATGAAGATTCAGCCTCTCTGGGCACCACACAGCTCAGATGCATGTCTAGCTCTCTCATGGAATGTCGCATCTTTTAAAGATTTCTTTTATGTGTATAGGTGCTTCACCTACGTGTGCACCCTGTGCATTCAGTGCCCATGGGAATCAGAAAGGGGCATCAAGTCCCCTGGAACTGGAGTTAGAGATAGCTGTTGGCTGCAATGCAGGTGCCGGAAACAGATTCTGGATCGTCTGTGAAAGCAACAAGTGGTCTCAGAATCGAGCCATCTCCAGCCACTCCGGTGAGTACTTAATCTCGTCTATAAGGAGAGACACAGCATGCTCTCCTGGCTAGTAGCTCACCTGTTCTCTGGGTCAAGGGCTCTGTGAATACTCATGATTAGTGGAGGTCACATGATTTTTTTCCTGGTTGCAAGAGAGTCTGGAAAGGTGATTTGTTGAAATCTTTTGCCACCTCTGTCTCTGTCTCTGTCCCTCTGTCTCTGTGTGTGTGTGTGTGTGTGTGTGTGTCAGTGTGGTCATGCCTTGCCTGCACCACAGTGTGTAGATGGAGGTGTGAGCCCTCACCTTCTTTCTCGTTTGAGACAGTCTCTTCTCTATACTGCTGCATATGATTCCATATGTTTCGGCAACCCATCTTCTGGAGAGGTGCACTGGGGTTCCTGATGAATGTTCTAACTGTGTTCCACTCTCTCAGAGGTTCTGTGGGTTCTGAGGATCCAAAATGAGGTTGTCAGGCTTATAGGGAAGGCACTTTATCCCCTGAGCACTTTATCCTCCAGCCTGTTTTGCTACTTCTGGTGGAAGGAAGTCTTTGTTGACAATAAAAACTCATCAAGTGGAAAATTCCCAGCAGACGTTTGGAGTAACAGCATTCCACAATATTAAGTATCTCATTTAATTCTCACAGCCTGCTGCAAGCTGTCTTTATTATGTGGAGGAGGAGAACTGCAGGTCAAGGATACTTCATTTTGTCCAAAAAAATCTAAACTCCACAGGAACATTCAAAGTAGTGATCAAAGACAGATGTCCGAGGACACTCATTGTTCATGGTCATAGCAAAGCGGCTGAAAGCAAATAAGTTTTCTACCATTGGGTGTTTTAAAAAGAAATTGTCATCTGTTTAGAGCGGAATACTACATAAAGTTTAGAAAATGAGGTGGCTTTACATGTGCGTGGGACAAATGAGACATTATTTACGTAATTTCCAAAATGGTGTGAATTTCCAAAATGGTTACCATGCATGTAGCTATCTATACAGGTCCTGTGTATATGCAGACATGTGTGTGTACATATGTGTGTGTATGTATGTATAGAAGGTCCTATGTGTAGGACCTTAATAGTTGGTTCCATTTCCATGGATTCAACCAAATTTAGTTTGAAAATATTTGGAGAAAAGTTAAGAGTGGGCAGGCTTTTGGGTCAGCCTTCCTTAAGCAATGCAGTGCAGTGAGTGTTGAGGGTTTGCGGTGTATTCCGTATAGTAAGTCGCCCAGGACTGATGTAGAGTGCCTATAAAGAAGATATAGGGCAGCCGCAAACTCTACACTATGTGCAGAATTTAAACATCTGCAAAGTCTGTCATCCGCACGGGGTTCTAGAGGCTGTTCCCTATGGAGCTGAGACAACTCTTTTGGGCTGTAAGTCCTGCTGCTGTGTTGGAACAGAGACTGTCACATAGGCGAATAGCTCCTTAGCAAGACAGAATGCCTGACTCAGACCCAACACAGGAAGACAACCGAGGAAGGAGAGCCGGCGGAAGAGGTCAAACGTTGTCATCTTTCCCTTTGTTTAATGCAACGAAGCCTGCAGTTGGCAGCTCACTCCACGCTCTCTGCTTCATGTCTGGTGTCATGTCTGCTTCATGTCAATGCTGTTCTCACGGATAATGGCTGAAGAGCTGAGAGTGCAGAGAGAGAGAGAGAGAGAGAGAGAGCGCTCTAAAAAGGCCATTTGAGTCAACTGAAGAGGTGTGTCTCTACTGGAGCGGCCCTCCAACAGCCATTTGTAGTTTGGGCTGTTCCCTGGGTCGGTCCCCCGGCTAAAGACATCACTTTGGTGTGTAGCTGGCCAAACAGCACCATTACATATGTTATTGGGTTGTTTTTCGTTTTTAGTTTCCCCTTTTGTTTAGCTTTGCTTTCTAATATCAAAGCGACTCTAAGTCACTAGATGTAGCTTCTCTGAAGACTTCGGATGAATGTATTCCAGATGTGCTGTTTGCAGTCTGCACAAAATATCTCAGCGGTAGAGCGAAGATGTCACCAGTCCCTGGAGGCGTTATAACATGACACTAGATCAGAGGCCTGTAGCCTGGGATTGAATCCTCACTATGCCACTTGAGCGAGTTAGTGAATTCCTTTGTGGCTCAGTTTTCTCATCTGTGGGATGGTAGTGATCACATTACCTGTCTCAGAAGGATGTTACAAAGATCAAAATTATTCACTTACTGTTTAAAACTAAAAACGTGCGGTCTCATCCCTGACACACAGTAGGTGCTTGATGCATAATAAATGCTTTTATTGATAAATCCTGCTGTTTCCTCCCTTAGACTTCATGGGCTCAAGTTGGATGAAGACATCACGGAAGGATGCTCAGCTTTGTAGCTCTAGAAATGGGATCTCCTTAATGCAAACATAGTTTAGATGCCCTAAGGGACCATTGCATACAAAGAAAACACACACTGACACAGAATTTACTGTCCCTCTATCAATGTGTTCATTTGTAGGGCATTTAAAAGGCAAGAGGGCCACCAGAAATTTATGCGAGAGTGTCTCTGTGTCCTTCCCTAGTATAGAAATCCACAGTGGAAATTGGGGCATCCCTTGAGCCTTACTCAGCCAGACACACAGATGAAGACAGCTGTGTCTTTCCACAATGTCAGAATTTACTAACAATAAATTCACAAAGGTGGTCGCATTGATAGCAATTTACCAGAAACATCTCCACTTTCCTTGATTGCTCCGGCCAAGGCCAACACAGTTCTTTTTTCCGTTCTTAATTGCTAATATTAATCTTAATTACTAATATTAACTGAGGTCATTCATTACCACACAGTGCATGTGCTTGCTTGTATGTGTGTGTGTATGTATGTGCGTGTGACGAAATATATAATAAAGGGCTAAGAGGCAGAATCCAAAGGGCCTCAGAGCCTGAGAGACAGAGAAGCAGATAAAGAGGTGAGGAGCCTCTCTTTGAGGGGAAGGATGAGAGTGCCTGACAGAGCTGCTGGCATTCGAGAGAAGCTGCCACAGCTGCAGGCTGAGGCCCTCTTCTGGCCTCTACAAGAACTTGAATATATGTAACACACAATCACACACAGAGAGACAAACATGCACTCAGTCATAGACACGCACAAACACACACACACAAATACAAATAATTTTTTTAAATGAAATTTTAAAGCTGCCTGTAAAATAGAATCTCTGGGGACAAGGTACCATCTGAAAAAAAAATCACTGTTTGAGATAATATGGAGTAACTTAGGGCAGAATGCAGCTTGATCACCACACCAGGGCCTGTAGATAAAAGGGACAGCCATGGATGTGGGTTTCCCCAAAACCAGTGGGATTCACAGTATTCTCCTCCTTGATGACCCCAGAGGGCCTTCTCTGCCAAGGATGTGTTTGATCTTCGGCACCCTCTCATCTCTCTCCTTTCCCTTTTTCTCCCTTCTGTTCCCCTCTCTTCCCTATCCCCTTCTTTCTCCCTCAGTTGGTACAACAGATGGATTCAAGGTCTCCACTCTGGGTACAAGTGCCTTAGCCTTATTGCATGGACCTTAAGGTGTTGCTTAGAAAACAAGACAGCTACAGACAAATGGCCCAAACCGGTTTCTGATCCAAACTTTTAACTAGAAAGGCAGAAGGGAGCCAGTCACTCCCGGGTGCTTTATCTCCAGGAGAGAAAAGTAGATAAGGATTCATTGAGAGCTGGATGATAGCACTGAGGGAAAGTTAAAAAGGTTGGTCACTCTGTAGTTCAAAGCCTCAGCACTCTTCCGCGCTCTGTCATAATCAGCTCTGAGAACACACACACCTTTAGCGCTACAATTTCTCTATAAACGACACTCTTCTCTGGGCAGTTATGTATGACAGTTATGTATGACTTTAATTTCTGGATCACTTCTCTGCCAACCATCCTTCTTCAGCAGAAATAAGGCCAATTCTTTCTGACTCTAAAATCCCCACCACCCCTCCTCCTTCTACTCCCCTCTCCCTCCTCTTCTTCTTTCTTATTTCTCTGTGCTGGATATTTACCGTACAGGGCTACAAAGACTCTACACATGGATTTATTTCTAAGGAATCCCACCACAGCCCTTGCTGCCCCCAGGGGGGTTGGGGGCTCGCTTGAGTCCCTGGGCAGGAGAGAGATGACTCAGCCTCTGGCAAAGCAGGCCAAGCCACAGAGCCAGCTGTGCCTTTCTGGACTTCTCTATTTCGGCTCTTGCAGTGCCAACAACCTAGTTTCTTGGGGGATATGGCCCCAATTCGAGCCCTGTTCTCCACCCTTCCCAATAATTGCATGAGCTAAGCTAATAGCTTTCCCATAAGTTCTTTTTAAATTAATTAATTAAGTTGTGGTAAAGTTCATCAGAATTAGTTTCCGTTGTTCTCAGGCATGAACTTGGAATTCTATGTGATATCTTTCCACCATCTCAACTATTTATAAAAAAAAACTCTCTGCTTCCCTGCTTCCCTTCCTCTGCCTTCATGCATATTCACAAACACACATCTACAACAAGAAGTAAGTAAGAGAGCCATTGTCAGGGGGGAGCTTCTGAAAAGAGATGTATAAAATAAATTTATGCTACACACCCCCATGCCTTTTGCTAGAGATGGGCATCACCCCTGAATTGATGCTCCTTAGTGGTCAGGGCAATGGCTTGCACATGCTTTGTTCCATGATTCTGTACTCCAAGAACAAACAAGCTAGTCCCTCAAAGAAGACATAGCTTCTGTTCATACCAAGGAAAGTTTTCTCCCATGGCATAGTGAGAAGGGGTAAATGCTATCTATGCAGATAAATATAACACAGTCTCTAAACGCTTACTTTAGCCCTCCAACAAATACCATTCAAAGTGAGCGTGCCACTTGCCAACTGCTAAGCTCCAGGACACCTAGCCAATTGAGAGAATGAGCCTCCAAGCAGCCCTCACATAATAAACATGCTTTTCTTTTGAGGGTTCAGAGGTGTGTTAAATAGTAGGTCTTTTTCTCTTACCTAGTGTACAATTACTTGATATTTTGGATTCTTTTTGTTGTTCTTAATTTCAAACTCATAACTCTTACAACTGACCAACTGACAGCTTCTGTGAGGTAATAGGAACCCAAGGAGGTGATACGCTTGAAGGGGAAACACAGCCTAGCTGTCTTCAGAGGTGGACCAACAGAGTCTTGCATCTCTGGCCTACGAACTGTGCTGAATCTTTTTTCTTTAAAAGTAAATAAGACTGTATATTCCTTATATGATCCTGAAAGAACAGAAACAAGTAAAGTGTCCCATGACCGGGCAATTAAAAATTGTGTTACATACATGGAGTACCATTCAGCTTAAAAAAAAATATTCTGGCACTGCTGTAGTTGATGTGCCTTTGAGGACATTATCACATAAAGTAACCCAGTTACCAGAAGACAACTCTACTGTGGTCCTTCCTCCATGAGGATCCTGGACTAGTCAGCAAGAGTGAGATGGAGAGATGGGTGCCCATGCTGAGAGAGGAGAGAACCAAGAGGTTTCCATGAGGGAAGATGGAAAGTCCTGGGAATGGACGATGGTGGCGCTTGGACAATGCCACAGCACTGTGTACTTAGAAATGGTTCAAGTGGCCGGTTACTCCATGTGTGCTTCATCACATGAAAAAGTACGAGAAGAAGGAAATTAGGAACACTTCCTCCAAATGAATGACTAGTTCCAAAGTTGAACACTATAATGCCAACCTAAAATAATTTTTAATTAGAAACCTGTAAAAGCAGCTCTGCCAAACACCCACCTTGGCCATAAAAAAAAAAAAATCCCAATAAATTTCCCAGGCTTTGAATGTCTAATTTTTAGCAATAAAATTTCCTGGTGAGCCTTCCAAGGTAAACTGGTTCCAAAACACACATTTGGGTAAATGAACTAATTGGCCTATTGCCTCAGGCTGTTCATGACAGCCAGTGGGAAGATTATCTGATTAATCCTTACTAGTGAGCCTGGGTGAGGTCCATTTTGCAGATGAGCAAACCAAGATTGAAAAGGATCAGATAGCTTTTTTTCTGTTGTTGTTCCAGGCTACCTAGTCGATATGTAGTAGATTTTCTACTGGAGCCGGACTTCTGCAGTCCAGAAGGGCTCCACAGAGGTGATAGCTCCATTATTTTCTATTAGATTTTCTTTCATATGGCCACCTTGCTTTGCCTTCACTCGGTTTTACAATATTTATATCTCTATGACAAAATGCTCGAAAGGCTTTGTATTTAACCAGAATTATTGAACCCCACCATCTGCTCAAAAGCCCACAGCTTGTGCAGGTGATGGCAGGAAGTATGTGAGTTTCCTTTGCCATTTCATTTTTCTTTATTTCCTCATTAGCAAACATTATTGAAAATCCACCCTGAGTCAGAATGTCCTGAGAACTGTGGGCATAAAGCAACTCACAGTAAAAAGACTTGGGCATATTAACAAGAAAATCCCCCTTGAGTTTTTGATCTCTGTCCTTGAGCTTTTGAGCCCAGAGCCTGAGGCGACACCATTCAGAAGCATCCTCAGCAGGCCTCCTCCCACAACTGCCACTCAAGCAAGCTAGTTCAGCATTGTACCATTCCCTCCTCCAGCCCTTCTTAATTGCTCCTAATGACGTACCTCAATAAGCACCCACTCCCAGGTGTATGTCCAGAAAATATATGTATTTGCTCTAAGCAGTAGAAGCAGCGATGGAGGCCCTCTTCTTGTCTTCCAAAATGGTCCTGACCTCATCTGTGTTCTTAGCTGCATTTCCTCTATTCTAGTTTTCTGTCCAGTCACCCGAAGTTCATCAGAATCCAGGTGCAGCCATTGCTGGCTTAAAAGACTAGAGTCTCTTCCATCTTTGTTCAGGAGCCTCACACCTTGGCATCCTGAAGGAGTGCCAAGAGCCCAGTTCATGCTGCTTCCTCCTCTCTGGGTTACTCCAGCGCAAAGCATATTTTCACAAAGGCCAGTTGACATTTTTCAAAATAGAAAATAAGCATACTTCCGATATTTCTTCTATCGGTAGCTTGAGCGCCTCTGAGTTTTTACAAACAATTCCTTCTGCCCTATTGGTGTAGACAATGTTTATCAACAAATGGCAAGTTCACTCATTGCTGACCTTTTAAAATGGATTTCTCTTTTTTGGCGGGAGTGCACTAGAGGCCTGCATGGTAAGATGTGCCCACACCTCTCTGCCTGGTCCTATCTTCTTTAGAGTCTTCATGTACTAGGTCTAGCCAGCTCGTCTTGTGCAGAGTGTCTTCGCTGGATTATATTTGGCAGAGGAAGGCCCAGATGTGCTGTGACTAGCTTTGGAACACTCTGGTATGTTAAGAACATCAGTGGGAAGACAGGAACTCAGGGCCCAAGTTATGCTTCCACCAACAGTGTTCTTGGGAATCTCGCGTTCCTGCTCCTGCACCTCTGTACCATCTCCAAACTGATCCAGCCTTGCTGGCTAACGCCATGCCCTCACGTTGTCGCAGCTATTTGTTCCTATTGTGTTAGAGAGATTGGGTCAGTTTTGACATATGAGATGAAGAAAGCTAGAGTTAGTCTTTATTTAACTTTTATTTTCCTCCAATGAATAGTTGCCTGGAATCATCTATTTTGACTCAGCCAATTTCTTTTTATTGAGAACTAATGAAAAGTCCTTTGAACTCCACCTGGATTTGTGACTTTTCCTCCATCAGGGTAGCTTCCAGACTCTCCTGCATCTGGACCACTGCCTTTACCCTTGTAAGGGATGTTCATCTCAGCGTTTTCTACTGTAGAAATTAGTCTTTTTACTTCTTCAGCATTATTCTGACTCTACTCAATAGCATAAAGTCATCCAAGTTTCTCTAAAAAATCTTTAGGATTTAAACAGTAGATACAAAGATGAAACTTGCAGGAAACGCTTATGAGCATTTGACATTACTGGATATTAATCACATGAATCCAGAAATAGATTCTCTCCGGAGGAACGAGGAACCTGCTATAATTGCACCACTTGCCTTGGCTTGGAGGTTGCCATTTTGGATGGCAATGTGAGTTTCCTTTCTTCCTTTCTCCTGCTTATGTGAATGAGGAAATGCCAGAGACCTTCCCACCCCCTCAGCCAACCCAGCACTCCCTGCTCAGGTGTTCCTGCCAACTAATTAACACCTCCTTTGCAAGTTGTAAATTGGACGGCAGATGCGTACAAATGCAGAACCCAGTGGGGAGTCTCATGTTTTCTCTATACATATATTTCATGAAAGGCAGGAAGTGAAACCAAGTAGGCTGATGGGAAATACATTTTTGCCAAAATGGCCACCCCCAGATTCTTAAATAAATTTATAGACTTTCAACACTAAATAAATTTCTCATGTTTTTGCACATCTACCTGGGTGCATTAAATATTATCTTCCCAAACTTCCAATGATCTGGGCTGTGATGACTAAATCCATAGCCATGCTTCTAAGGTTTGTTTGTTTGGTTTGGTTTGTCAGCTTGACACATGCTAAGGTCATCTGGGAAGAGAGAACCTCAACAGAAAAAAAAAAAGTTTCCATCCTATCAGGCGTAGGCACATCTATTTCTTGATTAATGATTGCTGTGGGAGACGGGCAGCATCACGCCCCGAGCAGGTGGTCTTTGAAGATATGAGAAAGGTAGCTGAGCCTGAGCCCGAGCATGTCCATAAACAGCATTACTCATGGACTCTGCTTCAGGGCTTGCCTCCAGCTTTCTTCCTTGAGTTCCCGCCCTCATGTTTCGCAATGATGGACAGTATGCCGCACAACAAAAGAAACTGTTTCCTCCATAAGTTGCTTGTGGCCATGGTCTCCATCACAGCAATGGGAAGCAAACTAGACTAGTGCCTCTGGTCTCAGCCTGCTGCGGTCTTCCTTTCCTGTGGCTTCCCGTGCTTGTCCAGACCAGACAAGATCAAATGACTTACAGGACTACAGCTTGATTTGTGTCTGTCCAGAGGCCATAGAATATAGTTAATGATTTTTTCTGGAGGCTCATGGTCTCTAAGAGTCTGTCTCCTGCATACATTTCTCTAAGGCCCACCTACCTCATCCACACCAATTAGGACACTGCCCTATTCAAGGGATCTTCCATATATTCCAGATCTATTCCTGAATCATTCTTATCCCTGAAGCCACCACTCTTACTCCAGAGGGTGTGGAAATATGTGTTTTCTTTTCGGCCTGCAGTTCAATTCAGTTCAGTTTAATTCGTCAAAGCCCACGGAATACCTTTTCTGCTCACTGGGGTGCGGTCAGGACGTTCAATAGAAGATAAGTCATGAAGGTTCTTGGAGGAGGGCTCAAAGATAGTAATATGGGGAAGACTATATCTCTCTCCCCTGGGGGAAGGAGAGAGTTGTCTAAAGGCCAGTGGCAGGGCAGAATGGCCTACGTTCTGCAACAGAGACCAGACTTGGAGAAAAAACTGTGTTGGTCAAAAATTTCAGAAAGAAGAGGAATATTGGAACAGGTCTGGTGTGTTTGTCTTATCTTTTTGCTTTAGGTTCTCAAGTCTAGATCTCTGATGAGCAGCTGGCCACCCAAGAAGGAAAACAACACAAACATGGATGAACCAAATCACACAGGATGGGTAGAGAATACTGAGCCTATATTCCGTATTCCTGCCCCTTTCTTATTCCAGAAGCCACCACTATCACTTTCTCTAAAGAACATGGAAATAATTTGTATTGGCTTGAAGTTCAATTCAGTTTGGCTTAATCCTTCCAAGCCTACTGAATACCTTTTCTGCTTCAAATATTGGGCTATGTTCAGGACATACAAAATAAGAGAAATCATAAAGGTTCACATACAACTTGTTCCCAACTTTTAAATAGCAGTTATTCACCACATGAGAGTATAAAGGCATGTGTGTGTTGAAATGTAGGAAAAACAATCTCCATACCAACATGGGATGTCATAAATTAGCTAACTTCCCTTCAGGTGGCGTTTGTCTTAAGGAGAAATGTGTCTACTTGCTTTTGGTGAGTGTATACATTAATCTCTACGGAGGTTGCCATGGTAGGCTGTTGTACATTGAAAGAAAAGCTGAAGGATTTTCAAGATATTTTGAGCCTTAACCATATTCCAGAACATTTTGTCCATGAGTAATGGACAAAGCAGATGGCAGCAAACATGAGATGGTACATTTGTCTCCGTGTCCTTCTTACTGAGAAGCAGGCGATGGTCTCAGCTGGGGTAGCCCGGGATAGAGTCTCCCTAGGTGCCTGTGGTCTAAATACCTCTGTAGCTCATGCAGGTTGATCTGACCCATCTTGACTCCAATGGAATTTGTTCTTCCCTTTGTTTCTAACGTGTGTGTTGGCGGGGAGGGGGTTCAGATTTGCAGTTGCACCATTACCTGAGAGATTTCAGGAGTACAGAATATGCCCTTCTTTAAAACTTCTGAATGGGAAGGTGTGTCTCAGATCCTCATCTAACTGATGAGCACGGCAAAGCTCCATAGTTACGCGACACCTTGTTCAGACATCACATCCATACAAAAGTCAATTCTTGACCTCTGGCTTCAAGACCACGAGGACTTCTGGTCAAATCACGCAGAGCGAGCCTGCGTGTGTGCAAAGCATAACAGCTAGGGGAGGTGCCCCAGATTGCATTTAGTTGTGTTTCCTCCCCCAGCACATATGGGCATCACACACATTTTGAGAAATTAATCAGGAGAAAATGTTTTCCCCATTAAAATCTCTTTCCCTGGCTGTTTCCCAACACAGACGCACATACACACACACGGTTTGTTCCCAACTTTTAAATAGCAGAAATTAAACAAATGAGAGTGGAAAGGGCATTCGACAGGGAGGCCTATGCTTTGCCCTGGAGAAATAAAGTATAAGTTCAATCACTAGCTGTGAATTGTAGTGAGGAGAGAAGCTTCGGTAGCCCTCCCTCTTCCCACTCATCTTCGCTCTCAACTCACCAGTGGACAATAATTGCCAAACTGCTTTCTCCTGAGGAAAAGTAACAAGTCGAGGAAAGGACAATATCAACCTAACACTTTTTCCTCCAGCCTAGTGAGGATTTGCCACTAGATTTAGACAGAAAGGGAGACACAGAATGTACACAACCTAACGTGTTGGCAGCAAAGTTTCCTCTCTCTCAAAATACCTCCAGTGTTTCTTCTTAAAGCTGTTTATGTGTTCCTTGGGAGGGGATTAGGACAACTGCCCAGAGAAGGGAAGCTATGCTCAGGGGCTGCCTGCTGTCAGTACTCAGAACAACTGTGGGACTTTGGTAAAATGGTTGCACAGTGGTTCCCTAGGAGAACTCCTAAGCAGAACACTTACTCTACCCCAACCGACGACTGTCCTTGAAGGAATGAAGCCCCACCGAAATTTCCACTGCCGAAATATAGACTGAAATATTCTAAATGGAGCAGCAAGCTGCTTCACTATCATGTGAACAAAGCCAGAATGTGTAGAGCTATTTGAGGGAATTACATACTTCCACTAAGAACCTCAAATAAAAGGCAGGAGATCTAGTTTGGTGGTAGAACACTTATAAAGCAAATGTGAGGTCCTGAGTTCAACCCCGGCACTCGAAAGGAACCTTCAGATCTTCAGATAAAGACTGATTTCTTCGCATTTTTTTAATTATTATTTTAGAGGCAAGACACAGCACCTGAATCAAAGAGGGGACATCACAAATCACTCAAGCCAACAGGACCCCAAAGAACTGGGGCCAGCTCCTCAGAGAAGTTGGCTCCCTGGTAGAGAAGTTTCTTGCTTCTTAGTAAGGAGAAGGTGAGGCATAAATGTATCATCTTTGTTATTTGCTCCTACATATGTCTATAAGGATAGAACCAATTTCTTAGAATCATCACAGGCTGTAGACATACCCTTTAAAAAAGCCCATTTCCCCTTTGACATAAAGTCCCAAGTTACAAAACCCTGTTGGGGATTATATAGAGAAATGTGGCCCCATGTGAATCCTATATAAGTCAATCTTCGAGACCCATGATGTGATAATAAAATATCTATCCTTCTCCATTGACATATATGTGCCTGAAGGAAGCTCACTTTTACTTGGCCATGTTTGCATACATGAACTTTGGTTTGAACCTTCTAAGCTATAGGAATCTATCTTTAATGGAAAAATGAAAGCTGGTGAAAACATGTTGACAAAAATAGGAAAGAGTTAGCCATGTGCAAGTTGTAGAATAAGCCACTGACAATTTCAGGGGCTGAATGTAGTGAAAGGAAAGCAGAAGTGAAGGCCGAACTATAAAGCATGCTGGTCTATAGAGGTCTTGCAGCAGAAGGGGATATGGTGAGGGGACAATGATCTGGGTTTGGAGTGGACTTCTGAGCATGCTCAGGGGCAAGAGACTCCTCAGAGAGCAGAATTCACCACACTCAGACGACCCAGGGTGCCCTGCATGGAAGGGACTGAGAGTGGAGACACCACAGACAGCGGCATTCTCCTGCAGGCAGAAGAGCAAAGATGTCTGCTCAACAGCTGTGCCCCACTCGCCTTAGCTTGGGGTGACCAGGCACTTGGCAGTAGAGTGGGCTCTGCACAGCTGAGGATTTCAAATGCAAAAGACCTAGGCGAAGCTGCAAAGCTGTCTCCAACAGGTCGTGTCTCCAGAGACAGTTCTAGAAAATATTAACACCAGCAAAGGTCTTCCCCCGTGATGCCATAGGGAAATGTTCCTTTTTGTTAACTGAATGGAAAAAATTTTAATTGTACTAAGTGAATATGCATATTTTACAAATACCAGCACCGATCCCCTAATCTATCATTCAACTCACAGAAGTAAAGCATTCCCAGTATCTACTTTTGTAGTGTTGTGGATTCCCTGTATTGTTTTCAATCTTCATAATGGGTGAATTAGCCTACAGTTTATTCTCCCACATCTCGCCCCTTGAATGGGATTACAATCAAGGTTGTCTGTGACTTGCTTTTTTGAAAGCACGATATCCCTGAGGATGATTTCTGCTGTCTTCAGCCATAACTCATATCTTGTTGTTGCATAGGGCTCTTTTGTGTGCGTGGTTCACATGTGTTTCACATAGGTGAATATGGAATATTGACGTATCCGTTTTGATTGTTGTAAGCCATGGCTTGTTTCTCGTGTTTTTAATCCTTGTCATTTTGTCTGAGTCTTCTTTGACTTTCGGTCATATGTAAGAATTGCTCTAGGATACGAAGTGAGGGGAAACGCTGGTTGTGTGCACCTCAGTTTTACAGGTAGTTTGTACCCATTTGCACTCCTGCTAATGAAGCAGACGTGTTCTGCTTGACTTGTCTCCTCACCAGCTTGATAACAATGGCCTTTAAACTGCTTTGGCCATGTGATGTAGTTAAAATTCTCTCTGTTGATGTACCTTTTCATGTGAGTGATTCATAATCGGCCTGAACGGCTTTCTAGAAGTCCACTGCCCACTAAACACTATTATTTTTGTTATCCTCTTATCCCGTGAATAATTTCTTCACGTGTCCTTTCTCTCTTCATTTTATTCAGGAATCTGGAATATGTATATTATTAAATTGAACGATCATCTCTCTTCTCTACGGTTTGTGCTATTTGATTTTGTTTAATTAGTGTTCAGTATCGCAAAGTTTTCCTCCTATAATAAGGCTTCTTCTTTTATGCATAACTCCTGCTGAGATTTATAGTTTTAGTCTGTGATATGAGAAATCAACAGCCTTTCTGTATTACTGATAGCAACCATGCCGAGAAAGAGGTCATGGAGACAGCCCCCTCCCATTTACAGTATCCTCATATAACACATAACCTAACCAAGGCAGGAAAAACTCTCTTCGGGAACTTTAAACCCCTGGATAAAGAGAATGAAGAAGATATTAGAAAAAAACCTTCCAAGTTCATGGAATATTAATTAACTCTACCAAGACTTAATATTGTTAAAATGACCATGCTACCAAAAGCAATGTACAGATTCAATGAAATCCCAATTTTAAAAAGGTTCCACTTCATTTTTCACAGGAATAGAAAAAAGTCCTAACAGTCATATTGAAGCACAGAAGATCCCAGACAGCCAAAGGCATCTTTAGCTAAAGGAAGAATGCTTGGGGTAGTAGCAACACCAGATTTCAAGCTATATTGTAGAGCTATAATTCCAGAAGTAACATGGCACTTGCCTAAAAGCAAGACAAATAATAGACACATAGATTGAGGGAATAAAAGAGAAGACACACACGAGTGCACGTAATTATAGCCATCAGATAATTGACAATAAAGCAAAAATACATACTGGTAGAGATATGGAATCTTTAACAAATGGTGCAGGGAAAACTAAATGCCCTCATGCAGAAGAATGAATCTAGATCTATGTCTAATACTGCAAAATATCAACTTTAAATGAAACAAGGACTCCAAAGGGATCAGCATGAAGCCTGGAATGCTGAACCTTGTGAAGTCTGAAATGGCAAAGCTTCTGGAAATGAGGTTCCCATGTTAATTTTTCCCAGCATTATTTAATGTTGTCTTGTCTGGGCTGAGTCCATGTGTTACAAATTGTTCCTATGTATGTGAAGTCTGTTTCTTAGCTCTGTTCCTTTCTTGTTTATGCAAATATAATGTTACAATTATTCTTACTATTCAAGAATGTGGCTAATCATAGTCCCCAAATGATTCCTTTCCTCTTCATTTCTCCTTATTCTTTCTTCCCTTCCCTTTCCTCCTCTTCACCTTTTGTCTGCTCCCCCCCCCATGTCTCTTTCCTCTTTCCTCCTTCTTTCGAGACTATTTTTGCATCACTGGAGTCAATAAAGTGCCTTCCTCTTCCATTTCCATCCACCTACAAAGACTTGCTGGGATTTTAAAATTCAGATTGTGGTGAAGATAGAGATCAATTTTGTGATAACCGATGACTCTGATTTCCAAGTCTTCGAACCCATAAGACATGGCATTTGTTTTCACTTATTTAGAATCTTTTTAGTCACCCAGAAGAAAATTCTATCATTTCTTCATTAAAATCTTCCCATACTGAGTCAGATGTTTTCCTAGGCCCTTCATATTGCTTAAAGATACCACTGAGATACATCCTTTCTGAAATGATATTTTCTATGTGTGTGCTAGCTAGTAAATTGTAACAGACTTATTTACATTAATTTCATCAAGGGACTATGAAACATTTATTTCTTTTAATATTTCTGTGTGTTTTTAATTCTAATAATTTCTGTACATGCTATTTTAGGCTTTTTCTGAAGCTGGTAATATTATTTCAAAACAATGAGACTCATTCTTTTCTAAATTAAGTTCTATACCTCAAAACAACTACCACTCTCTACTGTCAGAGGATAGAGTCAACTATACTCTGTCATTTGTAACACACTTTATTATTATTGGCCTTTGGTCTTTTAGTTATTTATTCATATATTCTTGTCTGCATACTCTAATTCTATTTTCCTTTCTCTTATAAACTCCCATTCTAATGTGTCTGAAATGTACATGTATTTGCATAGGTGCATATGTTTTTGCATTAATATAAATAGCTTACATTTACTTTGTCTTCTTTCTTTATTCAGAAAATTTTTGGAAAAGTATTTTTCTATTTTGCTATGTGAATACTTTGACCTACTTCACTGAATCATCACTGATAGAAATTGCTGCCGCCGCTGCTATCAATCAGATTTTGCTTCTCTTCTGGGACAAAAGAAAATTCAATTTCTCCATTTGAATGGAGCTACTTTTCTCATTACTCTGGCCAAATATCTGATAGATACAGCTTAAGGGAGGAAGGATTTATTTTGGCTCATGGTTTCAGAGATGTCGTTCATCTTGGTAGGGAGGGTGTGGTGGTTCCAGCAGATAGTTTACACTGAGGTATCCAGAAAACAGAGAAAAGACCTGTGGAATGGGCCAGGGAAAGACAGAACCCCAAGACTACCTCATTAGGGATCTACGTCCTCCATCTGGGCCATCTTCTTCCTTTCACCACCTCCCATTAGAGTGATCCCCTATGAATTCATCAAGGTATTCTTTAGGTCATAGCCCTCCTGATCTAATGGTCAGCACAGATACACTGGCTCTGTTTGTTACTTAACCTGGTAATTTGTTAATCCAGTCAAGTTGACATAACTATCCACCATACCTACCTTTTAAGTTACAGTGCTGTTAATTCTTCAACCAATACTACGAGAATGAGACTGTCTTCCAGATAAAAGTATGGAGAAGCACAAGCACAATTTCCACACTTATTTTCTCCAACCCTGGCCACTGTGACAGAACTTGCGACAGGAACTTTCCATTGGTTTAGGACATCCTGAATATGCCAAGCCAATTGGCTATCATCAAGGCTCACTTTTATAAATTTTCTCTGCATGAATCTAGAAAAACCATGAATGAACTCAATGCTTGTGTGCTTTATCATCTTGGGTACAACAGCATAAGCTTACCCATTGTAATGCATCTTTGATAAATATTCATGTTTTCTGCTGCATCTCTCAATTTTCGTTTCTGAAAGAATTTTAAAATATGCAACTAACATTGCTTGGCTTATCTGCCTTCAGTTTTATCAGTTGATACTTGACATATTTTAAGTCTGTAATATTTATGTAAGTATCTTATTACACACATTTCAAGTTTATTACCTTCTTATACTTCTATATAGGGCATTTTTTGTCCCTTGTTATATTTATCATAAATGATACCTAATAAAAACTTAGGATTTCTGTATCAGCTTCCACTTGGTAATATTTTATTGCTGTATTTTGCATCTATTTCAGTCTTCTTCTTTCCAGTGCTTTGACTGAGTTGCACATAGTGAAAGCACTTTTTAATTAATTCATTCTGAGAGAACTTCTGCCTTTGAAGTGGTGGATTCATGCATTTGTACCTACTCTAATAATTGACATTTAAGAACTCATTTCTGTCAGTTTTCTTAATATTCACAGTTATTATAAATTTCATCATGCTTTTTGTTTCTCTTCCTTCTTTTCCAATCTCCTTCACAACGTGGTGTGTCTATGTTGGTCTTCATGACCGCAGTGTTGCTGTGCTGAAGGCTGGGGCTCTTTTGATGTTCATCTGTGACTGAGATGGGTTTGCTTGTTTGTTAAACAAAAGATCTAATCTTATTTTTCCATTATTATTATTTATTTTATTTTTATTATTTTTTTACAATTTATTCACTTTATATCCCAGTTGTAGCCCCCTCCCTCCAAGTACCACCTTTCCTAGCTCTTTCCCACCCCCTCCTCCTCTCCTAGTCCACTGAAAGGGAAGTCCTCCTCCGCTACTATCTGACCCTAGCCTCTCAGGTCTCAGCACTGCCTGGATCCTCTTCCTCTGTGGCCTAGTAAGACCACCCTACCAGGGGGAGGTGATCAAAGAGTAGTCAACCAATCGAGTTCATGTCAAAGACTGCCCCTGCTCTCCTCACTTAACTAAGGAACCTACGTGGAGACGGAGCCGCCTATGGGCTACATCTGAGCAGGGGTTCTAGGTCCTCTCCATGAATGGTCCTGGTTGATGCATCAGTCTCTGCAGACCCCCTGGGCCCTGATATTTTTACTTCATTGGTCTCCTTGTGGAGCTCCTGTCCCCTTCAGGTCTTTCTATCTCCCCCTTCTTCCATAAGGAATCCAGCACTCTGCCCAAAGTTTGCCAGTAAGTCTCTGCAATTGCTTCGATCCCCTGATGGGTGTAGTCTTTCAGAGGACATCTATGGTAGGCTCCCATACTGTTCCCTCTCTTCTACTGCTTCTGGTACCCATCCTGTGTGCATGTCTGTTTGTTGTTACATGAACATAAGTGCAGATAGGCATAAAGGCCGGAAGCTGTCGGATTCTCCGAAGCTGGAGCTAAAGGTGATTGTGAGCCGCTTAACACGGATGCTGGAAACTCCTGCAAGAGCAGTGTATGCCCTTAACAGCTGAACCATCTCTCCAGCCCCGGAACTGACCTTTCTGTCTAGACATATTTTTTCTTTGCTTTTGATTGCTTTAAATTTCGCTGTATTTGTGTATTTTCTTCATTAGTTATGTTTGATAGCATATACATTTTTAAAATCTATAGTATTTAGTTTTTCTGAATTCTGAGAAAATTATCTCCATTATTTTCTTCAGGTGTTTTTTTTAATTTAATTTTCATCTCCTTCTAGATCAGTGGTTCTCCACCTTCCTAATGCTTCCTAATGACCCTTTATATGATTTCCCATGCTGTAGTGACCCAAGCCTTCAACCATCTATTTTCATTGCTACTTCATAACTATAAATTTGCTATTGTTATAAATTGTAATGAGTATGTGTTTTCCAATGGTCTTTGGTGATCCCTGTAAAAGGCGCATTTGACCCCTAGGGGGGTTGTCTCCCACAGTTTGAGAATCACCGTTTCAAATAGTCTAGATTGTGCATGTTGGTGTTTTTACTGTTAGGATCCAGTTATTTTCATATTTCTTTTATATTTTTGAGCCCTCAGTGTAATCTTCAACTTTGTTAGCTAATTTTTCTGATTTCATGCATCTTTCTAAAACTTTTGTCAAGTACGATATTTTTTCTTTAGTTGTTTTCACCTCATTAAATTCACTAATTCTGTTAATGTTCTATATGGGTAATTTCTTTCCTAGTTTCCTTAAATATCTTAGCTAGCTTTAATAATAAATTTGTTTTCCAAGATGCAATATTTTGCTACAAATGGTGTATGTTAGTCCGTGGCACTAGACAAGAGTCTGGTTATTTTTAGAACAAGAGAGCTCCCGCCCCTGTGTAGGAGCCATTGGCTCTACTCAGCGATGACCACCTAATCTAGCTCAGTGCTTGAGGAAAGGATCAGGGGGCGCAGAGTTCATGCATAGCACCATAGCACCCCTTTTGACTTATGGTTCTTTTCCATTTCACTAATCAACCTTCCTAAGGGTTTTAAATTTAAATCTTTAGTCCAAAACAGTACCGGAAGAGGTAACATCCCAGACCTAAGTTTAGCCCCCTCCCCCCACCCCCAGGTTGCCTTGAAGATGTTTAGGTAGGAGTGGGCTAGAGTTGTGGAGAATTCTGGCCAGCTGGTTTTCCCCAATAGTCAGCACCAATGGCCATCCTAACAGATCTGCTCTGTCAACGTGTTCGTGACCTAGCAGTGGAGAACTGCAATTAGCAGTTGGTTTCTGAATGAAAAGATAAGCAAGCTTGGCCCCGGAGCAAGGCAAAGTGACAAGCAACAGCCAGCGTGGAGTCCTAACTGTGTCATCCTCCATGGTGATCACTCCTCGGGGCCCTGGTGACCTTCCTCCCACGGTGGCCCACATTCCATATGTTGCTGGTTGGACACCTACTTTAGGGCCCTCCAGAGTTCCTTGGGTTTCAGACGGTATGACTGTCTCCATAACCCACATTTCCCTCTGGTTTTAAACTTGTGAAGATTTGCTTTTGACATGAGGAACCGGTGGCCCACAGCGGTCACCTATCAAGGAAGGGGGCCTTTGTCTCCTCTGTAGCGAGCACAGAGTGCTGGGTAGTGCTGCCAGCACTACATGAAATGTCGATGCTGTGTCTTTTACTGGCTGCCGTGTTAGAGCAGAGTAGAGCTTCTCAACCTTCCTAAGGCTGTGACCCTTTAATACAGCTCCTCATGCTAGGGTGACCCCCAGCCATAAAATTACTTTCACTGTCACTTCATAACTGTGGTCTTGCTGCTATGAATCATAATATAAATATCTGATGTGCAGTATATGAGACCTCCCCCCCAAAAAATTGTGGCCCACAAGCTAAGAACCGCTGAGTAGATGACAAGAATTTGGTCCCGCTCCTTATGGGAATATTTTATAATGTGGTTTTTGACTCCCCAGAAAGTGGATAATGATTAAGGAGACAGTGTGTCTCTGAACAAATCAAAGAACTCGTGGGACTCATAAGAGTAAACTTTAGAATGACACCATATATTCTCGGAAATAAAGATCAGTTTAATGGAATGCTGTTGGACGCAATAAATTTGATGGGTGGGAATTTAAAAGCTCATTGGAAGGACCACGCAAAATTCCTGAGATGTTAATAAGTGGAAAAAAACGGGGGTGCGTGGATGGTTATCTGGTCAGAAGTATTTATAACAAATAATAGGTACTAGAAATGGGAAGATGCAAACAAATGGCATATTTGTCCTTGTCACCCTCAAACTATTAGCTGCCTCATCCTGGTACTTGTCAATGTGATGGTTCTCTGAAAACAATGCAAATGAACCGAAGCCGCGCCAAGAGTGAGCTGCTGCACTGTGTAGGTGGCCTTTGGGGAACTCTCACAGATAATGACTCGGGTCTGAGTTAGTGCCTCTCCTAACAGCATAAAGGCAGCAAACTAAGGCTAAACCCAGGCCACTCAGGTTTTGATAGGAGTCCTGCTGGGCTAGGTCATTATCCATTCATCACATGTGGTTTATGGCAATCCTGGGTCCACAGTGGCCATGATTCTGGCTCTCTGAGTATCCCAGGCCACAAGGCTACTGTAAACACCTTTAGGGTACATTCCAGGCTCGCAGACCTCCTGAATTCTTCTCTTTCTCTCACGGTGGGAATCTCTGTTAGCTATGACACGAAGTGCTGGGGGATGGTTAGGCTGTGGCTGGCTACCTGGACCACGTCAGGTGCCACAGAATCCTTCTCTGGATAGGATGTCCAGTCGGATCCGGTGTCTATCGAAACCTATGTGTTTGTCTATATCCCCTGTTTTTGTCTATTTCTGCATACGTGTATATGTATATACAGAGAAGAGCTGATTGGTTGTCTCTTCTCCTTTGATATTAGTTAAGCCTGGGAGCATAGGATGGGCATCTTTTGCAAGCTACCTAGGTCAGAGAAACAGAGGAGGTAAGCCTGTGGGGAGAGAAGACTGGAAGCAGGCTGAGGAGAGACAAGAGCAAGAAGCGGGAAGAAGACAGGAGGAAAGGGAGCCCTGGAATATGAACCAATCAGGGTAGCTCCTCAGTTCCGTTTCTGATTACTCATCACAGCTTCACTCTCTTCTCAATGTAGGCAGGCACCAGCCAGCTTTTGTGTCTTCGGAACCAGAGCTGCTTTCAGTCTGGTGTGCAGATTTTCTCTCTCATATTCTGGCAGCCTGCTCTTCCCCAGGCACTCCCCTCTCTAACATCTGGGGTCATGTGACAAGGTGAACATCTGGGCACTGTCCCCGGTGGCCATGGGCTCCCCTCCTCACAGGATTGCTGTGGCTCCTGGCCTTCAGGTGCCATGTCTTCCGACTTCAGAGTTCTCCTGGAACTGCCCGAGAGAAGGCAGAACTGAGGGCATGCTGTCACAGGCTGCTTCCATCATCTGGGTGAGTCACAGTACTGACTGCCAGGTTAACTGGGCCCAGCTACAGGGTCCCTTGTGGCTAGGAAAGGTAAGTAGCACATTTCCTGCAAACTCCCCAGTTAAAACAGCTGGACAGCAGAGGAAAAGGGCCCAGTAGGGAAATAAGTCATGGCTCCTAGAGAAAACACTGAGAATGGAAGCCAAAATGATCCTGCAAATACATGTCTGGGCAGCATAAATGATGCACTTCAACTCCCGGAGTTTTACAGTCGTGAGGGCAGAGCCCCCTAAGTATAATCCTCACTGAGTAGCGTGCCTGGGGTAGCCATCGGATAAGTGATTTGCTGACACTAAAGGAGATGACTTCTGAGGCCATCTCACTCTGGAGCGGAAGCTTCTGTCACCAATGACCTGCTGACCTTCACCCAACTAGAGGCGAGTCTTTGGCCTCCCAGACTAGGGCTCTTCACGTTTCACCACACTGCCCTGTGCTGACATAGTTTCTGTGATGTAGTGGCAGTGGCCTTAGGCCACGGGGTCAGGGCCCGGCCAGGTCACCTGAGATCTCCTGCGAAATGGAGAATGGAACTAATAAGGCTTACCTCCACTGGAAGTAAGCTGTGAGGAGTGCTTGCAATGATAGCCCATCCGTTCCAGGCACGTTTTAATAAAGGCTAACTTCAGGTGCAAAGGAACTGACCACAGGTGAATCTTCTAGCTCTAACTGTGAATAAGCCACTGGCATTTCAGTGACACTGCGTTATACGAGGAGGCGAGGCGAGGCACCTGGCTCACGTGCTGTACAGCAGCTGAGCTCTGAACTTCTCACAGAGCTGCAGGGGCCTGGGGCACAAATGCTTCTCATCTGCTCGGGACCCT
This sequence comes from Meriones unguiculatus, assembly GCF_030254825.1. NCBI lineage: Eukaryota > Metazoa > Chordata > Mammalia > Rodentia > Muridae > Meriones > Meriones unguiculatus. The sequence goes on from NC_083349.1 coordinate 44,667,639, forward strand.
TGCAATGTAAACTGTCTGGGGATGAGCTTCCGGCCCTTTGAAAAGTCAGGCAGGAGAGTCACAAAAGGAGATGATTTGAAGTTGATGATAGAAGGCCCAGCTGTGTGTCCGAGTCCCACAAATCTGTCCCACAGACTCCCTACAAGACAGCCAGCTTGCCATGCCAGGCCGTGCCCGTTTGCGTAGGGGAAGGGGCATTCCAGAACTTAACTCTTCAGTTGCATGGTTTTGCTGAATACACAGGTAACTAAGACACTGGGCTGCGCACGCGTTCCGGGGCCTCTGCGCAAGGATGTGGTCTACAGATGTTCTCTGTTGATGGTAGGCTACCACCAAACCAGGAGGCCCCTGAATTACAAATCACAATCCATGTTTTAGCTGAAGAACTGCTGGGCTACAGCAGATGCTCACAGTGTGCCATTGGCTGTCTGGAAACTTTCAAGGCATTTGAGCACTGTGAGGTGCTCAAGGTCCTAGTGAAGTTCTGTGGACTTCAGGATCTGTACCACATGCCTTCACTTCTCCCGTTGGGGGCTACTGACTCTAAGTTCCCCAGGCTTAGCCCAAGCCTGCTAAGATTTATAAAACCTGGGGGAGGTTTGCAAATAAAAAAAAAATCTAAAGCAAACTATCCAAACTTATTAAATAAAAATGTTTTATCTTAATAAATACACGTTAGAAACACCCTATAAGGGCAGGTGCTATACTCAGCTTTTTGTCACTGTAAAAAACACCTAAGAGAATCATGTAGAAGGGAGGAGAGTTTATCCTGGTCCATAGTTTCCATGGATCCAGGCTGTAGTCACTGGGTTCCATTAGTATGGGGGCCTGTGGTGAAGCAGAGCATTGTGCTGTGTGTGTGAGGGGGGGAGGATTGGTGCGTGGTGGAGCAACCCTTATCATCTCAAAGTATCAGGAAGCAAAGAGAAAAGAAGTAGAAGATGCGTCCTGTCTTAGGTACAGTTTCTATTGCTGTGATTAAACACCATGACCAAAGTAACTTGGGGGAGGAAAGGGCTTATGTAGCTTATATAGCTCCACAGTCTATCACTGAGGAAATCAGGACAGGAACTCAGACTTCCAACTTTCTTTTCTTTCTTTTTTTTTTTTTTTATAAAGATTTATTCCGCTGAGACTTATGGCCAACTGTTGGGAAGAGTGCATGGAATCTTATGTAAGAAGTGGGAAATAGTAGGAGCTGGAGAGGACAGGAGCTCCACAAGGAGAGCAACAGAACCAGAAAATTTGAACACAGGGGTCTTCCCAGAGACTCATACTCCAACCAAGTACCAGGCATGGAGATAACCTAGAACCTCTGCACAGATGTAGCCCCTGGCGGTTTAGTGTCCAAGTGGGCTACATAGTAATGGGAAGAGGGACTGGCTCTGACATAATCTGATTGGCCTCCCCCTGGGGGGGAGCAGCCTTACCAGGCCACAGAAGATGACAATGCAGCCACTCCTGATGTGATCTGATAGACTAAGATCAGAAGGAAGGAGAGGAAGACCTCCCTTCTCAGTGGACTTGGGGAGGCGCATTCGTGAAGAAGGGGAGGGACGGTGGGACCGGAAGGGGAAGAGGGAGGGGCTTATGGGGGGATACAAAGTGAATAAAGTGTAATTAATAAAATAAAATTAAATTTAAAAAAGAATATCACAAAAAAAGATTTATTATGTATACAATGTTGTATCTGCATGTACACCTGCGTGCCAGAACAGGGCACCAGATCTCATTGTAGATGATTGCGAACCACCATGTGGTTGCTGGGAATTGAACTCAGAACCTCTGGAAGAGCAGCCGGTGCTCTTAACCTCTAAGCCATTCTCCAGCCACTTTCTTATAGGACCCAGAACAACTAGTTCATAGGAGGCCCACATTAACTGGTAATTAAGAAAATGCCTTACCAATCCTAATGAAGTCTCCAAATAATGAGGAAGAGTAGGCCCCAGTTAGCCATCTTTTGTGACCAAATAAAGCTTCCAGCACTGGGATTGGGTTCCATCCATTTGAGATGTTGGCAATCCAGGAACATCCCCAAACAATCCAGGCTGTTGGCAAGATAATAGGTTGCTGTCTACAAACTGACAAGGCCATATTACTTAAGACAACACACAACTCACTGAACATGGCGAGGAAGAGCTGGTGCCTACAGAGAACTGTCACACCCATGTTCAGGGAAGGAACGCGGCAGACTACCAAAAGAGAAACAAACACCAACCCAACCACAAAACCTTTGATTTAAAATCTGCCCTACCTGCAAAATATGCTCGGGCAATAACGGTACAAAGTTTGTGGAAGTAATCAACCAATGTCTGACTTGCCTTAAGGCCCTCTCCATGAGATGGACCCCTTCCTGACACCACTTGGGTGACTAAAATAGCCCAGAGATTTACAGTAACACTAAATACTAGGTCTAAAAAAAAAAGAATAATAAAATGACTCCTAATGATATTCTTCTATATTCATTGATTAGTTCCTTCGTCAGCTGTCATCAGAGAGGCTTCCTTCTTCAGCAGATGGGAACAAACACAGAGACCCACAGCCAGAAGTTAGGCAGACAGAGAAAGAGAGACTTTGGAACACACAGCTCTAAATGAGATGTCTCCATCCTATCCCGCCCCTCAGAGCTCAGGGAACCTTGCAGAAGAGGAGGCAGAAGGAATGTGGGAGACAGAGGGGACAGAGGACATCAGGAGAACAAGACCCTCTGCATTAACTGAGCAGAGCCCATATGAACCCACAGAGACTGAGGCAGCAACCACAGGTCCAACCCAGGCCCGCCCCGATCTGAAGGGCCCTCTGGTTTAGAACTCGGCGCCAAGATAACCATCTCCAAAGATCTTTGGAAGCCAACAAATCATTATTATGCTAATTGAAAAACTTGAAGCAAATGTTTTATTTTAATGATTATCTGTGAAAAAAAATGCTTTACAAGGCTTGCTTTATGGCTAGAGACATTTTCTCAACAGAGGGTCCCTCCTTTCCAATGACTCTAGCCTGTGTCTAGCCAACATATAACTGGGCCCTTTTCACCTTGACACACAAACACTGACTGTTAAGCCATAACCTTTCCTTTCTTGTTCCTCCCCAAGATCACACAATCAGAAGATGCCCCAATATAAAACACTCTACAAAGTTAAAAAGTTCCACAGCCTTTAAAAGTTCGGTCTGTTTTAAATATCCAGGCTCTTAAAAAAAAAAAATCAAAGACTTAAAATCTAATGTTTCTCAACTGTGGGTTTCTATAACATTAAAGAAAAAAAAAAGGTTAAATACTGTCATACTTCAAGATGGAAGAAAAGGCCCTCACAATCAAATCAAAGCAAAATTACTCCAACTGTGCAAATGACTCAGTGTCCAGCATCTGGGGTCTACTCTCCATCTATGCGCTCCTCCAAATTCCCTGAGTCAAGTCTCCCTCTGGCTCCGCTCTCTGTAACGTGCGCTACTTGTCTTCTAAGCTCAGGCTAGCTCCACGCAATGGCTGCTGCTGTTCTCGGTGGTCCCGTGGTACTGCCATCCCCCAAACGCTGGCGTCTTCTGCTGCAGCTGGGCTGCACTCTCACTGATACCCTCTCCTGAGCTCTCGTCACAGTTCCACGTCTCGGCTTGTTGCACGACCTCTTCAATCTTGGGCTCTCAACTGTTACTGACGATGCCCCTTCACTAATGGCCTCTGCCGGTCCCTCACAGTGCCAAGCCTCAGCTGCTCATCATGACCTTCATGGCTTCAGGGCACCTAGGTGACTCTTACACTAGGTGACTCAATCTCAGCTGCCAGAGGCAGGTTCAACCTTTCCCAACACAGCTTCTGCTATTTCACCTCAGCGACGTCAGTCTCTTCTGAATCCCCACTAATTTCTTAGTTCCAGCATCTATTGTCCGAGCGAAGCAAAATTTTCACTTTAGTTGTTCTAGTTGCCTGTTAACCACAACCAATTCTTCAGCTACAGCTGACCAGACACCTTGGATTCTTCACAAAAGTGGTCCCAGAGAGTCCTTGATTCCCTCTGAAACTTCATAAGCCAGGCCTCCATCTTCTGTGCTGCTCTCAACATTCTTATTTTCCAAGAGCTCAAAGAAAAACTCACCAAGCTTTGACCACTCAAAGGCTTTTCTGGCCCTAACTTCCAAGGTCCTTCCACAAGTTTTCCAAAACCAACATGATGAGGCCTGACAGAGCAATACCCCATTATCCTGGTACCGATTTCTGTCCTAGTTAAAGTTTCTATTGCAATGATGAAATATGACGAAAGTAACTTGAAAAAGAAATGGCTTATTTATCTTATATTTTTATAAGATATATATATCAATGAGGGAAGTCAAAACAGGTACTCAAACAGGGCAGGAACCTGGAGGCAGAAGCCGATCTCAAAGAATATGTGTGTGTGTGTGTGTGTGTGTGTGTGTGTGTGTGTGTAGGTATTAGTTACTGGCTTGCTCCTTATTGCTTGTTCAATATGCTTTCTTACAAAACTCAGGTCCACCAGCCCAGGGCTGGCCCCATCCACAATAGGCTCAGTATCAGTATTCCCACATCAATCACTAATTAAAAAAAAAAAAAGTCCCACAGGCTTGCCAACAGCCTGATCTTATGGAGGCATTTTCTCAAACTGAGGCTCCTTCTCTCAAGTGGCTCTAGCTTATCAAATTGACAATTAGCCAGCATAGGTCCCAACTTTCTTTTGAGGGCACCTTCCATGAAAAAGGCTCTATCACTCCCATCTACTAAGGTTCCACCATTTTTCAGCAGTACCCCATTCTGGAGAGCAAGCCTTCAACAACAAGCTTACAAAGTAGAGCACCAGGGTTTCTTTTGCACAAAGAGAGATTCTTTTGAACTCAAGCCTAGAACATAATGGCATCATGAGGACCAGAACCAGGCCTTCTTCACCCTTCTCTTCAAACTATGGCCACTTATAATAATGAAGACACATAAAAGCATGCTATACCTATTCATTTCCATCCTTGATCTCACATATAACCATTTTCTGCCAGGTCCTGAGGCCTCAGAGTGCACATGCTAGAGATTTGATCCACTCTGGAGAGGATGGATTTGAGAATGAAGCCAGTATTGACCCTGGAAGTAGCGTAGAACCATTTGGAAAGGCATTTCTTGGGGTTGTAGGTAACTGGACTCGCAGGATTTTCCAAAGAGCATCCCGAGAACATTGGCCAGACACAACGATTTCACAGTTTTACCGTCTGCCAGGGGGGCCGACATCCTAAGACTGGGTCATACGATCATTGTGTTACAGTGGTAGGATGGCCAGCACGTCAGACGTGTCCCATCCAGTTCGTAACATTGCACACTGCACAGCGTCCACCCCCGGAACACCTTCATCCTCTCTAATAGAGATTTCCTGCGTGTTGAAGAGTAGGCTCTCCCCCGCGTTCCTACCCTCCTGCCCAGGGAGGGCTAGTCTACTGTCTCTGATTTGACTCTGCTGGGTGCCTCCCCTAAAAAGCACGCTACAGCGTTTGTCCTTTCGGGTCTGAATTCTTTCACTTGGTGTAACATCTCTGAGGTGAGACCGGAGCTTAATGTGGATCCCGATTTCCTTCCACTGTACGGATAACGTGTTTCACTCATCCGTCTGTTGTGAGGTGTTCTGGATTGTTTTTGCGTTTTGCGTTTTTTGGATAAAGCTAGCACGAACATCAGTACAAACGCAGGCGCGCACCGCTAGTGACAATGATGCGCCCTGAGAGGTGCAGGTAGGTGAATGTGTCTTGTGCCAGCACAACAGACGGCACCCACAAAGACCTAGACAGCAAAGGACAGTCGCTCCACACGGCCTTCAGACGCAGTGAGGAGATATACGTTTGTTCCGTGAGACCATAGCCAGAGTAACAACAGATTTAAACAACAGATTTACAGCCTAATTTAAAATGAGTGTAAAGTGTACACTCTAAAATAATAGGAAACGTTGCAGATACATGAGCAAGCCAGTCACTCATTATCGAGTATAATTTATGTGCACAACGATCAGCGCTTTCCTTTTGTTTTATGTGTTTACTTACATTAGCATCACCACAAACCTGTGGGTAACTCTCGCCCTTTGACCTCAGTGGACCAGGGCACACTAGGCAATAGGAGCCTGTGAGTTTCCTTTGAACCCCATGGGGCCGACTACCGTGGGGCCTGAGGCCCACCACTGACCAGACAGACCATCCTCAGCTGCACATGGCTGCATCTGAGTCTCTGATTTTGAGCTTTTGGAATGACAAGTTTGACTTTTTAAAGGAACCACTAAACTGCTCCCATAGCACTCACCAAACCGTTTTCATAGCACTAACAAGTTGCTTCTGGGGGTGGAGGTGAGGCTGTGGTCTCTGTTTATGAACCGCACTGTTCAGATTCTCTCCTGGAGAGTGACAGTGAACAGTTAGTGTGATGACGTCTTTGAGTGGTGCTGAAGACCTATCGATGACTCCATAGCCATTCCGTAAGGACCCTGTGTTGTGGGGAAGCTGGGAATGAGCCACCTACCTGCCGGTAGAGGAGGCTGCCGCGTGAGTTCGGCAGGCTGGTGTCAAAAGGGCTGTAGCTCCAGGCCGGCAGCCCTGGAGGAGTAGCTCTGAGCAGAAATGGGCTATCTCCATGCTTCCATGTAGCATGCTGAGTGACTCACTTCCCTGGCCAAGGCCTCATCATCCCTCAGGACCAGTTCCCACTCCCCTACTTTCACAATTCAGACTCTGCCTCTTCTTTCTCTGGGCAGGAACCAGGGCCCCCTTATGTGTGAGCTCTCCACAGTGTCTTTTAAATACTGTATCAGAGGTAGTGAGCTATCGCCCGCACCCAACAGCCACCTGGAAAACTTATTAAACCTCTGGGTGCCACCATCTTGCTAGAATTTCCACTCAGCTCTGTGTGTGGTACTTCTACAACATGCTTTTCTTACTTCAAAGATTTTATTAGTCTTCTTTAGTGACTCTGCTTGTGTGGGAGAGGGCCACAGAGTACCTGCACAGATCATGTGACAACTCTTTGGCGTCCTCTCCTTCTGCCATGTACATCCTGAGCATCGACTGCAGTCATCAGTCTAGCTGGTCCCATAAAATGTGCAGGAGAAAAAGCCCTGGGAAGTATATTCTAAGGCCAAGTCTTAGTTCTTTGAAGATGAGCCACCTCATTTTATTTTACCTATAGTTGGTGTACAATAAATGTTCATGTAAGAATGAATGAATACAGGAACCAATGAGTAAAACTGTAATCTGTCTCCTCCTCTGTCAAATGAGCTGACTGGCAGTTCTTTCTGCTTTCCCCTGCTGAAATTTCTCATTCAACAATCAAAGCGGAGTTATTTTGCCTCCGAATACTAGGATCTTAGCACCGTACAATCCAGCAACTCAAGCACACAAAACTGGATGGAAGACAGTGCTAACGAGGATTTGGTCCAAGCTAACATGAAAAAGAGTCAGGATTTGTGAAGATCTACAGTTTAGTAAAGTACCAATTTTGCCACGGGCTGGAGACACAAGGAGAAACATCCACAATTTGCCTGTGTCTATTTATGGCGACTTGGCAGTATGCTCCAGATTTAGGGAGCATTATGGGAAAATGGAGGGCACTGGGGGTGGGGGGAAAGGTGAGGAGTTCATCTGCTCTCAGTTTACCTGGGGCACGACAAGGGTCAGCAATTCCGACTCTGCTACAGTGACTTCCTGGTGACAGAAGGCAGGCGGCGCCTTCCAAGCCTGCTTGTTCTACCGCTGGGCTGCACGTCCCTCCATCACGGGCACCTTTCGCTCCTTCCCCTACAGATTTTGAGGCGGTTCCAGTTTCTCATAAGCACTGTGGCCTGAGAAAAATGAAGGCATCCATTACTTCTAACCTCTTAGCATTTCAGAGGGAAAAGGTTGGCCATGGCTGCCAAGATCCAGCAAATATTTGGTTAGCTTGGAAAGAATGGACACTCATTTTCCAGCTCTCACAGATTTCTGTATGCCCAGTTTCTTTTATTAAAAAAAATGTTAAATCCAGAGATAAAGTCGAATGGCACCCCAGGCTCTCAGCATTCATCTGTATCCCGGGGAGCAGAACCCGAGATCTAAACAAAGAAAATCTCCATCAACAGAACTCATGAATTCCCTCTAGGAACCGGGCCCTCGGCAGCAGAGGGGTGGACAGGACGGCCCCTCTCTGCAGCTTGCTTTGCGGGAATATTTACGGAGAGCCTCTCTCAACTGAGGGGGTCGGTCGGTTGCTACAAATCCGCTGCCACTGTCTCTTGCTTTTGTACAATGTGTGAATTAAGAATACTTAAAAAAAACCCTCTGAAATGGTTAGAAAAAAAATTTTAATGATGCGGTCTGCATACGAGGGGGAGGTTTCAGATTTGCTGGTCGCAATGACGTTCCGGGGAACACAACCACACCTGTGCACCTGTGCCTTGTCCACAGCGTCTTTGAACTACGGTGGTAGAGTAGGTGAAACAGAGACCAGGTGGCGCTCCATATAGAAATTATACACCACCTGGCGCTTTGCAGCAGTTTGTGGACCCCAGGGGTAGGGGGTGAAAGACTTGGTGTTCTCCGTTGCCTCAAGTAAGAACTGTAAAATATATGTGCACAGTAAAATAATTATAAAGCGAACACCTGGGTATCCTAGCGCTTGGACGGAGAGATGAAGCATCGTCCCTCAGCAATTCTGTGTCCCAAGAGCCCAGCATCAGGACTCTTAGTGCTGGTATTTTTCTTGCTTCCCTTTGTAACGCTAGCACCTGAACCAGGCAACTGAACTGAGTTTTGCTCGTTTCAAAGTAGCAATTATAATAAAGCTACACTGAATGGTCATTTTCAGGCTTCTCTTGATCAAGTCTGAGGCTGCCGTGTGTGGCTTGGGCCCTGTGACCTCCTTCGCAGGGTATCTTTCATGACACCATTCAGTCAAGGCTCACTGGTTCATTTCTACTGTCAGCGGGTAGTTGAGTCATTTCTAGTTTGGAACAGTTGTGAACAGTACTGCTCCGTACACCTTGCACCTGAGGTACCCTGGAGGCCAGACTCCCGGCAGAGGAATGGCGTTGGTGGGACATGGGGACCTACCTGCCATCAGCTCTCCCTCTTACTGCCAAACCGTTCCCTTGGCGGCTGGAACAAGTCACATCCACAGAAACTGTGACTCGAGGAAGTAAAGGCGTTCCTTTACCCTTCCTGTCAGGGCCTGCTCTCTGACCTCACCCAGTGAGGTGCCCAGCCACTGTCCAGCCTCCCTTAAATTGCTAAGTCTTCAGAAGGTAGTGAGGGGTCCGCTTCCTACAAACGCTCTTCAGAAGAAACATTTCCTTTTGATCCTAAAACAGCATCTGACTATGTAGCCCAGGACGGCCCCAAACTCACAACTGTGGCTTTGCCTCCTGAGTATTTGGCCTGCAGGCAGGTGCCAGCCCTCCCGGCTGATTCAGTGAGTCTTGTAAGTTCCCGTGCTTGGTCAAGCCATCCTGACCACCCTCCCTGACGCACGGGCATGGAGCAGCGGTTCTCAATCTTCCTAATGCTGCAATTCTTTTAAGAGTTTTCCAAATATTGTGGTGACCCCCAACCGTAAAATTATGTCACTGTTACTTCATAACTATAATTTTGCAATTCGTAACTGCGCTGAGCTGTAATGCAAATCTCGGATATGCAGAACACTGACCCAGGGGTGGAGAACCACTGGCAGAGAGGAGGCAGGGCACAACTAGGGGTGAGCTGGGCTTCTGCGAGCAGAACGCCAGGGCAGGAACCAGCGTTCCCACAGGGCACCAGGGACTCTGACCCCGATCCCAGAAGCTGATGGAGCTGTGCCTGTCTCCAGAAGGCTTTAGGAAAATGGAGCCGAAAGCCCACCCCTCCCACCAGCATGGAAGCCGAGCACCTGGGCTAGCAGGCACGGCAGGCATTGCTGAAGCATGATGTGGCGCTGCACTGAAAGCACAAATAAACCCCCGGCCCTTGCACACATTTATCCAGTTTGTGAAGTGGATTAATAGAATAACCAATAAAACATGTATAAAAGCTTTAATTAAATGTGATGAAATAAAACTTCATGTTTTATTTATGGACACTCCCAACATGTAAAGGATTCGGGGAGACATTCATTTTTACTGCCATTTCGTCCTCATATCTATAATTAAATCCAGGCTTCAGTTCTGGCCCAAAGCGATGCGGCATTTTAAAGCTGGCCTTGGAACCCCCACCCCCATCTGCTCTTAATTATAATTACCATCCCCAATACAGAGGGGGCTGGTGACAGAACAAAACAGAACAATAAAACAAACAAACAAACAACACTGGATGCCGCTGTGTTTCAAAGTGACGCGCTGAAGGAGTGCTTTAGGCCGGAGGGGCACCCTCTATTTCCAGTTTTATTCTGTGCCAAGTACACAATCCCTTCATTTCACTTTTGACATAAAAAAGGACTTCATGAAACAAGACAAAATAACTTACGATTATATGAAACATAACTGTGACAAATCGCAAAACTATACATATTAATAGAAAAAAAAAGTGTACCTAATTCCTTAAAAGATTTACGACAATAAGCACCACATGTGCCTCTACAGTCAAACCGGCCCATATCCAGGATGATATACGTAGCCTGTTTCTCTACGTGAGCATATATAACAATGTACGAGGGCCTGTGTGATTTATGGAAAACACATTTCCACTTTTGTTTCCCCCAAAGTGCTTTATGTCAGCAACGTTGCAGAGGAGGCTTCTCTATCTGTATAAAATAAATCTCTCCACTTTTACACTCACCGTTGCATCCAACGAGTTTGTTTCTTTCTTTCTCCCTGTCTCTGTTACTTTATCCACAGCAATAACAACATTGGTCTACACAGTCAAATCTAATCAAACACCAAATAATAAAACTGAACACTATCAATACTTCCAGGCATTAAGGGTGTATCTGTGCGTTGTGGGGAAGAGTTTGTGACAGGGAGACTGGTTAGCCCTGTTCTGAGCTTGTTTAAGTGAACTAGTGCTTTTGGCAGTTGGGTCTCTTGAGGACCGATTCTTAAGTGAAAAACAAGGTTTCTGATGGACGATATCACATAGTACCTTGGTTATCAGTCACTCACCTGGGCCATGGGGTGGAGACCCATGTGAGGGACCATCGCTCACAGGGCCGGGAAATATTTAAGCAGTTCTTAAGTGCTGGTAAGAGGGCAAACTCCAAACGGTAGTTTGATGTTGTCTCTTTAGAAAGTTACTGCAATGGATGAAGAATGAAATGTCTCTAGGTAGACTGATCTTTTTTGCGTAATAGGATAATTGGCTTTGTGTGTTTTCAGGAGCACTAGTTTTTATTGTTGTTGTTTGCATTTTTTGTTTTTAAAGGGGAATGATGATTCCATTTGGATGTATATGAGAATTGTTGCTCATCAGGACAGAAAGGGCCTAGAAACAGAAGGGAATAATTTATGTTTCTGAGTTCTGACTTCACTGTTTCAAAATACTGATGGACCCAAAAGGCCAAAGCAAGGACAGACAGCTTGTGCAATCTGAAGGACTCTGAAGGACCCTGAATGTGCCATGTCGCTAGGCCATTCCCAGACCAGAACACACTGGAGGGCCTCTGACAGGCTGCACTGGGCCTGGCTCCAGGCACACTTTTTTTTTTTCCCTGACAGCAAGGATATCTCTTTGGGGTTGTGAGTCGGGCCTGGAGGTCTGACCTAGTGACCCTGCTGACACCAGATCCTCCTTGGTTCCCTCCTACCTAGGTGACCCAGAACAGGAACAGTGCCATGTGGAGAATGGCCACAAGTCCAGATCCTGGCTCACAAAGCCTCACATCTCCACCACTGGAAGAGCTGTCTGTCACGGTCCTGTGGTGCACTGCTTGCCATGACTCTCCTCCTACTTAAATAAATCCGTAAGAGTGGGGTCTCCGTTCTTTCTAGAGTGTGACAGGGGTCAAATGAGGGTTGTTTTTAATCAAGCAGTGTTGATGCATGTGTGTTCATGCTTAGACCAAGCGCAGCAACCCACAAGGTCTAGAAGGCTGGTAGTTCCTAGCAGCCTGAGTGCTCACCTGCAGAGGAAGCCCTTAAAGCTCAGAAGACCAAAGAGAATCCAAAGCCTTGTGACTCAGATGCTTACATTATGGCTTCCCCTAAGGGCATGGCCTCTTCAGCAACACCAGACCAAACAATGTGCGTAAGAAGATAACCCACACTCGGTTCTTTAATCAACCCCATTTAGCGGCATCTTGGGGCAAATCATGGGATGAAGTGGAGGCCTGCTGATTTGGGGCCAGACTCATAGTTCTGTCTATTAGGATACGAGCAGTCTAGGGACCTGAGGTCTGACATGAGCTGTTTAACTGTGTCATTGAACATCATGATGATCTCAGTTTCTGAAGAACTTGGCCTCAGTTCTGTTTAAAAGAAGAAAGAAGAAAGAAGAAAGAAGAAAGAAGAAAGAAGAAAGAAGAAAGAAGAAAGAAGAAGAAGAAGAAGAAGAAGAAGAAGAAGAAGAAGAAGAAGAAGAAGAAGAAGAAGAGAAAAAGTAAAGTCCTAAAACATGATTGTTGGAGCTGGCCAAGTTTTTGGAGTATGGCCTATTTGTGTAGCATTTGTCCTAGAACATAGGGTCTTTTTAAAAGTGTTTCTCTAAAAGTGTCACCAGGAAATGAGGTCTTGTTTAGGCTAATCATAAAAAAAAAATAAATGGTTTTATGTTATGTGAAAAATCCCAGGCCTTTTAAGCAGAGTTCCAAAATGTCTCTTTCTTGAAAAATGTCTCTTTCTTGAAAACCATCTTGAAAAATCCATAGACATTAGTCTCATTTTTGAAAAGCTGAGATGTGTACTTTTTGCACATCCCTGAATCTTTCCCAAGAGCTGATAAAATCTGGTGAATGATTGCCACGTCTGAGCCACAGTGAGGAAGAAAAAAAATGTATAAAAGCAGAGAAAGCCATATAGAGGAGACACACAGGTGAGTGGATCCTTTCAAGGAACTGGGCAGAAGCCACAAAAAATAACTGGGCAACAGGTGCCCTTGGAACACTCCACACAACTCCATGGGTGCCAGCTCTTCCGTTTCCTGGTCTGTCCCAGGCAGAGCACCAGAGCAATGCATGAACCGTTCCAGTGAAAAGGTTTTCAAGGTCAATTACAGAGCCATCAATACATGAGAGTAGTTTTTCTTGAGACACGGTTTTATTATGTAGCTCTGACTGGTCTGGAACTCACTGTGTAGACCAGGCTAGCTTCAAGTGCCTTCCTTGTGCTGGGGGTAAAGGTGTACACCACCACACTCAACATATGAGGGTTCTTGCCATAGTCCTGGAGGCGGACACATGTGTGCATGTGTGCCTGTGTGTGTGCCTGTGTTTTGATCATCTTGTTTCCCACAGATAACCTTTGCTAAACTGCAAAGCTAGGCCAGGAAGAGGTATAGCCGTGATATGTATCTGGGGGTGATTAAAATGGTAATGACTTCTACCAACAGAACAAACCTTTAAATATTTTTCCTTTGAAAGCAGATGTAAATAACAGGTCTTTAAAGTTCAAAAACAAAGTAGGTTGCCAAATAGAAGACCTTATTTTGTCACTGGAGGCGCAACTGAGAAGCACAGGCTAGGTAAGACAAATGGGAAAAGCCAGTTTGAGAGAGTCCAAGCCACACCATGCTTCGGGCATAAGACTGCCCTCACCGTTCATGGCTGTGCATCATTCAGTCATGAGAGAAAACACGGGTGAGGCAGCACATTATGTCTCTGGTAACGAGGCTGTCTTCCTCTCTTTGACTCTTCAGCAAGGATCATCCAGTTCATGTGCATGTTCACTAGTGTCTGTTGAGAGCTGAAAGCCAGGAAGTAACTCTAAATTCCCTTTCAACAGAAATTCGTGCTGGTCACCTGGCCCAGCAAACGGAGGGAAAACAGAAAAGGTGCAAGCATTCCCAAAAGCCAGACCTGACCATCCAGTCCTGCCTTCCACAGACCTAGTGACCCTACTGGCTCCATGGATTTGGTTGACATTCTTCACACAGCTTGTGAGAGTCTTGAAAATTAGAGGTGACGAGTGACTTAAAGATCCTGGCTGTGCTGGAGGGACCCAGGGACCTTTCAGCCTTCGGTGTACACAGAGGAGAGCTGGCTAGGACAGCGATCCACAGCGCTGAGCTGCAAGAACGTGGGATCTTCAGGGCCGCTGCGAAGAGATTCCCCAAAGAGGCTTGACGAAGCTGAAGGCAAGTCATACACTGGAAGGGAAAACAAAGGCAGTTAGCCCCTGCTCCAGGTGGCCTCAGTGGCTAGCCTCTACATCCATGCCACCTACAAGATGCTAGGGGTGTCCTCAAGGAACAGAATAGGAGAAGAGGCTGGTTTGCACGGGGCACGCTAAAACGTGCCATATCACAAACTATGGCCTCAGCAGAAGTAAAAGTGTTTTAGGGAGGAATGAGGATGACCTCAGAAAGGGGACAAGAGTAGAGTCATGGGGAAGAGCGGGCTTCACAGATGGCGAAGTAAGGAAAGACTATCTCAAAAGAAGGTGATAAGAGCTAGGGCAGTGAAGGGGGGCATGTGGGATAAGGAGAGTGAGTGTAAGCCAGGACAAGGGTAAAAGGTAGGGAAGACAAGTGCAGGAAGTCTGGAGTACCTAACTAAATACTGCGTAAAGTCATGAAGCCTCTGTGCTGGGCCAGAGAAGACAGCTCCCGAGTTGCTGAGACTGGACACTATTAAGATATTCTAGAAAGAAACGGACTCAATTTACCACTTGGGTTACCAGGCAATGCCAAACGGGACAGAAAGGCAAACATAAGGGGCTGCACTGGGAGACGCTGCCACAGCCCACGGGAGAAATTCTGGTTCCTGCGCAGGTGAACGAAAGGGTGAGAGTCAGGGAGCAAGGAAAAGATGAGTCAGGGATAGTTGAACTGGATTCTGTACGCTCCCTGCCAGCCACAGGGAAAGCACCTGGCTTCTCTCTCACCCTGTCGGCTAAGCCACGGACACCCACCTGTAATGCCTGAGTGTGTTGAGAAGGCTCTATGGAAAACATCAAACCCTGCCTGACCCATGGATGTGGGGACCAGGCAGTCCTCAAAGGAAGGCACCATACTGCAGGAGCTGCTGGGTGGCACAGTTCTCTGGGAGTCAGGATAATGCGGAGGGCAGAATGTCTGCAGCTGGCCATAAAATCCTGAAACACAATCACGGCAACGAGTTATTTCAGGGCAGAATCCATCCCTAACCAGGAAGAACTTCACTGAGTCGGACTATTTGTCAAAATGCCTCTGCATGGTAGACCACCTGAGATGCCTTCTAACCGAGCATTTGGATGAGCTGCATTCAACGCTTGCTGGCTTGTGAAGGTTTTAGGAAGAACTGTTCTCACCCCAGCCCCTTCCACTGGGATTTGCATGCATCTTAACTTCCTTTATCTTACATTTCAGGCTGTTTACAGATGTGACAAAACTCCATAGAATATCCTTAATCATGCCCACAATAAATACAAACAAACTAACAAACAAACCAAACCCAGCACAGACCTATCTATCCATTTAATCTTCTTCCTGCTTTTACATAGATTCACAGTACCCCACAGCTGGATATAATGGAAACTATTTCACTATTACTGTTGCTGATCCTTGCAGAGTAAGGGGAGAACAGGAAGGGAATAAATAAACATGATAAAGAAATGATGAGCACTATCTTAATGCCTGAAGATCCCCACTAACCTTGGGACAATCATGGTTTATCTCTCCCTTCACTTCTGGTCTTACTCAACATTATTTTCCTGCCTTCCCACTTGGTCCTTTCTATGATGCTCTACATCCTTCCTGATTTCTTACTGTTTCCCCTTTCTCTCTTGCCTGTGTTATAGTGCGATGGTGTGTATCAATGGATTATTATCTGAGCGTGTAAAATGCTTTAAAAATTTTTAATAATGTAATCTTGATTCCACACTCTACTGACGGGGGAGTTGAGGCTCTCCTGCTTCCAACGCCGTTGAGCATTTTGTGTTTTCTCAGCTGAAAATGAGAATGCCACTGTCTGCGGCACAGGCTACTGTGCACACCGACCGGGTCACTGGATAAGGAAGCAGGTCTATGATGTTCCATCTAAAGTGCTTTGGAAATGACAGTCATTACTGATGTGACGATTTTGTTCTGAGTGAAGAAGAGGAGGGGATGCGTAGAGGAAGCGCCCTACAGTTCCGCCCTCAAACACTAACTGAGGGAGACACAGCACCAGTTCACACAGCTTGGGAACGCTGGTCTCACATGTCTTCCGCCTTAGAGCTGTCTCTCCTTAAGCCTGGGAAGCTTTGTTGAGGACCCCCTCAGGAGGGAAGAGGGTGCTGGGTTTTTTTTTTGTTGTTGTTGTTGTTGTTTTTTTGTTTTGTTTTTTTTTTTTTTAGCTCTCTTTAGAACCAGGGAAATTAGGTGCACACACCCGACTGCAAATGCACTCCTCTCATTGCTCATTTGGAACCTTCAGCTGTCTAGCAAAAGCCTGGCTCACCTTGCCTAAGGGCTATTCTAAGGGGCTGTAAATATTACCAAAACTGTGCTTAACTGCTGCTCAAAAAGATACATACCCCATCCTTGAGGAACTTATGATGTAAGACGGAGACAGACTACAGATGGATGCGCAGGACACATTCGTGCTCTCATGAGCCTTTGCAAATGAGTAACGGCGCATTTCATATCAAATCCATAGAGAATATTCACATAAGGTTCGGGGAAAGGTAGATCATCACCACAGCTTATACTAAGGATACATCTATGGAAATTCCACATCTAAGCAGGAAGGAAGAGAAGATAGTGATTTCTGTTTTTGATGCCCAGAGGCTTTTCCATGTTTCTAAATGAGAGAGGCAGAGACCCAAACAGATAACTTTCAAACAACCAACCAAAATGAAGGAAGTCAATGTCCAAGCTGGCCAAGAAACAGACATTAAAGGAACAGTCACATTTCGTGGTCTCTGTATTACACTGGCAAAGCTCTATTCCTTGTGGCTGAAGACTGAGTGGAGACATAAGTCTTGTAGACTTAAGAAAAGTAGATTCCACTTTCCAGATCCTAAGGCAAGTGCCTGAGTAGCTCCAACTACAAGTAAGTACACCCATGGGTTTAATCTCTTGGACTGAGAAGCAATCCTAAAAGACTATGCTAAAGTGCAGGTTCTGCCAAGAGAGTCATTACAACACAAATGACGACAACACCGGAGGCCAAATGGCCAAGCACCAGAGAGTGGCAGAACACAGGCGCCATACTTCCCTGGTGGCAGAACTGAACGGCCCTCCAAATAATGCTCATCAGGCATCCTGACAATACCAGCCAGTGCCGTCTCCAAAGGGACGGGGCTGCGATCAGGATATAAAATGAACAGATACAAATTTAAAAATAAAAAGGAATAACCAGAACTGAGTATTTTATGGAAGGTCAGTTTGTCTAAGATCAGCTTGTCTCCACCCTAAGTCTAAGCATAAGATGGAGACAGCAAAATACTTTATTCATTGGTTGTCTTTTTTTGTTCTATTTCTGCCCAGATTTTAATAGTGCTGAGAAGCAAGTGATCTGGAGTCCAACCACCTGGGTTCAAATCCTGACTAAAATACATACCTCCTATACAGTCTTGCTTTTTGTCTTAACCTCTAAAACAGTGTTAATGGAGGTGACAGAATTACACTGAGTTATTATAAAAAATTATAGAAGCTAACATTTATATAGCACATAATAATGATCCCTGTATTTTGATAACATAATATATATATGTAAAATTAAAAGTAATATCACCTTACCATGAAAATAAGAGTTCTCAAAAATAAGATAAAATTGATTATAGAAAGTTAAAATTTCAGAAAGACAAGATGTCTTCAACAAACAAGTGTGAGGACAGATGAAACCACAGGTAATAGACACTGGCATGGAACTAAGAATAAATTACTGTAATCTTAAAGGTACATCACAAGCTGAAAAGAATGGATAATATGGGCTCATTGGAGAAATGAGCTATGGTTCTCGGACACTGCATGAAAGAACATGGACCAAGACTTCTTCACTCGCCTCAGTGGGCCTAGAAGAAGTATAAGCACTTTGTTAGCCAGAAATTTGGATCTTTGGTGTGGGTCATCCCTTTGACAGAGCTTGACTTTGCGTCCCTGTAGTCAGGTGCGTGTAGGGGCAGTCTGGGTACATCCAGAAGAACTGATCATCACGGTCTATTGGAATGCAGTGTCTCCTTACTGAGCGTGACAGGCATTTGCTACGCACAGCTCCAGGCTGGCTCCATTCAAATTTGTCACCCATAAATCCCCTTGTAGCACTCCTTAGGGTAACGTTACCTTTCCGAGAAGAGTAGGCATTTTTCACTGAGCTCCCACGGCTCTCCAAACAGGGACATCAATCATTCAGGTGCAGCCACCGAGACACTCACTGGCCTTTTGTGAAAACTAATTCATTCTTTTTTCCTATCTTTCTTCCTGTTTCGGAGGGGGAGCGGCAGCGTCACTTGCTTCAGTCTGTATTCTGGTGTTGTGATGTGTCTAAGTTTAAACAGGTTGGGATACAGCAAAATAGACCCAGTGACACCCAGGGTTCCAGGCTTCGTCTCCCACTTGGGACCGAAGGAAGGAGAGAGCAAAGAAGACTCTGCTTCCTGCCTGGGAACTCTGCTTGATTTGAGAAGCTATCAAAATCCAGGATGTCCTCACAAGCACGTTTAATTACTCTAATAGCTAACCAGGAAAGGCGAAGGTGATAGCTCTTCATTACCCTTCAGGTAGTCAGCACAGAGACGCTGAATAGACTGCTGTGGGTGGCAGGGCCAGTCAGCTCAAGGAGTTTTAACATTTTCTCCTCCACTGCTATTTCCATAAAACTAACAAGATTAAAAAAAAAAAAAGATTCCTTTAGGATCCTGTCACACATACAAACCTAGAGACAGCCTAGCTCATTTTCTAATGAATGGTTCCTATATTCCAGTGGCTGGTTTTCAAGCAGCAAGTTTGGTAAGAGCATAAATTCTCAGACCCAAAGCAAAATGAGACAAGATGTTAACACATTATGTGAGCAGAAAACCTAAGAGCGATGGCAAGGTCAGCCAGTCTGTCAGTCAGTTGGTAATGGTTATCAAGGGCTGGTTCAGGTACTGCTGGGGAAACCGAGGAAACAGAGAACAGTACCGGTTCTGGAGGACTGATATTGGAGTTGGAGCAGGGACACACAAACCAACATAAACTGACAAGAAATGTTAGCCACCACAGGTATTTACAAACAACATCCCTCCTTTTGACAAGTTCTTCACTTCCAAGAACAGAAACGAACAGATGCAAAGTTCATCTCGTTTCACCTAAACAGAAGCATCTAAAAGATCAAGGGGACTTGTTCCTCCTCCTCATCTCAATTTTGGCAAGTTCCTTTTTCTTTCTAAAAACGAACTTGCTTTCCTAATTATAAAAAGATTTGGGGCTAATTATAACAATGTACGTTGGCAAAACAACGAGTGAAAGAAATTATCTTTATTTACATAGTTGATAAATGGCCAAATACATGCCTTCACAACTTTGAACTACTTTGAATCACACATACATACACGTGTGTGTGTGTATAATACATATATATATATGTGAAAATGTAATAATGGAATTGATTACTTAGCAAGTTGGCTCAAATTAATATATAAATTAATATATATACGATTATTTGTATCTTATTTTTATTCCCTCGTACTGCCTGAGAATTTCTTCATGTATCACTATAATCATTCCTAAAAGCTGTACAATGTGTCACAGAGGGTTCCTGAGGTCCTTTGACTACAAGTGAGAACGAAGTTAACGGTCACTTCTCTGAGGCTAGGTGCTGATTTCCTTCCCAAGTGGAAGAGGAAGTCACTGAAGGGAGGAGCAGATGTCTAAGGCACTGCTGCCAGCAGGTTCCTTCCTTGGGCATGGCGGTGCTTGTCTGCACTGTCCGGTGTAGTGGTTCTGTGTAGTTATCCAACATTTAAAATGAAGCTGGCTGACTTCCATTCAGTTTAAAACGATTCACACAGGGCCACACATGGTTCACAGCACTACAGAGGCAGAGTAGTTCTAGATAAATTCAGATTCCCAGGCCCAGCCAGCCATGGTTCATCAATGTTCCCAATTAAATTCCTGATTATGCACACATACATGTGCGTGCATGATTATGTGCATGATACAGACAAATGTAAACAAAAACAAGAAAAACAGAGGGTTGTCTGAGGGTTGAAATAAAAGCCAAATAAAGTCTGGCTTTCAAGATGGTAAGCACATTACATTGTTGTATCTGTTGTTTCTGACATTAACCGCACTGGAGTCTTGTGGAAAGGAAGCTGAGTATAAATACACAGCTAAGTAAACAGAAGCCACCCACAGCCCCTCGGGAAGTGAAGTATTGTGTTAGGCCAAACTGCCAGGGTACTCACCCATGCTGTTGTGATCTTTCTTTCTAGGAAGCAATAGCAGCAGAAGACAATTCATGTCACACCTTTTGTGTGCACTGTAATCTGGACTCACCCTGCCATGCACACAGAGTGGGAATATCACGGGAAGGTGTCCGGTCTTTGAGCCATGTGCTGTGAGGCATCAACAGGGCAGAGTATGTGCCAGCAGACTGCTCCCTGCAAAGGCGCAGTCATGTCCCACGCTGTGTTTGTTTACATACAGGCTGGCCAAGCAAAGCTCTTGTGCTCCTTGACTGTGGTGTGAGGATCAGCCAGGAACGGCACTGGATAGTTCAGGGAAATGTTCCCAAACAGAGATAGAGCAGTTGGCATACCTCGCCTTTATAGCCGAAATGAAGAGATGAAAAGAGTATCCAGGCTCATGCCTTAGATGTACAAAAAGAAATTAATGTGCAACTAAAAGGAGGCTTGATGGTGTTCAATTGGAGGATTGACCTCGTGCAGGAGCAAATTGATACCCTATGGCAAATCGCTCAACTTGGCTGTCAATGAAAGTATGCTGGACTTTGTGTCACTAGCATACAACGTAAGAATTTTCCCTGTGCTGCAAATCTGTCTAAACAATTGTCTAGCTATGTTTTAGGTAATTGGACTGGAGAATTTGATACTACGATGGAGCAGCTGAGAGTGGCCATTGTCACGGTAAATTCTACCAGAGTGGACGCAGGACTAGCCACAGGATTATCACCATGGATTGCTGCAGCCATGAATCATCTGAAGGAATGGGCAGGCATGGGAGCGTTAGCAGGCCTTCTGGTGTTGGTCTCCTTGGTTGGCCTGTGGTATATATGCAAGATTAGAGTCTCACAACAGCATAATGCAGCCATGACCATTCAGGCCTTTACAGCCATTGAAGCAGGACAGTCTCCCCAAGCACGGTTGGCTACCATAAAAAGCTAAAATGTTACGCTCAGGATGCGAGGCTAAGCACTGCACTCAGGGTCAGCTGCTTTGGACCCAGAGAAGAGCATGTCTGATTGCATGTGGGTTGATGCCCCAGGTCCCGCCTCTGAGAAAAAGGTATCAGACGGGTCTGATGCTCTTTGGGTGGATGACACCTAAATGAACATCGGTACAAAGTCCCAATTTATTTCTAATATCAGAGATCAGACCTCTACTCTTGCCTGATGCATCTAAAACAAAAATGGGGAACTGTAGAGAGCTGCGTAATGCCGCGCCTTAAAGATGGAGCTGGTTTCCGCCTTCCACCTTCCCGATGGTGAGTGCTCTCTGTCGCGAACAACTCCACATTTGGCTAAGGCTGAGGATCTGGCTTGCTTCCATGTATGTGGACCTATCTGCATTGCCCACATGGCACGCTGGGGTTGGCTACCCAGAGGCTATTTAAGCTGTGGGTTGGCTTTCCCCAGGGTCAGATGATTGTTCAAGGTTCCTGAATAAACTGCATTGAAAAAAATAAAGAAAAGAAAAGAGTATCCAGGAAGAGCAAAGAGCTAAACATGAGGCTTTGACATGAGTCTTTTGTCTGACCTGGCCTGCGACAGTGAGGTCTAAGTGGGAGGCTGCGTCCAGCTCTACTGAGGCTCAGTCCCGGTGGAAAGGCATTCCTGCCAACACCACTGAGTAGCCCACATGTGGACAGAAGACCCAGCAACGGTAATGTCTTCTTGAAACCCTTGGGGGTTTTGATATGTTTTTTTCTAGCCAAGGAAAGAAGAATGTATATTTATGACCTTTAAGACCCATCATTCTTTGACAGACTGTAATTTTGTGGATTACTCTAGGAAGTGTGGAGGTTTTCTCTTTAGTTATTTGATCACTGCATATGTAAGGATGGAGGTGGGCTCAAGTGGGAGGGTCCTATTGGAGTACCAGAGGCAGGAACACACAGAGGAAATACACACCTCCATTCTCCTTGGCACCTGGGATTTTCTTCAATACTCCAGTGGCTTTTTGTAGATTTTTGCCCTGGAGATCTTTGACCTTCTGCCCTTGAGAAGTATTCACATATCTCCTACCAGCCAAGAATAGGTATTTAGCTGAAAACCTCCATTTTCCACAAAATTCTGCTGTCTACCTAAAACTGCCTCAAGACGCAGTCTTAAGAAATGATAAATGCATGTATCTATTATTCACTCATAGCTTTTCTACAAAAAAAAAAAAAAAAAAAAAAAAAAAAAACCGAAAAATAAAAGTTCCATGAAGGCAGGGAATTCATCCAGTTTGTCAGTTTGTCACTGTTTGTCCACAGAGTAAGAACAGCCACTGGTATACAGAAGTCACTCAATAAACACAGGCATGGCAGGACCTCTGTGCTACTTTAACCATGGGTTAAGGGATGGAGCTTTACCAGTGTCTTTTCTCTCTAAAAAAGTCATTTCCCTTAACAGGTGCTTGCAGCCATCACCTCTGCACAATTACAGGGCATCATCTCAGTGGTCACCCTAACTACTGCGCAGTCTTCAGTTTCACTCAGCATTAGTATACAAGGTCAGAAGATAGAACCGGGGCGGGGGGGGTGTTGTACCCAGAGATCCTGGGCACAGAAAAAACAGGCCACTGAAAGTATAAAAGCTTCCTTTGCACCTTGGAGATGAGGGGCATCCTTTGGTCCAGTGGGTCCTCCCTGGCGGACCTGATTTAAGTTAAAGCCCATGGTCACTGACAGGAGATTAAGAATCTCCACATTCACCCATCTGAAAACCATGCTCCAGCTACCTTTATATTGCTGTGATAAACAGCATGAACAAAAAACAACGTGGAGTGAAAGGGAATTATATCATCTCTCTCACTAGGCAGAAACTCTGGACAGGAACTGAAACAGAGAACACAAGGGAACACAGCTTCCTTGCCTGCTGGCTCACTCTGGCTTGCTTGGCTACCTTCTTTTTTTTATAACCTGGGGCCACTGACTTAGGGAAAGTTCCACTCATACTGTACTGGGCCCTCCTCCATCACTGAGCAATCAGTCAAGAAAATGCACCAAGGGCCACTCTGATGCAGGGAATTCCTCAATGGGCTTCTTCTTCTTAGGCGTCTCAAGTTTGTGTCGGGTTGACAATAACTAACTAGCACAGGCCATCTCTGCCAATACAAATTTTGATAGAAAACAAGAGTAAGGGACAAAGGAGGGTGTGATATCTTCCTGTATCCTGGCTCTTCTCATTTCTTTGCCTACATCACGGCTATGATTCTCTTAGAAAACTGAGACACCCCCCTCCACTTTGAATACCTCTGTAATCAATTACAGAGGCCAATGAGAAGAGGGAATTATTAGGTGAGGAGCCCC
The DNA here is from genome assembly GCF_030254825.1 of Meriones unguiculatus. Taxonomy (NCBI): domain Eukaryota; kingdom Metazoa; phylum Chordata; class Mammalia; order Rodentia; family Muridae; genus Meriones; species Meriones unguiculatus. The sequence continues at coordinate 44,691,339 of NC_083349.1, forward strand.
TAAAAATCCAACAGTTTTAGGGGTTTAGGGGGTCATGCATAATTATTAGACTGATTCCATGCACTCAAGTTTTGCTCAGAGAACAGCTTTGGGGACCTTGTATTCATTACTTGCCAGATACTTTAATGTCAAGACACCCTAGAGAGCCCTTCATACAAAGTCACTTGATGCTTCTTCTTTGGAACTAGGTAGCTGAAACAAATGGCAGGGAAGCAGAAGGACCGCTCAACACTCTATAACTGGTATTTGGTTTGTCTGATGCAATTGCAAATAAAGTAGGAAACTCTTCCAACTATACTAATATTTCTAAATAGCCAAGATGTTTGTAATTACGTACTAGTCTACCTCTACTTAATGCAAATCAGCAGCATACCTAAAATGGTCACTGTAACTGTCTTCCTAAGTTCACAGCTCTCTCAACGACAGTTCCTATGCAGAGATACTTCAAAAGCACAGTTTGCTTAGTGTTGTGGCATCTGCTTGGACAACCGTTTTAAAGAAGCAAAGGACATAGTACTTGTTGGTTCAAAGCCAAGCACTGGCCCAGGGATTTTTACACAATCTTCACACTGACCACAGCCTTTCAGATAAGTTGTATTGTCCCCAGCTTACTGAAAAGAAATAGCAAAGTTAGATTAACTCATGTAGACCTCCAATCACCAAGTTTCAGAACTAAGATTCTAACCTTGGTCTGTTTGCTGATGTAGTTCATGACAAATACTGGCACCAGAGCACAGATCACAGCTGCCCATGGTGGTCGGGCTCCTTCTCCTAAGCACCCTAAGCACTGCTGACTTAGTGGTTCTCAGACCTACAACAGTACAAGAAGAGGATGGCAAAGAACGAGAGCTTAATTAATGTATCTGTTTCTGTCTTCCCGCAAAGGCCATTCTGGCTCTCTACGGTACTTAGGTCATGCTGCATGAGGAACCTCTTAGCACAGAAAGAGGGAAACTATCAGACGCAGACGAATTCTTCTGTCCTAGATGTGACGGAGGATGTGCTGAGGGCACCCCCTGAGAATGAGGCCAGAGGGACTCAAAATGGATGCCACACGCACCAGCTCCACCTGGGCAGAACTGATGTGTTCCTGGGCTCCAAGAAAGACCCAGAGAAGAACAACTGCTGGAAAAGGGCCTGGAAACCAGTGTTTAATGAGGGATATCTTACATGTCATTTGGAAGGCTCTAAGAACACCATGAAATGGTTTTTAAAAAACATTTGACATCACCATAATCTCAAGGGCCTGGATTCCATCTGAAATGGAAGAGGAGAGCTCTTCAGAGAGGCATCTTCTCTTTTTGAGCCGGACCAGGTTTTCCACTGGACCTTGGGGCTTCAAGTGACCTAGAATTACAAGCCTAGCAGGCATCAGTCAGATGATTTGCCTGGCTCCTTCCTCTAATGCCTTTTATGAGTCAGTTCTTGGCCAGGGCGAAAGCGTGGGACCTTATGAATGATGCAGATCTTCTTCCGACTGTTCTCTCTACAGTAATCCTGTGACCTGGATTTCTACTGTCTAGCTGCAAACAAGGCCCCGAGATACACCCGCTTTACTAACTAGGTGATTTCTGGTTGTTCTGAATCCCAAACTGTGATGATAAAATCTCCAGCGCTCCAATCCAGGAGTAAGACAGAATCCCGCTGAGGTCTGAGGTGAGCGGGTAGGCAGTCCTTCTGAAACCTCACAGGATCTTTCTCATCTTCTTCCACTTGCCACCAGACAATCTGACTCTGTGTCCTCTCAGGACATACGAACACTAAGTGCCCCTGTGCATAACCCAACGAGCAACACCTGCCCCCCCCTCCCCGCTCACCTCTTTCTCTGGGTCAGCATCTTCCCGCTGCTGCTTCAGGGAGTCAACGCCGATGAGTGTACCCAGTCGACAGAGGCTTTCCCCTCTTACTTAATCCCATCCCATTGCACATCACCCTTCTAGTATTTAAGTTTGCATCTTGAAATGTGTAATGAGCTACAGGGAACATAAAGATTACGGCATTCTTTGGGCAGGAAATATTCTCTGACTACTGAACTCAAAGTCTGTGTAAATTGTTAAGGAACACAATTATTAAACGATATAACCTACAACAGATACCCCTTAGGCAAATAGAAACTCAGAAGTGCCATGGACTTCTGTGTTTTTTATTTGATCCCATTAATACAGCTTTAGTAGTCAGACGAGGACCTGGTACATAGAAAAAAAAACAAACAAAACAAAACAAAAAACCAAAAAAATGACTGTGAAAATGAATCAATGAATGAGTGAATGAAACCATGGCGGTAGCCTTTGGTGAAAATCTTGATGGCGATAAGGAACACCACTGAGGATTAGGAATCAGGATCCTTGCACATGGTGGTATATAAGTTTGAGGAACTACTGTGAGGTCCCTTTCTATCATGGAATTTTTCTTAGAGGAAAACCAACTAAGTTGAGAAAAATAGAATGGGTTCAGAAAAGACCCCTGGGCCCAGATACTTTGGTTCTGTTGCTCTCCTTGTGGAGCTCCTGTCCTCTCCAGGTCTTACTATGTCCCCCTTCTTTCATAAGATTCCCTACACTCTGCCCAAAGTTTGGTTATGAGTCTCAGCATCTGCTTTGATAGACTGCTGGGTAGAGTCTTTCAGAGGCCCTCTGTGGTAGGCTCCTGTTCTGTTCCCTGTTTTCTCCTTCTTCTAATGTCTATCCCGTTTGTCTTTCTGAGTGAGGATTGATCATCTTACCCAGGGCCCTCCTTCTTGCTTAGCTTCTTTAGGTGTACAGATTTTGGTAGACTTATCCTATATTATATACCTAATACCCACTTATAAGTGAGTATATACCATGTGTGTCTTTCTGTTTCTGGGATACCTCACTGGAATGATCTTTTCTGATACTCCAACCAAGGACCATTCATGGATATAACCTAGAACCCCTGCTGAGATGTAGCCCATGCCAGCTCAGTATCCAAGTGGGTTCCCTAGTAAGGGGAACAGGGACTGTCTCTAGTATGAACCCAGTGACTGGCTCTTTGACCACCTCCCCCTGAGCGGGGAGAAGCCTTGCCAGGCCTCAGAGGAAGACAATGCAGCCAATCCTGATGAGACCTGACAGGCTAGGATCAGATGGAAGAGGAGAAGGACTTCCCCTATCAGTAGACTTGGAGAGAGGCATGGGAAGAGATGAAGGAGGGAGGGTGGGATTGGGAGGGAATGAGGGAGGGGACCACAGCTGGGATACAGTGAATAAACTGTAATTAATGTAAAAAATAAAAATTAAAAAATAGGATGAGCTTTGGTCTAGTTTGATTTCTGTTGCTTTGATCAAACACTCTGACCCAAACTAAGTTGAGGAGGCAAGAGTTTATCTGGTTCATGCTTCCAGGTCACAGGGTGTCACTGAGGGAAGTCAAAGAAGGAGCCTCAAAGCAGCCCTGTCTGCTGTTTCATACATAACCCCTGTCCCGGGGAATGAATTCACAGTCAAGGAACACAGCAGAAACCATGTTTCTTGCTGGCTCCCTTGCAGACTGTTTATAACTAGTTTTCTTATATAGCCCAAAATTAGCTGCACAGGGGTTCTGCCACCCATTATGGGCTTGGCTCTCCTCCATTAATTAATAAACACCCCACAGGCAAGTCTTATCTGGACAATCCATTAGGTGAGACACCCTTCTCAGTAACTGTTGCTTGTGTCAAGTTGGCAGGTAAACTAGGATGGGCTCTAACTAGAAAATCTGGGTTGTTTTATTGTTCCGTGTCACTATTTTCCACTGGCTGCCAGACAGACCATTAAACCTGAAGACAGAACAAAAAGTGGGTAGGAGACCTGAGAGTTAGCAATATAATGCCATTTTTCATATACGTGATTGCAAGGAAGGATGGTTTCTATGCAGTTAACTGCCACCGGACAAAGAAGAACATCTATGGGAGCAGAATTTAAGCATGTGTTAATATAGAAGTGGGTATTACTACACGTTCTTGCTGAGAAACTGCTACATCAGGCCTGATCTAGAGTTGCAAAGGGCTTTGGGTAATTATGGGACTGATCCAGATTTCCTGAGTCACGTTGCCATAATGATAAGGAATCTGAGAACTTGCTTTGGGAGGTGTGATACGAGGTTGGACTTGGTGAAGAAATGCAGAAAGGGAGGGAGGGGCTGGTGGTTACATTCAAACGATCGAGAAGGCATGCCTAAATGCTTCCACTTTGCCAGAACTGTGACTTATGAGGCACGGTTCTTGAAGGCCTTGCAAAAGAATGTGATAGAGGGTTTAGTCAGAATGATTTGGTTAGATTAGAGACAAAACATTCCTGCAACCCAAAAGAACCCTACCAACTGTAAGAAAACCAACAAGAAATTCTACGGCAAAAGGGATGATTTTGCAACATGGCACCGAGCAGAAATGAGATGAATGGGGGCAGACCAAGCCACTTCAGGGCTACAGTGTTTGCTTTTCTATGTTATTAACATGGTGATCTCACTACCGGGAACTCACATGTTCCCGCTGTGTGGGTTTTTCTTTTTTCTTTCCATTTTTCCTCATTTAGGAGATCTCTACCCATAGCTCTTCACGTTTTTGTTCTAAACTGTGAACTGTTTATCACACATACAAAAGAAAATTCCAAGTAAAAGGCAAGGCTCACAGATTGCCATTAGCACGTCCATCCTGATGGAGTTTGGTGGGGCCCTTAAAATAGAGTTATGAGAAAGAATAGTTTTCTTCTTCTTCAAAATTCTGCTCACTAGAGACAAAATTTCATAACTTTCAACTCTAAGAAAGAATATTTCCTCCTGAAAACCTGTTATTATTTCCTCAAAATAATGAAAAACCACTTTATCTAGAACACTTACCACAGGCTACTTTTAAATTTTGTGATTGGTAAGTCACAACAGCCAATGGAGATTTTTCTCTAGACGTTTCTTCCTTCTCTTAAATAAAACTTCTGAGATTCTTGAAACTCAATTTCCAGTTTAAGAACAGACATAAAAACAAAGCACTCCACTGCTTGACCGACAGAGGAATGAGCAAACAGGCAGCTAAAATGGCGCAGAAGCCCAAGCCACTGTTTCTGTTACTGCTTCTCTGTCATTAAAACTTGCCTCAGGAAAAAAAAAAAAAAGCAACTTCCCTCAGTGGTCAGCAGTGACATGAAAAGATGCTCAGTCATGCTGCTCACTAAAGAAAAAAAAATTAAAGCAGCCTACCCAGCTTTGCTGTACAGATGGACAAACTTAAAATGGCATCTCTTGGCAAGCAACAGGACTTCCATGTCTTTTGGTTGGAGGGCAAGCCTGGGACAGGTTTCTTGCCTGAGAAAGATGTCCACCACAGTAGTCCAGAAACATTTTCTGAGAAAGTTTGTAAAAACATAGTATGTGGCTGTAAACACACAGGCATGTATGTACATAAATTGAAGAGACAGGCCAGAAAAGCAAGTCTTTTAAAAGGCCTATCAATAGGGAAATGAGTTCAAAGGGTGACAGCACAAAGAAGGTGTGTGAGAATCCTATCATTAAGTGTGAGGCCCGAGCTTGCCAATGCTGGCTCTTCCAATCTGCAAGGCCTTTTCTTCCTATTCATTCGCATTTATTAAAAATACTTGTTAGGCACCATGGCAAGACGTGCTCCCTGCCTTACATAAACTCAGGCTTTAGTCGTTTTTGGCACTTGAGTATTCTTACGGCCCAAACACAGCACGTGAATCTGGTAGGCTGAATCCATGTGGTCAGGTGTGTGCTCGCACACGTACTTCTGGGTGCCAATTCTTCACGTATTCGTATCACAGATGTAGGTTTCTCACTGTTCAGTTCCATAATCCATCACTCAGGCAGCATTTCTGACTTAAGATGACCACCTTACACCCCTTCCCACAAAGCCTGTGATGTTGGAATGCCACCGACCTGCACCTCTGCAACTAAATTTAACTTTTGTTTTTGTAGAATTAGCACGCTGTCAGAATTTATCAAGTACTACTTATGGAAAACTGTGCTTGGGGTAACTGTGTACTAATTAAGAGTGCGAGAGTAATTAAGGATTTCTGTGCCTCTAATCATCAATCCTTAGTACTCTAAAGGCCTTAACAGCACCAGAGCTGAGACTGAAAAGAACTCCTGATTATGGCTGCCGGAAACATCTGAATAGCATTAAACACACTCCCTAGCTCATTTCTTTTGTGAATATGTCACAAGTTTCTAAGTGAGGTCGACGACATTTGATTTCTAATCACTTCTACGTGTCTTCTTGGGATTTCAGAGTTGTGACATGCTCACACTTAACTTAAGTAATACAATTTCTAGACTTTATTCTTTCGCAATCTCCCGGATGCAGCTGTGACTAAATTTCCCATGGAAGGTGAGTATGTAGACTGTATTTAAAAAAAAAAAAAGTTAACCTTTAAAGATTTAACATTCTAAATCTCCAGCAATGAGATCAGTTGTGGCAATAACGCAAAGAAGTTTTCATGGAAAGTGCTATTATGCAATCATGGTCAGAAAACAGCCAAGGAAGAAGAGGTGAATTAACCTCTACCTGCCACAGCACTCTCGTTTACATAGAATGTGCTGTGATTTCCAGAGCTGGAAAGATAGGCTGGTTAGAACGATCCGTGTGTAACGGTTTTGTTCTTTGAGGCCTGTTGGTAGCTGGAAGCCCTTTGTTCCCCATGCAGTCAATCTGAACTGGACTGACAAGCTTATAGCTTCATACTGAGGTAGGAAAATGCCACTGTTGTCTGGACACTGTCTGGCTTTCTCCTTTGGGGGCCCGCAGACAGAGCGTATTTTAAATCATGAAAAAGACAGCTTATAAACCACAGGGGCTGTGACCAAAGCAAGGGCTCCTACTTCCCACTGCTACCGTGCTGGCATCAAATAGCCTCATAGTGTTTTCCTAATGAAACCAAATAACTGGACCATGGATGATGAGGTGTTGGCAACTGGAAACTCCAAAGGAGTGAAAAAAAAATGAGAATAAGCAGAGGAATCCTGAGAGGCGCCCAAGAGGTTAGAGGAGATTGGGCAAAATCTGGGCAGAGCCCTTAAAGGAGGGATTGATTCCCAAGAGGCAGAGTGAATGAACCTGTGTGCAAGATTGGCAGGACTGCCCATTTTACAGATTAGAAAAACACTGGGGAGAAAGTGAGGTGGACCCATCCCCCAGTGTGTGTGTCCAGTAAACTCAGCTTTGCACTTCAGGGACACCATGTAAGCAAGCTTGGGACACATGCGTTCTCTGTCTTCTCTTCCTAAGCCAACATCAGACGGGTAGAACACCAGCATATCTGCTGAGACCAGGATGATGGGAGAGGCCCCTTTCAAGGTGACAAAGTAGAAGGCGGTAGAACAGGATACTGTCGGCTCAACTAAGCTGTTCCACTGGCCGGCATGCTCTCATGTTAGGTATCTTGTCATGTAAAAACAGTGAACTTGTACCCAGCTGTTGCTACTAACACACCATCAATAAAATCTGGAAGCTCATACCCCCTACAAATGCTTATGTGAAACAGCTGGGTCTTCAGGAAAGACCAATCTCTGACCAAAACACTCAAACCATGCAAGAGGAAGTGGGCAGTCAAGTCAGGGTAGCCACAGTCATCTGCGTGGTTATCAGAAATCCACAGGATAGGGGCAGAGTAGACTACAGTATTTGTCACATAAGCATGAAGATCCAATTGTAGATCCCGGGTACCCAAAAGAAATAGAGGTGTCGCTGTACCAGCTGCCATCTGAAACCACACTGCCGTGGGGCACGGAAGCAGCTGGATCCCTAGAGATTATCAGCCGGCAGGCTTGCCTACCCAACCGAGGAGCGCTGGGTTTTGTGAGACTCCCAGTCCAAAAAGATAGCGTGAAGCATGATCAGAGAAGAAACTGACACTGTCCCCTGGCTTCTATGCACATATATACCCACAAACACACCCACAGAAACACACACATAGCCCACACAGACACAGGCATGCGTGCGTACACACTCACACGCGCGAGGGAGAGACACAAAGGAACAGTACACATGGCCTGCAGTCTGTGTCCAGTGTATGCAAGGGAGAGGCAGAAGCTGAGGTCTGTGCAAGGCAAGGTGTGCCCTTCTCTTGAGCAGGAATCCCCTGGCGGTTGTGTGCTCATTTTACATTTTATTAAGAGAGCACTTAAAAGGGCTTCAGCCTGTTGTAGCACCAACGTTGAGTGTGTTTCCACTTGTTCTTTTCGGATCCATCCTTCCTCTCTTCAGAAAGATTGTGAACACACACAGCGCCACGGTAATTCTCCCTCAATCTCCCAGTGGCATCTGAGAGAGTCAAACTCCCTCCCGGTCACTTGAGTGTTCTAGTGTGACCTAGTTCTGCCCTGGGAGGAGCTTAAATTTCCTGCCCACACTGAGCCACCCTATCACACATCTCTGTATGACGTTTGTAAAACGTCAGGGTGACGGCACTGAGTGTGTCACCCTTTCTGAGCCCACCTTGTTCTCCCACATCCTCTCCTCTACCCTGAACTTAACCTGTGCAGCCCGCAGGATGCCAGCCAGCTCCCGGAGGCTTTCTTCCCTGCATTCTCTGCCCTGACATCTATGCTCTGTCCTTGTGCCCTTTGCTTCTCCTCAGGAGGGAACGGAGCTCCCCCAGACCTGCCCTGTGAACTATTCAGCTTCAAAGTCCTTTTCAGGAGGTATGGTCTCTATAAACCCTTTGGTAACATCTTCGTCACAATGTGTCAGGGTCCTTTTTCCCCTTTCAACCACTGCAGTATGGCAGCCATTAAATGGCATTCTTGTTGCCTGGAACTGAGAGGGGGACCAACAAACACCCGTTGAAGTGAACCTGGCTTCTTCTTGGTGCTCCCAGAAGCAGGAAGACTGTGAAAATTCTCTTCTAGGAATTCCCATGGCATCTGAACAAGCAGTGGTGAATGAGGCATTTAAAAAGAAAGGATCCATCAGTACCATAACAAAATGCACAAATATCAACTCTTGGGCAACTAATCCAGGCACAATTCTGAAGCTTGCCTGGGCAAGAGAATTACCGTAGCACGAGAAAAGAGCAAGCTTACATCATTGGAAAGAGTGGCCTTATGTTGACATCTGAAAGAAAAGCTCAAATGTCCTGAGAGGTTGCCTGAGAGATATCGTCCAAACAGAGACTGGAGAAGTCTACCAACGTTTAAACATCAGGAAGAAAGGACACCTTATCCTCTTGGGCAATCTGACTGGATGGAGTGGATGGAGAATCAGTAAAACTGAGGTGAGGAAAGGATGCTGGTGTTAATTCTTTACAAAGGTGTACACCTTTTCCCTCTAATAAAAATACAAGTTCAGCACACATTGGTAATAGGTTCAGTTCCAACTGGTGGATGATTGACAAAGCCCAGAGGACCTCCTTTTCTTCTTCTTCAGTGCAACCAAGGCCCCTCTGAATTCTGACCTTCTAAGTTTTGTGTAAGACAATCACATCTCAGGAGAGTCCCTGCATCTCCCTGAGACAACTTGGGCTGATGATGCTCCGTAAGGCCATGAACATCACTCCATCTTCAAAGGAGGAGCTGAGGCTCACTGCGGCCACTGGGTTACAAACTCTGGCACAGCTTGTGGCGTAGAAGATGGTGTTTTAGTAAAAGAGGACGAAGCTCCGCTGTCACTGGGATGCCCTGTACCTCTGTCCAGTGAATATGAACAACAAAAGCAGACAGCTGCAGGTCCTAAGTGCACCTGGTAAGAAGGCGCACTCGCCCCTAGAAAAACAGCATATACATTTTTGCCCTTATCTAAGGACTGGCTGGTGAGAAATGCTTGCACTCAGAAAGTTTTAGGATTTTTTTTTTAAAGCTCTTCTTGGGAACCTGCTTAGAGAAGGATTAGGCCGCACCCGTGTCCCTAGCCCTTCACTGGTGACTAAAGCATGGACACTTTCTTTGCGATCTCATCACAGTAGCTACACTTGGCCATCTTCCTGGAACAGCTCACGAATTCTCATTTTCCCTAACTGTATCTTGACCCTAATTTATGTCTGATATCCTCTGTTTCTCACTGGATATACAAGCTTTTAATAATTAAAGAAGTGGAAGTTAAAAAAAAGTGACATTTTCAAGCTGAAATATATTCATTATTTATCTTTCCAAAGAAGAAATGTAGAGAAAGAGCATTTTGCCAAAGTAACATGGAGGATGCTCTCTGGATCCTCTTGGTGTATTATGTATTTGCTGAATGAGAAAGTGCCAATTACTCATCCAGTAAGAAACTCATTAAATGCCTACTTTGTGCCAAGTATTATGCTTGCCCTGGGGCCACAAACACGATCCTTGTTCTCAGAGCCGAGTAAAGAAAAGGGAAGGAGAAAGAAGAGACTGCAACGAGGCAAGCCCACACCTGCTGCTTTTCTTATCCGCTTCTTGTAACAAGTGATAAGAGAAACGAGATGACACTGTCCCCATTGGCAACTGCGATCCCAGGCACAAAAGCTGGCCCATGGACATGTAGTTCAGAGACTACAGGATTCCCATACAAACTGGCCTCCTTCATCACCCTCTTGAAAAGTTTTGTTAGAAAATAAGAAGGGACGCGGCAAAGGGTAGCCCGATTAAAAACAAACTATCAGTGTTTCAGCTAAATTCCTTGCCGGGTAGTTTTTCTGCACATAGGCTAAGGTTTAAGGTTTTTTTAAGGTTTAACGGTTTTTTCAAAACCGTTTTCATAGCTGTAATCAAAGCAGGGTATACTGCCTTCCACAGGATCTACAACACTACGACACTGCAGACCTACCCGAACTTCCACCGAGCCCGTGCTGCCAATGCCCCTCCTAGAGGGGTTCATTTAGCTTTTCAGAACATGGCCTTGGGTTTCCCTTCCTCAGACAAGCTGCCTGACTGTCCAGGAAGAGAACTCCTTCTTCCGTTCTTATATACCTCACCTTGTGCACCTCTGACAGGCACTTACAAAATCATTTCCTGGTATAACAGAAGTGCAGGAAGGTGCTCGCAAGTAGAAGGTAGAAACTGCCACTGGACTGAAGAGTCTAAGTTTTGTTGGGAAACAGTGTTAACAGTGTGGAGGGGTGGGAGGGGGAGTTGGAAGTAGCTCTGTGACCCTGGCTTGTCAGTGTCCACCCTTGCTATAGACAGTCACTAACATCTTCTTAACTAGTCTCCTCCCTGCTGCTCAGGACTCTGCTTTGAGGCTCTTGACCAAGTTTAGCACCACAATACTACGGAGTGTACTAGCTAGGGGCCTTATTCACACTCAGAGTAAACACTGGCTCAGGACGCCACCCATTAATTCCAAGTGATAACCCGTATCAATATATGGTATTGGTGAAGATGAAGACGAAAGACTCATTTTTAGAATCATCTGGGGTCTCCTTACAAAGAATGCTGACAACGGGAAGTAAAAGGATTTGGCAGTTGGCGTCTCTATGGCTTGGCATTTCAGTTGTCTGTGGAAGTCCACTAGGGTATATGCTTGAACTGGAGAAATGAGGTTGAATAAAGAAAAGAAATCACAGTACATTCAGTCCTCCGAGCATGGTCCTTGTTGAACACACACTGGCACAGAATGTAAGCCACTGTGATTTCTCATTTCCTTATGTTCCTTTCTTCGCATATGAATATGTATAGTCATTACTATACATGAAGAAATGTGTTGAGTTCCCTAAGAGATATGGTGATGGGTCAGACAATTCTGGCCTCAGAAGCAAGTTTATATATTAATGAAGAGGGTATGTTTTATTCAGAGCATCTACAAGATGGAGAGATTGGAAGTTCTACCAAAGAAATGCAGATGAGATGCTGCTCAAAGTTCAGGACCAGGGGCGATGACAGTGCTAAGGAGCTGGGGAAGGTTTTGACCTGGCTTACGGGGAGAAGACAGCACCCCTGGGTCTTCTTTTCTCACAGTCTCCTGCTCATTCAGGAGCCTGCCCTTGAGGTGTCCCAGGAACATACACAAGTGTCTTGGGCTGACAACTATGGGTGTCATAAGCCAGGTCATCTGAGAAAAATACTATAAAATTCCACGCCTAATAAGTGTGCTGTTTGGGGGAAACCTTCTAAAAGCTGGTGCAGGATGTAAAACAGAACATCTGAGACCCGTAACCAGTCCCCAGGACATCTGATTAAAGGCAACAGCAAAACACTGCCTTTCAAACCGCCAAGGCCTGCCAGCAACTGCTTACCATGGACGTGGATACCATTTGACTGAAAAGGAGAGTCTGTTTCTGGCTGGTAGGACTTGAGGAGGGAGCCTGGTGGCTGCTGGGTGTGGGGAGGCTGTGCTCTCTGTAGCAGTGATGGAGGGGCTGGAACCCTTCCCGGGCTGATGTGGTGAGGAGACGGAGTCGGAGGTGCAAACCTGGGAAAACAAATACAAAAGGCAGCATGACCAACTCTTCAAAGCCTGCTAAGTCCCTGTTCTGGCCCTATGCAAGTATGACAATATACTCTTTCCAAAACCCTTCATAACCTTTCTCTCTCCCTTCCAACCACCGAGTTCTTCTCTGAGACACAGAGGGACGGAAAGTTGCCAAGAAAGAAAACCTTAGTCACAGTTTGGGTTTGTCAAGCTTCTTAAACTGCATTCCAAATCCTCAGGGTTTTGTGAAATTCAAAGCATATCTCTTGCCAGGCCCTTTTCCTGCTAATTTTAAAATCCGTTCGCATTTTAGGGGAAATTTGATTCGTATGTTTCTGAGTCATTTACACTTAGCTCATAAACATTTTGTTTTGTAAGGCCTATCTGAGGTCCAAGAAGTGTTACGGGTCCTTATTATGACCCTCTCCTAACGGCAGTCTCCTAAACAATACATTCTCTCTTGCCAGGAGTAAAATGACTTAAACCTCAAAGGTCAAATGAGCCTTGAACACCAGAGCCTGAGAGGTCAGCTTGGGTTCTGTGCTGGGCAAAGAACATTCCTGATGGCGTGGAGAGAATGCAACGTACAGCATTCTTTGCAAGAACGTGTTACAATCACAAAACTGGTGGCGTCTTGGGTTCTGTTGACTCCAATGACTTGCACACAAGAGGCATGTGCTCTACCGCTGAGTTCTATCCCCAGCCCCAGAACACTGGTTTCTGAAAGGAGTTATACTGATATTGAAACAAGGAGAAATCACTGAGGAAATGGACAAATGTATATTTATCTTCTCATTGTGAGGGAGGACTGGAAGGGGCCGAGTCACAAGATGCAGAATGATCTCTACTGTCCAATGGTGAGGGAAGGTAGAACCGTGAGAACAGCCTTGCAGTTGGGAACGTCCATAGAGAAACTAACAGGATGCTTAATTTGCTGGTTCAGCAGGGGACAGTGATACATACGATAGACAAAGAGAGGGTCTTTCAATGCCATGAGAATAAGCAGCAAAATAATTTGGGATAAAAATGAAGTATTTAGCCTCTCCGAAGTTCAGCAACCTGAAAACATTTAGTTGGTGCCTGTTTATACTGGGCAGAAAAAATAAAGCTTTATTTTGAACTAACAAGTGCAGATTGTCACATCTGCGACATCACTTATTTTATAGGGAACAAATGACTCCACAGGGCAGGGCAAGTTTACGAAGTAAGTCAAAAGTTTCTGAAGCAGCATATCTAATAAGGGGAGCTTCTACATTTGTGTTAAAGGAGTAGCTATGGGACAAAATGCCACATTCACTTTGCATCTCACTTTGGGAAGTGTAGTGGATTATCTAAGAAGGCTTCAGAGGAACCGAGAGAAAGACTCAAAGCAAAGAGGTCAGAGCATCTCCACAAACCAGATGTGAAAGGATGCCTGTGAGCTGGTCACTTAGGTTTCTTCTCCACGGAAAGAGTGCAGCAGCTGCGTGTCCTGTGCTGGTAAATGGGAGCTTCTCCAAGCAATCCTCTTAATTGGGATTACCCTGAAAAGCTATGCTGAGTGGCCCTGAGAGAAAACACAGCAACCAAATCCTGGCACTGCCCTGAGAACATCCAGTAAAACCCATAAGCCAGGATTCCCCATATGGAGGCTATTTTCTGGGGAACATGTCCTTATTGTGTCTCCAAAGCAGCTCTGAGCTTGTAGGAGAGGAATGAGCAATTATGGAATCACAGACTTTGGGGAGAGATGGAGTTTACACTGGCACCCAGTCCCAGAAGCCCCCGATCTCACGGTCTTCCAGGATGGAGGGAGAAGGTATCTGAACAGCAAGGTTACCCTGTGTCATTATCATGTAATTACACTGATATTTCAACTTTGGAAGACAAAGTAATTAAGGCCCTTTGGCTCTCTTGTTTTACTTCGAGAATAAAATACACAATAAGCTAGAAGGTCTTCTGCTCTTTCTTTCTGGTACTTCTGCTTATCTCCTTTTAGTCTATGACCAAACGAGCAAGGCAATGAGGGGACAGCCAAGTTGGGACCATCTGGGGACCCTTGAACAATCTGAGGACCCTGAACAACATGACGCATCGGACTCACGTGAGCTGTACTAGTGAAGAGTAGAAATGGTGAACAAAGAATACAAAGAGTCCAGTGTTCTCAGGGGTAAAATCCAGTGCTCTTACCATCTTCAGTGCTGTGATCAAAGGTTCAATTATGAGCACTACGTAGGAAATGAAGATTACACAAATACAACAGTGTGATTTACTAGAATATTTTCTCATCTATCACCTAGATTAAATTACTTTAGGTATAGGTTCTATATGTGTATGCATTTACATAATCATGTGCCATTACAAATTATTGTTATTTATTCATACAAGTTCCTGTCCATATTTTCTTGGTTGTTACACATTATTCAATACAGTGATAAGAATAAATAAAGAGGAAAGTGTGTTAGGCACATACGAAGTTTTAGCATTATTTCACGACCTGGGAGAGTAAACTATGATGACTTCCACTTAACCTACACCTGTTCTTTGTTGATTCAGGTATTCTGTGTGTTCCCTCATATACATGATATTACACAGCACAGACGTAATAGAATGTGAAGACAAAGATTTAACTTCACATAAAATATTAATAAAACTTAAATACAAATTCTTCTAAGTGAAATAAGTCTTCACAAAGTAGTCTTTGACTTAAAAGGAGTCACTACAAAAGTTCTAACTTTTGCATGTGCAGAGAAATTACTTATGATAAGATATCATTCTTGTCAGATAACTTCCAGAAATAAGGAAACAAGAATCTACAGCTTAAAATTGCAGCACAAGACCCCCAAGGGAGGAGCAGTCCTGCTAGGCCACAGAGGAGGACTTTGCAGCCAGTCCTGAAGATACCTGATAAAACAGGGTCAGATGAAAGGGGAGGAGGTCCTCCCCTATCAGTGGACTTGAAAAGGGGCAGGGAGGAGATGAGGGAGGGAGGGTGGGATTGGGGAGGGAATGAGGGTGCGGGATACAGCTGGGATACAGAATTAACAAAATATAACTAATAAGAAAAATAAAATAAAAAAATAAAAAAGAAATCTCTTTATACACAGGAATGAGTTTAAAGCACAGATTGAATGTATACAAATTTACCGGAATCAATTAAAAACATTTTATTTTCATCCATGAATTTTTAGAATCAGTTTTATTTCTGCCAAAAACACCACACAGTATTTTAACTGAAAGTCATGGCCTCTCTGTCACTTTTCATGTACTCAGGTGCTTGCTAACCAGCTCTAGGTACAGCAGAACAGCTAATTAAGAGCAGAGGTTATGGCAGGAGTGTGGAAAGTGAAGATAGAATCCTACAGTTAGAGGCGAGGGCCCCAGACACATCTGAAAACAACAGACACCAGGAAAGACAGATGCTACAAAGTCCACTCAAGAACCCACGGAAGCCAAGAAATCAGGTAGTTTTAGAACACCTCATACAAGAGAAACCAACAGAAGATGAGAAAGGATGCTGGAGCTTGTGATTTGCCTCACCACCCTTTCTGCTGCCACTGTAGAGAAGGGTGGAGCGGGGGGGGGGGGGTATCCTGCCTTCTAAGTGTCTGTAGCTATTTGCCAACCTGAGCCTCAACTATATCAAAATGATATATTCTGAGTATTTTGATCAGAAAAGGCTACAGGAGATATTTGATGACGATAATTGAGAAGAAGAAGAAAAAAGAGGAAGAATAAGGATAAGAATAAGAATTATTTATGTGGTGATAATGATGTAGAAAATGTTTCTTGAATCAAAAATTCAATGCCAACAACAGGAGATAGTTATTTGTATTTTTTCTTCTGTGGAGTATTTCGTCCCTTAAATCAGCTCTCAGCAGTATCACTCTATTCTGAGTTACACTGTATCCAGGAGATATAAGAAAGATCTTCCCCATGCCAGCTGAGGATCTGCAATAGTCATTTCAGAGATCTCCTTCTACTCGAGCCGCTAGTATGTGCTTAGGCCTTTCATAGGACCTCAAAAAAAAGAGATGAGTGATGTATAAATAGGCACATACAGACTGTGGGGGGGAGGGGGGAATCCCTGCTTACCAGAAACAGAACACACAAAAGCAAACCAAGCTGAGTCAACCATTTCCACTCACTTAGTGGAGAGTTGGTATGACCTTATAATGAGCAATGGTTTGCCAAGAAAAGGAGGCAAGGAGGAGGGTTTGAAGCCTCATACACAATCCTCTTGCGAAAGGGGGACTTAAAGGGTTCCTGTAACTACGCATTTATGCACGCCTCAGAAAAGAGCTGATGGCTTATAGCCGGGCCCCCTCCTCTCAGTGGCCCCTTCTCCTGCTGCCCCTGTCTTCTTTCACTAACATCAGACTCCCTACATGGCAGTAGACAGACCAGCATAAAGATGGAGTACCTAACCCTAGTCTATCACAAGACAGTAGGTCCCAGATGCGATGAGCACAGTTAAAAGTTCACAGGCAGAAACCTGGGATGGGATGCACAAACAGGTGGATGCAGAAAGACAGACGGATCAGAAGTCAGAGAACACAGGCTTGGACTCGGGTACTCTCCCTCACTAGACAAGCAAATCTGAATAAATCCTCCAACTCTCCCAGCTTCCATAGCAAGTGTAAAACAAGGACAACCTAATTTCCCTCAGAACGGCAAAGCAGGAGAGAATTCTGATTTTTGTTTTCATTCAGAAGATAGAAACTACGAAATAGTCGAGTGTACAGCTATTGTAAGCACAGAGGGCAGAGCTACCGAAGAAACATTTCTTTGTATTTCTGGGAATTAATGAAAGTAAGTAAGCAAGCGTAGACAAAGTAAAAAACAAAACAAAACAAAACAAAACAAAAAAAACCGTACTGTGTTAGCAAGTGAGAGAAAACCCAGTGCAGATATCGACCGGCGGATCACTGTGCAGAACTTTACATTTGGAAACCAGGGCTATCAATGGACTTGAGACTAGGAATGTCTGACAACTCTCAGGCGGTCAGTGCATGCTCCATCCACGTAGGGCAGTGGTTCTCAACCTGTGGCTGTAATCCATGTGGGGTTGTCTAAGACCGTTGGAAAATACGGATATTTACAGCCTGACTCATAACTATAGAATTAGTTATGACGTAGGAATGAAATAATTTTATGGTTGGGCCCCATCACCACAACATGAAGAGCTATATTAAAGGGTCCCAGTATTAGGAAGGTTGAGGACGACTGTTATAAGGCATCCTTGGCACGTGGTTTGATTGACCCAGTACCTAAGAACTAACTGCCCAATTATTATGGTCCCGGTGATATGTTAGAAGACTTATGGAAGGCTCAGAATGGAAAAACAAAACAAAAACAAACAAACAAACAAAAAAAAACAGAGGAAACTTTTCTGTCTTGATAATTCCAATAGGGAAACTAACATTGACTCATCTGGTTCATCTTCCAGTTAGAGGAGCACTGAGGCTTGGGAGTCTGCAAGGGGCTAATCTTGGTAATGACTTAAAATCTCAGAACCATCACGGAACATTTCAGGTGGAGGGGATCTGGAGTGCTGCTTTTGGATGAGAATAAAGGAGGTGAAGAATGGTGAAGGCATTTCTGTGCCATGGCAAACTTACTTCTCTACACACCCTTTTCTTTCTTATAGTAAGTCATGACACATTTCTCTCCAAGCCAATGGTAGGTTCAGAAAAAAAAATAGGAAATGACTCATGAGTGCATATGAAAAACTAATCTTTATCATTATAAAGTGGAAAGTGTATCAGTAATCCACTGCCTTAAAAAAAGAATCTGACAATGAAAGCACTGTTCCTTGGTTTTAGTGAACTTGCTCAATCTGAATGAGTTCCTCACGCATAAGCTGTTGAGGCACTCTAGACAATCCTTTTGGTTAAGGCTGCTTTCCTTGTCTATAAGCTTAGAACATTCTGACATCAGCTCTAAGATGTTTTTGAAAACACAATTTACTGATGATTGCATTGCAAGTCGCACGCATGGCCCATGTCCCTTACTTTCCTTAGCCTGTTCTGTGAACACAATGGCTCCTGTCAGTGATGCGGGGCTGTGTCATAGCACTGCTCTGGGGTTTTGCAGTGTGGAAAGAAGAGACTTGTACGCTTTCATAAACAGCTGCATTACGTGTTGGTTGGTGTGTGTTCTGGACAGTTTTCCCTGAACCTCTTTGTCTTACGCTTGGGCTGTCGACCTACCAAAGAAGGGAGAAAGCATGTGAATTGCCAGTTTCATTGTAACCCCCAAAAATATTGATTTGCAGCCCGGGAGCAGAACTAATGGCTACAAACTGGCCTATGATGGATCTGTACAGGGACTTTAAAAAAAAATTCTTCAAGGAATGGTAGGGTATCATCTGTGGGGTTTTAAAATTCATCTGTGAAAACTAATCAATGAAAAATGGCTTGCCGTTGGTCCACTGCAGGGGGGTGGTGGGGGGTAGAAAGAAATCCTTTTCAAAACCTAAAAAGAAAAGCACAGTTTTAAGGATTTCACATCTGATTTAACATCTAAAAAAAAACCAGCCCAATGATAATACTGCACTTTGTATAGCCAGACAGCTCTCCATTTTAGTAGACTTTAGTGGTCTTTATAACGATTTATGAATCACTTCATGAATTCCTGGCTGATTCATCTGGGTGACTATAGTATCTACTTAGACTTCCCTTCTGTCTCACAAAAGAGACACTTGGACTCGGTTCAATCCAGATCTGTCCCCAAATGAATCACAGCACGTTACTGGGGGAACTGCAGATTGAATTCGGCTTCTGGGACAATTGGGGGCAGCTTTCAGTAATGAAGAACCAGCTGCTGAGAGGTGTGGCAATTGCAAAACCGTCCATCTGGGCAGGACCAATGCTGGCCAAGAGCTGTGTGTCCATCCAAGGGGCTGGTCTTCAGAGAAAGAGCCAAATCAGTACCCTGGAAAAGAGGTACGCTTCTGTCTCCTTATAAACAGCTGGGTCAATCATTCGGGCAAACAGTTCATCAAAACAGAGGAGCTCAAGACTTAAAAATGATCCCCAAGCCTCTAGGGGACATGATGTGAGGACTGTGGGTGAAACGACCATACGGCTTTGAAATGGGATTCAATCAGATGTTCTAATGAGTGAGCATTTATGGAAATGGAATAGACAAAGTGAGCTACAGGAGAGTTATTTCATTTGGTTACGGGGAACAAGCTGTAAAGTCAAGAAAATAATCAATGCCAAAGGCTAAGAGTTATACAGAAAAATGTATTTTTTTTTCTGGGAAACCTTGAAGTAGTGCCAAGGGTGTTGCTGTTTTCTTTGGTGGAAAAGAGAATGGAGAAGTCGAAAAGATCTATGGTACACAAGAGCGGTGAGCTCTCCAGAAACAAGAGCTGAGATTTCTGAAATAGCTGAACTCCAGGATTGGCTGTGACTCGGTCATTTTCCTGTTTCAGAATCTGATGTGAATGCGAGGAAAAGAAAGCTCTGATTCTGCCAAGTTTTCCTTCAAAAGAGTACTAACCAAGGGGAAATTTTGTCCGGGGTAGTCTTGGACATTTGATTTAAAAAAAAAATGTTCTGATAAGAGCATTTCTGCAATTATGTCACTCTCTTTAGGTTGTTGTGAGTGGGTTCAACCAAGTGGGTTAACTCATGTCCTCCAACAAAATAAGTGTCTCTCTCTTGTCCAGCATGGCAGCCATGACCAATGTGCTTTCTGTGAGAGAGCAACACCAGATGAGACTGTAATGGGGGGAAAAAGTTATTTTTTTCTAAACATGAGAAAGGGAGGCAAGTGTATCCTACACAGTCTATCCTAAACCTTTCCTTGTGGTGTCTAAACGTAAACAGTTTCTTTAAAGTCTATGTATCTTTGAGGATCAAATTTAAATGTGACCTCTGCCATATATAGTCAGATACTTTTGCAAGCCAGTGCCAAATGAGACTACAACAGCCAGGATTTTCTGTGAATTTTAAGAAACAGGGCTGGAGAGATGGCTCACAACCATAAATATAAGAAACTATCTGAGAGGCATTTGTTTAGTAACTGACATGTGCTGTTTGGATGTGGGTTCTTTCCGTCTTTGAAATATCATGTAACTATGAAGGAATATTCTCTACCTTCTGAAAGACTCGGGAACTGACTAGAGAAGTAAATTGGAGAAATCAGTGTTTTCAAATGCCACACCCGATCAGAAAAGGAATCATGGTTCTTCTGGGTAGAAATTGAGCAAGACTGGTCATTTACTGTCAATTTCCATGTGGAGCACCCTCACTCAGCAAGGACCATGACAAAGTACAAACACTCAGCAAGTGCTGGTCATTGTCACAAAAGAACTATGTGGTGCAACATTTCATTGCTTCCAGAGACTCACCTCCCTACCTGGTGTCAATTCTGGACCCAGGTAGACGAGCCACTTGCTCAACTGAGAAACATTTCTTTGGGTATCACATTCGGTTTTGTTTCTAGAGGAAACATCTATTCCAAAAGAGAATGTGTATCTAAGACACATTGTCCCTGACCACTTGCTCTGAGGTTGACTAAAATGTGGGCTTTTCCTCCTTTCCTGCAACTACACAACAAAGCAATGGGAGATATTTCTCAGGAAAACAAAACCAAAAAACCAACAAACACAAAAACCTCATCCATAAAAAACACTGCTTCTTAATGTCTGTTCACCTTGACAGTCTCTTCCCTGACCAACAGACAAACAACCTCTTGACTGCAAAAAAAAAGATGGGAGTCACTGAGCAGTCGGTGCCCTTACTCAGAAAGAAAAATGACCTTGTGAATCTGGATCACACTGCTAAAACCCGAGGTGGATGCTATCTTCAGAATGGCCTGTTTCACGCCAGAGAGGAGGAACTTAGACGGCTGTGAGATCATGTAACTCAGGCTGGAAGACTGCTGGGCTCTGGCCCTAAAGATTCGGGCTCTGAATAATTTGTTAGAGAAGAGATCACACTGACAGGTTTGAATAATACCACAGCCTAGCAACAGTACCATACTTCTGATGTGTTAAAGCAGGGGTGGCAGAAAAGGAATTCTATTTTACTTCAAGCCATCTTTTTTGCAGTCATGACTCACTTTCCTGACAGAAAATCCAAGGGGACTAAGCAAACATCATTTTGGGCTTAACAGGAGGTGGATTTGTTTGAAATGTGGAAACAAAATAAAGATGGCTGACTTGGCTTTTAGAGTTCAAGTGACTTCCTTAGCACTTAAAAAAAAAAAAAACCCAGTAACTTTTATGGACATTTTAACAGTTGATTTGATGTAAGGTTAAGCTAAAATGATAAAACAGTTGTGGTTTAAAATTTAAAAAAAAAATGGAAAATAACATGATATGACAAAGTACCAGAATGAAGCTGTTTGCTTGGTGAGTCCACACGGGAGTCTCACAGCAAGGCCCCCAGTGGGGGAACAAATTGACTCAGAGAAGGTGGTAGGACAGTCAGTAGGCATGTGCTCAGGTTATTGTTAACGTGTCCAGAAATAGTAAAGGCATTCTCACAGTGGGGTTCCTTTCTGTACTCACAGTCCCTGCTCTCAGAGAGACCTAGTATAATGGAGTGGATATAAATCCAGAATAAAATCAGGTAATGTGCTGCTGAAAGCAAACAGCACAGTCAAGCAACAAAGTGAAGCCGGATGGGGAAAGGTTTCTCCCGGGCAACATGCAGGCTCATACTGTGATCCCAGCACACAGGGGACAGAGGCAAAAGGTTCACTGTGAGTCTGAGGCCTGACCAAGTTCTAGACCAGCCAGGGCTATAGGAGACTCCATCTCAGGCAAACAAACAAAGCCTTGCACATAAGCTCTCCAAAGAAAGAAATGTCTCCTTAAACCAGCACTGTTTGAGCAGACACTGCAAAGAAAGGCTTGCATCAGCATGAATATTTAATGTCTCAGGATCAGCAGATGCAACGGCCTGGAGATGCCAGTCCTTCCTAGGAACAGCGTGAAGGCCACCAAGGCTTTAGCCTATTAAACATGGGGGAACAATGAAAGGTGAACTTGGCCAGAGTCACATCACAAAGGACCATCACATCTTGGTATGATGGGGGAGGCTGTTGGGAGGAACAAATGATTTATTTACATTTTAAAAGGCAGGTCTTGGGCACAGAGAAAAGGTGGATGAGGTGGGGGTGGAGGACTGCTTGGACAGGCAAAATCAGTCACAGAGAGAACAATGAGGAAGCTGCTACACTTGAGATGGCTGCTCAGGTGGGGCCAAAATGGCGCGGAAGAACAGTGCTGATTAAGCTTGAAATCGACTGACAGAGCCAGGAATTAATTAGATGTGAAAGGGCAAGAGAAAAGATCTGAGCGGAGTCCTAGGCTTTTCAGGTCTTTAATGGTAAGTTACAGATAGAGACAGAGTTAACTCTTGATTACATTATCAAGAGATATACTAAAGCCGGAGAGTCTGATAGACATTTAAATTAGAGGTAGGTCAGGGAAGATTGCAAAGCCAGTCTAGCAATGGGCTTTGCTTAATCCATCTATTCAACTTTTTATGACATTCAGTAATTCTCAAAGTCTCTGTGTGTGTATATACATGCACACATATTTGCATATTGGAAGGGGAGGAAGACTGCAAACTCTTCCTCTCTTAATCTCAAATGTCCAAGGATGTCATCTTTCTAGAAAGCAACAGACATCCTCAGGAGATGCTAAGTGAGAACATCTTGACTTCTAATATAGCTCCCTGACACTGCCATCTTCATCATCCTGTGGTAGAGCCTGCTGCTGTGGTGCTCACTTCATGTCACATGATCATGAGAATCAAGATTGATGGACTTTAGTTATTGTCTGTGTTTATTTGTTGCCCTCTGGGTTAGGAATGGCTCTGTGCACATGACAAAGTCTTTGCCATACAAGTCAGCGGTCACTCGGTGATGCTCCCCAAGTAAACTGCGGCTATGTGACGATGCACGCAGTCCCTCGGAGCACTCTTAGCACAAGTCAACACTCCTCTAATGTAACAGACAAGCAAGGCCAATGAGTGCCTTCGGTTTCCGGACCTTTGTTATGCTCTCTAAAATACAGAGATAATTTTCAATCTTTTTTGACACTCAGGGACTCTTCAATGACCTGAAAAGCTCTATCTATGTAGTGTACACACTCAGAATGGCACAGAACAAAATAATCCTTTCAAGTTGTATTAGAAAGTAAAATACCATCAGCCCCACAGTGTTAAGTCTAAAAGTTACAAAAGACAGCCTCTGTCTGAGGCCCAAATGGAACACTTTCCTGTCATTTCTTCTGGAAAACATTCTGAATTCTCTGTGGGTGAACGTCAGGCACATTTAGAATGAACGCTATAGTCACCGTGGTTTCCCACTGGCCAAACAATAAATTCTTTTTCTCAAGAGAAGCTCAAACTCCTTAATGTGGCTAATGCAGGGTTACTCTTGGCTACACTCATGCTGGCTCTCTTCCCTATTGACATTTGCACACACCCTTCTTGCCTACAGACCCCTGGCTTTCAGGGGAGACACTGTTTTCTCCCCTACTTTGAGAGATGTTCTTGCTCTGCACCTCTAAAGCCACTGATCGCCCTTGCTTTACTCTCCTGAGTCACTGTGGCCTATTGGCTTGGCTGTCCTCCATTAGACTGGGTGCTCAGGGAAGGCAGTGCTCCAGTTCATCATGTCTCCTGCGGTGTCTTCAATGTCCACCATCTCTCATGCTTCATAAACTGCCCAGTGAAGGACGCAATGAACCAAAGTGCCGCAAGGACTAGAATAGACCCCGATACACTTTACTCTCTTGTTACGTTTTTATGATTACTGAAAATACACCAGGGGATTAAGAAGAGGGGGAAGATTGTGTCTAGGGCTATGCAGAAGCTGTGTAAATGAAGACACCGAGTTACCCATTTGCTCAGGAAAGCAACAGGCCTAGTCGTGACGTATTCTGATGCTACATATGCAAATAGGAGATACTGGTACCATCTAGTGTTGATGGCCGTAAGAAAGCACCATGCCTCTTAGTGTGTGTGGCTAAATGCAGTAGACTAGCACCTAGGTGCTGCATCAAAGCGTGTAGTAAGTGTAAGATGGCAGAATCATTGAAAAAAATCAATACCACTGTCCTGAGCGGGGGCGGAAAAATCAAAGAGAATACTGTGGGAACCTTCCATTACGCCAGTGTGTAGGCAATGACTTCCTATTTCCTCAACATTCCCCTCAATGCACTTCATCCCTTGTAGAAGCTGCCTCCGCATCTGCCAATGTATACCTCAGAGCAAAGTGCTCTGAAGCTTATGAGGAAAGCAGGCTTTTTGCCCTCGCAAATGATAACTCTGCTCTGGCTGGTACATCTCTGAAACAGATCCTAAGAATCAAGGAGTTCCACAAGGGAATGTGCCTCTGACCCATGAGGGGAAGAGGTTTTCTGGGTTGAGAACTGAGCTGAGCATGGCAATACTTGGAAATAATACTTGGAAAGGCTGAGCTAAGGCATAGCTACAGGCAAAATGAGCGAGGAGTAGTGATGGGCTGGCTTGCTCAGAATGGAGAGCTTTACCAATTGTAAAAAACAGTAAGGAAAAAAATGCTGACTCTGACCTTTAGCATCTAGAAAAGATGGTAGCAAGTTTCCAGTGATGAGACAGAATGTGGCCCCCAGAAGCATTAGCTCTGGATGGTGAGAAACACACAAGCCCTCTCTTCCTAGCACTCAGTAGGGACTCGAGAAACTGACAGTCTATATTTGGTAAAGGTGATTTGACTATTTTTTTTCCCAAAACAATGATGCCTAACCTTTTTGGGGTCTAATTCCTGTGCCAGACTATACACTCTGTAGAGAGAGCCAGTCCTTTCTATGCTTTGGAAGTGGGGTTCAGAAGAGCCTTACATTGTGGGGTGCACACAGCTCCCATCCCTGTCACTACAGTGTGCACCATGCTTGTGGCCTTCAGAAGAGAGAGAGCCAGCTGACATTCTCTGCTGACACAGTAAAACACGGCTTCCCATAAGAAGTTCAAATCAACATCAGAGGATGGGTTGTGTCACTGCTCAAATCCCTGAAATTATGTGTCATTCAGTCAGTATTTAAAAATAAAAATAGACTCTCGTCAACTTGAGAAAACTTACATTTATTTTATGATGGTCAAGATCAAAGAACTTGATGTTAGATGGGCAGCTGTGGTGAGCCTTTTCTGACTTCTGACAGTGACTCAGCCCATTTTATTAATGAGCTAAAGCTAAGTAAATGATGAATCAATGCCTGCAGAACAGGAAAAGATGCCAGTGTCCCACTAAAATGGCAAAGTGTGATCAATCTGTTTCCTTTAAGAGAACTGCTGGAGTTTTTACTGGGGGATTTCCCAGGCAAACAGGGCAAAGATGCATAAACCCAGAGCGGAAGGTAAACCCATTTCCTCTCCATGTTTTCATCCTTGTCCCTAGCGCAAACATAGTGAATAATTCAGGGTTTCTTCATGTCATCCTCTTCTCTAGCCTGACTGGAAGAGATAACCCACATCTCATATTTGCGTAGTCAGTCAGATGCAGGGTCAGGGTACACACCCTGTGTCCAGGGCAAGCAGCAACATAAACACACAAAAAAATGCAAATGTCTACTTCATTCATTCATTCATTCATTCACATAAGCTATTACATGATCATCATGCCCCCTTTCCTCCTTTCTCCCTCCATGGCTGCTTACATTATTGATTACAATGACCACTGAGCATTCTCTAGAGTCCAACCCTAATCCCTCAGTCACAGCAGCTGTTTGTCTACAAAGCCACGTGCGAGTTTGTCATGGTGAATCCCATTTTCAGTCCACTTGAAAACTGTACAAATGTTAAAAGGGACAGGCTCCCCTCAGCTTTTGGGAATGCATCAGGTAACTGGAAGGACAGGCTTCCTGTCTCTGGCGACTATGAATGTAATGGTTGGTAACCGCTGACATGGTTTTGCTGACCGCCTCCTTCAAAGGGAGGCTACGTTTTACCATGCACACTGGACTGTTAAAATAATTCTTACCTTCTGATTCACATTTCTAATTATCGCCTACATCCTGTGGCGCTTTTACTTCCTCATAAAAGTCAAGCTCTCAAGTCCAGCTCTCTGTCTCTCTCTGCCTGCTCCCCCGCCCCATCTCTGGCTGTCCTGGACTTGTTCTGTAGACAAGGCTGGTACTTCTCTTCTTTGAATTTCTCAAATTTTGTTACAGGCACGGTTTTCTGGGGACAACCTGGTCACTGGTCTGGCTCCTTTTCTCTATTCTTCAGCAATTCTGACTCCTAATAAAGCTCTTGAGTGAACTCTCCTTACTTCTCTGTCTTACTTCCAAGGCACCACAGCGTTCATAAGGAACCCGGAAATGGCTTAACTGTATCCTCCCAGCTCTCACCCAAACTGCAAACGCCTCCGTTATGCAGAGTTCTTCCTCTATGATGTCAATCTCATTTCACGTTTCTGGTAACAACGGTTATTTGCTTCCAGAAAGGTAAGGGCGACTCCTCAGTTTAAAAGCGCACGGCTCCACAGAAGCCAGCCCGCCATCACCCATCCAGCATGCTGCTAGCCCGAGTGGCCAAGGCCTGTGCACTTACCATGTGCTCTCTCCTCCTCCCTGTCTTGTAGGTGCCCTTACTGTCTGGGGTGCTGCTCCCCTTTGCCAGTGTGGAGAAAACCTCCTTTTCTCTCGATGCTTGTCCCACCATGCCTTTTGCTTGCTGAGCAATTGTTAGGGTTTGTGGTTCACAGAAACCGATGTATTTGGGGAGCAGAGGTATGAGAACCCAACCCCAGCCCCAAACCTCTAAAGCCATAGGAGAATTCAGAAGTAAAAATATCATGGACCACACAGTTATGTAGGTGTTTTTTTTTTTTTTTCTCTCCACAGAAATTCCTTATGAGGGTGAAACCAACAAAAAGTATGGAGTGACCAGTCGCTTTCTCATCAGTCAAATAACATTATCTGTCACTTTTTAATTTTCCTCCAAGGTGCTGCAGTTGGGACTTGAACACTTGCCCATGGCCTGTATGTCGAGGCATTGCCCTGGTACCACCCTATAGGGCCCCTGGGAGGAAAAAACGGAGCCCTGAGGAAGTGGGGTCCAATGGAAGGAGGTTAGGTTGTTGGCAACATGGCTTTGAAGGGGCAAATGAGAACACTGTCCTTTCCTCTCTCTTTGCTTCCTTGCCACCACAAGGTGAAGAGGGCCCCTCCGCCCTCCTCTGCCCTCTACTCCCATCCTGATGAACCCAAGGCAGGGCCCAGTAACCATGGACTGACAGCTTGGAAACCATGAGCCAAGTCAAACTTGTATGTTTACCTTTTTTTTTTGATTCCAGTCAATTTTGTCAATAATGGAAGGTTGCCTAGTAACACAAGCTTGTGCTGGTATCTGTGTGACTATGGTAGCAACCATATCCAGAAAGCTCCTCATCTAGTTGGAAACTGAGTCCCAAAATGAGGAGAAGAAAAATGGCAAATATGGGCGGTTGTGATACATTTTCCAGCTCCTGACACGGGAGTTGTCAACTGCCAGGATCATTTCACTTGTTACATATTTAAAAAAGAGATGTAACAGATAATGAGATGTTTGGTCCCCATGCTTTGTGTATGTTACTTTTAGAATGTCACCCCTGGGTAACTCAACCCACCAACAGATTATTAATAAAATCCAGCAACTGTCAGAGCTCTTTTCTGCAGAGGGAGGTTTGGCGTCGACACCTATTATGAGGGAGAGACAGATGGCCTTACCTCTCGGTGCCTGCATCCACAGCTGTGAGGGGAGGTAACTGGGAGGAGGGGTTGTGCGGGCTCCCCTGTACATTATGTCCCGGAGAAGGGTGACTGACAGGATGTGGGGGTGGCACGGCCCCAGCAGCTGCTCCACTTCGGGTTGAATGATTGCTGGCGAAAATGGGAGCTGAAACCAAGAGAGAAGCAGCATGAGACGGTGCCCTCGAGGAGGCCCACACTTGAAACACCAAGGCTGACAGCAAGCATATTTCAGGGGCTTGTTTGTTTTTCTCTGAGTGCCTTTTAGGAAACAGTTCTCCCCTTCCTGGATACACACAGCTTTTGTTTCTCTGGTGGAACAGTCCCCTGGCTCTTCAAGAGCTCCGCCTGAGCTGGCTCCCAGCTCACCTTTGCCCTAGAAGTGCAACCTTGTGCTATTTGCTCCTATGCAAAGGGTCCTGTGTCTGTGCTTTTCAGTCAGGGAAGACAGTTGTATAATGGCATGTCCAGTCAGCCAACTGCAAGGGGCACAACACAGGCCTGCTACCTCACCAGACATCAGTCCCAACACAGGTCCCTATAGCCTCTTAACTAAGAACCTAGCAGACGCTAGGCTTTTCCGTGATGGTGTGATGAACACCCTCACTTTCATTCCAAAGAAGGCCTTATTCAAGGCAATAGAATAGGCAAAGGTGGTCCTCACACACAGCTCGGGTCTGTCCCCATCACTGCCAATCACATACTGACGCTGAGTCAGAGCCTCATTCCTGCAGCAGCCTCACCTTTGAGAACTGCATTTGACTGCAAACTTGACTATGCGCCCAATTACATCAGCTAACTGGTACGATGTCACCTGATGATCAGGCTTGTCACTCTCCAAGTCTATATGAGAGGAAGGACCTTGGTATAGGGGACCTACTTGGCAGACACCTCAGTGGGCTTTAATCAGCTGCCATCACTACCCACTCTCCTCCACTTCCTTCTTTGCACACATCTCTGATCTGTGCCCGTTTTTGCTTCTTTTGAACTTTACTAATATTGAAGAACAAATGGGTTTTTTAATTAAGGAAATCAAGTTCAGGATTATGAAAAGTTGTATTATAAAAAAGATTTGAGGGTTTAAAAGTTCAGGAAGTTATATTTTTAGACCAATATCACTTTCATCCAACCTCACCAGGGTAGAACTAAGACCCCAGATGACCCAGCCCCCAAAAGACTAATCCAATGGTATAAGAGTTCAAGGACTTTCAGGAGCATTTGAAGAGGCAGAAGTACCATCTCCCCACTCAAAAAGCTACTGACATGGTGTGATCTGATCTGAAGGGTTTATTTCTGGTAAATCAACATCCTGTCAGATTCACTCCTATCCTCAGAAACCTTCACCCTTCCACAGTCCTCTAAGCCCTGAGTGGTGGTGAGGCCAGGGAGTGCTTACCAGTTCAAAAAGTCAACCCCGAGCTTCTCCCGTGTGTGTCAGCCTTCACAAAAGTTGCACATCTGCAAACTTGCTGGAGTCACCTTATGAATCACTGCTCTCATTTGAGCCCTGCTGGCTCAGGGAGCCACAGTTCTGCTCGTATTCCAGATAATAATGTGACCCAAGGGAGAAGGCTGCTTGAATTGACTGTAGCAACAGTTTCAATATTGGTGTTTGTCAGCATGGAGCTTGGGTTTTATATAGTGTTCTAAAGGCTAATGGAATAATAGGTCACGGAGACAGCATGAAAGCACAGCTACCTTAAAAAAGAATAGAAACAATAGCTCTCATTCGTTTTGTAATTGTTGCTGAATGCACCCATCACTTATTTACCCCTAGAGGTATTTTATTTTTGTTTCTATGTGTTTATGTTTATCACAAGGAAAGCTCTGTTCTTGCTGTTTAAAACACAATGGCAATATGGAAACTTGATTGTACATCCTAAGCTTTACTATGTGGCTCAGCAGAAAATACGGTGTTTGCCATAGGTCTTTGCTATAGTTGGATTTCACATTAGCTACAATTAACTAAGCTAGACAACTGGGCATCATTTATGGCCTGTCACTGAAAGGGAGAAGTTGCTGAGGGACTCTCCTTTCTCCCAGTCAAGTCACAATCAACCACTTATCATTCAGTCATCCATCCATCATCTATCTATCCATCCATCCAACATTATTTTAAATGCTGAGTCTGATACGTACATATATATATGTATACATATATATACACATATATATGTATACATATATGTATATACATGTATATGTATATATATATGATATTCTACCACTTCTGTAGAAGATGGAGAAATACCTGCATGCATTGTTTCTATAAAAACACCAAGATTTACTAATGTAAACCTCTTAACAGCCTTCCAACACTTTAACACACTAATTTGCAGCTCTACCTAAACGAGGTAATCCCGAATGTATTACAACAGTTTATACTCTGGTACTTTTGCTATGCCCTCTCCCTTGACATACTTATTTTAGCATTTTCACCTTCCTCTCCCTCTCCCCCCCTGCTGGAGACTGAACCCATGACATGTATTAAAGCTACCACAGAGCTACAGCCATGGCCTCTTTTCATACTTCTGTAAGAAGCTGATCATGCTACAAATTTATGGAGTGGGTACCATAAGGCAGACACAAAACTTGGTCCTGGAGTAAACTATAAAACAAGGTATGTTTAGTATCTACTATCACCAGTTGCATCGATTCATGTTTGCCTTTGAATGAAAAAAATAAAAATAAAAAATAGACCATTTAAATGCCAATAAAATTTGACTTGGGGCTCTATTACAGAGGTAGCAATTTTATTCAACAATTTTTACTTCCTTCTCATCAAACGTTGCCTGAGGAAAAGTGTTAATTCTCTCACATTTGCACACAGACACATGCCCTAGAGGCGCAACCTCAGGGCATCCAGGAGTCCTGGAGCAGAAATCCAGGGGTATGTGGTGCAGCCCAAGAAAGCCCTTTGCAAGCTTTAGGAAGGTGCGCTACAATGGAGGTGGCGGAGGAGAGGTGGGGGTGGGGTAAGCTATCTGAAGGAACTGGAGTGGAGGTGAAGGCCAAGTCTTCCAAGTGCTTTGGGGTCAAACCCATATTCCCATATGGCCTTATTCTTTATAGCTACAGCTGATTCCTGACATTGAAACAGGGACCCCAGGAGAAAAAGAAACGGAGAGCTTCAGGCTTCAAGTGAAGTCTGAATTTGAAGGTATTTGAGCAGTTTCTTATACAGGACATAATCAATCACTTTTCTGCAAAGGAAATCCAATTGCTTGCTTCTCTGTTGTAAAAAATGTGAGGGGAATTATAGAGATTTTAAGAGCATTATAGAGAGATTATGATTTAGTTGAAAGAAACTTATTAATCAATGTCTATACAGAAGAGTCTGCCAGCAGAGTCCAGAGTCTAATTGCTAGTTATAGATATTACCTGAGGCCAAAATAATGAAATTAAACTGAGGATAAATCATAAAGACAGAAGCATGGCTTTCTAATATGCATACAAAGGACCACAGCCTGGAGTCAGTTAGCTATGGCTGTAGTAGGACTATCCTTGGCCTCTACCAAAGAAACTGCCACGATGAGCCAGAAAAATGTCTTTGCCATTTACAGTGATGCCCAGGAACATCTAACCTTATCAATCCATGCATCCAGGATAGACTTTTAAGTAGTGCAGTGTCCAAGTATTATTTCTGTATTCACTTGAACACAATTTCCCCATACATTCCTTGCACAAGGCAGGTGCTAGTCTTTATTAATGTTTTAAGTTTGAATACCTGCTGGCTTTTTACAGACCAGCCTGCTTCAGCATATGCTTACTGACAAACGCACAGGCGACGCCAAGGGATTTCCAAACTTAGGAAGAAAATCTCCATGCTAGAATGGAACTGCAAGGTTATTCACAAAAGGGAAAAAAAATTATTTCCATACTTGAGCAAAATGATTTCCACAGCTCAACCAATGGAGTGTACAATGTGGTCGATTGATCAAAGTGTAAAGAAGAGAATGGATCCCTCCAGAATACAGCACAATATTAACTAAACTGTTGTGACCAAATCAACTGGACACAGACTGCCCCTGGGGGCGGCTTTCATTGTCCGCGTCACCTGGGGGTCAGCGCTGTCTCCAAAGCTCGGAGGGGGTTTTTCTGTGAACTTCCAGTCAGGGCTGATGATTGGCAGCTGGAACAACTGATTAGGCACAGCAAAGGAACACACCAGAAGCCCTTATTGCTTCTGTGATTAAGAGGTGGTGAAGTCCCCAAGGAAATAAAGCCTGGTCAAGCAACGAGTGTATGAACACTGCCTGCTGCCCAGAACAGAAGCCCTTTCCCCTACTGCTGTCAACTCTTTTTCTCATGGGGCCTGGCTTATGGCAGACCTCGACCCTGTCTCCAGCAGTCATAGGTAAAGGTGACTCTGATCTATGTGACTCTCAGCTGCCATCTCACAGGCCGTTGGGGCTGGGGAAGTCAAGGCTGCCACCTTACACTATTTCAGTTAATAAAGTCAAGCAGCTTCTTTATGTTCAAGTAATAACTATTAATCTGCTATTTCTCGTGGCCAGAACACCTCTCGGGATACCTCACCTATGATGTATTCACCGCACAAACAAAGGATGCATGCAGTACTACAGGGACCCCAAACAAAAGACTCCTTGCCTTGGGCCATGCCCCGAGTCTGTGTAGGCTACCACCCACATTACTTGGTGACTGTTTCCATCACTCACAGGCTGGGCACAAAGACTTTCCTGTCAGTGTGAGACCTAAGAAAGCAGCTAGCACAGATAGGCCTGATAAAGTAAGCCCGCCATCTTAGCTAATAGGGAGAATGAAGCAATAGATCTCAAGTTCATGGCCTGCCTGGGAAATTGAGTGAGACTGTTCCAAATAAAAGCCAAAAGAAGAACTCATGGAGATAGCCCGTGGTGGGCAAGTCCTTGCGTGTGCAAGTGCAAAACCAGGTTCAACCTGCAGAACGCCGAAGAATAGCTGGTATGTTATTCTGTTAAAAGCTGATGTGAAGCTACACCTCTGTTCGTTGATAATCTGATCACAGAAAAGAGTTATGGCAGTAAGAAATACTGACTCACCAGGTCTTGGGCTGAGGCGTGTTGAGATTCTAAATTTTTTTTGTGACTCTCAAAGTGGTCCAGGTATACCCATGAAGTAGCACGGGCTAGACTAGTTCTCAGCTCTGTTCTCTCTGCTTCTGTCTCCATATTGGAGAACTCACTGCTATGATTGATTGAATGCTTGTCAGGTGCCCAAGAACTTATAAACATTTGCTGTTCATTGATTAGACTTGAGCCCTAATCTGGTTCCTTGTTAGGCGGAATGGCTATGGTCCCTTGGTGAGTAAATAGTGAAGGTAAAGTTCAAACCAGGAAATAAGATTTCAGGTCACATGCCCCTAACCACCACCCCACATTGCCTGTCAAGTGCCAGGTGGAGTCCAAAACAAGGTGCAACCCTAGCTAGCACTGTATTTGCAAAGAGCCTCACAGCTACCTGTGAGAACGTCAAAATTGCACTCTTCGTTTCTAACCATTCTCAGCCCTGATGAAGGCAATTTTCCAGTTCTGAAATTTAATTCAGACAAGAAATTAACTGAATTGTTCATTTTGGAAGACAAACAAGTGGTAAGAAACGTGCGTTCCCCCCGCCCCCAAACACACACATATAGATTTCAGATCCACTTCAGAGGCGTACTGATACACAGGTAAGGAAGGACGTGAGGCCTGTGGGGTGATTTGTGAGCAATCAGCCATGTACACCCTTTACAATGGCAAGCAGGCTGTCCCGGGCCATCGATAATGTTCCAAGAGGAGACTTCCTGTGTATGTGGAGACCACGGAGTCTCCCTGCAAGCCTGAGCTTGGGGACATTTGTGGACATTACTGAAAAGCACCAGTAATGCTCTGCCTTGTCCTCACCAGAAAGGAAATCAACCAAACAACCTTACCCAGTCTGGGGCCTCTCAGTTGTAATGAAAGTCAGAGCCATGTTGGGCTCCCAAGAGATGACATTAATTGCTTGTGTGGCTAGCACAAGGGAACAAGTCCAGGCTGACCATTCATCTCCTGGGCAGAATTTCAAGGGTCAAGGCACAGGGGAGCAAACTAATCGATGAGACCAAGGTAAATTGGCTGTCAAGTAGACATTAACAAGAATTAAAGGGTCCATATGAAAGGTGAGCTTAATCTTATCTCTCTGTCTTGCTCCCAAGAGGAGGAATTTAGACCTGGGAGGAGTTCAGTAAGCCATTTAACTGCAAGGGAAATTTTGGCTCCTTTGGCCTCCTCAGAAAACAAGCACTCAGGACAGACATGGTTTAGGAACTGGAGAAAACACCCACAATGGGAGGCTCATGGATGTGGGCTTGGAAGTTTAGCACTAGTGACTGCCAGGTGTTTCATCAGGAAAAGGATAACACTTCACAAGGTTGCATGGGGAATATATAATGTATTAAAAACCTAAATAGGGGCTGGATCAATGGCCCAGTGGCTACCATTGTTTGCTGCTCTTGAAGAAGGACCAGGTTTTGTTCCTAGTACCTACAAGGGAACTCACAAATGTCTGTAACTAGTTCCCGGAGATGGACATCTCTTCTTGCCTTTGTGGATATTGCACACATGGTATAAAGTCATACAGACATACACATAGTCAGAACACTAATACACAGAAAATAAGATGAAAAAAATTAAAACCACACAAACACAAAGGCTGAACTATAGTTATATGCTGACAAAATGCTCTTATCATTTGACTATATCACTACAGTTAACACAACCGTAATAGGATTAGGGAATCGGAGAGACACACTGCCCTAAAAGGGTTAATATCTAATAAAGCTTCCTATCTAAATTCCAGGTGAAAAAGAAACTGCACAGAAACCGTGCATTCCACAGTGTGTGTGTGTGTGGGGGGGTGTATGAATCATATTCAACAAGCCTTTTATTGTTCAATATTTTTATGCATGTGTGACAAAGTGCTTGGGGCCCAGAACGAATCCTCATAGGGTTAAAATGTTGTGCTTTACTTTGAAGGAGTAATACACACCTTTGTGATACAACCCATAATACATTTCAGATAACAAGTCATTTTCATGCATGACTGCACTTCGTTAAGGAGCAAAAATGGGCTGTTACTAAAATGTCAACACGATTGTCCCTCTTGAAGCTTAGTTTATTTTGAAGTATTTTTACATTTTCAGTACTTCTTTTTGTTTGTTTCTCCTTGCCAAGAGCATAAAGATCTGGCCTTAGTTGACTTTTAGAATTTAAAGAACTGCCCCCCCTTTAGATATTCTTAGGAAAATGGCCAGTACTGGGGGTATCCAGAAATCTGGTCCCCAAGAATGAAAATTTAAGTCCAGTACCATCTGCTGTTCTTCACAGAACACCTCAAAGCAATTTAATTGCACTGTCATCCAATGGAAAACGCCCTCCTGACCTAAATTCACACACCAGAAAGAGTTTTCTAGCCAGAAAAAATGCCTGCCAGGGTAATTTGCTAGGAAGGCTGCATTTGATTCTAAAGTTAATTGGAGAATGGGGGAGACCCCAGTTTATGCTAATCCTCGCTGCTGATGAGAAGGGGCTGTTTCCTGTTTCTTTTCTCCTTTCCTCCTCAAGTCAGGGCATTACCCCCTCAGCCTCTCCACCAGGAAGGGCAGGCCACACTCTACCTATGTTAGGAGAAAAGTCTCTTCTTAAGGGTTTGCACATTCATCCCTCTAATCTTCCCCTTCTCCTTGCGGCATGAATAATTTTAATATTGCCAATCACTAAAAATCTTTTCTTTCTGCCTGTCTCACCCCCAGCTCCACTTTGCAGTGTGGAGTATCATTATCCAGCAGCCCTGATAAGAGTGTAATGAAACGATCCCTCCTCCACCGCATCGGGTGGCTGTCAGACTGAAATGACACCACCCGTGCATCCCTGACACAGCACCCTCAGCTAATTGATGGCAAACAATGGCAACTGTCTCCAGTGCTCTAAGACAAAGAAAACATACATGTGTCACCTGACAGGAGAGCTACCTGGTAATGGATAAACAGAGGTGTTAGGGGACTGCTGGCTTAAGGTGAGTGAGGGCACTGCTCTAAAGAATGTACCTATTAGCTTTGTGCTTAAGGAAGCTGCTGTTCACTGGGGAACAGAAATAAATAAGGATTTATTGATGTCTGGACAGTTATATGAATATTCAGTTTCTCTTACAAACAGATATTCTCCCAAGAGCTCCAAACTTCAGAGTAGGCAGCCCAATTACATTCCTGGCTCATGCAGCCAGATTTACCACCAGGGAAGAAGTTATTAGTGTCTGGAAGAGTCTACATGCTTACAAGCCTTTCTGGACTATGGCGTAACACACTAGAAGATATGGTGTTGTCACCCACATGAATGCCAAAGGCTGCCATCAAACATTCTGTAACGCAGGTGTAATTAGCTCTGTTCAGAAAAGCTCCTGAAAACATCTGTATTTCAGAACAAAGACATTCTGTTGCAACTCATTCTGGCACTTCGCTGGGGCCAACATTTCACGCAACTCTCAGGTCCTTCCAGACAATGCATGACGCATCAAACCTCAAGCCTCAGACTGTGTTTCTCTTCTAAGTTATCACCCTGCTCATTCGCCCTAAATTACACAGAGAAGTCAACGGCATAATGTGAATGTGCAAACCCCGGAGACTTCTCTCTGCATTTCTTCTTTGCCTGTATGTTAGGGTTTCACCCTCTTTCACGCAAAAGTAGAAAAGCAGAATGAAGAAAGATGAAGCTGGCATGGCTAAATGCTCCCCATGGTAATTAAAAAGTTCTCCTCTTCTCTCTCTGCCCTTGTACTAAGGTCCAACTTATTCATAAATAATAATAACCATTTTAGCAGAAACATAGCAGGTCTCCTAGCGCCTTGCTATATATTCCATGTCTATACCATCAAAAGTAGGTTCTGTGATTTTGCCCACTCTACTTCCACATGAACTCTGAAACTACTTGCAGTTGGGGCTGCTTGGAAACAGATCTGCAGCAAGGACAGCAAATCTGGTTTTGATTGTCACGTTCTTCTAGTCAAGTGAAATATTGAATCTTTTGGAGTCTCTGAGAAAACCTCTCTTTTCTAGATACATAAAAGTAACAACAGCCCGGGGCAGGTGCTGGGGTACAGGGAGGAACCACCCTTCAATTATCACTAGCCTAAAGCAGAAAAATAAAGTGTTTTTTGTTTTGTTTTGTTTTGTTTTGTTTTTGTGGCCCTTCCATACTGTTCTCACCGCCTTTCTTTACCTTCTAGTTTACTTGGCTTTCAAACAGACATTCATTCTTTGTCCTAAATTTATGTTCACATACCACGTTTTGAAATGAATTCTGACTTAGTATTTTTTTTTCTCTATGTGGGAAGAGAAGCTTCAGTCTTCAGTTATACTAACTTCAAGGTTTACTGGGAGACCCAATATATTTTGAGGATGCGGGTATCTTCCCTGTTAAAACAGGACCAAGAGGGTCCCTCATGACTGATGTTTCAACTTCTTGCTCTATTCCTGGGGGTTTGATTTTAAGAAATAGTCTGTGGTACTCAAAGGTCTAAAATACTTCCCCTTCTAGGGAGAACAAATGTGGACAGAGTATAAAACCATGACAACTCCTGGATCTCGCTGCCAGCCTCTGGCTCATTGGGCCTACAATCCAGCCCTTCTCTCTTTGGAAGCTTCCTCCTGGATGGGAACCATGTCCATCAAGGCATCCCACCGCAGGCTGCCTCTACAGATCTTCTTGCTAGCTGGTGACTCCAGGGATTATTCTGTTTGAGGGCCTCTAATCTTAGGTTTCCAGAGAACATCCCAGGAAGATAAAGGGGAGGAAATTTGGTCTAGATCCCTTCGAGGGAGATGGTTTTGTTACCATCTGCCTCTGTTGCCGGGCCTCATAAAGCTCTGTGCAAAGCCATCATCTGGGAGACTTCTGAAGTATCTGCTAAATCTAAAAGATTACAGGCCTATGCATTATGCACTCTTAACTCCACTTATAATGCATTCTCCTCTTGAATTAATTTGTGGTGGTTAATTCACTTTATGGCTTCCTTAATTTCATTTGGTCACTGACATATGTTGCAGATGGAAGTCTGAAGCTGAGGTCAGTAAACCTTTTTTGGAAAGGACCAGAGAGTAAATGTGTTAGGTTTTGTAGAACAGAAGCAATGCCCTCAATACTGTAAGCAGCTATTCTCATCCAAAGACTAATAACTTACTTTAGTTTAAATTTACCTTTAAAATTCTTAAAACCACCATTAGTTCTCTGGGCATTAGTTTCTCTGGCAAAAACAGGAGGCGGGCCAAAGATGGCCTGCGGGATGTTTGCAGATTTCTGGTGTAACAAATTACCCATTGTATAATAGCTACAAAGAAAGCACCATCACAGTATGATTAGAAAAGTATGAATTATAAATACTAAATTTTAGGTAACAAAATAGCCATACATAGTTACAAAGATGCAACGGATTATAGTCTGGGGTAATTGACAGGGCCTGGAAGAGACTACAAACTGACATCAGAGAGACCAAAGCTGTACCTCAGCAAAGCCAAGGCAATGGCTGTGTGAAATTGCACTGGCTCAAGCCATCAAGACAATTTCCTCTTTTCTGCACCGGCTTCACCTCATAGGTTCACTGTTCATTAAGTTCATTTTTCAGGCAGGCATGGTGTTGGAACTCTGGCAATGGAACAAAAGTCTAATACAGAGATCTGAAAGTGGGGCTTAGGATCTGCA
Source organism: Meriones unguiculatus (assembly GCF_030254825.1). Lineage (NCBI taxonomy): Eukaryota > Metazoa > Chordata > Mammalia > Rodentia > Muridae > Meriones > Meriones unguiculatus. The sequence goes on from NC_083349.1 coordinate 44,730,088, forward strand.
AGCTCCAAGGTCAAATCTTGTCTTAGCTTCTTAGAACAAACTGACTGTCTCTGAGCTCTCAGAAGCACTGCATAGGATACAGAGAGGACAGAGGGATGCCCCTGTCTGTCACAGAGGCCAGCATGGCTTATAAACAGCTCTTTATCCTTTTAAGCAAAAAGGAAGGGAGAGAAGGAAAAATAAGAGTGAGATATGAATGAAGAGAAGAAAGGAGGGATAAATAAATGGAGGAAGAGAGAAAGGGAGAAAAAAAGCAGATTCATGAAAGGAGGGAGAAAGGGATGGATGGAGAAGAAGGAAGGGAGGCATGGAGGAAAAAAGGAAAGAAGGGGAGAAAAAGGAAGGAAGGACAGAAGGAAGAAAGAAAAGAGAGAGAAGGAAGGAAAAGGAGGAAAGGAAAGGAGGAAAAGGAGAAAAGGAAGGAAGGAAGGAGAGTCACCGAGAACTTGCAAGTTGCCAGTGAGCACATGCATTCTCTCATGCATTTCTTTCTCACAACAGCCCTAAGGGATGGGGATTCGCCCTACCACCTATCTACAAAAGGAAAGCCGAATTCTCTAAACACTATACCCAGCAGACAGAGAGCCAGGATGGGGCTTTAGATTTAGTTCCACAATCTTTGCTATATGACACACGGTCTTCAAAATGAAAACAAACAAAAAACAACCAAAGCACTATTTTTGTATTCAAACCCTAGTAACCATCAAAAACTAATTTTGACATTGTGAGTTTGGGGCTACTGTACCCTAGGTAATGAGTTGCTGGTCACAGGCTGCTTCTCTTTAGAACACCACAGTGGCCACGTTCCTACATTAAAAGCACAACATGAGATTTTAGGCAAAGTACCGGGATATAAAATTTTAAAAACTCTATTTTAGTTTTCTTTTATTCTAATAAATGATGCAGATTAAATTTTTAAATTTTTTTTTAGACTTTCCCCTCACATTTCTAAAGAAATGAATGAGGATGGCAGGTAATTTTGTAGCACCTGTTCCCTGTGCTTTTGTTCAGAACTGTAATATGTGTTTCCTGGTATCTGAATACAACAATACTTGGCACTAAGAGATGTTAAGCACTTACTACCTCCTAAGAACTCTTAATGTCATCAGGTCCAGAGACTGATCTCAGTAAGGGGAAGTCTCAGCTGGAGGCAAGGAAGTGTTTTCATTTGTAAATGCTGTGCTTGAGCAGACTGGCTTCAGAGACATGGTCAGTAATGACACAGGTATGACTTTAAAAGGGAAACAAAAACTACTTCCCCCTCATACGGTTTGTATAGACAGAACTCCAAACTGCCTGAAAACACAAAGCACAGTGGATCTGAGGACCCTTCTCTTCTGTTGGCACTGGCCAGCAGGTGCAATGCACTTCTCATGCAGGATATCCAGTTCTTAGACATGCTTGGTGTAAAGCCAGGCCTGACGATATACACCTGAAATATCAAAACTGATGAGGCAGAGGCAGGAGGATTGCTGTAAGTTCAGTGCCCATCTGGTCTAATAGTGAATTCCAAGGCAGCCAGAATTACACAGGAAGACATTATCTTAAAAAAGAAAGGGGGAGGGGAGAAATATCAAAATGTTTGGTATGAACCAGCCTGGGGAACAAATTCCAATGCAGGCTGATGTAGCTTGACCCTTTTAATAGTGACTAGTTACTTTCTGCAGCTGTTTTGTCCTACAAGGTGGAAGTGATGACTCCCTGTACACTTTCAGAGGACAGCATCCAGTGGCACAAAGCCTGTCGCTCTTAGAATATGATTAGGTATTCACAGAAACACTAGAATTAGACTCAACTATGGAGTCCAAAGCCTGCAGGTGACAGACAGCTAGAGAGATAGATAGAGACAGACAGACAGACAGATGATGAATAGATGGATGATAGATAGATGATAGACAGATAGCTGGATGGTACATAAATAGATACAGGCCAGATGATAGACAGAAGACAAGTAGATAATAGATAGAGACAGAAAAGAAGGCAGACATGATAAGCCAGATCCCCTTAGCCTGAAGCTCAACCCTGGTTTCCCGTCATGCCCAGACTCTGCTCTGTCGACTGTGATCCCAGCTGTGCCCGCACCCTGCCGAGCAGCCTTCTCCTTCACCTGCTCCACTCTCACTGTCACGATCTGCTCCAGCACACAGACCCAAGCAGCTATGTATTGAATCCTCTGAAACTGTGAGCCGAGATACATCCTTTCTCCTGTCCTCTCACAGATATTCTGATGACAGCTATTCAAAAGGAAGCAATACATACACTTTGTATTGACAGACATTTGAGCTTTTTGTAATTTCTAGCTATTATGGACTGAACTGCTTGCTCATATTAAAAAAAATGTTTTTATAACAAAAACTTGTGCATGTTGGAAAACTGAGTGATTCAGCCTCATCTTGGGTGAAAAAACAGCACAAGTACAAGGGAATACACAGACAAGGAAAGCCAAAGCACCGAAATTAGCAGTTTGCAAACACATAAAGGCAGGGACGGCTGTAACAGCTTTACGCACGTCAGTGTGACCTGTGCTGCCTGGGAAAAAACATGTTAATTTGCTTTAATGGAGTGTGCATAATGAAGGCTATTCTCAATTTTAAAAAATACCAAAAAGAAAAAAATGAAACAAAAAGAAAAGTCAAGTGAGTCTTCTGTAGGTTTCTACACTGCGAACACAGATGTGCATGGCGTATGTGACTCACACTCTAACTGACCTCTACAAATTGGGTTTTTGACAGAAGTCACATACCCACATAGTGCGAGTCAAAACGGTGGACTGCAAAGTGAGCTGCCTGGATGAACTGCACCTGGGAACCTGTTCGAATAATTTGGCAGAGATTCAAATCTTTGGGTTTGTTTAGAACTACTGAGTTGGAAATTCCATGGGTGGGCTCAGACAACTGCATTTTCACGAGGCCATCTGTTGGACTGGCTCAGGGGTAGGGAGGACTACACTGTATGTTAGGGACATTAATGCCCACAGAGGAAGTCATGGGGTTTGCTCCTATAGTCGGCGACTTCAGTTTAAGTTGATGGATAATGGTCAATGGATGCTCTAGAGCAGTGGTCCTCAACCTTCCTAACACTGTGACTCTTTAATACAGTTCCTCATGTCATGGTGACCCCAACCACAAAACTGGTTTCATTGCTACTTCGTAACTGTGATTTTGTTACTTTTATGAATTGTAATGTAAATATCTGGTACATGGTACCTATGAAAGAGTCTGTTGACCTCCGAAGGAGTTACACCCTCAGGTTGAGAACCACTACTCTAAAGTGACACAGACTCTGACGACAGCTCAAGACGCCATCACAAAAGCACCTCTCCCTCATATTCCTTTTGTCTCCATTTCTGTCTGTCCGCTGCAATTCCAAGGTTTCTCGGTTGCTTTCTCCCTTTTGTAAATTCCAAGTGAAACAGTGCTTCTGAAGATAATACAAGATTTACTTATGTGTTCTGCAATGCTCTGTGTTTTCTGAAGATTTTAATGTAGGTTATGTTCATCCTTTACAGATCTCTCCAGTAAAGTTTAATCTACTGGGAAATTTGTGTGTCAGTTTAGAGCTCACTAATGACCTCCCCCCACAATTAATAAGCAGTTTTTGAGAAGAGACCACGGGAAGCTGTTTTACAGAAAATTATGTCTAACATTTACAACTTTCTAAGAAGCTGTCCAAAGACAGCAAATATACTCAATTTAGGAATGTAGAAAGTATATTAAAACATATAACATGAGATTACACTAAAATGAAACACTATTCATAAACCATGTTAACACAGTGATATCTGTTACAAAAACTGAATTTACTGCAGAAGAAAAGTTCCCTTCTCCCAGTAATTAGAAGCAGGAGAGCTAATGGCAATATAAAACTTTATAAAGAAAATTTTATTTTCCTTTTTCTTATGCTTTTATATGGTATCATAAAAAGAACCTTTTTCCTCCAGAAAAACTTGGAGTTACACTAAAATTTAAATAGTTCAACAGGACTAACTAGCTCTAAACGTGAGGATTACGTTATAACCCAACAGAATCAGTGCTGACAAAATCCCCTCATTCTCTAATAATGTCTCCTCAGATCTCTCTGGTTTCTGCGTTGTTCTCCACTTCGAGGTAGTTTCTGTGGGACTCGAATATTTCAACCATATCCATCAGAAGCCTGTACCATCCGGAGCATCACCTGCACGGAGGAGGGTAAGCAAGGATGCAAGCAGACCTCATTTCCTGTGAGGTCACCTGACAGCCCTTCACATGTAGCTTTAGCCCCAGCTGATCAGCAGTTCTAAGCAACTCCCAAGGATTTGGGTTTCTGATAGATGATTCTAATGGCTAGCACCAAATCTTCATGACAGAGATCACAGGCTCACTAAGGTCACCCCGCACTGAGTCCATAGTTGCAGCTGTGGTTTGGAGGGAGCCATCACTTTTATGGCCAGACATGGAACAGATCATTTGCCTAGGCCATCCTTATTTAGTGTTTGTGGACCTTCTGCCAAGATCAGACTCTGGGCCAGTTGGTCCATGCTGCTGTATACTCTCTAAATTTAGACTTGACTACTTCATTAGTTCATTATAGGGGCTCAGATTTATGTTGGTCCTAAAGCTGGAAAGTAGTAGTCACACTTTGATCTACTGTGAAACAGTCTCCCTGGTCCTCAGTAAATCACCTGGAATTTCCATATTGACCTGGGCCATGACCTAGGGCATAGTCTCTGAAAAAAAAATAAAATAAAATAAAAATAAAAATAAAAATAAATAAATAAATAAATAAATAAATAAATAAAAGGAAGTGATCTATTCTCAAGGCTTTTCACCACTGCCCCTGTCTCTGGGGCGCACACAGCAGCAGGCCTGGAGAGCCCAGGGATTTTCCAACAGTGAAAAAGTAAACACCACAATTCAAATTCATCCTCAGCACGCTCTCAACTTTATTTCATCCTTTTAACCTGAAACACTATTTTCTCCTGCAAAAATGAACGTCTTTTCAGGCAATCCATTCCAATCAGCCACTGTTTATCAATCTGAGAAGTCTGCTTTAACAAAGCAAGGAGATACTTCAGGATATGCAGGATTCCTGTGTATCAGAGCTGCCACCTTCCCTGCTCATCTTAATGCCAAGCTGAGCATCCTTCTGAGTCCTGAACCTTGTGATGCCCCAGGGGTGATGGTGCTCCATGCCACACTGAACGGCTTCCTCTCCTACACCCACATGCATCCAACAGCACACAGCAAGTTTCCATAAAAATATTTTTGTGCTAAATCATTCAGCTGGCAACTAAAGGCATATATATCTGATAATCATTAGGGAGGCATTTTCTTGACTTACTCCATCTTCCTTATTTTTGTTAACAGAACGTAAAGGCAACAAACAGCTACTCTGTGCAGCGCTGGGCACAGTCTTTCAGAGGCCCTCTGTGGTAGACTCCTGTCTTGTTCCTTGTTTTCACCCTCTCTGATATCTATCCAATTTGCCTTTCTTAATGAGGATTGATCATCTTACCCTGGGTCCTCCTTGCTTAGCTTCTTTAGGTGAACAGATTTTTAGTATGTTTATCCTATTTTATATGTCTAATATCCACTTATAAATGAGTATATACCATGTGTGTCTTTCTGCTTCTGGAATGCCTCATTCAGGATGATCTTTTCTAGTTCCCACCACTTGTCTGCAAATTTCATGATTTTCTTGTTTTTAATTGCTGAGTAGTATTCCATTGTGTAAATGTATCACGATTTCTGTATCCATTCCTCAACTGAGGGACATCCGGGGGTTGTTTCCAGGTTCTGGCTATTATGAATAAAGCTGCTATGAACATGGCTGAGCAAATGCCCTTGTTGTATACTTGAGCATCTTTTGGATATATGCCTAGGACTGGTATAGCTGGATCTTGGGGAAGTACTATTCCTAATTGTCTGAGAAAGCGCCAGATTTATTTCTAAAGTGGTTGTACAAGTTTACATTATTACCAGCAATAGAGGAGGGTTCCCCTTTCTCACATCCTCTCCAGCACCTGTTGTCACTGGAGTTTTTGATCTTAGCCATTCTGATGGGTGTAAGGTGAAATCTCAGGGTTGTTTTGATTTGCATTTCCCTGATGACTAAGGATGCTGAGTATTTCTTTAGTTTTGTAGTATGTGTTGGTAGTGTTATGCAGCAGCCATATATAACTGATGATGTATCTATGCAAGTCTTCAAGAATTGGTCAGCCCTTCAAGTAAGTTTTTAATCTATCTCTCAGGATCTAGAAAAGATAAACTTATGTTGTTTCAAACGGTAAGTCCCCAAGCTGGCACACTGCGATTAAGAATGTCTTGAGGACTGATGCTCTTGAAATGACTGCTTAATGGCCTTTTCTTCTGCATTGGATCACCATAAGAAATGTTAAGCTTAAAAAGCTACACAAGCACATCTTTCTCCTATTCCAATGTAATGCATCACTAAATTCTTCATTCTTTATGGCTTATTAGTAATTCTTGGGGAAAAAAAAACAAACAAAAAACATGCTGCCAACCTGGCTACAGATGCAGATGGGAGTGAGATTTGCAAGTCACTGAAAATGGAAAGGTCTCATTGTCTGGAATGTGGTGCTGGTGCTACTTTCAGATGGCTTGTAGTGAGAGCATTCTGTGAGGAAGGTAATAAGACTAACTATGCTTGCTCAAGTTCCCCACCATCCTAGAGACTCAAAATGCACCCAAACTGCAAGCTAAGGCAATTAAAGAAAAACAATGAGCTCTCTTATAGGATTAGACTAGTCTTTCCTTTTTTGGTTGCAACCTGAAATTGTCTGAACACAGGGTCACTCATGATTCAAACCCATGTAGAAAGGAGATCAACAGTGTCCTCCTTTTCTTCCCCTTTGATTGAGGGACATTAACAGATATTCTTACAAGTTGGTTTACTACTGTGAAATGTTTTTGTAGCAATCTGGGGCTTCCCTTTAAAATGATAACGACTGTTCCAGTTAGAACCCACATGTTGTCTGCTGCCTGCTTCAGGGCTAACCATTTCCTTTGAGGCTAAATCAATAAGTTTAAGTTTCCTGGGAGAGGTGTGTTCACCAGACTTGTGACAGAAGCCCAGAACTAGATGAATTAATGTGTCAATTGACTTTTTTTTTTTTTTTTTTTTTTTTTTTTTGAGGAAAAACAAGCACCGCTTCGCTACCTGGCAGGAGAACAACTGCAGAGGTCAAGTGTAGGTGATCATGGGCACGTTCTCGGGTGAACTAGACTAGCTCATTTCTTACCTGGATAGAGCTCAGGTCCAGGCCCTGGCCCCGGGGAGTGTCCCACAGTGCCATCGGTGGCGGCAGCATCTCTGGGGGAAGCGGCTGGCTGCAGGGGCTGCACTGCCAGGCAGTCTGTGAGGAGATCCGGATGGAGCTCAGTGCTAGACCGTAGCTGAAAGGAGAAAAAGAGAAAGACATGGAGAGAGCTGGTCCTTAGAACCCCTGCCTGGAAAGGCTTCACACCCCCTGGGTTGATGCGATTCAGTCCACAAATATTTATCAAGCATCCAGGAAGAGAGAGGCATGAGTGTAATGCAGTGCCAACAGAAGGGTCAGATCTCTCCGGCCCTAGAACACCTGGCAGGTGCTTCAGGAAGCATGCGGCTGCAGGGAGGTCCAAGCCCCTCAGACTGAGGAGGTCACTTCTGGGGACCTAGCTTCCTACTATCCACCCACTGATTTGCTCACTCAGTATCGAATTGGAAGTAATTGTGATGACAGAAACAAGCTCAAGTAGACTTTGTCCACTCTGGAAAGTACCTTTAAGAACAGAGACGGAAGAAAAATCAGGTATCTCTACCGAGATTTGACACTTAGAAATTTTACATGAAGGGGACTGACTCAAGCTAGGATTTAAATATAGAGGATGAGTAAATGAAGCCATGAACAATAACAACAACAAAACCCAGTACTTTTTTACATGACAAAAACAGGAACTTACATGTTTTTTAGTCACACAGAACAAAAGTCAATTTTATGTATGAGTCACATGTAAAAAAAAAACAAAACAAAGCGGAGTTAAAATGCAATGTAAGTTAAAACTTAACCTGAGTCATTTTATTACATGTGGCTGTTCATTTGTACAAGTGTTCATGTGTGTATATACATGTATGTGTATATAGGTAAGTGTGCATCTGTGTCTCTGTAAATGTCAATGTGTTTATCTCTGCATGTATATTTTTGTGTGTTTGGGTGTGACTGTTGCATGTTTCTATGTGTTTGTTTCTGGGTGTGAATGTGTGTATGTGTGTGTGAGCATCTGTGCGTCTGTGTGTGTATCTACATGTTTGTGTCTGGATGTGAGTGTGTGTGTATCTGTGTGTCTCTGTTTGTGAATGTGTGTATATGTGTATGAGCATCTGTGCATGTGTATCCATGTGTCTGTATGGGTGTGAATGTGTGTCTATCTGTGTGTGTGCATGTACCTATGTTTGTGTCTGGCTGTGAATGTGCACGTATGTGTGTCCGTATCTGTGTGTCTGTGCACGTATCTATGTGTGCATTTACCTGTGCATGTCTGTGTGTCTGTGTGTAAATGTGTGTGTGTGTGCATCTGTGTGTCTATGTGAATATATGTATGTTTCTATGTGTTTGCATCTGGATGTGAGTGAGTGTCTATCTCTGAGCGTGTCTAACTCTGTTTGTGAATGTGAGCAGGCTAGAGAAAATCCTTGGTGTCCTCAGGATACTGCCTGCCTCTGCTGAAAGGGGGCTCATTGGCTTGGAGTTCACCAATTGGACGGGACTGGCCGACCGGTGAGTCCCAGGAATCTTCCTGTCTCCACTTCTCCAGGATAGGATCACAAGTGTGTACCATCACACCTGACTTTTTACGTGGCTGCTAGGGGTTGAACTAAAGTCCTCTGTAATTGCAGAGCAATCGGTGTTTGAACAGAGCCATCCACATCCCCAATACCTTTACAAACACACATTTTGTAAATATAACTCGAATGAAAAATTACAATGGAACATTTGGCGACTTAAAAATATTAACCTGTGTTACAACATAGTATTTAACAATTTAAAAATTCATTTCTTACAAACATTACAAATGGTTACCTTCAATATTTAAAAGCTGTGTATAAGCAGTCTTTTATTAAAGGTAACATTAGGCCTTTGGATACAGGGCCAGAGTGTTCTTACTGCTCTGACAAATGCCACATAGCCCTCTTGGCCTAGGAGTCTCCATTGTCCTTATAGAACTTTGGCTCTTTGAAAGGAAGATGATGAACAACTAAAATGTATGGGGAATGAGACAATGCTAAATACCAGAGGAAGAGTTGTAGAGAGGGACGCGTTTGTGGGCTAGTCTGAGATAATAATCAGGGAACGTGTCTTGGGGTTAAAGCAGGTAACAGCCTAGGGAGTAGTAAAGCAAGGTGCCCCCAACAAGGTGAAAGCTAGAGGCTGGGGGAGCCAGTTTGCCTTGCTCCATGTCCAATGACCTGTGGAAGGTAAGGCTGGCACAGAGGAAGCCTGAAGCCCAGGGAACACAGGGTATAACGGGGGCAGGGGTGAAGAGTGTACAAAGTCTTGACAAGGGAAACTTGTAAACTGGGGCTTGCTTCTTCACCCGGAGAGCAGGCTTAAAAGGAGAACTAAGAATGGTATGGTAATGCATATAGAACAATAACTTACAGAACTGGAGGCCATAAATTCAAGGGGCCAGGTGAAGGAGACGTGTGAGCAGCTGGGGTGTGGAAATGATGCCAATATAGTGCCCACTTATGAACTTCTCAAATTTTTAAAAATGATTATGCCCGTATAACATCTGTACAGCAGGACAACCCTTGGGGTACACTGGTGTCCACCAAGAGCTCTCTGACGGGACTTAAGCTCACTCAACAGAAAGGGATAGAATGTCTGGGACTGGAAACCGAGCCAACTACTCGGGCTAGTGAAGTCATAAAAGATGTTGGAGGAGACCCTCCAACCATCACTCTACTAAAACAACGTAATCCCTAACAACAACCTAAACATTTGTCTCTATACCTACATCTAAGTGTAATCTTCATGTCTCAGCGAAGACACTTCTCTTTACAATAGACGGAGACCATTACAGAAAACCATAACCAATCAAAATGCAGAGCTGTAAAGCACAGTCTCAATTACATTTCCCAATACATTTCTAAAACCCTTCCACAACTAAGGCTCAGGAAACACTGCAGAAGAGGGGGCGGAAAGATTGCCAGGATCAGGGAGTTTGCGGTGAGACTGTTTTCTATTAAAATAAGATGCTATCTCCATCAAGTCTCACCAACATGACTGCCTAAACATGAGCCAAACAAGGACAACAGCAACAGACATGCCAAAGGGGATGGGAGAAATCCCCTGAGGCCTCAACCCTACACAGAGAACTAACAGGCAACTAAGGAATGTGAAGAGTGGGAGAAGCCGTCTTACCCAGGGAAGAGCGCACTACTGTTATTGGTATCCAGTAACAAACGGTCGGCCCTGAAAACATGTATACAAGTAACCTTATACAGACCGAGCAGAGTACATTTAGGATTCTGTATGTATGATGTGCCTGTAACAGCAATTAATGAAAAAAAAAGAGGCCATGAATTTAAAAATGGACAAGAAAAGTTTGGGAGGAGGAAAAGTAAAGAGGAAGGGATATATATAATTATAACCTCAAAAAACCCAATAAATTTTGGAAATGTCTTCATAAATGCAGTACAGCTTTTTAAAGTATTTTATTTTCTAATAAAAGAAGTATGTTAAAAATTCACTGCACTTGCCAAGAAAAATTTTAATACTGATTTATCAGGGTCTGGAGAGATGGCTCTGTGGCTAAGCACACTTGTGACTCATGCGAAGGACCTGGGTTCAGTTCCCAGCACCGACATGGTCATTCACAGCCAACTGTAACTCCAGTCACAAGGGACCTGATGCCCTCTTCTGACCTCTGTGAGCACCAAGTACACACGTGGTACAGGAATACACATACAGACAAAACATTCATGAGACAAATGAATAAATATTAACAATAATTTGCCAAATCACCAAAACCTTTACAGAAGAATCTGTGGTAATGATCTGACAGGTAGAAATTCATAAATTTATTAGTAGGTTAGTGTATTTTGGTAAAAAATTTCTAGAGGGGCTTCAGAGAATAGTTTTTAAGACCTATAATCAAAATATTTTGATTCTTGAATCTGTCCTAAGAAAATATCCAGAAGTATGAAGAACAATAGAGAGCAAAAAGTACATACATTCTCCTAATGACATACTACATGATTTATAGCAATACCAAACATTGGAAAACACTCTTAAACATAGACAATTAGGACAACTAAGAAAAATCACTCATTAAATCACTGAAATACTGTGTTTATAAAGATGATGGCAAATCAAAAATTTATAGACAAAAATGCTAATAATAACATGCAACCCAGACAAAATGAAATGGGAATGTAACGCTGTATTAAAATTGTGCTTGGGGGCTGGAGAGGTGGCTCAGCAGTTAAGAGCACTGTCTGTTCTTCCAGAGGTCCTGAGTTCAAGTCCCAGGAACCACATGGTGGCTCACAACCATGTAAAATGGGATCCCTTTTCTGGCATGCGGGTGTACATCAGATAGAACACTCACATACTTAAAAATAAATTCATGAATAAATGTGTTTTGCTCTTAACCACAAACATTATGAATTTAATATTCTACTTTTGGCAGTCTTTTCCTGTCTTGCAAATACTCCACATTCTAACAGCGCAGCAGAACCAACACAACAATTTAGGAGCGTCTGTGTGCGCGCCTCTTTTTCATGGTCCTTGCGATGATGTCAGACAGATAGCTTCAAACTGGTCACGGTGAAACATTTACACCAGGAAAACTGGCAACTTCTCTACACTGCGGCTTTCCCATCTGTAATGCTGGCTGATAAAGATCACAGAACAGTGATGAAGACAATGAACCGCCCTGTGAACACACATGAGCACTGCCGCGGACAGAATCCGGCTTGTTCCTGGTGTGAAAAGGAGAAGCGCTGGGGGGACCGTTCAAAGGTGGAGCCTTATAGGAGTTGGTTAGGCCATGAATGGCACTGCCCCCAGAAAGGGTTCAGGTAGATCCGCTGGGACCCCAAGTTAATTCTCAAGAAAATGACCCCCGAATCACTCTCTGGACTTTGTCTATGTTTTATCATGTGCTCCCACTATGCCACCATGTACCACGCAGGAGCCCAGGGGGCCCTTAGTTGGCCACCTCGGTGTTTGAACTTTAAGACTTCAAAAACAGGGAGCTACAGAAACCTCATTTCTTATAAGGTGCGCTGCCTCAGGTTATTTTTTTTTTATAGCAATGAAAAAATAAGGATAGACACAAGTACAAACACACACTGTATACATGCAAAAATGAAACATCTTAGATCTCATGTGAGATCGAACCTATAGCCCGGACCTTAGATAAGAACATGAAAACAGCACAGGGAGCTGGGACCCAGAGCAGGAGCGTTTAGCGCACACGGCAGTGAGCTCACCACAGCTTCCTCAGCTGGCACACTGAACTTTCTGACCAGGATTGTCTTTGTGAATGTCTAGGCCTCTCAGGGCCTTCGGAGGACATGTCTGTTATTCTCCGGTGAGCCTAAACACACGCTGCTTAAGACAAACTGGAAAAAAAAATCAAGGCTTAGAGTAAGTTCTGGTCATCATTTTTAATTTATCTCCCATCATTAAAAGTGTGATCTGGGGTGCACATGTTCTAAGGGCAAAATGAACACTCTCTGCTTTCCATTACCCACCACTCTAGGGGTTTCCAGTTATCAGTACCAGTGAGAGCGTTCCAAGGAATTTCATGGCCATGGTAATCCTGGCATCAAACACAAGGCACTCTCCCTCAGCTTCAACGGGCGCTCATGTTTTCCAGCAGCGTGATTCCATACGACTTTGTGGTGAGAGTTAATTTAGTTTTCTCTAGGATTAGGCATGGTTCTAAACAGTGCTTCTTAAATTAAACAAGCCTTAGAACCTTATGCAGAATTTCCAGAGGAGAGTTACATGTGAATGGTGAGTTCTGAGACAAAGCTGTGTATCCATCCCAGATCAACAGACTAGGAAAGGCTCCTCCAGGTTGAAATGAGAGAGGCAAAAGACTTAAGTCGAATTTCTTGGAGGGGCGTCTTTCAATCTGATACAGTTTTAGTTGGGAATGAAAGATTCAAGTATTCATAAAAAAATAACTTCCCAATGTTTATCTAGACAACATCTTAGCTGCTAGGAATATATGAAAAAGAGACAGGGCACAGCTTAATTAAGTCAGGGTCATTGATGAATGTACTTCTCTGGCTTGGCACATGTCACAAACTCCCGCAGGGCATTCCCAAGTCCTCAGGTAGGGATGGCGCTCCAGGGCCCAGGGGTGACCCTTGAAGAATTGCTGGTCTCTATGAATCCTAATGAGCAGAGCTAGAAATTTTCTGGCTATGGAGTCAGGAAATGTACTGTGGAGACAAAGCCTGAGAAAAATACACTATTCCTTCCCTGTAGAAGTTAAAATCACTGTATCTTCTCTGATTAGCTATGATTTAAAAACGTGTATTTTTTTTCATTGAACCACAAGCTTCAGACCTCTAATTAGCAGGTTTCAGGAAAGTCCAAGGAATGAGAAGAAAAAGACAAAAGATGCAAAACTCTTTCCAGTCACTGGATAGGCACATGCTATGAAAGTAAGTTCAACCAGCATGGAAGGGGGAGGCACCCCTGTGCTCTTCATCTTAGGAAACACCTTGACAGATTTATGAGAAGCCTCCTCGAGACCTTTGGACTTTAAAAGCTTGGTGTTATCTCCAGTGGAAAGTAATCATCAATTCCAGCGCCCTAAGTACTAATTATCATAAAGAGATTCTTAAGTTCCCCACCTATGTATCTGCCTCTCTGCAAAATTCACAAAGATAAATGGCTGCATGGGGTTCAGGTCTTAAAAATAGTTTAGATTTATATTCTCTTAAATGAATGAAAAATTAAAATTTTCTACAAGGCTTAACGCTGTTCTCTGGAAAAAGCAAATATCTGACTCCACAAAGTCTTCCATGCCCTTTTTGGATAAAGGAGGGATCCGAGGCCACTGATCATTAATTCTTCTCTTTGAAAGGGCTGCTGTGTTGAATGGAAAATGTAAACCGTCCGCCTGGAACTGCTGTCTCCATTGCCCTCAGAAGAAAACTCGGGTTCTAGAACATCGCCTTCCTGTAGCCTTCTCCTTCATTAGGCAGACCTTTCTTTGGCCTCAACCATAAAGCCAGGTGCCATTTTAGGTGCTTCAAATGCAGCAACTGTCAGAACAAGGACTTTCATTGAAGGGTTTGCATTCTAGATTAGGAGGTTAACAAATAATAAATTCTAGATTAGGAGGTTAACAAATAACTGTAACTACATTGTAGAGAAGGTAGTTAAGTGCTCTGGGAGAAAATAAAGAAAAGATGCGAGTGGAGGTGGGCATGGGTATTTGGGAGAAGTGGAAAAGTCTTAGAATGTCCAGGGTCTTGACTCAGCCATGCAGGGCCTTGCAATCCTCACCCTGGTCTTAGCTTCTGTCTTAGTACTGTAAGGTGTTTTCTGCCATCTTGTTCTTAGAAACTTGGCTCAGCTTCCATTTTCCTATCTAGAGTCTCTTTTTTGAGAGCCCACAGGTTCTATGACAAAGGCATCCAGCTGACAGGCCTGAAAACAGCTACAAGAAAGGAGTGTGTGCTAGAGCAGGAAGGGGTATGTGGCACAGGACCCGAGAAATGGCAGGCTTCACTGGGTAAGGCCTACAAAAACAAATATGATTTCCTGTTTGGGGAGGCAACGGGGGAGGGCAAGCAGGAGGGCAAGAGGTCCGCCTTGTGCAGTGAACACTGTGGTAACTGTGCGCAAAACAGAGCCACTGAGGGAAGAGCTGATACGCAGCGCTGCTGAGGGAGCAGGTGTTACACGCCTCTGCTGAGGGAATGGCTGTTACACTGCTCCAAATGGCATTTCGCTGCAGTCAGAGGTGCTGAAAAGTGGTCAGCCTTCATTTGGAAGGTGAAGCTGGATGTGATACTGAGTGTAAGAGGGGAAGAGGAGTCCAGGGTAGGTCCTGGGATGGGGTTAATCTTGACCATCGACCAGATTTGGTGGGAAATCAACTAAGTGGCAGGCTTCCAGGGAGGCCTGTGAGGACATTTCCCAGAAGAATTACCTGAAGAGCTAAGACTCTCCTTCAGAGTGGGCGGCACCTGCCACCAAAGCACAGAGTAATGAAGAGGTCTGAGGAGAGAGCAGTGCACTTGCAAATCTTGCTTAGGAATCTATCTCTGTCACCGTCAGATTCTGAATTCCAAGGTAGAATGAAGCTCAGTGGCTCTTCAGCGGCTCTTCAGCAAACTTCCAGGTCTTCAGTGACAGGTTGGGACTACTGAGGCATCCAATTTCATGGACTGAGCAACAGTGGGGTTCTCAGCTTCTCCGGTATGCAAATGGACACTGTTAAGACGATTCAGTTCCTACTGGTTGTAAGCCATTCTTGTAAATCCCCTTTATAATGCTTCCATATAAGCTATCACCTCTCCTTATCAATCCTAATACAGGCCCCTATGCTTTGGCCTGGAGAGACAGTGATCAGACACACTGAAAACAAATTAGCAGTTTGGAGACATTAACTGGGGCGATTCCTGGACACCAGGCAGAGCGAACCTGCAGGCGGCTGTATGGGGCTGGTTCCAGGAGCACAAGGTGCCTGGACCACTTAGAGTGGACCACATCTCCAGCTCATCCATTTCAGATGAATGATCCTAAACTAGCACTTACTACCCCATATTTCAGAAACGTGACTCTCTATGGAGACTTCAGTAACACAATCCCCACGACAGGATTGTCATCCCGTTGGCAGGCTCTATCCTTCGGCCTTCCCATTTCCTGGACAGACACAGCCTCCTCGCTGTCGTGTTTGCCGTCAGCAGACACCTCCTGGAGTGTGTTGTCGCTCTGCCTGCCACAGCATCCTCTCTTCTTGCAGTACCCTCCTGTCAAGGTCCAGTTCATAGTTCCTCGGAACGAAACTTCCCCTGACCAGGCCAGCGTATACCAAGCATCCAGGAGACAGAGAGAGCTGTGGCATCTTCCAGCCTTAAACCTGTGAGTGAGCTGTACATGGGGGTTTGTGTCTTGTTATAAGTCTGCACAACGGAGTCCCCGCAAAGGTCTTGCTGACCGTCTGTCTGCCCCAAGCTTCCTAAGCCAACAGCACAGAGCAGTGTGTCATCTACATTGTGCAAGATCGGCCACTGTCTGTCAACTGGATTTGTGGCTTGAGCCTCAACACTCTATCTACAGGAAGTGACTATCTCTACTGATGTGTGATGTTAAAAATACACAATGAGATCACCTCTTACTTTACCCCCAAATAGAAAGATTTCCAAAGTTCACATGAAACTAAACATGGGAAGACTACTGACAATCCACTCAATTTCTCTGGGACTTCAGTGCTTGGCAATATGCCCTCCCCATCCCCAGCCGTGGTGTAACCATCTCCCAGCTTCTGTACTTGGTCCCACCACAGCCAGCAACTAGTACAGGCCCACCATCCTCTTCACCTTCAGGAGGGACGAAACCTGAGACTAAAGTCGTGTTTCACATTTCCTCACGGCTGAGGGGCTGAGGAGGCCATCTGAATCAGGACCTTCCCCTCGCTTCCTCCCTGCTTCTCTCCTAAATTGTGTGAGAGTCACTTGAGTGAGTCCTTGGCTCACAGCATGCTTCTGGGGCACCCAGTTTAGAAAACATGGAAAACTCAGTGTCGCTGCATTCCGGAATGCTGATCAGAAGCACCTGAAAGAACACGTGGCTACATTTCTCTTTTGTATGTGCTCTTCACATACATCAAGGATAAGTGTGACAGCTAGTTTTCTATTACCATAGGGGCCCTTAAGGAATCAAGGCAACTGTTTCTAAAAAGGGAGATGGCAGTCCATTGTTTGAGGTCCCCAGGGAGGGCGTCACATACCACCAGGAGTCCCTGGTAGACAAAAGGCTGACCAATTAAGTCAGGCGGCAGAAAGGAAGCAGCCAGAACCAGGGCCTCACCGGTTCCCCTCATGTCCGAAGGGCCTCTCCCTAAGCTGACTGTTTTGCTATCACCCAAACTGTGCCTTTAACACAGGCCCCGCACAGGCGGTGAGGGGTGTTCTCATTCACCTTTTAACAGGATGAAACTGGAAGGCTGCTGGATGTTGGGTTCTTCTAGGCCATAGTGTGTAAGTGAAAGCACAAAAAAGACTAAATTTAAAACAAAGCCACAAATAACAGGGCTATCCCGAGGAATTGAGCTGTCACTGATACATTCATTATCCAAGGGGCAACTATACCCTGCCTTTAAGAAAGGGTTTTCTGTTTTGTTTTGTTTTAAATTTTGAGCCCCGGTCTAGCTCTCAGCAACTAGCGGGAGCTGCTTGTATCCTGCCACTTGTAAACTTGGCATCAGGCTCATGGACATAGTAGGATGACACGGGACAACTCTGAGTCTGGGTGTCCTGTCTGTGAGCCACTGAGTGTTGAAGATTCTATCTTCACTGGGGCACTTTAGGGTTTACTTTCTGTATTTACCCCGTACAAGTAAACACAATGGTTCTTGAGCTTCTGTGCAGCCTCACGTTATGAAATACTCGTTTCAAACAACTGTTTTTCAACTTCAATAATGAAGTCACCCGTCACAGCTTGACAAGCTTCCTGGGCAGGGGAACTTGAGCTGCTTTCCCTCACAACACAGTGACTCTTCCCAGTACATAAACACAAGGCCCCATCAGGAGTGATTTGTATTTGTTTTTATGTTCTTCGAATGGGACAGGAATTCTACTCCCGTCATTTCTTTTGTTTGCTTCAGACATGATTGAATAATCATCCAAGATTAAGTGAATCAAGTGGAAATAATCAGGACAGGGAAAAAGGCCAGATTTTGTCATTTGCAGTTCCATTACATTTCATCCCAGGAGCAAAGGCATTCTGTAAGTCTGAAGCAGATATACTTCCAAAGAAAACCAGGCACAATCAAAGGCTTTTTGTGCTCTCTTTCTCCTGTGAGCAGAGTCCACTTGAGCTAGGCATATTTACGCATCACCTTGCCAGAGCTCCTTTGTTCTCCAGAAATCTAATGCCACCAAAATATGTTTCTGAAGAAAACCAGCCAGAAGGAAAGACAAATAATTTTGTTGGTTTTTCTTTTTTCTTTTTTTTCCTAGAGGCTTAAGGTTTATTACCAGGACATTCTTATCAAGAATTCTTTATGACACTTTGAGCAATGTGGATCTCAGGGAATTAACTCATTGCCAAAAGGCTTAAAAATAATTACAATGAATTAACCTATTATATTAATTACAATTAATTTTCAGTTGAATGTAAGAATTCCATCTCCAGGGGATTGCTCAGTGCTGACATTTATGAAGTGGCTCTGTGTATCATAGGTAATTAATTTCCAACAATCTGCTATCAAATTTGTTTCCTTTGGGAATGACCAATTTGCAAGGAGAAAAAGATATAAGAGTGAAATGGTAGAAAACGGCACCAGAGGAGATAGGACTGCCCAGGTATGTGGCCTACGCTTTGGTTGGCAATGATTATTAAGGCCCAAAATTGTATCTATCACTGATGGATGGACCTACCAAATAAATGACTGGGTATGTATCTTAATAATGCCATGAGAAGACACTCCCAGTATGCACACACACACAAAAAAAGTTATTTGGTTTAAATACTGGTTGACCGGAACTGTCCACAGAAACGCTGACTTTCAGAGCACATACTCCTAGGGTTTCATAATCCTTCCTATTAGCCAAAAATTCTACATGGTCTCACTGGCACCATGTGAGTTGCAGACACTTGAAATGTGACCAGTACAACTAAGGACCTGACCCTTTGATTTAACTGACATTAAATTTCCATTTACAGTTCTAAGTTGCAAAGTACAACTTCCTCCCATGGCATCAGTCAGTTTGGCCTCTGTCTAAATCCTTCTGACATAAGCGAATTACCTCCTTACCACACAGCATCCTTCAGTAATAAATAGACCTACTCATTATAAATGTGTGTGTTTACACATGCATAGGTCACGAAAGTAGAAAGGGGATCCTGAGAGAAGAGGAACTGACCTTAAAGGAGGAGAAAAATACGGTAATGAAATGTATCAGAAATGAAAGCAGAACTAGGGACCATTTATGGGGAACCAGTCAGAGGAAGGGAACATGCCTTAGAAAGGGTAAGGGGAATGAATTACAGCAGTATTTGGTACATGTGCACCCAAATGCCACAACAAAACACATTACTTTGTAAGCTAACTTAAATACCATTAGTAAGAGGAGAGAGGAAGAGAGAGGGCGCAGAGAGAAGGAACCAATGAATTCTCCTTAAAGCTCAATTATTATTTGTTCACCGAGGTTTATTCCTTCCCTTAGCCCCCAGACCACACAGAATGACTTTCCCCACAGTCTGCTTTTATAGTTCTTCCAGTACTTAAGAAACTTCAAAATGCTTTAGCATGGCAGAGTTTCAGCCCTGACAGAGACCATGCTCAAGCTTTAATGTCCATCAGCCCCTTAATACATTTTCTACAGGCTGAACATGATTTGTTTTTAAATAAAGATCAATGAATCCTTAAGGCAGCAATGGAGGAGCTCTCGCTTAACAAACCATGGCCCAATGGCCGGGAGATTCCACAGAGGCATATTCAATGGGTGCAGGTACCTCTGGGAGAAGTGAGGCTAGCCCAGCTTTCACGACTAAAGGAGATAGATACAGAAAACGCTTTCTAAACTAAACATCAGTACCGGCTCCTCCGTATAGCATATACACTAGATCTTTCTGTGCAGCTAATACGGAGCAGGAACAGTGAGTTGGCTGTCTGACTAGGAGAGCCTCAATGGAATCAATGTGCATCCTGTTCCTGACTTCCTACACAGTTTATTCCCTCTATTAAAATAGCCTGAACAGTCAACCACTCTTAAAAAGCCATGTTCTGATATGCACTGCTCACTCATTCTTTGGCTTTTCAAGTCATTTCCTTCTACCTAAGGCCATGCTAGGTCTAAGAGATAGGAGGTGCAGACTTTGACACAGATCCCAACCTCTCCCGGGCTTCCGGTACAGTGTAAGCAAGGTGTCAAATAAACACTCTGGACCTTTCCTTATGTGTGACAGGCTTTATTTCTAAGCATTCTTTGGAAATCAAACCTGCTAAAGCTCCATAAAGCTTGACTTGTGTTTCATTTAACTCAACAGCCTACCAGCTGCCCCCCCTCCCCTTCACTGCCATTTGCAGAATACATTTCCTGGCTCTAGCAATCATGACTTATCTCTGACTAAGACCAAATTATAAGGACAGCCTCTGCCCAATGAACAACACTTTACCATCAACAGCCATTAAAATAAACCTTATTCCATTGTATCAATGATAGACCAGAATGTGAGGTCTGGACTCAGAGCTGGACTCAGTTTGAACTTTTATATTCTTTCTTATTAAGTGTCTGACAACTGTGAAAAGATTTTTCAATAGCTCATAAAACTAGTCTTTTATAAGATACGAACAGTCAGAAAACCTAAGGTACATTTATCTGTCCTGTGTGTTGTGTGTGCATGTGCCACAGGATGCCTGTGGAGGTCAGAGGACCACTTCATGGAGTAGGCTATTTCCATCATAGGAGCTCTTGAATCAAAACAGAGAGCCAGGCTCGGTGGTGAGTACCTTGACCAGTGAGCTAGCCCACCAGCCCAAGACCCAATTTACAAACCTGTTACCAGGGGTAACAGAGAGAGAGAGAGAGAGAGAGAGAGAGAGAGAGAGAGAGAGAGAGAGAGAGAGAGAGAACCCTTTCACCAATCCATGCTACATAACCAGTGTTAACATGTAAAAACTGCTATTTCAATTAATTATATATTTTCATTCGCATTTACTGTGAGATTCTGTAAAAAATCACTAACATGTATTCTTACTGTTTTTTCCTCTCCCTTATCTAGTTTTTTGGATCTTTTTCGTCTGTCTGCTTATCAGTTTTTCTTTTCCCACAGTGTAGCACCATGACAATGAAAAATAATAGAACCATTAGGTCAAACAAATCTAAGTTCAGGTCTGAGCTGTGCCCACCTTTGGCTAGACACTTGACCTCACAAGAGTTCAGGGCTTTCCTCTGTACATGGGAGCGATGACACTAGTTCTGAAGGATTATTAAAGTGTGACGAAAGAAACCTTCATACAACTACCAGAATCATTCACGGTTATAGATTTTGCTTAAGATGCAGCAGCAGTAGCTGTAATAAATACCCGTGTTTCCAAACAGTGGGGTCTTAGCCTCAGACCCATCCCAAGGTCAGTGAGTGTCCAATCAGGATGTGAGCACTACTCCTGGGGACTAATGTGACCCTGGCTGAGTGTACCTCAGAGAAGGCAGCTACTCTTCACTCTCTTAGAGGGGATGAAGAAATGTATTAGAAACTAAATCTGCTTAACAAACCCTTTCCAGAACATTCTAGGGATGTTAGCATTACTGACCTGCACTGTATTTTATGAAAACCTGTGCTGCTATCTACGCCTATCCTGCACAGAGGTGGAAAGCTGAGGTTCACATCGATGTGTCCATCACAAAGGCAGGAAGCTTGCAGGCCCTTCCCTGAGTCGCTACATTTGTAAATACATTTCCTCCCGAGTCAATATTTTTCTAAATGAAATGGCAACAACAAAAAACTCACTCACAAATGGACACGATCCAAAGCATGTCCTATGATCCAAGTCAAGCTTCACCATGAGGCTCATCTCACACACAGGACACTGAGCTGAGAATGCTGGATTCTTTATTATACAAACAGGGAAGTATTGACATGGAATTTGTTATTGCAACATCCTCCTGCAGCTCTTGGGCCTGGCTGCAGAGTTGCAAAGACTCAATGCAAGAAGTGGGGATTACTTCCGCCATAGCTCTCCCACCCCCCGCCCCGCACCGGCTTGCTGCGCTAATGTGGCCACACACATTCTATTTCCTCTGTGAAAGAGCAGTGTTTTCTTTCTGTTCAAGCATTCTCGGAGCTTAATTAAAGCAGCCAGCTATCTAATAATTACTTCCCCTGTCCATCTTCCCAGCTCTGTATTGTCTTCCCTTGAATTGATTTCTGACTACAGCCCCTGCCTGAGCTAGTTTAGGAAGTGTGCGGAGGGAGTAACTACAAAGATCCTAGGATCTTGGGCGTTCCTCTCCCCTTCCTTTCATGTAATAAAAAGGGAATGGCTGCAAAGGATCCGAGGCTGATTTATAATGCGCCTGAGTGTTTGGGCAATTTTCAAATGCCTCCTTCTAAAAATTGAAGGCTGTCATTTCGGTGAAAAGCGCTTGCTTTCTGCTCCCCCATCTCTCCCACACTCCAGTCAGATTAAATTTCCCAAGCACTGATAAGTCCCTTAGTGCTTTTTCCTCCCAAACATTACCTACCACCCAGACTCATGTGCTCCAACGAGCAGCTATCCCTCCTGACGCTGCCTCCTGTCTCATGACCTGGGTCAGGGCCAAGGTGCTCTTTCTTATAATCCTGCTCATTCTCATTTGGGGCTCGTGCTTTCTTCGAGCCACAGGCTTTCCTCGTGTGCAGTCCCTTTCTCTGTTCGTTTTTACACACCTACTCTGCATATATATGCTCCAAAGTCAGGTCCCACGTCTCTCCCCCCTTGTAGCTTTTCTGGATCTTTCCATTCTGTAGTCATTTCTCCACTTAAACGTCATGGAAGCCAAAACAGTTCCTACAGGCAGAGTCTACTGGTGCTATTACATTTTTATAAATGTAAATGTTGTTCTAGAACAATGTTGGGGAACAAATATGCAAATCAGCGCGTGGATAACAAATCAATAAGTGGCTGTTAAGGGTTAATTATTCTTTAGGGCAGGCTTTAAAGGCAGATTAAACCCATGTTTATACAGCCCAAAGGGAAGAAGAGGGCAAGACGGTGCACACACCCTCCAATAATCAATTGGGAATAAATTAGGAGATAACCAATAGAAATCTTAACAAAAACTAACCTTTATAGAAATCCAAATATTTGGGGAATTTATTCTCATCATTAGTCAGTTTTCATTCGCATCAAATTTCACCAAATAATATTCTCCATGTGAAATCATCTAAATTCACTAGACAGATTTTACTATTCTATATTCTAAAGCTATATGTTGACTCGCAGAATGTGCAAATGAGCAATCCTCCCAACAGGAAATGCTAAATCATTACATTTATACATGTGCTTCCTATCTCTCCCTCATCTGGAAGGGCTGGGAGCAAAGCTCATTTGCCTCCTTGCTTTTAAAGATTCATCGTCTAACACACGTGTGAAAAGCAGAACACAGGAACCGTAAGGCAGGAGAGCTATAAACTCTAAATTCCAGGCCCCCTCTCCGACAATCCACCAAGTTGATAATCTGACTATGAGTAAGTGACCGGGCCATCGCCCTGGTAGTTAAGACCATATAGTAGGCCTTTAAGATTCTCCAGTTATCTCACCACGAGCCTGCTGAAGGCAGGGCTTCAATGAAGTTCTTTCTGTGAATAGATACACACCTTTTGCTAAAAAAATATGCGTGTGTGCTGGGCAGGCTCCGTACCACCATCCCTGCCCATGTCTATTGCACTGATCTCACAACATTTTAGGGCACTAGTAAAATGCAGCTCTTTCTGAGCCATCTGAAAGGAGGCCTCACACAGGCAGTAACCTTGGGGTGGAACTCAGGAAGAGACTAGACTCCCCCGGGAGCTTCATCCAGTCTGTGAGGGCCCTGCCAAAGAGGCTTCAATCTACTTTCCTCTGGGAGAAAGCCATAGCATTTTATCTTTCTGTTCTTATCATTCAACCACCACTTTCAATTAGCTCAATCTGTTCTCCAAAACAAACAAACAAACAAACTTTAAAGACAAGGGAATGATGGGAAAGATAATGAGGACGGCAAGGGACAGAATCCCAGAATCAACGTCTTAGCAACGTGAGCCTCACCTACTCAGAAGGACAGCTAGAAAGGTGTCCCAATGAGGACAGGGAAGGCAGACACAAGGGTCAGCGACTTGACACAGGTTCTCCACTCCGGAGAACAGTATTCAAGTCTCCTTCCCACCCAGGTGCCCTGGCTCTGGCAAGATTTCACTGAATGTGATTTGTTTTCAGAGGCGACAAGGAGCTTTAAACTCAGCGGCCAGCTGTGTCTAACTCCACTCTCCAGTGCTCCGGGCCTTGTGTTCTTGTCTATCATAATTATCAGCACCCCCGCCCCTTGGGAAGATGCTATTATTGGAAGTAATTTCACATTCGGACACCACAGGAAGCTAGCTCAAGTTGTAACTACTTCAGATCTCTGCAAAGAGCCCACTGCGCTAGAAAACTTGCAGCCTGCCAGAAATAAACATATCATGACATACTCATATATATATATACACACACACATATATATATACACACACACAAATACATGTATACACACACATACACACACACGTCGAAAGAAGGGATTATGCCGTGAAAAGATACCTTGTCCTTTCTTCCCCAGTAATCCTGCAATGTATGAAGGAATGCAGACTGGGGAGTCAAAAAACCAACATTGTCAGTCAGTGCCAGAGCCATAGTTTAAAAAAGTAAAAAGAAAGAAAATAGAAGGCATTTTTGTTTTTCTGTTTGTCTTTTAACCAGAAAATAAGTAGAACATGTCTTAGTTTAGAAGGTAATAGTAAAATAAAAAAGTAAAGACAGAGACGGTGAGTCCTCCAGTGTGGGTGCTCACCGCCATGCCAAGCATGATTATCAGAGTTCAGTCCCTGGAACCCACACATAACGGAAGGCAAAAACCAATTCTGAATCACGTATGCATGTCATGTCATGTCATGGTATACATGCACATGAAAGCACACGTACAATTTTATTTTTAAAGTAGGAAGATACAGTCAAGAACTAGTACAGTATCCTTCTAAGGATGCTATTTTACTGTCCAAAGAAATTCAAGTCTGAGCTTTTTGCCATAACCCCAAGTCTACTGACAATGGACGATCCAGGCCCTTGAAGAACTCCCATAGCAATCAAGAAATGGTAGCAGGTGGAATACATGCAACTGAATTTTTTCCTCAGCCCATGAAGATCAAAAGAATCTTTCTATTCTATCAGGGAGACATCCCCAGGCTTCTCCCTCCCTCCTACAGGAACCCAACAAATTCCTCAGTCTCTTATGTCTTTACCACAGCTGAAATGGGGTGTCCCCCTGTGCCAATTCTCTAATCAGTTTCAAAGTATGTTTTGTTGGTTCTCATTGACGCCACTCAAAGGAACTGGTCACTCATGGTCTCAAAAGTTTTACAACAAATTGTATGATTAAACTCCTTAAACATGTCTGTCCATTACTAATCCTCTTTTGCCAACATCCCTTTCAGAGAAAAATCACAGTGCTGCATGGGGCCTGATTTATATTTCATTTTGAGAACAGGAAGTAAAGGGATTAAAGTTAAGGATTAAAACACTTACTCTTCATTGAGTTTTTTTTCCCATGTCCCAAATGGCTTCTTGGTTGCCATGGTTACTGTTCACTGGTCCTTAGCCCCCATGCATGCCTCTTTGCATTAATAAAATATTTTAAATGAGACTTCATGAAAAACAATAAAGAAAGTATTTCTAAGTTCAACAGCCCTTGAAAGAATTTTCTTTAAAAAAAAAAAATCTATTTTTTTTCATTGTCTTTTTATTGGCAGGTTAAGAGGGAAACTCAAATTAAAAGGCGGTAGAACGACAATCTAAAAAGGAACAATGCAAACTCAGAATTATTCACCAGGGGCCCAGAGAAATAACTCTGTGATAATAAGTTGGTCCTTTGCTTATAAACCAGTGTTTGAAGGAAGATTAAGTGTCTCTGGGAATTTCTCAAATGTTGCAACACCGCGTAAACAGAAAAACTGCACGTAAAGGCAGAGTGGCCATTCTAAATTGCGAATACCAGGCAGGAAATGAAGGGCTGAGGTTTTTACTGCCGCAGTTAATTTAATCAAACCAACATAAATATCCTGGCTTTCCATCCATGTCCCTGTAGTTTCCAGTGTCAGCAGCTCACAGGAGCGGAGCCGAAAGGTGGGACCAATGAGAGCGTGCTGCTGGAGACGTGTGCCTGAGCAGGACTGTGTGGCCGAAACCTAGGAAGGAAGCTGAAGAAGGGGTGGAACTGCCAAGCAAGCAGCCATAAGCCTATCTGAGCAGTGCATTCACACACACTCCACTGACATGCCATTTCGAATGCGATGCCTACATTCCTTTAAAGGGCCAAAGAAAACTGAGGGCGTGAAATACAATGCAAGTCCTATTAATGTCTATTTGATAGCTGTCTTTTCACTGGGTTTGCCTGCCCGCGTGTATGTGTATGTATGTCTGATATCAAATGAGGCCAGCAGATGGCGCTAAATCCCGGACAACTGGAGTTAAAGATGTTTTTGAGTTCTCACATGGGTGCTGGACATAGAACCCAGTTCTTCTCCAAAGAGAGCTGCTGTTCCCAATAGCTGAAACATCCCTCCAGCCCTGGCTAGGGCTGGGTCAGTTAGGCTGCCCCTGAATATGTATAAGAGGGACCCACTGGAAAGAGGCAATTCTCGTGGGCTCTCTCAGGTTTGTATGTTCTTGTGGGCAGGGAGCTATGGAAAACCTGAAGACAGTTCCTTTCCTAATAAAAAGGAACATGTGAAGTGGTAAGACGTTGGTAAATGCACGGACCTGAATATGACCGTAATAAACTATGTTTGTTGTTTTTATACAAGTGTGGTGACACACACTTGTAATCTCAATCTCGGGGACTGGGAGACAGAGCACGATATTGTACTTGAAAACTTACATGTTGGGAAAACACCATGTTGATATACCTGAAGAACAACAGCCATGGTTGTTGTCTGTAACCTACATACATGTGCATATACATGCATATCACACACAGAGAGAGAGAGAGAGAGAGAGAGAGAGAGAGAGAGAGAGAGAGATTCATCATGAAAAATTCAACTTCCCTAAGCTCAGAATTTCCTTTTATAAGCACAGCCCTCTTCAACACTACCTTGTAGGAACAAGGCCTTGAGAAGCAGGCCCAAGAAAATGAGCACAGGGGGCTACTGCTATTGTGAATAAGGAACTGAACATTGTCTATGATGCGGGAGGATGGCCAGAAAACTGCAACAGAGCAGGCTGTCCCTCAAACCAAGGGTAAAACCAGCGGCAGCCCCTGCCATCTACAAGGCCATTTTTAGGCCTGTGAATGTCTGGGGGCATGGCTATGGGGTTTACAGTCCACGGAATCAACTTGTCAACCAAAATCATCTACCTACACCCTAGGGTCCAATTACTGAACGGCCCAGTTAAAGAGGGGGCCACCATGGCAACAGGAGGAATACTTCATCATACTTTTGAAACTACAGAGCGCTTACAGAGTCTCAGCATATTCTACAACCGAGTGCTGGAGATCGCAGTCCTATTTACCCGACCGCATGAATAAACAAGGCAGAGAGAAAGGGCCCTGAAATAGAAACACACCGACTGCCACCCATTTGGGGACAGTACTGGGATAGCCCACCTGCACAGCACTGCTGTCCTGGGCATCAAAAAAGACACTTAGTTCTGGGGAAGATGCTTACAAAACAGGGTTGTACCTCCTTCTGTAGACACTGACCACCATGGCACATCTGGAAGTCTTCACTGTGCCAAGACATTGATGGCAAGGGCCAAACTGTCCACGTTGAGCAATCAGAACAGCCACAGAGAGAATGGCAGAAATCAAAGGAACACTATGTGTGAGATCAGAAGAACTCAGCATGGGGATGGCTCCTGTGCTCCGAATGTACCTGGTGCAGCCATGAAACCTCTCTGAATCTCAGGTCTCCTGTCTGGACAACAGAATGAACAGGAACCAGGGAGCTCCCTGGGAGATAGACAGCTCTTGGCTGCCATTCCTCATAAGGCCTCTGTTCGGTCAAAGCCCACTGAAGACCTCAGTGGTGCAGGATGAGACAGCTGCTCGTGGTAGCGATCTGGACTCTTTAAACACTAAAATTAAGTGGTCTTCGGAAGAAGCCCTGTGGGCTTGTGTGGCATGTACCAACATCTGAAAGGAAACTGGAGCCAGTGTACTGCACAGAGCAACGAGTGTAGGCATCCGTACTTGCCTGTAACACTCATGTCAGTGTGAGAAGGGTCGGTGTTCTGTTCAGGTCACTAAAAACAAAGCAGTCTTTGTATTTAACAGAGCTGCCAATGAGGAAGGAGGAAGCGCTCCTCCTATGTTCTAGAGTCCAAGACTGTTCTCAGTCCACTCAGGTGAATCATCTCCTTTGATCACACAACAGCGTGGAGCCGGGGAGATAGGTTCTTCAAAGGTGGGCGTGAAGATCAGAGGAGGGAAGGGACTTTCCCTAGGGTCAGACATGGGATTCAGACTCCATGTATGAGAACTGAGTCAAAATGATGACTGCTGGAGGGGAGGGGAAGTTGAATGAAAACAGAGTTTAATCAACACGGTGGGACAGCGAGGCAGCCTCTGTAAGGGTGCTATCAAACCAGAGACCTTCCAGGGAGGCAAAAGGTAAAACCATCATTCTGTAAAATGCATCTGTAGGAAAATTTCCGTGAGAAAAATAGCCACGTACCAAATCAAGTTTCAAAAATGGCAAGCCACCAAAACCATCTGCAATACATTCAGTGACACAGTTAACAACCATTAAACAGCTCCTTTCAGTCAATACAGAACTCTCTGTAAAGTTAGGAAAGATCAGTGACAAGTCATGAAAATAAAATACACACGGACAATAATGTAAAAAAAAAAAAAGACTTAATTTCAGAAACCCAGGGAAAGATACTTGCATGATGATGTCTAGTGGTACCCATCAAATTCTACCTCTCTCCTCATATTTGTAAAGCGGAAGAAAAAATTGGCTTCATATAGTCCTTACAAAGAGTTGCGTAAACTGTTAGACTTTTCTGTGAAGTCATGTCAACAATATGTTGCTAGGAACTGACTTAACGACATACACTAAGACTGCTATATCATCATATGTAGTATAGGATTGTTTGTAAGAGTAAAACATTAAAACGACCTAAATGTCGTAAGGTAGAAGACTGGTTGAGACAAATGTAGGGTGTCTTTAAACATAGGTAAAAAGACCATCACTACTAGGGCAGAAGAGAGGGGTCGCGGGGGAGTTGAAAGCACCTATGTGGTGGCTCACAACTACCCATCACTACAGTTGACTGGGATCGGATGCCATCTCATGACCTCTGCAGGTATCAGACATGCATGCAGTACACATGCATACATGCATGTAAAACAAGGACACGTGTAAGATAAAAACAAACAAATCCACTGGCAAAGTACTATAATTGCTGTGTATTAATTAATAAAAAATAAATGAGATGCATACATAAATATATAATATTATATATAAAAAATATATAAATATATTTTTATATATTTATATAAATTTTTATATATATTTTTAAATATATATATAAATATATTTTGAGATAGGGTCTCTCTATATAGTCCTGGCTGTCCTGAAACTACTTAGACCAGGCTGGCCTCAAAATGACAGCTCTTTGCATGCCTCTGCCTCCCAAGAGCTAGGATTCAAGATCATATAATTTTTAATATGAAAAACACACAGACAGATACACAAGTACAAAGTCATCACAATTCTTTGGCTCCAATACGTATTTTAACATATCTGAAAATAAGGCATGTTATTCCCAATGGTATCTTGCTCTCAATGAAAGTGTGTGTTTTAGTGTATATATAACAAAATTTTTAAATGAGAATATATTTGGACTCTGAGCATGACAAATTATTTTATTCTCTTCTTCTTCCCTGTTCCCCAGTGCTGGGATCGGGGACTGAATGCTGGGTCTTATGTAACTTAGGCACACTCTCTACTGGGCTTGATAAAGCACACATAAACTCTGTTTAGTATGTAGGGTGTAAGTTTTCATAGAGGTGCGTGTTAAAGGAGAAACAAAACTGCTGAGGGAAGGGTAGAAAAAGAGAATAAAGACCAGGAAAAGAGAGAAGAAAGCAAAAGAACAGACTAAGGTACTGAGGGGCTATAGGACCTAAATCTAGAGAGACACTGCTTTGAAAAGCATGTGTGTATGTGATTGTGAGAGTATACACAGAGCCAGGAAATGGTCAGAGATACGTCCATACCCAAATTCAGCAAAACAGAAAAGCTCAAGCCAGGAAATATAACAGATGACCAGAGAGCTAGGCTTCATGCTTGGAAAGAGTCTAAAAGAATCACAGGTTAGTGAGCCGTTAAGAAAGGAAGTCATCAAAACCTAGGATGCGAGTCACAGAGAACCACTTTCTATTTATATGTCATTCAGGGAAAACCACACATACAATGAGCCGATTCCAGTAAGGCATTTAGCAGCCGCTCATCACAGCATTTTGAAAGATGGAGAAAGCTAGAATTGATAGTAGCACAGCTGGGTGCAGACACAGTCGGATGAACTACAGTATTGAAGGGATGTTGATTAATGGAAATATGCCAACCTCACTAATTGCTCGTCTCCTTTCACTAACCCATCTCCTACACTAGCACCATGACTATCTCCTGAACTCTTAGATCTGACCAAGTCTATGCCTGCCATCTTAGCACGGCAGGTAAGGCCTATCACCTTTCGAACCTGTCCAACCTCAATGCTTGCCTCAGTAGGTTTCATGTGCCTATTGATAAAACTGTGTTCTCCAGTGCCAGGGAAATGGAGACAAAAAAGAGTTCCTTGTGATTCATTTGCTAAATAACCTAAATTCATGTGATCACAAAAATGTAGAGAACCAGGTACATTAATGCAGTATTTCTATGTATGCAAGTACGTATGTATGTCACTCTCAAAATGAAGAAGCTCCCTGGGAGACAGGCCTGAATATGTAACAAGTATTTCAGGCTTTCAGCTCTACAGTATTAGGAATCTAGGAACATTCTAAGCTTGCTAATAGTACAATAAAGATTTCCATAGACGTCAAAAATCTTCCGATCACTTGAAGAAGCTTCCTGAGCATCTTTAGGGGTGTGTGTGTGTGTGTGTGTGACCATCTGTCCCTTTGTCACATGTCTGCCTGTGTGTCCATGCATGCCTGTGTAAAAGGCAGAGATCAACTCTGGGCATCCTCTTTGCCTCCACCTTACTGTGTGAAGCAGGATCTCTCACTGGACACAGAACTGATCCTTTCACTAGATAGCTCCACTTATCTGCACTCCCAACACTGGGTCACAGGCCTGTGCTACTATGGATTGGATTTTTTTTTGTGGGTGTCGGTCAATCTCAGTTCAGGTCTTCATGCCTGCACAACAAACACTTCACCCCCTCAGCTATCTTCCCAGCCCAATTTTGGGGTCTTCTGAATTTGATTTCCCCTTGTGTTCTGCAGGGTGACAGAGATACTTAAGGACTGTCTAAATGTTGCTGAACCATAGTTCTACCACGGCTGCTATGCTTCTATAGGAGACTCCGGCAGTGTGAATGCAGAAAGTCCACATCCTCAAAAGCCACTGAGACAGAAGAGCATTGTGTTCTGGTTAGAAGAATAAATAGCCTCAGAGAGGCAGCTACCATCTGTACTCCCTCACCAGCTAACTCAAGCCACTCAACCAACAGAGGAAACAGTGAACATTTCAGACGCTGCCTTGCCAGCGTTTGTAAAGAGAACTCTGGATTGCCAAATGGAGAAAACTCTTTTACCAAAACATTTTGTGGAATGCCAAGATTGCAAACAGCGTGTCGAGACATAATAGATGGCTTTGCATTGGGGCAGTATTAACTAACTCTGGCACATAGTCTGTAGGCCTCATGGCTTACAGGAAAGCAGCATACCACCTCTGCCATCACATTTGGATTCCTTCCTACTTCTAAGCCTCCAGCTTCTCAGAAACTAACTAGAGAGATTAGACATACTAATAAAAAATTCATACAGAGTCTAAAGGCCAAAGAAATAAAATTAGATAACATATACATTCACAATGGCTCTGAAATATGGAAGTTGTCAGACGCAGGGACCGAATCCCTTTCTTTATGTCACTATTGCCACGATCTCAGCTGAAGTCCCTGAATCGTTGGGTCTGGGTTTCACCTGGCCTTTAAGTGGTAGCTGCTAAAGGTCTCAGGACTTCGTTAGCAAAACTAAAACTCACTGGGACAAGGGAAATGCTTCCTTTCCCTTAGAAAATTCTTGCTTTGCCTCACCTTCGTCTCTTTTATGTAGTTTTAATGTTTTTATGTATGGATGTTTGGACCCCATGTTCGCACACCCACTGTATGTGTTCAGTGCCCACAGTGCCCAGAAGAGGGCTTTGCACAACCAGGAACTAGAGTTACAGATGGTTGTGAGTCTTCATGTGGGTGCCAGGAAGTGAATCCAGGTTTTCTGGAAGAAGCCAGGGCTCTTAAATGCTGAGCGATCTCTCTAGCCCCTCACTTTGAACTCTTCTTCCACATATTAAAGGCAGTTTCCTCCACAGAAATGTTAGAGCAAAGCACCTTCTTGTACATGGCCAGTGCTAACCTATGCTGTCACCACGTGCAGAGGCCCTGTGACTCCTTCCAAACCTGAGACCCGCTGCAATAACCACTGTGCATGGGTTTTTGTTTTTTTTTAATTTTCACTGCTCAATATGACAGTCCGAGAAAATAGTTCTTAATAGCCAGAGTTCACAAATACGGGGCTCAAGTTCTGCGACACTGAGCTAGTGATCAAAGGTTCTACTGTTAAAGATGGTGACAAAAAGATCTGAATCCAGGCCCTTGACTCAGTCTGTATCAACAAACAAACAAACAAACAAACAAAACAGCAGACAATCCAGACTGGAAATAAAACAGGTAATAAATGTAAAAGTTAAGTAAACTGGTAAGTCTGTCAATGCAGATAAGGCCAATGCAGAAGAAAGTCAGAGACTACAACAGCCACAACGTGCAATTGAGAGCCACAACTTCCATCCACACAGCTGTAGGTACGGAAGGTCGGGTGCCAGGTCGCAATCACCAGGCCAAAGACCAGGATTTCTGAAAATAGGCATTTGAATGGTAAGGCTGTCTGGCAGAGATTTCAAAAACACATGGGGGGGGGAGAGAGAGAGAGAGAGAGAGAGAGAGAGAGAGAGAGAGAGAGAGAGAGAGAGAAATGAATTTTTGTGTGTGAAAGGAGAAAATTAGAGTAAATAGATTATCAATGTATAATCACATCATAATCTGTTTCCATTGATTATTTTTAAGCAGCTAAGATCACTTTAAGGGGAAAATTAATTGCTGAAAGCACGTGAAGTAGATTGTTCTTAGTTTCCTGAAATTTCAACAACCTCTTGGTACTCTGTATGAACACCCTGTAATGGATAAGACGTAATGCCTTCAAGCAAGCGTAGCCAGCTCTGGTTGGGAACATATACTATGGAGGTACCAACGTCACAATTCAATATGTAAGTTAAAAACACAGTGTTGATCCACTCCCTTGAAGCACACTAAGTTTCCATTCTCTTAGCGTGATGGCCCCAAACTAACTAACTTGAACATATTTACTCTTAACAGTCAATGTCATAATGAAAGAGAACAGGACCAAGTGCATCTGATAATTAATTCTTCTCTCTTTTCCTGATGACTAATCAATTAGCACCAGTGTAAAGGACACTTGCAAGTGCATGATGGTCCATTTAAATAAATCGACCTCAGGTAAAGTTTATCATGATGGACTTTAGTGATGGTCAGTTTTATGTCTTACTTTAGCTAGCCTAAGGTCCATGCCAGTCAATGAAAAATTCACGAATCTAAGCGTTATTGTGAAATGGTTTATTCCTGCTTACAACTTTCACGTCACTGTCAAACCAAGTTAGGGCAGGAACCTGGAGGCAGGAGCTGAAGTAGAGGCCACGGAAGAGTGCTGCTGCCTTCCAGCTTGCTCTGCTTGGCTTGATCGGCCTGCCTTTTATATAATCCAAGAGCTCCACCCTCCCAAAGGTGGGAGGACGCAGATCACTGTGGGCCCTCCCACAGCAGTCACAAATCTAGAAACTACACCACGGGCATAGGCGTGGGCCCGTCTGCTTTTGGTTGTAGAGTTTTATCACAGGAACAGAAAGCCTAACAAAGACAGGCCTCTCCGACTTACCATTTCATATACCCAAACGTGTAAGAAAACCTCCGACACACAGAAATGTTGAGAAAGTACTTGTGGAATAACTTGAATATTTTTAAAATTATGTGCCACGAGTGTCAATATTCAACGGCAAAGGAGGTAACAAAATCTTACCAGGGCAACCTCTTGGGGGAAGATAGTTATAACCAGAGCCATACGAGGCACACAGTCGTCCTACTAGGTGTCTTGCTTTTGCCTCAGAGTCTTAATTTCAGAGTGTCAGTGAAACCTAGGGAGCCTTTTTAAAAACAAACCCATTTGTTTTCCTTGTCTTTGGGGGAATATTCTAAAACATTCCTAAAACTCTCCATTTCCATCCATCCTATGAAACGTCACGTAAAATCCCTCAGGCAGAACCAAGCCTCACAGGTTTAAACTTTAACTCCCTCTGGTTTAGGTCCATTTTCTTTCCTTTTTATGAACCATTTCTGCAGCAGCCACATGTTCCTGAAAGACAGGCTGCAGCAATATCTGAGAGATGGCTCCTCCAAGAATACTCAATTCTCAAGGAGGAAAGTGTTTTCCAAGGACATTGTTCATCCATTGTCAGCCACAATGGGCTGCCAGGGATGGCTGGTATGTGTCACAACAATTGCTTTCCTCCTGAAACACCTTCACGTTCACCTCTGGGGCCCAGTGTTTGCCTTTCAAACTAGCTGCAAAGACAGGAAAGTGGAAAAAGTGGGGGAATGTAACTTGTTAGGTCCTAATACAATCTGAGGCACTATTTAAAAAAGGCCTGTACCTCCCATTGTCCAATTCAAACATGGTGGGAACAAGGCCACCTACCTGCCCAGTATCCACCATGAAACACTTTTACATCAGGCGTATCCAAGCCCTTGAGTGAAGTCACCTTGAAAATAAATCTTCACAGCTCAGAGAGCCAAGGTACAAACAAAACGAAAAGTATTACCCGGGGTGAGAGAAGACAAGAGTTCAGCCAGCTGAAAGGGAAGACAAGCACGAACCAGCAGAGGGACATAAGCAGACAACATAAATGGACAGGAGTGCTTTGGAGGCAGAGATGAAGAGTGGAGACTGGGAAAGGCAGCATGCGGTTGCATCCTGGTAGCTAAAGACTCAATATTGAGACTTCCAAGAGTCTATGGTCAATGGTTTCTTTTTTTCCCCCCAAACCATTTTCATCAAGGATGCCAAAACACAAGAGAAAGAATGGGAAATGTAGGAACTTCAGTCAACCAATCACTCAGAAAAGCATTTCCCTAAGATAATAGCTGTGTTTTGGCACTGAACTGCCCCAAACTGCCCATTAAA
This sequence comes from Meriones unguiculatus, assembly GCF_030254825.1. Classification (NCBI taxonomy): domain Eukaryota; kingdom Metazoa; phylum Chordata; class Mammalia; order Rodentia; family Muridae; genus Meriones; species Meriones unguiculatus. Next base: position 44,765,521 of record NC_083349.1, read on the forward strand.
CCACCTCCAGGGAGTCCTCATTCTTCATGTGGTTTGCCAGAATGATTGTGTTTTCATATGTTGGGTTTGGGTCCCAGGTATGAGAACAGAAGGTAGGAACAGAAGGTAAGATGACCTTACTATACATGACAATGTTTTTGTGATGTCATCAAAAACAATGGCTTCAAGAAATAAAAAAAACAAGACTTCACTCCTTAACAGCCTTTAGTACTTGCAAAGGCATTCCATGTACCATGTCACAAGGGATGACTCATCAGACTCATCTCTTCTGCCCTGAAAGCACGTGTCTCCATTAGACATGTCACCTAAGGAGAGACTGCCCCACTTTTCTCCAAATCATTGGGACAGTCCAAGGTCTCACCTGCAAATCAGGCTCAAATAACCACAAATACAGACCACCTGAGTTATGCTGTCTGGCAGGAGGTAGAAGCCAACGAGTTCAACGACAACCCTAACGGTTTCATGCAACACCAACTAAAGAGGACAGGCTGAAGGAAGAAGCAATTAAGCTAAGGCTAAGGGTGGTGGCACAGATACATATGGATCCAGAACTGAGGATGCTAAGCAGTAAGAGCACGAGTTCAAGGCCAGCTTGAGCTACACAGTGGTACCCTGTCTCAAACACACACATACACACACACACACACACATCCTACAATGATACAGACAATGATTTGCAAGCTGTTAGCAATACCAGGTGCTTTTAAAGTCAGCTCCAACAGGAAAGCACAATATTTTGGCTGAAACCAACGGTTTCTTTTACTACTGCAACCAATGTCCTCTTCTCCACATTTCTGAAATGGTTGTATCTGTGTCCTTCTGCTTAGTTCCTGGAGTGACCTTTCTAGATCATCTCCCCTCAATACAACCCTCCTGTTATCAGCCTGGACTGTCTTCCTAATTTATGTTGATGTCACGCCACTTTTCTGTGTATTTACTTTCATCATGATGTCAATCTAAGAAAGCAGAAAATACATATCCTGTACATTTTTTTCTATGGTTCTAATAAGTGCCCAGCAGGTAACTAAAAAAAACTTACAAATGGCAATAAATGAAACATTGAGACACCTTTTAAAATATCAACTTGAAAAGTTGCTTCCCGAGATGCTGTGGAGGAAATGATTCTTTTGTCTGCCATATTTCCTAAAGAATATTAGTGTATCCAAGGCTCTGGGAACTCTGGTAAGAAGGAAAACACTGAATGCTATTCAGTTCATTGTTTCCTCAACTTATGGAAATTAATAACTCCTAAAAAACAGTACCTAGGAGGCTGGAGAGATGGCTCAGCAGTTACCATTTGTTGGCTTTTCAGAGGACTTGGGTTCGGTTCCCATCACCCACATGGTGGCTCACAAACAACCATAACTGAAGTTCTAGGGTAACCAGTGCCCTCTTCTGAATGCCGGGGTCACCAACAAAAATGGTGCACAGACATACACACAGGGAAAGGCACTCAGACACAAACCAAAATAAATCTAAAACCAGTAACAACACAAAATAAATGAAATCTATGTAATAACACCTCCACGGAATGTGTGTGTTTCAAGAGCAGCACATGGGTACCAGCCTTCACCCGAGTCAAGACTCCGGGCCATTATCCCAGAGATGGCAGCATCTGTTTTCCTGGAAAGCCGAATGCAGTTCTTCCAATGATATCAAGAACACATGCTCATTCATTCACTGGTCATTCTCCCTGACAGCCTCCCTCAAGACTTCCAGCAACTCCTCCATGTGTGCATTATTCTAAGCCTCCCCGTTCCCATGTAGCAACAAAATGCTTCTGAAATAATAAATTACACTGGGGCAGGTTATCACAGAAGCACCAGGCAACAATCGTTATCGATATATGGTTAAATTGGTGATGATTTGTGGGGCTGATTTTTATTAAAATAAAAGCATTTATTACCATCACCATTATTCATTGAAAATGTCTTGCAGGAGCATCTCCCAGAAACGTTCTTGAAATTAAGATCCTTTCAGCCGAGTGGCCTGGGGATCCAGATGTGTCTCAGTATTGTTCCGAGGTGTGATGTTAACCATTTATCACCAACGTAATAACGTGCAGATGTCTGTGAGTTGTTAAAAAAGGACACTATACTGCTTGAATATCATCCCTATTACAGAACCATCTTCACACACATCCACTGTAATACTGTTACTAAAGTGTGTGTGACAGAAGAGTCGGCTCACAATAATTATCCGGAGGCCCCAAACTGTGTTTCGGGCTCATTCTGAATACACTATCAGTGATTTTATCTGATTCCTGTCTAGGAACAAGAGAGAAGTAATGAAAAGGAACTGTGAAATCTGGGAAGCAGTTGAACATATATCCTACCTGCCAAAACGAACCACAATTAATACGGAAAATGAGCTTCATTCATTATTTTCCTGCCTACACCAATTTAAAAAAATTTATTATTTCCATCTATCTTGTCGTGGTTCCAAGAAACTATACAATGCAATGTGAGTCCATGGCCTCCCTAATGAAGTTTATAGTTTTGACGAGATTCTGGGGAAAGGTGGTGGCTTTAAATAGTCTGAAGAATTAGCATGTTCGCTTGGAGAAACGGCATTAAGTAAGCTGCCCTCGCAGAGCAAGGCTACAAAACTGCCTCTAAGTATGAGATATAAACATATGTAAGGACAACCGCTCGTGTTGCGGTCACAAAAGGGAACACCAATGATGTTCACCCAATCAAAGGTCAATGTCTAACAAGCATTTAGCAACTCACACACACCACAGAGTTCAGAATTTTTCTGGAAGTGTGAAGTGGCTGGAGCTTCATGTCACCTCTAACTTTTGGCCAGGCATTGCTTGTATTCATTAAAAAAAAAAAAAGTCCATTTTGACAATAGGCTAGAGTTGAAGGAAACCCCTGTTCATGGTACTTCCAAGGTGAAAATGAAAAATTCTGATAAAACTCACAGCCTTGAGAGGAATTTCAAGTGGATTATTTGCTGTAGTCTTCTCTTATCTCACTCACGCATCTGGGAGAATTGAAGGACAAATTCTGTGCCTTTTACTCTGGAGGCTAAATTCTATTCTCAGCGGAGACCTTTACAGGTGGGTTGAATACGTTGCTACTAGTTTTATCAGCGTGTCCCCGTTTCAAGGGGCTTGAGAACTATGAACAAGTCTGCATGTCTATTGGCTGACAAGATGTGTGTGTTTGTGTGTGTGCATGCTTGATTTTTTGCAGGGAAACAACTCTCTGCATGCAATAAGCCAAACTGTCCCAGTCCCCCTGTTCCTTTCCTTTGTCCTTTTTTAAGCAGCTTGAATAATGTTTGGCTGAGATTTTTGGTTCATCTTATTTTTAGCGGAATGTGTCAATAAGTCAGGAAAGACCCTACACCCACAGCCAGGGTACCACTCAGGAGCAACCTGCTTCTACTTATATACATTATTTTATTGATGCTTTGTTACTGGCTGCAATTTCAGAGTCGGGTCTCATAAAGCTGGCTATGTTAAGACCAAAATAATGTCATTTAGCATCTAGGAGGAGGTTAAAAAGAGGATTAGAGAAAGGCGGGCAGGCAGGGTATATTAATCAAGTCCATGACTAACAGGGTGTGACAGAAAAGAGTTTTATTCTTTTCAGCAAAACAATTCCCTACGGCTGGGACCATTACTCCACTGTGCCTTTATCACCTTGGAATTTTTATGGTTATTTTTGATGAATTCACATTTTTGTAAAGCCCTTTTTGAAATCATGCCAGTTTTCAATTTTTAATTAAAGTCGTAAATAATCTTAATTCTGCCTTAAAAGGTTTATTGTTTCTTTCTCTCTCTCTCTCTCTTTTTACTACGATGCCAGGAAATATTTCAAATACCAAGTCCTGACGTGAGTGAGCAATTAGAAGCTCTCTGAGGTCTAGTGACAACACTGTCCCATGTAAATCTAACACGCTGGGGTACCGGCATGAGACTTAGCAGTGTGGATGGAATGATTTGGGGTTCATCAGCAGCTGCTTCTCTTGGGAGCAGCATTGCTTCTTTTTGTTAGATGAAGCAACTTTTAATTCCACGAACTAGCCATCACAGACATACAAAGGACTTTTGGAAACTAAACACTGTACATTTGTCACTGAGGACTGAGAGAGGAAAGTCAACCAAATCAGATTCGGCCGTCTGTAGAAACAGAGTGGACACAAGCCAACGCAAAGCCAAGGGAGAGGAGTGGCTTCACTGTCCGTAAGTCAGAATCAGGGAAGAACTGCAGCGTCTGACATGAGGTCATCCAACCGATCAGAAGCCCTACTGTGCTGCCCTAGACTGCTGACGGTTGCCGGTAAACTCTCATACAATCACAATGTACAGTCTGTGTTTCTTTTCCAGTTAGTGCCTCCATCATGGTCAAAACCACTCTTCCTTCATACGAGGCCAAAACATAGCATTATTACACAGTGAGAGGCAGCAAGAATCTCTAAGAACCCCCTGTGAGGCTCCAAACCTATGAGCATCACTGGTTTTGCCTCAAAAGGTGGTCAATACTCTTCCCTGCAGGGCAGTAGGTGCTGTGAAGATGCTCTCAGCTTACTGATAAGCTTGACCTAATCAGTAAAAGCTCCCCGATTAGGGACAATGTGGACGTAGAGAATGTTCAGATTTAGAATGAAAATTCTCACCTAGAAAAAACAGGCTTCTGCAAAATGAACATAATTTATTCCTTTGAATTTACAAGACACAGACAATGACAAAACCAAAAGACAACGACCCTGCTAAAGGTTCCCAATGTGATGATGTGTTATTTTAAGGTGAGCCGCTGTTCTTTCCACTTTTTACATTATATAAAACTTCTTTGCCTTTCTAAATTCAAATCATACCCTGTCCATGCCAAATGATTCTGGATAACAATTTATTGGAATTCCAAATAAAGAGATTTAAATCTATTTCTGGAGAAAAAAAATTAACAATTGATTTCTAAGATTGGCTTTGTAAGTAGTTAAGTACATCTGCCAAGTCCTTGAGGCTGAGTGTTTTTCTTTCTCAAAAGGAAGATTTGGTTAAGTACTTTCTGTATATAAGCCCTTAACACTCAAGCTGACAGGGGCAGTTGATCAAAGAGCAGTCAACCAAGTTCATGCCTGTGACTGCTCCTGCTCTCCTTACTAGGGAACTCCCATGGAGACTGAGCCACCTAGGGGCTACATCTGAGCAGGGGGTTTAGGTCCTTTCCATACATGGTCCTAGGTTGATTCATCAGTCTCTGCAGGATCTCATGGGCCCAGATTTTTTGGCTCTGTTGGTCTCCCTGAAGAGCTCTTGGTTGCCTACTCTTTGATCAACCCCCTTGGTGAGGTGGCCTAGGCCACCGTGGAAGAGGATTCAGACAGTCCTGATGAGACCTGACAGGCTAGGGTCAGATAGTGGGGGACGAGGACCTCCTGTATCAATAGACTAGGGGAGAGACATGGGGGATAAAAAAGAGGGAGGGGGACCAGGAGGAGATGAGGGAGGGCTACAGCTGGGATACAAAGTGAATAAATTGTAAATAAAAAAAAATAATAATAATGGAAAAGGCACTCAAGTCAGCACCTCAAGACAGAAGAAATTCAGTGCCAAAGAGACTACAGAAGATTTCCCATCATCAACTGTCAAATCCAGAAAAACTAAGAAAAAAAAAAAAGCATGATTCTGATTAAACACCACAGTGAGCTGAATAGTCTTGCCACGGAGTTCCTTCAGTTGAAATAACTTGAGTCTGAACAAGCCCTTGAATTTACTTACACAAGTCAGGACCCAGTTCCGTACAATGTAACACCAAAAGAGCCAAGTGAAGGCAACGTGTTTCTTCCCTGAACAGAACATCCTACTAAACAGGGTTCCCTCTGAGGGAAACTCACCCCTGTGGTGACTTTTGCATGTATATTCACTGCTTGCGAGGTGCGAAGCAAACCGAAGTGGACAGCCCCTGAGGAACAACAGCGGAGGCTGACCTCTGGTCTCTCTCCACCCGTGGGTGTGCACGCTCACGCACCCACACGTTCCCACGCCGACCCTAAAATCTCAGTTGTTAAATTACTTTAAAGATAGTGAAATCCCGGCCTCAGAAGGTTTCAAAGGCCAGTCTGGCCCAGCCAGTTGCAGTCCCGTGTGAAATTCCCAGAGCAAGTTAAGGCAGGTTGGCTGGACGACCTTTGACATTTATTCCAAATCTGTTAACACCGTGGTATTCGCAGATTTTGAAAACTGTATGAATCCATCACTGATGTCAAAGTCAATTAAAGTTCAGCACCGTGCCCCTTCCACCCCTGATTTCATGAACAGTGCCTATCAACTAGTTTTCCTCAAGCTGACGAAGGGGAATGCTCTCTTAGGTTCAAGAGTCACCCAAGTTCTTCATTAGAATTGTAGCTAGCTAGCGGGTACTCTTATAAAAAAGGATTTCTTTTTTTGTCATTAACATCTCTGAGAGCTGGTGGCTGGCATCAGTTTTCTCCAACTTTCATATACCAGCTTTACCAGACTGTTACATGACCGTATTAGCTGTGCAAACTACAGCCTTGCTGAGGCCTCAGGGAAAACTTCCCTCCTCAGTACCAAGCAAAGGACAGCTTCAAAGCCAGGGGATTCCAATGCCCCGTAGAAACTCTGTATACTGTAAACATAATTCAAACACCCTTTTCCTGGCACGAAAATTCTCCTTGAATTTTACCTTTTTCCTTGCTTGTTGCTCTTTGGAAGAATGTGCCTTCACGTGCTTTCTTAGGGAGCTTGGATCGGTGTAGCGTTTTGTACATCCTGGAATTTGACAAGCATAAGGTTTCTGAACGAGAAAGAGAGAAAGAAAGAGCTGTGGTTAAATCGTAAAGGTGACAGGGTCAGGTTTATTCAGACTGCTTGGAGCGAGAACTGTTACCCACTGACGGGTGTCAAGTGCTGAGAAATACTCATGCATTTTAATTAGAACGCCCAGGAATTCTGCATCACGGAGACGGGAAGAGTAAACTCAAACAATGCCCCACAGAGAAGCCCTACCCTCGATTTTTTTGAAGAGATTACCTTACACTGCAGTGTAGCCATACAATCTCTTGTGGAATTTTTTAATGTGGAAGTTATATACTTACATACTTACAGTTATGTTTCCCTGAGAAAATCTTTGGTACTGTCAGAGATAGTAAACAGGTTCTTTAAGGGTTCAGGTAAAGAAGCTGAAGAAAAGTCCAGAAAAGACGGGGTACGGTTCAGGGGGTAGGTACCTGATACAGAAAGAGAGGGAAAGAATTGAGAAGGAGAAATTAGTGTAAAGCAAGCAAGAAATAGTAGGTCTCAAACAACAGACACATGAAGAGTCGGTCAGAGGAACAGTAATATCATTAGTCACAGAGAAATCATCTGAATGATGTGAATGAGCCCTTGGCTGAAGGACAAGGATGCAAATTTGCCCGTTCCAAGTCTCCGTGGCAGCAGAGTGACAGGAAACACATGGAAATGTGAGGTATGCCCCCAAGTGCTTGGCACCTCAGTTAGACGAATGCATGACTGAGGTGGGAGGGCAAGGACAACCCAAACCCATACTGACGCCAGCATCACCACCTACCACTGACAAAGGTCTTATCAAGGGTTTGGAGACCATGCCTTGAGTTTCAAGTGAAACCAAAATCACATTTATTCCAAGAACTTAAAAAACAAAAAGCAAAATGGTATTAATTGTATACAGGAGAGGAATTACCATCTACTATGAGAAAGAGATTTGGGCCTGTATAGTGAAATATGAGAAAGACCTGAATTCTTGATGTTAAGATTCTTGCTCTGGGAAGCCTGCTATGCTATGGACAGGAGCACGCCATGACTATTCTTACTCTGTCATGCTCCTGTTTTCCCATGCTTACCATTTTTAAATTTATTTTTTAATATAATTTATTTTTTTAACAATTGATTCACTTTGTATCCCAGCTACAGTCCCACCCTTGTCACCTCCCAACTTCATCCTCCCTCTCACCCTCCCTCATCTCCTCCCATGATCCTTCCATGTCCACTGATAGGCTAGGGTCAGCAGGAAAGGGAAGTGGACCTCCCCTATCAGTCAGGTCTCATCAGGACTGTCGTTCATCGTCTTCCTCTGTGCCCTGGTAAGGCTGCTCCACCATCAGGGGGAGGTGATCAAAGAGCCAGCCTCTGAGTTCATGTCAAAGACAGTCCCTGCTCTCCTTACCAGGGTACCCACTTGGACACTGAGTTGCCATGGGCTACTTCTGTGCAGGGGTTCTAGGTTATCTCCATGCATGGTCCTTGTTTGGAGTACCAGTCTCAGAAAAGACCCCTGGGCCCAGATTCTTTGGTTCTGTTGCTTTCCTTGTGGAGCTCCAGACCCTTCCAGGTCTTTCTATCTCCCCCTGCTTTCATAAGATTCCCTGTACTCTGCCCAAAGTTTGGTTATGAATCTCAGCACCTGCTTTAATACCCTGCTGGGTAGAGTCTTTTAGAGGCCCTCTGTGGTAGGCTACTGTCTTGTTCCTTATTTTCACCTTCTTTCCGATGTTTACCCTGTTTGCCTTTCTGAATGAAGATTTAGCATCTTACTCAGAGTTCTCCTTCTTCTGGCTTAGCTTCTTTAGGTGTACAGATTTTAGTATGATTATCCTATATTATATGTCTAATATCTACTTATGAGTGAGTAAATACCTTGTGTATCTTTTGGGCTGGAGCAATGGCTCAGGGGTCAAGAGGACTGGTTGCCATTCCAAAGGTCCTAAGTTCAATTCCCAGTAATCACAGGTATGGCTCACAGCCATCTCTAATGAGATCTGGTGCCATGCTTATCATTTCGATTAAACATGTGGGTGCTCCTATTTGCTTACTGGAAGCAATATTTAGAATTCACTAACATTTTTCTTTTTATTTTCTTTCAAGAACAAGAGAGAATCATGGTATATCCTTGAATTTGAAACACTCAATTTGAATACTGAATGTGCTTACTCAACTGACTGATCTCAACTGATTCTGATTGACTGATTGACTGACTGAATGACCTAATAATGCTTCCAGAATAATGAGATGGGCACTGTATTTAATTCCAAGAAACTCTAACAAAAAATGATGAACTATTTAAAAAAGTATGAAATTACTGGCAAAGCCACTTGATCAGAGGTTTCCATGGGGGGGGAACAAAGATTTTGCTTTAACCTGGGAATCCTTTCTTATTTCACCCAGCCTTCTTGAACTAGCTTTCTCTATTCTGCGTTTGCCTCAGAGGAGCAAGCTGCCAATATTCACCCTTACTGTTAGGTTGAACACGAGCAGATACACTCATGTCTTTGATCAAGAGACGATACTTCATGGAAGAAATCTTGTGAGCACTGATGTGCTCTAGAAGCCTATGCTGCTCTACACAGAGTGGAGATGCCACTTTTCACTTGATTTGAGATACTCTTGGAGAAAGCTTCAATATAACCATTCCTTCCCCTTGGCCCCGTCACCTGGAACCAGGAAGCCCAATCAGCTCTCTGGCTGTGGTATGAATAGTAGTGCACTCTCCATCATTTTATCACTAATTACCTAAGCCTGAAATGGCACCATATACTCCATCAGCAGAGCCATTTCATTATTTTCCAGCTATCCTGAATAATTACTTCTCTTGTTTAGATTTAAGATGCTATTAGAGAAATGTATTAATATAAAATTTCACTGTTATTATAATGAACTCAATACCTTTGTGGAAAAACCACTTTTCTGAGTAACGAATCTGTTTGGTTGAAAAGATACTTTTATCCAAAAATCATGACAGCTTTTGTAGAAGGAGTGATTAATCAAGAGGAACTTAAATTTAAGTTACAAATTATTCAAACAGCTTCAGTTTGCTTTGGAAAACAAGCAATTAATTTCTATAAGCTCTTAAAAGAGCTTACCAATTTGTTCAAGGCAGTAAATATTTAAATAGGAGACAGTTTGGATCCTAAGAAAGAAGTGATACTTTTAACAGGTGTAACAGAAAACCTTTTTAACAAGATAAAAATGACTGAGTTTTAAGACTTGCTGAATTAAATTCAAGTCTTAAAAATCAAGTCTGGGCACAGGGGTATTTTCTAAAACTGATATTCCAGCCAAGGACCACTCATGGAGATGGCCTGGAACCCCTGCACAGAGGTAGCCTATGGCAGTTCAGTATCCAAGTGGCCTCCATAGTAATGGGGGCAGGGACTGTATCTGACATGAACTGATTGGCCTGCTCTTTCATCACCTTCCCGAGAGGGGGAAGCAGCCTTACCAGGCCACAGAGGAAAACAATGCAACCAGTCCTGATGAGACATGGTAGTCTAGGATCAGAGGGAAGGGGAGGAGGACTTCCTTTTTCAGTGGATTGGGAGAGGGAAGCTGAGGAAAAGGAAGGGTGGGATTGGGAGGGGAGGCTGGAGGGAGGTAAGGGGGGGATACAAAGTGAATAAACTGTAATTAATAAAAATTAAAGAATATATATTCTGACACAATCTAAAAAATAAACAAATAAAAATAAAAACAAAAAAATCATTACCTTAGGCAGCTTTATTTAAAAGATTTTCTAAAGAGCTATACATTTTTAATGGTGAAATTACTTTATTACAAAATGTTTTGTGTGATTAGCTAAAGTTAGCACCAAAGAGGGGTATTGTAGTAAAACAGGTTTCCTCAAGGACAGCTCTGAAACTACAGAGGACTGGTTAGTTGGAACAATTTCTCCAGACAATCTTGTTTTATAAATGGTCACACTTTCATGATAAGGTTTAATGGCAAACTGGAAAATATACTAGATTAGATCAAGACCATTTCAGATACAACAAATAATTACTACTTTTATATGTTGAAAATTTTCAGCACTTTTCACATTGTTTATTTAATACTATATTCTACTGGACCTGAACAAATCAATAACTTCATTTTTGGCTAAAGCAGAAAAGATCTATCTTTAGCCCATATTGTGGTATATATGCTTCATGTATTTACCAGATAAATCACCACACACACATATATATATGGAGATATTTCTGTTAAGAACGGTTAAATGACATACATAGCTAAAACAACTTCTACAAACATGACTAATAGAGACTAATATAAAATGTAATAAATATGTCAACTATAACATCAGAAGAATCTTAAATATGTATGAGAAGGTGTGTAGAAATCACAGTATCTTTTCAAAATTCAAAGTCTGGTGTAGTTTAATAATAGGCATCAGAATGTTAACTCTGAGAAAGTACTGTCATGAATACATTATTTGCCAGGACGTGGGATAAGAGATCCGCGGTGTGTATAATACATTTATCCCAACGGCTTTGTTAAGTGAAGCTAAATTACACAGCATCTACCTGGCCTCCTGTAAAGAAAATGGCATCAAAGCTTGAGAATGCAAAGTGCTATCAGCATAATGGGGGAAATAAAAGACAAAAGTTACACAGAAACAGCATTTGCAAAGAGCAAAATGTGGCAGCCTTAAGGGAGTTATGGGTGTGAAAATAAAAACTCAATTGTTCTCATAAGGTTGATATAAAAGGATGTGTGACTGTTAACACAGAAAAAGCATGTATGAAATGAACTCAGAGAAAGATTGGCTTTGTCGTTTTAGATCAACTGCAGGTAGAAATAACAGAGGGTTTTTGTGTTTTTTTTTTTTTTTTTTTTTTTTTTTTTTAAAGCAAGAGACTGGATTCGTGCTCAACGCCATGCTGTCTGAAAAGTTAGGTCAGGAGAAAAAGAAACAGGGTCAGCACATGAACATTGCATGTCATGTTCTTCCCAATTGCATACACTGTCTGTTGTGGTACCGCCTGATAAACTGATAAATGCTTTGATTATCTCTGGTGGTCGTTCTGTGTGCCTACAGCTACTGCATGATAGCCCCCGAACTGCTTCTGCTCTCTACAGAGAAGGGACTCACCCTGGGTCCAGGAAAGCTCTAATCTGTCACATAATTCACAACTATAAAAAGAAAGGGAAGGAAGGAAGGAAGGAAGGAAGGAAGGAAGGAAGGAAGGAAGGAAGGAAGGAAGGAAGGAAGGAGACACACAAGGTCTCCCTGTTCACTGTGTTCTGCTCCTATGCACGGCACTGCCCCCTGTGTCCTGAAGGTCAGAAAGCACCTGCAGCATCCTACCATCACAGGGGACCTTTGGCGCACACAGCTGAGGCTGGAAGGTGGCCAGCCCCTGCCATCCTTACAGTGTCAAGATGCGTCCTCTGGTGCTTGGCACGGTCGCTGGAGTTGCTGAAAGCCTTCTGGCAGCCTGGGTGCTGGCACAGGTATGGCTTCTCGCCCGTGTGGCTCCTCAAGTGAATCTTGAGGTTCTCCAGCCTTGAAAAAGCCTTCTTGCAGCCTTCAAACTGCGAAAAGAAAGTAAGTTTTAGTTACTGAGAGGACCCGAAGCCTGAATCTTGGGAAGAAAAACAACCATTAGTTTGTACTTAGCTAACAGTAAGATGAAATTAAATCGAAACAACAACAAATATTGCTTCTAAAAATAGCCGTATGTTTATGTGAACTGCATCTTCCCCACAGCATATACATGCCACATTCCATACCAGATTTCAGTCCAAAACTGATTTCTGTGATGGTTTATGTCAGAGACTATTCACTGTGAGCCATCTGGCTCGATCACTAGAAACACAGTAATCCGTATCTTGTCACTTTATTAAAAAAAAAAAAATAACATACTTTTCTATTTCCAAGTTGGTCTACACTGAAGGAACTGGGAAGGAAGAAACTTTTCAACAACTGAAAAATAAACAATAACAACAAGAGAAATCAGAGTGATCTATGACAGAGAAAGGAAAAGGCAGCGAAGGTCTAAGAATACAGGAGGAGGAAAGCAGGTACCCGCTAGACCAACTCAATCATTCATGCTCTTCAGTATTTGTCAGGTTTTTCAACTTCCAAGTGAGTGGCCAGGGTTAACATGTAGAGGGCTGCCAAGCCTAGTAAGTTCTTAAAATGCTTTTCTAAGGGGAGCTAGGAGACAGAGAATTTACTTAGTGCTAAATAATGTCAAACAAAGTAACCACTTACTATTATTACATTTGTTACTGTTGTTATTTATTTTAAAAATTTCACTACCTAGATACAATCAGATGGCTTTTAAACGTATGCCTGTAGCTTGTTAATAATGCCACTTCTTCGGGTAATTTATCAGCTACTATTATAGGGTCACAGTGATGCTAACCTTTAAAGTGACAGTAAGGAAATACAGCAAGGAAGCTGTACGTGAAGAACAAAGGTGAGGTGAAGACTTACCAGAAGCCCGAGAAAACTTACCTGATTTTAATACATTTAATTCCACTAAGGTTAGGATACAGAAAACAAAACAGGCTTTGCTTTTAAGAAATCTTGAGTGTTGTGTTTTGTTTAGAGGAAAGTAATGAATACAGAGGAGGATAAAAATAAGGATGCCAAAAGAAGGGCTGTTTCCATTTGAAATTAGACAACGTGACTTAGCTGTGCTGCAAGGTCCTCATAAAATGTCTTGGTTTCCTCACTGACTGTAACAGTATGGGACTCTGGTCGTGAAGGTTTCAGCAGCTGGAAATTTTATCCTTAAGTAAAGGATGAACTAACTGTAGAAAAAATAGTCAACTATGTCACAACTCCCCATCTATTCAAGCTGATCACATTCTGCATGCTGGAGTATTTTAAGAAATTTATGAAAGTTGTGCTTATTTTTGATTGAGAGTTATACATGTCTCACAGACATATGTTGGTTTATTTCAATTTTGATATTTTGCTTAAAATAATTTTTGGTGTTTTCCTGATTTCTATTTCACAGAAAAAAATAAATTTAGCCTGAACGAAGGAAGAATGCTGACAAAGCTGACGACTTTTTTACAGCCAAGTGTACATAATGCCACACTGCTTGGGATGGGGGGGTAGATTCTGGAATTTGTGGGGCCTTACTGCTGCAAATTTTCAAATAGATCTCAAGTCTAAGGATCAAAGGGTTCTAAATTAACTCCTAATTCATAGCTAAGAGGGCTCTGCCAAGCAAACATCTGCTTTTAAGGTTCACTCTGGATGAAGAATCAAGAGCAAAGTCTTGGAGCTCAATTTATTTTCCTTGGAATTACCTGGTGGAGCACACTTAGGTCTGAAATGAGCTTGTGGTTTTGGACATGCTGGGCCCGTAGCCGCGCTCCTACTAAGGCTCTTTTGTAGGGCAGATGTCTTTCTGGTGCCAGTTCTAGTGGGACGTACCCAGATTTGGGTGTCCCCCAATTTCTTGCCCCTCCGCAGTTACCTCAAAGCTTACAGAGAAAGCTGCACTGTTTGAGCACCACTGTGAGAATGGAGAGCAGTGATAGCTGAATTAACAGAGTTTCTGTGAGTGCCAGATAAGACACCTCCCCCACTTCTGCCACAGAATGAGAAACCCAGCTCCGTGCTTGCAGGACTCAAACTGTCCATGTGCTCACAAATAAGGTATATGCAGCTAGCAACTGTTCATTCTTTCTATTCAATGTCCACTTAGATGTCTGCTTAGGATTGGACTGATTGCTGTTATTACCATTAACACAATGATTAAAAAAGAAAAAGAAAAAAGGTCTGGCATTCCATGTAAATCAGTGAAGAACAGAATACCCGAACCACATGAAGAAGCAAAGATGAGGGACAACATGGGCATCCAGATGGAATATGACAGCAAGAAGACAATTTGTAAAATACTGAAAACCTGGATGACGTTGGATGTTCCGTCAGGGACAAGGGTGGCCAGAGAACAGAGAGAAGCAGAGCAGTATTCTTCAGGGGAAACGAGTGAAGAGAGGCTCTGAGTGGAGGCAGTCCTCAGAAGGCAGTTTCCTGGATGCAAGAGCTTTCTCACAGACACCAAGCACTCACTCTCGCTGAAAAACTAATGCACTTGAAGACTCTGTGGACCGGGTCCTCCAGGACTGAATGATGGCCTGCTGGAAGGCCTAACACGCAGTGGGTCAGAGCCACCTGGGTGAACTCGACAGCGGAGACTCTAAGAGAAGGAGGTACCGTTTGCTTCTCTAATGGCATCTGGATGGAACTTAAAAGTGAGCAATTTTATAATGAAGTGTTATCATCCATTATGGGAATAACCCTGTAATTCTGCACAGGAATTTCCTCTCCCTGGGGCAGTTTCGCCCCTACATTCGCAAGTTCAGTTAAAGGCAAGTGCTTTTTAAAAATAAAGCTAGCGTATAGGCACGCTTTCAAAAAATAAAAAATTTAAAAAAAAGCCCCAAAAGCTAAAACTGGATTCTTGAAGAGCTTAGGAATTTGGGTGTCTTTTAATCTTAACTGTTTTCGTGACTTCTACATAGCTGTGGAAGGTGCTGAGCCGTGCAGACAAACACCGGAATATAGGGAAGTCAGGACGGTTAGGAGGACATCTTGGGTTTGATTCCCAGGTTTTCTCAGTGTGGTTCCCCACCGTTCAAGATAGACCCAGAGAGCGAAGATAGGCACTGCCAAGTGGTTGTTCTTTACCCCTGCTGCAGTTCAGTGCCTGCAAAACTTCAACCTTTATCGCAGGCCCTCCTCTTCCTAGATTGCCTCTGAAGCCATGAATCCAAAGGCTAATAACCCACAGCTGGATCATACAAGCCCTGATTTGTCCTGAACTCAAAAACAGACAGAACGGAAGATGAAGAAAACCAAACCACCATCAAACTTAAGAGTTCAAAAGGGAAGAAGAAGGAATAAAGTAAGGTAAAAAAAGGAAAAAAAAAGAGGAAAAGAAAAATAGGAACAGGGAAACAGTAGAAGTGGGAACTGGTGTTCACGGAGTTATTGGGCTTCACGAACTCTTGTATCCTGGCTATTCATTTGATCTAAAAAGCACCTGCCCTCTGAACAAACCCTGTGAGCATGCTCCACAGCTGCTGGGAGGTAAAAATGATAAAACTCAATGTTTACTCCTGGAAAGACGATGGAAGCCGAAGACAGTATGTACAGCTGGGCAGGTAACACGCCAGCAGGTACCACAGTGGAGGGGTCACACTCTGAGCATCGGTGCTCAGAGCCATGCCCCTCAGACCAGTATCAGTACCCTTAGGGAACTTTGCAGAGAAGATGGATTCTCTGAATCCACCCCAGAACTTAAATTCTGGGAGGGGCCTTCTATGCTGTGAACATCCTGCATTAACTATGCAAATCCAACGACAGAGGAAAGTGTCACAATTCACCATTTCTGCTCCAGGCTCAGTCATCTGAATTCGTGAAGCCGCAGCTATCCAAGGAACAGAACCACACCAGGGTAGGGGAGAATAGTCATCATTCACAAGCAAGTGAGACAGAACTCCCAGAATGCCAATCTCTTGCTAGAAATTCTTTAAACTCGTGGCTTTCAAATTTGCCACCAGTTAGATGCCTGGCTCTGAAATATGTCTCTCACTGTGGCCTCCTGACCACGATGAGACACCCACTACTGCCCATTACAGTCTCCTGTTGAGGAAAAGCACTGGGATGGACTCACGTTTTCCATTTGCACATTTTGGTGGAATTGTAAGCATGAGGGAGAACAGGGCATGAAACTCCCAGAAACAGAACTTTAAATCTCATGGGCCTTGAAAATACTTCATGGCACGAAACCTCATTCTGAGAAAAAATCTCTTCAATTCTGGTTTTAAGTAACGAGCTTTAATTAGACATTTTCAAGTTCCCTCAGACCTAAAGAACCTTAGCTTGCATCACTTTGCTAATTTAGAAAATTATTTCATATTTAAAGAATGAGGCTGGACTGCAATCATCATCAATATATATTGGCTTGATTACAGATTGTTGACATTCAGTAACATTCAGATGACCTTTGAAATATTACTTTCTCTTTCTATTAGAAGCCTTTGTGTAAGGTTCTAGCAATGAAAGGCTCATTAGAATCCATTAAAATAGGATTTATTCCATATGTATAACCAATAATCAAGTCGAATATTATCCCCTCCTCTAATCAGCTACCTGGAGTGCCAAGAAGTACAAGTTTGTATTCAAAGCAGTAATGACAGCAAACCTTCTTTTATCAGATTTCTATACCATTGCTAATATCAACAAAACCCAAATAGAAAGCAGCCTACATTGCTGGACACGCTTTTATAAAATATACATTTGATTTCAATTAAGACTCGGTGTTTATGACCCTTGGAGGTACACACTTTCACAATTCCACCAGTCAAGACCAATTAATCCCATTAGTGTTGGCTGCCACCGTGACATGCAGTTAAGAATTGGCTGGTGAATTAGGTACGAGTCTGTGTCTCAACACACCACCCAAAGACAACAGAGATGAAGAGGCTTCCATGGAAAAGTCAGCAAACATTTCTGATGCCCTGGCTACAGTCAAGGTGATGTCCATCATAAGTCTAAAAGGTCAAGTCCCCTTGGACTAATTGCGTGACTTCAAAGGGGGTAAGATTTCTTCTGTAACTCTGAAAGAAAGAGCCCAAGGAAGTGAAGAGGTCCAGTTTACACCGCTGAGAGGCACCAAGAGCTCTGATGAATATACTCTGCTAACATTTACTTCTGGAAGTTTCCTTCCCGAGATCCTTTTCAACTTTCTGTGCATGTGAGTCCCGTGGAGGTGCAGAGATGCAGAGTCCAATGCCTTCAGCCTTCCACAAGAGAGTGAGCTCCTGTGTCTCTGTCTCCAGGTAACACGAGCGGATGCTCAGTGCTCACAGATTATACCTGGAGATGCAAGGGATCCTTTGTGATCCTCGTCATCGAAGTGGAGAGTTAAAGGGATTCAGAAAAGGACACACAAACACTAGAACAAAAGAAAAGGATAAAGAAAAGGCCTTGACTGAAGTGAACCAAAAAGAGTCATCTTTCTTCTCAGAACACAGAACAGTACAACCTAATTTTAAAAACTGGCCAAGGGGAAGAAGAAAAGTCAGGTGGGGGGGGGAGGGAGAGAAAGAGAAAAGAAAAAGATGAAGATTCCAACAGAAGCACTGCAGAAGCACACTGAGGCCAGCAGGATTGAAGTCACTTCAGTGATTGGGAATATTCTCCCTTGGTGCCCACTCCACTTAGTTTCTGTTTCCAGTGGATTCTAAATAGCACCAAATACTCCAGCAAACGTTAATGCTTACCATTAAGTCTATAGATAGTCTACAGGAAGTGTTGCAGAGAGACCATGTCTAGTTTACAGGCAGCACTGAGGCCCCCTGCTCCCTGTTCTGCTCATCTTAGTAAACATGCAAGGAAGACCAAAGTCATGTGTCTGCATATTCTCACCCGTGTTTATGGCTCAGTCACCCTTTTGTCCCCAGCACTGTACCCAGAGCTCTCTGCATTACCTTTCAGTTGCTAACAGGGAATATCTGATTTTACATTCCTAAGTTTTATACAGAGCAGCACTGGCCTCACTGGAAAACTACTGAAAGTCACAATTACAACTGTTTTTGTTTCAGAGCTCCCAAGACTGAGCTCCCAAAGATTCCTGGCATCTAGGAGATCTGTGCTCACCTCATCTGTGACAGCCCTTTAAAATCTGTCTGCTCTGAGGTCTGGGTAGGGACTCAGAAGGGAAAAGCAGCTATATGGCACTAGACCTCAGTTAAGTCACTGATTCAGTGTGTGACACTCACATCCGTAAGGGGCCGACTGT
This sequence comes from Meriones unguiculatus, assembly GCF_030254825.1. Classification (NCBI taxonomy): domain Eukaryota; kingdom Metazoa; phylum Chordata; class Mammalia; order Rodentia; family Muridae; genus Meriones; species Meriones unguiculatus. Next base: position 44,784,061 of record NC_083349.1, read on the forward strand.
TCTCATTTATCCTGATTTTCTGGAACTATTAAAAATGCTGCAGAATTAATATAAAACCCATTCAGTAATGTTTTCTGAAACGGTCCTAAATTCCAGTCATTGTTCCTTCCTTGTTATTCTGGTGTGCAAAATGAATCCGTTAACCAGCTCATAAATTCCTTCCTGGCTTGTAGTACTTCTTGTTTTTTGATTAATAAAAATCTGTATAAAGCAAAGGTCACCTGCGTGGGTATACATATGTGATTTTTATTGGTTGAGGGTGATTCATTGCTTTTGAGCATTTTGAACCATGGGTAACAGCTGATCTTATGAGGGTCTTCAAAATGAGGCAATAAAGGAAATAAAATGAAGCCGGGAAAATGATTATGGAGAGGCCACGTGACAAGGCTGGGGGAAAATGTTGCTTCTGTGCCAACGACCGAACCGTACCGAATCTTTACAGAAATTATCAAGTATCTGATTTTTAATAGTCGAAGGGAACTGGGATCAAATGGAACCTTGTCACGGCTATTGTATTCACAGCTACAAATCAAGTCCTCCAAAGTGGAGCCTGGCCTGGTAACATGCCTGACATAGGCCTTTCTAGCTACTCAGTAAACATAAGCACATACATATGTGGATGCATGTGCGTGTGCCTATATATTGTATATGTGTAAGTACATACGTGTGTGTGTGTGTGGACTATCGCGTTGTACCAATACAGTGTATCAAAATTACAACTTCAACCAAATTACTATTTCTTCGACCAAATAAGCAATGCAGGCTGGCTGTGTGGGAATTTTGTTGTTTACCGGCCGTGACTTCATGCAACCTGCGACTGTTCGTAAGAGCCTATATTCTTCAGGGACTGACAAAACCACAATAAATGCTCTTTGATTATATACCAGCCTAACAATTATATATATACACACACATATATATTCATAACTATGTAATTAGTAGCGAATAAACATATTTAAAAGCAATTAAATTGTTTAACTTTCTATGTAGGCATTGCTGAAAACCACATAGCTAGGTACAGTTTTAACCCTTGATGTAGGCACACTCAAGTGAATACACACACACACACACACACACACACACACGATTATATGAAGCCACACTAATAAACAACAAAAAATTATGTTTCCAAAACCCTCAGACACCCAATTTTCCCTTATTTCCACATACTTGTACAAATCGTTATTTGCTTGGAATTCATAGTTTCTTGACACTGTTGATAGGTAAGTATGTGGCCCTTTGTATGTGCTGGAGGCGCCATTCTGCCTAATCCCCCCCCCACGTGCTGTTGGCAAGCACACTGCTTCATTGACATATACGTGAAGCAAACTGATAAAAGCAATAGTCAAAGGCACTGCCTCTATATGGTGAAGATGCTTAGAAACGTTAACCCAGAAGTCAATATTGACCAACTACCGCGGCCATACAATTAGTAGCGCTGCTCATAAGTGGGCCTGCCCTTGCTGGGCTTCTGAATGTCCAGCATCTCTCTAAGCCTTCTGGATGGCACAGGGAAACATCAGGCTCAATCCTGTCTTACCAAAGCTTCCAGTACAGTCCATGGGATTGGCACAAACGGAGCCAGGTTCAACACTTTCGTATGAACTGAACGATGGGGATTTATCTTAGCCAACAAATTTTACGTTCTCTCCAAAAGTCTGCCTCCCAAATACATTTTGGGCATTTAGAAGGCAGAAATGGATTGACGGAATAAGAAGGAATTAAGCAAATGAAAGAAAAGGTGGAAAAAGGCATGAGATAGAGAGTACAGGCCAAAGAAGGGAAGAGGGGAGAGAAGGACAGCAGACATCTAAACCACAGAATTTTATCATGGGGCCTTTCTCTAGTGTGACCAAGCAGCAGGCCAGTTTCTTGGGCCTCCTGCTTTTCCCTGTGCAGTGCCCTCTGCTGGCAACACCACGTAGCCACCTCCTTCTGGAGGCTCTCCTTCGGGCTTTCACCAGGACCCTTTGGATCTGTCCCACACATGCCAACCACACAGCTTATTCCCAGCAGCACAGAGAGGCACGTTAATTGGACTGTTTGTTTCCCTCACGGGCTGTGAGCTTTATGAGGACAAGGAACCGAGTCTTACTAATCTCTTTATTGCCAGCATTAGGTACTGTGTTTGGCATATACTCAAAGCGATTGTACATGATTTGCTAAATAAATGTTAAATGAAATGGAGAGACTGAACACTTGGTAAAGAAGCATATTGATTTCCTAGACTTCCTTGTATAGTGAACTCATTAAGGCCTTTTAATTAGGGAGAAAGCCAGTTACTGCTTGCAGTGACATCAAACAGTCAAACTCTTAAAAGCTGTAAAGTGCATTTATGGGCCTAAATATTGGATTTTAATGTTCCATAGGACTACTGCACAGTGTCTATTTAATTAAATTATTATCTATCCATGCAGAGAAAATACTAATTACAACACATGGTTCTATTTGAGAACGTGTGTGTGTGTGTGTGTGTGTGTGTGTGTGTGTGTTGGATCAACTCCTTTATTGATGTTTTAGTAAATTTTCAGCAGTACTCGTACAGCAAGTAGAGTGTTTTCCTACCAAAATCTTTCCAAATTAGAGCTATGCATATACTGACACACTGGAAACATGCTATTATCAATAATTCGAGGCTTATAAATGTGTGCCTTCCCCATGCATAAAGGAAAAGAAGCTGTTTTAAACCGCCCTTTTAAAACTGAGCTAATATTCTCTACAATACGCCAGGACACAGCCTCTCAGCAGTTTCTCATGAAGAAAAACAAACTTTAGGACCTCGCCCTAAATTGCCCAAGTCAAGAATACCCAATGAGCAGGTCCAACAATTTCCCATGATGCCATGCCTCGGTCAATCATCCGATAGACAGCCTCTCTAAATGGGAGACTGCAGCTCAGAGCCTAGGCTGCAGGTCCTAACCTGTAATAGCTAAGGACTCTGTCTGAAGGACGGAGTTTGCCACAAGGCCTTCATGCCAGCTTTCTCACTGGCAGTGGACCTGGCTACTAAGTAATTAATGGTCTTTGATTGTAGCGATGAGACACGTCACTGCCTGCCTCTGGCTTCATCAGGAGTTGGGCATGCTCGGTTTAACAGCGCGTAGCAATGTAGTTACCAAGTATGGTGTTTCCCAAAACGATTGCTGAATCCTGTCATCTCCTGACTGAGAAACTGTCTGCGGGTTCAAACAGAATGTATGCTAACATACATTCAGCAACACGAGCCTCTGAGACAAACTGTCTGAGTCAATTTGCTTATCATAGAGGCACAAAGGTGCAAATGTGTGCGTATGTACTTGTGGATACAGCCACGGCACACACTGAAACACTTGTACACATATTCCACACAGACTCTGCAATAGATGCTTGTGTGCGCACGCGTGTGTTTGTGTGTGCGTGTGTGTGTTTAAGATGTGTGTGCAGGGGTGTAGAAGCAAGCAGGAAACTGCCAAGAGAGAAGAGGAAATTCACACACGAAGAGTAGAGAATAATTTACCATAAATTGGCCCACAAAGTGTATTCCAAAAAACGGAGTGCAATATGCCAAATTTTTAATGGCTCTTGCTATTCCAGATCTGGCCCTGACAAGCTCTGGAAGAGATGCAAGCAGGCAGGAAAGATGGGATTAAAAAATTATGTCTTAAGCCTTTCCACTTTCAAATGCAAAAATCTTCACTACTGCGGTGGGAGGAGGGAAGAAGAGAATGACAGGGAAGTTTTCCTGACACTGCTTTTCTACAAAAAGTCATCCATTTCCGTTATGTATTTATTGCTTTAACAGAAATTCGCTATCTCTTACTAAAAGCCACCTACAGCCAGTCACTTAAGTGGAATGGCATCGGGACTCGGCCTTGGTCCTGGTGGCACGTCAAAGGGAAAACCTCAGGGCAGGGTGTGTGTGAGTGCGTGTGTGTTGGTCTGTGTGCCCCCACCCCCTTTTCATTCAAGACTGAGCTGTTGCACGCACATCTAACCAGCAAACAGAAAACTCGCACGGTTTCCACGTGCTGTGTTTCCTCCTTCTGATTTTAAATGACTCCAGGACTCCATCCAGTATCTGACGCTTTCCTTTCTTGGTCGTAGAGGGAACTGCTGTCACATCCGCCCCTTCCCTCCATATGCCTTGCTTTATTCATGTGTAAAAAGCCAAACAAACAAACTGTCATTAACTGTATTAACTCCTTTCAGTGATGACCTGTGAGTGGTATTGAGACTCACCATCATTCGATCACTGTGACACACACAACAAATCTGAGCCCTATGATTTTGAGGTTAAAAATAAGGACCTCAAGCCTTGGCTATGGCGTGTAATTCAGCTTCTACTTCCTTCCCGCGCAATGGACTCCATTTGTCTTGACGGTTTGGTGAAACTCGACCCTAGGTTGTCAAGGCTGAGATGCGTGTAGACATCTCCACACCTGAGGCACTTTAGATCTGGTGAGCATATGAAGCTGACGATTGGAGCAGCTGACTGCCTTTAGTTAATGCTACCCATGTTTCTCAGCCTTCGAAGAGGTGTAGGGAAGATGAGTTAATCTCCAGGTATTTTCTCAAGGGATAGTTTCGAGGTTTGTTATTTTATCTCGCTGCCAGACATGACGGTGACCTCCCCAATAACCCTGGCAAGAAAGCACTTATCGGATAAACCCTTAGCGGACACTGCACATTATTGCATTTTCGCATCTATTAGATGCCTAAAGTACCTACTGTTTATCGTCCTTCTTTAAGTGGGAAAGGTGTATTAGTTACTTTTGTGTTACTGCAATAAAGCAGCATGAGCAAAAACAGCCTAGAGAATGAGAGTTTATTGTGGCTAATGGCTCCCTAAAGAGGGAGTCCACAATGACAGGGGAGGCAGCAAAGGCTGGAGCAGGAGGCTGGCTGACGGCACTCCTATCCAAAAGCAGGAGGAAATGAGAATGAACCTACTGGAAATAAGACAAGGCCACCCTCACTGATGTACCGCCTCTAGCAAGTCTGCACCTTCCAGCATTTCCACAGTGAGTGAGTCGCCAGGCAGAGACATCAGCTAGCAGACAGCACAGCACCAAGCTGATTCACGAAAGCAAATTCCCGAGAGAGGAGAACAATCTTAAAATAAATAAATAATAAATTAATAAATAAATAGATGCAAACAGCCAAACAAAAAAATGTGTTTCGGAACACCAACCACCAACTCCTCTTTTTCTGTCTTTTTCTTTACACAGTACAGAATCGTAGGAATTTACGACCACAAGGATGATCTCTCCTAGATTACACCAGGCACTTTCACCAGAGCCTAAGCACGGAGTTAAGCTGTCAGCTCCGAGTCGAAAGTACCGGGAGCCGTATGTTCTTGGCATAATCTTGCTTTTAACTAACTATAGTTCTCAAATTTGGGGAAAACATGTGACACGCATCTGTGAGGCACTCCGAAGTTGGGCTGCTAAGAAACCAATGCAAAGTGAGACCTGGCACGAAAGAATCAACACGGCGACTCTAGAAGGACTTCAGGTTGTACACTCAGCCAAACACAGAAAGACCTTATGTCATGGATACTTGGTGCTAAGAATATGAATCAACAAACAAAAAGTAAAAACAGACACCCTGAAATTACTACCAGGTCATCCATGGTGGCAAAGTTTGACCTTTTCTTCTTCAACACATACTGCAAAGTAACTTTAAAAGGAGAAAAGACAGGTGTTTTAGATATTCTCACAGTCTAGTAAAAGCCAGGGACATGTTAGGTGCTTTATTCATTTTAACGGTCAGGTAGATCCACGAGGGCATTCGTTGCAGTGCTTCTGATTCCACTGGAGTCAAAGCTTCTTGAAATACGAGCACAGTTCCTGTTACTATTTCCCAGTATCAGGCACAGGAATCACGTCTTAATCCTTGCAGCTACCTACAACTGACACTGGCACTGACTCTTCCAACCCCCACCTCCACCCCAGGAGTTGTGGGTCTGCCATCTATTTAATGTCTCTTTTCCATGGCCTCCCTCCACAGTACCTCAAAGGACACACACAAACTCCAGTGAGGACTTGTCCTAACCTTGAGTTCTCACTCCCAAGAAGGCAACCCTGCTTGCTCCTCCTCCCATCCTTCCATATTTCATTTCAACCCCTCAAGATTCTCACAGTCATGAACACCTCTCATCTTGAACTGGACCTCTGAGGTTCGCCACTGGCTGCCTAGAAATATGCACATTTCATCTGACGCTTAGACAAAGAGTATTGGTCTCTAGACCTTTGAGCTTTTCTCATCTTTGAGTATTCCCTATTGTTCATCAGAACAATCACTGTTTATCAGAACATACGGCTATGCTGAGTGAATATTAAGTCCTAGAGGGAGGGGAGCAAAGATGGAGACAGGTGGGGGTGGGGAGGGGTAATGGACTCATTCTCCTTGCATTATTAATACACTATATAAAGACGACAGCCAGTCCACCTAAGTGGTCTCCTTGTGTCCCTGATCCACTTTATTATCTACTAATCATGCTACTGCAAAAGCAGTTTCAGGAAAAAAAAATGCAATGAGGTTCTCTTCTATGCCAAACTCTCCCAAGTTTCCTTAAAGCTGGAGCCCTTAAACCCTGCCACCACTCATGCCTGATCCTCCTGGCTTTTCTAGGGGAGCACCTCTATTATCACCTCCTCTCCTGTTTCTCTAGCTAAAGCTTTTCAAGGCACTATGGCTCTTTCCTGCCTCTGGGCACTTGCACAAGCTCTTTCCTTCCTTTACCAGAAAAAAATAGTTTCTTCCTATTTGGCTGGTTAAATTCCATCCATCTTAGAGATCTTAGCTGAAATACTCCCTTTTCTAGGAAAGCATCTTTGTCCCCAAAGTTAAGTTAGTCACCCACTTACGTACGCTTGTAACATCCTCATGGCACAATCAGCCTGAAGAAGACAGGGCACAGACCTGTCATTTTTATGATGCAGGAGCATGTATGATATTAATAATGCAAAGGGACTGAGTCACATTACGCTGCCCCACCCCCTCCCTTCTTCCTACCCTCACGCTAGGACTTAACATCTACCCAGAATAACCCGAACATTCCGCCAAACTCTGATTGTTCTAATGAGCAACAGGGCAGAATCAAAGATGGGAACAAACCAAAGATCAGACCCTAAGGTCTAGAGACAAATACTATTTGTGAAGCCCTCCATAATTTCTAAATGTTACTTGAAATACATGCTTTTCTAGATTCCAAGCATTCACACAGAAATATCTCAACTGGCTTTGACAAAGTTATCCACCAGGGAGGTGAATAAATAGCCTCAATAAATAAGTATGGTGCAATTACATCAAGCAATAAGTGACAATAGGTCTTGCTTTATACTGATCTAAAAATTCAAAGCCCAATTATTTCAGCTGCTCAGTAAATAACACTGAAAGGATGTGGCAGTAAGGAAACTTAGGAACATACTGTATTAGTGAATGCTAATGATCCCTTCATGATCCACAGAGCCACTTCTGTTTCTTCTGTAGGAAAAAGCTTTTTTTTTTTTCTTAACAAATTAAGAAAAAAAAAAATGAAGAAAGCCATCCATGAGCCACAGCCAAGAGCAAAATGAAAGCAGGGAGAACTCCTTTTGATCTTTCAAGAGAAGTATTTAGTTAAAGAATGTATGCTGGACTGCAGACAAACAAGACCAGAAACATGAGCATTTGTGAAGAAAAAAATAAAGGCACCAGTAGCTGGTCTTCTAAGTCTTCTAAAGGTAATTTATAAGAAAAGATACAGGAGATGGAGAGACAGATAGATAATAGATAGACAGATGACAAATTATCTTAATTTACTGATAGGTAACTAGATAGGCATACAGACAAAGAGACAGATAGATAGACAGACAGACAAGCCAGAAAAACAGAGATTATGAGAATAAGACTTAGAAGGAGAGAAAGGAAGAACATGTCTCCGCAGCTCCACACAGGGAAGCCTGACACTGGCTTTAATGAGAGGGGTCAGTTTCTGACTTCTTTTTGGAAAACAGACGCATTGTAAGTGATTGGCATAATTAGCAGTTTAGATATGCAAATCAAATTCAAACTTGAAATGACTGAGATGGAAAGACAATCATAACAGGAAAAGGGGAAGGAAAGAGAAAAGCCAAAAGTACAAGCTAAGAAAACCAGAACCTAGCCTGGCCTTCCTGAATAAGGGTGCTAATGAAGACCTAAGAAGATGAACTAGGATCAGTCTTGAAGGACTTGAAGACAGTCAAGGTGAAGAAGCCAGGGAAACCCAGAGGCAGCCTAGCCACAGGTCCACCCAGATCAAGGGAACCTGGAGAATAATGACGCACAAGGTAAATATCGGGATGCCCCTGGCACGATGCTCCCTGGACTCATGCTGTTGTTTTCCTGCTATGAGTAAATCCTGAGATTTCATTGAATGTGGGTTGTTTCCCACCGAGAGACAGCAGAGGACCTCACAGCTCCTCTGCATACCCGTGCCTAAATGAACAGAACTCCTCAAAAACAGCTTGGGTCTGGGGGACACTGCAGACGCACTGACCTTCCGGATGAGCCTAAGCTTGCTGACCATGCTTTCTCTGTTGGTATTTTTCACTTCTGAGTTCTGAATCTGCCATGCTTATTCCTGTTCCTAGAACCTACCACAGTGTCTGGAATCTATGATGAATAAGTAGCAAATGGGTCGGACTGTCCAAATGCCAAACTATTTATTCAGTAATCACAAGTCAACTCCTAGAGGCTTATGGAGCAATCACTATGTGGAGGTGGCACATAGACCTGAAGCAGTGATGTACCAGGTGTCTGGACTCCTACCTCTATACAACCCTTGATCCGGTTCAGTTGGTCTGGGTGAGGTCTGGAGTCCACATCTCTAAAGCTTCCCCAAAGAATGCTAATGACACCTGTTCTAGGGCCGTGGTCTGTAACAGTGGGGTCCAAGAGTATCTAACCAGTTCATATATTTTATATTAAATACTATATTGCTTCCACGCTTTTTGATCACTTCCCCCTGGCGAGGCTGGCTTACCAAGCCACTGTAATAGAGGACACACTAAGTTCTGACATGGGTAGGCAGGTGGGGGCTCCCCTTTTTCTGAGGAGGAAGGGAGGGGGAAACGGGCAAGAGGTAAGGAGGGTGGGACTGGGAGAAGAGAAGGGAAGGGCTATGGTCGGGATGTTAAGTGGATAGATAGATAGACAGGCAGACAGACAGACAGATAAAATTAGATGGTGATTGCTGCCTTAACGGTTTCTGATTTAGATATTCTTAGCTGGGGATACGGGTTCAATATTCCCTTGTTTTTTCTGTGACCCTGGTCTCAACTGTGTAATTCTCTGATGAACCTGACTTCTTAAAGCAAGGCTTAGCTATGTCTTTATTACTCTCAGGAAAGATTCAGCTGCTCCCAGCAACCTTGACCAGGAAAACTACATAGAAGGGGGTGGGGATCCAAAGACAAAGCCTTTTAAGAATGTGTAATGACTATGTTTCTGTTGAAAATCAGTGCCTGGGTGGCATTTTTGCGCTTTATAATACGCGAAAGATTTTTCTTTACAAAGACTTCTCTTTTGTGTCGTCACCATTTCAAAGATGTTTGTTCTCAACATCCAAGCTTCCACTGTGGATAGCTTAAAATAGGCTGATCAACACTGATTTTGGATCTTTACATTGATTTCCATACCTCTTAATAATTCAATGATGCCTTTGGAAGATGACAGTTTCTGCTGCTTCCTAAGTAATAAACAACACAACTACACAGATGATTTCTGCAGATAATACCTAATATCTCTTCATACAAAGGATTGTGCCTCATACTGCAAAGCCAAGAGCTGATCCATGTTTAATGATGTTTCCATCGATTTAAAAAAGTAGTGTAAAGTATCTTTTTTCGGTAACAATTCTTTCTCTTTTCTTTCTGTTGGCTCTCCTGGAGGAATACTGCCAATGGTAATTACATTTGCTTATTATATGTGTCCATCTTCTGCTCCACACAGACACACACACACTTGCTGAGAAATGTCAACATGTTTCTTTATGTCTATAGTACACTAATCAACATATCAAAATCCAAATTTAGAAACCTAATTCACAATACCACTCCACTACCTTCCCCCTCACTTGGAGTAAATGAAATTCAGCCTTTGTTGGAAGGAAATGTAAAATGTGTTTCACACATATATTTAACACTAATCTGTTCTCCTTACCTTAATTATGCTTTGAATTTCTGTGGAATCTTATATTCCAGGGACTGAATTTACTTTTATAAATATTCATGGATTTTTTTTCCATCTCCAGTTAAACTGCTGCTAAACACTACCATCTACTTTGCTTTTTAGAGAAACTGAGGCACCAGGGAGAAATCTATGGGCCGCCACTTACCCTATTTGCAGGGACAGAAATGGTGGCTTGGAAATCCCTGGGATGAAAAAGCTATGCTCCCAGAAGGAGGATACAATCAGGCTGAAGCAGAAGTGGCCTGCACACGCTGGAGGTGCACTGACATCCCTTATTTTCTCTTTTCCTCAGCACTAAGCAACAACAGAACAGCTGCCCTGTGGCCAGAGAGAAATGATTACAGAAAAGAACAGCTGGAGAAAACAAGGCAAAGCACGTGGACTTTAGTCACTGGGAGTCCTTCGCAGTAACTAATGGGCTGAGAATGTTTCTTTTTTTTTTTTTTTTTTTTCACAAAGTAATCCATATGCAAATTTCCTGCGGCATTCAATATGCACCTCCAAGCTCAGTAAATGTTTTCTATTCTTTTCTGCTTAGCTCTCTCAGCTTTTTCCAATTAGGCCCTGTTTATTTAGAAAAAAAGAAAAAAAAAGAAAAGAAAAATGTCTAAAGCAAGGATTAAGCTGTGTATCTTACGGAGAAAGGAAGAATATTAGAAATTCTTTCAGGGCCTAGAGGATGCATTTTTTCCCCATCCTCCCTGCTGTGATGGGTAATGAGAGGAAAGTAAAAAGGGGCTGAAGCTGTTCCATGCTTTTGGTTTGTTCAGTGAAAAACATGCCTTTGACAATCTGGAATCGAGTCCAAAAATCGTGACAGTTCAGACAATGGTGCCCAGGAAATAAGCCAGTGAGTAAAATAAATAAATAAAAGAAGGATGTAAACCTCAGAAGGACCCACCTGGCATACACAAGCTCTGCGAAGTGAAGGAAATTAGCAACTGGAGGGAAGGCAAAGGTGGAAAGAGAAAGCACTCAGGGCTGAGGTGAGCAGCTGTGTCAGGATGCTACCAGGAATTGCCTCACAGGCAGGGAGGATGCCTAGTAAGAGCCAGCTTCTCACACCCTCAATCCCTGCCACTACACTCCCAAAGCATGCACCTTTCGTTTATCTTATTGAGCAGGTTTCAAACTTGGAGTTGTAGGCCATTTTATTCAATCTGAGACTTGTATGCCATTTATTCCTAAAGGAAAAAGAAAAGACAATCCAGCCAAGTTCCATATTCCCTGAGAGAGAAGAAAAACAAGCAAACAAACAAACAAAAAAACGAACAAACACAAAAACTTGAACCTGAATTCCATGGAAGGAGGTGCCTTGAGAAAGAATCTTTGAGACCAAGAATGGCCTGCCACAAAGGCTGCTAGGAAGCCCAAAGAAATAATCATGATATTTACTAACACGACAGCATCATTTCCATGAGAAGGGGTTCGAAACAGTACTTAGGGGTTGGCACTGGATTAAAGAGCAGGAAATATCCAAGATGTTTCCAGGACTGCAGACTAGATTTTTACCTAAATATGGCTCTGAGCAGTTGAGAGGGAAAAGAAAGTAAAAGCACCAAAACGACAGATGAATTTTTCTCTCCCAGAATTTAGAAATCCAAAAAGCCACGGGGAGAAAGAATAATTAGCCAAGTACACATGGAGAACAAACCTGGCCATCAGGTAACATACTAAGCTCTGCAGAAATCTTCAAGTGGGGTTTTGCCAGGGAAGAGTCACGGCTGAAGAAGCTAACGAAAAGGTGATGGATGCCACACTTGGCAAAGAGAAGTCTCCCTTTTGGCAGTGATAAAAATGACTGCGGGTGGGGAGGTTGTTTGGTGAGGTATTTACCCATGAGTAAGCAAGTAGGACCATCCCAGTCAGGTTTCCACCCCCCTAAATAGTTCTCACCACAAAGGACATTATTACTATTTAAGAAGAAGAAAGGAGAGGTGATCAAAGGTGAGTGGAGGGGAAGAAAGGAGAAGAGAAGGGGAAGAAGAGAAGAGAAAGAAGAAAATACAATTAAAGAAGGCACAAGGTGACTTCTTAATTCTAGCCAAACCTGCTTACATCATCTATGAGAACAACCTTTCATACTTACATTACCCAGTGGCCGTTTATACATGCTAAATTCCATTCCTCAGTGTACCAGTTGAGAAGAAAAAAAGAATCATCTCTAATAGTGTTTCTGATTCTAAGTTCCAAAGACACAGTAATGCTCTCAAATTTCAATTCCTTAAATCTCAAGCTTACAGAAAAATAAACTAAACAAAAGCCTGCCAAAAATCCGGGCTGGCTATTAAAATGTTACGGGCAAGCGCCACGGATTTGAGACTATAGATGGTATCCAGATCAGCAGAAATGTCCTGGCTGGAAGCCTGCAGATCACCAGGAGCGGGCTTGGAGGCCCTTTGTCTAATTCTGTGGAGACCCAGCCCTCAAGCAGCGTATTTTTGGCCTGTCAAATAAAGGCCGTTCCCAGAAAGCCTACGGGCTTGGAGACATCACTTGGATTCTCAGCCCATCCTTTAGTAACACTACATGACTGGACTCCTAGCTTTAGGATGAACATGAAGACACAGCATGGATGATGTTTTTCCAGCTTGCTCCCATGGCCCACATACACTTTTTCCTCTTTTCACTACCCAAGTACTTTCTACCTTCAGCCAACTCTGCAAAATTCCTGAACAGTAATTCTATTACAGAGCAGCCCTGGCCACCACACAAGGGACTCTGGCTCTTTAGACTTTATCTGGCTTCTCCTCCTGCAACTTCACTAAAACACTTGAGCTCCCTGCAAAGAGGAGTTTTTCGCCTCAATGTTCGGGAATACCAGCAGCGCTCAGAACCATTCATACTTGCATTCGGGATCTGAGTAAACCCCACACCTTCCCTGGCAAGCTTGGCAGAGTTTTGTCCTCAAGACCTTGCCCGCAACTCCCAGCATGGCAGAGCGGTGGGAGTGAACCCTGAATATCTTTACTAGATGGCTAAGCTCTCTGCCTCCCACAGAGCCAGGGAAGAAGAAGAGGATCTCAAAGCAGCAGTATCTGTCAATCTGCTCCTTCTTTGAAGGTGTGGCCTAGGGGTCTCAAGTGGAAGAAGAGGATAAGATGATCCGCAGGCAGTAGGCTTGGAGCCCTTTCTCAGAGTGTTTTACCCTGCCCACGCATTAAACCTGTCCTTGTTTATGCAGCAGTCAATGTATCTGGATTGAATAACACCCCGCTGGCTTGGCTGTGTAGTCAATTAATGTCTTTGATCTCACCTTAAAAATTAGTGCATTTAAAAGGAGATGTTTAAGAACTGCTTTTGAGGTGCTAGGAATAAGGCAGGCACCGGAGGCTGTGAATGCCAGAGAACAAAGACTCAAACTACAGGGAACTGCAAGACGAGTCAGGAGCCAGATTTTGCACACCGCAGGCAAGGCAACCAACGGACTTTATCAAGCAGCCCCAAGGATGCACCACCAGGATAGTACTGACATTGAAATTTAGATACTGGCCCCAGCATCAAGACTACAGAACAGGGGATTTAAATAGAAGCCATATTTAAAACATTCGCCATTCATACTTCATTTCAGAATAAACAATCTATTATTCCCTTAAAAAAAAAAAAGCATTGTTAGTACCCATGTCCTCTGCATACCATGGATCTGGAAAAAAAAAGTCTGAGTACCAACAGGGAGACCTTTTGGTGAGTTTTCTTGAATTTTCATTCCAGATCCAGCACAGAAGCACAGGGAAAGAATTTCTGATTTTTTTCCCTTTTGTCATAAAAACTAAGCGTTTACATTATCTGTACAAGTCCATACAAAGGCCCACATCATAGATGTTGCAGACTGCAGACTGTTCTGCATGCAATAACCTTGGTGCAAATCAAGCAGCCTCTCGGGAGTGAGGAAAATGATCCCAAACAAAGGGATTATGGCAGTTGGTGAGTCAGACCTTCCGTCCTGGAATTCCGTGGAGCAAATGCTGGGAATCTCAGAGCTCCTTATAAAGCGCTGACTGGGAACGGAAAGCCGCTGAGTCCTCCCATCAGCCCAGCTGCCGACCTTCCACCACAGTGTCACAGTATTGTCATCTCGCCCCTCAGCTCCCTGAAAGTAAATGCCTGCCACACAGCTGGCCAGCTCAGAAGTGAACAACTGTTCGGTGGAGCCTCTACTGTCTATGTGCCCAGCCCGTGTGTGAATAAACAGGCTTTCTGAAGAACAGCGAGGAACAAAGGGCTATTTTATTAAACCTCAAGCATATGGCTGACCATAGAATCTGATGTATTCACAGGAGTTTCCTGAGCTATTTTTCTTTATTTGTGAATCACTTAGACTTCCTTTTGTAAGGAAGAGCATTCAGACTGAAGGAGGCTAATGAGTGATGCCTAGACGCAGAGCTAGGTGGGACTTAAGACTGATGTGTCCCAAACCCTTTCCTTCTTCCTGGTTCGTTAATCACCAAGTTCTTAATAGGCTACTCTTTTGAATTCAAGACCTTTTCTGATGCTTCATTTAGTCAACCACTTAACAAATATGAGTTGGGCTTGAGGGTGGGTAGGTATCTCAGCAAAGAAGATGAATGGGAGAGAGTCCCTGTCCTTAGGAAGCTTGTCTTGTATATGGGAGAGGGCAAGCATACCAAGAAATTCAATAGCATGTGATGTGAAATAAGATAAAATAAAGACTGTGTAATTCTGAAATGATACCATGTAAGAATGAACTCTGGAGGTGAGTGTCAAGAGTATAAATAGTATATAGTAAATAACTCTATAGCTGTCAGGTGCTAAAAGAAATCTAGTAAGACGACATGAGACCCACGAGGGTCTAAAGGTTGAAAAACAGACCCTGTGAGCAAGCTGCAAGAGAGCCCAGTAAGCTGTGGTGAAGAGCTACAGGATCAGACGTCTGCAGTGGGCTGCTGGAGGCTCTAGTCCAGCTTTGTGTCCCAATCGGCAGTGGTGGACCTGTGTTGTCAGCCGGCAAAGGGTAAGTGAGGTCCGTTATTATGCTCTGAATGTATGTGAGATTCTCACATTATTGTATTGGAAACCTGCTTCTTAAGGTGGTGGAGTTACTAGGTGAGATCTTCAGAATTTTATGGGCTCAGAAGAATTTTGCCTTCATGATTGGAAGAAGTGCCCTCATAACAAGGGTCCTGGAGAGCTATCTTGCCCCTTCTCCACGGGGACAGGGAAAGAAGGCACAGGCAGGCAGCAGCCCCCACTAGATACTCACATGCTTGTTTGGCTTTGATAGTCCCAGTCTTAGAATGAGAAATACATAGGTTTCTTTAGTTTAGGAGCCACTTAATCCAGTATATTTTGTTACTGCAGCTTGCAGTAACGAAAGTAGCAAAACAGCTTTAAAATTAAAAGCAAACTATATAGCCCCTTTGAATAATATGTTTCTCTTGACTTCCTCTAGGACAATGAACAAGGCCATTCCAGAGCACACATTCACCTATGGCCTTACCTCCATATTTTCAGGTCCTGTGATCTGAAATGTTTTAACTTATCACAGATGTAATTAATAAATTTCAAAGTGCATAGCAGTCTGAGTACACGAAGCAATCTCTCACAGTCCCTGTTTGGCCCTCCTAAGCCATCAGTTCTCAACCAGTAATCTACGCTGTATAGTCTACCATTTAGTAAGTGAGTAGCTCCATTAATTTGGCCATCTACACACAGCCGAATTTGTGATCACACACACCTATTTTACTCATGACCCTATCAGGCAAGGACATTGAGTGTAACAGATGCCATAACGTAGCTGCTTCCTCTGAGCATGACCACGGCGCTGTTTGACTTCATAGGGGGAAAGAGAAACATGTGAATGTAAATAAGATCAGGTGCTGCATGAGCCTCACTGGAGATCTTGGATGACCCTCTGTGCTTTAGGGGGTGCCAGGCTCAGATTAAAAAGCTTTAGGGGGTGCCAGGCTCAGATTAAAAATCAAACTTTTCTACATGGTTAGCCAACAAGACTAATATGATATAGTCTCTCCTCCTCACACAGATCCTGTGAGACATGACGTGTGGACCCTCTGGAGCAGCGGTTTTAAACCTGTGAGTCGTGACCCCTTTGAGGGTTGCGTATCAGATATTTTCATCTGATTCGTAACAGTAGCAAAATACAGTTATGAAAAACAGCAATGAAATAATTTTATGATTGGGGGTCACCACAACATGAGGAACTATTATAAAAGGGTCACAGCATTTGGAAGGTTGACACCCACTGCCCTGGAGGGAAGAGGATGTGAAAATAAGTAACACTGTACATTTAAAATACGAAGACATCCATCCACAAGAAGAATGTGGCAGGGGACAGACCCCACCCTCACTGTCCTCAGAGGAATCCCACACTGCTAACACCTACACATAGAAACAGCCTTTGTGCTGGCAGGCAGCAACCTAGTGCCCAATACTCACAGAGATGCTGGCACTCAGTCCACAATAAAGCGATGAGGACACTGTTTTGGTGGGCTGGCCACTGATAATCATTTATTTACTACACGTTCTAACGAGGCGTGCTTGGTCTCAGGATGTACCACTCTGGGAAGACGAGAGAACGCTGGCCTATGGTACGCCAGTGGAATCTGCCGGCAGCGTGCTGAGCGCTGTCCAGTGGAGTCTTCAGAAATTGTCATTTTGTTCTTTGTCCAAGTTTTTCATAGGAACATAGTTTGAAAGATCCAGTTGTTTCTTTCAATGTCCTGATGTCCCGCCAAACTAAATTCAATTGATTGAAATATAGCCTGCTGATGCTTTTGTGGGGCTGGAGAAGCGATGGCAACCTTCCACCCTTTTGCTGAATGGTGTAATTGGCCTGCCATAGAGTATTGGGAAATTTTAACACATTCTCCATTTGGCCAAGCTTACCAATTATTCCCCAGTTCCTATCAGAGCCACAGACTTTTCTTTTTGGGGGTCATTAAGCTTGTCAAAACTAATTTGTCACCACAACTGCTGACCCTCATTGCTCTGACAGCAGCACAAGCATCACCCTAAATAGACTCTTGCATTTCAAGAAAGTAAACGGCTTGTCAGGACCTGCTGTGCTCTTGCTGCATAGTTGATAGTGGCCTTCTGGCCCCAGAAGACGTGGAAACAGTATCCCTTAAGTGACATGGGTCACAAGGCCCATGTACTAATCATTTTGCTGTTACAAAAGAAATAAACATCTACAATGGATAAATGCCTGGAATACAGGACTAAACCTGATATGTGACAAAAATATGCTGTTCTCCAACTATGACAAAATCTGAATATATTACACCATCTCTTCGTGCAACCACCCAATGGAAGTCAGGTGGAATTAAACATGCCATAAATCATGGGTCCTTAATAAGCCAGTCAGAATAACATTCTTTGAAAGTTTCTTGATTGTAAATGCAAAAATATTCCAAAGTCAAGGTTGCCAACATTCAAAAGGAAGAAGGAAAGTTGCTATGAGGAAACAGCGTCCCACTCAGAAACCGTACTTTGCGGGCTAACCCATGTTGAGAAGAATTACCAACCATTTGCTCAAGTTGGCAGTTTTAGGGAGCCTGAACACAAGTCTCTGCATATGCAGACGAAGCAGGGAACAGGGCTATGACTTTCAAAACTACATGGGGGCTCTTTACCATTTGGCTATCACAATAAGTTCCATTAACCCCTTCAGGCCCATAGTTAATACACAGGAACTAATGAAACTTGCTTCAATGAAAATGAATTATGATCCCAAGGCATTTTGTTATAAACATGGAAGAAGAAAGTATCATAAACTAAAGAATATTATCTTTTTGTTCTAAAGTATATTAATAACTAAAGCTGAAGTAATGGGCCTCAACTGTATTTTCTTGGTGGCATGATAAATTCAATAGGATGATCACTTTTGTAAAGAATGGAAGCCTGCCCTCATGCCTCACTAGACTCTCCCCGAGGAATCTTAATTTTTTTTCCTATTTAAAAGGTTACCAGTTTTCTAATGGAAATTAACACTATTGGTGGGTAAGTGGTCACATGGTTTGAATTGCTTCAGAAAGGCCCAGGCTTTAGATGTTTACTTACATTTCTACAAACAAGCTGTAAGCTGGTAGTCAGCCACTGATGTCATACCTCTGAGCAGTTTTGTGCTAGCTTCTCATCTGAGGGGAGATTACAGGACAGCTGGGGCGCAGCACGGAGGGGACAGTACAGAGGTGGGGGAGGTGGAAGCCAGCGAGCCTTGGGAGTCGCAGATGCAGCTGAATTCTAATGATGTCACTCAGTGTTCTCTCTGGCAGGGGGACCCCACCCCCAAGCCCTGCACTTTCAGTGAGGAGTAAGCTAAAATCTTGGCAAGGCAGAGAGTAACAACGTCCTGAACTGGCAGCCAAGATCTGGATGGAATTTTAAGTTGTTTTCTCCCCCAAAATGTCCAACAAGATCTGTTATAATTTAAGAAAGGGGAAAAAAGAGATTTATTGATGGCTAGAAAGCCACATTTCAGAGTTGCCAGTGCTAATCAATAACTGGAATTTGACAAAAGACCATGTTCCACTCAATAATGAAAAGGACACACATAGAAAGGCAAGTATAATTACGTGGTATAAATAAGGGAGAAGTTGCCAGAGACTGCGTGCTGCCAAGTGCCTCAAATATGCATGTTCTTTGAAAGACTTATTTTTGTGTCTATGGAGGATGAATAAACCTCACAAGAAAAAAAAAAAAAGGCTCTTCCCAAACCTTTGCTCATTTCTGGAACTGAACTCTTTTTGCAGGTTCTCAAATGCCTGATTTTGTTTTCCATTAATCTGACATGTTCACACATCTGTATTCTAGAGCTCGGTGGTGGGGCAACTTATAGAGGGAGAATGCTGGGGTATGAGGAGAGGCCAACCACCCCCCACCCCGGACATCTGTACTGTACAGGGTCAATTGAGTAGACCTGTGAAGTCCGAGTACCCAGAGAACACTGAAGATGTTCAGATCCATAGCCGGGATTCCCATCCTTGAGATCTCGGTGGCACTGCCAAGGTCAGGTCGGCTGTGTGCTCGTGGGTCCCTCTTCGCACTCTGAGATCTGACCGGAGGAACACTAGCTGTCAAGAGCTATGACAGCTCCCTCCTCAACCCAAAGCGTAACACCTACACACAGGGGCATGTAAGAGTTAGCGTTGGGCCACTGGGCTCTGAGAATGCCAGAGACGCCATGTTAGATGTCTCCACCAGATGCAACTGACAATCTTGCTGTGAAGCTAGAGCGGGGTCAGGACTCACTGGAACAACCACAGCCCATGGCTTCTGGGGAATGTAGAATAAAGAAGACATGTCCTTTGTGGACAGTGCCAAGGGCAGGCCTTCCATGTCCCTTATGTCAGTCTGCAGCTTTACCTCTGAAGTGGATTGTCATGAAGCTGCTACAAATGGGGCATTACATCCCATCAGTAAACTGGAAGCTTTCTTCAATCTGTGAAGGTGCATGGGTTGCTTTGGGCTGTAAGGAACATTTTCAATAAACCACTACATCAGCATGTTGAAGCATAGAAGTTCCTGACAGCTGCATGTACCTTCCAAGCAGACACACACACACAGAGTGCTGGGAGGCAAGCATACGGGTGAGGCCGCCACAGCTCTGAGGAGAGAATGTACTATGTTTACCATAGATTGATGATACTAATTTAGGAAACCATCAGTAAATGCTATGTATCTCCTCAGCCTCTCACATAGCCTTTTGTAGACAGAAAGATAAATCTGAGCCTCAGAGTGAGCTCATTTAATTTTCACCTGACAGCCAGTAATAATGGAAGCATCTTACAAAGCTTATGTTTCGATGAAAAAAAAAAAATCCATTCCTGGCCATACAAAACACGCTTGCATTAATTACTTTTCCTTTGCAATTGCAGTTGACGAAAGGTCAAGAACTGACATGCCCCCTCCCGTGTACACACACAGAATACCATCACCGAAAAAAGGGGTAACATATGAAGAGGATCCTACTCATCACTTCCAATTTCTTTTCTTTTTCCTAATTTGCCAGGAATTCAATCAAACACTCTGTACTTTGGATACTACACGTAATTAAGTGGGATGTTCTGAAATGAGTAGCCAAAAATATCACCAGGCATATACCAAGGCTCAAGCGTGCTCCACCTGGTGACTTTTCTGTATTTCTAATGCTGCCTGTGGCCTGCAACAAACCTCACTCTTCATGCTGGACTAACTGAAAAGAGCAAGAGACGAGAAGGGCCTCATTTCACAGGCTGTCACCACCAAAGCTACCAGGTGAAATGTCTTAGAACAATGTCAAACCCGCAGCAGCGTTTCCAGTGGCCAGGACGACGTGAGGTGAGGTGTTTCTTCCTGAGGACACCTTAGTGCTTTGCCTTTACAGCTGTAAAACTACCTTACCTTTAACAATACCATGCAAGGCACAGACTTAAGAGTGTTGCTGCCTTCCGGAAGTCAATTATAAATCGTTCTTAACACAGCTCTGCTAATGAACAACTGTGCCACCAACAAAGCAAAATACTCTCAGGGCAACTGCCAGTAAAAATAATAAACCTGTCCTGAGGTTTCTACTGTGTTTGCAGAAGACATACCAAAATAATAATAATAATAATAATAAAGAGCTGCCTTTGTCCTGCCTCTTCACTGATGATCTTACAATGCACCAACTTCTCTGAGCCGCACCCCGAGTCTTACTCATGGGAACACAGCAGATGTTAAGATCTGCAGATTATTTTATACTTCCTGTCTTCTGAACCGAATGTGTGGCTAGGGAGGACGGTCAGTGCAAGGTGAAGCCTGGAAGTGTCGTTTCTTCCAAAGCTCAGTCACACCCGGACTCTGTCTGTCACTCTCACCCAGCAAAGACAAGGTGCAGAAGTACAGGGTGATGGTCAAGAGCTACGGGTACTGAGTGAGTCCTGCTTCTTCATCTGTACCACTCTTTCAGATCCCACGAAATGGAGGGAATTAGAAAATACAACATATATGAAGAACAGCCTCATGTAATCAGAGACCGTGTAACCTTGAACACCGGGTCTGTGTACATCCTGTGTTACGAGCCTGTGGCTGCCATTGCCCACAGAACCCAATCCTCCTGAGCAAGCATTTGCATTTCAACAGGCACTCCCACTGTTGGGAGAAAACAGTCACCATAAAAACAACCTGAGAGGAAAAGGTTTCTTACATCCTGCAGGTCACAGGTCATCATGAAGGGAAACCAGGATAGGGGACCAAGCAGAAAACTGGAGCAAAAAACTGAAGCAGAGACCGTGGAGGAAAGCTGTCTTCTGGCTTGTTTCCAGGCTCATGGTCAGTTGCCTTTCTCCCACAGAACCTGACAACCTGACTAGCTATGCCTGGGCCTTCCTAAATCAATTAGCGATGAAGAAGAAGAGCTATAGACTCTCCCACAAGCCAATCTTGCTGGACACAGTTTAGCAACTGAAGTTCCCTATTCCCAGGTGTGTCAGAGGACTACTGATGTTAACCCTGACACCAATGCAACAGCAGTTCCATCTTTTCCCTTAACCATTAAGCCAAAAACAAGCTCAAATGGGGCAGGAGTGTTCCCCTCTCCTGGATGCTCATCTGCCTATGATGAACAGAACACAACCAGAGTGCTTCCTCATTCAGTGAACAACTGAACGGGGTTGAGAAATCCCTCTGCTGTTGCTGTAAAGTAATGGGTTCTTTGGAGGCTCTCTGAGAAACGACTGTTGTAATTGGCAGGAGCCAAGAAAGGCTTATAAAATTAAAAGCAGAAAATATTTATTGAGCAAATTCCAAGAATTCTAAGACTGTAATAAATCTAACAGGTGTTGGTGGGCTGAAATTGACTTTACTGAAGCAAAGCTTTTTCGCAGATGATGCTAATTGATGATATATAAAAAAAAATGTCACACTAACAGATTCAAAATTTTACCAGCCTAGGCAACTTTGGTACGGTGTGATTTATATACTGTAAAATCCATCTGACTTAAAAGTAAAATTCAGTGATTTCTAGTATGTTTTCTGAGGTGTACAACTCTCATCAGAATTTAGTTTAGAACAATGCTATCACCCCAGTGAGAGTCCTTGCACTCATTTCCAGTAAGTCTTTGCTTCTGTCTTCAACTGCACACATCCTCTGATCTACCTTTTATGGGGCGGGGGGGGGGAAGCCCTCAAAACAAAAAACATCTGACATTTAGAGGACTACTAGGTCAGGCACATGATTGAAACAGCTTCTTGGTAAATCTTGGGTGTTTAATAATGACCAGTACGGACCTGTGTGACAGAATGTAGTCAGTTCATTTATATTTGTTATGTATAATTGAAAATATTTCTTTAAGGTTGTTTCTCTATAAAACATCTCTCCCCTAATGAAACATCACTGTTAGTATTTAACACTGTGTATTTATTGATTCATTTGTTATAAAGGCAGAAACAGGAGCTATGGCTCAATCTTCAGTACTGCAATTATACTTCAGGGATGTAATTATTATGGAAAATGTTGTAGAAGCACTTATTTTTATGTGCCGTTACTTCAAGTATATGTCTGTATACCTTGTATAGGTGTATATACATAATGATATATATGTATATTAACCATTAAACCAATCATAAGATACTATATTTTCCTATGTTGCTTTTAAACATCCTTAGCCTCCAAAAGCCACAGTCTAACAACAACAACAACAACAACAAACAAGGCATGTGAAACCTTGTTTCAAGTTGTTGATCAAGAGAGTCTAAGAGATTCCCAAAACAATACAGGCTATTACTGTTGCTCTTGGTTGCTTTCCAGAACTTGAAGGACATCATAAACTTCAGACACAAGATCTGAAGGAATTCAGCTGGAATTGGCTGGAAGTCTTCTCCCTATGGTCTACTTTTCATACTATCGGAAAGTGCTAACCGAGCTGCCTAGGGAGGAAAACAACACATCGTACCGAAGCATATGAATCAATGAACGAACAGCTCAACAAGATATCCGTAAGGGTGCAATTACGACACTTACTTCACTTCGTGGGGTTAACCAAAAGCTTTCCAATTGTAATTAATGCCTGCTAAACAAAAGAGAATTCACCCATGGTTCTAGAAACTTAGCTACCTCCCAGTGGCTGCTACCAACTGCATTCCAAACATGTATGCTTATACCTACAGGTTAAGTGTAGTCACCTCCCTTCATCAAAAATAAAAAGCTTCTTTTTGTAGCAGCAGAGACAATTACAGAAATAAACAACTGGTCAAGATACAGAAAACACAGAGTGAGTGATGCCCAACCCCAACTGATGTACCTATAAGGTAACCCAGAAACCTAAGGCTCAGAGAACACGGAGAAAGAGGAGGTAGAAAGGTTGAAAGAGCCAGAGAATCAGGAAGTCTGCTATAAGATGGTTTCTCCTTCCCTTCCTTCCTCCCTCTCCTTCCCTCTCTCCCCTCCACACACACACACATGGGTGACAGGGAACAGCATCCATAAGATCTCAACAGTATGTTTGCTTAAACAAGACCTACACAGTGACAACAACAGTTGACATTCCAACGTGGATGGGGTAACTTCACAAGGCTCCACCCTTAAAAGAAGAGCTACACAGCAACTAGAGCGGCTGAAAAGAGAGACAATTAGTCTTCTCCAGGAATGACTGCTCTGATACACTATCCAATCTGCCAATCTGACCCAAACACACACGCACAGGAGCAAAATTAAATGGACTCAATAGGTCATATTATGCATGCACATATATACACATATGCATACATGTCACGGATTTGAGAGATGATGGTAGGGCGGAAGCAGGGAATGGGAAGATTTGGAGGTGGGAAAGAGAGGGGTAGAGATGATGTAAACATGCTATTCTTATATAAAATTTTCATAAAAAATTAAAAACTATAAGAAAAAAGAGACTGTGTTAAGAGTTACATGACCTGACCTAAAAAAGGTGTCCATTCTATTCTGCAAAAGAGAAAAGCAATGTGTTGAGAACTATGAGATAATCTGATTACAATTTCTGCAGTCAAAGTCCTGGCGGTGTCCTTATGTGTGTCTACAACCATAAAGAATGGGCAGATAATACCCACTCTACTCTTAACAATTGCAATTTTAAGTGAGAGTTGGATGGGGTCAAAGGGTGAGGAAAACACTTGTATAATGTGGAAAGCAAACATTTCTTGTTTGAAAAACTCTATAAATTATACCTTTTAAAACTATAATTCTATTTTCCATTTTCCATTAACTCAGATTATCTTCATTATCCCTGCCTCCTCACCAGAAATCTAAATTTGTGTGTCTTAAAATATGAGGTGGCTTCTTGGATCACCTAGGTTATAACTTAAGAGATCTTGAAATTGACTTTAAAATCTGCTCTTGCTAAGGGGCTGAGGACCTTGACACCATGACTGTTATGTAGAAGAAACAGCCGAAGACTCAGAAGACTCAGGATGGAGCCTGGCTTTTGTTGTCTTCCATCTTAGTACAGAATGGGCTAGTGAGATATGGTACATGTTTAGTCTCATAGGCTGATAAAGGTAAGGCCCACAGTACTGTCTCAAGACCCAATGCACTTTAAATAAAACAAAAACTATCAGCACAACAACAACAAAAGGTTCTAAAAGAGAGACTGCATAATTAATAGTGCCAAATAATTATCACACATACAAAAAATATTATCTGTGAGAGAAGCCATCGTTAGTTTAACCATTGTTAGTTGAAAGTTGTAGATTGGCAAAGATTTTTATCAAAATATGCAAATGGCATTTGGAAGCTCAACAAGACTCTGTGATTCTACTTTTCTTCACTGAGTTTTTTCTTCTTTACATAGTTTTGTCATTCTTTTCCATTTCAACATTACTCCTTTGACAATAAATCCTTTCACATAAGTATGAAAATCCAGGAAATTAGACAAATGATAGAGGGCAACTCAGTTAATTATCGCAAATTGGACACACTCTGGTAACCAGGACAGATCAAGAAATTGAAATGTTTGATCATTAGTTCTAAAAGAAATTCAACCTTTAGTTACAGGGGAGAAAGTGAATTAGCAATTATATTTTGGGCGTTTAGACAGTTATTCCATGCATGGGGTTCAGACTGGACTGTCTGGAGGAAATTTAAGTATGAACAAGAGAACAAATTTAAACATGACTTTTCAGAGTCTGGAGGCAAACCATCCATTGGAAAAAGTGTTAGGCTCAATCCATAGGCCTGGCTGCCTCTCCACTGTGTCACAGAGTGCCAGTCAGGACCAATGACTCCTGCATACTTGAGTCACAGAAAGGAAGCCAGAACCTTGAGTCACCATCTCTAGGTTCACCTCACCCCTAGATTTCCTTTGTCATCAAGATGTCGTGTAATGCAATGCATGTGATCCGGCAAAGCTGACAATGAGACTTACTGTTCAGACAGGTTAAAACATGATTAATTTGTCAGCACAGTGAAGATTCAGGTTGAAATAGCGATCTCTTTTTCGCCCTTAATCTCACCCTGAACAAGAGGGTGCTTAGAATTCATGTTCAGATAGAACTGCACCAGCCGTAAGGAGAGCTGACCCTTGAGGTGACTGTTCCTCCTTGTGCTCTGCAGGCATCACCTCCAGAAAGGAAGATGACTGCGCAGCAAGGTACCCGTGGGCAACCGTCCTCTCATCTTACGTAGAGCAGATGGCTGGCAGTTTTTCGACTTCTTCAAAACTGATGGACAGAAGTCATGACCAGTTCCTGGGAAGCAGAGGTCTCAGGACCATAACAACATTGTCCCTGACAGTCAATGACCACTTTCACTGTATTGTGGTCTCCGAAAGCCCAGGACAGCTATTAGACCCTTATAGAAATTGCTGTTCCCAAGAAGACCGAGAACTGAAACACTCAGTTTTCTGTGTAGTAATTAACTAAAATAACATGGCTGGGTGTGATGGTGTATGCTCTTTAATCTCATCACTGGGGAGACACAGTCGGATGGATCTCTTTGAGTTCAAGGCCAGCATATGGTCTACATGGTGAGGTTCAGGACAGCCAGGGCTACATGGCGAAAATCCTCACTCAAAAATACTAAACGTAAAAATACAAATAATCCAGGCCTCTTTGTTTCCGAATCCCAGGCCAATCTCATTAGGATTCCAAATGGTCACATTCAGAGTCACCTGAGGACTAGAAGTTTAGACAGTTCCGCCCCACTGCCTAGAAGTTGAGTAAAATTAAGAAGGAAGCACTTTCACAGCATGCTTTCAGTTGAAAAACCTGGGTAATGAACTTCAGATAGATTCAGGGATAATTTGGTACCTTGATGGTAAACACTAGCTACCACACAGAGTAACTCATTTGGAATTACACAGCTGTTTTGTATTGCAAATGAATAATGTGCGCAGCATTCACACAGAACCAGGAAGTCTGAATTTTGTTGCAGTTTTCATCTCTGCCTAAATACAAAAGGCCAGCGCTAAGGTAACTGGAAAACAATTATTATAGGAGATCCACAGGGCCGCACAATCAAACACACACTGCTGCCAGGCAGAGGCCCTCTGGCTGCCTCAGACACTTCCTCAGGAGATGAATGAACAAGACCCTTGCTGTTTTACTGATGCTGGTGAGGATTAGGATTAAATGCTCACAGGAAGCATTTCTTAATGCTAGAAAGAAAACCCCCAAGGTAGTTTAATCTTAAAGGCTTTATATTGTGAAAAATCTTGTTTGGTTGGTTGGTTGGTTGGTTTTATTTACAATGAAATCCTCTACATGAGACTAAGTCCAAAATGTCTTCCTTTTTTTTGTCCTATTTCATTTAGGCAAGCACATCCATGATTTGGGAAGAACATACTTTCAGCCTAAGAATGCAACACAGAAAAGGGCATCGGTTTTCCAGATGAAGTCCAAACTAAGGTGGCTCTGCCCCTTCCCCACCCTAGGAGACTTCCTCAGTGTCTGGAGACATCTCTAATTGTCATAACTGACGATGCCTGTGTAGTGGCGGCAGGACTACTACCACTGAGCAGGTGCCAGGCAGAGAAGCCTCTGAACACCCTTTGTACACCCTTTGTACTGTCCCCTCCCAACGGTAGCTATCCATGCTGAGGGCTGGAGACCTTCTCACAGTGTTGAGCGTGAAATGTTTGTGGGAGCCGCTAGGACAAGATCCTCGAGCCAGACAGGACACTTCAGTTTGTTCTAAACTCTATTTGTGAGTGTCTTATGTGAGACTGGCCTTTGTGATGGGGGAAGGGATGGAAGGGCTGGAGGGACACAAATATTCTCCAGAATTAACTGAGTTTCAAAGTAGATTCCAAAGCACAAGCTGCCTAAAGTCACCTTGCTATATGATCTTGCTCTTCTAAATAGAATAAACAAGGTATGAAAGGGAGGGGTGGGGGAGACAAAAGTTAAGGCTCTCATCACTACCAGAATATGGCACCATGGCATCGTAACTAATACTATGCTTCTTAAAAAGAAGAAACTTTGTCGGCTCAACTCAGACCCTCATGTCCTTAGGAAAACACTATCCGCTTTATGACTGATGTGACATGTTAGGACCTAAACTGGATTTTAACAGACGGAGAGATACAGAGGGCGAGTCTGAAAATTATACACCACTTCAGATCACATAAACAAGAATATGAGGATGTGAAATTTTGATTATTTTATTTTTGTAAACATAATTACTACCTGAGTTACTGAAAGCTGAATAAGATTCTCATTGTAGTCAATCATAAACCTCACAAACCTGTATGAAATTTCTTAAAAGGAAATTCTCACACAATCAACAATTTATGAGCTTAAATCACTGGATTCCTCTAAGTGCGAAAAATAAGTGGACATATGGTACGAATTCTCACCCATTTCTACTTTATTTCGCAAGTGAGATGTGTAAAGCTCTCCAAGACCTTCCCTGCCACACATGAAAACAGAGTAAAAGTTCTGGATTTACACTTTCTTTTCCCCTTTCCCAACATGAAATTTTTATGAATTACATACATTGGCAGGTCAAGAACTGAATTTCAGTAAACTAGTCAATGGATACTACTGGAAACGACACATTTCAATGAATGTGAAGGGAGCACGACTTCCCCTACTGTTTCTTCATCTTTCCTAATCAGACTCTAGGTACAGGACCAGAGTTTTTGTACCTCTGAGGCCCAGGTAACAGTCTGGGGGGGATGTCTCTATTCAAATACAATAGTCGTATTATGCAGAGCTGCCAGAGTCCTTCGTTCATATACATCAAGAAATAAGGACAACAAAGTATCTTCGTCCTATATAGAATCTCAGCTGCTTGGTAATTTTAATGCAGCGAAGCTTAAGTGGAAGATAAACTATCACCTATAAACATATCCAAGTGGCTGAGCTAGTTTCCAAGTCCATCCATAGCCTTTGCGTACTCAGAAAAACCAATCATGCACAAATGCAGAGGGCAAAGGCAGTGGCATGGAGATACTACAATGAAAGTATTAACATTAAAAACAGGCCTCTTACACTGTGAGTGCGTGTCCATGTGCACACATTTGTGAACCTAAATAAACATTAAAGCCTCTGGATTACAGTATATCTGTGGAGTTGAAAAAGAACTGAACTACAAAAGCATGTCCTGAGCTCAGGCAATTTTATTTTTTCTGTGGCCTTCAACGTCATCAGCTAGAGAAAGGGGAATAATAGTCAGGACTCAAAGGGCTCCAGAAATGTTGACATTATAATGAAGACAGAGCAAGGGAAGGGAGAGATGAGGCAACTGGAAAATGTGATAGTGCCATGGAGGATGTGCAGGATGTGAATGACGAATGAGATCAAAGAAAAGCTTCTAGAATCAGAAACTCTCAGCAGAGCTTGAGAGATTACATAGTCCTGGAGCTGCCGAGTATTTCGAAAGTGGGCATTTAATATTATCATCTTATATTCCGAATGCAGAGAAATAGCTCTTTCTTTCTTTGTAATGCAAACTTTGGTGACTCCAGCTCTATAAACCTTCTGGGCTGATGAAGATAAGCCCACTCTGAAGAGCAGCCAAGGAGATTCTCCATGGGGAGCAGAGGGCAGACACAACAAATAAGAAGAGCTCAGAGGGCTCAGGAGCAGGCATGAGGACTGAGGATGTGGGCCGTTCGT
This sequence comes from Meriones unguiculatus, assembly GCF_030254825.1. NCBI lineage: Eukaryota > Metazoa > Chordata > Mammalia > Rodentia > Muridae > Meriones > Meriones unguiculatus. The sequence continues at coordinate 44,813,287 of NC_083349.1, forward strand.
CTAAAGAGGGCATGACCGTGCTAAAGACTGAATGAAAACCTCTTGTTCAAAATCATCTGAGAAACAGTCCTTACACTGGCTGTCAACATAATTCTACAAGAGCCTGAACTATTCTATGAGGAAAACCTGGCAGGTTCAGGTGGCGACTGAACCTACATCTGAGCAGAGTGTCCAGTTTTATTTTTGCATTTATACTGTCTGTCTCTTTCACTGTCGCTGTCTCTTGTTCTCTGAGAAACTCAAAGCACTGAACAAATGACTTTCATAAACTCTCCAATTAGATGCCAAAAACAAACTAGAATCCACAATGCTTAACGTTTTACCTATGCTCATTTAAGTCAACATGTTTAACCGTTTTTTTAAAAATCACATTGGTTATAGCTATCCTGAGTAATCTCATATATTCATTGGTGAAAAAAAAAAAATAAAGCTAACATCATATACAGGCCCCTACCAAAAATACCATATTAAAAACCTCTTCCAAAGCCCTCATTAAAATATTGCACCTGTCAACGACACATAGCTATATGAGGTGACTGTAAGTGAAAACTGCTAAGGTAAATTAGTTATATACACATATATATTAAACTCCACGTAGGTGAAACACCATAATGCTGTTGCTGCCTCATCAGCCCAATAGCCAATCAGGTCTTGACGGGCCATATGTGTATTTATAAATATATCCGCTCATGTAAAGGTCGTGCTGTTCACTGCTCAGGGAAACGAGGCACATTTGGAACCATCCCTAGAAGATTTGGGTTCCTTAAAAAAATATTTTGACAATTGGTGACGAATGCAATCCTGCCCCCATATGTTTCCTACTATTTAAAGGGAAATGACACCACTCAGTTGCCATCCCAGTAACATGTGATTTTTTTTTCCTTTTAATAATGAAGTTAGGAGATGGGAGGAGGAGGAGGTTAGCCACCCCACATATTTGAATTCCGGAAATATCTTCCCAAACTTTTCAGAGTCCAGAGGCTTGTGTCTCAAGAAGTCTGCTAGTCCACATGGTACTGTGGACTAAGGCACTGTGAGTTTGACCATGCTCCAGTGAGAATATGAACAACACAAATTGAACTTTCTTCTTCTCCTTCTCTTTTTCTTTCTTCTCCTCCTTTTCCTCCTCATTCTTTTTTGGAGAGGTTTGGAGGGTGAACCTGGGAGAACTGAGAAGTGAGTATGATCGGGGTTCATGTTGTGAAATTCCCAAATTAGCGATAAAAATATTATGAAGAGGGGAAAAAAAACTCGCTGGCTCTTTCAGAAGACTAGCATTTAATTCCCAAAACTCACATGGCAGATAACAACAGTCTGTAACTCTGACGCCCTCTTCTGCCTCTGCTGGCACCACACTCACAAGGTATACATACATACATGCAGGCAAACACCAACACATAAAATGAAAATAAATCTGAAATAAATTTATTTATTTCATAAATAAATAAATAAATCATAAAATGAAAATAAATGGTACTGTAAGTCACAGGAGAAGCTTAACTTCCACACTGGAAGAGGAAGCAGAGAATTAACTAGTGGGAGGGCAAGTGAGGTAGGTAGGTAGGTGCTTGCTGGGAGCACTGCCTCTGCCCCATGGCCTGCGTGCTTCCTGTTGAGTGGAGTCTTTGGTAAATTGGGAAGGAGGGCCTCTTCTGAATTATTTCTTAACAATCTTTGTGGAAACCTCTCCTGGCTTCGTTTGAGAATAAATCCACCAGGAGTTAGAATTACATGATAGGACTACAAGATCCAAGGGCCAGAATACATTTCAAATACCGCACACCCCTTTAATTAAATCTCACTCCATTCTCTCGTACCAAAAACATAAGAAAGGTCTCTCTCTATGGCATGGTGGACAAAAGCTTTCCAGAAAAATAAATCAACAAAAAACAAAACCATAATCTGGAAAAAAAAAAAGAAAACCCAAACAACCAATTCTTGTGTGACAAGATGGAAAGGTATGAAAATATTTTGAGAGAACTTGTTTAATTGCCCAGCAATGCCTTCCGTTCAATTTAGTCCTCGGATCGGAATAACCATGACAGATGGCTCCTGCTAGTTACAGGGGAAAAAAATTAGTTAAATTTTCAGTTAATGCAGCCTTCTGTCATGTTCTCCTACTCTGAGCTGGTGAGTCTGTTCAGCAGGCTCTGAACTGCAGGCTGCTAGCTGGTGACCAGCTCTCACTTACTGGCTGCAGAACTCACACCCTCACACCCCAAGACAGCGTATGCTCAGCAGTCCGAGCAGAAAGAGAGTCTCAATTCAGATGACAAAAGCCCTGGCTAGAGGACTCGTTTCCACCCATGTTGGGACCCCCATTTTTACACATGAAGCCGTGTTTCAAACATAAGCATGGAGAGGAGAGCCCTAGGCTCCAACGGGCTGCTCTCTCCTTGTAGCAGAATAAACTCATATCTGATGCTATAATTACAACCCTAATGGACACAGTTAATTTATTTTGAAGAAGTGAAGTTGATATCCACTAGTGCTATTATTAAGAACACTAATGAGACCTGCTCGGGAAGAAAAGAAAGGATTTATTGAATTCCTTTTGGCACCCGGCACAGCTTAGTAATTTTGAGAGCCCATCAAAACAGCAGATATATACCCTGCTCAGATGTGCTGCACAGGATGTGAGCTGGGTTTCAGATTTTCAATAACAAATCTGTCACTCTGATTTTAATTAGACGGCTTAGAGCAGCTACATCAATAATGGCAGAATGACGGCTCAGTTCAAAGATCATAGAGATGTTACTCTACTTTAATAGTTCTTTTATACAAGTACGTATTTCAGAAGTTTGCAAGGCATTCATCTTGACTACCCCTTTTACCAAAGAAGAGGGGAAAAAATATCCCTAATTGAATTGAACCAAGAACAGTAGCAGTCACCAGCGTTGCGACACCAGGCTGTTGCATCCAGCTGGTTAGGAGGTCTAATTTCACACCACGCCGCAAGGAAATGCTGCTAACTTTTATTTGTGAGTGCAAAACAGTAATATTTCATGACAGCAAAAGGCCAGCTGATGCCACTAGGTGCACCCTCCCTGGATCTAAACTTCAGAGACATATGGAGGTCTCCGTTGAGTCCTGACAAACAGGGAGGGCTTTCTCATGAAACGCTCACAGAGGAGAGAGAGGACTTCACGCAGGGAGAAAGGTTCAGGCCTTCCTTGAGGACGTTTACAAGCAACTGTGAAAGTCTCACTCTGAGAGTTCCACCAAGTATGAGGTTTCCTTGGGGAAAAGACCGGCAGTGATTGAAGGGCAGGGCAAGGCACAGGGAGCTGCCATTGTATTGTCACTGGTTCTCTTGACATGAACTCACTGGTTCGTTATGTAAATGAGGTATAAAAAAGCATCCAGCCTAGTAAACACTTTAATACACATAGCTCTGCACATGGATGGGACTGTGTGAGTCCATTAGTGTGCATACAGCTATGTGTCACGGGATGGTCTTCAGTCGATGCTGAACTATACACATATGATGGTGGATACATAGGATTGTAAAAACAAACAAACAAACAAAAAACCAAAATCCATAGCATGGCCAGTGAAACACTAAGATCACATGTTGCTGGAACTGCTGGTAGAAAGAAAGCAACTGTGGTACCAGTCCTGAGAGCGCAGAGGTGCCACTATCTTTGAACAGAGTGACAAACGACTATTGCTGCCCTGTGTGTTTACAAGGCTGTAATCTGTCCACAGTCTTAGTGTGTACTTGTCTTAATTGCATGAAGTAAAAATGTTGGAGGTTGGGCATGCAGCTCGGGGGTGGATCACTTATGCAGCGTGAGCAAAGACCTGGCTTCTCTTACCCAGCACGACAACATAAATTAGAAAGACTGCATGCGGTGTGCTGCAGCAGCATGTAACTGACCAATACTACCCAAGTTCAGGCAAGCATGTCCAGGACTGTCAAACAAACACAAAACTGCCCTGAGCACACGTTTGTCAGGACAGCGACTGTAGGACAATCACAAGCGGTGCAGGACTATCTAATTTCTTTGAAGGTTAAAGAGTGCTACATATATTCTAAGATATGTGTAATTGTGGAGAGCAGAGGAGGCCCGAGTGGATGAAGTCATGAGTACATGTGTGTTGTTTGACACGGGTACAGCCATGTCAAAGAACCCAAAGCTCGGCCCCATGGGGAGGAGCAAAGCCTACCATCCTGGCCAGGGTAAATATTGTCAGCGTGTGTACATGTCCACCTTAACCTTCTCCTCTGGATGTTTACTTACTGAAGGCTACCACCCTAGAACTACTGCTCCTACCACAAGATTAGTTCACTCTGCCTCCTCATTCAGCCCTGTGTAGCAGCCCCACCTCCCTATTCACCTGTACATAACGAACACACTGAGCTTCCTGGCTGCTGCTGTTTCTCCATCAGAGAGCCCAGCCCAACCAATCCCAGCTTTTTTGTAAGTCTGAGCGTCTTCATTTCCTTGTTGCCAGTCAGGTCAATCCCTGGAGCTGTACAAAAATTCAGCGTATGATAACCTGTGGTTATTATAATTTCATGTAAAAGAATATATTTCAGAGCCACCATAACAAGTAATATTTCATTGATACATAATTAATAAATTATATAGTCATTCAACACTAGATGGATATTTAGTCTCGAATTATTTTGTAACATGTTTACTTGCAAATAGGTTAATATACTATATACATATATATATATATATTCAATCTTATTAAAAAAGTCATCTTGGGCTAGATTCCTAGTTGGAACTCCTGTGTCTAAAGAGAAAACATTTTGCTTCTATCAAACCGGTGTTTTAATGCCAGGGCATGGAATGAAATTTTAGAACCATCTTGTCTTGAAAGTGATCCTGACAGAATGCCTGGAAAATTCTATTAGCACATTCACTGTACATGCGAGTCTCCTCTTCCTTGGCTACCCATTCAGCACTTGGCAAAACGCCATGAAAACAGTCTCGGGACCCAGCCTACCTGTTATGATGTTCTAGAATGGGGACTGAGATGCCTGCTTGTTCTGTACCAGCTCTATCACTTTTCAGAGTCCTAGTCTCCTGGGGGCAGCGACTTACCCTCCTCTATTGCCCCCTAAGCTCCCTGCTCCTCCAAAAACACTCCTTAGCACTTCATTTGCTTCCCCACCACAATACCCCCCATACATTCCCTGCTTCAACCCCTAGAGCCCACATCTTTGTCCTCATGAGAGGTAAGATCCCCAGCAGTCTCTGGATAGTTTGGATTCCACTTTCATGGAGCTGCACAGCATTAATATCCCTTGCGCTTCCTTTCCATGAGATCTCGCTGTATGTTCGGTTGATTCTGGCAGTGCAGGACACTCTATAAACCCAAGGCGATGCTCCCTGGCGCTTCTCTGCACGAAGGGACAACTTTTTAAAACTCAGAAGACACTTGTAATTGAGACCTCTCAGAAAGCACAGCTAATTATACTTTACATCCAAGGTGAGTATTTCCTAAGACGGTGCTGAGAAAGCACTGCAGTTCGTAGGTTTTCATCGGAACACAGCTGAGTTCTACTCTTGACTCTTCACCCCCACCTCTGCTACTGCCACTGCCTCCTTCTCCCCGCATCCCTCCCAACACCCCCTTCCTTCTCTACTTCCAGCTGCCAGCAAGTCAGATAATTAAATGCCAAACTAGTGACACTTGGCATTTCAATGAACGCTCTGTATTACTGTGGCCCCTCTCTGCTGCCCTCTTGCTCAGCACACACGCAGCCTGATGGCTTGGCTGAACTGAAGCTCTTCTTTGTTGCGGCGGAGCTAGACCAACTCGGGAAAGAAGAGCTCAGGCTGGCAGCCCGAGCTGAGAGGTGAGAGTCAGCAGATTCCCTAATCTCTCTCCCGGCCTCTTCTAGGAGTTTGTGTCATCAACTGAACTAAACAAGCACTTGAGCAAACCTCAAGCCTCTGCTGGGATGTGTTAAAACTGATCTACATGAACAAAAACCATATTCTCACCTCCTCACTTTAACCGGGTACCACAAGAATACTGCCCTCTGCACGAAGGAGAAGCCATTTCACCTTTTCAGTTCAGTTGGTATGTATTCAACACCTATTGTTAAGTGCTCGCTGAAGTGCTCTGAGGTTCTGGTGTCTTACAGAACACCGAAGACCGCTACACTACTCAATGCCACCGCCCCACTGCCCAGCATGGTGCTCAAAGCACAGTGGTGCAAACAGTTCTGCAACTGAACTGCTTTGCACATGAGATGGCAACATATTTTCATCAACGTGATTGCATTACTGATTCGTTTTAGCAACAGATTTGTTGAGGATCTACTACTTTCTAGGGATTGTCCGACAGACCAAGAACTGAAATGACCTCTGTGTTCCTTATGTATGAGTCGCCACTTTCTCCTAGCAAGAAGACAATCCTTGGGGCTGGAGTTATGGCTCTGTGGTTAAGGGTAAAGCATCCGTTGCTCTTGCAGAGCTCCAGGGTTCAATTACCAGCACCCACGTGGTGCCTCACAACCATCCATAACCCCAGTTTGGGGATCCAAAAGATATGCAGATAGTGCACACACATACATATAGCCAAAATATTCATAAAGGAAAATAAATCTAAAACACACACACACACACACACACACACACACACACACACACACTTTTCAAAGAAGACAATTCATGGACGACATGCAAAAGCCTGGCTCTTGAGTCTTCTTGGAGGAATTTCTGGTCAACAATCACATCATGGTCAGTCAAAAATCAGGACCCATATCCCTGCTTTTTCTTTTACACACCTTACGACATATTAAGAAGTCTAACCCATGCTCATCAAGTGTGAATGAATATGTAGCTCCAAGTATGTTGGACAGCACACGTTTAAAAGGAAAGGGGAAAAAGCACCTAGCTACATGGAACAGTTCATAACGGGGACCTCTGGGTTTGGGGAGGGAGCTGACAACTAATAAGAAGGAACCTGGAAGTCCTGCGGTGATACGACAGGATACCCTCTTCTTCTCCTATACAGGGAAGATATCTCTGTTTCCAGTCCACACAGAGTAATGCTCTGCTCTCAAACACATCCCAAATCATGAGGATGGTGTTTGAATGAGAGAGGAAAAAATCCCCTAAAGAAAGACAAAGACAAAGATAGGTCTACTCCTGCCCCTCTCCATGCCTGGAGGAAGTTTTCACTCGTCAATGTAAGGAGTAAGAAGCCAGAAAGAACACTGTGGACTGTGCTTAGAGAATGAGAGCAAGGACTTAGATGTCAAGGCAGCCAGGAAACAGCAAGCAGAGGGAAAGCCCAGAGGGAAAGGCTTGTAAACCACCCTAGAAATATTCATCATGGATCTGATTACTACACATATAGTATGTAAACTAATATATAAACTTGATATTTTGTTAGGGCCCCCTTATTGTTGGGTGAATGCCTAAAAATATTCTTGTATTTCCTCTGGGACGTAGGTAAATTAAGATACTTTGATCCTTGTGAGTCGTGCCTTTATAATCGTCAACGTGTATAGATAAATCAGGATGCAGATAAATCATGCAATGGAAAATTATTCTGTGCTAGAAGAAATAAACTCAAGTATGGGGAAGACATGGAAAAACTTGAGGTGTACCTCGCTAAGTGAAATGTGCCAATGTGAAGGCTACATACCATAATTCTGAAGAAGCCGCAAACCATGGAGAAAATAAGAGCTCTGACACATCCATGGCATGAAGAAGAAAGGAGTGGAGCTCAAAGGATTTGGGGGCAGTAAAAGTCGTCCCCAGGAGGTTGGATGAGAGATGGACATCACTACGCATTTAGCCACCATCAGGACAGAAACATCATTTAATCTACAATCTAAGGGCTTGGGACACACTATAAGTCAGTCTAGGCCCAACAATTTAAGGGAAATGCAGGATGATGATCATGAGAAAGCTGGGAGACTAGGAAGATATGGACAGTCCCTAAATGTTACTATCAATTTTTTAAACATATAAAATTTCTCTCCCCACCAAAAATAGTCTCTAACAAATACCAAACTCCCAGGCTTCAACGAACCAGAAAAGCATGACCACTGTGAAGAATCAAACCTCTTTGATGGATGTGAGAGCCAAAAGCTGTGTTAGTTAGCTGATAAAGCCATAACATTGTATATTATTTATGCTATAATATAGTCAATATTCCTTATATTCACAAAGTGAAAAAGAGGTCTACATGACATTTCAAAGGAAATCAAACTTCTAGAGATCAAAATGGCCAACTTCTAGTATAGAAGAGCTATACTAGAAGAGATTAAGAGTAGAGTTGGCAATGAGGAAGCAAAGTTTAGGACAATGAAAGAAAAGCAAAAGAAGATACACCTAAAGAAACATGAAATGGAGAGCTTAAAGAGATGTCTTCTGCTCTGTCATGACATCCTAGATACACAGGGACAATGACTGCTGCCTAACTGAGGGGATCCTCAGGACAACTGTTACTGTAAAGGCCCAAGGCAGGAAGCATGGGATAATAAGGAGTGATGGAAACATCTGTGCCCTTCTCTGTGTACATATTTAAATCTGTGCTGACCTACAAGAAGAGACTGGGGAGTGTGCTGAGGACTTGGCCCTGTGCACACTTCCACGGCTGAAGGGATGGAGAACAGGGGAGAATCATAAAGGGGAAAGAGAACAACAGGTTTTACACAATAATCCTTATAAAAACCCCAATAAGTTCCAAATTTACTCTACACATATTAGTGTATCCCAGGCCATTTGAAAACCCAGCATCTAATTAAATATACAATAAAATCTTTACAATGCTAACTGTCCCTCATAAAATTATTTTCCCATGAAAACAGCCTACATGAATATGGCAATTAGCTCAATGACCTCCCTTCTCTCTTCTCCCCTCTCTCCCTCCCTCCACTCTATTCCTTTCTCTCTTAGAGAAAACAAGCCTGGCTCCCTGTCTCCTCTCCAATACCATGTTGCAGAGCCTGTGGCCCAGAGTGTGGGCAGAGAAACACTCCAGTTGCTGGCACCAGACACTTGGCACAGACCCCATCACCACTAATTCATTCACTTGTTAAACTAAAGATGGCCTAGAATGACCATGTCATAAATCCCACAGCCAGGAGGGACAGCAGCAGACTATCAGTCTCCCACGGTCATTCTCCCTTCCTTATTCACCTCAACCTCTTAGGGAACTGGTCTTCTTTGCCAAATACAGTGTGAGTGTAGGGTAAACCCAGGAGGTGGACACCCTCTGGAGAGACACATGGCCCACAGTACTCGCACCACATTTTGAATAATGCAATTGTGAAAGTACTGGGTGGAAAGGTTGCTGACTCCAAATCAGACTTACCAGCTCTGAACTATGTCTGGGTTCCACTCATCCCAAGAAGAAGGTTCAAATCCCACGTCAATCCTATAAGGTCCTGCCACCCCATCTTAGTTACTCGACCTCTAAAGAAGTGTTAGTAGCAGTCCTCCAAAGGACTCTATGAATTAGAGTGAATACATGCAAGGAGGTGAAAACTGTGCCTAGACCACAGCAAATCATTAATGCTGGTGATCCTAACTAATAACAGCACTATAATTATGGTCAATATTATTTACTAATGTTTTACACCCACCAAGAAAGAGATTAGACACTCCACATGAAATAATCTATCCTCACATATTATATTATATGTTAAGGTAAAAGTTATCCACACTCTCTGAGACAAATTTGAGTGGAATTCATTCCAAGTTGGAAACTGTTGAGTTACAGAAACTCTAAACGTTCCCACCATTCAAGAATCTTTGTGATCCTGAAATCAACATGGAGACTCATCTGATGAGCTGGTGGTTCAAGTAAGGGTTTCCCGGTGGAGCTATGATGTTTACTGTGGTTGCAGACTGCAACATTAGCTATTAATGGGAAGAGATCATCCTGGTTTGTCTTTTTCGATCTACAGTAAGTGGCCACTTCAGGGCAGGCTTGAAAGACAGACAGTGTTGAGACATTTCCTTCCTGACACTGCAAAGGTTGGCAAATCCTCTCACTTAAAGACCCCTTAGGCATCCAAATATAGTGTTACAGTATGGGTAATGGGAGAAACTGGGGACAGGAAAATGACGGGCCAGCTAGCAGTGAAAGGCTGAAAGTAAAGTTTATTTGGGATTTAAAATGGTCTTTCTTTAAAATGGTCTCACAAGAATCTGCTAATATGGGACCAGAACTCTGCTGCTCTAAAACACTGTTCTACCCTTCTTACTTCTTAGCTCAGGCTCTTTATCTGCCAAATAAGACATTCAGGAAGGGTACTTTCAGTCCCTTCAGCTCTTCCATTCTGAAAATGAGTGGGGAAAAAAATGACAATTTTCTACATAAGAGGCTGAACATTTTACTCAATGTCAGTCACACTTGCCAGACCTAAACTATCACAAAATCAAAACTAATGAGTTTCTACAGCATGAAAAATCTTCAGCAGAGGCCCCTCTTCTGCCCACAGCTCTAACAGTTGAACAGAATTCTAGCCGTCACCAACTGACACCAGAGTACAAGTTTCAAAAATGACAGGGAGGTGAAAATGAGGATCACATGATGCATCCTAAATATGAGAGAGAAGTGACAAAATTAAAATTTCACATAAATAAAACTGAGATATCTCATTACATAAATGCTTACAAATTTTAACATGCTTCAATATGAATGTCGTTTCCTTTCATTATTAAAAATCCTGACCATGACACACATAATTAAAAAAAAGAAAGTAAAACCGCCAAGGAAATGGGGAATGTGAGAGGATGACAGAGAGAACAAATTTTATTGATGAATCTCTGGTAATCGGACTACACCTCTTCAAGCTGGAATGTGCTTTTTACACTCTTTCAGTTGGAGTTCATTAACTTTTTCGTTTGCACTACTTCATACCCCACATATTAGTGACTTGACTTATACATTAAGTCTCAATGTTTGCTCTGAGACGACCTCAAAGGAAACACCTTGGAAACGTCTAGAAACCGGTCCTTGACCAGCCAATGGCCTTGCCATCGTTCTTTAGTTAAAATTCTCAAAAAGCCTGATGGTTACCCTCCATACAGCGGGGGGTTCACTGAACATGATAGGTGGGGGTATAAGCTTCATGTAAAAGGGCTCCTGGGACTTTATCTATCAGTATGGAATTTGGAAGTCTTACTGCTCCTGAGATTCAGTCAACACTAAGACCTTAGGCCAGCACGTAAGTCTAAAACTATGGCTCTTGTCCTTAAGAAGGCTAAAAATATGGTGCACTGTCTTCAAAAAATTCATAGTCCAATGGAAAGTCACAGAGACTGTCAATTCACAGCCTGTAGCACCTGGGAGGGACAGAGGGGTTGAAGGAGGACTCTTCACAGAGAGGTAACAGTCAGCAGTGCTATACACGGGGGGAAAAGGTTCAGTCTGGTTGACTAATAAAGTGGAGAAAGAAGAGAACACCAAGGAGCTGGCACTTTTCTGGGCCCTACTTTCAGGGCTAAGAACAGGATATTGCCATCAGTGGGTAATGGAATAAAGAAGAAGAGAGAGATGTAATGAGATGCAGAAAGTTCTTGCTGGTACTTTCTCCTTTGTGTGTGGGAAGCCAGAGAAGCTTTCTAGTAGGCAGTGGGGAAAGAAGGAAGAGGATGATGGGCAGAGAGCTGGTCATGCATGTGGCAAGTTGGAAGTTTTGGGTGAACTGCCTGGCCCCTTAGACAATTGCTTCTCATTTGCACAATGGAAATCTTCCTAGGACACTAGTGACTTGTTCTGTGGTAAGGATTCGAGTAATAAAACCATCAGAGTGGTTATGTTTAACAGAATGCAGCTGTGGCTACATAATCAATCTTGAGTTAACTTGCTCACTGCCCACCATGAAGTTCAAAGGAAGTCTCTAGATTCCAGGTCCCGAGGGCTGAACTCATGAGCCACAGTTGATTACATAGCTGCAATGCTTCTCAGCATCTGGCATACTGCTATCAGTGTGCCATGTCTCTCTCAAGAATTTTCTTCCCATACTCCCATACCTGACCTATGTGGCTCTTCACTCTCTTTTCACCATCTTTCTTCACTGCGACATGAGGCATCACAGCCTTGCCTCTATACCAAAATGCCTGAGGCAATCAACTTATAAAAAAAAAAAACAACAAACCTTTGTTTTCTCTTGCCTCTTTAAAAGAGGTTACAGATAATAATCAAACAGATTTATCACCTTTGGGCATCTGTTCAGGGTACCACATTAACTGTAGGTTTATCTGTTGGGGTCAGGAACAAAACTACGTACCTCACTCAGGATGCAAAAATAAAATTAGTTGAGAGCCAGGTTCCCATAGTTCCATTTAAAGGAATTCCCACACAGATTTCCAACTAGGCTCCATCTCTTATATACTTAAAGTTCCAAGGAACCAAGTCTTTGACATAGGAGACTGTGATGGACATTCAAGATCCACTCTATAGATCAAGGCCTCAGGTTTCCCTTTCAGACTTCGTACCTCATACTGTCTTTGGGTTCTTGACTTGCCAACATAATTCTCTGAAAGACAAAAGGGTTCTGCTCTTTGCTGCTCAAAAGTCAGACTGCAGCTTCACTTCTTTCAGAAGAGTATCATGAGGGCAGCCAAGGAAGATGTAAGTCTCCTCCCATCTCTCCACACCGTCATCTTAGCTACAGCCTCCTCTGCCATCTGTTTCCCGGGCATGCTGCACTGTGTGCTAGCTCATACGCTTCTGCAGAGAACACTGCTCTAGGCAAAATCCAGATCCTCAAACATCAACTCAAATTCCACCTACAGGCGAAGCCTCCCCTGTCATGCAGCATAATCATACCCTACTGCCTCCCGTCCTTGTAAAGGTTCTTATTGAGGGCCCAAGCTTATTGCCAGCTCTGCCAGACCCAGGTTTCAGCTACTCATCAAAGAAGGTCCTAAGAAAGCCCTGTTTCCTCAGAACTTTAGATCTCCAAAGGCTTGGAGCTTAGCTGTATGAAAATAGTTTCCTCTTTGTACAGAGTGAACTGGGGTTAGACTTATGAATGAGCCATCAGTATTTTTCATAAAAGGGCATCCTATTTTCTTGCCCTGAGCTTGCCTATGCGTAATCATGCTCAAAATCAAACGGCCTTGATTGCAAATGAGAGCTAATCAGCCCTGCTGGAACCTTGCTTGGCTTGACCTCTGCTCCCAGTAAGCTGCATAAAAAGACTTACTTCTCACAGACCTCTGTTCTCCACAGTCTTCAGGGTAGGGTGTTCTCTAAGGTTTCATATGTAGGTAGTGTCATTCTGCAGCACGGTATGTCCAACCCTTTTAGGTTTGTATTTCTACAACATGGAGCACTTCAATTTCAGTTCACTCTTAAAAACTGGACCCAGCACACCATTAAATAAAAAACATTTTAGCAATCTACGCTTGGAGCAGTACTAAGGGTCTAAAAATTGCATGTGATCATCACCATTCCTATGAATGAAATCATAGAAGTAAGATGCTTGATCCACTATCACCATCTATTTCCAAGGTCTAGAAGTTTCCACATGATACCAGTTGGCCAGAAAAGTAACTCTGGACTCCAGGGAGGTGGAGGGGGCCCAACTGCTTTGGGTTTTAGCTCATTCAGGATGTTTGTGCTAACAGTGCCACAGGTGGATTAACTACCAGCATTCCCTGCAAGACTGAAATGGATGCCACAGAATGCCTGGCTTCAGTGTGGCCATAGGCTGCAACAGGCGTGAGATGCTTCTGGAAGCAGGATCTGTTAAAGATGCTACTTGACAATCTGATGTAAAAGAAGCTATAAATATACCATTGGTTCCTGATGCCAGAAAATTCTTCCTGACATGAGAATGGTGTTTCTCAGTGACACTGAGTAAAGGCATTTCAGGATCTCTCGGGGTGCGGTTTAGGAGAAGCCTCCCCCCATTTACATGCCTTGAAGAGCTCAGTTGTCTTCCTTCTGTGACTCTGGTTAACTCCATGGAAGCAAATCCTTCTAGCCTCTTACAGGGGCGTGCAAATTCTTTGAGGGCAGGGACCCCGTCTGTGTTTCTCACTGTTCTCCTCTCAGGTTTGCCAGCCCAGTTCCTATTCTGGGATGAAGAATTCTGGCAAATACTCTTGTTTCCCGTTCATAAACCTGCTCCATTTTCTCTATCATCTCCTCTCTTTTCTCTTTCATGGATGGGATACAAAAAAGCACCAGGCGTCTATTGCTGCTCTCAAGACCGAGAAACACAATTAGAATACTGAACTGTGGGGATGTTACCAATATAAAATCAGCAGAATTTTCATAGAATCAGCCAGGAGAGTATGGGGCATGACTCTTGTATTCATAGCATTTGGAGCTTAAGAAGAAAGGTGCATCTGAAAAACTATAATCAACAGATACAGTTACATATAAAAGGTACTTAACAAATGCAGAAATAGGGGCCTTCTCCAGAAGATGGAAATGTAAGAGATATGCAAATTGCTATTCCAGGTATATCTTATTAAACACTGTTTGCTTTAAGGCTGTCCTGCATTATTTTACATTTTCATGCTTTAAAGGAATCAAAACTGATTATGATCAGTAGATGAGGAAGATACAATTCCAGTATTAATCTTAAATCTCCTGAGTTCCAAGTAAGGTCCAGGAATTTTCATTACTGCTTAAAATCATTCTCCCCATTTTCTTCAAGGCCTTGGTGACATCTGAATGTTTCTGATCCCTCCGACACCCCTGTTGAACTAAGCCCTACGGCAACACAAGGGTCTACAAATACACGCCATACACTTTCCACGTACATTCCTGACCTCGTGGATTACGTATGAATAGGACTTTAGGAAGTAGATCCATTCTCTTCTATTCTTTCGCCATTCAAGTACTCAGCATTTGCATTTTCTGGCGACATAACATTCAATGTACAATCTTCGATGCAGAGATCAAGCCCACACCAAACACTAAACCTGACACCACCTTTCCCTTTGATTTCCTAACTTCAAAAACTGTGAGGAATAACTTTTTGCATTACATTATAGTCGTTTTTTTAAGATGGAGAGATGGGGTCACATCTACACCTCTGATTATCTTCTTCACCAATGCAGAGGCCCTCTGGAGCTATGAGACAGTTTACCGCACACCCACAGAGACAGAACGCTAATCAGTTTGTATCCAGCTAGTTCCTGGAACCTACAGAGCTGTGCACCACAGTGAGTGATCCTGAAGAATGCAAACCACAGTTAGTGAGCACAATGTGAGCATTGCACAGGTACAGATATTCAAAATATGTTGTAAATGATAGATGTATCATTATTGTCCCATACCCACGGGAGGTGTACCCAGAATCTCTTTCAGGTATCTAAATTCATCAATGTCCAAGTCCTTTATATAAAGTGACATGTTAGCATAAAAAGCATACACATCCTCTACTTCAAATTTTCTCTAAATAACTCTAATACCATGTACAATAAGTAACAAAAAGGTTGAATATTTGGAGAATAATGACAAGAAGTTCAGAACAGATACGGTTTTTCTATGAAATAGCAGAAATAGAAACTATACAAGGGATATTAATCACCCAATGAATGCAATTTTATTAATTTTTAAAAACAAACTTTAAAAAACATTGTTATTGATTTATTATTTATCGAAATTCAGTCACTTTGTATCCCTGCTGTAGCCCCTCCCTCGTCTCCTCCCAATCCCACCCTCCCTCCCTCTTCTTTCCCTATGCTCCTTCCCTACTCCACTGATAAAAGAGGACCTCCTCCCCTACTATCTGACCCTAGCCTACAAGAACCTTCAATCCTACTTTCAGAGAACTTAGAAGGTGATTGGGAAGCTGAGAGGAGATGAGAAGGAATGCGGGGAGGTCAATCAAATGCTAAGAGGCTGGGAATGCAGGTTTGAAGCAGCAGAGACTGAGAGAAGGGAGAGGACTAGTGGACTAACAGGGTCATAGGCAGGAGGAGGACTGCGGCGTTTTTTCAGGACAGGGCATGGAGAAGAAACTTCATCTCCAACGGAAAGGAGGCCTGAAGGAGACGGGTATCGGGCATGTGGAAAGTACATGCAGTAGGTAAAGGAGGCTATGTCTTCCACAAGGGGAAAAGAAAGGGAGACACAGGTACGTATCGGGAGTACAGTTAGTCTACATTCTACGTAAAACGCTCTGCAGCTGGCTGCAGTGGCACACACCTGTAATCCTAGCACTCTGAGAGGCAGAGGCAGGTGAATCTCTTGTGAGTTTGAGGCCAGCCTGGTCTAAAAGGTGAGTCCAGACAGTCAAGTCTACACAAAGAAAACATGTCTCCAAAAAACCAAAAGAACCAACCAACCAACCAAAACACATTCTGCAATCTTAAACAAGAAAAGTAGCTCTACTACGAAATTATTCTGGCAAGGAAGTTTGTCCTCTAGTGTCCCTTAAGGCTTGGTTTTCATCTACATTTACAGAAACGTCTGTACACAGAACGTACAGAGTCAAGGAGGCACCAGCAGTTTCTGTTTAAGAACAGGGGGACAAAGGAAATTCAGACTTAGACAAGGAGAAGGGCAGTGAGGATCAGGCATCAAAATTTAACCCCAGGGTTGAGTCTCAGGCTGGTAGGACATCAACAAGTCCAACTCTGAAAACCTGATGTTAGGTTTGCTCCCTGTGTTCAGAGCAAAATGGAATGGTGCCTGGGTGGCAGCAGCGCTTCTGTCAGGACTGCCTGAGTGAATTTGTTTCCCAAGATGGGTAAGGAGGCTGTTGCTCACTTTAAGACGAGTTCAGAGTCAAACCAGAACACGTGGTTTGAAAGTTTACCAGTCGATCCTCCATTCTAGAATTCAAGAAGTTTGAAGAAACTAAATTCTGTTCTCCTGAAAAATGGGTTTTAGTAGTAATTAACAGTTAGGTACGACAGTTTTTAGAGTAAACGGTCTCTTCCTTAAGTAGTTAACCAGACTTGCAACAACGGTGATGAAACGCATGACATTAAAAGCTGCAATATCTTGGTGGCTTCATGAACACTGTGAACAAACGAAGGCCCAGTGGGAAAATGATGGGGGGATGCTTGCTGGGTTGGGATGGGTGGCTGGAAGCCAGCGTACCCATCTTTGTTGTTATCACAGACTCACTTCTTGACTTTCTAACAAGAGACTCCATAGAAGAATGTTGCAATCAGATTTTATAACAAGCCCAAATGCAACCTAAGGACCTTTCTAGATGCAGTTGTGTTCTACTTTTGTGTAGCCGTGGACTGTACACTTGTGTAATGTGTCGTTACTAGCCAAGTATAGAAAACCAAAGTCTTTCCGAGGGGATGCCCAGCTGCCTTCCGTAATCTTCCTTTTATGGAAAAACATCCAGCTCCTCAGGAGCTGATCAGAAGTTTCTAAAGTATTTTTCACAGGCTCTGAGATCCTATACCTAGCCATAGAAAGAAGGAGAAAGTGCCAAAGTTCTAATTTTAACCCACCTGCAAAATAACTGCTTACACTTGAAGACGTCCTAGACTGGCCTCTCTGATTTTTTTCACGCCTTACGGGAATGGTACATTTCAGCCCATCTGTTCCTACAGTGTGCCTGTCCTCTTGAGGATTTCTGTTGTTGTGGCAAGACACAACTTGGGGAGGAAAGGGTTTAATTCATCTCACAGTTCATCACCTAGGAAAGTCAGGCCAGGAACTCAAGGCAGGAACCTGAAGGCAAAAATGAGTCGAGAGGCCATGGAGGAGTGCAGCAGACGACTCTGCCCCTCCTGACTCACTTTGTGCTTCCGGCAATCCATCCCTCACCAACCCAGGGGTGGCACCACCCACAGTGAGCTGGGCCCTCTCACACTAATCATCAATCAAGAAATTACACCACAGCATTTCTCTCAGGCCAATCTTGGAAAGGTGTTGTCTCAACTGGTCCCTCTGTTTTGTGTCTGGATGACAGAAAACTAAGCAGCACATGGCTACAGTAGTTAGTTACTAATGGAGAGACAGGGAAGAACATGCTAGTCCAGAACAGACTTTTCTGTAATCTGCCTTCCTCTAGCAGCACGGAGTACCTACCTTTACTTGAGTGAGAGACAGAGACAGACAACGAGAGAATTTTGAAAGCAATTCATGTATCTGCATAATTAGAACAAAACCCACGTGACTATTGCTTCTTTTTCATTTTTTGGCCTCTTTCTTTATACCATCTTATGAAGCACAGCTCCTGTTTAGGGCATCCTGATACGAAGACTCCACCTCTTCCCTATGTCCCCTTCTCCAGCTACTCAGGCCAGACCCTGAAGAGCAGGCTCTGAATGCAGTCCTTCCCAGTGTTAGAACTCAAATGTTCTGTTGTATTACATGGTTGATCTCTCAGCCCACAGCAGGGAGACAATTTACCTGACCACATTCCTCTCAAACAAGTGGAGTATTATAGAGAACAAAAGATTTCCTTTTTATCTTGGCAATAAAAGCTGGGACCCTTATAAATGCAGGATAAGGTGTTCCTTAATTGAACACTTACATCCGTGAAAACTAATTAAAAAAAATACACATAAAATCCTTTATACATTAGTTGCGTAGAAGAATCAAACCAAGTATGGAAATCGAGATTCAGGCAATGGGTACTTCTGAATTTATCTTCAACAAAAATGTCTTCGCAGAAAATTAGCATTTTGATTCCATTTTCAATGTTCCCCACCCTGCCTATCCAGGAGAGGTTCCTAGCAGATGGTCCAGAAGAAGGTAGGAGAATGAAGTCCCTAGTCACTGGATCTTCAACAGAAGGGGAAACCATGCAGAACCCAAACTTCTCTAAATGAGAAGATACCAGAGTCGTAGTCAAGGTGAAAGCCAACAAGCCACGTTCAGTGATTTGCACGCTTGCCATACACGGAGATTATGGGGGCATCCATTTTCCTCCCCCCAGAACTACAATTTAGACAGGAGTGTCAGTAACATCAAGGAAACCCACACCCTCAGGGATTACCAGTTACAAGGCACTGATTCTTTTTATCAAAGTTGGGCCACACGGCAAATGTGTGCTCTTTTAAAAAAGTATTCTCTCCCAAAGGCTAGGAGGCTAACAGCAGCTGCTACTAGGTCAATTATCTTTCTTAGGAAATAATGTCATCTAGGAATCACAAGAGAGCTTTCAAATAATGGAGAAATTTAGCAAAGATAGCAGGTTAGGTTACACCAGAGAAAGACAAGGTTTCTCGGGGGAAGGAAAGGTTTACTGACCTTGGTGAGTGAAGTCGGGTTGACTAGGGGGAGGGGCATAACGCTGTAGCCCAAGCGCCTTACAGACACAATAATCTAATTCTGTGAAAAATTACTTCTTCATGTTTCCCTCTAGTTTCTGTCATTCCTAATTTCAATTAAAACTTCATGATATTGCTAAAGTATAAACTGTGTAGTTTGTTCTGCCCACATCAATTATAAATTCATTTGTGGGGAAAAAGAAGAGAACTCAATCAGTCATGGTAATTTAAGAAATTAAGCAAGGAACTGTCAAAAATAACTTCCCTGAAGGAAAAGGAAGTCTTCTTTAGTTAAATTACAGAATAATTCATAGGAAATTAAAAGTAGCAAATGGATTCTCAATACCTTGGGGCCACAGGGCCCAGAGAACACTGGTATTTTGTATTTCTGCACTGTAAGAGCCTGTTTGCTCTGAAAAGATAGACTCTGCCTTCAGCCACACCACCAGTGATCTGACCGGGTTCCAGCTGCTGCCTCGGCGCTTCCAAAGTCCACCATGGCTGGGAAAATGGTGCTGTGGCAAATCATCGCCCTCTGGCTCTTTGATGACTATGAATCAAATGTTAAATACGAACAGAATTCCACTCCCCATTCATCACTCCCACTCTGATCTCTCAAGCAGAGTTATATAAGCTACACAGAAGCAGGAATTCTTCATATACCGCCTTGGCACTTCCCTTCTTTCCTCCCAGTGCCAAATATACCCGTGAATGCTCATGCTATACAAGACTGGACAATTAAATACCTTGAGATCATAACTAAGAATAAAAAATAATGTCCATGGAGAGATTGCAGCTTTCACAGACCAAGAAAGAGCACCAAGTTGGTTAGTTATTTGTTTTCATGAGGCCACCCAAGGTGGAAAGAAAAAGCACTTCACACCAGAAGCCCTGAGCCATGTAGAGGATCACAGATGAGACCGGAAGGCTGTAGCAATGAGCATGCTGGACATGCTGACTGGTTTTTAGTAACAAACTGAGCCAATTAATGTTCCCTTAAAGAAGATGGAGCTTCAAATAAGAGTTGCCTCTGTCAGTTGTCCAGCGACCATCTCTACTGACAACAGACACAGGCAGGCACAGTTCACTGTGGTCTGACCGCCACATTTGACAGGTGGGCCTGCTTTGTGTAAGAAAGCCTTCTGAGTATAAGCCAGGGAACAGTCAGGAAGCAGTGCTCCTTTGCGATTTCTGCCTTACTTCCTATTTCAATTGCTAGCCTGACTCCCCTCAATGAAGATGGACTGTAACCTGGGAGTTTAAACTGAAATAAACCCTTTCCCCTCCTCACGGTGCTTTTTTTTGGCTTAGTGTTTTATCTCAGAAACAGAGTAACATTAGAATACAGGACCAGATCCAACAGCACTGCTAAAAAGCACAACAGAGATGGATTAGCAGGAATTATAAGTCAACCTCGATGAGGTCCTTTTGAGCTTAATGCCACTTACTCAAACTAAATGAAACAGGCTCACTGGAACTTCAGCCCCACTAAAGCAAATGGAATGAGGCTTGGATACAGCTACAAAACTGAAAACAACAGAGAAAAGTGAGTATACACCTTTAACGTGGGCTACTTGGGAAATACAAATATGGATTCATGGAAACAGTTCCAGATCCATCAGGTGAATCCTTGAGCCTGGTATTATTTTTCCCTATCAGGGCACACTAAGATAAGAATCCCACCACAAGACTCCCCTACTAAGAACCAGCTAGGGACTAACTCTGAGAATCCCCTTCTCATTTCAAATAGCACCGGCAGTGGAACCCTTACAGACACTCCGTAAGCTGAGCCAGACAAAAAGTTACAGAAAGATTCAAAGAGCTACATTACCACTAACCATGAACCATGCAAAGATTAATGCACTGAACCACAACAGTGAACTGCTGCTCAAAGGGAGGGTTGAAATAAAAATCAGCATTTATGAACATTATAGACAAAATTCCAGGATAAAACTGAAATTTGCTCATCAATCACGAACCAAAAAGACCCACCAACTTGTATGAAACAAGACAATTAACTAATTCCAATGTCAAAATAAATGTGGTTACTTAGATGGAAGAAACACCTTTAGAGGTATGTCATAAAATGCTTCAACCATCAATAACAAGTTCTCCTGAAACAGTCCCAAGAAAAGATATAAAAGCTATAAAAAGTAAAAGATGCTACAAATAAGAAAATGATAAAAATTGAAAAATTTTCCTTAAGAGGTTCACTAATGAGGTGATTGTAGTCAAAAATCAATGGAATTGAGTGTTGAAGTTGCCCAAGCTCAAAGAAAATACACAAAATCAAATAATTAAAAGAAATTTTATATATTAGAGACCTCTGAAGCAAGAATAAAAGATCCACTATTTGTTATCATCAGAGTTCAAGGAAAGGAAGAGAATAATTCAGCAACGGTGGCTAAAATTTCCCTATTTTAGCAAAGTATAAACATGCAACTTAAAAATACACAACAAACCCAAGCAAAATAGACTCACAACAAATCTACATTAAGACACAATGTGACAGGGTGAGAGACAGTCAAGAGGATCCTTGATCTTGTGCTCTTGCTAAGACCACTGCAAGTTTAACTAGAATTTGATATCCTTAATGGGAAACCTTGTACAACATTACCCAACTCCATTCTAGGAATTCCAGGTCTAGGTCCCCAGCTAACTTAGCTTCTATAAGCTGCTTGATTGCACAAAACCTCCCCCTACCACTTCTGAGATACCAGAATGTGATGTTTGGTTTTTTTGTTTGTTTGTTTTGTTTTGTTTTGTTTTTTGCTTTATTCTGTGTCCAATGCAGTCCCCAGTTCTCTAACTAGAGTTCCCATTTGAAGCCCAAACTGCTCATCTGTTACATCTCTGTAAGAGGCCCAGGTGTAGTTCATGCATGGTCCTTAGTTGCTATTTCAGTCTTAGCAAACCCCTCTGAGCCCTGGTTAGCTGACTCCACTGTTTTTCTTGTGGAGCTCCTGTCACTTCTGGTCCTTTTCTTTTTCCTCCCACTATTACCCATTGACCAATGTTTGGCTCTGAGTCTCAGCATCAGTTTTGAGGAGCTGCTGGGTAGAACCTCTCAGAGGACTCACTTGCTAGCTTTTTAATCACTTTCCCCTGGAGGATCAGCCTCGACAGGACACAGGGGAAGAGGACACGGTCAATCCTGATGCAACCTGATGAGATGGAGAGGATGGGAAAGGGAGCTCCCTTTTTCTGAGGAAAAGAGGAGGGGGAGGGAGGGCTGGAAATGGAGGATGGAATGGGCTACAAGGAGAAAACAAATAAAGGAGAAAAAAATTAAGGAAAAAAAAAACGTATCGGAACACTCAGCACAGTACTTGGGTCATGAATACCTGACCACAATCCTATCCAACTAGAATAAAGACTTTTGAGTGGCTACAAACTGCCTGTGTTTATCACTGGCAGGCTCCTCATATCATCACAGTTAAAACTTTCAAAACTAAAAATGAAAAAAATTGTCTTGAAAGGAAACAGAAAAAAAAAGATGTTTATGAAAACACTAAGTCAAATTCCAGTGGGATTTCACCTCAGATTTAATGGGATGTAGCTCATCTCAAAACTGTGTTTCTAGTATACAAATCACAATCTTGACACTCAGATTTACCATGAACAACCCGACTCTGGTTAATATCACCATGACTACTACCAATACTATCACCACCAGCACCACCAGCACCACCACCACTGCAGCTGCTACCACAGCCACCGCCACCACCACCAACAATACAGATGATAATAAAAATTATAATAACAGCAACAAGAACAGTACAACTGCACCCATGAAGGACAGAATGGAGTATCTGAAATAGCCAAAATAGGAAGACCTGTCAATGTCGAATGTTACATGGACAGAAATTATTCTACCAGAATGAAAGGTAGTTTTCCTTTTTCTTTTGTTATTCTCATAAAAAAAAACACAGCAAAGAATTTAGTTTTGGGATGCTTACCTTTAAAGATTGATAGGTCTTGAAACAGAAATAAAACAATAGAACAAATAATCCTAGATCACTGGAAAGGAAAAGAGATAAAACTAGAAAAGCATATACATTGCTACCTGCAATAGATTATCATTTTCCTCATGAGGTTGGTGATTAAATTTAAAACACCATCTGATATTCAAGATGATATTTAAAAGTGGCAAAGGTAAACATACTTAAATAGAAAATTTCTGTGCTTTACATAAAATGCATTTAAAATGCCCTAGAACCGATAAAACAGTCACCAAAAAAAGAGTAAGAGTGAGAGAAGCTTAGTACTTAATATTATGGTATTAGTCACTAATTGCTATTAGTCACTAATTAGTTCCAGTAATTAGAGCAATGTAGTGTTAATGAAGACACAGAACAGCTGAACAAAATAGAGAACTGCAAAGCGGGTTCTGATAAATACGCTGAACTGGCATGTGACAGTGCCCAGGCCAGTTTTAGGAACGAAGGCTAGCCTTTGTAACAAATGGTACGAGGGCCACTGACCAACAACAGATAATCAGTCAATACACAAAATAAAGCAAAAATATCAACTTGACCCAGAATTCAGACCTCAAAGAACTCATTTAAAAATGAACCACAGGTCTAATTGTAAAGAATAAAGCTATGGCACTTGCAGAAAAACTAAAATTAAAAAGTTCTTCTACTTAGTACTAAAAGATGATCCACAAGATACTAATGTTTGTCCTCATCAAAAATGAAATTTTTCTTGACTGAAGTTCATGGGAAAAGGATGAAAGGTAGAGAGACTAGGTAAAAGAGTCTGCAACTCACGTATCTAACGGGATAAGTATATGGACAATAAAAAAATAATAAACAACAATCACACTAACTATTGGACTAGGAAATGAAAAGGCATGAACAATGAATTTACTGAAGATTACAGATGGCAAATGGAAAAATGCTCAACATCACTGCTTGAAAGCAAGTTAAAGAGAATCTGAGTTAAAACCATGATGATACAGTTCTTTGTTCCCACGGGAATGGCTAAAATATGAAGTGATAACACCAAATTCTTGCAAGGATGTGGAGAAGCTGGATGACTCATATATTGATGGTAGAAAACTAAAAAAAAAAAAAAAAGAGCTATTTCTGCAAAAGTTTTCTTAAAAATAAGCATAAAATTACAGCATGACCTAGAAATTACACATTATGCATTCACCCACTAAAATGGAAACTTATGACCACACATAAAAACCTGTATACAAATGCTCACAGAAGTTATTACATGAAATATGTCAAACTGGAATCAGCCCAGATGTTCACCAGTTTAATGGTCAAACAAGCATACTGTGGAACATACAAATTATGAATCAGTTCTCAGGCATAAAACTAAAATACAGACACACACAATAAACTGGATGGATCTACAATAAATGATTCTGAGTGCAAAAAGCTAATCATATGTATGAGGTTAAGGTTGTGTTTATGTTACATTTCTGGAATGAAAGCATTTTAGCAAGGGCAGATTTATTAGCTTAAAAACGTTAAGGTCAGAATGGCTGGGGAACAAGTGGGTGAAGTTACGAAAAGTAAAAAGAGAGATGATGGCGGTTGGGAAATATTCAGCATCTTGACTGTTTTGCCCAGTACAAAAATCTATATGGCAAGACAACAGCACAGAATTACATACACACATGCTCGCTATAGGTTATACTTTTTCAAACCAATAGGGAAATATGCAAATTATACAACGTTTTTTCTTTTTTATAAAAGAATATGACTCTAAAGCAATCTCAATAAACACTTAACCTTAAAAATCTAATATCACACCTTAACAAAAAAAAAATTAATGTCACCAAATGGTGAATCTACATATTTTTTCCATGAAGTTTAAGTATGGCATTTGTAAGAGATGAAGAGAGGGAATGTCACATTCATTCATTCATTCATTCATTCATTCATTTGTTCATTTATTCAGAGCATTAAAATCTCCAAGGAGGAGGCAAGCTGGAAACATCACACCAGCCCGTTAGTTAATACTGGTAACTAGGTAACTAGGTTCCAGAGAAAAACTTCCACCATAGGTTGGCACAGTATCGACTCACACACGGTAGGATTTGATTTGAGTCACTTGGTGTGTGAGGAACATAATTCACCCCTAATAGCTAATGTGTTTTGCTGACTACGAGTTTACCTATTTTTGTACTCTTTATGCCTTGAAAGTCACCACTGTCTAAACATACATCTCTTCATCCAGAATAGTCTTCTCCAACTACACAGAAGACTGCAAGAGGATTTGATTTTCCAAGAGGCAAGGATATAATTACTCTAGAGCCATGACACTGACTTTCCTTATCGAGTAACCACACATGTCTGTGCTGATGGGAGTACAGTACACGACATCCCATAAAATTTAGTATCATATATTGAATGACAAGTAAGATTCCCATGCCCCCTGCCAAAACCAGGTTCATTCCTGCCAATAGAGGCTGTTTCCAAATTTGAAGAACAGACCTAATCAACAGGGGCTCTTTGTTTCAAAGTGGAACAGTTTTGCTTAGCAAGAAAACAGATTAATATTTCTGGTGCAAAAATCAGGACTGAAGACCTTGACAAGTCTCTTTTGAGTATGGTTCCTCAAGCAGAAAGCAGTTTCTAGTATGCCAGTGGAAATATCCAGCTCCTACAACATTTGACATGATGTGTTAATGGCAAAAAAAGAGAAGAGTGGAGCATCAGATATCTTAACAAGAAGCTTTCAAAGGCCTATTCCCAAGACATTCTGCAGACAGCAAGCAAACTGTTGTGCCAGGAGACATCTTTCCAGTCAAAGTTCATCTTGGCTTTTTTCATTCCCCTCCAAGGCTCTTTGATGAAGAAACCAAGAAGAGTCTCACCAGACGTCACCAGGCACTATCTCAAGAGTGTTTAGCAAGATCTCAGAGAGTGGAAATACAACAAAGTGAATAAAGTAATAAAATAAATTAAAGCAAACCTGGACATAACAGCTGAAACTGAAACTTCATTTGAAAGCTTAATACACTAGGGTATGGTTTTGTTTAGGAAACTGTAAAAGGTTCTGGGCCTCATGGCTGTATCTACACTTCTGAATTACTAATACTTTCATTCTTGTTTTAATTATATTTGGGGGTTTTAATTGTTGCTTAACTTGGGTGTTGACAGTATTTTCTGCAATTCTTTTCATTGGGCTGAAATTTTAAGTGAGACTTCATGACATCTTAATGCCAATTACTTTGAGAGAAGCTAAAATCAGAGGTTATAGTATAAAGTCAATGAGAAAACAGGAACTTGAAACTCCTTTAAGGTAGATTTGTCTGTATGCAGTCCAAAAGTAATTTTGGAGGCGGGAAGTAATTTTTTTTAATCTTAATTTAAAATGTAGAAGTTCAAAAATGAAAGAAAATGAATTAATGAAAAGGAGTGGTTTTTTTATTTTAACGACAGTTTCTTTGCAGAATAGTGACAACAAAGAAATCCGTTTCCTTCCTCAAGGTGTGGCTGGAAAGAGTTCAAAGAAACAAAATCGCCCCAGTTTTCCTAAACCAAAAACCCCAAAAGAGGAGATTCTCATGAATGAGAGTTGTTAAGGTTATTGGCCTAAAAGCTCATCAGGAAAAAGGTAATTGTTTCCACTATTAAGCAGTAAATCATTCTCTCTCTTCTTTCTGCCTTTTAAAATAAAGTTAAAAAAGAAAAACTATAAACAGTGTCCTCGCGGCCTCAGTAAGGCTTTGTACTCTAGGGCATAAGCTTTTGTTTAGATAGTGAAAAACAAAGAGCAGACATTGCTCCCTCCAACAATCTTGGCTTTGACCAATTCTGATAAGGTCAAGTATTTTTATCCCACAGGAAAAGGCTCGAAAAATACTCTCTCATTTAGCATGATGTGTGTGAACACGTTTCCACTTGGGAACAAAAATCCTTTGCAAACTCTTGCAGAGTGTTTCCCCTGTGTGACACGGAGCCAGCACCTCCATCCCTCAGCAAGAAAGGACAGCTGCCAGGGTAAACCGCATCTTTCCTGGCTTCACACGTGAGCCAGATGTTGGGGATTTTCTGGACTACAAGATCGTGGAGGAAAAGGGTTTTGCATTTCCTGTATTCTTATTCCATTTCTCAAACTTTGAAGATTTATAACTAGTCAACGGTATCATAAACTTGCCTGAAAATATCCCATGAGAAGAACCCACTGACCATGTGGCCTGGTACCACTTGCCAGAGCAGGGTGTCTTTGTGTAACTCTCTTCCCCAGGCGTTCTGAGCAAAGGCAGGCAGGCAGGTGTGGACATTCGTCTTCTGAAACCTGCAGCACAAGGCAGTTTTCCTCCTATTTCAAACACAGTCTAACTGATAGATATGGAAGGACTTGCTCCTCACGGGCTTCTGAGAGACACAAAGAAGAATGAATGTACACTCGTCTAACATATGTGTATGTACCTATAAAAACTGTCCTCCTCTCCACTCCCACGGAAAAACAGCGTGATCTTCACTTATTTCTAAAGAGTAAAGAATCTGAGTGTCTTTAATTATCACTCTAAGCACGTACGTTTGTACATATATTTGAATGTATATTTTAAACACATTAGACTTATTTGATAACCAGATATTCTTATTCAGCCTTCCTTGCTATGTAATTACATAAAAATGTTCAGATCACAATTTTACAGTTGGCCTAACAGTGATAACTCAAAGTTTGGAGAAACTTTGTTTTGCTTTGTTCTCGTGTATAAGACAGAGTCTCACGCTGAGCTGACCGCCAACCTCTCCCATGACAGGCTAAGCAAGTCCTTCATATTTCCTATTTCCTGATTCACAATTATGTCTCCTAGGTATGCTGGGACAGAAGGCTGGAAATGATGATTTAGCATTCTGTAGAGAGAATGGATGACTGACCAGGCCGTAAACTGTCTGTCATCTCTTAGTTTGGGATCCTACTTAAGCAATAATTTTATTCCTTCTCAAGTCTCAGATGGGGTTAAAGACTAGATAGTTATAGTTTCACAGTTAGGCTTAAGTTGTATAGGACTTAAAATATTTTAAGTTCTAGAAAGATGCTATGGTTTTAAGTTCATAAATACAAGAAAAGATAAAGAATAATTAGGTACAAAACTTTATAGACTCACCTAGATAGGACAGACAGTATTTTCTTCAAGGTTGACAAATACAAATGAGCTGAACATTCTAAATATATCTTTTACATATGACTGTCTTGATAATTTCATAACTGGTCTTACTGTATGTAGTTTATTATAAATAAAGTCTATATGCATCTGGGAAGAAAAATATCACCATATAAGTCAGATTGTGAGTTCTGTACGTGGCCAATACTGGCCTCAAACTTAAAATCTCCCACCTTCCTGAGTACTAGGACACAGATGTAAGCCATGAACTCAGTGCTAACGAGGATTGTTGCACAGCCTCAAAATGCCAGGCAGACACTGTACCACTGAGCCACATCCAACCCGAATTTTCTTCTTACTATAAACACTTTTTTTCTCTACATACCTTACAAATAGTTTGAAAAACTAAAACAATGATGGATCTTTTCTGAACAATCTATTCCTGCCTGTGGTGCTCAAGCTCAAACATCCAAGCAGAATTGGCTCACGAGCTAGTTAAAAGCAGAGAATTCTAAACTCTATCCCTGGAGCTTCTTCACTGAAAACGTCTAGGGTCAGACCTGGGAATTTGCCTTTCAACCAGTTTCACGGAGCGAGCAACACTGTATAAACTTTGGAGAAAAGCAGCTGTGGGTGAGTGAAACTGATGCCGTGAAGGGTTCCCACTACAGCTTATGAGACTGATGCCGTGAAGGGTTTCCCACTGTGGTTTGAGACTGACCACAGTGGAGGGTTTCTTACCGCAGAGACCCTTTTACCTTCGCTCTGAAAAAATGAAAAGCTGCTTCAATGTTCATTTCTCAACATCACCATGGCCTAATCTGTGCTCAGGACGCTCTGAAGACAAAGAAGACATTTAGGAAAGTTGTACTGGCAAGAAAGCATGTAGTGATAGTACTCAGATCTTAATTTAGGATTCATGGTTTTATTTACAACATGGCAAGCACACATACCTGTATCATAAAACTGTGACTGTACAAAAATTCTGCATTTTGCGTGAATAAATTATAATAATTAACTGAGACCTTAATATTTTATGATGTTGTACAGTCAGCAAAACCTTTCAAGAATATTTAATTATCATATTTAGTCTCTCCCTGAGGTTGGTTTATATTCGATGTATACATTATCTTCCTCAGGTTCAAAACCCATTCCTTCTATACTCATCTAGTCACCAATACAGTAAATTGAATATCCAGAAAAATCCTTGCCGATATAGAACATGTAAAGAGATGGCTGAAATGTTCTCAACAGTTACACTTCTAACATAGGTAATCTGATAAAAGAGCAGGGGAATAGTTTAAGAGGAAAAAAAGTCAGCAAACTGAGTAAACTAGAAATGGCAAGATTCACTGTTCCCTGCACGATAGACCTTGACTTCCAGAAAGAGAAGGTGAAAGAAACACAGTGTGGGTCCAGTACGGGATTTGCCTCCTCAGAGATGTAAAAACTTGAAGCAATGGTTTCCAAATGATAATGGCAAATGCAGCAACAAGAGAAAACAACCTGACCAACTGTGAAGAGACTGTAAGTCTCACTCCTGTTGAAGGCAAAGCTGTCTTCGGCTATCTGTGAAAAGTTGGGGGTAAATGCCCCTGGAAAATTTCTAGAGGCCACTTAGAAATTTCTACAGTTTCTAAATTCTGGGTTTGTGTTCTGAACCCAAATCCTTTTAGAGGTCTTAAACACTACCATAAAAATTATTAAAAGCGTTAATTACAATAACGCTTTAAAGGTACACATCCTTAAGCTTGTGTAAGTATCCTGGAATGAGTGCACGTGAATGGAGTCGTCAGAGAATTCCCATGAGACAACTGTAAAGTACAAGAGTTTACAGGGAACCTCATTACTCTGTGTGACAGTCAACAGAAACTGCACTGCAGAATGCGGCTGAAGGATCACATGAAATTCTGATAGATAATCGAGTACAAATAATGCTGGGCAAAGGGAGAGTTGATTAACATTATTTTTTTCATAAGTTAAAGCTGCATATTAATATGCAAGCATTTGTGGGATTCAGCCAAAGCAGGTTTCAAGGAAAAATAGTAAAATTTAATGTTATTTTCAATGAATACTAAATTATGAAGAATTAAGAAAAAACTTCAATTGATCTTTAAGCAATAAGATGAAAAATAACAAAAAGAAAATAAATTAAGGGAAAAGACATACAAGGAGATGAACTGCCAAACTGGTTCCTTTAATAATAATAAGTTTGGCTAGCAAAGAAAAAGAAGGTCTAGCAAAGAAAAAATGGGGAGAAAGCATGAGTTAATAATAGTAGAACAGAAAGAAGAGTATAAAAATGTAGCAGATAAAAGATATTCAATATTTATGCAAATATATTATAAACAGGGAAGAAAAGGATGAACATCTAGAGCAACACAAGTTTCCATAACAAACAAAAACAATAACAACGAAACCCCAGAGAAATCATGAACTATATACTAAGTACTAGGTATAATGCTTCTGAAATTTATTCACCCATCTTGATTACTTTCTACATTGTCATATAATTCTTATTGCAAAATTGAACAAATAGCATCTAATCATGTACACACACACCCTTTTCTGTTTATAAGGCAATAGGTTTCACACTGCCTACACAATGCATAATGGTTTATACGTTGCTCGTTTCTATTCAACAATCACCATGGATGTCAAAACATATCTGTTTATAGAAATATTCTTCGTGTTTTTACATCTCAGTGTAGCTCAACTACTTTGCTATGCCACAGTTGCTTAACCCATCCCTGGAACTGAAATTCTTGTTTCTAATAGTTTAGTATTGCAACAAATATACGACATAATTATATAATGTATAATATATATAATCGGATAAATTGTTTCAGAGACGTAGAGGCATTAATTGCTTCCCAAATTCACTATCATTTTGCTGCGCTGGAAGTTTAGAAGTAGGATTGCTTCTCTGGAGGACAACTAACTATGTAAGTTTATGCGCAGTTCTCCACCATGGAAGCTGCAGTCATTTGGTATGTTCATTACCAATGAACCAGAAAGCTGTTTTTCTAGACCCTCCACGAGTGCTTTTCCTAGCAAGGTTTAAATTCTATGCATGAGAAATCATGAGTTTGCAATGTAGATTTTTGAAACTTGTCATTTATAACACAAATACAGAAGCATACAATATGCCTAAGTGGAAAGACTAGAAAAATGCATGAGAGATCGAGTTAAAAGCAAAAAAAAAAAAAAAAAAAAAAAAACAAACCCTCACTGGAAGATCTTATAGAAAAAGGAGACAAGATGAGAAAGAAGGTATATTTTCAAAGGAAAGAATCCCCACTGCAATATACTGATGACTTTATAGCTGAGGTCAAATTTCAATTAAATTCTAATCAAAAGCTCAAAAGAGTTTTTTTCAAGAGCCTTGATTACCTTATTTTGTAATCTATATGAAGAATTGACAGCCAAGAAAACCCAGATCTTCTCAGAATCTGCTTCATCAAATGACAAAAATGTGTCACTACATCATGTAATATTCAAGCCTGGAGATGAAAGAAGAGCAACAGCAAAGAACAGGGAGCCATGAGGAGAACACTTAAGAGGGACACAGGGGGAGCAGACTCACAGACTTAAGTACTTTAACAATACTCTGAAAAAACGGATTCTCCAACAAAAAATGGAAACTGATTCCAATGGCTCAGCATTCATTTTTAAAAAATGACAAAATTTAATATTAATACAAATCAGGTTAGCTCATATATATATATATGTGTATATATAATATATACACATATATATATTTAAAACACAAATAAACAAAAATTGAAAATCACGAAAATGTTTTTGAAGACCCTAAGGAAGAGAAGGCAGCTTAGAGCATAAACGGCACAAATCGCATTCAGGAAAAAAAAAAAAAAAAGCAGTGTTTGATTCAAATTAAAAATGTACATCAGAAGACAATAAAGCAAGTAAGAATTTGTCATGAACCAGACGACCTAAAGATACTGACCCCCCCCAAAAAAAAAAGGCTAAGCAGAAAGAATCACACAATACTCTATATAATGGTAATGCATAAAAAATTATGGGGTTTAGCTAACAAAGGAAAGACCTGTATTTCACAAAGGAATTACAAATGGCCAATGAACATAGAAAAAGACACTCATGCTCAGGATTATATAAAAAAGGCATATTTAAAAAGCCAAAGGCCACAGGCATAGCGCTTGTACATCCTTAATCCCAGAGGCAGAGGCAGGCAGATCTCTGTTAAGTTTGAGGCTAGCCTAATCTAGAGAGTTCCAGGACAAAGCTACAAAAATTCTACAGTGATACTCTTGTTTCCAGCAAATGTGCCAAGATGAAAATGACCAACAGTACCAAGCGGCAAGCAGCAGATGTTTCAGCGTGGAGCCTCTCGTCACCGGTGACCATTCATCTCCCATCGCCACCTGCCACTCTGGTGACATGGAGGCTATTCGATGTACCCACACACCCAAGTTACGATAGCTCCACAGCTCGCTCTGCGTGGCCACCTCTCCGAATGCCTCAACCTGTTTCTTTATTTGCAACCTCAGTAAATTCCAGAGAAAACATCTCTGACAGTTCTGAAGGCCCCCCCTTCCTCTGCACTTGCACACAATCAATTTTCTAAAGTTCCTTCTAACTTGTCGTCAGACACAGTGACTTTAGTGCAGCTCAAGCAACGCCTTCCGTACACTCACTTCATGAGCTGCGCTGTGCCAGGTAGTTTCCTAGTCTCAAAGACCTTCCAATCTATCTGTCTTCGCATATATTTTCTTTGTGCATCATGCCTGCCACACAGGAGACTCTTAAATTATGTCTGATGAATCAAAGAATGAGCAGATTAAGAAATCAATGTTATGCCTTTATTACTTAAAAACAAAAGCACTCAAAACAAATTCAAAAAACTAAAACTTTCGGCATGACTCATACTTTTTGTCCATGACTTTTTAAGACTAAAATGCACGTAACTGTCAAAGACTTAAGTATCCTGAGAGAGACACAGAGAGAAAGACAGATGGGAGGCGGAGAGGGGGGAATGAGAGAGGGAAGGAAGAAGGGGGGGACAGAGAAGAGAATGGTAATATATTTAACTTATTTTCAATAGAATTGCCAAAAAAAGAGAATATATTTTCCCAATTAACAAAAATTTACTTTATTCCATATCAAGACACCAAATAATGTGAGAAAGTTGTGTTCCTGGGAAATGTTAGGGAAACTGTTCCCTTCTGAGCTCTCCCATGTGAAACTGTTTATATACTATTTCCTTGTGTTCATTATCATTAAAGGAGAAGAAATTCCAAAGGGAGATTACAAATTAAACCTTCTTTTAAATTTTTAAAAACTTCTCAATAGCTTGAGGCATTCAAGGCACCAGCCATAGTACCTGCCATTTGTAAATATTACACGGCAAGGAGTGATGCATTTTTACAGACACCAGCTTTCAGCAAACCAAACCTGAGAATTCAAAGAGGGGTCCTTTACAAGACATGGTTATGCCTTCTGGGTCCATGGGCCTTCTGTGTAGTTCTCCTTAATCCATACTGTGGCTGGCTCAACACTGCCTTACAGCAAGGCCTGGGTTCTACACCCAAGACCTGTGACTATATCACATTACAACGCTGGAAGAGGCTTGGCAGCTCTGGTTAATCTGACTAATCTGGGGCAAAGACCTTGAAATAAAGACAATGGCCTGGACCACTCAGGTGTTAGCATAGGAGTGACTCCCAGGGGAAGAACGGATGGACGCAGGAGGCTGAAGTGCTATGAAGATGTGGTCACAGGCTCAGGAGGCCTCTGGAAACCAGCAAGGCAAGAGTCTCCAGAAGGAGCCAGGCTTCTGTCATATGCAGGAAGACTCTCTCTTTTGATGTTCCCCACGTGAAACCAGAAGCATCCTTGATGTTAACATCCTGACTTCCAGATAGGTAAGAACAAATCTCTGTTATATGAAGTCACACAGTCTGCAATAATTTGTAATAACAGCAGCAATAGAAAAACCAAGGTGCCCAGTGTTTTAGGGGACACAAAAGAAAGGGAGGGACTGCCTATTAGCCACGTAGTTTCCCAAAACACTGAAATGGAGACTAACAGTCACTGAGAAGGTGCTGTGTGACTCTTAGATATAGGAGCTCAGGCACTACTCCTTCCACTCCAATGGGAAGCCATTTGTAATTTCATCTTAATAAACTCAGAACGAGTATTTTAAATATATTTGACTCCTGGATCTACCGTGTATCCTTTCCATGGTGGCCTAAGTTTAAAATGTGACTTAGTAAAGACACAAGGTAAAGTGACGTCCACACAGAAGCACAAGGAAGGAGGAACTGAAGTTGGCCTATCAAGTCACCGGCCCCAATGGGTCAGCCCCTGTTCATGACAGTCCCAGCGCTGAATTCTTCAATCTATTCTGAGCTGGCCACACAAACTCTCAAGCTCCAGCTCCTCTTCACACATTCTGTCACTTCTATATTCTCTATAGCAGCTAATGCTGAAAATATGTCTCAAAATAGCTGCTGTAAAAGAGCAGTACATTCTATTATGGGTAGGGTTTGACAAAACTCATCGAAATTTCAAACACACAACCTTTGCCTCACCCACTAGCAAGAATCTAAGCTATTGCTATACAAAAAAAAAAGTCCTGGGCTGGAGGGATGGCTCAGGGGGTAAGATCACTAGCTGCCCTTTCAAAGGCCCCGAATTTGGCTTACATCACACATGTGGAATCTCACAACACCCAGTTCCAAAGATGTAAGTCTTCTGACCTCACCTCCACGTATACTAGGCACACACATGGAGCACATACATACATGCAGTCAGAACACTCAGACACATAAAAATAAGTACATAAATAACAAAAGAATACCCAGCTATTCATTTACTAACTCATGCAGATACATACATATACATATGTACACAAACTGCTTATGTCCCCAAATAATTTACATATAGTACACATTCATATACATAACAAAACGCTCCTAGGAAGCAGAATACCTCAGCAGCTAATAGCTCAGGTGCTAAATCCTGGAGGCCCAGACCCATTTCTACCACTCTCTCTGCCTTAACGATTCTTGGGTATCTCTATTTCAATTCTTTGTTGTTGTTGTTCTGGGGGGAGGTTTAACCAATACAATGGAGTTAAGAATATCAGCTGCTTCCTGTAACTGTTGAAAGGGTGAAAACAGCTACACCTGTGAATGACCCAGGCCAGAAAATATCAGGTAATGTGCACCAATGAGCCGTGCTACTACGATTACCAATCACCGAATTAGCAAAGGGATCTGGAAACAGAATCTGAAAGTAAAAGATGCCCACCAAAGGCAGGGTGAACTCATAAAGCTGTGCTCATATAGAAAATAGTGTCAGCAGAGACTGAAGTACGTTGCTTCCAGTTGCCTGTCCAGAAGAGAAAAGGCATACATACACTAGGCCCCTTGTCTGGGATGTGTGTGCGTGTGTTGGGGGTGGGGGTGGGGAGAGGGTCTTCCTTTTCTGTTTTGGATTTGGTGATTTCACCTAGTTCTAGTATAATCTTAAGTCCTTCAGGAAGAGCAGAAACAGGAGACAACACAAAGGTCAATGCTGTGTGGATGCACATGAGGATACCACGTCCTCTGAAGACCCACACAGTCTCTCTGCCTGCTTGTCCCACTCTTCAGTGTGAAGCTCCCATGGGAAGGACACAGGAAAGCCACCTTCCCCTTCTCGGTTGCCAACCGACTTTCTGCAGAAGCTACCAAAATGATTTTGGACAGTGAATGTTTTCCTCCCTGGGGCCAGCGTTAGGTATTCTGCTCTAAGTTCTTTCCTTCCTCCTCCGTGCCTGACAGGTAAACAGCATCAATGCTTCTTCTGAAAATTATTTTGAGCACCAGTTTAACTTTAGTTAGTCATATGTCTCTAAAAAAAATAATATGCCATGTTTCTGGATCCTATTTAGCCATCCATATGGAATTTTTGAAAATAAAGTGGGCAAACCAGCCAATGAGACTTTAATTTAAATGAAAGCCAGATGATAAAAATGTGTCACCTTAGTTCAAGTCGAGCTTTGAGCGTATCACTGAGGTAAGCTAACACAGCATGAGGACAGGTGAAAGGACTTGACAATGGCGCTCCTCGGTCACTGTCTTAATTAGGGTTCTACTGCTGTGAAAAACCAACATGAGCAAAAGCAACGTAGGTTTTATTTCAGCATAGAACTCTCTGATTATACTCAGTCACTGAGGCAAGTCAAGGTAGGAAGTCAATGCAGGAACTAGTACAGAGAACACAGAGGAACGTTACTGGGTTGCTCCCCATTGCTTGCTCAGCCTGTTTTCTTATACAACCCAGGACACCTCTGCCCAAGGATGGCACCCACCAACGGTGAGCTGGGTCCTCCCATATCAATCAAGACAATACAAACAATTTTCCACAGGCCGATCTTATGGAGGCACTTTGCTATTAAGGTGCCCTCTTCCAAAACTGGTTTGTGTCAAGTTGAGTAAAACCAACCAGTACAACCACCCAGTCCTTTATGTGCGTTAAGTATTCAGTCAGTAAGTACCATCATATCCATGCTGTAGATAAAAAATAATAGGGCACATGGGTCTTAAAAGACTTGCCAATGTTTATTTAGTAGTTAATTTTTTCTTTTTTACTTATTTTTATATTAATTACAGTTTATTCACTTTATATCCCAGCTGTAGTCCCCTCCCTCATTTCCTCCCAATCTCACCCTTCCTCCCTCATCTCCCCCAATATCCCTCTCCAAGTCCACTGACAGGGAGGTTCTCCTCCCCTTCCATCTGACCCTAGCTTATCAGGACTCATCAGGACTGCCTACACTGTCTTCCTCTGTGGCTTGGTAAGGCTGCTCCCCTCTCGGGGGGGGGGGTGATCAAACAGCCAGCCACTGAGTTCATGTCAGAGACAGTCCCTGTTTCCATTACAAGGGAACCCACTTGGACACTGAGCTGCCATGGGCTACATATGTGCAGGGGGTCTAGGTTATCTCTATGCATGGACCTGGGTTGGAGTATCAGTCTCAGAAAAGAGCCCTGGGCACAGATTTCTTAGTTCTGCTGCTCTCCTAGTGGAGCTCCTGCCCTCTCCAGTCTTTGTTTCCCTCTTCTTTCAGAAGATTCCTGCATTCTACCTAAAGTTTGACTATGAGTCTCAGCAGTCTCAGCATCTGCTTTTGATACCCTGCTGAATAGAGTCTTTCAGAGGCCCTCTGTTCCCTCTTTTCTCCCTCTTCTGATGTCCATCCTGTTTGCCTTTCTGAGTGAGGACTGACTGTCTTACTGAGTCCTCCTTCTTGATTAGCTTCTTTAGG
This sequence comes from Meriones unguiculatus, assembly GCF_030254825.1. Classification (NCBI taxonomy): domain Eukaryota; kingdom Metazoa; phylum Chordata; class Mammalia; order Rodentia; family Muridae; genus Meriones; species Meriones unguiculatus. Next base: position 44,850,809 of record NC_083349.1, read on the forward strand.
TGTACAGATTTTAGTATGTTTATCCTATACTACATGTCTAATATCCACGTCCATGTTTGTCTTTCTGTTTCTGGGATACCTCAACCAGAGAACTCCTTCAACTGATAAGCAACTTCAGCAAAGTGGCTGGACGCAAAATTAACTAAAAAAAAAAAAAATCAGTAGCCCTTCTGTATACAAAAGACAAAAGGGCTGAGAAAGAAATTAGGGAAACCATACCCTTCACAATAGCCACTAATAACATAAAGTACCTCAGTATGACGCTAACAAAGCAAGTGAAGACCTGTTTGAAAAACTTCAAGTCTCTCAAGAAAGGAACTGAAGAAGATATCAGAAGATGGAAAGATCTCCCATGTTCATGGATCTGTAGGATTAGCACAGTGAAAATGGCCATCCTGCCAAAAGCAATCTACAGATTCAATGCAATTCCCATCAAAATACCAACACAATTCTTTACAGACCTTGAAAGAACAATTCTCAACTTCATATAGTAGTTAAAAATTTTTGTAATTTGATACAAACTGAAGTTACATAGTAAGAGGGAAACCTCATCCGAGAAACTGCCTTCATCATATTGGCCAGGAGGTATGTCTGAACGCTCTTCTCTTGAATGACTCATGTTGCAGGGCCCAGCCCAGTGTCAGCAGTAGCACCCCTAGGCAGGTAGTGTTGGGTCATGTAGGAAAGGTAACTGAGCAGGCCATGGAAAGCAAGCTTGGACTCAATGTCCTTGCTGAGTTCCTGTTTCCCTCCTGCTTGAGTTCCTGCTCTGGTGTCCTCCCATATGGAAGTAGAAGCCAAACAAACCCTTTCTCCCCTAAGTTGCTTTTGATCAAATTGTTTTTTTCAAAGCAAAAGAAGCAAACTAGAACAGGAGAAAGCTGGGATCTAATACTTAGCTCCATTTTTTTCTTTCCCTAAAACCCAGTACTTCTAGATAAGTGTTGATGAATTATTCAGAAATAATGCAGGCTTGAAGTTAAGAGTGGCAGGACAAACAGTCCTATCAAAAACCCTGTCACAAGTACTGCAATAATGCGATAAATGTTTCATTATGTCCATTTGGACAGAGATGTCTAGGAAACAGTACTCAAAACCAAGGCCCACTGTCTCTCAGGCAAGTACTTTTTTTTTATTGTTGAACAAAATCAACTCAGGAGTTAATGCTTCTAAGAACAATCCTTAAGATCATGAGTTTAACTCATTTTGTAAAAGAAAAGATGACCAATGAAAACTCCCCAAATTCAAGTGTACATGCATATCACTACAAGCCACATTTAGCTAAGCCCTACTTGGACCTGTTCAGTGCTATCCTGTGTCAAGGAGCTCCTTAAATAGAGGGGGCATCCAGAATTAGAATGAGTAAAACACTATGGCAGCCTTCTTTATGATCTGATCACAACAAAGCCCAGACCTCCTTGGATAAGCTTTTGATGGTATGAGCCCAGGTCCCCAAGTCCCTACAGTAGCTTAATAAAGAGTGAAGTCTATGATTCTCCATGTTCCTGGACCTCTTCCTGATTCAAGGTCCTTTTCCTTACCTCCCATCTTTGACTGTTGACACTGCCTTTGTCACAGTAAGAGCTGCACTCTGAGAAGAGGCCAGTTAAATAAGTATGTCAGATATACTCCACAACAAAGTCAAAATTCAAATGTGAGCTCTTCAGTAATAAAAAAACAAAAACAAAACAAAACAAACAAACAAAAAAAACAAAAGAAGAAGCTAAGGAATGTCCATATGGGGGAAGAATATTCTAGATCCAATGAAGCACATTAATGACCTACACAACGTGTCTGACAAGGACACACATAAAAGAACTACATAAAAGATAGCACACTTCAATAATTACAAAGGAAAGTATGCAGAGATACATAAATCAGGAATGTGTGTAATCCTGACTTGGAGATCATAAGGATTTAGTGTGGCTGGGGTAGTTTTTAAACGTCAAATGTCCACAGCCTCAAATCACCTGGCAAGAGAGGCAGAATGAGGGATTATCTAGGTCAGGCTGGGCTGTGGATGTGGCTATGGAGGACTGTCTTAATTGTTAACTGAGATTGAGAGAGCCAGCCTCAGTGTGGTTGGCACTGTTTCATAGGCTAAGCTCTGGATGTTGTACAAGGGAAGGAAGCTAGTTGAGCAGAAGCAAGCAGGCCACGTGAGTGCATCCCTTTACTGCTGCTTTTGACTATATGATGTTGCTAACTGCTTAAGTTCCTGCCTTGATACCCCAACAATAATGAATTATAACCTGACACTGTCAGCCAAATAAACTCTTTCCTGCTCTAAGGTGCTTTTGCTCAGAGTGTTTTTGTCACAGCCGCAGAACAAAACTAAGACTGAGCAAGCACAGTTATTCTTAAGGCTACTGGCTTTCCTCTCCATGCGTGCGGGTGCCAATCCAGCCTTCTCCGTAACAAGAGCCTCCAAGATCAAAAGTCCATTTTCTGTTCATGTCTATCTGTTCTGTTCAGGCTGTTAATCCATACTTTCTTCTAAACCCATGGTCCAAAACAAGACCATGTCACACAGCTCTTAAATTCTCTTTAACATAACTACTAGTCCTTGGAAAGCTTGTGGACTATAAAAAAATAAAAATAAAAAAGAGGCAGGGGTGGCTGAGAGGGTTTGCTCCAGTTAACATATCACTCAAAGGGGAGGGTATAAGATCCCTGAAGAGCATTTCCACAGGCTCAACATGGCGTATGACTAACTGCAAGATGCTAAGCCCAGGATGAGCACTGATCTTAGGACAGTGGCCAGTGGTCGCCTTGCCCTCACGCAGCAGAGAGGGCACAAAGCTGGCTGGTCAAAATGCTTCCAGTGTACATTCAAAAGTAAAACTTCCCAAGGCCACTAAAGTAAGAGAAGCAGAGCTGTGACAATTCTGCACAGGCTCAATACCTTTAGGTACTCCTTTGCCCTTGGTCTGACATGTTTTGACACAAGTAAGTATGTCAGGCAGACAAGGCAAGTATGTAAGGACAGACAAGGCAAGTAGGTGACTCTCAGAGGATTCTGTGTTTTCCTTCTGCCTATTCAGTCTGTGAGAAACTCAAAGATGACATGCTCCACATGTCTGGTTATTGAGACACTGCATGCTAGGAATCTGTAGACTTCTAGTGACAGTCTAAATACTAGGAACTGCTTTCTAAATCAGGAGTTATGTCGAGCTAAAATAAGACTTTAAGGGTGACAACCGCTGTGGTGGTTACTGGTGCCGACTTAACCAGATCAGGAGATCTAGAGTCACCTAGAAGACGGACCTCCAAACCCACCCGTGAAGGATTATCTTCATCAGATTAACTGATGTAGGCAGGCCCGTCATGTGGGTGAAGAACACTGACCGTTAAAATAGAGGAAACAAGCCAAGCATGCATTCAGGGTTTTCAGTTCCTAAATGAGGATATGTTGTGACAATCGTCTTCAAGTTCCTGCCATCTTGACTCCCCCGCTGTGAGGGACTATATACTCTTCGATTGTGAGTGGAGTATACCCATTCTCCCATAAGTTGCTCTTGTCATGACATTTTATCACAGCAAACTGCAGAGTAAGACACGCAGCAGTGTTGACATTTTAGACACAGGGAGACATGAAGTGACATGAACGTCATCACAGGTGCAGCTTGTATGTGCTGCTCCTCCATCAGAGCTGGGATGCAGGGCTCTAACTCATCCTGCCCACTGCAGCATCAGCGCTTTCCGTTCTGATGGAAAACGTGAACCCCTGTACCCAAGCCGCCAATGCCACCTATCCATCAACCCTCTGCTATTTATTTTCCTTCTTACAAACAAGAAAACGGACAGTTCTCAAGATGACTCTCCCAGCATCTAAGTCAAAACACTGAGTCAGTTTCTCTTTTTCTTTCCTCCCAGAGCTGTTCCAGAACACCATGTGTGAGAGAAAACAACAGAATGGAAATTGCTCATACGGAGCGTGAGGAGGCTGCCCACCTCCCTCGCACAGCCCGTGTGCAAAGACAGCCCCTCAGCTGTGCCGCAGACACAAGGTGGCTCATGTTCATTGTTTATCGTGGCAGCTGAGAAGCCAGCTGGCACTGATCACTCCTCTCTTCCAACACAAACGACACTAGGACATGTGTGACAGGCACCAGCTGCCACTCAGTGTGATGGGCGGTGTCCCTGCTGGCCAGCAAGGTGCAGCTCATGGCCCATGCCCTAAGACTGCAGCGTCTGAGGAAACCTTTTGGCAGAGTTGAAATGGTATCAGCTTCATGCTGAGGTTGGTGGGCAAAGGGCAGCCTCTCACTCATGCTAGCAGGTTGTGGGGATCACAGCTGGAGCCAAAGTGCTCTAATGCTCCCCAAGGGTCTGTGTTACATTTGGCAGAGGAACAGTAGTCCAAGACAGAGCAAGAATAAGAAACAAGAGGCAAAGTGTTGCGTCTGGAAAACATGCCGCGCGCATGTTGGGTTGAACATTTAGGGCAGTCTCAGACTCCCATCCCTCGACCCTAGCCAGGTCCACTTGAATTCACTGCAAATGAAGAATCTTGTAAGGCAGACAAGGAAGATTCTAGCCACACTTGCCAAAGCCATAGGAAACAAGGAGGTCTTCAGATATTGGATGGCAAACGTGACAGGAAGCCCCTTCTACTCCCATGTCTCCTTCTGCAAACCCTCTGTTCAAACTGTACATGAGCAGGAAGCTCCATTTCTGATGTGCTGGGATCAGGGATTAAATAATTCTTTACCTGGAAAGCTTCCTCTGGTTTACAGGTGTTTGATAAGGATCTAGTAGTCCCACCCCACTCCTCAGCTTATGACAACCGGACATACTCTCGAGAAAGCTTTTCAGATATCTGAGGTGACAAAGCAGAATCATTCTCAATTAGAAACACCCTATGGAGCAATCAAGCACACCAGCTTTGATCTCCTGACTGCCTGGATTAGTAAGCCCATCTATTCTATTACCTGTTTGTTCCGTCAACGAATTAGATCTTTGTGATTCGGTGTCTTTGGCTATGAAATGGAAGAGCATAAGCCACCTAACAGAGCTGTTCCCAGCGTCACTGTGTTCTCTCATGCCAACATTCTTAGCTATTTTTCCATTGCTATAATGAAACATCATGACCCAAGCAACTTTGGAGAGGAAGCATTTCACTGGGGGCCTCCTCGCAGAGGGTGAGTTCGTTATTATCATGGCAGGGAGTGTGGCGGCCAGCAGGTAAGACATGGTGCTAAAGAAGTATTTGGGAGCTTCACTCTCTGATCCATAGACACAGGAGGCATTCGGGGGGGGGGGGTGGAGGGAGGAGATGAAGGAAGGGAAGAAAGAAGGGAAGAGGAGAGGGGTGGAGAAAGGAAAGGATGGAGGAAGGGAGAAAGAGAAGGAGAGAAAGACTGATTGATTGATTGATTGATTGATTGATTAGGCCTGGCCTGAGTTTTTAAAACCTCAATGTACACCCAGAGTGACACATCAGCTGCTCCAACAAGGCCACACTTACTAATTCCAATCCCAAATAGTTCCACTAAGTGGAGACCGAGCACTGAAACACAAAGGTCTATAAAGGCCATTCTATTCAAACACCCACATTCTTCACGAGATACCTGGTTTCCGCAGAATAACACAAGAACAGATCTTTTACTTCCCCAGATCTTTTACTACCACGATTCTAGACTAATCTACCACCAAGGGGAATCTGGGCATCCCTTGGAAAATAGAAGGAAAGGCAATGGTTTTCCTCTAGTTAACAGCAGGCAGGTTCTGCGGGAAACATAGATATGAATTTGCTCAGATTCTAAGCTTTTCTTGGCAAGTCGTGTGCTCTGGTGACATAGATGGTTATGGTCACAGATTGTTATGTCCTTTGCCTTCCATAGCATCCTTCAGGAATCTAGACACACTCTCCCTCGGCCTTCCTCCAGATGACACTATGAAATGCAGTATTATCAAATCCTTTTCACACGCAACTTTTCTGCAGTGGCTCCTGTTTTTCAGGCCAAATTCTGACATAAGAACACATTAAACTAGTGAACCCACTAAAATCTCGCTATTGGTAACCGTTTCTGAGAGAGGTAATATCCCAGTTTGTATGTACAAAGTGGAATGCGTGACTCCAAAGAAAACCCTCAGTCGTAAACCAGGCACATATTCTCCAGAGGGTAAGCATATTGAAGAGAGAGGGGGTACCTAAGGTAATTTATTCCTGCTTGCATTTTCCCCTACACCTACAGAACTGAGAACCTTTGAAAAGCTCCACTGCAAATCTTACATTATAAGAACAAGATGTATGTGTGTGTGTGTGTGTGTGAATACATAAATTGCTACACCACAAGTATCTAGACCCCAGAGAAAGGGAGCAGGTTGTTGCTGACATGTAACACCAGAAGATCCAGTTATTCAAGAGCATTTAGCCAAGCCCTGGGAAATGAAGGGAGTCAATTAGGATCAGGTCTCTGGCTGTCAGGTGCTCACAGATAAATGAAAAAATGAAAGCTGAAACAACATTCAAGAAAGCAAAAACAAGTGTGTGGTTATATCTTAGTGTGGGGGGGAAACATGGATTCCTGTGGGCATATAGGTGCCTTTGGTCCTTTGGAAATAGATGCTGTGCAATGCAGTGCACACTACCCTGACCAATCATAAACAGACACGGAGATCGCTCACAAAGAGTCTAGACACACAACTGTCCAACCATGGAGAGACCCTGAGCCCCAGCACCCTGGTGGCCTGGTGAGTGAGCAACGTGTCTAGCCCCACCGATCTTACAAACTAGAGAGAAACTGCTCACCAATTATGTTCATTTTTTTAAATTTTATTTATTTAAATTTTACAACCTGGTCCCAGCCCCCACCCTCCGCTCTCCTCCCAATCTGGCCCTCAGGATCTCTCTCTCTACCCCCTTACCTTCTTATCAGAGACGGGGAGGCCATCTGGGGTACTAACTGACCCTAACACCTAAAGTCAGAGCAGGACTAAGCTCATTTTCTTCCACTGAGGACAGAGAAGTTAGGGGAAGGGGACCCAAAGCCAGGTAACAGAGTCAGAGACGACCCCTACTCCAGCTGTTAGAGGACTCACAGGAGGACCGTGCTACACATCTGCTACGGAAGTGTAGGGGGCCTAGATCCAGCCCGTGCAAGCTCTTCAGTCTGTGATCCCCACAGGCCCAGGTCATTTGACTCTGTGGGTCTTCTTGTGGTGTTCTCGACCCTGCTGGCTCCCTCAATCCTTCCTCCCATTCTTCCAAAGACTTCCCCAAACACTGACAATTGTTTGGCTGTGGGTTTCTGCATCTGTCTCCATCAGCTGCTGGATGAAGCTTCTCAGAAGACAGTTAAGCTAGGCTCCTATCTGCAATCATAACAGAGTATCATTAATAGAGTCAGGGACTGGCTCTCCCCCATGGGGTTTGTCTAAAGTAGAGCCTGTCACTGGTTCACCATTTCCTGAATCTCTGCTCCATCTTTATCCCTACACTTCTCATAGGCAAGACAAATTTTGGGTTGAAGGTTCTATGGGTGGGTTGGTGTCCCCCTCCCTCCACCTGAAGTCCAATCTGGCTAATGAAGGTGGCAACTTCAGGCTCCATGTCCCTCGCTGTTAGGGATATCAGCTAGAGTTACACCATAGACTCCCAAAGGCCTCCTCACGTCCAAGCAGCTGTTGATTTCTTAATTGCTTTTAGCAAATGGCTCTTTTCTGGTCAGCCATGTTTACGTGTGGTGAATACCTTGTTCCCATGCTTCATTTTCGCTGGCTATGACTTTCATGAAGCTCTGGATATTTGTCAGAAAGTGGGCTTATCTTTATCTTTTTCTAACTTTTTTGTGTTTGTTTTGACACACCCAGCAAGACATTGGACTCTCCAGCACTGCTTTCTAAAGTCATTTTTTTTTTATGCCTGAGATTTCTCATTAAAAATAATTACTTTTGGCAGCAGAAGTCAGGAAGGTGACGAGAGAAGGAAGAATTGGAAGCACTGTCTTGTTTCTGTTTTTGTTTTTGAAATTCCTTTGATTTGTGGAAAATCTTCCTGTAAAACAAACACCGTGCAGGGAACAAATGTATACATGCAGAACAGTTTTGTTAAGTATAGGGGTTAGGCCGCTGCTCTGCTCCCACTTCAGACCTGCTCGTTAAGCTACAAACACCTTCAGCACAGGAAGCATCTGTCACCCGGATGTATCTGCAGTAGCCACCAAGAAGCCTAACCGTATGGGGAGTTCACAAGCATCCAGACCACCAGACCCCCCCCAAAAAAAGGAAGGAGAAACAAAAATGGAAGCACCCAATAAGCATTTTAGAAACACGATGTAGAGCTTAGAAACCCAGGCAAAATGAATTCTTCCCGACTTTCCATTTATTCTTTTACTTATGTCTGCAGTACAAAATGACGTGGAAGAGAGGGGTCAAGGATCACTCTTAATTGTGAATCTCTAAAAGAGCATGCGTATATGAATTCACAATGAGTGCAATTGCTAAAGACTGTGAGATGTATGTTTTTGCTAAGCTGGAACAGACCAATATACCCACTTCCTTACATGTGCATGAAACCCCCTTTGAGCCTGTAGACGCTGTCAGGAAGGTGGGACCTGGCACATCCTGACCACGATCTCCCCCGAGCTTTACTGCCACAGTGGTGGCCGCAGGGTGACTCTTCACATACCTATGGCTCTAGTGTAGGAAGAAAAAAGGAGGTAGCTGCGTTCTGGGACTCTTCATCCAGTTAACACACATTGTGTTGACTTGTACGAATGTCTGGTTCATCTGGTGGTCCAGGCCTCTAACCTCTCCATCCCTCCTTATACCATCTACTCAACAGGGACGAGGAAATTGCAGCTCACATAAGATTGTTTAAAACAGACTACGAGCTTTCAAAGGACTCCCATAACCACCTGCACCTCTTCCTTGTCTGTTTTCTCTTTGAAGGCTGTCGTGACTTTTCATTCCCAATGTGCAAGAAAGTGAAAACAAGAAATGGAGCTCCCACACTTGTGATCTAATCAAATCTCCACCCTTGGAGAAAGATGCTTCTTTATATATGACTGCAATGTTTAAGGTACGCTAAAGTAAAGAATCTGTGTACACGTGCATACATTAGTAGCCTGTACTCAGGGACTGGCACACAACGGGACTTCAGCAAATGTTCCTTTGTCTTCCCTGCAGAACAGTTCCGAACAAAGCTATGCTCAAGTCCTACTGCTTCTAGTTTACTCTGGGCATACAGTTGTCAGACACTTCCTTTTCTAGTGTATGTTTAATCTTTTGTGGGGGAGAAATCCTCAAGTTAAAATGAAAGAGTCTGGGATCAACAAATGCTTGAAGGCAATGCTTTTCAACCTGTGGGTCTATACACCCTTTGGGGTCACATATGAGATATCCTGCATATCAGATGTTTACATCATGATTCATAACAGTAGCACAATTAAAGTTATAAAGTAACAAAAAATTAATTTTATGTTTGGCAGTCACCACAACTTGGGGAACTGTAATGAAGTTGTTCCCGCTGCTCCAAAACTTAAGTTAATCAGGGGCAAGCTGGGTAGAGACAAAAACCTTGTTGACTTAGGCATAAAGGGACCTAGTAGGTGGCAGATGTCCACGCAGCCCTCAGGAGTCTGGAAAGGCCAATGGATTATACAGAAGAGTAGCCTGAACTAAGCAAAGACCCACTGATAAGGTGAAGGAAGCTGAAATCCCAGACATAGGAGCATCTTTTATTTTTATATGCAAGAAATGTTATGGACTCTTCAGAATCCTTAGAAAGCCAAGGACAATAGAAAGCAGAATGGAGGAAGGTCTTCACTGTAGTAAAGGAATCTAGGACACTTGCATTTGGACTGAACACCTCCTCCCGGGCAGCAAGATTTGATACATGCCTTTATAGGCAGCTGGGTACAAATACCTAGATTTCATATCAAGAACCTTGAGAGTTTCCAAAACTCACAAGTGGAGAATGAATGAGGCTATGAATCTCAAAGAAGAGAATTACATAAGGTAATGTCAGAAAATTAACCTGTGTTGCATTAAATACCATTGCATTAAATAGGGCTCTGACAAATCCATGTCTGCCTGAGACCTCAGACTCAGATCTTATTTGGAAAAACAATCTCATCCTCTGCAAATGTGATGTCATCTGCTAAGACGATGTCATATTGGATCAAGGCTGTCTCCAAATAAGAAATTACTGCTCTCTACACACAAAAGGAAATGACCATGTAAAAAGAATTAGAGACATGTCAGTATGTGCTAAGGACTGACATAACCTACAGTGAGCAGGACAAGGGTAGGAAGGATTATTCCTCAGAGCTACCAGAGTGAACACAGCCCTTTGGATGATGGTAAGCCATTAACTTTGCAGCCCTTCACTTATGGCAGCTTTGTAACACAGACTTATAAATGATCTAGTCCGTTTGCATTTGAAATACAGGCATGCATTCTGAGACCAGGACATTTGGTGGTAACTTAGCATACTATGCTGAATCCTAAAATATCTGAGTAATTCCACTACTAACTCGGTTGCTCATCTAGTCCTTCACCAAACACCCACAGGGAACATGAAGTCCTACTTCGGAAAACTGCCGGGAAGATAGAGGTGAGGAGTAAGGAAGTACTGGTCACACAGTCAGTTGTTTAGTTACCAGCAGAGTGAAAGCCACAGAGAGAAACACGGTGTTCAATTAATGCATGTGATCAGGATGTGAAAGTCATGAACGCATCTATCTGGTAAGGTGTCTGCGAGGAAGTGTCATTTTAAGAAAATAAAAAAAGATAACTTAGCTGGCTGACAACAGAAGGCTGTACACAAATCTGTGATGAAATGGGTCTTTAAGGGGAAAAAAAAACAAACCAGAATTTAAAAATACACCTGGTAAAGATTCTGACCTTCTCTTCAATCTTCTTTCATGTTCTCTTTCGTGAAAACTCATATCCAACCAAAATAATGTCACCGTCCTTTCAAGTTATATTAATGAAACTTTTGCCATGAAATATTAATAATCTTTTTCAATTGAAATGCTTGAGTAGAACATTCCCAGGGCTCTCTGTGTCTATCATTAAAATATTATGAAAGTCTGTCTGTAATATTTTACCTGTCTTTCCTGTCTGTGAAGCTGTTCAGACCACCACAGTTATTGTCCACCATGACCTGCACAAACAGTCCACACTGACACACCAGAATCACAAAAGCAAGAGGGCACAGCTGACACACGCTGTCCCAAAGTCACATGACTGCCAAATTCAGAGGTCCTTCTTGAAGAGTGTCGTTCAATTGCAGCCTTGCTGCATATGGCATTTCCTCTCTGTTTAAGGTACTCAATGATAATTCTGAGATGGGTCATATCTTCCGCTTGAAGTTCATTATGTTCAAAGCACACAGAATGGAGCAAATGCCCATCTAAACTCAAACACCCACCCTCAGAAAGTCAGTGGCCAGACAGCGGTGTCATCAGATGAAACGCCTTGCATGTCTGGAGCTATTTCCTACAGGGCAAGCCATGAAGTCACAGGAGTCCGAAACAACTGAGATTCCCATCCCTGCTAAAAACCAGGTTCTGGTCAAGCTGCCATGCTTCCTTTATGTAGTGGGGCCTTCTTTGGTCTGTGGTTCTTAGATTTTCCATTTCTACTTCATAATGAGTAAATAAGAACTATATATTCAAAAACAGAACAAGGGATGGGATGAGTTCAGTAGAGTATATCAGGTCAGAAATGGTGCCTTTCAGAAGACAGTAACTGAAGTGCCAGAGGTCCCTCTGCCTCAAGATTCCTCGGTCCCCTCTGCAGTAACTGACTTTGCCCAGCTACACCATCTCATCCAGGGTGTGCGCTGAAGGCTACCACATTGGCTCTGCTCTGACATTGACACGAAAAACTCCTCTGCATGATGTCCTCATCATCCAACATTACGTGAGATATCTACGGATTCTGCCACTCACCATTTCTGTCATGTCTTCTCAACCCTTGGTGGGCTCCATTGCTGTGCAAAGCCACCACAATTCCATCAACAGCTGGCATCTGATCAGATAATCACTAAAGGGAACACACACTTAAACTGGTGACGTCTCACACTTAGGAAAGGCAGCCCAACAAATTTTCTAACTCCTGATCCACAAGCCAAACAATCACACTCCAAAATGCTTTCAGTGTTGAGGAGCAACCATTCAATTTGCTATCACGTACTTGTCACCTGGATCTGTGTACTCTGAAGATGAGATCTGTGCTTTATTCTGCTCTGAAACCCTTTTTTTTCTTTCAGAAACCACTAATTATTCTAGGCTTCTTTCTGCCAAAACCAGTTCTGATTAGGGACAGGCTTTGTACATGTCTCTGTACAACAGCTAGACATTTCCTCAGAAGATTCTGACTTAGTTATAGGTTACAAACTTTAAACAGCAACTATTAAACTATTAAACAGAAACTTAAAACTGCTTAACTCTTACTTGACCCACCTTGACTCTGCAGCCATAAACACCAGGCACCAGGCCCTTCTCCAACAAACATCTGGGAGAAGTCTTGAAAGAGACAGAAGGTAAAATTTCCCTCTATTCAAAGATAGTGATTGATTTGTGGGGATGTGAACAAATACACATTCATACGCGTGCACACACCAATGACACACTAGCAATGCAAGGCGATATATTAACAGCACAGGAGAGATAGGAACAGAGTGAGGACAGTCATCTGGAGAAGCAGAAATTCCTTTGCACAGAGGGATATCAAGTGTTTCCAGAATAGAGATGATCAGAACGCTGTGACAGGTGGCTGGGACTGAGATTTACAGATCAGAAGTCTGTGAGAGTCCCAGTAGGCAAAATGTCACAGAAAATATAGAATCCTCCAGATGAAGAAAATGGTGTCAGAAGGAGTCACAGGGGAATACAGAGGAAGAAGCCCCCCTCAGAATACAAGCTCCCTATGATGACATCTCAACAATATTTAAAGATGAGTAATGAGACTCTGCTGGAAGGAACCATGCAGAAGCCAATGATCATAAAAGATGACCCTATGCAATCAGAAGACTGGATGGAGGCTGTAAAAGACACACTCCATGACCATGTTGTAGTGAGAATTCTGGAATTTTTGTTTCTTTCAAAACAGAAATATTTTAGGAATATGTTATCGTTTAAATCCCAGGTGTGGGGATATGGGCTACTTTGCAGCAGCTGATTATGATTTGTCTTGTGCTTTGGCATAGGCGTGATTTTACCAGCTGCAGAGAGTTTCTGCAGTTGTGTGACATTTGGAATTCTGGGGACTTTTCAGAGAATATATAAATGCCAGGGAGCCCAAGAGGTGTGGGAGGTTGTTGGTTGGTTGTTGTCGGTCTTCGTTTGTTAGGAAGTTGTGCATGAAGAACAAAGAAGAAGAAATTAGATATTCTGATGGAGAAGATCAAACTTATCCCAAGGAACCTGATGCCCCTAATTGGCAGGAAGTAGTCTAATGATAATGCCGCCCCTCGTTCCACTCCCTGACTTTGAATTTCAGGGATCTCTTTCCTTTCCTCTCCACCTTTAAAAAAAAAATCTCCTATTTTTTTTAAATCTCTTACCTGTTGTTGGAAGAGTATAAGAAAAGGGGTGGAGAAGGGTGGAAAAAAAGAGCCTATGAAGTAGCTAAGAGCAACTACACTACCTTGCATGAAATCAATACCTTTCTAAACCCCCCCTCCTCCAGCCACCAATGGGGCAGGCCTGTTTCCCCCAGCTGGGAGCCAGCCATCAGGAACCAACAGGTACCTAATGTCTCACTACTGTGGAGACTCTCATAAACACGTACAAACATAGACTGAAAGACACATAAGTCTTTACAGGAGAAGCATGCCCAACTGCGACAAGAAAGGGAGAGAGAGGGTAGGAAAGGTAAGGAAATTAAAATAAACTTGACTGCTTCTCAATGGCCTATCTCACATCTGGACAAGAAGAGCATGGATATACGATAGTGCACAATAAGTGGCTTAGGGATGAATTCCAATGCTCTACTCCATCGTGTTCTTGCCCAGGTGACACAGAGCTGGCTCTGGCAGCCCTCGAGAAAGCCACAGACCTGACCCCAGAACCCACAGCTGAACCCACAGTCATCAAGGAAGAAGAGAGACTGAATCTCTGCTATCAACAAACATTCTCTAAAACAAGAGGAATAGTTGGGATGCACTTTTATTATGGATACAGCTGCCTTCCCGTGCTCAGCTGCACTTGAGACCCTGACTGGGATTAATGTGCTCAGAGAAAGGGAAAGCTGAGGAGGAGAGACCTGAAGACTAATACTGCTCCAATGGAAAAAGTGCAGTAGCTCTCAAACTGCCTTCCACCTAAAGGCTGAGATCAATGGGTCCTGTGCTAGGAGCTGTGGCAGTGAGGCCTGCCTCCCAGGAAGCAAGTACACAAACCTGCAAGACAATTGCCCCAGAGGTTGTGGCCCACGGCCCTGGGAATTCACTGTGACAAAAGACTAGATCCAAGTGCAGACATTAATGAGAAGTTTTCTCTGAGTGGAGAGAAAGGCTCTGTATCCTCATTTACATGAAGAAGCATAAACAACTTTTTAACAAGACCGGCAAAGTTCACAGTTCAGCTCTTGGAGGCCCTGTGTGTGCCTGCCTCTTCGTCTCCAATCCCTGTTCTGAAATGAGGTAACAGTAGTTACCTCATGAAGGGCTAGGGAAGAGCCAGGAGGTGACGTGAGCAAAGCCCCCAAGCAGTGTCATTTGGCAGGAAGCTGACAGAGGGACTGAGTTGAATCATTACATGAAAATGAAAATACTGCTGGTTCTTTGGAACACTAAAACTCTCTAACAAAGAAGAGAGTTTGGATAGAGCGTGGTTCTTAAGTCCAAACTGTGCTGTTGTATTTGTGACTCATTTGTCCTTCACAGTCTTCTCCTGGGATTATTAGTAGACAAAAGTGATCTCACGGCTACTGAAAGTGTATCAAGAGAAGGAAAACATCAACGGAAGCGCTCTTTGATGACATCATACACCTTTACCATCTGACTGCTCGGCCACTCAGTAGGGATGTTCATTTATCACATCCATGGACCCCAACAGGTATTTACTCAACACCTACTATGTACTGCTTGAGTCCATCAGCGGACTTCTCCCTGCAGACAGGAGCAGGGAGGACTGCCAGGGCATCCTGACAATAACATAACATGGGATTGAGGTGTGCGCAAGGAGACAGTGTTACAGTAACGAAGCTAAGAGCAAGGAAGACTGGTGATTGCCGGAGCCAGGAAGGGCCCTGGTTGCAATTTTAATGAGATAGTAGAACAATGTCCTGAGAGAAGGTCTCACCTGAGTCAAACCTTGGGCTAAAACTAGACAATATCGGTCAAGGTATGCAGAACAGCCAGTGCTGAGGATGTGGATCAGCACCATGCCTGGGGAGCAGGTGGAAGTGCCAAGGCCCTTGTGGCCAGTGTGCCAAAGGCAAGTCACAGAGGACACCGTGAGGAACACTGTAGTTCCTCCTTGCACGAGTCAGGCTTGTCAGGTCCTTCTCAGATAGAGCACACACTGTTCTTATTCTGGCATCGTATCTAAACACCTCGTTGATCTGAGAAAAGTTCACGATTCCTTTTGTTTCGTATTAGAAAAAGATGTGTTTTAGAAAATGCATTGGACTTGTAGTTTCCATCTTCGAAACCAACCGGGCTGCTTTAGGCATAGCCTAAGAGTCCCAAACCAAATACTCAGCAACATGGATTCTGCCACCCACTTCTGCACTGGCTGCAGCCTTGAGAATTAATGACTTCTGCAATGAGCCTGAGCTTCCAGCTATGAGACGCTTTTTAGACTTCTCCCTAGTCATTTATATGGTGCCAGATTATAAATGTCTGATATTATATGAATTAGTACCGAGCTGAGAGAACAAAGCAAATAATTAGCAGCCGCACACATGGTGGGTTCTATTTCAGATTTTCTCTTGCTGCCTGCCTGATCTAAGCAAATGATACCGGTCGTGCAGCCCCTGATCACAGCCACAGTGACACCACAAATCAAATTCCACCTGCTCAGAATTCCAAAAATAGAGCCACACTGAGATTTCTGCTGCTGAAAGTCGCGGGGCACAGGGATTGAAGGGGACATACCATGTGAAGCAGGCCAGGCTTGCCGAACGCAATGGGAACCTAACCTCTGTAACACCAGACAAGACCCCAGACGGAGCCTGAAGGTCTGCGGAGATTGCCCTCTAAGCCTTTACCGCACACACATGGCATGGCACAATGCTCTCCTGTGTGGGTACGTACATGCTATCCTGTGCTACCTCCAAGATGAAGGAGCGGAGAGGATTTCGGAGAGCAAACGCAATGTGCACATTTATACCACCTTTAAACGATTTGCAGTACTTTACATACGGTTTTGGTCCAACTGAATAGGAAATTTCTCACTGTCCTTGGTAAAACAACCCTCTCAAACTTGTCTGACTGAATCCCACTTTGGTGAGCTGATGTCACTCTCTGGTAAAGACAGGACACTGCCCAGTGCTCATCACCTGACGCACGGGGGCCGTAAGCTTCGGGTTTACTTCCCACTCTCCTTTTGTGAGCTGCCACTGCGAGCATCTATTATTACCCCCTCATTGGATTTCCTGTTTAACAGCTGAACACTGGTACATTCTTGTTTTCAATTAAGAGAATAAATATAATGTAGCATTGCACTTAACAAAATGAGGCCACCGACACACTAACAATGCTTCAAACAATAATCCCCAGGGCTACAGGGCCCAGACAGTGTCCTTGTAAGAAGGGTCTGGGTTTCTGTCACAATTGCTCTGCTAAAGCACTCGCCAAGCTTGCAGCTTTTGAGTGTCACCTGGGTAATTCACACACCAACTCAGAGTTTTCAGTTTATCTGCAACACTGAGCATCTCAAATGGGAAGCTCGCAAAGCAGGAAACTTGGTGCGCTCCTTTGCCAAAATGTAGGCGCCATATGTATACAGTCACAAAGATGATGAACGGCAGGTCGAGTTCATTTTCCTCCAAGGTTAATTAGCCTCATATCAGTTTCATTTAAATGTCTCTGTAGGACCAGTGTCAGGACAGCTGGTAAGTACGGGTGCCCACCAGCAAGCCAGAAAACCTGAGTTCAGCCTCCAGAACCCACATGGTGGAGTGAACCGACTCACATAACCTCTGAGATTCATCCTATAGTGTACATGCACACCCGCAAGCACACACATACACACACACACGTGTGTGCCTGGGGTCCATTCACGAAGAAGATAGCTTTCCAGTGTGTGCACTGGATGTTAGCAAAACTGCCCGGTCCAAATTGCTCGACATGTGAAACATACATCTTCCACGTGAACTCCTTCTTTGGTAATGCCCATGAGAATAAAAAAACAAAAGTGCATGCTGACTCGTGCATCAATGTCTACAATAGTTAAAAAAAAAAAAAAAACAAAAAAAAACCTCGAACTGCTGTCTTGATGTCTCAGAAAACAGGAGAAACAGACTCCCCAGAAGGAAGCACCATTCAGGCACACCAAGGACTGGGCTACGGACACAGAAGACCAGAGCATGAGTCTCCAGGTGAGGGTCCACATACCCTGATCCACACTGCCTGAAGCCATTTACCTGAGGTGACAGTGATGATGGATTCCTGGCACCAGCGGCTGAGAGAAGAATGAATCACAAATAGGTAAGGAAACTTCTGGAAGTAATGAGTATGTTTTCTGTTATTGCTTGTGGCAATGACCTCATGAGTGGACACAGCTGTGAACCACATAAACTTGCTCTTTTCAAAAGTATAACCTATTCTATATAGATGATATAGTAGTAGTAAATTAAAAAGTTAATTATGTGGGCTTATGAAAACAGTTTGTATGTTGAATTCTCCTACCAAAACTTTTTTTTTTTAAGAGGCCAAGCCAGTCTTTTGTAGGGCTTCACAGAGTTTCGGCAATCCACATTGTTCATTTCAGATTCTAAGTTCCTAGTAGCCAAAAACAAATTCTCTCTGAAGTCGTGTTAGTAACCAAGACAGTGTTACCACAGTAAAAGTGCTCAGAATTTTTTTTCTCAACAAAACCCCATTAAAATTCTCGGTTCAGAATTAAGAATGACCTGTTAGTGGCTCAATGGATTCTTTAGAAAAAGTGTCACCAAGGAATTATTTGATTTTTATTCCTAATCATATAAACATTCCCCTAGAACCTGAGACTTAAGGGGAAAAGAAACCAACACGAGTCTTTGGCTTCTCTAAAACCCTTTTATTAAGAGACTGTTAAAGCCACGAGGGTCCCTTGGAGGCGAGTGCTGCCCCTGAAAGCCAAAGGCAACCCAGGGCTTGAAAAACTTCTTATTTTTATAGGACAGTCATCAGAGTCAACGTTACTATTCCCCAAGAGGTCAGAGGCTGTGTCCTCAGCTCCGGGGGGCACAGAGCTATCAGCGCTGAATCGGCCAGTGCTGGCTCCCAAATCTGCCTGTAACTGACCCTCCCTGGGAGAAGACCAGAAGCCGGGATGAAACGGAAACCAGGGTCACGCTTTGATAGCCCTTGTTGGGAGACTCAACCCCTGAGCCAGGTGCGAGCTAGAGTCTGCGTTGTCGAACACCCTTACAGCACGTTCAGTCCTGTCGAGCGGGGTCATGTTTCATTTGCAGTGGATTAAAATATTGAAAAGAAACAGAGTGAGCAGCATCGCTGTACAGCACTGCTTACTCAGTGAAAGTTAATTTCCCCCCCCCCCGAGTGATGACAGTGGGTGCTGTTTTCTATGATCCCCCAGACTGTGAAACCCCCGGTCTGTCTCCAGGTGTTCAGAGTGAGACTGTGAAGCAAATTAAATAAACCTTTTCTAAAAGGAAATTTATCAAAAGTGCTGTTTCCACTCTAATTAGCATCAGGGCTGTGGAAGCTGCAAATATGGCTGTCATCGCATCAAGAATCAAAATGGAAGGTCATGATAACGACTGAGTGGCTAGAACTAATTAATTTTCTCTCCCCATCCCAACCCTTTTGCATGCCTGTAGAAACATACTTCTTGTAGTATTAGCTCCCTGTGTGGCAAAGATAGAAGATACGGGTGGGGCTGTTCCACGCAGCCACTGCTTAAATCTAAGGCAATGTCAATGAAGCCCAGAATAGCCCTATGTCTCATTTCTCCTAATTTTGCACAAAGATGACCTAGTGGGGGAACTCAGTGTACGATGGACAGGGTGGCCCCTGATGACACTGAGCCACTAGCCCTGGATGGCCACCAGACCTCGACATAGTCAAGCCTGCGAGAACAGGGGCCAGGACTGGACTTTATAGGACTGGCCGCACGTTTACTCTCCCTTTGCAGCTTGGCTCAAGCGTCAAAGTCTTGCCCTGGTTAGCTTATCCCCCTGGCACCCCATTTACCAAAGGTACAAGACATTTTCTTTTGTTTACCTGTGTCTCTGCACCCCTCCCCCTCAGCAGTAAGTTCATCACAGGAACTACACCCACACTCTTCCTCACTGGACCCCTAGCACTTAAGCAAGATGAGCAACAGGCTAGGCTCAAGCACAGATAAATAAATTAATAGATAGATCTGTATCTATAAACATCAAAAAGTGCTTACAATGTTTTGGCCAATATATTTAGCAAAAACAAAACAACAACAACCAAAAAAAAAAAAACCCACCAAAATGTAATTATGAGTCTAAAAATTGTGAATATTTTTAAGACAAGAGAAGAGTCTATGAAAGTTTTTTGTTGTTTTGTTTTGTTTTATATTGTTTTACAGTGCTGAAAATCAAACCCAGGACCTCATCACACAAATACTCTATGGCTGAGGTCTATCCATAAATACTCACAGAGACTCCAAAGAAAATAAAAGAATTAAAACAACTATATACTTTAATTTTCTCTAGTGTCTTTCACTTGCCAAGAAGAAAAAACTAAATAAAACAGATGTACCAAAAGAGAGTGGATGTATCATATATAAATATGTCTATATAAATGAGAGAAATTTTTGAAAAAAAAAAACACATTTAACTACATAAGATGTTTCAAGTAAAATAATGAGTTATTTTGTAGTGAATAATACATTTCAAAGCTTAGACACTTTCCACCATTAGTTACCTTGTCATCTATTTTTAAGGCTTATGATATTTATTTCTCACTTTTGTTATTTCACTCTGTGTGTGTGTGTGTGTGTGTGTGTGTTCGCTCAGTGCTCAGGAGTGTGGGGATACATGTCTGTGTTGGGGTATAGCTGTATGACTGCAGAGGCCTGTGCCTATTTTAGCAGTCATCCCCCATGATTGCTCTTCTCTATCTTGGAGGCAGGGTGGAGCACGGCAGACACTGTCCGCTTGCTTGCCTAGGGATCACATCTCAGACTATGAGGCTGCAGTTACAGGTAACCTGCCCAGCCACCCAGCATTTGTGTGGGGTCCGGTGAATCGGAGCTCCAGTCCTCTTGTTGATACAGCAGATGTTTCAACCACTGAGCCATCTCCCAAACCCTCAAGACTGTAAGTCAAACTGTTACAGAGAGATCAGAGTGGAGACTGTTTCCAGAGTACGAGGTAAAATGCCTTTACCAATGTAGATTTCTCTTTCTCCTGTGCGAGTTGCCAGAGAAAAAGGTGGTGAATGACAGAAATATCATCTGTTGACCAGGCACTACAGACATCATCTCATTTAATCCTCTCACACACTCTTCAAGATAAGCCGTGCTACCCTATCAGGAAAGAGAGTATATGTTATTTAGCTGGGAAGCGCTAGGGCTATATTCAAATGCGGATCTAGCTAACTCTGAGCTTCCTAGATTCTCAGGATTAGAGGATGGATGTGGACAGACTGACGGACTGATGGACAGGGACACACACACAGGAGACAGGTGAAGGAAAAGCTAAGCAAGCCATATCCTTCAAATTTCAAGCCTTCCCAATGTCTAAACAATAAACATTAAGTGTAACCTTTGGACAGAAAGTACTAGACTGGGGCGCTGGAGTTACTTCCACCCCTACAGAAGTTTCAGAATACAATTTGACTAAGCTGGCTGAGGAACATGTCTACTTAATTGAATAAACCTTAGTTATTTCCAAATCCCAAAAATGATTCCAGATTTCTGAAAGATCTGTCCAAACAAGTGTTCTCTCTCTCTCTCTCTCTCTCTCTCTCTCTCTCTCTCTCTCTCTCTCTCTCTCTCACATACACACACACACACCAATTTAATTCAACAGCAATGTAATTCTGCAGTAGTTCCTTCACAGCGGGACTTTAACTAAGATCCTTCACAATTGGATACACTAGAATGCCCTTGACAGGCCTCCTTGGTAAAGGACAATCGGTTCCTTTGGGGATTGAAATATTTTCAAAATGCACTGTAAAATTAGACATATTCGTTCTCTCATCCAGGTTTGAGGATCTTCTTGTCCCCTGAATCTATTGTTCAGTTAATCTGTGCATACACACCAGAATATTCTAATTTAAATCTGAGCCTGGGACATGCTATATTTTGTTCCAAGCTGCAGGGGTGTGAATGCCATAAATAGCATGCAGTGTGCTTGTTCCCCGCTCCTCAGCAGTCTGATAAGCTCATACTGAAATCATTTCAGCAATCACATTTGACAGCTCACTAGAATCCTGTTCAACCCAGCCTCCAAACCAGACCATTATTCCTGCCAGTTTTCAGCCAGGAAGGCATTCAGACACTCCGCTCTAAATGAGAACAGCCTTGCGGAACCTCGCAGGAGAGGCTCACACAGGCTACCAGGCCGTCAATCTGTCAGGAGCTCTTAAGATCCCCTGGCCTTGTCTGACGAAAGGCCAGCTCAGAGCACCTAGGAAGGGGAAACCCAGCAGATGAGGGTTCTGTCACCTCTGCTTCAATGGCCACGTCTGCAAACACATGCCAGACAAAACCAGCACAACCCAGAGCTGCCAGAGCAGCAGCGAGGCTCTCTGCCTCCTCTAATTAGCTCATGCACCATTTAACAAATAGCCATTGAATGGCAGCCGGGTAACAAAAGCACCCGGTACCACAGGGAACTCAGGAGAGGAACACTTCCTGACTCTATTACATCTGGTGCTATGAGCCTTAAGTATTTTAGTTTTTCAGCCTCAGTTTCCCTATCTGCAAAATGCAGATAACACATTACACGGGACTGCTGTAAAGGCCAAACACAATCATGCATTTATACAACTCCTTTAAAAATGCTCAACTGAGAGTCAATTCCTTCTCTGCCTTTTCCATTTACCAAGACCAAAGGTTGCGCCATCTCCTTATAGCAAGTGGCTTCAACACTAAAACTGAGACCACATAAGGTACTGAGAACGAGGTACGATGTTCTCTCTTCCTTTTTCAGTAGGATATTTACTGAAGAAGAGCGTACCTACAGAGAGCAGCATACACTGTGAGCATAAATTTCACTGAATTCTCACACAGTAGCACACGTTTGGCTCAGGTCAGGAAACGAACATACACAGCCCTCCACACCCAGCTCCTGCCAGCTTCTCTTAGCAACCTCAACACCAACACCTGCTTTTGAATCAAAGTTTATTTTAACAATATCTTAAAAAATATCCCAGCATAAGTGCAGGATAATGGTTGGTATGGCTAAGTCAAAGGGACAGTTGACTGTCAAGCAAATAAACACACAGCCAGCAGCAGAGGCACTCACGTAAGGCACAGCCAAGGTTGTGTGCTTCTCTCTCTGCCTGGCCCCAAGTCTAGGGTCTTCTAACTCTTTTTGCACATCTATTAAGCCATGGATTCATAGGAAATGGGCCCTCGCAGCTCAGGCTCCTTTCTGTTCTCCCAAAGTGTGCTTCTCTGGAAAGATCAGGCTGTACTTCAGCTGGACCCAGGCTCCTTCCTCTTTAGCATCCTTCTTTGCTGATCGTTTTCCTTCACCTACTTCGAGAAGCGACTCAGCTCTCAGTGTGTTTAATATGCCCAACACAGAGTAATCCTCTTGGCAAGACTCTTGCCTTTAACTGGCTTGTTTATAACAATTCTAACAGCACGCTGGGTGACACTCTGGATGCTTCCAGCTTTACCATGGTAACATTCAATGGGGCATTCCTTTCTGAGCAGCCCCTCCCCCCTTAATGTCTACAATATCACTCTTCCTCTAGAGTTGCAGGTGTGCAGCTACAGGAATGACTTCCATGTTAGCAAAAATGTCTACAGAACATACATCACTCATCTCCCATCCTTCTCTTGATGCCTGTCTTCCAATAAATTACTGGAAAATGGCCACCTTGGCTGAAGGCTCTGTCCTTTTTCTTATCCGTTATGCAAACATTACAAGGCAAAGACAGCAAAACTCACCTTGTACACTATATCACACGGCACCTGGCCAAAAGAGGGACACTGTTATAGGATGCAAGACAAAATACATTTTGTAAAAAAAAAAAAAACAGATTTAATAATTTCCAGTGCCCAAACCTAAAATCCCAGTTAGTAATTTCCTGCCAAACTAAGTCTTTAATGTTATTACCCCTTACCTTCTCTACCTTCTAAATTGCCCTTGAAATCCTTGGGACATAGGAAAAATCAAACCATAAAAGGTCTCAACAGTTAACTCTCCTCTGGATTATGAGTCCAAACCAATCCTGGGCCAGTGAGAAGGTTCAGTAAGTAAAGGTGCGTGTCCCAAGGTTCCTGAGACATACATGCACACACACAGACAGACAAAAGTCCAAGAGATTGTGTCGTCGAACCCCCCCTCAATCCAGTCTGTTGTCTGTTTTTCAAGTGCTCCAGTACAGAACATATGTGGTCACTGATGTAACAACGTCATATAATACCACCACCCTGAAAGTGCTCACCCAGATGGCCAGGTCACCAGTCACCGAGTCCTACAGTCAGACACCAATTCACTTGCACCAGAAAAGTCAGAGAGAAAGAGAGAAAGAGAGGAAGAGAGGAAGGGAGGGAGGGAGGGAGGGAGGGAGGGAGGGAGGGAGGGAGGGAGGAAGGCAGACAGCATGGACACGGATGTGAAGAAAATGCAACCCGTGTTGCCAGTAGGGAAACAAAATGAACAGCTGTCACCATGAGAAATGCCTGGCAGCACCTCAGAAAGTCAAAACAGCGTTTCCAAGAAGCCCCAGCAATTCTACTCCCAGAATAGAGAGTGGCTCTCAAGTGTTTGTAGCCCATATATGACCACAGATGTACTACATACAACCTGTAACACCAGAAACAAGCAGAGAACGAGCGATCAGCATGCACTGTACCAAGGCGCTCACCTGGGCTTGCCACGACCTCCCATCTTGAAGCACAGCTACCGGGTGATCTAGAAAAGATCTTGGCTCACGGTCGAGGGGGTGAACTAGGAAGAACAGTACAGCAAAGTCCATCTGTGGTGACAGATGTGGGGCTGCTGACAGTCCTTCTTGAAGGGGAATGGCTCAGCACGCCCTTCCCTGGGATTCTAATCACCACAGCCTTTTCCCCGGCTAGGGTCTTTTCCAGTCTAGCTGCCGATGAGTTACTCACGTCTCTTTAAGTAATCCAGTATGATTATTAGCTAAACTGGGCTGGTGCAGTCTCTCTGTGCTCTGTTGGAACCTTCAGCATTAGATAAACCTTTCCTTTACCCAGTACGTATTTACAGCAATGTTATGACATACTACCCGATGGAATATAATTTATCCATTGAAAGTAATGAAAATATCGATATATACTCTACCATGGCGGAACCTCAGAAACTACGCTAAGTGAAAATAGCTGCAACCCAAAGTTGTGTACCTTTGACTATATTTATACAAAATATTCAGAGTAAGCACATTTTTGAAGACAGAAGACAGAGCGGTGGTTGTCGGGGACTGATGGGTGGAAAGAAGCAGGGGCTGCGTGGGTTTCCTCGGGGGTAATGGAAATGTTTTCAAACCTCCGCCGGGAAAGGGCAGCCTGACTCTGCACACACTGGACGCCGCAGAGTTGTAGGCTAGATACTAGTGAACTGTAGG
The DNA here is from genome assembly GCF_030254825.1 of Meriones unguiculatus. Lineage (NCBI taxonomy): Eukaryota > Metazoa > Chordata > Mammalia > Rodentia > Muridae > Meriones > Meriones unguiculatus. Next base: position 44,875,686 of record NC_083349.1, read on the forward strand.
CTTTGAAACAAGTTCATGCCTGGAATTCCTCTTACAGTCTGAAAAATGCCAAAATAAATAAATAAACAAACAAATAAATAGGTATACCTGTGAAAACCAAAAAGAAACAAGTAAACAGCAACAAAAACCACTACTCAGAGATACCCAAAGAAATGCCCCTGCGGTATATGTAAAGTACTTGTGCAAGACAACAGGAGGACTCATCTGTATTCCTGCTGATTAAAGTCAAAGGATCCAGAGGCCCTGAGTGAGGAATCCTGCCTGCAGATCTAGGTTCAAACTGAGCCACAGAGTTGAAAAACTTAGACCATATAACCTCCCAACCCCCCCAAGAAAACTTTACTAATTGTGTCAGAGCATCATATCACAAGAAAATAGCTTAGAAACAGAAAGATATGGCACTGTAATTAAGAGCGAGATTACACAAACCAATTAATGTACTTTCACTTAAAACAGAGTTACCCGTCTACCTTCCCACAGTTCCAGGAATTAGCGCAGACCTGTGAGCTGTCCAGAGAAGAGCCATGTTAGTTAGAGAAAGACTGCCCCAATAGAAAAGCTCAGTCCGTGTAAGATGACAGTTAGGAATGCTGTAATAATTCACTGGCCCTTCAGGGTCCCCACCTTGCTGGTGTCTGTTCCCCGGGGATTCCTAGAGTCACATCAGTGTTCCTCCCTTCTGTCAATTTACTGCTGCCTTTGCAAAATGTCACATTTCCAGATCATCAGGAAACGGTTGGTAGCTGAGCAGCTGAACAGCACACTCTCTCCCACCACAGGCTATGGAATCTTATCTTTACCCTACAGGCTACATGGTCTCCTAGACATGTTCCCTTGACATAGTGGTGACACTGGCCGAAGCATCGTTAAGGGAAGGGTTCGTCCATGAACTCTAGGGCCAGCACGCTGGTACTTAACCTCACCGTGGGTAGAGTCAATAGCAGGTATGCTAGGCAAGGTGAGTTCTGAATCTGTTCTCAGAGAACCACAGACTGCTGACGAGTCAATGAAACAAATTACAAAAAGGAGCAGCTGTTCTGCTGACCCCACAGCATCACGAGTAGAAATGGCCTCCAAGGGCTGAAGAGATGGCACAGCACTTGAGGTGCTTGCTGTTCTTACAGAAAGCCCAAGTTCTGTTTCCAGCCAGATGTGGCTCACAACCACCTGCAACTCCAGGTCCAGGGGACGGAAGTCTTTTTATGACCTCAACAGGTGCGCGTGCATGCACAAACGCTCATGTATACACACGCACACACCAATAAAAATGAAATGATGAAATGACCTCTCAAATTGCTTACCATAAACTCTCCCTGTGCTCACCATGTTCTTATTTAGTCTTCCCAATCCTCATTAGAAATCACACAAGAGAACATTAACTCCAATGCTTACGACAGGGCATGCTAATGTCAATAGTCATCACTGGTGAGGCCCCAGAAGTTCCAGCCCGGCATATCTGACAGCCTCCCTGTATTCCCAGAGTTCTTGGCTGCCTCCTTTGCCACTTCTTCTCTGTCTCTTAGTTACTTTCATATCCGGCTAGGTGGCTAGGTTGTTTTAATTACAGAAGGAAGAAGAGTCTCCTCTCCCATCTTTTCTATTCTACATGCTGTTTGTCAACCTGCTGTTTTAAACAGTGCCCTAACTGATTTCTTCCATCCAGCCTCTTGCCTCTGTCATGTATCCTTTACCCAGTATCAGAATAATTTCCCAAAACGTGGGCCGGAGAATAGGCCTTCTTCAGACACCACACTGTTTCCCAGAAGCCAATTTCACACTGCTCCTTGTCTTGCTTTCTCCTACGTATGTGTCCCAAAATACTGCACGGCCGCCCTACCCCATGGACTCTTTGGCACTGAAGGCTCATCTCTCCATCCTCTACTCACAGTCTAACCCTTCTGGAGGCTCCCTAAGATAACACCTTCTGGCTTTATCCGCCCTCTTGCTGCCTGCCCAGTTTCCTCTGCCTGAATGAATGCTGTTATCCCCCACTCTCCTGGTAAGGCTTGTCCTTGAGCTACATTTATTGTGTTCTATAAGTATTAATTTGCCTGATTCCCCGCTGGGTAGAAAGACCCAAGGTCATCTTTACAATCACAATACCTTATACGCTTTTCACAAGGAATTTCCATCTGAAAGGAGGCCCACAAGAAGATTTTCTTTTAGTGTTGGAAGGCCTGTTTCCTTTTACTCATCAACAAAAATTAAGAGCTGACCACAGATCACATTTTCTTCTGTTGTTTCTGTTTTGCTCCCTAGCTGAGAAACAAGAAATTGAATCTTGTTTCTTCTCTACGGTCGTGCACTCTTCTAATTTCTTTCTTCTCCCATCTTTATTTTCTACTTTTTACTTGTATTTTACTATTTCATGTTTCCCTTCATTTACCTCAACTTCTGTGCAACAAGATGGGCAATAAATGAACAGATGTAGAAGTGAAGAGCAGGTTTTGAGAAATGATTGACAACTTGAATCGAAGGCAAGATTCCTCCTGGGAAACAAGTGGAGAACGTGGAGCAAATTGGTTCCAGTTTCTATCAATAGCCGAAGATGATTTGAGACAAGAACGGAGTTTGCTCCCTCAAACTCTGTGTGCTGGAGAGGAAAGGGAGAGCCTGGCTTGTCAGATCTGCAGCCTTAAGCTCAGGTGCAGGCTCTAAATACGGGCTTGACGAGTGGCGCCATCTCCAGAGAATCTCTTCCTTCAACTCTGACCTCCCAAAACCACCAGGACCAGAGTTCTTGGTAGTTGTTTCCCAGGCAGGAGGTAAAGAAAACCTGTGGGTGAAGACAAGCTGTGAAGAGCTGAGCAGACAAGAAAAAGGGAAACGCTGGAGTGTTGAGAGCCCATCCTTGAGGTCACACCCCTCTGGACTCAAACTGTGTACAGCAGGGAACCTGCAGGGAAATGGATACCACCAGGAGGTGGCAGTGGGGCAGAAAACACTGTATTCTTGCTGAGACACAGCTCCCTCCCTGTACCTGTGGTACAAAAGAACCTAGAGTGAAGATAGGGTGTCCTGGTCACCAAGTCACCATGTTTCATCCAGTGACTTAACAAGGTATCACAGCTCAGACCGCTGATTCTGAAACCACACAGCCCAGGGCTTAAATTCAGATCCTGCATTTCTAGCTTTGTAACCAGGAAAGTGATAGAGATGTGTGCCTCAGAAACTCCTCAATCTGGTTAAGGGGGTCATGAAGATTAAGATTGTTTGAGCTGAAGGCTTCTCTGGACACATAATGTCACTTATTTCTTAAAGGCAGTATTAAGACTATTCCACAGGCCTTGGCTTTTCCCCAGACGCCAAGTCCACTTAGCTAAGGCATGTTCATCTGTGATCTCAGTATTCTACCATGAACTCCTCAGGAACAGGAAAACTGGTTAACAGCTCACCATAAAACCATCTGAACTCTGCAATACTCCACTTTAAATTTCAGATTTCTCTTGTGGTCATTTAATTAACTGGCAGTATCTCTCTCTACATTTGTCTTAATTTGCCTACGCCTACGCTCATGAAATGTTTGAATGGCAGGTTTTATAAATACATGCTGTGAAGGAACCTCAACTTTGGTGTCTTCCTGAAGAATATTTTATATACCCTTTGGCTGTCCATGCTCAAGAAAGACAGAATCCACAAGATCAAAGGAACAACAACAAAAAAAAAACCCCACCTTTTTTAGTCACTCCAATAGGCAAAAACATTTGCGAGATTAACTTCAGTCAGCTTTGTCAGCCCAGAAGTTTGGGATGAGGTGGGGGGGGGTATTTATTTTGAGGAGAACATTAATGAAGAAGGAGAGATGCCTGTTCCCCTTCCTGTTCACCTGGCTTGAAAGAGGCACCTGCCAAATCTTCAGCAAGGCCCAAGGAAACACTATTACTTTCTGATACATTCATTGAAATTAATCAAGCGTTTTCTTCCCAGATGATTTTCGGCCAGTCATATTCCACTTTTGAAATTCTAAAAATATTACCCAGTGATTGACTACTTCTTTTAAAAAGCAGCAGAGAAGTTGTCCAACTTGTTACCAAGCTCCAAAAAGCCTCTGCTGACACAGAAGGAAGCCTTTAATTACACGAGTCACTGTAGTTTTACGACTGAATAAATTGTTAATTAAATTGGAAAAATTGTCATCCAGATGATAAAGGCCGTTCTGGAACCAAAAGCCAAAGCACTCCCAACTTGTAGCTCTTAGATAGCAGCCAGTTAGCTGTAAGGACTGACTTCTGGGAGATTAAGTGTGAAATCCAACATGTTCTCCCTGTCTCTGCACTAGCCCTGATTAGAGGGGAAAATATTTTCTGGGCATGCCCTTTTAATGCTTTTTGTTTGTCTGTCTATTTGTTTGTTTGAATTTTAGGCTTTGGCATGAAAATCCATTCTGTAAACCACGGTGCATCCCTCTGGTTGGGACATGGCCCAGGAGGACACTTAATTCTCCTATATGCTTTTGTTCATTATGTTTCAAACTTCACATTTCTACAGCTTCCTTACTCCTGACCTCTCCAAGTACAGATTTAGCCTTTAAGTATATTAAACTGTGCAAACAGATGTTCCTGCTCAGGGACATGTCAAGAGGGCGACACACCAGGCTCCCTCATGACTGACTACTTGCTTTTCTTTGTCTCTGATCACCTTGCTTGCCTAATTCTCACAACTGAGGAATTGCTGTGGGAAGCACCCTGTGTCCTCTCTCACTGAAGGCCAACACACTACAGCCACAATCATCAAGCCTTTCTAAACCTCAAGGGAAAATGCAAAACGGAACAGTGAAACAGGTTTGGGAACCAGACCTGGCTCTATTCATTCAGTGGGGGGGGAAAGGTTATGCACCCTTTTATAGCTAAGACAGGTACACACTATTTATTTAATTTGTAACTTAGCAGGCTACCGGCTGGCTGTCCTTTTGAGTTCCCCACATGTGCTCATTTCTGCATATATTCAAATTGTTTCTGAGGTGCAACTTCAAAGGACTTTACTAAAGAAAGAAAACACAGGTGTCCCCTACCTGTCCAGTGCTGCTATCAGCCACTCAAGATCAACCAGGAAAAGCTAACTGACCTTCTCTACTGGCATCTAAGCACCTGTCTTTTTTCAGTGATGTATTCTGTGAGAACTTGAGTATGGAAAGAGCCCACTGAAATGAGCACTTCTCTCATTGGCTTTCAGCCCCAGGATATCCAGTTCCACAGACACAGGAGAGTGGCCCTAGAAGGAACCAAGGCTCTCTCAATCTCCCCATCCCTGCAAAGATGAAGAGGATGAGTGATGCAAGTTGACCAATATTATAGCTTCTGTTGAGGCTATGGAAGTTTTCTGAGAGGTTCTGGGTATTTTTTTCAATGTCTGCCACAGCTACAGTGTGATGCCAAGATAGGCAAAGATAAGTTGGGATGCTCAAGTGAGGAGGTGATGAAATAAAAGTGTCACTTAGGGTTCAAGTTCACAGTGAGACACGGAGACTCAGCAAAGCCAAGGGTAAATGCAAGCCCAAGGCCAGTGTTTCTCCAACACAGAATTCACACTTGGAACATCTGAATGTGAACAGGACTAAGAGACCTTCAGCTGTTTCTATTAAGAGAGAACCTGAGACTATTTGTCTAACAGAACCCTCTGGTGTCCTGCAGAAAAGCACCATTAAGTAGCTTTGGAAGTTAACTGATTGGTTGGCCATTTCAGTCACTCCTTCATTGCTGGATGGTGATTTTCAATAGCTCATCACAGTTCTTCAAAGAGTCTACAGACTTCTAAAGCCTAACAACTGTGTTCCAGTAACTTTAAAAGTATGAATCACTACGTCCCTCGTAAGATTCAAAATAGCACAAAATAAAAAATTGTTAAACTGATATAAAATCCAAGACTTTCTGAGATTTCCAAGTTACCTCCTAAAGTCCATTTTAGGAAGAAAAGGTATTACAGAATACTATCCTGACATGAAAAGTGAAGAAACAGCCACTGGTGATCTGTAACCAAATAAGGACAGCTCATCAATGAGAAGAGTAAAATCTTCTCCTAACATCTTTAATACCACCGAAGGCAGAAAATCAGATTTGACAAACACAGTTGTAAAGAATGGGAAAGCTATGGACTTACATTCTGAACCTTTCTGAGCATTTTCAAGGCAGATGATAATCAAGAGTGCCACTAATGGAATTAAGTTAGAAAGCATGGAGGAAAGAAGACACTATGAAAAGATGGAAAAGGGACGGAGGGAAGGGCATCAGTTCCATAGCGGATGCCATCTGTCAGTTTGCGGATGGGGCTTTACACCTCAAACAACTATATCCCTCGTCCTCTGGCAAGCGCTGTTATGTTCATCACGGGACTTCTCCGCCCTGCTTTCTTATCTCACAACATCAGCACCAATTGAGAACTTGCTAGAGATGCAAAGAGTGAAGACGCATCCCAGACTCAGAGCTCAGGAAGCTCTCTTCGGACGGTCAATCGCTCTCCAAAGTTTGAAAATGGCCAGCGGTCAGGTGTGTGAAATGAATGACTGAGAAACTGTCGTTCACAGGACATCTGAAAGCCCTCACATGAGGTCAGTCAAGGTTCACAGAGACCAAACTAAAGCACCGTCCCTCAAATACTACAGAAACTCTCAGGAAGCTTTAAAAGACTCTGACATTTGTTTTAAATAATAACAAAAAATTTTTGATGTTCTGGTTCTGCCCACAAGAAAATTTAATTATTAATCTTAAATTCAGCTATATGTAGGTGTGTGTGTGGGGAGGGGTCAGGTTCACAAGTGTGGGTGGCTGCAGACACCACATGTGTTGGATTCCCAAGGGGCTGGAGTTACCAGTGGTTGTGAGCCATGTGGTATAGATGGTGCTGAGAAGTGAGCTCAGGTCCTCTACAGGAGAGGCACACACTTTTAATCTCTGAGCCATCTCTCTGGCCACCTCCACCCTCAAAATTTTATAGAGTTGAAACTGGTCTATCCAGGGCATCAATATTTAACTCCTCACAGGTGATTATTATCATATGTAAAGATTAGGAAACAGTATTTTTTATGATTTTTCAAATATATTCTCAATCGATTTTAAAAGTTCTATTTCAAAGCCTTTTAGTGGCTCCTTGAAAAAGACTGTACTTAATCTAGGTCTCACCGGGACACCCAAAGCAGTTAAGAACCTGCTGCTATATTTAGGGGAAGAGTTCTTAACTAGGGGACATCCCTTTAAACGGTTTTTGGTAGAATCTGAGAACATTAGTTGTTAAGAAGGTGAGAGTGGGCAGTTTGATATGGAACCTGGGTGGTTTGATATGGAACCTGCACAATGACCAAACAGCCGCAAGGGCACAGGGCAAGCCCTAAACCAAGAGCTCTTTGGCCTTGGGTGTCACTGATGCTGCTATGCAAAATTCCAGTACTCTGAATCTACACCTTAGACTTGGTGAATAAAGGACAGGCCTGTTGCCCAGGTCACTGGAGTGCTACTAGCCCTGTCTGCACGGGACCCTGTGGGGTGGCCAGAGCTGTGTTTAGCTGTTGGTAAAAAGGTGCTTCATTTCCATCTCAAGCATGGTTCTCTTTACAGTATAATCGGCTGGTCTGTGAACCCCAGAGGAAAGTTCACATAAGTGGAAGGTTTGGAGAGCCTGAAATCCCACCATCACAAAATGCTTCTTATGACCCAGCAGCCTTTGTTAGTATTTGTGTTTTTTAATGTGATCAAGTCCAAGTGTGCAAAACAAATGGGGATTACGGTCAAAAGTCAACCCAACAGACATTAATCAAACCTACTTTCATTCAAACAGTCTTAGGACACCTGCGAGTTAACGTGTGCATACATAGGGCCTTATGTTGCTAAAAATACACTGTACCATGACAATTCCTTATCTGTTTTTATTCTGCCTAGAAAATCAGGAGAAATTATTAAAAAAAAAAAAAAGACTTTCCTATACACTGTCTGCTTCACCTCAGATCCTTCCCTTCCACTGTCTGAAGATTTCCACCCTGATTCTGAGCAGTCTGAGTCAGCCCAGGTGTTCCCGAGTCCCAGGTTGCAACATTTGGTTAATTAACATCATGCTGCAAACACTCAAAATCACTTCAGCTGCCGCTAGAACAAAACAAAACTCCCCCAAACAAAAACTGTGGGGAAATATAAACAAATGGCAGTATTCTGTAAAAAACAATGTATGATTTTGGTGACAATAAGAGCAGCGAGGGCTTTCTTGAATTAATACCGTGCTCCTTAGAAACATTATTTTCTGAAAGGAATTACATTGAGTTTGAGGGGAAGACGTGAAAGTACAAGTATTTATACAGAACGCTGCCATGTGCCAGGATGCCAAATCATTAGCCTGAAAAGAAGAAAGGTGCGGTGTGAACCCCAAGAGCGGCAATTTAGGGAATATCAAAAGAAACGGCCATTCTTCTATTGAGAATACCAAATGGCTTTTCTCCCCCAGCTGCTGATCCACAATGCTCTCAGCTACCGCTCTCCATGCCCCACCGCCTCCCAGCTCCCACCCCTTCCCACAGCCCCACTCAAGGTCTCAATATAACTCTGCATTTTAATCCTTTTAAACACCCATTTGTTCCTTTCTTTCCCATCACTTTCAGTAAAACTTCATGTCTTTGGAAAGAGGCCAGAGGTAGTTCTGTCAGAATTAATGTTTTAAAAGGTATGAACTGTAGAACGTTGAGAAAGAAACCCGGTTTTAGTTCTGCGGGGTTAAAACAGTTAGGCACAGGGGACTCTTGGCGTACTTTATTTTCTAAGTACTGAGCGGGGCTGGAAGGACCAGTTTCAGTTTGAGGCTTAGCACCCCAGGTGTATTTCGATAAGGCCAGTCTGGAATAGCCCACAGACCAAATGCTCCATGCAGTGGGAGTCCAGGAGGGGTCTGGACATCATTCTGAGCAAAGAGGAGAGGGGTGAGGCCCCCAAATCTGTACCCATACAATGCCTTGTTTTGGGGTGGGGTGTGTGCAAAGGCATGTCTTTGAGGACTATATTTTGCCTATATGACTCAGCTCCTTTCCAAGAAAGCCTTCTACAATCCCCAAGCATTCCTGGACTTGTGAATGGAGCCTGAAAATGTAACCACAAGACTTTTTTTTTTCCAGTCACCTTTAACCTACCGGGAACAGACACGGGTGTCCTTTAGAATAATGTGACCCAGCCCCACAAAAGGGAGAAGACAGTCTCCTTTCAAGACAAGAATGAGAGGAAGTTCATTCGTAGGTCTGGAAAACACAAGGAGAGCTTCCAGGCACAACAACTGCTAGCATGCCCCCAGAAATCTTCCTACCAGCCTCCCTAGCACTGAGCTTCAAGCCACACACAGTCACACCCAGGTCCAGACAAACTTTTGGTAAGGCCAAAGTATCAGTACATTCCCAGGTGGGAAAGTGTCTACACACTGGTAGTAGAGGCAAGGTAAACCGAAGAGTGGAGTTGCCTCCCACCTAGGGAAAGGGTGCTCCCTGAACTGCTTATGGCAATGGCCAGGTGACCACAAACTACCTCAGGGGCTGCAGCTTGAAGTCTTCAGGGTTTCTGGACTCAAGGTTTCTGTTTTTGCCAGGTGGTGGTTTTGTTGGTGGGGTTTTGTTTTGTTGGGGAAAAGGAGTGTCATTATTTCCATTTACATCCTTAAAACAAACCCCACTACTTGAGGAAGCTCTCTTGCAAATGAAGGAAACCAACACACACAGGGCCTTGTGCATTTCACAGAGCTGGAAAACTGCAGGAAGATAAATGTTCTAGAATTTGTGCTACAAAAAAAAATTTTTTTTCTTTTATACATACAGTGTAAAAACTTGAGGGAAAAATAAGTTCTGGCCCCAACAGCCAACGCCTGGAAAAAATCAGACAATAGGCTTAAGGTGAAATTAAATATAGCCCCAGAGTCACAACCAGAGACATTCTGAGTCCCAACCACAGCAAACGCTAATGCGCCAGGCCTGTCAAGAAGCTTTTGAGGACTCAGGGAAAAATGAAGGCGTGCCAAAAGATAGGGACTGGCAAATGTCACTCAACTGTTCACATGAAGGAGCTGATCCTAAAAGCTGGATAGAGGTCACCTTGGGGGATCTCGGGAAAATCGTAACCGGTTTATTACACTGTTCCTGAGTAACCAGGCCAAGAAAGTGGAATCACCAGGAGGCGGCACATTCTGCTCAGAATTGGCCAGATCAGCTTAAGCGAACGTCCCCCCTTCCAAGTACGGGGGCTCAACAACACACTTGCTTCGTTGTCTTATGGTATCTGTACTATGAAAGAGGAGCTAAAACCTGCTATAATCCATATTCTTGGGTCTAAACAAGTAGCTACGTAAGAGGCTAGAGATGAAGTCCATATCAGCCAAGAAAGATGTCGTTTCCATCAGTAGAACAGCTGGCTATGATTCAAAGCAAGCTCAGGTCTGGGTGAGCAGGTGAGATGAGCTGCATTTAATGCTCATGTGGTTTCAACAGGGACAGCAGCATGACCAGCCCTTTCTACTCTAGGCGGGGCCTGGATGTCCCTCAGTTCCAGCGAGGCACTGGAGGTCCATGCATTTGCTGTGCTATTTAGAGTTCGGGTAGCAGGCTCGCACAGCACGCAAGGAGCAGAGGAAGGGGCCATGCCCTTTTACCTGGCAAGCAGATGGAGGGATGGGAAAAGGCTTCTTGAAATGAATGGAAGGTGAGATCACATGCAAGAAGGCAGTATTTCATCGAGGTATCTCCATGAGACAAAGTTAGAGATAAAAGTTACACAGGATATTTTAGCTCTCTGTGAAAATAGGATAGGTATTGGCAGGGGTCCAAAGCCCCAACTACCACTAATGGGAAAATTACAGGAGAGTGTAGGCTTAAGACACGATGTTGGATTGTTGTTCCTTTGAGGTCTTTTTAAATCTAAAAGGCTATGCTTTTTATATTATGCTTATTTTGTATTCCAGTCCTGGCCTCATCCTATCAGCTGTCTCAAAGCCCTGTTATTGCTTCCAATTAAAAATGGATTTCAAACCCACAGCTTTTATCTACTATATTAAAGATCCCTCCGGATTGTTCACTTGCTTAACATCTTATTTTCACAGATATTTGTGGAGTAGGCCTGTGACAACCTGGACACCATGCTGTGACCTAGGAACACAGAAGGAACTCATGCACAAACTCCAATACCAAGCAATTCCATCCAGGGAGAGAAATTTTGGTAGAATGATGCTGCACAGAAAGAGAGAGTGAACCTGGTGTGTCTCTTGAAGTGACTCTCAGACAGCCAGGTAATTCTTGAAGACGGACTTGAACCTGGGAACAGGGGCCCAGGGCAGCATCCCAACCTTTCTATGTAACCTCATGCTGTGTAAGGAAGTGCTTCAAGACAGCACAGACAAGGGCAGGAAAATTTTGTGAGATGAACTGTGTTGGTAGAGGAAACGTGTTCTCCACTCAATTTTACCATCCTCCTTTGTCCAGAAGAGACTTCCAAGCCCCTCTTAGGAAGAGAGCTGTGTAGTATGAGGTATCTGGTGTTTCTGCCATTCCCTAGAGAAAGGTGGAGACAGATACTAAGGACGCTGGCAGCCCTGGAACCCAGCTAATGCAGGAGTAGTTAACCTATAGCACACCTACCGCACCCTCCAGCTAGTCTCTATCTAGTCATACAATAAAAGTCTTGCTCTTCTCTCCCAACTCCCCCAACAGTCTCTTAGTGATAAGTGTGAACAAGACCCAAATCCACAATAAAGGAATGGGCCTCAAGATGCTCCCCAATAAAAGCCACGATCAAAGAGAGACATATGAAAGTGCTGTTTTGCCTACTCACTAAAATACTGAAAGCTCACGCTGAATTCATCCAATCCCTGGACAAGAGGAGGAATAGTATCAAAAACCAGACCCCACTGTGACCCTCCAGAGCAAACCACATGATGGGAAAGGCTAGAGTTGAACATAATTCACATGGAAACGACCCATAGAGAGCAAACAGCATTTTTTCCTTTTAATTCACAACAGTATTCGTGAGGCTCAAGAGAAGAAAACCTATTTAGTGGAGTATGTAAAGCTATAGATCTAGCTGTGAATTGGCTCATGAACTGAGAAGTTACCAGCCTGCTGATCTAGTTGAACAGCCCACCTTAAATGCTGATATTACACGGGGCCACTACACAGTCACGTCACGGCTCAGTATGTTCATAATAGAATATATAAACCATGCTCTAAATAGAAAAAAAAGTTAGCATGCCCAGTCAGAAACAGCTTGCTTCATCACATTATGGTAGTTAACTGTGTGCTTATTTTTAAATTGCACTAAATTGCTCTGGAGGCAATGACCTGATGAGGAGTAAACACCGAAGTATCTTAAGCATCTTTTAAGACCACAGTCCGAGTTCCTATCACAGGCTGCACATTCTCCAGTAATGTTACTCCTCTAAATTGCTGTCTTCCAAGCCACCCACTGAGCAGGCTGGCTATTCCTTGCCTGTATACTCATCTGACTACCCAACATTCCGTTACTTTTAACATCTTAGGCCTTTGCTGGAGATGGGGACTACACAGTTCCTAGAAACCATCTCTGGCTGGTGACAGACTGCTGTATCCTTTCACTTTGAAATGGCCACCAAGAGGGAGGAAGACAGGACTCAACATCCCTTAGAGTTCTAAATGAACCATGAGGCTTAACCACACACTGGGTGTTCATTCGGGCATTCAGATCTCAGGACTGCAGTCCAGCAATATGAGAGGTCAGATGAGGACTGTGGAGGTCTCTGCAAGCCGGCACACAAGCAAACCATTTAACAAACACACTTCTAATTGTCACCACCATTAGGCACCAGCAGCTTCAACATTAAAACAGGTTCCTTCTTGACACAAGTGCCCAGAAGTCCAACATGTAGAGATTCCCCAGAGGTATGGCTGCTTACTGAAATGATCCTAACAGTAAGTAACTCCTGCCCCATCCTTAAAATCCCCATCCATCGTCCAGGGCAGCTAGGCTCCATCCCCAATCCCTCCCTGTATTATGACTGCTTTAGGACAAAAGACTAGTACATGAGGGGCTATCTGGGACCTTGCTCCATGCATCCAGGTCTGTTCTGACTCTAGTACCTATGCCAATCAGGCAAGCTTTTAAGGCTATGACGTCAGCAAAGTTCACAGCCCAGGCATCCCGACACAATGCCCTAAGCTGAATTTGTCCACACATGATTCATTCTTTCTAGCTTCCTCTTTCACACAGCACACCTCCAGAATGCTTACGTACATATAGGAATGTGCTTCCTGAACATTCTGAGGATTGCCTCTTCTGGAGAATCACCGTCTCTGCACAAACAAGCTGCCTTGTTAGGGGTCTGCGCTTTCCACATACTTATCTTGTAGGGTCTGAAAACTTGCTGATGCCATCTTAAAATACTGGGGGCCACTGATAATCACCTGCTCTACCTTTATCACTCTGAGTACCTGTACTGCTCCTGTTGGAACTAGGCTTCCATGTAAGAACTTTTTTTTTTAAATAATTTTAAAGCATAAGCCTTCACACCTGCAGGTGAAATGCAAAGCCTGCAGCCAGGGCCTTCGTACTAGAAGAGAATGGAAAGTTCCACAGTAAACTACAGAGACTTATTTCTTTCAGGTGAAGAACAATAAACTCCTGGTGAGGGAAGGAGCTCAGGCTATGTTCCTACCACAGAGATGCACATTTCTGGAAGCGTCTCACAGCATCCAGAGATCATCTCCTGTGACACCGAAAGCTCTCCTCCTTGTCCAGAACTTCTCAACCTAATGCTGAGACCCTTCAATCCAGTTCCTTATGTTGTGGTGACCCCAAGCCTAAGATTAATTTTATTGCTCCTTCATCTCTGTAATTTTGCTGTTTTGAATCATAATATAAATATCTGATATGCAGGATATCCGATATGCCACCCAGCACAGGTTGAAAACCACTGTCCTGACCCTAAAGAAAACTGGGTCAGAATGAAAGTTGAGAATGGGGTCCAAACTGAAGAGACTGGCTACACTTGTCTCCCTTGGGTACTTATCAAGAAATATAAACATCTCATCAGCAAGGCACAGTAATGTTCATTTCTAATGAGGAGTGTGATGGCCGGAGATTAAGAGGAAGGAAAAGGAGGTACGTGAAGGGGGAGGAGAGGGTTCACTGCCTACAAGCTGTGGATCATTCTAGCCCATCAGAAACTGTTAGTGCCAATATACCCTAACTCTGTCTGGTAGAGTACTTTCTATAGCAAGCTAAATATATAAAACCATATCCCTCCCCAAACATGCCCAAACATACTTCTCCTCCCAATTAGTGTATGGTTCAGAGGAGTTGGAAGCAACAAGAAGGCTGAGCTAGCACTGTCCTTACATCAGCCAGAGAAATAATAGAGTTATAAAAACCAGAGACACTGAATGCATATTACTTCAAAGATATTTTTTAAAGACTAGAGTGGGTTCAGAAAACTGGGAATACTGCTACCTCAAGACCCAGCTATACCACTCCTGAGTGTATATCCAAAAGATGCTCCACCAGACAACAAGGACATTTGCTCAACCATGTTCATAGCAACTTTATTCATAATAGCCAGAAGCTGAAAACAACTCAGATGTCCCTCATCCAAAGAATGGATATAGAAATTCTGGTACATTTACATATTAGAAGACTACTCAGCTATTAAAAACAAGGAAATTATGAAATTTTCAGGCAAATACATGGAAATAGAAAAGACCATCCTGAGTGAGGTATCCCAGAAGCAGAAAGATATACATGGTATGTACTCATAAGTGACACATATTAGTCATATTATATAAGATAAATGTACTAAATATTAGACATATAATATAGGATAAACATACTAAAATCTATAGACCTAAAGAAGCTAAACAACAAGGAGGATCCTAGGGAAGATGCACAGTTCTCATTCTAAAGAGAAAATAAGATAGACACTAGAAGAGGCAGAAAAGAGAAAACAGGACAGGAACCTATCACAGATGTCCTCTAAAAGACTCCAAGCAGCAGGGGATTGAAAGAGATGCAGAGACTCACAGCCAAAGTTTGAACAGAGAACAGGGAGTCTTATGGGAGAATGGGGTATAAAAGAACCCAGTGGGAACAGGAGCCCCAGAAGGAGACCAACAAAGCCAAAAAAAAAAAAAAGCAGAGCCCGTATGTATCAACCAAAGACCATATATAGAGAGGACATAGAAACCCTGCTCAGATGTAGCCCATTGACAGCTCAGACTCCATGAAGGCTCCTTATTAAAAGGCGATGAGACAGTCTCTGACATGAGCTAGGTTGCCTGCTCTTTGATCACTTCTCCCTGGTGGGGCAACTTAGCCAGCCCACAGAGAAAGATGATCCAGGCAATCCTGATGGGACCTGATAGGCTAAGGTCAGATAGTAGGGATAGGGGAGGAAGATGGAGGCAGGGAGGACCAGGAGAAGATGAGGGAGGGGGGGCTACAACTGGGATATGAAAAATCGTAAAAATAAATAAATAAATAATAGTAATAATAAGAATGAAAAAAAGACTAGAATGATCATTCTCATCAGAGGTTTGAAAACTCTTCCTATGTCACTGATTACTTTTCTAGTCTTCACAATGTTACCAGTGTCTCCCAGCCTAAGAAACAGCAGATGGGTGGCTTGCCAAAGTCCTCTAAAGAATATCATGTGACTGTAGTAGCCAAAAATATATAACATTTGGCCAAAGGTAGTAGTTTTCACTTGGATTTACTGTGGGAACTAGGCCTATGAGAAGCACTAAGAGAGAGAGACAGAGAGAGAGAGAGAGAGAGAGAGAGAGAGAGAGAGAATGAGAATGAGAATGAGAATGAGAATGTGTGTGTTAAATGTAACATCCTAAAACTAAAACCATGTCCTATTTCTGGCCACTGCCCCTCTCCTGCCTCCGGACTGCTTTCATCCACAACCACCCTTTGCAAAGTCTTTGGACTCCTGTGTAAACACCTTCACTCCTGCTGAGGTCCACGGCTGATGATCTTGACAAGGCTTATCGCCATCCCTCACCTGCTCCCACCCTGCTGCCTCCTCCTTCCACCAAGCTGATGCTCCCAAGTGAGAATCCCACTTATCCTTAGAAAGCTGAATTGCTGCACACAAAAAGAGGCTGGATCTGTCACAAAACTCAGGTATAGATGGGGGAGATTTGTGTATAAAAGGCACGGATTCCTTTATAACTAGTTTAACTTAGTTCCCTTTACAGTACATGTGGATCTAACTACCAGATGAAGCACTTTCTCATTCACCCTGAAGTAGAGGACCAAACGAGAACTCATAAAACTATGTGTGAACGCTTCTCAGCATGGAATAGCATCAATCATTATCTTAAGTTACTTTTCTATTGCCATTAGAAGACATCTGGACCAAGGCATTTTTTACAGAAGAGTTTATTAGGGGCTTACAGCTTCAGAGGGTTACATTCTGTAACCATCATGGCGGGGAACATGGCACTGGAACAGCAGCCGAGAGATTACATCTTGAGACACAACAATGAAGCAGAGGAGGGGGAGAGAAAGAGTGAGAGAAAGAGAGAAAGAGAGAGGAGTTAACTGGAAATCCCAATGGCATGGGCTTTTGAAACCTCAAACCTGTCACCAGCGACACAACTCTGAAACAAAGCCACACCCCCTAACCCTTCCAAATAGTTCCATTAACTACAGTATTCAAATATATTAACCCAGGAGTTGGAGGGAAGGCACTCTCATTCAAACCACCACAAAATTATATGTACTTCAGTTAAACTTTTTATTTGTAGTAAAATAAACATAGCATTTCTCATCTTAATGAGAGAAATACATTCTAATTCAGTTAAAAACAAAAATATATTTGTAATTCTTTATAAACTCCTCTACTCTCTGCTTCTACAGTGTTTCTACTACCTTGAAAGGAAACCCCAGAGCCATAATCTAGCCCTTTCTGCACTTACTAACCTCTTGCCAACTACTGAGGTGTCTTCCGTCTGTGTGGGTTTGGGAATTCTGGGAACATCACAGAAGTCAAATGATGTATTATGTGTCCTTTTTGTCTAACTTATTTTATAGGAGTGACTTGGAGATTCATCTATACTGCATGACGTGTTGGAACATCATGTCATTCCATAGCTGAGTAGCAGCTCACTATGTCGCTATACCACAATGACTTTAGCCATTCACTGGCCAACAGACATCTAGGCTATTTCCATTTTCTGTTGTGCACACTGCCACTTTGTGCACTTATGTTCAGCTTTCTGCTTGAACATCTGATTTTAATTCTCTTATGCATATGACCAAAGCAAAGAATTGACGGCTTACATTATATTTTATATTTAACACAGCGAGAACCTGCCAAAGTGTATTCTACAGCTGCTGCTTCATTTTGCAACTATTTTTGTTGTTGTTGTTGTTTGTTTGTTTGTTTTCCTTTATTTAATTTTGTAGAGACAAGGTCCCCTCTAGCCAAGACTGGTCTTGAACTCACTATGTAGCCAAGGCTGACTCTGACCTCCTGACCCTTGTGTCTCCTCCTCCCTAATACCAAGATTATAGTTATGCACCATCAGCCCTGGCTTCTTGTTTAATTACTAACTATCATTGAACAACACGAGGGCCACTGTAGAATCAGGCAATAGCTTCTCTGAATCATCTGGGCTGAGAGCCCTAAACACCTTTCCAAAACCTTTAGGTCATCCATGCCAAGAGCTGCCCTCTGCTGACCAACAGCTCTCCTCTGACAGCATCATCATTCATTCTCTTCATAACACTGCTGATTCTCCAAAATTACTTCTGGGTGCATGGGAGATGGCTTCATGGGTAAAGCATTAACTGTGCAATCCTGATTACCCCCCCAAAAAAAACCAACATAAAAGTGGTCGGGGGGGGGGAAACTATACGAAGTTGTCTTCTAACTTCCAATGTGTGCTGTGGCATACAAACACCCATATAAACAAAAACAATGAAAATTTAAAAACTGATTCCTATATGCTCAATTGAGTGGCCTACCTTATTCTTTTAAAAGATTAAACTCTTCCCTTCCCTAGAACAGAAATCCTCAGTTTAGTTCCACACAAATCCCAGGAATATTTTTTTTAATCTCTTCATGGCATAGAAGGTTGAAAATAGCTGGGCAAAAAGAGGTTCAGTGCTTGCTTCTTCCTTTTCTTTTCTCATAAAGAAAAAAAAAAAAAAAAAACAGTATATGGATGGAAACTGACTCTAAAGGCCCAATAGGAAAAAGGAACATGGCCCCAGGTGCCAAGGGATGAATTAATGATCCTATTGACCAACTGCTTACACTTCAAATGTGCATTTCCAGCTCTGCCTTCCTTTGACCACACAGACCATCAGATAGAGACTGGCTTGTTTTTGTTCCTGAGGTAAAGATAAAGGAGGGTTACTAAAGGTCTTTAGGTAAGTTTGCTTCAGGCTTTGATGCTATTTTCTTCTGTTTTGTTCATCAAATAAAAGCTTCCAAGTACTTTCTGTAAGGTCAATGCAGAAGTCAAGATGCTCCAGAAGATTCTTCAAGAGCACACTCTACCCTCCCATCTCTCGAACAACAGTCAGACTCTTACTGTTTGCATGTGCAATAGCAACAAAGAGAAAACACAGTTGAGCACGAGCTATCAGAAGGTCTGATGCCTTTAAAGAAGACAATGCTCTGGATGAGGAAGGTACAGCCAGCTTGCCTCAGTGGCACACTTCCCTAGGGACCAACGCGCCGCTCGCACACCAGCTCCACAATCACAGAGACACCGTCCTCCATGATCACTGCAGATTCCCAGCAGATCAGAGCCTGCAAACACCACAGCCCACACATACCCATAACTCTACAGAATCCCCTCAGTTCAAAGTTCTCAAAGACACAGAGCAAATCAACATATGCCAACTTATGAGAAAGTGCCTGAATTGAATGGTAACAATAATGCTCTTGGTGAGTCAGGTGTTGGCATGCTTGGCAATCAAGTCAGGACTCATGCAATCTGCAGCTACAGATGAGTCCTGCTCTGTCTGTGGAGAGAGAAGGAGCAAGAGGGACATCACTTCACAGATCTGGCCACAGAGCCATAGCTGACCTGATGATCACTCTTACCAAACTCTGACTTTTTTCCTCCTCCCTCCCCCCAAACAAAAACAGAAAAGGGAAAAGGAAGAGAGGGAGATATGGAGGGAGGGAAGCAAGGACATTACAAAAACACAAACTAGGACATTATAAAAACAATTTTCCATATTTTTTGTTGTTAGAAAGAGAAAGAATGTGTGTATTTGATTAATATATCTGGAAAATAAAGCAGTTTTCCATATCTTGCTAAGTGTACCATGATGGGTTTTAAATACTCAGAGGATTCTATTCTTTAAAATTAAAATACTGGCATCAATAATTTTCACACATTTATTTTCCCCACAGGAGCTACAAATGGTTCTTTCTGGGACTTCTCAAGGATCTGCCTAATGCTGATGTCTAGGGCTGACTTAGTGTTTTTACTGCTATGAAGAGACAACATGACCATAGTAACTCTTATAAAGGAAAGTACTTAATTGGGGCTGGCTTACAGTTCAGAGGTTTAGTCCATTACCGTCATGGCAGGAAGCATGGCAGGATGCAGGCAAACATGGAGCTCAAGAAGTAGCTAAGAGTTCTACATACATATATCCTCAGGCAGTAGGAAGGGGGAATGGAGAGAAAGACAGAGAGAGAGAGCAACAGACAGACAGAGACAGAGACATAGAAAGAGGATGAGACAGATGCCCTGAGCCCGAATTGAGCAGCTGAACCCTGAAACAGCTTCCAGTGACACACATCCTGCAACAAGACCACACCTCAAATTGGGCCTCTCCCTGTGAGCCTATGGGGGCCATGTTCTCTCAAACCACCATGAGGGACCTAAAAAATAACTATTGCAATGATCACTTTTAAAAAATTCTGTACTCTTCTCTTCCTGGTCTGGAACTAGAGAAGGCAAAGGCAGGGATGGCTTCTGTCTCCTGTCTATTACTCGTGGAGCCTGGACCAAGACTACAAAGGAACGTTTTGCTTTTTGTTATCTGTAGTCATGATCCTTGGCCCAACAGCCTTGCCAAGACTCCCTGTTTTCCCACTCCTGGGCTATTCTGGGAAACGAAGGCAGCTATAGATATTAAGTGTGACTCAGCAGAGTCTGGCCTTAGAAAAGTCTTCAGTTTGGACACAATTAAATCAATGGTTTCTCTGCAAGTCCTCCTTCCTAGTGCTGTTCAGATCTATCCCCAGCATGACCATCAAAGTCATCCACTGAACACCTTCCATCTGCCAAGATCAGGGGCAGACAGTGGAGCACCCAAAGGTGAAGAAGACAGAGAAGCTGCCTCTCAAGTATTTACCCTCCCAAGACACATGGATGTTGAAACAGTAACATAATCATGATAAGGAATGTAAACCTCATAAGAAATCTTATGAGACCTTCCTGCAAAAGGTTCAACTTCAAAGTTCAAACATAAGTGGTGTCACATGGTGTGTTCAGAGGCCTTCAAGACAGGTGAGATCACTGGCACTATGGTTCTGTAGCAATATTGCCGTCACAAAATGTCCAACCTGCTTCCTTGAGAGTGTAAGGAACCTCACATAGTCAAGCTTTCATGACATGAATTGTTTTCCTTCTAAGGTTTAACAGGTAAAACTCTGTTAAAATAAACACCAAGGGCCACATTCATGAAAATAAGAAAGTTTTGTTTTGTTCTGCAGTCTGAATGGCCAACTGAAAGAAGTGAAACCCTTACTCCTCCTTCCTTAATGAGACAGGAAGCCTAGTGAGGGGCTGACAGGACCACATGTCGGTGAATGTTGCATCCTGTTTAGCTTCACATGCCAACAACATCCACTCCTTCCACTGTCCCCTTCCAGTCCAAGCTTGGCTCTGACCCTGCAGGCCTTCCTCAGGGCTCTAGAGGGTACACCCTAGAGAACAACAATGGTATCCAGTGGGTTCAGGAGTTCCCTCAGCGTGAGCCCTGTCAGGGGGAACCACTGGCAAATGTCTGCAACCTCCTCTCCAGCTTCCAAAAGGATCTGAGGGCTAATGAGGAAGGTCTGTCCCCTTTAGAAATCTTACTCTTCCTTCGTTGTCACGGGATGGAACATTTCCATGTGTGCGGCTTCAAACACAGGACTGCCTCTTAAGGCACTAGCTTTGGGGGTGACTGACACGGCACTGGCTGCTGACAGGTTGCTTTTTCAGTCACTAAAAAAATATCTTTTTTGCCATTTTGTAATTGAAGGTTTCAAATAAAACGCTTCGAGACAAAAATGAAAGGGAATTCCACTGAGATTCAAATGTCAGCTTCCTCGGGGACCATCCACGGAGGTGAGCATGCGGAAGTAAGTGACAGCTGTAGAGAGAAGAGAAACAGCAAAGGCGAGAAACAAGAGAGGAAAAGAAGGAGAAACGAGTTAAGGCACACATGGGCGTGGACACAAACACAGACATACACAAGGACTCTGAAATACTTACAGCCACAGAAAGCTCCAGGACATGAAATTAAAACGAAAGAAATAATGACTGGAAAGAGAATTTGTAAAAACCGCCTATTGCCCAAGAGTAATTTTGTGCTATTACCCAAAGCTAATCGCCTCAAAGACAATCTTGTACCACCTGACAGAGGAAAAGGCCACAATGACCACCCAAGTCTCTAATGAGCAAGAATGTGCTCTGCAGTCCCTAGGACTGTGCAGTGTGTAACTGTTCAGCCTTATGGCCTGGGTGTTCCTCCCCCACTTTAACTGGGCTCTTAAATCATTTCCCTCACTCAAAACTAGAATGCTAGAATGCCTGACAGTTTTCATGAATGTTCAAGAATACCTTAAAGAACCAGGAGCCGACAGACTCCTAACTCCAGAGCAGGCTTCAGGGGCGTAGAAGCCATGTATTGCCGTGGACCCCTCCCAGAGAAGGGCTCCATACTCGATTTAGGGCTCTGCTCCCTTATTCAGAGGCTTAACAATGTCTGAACAAGTGGCTCTGCAACGGCGCTTTGCCCCAGCCTCTAATTCTGAAGCGGGTCCTGACTAATTTCAAAGTGCATTCTTCTCCGGTCTGGCCCATTTCTAAGCAATACATGCACTAAAGACATCATAGCACTTGAAAGAGCTGAACGGGAAGGCAGAGGAGCAGAGGCAACAATGAGCGATTTTAGAATGGATAATCACTCACACAAAAGCAGCACTGTTCACCTCCTGGAAAAGGCTGGAGTTCAGCGGGCCTTTGGGGCCTGTTTCAGACTCATTATTCGTCCTTGACTGAAAGGCACGATGTAAAGTCAGATTTTGTGTGAACCAGTTCACTCCTCTTCAAATGAAAGAAAATTGAAAAATAAATAAAAAAGTACGAAAGGTCAAACCGACTTCCTAGGGAACAATAGAATGCAGCCTAGGAAAAAAAAAATAGTTTACTCAACTTTTCAATGATACCAAAAGGACCTTTTGACACTTCTTGGCAAAGACATGACAGACAGTACTTTTAATGCTAGAAGAAGAAAAAAAAATTGGTCTTCTCTGAGAAAACTTGAGAAAAAGAGACCTTGACTGGGCTTATGCAAAAAATCACACGGCCTTTGCTATGAACCTTGATCTTCTTTCCACGTAAAAAGGAAAAAAGAAGCAAAACCCTAAGAGTAAAGAAAATACAATGCTCTAAAAATACCCATAGGTGTGTATCTCTATTCTGGGCTTGGCACTCAGACAACTCTTCTGGTGTCCCTGCCCTTTTGCATGAGTGATCTCTCCAAACAAAGGCAGGGACTGGAGACAAAGAGAGCATCGCCTGATGCAGACACATGCTGTACGAAACCACAAATGTCACCAGTGCCTGAACTTCCTAGCCAGAGGAAAGAAAATGACTCTGGGAATCAGATGAGACTCTGATTTCTCCACCTTGGAGATGTCCACAGCCCTTTCTTTTTCTTTTCTACTGATCTGGTTCTTTAATTCATTTTTGTTGTTCTGCAATTAACAATTGTGCGCTCATACACAAGAAGCATGGGGATGTGGAGAAGCAGAGCTGCAACAGCTTCAGAAAGTAGCTTCCTAATCTATACTGTCCTCTGTCTGCCAAGCTCCTCCACTACTGAAGAGTCCCAGGACATAGTGCTCACTGCCTACTTTAAAACACAAAAGAATAAAAGGCAAACAAAAAACAGTTCACACACCTCTGTTGGAATTCCCCATAGTTTTTCACCCCACCCTCCACTGTTTTTGCATTCACTCTTTAATTATATTCAGCACATGCCTTTAAGCCCTGCCCAATGCTTGGAGAGCAAGCCATCTGAATCTCCTTCTGCCATGTACTTCTCTTGGCTAACAATCATTGCTGCTCATTTCTTCATACTCTGTATGCCTTACATTTTAGGATTTTTCATAAAGGCATGGCAGAGACACTACCTGTCCACATAAAGAACTTGTCTCCTCTATTACACTGATGAATCAGGAGTGGGCACTAGGTTAGAGGACCAGTAATTGAGCTGGACCTGGTCACTGCAGGTCCAGTGATAGTCCGTTTACCTGTAGAAGCTGGATATGGTGGCGTACACAACGCTTTCAAGTCAAAAGCAGGAGGATCAGATGCCCAAGGCCATGCAGCAGGTTTAAGGAAACAACCTTTACTATGTTTCATTACAAAAAAAGAAAAAAAAAATCTGGAGAATGATTCGTCAGTAGCTTCAGAGTTCTGAGGATGACATCAGGACTCTGATTTTTCTCCAACCACAAGATCTGAGCACTGGGGACATTCCAGAGCCTTCTCTGTTTACAATTAGACCTCACTTTTTTTTTTTAATGGAGCGCTCTTAAATTATTTGAAACCTGAGCGTTTGCCTTGGGCTCACTGAAAACTTCTGGTTATCCATTACATCTCCTACCTGCCTATACCTCTGGAGAGCCCAGTGTCCTGCCCACGAACACTGAGTGGTGACATCAGAACGCTCGTGAAGCACTCGGGACAAGACGTCCTGTAGCTCTGCTTGGTCACCAGGGTCTCCGTGACATTTCCTCGCTCTTGAGAAAAGCCAAGTGTTCCTTGCTGGAAGACTCTAGCAGCTTCTCTAGTCCCCAGAACCGTACTTCTCTGCCCGCCACCTCCATACATAACCGGTGAAGGCGCTGGCAATGACAGAGACAGGTGTCCTTCATGAACAGCCCCAGGGTGCTAAAAGCAGTCATGCTGGCTACCAACTAGCTCAGTGAGACTTAATCCTCTTCGTCTTCATCCTGACACGTTCCTCCTACACCACTCTACCACCAAGAATAAAAACAGCGATGGGTGTCTTCTCTGTTAAAGCCCATCCATTTCTGGAGTTCAGCTTATTCATGCCACAAGCTTTCTTGCATCATTTATTTTCCTGCTACTTTCATCACTTGAGTGTCAACTTTCTCCATCTGAGTCAGATCCCTTCCCAGCTTTTAAGGCTGGCTACTTTGAATGTCTACCTCCTTCGTTTCTCCTGAAGATTCCTGGACAGCATGACCAGGAGCGCTCGCTGGATCCCACCTGTCAGCTCCTCAGCATAAAGTAGGTACCTGAGAAGAAGATGCTAGAACCAGGCACCCAGGCACCAGGATGGAAATATAAGCTTCCCCTAACCGACTCACACTGGAAACTTCATGCCACACTTTCTTGTGCTCTCAGGACTAATTAACTGTGGTCAGCCTCCAGGTCCCCTGCTTACTTCAACTGTTTGATTCAACAAGCTTTAACTCTGCCTCAAGCCAACTCTTTCTTGTCACTATGGATGGCAGCCCCTTCCTACCTGATCTTACCCTTGTAGTACCTTTCACTTGGTGGCACCCACTCTCTCCTCTAATTAATGGGTCATATTCAGAAATTAGTCCTCCTTTTTCTCATTAGACATATACTCTCTTTAAAGATCAAAAGGTTCAGTCCTAATCACAGGTACCGTTCTTAATGGCCGCCTACCCTCACTCATCCCTCACCTATGGACCTCCTAGACTCACAGCTTCCTTCTCAGACTGTTTCTGGACTATTCCTTGCATACTGCAGACAAAGTTTCTCCTCTCTTCTCCTTTCTGCCCCAGGTGTGAGTGTGTGTGTGCTGGTGCGTGTGTGTTCTTGTGTACTGTCTGCTTGTATGTGCAGGTACATTCACCCACACAAGTCCTTGGGAAGACCACAGGGTGACATCGGCTGTCTCCCTCTGTCACCCTTTACCTTGTTTTTTTGAGACAAGGTCTCCCTGGAGTGAGCTGTTTCGGCCAGCAGCTCTTAGGACCTGCCTGTCTCTGCCTCTCCCAGCACAGGAATGTCAAGCCCAAGGTGCCATTCTCGGATTTTAAATGTACACTGGGGACCTGAGGCACTCAGGCTTGCAGAGCGAGCATTTTTTCCCACAGAACCATCTCCCTAGCCTTTTAGACAAATTTCTTACATATTCTTCTGATTCGCTTTATGTGTGCATCACTCAGCTTTATTGTGGGTGCTGCTTAATTAACATCATACTGCAACATAAGGGGAAAAAATGAAAAGGAGGGATTTCTATTCAAGCTTCAGAATATCATGTGAACAGTCATAAAACAGTTTAATTGGACATTTGCGAAGACTGAGCTACACTGGGTCTATACAAGCAAAGTTTAGTGTGAAAAAAATGAGGTATTGATTCTTCTTCAAGGATTCTTTTTTTAAAAAATGAAATGTCAGTTCTTTTTAAAGTCTCAAAAATGCATGACTGTCCAAACAAATATTTGAATTAATGAAGGCATCATGAAGGCCAACATCATGACAGCCTGAAACGTGTCCTTAAAAAAAAATGCTGATTTTTCCCAGGCTTCTGCTGCACATGCTTGAAAGATTTCTATTCCGTGCCACTGAGAGAAATAAGAATTGTCATCACACATTTCATGTTGCTCTTCCTGCTTTTTCCCAAGACATCTTCTGTGTAATGCAATTAAACCTCTTTCCATCAGGTGTCACAGTGAGGCACTGTGAGCAGAAAAGGCCGAGGAAGTCCTTGCTTCCTTTGTCCTCCTCTTTCTCCTGTCTTAAAGGTCCAGGCTCTCCCAGCACCACACCTGACACAATATGGTTAACCCTCCATGGAGTGGTAATAGCCTACCTACACTAAGTAGCCAATCTAGGAAAGATAATGTCTGTAAATAAATCAGTGTTCTCTGACATGAGGGAGCTGGACGGTGCAAGGCCATAATGCATAATAAAACATACTTTAACCTGGGGTTTAGTGACTGA
This sequence comes from Meriones unguiculatus, assembly GCF_030254825.1. Classification (NCBI taxonomy): domain Eukaryota; kingdom Metazoa; phylum Chordata; class Mammalia; order Rodentia; family Muridae; genus Meriones; species Meriones unguiculatus. The sequence goes on from NC_083349.1 coordinate 44,901,856, forward strand.
AAAGAGAACATGTCATTGTTGCTTAAGGTATTACCAAAGGACCCTGGTGATTTCCTCACATTGAAAATATAAGGCTATGAGACAGAGGAAAGAGAGAGAAAAGGTTCTAGTCTTTCTTAGACTCTCTTATGGGCTGTGGCAAGTAGGGTAAGCCGCTTGCTCTTTTTGAACCTGTTTCCTACCTATAAAATGGGTGAAAATAATTGTTCTGACTGCCTTTCTATTGTTATGACAATTACGATATCATATTCATGATGCTGGAGAGATGAATTGGTGGATTATGAGCGATCTTCCAGAGGGCCTGGTTTGGTTTTCAGTACCAAATGGTGACTCACAACTATTTATAACCTCAGTGACGAAGGATCCCAAGCCCTCTGCAGCCCTCCATGAGCACCAGACACAGACATGCCACACAGACAACTATGTAGACAAAACACTCATGTACATAAAACCATATGTAGGAATGTGATGTAGACAATAAATGCAGCATACAGTAAGAGGTTAAGTATGTTGTCAGTATGTTGACTAAGCACCTAGAATGAAGTCATCTGTTCTCTCACATCCTTACCTTACCAGGTTGATGTACAGAAAGCAAACTGAGTTTCACTTCTGCACAAAGGAAAGGCTGGTCTCTCAGTCAACATTATCTTAAGCTCATCTAGAAGTGTGATGTATGTGTTTCACAGTACTCTCAGGAGCAAAAGGTGCATGGCATGTCCTGCCTTGCTCATTGTCTATGCTTCCCTTTTTGTTCCTCACCTAGGGAAATTCTAGTTTGTATCGAACATGTAACGTGGGTATCTCAGCATGGAAGAGATATCAGAGGCCTATAACAAAGTATACTACAGGAGAAGCAGTATGCCTAATCTGTTAGCATCATGTTAACTGAATGCCAGGTTATACTACACAAGAATACATGAGCCAAGGGGTGACTATCAAACATCTGAGAGTCTTTTCATGTATTCCAGTATGTTAACAGAAGAAAAAAACGAGTGTGTCAACCGAGGCTTAAAATCTCTTCAAGTATGTGCATGTCTACTGAAGCCTATTCATGAAAGCCAGGGTGCATATTAAACCTGACCATGTACGGGGGAATGAATAGAGAAAATGGACTATGCATACACATGGAATACTCTTGAACAATAAAATGAGATCCTGTCCTTAATGACAACATGGAGGAACCTGGAAGGAAGAATTAAATGAAATAAGCCAGGCCCAGCAACATGAACATCACGTGATCTCACTCATGTGGAATCCAAAACAGCTGCTTTCTCAGAAGTATAGAGTACAGTAGTGGTCCGCAGAAGCTGGGGAGGAGTAGAGGCAGGAGGACACTGCTGGATGGGTACAGGTCACAGCTAGATGCCTGTATGGGGGGGGACCTCTAGTTTACTTACTCACCTCTAATTCAACTCAAAATCCCAAACACGGTGTATTAAAAATCACATTCACTGAAATCAGAATGACGACAAATATGTTTGGTGTTACTTCACCATCGGAAAACGGCAATAGGCTCAAGGTTCCACATCGGGCAAGGAAGCAAGCCAACAAAAGAGATACAAATGGTATAAATGACCAAGCACAGTGGTCCTCAACGTTCCTAATGCTTGGACCCTTTAATACAGCTCTTGATGTTGTGGTGGCCCCCAACCATAAAATTACATGATGTAAAGATTTTATATGCAAGATGCCTGATAGGGCACCCTGGAAAAGGGTCACAGGTTGAGAACCGCAGGCTGAGCAAATCTAGATAAACCAACCAGAAATAAAGACACAGGAGTTCAACAGGTTGCAGAGATACATAGTCACCACAATCACAAACCTTCCTATAAAACTAATTATAGTGAAAGTAAAATGAAACGTTACCCCAGAGAGTGAGAGAGTTCAGTATTCACTAATAGACAGCGGAATAAATGAGATCAGTTTATGAAACAGGAAATGTCCTGAGCTAAGTGTCAAACATAAGCTGAAAGATATGTTTTGTTTTTCTAAAACTGAAATGTAGAGACTCAACCACTAGCAATGAAATTGCCCAACCACCCAAAACAATGAAAACACTAAGTCAAAAATTGGAATATAGTTTATGATAACATATTATCTGTTCTATCTCAATAAGAAAAGGGCAGCTCTTATTTAATGACACTAAGAAAACTGACATTTAGTGAAGAAAAAAACCCTAGATTATGTATTATACTTGAAAAGAAATTCTACAAGAAAAAGACAAAGGTCAAGGGAAAATTATAAAGATATTATAAGAAAACACCAGAGAATATATCTTTTGGTATTAAAATAAAGGAAAATTTCTTAAATAAGATAAAAGTCCACAAATAATAGAAGTGATTGATGGATATGACTACCAAAAAGTGAAAGATTTCCACAGCATGCAAGAGATTCAACCACATACAGGCACATTAGTTCAAGATTTCCCTGCTCAGGAAAAGGTGTACAAAATTAACCAATGTTGTTTTCCCTTTTCATCTAGGAAAAGTGGGTTTCAGACTGTGAAATTGAGAGCTAATTCAGAAGGGGAAAACAGCAAGAGAGCATGTTATGTGCGTCCCACAATCCTGGCACGGTTACATCCTGGGTCCCTGGAAACTCTAGAGCAGTGGGTGTCAACCTTCCTAACACTGTGACCCTTTAATACAGTCCTCATGCTGCGGTGACCCCCAATGTAAAATCATTTCATTGTTACATCATAACTTTCACTTTGCTGCTCTAGACAGTTGTAGATGTTACTGAAACACAGCTCTCCATCATCTGGGGCAGAGGATTAAAACTGAATGCACCCTAATGGTTCAGAAAGGAAAGAATTAATTGCATTCTGGGTAGTACAAAAGGTCAACACACTTAATCCCATTCTTGCACAAAACCAGGGAACTTGGCTTTTTTTTTCCTGGGTATTTGCTTTGCTCCCCAGAAGCTCCCCTAGGCCATAGACTTCACAAACTAGCTTTTCCTCGGTACATAGCTCTGCCAACCTTCTCTGGGATTCCCAGGCTCACCCCTGCCCACGTCATTATTGGCCCAATAACAAAACCCAGGCTGGAATACAAACAACAGAGACCTCAAACAAAAGATGACTCGAGGACAATGGAATGGATTGTGTGTGTATATATATACATATATATATATATATATAGTATATTTTTTAAACTACTATGATATTTATTTTATTTTCACACATGGTATAAATCACTCACTTTTTCTTTTCCCTCTTTTGAGTATTTTTATACCAACATTAAAGCAGCCAAAGTGAGAAATTTTCTGTCGTTTTTTCAAATTTTAATATCAAACTTGTTTGTTTTATACAAATTCCCAACTCTGTCTTAATACATTAACCAGCAAACATGTCATGTTCTACCAATTAATAAACAGGCTTACTAAATAGAGCGCTCGTTTCTAACCGTGTTTAGTTCCTTCAGGACATTAAAAAAAAGAAGAAGAAGAAAAATCCAAATGTTTCTGAAACTACAAACCAGTGTGATGTTAATTAACTCAGCTGACAAGCACAGAATATGGTGGTGGAAAGGTCTGTTGAAGATGCCTGGCTTTGCCTGCACTGTATGTATATACAGCATCCATTAAGATTTCTGCATGTAGGACATCTTAGCCGGAGTTGGTGTCAGAGAGCTCTAATTTCAATTAAAAAGGGCAGAGGAAACCAAAGTCTTAAAGCACTCAAGTTTTAAAAAGAAGACTAGAGAACAAGTCAGAAAACATTTACAGCACACTGAAAACTACAATGCTCCCTAGAGATAAACAGCAGCATAAACATACCTGTATTTCTGCCTTCTTCCAGAATCTCATTAAAATGAGCAAATCTCAGAAGTCCCCTCCCCCTCCCCTGCCCCAGAAGTTAGAAAGGGAAAATCCACATGTCCTATGAACTAGAATTCCTGTAAAGAAGCTGTGCCTTTCGAAGACTGGTCTACTGATTAAAACAGTGATGTGGAAACACTGAAATGCTGCAGATCCGGAGGCTAACTACCTCAGCTTTAGCCCCTAAACATCCATTCTTTGCCCAGCCCTGTATCAGCACTAACATCCTGTAATAAAATGAAAACCTTTTGAAAACTATTAATTTAGCAAACCAGTCGCTTCCACCAACCGCAAAGCTAAGAACTTTCCTAGGATATCACCCGAAGCCTCCAGAAAATATTGCCCCATCTTGCCATGTACCCACAAATACATTTTATACTTGCCTTGATTTATGACCTTCATCACGCTGTATAAAATATCATTTAACCGCTTCTACACTGAACATGGAATTTGGCTGGGGATTATCTAAATCTGTGTTCCTAGCCTCTCCAAACAGCTCCAGAATGAACTATCTATCTCATTTCCTTTAAGGTGATTTTTTTTAAATCCACATCACAAATATCAAGTCATTTATGTTTCCTAAAAGAGCAAATGAGACTGGTTTGGAGGTCAGGTTTATCCCATCATTAGCTTTCTGGCATGAACCATAAATGAGAGATAGCCTCCAAGACTATTCACTCTCATTATTGTGGGGTAATTATGAATCTTTGTGAATGCCCCTGAGGCTTCTGGAAACATCCAGGTAGGAAGGCCTCTTGGTGGGAACTCCCCCTCCCTCAGGGTAGATGTTCCCAGGTTGCTCTTGTTGATCACATGATCATTTCTACACACTTTGCTGAGCAAAAGCACTTTCCCACTGTCTTCCTGAAGAGAAAGAGTGGCTGTTGTTCTCTTCCTATCACACAGGCTGCCCAACTCTTCTCCAGTTCCCCTTTGCTTCTGTCATCTGGGCCTCAAAGAGTGTTCGTGTCAGCTATTAAATTTCTGTAAGTTTCAAAATCACCCTTGTTTGTCTTGCTCTTGAGACAGTAGATTTGACCCCTGGAAATATCTTTCCAGCAGCGACTAAAGAAATGGCAACTCTGTCAACAGAGGTCTGGGAGACAGTCAAGAGAGACAGAAAAGTTTGTTTCTTCCATTGCTTTGCCGTGGTGACGGGAGAGAGGGTCCCAAACAACTTTGCTCCCTGGCAAGTTTCTCCAGAAACCCAATAAGCACCTTCCTCCGGAGTAGCAGAGAGCTTGCTGTTCCACAGCTCTGAGCAGCCAGCCCCCAGTGAGCTTTGCCACTGCTCAGTGGACTGCAACCAGACATCCTCACTTCCGGTGGACACTTTCCGTATAAAATAATGTCAGGAGAACCTAAAGAGAAATCTTTAAAGACAATGAAAAGGTAGCGAGTAGCCAAATATAAAATGCAATAAAGACGAGGGCTGGAGACTGAAATCTAGGGAGAAGAAAATACCTAATCAAAGGGGAAAAAAAACAGAAGCATGAAGATGCAAATAAAAAGTTAGGAGCAAAGACCTAGTTGTCTCCAGAGTACTCCACAGCCTGGATGCAGAGAAATGAAGCAACAGCCACTGCATTTTTAAAAGGAAAAGATTATTAGGAGATTGTTTGTTATTCAGGGGAGTCATCATTCTTGATGAATGGTATCAGACAATGTCTGAGAAATAAGCTATCAGAGACAATGTGCTGCGTGTGCTTTCGTAAACTTATCTAATTTAATAATGTATGCATGTATGAATGAACGTATAACATTCTTTGATGACAGTCCCCTTGGTCCCGTTACTCTCTTTTCCTAAGTCCCCTCCTACCTCCTTGTCTTTCTCTATGCTTCACGGTGTTTCATTAGACTTTCTTGCATGGGCATGGGTGGGTGCATGTCCCTTCCTGAGTGGGAGCAACATGCCAGTGGCTATGCCACAAACGGATTTCAAAAGGGGTAGCCAGCCGGCGTCTTTCCACATAACCCGCCAGCATGCAAATGGCTACTATCACATCACTCCCGAAAGATATACTCAAAACCATGCCAACCAGTTAAAATGCGTTTGAAATTAAGAATTCCAATGCAATGTTAAGTGTAAAAGGGTGAAGTGTAAGCACAGGCTCAGAAACAGAGACAATCTAATTAAAATTTAATGCCATTAATAAGATTGTAAAATCTTAAACAAAACATTTTAATTGTTTTTAATTAAAAACACAAAATATAGTGGAATCAGTAACTTCTAAATTATTATAAAAATCTATTCTTAATATTCTGTTGCAAGGATGCTGTAGAAAATGGGCTGCATTTCTCATTTTATATTGTACAGAATCAGTAATATTCCACTGTTGACATTTATAATTAGGGAAAAACAAGCTATTATAATTATATAATTGAAAAATTAATCATAACTCCAGATCAAATTTTATACCTACCAACTTACAAAGGAGGAAGTGGACAAAGAAACGCTGCTTCTACGCGGACAAAAGGCTAACGTGCTAAGACAAATGCTTCAACAGTGAGCTTAACTAATTTTCCTCCTTCATGTTTTTCTACCTTTTCCAAGGTGCATACAATGACCAGAAATAATCTGTCAATCCCAAAACAGAACCATATACATTGGAGAAAGCCTTAAGGCTCAAAGACTACGAGTGGCCAAGGGGAAATCCCTAAAATTCCGGCCTGCCCTTCACGGCAGTCTGCACACCCCTGCAGTCAGAGCCAGGGACACACTCCAGTGACCTGGAGAGAGAGCACTGTCAAGACACACTTTTTCCCCACACTGCAAATGTTTGTTTGCATTTCTGCTGTGTGCCACACATACGTATCGTGCCTGCTCAACTTCTCACAGCAATGCAGACGTGAGCAATAAATCCGTGTCAAACATTTATGAAATAACAAGAAGCGGGGTTGGGGGAGACTCTGAGAGCCGCTTATGTTGTAACGTTCCTGTCTTACATATGAAAAACTAGGGCCTAGAAAAGCAATGGGCCCATTCATGTCCAGCCAATAGGGTTAGTTCAATAAATGTACATGATTAGCAGAAGTGCTATAAAACCCAGAGTTTTATGAAGCCCTGGGGACCTAGAATATGGCTCAATTAAAAAAAAAAGTAAAGAAACAAAAGAGACACAGACAGACAGACTGACAGCCTGTTGAATATAGAAGGAGTCTGCTGGGCAGGGTACATTTCTAAGGCACTGGCTTGCTCTAAAACTTCTCTAAACATCAGAGTTGAAGAAATTAATTTGGCTCTTTGTCTTCCAGATTTTGACATTCACAGTCACTCTTTTAGCATCTGTTCGGCCTCTAGGCCTGAAACCAGTGTTGCCTGCTGGTGCCTGGGCTCTTAGATCAGCATCTCAGGCAACAACAAACCACAGGCTCAGAAAGGACCAAGACTGGAGAGGAGCCATCGAATGTAAAAACACTGACAGACAAATGGGCACGTGACCTTGGACATCGCTGAGACCCCCTTTTCTGATTTTGTTACAGGCTATGGACTTTTTCACAGACACTTGTTTTCTTGAAAATGTCATGGTATCAGTCAAATACTAGGCCTATAATTTCTTTGTTCTTTACAGAGCTTCAAAAAGACTTGATTTTAATTTTTTTTCCTCACCACACGACTTCTTCAGGTTGAGGCAAAAGGTACCTGAAGAGGGAAAATATGTATAGCACAGTGGTGGTCCCCTGTTCCTCTTCTACTTCTTCTCTTCCTCCTCTACTTCTCTATAACTGCATGCTTACATAAATATTAGGCCATCACATTTTGTCAAAAGCCCTTTTATAATTTCTTCCTATTTGGCCAGAGTTCTTTTACCAAAGATTTGGGAATCATTCTAATAAACATCACTGAAGATTTTAGAAGGAGAAAATAATAAATCCAAGGACCCAAGATATACTTGGTGCATGATTTTGGAAATTTCAATCTGAAGTGGAATCCTGTAGATGACAGCCTTCATCTTCGCCACCATGGGGGTCCAAGAAAGACCTAAACACATGGCACCAAGACCATTTCACCTGCTCTCAATTTGTCTCACCTTTCATTTCTATAACCAAGAAACTTGAGTAATTCTAAAAGTTTGGACCTATACAGACTCCATCTTAATTCTTTCCTCCAAAACTCCACTGAAGATGAGACTTCTAAAATGTGTTGTTGTTGGTGTGCGTGTGTGTGTTGTGTGTGTGTGTGTGTGTGTGTGTGTGAGAGAGAGAGAGAGAGAGAGAGAAAGAGAGAGAGAGAGATCATATGATGAAAAAACAGCCTTCAGGGGTCTGTTCTTTCTTATTGTGGGTTCTGGAAATAGAATTTGGGTCATCAGACTTGGGTGGTGAGGGCTTCTATCTGCCTTGTCCTCTCACCAGCCTCTGTGAAGACGTGCTCTAAGACAGTATTTAAGGAAAAACAGCTGGGCAGTGGTGGTGCAGGCGTGTAATTCCAGCACTCAGGGAGGCAGAAACAGATGGATCTCTGTGAGTTCGAGGCCAGTCTGGTGTACAGAGTGAGTTCCAGGAGAGCCAAGGTACACAGAGAAACCATATCTCAAAAATCCAAAGTGAAAAAATATAAGGGAAATTACAGATTAATGGCCAACCTCTTAATAGGAAGGTTCCCTACATGATCCATCCTGTGCTGACTCTTCTTGTGGGTATTAACAATTTAGTGGCTAATGATCCAGGATAACTTGAGCTTTGTACAATGGAAGACTAATGAGCAAATAAGAAATATTCGCTACAAGAGTTTGTTTGTTAAATACAAAATCTCTCAGGTATCTACGTCCCTAGATACCCAGTACTTTCCACACACTCTCAAACCGAACAGTCCCAGGGTCGTGGAGAGAATGTGTGCACGGAAAGAGAGCAGACTGCACACACTTCTTGGCTGAACGACTACTGGTGGGATTTTTACTATTTTCTTCAGACACTCAAGGTTACACTCCAGAGACAATGAACAACTTAAATATTTAAATAAGCAAGCCATCAATTACATCACCCATCGCCAGTGAGTCTCGATTATTTACAGAGGAGCCTGTCAAAGACAGAAAGGGGCTCCCCAACACGGTGGTAAGGCTGAGCCATTCTGTTTTATGTGGCCCGTGTTAGCATTCAGAAACACGCACGTGGACACGCACAGGAAACCGCAGCCTTGATCATTATTCTTGCCTTTTACACCTGGGATCTTTTTTCTTCCTTTAAAATTCACTTATGGCTTATTATGCTTTGGCCAATATTATGCAAAGAGATCAGTAAGGACTTTCAATTTCAAAGCATGCTAATACAGTGAGAGCTCCCGCACAGGAATGAGTGATTGTTACACGGCATTTGCTGAATTTCAATGGGGAGACAATGCATCATCTGCGAGGCAGGGCTTCGAATCCTACCGGGACGCTTTCTAAGGGAACAGCCATGGACAGGATCTGCTAGGTGACCACCAGGCCACATCGATATGAAAAGGGAAGTTAAGTCCCAGTAGAACAGCGAAAGCTTCCAAATTGTGGTATTCTCCCTCCCTGTCCGTCTCCACACATACACATATGCTCCAACGCAGGGGTGCTTGTATGCACCCACACAGGCACAAACCCCACATTTTACAAAATAAATAGGAATTCACTGAAGTAATCGTAAGGGATTCTAGGAGAACGACGAGTATTATGTTCCAATGAGTGGAACACAAGTGTGTGTTCCAAATGCCAAACTAACTACCTGCTTTGTACTGAGGTTTGACACAGCTGGAAGTGAGTAACTCTGGGAAATGAGTGGTTCTTTATTGCCGGTGTCCTTAAATTCCCCAACCATATTCACCATACGATCCTGGTCTCAGACACTGACTTCTACAAGGGGAAGAGACAGAACACTATGCAAAAGCTAAAGTGACAGTAGCCATCACTCCTGCCTTCAAAGAGCTCTTGGACCACGTATCTGCAACCAACACTGAGAATATCAGGGGTAAAAATTTCCCATTTTTCACTGTCCTTGGAAGGCACTATTCCTGATTTGCCATTTTTATTCTTTGGGGCAAAAAAAATACCAAGGTGATCTCTCCTTTTAAAAAAGTCAGCCTGGAACACTCCTAGAAGCCATTCAAACTTGTCGGTAACAAAGCCAAGGGCCAGCAATACAGTATCGAGAAATACTCTATGAGTAGACAGGCCTTGGAAACATCCTGTGCAATGCTGGGCGGAGCCTAGCAGCCACCTGTAGGACCCCAACACTGCTCAGCACTAAGAAAGACAGGGCAAAGCAGGAAGGTCTCCTCTGTAGAGGCCCCTCCCCTCTACCTCCCCCTCTTATGACCTGGGAGACTTCCACCAGGTTGCACATCTTCTCAGGTATCATCCCGATGATGTTATCTAGAACTATTTTTTCCATATGGGCTTATGTACATATCTTCCAAAGAGAGACTTGAACGTCTGTTCAGAAGGCAGCCTATGAAGTGGAGCTGACAGGCATCCAAGGACCAGCGTCTCTTGTTTTGGTGTGGTAGGCTGGTCCATTCTCCGATGACAAAGGAGTCAGCTTGTCTTCAGGCCATTGACAATAGTAGAGGAGTCATGAGTTGATTTGGGGAAGGTGAACAAGGTTTTCTGCAAAAAGTTCCAAGGCAATCTAAATAGCCATTATTGAGCTATCATCATTTGGGTCTCATGTATAGAAATGCGTTCCTTGTAAATAAAACATGACCGTTTTCCCTCTTCACAATTTGCTTCCTAAGTCTAGCCAAGCATGAACTCCTGTTTTATGACAACCTGCTTATCGCAGAGATTTCTACAAATGACAGAAGGCTGGCTTTCTAGAACACTGTTACATTTTCCCTGGTTGGTGGTGCTGGTTCGGTTTATTTATTTTTTTCTATGTAAGTAGAATGAATTAGAAAGCAGAACCTGTAATATATATGAGCCCCCTACAAAGTCATGCTCGTCATTTTACAGGTCACTCACAGCCCCAGAGGACACCGAAAACCCAAATCTGCAGTAAAACAGCTCTTATAGAAATGTTTCAGCCATAGAGAGTGATGTGTGCATTTATAATGCTTTTTTGCTAACATTTAATTTTTTTTAAGAATACTGGCCCCTTAAGTATGTATCTCCGTTAGGGGTGCAAAAATAGCTGCCAATCACAAACTGGAAACCAGCCTGGTAATTTGCAATTGCTGCACACCTGTTCTGTAAGTTCCCACCAACTGATTCACACCCCATACCGGAGATGGAGATCCATTCATCTGCCATGACAAAGTATGATCCCTACAGCTGGGCTAGGAACATTCATCTTAACACGAGATGGATGCCTGATGCTTCAGACCGTACTTCACAAACCCCCACTGCAAACCCAAGTCGCCTGGGGACTTGCTATGTATTCTAGCTGCCAGGTCTTTCCAGATAGGTTTCAGGTTCAGATAATCTTAAAGCATGGGTTTTAAACAAGCATCCAGGTCATTCTGTAACGCTCACGCGCTGCCATACTACAATCCTCAAAATGCCTGGAAACATCAAAATGCACAGCCACAAACAGAAACCTCTCCTGGGTCTACTTGATGAAGAAGAGATGTTATCACAAAACACTGGCTTTGCTCCCCTCTCAAAGCATTTTTCTCTAGCTTTGGCCAGGTCATGCCAAGTGCCAGGGCGGATCATATATTATGGGAACCCACAGTGTAAATCCTGGAGTCAGACAAACTGCATTCAAACCTCAGCTCTACCAAGGGCTTTACTTCCCTTTGCCCCTGTGTCTTAATCTCTAGGATGGTAGTTAACTATCTCTTATTGAGAAATTCTGGAATCATTTAAGTAATCTGATGAGGTGTGTAAAGTAGGGGGCTGGTATGCCTTCCCATGTCCTGACGCAAGCATGCCAACACCTGCTTATGACACAGAACACAGAAAGGTAACTAAGGTATCAGGGGAACGAACGCCATTCCGCCCTGAGCGCCACAGGGCAGGGTTGACATTTCTGTTACTTCGGTGCACACTCTGTAGCACTCCCAGCTCTCCAGCTCCCGCCCAGCTTCTGACCTCTTGCCATTCATTAACTCACACGACTGAGCTTTCTCAATAGTGTATTGCTAAGCTAGCTCCAAGCCTGGTGCCCTCAATATCATAAACCAAGGCAGGCAGTGATGGTGCAAGCCTCTAATCCCAGCGCTCAGGAGACAGAGGCAGGTCTGTGTTCGAGGCCAGCCTGATCTACAGGGCTAGTTTCAGGACAGCCAGGACTACACAGAGAAACCGGCTTGAAACACAAAGCAAAAGAAAAATAGATCATAAACTGAAAATACAATTCATGAGCCAGGTCATTTCAGTGTGGTTCCCCAATCAACTTAGGCTGTGGCATGAAACACCCCACTTAAGTTAGCCATGACATTGTGTCTACCACAGACCCTGCAAATACCTAGTTCTTTTCATTTACGAACATTTGTTTTCTAAGCCTTTTGTACTCAAACAATGAGACACACCTAACTTTCTACCAGCCTTTCAAAAAAGGCTTCTGCCTTCAAACTTCACAACTTAAGTAATCAAGACATATCTCTACCTATGCTCCATCCCTTCTCTTGTCTGGGCCCCTCACTGGCTACACGGGGCTTCACACATGGAAGCCTATAGAGTCTGTTGTTCTTGATTTCATGGTTCAGTATTTTGACAAGAGAAATTCCACCATGAAGCCCCACCTTGACCACTACCTCTACACCAACGTGTTCATTAGTGGACTCTCTCACATTTCAGCTTCCAGCTCTCAATTGCCTCTGTCTTCTTCAAAGCCACTGTGACCTTCATAAATAAGCATGCTCATGAAAGCACAGTATTTCAGAGCTGGTGCCAGCCTAAGGGGAGCCTCTTTATCAATATTCTAGATTCTTCAACTTCAACATAGAAACTCAACTTCTCATTGAGGAGACCAGCTTAGTAGCACAGAGTTAGGGATAATATAAAGTGTCCAAATTGTTCTAGTAGTTTTTCTGCCAATGTAAATTTTGTGATAAAGAGACAAAAGCCGTAGAACTTCTCATCAAACAAATGACTTGTCCGAAGAAAGAATAATGATGAATATGTTCAAGTACAGAACCAAGCATTCAGAAGACCGAGATGGGGATGGAGCAGAGAGATGATTCAGTGCTCCAGACCACGTGTTCTTCTTGCAAAGTAGCAGGGTTGGAGTTCGCAAACCCACATGGTGGCTCATAAGCATCCATCACTCCAGTTCCAGGGCATCAAATGCTCTCTTCTGACCCTTTCAGGCATTAGGCACACACATGGTGCACATACACACATGCAGACAAAACACTCATATACATAAAAAACATCTAAAGCAAATTTAAAGCTCCAGAATAAATTCCACACGCACAGAGAGAGAGATAGAGAGAGAACAGAAAAACACTGGTTATACTTGGTATCCAAACTGTCCTGCTGTTTTTATGGATGCTTATATAAACATTTAAACTCATCAAAGTGTATACATTAAATATGTGATACATTATATACATTGTCTTTATACCTCAGTTATACTTTTAGAAAGTATTTCGGGAAACAGAAGATGTTCAATAGGGATTCCTATCTAACTGAGACTGAGGGTTAGATTTTCAAACTGGGTTTTCTATCAGAAGAAAATTGGTTCCTAATAGCTGATATCTAGGAGCACATGTGTTTAAAGACTTCCCATCAATAAAGCAGAAGGAGCTACTTAAAGCATGTTCTTTCTCTGAGAAAAAGATGCTGGAAACAAAAGTTACATGAATTATTTTATTTATATAAAACTCTTTTAAAAAAACGACAGATCTAATCTGTAATAAGAAATAGCACAGAACTGGTTGTCATGGTCCAGAAGCTGGCAAGGGAACTGACTGCAAAGGACATAAGGATGCTTTCTGAGGTGATGGGGATGATTTCTGCTGACGAGGGATGAGGTTTCGCAGCTATACACACTGGTCAAATTGTGTGGTACTATGTACTTAAAATAGCTATTTTCCACTAAGTTAGAAACCGATGACTTGATTAAATAATTCCTTTTAAATCTGAAAAGGTTGGAATAAAACCTTCAATATCAGGATCTATGAGAACAATTGTGGTTACCATAGGAAAAAAATATAGTGATCGTTAAATGATTATAAATTTACTGTGGTGTGATACAATTGCAACAGAAAAAAAGAAAGAAAAGGAATGCCACTTTTTTTTGTAGTTTTGTAATGAAAGTAAATTATATCATGTATCAGTGAAAATGTATTTCTAGCTATAGTGTTTGGCTTCTATGACCACACCTATGCTTCTGAGAACCAATTTATTTTTCTTTGCCAGAAGAGTTTTACAGTTAAGAAAACTGTTGATTTTGAAAGTACAAGGAAAGAAAATTAAAACAACCTGTATTATCTCCACTTCAAAATAGTGTCACCATATGTTGGACACTTGATATAGATCGTCTCGTCTTTGGCTTTAAATGTGGACATGCTACAAGCCTGAATGTGGGTGCCACTGTACAACTTGTCTTCCTAACCTACAAACAGAATGTGATCTTCCTCTCACATCGTTTTACTGTCTTCTTTATTGTTACTTATAATACCTGATGAGCACTCTACATTCCACACCACCTGCCTATACTTGAACATTTTCGTGCTTTAAGAAATAATCAGAAATCCTGAAGTTAATAATCTTGTGGATAAATGTCTATGCAAACCATGAAAAATTCATTAAGGATAAAGTCCTAGACGTTTAATTGCTAAGACAGAAAGTATGCGTAGCCTTAACGCTTTCAGGGCATCCTGACGAACTGAGAACCGTATCTAGAAGAGATTCTGACAGGCTGGCAGGTATCCAACAGATGACAACCAAGAAATCCACAGGTGTCCTCATGGCGGACTGAAGGGGCTGAGTATGCTAAGTCTGGAGCAAAGAGAACTTGAGAAAGAACAAGTTGCCCTCGCAGGAAGAGAAATAAAAAATTGTTCTCTTGACTGCTTGCCTCTCATGTAAAGTTCATTTGACAAAAGAACAAAATACCCTGGGGAAAGGCTAGTTCCTGTGTTGGCTATCAGCTCATCTAAGTGGCACCAGTGCCCTTTTGTGCTGTGGGGTGTGGTGACAGCAGTTACCAAACAATTCCCATTCCTTGGTGGGCTATCAGGCTCTACTGTCTACTCAGAGGGATACTAGACAGTTAGATGAAAACTAGAGAGAAATGGGGATGTTGAAGGAAAACTGAAGAAATCCTCTAACCCTTCTGAAGACTTTGCTCTTGCCAGCCCCATCCCAATAAGAATTCTTCTCAGTGACCACAGGGGCCTTCATTCTGTCATCCAACACTACAAAAACCAACCTTGTCACCACAGGGATCCCTGGTATACACCAAGCTTCATGCACCAATTACAGTATCTTTGCTTTGTGTCTGTCTCAAGAGGTTATCAAGGCTGTTTCCTGGAGTTCCGTGCTATCTTCACTCTTTACCAATGGCTCCTTAGTATCTTCATAGTTAAAATAACTAGTGTCACTCAGTCTCTTCGTGGATCCTGACTGACATCCCCTTATTGGTAGATGCGGGGAAACTGAGGGAGAAGTATCACTGGCCTAAACCCTGTAAAGGGATTATGAACTGAAGGAAAGTTGAGCCATATAGTGGTCATGGTTATGCATCGTTTGAGAAAATAATGTCCAATCTGGTATGTAAAATAAAGCAGCAGTACTTTGGCTAAGATGGAGCTACGAAGCTTCCTAATCAGCCATACTTGCTACTACCCCAGATCCTTCTACAACATCCTGCTCCCTTCTCCCTGTCCTAAGCTTCTGTGGCCCAGAGAGGCTGACAAGCACAGATCTGGATAACTCAAGGTCTCTTCAAATCTGTCCATTCAAAATTCTTGTGGCATAGAAATCTCAGTGTAAACTAGATCTCCTCAGGCAAAACAGAAGGCACCTGCCACCAGGAGTCATGTGTCCTACTGTTCCTGAGATCTGGCCACCACAGGAGGCCAGGCAGGAGTGGAGACATCCTTATCTCTTTGATGATGTCATTCCTGCTAGTCATGCCTTTTCTTTCAAAGGTTTCTCTCATGGCTATAAAAGGCTGTGGTAGCTTAAAGTTTGGCAAAGAAGTTTTGACTCCAGGCTACTAAGAAAGCTTCTAAGAATGGGCTTAACTTCTTTAGAACTCAGAAGGGGGACTGGAAACACGGAAGGAAGCTGTACTTTGAAATGAGCCCCACGTACCTTTTTTTCCTAGAAAAACTGGCCATCTCTTAAAAAAATATAAAAATGTTTTAAAGAGAGAGAGTGAGTGAGTGAGAAAGAATAACTCCTCCCTTTGGAGTTGGAAAGCCAGTTCGGCAGCTAAGAACACTTGCTGCTCATCTAAAAGACTTCAGTTCAATTCCCAACACCCACGGCAGGCATCTCACAACCATCTGTTATCTCCAGCTCCAGGAGATCTGATGGCCCTTTGTCCTTTGAGGGCATCTGTACACATGTAGCATACATTCACACAGATGAACACTCATGCACGTAACTAGAATGATAAATTTCTACAACTATTTCTTTTGATCATTTTATGAAATTACAACCTTATTCAAGAAGTATGTTCAACAGTGTCTGTGAGAACGAACTCTCCAATACGAAAGTTTCATGAAGATGACATTTCACACTAAGCCTAGTTCACCTGCACTCGTGTTCCACTGTGGTTTGGTTCTAACTTGTCACCTCCTGTGGTCTACTGAAACAGGGCCATGTTGCATTTGGAGCCGATTCCAGCTATTAAATTTATGCAGATGATGTAAATTGCAAATACTTTTCTCTTTGTATCATCTCAACAGCTGCCAACAAAGGTGGTGAATGAAAGTTATTAGAATTATTCTCTCTTCAGAGAGGAAAAGTAGAATTTGACTTGCTTAATAACCCTGATCAAAGCCAAATTAGGAAAAAGATTGCCTAAGATGTGTCACTGCTCTGGGAGAGACACAGTCTTCCTAAACTCAGACAGCATCTGCCAGTTGCGAAGAAAGCAAAGAGGAGACTACCCATCAGGGAACATTTTCAAGGCAGGCATAACTGCTGTGTGGACGAGATTATTTTTCAAGTGCCTCACCTCAGGGGTGGTCACGGCAGTTTCAGGCTCCTCCCATTCTGTTTCTCTGCCTTTGGGACCCTGTTAAAGTCACAACAGGCAAGGACACTTAGCCTCAAACACATTCTTGGAAGAGCTCAAGCTGTGCAGAAGAATCTGATTTAAACCCTAGCCCCAGGCTGGAGAAATGCCACTGACCTGAGTTCTGTTGCCAGCACCCACTTCAGGCAGCTCCTAACTGTCTCTCACTCTGGTTATAGCAGGTCAGATGCCCTCTTCTAGCCTCCCTGGGCATCTGCCCACATGTGGCATCACTCACAAAGATATACACATACATACATACATATAAATTAAAATAAAGTTTTTAAACAAATTCTAAATCAAGAAGAACCTCATTCTCTACTTTTAAAGAAAGATTTAAAAAAAAAAAAAACAACACCTCAAAATACGTTTGTGAACAGTCAAAGCACCCATCACACCAGAGAAACGCAATGAAACATTGCTGGTGATAAGCAAATATAAACAAAAGAAAATAAAAAGACACGAAACTAAACAAGAAAAGAGAAATCTGGGTACTAAAAGATGTTATACAAAAGAGAAGACACTGCGACACTCTCCTGAAAGATGGGAGGTGCATTTAAGCATTTAGGAAATTTACACAGTATCCACTTGGGCAATCCTATAAAAGAACTGTCTTTAGGACACTGCCTGCTTGTGAAACCCAGTTGCATCTGTCTATACAGGGTCTGTCAAGTTTGGCCTTCTGGCTGGAGGAGAACAATTTTTAAACATCCTTCCATCCATGTGTTCCCATATCCTGTACATGCATCCACAGCCTACTTATGTGGTCTCGAGTTTTGCAATCATGAATGTTCCCTGAGTACCAGTTCTTCCTCAGGCACAGATCTAAGTACTGAGAGACAGACAGAAATGAGGGCTCAGACTACAGGAGAGGTGTGGGGCCTTCCTCAGGAAGTCAAAATACAATAATCAGGTGTGGATGTACTGTTGAAAGTGGGGAACATCAGCAGTAAGACAGACAGTGAACAAAGTTTTCTAAATGAGTGCCAGCTTCTTGGCACACAGGCGTAGAGCGCTCTGCCTGCTCTACTTGGAACTTTGATATTTTGTTTTTCATGGGTTTTTCAGTCCATATTGATGACTTCCAATGTTACATTAAAATACTATTTGCCTTAATGAATGAACCTTTAGCACCCTGTTCCTGGCTCTGACTAGTAGGTGGCTGAAGTCTGTCAGAGACGCCAAATGAAAGAAATCTGAGATATGTAACAGATATCAAGACTGAGAAAAAATGAAGAGGCAAACAGCAGCATTTTTAGGAGTAATAAAGGCCTCTAAAGTTGTTTTTGATGATCCATAAATAGAAGTTCCTCCTTCCATACACCCCTAATAAAACCAATGACCAAAATAGCCCCCGCTAGCCACCCTCCTCCACAGAGCAGTCAGTTTTCTGAGACACAGACTTTCTACACTGCCTCCTGGCCAGTCATCACAGAAATTACAGTCTGCTCCACCATTTTAGTGACCACAAGCTGCTTAGCTCTTCTTGGTTTAAACAATAAGCATCATGTTTAATGCAGGGCAATCACTAAGATGGCCACTTATCCCTCAGAAACACAGTGAGACGCAGGACAACACTGCCAGATAGAACTGGTACAAAAGATGATGCACTTAAATTCTCTTCAGAAATACTGAACATCTATCTCCTCTCTCCCAAGCATCCTGAGGTCTTCTCCCATTCAATTCTTGCTGCTCTATTGAGCAGACAATTAACAGCAGGGCAGAGCAGGGATGGGACATAGCCTGCATTTCCCATCCACCTTTGCATCTGTCTTTGTCTGTGTGCCTGAGTTCTGGCCAAAGGTCTGAGAAAAGAAAGGTTTAGCTGTGGAAAACCTTACAAACATGCTACAATTACAGTCTGATTGTGTTAAGTCATTGCAAGAGGAGCAGAAGGTTGGCCCTGTGATAGCAACTAACCTCCTATGACAAAGAAACTTTCCCGGCTGTAACAGCAATCACTATATAGCACAACACTCAATGTTTTATTATTTACAACTACACAACTAAACCATCAACTACGCTGTTCCTGATGGATCTCTGGATCAATAGCAAGCTGCATGGTGTAGCTGAGCAGTACAGGGCCTTCCTAAATTCCCCACCATGATTTCCCACTTGGGGCTCTCATGTCCAAGTGTCACTACCACAGACACCGACAAAATAACTGGTAATAAATAGCTCTCCTCGTAAACCCTCACCTTAAAAGTGAAGGCACAACATTCCTAGATGTTAATGATCATAAGTAAATGCAAAGATCCATGCTTCTTCGGTGCTACTTCATGTGCATAATCAGATAATAATCTAAACATCAACAAGAAGGCAAAAAAAAAAAAAAAACAGAGGATGCCTCAAAAATGGAAGCTCCAAATGCATGCTTGAGCTTTCCTCTAATTTCTAATGCATGCTGGTGTCTGAGGATATGTTTGTGCTCCGTGCACATCACAGCTGACATCTTGTCAAAACCAAGGGAAATAATTGCATCCCTGAGCAAGAGTATCATGCAGGCAGCAGTTTCAACATGGTACTGCTTCCCCGTACCAATTTACTAACATCTTACTGTATGTAACCATGTGTGCTAGGAGAAAAACTATAAGTTCCCACCAACATTCAGGCATAAAAACAAAATCTGTTGCACTTCCATTTCCAAAGGCGGGAGAACAAAGGGAAAAGCGGTGAAATGCAAAGCTGCGCTTCTTCCCCTCAGAAATAAACGTTTAAGGAAATCAAAATCCTAAACGTTACATCTTTATTTGAGGTGGGGTAGGCAAGACATAAGCCGGTTTGCTCAGGTCTTGAGGGAGAAGGAAAACAACCCATCTTAGGAGGTTATTAAGCTAACACTTCGGCAAGCCGCAGGCATGCTACTCATTTATTATACAAAACTGCGATCTCTGACAGTCCGTAATTATGCACTGAGAACTCTAATGAATAACTCCGCATCAGAGGGACTCGGGAACTTTGATCAGTGTCCCGAGAGGCAATGGGTCACGATGAACCTTGAAATCTGATTAGCATCACCAAGCCCTGTCCAGCGTTCCAAAAAGACTATTTTTGCAGCTCCCAACTCTACATTTGGGTATTTCAAAGCGTAATTCTGTCAGACATCTGAGAGTAATTAAAACAATATTAGTATTCACTTTCAAAACAGACTTAAGATGGAATATGCATGATTTACTACTTGCTTCATGACACCTCATTTTGCTCCTAAGCCCATGGTCATAAAAAAGAGGAAGAAGAAAAGGTCCAATTTAGGACCAGCACTACATCAGATGAGCTATGGGCTGTAACCAGCACCTCATCCTCTGCCGGTGCCAACGCTTCCCTGTAAAACGGGAGGTCTAAAGCGACGCTGCGTATGTATAAACCGCGTTAGCCGTACACCTTTCCCTCTACCGCCTCTGGTTTTAAGACATGAGAACTGGAGAACAAAACTGGGATCTGACTGAAAATGAAGCATTTGGAAAGGAATAGAACCATGTACGATTGCTGTGTGTGTAACACAAGCGTGTCTACTATTCTAAGCGGCGTAGAGCAGCGATGGCAAAACTCACTAGGTGCCATTACCAGTCTTTACTGCCCTCAGAGCAGCCATCACTAAGTGATCCTCTACTCTTGTCACTGAGTCAAACCGGCCTGACGCCTTTAGCTGCTCCTGGACACACAGGCTTAAAGTAACCCAGGAAACCCTGCCTCCAGCCTTGAGTTTAACTTGGTATTGAGCTCAATGAATGTGTGTGTGAAATGGACAAGAGAGTGGGGTTTATGTTGTCCAACTGAAGAAAGAACGCTGAGAGGCGACAGCATCAGAACAACTTTTAAAGGCCATACAGAAAAGCCTCAGGGTTTCTTCCCTTGAACTCTACATTAGGTTTTTTTGGTATGATTTATGCCACTGAAGACACATGCAAAGGTTTAAAGAGAAATTGAGTTCAGAGAGCTTGTGTGTGTTCTACAAACCAAACCCTTCTCCAGAAAAAAAAAAATGCTGAAAGGGGCAAACGAGCCATAAAACCCACTACCAATGAATCTGCGAAAGTCAGCATGAAGTTCACAGGATCTCACCACATGTACCATTTTGTTCTATCAACAACCCCTGATTTTGCCTGCTATTTCATGCAGTAACAACAGAAGACAGCACATAGGGAAAACATTTCTAAAGGATGAAATTGCCTGCATTTGACCTCCCAGCTCTCCCCAGAGGACCCAGTCAACATTCAGGGTTTGGGGGTCAACTTACTATGTGTAAAATACAAGGATCCCTCTAGGTCCAGTTTAATAAAACTTGAGTGCGTTTAGCCAATGACATTAAGAAAGACAGGGAACAAGACCGGGGACACAGGCCCAGAGTACAGCACATGCCTTGTGTAATGAAAAGCCCTAGACTCAGTCCCAGCATCACAAGAACAACTATCCACAGAATAATCAAAAATCCTTGAAGACGACGACGAAGATGAAGATGAAGAACTAAATCAACTGTAGTCTTCAAAACTCATCACTGCATCCTCCTCTATTTCACAAGCATAAGCACACACACTCAGTCTCTCTCTCTCTCTCTCTCTCTCTCTCTCTCTCTCTCTCTCTCTCCCTCTCTCAGCTTCCCTAAGATTTCAAGGGCTCCTAAGATATCTTTTCTGTAACTTGAAGAAGCCTTGGGAGAAGTGTGTGTGGGGAGCCGGGAAGGTGGGAGCAGCCTTCTGGAGCGCCGATGCAGAAGCCTCCAGCAGGTTCTCAGCGGTAGAGGAAAAGAGCCACAGGAAAGGACTTCACACAAGGAGCCGAGGAGGAGCAGCTGGGGAGGAGGTGGAAGTGGGTGACAGAGACATGGAGCCAGAAACAGAGCTGTGAGGAAGAAGGGGGAAAAAGGCTGAGCAGGGAAGGGTGGTGGTTAAAATAACTCATGGTAACAGAGCGTTCTTTGTTACCACACACTGCTCTTTGTTATCACACATTACGGAACGTTATAAACAACAGAAGCCGTGCAGTAAAGCTGCACAGCAAGCTCTGGGCTCTGGTGACCTGACAGGCTCTCTGGCTTCCTCCTCCAGCAGAATGACGCTGTTTCCAGAACACCATGTCAGGACCGCGGCTGTTAATCTGGACATCTCAATCCGCTCATAGGAACTGCCTAGGATCCTTGGCACCATGTCCCCCATAGAAGCCTTCTGCATTCATATTGATGTAACACAAGAAGATGCAGGCAGAACTGGCCCATCTGCGACAGGAAGCATCCCATGCTACAAGCAAAGGGTTATGCAAACCTTCATGGAACTTCATTCTGAGGAAGTCCAAAGAGAATGACCTGGTATGGGTTTAAAGTTAAATATTCAACAGAAATGATAAGACAGCATGCCAGTGAAGGCAGGAGACAGACCCACCCAAGTTCAGGGGCAAAACATCCCTGGAGGTGACTCCCCTGAGCTTTCATCTCTCCCTAGTTTGACTTCCACCTTTT
This sequence comes from Meriones unguiculatus, assembly GCF_030254825.1. NCBI lineage: Eukaryota > Metazoa > Chordata > Mammalia > Rodentia > Muridae > Meriones > Meriones unguiculatus. The sequence continues at coordinate 44,924,237 of NC_083349.1, forward strand.
ATGCGTCAGACAAAGAACTTCCTCTGCCCTGTGGGGCCTACTCAGCATCACACTTACTTACCAGAAGAGAGATTACACTAAGTCTATTTCTGTTCATGAAAGTCAGTTCATCACCACCTTCCTTGGGACTTTCCACTCTGACCCTTCTTTTCTTGCCAAAGTCTTTTCTCCTTAGACGCCAGCACTGACTTTCTGTCTGTCTAAGGCTGTTCCTCGAGCCTACCTTCCAGTGAATTAACAGCACGGTGTTAAAGCAGTGGTCAGACACAAAGAGGGTTCTCTCCTTGTTCAGCACCCCTCCTCCCCCCCACACGCTCTCCTTCTTGACTACTGTCATTGCAGGACTCTGGAATCACTCTGTCTCTTTGGAAGGCTTTGTGAGCTGACCAGCAGATTAACCGCTGACCCTTCTGGAGTGTCCTCTTATCATTGAGGAGTCCTCAGCCTGGGAATACTCTGCTCCTCTGGACTGTGGCTCTTTCAGGAGTAGAGCATTTGCCTAAACTCAGCTGCATCTGCTCATCAGATCTACCAGCCCAGAGGTGGAGCACGTCTCCACTGTCAGAGCCTGCCCTTTGTCCTCATAGGATCTCTTAGAGTCCCCTCCTTCCCACAGCAGCCATCATCTTATTGTACCCTGCCCAGCTGATGAAAGAGCTGCTGTCCCAGGCGAAGACAGCTTCTCTACCCCAGCCTTCACATGACCGTAACAACTATCCTCTACAGGACAACTGAGCTATGTATCCTTACCTGTGTATACTAAACCATCCACTTCTCCACACCTGTTTTTTTGTAGGTCAGCCAGACTTTAAAGGATCATAAATTTAATGTCCCACAATCTCTAGACATTCTTCCTCACTGGATGGATCCTATTTAAACTTGATTTTCTTTTGCTGTTGTTGTTTTGTTTTTCAAGACAGGATTTTTCTGTGTAGCCTTGGCTGTCCTGAACAACGCTGACCTCAAACTCAGAGACCCGCCTGCCTCTGTCTCCCCGAGTGCTGGGATCACAGGCATGCACCACTGTGCCTGGCCAGACATGTATTTTCAACTTTCTACTTCTTTGAACAGAGTCATTCTTTGAATGACTCACCTTGCCTCTATGCTCGGCCTTGTTTAAGCATCAATGTCCAAGCCTCCACTACAAGATCACACTCTCTGTGCTATGCCTCCAACTGCATTACAGGGCAGCAAGCCATCCCTCCTCTGAGTTACGAAGACAAACTCCTCCACAGTTTCACTGAACAGTACTATTCCAAGATTCCTATTATACCGGGAGTTCTCGAAGGCCAGGACTCCATTCTCAGCGTGAATCAACATCTACTACACTTAAATGGAAGACACTGCAAAAAAGATCTCCTAGAATTAAGTCCTTAACAATAAAGTAGATGAAGGGAGTTTTTGGAAAGCGGGCAACCCTAGAGAAGGATGATGGGAGGTGATCAACAGCTGTCTAATTTTCACTTTTTATGAAGTTGTGGATTTCTTTCCCCATACACGTGCTGTTGCGTAGAACAAGGGGGAGATCTGACAGTATATGCCTGGATTTCTGTGATCACAGACTTTGCACTGTCCCTGCATAAAGCATTCTCCCTTTCCTCTCAGCTCCCACAGAACCTTACAGTTCTTCACAGCCTCGATGAATAGTGGGCATCTCCTACTGGATCAGGCCTCCCTACCTCAGGACGATCAGCTCATCTCCCTTACCTCCACAACTCATACCCAACCTGTTTCATTTAACAGAGTTGCTGAGTCCTAAGAAATGGCAAAGTTTAAAATGTGGAAAATCAATAATTATATTTATTTGAAACCAATAAGCCAGGTTAAGGAAGAAACTGAAAATACTACTAATAGGTAGGAAAGCATAAATAGGTCTATTCTGGATGTACTGAATGCAGATTTTCTCCCTTATTTAGGATACGCATGATTATATATATATATATATATATATATTATATATATCTCCATCCCCACTTATATTGGCAAAACATAATTTTGAATGAATATATTCACATCCAAAAACTACTCAGGGCCACTACTGCATAACGAAAATGCTCTGAGATGAAAGACAAAAAAGAAAATGAATTCTGAAATGATAGCCTACTAAGAAACAAAATGGGAAAACAATCTAAAATTTCCAGGCAGATTTAAATTCTAGCTTCTCCAGTGCAAACACTAAAGTTCTGAGGACCAGGAAGTCATATGAAAGGCCTGCTTCAGAGAAGAGCGAAGAACAAGGAACACAGGGTTCAGATTTATTTGTATAAACAACAGCATTAAAGCAGCACAGCTGAATATTGTGGATCTCACTGTAATCACACGGGAGGCTGAGGCAGCAGGACGCTCTTGAGTTCAAGGACAGCTTGGCTTACATGTGAGTTCCAGGGCAGACTAGATTACAGAATGAGAGAAAAGAAAAAGTGACTAGATATGACAAGAGGAAAGGAGAAAGGGAAAAAGAAAAGGGGAAAAAATGGCAAAGGAGGATGGAAAGGAAAATAGGGGGAAAAAAAGATAAGAGATTAAAAGGTCCATCACTGCTGGATTCATGTAGGTGAAAAGTATCCACAGAGCACCTGAGATGGAAGACTCAGGATGTCCACTCCCAGGTGGTCTGACAAGCCCTCAGGAGCCCAGCCACTTCCTCACGCATGCTCCAAGCCTGCCCACTTCCTCCTCAAAGCTCCCCTCCTCTCCTTCCATCCCAAGCTCCTTCTCCAACTCCACAGAACCATTTGCCTCCTGAACACACTCAGAGGTTCATCCGTGACTCTCCCACTGCAGTCCATTTCTCACTGTACCTACTTGTGCACATGAATGGCACTCACTGACCTTCAGACGGCTTCAGGCAGAGCAGTCCACCTCCTGTTCCATAACAAGCCCATAGTCAAAATCAGCTGACTCATTGGACATTGTTCAGTGTTAGATCACAAACACAGTAATTCTGGATCAGCCTTAAAACTCCAGAGGAAGAAGGGTAAGAAGAGGATAACGAGGACGGTGACAGCTGAGAAGAGGAATTAACTTCTGGTACATAAATCTTTCCTATCAGGACACTGATAACAACCAATTGACTCCATCCGGTCAACTCCTTGTAAGCCCAGTGCAAACCTACAAATAAAACCAGTGAATCAAACACTTAAGAGAGTAAGAAGAAATGTCCTTACCTGGTCAGTGTCCCTGCAATGTAAAGCACACCCCCTTTTGATTTTCCAGGCCCATAAAGATCCTAAGTGACCTAAGTGACACCTGTCCCTCAAGCTAAATTTGAGAGGAACTGCAGATGATTGCAAGGAAGCCTCTTAAAGGAAGCTACCCAATACTGTCACAATTGTTTATGAAGCACCATTTTAAAACCAGGACCAACGTGAGTATGCTAACGCTTCTTCCCAGGCAGGTCAAAGCCAAACCCCACAAGGCAGCCTGCCAGTCCGGAGGCTCCAAAGGCCTGTCTTCATCCCACAGAAAGATAACAGAGGAGGCAGCTCTTGAGATGGGGTTACCAAGGATTCAATTACGACAGAAATGTCTAAATCCACGGTTTGGGTTAGAGCTATCGGAAATGCTGTCTAAGGCCACGTACTGCAAAGGGTGCATTAGCTTTGCGTTTGTCTCCTGATTTACCCGAGTTACTTTGACCTAGGCTACTTTTTAATGGCTCTTAATCACCCAAGTGTTGTTGTTTTTGTTTTTTTCCATCACAACTGTGGTGAGGTCCCTGAAGCTCAGTTTCTACAAATATACATGGTTCCAGGACAGAAGAAGGAAGCTAGGAATGGCCTATGAAATACCTGGTTTCACTGCAGATTTACCTTCAAAATGAAATAAATGATGCAAAAGCCTGACCTTACAAAGCATGCATTTTTTTTTACTTCCACAAAAACTTTAAGAGGGAAAACTGTGAATATGAATAGTGAGTGTGTTAACAATTAATAGGCACCATTTACATACATGGACTATGACATGCAAATAACTGAATATGATGGAAAGAAATGTATATGATAGTTTCAAAATTATTGGGGAAGAATATCTCTAAAATATGTAAAAATGATAAAACCATGAAAATGTAATTCTCAGTTGCCTTCACTAACAAGGTAGTGGAGAAGAAGTCTCCATCTGCGGGTCATCAGAAAGGACAGGGTTTCTGCTTACCCATGTGAAATACAACATTCTTCTTTGTTCACCGCTCTTGGCAGAAGGAGCGTGGTATCCGAGAATTCTGCTCTTTTGTTGGCCATTCTGTCTCACCTCAGCAAGTGGGTGAGCTTCTCTGGGCTTGCAGAGACCCGAGGCACCTTCTATCCCATACCCACATACAGCCAAGTGACTGTCCCAAAATACATCTAAAATGTCCCCCAAAACCCTGTTTGTAGACAGATCTGAGATACGGATGGCCTCCCACAGGTTCCTACTGTCCCTACTGTCCTCCAAAAAACATCTGTGATCTTCTTAGGGCTGCCTTCTGGCTGGTGGCCCGCAACAGATTCAACCCTGTGTTCTTGGTTTCATCATTGTTTGATTCCAGATTTTTTTTTAAGGAAGCTTTGAAACTATTCTTGTTGAGAATGTAAACCTGAGTCACACAAAATAAAGCAGGACCTGGCTGCAGGGCCTGGCTAGATCATAGCAGACTCTAGTAGTTCAGCATTCTTGGGGATTGAAGCTAAGAAGACAACGCAACAAAACAATGTCTCTCCCCTGGCACAATCAGGAATAGGCAGCTGGTCCCTGAGGCCCTTTCACCTGCAAGCAGTATGATGACTGTAGCTGCCTTGGCTAGGAGTGATACGTTTAGTATGGGCAGTGAGCCCTGCACTAAGATCCAAGATGGAGGAAACGCTCCTCAACCACTGTAATTATCATACCTGCAGCTCCAGGGTCCAGCTACAAACACATCTCATGCAACTGCGGAGTCTGGAAATTCTTCCAAAAATTTATTTAATGTCTCTGCTCTGGTGTCCATGTATAAAAAGAGGATGATACTATATATAGGGATGGAACGAGTTAAAAGTAATTATGTACGCCGTAAGGATTTTCCTGCTTATTCTTAACACCTAAAAATTAAAACAGCATCACCAGGCTGGAGAGAGAGCTTATTAGTTGAGAACCATCACTGCTGTTGCAAAGGACCCATGTTTAGTTCCCAGCACCCACAACTATCTTTAACTCCAGTTCCAGGGATCTGGTGTCCTCTTCTGGACTGACTGTGTAGGCTCCTGCATTCACATATGCACAAGACTCCCACCCCTTTCCCCTCTCTCAACCACCCACCCAACCAACCAATCAAAATAGTAATGGACAGAGGCTTCTTACCCTAACCCAGGAATGTCCTTAAACTACACACATTAAATGAAACAGTAGATATGTATGCTTCTTCCTGAGGTCAAAGAGGAAGAGTGGGACCCAGGTGCTCAAGCAGAGAGCTAAGCCATATCTGTATTTAAGTTCTTCATTCTCAGTCAGGAAAAGTTAAGTATGGAGTAGGTACGAATATTCTGGCCTCTCCGTCTATAAATAATAGATACATTATTTAAGTCCAGGCCATTGGGTCAGATACTTTATAGTCTTCATCGCTATACAATGTTAGCTGGAGGAAAAAAAAAAAAAAGCTTAAATAATGAATGGATGTTCTTGTAGGGAAAATACTTAAGAAAGTCATAACCTTGATCATGTTTTCCCCAGGCTCAGATGCAACTTGCAAACGTGCATAGGAGGAGGAAGAGTGTGTGAAAGGTTGAGAAGGCCAATAACGCGCCCTCTTAGGCCTGGTAAGAGCTTTGTTTCAAGCCACCCAGAGTACTGGTCTTGAGTCTGAAGTCACTAGTCTTCCTAGGGCCTTTTAAGTGACAAGCAGCAAATGCTCACCCTGCATGGCCCTCCCAGGGACTCTGCAGGGCTGTAAAAAGACTGAAGATGGGTCAGGAGAAAGCTCACCGTGAACCAAGCACTACAGGTCTGACCAGCACTGAGGCTGACTGGCACACCAAGAGCAGGCCCACAGAGCAGCTGGGTGTGCTGTTCCTGGGCATGGGAAACACTTGCTACCTGAATGTTGGTCCATTAGCATCAAAGATGCATTCCTTAGTTCTGTCAGGCTGAGCTGACTGGAAAGCTTTATCGATATTTCAGTGTGCCTGGGTCTTTACCTTATTAAATTCCATTCCCCCAAACTGAAAAATTCTAAGCCGTATTAAGTCAATAATTTGCTGTTGACTAAATTATCCTGTATGATTCTGCTTTTTTTTTTCATTCATTATTTCTGCCAACATCTGGGAACTTGATTAGATATAACTGCTCCAACAAACAACTTTAAGCAACCTAAAATCTCAATCTACAACACCGAGTGATGGGCAGGAAAAGTAGAGAAGAATGTGGCAGGAAGAAAGATGGACTGATAAATGGGACAGGTATTATGATTTGGATATTAAATATCTCTCAAAGGCCCATATGTAGAAGGTGTGTTGTTATTCTGAGGTGCTGGTGGGAGAAGGTGAAACCTTTGGAGGGTAGGGCCCAGGGCAAAGAAGTTTGACCATCAGAAAGGTCTCTGTGTCTCTGAAAGGGATACAGGAGGGCTGCTCTTCTTCTATTTCACTTTTCATCCATGACGAGGTCAGCAGAGTCCTCAGTCACACCTTCCCTTCCATGATGTCTACTTTCCCACAGGCCCAAAGGTAACAAAGCCAACTAACAGTGGCCTGAAACCTCTCAAATGAGGAGCCAGACTAAGCCTTTCCTTCTGGCATTTGGTCACAATCGTAAGAAACTAATGCAAGATGAGAACAAGATAGGTCATCAGATTCTTTAAGGGTGAGTGTCCCCTCACGTACTTCGTTAGCAAGATGTGTGTGTGCTGTGTTGACCGGGTGTGGGAGAAGCTGGTATTCTACTTGAATGCGCCCTCAAGTGTGGCCTCCCCAGAGAGGCGAGATGTGCCAACAGTTACCGAGTTTTAGATGAACATGTTCGTGGAGCAAGACATGCTAGACATAGCAAGACATTCTAAGCATCAACCTTGTAGCAGGATGCCATCACATGCTAAAGAGAGATGCCTAAACTCTGAGCAGTCCCAAATTTCAGGAAGGTATGAATAAAAAAGAAAAAACAGAACCTTAAAGTTACATGTTCTCCAACTCTGGCTTACTGAATACAAAGCTGGAAATACTTACCTACATATCCGGTCCTTTGGTGGCATGAAGTCAGTCGAGATATTTCAAAGCAGCAGCTAGGTTTTATGGGACTTAAGAGTGAGGATTACTGGATCATGGGCCGTACAACAGGGTAAAGGGAAAGGTCGGGACTTGAGAAAGAGACTTAATGGAACTCTACCAACATCCCTGCCCTCTTGAATACATCTTTTCATTCCTCTGATTTCCCTCATCATCGATGATAAAAGAGAGCCACCTATAAATCTCCTTCACACTTGGCTATCCATCCATGCTACAGCTGACCTGATCCAAACCTCAACCTGCCCACACAAAAGCAAAGAGCGCTGAAACTCCACTGAGTTGCCATTCATTGTTTGGCGGTAGAGCCCGTCACCAGCTCCCCCAACCCCACCGCCAAACACACAGGTCAGATATTATCATCTCCTTTCTTCAGTCTAGCTTTCCTGCTGTCGACAGATTCAAAGCTAAGTGAGTCCAAATCTGGGTCCCCTGCCCAATTTATTTCATAGCCAGGAACCCAGGCTGAAAAGTCATTCTCCATCTTCATATGACTTTTGTCATAACAACAATGTCAATGTAACTGAATGCAAAGCAGTAAAATGTTTTAAGGGAGAATGCGGAAGAAAAAGGTTAGTTTGTTAATTAAAGGATTAGATAAATGATTTCTTAATACTTTCTCTGAGTCATCAAAAGTAACCTGAAATCTGTGTTTTTACACCAAACTAAAATAACTGGATGATTTGCAACAGTTAATTGACTCTATTTGGACAGAGGTAAATATACGTGTTTGGTTCCTTCTCCCCTACCGTCTATTAGAGACATAGACCGAATCACTCCCACACCTAGTCCAAAAATAGTTTCAGCTGAAAGGCCGTTTGTATTGTTAACTCATACCACAAACAAAAGTTAACACATTGGTCCTATGAATAATTCTGGGACTCCAGTTCTCAATGGCCCTTTCTTTAATTCAGAAACCATTTTTGAACAGTGGGGCTTGGCTCAGGAAATGGGACTCTTATTTAAAGTCGGTGGGTGAAGGCGAAGCTAAAAATCATCTTTTCTCTGCAGTTATTTATGGCACAGACCCTTTCTTCCCTCCTAGAGTTTAGAAAAGTTGTATGTGATATGATCTAGTCTTCCAAGCATAACCTGTGAGGATGAGAGTGGGCAAGAGAGCTTAGGAACTAACCTAGAAAATGAAACAAAGGGTGGAGTAAGTTAGAGAGAAGACATTCCCGTCCCCACTCAAAGATGTCTTTAAAGAGAACCGTCAGCACAAGCCCTCCAGGTTTGGAAAGCTGTACCTCCCCAATTGTTAGCGGCTAGGGCATCGGGGCATTGTTCTAAATCGCCTGCCACCTGATGCTGCTTGGACAGAAGGGTGCTGCTTCCATAAGTGAAGAGATTAAAAGAAAAGGTTCTTCCAGAACCGACAGTAAACAGGGGAGTGGGCCTGCCTGAGGGAAGACATTCACGCTAACAGGAAGTCCTAAAAGAAGGAATAGGGGAAATGTGTGTCTCCAGGGAATCCTGGGCCCGAGCCGGAGTAAAGGGACTGGGCTAACTTGACGTTCTGCTCTGGTTCTCCACAGAGGTCATCTCTTCCCACTCCACAGAAGGCAACAGAGGAGGAGGCATACATTACGGCCACCTCCACCAGCTTCCCCTCTACTCTTTTAGAGCGAAGCACTCGCCATCGGTGTGTACCGTGCTGCTGCTGCCGAGTAAGAAGCAGCATGATCAGCGTCACCAACATGATCTACTCCCTGTGCACTGATTGCACTCATCGTGATCATTTTACCAGGATGGTTTCCCAAGAACCCACCAGAGCCTGGGTACGGCGTATCGAGATCACAGCAATCAGGGTTACCCCTCGGCTGCAGGACACACACACATGCTGCAAGCTGGAAAGCTTTTTCATTGTCTGCCCATCATTCCTGGGCTCCCTCTGTTCCACCAGATTACTTGTGTGTTGGCTGTATCGTCCTCAAAGGTTTGGGTAGGTCAGAAACAGTTCCTAACTTTTGAAAATCCAGGTCTTAGCACCATACTTTAAAGGCCCATAGATTCTTCCACCTAAAAGGGCTCTGAATGATTAAAGAGGAGCTTTGGCAGGTCATTAGGGTGAAAATAAAAGCAAACTTCATTCTCTCAGTCCTCAGTTTCCCACTGAGGGTAAGGAAGACCCCACACTCAAAACACTGTAGCGCATTCTGACTCACACGCCAATTCCCTTCTGCTCGCCTGCGTGTAGCAACATGGGGCGGAGCCATTTCACTGACCTTGTAGTATTCCTAATGACCTGCCCCTCTGTAATGAGAATTACCAACAGGAGCAAGGGGGTGGGCTGGGAATAATGAATGGGGGCATAAGAGATGAAAGAGAACGAACACTGCTAAAGCTTTCCAAGAGCAAGATCAATACAAAGCAGAAATGTAACAAATCACAGCATCCTCCCTCAGCCCTGAAGAAAGCAACCAGCAGCCAAACTGGCAGGTGAACTCGATAAACAAACTCCCCTGAGAGAGTTGCTGGACGTAACAAAGGTCTTTTTGTGTTTCTTTCCTTCCAAAAGTAAGTTGTAGTTCTCAGCTATAGAACTTGCCCAGCAGCTCTAATCTCTATCTGTTCTCTAAATTTCTTGAAATACTCTTGTCCCACCCATTGCTGTAGCATCCACTTTCATCCTTCTATTTCCTTTTTATAGTTAAGAGTTATAATCCATACAGCTGGGATACAGAGTTAATAAAATGTAACTAATACTAAAAAAATATTAAATTAAATTAAATTAAAAAAAAGAGTTATACTCCAACGTGGGACACAAAATGCCAGGGATCATGACTTGAATACAGACAGCCTCATGAATTCATTTCTCTAGAAGCTCACCCACTCATGTCCCCCAGATTAGCACCCATGTACTGTCAAAGGCATTGGCGGGGGGGACCCTCCCATGCAAAACTCAGCATATCCAGGTCAGAATGTGCTAATCTACTAGTTTGCAGGAGTTAGCTTTCCAGAACACACAAGTAAAGCCCATCTGAACCCCTGTTCAGCAGATCCAACTCACTCACAGCAGAAATCACCCCACTCTGACCCACAGTCTAAGGAGTTATGCACAGACCAGACTGTGCTAACTGACATCTGGCCACAAAGGGACAGGTGACGATTCAGGTTGCTGAGGCCTATGTGATGCTATCACTCTGCTGGACCAGCACTGGGACCTGGTTTTGCTTTCAGTGTGTTTGCCAGATTCATTTTCTGCATGACAAGCAGCCATGTAAAAGGGTTTGATCACTTCTTACTCCTTGGAGAATATCTCAGTGGCTTCTGCTATCTTTGGGACTTAGTCCAGGAGCCTGCAATACGGCTTCTGGTGTCACAAAGATGAAAGCAAAAGCAGCATCCAAATGGGCTCTGGAGAGACCAGGACACTGGGACAGAGGAAGCTAGGACAGCAGTCTCGACAGCCCATGGCTGTTTCTGCAATCCCAGTCAACCGAGGTCACCGTGGCTCAGCAATGCTCCTGACTTTAGCAATAGCCTAACATGATGTCACCATGGCTGTGTCAGTCACCTCACTCTTTCATCAGGTCGACCCCAGGTCATCTAATGCCATCACAGAAAGAAAGGTGAACATAGCATAATAAAGTATTTTGAGAAAGACAGAACACTCATAACTTTTATTACATTATATTCTTACAATTGTCCTCTTTAGTTATATCTTCATTAATCTCTTACTATACTTACTGCATGAAATGAAATTCACCCTAAGCACATGGATACGGGGGAAAAGCATAGGACAAATTGATATTGCACACGAGGATTCAGGCATCCACTAGGGGGTCTTGGAATGTCTTCTCCGGGGAAAAGGGAAACCACTGCATTTCTTTCCCACCGATGCTCTGCAGAATTCCACGCACTGCAAGCGCCTGATAAGAAACTTTTACAGGATTGCAGTTCTGCTGCGCCAAAGCCTGAATTACAGGTGTGGATGTGTGAGCTGTGAGGGGAGAATTTGCTTTGTGCCTCTAGAGTCAATAGCGTGTCACTGTGCTGCTGTCCATTAATGTGATCACGGTTTCTGGCCATCTTTGATTGACAGATAGTTCTCTGCCGTCATCCCCATTCAATCAACCAATCTTTATCTCTCCACCCTGGGCACAACTATCTCTATATCCCACAGTTATTATTTCTTGAAGATCTATGTTTTCTTGAATTATGGGCTACATTAGTGGACTCATTTTGATCCAATTCTATCTGTAAAGATCCTGTTCTAGCCAGGCGCAGTGGTGCACACTTATAATCCCAACACTCGAGGAGGCAGTGGCAGAGGCCAGAGGCCAGAGGCCAGAGGGCAGAGGGCAGAGGGCAGAGGCAGAGGCAGAGGCAGAGGCAGAGGCAGAGGCAGAGGCAGAGGCAGAGGCAGAGGCAGAGGCAAAGGCAGGCACATCTCTATGAGTTTGAGGCCAGCCTGGTCTACGAAGTGAGTCCATACAGGCAAGGTTTCACAGAGAAACCCTGTCTCTAACAGGAGAAAAAAAAAAAAAACAACCCTATTCCAAAATGTGACATTGTGAGTTGGAGAGATGGCTCAGTGGATAAGAGCACTGTCTGATCTTCTAGAGGTCCTGAGTTCAATTCCCAGAACCACATGGTGGCTCACAACCATCTACACTGGGATTTGATGCCTCCTCTAGCATGCAAATGTACATTAGCAGATAGAGCACTCATCTACATAAAATAAAACATGACATTTTGAGGTAATAAGGTAAGGACCTCAGAGTATCTTTGGGGAATACACAATTAAGTTTACAACAAAATCCCACTGAAAGATGGAGTCTGGTTTTCTGAGTCCTTTACAAACTTAATTCGTATTGGTTTCTATTTTGTAGGACATAAAACATTCCCTATTATTACACACACACACAAAAAAAAAACATGTAAAATGAGGTCAGCTTTATATTTATATGATCCCTTACTCCACAGAGAATTTAAACTACTTAAATTTCATTTTACACCTTTAAATTCCTAGTATTTTTGAGTGAGAATGGTAACATTTATAGCATGGTATCATATTTACAATTTCATAGCTTGAGCAATTTCCTCACATAGATCTGCTGATCCTCAGTTTCCCTGTCTATAAAGTAGAAACGACTATATTGTTCACTCTGCCTACCATACTGGATTTTTTTTTCAAGAATAAAATTATGTATGCCAGAAGAACGTTTTGAAAAAAATAAATTCAGTGAAAAAGTCCTGGTATCATTTTACTTGACGTTCTGGTCCATATTGGTAACAGGGTTCCTGAGACAGGGGCTGGATCATAGGGGGCTGTATGAGAAGACAAGGCTCATTCCTATTCAGTGTTCATCACCTTTATTCCCTGGTGGGCTGAAATGCTAAACACCACCCACTATCCTAAACACTAAATGCACCTTCTCACATAAATTCTGGGGATACTAAACTAATTCCCCTGTGGCAAAATGACAGATACCTTCTGGACCATGAGAGAATACAGCAGAGAATTCTGACTTGCTTCAGTTTTCAAGGAAAATATGCAACAACAGCAAAAGCATTTAAAAAAAAAAACAGACAGCAGCATGATTAGAGAATATTAAAAAAAAAACTAACTTCTAATACCCGTTGGTGATACAATTCAGAAATGTATAAGGTTTTTCTTAGCTATAAAAGAATTTTCTAGAGTAAACCTACTCAAAAGAGGACATACTCCCATTGCCCCACTGCTGTAAACGAGATGAAAGGACTCTGTCTTCCTTTAACCAAAAGCTGTGAAACCCGAGGAAGCCTTTCTTTTGCCTTTATCAGGAATACAGATATTTGTATGGGCGGCAGTAAAAAGTTATATATTTTTGAGGTCATGTGAGTTTCATCATGGAGAGCCACTTCACTCAGCACTGGCAAAGAACCTGGCTCCCATGACGGCCCTCTGAGTCCTGGAAACTGTGCCCCTAGTTAATACCAGTTGGGATGCAAATTACATGCTTCCCTCGAATCCATGAGATATAGTGGGCCTCGTGGTGGTGGTGGAAGGAAGAACTAGACTGGGGATGCTGAAAATCAGCTGAGTATGCAATGAGGTAAATATGCCTCACGGTGACTTTTTGGGAGGCTGAGCGAAAAAGACTGGTCGGAAGAAAGAAAAATGCAACTCTGGGTCCTGGTTCATACTTCAATACCTTGAGGGGAAAATATCCCAAGAGCTACTCTCACATTTTAACATGAAAACAAACACTCCCACCACCTTCCCTCACTCAAATTCCACTGTGAGAAGGGAGTGACTGTGTGCCTACAGCTGTGCTGTAAACTAAGAAATGGAGGATGGTATTATCCTCCATTCGGCAGATCAGGACTTCCCCAAAGTCTGTCTCAGAACACGAACCCTCTTTTACTCTCCAGTCCAAAGCAAAGGGCCTAATACAGCTACTGTTGCTTAGTTCCCTTCTGACTTGGGCAGAGTTGGATGCTTATTGCTCTTCATAAGGCAGATACAGTTGCACTCCTGGGTCAGTGTGTCCACCTGCTACTAAGTGTCTCAAACCCCAGTCTTACCTGGAGTCTGCTGCATGAAGCAAGTGAGCTGAACAGTCACTGAAGTTAGAATTATTGTTACAAGCATAATACATGTAGCTACCAATAATTATGCTACTGTTTTCTGATTATGATTCAGAAAGCTGTTTGTTTTGAAATTGCTTACACTCATCTTGTTTTTCAATGTTTAATTTTGCAAGCACTGTTAACCTTGATATGGTGGCAGGTTGCAAGCTCTGTTTAGCTTTTTCTAAGTAAAACTGGATCATAGAAGAACAAGAACCCTTTCCAACTAATGAACCATTAGACACAGGACGGTCATGGGCACCAAAAGTGGAACCTTTCCACTGGCTACTCCAAAAGGAAGCATGAACTGGGCCCCTCAATTCCAGGACCAAGAGGCTGAGCAATCAGAGACACACACAATACCCTTGCACATTTGGGTCTCTAAGTCCTGCACATTTTCAGTAAATGATGGTTTCCTCAGGAATGTTTAAAAGCTGGTGAGACTTGTCATCGTCTAAGGATACAATGGTGGCTTTCAAAACCTGTACTACTTAGCTCCTACAAGTGCCCCGGAAACAAATTCTCGGACTGAGGATGAACCTCAGAGGTTGAGTACCTGAGTACTACATGCAACGTCATGAGTTCATTCCCCTGTACTTAAAAAAAAAAAATGGAGAAGAAAAAAAGGATAATTCTAGATATGGTCACTGTTCTAGGATAGGAACCAAGCCTCCACTGACATCGATACTTCCTGTGAAAAGGAAACTGCACTGTCAAAAAGGTTCTTCAAACAGTTTACGGCATCTTCCTGCCACACTCCTGGAAGGAGAAAGGATTATTTCCTGTCAGCTAGTCACCCAAGGTCATGGTCAAGAGCCTTAATGAGGATGAGAAAGTGGGAGGAGTTATCATTTCGCAGTCAAGGGAGCTTGTTTTGTTAAGCCAAGTATTTTGCATTTCGGGCACTGGCTGGGATCGCCCAGTCAGGTCTGTCTCTGCGTGACTCTCTTTCTGGTTCATTCTCCCTTAACTTGGTGCTTTCAACTGGGGGCAGCACCTCCCACTGGCATATAGAAATACCTGCATACGTTTTTATGTGACTTCTGCTGTACAGGGGTACCTTGTGGACAAACACAAGGGATGTAGCTAAACAGTCTCCAATGGCTAAGAGACACCCCTACCAATAACAATTCACCAGTCTAAATGAGCAAACCATCAGCTGTCCTGAAGTTATGACTTCCTCACCCACCTCGTCAGACAGTCTACCCTGACAAAAAGTACAGATCAGTCCCCACATACACCTAAACTCCCTGCGATACAAACTGACGACTGCACACCACCATTCTGAGGCATGGGATATGCTTTCCTTCTTAGTCCCCGAAGGAAAACAGTGCTCGTAAGTACTTTTGCAACCTCCATTTTTATTCTCTGTACTGTCCTCTCAAGAGCTTGGCACACAGAGAGAAGACAAAGAAATGAGTTGGTGCTGGGAAGGTGGAGGGGAACGGGAGGCAACACAAGGGGAAAATAAATATAAAACGAAAACCAAGAGCCTTAGCCCTTCTTTGGATGGAGACATGACATAACAATCAAACAAAAGAGGCATCCAGCTGGAGCCAGCCACGTTTATTGCCATACACAAGCACATCATAAACTTCTGAAAAGCGAGAATGTGAGGTCTTGTTCCCTCACTGTCACAGTCTACAGTAAACAAATCCGACGCATGCTACACAAAAGGGTTTTCATTAAGCTGAGTCCATGGTGAGAGAAAAAACAAAAAACAAAAAAACAGATGATCTTAAAATTAATGTAATTTCCTCAGGTCCACGGGGCTTCGCTGTGAAAGGCAACATGAAAGCCCTTCCTGAATACTTAAGACTGTCACCCCGACAACAGTCTGTCAGACAGTGCTGCTGATGGCCACTCCACACGGGCCCTCACCAGTATACCCTTCAAAGATGAGCCTGTAAGGTAACCGAGCACCCATTCTAAAACAAGATGGCATAGCATTCCGTGAGACTAATCTACTAAAATGCATCATCCTGGGATTTGACTCTTGGGAAGATTAAAAACAAACAAACAAACAAAAACTACTGTTTAAAAAGCCCTCAACACATACTGTTCTGGACTCCTGGCAATTCTGATGACAGCATGGGGTATTACTGTCTCTCAGTAGGCTTACCCAGCTTACAGTAGGTGCTACTACAAGAACTATGCTTTATGCCCTCTGATTCCAAGAGCTTATGTCCCTGACGAATTTCTTCTCTTAGCACGTGGACCCCTTGCTTTGCCTGTGTGCCTGGTCCAGAAGCCCACAGGCAGGTGTTTCCATGGGAGACTAACTTAGAAGGCCTCTTCCTTCCAACCTCTTTTCTCTTCAGTGACCCCTCAACATTTTCCTAGATGCATCAGGGACAAGGTGGGGTTAGGGAACACACCAGGCCTAGGAAAAGGAGGTAAAAGGTATGAGATGAAAAGGAATACCCCTCTTTCGACTCATCTCGCCTTTCACAGCCTACTACACGAGCCAGAACTGAGACAAATTTGGCTATCCCTCTGCTTCTTAGTTCCCTCAAAATGAGTTCAGCCAGTCTCCCGACTTTAAATACTGTCTGCACACAGGTGACTCACACATCCGATCAATCAAGACTTTACTAAAACCTAGAGTCACCTTCAAAATGTCAAACAAACTCCTTAACAAGTCCCTAACCAAACGGCTCCCTTCACGGCTCTAGCAGCACCACCCCCATCTCAGTTCAAGAGATTGTCCAGGCTTCCAGACACATAAGCTAAAGCTGAGAGTCACCTCTGAGATTTCCAGCTCTCACAGCTCAGGCCCACACTTCAGAAAATCCTGCCCTAGCTAGCCATATGCTCAGATTTATCCCAGTTTCTACTGTTAGACATGAGAGGACAAGACAGATGGCTATGGCTATGACCCTGACTCCTGGAGGTTCTGGGCTCTTTACTTTTATTACTTTGTCCTCAATCTACTCTCTACGAAGCACTCAGGGACTCCAGTACAAATCAGATACTACCGTTCTTTCACTCAAAGTCATCCTTACAGGGCTGCGCAAGGCCTGACACAATCAGGTCCCCAAAGTTCCCTTCACTCCATCTTCTCTTCTCTTTGTGCACTGTATTCAAGCCACTCCTGGACTCATCTAACACTAACACGCACAGGCCACAATGCCTCCCTCAAGGTGCAATGTTCTCTTTGATATCTAGGCTGCTCACTCCCTTTCTCCTTAAGAGTGAAAGTTCAAGGAAGACAGAGAACTTTGGGCTCAGTTCCATTCTGCCTGTTCTTCCATCTGTGCTGCTTACTGAGTGACGGGCAAAAAAAATATAAAAAGTTTGCTCAGTGCAGAGGTGAATGAGTGAGGCAGATTCAACCGCTAGAGTCCCTTTATTCTGTTTTGCATATAAGGATCACTTTCTGAGACCACAGAGAACATGCACACCTATAATTAGATGAACAGCTCTGCATTACATAAACCAGATATTTAAATATCTAAAATATGTAAGTGAAGCAATTATACAAGTAATCTTGAATTTTTTTTCACATTATAGCAGTTTTCTTTTTGCTTCCCTTTTGCTTTTGAATTGTATATCATATTCATTTTTGTAAAAGTGGGGGAGGAAACAAACGAAGTGATTTAGTGATGGTCAGTAGAATGTTTTAAGAAATGCATAAATTCTGTATTTAAGAGTTTGAAACTGTACCCCACTGCAGACACCTTCAATTAAGCCTATTCTAATCTCAGCTAAGAGAAAATCCAACTTCACCATTTCCCTGAAGGCACAGCTGTTTGACAAGTACAGCAGGAGCCACTGAGACACTTGGCAGTATCAACCTTTGGGACACAATGGATTGTTTTGGGCAATCCCCATTACTCACTGATGGTAATTAGCCAGGCAATCTTTGGAGGAAATATACAATCAGCCAACTAGAAATGTCTTTTATGCAACTCTTTGAAACTAAATCATTGACACTACAAATGGTCAATATGTACTCTTAATTCAGAACTAAATTGCCCATTGATTCACCAAGATCTATGTTCTTGACCCTATGGTCTAGAAATTTGTCTTTTTTCCCTAAGTTCTGAATTCAAGGAAAGTGAGGGTGGTACAGTGGCTGATTTTTGATTTACCACATCAATAGAGTAAGCAATTAGAGTGATTTCTCCATTATTTGCTCAGATTGTACTGTGCCTCCCTTGACTGGTTCCGTCATAAGGACCCCATTCTGTGGACACAGCACAAAATCAGGGTCACCCGTCTAAATGCAACCTTCCAGGAACACACAATGGAACAGGATCAGGCTGACCCAGACATCAGGGGAGGCTGGAGTCCTCACCAGCACTGGGTCAGTACACAAGGCGGCTGTGGGAAATGCTTGCTTGCTCCAGGGAAGAAACAGCTTTGATACACTCGGTCTTTGCCCCAGGGACACAAACGCTTCCCACCTCCACTAAAAACGCAGCTCCAAGCTTTGAGAGACAGAGCCTGCCTTGCTGTTGCACTTTTACAACAACCGTAACCAGCGCACCTCCCACCGGCACCTTAGACAAGTTTCCACAAGTACAGCTCAATCACTTGAGATGGGCCAAAAGGTCAGGGCCCTGAAACTTTGTCAGCATGACTCTCCAAAGCCACTGAAAAGCTCTCCACGCTTCTCAGAGAGCAGGTAGGCTTTCCGCCACACAAAAGCACCTTTGTTTCTACATATGCAACGCCTCTTAATTAGAATCAATGATTTTTTTTTATTGCCGATAAGCTTGTTTGCCTAGCTCCATTTTCCTAAAACACTTTAAACATTTCCAAGAAGGGCGAGTGTCAGCAGAACACTGAGATAGGCCTTGAACCAGGGCTGTGGTTTCGCATGGTGTTTACAATTTGTCATCTGTAGGGATAATTTTGCAAGTTTAAACACACTAAAGGACGTATTATAAAGAGTCTCTGGCAATTTCATTTTGTTTGAATGTACTGATGGAAATGGACCAAAAGTGTCCACAGAGGTACCCTGTCACTCTTTCCTTGAGCATGTGCCAGCCCATGACCAAAGCAAGCGTTCAGAGAACAGAGGACCGTTTATGACCACAATGCATGTATCAAACAGGCTACTTTCGGAACAGATGGGAAATGCTGTGTTTCATGGTCTTAGCGAAGGAGCTGTCACACCCAGATTTCTGTGCACAATGGTGAGTGTCTCGGTGATTCATCTGTGACCTTACTCTTGATAATGATCAGATACCCCTGAAGGGTGAGTGCCTGTGGGATGGGAAGACACCACACAGCCTCAGGGCTTGGAAGATGAGGAGCAGCAGCAAATTACACACCCAGAACGTGTAATTTGGATAAGGTAGGGAAACTGAGTAATCCATTGGAGATAAGGAGAGTTTCCCAGCAGTAGTGATTGTATGCCAATGGAATCTTTGGAAAGTAAAAAGGGAGGAAAAAATAAAAATAAAAACGGTTGGGCTGGGAAAGACTTAGCAAATTTAAAAGCAAACTTTCAAGGCTAGCACTGATAAGAAAAAAAAAAGTTTTGTTTTGTTTTTTTATTTAAGACAAACAAACCAAACAGTATGACGAGATGTGGTCAGCACACTCCTAGGAAGCAGAGATCAAGAGTAAAATGACTGACGTTTCTCTTCTCTTGAAGAAGTTAGGAAAGGCCTGCACAGGTCAAGGGAAGAAGGGGTGCTTTTGGCTCCACGAGCTGATACTTGACTTGCATTCATTCAATGCTCCCAAGTTTTCTCCTGCATCCATAGGAAGACCATACTCCCAGCCTCCCCTGCGGCTGCTGTGTGCCACATGACTTGGCCCTGCCCAATCATATGAAGGAAAAAAGGCGTCTCTTTGGGAGGCAGCTGCTTAATAATCATCATTACCTTCTCCTTCAAAATGGGCTCCGGTTGCTGCCCCTACACAGAAGATACTGGGTTACTGTGCAACTGCAAAAGAGCTAGCCCTATTACAGCCTGGAAAAAAAGTATAATTTATTAGACCAAGCCAGAGATCAGAAGGTGTCCAAGACAGCGTGAGAGCACCTTAATGCAGTTTACAATACTCCCCTCTTATCTCCTGCCTCATCACATCACTGCCTAAGGGTGATAGGAATCTCTCTGCTCCTCCCCTCTCTCCTCCCCCATCACCTGTGCAAGCTAACCTCAACCTCCCCAACCTCCTGTGGCACCTTCAGATGTTCTAGGATTGCAGACATGTATGCCGCCGTGTCCAGCCCTCACCTCGTTCTTAAACAACTTCAGAAACTGTCAAAAACACTGGGAAACCGGCCAGTTTTCTTTCATAGCTTACCCGGAAAAAAGCGAGGTGCCCTTACCTTGTGGACGGTGAAGGGAACAAACTCTTCTTCCCAAAAAGTCGAGTCAAAATATCTTCCTTATTTTTAAGACCTTATTATGGAAAATGTCAAGTATCTACACAAGTAGAAACGCAGATTAATGAACCCCAGTGTATTTAGCAGCTAAGCTTCAATTGTTGTATGTGTGTGCATGTGTGTGTGCATGTGTGTGTTCATGCATGCGTGCGTGCATGTGTGCATGCCTGGGGTCTGCTACATGTTAATTACTGAGCGATGGTGGGACCTAAGGGTGAACGGTAAATAGTAAATGGGTATGTAGCAGAAAGATGTAGTCTCAGTCTGAGTACCCCTGCGTTACCTTTGACACCTGCTGTGAGGATAAAATTAATCTAGCAGCTCATAGCACAATCATTTTCTTTCCCCTCCATTTCCCTGAAGGAATTTTTGGTTGGTTGAAGGGGGAGGTTTAGTTTCTCCTTCCTTGTCAAAACTCAGTTCCCTGTGGAATGGCCAACACCCTGAAACTCTTCTCAGCCATTTCCTGCTCTATGCATGGATTTATCCTGTCCACTATTCCTCAAACTAAGCCTCATTGTGTAGAAGAGGACAAAAGGGATGTGAGGTCAAGTGGCCCTTAGAGCAGCATGGAGCCTGCCTCAGAGGGAACCACCATGCATGAAATGGGGAACACATTTCTCCTTTAGAGTCCTCCATTTCCCCTCGTCCACAACTTCCCTCCACCCCAAGTCTGGTGTCACCTGACCTCTCACTGACAAGCTGCACGCTGACTGGGAATGGAGTAAGGAGGGAATGGGCAGGGAGAAGTCAGCAAAGCTGAGTTTCTTGCTGAGGGCCTGCTCAGCAGTCTGGGTACCCAGTGAAGTGCCGTCAAACAAACACTCTAAAACACGGAAATTGTTCTAGAATGATGAGCATGAGAAGTGGCCCCATAAGGCTCCGGGACAGATCACGTGACCCACAGGGAGCACTCCTAATGCCTGTGGCACAGGCACATGACCTGGCCTTGGAACGTCCAAGCTGGTGCATCTCCATCTACTGAGGGGTGGGGTCTACACTGGTCCTGTGGCCCGAAAGACTCATACTGAGAATAATTAATTCTTTTTTCTTTCCACTGCACATCGTGAGCATTTAGTTCCCTGTTAATTAGTGTGAGCTGGAAGAAAACATCCAAAAGGAACCTCAGCAGCAGAGGGGAAAGTCTAAAAGGGGGTGACGAGCTCAGCATAACAAGCGCCAGGCCGCAGCTCTGTTTAACAGTCCTTCAGTCTCTTTACAGATTATTACAGGAAATATTTAACTAAAGGAAAGCAAGCTACCCGTGCACAGGGTAACGTGCGTGGCCTCTGTCCACAGGTTAATCATTTTACATAATTGATCAAACAGTCCTGGTCTCCTTCGCTAGGCTTGCCCAGATTTTTAATTGTTTATCTTTAAAGTCCACAACAAAGGAAAAAAAAAAAAAAAGCATCTGCTTCTTCCCCATTCACGTGGCTCCCTAGCTTCTCACACGGCAAGAAAAAGAAAAATCTGAGTGTCACCATCAGATACACCCCGTGTGCACTCCCACTGGTGTGTGTGAGGAGGCCAGAGGTGGACAGGGAATGTCCTCCTCAGTCCTCTCTTCCTCACCGAACCTGAAGAAGCTCACAGTGAGCTGCAGGAACCCCTCTGTCTCTTCCTCTGGGGTGCCAAGAGGCACACACCACCACACCCAGGATTTTATGTGAGTACTGGGGATCTCAACCTGGCCCCTCAGGTTTGCGTAGAAAGTGCTTTGCCAACTAGGCCATTTCCCCAGCCACTGCACTACAGAATTAAACTGTAAGCCTTAGAGATGACAGAAACGACTGGGGTCAATGGTCCATTTCACTGAAACAGTGTCGCTTCCTCAATGAACATAGTGCCTAAGGGGTTTTTATTAACTAGAGTTCCACTTATACTAGGTTTGTAACTGACCATATTTTAGTAAGGTCCCCGTGGAACAGCAGAAGTCCTTTGAGTGTCCTGACCGCCTCCCATTTCACTCCTATCTAGTGTCGAGAACGATCTAACTTTTTAGGGATCATATCTTCTGTGAATGGCCACCTTCCCTTCTTCATAAGACCCAGGCTCTCCTTTCAAGAAGCTGGCCTCCCTGGCAGAACTGAGTTCTACGGAAAGAGCATCACTCACCATTTTGCAGTTGACTGAACACTCATGGGCCATCCCAAAACTGAATTCCTCATGAAAATATTTCATGTATTGGTCTGCCTTCCAGGACAAGATGTACTTCATAATTTGCATTCCGTGATCAGGTGAGTAAAAGCATACTCATGGAATCCATATGTTAGAACACATGCTGTATGTGAGCAGAGTTTCTATACGCCGGTTTACACCAACATCCCAAGGAAACAGAACCAAGACCTCCTGTTTTGGAGCACTGTGGGTAACCCCTCAACACACTGCCCAGTCTCCTCATTCATTTCTCACATTAATCGTCTTTCAAATACCCTTAAGAGTCTGCTGAAGAATTAGCTATTCTCCCTACTGAAGTGCACGTCTATGGCCCAAGAAAATAAAATAAAAACACTTAGCTATATAATGAGGGCAGGAAGGCATCTCTCTGCCTTCTCACCCTTTCTGAGACAGTTTCTCTGAGTAGCTCTGGCTGCCCTGGACTCACTCTGTAGACCAGGCTGGCCTCGAACTCACAGAAATCCTTCTGCCTCTGCCTCCCTGGGTGTTGCACCACAGCCCGAGCTCACCTAAGTTTTTATGGCTACTGAGAGCTATTTAGGCTCCATAGTATTTACACAGAAAAATGCCACCTGATTGCCCACAGGTGGGTAAATGTGAAATCAGGCGTGTCCTGCCTTGATTCTGAGATTGCCAGACATACCACCACTGCTGAGGTGTTATAACACATCCATTGTCTTATGATCATCTAGACTCTTTGACTGAATAATTACTATAAGAACTAGTAACTGTCTAGGAAAAAACCAAAAGGAAAAAAAAAAAACCCTCCTTCCAAGTCATTTGGTCTAGAACTTGAAGAAAACATCTCTGAGAGATCAAAGAATCAAACAGACTGCCTTTAAATGTTTGTGTGTGTGTGTGTGTGTGTGTGTGTGTGTGTGTGTGTTCGTTCTGTAACTCTACAGGAGCAAATTCTATCTGGAATCAGATGTCAACATGACCACTAACAGAAGAGATAATTAAAAAATATTCCAAAGGTCACTAAAGATCTTTCTAATAAATTGTCAGATTTATTTTCCACGCTGTTACAGTATGAAAGGGCTAAGAAAAATACATTTGTGAAACTATGCATGAAAAAAAAAAACCTCAAAAGGTTTGACATATACTCCCCTAATCTAATCATTTGTGGAAAGATTTACATAATTCTAATTTTTAAAATGTTATTTCAGGGCATAAAATTAGAGATGAACCACAAAATAAATGTGAACTGAAAGGAACATTAACCATCAAGTAGTTAATGATTTTGTTTAATGAGGATGAATCCTCAAATATTAACCTCTTAGAAACACTCTCATTATCTATTATTTTTCATTAATCCTAGAATCACAGAATAAAGAAACATAAACCACAATTTTCTTCAAAACATTTTCTGGAACCTGTTATGAATTTATTTTTAGGGCAAAGTTCAAGAAAGGTTAGTTCCCCAGGTAAAGTGGATTAAATGCTTTCTACAGAGAAATCAACTTAAACCACTACCAAATGGCAGGTTTCCAGGTTTGGAATGTGAAATCTGATTTGACAGACGCCGTATAGACGGTGGTCAATTCCCCATCTGATAGGAACTTCTGTGGTTTCGCTGTTTGGTGTTCTCAGGGATTTGTGGTTTATGTTGACATACATGTCTACAGTATGTTGAACATGTGTACACATTGATTAAGTATGTTTGTATCTCTCTCATATCAAAATGACTGGAAAAAATATTTAGATTTGATTTTACTGCTTAAAATCACTGAATTTGCATTTGATATCTGACACACTGTTGCCTTGTGGGCCATGACTTGGACGTTATAGTCTCTTATGCTCACCAGATGTTTTTCAGCCTCAAGAGACAAAGAGGATATTAATGTTAATTTTATTTATTTAATCATATCAGGCAGATTTTATAAAAAGGAAAATTCAGTATTTTTTTTAACATACCAACTCTTCAGATATATCCATAGCAGCAAAACTGTTTAAGGTTTTGTTTTTTTTTTTAAATTGCGAGCAGAGTCTGTAGCGAATTTGAAAAGGATCAACTCTCTTTCCTCTAGAAATGGGAAATACAGGGCCGATTTCTCAGTGTTACTGTTAACTCAGGGAGGGTGACAATGATATGTCTGTAGCTCAGGGTGAGTCTCAGCCAGACTTTGGCTACCAGCACAGTGACCCTGTGACCTCAGGTGACACTAGCCTGCTAACCTACCTTAGCTGCTTCCCTGGGATACTCTCATCCTTCATGCCTGGTCTCTGTGCTTTATTCTAAGAAACATGAGTATACTCTGGTCACTATCCAGTAATAATGGAAACGAGAGTATTCTCAGTACTAAACACAGCCTCTCAATACTCGAACCCAGGTGACTTGTTAGGCTCCTATCTATCTAGAGCTCATGTCGGAATTTGGAAGCTTGAACAGCCCTGGTTCTCGGGGAGGGCTGCTCATTAGAGCCACCTTTAAAACAATACACAAACCAAGTCTATCGCAGACTCTCCAGCGCAGGGCAGATACTGGGGCTCTGAAAAGCACTCTGGGCGAGTTCAATGTCAAGGAAGCTAGAAACTCTGCCCCGCAGACCCTAAGCAGGGAGCAGCTAAACAATAGCCTAGGAAAAAAAAATCAATTTTCCTTGGCTTTGTCTCATCTGAAAAGTGGTATGTTTGGAAGGACGTTAGAGTATATACAAATCAATTTCCTACTGTATTAGGATAAAAATACAAAGTTGTAAAACATTCCATGCAGAGGTAAGAGGATACATTAAGACGCCCCTGTGACTCCTGAACCACCACAAGACGAGGCAGAAATCAAGGTTTTCCCATACTTTAGTCCTGCCTCAGAAAGACAAGAAGCAAATTCCGCACATACTATTTCTTCTTTATTTCTTTCCCCTCTAGAAAAATCCACTACTCTTAAGATTACTGGTTCCCCTGCCCATAGGATTTGCTTAACCACATAATTGGTTATCTGAAAATCCTTTTAATTCTTTTGTGGGTTTCAATGTACATGAACTGGATTCTACCACATTTTACACAGAACACTTCACTAAGCTTTACGAAACTTACCATTTGGAGTGTCTCTCTCACTCTCTGACGGTATTCCACAGGGATAAACCACAGCCGATTGGTTTACCTTATCTGCAGACAGTTGAGCTAACTATAGTTTCATATAAATAAAATCACAAATACGGCATGTATCTCACCCCAGGTGCCCATGCTGTCACGTGAAGGAGTCTCTAGGAGAGAGCCTAGGCATGACTCTGTTGGTCAAGCACATTTCCAAACTTACTGTGCATTTCCAAATCGCTCTCCAAGATAGTTACAGCAATTTACTTTTTCTAGAAAAATTAACACACACACTCCACACTCTTATCAATACTTGGTACTATAAAACTTACACATTACTACCTATATAAAGGATTTGGTGTGTCAAATAATAATTAGACCTAAATAATATTTTCCTAAAGTCCCCTCTGGTCATATAATTATGGTAATCACATCAATGCCAAATCTTATCAAAATAGTAAAAAATAAAAGATTGAGGAGGAGAAAAAGTTTACAACGGATTTACTTTTCCTCAAAAATATCTTTCATGGCCAAAGTTGGCCCATGACCCATACATCAGGCCATAAAAGAGGAATGGGGACATGGCCCCAGTTCTGTATTTATTTTCTTGTGCTCCTAATCCAATGTTACTTAAAAAGCAAACTGCCCAATATTCAAGCCAAGGCAAACACACTGGATTTTGCCAGGGAAAATGCCTGTGGAGAAATGAGTCAATTCATACAAAATTCAAAACTGTCTTTGGTCAGTGACATTTTCATGAAAATTTGGGGGTGGGTAAAAGTTTTGCAAAATTCTTTTTTGCTATTGGATTAAATTCATCCAGGAAAAATAAGCAAAATGTAAGTGGCAACCCGCATCGCCCCTAATTCCCTTCGTAACACTCCCTATCCTCCCAGCACAACTGCTTTCAATTGTGCAGGAAAGGAGGCCAGGTGGTTCTGGCCCTAAACAGGGCCCTGGGCCCCTGCTCCTCGCACAGGATCTTTCTCAGCACATGCACACTTGAATGGCTTCTCACGCCATTCACAGCGGCCTTCGAACCCTCCCAGAGAAACATCACTGCGCGCTGGGCGAATTTTAGCTTAATGGCAGAGAGACCTCTGTAGGGTGAAAGCATCTGACACATTTTTTTGGAAGGACAACTATGGGAGCCTTATTGGAATAGTTTAATGATCTGATAGACCGTATAGCTGGTGTGAGGAGGAGGAGAAGGAGGAGAGAGAGAGGGTAAAAGGGAAAGAGACAGAGACAGACAGACAGAGAGGCAGACAGAAAGAAACTTCATGCCTCTTAAGATTTGCTCCACACTGAAAACCAAGAGGCCCATCATCTCAGAAAGACTCAGGAGCACTTGGCATAGTGACGACGGTCAACAGGAGACTTACCAAGGACAGAGCAAGAAGGTAGGAATAGAACGGTGGGCACCTAGGAACCACTGAAGTTAACAGACAGGAGGGAACGGGCATGGGTACTTCAAAATACAACCTTGACATGCCTCGGTTTCTGAGTCATTTGAGATCTGT
Organism: Meriones unguiculatus; assembly: GCF_030254825.1. Lineage (NCBI taxonomy): Eukaryota > Metazoa > Chordata > Mammalia > Rodentia > Muridae > Meriones > Meriones unguiculatus. The sequence goes on from NC_083349.1 coordinate 44,951,110, forward strand.
CTCTTTGCCTATTTTGCTTCCCGAAACTTTGCCACTGTCTTGAACTGTCCACTCCATGCAAGCAGAGCTTTCAGGACAGAGCTGGCTTGTCTTTCCACAGAGGCCATCAGAACACAATCTGGTGACGGGCGGGGCTGTTTGGATAAGAATGGAGCACATCCTTTTCTTCCAATAACAGAACCAAATGATGCATTAGGAATATTCCCCTGATTGTGCCACCAAGAATCCTGCGAGATCGATACCCCGGGTTCTGGGTTGGTCTGCAGGGTCACAATGAGGAATGAATGATAAAAAGCATTCTTGCACGGAGCAACGGGAACTTGGCATGCAGGGAAGATCCCACAGAGGCCTCTTACTGCAAAGCAGGCCTTAGCCCCGACACACCCTCCTTTTACCATGACTTCCAGGCGTTCTTTGTACGGCTTGTAGTCATGGTCACCAAACACACAGGGGCCACCATTTCTTGGTTCAGTGATCCCAGTAAGTGAAAATGATGACTAAGTCCAGCTATCCCATATAAAGAGGGAGTAAGTCAGACAAATGTAAAATAAAGACGGACCGGGCCTTCCCATTTAAGCCACTCACCACAAAATCTGAAGGGCACCTCGCCAGATGAGCATCATCATTTTAGCCTGCACTGCTCTAGCTTTGAGCAAATCACCCTCGGGTGTCAATGCCATCAAAAGTTCTACTGTTGGAAGGTCTGTGTACCTGGATCCTGTGGTTGGGTAAAGACTCACAAAGGGCAGGGGGCTGCACCACGCAAGTGTTCATCCCCGCTGATCACAATGCCTCCTTGTCCAAGGGCCACAATTTGAGACATCCACCAAACCTCAGCAAGACTACCTACCGCCAGCCGTCTGCAGGCCCACACATACCGAGCACATGACACGCGGCCACATACACAGTCTTCAGAAGGTACAAGGTTCATGATGCGTAAGTTCACAGAAAAATGGCTATCTTCCTGTTAAAAACATACACTCCCAACAGTGCAATTATAGCTTCAGTTCCTCCTAAGAACACTGCTTTGTCTGAATGCATTCGCACCCTAGCATGTAATCCTGGGTTTGCTATGCTATTGGATTAGTAGTGCCTGGTTCTGCAAAGGTTCCACCCGTTAATGAGGAGAGGGCAGATTAGGAGAGCAGAGGTACCTCATCCGCCCATCCTGAACAGCACCATGAACAGCGGTGCTCACCTCTCAGCTATTTTGTTCCTCACTTATTTCTCTTTCTAATATCCGCCATGCTCTCCAGCAGAAGTCAATTCTGTAGAGTTAAATGCCTTTGAAAACTCTGGGACCAGAGGTGAAAACAGGGAAATCCTTTTGCATTAAAATTAATTTTGTAATGCCAAAAAAAACATTTTTATATAATTCTAACTTTAACATTTATTTCAGTAAAGTCAAATCCAGTAAACCATTTTCAGCCGGGGTTAGTCAGAATGAAAAGGTTGGACTGTTTTCCTTCAGAAACTCGATGTCTTTCCTGCTTGCAACAGGCTCCTGTGTTCCAAGCAGAGTAGGTAGAATTGCCTTCAATCGCTTGTCTCATTCTGCCATTTTAAACACAGAACCCTACTGACAGAGTGAGGCTGGGCCCCCTGGAATGTAATTATTCTTTTCACTCAGAGAACCGGGTACTCTCACGAGGCATCGGCTTCAGGTTTTCCTTTAGAAAAATCACAACACGGGGCATAACGTAATGACAAGAAATGCAATTCCATTCCACCAGAAAGCCTTAAAAATACCTAGTGCCTGGTGAAAAGTGTTTCTAAATCCTGCAACCCAGCTCTCGCCTGTATGTTGTGCTTTTGGCATGAATTAGAACCTGGCCAGTCTACAGGCAAACACAAACAGTCCTGACGCTTTGTATCATCACCTACTGTAGGAAGAGATGGTGCTGGTTGGGAGACCACAGTTCAAACCCGCTCCCTTTCAAACTGGTTTATAGTCTCCGGCTACTGATCTCCAGAACTCTCGATACTAAGGAAACACAGAATTCTCAATTCCAACTCTGACGAATTACGCCTGTCCATCTAGACTAATACAAAACATATGCTCCTTTTTTTTCCCCCAAGAATTCAGTGAGCCGTCTCAGACTGAGCAAGGCTATCTCTGTGAACCCGTGGGTGAAGTCCTGCTTGTGAGCCCTGAGGGTTTCTGCGAGGTGTGAAACTGTTGTGAAAGCATGTAAGAATCATATTATTCAAAAACAGTCGATTTTGCCAAGAAACAGAATCAGAGTTCCAGGATCAGTGTTGGGAAAGAGGAAGGCAGGAGAGCCATTAGACCCATGTGCTTCAATACCAAAGGCACAGACTTCTCAGCTCACGCCTCACATTTTTCCACAAAACCCTCTTTCCTCAAAACTACGGGAGATCCCACGAGGCTCTGCTCCTGTGGTATCCCCTTAGTTCTCCCCTGATGACTGTAAATCATTAAAGAGCTTCACGACCCTGGAAGGCACAAAGTGCTGGCATGCATTAGCCAAGTCCCTACGTGGAGAAATCCTTTCTTAAATGTCAAAATCATTCCTCCCCGACACCTACATTTTTGGAGGTTAAAAAAAAAAAAACAATGCCTGAATATCTACTTTGGAAAAGAGCAAAAGCTTGCTTGTGGCACAGTGTGTGGTCCCCTACTTTTGGACATCCACGTACTCTGTGTCCCTCCCACATTTCCTCAGACTGGCCCCCACTACCTCGGCGGCAGGGGGCTTGAGCTGGAACGGTGAGAGAAACCAGCAGCCATCAGCTGTTAAAGAAACCTTCCCCTTGTGCCTGCTGGCTGACCAGGCGAGCCACCTAACCGGTACCTTCCCCCCCACCACACATCCACATTCCACACAAACAGAGACTGTTGGCCAGCTCCTTGGTCATGTTTGATAAAAGGCATGCGTGAAATGCGTGGAAAGAAAGCTGGGCCTTAAAGAAAGGTGGCGCAGGACTTAGGAAACTCCCAACTCACCGTACACTTGTTGGGCTTCTCCCCGGAGTGGACCCTCATGTGGATCAGCAGTTTATAGCGGGCGTTGAAGGGCTTGTACCTTCTAGGGCAGCCGGTCCAGAAGCAGGTGAAGTCTTCCCCCTTGCGTTGGTCGATGTGGACCTTCTCGATGTGCCTCACCAGTTCCTCCTGCTGGTCGTACAGGGCACTGCAGTCTATCCAACGACAGCAGTGCTTTCCCCCGGAGTCCTCCATCTCCCCGTCCTCATCCAGGCCGGCCTGGGCCAGGGCCAGAGACTGGGTGTGAGGCAGGAGCTCTGGGTGATGAAGGTGCGGGTGGGCATGGTAGGGGGGTGGAGGGCCCTGAGGCGGGGGAAGAGGAGGGAGAGGCGGCGCGGGGGGCAGGTCCACGGCACTGCCCGGGAACTCCTCCAGACGCTCCGTTTTGAGCACGTTGGCTGTCTGGCCCTCCGGCCCCGGCAGACCAGGCTGCATCACCATGTTGTTTACGGGTCCAGGCTGCAGGCCACCATGTTCCAACTGCTGCATGCGTTCGTACTCCAGTGTACCGTCTTCGCCATAGCCCGGCAGCGTATGTCCTCCGCTGGCTACCAGCACACCCTTCTGCCCGCTGGACGCTGCACAAGACTGGGGGATGCAGCTGCCGCGAACACCCAGGAAATGCCCATAGACCTCTGACTGTGGTGACATACTGGCCGGGGAGGCTCTTGATCCATTGATGTAAGCAACCAAGGATGTGGGCGAAGTGCGGATGATAGTATTGAAGTCAATCCCGATGCCATCAGACAGAGGGGACAAGGACAGCGCTCGCTTCTTGGAGCGGGTGGAGTGAGACCTGGTTGCTGAGTGCCGAGGGCTAGGATAAGGAGAGTGGCTGTTTTCCATGCCAAAAAGGTAGGGCGGCAACGAGTTCGAGACGCTGTTGCCAGGCACTGGTGTGCCCGGAGGCAAGCTAAGGAGGTCCCCTAGGTCCATGCCATTCTGAGAGCTGTGGCTGGATGAAAGTGAAGGGAAAGCCCTGTAGCTCTGAGACCACTCCTGCTTCACGCTTAGCGCTGACTGGCTCTCTGTCAGACTCAGCGTCGTGGAGACCAGAGACTCTTGCAAAATAACGGACCTGGAGCAGCAGCCAGAGAGAAGGGAGAAGAAAAACATTTCAGTGGGATGTGGATTGCTTCAGAGCTAAGAGCTTTATACGTCGCACTGACAGTCCCTTAAGTATTTCCCCTAATTGCATTCCCCGCCAAGCACAAGTTCTTGGACTATGATAAAATCCAAGGCTTTTAGTTCCAGGTAAATAGTATTTTACCAAGACAAACAATAAAAGCTAGCGCTTACTAGACTAATAAAAGAACTATTGTTATAAACAGTTCTTCTATTTAATGAGAATAAACAGTCCTCACTGTATTTCAAAATATCCTTTTGTTATACAAAAGGGGGATATTGGGGACTAGGAAAAAGTTAATAGATGTTTGTCATGGTAAACCAGATGAGTGTTTGTTAAGCACCTACTGGGTGCCCCATGCTGTAGTAGGTTTGCAGGCCACATAGTTCTGAAAGAAACTAGCCTTCAATTCAGTTCTGCTTGGGAAGGTAACATATAAAACCATGATTTTTTTTTAAAGTAAATCTTCTAAGATAAATATTGTGCTAGAAACTTACTAATAATTTTGCAACTCAGTTTCGCTGATCTTATCCAAATCAGAAATCTTGAAAGGGCAGCTTACAGTGCAAATACGCATACATTTCCAAGGGCCTTAGATGATTTATGAAAATGTAAAATACGTGGACGCAAAGCACAACCTAACATACCAGAGGCACAGAGTTCACTCTTTATTACACACGCACGCGCACACACACAGTCCTTAAAAGAACAGAATTATTACACATAAAGGAGTAAAACACTGACACGCTGCATTTGGAATCAGGCATCAGGCCGAGTGGGATTTAACCATGTTTGTTAGATGGGGTTCCCATGAGCTCTTGTCCTTGAATCCAAGCAGCTCTAGGCCGAGAACAGGCCATTCACTTGCAGTGGTTCATTTTCACAATTCCTTCCCTGTCCTTACCCTTCAAAAAAAAAAAAATACTGAATTTGTCACAATCCATTGTTTGCATATCAAAGTGGTTCATAATGGTAACTCTAGCCCCTTGAAAATTCATTTTGTTTTCCAAGGACATCATAATTGCCTTTAAAACCAATAAAAACAAAAAGCTATGTCCCTGGGACAGAACATTCATATCCCCAAAAAGGGTCAACACACAGACACAGAGAAAAGATACTAGATCCCAACTCAGACACCTCAGGCAGCTGAGAAGCTTGGCTTACTGGTATGTGTTTACAACAGGCTTTCTAGAGACTTTTATTTAAATAAATTAATCACCAAAGCTTGTTATATAAAATGTGTGACTTTCCAGTGTGAACACGTTTACTGTCTCCAGCTGTTAAATATCAACCTGCTGTAAAGGAAGTGAAGGAAGGGGGAAGCATCATTTCACCTTTCCCCTACTCCACTTTGCAGAACGGAAACCGGGAATACCGTTTCTGCCAAACCTGGGGTATGTGAAGAAACATCGCGGCTCTGAAAAGCACAGCGCAAGGTGGTAACACTGCAATCGACCTGAGGCCGGCTGTCGGGTGCGGTAATGTTTACCAGTGGCAAACACAGCAGGAACCTATGTCCAGCTACCCTTGACATAGATTGGTTTCTTGCCTCACATCCTTACATTTGGACTAAAGTCCTTCTGCAACTTCCAGAGTGGCCTCTCCACAGTTCGGATTTTAATTCCCCATGGCCACCTCTCAGTTCTTTTCTGAGCATGCTCACAGCATGCAGCTCCTCCTGCAGGGCCCAGCTCAAAGCTCTGGTGACTCGGTGGCAGAAGCCTTCTGACCCTATCCCCAGTGAGAGTTGGGAATTACAGGACCCAGCTGCATCTGTGGAAATCCCATGTGCGAAGCAGAGAGGACTGGCTCTGCTGCTCCCCAAGGTCCAGAAGCTACGGGCCATCGGGACACGGACAGTGCTCCAGGGCTGAGCAGGTGCCCATTCTCAGGCGGCGGCCATTCTCAGGTAGCGGCCATTTTAGATCATTTCAGACTTCTAAATGGTAACCAGCAGCTGGAGCAGCCCATTCAATGGCACACACTCTGCCGATAAAACTGCTCTATTTAGTTCAAGGGCAGCATAGAGAAACATTCACTTTTCCAACAATGAAAGGCGAGTCTCGTTGCCCTTAAATTAGGATAACCGTGGCTTAACTTACAGCACAGCCTACCTGGGGGGAAGGCATGCTGCTTGACTTCTTCAGCCTCTCAGTTTTCCAAGGCAATTGTGAAATATTTTTCGGAAAGCAAACTGAATAGTCTACTGAAAAGCAATGGTCTGAACAGAGAACTCACTCGTGTTCCTCCCTCCCCTGACACCTCAAAGACCTAATAGTAGCAAAACTTCCAACAAGAGACAGTCTCTTCCTCCCCTACATCTCTCAGTGATGTACTTTAGGAGGCCTAACCATTCAGTCCTGCCCCATGAACTCCATCTTTGTCGGAAGAGTCTTCTCCGCAAAACAGCTCTACCGTCTGCACCACACTCTGAAGCACCTGTCTCTTCCTCAGCAAATTCCAGGGCCCCTCAACTGAAAGGATGATTTTTATCTCCCCCGGTACCTACCAGAATGTTAAATACCGAGTAAGTACTTAACACTGGTTGATTAAGAAAAGCATGTAAGGAAGAACCAGGCCTTACGATGCAAACCTGGGAAGATCATAACCTCAAGGAAAACCTAGACTAGACAGAAGATGCTATCACAAAGAACAAGTAACTAAAATAAAAAATGATCATGACAGCTGACGAACCACTCTTTGCAAAGCTTACAGAGCTTTTTTTATGTATTGCATAAACAGTATGAGATAAATTAACCAAACCCTTAACAATATTTTTATAAAAGGAAAGTAAGTAAAAATCAGTGAGTTTCCTACTGTGACAGCAAAGGAGAGGTGTAGGGTCCTTAGCAAACTACAAATGTGGGGAAGTGACTGGCAGAGACCTGGCTGGTTCACATTTCCTCACAGTGCATCCTGCATGTGGCCCACAATTCTCTGCTTGACTGAAAGACTTGGGAAAAACAGGCTTAAAAACCACACAAGCTAGGACTGCATCACAAATTGTCTGTTTTTCTGCAACAGTACGCTGAACAAGTGTGAAGGGTGCCAAGGAGTCTAGCCTGTAACCCCTGCTGCTATGCACACCAGGCCTGTGGAAAAGAAAGTGACAAAGAACTCAGAAGGCTGTGTCACCACACTGAGAGCAATCTCCATTTCCATATGCTCATCTGATCCTAACGACATTATTTCTGGTGACTGGTTTATTTGTAACTGTATGTGAAAGGCAAAGACGATAAATCTCAAACCAAATAAAAGCAAAGCAAAAAAACTCAGAAACCATCAGGAAAAGTATGTTCTCACAAAGCCCAAGGAGCTATGATGACCAAGTTGAGCTGTTTTGTTCTAAAACTTAAAAGAAGCTCTAACTTAAAGGTCATATGGAATTCCTTGGACTGATGCTCGAGGAAAAACGAGCGTGCATATTCAAAGTGTGTATATAACTGAATCTGTGTAAGTATAATATATATGACATATATGTCATAAACCCACAGGTCTTAGGAAAGAAGATATGCCATACTGTATCTGGAAATTTTCATCCATGCACCCCAGTAAATCTTCCAAAAAAGTTATTATGGCTCATACACACAGCATAGGTTTATAAGGTATTAGCCTGCACAGGGAGCCTAGAGTCCATTCTCAGTCCTCTTCTTGGCCATCTCTGAGCTTTCCGGACATAATACGAACAAAGAAGGCATCTACCACCACCAATGTCCAGCTTAGAATATGAAAAGACAAATGCAGAGTATGTCGGCCTAGACCGACATCTCTAGATGATGGCTGACCTTTGTAATACTGCCAAACTGACCCTGGGCAAATCAATCAGGCTTTCTGTGTTTGAGGTCCACCATACTTCGATAGGGATGGCGCTCGCTAGGACTCTAGGTATCCAATCATTAAGTTCAAATTCACCATGCACGCGGACACTAGGCTTCCCCAGTGTCCACAATGCTCACACGAGCAGCATCCTGTCTCCTTTATTGATTAGCTCCGCCAGGCTGACATATTTAACCCCTGCGTGAAGCAGCTGTTGTGTCAGCCTTCCAGGCTTGTCATTTAGGGACATGCCTTTACAGCAGGGTGTGAGGAACACCTAACTGACAACAGGCTCCTGACTCTTCAACAGGATACAGCGATTGTTTAGCACTGTGGTGGGCTAATGAGAAATGAGCAGGAAGTCAATTACACCAAATACACAGCCCCGGGGCAAGATTCCCACCATCGGATTAAAGAGAACACAAGCTAAAAGAAGAGCAGGTTCTTAAAGGAGCACACCAGAAGAAAAACACATTCAAATCAAGGAGGGAAGGAGGGAGGGAGGGGGGTGAGGGAAGGAAGGAAGAAAGGAAAGAAGATGAAAAACCTCAGAAAAACTGCTCAATATTATCAATGATGGAAAGTATCAATTAAGACAATTACACAATTATCACATATAAATCTCAGTGCATGCTACTGTCTGAGACCACTGTTGATCTTAAACATAGGCTTGTCTTTTCCCCAATACAATCTGAAACTGCCTATTAACAGCAAAGCTACTATTAATAGCTGTCCATTTAAACCAGCAAATCGTAACTCCTAAGAATTTATTCTAATCACCAGAGACATGAAGTAAAAAAATTTTGCAGGTTAACCAAACAAAATATTTGTAATACTAAAATAAGAGACAGAGCCACAATGCAAGCTATCAAGGAAAATAAAGATATGCAATAGTCCTACCCTGTGGTGATGCCATGGTAAGAGAACCCTAAAGGTACAATAGCGGCACCCACATCTTCGTGGAAACCAACAGCTACCTACTCGGACCGAAGTCCTATTCAACAGGAGGGAAACCGCAGCTGGTACTATAAACCTCGCCAAGAATACATGCCTGGGCACTTTCCCTAACTGCTTTATACACCTGTATCCTTATATTCACAGATACATGCAACTTTCATTCCTCAACAAAGAAACAACACATCACAGCATATGGAGACCATTAGAAAATACCACACCTAGTCAAAATGCAAAAGCAATCTACAACAGGACTGTCCATCTATAACACAACCATGACACCCTCAAGGAAGAGGAAAGGAAAGGCTGTGATAGCCAACAGACCAGGAATGTTCTGTCTTCTGGAAATGACAGGGAAGCTACACCTGTGGTAACTCAACAATACAGCTTCCTAATCAGGATACAGCAGGCAGGCCAATATGGATGGGCAAAGTTTCCCAGGGCCACCACCCCAGATGAAGAGCTGCAAGCAATTAAAAAGACTGCTCAGAAAGAGAGAATTAGTCACGTCCAGGGGTGAACTCAATGCCAAGAGGTCAGAACACTCACAAAGGCAACACCAACGGGCCTCAGCAGGTTGCACTTACATTCATTTGCTTAAATGTATGCAGCAATAATATTTAAAGAAAAAACCATAAATTTGAAAAAGAGGGGTTGGAGGAAGACAAGAAGGAAAAGGAGGACACATTTTAACTATTAAAGATCATAAAAACCAAAGAACTACATGCCTAGTCATAAAGAACTGGTATGTTTTATTTCCATACTTTCTTGGTAAAATGACATTCAGGGTGGAAGAAAACCATGACATGAGGTTAAAGAAGATGCCTTCAAAAACAGCTTAAGATATATATACATAAATGTGTGTATGTTTCATATGTAGTGTGTGTGTGTGTGTGTGTGTGTGTGTGTATGTGAAAAAGTCATAAAACTGTGTCTACTATACGGTCAACTTGATGGCCAGGAAAGCCAGTGCCCAGAGAACATTTGTTCACAGGTTCCTGAAGGGTGTTTTTCAGGCTTCACTCGTGATAATCTCAAAGTGACAGGACTCAGGATGAGCACACTTAACGCCTGATGATTTTCTATAGTTTCCCCATTGTCTACAGTGCATAGCAGTTGTACTACTGTGGAGGGGGAAAATCAACTCTGCAGCTTTTCAAAGGGCAAGCATCTCTCAAGACTGAATGCTTCATGGTAACTCCAGTCCCAGCTACCTGCAGAAGGACCCTGATGCACAAAACGCTCAGCTGGTTTGCTCACTGTCTTCTCTTTCGTGCTAGATTGTACAGTGTCTTTGGGTTGCACTGTTGCCTCTTAAGCTTTTGCTCACCTGATGAAGCACACAACAAATGTAATGATCACATAAAATAATGCAACCTTTCCAAACTGCTGTAAGTGGGTTCCATCCTTCACCACGCCATTTCTCAACTCCTGTTTCTTTGCCAATCCTGGGGGGAAAAATATTCCCAGAAGAGGGCTCACAGAATAGTCAAAACACTTGTCAGTGCATCGTCAAGATGTTGTCTTTTAAGGATATAATCTTATGCTAAGGAATGACATATGCCAGGAAATACTGAGATAATGACCCTCCTGGCCGCACCATGAAAGGGACTGCACGGGGCACCTGGCTTCAGTGGGCTAAGCCGTCACTTTCTCCATTAATTATGACTGCCTTCCAGGCATGGGCTGGACTTGCTGCAGACAGGAAGCTGAAGGTTTCCAGTGACACCCACCAATGAGCACAGTTAATTTTACATGCAGCGCTCAGCAAGGCTGAGGAGTCCCTTGAGGCATAATCATCAATGGGAGAGTGACAGCAGCTTGCCATCACTGAAACCTCAGGGAGAAAGCAAGCTTTCACCTCATAAAAAAAATGGCTTAAATAAATGATTCGGGAGCCATGATTTCAGAGTCTCAACTGAAAGCTGGAAGGAGGTCCAGAAAAGAACAGAAAAGATTAGCAGAAGGAAGGAAAAAAGAAGAAATGGGGTCGGTCTCGGGGCCACAAGGCACCCTAACTGGTTACAGCCTAGGAAGAAGGATGCAGAGTCAACGCCTTTGCAGGATCCATCAACTCAAAACTGGTCCTCGCAGGCAAAAAGTCTGCATCGTGTTCTTCCAAGACAATAACTTCTAAGAGATAAAATGATAAACTTCAAAAGAAATTGAGCTTAAATGCTACACTGTAGTTCACTTTTATTCAACACCCCCCACACACACACACACAAACACAAACATACCAACTCTGAAAAAAGATATAATTTTGTCTGGAGGTAAATGGTTTCTTTTCTGTTTAACTCTTCTGAATGGAAAAGACAGAGGCTGTAACTGTACTTACTCTGCTGCCTCATCAAATATTTAACCAAAGACTTATGTAACAATGAAAAATAAGTCTTCCCAAACACAACAGAAGTCATGATTTTTATCTTCATTCTCCCCACTATTTCCCTAAACTGTGTCATTATGCACACAGTTGGCACTTAATACATGCTTGAGCAGATGAGTGGACAGGTGGGTCGACAAATTGACAGCCTATAAACCAGCCCCAAGACTGTGCAATACACACCTGGAAAACTGGCCGATGAGCAGAGCTGGCCACCATTTGACTTGCTTTGCAATGAAGTGGCAAATTTACAAACCAGGCTTCGGTTCCTGAGGCCCTCCCAAATAAATATGATCAGATATCAGCTACTAAACCACTCCTCCTCACTGACAGGTTAAGAATAAAAGCACATACTCACTTTTCAGACACATTTTCCTACAAACCTAAAACTGAAAGAGCTGCTCCAGTGTGAGTGAGTGAGTGAGTGAGCGAGCGAGCGAGCGAGTATGTTCTGCTCAGGAAGAGAGAGGACAACACTCATAGGGTATGATTATACCATAAGGAAAGGGGGTAGAAAAAAAACGTAAGTTGAGACCTGGTATCTGAAGGAGGTCTATTCAGGCTGGCTGCGTTCACTGCCCTCGGTAAGCTAGGACTGATCTGCTTGCATGCTGTGGAGACCTGGCTTGCTGGAGGTGAAATGGGTCCCAGTCGCTGAACCATCATGGGACTGCTGGTGACCACTAGATTGTTGCAGCTGCCTTTTCCAATGGACTTGCACTGAGGCCCAAAGCCAAGAGCCCCTAAAAACAAATGAATCAGGTTAGCTTTCACGTCCCTTACATCAGCAATCAGTACATACACACCTGCACATTTGTATCAGGGCTCATTTGGAGAGACAGTCCTTGGCCCATTTTTTTTTTCTTATTATATTTTTGGACACGGGGTGCCATGTAGCCTAGGCTGCCCTCCAACTTACTACTATGTAGCCAAAGCTGGCCTTGAGCGCCTCTCTTCCTGCCTCTGCCTCCCAAGTGCTGGTGTGACCAGAGTATCTCTTTAATGTTGATTATACCAAAGAACAAATGCTTGCAGTCCAAAAGCTGTAATGCCACAGCAAAAAGCTTTTCATAATCACGAACGTGGTTAAATTTCATTGTGTAGAAACGAGAATCACCTGCTGAAAATTATATTGAAAGTCATACTTCATAATATACTTAACTAAAGGGTGAGAGTGATTTAGCAGATGGAATTATCTTTATCAAACCAGTTCTTCCTGGAGTAGCTAATACTTTGAGTCACACAGCAAGTAAAATCAATACTGCTGGGGAAGGACTGACATTTCATTGATCTCTTTCACTGCAGATCTGTATATCCCGAAACCCTCTTTAAAGGGGAAATAGAATCAGGCTACATCCCTTCAACCTCTAGTTTCCCCCCTTCATCCCACCACAGTGTTTTAAATTCAAGATAGGAAATCCCTAAAACACTCACTTGGAAAAGCAACTGAATTTAACATTTTTTTTTCTGTTTTCATTATTTGTACTATTCCGTTGTGGAAAAAAAATGGTACAAACCCAAAGGAGAAAAAAGAAAAAAAAAAAGAAACCCACAAGAATCATTGTCATTAAAGAAAACTGAAAATCAAAGAAGAAATGGCTAACACTGCCATGACTCATTTATGAATAATAGTAAAAGCTTAGTCAATCTAGGCATTCCTTTCACATGGATGTACTTTTTCAAACATGTCTGCCAACTACCTATTAAAGTCTCAAAGGCTGATATTCTATTCCCACATCCAAAAAATAAATTTGTTACTAGATTCTGACTTTGTCAAACTCTACCTGGGACCAAAGTAAGTAGAATTTGTCACTGTAACTCTCTTTAGCCCTAGAAAGCAAAGTTTCCCACTCTGTTTTCTTCCCCAAATTAAACCAAACAGCCAAGGGCTGTGTTACTTGACATCAGTTTGATTCTATTTTCTTCTAAGAGCCCCGAGAGACAAAGCAGACCTGGGGGCTATTGCCATATTGCAGTAAGTAAAGCCACACCTCAACCAAGTTGGGGGGGTCACAGCCCTGCCACTTGACAGGGCTGGTTGACCTGATTCACTCCGGGCCTGTGCACAGGAACACATGACCTGCAGAAGGCCACACAGGGCATTCACATCTGCTGGAACCCAGGCTCCTCGGTGTATTTTCACAGCACCCGCATGCTTTAGTCTGGGCTCCAGGTGCTCTCTTGAAGATCTTCCAAGATCGCTGGCTCCTAAAGAAATTTCTCAGCTCTCCTTTTCAGGTGTACAAGTTCACCTATCTCTTCCCCCTGAACCAGATTTCTGATCCATTATCTGTCTTCCAAGACCAGTTGGAGATACCCCATTTTTTCTGACTCATGTGACACTGGACCCTCAAGGGTTTTGTCTTCAACCAAGAGTGGTGGGTATGGTCTTTAAGCAATAATGATAAACTAAGTTATCTCTGAAAATTCTTATCCATGTATATTTGCATATACTCTTGGAATTTGCATGTAACCTTGGAAAAGGCAATATAATGGTGCATGGTCTTACCCAGGATATAATAACCCGAGTCATCTCCTCAGCTTCCATGGCTACTATATGTTTCTATTAAAAGTAACATCAGATGTCAAGCATTCAGTCAAATAAAATACCATACACTCATATAATGAATTGTCACTTTATCTCTGTTTTACCCTCAGTAAAACTATTTATATCTATCTCCCTCTAAAACAAAGACATTAGTCACTCTATCAGTAATCGAATACACAAAAAACACAGCTCAGTAACAAAGTATTTTTTGTCAAGTCTAAAATCCTGTGTGTAAATACATGTGTGTTCACACACACACACACACACACACACACACACACACACACACACACACACTTCAGGGAATGAATCTATAACATGCCCACTATCCTCTCATTTTTGTGCTTCTATTGTTTTTAAAGAATGCAGCCCTCATTGACTGTATCTCTGCTTCCTTGGAACCCATCCTATTATAAAGCCGTGAAGGCATGAAAGCATGAAAATTAAAAGTGGTTACAATGAATATTAAATATTATCCAACTATTTTTATGGAAATCCTGACTGTCTTTTGTGAAACACGGGACTCTTTTAAATAAAAATAAAACTGAGTAAATCCTTTAATGCTTCTTCAAGCCAAGCTGAATTGAAGGTGAAGCTGATGGGAGAAACATGTTCTCCTGGGCCACAACACTGCACTGACCACGTCTTTCTCTTAGAACCCCGGCCTAGACTCTGACATCCACACTGTTTTCTGGTTCTGCAACAGACACTCCAATCCTTCTCTGCCCAGCACCCTCTGCACTGTGCACTACACCATCCCTACTCCAAACACATGAAACTTCCTCTAACCACACAGACATGACCACTGTGGTACCCAACCGTGCATTTCTCAGAAACGTGAAACATCCGTATAAAGCTAGGAGAATGTTCTAGAAAATGACATCACCTATATCTCACAAAAAGAAGTGAAGAATAGTTGTACCACAAGCCACTAACAAAGCATTTTAATCTTCCCCCGCCCCCCAGAATAGCAGACATAATCATCACCTCCGAGCTCCTTGGAGTAGGAGTGTGGACGGACTCTCTTGGAAGCCTGCCTGGGGTCAAGACTCATTGTGTGACCTGGGCGACTTTGTTAATATTTGTAGTCGGTATTTTTATCAGACATCGATGCTGCCTCATAAGGTGGCTTTGTGCCTGATGCTAACAACACATACGCAGTTGGCACCAAGGATGCCAGCAGCCATTGTCGAAAATGTTATTGTTTCTCACCTGTCCTTGCTTTTCTGTCCCACTTTATTAAAGAGGAAAAGTTCTTCACATTTCCGTGTGCAGAACAAGATAGTAAATGATGTTTAATTCTCTGCCCATTTCCAATGTTCTTTCTGTTTTGAGCCTAGAGCCAAAATATTTTTTTAAACCAGGTGTCATCACAGATAGAAGTTTGCAACTGGCCAAGTTTGAATGTTCCCTGGCTTGTTGTTCCATTAAAAACAAACCATATAGCTTTTCTGACGACCAGATGTGCCAACTACTTGGGCACCAGTTTTCTTTTTGAAATATCGCTTATTTTTAGAGACAACATGGTGTGTGTTTAAAAAAAAAATGTGTTTACTGCTCAAATAAAGATCTGAGAGGATGGCATTCTGAGCACCACACAGGTTCTAGCCAACATCACCATGTATCGGTGGGAAGCCCTTTTTTGCATCTTTGAGTTTCTAAACTGAGTGGTCATTTTCGAAGCAGCATGATTTTCATGGGTGTCTTCGTTACTTGAGAATGTTCTTCTCTGGAAGCCAAGTTTGATAAGGTTGTCCTTACCACTGAGAGGTTCCACCTTCCCTAATGCCTTATGTTTACTCACTGGTTCTCTTAAAATTCACATTGATGCAGACGATAACAAAAATGAATACAGATGAGGGGGCAGTTCTAACATAATCAAAACTTCCTACTCGTTATCAACTGGCACTTATTGGATGCTAACCACATGCTAGGTAGCCCATAAAGACAGTGGTGAAAATGAGGCCACAGCCTTGTTTTTACAAGAGAGGTAACTCCTGCCTCGAGGCAGATCATGGAATATTTTTACCAGGCCAAAGGTCACCATGGAAGATCGACTTCTAAATGGGTCAGCCCAAATCACACACAGGGTATTTCAAGGCAAAAAAGTCTAAGACTGGGTAAGTTCACGTCCTGGCCCCTACCTTCACCAACCTCTGTGGCACTAGGCAGAGTATCCTTACAATGTCTCTGCTCTAGCATCCTCTTCTAAAATAGGAACAGTTATGTCACCTGACTCGTGGATTGCCCTCATGTCAACTGGTTAATACTAAGGTGCATGACACCACATTTACGCATCCGGGTTCTCTATGCCCCATCTTACTCTGAAACACTAAAGACCTAAAGAAACAATTACTGAAAAACAAAAATAATCCCCAAATTTTACCATTTCTTCATCTAACATAGGAACTTAAGAGTCTGTTCATACCAATTTTGGGTCCATTAAGAATAAGTCACAGATTTCACGTTTCTAAATCCTAAATGTATAACCATAATATAATCATAACATTCAAGGCATTCAGCGAGGGTGTGATACTAATAAAGAAAATACTATGCACACATATTGCCAGTAACACACACAGAGTAACTGCTTTCTAATCCAGGATCACGTCACATAAAGAAAGGTTTTGAGCCACACTCCAGTGGTCTCCAAGAATACATTAGCTGTCACTGGACCCCAGAGCCCTGAAGCTTGACGTAAAAGTTGAAAGGAAGAAAAGAAGGGAAGGCTAGCATGCTCAAATCACAAGAGTCAGGAGCACACCTTCGCATCAGAGCCCCAACGACCTCTTCCTTCATAATCTTCCCACATTACCTAAGCACCCTTTGGCTCAGTTTCCTGGCTCTGAACTGAGTTTAACGCTAGGAGAACTGTACAGCTCTGACGCGGGCTGAAAGAGCTAGCATGTGTGATACAGTCAGCATGTGGCACTTACTAAGCGCTTTTAAGAAAGTTAGCTGAATTTTGAGTCGCATGATAGCTCAGTGGGTAAAGTGTCTGTCTTGTAAACACGAGGACAAGAGTTCAACCACCAGGACCCACGTGAAAAAATGCCAGGGCCCACGGTAATTCCAGAACAGGGACATGAAGGTAAGCAAACTGCTGGGCTTATTAGGCAGCCATCTTAACATACACAAACAGGTTCAGGCTGGTCAGAGACTTTTTCAAAAGAAAAAAAATTGATAAATTTTGATGAAAAAAAACCCAGTTTTCCTCTGACATTCATATTCACGCACATACATGTCCACATACACATAACACATACATAAACAAATGCACTAGATGGTATTAAAGAAGCCCCTTTCCTCTTGGGCTCCCAACCCTAGCCAAGGAACAATCTGTAACTGATGCCCACCGGAAAAGGAAAAACTGAGTTTTCTCCAAAGGAGTCTCACTGGGTAAAATAACCACACTTTAGGGCAGGCCTCGTGCCCAGGAGTAGCTGGCCTAAGTTTTAGGCCTTTTGCCTCATTTTGCTTTGTTTGGACTTTTTAAAAATCTTATTGGTCTTTTGCTTGTATATTTTAGTTTCCGGTTTTGTGAAATTTTTTTTGTGTGTGGGAGGGGATTCTTGTTTGTTTTTACAAAGAGAAGGGGCATGAAGTAGTGTGGGTGGGAAGTGGAGAGGAAATAAGGTCAGGGAAAAGCAGGATCAAGACATTATATAAAAATGTTTTTCATTAAAAAAGTAAGGGAGGGAGGGAGGAGAGGAAAAGAAGAAAGAAGGAAGGGAGGAAGGGATGGAAGGAAGGGAAGGACAAACAAACACATCTTCAGTACCATTCTACATTACTTCTAGAATTTTTCCCTTAATTACCCAGGACTAACGCTCACACCCCATAGTGCATGGGACACAGATACACACGCACGCACACACGTTCACAGCTGACCCATCCCTCCACCTTTACACCACTCTTCACTCACCTCCCCAGTCTGCTCACTGATTCAGGAAGAGTCTGACCCAGACTAAGGCGCTGATCACAAGCGATAAACCTCAAGTGTATTTTACAACAACAAAACAATACGGTAGACACACACACACACACAAAAAAAAAAAAAACTCAAAATTCTCCACATCTGATAAAAAAAAAAATTGTTTTCAAAAGTCTGCAAAAAAAGTACTCTCATTAGTATCTGTTTATTTCTTCAGTGCGCATGTGCAGCTGTATGCCTATGTACCGTGTTCATGACATGGTGCTGATGAGGAAATCAGGAACAACCTGCAAGAGGCAGTTCTCTCCTTCCCTCTGGGGAATCTAACTCAGGTTTTCAAGCATGACAGCAAGAGCCATCAGCTCACTGCTCCCGGAAATAGTTTTCTTGACCTTCTCAGTAAGCCTTTCACTGTACAAAGTTTTTGCAAGTCTAGTTCTGCTTGTTCCTGAGGATCACAAAACTGAGGCAGAGTTAAGAGCCAATCTACATCATTCAGAAGGAACACTTTTGCACCTCTGAAATTCAAATTTTTACCACTGTTTCTAGTTCCAAGCATTTAAATACCCTGCACTGCATGGTTTCCTTAAACCAATCCAGAAAGAAGCCCAATATATGTAACAAAACAAAAATGAAAATCCTTTTAAAAACTTTTTTAGTTTTTTTTTTTAATACATTGGGTGTTTTGTCTGCAGGTATGTGTGTGTACCACGAGCTTGTAGTATCCAGAGGCCAGAACAGGGCTCTCATCCCCTAGAACTGGAGTCATACTTGGTCATCAGCCACCAAATAGGGACATGAGAATCAGAACCCAGGATCTCTGGAAGAGCAGCCAGTGTGCTCTCAGCCACTGAACTATCTCTTCACTCCCTAAACAAAGACTTACATCACTCTCAAAAGCAAGCAAAACTCAAAGGCTGTGGGAAATGTCTTGAGTTCACCTGGAGAAAGTGGCTGTTCTCTCCAGACATCCTATGGATGGAACATTTAGCAGGTGAGTGTTCCAGTTCAGATTCTTCTGCAAGGTAGCTCCAAGGATGACTGAGAACCAACGTGCACAGTGTCTGCCCAGTCAAGACTTTGTGCTATGACCATCGTCACTGTGCTACAGAACAATTTTCAAGTCCTACAAAGTGAACCGTAATGGCAGAGATGATCATTTACATACCCCAAAAGGCACTGTGCACCCCTTGTTAATGCCTCATTTTCTAACAAAGTAACTTCCCAGTCTTTCTGTAATGTAGAAGCAAGACTAAGTGCAAAGGATGGCTCACAAAATGGTTCTTAAAAAAAAAAGAAAAAAAGAAAAAAGAAAGAAAGAAAGAAATGGTTCTTGCTCTCCTGTGGCAACAAACTGAGCCAGAAGGACAGAGATGTCTGCACAGGGCAAAGCCTTATAAGGTAGGAATGCAGCAATAAGGATGCCCCAGACCACGTGGGCAAGGGGATCTGGTTCTGGGGCCCAGGCAGAAAGTGTACTGGGATGTCACTCAAAGATCTGCCCTTACAAACTACCCACCATCAATACAAAAGGGGATTCTGAGAAGAAATAAATATTCTATATACTGTGACAACCCTCATAGGTTCCAGACTTTGTTTAGGATTATATATTCTTAGGCCTTGGATTTATTAACTTAGTACGCATCGAAGCACTGGTTACAATGTACTAGCAACATCTTGTCGGATCACATTTATTTACATTTAAAATAATATGCATTAAAGTCAAACCATGTAGAAGCACATAAAAACCGTGCTATGTTCATGTCTGCCCCATTGCGGCGCCATTCTTTTAAGACACTCGACTCGAACAGCGAAATGTGTTTCCTTCCACGTGTCTAAGTTCTCCAAACATGAATATGTATGTTCTAATTCTAAAAGCAATATGATTTATCATACATTGCCCCCATCTGTTCTTAAGAGAAACCATGAAAATACAGCTATTTTAATAAAGTCTCAGAGCAAATGCTGAAATAAATCTACCTTTATCCCACAAATTCCTGTCTCTTAATGAAACATGGGTGTTCATCCATGACACAGAGCACAGCTTGGGGCAAGGCGCTCTATCGTATCGGTTCCCCTCTCTTCTCTCAAGGGGGGTGATCATGAGGTGCCTGGGAGGGCCCTGAAGCTTTTCACCGAGGACAATGACTGGCTTCTCCGGCGGCTCCATGCATAGCTAAGCCAGAGTGGCCAACAGATCCAGGTCACGGGCCCCACCGCCCCTTCACTCGCAGCCCTTCCCAGAACTGGGAACAACCAACTCTAGCACGACAGACATCCTAGGCTTACTGGGGATTATTTTAACAGGTCTGCGACGTCTCCCTGCCGAAACACAACACTGACCATGAAGGGAATGCACATGAGTGCACAGCACATCACTATGACAAACAGAAAAACTGGATGAATGGCTGGAAATGTCAAAGAATAGCAATCAGAAGGGAAGCATTAGCAGGTGCTCAGAGCTTCACACAACCCACGGGAGATAAGAAACACTGGATGCAGCCTCCTGTCACCTCAGAGCAGGCAATCTGCAGACATCAGACGGATGTACCTATGAGCCATCAGATAAGGTTAATGTGCTGCGCAGGACTGAATATGAAGCTAAATCATAGACCGGAGTGTGAAGAAGAAAGAGAGCAGTTACTATGTTATAGAAAATTCCCTGACAAAGACTAACCCACGGGCGTTTCTCAGAGTTCCTCAGGACTTCCAAGGGTGTGTCACTTAAGTGGTAAGGGGAAAAGTAAAAGGTTTCTGGCCAAACGACTTTAAAATATCTTAATAAAACGAAGGCCACATATTTTTATTACAAGGTTTCTTACAATGTACACAATGAATGTGTCTCAGAAACGAAAGGCATGTAAAATACATTTGTTGGGGAGACTGAATTTTTAGGGGCTGCTCCTTCTTGGGGAGTCACTCAAGAGTAACATTCTAATTCTATGGACATGGATGAACTAAAACAATAAAGAAAGAAAAAAAATGTATGGATGAAAAGGAAGTAATGGAGCACAGTCACGGAAATAGAGGGAAGTGGGGTGCCTGCAGCAGGCACCTCTAGCACAAAGCAAGGGAGGAAACAGAGTCCAGGGGCTGTCAGTTCACTTAGTCCAAAAGACACAGCCACTGTTGGCACTGGGAATGTCCCCCAGGCCTACTCATTTTATTGTATGCCTACATTAAATGGAATCACATCTATACCTAAGAAACTGAAAACCATCCTATGGCTTGTCTGTACTCCTAAAAAAGTTCCAATAGCCTGGAACATTTGGGAGCTGACACAAACAATAAAAGAGGGGATCAGTGGGAGACTAGATCATTGAGAGTGTGCCCTTCAAGGGGACTGTGGGTCCGGGTCACCGGGTCACTCTTTCTCCCTTTTCACTTCCAAAGGGGTATGCTCCAGTGTTAACCTGCTCACATACCCACGAGGAATGGAGCCACAGTGTACCGAATAGTTTCAAACCACAAGCCGAAACAACCTCCTTCACTCCCTTTGTAAGTGAATTACCTTAAGTATTTTGTTATAGGAACAGAAAGCCGACACAGTATGATATTCAAGCTGGCCATTTCAGAACATCAGTGAGTCCATGCTGGGCTATACCGTTGGCATCACGGGGGTTGCTTCATTAAAAATGTGAATTCCTAGACTCTGCTCTAAGCCCACTTCCCAGATAATGCTGGCAAGACTGGCTCAAAAAGCAGTGGGGATAGAAGCTCGTTAGGAGTAAATTTGGGAATTTTTATAATTAAAGTATTAAGACTTTGAAGATCAAGTTTAAGACAGGGTGCATCATATGAAGTCTATCCTGTGACTCCTTCCCAAAGTGACCAGACAATCAGGTCAAATCCTAACCCCTGGAGCGTTCCCCAAATCATACACCCCACACACACTAGCTTTAGCTTGCCCTTGGAGAGTTCAGCTGAAATCTCCGGTGTTTATTTCACAGGGGTATAATTTTTACACCAACATGCTTCCAGCTTTAGTCAGCGTTCCAGGAATGTTGCCCGCAAAGAATGGAATCGCCAGCCCTACTCATTTTATTGTATGCCTACATTAAATGGAGTCACATTTATACCTAAGAAACTGAAAACCATCCCATGCCTGTCTGTACTCCTAATGACGGCACTTTGTGGGCACCAGCCCTCGTCTTGCTTCCTACACTGCTGGGCGCTTCTGGTAAGATGTTATTAAGAATGCATAGCTCCCAGATACCTCGTAAAGATGGAAGTTAGAGTCAACGCTGTACCTGGGGTTTATATTTTAAAGTCCCATCACTCAGCCATTATACATCAATTATCAGCTAATTAGTCAAGAGGGCTTCTGCTGACCCTCCTGTTCTCCCTTGTAATGATTTGCCAAGTTAACTGAAGCTTCCCTGTTCCACAGAGACTTTGGGTACAGCAAGAGTGTTAAATAAAGTTCACCCACAATTAGCCTTGAAAACCAAAGAGGAAATGTAAGCACATTTTACTGCTTTTCCCCTGACAAAATTTCCACCAATCCCACGGGAAGAGAGCAAATGTTATTTGTTAAATAAGCAAATCATTACTCTCAAAAACCTGCAATATGAGCACAGGCTCAATGCAGTGATTTATGCTCCTCGGTCAGTTATCGCCTTCTCCGCTGTGCTAGATACTTGAAGGGAGCTTGGGTTCACAGATGAGCCTGGGAGCTCTTGCCTACAGCTTCATGGGCTCTCAGCATGGCTTGTCTGCTGGATTCAGCTGTGGAAATACACGAACGTGCCATTACTTAGAAAAAGATCTCCATAAACACAAGAAAAAAAAGAGAGAGAGAAAGAGGAAGCAGCGTGGAAGCATACTTTAGGTGGAGAAAACTGCCTTAGTCCCCCAAAGGCCATGACCTACTGTGGGCCTAACACTGTGCTGTGAAATAAAATCTCAGGCCATGGGGATAAGCAAAAATCTTCTGGCTGACTGGAGGGAGTTTAAACTAACAGAGAAGAAAGTGAGCAACATCCAATCTTGAGTGATGTTGACTTAATGCTGAGAACAGAAAGAACACAGACAATAAACATCTGTGTAATGCTTGGCAGGAAAGGTGAGACTACCTGAGCCTCTCCGTGGCTGGAGGAGAGAGGGTAGGATGAACGATGTGAAGACCAGAGTTGAGGAGAGAGAAGCATGCTGAGAAAGAATGATGGAAGTGGCCCAGAAGACACTGAAGTGATGGAGGCAGAGCCAGAGAGGACTCAACAGCTGCATGACCATGACCATGGGAAAGGTCCTGAAACTCGCGTTTGCTGATCATCTGGAAAACAGAGTGGTAACTCCTCCCAGCTTCATAAGGCTGTTTGAAGAACTGAATAAATAAAAAATGTAAAGTCTCTACTTGCAAACAATCTCCACAACTACTGGATTATTTTAGGTAGCATCTCACTCTCTCGCTCTGTCTCTCTGTCTCGTCTGTCTCTCCCTCTCTCCCTCCTTCTCTCAAGATGAAGGGAAAGTAGTTAACATTATAAATATTTTTATTTAGTATACATTACTGGAATATTTTACGTTTCTAATACCTGGTTTGAAAGCCAGGTCCCCACCAATCTTTCGTAATCAATACAGCTCCTTAATACTTAACGGTTTACCAACAGTAATTCCTCAAAGGCAAGACCTGTTCTATCCATTCGGTTTTGCTCTTCCACAACCTTTCACATGGCCCCCTAGTCAAATAGTTCAGAAGCATCAATCCACAAATGGTTATGAACTTTATATTCATTTTGTCAAAAATTAGGCACGTTGCAATTCTGAGAGATGGAAAGTACTCTGCTTCACTCCTAGAAGTCTCATCAAACAAATTAACTGATTCCTCCTCCTACCTATAGACCCTTGCCTCCAACCTCCAAAGCCATAGTAGCTCAAGTTCATGGACTGAGTTACTGCTTGTTTCAGGCTAATGTATCAGGAGCTGAAAGGAGACAGCACTTGATTTTTTTTCTGCTCTTCTAGCTCTGAATGAAGCCTAAATTCACTGGGATTATGCCAAGTGCTCAGAAGATGCAAAGCCATCCCAAAGACAAGACTGCTTCCCAAGGAAGACAGAGAAGAAAGGCAGAAATAAGAAAGAACGAGCCACAGCCTAGAAGAGCCCTATGGTACTCCCTGGGACAAAGAGCCAGCTCCCACAGGAAGGCAGGAATGATAGGGGAGTGGCTTTAGATTCTGAGAATCCAAGCTCCTACAAAGCATTCTGGGAGAGCACAGGGCTGGGTCAATGGGCATCTCAGGAGAAATCTGACAAAAAAGCCAAGAAGCTCTGAGTTTTCTGTTCTGTTCAAGGACTGTGGGGTATAAGCTTAACCTCGATAAATATCAAGGTACCCCATCAACAATGACTGAGACTAAACAGCCCACCAATCGTTGAAATGGGAGCAGGTAGGGTTTTATTTAAAGAACCATTAGAGAGAGAGAGAGAGATAACACATCTGTAAGTTGAAATAATTAGTCATGTCAACTACAAATATATTTAAAATTAGAGCAGTATAAAGCCTGAAATAAATACCTTTTGGTTAAAAAAAATATGTTGCTTATAAAATTATATGATGTTAACCAAACTACCAAAATACAGAAGTAAGATTCAAATATCACAGGCAACCTGGCTGGAGCCTACACACAGTAAGGTACTTCCTGATTCTGTTTGTGAACTCAGAAGACAAAGAGTAATCTAAGCATCTCTGTAAATGACTGGAGGTGAGTTAGTATTTGTGACTGTGACTGTATTACCCAGCGCCTTGTGCATGCTGAGTCAGCCTTGTTTCCTGTAATAACTCCCACCAATAATGTCTGGAATAGGAGGGACAGAGGGAGGTGGGGGAGGGAGAGAGGGAGTGTGCACAACAGTCAGCACACACTCTTCCCATGTAGAGATGGCTTCACTGGTAAACCGCTTGCCACGAAAGCATGAAGAACGGAGTTCAATCCCCAGGAGTCACATAAAACCCTGCACAATGGTGCATCCTGTAATTCCATCGCTGAGGAGCAGGAGGCTGGAAGGTGGCTAGAGCTTGCTGCTCAAGCTGGTCTAGTCAAATCAGTGTCAGGTTCGATGAAAGACTCAAAAAGAAGTAAGGCAGAAAGCAATTAAGGACACTGACCTCTGACCTCCACAGACACATGCCCGCAAACACGAACACGCACATTCCTCTCCCCGAGGACCCCCGTTTCAAATCCCAGCACAGATATGGTGGCTCACGGCTCCGTGTGATGGTGTAATTCCAGTTCTAGGGGATAGAGCAGCCTCCCCTGGCCTCCACACGCACTGCATGCAACTGCTGCACATTTTTATGCAGGGAAAAACACAGGGCGCACATAAGACATTTTAGTTCGGGGGTGGGGGGGGGGGGGACACTATTAAAGCAGTGTGCTGCAGAAAAGCTCCGGAGCTGAGCACTCACCTAGCAGGCACAGTCTGCAGTGCCCACCAAAGGAACATGAAACCACCCTCCAAACTATGAGTTGTGCCCAGGTTCTCCCTGAAATATTACTTTAAAAAAAAAAGGAGTATTAGTTACTTCTCTGAATTTGAATACCAAAGCTGGAAACCAAAGCAGGAGGGGGTGCCAGGTGGCAGTCTAACCTCATTAACACTACATGGCTTCTTAGAAAAAAACCAAGTAAGACAATGAAAGACATTTAAGACCTATGTCCTTCGGGGTAAATAAGAAGAGAAACGAAATTCTTCCCCAGCTCTCCAAAGATCGTGTACTTGACAGTCAGAGGGACTCTGTCTCCCTGGTGCAGGTAAGAAATCGGTAAGCTTCGCCCAGGATATGTTTCCTTCTGTTCTTAAATGTTTCATAATAAAACAAAACTACAGAAAAAAGCCTCACTTTATTTTATTTATTTATTTTTTTTTGTAGCAACAGAAAGGGTGGAGAATATTGAAAGAAATTCACGGTTTGTGATAAATTACTATCCTATAGTCACTGCCTCTGAACAGCTCCCACTGGTGGACAAGAGGATGGGAAT
Organism: Meriones unguiculatus; assembly: GCF_030254825.1. Lineage (NCBI taxonomy): Eukaryota > Metazoa > Chordata > Mammalia > Rodentia > Muridae > Meriones > Meriones unguiculatus. The sequence goes on from NC_083349.1 coordinate 44,976,864, forward strand.
AGTACGTTCAACATTCAGCATGTAACTATTCAACAATCCGGCATTCAACCACTCGACAGCAACCTCAGCAGGACCTTGCTAACCGTAAATTCTCAGGCTGGAGTCTCTTTACTTCCAAACTAATTCACCTAAGTATATGAAATTTTACCATTTAAAAAGATGAATGTTTCAGGAAAAAAAAAATCTGAGAAATCAAATTATGTTCTAAGGCTAAAGGACTAGTGAGGAAATATGTTGCTTTGGCTAAATTTCACAAGTGTCTGCCCTTACTTCCTCACTGGTATGATAGCAGCCAGTGCTACTTTTAAAACTGCTCATAATAAAAGGAAGACATTTCTTTCTTGTTGTCTATCTTCAATAGAGTGTAACTGACACGCGGGAAATACCGACATTTGAAGTACAGAATGTGTAATTTGTGCTGGATGTGGTGGCATATGCTTGTCATCCTAACCCTTGAGGAGGAAGCAGACAGTGCTAGGTTGAGGCCAATCTCCCCAATGCTAGTTCCGGGGCAGCCTGGGCTTCACAGTGAAGTCCTACCTTCAGAAGCACACACAAATGCAAAGTTGAGCGTTTGAGAATATGCTTACCTATGTCTGTGTGTTAAAAGTTTGAACTATCCTCATGATAAATATCAACTGTACGACAACAGATCACCGTATTGCCAACTATACTCACCAATAGCGAATGTAAGATCTAAAACCATTCATCTTACAATAAATGAACTTTCTAGTATGAATATTTGTCTCACCTCTTGCCTCACTCCCCACCTCCATCCCTTCTTCAAGTCGAACTACTATAGATAGCTTTGTCTGGAGGTCATCTGCTGTTGTCTTTGTTGTCTTTCAGTGGGAGCTTTTCATTCTCTCCCTTCTGCTCTCAAGCTCACTGAACAATCCATGTTGAAACTGCCAAAACAGCAAAGAGTTTTTGCTCTGTGTTCAGAATCCTAGTATCTAGTGAGGAGAAAGCAAAGGGAACGGCCAACTATTCTCCTTTCCATTTCAACAGAGACGACATCTTTATTTCACAAAAATGCCCCACCATCTTCTTGCAAAACTGTGTTAGGGGAGTTAAGGGAGGGTGGGAGGGACAACTGTGATAGTTCTCACTGTACCTCAGAGGTGAAGGCAAGGGGACAAAGATTGGGAAACCTGCCCTGAGTGGCCTTCTGTCACCTGACACCAGCACTGAGAGGAATGTAAAGCCTCCTCCGCCCAGGAGGGAAGAAAGGAGCGTGAAAGAAGTCTGAAAAGAAGACGTATAATTCAGCCTGACCGACTTGTTTTTTGACACGTAGCCTTGAAAAGGACAATTTTTACCTCAGAGACTTGGCAAATGCAAACTGATTTTTCAGTAAGTTGAAACATGCATGCTCCCGAACACATGAAGAGAGAGCGAGGGGGAGAAAGGCCAGGTACCCGAGACAGGGGGGCTGTCAGGTTTCTCGTTTCTGTGTCATTTCTGTTTAGTTGGTCAGAATGAAAATTCAAAACCATATAATTAGATGGTTGTTTATACATGATTAAGCATGAGCTCACAGCTCTCCGCATGCCAAAAAGTCAGAGAGTGGTTAAGGGCAAGAAGGAACTATTAATAAAAGGAAATAAAGCTGTAATACATTTTTTCACTTATGAATAAAAATAATTCAAAGGTCTCTAGGTGAAAAAAGAGGGGAAATACCAACCATGACTTAGGGGCAAGAAAGTAGATGATTTTATAGTGACTAGAATTTGAGAGATACAAAAGCCTAAGCCACTGATAAGAGAAAGCTTTTCCTCCAGTTTTTAATCCTTTTTCTTTGCTTTCGTAAATATAAATTACAATGAGAACATGAAAAAAACTTACCTGTATTGTATTTCTTTAGAATTATGGGAAGTATTCTAGCAAGAACAGTGCGTTCATTTACAAGCATTATTTGTTCTTTATGACTGTCTCTACCAGGAATCCTCTCTGGAGAAGCCAAAAGCTGGCAGCAACTGCGGAAAAGCCCTGTTGTGTTTTGTTGTTGTTTTTTCCCCCTTTTCCACAGTGGTAGAGTTTTCATCCCAAAATCAAGTAAGCCCATCGAAAGCAACGTTTATCCAACCAAAACCTCCACAGAGTTGAGGTAGAACTTCCCAGGCCTCCCAGAGATTCTAGGATCTCAAATACAGTCCATCTGTGACCCATGACCACACCCCCAGATACAGAGAGAAGGCCAGTGGCCAAGTCTTTCAGATGAGAGAAGACCTCATGCAAGCCAGCCCCCTACTCTACCTTAGAGCCACTGCTGCCACTTTCCAAATGGGAAAACTCACCAAGCAAAAATGATAACCTGAGGAGCCAGCCTGGCAAATGAGAACCTAATCTTACAGCTGATTCAATTCTTTTGCTTGCCAGGGCTATGACTAAGTACTTGTGCGCACTGCTATCAAGAGACAGTGTATGGGCATGAAATGACCTAAAGGGAAAAATAAATAAAGCCCAGGGAAGCTCCCGCATGTAAATTCTTTAAGAATTAGACTTAAGTGAACCTAATAGCATTCAAAAGGCCCAATGTCTAAGCATCATAAACACTGGTTTTTTACAGCCTGATTCCCAGAGCCAAGTTCCCAAATCACATCAGTTCTCAGCCTGGCAGAGACCTCCAAATTGCAACTCCCCACCTCTCCTCCTCCCACCAATCTCCTCTTTCTCTCTCTCTTCCCTCTTTCCCAGGAGCATTCTGGTCTGATTCCAGAGTGACCTTCAGTCACCTGCTGTACTCACTCATGCCTCAGAATTTGAGCACAGCACATCTGAACCTACACGGCACACCACAAAAAACAAAAACAACAACAACAACAACGAACACAGGAGCTCCTAAATGAGGGTCATTCTGAGACAGAGATGACCGGAGCACCTGCTCGTAGTGACCTAAACCAGTGACACCATAGTACTCAACTACTGCAGCAATGCCATCTCCCAAGGTGACGTAGAGGTGACGTAGAGCTAACACGTGTTGCATGAGATGGCTACTTTGTACTAGATTCCTCTTCAAATTGTTGCCATCCCTTGTCTAACTCGGTTCCCAGCATGTTACTTGGGTGTTACCCAAGGCTGAGGAGAAAATAGAAACTGCACATCTGTAAAATAGACTCATCCAGCCAGCACCGCAAACATTTCTGTCCTTAGCACTGAAAGGGGCAGAAAAATCTTACTAAATGAATAAATATGTATTACTTGAAAGAGTTGAACGTCTACTCTAGTTCCAGATAAGAAGTGTGATAATTCATTCCTAAACAATGTGTGGCATGTAACTCAAAACCGCTTTTCATCAATAATTAACATTAATAATTAACAAGAATAAACAACAAAAAGGCCTTTTGGAAATGCTTCAGCCGGGCCCTTTCCTCATTCCAGCGGCTGCCCGTTGCCCCTCTCTCCCCTCTGTGTTGGGTTAATAACTAACCCTCCCTCATCTCTGACATGCAACACTACCCAGCAGCAATCCTCCCAAGAATGCATTCGCAGACACAGAAGAATGAAGACTTCTCAAGTCACCTCGACCCGGCAAGTGGATTTCTGCTTCTGCTGCTCTAGACACAGTGCCTGACAGTGGCTTCCCTCTCTCTCCAGCAGGTGTGGGGCGCTCTAGAAAGCTCTCCTCAAAACCTTCTTCTTTATCAGATGGATTCCCTCTGCCTTTAGTGTGCCTCGTAAAAAGACTAAACAGTTCTCTAGATAAACAATAAAGGAAAAGATAATTCAATAGCTCCTCGCAACAGGCCAGAAGGAATGTGTCAGGATGTTTCCTAACTGACACATAATAACAATGCTAATTTATGGGGTACACGGTGATGCTTTGATATAGTCTCCAAGGATTAAACTTTGTATTCTTTCCCAACAATGTTCCCTTTGACTTTTAAGACCTGCACCACCATTCTTTCTCCATTTGACTGTGTAGGAGAACATCTTCACACCAAATGAAAAGGCCACCTTACCCACCATCCCAGGGTTTCCAGCCACCCTCTTCTAACGCCCGGTGTTTAAAACTTGAAGCCCACTGCAACTGGTCGCCTTTCGTCACTGGTTCTTTCATCAAAATGCACATTATGTAGGTAGTATCTTTAGAAGTTTTAACAACTTAGCAGCCTGCATATTATGTATTTACAACAAATGTAAGCTGCAAGCCCAGACACCCTGCTTCTACCTACCTTTGTCCTATACATTACCATCACTCTTTATGAACAATGATCAGAGTCCTCAGCGGAGGCACTTCGTGTTTAAATGACTCATGGCCCTTAGCCACTGCACTTCAAAGTACTGGCAGGAAGACGTCCTTGCACAGTAGTGCTTCCTCAGGAAGTTCCTGCTTGGGTACACGTGTGGGTATAGAGGTGTTTACATCTCGCTGTTCGCTGGGGGTCCCGGAAGATTGCACTGGCATACTTTGCATACATTCCCAGGGCCACTTGCTCTGAGGTTTTATAAAGTACAAGCAGCACACACATTCAGGGACTGCTAAGAGGCTGGTAGCTGAGAGCTTCTGACAAATGCAGTCTAAGAAACAATGTCTCCCTTCAAGTGGAACTGCTGGTGAAGCCAGCCAGCACAGACCGGCGGGAACAATGCTGGGCAGGTCATTAACTTGCCTGGGTCAGAGCAGACTGTGGTGAGCTCACCCACCTTTCTGCAAGCCCCATTTTAGCTGCTGAGTTTATACAAATAAAACCCATAATTTTCTAATGGCTGAACTAGGAATGTGTTCTAAAATAGCTAAGTCTCTGCAAACCCTGCAGAAGACACATGGGGAATTCACAAAGATGCCTCTACAGTCTGTTGTTCAAATGTGCACACTGCCCTGTAAGAGCTACAAACCTCTTATGTGCAAAACAAGCAGCCGTGTAAACACAGAAGAGTAGGGACTCTTTTGACTCTTTTTTTTTTTTTATTTTAAAGCGAAGTGGTTACTGTGGCTTTAGTTGTTTTTTTTTTTTTCTCTTTCTCCTTTTTCTCTTACAGAAAAGAGTGAGCTAGCCGTTAACTGCACAAAGAAGTTAACATTTAACCTAGGGGCTGGAAATGCCTGTGCTCCTAACCCTCCCTCCCCCTTCTTGTTACAGAGAAAATGGCTTCAGGAAGAATCTTACTAATTATGGCTGCTTTGGAGTGAGATCTGGCTGCATCCGTTTCCTTCGGCACTCACAGCCATTTTGCACATCTCACCACATGGGCCCCTTCATACGTACTCGAGCTGGGGTCCTCCTGAATCTGTGACCAGCTCATCCCGAATCCCCAATATTCCCAACAACAAAGAGCAACTGGTTTTACCCCTTCCTTGAAATTAATTTTCCAGGTTTCTGCCTTGTAGCCCAAGTTCAAAGTGAATCATCCTTCTTCCATCTACGAGGTAGCGCTGTTTTTATGCAACTTTTATTAGGTTATTGATCAAGTCTACCCCTCCCCCTTAACTAGCAGGTAGATGAGAATAGACACTGTGCCTTATCTGCCTGTAGGGCCATATTTCCTCTCCCCGGCCCCTAGCCCAGGCCAACGCTTCCTGCAGAAGACGGGCAGTAAGGTGATGGCTACCCCAAGCCTGGAGCATGTTTTGATACAGGTAGGTAAGGAGAGGGTAAAAGAAGAATAGGGTTTTATTATTTAAAGTGGGATGCGAAGTAAAAGTGAAAAGGGATGCCTGCTGAGACACTCAGTGGGAGTGGCTCAGTGCCTGGCAGCCATTTCTAACCTCCCCTTGGCCCTCATTACACACACACACACACACACACACACACACTCACGCACTCTCCACACCTCAGGAACCCACAGCTCCCCACTGAGGCAGCACTTTCCAAAGCGTCTGACTCATCGCCTTTCTGTGACGCCCTTTGTGGAGACAGGCGAGAAAAGCAGGCCTGCCTGTCCTCCCCCCCCCTTCTTGGATATCACAGGACCCACGAGGCAGGCAGACAGGTTAACTAGCCAGCAGCCAATGAACACATTCCCTTCCAGACTGACCATCTCATTGGGATAACTACCCTACCGTAACTACCGTAACTTCTACCCATACTGATGACTCCTTTACATGTTAAAAAGAAGAACTGATATTAATGAGAGGCTTGCTTGGGGGATCTCTAGTGCAACTAATAATTTTACAATTCTGAATATTATCTTCCCATTTCACAGAGAAGAAAATCCAAGGCTCAGAGAGCACAGTACTTGCTAAGAGCAAACATTTGAAGGTTACTTAGGGTTAACTATCGCTGTAACAAAACACCATGGCCCAAAGCAAGAAAGGGTTTCTTTGGCTTACTCTTCCAAATCAACATTCACCACTGAAGGACTTAGGGCAGGAACTCACAGAGCAGGAACCTGCAGGCAGGAGCTAATGCAGAGGCCCTGTAGGGGGGCTGCTTACTGGTCTGTTTCTCTTGGCTTGCTCAACCTACTTTCTTATAGAAGCCCAGAGATGGCATCATCCACAATGGACTGGGCCCTCCCCTATCAATCACTAAGAAAATACCTGGGGCTTGCCTACAGACTGATCTGGAGGGACTTTCTTAACTGAGGTTCCCTCCTCTCAGACGACTTTAGCTTGTGACAGGTTCACAGAAAAGTAGCCAGGGCTGGGACCAAGTAGCCCAGGCAGAAAGGGCACCCAGGTGTGTAGGAGTCCATAGACAAATGAACAACCACTTCCACATGGAAAAGGCAGAGGATGGGCAGAAACCCAGGCATCTCTGAGATAGACCGAACACCCTCAGTCTTCGACAGCTCAGCTTCTGTGTGTAACCAGCAGACGGGAGCTGCACCAAAACCTTCCCTGGGTAGGAACATCAGTGATGGCCGGTCCTCGTGTACCGACAGATTAACACTAGAGCAACCTCAACAGAATACGGTCATGTCTATCTAGTTGTCAATGTCTTACTTTTGGGAAATCATGGTGCCTAACACGTGCTTATTTGTTCACTGGTTTATTTATTTACTCAGGATCCAACAGCCTGGTGTTAACTGTAACACAAACTGATGATTGGGAAAGTGAGGTTTTCAAGAAGGTTGTTGGGATATGAAAGGGGAGGTGGTGGTGAAGATGACAACGATGATATTGAGAACACATAAAACTACCCATCTGCATAAGCCTTTCTGTAGAGAAGACTTGCCGACTTACTGTTAACTCAGTAGCCTGGCATGCACACAGCTTACTAGGATTCAGTAGTTTATGGTCATCTATGCAATACACACAGCCCTGCATGAACACAACAAATTCCTATGTAAACCTAACCTTCTATAAAACCAGTGTCCACCAGACAATGTACCTTGAAAACATTACACATATAGCTGGCTTAAAGGTCTTTTAAAAATAATTCTTCCTCAGTAGCCTGTGTCTTCATCTTGCAGAACTACAACTACGTAACAGTAGTAGCAGAGGCTAACCAGGCAGCAGCAACTAGCCCAGGCACACAGCAACTGTTTTCTGCTTTCACTATCCAGCAAAAACATTACCGTGAGGCACACAGAAGTGTGGGTACATACGCAGGCAGACTCAGCAGTATAGCGAACAGGAGACCTTGCCACGGCAGAGTCACTGGGTCCCATTTGATGTGTGGCTATGTGGCTGAATGAATTTGGCCAAATCACTTCAAGCACCTTGGTGGCATTGTGTAATGAACTAGCTACCTCCCAGCCTTATGAAAACCCAATGCTCAACAAAGGCAAATTTCCTCTCATTCCTGCAGCTCACATCTGAAATACCTTAAACACTCATAACTTAAAAAAAAAACTACCTTGAAACTAGAATTAGTGATAAAAACAATTACAAGAGTTCCCCTATGAGAAACAGATGTATTCCTGCTCCCACTAGACTCTGAATTTCAAGTGTAATGCACCAGAAAACACCTTCTTTGTTTAACAGACATTAAAACTCGAATCCAGAGGTAAAGTGACTGCCTAGACAAATAATTAATAGCACAGTCACTCCGTGCATGTACACCAACATGCACACGTATGCACAAACTGTGACACACATACACACACACACACACAAGTTTCCTGGCAACCAAGTGAACATGTTTTCTTCTTCTGTATCCCGCTCCCTTTACTGGCTATAAAGTAAGAATGAGGCTTACTGGAGCAAACACTTTGGAGTCACATAAAAGCATCTTGCACTATCAAATCAATGAAGAAGAGCATACGGTAGAACCTACCTAGTGAGCAGTGGGTTTAGAAGTGTTCCTCAAAGGTAGCGAGCTGGAGGAAGAAGCAAGTGAACAGAGAGGAGGGGACGGGCGAGAGAAATAATGAAATACCAGAGACCCCTCTGCTGCCGCTGTGCTTAAAGATCAGTCTACTTAAGAGTGCAAGTGAGATCTGAAAAGGGTCCCAGAAGATTCCTCTCTCCTCCTTTTGTCTTCAAACCCAAAGAATTCAAAAGCCTTCGTTCCTACTGACCAGACTAAACGTCTGCCTCTGCAAAGGCAAAGAGAACTGAGACTGGGTAGCTTCAACATTTTATATAAAGAGACTCGGGGTGAATGTGCTCCTGTGTTCTTAAACCTGAAGTTGGAGGAGAACAGCAATTAACCACAGGTTTCAGGAGAACAGGGCAGGGTGACTGCTCTGCCAAACGTAAATGTGCCATGGAGCCAACACAGAGGTTACTCGGGAACAGCAAGCCCCTTGCTAAGAAGAGGAGAGAAAAGGTTTCATTTGAGCATATCAAACTTGACAGCATAATTTTTTTTTAAAGATTTCCATCTCAAAGGAAGTTTACAAGCAGTGGGTGAGGCTAGCGGGCTCTTATTTCCTGGCATTGTAAGAATTGCAGAACAATCGTCCAATTAGCTGTTATGGACTGAGGGAATTCCTTTGCATTGTGGCCTTACTTTCTTTGTCTTTTGCTCTAAAGAAAAGCTCTGCCTTCAGGAGCCTGAAATCCTGGAAGGGCTCTCCTCTGTCAATGAGTTTGGATGGAGGCCCCCTGGTACTGAGACCTCGCCTGGCAATGAAGCATAAGAAGCAACTGTCCCTAGTTAATCAGCTCTTACCCTCCAGCGGGCACAGCCCTGTCAGAGACAGAAAATGGGCATTTGGGGTGAAGACACTCAGTCCTTCTTAAGTCCAAAATGCTTGCTCATATGCCTAGAAAACTTAGAAACATCACATAACGTTCAATTCCATTCAACAACTAGTTGGGAAACTCCCTGTTCACATGGATCTTATTTGAAGAAACAAGAGCATCAAATGCTCCCACAAACTTTATCTCAACCCAGACAACCCGCAGGTAACTAGAATTCACCACGGCCATTAAAACCTCTGACAGAGACACTCAGGAAGGAGGCGAGAACTGTTCCTCCTGCATCCATCAACCACAAAGAACACACTTGCCCTGAGAAAGCAGAAATGCAACTCAAACACAGTAAGAACTTTCTAGAAACCAGAGGTTTGAGGATTCTTTGTGCAGCACGGAGCTCTTGCCTTCGGAGGAAGCAGAGGTAGGACTGGCTGCTAAGGATACAGCAAACAGTGTAGGATGAAGAAGAAACCTGGTCTACCACACACTCCTATTGATTTGAAATGGGGGTGGTATAACCTAACTTCTCAGTTGTGAAGACAGAAGATTAAATGAGGTACCAAGTCCCTTCCAACTTAAGCATTTCATTAAAAAAAAATCACATCTACTCTTCTCATCAAATTAAATTTCAGAATTGCTATCTATGCAAACAACCCAACAGTGTTTCCATCAAAACTACTAAAAAAGAAAATAAAATCCAATATGGTGACAGGACATAACATACATGATATAAACAATAGGTTTCTTACATACTATCAATTATACACTTCAATTATATAATTCAAAAATTTTTACATTCCCAGGAAGAGCATGTAATACAAAGACTGCTACAGTGTTTCCATGAAGACATGAATATAGATATATACATATTCCTAGGAATAAAAAATAGATATAGCAAAGTATGTTGATGCTTCTGAACTATTTTATAGTTTACTATAGTCTTAAAGTATTTTGATGCTTCTAAACTATTTTATAGTTTACTGTAGTCTCAGCTTCTGTGTTCCTGATATTTCATTGTAGGGAAGTACGTTGTGTATCACAGAAGGTTGAAAAGGACTCGTTAAAATTAACACAGAGCAGAATCATAAGATTATGACCTCAGAAATATGATAATTAGCACATGAGGACTTTGTACACTAATAAGAAAAAGGATCAATAAATAAAAGGGCAACTGTGTGGCACAACTTAAGGGGAAAATGAAAGATGATTTTTTTAAACAATTTTTATTTTTTATATTAATTACAGGTTATTAACTTTGTATCCCAGCTGTAGCCCCCTCTCATTCCCTCCCAATCCCACCCTCCTTCATCTCCTCCCTGCCCCTCTCTAAGTCCACTGATAGGGGAAGTCCTCCTTCCCTTCCATCTGACCCTAGTTTATCAGTTCTCATCAGGACTGGCTGCAATGTCCTCCTCTGGGGCCTAACAAGGCTGCTCCTCCCTCGGGGTGGGTTGGGGGTGGGGGACAGTCCCTGTTCCCCTTAGGAGGGAAACCCTCTTGGATGCTGAGCTACCATGGGCTACATCTGATAAGGGGTTCTAGGTTATATCCATGCATGGTCCTTGGTTGGAGAATCAATCTCAGGAAAGACTCCTGTGCCCAGATATATTTGGTCCTTGTGGAGATCCTGTTTTCAGGTCTTACTAACTCCTCCTTCTTTCTTATGATTCCCCGCACTCTGCCCAAGGTTTGGTTATGAATCTCAGCATCTGCTTTGATACAGGTAAAGTCTTTCAGAGGCCCTCTGTGGTAGGCTCTTGCCCTGTTTATTATTTTCTCCTACATCCAATGTTCATCCCATTTGTCTAAGTGAGGATTGATCATATTACCCCGGGTGCTCTTTCTTGTTTATCTTCTTTAGGTGCCCATATTTTAGTATATTTATCCTATATTATAGGACTGTATAAGTGAGTATATACCATGTGTGTCTTTCTGCTCCTGGGTTACCTCACCCAGAATGATCTTTTCTAGTTCCCACCATTTGCCTGCAAATTTCATGATTTCTTTGTTCTTAATTGTTGAGTAGTATTCCATTGTGTAAAAGTACCACAATTTCTGTATCCATTCCTCCACTGAGGGACATCTGCGTTGTTTCCAGGTTCTGGCTATTACAAATAAAGCTGCTATAAACATGGTTGAGCAAATGTCCTTGTATACTTGAGCATCTTTTGAATATATGCCTAGGAGTGGTATAGCTGGATCTGGAGGGAGCACTATTCCTAATTGTCTGAGAAAGCGCCAGATTGATTTCCAAAGTGGTTGTACAAGTTTACATTCCCACCAGCAGTGGAGGAGGGTTCCCCTTTCTCCACAACCTCTCCAGCATGTGTTGTCACTTGAGATTTTGATCTTAGCCATTCTGATGGGTATAAGGTGAAATCTCAGGGTCATTTTGATTTGCACCTCCCTGGTGGCTAAGGATGTGGAGCATTTCTCTAAGTGTTTCTGTGCCATTCGATATTCCTCTACTGAGAATTCTCCGTTTAGCTCCATACCCCATTTTTTTTTTTAATTTGGATTACTTGATTTTGAAAGCTGATTTTACGTTTACATTTATAAATGTTCTGATTCGTCTGTGGCTGTGGTAGAAAGCAATCTTGTGTCTTAGCATTCTTAAAGCAGTAACTTTTGCTTTCTATGGCCCGGGGGATTAAAATGGGCTGTGTGGAGTCTTCAAGGGCACTGCAGTCAGATGTACTTGAAGGCTGGAAGGATATCTGAAATCCTTCGCTTCCATGCTGCCTAGGACGCTAGCTGTCAACACTGGGCTCACTTGGGACCATCAGTGGAAGCTCATGGCCAAGGCACATGACTATGGCTTCTCACAGAATGGAGGCTGCTTCCGAGAGGTGGAAAGCAGAGGCTTTCATAACAGCTAAGAGCCATGCCTTCAGGCCTTGAGAGATTGGGGGAGGGGAAGGACGGTATGGTGTAAATTGCTTGATATACCAACATAGAAATCTGACCTCAGTGGTCCAGCATCCATCTAAAAACTGGGCGTGGGGGCTGGGAAAGCAGAGACACATAGAGACTGCGAGACCCACCTGACAGCCAGTCAAGCTTCCTAAAAGCACTTGAGCTCCTGGTTCTGTGAGGAATCCTGGTTGCATAAGAAAAGTGGAGTGTGATAGAGGAAGACACTTAATGATGACCTCACGTATTCAAGTATGGATGAGTATGCCCATCCACAGGTACAAGTACAAACCCTCCCACACACACTATATACATACATACATACATACAAACATACACACACACACACAAACACACACACATATATATGTATATATATACACATATATATATGACTGTCATGCCTACAACTGGAGCAGATCAATTTCTGCTTTGCTGCTGACTACACCAGTCTCTAGATTCAGAAGGCAAGAGAAACACTCTTTTCCTGACCATGGAAAAACAGCCACATACCAGAAGAGCACAGGGAATGAGACCTATGGCTTCATAATCCCAGGAGAATAAAGAGTAAAATATTCAAAACAAAAATACGAAAGAACTAAACAAAGATGTATTTGAATTTTCATTTCATCTGAGATGTGAAAACGAAGACAAACACTTTAACTATAAAAAAAATATGTTGGCTTTAATCAAGGTGACAAAGAATAAAAAAGCCAACAGAAGACTGGCAAATCAACTAGAATTCTATATAAAAGCATTTAGAAATGATATATGAAGAGTTTTTTATATAAATCAAAACTAATGACAAGAATTTTAGGACTTAAATAGTTTCTAATAGAGGAGACAAAAAAAGACAACATTCTGCCAGCAGGTTGAGCTGACAGAGTATGTTTGATGTAAACCTTTTGAGAGAAGACTTCTTAGCACGGTAAAGGCCTTTTAGAATGTTTATTTCACTCCATAATAGACCCTGGAAAAAAATTAACAGGTTTACACCACCACTTAAATGCTATTTGAAATGACACACTTCTGTTTTTGAGTCCATAATTAAATAAACTGTGGTTTAACTATAATACATGTGATGAAAATTCTTCTGAACTTTCACCAAAAGAACACTGAAGTACACGAGGAAGTCCATACACATTGTGAGAAAACAGAATCTAAAACTTTATTTATATGAAACAATATTTACACATTTGTCTCTAGCCTAAAAATATTACTGGTTATCACCACATCTGTGAGGTAACAACAGGTCCTTTTATTTTATTCTATAATCAGTATTTTTAAATCTCTCACAGTAAATATGCAGGCATTGTTTTTTTTAAAAAAAAATACAATTTAAAGAGAAAAAAAAAACGTAATGTTCGGTAAAAGACTAACAAGGTCACATGCTCACAAGTTACTGCCAAGAGATAAAAAGCAGGAGAACAAGCACAGTACTGCAGCCAGTGACCTGGGAGGCACTGACCCGTTCCCGGCCCGTTCGTCAGCAGCCAAGCCACTTTCTCAGGCTCCTGTTCCAGCCGTGGCACACGGTCCTGTGCAGTGTGTCCACTGTGGTAACTTTACCAGCTTCCGTCTCCCCACCCACTTGTTCTCAGTGCTGAGCTCACAGGGTTTCTGGCCACATGGGCCTCTTTTTTGGTTTGTTTATGAGGCAGGGTCTCACTAAAAGGCCCCATCTGACCTGGAACTCACTAGGAAGACCAACCTGGTCAGGATCTCTCAATCCTCCTACCTCAACCCAAGCCCTGGGATTCTACTCACTTTCCACCGTGCCCTGTTTTCACAGGCTTTTCTAATATAGTATACAGTGGGGGGGGGGGATTCCACAGGAGACATTATCCACTAGCAATCTGCTGACTAAAAGTCTTCCTGGGCTTGAGGCTCTTCACCAGCTACAATAGCTGCTGTTTCTTCAGAAGTGTCCCCATCCCCCGCCTCTCAAAGCATGCTGGGAAACTTTTAAAATCACAGACCCAGACTGCCGGGACCCACTCAAAGCTTCTGAACCAGCGGATGGCATGCCAGCTCTCATCTGTGTCTACAAGCTCTCAAATGGCGGGGTAAGCCCTTTGTAGCTGTGCTTTGAAAACCACTACTTCAGATCACTCTTCCCAATTACTCACATTAGAAATACATTATTTTGCTTCTGATATATATACATACATATGTATATACTTCCCACATATGAAAGTCAGAGGACATTTGCTGGAGTCAGGCCGTTCCTTCTGCCATGGGGATTCCAGAGATGAAGCTCGGACCATAAGGCTGGTCAGCGAATGCCTTCCCCCACTCTGAGCTGTCTCACCAGACCAGGATCTATTACTAACACGTTTAATCATGAATAGCCCAAATAAATCTCGGAATTGATCACTCCAGTTCAGTATGGAGCAGTACATTCAAAAAGAGAGTCCAATTACACATGGCGGCTCATACCTGTAATCTTAGCACTAGAGAAGCTGAGGCAGGAGGATGGCACGTCGCAGACCAGCTGGCTTAACAGGGCCTGTTTCAAATGAATAAATAAATAGAAGCATAGTTTTAAAAAAATCATTGCTTATAATTTTCTAACATTCTTCTTGGTCGACAACCCTGACAGCCTTCAGCAACCATGAAGCCTCCCTTCATTCTCTACTCTCCCACATGAGAAAATATATTCTTCTCAACATTCCTAGAGAAAAGAGAATCTTCCTTTCCTCTCTTCTCATGAAAGCACCTTTTATTCTGCTGTTGTGTCATCTTGTAAGATTACTGCCTCCGTCTGATAACCTAGGCCTAGTCCTGGAAGCCTCTAACCTCTATATAATCTAATCTAGGCCTAGAATATTTCAGCCTTTGGGATATATTACTGAATAAGCTCACCCTTTCTAACTCTGTCTGAACATTGGCTGGCTGGTTCAACTCAGCTGTTCTGGCTCAAATGCCTCCCCAAGCTGACTGATTCAAACTGGCTTCTCTCACTTCTGACTGAACTGCTGTTTGGCCTCTTAACTTTAGCAATCTGATCTAATCTTGTTCCTTGTTCTGTCTTCATCTATGTCTAGCTTGTTCTCTCTTCAACCTGTCTCTACACAACTCTCCCCTTAAAACTGCCTCCACAAACTGAACTGCCACAAACTCACCTCCACTGCACTGCCTCTCCACTGGCTGCCACCCAACTTATGGCCTCCTGCACTGACTAAACACTCACTCTCTCTTCACACTCTCCTAAATCACCTCTCTTTCCTGTGCTGTTCTTCTGAGAATTGGGTGGATCCTATTCTGTCAAATCTTCCCTGATTCCTCACTTTGTCTGTCCTTCAATTAGACATTGTTTGGGATTATAGGTAAATACTAAGGGTGTGTCTGTATTCCAGCCAGAGGGCTTAAAGGTATGTAGTATGTCTGCATTTCAGCCAGATCACACAGACCTAGAAGACGTTTGGATGTGATCAGAGCAGCCATGCTTTGGGACTAAAATTCCTCTACATCTTCTCATTCTTTAATCAACTCTCGGCCTCTTCCAATAAAATGTCCCTCCCCCACTCCCATTCCTCTTTTTGTCTCACAATATATAAAGTAGCAGATGAGGCCAACCTCAAAATAGTTGAGGTGAACTTGGTAGAGTGAGGTATTCTGGATAATCATGAGATGTCTTTCTTTTCTAGTAGCACTGTTCCTTGTGAATAAAAGGAAAGAGATGCAGAATCACAAAAGCTTTGTCATTTCACAGGGTACTTCTTCCACCCATACATCCTTCAGCCATTTGATATACAAGGAGCATGTGCCTGTTGTATAACAGTACTGGATTAGGAACTGAGAAATTTGAAGGAAAAATGGTATCAGTTAGGAGGTGACTGGAGCACAAAGACTTCAGGCTGAAAAGTAAATTCAGGACCTAATTTTATGCCCCTAGAACCTTGAACTCCATGGAAATTATCTGAAACACCTTCTTCTGAGCTTTATTTACTGTCCATGTTGACAATAGCCCTATACACTGTGGCTCTAAGTCTGTTTCTTTGAGCCTAGATATGACTGTTGCCATCTTGAAGGGTCATGGCCATGAGACACTCATACCAAGCTCATTAACAAGGACACAGAGGCTGAAGAAGTCACAAACCTTCTCCACCAGACCCTCACAAGAGCCGTGAACAAACTCTAGCCATCCTAAGCATGACAAACATGACTGGCAGGCCTTGCTTTTCTCCCCTATTCCCTCTACCTTGCTAAAAACCAGTAGATCATTCCTAAAAATAGCCATCAAGGTCTGTTCCCTTACTTGGCCACCTCCTCTTCCTGAGGCTTACTACCAAGGTCTAGCTATCAAAGTATTGATGTCCACCAATCTAAAGCCTCCTTTGATTGAGCAATTAAAATTAAGCACCTCATCCTAAAGCATGGTTTCCCCTTTGAGCTTTATAAACTGCCATTTGCCTATGTACCAAGTCTGTCCCCTCTCTAACCAGAGGCAGTCCTCTGTCCCACTCCAACACAAATACTCCTTCCCCCCTCCCTTGTTCCTTTCCCCGTCTCCTTCTTCCTCTATCTCCTGTCTTTCTCTCTTGTTCCCTGTCCTCTTTCCCTCTGGGGCAAATAAATCTTCTTTGTGCTGAGAACTTGGTCTTGGGGTATCTTGTGCCAGTTTCGGTCCCTTCAGGTCTTCTTTCACCAACACTATGCAAGAAGACACAATTCACTGAAGCAGGAGCACCATGGGTCCTGCTGCAGCTCTAAGTCACCCAGAGCAACTCTCCAGTGGTGCAGCTCCGTCATTCACCATGCTGTGGATGGGATCCTCAGCAGTTCAGTCTTCCATAGGTTGACAAACTTCAGGGTGGTCTAACCTTTGAGTCACCCATGACCATGTTTATCCCAATAAACTCTTTAGTTCACCAAAATGGATCTGGACAGAATCCTTGCTTTGGTTTCCCTAGGGTAAAACCAAATTTTAGGATGAACAGACAATTCTTTGTGTCTTCCCAGCAATAGTCTCATGATTTCCAAAAAATTGTCCTTATGTACAAGGAGGGCCCTAAGAGAAACAACTCTTTAGGAAGGAAAAGCAATAGGGTGGAAATCCAGCAAGTATCTGAGACAAGTAAGGGGCTAACTAGAGATACAGCTCAGTGGTTAGGAGCACTTTCTGTTATTGCAGAGGACTCGGCTCCAGTTCCTAGCATCCACATGGAGTGGCACCTAACCACTGCCAGTTCCAGAGGGCATCTGATGCCACCTTCTGGCCTCTGCAGTCATATGCACTCATATGCACATACCCACATAAATATGAATAAAGTTTTTCAAGCACGTGGGACAAGTCACATCCCTACAACCATGGTCACAACGTCACTGAAGAAGGTCTTGAAATCGGTCCTCTGCTTTGGCTTGTACTCTCTCCCATACCAGTTTCCAGAGTTCCGTGTCAGGGGCAACAGCACCAGCAACACCAAGCAGCTTAGGCCCCGCCCCAAACCTCCTAAATCAGACCCTCTGGAGATGGAGACCTCATGTCGGCATCTTAACGCCATCAAGGACTACAGATGCACCATCACGCTTGCAAAGCTGTGCTCAAACATCTGTTAACAAGCTTGCTCCTCTAACATTAGCACATGCTACAGGACTTCATGCCTTGCCAGATTTCTTCATTTTTTTTAAAAGAGTGCTTTTTTAAGTACCTGCAGGATTATAATCCACTTGCTGAAAGGTAGACCTGCATTACCTGTTACTAAGGCACCACCTGACCAGGGAGACGCTGACTGAAGTGATAAATGCCAACATTAACACTCTATTTATTCAAGTCTCTGGCCTCACAAACTGGCACAGCTTGCCCTCAAAGCAGGACTGGGTCTTGCATATCTTCTAACAGTCTCAGAGTTCCTGACAGAGCATGTTTTTAGACGAAACTGAAAAGAGTCCACATGAGAATTCCTGTTGTACAATAAAACATCCACATCCTGTCTTTTAGAATCTTTGCTCTCTGTTTGGGGCAGGGGAGAAGGGGAAATGGAAAGATGATTATTTTTAGAACCAGGGAATGATTTCTCACTGAATGAAACAATATAAAAACTTAAATGGAGTGAAAATAGTATGTTGTTGTTAATCGTCTTGACTCTACTAAATTATAACCTATAAACCCCGCAGAACTTGACATAAATATCCTATCCATGTTTACAGACATGTAAATGGCTGTTTCCTCCTGTAGTTCACGGTTTACAGGAGGCTTTACCCTCATTTCCCCCAAATTGTTTATAAGGGGAAAACATGTTACCAAGATGTCAGTAACCAGGCACAATTGGAAAGTACGTGGCCCACATCACATATGTATTCTGGGAGCCTTTATCTGTACTTAATTAGTTTAGCTATTGCCTTCGTGGTTCATTTAGATACCCCATGCTTCATTAAGTATCAACAAATTTTATCCTCAAAAAAAACAAAACCACTTTTGGTAAAAACATGAGCATCTCCTCAAGCGTTAATGGGTCTGTAGCGTGCACGCATGTCTATCAAGACTGACAAACCCCAACTGCCATGGTTGCAGTACCCCGAAGTAATATGCAAATTTGGTTCTATAGTTTAACATGCACGCCTCATCCACACATTTTCTTACAGTAGAAGGGGGAAAAAAGCCTTTTCTCTTCCAGAAACGATGCATCTTTTAAGCTTCTATTTTTATTTTGTCAAGAATGCTACTTATGTTTCATAAGCTTCTTTCCTCTGTTACATCAATTCCAAATTCCTCCTTATCGCAAAGGCAAACTTTAAGGAACTTCCAGTAGCATGAGAGACTGCTTTCAATAATCAAGTGTTCTTTACTTTATCATTTTTGCCCAAAGAGGGCAGTGGTCAGTTTCTGAGCTCTGACCAGCCCCCACCCCACCCCCTGCCACCAGAGAGTTATCTGGACAATACTGATTGCCAGGGGCAGGTGAGTATGGGTAGGGAGATCAGGAGCAACAGGAAAGACCATAGAAGCAGGACCCCCTACTGCCCTTCCTCCTAGACCATTCATTTGTCCAGCCTGCTGACATGCCAAAGCTGTCACTTAGTTCCTTCTCCCCTATCTCCCACTTTCCCTACAGAATGTTAGTCACACATTCATTCATTCTTCTATCTATCCATCCATCCATCCATCCATCCACCTAAAAATGTATTGCTGATGATGGAGATGGCTCCCCTGCCACTTCCATACAGTACAGCGGAGAAGGAATGCTCAATTAAACAGGAAATGGAAAAACGAGAACGGTCATATCAAACAAACCTAAGTTCCATAAAAGCAATGTCACTAGTGGAATGGTGGCTGTAGACTGAATGGTAGGCAAGAACTGTGGATTGGTGCTATGAAAGAACATGGTGGTGGAGGGAAGAGCCTCAAGGGTGAGAAGCAGCTAAGAATAAAGGCCATAAATTGAGCTGACTTAGCTTAGTGGACAGAAATCCCCAAATATAGCGGGTACCTAGAAGTGGGCGCATTGGTGCTGCATCAATCAGCCTGACTCTACAAACTAATCTCACGAAGAGCTGGGGGCTTGTGACTCGCTGGAGTCTGTTCTTCTAGCACACAGTCCCATATCTTGTGCAGTGTCCACAGTATGAGTTCAGTGAAGGAGCCCAGGGGACTGTCTCCCAGAGCTGCGGACGAAAGGCACACCGGAGACCTTCAAACTGTTTTCTAGAATTTCTGTCTTTTCTCAGTGCCCTATTTCAGCATCATACTTCATTTGTTCTGTACACAGACAACCCTTACAGGCTGGAGAAGGCTTTTTACACCCATTTTTATATCATAGATAATGAATTGTGTGTCCATGTGATTTCACTGATCCTTTGAGTGGCCAACAGTGAAATGCATTTAGGAGTCAAGAAGTAGAAGCTCGGAATATAAGCAGGAAGAGTTTTAAAAGGAAGTTGAGAGTTGACTGCTCTTGCCTTAGTATTTATTTAGAATGTACTTCAACTCAGCCAATAGTGGATACCCAAAAATGAGCACTAATATTCACAACCATGTTATCCTTGTCATTATCATTACCATCATCAACTCTCTAAACACAAGTAATGTAAATGAACTCTCACAGAGAACTTTACTATCTTGATAGATGAGGAGAAAGAGGAAAAAGGGACAGCCTGTTAGGAATACTTTCATTTCTATGCTAAAACACATTTCAGTGCTTCCAAATTTGGCCTATCTGTTTTGCCTGTGGTAAATAAGAGGCAATTTTTGAATAATAGATGAATGATGCCTGGTTTCATTTTCTCTAAATAACTTTTGATGGTGATGAAGACCTCACCAGGTTGGCTCTGACAGGCCTCAGGACCACCTTCCCAGGTTGGCTCTGACAGGCTTGGAGACCGTGATATATCCACAAAGCCAGAGCAACTACATTGGATATTTGTGGGAAACATAAGCTTGCTGGGTTTATGCACACCAGTAAAAATTCCAAAGGACTCCGATGCCAGGAAAATGCCTTATTTTGTCAGAAAGTACATCTCCCACACAGCAGCAGGCCTGGCATAGCTTGAGCCACATGTTAAAAACAAAGCAAAGTGACATGCGATACGGGCCTCACTGCCTGATGACAGAATCCACGAGCTGTCTCTGCTCTGAGCTTTTCTGGAACGAACTTAGTCCGCATAGCCCAAGCCTGCTTCACGGTTGTGCCTTATTATCTACCACTGTTGCTTTCAGCCGAGCCCTTACCTCTTAGTTGGCTGAGATTCATTTCTCATTAGGATCTCAAGATTTATTCCATTTACAAATAAAAGTATAAAATTCTAAGGAAACTGGTACTTTCCAGTCTATTAACTATATAGCTAAGGTAGTATTCACAAATAGCTTTTTTTTTAATTTCAGGAACCATGCAGATGCTATCACAAGCATATTTAAATCAACTGACAGGTAAGATAATGGGTTTTTCCCTCACAGTCTGTGTGATAACTGTGATTCAGTATTTCTAGTGGTAATCCTTGTTACTCACAGTATACTGATTTTATGAAAGTCAAATATTAAAAGATTAAAAGTCTCTTTCATCAAATCCTGCCTTGTGGATTTCTAACACTTGTTCTGAGCACACACCAGGTAAAAAGAGCTTTTACATGCCATAAAGCAAGGAACCATGATGGTGCTGGGTACCCCTTCATCCTTTCCCTCTCTTGTTCTTCTTGGCTATTTGTCTTTCTCCCTGCCATCCAAGCCCAACTAGAGCAAGGTACCTTTCTTTCTGCCTCAGTGTTCTGGGCCTACCTTAACAACAGTGACACAAAGTAGACAACTGTAGGCAACAGAATTTTACTTCCTTGGAGTTCCAGAATCCATAAATCCCTGTGTTTTTGAGTCATTTTCTTTCTGAAGGCTCTAAGAGAAGATCCTCCTTGCCTCACCCTAGCATCCAGAGACTGCCAGCAAGCTTGCTCCCTTGTTCTCTCACAATGCTCTCCCCACGATCACCCTCTATGATAAGATCAGCTTCTATTCTGTGTCCTCTGTGTCCATATGTCATTCCTGTGTATGTGGCTGTATACAAACTTCCCTCAACAACCATCATTAGTCAAAGTCATATCACAATCCAGTATGGTAACATCTTTTAATAGAACAATATAATATGACGAAGACTATTTGAAAATAAAATTACATTCTGAAATTTTAGGTAAGTATGAATCTAGCGGTGGTGGGACACCGTATGGGCAACCTAAATATGACCACCTCTTTTCAATGCCACTGTTTCCAAGGACTCTGACAAGCATCTTCAAATGAAACAAGCAAGGAAGAACAGTGAGGGAAGAAAGTGTGTAATTCAATGAAGTAAACTAATGAGAAACCTATCAGAGCTTCATCATTTACGACTATTCTTACCTGATACACCAATGGGAACATATCTACACATCATATCAAAAATATTTACTCTGAGCTAATCTTTTCTCTGGATCCAGCTCCCTAAGTAGAAACCCTCTATCCAATGCTCAGCACCCAGACGAGGTGGGATATGAGCAACACCTGTGTACCATTTTACAGACTCTATACACACAGCAGCAGCATCTTCATGAGAAAAAGAAAGACGCTAAGTCCCCAAATATAAAGCAGCTCTCTCTCAATCATACTCCCACGTGAATGCAGACATGCTTAGATCTTGGAGCTGGAGCTGCCGTCACATTCTGAGAGCCCACAAGTGCACAGCACCTCAAAAACTATTTCATTTACCCACTTTCTCACACAGTTGTATGTTAGAACTGGAAAATATCTTAGTAGCATCCAAAAGACAAGCTTGTTTAATAAAGGAACATGCCAGAAATGATGAGTAAGTAGTCCAAGATGGTAAGAAAAAAATAAACAAGCTGGGGATAAAGCCACCCATTCTTGGGCTTCTAGTTCAATTTGATAACATCTAACCTCTCTCTCTAGTGCAATTTCTACCTCCACAGTTAAACTGCACTCCACAGCCAGCATGACAAGATGGTACAGACTGAGGACACTGAAAACCAATGGTACAGACTCAAATCTAGGGCTATCACTAAAACGTAGGATCCATCCATTTAGGAGCTTAGTTAGCCTCCATATTCTATGTGAATAAAGTACAGTTAGAAAAATCCTCAATCACATCACCACATCATGTCTAGGGTCTCAGAGAACTGTTGAGAAAAGTAAACATACCAAGAACAGAAACTCTTGGTATGTTAGCTTATAGTTATTTTGAGATTT
Organism: Meriones unguiculatus; assembly: GCF_030254825.1. Lineage (NCBI taxonomy): Eukaryota > Metazoa > Chordata > Mammalia > Rodentia > Muridae > Meriones > Meriones unguiculatus. The sequence continues at coordinate 44,999,477 of NC_083349.1, forward strand.
TTATTTTGAGATGATTAACAACAACATAAAGACAACAAATGAGTGACGAGTGAGTGGTTTTCATCTCCATCCATGTCTGGTAGCTTTATTGCCTGCAAATCCCTGGTCAGTTCTACAATGATATAGCAATTTCCTGGCCCTTCATAATAATTAAATTTAAACTTCCTTCATAATCTTCTTTACATTCTTCTAATCTTTACGTCTTCCTCTAAACACAAATGCACACAGCTCTATTTTCTGGTTTTAATTTCTCTGAGTGTGTGAGTTCACATTTAGCTGCCTTCTTCAAATTGATGGTGGGTCATTTAGTGTCCTTAAAAGCCAGTGATATTACTACAGCCTACCCCCAACAAATCCTTGTTCTCCTCTCTCGCGTCTTAGCGCTGTGAGCCTCAGGAAGGCAAGCCCTGGGAAAATTATACAAACAGCCCCAAATATTTGAAATCAGCATTGTGCTCCCATGCTTCTGCCTCTCTGAAAGCTTAGAGCATTTCTTTCGGTTTTATTCTTTCATTAGCCCAAGGCTTGCTAATTAATTGGAATTTTCCAGAGCTTTTGTTGTTTTGACAAAGGCAAACAAGGCAAAAGCTCATTTCTTCATGTTAAAGAGGGCCCATCCACCCTCCAAGAGTGCAGTAGACAGGGGATGAGAGGGAGGATTAAGCCGACTTTGAAAGGGTCAGACTTTGGGAGTTCCTGGGCCCCTCTCCCCTACCACAGCTGTCTTCATCTTCTCCAAGGCTGACTTATGAGAAGTGACATCTTAACCATGGTGCTTATCCTTCCAAAAGAGAAGCTGCTTCTCGGGCATTATGTGTGATCTAAAATTAGATGGCAACGAGCATCCTATGAGCCAGCAGCAAATAATATTGGAAAGTAAAAGATGTCCTATAAAGTGAAAGGCTTATTTGAAAAAAAAATTATGGATCAGAGAAGGGAGTAAACCCAGATGAACACTTCCAAGCAAAGCAAAGCAAAGCCCAGGCTTTAAAAAAAAAAAAAAAAAAAAAAAAAAACGATGCTTAATCTTGACAAAAATAGCACTGTTTAAACCAAAGACAGCCGAGCAGCTGGAAACTATGGGGTGGGGGGGAGTGAAGAGAGATTCATTCCACATTTTGCTCTTGGTTTCCTTTGCAACCCATTGCTGTAGCTGGATGCACTGGTTACGGGAGCTGCCGTGAGCTTGTTCCGTGCATACCGTAGGGACATGTGCCTCTCCATTGTCTTTGCAGATACAGAGTGGAGGCAGGAGGGGTGCTCTAACGCGCCACGTTGCTCTTGCCAGCATTAGCTCTTCGTGGTTCTTTTTGACAAAAAAAAACACCTCCTTGATTGCCCAAAGGGAAGAAAATGCCATCTGTCCTTGTAACAATCATGCTATTTTCCAAAGGAGAAAACTGTTTTTTACTGATTTGCTTACAGGTAAATGTTATCCAAAAAAAGGCTTCCTTATTCAGTGCAATACTTCTGGCACAGAACTAGGCTTTATCACAGAGAAGTCACAAAGGCCCCTACCTCCACTTGGTCACCCAGGGACTCCCTGGCCATGAACAAGTCAACTGCGAACCACCCGCACGGCTATCTGCACAGAACTACAGACAAGCGGATGAAAAGGAAAGGCAGGAGGAGGGCCCGGAACCTGACTCTGGGGTACCAGTAAGTAGAGTCTCCAATGCACGTGAAACTGCTCAGGGATCCGGGCTTGGAGACCAAGGGCAGGGCTGAAACTCAGAATCACCACCACTTACGGTTTATTGACAGATGCACAATCTACACTCACCAAGAGGAAGTATACAAAGGTGGGAATACGGGTGCTGAGGGAGGGGGCAGGAGCCGGGGAAGCAAGGCTGAGGGAGCACCCAGTATCTAAAGACACAGACTGCAATGAGACCATGTGGCTCCAAGTCTTCATTTACTGGAACCGGATGTCCCCAAGAGCACAGAAGTGAGCCAATCACAGATTTTCCCTCTGAAATGTGAGAAAAATAACAATTGTTCTAAAGTAAAGTGCCTGGCACTTTACTGTAACTTTAATATTCCTCCAAAGGCCCATTTGTTAAAGTCATGGTTCCCGGCCTGTGGCATTGCTGGGTGACAGAGGAGCCTTTAAGAGACAAGGTTGGGTGGAAGTAAGATCATTAGGTGCATACCCATGGAAGGTACTATGGGGCTCTAATCGCTTCCTCTGCCTCTCATTCACTCTGGGCATGAGCTAAAGGCTCCCTCTGCTTCCTGTTCCCATCACAGTATCTGTCTGACCATAGGCCCAAAAGTAATGGAGCCAATGGCGTGAACTGACACCTCTAAGAGTGAGAACCATAAACCTTTGTCTTTTTTCTTGTTTTAAGTGATCACCTCAGGCATTCTGCTACCATGATGGAGTGCTAGCATACAGAATGTCTGTACTACTGAGAAGCAGTAAAAGCTGCTTGAAATGTTTTTTGTGAAGCAATAAAGTTGCAAGAGGTTTGGGGAGCTAAAGGGTAACCAGATTTTTCTAGAACTTCTATGACACAGTGAAGAATACAAAACAAGTTTTCAACAAAAACGACCCTGGGGACATCCTTAAAAGCCTAAGTAAGAGAGACTTCATGATGAAGACAACAAACAAAGGTCTTAGGATGATCTTTACCATAAGAAGAGATTGCCAAGAGGTTTAAATGAGCATTAAGAATAGACCATGAAACTGAGATCCTGTAACAGAGTGGAGGAGGAGGTCTGTGCTGGGATTTGAATACATGGTCTGGCCTAACTGCTACCCAGTGGCACATGCTGACAAAGATCCCTGCAACTTCAGCTTTGTCCACTCCCAAAGGACCACTAATGTCCCTTCCAGCTCTCATCACCTATAGGCTTTTACTTGCTCATCATTTAACTTATGGATTGTGGCTACAAATTAAAGCAGTAATTTGTTAACAATGGAAATGTTAGGAAATAATGTCGTCAGTCTTGTGGATGAGAGAGTACAGTCTCCTATAGTCTCATTAAGAAGACCTCACTGTAAAGTCAGCTACACCTTTCCTCTGCTTCTCTCTCTTCCATTTGCTCTGAAATAAAAGATAATAGGAAGAAACAAGTTAACCAAACCAAGTTTTCAAAAACCAAGGCCAAATCCTTCTCATAGAGGCAGCAGAGATGGAAATAGGAAAGACATACTCCTAATACTGATCTAAGAAGGGAAGCTACAGGCACAGCCCAGGTTCAGAAGATGCTCAGAGAGTAAAGCTCTTGCTGATAAGCAAGAGTCTAGATTTCCCAGCACCCACGTGAAAGCTAGGCCCAGGGTTATGTGTCTGTCATGGCCGCAATGGAGAAGCAAATCCCAAACAGCCAAGTGTCAAGTTCCAGGTTCACTGAGCGACCTTGTCTCAAAAACCAAGCTGGAGAGTAATGGAGGAAAATACCCTGCGTCAGTCTCTGGTCTATACACACACACACACACACACACACACACACACACACAGGAGGGGAGCACACACACGGTGTGATAAGGCAACACAGGACCCTCGCACAGAGATCAAGCCAATTGCTCAGGAGCAGATGGTTACTCGCAACGCTGAAGTAAGAGTTCATGCATGGTGACTCGGCCCAATGGAGCATCTACAGGACTGTATCTCTATCTAACCGGTCACGGTCCAGACTGCGACAATTCCTGACAAGAGCTTCTGTTACGCAGGTAATTAATAAAGACTAATTTCACTGAACTCTCCAGGAATGTCTGGGTTCTTCATTTTCCCTTAAGGCTGAGAAGTCAAACAGGAAACGGAAATATATACACTGACAGCTACTGTGTGCCAATCTGCTAAGTAAGTGAACTTCTTCCCACATGGGCCTCACAACCATGGGCTTAGCCAACCTTAGGCGAGCTCCTAAATGCCCAGCAGAGGACTGCTGTAGTTAAGGTGCCCAAAATGCACTCGCTGAATGAATGTGGGATGATGCTCCTGGTATGTGAGGTGATGACCAGAAAGATAATATAATTTATTCAAAGCAGACCTGTCACTAATCAAAGTGACAGTCTCGGGATTAAAACCTGGGACTACGGTATCATTACTGACTCATGGTCTTCCACTGTCAGGGGTTCTCCAGCACCAATAACGCTGTTTGATCGCTGGCTGGCTCACTAGTACTGAGGCTGGCTCTTTATCTCACCTGTGTCTGCGGCATCTTTTCATGTTTCCTTGAGTGTTTCGCCTCTGTCAACGCATTTTCTTTCAGATGCCATTTTTGGTCTGGCCAAGCATCATCAGAACATCGGTTCAGAAGAGGACACACTAAGGGGCCGCAGCCGGGGACAGCTCACAGAAGCTGGCTCTAAGTGACTCATATGGTTACATGTAGTCTTTCTTTCCACTCCCTAACAGCAAAGGTTTTCATCAAACCCCTCTTCTTACAAAGAACTATCACCAACTGTGTTCTCTCTCCTCGCTCCCTCCAATACAAAATAAAAAAATAGACACAAGTTGCTAATGCTCCATACTAACTGTCTATTGTAAACGTCCGTCTAAAGCATATCCAAAATAAGGCATTTTGAATAATACATATAAGGGAGTTATGTCTTTCAGATATTTTTGACTTGGGGCTGTTAACTGGACTCTATTTGTTCCATCCAAGAAAGCCCAAAGAGATGAATAATGATCCAAAACAGACTACACTCGAGTGGTTCTGTGTATTACATGCAAAGAAACCTCCCCACAGCAAAGTCACTAAATGAATGTCACTGTGCCTGAATAGAGGAATAAAATTGAATTGTGATAAAAGCAAGTTGTTTAAAGGATCTTTAGTTCGTGTCTACCAAATTATCCTGAACATTATGTGCTGAACAAAGGCTCTGATACTCATATTATTAAGTAATAGAAACATTTTGAGAAATAAGCCAACATTTTCCTGTAGAAAAGATTTATGTATCGCTTTCTGGTTTTATGAGTGTTGTAATTGTCCTCCAAACCTTTGAACAATGCCAAATTCTTTTCCAAGTTGAACATTCTGTAGTATTGTGTTCTCTTTAATGCCAGAGTCTGTGCTAGGATGCCTACGGTAAATTAAATGATGAGCTGCATGGAAATGGGTGCAAGCCTAGTTACCTGGTTAAGCCTAAACACTAAAACATCACATCAGCCAATCTGACCTCCTTCTGAGACAGAGAGAACATTTATTTGCAAATCATGTTTTCAGTAGGACAGTGCATGTGATGAACTACTTAGTGGCAGAAAGCAGCACTTTATTTTTTTCCCCCTTGGTGGAGTCAAAGGCCCTCAAGAGGAAGATGAGGCTCTCCTGTCTCTTCATTTCAGGAATCTCCAACATCAGCAAACTGCAGGATACGTCTTCTGCTTATGTCCAAACTGTCAACAAATGATACTTATTGCTGGAGGACATAAGGAAAATATTATGAACGTTATCAGAAGTTGTATTTTGTGTTCGCTAACCTATGGAAAAAAATTTACCATCATTGCCAGTCCCAGATTCTAGAAGTTACTAAACAGATCTGAAAGCCTGGGTTTGCTGAGGCTTTCAGATAATGGCATGGAATGGCATGGCGTTGTCAGGCATGAGGTCTTAAGGTTTAGTGAGGCAGAAAGGATGTCAGAGAATGAGTTTAAGATCAGGGTAGTAGTGGCTCGCCTGCCACTTGTATTCTGTGCTACTATAAAGACTGCACTGGCTCCAGTTCCTGAGTTGGTGTGTGCTGTGCTTATGTCAGAGAATGTTCTTCATCTGAGGAGCCACTGAGCCACACCTAGTTAAAGGAGTACAGTGTCTGCAACTGACTCCCAATGGTTCAGAAAAGAGAGAGTAACAAGGAAAATATGGGGAAAAAAGCATTCAGATAATCTGGGTAGAGGATGTAAGAGCATTTGCGTTCTAGTCATCTGACTTTTCTACCAAGTCTGAAAATGTATGAAAATTAAGATCATATAAATCAAAAGCACGTAACGGGCAGTCAGAAAATAGTCATTTAAATTAAACACAAGGACTTCATTTGCAGAAGAACACAGAGATTTAAAAACAAAACAGCAAGTTGTTCTATGACTTGTAGGCATAACAAGGCCACGGCACACGGCAACTGTGGCTGCCTGCACAGGACAAGCACGAGACTGAGCCCTTAGTCATGGAGGAGAAGCTCATCTCCCCTCGATCCCTGCTCAGGAGAGCATCTAGCAGCTGCTGAGGGAAGAAAGACACTGTCTTCAGGGATATAGCCACTACAGGATCAGCTGCTCATTTTCTAAGACAGCTCCAGACCCATGGCCTATGAGAGTTATAGAGGTAACCCTGGTAAAAACCCAGTAAGTGACCAAACAACAAAAACCTAAAACAAGACCAGAAAGTATGAAAATGAGATTTGGCCATAGTAGCGGGAGGAGAAGATGGAGAGGGAGAAGAGAGGAAGAGGTGGAGGGATGACTGTGACTAGAATGTTACATACATGTATGAAGGTGTCAACTAATAATTTTAAATGAAGAAGGGCATACAAAAAAACAGAGGGTTTCTGAAAGACTTCAATACTCAAAAACTGCCTCTTGTTCTGTGATGCATTTGGGTAGTAATGATGCTATAACACTGGGGAAATGGCAGTATCATTAGTTCACAGAAGTCCTGCCTCCAAGAAGGGTCTGGTGATAAGAGACAAAACAAGTGTTTGTTTGGGTCTAGATAACTAAAACCTGATTCAGAAAAGTTTTCTAGAAAAAGAGGATTTTCTGTGAGCTCTGAAAGACAAAGAGAATTTACCAAGCAAGCTACTGAAATGGACCAAAATGAGAAAAAGGCCTGAGGGCGGTCTGTTGTCTATGGAAGACCAAGTTAGTCCTAGTCTGGGATGTGTCAATCTGGTCTGGTTAACAGTTGTGATCAGTTTTCTACAACCGCATGAGTCTACAACAAAGGAATGGGGTCCCTCAGGAAGCACACAATTGACTATCCCATTTACAGACCTGGAATGGGGCCACTCTTGAGTCTTGGTCTCTAAGAACACTGAGACTGTATTTCCAGCCCATTCCTCGGCTTCACCTCACACTGCCCTTGGGTAATATATACAACAGGCAATCTCCCCCCATACAGCAAAGGCTTCAGAAAGCTGCCTATAGCCTACCTGACCTTATCTGTTTGTTGACAGTGTGTTTTGTTAATAACTACCACACGAGCAAGAACAGCAAAAAGGTTTCCATCCTACCTATACACCAGACTTCATTCCATAACTGAGGGGATAATAGAACAGACAAAAATATCAAACTGATCAAATAGCAGTCACTTAGTTAAGTCATCCCATAAAAACTGTGCTAATGCTATTCGGCAAACTCAAGACACCCAAATTCTTCTAGGAAAGGGATCAAGCTTCTGTGTAAGAGTCAGATTTGTCATCAACTAATAATGTGGTTTAAAAAAAAAAAGCAAAAAAAAAAAAAAAAAAGCAATCTTACTGATATAACCTGAAAGGTAATGTTTCAAACACCATACATTCATACCTGAAATACTGCTGTCCTTCTGTTGGGGTGGACATGAAATTACATACTTGTGTATACAAATGCACACATATAATGACACTGAACGTAACAGAGAGATAAAATAGTTCTTTTTATTAAAACTCTCAAGAGCTCAAGTTACATCCTTAAATGTAACAAGTAACAAATGTATTAAGCTCAAACCTAGTAATGACAACTCTACAGATGCTACTTAGAGGCTACATTAAAATGTAACCTATCACATTGTCTCTAACTTCAATGTTAAAATCTGTCTTTTGAACTTCCATTTTTGGTGTTTAAAAAAATAAAAAGAAAAGAAGGAAACACAGATGGAATAAACTTCATTCACTTAATTTGAAAATCAGATGCAGATTTCAAATTTTTGAAATAAAGATTCTTGCTGTTTGAGTTATGTTAAAAATCTCTATCTAAGGGAAGAACTACTTAGACCACTCAGCATAGCCTTTGACAGACTGGTTAAGTTGCCACATGATCTAGAATTTTTGACAAAAGCGGTCAGAAATATGACCAGGTTGGTGGGAACTCTTTTTCTTTTTAAAACAATTAAGCTCAAAGCTGTGCTGCAGTGGTTAGACATAGCAGACTTTCAATGAATATAATTTAACACTGCCATACCACACACAGAACAAAAGCTCAAATGTCAACTTACTGAGTGATTAAATGACCAAAGAGGGCTGGCTCCAAAAGAACACTTTTTTCAAGGGTGAATATTCTACTTTGGACACACTGGGCTAGCTGCATCTAAGCTGCTGCATTGATCCCAACAACTCTTTTCAAAACTGTGCCCTGCTGACATGAGCCCACAGAAGTTAGCAGGTGCCTAGAGGGCCCCTCTTCTGAAGACTCTCTTGGCTGAATCGGAACCGTAGCCCTTCTGTTTTGGTTTGCTCCTGGTCACATGTTCACGATTGAGTCCTGGTGTCTGTGGACCTCCTCTTTGTCATGTCTTTTCTCTCTCTCATCTCCAACACCAGTGAAAGAATTACCAAGAAAGGAATTCAAAGGGGGAGACAAGCATGCCGTTCAGGGGTTCAAATTACAGTAAAGGCTCGTATTAAAGATTAAATCCTCAATGCTCATAATGTTCTCCATGTTCAGCTGGTAAACTGTTTCCTATTTTATCACACTTATCCTCACCCCCTAATTTGCCTCCTGTTCTTTTTATTTATTAATCATGGCATATATGTCTCCTTTTCTTTTTGTAAAGAGCTTTTTAAACGCTTCTGAGAAAGAGGCAGGGAATAGTAAATTGGAACAAATAAGTCTTTCACACGTTCCTGATATTCTAATTACAGGCAAATGTGTTACTATATTTGTGAACTGTACATTTTAACACAAGAGATGATCCCTGAGGGGTGAGCTGCTTCTGAAAGAATCAACGTTATTGACAAGCTCTCCTTCTAAACCATGTGTCACCGGGAAAGCTCGAGAAGCCTTCATGCAAATGATTTGTGTTCTTGGGCCTTTAGCATAAAACATTAAGGCTAATATGAGTGTGCGCTCACACTCGCTCTCTCTTGAGCTCTCTCTCCCAGAAAGAAAAAATTATTCAAACATTCCTTTAAACAATTTTAAGAACCACTTATTTATCTCAACTTTCAACTCTCATCCTTCAGCATATTGAGACCTCTCTAAGAAGTTCTCCACGTGGAAGCCAGGCTTCTTATAGGAGGGACTATCCTTAGGAGAGAGTAATTAAATAACAGCATGGCCCTGCCGAATAATGTCCACCATGGCTAAGGAAATAATTAATCAATAAAGTGTATATTTTCTTGTTTTACAATAAGTGCATTTAAATCCTAGTTAGCAGCAAATTCAACAGGGCTTGAGTGTTATATACTTGGAAAAACAACCTAACCTATAACCTCAGCTCAAAAATATTTATTTAGACATGCCAAGAGAAACAGATATTTTCAATTCAGTGATTTAAAAAAAAATAAGTTCCTGAAATTCCACTGACAAAACGTCATACAAAAGGTACATTAATCCTTTCAACTTAGAATATTTAAATAATAAGATACAGCATACAAATACTAACTGTTCTAAATCAGTATGTTAGTGAAGATCACAAGACAAAGAGGAAAACTAAATTATGCAAGAGTGATTGCTGCTTGTACATGATATATGTATAGACAATCAATTATCTAACTGACATTTTTATAAATCTACTGCTAGCTTGCTTTTTATTGCATATGCTAAACAAGCAGATGCTCAGTCTATAAACTGCGAATTAACCTTCCTGTTTAATTAATTGTTCCTTTGGAAATACTGAGTTTTAAATCCCGTGCTGCAGTTAATTCATCCTAGAGATGAGTGCCAATCCTTCATCCAGGTTCCCGGGCTGCGATCCAAAGGCAGTACACAGTGATTCCATTTTTAATAATTAATGATTCACTTGCATTTTATTTATATATTGGCATCTGACCAGGTTTAATTTTAGGTTCCTCCAACATGAGCCATCAAGCCTGAAAAAAAAAAAAAACAAAAAAACAAAAAAACAAAAAACCTCTACAACTGACTGTCCTCACATACAAATACCTAGAGACTGAGGATTGGGGTCATGATTCAGTAGCAGGGCAAGGGGACAAAGGAAGGGCCTCAGAGGGCAGTGCATTCACAGTGGCCCGTTCTCTGCAAGGCCATGGTCTTCTGAGTGCAACACTCCTCCTTTTTAAAAAGTAAACAACTTAACTAGGAGGTGTCTTCAGGAACAGCAAATTCTCCCTTACTAACGGGACCTGTGACTCCGTCCACAGGAACATCATGCTCTTTACTTCCAATAACCTTCTTAAAAGCAAATGTACTATGGTGTGGGTCGTAACTACCACGTACGGATTTCTGTATTAAAGGCTTAGTTCCCAGCTCGTTGCTATTGACAATTGGCAGAAACCTTAGCGGGTGCTGCAGTGAGAAATCTCCAGGCCACTGGAAGCTTGGCCCTGCAGGCAACTGTCGTGGCCACTGGCCCCACTCCCTGATGTGTCCCTTCACACACACTCCAAAGCAGCAGGGCCTCTGCTGCCATGAACTGAAAAGATGGGTTCCCTTTGTAAGTTCATGATCTCAGATTTGTACTCTATTACTGTTGTTTCTTTTAAAATGAGACAGCGTCCCCCAATATATCTCCGACTGGCCTGAAATACACAATCCCCTTGCCTGCGTAAGCTTGGCTCAGATTTTTTTTTTTTTTTTTTAGAATATTAACTTAAGAAAGTATCAAAAATCTATTGATAGGGGTCAGTGAGAGAGAACTTACCCAACATGCAAAGGGTTGTTTCATCCCCAATTTCACCACACACACACACAAACCCATTACTGTTGTTTTTATAAAATGAAATACATGAAAGCTATTTCTCAGAGAACAAAGAGGGAAAAAAGAGAGTGAGGGTAACGGCAGAGTAGACACGTCTTCCCCATGGTCTCTTCACGGATCCAGAACTTCTCCTGTCAAAGCCCCACAGCCTGGCCACCAAAAAACAGTAACCAACTGAGCCTCCAGCTACGAAAGACAAATGTTCGTAAGTTTTATGTACATACATCTATACATACAAGTTTCTTATGTATGTATATATAAGCCACAGCAGTTTACAGTCCTTAGAGGTCAGGAACTGCCATCTGTTGCTCTCGAGTTTCCAGAATGATCTCTACATCTAGGGTTATGCTGCTTCTTAAGACTGTATCTACTCAAGTCTCCACTGCAATGCACAAGGAAGGAGTTTTCAATGCCCAAGTCCCTTCCCTCCACGTGCCACTCCCGTAACACGGGACAGGAAAACTGGGGGAACAAAGCAGCGTAGCAAACACTGATGGGCTGCTTCTGCCTAACCCATGCTCTGAGTTATACACAGCCGTTCTCTCATCGCCATGAAGAAGGGATCATTATCTTCACTTGATAGATGAAAAACTGGGGCTCAGTTTGCCATGGGTCAGGGTCCCAAAGCCAGTCAATGTCAGAGCAGAACTCCCATGCAACCCAGGCTTTTCTCCTTTGGAAGATGAAGAGCCAGCCTGAATGCTGGCATGCTACCTGGGCCACAGCTCTGAACAGAGACTGATGACTGTGCCAAGGGATACAAGGAACTCTTTTCTGCCTGTGGAGCCAAACTATGTAGCGGAAGTCAGGCTCCGGCCTTTCCTCATTCCTGGATTATATCAGAAAATAACCAGGACCAAGATCCTGGTTCTGTATTCAGGGAAACTGTCAGAAGACAAAAACTCACTTCACCCTTTCTCAAAAGTGTAACACACATTCAGTGTGAGAATTGTGGCAAACAGCTGAGAAACCTTGGGAAAGAAATAGCAGTGACTTTCAAACCCATTGTCTGGAGGGACCTCCAGCACCTCCAGTTAGTTTCCTTGTAATCTGATCTCTAAACCAATGCCTGAAATGATAAGCAAACTGACATAAAATTCTACTCATTTAATCATGCATTTATATTACTTCATCACCTTAACATACTTGTAAACTTAGTTTTAATGTTTTACTATACAAAGATTAACAGTTTGCTTAATTATTCTTTTACTGTTCAGAATTTGATATGAGATTTTTCTCCCCACTCCATATGGAAAAAGCCCTGCAGGTAACATTTTTATGTGCATTTCCTTTTGCCTTTTTTATGATTATTAATTTCTAGCGGAGTGGTTAGTGAATTGTGGATGGGAGCGGTGTCAGCACATTCCACCTCAGAAGGTGTGGGTATCTTCTCACTTTACATTATCATTATCAATGAATGAAAACCCCGCCTCAAGGACTACTACTTTTCCACTGCTGGTATCTTCTCTCAACACGATAACCCAAACAGCGAAGAAGTCAGTTACTACTGTTGAACAATATAACAAGACAGGAGGTCAACAGGAGCAGGACACACATTCCGGACTCCAATCTATCCATTTACTGAGTGGAATTCCTGAGACTGGTTGCTGCCTCACACAGGTCAGAATCTTCCAAGCTTGGATTGACATGATCAAAAGAGCGTATCCACAGAGGGCCCCCTGTCTCTCTCTCTCACACTCACACACACACACACACACACACACACACACACACACACACACACAGAGAGAGAGAGAGAGAGAGAGAGAGAGAGAGAGAACTGAAGATGTAGCAGAGTACCCAACTTCTCCTCATGCTCCAGAATGAAACAAACTATACTGAGTTTGCTCATTTCCAAGACTGCCGTCATTTTCCCAGAGTGCAAAGGAAAACCTTGAAACCACACTAAGATTGGACAAATGTGGAAAGTCACCATCCAGGACACAAGATAAGAACTCCCCTGTGGATGTCTCCTGGGCTGTCTGGGGCCTTTCTTTTTCCTCTGTGAAACTGCACTCAGTGCACATGAAGACAGCAGTACTGAACGGGCTATGCGACAAAAAGACAGCACATTCCCAAAGCTGACTAGCTCCAGTGACGCCACCGCCAGTCTTCAGAATTCACAACCCCCCATCACAGCCTGTGTCCCAGGAGCCTCAAATCAATGTGAAAGATTTCTTCCCCGGTCCTTCCTGCTCAAGGCAAGAGTCAAAGCACATTGATTATCACCACCTTCAGGGAAATACAGTGATTTGTGGAGCGAAGCTAGCAATTATTTCGTCCCTTCTCAAAAGCCCAAAGCTCCCATGCAGCTTTTCATACAGGAACTCTCAATCTTAAAGACCAGACGGCTTCCTATTCCACAGCAGACAAGAATGCCCCTAGTTGGCTCATGGATGCAGGAGGAGCAGGTGGACTAGATACTGCCACAGAAATTCGTGCAACGCCTGAGCCACCGACTCCCTCCACTAGGCCTCACTTCTCAGATAACCTACAAAGGAAGTGGGTGGGATTACACAGAGGATGTGTGAACAAACACCACTCAGAAGCATCCTTTAGATGGAGCAGACATATACTGACTCTTAAAGGCACCAAGTTGGGAGAAGGAAGAGCAGGAGACTGTCAGGAGATTCACAGGAAAGCTACAGCTAGAAGCATCCAAAGCCCATCCATACCGCCAAATGCAAGTAGGGAGCTGTGGGGTGCTGAATTTTGCTTTCATTTCATGGTCTTGCCTAGAACAAGACCTTCAATAGTCTAAATACATAATCAAAGGTTTATAATAAAAAACAAAGTACAAATTCAAATCTCCTATAGTAGTACAAGTTGACCATATGATATTTGTGCGTAGAAAAATATTCCTGATGAAGGCAAGTTAAGCAGAAGTTTTCACTAATGACTTATTTTCAGTGACTGCATCCTAAATCTATCATTCATTAGCAATAGTTTATAAAATGAATGTCTTTTCAAAGAAACAAACACTGTCAAGCAATGGTGGCACATGCTTTTAATCTCAGCATTTGGGAAGCAGAAGCAGGTGAATCTCTGAATTTGAGGCCAGCGTGGTCTACAGAATGAGTTCTAGGACAGCGGAGACTACACAAAGAATTCCTGTCTCAAAAAAAAGAGAGAGAGAGAAAAGAAACAAGTATCTTTGAGACTGTCCAGCACAAATACTTATTATTTCAGTAAATTTAAGGATTCAAAAGGTTTTCTATTTGCGTTTATATTTTAGTTTTTACTGATTTAAAAATAGATGTCTAGAGATAATGTGAATCATTTAGGGCTTCAATCACCAAAGTGTTTGTGATATAACTTGGCAAACAACCGTTCTGCAATCACAGAAAAATCACACTTCGGGCTGAGCCACGGTGGGTGCAAGAATTCACACCTTGGACATTGTTTTGCCTCAGTGTCTTACCATTTCATTAAAGACATTTACACTTGAATAGTTTATACTGTCCAGAATGAAAGACAGAATCCAGGTGTGCCGTCTGGGTGGGAGAACCAAGATGGTGGTTGGAGAGTCCAGAAGCTGCAAAGCAGAGGTTACTCTTCCCGCCAAGTTTCAAAAGTTTGTCCTGAAGACATGCGTACATTTCTTCCCTTCTCCCCATCTTCTTCCTCTTCTTCCTTTTAAGGAGTCCTTCAGCTAAGACACTGCCTGAGACAAATTATTGTCAGCTACAGAAGATATGCAAGCGACCCAAGCTTTTGAAGCCACTGTGTTCCAGAATCACCCCACCCCTGACCCCCGCAAAGGTCTGTGTGTGTCACTGTTCATGTGGGATGCTACAGGGCATTATTAACAGCAGCCCCTTCCATTCTCCAAAGTTCTCTCTGTTTGGGCAAGTCTAGAAACCATATTTAATTAACCTCTCCAGTCTTTAGCCCAGTGTACAACCTTTCATAGAAGAGAAACATAATTTCAGATCACCTTTTAAATCTTTTTCTAACAACAGAAATAAACCACCAGTTTCAGGGTATTTAAGAAAAGGTAGGTTTAAAACCAGCACAATTTTTCTATGGGTCTATATCATCTTTTTGGGTGCATTTACCCAATGTGTTTCCAGTGTATGAACACCTGCTTTTTGATTCCCTATATCAAGGCTGAGCTATGGAGACCCAGGGATCAGCAGTGATTCTAGGACAGTGAACAATGTGGGGTACAGGAAAACTGGAGAGCAAGAGTGGGCCCAGGGGACACTTTGAAGCAAAGCATTATGGTCAGAATCTCCTGTTAGCCATGTTGCCCAAAGCCATGGCAAGCCTAGCTATAACCCTACCCTATAATATCACTGCAACCTGCTTATCACATGGTCCTGGATCACAACAGGACAACAGAAAGAACACAGCCTCCGAGTCCCCTTCATTCTGTGTGCATGTCTAGACTGATCATCTGTTCTAAGTCTCAGTTTCCTCAAAAGGTAAGGTTCCCTCCATAAAGTTTTATGGTTATTTTGGGATCAAATGAAATATTCCTTGTGCCATACTACTAACTGTGGAATGTCCCCAGTGTTTTGAATGCTTGTTCACCAGAAAGTGACACACTGTTACGAGGTGTGGCCTCATTGGGGTGGGTGTGGCCTTCCTTGTTGAAGGAAGTGTGCCACTGGGCGTGGGCTTTGAGGTCTCTTGATGCTCAAGCCAGGCCCAGTGTAGCATTCTCTTTCTGCTGCCCACAGATCCAGATGTAGAACCCTCAGTTCCTTCTCCACCACCATGTCTGCCTGCAGGCGGCCATGTCTCCCACCATGATGATAATGGACTAATATCTGAAACTGTAAGCCAGCCTCAACTAAATGCTTTCCTTTGTAAGAACTGTCTTGGTCATGGCACAGAAACAGAAAGTCTAACTTAGATATTACACAGTTGATACTCAACTAATGACAGGTCATGAGTAACAACTGGCAACTCTTTTTCCAACCATTTATTCAAAGCACTCTGCCTGCTCTAAAGCAGACAGATCTCATCTAGGGAGCTTCTTCCTGTTTGCCCATCCTTATGGCAGCTATAGGAAAAAGGTTCTCTTTTATTTTGCGTCAGGCTGCAAAATCCTCATACCTTATATACAAACCAACACCTATTTTTTTTTTGTTGGGGATGGTGACACTGTTTTCATTTTCCATATGTAAAGGCTATAAATTGAACAGTCATGGAGTTGAGGTAAGTTTCACAAACATCCCAACCAGAGAAGTAGAGAGAGACAATAGCTATTGAATGGTTTTGTTCCAGTCAATGCAGGTTTGAGTGCTGGTCCCAAGTAGGTCCCTTTGGAATACAGGCTCCGTCTGCTCTGTGACTGCCACCAACTCCTTGGGCATCCAAATACCACTGTCTATTTTGGAGATCAGGAGTAATCTTTCTTTCCAATGCCTTTCAGAATTAGTTTAGAAGATCAACCCGTGGTAGGTGACATGAGCTGAGACTGGGCATCCGTCCTCTATGCATGAGGCTCAGTCTTCTCCCTACTACAGAAGACTTCCCAACATTCACAGCCTCATCTCCAGAAGTTCCATGCACTGTGAAGATTCACAAACATATATGATGTGGCCATTCCTCCCACTGAGATGGGAGCTACATGTTACCTGAAGCTGCCACTGCCAGGAGTCTTCCTTTGGCGCACTCAGAGAATCTTGGGGTGTACACATGATCATACTGCTACTGAAGAGTGTTGGGATGTGCATGTACAGAAGTCTGGGCTAGCCTCCTTGAGACTAGGGGCCTCAGAAAAGCCACTTTAAACCAGTTAGGAACTCAGACAGGTGAAGCCATCCTCGGCCATCCTGCCTCTGCTGGTGCAGCCCAGACTACAAGAAGCAAGCCCACCACATCATGGAATTGTGCAAACCATCATGCATGGCTTTAAACCATTTCAAAATCATTTGTTAGGCAGCAGTAACTGATAAGGCAAGAATTATCTTTATAGATACAAATGTATCCATTCTTTAGGTGTACATTTACAGTGAGTTATGATGAGCCAATGAGGAGATAGGCAGAAAACTTTAGATTTTTAATAAGCATCATTTTGTCCTCCAGAAGTTGTTAATGTCCCTCTTCATTTTGATCAGGGTGATCAAGTAAGTTCCACCCAAATGACATCAGTGAACAGAAACTTTAACAATGTGCTCTTGAATTTGAACTTCTTCAACAGGACCTGCCACTCTGTCCATCTCCCGCACTGTCTGGTAGTCTACTTCCTTCCAGATGTGACCTGTGTCAGCACACATCAAAGATGGCGCAGCTACCCTGGAAGTTTAGGGCTTCTTTATCAGAGTCCTGGCTACTTTACCCTTATTAGAGCTTTATTTCAAAGCCCTCTTTTCCCAAAGATCCAAAGACCAAACTTTTCTTATATTAATCAGATGGCTCAGGGTGTAAAAACACAGCTGCAAGTCTGGGAACCTGAGTTTTATGAACCAACTTTTTAAATTTATCCTCTGATATCCTCACTTGTGGATATATACATACATATACACACTCACTCACTCCTCATTCACTCAAATAAATTTAATTGAAAATTTATGATTCCTTGGACGTCATAAAAATGGTACTTTCTAAATCACATTCTACTTTGTTAGTTTTAAGTACACCAAACTACACAGTTACTTCTATTTCTTCTTCCTTATCGGATCCCAAGGGTTACTTACTTTGGTTTTTTATGGGTCAGTGGTTTCTGTGTGAAACTTTTCACTAGCCATTAAGATCCTGGAGTGAAGAGAGCTACACATGAGTCTTCTAATGTACTGCTGTTACATAGTAGGCATTTTAATTAAGTTAAGCTTTAACTGCACTTTAACTTTATGTAAGAAATTTCAATGCATTTTATCATTATCATCATTGGAAATCACTGAGGAACATGAAAAATGGATGAAAGAAACAAGTCCCAGGGAAAATTAATTTGAAACCTTTAAAATAAAAAAAAAAAAAAACCTTGGGCCATTTATACTAAAAAGGTCATGTAACAGGAAATAATATTTATATGTAATTAATCACACTGTCCGAAACAAGAATATAAGCTATTGCAGCCAACTCGTGTTTATCCTTGGCAACGCAGAGAACAAGGATTAAAACAATTTGTTCGTGAACACTAAGTCTAATCTAAATTCAACAACGGGGAGCCCATATAGCCTTACAGAAAGATACGGCACTCCACAAAGGCATTGTTCAGGAGAAAACATGATAAAAATTTATTCTATCCCTGAGATGAAAGACCACAGAGCAATCAACCAAAATTAATGCGTGTGGTATTATCTTATTTTTCACAGCAGCTGTATTAGAATACACACTCACCATGGAGAGAGGCCTGGTTTTGTTGGGGAATGTTTGGACAAACCCACGGGGTGTGCATGTGAGAGGAAGGAGCCACCAGCTCTGAGGGCTGATAGATGCAGGTATAACTTCCCTGCGTCACGCATGATGAACACGTGTGCTTACAAGAAACCAAGGAGCAGCTCAGTTGGCAACAAGTACCAGACAGGAAGCACTCTGGGGACAAAAGCCCGCGGCTGCAGGGACAGGCTGGAGTTAAGGCAGTGGAGCTCCCTGCTGTAGGCCCTGACTCTCCTCTGCACAGTCTTTGGAGAAGTCTGCTGTTGCTCTCCGTGCTGTCATGGGAGTAGATTTGGGCCATGAAGTCGTCAATATTGAAAGGCAGGAAACAGGAGTAGATACAAAAGCACAACACATTTCCATTACAATTAGAGCCATATTTACTCAGAATAGAATATGTCCATTGCTCTTAGTCATCCACTGTACTAAATGGAAGACTACTGTTGGTGAAGACATGACACATTTGGGCTACAAGGCACAAAAATAAAGAAATAAAGAAATGTCAAGTGGACTGCAAAAGTTCCTCCTTGCTGCCAGGCTTTCATGCAGAGTCAGAAAGTGCCACGCAGGCTGTTGTGGGAGAAAAGACATCAACGGTCTTACCGGGCGCTGAGCCCTGCATGCTACAACACCAACCTGCCAGGCACGGTGTGGCCACTGGTGTTATAGCGGAGTGACTGTTACAGGGTAACCAAATGCTTTCTGATTGGCTCTGCAGCCTGCTCCTTGGAAGAGAATTCATGTCTGCTACTCTAAACATGGTCAAAACCCAAGGCTGGGGAGGCTGTAAGGCCGAGGTGGAGTCTATAACAGATCTTACTATGTGGCCATGCTGTCAAACTGCCTTTTAAACATTTCTGTTTAGACCCATAGATTTGAGCTGCTTTCAGCCTTGGCCAGAGAAGCTTTTTCCTTCTTTTTGTTTTTGTTTTTGTTTTGTTTTGTTTTTGTTTTCTATTGGGAAGCAATCAGTGGAGAGGCTCATACTGGTCAAAGTGCTGAGAGTAAGTGACTATGAGAGTTTAGTTCTGAATGGGACATCTTTTATCAACACACACACACACACACACACACACACACACAGAGACAAGTTTCAGGAAACACTGCAGAGAGGAGGAAGAAAATACACAGAGCTTGGAGGATCAGGAGAAAAACTTCAAAACACTGTCTCCCAGACATGATGTGGCTACTGAGTCCATCAACTCACAGCAACCATGGTTGTCTACACAGGAGCAGCACAATACCAAACTAGCCAAAGCCCAACATGGTGAGTGTGGAGCTCATGAGGTTTCACAGTAACTGAAGAGCTTACAGACAATGAATAGGCAGTTGCTGAGAGAACGAGAAAAAAACGTTCTTCTTTTGAGGTGTATTAACGGGTTAAGTTTTCCATTCTCCAGCGGACAGCCCCACACCCATGCGTATATGGGCAGCACTGAGTAGACCTATGTTTTAATTAAGGAGAAGGAGGAGGAGACATCAGGTTGAGAGGAGGATGTGTCAGGGGGCTGAGGAGAATTTGAAAAGGTGAGTTAATATGATCTTACCTCGTTGCATGCATGAAATGCTTTGCAAATAATTTTTAAGCAGTTCAAGATGTCTGATAGGTACTTCTTCAAAATCAACCTCACTGAAATATAACTTTAAAATCATTCCTAAGCATCAAACTCAATTGTTTTTAAGTAGCTCTACCAAATTGTGTAATGACTATACTCTAGATTAGAGTGTTACATCATCCCAACGGGATTCAAGATGCCCGTATACAGTTATCCCCATTCCCATCCTAAACCCTTTGCGGCCACTGCAGTTAATGTTTTGTCTCCATTGATTTCATCTTTTTTAACCCATGAAATCAATAGATAATACGTATTTGTACCTGGCTGCTTTCTACACTAAGTTTAAAGCTTACCCATGTAACGTTTTTCAGGAGACAATTTTATTATCATTGAATAGTATTTTTATGTGAATATAGGTTGTTTTACTTAACAGGCATTCATGTCACTACTATAATTGAAGCTACTAAGAGTCTGTGCATACCTGACTTCACATTAACATGTATTTTTTTTACTCATTTTTAATTATTATCACTTATTACAATTTATTCAACTTGTATCCTGGCTGTGGCCCCTCTTTTGTCTCCTCTCAATCCCACCCTTCCACCCTCTTCTCCCCCTATGTCCCTCCCCTTAGTGTTTTTACGCAGAAAAAAAAAAAGTTGTAGAATACCAATTCTTGGTGCATCACATTTTCACATCTTGGAAATCAGGACACATCTTGTGCTGAGTGTCTCAGAGTTCCAGAAAGAAAGGAAGGACTAACTCTCATTGGCATTCCTAAGTGGGAAATTTATCAAGGGGGACAAATGAAAAAAGAAAGGTCAGGCTGAGTAAGGAGAAACACAGTCACAGAGATAAGAAAGGGCCCTTCTATCTTAAAGCGCACTTAGTACAATGTGTTCTTCAGGCAAGGCACAGGACAACATCACCTTCCTTGCTCTTTCCGTCCCCTATTGGCCAGATCCAAATGTGAAAGCCAGATGAGCAGAGAGACCGTGTATGCACTTCCAGAGAAGACAAGGAAAGCAGAGAAGAGGCAGGAGAAGTGCAACCAGAATCCATACTGAGCACAGAGTACGGAGGCCAACTGACAATTCCTTCTTGTTAGTGAGACACAAAAGTAACGGTGCGTATCCAGTTAGGCACTTTCGATTTGAGGAGGGGATGTGCAATCCCGGCTTTGAAAAAGAGAAGTTAATGTCTACATACATGGAACAGTACACAAATACACACACCTGGTGTAGGACAATGGAGTTCTGTAATGGCTTATCTGTCTATTTCAGAAGCAGTTACAGGGCTAGGGAGATGGCTCAGCCATTAACAGTACTTGTGGCTCTTCTAGGGGCTGGCAGCTCTGTTCCCAGCTCCCACGTAGTGGCTGACCTCCAGACACAAGAACTCCATGGACACAAGGCATATACATGGAACACACACATGCACAGAACACTCATACACACAAAATAGAGTTTTTCTAGATGTGAGGGTTTTTATGTTAACATAAGCCACTACCATAAAGACCTGGATCTTCATGGCCTCTGAACACCAAGTCCTGTTCTTCCTCTTCAAACTGCCTTTCTGCCTCCCCCACTTCCCTTCCTGTCACAGAGCCCAGTTTTCTGCATTACATTTAAAGCACACTTTTATCAATATATGATGAGTAGAGGACCGACTTGACAGTCAGTTAATAACCAAAATGAATTAGTGATCGGTGGTATTATTTTACCTCACTGGTGCCTGCATCTTCTCTTAGCTAAGGTACAGGAAAATTAAAGAACACACATACACACACACACACACACAAACTGATGACTCAGAGACAAAGATGAAAGGGGAAAATGATTCTAGAACAAGAGGAAACAATCAAGACAGAGGGCAATGTTGCAGAAGGAAGTCAGAAGTAAGACGTTTTGGTTAAGATCTTTTGCCTCTAAAATTTGTCTGAAATATTTCAAAATGAGCTCAAAAGAAGCTCTCGTGATGAATATTTAGAGGGGCAAGGAACCTGTTAAGTTTTGAAGTTTAACAAAAAGATAAAAGAAGAGAATTAACTATCTTAAAAATACTACGTTTCTCAGCCCTGACCGGGAGTCTATACCATCTGATCCACCACCACCAAGGACGAGAGAACATCAAGGTCAAGCCAGTCACCATCCCGCCCAAGTGAAGAGCTACTGTCCGCTGATAATTGCGGGGAAAGGTAAACCTTTCTCTGGGAGGATGTGGCCACTGGCAGCTCCCATGAGTCCATACTCATGCACAATGGGCCTCACTAACTGGAGTGAGCGAGTTATGAAAAGTAAACAGATACCCGAGGCTAGAAGGGGAACATGTTGAGGGGATAGAAGGAGTGAGGGGGAGAAATAGGGAAGTAGAGATTATCCTATTCCATTATATACATATGTACAAAATTCTCAAGAGTAAAGAAAAATGTTTGTAGTACTCATTTCTCAAAAATTTTCCAATTCTGGTTACTTCATTTATACATATGATGCCTATCTCTTCATTCAGTTTTGCTTAATTTCTAGCATACATGACCAACAAGTACCTTTTTATTTCTTCTAAAGAACTGTAGAAATTAGGTGATTAGATACAAAATGCATATACACATACATGCATACATACACACAGATAAAGACAGACGGACAGACAGCCATTAAGTTTTTGACACTCTATACTTCTGAAGCCCAGACTAGCCTAGAATCCACAATTTATTCCACACTGGCAATGAACTCCTGCCTCCTGTCTCCTAAGTACTGGAAATACAGGCATGATGACCAAAAAAAAATAATAATAATAATAATAATAATAAATTTTAAAAGTTGAGACATCAAATATTATTTTCTAATTTTACTTCAACAGAATGTTTCAAATAAGCTTTTAATGGACAGGACTGAGTTAAACCTAAATTCTTAACATCATTTGCACTGGGAATCATTCAAAGTTCTGAACATGTAACTTATAAACAAATTTTTAGAACCAAACCCATCCCTGTGCTGAGAACTGGTTTCCGCCTGTGAAGCCAGCAACACTTTGGTCAGGCTTGTTAACAAGGCTGGCTCCTGTGACTATACCAGGCCACTCAACTGTTTGTCCATCAGCAAATATTTATGAAATTGCCTACTTTAGCAGGACACTGATAAAAGTGTGATGTCAGGAATACAGTAGAGTACACGTGGCTTCCAGGAGGAGAGAGTCAAGTGGAGCAAATAAACCAATAACCTAATACACACACACACACACACACACACACACACACACAAGCATGCATGCACTCTCTGAGGAGGTTTGAAGAAAAGAGAAAGACATCCCTAAAAGACAGAGCACGATGGGACAGAAAATTTAAAGAATGTCATTGTTCTGGAGAGCAGCAGGAAAGATGTGAACTAACAGATTATGACACAGGGTTGTGACAAAAAAAAAAAAAATCAACAGGCCATCGTTAGAAGGGAGGCCTTATCCTTTCAGGTCATGTTGACAAACCCTGGGGAGACATAAGAATTCATGTAAAGTACCCATGGTTATATTTTGGCTAGCTCGCTCTTGTAACCAGGAAGAACATGCGTCAGCAGGCTGCAGCCTGAGGGACTTTGTTTGAAGCCAAGAATGGCCTTTACGTTTTCAAATGGTTTTTAAACAAAAATTAAAAGTGCTGCACTTTATAAAAGAAAGCCTGATCATAGGGAGGCGAGCAGAGATAATAGAGAGAATGTAGAGACAAAGACCCTTGAGATGAGCGAGTTCTTAGGAGATAGTATCACAGCCAGTGATGGGTCAGAAAGGGAGACAGACACCTCAGTACCAGAATTAAGGGCAGCAGCTCTTCACAATAAATGGTGCAATGGGATCTCAAAGGAAGCATCGGGACCTTTAGATTTGTGGGGAGAGGAGAGTTTCAGACTGACATGTCTTTGCGGGGAGGGTGAGTCCCATATCAGGTAACTGGCCTGAGTGCATGGACAGACGTTATCATTCAGGACCACCTTTGGGTCTGGGTAATTGTGATGGGGTGGGCTTATAGCTACAAGAGAGAGGGTGAGAACTCAGGTCTGTGAGAGCTACAAGGTCACAGCATGGCTGCTCATCACCTTTCTGAGAGAGATGCTGACCGTGGGGATGGCTGAATTCCTGCCAAAGAGAAGATGGGACCTAGGAGATTGGTGATCTAACAAAAAGACACATTTTATGTGTCACAATTTTTGTGACACAAAAATTATACAAGCTTAGATTTTTGGTGTCCATAAATAAGTTTTCAAAAAAAAATGTTCCAATTGCCACTTTACTTCAATTCTATCTGTTTTTAGGGGTACCAGGATAATATGTCTATAACTGTAACTATAACTTCATTACAAGTAATGAAATCAAGTTTTACTAGAATACAGGCCACGCTTGCCCATTTACCTAATAGCAGTGGCTTCCATAGCCAAGACAGGGCTGGGTAGTTACAGCAAAGAGCACGTGGCTGGCAAAGCCTGCAGGATTTACTACCTAGTATAGTACAGAAAAGGATTGCTGATCCTGTGTAAGGGACGGGTGAAGAAGGAGACAAGGAAAGTGGCTCCTTAAGCTGAATCTACCAGTTGAAAAGTGACGTGGAACCAAACTCAAGTAATGATGATAAGGGTGGTAAGGGTAGGCTAGGCTCACCACACCAGGAAGTAACCGGCAAGGTTTCTGGATGCAGAAGACACGCCCGGGGCAGTGAGGCGCCTTTCCGACATTTCTTCGGAGTCATCCCTGAGGCGGCTACCGAGACGTGGGCTGGACCACGATTGGACCACGATGGGCCCACTCAGCACACGGTGCCCTCAATCTGTTCCTTTAATGGTGAGAGACCGCATCCTTTCTTCCTTCAGCTGACTCTGAATGCCGACCCATCCAATGTAAGCAACCACCCAGATGTTCGGTTGTGGCAGAGACAACATCTGTACCTGCTTATATAACTGCATGGCTACTAGTGTTCACTGTATTTTGACTCTACCGCTCAACAATAAGAACAAGAAGCGGAAAGAATGTTAACGGCACTGGTGCAAATAAGTAATGTCATCTTCAGAGTCGGGCATCACCAGTGTGTTAGAGGGCCACTAAAACTTAAGCACTGTCTACAATGAGAGGAAAGTAGCAAAGTAAAGAAACAGGTACACAATTTTGGAAACTTTTTTTGTAGATGTTTTCACACACACATCAGAAGGCCTTACAGGATATATATTAGTTTTGTACACTGAACTATTTGAAAATACTTTCAGGAACTCCAGTCTCCAGACACTGTGAAGACACAAAAAAGGAAAATAAGCAATGAAGGCGGGCATGGCAGGAAAGCCTGTGTGTCCTGCAGAAGCTGTGCTGACCGGCAAGCTCGGCATCAGGAGCCCACAAGGGAATCTGAAGTCTGCAGAAACCAGGTGCTCTCCCTAGTAAGAAGTACGAGCGGAAGGGTACAGTTTGGGAAGACTTCAGAGAAGGATGAGTGTGAGCAATCACTTCTCCATTTCCTCGTCTCCTGTTCCACTTTTGCTGCACTTATCCATTGCTTATTTAAAGACCCAAGACACCTTAATCATATTAGAAACCCGACAGAAGGGTCTAGGAGGGAGAAAAGCAGAGCGGATAACCATACAAGACCCTCACATGTTCAAGTTCTAGGCAGAAAGTGTCTATTTTCCGGTCCCTGGACCTGAGGAAATCCATAACAGAAATGTCTGGAAGGAAGGGGGATCTGAAAGGCAATCAAAGAGATTTGCAGATGAGTTTCATCTTCTGTAGTTTTACTGAAGACGTTAGAAAGAGGAAAGATCAAAGTGTTCGGCTCTGGGAAGAAGAAAGCTTGGGGATGTTAGCAAGGGCCTTCCAAAGCCTACTGAAGCATCTTACACAGGACCTGTCGCACCACATTTCATAATGCAGAAAGACTAGCTGGCAACTCCTCAGACTGAAAGAGATGGGTTTTCTATGAGTAAAATTACTATCTCCAACAGCAAGGTGTAAGATCGTGAAACGGTGAATTCCCACTGGTAGGTAACACAGGCACATTTCCATGAGCTGCTCCAGGAAAGCCCGGACAGCGTACGTGCAGCTGGCTCTCAAGGTGCCCACCATGCTGCCTGACCTCGGAGAGGTCAAAGAAATGAGAGAATATCTCATGGTCTTTCCCACAGGGTGCCATGGGCTGGAGGAACCATGGGCTTCACACCTTAAATTCTCGGGTCTAATGAGGAGTTTGAACCATCTGTAAATGAAATGATCTATCTGTGAAGAAAATGCAGGACTGTGATAACTGGCCTGTATGAAGATCTGTAATAGGTACAAACCCGGGGTCAACTCACACCAGAGCTGAACTGTTTAACTGTCTGTTGAAACCTGACCTGTCAAATCTGGGTACAGCTGGAAGATTAACATAGCTCTCATACGTTAATGTAGATACTTGGCATGCCGTACTGTCGGGGGGAAGAGGGAACATTGATATCAAACCCGTGATATCAATAAACAACAGCTGCATAACACCTTTATTTGGACATTCAAATCCTCTGAAGCCAAAGACATTTTGTGTGTGTGTGTGAGGGAGAGGGCCTGAAAGCTGACAAAGACAATTTGCCCTCCTAAAAATTAGAAGATCCTTAGACCCAAGCAAAATCAACACAGCGTTTCCACCCCTAGGTCATGCAGCCTCACTCAGAACGCATGTGGGGGACAATCCATTATCTTTCCTGAGACCCAGCTCCATGCTACATCCAAACCCCTCCTCACATGGGGGCGCAGCACAGTGAGAAGGCAAGGCGGCTCTGCTGGCCCATCTGCCCATTCAGTAGTGCCAGGATGCGGAAAGGAACACCCTCCTCCCAGAGATTTCCATTCTGCCCACCCCCCTCAAAAAAAAAAAAGTCTGTATTCCTCAACAGACTGTTGAATCAACACTGACACAATTAAAGTATGCATGCTTTTCCTTAAGCCTTTGACCTCCAAATGACGACTACAGAATACTTTACAGGGAGATCTGGAAAAATTCATGCCTATTTCTGTTTAGAGTTGAGAACAGTACCACTGGTCTCCATCACTATGTGCCTTATACATAGTGACAGCTTTCTAAATACATTTAGACTGGAAAGCAGTGCTAGGACCTGAGCATGGTCTTCCTGTCATGCCTGCATTGCTGATGAGGAAATGCCAGCAGAGGGGATGCAGCTCTTCCAGCATCACCAACTACGGAAGAACAGGGGGAATCCAGCAGGGGCAGGCCGAGCCCACACCCTCTTCCACGCCACCAGACTACCTCTCTAAGGAAGGTGTAAGATGGAGGGAAAAACGGGAATGGTTTCTGAAGATGTTTTAGGTCACTGGCCCTGTGATTTGAACTTGGCTTCATCTGGTTGAATGTTTAACAGTCACAGAAACACTGCACATCCCTTGTTGAACAAAGCCGGGGGGCAATGACGGGGTGCCTAAAACAGCACTGCTAGCCGTGTGTGGCTCAACAGCCACCCTGCACAGCAATGGAGAGTCACTTCTGTTCTCCTAGCATCACACTAACCTCCTGACTTCAAAGCAGAATCTCGACACACATAGTAATCTAAGAAACTGGCTGACCCCTAAAACGCGGCTGCTTTGCAGGTCCACGGACACACGTTCTCCCTGCACTAAATGACAAAATGAGAGCCTGATCTACGGGCTTGGGGACAGGGTTCACACAGTTCTGAATCTCAATCTCAAGATGGCCATGGTCAGGGGAAAGTTTTATTCTTCAACAGGCCTATCTCTGTGTAGTTTGGTCTGACGTCAGTGGAGAGGGACTGAGCAGGGACTGTGGCCCTGAAAAGCTTCCAAAGAGGGGTCTTAAGAATATAAAGTCATAGTAGGCTGCTCAGTGAGGAGCCTGGGTGTTTGAAAACAAGCATGCGATTCTGTTCATACTGGTGCAGGCAGGACTGGAAGACGCAGTTCCTGCTCAGAGTCCTTTTGTGAGAGGCGATTATGCAATTCAACCATGTCCCCATGCTCTTTGTAAAGTGTGAATCAAATTTTCTGTCAGGGAATAGTATTTTCCACACTCATGTAGAGAATAATTTGAAAAACCCTGGTGGCTTGCCAGCTTTTAAAAATTCTGACTCTGTGTGACAAGGGAACGTGTCAATTTTTGCCCAGAGCTCTGTGCCACTCTCCAAATGCCAGGAGATGGAACTCGGTGGGTGGCACCGATGTCCATCACACCGTGTGACCTTCAGCAGAGGCGAATCTACAGCTAGGAAGCCCTCATCCTCTGTGATGCCCCTTCCAGAGGGTAGATTCCTGGGGCCGAAACAGACTTGAGTTCCTGACTTCACTGACAGAGCTCCTCCTCAGTAAAATGCCACTGAGCACATTTCTAAGCAATGCTCGTTTGTTTTTACATACATTGCACACTCGTGCTACAGGCAGGCTGTGCAAATCTCAAAATGTATACCAAAAAGTCACTTCCAAAAATGACAGGAAAGAAAAAATAAAATGGTGGGGTTCTCTTCCTGCACTGCACCCATGACTCTGGCCCCAGCGCCCTCACTTTGTACACACGGACACACGAGGCTCCGAAGCATAGGAGTAACCTCACTCGTCTACAACTCACACACCCCGACTTCTAGATCAGCTCCTTCCTAGAGTCTCTCAGCAGGGGCTCTGTTACCTCTTTCTGAAACATTTGGCAGAACATGATGTCCCATGGTTTGTCATTATGCTGGAGGGGACAGGTTCCTGGCATCAATGAATGTGTGTCAGGGATGCTAAACATCCCACAAGTCCAGCAACAATGCCACACACAGAACTCTCCCACTCCGAGTGACCAGAGAGGCCGTGTGTGGAAACACTCTCTCTCTCAAGATGGGCTTTCTTTTCCCAATAGAGATTCCATCCACAAGTCTGTGTTGTTCTCATTGCAGCTGCCATCTTTAACTTCTCAGAAACCACATTCGTTTCATTCCACTTTTCTCTCTAATGTTAGTCACAATGTTAGTTGTGTTTTCTTTCTTTTTGTTTTTAACATGGGGGCTCATTGATAGAGCCCTTACAGGCTTCTCTGGGTCATGCTCTTCTTTGTCTAGGTCTCTCAATCTCTCTACTGACAAAATTTGCTATAGAGGTGGTTCTGGGCATTTCAATGAACCTAGCCTCCACTAGCAGTCCCAGATGACAATGAAATGTCTCTAGACATTGGCAGACTCATAATCAGTTGAAAAATACTGCTGCATGCTAGGGTGGCAATGAACCCAGTCCACAGGCAGAGAGGAGGTGAGACATAGCTCATCCCATCAGGTTTTCTGTCAGTTATCAGCCTGCGGCTCCACATCAAAAGTGGGTGCACGTTTTCTCATATCCCAGGTTGATATTAACTTCAATATGGTTCCTCCATTGCCAGCCTAATGCCTGGCACGTAGCAGGTAGCCTCGTAAGTATTTGCTGAAAGAAAGACGCCTTCAGCACAGTTCATAGCTTGGCTAACTCAAGCTGTCATAAATAAGCCTAATTCCAGTAACAGAAGTCCCACGGACCTTCTTGAGAAAACATCAGAAAGTTCCTATTACGATAGCTCTGCAATATAGAAAGGATTTGTGGTGTGGCTAATCATTCCATCTTTGAACAACCCAACCAGAAAGTAACCATCAGATTGTCGTAACCCCCTCTTATCAGTGAAGTTTGGCATCCAGTTGCCTTTCTTATTTCCCGCTGGCCTCGGTTTATCTCAACATCCCCCTGTATTATCTGGGAAAACATTTGAATCGCCAATCTCAAAAGAAGGGCTGTGCAGCATGCTTTGAATTAGAATAGAATTTCAAATCTGACCTGCTTAAATTCACATCCAGCACGCTATTTACACGTGCTGAGCAGGGAACTGTTTTATTTATTTATTTTTTTTTAGGAGCACCCTTTAGAGATGATATGAGTTTCCACAATCCAGGAACCTCAAGTCTTCAGTCTAAAGCAAGCAATGTTTTCTAGGAAACAAGAGAGCTTCAAAACACAGGGGGAAAAAAGAAAAAAACAAGAATGTTCCTCATCCAAGGAAGTAGGGACCTACACAAGATGCCAGCAGCCCCGTGCTCCTACAAAACTCCACGTGGCCATGCAAATTTTCATGATGTCAATCAGCAGCCAGGCTCCTCTTATTCCTACACTGCGGTTCTCCTTACACAGCTCTGCTCAAAGTTGGGACTATGCTTATAAATTCTTGAACTCTGGCATATTTTTCTCCACTTAAAGAAGCACTGTCTTTCGGGGTCAGTGTGATTTCCTGCAGAATGGACTGGTCTCTCTGTAAGCCTCAACTCCCGGAGCATTTGGGTCTCCCAAGCACTATCAGCCTTAGCTCAATCCTGTCACGTAACAAATGCTTGGTTAAAAACTTGCTACTCCGGCCTCTCCTGGTTGGGCGAAATGCATGAACCTGTGCCCGAGTCTTTGAGCACCTTTCCATTCACTCCATGTGCCTCCCAGGCGGTGTTCTCCAACAGACATGGCAAGGCTTGCCACTCACTCACCTGGCCTGCACACATCTGTTCTTGCCAGGAACCGGTGCTACTGACCACCAGGTGAGAGGGTGAGAGTAGACGGCTTTGGTTAGAGCTGTTAGCTGAGCGCTTCCGCTGAGGAGGCATTAAAGATCATGAGCGCAAGGCCAGCCTGGGTTACACAGTGAGACTATCTCACGCATTAGAAGAGAAGAAAGGGCTAGCTCTCAATAATAAAGGTCATCCTTAAACGTCGGTGATGGAAATGTAAAAGGCTTCGGCAATTTCAGGAAAACAATTAAAAGTTTCTTTAAAAAAGTCAACACAGATGTACCCAGAAACTCTCGACTCTTAAATACCTGCTGAGGAGAAATGCAAGACTTTACCTAATGGAGAATTTATATGTAAATGTTCGTGGCAGAGGCAAGCCACATGTCTCCAGTGGATGGTAATTCATGGCATATTGTTACAATGTGTTGTAATGGCAACATCAATAACAAAATGCTGGTATATGTTACAATATGGAGGAAGCCCAAGAAAAGAACGGCCTGTGAAAGAAGCCTGATGCAACACCTCTCCCTCTGAAAGATTCTTGTTGTATGAGAAACCCAGAAAACGTAAATCCAGGGGCAGAATGACTAGTGGCCGGGAGTAGGAAAGTATAGTAACTGTATGTACACGCAAGGACTCTTGTTGGAGTAATAGACTCTTAAAACTCATTTGTGGTAATGGTTACACACATTACACACAGTGGGGAAATAACCAAGTCCCTGCATTGGTGCTTTAAGTGAGTGAATGGTATAAGCAAATGATGTTCCAGTTTCAAAACCTTGTTTTAACAAGAGTCATGCTTTGTGTACTGACTTGTGTCTCCTGTCTCCTGGCTGAGTTTATTCCCTCAAATGGGCCAGCAATATGTATAGCTTCATTCCAGAAACATGCTTAAGATTTGATCACATACTAGAAATGGAGATGGATTATCAATTCCATTCATTAACTCAAAGGGAAAATATGTGGTGGACCCTTCTGTGTGTCAGGTACTGTGCTGGGCAGTTTGGGGCACACAGGAAATGAGAGGTAAGTGTTTCTGAAGGGTCAGGGCTATAGTATCGTGTGAGCTTTTCCTGGGGAGACAATGGAGAAATACGTGTTTCCGTTCACCTCAGCTAGACAGGATGCCAATGGACCAAAGAATTCAACCCAAGTCCACCTTGGTAAATCTGTGAGGTTCATGTGGGTTACTTTTAGGGTGACGAGTGACAGCTATGCCACCAGAGAGTCCCCTGAGTAGCTTGGGGCAGCTGTATCAGTCAAGAGTCCCTCCCACAGACTGGACAACTCACAAAAGGCTTAGCTACTGAGAAGGGCCAAGGAAGCCTCAATCCCCAAGAGCCCCACCCCCACCCTAGTCCACTGCTTATCTTCTACATAACCTGAGGAGGACAGGGCCTCTCGAGGATCCCTGACATCTCAGGAACATCTCACTGCACTCCCTGAGTCTAGTGAGCTTTCCGGTAAAGAACCTGGTGGTTCGGCCGGTCTGTTGAGCCACTCCACCTCTGTCTACAAGGCAATGTGCTAAAGAGAAGAATCTTGTGAGGGCCGCCTGGTGGTGATAGCAGCTTCTGATTCAAGATGCAACCATCATCAGCAACTTGGAGGAAGCAGCTGTAGTGTATACGATGAAGAATCAAGAGCAGCGGGACAGCATAAAGAGGTCTTCAAGGAAAGCACTGGAAGGCATTCTGGTCTCATGCTAAGGGCATGGGAGGTGGTGGCGCTCACCCAGCAATGAATAAATAACCCATCAGAACCAGGCTTTGCTAGAGATGGAAGAGGCAGTCAAAACTGTAAGCAGACATATTTATCTTTGAGAGTATTTTATTTGAGGAATGTGGGCCTGCGACAATCCACGAGCAAACACACAAACAAAACTATGTAAGAGGTAGCTTGTGGCTACATAGTAGCCATCCAGGTCTGCTGAGTCCTCAAAACAATCCCAGGACTTCCTGTTGATAGCCAGGTGAAGAGGCCTCTCTCAGGCCCTTCCCCAGTCATTATGTTTAACTTAAAACCGTGCTCCTCCGTGCCCTCAGCCTGTCCAGTCCTCGTGTATTCTTTACTCCTCAGAGGAGAGGTCCTCACCAGATAAGCAAGTCACTGCTCCTGAATGTTTCCTCTGAAGCATCCTTTCTCTCTTTTGTACTTTCGAGATTTATTGTATGTGCATGAGGGTTTGGTCTTAATGTATGTCTGAGGAGCATGCACGGGCAGTACCAGAGGAAGACAAAAGGGGGAACCAGCTCCCTAGGACATGAGTGACAGAGGGTTGTAAGCTGCCGTGGGGGGGCTAGGCATTGCACTCAGGTCCTCCAGAGGGACACATTGAGCCATCTCTCCATTCTTATTCTTCTAATAGCACATGTCATATCCATCGGCAATGAACGCATCCATGTATGAATCTGTTTTAAAATTCTGTCCAAGAGAACATTCTACAAAGATGGACAAGAACTATCTTCTGTGGCCAATATGACCGACACTGGCTACATGCAAGCATTTCAAACATGGCTGGCATGGCTAAGAAACTGAAGTGTTAACTTTCATTAACTTGCCTTTATATTTCCATAGTCACATGTGGTGAATGACTATATAAATTAGATAGCACACATGGCTATGGCTATGGCTTCTAGATTGGATAACCCAGCAGCAGACATTATATTCAATAAGTACAGGTATAATCTCTTATTCACTGCCAAAGCCCTGGCACATAGAAAAACACAAGGGAAGAAGATAACAGGAACACGACACAGCCCCGTGAATGTGAATGGACACCTAACACAGCAAACTCTGGGTGCCAGTGTTTTATTTACTTTTCCATTCAGCAAATATGTTTTCTAGACCCACAACATGTTCAGGATTATTCTGGATAAGAGTTCCAGACCAGTACCTACCCTGCCTTTACGAAGTTCATACCTCAGTGGAAAGGCAGAAAATAAGAGACGGAGGAGCGGAGTGTGGGCTCCCAAAGTAACGATAACGCAACAGAGCTCCAGAGAGAAATTAGTGCTTTGGAAAGCAAGAGCCGGGTAAGAGGACAGTGGTGGAGGGGCAGGGTGTGGCCTCGTGGGCCACAGCCTCACTAGCAGCACCGCCATGGCTACCGCTGCCCAGCTGAGGTGGTATTCTCACACATATCAAATGGAACTCACGGTGAATGTTAATGGAACAAACTTTAACAGAAAGCAGGATAATTGCTCAGAAAATAAATTCTGCTCTCTGATGATCCTGTCATAAAAAGCTTTCAAGCACACATTTTTGTGGAAAGGACGCAGCAGCAAAATTGACCCATATTCTGTTTCAAAGCTATTAGTGTGTCAAATGGTTAGCCCCGGTAGGCAGAGAACTCATGCAAACTTGGGAGAAGATCATCTTCCGAGTTACTTTAAGTGTCACAACATGTGTCAGAACACAGCAGCCAATCAAAGTCTCTGCTTGTACCATGACTCTTTGGTTGTGCAATTCAGTTCACCCCGCATTTGCTGAGCATTTGTTGCAAGCTGGTGTTATGTAGGCCTGAAAGAAAAACCAATGCCTTCTTTCTGCTCTCCATGAGCCCCTCTCCCTTCGGAAGGAACTAGAGAAACCTCACACAAAATACCAAAACACGGCACAGGCACAATTCATGTGTCCCTTCTCTTTCACTTGGCTTTTGCTTAGCTTCCTCAATGTCCTTTACCCCTGCTTATGAAATCTCCAAGGATGCTGCATTCTTCCCTAAGACCAAGGTTATTTAATAATTTTGCGTCTTGAATAAAATGCAATTTTCCTGAGTTACCATGGCGCCTAACACCACTGAAATTACAAATTATGCAGCTGAGAAATGTGTTAGAATATCAAGTCCATTTTGTAAACCGAAAAAAAAAAATCTTAACTCTGCAAAGCTATTCAGTGGCTTGTAACTTATACTAACCATTTATCCAAGGGCAGACTAGATGACAGGCTCACCTGAACTTTAAAATCACTTACGTACCCTACCCAGCTTTGCAATGCCAGTAAGGGGAAATGGGAAATACTCTGCACTTTGAAAAGCCTCTGGTCATCAGGCTAAGAATGACAGTTCTTCATAAACAGGCTAGCCAGGAACTGAGTGAAAACTCGACCTCAAGAAGAAGACAAAACTTCCCAGAGATCACCACTAAATCCCTCCTGAGATGTCTAAGCAAGTGAAGAAATCTATGTGAAACCCATCCTACCCCACCTTTGAGTCTTCAGGTGATACTAGCAGCTTCAGAGTGGAGTCATTCCATGTGGTTTACCTATTAGTGTGAGTGTATGTGAGAGATATACATGTGTTTGCACATACACACACGTGCACACGCGCGCACACACAGAGTCTTTCAGTTGGAGAGGGAAGTGTTTTCCTTTGTTAACTGACTACAAATTCTGGGAGGTGAGACTGGGCCCATCATTTAAGGTGGAGAAAGAAGTCAACTTGGCCTTAATACAACCCCATTAAGAAAAGATTCCTGGATTTTCCAGGGCTCTGCTTTCATTTTCCAAGCATCCAAAACCCCAGAGCTTCGTTATAATGCCATCTCCTGGCCCCATGCCACAGAACCATCTTTCAATGATTCATTTCTATGCAACAAATGTTCCCATCATCAGCTTCCATTCTCGGTCCCCACTGAAAGCTACAGGCTCTGAAAACATGTCTGTCTGATGTAACCACTTCAAAGTTCCCTCCTAACTCTGTGTTACTACAAAGCCATGTTCCGGCTCGGTGTCTGCCTCCCTCAGCACTGTGACAATACTGCGTTGGCATTTGCCCATCTTTAAAAGAAAGGCAAACTCAGCTGTTTTCTAAATCCTTTTCAGAAAGGGCTCAGCTATATAAGGGCAGACACACAAGAATCCAAAAATCAAATGGTTCTAATGAAGCTCTTAACTCAAATCTAACTGTCATTCCGATGCTGGAGCTCTGTGTTCCTTGGTGCAAACATCCCATTGTGGTCTTGCTAATGCTTGAGAAAATCATATTCACATAAATTTATTACATATGCTCCAAGGAGAATTTCTTAAGCTTTGAGCTTTGCTTCTATTTAAATAAGACATGCCAAGGCACTTTTTCCTCCTTAGTTCTAAATTACTACCATGCCAAGAAGAAAATATGGATTGAATTGGTCAATTCACTGGACTTTCAGAACCCAGGGCCCTGGTTCTAAGAACAGGCTGGAGGGAGCCAGGGTCCAGCAGCTACGAGTGGAGATACATAACTGGTCGATCTTTGTTTTCAGCCTCAGCAATATCCCTGTGCCTTCCAGTTCAATTCACTCACAGTCTAATGTGGCCTAGGATTCAAGTTTCAAAACTCCCCATACTTCCCTGTTAAGTTTTTATTGTAGCTACGGGTCTGTAAACAGTCGTTCGGTGGCTAGTAGAGATTTGGGGAGGGGACTGTCACCGCAGAAAGAAATGAAGCAGGGTAATAATGTCACATCCATTATATGAAAAATTAAAGCCCCTTCTCTCATGAACAATAAATTGGGATCTATGTGAGTCACACGATGGCATGGGAGAACTGAGACCTCGATCCACTAACGAGTGAACATTCAAAGAGAAAGGGAGCCAGGAGCTGTGGGCATGTGGCGTGCAAGAGCGAAGTGAACAAAGGGCAGGGTCGCACTGTCAAAGTCAATGCTGGCGCGCTTTTATAAGCCCCTTCTGTGATCTCTCCCACTCGTACAGAATAATTAAACGGGGTCTAGAAGCATGAAGTGGAGAACCAGCAGGACAAGTTTATGGATGTAACACTGGTGAACCCCAATCCCTAGCAGGCAAAGCCAACTCCCATGCTTTAGAAGGCACATATTCACAAGAACATAGCACGATGTGAGCTCATTTGCAGGGTTCAGACCTCGTGCCTACCTGTAGGCCACCAGTCACAAAGCAACGAGGCTTTCAGAAGAAGCGTGCGCAGGGCAGGGAGAAGGCTCGGTTGTTAAAGCGCTGGCTAAGCAAGCATGAGGACCCGAGTCCCCAAGTCAAAAAGCAGGACACAGAGGCACAGACTGGGGCTTGCTGGCTAGGTCTTCTATGTGTGTCAGTGCGTTCTGGCTTCCACACGTGTGCGCACACAAGACATGCACGAACAAGTGGGCAGCCTTCTTTGCACAGCCATTACCAGTGCATGATTTCTCACTGGAATGAGGGACACGTAAGTGGCTGCTAACGAGGAGAGGCAGAATTGGCAGAGATTTCTAAGACTGAAAGGTTCCATGCATCTGCACTAATAGTCAGTGTAGGGTACACGAACAGCCCATGTGTCTACAGTGTCACATTTATATATAAACAAATCAAGAGATGTCCTTTGGACCAAAAGACAGCTCCATCCTGCACCCTCAGCTCCCCATGGTGGCTCCTTTGGAGAGCAAGCCTTCGTGTGTGTGTGTGTGTGTGTGTGTGTGTGTGTGTGTGTGTGTGTGTTAAGCTCCAAAAAGAAAAGAGTAGGAGGCCTGAGTGTACCAGTCCCAGGCCCCAGGCCAGGGTCCAACATCTGCAGTCCCTCAGCAATCAACTCCTGAACAAAGACGACTCCCATTTTCTAGTCATTCTCAGTTGGCTTCCAAAAATCATAATTCAAATGAAATTTAAATAAACAAAGATTTCTGTGGAATTCAATTCTGCAGCAGCATGAAGCTACTTCATGCTGCCGCAGCAACCAAAAGACAATGATGGCCTCTGGAAAACCAACGCAAGATGAGGCTCACAAACATGAGAGGCCTGCGTGGGACCTGCTGTGAGATCAAAAGGCTTGTCAAAATAGGCTTTCCTTTCTCCTGCCTGCCTTCTTCCCGATTCACTGTGACTCTGATCCCATAGAGGTGACATAATGTAATGCACACGAACTCCTGACCCCCATGTCTCACCTGCTCTCCGCAGTTTTCACCACCCCCCCCCGTCACTCCAGTCAAAAAGCCGAACGTCACCCTCGATCCACACAAATGAATAATTCCTCCCTTCCACTTCATTCTGTCAATTAGCAGACTGGGAAGGTACCTCCAAAACTCCATCACAAATCTGCCTCCTTCTCCTGGTCTTCAATACACTCAGCTAGAGCTGACCAACACGACTGTGCATAGATAGTTCCATGTGGGAACTATCCACTATACTGTAGATACAGTTCAAGTTTCCTACAGAATCACACGGTTGGGACAAGGTAGGGATTGCTCGTTTTTGTGGATTAAGGTGAATTTTTTTTTAACATGAGTTAATGGCAGAGATGGTGGGACACAGCTTAACAGCCCTGTGTTCAAATGCCCTGAAATTTAGTCAGCAGCAAGAACCACTGTAAGCAAGCTGCCTCCCAGGTCCTTCTAAAGTGTTCTGTTGTTTTTGGGGGGCAATGTTTGGCTTTCTGGTATGGTAAGCTACTCTAAGTTTGTCCGCTACAACCCTGCTTTCTCCCGATCTACAAAGTCCCGGATCTGTCACTGCACAGTAGTATGTGAAAAACAAGTTCTGCGTGCTAGAAACAGTCCTTGCTACAGCGGTGCCCCTGCTCCTTGGCTCTCTCAGGAGGGGGAACGGGGAATCACTTAAAACAAGTACCACACACAGCAAACACACACATCCCTAGGTGTTCCCTCCTGTCTGCACAGAGATTCTAAAACACAGGAACTGTGCCAGGACCTCCATACCCAGTCCGGCCCCACAGGGTTTTATTCTAGTTGCACATCTTTCTGCAGTATCTTCTCTCCCAGACAGAGAGAACCCTACTTCTATTCTGACAACTCTTTGCTCATTTTCTTAGTTCCCTTGCTATGAGAGCTGCCTCCTGGGGCCTAACCTCTCCAACACAGCCTTTACACTCAGCTAGCCCTCACCCTTGCTGTGCCCACCTCTGGCTACCTGCACATGTTAAGTGTTCCAGGCCAGGCTCTCCATACCCCCTTCGGGTAATTTGCACTCCTTGTCTTCTTTCAAAAATATCCATCCGTGTGTTTCACTGCAAGATGCCCAAAGCAGAGATTCCCTACTAATGTTAGATTAGTAGCTGGGGTTGTTTTGTTTCTCCTGATTTCAGAACATGAGAGACAAGAGTGACTGACTTCCAAGCACTTGAGAAACGGTTTAAGGCTGCTAAGTTTGATGGCATCTGCTAAGGTCTAGGTTCAGGAGATTCGTAGAGCTTTTTGAGTAAAGAAATAAATATGGCTAGCAATGTAGCATTATGGCATGCAAGAAAGAAAGAGATAAAGAGAGGAAGGATAGAAGGAAGGAGGGAGGGAGGAAGGAAGGTGTTAAAATGCATAAACGTGTATTTTTTTTTAACCTTGGAATAAAACTAATAAATTCTGATGGACTAACAGAACTGGAAAATACTCAGTGCAACTGAACACAGAGGGCAAAAGTCTGATGTGGTTAGAATATTAAATAATCTCTAACTATGTCATGTTTCTAATTTATTGATCACTTTTAAGTTAATGAACACAAAACCTTTACAAAGTCTATAGCGGAGAAGCACGGCCCCAGCTTTCTTAACCAGGAGACAGAAGGGAACATCACCACCAACACAGTCACGGCAAGTCACTTCCTCCTGGTCTGCAGAGCTAACAGCCATCACGTCTGGAATACAACTGCCCACCGAGCAGAGCCTGGGCCTCCGCAGGGGGGAAACAGCAATAAAGTGAGCGGCACACTGTTGAGTGCTCTCGAAGCTGCTATGCCACCAAAGGCTAGTAAGAAAAAAAAAGCAGCTATCCTTGATTAAAGGAGACTAGAGAA
Organism: Meriones unguiculatus; assembly: GCF_030254825.1. NCBI lineage: Eukaryota > Metazoa > Chordata > Mammalia > Rodentia > Muridae > Meriones > Meriones unguiculatus. The sequence goes on from NC_083349.1 coordinate 45,038,418, forward strand.
ATGTGGGGCTCTGAGCCGAATCCTAGAGCAGAGAAGAGAAACGTGGAAAGGGATTTCTTTCTTCTCTAACCAGGAATGTGCACTGAAGTATTTCAAAGTATTAAAACAACATGTCTACCACTTATCCTCAAATGATTGAGAGGAGAGCATATACATGTAGGTCAAACCACTTGACATTTTTCATGAACAAAGAGGGGGGGAAAATAATAAGGCAGAAATCAAGCAGAAAATGTTAAAATTCAGAGAATCTGGGTTACGAGTATATAGAAACCCTTTTTAGTTTTTTCAAATCTTTTTTTTTTTTAAGTATTTTGAGACCGTGTAGCCCAGGCTTGCCTCAAACTCAGTATGAAACTGAGGATGACCTTGAACTGTGGATCCTCTGTCTATCTCTCAAAGGCAGGGTTTCCTGCATGTGCTACCCTATCTGGATTATCTGTTATTTCTGAACCTTTTCTATGAATTTGGAAATATTTTACAAGAAAAGGAGGGGGTGTGTACATGTGCCTGCCTGTGTGTGTGCGCGGGTGTGCGCGTGTGTGTAACCCATGAAAAGGAGAAAATATTTTTTAGTTGGCATTTTCTTGAACTCTCCAGCATGTTGAAAACACATGTACAGTTCAAGGCCCATGAATAACTTGGAAAGCATTTTTCCCCCATTCTCTTCGGATGAGTAGGAATATAAAGATCAATTAGAGAGGTAAAACACTTTGAAATTTGTCTAGGTTTAAGTCAGGTATCTAAATTTCTTTTCACAGCTTTCTCTGACTATGAAAGAATGTCTGAAGAGAGAGCCATCAGCCCAGGGGGTGGAAGCTAATGGCTGCCTTTGTCTAACATGTGCTCAGATTTAACAGACAGCAAGGAAATTTCAGGGGCACAAACAGTGTATGTACCTCCAGTAAGAGAGAAAGGCCCATGCAGACAAGCCAGGGATCAGTCTGTAAAGGCAAGATCTTTAGTTCTTACACTCAGTAAGTCCCAGTGGCTGAGACCAGCTCTGTGATCTCTAAAACAGAAACCCAGAAGTCACCTAGGCAAACCTCCCCACAGAGTGAGCTGATCAACTGGGGGCAGATCACAGTTTGCTTCCATATTAGACAAGAACCCAGGATTACAGTATGTCAGTTTCCCATGCAACAATTCTTTGGGAACACGGGTGACCCATTTATATGATAAATCCAGGTTATTTTATGCTACCCACAGGCAAGTTCAAGCTCCATTCCCCACGCATGGCTCTGAGGTGCATGCTGGGCCCATATAAGTTGCCTGTAGACAGAACCAGAGTGGAAAAGAGAAAAGGCTGTTGTGTTTCTTCCGAGGGCAGAGCTGGAGCTTTGCCGTAAGTCCCCAAGGAGCCTCCAGATGCCCTTTATACTAATAAAGGGTCATTAATATTGTCAATGTCAACTCCAGGGTCCTCTGTCTCACTACCATTGCTCTAAGGTCAGCACACTGATACACATGATATGCCTTTGAAAGCATTTAGTGCTACATAAACATCAGCCATAATGAGACACTGCCTCTTCTCCAGGCACTGAAAAAATAAAAATAAAAATAAATAAACCATCTTCCTTCTGATTGTAAGCCACCAAGAGAATGCTATTCTACCCACCAAGTTTCTTCCCACTACCAACTCTTCCATGCATCAAATTCCTCATGAGTCAGTTCTCCCAGAAAGTTCTGCAGTGACTCATCAGAGGCCCTGGAAAATGGATTGGCAGAAATGAGATGCTTGGAACAGGCCCGCCCTTTCCCCCTGGGTTTACCTGGTAGTTTCTTTTATGAATCATTTAACACTCTTCACCTACAAAAACATAAACAGAGCCAGCCATGACTCTGCTTCATCCTTAGGCCAGAGCTTGCCAAAGGTGCCAAGTCTCTCAGACATCATCCAACGTTAAGTACACGCACAGGTCACTATTCAGTAAGAAGGACTGGGCATGAAACTCAAAGTACTGCGCTACCTTAAAAGGAAGGAAAGGACAGAAGTCTCACCGGAACAAGTCGAGGCGATTTTAACTATCGGCAAGCAACCTGAGTCTCTTCAAGTCTCTTTATGCTTTATATCTGAACCAGCTCTCTTAGAACGTGTGTGTGTGTGTTTGAGAGAAAAGACACCAATCGCTGACAGCAAGATTTTCAAAATGGTGATGTTGCACACCGGGCATCCTGTTCGCTCACGGGGTGTGCACTGAGCAGAAGGCGAGCGAAGGAAGTGCCTCTGCTGTGCGCATTGTCTCAGCAGCCCCAGGTTGACTCCTCTGACAGTCATTCCCTAGGGAGCTGGAAGGAAACTGCTCCTCCACAGGTGGGCTGGGATCCTTCCAGGAAACAGAAAGGTCACTTCTTGAATATTTATAGCTCTGCTACCTCCATTTCACGAGTGCCAATCTTTCATGTTTATGAATTTGTCTTGAGATAGATTTTTTAACTCTACAAATTAGGAAAATAAAAAACAGCCGGAAAAAAGGAAATCTCCCCACTTGGACTGCCCACTGGGCCTCTCCATGACCAGCATGCCCTGGCTTATCACCTCCACATTGGGGTGCCAAGACTCACGGCTTCTACATTTTGAACAAGTCATTTAGCTGAAATGGATACGTGTCTTCTCGCTCTCTCCACTGCCCCGAGGTAAAAGTCCCTAAAGCACACAAAAAGGCGTCACAGATGGGTAACAAGGGGCCAATCCTCTGATGTCTCCCTGGAGAGACCTTTCGAAGCCCTGCTCCTTTTGGAGACCCACTTTTATCTTCTCTGGCTCTCGGCCACCTGTCTATTAGACTAAGCTACTGATGAATACCTTTTTTAATCAGTCTTGTACATATCAGAGGAACCTCCCGAGCAACTATTACATTCAAAGGCACTTTCTATGAGCGTGAGCAAGCACTGTGCCAAAGAAGCAAGCCTACAATTGCCACGGGCTTCTCGTCAATATTTAGAAACATCATCTTTGTCTAAAAAGAAAGGTTTGGTGTTGTTTAAATTTGCTTAAAATATCGGTGCTTTTCTCCATTTTCTGATTCAGGGTGTTAAAGATACTTAACGAGAGGGGCAGAGCAGGCAGTGTAATTATGAATGCTGGAAGTCTTATGTGTGAAGATCTGCTCTCTACAAATTCCTGAGCCAATGCTGTAGGCTTATTAGTGGCTTCTGTAGTGAAAGCAAAACAAACAAACAACAAATAATTTTGGGGAGGATGGCATCAAATTCAATAGCTTTCTGCACTTCTACAGTAAACGAGCAGACAAAAGCACAGCACAGTCAACAGCTAAACTCACAATTTAGACGCATGCTGGAAGTGCCAAATGGTGATTATGTTGAGACCAGGAAGGCTCCAGTGGTCCACAAAACTGGTTCAGAGCAAACTGCTTCACCTCAGATCCACACACTCACCAAGCAACCCTGGAATTCTATTCAAATACCTCTATGCTTCGATCTAGGAAACAGTAGTGACCAGGGGTCCTCATTTCTAATGCTAGAATATATTCAGTCATAACTAACAAGATGCCCACAAACTCGAAAACAAAAAAATTTTAAATAACTTTTATAATTTTTCATGTGGCAATCCCACCAGTAAAAGCCTCAGAAGATGTCTGCCTTTTCCCACTGGCATACCTGTAAGACACTCTTCTCCGTGTGCTGTTCTTCATGGGAACTGCCTGTGAAAGTCACTGTGTCTCATTACAGCTTTGCTCTAACTTTGTGAGGACCGTGAGCTACATGGCCTTCATTCTTCCCCTCATGGCTGTGGATACGACAAAGCTTGGAGCCAAAGGTCTGACTGAGCTCTAGTACACAAAACAGGGTCACAGGAAGATGTGCCCTGAGTCCTAACCTCACCCTTCGCTTCACTCCATTTTCACTTAGCCCATTTCCTTATTACCTGTTTGATGTTTTCATCTTTTACTATTATTTCTTTTTCTGAAACTGCTGTTTAGCTCTTTTACAAACCAAGGCAGGATTTCAAGCTACTTTCCTATACTGACATTAACTTCAGTCAGTAAAATTCATTCTTTTAATGACTTGCAGTTTTCAACTGTCACTAACATATGAAAGTTCTGTTTAATGTTCCCATATACATAATGCTGGTCAAACTTCGGAACAACATTGTCATTTTGAGGATGACTATTATTACAATATTTTTTAAGCCCTAGCATTCACACAGATCTGCATAGTATTCTAGTGAGCTTTCAGATTTGTGGTCTCAGTTGATTTTCTCAGTAGTCCTAAGAGATAATTACAGCAGGCATCACCATGACTACCTTCTGCACAGAGGAGAAAAACAAGGCTCAGATAGGTTAAAAGACCTTGCCCACAAGACGAAGTTATTAAGTTATTCAGACAAGATGGGGATGGGGAGGTCCCTCGAATCTAGCATGTGTCCCACAACTACAAAAGGTTTTCTCACATAGCACAGCCTTTGAAATTCTGGCCTAGAACCAATGACTCAAATGTTACACTCACTTGGCCTGCTATGGAATATCAGCAGGCTAGTCAAAACTGTTATCAATTACTGTTTGGTAATGGAACCTCTACATGATGAGAACTAGACAGCCAGGACACTGGAAGATTCTTCAGTCATTAGAGCATGCATGAGTAATCGATTTCCTCCGTTGGAATCCAGTGATGGAATTAAGAGAACTCATTCCTGGTTCTGGCACAGAAAGGGAGCACAGGCCCTTTAATGTGGTCCTCCAACGTGGCGGCGCAGAGCAAACCTGCCCCTTGAGTCACTGCCTCTCGTGAGACAATTAGTAGGAGAGGATGAAATTCACAAGGCAGGCTCAAAGAGAAGACCTAACTGCTTCTCCAGGATGAACACACAGGGCTTCAACCACATCTAAGGGAGAGAAATGGGGAGCTCAAATCACGTTAATTTTCAAGTCCTTGGCGTTGCCAATATATGAGAGGGTGAAATGTTGACAACCTGAACTCTTGTGACCTTGAATAAACCACTGTATTCACCCTACGAGTCATGAATTGGGGCAGTAGGGGAGAGATGACGTGTGCCACTTCTCTGAGTTTTAAATTCTTCAGGGAAAACGAGTAAGGAGAGGGTCAAAGAGACCCACAAATTTCCTACCTCAACAGTCTGTGGCTGCAAGCATACTTATTAATGCCACCTACCTTACGTTAGGCTTTCAACATCGGCCAGATTCTAAAGCATCTACTACGTAGGTATTAGGTTCCAGCATATTTAAATCATTATTCAAGAATCTGAGTGTTTTCCTTTAATCAATTTCAAACATTCACTGGTTTGAATTACTAATTCCTACCCGTGAGACAACATATTTATATAAATGTCTTTTCTCAACATAGTCTCCACTAAATACTCAAGCTAATTCTGTTTTCCAGGATCTTGAGAATAACAGAAATAAATGATTCTTTGACTTGGCTAATATTTTTCTCATTTACATGTAAGCTTGCAGCTTGTAAAATTCCAGGATGATAGGCCCATGTATGTCTTTTTAACAACGTTATACCCAGTGTTCGGCACACAGTCATTACAACAAACATATGCTGACAAAAAGAAGAAGAAAACAGCAAAGAACAATTTTAAAACACAAAGCAGAGAAACAACAGACCCTTTCCTAGAGAAGAACGAAGGGGCTTTGCCAGGCTGGACCTCTCCTGCTCAGAAACAACCCATCCATCCTGAAGGGGAGAAGCTGGTCCTAAAATGCTAAGCAGGGGTCCAGATGAGGTAACTGTTTGCCTCCATGCACCCTTCTGAAGTAGAGCTTTAGAGCAGTATTTCAAAGACAGCAGAGTATGAAGGGAAGAGCCAGCCATGCTTCTTAATCTGTCAGATTCTTGCCTGTGCAACCTGAAGCAAGCTACTCAACATCCCTAAATCTTAATTTCCTCTACTGTAAAAGGGGGGCAAGAGCTACAGGATATACCCCGAGTTACTGATGAAGACACAAGGCCAATGCACAGACAACTACGGCCTATATAGCACCCTCGTGAAGTGGAGGCTACTACTACTGATGAGAGAGGAATCGATTCCTAGGAAAACTAGCCCCTCTGGTTTTACAGGGATCAAGAGTGATTCATCTTTCAGAGATGTGCACCTTCTAAGAGACATATATGGATGAGATCTAGAGGATGCAATTGGACAGATCCTTGGAAGTCCAAGATGTAGCAGCAGGTAGAACAACTGGTACAGGACAGGCTGTCGGGTGGGGTTCACAGCAGATGGGCCTTCTGCTTCCTGATAGGGTGTGAGGCAGAGGGGACACGGCAGTCTCCCTCCCTCATCTCCAGCAGCTGGCAGCCAAACACCCCCTTTCCCTTCCACCTTCTATTAGTCTGTGAGGTAACCCTTGCTGGGGCAGGCTTCCTTCCGTAGTCCCAGAAATACATGGCTGACTCTGCCAGACATGCAAAGATGGTTCTAGGTCATGTTATGCTACAATTTTTTAAAAAAGTTAAATCTAAACAGCGATCTAATAAAACAAATGAGCTAAGTAAATCTTGAATTAAAAATTAGAACTACTCCTAAAGAACACAGAGTCAAGACTGTGTTATTTTTCTGTGACTGTGATAAAACACCCAGAGCAAGACACGTTACAGGAGGAAAAAGTCATTCGGGCTTTGTGACAGAGGGAATAAAGCCCATCATTGTGAGAAGCAGGGAAGCAAGTGGGCATGACAGACACAGTAAGAAGCTAAATGATTACATCCTCAACCACAAGCAGAAAGAACTGAAACTAGGATTAGAGTATAAAACTCTCAAAGCCCAGGCTTTGGGATGCTGAGGCAGGAGTGTTGTCAATGAGTTCAAGGCTAGCTTGGGCTAAATAGTGAGTTCAAAGCTTGAACCACAGAGCTGCTTTAGACCTTTGGGCATATAGAATACTCATAATTCTGGGAAAGGGGCACTGCTCAGTGGGTAAAGTGCTGCACAGGCCTGAGATCCCATGGAAAAGCTGGATGCAGTAGTCTGTGTATCTAAAATCCCCACAGCCCCTTTCATGAGACAGGAGACAGGCACCAAGAAGTCACTGGAGGTCTGTAGGCCACCTCTGCTGGGCCAAGAGCACGGAACCATCAGAGTGACTCTGTCTCAAACAAGGCTGCAGACGAGGACCAACACTCAAGGTTGGCCTCTGATCTCTACCCAGACACATACACACAAATATCACATAGCTGTGATGTTTGTTTCTGTTCGCAAGATTTTGACCACTGATGAAATAAGTGTCTTGATACTCTGAAGGAGTAAGTAACTCTAAGAGCCAGGAACTAGGGGCACAAAGGAAGAATCAAAGGTTTTTAGCACAACGATACAGACTAGAACTACTTGGGACTCCTGTAGGATCAAAAGGTTCTGTGTAGACAAAAACCCACAGGTAAAATCATGAGATGAACTCAAGGCATGATGCCAGGTGAAAGCCAAGGAGGTATGTGTTCCCTTCAGGAAGGAAAAGACATGGAAAGCTAGGCCGATCCAGTTCAAATCAAAAGCTGTAAAGCTCTGATCACTTATTTCCAACATTTCCCTGGAGCCATGTCACATCAGCAGACATCTGCATGTGACTCTACTTGGGACCTCAACATTTCAGAAGGACCTGTGCGTCTTTAACCCAGGAAACTTGGTTGAGGACAGACCATTTTATAGGCTTTATTTTATTCTGAAGGTGGAGGATTATTGTCTCCATAGTAAAAAAGAACAAGAAGGATAACAGCCAGGACACCCACCTACCTATGTGGTAATCAAAGCCTTGCACTGCCAGAGAACAGAAATGAAGGCAAATTTTGAAAGGCAAATTAGAAATTAGAGGGCCTTCTCAGGTGGCAATGAAAAGAAAAGGAAAGAATTGCTCTCTGGGGCTAATGAATCTGATTTGAAGAGCTGTGTTTTAAATGCTGGTGGAGGCCTAGGCCCACGCACCAGGGAGCGTGAGGGAAAGGATTAGGACTGAGGCTGGGATTTAAAAAAAAAAAAAAAAAACCAGTGGATGCCAGGTTGACAGGTTAAGTCCTGAAAGCACACAGAGAGAGCCCCATGCAGTGGTCAACTCACGTGTGTGACACAAGATAAAATTTCAAAAAAATAAATAAATAAACTTTGAGAGCTACACAGGAAACGATGCATTCATACACGTGCTAGGTATGCTCATCCTCAGTGAATTTGTCTGCGGTAACTAAATGTCTTATCTCACTAAGCGTCTGCCATAAACACAGGCTGGGGTGAGAAGAGAGAAGCAGCTCCGGGTCAAAGGTACCGTCCTACAAAGCATTTCTTAATCGGCCGTGGATGTATGAATACAGGCGCCAGCCTCCAGGCTCTCATCCAAACGTATCTTTGCTCTTAATAATCTGTGAAGACAATGATATGAAATGAGAAATGATCAAAATGATCGTTCTCTCTACTGCCACGCAGCCCCAATACAGAAATTGCTGGCGCCACCTATTGTTGAAAACGCAGAACTGAAGGGCTAGCCTCCATCCTGAAATTCTGCGATCACCTTCCTGAACGGTGAAGGCTCCAAGTGCCTGCTGGGAGAGCCCAAGGAACAGTCGACTCAGCTCTAACACAAAACAAGCGCGTCATGAAGCCTCACCACTCCTGCGTAACGATTTGTTCAGAACTATAACCTAGCAATAATTAACAGCTTTACTGAAAGTAAGAAAAAAAAATGATGAGGCAGCTTCAATAGCAAATGAGTTACAAAATAAATGGTTGGGTGCAAAAATGAGTGTAGAGGGGTGTGCGCTATTAACAGTATTGTCTACGGACAAAGGGAATATGCACATATACTTACAGAAATTCTCAGAGAGAACATGCAAAGATCCCAGGACTTGGAAGCTGAGGTAGAAGTATGATGGACTCAAGGCTAGTCTGGACTGCCTGGCAGGATTCTGTCTCAGAGAGAGCAAGAGCAAGAGAGAAAGGCAAAGAACAAAGCTGCAGCAATAGCTTGACCGGTGGTAAAACACTTGCACAAGACGTCCTGGATTCTATCTGTAGAGCCCAAATGAAAATGCCAGGAGAGCCCGGAGAGGGGCCTGTGTTTGTAATCCCAGCTGGAGAGATGGAAACGGGGGCTCCCTGGGACTCAACGCCTGACCAATATGGCCTAAGTGGTGAACTCCAGGCTGATGAGGGGATCTGTTTCAAGGGAGATAGCCACTGGAGGTTATTCTCAGCTTATACTCTATTGAGTGCACACATGCTCAGGCACACACACACACACATGAACATACACACACACACACACACACACACACCATTCAAAAAATATCAACTATGGCCATCACCACGGACAAAGTCTAGACAAATGCAGAACACTCCAAGATTCAACTCACTCAACTCCCTTTCTCTCCGTACATACACATATTTCGAGACTATTTAAAAGTAACTGAAAATTAGTAATACCTTCAATATAACAGCTGATCTGAAAGTGTTGCATCTGAAAGAAATAAAGAATGTCAACAGCTCTAACTCTGCCTGATTATCAAGACAAAGAAACAGAGTTGGGGAAGGAGCACAGCTTACCAGGAAGGGCAGGCAAGCAGGTGGTGTGGGTCATCACCTGACTCTGAACGAGGCCTGGAAGCTTCCACAGTGCACAGCTACCCCTAACCTCATGTGTACTCAAGGTGCATTTGAAAGTGCCCTGAAGCACAGATATTCTCTTCAGATTTATTAAGATATGAAAATGATAAATACATTTCCTTATTAACATTTGCTTTTCTAAAAGCTTTTACAGAAACTTTTTATTACAGTATTATTTCTGATTTTAAAAGAAGGAGGAAGAAGGAAGGCCCTAACAACTCTGAAGCTTTTCAGCTCTTTCATAACAATATACATGAGAGCTGAGAAGGAGTTTATACTTGAGTACACATCATATCAAATGTCACATCTCCCGAATATTGGCTCATGAGAATAATTTCTGTAAACTTACTTATTTCTTAATATCATTCTTCTTAACTTAAGATAATACTGACATTTACACTGAAGGTGGAGCTTTGAAATTTATTCTGAATATTGCCCAATCAAGGTAACACCAGGAAGAAAATAAATCCCGTCATTTGTGAAGCAGTTCTGCAAGAGATGAAAGAATGGACAGGCATACCACAGCATCTCACGGTTCCTGAGAAAGGAAGGAGATTGTGTGGGTGGCCAAATAAGCCAAACTCAGTAGTTGTTCTGGTCCAACCCAATAGTTTACATCTAAACTGTTTAACTTTAAAAAAACAAAAGCAGTCAAATTTTGTCAGTGTCCAGGAAGATAAACCCTAACTGATTACAAAGGGAGGGGGAGGAAGTAGGAAGGAGCATGAGCAGGGAGGGAGAGAAGAAAAGAAAGAGGGAGGGAAAGACGGAAGAGAGAGGGGAGAAAGGAGAGAGGAGAGAAAAGAGATGAGAGATGAGAGAGAACACAGGCAAATAGGGCTGAGGAGACAAAGACATGCAAGGTCCTCAAGCCAGAAGCAAACAGAAGCTTATTGGGATTTCTTAGAAACAAGAATCCAAAATGCCTCATGATAAGCTATTTAAGGCAAAGAACTAATTCCCACCTATCTGCAGAAGGAACTGTAGGAAATACTGGAGACTGGGAGCCCCATGGAGGTTGGGAGCTCCAGCAATCAAAAGCTATGACCCTAGAAACTCAGCCATATTGTCAGCCTGCTCTGTAATACAAGATAGTCTCTCAAACAAGCCCAGTGCAGAGAAATGTTAAACTCCATTACAATACCTAATTATCTGCTGGGCCTAGGGGCCAGGTTAAAGCAACTAACTGTAAAACCAGAAAAGCATTAGTCAACAAAGAAGAATAAAAAAAAAAAAAGCAAGTAAAAATCCCTCACGTTTGAAATGAGCTCACAAACTAAAATTCCAAAACACAAAAGAATCTAATTCTAAGAGAGTCAAATCAACCATCATTTATGAATTCAGCCCAAATGAAATTAATTTCTTAGAATATTCAGACAAAGCAATGAATATACTTAGAATGATAGATGAGTTGAATGAAGTATCCATACATGTTAAACATGGATTTATGAAAACAAAAAAGCAGAACAATACTAGGTAGCAATTAAAATATTAGGACATACGAACATCAGTTGTACTCGAAAAACTTAATAAATGAGTTAAAATTAGTTTAAAAGCCTGAGACACTCAAAAAAAAATAGTGAAGAGACATTATCTCTTCACCCTGAAGAGGCAGTACCGTCTTCTTTGAAATTAAAGTCTCAACTAAGAAACGTGACAGATGGGCCAAGAGGCTCTCATATACATGAAATGATTCTATTATAAAGTGGGGTGAATTACATAAATAAAATATTTGGTAAGATAGTCTAGAACTGGAGAAACATGTTCTTTGAAAATGAAAGGAAAAAAAAAACCTCATACCTACATCCATTGAGATGAAACAGAAAAGAACAAAACAAAACAAAACAAAACAAAACAAAACAAAAACACCAGGCTCAGGGGAAAAACTCTCCAGGACTGCAGTTGAATAGTTAATCTTTAAAAGCAATAAGCAAAGCCAACACCACACAATATATTCAGAGTTTGGAAGAAAGAAGCTGTCGATCAATAATTTTATGCCCAGCTAAAGTAGCACAGAATCGTTAAAGCAAAATAAACATGTTTTCAGACTTTCAAATTCAAAAACCTCAAAATTTGTTTCTTTTGTTTGTTTGCTTGCTTTGCTTTGTTCTGGTCCTTTTTTTGCTTTTGGTTGGTTGGTAGGTTGGTTGGTTGATTTGGTGTTTTGTTTTGTTTGAGACAAGGCCTTACACTGTACCTCAGGCTAAACTGGAATTCATTAGATAGCTGAGGATGAGCTGGAACTTACAGTAACTCTCCTGCCTCAACCTTCCAGGTGCTGTGATCACAGATTGCCACATGTGCTTCCAAGAGTAAGATTTTTATAACTCACTGACCCTATATATTAATAGGAATACTTCACATGGCCTTTTTGAAGTCCCAGGACAACACTTAGTTCCATGGTAGGCAATCTGTATATACAATGCCTTTACTAAGTTGTCAGAAATCAAGAGCATTAACCTCCACTACTGAAGCTTATGCCTTCCCACTCCTGTTAACCCCCTTTTCTTCCCAACTAGTCCCTCTTCCTACTCTCAGGGATTTTGTGGACATGTATGTGAGTACTGACTTTAGCACTGATTTTTTTTTTCTGAGCCTGGGTGAGGGGCTACCTGCTAGAGCATAAGCAACTGAGCCATGGTTACACCGTTAACTATTAACAGCTCCTCAGTGAGGGACAGGGCCCCACGAGCCCCTCCCTTATTCCTAATGAAATGCTGAGGGCCTCAGCCTTGGACAAGTCTTACAGGTAAGTGAAATGTGTTCCATGATTACAACAAAGAACCCTACTTCCAGCACCACCAGCTCCCATGTTCCAATCTCTGCTGTGATGTTCACATACTGTATGACCTTGAGCAGAGTAAATGCTTTGGATCCCCGTGCTTTATTTTCAAATATAGATAATCGCTAACAGTGCCTTGAGGGATAATGTATGAGAAAAATTTAACATACTACACGAGAGCCATCAGTAAACAGCTTACTGCAAAGCGGTGCTGCTATCATCAATACCTGCCTCAGGAAGTACTTGTATTAAAGACAAAGGTGTCAGAGAACTACAAGAAACGTCTCAAAACAGAACACCTGGGCTAGAGAATTGGCTCAGTGATTAAGAGAGCTTGTTGCTTCAGCAGAAGACCTGAGCTTGATTCCTAGCACCACGGCTCATAATAGTTCGTAACTCCAGTCCCAGGGGATCTGACACCTTCTTCTGACCTCCACAAACACCAGTCACATAGATGGTGTGTGTGTTTGGATGTGAAGGCAAAACACTCACACACATAAAATAATAAAAATATATAAAACCAAAAAATGTAAACCAGGAAACTACCCGTGTAATTCCTATTCTTTTACTTTCCTTCTAACACTGTCATTTACCAAGTCACATTTATAGCTTCAACATGAGGATGTTAAGTAGTTGATAAAATTGGCCGGAGAACCTTGGCCATCCCAAAGAAGAAATTATTAGTCCTGGAATACCCAGCTCTGACTCAAGTTGAGGCAAAACATTTTTACGCATGGGCCAGGTGCTGTCTACTACAGAACATTGCTGACCACTCACCCAGAGCCCCACCACAGCCATAGGACAGCACTACCTACATCAACAAAGATGGTGACCTCTACCGACAAGTTACACCAACTTGGAAGCAATGACAGAAACGCCCATGTGACACTTTTTCAGAGGGAAAGATTCCTACACCCTTCGATCTTCAAATGTGTCAGGTAAAGGGAGTCCTTGACGACCTTGTGAGAGAGAAACCATGACTACCCAAAAGTTACCTTCAGCTCTTCCATTTCTCTTAAGTGTACAACCAGCTACAGTCACCATAGAAACTCCCGCTTTAGCTTCCAAGCATTCTCTGAAAGGTGTGGACTCTCTACCAGAGCCAACCCCTCTCAGGCCTGCTCAAGCGTCACCCAGCGCTTGTCAATTCTAAGGCTCTAGAACTTCCTTCAATCTCTTCAACAATTCCAGGACAACCAAATCGGCAAAGTGGATGGACTGTTCCAAGGATCATTTCCAAGGGGACTCCTGCTCCAAGATGTGATGCTCTTGCATGGTTCAGCAACAAAAATCCTTGTACCTTAGACTTCCTGTTGAAAACTCTTTGACCAAAGTAACTCGGTCCCCCTTTACAGTTCCCCTGTGCTGCCAGCAGTTTGTTATCCTCATGGTCCTGTGAGAGAGAAGCTCTTCTATGATGTGCACCAATCTTGGTTTTCCTTTCCATTTCTTACTCTATCTAACCCACTTTGACCAAGGAACACTGAGGAAGTTGGTTCTCATGGGTCTTTGCTACACCTCTGTTCCTCAGTCAACTGAGGTAAGAAACACGAGGCAATTCAGAATTTTCAGAGGTCATCTAGCCAGCCTTTCCTTCGCATTTCATCTACCCATTGCTTTAGAAGCAGAGATCCTAGTATCCAGGCATCATACCAGGAAAAGGCAAGATGATACAGGTGGCTCAGTGTGGTTCAAGAGGTTCTGTCATCTGACAGACAAGTCGCTTTCAAGAAGACTTTTTGACCTTTCTGGGTGCTCATTTGTCAAGCAAGGACACAGCAGGTGAGACTTTTTGACCTTTCTGGTCCTCATTTATCAAGCAAGGACACAGAAGGCGGTACTTCACTATAGTGCAGTAAGGACTATGTGAGACAAGGAGCCATTAGCTAGGCCTGACCCAAAATGACAGAGATGCTTATCTGATTTTGGAACTCACCATCCAAGCTCTTCGCCGAAAGTATTCAAAAAGATGTCAGTCCGAGGTACCAATCCACCTGCTTTCAAACACAAAACTGCACCCATGGATTACTGACTGAGGAGATGGCTCCATGGGTGAAGGGCTGTCTGCAGAAGCATGAAGAGCTGAATCTGGATCCCAGGATCCCATGGGAAAGCTGGGCATGCCAACACATGTCCCTAAACCCAGGACTAGGGAAGGAGGGAAACAGCCAGTCCATGAAGATAGACTGGCCACCCAGTCTAGCCAAAATCAGGAGTCCCAGGTTTGGTGAAAAACACACACACAAACAGGATGGGGACATCACTGAGTTAGTAATACTGGCATGGAGGCCTCCTGAAATATGGGGAGGGCTCATGTATGTACCCCTGCTCAGGACTGCAAGGGGAATGTTAATCACTAACAAATTAGTATCATTCAGCCATGATAAAAAAAAAAAAATCATGCTCTGTGTTTCTTGAGGCAATCCAGTCCTCTTGGTAACAGAGGAGAAGAATTCTGTCGGACAAAACACAGGAATCCGTTCACTCCTCATTTAGTGCACCGGCTCTCGACTCCACCCCGAAGGCCAGTGTGGCCAAGCGCGTGAGCCGATACGTGAATTCGAGGATGCGTGTGCAAAGATCTCACTCCATCCAGGACACCTAAGTATTTCCAAATCTAGAAGAAGAAAAAAAATCCTTCATCCTGACCTCAGACCCACATCACGGTCATTTCATCACCTCCCTGATCTTGAACACCAATAATGTAGCAGGCAAGGCACTGGTCAAGGACAGATGACCCGGAGGATGGAACAGAGGACTGATTCAAGCTCTCTCTGCAGCGTGCATCCCCGCATACTGATGAATGTGTTTTTCGGAGGCTGCCAACGGGCAGGAACACCAGTCACCCGAAAGGGCAGAATAACCATGTGGAAGGGACTGTGGATATGGCTCAGGCTGCTTACTGATTAACACCACCGCACACAACGCTCTGCTCAAACCTGCGCGGCCATTGTTCCCAGTAAAACAAGCCTTTGTTGACCACGGAGCACAAATGATCCTTGCTGACCAAGTTCACTGTTCTCACACGGCTTAACATTTGGAGGGAGCACTGCTCCCTGCCCAAAGCCAGGAAAACTTGACTCGGTTGGGGGAGGTGGGGAACAAGTTAAAACACACACACACACACACACACACACACACAGCTACAGAGGGAAAGGCTTTTGTTTTGAAGGTGAGAACGAGACGGGTGACCTCATGCACTGAACGCGTCTGTGGCTTCCATCAGAACGTCTCCCTCATTTACCAGAGCTGTGAGCTCTTAAACAGCCCCTGCTCCAGACAGCTTAGAATATTAAGAATTACCACTCTTAAAAAGCATTTCCCTTTCCACGCGGGCTGGGATCTGACAGACTGAATACTGCTTTGGGTGTTGGAACAGTTTTTTGTTACACTATTTGCAAACACTGGCTGTTCAGAGCGAACTGTAGATGCAAACCCCATCCTAAGAAAACATGGGTGAAAAGGATCTGAAGCTGTCAAACACGGAGGTCCAATTCCCACCACACACCCAAAAGCACTCACTCCAAGGTGACTGTCAACAACTTTTCCACAGAACTTAATTACTCACAAATGGTGTGGCGCCCCAATTATGTGGAAGGCAGCTTGACAAGATTCATGTTATGCAAATTCCTTTCTACTCCCCACGTTTTTAGGCCCCCTTACTTATCACAGACGGCAAGAAGAACCTGAGAAAACAAGCCCCTAGAATGAAAGCAAGCTAAATCTTGCAATGACAGAGCTTTTTTTTTTTCCCATAGCAATTCGTGAAAAATGTGTAAGCTCAGGATTCCCTCGGAGGTGACTCAGCCTCACCTCAGGTGTGAGAACCGCCTCCAGCTCAATCAAGCCAAGGGAATCTTGTACTGCTGCACCAGGCCATGTGACCACAACACCTACCCATTGGGACACCACAGAAATGTCGAGGAGACCAATCTGACATTAAGGTCAGAGCCGCTCACACACTTATCTCCTTCACTCATCCATCTTCAAAAGCAATTATTAGAGAAACCATCCAAACTAAGGGGAACGGTTACAACTCAGAAGACACTCACTGCACATTATCCAGCGGAGCAAACCTACACTTTGAAAATAACCTAAATATCCAACGCCAGCCAGGGTCAGGTCGAGTCTCCAGGCAAGGTATTTCCTAAGCAAAGATTAAAATGGAGAGAACCAATAACCACACATAGTGACACAGTGAGAAGACATCAGCCTGAAGAAGCTAAGTCTACAACAGGACTACAAACCAAATTAAAAGCAAAAAAAAAAAAAAAAAAATCTACAAGTTTGGAGAGAAGAAACATCTACTCTAGGCTCAGTCTGATGAGCCTGGAACATGGCTGAAACCCCTACACATTTTTTTATCATTTAAGATTTATCACCTTTTAAACCACAAGCCCAACTATTTGAGTGGCTTATTTTCATTACCAAAGTCTATCACCTTTATACCCCCAGCCATATAAATTTAACTTTAAAATACCATGACTTATGCCACTAAAAAGAGGTGTCTTTGGTTTTTGCACTGTTTCACTAGAATTTAAAGTTAAGAGCGTACCTGCTGACACATTCATTTCTCCCTTCCTGTTTTCTGTTGTGTTTTCTTTTTTAAACACTAGTCCTCTTTCCCAGTCCTCTGCTCCTTCACTACTATCCCAGTGTGGTACAGTTGTTAAGTGACCTCCTGATCCTTGGTTAATTCACTGTCCCAGCAAAGTCACAAGGGCAGCTGTGTTCCCTTTCTTCTACCTTTGACCAAAGGTTGTCCATAATCCCTTCCTTCAGGATTCCAACCTGTCAATCTTCTGTGGGTGGGTGGGGGAGGGAGGCTTGTCTCCAGAAGTTTCCTGTTGCCACCCCGTTGTGTTTCTTCCTTTCTTCACCACTGGGCGCACACCCCAGGAACCACCCCCCTGAGAAAAACTGGAGCTTGCTTGTTACCTCCTTCACTGGAGTTTACTCCGCCAGAGCACGACCTCTGGGACTGCAGCTGCGGAGGAGACTCACGCAGAATCTACCCCTGCCTGGCCAACAGAAGGAAGCAGACTACCCCTTCTATAGGAAGAGGCAAGCACATGTCAATAACTTTGGGGGTTGAGAATGAGAGTGTGTGGCACTCATTTTTGAACTCTACTTTATTTGGGGTTCTTTAAAGGTCCTCCCTTCTGACACTAGGTGGAAAGAAAGTGAGTGGGGAGAGGGGGCACAGACCCCTTACTTCTCCTAGTTGTTTAGGGTCACTGGGTTCCCCTGGGGCTATACCAATCTCTCCACACCTTCTCTTTCTGGGCTCTCTTATTTATATTCCTCAGATTCCTAGACCACACCCCTCTCTGTGCCCCACGAGGAACACCCCTACCAGCTGGCAAAGGCCATGCCCAACACGAGACAATTATCGGCTGTGGACAAATTACAGCCAAAACTTAAAATCCCACACTTGGGATTCAAACAAAGACATATTTACATAACATAACTGGATTTTACAAAGACATCAAAACTTCCATTACAGAGAGGATTTATCCACATGAGAGAAATTATCAGTCATGGCCAACATTCTACATGCTGTCCTGAAATCTACCTAGAACCACCGTTATACAAGCATAAAATAGAAGAAAATAGGAATCAGTGCAGGCTAAGAGCCTCTCCTCTGGTGCTCTGCTCTCTCCACTGCTTTGTCAACTAAGTCTGTGGACTAAGGCTACCTCACCTGCCCATATGGATACTGTCCATCCCCCTGCCAACAGAATCCGTCAAAGATTTCATGGTCATTTTTCCATTATCTGCTTCTTCCCTTTATTAGATTATATCTAGGATAGCAAAAAAGTTTCCACTTGAATACACCTACAGCTACCCGAAGAAGTACTCTCAGGGGCTGGAGAGATGTACAAACATTATTTCCTCAGATTGAAGGGATGAGATGAGGGCCATACCCAAACCCAAGCTAAGCTATACAAATACACGGCCCGGGCTAACCCCAAAGCACTCCTTTCTTTCTCTGTTGTAACTATCCCTGAGCCAGGCCTAGGCCTGGAAGCTTCTACCCTCCATAGAATCTAATCCTCAGTAACCTGAACCTTGAAGATTTCAGCTTTCAGCCTTTATCTGATAACCTAGGCCTAGAATGTTTTGGCCTCTGACACTTACTGCTGAATGAACTCATCCTTTCTAGCTCTTCCCCAACTCTTGCTGGTTCAACTCAGCTGTTCTAGCCCTAACTCCTCTCCAAGCTGACTGATTAAACATGGCTTCTCTCTGGGCTTCTGACTAAACTGCTCTGCTTGGCCTCAAACTAACTCTGGCAATATGTTCCAATCTTATGGCTCCTTCTCATTTTCTGGCTCCTTCTGTCTTCACCTGTGTCTACCTTGTTCTGTCTGCCACCTGTAAAACTGTCCCAGGAAAACTTCCATGCACTTGCTCTATTCCACTGTTACCACGATTCTTCCTCTCCCTGCTATGTTCTTAAGTAGTCTCTCTTCATGCGCTGCTCACCTGAGAATCTGGCATTTCCTGTCTCTTGCTCCTTCTGTCAAATCTTTCTCTGATTCATCACTTTGTCTGCCCCTCAATGAGACATCACTTTCAAACTAACCGTACTTCCACGGTTTGAGATTAAACGTGTGTACTAAGGGAGTGTCTGTATTCCAGCCAGACCTTACTGACATCTAAGGTGTTTCTGCATTCCAGTGGGATCACGCGGACATAGAAGGTCTTTAGATAGTATCCCTTGCCAACCATTTTGCTGGATTAAAATCCCTCTACAGAGATGGTTCAGTGGTTAAGAGCAGTAGCTGCTTTTCCTCATGACCCAGATGTGATTCCCAGAATCCACATGGCAGCTAGTCTCTAACTCCAGTTCCAGGGGATCTAACATCCTCTTTGGGCCTCCATGGGCACCAGACAGGCAGTTGTAGAATAGTCTCTTCTGAGATGAAAACATTCCATCCTGAAGGGGAGCTCCTTAAGCAGGAAGGAAGACAAGAACAAAAACAGCCTCAAGGACTCCTTGAGCCTGAGCAGATTCTTTAGGCCCCTCCATGCCAGAGTAAGCTGAAAAGAAGACACACAGACAGGAGGTGGATTTAGGACAACGAGGCACCCGGGAAGGACCTGTTGAGCTGCCTATCGGCTGTCAGTGCAGTGCACTCCGGGTTCTCAGCTTCTGTGAGCTCTCACCAGGCTGAGGTGGGCCTTGCTGATACAACTGCTCCTGTGAGTAACCCCTCATCCATACGCCTTTAAATAACGCCAGTAAAACTTACTGGTTCATCAACTTACTGGTGGTTTGGGGGTGCCCATGCTTTGGTCTATTGTGGGTTCGCTAGTTCCCTATTTGGGGTGAGTAGGCAAGTGTGCTTTACGTCCCCAAGAAAAATTTTATCACATAACACAAGCACATGGTACAAAAACATAAAGGCAGGCAAAACGCCCAGAAACATAAAATAAATAACTAAAGGGTTTTGTATCTAGGCAAGCACTGTAGAAGGTTTAAAAATTACTATTTTCTCTGGGTTCTGCATGTCCAGTGTGTTAGCGAGTGGTCTGTGTGTTTCCTAACTCTCACCCATCAGACCTTTACAACCTCTGTCTTGTGCATCTGAATTATTTTATTTAAGATATTTGCAATTTTATTAATTTTAAATATTTATTTCTTTATTATAATTATTTTTCTAACTTCAGGAATTTTTCATCTTAAATTATTTCAGAAGCCATTTAATCTTATATTTTTAACAACTTAATTTGAAGGATAAACAAAAATTCCAGTTTTTACACAGTAGGCAGTTACCATGAATTTGCCTTCTAACATAAACTTCAATTCTCTTTTCTTAAATAAATGTAACCTCTGAAAACCCCACAATAATCATACACAAGACTGTAAGATATCACTGTAGTAACAGCTTTATCTTCATCTCATATTCAATCTACATCCATCTTAAAACCAGAGGACAGCAACATAGTTAGAAAAAGTTAGAAAGGGTTTACAATCCTAACATAAGTATGTCAGCTACCTAAGCAGCAAAGCACTAGCCATCCAATTCCAGTTAAAAAGGAATGTTCAGGCAGAAACAAATGGCACAGGAAGGAAAAAGGAACCTTTGGTAGTCTGAGGAAAACAATGTGTACGTATGCTTACCTGTATACATGTTTCTGTACACTAAATTCCTACTGAAACTAATCTTCACAAATATTTGTTGTTGTTTTTCTCCCCCTTTCCAACACATAATGCACCCTGATAATTAAGACCCTGCTGGCACTTCCTTGCCTGACTGTGTGCACACTCTGGAAGCTGAAGTTGCATTAAACTCAAAGAAATTTCACTACCAACTCAAGCTTTAGCCCAAGGCTTGTGGCGCTCTGAGCTTTCAAATGCTTGCGGGTTTTGACTCATAGTCACCTGAAAGCTGCAATCATTTCTGTATGAAACAATCTGTATGAAACGAAACAGCACCATATATATTCTGTGCCTGTGGACCCCTCAGCCATGACAGGAGTTTACAGAGTCATCCTGGAGCTTGAACACCAAAGGAAAGTAGGTTTATTGATGGGGACACTCCATGACACATCCTTGTCCATGTCCAGGGGCTTCTAAACAGGCTCGGCTTCAGGAACACATTGTCTTCTGCAGTTCCCTATGCAACAGCAGGCATTTTTTTTTCACCTTCTAACTCCAGGGCATCTCCAGGAAGTGGGGAAAACATGTGCCAACGAAGCTATAGAAAACCTGCTCAGGCTTGGCCACTGTCCAAGAAATCCTATACTTGTTGCTCAACAAGGCTCTTTCTGAGGAACAATCATCTTTATTCAACCGCCATAGGAATCCATCTGCTCCCTCCGAGGTGAAATCAAACACACAGCAACATACCAAAGATCCACACTCCCCAAAGCATTGATGCCAGCTGGCTGATGGGCATAGCCAACACAGGAGCTCTGACAGTGTTCCAGTACCAAGTAAGGCCCAGGACCCAAAGAGAAGTGCTCCCTGGCATCACCACACACCTGCACTTACTCAGTGGGGCAGCTACTAATCCTCTGTAGCCAACTAGGCACTTGAAATGTGGCTCCTCTGGATAGGACCTCTTCCACAAACAACACGCTGGGTCGAGAAAACTTAGCACATCAACTCTCACTACAGACATTTTATGTTAGATTACACACACAAATAGGATTTTAGACCTACTACATTACAATTAAGTTCATTAACTTCCCTTGTTCTTTCTCGTGTGGCCACCAGAACTGTTTAAATTATTTATGCAGTTCCTATGTGTGACTTATAATTGCTTCTACTGAACAATTCCAGGTGAGTCATGACTACAGAGCAGCCAGCCTTATTTGCACACTGAGATTATAATGAATTCTAGACAAATTGCCATGACTGACCCAGCAACCACCTGGTCTCACAGTAAAAATGCTAGGACTTGACTCATTAGGGCCTTCTCTTTTAAGGAAAAATAAATCAAGGAAGACCAATATCTTAATACATTTTTAGTAGCAAATCCACTTACTATTAGGGGCACCTAGAATACCTGTGCTTGACCAGCAAGAAGAAAGGGAAAGTGGCCCAAGAGGACGGCTCTTTTAAGTGATCTTTTGCTTGTTGTTTTTGAGACAGGGTTCTTCTGGGTAGTCTTAGCTATGGTGGAGTCACTTAGTAGACCAGGCTGGCCTCAAACTCACTAAGTGCTGCCGGCCTCTGGCCCCTCCCCCCCAGAGTGCTGGGATTACAGGCATGTGCCAATGTGCCCAGCTTTTTAAGTTACCGAGCTTATGAAAACACAACCTTCCCTAAGACAGAACCTAGGAGACAGCCTCAACACTTGTATTTTCAGGTCATACCTGAGCGTGCTTGTGGCAGCTTATCCCACACCAGGCATGTCCATTTTCTGTCTGTGAAAACTACGGTGTCTATGGGTGCCCTGTAGGTCTACATTATTAATGCACAATACATGCTATACACACATACGGACACATGTATGATTGACAGGTATGGATATTTGGTCAATTTAAAATACTAGCATCTTTGCAGTTGACTGGAAAATTATAAATGAGAACTGGCTCCATAATTTCTCATTTCTCTTTTTCTACTTCATAGGTGTAGAATGAAAAATGCACTTGGAAACATACTGCTTTGGTATACTTCAGCCCACATATTGGAAGCAAGGCTGAATCACTTTCAACTCTGAGAGAGTTGGTACAGAAGGTTAGGGAACCCAAGCAAATCTCTGGGGAAATCTTACAGCAGGGTTCACCTGTATCTGCCTCAATAGATATGGCTCTACCCCAAAGGTGGGAGATTAAATTTCTGAGTCCCTAACTACCAGGGTGATTTTTCTTTAGGAAGTCAACAACATCCTCATTTAACCCACCTGGTGTGGGAAAGTTTGTCTGATGAAGCAGAACAAAGGGAAGAATGGTGAACACAGGGTCCGCCAGACTCTGACGTAGGATCGTGGCATGAGGAGATGATGCTCTTCCCCTTACAGAGAATATATGGACATGCTCTGCCACCCACACCCCCCTCTGGACCTCAATAGTGCTATAAACCTTCCCCTGCCTCAGATCCAACTGCGTCTCTCTTCACTGAATCACCAATATAATGTCAGTCTGCCGTTCCCTGTGTAAAACATCTAGATAGTTGCCCACACCACTTACCATTCACAGTGAGGACATTGCTCTCCAATGGGCCAGGTGTGTGCTTTCGCTCCCACCAACGGAGCTGGATATTTGCCAAGAGCCATGGCTTACTCCCAAACCTGCTTATGGCAGTGCTCATGACAGTTGTGTGCGGCTAATATTCACATAATTTAATTAAACATCACATAATGAGAATAGGAAAAGCAGCCTTTTTTCCTACAAAATCTACCTTGAAAATGTTTTTTTTTTCCTTCCCAGATGAGCTGCTTTTAAAACACTGTTGTTAAATCAGATATAGGGTAGGTACTTGTGCAAGAACTTACAGGGATTTTTAAACCCAAAATGGCTCTACACTCAAGATTGCTTCACAAATATTTTTAAGTTCCCACTCCACATGAAAGAAATCGATATTTTACAAGAGTTATGCAATGCAGATGATTGAAGTGAACTCCAAGAAGACCCTCAATCAAAGAAAAGATGTTGGTCCGACATCAAAAGACTGGTAAATAAATATGCATTTAGACATTTTAAGTTGCTCTAACATGTTACATTGATTACTTTGTGTGGCTTTTTTTTTTTCACCAACTGAATCATTTGTCTGAATAATCTGAGCAGTGGATAGGCCAGATAGTGCAGAGGGATTCCTGCAAAATAAAAAATAAAAAGAGTTTTTTCTCCACTAAAGAAGGCGTCACTGTGATCCCTCAGTTCTCAGGATCAAGTGTTTTCCCCACAGAGACTGGTTTATCTGAATAATCAGAAGATTCTGTTTCCGGTGCTAACTCACCTCTTACCAAGTTTTGACCTGAAGAAGTTTTCACATTCAATGTATGTAACACAGGAAGCATAGCAGCAGCCCTTCTCACTTTGTGGCGTGTTTACAGGAAACACACTGACTCGAATACAAGGACATCTTGGACCATGAAAAAAGGGTGCTGTATGCTTGTAAGTATATAATGGTGGATGCTAAACAGTAGTTTCCCCAAAGCGAATAAATAACAAGATGCACACACAGGGAAAGACAGAAATAAACCAGGAACCCCAAACCGCCACTGGCACCAAAGATGATTTGTTTTGAAAACTGATTAACCCTAAATGCAACCCATACGCACAATGTATTGTTTTCCCCAAAATGCATGACAGGACGGTTGCTGGCTGCTGTCAAGGTCTTATTAAATACCATTCCAAATGTGTCTCTTCCTCAACACCCTTCAATCATTTACCCCAACACAATAAAATGCCATTTGAAGACTTCAATGGATGTCTCAACCTTAGCTTCAAAACCTTGTCATAGCTGAGCACAAGTTACCAGAGACCAGGTGTTTCCAAATCGACAGACTTTTCCAGTGATTAGTTAGTACACTTGGCTATGAGTGGACTCTTGCCAGAAACAGAGCCCCCGCCGCTCTACCCTGTTTCCTTCAACTTCCATCATAATGAGAAGTCTGATGCTACTAGTACCTACTTTGCTTGCTAAAAGCCTGAGCTAGAGAACATCGTTCTCATTTCTAAGATGTTGTCACGGCCTACTGACACACACAGCACTACGTCCACCATCACAATGCTGCTGGTAACGCTCACAGGCTTGTTCACCCTCCTATCTGCTGCTCCTCCCTCTAGCATTTATTTTTCCCTTTCCAGTTTGACTTAGCAAACTACCAGAAAGAACAATCCGGAAAAATTAGTTCTTGGCTAGGTTCCTACTTTCCCTATCTAATACAAAAGGAAAACATTCCTTTGTGAGTTGGGCCATTTCATATGTGAACCAGCATAATAACCTTCTTTAAATTTTTTTTGAGGGACGAGGCTGCTGTTTTGTTTTGCGTTTTGTTTTTTTGTTTGTTTGTTTGTTTGTTTGCGCGGTGTTTCAAGACAGGGTTTCTCTATGTAGCCTTGGCTGTCCTGGAACGTGCTTTGTAGACCAGGCTGGCCTCGAACTCACAGAGATCCCTCTGCCTCTCCAGTGCTGGGATTAAAAGCATGCACCACCATGCCCAGCTCTAAACAGTTTTTAAGAACCAGCATATCCTTCTTTAAATGGTTCATAAGGCTTTGCTGCTCATCATTAAGTGCTTCTGCATATAAAACAGCATACACGAAGTCAGTCTCTAACTACACAAAGGAACCAGCTTATGGTCCCCAAGAATCCAACAAAATTAGCCTCTCGGGGCTGAAAAGGAAGTCTTCTCGCCATTCCGTTGGTGATCTTACTGGCTACAATGCATTTTTCCCTAAGTGCTATTTTCGGTTACTTCAGGTTTCTGGTAACTCAAATCAAAGCTTAGGCTATAAGCAAATCATGATCCTTTGTCCAAAAGGAGCATTCCCCAAGATACCTCCATGGAACCTGACTTGGTTAAAAGTCAAACCTAGTTCCACCTTTACCTCCTCTCATTTCCCAAGACAAAACTGCTTGCATCCTTCTGCAGAACCTTTCTGGAGATTAGTTTGGTTTGATTTGGGTTAGTTTTTGGGTTCTCTAGGTAGCCCTGGCTGTCCTGGAACTCCCTCTATAGACCAGGGTGGCCTTGAACTCAGAGATCCACCTGCCTTTGATTGCCTTTGCTGGGCCACGGCCACCCAGCCCCTTTCTGGGGTCCTTAAATAAACGGTAAACTTTCCGTGCATTTCCTGAACACTGTCCAGTGACACAGTCACTTCCTCCATGTCTCTTTGCATTATGGATCAAAATACTGCCACCGAAGGATGCAAAGCCAGCTTTACCTTAACCAAACAAGCTTGCTTGCAGCTTACATAAGACCATAAGACATTTTGAGAGCAAAGGAGCTCTAGGTCAGCAGGTCTTGCGCTCAGCCAAACAGTGGTTTCTAAACCCTCTTGGGTTCAAAAGCTACTTCCGAGTCTATGTGAGTTCTGTGTGCCTCTAACACCTAAGGACAGCCTTCCACTGTCATTCTCTAGAGTCTCAGGCCTCCCCAAGGTTTAAACATCAGGGCTGCCCTTTCCCCTGAATCACCGTTTCCGTCTCTGGCATAACTGTCAATCCCAAACCAGCAGTTTTAAGGGGACAGGCCTATCTTCAGAGATCTAAGGACAGCTCTGTGCAAACGAAGAAAGGGGAAGATAAGTTCAAAGATGATTATCTCACGGTAAAGAGTACACAGGAGTAAATAGATATATTACTTATATGATTAAAATTATAAATTTAATTATAATATAAAGTGTACTGAGGTGTGCAATTATAGGAAAAATAATTTTAAGAGTATGATATAACATGTAAGAACATACGTGTGCACACACACACACATACAGATTTATACATATCAACACTTTCCAAACCTAATGTGCCTTGGATGGGGATTTAAACAGACTCTCCCTGAAACCAACCTGCAGGTTCCAAGGTACACTGAGGGCCCCTACACCAACTACCTTCTTTAAGCTTTAGGGGCTTAGGTAAACTGAGCATTACCACCATTATAATACAGCATTATTCGGGAGCTGAAGGCAACTCACTAAGAATGAGACCAAGTTTTTAACTATTAAAGGATAAATTACATTGCTACCATTCCTCATACAGTATGAGCCTATGCAGAGAAAGCCCAGATCATACGCTAAAAGAACATCAAGAGAACGCAGTAATGACCAGCTCACATTCTACTGAATTGTTTACTGTGCAATTACTACAGCTGATAATCTGATGCTATTTGGAAACAAAGTACAGGGCCACCCCAGGATGACATTACTTTCATTCTTTTTCCTTTCTTTTTGACCTAAGCAACATTCCACATTCCTAATGCATGGGAGTCATTTAACCTTTGAACTGTTCCAATCCTGTTTCCAAACAGTCCTTCAGATTTACTGCAGCAGAGAAACTGTAGGAGTTAACCAGCAAACCGTGTCCTCCAGCAAGCACCAACAGACCCTGTGGGTTTGCCATCTCTGTCTGCTCCTGCATCCCTAATGAACTCCCTCATCTAACTTCCCAGGTACTTCCTGAATGTTAACGAAGGCACCACCACTTAGACCTATCTGTTCCTTAAACGGAGACAGAACAAGTCCCAAGTCATCTGCAAAACTCGGAACTGAGACTACCAGGAACCTCAGATCTCACTGAGGTCTAAGGGGCTCCGAATACTCACTTTTGGAAAGAGTTCACTGCAGAACCAGCGGTCTGCAGTCCCCTGCCCTGTGAGGCCATTCCGACTGTCTTCATCACATGGAGAGGACTGAAAACAGGTAGTCTTCATGGAAAACACTGCAAGTCCCCAAACTGCAGCTATACCCTTTCCAAAGAAGAAAACAGACAGAAGTCTGTCCCTAGAGGTGGACCTCCCTTACCTGCACCACCCTATCTAGCCCTTCACTCTCAAGGGAGACTAAGACCAAAGTTAAATGTGGAGTTTTCGGTTGATGTGTTTGACAGTTTTATGCAAGAGTAACCCCAAGAACATAAGGTAAGAGCTTAACTAAGGCAAAGGAAAAGGCCTGTTCAAACTCACCTCCACACACAGATGGGGGTGGGGGTGGGAGTCAGGGCAGGGGTGGACAGCAACTCCTGTCCCTGGGACAAGCAAACTTGGAAAATAGACTTGATATTCTGGCTTTGAGCCTTTCTGGGATAAGATCCTATCTTGTAATTTCAAGAATAAAGTTAACTTTTTTTTTCTTTGCCATTGGCTGTTATAAAAAGAGAACAGGTCTCCATAATTCAAAGGACATGTTTTAACCATTATTAACTGCAGAAATACTCTCACCAGCAACGCTAGGTGTAATATGTGTAGATCCTAGCCCTCCAAGAACAGAGGAGATTTAAGAATGGGAGGTGAAAACAGAGATGGGGAGAAGGGAACTGGGGTTTGCATGGAAGGAAGAGCAGTGACTTCAAGACTTCTGTACTGTAGGCCAAGCCCATAATCCTTGGCCATTTGATGAGAGGCCTTACAAGGTCGGCATTGAACCTTCCAAGCCCAGCTTCCTCATCAAGCACCTGCCCCATTCACTCACCATTCCGGGAGCACAATGTTCAAGGAATATTTTCAGTTCATTAATTGCACAGACTACCTCTTTTATCTACAGGCTGGCAACTTGAGGCTTTAAGCTGCTTAGCACAGCAGCCACCAATAAATGTGGCCACTGAGCAACAGTGATGTCTAAATTCAATACATCTACTAAAAAATTAAAATGATGTTTAAGTGCTGCTGCCGAGACTGAAGGCATACCCTTGAACATGGCTACAGATGATGGTACTCAAATAAGAGGTCATCAGCATATACAAACCAGCTAAGGATTTTATGGCATTCTGGAAAGCTGACTGAGGCACTGATTAATGCACCCATGATAAAATTCATCCACACAGATGGGGGTTTGTCAGTATCCCAGGGAACCAAGAAGGGCAACCAAGGAGGCCCTGTGGGAGTGCAGAACAGCCCTGAGCATTCAAATGGAGGCACACTCACTTATCTGCCTTTTGCCATTGTCAGTGGCCACAGCCTCCACTTTAAGTCTAATTCCAGGGTCAGAGACTCTTGAGCACATGACCCTCCTTCCCAAACCCAAGGAACATTGATCCATCTCATTCTCTCATTTTGTATCTCCAACAAAAAGATCATATTCTATTTACTAATAGATACAAACTTCTTTGCCTTTTTAAAGGCCAAATACACTACGTCACAACTGGTATAGCCCAAGAGGAGGGACTCCAAAGAAAATTCAAACCCAACTGAGAGGTTCTTGGGGTACAGGCGGCCATGTTCTGAAAGTTCCCATGTGACTGGGTCATCTAGCACTCATACACACACTCACAGGAATAAAACCAAACAAAAATGAAGTAATGACTCGAGATCCTATGGCCTGCCTCCTTATCCTTGTCTCTCAACTATACAGTGTGGAAGAGTCCTATCCTGGGGGCTGTAGTTTGGTGTTGCAGGGAGAGAAAGAGGAAAGGGAGAGAGGAAGCACCCTAGCTCCTGGAGGAGGAAGTAGGCAAGTAAGCAGGAAGTTGGTAAGCCATTCATTCACGGGCAGGAACGGCTGGGCAGGAGAGGCTACTTGCTGCAGAGAAACTGCATACCACAGACAGGCATCTTTGCTAATTCATCCAATTGCCAATCACTCAGAGGAGTTCTCAGAGTGACGAAGAGCTGAGGGGTATCAGGCGGTGAGCAGCTCCAGCTGGAGGGCTCCCCACCTCTCCCTTTTCTTCTTGGAGGCCTAAGGATGCTACATCGGAGGCCTACAAATTTTCTCAATTATGACACAGTAGAGTCTCAGTAAGTTTTCTCTAGAAATTCTAGGGCACAGAAAAACCAACAATTACATGTGCTAAATAGTTAGGGCCAAATAATTTAGTGACTATTTATGCTTCAACAATTTGGCAGCCACCTGGAAAATAAATAAATAAATTGTTGGGACAACAAAGTTTTATTTCATTCTTAAGCACACTTTTTTGATAAGATATGATAAACCTGGGTTATATACAGCTTCTCAGAGGTTAAGATTTAGGTTTGATTCTGGCACCCTATTTCCTGTTCCACGTTTATTATTATTATTTTCTAACACAGTGCCGGGTTTTTTTAGTACAGCAAATCCCCACAGCTTAGCTCTGGGAAGATGTGACATCATTGAAAGGAATGTGGTATGATCTCACACTGCAACTATGAACTACCTTAAGCCAGTACTTACACGGTGGCTGACAAATCCCAGGTATTTTCGTGTTTGCTTCAAAAGAAGAAAATTAAATAACTCGGGGCCTCCCTGTGAATTCACGGGGACACCCAAGGACAACCTGAAGAACTGTGTGGGAACTGCAAGGCTCGAGTCTTCTCAGCACAGCCTTAAGACCCACTAAAAACACACAGCTAAAGGGCCCTGAAGTAAGTGGCCCCCACCAACACACTGCAGGTGCACTTTCTAGGATTCCCAGAGGCCTGTGGGAAGCGACACATTATGGGATGGCTGACTGATACTCTGCAACTCCAGGGCAGGAAAGACAGGGGTACAGAACCGCTTTCTTTGCTAATTCACCCTGTGGCCTAATGTAGAACACATTATTTTCAGACAGTGTGTTGTGATCATGTTCTTTCTCCACCAAAAGCTCCTTTCAGACCACCCCGACTTCCTTACCCAGCCAACTCATGCTTTTTCACTCAAAACAAAACGAGCAAAACTATTTCTAAAAATTAAAAAAAATAATAAAGACAAAAAAAAGCCTACCAAAACAAAAATCCCATGAAAAAAACATGGAGTCTTTTTTGTGCTGTCAACTGCTCCTGACCGTGACACCTACCTTGGAGTGTGGTTGCTCTACTCCGTGACACGCCATTTGAGAAAACCGATTTTCTCTTTCCCAGCAGGCATAAATTTCAATTAGATTCTAGGGAGGGGTGGTACAGTGTCTACTTCCCTTTCTCAGTGCCAAGAGTCTGTCTGGTTTGAACCTATGCAGGCTTTGTGCATGCTGTCAACAGTCTCTGTGAGTCCTGTTGTGTCCAGAAGATGCCATCTCTGGGAGTCACCTACCACCTCTGGCTCTTACGATATTTCTGCCTGCTTTGCTGCATGGCCCTAAACCTTGAGAGGAAAGGTTTTGCGGAGGCACGTAATAATCAAAATGCTAAATGTATTAAAGCTGAAAAAGAACAAAACCAACGCACATATAAAGGCCCCTGAGGAATAACTTCAGCTTCAGTGGAGACTCTGAAAACTAAAGCTCAAAGAGACCACAGATACCAGCCCAGACTACCGTACCCAGCAAAACTGTCCATCACAAATGACAAACAAAGAAAAACATTTCACAGTAAGAACAGATGTAAGCAACCCAGCTCTACAAAAGACACTAGAGAAGGAAAATTCCGGTCTAAAAAGAGGTTAACTATAGCCCAGAAGAACCTGAGAGTAGACAACACAGCACTATCTTTAATACAGAGGACATCAGCTGCCATTTGAGATCGTTCTGAATCTATCACAGATCACTAAAGTCATGTACATACAACCTCCATAGCCACTTGACTTTTGGCCCCTATAAAGACTTTTAAAAAAAAAATTACAGAACAAAGATTCCACTGACAAAAAAGGATTGACTTTCCTCCCTGTTAAGACCAAAAACAAATTATAAAACAAAGGTTTCACTAACAAGAAACAAAAGGAAGAAAGTTTGTTAGTTCATCCTTTCACCGGTTTATTCTTCCATTCATTCAATCATTCATCCATCCACGCATTCATTCATCCAGTCATTCTACAGACTCTTAAAATTTTATGTTTCAAACCTTCAAAGTCATAGAAGTGACATGTACAAGCCAGATACATGACATCTGTGCTCTTCACAAGGGCAGCAATGACCTCCCTTTGGTCCAATCCTCTATAGACTTTCTGGTTCCATCTACCCCAACCTCACAGCACCATGTGATCTAGACAATCATGCCTCCCCTCATGAATGGCTTTGTTGGCAAGGCTTCCGAGATGCCCTCTACCCTGGCTTTCTTCCTACCTCACTGGTTTCAGATGCTTAGGTTCCTCTAACAAGCTTCATATGTTGATTTCCCCAAGGCTTAGGTCCTGGCAAGTTTCTCCATCTTCATCATCCTTGGACAGATTTCAGTAGCCTCTTGATACCAAATATCATCCCTTCCCTGTTAATGTTCACATTGGGATCTTTGGCTTACACTTTATCCCAGACCTAAAGTCTTCCAACTGTATATCCAACAGTCCCATGTGATAGTCTAAGAGGTACCCCAAACACGTACAAAACAGAAACCTACCCACTCTTACAGCGAGCAAGGAACCTTCAGCAACTCCTACTGAATATGCTAATGCCAATCTAAAGGTTTTCTCATTCCCGGGTCACCATCTACCTCGGCAGGGCAACCGCACTAACCTAACCTGTCTTCCTGCAGCCATTCCTCTCTCCAACCAGTGTGTTCTCAGCACAGGAAGCAGGGAAAAGTATGAGTTGTGCCGTTTGCATCCCTTATTGGAAACCTTTCAAAGAGTTTCCAAATCTCCAAGGACCCATGCTATCTGGGGGTGCCTGAACCAGTGCCTATGTGCCTGCTTCTCTCTCTTCATTAAGACTTCAGGTGCCTCGCTCTTCACTTGACTCGGAGAAGACCAACCCTTCTAGAATATTCCAAACTGCATTACTCTGCTTTGTTTCTCCCTCGATACTAGCCATGAGCACATCTCAGGTACTCCCTAGTGAATGCTACTCTTAGTAGGACATAGGATGAGTGCTCTCATCTGCCTTAGTCATGAAAGCACAGAGTTCACAGTTTCAGACCCTTGCTGGACCCACTACAACAAGAAAGAGACATGTTAGCCTCTGAATTCACAAGTAAGTTAGATAAAAAGGAAAAAAAAGGATGAGAGAGAAATGAAAAAAGAAGTAGAAGCCACCCAAGTTCAAACTTTAGTAGAAAAAGAGGGAAAGGCTGGGATGCAGAATGCAGATAGGGATATTAACCGTTGTCAAATTTAACCATGGTCCAATGCAACCATGGTCCAATGCAAGAAACTAGTGTGATCAGGAAATACTCAGCAACTGAATTGTTGGAATTAGGGAAGACTCTAAGACTCTTAGACAAGCAGTGAAGGGGCTTGGAAGGCTGTAGGACCTGGGAGTGGAGAGAATAAGTTTGAGTGCTGTGGAGGCAGACAACTGAGTAATGTCACCTCCCATTCCTCCTTCCAGCAGAGGCTGCATTACCTGAGACAGTAGGAGAGAATTCTATCCCTGGTGAACTGGCTTATTGAAGCCATTAGGAACGCTTGGTTATCTCCATCTGAGCTACCCGTAACTATTAGGAACTACAGGACCACAGGACAGGGGCAAATGTTACTGAGGAAATGAGGAAAGCCCTGTTTGAACCCCAGTTCACTGGGCTAGATAGATAGACTGTGTGGGTTGATCCAGCAGGGACCTTGAGGTTGGCATGGAGCTTTAGTGTCCTTGCTGGGTCCATTAGTGGAGCAAGATCTTTTAGGAAGTGGGCACTTTTATGAAGTTGGCAGATCTCAGTGACTCAGACCAGCATGTGGAGAGAGTTCGTAAAATGAGAGGCAACGTAGAGGAGAGAGTAAAGAGACACAGCCAAGAAAGGGGTCTTTCGGGGTAACTCAGAGACAAACATGGCACAATTCATGCCACGCTGGAGTTCTTAGGGAAGGAACTGAGAGAAATCTGAATTGGGTGTTAAGGAGCTGGCTTTAAAGCCTAAGGTGCAGTTCGCAAAAGCCATCCGTGAGAGAATACAGAGAATGACAAACAAGTCTGTCCCAGGCGTGAGTCTATCCTCCTAGTCTAACTAAGAGGGTACATGTCCCTACAGCAAAAGGGACGGTACACTAGAGGTGAAGATGGCTTGCCCAGTCAGGAACTCCCCCTCCAACTAGGGATGGTGGAATGAGGGGTAACATCTGTACCTACACCCACCGTGCCAATCGGCAACTCTGACCCAGAGAGCCAGCAGCTGGGGAGAGCGGGGCCTTGCGGTCCTGCGGCCCCCAGGAGGCATGAACAAATTAAGTCAGGCCCACTGTATTAGTTTAAGGTTACTATTGCTGTGATGAAACACCAGGAAAGCAACTTGGAGAGGAAAGGGTTTATTTCACTCACAGTTCCACCTAACAGTCCAGCATCAAAAGCAAAAACAGCAAGGGTAAGATCACGTGCAGGACCAGAACCTAGAGGCAGGAGCTGAAGCAGAGGCCACTGAGGAGTGTGCCTACTGGCTTGCTTACTCAGCCTCCTTTCTTACAGAACCCAGGACCACCAGCCCAGGGAAGGCACCACCACCATGGGCTAGGCCAGCAAGAATCGCTAAGAAAATGCCCCGCAGGCTTGCCTGCAGCCTGATCTTATACAGAAATTTTCTCAATTGAGGCTCCTTCCTCTCTGATGACTCTAGCTTGTGTCAAATTGACATAAACTAGCCAACACGCCCACTGAGTTTATCAGGTGTGTAAAAATGTAGGGAGGGTCAGTGGAGGTGCTCCAGCATGTGGGAATGGGTCGGAGAGAATGACTGAGGACCGCAGCAAACGGATTAAGTTAACACCTCGTATCCATGCTTTGTAACCAACCCTGATCTGTGAAGGAAGCAACTGATGCAAATAGATGGAGCCTTTCTGTGCGGCATCAGACCCTTCGTATGTCTGACTTCAGTTATGTTCTTAGTTGTGAAGCTCTAGGGCCGCCTGGCCCTTGCTCAGAACAGATGACAACGCACTTTGATGGTGCATCACCAAGGTCATCTCTGTAACCTCACTATTTCTTGCAGGGCTGTGGTACAGCATGCCTATTTGTCCACCCTATGCTCTAGAAAGGTTTTGCAGATTTGAAAAGCCGTTGGAGAGACGACCAGGCACAATAGTACTTCCACCTCCCTTGTAACCCTACCGCAGCTGAGTTAACTGAAAGGAAAAAATTAATTTCCTAAAGGTGCCCTACCCGAGTTGAAAAGAACAGCCAGTGCCAGGAGAGGGCTACCATAGGGAAGCCCCACAGTTCACAAAAGCTACTGCTTCTGCTGTTGTCTGTTATGCATGCAGACAGCGAGACCCTATTGCTGAAGAAACCACGTGTGCACGCTTTGACTGTCAGACATGGAGACACTAAGCTAGGACTCAACGGGAAACTCCCACCCCACTGTCTCACTTTTGTATCGTCACAAGCAGCCATGCAGGCCGCTGGTGGAAAACTGTCAGCAACATTCCTGCTCGGCTACCGACCCTGCGTGCTAAAACACCAACATGCCAGGCAGGACGTGACTGTGCAACAGTGGCTCAGCTGTCAAGGGTTAGACCAACAGCCTTGTTGGATTTAAAGCCCACTGCACAAGAGGGAATGCAAGCCTGCTACTGTAACCCAGAACAAAAACCTGGGGAAGGTGTTAGTCCCCAAATGGTACTAGATGGGTGTGATGCCCCTGCCAAACTTCCCTGGAAGAGACTCAGGTCAGTGAGGCACCTGGAAAGGACACTCTAAAACCTGATGAGCTGCCTGCAGGCTGGGCACTGTGTTTCCAGTTTTCCAGCTTCTGTGAGCTGTCATCCATGCTGGCGTGAGCCCTTGTGATTGAGTTGTCTTTTGAGTCATTTTTGCTCCCCTAATCACCCCCTCACCCATATTCCGGTAAGTGACCCCAGGAAAACTCATTGGTTTGCCAAGTTGGACTTCGGTGGTGTCCATACTTTGGTCTGTCATAGGTTTCCAATCTGGGGTGAGCAGACAGGTGTTTATCATCTCCCCAGGAAAATATGTGTCACACAACACATACAGGGGCACTCATATGCACACACACACATGCACACACAAAAAATGTATGATATTGCTTAATAGTTAAAGGTATATACTCTAGAGCCAAGTGATGGGCTTGGGTCCTGGTTCTGCCGCTTCCTAGCGATGGGAGGGTGGACAATGGTAATAACAGATCTTAGTTTCCTCATGTACGAAATGGAATCACAATAATGATGAGCCCAATGGTCCTCACCCCACTGAGCTCCAAAGCAGCTTAAATGTAATAATATAAAGTATCTAAAGTTCATAGCAATATGTGCCGTATTATGTTATGTATTAACTCTAGGTATCCTTCAAAATCTGATTAAAAACTACAAAGAAAGCATGAAAAGGAAGTAGTGGTCTTGTTTTTGCTTTATTTCTTTGGGCTTGTTCCAAACACTTCAAACATTTCTGAAAGGAACTCCATAACGTGGTTCAATGATTTCACCTAGACCTACCACTCCACCACTCCAGTCAACTCTAAGACCCAGAACAAAAAGTGAGAAGAGACCCCATGGAACCCTGGCTGACTTCTTTTTTGAATGCAGTTACTGATTTAACAACTGAATGTTCCAGGACTGGCAGTGACACTCGCAGATAACAGGAGCCCCTAATTACTATTTTGATTCTAAAAGAGCCGCTGGATAGGCAGGCAATTCATTCCAGCTATCAGAGGCACCATGAGCAGCTGGCTCATGGCTTGAAGACTCTGGATTCTGGTTAACTTGTGCCTTCGTCCCTTCCAGGCCAATCCTAGGGTGGAAGCCCTTCCCACCATTACAGTCTATACACAGAGCTCTCCTGTGCTTTTCCAGACATTCACGAACTGTTTCAGAGACTTCTAGTACTAAGTTGTCTATACTAAAATAACCACAGTGAGGTTCTTCTCAGAGTCCTGGAAACACTGGCATTTACTCCAAGCTTCCCACACTACACAAAATCAGCCACTTCTACTAAAATTGACAGGAGAAGGCAACTCAGAACCTTCACCTGAAGCATGTTGAAACAGAACATCTCTGTGTCAGTCAAGGAGATTTCCTCTTAAGGTAGCTTCACTCCTTCTACCTAGGAGCAGGGTGTCAGTGTAGTACCGTCCGTCCCCTTACAGCGAACAACAAAGCCTGCCCACCCCTTCACGTCTGGTGTGTGCTTTTTAGATCCTTAGTCCATTTTGTTCAAGAGCATTATTTATACTAAATTATCTTCAAAGTTGTAATGTCAGTCAAGGGAAGACTCATCGCCGCTTTCGTAGAAATGACATTATTTCATACACCGTATTCCCGGAAGCAAACAAGATATCTGAGTCAACAAAACAGCTTTCGTGGATCAGCAGAATTCAGCTAGTTCTACTTTTAGGTGAAAGCCTGTCTCATGCTTCTTGCGTGAGCACTTTCATATTGATACCCGTATTTTCACCATGAGTTTTATATTACTTTTGCAGTTCCTTTATCTTTTAGTTAAGATATTCTATTTTTAGCTGTGAAAAGTACATAACTCCATTGATTTTGTTGGAGAATCATGAAAAAATCAGAAGCAAATAACTGCTTTCTTTCTAGACCTTGCCTAATTTTCTGTCGCGTACCAATAGAGGAAAACCCATATAATTCTGGCAGCGAACAGGCTTTGCGAATGCTGAGGATGACTGCTGCCCTCCTGTTTCAGTTTGCTGTCCTACAGCACTTCTCAAGGAAAAGGTTATTCACAGCATACACTGTATTCTTTTAAGTGGGGAATGCTACAAGCCTGACAAAGCACTTTTCTGAACTGGAACAAACCGTACCTGCCATTCAGTAATACTTGGAAATTCATCATCAATTTGATTTACACCCAGCATCAATAAATCACACAAAGTAGCCCCTGTGTAGCCCAGGGAGTAAACAAAAGTAAACATTGTGCTTCACCTGCCTTGCCGGCCAGACGAAATGCACTCTGGCCACCTCAGCTGGAATAATGCCTTTGGTCTCTGGTCGATTTGGTTATTTTTGGAGCCTTTTATGGAATATTAACTTTATTTGCTCTAATTCTACAGGAAGCCACATTGGAAGTGCAAGGAAATATAAATGATTAAAAAGCAAAAGTGAAAAAAAAAAGGAGCCAAGTGTTTTGCTCTTTTTAACTGTATCTTTTCCAAATAAAGGGGGCTCCCCATATTGCTTACTCCAAGTCTGCTTTGAGCAAGGTTACATTCCATGCAACAGCCCTGGGGTAACAGTTTGTTGCTTTTGTTTCTTTTTTTTTTTTTTTCTTGTTTGCTGTTTTTCAAAATAACTCGGGGGAGGCATAATACAGAGAAGTAACATTTTAAAAGTAACATTTTAAATCAGTGGCAATCTTGTAAACTTTATGATGGAACAGGAAGAAAACATGAATCTAGCTGACCCACCCAGGAAATCAATCCTTAAACCTGAACTCCAGGCTCCAACCAAATGAAATCAGCCAACTAGCAGTGAAAATAAATAAATAAAAACAACATGACTTGTTATTTAATGTACATTAAAGTGGTATCCTTCCCGGGTTCACAAAATACATTATCTTTCTTGAACCAGGTCTTTACAAGAGACACCAGCCTTAAGTGACACAAAAGAGTTTTAAAATCCCAATTAGTTTGGTATCCTTTGTTGATATTATTCTGTTTTTCTCTAACCAACAATAATGAATAACCCACAAATGCTAATGAATAACTAACTCCTTTTGTCTCCAAGGACAGCTGAGCCCAACAAGAAATGTCAGAGGGCCTGAGGTAAAATAAAAACCTTTCTAATGAAAATCTTCCCAATTATACAGTCCTCTGGGTACTACACATGCAGAACTGTCTTAAATATTTAAATAGTCATGTCAAATGTGCTTAAAGTGGGGATCATAAAAAATGATTTCCCTGATGCTTTGAAAAATGAGTTTCTACAAGTCTAATTACAGCGAGTTCTGCTGGACCAGGAAGCAAGGAAATGCTATCACCAGTTCACTTAAGGGGAACTCCACATTCCCAAGCCCCAGCCAAGCCAGCAAGTTGCCCTACACACAATGCCTCCCCCTCCCACGATGCCCTGAGCCTCAGACACAGAGGAATGCTCATCTCCACAGATTAAAAACTGACATGGTGTGAGCAATGAACTTGAAAACCAATTTCTACTACTTCAGACATGTTAATCTGAAACTAGCTCCTTCCCCTATTGTAGGTCAGAAAAGCCAAAGATGCAGTGACGCCTATGACCCAGGTCTCTCCATCCTACAATGAAGAACACAGTGATGTGTGTTTTTAATGGCAGCTCTTTTTCCAACACATTCCCTGACTCTACCCGTGAGCAGGGCTTGCAAGGGACGGCATCCAGGAGGCAGGAAGGGTGATCTCCAAATGTGCCCCACTAAAAGAGCCTTGAGATTTTGGGTGAATGTGGGTGATTTCAAGTGTAGGGCAGGGAAGTACAAGTGAGGCGAAAACATCTTGTTACGTCTGAAAACAGGAAGCGTTTAATGGGAACACGGTTAAAGGACACAGGAACTGACTTCAAGAGGAATGGCTCCTTTGGCCATATTTGGGTTAATTTGAGCATCAGAAAGAATTATGACAGTAATGAGTCATAGGGAACAGTTTTCTGCAGAGTCCTTAAGTGAGCCTACAGTGAATCGAAAGAGGTGAGGCAAGGCTCCCCTTTTCCCAGCTGCTGTGGTCTGAATCCAAAATGTCCCCACAAGCTGCGTATCTGCATATTTTTCCTGGGTAGAAGCATTCTTTGGAGAAACCAGGACATACTGCCACACTGGCACACAACAGCCACAAAGGGCAGAGTGGGAAGGTTATACCCCGCTCCAAGCTCTGCAAAGAACCTCTGCCTCCTGCTCCACCTACCGTGCAAGGAGCCACGCACCCCTGCGAACAAGGCCAAGCTGCTGCCACCATCACACCTCTCTATGACAAAGTCCCCCTGAACTGCGAGCTGAAACAAGGCCCTCCCCTCCTGTGTCCAAGATCCATCAAGAATGGTGTCACACTGTGCGGCTGAAAGTAAAACACCAGCTAATCACACCAAATGAGAAGGCTGCCATCACACGCCACAAAGAACACCCGATTCAGACACAGCCAAAGTCGGGAAGCCATGAGAGGTAAACTAAAGTGACATCACTGACTGACTTTGCCAGGAAACATGTCCACGTCACAGTGATCTGATGACAAGATCACGTTCACCCACGAAACACCTATTCCATGTTCTCTTTAATTTGCATGAGTATGTGTGTGCGCGCGCACATCTGGGGAGGTATGTACCCGTGCATGGGCGTGGGAGTCCAGAGGTTAACACTGGATGTCTTCCTCTTCGCCACCTTTTTTTTTTTTTTTTATCCCCTAAGAAAGGGCTCCTCTGTCTGAGCCGAGGCTCACCACTTCAGCTAGTGGCTTCCAGGGCTGTCTGTCACAGGGGTACTAGGGATCCAGGCTCAGGTCTTCATGCCTGAACAGAAGGCACATTATTCACTGAGCCATCCAGCCCCACTCGTGCTGTATTCTCATCTGGATTAGATGATAAAGAAATGGTCAGACGAACCAGCCTGAGCATGGAGACCACTAACCTGACACCAGCACAAAGGAGAAATCGGGGGAGGGGAAGGGTTCCAGAAAATAGGAACCTGAAATACTGTCATAACTGTATGTGATATGCTTGAACTTTTGATGAGAGCTGTCTAAACTAAAAAACCAGCCAGAAAGGGCACTTGGATTGTGAATGGAGAGAGAAATTAATTTATGAATTAAATGTAAAACAATAATATAAAATTCATTTGATCGTGGACTGCATATTAAGATATAGTCATGTATAAGTGATACTGTTTTGTCAGAATTGACTTCCCCAGTTATGATGAACATGTTTTTGTGTATGTAAATGAACAATGTCAGCTTGAAGACAAACGTTACAGTGTCTGTCACTTATTTTCAAGTGGTTCAATGTACTCGATAAGGATAAATGTGGCACAATGCTGAAAAGTCAAATCTATTAATCTAGGTATAGTGGCACATGTCTGTAAGCTTGGCATTTTGGGATGCTGAAGCAGGAAGAGCTCTGAGTTCAAGGCCTGTCTATAAACTGAGTTCCAAGCCATCCAGGGCTACAATAGTGAAACCTTGTCTCAAAAAAAAAATGAACTAGTCATTAAATTACAATAAAACACAATGCAAATAATGTAAAAAAGAAAGGAAGGAAGGAAAGAAGGAAGGAAGGAAGGAAGGAAGGAAGGAAGGAAGGAAGGAAGGAAGGAAGGAAGGGGAGAAAGAAAGGAAAGACAGAAAACACTGAGAGCAAACAATGAGTCTTGCTCATTAAGAAGTAGTTTATTAAAAAAAAAAAAAAAAAGACTGGCTAGCTGAAGTGGAGATGGCTGGATGGTGCTCCCAGGAAGCTGTTGAAAGGTTACAAAACTAAGGAAATAATCCTTTTTCTCTTTCTGCTTGTATCCTTCCTTCCCCCTCTCCTCAGAAGGAAGACTCTAGTCAGAGCTGGACTGAGGCGGTCACTGTGCAGCCAAGAGGAACACTCCAGTCTCAGGCCTGACAGCACAGAGCTGCACAGCCAACAGTGACCCAGCCATAAGAAAAACAGCCTCATGACAGGCCCTGGGCACTCAAAGACGTGGCAGCCGAGTGTCTGCGTTTTTACAGTGCCCTCGGGCCCACAGAAACACCTAACAGCCTCGTTTATTAAGGAGTTATGTGTAAACACTTAACAGCATTTATGTACTAGCAACTTATTAGCTGCTTTAAAAAGTAATATTCATAAATTAAAAGAAAAATAGCATCTCTGTTTGATTCTTAAATAGGCAGCATGTCGGGAGGGATATAGGGTCTTTTGGTATATATACCCTACCACTTCTCAAACCTTAGAATAAGGCAAAAGGTCCTGCCATGCTCATTGCCTGTTCACATCTACTTGTTTCCTAAAATTTTAGGAAAATAGTCCAGTGTGGTGACTCACGCCTGTAATCTTAGCATTCAGATGGCACAGACAAGGAGTAACTTCCCCAAGTTCAAGGCCAGCCTAGGCTACAAAGTGAGTGCCAGGTCAGTCTTTTGAGACTCTCTCAAAGAAAACCCCAAAGTTAAATAAAATGAAAAAAAGAAAGGAGCCACCAAATCCCAAGACTTTCTCACCTCGAACCAAATCTCTGTGCTGACTGAGTACTAGCAGGTTTCTTGTTCCTGTTGCCCAAGCTCTTAGCAACCATCACTGTCTCTATAAACTTGACGATTCCAAGAACTTTCATAAGAGGACCTGCCATATGCATATGCTTTTGAAGCTGATGTAGTTCATTTAGCTCAGTTTACTCAATGCTTATCTATTAGCATATCTGCCACGATTTCCTTTCTTTTCAGGTCGCATATGCAGGCATTATTATCCTATGTCTCTTCATTCATCTCATGATGGGCACTTGTTTATCTGGCCATGGTGAACGATGCTTTCAGGAACAGGAACAAAAACGCGCTTTCCAGGGTTGTAGATTCATGAAAATCACCAAGGGAAGTGTCAAAAAATTTACCATGGAAAGTGTCCATCTCCACTAGCAGAGCTTAGCCGCTGAGCAAAGAATAACGCTCTTATTCCTTCAAAATGTATAGTGTGCCCTGAGACGCCTTAAGTTCACCGTGGCATGCCAGTGCCCTCATGGTACCATTCTGAATTCACACCATTGGACATTGAAGCCACTCACTGTATTTCCAGGTGAGTGCAACATAACCCTTCATCTACAGAAACAGCGCTGCCAAGCCTACACCTCCCACCAGCCTTCCCTGTAACCATCCTCAACAACTTAAGTTCTCTGGGTCCCAGAGTCAGCACAAGCCCTCTCAGGACTCAGAAACTGTACACTGTCCAGACGCAAGGAGGCCCTACTCTTGTTACTTCTGCATGACTCTACCTGGACTACAAGGTGCTCAAACGTTTGGTGAGGCATCGCTGCTGGAGCTTTTCTGGATGAGGTTCACATTTACATCAGCGGGCTGGGGGAGGGGGGGTGCGCACCACAGTAATCATACCATGGTCTGAGCAAAAGGCTGACCCTTCCCCCCACAGGAGGGGAAACCCTTTCCTGCCTGTCGCCTTTCCACTGGAATGCTGGTTTCATCATTCTTGCCTTTGGACTCACGCTGAAAGACTGGCTCTTCCTGAGTCTGAAGCCTTCGGACGTTTGGGCACAGACTCTACCATGAGCTCTTCTGCTTCTCGGGTCCTCTGCCGAGACTGGACGTTAAATCATCCCCTCTCCTGGGCCACCACCACAATCCCATGAGCAAGTCCTTTATAGTAAGTCTCTATTTCCATGCACACGCATGCACATATATGCGCACACACATTTATATACATTCCCAAGCTTTTCTTCTGGGAGCTGCAACTCCCAGAACTACACGCTGCCCCCGGGTCAAAGCACACGGACACGTCTGCTGGTGCATCGCTCTAGACTCTTCAGCTGCTGCCTTCTGTTCACTCCCCTGCAGCGCTGGCAGATAAAACTCCACATCTCCAAGCCATGTGCAGCCAGGCAGAAACCAGCAACCTCCCGTGACCTCACCCCTCCAGGCTTGGATTGTGGTTTTTCTCCCGAAACAAATGCTAGAAAGCTCCCTCGCGCGCGCGCGCACACACACACACACACACACACACACACCGTACATGCCTGCCGGCTCATGCATGAACACACTCACGCTCTCTCATGCACAGACTGAGGACACTGCAAGGCTGGCACCTCACTTTGCAAGCGTGTGCTTAAGAGAGCCTACCCCTCCCCCTTCCCCCCAGACCCACCTGCCAAGGTTAACGGGGGGGGGGGCAGGGGGTAGCGGGATGGTTCAGTGTGTAGTGTTTGCTGTGCAAGCACGGGAAGTTAAGTTTGGATTCCCCAGCACCCACACAAAGGCCGGGAGTAGCGAGACAGGTCTGTAACCACAGAGCCCGGGAAGCAGAGACGGGAAGATCCCAGGGCTGTGCTGGTCACACCAGAGAGCTCCAAATGCAGTGAGAGACTCCGACTTCAAATGGCCGAGGAGGAGACCGTTGACCTCTGGACTCCACATGTGTCAGCACATGCTCTCTCACTACCACACTACTCTCAGCATGCCCCTCTCAGGGTCCTCCATGCACCTTATCTTTAACTGCCCCTGTATTTGTCTGAATTCTCAACATCCTGAGGGGAAGACACTCTGTGGCAAGCCTTCCAGGGCGATGGCTCCCCCTCAGTCTATGTCCAATTGTTATTTGTTGAGTACACGACCGGTTGGCATTTTGGCAATCCCAGACCGCTGGTCACTGGCTTAGCTTATGAACTCAGACAAGATCTGCAGGAACAATTCAACCCTTCCGGCCTCCCCAAGACCACAGGTGCTATCCAAAGCTGAGAGTTGAAGGGAAGTAACTTCTTAACTCCGGAGCTTCTTATCTAGGAGAACTCATGCTGCGAGAGTGTTGGTGGGAAGCCAGGCCCTGGCCACTAGCAAAGAGCCAGCAAGCCTCAGGGGAAGGCTTGGGAGGCAACACTTGCTCTACACACATTACAAGGTCTACTGGCCCCGATGACTCACTCGGTTCGGCTCACTTAACCTAAGCTCCCGACGCGCATTCCCAACCAGGGGTCATCTGACTTCTTCTATCGGAGTGTAGTAGTCTTGAAGTCTTTCTTAGTGAAGAGTCCCCCCCCAAGGTGTTTGTTCTTTCTGGACCTTCATCAGTAAAGCAAACCACAGCACGTGCCCTGGGCTGTGGCGAGCCATCCCTGAGTCTATGTTGGGAGGTTTTTCCCACATGCTGCCGAGCACATACTTGGTGTGAGAAACACAGGTTATTACTATCATCTCCATAACCACCGTCAGTCACGTGGACGTAAGTTCCTCTAAAAGCAAGCTACAGTTCACTAGTCAAGATGAGTTGGGCAGGGGCACAATGCCTCTATCACCAAACAATGGAGTTTGGTAGGAAGCAGCTCAGTCCTCTATCTCATAGGCACAGTGACAGACTGTTCTAGA
This sequence comes from Meriones unguiculatus, assembly GCF_030254825.1. Classification (NCBI taxonomy): domain Eukaryota; kingdom Metazoa; phylum Chordata; class Mammalia; order Rodentia; family Muridae; genus Meriones; species Meriones unguiculatus. The sequence goes on from NC_083349.1 coordinate 45,082,624, forward strand.
GAAGATTCCCAGGGAAACTTGACCTGAACTTAAACACCAGTAACCTCTAAGGAAAGCAAATGACTCCAAGCAGAACTTAAGACTAAATATAAATAATTAAGAAAAAAGTAGAAAAAATATAAAAGCTACATGTATGTTTACTGTTCATCTCTTCATTTATGTCAAACACTCCACACACTGGAATAAACAGACACTGAGAAAAAAATGAGTCTTTTGCTACATGTCTGCTATAAATCACTATTCACCTTAATTAACAGGATTAGTGGCCATTCAGAAGCCTGCTAGTTACTCTACTGGGCTGTATAAACGCATTTAATACAAACATTTAATAGTAAATGATAAAGTACCTTCAGGAATATACAGAATGCTCTTTTACATAAAAAGCTGTAGTTACGTGGGTAGTATACAGGTTCTTTTTTCTTCTTCGACTAAACGCACATATCATCTGTAATGTAAATCCATTAAGGCCACACCAGTTGCTAGAGAAAGCATGTCACTCCATTACTTTGTCAGTCCTCAACAACTACTCTGTAATCTGAAATATATGGTAATCCATTCGCTACTGGATTCAAAGCACATGCTGTATTTCAAATTAACCAAGTTCTCTAGTCCCTCACCAATTTCAAATACATGTTTGTTATTCCTGTCGGGGACAGGGCTGCTTGGCAGAGCAGTTTTCTAGCATGTCACTATAGGCCCATGGTTTCAATCCCCAGTACGAGGAGACCGAACAGGTGTGCATTATTCCTGTCTGGATCCCTCCTGATCTCACTCCTCATTTCCTTATTTGTATTTGCTGGCTCCTCATTTCACTGGTTCTTCAAAGCTCTCCCTTTTAGCCCTTTCCTTCTAAGCACAGCTTTTCTACTAGTACTTTTTTACAAACAGCATTAATTCTGGCTAGGCCCTGCCCTCCACTGCCTGTGGACGCCACCCCACCTCCCCCATTAGGCAATGCGGAGCCACCACCTGGAAGAGGAAGACACGCTGTTTCCCCTCGCTCCTGCCCCCTTCATCGCCTCCCCTCCCTATTTCCCCTTTAAGCTGATCTGCTTTACCTTCCTCTCCGAGGTGTCACACACGTGTACCTAGCATTTACACACACAGAGAAGTGTACACCCAGCCCCTTACCAAGGGTGAGAGCATGAACCTTGACTCTAACCTTGAAACATGTATTTTCTACAGGACTCGCTGGCAGTGAACCGACACGGGGCTGATGAAACATTCCCACTTTTATGAGATTCCCAAATGACAATCCTACCTTTCTCAGGATTTGGAGAAAAGGGGTCTCCAAATTCTTGTTGCTTGGGCTTTACAGTAAGTGATGCTGCCATGCCACCGGCCTGAGTGACCTGAAACTGAGGCTTCCCATTGGCGAGTAACTGTCTCCTGGGGCTCAGGGCAGGCAGGTGGATGGGGCTTGCGGCCATGTTGCTCTGAGGAGCCATCCCTGCTCCGGAGGACATCTTGAGCTGAAGGCTGTTAGCGAGATTTCCAGTAGAGGGACTCGGTGTGCTGGCACAGGAGGAGGGGCCGGGAGTGGCCGAGTGGGCTCTGATGGGAGGAATAGGCTGACCGGTGAGTAGCCCGGGCCCCTGTGGGGTTCTTGCTGTGCGGTGGAGATTCATGCCACATGACCGTCCACTCATTCTGAAAGCCCGGAGGCCACGCTCATCTAGGTCCAGTGGCACTGTCGAGTCCTTCAAGGCAAGTCAGGTAACTTAGCCATGGGATAGGTGGGAAGTCTGTTTAAAACAAAAACAAAAAAAAAATCAACATAGGCATTGGAAAAAGGTGAAACTGAAGGTAAAAGACAGTTATTTTTCAACTTATATAGCACTCCTACCAGGACCAAAACAAAAACAAAAACCAAACAAACAAAAACAGAAACAGCTGGCAAACTATCGTCTTTCATAGAACATGATCATAAAACAAACAGCTCCTTGGCAAGGACACTTCACTCCTGCATCCATGGGAGGCATGGATTATGGACCACTGCATTGTTCTGTTTGCCACTGCGCCCTTCTCAATGTGGTGCTCCCAGCAGCAATCTCCAGACTACTGAGGAATGACTGCAAAAGAAAACCTACTCTGTCCCCAAAGGATCTGTCCACACACTTCGCTTTCCCAACAGTGTGTCTCTGGAAACTCAGAACAGCAGCCTCTCTGAGCTGTGAGACCAAATTTTTGAAGTGCCCAGTAAACACATGTAAAAGCCAACGCCATGTTGATTCTGGGAGGAATATTTCCATAGTGCCACGATTTGCAAAAGATCAAAACTCTAGGCATGAGAATATTAATTTTCACAAATCCTTATATTTAAATATTTGCTACAGCAACATCAGGACCTTAGATCCTTACTGATCCTGAGTTACGGGTCCGGACAGAAGCAGAGGCAATGCCATAACTCTCCACCTTCCAAACGAGGGTCTTGGAAAGGGCGACCGTTACAAACAATACCTCATAGAAAGCACAGGAGAATAGGAACTCTTAAAGGTGGGGTGCTTGGTATGTTCACAGTAAGACCTACTGTTGGGGGGCTTCCAGGGGAGCAGAAATCTATGTACCGAAATATATGCACAGAACACTGTTCTCTACCAACGCTCCCTAGTTCTAACCACTAAGGAAGGCTCTTCGCTCTAACATCTGCTCCTTCTCCGGGGTGGCATCAGCAGGTGGCCAAGTGTCACAGTGGTACCTCGACTGAAAATGTCTGCAACACCCACAATCCGTCCTCAATAGAGAGAAGCCAGTCCTGGGAAGCAGCCATGGCGGAACAAGCACGGGAAATGAAGACTAAGACTACTGCAGGGGCATCTACACACCCTCCATATGATGAGCCTTGGAACTGTTTCCTAATGATCCACTTGAGGGCCTGAATAAATATTTTCACCTCAACTCCAAAAGAAGTGACTCCATCAATCATCATGAGAAGGCTAGCAAGAAAAGAACATGTTTTCAAGGAAATTGTTTCTTTCGACAGTTTAGAAAGTTAAAAAAAAAAAAAAACTTTAAACGGTCACTGTGCTTTCCGTAAAACTCACCATGTGTGCCTATGCTGGGGTGCTTTGCGTGCAATTCAGACATAAAATTTAGCATCTAATCTTTATCTCCTTTACGGAGAATGCCGCCCTGTGATGACATTTAGCTTTGCCAGTCCTGAGAGACGCTATCACCCCTACTTCCTCACCATTACAAGTCTCACAGACAAGTCCAACGGCTCCAAAGGTGCATGACTTAGGCTCATTTACGAAACAGTAAGAGTGGAGTCTGCTATTGAGCTGGTTCTAAAAGTCTGGTTTTCTTTGACAGCGGAAAACTCCTCACACGTGGTCTGCTGTGTGTGCGTGGAGCTGTAGCTAATTCCCAGGCACGATCTTCATCCACTGATTGGTTAATCTTGAGCAAGAATCAAAAATCATTCTCCAATCTCCACTTATTCGTAAAACAGTGGTTTCTGAGCACTCTAAACTTCCGTAGAAAGCATTTATTCTGTATCCACCAAAAATAAAAACAGTAAATAAATACGCCATATTCGCAAATTTTTAAAAATGAAGAATGGTCCAAAATGACTGGAGTCACTTAAATCATGTCCAAGTGGGAAGTGTGTGCAGATTTGCTGACTCGTCATTACTGGTTTGTTTGTTTTGTTTTTTCATAAGAGTCAGTTTTTTTCCCCTGCATCACATAGAAGCAGTTCTCATCAAAGTCTGTATCAAAAAATAATCACTAAGTATTCCAGCATTAGGCTTGGTCATTAGGAAGGTGACTCTACAGGATGGGAATTCAAAGAGCTAAGAACATAATTAATCATCAGGTCCTCACCTGTGTGTCTAACGTGAATATTTATTTTGCTTTTTTTCATAAAGTGCATTCCTGTTTCAAACAGCCTTAGGCTTAAAGAAAAAATGACAAAATGTACTTAAATTTTATAACTGAGAAAGAAGCCACCAAAAAAATAGAGCAGCATCTAAGTTAAGCAAAACCACCCATGAAATGAAAGAAGAAAAACACTGCATGAGGAAAATAACACATAAGATGAAAAGGAAAAAAAAGCAGCAGCTTCATGGGAAAATATGCCTAAAATTCTAGTTTTGACATGAATTATGTCAACAGATTTTCAAGTATTAGATACCAATACATAGAAACCAATTGTTTATTCATAGCGTAATGTTTCATATGCTTCTGCACTAAGCCATTGACCACAATATCATCTCAAGCCCACTTGACTTTAGGAAAGACTAGTGCTCAAGCATCAGTGAGGAACACACAAGAAGTCAAGACGTTAAGACCTAGCCCTAAGTCACAAGCTCCCTGAAATGACAGTTTTCCATCCATAAAAGCCTGAGTACGACAAATATTATCACTGTGGTCTCTTGGTGTTCTCTTCCCTAATACTCTAGATGAGTAATGTTTTAAAAACTCATTTACTATCGTAACAAATTAATATGTAGAACCCGTTTCTTCATCAATTAAATCTGGAGGACATGTGTAGACACAGAAGCAAAAACAGTGGCACTCTCCGCCAGCACAATTAAAGCAACAACGGGATCTCGGAAGGGAAGGAACAGTGGGGGGAGGAAACAGGGCTGGGTGAGACAGCCTCTTCCAACGCTAAGCACAGACAGCACGAGCAGGAAAAACAGCACACAGCATGAAATGGATATTCTTCTACGATGAAATCACAGCAAGTAGTATCCTAAACTTAATCTGGAAAATTCCACTGAAAGAACCCCTTTCATCAGGACATGTTTACATTTCATACGTGTTTGTGCTGTATTTGCGCCATGTGTCTGCTACCCACAGAGCCCCAAAGACGGTGTCGGATCCCCTGAAACTGGGTGCTGGGAACTGAACCTGGGTCCCCTGGAAGAGCAGCCAGTGTTCTTAATCTCTGAGCTATCTCTCCAGGTCCCTCTTTTTATCTAAAAACTTTCAAAGCTTCCAGTCCTCTCTTATGCCCAAATACTCTCCTCAAGACTATCAAGAAAAAAAAAAAAAGGATGAATAATTTTTAAAGCAAAAGGCAATGAGCATGCAGAAATGAAAATTTCAGGTGTTTCATATCTGACATTTTGCTATATTTAGATTTTTATACTCTATTGGTTCTCACAACGAAAATGTTCAGTCTGCTAATGAGTTGCTAAATCTTTCCTTTTGACCACTTTCAAACTCTTAAAACACACTCCTGTAATTCAGGTCAGAGAGGAAATGACTTAACCTCTAAGGAAACTAAGGTAGAAAACCATTTAATAATGCCACTCGTTTTCTGAAAAAGCATCAACTTTGATCAAAATATAAAATCATGACTCCACCTTTGTCCCACACTCTACGCACTGCTCCTTGTGGATTGAGAGAGATTAAACAAATGAAAATAATGTTTACTCGTCTATTCAAGAAAACTCCAGAAACGAGCTCCATAATGCCTATTTACAGCCAAAGGCCCTTTCCTAGTAAATATCATTAATAGACTCATCTACAGTCATAATTCATCTGATGAGCCAGTTAATTATTAATTTTCATACATCATTTCATTTCCGTAGGCTAGATTTAGCCTTTGTTATATTTTCCGTTCCTTATGACAAAAGCATTTCTTAACCTGCACACATACACAAAAAAGAAACCCTGTTGATGAAGCACAAAACATTATACCACCGAACTGACCCTGACTATGATCATATTGACATATGTGCATGTGCATATTGACATAAGTACATGTGTGTTCACATTTATGGTATGTTCTTCACCCATGCACATGTATGCATGTGTACGCTCATGTGTTTTGTGTGTGCCTGTGTGCGTTGCGCATGTGCGCGTGCAAGTGCATGCCTGTATCTGTTGAAGCCATCTATAACATGTTACTGTTTTCACCTTCCCTTTTGGGTTAATGATTGCATAGTTGCATTAAGCTCTGTCATTTCAACTTCACCGCCTTCAACGTTTAATAGGCCCTGCTATTCTCCTGGGCTTCTCCTGTTACAGCTTCTGTAGCCAGAAGAATATGGAAATGAAAACGCTATCGATGGATAATATAAGGTATTCTCATGCACGGCTGCAGTGTGAAGCACATTGTGCAATTTAATCAAGGACAGATAGAGCTGAATGTTCTTATATCCCAAGAGTTCATTTTAATAAGCAGAATGTACCTTGTTCTAACACAGGTGACTGACTCCTCAGTAAAGATTGTATAAACAAAAACCAATCATGTAAGTCATTTTATTGGCAACAATATAAACACAGCTATATTAGATGTCACCAATAAATCAGAGTGATTCTTGTCTGCAATTTCAACAAGAGGAAAGTGCAAACATGAGTCCATGACGCTGGAGGATATTATGGGAAAAAAATGTATCGGATGTGGACAGCATAGTTTCTCTAGACCAAAACTAGAAGATCCCATATTGTGATGAACAGATCCACAGTAAGGCATGGTTGACTGTCTGCATGGATTCATAACTGTATGCAATGAAACCCACAAAGCCACAGAAGTTACACAGAAAGAAAGCTAACTCAGATTTGAGCTGTAGCGCATGTGTAGAGCTTTTTGCTCAAGTGTTCTCAAGGCCTGATGAACACTGTAGGGGCATTACACCACATTTTTTTTTACAGTTGAATTTTTCTTTTTTTTTATCAGTTACATTTTATTAACTCTGTATCCCAGCCATGTCCCGATCCCTCATTCCCTCCCAGTCCCTCCCTCCCTCCCTCATCTCCACCGTGCCCCTTTCCAAGTCCACTGATAGGGGGGACCTCCTCCCCATTCATCTGATCCTGTTTTATCAGGTATCTTCAGGACTGGCTGCAAAGCCCTCCTCTGTGGCCTAACAGGACTGCTCCTCCCTTCGGGGGTGGGGAGACCAAAGAGCCAGTCATTGAGTTCCTGTTAGAAATAGTCCTTGTTCCCCTCACTTTGGGAAACCACAGGCTACATCTGAGTGGAGGTTCTAGGTTATATCCATACATGGTCCTTGGTTGAATATCAGTCTCAGAAAAGACCCTGTGCCCAGATATATTTGGTCCTTGTGAAGCTCCTATCCTTTCCCCATCAGACTAACTCCCCTTCTTTCTTATGATTCCCTGTACTCTGCCAAAGGTTTGGTCATGAGTCTTTGCTTTGAAAACACTGCTAGTTAGAATCTTTCAGATGCGCTCAGTAGACTCCTGTCATACATTAATGCACATCCCATCTGTCTTTCTAAACGAGGATTGATCATCTTACCCCATGTCCGCTCAATTGATTATCTTTTTTAGATGTATAGATTTCATTATGTTTATCATATCTTATAGGTCTATATAAGTGAGTATATCCCATGTTTGTCTTTCTCCTTCTGGGATATTTCACTCAGAATGATCTTTTCTAGATCCCACCATTTGCCTGCAAATTTCATGATTTCCTCCTTTTTGATTCCTGAGTAGTATTCCATTGTATAAAAATACCATAATTTCTGTACCCATTCCACCGTTGATGGACATCTGGGTTGTTTCCAGGTTCTGGCTATTACAAATAGAGCTGCTATAAACATGGTTGAGCAAGTGTCCTTTTTGTGTACTTGAACAAACTTTGGGTATATACCTAGCAGTGGTATAGCTGGGTCTGGAGGAAGCACTATTCCTATTTGTCTTAGAAAGTGCCAGATAGCTTTCCAGAGTGGTTGTACCAGTTTACATTCCCACCAGCAGTGGAAGAGGGTTCCCCTTTCTCCACAACCTCTCCAGCATGTGTTATCGCTTGAGTTTTTCATCTTGGCCATTCTGATGGGTGTAAGGTGAGATCTCAGGGTCGTTTTGATTTGCATTTCCCTGATGGCTAATGAGGATGAGCATTTCTTTAAGTGTTTTTCTGCCATTCGATATTCCTCTGTCGAGAATTCTCTGTTTAGCTCTGTTCCCCATTTTTTAATTGGATTACTTGGATTGCTGCTTTTCAGATTCTTTAGTTCTTTGTATATACTGGATATTAGTCCTCTGTCAGATAAAGGGTTAGTGAAGATTTTTTTCCCAATCTGTCGGCAGTCGTTTTGTTTTGATGACGATATCCTTTGCTTTACAGAAACTTTTCAGTTTCATGAGGTCCCATTTATTGATTGTTGCTCTTAGAGCCTGTGCTGTTGGTGTTCTGTTCAGGCATTACACCACATTTATTCTGAACATTAGTATGTACCGATGTCACTCAAACAATACAATCACCGGTAAGATAAAATCAGAGGGAGCTCGCTTTAACACCAATTAATAAGACAAAGCTGTGTTCCCAGCAGGCATTCCAGCAAGTCTTCCGAAGACCACTCTCAAAAGAAACTATAACCTGCATCAGGGACCCTCTCAACAAGAACTCTGCCTTTGAGGCATCGGTAGACCCAGCTAAGTCATGATCAATACATTGTAACTAGTCTAAATTTTGAAATCAAAACTGTCTCTAAAATGAAGGTAATTTTTCTTAAGCATACGGAGCAGACAACTGGCAGGGTCTTTTAAATTTAAGTCTGAAGCGATGAAGTTCACAATATGTGTCGTACAGCATGAGGGAAGAAGAGACCTGGGGATTGGCCACTGAGTTCAGGAATCCATCCTAGTTATTCTGAGAGTCTGAAGCAGAGTGTTGAAGATCCACACAGTGGTTGTGATGACAGTGACAATGAATCCAGACCGGAGGGCCAGTAGAATATTTGAATTTTGTACCGGAAAACAACAGTGAAGCTAGATGATGTCCCTCCCCCCGGAATGCATTTTCCACACCTGAGTGTGTCTAGAGGGCTCTCCCAGCCTCCCACTCACCTCATCGACGATTGTGGCAATCGTTCCTGAAAAGGGTATCATTACTTTGCCTCAGTCATTAACTCAACAACGAACACAGAAAGGTCTAGAAGGCTGTGCCCTTACAAAGAATGGTCAGTCCAAAAAATAACCATCATCATAAAATATTAGAATGAATTTAAAACCTAAAAAAAAAAAGAAAAATTCCAGCACAAGCAAGTAGTTCAGAAAGTAGTCATAAACCGGCCCAGCCTAGGTGGGAATGCGCCGAGTTCCCAGGCCCACACCCACCGAAGCAGTCACTCTAAAGCAGTGCTTAACAAACTGGGCTGCAACCCACTGATGACCCGTGAGATCGGTTATTCTGCATGGAAAGTGGCTTTTCTTAATAAAATAAATAGAACAGACTGCAGCTATCATAGTACATCAAGAGACATAGTCAAGTCAGGCTCGGCGGTACAGGCCTGTAATTTCAGCACTCGGGGGAGGCAGAGGCAGGCAGATCTCTGTGAATTCCAGGCCAGCTTGGCCTATAAAGCCAGAGATAGCCAAGGCTACACGGAGAAACCCTGTCTCAAAACAAAATAAAAAAAAGAGTAATAGTCATTAAGTGTTCTATTTTGAGTTTTCGCAAGTATGCTGTGTCTGTATGCAGATAGTGTGTTTTGGATAAGATAAGCACTGTATTTTATGGTAAGGTCATGTAGGTAAAATGAAGTAAAACCTAGTCTCAGAAAACCATTTGAACTCTGCTGACTCAATCGCCTACAAACAGGGGCTGTGGTTACAGCCAGAGTTAAACAATCAAAGTAAAAGAAATACCAAAATAGAGTAAAATAGAGAAAAGGCCTGAAATTTTGATATTTTTTAATTTTTTTTTCTTTTTGTTTTGTTTTTTTGTTTTTTGAGACAGGGTTTCTCTGTGTAGCCTTGGCTGTCCTGAAACTAGTTTTGTAGACCAGGCTGGCCTTGAATTCACAGAGATATGCCACTTCAGCCTCAGCTTCATTTTTTTTTAAGGTCAAATAATACAAAGCTACATTCCAACTACTGCAATCTATCACGTCTCAACAGATAGCAACTGATCATTTGTGCTGAAGCAAGCACTGAACAACTGACAGAATCAGCATCTAAACGACTGACAATGGGGTTTAAAGAGAGATGGCACAGAGGTCAAGAACACTGGTGGCTTCTCAAAGGACCCAGGTTCAGTTCCTAGCACCCACATGGCAGCTCACACCTGTCTGTAACTCAGATCCAAGGAATAAGAACAAAACAAATGAACGAACAAAAACATCCTGTGGTGAACAGACATATAAGCAGACAAAACACCCACACACACACAAATTAAGTAATGATTGATTACTGAGTGTTTACAGATCTTCCTGTTCGCAGAGTGTAGATACCTATCCCAAAAAATGAAGCCACGCCCTGATAGTAAAACCAAAATATGCAACTGGCTTTAAGTTAATACGGCTCAATTTTGGAGAACGGAGTCTCTTGAAATGTGTTCTTAATATGAGTTAACCATCAGATCCTGCGATGAGGAATCTGAAATGGAAAAAGTGAATTCATCCCCCATGACATCACCCTGAATTAATTACCTGCACCGAGGGACTGAGTCCCACATGGCCATCATTCGGGATACAAAGGCTTCTTCAAAAAAAAAAAAAACAGAAAAGCAGTGAAACTGGCTGGAGAATGTTTTTGTTTTTGTTTTGTTATGTTTTGTTTTGCAAAGAAAAAAAAAAGCCATCCTCACACAAGGGACACGGGAAGTGAACTATTGAACTATGCCTAAATGGAAAGAGGGTTCCTTGTCATTTAGTTTGCATAACCTAGGCACTCAGTCCACAGAATGGGCTATTTGTAAAGCCAAAACCCCCAATTCTCACCAAAGGATAAGACACAGCTACCTACAGAAGATTCTAGAAGTAAAACTGATCCAGCAGTCCCAAGAGTCAAGCCTACTAAAGATTTTGTCACCCATGTCCTGAGTGATTTCTCTCCTTCACTGCTTTAAAGAAGCAGTATAAATATTTTCAGTCACTGGTAGACAGAAGTTTTATACAAGTTAATTCTGTTCACTGACATCAGGGAAAAAGTATGAATGTTCACAACAATGACTAGGCCCTTTACCCAACATGACAACACATTTATTATTAAAAAAAAATTTTTGTGTGTGTGTGTTTAAACCTTCATGAATGACTCAGGCAAGTTACAGACAGGAGTGGAGCCTCCTTGGTCATGCTGGAAAGCTTGGGAAAACATTAATCTGTTTCTTCACACACAGAAACAGAAGACGTCCTACTCAGCCCCAGCCTCTCGTTGGGTTTTCTGTGTACAGTATTCAGCAGGCCTAGAAACGAAACTTGGAATCTCTGGCTCAGAGCTCTAAAAAAAAAAAAAAAAAAAACCACGGATATTCAGAAATACTGGTCACTTTATCAAGGTGCCTGGGACAAGGTCAGAGCTTGTGCTCAAACCTATCTCTCTGCCCATCTATGGTGCCATGAGGCTCGCTGCCCCCGGAGGAGCGTGCAAGCCTTTCGTGTTCTTGGCCTAGAGATCAGAGCAGACAAGAACGGCCACTGCTTTCCTCATCTTTAGCATGCCTGAGCTCAGCTGTGTGGAGTCTCTGAGAACCAAACCTTGCACACAAACCTCCTAACTTTGTTCCTAGGACAGGACGTGACTGGCACACTGCCTTGAAACCTAACCTCCAGAGTTTTCCAGCATCCTTTCTTTTTCCTCAGGGTATGTATGGACGCCTGTGTGTGTTGTCTGCATGCAGGTGAACTCAGTGGTGAGGTACATCTGCATATGGAAAGCAGATGACTGACGACCCCCCTGCATTCAACATCGGGAATGCAGGCCACCTTCCTGAAAGGTCCCTCCCTGGCCTGGAGCTCACCAGTCACGCTGCAATGGCTGGTCAGTGATTTCCATGGATCCTCTTGTCCCTGCCCCCTCAGTGCTGGTACCGCAGGGTACACCCCCACGTCTGTCATGTTGACATAGGTTCTAGGGGTAGAACTCGGTTCATGCAGAGAAGGCTGGGGACCATTCACTGCATGGTTCTCATCCCTGCAGGGCAAGTGTTTTACCCAATGAAGCACCCCTAAAGGCACTTTGCACTCGCTCTCCAAGCCCGTCTTACACCTTCCCAATCCTATGTCAGTCCCCATGTTTCTCATCTGTCAAACGGGAATACTCACGCTATTGGGCACTGCCTATGACACTGCAGCGTGATAAACAAGAAAACGCATGTCACATTCTTAGCACAGTGCCAAGGACGTAAAAGAACCCAACAAATGTCAACTCTTTTACTCCACACACATTTTTCGTTTCACATTCCTACCATGGTGGCTACATGCCCGTGTTTCATTTCCCTGTCTAAATTCCTACTTCACTGAGTTTTGTGAAATCCCCTGAGCCCTTGTATTTACACAAATTGTCATCGTGTTCTTTTTATACCTGAATCATACTTATATTTCAATACTACATTTACCCACGTATATACTTACTTACCTATGCTATTCATATGATACAGAAAACATAAGTGAGATTATTATTGTAGTCGGCCTGTATCAGTTATTATCTGAATAAATATAGTATAAGTGACATATGACCATGCAAAAAAAGAGTCCCATGCTCTGTGACATATAGATCCAGTTTAATTATAGCTGTATTTCCTAGTTTACTCCTTCTCATTTCTCTTCCTTTCTTTAAGTAGAAAAAAATTGACATGGAAATCCTACCCCATCATCTAGAAAAACACAATAGTCTTGCCTACATCTTGACATTCTGTTGGACATTTTTAAGTCAGTTCAGGACTAGAACCAGGCTAAGTTTGCTGTGGACTGCCCTCATACCAGGGTACCAATGCATACACCTCACCACTTTCCCTGGACTCACACTGACCGTGTTACTCACATAGGTACCAGACTACCACCAAGCATAGAAATGACCCGTTTCAACTGTATTTATCCCTTAATTCTATCACTTCGCATTAAATAATACCCAAACTACTTTACGCCAAACTGTTCCCATTTCCTTTAATGGTTTAAAAAAAAAAAAAAAAAAAAAAAAAACCTCTCACCTACAAAAAAAATTGTGTGCAGATCAAACAAAACTAGACCTATTCCAACTACAGAAGACACTTGGCTCAATACAAGAACACAGTAAAACACACAGGTGACGCTGCAACCCTTCAATACAGAGCCTCACGTTGCGGTGAACCCCCAACATTATTTCATTGCTACTTCCTAAGTGTGATTTTTACCACTGTTATGAATCGCAATGTAAGCATTTGCTATGCGACCCCAGGGGCTGCAGCTCACAGGTTAAGAAACGCTGCCTTAAAGGGAGGCAGCCCCTGGACGGGCCTATGAGAGATCCCTCTAGGATGCTAGTTCATCAGTGTGGCCTATTCACGAAGGTAACAGGTGTGCTCTTCCACACAGATACTTTGTTCTACCTTAACGAAATGTTGGCTTCTGTGTCAACTCTGCCCACAGTCAGAGGATAACTAGGAAAACCTGAAACCTGGGCATCTTTGAATTCAGCTCCCCTCAAAGCTTCACTTTGTTTCTTTCTTCTTCAATAAGAACTGTACCTTATTAGAAAGACTACCTATGTGTCTTTTTTTTTTCTTCAGTCCTGAATTAGTTTATGAACCAGGCAAAGATAAAAAGGTTAAGCCTGTATGACAAATAATATAACTTCCTCTATAGAAAAATAATTGCAGAAACACAGGAAATGACTTCTCCAAGCATAAGAGTTTGCTCTGGTGCCTCTTCCTGGATCAGCTCCTTCAAAATAACTCCTATAATCTGGCTAAATTACAAACAAACATCCCCACCTGAGTGATCAGTAACTACGACAGGACAGGTCAGTGTAGACACAATGTTCTCAGGCCTACTTTACTAGCAGGAAAAAGCAAGAACAGGAGATGTTTTCTGAAACTGTGAGAGACCACCTCTGCCCGTAAATAAAGACAGAGCTTTTTACAAAACATCCCCGTTCCGTTCATTTAACTCACCCCATTCTTTTTTGAGCAGGCAAAAATTCCACCAGCTAGGTAGACTCCAGAGTCCACCCATGAGAGTTGCTTCCTATTTAGTAAGGACCACTTTCTCCCAAGCAAACCATCCAACCCTAGGTATCCAACCTCTGCTAACCTGAAGAGGAACTTTAGTAAAATCGCCAGCAGAACTGATGGAAACACTGGCAGAATCAACGAATTGAGGAAAAGGCCACTCTACCCAAATTGACCTCAAGGGAAGCAAGGGGAGAGGGAGTCACACCAGAACACAGAGAACGAATGAATCACTCTCAAGAAGGGCCGAGTGCCCCTGGCATGAAAGAAATGAACAAAGTAGCAGTAAGAACTGGAATAATTAATGCCTCCTTCAATTCAAAGGGGAGTGGGTTGGAGCTGGTCTCGCAGAAAACTGTAGCAGATCCTAGAAAAGTCACTAAGTGTCAGCAGTGCCCACTCTCACAAGGTTCTCTCTTCAGAGCTCATCAACGTTTCCAGGCTTACCCTGTTACTGTTCTGCAAACTTTTGCTTATTACACCTGTTTTGTGTAGTCTCAATGGAAGCAAGAGGGAGAGAAAGGGGAAAAGGAGCTTTAAGATTTGAACTACAAATCCTTATTATTATTATTTTTACAATAAACCTAAGTTCCTGATTTAGTCTAAGAAGTTAAGTCCAATGGGCAAGGCAACAGTTAGGGAACCAAGCCTGGCTACTTCCCAATGCAGAAATCGTGACTCATCAAAGCTTCGGAGCAGACAGAAGAGAATTTGCATTTGTCTTGAGCTCACCTTCAGGCCAAGAAATGCTCTCCCGCGGCCGTGGTGAGCCCTCACTGGTTTTTCCGGATGCCTAATTTTGGCAGGGGTCCTGGGGAAAACCTACGGAGTCTCTGGGTCTAGATCTGCCTAGGTTCCCTCTGACTTTTAACAGTTCCTGATGAGGACTCCAGGTCCCCTAACCCAAAGGGAACTGGTCCACAGGGGGGTGCTGTCTGACTCCTCTTTCCTCACCAACTATCTAGGGTCACCTGAGATCACCACCCCCAATTCTCTAGGCTCTGCGGGATCGGGAGGGTGTCCTCTCCAGGAGAGAGAGGGTTGCAATTGCTCGAGTGCAGTCCCCGAGGGCACCGCTTCCGAGAATTCCGGAAGTGACCCCCTACCCTCTACCCTATGGAACCCAGCGGGTGTCGAGAGAGCCAAGCCAGGTACAGCGAGCAGAGGACCCAGAAGCGGCAGGAGGGCTGAGGGCCGAGACAGGCCTGGGACAGTAACCGGACAGGCCCCCTGGGATGTCTTCAACAACTCCCACCACCACACCCACACACCTTTGCCCCCAGGGGGGTCCACGGAGGTGAGCGAGGGGCGGGTCCGGAGGTGGAGGCTGGGGGATGGCCCTCGCGGTGCTCGCGGAACGCAGGCCGCCCCCGCCCCTCACCCTCGGCGTGTCAGCCCGCCAGCGAGCGGGCGATCGCAACAAAACAAAACAAACTCGTGCCGGCTTCCTGTTGTGCAACCCCGTACTGAGTAAGTCAGGGGCAGAAAGGCCACTGCCGGCCGCCAGCTAGGAAGCCGAGGGACGCGGGGAGCTACGGGGCTGCCCTCCGGTGCCCACGGGTCTGCACCGCGCCCCCGTCCCGACCGCGGGACGAGTGCCCTCCCCGCCCCCAAGGGTGTCGCACGTCCTGCTGTCGCCTCCCAAAACACACCACACCAGGTCCAAGGGCGCGACCCCGCCGAACCCTTGGCCCTAAGTGTCTACCTCCAGGTACCCACTTGAATCATCCATAGGATGACAAATCCGCCCGGGCCAAGGTTTTCAGACACTTGGGTGAGTTCCTCGTCCCCCGGGTGACTTGTCAGCTCCAGTGAGTAACTTGGAACTGTCGCTTGGGGCAAGGTGTGTGTCTAGGAGAGCCAACGGCTCACTCACGCTTTCCAGAAAGTTGGTCCCGACCGACTTCAAAATAGACACAAGGTCATTTATAGGGGCCGGAGCCTTGGAGCGGGACAAAGTCCTCGAGACTGAGACACTTCCCAAACACCGGTGACATTTTGTCCCGGCCCATTAAATAAAAAAAATAAAATGTGAGCGCGAGGTGACGAACCCGGCGGGGAGCGTCGGTGTCTGAGATTTCGTGACGTGGGAGGTTACCGTGGAAAGCTCGGCGGCTGCGGGTCCCCCCAGCACAGCTCCGAAAAGCCGAGGACCTCCCTCACCCCAACTTGGATGAGACACCGAAGTGGAAAACGGCTTTCGTGGCGCTCCACGAACACGTGGGAGCCGGAGAGACAGCCCCCCGACTCTGAGCAGAAGACCTCAGGGCCACCCCACCGCTCCCCACTTCGCCAAAGTTTGGCCTAAGTGGCACCGCGGTGCGCGCTCCGTGCGTGGCTCTGTGCAGCCCCGGGAACCTGCGTTTACTATTAAAAGGCACGGAGACTCCCCCACGTAAACGAAACTTCCACACCTTGCTGCCTTCCTTTCTGTCTACGCTCGGCGCTCTTGGGCAACTGACAGCCGGTTGGATGGGCAGTAAGGTGTGCCTAGGTCTGCGGAAACCTTGTGAGTCTGGGCAGTCGGGGTGCCCGTGTCCTCAAACCCTCGCAAACGCCCCCAAGGCGGCGTGCGAACTAGTCCTAATCCCGAGTTTTTGCGTCCCTGAGCCTGTCCGCCCCCACACTCTCTAGCGCCTTCCCTCTCCGTCTCTCGCCCGCGGAACAAAGTTCCTATGGCATCCACTTACCAGGTAACCGGATTTCCACAACAAAGCTGGGCGCGCGGGTCCCTTCTCCGGGCCAGCCCTTGCGTGACAGCCCTGGTGACGAGTGGGTGGGGGGGACCGAACCCCTCGGCGCCCCACGCGGGCTCTGCCTCCCTCGGAAACGCAAAGTCGCATCCAAGTCCGCGCGGCCGGAGCGCGGAAAGGCCCGGGGGCGGTGTGTGTGCACGCGCGAGGCTGCGACGGCCCAGGGAGGAGGAGGAGGAGGCAGGGCAGCGGGCCGACTCTCCGCATCAGCTCGCCGTCCCCGCTCCGCACCAACGCAATCCAATCGTGTCTTTACAAAGTTGAGTGGCGACTTTGGGGCTGGCCCGGGGTTCCCATCCTCGATCCGGGCCGAGGGGGGCGGGATGCGTGGAGGGGGCCGGGCTCGGGATGTCGGCTGCTCTGAGCTGGGTCGCGGCTGGAGAGCGCCGGTGCGAGCCTGGACCCGGGCCCGCCGCGGCCCCGAGGTGCGCGGCCCCTGGCTCCCGTGCCCTTGCGCGCCGCGCTCTGGGCTGCCCGGGCGGCGCAGTGGGGACGCGGCTGCAGGGAGAGGGGAAGGGGGAAGAGGGCGGGAGAGAGGCTGCCCGGCGAGGAGTGTGGATGTGTGTGCGGCCGCGAGGGCCGGCCCGCAGCCAGCTGCTTCCTGAGTGTGAGCGCCGGAGGGGGCGGGGAGGGATGGGGGCGGGCTCCTGGTCACCAGGCCAGCTAGAGTCTGTCTCTGTCTCTCTTTCTCTCTCTCTCCTCTCTCTCTCTCCTCTCTCTCTCCTCTCTCTCTCTCTCTCTCTCTCTGTCTCTGTCTCTCTCTCTCTCTCTCTCTCTTTCTCTCTCTCTCTCTCTCTCTCTCTCTCTCTCTCTCTCTCTCTCGACTTTGCACACAGGCTCCAAACTATAGAACTCCAGAGCGGGGTAACCTCAGAGAGACTCTTCACCTTTTTGGACCTGTTTGTTTGGCTTTCTTTTTGAACCTAAATAAAGAGTCAGCCCTTCGACAGGACCCGTTGTCAAATCCTATGGAACAAGAGGGAAAATCCTTGTAGTAAAAAAGGGCGAGAG
The DNA here is from genome assembly GCF_030254825.1 of Meriones unguiculatus. Lineage (NCBI taxonomy): Eukaryota > Metazoa > Chordata > Mammalia > Rodentia > Muridae > Meriones > Meriones unguiculatus. The sequence continues at coordinate 45,100,240 of NC_083349.1, forward strand.
TGGGAACAGAAAAGTGAAAGATGGTAAAGGGGACCCTAAGGTGTGGGATTAGGCCATGGTGGCAATTTCAAAACTGGCTGTGGATGGCAGAGAGGATGCCGGTGACATCTTCCAAGGGTTGGAAGGAAGAAAGCCAGGGGAGGGTTTCCCTCAGAGACAGGCAGGGAGGAAGGATCACACCACCCTGGCAGATGTTGGGTCCCTGCAGTGGTACTGTTTCCTTAGAGTTCAGCATCCCCAGCTCTGTACCCCACCTGAGTTGTCCTTCTGCCAGGCTTGATCAGAGCCATCAGACACCTGTCACAAAAAGACCTCCCGTTGGTGGATCCAGTGTGGATTGCCACAGAAGGCAAAGACTTCCAGCTTGGAATCCAGTCTGTCTACTGCACACATCCTCCAGTTAGGCCTTTGTTCAGTGAGTCTTTTTGTTTGCTTTGTTTTTCAAGACGGGGTTCCTCTGTGTAGCCTTGGCTGTCCTGGAATCGCGTTGTAGACTAGGCTGGCCTCGAACTCACAAGAGATCCTCCTGCTTCTACCTCCCGGAGGGGCTGGGATTACAGGTTTGTGCAGTGAGCCTTGCTCTATTCCTCTTTGTAGATGAAATAAACTAAGAGCCACAGACATTTAGAATACCGCTAGCTGAGAGAACTCAGTCAGTAAAATATTTGCCTTAAAGGGTGTGAGGACCTATGTAAAAAGCCCAGAATCTATGTAAAAAGCCAAGCATGGTGGTACACATTTGAAATTCCTGCACTGGTTGGTGGACAGACAGTCCCTGGAGCTTACTGGCCAGCCAGTCTAGCCAAATCAGTGAGCTTCTGGTCCAGTGAAACACCCCAAATGAGAACATGATCAAGGAAGACACCTCTATGGACCACTGGCCTCCACATGCATGCACAGGTTTGTGTACACACTAACATGTAAACACATACAACATACACAGAAAGAGCTCTGTGGCCCTTAGAGACTATTGTACTCTCCTTCAGATATAATGTAGCATTATAATAGATAGATGCCCCGAGGAAACGAATGACTTAGCCCAGAAAACCAGACCAAAAAGATTGTTGGAAATTTGTGTGTGTCTTATTTCAGTAGAAATGTTACTAGGTCTTAATCTGTGAGAAGAAATAACATTAGCAGTAGAAAGCTAGTTTTCACAATACTTTTCCTTAGTCCTCATTTCTTTTGGAGGGAGACACAAACACTATAAAACACCAGAGTATCTGTCAGCAGTAGTAAAGGGAATAAAACAGTAAGCATTATGCTGTCATTCTGTCAATTTCCCGCTTCTCTTCTGGTCTTCATCTCCCTTTAAACACAAATGTCCAAACCCAGGATGGCAATAGATGTGTTCAACCACACATAAGAAAAGAAAATACTCATAAAATGAAGCATGCAGCAACATCACAAAAACAAAGAAACCAAATGGTGGAAATTGCCATGATTATTCCATTGTGGCTAGTTATTGCAACATGCCTGACATTCACATAAAAACCCATCCTCCTGAACTGCAGCCGTCAGGAGCAGAACAAGCTGCTAAAGTTCAAAGAATCATGGGAAACTCTGCTCTTCATACTCTTAGGCCATTCCCCAGGCAGAAGTAAAGCCAGGAGGAAGGATGAAAAAGCAAACAGGAAAAGTGAAACCGTTGCCAGCGTTTCAGGCAACGTCGAAATGCTGTGGTTTCAATGTGTAGAATAATGATGTCTTTAGGGCTGGCAAAAACTCCTGAAACCTGTGACAATTGGAATATGAAAGCTGCAAGAGAAAATATCTAGTTCTATACCCAACTTTAATGTTATTTTTGGAAACGAGATAGGAAAGTTATGAGTCATTAACCCAGAGATTGAAAAATTCCCTTTGTTATTTTGAACCCAAGAGTAGAAATGGCATTTTATTCAGGTGACATTTTCATGAGTATCTAATATTCCTAATGCATTTACTGCTAAATTGGTACAATGCTTGGGGTGGGAGCAAGAATCTAGATCTACAATGTGCTTATATTCTAAGAATTGTTGTAACCCTGGAATGCTACCACAACAACTCCAGAGTGACTCAGAATGAGATCTGTGCTGTTTCCAAACTGAACTGGTCAGAGGAGAGGGATGAGAGTCGATGGGAAAGGAAGTGATGGTGGTCAGCAATGTCACGCTTCCCTCCCCATGAGCCTCTCCATCTTTCTTCCTTCAGAATCATGCCTGGCCTCTCAGCCAGAGAGGTGGGAACTGTAGCCCAGCCAACATCTTCCATCTCCAGAGACCCGTGTTGTATTAGTCTCAACCACTGACTCAGGACAACTGACTCAGCAGACAGTGCCCCGCTGCCAGCTCAGGCAGACCTAGTATGTCCAAGTACTGACACTAAAAGAATCACACTAGGCAGGCTCTGTACTTGGGGAGACGTTCCTTAAGGCCTACGCCCTGTAACCATACAACATAAAGGGATTCTCCCTGACAGTACGGAAAGCTCACAGGAAGTCCCATTACTTGCCTCTTCCCACCGCTGTGATAAAATACCCTAACAAAGCAACCTAAGCAAGGAAGAGGTTTGTTTTGGTACAGTCCGTCTGAGAGAAATCAGAGACTGGAACGCCATCGCTCTGCTCACTGTCTCATTTTTATGCAGCTGAGGACCCCAGCCTGTGGGGTGGTTCCGCCCACACTCAGGGTGGGTCTTTCCTCCTCCTCCGTAAACATTTGTGGAAATGCCCTAAAATACACATCCAGAGGTTTGCCGCCCGAGATGGTTCTAAATTGAATCAACAATGAAGATTAGCCATTCTATACGTGTATAAAGTTCAGTCTCTAGTAATCAATGTTGACAAACACAAGTGTGCAGGCAGCACAGAAGGGTGCAGAAAGCGTTCCCTCCAGGGAAACATGGAGTAGCCTGGCTGTTTGAGCTGGCCTTCAGAGAAGACTGGAGAAGCAAGGAGGCCTCCACAGAAGTCACAGATCCTGCGCAGCTGCAGATTCAAGACTACCTTTCAAAACAGAGGCATTCCCAACAGTGTAGCTACAGCCATGGAACATTCCCAGGGAGACCTTAACAGCAAAGCTTCAGAACTGTTTATGTGTGTGGCTCTGTTCAATCTAGCAGCAGTCGGTTTACAAACCTGCAGAGAGCCAGGAATCAGGGCCCTGTTCCTGTAGCGTACCCATAGGCAGAAACAAAGCTGAACTTTAGCTGGCAGATAAGTTGAGCTAATAGCACCAATACCAGTATGCCTGACAAGAGCACACACACACTCGACAAGAGTCCAGTAAGGTAGAAATGGGGTGGAAAAAGTCAGTGTCTGCCAAATTAAAGAAGAGGACTAAGTGTGTAAGATGGAAATTTTCCATTTTATCTTCCTGAAGGAGTAATACAAATAGCGGGATACAGCAAGTTTCACGTTATGCTACCCATGTTTGATGGGCTAGGAAAGTTTAAGTTATGCTCAGCACAGGTTATGATTGACCCAGACTCTCCTTACCCATCAGTCAGTGGTACAGGTTTTCTTTTTATAAGTTCTCATTTAGACACACTATATTCATAATGAGCATTCCGAATGCTCTTTCCCTTCCAAGGTCAAAACTTGAAATCAGAGTCTAAAAAGTATAATGTCAAACATAACTGAGAAAAATAAGGTTTGGGTTTTATATATGTATATATATATATATATATATATATATATATATATATTACATATAGATACATATACATGTATCTATGTGTTGAGCTATAGATTGCATCTATATTTGATGCAATATATATTGCATCTCAGTCTCTTTTGATAAGTGCTTTTTTTTCTTCCTATTTTGTATAAGCTTGAGAGTCATCTGAAATTCTGCAAAAACCAATGGGCTATTTCCTGACATATTCCTAAGTGTTTTTTGCAAAGGGCTTATCCAAATAGAATGAACTGTATGGTATTACACAATGACTCCTCTACTCCTCAGCACCAGTCCTAGCTACTCAGCACCAGTCCTGGCTACTCAGCACCAGTCCTGGCTACTCAGCACCAGTACTGGCAACTTTCAGTGTTGAGATGTTGCCTTGTCCGTAATGGCCTTCTATAAATGTCTTCCAGTGGCTGTAATTTACTTCTCTTGGTAGGCTCCCTAAAGACTTACAGAAGCACTGGTAAGTAATGAATGCTAATCAGATGAATGGCTTTCTAAACAAGGGAGTGAAAGAAAGGCTTCCTACTTGCAGAGATGGCGGCCAATGGTTGCTTTTGTCTTTGTGATCATTTCAATCCTCAAACATCTCCACATGAGGCTTTGGGTTTGGAGGTGGTACTAGCCTGAGGCCTTCCAGCTGACACACACTGCATCTCACAGGGAGGCTAGTCACTCAGGCCACACCTTGACTTCCCTACAGAAAAGAAACTGCATCCTAAAAGAGGGGGAGATGGGAGTCAGAAGAAGAAAAATGGGGATGGAGAGTGCAGAAAGCCGGCTTTGCTTTCTTTTTTTGTTTGGTTGTTTTGGATTTTGAACATAGGGTTTCTCCATGTAACAGAGCCCTAGCAGTCCTGCAGTCCTGGACTCTTGTTTTCCTTTTTTTTTTTTTTTTCTGTAGACCAGGTTGTCCTCAAACTCACAGAGATCTGCCTGCCTCTGCCTCCCAAAGTGCTGAGATTAAAGACACCTGGTTTAAATGAGTGAGATCTTTTGTGTTGTGTTTGCTTGTTTGTTTGTTTTTGTTTTTGTTTTGTTTTGTTTTTTAACAAGGTTTCTCAGTGTAACCCAACTCACTCTGTAGACCTGGCTGGCCTTGAACTCAACAGAAATTCACCTGCCTCTGTCCTGAGAGCTGGGATTAAACCCCTGTTGCTGTCTAATGAGATGAATGAAAGGGAGCAGGCAACACTGGAGTCCTAGCTGGCTAACTGGGCAGTTTAGGCTCCAAGGAGCAAAGTGATGTGGTGGCACCTCACACTCTTCCTTAACTTGCCTGCAAGCAAGTTTGAGTAAGCTTGGAACTGTTCTACACAATCCGAAATCGCCGACACTGACATTTGGGAAGTTTTCAGCATCCGTACACACTTCTATTCTCTTGTAGTTAAGTACCAGGAGTTAAGGGTGTGGCTTGGTTGTCTATTATTCAAATGACCCTAGGTGTACCTGCTTATACTAAGAGTGCTGAGCTCCTTCAAGCCAGAGTGTTCCTCAAAAGCACAGCCCCCCTTTGTCCCCACACCAGCCCAAGGAAGCGAAATCTAGTGCAATTTCCATTTCACAGGTGAGGAAACAGGTAAAGAGGTGGAATGCCTTCCCAGTGTCCCAGCCCCTGTGGGAGTGGCACACTTGAAACCGAAGGCTCCCCAGCAAGTCCACTGCTCCTACTCCATCAGAGCAATGGAACCTGCCTCTACCTACTGTTCATTTGTTCGTTCCCTCAGGCAGAGTATGGAAGGAGGGTGGACTCTGGAAACCTAGAACTCGAAAATTTTCCACCTCCTGGAGGTGGTACCCTGGCCCACAGGGGACTTAGTTCTGCTGTCTGAGGCTTTGTAGGAACTATGCCTTTGGCAGATAAACCTGTGCAAACTGGGGCTTTGCCTGGTGGCAATGGGCTCAGCATAACAGCTTCAGGGCAAATGGCCCTTGCTCCCCCTCCCCAGCTCTTAGGAGAGACTTGAGGATTTGAAGAGAAATTCTATTCACCCTTGTCAGAGTGAATGGCTAGTTAATCCAGTGTGAGGCCAGTCAGTTCAGGACACTCCCCTCCCCCTCCACCCTGGGGCCCTGAGGTCAGCTTGTGACCCAATTTGGACTAATGATAGGTGGAAAAGAATGTAGTGTGGTTGGTTTGTTTGTTTGTTTGTTTGTTTGTTTGTTTGTTTTTGTGGACCGGAGGGGATGTAGCCACTCTTCCTCTGCTGTGGAGAGACAGATACAAAACTGCCTTCCTGTGAACCTGCAGAGAAAGCTGATACACAGGGCAGAACAGCGTTGGAGAAGACACAAAGCTGGGCCTGGGTAGGGCTGCACCTGATTTCCACCTGATGGTTTAATGTTCTCATGTATAAGGGAGATTTATTGATTATTTTTTATACAAGTGACAACCTATAAAAGTACCTAAGGTAGCTGAGGGAGCAGGGAAGACAGAAAGATAAGCAAGACATGCTTCACCACCTAGTAAATGCTGGGATTATTTTTACAGCAGAATAGCCTGGATGAAGCCAGGTGGAGTAGTGGTGCACACCCTTGGTCCCAGCACTTGGGAGGCGGAGGCAGGCAGATCTCTGTGAGTTCAAGGCCAGCCTGGTCTACAGAGTAAGTCCAGGACATCCAAGGCTGCACAGGGGTTGGAGAGATGGCTCAGAACGGCATTTAGAAACAGCAAAGTAATCGTTTAGATTTCTGCACACGTCTCAGACCCCCCTCATTTTTGAGGTAGCTGTTTCTGACTTTGCAAAGTTTGAGTTCATCCCCCCTCCCTACCCCCCAGTGCTCTCCAGTCCCGTGCTTTGTAAGTAAATGACATTTAGAACTCTAGCTCTCAAGATCACTTGGGGCTGTTGGCATGAGTGCCAGGGGCAGAGAGTCCTTAGATTCGAGATTGGATTCAGAGGCTGGGCAGTTGGACCATTTGAACTTGATAGTGATGATGTTATCTCCGCACGTCGCATGGGCCAGGAATGCTCTTCTCCTCACTGCTTTCTCTTTCCTTCCAGCAAGAAGTAAACATGGAGGAAAGAGAGAGAGCTTCAGGGCACAAGTGGGCAGTGCCAGACACAGTTCACTTATGACAGTGATGATGGCTCATGTTCATCAGGGACCTATGCTTTGCCAGGACAGAGCAGGGAGTGCTGGCAATCCACGGTGTCATCCAACTGTAACACACAAGGAGCTTTTCAAAGGCGACGGAGAGGAGATTCGAACCCAGCCTCTCTGGCTGCGGTTCACATGCTTCTTCCAGGGGCCTTGTACTCCACTAAGAACAACGTAGAGTGAAACGCCAGTAAAACGTGTGGCAACGTAAATTACATGTAAAAGTTAAGGACACGCATGCGCTGCAGAGGAATTGGCCTGTTACAGGGTACCTCCTGGCCACACCAACTTGCACGCCCTTAAAAACCTCCTGTGAGGGTTTGAACACTTGTCCTCCCTGGAACTCACGTTAAAATGTGATTGTCATTAGTAGCAGTTTGGGGTTGTAAGAAGATCTACGGTCACAGTTAGGACTTTCCGGAACCGGGAGAGATGAGCTCACCAGCATGTTCTTCCTCACCAAGAGACAATCTTTTGTTCTCCCTTGAAATTACAAGGCATCCTCAACACCATGTTGCCTCTAACCGTGGCCTTGCAGAGCCCTGAGCTGAGTGAACCTTTATTACTAATGTCTCAGCTTTTGTAGCAAGAGAAAAGGAACTAAGAAGACGTCCTGGCCTGCTCTCCCTTGTGAACACATTAGCTTCAGAGTAAAGGGTACCTAAGGTTGCAGTGAGGCTGCTGCTTTAGTGGACCCTAAGCAAGCTACCCTGAATCAACGGATGTGAGCTCAGTATAGAATGAGAGAAGCAGAAAACAGATGGAGAGGACGATTTGAAGGCATGGAACCAAGTCCACAGTAGTGCTACCTGGCTCTGAAGATGCAGAAAGGGCCACTAACCAGGAACATGGCCCCCTCTCTTCCTGACACTGTGAAAGACAAGGCCAGGAACTGGTAGAGACTTGAGGAGGGAGCCCATGCCTGCTGACCCCTGACTGCGACTCAGGGGAGTCCAGTGGCACACTCCTGTCCCACAGAATCTTAAGATACAAGGTTGGGCTAAGGGGGACATCATGGTTTTAGCGTTTTGTCACAGCAGTCTAAAGCTCATGCGTCTTCTGAGTTCCCTCCTGTCCCCCCCGCCTTTAGAGCCAAAGAGCTCTGAGTTCTGAGTCCTCTGAGAGAATTTATTGTAACTGTACTATTTAAGAACAGTACGTGTGTGTGTGTGTGTGTGTGTGTGTGTGTGTGAGTGACATCAGAGTCCTCTGGATTCCCGCAGGAACTCTGTGGCTGGCCATGGGGACTGCACTGGGGCCCTTCATCTGAACAGTACTCACTCTCTGCTGGTAGGAGGATCAAGGCTAAGAGAACTGACCATGAAATTATGGGTTAGAAGGAAAAGGCAGGGCAGGAGAAAGAGGAGAACAAGAAGGAAAAGAGGGGAGATGCTAATGAGAGGTCAAAGGGAAGAAAGGAGAAAAGCAGAGACTGGGAAGGAAAGGGTGGGAATAAGGCTGAGTCACAAGGAGCACAAGAAGAAAGAAATAAAGAGCTTGGACCTGTCCCCTGCTCACTCCTCCTTGGGCTGGGCACCACTTTAAGTGCCCAGTGCTCTGCAGGGATTCTTCTCAGGGATAGCTTTGGGTTTTTGTTTTGTTTTGTTTTTGACCCTCAGGCAACCTTTGTTGTGTAATTGGCAGGGCCTGAGGAGCATCTGATGTGATGATGAGTGAACTCAGGGCCTGGGCATCAGAGCTGTTCGGAGGTATTTCAGGCAACTCTAACGGGCAGCCAGGGTGCAGGAGCACTGTCGAGGGTCCCTTTTAACTGTCTTTTCAGATTGATACCCAGGGCCATGCTCCTCCGGGTCATGCTTTCGATGAATGAACAATCTAAATTCAGGTAAGAAGCCCAGGCCTCAGCACTTGTTCCCAGCACCCACATGGTAGCTCACAACTGCCATAACTCCAATCTCGGGACTCTCACTGGTCTCTGTGGCCACCACGTTCACACAGCACTCATGCATACACTCAGGCACACACACACACACACACACAAAATAAACAAATCTTATAAAGAAAGTAACCATCACCATCCTTACCCAGGGGCTGCGGAGATGGATCAGTGGGCAGTGTGTTTGCTCTGCAAACATTGAATCTAACAAAGTCAGGGCAGTGCTCCCCAGATTTTCACTCAACCTGGGGCTCCCTTACCTTTTGTGTATGTGCCCACCTACTTAACAGAGTGGGCTCTTGCCGTTCCCCATCAAAGCCATGGTTCTCTGCGTCCAGAGCAGTCACTGGAGCTGAAGAAGACAGAGCACAACCGGGAGCTGGTCCGAAGGTAAGGTCAAGAACTGACCTGAGAGACTAAATTTTTCAAGCTGGTCATTTAGGTAATCCTCACTATAAGCAAGGCCACAGCAGAGGGGCACAAAACACAAAAATCAGTGGGCAGGGCAGACAGGCGTCCTGAATCAGGTCCTGGAAAAAGCACAACATTCTCAACAGGGGTTAGAGAATAGGAAAGTAGGCTGAAAACAAGAGGTGGGCGTCCCAGGAATCATCCAGGCCAGGACCAGAAAGCAAACTTGGCCATTTCCTAATTGTGCCTAAGTCTGGCCCAGCCTACATTTCTATTTAGGTGTCTGATTTGCATATACACATATACATTTCAATTCTGAAACTAGAAGTTCCATATGTGTTTTATTTACTCTCATTTATTTTTTATCTTTACCAGTTGGCCTATTTTCTTCTTCTTCACATTATATCAGGAGGCCATCATCCTAACAGGCGGCTCGGCTTGGAAGTGCTGGGATAAGAGACATTTGAGACAAGATGTAAAATTTTGTATTAGAGTACAATAAAATGTACAATATGCAAATTTGGCAGCCGAACGCTTTCTCTCATAGGTATGAAAAAATGTCTGTGCCTTATTTTTCAAAGGAACCAAATAAGACATGGTCCCTGAATCACTGTCTGAATGCAAACAGCATTTGGCTTTGATCTGAGCTGTTGAAAACTATGACCAATTTATCCCCAGGGTGCCAAGCCATCGGAGAATGTTTTTAAGTCTGGATTTCCATATCGGGATTTTGCTACACACGTCTCCTCTTCATTTCACATTGCGTTGGGCCAACCTAAAATAGTACCTCCAACAATAGACAGAGTTGGTATGATAATTTCACATCTTCTTATAGACAGTGGGGCAGACGGACGTACTCAGTGTGGCCTGGAAAAATATAAACTCATAGTTGAGCAGTAAGTGGGATTAATTGATGCAAACTCTCTTGTAATGCACTAATAGACTTCTTAGGGTTGTGCTCTCAGTTTCCAATGGGATGGGTGGTAAAGAGATTCTGGAAAGTTATTGACACAGTGCACGCACCCCAGCTTGCCTCTGGGGTGGCATCACTGCCGATTTTCTGAATTTCATTTGAAAATTTAAACCCAAATATGTCCAGTAGTCTCAATTCCAGACCTTATTTGCCTTGTTTCTTCTTGCCCAGATAGCCAGTTTGTGTGTGTGAGTGATATATACATCCAGTCATCCTGAGAAGTACATCAGCCCTCTTGCAAGCACATACCAGGTGTTTCCTGCCATGAGTCAGTTACCCAGGATTACCCACATTTGGGTGTTGGTAGAATTTTCTTGGAATCAAATGAGGTCTTGATCAACACATAATATCCTCCAGAAATAAGAAAGTCAGCATCCAAACCCTCTGAGGACAAGTCTTGAACTAAACTCATTGTCTAGAGCTAGGCTCTGAGTCCTGCTTCACGTCCTGTGTTCACTAGGGGGTCCCTATACAGAAATGGCGCAGAGGACTCAGAGAATAATATACCCTGTTCCTAAAGATGAAGGCTTTGCAGGCATCCAGTCCTCGAGCCAGGAATATCTTTATGGGAGCCCTTGTTCCCACGGCATCTGTGGATAGGGAAGCTTACCATCCTGTGCATTTTGCTCTTAGGTACTAAGACCATGAACTTTGCTGGATTCCCATCTCTGCATAAGCAAACTGTCTTCCTGTCCCGAAACTCTCCACCCTACCTCTGAAGTTTTGAACTGTCTGTGCTCACTGCTCCTTCTTCCCCAATCAGATTGACTCTGTGTGCAGAGGGCATCATCCTCGCTTCTCCCTGCTGCTTCCCAACACAGAAGCCTCCTGAATCAGCCTTATCAACTACTTACCCTCACACCCCCTCCACACACACCCCTTCTATGGGACTGTCGTGTCCTGGGGTTCTGTTTCTAAGGTCTCATAGCTGCAGTTATCTCAGCAGGGCAAAGAGTGAGGTGATCGGATGGGATTTTTATTTCAACAGGGAAGAGTTTCCATTTTCTTAGTTCTCTTTCGTTGCTCTGATAAACACTATGAGCAAAAGGAGGCCAAGGGTTCATTTGGATTACACATTCCATCATCATCATCACAATCACATCCCTGAAGGAAGTCAGGGCAGGGACTCAAGCCAGGAACACGGAGAAAAGAACTGAAGCAGAGACCCTGAAGGAGTGTCGCTTACTGGCTTACCGGCCATGGCTTGCTCAACTTACCTTTTTTTTTAAATACAAAACCCAGGACAAAAGGGTGGCACTTGCCATTAGTAAGCTGGGCCCTTCACTATCAATTATTATCAAGAAAATGTTCCACAAACTTGCCAGTAGGCCGGTCTTACAGAGGCACTCTCTCAGCTGAGGTTCTGTCTTCCCTGATGACCCTGACAAAAACTAATCAACACACAGCCTTTATTCTCTATTCTCCTCAGTTTCCCCTTCTATCTCTTGTCCTCCCTCAATTGCTACTCTTATCATTTTTTTTGGGGGAGGGGCTTTTCTTTAATTCCTTTCTCCCTAGTCCCTTCCTCGTTTCCATATGGAATGTGGATGTAGAGGCGGGCCTTGCGGTCAGCTGGTGTGAGTTTGAATCCAGGCTGTTGTGTCTCAACCCTGTCTCAGGCAGTACCAGCTAACCTGTCCTGTGCACTTGCTCAGGACGGACATTTTACGTGTTTGCTCAGTTGTCCTCCCAGCAACACAATGAAGAAGGGAATATTGTTCCCACTTTATACCTGCGCACACGGAGAGACAGAAAGTGGAAAGATTGAATGGTTTTCCCACGGTACACAACAGGAGCCTGTCTGTCTACTCGCTCTTCTCTGCTAGAACTGGATTTGTTGCCTCTTTAGAGTGAAAGCCACACACCTGTACCTCAGTACCCTCTTGTTGACTAGAGAGGATGATGACGGGGCATGAGGAACAGAGAGATTACGTGGCACCTAGGAGGCTGCTGTCCTTGGTGTGTTTTTCCAACGGCCTTTGCTCTAAGCCTACATTGTGCTGTTGCTTGCTCTGGCCCCCTGTGTCTTGCTTCACAGGCCACAGGAACGATAGCCTGAAAGAACCATCGGTGGCCACCTCCCTTCAGCCACTGTGCTCACTACAACCTTTCTCTGCCCTCCTCATTGTCTGTCTTCTTGATGCCTCAAGGGCCTATTCTCTCTGTTCAGACTCCTCCCCTCAGCCTGCCAGCCAATGGGGACTCCTCAGTTCTCCCACCCAGACCATTTCTCTGGCCAGTTCCCTAGTCTCCCCTGCCTCTAGTCTCTCTCTACACAAACTAACTTACATGTTCCTATTGTCTGTGATCACCAACCTCAAACCTCCATCTTTCCCTCTGGCAGTATCCCCTTCCCATCACCATATTCCCGAGTCAGATGGTCAAGTTACTAGATCCCCAAATGCCTCGTGCTCCAGCTCTGCCTGGAATGCCCTTTCTGAGTTGGCCTTCTACCTTCCTTTAGTTCCAAATCCATTTCCTCCTCCACCTTTACTCAAGAACCTCACCACGCACCCACTCTCTCCTTGGCATTTTATTGGTTATCAGCAATCTGTGTGCACGATCATCCCCACCTCTGAGCTGTGAGGTCACACACAGGCTCCCACCTCAATAGTTCTTAAAAACATGTATTTCTAAACGGGAAAGGTTCAAGCCTAGAACAGTAAACTAATACAATTAGTAAACAGTCATAGAAGAGATTTCATAATGGTTCATTTGCTAGCCAGACTCTATGAATTTAAGCCAACTTTGTTCTCTTTGTTACCTCATGTGACCCAGGACACTGCCTTAACCTTTGTACGCCTCAAATTTTCTTATCAGTAAGATGGTAAAAATAAGTACTTATGGGATAGCCGTGAGGATTAGGTGAGGTCACACAAGGAAAATTACTGGAATGTACTTGACACGTGTCAGCACTCAGATGTTAGCTGGTTTTGTAGTTGTTAATGGCCAGAATTCAAATCAGAACTCTGGACTGTCAAACCAATACTGTTTACGCCAGTTCCATGTCCTGGCACATATAGCTGTCTGACCTTCATTCTTTCTCCATGTTCCTAATCTTTGACCACCCTCCCCACTCTATGCGAAAGAAGCATGTGCACATGAAATGCTGGTGTGCACGGGACTTTGAGTCAGTAGCCAAGTACTGCCTTGCTATTTAAAGTTTTAAAAAAAAAGGTTTAAAAAACCTTTTTTACATTGATGGGGATGGAACATGGAACACAGGGCTTTGCATGTGCCAGTCAAGCAGTCTACCACTGAGCTACATTTCTCAGACCCTAAGGTAGTCTAGAATTTTGGTGAAACAATTTAGTATTTGATTAAAAGAAGAAGAACAAGGAGAAAAGGAAGAAAAAAGTAAAGAAGAGGCGAGAGGAGAGGGGAAAAGGAGGGACACCTGTCAACTGCACCCAGAATATTTTAAAAAAAGGAAGCTGTGGGTTTTATATACTCTCCAGTTCCGTGGTAATTACCTTACCAGCTTCTGCAGTCACCATTAGACACGCACTGCCACCGCCACCGCCGCCAGCACCAGGACAGGGCCAAGAACACTAGCCTTAGCTGCGTATCCTAAGTTTCAGATCTCAGTTCCCATTGGTTCTGGAGTACTGGCATGTTCGTGGGTATATGCTACTCCAACTCCGAAGGGCTCTGGGGAGATTCAGCAGAGCCATATGTGGAAAACCTTTACCTCGTGCCCAGCACTTAGGCAGCAGCTATTAGTAGGATTTCTTTGGGTTTAGATACCTTTCCTTCCTCTTACTCCACAGTAAGGAACCCTAAATGGATTCCCCTTGGAGGATGATGCCTAACAACAATGTGTTTGTCAGGATTCAGGAGGATGGAATTTCTCAAAGATTAAGTGCTACTTAGAATGAGAATGACCCCCGGGGCAGGTGTACCAAGGGACCACTGGAAGAAAATCTCTCTTCTTCCACGGCATCCTTCCGCCCTTCCATTCTCAGGAGCACTGATTTATAGAGGTGTGTGTCTTTTAAATGCAAGTCCCCCTAGAGGGAGAGGAGAGGAAAGGGGAAGAGAAGGGAGTGGAAGGGGAGAGGGGGAAGGGAGGGAAGGAGGAAGAGGAGAGGGGAGGAGATTCCATATCCCAACTGATTGAAAAAAGGTTACTTTTTTCAATCTGTTTGAAAAAAGTCTGTTTCATACCTAAAATGTTTCCCAGATCCATTGTCCTGGTGTCACAAACAAAGCCTATCTGTCCATCTAATGCGTATCCCAAATGGATTTAAGGACAAATGACTTGTGTGTATCTGGCTATGACTGGCCTCAGATGTTGAGACTCAACAGTTTGCCAGGGGACTCCAGGGTATCTAGCAGTATCCTAATGACTCCTCCTCATGCGACCTCAGTCAGCATTCCAAAATTCTACCAAACGAGCATGTTTCTTCATATATATACATATGTGTGTGTGTGTGTGTGTGTGTGTGTACATATGTATATATGGGTTTATAAGAGAAGATGGGTTTCTCGCTTCTAGTTTCTAAAGAATTGAATTGAAATTCATCTATGTGCATATAAATGGAAGTAGCATACGTATATTTGATGAACTCTTTTCTTACTAAAAAGTTAGAGAAGAAAGCTTGATTTTATGAAGCAGAATAGACCTCTTAAAAAAAAAAAAAAGAACTTTTCAACAGATTCAGACCCTCTCAAAACAGAATTCATGCCTACATTTCATCCCCTGCCCTTGCCGCCCCTTAGCTACGTAAGCATCTTGGAAATTCTCATGATGGGTGTCAAACATTAGTTTGAGCATTTGTATTTTTCCTCAAGGGAGGATGTTGTCCCCAAGCCATCATTACAGAAGAGGAACACTTGACTTTGTGATATGGCTTCCCAGGGAACACAGCAACTGCAGACATTGTCCCTGCTTTACAGACCCAGCCTTTTCCAGTCACCTGCTCCTAGCCTAACCAAAGAAATTTCTGGTACAAAATTATGTGGCCTTGGCCAGCCAGCAGAGGACACCCTTTCGCCAGCATTAGCTCTGACCCGGCCTCAGGCACCTGCAGATGGAAGACTTCAGGTGTGAGCAGGCTGTTCTAGACCACAGTGTTGTTTTTGGAGCCCTGCCGCACTGAAATCTGGGTGAGAACCGGAACAGGTCTCAGCCTTTCCATTTAGAGGAAAACATATTCGCATCTGCAAAGATGACAGCGGAAAGTTTTCTTCTAACAATTCAAGCCACCCCCTTCTGCGGCGAACAGCGAACCAGCTGCCACTCCTCAGGCTGCCCTCCTTCCCACCAAAATAGATTTCCCTACGTTTGTCTGGGTTCCGAGAAGATGGCTTTCTCATATCTTGTTTCTACAGAATAACTGAATTAAAATTCATCCAGCTTTCTTTGACAACTCAACTGGCTTAGCCCTTCACATAGTCTCTTTTAAGAACCTGCAACTTGTCTCACTTCTTTTTATTATTATTATTATTATTTTAAAATTTTGATTTGAATTTGTTTATATATGACCCAACATGATTCGGGCTGGCCTCACGTTTTCTGTGTATTCTGTGATTACCTTCAGCTTTTGGCTATCCAGCCTCCATCTGCATTCTGGGATTACAGAGGTTTATCAACACACCTGGTTTATGTGGTGCAGAGAATCAAATCCAGAGCTGCATGCTAAGCCGTCTGTGAACCCAGCTACCTCCTCAGCCCTCAGGGTCCCATCTGCTTTCATACTGCGTCTTAGTTCAGTAACTCAATAATGTTTTCATTTATATCTTTACCTCCATGAAAGCACACTGTTTTTCTTTATCATTCTTTCCCTTTTATTGAAAGAGATTTTTTTCTCACATATATGTCCTGATTACACTTTCCCCTCCCTACTCCCCCCCAATCCCTCCCATCTGGATCTATCCCATTTCTGTCACTCACTGAAAAACAAGCAGGCTTCTAAAGGACTGGTGCGGACCCTGTGCATGCTGCCCCTGCCTCTGGGCCTTCATATGCACCTCGATCGTGCTGATTTAGAGGGCCTTGCTTTCTTGGTGTCCTTCATCCCCTCTGGCTCTTCCACTCTTTCCGCCTCCTCTTCTGCAGGATTCCCTGAGCCTAGAGATCTCCCTTTGAGGGCTGAGCGCTCTGTAATCACTTACTCAGACATCATACTATGTAAGGTCTGGCTGTGGCGTGCAGCATTTGTTCCCATCTGCTGCAGGAAGGACCTACCTGATGATGTCTGAACTAAGGCCCTGATCTCTGAATATAGCAAACATTAAGTCTTTCTTTCTTTCTTTCTTTCTTTCTTTCTTTCTTTCTTTCTTTCTTTCTTTCCTTCCTTCCTTCCTTCCTTCCTTCCTTCCTTCCTTCCTTCCTTCCTTCCTTCTTTCTTTCTTTCTTTCTTTCTTTCTTTCTTTCTTTCTTTCCAAGTGTAGTGTTCATCTTACCCTAGGTCCATGGGCTATCTAGTTTCTGGTTCTTGGTCGCCCAAGCAGTGTCAGGTATGAGTTCCACCTCATGGAGTGAGACTTAAGTCACTTTAGCTATGGATTGGTCATACAACCTTTGTGCCACTATTGCTCCAGCATGTCTTGCAGGCAGGGCACCATTGTAGAAAAAGCGTTTGCGGCTGGGTTGATGTTCACTCTTCTCCTTTGATAGTGTGCAGAGGACCTTCCTGTACCAAAGATGCTGGCACTCAGGGTGAAGGCTATATGTAAGCACCAACTTGACTTCTCCCGATTCAATGAGTTGTGTGGAGTGTTGTCTTCAGCAACAGGGCCTTGCTGTCAGTTTGCGGAGAGCAACCTATAGTCTTGACAACAGCCTGGGTTATTTGGGGCTTCCCAGGGGATCCCTTTGGCCAACAACTCAATTAGATGTAACTCAATCGTGGTATAGGAAGTTTCATTTGATGGCAAAAGATGGTCAGTTCAGGGACTGTTTCCCCATTATTTGATGATCTCATTTAGATTGCCTTTCCCGTCTACTGTATTAGGTTTCCATATTAGCCCTGAAAAGTCTCTTAATTTTAGCTGTCCTTCCCATATTTTGTTCATCAACCTCCGCTCCCCCACCTCCTCCCTTGATCTTCCCCTAACAGCCCCCACCTCATCCATCCATAACTATCTATTCTAAGTCGCTTTCCTAGCAAGATCTACCTGCCCCCGCCCCCTCATTCTGTACCTAACCTCTATGGTTCTATGGATTGTAGCTTGGTTGACATTGATTTCACAGCTAAGGTCCACATATAAGCAGATACTTACCATATTCATCCTTCTGGGTCTGGGTTACCTCATTCAAGATAATTTATTCTAGTTCCATCCATTTACCTGCAACTTTCACGGGTTTTTAAATTTCATTTTTCTATTTCAGGTTTTCTTTCTTTTTTTTTCAACAGCTGAGCAATACTCTGTTCTGTGATAGTTCATGCTTCTGTTGAGGAACATCTAGGTTGTTTCCAGTTTCTGACTATCATGACTAGAGCAGCAATGAACATGGCTGAGCAAGTGTCTCTGTGGTAGGATGAGGCATCCTTTGGGTGTATGCCCAAGAGTAGTAGAGCTGGATTTGAGGGAGAGGGAGTCCCATCTTGCTGAGTAACCAGCACACTGATTTCCACAGTGGCCGTGTGAGTTTGCACTCCCACCAGCAATGGAGGAGTGCTCTAATCCACATCCTCCCCCGCATCAGCTGTCGCTTGTTTCATTGTCTTAGCCGTTCTGACAGATTCAAGATGAAATCTCAAGGTTGTTTTTTTTTCATTTCCCTGATGGCTAAGGGGTCTGAACATTTAAGTGTTTCGGGGTCTGAATATTTCTTTAAGTATTTGTTTCTCAGCCATTTGAGTTTTCTCCTTTGAGAATTTTCTATTTAGATCCATACCCCATTTTAACTGGGTTTTCTTGATATGTAGTTCTTGAGTTCTTTTTATAATTTGGTATATTAGCCCTCTTTTGGATATGTAGTTGGTAAGAAATCTTTTCCTGTTCTGAAGGTTGCCGCTTTGTCTGAATGATCACATCCTTTGCCCTACAGAACTTTAACAGTTTCATGAGGCCCCATTTATTAATTGTCAGTCTTAGTGCCTGCACTAATGGTGTTCTGTTCAGAAAGTCTTCTCCTGCGCCAATGAGTTCAAGGTTATTCCCCACTTTCTCTTTTATTAGGTTCGGTGTATGTGGTTTCATGTTGAGGTCTTTGATCCATTTGGAGTCGAGTCTTGTGGAGGGTGATAAGTATGGATCAATTTGTAGTCTTCTAAATGCAAGCATCCATTTTGACCAGCACTATTTGTTGAAGATTTTTTCCCCTGGTGTGTATTTATGGCAAAAATCAGGTACCCTTAGGCATGTGGATTTGTGTCTGGGTCTTTAATTTTATTCCATTGATCAGCCTGTCTTTTGTATCAATACTACATTGTTTTTATTACTATAGCGTTGTAGTACAACTTGAAATTGGGGATAATGAAACCTCCTTCAGTTCTTTTACTGTTAAGGATTTTTTAACCTATCCTGGAATTTTTGTGCTTCCATATGAAACTGAAAATTTTCCTTTCAAGAGCTATAAAGGATTGTGCTTGAATTTTGAGGGAGATTGCATTGAATCTGTGGGTTGCTTTTGGGTAGGGTGGCCATTTTTACTATGGCAATTACATTTTACTATGGTAATCCTACAGGTCCATGAGTATGGGAGACATTTCCATCTTCTGATATCCTCTTCAATTTTTTTCTTCAAAGGCTTGATGTTTTTATCGAACATGTCTTTCGCTTGCTTGGTTGGCTTTACTCCAGGATATTTTATATTATTTTAGGCTATTGTGAAAGGTGTCATTTTCCTAATTTCCTTCTCGGTCCATTTGTTATTTGTATACAGGAGGGCCACTGATTTTGTGATTTTGTATCCAGCTACTTTACTGGAAGTGTTTATCAGCTGTATGAGAGTTTGGGTTGAATTTTTAGGGTTCATTTATGTATATGTCATATCATCTATAAATAATGATACTTTGACTTTTCTTCCAATTTGCATCTCTTTCGCCTCCTTCAATTGTTTCATTGCTCAAGCTAAGGTTTCAAGTACTATATTGAACAAATATGAAGAGAGTAGACAACCTTGTCTTCCTCCTGATTTTAATGCAACTGGTTTGAGTTTCTCTCCTTTTAAGTTGATGTTGGCTATGTCTTGCTGTAAATTGCCTTTATTATGTTGAAGTGTGTCCCTTGTATCTCTAAGCTCTCCAGGACTTTTATCATAAATGGGTGTTGAAGTTTGTCAAGGGCCTTCTCTGTATCTAATGAGATGGTCATTTGGTTTTGCCTTTTAGTTTGTTTATATGGTGGACTATATCCAGGACTAGCTCTACTGTGCTGCCCAAGCAAAGTGCAGGACTTGCTCTCCCAAGTGCTGCAGCTCTCCCGCCGGCTGTAGGTGGCAAGGGGCGAGAGTCAGGGGGGCATCTCTCCCTCACCGTGTCATTGCATGGCAGACAAGTTGCAGGACCAGCTCCCCAAAACTCACGCCCTCAGGGATGGCTCACCTACACCCCTGCCAGCTCTCCTGTGCTGCCCAGGGGAGATGCAGGGCCTGCTCTAGTTGGGAGACTTTTAATAACTTTTTCTATTTCACTGGGGTTTTTTAGGTCTGTTAAAATTGCTTGTGTAATCTCGATTTACCTTTGGTAATTGGTATATATTGAGAAAATTACACATTTCTTTTAGATTTTCCAATTTGGCAGAGAAGAATAATTTTTTAAGTACATTCTTATGATTCTTTGGTTTTCCTTGGTGTCTGTTGTCTGTTGTTATGTCCTCTTTTTCATTCCTAATTTTATTAATTTGGATATTCTCTCTCTGCCTTTTAACTAATTTGGATAAGGGTTTGTCCAACTTTTTGAATTCCACAAAGAACCAACTCTTTGTTCCAATGATACCTTGTATTGGGTTTTTTGTTGTTGTTTTTATTTTCTTGGTTTCAGCCCAGATTATTTCTTGCTATTTACTCCTTTTGTGTGTGATTTTTCTTCTTATTGTTCCAGAGCTTTCGGGTGTGTTGTTAAGTTTTTTTTTTTGTTTTGTTTTATAATGTAGGCATTTAGTGCTATGAGCTTGCCTCTTAGAACTGCCTTCCTTGTGTCCAATAAATTTGGGTATGTTATATTTTCATTTTTATTCAATTGTATAAAGTCTTTAATTTCTACTTTAACCCATTTTTCATGTAGTAAGTTGGTCAGTCTCCATGAGTCTGTGTGCTTTCTTTTGTTGTTGATATCCAACTTTAATCTGGGCAGATAGGATTCAGGGTCTTATTTCAATTTTCTTGTATCTGTTGATATTTCCTTTGTGGCAGAGTAGGTGGTCAATTGTGGAGAATTTTCTGTGAGCTACAGAGAGGAAAAAAAAGTATAATCTTTTATGTTTGGGTAAATTGTTCTGTAAATATCTGTTAGGTCCATTTGGTTTATAATGTCAGCTCTAGCATTTTTCTGTTTAGTTTTTGTCTGTTTAGTTTTGTCTATTGTTGAGAGTGGGGTATTGAAGTCTCCCACTATCAGTGTATGCAGGTTAATATATGATTTAAGCTGTAGTAGTGTTTCTTTTATGAACCTGGGTGTTTGGTGCATCAATGTTAAGAATTGCAACGTCCTATTGATGGATTTTTTTTTTCTTTGATGAGTTATATAGTATCCTTTCTTATCTCTTCTGCTTAGTTTTGCTTAGAAGTCCATTTTGTCTGAAAATAACTACACCAGCTTGGTTTTTAGGTTCATTTGCTTGGAAAGCATTTTTCAACCCTTTTGCCTCGAGGTAATATACATGGAATTTAAGGTGTGTTTCTTGGATGCTGTAGAAGGATGGATCCATTCTGTTAGTCTCTGTCTTTTTATTGGAGAATTGGGACCATTGATGGTGAGAGATGCCAGTAAGCAGTGTTTGGCGATTTCTGTTATTTTGTTGTTGTGGTGTGTGTGTGTGTGTGTGTGTGTGTGTGTGTGTGTGTTTCCCTTCTTTTAACTTGCTGGTCTGTGGCTATATATTCCTTGTGTTTTCTTGGGTGTGGTTAACCTCTTTTGTTTGGCATAGGCTTAGATTTTCACCTAACCTACTTTATTTAGGGCTCTTAAACGCTTATACCTCCCTTCACCCACTAATCAGAGGTAGAGGAGAAAGATGGTTATTAGATAAAGGGGGTTGAGACTTTTTAGTAGTTCCTTGGGATGACTCCACTCTTTGTCGTCCAGATACCAGTAGTCCAGTCCAAAGACCAACACCAAACAGCAACATGAATCAGCACGGTTCAAATATCCGGACAAGTCAGGGGAAACTGCAAGACAGTTCGATTGCCCCAAGAGGTTCTCTGGTATGTTTCTCTCTGAGAAGTCAAGTGTCAACACATGAAGATCAGCGCGGTGATGTCGAGCCAAAAAGGGACGTCCCACTGTCCCTCGGCTTCTATAGATCTCTTCTCCTCAGAGTTCACCCCAAAGTTACTCCCCTTGCACAAGGCGGCTCACAGCAAAACAAAACATCCCATGCCCTCTCACAAGACAGCCTCCAGCAAAACATCTCATGACTCAACCAAGAAACCAGAAACTTCCCCTTCATGTTGGTACTTTCCTTCTGGTACTTTTTCTAAAACTTGGTTAGTAGACAGATACTGCTTAAATTTGGTTTTATCACAGAATCTCTTATTTTTCTACATCTATTGTGATTGAAAGTTTTGCTGGGTACAATCTGGGCTGGCATTTGTGGTCTCTTACAGTCTGTAGAACATCTGTCCAGGCCCTGCTGTCTTATTAGAGCCTTGTGTAATTCTAATAAGTCTGCCTTTATGTGTTACTTGGTCTTTTTCCCTTGTATATTTTAATCTTCTTTCTATGTTCTATACATTTAGTATTTTGACCATTATGTGCCTAGGAGACTTTCTTTACTTGTCTAGTCTTCTTCGTGCTCTGTATGTGTCTTGTACCTCAATAGATATCTCTTCCTTTAGGTTAGGGAAATTTTTAAAGATAATTTTGTTGAAAATAATTTCTGCGCCTCTGACCTGAGTTTCTTCTCCTTCCTCTATTCCTATTATTCTTAGATTTGGTCATTTCAGTGTCCCAGATTTCCTGGATGTTTTGTGTCAGGACCTTATGGATTTAACATTTTTTGACTGACTTATCATTTCTTATATTGTATCTTCAATACCTAAGATTATCTTGTTCGTCTCTAATATTCTCTTGTTGAGGCCTTCTTTCTGAAATTCCTGTTCTAGTTCCTAAGTTTTTCATTTCCAGATTCCCCTCAGTTTGAGTTTTCTGTATTGATTCTATTTCCACTTTTCAGTCTTGAACGGCTTTATGCATTTTTTTCCACCATTTGTTTATGTTTCCTTAGATTTCTTTAAGAGATTGATTAATTTCCTCTATACTAGTCATAAAGGCTATTTTAAGGTGTTTTTGTTTGTTTGTTTTTGTTCTTCGGCGGTGTTGGAAAACTCAGGTCCTGCTGTGGTAGGATTTTGGGGCTCTAGTGGAAACATGTCCTGTTATTGACCACAGCCCAGGACAGTGCTACCCACACACAATGTGGGGTTTCCCTCCCAAATCGAACCTTTCTGGAAACACACTCCTAGACACACCCAGAGGTATGTTTTCTCTGTTGCTTCTAAGTCCCTTCAAGCTGAGAAGATGAACCACCCCAAGGGATTTTAAGATGGGACAGGAGAAGGTAGAAAAGACTGCCCTGGTACTTGACTGGATGTCCAAGAACCACTCCGACCTTACACGCTTATTGGTTGAAACTGGCTAGTGTGACACTCGGTAGCCATATTGCATGTCTGCTTGACAGACATGGGATGGCCTTAGAGACAAACCTCTGAGCAGGCCTGTGAGAGGGTTTTCTAGATTGTGCTAACTGAGGCGATTAGGCCCACCCTAAATGTGGGCAGGACTGCTCCACAGGCTTCGGTCTCGCACTACATAAAAAGGAGAGAGCTGCAGGGTTCGGTGGCGCTCGCCTGTAATCCCAGCACTGGGGGAGGCAGAGGCAGGCGGGTCTCTGTGAGTTCCAGGCCAGCCTGGTCTGCGAAGCAAGTTCAGGGAAGGCAAGGCTACGAAGAGAAACCCTGTCTCCAAAAAGAACAACAACAAAATCCATGGCCCTTTGCTTCTTGCCTGTGGCTACAATGTGATAGGATGACCAGAAGCCTCTCACACTTGCAGTGGTGCTTTCTCTGCTGTGCTGGACTTCACCTCAAACTGTGAGCCTGAAGAAACTCTCCTTCCCTTAAATTGCTTCATCAGCTGATTGGTTTTATCAGTGAAGGAAGCAACTAATAAAGCAGCTATGAGCACGCTCCTGCCCAGAATTTAGTTTCTAAATGAACTCAAACACAGCCAGCTAAGAAGGGGCTTCCACTTGCTAATTATGGGACATGCTGGCACCAAGATCACAGTGACAAGTTATAAAACATTGCCTGCAGAAAGAGTCCAGGTGTCCATATAAAAAAATAAATGAACGGGGAAGAGAACACTCTCCCTTTCAGGGATATGAGGATAAATGTAGAATTCATCTTCATGAACCTATAAATATGCACCGTCCCTGGTAATAATGATTTGGGCGATTGGAAGAGTTAGCCTCAAAATCACAGTTATAACCTACAAAACATTGGCAGCCACGCAGATATAAACAAAGAAAGAGGTCCTCGCTGGATGCTAGAATTATTGGTTAAATATATGTTAGTGCGCAGGTGAGCATTTCAAACTATTTTCCAACAGATTAATGGCTCATTGTAAAGGGGGAACTTCCTGTAGGAAGGAGAATCTGGCAGGCACAAGCCACTGATTAAAGTGGTATTTGTACCACCTGGGGTGAGGGAGCAAGGACCCAGTATGCAGCGTTCCTATATCCTCAGCCTGATAATGAGGAAACAGTCAAGCAAATTCAAGCTGAAGGAATTCTGTGAGATTCCTGACTTGTAGCCTTCAGAAATGTTGGTGTCCTGAAAGACAGGACAGTTAAAGGAAACTAACTCAGATACATCACTGCTCAGGGTGCTGGGTGACTCTGATCCTGGATCCGAAAAGGAAAAAAGAAAATCAGGGTGAACTGTGTATTAGCTAACAGTGTTATATTGATCTGTGTTGGAGCATTTCGTAATGGTTACATGAGAGAATGTCACTGTCCACGGGGAATGCGTGCTGAGATATTAGTGGCCGAGATATTTGTAGTCTAAACGGAATGGGGAAGAAAACCCTGCCATGATGAAAGCCAATGAATGATGAATCTGCGTGAAGTGGGTACAAGGTCATTGGTCTGTCTGTTCTTGCAATTTTCCTGAAGAGTTTTACATCTGTAAAATATTCTTTTAGGAGCCGGAGAGACTGCTGAGTGGTTAAGAGCACTGACTGCTCTTCCAGAGGACCTGGGTTCAATTCCCAGCACCCACATGGCAGCTCACACCTGTCTGTAACTCCAGTTCCAGGGGATCCAACAGCTTCACACAGACATACATGCAGGCAAAACACCAATGTACATAAAATAAAAATAAAATCTTAATTTAAAAAATCTTTTATATGATGTTTAAAAGCTGATTCTATGTGAATAGTGCCTCAGTTAATTGATTTTAATTCTGTTTTATTATCATAAAACTTCTACGGGGTTGGGGATTTAGCTCAGTGGTAGAATGCTTGCTTAGCAAGCACAAGGCCCTGGGTTAGGTCCTCACCTCTAAAAACAAAAACAAACTTTCATGACAATGTTTTAAAAATATTTTGAAAGTCAATGCAATACTGTTATCATATGTACAATTAACTTTTAACTTGCAATTGTTATTCTGATCCAGAATTGTTTTAAAAGGTGGTATTCTGACAAGTCATTCGAGGAGTGAAAAATTCATTAAGTCCTGATTTAGAACCAAAATTCTGATCTGATTATCCCAGGCCAACAATTTATCCACAGGATTGACCTTGTGTGTGTGTGTGTGTGTGTTGAATTAATTGCTAAAACTTATATTTTTTTTCCCTCTGGAAACATTAAGACTTAGCACCATTTTGGCCCTCTCATATCATGGGTTTATGTGAGGTACAGCCATTCACTTTTGAAGTATCCTATTCCCCAAAGGTCACCATTCTGAATGTCACTGTGACCCAGCCTGCTACACTCACCCTGGTTACCTGTCTTGCTCCAGAAAAAATTTGAGTTGGTGAAGTGCCTTTTAGCCATTAAAGAATAGAAGAGAAAGTAGGGGATCGTTTCTGGAGAAAAGCTGAAAAAGAAATGAGATCTGAGCATGCAGCTCAAACTTAGCACTAACCTGAACTCTTCTGTCCCCTTTTCCACCCACTTCTACTTTATTGGCAAACCAGAAACAATAATTTATCACTGAACAGATCAACCACTGTCAACACATGTATCAAAGATGGATCTAAATTCTATAGATTTTTTACTTTCTAAATATCTTCAAGTCTGACCATTCATATTTGTTTCCAACACTAAATCCATTCTTATCACCAGTATGAACAATACCACCATTGCTACCTGGGCCATAACCATCATTGCTACCTCCACTATCACCACCACTGTTATCACTATCGTCATTACCACTGTCCCCATCGTCATCACTATCACCATCACTACCTCTGCTGACGCCACCAGCACCATCACTAGCATTACCAGCCTCACCATAACCATCACTGCCTCTGTCATCACCACCATCCTCACCACTCACCGACTGCATCACGATTCCTGACATTTCTTCCTCCACAGATGTCTAAGCTCTTGCCATTTTGTGTCCAGATGATACTTCCAAATGATCTGCCCACATTTATTTTGGTCTCTCCTTAGTCTGTCACTGTGTTTAAAGTAGAGTTGACTGTGTATGTTTTTTTTCCAAAATGCTTACTTAAGAACCTTTCTTTATCTCAAAATAAAAACATGCTTATGAAGGATCGTGGGTTTCTACATGGAGACTCCAGCCCTATTTGCAGCCACATTTCCTGTCTTGCCCATCTCTGCTTTTCTGTATCAATGGTCTTAATATCCCTTTAGCCATCACTGCTTAGAATAGCGCTTCCCTTTAAACTCTCAAGTACCCGGAATTTTCTTAGTCATAATTCTTGGTATATGGTATGCCATAAATTGGTCAATGCCTGGCCTTCTTTAGGTTTGTATTTAAAATAGTTCAGCGAAGCTTCCAGAACTCCTGTCACCCAGGACATCAACGATAATTTACAGTTTGCTCTGTGACTCTTCTATTCTGGCCCCACCACTCCGTCACTGAAGTCATCTCCATTTCTCCACTTTGTCTTCGTTTTGTATTGCCCTTGTTTTATCTACACAGTGTGTGTCTTTTTGTGTTCAAGCTTTATAGAAAGGGTGGCACACAGGCTTTCATTATGCTGCCAGGGCTCATCACGGTAGCACTGGCAGCGGGGAGCCAGGCCTTTTATCGCTGTGTATGGTTTCGCTACAAGACTGTCCCCTGCCTGAAAAGCTCTTGGTTCTCCTAGAGCACTTAACCCCTGCTTGCCTTCTGATCTCCTCCCTGGCACCAGTTCCTCAGGAGATGTTCCTTCATAAGCAGCCCAGGGTCTTATTTTTTGTAGGATTTCAGGATGTCATGTGTGTCTGCTTTGGCGCCATCATTGTGGCAGCTGTATCACCTCATTCGTAAAGTTGTTTAGGATTTGGCTTCTTGCTTAACTGTGGGCTCCTGCGGGATGGGCATCCTGTCTGTACTTGGTTGCTATTAAATCCTCTAGATCCCAGGATATCATGAGAAAGCAAGAGAAGTTATTGCTTGGATGAAGGAATAGAGGAAAGGATGAATGATTAAAAGAAGTGCTTTTCTCTGTCAAACGATATACCTTACTAAACATTCTTAAAGATAAATGACTGTCAAGCTGGCCTTTCTGCTTGTCATATATATTTTAATATATTATTATTTGTTACTCTCAGACCGGGTATCATTGTTTAGCCCTGGCTGGTCTAGAACTGGCTATGTACACCAGGCTGGCCTCAAACTCACAGTGACTCTCCTGCCTCCGTACTGTGAGTGCTGGGGTTAAAGATGTGCTCCACCATGCCTGGCGTTTTTCATATTTTCAACATCACCATTATGCTTTTAGTCACCTAGGTTCAAATATTCTGATCTTAGGTCTAATGTTGATTGTCTGCTCATTTCTACTTTCTACCAAGAAAGATTCTTAATGCAATACTGCAACCCAGACCTTTGCGCTCCCCGGTGCATAGCCCAGGTTGGGAAAGGCAGCACACACACACACACACACACACACACACACACACACAAATGTACACACTTTCCAAAGAGTCCTTCCATCAATTTTTCAGTTCTACACAAACTTCATGCCAAATGCTACATTCCCCAAAAGGCCTGTCCAGATTTCCCAGGCAGAGGACCTGTTCACTCAATGACTGACACAAAATCATTTGCAAACCATCAAATACCCTTCTTAATGGGAAACATATGACTTTGCTCTCAGACCTGAGTTCCCTTCATTACCATCTCCTGTGTGAATTCAAGAAATGATACTCATTCTGTGTCTCTTTGTTATACGGGAATAACACCTACCAAACAATCTCAGTTGGGGGAATGGTGCTCACGTTAAAGAGAAATGGTGACTATGAGGGCTGAATTCCTTTCCACTAACCCCGTGTGTCTGATAATTTTGCCCTCACACTCATCTCTTAGTTTTTCCTTCAAAGAGTGCTGACCTCAAAGACTGTTTGTGGATAGGGTTAAATGAGGAAGAAGTAAGCAATTTTTATTTTTACTGCTTGTTTAGGAGTGGTTTCCTTATTCTGTCTTTTTTTTAAATTACATTTATTTATTTTATTTATTTATTTATTTATTTATTTTAAAGGTTTATTTATTTTTATTTTATGTGTATAGATGTTTTTCCAACATATATGTATGTGTGCCATGTGCATGCAATGCCTGTGGAGGCCAGCAAGGGGTGTGAGAGACCCTGGAACTGGAGTTACAGACTGTTGTCAGCCACCAGCTAGTTGCTGGGATTTCAACCTGTATCCTCCGGAAGAGCAGCCAGTGCTGTTAACCACTGTGCCACCACTCAGACCATTTTTTTATTATGTTTATTTATTGTTTTTGTGGGTGCATGCACTAGTCTTTCTTTCCACCACGTAGAATCTAAGTCATGAAATGAAACCAGGTAGTCAGGCTTGGTGGCAGGTACCTTTACCTGCTGAACTATCTTGCTCATCCTTGTTTTTGTGCTGTCTTGTTTGTTTGTTTTGAGATAGAGTCTTGCAGTATAAGCCCAGGCTGATCTGTAATTAATAATTAATAATTGTAATTAATAATTGTCCTGCCTTAGCCTCTCAAGAGTTCTCCTAGATGTGAATATCCCACTCTACCCCCCCACACACACACAGTTTGTAGCAATTCCCTCTAAATTGAACATTCCATCTGGGAGGAAAGCTCTTGTAGATGTTGAAAATAAACAACTCACAAGTATCAAGAAGTTCCTGAAATTTACAAGATACACACATACCCCTCGCTGTGGTTATATAAGTTGTAAGGACTACTAGGGAGAGGAAATAACCTATTTTCCTTCAAAGATAAAGCTTTTATGAATTGCCGCCCATGGAGGGTTTTTTTTTCGGGGATGCAGCAGCCTTTGAATCATCCATGTTCAAGTAACTCCTCACCTATACCTCAGTAGCAGTATCGGTTAACTAAGCTGGGGGCAAAGCTTTTTGTTTCTCATTAGTGTGCTAGCTCAAGCAAATAGATGTTTGTTCACATCTCCCCAGGAAGCCACACAACAGTCTCCTCCTTCTGCCTTTCTCTTTTCCTTGAGGTCCTCTGCCCCTCTATCCCTAATCCTCTCTCACCTACCAGTCTATAGGACCAAGTCATAGTCTCTGCCCTATGGGACGCATGGGGTAGAAGGGAATGTTGTGATAATCAGGAGCAGCCTGGCCCTTGTAAGTGCAGCTCCCTTTTTAGGACATTAGTAGGGAGTTATCTTCTGCACACAGCCATCAGGTTTTCCTGAGCGCTCATCAGTAATAGAGGTCATAACTCCATCTGCATCTGTCCCCTTTCCAAGACTCATTTCTCAACTGTTGCTGAACTTGGGCGGGAAATAAAGGAAATTGCTTAGTGACTTCCTAAAGCCACAAATGATAGTGATAAGGTCCTTATGTATACACAAGCAGTAGAACTTTCACGCCCCAAATACGGGATGACCTTCAAAGCAGTACCCCAAGGGAATTACATGCTGTTTTTCTCATTTCCCCACTGTCTTTCTGGTTCAAAACCTTTTGGATGTATCGTTGGAAGCTCTGATTTTACTTGAATATCTTTACTGACCTCAGGCCTCATCAGAAAAATACAGATTTGAGTTTTGAGAAGGTTATTTGGAACTTTGTCAGTGAATAACTGGGACAATCAGGAGAATTAAAAATAGTCCAACATGCTGTGCAAGGGAGCTATGTGTATAACAGAGAAACAGAAAGACAAAGAGACAGAAAGACACACACAGACAGAGATACAGAGAGAGAGAAGAGAGGAGAGAGCATGAATTTGAAAAGCATCCTGGAAATTCTAATGTAATAGTCACACTTTCAGAATAGCAAAAAGCTCCCAGAAATGACCACAGGGAAAGACAACACTCATTGGCTACCTAACCTGGGTGTGCTGATATTTTAAAACTTTTCACTGAGTGCTGGCTTCTCAAAAAGCAGAGGATGTTGAGTCAGAGCCTTGCTGCTCATTTCCTGTGTCCCCTTCGAAACACTGAGCATCTTTCAACCTCAGTGTTTTCATCAGC
The DNA here is from genome assembly GCF_030254825.1 of Meriones unguiculatus. Lineage (NCBI taxonomy): Eukaryota > Metazoa > Chordata > Mammalia > Rodentia > Muridae > Meriones > Meriones unguiculatus. The sequence goes on from NC_083349.1 coordinate 45,130,048, forward strand.
AAAATGGGATTAATGATTGTATCTGTCCTGCATACCTCCCCGGACCATGTTTGAGATAAGAGATACTCTCCACAGAGTCCAACCATAGCAGGCCACGTGGAGGCTGGTCACAGCACAGTAGTTGTCAGTATGATGGATGTTCCCCCTGAAGTGTGTTACGTCACACATGTACACACACACACACACACACACACACAGTTTGGCAGCAGACCTCCATTCTGAAATATCTTCTCATAAAGAGACTGAGGTCAGTATGAAGACATATTCCAGGATTCACATAAATCACGAAGGAGAATGCAAGAAAGCAGGATGCCTGCCAATGAGTCAGTAAGCACCATTTTCTGTAAATCACTTGATCTGTTTTGCACCATTTTCTGTAAGTCATTTGATTGTTTTGGCTTTCAGGGATCTGTTTCAAAAGAAAGAAAGAAAGAAAGAAAGGAAGGAAGGAAGGAAGGAAGGAAGGAAGGAAGGAAGAAAGAAAAGAGAAAGCTTATCAGGCATTAGCATTTTTTCCTACCTTGTCTTAACTACTTAGAGATACACCCCCTGTAGCCCTTTGCACCTGGTAGCAGTTAGGCCTTATTGAGAATTTACTGTGTTTTGGTAACATGTCACATACTTTGTACATTGGCAGTAGCTTGATGTGGTGGGTGTTACGTTGTCTCCATTTTCTATATGGGAACAGAATTAAAACATTTGAAGTAAATTGCAGAGGCCACACAGTTGGTAAACCCTGCAGCCAGCGGCGGAACGTGACTGGCATTCCTACGGTGCTGTTTCCACATTCCACATTCTCCTGCCTCAGAACACATAAATATGGATCCTGGAAATGCAAATCTAATCACACCTTTCTCCAACGAGTTTTGCTTTGAAGGCTATCGCAGGAGCTGGGGTGGGCTGTTTGTGTGTTCCTGGTGACTGACAGGCTCCCCCTGGAGACCACTTTAAAGGAGAGGGGATCACTCTTAAGTGCTGAGAAACGTGTTAGGGCAGAGCGTTTGGGCGAACTTGGAAGAAGCAAAGGCTTGAGGAACAGCACGCAGCACAGTTCATCTTTCAGTCAGCTAGCTGCTAGACGTTCCCAGGTGATGGAGATTTTTACCAAGCCAACCTCAAAACACGTACTTTGTCGTCTTTGGGGGAGGGGTGACATTTGCATGTGAGAGGGGGTAGGTAGACCCTTGTAAACCCAAGTGGAGGCCAGAGGGGGACATCCGACCTTATTCACTAGAGACTAAGCCTCCTCTCAGTCTCTACCCTCTACAGCACTGGATACAGGCATGCACAACCACAGCCAACTCTTTCCGTGGGTGCTGGGGATTTGAACTCAGGTCTTCAGGCTTGCATCGCAAGCACTCTTACCGACAGAGCCACCTCCCCAAGCCCTTCCTTAATCTTTAGCTGTTCTTTATTCTTCTATGAGCCTCTACCTCCCTGCAGGGCACCTAGCTTTTCTTCTCTTTGGAAGGATGGCTCTCTCTCTCTCTCTGCCCTCTTCAGCCTTCACTGTGCAGAAGTGAGATTCAAGACACCTGTGGCTTTGAATAACCCCTTCTATTAGATTCCACATACACGTCATGCTTTGTTTTCAGTTTGTCAACTAGGGAAGTCATTTTCCTTGGGGTGTATTGTCTGAGAAGCAAAGAGTGAAGCACCGATCCTGTATGTGTTCCCAGAGCTAAACATTACCCGACTTTGGAGAGCTCAGGGCGTGCTGGGGAGGAGAGGCTAGATCTTCCGGAGCTCTCCACGGCACTTTTATGTGCTTAGAGGGACCAGCGCATGGGCCACAGGTGAGAAACACTTGCAACCTTCAGAATGCTCCAGCAGCTACAGCGAGAAGAGGACAAGTGCACAGTAGCCTGGGGCTCCTGCTTGCTGCTTCCTGCTCTACCGTCGCTTGCTCTGATTGTGATAAACGCAGCACGCATTTGCCTGCTCCCTAAGATGTCAACCCGTCCACCCGCCCTACGCTGCCTGTCGTTGTCAAGGCCAGCTTCCATACTTCTGCAGGAAACCTTGCTAGCACCCCACCCCCACCACATATATGTGCCCTCTGGAATCTGCGATTATGTTACCTTATATGGCAAAAGTGGTATATGTATGTATGTGTGTGTGTGTGTGTGTGTGTGTGTTCAACTAACAATATTATGACATGAGAATAATGGATTGTCTGGGTGTCCTGATGTAAGCACAGTACTCTGTGTAAGCAGAGAGCAGGAGAGAAAGCATCATGATAGTGATAATAATGAGAAGACTGATGATTTTAGCATGGAAGACAGGACTACGAGCCAAGAAATGCCAGAAGTCCCTAGAAAAGCTAAAAGAAAAAAATCAAGAAAGACATTCCCTCATCAGAATCGCTTTTTCAAGATAGGGCTTTTCTGTGTAGCCCTGGCTGTTCTGGACTTGCTTTGTAGACCAGGCTGTCCTTGAACTCAGAGAGTTCCGCCTGCCTCTGCCTCCCTGAGTGCTGTGATTATGTCAGTGAAATCGAGGCTAACAGACACTTGTCTATTAGCATTCACGGCTGTACTAGTCACAAGGGTGAAAAGGTGTAAGCATCCTTCAGTGGACACATAAAATGTGGTATATCCATACAGGAGGATATTACTCAGCCTTAAACCGGAAATCCTGACATCTGGAGGAACCTTCAAGACGATGTTAAGTGAAATAATAGTCACCACAAGATAAATATTATGTGATTCCACTGAGTGAACATATCTCAAGGAGTAAACTTTGGAGAAACAAAGTCAGAAGAATACTGGTTGCTGGAGGACAGAGGTGAGGAGTAGTTCAGAAGTATGGAAAGTTCTGGAGCTGGGTGGTGGTGGTGGTGGTGAAGATACCGTGGCATGAATGCACAGATTGGTACAATGGCACTGAGCACATACAAAGGGTTAAAATGGGGCTAGAGGGATGGCTCAGTGGGTAAGAGCGCTTGCTATTCTAGAGCACACAGTTCTGAGCCCCCAGGTCATGTGGCCCATCACTAACTTCAACTCCTCAATCAGAAGCCCTCTTCTGGCCTCTGTGGGCACTGCACATACCTGCCATAAACTCTCTCACTCACACAATTTTTTAAAGGTTAAAATGCCAAGTGTATTGAAGTGCATGTAATTGGACTCAAGTGCGGTGAGGACAAAGACTTGGGAGAGGACTGAGGTAGGAGGCTCCTATCAGGAGGGTCTCAGGGTACTCTAAACAAGAGAGGGATGTGGGGCTGGCTGGGAGTGGAGGCTCTGTCCGTGGGCCTGCTGAGCCTTTCCTAGCGGCAGGTTTTTCTTTCTCCTCACCTAAGGGCAGTCACAGGTATTTACTGAGTTCTGTGGGACTGCTCTGGACATGCAGTTTTCAAGAAGGATAAAGCTTAGAAACACACTGGAGGAGACATTCAACAGTCAAGTTGAGGGGTCAGTGAGACAGGTGGCTGGATGAGGACACAGGAGCTGGGTGTAAGAATGGGTGAGAACCAGACATGTAATGAGGGCAGAAGTGAGGGCCCTGGGCAGAAGGAGTAGCCAACTTTGAGAACCTGAGCGAAAAAGGCCAGAGAGATTGGGGACTGATGCCAGGGAACCAGCGAGGAGGAGAGAGGCCTACAGAAATGCAGTCTCTCATACTTTGTTACAGCAACCTTAGAGAAACTGAAGTAGTCTAGTTGAAATCCTGAAATCCCACCTGACTTTGCCTGAATATCTTAAGACAGGACTCCCACGAAGGAGAAGTACCCCAAAACAATACCTCGGAACAGACATGCCTTGCTGGAGGTCCTTTGTCACCAGTGGGACCTTTCCTTCCTCAAACCTGATGTTTTGAGGCAAAGACTGCTCTCTGGCTCTCAGCATCATTAATTTCCACTTCTCTGTGGAGGAATCCAGCCAGTGGTTTATCGAGCACATGGCTACCCAGCTAAAGACTATTATTCCTGTTTGTGTTACAGCGGGAAATATATTGACGCATATGCTGGGCGCCAGGCCCTGTATTCTGAACCTTATACACAGATGGTATCAGTATCTGTGGATGGACAGTCTCTTTTCTTTATTATTGTTGGGGCTAGCAGAGGCTCCTGGGTGGGTCTGTCAGTTATTTTGTTTCCTTGCTAATGTTTACGGTTGAGTGAGTCCTTTGTCGGCTGACTTTCCCTGGGACAACACGGACAAACATCTAAATAGAGCGCCAACAGCAGACCACAGAAACCATCCCACCCACGCCAGTGACTTTACTAGGTTGGTTACTTAAGTGTGAGTGTCCGTTACTTTAAATGGCGCACGGATGATTCTCAGAAGCCGCATCACAGCAAAAACCTTTCTGAGTAGGAGCCTGACCAATTGCAGAGTCTTTCCTCACAGTTGCTACTACACATTCAGCCTGAGGAGAGGCCAACTTTCAAGTTCTGTCTTGTAACTTTCAGGGGGCTTCCTGGTCCTTACAGGTTTTATTTACTTCCTGAGCCTTGTATGTTTCTTTTACTTCCTGAGTCCTTTGAGCTTCTCTCCAGCTGGGGAATGTTTCAATTAAAAGGAAATTGCTTTACGGCATCTGGGCCCATTACATCATTTTAGCTGTCTCCCTTTACCTTCAAAATAGTCTTATTATTATTAGTTTTAGTTTAAAATTAAAATTAATTTTTAAAATTTTAAGTCATGGATGGTAGTGAAAGCCTGTAAAGCACTTGGGAGGTAGATGCAGGAGGTTCAGCAGTTCAAGGACAGTCTTGGCTACATAGCCAGGTTGAGGCTAGCCTGGGCTACATGAAACCCTATTTCAGAAGAAAGAGGGGAGGGGGATGTTGGGAAGATGGCTTAGTTTATAAAGTGCTTGCCATGCAAGCATGAGGACCTGAGTTTGATTCCAGGTACCCATTTCAAAAACCAAAGCTTGGGTGGCACACACCTATAATCCCAGCTTTCGGGGAGGCAGAGGTAGGTGGATCTATGTGAGTTGGAGGCCAGCCTGGTCTACAAAGCAAGTCCAGGACAGCCAGAGCTACACAGAGAAACACTGCCTTGAAAAGGAAAACAAAAACAACCCCGAGCCGGGTGGCAAATCCTCTCTGCAGCACCAGGGTAGCGGAGACAGGAGGATCCGTGAAGCAGAGACAGGTGGCCTCCTGAAGTGGAGATTGTTGGATTCCTGGAGGCAGGTGGGTCACTGGGGCTCACTGGGCCGGCCAGCGTAGCCACAGGCAGGCAGTGACCAAAAAGGGGACGTCCCAGTTCCACCTGTTCAATTCTAAGTGTCACAGCTGAGTGATAAAATCCTTCCAAGAGAAATTACAGTATTATAAAGCTTTTGAACGCTGCTTTGTCGAAAAGCTGCCCTGCAGGCCCCACCAAGGAAAACCATTTTGCGCTGAGAAATCTCTTGGGTTCCTTAAGTCCTACGTAGGATGCTGCTGCGGAGCCTAAAGTGAAGGCCTGTGCAGGGGGCGGGGGGGGGGGGATGGTTCTTGTTAGGGGCTCAAGCTCTTGGAGACAAACATGAGTATGCTTGTCTGGGCCTTTCCAGAAGGGGTTGAATTTGAATCCGAGCTTCTCAAGAGTCCTGTGAGATCCATGTGGGTTGGCTGAACCTTGAGAAAGGCCAAATGACTCTTTGACGGGGAAGAAAGTGAGTTGATGGAGGAGTGAAAGATCACCTGGATAATTGAAACCCTGGGCAGCTTTGAAATCGGCTTCTTGAGGAGCCGTGGGGACACGTGACTCAGTCCTGCCGCAAATGAAAAAGGGAGCAGAGAGCTGGCCGCGAAGGCCGATACGTGGGTGGGCAGGCTAGGTGGTGGTGTCAGGGAGCTAGGTGCGGGAGAGGGTGGGGAGCGGCTGAGTGCCCTCGGCCCCCTCCGGCCTTCGGGGATCAGTTGGAGTGTTAAGCAGTGGGCCCACTGGAGGGTGGACTTCACTGGCCCCGTTTGCAACGCCGGGGACCTTGCTCCGATGTTGTCATGGGGAAGTCATTGTCCTCCTGGCATCGGGTTACCTAGGCGAACGCCAAACAGCCAGTAACTCCAGCCCAGTGAGCAAGAGGCCGCTCCAGTGGCTGCCTTCACCCACCCGCTCCTTTCCCTCTCTCACTCCCTCCATCCCAGCGCTGCCTCCAGAAGAGGCAGCTGTTGTGGGGTACGGCCATGGCTCTTTCCTGCCTCACACTTTCAGAAGCATAGCTGGCCTTGGGGTCACGCCCATTCCAGTCAACATGATGGAAACAGGTCAGTTCTCAGTAGAGGAGCCCTTTCCACCCATTCTTACTTCATATATTAGTGCAAATTTCTTTTTTGAAAAAAAAAAAAAAAAAGCCTTGGCTGTTCTGGACTGGCTTTGTGAACCAGGCTTGCCTCGGACTCACAGAGATCTCTGCCTCTCCACGTGCTGGGATTAAAGGCGAGCACCGCCACACTCAGCTAGTGCAAATTTCTTAGTGAAAGAAGTTTGAAGCATCACTCTAGTGATGGTCAAAATCTGAAAAGGGAAATGAAGCCCTGGGCCGATTGTATGCAGTACAACCAAACAGTTCGACTAAGGCAGACTCTTGGTTGTTCAGAACTGATGGAGCTGACAAATCAAAAGTACCTGGCAATTCTGTTCAACCAGGGGGATTTCTGTGCAAGTCCTGTCAAATGCGGCCCCATGTTCCTTGCTGTGTAGACAAAGCCTTGAAGGGTAGAAATGAAAGAGGTTGTGCGACCCTGGTGCCCATTCCTGACCACGTGCCCAATATGGCATTTTATCGGCAGTGTGCGCTGTGGCCTGGCAAAAGCGGTTCTCAACCTGTGGGTCAGGACAGAATCCAGGGCCTAAAGCCTTCTAGGTGTGGTGATTGACATGAGAATCCCCTCTCCCACACACACTCCCAATAAGCTCATATATTTGAAAACTTGGTCCCCAGTCAGTGAAACTGTCTGTGAACGATTAGGAGGTGTGGCCTTGGAAAAGGTGTGGCCCTGGAGGTGGGCTTTGACATTTAAATTGTCCAAGCCATCCATGGTTAGCTTTCTCTCTGCTTCACGCCTGTGGATGTGAAGTAAGCCCTCAGAGGCTTCTCCAGCACCAAGCCTGTCTGCTGCCATGTTCCTTCCCATGATGCTCCTGGGCTCGAACCCTCTGGAACCGGGAGCCCCTAAATGGAATCTCTTTTTGATATGTCGCCTTGGTCGTGTGTTTTACCCCACCAATGGGAAAGTCACTAAGACACGAGGCAAGAACTTCACCAGTGGATTAATCTTTGAACCAGTAACTGCGGCAGGCTATGAGGTTCCTTTCTTATTGATGTGCTCCTGACTGGGTAGGAGGGCCCCAGAGTTGTGGCCATTGTTGGATTTCAGGCAGGTCCAAAACTGAAGGGAGTAAGATGCTAGGGTTGGCCCGCTGGGAATTAGCATGATGGCTGGGGCAGACAACAAGGAGAAAGGACTGGGGAAAGTGTGAGAAATGGAGCTTGTCTACACTCAGAGAACAAAGTCGGAGCCTCAGGAAGACCTATGAGCAAGCAGAGAGGAGAGGAGCCACCAGTAGTATAAAGCCTTACTTTAAGCCAGGGACCTGACAGTTTTGTACTGCACAGCTTTGATCCTGGAATTTGGGAGGCAGAGGCAGCTGGATCACTGTGAAGCAGAGGCCAGCCTGGTCAACACAGAGTTCCAGGATAGTAAGAGCTACATAGACTTTGTCTCAAAAGTAAAATAAAGCAAACCCTTATTTTTATACTACTGATGGTAGCTTAAACAACAACAGTGAGAGCTCAGGACGGTGAATCCAGGCATCCACCTCTGGAGAGCCTTACTGAATTGGTCTGGGCTTTTCCCTGAGCCCTGGGATTTCCCCAAGCTCAGTGTGTGCGATTCCATCCTGAAGCTAAGGTTGAGGTCTCAGACTGGCCCCAAAGCCCTTAGGACAAGAAGGCTGTATGTGTTATATCTCCCCTTACGACTGTTGAAAAATTGGACTTTCAAGGACCCTCCTGGTGAGTTCACAAGGAGAGAGAATCAAGTTGAAAACGGTGGAGGGTCTCAATACGGAATTTCCTAACTATGTTTTGGGGATGAGCTCAACGCCTCGGTCGTGGCGTAGCTGCTTGGCTCTGATAGTTGGTGGCTTAGAAATCATTCTGTCTCCAGGTGTCTGAGACACATGAAGCCCCCTTCTAACTGACTGGATTTTTCTTCTTCACTGGAGTGAATTGATCTGTTGTTTTGTCACAGCCTAGCTTAAGCCGGTGGGAGGGTGCCAGTTATCATTTGGAGAAAAGGTATCAATTTGAAGTACCAGAGACAGCGGGTGAATTGTGTTCGTGAAATAGATGTTTCGCTCTACTTTTTAATTTGCTCCTGTTTGAGTTAACTGAGATTTCTTCTTTATTTTTAAAGAATGACATTTATACAGCCGCTTAAACTGCCAATCTGTTACATAAACAGCCTTGTTTCCCTGAAGGCTAGCGCCGCCTAGAGGCCAAATGTGTGTAGCGTTTCGGACTCTGGTCAGGAAAGGACCCCGTGATTTGTCACTGTGTGGGTCAGGTGAAGCAAACTGGACTTTTCATCACGGCAGAGTTTCCTGAGAGAGGACAAAGGTGCCACAGAGGTCTCAAAGCCAGACATCAGTGCGACGAGGAGACGGGAAAAGCCCAAGACAAGAGATGCTTCTCTGGCATCAAATCCAAACTTCAGAGCCCGATAGAAGGGCTGAGCCCGGGTCAGGTGAGTTATCTGTGACCATCACAGACTGATGAAGGACCTCCGACCTTTTGCAGCTGAAGTCGTCTGAAATCTGAAGGACTTCCAAGCTTCTCCTATGAGGCAACAAATCCCTAAAGCCATGGGGTTTTGTTTGTTTGTTTGTTTTCTGATTCTGTTGCCCACCATTTAGCTGGCAGTAGCATGAGTGCTCGTTTAAAATCCCCTGTGCTCGCCCCGCACCCAAAGAAGCAGAGTCTATTGGTGTCCGGCTCAAGAACGTGAGTTTTAACAGGACAGCAGAAGTAGTCATTTGTATTGTGTTCTCCACAAGCCTAGGAGAGCCGCTGTCAACAGCAGTTGGATTGTTTTTATAATTAATGAGAGGTTGGGGGATCTTTTGGGAGATAACGTACCTTTAAGTGCCGAAAGAGGCCCCGGTGTGTGTGGTGGGCTTCAGAGCTTTTCATTTCCTCGTATATATACTCCACACAACCTCAGGCTGGTCTTGCACTGAGCTCTTGAATGTTATCAGCCTTTTCTCGGTGCTCCCCCTGACATGTCAGTGGGCCAACACTTTCTGACTGATTAGCACTGATGAGCAAGGCCCAATCCCCTGCTTCTCGACTCTTAGTGAGGATCAGAATGCCCCCGAGGGCTTGTTAAGACATAGAGTTCTGGCTTCCACCTCCAGGGACTCGGCTCTTAGGGTGTAACCTAGGAATCTGCATTTCTACATGTTCCAGAACGTGATGCTGATGCTACCCACAGGCCTGGGTACCAGCGATTCTCAGGCTTTATACATGATTGGAAATCTTTAAAACTGATTGGCAGGCCACATACTCTTCCAGCTTAGTCTGAACAGCCGGGGGCCTGGCTGTCAGCACCGTAACGTTTATCCCACATGCCTCCAGCGTGCAGCCGAATTGGGGGGGATCTTAATCTAGAACCACAATTCTCAAAATTGACCCCATGCTGGGCCTCCGTGCAGAGATCTTGATTCCGAATGACGTCGGTGGGGGCTGGGTACTGGGGGGTTTTGACAAGCGCGTTGACAGTGCCGAGCAGAGTGCCCGACCTTTAGAAACGCATGCCCGGATTGAGCTCTCCCCAACCAGAACTTCCGAATCAGCTGACCCAAGCTGTGGCCCCGGCATTTTGCAGGCTACCCAGTTACTCAATATTTTCCTGCGCACCCAAGGCTGAGATCCATCAGTTTGTACCTCCGTATCACCAGCAGAACTGAGTAAGCCACAAGTCCACTCTCTGGCTCACGGGTAGTGAATTGGAATGCCCAGGACCGGAACCAGGATACGTATGTTACACAAGGCTTGAATGGTATTCTGATGGATAGTCCCATTTTAAAACTGTTCATCTAAAGCACATTTTCCATTTTAACCATAGACTTTTGAGAAAGAAAAAAAAAAATCTTTGAAAACCATTATAGTTCAGACCGTTGGTAGTCTCATCATTTCTGTTAAAAAAAAAAATAGCAACCATTCTTGTGAACATGTAGCAAACAGTTGTTGTTTTAGAAATCTATACTCTGTTCTCCTTATTGTAACTTAGCAACTTGCATTTGGGGAGAGGTCTCGGAGCCATGGTCCGACTGTCTGGGTTCCTACGTTGAGGACACTGTTAAGCCACGATGTGTGCCCTTGTAAACGACAGGCCCCATGCCACTTCCACCAGGCGACAGAAGAGCAGGAAGGCAGAAGACTTTCTGTATATACCAGAAAGTCTATACCTGACAGCCAGGCGGCTAGCACCGTGGCCTTGAACTCCCACCCTGGAGACACGGACCCCTGCTCTTCATAAGCCACAGAGTTATTTTTATAGCCGTTCAAGCGTATAAAGGCATCAGAAATAATAACACAACTGTCTAAGCCAGACCTCACCTAACTCCAGTCTAAGGCGACCATCATGACTGCTGGGCTCCTGGTAACATGTGATTTAACATGCTTCTGGCTGTCCCTGATTTTCAAACACTGCCATCTTCCTTCCATGGGGGGGGGGGGATCACTGTGCCTTTCTTCCCCTTGCACAGGGCAATAAGGAACCCATTGTGCTTTTTCTCCTCTTTTCCCCAGCTTGAACAGACAGGAGTCTCCTGAGCTTTGGTGACCTGTGCTGGATAAAGATGAAAATCCTCCAGCATCTGTACTACCATGGACTCATGGGACACTATGAATTCAGGCTTTGGTGGCATCTCTCATGGTAGGCCAAGTGCTGATGTGTAGTGGGTCCCTGATGCACCTACTCAAAGGTCAAAACTGGAGAGCTCCCCAACTCCCCCAACATCCCTAAAGATCCATAGAAAGTTTCATTTTTGCCATCCCAGCAGCAGTGACACACACCTTAAACCCTAGCACTCAGGAGGCAGAGGCAGGTGGATCTCTGAGTTGGAGGCCAGCCTGGTCTACAGAGTGAGTTCCAGGAGAGCCAGGGCTGCAAAGAGAAACCACATCTTGCAAAACCAAAACAAACAGACAAACAAAAAAGAAGGGCCAGGTGTTGGTGGTGCAAACCTTTAATCCCAGCACCAGGGAGGCAAAGGTAGGCAGTCCCCTACGAGCCCAAGGCCAGCCTAATCTACATACTTTGAAGTGAGTTCAAGGCCAGCCAGGGGTACACATACAGTAAGGCCTTGTCTCAAGCAAACAAAAGACCCAAAGCAAACAAAGAGATTAAACAGAGGAGAGAGCTTGTTCCGGTGCCTGTATTCCAAAGTGAACTTTAGAGCAGACATTTCTGTACTGGTGATGGTCAACTCACAGAGATTCAGAGCCCATTCTTCATGCCAGTTTAGCGGCCCTGCTTCTTGCTCATTAGTGACGTCTCAAGACCCTCGTGGTTAGAGTCCCTGGAGGTTGGCATTTTCCTATAATGTCCGAGCCTGTTCCCTTTTCCTTAGATGGACAGCTTATGAAAACCACTGAGGAACAGAAGCAATGTGTACCTTCCAAACCTCTGAGTAATCCAAAATGTCTCTGCGCAGGCAGCCCTTCATAAAGTACAGATCGATTGAGAAAAAAAGTCTCTTTCCTTTGCTTGCCACGTCTGATGTCTCCTGATTTTTTTATATTGATTTAGTGTGTGTGTGTGTGTGCATATGTTTGAGTATGTGTGTGTGCATATGTGTGTAAATATGTTTGAGTATTGTGTGAGTGTGTGTGAGTATATATTTGTGTACGTGTGTGTATATGTTTAGTATGTGTGTGAGTGTATGTGTGCATGTGTTTATATATGAGTATGTGAGTATATATGTGTATGTATGTATGTTTGAGTATGTGTGTGAGCGTGTGTATGAGTATATATATGTGCCACCTGCATGCATTCATGTGCGCATTTGTGTGCAACATCAGACAGGTGGAAGGTGAAGGAAAGCTTTCAGAGTTGGTTCTTAATTTCACCATGTGGGATCTGGGGGCTGAACTCGGGTCTGCAGGCTTGGGGACAAGCAGCTTTGCCCACTGAGCCATACGGCCCTCACCTGACTTCTGGGCAAGGTAGAAGTGAGGGAGGTGGCCAGGGGAAGGCTTCTGCTGGCCAGTTACAGGAGAGCTGAGCGAGCTCGAGGCAGCCTTCTCTGTCTCCCGCGTGTTTGGGATAAACCCTCATCTTTCAAGCAGATCCTCCTTCTTTTCCTTGCCATGTTTTCTCCTGGGTCAGTGGTAAGACGCGGGAGCGAGGTGAGTGGCCTGTGTGCTCATCTCCACATCCTTGCTGTTGATGCTTTCAGGGGGAGCTGTTCCAATCTTCCCTGTAGACACCTGACCCGGTGACGTTGGTGCCAGAGCCCTCTGACGTTTAGAAGTGTTTATACACGGGTAGCGTCAGGCTGATCCTCGTCTGTTTGTTCCCTTACCATCATCTTGTCTTCCCTTTGCACAGGACAGGTTCTAGCTGCACTCTCTGCCCCACAGACTTGTACAACATGCTTTGAGACAACCCTGCTCTCTCTAAGCACCTTTGAGGCTGCATGGATCCTGCTGCCCACCGTGACTTATTTCACACCTTCTTTTTTTCCGATCAAGCCCGTAGCAATTCCTCATTCATTCTTGGTTTCCTCCAGTTCATCTGAAATAGTTAATGTGAGACCATGCAACGTGCCAAGTGTGCATAAACTGACCGAAAGCCTCCACAGGCTCTCTATGGTGCTCCTACCCAGCGATTACATCCATGCCTGGGTAAGCCCCTTTCCTTCTCATTGCTAGAAACAGACATTCCATTCTCTAAGGACCATGCGTTCGCCCTGACACAATAGTTCAGTGGGTCCTCACTCTCCCAGCATGCCCTTTTAATTTAGCATCCCGAAAGGCCTTTCCTACCCAGGATCCACATCTTTTTCCATTCCTTTTTAAATCTCACCTCACTTTTCACCTCATCTTTAGAACAAAACTCCTGATAAGATTTTGCTATTCCCATCATGTTACATTTCTCTGTGGTACCATTCTTCTCTCATATATCACTCTTGCACAGAAACTGCTTTCTTCAAGGCCACCAATAGCCCCCACCTGGCTAAGTGTGTTATCAAGTCTCAGTCTCCATGCTATTTAATGTCGGCAGCCTTTGGGCGCATTTTCTTTTTGATACACTTTACTTGGATCCCTGGAAATCTTCATTTTCTTTTGACTTCCTTCCTTCCTTCCTTCCTTCCTTCCTTCCTTCCTTCCTTCCTTCCTTCTTTCTTTTCTTTTCTTTCTTTCTTTCTCTCTTGAGACAGGGTTTCTCTGTGTAGTCTTGGCTGTCCTGGAACTCACTCTGTAGACCAAGCTGATCTTACAGAGATTCACCTGCCTCTATCTCCCTGAGTGCTGGGATTAAAGGTGTGTGCCACCACACCTGGCTTCTTTATCTATGATTCTTTGACTCTCTGGCATCAGGTAGGCTGAGCTCCACCCTTAGGCCTCTCTGCTTCTCTTCTCTCTTAAAATGAATTCAGCACAACAGTGTTCTTATCTAGTCTCCTGGCTTTAAGTATCATTATGTTAATAACTCCCAAGTTCCTTGAGTCTTAATATCTGTGAACTCTAGATTTGAGCATCTGTCTAGTCCACAGTTTGATTTGTGCAATCTATAGGCATCTCAAACCTGGCGTTTCCATAACTGAATCCCCCATTCCCAACAGGCTCTTTCCCAGACTTCCCTATTACAAGAAGTAGCATTTCTATCCTACTTCCCATGACAAAATAGCCATTGTCTGTTCTTATCTTGCCGGATTGGCAAGGCCTGCCCATCAGCCAGTCTTGTTAACTCTACCTTCAGAGCATATCCAGAATCCACACTCTCACTGTCATTACCTCTGCACAGTGGTCCAGATCCCACTGTGCCTTACTTGGGTTTGACACTAGCCACCAAATTCCAGCTTTCAGTCTTGCCTTTCAGTCTGTTCTTGATAAAATAGTCTTTAAGCCAGTGTGAAATTAGATCACTCCTTTATTTAAGCTTCATCTTAGAGTAAAAGCCACTGTATATAAGATCCTTTGCCTTTGGACCCTCATCCCTTTCCACAGTGAGCTTTGTCCTCCTCTGAGCTCTCTGGCCTGATTTCCTGTCACTGCCCCTCCATCACTCTGCTTTTCTTACTGGGGTACCAATGACTTTGGTCATTTGCCCAGTCATCTCTTTCATATTAGTTGTCTCTATAATGATGTTAGTTAAAAATCACAGACCATCTCAAGTTCTACCTTCCTAGCTTTTTTTTTCCTTTCTCTGTAATGTTTTCTTACCATTTTGCATGCATATTCCACATTTATTTACTATCTGGATCTTCAGTTAGAATGGATATTAGAGCGTTTTCACTGGAAGGCACTTCATATTGTCTAGTTCATCATATTGTATTTAATAGTCACTAACCCATGACTGGGGGTTTGGCCTAGAAAGGAGGAAATAGGGTTTGTGGATTTAAAAACCCCACCTTGTTAATGACAAACATAGCATGTTAGATATAAATATTTATTTCCATTTCTTCCCAAAGTCATTTCTAAATGTCATGTTATGAAATAACATTTAAAATTTAAAAGCCAAAGTTTCATGCATTTTTAAAATATGGATTACCTCACTCAGAATGATCTTTTCTAGTTTCATCCATTTGCCTGCAAATTGCATCACATCTTTGTTTTTAATAGCTGAGTAGTATTGCACTGTGTAAATGCACCACAATTTCTCTATCCATTCTTCAGTTGAGGGACATCTGTGTTGTTTCTTGTTTCTGGCTATTATGAATAAAGCCGCTACAATCATAGTTGAACAAGAGTCCTTGTTGTCTGGTGGAGTATCTTTTGGATATGTCTAGGAGTGGTAGAGCTGGATCTTGAGATAGATGTAGTCCCACTTTTCTGAGGAACTTGCCAACTGATTTCCACAGGGGTTGTACATGTTTGCACTCCAACCAGCAAAGGAGGAATGTTTCCTTCGCTCCACATCTTTGCCAGTATGTGCTGTCACTTGAGTTTTTTATCTTAGCCATTCTGACAAGTGTAAGATGGAATCTCAGAGTCGTTTTGATGTATATTTCCCTGATGACTAAGTGAATCTTTGATTCACTTGGATTTAAGTTTTATGTAGGGTGATAAATATGGATCTATTTGCATTCTTCTACATGGAGACATCCAGTTAGACTAGCCTCAGTTGTTGAAGATGCTTTATTTATTCCATTGTTTGGTTTTGGCTTTTTTTGTCAAAACTCAAGTGTCCATAGGTGTTGTGGGTTTATTTCTGGGTCTTTGATTCAATTCCATTCATCTACCTGTCTGTTTTTACGCCAATACCATGCAGTTTTTATTACTATTGTTTTGTAGTACATCTTGAAAGCATGATGATACCTCCTGAAGTCCTTTTATTGTGTAGTATGGTTTTAGCTATCATGGTTTTCGTTTTTTTTTTTTTTTAATTTTCCCATATGAAGTTAAAAATTACTCTTTCCAGGTCTATAAAGAATTGTGTTGGAATTCTGATCAGAATTGCATTAAAGATCATCCTGAATGAGGTAACTCAGACCAAGAAAGACATGCTCAGCATGTACTCACTTATAAGTGGACATTAGCCATAAAGTACAGGATAACATGCTACAACCACAGTCCCAAAGAAGCCAAGGAGGGCCCAAGAGAAGATCCGTGAAACTCATTCAGAAGAGGAAATAAAACAGACACATGAAATAGATGGAGAGAAGGAGCTTTGTGGGAGAGAGAGCAAGGCAGGGTAACAGGGGGCAGAAATCAAGTGTAGGGAGAGTGAGGGGGGAAGACACAGAGTGAGAATGAAAAAAAATGGTGACACAGTGGGCATCTCTGGTACAGAGGAGGCTCCCAGGAATCTATTGGGGGTGACCCTAGGGTCACTTTGCTAGGGTAACCCTAACAGCAGGGGGTAGGGGGTTCGAAGTTACCACCTCTTGTAGCCAGGTAGGACTTCTAGTAGAGGGAAGGGGACACCAACCCACCCTTAAAACCTTCAGCCCCAAATTAGTCTTGCCTACAAGAAGTGTAGGATTAAAGATGAAGCAGAGATTGAGGGGAGGGTCAACCAATGACTGGCCCAACTTTAGACCTACGCCATGCAAGAGACTGAACCCCTGAGAGCATTGGTCATACTTTGCTGTGCTTGCAGACAGGATCCTAACATAACTGTCATCTGAGAGGCTTCATCTGGCAACCGATGGAAATGGATGCAGAGAGCCACAGCCAAACAATAGGCTGAGCTCTGGGAGTCTTGTAGAAGAATTGGAGGAAGGATTGAGGCAGCCAGAGGGGTCAAGGACACCACAAGAAGACCTACAGAGGAAGCTGACCTGGGCCCATTGGGGCTCGCAAAGACTAAACCACCAACCAAAGAGCTTGCACGGGACAGACCCTAGACCCCCTGCACACATGGAGCAGATGTGCAGACTGGTCCTCATGTGGGTCCCCTAGCCGTGGGATTAAGGGATACCTTTGACACTATTCCCTGCCTTCGGATCCCTTTCCCTTAGCTGAGCTGCCTTGTCTGGCCCCAGTGGGAGAGGATGAGACTTGATGTATCGGGGTGGGATGGTAGCCTCTCTGTGAGGAGAAGGAGATGGGGAATGGGGGGAGTGTAAGGGTGGGACTGGGAGGGGGATCCAATCAGGCTGTAAAAGAAAAAAAAGACAGAAAAACTAAAAAATAAAAAAATATGGAGGTAACCACCAAAACATAAAGCAAAAAGAGTTTGAAGTACTTAACCCCAGGGAGTGGGAATTTAAAGAAAGAAAGACACCGGACACAGGACTATGTGGTTGGTATTTGGGGTTTCTTGTTGTTTCTTGTTGTTTTAAGCAATTTAACTACAAAAAAAAAAAAAAAAAAAAAACCACTGCTTTGATAAAAAATAAAATTTAAATTCAAAAGGAACATTCAATATCCTAAAGAATGAATAAAATACAAGGGGCTCTAGGATATTTCTTTCAAAGCACTGAGATCTAGAAGTCAGAAAATACATACAGACACAGAGGAGCTGGATATTACGGTCAGCTTCCTTGTTTTAATGCTTAGAGAACTTGACATCATTGAAGGGAAGACATGCAACCCACTCACTGAGTACTTGGTTGCAGAGAAAAACTCAAGAAAATATGAAGAGCGGAGTCTTTTTCAGGTTTCATCTTCTTATAAGACCCCAGTAAGATTAGAAAGGAATGCTATATAAAGAGAGCTTTGGAAATTTAGAAATTCTTTTTCTCTCTTGATGTAGCCTGGCTTTCAACAGCTCTTTCCCCTCCTCCTCCCTGCCCACCCCCCTCCCCTCTGGGGGATACGATACATAAAAAGCTTCATTTGACAGTCAATGCTGAGCGATGACTTTGGTGTTCTAGCCAGTGACTGTCCTGCCCCTGAAGCACTGAAATTCATTGATTAAAAGGATGGGGAGCCTATGGCATCTTGATTTAAAGAGAATAAAAAATACATTAAATAATCCCTAAAATATCATATACATTATTCATAAGGGTGGCCGTTACTTTACATCCACAGTCACAAGATGTCAGTCAACTGAGGGAGAGCTGCAGAATGGCCTGTCTCTGCTCTTCCTCTGTGCCCACCCTTGGCCAGCTTCTCTGTGCGACTAGTAAGCACCGAGGCAACAAGATTTACTAATGAACTGGGTCTCCTGGCACAGTTGACGGAGGTCTTTAAAGTATGTGGATTACTTCTCAACATGATGTGCCTGGTAGGAAGCGTATTCCTGAGCCCAACTTCAGACCAGAATCAGAATACTTAAAGGATGTTAACATGTTGTGTGTATAAATTACATATAAAGTGAAGCATAGATGGGCGTGAGGGAACATACCTGTAATCCCAGCATTCAGGGAGGCAGAGGCAGGTGGATTTATGTGAGTTGGAGGCCAGCCTGGTCTACAAAAGCGAGTCCAGAACAACCAAGGCTACACAGGGGCTGGAGAGATGGCTCAGCAGTTAAAAGCACTGGCTGCTTTTCCAAAGGACCTGGGTTCAATTCCCAGCACCCACATGGCAGCTCACAACTGTCTGTAACTCACATGAACACACATGCTTGTAAAATATAAGTGCACATAAATTTTTAAAAATAATTAAAAAGGAAAAACCAATCCCTCCTCCTCCCCCCAAAAAAGTAAAGCATGGGAATCCACACTTCCCAATGGGATTTCAGTGGACTTTTGTGTGTGGCAAAGTATGATTTTACACTGTCCACTAGCACCAGTCAGATAACATTGACTGCATGAAAATCATGTAAAGGGAACAGGGCATAGTGACCCATGCCTATAATCCCAGCACTTGGGGAGGCAGAGGCAGTCAGATCTCTGTGAGTTCAAGGCTACCCTGGTCTACAAAGTGAGTCCAGGACAGCCAAGGCTACACAGAGAAACCCTGTCTCAGAAAAGAAATCACATAAAGGAATCAAAGTAGCTTTTTCGTGGAGGTTTGGGTGTAGTCACAGCTTCATCCTAATGAAAGTCTCGAGAATAACTGCCTGGCAAGCTTGAAACATAGCTATTTGTGGGTTTTGCTTTTAATTAAGTTTCACTGTGGCTCATTAGCCATTCTAGTAGCTGAACAACAGAGTAGAGTGTCAGGCCCATTTAGGATGTGGAGTCTCACCTCAGGCGCTCATTGCTCCGCAGGATTTCCACAATGGATGCATTCCCAAACAAAGGAAAATATTTCAGAAAACCGTGTAAAACATTCCCAAGTCTTTTATCATTTACCTTACAAAAATTATAGAGTTCTGAAAACAAAACAGAATAACAAAACCCCAATCAAAACAAAACAAGAAGCTGAGCATAGTGGCACATACCTTTAATCCCAGTACTGAGGAGGCAATGGCAGGCAAATCTCTGAATTTGAGGCTAGCCTGGTATACGGAACAATTTTTCAGGACAGCCAGGGCTACACAGAGAAACCCTGCCTCAAAACAACAACAACAAAAGAAATCCTGGAGTTCTTAAGTTTCTCGGACAGATGAGCAGGAACGCTTGAATGAATACGTGAAGTGCAGCGTGGCTGCTAGCCAAAGCAGCAACAAAGATCAGCTTAAGTATCTGAATCAAAATTGGTTCCTTTGCAAATACAAAAGAGAATAATATTGGCTGAAGAATACAAAGTTTCAGTTTGAGAGCAGGAGTAAGTTTGGAAGCTCTGTGTATGACATGCAAACTGTGGTTGAAGCACTGTATTACAGTCCCCCTAACCACCAAAAGAGCATATTTCAAATGGTCTTACTACAAAAGATTGTAACTCTGGGAGGTAAGGCCTGTTAATGAAATAGATTTAGCCATTTCACAATATATGCATTTTTAAACATTGTGCTTCACATGAAAAAAAAAATACAGTTCTGTCTGTCAATGTAAAACACTTCTTAAGTTTAAAAACAAATAAACAGAAGCTCGGGGGGGCTGGAGCAATGGCCCAGTGGATAAGAGCACCGTCTGCTCTTCCAGAGGACCAGGGTTTGATTCCACATGATAGCTCACAACCATCGACTTCCGGAGAAGCGGCGCCCTCGGTGGGTACTGCATGCATGTGGTACACAGACATACAGAGGGAAAACACCCACCCACACACATAACATAAAAATGAAGAAGTCTTAAAGCCCGAATTCCAGCTGACCATAGAACAGTGCTACAGTTCGTCTCTGGAGCACACCTGAAAGCTGTGTGTGTCTTGTCCTCCCACCTGCAGCCCTACGATGTGGCAGTGAAATGTCTAGGAGGTGCGGTTCAGGGGAGGGCACTGAGGCATCAGGGTCATGCACTTGACAAGGCTATTGGAACCTCGTCCCTTCCTGCTCTCTGTGCATCTGGCGGCCATGAAATGAGTAGTTCCTTCAGCCATGTGCTCTGCTTCTCTGCTACAGGTCCAAGAGCAATGAGGTAGCAGACCGTGGGTTTAAACCTCTGGAGCCATGAGATCAAATAAAGCTTTCTCTCTTCAGGGCACTTGGCCATGATAACAGAAAACTAATACAAATTGAAATGGACTTCCTTCTCGCCTAAGCAGAGTTCAGAAGTAGGCCATTTAGGGCTAATATGGTGCCTTCCCAGTGTCACCAAGGACCAAGGTTCTCCCTCTTCATGGTCATCTCATAACCCAAGATGCCTGCCAACATCTCTAGCTTTTCTCCTCACTCCACACAGCTAGATACTGAAGGGAAAGAGAGCGGATCCCTCCAAGTCCATACCTCAATTTCTAGTAAAAGTTTAAGCAACTAAAGTCTACCCTTGGAAAGGGGGATTTTAACATGTATTACTAGCAGAATTCAGATCCCAGAACTTCAAAACAAAATGGAGAGCAAAGCTCATTTTAAACACTCAGAAGTCCTTAATAAAACGGAGGTGGGGGGTGCATATTTCAAACTATGTTTGAGAAGGAAAACGGAGACGCCACCATGAAGGGCCAGAACTGAAGAAGTAAACGACCCATCACGGCAAGAGAATGTGATCCCCTAGAACTCCCAGTGTGTCCTGAATTGGTTGCTAGCCTTACATGCATCTGGAAGACAAGCGCTGGGGTCCACAGTCTTTCTCTTGGGCCTGTATTGGCAAAAACAAGGTGCTCTGTCCCAGAAGCTGCATGGGCAGTCCCGGTGTGCTAGACAACAAAGAAGGGGCTCACGTGGCGCTCTCAGAAAACTTACACCGAGCTGAGAGTCAGAGAGCAAACCATACCACCTCAGAGATACACAGCTGGTTGCAGCACAGCGACAAATGTCTCCCGTGAGTCAGAACGGACCAGACAACCACCTGTTTCCATGACGGTAGAAGCCACTGAAGACCCAGGGCCCACCCAACACCACAGAGCCCTGTGGATATGAGACTTCCTGCCTCCATCAATCACTGCATGGCCAGGATGCTGGGTCCTCCCTCCCAGGACTCACAGGCAACCTTGTGGAACACAGCAGCCATGGGAGCTGTGAAGAACTGGGTGTGTGTAAATCAAAAGGATGAAAACTAAACTTAGGGCAATTGTTAACATGAGGCCAAGTTTACTAGATTTGACATAAAATTTTGGGTTTTCATCTTACCTGTATATGAATGAGAACTATTGATGAAAATCAGTTCTGATAGTAAACATTTCTTTATGCTTCGTGTTTCATTTACTTGACTCTGGTATAAGTTTAAAATCCTACTGTTCTGTATCTCTTTGAAAATAAATGTTTTTAAGCTGGGCACGTGGCACATACCTATAATCCCAGTACTTGGGGAGATAGGGGCAGATGGATCTCTGTGAGTTCAAAGCCAGCCTGGTTACAACGTGAGCCGAGGCAACACAGAAACTGTGTCTCAAAAAAACAAAAACAACAAACAAACAAACAAATGAAAGAGTTTTGAAGAACTTGCCAGATTCTTTTCTTTATTTCTGCTTATGGTGGAGAGGAGACCAGATTTCTCTTCAAAAACCCAAATTGTTTCATGAAACTGAAGAACACCACCATCTGTGTTCTTCTTAATTAATTAATTAACTCCTTCTGCCAGGAGAGCAAGAACCCACGAGTCTCACTCAGTCCCCACGAGTCCCTGCTTCCACATCCAACCGACTCACAATGCTATGAAATCAACACAGTTCAGTCCTTCTATTTCCTCTTCCTGTCTCCTCTAGATTTCCCCTAGTGTAGGAGCAGCTGTATAATTTTCAAGGCCTGCTTCAGAATGAAAAAAGGACTCTTTGTTTAAAACTTATTAGGAATTTCACAATGCCAACAACAGCAGGGCAATACCAGGTGTGGGGCCAGGTGTGGGGCCAGGTGTGGCTGTGCAGGTCACGCATAGTACAAGTAGGTCTGCCCATGACCAAGGCCTTGCAGTGGCTGGCTTACAGCTGTCCTCTCTGGACTAAGGGCAGCCTTCCTTCTGAGCCTGGCTTAGACCTTAAGACACTCACAGAGACCTGGACCTCTGCCTCATTTCCTTGTGGAAGATTGAAAAACAAAACAAAACAAAGCAAAAACAGTTTTACCTTGATCACAGAGATTAATCAGTGTCTTTTAAAAAATCTGTTCAAGCCTCCTTCTCAAAGCACTGCCCGTCACCCTGTAATGTGAGGTGGTAAGGCATTTGGGACAAGAAGTAGCACCTCTGGGACTAGCTCTAAGGTAATATCTCCATTGCAAAGAGAAAGGATAAAAACTGTCCCAAGAGGCGATCACACAGTGGCTACTGTGGGACTTGAAAAGGAATGGGGAGAAATGGGAGGAAAAAAAAAAACATTTCTCAACACAGATGCATTTTAGTGAAAAGAGATTAAGGGTTGCTCCTAAAAGCGCACATAGAAAGAAAGCAGAATAGATCCAAAGGAGGAGTAGTGTGTTTAGATAGCTGGGGGGGGGGGAGATCTGGGTTTGACAACTGAATGCTGTTCGCTTGTGCTGAAGATTTCAGGCTGCATCATCAAAGGGGGCTTTGAGAGAACAGGTACCAAACTATGTGGGCTACGTTATCCCTGTGACAATCAAAAACACACACAGCATATAGTGTGTTTTGATATGTAAAGATACATGAAAACAGGATTCACAAGTGTCTTACATTCACAAGGGACACATTCTTAGTCTTAGCTGTTTCTAGCCAATGTGGCAGAATGGTGAATAAAGAGGATTTGGTTTGAACCTGTAATGTTTTATTTTTTATTTAAAAAAAAATACATATATAGACTGTTTCTCATGGTTTACACCTCTTCTTGCCTTGATTTTTTAAAAATATATAATAAGTTAGGATTTTGAAGAATAAAAGAAAGACATATATTTTATAAAATTACCAAAAAGTATTAGAAGGCATATGAAAAACACAACCAATGAGGCTCAGAATTTATCCTGATTTAATACTGTCTTTTCACGTTTCAGAATTAGTGGCATTCTTCTATGATTTGGGTTGCCAAGCAATGGACATCAAATAGTGAAGGAAGATTTCTCTTTGGAAAATATGATGATCCCTTGAACTAGGAAGAATAAAATGGTACCCAAACAACATTGTTGCTTATAGATGGGCCATAGATTTTATGTCAGTTTCCAAGTAAGAGTCCAGTGTTATCTTTACCCTAGACAACTAGAACACAAACACATATTTTTCAGAGAAAATGAACACACAAGTTTCTTTTGGGGGGAGGCATGCAGGATTAGGAAATCAGAAAGCAAATAGATCTCCCAAGTGCCTCTATGTGAGTTGTTCTGGGTATCAAGATTGCTTGGAACTCAGGGGTTAATAGCTGTCCTTGGCTCCAAAGCAAACTAGTTTCCTGTCCTTTTCTCCCTTTTGTGAAGTCAGTGTAATGAGAAGCCAGTACTGAGGATCATGAAGTTAGTCTCAACCAGAAAGATGGCAGAGGCTTCAGCGTACAGGCGAAGCTGGTCTTTGTCCACCTATCTCCTTTCAGAGAAAGGCTCAGGCCTGATCTTGCCTGTGCTTGCATCAGCTAAGCTCGGGCCAGGCCAGTCATGCACTTTGGGGCTTTCTCATGGTCATGTGTGCTTATGCTGTAAGAATAAAAAAGTGGGAGGGCTTAAGTTATCCCATGAGTACTAGAATTATCTGGGGTTCTTTGTGTGAGAGATCCCTCTGGCATCCATCTCCAAATTAAAAATAGCTCACCCTTCACTTTGGGTCTCTAGGTGCCTGAAGAATTTGGGGGCATCACTAAAGCCATGCTTATCGACTCCCTGTATTCAAGGGACAAACTGGCTGATAACTAAAAGGCCAAGTTTCTTGCAATGGCTTCTACAGTAAACACTAGTGGGTCAGAAGCCTGTGAATAGAGCAGTGTGTCTCAACCTTTGGGTCCGGACCCCTTTGGTGGTCACCTAAGACCATTGGAAAACACCAGTATTTATATTACAATTCATAACAGCAGCAAAATTACAGTTAAGAGGTAGCAACAAAAATAATATTATGGTTGGGCTCACCCACCATTAGGAATGGTAATAAAGGGTCGCAGCATTAGGAAGGTTGAGAACCAGTGCTGTAGAGGTTTTTTCCCTATGAATCACTGAAAGATTTTTTTTTTTAAGCAATGACACTGAGAGTCAGGTGATTGCAACCCAGGAGGCAGAGGGGTAAGACATGGCCTTGGGAAGTTTCGGTTGACCCCATGCCTTTATGTCATGAGCCCCAGGAAACAGTGATTTGGTGGCGAGATCAAAATAAGTATCATAAAATCTATGGTCCTAGATGAATATTTTCAAATGTTATCATGCCCAAAATGAACAGTTTTAGCTTGGAAAACCATGGAAATCTCTGGGAAAGTTTAGAAAATTCACTGCCATACTTGGGATAAAACCTATGGCCTTGGGCCTGCATGCAATCCCGGCATTCTACAGCCCTTACCCAAGTCCTTTTGAGTATCAGCGCTCACTCTGGAGGCTGAGCTATGCAGTCCTCTTGCCCTATAGCACGTAGTGGCTCTTTGGTTCAATGGTTTGATTGGGAGGTCAGTTAGCTCTTTACAAAGCCATTTGAGCTTTAAGTATGGCAGCCACCTCCCAAGACTCAGCTTTGTCTTCTGGTCCCTGAGTGACGCAACATCTCTGCCTGTTCTTGGGTTCTGAGAAGCACCATTGTCTTGACACTCCTGTGCCATGAAAGGCTAAAACTATTGAGGCAAAGGTGGCCAGATTCGATGCCTCCACCAGCCAGGGAAAACCACAAGCCAGGTGGCAGATGTCAGTAGCCTAGCAATCCCTCAAAACCTTCACTGTCTGGTTGCTCGTGAACTTGTTCGCTGTATGTTCTACTCTGGTGAAGTCTCAGTGTTCTGACCTTAGGTACCTTGCTTTAAAATATGAGAGGGCAATGTAGGAGTTCACCAGCAGCAAAGCCCGTCAAGGCTATTGAGCCTCAGGATCTCGAAGCATCTGGGCTGGGTTTGCCTCTGGACTCAGCCCAGGTCAGAGATGACTAAGGCATTTCCAGAACTGCTGCTGAGCATTGGCCAAAGTCATTCTGTGCTGAGTGGGCCGCCAACCACACTAAGGACTGCACTCTGGTTCCTTGGCAGAAGTGTCTCTCAGCTGATGCAAAGAGATGATGAGGAGGGCCCTTAGGCCGGAGTAGGCAAGAGTCTGCTCTCCAGGCAGACGGGGCTCCAGTAAGGCACACAGAGAAAGAGTCCCCAACTGTTCCTCCTAGACCTTCCCACGGCCTGCAAAGAGCTGTGTGATCAGAATCCCATGTGTGGTGCTTAATTTGGTTACTTTCATTCTGTTGGGTTGCTTTCATTTCTTACAGTCTCCTAGGTGTTACCACAGGGACATCCGGACTAACCAAGATGACAGCGTAAAAAAATATTATCATTGTGAGGTTGGTGGCACACGCCTGTAATCCCAGCGTTTGAGAGGCAGAGACAGGCAGATCTCTGAGTTCCAGGCCAGCCTGATATACGAAGTAAGTTCTAGGACAGCCAGGGCTACACAGAGAAAACCTGTCTCCACGAACAAGCAAAAGACTGTCAGAGTATAAACTCTGAAGTCAGAGGATGAGCAAAGGTTTGTGAAATTATAGTCACAACTGAATGAAATCCCCAGTGCTCTCTCGGGCCACAGCCGAAGCAAAGGCACTTCTGAGTTTACATTCCTGGCTAAGAATTATTTTAAGCACTTGTCTCCTTATTCATGTCCTTTAATAACTAAAGGCATTGGCTCTCAGACACTATCTGCCTGGTGTCTAGAACCAAGTGCTCCGTTTCCAGCTTGGCCCCTTCACCAATATCGGTGAAGAACACAATTGGTTTTCCATGGGGATCTAGGCACGTGGTATGATTGAGCCACGGAGATGAGGATGATCTGGTCCTAGAGAAGTCGTATCTGGCGCGAGAGATAACAGCTCTCACACCGAGAGCGGGCCAAACGTTTCCTGGACAGTGAGGGTGACTGACAGACATTAGACAGGAGGAAATCGAAGGCCTTGCCAAGTTTCGTGATAAAACGCCATTTCTCACGGGAAGGTCCAGCTGTCTGCAGCACGGCTACTGCTCCCGAAGTGCAGAGGAAACAGCGGCCCAGACGGAGTGTGGTGGAGCCTTGCAAAGAGTCTGTGACCCAGGGCCACGAGTTTCACTTGTGAGTGAGACTGGATGAGCATCAGAGGAATAAACCTCGTCGGGGATGTGCTTGGACCCTGCTGATGAGCTAAGAGCGGAGAGACCTGAGCACTGCCATCCCTAAAGGCCTGATCCCAAAGTTTCAGATGCCAAGTGGCCATCAGTGCCGGCGAGAGGACGGGCGTCAGGTTGGGGAGGGTCGAATGTGGCTTTGCACAGGCAGCGGTGTGCCAGCTGCCGGGGCCCAACAATGCTGTAAAACACTAATGAGCGTTCCAAAGGGCGGAAGGTAGAGTCTGTGGTTTCCCAAGACCGGGAGCCTAAAACTGAAGCCAGGGTGCTCGTGACCCCGAGAGGCGGAGCCCTGGCCTCACCAAAGAGGTGTGAGTGCCGTCCTGGCACCGGGCTGGACCTGGGGAAGGAGATGAGTGTGTTTTCCCCGTAAAGGCTTTGAGGGATGATGACTCTGCCCTGGGGTCGCGTCCGCTTCACAGGGCGCCGTGGTTCCGCGTTATTCTGCCTGTGTCTGGGAGGAAGTGTCCGAAAAACCTGAGCAATGCAATCAGGAGCCGAAAGCAGTGTGCCCTCCTCAGTGTGCCCCCTCTGCCCTCTGTGTGCCCCCTCTGTGTGCCCCCGCAGTGTGCCCTCCCGCAGCGTGGGTGGGTGTGGTCCGGGCCCCTGGAACCTCCCTGCAACAACGTGCTGAGTAGGAGGTGCGGGTCGCGTGCCCCCCGACGTCCATCCGGGGCGTTCACCTTTCTTCGCTTGTGGATTTGAACTCAGGCTAGACCTTCTGCAAACCACTCTCGTGGTTTTCAGATAAGGCCTGTGCGGGAGGCTCTCCTGGTTTTCAGCTTGCAGCCTCCGTAATCGTGTTACCCTGATCCTTAGAGAGAGAGAGACTGTGGGTGTGACTACGTGCGTGAGTGTGTATGTGTGAGTGTGCATGGATAGGAGGGTATGTGTGCGAGAATGAGAGCATGTGAGAGAGTACGTGTGTGTTCCTCTCGTTGGTCTGGTCCCCTAGACCAGCTCTCAGTCGGTTCACTGCGCACACCGACAACCTCAGCGTTGGGGAGACTCAGTGTGTGCGCTGAACGCAGCCTCGGCCCCGTGATTACTCCTCTGGGGTCTACACTGCAGGACCACGGGCACGGGCAGAGCGCTAGAAGCCGGGCCGCTGCGCCGCTCGCTCGTTCGTGGTTGGAGACAGCTCACCCCGGGACACACTCTCCTTTACCGGTTCCCTTCCTGCCCTGCCCTGCGGCTTCCCCCGCAGCTCCCGGCCCGCCGGCCCACAGCTAAAATCCAGCTCACTCCTTCAGCAGCCGCTGCTCACCTTCAGCCTCTCTCTAGCGCTCCATGGGGAGGCAGCTTCTGCCAGGTGATGAGGGCGAAAGACCCGGCAGATGCTCTCCTCTCCTGAACACTTCGTGGAAAGAACCTGGGGGTGCAAATCCAACCCTCACGGCTCCATTTCATCTTAGGACGGAAACATATGTAAAACGGGAGCACGCCTGCCTTCGCGCTTGCGAGTGTACAATAAGAGGACATTGATTTCTGCTGGAGTTACCGTCGGGGAGTATTGACCCAAGATGCTCACACTGCCTTGGTCTCCACTTTCGTAAATATTTTGCTTGGAAAAATAATGATTCCTTGATGTTAAGTTGAGGTAAACACACACACGCAAACACACGCCCTTTGTTGGTTAAGCTGGATGGTTACTATGCCTATGCAAATTTGTGTGCAGATTTACATACGTGTGTATTGTTATTTTGTAGTTGTGCACATAGAGCTATATAGCGTATGTCTGAATCATCTGTGCAGACTATCGGGCTTTGGAAAAGGAGCAGGTTGTAAAGACAGCAGCCGGCCTGTGGTCTTCCCGTCATCCTCTGCGCTTCCGCAGGGCGAGTCCTTTGCTCCGGGAGACACACGTCGGTGGAGGAAGACGGAGAGACCGAATCGTAGGTCCCGCCCCAGCTTTTAGATCACTGAACATCAGACAGCTCCATCTCGGCCTGTCCTCCGGGTGTCAGGAGAAGCTGTGACGGAGGAGTGTGCCGCTGACACGTCTCACCCTGGAGAGGAAACCACGATCCTCTCAGCCCAACATCCCCCTGCACCCTGCAGTGCCTGGCCACGCTCAGGGACCAGGTTAGGAAGACCCGGCTGGGTGGCTAAGACGATGTTATCAAACTGATGACATTAACTTGATGTCGTTTTCCTAGCAGCTTCTAGAGTGCACTGAGCCGTTTGCATTTACCTCGCCGCCGGGTCACTTCCTGCCGTAACGCCTTGAGGTGGTCTTTGTCAGCCGCACTGTGTAAGTGAAACATTTGGCGCTGAGAGATGCTAAGTCCTTCCTTCGCACGTTGCCCCACAAATGTTAATGGCTGGGGCTTGACTCGGTCTCCGTGTCCTCAAAGTCTACATTTTTAAGATTCTATTGTGTTGCCTTCTGCTGATTGACACAGTTGTGTTCAAGTGCCTGCGCCTTAAAGGTTCTGCAGAAGCAGCTTGTTCGTAGTATGGAGTTGGAGAGGATTCCTCCTGAGAGAGGGGACCTGGCTTGGGAGGCACAAGGCAAGGGGATAAAGGAGCACCCTGCAGTCAGCCGCCATTGCCTTGACCTCTTGTCCAGATGCCGGTGTCTTAGTCTGCACGTTCTCTTTTGACCAGGGCTTCACTGTTGCAGTCAGTCCTGAGGGCACATTGCCTTCAGCACACTAGCTACGGGGTGTTGGGAAAGTCTTCAGCCCTGTCTGAGGGTACAGGAACTCACACACAGAGCTAATGCTGCTGACAGCCCCTGGCTAGGCCTACCTGGGGAAGTGCCCTCAGGGAGAGGATGATGCCTTGTCTCACCGTGGGCGGCTTTCAAGGGATGGCCACTGGGTACGGGCGAACACCTGTCCCCTTGACTCAAGAGTGGACCCCTCTAGGAGGTGACCTACTTTCAGAGTTCTCCAGGGAACCCTCAGGAACCTCCTGTACAGCTTCTTCATAGCTGGGCTTCTCCTGTCCAAGTGGCTCTTTGGTACCCTGCATCATCCCGCCCCTCACCATACACATGCACACACACAGACACAGACACACTGTTGCTCTGTGGCCTCGGGAACTCAACACAACAGTTCTTGTAAATAAATGGGTTTGATGGCTGGTCCCCTTTTCCTTCCCATTCTCTACTGCCATCCAAAAGGCTCAAAGACTGAAGCTAAGCTCAGTCCTGAGCTAGAACCCAAGGAGAAGGCCAAACTTCCAGCTCCCGGCATCCCCTCCTCCCCACTCTGTAAGCACTCCTGGCTTGACCTAGCGCTGATCTTGCAATCAGCACAGGAAGAGCTGCCACCAAGAGTCAGCAAAGATGAGTAACCGGGGTTCCTCAGCATAGCATGATGGTTTTCTTACATCTTCAAACTTCAAATTCGGTTGAACATCAGAAGGAGATCTGCAGTCTCATCTGAAGTTCCTTCTCCACTGGTGAAGGGAAGAATCTTGTAATGTTTGACATTTTGTTTTGTTTGGTTTTTGCAAGTTTGGAATGTTATCTCTCCTCTTCTTGTCCAAAGGAAATAAAATGTGCTAGCAGTTTAATGGGAAAAATCTAAGCGGAATTCCAATGATCAACTGATACGCTCTTTCAGGCTTACAAAGCAGAAGCAAGCCAGTGATAAATGGTGGGTGATGGGTTCTACATTAGCTTATCTGCAATCAGATCACTGAAGGGGCCATCTGGGTCTCCAGCAGCCACACACGCCGGGAGAGCTAACAGTTAGTACACAGGCAGGACACTGGACATGAAACTCATCTCCTTTGTATGAAGTCAGTGGGTAGAGCGGATTCTTTACCAACACGGTTTTGCTCTGGATTTTTCCACCCCCCCCCCCGTTTTTCTTCCTTCTCCTTTTCGTTTTTTCTTTCTTTTTCAAGAATATTCCCTCAGCTAGGGAAGAAAGGAAACTGGTTTTTTTTTGTTTTTTTTTTTTTTATGCTGACTGGATTGTGGACAACTGTAAGTTATCAAAGAAATCACTGTATCATTGATGTAGCCGGAAAACAGGAAGATGATTTTCATCTGAAAATGAGCCCTCTCAGCTGAAGCTCCCTTTGGGGTTGATGACCACACTCTTTCCATCTTGGCACGAGGCCAGCTTTAGTCAGCTCCTACAGCACCAGCTTATTTTTCAAACCTTCCCCGACAGAGCTTTTCCGATGGATTTTTCTCAGTCATGTGCCTGGCCATGTGTTGCTGCCAGCAACAAGCTCCCCAGGACCAGGACCTTACCTTCTATGGGCAATGCCTGGGTGGTATTCCCGTGACCAAAAAGCGTTTGGAGGGCTATGGAAGGAGAGGACTCAAGTCAGCAAAGCTGTCTTCACTGCAAGCGTGAGGAGCTGAGTTTGAAACCCTGACGCCCACATGAAAGCTTGGCATGTGAGTGGCCTGAGGTTGTAACCCTAGTGCTAGGGAGAGAAGGAGAGACAGGTGGAGCTCACTGGGAAGTCAGCCTAGCCCAACTGGCGTTCGCCAGGCGTGATGAGAGACCTTTTCTCAACAGTGAGGCAGAGGGTGGTCTGAGGAGGCAAACGCTGACATCAAGCCTGTGCTACGTACGTAGCACACATGTGTGCATATACATGCACACACACACATGAATGTGTTCATATATCCCCCCACACACAATCATGTGGGGAGCCTTTAGTAAGGCTCAGGCAGAGATGAGGGTGGGCAAAAAAGCATGCAGGGATTGGGAACCCAGCTATTCATCACATGGACGGAAAAAAAAAAACCAATGAATTTTGAAGACCTAGAGAGTAGTCTAGTAAGCCCGCATGGGGAGGAAGGGAAAGCATAAAATATACCTAATTTGAGGGAGAAAGAAGTGGAATCAGGAGAGTTAGAAGAAAAAGAAGAAGAGAGGTTAAAGAAAGCAGCAAAGAAGAGGTACGGTAGTCTCTTGATGTCTTGGGGCTCACTCCGTGGATTACCCGGCAATGAATGTGCCTATAGAAAATAGCTAATACCTGTAATAACATACGCTCGTCTTTCTATATGCTTTAAAGGCATCTCTAGATTGTTCATAAGGCGTACTTGAAGCTAAATACTGCATAAATAGCAATGATAAAAATTGCCCGTAAGTGTTCAGTACGAACACAACTCCTCCCCACCCCACCCAAATAGTTTAAACTGTGGCCAATTGAATCCACGGCTGTGGAGACCCTGGCTGCAGAAATGAGACTGGATCTGTGACTGAAAGACGAACAAAAACAAAAGACAGAGCGAACAGGAAGTGAAAACTAGTTTGTTATTTATTTGGTAAATTAGAAATCAGATTTATTAATTACAAGAGACAGACTGGGCATAAAAAACTACCAAAGGAGGAAGAGGAGGAGGAAGAGAAGGAGGAGAAAAAAAAGACAGAAAATAGTGAACAGTAGTCATTACTGGCGATTGATAATTTTAAATGATTTGATTGCTTTAAAATAAAAAACTGAGGAATGTTAAGGCATTACAAATAAAAATTAATTTATGAATTTCAGAGTTTCTCAAACACATTTAAGATGTGCATAAACTGAACACAAGTTTTGGAGCAGAATTCTGCATAGTGCAGCAGTTAAGAGTCCTACGACTCATTTCCTACCGTGGGAGTGGTTAGCATGGAAAAGGACTTTAGTTTTCTCAGCCCTGGGTATCTCAGAACTGGAGTTCCCCAACCTCTGTTACAGCCCAACAAATGGACCCTGAGCAACATTCATCAGACTGGTTTTTCATTCATATCCATCAAGTCTACCTATAAAAAAAATTATTTTTCTCAGAAAACGTGTGTAAATACGTAACCATCCCTGATCAGTGCTTTACTCCATCTGTAGCAAATGGCTTTGAAGGTTAATAAGTTGAGTTACAAATATTCCCTGTTGTCCTTGTTAGGGTCTGTTCTGCGTTATGGGGGAGCATGGCAGGACTCTAGATCCAATGCTACAGTAGAGCCTTCTGGAATCAGATGTTGTCTTCAGCTCATCTTTGGAAGCCTTCCTTTGTTACCAGGCTGCATGGAATCCCAACCAAGAATGACCTATTAAATAGTAAGAGCACACACCACTGATGGTGACTGAGTGGCCATGCTATAAACCTGTCATGCTGGGTTAAACTTGGAATATTTAGAGCTCTCATTTAAAATACTTGGTCCTATCTATTTGATCTTATTATATCTCTCATTATACAGAAGAACTCTGATTCAATAGGACAACTAGGCACTCTGAAATTCTTTGTAGCTTCTGGTCCTGTCTCTGAAGTAAGCTGGGTGGTGGCGGCATACACCTTTAATTCCAGTAAGAAGGAGGCAGAGGCAGGCAGATCTCTGTGAGTTCAAGGACAGCCTGGTCTACAAAGCAAGTTCAAGGACAGCCAGAGATACACAGAGAAACCCTGTCTCAAAAAAAAAAGAAGAAAGAAAGAAAGAAAGAAAGAAAGAAAGAAAGAAAGAAAGAAAGAAAGAAAGAAAAGAAAAAGTAGCCAGAACAACAATGCTTTAGATTCACACTAGCCAATCTTTCTTCAAGGTATAGTGTGCCTTTGAGCAAAGATGAGGTTCAAATATGATAGTTGGCCATTTTTCTAGTCTGAATATTTCCATCATACTGGTCAACTGTCTTAAATAAATGATGGCACTTTTAGTCAGAGAAACTGTAAGCCGCCAATAAAAATAATGATGTATTTGAAATTTATGATATGTAATTAAGTGAATAGAATCCTATCACAAAGTAATAACCATTATAACAGTAGCAAAATTACAGTTATGAAGTGGCAACAAAAATAATTTTATGGTTGGGGTCACCACAACCTGAGGAACTGTATTAAAGGGTCCTGGCATTGGGGAGGTTGAGGACCATTGTGTTAGAGGGGCCTATCCTTTGTGTCTTATCCGGTCCAGCCATCTCTCTTAGCAGTTACGGTCCCCACACACATGCCACTAACTTGTAGACAGGGATGTGAGGGTGGGGAGGCTGTGGGGGTGAGGGGTGAGGAAATTGAAAGCCCCTGGGTAGAGGCAGTTTAAATCTGAGAGGGCTCATGAGCAGATGCAGAAAAAAAAAAAATCAGACAGACCCAAACTCTTCAAGTCGTATCTTTACTACCCGGAGTTACTCACATAGACAGACAAAAATCCAAAACTCCAAAAAAAAAAAAAAAAAAAAAAAAACAGGTGGTAGGAAACTTTCTCCAAGTTACTGTGCTCCTCGGGCTACCAAACCCTTCCAGCACCGCCGGAGATGGGGATCACTCTATGCTTCCTTTTTAAAATAAAACGACTTACCTGAAACCACCAAAACCATCTAACACAGAACACGGGTTTCTGCGCTCAAGGGCCTAAGAGCTAGATAGCGCGGTAGGTGAGGCTACATTTACATGTTAGCATCTGTAAACCAGTTGACTGACTTTTCTTTATTTCCCACTCAGATTTAAGCGTGTGGGGAAGGAGAGGTTGGTGGAACACGTCCTGTGTCTGAGATTAGCAGAACAGCCTTCAGTGGGAGCTCAAAAGAAAGAGAACCAAGGAGCAAGGAGAGAGCCAAATGGGGCTAGGAGCTGGACCGAGTCCACCTTTTCCTAACCATCGATCCGATTCTTACTTCTGTATTTAGACCTCATTTACTTACTAGTTGTTCTAGAGTAATTTAAAAGAGAAAAGAGAAACAATTTCCTGGGCTTAGTAAATTGCCCGAGGCTGAAAGAATCCAAATTAAATAATTAATTATTTAGGTTTTTTTTTTTTAATCACAACCTTCCTTTTTTTTTTTTTTTTTTTTTTTTTTTTTTGAGAGGATCGGGGAGGGGGAGAATTCACACCATTTCCAATAAACGGTTTGGCTGGCTTTTTTCCAGAGATGACCCAAAGCTTGGATGTCACAAAGACACAGCCTCTCTGTTTTTTCCTCGGACTTGGAGAGAGAACTTTCCATTCCTTGCAGTTCATGAATTTTAAAAACCATGAGCCTTCCTTCACATTCTGGAAGCACACAAACGCTCTCCTGTAAGGGAGCCGTTCAGAGGACGAAATGCCCGAGCCATCTCCATGCTAACAGCAAGAAGCCTTTTCAGGCTGCCTTTGTTCGGAGCTGGCTGGAGGCTCCAGGCCTGGGACCTTCGTAGTGTCTGGACATATGGTTGGGCAGTGAGTTGCAGGGGCTGAAGTTACCAACCACCAACTGCCGTAACGGCTCTGTCCCTGGAAAGTCGCCAAACTGTTGAGTCAAGTGCCAATGCCACCATGTTGTCATACAACAATGAGTAACCAAAAAAAAAAAAAAAAAAAAAAAAAAAAAAAAATCCCCACACAGCCATGGAAGGCCACTGTCTCCCTCTAGTGGTGGAGCTCTGGGAGTGGCTAACCTCTTGCCTGACACCCCTAAAACCGCCTGTTTGGTGGTAATCTCTAGCCACACTTTCTCGGTAAGCTGCTATTCACAGTCTCTGAATTTCAGTGACAAGGCAGTCTAACTCAAATTCAGAAAGTCCCCTCTTGATTGTTCCATGACCATTTCCGTTACCCTTAAAATTAACCCCGAAGACTGAAGTATCTCCCGTCTGCCTCTGAGCTCTAAGCATGCGCAGCCATTCCTGCTTCACAATTCCCGAGTGTTCTCTCAGTGGTTGCTGCCGCACCTTGATATAACCGTGATTTCTTTTCTCCGCCTTCATTTGGCTAAGTCTTGTGCATCCTTTAAGATTTGACATAATCATCAATGCCTTCCTTGATCCCCCAAACTAGAATATATAAAAAGAAGAAAGATCGAGAAAGAAAAAAAAAAGTGACCTTTATTCTATATAAATATAGGCCTGTGTTAGACTGGGGACTGTTATTACATTTGTTAAAAATTTCTTCCCAACAGTGAAGGAAAACACTTTTGTCAATTTATAGTCAGAAAAGCAGAGTCCACAGAAGTTCAGAAATTACAAGCAACTCCAATCTCAAAAGCCCACAGACTTTACCGCATGACTCCTCGTCTTAGCTAGCCCAGCCTAACCGCCGGTCTGCTCTCGCTGGTTTGTGTCATCGGAGGCCTGCTTATTTGTGTCATGGTGTGGCTACCCTCAGAGAGAGTCATCTAAAAATCATTTATATCAGCTCTTAACTCGTGGCTTTCTTTTTCTATTGTAAAGGGGATTTTTTTTTTTAATGTTCTTAATGTCTCCAAATAAATCATCCCAGGAAGCCCTTATTAGTGAATTTTCTGAGCCAAAAGGCACCCTCCTGTCACAA
The DNA here is from genome assembly GCF_030254825.1 of Meriones unguiculatus. Classification (NCBI taxonomy): domain Eukaryota; kingdom Metazoa; phylum Chordata; class Mammalia; order Rodentia; family Muridae; genus Meriones; species Meriones unguiculatus. The sequence continues at coordinate 45,165,498 of NC_083349.1, forward strand.
GGTAGAGAACAGGAAGAGCCCGGGGGAAGGAGCCCATGACAGCCCTGCTCTTAAGCCAAGTAAGGACACTGGCTGAGCCACCGAATGGCTTTTGCAAAACTGCTTCTGTCTCATGACCTTGGTTCTCCACCCCTGTGACCCCAGCAGCTGGGGAGGCTGAAGCAGGAGGACTGTAAGTTCAAGGCCTGGCTGGTCTATGGAGCCACCGAGCCCCCCCCCCCCCGGCCTTGGTCGGCAATACGGCCCCAGTCGGCAATATCCATTGCTCTATTTGAGGTGGAGCTGGTGCCCTTAAATTTGCTGGTGTGTACTTGAGGCAAGATAGGAACTGTGTCTCAAGTCAATAGACTTCACATACGTTTCAGTCAGGAGTAATCGACAAGTTGTCGATGTAGCCCAGGCTTCCATTAAACAACAAACCACGCACCAAAGAATGAACTGAACATTCCTTTGGCCTCTCTAAGTTTGAATACAAGAGAACTGGACATGGCGTTCCAGCCAGGACCCCACATGAGGCTCGCAGGCTTTCTCATAGCATACCCTTTTTGAAGATTGGCTCCATTGCTGGGTTTTCATACATGGCCACACAGCTTCTATCTGGCATTGTCACTCATTAGAACTTAAGAGTCCTCGTCTTTTAATAATCTTTGTTCGACCACCCTCCTAGCATGTAAAAATGTATCCTCTAAGCATTTTAAGCATCTCGCTGAGGGGATATGTCTTTCTCATAGAATTATTCTCTCTAACAGCTCACATAGCGTTTGCTTTGTTCTTCACTGGGAACAAAAATCCTTGTCCTTCCTAAGGGTCCCACCTAAAAAATGAAAGCAATAATATCAACTCAAGAGACAGCTGGGTTGAGTACAACTCTCTGGTTGTAAGTTCTCTGGTTGTAAGTTGTGGGTTCTAAGTTCAAAGTTATCCCCAGCTAATATTGAACCACAGAAGGACCACGTTTGCCTGAAGGTCAAAAAGACCCCGCTTTGATACACCCTACCTAAAATGGCTTGGCAAGCAGTTACCAGTTTGTTTGTTTTTTAATTTGTGTTCTGCCTGCATGTACACGTGCAGGCCAGAAGAGGGCACTAGATCTCATTACAGATGGTTATGGGCTATCATGTGGTTGCTGGGAACTGAACTCCCAACCTCTGGAAGAGCAGCCAGTGCTCTTAACCTCTGAGCCATCTCTCCAGCCCCGGTTACCAGTTTTAATCCTCCATTGCTTACCTGTTCATGAGGTTTGTAATATAACAACATGCTGATCAAATGCACACAGGGCTGGGAGAGTTGGCTTAGAGTTCCAGTGACCAAATCAACATTCCAAAGGATCTGAATGAGTTACAACCATGAACCACATCTGAATGAGGTTCATCTAACAGACACAAAGCCCCAAGCTCATGACAAAAAAATAATAATAATAAAATAAAAGCCAAATAATTAAAAATCAATGCATGAATGGAGAAACAGCAAAAAGAACCAGAGACCTGAAGCCAAATACAAATCAGTAGCACATTCTAATTCTGCCAATCTCGTACTTCCATGGGCTTTGGTTTTGCTTTTTCTACACAGCCTTTCTCTGCACTGAGTGAAGAGACTCATGAAGAGAGTGAGTGAACTCATGTTCATAGACTTCTGCAACATCACACCCTCCTACTCCTTCACTAGCCTCATCACTGCCCCAGGGTCCTCATCACTGCCCCAGGGTCCTCATCACTGCCCCAGGGTCCTCATCACTGCCCCAGGGTCCTCATCACTGCCCCAGTGTTATGTGTTTCTTCATAGCTCTTGCTAGATTTTCAAATATCCAGAAGGACTTTATATCTCTTGGTTGGCTCTCTCTGGACTTGGTTCATTTGAGTCACTGTTCCAAATTGCAAGATATTTGGGAATTTGAGTTTGGTCACAGTGTCTGTTCCCTGAGATGTTGATGAATCTCAAAACCCATGGTTGGTATGGAAGTACAAAAGAAACAGGGGCTAGACATGGTCGGGTGTAAAAGACAGAAAACATATTATACTATATGTAGTTAGTATTTGAATGTTTGCTATTTCTTATAATAAATGCAGCACATTATTTTGTATTAACTATTTAAACTGAATTAGTATGATATAGCTCATTTAATCATCTTATCATTTTCCATATCTCTCTCTCTCGACGGGGTTTCTCTGTGCAGCTTTGGCTGTCCTGGAACTTGCTTTGTAGACCATGCTACCCTCCAACTCAGAGATCCACGTATCTCTGACTCCTGAGTGCTGGTAATAAAGGCATGAGCCACCACATTCCACCCATGTGCACTTCTTGAAGGACCCAGGCGCCCAACACTTGGCACTTGATGAAGACTTCAAGAGAGAATTCTAAGGTACTAGAGACTGCAAAGGGAGCATCATTGTGGCTCTGCTTCCAGAGATGCTCCAGAGAAGCACGCAAGTACATGAGAAACATTATTCAGTTGAAAGTCCCCAGAGTAAAAGAGACCCTACCTCCAGAATAACGTGAAAGACTCTCATTTATTCAAACCAAGAGGAGAGATTACAAAGATAAAATACTGACTGTATATACCTCTAAATGTTGACAGTTATAATACTGACTTAGATTTTTTTCCACTTTACATTTTTATAGGATGCAGATTTTTAAAAAGGAAGCGTAGTCTCTTTATTATTATTTTTTTTTAAGTCTCTGTATAACCATTTTGGTCTAACCTTTCAGTCTGGCTGGTTCCCAGGCTTGGTTGGCTAAAAGGGACACTATCCTTCCAAAAGCTCATTCAGTACACACTTGGGACAGATCCTGCTGCAGAGGACAGAGCTTGCAAGCAGCTGTAGAGCACTATCTGGAGGAGGCGCTGTCGAGTCCCTTCAGCCTGTGGGTTGTCCCCAGGACAACCCTTATCTTCCACTACATACCATCTATTCTTAAGCCCTGGCCCCCAACTTCCTCTTCCTCCTCCACCTCCTCCTCCTCTTCCTTGTATGTGCTAATACTCTCAAGCTTTGGCTGTTATCTGCACACCTCCTACCTAGGGGTTGGTGTAAATCTGGCCCAGTGTGAAAACTTGGGAAACTTTTCCCTGCCAGACCTGCCGGTGGAGATCCTTCTCCATCCGCAGGTTTTGTGTAGCCTTGGCTCTCCTGGAACTAACTGTATACACCAGGCTGGCCTCGAACTCACAGAGATCTGCCTGCCTCTGCCTCCCTGAGTGTTGAGATTCCAGGCGTGCGCCACCGCGGTCCAGCTATCACCAGAATTCTTATCACGAGATAATCACAGGGGTACCCAGCTGCTGTTCCTCCCCACCCCCTTATTTCTCCTGAAAAATCCCAGATAAGGCTCAGGCCCACACGTCCTTCTCATTGCTCCCGCCTCCTGACAGACGCCAGTTAATTATGTTCTTGAGAAATGGAGAAAGAGAGGATCCTCTTGACCACAAAAATGGAAACGATGCATTTGTTAATCGGTTAGATTTAAGCATTCCGCAATGAATGTGCACTTCAAAACATCAGTTTTATATAATAAACCACATAGCGCTTTGTCAAAATATTGTTAAAATTAAAACCAAAAGAATGAAATTGGCTTTGACAATAGATAGATGGATGATAAAATTCAGGCTAAACATTTTAAATTTCATCACCCAGACTAGCATTATGTAGCAAAATGTAAATACTATAACAAGTTAAGAAAACAAAAAGACTGTAGAAGAAAGAAAAACACTTAATATTTATGTTTAAGTATCTTTAATGGTGATATTTTTGCCTGCCTTTTGAAGAAAGGTCCTGTATTTCTACTTCCCACCGCACCTGAAAATCATGTAACCCATGGGAAGGAGGGGAAGGGAGAATCTCATGATGACTATGACTAACCCTCCTGCCACCAGTACACTTGCCAAGAAAGTATAGCGGGAGGTTCACCAAGTGACTGCTATGAGGCGTGTCGGGGTTGGCACAATCAGGAATGGGATTCCATTCAAAAAGAGATGACAAGTCCACCCAGCGCTTTAGCAAGTGGACGGTGCCCTGGAGGAATGAGCAGACACCTGCTGTTAAGGCAGCTGCCCCCTAGTTAATGGAGAGAAGCCAAGGACTATGAGCAAAGCCATCCGTGCATATAAAGAGCCAGGAAGAAAAAAAGTCACACAGTATTTGCACTTAGATTCTAACTACTATGCATTAAAAAGAAAAAAAAAAAACACAACTTTGTCTCAAATTTAGAACTTTCTTGATTCAACTAATTTGGGGGACTGTCTGGTGACCAAAAGGGGAAAGTCTTGCTGCCAGCAGAATTTCTTAAGGATTCAGATCTGCTGAAGTCGACTGCTTTCTTAGATACTTCTAAAAATAGTCGGGGAGTGGGACATAGCTCTGGAGTCCATCTAGCCCTGACAGACTGCTGCTACTATCCATTCCACTCTTGTTCCTGTCACCTCCCACCACAGTGGCAGCAATGCCAGTGACCTTTCTAGCCTCAGAGAGACAGTGAAGGCCTGGGATAGTCACCTGGGTGTCTCATGCAAAGACTAGGTACTAGCATCAATGTTTGCAGAAGACACAGAAGGTACCAGAAAGATAATAATTGTCCAACCCCACATCTCAGAACGTTCTCCCATACCCGGGGAGGCGGCTTCCATATTTCCTAAATTCCAAGCGTGAGAAGGCATGCTAACTTATGTGGAACTGGCCTTCCTGGCAACACTGTGGGGATGCAAAATGTTGTTCTCAGACATTGCCTATTAACGACGGTCTCGTGTATAAACACATGAGGAAGATGGTGGACCCTTTAAAAGGCAGCCACTAATGGGAGATTCTTACAGCATTTAGGATGTGCTCTTGTAAGAGATTGTGGTACCCTGGCATCCTTGTTTCCTGGCTGTGCTGTGAGCCTATGTAGGGCTGCCCGACTACAGACCCAAATCAATATGGCAACTGATACTGGAACCACTGAAACTGTGAAGCTGAAATAAGCCTCTGTCTTCATAAGGTGATTGTCTCAGGCAATCTGAAGATAAAGAACTTGAAATTCCTAGTACAGCACTAGGACATCAGCATGCCATGACAGAATGGCTCACACTGTCACGTGCACCCTTATTCAGATACTTCCAACATCCTAGAACAAGAAGAACTGATGCTTCCATACAGAAGTCTCCACCCATGGGCATGTCTACTATTGGATCTTGTTGCTAAAATGCGGAGGAGACCCTGATGATTGAAACCACCTTCCAACTGGATGTCATCACTGCCGAGCATTTCTGCCTTAAGGGAAATTACAAAAGGAGGTAGAACAATTCCCTTTCTCTGAAGCAATCATTGTGGAGAGATAACCTTGCTGTGTCCCAGTACTTACTCTAGTTACCCCTCTGAAGCAAAACAATGAAGGAGCCCTTGGTCAGCTTTGTATTCTGTATCCCTTGGAGTTCTGACCTTCTACTTTGGAGTACACCTTAAAAGAACCAACACCAGGCTAACACACATACATAACTCACACCTTTCCCTCTTCTTCCCTCCTTCTTCCTCTCCCCCCTTCCCTTCACACACACACACACACACACACACACACACACACAAACACACACACTACACTATTGACCAATTTTGGCCAATTCCTAGAAGAGTATCTCTTCTACATAGACCCACTTGGGGTTCTAAAGATGATGAATTCTCTCTGTGTAAAGCTCACATATGACAGTTGCATCCCTCACATACCCTCCCTACTCATCACTCTGAGGAAGCAATCAATCAAGGCATTTCTTCTTCCCACTATGAGGAGAGAAATGAGAGCCAAGTTGGCTGCAGGGTCATCTCATGACCTGGATGAAAGATCACATTCCCAGAGCAGAAAGTATAGATGCTACTCCAAAAAATAAATTAGCCACAGAGAGATGGAGCTGTTGTTAGTCACTTATTTTTGAAGCCCTCCCAGAAATACACACACACACACGTAATTGAATAACACTGTTTTGTAATTTTTTTTTCACTTAACAATGTATCTTTGCACTGTCCCACTTGATCAAACATTTTTTCTGATAGTTGGCATCTGTAGCAACATGCCTCTGCTGTGGCCTTTTCACCCTATTTCCTATTGCCTGCCATTGGTGTTAGCAATGTTTTCAGCTTTCCACTGCTGTCCACTCGCTCTGCTTTATCTGTCTTCTGACATAACATACTGCTCTTAGTCATTCTTCATGTTACAAAAACAAACTTCAGATCACTTTGGAGAGCTGACCCCACTCCCATGCCCTAGAGTCAGCACCTTCTGGAAGGGGGGGGACCACCCACTGCTTTGAGGGATAAGGGGGTTTCAGTCCAGCCTCACTAACTCACAACATTCAGATTACAAATTTCTCCTTTGGTAGAAATGAAGTCAATCCAACAGCTTTTGTAAACAAGCTGATGATGTAGGGGTAAGAGGAAAAAAAATAGATCAAGTTACAGGATATGCAAATTTTCATTAGGCTTTCAACAGGGAATGAGAGGATACTTACATGCTGTAGAATGTAAAAACAAAGTTCCTCTGTGGGACATTTAACAGAAGATGCTTCCCCTAGAAGGTCTCTGCTGACTGATGCTCTCTCTAGGCTGTACAATGGTACCATCTTGTGGCTGAAACAAAAGATAACCAGAGGACATCAGTTTTCTAGCCTGTGAAGCCAGGAGAAGTGCTACACAGCAGGCAAGGCCCTCAAAGAGGGGATGCTTACTTCTTCAGTAACAGAATGCACGCCTGTGCTTTTCCACCTTTTAAATCTGTTTGCTAGGAAGTGAATGCTGGGCATTTCCTGTCCTCAACCAGTAACCAGCAGGCAGGTGTGAGAAAGTTCCAGAATCTTCTAGAACACTAATATTTGACAGGGGGGAAAAAAAAGATTAGTAGGTGCTTAGGTCTCCTGTTGAACACTATTTCATTCACAAAAAAAAAAAAAAAAAAATCTGGAGACGTGAAAAAGTAATCACAGGGATGACTGCTGGAAAAACCAGATTCCACTGCTGAGTGAGGTTTCAGGAAAAGTGATGTTAGCTTCTCAGTTTGAGGTGTACAGGGGAGAGAATGCCTGCGCTGTCAGGCTGGGATCATCTGTGAGAAACAGGATGAAATTTGCTAAAAATTTAAGGGCAAAGCATAAGCCCTTATTATTGTTGTGCTGAAAATTTGAATTAGCAACTGGCTTTCTTTTTTTCCTTTTTTTTTTTTTTCAGTTATTCACTTTACATTTTAATTGTAGTCCCTCCCCTCCATCCCCCACCTTTTCCTCCATACCCTCAGCCCCGCCCCTCAGAAAAAGGGAGCGCCCCCCCAAACCCACCCCAATACATGCAGTTGAATCAGGATTGTGTACTTCCTCTTTTAATGTCCTGGCAAGACAGCCCCACCAGGGGGAAGTGATGGAAAAGCATGCAACAGAGACAAGACAGCCCCCTCCCCTTTCTAGGGAACCTGCCTGGAGGCTAAGCTGCCCATTAGGTATGTATGTGTAGAGAGCCTAGGTCTGGTCCATGAACGGTCCTTGGTTGGTGCTTCAGTCTCCTCAAGCCCCTCTGGGCCCAGGTTAGTTGGGACTGTTGGTCTTCTTGTGGAGCTCCTGTCCACTCCAGGTCCTTTTATTACCACACACACACACACACACACACACACACACAGTTCTACAAGGCTCCCTACACCCTGCCCACTATTTGGCTGTGAGTTTCAGTTTCTGTTTCAATCCATTGCTGTGTGGAGCTTCTCAGAGGACAGCCATCTAGGTTCCTGTCTACAAACACAGTGGGGCCTCATCAACAGTGTCAGGGGTTGGCTCTCTTGCATGGGGCGGGTCTCAGGTTGGGACGGGCATTGGTTGCACATTCCCTCAATCTCTGCTCTGCATCTATGCCTGCACACCCTGTAGGGAGGGTAAATTTTGGGTGGAAGTTTTTGTGGTGTTTCCTTCTCTCCACCGTCCTATCTGGTTAGAGGTGGCCTCACCAGTCTCCATGACCCTGCCAGCAGGTGTCTCAGCTAGAGTCACCCCATATCCTCCCAAGAGCCCATCCTGTTGTAGCTCTCCAGCTTGTCTAAGAGACGCCACCGCCCACAGTTTCTCCTCTCTCTGCATGCCCTCTTCCTCCCCCACCCATTCTTCCCATATCTGAACCCCACCCTTATTTCCTTCAGTGTTCCCTCTCCTATCCTGTCCCCTCTCTTCAACCACTTCCCCTTCTCAGTGAGATTCAAGCGTCCTCCCTTGGGTCTTCCTTGTTACTTAGCTTCTTTGGGTCCTCTTTTGAGAATTCTCTGTTTAGCTCCGCACTCCATTTTTAAATTGGATGAGTTGGTTTGTTGGTGTTTAGTTTCTTGAGTTCTCTATATATTTTTGATATTAGCCCTTTGTCAGATGTTGGGCTGGTGAAGGTCTTTTCCCAGTCTGTGGGCTGCTGTTTTGTTCTGTTGACAGTGTCCTTTGCCTTACAGAAGCTTTTCAGTGTCATGAGGTCCCATTTATTAATTGTTGAACTTAGAGCCTGAGCTGTTGGTGATTCTGTTCAGGAAGTTGTCTCCTGTGCCAGTGAGTTCAAGGCTCTTCCCCACTTTCTCTTCTAATAGTTTTAGTGTGTCTGGCTTTGTGTTGAGGAATTTGATCCACTTGGACTTGAGTTTTGAGCAGGGTGACAAATACGGATTTATTTGCATTTTTCTATATGTAGATATCCAGTTAGACCAGCACCATTTGTTGAAGATGCTTCCATCTTTCTATTGTATGGTTTTGGCATCTTTGTCAAAAAGCAAGTGTCTGTTGGTTTATGGGTTTATGTCTGGGTGTTCAATTTGATTCCATTGACCAACCAGTCTGTTTCTATGCCAGTACCATGCAGCTGTTTTTTGTTTTGTTTTGTTTTGTTTTTTTAATTATTACTAGTGCTCTGTAGTACAGCTTAAAGTCAGAGATGGAGATACCTCCAGAAGTTCTTTTATTGTACAGGATTATTATTAGCTATTCTGGGTTTTTTTGTTTTTCCATATGAAGTTGAGAATTTTTCTTTCAAGATCTGCAAAGAATTGTGCTGGTATTTTGATGGGAATTGCATTGAATCTGTAGATTGATTTTGGTAAGATGGCTGTTTTTACTATGTTAATCCTATTGATCCATGAGTATGAGATATCTTTTCATCTTCTGATAACATTTTCAATTTCTTTTTTCAGAGACTTGAAGTTTTGTCATATAGGTCTTTGACTTGCTTGGTTAGAGTTACACCAAGATACTGAATATTATTTGTGGCTATTGTTTCTCTAATTTCTTTCTCAGCCCATTTGTCATTTGTATATAGGAGGGCTACTGATTTTTTTTTTTCAATTTTTTCCTGACACTTTGCTGAAGTTATTTATCAGCTATAGGAGTTCTCTGGTAGAATTTTGGAGGTCTCTTATATATACTATCATGTCTGGGAATAGGGGTACCTTGACTTCTTCCTTTCCAATATGTACCCCCTGATCTCCTTTAGTTGTCTTATTGCTCTCACACCCTGCTCCAGATCCACGTGCAAAGATATAATTAATTTTCTTTAAATTAAAAATAGATAAAATTAAAACATATAATTAATTTAATTTTGTTCCAAGACAAATCTAAATGATTTGGAATTTTTAGTCCCTATGGAAAGTTGACTGCATCACTCTCTTCCACTGCAGACTGTAGATGGGAGCATGAACCTGTAAATGTTTGCTGGTTGTTTTGAACTGAAGGGCCTTGACACTAAACCCAGAGCAGCCATTGGCGACGGTAACGGACTTGAATTTTGCTGTTTCACTGGACCTTGAAATGACTGTGGCTGTCTGTTCCATTGCATCATGCCTGGCCTCCCAGTTTGTAGCCAGCGGCACTCAGGGATTTTTCACACCTGGATAAATGATGCTATGTTATCTTTGCAAACAGTAAGTGTGAAGGAGGAGTGTATATTCAATAGTGTCAAGTTATAATGCATTGGAAAAAGCAGGAGTGGTGTGCGTGTGTGTCTGTGTGTTTGTGTGTGTGCATGTGTGTGTTAATGGATGCACATGTGAGCATGTGAGTCTATGTGTGTTAGCAAAGATACGAACTCTGAGTTGGAGGTGGACCCAGTGAAGGGGCCCCAGGAAAGCTGGATTCCATTGTCAGTTCTTCAATTAATTCCTTGTGTGACCTCCCACAAATCCCTCTCTTCTTCCTAAGCCTCATTTTCACCATCTGCGTCTCATCGAGCTCTGCTCCACTCCTCAGGCCTGTATTGACGCTGAGCACCAAGTCTGGAAGGCATTTTGCTATATGCTACATGAGGAAAAAAAGGCTCATTCAATCGGCTTATTATGAGCTTTCCCTAAGAATTTCTAATGAAATATTTTTGTCTTCTTGATACATGCTAATTAGATAATTATTTAATGATGTGTCTTTTTAGAAATGGCTTTCTCCTCTCTATTATATACAATAAAAAACCTCTGTCACACACACACAAAAAAGATAATTGTTTCAAAGAAATATTATTTCAGCAATGAGGGGGCAAACTTCAAATCATTACTGCCCATCTAAAATGTCTGGTAACAAGAGAATCTGCTGTAAAAGATAAAAATATTTTTCAAAAGCACGAGAGGAAAAGAGAATAAAAGTGTCAGAGCTGAAAAAAAAGGCGGTTTTCAGTATGCACCACACTTTTATGCCATCAGAACCACCTGGTACGCTTGTTAACACGTGACTTTCCTGGGCCCCTCACCAGAGAGGCTGAGTCAGTAGAATGAAACTTGAAGAAAAAAAAACAAAACACCAAAAAACAAACAAGCAACCCAACAACAACAACAACAAAAGCCTTCACACTGGAAAGCTGAGAATCAGATGCAGGAGGTCTGCTGAAGACACTTGGAGGCCTGTTCGTCACCATCATCCACATATAAGCACACAGTCACGTTTTTAAATACATCATAATGAAAGAGACAATATGAATTTAATTCAGTGTGAAGCTCTGGAAGATGAGAGATAAGACTTTTCCCATTGTGAGGTGTTTAGAGAAGGGTTTTCCCAGCAACGTCTATGTTCTCAAAATGATTCTCTGGCTGAATCAGAAGAACCAGTTGGAAGCGATGATACAGGGAAATAGAACAAGCTAAGAGCTGGGGGGGGGGGACCCATACTGTTGAGAAAACAACGAGGAAGGACAGAGAAATGGCCACAGGATAATCAGTCTATGGGATGATAGGATTATGAGGGTCTGAAAAGACAGGAGAGAACCAGGAAGGTGGTTGGTCAAAGGGAGAGATCTATCCATTAAAAAATAGTATGAACAGCCGAACTCAGTGGCAAACACCTATAATCCCAGCACTCAGGGAAGCAGAGGCAGAAGGATCTCTGTGAGTTCGAGGTCAGCCTGGTTTACAAAGTGAGTACAGGACAGCCAAGGCTACATAGAGGAACCCTATCTGGAAAACAAAACAAAACAAAATCAGTATGAACAAGTAAAAGAGAAAACAACAAAACTTGGAGTGTGTTTATTGGAATTACATACAATGTCCATGAAAAGTTTAATGACAGGAAAATAAGTAAAAATAGGTTCAATATGTAAACATTTTAATATTCTACAAGAATTATAAGACAGGAAAGTACTTTGACAGGCATAAAAAATGAATTCGTGGATGGGTGGGTGGGTGAATGGATGGATGGGGGGGTGGATGGGTGGGTAGGTAGATGGGTGGGTGGGTGGGTGGGTGGGTGGATGGATGGATGGATGGATGGATGAATGGATGGATGGGTGGGTGGATGGGTGGATGGATGGGTGGGTGGGTGGATGGATGGATGGGTGGATGGGTGGGTGAGTGGATGGGTGGATGGATGGGTGGAGGGGTATGTGGGTGGATGGATGGGTGGATGAGTAGGTGGGTGGGTGGGTGGATGGGTGGGTGAGTGGATGGGTGGGTGAGTGGATGGGTGGGTGGATGGGTGGGTGGGTGGGTGGGTGGGTGGATGGATGGGTGGAGGGGTATGTGGGTGGATGGATGGGTGGATGAGTAGGTGGGTGGGTGGGTGGATGGGTGGGTGAGTGGATGGGTGGGTGGATGGGTGGGTGGGAGGATGGATGGGTGGGTGAGCAGATGCTGTGTTATTGTTTGGCTCCACAATGTCACTGAAAGGCCCTTATGTTAAAGGCTTGGTCTCCAGGGTAGCACTAGTGGGAGATGGTAGAAGCCATAAGAGGTCAGGTAGAGTGAGAGATCTTCAGGCACTGGAAGATGCCCATGAAGGGAACTGTGGGACTCTGGTACATTCCTTGCCTTATTCTTTGCTTCCCAGCCATGAGGCAAACTCCTTGGAGTTTGGCTCTGTCGCTTGCTTCCATGGGCATATACAGCTTTAAAAGCTGCAGGGTCACCAACCATCAATATTCTAAAACTGAGAGGCAAAGTAAATCTTTTCTCTTTATTTGTTGACTCCTTTGGGCTTTTGTTATAGTGACAGAAAGCTGACTAACACATTTGATTGTTACTTGTAACATTTTCTGTGGCTACCAAAGTTGTTCGATCTCTTCTTGGCTTTAAAATTATTTAAGGAAGGTTGATGTTATCTTTGAGCCTCCAGTACAAAACACAATCGTTGGTACATAATAGGAACTAATCAAATGGCTGGTAGATGAATAGATGGATGAATGGATGGATTGATGGTTGAATTGATAAATAAAACAAATATATGAATAGACTGAGTAGACAGATTGGATGGATTGATTGGTTGGATGGTTACATGGATGGTATGTGTGTATTTAGGTATGTGTCAAGGATGGACTGGCCTAGAAAGATATAATAGAGTATGAGATGCACTGATGGGTAGATGCCTGCGTGCACTACCATACTGCGTGGATGGAATCAATGGGTTGGACTAAATGAAAATGGATAGATCGATGGGACTGAATGAATGGGTATATTGATTCGGTTGGACGTTTGGGTGAATAGACAGATGAACTCAGTTAACACAAAGAGACAAAAAGAGTTTCACAGTCACATGGCATGCACGAGACTTTACCGGCATCATTCTCTACCCTTCGCGCCTGAGCTAGTAAGTGGTTGTCATAGGACTAGATAATATTACAGCTTTAATGCCTCCTGGTGATCATACGTGAGCCTCCCATGAGACATGTTTATTCGCCTTTCAGAAAGAACTACACCTTGCTTTATTTTACTTGATGGACCAGTTACCTACTTGTTTCCCTCAGTACCAGGACAACATTCTATCTATTTTTATACTGTTGAGTCGGGCATCTATAGCTATGATCCCCAATGCCTGAACTATTTGTCTTTTTGCTAAATGTTGGCAGAAGAAAGAGATGTTGTTTATTCCTCATACTCTTTTATGTCTTCTGGTATTTCTGAAAGCAGATATGGCCTTTCAGTGATCTAGCCTTCTGCTCTAACTGCTGTTCCTCACTGATATCAATACTGGCTGGGGTGGCTGTGTGCAGCATTCCTAATATTGCCAAGCCTGGGAACCAAAACCTAGATTTTGATGACAGCTTTGCTTCCCCTTTCGTCTCTTAGTCCCTGAGGCTGACCACCACATCAGACGTTGACCTCCGGGTGTCACACTGTCACCCTCCCCCCCTTGCTTCTCAAGTCCTCTAGATTTTCTTATTATCTTTTCCTTCCAGGACTCCTAAGTCCAAGAGCTCTATTAAGTCCATATTCCTAAAGATGGTAGAGTCATTTCCGTCCTTCTGGCAGGAGCCTAACGGATAGATTTGGTAAAAGCAAGAGAAATACGATTATACGATGTAGCAAAAGCATGGTGTGAGAACACTTCATTTGTTCTAGAGGAATCTAGAGTAGAAATTAAGTTGAATTACTGTATCACTACAGTCTGGATCATAAACTGTTCTCATGTGTTCGGTGGGTGTTCAACTCGCTGCCCCGTGGCACCGCTAGGAAATTCTAGAACCTTTAGTGCATGAAGGCTAGCGGAAGGAGATTGGTTCACTGGAGCACATGCTCCTCAAGGATGCTGATCTTTCCACTCTTTGCTTCCTGGACATCGTGAGATGAACAAGTCTTTCGCACCATATGTTCCTGCCATAATTTTCCAGACTGCCACCTCCCAGAGCAACATGGCTGAAAATAACGTGGACTCGGCCGTCTGAAAGTATAAGTCGAAAGAGATGTTTTCTCTTTGTAAATTGGTTATATTCTTCATTTTCCCCAGTAGTAGAGAGCTGAATGCTGCACACATCGAGTAATTAGAATGCCCCAGCCAACCTGGAATAGCCTTGTTTCCTTGTCTTAGCATGGCAGTGTGTTTGTTTTCTTAATTTTCTCTTTTTTTAAAATTTAATCCATTTATTTTTATGTATATGAGTGATCACACACTAGAAGGGGGCATCAGATCCTGTTAGGGATGAGCCACCATGTGGTTGCTGAGAATTGAACTTAGGACCTCTGGAAGAGCTGCCAGTGCTCTTAACGACTGAGCCATCTCTCCAGCCCATTTTTTTTCTTTTTTGATAGAGGTCAAGGCTGGCTCCACATTCATTATTTGGCTGATCTTGCCCTCAAACTTGACACCCTCCTGTTTCAGCCTCCCACAGGCTAAGATTACAGAGCTGAGTGGCCACACTCGTTGCTTGGCTTCTTGGCTTTAGTATTGTGACTATTGTGATAGCTAGAGACTCCATGGAAGAGATTTGGAAGAAAAGCTAAACTTTAACCATATCTCGTTGTCATAGTCATCGTTGTTTTCACTCTGCTTTTCCACACAGACCTACGAGGCTTCCTCATAGGAGGTCGTCATCAAATTCCAAACGATTTGCTTCCATGTATTTTATCAGGCATGTTATCAATCAAAGCCTTTGCCTGCGTTACTCTCCCAAATCTGAGTGTTTATCAGGATTCCCAGAAAAGCTGAAGTATCGATTCTACAACCCCTAATCTCCAGAATCAAAATTCCTGAAGGGAGTTAGTATTGACATGTTTTTCATATGTGTGTGTGTGTGTGTGTGTGTGTGTGTGTGTGTGTGTGTGATTAAGCCTCTCGGGGTCAGGGCCCTTGTATTTCTTATTGTATAACGTTCATTGCATCTAACAGCATAAGCAGAAAACTGAAATCCATTCATTTTCCCACTGTTCCACAGGAGGGAAGATTCCCACGACAACCAGGTGGTGTCACTGCCACCTAATTGATATTACCAGCCCCTTGAAATCATCTCTGCACAGCTGACTTGGACTTTTTCCCTGGACTCACTGATTCTACGCTGGTACCTCCTATTTGCCTCCCTTTCTCACGCGCACGAAAGCACAAACTTTGCCAGGATAACAGCAAAATCTGTGTTCTCAGAAAGCAAGCAATGGCGTGGGCTCTGGTGCCCAGGCCTCGCTGGAGAAACAAGGACTAAAGGGAGCCAAAGTCATGGCGCTAGCTTCCTGGCGTTTATGTCCTGATGACCAGAGGAGGATCCATTTAACAGGCCTTTGAGAGAAGCTGGATTTTGACCACTTTGTCTTTTTAATCCACTCTTTGCAATCCTGCCAGTTTTCAGTAACATTTGAGTTGAAGAAAGCTTAATTTTCTTTTTTTATGTCTACGGCTATGATGGACAGCTATGTTTACCATGAAGTGTTTATTCATTGGCTTAAAAAATTTAATACATTTTTATCATATTCTTTTCCCTCCCCCAGCTCCTCCCGGATCCTCCATATCCTCCCAGCTTCATGTTCTTTCTTAAAAAGAACAAAACAAAACCAACAGAAAGACAAAACAACAAATACAAGCACACAAAAAGACTACAGTTCGTTTTGTGTGGGCCAGCTCCTCCTGAGTATGGGGTCTGCCATGGAGAGCAGCTGATATACCCAGAGTCACATCATTGGAGAAACTGATTTTGCTGCTCCCAGCACAGACTGCAAAGAGCTTCTGGGTTAGGGGTGGGACTGTGTGCCCGCTTGCCCTTCTCCGTGTTAGGATTTAGTCTGGCTTGAATTTGTGCAGGTCGTAATGCATGCTGTCACTGTCCATGTGAGTACTATGTGCGTCAGCCCTGTGTGTCTGGAAGTCACCCACCATCTCTGGCCCTTTAATTCTCTTTCCACCTCCTATTCTGAATCAATTCCTGAGCGGGGTGGTGGGGTGGTGGGGTGGTGGGAAGGGCTTGATAAAGACATCATATTTAGGGCTGAGTTTTCCATTTTGTCGCTCTCTGCACACTGCACTTGTTGGTCTCAGTGTTAATTCCCACTTACTACAAGAAGCAGCTTCTCTGATGAGGGTCGGGAGATGCATTGATTGATACATGAGTATAGCAATATGCCATTAGGAACTTCCTTCCTTCCTTCCTTCCTTCCTTCCTTCCTTCCTTCCTTCCTTCCTTTCTTTCTTTCTTTCTTTCTTCCTTCTTTCTTCCTTCCTTCCTTTCTTCCTTTCACTATGCTTCTTTAGAAGAATAATCGTAGTAGTAGACTTTCTGTTAGAGTCCATGATCTATCTAGTCTCAGGTCACGGATTATTACGACATGTCTAGGTAACAAATTTGTGCACCTGGCAGACATTAATGGGCTATTACTTCTAGTTACTAACAGGTTTAGAATGATGTCTTCCAATGGGCTTATTCTTACACAAGCTCAGAGCTGGAAATATTTTACCCTTTGTGAATTCCAATTCTCTGCTTGCATTAAAAATCTATACAAATGATTGAAAGAAAGTAGACTATAGTTTACGAGCTTGAAAGAGACCTTTAAATGGCCCTGTAGCTCTTAATCTCCATATGAGTCCCTGCCTCCAGCAAGGCAGGTTCTTAATCACCCCTTCTTTGTGCTAACTACAGGATCATTCTGTGTCTAGAGCTTAAATCTCAATAAAGGAGATGTTGGATGGCAAACAAATCTCCAATAACAGAAGTGAACCCCTCCTTGCCCAAAATAAAGGCCTTTCTTATCCCTCTTGCCCCAGAGAGCACCTGGCACCTGATCACATCTAGGTTGTGACTTACAATCCTAAAAGTCTGTCTCACTCAACGGGACTCAGGCAGTCTCTCAGTTTCCTGCATGTCCTTCAAAGTCTAGGTAGGAGACGGTTTCCCCTTTTAAGAAATTTCTAACTCCTTCAGATTCATGTCACCTCACCTCCTTCTCTCCCACTCAACGTCCAACTTCTAAATGAATCAAAATTATATTGATGTTCGGAACACACCAAGTTCCCGTTCCTTGACTTTCACACTGGGAGACTGAAAGCTCGGGGGTGCTCTTGCACAACATTGGGACGATTTCAACAGGCAGGCGCGCCATCGTGCAGCTTTATCAGGTAACCCTGCGAAGGACCAAGGGCAAGGCCCTCAGCTCTGCCAAGAGTCTTGTGAAGCGATGGGACACAAGACTCAGAAGTGACTTTTTAATGCTAACTAAAGGACACTGTCCTGGCGTGCATCAAGAACAGGTTGTGGTACCCAGTGAACTGATGGCGGCTACAGTATCACCTGGTACAGTTTGACCACAGGCCTGTACGAAACTTGTATCTCCCACACTCACCTTTGCCTCAGCCTCCCTCTATCCGTGAACCTCTCTAGGATTTCCCAGACAGAAAAGGTAAAAGTTACGACATAACACCAAATGGCTGGGTTTTCTTTGTATTTCATTCGTTCGTTGATTCTGAGACAGGTTCTCACTATGTAGCTCTGGCTGTCCTAGAACTCACTGTGTATACAGGTCAGCCTTGCATTGAGCTCATAGAGAAGCACCTGTCTGGGACCTAGGTACTGGGATTAAAGGCATGCCACAATGCCTGGCATGCTGATGGCTGGATTTTCTAAGCCATGTAGATGTTAGATTCCTTTTGTGGACCTGGCATTTTGAAATATGATGCTTCTTTCTTTCTTTCTTTCTTTCTTTCTTTCTTTCTTTCTTTCTTTTCCTTCCTTCCTTCCTTCCTTCCTTCCTTCCTTCCTTCCTTCCTTCCTTTCTCTTTCTTTTTTTTTGTACTAAAGATTCCTCTTGTCCCTGAAATTTTTTCTTTTCTCTTATAATGTGACACTTAGATACAAAGAAGTTCCTTAAGCTTCTTCATCGCTAGTCACATCTGATGGGAGCATCATCTCTTCTTCTCTACCCAAGGCAAACTAATGGTAACACAGTCACCCCTGAGTATGAGGAATGAACTCCTTCCTTCCATACTTTGTTTTTATTGATGTATTTATTTATTAAGGACATAGTCACAGTAGAAATTTAAGTAGAAACAGAGTAAAAATGAAAACTATAATCATCTCACTCAGAAGGAACTTGAAGTGCCACACAGCACATGGGTAGTTTTAGAGGTCATTTTTTTTGACTTGATGAATCAATCTTTTAAGCTGCTTTCCAATAGCACCTACAACAATACTGTCGACGAGAAGCCCTCCATCTACTGAGTCCTCTGCTCTGTCATGTGCTCTGTATCGGCACAGTCCTGTGGGAGTTATGGCACACACCCTCTCCAAAGGAAGAAACTGAGCATTGGAAAGTGACCTGGGTTCTCTCAGGAAGCGGGTAGAAAATCACGGATGATGGCTTAGATCTAGAGCTCATCCTACAAATACTACTTTCTCCATTACAAAGAAAGTTGACTTTGTTCTCTACCCAAAGCCACAAAAACAAAACATCTGCCCTCCTTGTGTGGCATTATAGCCTGTAGACTTAGATTTTCCAAAAACCTACTTTATTTAGGGTTCTTAAACGCTTCCACCTCCCTTCCAGCCCACTAGCCCATGGTAGGAGAGAAAGAAGGTTATTAGGAAAAGGGGGTTGTAGACCATTTTAGTCGTAGTTCCTTGGGGCGAGCCCATCCTTTGTAGTCCGGATACCAGCAGTCCAGTCAAATAGCCAACACCAAACAGCAGCATGAATCAACAGCAGTGGCAGGGTTCGGCAGAAACAGCAAGACTGCAGAATCAGGACTGGAAAAGCCGCAAGACTCAGCTGGCATGCCACAGTTCTCTGCTCTGGGGCATTTCTCTCTGAGAAGTGACGTATAGGAAAACGAAGACCAGCAAAGCAATGTGCACCTTACAAAAGGCAGCGATACAAAAGCACTGTCTCCCTGCCCGTGAGCTTCTATGAATCCCTTCTCAGAGTCCACGCAGGCTGCTTAAAAACCACGCCTCTTGTCTGAGACAGTGCCCAGCAAAACTTCACGAGCTCTCTCATTGTCCCTTTTCAGCTGGCCAAGATCTTGTGCCCTCTCTCCAGCTTGTTTTCAACTGATGATGAACCGAAAACATTTCTGCATCCCACAATTGGGATCAAAAGAAAGAAAGAAACAAACAAAACACAAACACATAAAAGAAACCAAAATGTTCACTAAAATAGCACTTTTCGTATGTCATTCATTTTCTGCGCCTCTCTGTGCAAGCCTTTTTATAAGTGGACAGTTCCACTCATTCACATCTCACTGGAAACTTCTACTGACCATATTCAAGGCTGGTCCAAGAACCAGCCAAAACACCCATGTGGCTATAACACCAATGAGGCTATACCGATAGAGCAGGGACTGTGAGCCTAGGCAAAGCTTACTCTAGATCAATGGTTCTCAACGTGAGGGCCCCAATCCCTTTAGGGGAACTGGGGTGGGGAGTGGGGCTAAGGTCATCAGAAAATACATATATTTACAGTATGATTCACAACAATAGCAAATGAAGTAGCAATGAAGATAATTTTGTGATTGAGGATCACCGCGACACGAGAAACTTCTTAAAGGCTCACAGCGTTCGGAAAGCTGAGAACCATTGCTTAGATCATCCCTAACAATGCCCACAATCAACCTTGAAAAGTCCACAGCAGGAGTTTTAAGGCTGAACACTCTCAAGTTGAAAAAATGGACTTGGAAACTATTTCTGACTTCCAGAAATCTTTGCTAACAAAGCAAAAGAATACTGGAAGGACTTAGTAACAGCAGCTGGGTGAATCAATGACCTTGATCAAAGACTAGTCAAAATTATCTAATAGGGGATGGAGGAAAATTAGACTATAGCCAGACCCATGGAACAGCCTGAAATTAATGTAGCATTTGTATAGTTGAAGCCCCAGGAGAAATACAGATTGAAAAACATCAGAAGTATTTGAAGAGGAGATGAGTAGATGTCTTGCTAGTTAGGAGTGCTTCCTGCCCTTGCAGAGGACCAGAATTTAGTTACTGGCATCGTCATTGGGTCGTTGGGTGGCTCACAACCACATATAACTTCAGCTCCAAGGATCCAATGCCTTCTTCATGTCTCCTCGGGGTAACCCACATTAGTAAGAAAAAAAAAAAAACAACCCTACTTTTTTTTCAAGAAAGGGTTGTAGCCTTGGCTATCCTGGACTCACTTTGTAGACTAGGCTGGCTTTAAACTCAGAGATCTGCCTGCCTCTGCCTCCCTGAGTGCTGGGATTATGGTCATGCTCCACCACACTCAGCTAAAAAAATGAATATTTTTTAAATTTATTTTTTTCTTTATTGCAACTTATTCACTTTGTATCCCAGCTGTATCCCCCTCCCAACTCCACCCTCCCTCTCTCTTCTCCTCCCATGCCCCTCCCCCAGTCCACTGATAGGTTCTCCTCCCTTTCTATCTGACCCTGGCCTATCAGGTCTCATCAGGACTGGCTGCATTGTCTTCCTCTGTGGCCTTGTAAGGCTGCCCCATTCAGGGGGAGGTGATCAAAGAGCACCCCTGTCAGAGACAGCCCCTGTTCTCCTTACAAGGGATCATCCTGAGTGAGGTATCCTAGAAGCAGAAAGACACACATGGTATATACTCACTTATAAGTGGATATTAGACATATAATATAGGATAATCATACTAAAATCTGTATAACCAAAGAAGCTAAGCAAGGAGGAGGACACAGGGTAAGATGATCAATCCTCACTCAGAAAGGAAAACAGGATGAACATCGGAAGAGGGAGAAAACAGGGAACAGGAAAGGAGCCTACCGCAGAGGGACTCTAAAAGACTCTATCCAGAAGAGTATTAAAGCAGATGCTGAAGCTCTTGGCAGACTTTGGTCAGAGTGCAGGCAATCTTATGAAAGAAGGGAGAGATGGAAAGACCTGGAGAGGACCGGAGCTCTACAAGGAGAGCAACAGATAAAAAGCAAACAAAAAACTGGGCCTAAGGATCTTTTCTGAGACTGATACTCCAATCAAGGATCATTCATGGAGATAACCTAGAACCCCTGCACAGATGTAGCCCATGGCAGCTCAGTCTCTAAAAAAATAAATCTTAAAAAAAAAAAAAATTAAAACATTTAAAGAAATAACAGCCCAAAGTGTCTCCAATACATTAGATAGATTTGGTCCTAAGCTGGGAGAACTGTCACAGACTACACATTTGGAAGAATCTAAGCCTCTGGAGTCCTCAAGGAAGTAGAAGATGGATTAAAGGGGGTAAGTAGGGAAAACACATATCTTAAAAGATTTGTGTGTATGAAATTAAAGTAAGAACACTTAAATTGAGTGATGTGTCAAAGCCTTGGTCAGTCTGAACTTTCACAAGAGGATCTATAAACTACCTAGGGTCTACTGTGGCTGCCTTTTTTATATGCTTTAATTCATTGAATCCATAGATATCCATATATAATCCATATATAAATGTGTGTGTGTGTGTGTGTGTGTGTGTGTATCTCCCACAACAAAGTACTCTTTATTATCTTCCATTTTCCAGATGATACCATTTAGGCTCAGAGAGGTTCTCTCATTTGTCTAAAGTGGAATACCTGATCAGGGATGAAGTTGAAATTCAATGCCAGGGATGATCCCAAATCCAGGCTCCTGCCGGCTGTGCTGTGTCCTGCCTCCATCCAGGCTGTCATTCAGTGTCTCTTCCCCCATGAGGAAGCACTAGTTTCAGGTTTTCCCTCCAGCAGGGAAGGGTGGGGAGTAAGGAAGAGAACGTGACTTACTTTGAGATTCCACAGCAGGCAAAGGGCCAGCTGGGACTTCCAAAGGCTGCTGAGACACGGAAGCCTTTGTTGTCTTTGCTATTGTTGTTAAATACTGCGCACTAAGAGTTTGCATTTCCAAAGGCTCTTTAGATTTTGGAACAAACTAAAAATTCAGGGTTCAGGAGAAGGATCTAGACCTTTATGGTAGGCATCATGGAAGAGACCTATAATCCCCAAACTCAGAAACAGAAGAATTATAAGCTGGAAGCCAGCCTAGGCTACATAGTTTCCTGTTTCAAATTAAATTAAATTTAAATAAATAATAGCCAGGGGAGTGTGCTCGTGGGTACTGTACAGGTAGTATGCAGGTTTGTATCCAGGACAATTACATCATGCGAAGCCAGAAAGACACGCAGGTCAGGTGAATATCAAAACTGCACTAACAGAGTAGGTAATCAGACGTCCAAGAATAAACAAAGGTTCAAGTGGATTCACGGAGAGTTTTCTAAGTGTCTGCTACATTTCAGACACTGTGTTTATCCTCACTCTGTTAATCAAGAGTCTTTTTGCAGAAGAGAGACAAGCAAGGAGGCAAATCAGGAGGGTATATGAGAAATGGTTGACACTTTTAAAAGTGGGGTGGTTAGTGTTGTCACCTGGACAGAATCTGGAATCACCTGACAATTGCAAAGCTAGGGAGACTCACGGGCCAGATGTAGCTCTGGGCATGCCCGTCGGGGAATTGACTTGACTGTGTGACCCATCCACTGTGATTGTCGCTCTAGGACCCGGAACTACGTAGGCAGGGAGAGGGCGCTGAGCAGTGTGCATGCGCGTTGTATTCTTTCTCCGGATTCAGACGCGGTCTGAGCTGCTGCTTCTGGTACCTGCCGCCTTCCTTCACCAATATACGGTGAACCAAAGAAAGGAGACTCTTTCTCCCTTACGTTCCCTTTATCAGGATTGGTTTTTTTTTATTTGTTTGTTTTTTAAATCGCAGCAACAAGAAAAGTAGATTAGAAGGATCTAAGTTACATGGAAGGGAGAAATTAACTTGAAAGGAAGATGAAGGAGTCACTTACATTTACAGTCATTTGTTCCATGGACACATTCTGAACAAAATCGAAATGTTGTAATGGGCCACAGCACAGATGAATTAAACTACTTTATGAGATGGTAAAAAAGAGAGAGAGACAGAGAGAGCCCATGGCAATTCAGTGTCCAAGTGGATTCCATAGTAATGGGAACAGGGACTGTCTCTGACATGAACTGATTGGCCTGCTTTTTTGATCACCTTCCCCTGAGTGGGGAGCAGCCTTACCAGGCCACAGAGGATGACAATGCAGCCACTCCTGATGAGACCGAATAGACTAGGATCAGAAGGAAAGAAAGGAAGACCTCCCCTATCAGTGGACTTGGGGAGGGGCATTCGTGGAAAAGGGGGAGGGAGGGAGGGATTGAGAAGGGAGGAGGAAGGGAGCTACAGGGGGGATACAAAGTGAATAAAGTGTAATTTTAAAAAAAAGAGGCATTCTAGGCAGAGGAAACTACACGTACGTATGGGAATCACTCTGGAGTGAGCGCTCTGTCACCACTGGGAGTGGATGTGAGGAGATGTCACCTGAGGACAAAGCCAGGACAGCTCCTGAAAGGCTTTGATCCTACGTCCAGTTTACATCCTCATTTTATACTCTCAATCCACAAGGTGGGGCAGGGAAACAAGCAAGATTTGCCTGTTTGGCGTCAGCAGGTGGTTAAGGGCAGCGAGCCATTGTTTCATGTGTTTTTTCCAGGTCATTCTGCTCCGGGTAGCAAGTGAAGCCAAGCCAACAGGCAATCACTCATACATCAGTATATGATAGCTGAGTTTTCTACCTTATTCTGCTTCTATACAAAAGGTCATGGTGTGTCTAGTGAACTCTGAGCAATTCTGAATTGTAGAGAATACCAGGTGAAGGAGGAAAGTTACAAACACAGCTGACGCTCTTACCATGAATTACACTAAGTAATTCACGCTATGCGTAGAGTCCCATAATTCAGCTATCTGCAAGTAACAGCTTAAGTAGATTCGTCAGAGTTCAAACCACAGATTCTGTCTACATATAATTAGTTCTTCAAAAACAGTCCAAAATGGGAGTGCCCAAAACCACGCTTAAAACAGAGAGCCTCAGAAGATTGGCACTGTACTCTCAGTAAGAGCCATTTTAAAGAAGGGTGGGGGGAGCAAGGAAGACAGATGAAAGTGGCAGGAGGAGGAGAGACAGCAGAAAAACCTTTCTTGTGTCACATCATAGTGTTATTTTTGTTGATATAATCCAACACAAGATAGGATGTACAATGATCAGCTCACTAGCTGCCTCAGATACTTGTCACTTGTTTTCGTTGAGAACATTCAAGTTCCGGACTGGGGCTGCACTTCAGTTGATACAGTGACCGCCTAGCATGCACAGAACTCCAAGTGTGATTCCTTCCCTAAAAATCCAGTGCTGGGGAGGAAGAGACAGGGTGATCCAAAGTTCGAGGCCATCTTTAGCCATATAGTGAGCTTGAGGCCAGCCTGAGGTACATGAGAGCTTTTAACAAAATCAGGCTAACCTAGACCACACAAATTCTATTCGCCACATTGAAGTGTGCCTTTAATCCCAGCACTCAGGGAGACAGAGGCAGGCAGATTGCCGTGAGTTTGAGGCCAGCCTGGTCTACAAAATGAGTCAAGGACAGCCAAAGCTATGCAAAGAAATTCTGTCTTGAACCTCCTCCCCCCCAAATTTATTTTTATAAGCATCATATAACTGTGTAAATGTTTATAAGTCACTTACATCTGAAGTATAATCTTCAGGTTGCTATAAGACGTTATCCCAGTAATATGTAGTCTGATACATATATTCTATTAAATTATATCTTTATACATATTTTAATTTGACTTCGGGATAAGTAAAAGTTTTGATTTTTAATAATGTATGTGTTCATGATCAAGTGTATGGGGTGTGAGTGTGGGAGGGTCACATAAGTGTTCATGTGTGTGTGGCAGCCAGAGCTTGACATCAGGTAGCCTCCATTGCTGTCTACCTTTGCTTTTGAGGCAGGGTCTCTCACTGGGCCTGGAGCCCATGGATTCAGCTAGACTGGCTAGCCCGTAAGTCCCAGGGACTCTCCTGTCTTTGTGTCTTCTGTGCTGTGATTGGACACACATTGCCACAACCAGCTTCTTACAGTACGCTTGGCTTATGAACTCGGGTCCTCCTGCTTGTACGGCAAGCCCTTTACCAACAGAGCCATCTTCCCCGCTCCAAGAATTCTACCTGTGGTTCAAATAGCATTTCATCATAGAATTCCCAGAAGTTGCATTCATGTCTAAATTTAGTGTGTAGCCTCATAAAGTACCTTAACGCCATTTGGCAACATATATTCGAGACTTTACATTTACTTGTGTGTGTGTGTGTGTGTGTGTGTGTGTGTGTGTGTGTGTGTGTTCGGGGTAGGGTTGATGGTACAGGTGGAGGTCAGAGGACAACTTGCAGGAGCTGTTCTGTCCTTCCGCTGTGTGAGTCCCGGCCGTCAAACTCAGGTTGTCAGGCTGAGGGGCAAGGACCTCAACCCACTGACCCATCTTCCCAGCACAACACGGATATTTTTACCATACAAAGAATTACATGTGTTGGTAGCCATACAGACATGAAAACCATAAAAAATAAACTTAAAAAAAAAATCCAGCGCTAGGGGTAGACAACCTTCCTATGAGTTGTCTGTCAGAGAGGCTAGTGAGGGCCCCAAAGTGATAAAGATTAATGTCCTTGCTGTTAGTTGCCCGCCAGAACTAGATGGTGAGACCCGATCTCTGTAAGACGCCACATGCTTTTGTTTCAGTAAGTGGAGAAATCAAACAAACTGAGCTGGATTTCTTCCTATTGTCTAGATACCTGCGTAGTGCTTTCTGGCACTACGCAGGCTTCTGGAGACCTGTCATCAACTGTCTTACTCAGCTGTGACCCTGCCTAATATGTGATGGACCTTCCGGACAGGGTGTGTCTAATGGTTCGATAATGGCAAGTCTGTTAAGGGGTAACCAATGGCATTCTTACTGGATCTGAGGCCTGCTCTACAGGAGGGACTTCATACCTGATGCTAGGAGCCTGTTAAAAGCCGTGGCCCAGAGAGTCAGTCATAGGTACTAACATGGAAGCGACTGCTATTGCTTTGCTAAGTGGATGGGGTGTGCCCATCAAATTGCCTTCTAAGCATGTATGTGAATGCCCATAAATTAGCACTGCTGTCTGCTTGGTCATACAAGCTTCTTTTTACGGTGGGCAGCAGTTCCTACAGAGAGTCAGAACGGGTCGGAGTGCAAAGAGTAAGTTATTCAGAATTCTCAGCCCTGATGGGGCCTCAAGAGGATGCTCTTCCAAGCAACATGGAATAGGAAGGGGAAAAAATGTAAGAGCTGGAAGAAGAAGAAGAGTGTTATTGTTGTCTTCTAGGCACGAAACGGCCAGTGTATTATTGAACTCACAGCACCTATAATTATCTGCATAAGACCTGCACCCAGTTTTTGCAGTCAGTACCCCTTCCTGGAGAGCTGAGAGGGTCATGAAGCACCACTCTTCCCTGGAGATCTGTAGGCAGTTAACATGAAAAGATCTCTCCACATGTAGAACCAGTCTTTCCATCCCTTAAATTTAAAGTTTAAGTTTGCATAGAAAAAAAAAATAGTATAGAGATTTTCTGGCATTTAAACAGACATCTTTTAATGATTTAATCACCCTTTAGGTCCAGGCTATTCGTTTTCTGTCTTTGTGGTAAGACCTGGCAGCATGGTTCCTTTGCTCACTGCAGAAAGCATAAGATAAACATCTCACCTGGATCCTGACTGCTAGCGCTGACAAGGGTTGGCATCGCCTAGAATCCCATCACAAAAAAGGGAAATTTAACATAAAACTCTTTGAAAAACACGAATTCATGAATTTATATGTATCACAATCTCTATAAAAGTCTCACATACTATTTCTGGAAAATAAATACACAGGAATGATCTAATGAAAGCATTTAGAGTTATTTTGATTTATTTCTCTCTCTCTCTCTCTCTCTATATATATATATATATATCATCAAACTTATGCTTGAGAGCCTCCATACATCAAGAAAATTTCACAAAGCCATCATATTTGAATTTTTATGCATTCATTTTAAAATGCATTTAAAATATTGCATTTTGATTCACATGAAGAATTTTGTATTCTCACATTTTTATTATCCTGGATGACTTAGGGAAAGAGAATAAAATTTATTTCTAGAATCTGTTTTAGAAGAAAATCTTTATTAAAATCTATGTAATGAATGCAAAATTTTGTCACTTAACGAGACTTTCCTCTTAGGAGTCAACTCGTGTGTTATGTAAACAAGCAATAGAAGGCTTTCTGTGAAGTAGGTAGGTACCTAGCTACACTTTCAAACACTTGCTGTAGAAGAACAGATATTTCCTTTTTGTTTGTTTGCTTTATTTTTCAAGACAAGTTTTCTCTCTGTAACCTTGGCTGTCCTGAAACTTCCTCTGTAGACCAGACTGGCCTTGATCTCACAGAGATCCACCTGCCTCTGCCTTCCCAGTGCTGGGACTAAAGGAGTGAGCCACCTCCAAACAGATATTTCTTGATGTTGTATTTAAAGTACTTTCATGTTTTAGTAAACATTTGCAATACACCTAAACATTCTATTTTATAGAGTTTCAAGGAATTAAGAGCTTACATTTATAAGGCAGGAAGGAGAGATTTACCAGCTCTTTGACCAGAGAGTTAAATTCCATAAATTCCAACTATGTTTATGACAACCCAAAACAAATTAGCATCAGCCTCACTCTCTCTCTCTCTCTCTCTCTCTCTCTCTCTCTCTCTGATTGTACTTTCCCACCTGCCACCGAAACAAAGCCAGGGGTTGAAGGTTGAACCTTTCTTAAATTAAATCTGCACTTTATTTGGAAAACTGCAAACCGAGCAGTCAGGGAACACCTGCTTTAGAGGACAGAGAGATGGATGGGGACATTTTAACCTTCCATGTCATAACGACCTGCTGCCCACAGTTTAGCAAGGAATCTGTCCGCACTTGTCATTAACTTAGCCACACACACTGCTAATGGTTTGTTACACTTTAACTCCAGCCCTCACGCTCCAGGAGGGGACAAGGTTAATCCTTGTCAAAATCTGCTTTATTAGCATTACAGGAAGTGTCCGAGCCAAAGCTTCCACAGGAGGAGGAAGAGAGCAAGGAATGACAGTGAGACAGAAACGGACCTCATGGGTCTGAGGTGACTGAGGCAGGAGAAAAATACCGTGAACCTTAAGAGGCTATGAAAAAGGAGAGAAATTTCCTCAACTGGTGGTCAGGTTACAATAATGGCTCTCAGCCTTCCTAACGCTGTGGCCCTTTAATATAGTCCTTCATGTTGTGGTGACCCCCAACCATAAAATTATTTTCGTTGCTGATTCATAACTAATGTTGCTACTGCTATGAATTGTGAAGTAAATATCTGTTTTTTTCAATGATCTTAAGGAACTGGTGAAAGTATTGTTTGACCCGTGACAGGGTCACGACCCACAGGTTGCGAACCTCTGGGTTAGCGGAAGAGCAGCAGGAGCCCCAGCCCTGCTACCAACTGCTTAAGGCTTTTCCCTGCACAGCTGAAAATTTGTGATTTTTCTAAGAATCTCGCCAGAAAACACCTGTGCAACTCCAGCGGCCCCCTAGTTGCCTGTTACCAGATGAGACTCCATCCCAGGCATCTCGGAGCCACAATGTAACCTCACTTACTGAGTCAGAGAAATGGGGGCGGGTGGAGATGGTTCTTGCTCCTGAGGTTTAATTTAAAAGCCACCAGAACAGTCAATCTGGCGACGCTACGGTAATTAACCACAACTCTCCTCGGAGAGCCCATGTTCACACTTGAGTATGTCTTATCTTTCCCAGGCATCGTTTTTTCCTTCGCCTTCACAATCAAAATTGATGTTAAAAATGTCTAAACGGGCTGGGTGGTGGCGGCACAGGCCTTTAATTCTAGCATGGGGTGGGGGGGGCGGCGTAGGCAGGTGGATCTCTAGGTTCAAGGCCAACCTGGTCAACAAAGTGAGTTCCAGGAGAGCCAGGGCTACACAGAGAAACTCTGTCTTGCAAACCAAAATAAACTCTAACTCTTTCACAGAGAAGCCCACACACATGCTCTCGAGTGTGCTTTTATTCCTATGTTCCATTCTACTTTTAATAAAATCTTGACCCTATTTTACACTAGCTAATCCTGAATTAATTTCTTCGCCAAAGTCATGAATTTGGGTTTGCCTGAGCCTAGGGCTCTAAAAGATTTTTAAAAACTGCTGAGAAACGTAGCGTGGAGCTGCCTCAGCCCCCTTCCTGTTGACATGATCACTGACCGGAAGGACAAGGGTAAGCTCCACACGGATTGGCTGCCTTTGGCCCCCAAACTGGCCTGTGTGAGCCACTGGCTAGAGATGAGAAAGAAGACAGGGTTTAAGCATGGCGACAGGTTGCTGGCACGCTCTGTAAAGCAGTTTAAAGATTCAGTTCTTGTTCCTGTTTGTTGCCATCCCTGACAGTCAGCAGTGAGCTCTGGTGTTTTGGTTGTTAGGATTTTGGAACCAAATCTGCTTCTGGGTTGCCTAGCAACTTATGATGTCATTATGTGTCAGTGGCCAGGTGGCCATATCTGGAAGGCGTGGTTACCTTGCCCCTTAAAGGGACACCCCAACACGTGGTCTCTCTCTTGGCCCCTCTTGGCATTTTCTCTCTTGCTCCTCTTCCCTTTCTCTATCAGGGCGCCCCCTTCTCTTTTTCCCCATCATGTCCTGCTCTCCCTTCTCTCCCTCACTCCATCTCCACCTAATAAACTTCTTTATATAAGATCTGTTGTACATCTAATCGTCTTAATTTAGTTTGTCCCGTATCCTTACACTGGTCACACTATGAATTGCTGTTTCATGTTGTTTTGTTTGGTTTTGCTTTTGTTTTCTTTTGTTTTAACAGTGTCTCACTGTGCAGCCCTGGATGACCTGGAACTTACTATGTAGACCAAGCTGGCCTGGAATTCAGACTCACAGAGATCTGTCTCCTGAGTGCTGACATTAAAATAAAGCATATGCCGTCACGACTGGCCACGCTTCTTTGTGCAATGGACGGTGGGTAACACAAAAACTCACAACTGGTAAGAGGGCAAATAGTGCCTTTGTAATACTCAGCTATGACTGGGACTATCACACTACAACACCCAAGGATCAAGGACCATGCAGGGAAGGGGAGGAAGCCAGCAGCCAGAAGTAATCCAAGCAGAACAGTGTCTTCTTGACATGACAGGAATGTTGCCCTCAAGAAATCACAGTAGCGTGGATGCCTGCATAAGATCAAGCCAAAACAAAAAGAAAAGCAGCGAAACTGCTGGAGATCCAAGGATTTTTAAAATTAAACCAACAATCAATGCAATATATAACACACATCTGAACTTGTGAGCCCAAATAAACCTTTTCCCCTCTTAGGTCACACCTGTCGGGTATTTTGTCTCAGCAGCAACAACAAAGCTAGTACAGCTGCTGACACTGAGGACTCAGAATCCTTTAGAGGACGCTTGAGATGAGGGCATAGCATCATGTCTTTTTCCTAGATGACCTCAATGTAATTAAGAAAAAAAATTATTATAGAACCTTGTGATGGTTAGTTGTGTTTGTTTGTTTGCTCTTTGTCAACCTTTCATCTGGGAAGTGAGAATGACAACAGGGAAAATACCTCTGGAAGAGTGGCCTGCAGACAAGCCTTTGGGGCATTTTCTTGAGGAATGATTGATGTGGGAGGGCCCAGCCCACTGTGGGTGGTGCCACCCCTGGGCAGAGCTAGCCATGGAGAGCCATCCCGGTTTCCCTCAGGGATGGACTGTAAGTTGTAGGCAGAAGTAAACTCTTTTGGTCATGATGCAGGTCACAGCAACAGAAAACAAACGAAGACAAGCCCCTCTCTGCAGGACTCCAGGAGCCACTGGCGCCTGTTCTCAGTCTTTATTTTATCAGGGAACTTAGTGGTGGGCTTTGGGTATATACTTTTAATAGGGAACCCTTCTTTATGGTTGCAGCTCTTAAAGAAGCAGCAAGGGAAAACTATGTGCAGGTTTTAGTTTAGTCGGCAGCGAGGGCCTTTGGGTGGGTGGAATGTAGATGCATCTTTCATTCAGATAAAAAGCACATGAGAACCAGTCCACAGCCTTCCGTGGGGTTAGCTTCGTATCTCCACACAAAGATTCTCAGAGAACCTGCCTGTACACTTTCCTAGGATCTGATCCATCACGGCGGATGCTACATGTGTTCTTTGCCGAGCATGGACGTATGCCAAGCACGCTTCTCGTTCCTCTCGCTGCAACAAGAATGATTACAGCCTCACTGAGGTGCCCCTGTATTGCAGCAATAGCAAAACGCAACCAGATACAGCCACATCTAACCACCTTGAGCATCGTTCCTCTTGGAGACCACAATAGCCAGTGCTATAATTAGTTACTTAATCAGTCTGGGCTGGGAAAGCACCCGGAATGTGATTCTTGCACCAAATATCCAGCAGATGACTGGTGGCTGACTTAAAAATTCAGAACCACAACTCCTGAATGTCTGTAACTGTACACGATGCTTTCTGATCACTTGCCAAGAATAGAGTGGGCAGCTCCTGCCTACACGCGACAATACTAGATGTTAATGTTGAGGGCTTTATATAGGATATGGTTCATGAAATACAAATTATTTCCATGAAGGTAAATATTAGTAAGTCCATTTTCTCCATTAATTTATTTACTCACTTTACAATCTGATTGCAGCCCCCTCTTCTCCTCCTGGTCCCATTCTCACACTCCCTCCTCC
This sequence comes from Meriones unguiculatus, assembly GCF_030254825.1. Classification (NCBI taxonomy): domain Eukaryota; kingdom Metazoa; phylum Chordata; class Mammalia; order Rodentia; family Muridae; genus Meriones; species Meriones unguiculatus. The sequence continues at coordinate 45,197,225 of NC_083349.1, forward strand.
CCCATTTCCTCTTCCCCTTCTCCTCAGAGAAGGGGAGCCTCCCCATGAGTACCAACCTGCTGTGGCACATCAAGTCTCAGGAGGACTAAGTGTACCCTCTCCCACTGAGGCCAGACAAGGCAGCCCAGCGAGGGGAAAGGGATCCAAAGGCAGGCAACAGAGTCAGAGGCAGCCCCTGCCCTAATTGCTAGGGGGCCCGCATGAAGACCAAGCTGCACATCTGCTACATACGTGTAAGGGGTGTAGGCCCAGCCCATGCATGCTCAGGAGGGATACACACAGAGCAGAGAGGGAGGAAGGGGAGGCCTACCTAGCCAGCCAGAGCAGTCAAAATAACCGTGGCAAGCCATGGCGTGACACTGCAGCCACATCGCCCTCATGACTAAGTATATCAAACATTTCTTTAAGTGTTTCTCACCCATTCAAGATGCCTCTGTTGAGAATTCTCTGTTTAGCTCTGTGCCCCATTTTTTCAATTGGATTATTTGGTTTGTTCCTGTTAAATATCTTAAGTTCTTTATATATTTTGGATATTAGCCCTCTGTTGAATGTAGGCTTAGTGAAGATTTTTTTTTTCATTCTGTAGGCTGCAGTCTTGTCCTATTGACAGTGTCCTTTGCCTTGCAGAAGCTTTTCAGTTTCATGAGGTCCCATTCATTAATTGTTGCTCTTAGTGCCTAAGCTGTTGGTATGTTACCACTTGCACTGTTGGATATTTGGTGTCATCCCTGACTTGTATGTACTTGACAATGGTAGCATATCCTAGTAAAGACATCAAAATCTATGTCCCCAGTCATAGTTAGATTCTCTACAGGGGAAAAACTACAGAAAGGACTGACGTTTGGCCTCTTGTGGTCTAATGTCATATTTTGCTGTGTTATTTGTGATGGCTGTTGAAGACATGCGATCACTTCTACCTTTCTACCAGACAGAAGCAACATCCGTGTCCTCTAATTGGACTTTATGATTTCTCAGTGAACATCTATGGAACTATGGACCACATGTTTTGTTTTCTCCCTGATAAAACTTCTAGTCATTTTTCATCAGTTTTAGAGGCAAGGACAGTAAAGACTAGATCTCTAGCTAGCTTCTGCTTAAATTCAATGATTCTTAGCTATTTTAAATCTTCATATAATGTTTCATCTTATTGCTTACAGTCCAGAATAGGACCTGAAGCAGGGGCCATGGAGAAACACTGGCTACTGGCTTGCTTCCCAAGGTTTTCTCAGCCTGCCTTCTTACTCAGCCACGACCACCTGCCCAGGATTGGCACTGCCTACGGTAGGGTGTGCCCTGCCCTCCACATCAATCATTAATTAAGAAAATGCCCCACAGAATTGCTTACAGACTAATCTAATGGAGGCATTTTCTCAATTGAGGTTCCTTCTTCTTCGATGGCTCTAGCCCTGCGTCATGTTGACATAATCCTAATCAGAACAAGGAAAAGGGTAAACCCCTTTTATTTATCTTACAACTCCCTGGCAACAGTTTGTGATCACTGCGAAGTCAGAGCAGGAAGTCAGAGCAGGGGTGTTGGAGCCTGGAACAAGACTGGGGACTATGGAAAAAATTGACTTAATGCTTTCCATGGCTTACTGTGGTGGTTTGAATAGGAATGGCCCCCGTAGACTCATGTGTTTGAATGCTTGCCTCATAGAAAGTGGCACTATTAGGAGGTGTGGCCTCCTTGGAGTCGGTGAGGCCTTGTTGGAGGATGTGCGTTACTGTGGGGTGGGCTTTGAGGTCTCCTGTGCTCAGGGTACAGCAGTGTGGGCCCAGTCTCCTCCTGCTGCCTGCAGATCAAGATGTAGAACTCTTGGCTCCTCCAGCACCATGTCTGTCTGCATGCCGCCATGCTTCCCACCATGATGATAATGGACTGATTCTCCCAATTAAATGTCTTCCTTTATAAGAGTTGCCTTGGTCATGGTGTCTCTTCACAGCAATAAAATCCAACCTAAGACACTTACTCGGCTATCTTTCTTATCCAGCCCTAGACCGCCTTCCCACATACAGCTGGGCCCTCTTATATCAATTAGCAATCAAGGAAGTGCCCTACACAGGCATGCCCAGAGACCAATCTAATGGAGCCACTTCCTGGGATGGGTTGACTCAACCCAAGCAAGTCTAGTTTGCTTCAATGTAACAAAAACAAACCAGCATACTACCTCTCAAAGCCCTTTCATGAATCCCAGGTTAAAACTGTTGTAAAACTAGCGTTAGCCCCCTGTGCTATGGTTTTTGGGGTTAGGAAGTGCTGCAGGCCTGGATGTGGCTGACACAGTTTGACCTCACAGTGGATTTGCTCTTTAGCTCTCTTTCTCTTCTAGAGACTTGCTCCAGCCACTCCTATCCTATCTTTCTCCTGTCTCCCTTGTCACTGTTGTCATTGTCTTCCCCGCCCATTATTGCTCTTTGCTTTAATTGCTGATTTGGGTAGCAGTGGAGTCATATTGCTCAACTATAGAAAACGGAGTCCCACCCACGCCTCCTGCCTACCCACCACTCAGCAGCTGCTGAAGAGAAGTTAGCAGGGGCCTTCAAGGCTGTGTGGTGCTGCTGAGATCTGTCCCCTCATCCTTAGCCTGCTTCTTCAATCCCACGCCCCCTGCAGAGAACAAAGAGAGGAATTATATGTACAAAAGCATTGGGGAGCAAGCCCAGGGACTCCTGGGAAGGCCTGAAAGGAGATGAGTACATTATCAAGCAAGTGACTTTAAGTATCACATAGCCATTATGACTTCTTGGTGCTCTTTCCCTGGCTCCATTCTTCTCCAATGCAGAGCCAATTTTGCTCTGTCCACAACCTTTTCTTCATCCTGATAAACATACAAAAGGCCTCAAAGTCAAAGGTACCCCCACTGGAAAAAGAATTAAGAACCTTCATTATAATTTCAAGATAAGTTCTGATGAGTCACCTCAATCCCAAACCAAGTGGTTTATCACAGGATTTCTTCAAAGCACACAGTATTTCCAGGAAGCTAACATTTATCAGGTCATGAACAGTGAGGGTAAGTGGTTATTTTCTACATTTTTGCTATTCAAAGTATGTCACCTGGAGCAGCAGCCTGAGCATCCCCTGGGGAGTTGTTAGAGAGGCTGACTTGCAAGCCCTTCCCAAGGATTTCCATCGGAATTGCATTTCAAGCAACATCCTCAGGTGATCTGCCTGCCCATTAAAGCGTCCTCCACCACCATCTCATAGTCTTCCCACCTACCCAGGAGTTGTCTTGGAGTTCCCGAAACTGCGGTGGTCAGTAGTGTCCTGGAGGCCTCCTTATTTTTCTGAGTTAATTTTGTATCCAGCCACTTTGCTGCAGGTGTTTGTCAGCTGTAGGAGTTGCCTGGTAGAATTTTGGGGGCCACTCAGGTATACTATCGTAGTATCTGTGAGTAGGGATACTTTGACTTCTTCCTTTCCTATTTGTATCCCTGTGATCTTCTTCAGTTGTCTTATTGGTCTTGCTAAAACTTCAAGTACTGTATTGACTAGAGGCGGGGGTAGCATAGTCTGGTCCCTGATTTTAGTGGAATTGCTTTAACTTTCTCCCCATTTAAGTTGACGTTGGCGATTGGCTTGCTGTCTATTGCCTTTATTGTGTTTAGGTACGCACCTTGTATCCCTGATCTCTCCAAGACTTTTATCATGAAGGGCTGTTGACTTTCATCAAAGGCTTTATCAGCATCTACTGAGATGATTACGTGTTGTTGTTGCTGTTTTTCCTTTCCATTTGTTGTGGACTTGGTGGGGGAGGGGAACAGGAGGGATCAAATTGGGAGAGGACAGAAGGAGAGAGTTCTGGAGGGAAAAATGGAATTGGTGAGGGGTCATCTCTGGAATGAGCTGGAAACCTGGGACAGTGGAAAGTCCCATGAATTTATGAGGATGATCCTAATTAAGACTCCTAGCAATGTGGTGGGGGGCTATGGAACTTGAAATGGCCATCAGCTGTCACCAGAAAAGACTTGCAATGGAGGGGTTAGGACAACAACCCAGCCACAAAGCCTTTGACCCACAGTTTCTCAGGGATAAAGACAGATTAGAAAGCGAGGGAATGGCCAACCAGTGACTAGCCCAACCTTGAGAGAGAAACCGCCCATAACACTATTGATGAGATTCTGCTGTACTTGCAGACAGACGCCTAGCAAAACTGTCATCCGAGAGACTTCACCCAGCAACTGATCGAAACAAACGCAGAGACCCACAGCCAAACATTAGGCAGAGCTTGGGAAATCCTGTGGAAGAGAAGACGGAAGAACTGAAGGAGCCAGAGAGGTCAAGGACACCACAAGGAAACATACAGAACCAACTAACCTGGGCACATAGGGGCCCACAGAGACTGATCCGCCAACCGTGGGATGGATGTAGGCCCGATGCACATATGTAACAGTTATACAGCTTGGTCTTCATGTGGGATTCCTAGCAGCAGGAGCAGGGGCTGTCTCTGACTCTGTTGCCTGCCTTTGGATCCCATTCCCCTAACTGGGCTGTCGTGTCTAGCCTTAGTAGGAGAAGATGCAACTTGATATGCTAAGGCTATTTGATATCCATGCTACCATTTTCTGACAGGAAAGGGAGGAAGGGGACTGGTAGGAGGCAAGAAGGTGAGACGGAGGAACTGGGATGAGAGGAGGAGTGGAAGCTGCCATTGAGATGTAAAGTAAATTAATTAGTTAATTAAAATATAGTGTCCTGGAGAACATTGCCCCTTCCTTCCCAATCCTTCCCTCCTCCTGTGAGCTCCAGTCTGCAGAGTGGATCAATTTGGAGGCTAGGTCCTTTGATTCTTCTGAGAGGTTCTTAGCCTAGTCCCTCTCCCCATCTCCATAACCACCATCTGAGACTTAGTGTTCAAGCCCCTCTCATGCCTCCCTGCCATATATCTTAGGCTCTGGAAGAGGAGAGGAACTCCTAAGAGTTGTCTCTTTGGAGTGTGTGAACCAGGCACTGTGCTAAAGGCTTTATTATGTATTGTTTTCATTCAACCTCATTAAAACCGTGAAAGCAGCAGTCTTATCCCCAATTATAATCGACAAAACTGAGACCCAGGAAGGCTAAGTACCTTGTAAAAGACTGAATGATGGGTCAGAAGGCAGAAGCAAAACCAAGTGGTCACTGCTGCTCCCCTGGAGCCATGCTGCCTTTCTCCCATAGCTACAGTGTTGGGTGGATTTCTAGAACTCTTTGCTGGATGCTCAGGTCAAGGTATTTATCTATATTTGTATGTGTATCTCCTAGAGGCTTTTCCCCCCTCAATCCTTTCCCCCGTGCAGCCCACATCAGAGGCTAGTAACTGACAGGTAAATTATAACACAGGGAGATGTGAGCCACAGCAGTGCTGTGTGTGGGGTGCTTTAGCATTGCTGGGAGGAACAGCTACCTCAGCCCCGGGCATGGGGTTTATTTCATTTGATGCCATAGCCAAGTTGTGAGGGAAAGGATGAGGAAAAGCATATCTGAGTACGGGAAACAAGGAATGGCGAGATCAGAGGTGAGGGAACACGTGGTTGCTTCAGGGACTGAAGAGAACTACCTGGCAGCTGGAGTAGAATGAGGGATAGACTGTGGGACATGAGAGGAAAAGAGGTCCAATGCAAGCAGTATCTGTGTCATTACGAACCTTAGAAACCATGGAAGGGGTTGTTCCTTGCCTTGGGGACAAGGGATGTCACCAGAGTTTTCAGAGTAGGAACCATATGAGCACGGTGTTCTTAAAAGATGGCTTTTTCATGAATTAAAGAGAGAGCCTGAAAGAACCAGAGAGTTAGAAGGCAAGTAAAGCCATCCGGATGGGAGGTGATGGTGGCCCAAACCGGAAGAGTAGCAGGAGAGTTAGCAGACACCCGGGTAAGAGTATCTAGGCAGAGATCATAACAGAGCTTCCTTAGTAGGCACAGAGAGTGGATGCTCTCCAGTTTGGCTATTGACATTAGCAGTACTACATGCTGGGTGGAGGAAACAGCCCTCCTATGGGTTAACACTGTGTTTTCTATTAAGGAGACTGCTGTGCTTGCCTTTGTCACAATCACAGCAAGTCTCCTAAGAGAATTACTGCCGGGTAAAATGCTGGCTGGAACTGCCTTGCTGTGGGGACACAGGATGGTTTCCAAACAAAGATCGTCAAACAGGGCAAACATTCTGACCCAATCCTATGTTTACTTGGAGTTGTTTGCTTGGAGAATGATTAGAAGCAGGTTGGAAAGCCAGGAACACATGGTCAGCCACAATCTATCAGTGTGAATGGTGGGACGGAGAGGATATCAAGATGGTCAAAGGAGTAAATCTGTCCTGAGGAAGAACGAGCAAGAGCTTTGGCTTCTGGGTACTTCTAGGTGAGGAACTTCCCCAGCCCCCAATACCTGTGAGCGATTTTTAGTAACTTTGACCACACTCACAAACAGAGGCACGGTTTCTTCAACAATGCATGAATGATGAATCTGAAGGCCAAAGTTCTACATCAGGGTTCATGTCTTAACTATTAGTTATATGACATAGAAGCAGCTGATTCTTTTTCCCCCCTTCAGTACAGAAATATATATGAGTGGGGTGTTTCTTTACATGTATCGGGCAAAATGGAAAATTAAATTGTGCAAATTAAGCGTTAGGATTTCAGCTATGTATGTTGAAACTACGATTGGAAATAAAATCATAAGGATTTCATATAAGCCACCTATGGTTTTATTCTGCTTCTTAAACAGCAGCAACAACAAAAGGCCAGGTGGTTTTGGTCTTCAATTGTTCTGCCGGCCAGACACATTGCCATGCATGCATGATGCCATGCATCATGTTGTAGCAAGGATGCTATGGAAACAGCATGCTTGACTTATTGTTTCCGTGGCTGGGAGGGGCTACTCAGAATGCTCAAGTTTGCACCACCTCGATGGGCATCCCTGGCAAAATTGAGGTCCTTTTTAACTACCAGCCAGTAGATTAGTTTTAACTATCAACGAAGTACCAAGCACTCACAGAAAACTGAATCTTTAGACATCTGTCTCCAGTTCTGGAAGCCACTGATGTAGGGGCTAGAGGCAGACAGCGTTCCCTTTGGTCTTATTCTATTTTTAATTTCCACGTGACTTCATTTTTAGAAAAATTCATAGTTTTGAGTCGTGGTGTATTCTCTATAGCAAGCTACCTTTGATCTTTTTTTTTTTTTTTTGAGGCCCCAAAGCACAAAAGCTCACAGTTAATGCTCCCCCCCCAAAAAAAAATCTGACCTGTGGGCAGCTGGCTTTATTAAAGCAGCACCCTGCCATGGTCTTATAGGATATTTTGCTGTTTGTTTGTTTTTAATCTGTGAACCTCTCTCTTTAAAGTTTTTGATGTGTGGTCTTAAAGTTATAGAGCAAATGAAATTATTCTTGAAATGGAATTTTGCTAAAAATTCTATTTAATGTTTTGGCTCATTGATGTCCCTGCCTGGTTCAGATAAAGCACAGTGGCTTAATCAGATTAACTGGAGAGTCTGTGAAATATCTCTAAGATATAACCCACAATGTGACTAAGAACATGCAGAGTGACCTTGCAAGCCAGCTAAAGATGGCAGAGCCTCTGTCAGGTTGGGTCTCTGAGTGACTGTAGAGAGCACCCTTTACCCTTTTGAGACAGGGTCTCTCTGTGTAGCCCTGGCTATCCTGGAATTCACTCTGTAGACCGGGCTGGCCTCAGACTCACAGAGATCCACCTGCCTCTACCTCCCAAGTGCTGGGATTAGAGTTGTGTGCCACCAACGCTCGGCTACCAGCCCTACTTACCATGAATCAGTATTAGTTAGAAGTTAGCTTGCATTGTGCAGAGCACTGAGATCTGAACAGCCACACCACCTCAAGAGTGCAGTCTGTTAAACAGAAGCTGCTCTGTCAGCAAGACTGCTCCCAGGACTGCCTGATAATGGATTCCTTTAACACAGAATTTCTACTGGGGCAGAAGCTACCTTACACTGGCAGCTAAGTTCAGATCCTGCCCTTCCTGAAGGCTAAGTTTGATTCCCAGTATCCACATTTGCAGAGCAGGACAGACATACTGTGGTGATCAAGGAGAAGGGACATACTTTTCCTCCATCGCTGAATCTATATTCTATTACCTTGACTAGCTTATGAGAAAGTGTCTACCCACAGGGCTTAAGAGGGATAATTAGATGATGATGCAAGAGCCAGAAAAGCCTCTCTAAACCCTAACCGTTCCTTGAAGACATCAGGACCCAGGAAGTATATAATTAGTCACTGTTTGGTTTGGCATCAAGAGTGAGAGGGAGCATTATAGGTTAAGCAGGTTGGCCAGAACCTGTTGAATATTTGATTGGCATATCATTGCTAGCTTTTTTACACTGTGCAAGCATGGTGAAGCCCCTAGTTTTCACAGTCCCCTTAAATTCATGTTCATTTCCTCTAGTAAATTCACTACCACTGTATTTACATGAATATCTATTGTTAACTGTCTTCGAAACATTCTAAAAATTTTAGGAGTGTCTGCAACCAAAAGATGGATGTTGGCTTCTGCACAGCTAATATTTTGGGGTTGTTTTTTATTTGTGTGTGTGTGTGTGTGTGTGTGTAAGCATTGAATTGTGAATTTCATCTCCTTTTCACAAGCGGAGTTTTCCTCAAAGTCAGTGAGTGCTGGCTTACAGAAAGGCACCATCGGAGCAACACTCCACGCCGGCCTCTCTGCTGACTGGTGTTCGGGCCTCTCTGCTGAACGGTGTTCGTGAATGCCCAGAATAATCTGTCAGAGGATGGGAACTATTTGTAGTAAGCCTGCTGTACCACAAGGGCCTCTATTCCTGAAGGGCAGGAAAGGCAAGCAAAGCTACACTAGGACACTGACTGACATGAGGAATCCGCAAAGCTCTGCTTCCCGGACCTGCTTAATTAGAGGTGGTGTTTGCGTCTTTCCCAAAGAGACATTTCATCATTGAAATATGTGCTCTGCATTGACTGTGGATGATACACTCACTGGGTTTCGATAGAATGCAAAGGACCTCACCCAAAATAGCACCATTACTGGGACTGGCGGGAAGGGTGATCTCTAGTAGGACTGCCTTGTTCTCTGAACACATTCATTCATTCTGTGAGCTTGTGCTGAGAACAAGCAGGAGGAGGAAGATTGCCCTTCCTTCCACAAATATGCAAACTTAGGTGTTGGTGTTAAAATAGTGAGTCAGACCCAAGTGACCCATCCTAGTGCAGGAATTCTCAGCTTGAGCCTAGGGGCACCTCTGGAATCTGGGGCCAGCTTCGGGGAGTCATTAAAAGTGGATGGATTTTTTTTTCTGTTTTTCCCCAAACTATTTTTAATTAGCTCACAACATATTGGGTTTTCATAACCTTCTTCTTCTTATGATCTTTGTTTTAGCTAACCCATTCCTGATCACTTACCCACCATCCTCCCGGTCTCAGGTCTGTTTACATCTTTAGTCCCCAGCAGTCTCCACCTCTGCCTTTATGTCACATGTTCTGTTGTCTACCCCACTCCTGGCAGGCACTTTCTAGTTTTCCGACCTCTAAAGACACTGTAAATTCAAAATACAAATCTAGAATTTCAAAGCTAGGCCCCGATATAAGCAAAAATGTGAGGCGCTTGTTTTTCTGGGCCCAGGTGACTTCAGTTACTAGAATATTTTTCAGTTCCATCTATTTTCCTATGGATTTCATAATTTCACTTTTCTTTCCAGCGGAATAAAATTCCCTTGTGTGTATGTACCACATTTTTATTATCCATTCATCACTTGATACATGTTTAGGCAGAAGCAGTTCCCTAGCTATTGTGAACAGAGCAGCAAAGGACATGGACAAGAAGTTATACAGTGCTTCCCCCCCCCAAAAAAAAAAGGCGTGGGTTAGTAAATGACAGTCTAGGTGTCTGATGTGGAAGACTGTTCTATGAGTTATCGGTCATAGAGGCCTCAAGGGCCTAAGGGCCTCTAAAACAACAAAGGCTCTTGATATCATTCCATAGCTAAATGCTAAGACCCTGTTGCTGGACACAACAAATGGAACTGACCAGGATACTTCTCCATGGTTATCTAGATTTCATAGTACCAAAAAGTGATATGCAGGCCTGGGGCAGGAGCGGGGGCAGGGAGGGTCATCAATGAACTCCCAGTGGACCCTTCATGTACTACCCACCTACTGTTAGCATCTTTAAAAAGTGATGCCACATGCACACAACAGTTCTTATATGAAAGAGTTTTTCCGGGGAAAAGGAAGCAGAAGACAGTTAGGGCCTGAGTGAGCCATCATGGCAGAGACAGAGAGAGACAGAGGGACGGAGATGAGGGGAGAGAAGGGCCCTAACAGAGAAAGGGGACAGACAGACTGAAATGACAAGGAGCAAGAGACGGAGAGAGAGTGGCAGCCCACCGGTTAAACCCGAAGTTCCTGGCCCAGATGATGTCATAGGACACAGGCACTGACAGGACATTGTCAAGACCCTAAAGGTCCCCGAGGGCAGATCAGTTGAATGGCCTGCACAACATAACACCTATGGTACAAGATGCTTTCACTGCTGCAGTATTGGCTCGTAAGGGGAACCAACCACTTTCTGATTGGATTCAAGGCACTCAGCACCGGAAGGAATTCTCATGTCTGTACTGTAAGCCTCGTCAAAAGCCCATGGCTGGGGAAGACGTTGGCCCTAGTGTGAGTATAGGACCTGTGTTAGGATTCTATTGCTGTGATAAAACTCTATTACTGAAAGCAACTTGGAGAGGGAATTTTTTACTTTTCCCTTTAGTTTATAGTCCATCTTGAAGGAAGTCAGGGCAGAAAGTCAAGGCAGAAACCTGGAGACAGGGCCTGAAGCAGAGCACATGGAACAATGCTTCTTACTGGCTTGTGCCTCATGGCTTGCTCAGTTTGCTTTCTTGTACACTTCAGAACTACTTGACCTGGGATGACCCACCCACTGTATCAATCATCAACTTTATTTTGAAGTTTTTGTTTGTTTGTTTTGAGACAAGGTAGCCCTGGCTTTCCTGCAACTCCCTAGGTAGAGACTGGTCTCAAACTCACAGAGATTGGCCTGCTTCTGCCTCCCAAGTACTGGGTCTGAAGGCATGGGCCATCATACCTGGCAGTCACAAGTTTGAATTTTCTTTTTTTTTTTTTTTTTGTCATCCCACTTTAGAATTTCCTATATTGTAAACCATATGAACATATTTAATATTTTTATGCTGTGCTTTAGTTTTTATTCTCAGGTATGAATGGTTTATGCACTGTTCTTACAGAAACAGTCCATCCTGAATTTGTTTGTTCAACCCTTTTACCAGTAAATATAATACCTCCCCAGGTTTTCTTCATAGTCATGAATACATCTTTTAGTGGCCTCCCTTAGCATTTATTACAAAACAGATCTTGTGAAAATATGGTCTCTATGCTTTTATTAGTCTGGGAATGGCCATCAAGCCTTTATCTCTAAAGGATAGGTTTGCTGGGTATAGCATTCTCATTTGAAGTGCTGTACTTGTTCCTTCAGGACTTTGACAATCTTATGCATTTTCTCCTGGCCTGTAAGGTTTCTGCTGGGAAGTCGAAACAGTTGTAAATTCTCAAGAGTTCTCCTATACTGGTTACTATTTGGCCATTTTCAGACACCTTACTGGGGAAGGTCATGGCTTTCTGAAAATTCTTAGTGCTTGTGGCTTGTGGTGTCACTTGGATGCTGAAGGGTTGGTATTTGTTCTTCTCTTGCAAGTCTTTTTTATATTGTTCCTGTCTTTCCAGAAACTCTAAGCAGCCTCTTCATTGTCTTTGAGCCTGTAGTGGCTTACACTGTCTGAGCATTGGATAGTGTCCAGGTCCACAGTTCTTGGAACCTGCTGCTAACATGTGCCACTATTCCATGTCACTATTTCAATACTGAGAGGTAGTCAAAGACCAGGCTTTTCCCAAAATGCACCCCTGGAGTATTGCTCAAGGTAAACAAAAAATAACATAAAAGTGGTCTAGCACCAAAAGCCTCTCCCTGGGCCAGGGTAGGTTTCTATGTTCCTAGCATTAAACACTAAGGAATTCTGCCCAAGCCTGAGCAGTCACTGTGGACATACCAGCCCCAGGCCTTTATGTCATACTGGTGGTTGCCAATGCTACCAAGATATGCCATACCCTAATGCAATAGCCAGTCAAGACCAATAGGTAAAAAATGTGAGTCTATGCTCCTAAGAAGCAGGTCTTTGCCTGATGCCAAGAAAGATCTAGAACCCTGCTCCTATGGACTGGGCTAGTGATAGCTATGCTATTTGAGGTTGGTGGATGCCTGTGAGGATAGCCCCTTAGCAAAGCTGATGCTAAGCTAAGTGGATTTGAGTCTCACAGCCACAGAGCCACAGAGTGGGGCGGGTTTGCCTCAAAGCTAGACAGAATGTAGGCTAGACATGAGTTTGTCCCACGGCACAAAAACCTCTAGATGTCTCAAGGCTGGTCTAGAGGTTTTGTCCGTGGATCCTGGCATATATGTTGAAGCTCTCGGTTATATTGAGCGTTTGAGTGATGGGTTTTGCCATGAATGGTCTGGCAATGAGCTCCAAGACAAAAGCCTATGCTGGGTACCATGTCTTTCTCAGGAGGTGAAATCTTGTGACCTGCTTGGCTGCTCAGCGGAGAATGGTGGCGGAAGCTTTCAGCCCTCTGGTCTCATGCAGCTGCCGTGGCTACAATTGCTCAGCACACAGATGTTGGCCTGGCAGTAGAATGGGGCTTTGCCTAGTGCTGGATTTCACAGCAGTGCACCCAGTACAGCACTTCAAGGCCAGATCTGAACTTAATTCTCTTCCTCCTCCCTTAGGCAGAACAAAGTGGTGCTGCTGACGGTTGGAGGAGGGATGGTGGGCAGCCTTTGCCTTCTCCCACAGACTTTTCTTTTCACTTTACCTAAAGCAGCTTCAATCGCCGCTCAGAAGGTTTCCTTAGCCCTGTGAAGCTGATTTAGCACTTGTATAGCTGTCATGTTTAATTGACTGTACCTACAGCAAGGCATAGCTGTAGGGATCATGGCTGCCATCTTGCTCTGCCTTGCCGGATTACAGCTACCAGAGGCAACTAGGCTCTAGAGAGATTCAGAGACTCGCATACATGAAGAGGAGTAATTTGGGTGTTAGGAAATGACTCCAAGCAATTCAGTCTAGATACAGAGCTTGAAACGCTTATGCTAATTACCTGGCTTCTTATTATTTTGACTTCATAAATTGACTTACAAATGAAATATTTCCACTTGGCAAAGAGAAATAATAATGAGACTACGATGCAGGCTGTTCCCCATCACACCATCCCATTAAATATTAACATTTTATATTTTCTTTAGATATGTAATATTTGGGGAAAATATCGGTATATTTTTACCTGGTAATTTACCAAAGATAGTGTTAATGACATGCAGTGAAAGGCCAGGCAACAAACAGGCTGCATTCGTGTGTGTGTGTGTGTGTGTGTGTGTGTGTGTCCCAGAGAAGCCTGCCAACTCAGAAGTGTTTTTCTAAAGAGGGCAGCAGGAGGCTAAGGACTTGGGAGGTGGTGGCAATGTGATTCGGTTTTCACCCCAGAACCTAGCTTCCTTCAGAAGAAACAGCTTTTCCTGAATCTGGTATTTATTATTCTTTAACATGTTTTGCATAATCCTACTATATATGTAGACTTTCCTTAAATATAATGTTGCTTTTAAGAATGACTACATGCTGTCAAAATGTAACTAAAGCCAGCATGGCCCTCATCTGTGATTCATTGTCCCCTCAGTGTCCTTAGCCCTTTGTCCTTCTGTGCTGTTCTCTGAATAAATTTTCACCACTACCATCCAGTTCATTAGTCACCCTTGTAAAGATGAAATTTTACTTTTCAAAGCCTTTAAAAAAAATCTTTCTTAAGCTTTCTTTTTCATTCCTTTTTATCTTAGACTTTTGTTTATTTTTGCTTTACTTGTGATAAATATATGCCTTTCTTTTTTTCCTTGAACACCTTAAATATAAACAGCTTAAAGTCACTATTAAACTAAATTAATAAAAATTAATTAAGAACAGAGGTCAAAGTAAAATGATAATAATAATTTATAGTGTTTTCATCTTACAAACCCTTTGGCTCATGGAACCCTCCTCACAAAAATAATTATGGGGTGGTGGTCTTAAGGAAGCAGACCAAGGTAGACTATTTGTTATTCATTGCTTGTAATTAATATAATCTTCATAACTAAAACAAACATGTTATCTGAATCCATGGGCTTTTTCTTCTTAAATATCTTCTGTCTAAAAAACAGTGCAAAAATCTTAAGATTTATAAGGGTAGTATGATGGATATCCTCATATTCATCATTTCAACTCATCATAAATTGTTCTCATTTCTGATCTATCTTTGTTTTTCTTAGTGTCAGATTCACTTATGTTTTGTAGTTTCTAATTCGGAAGCTTGTTTTTAATTGGGTGGGTTTTGTTTTCCTTTTCTTTGTCTTTCTTTGTTTTCCTTCATCCTGGGAGTTTTGAAGTTGCATCCACATCTTTTCCTACCCAGGTCCAGGACACAACTTACTGTATCTCAAAAGGTCATAGGGTGATCTTTGAAACAGGGTTGCATTCCAATGCCTGGCTTTAATAAAAACACATGTCCAGCCCTTCAATGTCTATGGAAGATTCCAGAATTCCCATGTTTGTTGTAAGCTAGAGCTTCTGACGCAGAAACACATGGGCCTTTAACTCTAGCCCCTCCTATGAGTTCATTTCTAAAGTCCAATGATATTCATCTATTTTTTTCCAGTTCAGTTACATTTTAAGGTGAAAGTTACACAATTACAAAAATCTTACCATTTTAGCTTACAATATCACAATTCAAGAGTTTCAGGTTAGTGTTATTTCTTCTTTTATACCTCATATCTTAATCTTAAAGCAGGAGGAGTGTGTCAAAATGTAAAATTGTTTATTACAATTTGATTAGAAGTTGTGCCTTTCTCTTAAAAAATTCATATTTATAACGAGTTAGGAATTAACTCACATAAAGACAACAACAAACTCAACAAGGCCCTAGAGTGTTTAGGACCAAAGGAAAGGATTGTGGGAAATAAGTGCCAACCGACTAAGGCAATTAAATAAGAGGGAGGGATGATAGAGAGGAAAACAACCAGGTTTGAAATGGGAGCAGGGCAGGATTATGGGAATAAAGAGCACGCTGTCAGAGAAAGGATGCAGAGTGTCTCCAGCTGGTTCCAGAGGTGGTTGTGGGGCCAGGAAAGGAAATAATATGCTTAGATGTCAAGTGATCGGTAGGAAAGCAGCTTTCACCTAAACTCTGGCTTGAGCAGAGAATTCAGAAAGGCCATTGTTTGTTTTCTTTTTTTTTTTTTTTTTTTTTTTTCCCAAATCCAAGAAATTATTGAGCTGGTCTCTGATCTGAGAACTTGGCTCAAAGAAATCAAAACTGTTACTCTGTCTCCCAGTTAGGCTAAGTTAAGGACTGGGGGGGGGGGGGGTCCCTACACTTTGTTGTCCTTGAAGAGGTTCCCTCCCCAAGCCTCTCTCAGGTACAGTCAGAGGGACTTGGTGCATGGAGACTGTGAATGCGTGAGTGAGGCACCCCAGAGGATCAGCCCTGGAAGAAAGGAAGGAGTGAGGCCAAAAGAAGGGACACATCTTGATCTGATGGTCTTCACTATAGTGAGACAGGAGTGAAGGGAGCTATCTCACTTTCATTCACGTCATGATGCCCTTCCACCAACCTGCATCGGACAGAAATTCTTCTGCATAATGATAGGAGCCACTGACTTAATTCACAAAAGCATTATAATTACTGTGCTTATCAAGCAGAGTTATAGAGACACCTAAGCAACACCCATGTCCTTTCCATCTTGGTTCCTTAGCATCGTTATCTCAATTACAATTCAGTCCATACTTTCCTTTAATGAACAGGAAACAAAAGCTTTGGGCTCTGACCTGCCAGTCTCACACAATTTGGTAAAAGCCAAACGCCTATAATTCCTATGTATAGCCACTGGTCTATGTAGTCAGGACCTTGGAAAAAGTGACTACTCACACCATGAAGATGGTAGATTTTGAATGAGATGAGTGTCTTCATACAAGTGGCCAAAGGAACTCCCCTACCCCTCTTTCTACCAGATGACAATATAGCTAGAGATGTGATCAAGGAAGCAGAGAACAGACACCAAATCTGCTCACAACTTGACCCTGGAATTTCTTGTCCCCAGAACTATGAGAAATGAAATTTTGTTGTTTATAAAATATTCACAATCTGAGTTTCTCATTAAGCCCAACAGACTAAGACAACAAAGAAACATTTGAATTCTTTCTTGTGGTGTCAAAGATGTTCCGTGGTTCTGATCTGGCTTCCTTCTAACATTACCTCTTACCTCTTTGGGCCTTTTGCTTAGGGTCCCACTGCGCTGAAGACGCTCACACTTACCGAGTCTCACCTGGCCACCCTTGCTTCTTGCTCACAACAAACCTGCAACAAACCTCTATGTCATAACATTTATATTTCTTTGTGGAAAATTTTATTACTTTTTAGTTTTTGTATGCATGTAGGAGGGAGGGGACACACATGTGCCACAGATCATATGTGGAGGTCAGAGGACAGTTTTCAGGGAGTCAGTCCTCTCCTTCTGCCATGTGGGTCTCAGGGATCAAGCTCAGGTTATAGGGCAAGGCGGTAGGCGCCGTTAACTGCTGAGCCACCTTGCCATCCCTTATATTTCTTTTCAAGATGGTTTGGGTCTTGTTCCTGCCAGGAAGTAGTCGCTGGACCATCTCTACCACAGCTTCGCTGCCCAGATTGTCCTTTATTGTATTCTCAGACTAGTTTATGAATCCTGCCCTATTTACCTTGTAGAACTGAGAATCCTACCTCGATGTCTCTTCCAACCAGAACCTTTGCTAATGCTCTTCCTGGTCTTTCTTGGTCAGAAGCGATCCCTTATCTCAACCTTCTTGAACCTTTCATAGATTCTTCTTTGACTCCAAGTATTGCTGATCAAGTTAAGGGTGGAGTTTTCTGTGGGGTAGATGACTTGATGGAGAACACTCCTGCAAGGGACCAAGCACCTTCACATTTTCTATTGACTAGACATCTCAGACAGCAGCAAAGCCTGTCCGAGCTCAGCCCTCTGGTCAGCTTGAGCCCAGGCTGTTTCATGCAAGCGCCCTTTCCTCGCTCCTTCTTGCATTATTTTTTTCCTGTCCATTTCTTCTGTGCTCTGTCCGATGAAGCCTAGCTTTCCCTGTTACTAGTCATGGAAGTTAATTCCCTGGCAGCTCTCAGATGAGTCCTTGCTTCCTGTCCCAGCCTAGGTCTGGTTGTTTCTCAAGGCACCCTCCTTCACTGCCGATCTAAACTCCCTGCCTATCCCATGTGCACAGTGGACAGGGATAGTTTCCACCAGATGTTGGCTGGAGCCCAAAGAACCTAGGCTAAGATGGGTCAACAGTAAACTCACGCAAGCTGAGGTGGCTACTCTGCAGCCATTCATGCCAGCAAGGCAAAGACGCGCTGAAAACCACTAAAGCTAGAAGTACCCAAGTACTTCGAATTCACAGGTTCAGGACTTTGTGGTTTAAACTCCCCTTTCAGGTGATAATCAAGATTTTTGAAATGTAAAAGTATAAAGAAAGCCTTGGGGCTCTCCAATCTGTTGCTGCAGCCACACCAGTTAAACAGTGTTTCTGGGACTGTGGACGGCAAGGGGAGCTGGAGCATCCGAGGTGGGAGAGTGAGAGTCATCCCCGTTAAAATGATGCGCAACTATCTGAGTCCTCTGGAAGAAGTAATTTCTTTTTAAATTCGGCGCAGCTCAGGAGGCCATTTAAGGGAGCGCGACAATCCCTGCTTCACCACCTTCTCGATGTCATCGTATCTGTCAGCTCTCTGCAGATGGCAGCACAGAGATACACTGCCTGGTGAGGGTAGGAAAGATCGCGGCATGAAAGATCACGCCAGTGAGCTTCCTGTCATTGTCAAAGTCAGCTCTGGGATGACTTTGCTCACAGCCTTGAATGCACCAATGGATTCAGAGATGACGTTCTAGGCCGTCCCATGGCCTTTTCACCACTGTTTCCTAGACGTGGTGGCTGTCTGCAGCCTTCTGGCACAGACTGTGCTCATGAGTCCTTCCACAACGACGCCAGAGATGACGTTGGCCAGGGGCCTAAGCGGTTGATGGTGTAGGAGGCACCGCTAACAATCTTGTTTGAGTAGTCACACCCCTCATGGTTCACACCCATTACAAACATGGAGCCTCAGCAGAGGGGGCAGAGACGGCCATGAAAAACAGTGGACTCCACGACACACTTAGTCCGATGTTGGCAGCACCTCACCCCTGCAAGATGGAGACAGCGTTCCTGTTGACGACAAGTTTCCCGTTCTCAGCCTTAACCGTGCGCTGGAACTTCCTATGAGTGGACTTACACGGAAACACGTTTAATGTGTGCTCCAGGTCAGTGACGAGATCCTTGATGGGACAATATCCACTTTGCCTGAGTTGAAGGCATGCGCCCCTCGTGACTGGGCACCCGACACTACCACATCTATTCACTTTGAACTTGACCTTCATGTCTCAGGGGTGTGAGGCTCACACTGCATGAGCAGATGCAGCTGTCTCTGAAATAGGGAGAAGTAAACATCCCTTTTTAAAGTCTATTGTTTGTGTGTGTGTGTGTGTGTGTGTGTGTGTGTGTGTGCCCACACAGTACTGACTGTAGTTAGTGCTACAGTCAGTTCTTGTCTTCTACCTGTTCTTTATTTCTTATGTTTCTAATTCTCCATGCTAGCTGCCCTGTGGTCTTCTGGGCAATTCTTTCTCCTTTTTTCTCCATTTCCCACCTCTCCCTTGGAGTTCTGGAATTGCAGATGTGTGCCACTGCCTTCAGCATTGTAATTGCAGGGATTGAACATAGGTCATCATGCTTGCATAGTGGGTGCTATTACCTTCTGAGTCATCTCATTAATTCTTCTTACAGATAATTCAAATATTTTCTGTTGGATTTGAGAAATCCTGCAACAAATAAAATTCTACTTTCACGAAAAGATAATCTTCAAGTAGCTCACACTGAGAGTTCAGTTACCCTGACCTCTGAACTGGCAGGGGAGGGGAATGTGGTGTTTCCGCCCTTGACACCCACAATGCCCTGTGCATAATGCTCTGAAAGTTAAATATGATTAGCCATAACCTGCGGAGGAAAATGGGACTTGCATTGTTAAGTGACTGTGTGAGGCAACTGGGGTATAAACAGACATTTGCCCAGTCCCTCTCTTTGCTTTATACCTCACCTGTCTCTGTGCGCTGACCAGAACCTGTACCAACTTGCAGAAGGATTAATGAAGTTTTGTAGCTATAGGTTACATAGAAACTACAGTCAACTGGAGACCTCAAATGCTGTTAACTCCAGATGAGGCTCTGGGCTGCTGATGTTAAGGCTGAGGAGTCCAAAGACTGACTCAGTGTTGTTGGCTCTCTGTCAAAAAGCCTTCATAGAAAAGGCAGCCAAGAAGACAGGAACTAAAAGCAAAAGAAATGTGTGCAAACAGGTTTAAACAGAAGAGCAAGGTACTTAAAAGGCTAAAGAAGAACTCAGCTAGCCTTTAAGATGGGTCAGATATTACAGAAATAATAAGGAAGTAAGTAACTCTTCTCGGAGAAGGAGTAGCACAGCCAGATCCTCCGATCCACAGAGCATAGTCTGTTCTGGACAAATGGAGAACAATGGGCTTCTGGAGCAGAGGTAATAGAGAAGATAAAGCCAATAGGATGAGGAAAGACTGAAGTTCGTGTCCATGAATAATGAAGCAGTAAATGAGCCGTGGTGAACTGGGCAAAGGTTGCACCAGCAGAATTCTGAAAACTAGGTTGGAGTGGGCAGAGGATACAAACTACAAGGAAGCCTGTTGAAGGACCGTTAGGATTTGTTGGTTGCAGAGACAAACAGCTTCTCTGTATAACAGCTCAAAGGGAAAATAATTGTGAGGATACGAGATGCTTGGGTCCAGACTCACTAAGCTACATTGCAGCAGCAAATATAATCTAATTTCATAGCTCAAAACAACTATTTAAATCTTTCATCCTTTAATGTCAGAGATTGCCAAGAGCTATAGATCTACCTCCTACATTTGATTTCTTGGGGATCAGGGATCACCCAATACATAAAGCCAGAGTCCAAATCTACTTGTAAGTTCCACATCATCTTCATTTATAGTTTGTTTTCTAGAACCAATAATACAGCTCAGTCACAGGATGCTGGGGAAGATAGAGGTACATAGCACCTTCTAGTAAATAAAACTGCATCTTCCATCACCAGGGGCCCAAAGGGAGTACTGAGCCACCTGGCCATGTGGTGTAATGAGATGTCGCAATAACTTGCTCTAAAGCACCAGAATGTCAAATGTATCCCTTGTGTAAGAACTTATAGTAAAAAGAGAAACACCATGAGAACGTATCCTTATCTCAAAATTGTAGAGGGCTCAAATGCAAGTAAGCACGATTGTAAAGTAAATACAAATAAGGATAAAATCTAGTCTGATAGCAGCCCAATGTACGCCTGAGGTTCCAGACCTTCAGCACCTTAATTTGTGTTACTATTTAGAAGGTCAACCCAATGCAAGAAGAGAAAGAATTATCGATAGAGATAAGCAGCTCTCTGGCACTGTGACTATAGTTAATTACAACATATTGTTCCCCCCAAAATGCTAAGAGAGTAGATATTTAGTTCTCTTCAGAAAATTGGTAACTGGGAGGCAATTGATTTGTTAGGTGTAGCCATTCCGTGATGTATACATACTTCAACATACATTGTACATGAAAAATAGATACAATTTTATAAGTTAATTTTAAAACATAAATGTATCTGAAAAGTATCAAAGAAAGGAAAAGAGCCCTCTGATACTCATTAGACATCCTCTTGCAGCAAAATAAGCTAGGACATCTCCAACTCCAGGCAGCTGGTCCTGTGGTTTATGTATTCTCAGTTCTGTGTAGGTAGGAACGAAATTCCCTCAGGCTTTCTTCAAATGAGACTCGTTTGTATCAAAGAATGACTAAGCCTCCTTAAGTATGTAATGTGCAGCCTGTGAGTAATTGAAATCTGTTGAGGCTGGGGCTCTTTAAGATCTCTTTTTATTTAAAAACGCCTTAAATGGAATGCTTTGTCAGAACCAGAAAGAGGGAATAAGGACAAATCCCCACAGCATGGCGGTATCAGAAGAAAAAAAAAATCGCAGGAGGCTTTTTCTTTGCCTCTTTACCCTCCCTCCTTGGGAATAATTTCTTATTTGCTTTTGAACTGAGCCTGGGATATATTTCTCTGCTGTTTTGAAAAATATAAAAAACACGCTTTCTAGAGCTTCTAAAACGTAAACTTCGTTTATGGGGGAAGGTCATGTGTTCTTGCATCAGCCAGGGCATCAAACTCCACTTGTTTTCAGATACCCATGTCTGCAGCTTCCTCATGGAACCCGAGGCACAGTGCAGAGGGCCTGAGGCTGGAGAAGGGCTGCGCATGTGTGGACTGCCATCTTGGAACTATGCTAGGAACCCTCGTGCTTCTTATACTAACTCCTTGCCCTCATGTTGAAGTCAGAGCAAGCAGAGTTCACTGACCACATCTTTTTATCTGATTCTGACACCGATTCTTTGAACCTTGCACTTACTACCTGGCCTTACAACGGAGGATTACGTCATAGATGTAATGAATAGAAGACCGTGCCTCAACTGTTGCCTTCCCACACACAGCTGTGGGAGTGGCTTCCTGCCTATCCAAGGAATACCTCCACACGGCTCATTGACAAAGGCCCCGCCCTCACGTGACCTTTGGAGATCCTGCATTGTTGATGAGTCTCCCTCTGAGTTATCAGGCAGCTCCTTCCTGAGGCTGTAACTGTTACCTCTAAAGTTCTAAAGATGAATACCTGGCCTGGGCCAGGTTAACCAGGCTCTGCTTTGGGGGTTTTTAAAGTGGTACTAGGGACTGGAAAGATAGCTTGGAGGAAAAAGATCAGTGGCTGCTCTTCCGAAGAAGCTGGGTTCAATCCCTAGCCCACACGGCAGCATGGGGAACATTTTTAACATCGGTTCCAAGGGATCCAGCATCCTTTTCTGGCTCTGAGGGCATTGCATGGACATGGCACACAAACATTCATGTGGGCAAAACATGTATATACATAAAAAGGAACGGAGGAACCGAGGATTCAGTGATCCAAGCTTATAGAGAGTTGGTTTTCATCTGGCTTTGGCAGAGGTCACTTGAGGCCTGATGGTCATCTCTTGCCAATCTTCACAAGTCATTTTCTCCACCATGCAGCAGTACTGTCAGTGTGAGGTCGCTTCCTGTTCTACTTTCTTGGTTCTCTTGCTCCCTGTCTGTCCCTTCTCATGCTTATTTGCAGCTTTGTCCCCAAATTCCTAACTCCAAGTGAGGAGAGTTTGAGGTCCCAGGCTTCTAACCCCTCGATCCTGTCTTCCTCTGTCTTTGATTCTGCTTTCCTTTCACACCTCCACAGACAATACGTGAGCGTATAATGTTGACTGCCTCCAGAATGGTCCATATCTGACCATGTGTCAGCAACTCTATCACCTGGTACAGGCCTCCCCACCTCTTGTGATGAGTATTGAATCAATCCTTTAAGCGTTTTCTCTGCCTTTACTCATGCCTCCTTGTGATGATTAATAATCATTGCTGAGCTGGTTAGGGTTTTTGTTTTGTTTTATTTTATTTTATTTTTATTTTTTTGTCAACTTGACTCAAGTCATTTGGGATGAAGGAACCATAACTGAAAAAACTCCTCCAGCAGACTGGCCTGTAGGCAAGTCTATGGGCCTTTTCTTGGTTAACGATTAATGTGCGAGGGAGAAGCCCGTGATGGATGGTGCCATCTCGGGAAAGGTGGCCCTGTGTTCTACGAGAAATCAGTCTGATCAAGCCATAAGAAGCAAGCCAGTGAGCACTGTTCCTCCACGTTCTCTGCTTCAGTTCCTGCCTCCAGGTTCCTGCCATGGGTTTCTTTTTGGCTTCACTAGATTATAACCTGTAAACCCAAAAAGCTCTTTTCTCTCCAAGTTGCTTTTGGTCATTAAAAAAAAAAACAAACCACAGCAGTAGAAAGCAAGCTAGAACAATGGCTAGAGGAGTCAGGACGTGTTCCCTGCAGTACGGATAGGAAATCTCACTCCTCAAACGAGAGGTGCAGGTGTGTTTGTCATGGTAAGGGGATGCACAGGTCTGCAAGGGGAACAGAGCAACATTTCCCTTCTGTTCCCTGCGCTTGTCTCCTTCTCTTCTCTCACATGCTGCCCTAATGTGCTGGGAAACAGTGGGGACAGACACACTTGGACTTGGACTCATATTTAAACACTTACGTTTGTGTTTTAGCTCTCCATGACCGTAGGGGAGAACTGTACATAACCACTAAAAGATTTATTTTACTTGGTCTCCAAAATTAGTAGTTTCCACATACTGTTACAAAGATTTTTTTTTTCTGGTCCAGATGATAACCTATATAAACCTGGGTGCTGTCCATGGTTCTTCCAAACACAGTGAAATTCTGATGATTGTACTTCAAAGACATTATTACGCTATATTTTGGTTGAACAGGGGTGTTACAACAGAAACCCTTGAACTTCAACTATTCAGTCACACAGAAACTTTTACAATAAAGGAAGATGTTCTGCAGTTTGTTTGTTTTTTTGTTGTTTTTCTTCATTTGAGTCAGCATTTTTTTCTCAAAGGCTCTCTTTCGGTGGATGCTAACTTATTTTTTATTGGCTAGCCTTTGAAGTGATTCCATTGAAAGGTGCATTTGGGGAGGAAGCACGTGGATACTATTAAAGGGGAAGAGCTGGCTGCCAAGTGAGGTAGGATTTGAATACTAAGGTGACTCCTGTTTGTCCTACATGAGGTGAGGTTAGGGAGGTTAGGGACTCTGATTTGCGAGGCATCTGTAACACACTGAATTACCTTGCTCAAATGACTGATAACTTACATCAGTGTGAATTTGTGTCTGGCCAAAGAGCTGTATTTTTTAGATGGGATAGCATCTTACTTTATTTTGAGGAATTATTTGTTTCTCTGTTTGTACAGTTCTGTTGAATTAGTCATGGTTCTCTTGAGATACAGAACTGATATATATGTATGGGGTTTATTACACTGATATACAGGGTATCCCAACAATGATGTCTCAGGATGGAAAGACTGAGAATTCAGTAGTTGTTCAGTCCATGAGGCTAGATGTCTCTACAGTCCCAATCTGGTGCTTGAGTCCTGGAAGAGTCCTGAACAGCTGCTGATCTTCAATCTAAATTGGAATCCCAAAGAAATATGTTCTTATGCTGGCGAAGGGATGCCTTGGCAGCAGGACAGATGCACTTCCAGTGAGAGTGAGGGCAAGCAGGTAAAAAGGAAAGCTTCCTTCTTCCGTGGCCTTTGATCTGGGCTGCCATCAGAAGGCACGGCCCAGGATTAGGGTGCATTTTCCTGATTCGAATAATCTGATTAAGAAAATTTCTCCTCGTGGGAGAAATCCAGCATCTTGGGTAATCATGGCTTACAGATATAGTCAAGTTATAACCAAGATTAGCCATTCACAGCTGTCAATCAAGACAGTTCTATGGCTTTACCATTATTGAGGTGATTTAAGAACTTTTTATTTCATATAGTTTTGGAGACAGAGAAGTCCAATAAAGTATCTAGCAAAAGACTCCTTGATGTAATCAAACGACAGAAGGTGCGATGAAAAAGCAGGAGGGAATGGGAATCTTTCTTTTCATAGGAACCCAGTCCTGAAATACCAGCATTAATCCACTTACGGAAGCAAACCCTTGTGACCTACGCACATTTTACAAGGTTCCGCCCTTTAATACTGTTGCTTCAATGATTAATCTTTTGCTGGACATTGTGGCACACACCTTTAATCCCAGCACTCGGGAGGCAGAGGCAGGCAGGTCTCTGTGAGTTTGAGGCCAGCCTGGTCTATAAAGTGAGTTCCAGAACAGCCAGGGGTACATAATGAGAGCCTGCCTTAAAACACAAAACAAAAAGAATTAAGTTTCTAACACACGGACTTTGGGGGACACGCTCAATCCGAGACACCTCCTCCCCTCCTCCAGCTGGTGAAGACTTCCTGAGAAAGGCGGGTCAAGAGTGAACTAAGGCTACAAAAGCATCATAGCAGACGCCTCTTCCAATGGAGGACAGATTTTCAGATCATCTTCTTCTGAAAATTTACAGACCTAAAGAAAAACAAGACTAGAGCCAAGCATGTTGGGTCATACCTACACTCTCAGCACACAGGAGGCTGAGGCAGGATAATTACTGGGAGTTTAAGACCAGCCTTTGCTATCTTGAGTGCCTGTCCAGGTAGCCAGCAACCTCTGTCATTGCCATAGCTCTAGAAGCTGCTTGCTCTGCACTTCCTGCTTACTCAAGTTATATCTATCTTTCTCAAGTCTGATGAGTTTGAAGACTAGATACTCATCGTCTCACTTAGGGTAGATAGTAGAGCACTTTTCCAAGGTTGCCAAAAACACATTAGACTGGATATAGTGAATGTGAATCTTACATGGAAGTTTTCATAACTGTTTTATTGTATATAGTTTATTGATGTTAGAGACAGGCTTTTATTGGAATAAAAGGGGGAGATGTTTAGAGAACCTTTTTTGTAAGATGTCTCTCTATCCTTCCTTACTTGACAAAGGCATTTTCTCATTAGTAAAATAAAGATCTTAGGTGCCAATAGCTAGACAGGAGGAGATAGGTAAACTTCCAAAGAGAAAGAGGAGTTCTGGGAAGGAAAGAAGCTGGGGATTTTGCCAGTGAGATGGACAGGTGGGCAGACACTCAGGAACTGAGGAGGGGTAATAAACCATACAGGAGAAGGTAGTTTGGGTAAATGGGTTAATTTTACTTGTAGGAGCTAATTGGGTACCAGCATAAATGAAGGCCTTAAGCATTTGTAATTAATAAAAAGTCTCAGTGTTGTCATTGGGAGTTAGTGCTTTGGGGACATTAAGGCTAAAAATAGTGAACGGTGAAAATAAAGACATGTATTTGAAGATGGAATTTGGATGATTTCTTCCTCACCTAAAAAAAGTTATAATAATAATCTCTAGAAAATGAAAAAAAAAAAGACCAGCCTTTGCTACAGTATAAAAAGAGGAAAAAGAGGAGGAAAAAAAAAAGAGGAGGAGGAAGAAGGAAAAGGAATAAATTTAAGAATTGTATAAAAATTAAGCATGTATTCTTCATCCAAATGAAAATGTTAACTCTTTAGAACTTCTCTTTCCGTTGTCTCTGTCTACTTACCTGTCATGATCTACCAGCCTGTTATTATTCTGAAGCATTTGGCATAAGATAGAGATGAAAAAAAAAATCTCCTTTAACTCTAAGTATGTTAGTATGTATATGCTTCATAAAAATAAGGGCATTTTCCTACGTAATCACAGATACTAATTAATGTTAGGAAATTAGCATTTCTCCAAATACCCTTATGGAACCCATAGACCATATTCAAATTGTCTCTGTGCTTATTTACAGAGACAGCAGAGATCCACAGGACTTCTCCCTTCTCGAATGCTAGAGTGGCCCTGGCTTCAGGCCTGTTAGGAGAAGGCGCCTACTTTAACACAGGTAAAGGGAAACCTCAAGAAATCGAGAAGAACATGCTTAGGAATGCTGCTGGACAGGAAGGTCGCCTGACTTCTGCTGAATCTCCATCTCCAACCACTCCCTGCTTTTCAGTTTTCCCATTACTGTTTCCACATACTGTTTCTACATTACTGTTTCCCAAGCTTTTTTTTTTTTTTTTTTCTTCACAGTGACAGTCAGCAGAGAGAGGACATGGCCATCAGAGGGTAAAAAGGAGTCATTCGTAGCTCAAGAACACCGTGTGAGTGAGAACCAAAGGGGAAGGTCTAAATTCTTGGAGGAGGAAAACAGAACACTGTAGATGCAGCAAGATGAAAGAGACCAGGACGTGACTCAGCATATCTCAAAGTGAGGCCCAGGAGATCCCTTTGTGTGATACAGGACAAATCTTTGAGCAGCATGAACTCACATAGTGAAGAGGTTTCCCACGTTTCCATCTCTTTGGGAGTTCGGTTATGCTAAAGACAACCGCAGTTATGTAAGTGAGCTTTCACACACTTCTGCCCACTTTTCATTGAAATAAAGAGAGCAGACCTCCGCCCCTGACTCTTCAGTAGGAAACAGTCTCTGTGTAGCATTTAGTCAAGCTGTTTCACTGTCATTGTTTTTATTTTTCCTAGGATCTGATTTTTGATGGCGGCATTGCTTGTCTTAAGACGTGCTCCTTTAAGAAAGAGGAAAGAAGCTGCAGGACAGTCTCAGGCAAAGCACATAACTGAGGCACATCATGTGGCAAAGACTTAGGGAGGTTTGATGCCAAATA
The DNA here is from genome assembly GCF_030254825.1 of Meriones unguiculatus. NCBI lineage: Eukaryota > Metazoa > Chordata > Mammalia > Rodentia > Muridae > Meriones > Meriones unguiculatus. Next base: position 45,224,600 of record NC_083349.1, read on the forward strand.
TCAACTCCCAGAAACACTGATCGAACCTGAATAAACCTCGCACTTGATTTTGAAACAGATGTGGGAGATACGCTTGCATGGACAAGGAAAGACGGGGGGGGGGGGGGTGTAAAGATGAGGCCCAGACCTGTCACCTGTAGTACTTAACTCTTCTGAACAGACGGCCCTGTAGCAGGTCAAAGGGGTGTGGCCACCCGGTTAGATGTGTCTCTCACTCCAGTGACTCATCTAAGGGAACTGTCGTCTTCAAGTCCTGCACACCCTGCTTACTGGATTGCCGAAGTCTGGGCATTTCTCCCTCAGCTTCCTGGATGACACAGGACTTGGGGATTCCCCATTCTTTTCAGGTCGTTAGACAGATTTTTTCTAGTTGTGCAAGAAAAATCTAATCCTATCTAAGATGGCAGGAGATTTATATACAACACCGAATGAATTTTAGTATAAATAATGTTAATAAAAATAAACAGATAGCCGGCACATCTGTAATACCAGTATTCCAGGAGGCAGAGGCAGGTTGATCTCTGTGATTTCAAGGCCAGCCTGATCTATAAAGCAAGTCCAGGACAGCCAAGGCTACATAGAGAAACCCAGTCTTGAAAACAAACAAAGAAATAAACACTATGATCTTGATTAATCCAGAGTTCATCAATGGCTTGGGCATACAGTATATGTTTACTTTAGAATCAGTGTGTGAAAATTGTTTCTAATAATGTATAAAACTTTTATTATGTTCAACAAACATTTATTAAGCTAAATATGTCTGGGAACTGTGTTATCTATTGGAGAAATTTAAAAAAGAGACACATTCCTCCTGCAGGGCATCCAAAAAGCAGAAACCAAACACAAACAGGGCTGTGCTTATACAATTTGTCATAGTTCATAAAGTAGTTTCACTCTGAATTACTTAATTCTTACAGAAACATTGTGATGTAAGATATTGTTTCCCTCACTTCTCAGACAAGGAAGCTAAAGCTTATCCGAGTGGCAGGACCTGCCCCAGGTAATAATAGCAGTATTATGCACCAGAGGACACTCTCAAACCTGATGCAAATTCCGTAGCATCAGCATTTAAGATGATTCCTCTTGAACGGCTTCCGGCCCTTATGAAATGAGATGTGGCAGAGCCAGAGAACATGACACCAGCGTCTACACCATACTGGGAGTGGAAGAGAAAGCCTCATTGTGGACTTAGAAGACATTGACACATTGGGAGCCCTATGAAGAACTTTATACCAGGTTGACAGCTTAGATGATGTGAACAATCCACTCATTACATGAATTACAAAAAATTGATGCAAGAAGAAACAGAAAACTTTAATGATCCATACCAAATTAAAAAAAAAAATTAAATTCAGTGCCAGGCATGGTGGGGCATCCCTATAATCCCAGAGGTCGGAAGGCTCGGGTAGGCGGAGGATTGTGAGTTGGAGTTAATTTGGGCTGTGGAGTAAGTTCAAGTCCACCCTGGGCTACATAGCAAGACCCTGAATCAAACAAACAAATATATAAATTCATAGTAAACAGCCTCTCACAGCGAAGCTCCGTGTCTAGATGATTTCACTGGTGAATATTGCAGGGCATTTGAGGAGATCACAAGTCCTCTAAAACCAGGCAAAGCATTTTATTTTACAGAATAATTGGAACACTGATGCAATGCCTGCAGTGTTTCTTAACCAGGGCCTCTATTGCTATGATAAGAATACCCTGGCCAAAGCAACCTGGAAAGAAAAGGGTTTGTTTTGTCTGACAGCTGGAAAGATGGCTCAGTGGTTACGAACACTAATTTTTTTTCTTTTAAGAGTACCCAGGTTCGATTCCTAGCACCCACACTACGGCTCACAATTGCCCATAATTCCAGTTCCAAGTATCCAATGTCCCCTACAGGCACCAAGCATGAATATAGTTCCTATGCATATAATATAGGCAAAATCACACATACACATAAAATAAATAACTCTTAAAATTTTAGAAAGTATACTATTTGCCTTGAAATGCATCAAAGCACATGAAATATCAGGAGGAAAACGTTCTACGAAGAGATTCACAAAACCTCTACACAGAAACCACACAATATTATTTCTACAACTAAGGAAAATCTGAATAAAGAAAGATACTAGGATATATTCTATATTAGAAAACAAAACTCATGCACCTGGAATACTGTCATGATGCCATTTCACCTACGAGTTCACCTACAGATTCAAACCATTCTCAAGCAAAACCATAGGAAATCTTTCTAGGTGCATTTGAAGGTTGTTTAGTGCAAATGTGGAAATTCAGCAGTCTCCACTAAGTAGACCATTTGAAAAACAAGTAGACAATTCGAAAAAACTACATTTGTAAGATCCAAGCTCACAAGCTGTAATAACTGGCTTATTAATGTTGTTGGGTTTTTTGAAACGGGTTCTTAATGTAGCCTTGGCTGTCTCGGATCTCACTCTGTAGACCAGGCTGGCTTCTGCCTCCTGAGCTCTGGGATTAAAGGTGTGCACTGCCACTTCCTGGCTATAATAACTGACTTATAATAACAGTTTTGAGTGAGAACTAAGAGAGACACAGAACTATTTCATGAAACAAGATGGAGTGCCAGGAAACAGGCTCCCACACTGAGATATAAGAACAATGTCCATTTTTTCTTTCTTAAACTGCTGCTAGCTTCATTGTATTTCCACACAGAGAAGAACAGATTAGATGGACTGAAAACCAAAATCAGAGAAAGAAAATAAGGCTTCCAGAACAAGGCATATAATATATTCTTTGTAGTAGGCAAGGGCTTCTTAAGCAAAACCCTTGGCTCTCCAAAGTTAAATTGGAAAATGTTGATAATTTCTAACTCAGAAAATCTCTTGAAATCATTAGAAGAGTAAACGACAGGCCAGAGGAAGAAAGGGGATTGCAAATACAAAGCTGCAAGAGAGGACTCGTGTCACAGCAAGGAAAGACCAAGTTGGATGGAAAGAAAGGTGTCCAAATGTCCACTCTGTTTGTGGAGCAGGCTCAGCCTCATGATCTCTGCAGAAGTGGACACTAAAATCACCACAGGATACCATCATTTCCCCACCACAATGGCCCAGCTAAATTTTTCATCCATGTATGTCTATGTGTGGCACGGATGCACTTGTATGAGGTGTATGCACAGTTGTATGTCCACAGGTGTGCATGCATGTGGAGGACAGAGGACAGCCTCAGGTGTCACTCTCGGGAATACTGTCCCACTCCTTTGAGATGGGGCTTCTCATTTGGCTCGGAGCTAGCCCCTGAGACTAGACCCCCAGTGAAGGTGTCCGGGGGGGGGGGGTCCTCCTGGCTCTGCCTCCCCAGCGTTGGGATTACAGGTATACGGTCCCATGGCCAGCATCCTACATGGGTGCTAGGGATGGAACTCAGGTTCTCACATGTTTATAAATATGGTTTACAGACTGTTCCATCTCCCCAGCCACCCGACCCATCCCTGCCTCAGTTAATCTAAAATCTGAGGTTACAGAAGAACTAGGCTATGTCCTGGAGGAAACAGACTGACGCCTTCAAGTTGGTTTTATTTTCCAACATTCTCTTGAGAAGGCACTTAGAGGTGTGGGGATGACATGGGTTAGAGGGAACAATTCTGTTGCCACCGTCTCAGTTTTTCTGCCGGAGAGCATGGGAAATGGAGCAGCAGAGGCCGCCACCATCACCGAGATTTATCACACCATCACCACACCTATCCACAGCCATCACAGCCAAAGTCACTCTCACCACCTCCACAGATGAGTAAACACCAGGGCTGCCTGAGGCAAGTGGAACCATTCTGTGTGAAGGTGACTGTCACAGAGGGCTTCAGTACACAGCTGTCAGCCAGTAATGATACCTGACACAGTGAATGTGAGTGAGGTCCTTCGCTGTCCAACAAGGGTTTATGAGAATGCCATCTGCACATCAAGCACGGGGTGAAGGTATAAAGCCGGGGAAGCCTGGATGTTGGTGAGCGCAGTCCCTTCGGCAAGCTCTCTGGAAGTTTCGAATACAGGTGAACATACTCCCTATGGCTCAGTACCTTCACAGGTAGCCATACACCCAACACATACACACAGCAAAGGCATGGGTAAGATGGTTCGGGCAGACCTAATTCCAACAGTTAGCCACTACCACAAAATAGTCCAAAGGTCTGTCAAGTCCATGAGGGGAGATAAATTGCAGCCTATTTATACAATGGAAACTCTTGATGTATTAAAAAAAAATCACATGTATATACTGTGGACTGAAAGAAACCAGACACAAGGATAGAGAGAATTAATATCTGTTAATAGTAAGTAGGAAAATAGAAGTGTACCTAAAGGGTTATTCTGGCCATGTGCCTAGAACAGGAAGTCCAACCCCCACCGAGATACCATCGCCAGCTTCAACTGCAGAAAACATTCAGTAACGTGCACGTATCATTGACCGAGCCAAGAGAAACATTTCTATCCTACCTTCTTCAGCCTCCCCCTTTCATCTGATCAGAGGAGGCAAGAAGGAAGGAATGAGGAGGAGAGAAAAGAGGAAGAGATGTAACCAGTAGAACACTTCGTGATTTTTAGTCTTCCGTGATTCTTGTTTCTTCACTCTTCCCAGTGACTCTGTGCTGTGCTGCTAACCTGTTTGTCTTTCCACAGCTCACTTTTAAGGTGTAAGAGAAGCAAGGAAGACTTGTGAAATGCAGACCTTGTGCTGTATTTTATAAATGAGCATAAATACAAGGGAAGTAGGACAGGGAAGCCTGGCGTGAACATGAGACCTCCACTTGATGGCATAAGAAAGTTCATGTGCTATTGTGCGCAAGGCCATCCTGGAAGCATCAAAGCTGCGTGTCAGAGAACTGTGTGTGACCAGAGGCAGATTTTTGGAGGGGTGAACTTGAAAGATTTAGACAGAAGGACTCAGTCTCCTAGCTTCCCATCCAATACCATTTTTCCATTTCCTTGTGAGCAAGCTAAAATGAGCAAATGAAAGCCCTGGTTTTATCTGGGGAGACATATTTAGTTGACTCTGTTTCTCACCTATTCTTCCAGCCCAGGGTGACCTCATTGCTGTGGTGGCTGATCAAGTATAAGCAGAATGCTGTACGGGGCTCCAGGAAGTATCTCGAGGGATGGGCACTGTATCAGTCCCCACTTCTCCATTCCTGTTTTCTGGCTTGTGGACAGATGCCTGGTACCCTGTCATCCACTTTGAACCACAAGGCTGCTTGCCTCAGCTGTAGAGCTGAAATAAAGAAAGAGCCATGGAGGCTGACAGGAAGCTTCCCTGTGGACCCCAGGCTGCCTGCCTTTAAACTTCTTTTCCTCAGAGAAATATGGAACCTGTGTATTCACAGTTATTCAAATGATCCTAGTTAGCTAACCTAGGCAAGAAGAACAACTTCCTGTCCAGCTATTAAAACAGGCAGAAATGAAATGATATGTTGGCTTAACCCAAATCATGAGAGTGAAATAAGCTAGTCCTGAGAGCACGCATTTGTAGACCCAGTGCTGAGGAAGCAGAGGCAGGAATATCTTATCGGCTTGCTGGTCAGCATACCTAGCCCACCTAGCTTTAGGGTCTTCCGAGAGACTCTGTCACAAAAACAAAAACAAAAACAAAACCCAAGATAGAGAGTAGCTGAGAATGACACCTGACATCAACCTCTGGCCTCCGGCATGTATGTGCATGCATGCCTGTGCTAACACATGCACACATACATACACACACCTACCCCTAAGTAAAATAAAATCATCTAAGTTAAACTAAATAAATTATAAGCATTATTAACAGAGACTTAAAACCAACTATTCCTTATTATCTTTGTTATCTTCTATGGTTTGCACGCCCTTAAGATGGCTTCCATTTGCCCCATCTTCCCAGGAAGTGGCTAGATAAAAGCTTGAGACTGGACATCTCTTCCTGACACCACATTTTTCCCCTTGCTGCTGCTGACCTGAGAATAGCAGGTGGGGAACAATTAATGGGGAATTTGGCGGAGGCTACATATCCGGGCCATTTTTGTTCTATGTTTTCCTTCCTTCCTTCCTTCCTTCCTTCCTTCCTTCCTTCCTTCCTTCCTTCCTTCCTTCTTTCCTTTTCTTTCTTTTCCTCCAGAGAGCTTGCTGGTCAGCATTTGTGCCAGAGCAGCACCGAGCTGGGTGAATGCTCCTCCTTGTGATAATTGTTCATGAGAGCAAAATGCTGGGAGGAAGCCAAATGTCCATCATCAGGGAGAGTGTTAAATACAGCTCGGGGACAGCCACACACTGTTGGATTCTGCAGTCAAGGGAAGGAACCAGGAAGAGGCTTCCAGAACAATGTCTGCACAGAGCAGTGTTGAGCAGAGAAAGGAATGAGGAAGAGCCCTTCACTGTGAGGGAGCAGCGGAGCTGTATTGTTCAGAGAAGAGAGGCGGGCACGGGGTGGGGCTCATAAAATGCCACCTGTGTAAAATAAACGTCGAGGGAGGGGATTATGTGGATGGAGGCCTCTGTTTGCGTTTTTTGGAGACAGAGCAACTGGACGAGCCGCACGCTTGTGCAAACTGAACCCATCTCGGCCTGCGGCGGGAGGGAAGGCCTCAGAACACCGGTGAAAGGAGGAGAAAAACTCTGCGTTCTCCCAGAGTTTTGACTGAGCTAAGCAGAGGGCTGCTGTTGTTGTTGTGTTTTTTGTTTTGTTTTGTTTTGTTTTTTTACATACTTTCCGCAAGATAGCTCAGGGCTAAAAGCTGGTGGGTAACCATGCCTGCCCACCACAGCTCCATGCCAGGTCCCCCACAGTGGAAGGAGACGTCTCTCACAGACTCTCTGACTTCCACACGGTGGCTCGCTCATGCCACGCCCCTGCCAATTAAGCAGATAAGTAAGTAAATGTCTTTCTAAAAGCGTTCATTGAATTTTTAGAAATACATTTCCAAACTTTAAAAAGCAAATAGAAAAGCGATGATCCTAACCTCATGTCAGACTGAGGGCATAATTACCCAGGAGAATGATGTCAAACACCCCCTAAACACAACACTGTGCACGCCCTCATGTGTAGGTCTTGGGGTCACAGGAACCAACGGGAAATCGAGTTTCAGCCAAGTGGGCACGTTACTAGAACTGATGTGGCTTACTAAAAGGAAAGCTTTGTGGACACAGAGGGGAGGGGAGGTAAAGTGCATGCTGCCCAGCATGAGGACCTGAGTGCAAGTCTCCAAAAGCACATAAAAAAGCCAGGCATGGCAATGTCTACCTGCGGTTCCAACGCTGTGGGTGCAGAGCCACGAGGCGCCCTTCTGAAGAAGTCAGGAGACAAGGACAGTCTCGTCAGAATGAGCCCTGTCACCAAGAGTGTAGCTGCAGGCATGCGCTTGTTTAAGACTCAGGAAGTAAGACGAAAGGGCTCCTTTTGGCTAAATATGGGGCAACTTGAGCACATGAAATATGAATTCTGGCTAAATACGAATTTTCGCATTCGTCTACCTATGACAGGTGCTCACAATGGGACATTTAAAAGGCCCTCAGCAGTCCCTATGCAAAGCTGTTAGTGCACCTGTTTCTTATTGAGAAAAACCAGCCTGTCCCGCCATTTCTATGGGAAACCTACTCCAGGGCGACCAAAGAGTCAATTCCAGGGAATGTATTTAGAGTGAATGGAAGAATCCAAGTGGGGCAGCACATGACTGTAATCCCAGCAACTCACTGAGGCCTGAGGATCTGTCATTGGAGGCCAGTAGCATCACATAGTGAGACTGTCAAAAAAAAAAAAAAAAAAAGCCACACGTAAAATCCTTGGCACTGTGCAAAAAGAAGGAATGATAAAATCAGGATGGGTTCATTGGAATGGTCTCAACCTGAAGATAAAATGCTCAAACAAATGAGAAGATGGGGGGGGGGGGCAGGAATCACAGGAAAACCAGCCGGCATCAGAGTTCTCTTGTTGAACTGCGGGTAGCTGACCAACAAACCTCTAACTTACCTGCTTACAGAAAACCCGGGGGACAGAGAATCACGTGGGCTGTCACCGTGCAGAAGCAGTCCCGAATGAGGGGGAATCGTGTAGGGCAGATAACCCAGGTGAGCCCAAGATCGGTTTGCAGTACGAAGGAGACTTTGAGACATTAATGAGCGGGGTGTGACCGCAAGGCACACACCTGTAATCCCAGCTCTTGGGAGGTGCAGGCAGAAGGAACAGGAGTTCAAGGCCATCTTTAGTGAGCATGAGGCCACTTTGTGTTCCATAAGAGCTTGCTTCAAAAAAAGAAAAAAAAAAAGTGCAACAAAAAATATTCACAGACGGTGAAGGGCACGGCTTTATCAAGAGTCTGGCGTACGTCCGTTTGGTCATTCTCTGTGGCTCTGGCAGACTTGCCCTGCAGAGGGCTGAAACGCGAGGCTGTGCAGATGTGTTTTGTCCTGTCTGTCTCTCCTAGTTAGGACCCAGGGACTCACCCCAGCCAGTGCTGGGCACAGAGCTGAAAGTGTCTGCACACGGAGGCAGCACACACATGTCCCCAGACCCCGAGTCACCGTGTCCTGCTAGGAATCCACGGAGTCCCCCAGTGCCAGCATGCAGGCATCAAGAACAAGATGGGTGGGAAATGAAAGACTGCGAGCTGTCCTCAGATTCACTACCCTGTCTGACTGGCTGTGAGTTGATGGGTGCCCTTGGGATTGGAAGGAGTAGCCAGCAGGCAGCTTCCCAGGTAGGGAACAGGGTACAGAATGGTCTCTCTCTTTTCTCTAACACACAGCCTCTTCCTGGACAAAGCTACTATCCCTTCCCCCTCTCCCTTTCTTCTTCCTACTGGGTCATTTGTGGTGAGGGTTTTTTTTGTTGTTGTTCGATTTTGTTTTGTTTTTTTCTCACTCCCCCTGTCTGGTTCACTTGCTGGAACATATTGAGAACTCTGTGGCACAGATCTTCTAGGCTAGGCTCTTGATAACCAGTGGGGAGACAAAAGAATGTGAGTGCCCCTGCTAATCATAGCACTGTTTTCCATTAGTGATCATGCATACACACACACACACACACACACACACACACACACACACACACACACGGTGGCCTGCTTAGAATTCTCCTGCAGCAAATTATGGTTCCCCCAAGTTGGTGAAGACCAGCCAGCTGGGCAAAGAGCATGTGCTTGGAAAGGGAGGTGCAGGAGGAAAAACACAATGCAATGAGCATGTCACAGTTCTTCCATGTGTCACTGGGCTTGTGCTGTACATGTGTCATGTATTATTTTCAAGAACACAAGCGACAAATGATCATATCCTCATTGTACAAACGCATCATGCCATGTTCTGTTAACTTGTTTTTGACATATCTAAGCACAGCCTTCTAGCCGCCATGGTGTTTTACACCTGGAACCTCAAAACCTGGGAGGTGAGGGTGGAAGAATGAGGAGTTCAGGGTCATCCTTGGTTACATAGTGAGTTAGAGGCCAGCCTGGGCTACATAAGACACTGTCTCAACATAGTATTATTCCCATGTGAGTCCCACACAATTTGATATTCTGAATGTTCTGAGACAGTCTTGCTAGGTGACCTAGGCTGACCTCAGATCTGAGGTCTTCCTGAGCTGGTGTCCTTTAGCTCTAGGTTCACACCTGTGTGTATAAGGCAACATTCTGCTACGGTGCTCTCATTCTCTGCCTGGTACTCTGCCATCATCCCACCTCTCCAACTGAGGCTTCTGCCAGTCTGGGTCCTAGTCATGCTGATTTCACAACTTCGCCCAAATCTTTGGATGTTTTTTTAGTAGAAATACCCAGGGCTGGAGAGATGGCTCAGTGGTTAGCACTGACTGCTCTTCTAGAGGACCCAGGTTCAGTTCCAGAGCACCCACATGGTAGCTCACACCTCTTCTGTAACTCCAGTTCCAGGGGACCTGATGCTTTCACAAAGACATACATGCAGGCAAAACACCAACACACATAAAAGTAAATAATAAATTATTAAAAAGAAAAGAAATAGGTGCAGGATTTGTTTCAGGTGAAGAATATAAGCAGGTTTTTTTTTTTGAAAAAATGTTTTTCTTAACTTATGTGAATTATACATAATAATGGGTTTGTTATAACATTTTCATACATGTAAATAATGTATTCCTATTGAATTCACATCCCTGCCACCCTCCCTTGTTTCTCTCATAATCCCACCAACACTGATCCTGGCCTCTTTCCAGTTACACTTGCTTCTATTTTCATGTCTTATCCAATGAGATCCACTGGGCTTGCTTACAGAGTAGCAACTGTTCTCTGATTTGGTCCCTGCCCAGTAGGAAGGAATTCATATCTGGTACCATAAATCCAGGCAAAAGCCACACATGGGAGGTCATAGGCCCTACTACCAAGCTCTGCTGTTGCTTTTTGACATAGATGTTTGTCAACAGCTAAATAGCTACGTTGGTGCCCACAGGTTAGTGCTGTGGTCAGCTCTGTTCAGACATCCTTCTGCAGCAGTCCTCCGTGATGACAGAAACTCAAAACTGGTCAAGAAGTTCTGATAAAATACATTACGAATTGCATAATCATCCTCAAGAAAATCTTAGTATTTTCTAGATATAAAAGTACAGGGTACAATACTTCCCGTTTCCCCAGTGTTTTCCTAATGATAAAATGTTAAAATTATACAAGTCCTAACTATGCATTTTATGACAAGACTTTTGTCCAATGGGTAAACAAGTAGGGGCTTAAATTTGAATTTCTTTGACCTCTAGTAAAATTGAAACTTTTTCGTTTTAGATAGACAGACAGACAGATAGATAAATGATAGATAATGATGATGATGTGATAGATAGATGATGATAGATTGAAAGATAGATAAGATAGATAGATAGATAGATAATATATAGCTACCTAGATGAATCATAGATGATGATGATGATGGATAGATAAATAGAAGATAGATAGTGATGATGAAGATGATAGCTAATGATGATGGACAGAGAGATTGATAGCTAGATTAGAGAGAGATGATGGATAGATGATAAACAATGATGGATAGACTGATAGATGATAGCTAGAGATAGATATTGATAGACAGATGTTAGATAGCTAGATAGACAGATAGATGATAGATATAGATAGATAGACAGACAGACAAATGTCATGCACAGCTATTACCTTACCTTGTCTTGAGAGAAGGAAGCAGAAGATAAAGGAGGTTAAGCTCAAACTCACACATCTTGTAGGTAGCAAATTTCAAAGTTTGGTTTTTATCTCCTAGATGAAATGAAATTGTTCTTCAGTTTTTCCCAGGAAGCAATGAAGCCAATGGGGCAGAGTTCTGTGGGATCGAAGATTTCAAGGGCATCTAACAATGATAAGCTCCTTTCAGACAATTCAACTTCAAAAAACACTGTTTGGAGAATCCCAGTGGTCATTAAAGTTTCTGCTTTATAATCCCAAGGTAACTTGGGTCCAGATCAAGATTAAAAGATAAGGAAGACCACAGTGTCCTCAGGTCCTGCGGCCACGGGAGGCTACCTGACCAGCTGAAGGTCACTCACGTGCTTGTGACCTCTTCCATCACCGCCGCAGGCTTCCTCCATCATCGCTGCATGAAACCATGAGACCGTGTCCCCTTATGAAGGTGAACTGCAGCCATCAAGTCACTCCCAAAGAGGCCAGGGAGAATTGGCCTTTGGTTTCTGACTGTCTTTTTCATTTCTATCCCAGTTGGTACAAAAGACTGGGCTGTCACCTGCTGCTTAACTGTGTGTGACAAAGTCGAAGTCTCTTTTCTTTAATCACTCACTAAAATTCCATGAGTCAGCAGTAAAAACAAAAAAAGGAAAAACAGTAACAATAAGGGATACCACCTGGAGGAGGAGGAGGAAGAGGAGGAGGAGGTACCATCCATCACATTAGAGAAATATAACTAACTAAAACCTGGATAAAGTCTCAAGAATTAAGGGGCGGTGTTGACATTTACTGCAGAATAGCCAACTCTAAAGCCTCTTTCTCTTTGTAAAGTATTTGGCCTTGGGGAAGGGATGGGCCTGCCCACCTTCTCACACTAGCCAGGCCAGGGTTCTCATCCTAATTACTCAGTGATGACCACACAGCTAGACCCTAAGAGTGCAATTGCTAAATTGTGCAAGAGATGACCACATCCACACGCAAGGTGTAGAATCAAACTTGGGTCCCGGTAGATCCTGTCTGAGCCGAGAGTCAGAGAATTAAACAATTCCGCGGGGACAATCCGAGACCCGCTGGGAAATTTCCCCAACCCTGCTCTAAAGTCACACCGTGTGTCTCTTCCTGTGGCTCCGGGGCCTGAGGCTCGGGGATGGTACCCTTATCAAATCCCTTGCACGTGACCAGGGCTTTGCGTCCCAAGGAGGTTGGCGTGGACTCACAGTGGGTCAGAAGCTCCTCCGGTGGGAAGGTGGGAGCCCAGGGGGACCGATCGCCCCACGCACACCTCCCCGCCGGGACGCTCCGCCCTCGGCCTCGCTGGTTGGCCTCGGCGCTGCAGCGAGCGGCGGCGGGAGGAGCCGGGCGCGCCCGCCACGCAAAACCACAGCGCTCGGTCCCCAGCGGCGGTGGCAGCGTTGACAGCGGCCCGGGTGCCAGGTCCCCGCGCCGCGCCGCATCCCGCATCATCAGCCACGCTCCCCGAGTCCCCGCCGGCGCCGGTGCCCACCATGGGGAAGCCCACGAGCTCTGGATGCGACTGGCGCCGCTTCCTGCGGAATCACTGGCTGCTGCTCTCCACCGTGGCCGCCGTGGTGCTAGGTGAGCCGCGCGTGGGGGTCGAGGCGCGCGCCCGGGTCCAGGCCGTGTGCGGAGCCTGGTGGGCACGGCGTGGCGCCAGCTGTCCGCCTTCCCCGGGCCTGGGTCCCCAAGCTCGGGGACAACCCCCGAGGGCTCCGGTTTCGCGCGAGGTAACAATGCTTTGGGGGGAGACCCTCATTTTGGTGCTCCGCGAGCTGCTCTCCCTTGCTCTCTCCACAAGGAGGAGAGGGGCTTGCAGGCTGGACAGGGGGTCTTTTGAAAACAAGGTTTAAATTGATATTCATCCTTAACTGTTCCCACGCGCGCTCACACCACCGCCGCCACCACCTTCGTCCAGACCGAGACTGTAGGAATTACAGTTCTCCGTTGGATTTGAAGAGACGTCTGGGCCTGCCGGATGGCGGAGCCCCTGGGAATGTTGGAGCCCCGGGCAGGGGGTGGGTACCTTCTTGTAGGATACCTTTCCTGTCAGATTCTTGCCTGACCTTCCGAGCCAGCAGTGGTGGCTCGCGCGGGAGGCTACAGGGTACCAGAGCTGAGAGAATTCAGCCCGTTTCTCCTCCTGGGCTACCTGCTCACCACGTTTTTCTTCTATTAAAAATAATATAAGCCGCTTTTATTTGTTTTCACACTCCAGTGTATTCAAGTGGTCCATGCTTGACAGATCGCTGGGCCGCGACTGGGTGCGTGTCTGAGCCGTTGCTCAGAGGTTTGGGTTACTTATGCTTGGAATCTCATTTTCTGCTCGGGGCGTCTGCGTAACTTGAGCTCGGCAATGCACGTCAGGGTGGGAGTCCAGTGGCTCTTCGTCCCCCAGGTGGGGGCTGCTCAGCAGGGGAGGGCAGGTGCACCTGCGAGGAGGGAAAGTGGGTTCCTAGGCAGGCTCCACCCTCTGTCTAAGCACCTCAGCTGCCTGCGCTGGAAGGGGATGGGGCAGCAGGTTCCCCTCTCTGGGGACTGCACCTTGCTCATGAGTCCCCGAAGGCTTGCTGTTGCCTGCTCCCCTCTCCAAGATCTTCCCGGCCAAAAATAAAATGCCTTCGGAAGTTAATGGACTCCTTGGGGTTCTATGGGCTCCTCCAGAACCACATGCAAAGGGAAGTCAGGCTTCTAGTAAATAAATAACATCCTGGAATTGCCTTAACAGAGGACGTTTGTGGGAGGAAAAGAGGGAAGTAGAACCCGCTAGTGTTCGCCTTCTCCGGTGCCAAGTGGTTTAGGACATTTTGGGGGAAGGCTTGTCGTTCCTCACCACATTTAAATAACAGGCCCTAACAAGAGAGTGAATAAATTCAAAGACATGGCCTTGTTTGCTTTCCCAATGATGAATGCAGAATTTCTTTTTAAATCTGTTTCGAAAGCCTTGGGGTTGACCAAAGCTTGGGTGGCCTTCCCCGTTCTGTGTGTGTACAGCCCTGGGCCCTGCAGAGATCCCAATTGGTCGCGGAGTGTTTCCCACCAGCAGTCGGAAAGAGTGTTGGTGCCCCTCAGTTCAGATACCGGCTCCCCAGGGGCTGCCCTGGAAAGGAAGCCTAGCAGTTACTCGCTGGCCTTTGGACCAGTTGCTTAAGTAATATCTTCAGGCCAAGAAAGGGTTCCCTTATTTTGCAGGCCTGGCCCTGGTCTCATGTGGCTCTCTTTCCCCACCTTTAGTGCAGGTGGAGCCACGAGAACTCGATTCTGGTGTTGCGCTTTAGCCATAAATCCACCCTTTAAAACTGCCAGTGCCCAGCTGAGGTCTTCCCAGGCTTGCTCCTCGGGAGGAGCGTGGGACAGATCGAGGCCTGCTGCCATCTGGGATGAGAAGCCTCCAGCTCAGAATATCATCAGGGTGTCCAGACAGGTGCTTGCTGGGTTCCTCCTCTTTGCTTCCTGGAGAACCTTTGGTCTGAGTGAAAACTGGCACCTCCCTTTGCTCAGTACACTGGCTAGCCTGTTTAACAAGCGGTGGAATCCCAGTCGCTAGTCCTGAGTATCTGCTAGCCCTTTCTAGGTTGCTATAACCGATTTTTCTATAACTGTCATAATTGATCCAGCAACACTATTAGAGCTCTCACAAAGTCTTCTTTTGGGAGTTTTTGACATGTAGATATTAAAAAAAAAATGTTAAGTGTAGTTAACCCCTTGGCAAATTCTTTAGACGACGTCTATGCAAGTATTTGGTCCCCCAAAATAAACCAGCAGATATGACTGTGTAAAATATTTTAGTTAGTGAAACTAAGGGCAAAGTTTTCTCCCACCCCTGCCCCAAGCAAGGTGGCATCAGTCTGTAATCCCAACATCGGGGGTGGAGGGGGGAGGGCTAGAAAGAGGAAGATGAAGAGTTCAAGGTCAGCCTCAACTACAAGGTGAGAGGCTAGCCTGAGCTACATGGGACTGTTCCAGAAGAGAGAGAGAGAGAGAGAGAGTGTGTGTGTGTGTGTGTGTGCGCGCGCGCGCGCGCGCGCGCGCTTGTACACACACTTAAAGCTTCTGATTTTCTGAGATACAGCTCTGAGGGGAAAAATAAAATTAAAGATCACTTTCATTAGAGTTTTAACAGGCCAAGGAGATGCTTTGAGATAAATGTTTGACAAATTCTTATTTGCAAGGTTGGAATTAAATAGGTAACTATCTTTGATAATTTCTGTGAAACTCTACAAGATTCTGAAAATAATATTTTTGCCTGAGAGGATCATTTTAATTGGGTTCATTGTAACTCCAGTAGGCATTCCCTGTTCTCATAGCACAGTAGAATAAGCTCAGCAGCTACAGTCAGGAGCCCTGGGCTGGAGTCCTGAATTCTACCTGGTGCTGCTTTCTAGACGCATTGCTTATTCTCTGGGGCCCTTAGTTTCCTCATCCTAAAAAACTGATCATGTGTGAGCAGAGTTGATTAAGATAACGTGGAAATACCCAGTTTTGGGCTGGCATAAAACAGGCATTCATTAAATGCTACATTGGGGAAAATCTGAATTGAAATAGGAGAAAATTAATATTTTGTTTGGGAATTGAGTCTCCGTTCTGCCTACTGTCCAGTTTATAATTTGAAATCTATAGTGATTCAAGGATTTTTACAGCATGCTATATCAGACCCAATGCCAGTCTCTATAGCATTGTTCACCTTTAGAAGAGGGAACAGAAAGAGTTAATGACTTTGCTTTACAGGTTATGGACTAATTCTCAGCTTGCTTAACAGGAAGAAAGTCAGCGGGAAGAAATGCAGTGTTCTTAGTGGAAATTATATCCAAGCAGAATTCCAGTGTGAGAAAATTCATCCACCAACGTAGGACAGCTTATAGTATTGGGGAGATACTTGTGGATTCCACATCCCCCTCACTGCAGAAATTATCCTTCCTTCTCTGGGCTTTTTTGTGGAGAAATCTTCAGTGCTCAGCCTGGGCACTCTCAGAAAAGGCCACAGATGCTGCTTGTACCAGGGAGCTATCAAGCTTGAACTGTAAAGCAATTCCTATGGAGCTCGGAGGAAGCTGTCCTCTCTCTATCTACAAACTCTGAGCTAATTCTTCCAAGTTCAGAGTAACATCCTTATCCAATGTTGTGTCTTCTGCCCTGGGGTGGCCCTGGGTCTGCCTGACAGTGTTCATTTGCATCCGGCCTTTCCTTTCCGTTGTTCCATTTTGTCATGATTCTTTGACTGGCCCCCCGCTCCAGAACAGGAGCCAGCCATAACTCACTGTATTCTAGACCCTGCTCTGCCTCTCACTGGCCTTGGTTCAGCAGGATTTAAGAGTTTACCTGCCTGTCATGGTGGTGCATGCCTTTGATCCCAGCACATAGGAGGCAGAGGCAAGTGGCGCTCTGTGAATTTGAGGCCAGCCTGGCCTGATTGAGGCCAACTTGAGAACAAGTCTGGGCATCAATACTCCTTGGATACATAGCAGGGAGGGAGTGGAGTAGGGTGGGCTAGGTGAATTCTTGTCCAAGGAAGGGGAAAGAGGGCCTCCTCCAGGCAGCCTTCAGTTAGAAGTAAAAGGGAGTGGGGGCCAGCAAGTTAACCTACTATGGCCTGGTGGAATTTGGTCAAGGATCAAGAATTTCAGAAGGGGGTTTGATGTGGACACTGGGGTGGGAGAAGAGCCTCCCGAGACCTCTGGGTGAAGCTAGGCAGCAAGCAGCAGACAGGTGCTGCTGGAGATGGGTTGTGAGTGGAGTGGAGGGTTAGTTAGATTCACTCAGGAAGAGGTTAAAGCTCTGGGGACAAAGGAACCCTTTTGAACAGGGAGAAGAAGAGACTCTGGGTTGAGGAGTGCAGAGAGGAGATACCAACCGGAAACCAGAAGAGCTGAAAGCCAAACAGTGGCAAGGGAGGATGCTCAGCAGGGAGTGGGGGAGGGAAGGGAACCTCCTGAGACTTCCTTTGGAGGCACTGGGATGGGAGAAAGCAGTGATTAATGTTAGAGCCAGAGAACCTTTTCTTATCTTCTTTTGTGGAGTTCCGAGTCTGCTTTAATTCCAAAAGAGGCAATCTTAAAAGTGGAGATGAGAAAGAGAGAGAAGGAAGAAGAGAGGGAGACAGGGAAGGGAGAGAGAGAGCATGCCTATGAATTATGCTGGGAAGAATAAGGCCCAGGACAACTGGTTGCTTGCCCACGGATTGGAGGGCCTGGTGAGGGCTTGCCCTGCACAGGGCACAGGGCTGTATGTTTAGTCTCCTTCTAGATCTGCCTTTTCTGGTGGCAGAGCCTGGCTGCCTCTTACTCTTGTCACATCTGTGGGTAGCTCGCATCATACTGCGGAGGGTGGCACTCACAGGGTCCGGAGGCCACGGTCGAAGCCTCTGCTGTGGCTGGCCGATGCTGTCAAAGTGTCCTCTCTTAGAGACGCAGAACAGATGATATCATTCGGGGCCTTAAAATAGCCTATAGCTGCTGCTGCCCAAGGACAGAGAGGTCACCTATCTAGCACGGCATCCCAAACCTTCCCCTGTCTACGTCCACCTCACAGCCTCGTTCTTCAGCCTTCATCTGAGTAATTGCATACCTTCATTTGAGTAATGCTCCTTCCAAGAGATACAAAGCACCCTCCTTCCTGTTCTGCCTTCGATAAGACCTAAGCTTCGTGTCACTGTCAGTTACACACTCTCTAAGCACTGTTTATTCCAACCCCTTTCATCTTTCAAGCAAGCAGTCTCGTGTATCCCAGGCTGGCCTCCATTCACTATGTAGCCAAGGATGACCTTGAACTTCTGATCCTCCTGCTTTCATCTCTGAGTGCTGGGATTACAGGTATGTGCCTCCACTCCTGGTTTATGCAGCGCTGGGGATGGCACCCACGGCTTCCTGCATGTCAGGCAAGCGTTCTACCAATTAAGGCACATCCCCAGCCCAGGGCATGAGTTTCTGAGCATCGCTTTTGAGTACTAGAATGCTAGAAGAGCCATGCGGTTCACAGATTCCCCTCTTTGGACACAGTGTCTATACATGCTTGCTGCTACCCTGACAGTCCGCACAGAGAGGGCTTCTCACAAAGGCCTTCCATTCTGGGAGGGCACATTTCTAGGAAACTGAGGCACTGATCCAGGGCAGGACTGTGACCCCTCCCCGGGTGGTTTGGCTCCGCAGACTCTCTGCTACCATCCGCTATACTTTCCTTCTGATTTACAAAGACTGACAGAGTATCAAGTATCAAGTCTTCTGATTTCTCTGCCTCCACATCAACCATAGGCCCCTGATGGGGGAGTCTGTGCTGCCCTTCCCGGTGCCCAAAAGACTGTCTCATGGATTTGTAGGCTCTGTACATTTATTGGATTTTTGAGTTATTTATGACTCTGAGTCTTGGGCCCACAGACACAGTCCTTGTTTGTTAAATGGATAAATGAGAACATTGACACCAGCTTCTGTTTCCGCCATTAATTTTGGCCTGCTCCATCCCCTGTGATCTACAGAAGTAACTCAGTGCAATGCTTAATTAGTCTGTATATACATCAGGCATGCTCATTTTTCTTTCCTAAAACTAGACTACAGACCTCTTGAGGATGCTCCTGTAATGCCTAGAAGGACCTCAAAACCAAAATAAGAGCATAAAATAATGCAACTGACTCTTAAAAAATCTTCATAAAGAAGTATATCTGATATACTTTTGGGGCCTTTGTTGGGAAATAAGGGCTTATATTGACTAAAAGAGCAAAGAAGACTTTATTCACTTGCTGGTTCATGTGTAGGTGGTCAATTGTCTTACCTAATGCGGTGTTCATTGAGAAACAATTGGGAATACTGGAATTGATTATTGATGTCTGCCAAGGACTTGAGAGCTGGACATAGCAGTAGGTACGCTGCCCAGTTGTCCCTGGGTTAGAGAACCTCTGAGGAGCCTTCTAGTTTTAAGAACCTTTAGGTCTATGGCCATCCAGTCACTCCTTAGTTCACCCTCTGGGATCAGAGGAGGTCCCGTGGAGGGTGCCAAGGGAGTCCTGGGGAGTATTACAGGAAGATGAAATGATGTTGGTGTCCCACCCAGGCTTCTGTGACTTGGAGGCAATAATAATAGTTGTAAGTGAGGCTGTTGCCAGGGTAATGTTCTGTGTCAGTGTCAGACGACTTCTGACAGTAATCAGAGGTTTAAAATATTCCTGAAACGCAGAATATTTCAACTCGCAAAATAAAAACATTATCTGATCTTTCTTTAAAGTGATAGGAATAGCCTAGTTCCTATATCTTCAAAATCACTATCACTACAATAGATAGTTTGATGTAGAGAAAACAAAAAAAGGCAAACTTTCTCATCTTTAATAAAGGATTTACACTTTTTAAAAAAGATTTGAGGCTTTTTTTTTTCCCTCTATGTGGCCTTGGCTGTCCTGGACTCGCTTTGTAGACCAGACTGGCCTCAAACTCATAGCAATCTGCCTGCCTCTGCTTCCTTGAGTGCTGGGATTACACGTGCCTCCATGTCTGGCTTAGAATTTGAGCTTTTAATGAAGAATAAACCCCCCTCAGTTTATGTATTTCTAGAAACTGGAGAAAACAAAATTGCTGGTTTCTGAGTACATTTTATCTGTAATAGTATATTTAACCCACAGCTAAAGAGCATTAACAAAATAATGATTATTACAATGGATTGTGTGAGCTAGGTGCTTTGGCTCATGCCTGTATTCCCAGCACTTGAAGGCAGAGGCAGGCAGATCTATCTGAGTTCGATGCCAGCCTGGTCTACAAAGTCCAAAAAGAGTCTATGACAGCCAAAGCTACACAAAGAAACCCTGTCTCAAAAAACAAACAAACAAAAACCAATGGATTTTGTGTTATTTTCTGGAAGTTTTGAGGTTGGTAGTGTGTTGGTTACATTGTCTCATTGACTTTGTAGACGGCTAAGCGCATATACACCGGCTTTCATGTACTGATGGATGCCACTTGTGTTACCCTTTCCTGAGGATCCATCTGTCTAGCATCTCTCCTCATCTGTTCTCAATATCTGCTTAAGTAGGTATGAAAGAGATTTGGTCTAAGTTCTCAAGAGCTGAAACAAGAAAATTGGGTTTTAGACCTCAAATTGCCCCCATAAAATAGAAGGAGAAAGACATTATCATACCCTTTCTACAAATCCAGGTCCCTTAAACCAAACAAGAAAACAAAAGAAAGAAAGGAAGGAAGGAAAGAAGGAAGAAAGACAAATTTGGGGTGGTGGTGGGGTCTTGCAAACGAAATTCAAGAATACAGTAAGATCATACAACCATAACCAAGCTGGTTTCATGCCAGGGATTAGAGATTGTCTAACATGTGCAAAACCAATGCATTTAATACAGACTTAAGGACAGAAATTACACGATCATGTCAATTGATGCAGGAAAATGCCTGTGACAAACTTTAGCATCCCTTTATAAAAAAAACCTCAAAGAAACTAGGAGTAAAAGGAACATCCATCAGTATAATAAAGGCCATCACACCAAACTGGTACCCAACATTATATATAAGGGGAGGAGAGTGAGAGCATTTGCTTTAAATCTGAAATGGGCCAAGGACATCTACTCTCTCCACTCATTCAATTTAGAATTCAAATTCGTATCTAGAACATTCAGAGGTGGGAATAAAGGGGTACAAATGGGAAATGAAGAAGTCAATCATCATACTTACAGATGACATCCTACACTTAGAACACCCTAAGGACTCCCAGAAAATCCTTATAATGCTAATAAGCACTTTGACCAAAGTAGTATAATACAAAAAAAAAAAAAAATCAAGTTCAAACAAACAAACCAACAAACAAAAACCCAGCAGTTTCTCTATGTACCAATAGAATAGTGAGCTTGCCAAGAAAGAACTCGAGGAAATTTCATTCACAATAGCTTTTTAAAAAAACCCAAGAATAAACCCAACCAAGGAGGTGAAAGATCTCCACAATGAAGATGGAAAGGCCTCCCGTACATACAGAGTGAAATCATTAACATTGTGAAGATGAGTATGTTACCAAAAGCAATGACAGATTTGAAGCAATCCCACCAAGACCCCAGTCTCATTCTTTGTGGAACTAGAATAACAATCATAAAATTCAGATGGAAGCACAAAAGATCCCAAATACCCCTTAACAGAGGACAGTGGTAGATGCATCAAAATATTCTATTTAAAAATATGTAAGACAGCCATAATAGTAAAACTGTCGTGGTACTTGTACAAACAGATATATAGATCAGTTATATGGATGGACTAGAGAACCCAGAAACAAACCCAGACAATCACATCTGCCTAGTATTTGACAAAGTTTGTCAAAACATACATAGAAGAAAAGACAGTTCAATAAATGATACTGAGAAAACACGATTTCCATGTGTAGAAGAATAAAACCATCTTTACAAAAATTAATCCAAAGTGATTCAAAGATCATAGTGTAAGACCTGAAACTTGAACCTGCTAGAGGCAAACACACATAACATACTCCACTATACAGGGATAAACAAGGGATTTCTCTCTAAGGAGGAACCCAGCAACAGAGTGAAGAAACCCAAGAATTGACAAATAGAATTACAAGGAATTAAAAGCCCCCCCCAACAAAGAAAATACCACTGGCCTACAATTTGGGAGTGGGGTGGATCTTTGTCAATGTTACATCAAACAGTAGTTCAATGTCTAAGAGATATAAAGAACTCCAGTGGCCAGAGAGATGTCTCAGTAGGAATGCTTGCTACTTTTGCAAAAGACTCAAATTTGGTTCCTAGAGCCCTTGTCAAGCAGCTCTCAATTTCCTGTAACTCCATCTCCAGGGAATCTGATGCCCTCTTATGGCCCACACGGGCACCCATACATGTGCACATATTCATGCTCATACACGTAATTAAAAATAATTCTTTTTTAAAATTTAGATGTTAGAAAGTGACCAGTCATCCCATCAGTGAGTGGGCTAATGATCTGAATAGACAGTGAGGATGCAGGAAAAGAGGCACCCTTCTCACTGCTAATGTGAACTCGTGCAATCCCTATGAAAGTGAGAGTGGAGACTGCTCAAAAACCAAAAAATAGAACTACCCTATGGCCCAGATATGTATTCACATATGATATTTAGACACACACACACACACACACACATACACATACACACGTGATTTCAAGTCAGCACACCACAAAGAAACATGCACATCTGTGTTTACCACTGTGCTACTGACAATAGCTAAGACATAGAATCAGCCTACATGTTCATTAACACATGAACGGATGAAGAAACTGTAAATCATATATGCACTAGGATTTTCTTCAGGCATAAAGAAAAATGGAGTCATGGCATTTGGGAAAATGGATGAAACTGGAAATCATCATGTTAAGCAAAATAAGAAAAACAACCCTTTTTTCTCTGATATGTGGAACCTCCTAGATTTAAGGCTGCATGAATGTGTGTTTGTGTGTGTGTATGTGTGTGTGTCAAACTAGAAGCTAGGTCATGAAAAGTGTGCAAGAGATTGTTAGAGACATTGCAATAGAGAGGGCATTGGAGTATTTGTGTTAAGGAAGCTGGAGAACCAACTGGGCAATGAAGGGAGCAAACTGTAGAGAAGATTCAAGGTGGGGGAAGTGAACGGGAAGGAATGGCGATCCGTACTTATGAAGATGCCGCAATGAAGCTCATCAGCATGTAAGCAAAAATCAGGAAATGTATCTTACAAATGAATCGCGTACCACATCCTGCACGTAGCTGTATCCTTTTAGCCTTAACAGCTGCCTTTTAAGAGTGCTTTGACTGTAAACTGTTACGAGTTGACATCGGTTAAGTATCTCGTTAAACGCTGTTTAATCTAAACCACAGTGGTGTGTTGTTGGCTTTGTTTTGCTTTAACTTTAACACAACTGTAGAATCAAAGTTACCCGCCTTTCAGAAATTTGAGCACTGGGCATAATAAATACAGCAAGCGCCACACGAAGGCATGCCGTGGAGAAAATTGTGCATGTTAATACAGAGTATGCTAACATTCAGAGACTAGCTAAGGTGGGCACAAAGCCTAGGAAGGTGTGAGAAGCGGTGTTGGAAATCGGCTGAGGGCTGCACGTGAGTGTGTGTGTTCATGCACACGCATGCACTCCTGATCCAGATAAAGTGTCTCCCTTTAATTACTTGGGAGGAGCTGTGATTACCTTTAGCGGAGCTGAGGCTGAAAATAGCTGTTCGAGAGAGCGGCAGCACGCTGGCTGCCAGGGAGGCAGTGTTTGCCTGAGGAGCTTCAAATCTTCCCAGTGTCACTGGAGACCTAGGGCGGCTTCAACTGTGGGGACTCAAGCACTTAGAAGGAAATGTAGATGCCATCCAGTGACCATTTAGCACCCCCCTCCCCCCCAGCAGTGGTGTCTGTTGAAGCAGCAAATGCTTTCAATGGCCGTTTGTATTTTGCACCTGACAGAAGACAGCATTGGCAACAGGGACTACGAACCCACAATTCGCTTCAGAGCCCTGAGTTTAGCGGGGTGTGCAGCTGTGGAGGGGGGTGTCCATTCAGCTGGCTGAGGGAACAGCCTTAAGTACTACAGAGAGTGCTCTGTTGTCCTTAGCACACTCCACAGTGGACACCTCTGTTGTTGGAAGGGAAGTGTTTCTGTGACTCACTTCTTTCCAGAAAGGCTGCCCAATTGATTTAGAAAGTACCTGCCTTTCCATTACCTCAGGGGGGAATCCATCCTTCCAGCCAAGGCTTCTGCACTCACACACCCAAGGGGTGGGGCTTTGGTCCCAGCTCACAGATGCTTCACTCAGCCCGCCCTGAATGGTTCCTCCCTGCCCCAGTCTGAGCTCCAGGGAGCGGCCTCTCCTCAACCCAGCACTGAGGGGTAAGGTTCTCCAACAGCTTGCTTAGCCTGAGGCGGTGGCTCCTGCACTCTCCCTCCCATCCCGCTTCTTATTCCCATAGACCCCAAGTCCAGAGGCATGATAACGTTTGCCGAGTGCTCTATGCTTCCAGGAAGGGTCTTGACACCAGCTTCTGCATGTTGGGTGCCTTCGGGGAACAGAGCTAGGAAAGCATCCCAGAGGTGGCCCACCGTTTGCTTGTTCTTAAAACTGTGCTGAGAGAATCGACCGGGTTCAGCGTTCAGGGGCTTAAAGCTATAGCATGCATTCAGTCAAGGGGAAAATCCTCAGGGGAGAGAGCTTAGGTGAGTCAAATTATTTTTCTACTACTGTGCTACTGCTTGGAAGTTATTTGGTTACTTATAATTCAGCAAAGCCAACAACCATGAGCAAAGGTACCTTACCCGAACCGTCCAACTGCAGGAAATCTGACCTTCCCTCTCCACCCACCTAGAAAACAGACTGGTTTTGCTCGCTTTTTGTTGCATGTCTCTAACACTGATTTTCCGAGTCACTTAGCCACCTTGCAGGTTTCGGGTGGGATTTCTGGAGTTCTGAGACTTTCGGAGACTTCTCCTTTGAGAAGCTGTTGTCTGTGGCTGGCCAAACGGATGCTAATATTTTACTGGGGGTTCCATTTGCCAGAAGTATGGTTAGTCAGTTGAGGGGGACACCAATTTGTGGTGAGGAAACGGGAACTCTTAAGTCTTGGGTCGTGGGGGCTAAGGACCGAGGTGGGGTTTGCAGCTGAGACTGTTTGATTCTAAAGTTTAAGTTAGCCGGTCAGCTAAGTTTCTTCCCTCTTTGGAAACCCGGATGTGTCTGATGGGTAATTGAGGACACTGTTTACAGACCCCTTCTTGACTTCCTCTTGGTTTGTGGCTGCTCTGTCTCTGGGCTCTTCATCTTGCCCTTTCATTTGGAGGGCTCCACAGTGGTTAGCCCCTTCTCCTACAGAAGCTCTGTCTTAAACGGTGAACTTTGCCAGCCGGTACAATCTTCCTCTGGGAGTTCTGTACTTCGAGGCGCCGATACCCAGATGTTTCATCCGCCACTGTCCTGCCTATTGACGGTGGCTCTGATTCCCGTTTTATCACAGGGACTGCTCTGTCAGAGGTCATCGCCCCTCTTTACGTAAGCCCTTAGAGCCACTAATTGATAGTCTCACATAATCAGCATTCACATCACCACTTTCTAGCCTGCCCTGTGGCAGAAGTCACTGATTGATGACAGCACCTTTTACTCAGCTATTTTAGACCGTGTTCCAGGCAGCCACTGTTGATCAAACAGAATCGGCGTCTGAGATAAAGGGGGGGAGGGAGAGTATAGTCTGTGGCTAGGAAAATCGATTCATTTAGCAGCCAACGAGGAAAGCAATTTATATTGAACCAGAATGGATTTCACTGGCGAGAGATGCAGGGTCAGATGGCTGTGGTTTACTACCTCAGTCTGTTGGTAGCAATACGTGTGCAAGTATTTCTCATCTAAGCCTTTGTGAGGTAGGTCTGGAGGGATGTTTCAGCAGCCCTTGACTTCAGAGAAAAACTGGAATGAGGGTGGAGGTGGGGTTCTTAGCACCACATTTGCAGCAGCTGTGAGCAGGTGTCGAAAGGTTCCTGTAGCATTAACAATATCAAGGTCATACAGAAGTTGAAGATCAGGGTCAGAGGCTTTGGTTCTCTCGCACCCGATTTTCAGATTGCGTGGAATGGCTGTCTGCTTGTCTCATTCTGTTTTCAGTTGCTGTAACAAGAACAACAACAACAAAAATTCAAAACTGGGTAAAAAAATAAACTTTATTTGAGCAAAAAAAAAGCTCTGGAAGTGGAGAGATCCAAGTGCCCAGGGCCATGAGGTGCACGTCAGCTTATGGTGAGAAAGCAAGATAAGCAGGCATGTCTGAGAGTAATGAAATAGAGCAGTGATTCTCAACCAATGGGTCACAAACCTTTTGGGCTGGGGCATTCTAACAACCCTTTCACAGGGGTCGCCTAAGACCATCTACATGGATGATATTTGCGGAACAATTCACAACAGTAACGGCATTACAGTTCTGAGGGAGCAATGAAAATAGTTTGTGCTTGGGGGTCATCACCATGTAAGGAACTGCAATAAGGGGTCACAGCGTCAGGAAGATCAAGAACTACTGCAGTAGACAGAATAACCTCAGCACGTGAGGGCCGGTTCCTGCGGCAACAGATCAAGATAAGAGAGTGAGAACCCACATGGGGAGAAAGGGACTAATCTTTTAATGACCTAGTCACTGCGTAGAGGCCCCTCCTCCTGACACTGCCACCATAGTAATGAGTTTTGGGGGGACAGACTGAATCCAGCTCATAGCAATATGGGCTGTTACATTTGGCACCTCCATCCCCTGAGGGGCTGGAATGTTTCCTTTGCTGCGCATGTCATTCAGAGGAAATGTAGTCTTGCCCCTGCTGCATGAGACACCTAAAATGTTTTTGATGCATTACAAAACCTTCCTTATCAAAGAATAAAACACATCCACCCTTAATGAGTCTCCCCACCCTGGCCCTGTTAGAGAGCAGTGGAGGCACTGTTACCTAGGCCTGGGTTCTAGTTTTCTAGGTCTGGCTTTGAGGGTCCCAGTGACCGAGCCCAGTTACTTACAGCTCCGCAGCCATTGTGGTGGGAGCTCAGCACGGCTCTGGGCTGTCTGCCGCACAGTTTTGAGGATTCTCGGGCCATGACGGAGCTCGGTAGTGAAGAGCATTGTCATCATTTAGTGATGTCTGCCACCGAGTGGGATTGGGGATCGTGGTGTTAAGAGTCCGTGTCAACACACACACACACACACACACACACACACACACACGAAATTAGACCGAGACAAGAACCAGTCTGGTCTCTGGAAAAAAAAAGTGGATTATTTCGCTGACTTCCAATACTTGGGCCTTAAGCTCAGGCCGGAGCAGCTGCCATTGCATAGAGACTATTCAAAAGTGAGGGTTGGCTGCTTCTACCACACCTTGGAATGAATTTACTTCTAGGTTCCCCTTGTCCGAGAGTCCTGCCTCTTGTCTGCTTCTGCTCCCTCTCAGTCTGGAGATAGTCTCTGTGATAGTGGTGGAATTTGCCTGTCTGTGCTGCCTGTTACAGATGACTGTGAGCAAACTCTGTAGAAGCACTAGATTTAGTTGTTAAAGCAGGTTCTCAGCCTGTGGGCTTCGACCCCCGTAGAGGTCATACATCAGTGCCTATCAGATACATTACATTACGATTCATGTGGTAGCAACATTACTGTTATGAAGTAGCAAAAGAATTGTACAGTTGGGGTCGTCACAACACGAGGAGCTGGATTAAATGGTCACAGTGTTAGGAAGGGTGATAATCAGGGCATTAAAGACTCAGGAAATCAGTTTTGTTTTGTTTTTTTTTTTTTTACCGGTAGGAGTTATTATCAACCAGGAGATGTAACAGGCTGGCTCCGCTTCTGCTTCCTCCCAGGGGGGTGGGTGGTGGGTGGATGGGGATTCCTTTCTGTTTCTTGGTTGGTTGGTTGGTTTTGTTTGTTTTTAAGGAGGGGAAGCTTTATTTTTGAGATAGGGTCTCAGTATGCAGCCTTGACTGTCCTGGAACTCACTGTGTAGTCCAGGTTGGCCTTGAACTCACAGAAACCCACCTGCTGCTGCCTCGGAGGTATGTACCACCACTCCCAGAGAATTCCCGAGATTTCATTAGACTGCAGAGATTCTGAATTCTTTCGAGTGATGGAGTTTGGGGACGTAGTGCTAGTTCAGGAACTACAGAACATATCCACATCTCCATTGGAGCATTATTAATTACATTGAACATTAGTGTTCTCTAATGATACCCTGTTCACTTGTTACTTACATTGGTTGGAGCGGTCATGATGGTTAGGTCTAGTGGTCCTTTTTCCTAACTCACATCTGACCCACATCTAGAACTCCGGAGTTACTAAAGCAGAGTTCATTCCTGACTCTTACAGTCACGCGGGTCCTGCCCAAGGCCCTGTGAGGTAAGGGAAAGGGTGGGAAGGCCACCTTTAAGCTGGCCCGCCTGTGCCGTTCTTCCAGTGACGATTACTGGCTATTGATAGACAGATTCATTGGCTAGCCTTTCGACGTGGGGTGGGCGCCTTCACCTTTGCTTTAGGAAATCCTGCAGATGCTTAAAGTACATCTTAACTCACTTAAAAATAAAAGTAACTGTTTCTGGGCTCCTGGTGGGACTGGAAAAGAATAGAGTTACAGCTTCCCACAGGAGGATGGGTATATAGTTGGCCAGCTGGCTGCTCAGGTCATAATGGCGGAAAAGAGAGTTTAAGGTGACAAGGTTTGTAAGCAGAGGTGAGAGCAGGCTGAGGAAGGTTAGGGAGCCCCGGACAGCTAGACTCAGACTTGTGAGTTTGGAATTCCTCAGAGTGGGGAATGCCAGAACTGTGGCATTTCTGGGAAGTCCAAGCTGACTGGTCACTTCCTTTCCTTGAAGCCGACCCGACCTCAGATTGTTCCTGCGTAAACTCTCCAGTTGGAGATGGCCTTGGGTTTTATTTGTAGGCAGAGAGGCTTCTTGAGATTCCAGACACATTAAATCAGTTAGAAGAAAAAGTGGGGAAAACCCTAGAACTCATTGGTACAGGAGACAACTTCCTGAACAGAACACCAACAGCACAGGCTCTAAGAGCAACAATCAATAAATGGGACCTCATGAAACTGAAAAGCTTCTGTAAAGCAAAGGACATTGTCATCAAAACAAAATGACTGCCTACAGATTGGGAAAGAATCTTCACCAACCCTTTATCTGACAGAGGGCTAATATCCAGTTTATATAAAGAACTAAAGAAGCTGAAAAGCAGCAAACCAAGTAATCCAGTTAAAAAATGGAGTACAGAGCTAAACAAAGAACTCTCTGTAGAGTAATATCAAATGGCAGAGAAAGACTTAAAGAAATGCTCAACCTCATTAGCCATTAGGGAAATGCAAATCAAAACAACCCTGAGATTTCACCTTACACTCATCAGAATGGCCAAGATCAAAAACTCAAGTGACAACACATGCTGGAGAGGTTGTGGAGAAAGGGGAACCCTCCTCCACTGCTGGTGGGAATGTAAACTTGTACAACCACTCTGGAAATCAATCTGACGCTTTCTCAGACAACTAGGAATAGTGTTTCCTCAAGATCCAGCCATACCACTCCTACGCATATATCCAAAAGGGGCTTAAGTACACAATAAGGACATTTGCTCAACCATGTTTGTAGCAGCTTTATTTGTAATAGCCAGAAAGCTGGGAACAGCCCAGATGCCCCTCTACTGAAGAATGGATGCAGACATTGTGGTACATCTACACAATGGAGTATTACTCAGCAATGAAAAATAAGGAAATCATGCAATTTGCAGGTAAATGGTGGGACCTGGAAAGGATCATCCTGAGTGAGCTGGTCCCAGAAGCAGAAAGACACACACAGTATATACTCACTCATATAGACATATAACATAGGATAAACCTACTACAATCTGTACATCTAAAGAAACTAATCAAGAGAGAGGACCCTGACTAAAACGCTCAATCCCCATCCCAAAAGGCAAAGAGGATGGACATCAGAAGAAGAAGAAAACAGGAAACAACCTAGGAACCTGCCACAGAGGGCCTCTGAAAGGCTCTGCCCTGCAGACTATCAAAGCAGACGCTGAAACTTATGGCCAACTGTTGGGCAGAGTGCATGGAATCTTATGTAAGAACTGGGAAATAGTAAGATCTGGAGAGGACAGGAACCCCACAAGGAGAGCAACAGAACCAGAAAATTTGAACACAGGGGTCTTCCCAGTGACTCATACTCCAACCAAGTACTAGGCATGGAGATAACCTAGAACCCCTGCACAGATGTAGCCCATGGCAGTTTAGTGTCCAAGTGGGTTACATAGTAATGGGAAGAAGGACTGCCTCTGACATAATCTGATTGGCCTGCTCTTTGATCACCTCCCTCTGAGGGGGGAGCAGCCTTACCAGAAAATGACAATGCAGCCACTCCTGATGTGATCTGATAGACTAAGATCAGAAGGAAGGAGAGGAGGACCTCCTCTCTCAGTGAATTTGGGGAGGGGCATGCGTGAAAAAGGGGGAGGAAGGGTGGGGTCGGGAGGGGAGGAGGGAGGGGCTTATGGGGGGATACAAAGTGAATAAAGTATAATTAAACTGCCTGCTGTCTCTTCAAGATGCTCTGCAGTGTCCTGCTTCTATATCCTTGTTCACAAAGATGCTCCTCTTAGGAAAACCTTTATCCTATCGATGCCTGAAGACATCTTCCCATTCCTCCTTAAGGGTTACCCTGTCCCTGAAACCTGTCCCAGACCTGTCTCTGAGCTGCAGAGTCTTGCTGAGTCTTATTTGCATTGGTCACCCACTCTGAGCAGTCTCTGTCTTTCTGTCCCGAACAGTGTGCCCATCCCTCTACTCCACTGCCCAGGACTGAGCTTCACACACTGTAGGTCTCTGACCCCTGCTACACTGAACTGAACCAGGGGTGTCTCATAATTATATAATTTGCTACTTAATGCCGGTACCCAGGCGGGCACTTTTTCATCCACCTTGTCCACCATCAAACCTGATCACAGCAGGCCAGTTTGTGGTGACTGGAAAGGTAGAGCGTGAGGTTGGGACTGCCAGGCGGGCTGTATCAGTTAGGGACCTGACAAGAAATTGATGGCATATTTACTCTGACAGCTTCCACCAAACAGCATTCCATCATGGGGTTATTTAGAGTCAGGCTTCATTAAGGGAACTAGGAAGGCATGGGAGCCCTCAAGGACCAACAGCTGTGGCATACTGTAATCTCCCCGGGGCCTGAACTGGAGGCTATGGCAGAGGGACTGAGTGCTGCTGCCAGAACCCTAACAAGGAAGGGAATGAAGGAGCAAACAAACACCAATTCCTGTTTCCACCATTGGGATCTACAGCTGGTATTGCTCCCTGACTAAATCCAGCCAAAACCAGAAAGCTAGGAACCATGGGAAGCTTAGCTGGCCAGGACACAGAGCTGGACAAAGAGGGGCAGAGAGTGAGCCTGCAAGACAGGTGGAGACTAAGCCACACAGAAGTGAGTGGCAGTAGGTACCATGTTTTAAGCATTTTTCAGGACACATTATCAAAGGGAAATAAGCATCAAAAAGAGAAGGTCCATGAGTGGCCGGGAAGTTATTTCCATAACACTTTTGATATAATGAGTGGCTGTCCTTAATGGCCACTGTGGGGGGAGGAGGTGATAATGGCTTCCACACTTCCATAGATCAATATCAACATGGCCTATTCTTTCCTTGACCTGCCCCATATATTTCTTTGCCCCATTTCTCAAAGGCCTTGCACCTACCTCACCAGCCTCTCTTTATTGCAACTAGGGCATATGTGTTTGGCCAAGGAGTTACTCAGAGTACCAAAGACACTGTCCGCCTTGCTTCTCACCTGTAATTTAGGACTCTTGGTTGGAAATGCCAGGAAATCCAGTTCCAGCAGGTTTCAGTCAGAAAGGGAGGGGGCTGAGAGAATATACGGCCCTCCTAACTTAGGCATCCCAAAAATGTGTTGCCGTACAGCTGTATCCCAGGACTCAAACCATCCCGGGATACAGCTGGACCCGTTCTTTCCTTGCATGTCATCTGGGCATCTCTGCACTCCTGTACCAGACTCCCTGGTTAGCAAGCTATTTCCCAATATTCGGCGCTTTCTTTTGCCGTGGCTGCACAACTAAGAAAAATGCTCTGACCCCTGTAGGTTCAAACAACACACCGGAGGGAGGCTCCCCTGAAGCTCCCTCAACCCTAATCAGGCCATAGATTTTTTTCCTCCTCAACTAAGTCCTGAGACAAAAGGAATGTGATGATTTGCTTGGTCAGATGGAGCCACTCCTTCATCCTACCCTGGTCCTCCCGGAGCTGTGGGACCCGGTGCACCTGGGACTCAGAGAGAGTTAGGAGGTGTACTGTTTTTGTTGTTTTACCTTTCCCCCTTTTCACATCTTATATTAATCATATAAGGTTAATGGATTTCCTCTTGACAATTTGAGTACATGCACATGACCCGTTTTGACCAGTTCGTCCCTGTTATCATCCACCTCCTTCCCTGGCTCCTTCCCCCTTCCCTAGTACTTTCTTTCTCCTTTACGCGTCTTTGGTTTGTTTGTGTTTGTTTGCTTTTTCTAGATTCTACATATGAAAGAAAATGCGGGATACTTGTTTGAGTCTGACTTACTTTGCTTAGCAGGATAATCTCCAGTTCTGTCTGCTTGCCTGCAAGTTGCATAAGTGTCCATGATAGCTCCGCTGTGTGTGTACATAGCATGTCCATTCATGCGCCGACAGGTCGATTCTCTGATGTGACCATTGGGAATGATGTCGTGATAAGGGATGAGTTAAGTTTGATTTTCCTTCAGGCATCTATCAAGAAGGGGTGCACCAGGTCACGAGGTTGCTCTGTTTTCAGCTTCTGGAAGGACCTCACGCTGGTTTCCAGAGTGGCTGCACTGACTCACATTCCCACCGGCAGTGGTTAGGGGTTTGTTTTCTTTCTTGGGTTTCACTGTGGCATGTTTGTGCATAGGTGTCACTATACTTTCTGTTTTCCTGTTGAAACTTTTCCTGTTTTCCTGGCTAAGGTGGAAGTGAAGGATCTCAATGTAGTTGTGATTTGTATTTTTCCTGTGGCAGAGGTCATTGCACACTTTTCCACATATTTATTAGTCATATGTATTTCTTTTGAGAATGATCTGTTGAACTCATTTGCCCGTTTATTATTAATTGTATTGTTTGGGTATTTTGTTATCTAATTGTTTTGAGTTCTAGGTTTTAATCTCCTGTCAGGTCTTATCCTATTCTTTACTCTGTTCTTGCTGTGGAAATTGCTTCTTTTGCTGTGCAAAAGCTTTTTAATTTGATGTAACCTGATTGTCAACTCTTGCTATTATTTCCTTAAGCTGTTAGAGTCCTTTTCAGGAAATCCTTTCCTGTGGCATGTCTTGAAGAGCTTCCCTTTTATTTTCCTCTAGTAGTTCCAAAGTTTCAGGTCCTATATTGAGAACTTTGATCTATTTTGAATTGATTGTATGTGTGTGTGTGTGTGTGTGTGTGTGTGTGTGTGTGAGAGAGAGAGAGAGAGAGAGAGAGAGATAGCTCTCTAGTTTTAGTGGATACCCAGCACTGCTTATTAAAGAAGCTGCCTCCAACATACTTTTGAAATCTTTGTCAGGAATCACATGGTTGTAACTGTATAGGGTTATTTCTGTGTCACCCGTGCCATTGATCTAGAAATCTGGTTTTGAGCCAGTGACACTATGGCTCTGTAGTATAATTTGGGATCAGGCACTGTCATACTGCCAGCATTGTCCCTATTGCTCTGAATTGCTTTAGCTCTTCATGGTCTTTTGTACTTACACATGAATCTTAGGATTATTTTGTTCTATTTGTGCAAAGAATGGATTGCATTGAATCTGTACATAATTCATTCATATAGATATTTTTATGATGTTAAATATGCTGATTTATAATCATGGGAGTTCTTTCCATTTTCTAGTGTCTTTGGCTTCTTTCTTCCATGTTTTTCCCATAGAAATCTTTCACCTTCTTGGTTAAATTTATTCCTAGATTTTTGTTTGTTTGTTTTGAGACAGGGTCTCTAGGTCATCCTGGCTGTCCTGGAGCTCACTATAAAGACCTGGCCTGGAACTCAGGGATCCTCCTGCTTCTGTCTCCTGGGTGCTGGGATTAAAGGTGTGTGCCACTATGTCTAGTATCCTAGATTTTTTTTAAAGCTATTGTAAATGAATTTTCTTTCCTAATTCATTTTTTAGGGAGTTTGCTATTGGTGTATAAGAAACTGGGAGGTCTAATATTAATAGCTAAAACTATAGATGCTGAATGGCAACCATCTTGACTTTCATCTGCTGTGTGCCTAGACTTATTGCCTGGCAATGATTAGTAAAAGCTCATAAGTTAAATTCTACTGAATTCTTAATGTCAGAAAAGCCATTGAAGTTACTGTTTAGCTTTTTTAACCACATCTTAATCTGCTTTCCAGAGGCTAGATGATTAGTAAATAAAGCTTCAATTTTTTTTTGTTGTTGTTCTGGAAGCTGCAAATTCCAAGATTTAGGAACTGCTTTCACAAGGCTGTTCTTGTTCATTGGAAATTTCTGTAGAATCTCAAGGTAGCATTGGCATTATATGGCAGATGCGTGCTCATAAGAGACAGACCCAAACTAGTGTTTATAATAGATCCATTCTCAAGGCAACCCTTTAACCCCGTAATCCATGAATAGATTAGTTCTTGAGGGCTGGATTCTAATGGCTTGATTGTCTCTTAGGGCCTATCTCTTTAACTTCTCAGAATGGGGATTAAACATAAAGAGTTTGGGTGGGATGTTAAAACTGTGAGAGCATATAGTTTGAACTTGACTAATTTTAGATGGAAGCCATATCAAAGTTTGGGACAGCATATCATAAAACATTCAGGCTGTAATAACAAATTTGTCATAAGCAAAGTAACATATAAACAAACTTGCCCCTCATATTTCTGGAAGTAGATTTGATATCTGGTGATGAACTCATTTTTTTGGTTCATGGATGGCACCATCTATTGTGTTCTCTTATGGTAGAAGGTGCAAGACAGCTCTCTGGGATCTTTTTTTCTAGGACACTAATTGCATTCATGAGTATCTGCTCCAATGACCTGGCCACCTTCCAAAGGTGTCACCTGCTATGCAGTCACATTGATGATTAGTTTTTCAACACACTGAATTTACAGCATCAAAAACATTTAGATTATATCAGAGGAGGAGGAAAAGTGAGCAAAGACTACAATGGAAATTTGACTCTGAAAATTTCCACACATTAAAAAATACTATAGTGCTAATATGTCTTCAGTGGAAATTCTGAATGTTTTCCACACAGGAGTAAGACAAAGATGCACATTTTCACATCTTTTGAGTGGAATGCATGCAGTGGAAGCCTTAAACAATGCAAGAGGGCAAGAAAAAGAAATAAAAGGCATAGGCAGACATAACATACAGACACTCACAAACACGCACACAGAGATAGAGATAGAGAGAGATAGGCAGGTCGTCCTCACTCATAGATGGCACAATTTTCTATGTAGAAAACTTCAAGAAATTATAAAGTAACCCTTATTACCAAATTTGCTGGTTGTGAGGCCACCAAACTAAAAGAAAAAATGTTATTCCTGTGTTATAATAATGTACAATTATAAATGGAAATGGACAATTTTAGATATATAAACTCCCAAAAGCAAAAGATTGAACACGCAGCTGACTCTAAAAAATTCCACAGGTTAAAACACCATGCACCTAAGATATTGTTAGCATTTAGGGAGCATTGGGTTGAACAGCACAGAACAGGGATGAAAGAAGTCAAGGGCCTGTGAGTAAAAGGAGACCCACACTTGTTCATGGACTGGATGACTCCAAACAAGAGAGGTGTCAGTTCTCCCATAAACCTGATTTACAGGTTTAATACGGTTTTCATCAAAACATCACCAGGACTCTTCTCCGCCAGATCAGATAAGCTGGTTCTAAAATTTATGCCAAAGTCAAAGGAATGAGGCCTAAATTACTTTTAGAAACTAGGAAGAAAACTGGGGAAATCATACTGTTATTCTAACACGGTTATTTAAACCAGTGTAACAATAATGAAGGGCCAGACACAGAATAATGAAGAAGAAGAGTGACTCCAGAAATAAACTCACAAAAATGTGTCCAGCTGATTCTTGACAAAGGTGTATTCAAAGGAGAAAGGAATTCTTTTCAATACAGGATATTGGAATAGCTGGATATTATGACATTATAGGTCAAAAAGTATATAAAAGCCCTTGACCCCAAAATTATATTTTGTAATAATAATAAAAATAACATATTAAGTCCAAATGGATCACAGATAGAAAGGAAAAGAACAAAATGTAAACTTTAAAAAAAAAAAAAAAGCATAGGAGAAAAATGGCCTGCAGTTTGGTAAAGACTTAAACACCAAAGCATGATTCTTAAAAAACAAAACGAAACAAAACAAACAAACAAACAAACAAAACCTTTTCTTTATGAAAGACACAAAAATGAACAAATAAGCGATGACCATAATGATTATTGCAGGTCACCTGCCCAATCTGTCTGTACTTGTATCCAGAATATATAAAGAGCTTTCAAATGCAATAGCAAGCAGCTACCCAACTTCCAAGTAGAGATACTTCAACAAAGAGTATGTAACAAAGGCAAATGAAGACATGAAAAGATGTTCAGCATCAGATCCACTGGGGAAATGAAAATTCCCATCTTAAGATCCCAGCAAATACCTATTAGAATGTCTAAAATAAAACACAAAGCACCAAGTGCCGGAGAGGAAGTGGAGCAACCAGAACTCCTACACATTGGTAGGCACTTGAGTGGGTTTTTCTAAACTTAAAGTTGCACTTACTATGCCCGCAAATTCTAGTCTTGGACACAGACCCAAGAGAAAGAGATACTTGTAGTCATATCAAAACTGGTACATAAATGCTGACAGTCCCATTCATAACTGTTTAAAGTAGAAAACTACTCCTGTCCTTCAGTGAGTGAAAAGATAAACAAATTATAGTGTATATCATGCCGTCTATGTGCTATACTCAAAGAGACAAGCCATCCCTGAGAACAAAAGCCACATCCCTGAGGTTTCCTGAGCAACTTGCAGGCAGCTGCAGTAGTCTCCTTTTCCCTAGCAAACATTTATTGCTTACTTAAACTAGGAAGGGACCTTGGGAGTCGTGCACATTCTGAGCTTCCTAAATCTCTGTAAATTTTATGGTCTTCCTGGGCCTCATAAATTTCTTTAGCTCCCTGAGTTTTATTACTTATTTATTTACTTATTGTTGTTGGGTCAAGGTTTTCCTGCGTAGCCCAGGCTGTCCTGGAACTCACTCCATAAACAAAGCTGGCCTCCAATTCAGAGATCTGCCTGCCTCTGCCTCCCAAGTCCTGGTATCAGAGGCATGCACCACTACTGCCTGGCCAGCATCTTGAATTTTATGAACCTCCCTCTCTTTCTAGGAGGAAATGTTTTGATTGGGAGAGTATAGCTATCACGAGGAGGTTGAGGCTCTTCAAGCACCCACATATTGAGTTTATAGTAGCTGCATGGCGATCAGGAGAGCAGGAGCAATGAGAAAGGGCACCATGCCACAGACAGAACTGAGACAATGGAGCAAAGTTGGGGGAGAGCCTGGGGTAAGCCAAGAGGCTTGCATGCTATTCTGTGTTGGGAACTGAAAGGGCTGTGTGTAGACAAGTGACTCAGCTAACTGTTGGGGTCTAGGTCAGATGAACAGGAAGTCTGATTTCCTGGAGCAATGGAAAGGATCTGCTATTTCTTGGGCACCGTCTCTGTGGCAGCCATCTACAGACCTCTCTGTTTGCTTAGAGTGTGTAGTGGAGGAGACCTCAGCCCTTTCCAACTCCAGCCACCTGCCAATGGAGTGTGTGTGTGTGTCTTCTTTCAGATGAGGGAGCTATTGTCACTCTGCTTGCATTTTCACTTCCAGCATGGGTTTCTACTTTCCCTGAGGAGAAGGAAAAGTGTGACAGGGGAGACAGAGAAAAGGAAGTTTCTGACTTCTTATCAACATCTAGTGCTCAACCCTACAGGGTCAGGGGTCATTTCTTCCTGACCTGTGACATGATGAAGATACAAGGAGGCCGCCATTT
The DNA here is from genome assembly GCF_030254825.1 of Meriones unguiculatus. Taxonomy (NCBI): domain Eukaryota; kingdom Metazoa; phylum Chordata; class Mammalia; order Rodentia; family Muridae; genus Meriones; species Meriones unguiculatus. Next base: position 45,262,281 of record NC_083349.1, read on the forward strand.
ACCTTCCGCCTAAAGCTAGGAAATACAAGTTCGGTAGAGTTTGGGCACAGTTGTGTGCCTCCAATTTTTACCACATTTGCCAGGTTTCCTGCTCACCTTGGGTCTTCAGCTTCGTCTCTAAGCCTGGTCCTTGCATGCATGTCTGTTAGTCTTAAGGCTCCTTTGAGCCGAACTGAAATAAAGAGAAGTTGAGTGTCTTCCTGCTCTCAATGGAAAATTCTGTTCTGCCATCCACTGAGAATATGTCTTTAGGCCTCAAAATTTATACCCAAACTATCTCCATAATTTGAATGGTTTTCTGGGAAGTAGGAAGAAGAGTAAAAGATCTGCGTGTTCTAAGATATGAATAGTGGGCAATATTGACTTAGACTGTAAAGCGCTTCGTATGTGCATTTTCTCCTTCAGTTTTCATCTTTCCTGAATAACTTTGATGAGGTTTTCAGATGAAAACATCCAAAAGGGAAAAGATTAATGACAAAGCCAAGTGATAGGAATGGAATTAAAAGTCAGATTCTTGAATCCTCTTCCCATTATCTGATCGTTTTTATTTGTACCGGGAACTCCAGTATTTCGGAAGTGCTGTTCTGTGTGCTTTTGCTCTTGTCTCCTGTCACTCTTCAATCATAGCAAGCACTGATTAAGCCCTCTTCTGGGCTAGTGACAGGGCTGTACATAGGTCACTCTTTCATTAATGACAAATAATTTTTTAGAGCATTTTTTTCCCCAGTGCTTTGCAAGCTAACATTCTTCTTACAGTCATCCTGGATTTTTGTCGGTTGTTTTGATTCACTTTTACACTCTGGAAGTGAAAATGAATCTTAAGCACTCCCCTTGCAGGTTAGGAACCACCATCTGTAATCACACTTTTCTTAAACTCATGAGTCTCCTTTAAGCTGTTAATAAATGCGTCTGGCTTCCATCAGGGTTTCAAACTATTATTTCCAGATGGCAAGGCTTTTCAGATCTGATAAGCTCTCATACATCGTACCAAGTGGAATGAAATGCCACAGCTTTTGCAATCATTGTGTTGTTAAGATGATGATGAAAAGAATAAACAAGTTTCCTTATGTTGCTGCGATTCCTCCCACCTCAGGAAAGGCCATAGATTTGTTAAGTAATCAAGACGTGAGTGGATCACACTCGGAGTTAGCATCTGCCTTTCTTTTTTCCATTTTGATCAATTTGTTTCATTTTCATGTGTGTGTGTGTGTGTGTGTGTGTGTGTGTGTGTGAATGTGTGTATGTATCATTTTAATTGGACATATTTCAGGTAAATTACCACTTATGTATACAGCTCAATAGGTTTCTATGCGTGTAGCATCGAGAGTATCTGATTTCCTATTTTCAGTTGTGCTCTCGAAAGAAAACCTGTGCCTGTTAACGGTGCCACCTCATGGCGATGAGCGCTCTACCTTCTGTCTCTGTGCTTCTCTGTTCTGGATGTTTAACGTTGATAAGGCCACATAGTAATAGCGTTGTGTGTTTGCCTTCTTTCTTTGTATAAGGTTTTCAGGACTCAGCCAGCCTGGAGTGTATGCCGATTGGTGCTTTATAGCTTCTTCTGGCCGAATAGCATCCCCCTGTGGGGTACCCGCCCTACTTTGTTTAGAAGTTGATGGGCATTCAGATTGCTTTCACTTTTCAGCTGTTATTACTACTATTGCTGTGCGCATTTCCTGTGGGAGTCTGTGTGGAAGTATGTCTTCTGTTTTCTGGGCTATGCATCTTATACACCTAGGAGAGGACCCGATGGGTTATATGGTAACTATGATGAACTCTTTATGGAGGAACTGCCAGTATCCCACAGGGCCTGCCTCACTCTGCGTTCCCGCCCACAGTATGGAAGGGCTCCGATTTTCCCACATCCTTACACATTTACTAATTTGGGTTTGTTGTTGTTGTTGTTTTATTATCACCAATATAATGAGTGTGAAATAGTAACTTAACTAATCATTTGTTTTCGTGTAGCTATCGGTCATTTCATATCTTATATAGAGAGATAAAAATTCAAAATCTTTGCTTGTCTTGAAGTGGGTTATCTTCTTTTAAAAAAAAAGCAGACAAATCTCTATTGTGTAGAATATAGATATATATTAAACCCGGCAAAATGGTGCTATTCTCTTGCTTGCTTGTGTGCCTCTTTAGTGCCCCTGGCATAAAGCACATTATTACACTGTCTCAAAACTCCACGAGTGTCCAGACAGCGTCCCATCTATGTATTCTTTGAAATTTGCAAGCTGCATGTTCAAGTAGCCACCTCCCAGGTGGTCCTTATACTCCAGTCCGCATTTAAGCTTTAGCACTGGCTCTCTCTCACTGAGCGCTGTGGGCTGAGCGCTGTGGGCTGAGCGCTGTGGGCTGAGCGCTGTGGGCTGAGCGCTGTGGGCTGAGCGCTGTGGGCTGAGCGCTGTGGGCTGAGCGCTGTGGGCTGAGCGCTGTGGGCTGAGCGCTGTGGGCAGCTAGCAGCTTCCCATCCCTTGTGACTGGAGCAGGCGCTGCGTGCCCCGGAGAAATGAGCTTGGCTTTTTATTTTTCGTCCCCCCCCCACCCCCCACTGCTAAACCTTTATCAGGTACACGGCTTGCATATCTGCCTTTGTCGAATCAGTTAAAATTGTAAAACTTTTCACAGAGCGTGTGCTATTCGGCCACCACGGAAAGCCAAGTCCTACCATGTCTTTACCTGTTAATTTTTGGAAGACCAACAGAATTCATGCTTGAAAATAGGAACTGGGGTGAGCGGGAAGATGTGCGTTCGTGGAGGGGTTCACGTGGAGTTCTTGCGCCGAGCCTTCCCACCGCCACCTTGAGGAAGGCTGTCTCTCCTCATGGTGGAAGGTGGTTATCAGTGCTGAATATACATGCTGTGGCAGGAGAGCTTGTGGGTTCCATGTCTGGCAAAACCTGGACCTGGTGTGAGTTCCAGCCCCAGGTGTGGTGAGAGCAGAGGAAAAGACTCATGGACCCAGGATTGCACAGAATGCAATTTTCTGGAGACTCACTGACAGAAACAGTTCTGGGCACTGCAGGAAGAGGAGATCCCTGGAAAATGAGTTGTCATGTGACTTCATCCAAGCTGAACAGCCCTGAATTGTCTCAAGCTATTATTGGCGAAGTTGGGCCCCTTCCTGGCACAGTAACTCCAGAGCCTGGGGTATCACTCCACATGGCACACTAGATCCCACCATTGGCCTGCAAATTCCATGATCTACTTGTTTTTTATTGCTGAGTAGTATCCGTTGTGTAACTGTACCACAATTTCTGTATCCATTCCTCAACTGAGGGACATCTAGGATGTTTCCAGCTTCTGGCTATTACGAATAAAGCTGCTACTAACATGGCTGAGCAAATGGCCTTATTGTATGGTTGATTATATTTTGGTTATATGCCTAGGAATGATATAGCTGGATCTTGAGATAGCACTATTCCCAATTTTCTGAGAAAGAGCCAGATTGTTATACTCCCACCAGCAATGGAGGAGGGTTCCCCTTTCTCCACAACCTCTCCAGCATGTGTTGTCACTTGAGTTTTTGATCTTAGCCATTCTGATGGATGTAAGGTGAAATCTCAGGGTTATTTATATTTGCATTTCCCTGATGATTGCTTTCACTTTTCAGCTGTTATTACTACTATTGCTGTGAGCATTTCCTGTGGGAGTCTGTGTGGAAGTATGTCTTCTGTTTTCTGGGCTATGCATCTTATACACCTAGGAGAGGACCCGATGGGTTATATGGTAACTTTATGGAGGAACTGCCAGTATCCCACAGGGCATTGAACATTTCTCTAAGTGTTTCTCTGCCATTGGATATTCCTCTATTGAGAATTCTCTGTTTACCTGTGTACCCCATTTTTTAAGTGGATTATTTGATTTGTTGTTTTTTAACTTCTTTAGTTCTTTATATATTCTGGATATTAGCCCTCTGTCAGATGTAGGGTTGGTGAGGATCCTTTCCCAATCTGTAGGCTGATGTTTTGTTCCGACGACAGTGTCCTTTAACAGTGATGGAGAACTCTGAAAGAAAAACTAATCAGGATGATTCAAGGACATCGTGGTGGTTACAACTCAAGATGGCTGCCAGAAGTCAAACTGGATCTACATAGTTATCAGTTTTAGGCAGGGGTGAAGGGAGACATTGTTTCCACTTCAGAATTGCCAGGAAGAATGTTTATAGGACAGTTCTTGTCATATGGACGTGACTGTTGTAGTGTGACCTGAAGCACGAGATGGCTCAGTCAACCTTCCTTCATCTAGTCCCTCTGTCACTGGAGACTAGCAGACAAGCCTGGAGCCCCACAAGGAGGCATGATAGGGAAGGACACACTGCACCCTATGAAGGAAGCTGATGGGGAGGAGGCGAGGGAGCAGATACTACCTTATTTGGGTCTTTTACAGAGGGGCTAGCCAACTTGTTCACATGTTGACTAAGCCATATTCACAGTTCTCTTGCCTGAAGTCTGGAGCAGGATCCTTCTGTTCAGCTAGTGTAGCTTTTTGTCAGTAGTGGCAAAGATGTCCCTTATGCATGTTCTGGCTAGGTTAGGCTCACATCTCTGCCATTCCTGCCCTGGTCCTACTAAATTTGGACCTGCCTTTTAACAGGATCCCCAGGTGATTTTTGCACACACCAAAGTTTGAGCAATAGACTTTTGGTTGGGTGTGTGGGTGTATTACCTGAACAGAGGCCAAGGAGGACATCAGGTGTCTTGCGAATCACTTTCCTCCCTATTTCTTTGAAGCAAAGGTCTCTCACCTTGAACTTGACACTAGGCTGGGAGATGGACCACCGCATGGGTATTACAAGCTCATGTGGCCACACCCAGCTTTTTATGTGGGCGCTAGCATCTGAACTTAAGTACGCATGCTTGTGCGTAGATCTGTGCTCTGCTCTCCCTCCATCTGTGTGCTGCCTGTGTGGTTGGATCGGTACCTTCTAAATCAATCCTCTTCATTTTCCATAGCTTCCATGTATTTGGTCTAGTGTACTCTTGGTGCAATCTTAATTCTGACTATAGGCTATTTTAACTGCTGGATAAGTAAAAATCATCTCGATCAACTGGGATGGAGTTCTCTCCAGTTTGTCCAATGCTCCATAAGAACCCATTCCACTGGTCTACGTCAGTGATTGGTCCTACTGACTGGAGCTCCTTGAAGGAAGATGTGTATATGAGCAATGCTCATATCTGTACAGCCATGCCTGGGCCTGAAAGAGATCACAGGATTTAGTTTGGTCATTGAACCACAAAGAAAAATATTTCAGAAGACACCAAAAAGCATATCAAGTGACTCTTCTGTTTCCAACAAGAGCCTGAAAATATTATGTCAGGAATAGCCAGTGGTATAGAGAGTGATGTCACACTCAATGAACCTCATAGATCTTTTATGTGTCCTACTTTCAATTCTGGATTTTCTTTCTTACGTAAGGGCCAAAAGTAAATGTTTCTCCACTTGATTAATTTTATAGATTAAGTAAATCTTAACTTATATGTAGTCTGTAGTTAATAAATAAAACTTTATGTTTAAGTTTTATATTAAGACTATTTTGAAAAAGAATTCATATGATTTTTCATGCTGCCCATTATTTAAGGTACAAATTATACTAGGCACACATATTTAAACATTTATTAAAATTTATGTATGTAACAGTAAATTTATAGCTTAATTAAATTAATTTAGACACACTGAAGATATCTTACATTCACTTCTCTCAATCCTAGTTCTGTTGTTTTTGAGGTCTGTGGCCATGACACCCGTCAGGGCCATAACTGTGTTTGAGGATCTCATGAGAAAGTTTCTGAGGAAAGCACAGCCCACAAAAGCCAGCATCAGTTACCTCTGCATGCTGTTGGAGCCAGGTACTTTTGATTCGGTTACATTACTTTTCACTCATTATATATTTTAATGCTACTAATGACTTTCTAAAGTTGACAATCTATTGTGTCCATTGTTACAGATGAGGTCCAGGGAGCACATCGTTAGGGATTAAAGTTGGTAGAAGGAAGCAACTATGTTTGAAAGTAATGTCTATTGAGGGGCAGACAAAGAGATGAATCAGAGAAAGATTTGACAGAATGAGTCAGAGATAGTACTCTCATGAAAAGCACAGGAAAAAGAGGTGACTTAAGAGAGCAGCACAGATAGTAGAGAAGAAAGAAGACAAGACTGTACAGGAAGACAGGCAGACAGAAGAGAGTGCAGTACAGGAAAACAGTAGGGTTCATGGAGCCAGTACAATTGAGTTTGGGCAGTCCAGTTAGCGGAGTTCAGAGGCAGTTTTCCAGCAGAGCCATTCAGTGAGAAGCTGAGAGAAACCAGGTTGAATGAGTCAGCTTGGAGAGGAGTTTGAGCCAGAACAGCTAAATTGAACCAGCCAGCCAGAATTCAGAAAGAGCTGGGAAGGGTGATCTTATTTAGCAGTAAGCCTCAGAGATGACAATTACCTTAGGTGAATAAAAGTTACATTTAAATTTGGTGCCCCACTGATTGGAGAAGAAGAAAGCCCACCAATGTTGCGAAAAGAAGAGGACTTCTGACAGAAACATCACAGAGAATAGGAGAATAAAAGATACAGTTACATTGATAGAATAATGCTCTTGTTTTTAAGGACTTGAAAAAAAAAACTTTGCAAATGGAAGCCAAGATTCCTGTGAAGACCTTGTAGTGGTGGGACCACTCATGTCTTGAGGAGTGAGAAAAATAAGGAAAAGGTGCAGATACACTGCAGCCTAAGGCAAGGGAGAGAACTGGCCCTGTGTACCCTGTGCTATTGCAAGATACTGTGTGTGCATTATCTTGCAATAACAGAAGGTCCTTCTATGCTTGTCACTAATGTTCACCTCAGAATAGCTCCAGAAGGAAAAAAAAAAAGACACATTATATTAGTGCCCAGTGTGACAGCATGACTCAGTAAGTATTCCGATGATAATTATTTCCCTTTGTCAATAATACTTAGTACAAGCTCAAGTTAATTTTTGTACCAGTGAACTATTATTATGAATGTAGTGACCTATTAACAACTGTTGCAGGTATGGGCACGCATGTGTTCAGAATCTGTTTTTGTCAAATCCTTTCAAAGGAATGCTGTTTGGTTCCTAAGTCTGAGCTCAATGCAATTCAGCTTCTACCCTGGGTTAGTTTTGTAACTGTGCAAAGTAGAAACCCCTGAAATTGAAAGAGAAGGAACAGTAGGCTGAAATGATGCTAGCTGCATCCTCTACCCCATTTTTGTTGTTCTTGTTGCTTCATTGCTTGTCCAGAAAATGGACCATGAGGAAGTGGCATTCCCTGCATCTTCTCTTTCAAACTTAAGTCTTCAAATTTAAGAATCCTTAGCTGAGGTCTTGATTGGTTTCTCCTGTGTTTCTTCCCTGTGTAACGTGTGTGTGTGTGTGTGTGTATGTGTGTGTGTATGTGTATGTATGTATGTATGTGAATAAGAGCTGGACAAGGCATGGGAAGTTTTCTTTACAACTGACATTCTGGGATCCTATTTTAAATGGAGGAAATCAAAGCTTGGGTGAATTCCCAGGCTCCTGGGCAGTAGAAGGGCTCTTTGGAGTCAGCGTATCCAACTGTTGCCCCAGCCTAAGGGAGCAGTTACATTAAAGATGTTAAAGTTCACAGTTGCTGGGGCTAGAATTTGAGCTTGTTTAAGAACTACAGGCATTCTTTCTAATCTACCTTTGGACCTACGTAGGGGTTGCCTTGCACATGTTTGGGAAGGAAACTCCAGAGTAATGTCTGAGTCCATTTCTGGGGCAGTATGTATCTGGTTAACTTTTTCATCTTTGAGGATTGCTGTTGGCCTGGCTGAAGGTCTCTCTCACTAGAGAGGTCCTTACTCTTCCCCCTCCTTTGTTGGGAAAGCGTCCCTCCCAGTTGAGCTTGGCTGTAACACCCGCAGGTTGGAAGTTCTTCACAGTATCCTTGGCATTGGAGACTTTGTGTACCTTCACCCCAGCCCAAGGTTCCTGATACTTAATGTGGACACTCGTGGGCATGGAAACGGTAAATAAGAAACAAGCCAAACATCACAGACAATGTAGGCAACACTTCCTTTTGACTACTGTTCTTTAGCAGCTGGGAGCCAGTGCTGATCGGAGAGTTGGTCAGGTTGCTCAGTAAACAGAGGAAGAGGCAAGCATTTCATTCGAATGTGTGAGTCTGGAACTTTCTGTTACTTACGGACATGAGTTCAGAACACGCCTTCCTTCTCATTCACTAACACCCTAGCCTTGTATTTCGTAGATTCTCAGGGTACAGTTGTCCCAGGAATTGCTGAGTTCTCCTTACAGCTGGCACCGTTGCCCTGAACAGACATCCACGGTTACTGTAGGCCTTGTGAGGCACTTGCTGGGCTGCTGTTCTCCTGAGTCTGATGTTTCCAAATTTGCTGGTCATCAAAATACAGCATACCCACTCTCAAGTTATACCTTTTAACTGAGATTACTCTCCAGCCCCTTTTAGGTCAGGATGCCAAGATCACAGCTGTGAACCTCTGACTGCTCCCTCAGAACTTGGTGACATTTCTATTATTTGCAAAGAAAGGGGAAATATTAGGGTGCTGTGGCATTCAACTTCAAACGAGCTTGATAGAGATCTTAATTACCAAATATAACGCTGTACTTACTAGTCATTCATTACTTTCAATTATTTTCAGCTATTCCATATAGCAGCTCTTCTGTTTCTCCCATAAAAACCCATATCTGACCAAAGACTGAAAAAGAAAAAGTGCAGTTTTTTTTTTTTTTCTGTCCTGCCTGCAGCCATCTGGGGCAGAGATAATTGCGGACATAGGTCTTCACTGTTAATGCAAATGTGAAAGTTGAACATGGAGGGAGTGCTGCTCCTCCACACAGCACTTTTGTGGCTGCTATTGTTATTGGTTTCGACAATAGACACCTTTATTTTTATAAGCCAAGATTCCTTTTACACAAAAGCCCCAAATTTACCTGAAGCAAATTGTTGGTATTCTACGAAACAGCTGAGCACAGGCAATTCACAAAGCAAGAAGTGAGGGTACCATGCCTTTTACATTTATTTAAAATGTTTTGGTGTCTTAACTATTCATGAGCCTCCAATAGTAGGTTTTAACGTATGAACTATAATGATTGTATTGATAATCCAGTTCTCTTTTGTAGACACGATTTGCGAGATAGGCAGAATTTGCAGAAGAATAAACTGTAGCTAAGACTAGGGTTCTTCAAAATCCATCTTGCAATATTCATCCACTGGGGCTAGAGGTGGGTGAAGGATGGGAACCCACATTTTAGTGAAGATTCTATTGTTCCTTATCATTCAGTTCCCTGTGGTGACTAACCATACCCAAATGACTCGGGTTTTCCTAAGCTGCTTGAGTTTGTGAATTTGCATTTTCAGTGATCTCCTTTTTAAGCCTCCCTGTGATTTAGTCATTTTTTTTTTTCTTCCTTCAACTTAACATGTCACTCACCAGGGTGACTCAGGAAGAAAGAGATGAGAGTCACCCAACTCATGAATTTCTTGATTTTGAAACAGGTGTGTGTGTTGAGGTGAAGGTAAGGCAGAGCAGTTAGACGTTACTTGAAGTATTTGGAACTAGATAATAAGAAAATCTCATTATTTTATGAATGTAAGCGATCAAAGTCGTTCTTAAATCCGGCCTCCACACAGTGGGTGGTTTTCACATAGACATCTCAAGGCAAGATTTCAGAGAATCTATAACATCTCTTGTTTTGTTTTGTTTTTTTTTTCCTTCTCTTAAAAATTATAATTTATAACTAACCTACGATTTATTTCTGGAGTTTTCCATGCAATATTTTAAGACTTGAGCTTCGTGTGGTTTACTGAAACTTTAGCAGACAAGGGGCCTGGGGCTGCTGGACATGCATAAAATCCTTGGATTAATGAGAATCACGAGGGGCCTTCCTAGCCAGAAGATGCATTTGGTTGCCAGGGGAACCAAGCAACCTAGGGAGGGGGAAAGGGTTGGTAAACCAATAGTCAATGATGTAATCAATCATGCCTGCATAATGAAGCTTTCATAAAGAGCTTGAGGTTTTAACACTTTCAGATAAATGAACCAATTGAGTTTTGGGAAAGAGTGTGCCACAGGGCAGGGAAGTTCTGTACTCTTCTGACCTTCACAGGACTGTGCATCATGTCCCCTGGCCATTTAACCCTTAACGTTTGCTTCAGTTTTGGAATCTGTTTTGGCAGATGAACTGAACCCAAAGAGAGGGGCACAGGAAACATGGCCTGTGCTTGTGGTTGGCACCTAAAGTAGCACAGCTTTGCATTTAACCTGGGGGATCTGAAAATTTCTTAATAACAACCATGCCCTGTGTGACTATAATTACAAAGCTCAAAATATAAGGAGATCAGGATCAGAAACTTCATAAGAGGACTCTTGAGGCTGGGGAGATGGCCCAGAAGTAAAGGCATTTATTGCTTTTTCAGAAGACCTGAGTTCAGTTCTCTGAGTACACAAGGGGAAGCTCAGAACAGCCTGTAAGTCCAGCTCTGGGGATCTGGTGTCCTCTTCTGGCCTCTACAGACACTGCACTCGTGTGTAATGCCCCACACACATGTGCGCGCACGCGCACACACACACACACACACACACACATAATTAAAAACAAAACTACAATATTTAAACAAATATACCTGTTACAGTCTAAGAAGAGCTGCACAAACCACTCAGACTCCGGTCTCAGTCAGATATGGATGGCTTATTGAGTGAATGTACACCCAAGATAAAGCTGATTGCAATTAGGGACACAGTGGACTCAGGAGCCAAACTGTGACCTCGGCCTGTTCTTAGGGCAGTCTCTTTATAGGAAAACCAAGTGCAAAAGACAGGGGCAGTAATATACTGTAATTCCTTTTGGCCAGCTAGACAATGTACTGTCAGCTAACCTTTAAGCAGATTGATCCCAAGGGAGGTAAGTGAGGTGGTGGTTAGGGTCTTCCAGAGTACAACCAGAGCACAGCCAAGTGCAGAGAAAACATAGAACAGCCAGAGTGTAGCCAAGTATGGAGACAGCAGAGCACGAGTTATGACACCATCGAGTCACAGGAAAATATAATAGACCGCTCCAGCAGGGCCTGTTAGTGTCAGTGATGAATAACTACTTCTAGGAAGTAAGTTGATTTTTTTAACTTAATTTCACCTTATAGACAAAATGGAAGCTGAATGCAAAAATGGCTACAACTGTGTCAGTTGCTACAAAGAACAGGCCTCAACAATACTCTTGATTTGATAGATTTAGATGTCATGACTTAGAAATAGCTGGAATAATGAAAAGTACTAGACAACATCAGTGCTCCAAAATGTGATGCTTGTCAAAGTAACAGTAAATTCGTTAGACTTGGTACTGCACACCTGTGGTCTCATAACTACGGCAGCAAGACTGCAAGGTGGAAACCACCTGGAATGCATTAGAGAGACTGTCTGAAAACAAAACGAAAGGTTTTTTCCCATTAAAATCCAAAGAGCTGCATAAGCAGAGATGAATTTACCGTAAAAAAAAATCTTTTAAAATATTTATTTATTTATTTACTTGTGTGTGTGTGTGCATGCAGCACATGCTTGCAGGTGTCTGAGGAGGTGAGGTGAAGTCGGATCTCTTGGAACTGGAGTTACAGGCGGTGGTGAGACACTCCCGTGTGGGTGCGGAGAACTGATCCTGAGTCTTCTGCAAGTATTCTTAGCCACTGAGCCATCTCTCCAGCCCCCCAAATTTATTTTTTAAAAGGACTTATGAAAAAAATAAAAAAATACACTTCAACTATAAAATAGGTAGCTGGTCTCTGCTTTGGATGGAGGATAAGGTGACCTGTGAAAAGAGTTCTCGTGGGTTGCAAAAGAGGATGAATTTGGGGACGGCGGGTGTTAGAGAGTTTACTGAGCATGCAAGAAACCTGGACTTGCTATTCAGTACTCCAAAGGGAAAGGATGGAGAGAGGAAGAGAGGCAAGGTGGATAAGAAGTTAATGACGATGACGCTGACACTTCTTAGGTGAAGTGTCGTTACACTGGATATAACTGATGAGGAGGAAATAAAAACAGAATCTTCCGCGTGAAGAATATTATTTTTTACGTGTGCTTCCTAGTCACTATCTCTTGGACTTTGTAAGTCTAAACTTTGTAGACTTGGGAGAGATGGTCTAAGCAGCTTTTCTTGCCATTGAAATTTGCATTGTGCAGTACTTTTATGTCAAAATTATATGCAAGAGAGCTAAAAATGTCTCCCCTTTCTTCCCTGTTTTTTCTTAGGAATTGCCATAGGACTCTTGGTTCGAGGACACAGTGAGCTCTCAAATCTGGATAAATTCTACTTTGCGTTTCCTGGAGAAATTCTAATGAGGATGCTGAAGCTTGTCATTTTGCCATTGATTATATCCAGCATGATCACAGGTACCTTGTGTTCTCTGATTACTTAAGCAGTGCGTGAGAACCTGGCTTGTTCTTTACTAACTACGGAAAAATGAAAATGCACTAAGCGCATCCTATAGGCTTGTGTGCACACGCACATACACAGAGCCCTTGTTGGAAAAGCACAGCCCCTTGACTTGAAATGTGGTGGGATGCTCAGAATGGTATTGCTCTCTTGTCTCGCTGTCTCTTTGGCACTGATGACCAAAACAGTGGTTAACAAATGAAGCTCAAGCCTTTGTCCAACATGTGATATCTGTGAGCAAGATGCTGTTTTTAAACATACTTTGAATAAAACTCTACCTAGGGCACAGAACGGGGAAATGCGTATTTGGCCAGGGAAATGCCAGCTTGTGACCTCAGGAAAAATGCTGTTGTCCGTTTTGATCATATTTTCAGTAGCTAGCTCCTTTGGTTTCCAGTTCCAGCTCTCCTGCCCACTAACCTGGGCAGCTGCCCGGAGGGTGCTTCTCTTCCTGGCTCCTCACCCACTTCCACTCCTCCCCAGAGTTCAGCATTATTTACAAACCTACCTGCCTTGCAAGCCTGCCATGGTGTCAGCAGCCAAGAGCTGTGGGAAAAGCTTCACTAGAGTTCGCGTCCTCATCTAGGAGACCGGCACTTTGAAATCTTCACTTGGAAGATTTCTTCAGTCTTCACTTGCATATGGAAATGGTTTTTCTCTTTCAGATAATTATATTTCAGAGTTCCTTCAAAGAGCAATGAACATGCTTTTGTAGAGATTACGTTGGTTTATTGTTAATATTTTTAATGCCACGTGTCTGGAGCTGGTATGCTGCTGTGTGTCCTCTGTGCCGCTTACACTGACTTGAATTCTGGCACCTGGTAAAATGTAGCATGATGTCTCTCACTAGCGTTATGGGCTTGAAAAAAAGCAAGGTTTTATGTAACTATGCAATTAGGAGCCTTGACGTGTCCTCCTTCCAGAACTCTCTTCTACACTGTTATGGCAAAGCCTCGGTCTGTTGAGTCCTGGCATTTTAGATGGGGGAGAGGGGGTTGCTGCCTTCATCAACTGCATTTTCTGAAAAGCTGTCTCATTTGCCTAGTTCCAAGTGCCAAACTTCAGTCAGACCAGAGCCCCATGGGACCGTTTTTTCTTACGTGCTCCTGGTGTTCTTGGCTTGTTAGAAACCTAAAGAGAACATTTAATTTACTTTTATGTATATGTTTAATTATGTGTAAATATTACGTTTTCTTTTTTTAATTTTTTAAATGTATTTATTTTATTAATTACAGTTTATTCACTTTTGATCCCAACTATAGCCCTCTCCCTCCTCCCCTCCCAATCCCACCTGCCCTCCCTCTTCTCCACTTGTGCCCCTCCCCCAGCAGGGGAGGTCATCTTTCCCTTCCATCTGATCCTAGTCTATCAAGTCTCATCAGGAGTGGCTGCATTGTCTTCTTCTATGGCCTGGTAAGGCTGCTCCCCCCTCAGGGAGAGGTGATCAAAGAGCAGGCCAATAAGTTCCTGTCAGAGACAGTCCCTGACCCCATTACTATGGAACCCACTTGGATACTGAACTGCCATAGGCTATCTCTGTGCAGGGGTTCCAGGCCATCTCCATGAGTGGTCCTTGGCTGGAGTATCAGTCTCAGAAAAGACCCCTGTGCCCAGACTTTTTGGATCTGTTGCTCTCCTTGTGTAGCTCCCTTTCCTGCACTCTGCCCAAAGTTTGGTTATGAGTCTCAGCATCTGCTTTGATTCCCTGTAGGGTAGAGTCTTTCAGAGGCCCTCTGTGGTAGGCTCCTGTCCTGTTCCCTGTTTGCTCCATCTTCTGAGGTCTATCCTGTTTGCCTTTCTGAATGAGAACTGATCATCTTACCTGGGATCCTCCTTCTTGCTTAGCTTCTTTAGGTGTACAGATTTTTTTTATGTTTATCCTATATTATATGTCTAATATCCACTTATAAGTGAGTATATACCATGTGTGTTTTTCTGTTTCTGGGATACCTCACTCAAGATGATCTTTTCTAGGTCCCACCATTTGCATGAAGCTAAAGTGGTAGTGGTGGTGAGAACAGAAGAGCCATCATTTGTCTCATATAATGTTTGCTTATTTAAATTGTTGAAAGCATTTAAAGTTTGGAAGATTTCTTATAAATACCCAGATTTCTGGCATTTAAAAAAAATCAAATCTGTAAACACTGGGCCCGTGTTTTGCCACATCAATAGTGTCCTGGAGCAAGGGACAGATTTTCAGTTTAGCTGGTGCAAATGCATTGAGGACACCAAAGTCACCACTTCTCCCTATTCTGTGCCCTTCTCCTTACTGCCTAGCCCTTTCAAGCACTGCAGTTATAACTTAGAATTTTCTCCCTTTCGAAGATTCTTAAACCAGTTCTTGTGCTCTTTTAGACAATATGAAGTCTTGGGCATCTCTCTCTCAAGAAAAATATTCACATTTGTACATCTATAGAATATTTTATATGCTTCTATACAAAACTGATAAGCTGTGTAACATGGTTTGATTATTCTGGTTTATGGGAAAAGTAAAAAAAAAAATCTAATTCAGAATAGACAGCAAAACCAGAATTCATATAGTAAGCCAAAGTTTAAAAAAAAAGGTAAAACTCTATGTATGAATTACTTCAATAATAGTGTCTATATTGTTCTTGACAGTCAGTCTGGAGATGTTTTTGTGTAGCTTGGTCTTGCAAATTATGTAGGGGAGTAATTTTCAGCTCTTGGAGGCCATCAGTAGCCCAGCTCCGCCCCAACTGATAGTAGCTGATAGCTCTGCCCTGTATCTCTCCATGTTCCCGTCACCACCCCCCAGGAGCTAGGGCAAACACACTCCTCAGTCTTTTGATGTGAAACGATGAAATGTCAAAGATTTGAGGGACATCAGGGAAAGCAGGGCTGGCAGGGTGATGCCACATTTATGTTTCTAGTTGTTCGGTAAGTGGGGGAGAGTGTTAGCAGGAATGTGGGGGCTTATTTATACCTTCTCTGTTACCATATTAACTTAGAAGCATTCTGGAAGGTAGCAGAGATCATGTTCTGACATTTCCCTCTATCTAGTGATTCTTGACAGACTTTATCATAAAGTAGTATATTCTTAGAGACCCTTTCCAAGACTCAGGTGTGGAATGCTCATGATAGTGCTGTCAGAATGATGATAAACAGTGTGAATGTATGTTACTCAGGTGAGTTAGCACACTGTGACTGTTAAAGGCCTGCTAGGATACATATGGAATGGCCCATGAGAAAGTTCCCAGTATAGCACTGAACAAAAGAAGAAAACAAATGACATAGCACAAAAGACATTGGGACAGCCTGGACTTCATTATATTGTATTTGCATTTTTAAAAGTTGGCCCCAAACTGCACGATTAACAGGGTTTCTGTGAGGATAGAAATAAAATATGATCCATGTGCTTTCTCCACATTTTTGAGGTGAACATGTGCTATTTTTGTTACAAAGTTTCTTTGTCTTTTTCTGCATTTTCCTTTGTGTAAGAAGGAAATCGGAGAGTGGATGAGTTCTCTGTGTGCTTCAGACTTTGCCCCTGCTGTCCCCTTGCTTCCTTCCATTCCCCAGGTCTTTTCCCTGCCAGAGTCATGCCACCCTGACCCTAGCATACCAGTGTAAAGCTCTGCAGTCATCTTTGCCTCTGCACCCAGAGTACGGGTTATTCCATTACAAAATCTTTTCTCTGGGGCAATAGCCTAATCCATTCATGGTGTGTGTATGTGTGTGTGTGGGGTGTGTGTGTGTGTGTGTGTGTGTGTGTGTGTAGACGACAGGAAGAAGGGTCAGGGAAGCTGGGGATTGGGGGTAAGCATAGGGAATAGGTAGAGACAGAAGAACTTCTAAATCTCAAACCCAAGACTAATAGACGAAGACTTCAGGAGAAACAACAAAACAAAAATTAATCAGCCGTCAAAGTCTCTTGTTAAAGAAAAACGCGTATTTTACAGTTGTGATTTTTTTTAACATCAGCACATTCTTGGTGATGTGTAGTTAGGAAACCGTGTTTATCAGGGAAATTTGAATTCAGACTTGATATTAAATGGTATGGGGTGATCGTTAATCATTTAGTCAAGAGGTGATAATGATATACAGATATGTAAACAAAATACCCTTATTTTCTAAAGGTATATGGAAGTGTGTAGAGATAACTGACACCTCAAATTTGTTTTAAATGGGAGGAGAGGCAGAGTATAGTGACAACATTCTCAGAGACTAGGCATCATAGAAAGCCAGAAGTCTCAGCATGATGTATGTCCTGAAGAAAAAGTACCTTCCTGCCATAGTGATGATTTGTGCTTATGCCCTCTGAAAGTTCCAGTTTCTAAACTAAGTTCTGTCAAACCAACAGAAAACTTGTGGGAGAAATGACAGACCTGCCTAACAACTGTGGCCCCGGGAGAACTCAGGAACAGGTCTCCATGGCCCACAGGTTTATATCTGGGTCATGTTTCTTCAATACATTAAGTCTAGTGGTTGGAGCCTCCCACTACCAGCATGAGAAAATTTCAGCCCTTCCCATCCCACTCTGGCATTCCAGGGCACAGCTTCCTGGATGCTCTTAGCCGCCACCCAGGGGTAGCTGTGCTCTGTCAGGCTCAGCTATGAATGACACACACCTCTGATCCTGACAAGGTTTCCCTCACTGCTCCATCTAATCAAGGGGCTCAACAGTTCTCCATTAAATGGTTGAGGACGGAGCATTGCCGAGGATTTAGGCATAAACGGAAGCAGCTGACACACCAGTATCCAGACACTCCCAGAAAGGGCTCTTCAAGGGCTGAGCAGCGCTCAGGCTCAAAGGGCAGCCCTTCCGCTTAGCCAGCCTGCCTCCAAGATGGCAAGGAAGCTTCTGCCCCACATGAAAGAATTCCAACACGGCACACCTCGGGCTCAACACCCAGCATCTGATTCTAATAAGGAAAGGCTGCCTCACCACGTGGACTTCCTGTCCCAGGAAGACTTCCTGTCTCCTGAAGTCTTCCTCCTGTAACACGTGCCGTTGGAGACCATCCACCTTAGAGGAGTCTTCCTTTGCCACCTTGAAGGGTTGGTCTTTGCTTGTGAGCCCAACCAAAGTACTTAACCCTAGTACCTGCTAGGTTGTTGTCTATCCAACCAGTAGACCCTGGAGAATGTCCAGGCCAGGGTCAATCAGATTGATGTTGGCTTCTGTGCATTTTTCTCCCTCCAAATGAGGGAGAAGCTCATTCCTAACCATTTCCTGAAAGTGCTGGCAGCACACAAGGAGATGCATGGTGAGTCAAGAAATGTCCCCTGTGAATAGCTCAGGTCATCCCAAGTTTATGCCAAGCCAAGAAAACATCCTTTATCCCCCTTCCCCTGTTTCTCTCCCAGGCCACTGTGTGTGAATCCTGTGACTGAATCCATTTCCTGAACAGGATACATCACCAAACACCATTACAAACTGTTTCCCCTTCATTTATCCGAAAGCGGCAGCACCAGGATAGTGCTGGTTGAGTGACTGGGTGTGTACCTATGGTGAGATCCTCCAAGTTATTTTGACTTTGCTTTCAGAAGATTTCCAAAATATTGCCACAGATTGTTGCTCTAACTACTACATCAGGATTGCAAAATATTTCAGGTTTGACCTACACCATAAAAGGAAACCTGTCCTTTTCCATTACTTTTAACCAAGAAAAAAAAATGGAGGT
Organism: Meriones unguiculatus; assembly: GCF_030254825.1. Classification (NCBI taxonomy): domain Eukaryota; kingdom Metazoa; phylum Chordata; class Mammalia; order Rodentia; family Muridae; genus Meriones; species Meriones unguiculatus. Next base: position 45,280,363 of record NC_083349.1, read on the forward strand.
CTTATATGACCTTATGGTTTTAGGCCAAGTGTAGTAACTCAATCCTGTAATCCTAACATATGGGAGGTGGAGGCAGGTGAATCAAAAATTCTAGGCCAGTCTTGGCTGCATACAGACACAGTCAGTTTGAAGATATTTTGGGCTACATAATTTGTTCTGTATAAAAACAGAACAAATTAACTAATGTCTTGAAAAGATGCTGCAGAGCTGAAGGGATGGAGGAGAGCAAAAAGAAACATGTTGAAGAAACTCAAGAACCTCACTTTTTACATTGACATTCTTTACATTTACATTCTTGTAAAGCACCGTGCTATTTTGCCTAGTGAAGGCATTCTTTGTTATGTACAAGCTTTATTATTAAAAAAAAAAAAAAAAAGCCTTAAAAATGAAAAAGCAGGGACTGAAGAAATGACTCAGAGGTTAAGAGCACCGGCTATTCTTCCAAAGGTCCTGAGTTCAATTCCCAGCAACCACATGGTGGTTCATAACCATCTATAATGAGATCTGATGCCCTCTTCTGGCCTGCTGGCTCACATGCAGGTAGAATAGGGTATAAATAATAAATAAACAAATCTTTTTTAAAAAATGAAAAAGAAAAAAAAAGAGCATCACACACAGCAACTAACCAGACCCCAGAGCCTACGCTCTTTTAAGGCTATCCACATTCACTTTCTCATAGTCTGCTGTGGGCTAGAAACCGTCTCACACCCATTTGAAAGAATTGTATCAGGCCCCTCTCTCGGACAGTGTTTGTTCAGTTTTAGGCTGCAAATTTGTATTAACCTAACTGCATGAAAACTGACAAGAAAACAAACACACTTACAAGCGGGTGAATTCCAGCCACCCCTGTTCGTGGAACCAAGGACTTCGATAGTGAGGCATGGGTGTTTCATGGTGGCAAGAAGACTTGAAGATGCAGGTCCCACTTTGCTGTACAGCTTGGTACTTGCCGGTAGCCACTGGTTGTAAACACAGGTGGCTGAGAGCTTGAGTGTGAACACATCAAGAAGAAAATAAGCGTGTGTGGTTTTCCTGGAACTTCAGCAGTTTATTATTACACTCGGCTTTTGTATGAAATCCCCATTTCAAGATGGTTTAGAGACTGAAAGAAAGCCCTGTGCTGGAGAAGGCAAGGAAGTAGCCCAACTCAATGAAGTCCATGAATAACATCCCAGAACCAGGGGATGTGATTTGAATGTCCCCTTTCCCCTCCCCCAGCCTTGTTTGGGAACTTGGAAATGAGCCTGTACAGCTTTATAAAGATGACTTAAACATCTCCCAGAGATCATCAGTGACACATCTTTGAAGCCAGAGGAGTCACTGTATTAATCTGAGTCCTATAATGCTTTCCACACGAGGGACACATCCTGTAAATCATAGCCTTCCCATGAATGTGCTGCTTGCAGAGCAACAAAACGAAAAACGGCAGATAAGTGACCCCACTTCAGTCTCTTCCTAAGACACTGAGCTACAGAGCATCTGTCTCACATGACTGGCCTTCTTCTGGAGCTGGAGCTTTCAAAGCTCCATTTGATGGTAAGAAACTCCCTCAAAGGAGGGTGAAATACTGTAGAGATATTAGGGACCCTCCAGTGTTCTAAAATATGGACCTAGGAGGCCATTAATTCTTTCTGTCTTTAGTGAGCCAGACTCTTCGGCATATCCACAATGAAGTTAAGGCTTATCCTTATAGGAAGGATATTGTAATGCTCTGTGGGAATAAGGCAGTAGAGGCAACACAAGAAGGGATTTTGAAGGAAGGATGGAAATGAAGAGAGAAGAGAAGGGAGGTCCATACAGAAGGGAATGAGAAAAACTCCAGCATGTCAGGATAGAAGAAAGACTTTAACCAGATCTTGAGAAGCATGGGCAAGGGAGGAGTAAGGTGGGAAAATACATGTAAGACTTCATATAATTCACGAAGGGCTCCGACAAGCCAGCAGAGACAGGAGGAGAGTTATGGCAGTGACTTCGACCTGTGTAGTCGTCTGCAAATGGACAGCTTGAGCAAACTCCTGGTCAGGAGGGATCCATAGATAAACAGGACCGTCAGACCTGGGAGCACCTTGCCTGGCTTTCAACATGGATTCTGCCATTCACTAACCATGAAACCTGAGATACATCATCGCTTGTGCTCAACTGTAAGAACTGTGTCCTGGCGCTTTCTGTCAACTGTCAGAGGTTTCTAGAAGGTCCCTGAACTGGCGTCAGCAGTTATAATGGTAAATATTAGGATTCAGTTAAACACACGTGAAGTCATGAAAGGTGTCATTTGAGAAATGCAACCAATATTAAAAGACTCTACCTACAGATTGTTAAGAATCACCAGCATAGAAGGAGTTAGCTACCAATTGTAGAGAATTAGGAGCTGCAAAGGAGGAAAATACAGTTATGTTGGCATTAAAGGTTACTTTTGTGCCTGCTTTAGTTCCCATATGACGACATGGAGACCTATTACATTTATTATTAAGCTTCAAGCACCATAACTGGGCAGATACCAATCTACTCTAACCCGAATATGCTAGCTTTGCCTACTTACCAGCCATGTGCCCTGTTACCTGTCCTCTAGTCTCGTCCTGACCTCTCCTGCTCCATCTTTGCCTTCATGGTGACTCCTCCTCGTGGCTACCTCCTGATGATGACCTTCTCCCACTCTCCTCTCTCTCTCCCTCACTACCTGGGATTCCCCAACTAGGAACAGAAGTCCTGCCTATTGTCTCCTCTGCCCAGTCATAGGCTATTCAGCTCCTTTATTTACCAATCAGAAATAATTGGGGAGTAATTTTTATACAGCATTGAGGCAGGAGATTTCTCAATAGCAATGACAGTACCAGTTAGCATTTAGCTCACTTCTCGTTCAGCAATTAATAATCAAATATACAGAGACACACCTCAATACAATGTGAATGTAGGTCACCTATATAGCATTACAAAATAAAAATCATCTCACTGAGCTGTGCGCTAGCCATTGCTGTAAATACACTTGCCTGGATGTAGGGAGAGAATAGTTGAGTTCCTCAGGTCCTCTATACCGGAGGTTCTCAACTTCCCTAATGCTACAGCCCTTTAATACAGTTCTTCATGTTATGATGACCCAACCATAAAACTGTCTTTGCTACTTCATGACTGTAATTTAGCTACTGTTATGAATTGTAATATAAATATCTGTGTTTTTCAATGGTCTTAGGCAACCCCTGTGAAAGGTTAGTTAACCCCCAAAGGGGTTGCACCCCACAGGCTGAGCACCATGCCTGTGTACTGTGTTGAATGCATTCATTGAGTGAGAAGCCTCATTAAGAGCTTGTGGGCGATTCTGAACAACCAACCGCAACCACCAATGCCATTATATTCTGTGATATGGAAAAAATGCAAACAGCACTGACCTAAAGAGCTATCCTTTCATCAAGGATAGCTGGCCCACAAGCTCCCAGGGTGCACCTGTCTCCTCTACATGATTCTGGGTTGTAGACTTGTGCCACCATATTCCTCTTTTCTTGTGGATGCTGATAATCCAAACTCCAGGCTCCATGCTTACCTAGCAAGCCTGCTAGCCACTGAACCATCTCCCTGGCCCCACTCTGTTTTTTGACAGGCTTTGAGGCACTGAAAGTAGACCAGATGGCGGGGGCTGCAGAATGACTTTAATGCCATCTGAGGACAAGTTTATTTTGTTACCTTCACAGAATAGCGTAGTTATGACACAGCCCTTTTTAAGGGAGTTCTTTGTGTGAGCGTCTTTAAGAAATATAGACGCCACAGGTGAAGCGTGCACACAAACAAAAACTATATTCTACGTAACCTCCTCTGCCTTTGCCCTTTTTCCAGCCCAGAAGTATGTCTTGACAGCTATGACCTCCAGTGCCCTAGATTAAACAAATGTGATTATATCCAGGCTTGTTTTCCCTAGAGAATTAAACAACAACAACACAGTTTTAAAAATGGTAACACGTTTGTTTACTCCCTGTTGCAACCCTAAGAAGTGGTGAAGTAGGCGGGGCTTACCTCCAGCTGCAGAGATGAGGAAACCGGAGGTTGGAACAAGATCACATAAATCACAGGACAGCACCTGGGACTGACGAATTCCGTTCTAGAACATTCTGCTCTAGAACATTCTGCTCCCCGGAAGGCAGGGGTAGACGACCACGTGTAAATGTGTTAATAATCTCTCTCTCACATACATATTATACTGGGGGGGAACCTTGTGGGGTTTCTAGTCTACTGGAAAAAGCACATGTTGAGGAGTCCATTGATTTTTATTTTTGAGTGAAACACAATCGGGACTGGATGCCCAGCATGGTCACGTGTTACCTGGGGAAGGACCCTGAGGAAAGCACTTAAAAGCCAGATGAGGAGCTGGGGGAAAGCAGGTGGGGAGGCAGGGTATGAGTGAAGGCTGTGAGGAGTTCGGTGTGATGGCGAAGAGGCTGAGGGAGGGAGGCGCAGAGTCAGTCAGGTACATGTGCAGGCTGGAGACATGTCTGTGGGGGCCTCCTCTCCCAGGGGAAAGATCTGCTATTTTATCTTCAGTGCTGCTGGAGGATAATACTGGACTGTGAGTTTTTTGACATTTTAAATGACGCGTTAAAGACTGTGCAGTGGAGGAGGGAGGGAGGAGGGATGGGTGTGAGTGTGCTTCTTGAGGGTATTTTGTGGCTCGCTGGTTGTTGAGGCCACAGTGGTAGACACCAGCTCCCATCTCACAGGCTGAGCGAGCCGAGGTTGTTCAGGTCACTCCTCACTCTCAGCTTGAAGGAGAAAGGTGTCTTTAAAGAGCACTATGTACATGAGGGAATCGAGTTTGCCAACAAAGCCCGTGCTTATTGCTCTTTGCGCAGCTGGGCTCTGTGCTGGTGGCGGAGCTAGAATCACCCACACAGTGGGTTAACTCCTGGGTAACACTGAGCTTGGATGCTGCATCCATTCAGAACCCCTTAGTGCTAGCAAATGCCTGACTACGGTGACAGAGTTAATCTTGACACCTTGACCACAGGTACAAAGACCGTCAGGAGAACTCCATTCTCAGGTGGGCGGCAGCTTCGTCAGAGAGCCCTCTGAGGAGTCTCTTGTCCTCGGGTGTTTATTTTTAAAGCTTGCTATTGTCCCCCCCCCACACACACACACTTCCTTTGTAGTGTTCTTATAAAAAAAAAAAGCTCAGATGATTATTCCCCTGGCCGGGTGCCAACATCCCGGCTCACTCCTTTCAGCTTCCTGCTGAGGTAAATAAAGAAAATGTCTTTTTCCTAAAATAAAGAGCCAGCAGGTGCCCTTAACTTCGGAGGACAACCTTGAGTTTCTAGCTCTGTTTTCCGGGCCACAGCCTCCACTGTCTCTGGCCAGGAAGGGCCATCCTGCCCTGGGCAGTTTCTTCTGTCCTGGTGTCCTCGGCTGGTGACACCTCCGGCTCCTGTGAGGACTTTGTCCCAGGACTTCACGGAGCATCTCGTTATTAAATAGCATGGAGAACTTTCTAACCGGCCACAGCTCTGGGTAGCCTGTCTAAACAATAACAAACAGATAAATTTCATGGAAGTAGGAATTGCGAAACGAATGTCTGAGCGACTCTGGTGAAGTGAGAGTATAGGAATGAGGAAAAACAAGCTGAGGGGCGCCAAGAGGCTAAACATGTTCATTCGTGGATCTTTTCATCAGTGACAAGTGTTTCTTGTTGGCAGCCCTGGGGCCTGAACCAAGCCACGATGTGCAGGACGTTTCTGAGGAGACAGCCTGCTCATGCAGTGGGCCCTGGAAGCAAGCCGTGGGAACTGGGGATAAGCTGTAAAAGCATGACTGTCTCTGTCCCGTGGAAAGACGAGTGCAAACGTTCACAGAGTACTTTATTTACTACGGGGACGATGAACGGAAGAATAAGAACCCCGGGCTTGGACGACTAGGGAACCGGCATGCAAGAGAATGTAGTCTGTTTCCTAACCCTCTCGACTACCCCTGTGATGGCAAGGTGAAGAGGGTTCAAGAAGTTCCCTTAGTGGAGTTAAGTCTGAGTTTGTTTCCTTGGCATGACTGAGTGCCCACTCAATGCTCAGCAGTCTGGTAATGTGTAGAGAGCACACTGTGTTGTCCATGCGATGGTCGTGAGTCACATACGGCTCCCTGAACAGAGATTAATTTCAATTAAGTAAAATTCTAACTCGGTGCTCAGTCACTTAGACACCTGTCAAGTGCTCGCTGGCCATCTGTAGCGTGAGGCTACTTCAGTGGACAGTGTAAGAGCGGACAATTTCTGCAGCACAGGAAGGAGCGCTTGCTTGCTGCTTTGGAATTTCCTAGCACATGGAAGGAACTGGTGTGTCATGCTGCATGAGAACGTGGTCTTTGGGGTCAAACCTGAGTTGGGATCTTAGCTCCACCACTTACACCCGGTGGCAGGTTGCATGGCCCATCTGAGCCAAAGCTTTATCCTCTATCAAAATGGATGAACGATGCCTACCTCACTGAGCTAAAATGAGGATTGAAGGGTATCCGTGATCCCTATGCAGTCATTGCTCAAGACGGTGTCTGTTGCCGTCCTCATCATCTTCCTCAGATATGAGGGATTTATATTATCCAGACAGACATTTCATAATCATAAAGTTAGGTCTTTGTTTCTGTAATAGTTTTGAAGATAGAGCTGTTTTCCCTATATTCCTTCTCTCTATGGTAGTCACCAATTTCTCGCCAGTGATGTAAGTCTTCCAGAACCTGGGTTTGGGGACTGTGGTACCCTCCCCTTTTTGATGACTACAGTAGTAGGGAGTAAGCCACATATACACTATGATTATTGACTTTAGTACGATTTCTGTTTGACTAGGAAACATGAATGACTGAGGCAGATGAGAGAAATGGTAACAAAATTCTTCCTGAGGGTAACAAGAGAGTTTCTGCAGCGACTTGGGGTGTATCTATTTAAGATATTTCCATCAAGAACCCCATTATTATAAAGCCTTTTGTTGCCAGCTGAGTCCTGAAGTCCAAGCTGAGGCGCTGAACTCATGGTGGTGAGTGGTATTTCATTTCCTGGGAAGAAGACACAGAGAGGAAAGGAGAGGAACCAAGGAAGAGTTGGCGCCATGTGGGGTCCCTGCAGACACCATGAGCAGCAGTGTCAGTCCAGGGCTGGCAAGAAGGAAATTTGGTTCAGCACAACTCAGGAGCTCATGTTGCTTCAAACTTTGAGAGTCTGACCCAGAATAGGTTCTTCTAGGCACATTTAAGCATCATACAATGTCCTGGTGATAATTCACTCAGTCCCTGTGCACAGAAAAGTTGAAAACATGACTATATTGAAACTCCTGTAAAGTACCTGTAACATTTTCCATAAAGACAATATCATCCATTTTTTAATTATAACCTTCAGCTCTGTTGGGTATATTTTTTTCTTCTTCACTGTTGTAATTGTTACTTTTGAATGCCTTACTGTTAGAAAAATAAGTTCTCCTCAGCACATCAAACTCCATCCCACTCTCCGAAAAGAAACCAGACTGCCTCCAAGGTTATTCTTGTGTTATTGTTGTGAGGATTGCAGTCTTTCCCTGGAGGTTGGTGAATGGACCATCATAACATCTTGGATGGGTGCTGAAGATGCCAGGGACCTTCTCCACCAGTACTGCCTTCTAGATGGGCAGCCACAGCCCGAAAAACAGTGTTAAGAGTGAGAAAGTATTTGTTCTGTTTTCTTAACAACAGTGACATCCTTGTAGACTTTTCCTGTACATCAGGAAAGTGCGAGGAGTGCAACCCTCCGGTCACTGAAGAAAATGGAAAGCTAGGTCTCTCGTGGTGTGAAGAACGCCCCTGAAAGCAGCCTGTGCACCCTGCTAGCCCTTCGGCTCCCATGTCTTCCCTTTGGAGTTGCCTTGTAACAGCCTCTTTCCTTCTCCTGCCGCCCCGGACTCCAGGCTTTGCACACAGTTGTGGGACAACTCATGTTAAAACACAAAATCATTTTCCATGGTGTTCCTTTGGCTTAAAATAGGATTCTCAGCTTGGAAGGCAGGCAGGGTAGAATCGAAACTTCCAAATGACAGCTTGCTGGAAAGTTTCTCAATCTGTCCCATCTCCCTCTCCAAAACTCAACTAGAGAACGTTAGCTGACTGCATTTGCGTAAGCAACTTTGATGGAGGGAAAGTGCTTCTAGCAGGGACTGGTGCCTCCTATATGTAAGACAGCTATCCTTTCAGACCTACCGCTGAAGACCAGGCAACATTTGCTCATTTTATTGCAGCTCAGACTGTTTGAAAGTGGATCTAACAACGTGGCCACAAAGTCTCTTAACTTTCCAGTGCCGTGAAAACCATCTGTATCCTGTGATTTGCATGAGCGTCACGGTACAATAAGATAATTAACTTGGTTCGAGATAAATGGTTCCTAAGGGCCGGGTTATCTCTGCTTTTGAGCGATGTTATGTAAAGATCTTGACAATGCTCAGCTATCTCTTGTAGAAGGGGGAACTCTTTCTTATGACCAACCCCAAGAAAACCAGAGGCCATGGCCATGGCCACAAGCTGGGCGGGGAATTTGTGTCCCACGGGGCTCTCGTTGCTGAATTCTGCATTTGCAATTTGAAAGTGTTTGCTGCATCTGGTAAAGTCGTGGGAGACACACCTCAGAGCTGTGGAGACAGACTCGTCCTCTTTGTTCGCATCCCTAATGCTGCAAATCTGCCTGTCTACCTCGACTGTGACCTGCCCCTTCTCCCCTCTCCTTTCAGGTGTCGCTGCGCTGGACTCCAACGTATCTGGAAAGATTGGCCTGCGTGCTGTGGTGTATTATTTATGTACCACCATCATCGCTGTGATCCTAGGTGATGCTTATTTCCGCCTCCTTCTTCCTCTCTGTGAATGTAACTCTGTGTCCAAAAAGTAATTGGGCTTTTTAGAACACACGTTTTTAAGCCGGAAAGTATACTGTCAAGTCTTTTCTGCCTTCGAGTCTGCATAACACATTTACAAAATGCAATACAAGCAGAATTTTGAGAGAGAAAGTGACATTTCTGTGTCCTGTTAGTATCATTGGGTAGAAAGAAGAAGGCCAAGAGTTTATATAACCTTAAACCAGGTAATTGACTTAGAGCAGTAGAATATAATTAGAAGGCCTTGAATGTCTGGAAAGCTCTCCTGCAGAACATATCCTTCAGGGGTAGGATGAAGACACAGGACAGTCTGATGAAGGTCAGACTTTGTTGCACCCTTTCCAGGCAGGAGGAAGGAAGCATGCTAAGAAGAAAATGGTGGCTGTTCCCACCACCTTTAGCATGGTCTTATGTTTGAAAACTTGGTCCAGTCTTTTTAACCAGCACAACGTTTTTAAAAGGATGAGAGCACAGTGTGAGGAGAAAGGAAGGAAAGGTTCTCCAATACTACAGCCAGCTTGACCCCGGCAGCCCAATTTAATGATCTGATAAATGGTTGGATGTGGGGCAGTTTTAGAGGTAACTGATCAGGCCCAGCCAAATGGCCTGGGTGGTGGGGTCGGGAGACTGGTGCTGGGGTTGGGAGACTGGTGCTGGGGGATGAGGAGGGTACTGAACCCCACTGTAAACCAAAGCCACTTCTCAAAGGGCCCTGAGCAAGACAGGCATACAGGGAAAGTAGCAAAAGGAAAGCAAGATGATAGTCAGTGGGAGACCACAATTCAGGCTCTCATGGCTGGTGGAGAGCGCCTACTGGCAGAAGACGGAGTATTCTGCATCCCAAAGCCCTACCCCCTCCCATTAACATTCCCTTCTCGTGGAAGAGGAGTGAGAAAGAGCACCAGGATATCTTTCTTCTCTGCTCCCCTCCAGGAAAGCCATCTCTGGCGCCCACATCTTTCCCATAGCTCCCCACTGCTGCTTGTCCACCTCAGGAGATGGGCGCTCAATGCCACCATAGTCTACAGTTGTGTGCTCAGATGCTGTAGCATGGGGACAATTGCCAGCAGCAAAATGAACCCTCCCTGAACTCCCGTCCTGTGTCTTCATCTTACCCCCCACCCCCGAATGAGAGCTTTCCAGATATTCAAGGCCTGGCTAAAGCAGGGCCTTTTTCATGTGACCCTTAGGAGAGTGGCCCGTATCTACAGGTGGAGAGAACAGAAAGGCATCAAACAAATGGAGTGTCTTTACTTCCAATCCTTCTGTGGCAGATTTTGTAGACTGAAGAACAGCAGAAAGACCGTTCCCATCACCAGATAGCAATTCTAGGATGACGCTCCTTCATTAAAAAGAAAAACAGGAAGACATGTTACCTCACGTATTCACATCAGGTGGGATCTGAGCTTAAGGTAGCAGTTAAGACTTAGTGTCTTGTTTGGAACTTGGGGCCCTCCGTGTCACAGTATTGCCTGTACCACTGTGTCAGTTGGTTCTCTGACTGCCGCCCCAGGGTACCAGATGCCCTGGAAGGTTTTAATTCCCTTTGGACACTGTCCTTGGTCACAGGCATTGTGTTGGTTGTGAGCATCAAGCCTGGTGTCACTCAGAAGGTGAATGAAATCAACAGGACAGGCAAAACCCCCGAAGTCAGCACAGTGGATGCCATGTTGGACCTGATCAGGTGAGTCTTGCCGACACTTGACTTCCTGGGTGTGCTGTCTGTATAGCTGCCCCGTGGGGGATTTAACGCTCCGATGACTCAACATTTGTGTGTGCGTGTTAGATGGATGTATGTGTCATGCACATCTGTGCAGCTCAGAAGACATCGCCAGCTGTTGGTCCTCCTGCCGTATTTAATACAGGGTCTTTTTTGTTGGCTTTGTGCTGCGTATGCCAGCGTAGCCGGCCCTCAAGCTTCTGGAGACTCTCTGTGGAGATTACGAATATAGGTTACTGTGCCCAGCTTTACGTGAGCTCTTGGGATTTGAACTCAGCTCTTTACGCTTACATAGCAAGTGCTTTGCCCACTGAACCATCGCCCCAGGTCCAGTATCTTAACATTTTTAGTAATTTGTAAATTATCACACATCTTCATTTTGCCATAAATCCTACAAATTACATAACCAGTACTTTCTACTTACCAAGCACGGTTCAGAAAGCAATGCATAGAATAGGGTCCTGGGTGAGGACTTAGGATGGAGAGAGATGCGAGCAATACCCCTGTTACATAAAGACGCTGGGCAGAGCTGAGTGGCCACTTCTGAAGGTTGCTTAGAGAAATTCATATTTTTATTGTCCAGAGAAACCCTCTTTTCTAGAGCGGTTAGCACCACAAACAAATTATTGAGTTGGAAGTATCAACTCAAGCAGAAACAGATATGAAAAAGCATTACAGGATATGCATGTGCTGGGCAGTTTCGCAGTGTATGACCATGGTCGTCTCTACGTGTGCCAGTGCATTATACTTTCACATGATCACGCTGAATTTGCTGAATGACAAATGCAGCGTTCGAATCACTGAGTTCCACTCCCGTTGAGTGGAGCAATCAAACCATGAAGAATTGCCAAGAAAGCTAACCAAGTACTCAAATGCTCCAATTTTTCTTTGTGTTTCAGCTGTCCTCCCATACCTAACTTATCTGCAGAAAATGCAGTTACTTAGGGTTCTTGAGTCTCCAAGGCTGCAATCTAGCTCTTTGTAGGATTCGTATGTCTTTTTTTCCCACCCATATCTCATTGGTTTACATATTTAGTTTGGTAATTATGATAGAATTTGCAGATAGAATTAAGTATTCAAGGACAACTACAGCAGACGATTATAAAAATGGAAGGATACAGGAAATCCAGTACCTGCCTCGACTGTGGGTGTCCATCTGCCTGTGCAGCATTTCCCCGGGAACAGCAAGGGTGTCTCTTAAGTAGTGGTTGGTCAAGGGAGACTCCGGAGAAACGAGATCAGTCTTAATTCAAGGAGTACCCATCCTATGCTCTTCTCAATTCTATGGATTTAGAGAGTTGACCAACGCAAAACTTGTTTCCCTGATATAACTGTGCCTTCCATGTCTCCAACAGGAACATGTTCCCTGAGAACCTGGTCCAAGCCTGTTTTCAGCAGGTAACATTAAGAGCTTTGGTTCTTGAGCTGCTCCTATGTTCCCATGACCCACTGTGACGTCCTTGTCAGTTGTAACAGTTTTGATGGAATTAGCCCATCAAAACTGACAGCAGAAAGTACACCCATAAACGGTGGGGTTTCAGATGACTCCCGTCTTTTGGGCTGTAGTGAAATACATGCCACAACTGACCGTGTTCCCTTCTCGTGTGTACTCTTTCCCTCAAGTAGAGAAAAGCAAGAACCAACCAACGTGTTCTGTTTTATTCGTTTGTATTTTGGAGAGCCATGCTCTATCTGTAAAGAACTTGGGCTTCCTGTAGATGCAGTACAGTGGACAAAGAGCTTCCCTTCGCCTCTTTCCCTCCCCCCTCATCTTGACTATCTGTGTCTAACCCACACCGTGGTGGCCGGCCCACCCAGAACTGGCTTTTTTCCTTAACCAGTCGTTGTCTGCTGCTGGTGCTCTGCAGCAGAGCCAGGGGTGTTTTAGATTCTTTTCCTCATGAATGTTAACCATTGTCTTCATGCCACTGAAATTTGCTTTCCCGTTTATCTGGGCTCCTTAAGACAGCTGAGTGGATCACAAACTGCTGTATTCATTTACATAAATTACGCAGACAGAGACCTCTATATATACTAATAAAGATGGCAATTAAGTTGCTCTTCACAAACCCCCCCCACTAGGAACAGAACCACCACTATTTAAGGGGTACCTTTGCAGCTCAGCCACAGTGGTTGTTTGTAGGGTTCAGACTTGGCACAGATTCTGCTTGGGGGACCTTTGTTTCTTGTATCGAATCTAGTAGCTTTTTTTCCCCTCAATCTACCATGACTGAGGCCTCACAGAACCAAACAGGACTGAAGGGAGAAATTCAACAGAACACCCACTTACTGCATAGCCTGGAGGACTGCTGGTTTGCGCACAACCACCCAGCTCCACCTTGCTCAGCACTTATTAGTCATCTTGACTATTTTTGTCATAGTGCTAAGGTTATTTTTCCAGATTAAAAATGATTAATTTGTAAAAACAAAAATGGTTGTCAGGACCCTCCCTGCCTGTGAAGGCACCTGCAGATAAAACCTGCTTCCTTTTACATTGTTTCTTCATTCATTTTCTCCTGTCACAAAAAAGGAGAGAACATTCTGGTATTGTTGAAAGGCAGTGGTGGGAGTCTGGGGTTTGGGCTCTTAGATCCCATTTGTAATCCCTGTGCCTCCTGGGAAGGATCATCAAAACCCAGAAGCAACTGAGGCACCATCAATAGAATCCTTAGGTGACAGTTATTTGACCAAAATAACAACCCTGTGGTGTAGCCTTGGATGCTGAAAAACAAACAAACAAACAAACAAACAACCTTTTCCCTTAGTGTGCCTTTGTTTTTCTCCTGCGTGCAGTACAAAACCAAGCGTGAAGAAGTGAAGCCTGTCAGTGATCCTGGGGGGAACTCGACAGAGCTATCTGTCTCCGCCGCCATGATGTATGAGGTACCGTCTGCCACCCACACCCCCTCGCCAGCTCGCAGGTGCCAGTGTCGAGGGGCAGGAGAGAGAAAGGTGGTCAGCCTCCATTAAATACACAAACCCCAGCTGTGTGTTTACTGCTTCTCCAAGCATGTCTGTGGCCCTAAAACCATGCTTGCACTTCTCCGTGGTCCCTCAAGAGGGGTGTGAAATTGAGTCACCCACAGTATCTCAGCTCCAGACTGAGGCTGGATGAGGCTCCGATACAGCTTTTCATTATGGGGTTTCACTCAATAAACAGCCATTTTTGGCATCTGTCTTATCCCACTTTTATTCTTCTCTTGTGCATTTTCTTGGGGATTTTGCTGCTGTTTTTCTATTATTATTATTATTTTATTTTGTCCTGTACTGCACTGAGCGTCTCTTGCCCTTGCTCTTTAGTTACGGGTGAGTGGTGAGTGGTACCTGGGATTGAACCTTGGGCCTCCTGCGGTACAGGCAAGTGCTCTCTTTGCCCTGCACTCTCTGTGTTTAATGAGTACTTTGGGATAACAGCTGTACTTGCAGGTCCTCACACACTCTCACACACTTTGCTCATAATCACCTCCATTATCTTCCCTGTTCTGTCCTCCCTAAGAGCCCACCTACTCTCATATGATAACATATTTATGTGTGTGTGTCACTGTACCGCTAAGCTGCGTCCCAGCCCCACAGACTTTTCAATCTAGAGTCCATGCATAAGAGAAAGCCTGAGATAGTTGTCTAACATATTTTGTTTCAGTTCCATCTGTAATTTTTTGTTCCTGTAAATGACATAATTTCACTCATCTTTATGGATGAATCAGATGCCGCTCTGTATATACACTGTATTTCCTCCATCCATTCATCTGGCAGTGAGCACCTAGGCCAAATCTTTGCGGCTGTGGATGCTGCTGCAATAAACATCAGTGTGCTCTGGGGACTTTGATGCCTTTGAGTGTGTGCCCAGAAGTGGTACTGCTAGATCGTATCTGCAATGCCTCTGCCAACCCTTAGCATTCACTATGTGTAGGATGGCATCTCAGTGTACCTTTAATTTGTATTTCCCTGATGGCGAAGGATATCATATGCTTTTCATATATTTGTTGGCTATTTGTTGACTTTACTATATAAAACGAACAAAGGCATAATTAATAAAATGCTCCATAATGTTTCTAAGCACAAAAATGCTGTGATGCACTTTGCAAAGAAAATGCATGTTTTGAAAAGGCTTTACTTGGGCATGTCACAGTCCTGTTAGCGGTGAATTTCATGCTAGTGAATCAACAGTGTATATAGAAAGCCAGACGTCTCCGAACAGAAATACACATGAAACAATGCCGTACCCTGATTGTTTGGCATAAGCAGTGTGACTAGGCTAGTGTACTTCTTGGTGTAATATGAAGATGGTATTCGTAGGGGCTGTGTGGAACATGGCTACCAGGAATAAAGAGCATCAACTACTCACAGAAAGAAAACGATGAGCCTGGTCACTGTACCTTAGGCCCTTCATACACTTAGGCCCCTTGGGTACTGCTTGAGGTTTGCAAGGCTGTAAACACAGAATGAGGCCTCTGGTTCCTTGCTTGAATCTCCCTGCCTGTATGTGATTCTGAGTCCAGACCATTGTGGACTTCAGGAGGGCCTCACGGCTGGTGAGTAGCAGGTGCCTCTCTAAATGGGGTCCAGCACCACTCTAGATCAAGAACCACCAATGTCTGTGCAACAAACTCATGAATGTTCCGCTGAGAAAGAAACACAGTGGCCTTTTATCTCCATTCAGGATAGACCTCGCCACCAGAGGAGTAGACCATGAAGTTATCAAGAAAATCAATAGGCTTTGAGATCTATTAAGAGTTCAAAATTGGAGAATCAAATTTGTGGGTCTGAAGTGGCATGTTATCAGCTCACAGTAGACTTCCAGTCCCAGACAGAATATTTGTTCTGTGTTTGAGGCGGGAAAGGGAATTGAGGTGAGATGGGGGGGAGGTAGGGAGGGAGAAAATAAATGACTGATTTATGGAGAAGAATATTCAATCAGCTTAGTAATTACATTAAAACTGGCTGTGATAGTACATGCTTGTAATCCTGGCACTCAAGAGGTTAAGGCAAGATCCTGGGCGACTGAGGGAGTTCCTGTCTAAATAAACCTGTAGAGATGGCTCTGTGGTTAAAAGCACTTGCTGCTCTTCCAGAGGACCTGAGTTCAGTTCCCAGCATCCACACTGGGTAGCTCACATTGGGTAACTATCTGTACTCCAGCTCTAGGGGACCTGATACCCTCTTCTGGCCTCTATGGGTACACACACACACACACACACACACACACACACACACACGGACAAATAATAGCAAATAACCAAATAAGCACAATTTAAATTCAGTAGGCCATCATTGGCTCTCTCTGTGTCCAGACTTCTTCTGAGTTTTTCCAGCTGGCCTCCCAGGGTAGGAGGCTTTCTTCCATCGAGATCCACCTTTGCTCTTGCTCCTCATTCATGTCTTTTGATAAGATCCCCCAACTTTCTGAGCGCACTCTATATTGGAGTTGCAGAGGCACATTGGGAGTAGAATCGTGGAGGGACACGCATGACTCCTGTCCTCAGGCAAGGAGGGACCGAATGTCATTATCAGAAAGACCAGGATGCTTTGGGAGCATTAGGGGTCAGAAAGGATGAAGACTCATTGAAGCAGGTGACAGAGGCCTGGTGCATCACAACTTCTGCCTTTCTTGCATCTTTCTTGAACATGCTTTCTTGGTCTCTTGGGTACCTACCCCTCCCCTAGCTTTCCCTAACGTCACAGACAACATTCATGCCCTAGAGTCTGTGTGACACTTGTAACTTAGAGTGGGGCTGTGTGGTATTGGCTGCTCAGGTTTCTCCCAGCTCGTCTGGTGTCTCCAGCTGCATTTTAAGGCCTTGCACCATAGCCTGTGTGGTTAGAACATTCTAGCTGTTTCCTAAGCATTCCATCATAAATAAGTACCTCGCTGGCCCGTCGGCATAATTCTTCACAGACCTGGTCTGCCCCACACAGATTTTGTTATCTCTTAGTAAATCTCATGCTATTTTTTGCTCAGAATGAAGTGATGAAATGATTCATAGTCTCAGATGTCTGGCCAGTTTTCATCTCTTTAAAAATCCTGTTGGTCACATCAGACCAAAGGCAGTGATGAATGTCCCTCAGCTTCATTATCAGGAGGGAACAGATGGTATAATGTCCTTGAATGTTCATGCTGGTAAACACATGTAGTTCTTGCATTATTAATTTCTATCTTAAAAAAAAAAAGTCTCCAAATGTAGCTAGTGGTTAACCCTGAAAAAGGCCCTGATTACAAAATTCATAAAAATTTGTAACATTGCAGCATTGGGATTTTTCAAAAGACATGTGCACAGATGGGCTTCTTAAGAAGAAAAAACGACCCCGTAAACTTCAGTGGGGGAGGGAGGACAAAGCATTTCATATATAGGCATGCCTGCTGTCGTATTTCTTACATCACTCTGATTTCCCTTCATGCCTCTGTACATTTTCTCGGTTTTGATCCACAGAACAAGACAAAGGAATACAAAATCGTGGGCCTGTATTCAGACGGCATCAACGTCCTGGGCCTGATCATTTTCTGCCTCGTCTTCGGACTTGTCATCGGAAAAATGGGAGAGAAGGGGCAGATTCTGGTGGATTTCTTCAATGCGTTGAGTGATGCGACCATGAAGATCGTTCAGATCATCATGTGGTGAGCTGCCCTGACAGGCGCCATTTTGCTCCACCCGATGACGACATCTCAGAACTGGGAAGAGGAGGCTTATGTTCCTCAGTGGGTCCTTCCTAGAGAAGGCAGACGTTTAAAACCAAGACTGGAGTATTACTTATTTTACAACCTACTCGAGAATTAGTCTAGTCCCGAAAGTCTATCAGCCATTGGCTCCTGCCTCAGAGACCTAGAGAGCAACCTGCAGCTACTCTGCATTCCTGTCAGCAGGGATTTAAGGAGGTTCCTAGAGTATCTTCTTAGGCCCTTGAAGTTCAAAGTGTCACAGATGTGTTAGCATGGGCATGACCACATCTGCATCCAGAGACCCTGTCTGTCTGTCCTGCTTCTGAGATACCCAAAAGCTTAGCCTTCCTGGGAGACTTCTTCCGCCCCTAGCTCATGTGGAATTGGCTCAACATTTTCTAATATAAATGGTAGAAACTGACAGTAAGGTATCCAGTCGGTAACAACCAAGGAAGTCATTTAGTCCCACTAAAATCTCAGCCTCATCATCTGTAAGAAAATGGGATAATAAAAACCACCCCCAGGGCTAAGGGAAGACCATTAAGTGAAATGATGCGTGTAAAGCACTTGCCCAGCATAAGACGTAGATAAACAGAGCTCCTTAGATGGGGCTATGGTGGCCCCTAATCAATGATACCTGAGAAGCAAGATGATCATGGCGAAAGAGTTTGTTCACGTGACGTGAGCAGCTACGAAAGTCAGTGGGGTCTATGTGTACCGTATGAGGGTGGCACACGTGCTTCCCGGCCTCCCTCAGCTTGGGGGTGCCAGACTCGAAGCTGAGCCCTCGGCTTCCTGAGGTACCCTGCGGTCCTCCCAGTGGAGTGCACACATGCACACCGAGCGTGCCCACGCTGGCTCGTTCCCTCCCCTGCCACCTGTCTGAGAAAAGCCTCTGATGACTGCATTGTGTCTTTCCTGTGCTTGCTTTCTAGTTACATGCCGGTTGGTATTCTGTTCCTAATTGCTGGGAAGATCATAGAAGTGGAAGACTGGGAAATATTCCGCAAGTTGGGCCTTTACATGGCCACTGTCCTGAGTGGGTATGTCCGACTGAAGAGACTAAATGGAATTCCCTGCATAAACGTTAGGGTTACTATAGGCAGGCCAGAGTGCAGCTTTGGTTAGATGTGGCTTTTCGCCCATGTGCAGGAAAGATGGGGTTTGAAGATAAGAGAGCAGGGCATCCAGGCTGCCCTTTAACAGCTGTACCGTAGGTGGACAGCGCTCCACTAATTGCCAGCTCCTGGCAGAACAGCTTGGACCAGACTTCGCCACAGCCGTCACTGGTTGGGTTTGCAACAAGAGAAAACTCATTTGTGGGCTCTCGGGGCTAGCTCCTGTCGTCTACTTCCTTAAGAATGTAAACTAACCAAGCCGGCAAGCAAGCATGCCGCCCACGTTTCCTGAAGCTGAAAGAAACTAAGAAGGACCTAAAGAAATTAGGAGTAGGAGGGCTGGGTTTGGATCTGATGTTCCTGCTAGGCAGCTCCCACTGTGTCACCAGGGTGTCACAGTGCTGGGGAAACCATCAGGCTATTCAGTAAGTGTTTCGGACCCTTCAGAAGCCATAAAACAACAGGAAGGTGACAGCATTGAGTCTGTTGCATGTTTCTTACAGCCAAGCTGTTGGCTTCGTTAAAAGGGTGGCTGGGTGCGGTGGCACATGAGCAGAGGCAGGTGGATGTCTGTGAGTTCAAAGCCAGGATGGTCTGCTAAGCGAGTTCAAGGACAGTCAGAGCTGTTACACATAGGAACTCTGTCTCAAAAAAAAAACAAAAAGACGAAAAGAGGGGAGGGGTTCCATAGGTTATGAATGGGGTTTTCAAACACCCAGCCCAGGAGAGAATGGTCCTATCTGCTGAGAATATGGAGCAAGAAAATGGGTAGATGGCACTGATTTGCTTCCCGCAGGCCAAACATCCAGCCTGAGCCATCTGCTCCCTTCTCGGAACCTGACTGCATGGAGACGTTCCCACGGCACAGCGTTAGTTGTTAATCTGGTGCGCCAAAACACAGCTTTCCAGCCACACAGAAGCAGCCTGGTCCTACAGCGTGAGGGTCAGAGTTGAATTGCAGGATCACAGAGAGAAGAGAGGCAGGGCTCCTACCTTCTACCAGCCCTGCCCTGGAGCTGCTGAGACGGGCAATACCAGGCTGGGGAGGGGGGCAGTGATGTGGCTGTCTGGGATAAGAAGCCATTTTAGTGGGGTTCTGTCGAGTTCTTGTGTTTTGTTCTGCTCGTGTTTCTAACAGAAAACTAAATGCCACGGCTAAATCTCTGCACTAAGAGGACTTCCTCCTCAAGATTCCTGTTTGTAGTGAGCCCTGCTTAGTCAGTCTTGCCTAACTGAACCATCAGCTTGCCGTTTGCGTGTATTCACATCTGCTAGGGAGACTCATTAGTCAGCCCCATTGAGGGTAACCTATGGATTCCTACATTAAACATGCTGGAGGACGGGAATGAGGTTCATTCCTGAAGTACATGCTTCTCCTTATTGTAACTCTTGGGTAGCAGACACCATTCCCAAGCATGGTCCAGAGGATGGGGCGGGGTGGGCTGTGATGAATGCTGTAATAGGTTGGGGGCAGATGTGACCTTGAAAGGAGATTCAGTTCAGCCAGGGAACATGTGGGTGGGAAGGCTTCCTGGGGAGGAAGGGATGTTTATCTAAGAGGATGAAAACTTCCGTAGAAGGGGGCAGAGAAGACCATCACCTCGCACATAGTGGGAATGACTGCAGGGATGGAGCAGATGACGTGACCCCCAGTGAGCTTGGAAATCCAAATTCATCCACAGAATTTGCTGATAACTTTGACAAGGTGTTTCATTCGCTGAGCGAGCCTTGACATCCCCATCTGTGGGGAATGGGGATGTGCACTCACTGTCAGACTCCCCCTGTCTCCTTGGGTCTTTGTGGAAGTTTTAAAGATGTCATAGTTTTAAAAAGCTGATAGAAGGGCAGGATCAAGTGTGAGGACGAAGTGGAATTAAGACTTTCTCCCCTCTTGCCTGCAGGCTTGCGATCCACTCCGTTGTGGTTCTGCCACTGATCTATTTCATAATCGTGCGGAAGAACCCCTTCCGCTTTGCCCTGGGCATGGCGCAGGCTCTCCTCACAGCCCTCATGATCTCGTCCAGGTAACTAGAAGAAGAGCGTCTGGGGTGATACAGATGGACAATGCTCTGTCAGCTCTTGTCACTTGGTGAAGAGGACTCTGGCTTCTGGTTTTGACAGGCACCGTTGAGAGATGGTGGCTGTATTCTCTGTCTACCCCCTTGAATGTATTTCTCCATCCTTTTGAGTACTTCCTACACTCTCTCTGTGGCCTGACACCCAGGCAAGATTCTCACATAACTGGGACTAGTGGTAGGCATAGCACCCTCTGATTCCTGGACTAGCCAAAAGTACCAGCATACAGGCTAGGAAGGACCAGGGTTCAAATCCCAGAACCCACATAGTAGCTCACAACTGTCAGTAACTCCAGTTCCAGGAGATCCAACACCATCTTCTGGCCTCTGAGGGTACCAGACACATGGATATACATTCAGACAAAACACCCATACTCATAAAATAAAACTAGAATAAAATATTTTTTTTTAATTACCAGCATGCTTTGGGAAATTTTGTTCACCTTCTGGAAGACAGGGATCTTTTGGGGTGGAAACTGTGGCCAGGCATTCTTAGACCTAAACTCTTTTCTCTTGATCCCACAGTTCGGCCACCCTGCCAGTTACGTTCCGCTGTGCAGAAGAAAAGAATCAGGTGGACAAGAGGATCACGAGATTCGTGCTGCCCGTTGGTGCCACCATCAACATGGATGGCACTGCCCTCTACGAGGCCGTGGCCGCTGTGTTCATTGCACAGCTGAATAGCATGGACTTGAGCATTGGGCAGATCATCACCATCAGGTGAGGCCCGGTGGCACTCGCTGCTTGGACTGCCTCAAGCAGACACGATCCATGAAAGGAGACCAAAGAGGACCCAGAGATGGAAGGCTCTATTGGCTTATAAGTCCCTGCCCAAGATGAAGACTGAGGGTGGGGGTGGGGGGTGGGAGAGGCAATAGACTCATGGTACACAAAATTCCTGCTTCATGACGTGGATAGCTGAAGCATCTCTGTTCGGCTCACTGTGGCCAGCAGGCGCCTGCAGTGTCAGGCACAGATTAGACACACAAGACTCAGTGAGTGCCAGACCCTGCTCAAACGGGAGCCCCTGGTGGCTAGTGGCTAGGTACCCAATAAATAAATGCTGGGTCTGTGATAGGCCTCTCAGAAAATTGATTGGGGGTCATGGGGGGGCATAGTGAGGGAAGAATCATCTATACTGGGTTAGAGGAAGGAAGGATTCCTGGAGGAGGGAGAAGCAGCCGTGAATCTTAGATGAGGAATAAGAATTTAGCAGGAAAAAGACAAAAGCTGAGAGCTCAGAAGTCTCTCACGACTTACTCTCAACACAGTGCCCAGTGTGGAGGGTCTAGTATAAGGTTTATCATGTCATGAACAGGTTTGTGCTTTAAGGAGATAATTAGCAATATGATGGGAGGCTTGGACAGGAGCAGGGATCACAAACTAGAAGATCAGTACGTCACCAAATGGCCTACGCTGGTCGTGCCTGAGAGTTAAGAGTCAAAGAGCCATCCATCATCTGTATTCAGGCCCCTGGGCAGCAAAAGGCTGGGTGTTTGGAGGTAATCAGAACAAAAGAGCAGCAAGGAGAAAGCAAGGTTTATGCTTCTTGGCACATTGAATTTGAAATGCCTTTAAGAATTCTAGGGGCCGGAGAGGCAACTCGGTAGTTAAAGAGAACTAACTGCTCTTCCAGAAGACCCAAGAAACTACCATGTTAGGTAGCTCAAAACTGCCTTGAATGCCAGCTCCAGGAGATCCAATGCCTCTGCCCTTCCTAGGTACCCGTAATTATGTGCACTTGTCTGCCTGTGCACATGCAAACACAGCTGAAGTAAAAATAACTTTTAAAACACCAGAAACTTGAAAAGAATTCCAGGCGCAGACACAACTGAGCATCTAGCTCTGAACTATGAACCCCAGATCTAGGGTCAGCAGCTTAACAATGGTCAGAGGAAATATGGGTGACAAGCCAGGAGTGTGTGTCTGAGCCCCTCAGTAACACCATGATTAGTTGTCACTGTGACCTTGGCCAAGCTGCTTGAGTTCTCTAAGCTGTTTTCTCACCTGTAAAATAATAATAATGTGCACAATTTATTCAAATATTACAAATAGAGGGTGCTTATAAAGTCCGGTACCTACAGTATGTCCCCAGTAAATGTGAGGAATGGGTGACTTTGTGTTGAGTTTGTAGAGGAAACTGAGGATGAAGCCTCAGAAAATCCTATTAGAGGTAGATGGAGGGAGAAAAGGAGAGAGAGGGGGAGAAGGAAGGGAGTGGGTTGGGGAGAAAGCTGGCAGTATCATGGCAACCTGGAGACAAAAGGTTTGTTTACACGGATTAAAGTCCAGCATCTGATGCCAAAGAGAGTTCCAGACAAGCGAAGCCTGAAATTGATTAAGGAGGTGGAAGAAATGATACTGGTGAGTTTCGCTGCAGTCGCGTCCTTAAGACAGCACTAGGTAGCCACCAGCCCTGTGTGGCAGTGGCTGGCTGAGCTGCGTGGCTCAGACATGGAACAGTCCCATAGCCGCCTACAGGCATCTGTGCTGGATCACGCTGTGTTTGCATGACCCACTGGGATTCTAGATGATCCCGGGGCCGTAGTTCAGGTTCAAGTGTCCTTTTACAATAAAACCGGGCCAGCTTCATTTGTGTTTCATGTGCATATGGACATATTCTTGGGTAATTTTATGAAGTGTTTGTAGTGTGCTTCGATTTAGTCTATGACCTGTCATATGAGATCAGGTGTGTGTTTTTTCCACTTACATTGTCACATCAGTCTTAGAGTTTGGATTATTTAGGATGTTGGGTTTTCAGATTAGGTGTTGATGTCATCATGGTGATCCTAACGAGGACTACAGGAACAGAGGCCTCCTCTCTGCTGATTTAAAGAGTGAAGAGGAGAAGCAAGATCTCAGCATTCAAAGGCTGGGTTTTATTGAAAGCAGGAGCGAGTGTGCACGAGCCCGTGGGCACAGCACACACACACACACACACACACACACACACACACACACACCACACCAAAGCACACAAAGAGACAGTTTCCTCTAGTAGTAAAGAGGATCCAGAACCAGAAGCCAGAGTCTGAATTTTCCTGGCAAAGCCAAAACTTTCATATGTTGGAGGGTAGGGTGGGTTCCCTTTCTCCCTCATAATTGACTGGTTTGGGCTTTTGCAAGGGATTGAGTAATACAGACCAAAAAAAAAAAAAAAAAGACGAAAAAATAAAAAAGCAGCAGAGCAGCAGAAGCAGCAGCAGCTGATAGGGTCCTACCATTGGAGCCCCTCTACCTGATTTAAAAGTCAACACCAGACAGCTCACTCTTGAAGGAAAAACATCAAGACTTTCTCAAAGAGGAAGAAGGAAGTCGGCCATCTTAAATGTTTATGGGAAAGTGTATTCATCTACCCGGAGCCTCTTTTCCTTGTCTGCCTGCCTACCAGAGAACCGTCAGACTCTGGTCCCTCAGTGAGCTCAGCTAGCACTGTCGTGTGGGTGGCTGCTGTACCCTCCCCTCAGCAGCGTGCCTGTGGCTGCCAGCGGAGCAGCAGAAGTGGTGTGGTCTCCGTGTGTCGCACAGACGCCGTCATGATCTCTACAGGGTTTGTCCACACAGAAGCTCTGCAGAGATCTAGTCCCTCAAATCTAGGCAAGGAGTTGAGATTCAGAGAAACGCTTTGCTGAAGAAAGCGCTGGTGGTCAATTACCAGAGCTAGGAACATGAGCCGGATGTGTCTGACGCCAAAATCGGAGTCCAGGCTACCTCACCGCCCAGCCTCCAGTCCTGCTGAGCCCGGGTGCCAGGAGAGCGCTTTGGATCTTGGAAGCGGAAAACCCTTTTGCTGACTTGGGGTGTGTTTAGGCAGATGGATAGGTGTTTATATATTTCCCCTTATCTGAAGATGGAATGTTCCGAATGTCAAATGACAGAAGTTTCATGAGCAAGGCCAAGGCTCAAGGGCAGTTTTCTCTGCCTGAATGGATTCTGAAGCCCAGCCTCAAGCTTGTTAACGTAGTTAACCATGACAAGTTGAGGCCTGCAAGGGGGATCAATGAGCCTGTACACAGATTGCTTCCGACAATGAAAACCCATTGATACATTGTTTAATTTCTTTTCAACCAGCATTGAAATAAAGCTGGATTTTTCCAAAAGATAGCTCTAATGGGTTATGTAAACCTAAAACTTTGAGGTGTTGGTCCAGCCCCCGAATTAAGTCACTGTAAACTGGCAGCCAGAGCCACTGAAGGCAAACACTAAAGCCACATACTAGGCAGAGAACCTGGCCTGCTGTTGAGCCTTGAGCAACATCTAAGAAGGCAGCGCCGGGCAGATGAATGGGCAGCAGAATTGATTGTCTGAGAATTCAGAGGCCTTTGGGACCCAGGGCAATATGGATCTGTGGCTAGACCCGGGTTTCATCTCATTTGAATCAGCAGTTTCTGCACCTTTGCCTTTCAGCCGAGCCGCATCTGGAAACGGTACTTCACCCTGAGGGTGAGGCCACAGCTCCAAAAAGCACTGTGGGTGTCCCGGCCTGCTCTTTCCATTCAAAGGACTTTCGGGCCACGTGAGCCTTGCTTTCTCCAGAATGGCCCGATTAAAATAAACACACCACTGGTGAGAAACTGCATATTGCCAGGGGGAAAAAAAATCCCTATGCCCTATCCTGTGAGCTCAAGAGAGATCTCTTCAAATACGTGGTAATGGGGTTTATCTGGCGACCTACTCAAGACTCCAGATCTCGCTTCCTTTTGCACCAAGTGCATCTGCTGGCATGAAGGAGCAGTCAGGAATGCTTGTGCCTTGGATGAAGTCACGCAGTTTCTCAGTTCAGTGCCTTAAACAGATGTTTTGGGAAGGCAAGAGTCTTGTCAAGTCCAGAAATGACATAAAACCTGTGTAACCACTGATTTGTCCCTTTGCCTTCACCTCTGACATCCTTGCTGAGGATGTCTACTCTACTCACCTTCCCAGGCAACTGAAATTCCTGGCACATACTAAGTGTTCTATACATGAGCAGCTGAGACCAAGGAGGAAGCAAGCAAGTGGAGAGGGATCTGACACCTATGAAGGCATTGGATGCATAGAGAAAACCTTCGATTAAAAAACAAAACAAAACTTGCTTTAAAAAAATTGGTAAATTCCTGCCCTGCTTCCGAGTAACTGCCGCAGTTCTGATGTCCCTTGATGCTATTATATACTTCCTTGCTTTAGAGTGATCTGCCAAATGTCCTCCTGCTGTGACATCCTGTTTATGTATTGAATGGAAGGATGGAGGGATGGATAGATGAATGGATGATAGGCAGGCAGGCAGGCACACATCACACATGCATGAGACAGGACTGGTTATATAGCAAATGAACTTTAATGGTCCAGTAACCTAACAGTAACAGCCACGGAGCCTGTGCCAGGCCTGAGGCCTTGATGGGAGAAATGCATGTCTAACCCTTTCCTGCCATTGTGTTTTGGCAACAGCATCACAGCCACAGCTGCCAGCATTGGCGCTGCTGGTGTGCCGCAGGCTGGCCTGGTGACCATGGTGATCGTGTTGAGTGCTGTAGGCCTGCCTGCTGAGGACGTCACCCTGATCATCGCCGTTGACTGGCTCCTGTGAGTTGGAATCAATCCCCCTGCCTCGATGATTGGGCAGGCAGCTTCCTAGCCACGCAGACTCTCTGTTGCTGTGCTGTGCTGTGTTGTGTTGTGCTGTGCTGTGCTGTGCTGTGCTGTGCTGTGCTGTGCTCCTCGTGATGCCTAATGAGCCATCTGTTGTTGCTTTCATTTCCTTTTGGCAAGGCTGCCTGGTAACATGCTTAAAATGAACTCATCATAACTCCAGCAGGGGTTCTCAAAAGCCAGTGAGCCCAGTCAGTTCGTGATACACCTGCTGACACTTGAGGTTAGGGGCTGGTGTGGGACACAGTGGAGTGGAGGAGACAGGGCAGGGCCTGTAGCCATCCCCAAGTATCCCGGTCCTGAGTTAGCTGCCTAAACGAGACCTCTTGCTTCCAAATCACTGCAGCTTTCCGAGCATCTTTGGCATCCTCTGGGCTGGTGACAAGAGCAAAGGTTTTGGCATACACCTGCTTAAATCTTCTTCTGGTGTCTTACTAGGTTTAGGATCTTGAGCATGTTCCTTAACTTCTCTGAGGCCTGACTGCACTATTTTCGAGATGGGAAAAATTATGCCTACTTGGGTGTTTTGTTGTAGGGACCAAAGAGGATCATATGAGCCAAGTGTCTAGAAGGGTGCCTGGCAGTCAGTACCTGCTCAACAAAGGAAAAGCTCTATTGTGATGGCGACAATGAGTCATACCACTCACCCCAGACAGCTCTCTTCTATCACACACACACACACACACACACACACACACACACACACACACCCATACATAGAACAACTGTGTAAGATGATGCCTTCTTGACACCCAAACATTCAAGTGGAGTGGCCTGGTCTCTGGCTTTACTTTTGATACTCATGTCTATAAATGTGTACCTTCTAGTAGCAAGGTCTGGCCTGTCCTAGGCCATCAGAGTAAGTGTATCTCCACACTGAACCTCATTTCAGATTTGAGTGAGACCAGGGTTGTGCAGTGTATAAACTGCAGCTAAGATCAGAGAAAGGGACGCAGTCATGCTGTGGAGGTTCCATGCTTGTACCTCGCTTGGAAGCAGTGACCACTGCACAGAGATGGTCATGTCAGGCAAAGGAAGGAACCAGACTGACTTGAACCCCTACCTTTCCTAGAAGCAGGGACTTTCACTACTAAGATGAGGACACCTGGAATTCACTTGCGGCCCACATACTTGGTACCAACTACCGCAACCAAATATTGAAACTGCCTCACCTTAGCCAGAAGAGAGCCCAGGATACCATGGCATTATCCCTGGGAGACCACAGGACAGAAGTCAGAGCTCCAGTCCTTATGAAGTCCAGAGCCATCCTGAGAACCCTCCATGTGTCTCTGGAGACCCCAATCTTGTTTGGGAAGAAAGGAGGGAACTTGAGGAGACACAGAGGTCATTGCTCCTTACAAGGAGCACAGACCAAACCAAATGAGCCCATTTTCTCATTCTGTCCCTTTGGGAGTCACCTGCTCCAGGCCAGTTGAGGCATCGGGCGAGCCAGGAGGACAGCTTTCTGCATGGACTTATATCTTAACTGAACATATCAGAACCTCTCCCTTCTCCATCCATCAGAGAAGGGAGATGAACTCTGGGCCCCTTCTGAGTCTCCTCTCTCTTTCCCAGGGACCGGTTCAGGACCATGGTGAATGTTCTGGGTGATGCGTTTGGGACCGGCATTGTGGAAAAGCTCTCCAAGAAGGAGCTGGAACAGATGGACGTTTCATCTGAAGTCAACATCGTGAACCCCTTTGCCTTGGAACCCACAGTCCTCGATAACGAAGACTCAGATACCAAGAAGTCCTATGTCAATGGGGGCTTTGCAGTGGACAAATCCGACACCATCTCCTTCACCCAAACCTCACAGTTCTAGAGGCCCAGCTTCAGATGACTGGGATGATGAAGGACAACTCCACAGGAGCCATCTCTTAGCAAACTCCAACACTGAGGAGAGAGAGGAACACTGAGAGTCAACTGTACATTTGAGTTTGATAAACAGACCTCCAGATTATTTTCTATATTTGGCTTTATAGCCTTTGTTCTCTGGGTTGGGGGATTTGGGGGAGGGTAGACTGAAAGGAAATTAAGAAAGTTGTGTTATCAGGATTTTCTAATTCTATAAAACAAAATTTTGAAGTATATGAAGGAGCAACTGTTGGGATTAGGTAATAGATATGGAAGAGAAATTGCTTTCTCATGCACAGACCAGTGTTTGGGCTTTTTAAATAATATTATTACTGGCTACAAATTTTTACTCAGGCTTTCTATTGGTATGACTTCCTTTGTGTTCTCACTTTTTATAGATTATAATGCATGTCAAAAACCCTACCCAGTTAATGTGCCAAATTTTTCCATTTGACCTCAACTCCAGCCACTCTCAAACTACTCTGGAAAAAAAAAAGGCAAAAAGGATCAGCATAGTTCTGCAATAACAGTTTTAAGATAGTTAAGGGGTTTAGGGGGAAGGTAAAGGGTTTTTTTTTATTCAGTGTACTGTATTGGAATGCTGGTAGCTGTTTAGCCAGTGTTCGGTATAGAACTATATGTATATGTGTGTATATTTATTATTTTCATATAATTTTCAAGACAGAGACCAATAATGAACTATTATCAATGTGAAATAAGAAACTTTCTCTTTGTACTTGAATCAAAACTATAGTTCCAGCCTAGGTGTGCTTCAGAGCTCACCAGAACACTGTCTGGAGCTCTGGGATGAGAAATCAAGTTGCTGGGTTACTGTGATTCAGCCCTAAAGTAAAAATGTGTTATGGTGAAAACCTAAAGTGGCACAGCCATTCTTTTACAACTTCCAGGCTCAAGGTCCCTCGGTGTTGGCATGGAATAAGTGCATTTACAAAGACAACACTCCCAGTGGCTGGCTGTGCTCAGATCCCCATCGAAGGCTTCGTTCTTCAAGTACACGCCCACCTCACAAGGCTGCCACTTTGCTGCCCTTGGTCTTCTCTGACCACCAGGGCCAAAAGAGCCGTGTCAAGCCATTACGTACGTTGTTTCAAAATGGGCTGCCTAAGGTGAACAAGGCACATTGCAAGGTGACCAAGCTATCTCTATACTGTATTCTTTTTATCTCTTTTTTTTTTTTTTTTTTTTGAGACAGAGTTTCTCTACATAGTCCTGGCTGTCCTAGAACTCACTATGTAGACTAGGCTAGCCTCAAACTCACAGAGATCCTCCTCCCTCTGCCTCCCTAGTGCTGGGCTGAAAGGCATGTGCCACCACGCCCGGCTCTATACTGTATTCTTACAGAATAAAACCCAGGCCATGAGCTAATGGTTCAGGGGAAATGCTTCAGGCCTCCTCCTCCAGAGAGGACTGTTCTGAGAACCTTGGCCTTTCAGCTTAGAATCCTCTGCCTGTCTTTCTCCTGCTAGTTTCTGAAGATAACTTATTAAAAGTCTATGCTTTCTGCCCTCATCCTGTAAATAAAGCTCTACAAAAACTTGTACTTAACATCGGAGCGAGGTTCTTAATAGCCGTGTTTCTGTGGTGTCCTTCATCACCTTATAAGCCAGAAATTGTGCCAAAGATAGCAGGCAAACGAATGGTTAGAGTGGCCACCTGCACCTCAGAGCTACAAGAAAATGACACTGAATTAGACTAAACATCACAGTGGCCAATGACTGAAATCTGAAGTCCACATATCTGTATTTGTCACAGGAAGTAAATCTAAATCTAAAGGAAATTGACTAATGGATGCTTCTGTCCCCTCATCAGGTGACTCTCATTAGCAGCACTTGAGACAGCAGAGTTCAAAAACTTACACAGGGGCCATCATCCTTGAAACCAGCCCCTTAGCACACCGTGCTGCTAACTCATGAAAGAGGCCATCTTCCATTTCCTTCCCAATAAACATTCTCCACACTTTTACTTCCCTGTATCTTCCTGCCTCTCATCTCTTCTGTTATCTTATTGACCTGGGTAGGGGTGGGAAGGTGAACTGTGGGCCAGTGCTAGAAACTCTGTGAGATCATTGGTCTTGAAACCAGAGGACACTGGCTGGAAAACTTTGCCACCCTGAGAATGAAAGGGCGGGACTTGAAGAAAACCTACGGATTCTTCATGTTCACCAGTAAGGACTACAAGGTTGAAGTACCAGGCCGTTATGAATAGTTGGGCTCCTGCTTTGTGGCTGAAATGAAAACAGGGTTTTCTAGAAATCGCTATCATGGGAGACAGCTGGATCTCAATAGCGTGCCGACTTGGTTCACTGAAGGGCCAATCCCGCCCTCTGAGACAGGACTACCAGTTAGGAGTGCCTGGATCCGGAGTGCCCTTGAGTGAGAAGGCATATTCCCACCTGTGCACCCAGTCACCAGCAGGTTCTCCAGCAGAGCACTCATCTGTTTAATAGATATCAAAGGGACAGACAGTCTCCTGGGTCCCACAGAGGAAAGGCAGCATAGAAATATAGAAATACAGGACAGAGTCTTGATTGCAAGGCAGGGGTGGGAATATTCCCAACAACACAGTGCTAGAGAACCAAGTTTGGGACAGCTGGTGGACCTGAGCAGAGCCCCCCCCCCCCCATGAGCTTAGCCTTTGCTGAAATTATACTCACAGAGAGTGTCATTACCAGGAGCAATGGGTTACTTTAATTTTTGGTCAGCTCCCTGGGTTATTGGAACCCACCTCTGTTCTTATGGGAAACAGTGTGACCTGCTGATCAGGAGAGGGGGAGAGAGGCAGTAGTGGCTTTGGGGGTGGCTAAGAGCCTTCCCTGTGTGGCAGGAGGGAAGGGGTCCTGCACAGCCTTAGCAGCTCACTAGAAGATAATGGACAACCGCACTGGCATTCTGCATTTGTAAATGCCCAACAAGAAACCATAGAAGACATGCAGTTTGTGGGCACACAACTCCAATACCCTGTTATCTTTGTGATACTTTCCAGTAATGTAGCATGTGTGCCACCCAGCGCCCCCCCAAAAAAAACTGGCATGAAAGGATAAGACACTTTCCTGGGGTCACGTCAGGGACAGAGGTGGGGTAGCAATTCAGTTCCAGGGTCAGTGTTCTTTACTGGGCACTGGCCGGCAGCGAGGGCCAGCTGTGCTGGTGCTTCACTCTAACTCAAGTCTAGGGGGGCCCAAACGTTTGGAGACATTTAAGAATAATTGTAGAGTTCTGCTTTAGAGCATAATGCCTATAATTAAAAATATGCTATTGCAATACCTTAAATTTTGCTAAGAGGGTTTTTAGCATATAAGAAGGTAGGGAAGGAGAAAAGAAGGGAAGGAGGGAGAGAGAAATGGAGGCTTGCTTTGGAGGTATTAAGATACAGGTGACACTGGCTGTGTAGATGGTTACATGAAGTTGTACACACTAGTGACAGCTCTTTGCATGACAATCATGCCTCAATAAAGTGATTTAAATAAATAAGATCCTTGCTAACACCAAGTGCTGACCATAGGCAGTCACGGAGCTAAGTGTTTTACATGTATGATCATATCTGCATTTTTTTAATACTCCTCGTATTACCCTGTTTTGTAGATAAGGAAATTGACCTACCAGGGTTTTAAGGATTTGCCCAAGTTCACCCAGCCAGGACACACACACACGATTCTAAGTCTTTTCCTAGCTATCCCGTTCCAGGGTTTCCAGGGGCCTGCAAAACTAAGGCAGGGGTGCATGATAGCATCCTGTCTCCTCTTTCAAAGATGTCTGTGCTTTCTAATGTCATCTAACATGCTGCAACCAAATTACTTATTCAAATTCTTTCTCCCCATTTTCCCATTCTGGTGATGGGTAATTTAAATGTCTGTGATCCTCCTTTCTCCTAGTGGCTTGACCTCCCCCTCTTTACAGATGACTTGATAGCATCAATATCCTATCCCTTTCCAGCCAAATGACCTTTAAGTGCTTTGATGAAAGCCCAGTTGTTCAAGAAGGCCTATCTGTTAGAGGCAGGCAGGCAGATACCAGAACAAAAACTGAAGCCCCGTTTTCTTTCCCTTCTCTTTCACACTTTTTAGGCTGTACATCAGTCTTCTGCCTTTGTTTCCTGCAGCTGGCTAAAGTCTTAATGCCCTGCAGTCCGCCTTGCACTCACACACCTCTCCCAAGCCTCCAAGGTAACCAGGGTCCTGTCTGCAAAGTCCAGTCAGTCTTTTCCCCAGTCATCCGCGGTCAGTGGTCTGCTATTCTCGTCACCTGTATTCTTCAAGCTCCCTGCCCCCGCCTCTGTATTTCCTCCTTCTGCTCCTTATCATCTCTGCTTCTACTAAACACACAAGGGCCCCTTGAATACTGAGGGGTGAGTGAACAAGCTTTGTATCATTCTAACAGAAAGCTATCCACTGCCATAATTATCACTCGACACAGATGATTATCAAAACTATATAGCCACACAAAGTAAGTGGCTGTCGTTTCAGTGGCCTCTATGTCTCCTGCCCTGACCTCCCAGCCAAACATCACATCCCATTTCCAGCTTCTAGTGGGTTTTTAAACTAAATTTACTCCATGCTAACCACAGAACCTTTTCCAGAAGTTTCTCCTTAACTGGGTATAATATTTCCAGAACACAACCATTATTTCCTTCTTATCTTAGGGTGGAAACAGTTCTTCCTGATTTTGAATCCAACGGACCTGAGTTGTAAGCCTGTTGGCAGAGGTTAGCTCAACCATGTGCGCCCCTCCGCTGTGGGCTTCAGTGGGGAGCCCGTGAGTGGACCATGGGTGACTCTGAAGTTGCTGCCCAGGTTTTTGCCCTTTGGACAATAATGGAACCTGAATGTTCCTGCATTTCCTTTTCCCATTAATCCTTGCCTAAACAACTTGTATGTTAATAACCCTCTAAATCCTATTTACAACAATGAAAACTTCATAATGAGATCAGAAAGATAAACAAAGGCCAGGTTTCCAGTGCATGTAAATCCCTGCTCAGCCATTCAGTAACCCCCCCCCCCCCCCGTATTCTGCGTATTTCCTATCCCAGCTCCCCTCCTAAAAAGAGTATTGGAAAAATCCTTTCCCGAAAGACTTAACTTGACCTCCTAGTCACTGAGTTCATCTTGCCTCATGATGTTTATCTCACGAAAACCAGAGATAGAAAATGAAAGACCCTGTGTCCTGAGATCTAGCTACAAGGCGATTTATTCTCTTAACAATGCTCTGCTCTTCTTATATACTTCATGTTTGCCCTACAGCTCAGCCAAGGCTACCGGCCCCACTGCCTGCTTAGAGGAATGGAATCCTGGCCCCCTCCACACACGCATACACTTTGAAACACCCTTAAGATGAGATGCCTCTTGACTTCCTCCCACCTCCATGCTTAACCAGCCGCTTCCTGAGCACACTCAACAGAAAGTACTTGACTTTCTTACCTCTTAACCTTAGTGTCCATGGCACAAAGTTTAAAGGCCCAGGGCTAATATCTAAGACGCTTTAGAAGATGCCCCCAGGGGACAATGGCTCCTCTCTACACAGGCCACTGTCCTCTCTCCAAATGCCTCACTTCTCCCAAATTTCTTTCTGATTTCTTCTTCCTGTTCTTTAATGTGCAAGGAAATCTTGGTCCAGTGTTTCTTAACTCCTGGAACATAGAGCAACAATGGTGCTTTATCACATGATCGGATTTTGCCTTGTTGATATGAGACCTGGCTAAAAAGTAATGAAACTGAGTTCTACATGCCTCCCTTAAATCAGTATCACTAGTTTATACTCCTAAGCACAGCGCAATCTAGCCACGGGGTCATCGGTTGGTTTAGATTTGGATTTGGGGAACTTGAACATTTCACAGGAGACTCAGAACAAGTTATATGCATGGTCCATCTCACTCCAGTTCCGAGCCACCAATATTTCAAACCCCACTACGGCTAACAGTCACCAGTCTACACACAGTCCTAGCTTCCAGTACCTTCTGAGAACTGCGCTTAGACCATTTTATTCACTAGTAAGGATAAGAACTCCAACAGGAGACAGGTCATATCTTGCACCCTAACTTGACCCCACAGGCTTCAACACTGCATTTTGTGTCCAGCACAGAGTAGGGACCTGTTTACACTCAGTAAGGAAGAAGTGGTGGATTCCCCACAAGGCTGTGGTAGGCGGCTTGGTTGTCAAGGCGAGGGCAGCTCATGACCCAGTGCACAAAGCATGCCATCATAAGCCTGGGCTGAACTTCGCTTACGCAAAGCCTGATGATCTTACATGAAGAATTTTCACCATGAGTCAGGCCCTTCTGCCAACAGCACCTACTGCTTACATTCTGTTCCTGGAAGTCATCCCACTAAAACAGGTGTGATCTTTATCCCAGTTCAAAACACGCATCGACGCGTCAGTTCCCAAAGGAAAAGGAACAGGAAGGCTTATTTTGAAGGAGGTGGGGGCGGAGGCAAAGAAGTTCCGAAAAATGCTATTTACTAACACAACAGTTCAAGGACAGGAAATAACAGGGAATGACTCTTGTTGACCCAAGAGGTGGCTGACTTCATTCTTAAGACTGTCAGGAGACCTGAGTTACCCCGTCACTCTGAAATATATGATGAGTTCATCGTTTTTCTTAGCCCTCCGGAATCCTAGCCTTGGGGTCAATAAGGCTCCTGTGACAAGCAACCAAGAACTAAGAGAAAACAACAGATAAACCATGTAGTTTGGAAAAGACAGACCAGGGTTTGAAAACTGGTTCTGACGTTAGATTTTTTTCTGAGACTTCATGTCCTTAATAAGAAAATGGGGGGAAGTGATGCTTTCCTTAAATGATTCTAAGAGATGGAAATAATAATGGCTAACACTTGATGCTTTTGTGCTGGGCAACGATTTAACGTGCTTTTTAAATGAGTCACCTGCATTTCAACATGATGAAGCAGAGAGTATCATGGCCTCCACTTCAACCAGAAGGATGCTGGGGCATGAAGAGGTTATATTATTTGTCCAAGGCCCTGGCCTTCAGTGGCAGAACCTGGAAGTAAAACTAGGGGCTCAGTCTTCACACCTGGGTTGATGTGCTCATGAAAAGTTTTGGACACAGGCACATGGCAAACAGAGATGCTAAGCAAAGGAATGAATAGATAAAAGCAGATTAAGGGGCACACGAAGGAAAAGAAAGAAGCTTTATTGCCTTTTTTTGTGGCTTCCCTCTCACCTTACATGGCCTGGCTCAGGGTTGTGTTTTCTCTGGACTCTCCCAGATGCCCCTTCCTCTGCCTCTGCTCTCCTTTTATCTACAATAAACTTTCTCCTCCACCATGCCTAGAAGCAGTCATGTTCTTTTCCTTTTTTATTCTTGTTTTCATTCATCTGGTGCCAAAACTGGGACTAGTCATGTCTTTCCTGTTTCTTTTTTTCATTCAGATGGCTCAGTGCTTATTTTGTTCAGTGCTTATTCATTCAGATGGCTCAGTGTTTCTTTTCTCTCTCTCTCTCTAATTCAGATGCGTAACAGCGCTTGTTTGCAAGCATGATGGCCTGAGTTAAAACCCTCAGCACCCACCCTAGACATAATGATTTTCTTTGGGTTAGATGAGAGACACTGTCTCAAGAGAATAAGGTAGAAAGCAATGAAGGAAGATATTTCATACTGTGTTCTGGTTTCTGAAGGAATATTCATGTGTGTGCAGAATGGCACATTCACACGCACGCACCATGTCATGTATATCAGAAAACAGAAGAAATCAAATAAACTTAAGAAAATCAGATAGGGTATTATACCTGGAGCAACAGTACTTGGGAGGCTGAGGCAGACGGCTCATAAGTTCATGACCATCCTAGGTAAACAGAGAGACTCTCACTCAAAAAACTAAGAGCTGAATATGTGGTAGAGTACTTGTCTACCAAGTTCAGTACCACTGTTAGAAAACAGAAGGGAAAATGTGGACTTTCAGAGATGTTGATGGAGCATTCTAAGAGATATAGACTCACAAAGGAGAAATCTCTGGGATTGGAACCACTCACTCTGTAGCCATTTGGCCTACATGTGAACTTGTCTGGGTTCAATTCCCTTCTTCTGAAGGTGAAACCAAGAATAGGTTCTTCCCTATGATAAAGTAACTCTACCACCATAATTTGGGACCTCCAGACCCAGTGCGGAGGGAAGAAGGATCCCAGACCAAGGAGCAGAAGTCAACATTCTTCTCATTGTCAGCAGGACAATTAAGAAAAGAGAAAAGGTCCCTAACAAAACCTGAAAACCCACAAGTGGTGCTGGAATGGGTCCCCTAATCAAGGAGAATGGTTCCATCTGGCAGTGCTAGAAGGTTTGTGGGTCACAGCATGGATTGAAGGTAAGCCCAGTTTGGACCATAGCAAGTCCCTTTAAAGGAGCCTGGGTCGTGCATAGACACACTGAGAAGGCCCAGCATCCAGGGAGTAGGCTGACCTCACATAGGTAACTACTCAAGCTCCTCAAGTTAGCACCTAAAGCCAGTTTAGGGAAGACATTATCCTTCATTCCCTTCTTTTTATCTCTGTTATAAATGAAAACCTATAGCTTCAGACAGACAGGCGAGCAGAGAAAAATGGTGTTAATGTTTAGAAGCTATTTAGAAGGCCCAGGTTCAACAAAGGCTACTGTCTCTAGCATCCTATGCAAATTCAACCACCATGAAATGCACTTGTAAAATATAGTCCCAAATTTGTCAGAACTGCAACCATGAGAGTCAAGAAAGGAATTATAAACCAAAACGTGACAGGAAGAAATTCTTTGTCATTATGTTTAAGGACTATCCCAGTCACTGTTCTACTGCTATAGAGACACTATGACCGAGGCAACGCTTATAAAAGAAAGCATTTAGTTGGGAGTTCGCTCACAGTTTCAGAGATTCAGTCCATTATCATTATTGGTGGGGAGCATCAGCCCACAATGAGCTAGAGCAGTAGATGAAAGCTACAACCTAATTCATGGGTCAAGAGAACATTGGACTTGGCATGGGCTTTGGAAACCTCAAAACCCACCCCCAGTGACACACTTCCTCCAAGAAGGCCACACCTCCTAATCCTTCTATTCCTTTCAAATAGTGTCACTCTCTGGTGAGTAAGTATTAAAAAATATGAGCCATGACACAACTCTTCCCATAGTAAACCAACCTCCCTCAACCCCCCCAACCCACTACAAAATTATCTATGCTGTCATATACTACAAAAGAAAGATACCTGAACATAATTCTTGCCTCTAAAGGGCACCTCAAAGCTTAAATAGTTCCTTCAGAAATAATAAATTAAAATTAAAATAATTTAATCAATAAAATTATCTGATCAGAAAATGAGAAAAAGCTATAATTTGTTGAGGAAAAAACAAAACAAAACAAAACTTTATATAAAAATGAGCATTTTAGCTACCTGTGGTGGTGCATGCTTTTAATCCCAGCACTTGGGGAGGCAGAGGCAGGAGAAACTTTGTGAATTTGAGGCCAGCCTGGTCTACAAAGTGAGTCCAGGACAGTCAAGAATGTACAGAGAAACCCTGTCTTGAAAAACAAACAAAAGACTCACTCACCTCCCCCAAAGCTCCATCTCCTAAATCTCACATTTCGAGTTTAAGGACTATCCCAGTCCTTAAGGACTATCTTAGGATTTGTAAGAAACACATTCAGACTCTAACATGTGAGGTAGAGGAGGGATAACAGGAATAAAAGGATGAGGGAAGACAACATGCTTACAGCGCCTTCCGTCTTCTTGTTCTTCCTGTTCCCTCAGACTGCATAAGCATCTCATAAAGGCCCCTGCAGATGAACTTAACATCTGGCTGGGCGGCACTACTTAGGGCATTTTTATCTTAGAAAAACGCTTGTAGAAGATTTTGTTTCTGATCTATATTTATTAAGAATTGTTGGGAGGGGAGATAGGGAAAGGGAATGGCTTACACTATAGAAATTAACCCCGCTTGCAAATCCATCTTACAAAGCTAAGCTTTAAAATGAGTCCTGAACTCTCCAGATGTTAGTATTCTTTTCCTTGAACTTCTAGGGACTTGGCTGCCGTTCAAGCTTAACATGAAAAATGATATACAAAATCAGATTTATCAAAAAGAGAAAAATCAGGTTGATGGCCTTTTTCCAGTTGATTTATCAGTTTATTTTCCAAAATAACCAACTTGCTGTCTTATTTAAGACATTTAAATATATACATTTAAATTGAACATTGAAATGTATATTTATACTTCAAAAATTTTTTTATTTATTACAGTTTATTCCCTTTGTATCCCAGTTATAGCTCCTCCCTCCTTTATCCCCTTTCAATCCCACTCTCCCTCCCTCTTCTCCTCCCATGCCCCTTATCCAATCCAATGATAGGAGAAGTCCTCCTCCCCCTTCCATCTGACCCTAGCCTATCAGATCTCATCAGGATTGTCTTCCTCTGTGGCCTGGTAAGGCTAGTCCCCCGACTCAGGGAGAGGTGATCAAAGAGCCAGCCACTGAGTTCATGTCAGAGGCTGCCCCTGTTCCACTTACTAGGGAACCCACTTGGACACTGAGCTGCTATGGGCTACATATGTGCAGGGGTTCTATGTTATCTCCATGCATGGTCCTTGATTCAAGTATGAGTCTCAGAAAAGACCCCTGTGTCCATATTTTTTGGTTCTGTTGCTCTCCTTGTGAAGCTCCAGTACCCTCGAGGTTTTTCTTTCGTAAGATTCCCTGTATTCTGCCCAAAGGGGAACCCTCCTCCATTGCTGGTGGAAATGAAAACTTGTAAAACCACTTTGGAAATCAATCTGGCACTTTCTCAGACAATTAGGAACAGTGCTAGCTCAAGATCCAGCTATACCACTCCTAGGCATATATTCAAAAGAGGCTCAAGTATACAACAAGGATATTTGTTCAACCATGTTTGTAGCAGTTTTATTCATAATAGCCAGAATCTGGAAACAACCCAGATGTCCCTCAATTGAGGAATAGATACAGAAATTGTGGTACATTTACACAATGGAATATCACTCAGCAATTAAAAACAAGGAAATCATGGCATTTGCAGGCAAATGGTGGGAACTAGAAAAGATCATCCTGAGTGAGGTATCCCAGAAGCAGAAAGACACACATGGTATATACTCACTCATAAGTGGATACTAGACATATTATATAGGATTATCATACTAAAATCTGTACACCTAAAGAAGCTAACAAGAAGAAGGACCCTGGGTAAGATGTTCAATCCTCATTCAGAAAGGCAAATGGGATGGATATAAGAGGGAGAAACAGGGAACAGGACAGGAGCCTACCACAGAGGGCCTCTGAAAGACTCTATCCAGCAGGGTATCAAAGCAGATGCTGAGACTCATAGCCAAACATTTTTATACATTTTTGTTACAATTTTTAAAAAATGCTTTCCAAATGGAAGAGCTCCTGACATAGTTACATTATGTTTTCTATATTTCATGCTCAAAATAAACACAACAGAAAATACAAATTCTCCAGGCGACAAGTGAATCAGAGCCCCAAACAGAATTTAATCAACACATCTTACCTTGGGCACAAAAGACTGAGAATAAGGTTTGACTTAACGGGGCTTGGGCACCAGTAACTTGACCCAGACAACAAAGAATGTTGTTCTCTTCTCCAAGGATGTGTCAGTGTCTCCATGACTGAACCCTTTATCCTTCCTCGTTTTTCATTCATGTTCCCCTGTGAAATTTAAATATCACATCTACATGTGGTGTTGAGAAACAGGGGAATAATTGACACAGCCAAGGAGAAAACCATGAACTACCCTAACCTTAGAACCAGCTCAGCCTTGGAAGGGACTTTTCTCTGAGCCAGTTCCCCTACATCCCTGGTTTAGAATAAGGCAGGCCATTTGACCCCTTTGTGTAGCAGCAGAGCAATGGCCCTGCGAGCCTCTCCCTCTCCATGCTCCTCCTGGGGGTAATGGAGTCCTCAGTCCACAGCAAATGTGCCCGATCCTGTTGGATCTCATTAAGTGGGAGTGTTAAACACGCTCCTATCCATTGCTCTGTGAATTCCCCATCCTCACACAACTCAATTCTACTGTAGAGATGTCTGTCTTAAATGTGCACATAATCTCCTGAAAAGCAGTTCCCTGTGGCCTTCCCAGGGCTGGGCACCGCTGGGGTTGAACTGGTGCAGAATAGAGCCATAACCCTCAGGAGGACTTATGGAGCTCCCGGGGACCTAAGGCTCTTTGAAGCCTGTAGCCTAGAAATTTACTGCTGTGCACCTTGGGTGCACAGGCACCACCTGTGTGGTCTGGGAGATGCTGACGGGACATCCAGGATGAAGACCAACCATGTGTTTTTATCCATTACATCAGTCCCCCACAAGCCACCAAATGACAAGTCCCTCAGATGCTGGTTCCCAAATCTAGATGGAAAATGCTGACTGATGGAGCTTGGGCTCTGCCAGATAAGGTGATTTTGCTTTCAGCGGTGATGGTGATGGGTGTAAAGGATCTCTGGGATAGGTGAGGTTAAAGCCCATAGCCCCTATTACCTCAGGAGCTGGGGCTCTGGGCGATTCCAGGATCAGAAAATAGCACTTCGATTTAATTTAACCTATTTTTCTTCTTGCCATGCTTTACTTTCTTGGTGTTCCTGAGTTTTACAAGAAGCAGGAGGCTACAATTTCCCCCTATCTGAGGAAATTCTAACTTGACTACCATCTATTTAGAAGCAGGACAGTGAGGCTGGCTCCTGCTCACTCCTCCTGAGGATCAGCTCCGATGAAATCTGGGAGCCAATGGGAGACTGCAGCATTCAGTGGGCTGCAGCTCATATCTGTGTTCAGTCCCCCCTCCCCCACCAATTCCATGCACAGGGAATGAGGTCCTGACACTGCCTGGGGACTGGGACCGCCTTTGGAGCTCAGTCATGACACTAGACATGGGCATCAGCTCAGCAAGGACCAAAGCACAGGAGCAGGCATGCCTTTAAGAGAACCTGGGGTACCTGAACAACTTGGGGAGGTCATGGGATTGTTCTGTTTGTTTGTGGGGGGAAGACTGTGTTTATTTGGTAGGAAATGTTCTCATTTTAAAGTTTCTCATTTAAAGCAAAGGCCCAGTTAGCTCCAAAGTTGCCTAGTGCTTGGTCTTGTCTGGCTTTGTGCCTTCCAACCTGGAGACCCTTCCCTAGTTCTGTCCTTTGGGATCCTTGCCTCACTAGGAATCCAGGAGTCAAGAAGCAGCACTCATCAAATGACGAGTTTGGGAAATGCCTATGATCATTTTCCAAACCTTGAGTGGGGACTCTGTTATGAAAGAAACCCATTTTCCAAGACAGAATTGGTAATGGAGAATTGGTGGGAGTCTACTTCCTTCCTTCCTTCCTTTCCCTCAGATCAGTGTCCAGATGTCAGCTTTTGAAACTTGATTTTACATAGAAACTCAATATAATTTGGCATTTGGTAATTATTTGTGCTACGTTCCGTGTAACAACTTAATATAAGCATAGAGAATCTTGCAACAAGAGATTAAGTGGA
This sequence comes from Meriones unguiculatus, assembly GCF_030254825.1. Classification (NCBI taxonomy): domain Eukaryota; kingdom Metazoa; phylum Chordata; class Mammalia; order Rodentia; family Muridae; genus Meriones; species Meriones unguiculatus. Next base: position 45,321,739 of record NC_083349.1, read on the forward strand.
CTAGAATCCACCCTTTAATCTACCAAGCAGAACGTTCTCAAGTAAAGCCTACGGGATGGGCAATTATCGAGATGTCCTCCTTCCTCTCTGCTGAAGGCAGAGTGCCCTGCCAGCCCCAGGGTGAGGTTGTGTGTGCCCTAAAGCATAAATGACCCTCAAGCCAGACTTTCAGGAGCCTGACAGTGGGGAAATCTAGCAGGCCATCCTATTCTCCTTCATTGCTTAAAGAGGCCTATTCCTTTCTGATGAGCATAAGATAGAACATGATCAGCCCTGGGGAAGCATTCAATGGCAGGGCCCACTGACTGCCTGGGTGCCACACGGCTGTCCTTTGCACGTGCACTTCGTCCTCAGCCCTCTTCTGCCATGCTCTAGCTTTGGAAAGGCAAAAGGATGATGATTCGGAATGTGGTCTGAATTCTACTGTGCGCCGAGACAGTCTTGGCCCTACCTTCAAAGAGAGAACTTAGTAAAAGTACCCTCCTCATAGGGCTGTTGTCAGAATTCAACATTAATTTATTTAGTTCATGGGATGTACCTGGCCAGCTCTTGACCCTATGTAGGAAACACATAAGGAAGAGCGTAGAGCTGTCAGTCAATAAGATGGCAGGATCCAAGTACCCCTTCCTCAGTCCCATCTACAGAAATCCAACTTGCAACTCACAGGCAAGCATGGCACTTTTGAAAGAAACGCAATTATTTGGGGCATGTATTAAGGAGGGAAACTAAGAGAATACATAAGAAATGATGACCATCACCCTCTGGCCACCTTCCCATTCTCGAACTGCCTCAGTACCTCCATCAGCATTCATATAGAAGTGCAGTTGCTAAGGACCACGCTGGAGGGTCAACAGATGTAAGGACAGTAGCGGGTGAGTATGGGAAGGCAGGACCTTGCTGAGGTCCCAAGGCCAGTGTGTGTGACTGGGCTTTCTTGTACTGAGCTAAGTCCTGGGCTTCTAGCTATTCTAAAAGACTGATTTTAAACATTAATAATACACTGTGTCAGCTCCTTCCTAAAGAAACAGGCAGGGTGCCAATGAGTGTGTGTTAGAAGAGCAGGGAAAATCACGGAGAGCCACAGACCTAAGAACAAACAGAAGGGACTCCATTTGAGTTGGGAAGTAGTATTCCAGAAAGCATGCGGAGGCCCCAAGGCAGGACAGAGGCTTTGGTCAAGGAGCTGAGGGAAGCCCAAGGGTCCCCTACATAAATACTCAGGGAAGGTGTGGGACAAGAAGATGTGAGAACTAGCAGGCCCCTGCTATCAGTATTCCATGGGGTTGGGGGGGCACACAGTTCTCAGAGCTCCTCCCCACCTCCCCCACATTTCCTAGCTATTCAGTGACAGCAGGAGATGAAAACTGTTTTTAGAAAACCACAGTAACAAACAGTACTTGAGCTGCTTACTTACATGATAGCGTAGTTAAAAATATCTCTGTTCAGACGGTGTGTGTTTCATCAGGGGGTAGCTTGGCCTTTCATACGTATGATCTCTTTCAGAGATAATGTCTTCCTGTGAAAAAACAAAACAAAACCATATCCAGCAATTGCATTAACCAGGACGTAATGGAGATTCGTAACAGCCAGACACATGGCTCTTCTGCCTAAGCCTTGTGGCAGAGGCAATTCTAGAAACTGAGGGTCCTTTGGCTACTTCACTGAAAGGCCTTTAAATTCAGCTCAAGATCACTGAGCTGCATGTCTGCAGGAAATGCCAAGTGCTAGACACATCTGCCATAGACCAGAAACCCTTTCTAAGCTCACAGGAAACAGCAAGCAGCCAAAACCACGTTATTAAACTCGAAAAGCCATTGTTGCAGATCGCGGCCCTAAACAGACCCTCAAGTAAGTGCTTTCTTCTCTGGGCTGGAACGGCTGTGGACAGAGGATGAGAGAGCATGCTTGGTCCATTGGCCCGCTCCCGGGACCGATGAACGCTGTGCCAACGAAACTGTTCCCATTAACCTCCTCTGCCCCTTCCTCTGGAAGCCTGCCCTGACACCCTCGGGAAATACCCACCTGGTCAGGCTCATGACACCACGTTCTCTCCTGGGCCAGAGTCAAAATTTCACATTGTTTCCATGGTCACTTCCCTGATGTCCGCTTCCCTCGCTGGACTTCAAGTGCCAGTCCCCACAAGGACCTAGTTTCCCCAGAAGCCCTAACCTTTGAGTAAGCTCTGTGGGATGTCAGAAGGCTACCTACCCTCTCACGGATCGTCTTCCACGAGGACTGAAAACAAGGCTGGAACCTGCCCAACAGAGTAAATGGAATGGAGCATTACACAGCTACTAAAAAGGACGCTGACTTAGAGTGCTTAAAAATAAGGGCTGGAACCTATCCATAAGCTAATATGTCAATATGCAAAATGGTACACCGATGATTTTAATGCTGGCATCAAACTTACACCTGAGGAAAGTCGGAACACAAACAACACAGTTCAAATGAGCTGTGCTTGGCGCCTGCCTATGGCCAGTTCTTCTTTGGACTTTATTGGTTTTCAGGGAATTCTCTAGTGAGCAAATCCTGCTTCTTTACCTTCAAATTGTATTTTAAAAACTTAATCTCAATTGTTCTTTGCCACAAAGACAGAGAACATTTTACATCTCATCTACTTTGGGCCACTCAGAGCCCAAACTTAAGCACAAACCTGACAATGTCTTCCAGCTTCTTACACAGAGTGCTTCCCCTCCCTCCAAAGATCCCCAGAATCCTCTGTGCAGAATGATGCTGCCTTCCCATGCAAGCCTCCATTTTTATTAACTCCCAACCACTCTCCTGGGATGAACCCCATTGCTGATTTCTCTGGGAGTCCTTCCGGAACCTCCAACTTATAGAGAGGTCAGCCGACCTGTGTGTTGTTCATTTCACGACACTTGTAACCATGGACATTGACCCTGCTGGTTAATGTGTCCGCTAGAGTGAAACTGGGGCTGAGACTCTGGTTAATATCTCATCCCAGACTTAAGTATGGAGGCGTTGCCATCCCAGCCCTAAAGAGACTGAGGTAGAAGGATGTGAGTTTGAGGCTAGCCTGGGCTATATAGCAGAATCCGTCTCAAAAATACAAAAGTAACACTCATGTCAGGCCACAGTTGGTACTGAATACCACAGTAGAATTTAAAGAGTATTGTTTGAGGAGCTGGAGGGATAACTCAGTAGTCAGGCACATTTGCCACTCTTCCTTGAGGATGTAGTCTCAGTTCCCAGTACCCACACCTTCTCCCTCGCAGCTACCTTTAACTCCAGTGCCAGGGGATCCACTTCTGGCCTCCACAGGAACATGCATGCACCCAGTGCACAGACACAATAACATTCGGGCCCACAAAATAACATTGTTTGAGTAGTGAATTCATATCGGGGTGAGCATTGAATCCTACATTATGAGGTATCACTAAGCGAAAGCCATACACAGAATTTTGATGAAGGAAAGCACAAATACCATTTCCTTGAAATGTTCGAAGAATTTTACCAATTCCAGTAATTCTCTCTGATAATGTTTGAGAAACATTAGAAGGGCACACATATTTGTGATGTTAACAAGGATGATGATAAAGATCATCTAGAGAACTGTCCATCACCTGACCATGAAAGCCTGGAGCGGTTGATAGCTCAGCTATGCCAATGGCCACTTGTGGCTCCTTGTGTCTATAGTTCACCCTCATTGCTCTCCCACCACACCCTTCTCTAGAGCAAGCATGTCACACTGGTCTCCGGGAACTTAAGGCCCAGAGTAGGACTGAGTTTACAGATCTATTACCAACCTAGGAAAACAACAGGCAGCAATTGGCTGCACCCCCAATGCATGGCTGTATTTCGGAAAAACACCATATACACAATTTCTGTTCTCCCTAAGAGTCATATGAGAAATACAGCAAGTCTTTAAAAACAGCCTTCAGCTAGATACATGGGCCTTTAAAATACTATAGCACACAGGTAATAGAGCTGTATCATCACAGCCCCCTCTGTGATTCTCCTTCTTCTCACTCACAAGAGGAGCAGGGCTGCGTGGTAAAGGCAGGCAATGTGTGTTTGCTCCAGGTGTGGGCAATGGGAAATGGGCTGTTCCTCTTTCCTTTGCGACTACATTCTTCACTCTGGTCTTCAAAAGGCTTTGCACATCTTCCATTAAAATCCTGAACTGAGAAACCTAAAATTAAATCTACCATATGACCCAGAAATACCAGTCCTGGGCATAGGCTCAAAGGACTCAGTATCCTTCCTACTCCACAGACACAGACAACATATGAAGGAACAAGAAAAATGTGTTACATGTAAGCCATTGATTTGTGAGGGGAAAATGAAATCATGAAATTTTCAGGTAAATGCCTGGAACTAAAAAAGATCATACAAAGCGAGACAACCCAGACCCAGAAAGACAAATGCCATACACATGTTCCCTCCTAGCTCCAAGACTGCAGATGTAAATGAGTAACCACAGAAACCAGCAGGTTCTAAAGGCACTGTGGGAAGCGGGGAATTTTTGAGAGGGGAATAGGATACAGGTATTAGGAAAGGGAAAGGGGAAAATGAGAAGAGCGGCTCTGACGGGGACGGAGGGAGGGAGAGTAATGCATAAAGAGAAAGAAGGATGGATAAATAGCATCGAAGGTTATCTGAAAAAGTCTCGAGGAATGATTATTTTATATTTGCCTAAAGCTATATACAACATATGTGTGTGAGAGAGAAAGTATCTTAAATGAAGTTGTGCCACTTGGGCCAACAATTCTCCCTACAAAAACAATATACTAACAGTACCAGGCATGAGAAACCTCCTTTTGACTGGTTGCTCAGTGTAGCCCAAATGACTCCCCAAACAATATATACCATTGACATTGCCCTGGGATTCCTCTCAGACGCTGATGGTAAGACCCTGTGACTAAAGACATTGAACATTTAGGACACAGGACTTGGCTTACTTGAACTGGCCTTGAGAGCACCATCCTGCGGTCTAGTTTACATACTATCGTAAGGTACTAACTATGTAAGCTGCCAAGGAAGGGAGGCAATTATTAGTCGTACCCAGCTATGGCATGTGAACCACAATGATCAGCACAGCAAGGTATCCATAAAGGTGTAATAGCGCCACTGTCGTGTTGGTGGTAACCAACAGCTGCTTAAGTGGACGGAAGACCTACTCATCAGGAAGGAAATCATGCCTACTACCAGAAACCTAGCCAACCACCTGGGGCTAATGGGGTTAGGACTCCTAAAGAAAATCTGCTACCGTCACTTTGCTAAACCAGCATAATTCTTTAACTGCATTCTAAATCTTATCCTTATAACCACAGATAAGTGTAGCCATCAGCCCTCATCAAAGAGGCTTCTCGCTACAGCAAATAGATACCATCACAGAAAACCACAACTGGACACAGTGAAAAGATCAATGGATTGTGGAGATCTCAGCTGCAGTGGAAACATCTGTAGTCTGGCTCCTGTATCTATGTCTCGGGGAACATTTCAGAATAGAATGCACATGCATGTATAATAATAAAAAAAAGAAGCTATCAGCTTGAGAGTGTGGAGGACATGGAAGGTGTGGGAGGGAGGAAAGGGAAAGGATAAAGTGATGAATTACATTAAAAATATAAAAAGTCAATTAAATTTTTAAAACATTGGGCTGATTACAGAATGGGAGAAAAAAATGCCAACAATACATCAGGCAGGGGGTTAACGTCTAAAAACATAAAGATCTGAAAAAAAAAAATTAAAAGCATCCAGTTAGTAAATGGGCTAGTAAACTGAGTATCATTCTCAAAACACACACACACACACACACACACACACACACACACACACACGTGGACAATAAACAACAGAAAAAAGAGTTCAACATCCTTAGCCACCAGGGAAATGCAACTAAAACCGCTTTGAGAGTCCATCCTACCATAGCAGCGCCAGCATTAAAACCCACAGATGACACCATATGCTGATGGTGGGGGCAGAAACTTAAGAAGCCACTATGGAAATCAGTGTGAAGTTTCTCAAAAAATTAGAAATAAAAATAAAAGTGGACCTGCCGTACTGCCCCACTCCTGGGCATATATCTGGCGTTTCCTCCATCAGCGCCCCACAGAGAGATCTGCACACGCGTGTTCACCGCTGTGGTACTTACAACAGCTTGGGATTGGAAGACGCCTATCAAGAGGTGAACAGATACAGAGGAGTACGCATGTGTACCACATACAGGTGTGGAAAATATCCACAGTGGGACTTTATCCTGCCACAAAGAAAACAAAATCCTGGCATCTGCAGGAAAATGGATAGAACTTGAAATCATTACGTCATGCAAACAAAGTCAGGTTCACAAAGACAAACACTACGTGTTGTTGTTTATGTAGATCATGAAACTAGAAAGGAAACTATGCTGGATAGTTTTATGTTGACTAGACACAGGCTAAAGTCATCTGAGAGGAGTGAATCTCAATTAAAAAAAAAAAAGCTCCATAAGAACAGGCTGCAGGCAAGCCTGTAGGACATCCACTAAGTTAGTGATTGATAGGGGAGGGCCCAGCCCATTGTGGGTAGTGCTGTCCCTGGGCTGGTGGTGCTGGATCCTATTTAAACAAACAAACAAAAAACAAAACAAAACAAAACAAAACAAAAGCAGGCTGAGCAAGCCACAGGGAGCAAACTAATGAGCAGCACCCTCCATGACCTCTGCATCAGCTCCTGCCTCCAGGTTCCTGCCCTGTTTGAGTTCCTGTCCTGACTTCCTTCGGTGATGAACAGTGATTTAGCAGTATAAGCCAAATAAACCCTTTCCTCCCCAAGTTTCTGGTCGTGGTGTTTCATCACAGCAATTTAACAACACCAAGTAGGACAGAAGTCACGTAGAAAGAGACCTTGAGGCAGTAGATGCTAGGATGAGGGTGTAACAGAGTGACACAATCGCACAAGCACTGTTGCGGGGTAAGGAAGGGACCAGTAAGGAGTAAAAGTGGTGAGGGAGGAGGTGGAAGTTTGGTATAAGAAAAACAAAATGCATTTGTGTGTGTGTGTATGTGTGTTCGTGTGCACACACGTGCATGAGTATGCATGTGTACTTTTACTCTGTGCTAGGTTGCAAGTTGTCAGACAACACGAGAACTGTGTTACGTGTTAGTCTCCATGACAGGCGTGGTTAAACAGATTATCAATCCTAACACTCTGTCACACACTCAACTCCAATCCCAGTTGATGCTGTTTGCCTCAGTAAACACGAGGCAGTTCTTACGTCAGCCAAAACTGAGGGTCAGCCGGCTAGGTACATGGAGCTACTCATCAAAGGGAGGCCGAGTGGACATATAAATGCCTATGTCACTTGACGTGTTCAGAAGCAGCCGGGCCCTCCCTTTGCCCTCTGTGGGAGTTAACTTCCATCTGCTCTGCCCTCCTTTCATCTGGACTACTGCTGAGGGCACACCATAGTCTGTGTCATGTTAGGCGGATGGGGCCATGCTGACCAGATGTCTAGTGTGTCAGCCCTAGAGAGTAGAGACAAGTTACGATTAGGCACATGTCAGACAGCTGCCCAGGAATTTCGGCGTATTGTAGCGTCGGAAAAGCCTGCTGTACTAATTCTAGGAGTTAGGAAGGTGTGTGCAAACAAAACACACAGACAAGAACCGTAGGCTACCCCGGTCCCCACACAGAGCAGTGCTGTGGCTGAAGGCAGGTGGGAGAAGCCGTCCAAGCCATCTCCACTGTGCCCAGAAGCTTAAAGGAGGAATACTGCTGAGCTCACATACCACACAGAGACAAGTGTCGCTGGCACCACCACCAGTTCCCACGCTGAATAACGTCCCTCACTGCCAACCTGAGAAGAGCACGCACCAGGAAGGGAAGGAGACTAGGCCCAGGACTGGGATCATGTCGACTCTGAGCATCTGACTTTGGCAAACCTGGTGTCTTAAAATCTGCTCTAACACTTTCCAATGCAGTGAATAATCAAGCAATTGACCATACATTATTAGCTTATTCAAACCTAATTTTCTTAACTAGTTTAACATTTTAATATAGTTGTACTATATCTTAAAAAAAAAAAAACTAAGAAATTGTTGCTTTCTTATACTACCTCAAAATCAAGTATAATTCCTGTTAAATTTCCAGAGCCATTCAGAGACTGTGTAATGTAGATCCCTCTGTGTGTAGTAATTGTGGCTTCTTGGGAAGGGAAGGTTTAATGCTCATCATGAACAATGTAGAGAAAAGCTGACCTGCATGTGCTTCTTTCATAGCGGCTGCCTGGTTTCCTCCAGTGTCCCTTCCATGCAGTGAAGGTAACTGACCCCTCTGCTCGCTGATTTGCCTGAGTGTCATCTACCCAAAACATATGGCATTCGCTAACCCTGGCAGACATTGGCAAACTAAATGTTGATTTATTACATCTGAGATGCTGGCTGGCAAATACAGTCTCCTGCCTCAGCTCTACAGACAAAGTAATATGCAAATGTCTCTTGCTGCTTGTAATAACGTAAACAACCCAAGAAACTAGTCTATGCCGATAAAATATGCACATTAATGGTGTTTATTGTTGACTGGTGGAACACAGATGGTTTTTACCATTCTATTTTGTAAATGTATACCTTGTAAAATGTCTAGTGAATACTTTCACATTGTAAAACTAAAAACTTCAGTTTAAAATTTATGAATGAGTCGGTAAATATTGTTAGTTTTGAGCTCTTTTTATACCAACCATCGTATTTTGTTTTGTGTTTGGGATGTGTGTGCATGTGGGTGTGTATGCCTGTGTCCATGTGTGTCTGTGGGTTCGTGTGTGTGTGTGTGTTTTGTGTGTACCTGTGTGTGTGTGGCAAAGGAAGGAAGATGTTGGGTGTCTCTCTATCACGATCTACCTTATTCTCTTGAGACTAGTTCTCTCTCTGAATCTGAAGCTCACCTTACTTATTTAGTCATTCATTCATTCATTCATTCATTCATTCATTTTTGTAGGCTAGGCTCTGTCTTCAACCCCACCCAGCCAACCTACCTGCACCAGTGGGACCACACCCAGCTTTTTCCTGTGGGTGCTGGGGTTCTGAACTCAGGCCCTAACTCGTGTGTGGCGAGTGAGCAGCTTTACTCCCTGGGCCATCTCCCCAGCCTGTCCTTCTGCTCTTTGTAGTGCTAGTTTGCTTTGGTTTTTCTTTTTGACAGTACTGGGGGTTGAACCTGGAGTCTCATGCATACTAGACAAGTGCTCTACCATGGAGCTACACCACCAGACCCACACCGGGTATCCCCAAACACGGCTTCCCAAGGAAAAGAGGCTAGCGGTACTTTTTGTGCAGGTTTGAAAAGGGATGGTGACGCTCATCAGCTGAAATCTCCAGCAAAGCAAACTGACAAGGTATTCGGGCTTTCTTCCTGACAGAACACTAGAGTCCTCAGACAAGGGGAAGGTGCTGCCTCTGCTGACCTTTCTTGGCGAAGAGGCTGATCCACAGGGCTGGTAGGTCTGGATATCGGGGAGGAGGTAACTGAAGTTCCTGGGTAGAAATCAGCGTCCCCTTGGTGACTGAACCAGGACCTTCTGGACTTGGTTGAATCTAGAGGTGACTGACTCCTTAAGACAATCCGTTCATCTGGCTCTCTGATAACCTGAGTGATAACATGCATTATTCTCCACTTGCAGTTTTGGTTTTGATTTGCCTAATATAAAGCTAGGGGTAGGCTAGAACAAAGAAGGGAAACTGAGATACAATAACAGAGTACCTGGCCAGGGAGCTCCCGTAAATAAAAGAGGGGGAACTCCTTTTAAACTCCTCTCAAGGTAGAGGAGCCTCAGGAGTCCAGGCCAGGGGGACATGGCCAAAAGGCTCTAATTGGCAACAGTAACAAACCAAAGTAAACTCACACTTGGAACACTTTGATTTCTGAGGGCATGGACTTTTCGGTTCCAGGAAAGATCAGATTTTTTAAACAAAGTGTGTCTGTGCTGTACACATACAATGCAGCATACACTTAATTTCCTCCACTACATCTCTCTCAGTTTATAGCATACGATCTAGAACTTTCAGCCTGACAAACTGACCACGCTTGAGGACACCTTTACCACCTCACTGTATAAAAGTAACTGATTAAAGGAAAGCAGCATGGGTCACTGGTCCTAAAGTAGGAATCGCCCTGTGTAACCCCGCTCTTGGTAATGGATCACCCAAATGAACGAAGGGGAGCAAGCCAATGGATTCCCCCTGTGATGCAGACAGTGGAAGCTGCGTACTGGCCTGCATAAACCACCCCCTGAGCTATGCTGCCCTCGCAAGCAGCGCAAGTAGGAACAATCCCTCCCCGTTCATAGAGGCGGGAGAGAAACCATTTACAGATGCCACTGCTGCTGCTAAAGTTACCTTTATGTTTGCTGCAAAGCTGTCAAGAGAAGATGCTAGAAGAAAGAGAAACAGTATGAGGATTGTTATTACCAGGTAGCCATAAATCCCACAGCACAAACAAACGCCCCCTTGTAAGTTCCAAGATCACAACTGAGACTCCCTTGGGGCCCCGCAATTCTACGGGACCTTTCTGTCTCCCTGTGGTCCACAGTCAGGTTGTATTTTCAGTAACAGTATAGCTGGAAAGGGCGTGGGGGACAAACCTGACAAGAATTGTAAGTTCAAGACCCTTTCACAGCCTTAAAGAGAGAAAACCTATTTGCCCAGGTGCCCAGAGCTCAAAAGAAGGCAATGTGGGCTTAACATACAGTTTCTATGCTCTGCCTCAGGAGTCCTTCTTGGTTTCTGGAGAAGTCTTTACATAGGAGCTCATGAGGATACTTGGGCAAGGTGACCATGAATGCGAAATCAGTCCAAACAATACGTCAGAGCATAGAGAAACATAATGCGTCTAAAGCACAAATCACTTAAATATTTATGAGGCAAGTACACACTAGTGAGTGGCAAGGATGATCAGAGAGTAACGGCCTATAATGTCCAAGACCCTAGTTCCAAACAACACAGAGCATTGCAGTACTAAAATAATGATAATAATAATAGTCCCAGAAGTAGTAAACACACGTGGAGAAAACTAAAAAGCAAGTGGATTTTTTTTCCCAGGTTTAATGACAAACTAGTCTCTGGACTCCTCATACCCTTTACAGCACCAGCTGCAATAAGGAAGAAAGAAGAGATTTTTAAAGCTCGATTTGTTCCTTACCTGGGTACACTCACCTCTGTGTGCACACGGTCCTGGAAACTCCCCACCCTAAGTTGAGCGAGGAATCAGCAACACTGAGTGCCTTGCAGATACAGCTACAAAACTCTCCTGAGGCACCGGAACCCCTTGGGCACAACCCTGCACTCGGCATGCATTAACATCTGCATTAACATCTGTTCCGCTTTTGACCCCTTGTTTCTTAAAGAGCAATCCACGGTCCAGCAGCATGAGGACCACCCAGAAGCTCGTGAGACAAGGCCCCAGGCCCCACCCCAGCGCTCTATCATGACCTACAGTTCAACAAGAGCCCCAGCTTTCTCAGAGGCACAGCTGCTTTATTCTCCCATAGGCCTGGAGGTGGCCCAGGCATGGGAATGGCTTGACAAGCCACAGGGATCCCAGGACCCAAGTCCAGAGATCTGCGCTCCTGGAGGGTATAGCTACACTAACAACTTGATGTGTGACCTGTGCTCACACTGTAACCTCTGCAAACTTCCTCACCAGCCAGGATCATGAAACAGTAAAGCCCAAGACAGGCGTGATGTATGCCCGCCACCAAATGCAAGCCAGCACCAAGCTCGACCGTCTCCCCTGGAACGAACATTTGCTGTTGCTTGTGTTCACTGGGTCAGGGAAGACAGCGTTGCTTTCACAGGCTGCACCAGTGATCTTCAATTGCAGGGTTTAAATTAAATGTCAGAGGTGATAAAGCACTTCCGCCTCCCAACCCCACACTCCGTCCATGCTCAGCTGTGCTCAGTCGCTCTGCTGTAAGAACACTGGCCTGAGGTACCACAAGCCATCTGCAGTCCCATTGAGGGATAAACTACAAAGCCGAACACCGGGAACTCTCCTGTGAGGGCGTCACAAGTCAGTCCTACCAAGAGGTGACAGCCAGCCCTGTCCATCACCAGTCCATCACCAGCCCTGTCTAGACTTAGAACTCCAGGCAAGCCACCATGACCTTCAGTAGGGACAGACACTGTCAATCAATGTGTAGTCCAGAAACCTCAATGGGAGCAGAAGGTGTCCCTTCAGGACCTTTCAGGAAACCTCCAAATGAAAACCTGCGTTCGTAAGTCCACTAAGACATGATTTATTCCTCTCGTTCCCATTCTCCCACAGAGTAACAAAATCCACCGCGACACTTCATAGCATTACTATACCAATGGTGGCATGTCATGGCGTTACTATTGACGGCTAGTGAATTCTCTGCGGGTGTACTGCATTTTACAATCACTCACTTTTGATTTCTAACACGCTAAATGTGAATAGCCACCACCCAGGTCAGCCGCAGCTCTTTCGAGTCCTCAGTATGATTTGCAAATGCATGCGTAGGATCCTGCAATCCACAGCTCAGAAGATGGCTGCCCCCTAGCCTAACTGCTTCAGAGAGCTAGCGCTCTCTGCACTAATATGGAATCTGCTCAGCAAGTGCCATGACCCCCATCAGTCTCTTGCCCCTCTCCCATCAGAAAAAAAAAAAAAAGGCAAACCCAACAACGTATTTGCCATCAGTGACACCTTTGCAAGGAGTTCAGGCCAGGACAAAGTGGTTGTTGGTCGGCTTTGCCGGCCTAACCAGTGGCTGTAGCCACCTACAGTTAATCACAGCACCCAGCTCTGGCCCCTTCAGGTACTGAGGGCGACTTGAAAATACACTGCTTCTCGGTTGCCTCTGCCCCATGGGGATGCCGCAGCTGGAGAGACCTTGAGAATCAGGCCCACAGCTCCCAGTGTAACTGCAGTTCCTCAGGGAGAAAGATGCTAAGTGTGAGGCACGGGCGCTCATTAGGGGAATGTTAGTGACAAGAAACTCGGTTACCTCTTTTCAGCGAAAAATCAAAGTCTAAAATCTTCGATTTTCTTCTGGACTTCTGTGAAAGATTTGTCAAATTATTTTCACCAAAGGGGTCTTGGTTGTCTACCTGAAAGTGAAGGAAACATGTCAGACCCACCTACAGTAACATGGACATCCTTCTCGTTACCCATGATGCCCTCCCCACCACCACCACTGACAGAGATGTTTGGAAAATAACCTAAATCACAGTCTCCAAGTATGTTATGGTATACTCCACAGAAGAAACTGTCCACCGTCTCCACTGACGCCACATATAAAAGGGCGTGTGTGAAATGTGAGCAGAGGGGACTGAAGCCAGGCACAAATCACGTTCGCATAACAGAGAACGATGAAAAGACAGAGTGCAAAGCTCCTTCTGTCTCCTGAGTGCTGCGATTACGGGTGTGAGCCACCAGCCCCACTGGGCCTCCTTTGAACAGGACAGAGTATTCTAAAGTCAATAGATTGGCCAGATCCCCCTTCCAGTCTACTGTCTAGATTTTTTTAAAACACAGTAACAATAACTACTCTCTTACTTAAAGTGACAGTGCATGTTCTCCTAAAACAAATTTAGTCAACATGATCTGCAAAAGCAGGTCAAAACACTTGAAAAAGAGATTCTTCCACAGCATAAAGCTAGACTGAAATTCTCGTTTATTTTTTTCAGTGAGGCAGGCTACTACATTAGCTTTTATTGTATGCCAAGAAACAGACTGACTAAGTCTTCTAATTTAAAAATTTTAAATGTGTATGAGTGTTTTCTTTGCATGTATGTTCAGGTACCACATACATGTGTGTTTGTGCCCTCAGAGGCCAGAAAAGGGCATCAGGTCTCCTGGAACTGGAGTTACAAACAAGAGTTGTTGAGAGGGTGCTGGGAATTGAACTTGGGTCCCCTAGAAGAACAGCCAGTACTCTTAACTGCTGAGCCACCTCACCAGACACAAGTTTTCTACATTTTAATGTTTCAATTAAGGATGTCTCATGTGTGATCAGAAAATCTGACTAATCAAGTATGTAAGATATTCTATAAAAAGAGCTTAGCAAAATACTAAAAACTGCAATGATTTGTTAAATAATGGAATGTCAAGTTTTCACTCCCTAAGAAATCTAGCCATTAAAAAAAAAAAAAGATTAATTACTCGACAGTGACAGGGACTGCATCTTATAAGCATGTATATGGAATAGAATGAACCACACACTGTCTGAAATACGCCAGCCACCAATACTTCTATAGAGCCATATTTAGTGACAGGTGGTGACACTCCTGTCAGGCATCTTTACCAAGACCCCCAAAGAGAAGCAGTCACTTAGTATTTCTGTGTCTATGCATAGTCCTTGTTTGTAGATTAGGTAGTCCACACTTTCTAGCCAGAAAGCTCAATTTTACCTACAAGCAAACTACACACAACCATTTCAAGAGCACCTTGGCTGAGACTAACCCTAACTCACAGCCTGTATCAAATGCACACTCACCATTTCAAGTAATTTTAGGTCAAAATGTTGACCTAAAATATCAACATTTCATCAGCTGCTAACATTCTGAGGTAAGTCACTAACTAGAATATGGGGTAGAGATCACAAAGAGTATGAAATAACAGGAAATGATACACAGAATTACAGCTTCATGGAAAACATGAAAGCTATGTATACAAACACTGAAGAAAATGAATTAATGATTTGTGGCTGCTGTGTGTGTGTGTGTGTGTGTGTAAAATCCGGTAGCTTAAATTTTCCTGGAACACACTATGCAGCCCAGGCTATAGCTTGAAACTCATGGCAATCCTCCTGCCTCAGCCTCCCAAGTACATCACAAAAGCACATCACCACGCCTGACATTAGATATTATTATTACACTAACGGGCTGATGTGTAGAGTGTCTCTCTTTGATAATACAGTAATTAAACCCAAATTTTCAAGACAACTAAGAGGACCACAGTGACTAACAATCCCCACAGCTTCTGGTGACTAAGACTCAGATGCCTCTCACTGCTCCCCGCCCCACTGACATCCATCCCTGCTCAACGTTTGGCTCCTGAGCACTAATCTCACTGAGAAAGTGAAAACTGCTTCTTCTAAGCAGAAGGAGCTTCAGTCTGGATTGATGCACCTGGTCAGCCAGTCATTGACTGTCACCTTCCGTTCCTGGCAGCTCGCCCTCTTCTGGGTGACGGTGAGTCGCCATCTACAGGCAACATCCCCCATTAACAAATGTTCAAAGCTAAAAATGGCGTGATGGGCATTTACTGAGCAAGTGCTCCCGGAGCTGCCTTTACGGGCATCCCTAACAATGGCACTAGAAAACGAAAATCATTTAAGGACGGTTATTATTTGTTTGCATTCCCTCTTCAGTAACTGCTGCCCACTTGCTTGCACGGCTCAACAGTTCTTTCTCCCACTCTTATCCATGTTCCTCACATATCAGGCTGCTCCGAAAAATCACTTTGAGCTCACATGTCTAACCACAAACGGAGGCTTCCTTTCTCCTGGAAACTTGAAGCTCTTTTTCAGTTGAGTTGGCTGGTGGAGGAGAAGACGCCTGCGGGAAGGTGGCGAGTATTCCTGGAATTGGGTGCCTTTGGTGAGTCGGTCGGGACTTTTCTCCCTTGCCTTCATCTTCTTGTTACTTGTGGGGACTCTCTGTCCATACAGTTTCCACAAAGGCCTGTGTGGCTTACAGTTTTCTTCCTGAGAGCAGAAAACAAAATCAATCAAACAGAGATTTGCTGTTCTGTTTCACTGTGTTTTCTGTTTTGGGGTTTTTTCCAGTGCTGGGAATCAAACATCGGATGATTTCAAGCGCTGGGAATTGAGCTTGCTTGCAAGGCGCTCTACCTGTGAGCAATCCCTCCAGCCGAAAATATTCTTTTGATTGAAAAGGAAAAGATAATGCACTCAAGCCTATAACGTCAATTAACTGAAAGTTTTAAAAGTAAGATTGAAGACTGCCTCAGATTTATAAAACAAAATCTTTAAAGAAAACCATTTTTCTATTTAATCATTTAGTTACGTTACCATTTAGGGTAACATAATTAGCATGCATAACTTTCTAAGATCACATACTTTAAATAATAACAGGGAGTTTGATATTTATTAGGGGGAAGTTTACAAACAGTAGATATGCACAGACATACTCTGAGCACAGACAGACTACAGACACGGGAAGTATGAATCACTCTATATACGTGGGTCCAACTATATGCACACATTCAGTGCAAAGAACTGATTGAAAGGAATTAAGTGTTTCCATGTGTACAGCAATGAAAGCATTTCTAATGGTTTAGGGGGCTGTTGCAGTTTAGAGTCAGTCTCACCATGTAGGCAAGGCTGCCCTTCAGCCTGTAGCCAGCTCCCACCTCGGCATCCCAAGTGCTAGGATTACAGGGATGTGTCACTGCCACCAGCTTAAAATGGTTTTTAAAATTAAAGCTAGTTGTCTCGGTGAATAAACAACCATCTTAGCCGAAATCCCACTAGCTCTGAGTGAGGACTCTGCTGGGCTCCTCTTTGTTCTTCCAGCTGTTCTGTTTGTTATGTCTGTTTGTGTGGGGGGGGGAGACAGCTAATGGTCTCATATTCTGTTTTTGACATCATCACTTGACCACCAATATACAGCAAACATACTCTAACGTGACAGGCCGAGCAAACTGTCTAACTACAGAAATCAAACCTAGCAAAAACTGCCCAGGTTACTGCATGTTCAGTTTTCCTTTAAATGTAGCAAAAATGACTTCAGACTAACAGTCTTTAAATTAGGGTGGAGGTGGGGGGAGGGGTTCCTGGCATTTCTATCATCGTCCTTTCGGTTATACTTACAAAAAATCTGTTTCTCTGCGGGAACACACATTCTCGGATGGCTGTCCTTGTAGAAAACTCTAGTTTTGGAGCGATGCCCTAGAAATGAGGCAGCATAAAGAGAAGCAAAGAACATTACTAGAAACAATTCTCTCTCCCATGTCATTGTCACTGGGAATCTGCCAAGAACCCAAGTGTCCCGTAGTAAGCACAATCAGAATACTTTCTTTTCCGAGACAGGGTTTCTCTGTGTAATGCTGGCTGTCCTGGACTCACTCTTAGACCACGCTGGCCTCGAGCTCTCAGAGATCCACCTGCCTCTGCCTCCCAGAGTGCTGGGATTACAGGCGTGTGCCACCATGCCCAGTAGAATACAATCTGTGATAGAAAATAACACGTGCTTAACCCGTGGGTTGTGACCCCTTTGGAGGTCACATATCAGATGTATACACTGCAATCCACAACAGCAGCAAAAGTATAGTCGTGAAGTAGCAATAAAATAATTTTATGGTGGGGGGTCACCACAACACGAGACACTGTATGAAAGGGCCGCAGCAACAGGAGGGTTGGGAGCCACTGGGCTAAAGGCCTGTGCAATGTGTACTCCATGCTAAGCCGAGGTCTAAGTGAACTTGGAATGCATACGCTCATATTCCTACAACCCTGTGAAGTGGATCCTAGTAAAATTTTCACCTGGACATGAGTAAGCTCGGACACAGCTTAAGTAGCCTGTCAGGCTGGCCTTGGCAGATCTGTTGACTGGACCCAGACACCTGGGTCCCAGTGTCCAGGCTGCTAGCTACTCTATCTAAAATATGGAAACATAAAAATGAGATTAGTGAGGAGGAGGAGCAGGTAGAGGGTCGCCTTCATACTTACTTGCCTTTGCGAACTTGCTTTCATCTTATGTCAAACATTTACACTCATCAGGCCTATTCTTAACTGTTACATGTCTGTTTTGGTGTGGTGCTTTATCATCTGAATGACTGGTGAGATATAAAGTGAAAAAAAAAAGCTGGGTGGTGGCAGCACATGCCTCTGATCCCAGCACTTGGGAGGCAGAGGTAGGCAGATCTCTGAGTTTGAGACCAGCCTGGTCTACAGAGTAAGTTCCAGGAGAGCCAAGGCTACATAGTGAAACCCTGTCTCTAAAAACCAAAAGAAAAATTCCACTAGAGTTCTATAGTGAAGAAAATAAAACTAATTGTTGGTGAACTGATAAGAGACAGCAAGCAGGTAAAGGGTTCGCCTGACCTTTACAGTTCACTCACTCTCATTTTCCACAGGGGTAGTAAAAACCAGGAAGAGTGAACTGCACTAAATCTAAGAGGATTAGCATCCTGCCTGTGGCTAACATAAATCCAAAGCACAGAATTCCTGTCCACCACGCATACATCAGGCTCCGTGAGCCTGAGTGTAGTCCCAATGTACATACCTTCCCCTCCATGCCGTGGGGAAGGGAACAGCAATCCCTTCCCAGGGTGACAGAACATGACCATCCATGCCGTGAGCTCAGCACACACCGTGAGCATCAGCTGCCAACGAAGCTCTGGCAAGTGGGTCGATTTTGATTAGTGAAATGTCTCAGAGGCACTGAATCCCTCTATCTTTTTATAAAATTTTGATAGAGTTTAATAGACTCAATTTCAAGAACTGATATTTTTTTCATCTGATGCACTAGGGTATTTCAATGCTTTTTTTTTCTGATTTTTTTTTTTTTTTGAGACAGGGTTTCTCTGTGTAGCCTTGGCTGTCCTGGACTCACTTTGTAGACCAGCCTGGCCTCAAACTTGCAGAGATCCTCCTGCCTCTGCCTCCCTGAGCGCTGGGATTAAAGATGTGTGTGCCACCATGCCCAGAATTCAATGCATTTTTAAAGATGATAATCGCCTCCATTTATACATAACTACAAATAACAACTTCTTACAGGTTAGTCCTTCTATTATGCCCAGAGCATTCAACAAATTGACACTTGGGAAGAAAAAAAATAAGTGTTTCTCCTTGTTTTGATTTTGAAGATGGCATTTATTTAACTGGTAATTTGAGGGGGGAAGTTAATATAAGAGTTTCCTCAGCCTGGTTGCCCTTAACTTTTCTTCCCTTTGAGATTCTAAAAGGCAACATGCCAATAACGTGACGCAAGGAAGGTGAGCATCGCACAAGAACCATGACCTAAGTGATACATGGAGATGATGCTGAAGAATGGGGGGGAAAGTAGTTTAGAGATATTTGCCAGACCCTGAAAGATGATGGCGGGGGAGGGGAGGATGTTTAAAGGCACAGGCATTGGAATTCTGATTAGGACAACTGATGAGTGTTTTGGAAGCACTGAAGGAATGGAGGGTCTCCTGATTACACTCTGAAGAGTGTTCTTGGCAGAGCAGGACAGTAGCATCTCATTAAATGATAACAGCAAGACAGTGCAGAAACAGAAAGCTTAAGTATGAATTGTGATTTTTTAATAATTCCTAAAGAGGTGGCCCTTCAAGTGGATGTCATCCAATAGACATAAAATGCATTTAAAAAAGAGAGCGAGAAAGAAGTGGTGGTTTCAAGGACAGAAATCACAGACCATAAAATCAAAAAGAATGCATTGAATTTGGGTTTGGTAAATGCCTCCAAATAGATTATCAGTTGACTCTCTCCTACGGCACTCTCGGTTCCTTGATGATACCAGCCTCCATCCATTCCCCTCTGCTAAAGAGAACAGAGTATCAGCTCTGGCTAATTTGAAAACTGTTAGAGGGAGAATACAAATGCAGAAGCTTGCTGGGCAGTAGTGGCGTACACTTTTAATTCTAGCACTTGGGAGGAAGAGGCAGGCAATCTCTGTAAATTCAAGGCCAACGACAGCCAGGACTACACAGAGAAGTCCAATCTAAAAAAAAAAAAAAAAAAAAAAAACTGTAGAAGGTTGAAGGCATAAAACAAATGTGAGACAATATCATTGCTGTTGCTATTCTATTTGGTGATAACAGCTATGACCAAACAGATCTTGCTGTCAATCTGCAATAAGAAGTATTTGAAAGAGGAACCGTTTAGGACAGCATGTGACAACTGAATATGGCAAAGATATATCTCAGTTAGATAACAAAACTACCAGCTTTTAGATCAACAGTGGAAGTCAGTATAGTTTGGTATCAGAAGCTGGGCAGCTGACCATGGATGAGAATAGAATTCAGGTAAATAAGCAAGACAAAGCTACCTGCCTGAGGTCACCACTGTCAGGAATAAAATGTTCATGCCCCAGAACTTCTCTCCCCAAAGAAGGCCCAGTGGGGAGGGTTACTCACTGGAAAATCTACAGCTGTCTTCATGAGCACCTCCCTCTGCATGCCGAGGTGTGAGGATGTCAGCTTGGGTTCAGGGAAGAGAAAATCTCGTGTGTTTTCTTCATAGTAGGCCAACTCTTCCCACTCTAGAAGGAAAGAAGAAAAGGCATATGTAAATATATTCTACACTCCTTAGGCTTAAGAAGATAGATGCTCAGGTGGTGTGCTGCCTCGGTTTGTGCTGGACATGGAGCTGCAGGGTTTGATGTTTTTTTCTGCTTTATTTTGGTCTCACTTTGATCACTCCTTCCCATACTCTGATCCTTCCACTTTTGCAATGGGAATGTTTATTATTTTGTGCCATTCTATGTTGGAATTGTACAACTTGTTTAATTATTATTTTATAGGAACTCATAGTTAAGACTGAGTCTCTGATGCAGACTTTGGACTTTTAAACTGTTGGAATTGTTCAAGACAAAGGGAACTTTTGAAGATGGATTGTGTTTTGCACTATGAGATGACCTTGAGACTTTGGAGACAAGGGATGGAAGATGATCAAAGTGGCATGTTGGGGTAAGCATGGAGATACTTAGCGGTTAAGATAGCTTCCTGCTTTTCCAGAGGGCCCCAGTTTAGTTCCTGGCACTCATGTCAGATGTCCCACAACTGCCTATAACCCCAGCTCAAGAAGATAAGACCGTCCCTCTGGCCTTCATGGGAACCCACACACCCACAGCATATATTCACACAGATACACATATATACACAAATAAAAATAATAAAAATTTAAAAGCGATGTGTTTGGAAGACTGGAGAGGTGACTCAGCAGTTAAGAGCACTGGCTACTCTTCTAGAAATCCTGAGTTCAATTCCCAGCAACCACACGGTGGCTCTCAAGCATCTATAATGGGAGCCCTCTTCTGTTGTGCAGGCGTACATGCAGATAGAGCATTTATATATATATATATAAACAATATATAATATATATTATATAAACAAATAAACTTTTTGAAAAAATGTTTGGATATCAAGTCGACTAGAGTGGAGTTGTTCATCTATTATCAACTTAATGATACTATCTGGGAGACTGGCATCTGGTCATGCCAGAAGGGTATTATCTTGGTTAGGTTAATTGAGGTAGCAAGATTCACAGACTGTGGTTGGTTCTATTCGCTGGACTAGGATCGTGGACTACATGAAAAGAAGGATGTAAGGTGAACACAAGCGTTTATTACTCTCTGTTTCTTGACTGTAAATGCAACAAGACCAGCTGACCCCGTCTCAGCGATGGATGTAACCTTGAATTATAAGCCCCAATAAATCATTCCTTCCTGGGTTGCTTTTGTTAGAGATTTTATAACAGAAAAGTAGCTAAGATAAGACTAAAATGGGGATTAGTTTAACTAAATAGAAGATTAATTTGGAGGCTATAAAGTGTCTTAAAACTTACTCCCGAGTGTGATCATTTTTCAGAAACTCAAATCACTGCCAGTGTGGAAATGGCAGCACATAATGAGATGTTACAGAACCTGGGTGATAATGAGCATGCTCGGACTGCCTAATCTTATAGGCCAAGTAACACACCTGCCCTAACTCCAGCTCAAGAAGATAAGACATCTGATGACACAGACAGTGCCATCATCAGTGCCATCAGTGAACAACTTCTTCCCCAAAGGAAACAAATGACACCATACAAAAATAAAACTCTAAGGTGTGTGTGGTGGCACACACCTTCAACCCCAGCACTCAGCAGAGGCAGGTGGATTGCTATGAGTGTGAATCCAGCCTGGTCTACAAAGCATATCCAGGACAGCCAAGGCTGCACTGTCTCGAAAATAAAATAAAATAAATAAAATAAAATTCTAGTAACAGTAGCAGTTTGAAAGCTATCGTGTGCTTCTAGAGCATGACAGTCAGCACCATGCTTCCAGACAGAGTAGCTCACTGGGTTCTCCTTGGGACTGAGAGTTTGCCACACCTGCCATGATGCCATATGGCAGTGTGGGCACTCAAAGCCAAGTCTGCAGGTGTTCCCTTACTCCCCTCTAGTAATCATCGCTAACTGTGGTGGAAAACTGGCCTCGGACTCAGCACACGGGGGCCCAGGAAAGGGAGACTTTACAGCTGTGCTGAATATACACGCCCTGCCAAAGAGAATGTAGTAAACCTTGAGCCTTAGGAGGTTGGTAAGGGAAAGCACCAAGCTCACAGTCAAATAGGATTACACTGCCCCCCTGTGTCCATCACTTTTTCACACCTCTGTAAACTGAAGAACCAGAGGGGGGGGTCTTCCTTTATTGAGAGGGAAGTAACTGGCTCTCTTTATTTACTGCAGTGAGCTGTGCGCAGATCAGAGCATCACCGCTCTCCCCTAACCTGATGGTCAGCTGTCCTCTGTATGTCTGAAGCTGCTGTGAGAACTATCAAACAGGACTATACTAACTGCAGCAAACCAGAGTGAGCACTGGCCAGCTGTAAAAGAACCGCTCTCTAAGAACCAAAACGGTCCACACGACCCTACACAGACTTTAAGCAAGTTACTTTCAGTACCAAGGACCACTGCGGCTGACCTACGACACGTTGGCGTAATTAACTGATTTATTTGCACAGCGTCTGACACTGAGTGAAATTGCTATTTTCAGTAACTCAAACTGAGTGCCACTAAAATGACAATCTGAAATTGGGGGTCTGTGGACACAAAGGAAGCAGAATAAGGCTCCCATTTGGCATATGACTAACTTGTGAGTTGCTAACGGTAGGCATGCTGTCGGCTCAAATATTCCCCAGTTGTCATTTTTAAACAACTATTTTTATAACCTCACAGATAGATATCTGGTCACATGAAAGACATGTAAATCTTAGCATTCAACACGGTGAGACAGGAGGATCATGAGTTCAAAGTCAACCTAGGCTTGACTAAAAGAAATGTAATAGTCCAAAACACGTAAGATTCTAAAATGTATACACAGTAGCCTATGAATAATACAGATAATTGTATATAGGGGCTGTGTGTGTTATGTTAGAGTTAGGTATATACGACAATACATTACACAATAAGTGCATTTTTTGAAAGTCTGAAAAACACACACAGCAAACTGTCATAAAATATGTCAGGAATTGTTAATGAACGGGTTCTTTTTACTTTTAGTTTATATAATCGTGTGTTAGTTGAAATTTTTACAATATTTAGATATTGGGTTTTTTTAAAATTAGTACAAAATTAATTAATACCAAAATAAACATGACCCTATTCTAGTAACATAAAATGTAACTTGCCAGTTCACAGGATTATATGTTTAAACATAAAATTGGGTTAAGCAAGAAAAAGCTTATGGAAAAAAACCTCAATGGCCTGGTTTTAGCCTGTCATTTTCTTTCTTTCTTAAAAAAAAAAAAGCCATTCACTGAAAATTTCTGAACAGCAGATACAGCAGATAGGAGGCATTGCTCTGTATTGTCTACCAAAACAAGTAATGCTTGAATGGATAGACTCATGCTATCATATTCAAGTAACTATCCCTAGATTCACACCATCATCTGTATCTGGATGTCTATACCTGAACCTCTGGGTGCATGTTCAGAGCACTTACACCGACATTCACACCATAAGATTCAAACCACAATATTCGAGCTTCTATGTACAGACTCTGACCATAATATTCAAGTGCCTATCCCTAGTTCATACTGTAATATCCAGGTGGCGATCACTGGATTCACACTGCAGTCACTTGAGCACTTATCCCTATAGTCTCAGAGTGCAGAGTTCTTATCTATGTCCAGGGTGACCTTTGCTAAAGAACCAGAGAGCAGACGCCTAGCTGTACACCCCTCTCTTGGGCCCCTGGCCTGCCCCAGGGATATCCAATTATGAGTAGATCCACAACCTTTATGCACACCTTTAATCCCAGCACTCTGGAGGCAGAGTCAAGTGGATCTCTGAGTTCAATGCCAACTTGTTCTACTGAGTCAGTTCTAGGACAGCCAAAGCAAAACAGAGAAACCCTGCTTAACAAAGAAAACAAACAAACAAACAAACAAACAAACAAACAAACAAAATGACCATGACCAGAAGGAAAAAACAAAACAAAACAAAAATAAATCATGATATGGGAAAAATTGAAACGTTAAGAAGAAAAAAAATAAACTCAGGATTACACATCAGATCTTAAAAATAAGGGGTCATAAAAAATGATAAACCATATCTAAACAAATTAATATACAAGTCCAAAGTCATAAATTCAGATGATAATGTCCAGCTTAGTCAAGACAGGAGGAGCAGGTACCCTATCCTCTACTGAATACAGTATTAGTGGCACCTTACTGGGAACCAGTTTGTCCCAGGCTCACAAGGCACAATTCAGTCTGGGAATTCTAGTCTATAAATACACTAAGAGAGGAAAGAAAAACAATTTGCCAGGTTATGTGAAAGACAAAGAGAGCATAAATAACAATTTAAGGACAATAATACTATGGAAATGGATAGCTATTGAAAATGACAAATACATTAACTATAGACCCAAGGTAAAAACCAAAACCCCGAAATACTATGTAAGTGCATAGTCCACAGCCTGGGAAGACACACAAGGTTATGAGATTGCATGCTTGTAACCCTAGCTGCTTGGGAGACTGAGGCGGGGAAATTATGAGCTCAGGTCTGCCTGAGAGATTTGGGGAGACTTTACCTCAAAATTAGAACCTTTTTTTTTAAGTTAGGAGTATAGCTCAGTGGCACAGTGCTTGACTAACATGTCTGAGGCCCTGGTTCAGTCCTCAGAAACACACACACACACACACACACACACACACACACACACGCAAATAGATGAAACTCTTTATACCTATCAAAGATGACAGTTTACAGCATATTATCAGAAATTATTCAGTCATAAAGAAAACTGAAATCCTATCCCCATTCTTTCGTGCTAAAGGCCTTCAAGATGAAATTGTTAGTTTGGAAGTGTGTTTTGCTAGCATATTACCTGGAGATGATAGCTGTATTAATTCAAATCTGGTTAGGAAGCCTAAAAAAGAAAAAAAAAAAAAGGATTACTATTTCAGAAAATTGTCTTAATAGCTGCTAAATTAAAACTACCCTATCTCATTTATACTATTGGTAACAATAGTATATTTGCCTTCTGTTGTCACAGGTTCCCTATGCACAGATTCTACAACCATCTTCAACCAACGACAGACAGAAAACATTTAAAAAGTAATGGCATCTGTACTAACATGCGTGTTCTTTTCTCATTATGCTTTAAACAATGAAGAACAACAACTTTGTTCAGCTTCTACAGTATACAATATAGAAATAATCCAAATTCTGTGGGCTTTACACATGCGCGTGTAGGCGTGCACACACATTCACACATGGGTTATAAGCAAGTCCTACACCATGTTTATGGCCCTTGATCACCTGTGTGTTTTGGTGTGTTTTGTAAAGGTCCTGGAACAATTTTCTCAAGGAGACCAAAAAACCAAAGAACAAGCATAATTTAAAGTCAATGCCATGGCAACAACAAAACAGGTTTGGATAAAGTGAGGGAGGAGAGCGAAAAAGGCTGAGCTACAAAATTCGCGTTTTACTTCCTAGAAAGTGTGTAGCATTTTGTCTCTTAAAGGAATGTTCAGGGCTGAAGAGGTGGCTCCGTGTCAAGAGAGCCCATTGCTCTTGCAGAGGACCCAAGTCCTGTTCTCAGCTCCCGTGTCAGGCAGCTTATGGGAGCCTGTAACTCCAATCCCCTCTACAGCCTTTGTGGGCACCTCTGCACACACATGGCACATAAACACGGGTAAATAAAAGGACGTAAATTCATAGAGTACTCTAAGAGCAATCTGCCTTTTATTTTAGAGCCTGAAGAGCCAATTATTATTCATCAATGGAAGAGTTTAGCCTGCCTGAAAAGCATGCTATATGACTACACGCATGTGACACAAAATATATTCGACTCTGTTCCTTGAGTTTAACATGGTTTTAAAGAGGCCATCGACAACATCTATAAAGACAAAACTGAAGTTTAACTCTTGGGCCAGGAGGGATGATTCAGCAGGTTGAAGCATGTGTCAGTCAAGCCTGATGAGTTGAGTTAAATCCCCAGGTCCCACAGAAGCAGCAGATAACCAGCTCCTAAAGGGTATCCTTCGACTTCTATGTGTGTACTCACACTCACATATCTCACACGCACACACACACACACACACACACACACACACACTGTGGAATGCGCATGCTCACACATTCATCACACATATAACAACAACAGTTTTAAAATACTGAAGAAAAAAAAAACTGAAGAAGAAACTAGAAGATGAAAAGACCACCCATGCTCACATGGATCGACAGAATATAGTGGAAATCACTATAACAAATTATGATCTGCAGGTTCAGCTCAATTGCGATCAAAATTCCAAAGACATTCTTCACAGAACTATTCAAACGGAAGTGTGTGTGCATGTAAGTGCACACAAAAACATACAACAGGAAGAGCAATCCTGAGCAAAAAGAACACTGGTAGGGATACCACAAAGCCTGATTCAAGTCATACCACAGAGCTACAGTAACAAAACAACATGGTGTTGACAGAAAAAATCATATCAAACAACACAATAGAATGGAGTATCCAGGAACAAGCCACAGTTACAACCACCTGGTTTTTTAGAAAGATGTCAAAAATATATACCGAAGAAGAGACTCTTCAGCAAGCAGTGCTGCCAAAACTAGAGCCACAGATAGAGAATGGAGCTATAGTCTTACCTCCTGGCCTATGCAAAATGCGACTGTTAGAAAGGGACCAAAGAGCTTACTATGAGACTGAGGCTGTAAGGGAAAAACACAAGATACAGGTAAAGGCAAGGAGTTTCTGAAAATGACTCCAACAGTGCAAGAAGTGACACCAAGAACTGACAGACGAATTGCCTGAAATCAAGTCTTCTGTGCAGCAAAGGAAATAATCAAATAAAAAGACCTAAAATAATTAAATAAAATAATCAAGTGAAGAGAAATATTCGTTAGCTATGTATCTGGCAAAGAATTAAGATCCAGAATGTATAAAGAACTTCAAAAACTTACCACCAAAAGTAAAACAACCTAATTAACAAACGGGCTAACGAAAGGAATACACAATAGTCAAAGACAAAGTACACATGAACAATAAGTATATAAGAAAGGGCAGTGTGGTGGCACATACCTGTAACCCAGCATTTAGAGGTAGAGACAGGGGAATCAGGAGGCAAGGCCATCCTCAGCAACATAGTGAGGCCAAGCTGACCCACATGAGACCCACATAACTCACACGACCCACATAAAAATGGAGGAAAAAAAATCAACATCCTTTGGCATGAAGAAAACCCAAATTGAAACTACATGAAGATTCCATATCACCCTAGTCAAATTAGATATCAAGAAAATACAAAATGTTGGTAAGAAATCTGGGAAGTGGGAGCCATTATACATTGCTAGTATGTATAATGTGAACTAGTCCAGTCAGTACAGAGATTTCTCAAAACACTAAAAAGGAAGTATCATCTGGGCCAGCTATATTGCTTCTTGGTCTATATGCTCAAAGAACTCAGGGCAAAATACTACCCGAGATATCGTCACCAAGATACTCACATTTACTGCAGCACTATTCACACCAGCCATAGAATCAGCTTAGCGGACCCTCAGCAGATGAAGAAAACACCATGGAGAATTATTCACACTGTCTTGGTTACCTTCCTATTGCTATGACAGCACACCCTGACCAAGGTGACTTATAAAAGAAAACAGTTGAAGAGGGGTAGAGTCCATGGCCATCATGGCTGGGAGCAAAGCAGCAGGCAGGCACAGTGCTGGAGCAGTGACTGCGAGTCCACATCCCTACCCACAAGGATGATGCCGAGGAAGAGACACTGGTACGGCACAGGCTTTTGAGACCTCAGAGCCCACCCGCAGTGACACATCTTGTAAACGGGCCATAACATCTAATCCTTTTCAGGTAGTTCCACCAACAGGGGAACAAGCATTCAAATGTATAAGTGTATTCTCATCCAAACCACCGCACACACAAAGAAGAATAAACCTAAGTTACTAGCTGTAGAAAAGAGATGTCATGCAAATCATCATATTAAGTAAAAGTCAGACGAATATTAGATATTTTCTCTCATTTAAAAGGCTTAGGTTTCTTTATAAAGAACTCTCATAACTCGGTTTTGGAGACAGACCATCCGATTCAAAGTAGGAAGATAATACGAGTATAGCATTTCTCTAAAGGACACTCAACATCATTAGCTATTGGGGACATGCAAAACAATGGTGAGAATGCACCTCAGACCCAAGGGCTTCAACCTATCAAAATGAGAGAGAGAAACAAGTGTTGGCCAAAACATAGGGGGAAAAGAAAGAAACCTCCAGGCACTGCTGGCTTAATGCAAAACGAGTTAGCTGCTCTGGTAAGTAGTGTGGGAGGCCTAAAAAGTTATTAAACATATCCTAAGTTACTGTGATCCAGCAATCTCACTTATATGAGTGTTTGCATATGTTTGCATGTATGTATATATGTGTGTATGTGCATGTCTATGTCCAAGAAAATTGAGAACACATTTCCACATAAAAACCTATATATAAGTATTCACAGTATCATTATTTACCATAGTCTAAAGAACAGAAGCAACCTAAATGCCCATTAATTGATGACTAGGAAAACAAAATGTGGTTAACAGAATGTTAAAGAATGAGGTATTGGCAAATTCTATGATATAAATGAACTTTAAAAACATTATGCTAAGCGAAAGAAGCCAATCATAGAGGATCATATACTGTATAGTCTCCTTCATGTGAGATATCCAAAATAAGCACATCTCTGCTAACTGAGCATGGTGGTACACGCTGTAACTCCAGCACTGGGAAGACAGAGAAAGGAGAGAGAGACTGGCATTTTGCATTTGATAGGATACTAATAGGGGAATAGGTAGTAACTGCTAGTAGGTATAGTTTCTTTTTTATTAGAACATTCCTGAAATGTTCTAATCAAATGATCTAATTGATTGTTGTAACAAAATCCAATTACTGTTTATAATAACCAAACAGAATAATGTCATTCAAAAAAATCATATCTAAGGCTAGATGTGGTAGCACATGCCTTTAATCCCAGCACTCAGGAGGCAGAGGCAAAGCAGATCTCTGTGAAGTCGAGGTCAGCCTGGTCTACAAAGGAAGTCCAGGACAGCCAGGGCTACACAGAGTAACCCTGTCTCAAAAAAAAAAAGAAAAAAGAAAAAGAAAGAAAGAAAGAAAAATCCTATCTATAATATAAAATTTTGTTGGTTTTGTTTTTAAAGACAATGTCTCATATTGCCCAAGCCAGCCTCCAGCTAGATATATTATCAAGGTTAACCATGAACTCCTGATCCTCTTGCCTCTGCCTTCTAAGTACTGGAGTTAGAGTCATTCACCACCACACTGGGTTTCATATCAATATTGAGAAAACAAATTTATAAAATTAAAAATAATGATTCAAGGTAGGTGTGATGGGTGGTCAGGGGGCTCAGGGGGTACAGACATACAAGCCTAAGGACCTGAGTTCTACCTCAAGAACTCATGAAAGAAGGAGGGAACCAACTCACCAGAGTTGTCCTCTGTCTCAAGCACACCTTGCACAGTAACACCGGTATTCATAGACACACAACAACAATAATAACAATAATAATAATTTAAAAGTTTGGTTGATAACATAAGCCTATAATTCCTGTACCCTGGACAGTGGAGGCGGGAGGAAAAAGTTCAAGGCCAGACTAAACTACATAGCAAGATTATCTCTCTAAAACTGAATCAAACAACAAATAAATCATGGACCAAATTTCACCATATAAATTTTCCTAAATGTAAATTTTGATCAAATAGAAATATCACACTTGGAAGCAGCAGCATTCTGTGTCTGTGCATTACACACGTCTTTTTGTTTTGCTTTGTTTTGTTTTGTTTTCCTCCTAAGTACCTACTTTCTAAAAGTTCTGCAACAGCTCCAGGATCTACTGCATTTTCAAACACCTATAGAGAACAACAGGGAAAAGAGATTTTCAAAGTTATACTAAAAGGTTTTTCTAGAAACTGTAGTTTATGTTCTTCCAATTCATTAGCATATATAAAAATCAAGCCATATAATATTTTAGGATTCAACAGGAACATTTTTTTTAAGAAGCATGTGGAAAAGAGTACAACAAACATGTGTAGCACAGATGAAATATAACTGCCAGAATGGTAAGTGCAAAGAAATTCGAGTTAGCTAAATCTATCACGCGCTTAAAATGCCATCAGTTTGACCTACTCTCCAACCTTGCATCTTGCATCAACCTGTCTGGAGTGCACAGAAAAGCATTCTGTATACAGCAGGTGTTCATCAAGTGTTAACCAACCAGATGACTCCTCTGCCCACGCAACTGGTTGTGCTAAACAGGAAGACAAATAGAAATTTTACCCATATGTAACATCAAAGGCAAGTAGTGGCCAGATTGTGACTCTCTATCATCAAGCACAGGATAAACATGACTTTCTCTCCTTTAACGCTGCCAGATGTACATACTTTGTTCTTGAAACAGAACATTCTGAGTCAACACAGAGACAGAACAGGCCTCCAGGACCTTACAAAACCAAACGGTTTTCAATAGTTCCTCAGTCATACCTTTAGCCTTTAAACTTCTGGTTTAAACGTTTAAAGTTAAGCATGGTTCAAATTCTGCCAGAGGTTTCAGAACGAGGTCTCCTTTTGAAGGCAAAAATGGACAGTGTTTTGCCGGCTTGCATTTCCTAAATAAATGTGGGTAACGTTTTTTTCTAAGCTATTTCAATACATCCTTCCATTTCTCACTGCTATCAGTTGAACTGTGTTCCTGTCAAAATTCACAGGTTGATGCCTAACCCTAGTATCTCAGAATATGACCTTACTTCCAAATAGGGTCAATATAAACATGCCTAGTTAAAATCTGAATGAGGTCCTACAGTAGGTTGGGCACCCAACATGATTAGTGCCTTTTTTTTTTAAAGTGAGTATTTGAGTACCAAAAAAACCCCCATGTTTTTAAAGTTAAAAATAAAATTAATTTACGAGTGTTAAGCAGGGAAAAATACATGAACCATACAGCACTCAGAAGGAGCGCTATTACAAACCAGGAACAAAGTTTCCTCTTCTGTCATGCAAAGCCAGGAAATCAAATATAGTTGACTGGTTAGAGTGCACAGACCCAGCATAGATCACCTGACATTTCTGATTGGTGAAGTGTCTGCTCTTATTTGCCAGTCCACACATGTTTCCTTTTGACTTAAAGAACTGGAGCGCCTCTGGCCTAGTTCCCAGAATGTTTTTAAATCTGTGTGCATTATAGAGAATAAATGGTTGTATGGTACATATTGGAGTTATAATGCTATAAACCGCTGGTTCTCAGTCTTCGTAAGGCTGTGACCCTTTAATACAGTTGCTCATGTTGTGGTGACCTCCAACCATAAAATTGTCATTGCTCCTTCATAACTGTAACCTTGCTAATATCTGTTTTCAAATGGTCTTGGGTGACTCCTGTGAAAGGACTGTTGAAACCCTCACAGACTGAGAACCACTGCTATAAACCAAAGACCGAGCCTTCCATCATACCTCAGTAAGTACCACGGCCCTACCAACATTCTGCTCCGACTTCTGCCCTCCTGTGCTATGAGACAGTGTGTTGTTGCTTGTGGGTTACTGTTATCTGCCGGCTCTAAGAATCCAGCATATCTATATGTAAGGGTTTTCTTAGTCTTGGGAAAATGGGACTGATCTTGGGGAGCAAACAGTCAGCTTGGTCTATCCAAATACAATGGCTCATGGAGTTTTACAAATAACTTGTTTACCCAAAAGCTTTTAAGTTATTCAAATCTAAGTCATACGAGGAGCTATAGGGAAAGAAAATGCTTTTACTACTGCTACATGTATCTTCAGCTACAGAATGGAACAGATTGCAAGAAAGCTGCAAGTAGGAGAACCTAGAAGATGAGCCTAAACAACTCATTTTGTTTTAGAAAGAGACAAAAAAAGTGGTTCCATGGTATGCTTAACTAGTAATCTCAAGCCAATGGCTTTTCTACACAGCTGTAGAGAAGCAATAAAGTGTGAGTCTCAGACATTCTCCTTTAAAAAAAAAAAAAAAGAAGGTCAATTTCTCAAGGTGATGCTTGCACTTTTTTTTTTTATCTATGCCTTCTAAAAAAGTATCCTAGAAAAAAAAAAAGTATCCTAGAAGTCTTCTGTAGGGCTAGAAACTGATGAGTGGGGAAAATGTTGGGGGGAGGGCACTTCAGTTTCAACACTTGCTTTTCTTCACATCCATCACCTATATTCAGCCAGTAGAATCATCTGGGCTCTGACTGTGCTTTCCAGGATAACTATTTGCTCTTTTACCCAATCAGATTAAAATATGCCAATATATTTCAATGAATAGGCTGCGATTTTTAAAGATGTTACAATCAATCTTCATCCTTTCTCCCATCCGTGGGTCAAAAGAGATGGGTGGGCACCAGCTTCCAGACCTTTGGAAGCAATGTGGCACAGTCTTCCCTCTGTCCCCAAAGTCCACTTCTGTGACAGTTTGGGCAAAATTAGACTCACTAAAGACAACTACAATTTCAACTCCAAATCCAATTCCAAAACTTTATGATGTTGGTGGTGATTACAGAGTAATGAACAGGCTACAGTTTACGGTGGTGGGAAGCGGTGGCCAGTGTTTTGACTGTATTTTTTTTTTTTAAACCACGATCGCATTCACTAGACTGGAATCTAGCCCTTACTACTTCTGTTTTATAATACGTATATGACTTAAGAAAACAGAAAATATGAACGGCTTTCTTGTTTAGTTACAGGACTTCTGTTACCAAGTTTGACTGATTTGGTTATAGTTTTTAAATTATTTTTCTGGGTTAAAGAAAGTTTTCCCTAAGGTCTGCAGTTTATATTAATAGCCCCTTTCATAAATGTAATGCAACTGTCTCTAACACCTCCAAGAACATTCAGAAACGCTCTCTGCTCCAGTTAGAAAATGCCATGGGAGTTCCAAGAATAGAAAGCATCCACTAGGGCATTTTAGCACTCGATTGACAGAACTTGGCTCAGGCGTGCACAGCAAAAGTCTTTCAAACTGTCGTTTTTTTTGCCTCAAGACCGCTCGTACTTTTACACTGCGTTGAACTGCCTTAAGGTTACTTTTTAAAAGAGGGGAAAAAAATGTGCAAAGCCACGATTCTTTATAATAACTATTAAACTGGCTTCAGACAGCAAAAACTCACTGAGAAGTCAAGATCACCTTTTCAAATCTCATGCTCTGTTGAATCGCAATAGGGAACACAGAGGGAAAGCAGTCTGTCTCCAGGTACTGATTCAGGAGGTAGACTCCAAGGTACACATCTTCCTTGACCGGCAAGAACACTCCCGGGCAAGAAATCTTTAAAAGAAGAGGAGGACAATCAGGGTTTGTTTTTGTGCAACGGGGCCGTCTCTCTCCTGGCCTCCCACAGCTCTGAAATGACCCCCATCGCTGCATCCTCCACCGGCCCCTCCAGGCACCAGCATCCTCCCACCTCTCCTCAAGCTGGATGTCCCGGTTCCCTCCCACGTTTCCGCCAGGTGTCACAATCGCGCTGTGCGGCGCCTCGGCCCGCCCTCCGGGATGGCAGTGCGGAAGCGGAAGAGGCTGCCGGGCCGGGAAGCCTCTCTCGTGTGTGGCCGGGTCCCCGGGACGGGCCGCCCGCCGCGATGCCGAGCCCCCGGAGGACCATCGAGGGACGGCCGCTGGGCGCCTCGGGCGGGAGCAGCGTCCCGGGCAGCCCGGCCCACGGCGGCGGCGGCGGCGGCGGCGGCGGCAGGTTCGAGTTCCAGTCGCTGCTGAGCTCCCGCGCCGGCGCGGATCCCGCCTGCGCCCGGCTGCGAGCGTCCGACAGCCCGGTGCACCGGCGCTGCTCCTTCCCGCTGGCCGCCGCGGGCCCAGCGCAAGTGGCCCCGGCCCCGCCGCCCGAGGACGACCGCATGAACTTGAACCCATCCTTCCTGGGCATCGCCCTGCGCTCCCTGCTGGCCATCGACCTGTGGCTGTCCAAGAAGCTGGGCGTGTGTGCCGGGGAGAGCTCGGCCTGGGGCAGCGTGCGGCCCCTGATGAAGCTGCTGGAGATCTCGGGCCACGGCATCCCCTGGCTGCTGGGCACCCTCTACTGCCTGCTTAGGAGCGACAGCTGGGCCGGGCGTGAAGTGCTGATGAACCTGATCTTCGCCCTGCTGCTGGACCTGCTGCTGGTGGCTGTCATTAAAGGGCTGGTCCGCAGGCGCCGACCGGCCCACAATCAGATGGACATGTTTTTCACCCTCTCGGTGGACAAGTACTCCTTTCCCTCGGGCCATGCCACGAGGGCCGCCCTGGTGTCGCGGTTCATCCTGAACCACCTGGTACTGGCCATTCCACTGAGGGTGCTGGTGGTACTGTGGGCCTTCGTCTTAGGTCTCTCCAGGGTCATGCTTGGGCGGCACAACGTCACTGATGTGGCTTTTGGCTTTTTGCTGGGCTACATGCAGTACAGCATTGTGGATTATTGCTGGCTGTCACCCCACAATGTTCCGCTCCTTTTTGTACTGTGGAATCAGCAGTGACACCATCTCATTGATTGTTGGCACCAGGAGGTCTGAAGGTTTCCACCTTCGAGGATTTTGACCTAAGCCAGAGCCATCCAGTTGCCCCTCAGACATTTCAGGCACCTTTGGGAATTCTGGAATCCCACTGTCTCGACATGTTCCTAGGCCGGAGCAAATGCTGCCTGTTACTGAACACAGCCATACCAGAGAAAGAAAGTTTATTGTGTATGTATTCACAGCTGTTTTATCAGGAAGACAACTGCAGAGAAATCAAGCTGGCTGATTATATGATTGCTATTTATTTAAAGTTGACAGTGTTAATTAGAAATACTCCCCCCCCCAAAAAAAACATTGTTATCACTTGTAAACTGAATTTTAAGAGACGTGAACTTCCAGATAAACCATGTGCTATTCTCACCCTTTCCCTGCGGCAGATTTTAAACAGTATTTTTAAAGTTTAAGGCAGATTTTCCCAGATTTTTCTCTCTGAACATGTGTTGCCATAATGGAAGCTTTTTCCTTATCCTGATTCCTTAAGATCCTCCCTCTGTGGGTCAGGTTGTATGAGAAGAGGGTACACGAAGTCCTTGCCTTTCTTCTCCCTATACCTCTCAAAAGGTCTTTAGAGGGTTACTTTCCACTACTCTTTAACAGTGTCTTTTGGCATTCATAGAACAAAGCAAGACGTTGAAGAAGACATACTCAAAAAAGTGGGCTTGTCTAAGGTTCCCACAGAAATGTAAGTATGAGACTACTCATTCATTCCCTAATTCTGTTGACAGCCAGGAGCAATGCATACCAGGGGTCCACGAAGCTGAGCTGCTGGGGAATTCGGGGGCGCTCAGTAGAGTCTGGAAGCAGGCAGAGCACAGACACCAATGGCCAGGGGCAGGAGGCGAAGCCCTGCTGCTTATCATCTGCGGAACAGAGCAAATGGTCCTCTGCTAAGTAAAAAATGGGAAGGCGATGTGATTCTCTTCAGTGGCCTGCATAGGTTTCTGTGTGTCCCGCAAGGATGGCGGTAGGCTGTCATCCTCCTTTCAGTTCCGCTTGGTGGCATCGAGCACATTTTAGGTAACAGTACTTAGCTAGAAATTCTTCGGGACAGCCTGCTGCCCTGCATGAGCGCTGGGTCTGACTCCTAAATTTCTGTTTACATTGAAAGCTGTTCGTTCATGGTGCCTCCCCCAGTTATAAGACCAAAGATGACCAAATAATGTGGTAGCCTCTGATTACTGTCTGACCTAAAAAGACCAAACAGCGTATTGCTGTAAATCTGTAAATGCTGCTGTGTCTGGGAAGAAAAC
Source organism: Meriones unguiculatus (assembly GCF_030254825.1). Lineage (NCBI taxonomy): Eukaryota > Metazoa > Chordata > Mammalia > Rodentia > Muridae > Meriones > Meriones unguiculatus. The sequence goes on from NC_083349.1 coordinate 45,357,704, forward strand.
CTTTAAGGAACCTGTGGAAGTGATGTCATCAGATCATCTTAATGGCCAGTTGTTCTGGCACTTATAAATAGAAGGGGCTGTGGACTATGATGTAACGTTCAAGGATGTGGATGGACAGGACCATGGAGTAAGGCCGCGATAAACAGGTTCTCACTAGGTAGAAGCAGGACCTTTGAGAGTGGGGGTCAGGCACACCAAGAGGAACAGCTCCTTTGACAAATAAAACAAGCATTGCATTCCCACACACCCTTAACACTGACTACCTCTTCGCTTACTAGATCTGCCCAGCTGTGAGGTTCTAAGTGGTCTGAGTGTGTTGTTTAAACTTTCGGAGATCAGTTTTAATTAGAACATTCAAGCCTGACATTTCAAGTGGCAGTGTTTGCTCTTACAGTGTTCCCAAGTCGGATAACTGAGGGCCTAGCTTCTAGTTTCTTGTTAGAAACTAGAATTCTCTGGAATTCCTTATTTTGTTTGCTGGGGCCTGAGTTTGCTAGCTTTTAAAGTATAGATCAGATCAATTTACACAACTTCATGAGTAATCCTAAATTCTCTAGAGTAAAAAAACCCAAACAATTTGTTAATCACTTGTATACTGTGAAGGATGCCTTTAAAAAAATCAAAATAAATTAACTGGTAATGTTGAATGACACGTGATGAAATCTTTTTTCTGCCTCACTGGGCTTCTTGGGATTCCTTCCTTTTCCTGAGCACTTGAAATTGGTAACAGCTCAACTGATAACTGCCAGCAAAAATAGAACCACCTCTGCATGCTCAGTGAGTTTGCTGGTTGCCTGACATACGGTGCCCGATTCACATCGACTTGTAACTACGGCCTAAGCCCCTGGAACGGGGAGGCCAAGCTCCATGCCGGTCTCATCCTTCCTTCCTTGTAAGTGGGAGGGCGGGAGCGTGAAACAAGAGGGGTGACTGACTCCCAGAGAAGCGCAGAGGCACCGTGCGTGGCCCTGCACCTCAGTTTAGAAGGAGGTGGATTATTACAAAGTGTTTATTGTCAGGTTGAAGTTAGCAACTCAAAGCTAACGTGAACAGCTTTGATTCCTAGAGGCAGAACATTACCAAAAGTGGAGCTGTAAAAATTATATATTCTTTGGTTACTTTAAAAAAATTTTTTTTCAAATCCTTTCACAAAGTTTTTATCTTTAAATCGAAAATCCTACCCGAACCTAAGTCAGGATTGTTTTGAAGAAGCTAAGGGGCATGTTGGTTTTGGAAAAAAAGGATAAAAGACGGAACAGATTGAACTGAATTAAAGCCTGAAGAGGTCCAAGGGAGACAAATGTGCAGAATCTTTGGGATAGGTTGCCCTTCTGTCCAAAAGCCATGGCAAAAGTGATGTGTGTGGAGTAAGCGGAGGAGATGGAGAACATGGGGTTAACGAGGCCGGCTCGCAGGTGTCTTACCGCCCGGATTTGGAGCTCCACCACCACCTCCAGAGGCATCCTTCCCTGTGTGGCCGAACGAAAGATCCTTTTCTGCTGAGCCGTGAATCGATTATTTCTTAGTTTTCATCAAGGTGAGTGTTTTCCAGAAGCTTCCCTGACACAACCCCCCATCCTTTTGTTTCCCCCTCAGTCCCCAAGCCCAGGTCCCTCCCACTGTGACGGGTACCTCCACCGAGCTCTGGAGTGTAAGCTTCCAGAAGGCGGAAGCATCAGGTTGCTAAGGACTCTCAAAGGCTCAACCTTCTTCCCTGGAACTCTTGAGAGGCCAAGGAGGCGCAGGCGCGCTTACGCTCTGCTGGCAATCTGAGGTGTTGTCAGCCTCCCTGGTGGTGGCTAGGCCCAGTGACTGTCTAAGGGCCTGGGAACCTGTCAGCAGATGCCAAGAGTTGTTTGGGTTTTTGTTGTTATTTTTTTTTATTTCTGTCTTTCCCTGGACGCACTATGGCCCCAGTTATTGTACTCAAATATTTAACAGTTTCTATCCCCGAAGCAGAATGAGCTCATAGCTATGTCCTGTGACCATTTCTATTTAGCATAGTTACCTGTTCCCTAAGGGACTGCCTTATTATTAAATGTCTCCTTCTTTGCCCCAGAAATCATGCTCACCGTCAATAAGAAATTGAATAGTGTACTGAATTACAAGTAGGTCATTTCTAAAGAGACTTAAGTTAGGAATCTCAGGCCTACGAATGAAATTGTCAGCTCCTCTTCACTGCACTGGCCGGCCTTCCCGAGTAGTTTAAGGCAAGCATTGAATTGCACTGTCTCCCAGGGGCTAGCTGTTGGATTTGCCAGAGCAGCAGTTACGCTATAAACCAAGTGACGGCAGAGTAAGCGTTCTTCACTGACGAGAGAAATGACATTTTCCCATTATATATAATTTTAAAACAACTGCAGACAGGAGGGGAATGTGGCTGTTTTAGCCAATCCAAAATTTTCTGGAAGGCCAACATTAAAAAAAAAAAAATAAGTCAATACATAATAGTCATTAAAATTAGGGCTGGACCCTGTGGTTGAGTTAGTAGTGTTTGCCTAGTGCTCATCAAAACTCTCTTTGATTCTTGTCTGCATTCCTAGCACTGGAGAGGTGAGGCAAGAGAACCAGAAATTCAGAATCAGCTAGGAATATCTAATGAGTGTGAGGGCAGCCTGGACTACTTGAAACCCTGCCTCAATAAAACAGAATTTAAAATATTGTCTTGATACCTTACATGGGGAATCTCTGTAGTTGGAAATGGTACAGGAAGATGTCCCTAAAAGATAAACCGCTGAACATATTCCCTTCAGTAGCTATAGTTCATTTCTCTGTAAAAGAAACCACAGTGTAATGAAGACTTCAGCACTACATGTATACCCAGTTCCTAATCGCTCTGTGCACAATGACATATGGAGGTGGGTGCCCAGCTCTCAGATGACCAGAGCACAGATATGTCACAACAGCTGACTGGTATAAGACCTGTGATACTCTTCACACGGATATCACCGATGATAATACTAACACTGTGTCAAATTTATAGTTACATTTCTAGAGGTAAAGTAGGAGGGAGGAATCCATTCTCTTTGAAGGTCTAAAAAAGAGGTGGGCATGTTGCGTGTGGTCATTTCATGGCCACAGTCATTCTTTGAGGAAGATGTTCTATGTGTTTTACAGTTTCGGGCTCTGAGGCCAAACAGCCTTTACCCCAAGGCTACATAACCAGCCAGAACACTCATATCGAAGTCCAGGGGCCCTCTACCTCACTGCCTCCACAACAGTTATTGTGGAGGTTATTGTTATTGGTCCCTGGAAACACTGTCCCATCTGCAGCTCCTTGTTTCTGAGTCTGTCCACCTCTTGATATTATCAGACTCTGTTGATATTGCTAGCCTCAATGGAACAGAAGAACCCCGAATTCTTCTGATTTCCCTTCGACTATCTACCACTCTTTTTGTCGGTGTTTTCTCTCCTTTCCCTGGCAAACTAGTATTTTTAGACCCCTGTTTAACTCACTGTCTTTTATCTAGGTGACACTCAGTATAAACACTGATAATCACATCTACAGAAGTTTACACATGCCACCCAGATCTCTCTTTAGCTCTCTAGAATTATTTTTTCCCCCACAATGGTCATCTCAGATTCCCAGATGCCACACATGTGGAAGTTGCTACGTGTGTAATGTCTGAAACACAAGTTTGCAAACTATTTAATCAATGATGCTGCCACCTCAGCTGGAGACTGAGCAAAAGCCATTCAAGGATTGGTTTGTCACCAAGTTAAGTCAAAAGAATGGCTTCATCTCCAATGTAGGCACCTGCACTGGGTTGGATTTTCATAACAAACCTAGACATATCTGGGAAGGGCTTTCGATTGAGAAACCTTCATAAGACTGGCCTGTGAGCAAGCCTGTGCGGGTATGGACTTGATTAACAATTGATAATAAAATCTATCCCACAGTGAAATGCACCATCCCTGGGCAGGTAGTCCTGAGTTGTTTAGGAAAGCAAGCTGGCAAGCAGTGTTCCTCCATGACTTCTGCTTCAGTTCTGCCTCCACAATTCTGCCTTGAGCTTCTGCTCTGACTGGCCTCAGTGGCGGAATGTGACCTGAGAGCTAGAAGATAAAATAAGCACTTTCCTCCCCAAGTTGACTGTGTACAGAGTGTTTTATTATGTGAAACCATATGTGAGGAAACACATATTAGTGGGAATGGAAATAAATATAATGTATGAGGATTCAATGTTTACTATAACAAATTTCTGTATCCCCAAGGCCTTAAAATTTTATTATCAGCCAGGCATGGTGGCATACACCCACCCACACATGATGGCATTAATCCCAGCACCAGGGAGGCAGAGGCAGGTGGATCTCTGTGAGTTCTAGGCCAGTCTGATCTACGGAGGGAGTTCCAGGTCATTAAAAACAAAACAAAACAAAACAAAAAAACCTTTCAGTTGTGTGGTTCAACAGGCTAACTTGTATCATATTGGGCAAAAGTTTAGGTGACAGGAGGGTATACTCCTGGTACCTTTTAGTTCTGTTGCATTTCCAGCTTTTGTGGGTTGCTAGTATTCCTTGCTCCCTTCTTCCATCTTCAAAGCCAGCGATATGAACGATATCAAATCAAGTGTTGCTCATGCTGCCTTTGTTTTGACACTGATCTCCTTTTTTTATGATCATTGCGTTTGGCTGAAGGAAGGTTTAAAAGCACTTACTGCTCTTGCAGAGGACCCGAGTCTGGTTCCTGCCACCTAGAAGCTCTGATATCTCTGGCCTCACTGGTACTGCATTCATATGCATGTACCCACACACATACAGACATATACACATACAGACACATACACATACAGACACATACACATACAGACATATACACATACAGACATATACACATACAGACATATACACATACAGACATATACACATACAGACACATAATTTTTAAAAGGCATGTGCACACACTGGGACCACTCAGAAGATCTGGTTAACAGCCTTATTTTTACCTGAAACCTCAATATCCCCTTTATTATGTAAAATAGCATACTTTCCGTCTCCATAATTTGGATATGGACATCTCTGAGGACCATTAATCCGCTTACAATATACAGCTTCTCTAGAAAGTGATGTGATAATGTCTATCAGAATTTTTAATTTGGTTCAGTGTTGCTGCTGCTAAGAATTTATCCTGTGGATATACCTCATAAAGAAACCACGAGGATATATGCTACAACATTAAGATTGAAAAAAAAAAAAAGAATCAACCAAATGTTCATTAAGTGGAATCATATTAAAGCTGATTGATACTAAGCGCCATGAAAAAAGATGAAGCAGAGCTGTGAATTTTATCAGTAAACAATTTCTAAGAAGAGAAAAATACCTCTAATAGGCTTCCATTTCAAAGAGAATGAAAATACACCAGTATAGGTATTCCTGGGGCAAGGCGGGTGGCTCACTAGAGAAGCCATACGGTATACCTTTGGAAAGAGCTTCAGATAGAGCGGGCAAAGGGAATCTCTCTTTTCATTTAATACCCTTAGGTGCTGCTAAGCAGCATTTTCCCCAACAACTTCCACTACTGAATCCCAAAAAACAAAACAAAACAGAAGAGAGAAGCCTCAACACCTAGGAAAGAGCAAGAGCCCTTGCTCTGACAACGGTTGCGGCCGTAGCCTGTGTGTCACACGTCACAAAAGCGCCCACTCGAATGTGTCTGCCACTTCCACTTCCAGGGCAAGGGATGGTACCCTGTGGACCCCAGGTGTTTCAGGAGGCCCACACCCTGAAACAGTAAGCAACCTTTCCCGCATATTTAGACATGCGTTGTTCCAGAAGAAAGCCGGCTGCTTTCTTCAGATTTCCAAGGGATTATTAGTCACATGGGGTGATCGGGCCACTGCTGAGGGCTAGGTGAGCTCTCTAACATCCGGTTAGTTCCCTGTGTAAAGCGTGTGGAGTAGGGGGCCACCTGGGATGTCTAACAAAATGTGTTAGGAGAGAGGCCTTCTCTTCTCCATCACAGTTACACCTTCTTATGAAAGCTAGATGTCTCTCTGGAGACAGCTATATGCCATAAGAAGTGATTGAAAGACCTTTAAAGTACTGTTCTAACCCATTTATTTATGTCCGTATTCCGTGGGCTGATTTGTTAGGCCCCACAGTTCTCCATGCCAGTGAATTCTCCTCTGGTAAGCGTGATTAATGCCAGAAGATTGAGTTTCCAAAGTGAGCTATTATCAGTGCAAATACTGATAATAGCAAATGAAAAATACCTGCTTGAGAGAGAGAGGGGGAAAGAGAGACCAAGATCGTGAGACAACCTTGATTTTCTCAGCAATAATGCATTTCATTTCCAAAACACTAATTTTATTGTTTTTGTGCATAAACCCAGCCTTAGGATAGAAAAAAGCCCTTTATCTTATATCCATCTTTTCTCAATCTTTCTTTAAAACATTTTGTTTTGTTTTTTTTAACAATTCAGCTTTCTTACAGTCTAATATGTCAGGAAGAAATTGTTCCTTTCTTTTACTCTGAAGAAATAAATGAACTGCACCTGGCTCTTTCCTTGGTTTTAACAAATTGTATATAGATGAAATTTATATCTTAAAAATGGTTAACAATTGCACCCTTTAGGGAACTGCCCAAGAAGGATCAGGTTGTTCCTTACCTATATGGACCCACTGAACAGCTCTAATTTGTTTGGATGCAAAAAAGAAAAAAGAACAGTGGTCTCAAGCCAGGAGGTGGTAGCACAAGCCTTTAATACAAGCACTTGGGAGGCAGAGGCAGGCAGATCTCTGAGTTTGAAGCCAGCTTGGTCTACAGAACATGTCTCAAACAAACAAAGAACAGCAATGTCAATGTCAGGCAGAAACTGGCAATTTGAATATTACTTAAGAATACAGCATTCTCAGCCAGAGCTATAAAAGAGACCCTGCCTCAAAAACCAAAGCAAACCAAACAACAAAAAAGAATACTTGGTTCTCCAGAATTTAACACCACCACCCCTCCCCCCCACCCCTGAGTTTTGAAAATGCTTCCAAGGAAAGAGCAAATTAAAACCAAAAGGCTTTTAACAACCTTGAAGCCGTTTGGGATCTGAGCCTAAACATGGGCTGTATTTAATATAACTGCTTTAGTATTTGTGAACCAGACTAGTGCTACACTCTGGCTTGATCTGGATTCACTGACATTTGTGGATCAACAAATGATGACACCCAAAGTCTTCCTTGAGGACAGTGGCTGGAAGCTTGTACTATAACCTCTGCAATTGGAAAGTCTTTTTCTTTTTTTTTCCTTTTTTTTTTTTCATAAAAATTAGCTTGCTGATTAGTAGGCAAATTACAACATAATCCAATTCGTAACAAATTTTATTTTCCAACATAAGAATATAAAAGAGTATGATGAAGTTCCAAAAATGTTTTATTATTATTTTTTTAGTATTTAGGGCTAATGAAGTGACTCTGTGGGTCAAGGCATTTGCCACCTGAACCTAGCAACCTGAGTTCAATCACTGGAGCCCACCCCTGTAACAGTGGAAGGAGAGAACTCATTTCACCTTTAGCCTTCACTCTTGCACATCTTGGCATTCACACAGAGAGAGAGACACACAGTAATACATATATTACTCTGCCTAGGCACAAGATTTGTGCCTGAAGTCAGCAGTGGTTCACAGAGGGGCTTCTCGTACTGCTATAGATTCACCCCTTCATCACCTGAAACGCTAGCTGATTTCACTGATGCGGAAGGCTGGGGAACCTTTGGCACATGTAGCCTACTAAGGGAAGTGGGTCTCTGCAAGTGGGCCCTCTAGGTTGTCTGTGTCTCTGGTTCCGCCCAAGCCATCCCGATCTGCCAAGACGTGAGGGCTTCCAGCTTCTCGGACCTCCCTCCATGTGCCGGCTCAACATGATGGACTGTTGCCCCTGAAACTGTGAACCAAGAGAAGCCCCTAATCCCTGAAGTCCTTTCTGTTGGGTATTTTATAACAGCAATGAAAAGGCAACAGAGACTTGTCAAGAACATACCTCTCTATGTCCCCATTCTGCCTTCTTTTGCCTTTATTTAATCCTGTTTCCATCCATCCTTTGTCATTTCCATTCCTTTGTGCACTGTGTATGCACTGAAAACTACTGTTTATCAGGCTCAGATCTGAGCAACACAGGTGTGAATAAGAAACCACCTGTGGCCATGTGGAGTTTACATTCTAGTGAGAGAAGAAATAATAAGAACAGAAAAAGATGGTATAATGAATAACAAGAAAAAACATAGAAAGTGGTAAGGTGAAAGTTCACACATTAGAAAGGGGGGTAAAAACCTGATTTAGGCTCAGTGGCCAGGCTAGCCTCCCTAACTGAATGATGTTTGACCTATGAGAAGCAGGGAGGGAGTGCGTGGCTTTCCCCAGGTTTTACTGCTTTTATAAGTTTGGGAGCCTGGGCTTGTGAATCTTGTAGCTTGTGAAACTTAAGCTTCTGAGTCCTAGAATGTCCTTCCTTTTGGGGGAGAAGGGAACACTTTATTATTATTATTACCATTATTATTTTAGTTTTTCAAGACAGGGTTTCTCTGTGTAGTCTTGGCTTTCCTGGACTCACTTTGTAGACCAGGTTGGCCTTGAACTCACAGAGATCCACCTGCCTCTGCTTCCCAGAGTGCTGGGATTACAGGAATGTTTAAATTTTAAAGAAATAGTTCACATTTGGAAATTAAGTTTTAAATATTTATAATACATTTAAGCAGTGATGTCCAAACTGCAGATAGACAATATGAGGCTGAAACAGGGGCTAAGGCCAAGGCTTAAGTTCCAGCGTGGGAACTGTTAATACCCGGATGTTATTTAAAGCGACAGTGATTGACAAGATCCTCCCCTCCCCCAACACACATAATCTAAGGATTTCTGAAATTAGAGGTCAACTGAAGAGAAGGAAAGAAAGGAGAGCAACTTAGAACTTACAATGAACCCTGCGTTGGCAGAGAGCTGGTTTCCTTGCCAGGCACCACTCAAAGCATTTTGTGGTTTCAAATAAATAACGAGGGGGAAAATGTTTTCATTTTCTCTAGACTGTTACACTTTCCACCTTGACACTTTATACTTGGCCTCAACAGGGGTTGAGTGAAATGCTTTTCAGCTTTTAGTTATGATTATAAAGCTATAGGTTCGGAGGAAAACCTTCCATCAGCACAATACAAGGCTAAATAGTGAAAGGCTAAGTAGGTCCATCCCTAGCCTATATATCTTCTAAGAATTTTACATACATACACATATATACATACATGCATACAAACACGTTGCCTTTATAAAAAAAAAACCCATAAGTTCTCCCTCTACATAATCTAATTCTGCAACTCAACTTCCTTAATTCAGTGCCCATCTATGCAGCCCAGGGTGGTTGTAAACTTGATAATGGTCGTGCCTCAGCCTTTTCCAGGATTACAGACCACATCTAGTTCATTTAGAGATATTTCCGTATCAGCACACTTAGATCTACTCTTCCATCGCTTCTATTTATTTATTTATTTATTTTTCTTTTACCACCCCAAAACATCTTTGTAGATAAATCGTTGGATATTGCTTAAAAATACTGTTGGATATTTTCCTGCTCACGAAATAGCAGAACTGACGCGCATAAGCTTCCAATGTCCCAGAGCATCTCTGGCAGCATTCTTCTCCTGTGTTGGTCAACCATTAGGATTAACCAACCTTTCGAGTTTGCCAACTGGGCTAAGGCAGATAGATAGCTCAGTGGGTAAGAGTGTTATTCGTGCCCTTAGTTCAAACACCCGGCAATCATGTAAAAAGCCTGCCCCTGTAACCCAGCCCTGTAAGAGGACTGTGACAGACGGCCCATGGGGCTTGCTTGGTGCCAGTCTAGAGTTCTCCAAGCTCAGTGAGAGATCTTGTCTCAAGAGAGTAAATAACAGTGAAAAATGATAGCTCTGGACTACTCCTGTGAACCTCCCCCCCCCTCTCTCTCTCTCACACACACACACACACACACACACACACACAGTTTGCCAATCAGAGGCTGGAAGACTGATGTTCTGTTGTCTTATCTGATTATGAGTAGACAACAGGCCTGATAAACATACAGGCTGCCAAGAGTCGCCAGATCTTAGAAGTCCGTTTCGCTCTCCCTGGTTCTGGAAATTGAAATCAGGGCATTGAGTGCGCTAGGCAAACACTCTATACCATAGGAGTACATTCCCAGTCCCTGGGACTGTCTCCTAAAATGTGTTCTCCATCCACTGGAGAACATTCTCGTCTCAAAAAAAGAAAAGGGGCAGCGAGCGCACGGATCTTCACGGTTCTACAAGGTACGAAAAGACAGGAAGCCCTCCGATATGTCTACTACCTGTCTCAATTCTTCACAAACGTGTTCGCTCCAATGTTTTATTTTTAGTGTCCTCCTCCCGCTGTACCAAGGTTTGCAGAACTGCCTGGTCTGCAAGCCTGGTCTGGTGACTTGAAGTTAGAGGAAAGTTGGCTCTGCTTCCTAAAACGCTCCCCTCCGACACCGGCCTAGACTGCTGCCCACGGAGGAGCTGAAGTTTTGGAAAAGCGGAGGAACGAGTCGGAACTCGCCTTGACCGCCAGGGCACGAACCCGCACTAACCCTAGCCTCCAGAGCCTTCACCTCCAGACCTCCGCCCTGAGCTCACAAGCGGCCACGCCCGGCCACGCCTACCGGAAATGACGCCGCGACCGGCTACTTCTTCTTCCGCAGTCCGCCGGAGGCGCGGCCCAGGCCTGCTCCGGGCGTGCGTCGGCTTAGCCGGCGGCAGAGGGATTCTGGGTAACGACCGTGCCCTGCGGGGTGGCTGGCTCCGCCCAGCAGGTTCCACTCACGCCAGGGCCGTTGGCGGTGGCGGTTGTCCTGGCCTGACCAGCGGGACATGGAGCAGCCGTGGCCGCCGCCGGGCCCCTGGAGCTTCCCGAGGACCGGCGGGGAGACCGAGGAGGAGAGCGACGTGGACGTTTCCCCCTCTTCTTCCCACTATCCGCCGGCCCCGGACGGCGGCGCCCAGGTGAGAGCGGCCTGCGTCCGGCGGGGGAGTCGGGGGCGGGTGTGTCTGGGGAATGTCCGCGGACATGGCGGGGGAAGGGGGCGGGTGCCCGACGCCAAGCCACCGCTCCCGAATCGTCTTTGGCGAGAGCGGAGGCGGCCACGCGTGCGCCCCCGACCTCCAGGTCCGCACACGCTGGTCCCCCCGCCTCGGCCAGAGCTTCCCCGCAGACCCTGGTGTCAGCTCGGGCTGGGTAACGTTGACCCTTTGTCCTCCCGTGCGTGCCTCCCCCCAGCCTCTCTTGCAAGCTCCAGCCACTCGGTGCACAGTTGACGGGAACAGTGAGTGATTGTGCCGCCGCTCTCACAGCACACCGAGTCCTGACATAAACATCTCACGTGCTCTTTCCCACGCCGGCGTCTCAGCAAATTCTGTGAGCCTCGCTGTCGACGCTGGTACACACCTCCGTTTCGCGCAGTCGTGCTGTCTGCGTTCACAGTTTCGTTCCGCGTCGGTCTTTCCAGTGAATACAGACAGCCACGGAACTGGCTTTTCTTTCAGACTTTCACCCGAAGTTTCCGATACTACTTGCGTGTTTTTTTTTTTTTTCAACCCAGCTTTTCTGCCTCAGAAACTGCCAAGGTTTCCCTGAGAGTGCTTATACACATCACCTTGTCTTGACTTCTCATCTGGGTGTGTTTTGAACCAAATCTCAAGAGCACAGACGAAAACACTAATCCTTGTCAATGAAACTGATTGTAGACGTCTGATTTCTAGGTGTTTTTGCAAAATGTGGTACAGCAGTGTAACAATTAATAGCAGTTTTTTTCCTGAATAAAGATGACCAGTTTAAATTGCCTGCCGACAAGTGTATGATGATGGTGTTTGTCAGCCAGCTGAATTAATTGGGCTCACACACAGTATGCTGTTTCATAACCACAGGCTGTGTTCATCCAACTGGTCATAGAGAAAGTGAGGCAAAGTGAGGGTTGATCAGTAGTCACCTACTAATTATGGCTCACTAGTGTCATCTGTGTATACATAGTATCACAGATGGAGAAAATGAACAATTGCTGGGGTCAGTTGAAACAGATGCGAGAGGGAAAACCATCTCAAGAATTTCAGTGCGCTGGGGTTGAATCAGACCCAACCCAAGAAACTCGGTATTTAAAAACTACTTATTTCACCTGTGCATTTGTTTAGGCGCTGGGGCTTTAAAAGAAGCTTCTCTTGCCATCGTTAACTGAGATTTCCCCAGGTTGTAGAGAAGGATAGTGGCAGACTCCCCACTAGAACTCATAACTCCTAGTCCAGTGCTTTTGTTTTTTGTGTTTTTTTTTTTCAACTTCTTCACTGCCTATTTGGAGAAATACTATAAAATTTTATTTGGATGAGAAGGCCTTTAAATGGTGATAAAATTTGCAAAGTCATTACTACTAAGAACATAATTATTACAAGACTACTTATGTGTCTTGTTAGCCTAGGACTTAACTTTGGGGTTGAAATATTTAAAAAAGAATAAAATGTTTAATCAATCAATGGGCTTTTAAAAGCCACCTTAAATTGCTGGCTTAATTTTTACCAAATATATATGAGAGAGAGAGAGAGAGAACAGAGAGAGAGAGAACGCTATCTCAGTGTAACTCAGTATAACAGTTGCCTTTTGTGTGAAAAGGCAAACCAGAATTTGGAGGTCCTATTTGAGAACTTTTTACATTTTTTTTATTTCTTTTTTCATTAACTTTTTTATACAATATATTTGGATTATTTTTTTCACTCCCCAAGCTCTTCCCAGAGCCTCCTCACCTCTCTATCCACCCAACTTCATGTTCTCTCTCTCTCTTAAACAACAACAAAAATCTACCCAAATGAAAATCAAAATAAACAAGCAAAAGACCAGTAAGACTAAATAAATAAAGTAAAAATAATTTTAAAATGCTAATATGAAACAGAAACCCACGGAGTTCCTTGTGTGTTGGCCAACTACTGTTCAGCATATAGCCTGCCCTGGAGCCGGTTGATGACATTCCACTGAAGAAAAGTGGTTTTCCTTTTCCAGCAGGTATCAGTTGCAAATTGCTTCTTGGTTAGGGGGTGGGGCCCATGTCTACCTTCCTATCAGTATTGGGACCGGCTGGCTTGCTCTTTGAGAACTTTTGATGTAAAGTTGCACCAGTACACTTTAATGACAACAGTTTCCTTGCAGAGTTTTTGAACATTTAAATTATGTCCTTCTAAACTTTTCTATGAGCATGGGTTAAAATAAGACCTAATCTGGGCTCAAGATGTGGTTTAGCAGAGAGCACATGCCTGACATGGGTTCACTTCCCTGTGTTGCTTTTATTTTTATTTTTTTGAAGACTCAATTACTTTGTCATCTCAATGCTTGGTGGGTAGTATGACCAAATAGTATATGGTAGTCTATGGAGAATAATTTAAATATAAAAAAATTCTTAGAGTCGGTTTGATTTGACAGATATTTGCTTCTTTATAATTAGAAAGTGCAAGGTACCCCATTTATTCATAACTGCACTTCTTGCTATAACTTTGTCTCTTACAAATTTTCTGGCTCTATTTTAAAGTATCGTTGCTTTATAATTTTTTAAACAATTGTTTTATTATTTTATGTATATGAATGTTTTTGCTTGCATGCATGTGTGTGTACCCATGTGTCCTGCTGCCTGCCAAGGTCAAAAGTGAGTGTTGGATCCCCTAGAGCTACAAATGATTGTGAGTCACCATGTACATGCTAGAACTAGAACCCGCTTGTCTGCAAGAGCAACAAGTGCTCTTAACCACTGAGCCAACTCTCCAACCTCATAATTTTTCTAGTGTATCAGGAAGTAAAAATAAACGTTTCACGTGGTTATTTAGAGACATGGTGGTATCTGGTCTGTAGGAAACAGGATAGCAAGTGTCCACATACACCCTGTAAATCTTGAATGTGCCTGGAAACTCAGAAAGGAGGGCATGTTTACTAGCTGCCTCACAACAGTTTGTTCAAGAAGTAAAGATGATTCATGTAACAGTTATTAAATTATAGCTTCATACAAAGCTGGGAGTCAGAGAGAAAAGCATGTATTATGTTAAAAATACTACTATGTAAATGTGTGTACGTTGGGTTTGGAGAGAATAGATGAGAAAAGAAACGGTGTAGGGATTGGGCAGGAGGTGGATAGAGGCAGAGGGTAGTCAATGAAAAGGGCGAACAGGGTCCTGAGGGTGGGAAAAGTAAGCCAGTAAATTAAAGCAACTGGAACTGAGGCGTCCATGCTTCATGGTAATGAACTCTTAAGAATTAGCACGACCCCCCCCCCTTTATTGAAGGATTACTCTAAGAGAATGGCTAATAAAAACGTGGGATTGTATTTTTACAGTTGAGATATAAAATTAGAAAGCCTTGAACACTGATACAGGTATGGGAACAGATTGAGAACAACAATTCTCAGTAAGTAGAATGAAGTTATGCATTTAACTAGGAGATGCTAAAAAAAATGCCCTCAGCTTTTGTATTTTGAGTCAAGGAATATAAGAAACCAAGCACCCACTGCATTATATAAGTAATTATGCAGATTTTAAAATCGATCACTCGAGTAGAGCAGAATCACCAGGAGAGACTAGCTGGTACTTGTCAATTTAACCTTCTCTGTTTCAGTTAGGATTAAGTTAAGGTGTACCTCTGTGATATAACCATTTCTGATAGAATTTTCTATTAAGAACTGTCACATGACCACAGATTATGTTAACACAGAAACTGGAAGCCAATCCGTAATTGCTCTGAAGTAAAGAGTGCTCACTGCAGGAAGAACTTGTAGGTTAAAGCTATAAAGGTCTGGCTTTCAGGATGAGGTGCCATGACTGATGAACTGGACTTAAGCTCTGCTTTCCCCTGGTTAAGAATTCTGATGCTTGTTGTGGGCCAGCTGTGAGCACATCACTGACAGTTACCAGCATTTGTTGTTAGTTGTCAGGGGAGGTGCATAGATGAACAGAGAAGCTCAGAGTCAACTGATGAATGTAAACTGTAATGTAGACAAAGAATACAGATACTCTGTGTACCGAAAATGTCATGCAGAGACGTCCTTTGAGTTGGAAAACAACAAACTGTGTCATTGCCTCCACCGCCTCAGTTCGATACTAATACTGATGTTATTTTTTATTTAGATGTATAGCCATGGGATTGAGCTGGCTTGCCAAAAGCAGAAAGAGTTTGTGAAGAGCTCTGTGGCGTGCAAATGGAATCTAGCTGAAGCCCAGCAGAAACTTGGCAGCTTAGCACTGCATAACTCTGAGTCCTTGGATCAGGAACATGCCAAAGCACAGACCGCAGTGTCAGAACTGAGGCAGCGGGAAGAAGAGTGGCGACAGAAAGAGGAGGCTCTGGTCCAGAGAGAGAGGACGTGTCTCTGGAACATGGACGCCATTAGCAAGGATGTTTTTAATAAGGTATGATCTTTTGTTGGACCATAAAGAAAGAAGAAAAGGGGCTGGGTGTGTGGCTCAGAGGTAGAGCATGCAAGAGGCCCTGGGCTCCATTCCCAGATCCGCAGATGAAAAGAAAGGAAAACCAGAAGCTTCTGTAAGTCATTGTTGCAAAGCAACAGAGTCCTGTTAGAGAGCGAACATCTCCAAGCCTCTCCTCCTCCAACACGTAGGGTAGCTGAGAAGGGTAAGTCAAGTAATGTCTCATGGTGATGTGGTAGCATGGGACTGTGCTGCAGCTGAGGGGTGAGTCCTGCTATTGCTTTGCTGTCAGCTTCCGGTCGGTTTTGTATCACATGTAGTTACAGAATTTGTAAATGGAGTTGTTCAGTATACCAGCTTGAGTTTAATAAACTCAGGTGATAATCTTTTTTTTTTTTAAATAAATTTTATTATACGTTACGTAATGGCATTTCCATGCAAGTATACAGTGTACTTTGAGATGTCCAGTCCCCCTATACTCTTCCTTTATCCCTTTCTCACCCATTCCCCTTCCTGTTAGTTGCTTTTGTGCCCCTAGGTAGTTTCACGTGTTTTCATATTGTCTGTACTTTAGTGGTTTTGTATATCTATAGAAAAATCTAGGGCCCACACAGGCAATATGATTATATCTAGATGCAAATAATTCTCCTGCAGATCACATAACTTCATTCTTTTTTGTGGTTACAAGGTGCTGTGTTTTATATTCGTGTATATGTGTGTGTGTGTACTGGTGGATATTTAATCTCATTTTATTCATTTAGCTGTTGGGCATCTGTGTTAGACCCATAACTTAGCTATCGTCCTAGCTAATAAAGTAATGCTACAGCAAATTTTGATGTGTGAATATCTCTGACGTGTTAACTGACAGCCTTTCAGGTAAATGTCCAGGAGTAGCATAGCTGGGCCATATGGTAGATTTTTTTTTTTTTTCCCATTTCTTGAGAAACCTACATACTAACTTCATAGTAGCTGGATTTTTTTTTAAATTTTTTTTTTTATTACTTACACTTTATTTACAAGTAGCTGGATTTTTTTTACATTCCTACTAGTGTGTAAGTGTTTCCTATGTCTGCAGCCTTTGTTAGTTTTTGTGGTGAGATGGAATCTCAGCGTAGCTTTGATTTGCATTTCTTGGATGGCTGGTGATATCAAACATTTTTTCATATATTTACTGGCCATTCAGATTTTTTCTTTTGAGAATTGTCTGTTCACTCATTTCGTTAGCCCATTTATTTGATTAGGTTTCTTGATTTCCTGTTATTTTGGTTGTGTACTATAGTAAAAGATGTTAGGGTCTGTGAGACGGTTCAGCAGGTAATCATGCTTGCCAACAAGCCAAAAGACCTGAGTTTGATCCTTAGGACCCACATGCTGAAGTGCGAGGCGCTTGCAGTTTGTCTTCTGGCCGCCGCACACATGCTGTGGCGTGTTCACAGATGTACATGCGCACAGCATAGATATCTGCTCGTGCAAAATAGACAAGTAAATGTAGTGCAACACTTTAATCTTAAAATAGGCAGTAGACCTCTGAGGGGTTGTTTGATTGTTTTGTTTTTTGTTTTATGTGGGTTTTTTGGCCGTCTCTTTGTTTGGTGCTGCTATGTAGAAACTTTTTATATAGTCTTCTTGGTTAATTGCTGGTATTATTTCTTGAGTGACTGGAGACCTGTTCACAGTCTTTGTCTATGCTCTTATCTCGAAGTGTTTTTGTCCTTTGCTTTAGGAGTATCAGAGTTTCAGGTCTCACAGTAAGGCCTTTGATACATCTGGATGAGAGATAAGGATCTAGGTTCTTCTGCGTGTGGATATCCAATTTGGCCACTACCCCTTGAAGGGGCTGCCTTTTCTCTGATATATAACTTGTTTTTCACATCTCTTGTCAGCTGTGGCTGCATGGTAGTCTGCTGCTGCTGCTGTTGTTGTATTATGTTGTACACAGCTGAGTTGAAGTCAAGTACAGTGATGGCTCCAGTATTATCTTTTAGCTCAGCATTGTCTGGGCTAGCTGTCATCTTTTGTGCTTTCATTGGAATTTTTTTCCCCCAGTTTCTGTGAAGAAACACTGGGATTTGAGGGAGATTTCATTGAATCTGTAATTGATTTTGGTATGATAGCCATTTTCACAATATTAAATCTTCTAGTCCATCATAGGAGAGCTTTCCATTTTTCTATTGTTTTTGATTTCTTTCCTCAGGGTTTTAGGGTTTTTACTGTAGAAGATGTTTTTTACTTCCTTGGTAGAATTAGGCTTATTCCAGGGCGTTTTGTTTTTATTTGTCTGTACTTAAGGCAATCATGAGTACAGATTTTTTTTCTTATTTATTTCTCAGCATGTTATTAGTTTGTAAGCTACTAATTTATGTTAGTTTCTATCCTATTACTTTGCTGAAAGTGTATATCAGATTAAAAATTTTTCTGGCATAGAACTATGTTATTTACTAATAAGGACACATTTACTTCTTCATTTCCTATCCTGTCTTTTCTTCTGTTGTCGTATTGCTGTAAATCATCAAGCACCATATTGAATAGTGAAAGAATTAGGTACCATCATCTTGTAGGTGTCAGCCTTGACTTGTAAGTACTAGTGTTAAACAATGAAATAGACCTTTAAAATTAATAATCCACATAGTAGAGTCTTTTAAATAGTACAGTACTTCTGCCAAATCAATAGGCTTTTTGTTTGTTTGTTTTTTTAAGAAGGAATCTGTTTTGTTTTGTCATAGTTTGTGTTTTAGATGGAATTTTATTCTGTAGCCCTGGCTAGTCTGGAACTTGCTATATATATAGCCCAGGAAGACCTCAAACTCGGAGATCTGTCTGCCTCCGCTTCCCCAAAAAAAGATTTTGTGATGCTATGCCCAGGCTTGAGACTGGATCTTGCCATGTATCTCTGTCTTATTTCGAACTCATAGTCAGCAGGGCATTGTGCCGCATACCTTCAGACTCCAGCCAAAGGCAGGCTGGGCTCTGTGAGTTGAGGTCAGCCTGGTTTACATAGCTTCCAGGACAGCTGGGTCTGTAGCGGAAGACCCTGGCTCAAAAACACAAAGCAAAATAAAAATAACACTGCCAAACAGGATCACATCTCTTATGCCTCTGCTTTCAAGTGTGGAACCACTAACTGCCAAAGTTAGTTTTTTGTTGTTCGTTTTTTTTTTTTAATTACATTTATTTATGTATTGGCATATGTGTGTGTTGGGGGAAGGAGTGGGGATGGGAGGGGGAGAGAGAGCAGCTGCATGCACAAGTGCCAGCTTGCCAGTGCATGTGTGTAGAGGTCACAGAACACGTTGGTAGAGTTGGTCCTCTCTTTGCACCATATGAAATCAGTCCCATGCCCTGCCTAGCCACCTCGCCAGCCCTGAGTTAGTTTTCTTTGGAACATAATTTTGTTTCTCATTAGTGTATGGAAGCCTTAAGCTTTTACTTTTGAATCTGAAGAAATAATGGGTTTAAATTATAACAGAATCGGAAAGTTGGTTGCTGGGAAAGTGTGGAAGAGCCAGTTTAAGCAGACTGTGGAAACATTTTGGTGCTGTCCACCCAGCGTATTTATCTTTTTTTTAATAAAATAAGAAAAAAATCAGTCCATCTTACTTCATGAAGGTCAAAGTGTAACTCTAGTTCAAGGGAATCCAATACTCTTTCCCCCCTGTAGGTAGATGCTTGCATGTGGTACACATAATATACAGCCAAACACCCATTCATGTAAAATTTAAAATGGAAAAAAGGAAAAGATGTCTTTACGAATGAAAAAGAGCTGACTTGGCCTGATGGTGCAGGCATGTAATCCCAGCTTACTTGGGAGGCTGAGTTAGGCAGTCTACAAGTTCAAGGTAAACCTGGGCAATTTAGTGATCCCTATCTCAAAATAAAAAGTAAAAAGAGGACTAGGGATGTAACTCAGTGGTATAGCACTTGCCTAGCTTGCACAAGACCCTAGGTTCAATCCCTAGGCCCACAATAGAAAAGAAATTGTCCCTGTAACAGTGTTCATTGTTGCTGCCAACGAGTGCTAACAAAGAACAGCATTGGCCTGGCTGAACTATTAGAATCCATTTTTCTCAAACTACTCTGGGTATGTGTGTGTGTGTATATATATATACACACACACACACACACACACACGTATATATATAAACTTTTTTTTTAATGTGGAAACTAGAGTTTCTAAAGATTAATTTCAGAGTGCATGAAAGGGGGAGAAAGGTGAAAATAACTTATGAATGAATGTTTTTAATACAATAAAATTTGAGTAATTAAGTATTTAAGAATAGTAGCCTATAATAGGGCATCACTTTGGAGAAACAACTCTTGAATATACAGATAGGTATAAATATTTTAATACCCTCTCCTGCTCACTCTCCATTTTGTCAAAATGGCTAAGGAAAACAGTTCATGGAGCTAAAAGCTTTATTTTTATGACAAAGGTAGACTTTCTATATTATAAAGTGTTTTCTGAATCTAAAACAGATGTTACTGCCTCTATGAAGAGAATATAGAGCAGTGAGGCCTTTAGATATCCTTACTGCCTTTCACTAGCCCTTAGACATATCGTTTGGAGGAAATTTGGACCTTTTTTAAAGCTTAAAGTTTAATTTAAAAAATGATGTTTGTATGTTTGTGTGAACGTAAGCCACGTGTGTGTAGATTCTGGCGGAGGCCAGAATAGGATGCTGGCTTCCCTGGAGCTGGAGTTAGAGGCAGCTGTGAGCTATTTGGTGCATGTATGCTAAGAACCAAAGTCTGGAAGAGGGGCAAGCTTTCATAACCCCACCAGGCTCTCTCTCCTGCCCTTAAAGCTTAAATTTTAATATGGAAACTTCTGTGTACAGGAAGTAAACAGGAGCTCCATGTTCCACATCAGCTGTTCACATCGTGCTTTGCTGTGTACGTAACCTTGCATATAAAAGTTTACCAATTAGGTATACTTGTATAATCCATGTTCTATCAAGATAGGTAATTTGAAAACATGAGCTTTTAAGTCTTTATTTTGCAATCATTTAGGTCAGTGAAATTCAGTAATTTTCTGTCGGATTTGTAAGGTCATTTACTCAAAATTATACATTGGTTTTATATGGGAACTAAGAATTGAAAGAAATAGTTTAAATCTGGGATTTCTAGGCTAAATAGCTACTACCATGTGAGCTTTTTTCTTCCTTTATTAGCATATATTCATTGTCTGTAACCCTGGATTTCATAATGACAGTTATACAAGTGTATAATAGACTTTAACATGTCTACCCCAAATCCTCTTCTTTTTCTCCTTCCTTATTAAGTCCTCTTTTTTTTTTCTTAGACAGTTTAGCT
The DNA here is from genome assembly GCF_030254825.1 of Meriones unguiculatus. NCBI lineage: Eukaryota > Metazoa > Chordata > Mammalia > Rodentia > Muridae > Meriones > Meriones unguiculatus. The sequence goes on from NC_083349.1 coordinate 45,378,425, forward strand.
TTTCCATGCCATGTGTACATACATGATTTTATGTATCTGCATAAAATCTGGTATCCACAAATGAGAGAAACTGTGAAACACTTATCTTTCTGAGACTGGCTTAATTTGCTTAATATGATTATCCACAGTTTGAGAAGTATAGAACAGGGCTAGTGAGATGGCCATTAGTTAAGAGCACTTGTTGCTCTCGCAGAGGATCTGTGTTCAGTTTCTAGCACCCATATGGCACCTTATAACCATATGGTAACTCAGTTCCAGGGTATTTAGCACTCTTCTGACCCTTCTGGTCACCAAGTGTGGGTATGATTGCTACACATACATAAATATACATGCAGGTACAATATACACATAAAGTAAATAGAGAATGCCTCATAATTTTGCTGGGTCCTACTAAACTACTCTGTCATTCCAATTTTAGTATATGTTCTATCATAACAGTAGCAATACCACATGAGCTATTGAGGGCTGGAAATGTAGTTAATCCAAATTGGGGTGTAAGTGTAAAATACACACCAGATGCTATTACTCAATACCAAAACACCAGAAATGAAGCACTTTGTTAATTTTTTTTTGTGTGTTTCTTCCATGTTTAAATGATGATATATTGAATATTTAAGGTTATGAACTTCATGTGTTTATCTCTGCTTTTTAATGGGGCAGGTAGAAAATTTTAAGGTGTATTTGTGACTGGGACAGTATTATCTAGGTAGCAAAACAAAGTACAAGGTGCTCTTATTTTGAAACAAAAGCTGGCAAGGAGCTAGTTTATGCTTTTCATTTTGACTCCCTGTGCTTTGCTCATTGTTTGGTGTGAGTCTCAGCATCTGTTTTGATCCAGAATGTTCAAGTTTTTAATGGCAAGTTTAACATATTAATTTAATGATGTATGGTACTATGCTATCTTCTTATAGCATGACATCTATAGGAAAGATTGCTAGGGTTCACTATCTGAAGAGACTCAATTAGAATATTGATTTTAATTACTAAATTTTTTCAGAGTTTTATTAATCAAGATAAACGGAAAACAGAAGATGAAGATAAATCACAATCATTTATGCAGAAATATGAGCAAAAAATCAGACATTTTGGTAAGTCCATTACATAAGTGTCCTTCTTTATTGTGTTAGATATCATTGGTATGTACATAAAAATGAACCTATAAGCTGGACATGGTGACACACGCTCTTAAGCCCAGAACTCTAGGAGGCAGAGGCAGGTGGATGACTATGAGTTCAAGGCCAGCCTGGTCTACAAAGCGAGTCCAGGACAGGCAAGGCTACACAGAGAAACCCTGTCTCTATACAAAAAAGAACCTATAAAATGAAGTCTGCCTGTGGCCAACTCCATTTATGTTGTTGCTTCTGGCAGGGTAGTCAGGTCCGTTTCAGACCTTGTGCCTTCAACCAGATTGTGAAGAAAAGTACAGTTATGACAGTATCGCTTCTTTGCATTTCTTGACTACTCAAGGTTTTTTTTTTTCTTTTCTTTGATATTTTTCTTAACATTAGAAAATTAGCATTCATTTCAGAATTTTGTGTAATTATTTTGTGTGCAGTGGGGAGTGGTCAGGTACACATATGTAGAGGTCAGAGTACAACTTGGTGTAGTCAGTTCTCTCCTTTCTCACTGCGCATAGGTTCTAGGGGTTGAGCTTCCATCATCAGGTTTGGTGGCAAGTGCCCTTACCCACTTGAGTCATCTCTCCAGCTCCAACGTTCATTGCTTTTTTTTTTCCATGTTTGCATATGACGCTGTGCAATTTATTGTTTCTTGACATGTTGCTCATACAATAGAACAGAAATGTATATAGAAAGATCTAACATACAGCTTTTGCCCTTTTTAAAGATATTTTAGTCTTTATCTGTATGTGTTTATGTCTGTTTTAATATATGCTAGATGTGGGGGGTGGGGGAGCATAAAGACCACAAGAGAGGGTTAGCTCCCTGGAGCTGGAGTTATGCTGTGATTGTGAGTCACCCAATATGGGTGCTGGGATCTGAGCTCAGGTTCTAGAAAAGCAAAACTTTCTTTCCAGTCCCAGCATTGGCTGTTTCTATTAGGGGAAGAAGAGTGGGGTGAAGTTGATGTGAGGAATTCCTAAAGGAGGTGGCATCTGAGTTTGTTTAGAAGGGTAGATAAGGATCTTCTATAAAGATTAGCATTAGAAATAGAGAGTCAGAAAATATATGCACGCTGTGTTCTGAGACAAGCATTGCCATGCTGCTGGATTGAAAATGCTGCTTGAAAGTGTATGTTTTTTATTCAAGTATTGTGTGAATTAATAGACATGATTCCTGTTGATATTTTGTTAATAGCACGTTGAAACCTTCTTCCTTTTGTGCTCTCTCAGAGTATTATTTTTGCTTCAAAAAGGAAAAACTGTACATTTAATTCAAGCAAGGTACCTGAAGAAAGCTGGGCATGATAACACATGCTTGTAACCCCAGCACCAGAGAATCTGAAGCTGGAGGATCACAAGTTCAGGGCTAGCCTGGACTATGCCATGACTCTGTCACAAATAGCCAAACCAAAACAACAAAGGCTAACCATGAAGAGTTAAACACACAAGTTCACATTTTTACATATATCATTGTGTCATTTCATACAATAGAAACAAAAGGAATAAGCAACTCTCTCTTAGGGAGATATTAAAATCTTTAAAGCATCAGGATTTTTGAATCACAGGGATAGAAGACAGTAATTTGCAAATGAGTCCTGTGTTTTCAGTTGCCAATTCTACCTAGTCCTTGCTGCCAAGGCCCATGTCTTCTGCAGGAAAATGTGTGCCATCTACTGGTACTTCTCTCTGCACACACGCACCATTTGATAGAATAGTGTCACTAGTGGTGTTTCTGCCCAACTGGCATTCTGTACGCTGGTTATTTTGGAGCAATGTCACCTAGTAAGTGAGAAATAATACCTTCATTTGTTGTAGAATGAGTGCTTTGGTTAAACGCAGTTTTGTGTGGGAAAACATCTCAAGTTCACAAGATGTTGTACCTGACACTGAGATGGAGTCTTCAGTAGATCCTTTCCAGCTGTTTTTCTGAGTAGTCCATGGTAAGACTGTGAATTTCATGAACTCATGTTCATCATTTATCTTGTAAAATGAATCAGTGGTACACTAACCAGTTCATCTAGTACATCCAAAACTGTTTTACCGATAGAGGCATGGTAAGGACAGAGCACTTTCAGCTCTAGGATGGGCTAGTTCATAGAAGGAATTATTGAGCCCTCCAAGAAGAAATTGGACCAATATACTCAAGCTGCTGTTTGGTGGTAGGATAACTAATTCAGTAGAATTACAGTGCCTTATTGAGGTTTTAGCATGAGGTGTTTGGTTTTTTTGTTTTGTTTTTGTTTTCTCTTAGAAAATTCAGTGTTCATTGATTCTACTGAAGTAGGATGCCAAAACGTCTTTGCGAGAAGAATCCATGCTCTTGAGTCAGTCTGAAGCCTATGCCTACCGTGACCCCTCAGTTTATGAAAGTATTGTGTATTTAATAAACTGGCCAGAGAACAGGCTGACTCAGCATCCACGGATGAGTAATAAGCAGTTTTTTTACCATTCATGTCGTGAGCTTCCTGCATCTCATCTTGTCATACTAACCAGACCCTTGCTGTCTCCAAATCCAGCCAGACCTTAGCACTCCCAGATTCCCATTGTGCCTGTTTCTTAGTGGAAATGCACATTGGCTTTTCACTTTGGAGGAGATACCCTACTTGCTGCAGCACATTGGATCCAGAGAAATGTTCTAAGGTAGTAGGATCCCAAACTTTTTATGTTTTTACTTTCCACCTCTGGCATGTGTGTATCTTACAAATAGGTATCTGGGGCACTCCACCTCTGCTCGCCAGTTCCATCAACATAGAGTGGATCAACCTGCAGTTACATGGGAGGATGGGGTAACAGAATCCACATTTACAAAGTGATAGCACAGCTGATAGAGGCCTGAGACAGGAGCCTGAGAGCTTGATATTATCCACCTGGAGAAAGCAACACTTCTCTTAGTGTATGCTTATTAAAAGAGAAAGCTTTTGCCAGATTGATAGATATATTGATGAACTCCTTAAATACATTTGGAATGGTAGCTATAATTAAAGCTTCCGCGTGGGGACTTGGCAAACTTGGATTCCATTCTAGACTATTGAAACAGGGCGTGGTGAACGGGAGTTGTCTGGAGGGCTGCAGGGACTTCACACCAGTGTCTCAGCTTTACCTATGTTCTTCCAAGTCTTCCTAACTCTGCCTTATGCTATTGGATGACTTTTTTCTTTTGTTGCTTCTACTCTTATACTTAGATGAAATTGACCAACTAATGGTACATGACACCACTATTGTGGTGTTACGGATTATTGAAATCTGATTTTCTTTTACATTTATGTTTATTATTTGACTCATACTTAAGAAATACAAAATGGTGATTTAGATGCAGAGATCATTTACTCTTAAACAATTTCTACAGTAGTTTGCATCTTTAATATCACCGTCCTTGTGGTCTGCAGAGCAGGTTTCTGAATCATGCAATGGTTTTTCAGAGCATGCCATTTTCTCTTCCAGCCATAGTTAGCTTTGATTAAGCATTTTCTGAATTTATGTAGGGTCACTGGAAATGTTATCAAGAACTGTAAATTTTGCCCAGAAGCTGTTTATTTGTTTTTTCATTTATAATCTCCTCATTGTATTCATTTGGTTTTATGTTAAAAAATATTATCTTGTTTTTGGAAAACATCCTAACAAATACTTGAATAAAATATAAAGTAAAATGACCTGAAAATCATGTATTATGGAAATTAAATTGTCTCTGTGATAGAATTGCATTTTTAAATTATTTTCTTTATTATTATTATTTATTACAATTTATTCACTTTGTATCCTAACTGTCACCCCCTCCCTCATCTCTTCTTGTTTCCACCTTCCATCCCTTCTTCCCCACCCCATGTCCCTGCCCTAGTCCACTGATAAGGAGGTCCTCCTCCCCTACTATCTGACCATAGCCTATCAGATCTCATCAGGACTGTCTGGATCGTCTTTCTCTGTGGCCTAGTAAGGCCACCTCCCCAGGGAGAGGTGATCAAAGAGCTGACCACTGAGTCCATGTCAGAGACAGTCTCTGCTCCCCTTACTAGGGAACCCACATGGAGACTGAGCTGCCCATGGGCATCTGAGCAGGGGTTCTAGGTCCTCTCCATGCATGGTCCTTGGTTGATTCATCAGTCTCTATAGCACTCCCTGAGCCCAGATATTTTGGCTCTTTATAGAGCGCCTGTCCCCTTCAGGTCTTTCTATCTCCCCCTTCTTCCATAAGATTCTTGCACTCTGCCCAAAGTTTGGCTATGAGTCTCAGTATCTGCTTTGATACCCTGATGGGTAGAGTCTTTTAGTATGTTTATCCTATAGAATATGGCTAATATCCACTTATAAGTGAGTATATACCATGTGTGTCTTTCCGCTTCTGGGTTACCTCGGGATGATCTTTTCTAGTTCTACTCATTTGCCTGCAAACTTCCTGATTTCCTTGTTTTTAATGAATTGCATTTTTTTTTTTAATTTGAGCGCTTTCCAAATTATCCACAACAGATCTACTTCATTTCTATTGCCTGAAAAAATATTTTAAGGTCTCATTCTAACAATTTTGGGATGGCTTAATATTAAAAATGTATATTAAATATAAATAATGGTATAATAACTGAACAGTAAAGAAATAAAAATGTCAGAAGAGTTTGTAGACTACTTGATGGGGTAACCAGAACCTTCAGAAGCGTTTGTAGGATGGCTGAAAGGAGGATGGATTTGTTTTTTAACTAACATGACTGCATAGGCATAGAGGTTTAAAAGGGGGGGGGGGGTCCAGGTAATGGGAAATAGAGAAATCTAGAGCTCAGGAAGTAAAAGTAGTAGAATTTTAGCAGGTGGAATTACAGTAGATGGTGTAAAATGTTAAATGTATTCCGTAAATATAATGCAGGATATGTGTACTGGGAGCAGCTTTAAAAATCAAATAGACTTGAGAACTGAAGGCATTTAGATATTCACCAGGAAAACACATGGTTTGAAATATTTAACTAAATTATTTTAATTTGTAATTGTAAGCTATTGTAAGCATTCAGAGAGATTGATAGTTTGAGTGGCTGGCTTATTCTTAACCAAAAGATTGTCTTAATAAGTTATCTGCTGTATGAATTATTCACTGCTGTGTTAATACTGGCTATCAAGTATTTACTATGTGAGGCACTACTCAAAAGTGCTTTATATAAGTTAATGTCTTTAATTTATAAAACTCCTTCATGTTGGGTACTGTTTTAGCCCTACTTTATGGAGGAAGATACAAAGATATATGAAGGGACTTGCCCAAGGCGAAGCTGAAGTTCAAACTGAGGCTGTTTAGCTCTGGAGTCTCTTCCGCTGGCCATCCTCGATTGTGTTACTCTGTTTACAGATTTCAAAATAAAGGGGGGGAGATAGAAAGACCTAGAGCAGACAGGAGCTCCACAAGGAGAGCAACAGAACCAAAAAATCTGGGCACAGGGGTCTTTTCTGAGACTGATACTCCAGCCAAGGGCCATTTATAGAGATAACCTAGAACCCCTGCACACAGATGTAGCCATGGCAGCCCAGTCTCCAAGTGAGTGGCCTAGTAATGGGAACAGGGACTGTCTCTGACATGAACTCTGGCTCTTTGATCACCTCCCCGCCCCCTCCCCTGAGGGGGCAGCAGCCTTGACAGGCTACAGAAGATGACAATACAGCCAGTCCTGTTGAGACCTTATAGACTAGGGTCAGAGGGAAGGGGAGGAGTACCTTCCCTATCAGTGGACTTGGGGAGGGGCATGGGAGGAGATGAGGAAGGGGGGCTGCAGCTGGGATACAAAGTGAATAAACTAATTTATTAAACATTAAATTAATTTCAAAAAAATATAGATGCAGAGATCCACAGCTAAACATTAGTCACAGCTCGGGGATTCTTATAGAAGAGGAGATGGAGGAGGAGGCAGAAGGATTGAAAGAGCCAGAGAGGTGAAGGCCACCACAAGAAAATTTACAAAATCAAAAAATCTGGACCTATAGGTTCTCACAGAGACTGAACCACCAACTAGAGATCATCCGTGGGATGGCTCTAGGCCCCACATTACATATGTATCAGATGTACAGCTTGGTCTTCATGTGGGACCACCAACAGGAGCCAGGGCTGTTTCTCACTCTGTTGCCCACCTTTGGAGCCCTTTCCCCTAACTGTACGATCCTGGCCAGCTTCAGTAAATGTTCCCAGTCCTACTTGATATGCCAAAGTGGGTTGCTTTCCATGCGATGGCTCCCCTTCTCTCCAAAGGAAAGGGGAATAGGAGGAGGGGAGGGGAGTAGGAGGTACTTTGAGGAGAGGAGGGGAAGTTCCAAATTACCAAAATGTAAAGTAAATAAACTGATTAATGAAAAAGGAAAAAATATTTTCTTATAAAATTTCCCACCTTTTCTCTTAAGACCTATATAGACTACTTGTAACACCTCAATTTGATACTAAATCAAGATATAATTTACTTAGATTCAGTCTTTGCCCAGTCTCAAGTATCTTAGGTATTAAAAAGATAAAAACTTAAGCATGTAATGGCACCTCTGTGGCTCTTAATAGGTGTTACTTATATTTTTCCTATTATCTTTAATTCAGAATCCAAATGGACAGGCCTTTTAAAATTCACTTATAATGCTGCCATGTTGGGGTAACTAGATGATTGTTTGTGGATAAAATAGAAGTGTGAGGAAGCCAGCAAAAAGACTGGGAATGTAGCTCATTTGGTAGAGTGCTTGAGTGGCACGCATGGGAGCTGTAGGTTTCATCTCTCAAATTGCATAACCGGGCCTGGTGGGGCAAGGTCCTACATTCCAGCACTGGAGAGAGATAGGAATGTCGGTGTGCTTTTAAAAGACTATTTTATTGACATTTCTTATATCTTTTTCTCCCTACTCCACCCCAATTCCTTTCCACCCCCCTTCACCAGGTAGAAGAGAGAAAGGGATAGTGGAAGAAGGGTCAAAGTTTTCTTTCTTAGCTGTTTCCTGCTGGTTAGGGTCTCGGGTTCCTTGGAGCCGGTCCAGTCCTCATTTCAGAAGATCTACTTGTCTCACAAGAGCAACCAAGAACAGCAAAAGGGGAAGCAGGAGCAGCCTTGTTCTTTGTCCAGTTGCACTTATTCTCTCTTCAGAGTCCTCAGATTTAAACTATCTGCAGCTGGCAAAGAGCTCCTCTCAGTGCCCGCAGGAGGCAAATAGTTTGCTGCTGTGACCATCTGAATCAGTCCCACATCCCTCACCTGGGACCAAAAGAAAAACATGTTTATATACACAGCATAGGAACATCTCAGGTTCAGAGGCAGCCTGGGTTCCATGGAACTCTCTGGAAAAAGTATGAAGAAAGGGACGGGGCTGTGCCATAGAGTCATTTTATGTCTTCAGGCCTAAAAAATAAGGATTGTTCTCTTCTCAGCTCTGACTTTGAACATTCATTAACTCCTGTGGAAGTAGTTTTAAATAATGTGCATAATCATTCTGTGTCCCAGAATCTTAGATGACCCAATTGTTAGAAAAGTGTGGTACACACAGTCCTAGCACTGGGAGCAGAGGCAGGAGGAGTTTAAAGATTGAGGGATTCTTGAGTTATATAGGGAGACCGAGACCATACCCTCCCTTGGGCTTTTAAAGAAAAAAAAAAGGTGGAAATTGCCCACAACTGTTTTCTAAAGACAGTGTATTTTCAATTGGTTTCCCACATGTTGCTGTGTATTCTCAAGAAAGGTCTTTGTTTTTGATCTTATGTTCTCATGTCAAGTTTAGTGTGTAGAATTCATTTTGTGTTGAGAGCAAAATTTCATTGTCATACTGTCAAGACAGTCCTGTGCAATGTCCATGAGGGCTTAAAAGCATCCCACCTGTTGGCTGCTGTGTGTAAATCTGAAGCCTGAAGCTTCTGACACCTGATCCTCAGTACAACAGGATAACCCTGAACAACACATTCCTGATGCTATTGCTTGGTCATAGTGACTTTTCGAAATTAGGTAAAGATGCAGATGTACTATTGGCACTGTTTGGATTCATTTAACATCTTGAAACAATGGCAGCCTTTCAAATATGTTCAACTAATTAAAAAAAAACAATCATTTACTGTGCACACTGAACAGGCAGCATTAGTAAATGGCTAATGTGACTAAAGTAACTTGAATATATCAACTGTTATAATACTGACTTATTTCCCAATTGGTAAAGTTTCCTGAATTGGTAAATGTCTACATTTTACTATATCTGGAACACTTTAAAAAATAAAATAGAAGCCAGGTGTAGTGGTGCACACCTTTAATCCCAGCACTCAGGGAGGCAGAGGCAGGCAGATCTCTGAGTTTGAGGCCAGCCTGGCCTACGAAGCAAGTCCAGAACAGACAAGGCTACACAAGAGAAACACCACTTCTAAATAAATAAATAAGTGAATAAATAAATAGATAAATAACTTGGAGATGATATAGTATTCTGAATATTTAGTAAGCTCTTACATTTGCCAACTATACTTTCTTGAAATCTTGCTTTTAAAGTTTTTGTCCTGGGGATTGAGCCTCAGTACTCATCAGCAAATACTTTTTATCATTGAACCACGCCCTGGCCTTTTTTTTCTTTTTTTTTTGAGACTTCTTTTTTTTTTTTTTTTGAGACCGTCTTACAAAGATGCTCAGGCTGTCCTTGAACAGGCTCTGTGGCCGAGACAGCTCTTCCATTCGTGGTCTTTGCCATAGCCGCTCAATACAGAGATTCTTATCCTTCTTTATAATAAAAGCCATCCTGTTCTCTTAGTGAAATCACTTGTATTTACTTTAACCTTAAGGGAAGATCAAGTGTATCAGTGTTTGGGGGACTTCAGGTATTCCCATAAGCAGGAGACTTCAGCTGAAATAGAGCTGCTGTCATTGCAGTCTGGACATGGCTTTAAGATGTTTGGCGCTCTTGGCTTGTCCTATCACATATCACATTGCTCTGGAACTGTGAACTGTCTTTAAAGAGAAACATTTGAAATCCTTTTCTTGCCTCACAGGAAGAAAGGAAATATTTGACATTTGTGATTCAATTCTTTTTTACAGGTATGTTGAGTCGATGGGATGATAGTCAGAGATTTTTGTCTGACCACCCATACCTTGTATGTGAAGAAACTGCTAAATATCTTATTTTGTGGTGTTTTCACCTAGAAGCTGAACAGGTATTGTATGAACTTTTAGTTTCTGGAAACGTTATTAGAATTCTAATTTTTTACTTTTTTTTTTTTTTACGTTGTTTAAGTGAAAGCAGGAAGGCTCTTAGAAGTAATTACAAAGTGTTACTGACTTTCAAGCAAAGTGTAGGGATTTTGTTGTTTCCAGTGCATTTGCTTTGCAGCCTTCTCATCACTCTTGTTCTCGTACACTATAATCACTTATTTTTTATTAATTAGAAAGTGGTGTTTTAAATTTTTCATAAAGTAATCGCATTAGGAACTAAGCCAAAAGCATGTAGTTATTCTGGTCCATATAATAGCAGTAAGAGATTTGCTTTATGTTCATACAGTATTTTACTTAGCAACAAAGGAAGTAAAATCAGAAGTACTCTAAAAATTTTAAATTTGCATCAGTGCCAGTTCAGTTTTTCTAGAAGTATTTTCTGTAACTTTATGTATGTCTTTTTTCAGAAAGGCGCTTTAATGGAACAAATAGCACATCAAGCTGTTGTAATGCAGTTTATTATGGAAATGGCCAAAAACTGTAATGTGGATCCAAGAGGCTGTTTTCGTTTATTTTTCCAGAAAGCCAAAGTAAGTAGTTACTTGGTATTGTTAAATGGGAAGGTTGGGCTGTAGCTGAGCTTTGTGTTGTGGGTATCAGGAAGCTGTCTAGATAGTAGGCTGCTAAGTGCTATAGGTTTTCTAGTGAAAAGAAATGTATAATATTAGTACTTAGTGTGTATAAGTATAGTGGCTACATAGTATAAGTTAGTATTTATAATACGTAGTTGTCTTAGGCTTTCAGTTGCTGTGAAGATAACACCATGACCACAGCAACTCTTGTAAAGGAAAACATTGGGGCTGGCTTACAGTTCAGAGGTTTAGTCCATGATCATCATGGCGGGAAGCATGGCAGCATGCAGGCAGACATGGTGTTAGAGGAGCCAAGAGTTCTGCATCTTGATCTGAAGGCAGCAGGATAAGACTGTGCCACACTGGTGTGCCTTGAGCACCAGAGACCTCGGAGCTTGACCCCCATAGTAACATGTTTCCTCCAGCAAGGCCACACCTACTCCAACAAGGCCACACTTCCTAATAGTGCCACTCCCTATGGGCCAAACATTCAAATACATGAGTCTGTGGGGACCAAACCTGTTCAAACTGCCACAGCTGTATTACAACTTTTGTGCTGAATGGGATTTAAAGTGTAAGGGGCTGGGCTGGGCATAGTAGCACAGATGCCAGCATTCTGGGAAGCAGGGACAGGCAGATCTCTGTGAGTTCAAAGCCAGTCTCGTCTATAGAGTGAGTTCCAGGACAGCCAAGGCAACACAGAGACACCCTACCTTGGGAAAAAAGGAAGAAAGGAGGGAAGAAAGAAAAAAAGAAAGAGGAAAAGAAACCAAATTTGTAATGAAGAAAATGTGGAGATGAGGCAAGTGGATTATGAGTTGGACTATGAGGTCAGCATGGCTGCAATAGTGAGATGCTGTTGAGAGACAGCAAAGATGGGAGAGGGAGGAAGAAGGAAGCAAGCAACCTAAACATTTCACATTTAAGGGATGACTTCCAGAAAGCACTGTGGTACACAGAATATTATGCAGCTAATGTATATCCATGGAACATTCTTAATAATCTAAGAAAATGTTTGTTCCAAGTTTAAAATGAGATGCATGTTTATATAAACAGTGGTGGCCCTACTGAAGAAAATAGATGTGTTCAGAAAGATTACTGTTTTATGTTTACTAAATCAGTAGTAAATTTCCTACGAAGCAAAGAGACTTGAACTCACTACTAGCAGAAGCATAATTAAAACAACGCCTTTGGAAGTATTTCTAGTGGAACTGAGCAAGTACACATCTGAATAGCAAAGGCATTTAGAGGACTGTGCCAAAGAGAGCGGGTTCTCGATATGTGCTCAGGAGCCTAGATAGTCAGGAGGCCCCCAGTAACTAAAGAGTTCCAAAACACTACTGTGATATTAGTGGCTGTGGTCACTCAGTCTGTGGTCACTCAGTCTGTGCAGTTGATGCAGAAGCAGAGAAAAGGACCTGTTACCTTCTATTAAGCCAGGCAGGAGAGGCTTGTGAAGATGAAAAAGCAGATTTCACTGTCCTTACCTTTGGAATGGAGAGGGTGCTTTAATGAATAATCCTATCCTTTTAAATATTATTTATTGTGTGTGTAAAGCTTTACTTAAATATACAGTGTGGAGGCTAGAGGTTTTGACAGAGTATCTTTCTCTATCATGCCGTATCCCATTTTCCAAGGCAGGGTCTCTCAGTGAACTTGAAGGTAACCATTTTGGCTAGACGGCAGGCCAGCAAGCCCCCAGGACCTGCTTGTCGTCTTTGTCTTTCCTGCTCCTCAATGCTGGGGTTACAGATATGTGCTACAGTGCTGGGATTTTACATGGGAACTGAGGCTCCAAACTCAGGCCCTTATGGTTTACAGTTGCCCAGACTTGTCACATTGCTGGGCTTTGCCAGTCACCCTTTCTGAGTCTCAAGTAGTCATGTTTAGCTCTGGAAAAACACAGTAGTGTAAAATAGTGCACTGCTATTGGCAGCAGATAATAAATTTGTTCCTGGGTCTTTTAAGTTTTTATTTCAAAATTTTGAACACAGTAAATATTGACTGATATAGCCTACATAAAGAGAAATTATTGTTGATGTGAGGTTTTAAAGTGTAGAGATGTGAGGCTTGAGAATTACTGTCCCAGAGCAGCTCTTACATCTCTGTACTCAGTGCTGTGCTGTTCAGATATGCTTATAATAGCAGCCTAACCGTAAGAATAAATTGTGGTGTGTTCATTAATATAACTCATCATCGGTATAGATGAGTAAAATAGTAATACATGAAACAAGCTAGTTGTATAGCCAATATTAATATTTCTAAAGCTGGTGGTTTTAAGTATTTGTATTTCATAAAGTATTTATAAAGGCAGAACTAAACAGTATGTTTTGTGGAGCAGGAAAAGTAAAGGAATGACTAAGGCATAGGGAAAGGAGAAGAACTCTTGAACTGCTTTCTGAGATATTGGTGATAATCTCATTCCAAGTTTTCATGGGCATATAGTGGGATTTTTGCTCAGTAAGCTGCACATACTTTTTGTTTGGTTGTTTTTTTTGTTTTGTTTTGTTTTGTTTTTCCACATTTCAGTATGTGAAATTAGAAGTTAAAAGGAAATAAACCAGAAGTTTAACTTTGATTATACTAGAGTGGTAGATTTATTTTTGTTTTCTTTATGATATACTACAATGAACATTTCCTGTTAGAAACAGACAACAGTAAACTAATTCTATTTTTAAATGTATAAAGATAACAGTTACCTTAAATGCTCTAAACTCTCTGAAGTGTAGTCTAAATACTACACTTTCCTACAGTTTCATCCTAGACTTTTCCACAATCTGATCCTACAGTTTCCTGCAATCTAATCAGGCAGCTTTTAGTAGACTTTAAATGAACAAATGACTGGGTTAGAATTTTAGCTAGACTTACGGTAACTAAATTTTTACTTGACTCATAGAAGCAATAAAAACTATATGTTTTGGTTTAATGGGTGTGTTTAAACTGATAATTTGGTGATAGAGCATTGTCATTCTACATTTTATTTTTTGATGAAACAGAACTAAAAAATCATTAAAGTCTTCAACCTTAACAGTTGTAATATTAGACAGGAATACTCATGGGGAGTTTCTATCATGACAAGGCACTGTTCTAAGCATTTTGCATGAATTAACTTATTAAATCCTTCTGCATTTTGTAAGGATTTTTTACTCCTGCTTTGTAAAAAAAGGAAATTGGTATAAAGAATATAAGCAGGCATCCCGCAGGTTACTTCATTAAACAGTCAGGTTTCCCAATTTAAGTATCTAGGCTTTAGGATGACAGCAGAGTTGTCAGTTGTGCTGTTTGCCTGTGATAGCAGTTACCTTTGGATGCAAACATTGGACAGTCCACGCAAGTACAAGCTGTTACTAGAATAAGATGTTAAGCTTAACTAAGGAAATTGTTCAAAAAGACAGGATATCCTCCCAGAACATAATTTCCATTATTTATGTTACCCAGAACTAATCTACATTCGCAGACAAGTTCTGCAGCCTAAACTCTGTTGACAAGAACAAGATCTTTCTACCACTTCAACTTAAAACCAGCATGCTGCTGGCATAAGGCATGCACCCTGCCAGTTACTCATGGAAGAAATGGCTTTTGTTGTTGTTGTTGTTGCTATTGTTTTGCTTTGATTGTTTTTATTTCTTTTTTGTTTTTGTTTTTTAGACAGAATTTCTCTGCGTAGCCCTGACCGTCCTGCAACTTGCTCTGTAGACCAGGCTGGCCACAAACTTATAGAGGTCCACCTGCCTCTGCCTCCTAAGTGTAGGCGTGTGCCACCACTGCCTGGCTTAGAAGAAATGTGTATAAGAGGAGGCCTCTATCAGTATAGAGGGCCTTTTATGGAGAACATAGGCTCCTACATCACTGGATGGCAGAGAGACCCTCAGCTTAATTGCCACACTTGTTTGTTTCCAGATGCCAGAAAGATGCTTGCTTAGGTAGAACACTTAAGATACCCTTATGAAGCCCCATGTGGTGGTGTATACCCTTAATCCCAGTACTTAGGAGGCAGAGGCAGATGGATCTCCATGAGTTTGAGGCCAACCTGGTCTACAAAGTGAGTCCAGGACAACCAGGGCAGTTACACAGAGAAACCCTGTCTTGAAAAAAAAAAAAAAAAGATATCTTTATAACAATTAGGTTGAATGTTGAATTTGGTTTTTATAACAGTTACAAGTAGAGTCTAAAAAGGACAGAGATGTACTAGATAGGTAATAGTGCCCCTTCCCTGATTGAGAATAGAGCAATGTGAGAGGTTGATAAAGCTTGTTTTGCAGTTCTAGGGATTGAGCCTAGGGCCTTGTGCATGCTAAGCAAGTGCCCCACCACTGAGGTGTGTTCCAGTTTTAACTTTATTTTGAGACAGGGTTTCACCAACTTGCCTGTAAGTTCTCTGTGTAGCCTGCCACTCCTTAAACTTGCTGTCCTCTTGCCTTGCCTCCTGAGTAAGTGGTCTTATGAATGGTCCCACCAGGCCACTCTTACTGTGTGTGTGAGGAGTGTTGTTTCCTGTTTGTTAATTGCTGAAGCGGAAAGAAATGTGGAGCAGGCCGCCTGTTAGTGCTCCTCTAAAGGGAACAGTGCGCACTGACCTGCAGGAGACTGGGCCGCTTCTTGCACTTTGACTGTTCTTTACTGTTCCAGCTCTGCTCTGTGTGCTTTCCTATTGACTCTGTGGTTTAGTAGTCCAGAAACATTCTGTTTGCATGTTTTTTTGTGTTCTAGGCAGAGGAAGAGGGTTATTTTGAAGCATTCAAAAATGAACTTGAAGCTTTCAAGTCAAGAGTAAGGCTTTACGCTCAATCTCAAAGTTTTCAACCTGTGACAGTTCAGAATCATGTTCCTCATTCTGGTGTTGGATGCATAGGCTCCTTAGAATCCTTATCACAGGTAAGCTGGAAAAGGGAATACTCATTTCATCAACATTCACATAATTTTGTTCTCTAGACCTACTCATACATAATGTATTTGTGACCACTTAAAATTTTCTCGCTTCAAAAAATAATCCTTAGTGCTGGACATGCTGGTTCACACCTTTAATCTTAGTTCAGGAGGCAGAAGCAAATGAATCTCTGAGTTTGAGGCTAGCCTGGCCTCCATAGTGCATTCTAGACCAGCCAGGGTCTACACAGAGGCAGAGTCTATATGTAGAGAGACCCTGCCTCAAAATTAATTGATTGATGAATTGCCCTTAGTCTTATTCCATTTCATGGTTTAGCATTGAGTCTCTTCTGTCTCTCAGAGACACCAAATTCTCTCGTTTTGATGTGGTAAAATGAGCTGTACCTAAACATTCCTAATGTCAAATGCCACTACGCGTTGGTCATCTCAATTATAAACGTAGGGTGGCTCCTCACAAATATCTTATTCTAAGTAAAACACACTGTTGGCAGTTTTGTTTTAGCTTGAGAGCGGACGTGTGAGCTAAAGTGATCTCTGTTGCATGGCTTTATGTAATCAATACCTTGTTAAAAGCACTTTTTGTATGTTATCTATGCAGTAATCATATATGTGGTGTTGTAACTGTTTGAACCTCTTCAGAGTCTGCTGCAAGATCAAAGAAAAAATGCCAGTGAACAGAAGAGGGGAGTAGACCATTACTGTAGCTGATAGTACTTTTTAGAGCTCTAAGATGCTGTCAGACAGTCCCTGCCCATTGTGATCTTAGAAGTAGCAGCTTAATAGAGCCCAGTTATCTCTCATTTCTAGGCTCCAAGATTTTAAGACCAGCTTTAGCCAGTTTATTCTGTTGTCTACACTGGGAGATGGAAGGTGTCATTCAGAAGACAATATGAGGAGAGTCCTGTATTTATCTTTAAGCCTCATAAAATGGTAAAAATTGAGATTTTCAATTTCTTGACCTTATGTCACTATAATTTTACCATTTTAGTAACATGTATTTCAAACAGTTATTAAATTTCCATTAATATTTTAACCTAGTTTCTAAAATAACAAGGAAAGCAGTTGATCATATTTAACTCAACCAAAAACATTTGCATGGATGTAAATATTCATGTTCTGGCTTTAAATAATTACTAGTGTTCTCCCTTAATTAGACACGTCAGGAATAGCCCCCGAAGAATGTCTACAGAGCACTTTTTTATTTTTAATTTTTTAAGATTTGTTTTATTTGTATGAAAATATTTTGCCTGCCTGTGTGTATGTGCACCATATGTGTACCTGGTGCCCACAAAGGCCAGAAGAGGGCTTTGGATCCCCTGGAATTGTTCCTTACAAGTGATTTCTAGGCACCATGTGGGTATGCAGAATTGAATCCTGGTCCTCTGCAAGAGCAGCAAGTGCTCTGAACTGCTGAGTACCTCTCTAGCCCTAAGATCATTTCTTTCTTTTTTTTTTTAATTTTTATTAATTACACTTTATTCATTTTGTATCCCCCCATAAACCCTCCCTCCTAATCTCACCTTCCCTTCCCCTTCTCCAGGCATGCCCCTCCCCCAGTCCACTGATAAGGGAGGTCGTCCTCCTCTTCCCTCTGATCCTAGTCTCTATCATATCTCATCAGGAGTGGCCGCATTGTCATCTTCTGTGGCCTGGTAAGGCTGCTCCTCCCTCGGGGAGGTGATCAAAGAGCAGGCCAATCAGTTCTTTAATGTTATTTAAATACACTATTGAGGAGTAGCACATGAGAAAGCAGTTTTTCCAATGGAGTTTTATGAGGATGTCAAAGGCAGCAAATAAACCTAAAATTAGTCACCTAATGCATGGAAAGGAAAAAGAAACTAGCTGGAAAAAGGATGTCATGGTTCTTTAATAAAAGGAGAACATACACACATTAAAATGCATGAAATCTGTATTATCAGGAAGATGCTTCTGGCTTGGGAGAAGTAAGTCATTCTTACACATACCAGTTAACAGCTGACAACAGTGGCTTGGTCTCCATTGTCATTTGTGGTAGAGAAGGCTGGAGTCATGTGTAATTTTCTCATTTGAATTGTTACTGTTATCAGGAATCTTCATTCTTAATCTAGGTTGCTAGACTAATTGTTCCTTACAGGGTGAGAATTTAAGCATCCTGACCTTGGCAGCCTCAGGGAGAGGAGTACTGTTGAAAATTCCTTATAGTTGCCTAAGATTAGTGACTAGATGAAGGAAACAGGATAGAATGACAGAACACCCGAGGGATCAAGAAGACAATTTTGAGGTCTGAAAACAACTTTACTATAATGACAGTATACCATTTTTATATCACTTTATGTGTTATACAATATATTGACATTATTTATATATATTGACATGTGACATCATTTAATCTTGTTAAAAATACTGTGATTATATTAATTCATTTTTGCAGATAAGTAAATGGAAAATTATAGAAGTTTACTTTGCCCAAAGCTGAACTAGGTGATGGGGCTGACACTCTGAATCTGAACGTCCTTCCTCACTGAGCTATACTCTACAAGTGGCCATGCGCTCTTGGAGAGACCACATGTGAGACAAGGATAGTGCTGGGAATGCCCATAAGCTGATGGCACAGCCAGTGGAATTCAGTGTCGTTTAGGTTAGGGTATTGATTCCTTTTTGTTTTCTCAAGTAGGTCAGTGAGCTCTGGAGACTGTCTTCAGCCAGTACTCAGAATTCTGTTGTGATAGTTACTTCTAAGTTTGGTCTTGAAGGATTCTGGAATCTGAAATGGATGTCAGAAAGGACTTAGTCCTACTTTGTGGAAACAGAGTAATACAACAAGATTATTGACTGTTTTATAAAGCTTAGAAATTGGTAACTCTTGATTTTGGGGTTTTGGTGGGTTTTTTTCTTCTTTTAGAATTTTTAGGCTTTTTGATTTTAGTTTTTTTATAGTGAAAGGAGTCCTTTAAAACACAGCAAATACGCTCATCCTTAGCCTTGCTCAGGTTCAACTGTGGTTTCTTGGAGAAAAGGAGCAGCTGCTTCATTTTTATTCTCTGGCCTCGCTCTTAATCGCAGTAGGTTGTGACAGGTTTTTTGTTTTGTTTTTTTCTCCTTGAGTATTAATAATACTAAATAGAAACATTAAAACAAAATGAATAGAAACATTAAAACAAAATGGAAATAATGAAATTCTACCTCACTTTTGGCTCTTGCTGAAGAAACCACGAGTATTATAGGGCTCTCCTCTCCTGTCTCTACTTTTTTGAGGCAGATTTCACTATTGTAATCAAGGTTGGCCTTGATTACTGCTGCCTCAGTCTCTTGACTGCTACAACTATGGGAGTGAGCTGCCTCACTCTTGATCCTGCTGCCTCAGTCTCTTGACTGCTGCAACTATGGGAGTGAGCCGATGTACTTGACTTGAAAAGTACTGTACTTTATTAGGATTAAGACAAAAACAAGAAAATAGTTTCGCTGTGAGATGAGCCATTTAAGACCTGGATCTCCAGCCACCTATGTAATAATACCAGCACTTGAGGCTCAGGCATGAGGAGCCCAAACGACAGGCCAGCCTGGGCCACATAGTCAGACTATGTCTGGGGTGGGGGGGAAGAAAACCCTTTTCATTTAGATAACTTTGCTCATTAATGTCTACTAAAACAAATGAAATTAGGTAGGAAAAGTTAAAAAAAAAAAAAAAAAGAAAGTTGCTGGAAAATATCCAGGATAACTGAGTAGAAAGAAATCACTTCAAAAGGAAGAAATTGCCAAGGAAAGTCTTGGGTTTTGAGATCTTACACTCTTATCCATAGAACATCTAAAAATGATGCATTTAGTTTTACATTAATTGAATATGTTTCCTTGGTTTTAAATTAATCTGGTTTTCCTTCAAGTTTGTTTTACTCGGTACATGGATTTTACCTTTATTCAAATGTTTTATGTTTGTGGTACTTAACTGTTGTAATTAAGATAGTAATCTTAAGAATATATTGCTGGCTTAAAAACTGTAATTTAGCAAACTTTAATTTTTATTTTATTTTATTTTATGTGTCTGGGTGTTCTGCCTTAAATACACATCTCTGCACCATGTGCATGCAGTGCCCACAGAGGCCAGGTGAGAAACCCCTGGAACTAGAGTTTCAGATGGTTGTGAGCTGCCATGTGGATGCTGGTAACCAAACCCTGGTCCTCTGGAAGAGCAGCCAGTGCTCTTAACTGCTGAGTCATCTCTTCAGCCCTAAAAGACATATATATTAAATAAAGTGCTTATGGGGAAATTTAGCCTTGTATGGCTAAAGAATTAAAATTATAATTTTGTAGAAAGCATTAAAAAGGTGGTGCCTATTACATTTCTGTTCACATATATCCACTCTGTCTTTATCACATCTCTTTGGATTAAGTAATAACACCCTGTCTTTAGTTCTTTGGGCTCCAGCCTGAGTGGTCTCCAGAAATCCACTTTCCTTCCTCATTTGCTGTGCTGCAGAACAGAGACCGAGAAGCCTTGTGTGCGCAGTTGTGTGTGCTGGTGTGACGCTGCTGATCAAGTTGTTCTCTCTCTCTCTCTCTCTCTCTCTCCCCCAGAATCCAAATTATCTTCAGTATTCTGTCAGTACACCTCTCTGCGGTTTAAACTCAGTGCTGCATAAAGAAGAGGATGACAAAATGATGGACACTGTGTGATTCAGTTAAGACTGCTGAGGCCAAGGACTATTTTGTTACAAGAAAGGAAGAGCTTGGCTATTTTCTTGACACTTTTATGGGTGCTGCACTTTATTTTTGTTCGGTTTTTGATGGGAGGGAAAGAGTACTGAAATGTTTTGCAACTTTTTTTATGTGCTGCTAGGGTTTTTGTTGTTTTGTTGAGTTTCTGAAGGGAGGAGTGTACCATATGTTGCAGGAGGTCTAGCTGGACTCTCCCCCACCCCTCAGTTACTAAATTTGCCTTTAACTGTTCTTAATTTTGGAATCAAAGTATGAAAATCTGCACAATGCAATGTTTACAGGACTGGTTGACTGAGGAGGCATCTGCTGCATATTCTTTTTTACATGGATGTGTACATGTCCTACTTCACGGAAAGAATTAAAGATAAAAGTGTGCTTGTGTCCCACTGCAGAGTTCAGCTGTCAGATCTGGTGTTCGTCACATTAAAAGCAATAAATCGGTAGTGGTAAGCTACTCTTCTAGTAAGTAAACTGGATGGCACAAAGTACTGTTCTAAGATAATATTTAACATTTGTATTTTCGGCACCACCAGTTAACTCCTTGATTAGTATAAATTTGATATAAAAAACATTACATTTACCCCTAAAGTAGTCTCAGAACTGTGCAGAAGTTGGCTTTGTCCTGATGACTGTTTAAATACTAAGGAGAGTAGTGAGTGGAAAAAGCAATCCAGCTTTCTGCTTTCCAAAAGGATGAACTGCATGCTTACTCTAATTGACCTGACATAGTCTGGGACCTCTCAGGGAGTAAGTTTAACAGAATAGTAATGGCCTGTAAGAACAAACAGGAAGTGTAGGGTTATTGCTAAGTTACAGTTACTGTGTGTTCCGCTCCAGTGAAGCCTTGAAATGCTGTAGAACTGAGCTGCCTTGAGCTGCCAACCATCTCTAAATTTAACAGTCACCCACAGTGGTGGAGATGGGCCTCACTCCATCTGTCACTCGCTTCTAGCTCATTCACTAGAGGATGCTTCCAATTTCCTTCTTCCTGTGTAATTCACTGCAGATCCACCAGGATATCTGATGATTCTTTTTATTTAGAATTAGCTGACAGTGCCAATTATGATATCCTTGTTATTTGAGGATTAATCTTCTGACATACAGGAGCACTAGTTTGGTTATTTTGGAGTGTTAATCTTTGGCTCAGTACCCACTTTGATTTGTAGCAAATATTTGGAAAGTGGGTGGCTAGGGTTTGGGAATACAGGTAGCAGTTTGAGGAAGGAAATCATGCTAAGCGGTCATGAGTGGTGCAGAGCTCTGACCTCTGCCTCATCGGTCATCTTTCGGCCGATGTGGTATCCGGTACTTGTGGAAATGGACTGGAATCATTGACTCATCCTCCTGTAATGTCATGATCTTCCTGGTTCCCAGAATAAAAGTCTTTTTGTGCTTTTGATATAAATATATATACTCTATAATAAAATGTTTGACTAATTTATTTGGTAGTGCTCACTGGCTTGTATTTTTTTTTCTTTTTTAATCAATGACCTAGTCATTGGAAGATTTTTTTTTCTCTCTCTTCTTGTCTGGAGCATGCTCTCAGTTTTCCTCTTCATACCAAATGGACAGAATAGAACAAAATAAATCCTTGATTTCACAGAAATGGTACTTGACCAACCATTTTTTACTCAGACTTCACTTCTGCCTGTGACTTGTCTATGATAAGGCAGATAAATGGTTGTGACTTTCATTTTGCCTACTGTAACTTTATACTCTTACTGGCCAAAAACTGACAATGAAAAAAAAAGTATTAGTGAAGTGAGTATATAATTAAAGTTTATTTTGAGCTATTTTTTGATACTTGGCTGGATTTTTTTTTTTTTTTTTTGCCAAAGGAAGTCTTCTGTGTTTTAGTGTATTAGCGGATTGACTCATGGGGGGCCCACTAATGGCTGTCCCAGTTTGCACTTAAGGATGTTGACTTATTCATTGGCAGGACTTCAGTATTAAGGCAGCATATTGGTCTCAGTGTGGTAGTGTATGGCTTTAAACCTAACACTTGGGAGGCAGAAACAGGAGGAGCTCTGTAAGTTCAAGGACACCCTGAGCTCTACATAGAGTTCCAGGATAGCCGGGGCTACAAGAGAGGCCCTATCTCAAAAAACAAAACAAAAAGATAGTATAATTGGGTCCTTTTATTTCATGTATTTTGAAAATGTCCTCTTAGTATTGAGAGCTAGCTATCTCCTGGCAAAATAAATTTCTTCTTTTCTTAAGAAGTAATAAAGACTAGTAATATTTAGCAAATAGGTAACTCATATTTCAGGTTAGAAAAATTTCCCTAATCTATGAGAAGTTAAAACTGATCAATGGAAAATATTTGACATCGAGCAGTGGTCCCACTCGCCTTTAATCCCAGCACTCGGGAGGCAGAGGCAGGTGGATCTCTGTGAGTTCAAGGCCAGCCTAGTAGTCAGAGCAAGTCCAATACAGCTAGGGCTCTTACACAGAGAAACCCTGTCTCTAAAACAAACAAACAAAAAAAAAAAAAAAGAAAAGAAAAGGGGGGGAATATTTGACATCTGAGACTGTTTTACTTGGTACATGTCATGTATTATTTCACAAAATATTGTCTTCTTTAATGAAGTAGCTGAGGACTTAAGATTGGTTCAGTTGGTAGAGCTCTTGTCAAGGATCCATGAAGCCCTTGACCTCAGCACCACCTAATCTGGTCATGGTGGCACATACCTGTGGCCCTAATGCTGGGGAGGTGAAGACAGGAGGGTTAAAAGTTCATGGTTTTCCTCAGCTACTTAGCAAGGTCACAGCCAGCCTTCTGGCTACATGAGACTCTGTCTTAGGGAGAGACAAAAAGGAATAGCTGTAAATCCACTTACCCTGTGAGCCGTCATTCCATTGATGGTAGTGGAGAAAATGCTGGTTAGAATTATTACTTAGATTCACTTTTAATTATACCCATCTGTAGTTCTTTCAAAATTTTTGCCTAAGGAGTTTATAATAGCCTATAATTTCTCTTCTAAAACATTAGGCTTTTTTTTGGACTAGGATTCATTTTAAAAGCTGTTGAGATCTGCCAAGCCTGACAGCCTGAGTTCAGTCTCTGGGACCTAAATGATAGAAAGAAAACCAACTCTCTCAGGTGTCATCCGACCATCATACATGCACAGGAGAACACATACGTACACACACAAATATTTAAAATTTTAATCTTTTTAAAATTTTAAGTGAATTAACATGCTTTCCCAAAGAGCATGCATCTCTGTTAATAAGTGGTTTTCCTTACAGTATAGAATTGCAGTCAAGGTGATTTTCAACCCTGGTGTCTCTTCAGAGAAAAAAGTCAATTTACTGTTCTCAGAGTGAGGCACATTTCAGTTCTTAAACTGATGTGGGATAAGGGTGGTGCTTGTCCAGATCTGGGTTGGGTGTTCTACGTCCATTATTCCCACAAACCATTCACATTTTAGCAAGAAGACCTGAAGTCCTGCAGCCTTTAGTTCCCCTCTGTAATGGGTGTGTTTGTGCTATGTCATAGGTTGTCCAAAAAGACGATCCATCTGGCATTGGTTGGCTTTCAGTGTCAATAGGGGAATTACAAAGATGAAAAAATGTTGATTATGGATTATCTACCATCAATAACAAAGGTGAAAACAGTCTCATAGGCCTTAAAAACTAGATCTTTTCTAAAGGTAGAAAATCATTTTAAAATCCTTGCTCTTTTACTTGGTTTCTCATGTTACTCTTCAGAAAGTTGGAATCCTTTGAGAAAATATGAAGCTACTAGGCCAATCTACACTTAGCATGGTACTATTCGGTACTGTATATGGAAAAATTCATGGTGTTTAGAGACGTTTAAAAAGTGAGGGCTATGGGCTATGGCTGCTCTCCCAGCGGTCCTGAGTTCAGTTCCCAGCAACCACATGGTGGCTCACAACCATCTATAATAAGATCCAGTGCTCTCTTCAGGCATGTAGATAGAGCACTCATGCATAAAATACATATTTAAATATTTTGTAAAGTAGGAGCTAGAGAGATGGCTTATCGGTTAAGAGCACTTGGCTGCTCTTGCAGAGGGCCAGAGTTGACTTCCAGCACCAGTGTCAGGTTCACAAGCCCCTGTAACTCCAATTCCAGGAGACCTGATGCCCTCCTGTAGCACATAAATAATAAAATCTATAAAAATATTGCAGGGGAGCTCGTGGTAGCTCAATAACCAATTGGTTTCCCATAGTAAGGGGAACAGGGACTATCTCTGACAAGAACTCAATGGCAGGCTCTTTGACCTCCCCACCCCCCAAGGGAGGAGCAGTCCTGCTAGGCCACAGAGGAGGACTTTGCAGCCAGTCCTGAAGATACCTGATAAAATAGGGTCAGATGAAAGGGGAGGAGGTCCTCCCCAATCCGTGGACTTGGAAAGGGGCAGGAAGAAGCTGAGGGAGGGAGGGAGGGTGGGATTGGGAGGGAATAAGGGAGCGGGATACAGCTGGGGTACAGAGTTAATAAAATGTAACTAATAATAATAAACGATAAAAAAAAATATTGCAGGGGAATGCTAGAGATTCAAAAACCTTACTGGCCTTTTAAGCCCTGCTAGACTTTTAATAGTTAAAAAATGAAATAAAATTGAATCCTAACTTCCAGGATGAAAATGTTCAGTTGCAAGCTGTAGTTATTAATGGAAGGATTTTGTCAGAAGACACAGTGCTCCTGCCCAGGGCATTCAGCTCTCTGCATATTCTGGACACAGAAATAACTCTTGTACTGGTCACAGAATTCTGGTTTTTTTTGCAGAATGTATTCAGTAATACTTTAAAATTTTTTTGTGTGTGGGTGTTTTGCCTGCATGTATGTCTGTGTACCATATGGGTGCATGGTGCCCATGAAGGCCAGAAGAGCACAGTGGATTCCCTGGAACTAGTTAAAGATGCTCCTAACCGCTGAGCCACTCTCCAGCCGAGCAGTGATAGTCTTAATCAGTGCCTGATGCCAGCCTGTCCAGTAGCAGAAAACAGGTTCCTTTAGCTTATTTTAATAGAAAAGAAGCCATATGCATTTCCCAAATGGAAAATCTTGGTTCTGGTCACAGGGGGGAAAAGTTTGTCAGTTCATGTTCCCTAACCCTGTTTAACCTCCACATCTCCTAACAGTGTCATAAAAGCCAGTGTGACTGCATTTATGTAGCTGGAGATAAAGAATTTCAAAAAATGCAGACAGCCTGGGTACTGTTTGAAGACCATTTATTAGAAAGCCAGTGAGACATCACAGCAGCGTACAGGAAAGGGGTTGAGGGCCTGTGAAGGGTCAGAGGCAAAGGGCCACAGCCACAGTGCTCACATCCCCGAATGTAACAGAACTTGCTGATCAGTCGAAAGGTTAGGTAGTTCACGACAGTTTTAAGAAGTGGTTATCACCATTCAGATAAGGCATTATACAGATATCGACAGAGAAGATGTTCATTTGAATCCTAAGGCTTAGTCCATTTTGAAAGATCAAAAATGAAATTTAAAAATCAAAGATTCCTCCCCACTCCCAAATAGAGGAGAACCGCTTGCTGGCATTTGTACTTAAAGTGTCTGAAGTAAAATAGGCCAGAATTTCAAAGGTTTGTACAGGGCTAGATCCTTTGATTTAGCACCAAGTAAGAGTATGTCTTCCTGAAAGGTAGAATTGTTTTGGTTTTTTTTCCTTCCACTTCCTGTATTTTTATAAACTTTGGGCCATAATCTATCAGGACAATATATTTCTTGCTCCACTAAGGAATCTAAAGTGACTGACATTTTAAAGTGGTTTCTCAAGCTTAGTTAAGTGGTACATACCTGTAGTTTAAGCACTTTGCAGGGGCGGGGAGGCTTGAAACAAGAGGATCATGAATGTGCGGCCAGCTTGGACTATGTACAAATTACAAACCAGTCTGAGCTAAGTAGGGAGGAGGCTGCCTCAGAAACTAAGGACTGGGCCTGGGGGTGGCTCTGCACACTTTCATCTCAGCACTTGGAAGGCAGAAACGGGTTTGAAGCTAGCCTTGTCTACATAGTTCCAGGACAGCCAGAAGTACATAGTGAGATCCTGCCTCAAAACAACAAAACCCTCAGGCTTGGAGGTATAACACAGTGAAAGGGCTTGCTCAGCACACAAGGCTGAGTTGGCTCCCCATTGCTGTAGGCGGCTGCTTAGATGGTACGGAAAGTGAGTAGGCTCCCCATTGCCATCAGGCAGGAGCTTAGATGGTACAGGAGTTGTTTCCCTTGAAAGTAGGGTGGAAGTGGCAGCACAGTGATCCCAGAATCAAGAGAGCTCGAGACAAGAGGGTCTTGAATTCAAGAACTTGAACACAGGTATAAATGTCCTCGGTTACAGCGCTTTTGAAGCCATCGTGCAAATGCCTTCGGTTCCTCCACCTGTTGACGAGTTGACTGGCCTCTCTGTGAAGTAGCTGTCCCTAGCCCGTCCCGTCTACTTCCTCAGTGGCAAACTGCCAAGGGTGTTCTCTCCCACCTTGTAGTTTTTTTACTGTCACTTGCTCATCAAGGCACAGTCCATTTGGATCAAAGAGGGAAACATGTTTAGCACATGTTCCTCAGCCTGAGTGACGTGTGAGAATCTAGGACTTAATTCCATGGTCAGTTGCCCTGCCAGTGCTCCTCCTAGAACTTCAAAAGTCAGTTAACACATAAATCATACCTCAGCACACGCATGTTTGGAAGAGAGAACAAGCCATCTCAAAGTCACATGTTCTTACATGTCAAAGGCTGCATTTCTGTAGCAGATTGAACCAGTAAGTAGAGGGCACGCTGCATAGTGGCCTGTGCCCTCACTTTTCCTATGAAGGCAGCAGCGAGTTTACATCTGGCAACATCTGTAAAGCCAGTTGCTTTTCTTCTGGAATCTATTGACAGTCTCTTCCAATGTCATGGCCCGTTGGGCTAGAAAACATCTTTTTTGCATTGCAACAGGGCATTGGCTTATGCAAAAGCCTCTAATGAGATATTCCAGAAAATCATGAAAATGTGATCAACCATGTTGACTGACTGAACAGAAGGTTACCAGTTGTTTTTTAAATTGTGCTATTTTTTTTTTAATTTCAACATCTCTGATGTTTTCTAATTGCACAGCCACAGAAGACAAGTAGATTCTAGACTAAACACATGAGGCTATTTTAACAGATCAGCCTGAGTATCTGACTCATTTGGCACATCCTTAGTAATATCCAAAAGAAAGCCATTAGCAATAAACCATGATTTTCAGAGAAGTCTTAGGAAAAGAGATTCGAAATACAGAGACAAGGTGAGGAGGCCCTGCTTCATCCTGCCGATTACGCGCTCCTCAGGGAGTAACGGAAGCTTTCTGGATAGTTTCTGGAACTTTCGTCTGTAGGAAGGAATATACATGGGGCCAGATCTTGTTGGTTTCTGTTCCGGAGAATGTTTCCAACACCCCCTTTTTCCTGAAGATGGAAAACAAAATACATAGGTAGATGACACGGGTCTGAGTGTGCCTCAGGAACTTTTTCAAAGAAGCCTGTAAAGGTGCATGTGAGTTTAGAAGTCCTGTGTGTTTGTCTAATCAAAAGAAGGATGTTGGTTGGACATTGCAAAACTTTGTTTCTAGTTTATGTTTTGTCCTCAGCAAAAAGGGTCCCTGTAGCTGTTGGTTACGCCTTTACTAATGCTTTACATCTTGCTCCTACACAAAGATGCACTTGTCTTCTGGGAAGAGACTCGGCCTCAATTCCCAGGTTGGCAGGTTTGAAACAGGGTCTTTCAGCCATCAGGACATCACCCTGCCCTTGCTCCGTCCATCGAAGTCTTATGAAAGTGTTCTAACACTCCTAATCCTGTCTTTTACCAGGTTCCTTTTTCCCCTCCGTCCTGCCTTCCTGGACTGTTTCTGGGCTCTGTTTATTCGTGCAGGTTGTCCAGCTTGTCACTGGACAGACCAGTCTAGAGTATCCTATTTGACTCCAGGGTTGAGTTAGGGCGAAGGATGAAGTGTGGAGCTCAGAATCCTGGGGTTTGCTTCTCAAACTACACAGACCACCTTAAGGTTCTTAACTCCCCAACCCACACACATTTCTTGGGTGTGCACACTGGTTTGCAGGCCACCCAGGAGGAAATAAGGAACTCCTGATTTTATTACTTTCCAAAAACAGGCTCTCACAGTCTGCAGCTGTGCTCACTAGGCTTTTGCTGGGACAGAAGGACCCCTTAATTGGCCGAGGTTAACTTAACTAGCAGCAGCTGTCTACGAGGTAAGCATCTGCTACAGAAAACGTATGCAAAGTCGATATTTGCGTAGTGAACTTAGCGTCTGGATTCACAGGGATTTCAGGAGAGCAGGCCTCGAGCAGGAGAGCCCCGGGAGACACTGTAGTACTGCGCCACGGTGCCAGGAACGCCTTATTGCCGAACTACAGGCACCTGTTCGCTCCCAAAGCTGTACTGCGCCCACGAGCATTTGCCATTATGATTGCTCTGTAATGAAATGGAATCAGCTACAAAAATGAGTCTTCCAGGGAGTAAGCGCATCATGTTTCTAGACAGGTCAATGCACCACGGCTGGACAGAATAAGACCACTGTAAGCTTTTAAACGTACCAGTACTGGCTACTATGCAGTATCTTTTTAAGGCTCTTTCTATTTTTAGTTAAGCCCAGTGATAAGTCAGTGCATGGGATCTTAGGCAGAAAAGCTTGAATTTATGGCAAGAAATGGCAGTGGCCAGAAGCCCAGAAAGATAGGAACCCCCCCTCCCCACCCTACCCCCAGTCACTGATCTCCATAGCTTTCTCCTGCTTTCCGAAATTTTGACAGAACTAATCCCGGCAGGCATTTCCCCCATCCCCAGTATTACCTGCTCAGACACAAAGCATTTTCTGTTGTGTGTCCTGTGGACAGTCAAGCTGAGCGCACGCACTCAGTGCATGAGGTTCAAGTGAGACTCTCCACAACAGCCCATGGCTGGAGCTAATCGCCATATCCCATGACATTTGCTGGGAGGGGGACTGTCTCTCTTCTGTTCAGTCAGCTGGCAGGAGCCGAGCTAAAATCGGAAGACACTGCAACCTCTGGTGACCAAAGCCAACACAGGAAATGGAGCCGAAAAGGCTGAGTGTGATGGCAGTCCTTAGGCCCCTGGGCCAGCCATCTGTGTTTGGACATCTTGGTTATATGACTAATGAGCACCCCACCCCTTGCTTAAGCCAATGAGGGTTTTGTGATGGTAATAAGCACGTTATATCTCCCTGCATGCTAAATCTTGTTTGCCACGTTCTCCTGTTATCCAACTGAGTTTCTTGGAGCCTCATAGGAACTGAGTGAGATTGTCTGTGTGGACAAGGGCCTGCACAGCTGCAGCAGAGCGCCCAGTGTTGGCTGTTTCGGTACCTAAGGACCGCTCAGTCCTTTCCCGAGGTTCTCTCACTTGGGGCCCCAGCGCTTCTATAAAGCAGGTATACTATATACTGACTGACTGTAAGTAAGGAATCAGTAGCCCTTGCCCAGGGCTGTAGATCTGTTGATCTTCAGAGCCAGGCTCAACATATAACCCCAAACTTAAAGTAATGGCTACTGTAAAAAGTGAATTGCCAAATCTTGTCATTTTCACCCACCAGAAATAAACTATTAGAAGCAGTTCAGAGACTGCTTTGAGTTTTCTTGCATCCTTACCCTAATGCATCAGTAACGGCCACCACAATAACAGCTAATGTATATCCAGTGCTGGGCATCCGGGACAGTTTTTAGAGTAAGACATATTAACTCTCTTTCAAGCCTCCCCCCTCACCCACATTTTCTGGAAGAGAAGCCAGGCAGAGGTTAAGCAAGAGGCGAAGGCCTTGTTACTTAAATAGCGAGCTGGGGTTTGAGCCTGGGCTTCCTGACTCTGGCATCTGTGCTCCTATTGCAACAGCGCGTACTGCTTTGCCCCTGAATCCTTAGCAGGATACAGTGAAAGCAGAGAGCATGTCCTGGATGAAGGGCGGGCTGAGTGAGTCAGGAGCAGCTCAGGCTGGTTCTCATGTTCCTTTTGAGATTTCCTTGAAGGCAGATAAAAAGTGTGTGAGTGGGAGCGCTCAAAGCTCCCACTGTTTCGATCCCAGGGGATGGCTGCCATTTGGAATCCTATGCTTGAGTCCTCTCTTGGCACACTTGGTGGGTGCCACAGGGCCTACCGCCCCAGCCCTGGTTCCAGCCCTCTAGAACATGGAAGAATATGGGTGGAAATTGGCCCTCCAAAGCCTCAGATATGGACTAGGCCATATCCATCCTCCCAAGCCCTGTGACTGATTCTAGAACTGGCAGCAACCCAGGCCTACAACAGTAAATGAGTCTTTCCAACCAGTGGCTGCTCTGTTTCAATTGAGTGATGCCCAGAGCTTTTGTTCACTGAATAAAAGGTTTACTCGGCCCCTCACAAAAGAAGAAGATGTGGCCTTTCTAGCTAATACCGGCCACCATGCAGGAAGAAAGAGGACGAAGTCAGTACATGGAAGCAAGCGAAACTAAGAGAATGGCAGAACAGGAAACCTAGGAGACCGGAACCCTGCCTACTTTCTGGTCTTCTTTTCTTTACAGGAGCCTAGAGCTTTGCTTATTGCGCCAGCCAGCTGGAATTGTGTCTTCTGGTAGCTTAGTATTTCAGCTGCAAAACAGGGGAAATCAGAACCTTGATGGTGCAAGAGAAGTGGTGAAAGCGAGGACTCACTGGTAGTACTGCAGGACTGGCTCTGTCTGGGCTTCGTACGCCTTTAGCCTCTTGATGACTGTCTCTGGTTTGTCATCCTCACGCTGAATCAGTGGTTCTCCGGTCAGGTCGTCAATGCCCTAAGCAGCCATTAGAGGAATGTCAACTCAGCAATACAGTATCTTTTAAAACAGACAGCTTCTGTATTCAAGCCCCAATCCCAAACGTGCTAATAGACAGGATCCGTACTAAAGGCAGATCATTGTAGCTCTGAGGCTCCAGGGGCATTTCCATGTGCTCTAAGGTTTGCATGTGGAAGCCCCTCCCCGTTCCCAGGCCCAAGTCCCCAGTGGTTGCATGGGATACTGGAGGTGGTGGGAATTCCAACCGTTAGCCAGTGTTGCAAATCCTCAGGGCCTCTGTCCTTTGCTCACACCCTGGCACAGAGTTTTAAAAAAAAAAAAAATCAACAAGCACTTTTTTTTTTCTGTGTTAGGTTTCTCAGTGCTGTAACTAATGCCTAAGAAAAACAAGTAGAAGGGTGGATGTGTTTATCTTGGCTCATGGTTTCAGAGGGTTCAAATCTTGGCTGCTTGGGCTCATGAGCTTGGACTTCAGAACATCATGGCTGGAGTGTGTGTGTGTGTGTGTGTGTGTGTGTGTGTGTGTGTGTGTGTATGTGGTTTTTTTTCACAGGATGTGCAAGAAGCGGAGAGTGGGGAAGGGACTAAGGATCATGCACAACCTGCAGGCACACTCGCAGCCCCTGTGACCCACTTCCTCCCGTCATGCTCCACCCTCAAAAATTACGAGACCACCTGGGGACCAAGCAGTCAGCACACCTTTACTGCCAGGCTTGAGCGGGCTGGACCCATTGAGCAGTACCCTATCAGTAGGCTCGGTCAGACAAAGGACGTCAACGTTTACAGAGCTATATACCTGTGGGGGACCTACTGCTGCAGATACTCACCACAGTTTTGGGAGGGTTGAATTCAATGTTGTACACTCGGCCACTGGCAGGATGAATCCAGCGGGCGGTGAGGCGTTGTTTAATGACCTCAAAGGGCACGTTGAGGTTTATCACTGTGTCTATCTGATAAGCTCTGTCCAGGGCTTCTGCCTGTGGAAGCGTCCTCGGAAAACCTTTAGGTGAGGGGGTGGAAGGGAAGGCAAGAAAGAGAAGGTGTTAGGCAAATAAACCCAAGGAATGACGCCAGGCTTGTTGACCAGAGCCATAATATACCTGTGATCGGATTTTTTTTTTTTTTTTTTTTTTTTTTTTTTGTGGCATCTACCTGAGTGGGCTATAGCGAGCATGGATATTTGGCCAAATATTCTGAGTGTGCATGTCAGGGTGTTTCTGTATGAGAGCACATTGCCCTCCCAGGGTGGGAAAGCCTCAGCGAAACAGCTGGAAAGCCAGAGGAGAAGCAAGGGAAAACTGTCTGCTTGCCCTCTACCCAGAGTCTGTATGCTTCTCAGCCATACTGAGTTCAAGCCAGGGGTCATGGCATGCCTGTAATCTCAGCAAGAGGACCCAGAATTCACAGCCTTGGCTACATGTTAGCTAAAGGCCAGGCTGGCCTACATGAGACTGCCCCCAAAACAAATGGAAGGAGCTGGGGGGGGGGCGGCTCGGTGATTTCAGGCACTTGCCGCTCTTGCACAGGACCCGGGTTCAGTCTCTGGCCCCCACATGGCAGCTCAAAGCCATCCATAACTCTAGGTGTAACAGGATCAGATTTTACCTTTGGCCTCCGTCTGTAGGCAACCAGGCATGTGCATGGTACACGTTCATGACATGTGAGCACAACATTATAAAAATAGATCTTAAGTGAAACAAGTGTAAGTCTATTTTTATAGTAGAACCACACTTGCTTCTCTAAAACAGAACAACAGCATAAACAACAACAACAAAAAACTATAAATTAACGAAAACCAACCAAACACAAAATACCCTCATTCAGTGGCTGACAACCAGCTCCGGGGATCTGATGCCTTCTGGCCTCCAACACCTGAACAAACAAGGTAATTACACACACACACACACACACACACACACACACACACACACACAGAGAGAGAGAGAGAAACAACTTTTTAAAAAATAAGACAGGAATGTGGCGCACACTTTTAATATCAGCACTTGTGGGGAGGGGGGCAGAGAGGCAGCCTGATTTCAGTTTGAGGCCAGCCTGGTCTACATAGTGAGCTCCAAGCTAACCAGAGCTGCACAGTGAGACTGTATCTAAGAAAAACAACAAACAAAAAAAAAAAAAAATGGAAAGGATATATCAGGAGGATGTCATCAGCTGCCCTCAAAATCTCAGAAAGCTGTGTTTAGGACATGTCAGAGAGCAAAATACAATGAGCAAGCCCTAGCATACAAAATGTTTTTGCAATATGAACATCCCTAATCCAGAAATCTGGATCCAATGATGTCAGAAAGTGTCCAATTTGGGATTTAGGATTTAGGCTGCTCAGGAATGCTCAGCTGGTAAAGTCTACACAGCCCAAAGTACAGAAACTCTGAAATAGGAAACATGTGCCCTCGGGCATTTGAGAAATGGAGTATTTAGTGCAGCTAAAATAGTTTAAACAATGTGCGTCAAAACTACAGAGAAAATCAACTAGAAATGATTGTTGAATCCCAAAATAGATACAAGTACATTGGGGAAATTGAAATATTCTGATCCCATTTTTTTTATTTTACTTTGCAGTGTTATGACTAGGGACATGCTATCCAGAACACATGGAAAGTTAATATTGATAGAAATAATATACTTTCAAAAGTTAAAGATGCATATGCAGTGTTTTGTTGCTAAAAACACATTTTGCTAACAATGAAACATGGAAACCATTGGTCATGACAAATAATTAAGGAACCTGGACTGAGGAGAAAAATAGCTTCCAAAATAAAGCCAGTGACAGAGGTTTGACCTATAACTTTTTCTTTTTCTTTTCTTTTTTCTTCTTTTTTTTGTTTTTGGTTTTTCAAGACAGGGTTTCTCTGGGTAGCTCTGGCAATCCTGGAATTCACTTTGTAGACCAGGCTGGCCTCAAACTCAGAGCTCCACCTGCTTCTGCTTCTCAAGTGCTAGGAGTAAAGGTGTGCTCCACCACCCCTGGTTGGAAAAAAAACAAAACCAAGCACTTGAAATTTGTAATGAAGTAAGTCATCCTTAGAGAAACAATTTTAATATCCTTAATAAGACTAATAGAATTTCAATCCACAGAATGCTTTCAGATGCAAATATGAAATATTTTATAGGGATACTTTCAACTGCCCTAATAACCATAAGACAGGTGCTGTTACTCTCCCCATTTCACAAAGGAGGAAACAGAGGAGGAGCAACAGCCTTGCTGTAGCTCATAAGCTCATAAAGCTGTTAAGCAGTGTCAGCGAAACGTGAACACAAGTGGTCTAACCTGACACCTATGCTTGTAACCAAGGAGTTTGCACTGAAAAAAACAAAACAAAACAAAACAAACAAACAAAAAAAACAACTCTATTCACCTGATATTTTTTGTTTTTGCTCTTCAAGACAGGAGTTTTCTCTGTAGCCTTGGCTGTCCTGGACTCACTTTGTAGTCCAGGCTGGCCTTGAACTCACAGAAATCCACCTGCCTCTGCCTCCCAAGCGCTGGAACTAAACCGCCCGGCTGACCTGACACTTATTACAGTGTTCATTGTGCTGCTCTTGCTGAAGGCCCAGGTCGGTTCCCATCACCCACATAGCACTCACAACCACCTGTAAACTCTACTTACAGGAGCTCGGATGCCCTTTCTAGTCTCTAATGGCCTCACACACGTGTATATACATGTATAGGTGCAGGCAAAGCATGCTACACATTTTTTTTAATGTTTATCTTGAGTAACTTAGAACAAAAACATTCACTGGAATAAAAGACTTGAATCAAAATACTCTGTGACAGGAGAAGAAACACTGTTTTGCATCATCATTCCAAACACTGAAAACCGAACTCCAACCCCAATGCTTCTCAAAAGTAGGGAATTAAAGTGCAATACTTATGTTGGATACATGTGTGTGTGTGTGTATACATATATGTAGCTAAGTCTATATATTACCATATATAATACCTAAACATAAACATATATATATGATTTATTAGAATAGCTTGCAGGCTGTGGCCCAGCTAGCCGAACAATGGCTGTCTATCAACAGAAGGTCCAATAATGCAATAGTTGTTCAGTTCCTGAGGCTAGATGCCTCACCCAATCTTCTGTATCTGCCAGCTAGGCTCTAATGCCAGTAAAGGAACTGACTTGCCAGCAAGAAAGCCAGGGCAAGCAGGCAAAGAGAGGAAGCTTCCTTCTCCCAGGTCCTTTACACCGGCTGCCCCAGAAGGGATGGCCCAGGTTAAAGGTGGATCTTTCTACTTCAAAAGATCTGGATTAAAAGCGTATCTTCTCACCTCAGAAGACACGGATTAAAAGTGAGTCTTCGCCTATCAAATGAATTTAAAAATATTTTTCCTCACAGGTACACCCAGCCATTTAGGTATTAGTTGACTCCAGATGTCATAAAGTTGACAATCAGGAATGGCCATCCAGGTCCACACCTTGCCAACTCCATGTCATCCTCCATTTCCAAATGAAAGCAAAAACCATGTCATAATTAATGCCTAAACATAACCGTCCAACATACAATCACAAACACATTATAGAGTTAACCGGGTCATAATTATTCCTAATATGATGTAACTGTCCTCATATAACTGCAGACACATTACAAGTTTAGAATAGGTGGCACCGTTCCTTTTTTTATTGTTGCTTTTGGTTTTTCAAGATACAGAGTTTCTCCATGTGGCCTTGGCTGTCCTGGACTCACATTGTAGACCAGGCTGGACTTGAATGCACAAAGATCCTCCTGCCTCTGTGCTGGAGTTACAGGTGTGTGCCACCATACCTGGCTGGCATTGTCCCTTAAGGGACATTCTATTAATATCTCAAAACTTAAATATGATAACCACTAATATTCTCTTAACTGATGTTACATGATAAAGAAATGGAGGAAAGAAAACAGAAACACATCCTAAATAAAATATGGAAACATTCATGTAAGTCACAATTTTCATTTCTGCAACTGGTCACATGGTCTTAAGTAGTACATATTACTACCTTCCTCTCCCACATTTTATTTCCTCCACCCTCAGCACGCACCTCAGCAGGTCTTGGCCCTTTTCCTGGAGGAGTGACCTGTGCTTTCATTCCTGAAGGGGCTGTGCCCCTTGTCATCCTGCTTGAATTAGACTGTTGTGCTTTCCCCTTGAATTTAATCACAGGATACAGTAGAACCAAGAGAGCCCTGAAGGATCTTACCTCTGTTGTGAATAAGCAATCTAATTTCCCCCTGGTAATCTGGATCATTCAGCCCTCCTAACATTGTTGTTCTTTTCTTAGTCTGTGGTTGTCTGGTCACCCCTGGGAATGGTGCCGCATCTGGGGCTCAGTCTTGGTCTCAGCTGTTAGCAGATCTGCCACTCAGCTGTAGCCAGGTCATGCTTGGTGAGTGAAAGTCCACGTTGTTGAACCCACGCATAAACTCAATCTCTGCTGCTATGACCACTTTGTTCATGGGCCCATTGGGCACTGGCAGGGGTGGCTGGGCAAAGAGGCTGACTGTCCACAGAATGAGTCATCCTATTTATTAGATTACTGAACGCCTCTCTGCTGAAGTCACACACTGATGAACATGTACATGGGCCCCTTTGCCCACTTGGAGAGATCTGTCCACACACTTCTTCCCCTGATGACTTTCTCACCAGTTTTCCAATCATGCTCTTTCCAAGTCCCTGACCATCCAGCCAGTCCGTTGGCTGCAGCCCATAAAAGGGTCAGCAACTGCATACTCAGCCACTCCTTCCGAACGGAACGTGTGAATCTTGCGTGCAGAGTTGTTCACTGCTCTAAGTTCTGCCCACTGAGAATGTTTCCCCACAGGGGCATCTTTCAGGGTTGGCCCAGAAAGGGGTGATAACGCAGGGTGGTAATGCTGCAGCTGTCGGCCTCTGGTGGTGCCTGCCCATCAGTAAGCCAGGCCCTAGCCTTCTCTTCCTCAGTCAGCCGATCATAGGGCACACGTCGTCAGCCTACAGGAGCACGCTTGGCAGTACATGACATTGTAGTGTAGAGTAGAAACTGCAGGTGTCCGGGTAACTTGTATGTGCCTTCAGGACCTGCTCGGCCCTATCACACATACGACTCCCATTTGCTAATGGGTTGCTGCTGTGCACGTCCTACTTAATGACTTGTTGGGTCAGATAACACCCAGTTCTTGATTGGCAGCAGCTCAGGGGCTCATCTCGCACAGTCATTTTGGTGACCCTTTGTCAAACATTTCCACTAAGGCCTCATAGCGAGTGGGCCAAGAGCTCTCTCTTTCAAAGGGAGAATAGTTGCCTGCAGATGATGGTAGAACCTTGCTCCAAAATTTCAAAGGTCTTTCTGCGATGAAAAGGCTCCAAACAGTATCCTTATGACACCTCAAGAACCATCAGGCCTGCTGGGTCATATGGTCCAAGTGTGGAGGAGCCTGCACGGCAGCCGGAACCTGTTGAAGAGCCTCCTCCTGTTCCAGGCCCCACTCAAAGCTGCAGCTTTCTGGGTCCTGTGGTATATGGCCCAGAGTACCACACCCAAGTGAGGATGTGCTGCCTCCAGAATCCAAATAGGCCCACGAAACACGCTTCCTTCTTGGTGGTGGGAGGGGCCAGGTACACTGAGGTAGATGGCCCTTTAATTTTGTTTAGATTTTTTTCCCCTAGCCTCTGATATGTGTTGCCAACAAGCCTAAAGTGGTGGCTACCTCCTACTCGCTTTGTCTAATCGGCATAATGTCATGAACCAATAGTGATATTTTGTGAAAGAGATCCCTTCAAACAGTCACCCGTGTAAAAGGTCCCTTCAGGGAAGGACTGGAGAAAGGCTAACAGTAAAGCTTAAACACTGGCTCAAGTCTGGAAATCGGTTCATGAACCAAAATTCCCTTTTGCCATCATCCAATGTAGCCCTTCTTATGGGTTTGAGAATTTTTCCAGTAATACAGATCAAACAAAAAGCAGTAGGCTCCTTATTTTATTTCATGCCTGGAAACACCGTGCTTGACTAGATAGTACCAAAGTTATGCCACCATAAAAATCACTGTGCCTGTGTTGGCCATTCCGGGTCAGGCCATTATGGACATTGCCTCTGCTGCTCACTGTGACAGCTACGATCACCTTGCCTTTGGCAATTCAGCGCTGCCACCTGGCTCCTGCTACTTTGGGGGCCCAATGAAACCTACTGTGCTGAATTCATCCAACTCAGCAGCAGCATCTCCAACCCCAAGGTCTCAAACAAGGAGAAGGATGACAACAAAGCTCTTCAAATGTGCTGGTGCTCCTCTCATCAGTTTGCATCTTAGAGGATTAGTGAAGGGCGTGTCTTCTGGGCCTTCCCACTGTGGAAGATTGGGTTTTACACTGTGTACTCTAGCATTGCAATTTCCCTGAGCCTTAGAATCCCTTCATCAACACTAAGCCAAGGGATAGCAGGTACCTCTAACTACTTGTCAGCAGGCCATCTTTTGAGAGATGCTTCAGGTAACCATTTTCAAGCAAATGTTGGTATCTTTTTCAACTGTATGAGCTTTGATGTTAAACCTAGAATCTCCACTCAATGGCGCCATATCACTAAACTCAGCCTTTTTCCGTTTTTTCTTCCTTCCACCTTTATCCCACACCCTTGGAAGCCATTCCCACACACGCTCCCCAGACTTCCTGAATGAATTAACCAACTTATTAAGCTGTTTAGTAGTGCAGTGTACCTCCTTACAGACTACACTTTCTGCCTCCAGGAGCCTGCTCAGCCTCGCGTCTTGTTATAGGTCTGGCTACATAGTTATAAGTGTAACTATTGGTGGCCCTGAGGGACATCAGTATTGTCTTACCTGGCATTTCCTTCAGAGAAAGTCCTTGCTGGCTTAGCAGAAGGATTGATTTCCTCAGAGACAGAAAAGGCAGTATTTCAGGAGTGGGGTTGGGGGCATCTGCTGCTGAGGGTAGAGACACTACTCCCCCGGGTGAGATACACCCTTGAGAAACTGAGATCAGAGAGTTCTCAGGCTCAGTGGGGTCCTCCCATGCGTCCCCATCCCAAGTTACAGGGTCCTGGACTTCACCAGCTAATGCCCTTGCTTTAACTGCCAGTGCCCTCCAAGGCTGGACTTGAATTTCTCTGTAATTCAGCGGACCTTGCAATAAGGGCTTAGGGTTGACTTTCTGAAACTTGAGCTCTGTGACCTCTGGAGAGAAGATTCTCTTCCAGGGCACACTTAGAAACCATTAGAGTCTAAAGTTTAGACTCTATGTGCATCTCGAGCTGGTCCATTTTATCACATTGTCCTTCACCTTATTCTGAGATGCTAGAAGTCGGTTAATTTCATTACACAGCTCGTTCTTTTCCTGTGGCAATTTATCCAGAGATGCTAGGAGCAATCGACTAACATCATCATTTTTCTTATTCTTCCACAAATTGTCAAAAGTTTAATATGCACAGTCATCAAATCTGTTGCCTCTCACAGTTGGTGAATCAGGATAACCAAAAGAATTTGTCTCCTTAACTTTGTTTGGTGTTTTTTGGGTTTTGTTTTGTTGTTTGTCTATAATAGAGAATTTCTCTAGCCCTGGCTGTCCTGGAACTTTCTCTGTAGACCAGCCTGGCTTCAAACTCACAGATCCACTTTCCTCTACCTCCGAAATGCTGAGATTAAAGACATACATCACTAGCTTCTGGCTCTTGTCTCAAGTTTGTAAAATAGTTCACACCATGGTCCTTCCATTGTCTCTGAGCTTTTAGGAGAGGCTTCAGAGAGACCTATTCCAGTTACTTTAAAAAAAAAATCATCCTTATTCTTCTGTTCTCTCGAACCACTTCTGGTACCAAAATCTGTATCTATAAAAGTCAAGGTTCTCTAAAAGAACAGAACTTACAGAATAGATGTATTCTGAACAGCTATGGATTCTTGGACCGTCTGCTGACAGACAGTCATTGTTGAAGTAGATGGACCAACCTGTAAGCCATGCTAATAAAGCCTGTGTGTGTGTGTATTTGTGTGTGTGCATATACATACATACATATATACATATATATATGGTCAATCTAGTCCAATACATACATACATACATACACACACACAGGATTTATTAGGATATAGGCTGGTCCATCTACTCCAACAATGACTGTCTAACAGCAGGTCAAAGAATCCATAGCTGTTCAGTCCACAAGGCTGGAGCAGTCTCAGTATACACCAGAATCAAGAAGAAGAAAGCATTAATGCCAGTGAAGGAATGAACTTGCCAGGAGATTGAGAGCAAGCAGGCCAAGAGATCAAGCTCCCTTCTTCTGTGTCCTTTACATTGGCGCCAGCAGAAGGTATGGCCCAGATTAAAAAATGGACCCTCCCACTAAAAAATCTGGAATAAAGATGGGTCTTCCCCCTTCAAATGAGTTAAGAAAAAAAAAAAATCCCTCACCCATATACCCAGCTACTTGGGATTTAGTTAATTCCAGATGTAGTCAAGTTGACAACCAACAATAGCCATCACAGTATCTGTGTGTTTGTGTGTGTGTGTGTGTGTGTGTGTGTGTCTGTGTGTGTGTGTTACAGTTCAGATAATAAGTTGTATCTTCCAGAAGCTTATGTGTTGAAGTCTTGGTCCCCAGTTGGCAGAGCCAGTCATTGAGAGACGACTGTGACTCCATTCATGAATTAATCTGTAGGTGCAGTCAATAATATGATAGATGTGTGAGACGTAGGACCTGCTTAGAGGTCACTGCATATGTGCCTGTGAAGGGGTATTGTCCCCAGCTGCTTGTCTCACCAATGCTTCCAGGACACCGTGGAGACAGCAGCCTCGACTCAAGTCACACTCTCAAGGCCCAGACACATCAGGGGCTGCAGCATGGATGGAAAACTCTGGGTAGCCAGGAGCCCAAATAAGTCACGCTCTTTCCAGCTGTGTCTCTGAAGTATTTGTCACATCAGAAAACGAACAAAAACTGACTAACGCAATATATAAAGAAAAACGATATCAGATAATAATGAATGGAACTTTGTATATTCATGTATTTTTTTTATTACTGCAGAGAATGCTTGTTTGAATTAGAGAGGCAGATAAAAGTAGTTGCTATAGAAGGGTGTGATCATTGAGGACTCTGTCTCTTTCTCTTATACATTTTACCCACGTGAGCTTTTCTAAAAGAAAAGGCGTTGATGCAGTACAACAATAAAGAAATAAAAAACAAATATTCCCCATTCCAGGCCCTTCCCCCATTGCCCTGTCTTTGGCCCAAGCCCCAGACATACTCCACTGATGGCCATGACTGGTCTCTTGGAAAACTGGCCACTTCCCCGTGCTGGGCAGCATCTACTCTCAACCTTCCTGCCCCTAATTCCTTCAGCTAAACAGACCCACACATCTAGCATCTTACACAGAAGCAAGACTTCATGAACTGCTGATTCATGTGTCCACATTTCTCTATCAGAGAAGGAGCCAGCAGCCACCTGATTGCCACATGGCTCTCTATTCACATCAGCGCTGAATCTGGACTTATCCAAATTTCTCTGCTGCTAGAATATACTATCCATAAAAGCAAGGATGTTGTTCTTGTTTTGGTTCGGTGCCTGGAACGGCTCTGTGAACCTAGAAGGCACCCAATCAACATTCATGTTATGACTAAATAGAGGCAGCCACTGG
This sequence comes from Meriones unguiculatus, assembly GCF_030254825.1. Taxonomy (NCBI): domain Eukaryota; kingdom Metazoa; phylum Chordata; class Mammalia; order Rodentia; family Muridae; genus Meriones; species Meriones unguiculatus. The sequence goes on from NC_083349.1 coordinate 45,420,270, forward strand.
GCATACCCAGCCACTGGTCTTCAGCATGGTATCTGTACACCGAAGGCCTAGGATTTCAAGAATTTAAGTCCTCAAGATTCTGTGCACATGTTGACGGACATATAGACAAGCCTAAGTTTCTTTTTTTTTCCCCTTGATACTAGCTCTAATAGACCTAGTATTCTGTCCCGCCTCCCCCTTCGCTCGTTCTTGGCCTCACTTTCCTGAGTCATCTGGAACCGCTTTGCAGTTAGGGAAGAGGGCACCTTCTCTGACTGCTGGCAGGCCGGACGATGGCAAGCTGGACTGCAGGGCTCAGTGGGCAGTGCTGAGTACTGACATGTGTGAAGGTGGAGAATGGGGTCAAGCAGGAGAGAGGTAAACAGGGCTTAGCCTCCCAATTTAAAAACGTTGGCATCTCTCCTGTGTCCTCGCTACATCAACAGGCAGGTTACACAGGCCAACCTGCCCTAAAAGACTCTCCCAGGACTCTGGCTAGAGAAGGTGTAGGGTTTACTGTAGGGTCATCTTCAGTCTAACTTCTCTTGTGCAGATCCTTCCTTAGCTTGGGGGTGGGTGGGCTCCAAGCAGGAGGCTCACAAGTTCAAGCCCAGACTACATAGTAAGACCTTGTCTCAAGAAGCAAAACAATGAAAGTTTGGATGTTAAACACTATTCTTAAAAGTAGGGGGAGGAACTAAAGTTCTACCTAAAGCAGTCTAGAACTCATGCAGGCCCACACCCTCTTTCCTTTCAAGTAAAGAACTAGATCCACAGGCTTGGGATATCACTTAATTGGTAGCATGCAGGAAGCCCTGAGGAATCACCATACCACAAAAACAAGATTGGCTACCCATTCTTACAATCCCAGCACAAAGAGAAGAACATCAAGAACTGTAGCTGCTCAGCAAATTGGAGGCCAGTGTGGAATACTTTAGACCTTGTCTCACAAATAAAACAAGTTAATCTATTAACTGATTAAAATTTGAAGTTAGACTCATAGGTGACTGACTGCCCTCCCAATGACTGTCCATAGTCCCAGCTGCTCATTCTCCTGCCAGCACTGGTTATGGTGGCGGCCACAGAGATGCTCAGGACACTGCACTTACCATCCAACAGCCAGCTATACTGGGTGAGGTTTTTCAGTTCATGAAGGGCCAGCCGAGTCATGACGTCATCTGGGATGAGCTTCCCTTGGTCAATGAAGGTCTTGGCCAACACACCGATTTCTACAGCAGACAGAAAAGCCAGTAAGTATTTGCTGTGTCCCAAGCTCAGGAATTAGTTGTCTACAGGATGCTTCTGGACCTTGCGCCCATGTGAAAGTGCATTATCCCTGGCCCTGATTGTGTGGGTGTGGGCCTGGGACAGCCACCTAGCCCCTTGCCTCAGCACTCAGGAGACCTGGTCTGCCCCTCACCTGGGGTCTCGCAGAGCTACCCCTGGCAGTGTGGATGAGGGAGACCTGGCAGGCTGACCAACTCAGATACAACCCAGGCTTTGACTAGGCCCACCCCACCATCTACCCCACCTATGAGCTGCTGGAGTGAGTGAAGGGGCTAGGCCTGCAGAACCAAAGCTGAAGGATCTCCATGGCTCAGAGCAAAAGCAGGAGTCTCTGTATGTTGTAGCAGAAGCCAGAGGCCTCGAACCTGATCAGTAACTCACTGCAATGAACATTTACAAGCAAAGCTGTTTGGGCAAAAGTATATACTGTGTGACACACAGAGCCATCCACGTCAAGATTGTTATGTTTTGTTTATGTAATCTTTATTTTATTTTTTATATTTTATTTTGTTTTGCAAGGGAGGTTACAGGGTGGAAGACGGATCTGGAAGGACTGGGAAGTGAGTGTGACTGAGGTGTATGATATGAAACTCACAAAGAATCAATAACAATAACAAAAAGTGTATTACAAGTAGAGGTGCTGACGGACATGGTGGCACACACCTGTAACACCAGCAGGGAAGGAGGGGGGATAAGGAATTCAAGCCAGCTCCAGGTACACAGCTGGGTTTGAGGCCAGTTTGTGCTCCAGAGGACCCTGTCTCAAAACAAGCAAAACGCAGGGGAACAAAGAGTGGAATGGTCCCGCCTTCAGCACCCACCCGGTCTGCATATCAAGTCCAAGGCCATCCAGGCCTATATAATGAGCCCCTGTCTCAACAACAAAACCAAAATGGGTGTGTTGTGATGGTGCACTCAGAAGGCGACGGCAGGGGGGACTTCTCCAAGTCTGAGGCCAACCCCAATTACTTGCTGAGCTCCAGGCAGCCAGAGATGCATAGCAAGACCTTATCTTCAAAAACAAAGCCAAAACAAAACACAAGTAAGGAGCAGGAGGAGTGAAGGGTTGATGATTTAGCTGAGTTTTTAAAGCACTTGCTTGGCACAAAAGAAGCCTTGGGTTAGTTCTCCAGCAGAAGACCAACCATGGTGGGCAAATGTGCCTGCAACCCAGGGAGGTGGAAACAGCATCAGAAGTTCAAGACCATCCTCAGCTACAGAGAGCACATGGCCCACCCGGACTACAAGAGACCCTGTCTCAAAAAAAAATTTTTTTTTTCAAAAGTAAGCCTATTTCTAATCATGTAGTGTATACAACTATGTAAACAGAAGTGTTTACATTCAGGCTACAGACCAGTGAGAGGCCCTGTCCCAAAGAAAAGGGTATATGATGCCTAAACTATGACTTTTAACCAAGAATTCATCATTACTAAACCAGCTGCCACTTGACAAGCATACCAGACAAGTTTACAAAACAATGTCCAGGAAAGGACCTGGGTTCTGAGAGTGTTCTCCAAACTCACTTAAAGTAGTTTTTTGTTTTTTTTTTTTTTTTTTAGAGGGGGGAGGAGGAGGGCCCCTGGCACTGGAGATGCTGACCTGCTCTTCAGATCACTTGCTGCTCTTTCACAGTAACTGAGTTCAGTTCACCCACACTGAGTGACTAAAAAAACAACTGGAACTCCAGCTCCAGAGATTCAATGCCCTCTTCTGACTGCTATGGGCATTGCACACACACACACACAAATAGAAAGAAAATAAAATGTTAAAGTAACTAAATAAAATAGCCTTTGGAAAGTTCCATGTGCATAATACATGTAGACCTCATTTGTCTCTTTTGACCACTTTTAAAAACTTACATGTATGGGTGTTTTTTCTGCACGTATGTCTGAGCACTATGTGCATACCTAGTTCCCAAAGAGGCCAGAAGAGGGCCTCAGATCCCCGGGAACTGTGGTGAGATGGTTGTGAGCTGGGAATCAATCCTGATCCTCCGGCAGAGCAGCCATTCTCTTACTGGCTGAGTCATAAAGCCCACGAATGTTCTTTTAATTCTCATTTGAGCCCTACATCTCCCCCTACCCTCATTCCTCCCTCCAGCTACCGCGTACCCACTCCCTTCACCAGTGAAGGTGATGCCTCTTGAAAGGCTCCCTCTTCCACACCTATGGTTGGCCTGCTTCCTCCTCAGTGTGCTTCCAAACAGGATTCCAGCCCAGTTCCACAGGTCTGGCAGCGATACGCTGCTTACCCAGCATGCACAGGGTGCCAGCCAGCGCTCTGTCTTCTGCTCACCCCTTCCCTTCCCCACTTGCTCCCCTCCCTCCAGGCACGCCCCCTGCTGGGAGATTAACATACTGCGGCCCTCCTAACTTCTGCAGAAGTCCCTAGCTCCGCCCCTTGATATATAATCTGACTCACCACCATGTTTTAGCTGCCGTTAATCCAAAATAAACAATCAAAAGATACAGATGTGTGTCGGGTGGCCAGACGTTTATGAGCCAGAACTCATAAAATCCGGCACCGGCTCGCAGTGGCACAGGCCTGTAATCCCAGCAGTCTGGGAGGCAGAGGCAGGCCATGTCGGGAGTGAGCTCCAGATGACTCTTTATTACGGTTCCTCTCTTATTCGTGTATCCACCTGCTCTCCCACTAGTCTGCACAGGATAATCCAGCACAGACCTTTGCCAGGTGCAGGCACAGACGCTGGGACTCCCAATAACAATGCACTGGGCAAACTTTTTAAAATAAACTTCACTGTCTAGTCTTGAACTGTAGCAATGAAAACAGATGCAATTTTAAAGGACTCTTATGGCAAGCTATCCCCAACCTCCTAGTAACTGAAAATCTCCCCTTTTAGGCTTCCATGTCATAAGCCACCACCTCCTTTCCCCACCCCCCACCCCCATCTCTCTCCCTCGTGTCTATATTCTGCTCTGGACTGAGCTATTTCAGTCCCAAGTCCATACACTGAAACCCTAACCTAACCCTTAATGTGACTATATTCACCTTTAAGAAGGTAATTAAGGTTGAATGGGGGTCACAGGGTGGGGCCTCAATCTGACAGAAACTGTGAACTCAAGGAAGAGCCAGTGGAGGCACCTGAGCACAGAAGAAAGGCACCGGGGAACGAAGTGAGAAGAAGGTGGCTAGTTACCTGCCAGAAAGGCGCACCCCACCACGAACCAGCTCTCCCAGAGCCTCGAGCTTGGACTTCCGGGCTCCAAAACCAGTTCTGCCGTCTGAGCCCTCCAGCCTGCGGTGTTGCTGTCCCGGCAGCCTCTGCGACTCATGTGCCCGCCAGACCCCGCGCCCACAGCCTGACTGTAACCACCTTCAGTGCAATCCCGCCCTCTGGACCCACACACGGATGGGTGGATGGATATGGTCAGACAGACAGGGGTCGGGATTCTGCTGAGTTGTGGCTATGATGTTTTATTTAAAAAAATGCATGGAGGGGAGTGGGTTGAGGGGGATGAATGACATATGACAATGACACATACGCATGAAAACTCAAAAAAAAAACCTGATTGTTTTGTATACTAAAAAGGAAAAAAAAACAAAACAAAACAGAACCCCTAAGAACATAGCAGAAGCTTACTTTTTGTTGTAGTAGTCATATACCAATCTCTCCTTTTTTGAAAGATTGCTCTGAATTATTTAGATAGAAAGTAAAAGAAAAAGAGAAGCTAATTCAAGTATCAACTAAGCAAACTAAAACGTCCACAGAACACAGTGAAAAGTAGTGAAGCACTAACACCACAACGCGAGGGGATCTTTAAAAGCCCAAGTTAAGCTGGGCACAGTGGCGTTCCCCTGCGGTTCAGCTACTCAGGAGGCAGAGGTAAGAGGATCAGTTGAGTGAGCTCGGGAGCACACAGCCGCCTGGGCAACACGGTGAGACAGTCTAAAACCAGCAGACACGGCCCAGTGATCAAGGAAGCTTCCCACTGAGCCTTACAACCTACGTCGGATTCCTGGACCCACAGGACAGAGAGAGACAATCCACCCACCCCCAACCTGTCCTCTGGCCTGCACATACATAGTGTGTGTGCACACATATACACAAACACACATATACACACTAAGCAAATAAAAATAATTAAGAAGACTACCATGCCAAGCGAAAGGAGCCAGAGAGAAAAGCCCATAGACTATCATTCCATTTCTGTGTCGGGTCCAGAATGTGGGAACTGAAAGATGGAGCATTGTTGCCAGAGGCTTGGGCGGGGTGGGAGGGCATGGGAGTGACTCATAGGTATGAGGTTTCCTTTGTGGGCAATAAAAATGTTCTAAAATCTGTTGTGGTGACAGCTACGCAACTCTGCGGCACACTAAGTGCACTGGACCTTACATACATGTTAAATGTTGAGGTTACAGGGCAAGTGAATCAGAGCGACAACGCTGCTAGAAAGCACTGTTGAAGGTTCTGAACCTAAGGACACGAGTTATCACGCACAGAACACACAGAGCCAGTGGTCCTCAACCTTCCCGATGCTGTGACCCCTTCCCCATGCTGTGTGTGACCCCCAACCACAAAATTATGCTACGTCATAATGGTGAACTGCAATATATCGGTCATGGGTTCACACAGCGGAAGCTTGGGGGCTGACCCGGGGCCCGTGTGTATCTACTGAATTAAGACCCTCCCAACACACAGATGCCAGCACATGAGATTCCAAGGGTGGGCCCTCTAGTCCAGCGTCACAGCTGAAGCACCCACCAAGGAGCCAGAGCAGACCGTGCCGCCCACGCGCTCACCTTCAGGCTGCCACAGATGATTACCGATGATGTCGTTTCCCTTAAGCGACACGCCCTTTAAAGAAGCCAAATCGTTCATAAAATTACAAGTTCCTTTCCAAAAATACACTTTGAAATAAGTAAGACTCATCTAAAATTACATCATGAACCTCTATATGGGCTGTCCTGAGCTGTGGCAAGAATATAAAATTGACTCTCGGGGCCTGGGTTTCCACCCTGGTACTTCATTTCGGTTTTTGTGTATGTGGGAGGTGGCAGTTGGTGAATTTGAACCTCACCCTTGTCTGGACCCACCCAAATGATTAATTTTGTGTCATATCAGCTTCAGGATATGTACGTGAGGCCCAGGTGAGTGCAGAAAGGCTGTTTTCCACTGAGGGAATCCTTCAACCTCCATGGCACTCATTTTTCCCATGAAGGATTGAGAGGATCACAGTAACCACGTAAATCTCAGACCCTAGCCCTCCTGACTGCACTGGCTGGTGATCTAAGGTTTCCCCCGTCTGCTACTGTCAACAGGTCAATGAGTGTCCCCAGAGGCATGGTAATCTCTTCTGAGACTGTTTTTCTCACGTTCACTTTTTGTTTCAATGAATACTATTCACGTCTTGCATTTTAAACCAAATGTAGAGCTGAGGAGGATGTCTAGGTCCAGCATAGGTTAGCAGTAAAGAGATTCCTGCTAGAAGGAACAGATCCCCACCCCACCCCCAACACATTTCAAACTAGATAGTCAGGGGTTATAAAGGGGCACTTTCACGAAGTGATGGCTACCTCCTAGGAAGTCCACACTTGGAATTTACTCAAAGGAAAATAAGTAAAGTCGCTGCCAGCTGTCCGGCACTGTTTATGGCAGCAAAGAATGGTTAACAGCATAAATCGCCAGTAAATAGGGGTCTGGAGAGCCAGCTCCGGGGCACAGCGTGTCCTTAGCATGCAAAAAGCTCGAGAGGTGGTTTCTGGCACTGAAAAAAAAATGTAACAGCCAATAACGGGCAAAGTTTAAACTAATTGTGCCATCTTCCTTCGTGAAAGTAGATCTCTGAGACTTGATATGATAGCATGCTCACAACAAATTGCCTAATTTTGTGGGAAATATCCAATCCACAAGTATTTATTGGGAATATATTTTCAGTCCTGACCTACAGGACCTGCCGGATACTGCTTAGTAAAAACTATTGTAGTTTTTACCATTAACATCTGTGAAAACAAGCTCATGGTGCCTCTGAGGCTTCATTTTCTGTTCTTGCTAAGGAATTGCCCATACTTTTTTGAAGAGCAAGTGACCGGACATTCCAGGACCTGCCAGTTCTGGGTTTCAGGCATCAGCTAGATAAGCCAGGCTCAGTGGAAACCATCCCTTAGGGGCCCAGATGGGACTTCCCTCTGAGATCTGTAACTTTTCCCAGCTGAATAGAAACCGACCAGCCCAGTGAGTACCTTGAACTTTGACCCGCAAAGACTTCTCTCTTGAACCTTAGTTCTCCTAACAGGGTCTGATCCGCAATCCCAACACTGGGGAGAAAGAGGATTAATACAAATTCCAAGCAACTGTGTGAGACCCTATTAAAACAAAAGACCTGCTTCTGATCATGAAGCTTCAAAGTTTTAAGGAAGTACTTGCTTTTCTGTGTCAAAAAAAAAAAAAAAAAAAAGATATTAAACAGCTGCCCATTAAAACTACTCAGTGGTTGCCCGGCCCAATGGCTCAAGCCTTTACGCCCAGCATACAGGGACGCAGAGGCAGGCGGATCTCAGTGAGTTAGAGGCCAGCCTGGTCTACAAAGTGAGTCCAGGACAGCCAAGGCTACACAGAGAAACCCTGTCTTGGAAAAACCAAAGCACTACCGAGTGGGCAGCTGAACCTCTTTGTGTGTGTCCCTTCCCCCACCTCCAGCCCCAACTCTCTAGCCTCTTTCCACGTTACATAGTTACAAAGGAGAGGTCAGCCTAACTCTTACAGGTGTTAAAATGAAGCAAGGAGCATTGTTTCTTCATTTTTCAAAAATGTATTGAAATACCCTTTCATTTACTCTTGGTAAATGTTCTGTGTTTTCCTGTCAGTGAGCATTCTTTGCCACCCACAGTCAGGGGAGCGCTGACTGGGCAGGCGGGTCATCCCTAAAGACTTCTGTACTTTGGATAGTGGCAAAGCAACCAGGCAGTCTCCTGGACTGGGGACTGCCTGCCGGAACTAGCACGGCAATCTGCTGCCCTAAGAACATTCAGCAAGAGTCAGATAACTTAACTTTTGGATAAAGTTTAATTAACTGCAACCTTTATTATTTTTTATAGTCAGCATTAGAAGATAATGAAAACATGTTCCAGGGACTCCAACCAAAGAAATTGAAAACAGTGGGTTGATTTTTTTTTCCTCCTTCCATTTGAGTATCAGTGTGTTTCAAACAAAAGTAAATGCCACCCATTCCTGGAAATCAGCTCATCGGGAGGGAGTGGACAGGTTAAATAAATAGCGGTCGACTGAGCAAACAGGTGGTAAACAAACAGCGTAATGGACATTGTCTCCACTTGGGATGAGCGGCTACATGAGAAGTGCAAAAATAGAAACATATGGTAACGTGGTATTCCAAGGATGCACAAATGTGCTTGTACACAGAGACACTGCCACAAGGAAATACATTGTTTCTCTCTGAGGAACTGGGTTGAGGTAGGAACGAAGAAGCTTTGCTTTTTACTTTAAGCATTTCTGTCTTCCCTTCTCTCCCCGACATTTACTTTCTTCTTCCTTTTATTTTTAAAAACCTTTTACAGGTATTATTTCTATGTAAATAAGCGTCAAGTGAATTTTAAAATAGGCACTAGTTTGGAATTGCAGGTCAACGCCACAGTGGAGAAAACATCTGGCATAAGCTTTTTAGAAACGGTTTCAGCTGTTAGTTGGCTGGCTGACGCCTGTAATTCCAGCATTCACTAGGGAGGCTGAGGCAGGGGGATTCCAAGTTTAAGTTACCGTTTCCATTGGCTATATCGAATGACACTGTATCTAAGCAAACAAACAAACAAAAAGGCTTTTCTTAAAACAGAACTGACCACAAATCCACCCACTGTGAAGTGTCGTTTGTTGACTTTTTTTTTTTTTTTTTTTTTGCTGTGTTAGAAGAATCTGGCAGGAGAAACGTAACAACCGTTTACGTAACCGCGTACCAGGATAACTTTCGTGCCTAAGGCACTAAAACCTAAGCCAATTTTTGTGACTGCAAAGAGAGTCACTCGACCTTGGAGAGAGAAAAGGTCAGAACTACTAGGTCCCACGGAGCTTACCGAGGGCCCGGGGTGGGGTGCTGGAAAGAACGCCGGCCTTGGCGGTGCCAAAGCCTGCCTTCTGCGTCCTAGGACACGTGGAGAGGCGGGCACAGCTCCCGGGGCTGGACCCCCCCAGCAGCTGCCAGCCGGGTCGGAGGAGCTCAAACAAAGCCAAGGGCTTTCCTTTAGTCTTTGAACTTCCTAGTCCCTTCCCCCCCGCAAATCTACGCGAAGCTGCCCGCGGAGAGCAGAGGTTTCGGGGGGGGGGGCGCAGCGGCTCTTTCCCAGGCGAGGTCGGGGAGCGCTGTGCCCGCGTCGCCGGACCCTCGACCCCGGCCCGCAGAGCCCCCGCAGGACGATTGTACGCCGCCAGCCCTCTGTCTGAGCTCCCACCTGTGCCCTGCAGCATGTTCTGGCGGAGCAGGTCCCCGCTGGAGAGGTGCTTTAGCTCGAAGTGTTTGGTGATGCGCGATGACACGGTGCCCTTGCCGGAGCCCGGAGCCCCCATGATCACGGCGCGCAGCAGCCGCCCCGAAGCCCCCATGGTGACGGACGGTGGCCGGAGCTGAGCAGACGCTGGGCTGCGGCCTGGCCGGCGCGCTCACAGGCTCCGCGGCCCCGGCGGGCTGGCAGCTGCGAGCGGGCGGTGGCCAGGGCGCCCGGCTCTCCCGGAAGTGAGCGACGGCCCCCGGGGCCGCCCCGCCCGCTGCTGCGCCGCCCCCTCCGCGCCCCGGCACCCCACTCCCTTCGCCCCACCCCACGCCACTCGGCATCCCCAGACCCTCGTGCCCTGTGCTGCCTGCTCCCAACCTGTAGGCTGCGCCCTTCTGCATTCTCCACGGTGGACAACCTCTGAGCGCCCCCTTCCACTTCTAGTCTCCCCTCGGCATCTCTGGATTGGGTGGCTGGATTTCATTTTCTCTGTGTTCTTGTTTTTCACAATTAGGCCTTTCTAAGAGGCAGGCCCTGTCCTGCTCAGTCCCAACAGGAAGCAGAGCGCCCTATTTTGTGTCTCCTCAGTCACCTGGCTCACTAACAGCCCCCTAACTTTTCACACCAATCCTCCCTTCACCTTCTTCCCTCTCCCTTTTCACCCCATTTCCTTCTCCTCCAGGGGTGACCTTGAAGCCTCCTCACTGAAGTTTTCATCAAGGGAAGTATTGTCACCGGTCCGTGAAAGGTGTGTCTTATCTCCCAGAATCCACTTTCAGAACCAAAAAGTTGCTGCCACTGTTACTTCACAGGGGGCAAAAGTACTAGTTCCTTCAGAAGTCTATTTATTTCAGAAATAGTTACCCAGTGCCTATTGTGTGCCACTGTTCTTAGGGACCTCCCTGAATGCTGGGCTGAAAGAAACCAAGTTTCTACTGTGGGCAGGTTTGTTTGTTTGTTTGTTTGTTTGTTTAAGTCCTGTAGTGGAAGCAAACAGTAGGACCGTTTGAAACAGTATGGCCAATGAAAGAAAGAGAGAGAAGAAGGAAGGAAGGAAGGAAGGAAGGAAGGAAGAAAGAAAGAAAGAAAGAAAGAAAGAAAGAAAGAAAGAAAGAAAGACAGACAGCAGAAGGTAGTGGCCCGCTCACTCGGGAGACAGAGGTGGGCAGATCTGAATTCCAGACCAGCAGAGTCTACAGAATAAGTTCCAGGACAGCCAGAGAAACCCTGTCTTGAAAAAAGAAACAAACAACAAAAATTATGGGAGGGAGCAAGGAAGCCCCGGCCTTGGCTCTGAAAACTGAGCTAAATACACAGGGAAAGTGACGTAGGAGAGAAAGCAGAAGACAATTAACTGAGCAGCATTTTATCTGTAAAACGGACACAGGAGATTAGTGTGGAGTCAAAATGTATGCGAGTTGCCTGGACAAAACCAGCTACCAGGAAAGTTCCCAGAGAGCGCTGCCCACTGTCCGTGTGATATGGTTTCTTTGTGCTGGGTACAGGGAAGAGGGTAAGTAGTCTCGAAAGGAAACAACACTGTCTCCCTCAGAGGCTGCCGAATGACTGGTTCAAAACTCCTTCCAGTTTCCAAGCAGACATTATTAAAAAAAAAAAAAAAGGCAAGGGGAGTTTACGTGCTCAGAGAGAGGACCTGATCCGGTGACAAGGTGAGGCACACGGCCCTGTAAAGGAGCGTGGGGGACGCTCCCATAGTTATTACTGCACAAGGAATAAAGATAAATAAATCCAACAGCCAATGCCTGTGTGTGGAGCTGGGAACAGAGCATGGGAGTAGCCCAAGGAAAGCAAAGGAAGGGAACGAGTAAACAACAGGCAGGAATGGAAAGGTCCGGGCAAGAGCAGGTTATGCAACCACAACCAGAAACCCTGATGGTTGAGAAAAACACTTCTAATCTCCCAAGTTGGGAACATTTGTGGTTTCAGTCCTCGGAGACACTTGAAACTAAGTCTTTGGAAGTTTCTATTATGTGTGTGTGTGGGGGGGGGGATGTTCAAACAAGCAGGGGATGGAGCAGCTAAGGACCACCCTCACACCACAGCACGCACAGGCATTGACCTGAACAGAACATGCATTTACAGTAGTTGTTTCTCTTGGAGTTGGCACCCTATTCAGGAGAGAGGACAGGAGCAACCACATGAATATACAAACTGCCAGGTGTTTAGAGGTGTAAGGTGGGGAGAATCGGAGGGCATGGTCACGTTGCCTGGCCCACAGAAGCTTGTCAGCTTTGGCCACTGTTGATGCCAGAGGCTGCCAGACTGGGAAGAGCCCTGGCAACTGGGCACAGGGCAGTCATTTTGCCACACACAGGCATTGATTTATGTGAGTCTTTGTTTCCCTGTTTAGCTTGTACTGTTGATAAGGACAGAATCCTAAACACAGATCTTAATTTAAATTTTAATCTAGCAAGGGTACCCAAACTACATATGGCCAAATGTTTACGCAGATTCATTCGTCTCGAAGAAAGCCCAGATGAGCGCCCTGTGTGTAGCAGGCATTCATAAGCGTCTGTTGATGGAACACGAAGGATTACTGTTTTTGCCACATTAAAGACTGCAATATATCAAGGCTGCGGAATGTACAGAGTGGATCAGGGACTATAGGTTTGTGTCACAGGTTGAACTCTATCTCCCCCAAAATGCGGAGGCGTGGTTGGTACTGGATCCTTGTGCCTTCAAATGTGACCTTATTCAGAGAAGAGCTGTTACAGGCATAGTTAGGGAGGCCCACTGAGGTGGTCAGTCATTTTCTCTACCGGATGTGATGCGAAGGCCTAGGGAGATCAGTGTGTGGCAACAGACAAGAGACTGGACTTAAAGGGCTGCCAGCCAAGGAACATCAAGGAGCGCTGGCAACACTGGATGCCTTAAGACAAAGAACTATTCTCTCTTAACTGGCCTTTCAAGAACTCCCAACCCTGCTGATACCTAGCTTTTGGCTCTAGGTTTCCCAGACTATGAGAGAAAATCCTTTAAGCAGTACAGTCCAAGGCCTAGGAAATGAATGTACTACAGCAGGCCTAGGAAATGAATACACTGGCTCCAGAAATACGAATATGTGCACATTGTCTCAGCATGAGCTGGGTGAGTGAGGATGAAGGATAGACAGGTTCAGCATCTGGGAAGCCATGGCTAATGCTGTGCTCAGGGAAAGAGACAGAAACCACCCTGGAAAAGGTGAGGTGTCTGAGGCCTATTGCCATAGAAGCCATCCCTGGCTTTGCACACATGATTTAACTTCTTGTGCTGGTTTCTCATGGCTTACCACTGGGCTGGGTGGCTAGAAGAACCTGGAGAAGTGGCCGTTTGTCCATCCGTCCCTGAGCTGCAGATTCTACATTGTCTGGGTTCCTGGGGGGCCGGGGGGTTGATGTGGAAATAAATCTTTCTTACATCTCTTTCTGCCTCACCCTTGTGATACCTCATTGGCCAGAGCAAGTCCCATGGCCAGGCCAGTGTGTGTGTGGTTGTGTGTGTGTGTGTGTGTGTGTGTGTACAGAGATAATACATGAGAAACCAGAAATAAAATAATCTGGCTCAGAGACTCTTTATTAATTATGTATTACAACTTAACCAATTATCCCAAAACTTAGCAACTTAAAACAACAGCTATTATCCCATAGTTACCATAGGTCAGGAATGCAGGCACACTCACAGCTGAGCTGGGTGCCTCTGGATCAGGGTCTCATAAAGTGCTACAGCAAAGAAATTGGCTGGGGCTGCTATCTCCTCCAACCACAGCCTAGAGGGGATTTGCCTCCAAGCCCCCTGGTGCTGCTGTTGGTAAAACTCAGGTCCTTTGTGACTATTAGCCAAAGAAAGCCAATTCAAACCAGTGAAAGCAGCTGGGGGTGTAGCTCAATTACAGTCTTTATGTAGTAAGGATGAGGGCCTGGATCGGAGTCCCAGCAACACAACAGACAAGCACACAAACCTGAGCAGAGGAAACATATGACTTGAGCTAACAGTCCATTGGGAGAAGAATATGGACCCAAACACACAAAAATGAAATAAATAAAACGGCAGGTGATTAGAGGTGCCATGAAGAAAAACAGAGAAGAAAGCGAGAGCAGGGTTAGGATGACGTGACTGCTGTTATGGAAAGAGAACAGGAAAATAAATAGAAAGAGAGACTAGGAGGTATTGCCACGTAGGTCAGCACTTTGAGACCTGAGAACAAGCCATTTAGATGACTGGAGGAAGAACGCTCTGGAGTGAGAATAGAAAGATGCAAAGAAAGGGCGCTGTGGTGGAAGAACGCCAGGGTTCTCAAGCAGCAGTTTAGAAGCCATGGTGTCTGGAGCAGAGCAAGTGAGGAGAACAGCAGGACAGAGTGAGAGTCCAGATCCCACAGGGCCTTATCAGCCACTGGGGCCAAGTGGGATTGTCCAAAGACCATCACGGCTTGCGCCTGGCTTACAGTCCCATGCTCCTCTCACATGTTGTTCCTGACCCTTCTTCACTGAAGACGTCGGTCTGTGTCCCCCTCAACCTCTGAACTGACTGGGCTCCTGTGACCCTTCTTACGAGCAGACTATGGTGTGAATAAAAAGACAGGCCCTGGAGGATGATGCTTCGGTTTCCTGACTGTTGGTCACAGCCGCTGCGCAAGGAATATGCATAAGGAATACCCCAGGACACTGCAATGTAATATAGCCAAGCCACATAGAAAGAGCGATGCTTCATTCTCCCTGTTTCAGGTGCTTCAGCTAGCCGGCAGCACCTGAACAAGCCACCTCTAGCTAAGATCATCCCCCCCCCCAACCCTTCCCAAGTGCCCTGTGACAAAAGAAAATGATGGTGATGATGTTAAGTGTTAATGTGAGCAGGAGTGACAATGGCTTGGCACAGCAGGACAGGTCATGAGGAACCGAGTACCCGGGTTCATCTTCTGAAAATAATCTCAAGCTAAGTCAGGTGTGGTGAGACATCCCTTTAAACCCCAGCACTTGGGAGACAGAGGGAGGCAGAGATCTGTGAGTTCTGGGCCAGCCAGGACTACACAGTGAGATCCTGCCAGACAAGATATGCCCATGGGGCAATAACGGAAGGATTGTTATGGGACCATCCACCTACTTCAAGTTTGATTTTGAGACTCCACAGGAGGGGGTTCATGCCTGGTACCATAAATCTGATGGAAAGCTGCGGAGGTTATAGCCCCTATTTGGGGAAGCGACTGCCATTGTCTTGATAAGTGGACTCGTCATGAAACTGCCTTCTAAATATGCTTGCACTCAGATTAATGGCACTTTCAACCTTGGTCAAAGAAGTTTCTTTGTACAGTGCGTAAGCAGTCCAGGCCAACGCTCATAACTACTTAAAAGGGCTGAGAAAAAGGCGAGTTGGGTGCTCAGCTCCAAATGTGACGTTTCTATCAACCTTCCCAAGGCTCAAGGAACATCACAGAAGAGGGGGTGAAAAAAAAAGAATGTAGAGCTAGAGGAGGGGGAGGAGTGCTATAAAGTGTTGTCCTCTGGGCAAGGAATGACCCTTGTACTCGTGAACTCATAGCAGCTGTGATTATCTGCACAAGACCTGCACAAGATAAAGCCGGTCAGCATTCCAGCCTGAGCTGGGTGGAGGTGCTATCTCCTCCACCCATAAGCCTCCACCCCAGTGAAGAAACCATTAACAGTTAAGGGCAGCAGGGGCAAGAGGTCCAGGTGGTAGGGGCTTCGGGGGGTCAGGGGGCTTCCTTGTAGGTTGTCCGTACTCTGGTGGATAGCCCGACACCCAGCCACGTTCTGGCAGCACCAACTGGACTCAGCAGGTTATTTTCCTTTTTAAAGAAATGGACATGAGGGTAGGAAGGGGACAGGGAGGTGGTTGTGGGAGCCTGAAGGAGTGGGACAGGGTTGCTCTTGGGTACGTTCGCGGTTTATTGTAAACATTTGTGACATCAAAGCATATATTGAAAATCTTCTCCTTCTTCTCCTTCTCCTTCTTCTCCTTCTTCTCCTTCTTCTTCTTGTTAGACCAGACTGTCTCAAACTCAGGAATCTGCCTGTCCTGCCTCCTGAGTGCTGGGATTAAAGGCGTGCACCACCACACTAGCTCGAGAAGTACTCTTACCTCACTCTCCTTTCTAAGATGAATATGGTGAATCAAAGACTGTATTTGTTCTTTATTTTTCTTTTGTTTGTTTGTTGACTGTGCTGAGGATGAATCCAATGCTGTTCACAAGCTTGTCGAGCACTCTACACCGGAATCTCTTAATTGCTGTGAGTGCGTGCGTGTGTGTGTTTAGGGGATGAGTGGGGACTGAGTCCAGGGGGTTGTACATTAGGCAAGTGTTCTACCACTGAGTTACACCCCCAGTTCTTTAAGTTATTTTTTATGTGTGTCCACAGAAAGAGACTTAGGTTCAATTCCCAGCACCCACATGATGGCTTCCAACCACTAACTCCAGTCCCAGGGGATCCAAAGCCCTCTTCTGGGCTCCTCTGCGCTGAATGCACAAGGTTCTCACATGCAGCCATGTTTGTGTGTGTGTGTGTATGTGTGTGGTGAGTTTGTGTGTATGGACATGAACACAGGAACATGTGTGGAAGAGGGCATTCATGTCATGCTCTGTGTGTATTCCTTTGAGAAAGGGCCACTTACTGAACTTGGAGCTGGGCTAGCCCCCAGCAAGCTCGAGCAATCCTCTTATCTCCACCTGCTGCATTTCTAGCCTTACAGCTGGCATTTAGGTACGCCCAGTTTTGTTTTTGTTTTGTTTTAATGTGTGTGCCAGGAATTTGAACTCAGATCCTCGTGCTTTTATACTGTGTTTGAAAAATCAAAAGACATGAAAAACTGTAGAAGTTTCCAATGTATCCAATAGAAAAGGGGTTAAACATCCAGTGGCATGTTCCCGATGGGGGCCGTTTATAGTTTTCCAACTTCATAGCGCACATAGTCCTGCCACAGTCCACCGTAACTGGGCCCCAACTGTGCCAGTGCTATATGGGCTGGAGCAAACTTTCTGAAAGCGTAACAAGCAGTCCTTGTACGCTGGCAGGGCCAGGTCTGGCACACTGTTGCCAGGGTATCGAAACGGGCCTTTCAAAGACCAAAAGAAAGAGGAAAGTGGCTGTGGAAAGCAGGCCAGAGATACAAGCTATCCACAATCCAGAGGAAGGACAGGAGGAAGAGGAAGAGAAGGGGAAGAGGAAGACAGACCGACAGACAGGAAGGGAGGGGGGGAGGAGGAAGAAAGGTGGAAGCCTGAATTCTGTAGCTCAGTTGGCAGAATGCTTGCCTAGTGTGCAGGAAGCCCTGAGTTCAATCCCCAGTTCAATCCCCACATAAAAACTGGGCCTGGTGACACATGGAAGCACAGAGCATCAAAAAGTTCAAGGGGTGCAGCTGGAAAGATGCTTCTGTGCTTAAGAACACCAGATGCTCGTCCACAGAAAGTGACTTAGGTTCAATTCCCAGCACCCACAAGATGGCTTCCAACCACTAACTCCAGTCCCAGGGGATCCAAAGCCCTCTTCTGGGCTCCTCTGCGCTGAATGCACAAGGTTCTCACATGCAGCCATAAGACCCATACACAAAAATTAAGAATAAAAAAGGGGGAGTCAAAGCAATGTTCAATACAAAGAAAGAAATGGAGGAAAGAAGAGAGGGAAAGAAAAATGAAAGATAAAAATAAGCTCATATATATGTATATATGGAGCTCCAGATAGATAGATAGACAGATAGATAGATAGATAGACAGACAGACAGACAGATATGGACCTAGACAGATGGCTCAGTGGTTAAGAGCACTGGCTGCTCTTCTAGAGGACCTGAGTTCATTTTCCAGCGCCCACAATGGATGCCTATAATTCCAACTCCAACTGTGTCCTCTTCTGGTCTCCAAGGATACCTGTACTCTCGTGCACACACGTAATTAAAAATAATAAAAATAACTTTTTAAAAAAGATGCTCAGTTGCGTTCATAATAAAATAAATGCAAGTTAAAAGTGTGGTTGAGTAAGCAGAAGAAAATGGAAAACTATGGGGATGTGGGAAGACCATAGACCTCTCTCTGGGGGCCCTTGTTGAAGCCTCTCACCAGCTGAGAATCAAGAATTCGAGCATCATTAACATTTGCTGTGAAGGCTGCCGGAGTAAATGCAATATTCGTTGTATACAGAGCTATTTTCAAATAAGATTATTAAAGCAGCAACAAGCCACGTAGGGCATGAACTTGTGTGAACTGCAAAGATGACTTTTTTCTTTCCCAAATATTTTCTGGAAATCTCATAAGCAAGACAATTAATGATGTTGCAGTGGAGGCATTTGAACTCCCCGTTTTAGCTCAGCAGTTACAGTTCTGTCTACAGCATCCGGGGAACCATGCTGTGATCTCATTCAAATTTCTCAGTGATGCTTTAAAGATAATAACGTCCAAAGTCCTCCAAGTCTGGCCATTGGATGGCTCAGTGGGTGAAAGGGCTCCCCACATAGTCTGAAGAGCTAAGTGTGAGCCCCAACAGCTTCATGATGGAAGGAGAGAACTGACTTTTGCTAGCTCTGACCTCAAAACACTTTGGCACACATGTATCCCTATCACCACCTGACACATTAACTTTTTTTTAATCGCCGAACTCCTACACCTAGACAGCTGTTACAGAGACAGTGACTCCTGTGAGAAGGAGACGCCCACACTGACGCCCACACTCTTGGGTGTGTCTGATTCTTTCTCTGAACTCCTGTTACCAATTCACTTGTTTTAATCTCTACTTTAAAAACCTCTTTTTGGGGTGGGATGTTGCTCAGTGGTGGAACCCATGCCTAGAATGTATGAGGGGCTAGCTTTACTCTCTGGGATGCTTTGTTTGTTTGTTTGTTTGTTTGTTTGTTTGTTTGTTTTTAAGCCTCTTTAAATAAACCGCTGTTCTGTTCTGAATTGGCTCATTCTGACACTGTTTTCTGCAGCTAAGTCAAGGTTCAGCTTTACCTGGGAGGAGAGAAGCCTCTGAAAACAACTGCTCAGGTTGCCGCAAGCAGCGGAGTGATGTGACTAAGACCTGCCACTGCTGACAGTGAAATATTGTCTATCTCAACTGTCAGGTTAGTCCCGACCTGATAGTGGAGAGCACCATGTGTAGAGAAGGCAGTGAAGAACCAGTGCTTGCATCTTGTTAACTACAGTGAGAATGTTTGGCTTCTTTAAAAACAGAAATGTTACAGGCGTATGTTTTTGTTTTAATCCCAGGGGTGGGATATGAACTGCTTCAGGTTGTCCACAGAAGCTGACTATGGTTTTCCTGATCCTAATCTTTTCCGCATGCTCAAAGCCTCATCTCACGTCACTTCTGCCAACATGACACTGGTGAACAGCGGCCATGGGCTGGACAGAGGAAGGTAGTCTGGCTATACTATCGCAAGGCCTGGGACAAGATCATGGAAGCAACAGTCCAAAACATACAGGGCGGGAAAGATTAGGATCAGAACATGTACAGCTGGTGAAATGACAACTAATAGCGTTATAAATAAAATCTTATTAGAATAGGTCCTATAGGTGTATATTATAAAAGACAGTCTATGATTATATAATTACATTGTGTCAAATTATTCATAAAGTATAAGGATATTTCTAATTTATTGTAAATATGATGAAGCAATGAAATGGTAACTAATATTGAGTCTTTTGTGCTAGGCTTTTTAAAGACAAACTTGGAATAAATGAACTCATTTAACACAGCAGTCCTGTGGGCAGAGTGCAGGAGTCTTATGGAAGAAGGGGGATAGAAGGATCCAGAGGGGACAGGAGCTCCAGAAGGAGATCAACAAAGCCAAAACTCTGGGCTCATGGGAGCCTGCAGAGACTGATGCATCAACCAAGGACAATGCATGGAGAGGACCTAAACCCCCTGCTCAGATGTAGCCCATAGGCAACTCAATCTCCATGTTGGTCTCCTAGTAAGGGGAGCAGGGGCTGCCTCTGGCATGAACTCAGTTGCCTGCTCCTTGATCACTTACCCTTGGCTGGGCAACCTAGCCAGCCCACAAAGGAAGAGGATCCAGGCAGTCCTGATGAGACTTGATAAGCTAGGGTCAGACAGTAGGGGAGGAGGACTCCCCCTATTAGTGGACTAGGAAAGGGAGAAGAGGGAGAAGAGGGAGGAAAGGTGGGACCAGGAGGAGATGAGGGAGGGGGCTACAACTGGGATACAAAGTGAATAAATTGTAAAATAAATATATATATTGCTGTCATGTCATATATATATGTGTGTATATACATACATATATATATCACAGCAGTCCTGTGAGGGAGATACTATTACAATCTGCATTTCACAGATGAGCCAACCAAGACACAGTGAGCAAAAGGAAAAACCCAGCTCACTTAGAAAATGACACAGGACAACAGTGGCAGTTATAAAGGAAGTCATTTTCGCTTTCCCTTTAGTGTCCCTCCTCCTCCTCCTGTCCTGCCCCTCTCTGCCTGGCTATGCCCCTCCCACTCGGCTTTGCCTAATCACACAGGCCGGATCACCTGTAGCTGAGCCTGTTCCTTTACCTCCGCTCCGGCCCACCTAGCCATCACTGCCGTCTGCCAGTAGCTCTCGGTGCCTTAGGCCTGCCTGCTTCTCCTCTCTCTCAGCCCTTTCTCCACTCTGCATTCCGACGCTTACTTTTCCCAAGGCCCGCTGCCAGGGTCGCCGCCTGTGGCGTCGGGGTTAAGTCACCCTCTTGTGCAAACGTTTTCGACGACGCCAGGTGCTCCGGGGACGAAGTTCGCCTGGTTTTCCAGATGCTTAGTTTTCTGAGGAGACACTTCGGGCGCGTGTCTGGGCACACTGTTCCCGCGTGGCTGCCTGCGGGTGCAGGGGAGACGCAGGCCCCGTGGCCTTCACAGACTTTCCTCCTTTTCTCGCTCTGCGCTTTTTCCGTATACCGTCCCTCGCATGCATTTCCTGTTTCCGTCAGTGGTGGTCACCCTTGCGAATGCTGCGACCCTTTCCTACGGTCCCTCACGTTGCGGTGACCCCAGCCATAAAGGTCTCCCGTTGCTGCCTCCTAGCTCTGAGTGTGCCACCGTTACTATCTGCAATGTAAACGCCTGAGTTCTCAGATGATCCTAGGCGACCCCTGTGAAGGGGTGGCTCGACCCCCCTGAAGGGGTCCTCACGACCTAGACCTCTGACGAGGCGGTTTGTTAAAATGCAGGCTTCCGGGACCCACTCATCCGCTACCATCCTTGCAGGGCAGAGCCGGAAAGTCTGAATGTCGTCCCGACATGATTCCGACTTCAAGAAGTACCACGCTAGGCAGGGTGCTGATGAGATTTCCCGTGCTGAGGACAGTGCCTGGCGCTTCACCCGACACACGTGTGCGGGATGAATGGGTGAAAAGGGCCGCCCCTTCCCCCCACGCCATCCCACCCACGAGAAGGCTGCTCCGCCAATGACCAAATTGCTAGGATTCCACCTGCCCGCAGGTGGCGCTGAGTCGACGTAAATGCTGTCCCAGGAAATGTTTTACTGGACATTTATGCCTCCAACGCAGCAAAATTGAATTTTATATTTCCCCCCCCCCCGTAGATATTTTGTCTGCAACTCTCACTTGTATGAGCAAATTAATTTCCGAAGGCATGATTTGAACGAGAGAAGCCAGGGGGAGCAACCTGACAAGGCCTGGGCAGTTAAGGAAGAGATGGGATGGACCTTCCATCCTCCCTGAGTGAACACAGCCTGTTGTGAAATTACTCAAAAGACACAAATGAGTCTGCCATTTCAGCAAGAGCGCAGCCAGCCTGTAATTTCTGTTAGTCATTTTCTTTTATGGGCGTTAAATTTGACTAACCTTTTAAAATCATTTCCCTCACAAAGACGTCTTGGCTGAGCACTGTCTTTTGTGATGTGGGAAGTCAGCCCACAGTTGAATTCTGGGGCCGGTAGCCAATGCCTCTTCCCCTTCCCCGAAAGGGCATCTGCGTGCAAATGACTGATAGGGCTGGCCGGAGCCAAAAGCCGACTATCAGGCAAGGCCAAGGCCCCAGCTGGGTTGTTTTGTTCTGCAAGCTTACCTTCAGCCTGGGGCCCTGAAGGAGGAACCATCCTGGGGCGCTTGCATTTTTCCCAGGATCCGAGCCCAAGAAAGCAAAAAATCTACAGCACAGACCCGGTGTACAGAGTGCATGGTTCAAGGGCATTACACAGTTTAGAGTTTTGCAGGGTCAGGAATGACAGGGGTCTTTAAAAGAGATCGATGGAGGGAGGAGCTTATGAATGAGGATCAGAGTAGCATAGAGGTGGGGGAGGAGAGGGGAGGGGCGAGGAAGGGAGAGGAGAGGGAAACAGAGGAGAGGAGGGAAGGGGAGAGGAAAAGGAGAGGGGAGAAGAGCAGGGAAGACGTGAGGAGGGTCGAGGAAAATCTATGAAAACACGCTTTGATAAATGTAATGGCCGGGCAGTGGTGGTGCACACCTTTAATCCCAGCACCTGGGAAGCAGAGGCAGGTGGATCTCTGAGTTCGAGGTCAGACTGGTCTACAGTGTGAATTCCAGGACAGCCCAGGGTTACAGAGAAACCCTGTCTCAAACAAAACAAAACAAACAGAAAACACTGTACTGACTACTACCTTGTACGCTGATTTTAAAAATAAACAATTTAAAACAGCAAGAGAGTGGATACAGTTTCCCTTTCCCTGTCTTGAATAATCTGGTGTACAGTTAGACAGGCAGCCAGAAACCAGCGTGAGTATCCAAACTGACTCATAGGGAGGCACACATGTCGGGGAGTCTGGTATGAGCATCGGAACCCAAGTGGGGTGAGGGTGTCCCCACAGAGAAGCAGTCTGATGTGAGGTTTCACTGTCTACGTGGGGAGAGAAAGATCTCTGAAGACTGTGCATACAGGTGTGTTTGGGTTCATGGGAACAAAGCTTCCCATTCTTGAAGGGTTAAAATGCAACCAGAGAGGAAGCTAGCATGAAGGGTGTATGGGGCTGAAAGGAGACACATCAAGTACATGCATGTAGCAAATCTAGAGAAATGTGTGAATGCCTACATGTTCTCATCCACATAACCCTAGTTTTTGACACTGGGAGGGAGGGAGATCAGCAGTGCTCTGTCCTGGTTTCTAAGCACGATCATTGAAAGGATCAAGGTCCCTTGGATTAGAGGAACAGCTGATCTGATTCTAAGGCTGAGAACAGTAGCAGAGCCTGGCTGCTCAGTGGATGGAAGCAGGAGGATGGCATGTTCAAGAGCTTTCAGGGACTACATCAGGAGAGCTTATCTTGAGACCTTGTCTCAACATGAAAAATAAGACAAGGCCCAGGGATACGGTTCAGTGGGAGAGAGCTGACCAGCATATGTGAAGTTCTTGGCTCAGGCCCCTGTACTGTAAAAAGAAGTCACCAGTATCGTAAATAAAATAAAGATGAGCCTAGAAAACCCTTACGTCAGAGAGTAAGAAACTAGCCTCAAATATTCCTGCTTGCCAAAACTAGAGCAATCTGAACATCAAAAATAGTGATTCTGTGATTCATAAATCCATATTTATATAAAGTGATATAAAGAAATACAAGGAAGCAGTGCTGAGGAAAAATTTACAACATCTAAGTTCTTTGCTTCCAAATACCTTTTTATTTACAAAAGGAGAAAGTGATTGACAATCACTGGCGGACGCCGCCTTAACTGAAGTACAAAGCTCAATGGTTTGACCTGTGGAAACATGGCTGCTTCCTTACTAGTTCAGCCACAGAAAGATACAGCTCCTGAATCTAAGCAGGAGAAGCCACCAAACTGTGCTTTCAAAATAATCAAGGTCATGAAAGACCAGGAAAAAAAAATGTCGAGGATTTTTTCCAGATTGATGGAGACTAAAAGATGCATGACAGATCAAATCCATGCAGTGTGTGCTCCTGCGCTGGCAGCTGTGAAGGCGTGGATAAAACCAGGAGGAAACAGAATTGTATCACATCAGTGCATGGCTGTTATTTTCTTGATTTTTTTTTTAAGAAGCGTTGACACAAAAACACAACTCTTGCCTCAAAGGAGATAGAGAGTTTGTTCTGAAGTGATCAGGACCTGGAAGCACAGACTCAGGTTACCCCAAATTCCTGTCCCACATGGAAGCAGTTTCATGAAAAAAAAATTTTTTTTTTTTTAATTAGCAGAACAAAGAACAAAATCAATCGTTCATGAATCAAGGCCCTTTTCAAATGTATTGGTGGAACTGTTAAGTAGGCGGTTACAGCAAAGTGGTGGTCTTAGCTGCAGGCCCCATGCTATCTGATGACTCTCTGGCAGACCAAGGCCTAAGAGAAACCAGGAGCCTACTTCGCCAGGCTCTTTGCACTGTTGAGATCCAGGGGCTTCCACTTCCTTACAAGGTACAACAATGCAGCCCTTGATTTCGGTTCAGCTCCTCTTTTCCTGTCTTCCTTATTTCAGGAACTGGCACTGCTGTTTGCCCAGTTTGTTTCCACTAGAAAACTGGGCTTGGTCTTCAGTTCAACCCTGTCTACTTGCCAGTCTCCTGAATCCTTCAGCTGGTCCAGTCATGTCTGCTTCACTATGACCTTCCCTTCTTCCCCATTCCATAAAGTCCAAGCTGCTGCCTGGACAACTGGAGCAGCCTCTTTCTGCTGCTCATCTGCCTCTCTCCTTTTCCAACCTGCACCTCGCCCATGAGCCAAACTAGACGCTCCCTATGATACCTTCCGGGCACTTATATATTTATTTTATCGTGAGTCTTCACCTTGTTCTCTGACTGCCCCAGTGGGACGAGGATTCTTGGCTGTTCTTTTTTCAATCTTTCTGGCCTACCAGAATAAATAAGTAAATAGATTTGGTTTATTGATTTGGGTTTGTTCTTGTTTTGTTTTGTTTTTTTGAGATAGGATTTCTCTGTGTGGCCTTGGCTGTCCTGGACTCGCTTTGTAGACCAGGCTGGCCTCAAACTCACAGAGATCTTCCTGCCTCTGCCTCCCCGAGTGCTGGGACTAAAGGCGTGTGCCACAACACCCAACAGTACATAGATTTGTGTTTTGCTTTGTTTTGTTTTAGGCTGCGGAATTTACATTTGATTCAACAAGCAACGGGGACTATCAACATCAAAGAAAAAGAGGTGGAGGCACAGTGAACGTTGATTTTTGGTCTCCCGTTATGGGCTGTTCTCAAGTCAGACTGGGACCCTACAGAGAACACTTCAAGGAAGAACCCTCAGAATTTCTATCCTTTTATATTCTGTATGTGTTTCTGGAGGTTGAAGTTAGGACCTTACACCTCTTAAGGTGCCCTCAGCCCCCAGGCCACCCTTCAGCCCCAGAACGTCCATCTTCCTAACACGTTGAGAAGAGGCGGACAATGTCTTGGTTATGTTTGGTAGACCCAAACAAGTGCTGCATCTTAATGGGGGGGGGGGGGACCAACCGTTCCTCACCTCGGACGTCTTGCGTCAGAGCGATCTTGCGGTTGGGCAAGGTGTCTTGGGTAAGGACTTGGCGCGAACTCCAGGCTGCTGTACATCACCGGGCCCTCGGCACTAGTCAACCTCCCAGCACTCCGGGCACAACCATCGTGCTTGCAGTACCATAGCCCTGGCCCTCCTCGCCCACAGCAGGGTGAGCAGCCAGAGCGGCAGCAGCAGGTGAGCCCCGTGGGCAGCGGCCTGAAGACCCGCCCTACTCCTCCTCCACACGCTCCTTTGCTCCCATACCTGTCACCACTGCGGCATCTCTAGTTCCGCTTCTCCCCAACGCTGCGTTCTGCCCCTGTTTTTTTCCAATTGCATGAAATCACTTAAAAACATAAGAAAGCCATCTTGAGTGAGTGCTGGAAATGCCCACCCTCCTGCCCAGTTTCTAATTTTTTTTTAAGTTTTTCTGTTGAGATAGGGTCTCACTAGGTAGCTAATGCCGGCCTCCAACTCGCTAGGCAGACCACAGGGTCCTTGAACTGGGGAGATCCTCCTGCCTCTGTCTCCTGAATGTTGAGATTAAAGGCATATACCACCACACCTGGCTTCTGTTTCCCAATTTCTCTCTCTCTCTCTCTCTCTCTCTCTCTCTCTCTCTCTCTCTCTTCTGTTTCCCAATTTCTCTCTCTCTCTCGTTTTTAAGAGAAGCTCTTGTTATGTAGGTCTGGTTAGCCTGGTACTCACTGTATTGCTCAAAGTATCCTTAGATTCATGGTAATCCCCCAGCCTCAGCCTCCTGAGCGTCAGGATTACAGGTGTGCCAAACAATACTAATTCCAAATAATCTTCTAAAATGGCAAATGTCAGAGGAACACTTCTGAGACTAAACTCATTTTGTTGTGTAGTTCTGAGCGAACATCTTTGGGAGGCATCCGTGCCTTACATACACTAAACTTAGGTAACCACAAGCATTACCAAAGGTTTCTGGAAATCTTCCTTCACCCACAACAAACATATGTTTTAACATTTCTTGGGATTCGCTACAGCTGTTGGCCCTTCAGACTGCCTTGGTACCAAAATGTCACCAGCCCATTGTCCCAACACTTCCTCTCTCCAGGAGGGTTTGGGGATTTGTCCTTTTGTTGTTTTTATTGCTTCAGGTCCAGGCCTAACTGTTATCCTTTCTTCTGGATGTGGTTCTGATTAGGAGAAGGATTGTGAGATCAAGACGCCTTGCAGGGTCCCTGCATCCCTGTGTTGGGGGTTCCATTCTGCCAAACCCCAGCTTGGGAAATGGTGGAGAATGGTAAAAAATCCAGCACAGGCTTCTTGGCTAATGGAATATCAGCGAGGGTGACTGTGAAAGAAAGTGATGTAGAAATAGTTTCCCTGAGGGATTGCAATATCTCACTGAGGAAAAAAAAAGATAGTATGTCAGGATTTTGCAGAAAGAGAGATTAAATGTATTCAAATAAGCAATACAGCAATAAGAGAAGGGAAGAAGTAGACTTGATACGTAAAGAACGGAAGCGGAACGCACTGGTTCCTCTGATGAAAGCTTCCGATCTGTTGTGGGGTGTCCACCAGAGAAGACTGCTCAGACATGGGTTTAAGCCAATAGAAGTCTTTGTTAGCCAGCTGGTGACTACCTTGGCTTTCCAGGATCCCAGTGTCGCCCTGAGCCTTTCTCAGGGTGAGTTTTCAAGCACGAAAGTCACATTCTGGATTGAGAGCCCATTAACAAGAACACTCGGCCAGAAGCAGAACTACAGAAGCCAAAAAAATCAAGGTTAGTGCATTTAGAGACTTTCCCAGAACTGTGGACTTTGATGGATTAGTTTGTTTTCATTTTTGGCAGGTGGTGCAACTCAGCCCAAATGGCACTTCCATCATGGAGTCAGTTGTGCTAAGGTCTGGGGCCCTGTTACACATTCCCCACTGGTCTTAGTCAATGAGCCAAATCATGGACGCTTAATGTTTGAGATGTAGGATGATGTTGTTAATCCAATCAGGATGAGAACTTAAGGCCTAGCCAGTAATGATAGCTGAGTAGTCAACTAGGGGGGTGGGATGGGTGGGGAGAGAGGAGGAGGCAACAGAACAGAGACTGGCACCAATTATTTCCCCAACTATGGCAAGATTTTCTCTAATTACCCCTGATCAGTTAGCACAAAAACAACAGGTTTTCCCCAAAACCATACATAGTTTTCTATATCTTATGAGAACTCTAAGGCTCTCCAGTTTTGTAGGACTATTTTTGCAAGGGAATCTAACTGGTTTTTTTTTTTTTTTTTTTTAATTCAGAAATGGAAACTTTTACTCTCTCTAAGACCTGATCAACCTATCCATTTAGTTTGGAACACATCAGAAGAGGCACATTTAGTCCAACTATTAGTACACGCCCAGCAAGTAGTCTCAGGGGCCCGTGTGAACTCATCTATTGGCAGAAGAGTGGACATCAGAATAAGGAGACGTGCCTAGTCTAAGGTTTGGGGTATCAAACAAGTTTTGGGCCCTTATACGTTCTCTACTGTTAATGTAGGCTGCCCCCAGCCACGCTGAGTTTTGTTCGTCAGTGGGCTGACAGTCTGGTTAGTTCCTATCCCAGTGTAGTTCAAGAGCTGGGCCTCTAAGCATAACCAGCAATCCTGGCTGATTTTTGGCTGGGAATGATTAACTATGTCCCCAGGGTCCCTTCCTGTGGCATAAAGTCTGATTTCCCCAGGTTTTTCTCATTTGCCAAAGGCCAGAATCTTTTAAACGAATTTTTCAGGAAGTCTCAGTTTTACAACCCCAATTTTTGCAATGGAAACTTTGTTTCTAGCAAGTCAGGGCCCCAGCTGCCGGGCATGCATAGCATTGTTACACTTTGCATTTCTATTTCTGTCTCAAAAAAAAAAAAAAAAAATCCCTAAATCTTTTCAATTCTGTATACAACCAGATACTTCAAGTAGACCTCAAGAAGGAGTCTAAGTTGCCAGTCTGTAGCAGCTAATACCTTCACTGTATCTATCTTTCTCAGATTCCAATCCGGGCCTGAGGGCAGCTGGGTTTGGACCATGACCCTGTATTCACACCCATAGAGCAAAACATAAGACTCAGGAGGAGGAAGTAGAGGGACAGGAGTGAAAGGGCCTGGGGCCTAGTGAAACCTTAATTTCAATGGCTGCCTGGTCCAGAGACAGTTCATTTGGCAGTAGTGTCTGTGGCTTCTGCTTTCTTGACCTGGGTGTGGTAGATCCATGGTATAACGCCAGCTGTCTTCCCTGCTGTAGGAGTGGAAAGAATCACCTTGCAGGGGCCTTTCCAGGTTAGTTTCATCACCCTCTTGGCTATTCCTTTGACCCAGGCTGTATCACTGGACTTGAACAAGTGGAAACTGAAGGTGGACTTGGAGGTCAGTTGGCTCTCTCGATAGTTTAATAAAGAGCCTGTACGGAGGACTACAGGGACTGTGTTCAGAAGGGAATAGTGAGACTTCTGCCAAGCCTGGGAAACGGTGGGGGAAGCCCTCCAAACGTAATCTCACAGGGGGACAAATCCCTCCCTATATGGGGTGCAATAGGCTGAAGCAAAGCAAAAGAAAGAGTTCTGTCCATTCTTTGCTGGACTCTAGTGGGAGTTTTGTTGGAGTTTCTTTTAATGTCCTCTTTGTTCGTTTTACTTTCCCAGAACTCTGGGGTCTATATGCACAATGAAGTTTTTAATATATGTCTAAAGCTTTAGCTATTAATTGAGGTTTTGGCTATGAAAGCCAGGCCATTGTCAGACCCCATTGCTGGGGGCGGCGGGGGGGGGGGGGTGACCAGTTCCTAGAGAGGTTTTCCAGCTCCTGTTTGAGCAGTTTCAATCTGGGTGAGGAGCACTTCAAGCCATATAGAAAAGGTATCCATAAAAACTACCAAGTACTTTTACCCCCCCCCCCGAAACAGGCTGGATCTCGGTGAAGTCAGTTTTCCCAGAGTTTGCCGCGGTGGTAAAGGCTCTTAGTTTCCGATTCTCATGAGCACAAACCTGGCATCTAGCTGAGACATCCCGTGCTAGGCTGTCCCGTCTAGGTATAACATCCTGTGATCTGAGCAACACAGAAAGATTTGAGGACCCCAGATGAATCACCTGGTGAAGGTTAGTTGTCAACAGTCCTGCCAGTTGTTTCTGGGAGAATGATCTCTCCCTCTGGTGTCCTCCATCAACCTGTGGGTTTGGGCTGTCCATGTTTTCTTTACCATGGAATCTCAGGCAACACCATGTTGTTGTGTGTTATCAGACTAGCAATAGGCCCCATGGCCTTAGGGCAGCTTGTTGGGCACCAGGTCAGAAGACCAGCCATGGAGAACAGCAATGTGTAGGGGAAGCCAGATAGCCTTAGAGACTCAAGTTTTTTCTTTGGTTGGCTTTTGTTTTAGTCTTTTTCTTCTGATAAGGTTTCTCTGTGTAACAGCCTTGGCTGTACTGGAACTCACTTTACAGACCAGGCTGGCCTCCAACACACAGAAATCCACCTGCTTCTGCCTCCTGAGTGCTCGGGCTAAAGGTGAATGCCACCACTGCCTGTCAAGCCAAGCTTTTTTTTTTTTTTTTTTTTTTTTTTTTCTTTTTTTCAACAGTAAGAATCCCTCTTTCTCTATAGATCATGCCATGGACATGCCTGGTAGTAAAAGAATATAGACTGAGAGTCTGTGTATATTCTGGTAGATTTTTCCCTCTCCTCATTGATAGCCTGGATCAGACCAGTCAGTTCTGCATTCTGGGCTGAGGTGCCTGGCTTGGGCCCAGATCGTTTCCATTAAAGGAGCTATTGCAGCTCCCATGTACCCGATTTCATCTTTTATCTCCTGACAGTCACGGACAAATACCCATGTCATCAGGCAAGAGGGTAGCTGAATTCATGGCAGTGGGTTTCTCAAACCAGACTCAAGTGGGCCAGGAGTAGGGTGCTGGGTCACACAGTTATTAGACAGACAGACACTTGGAGGAGGAGTGCATGTAATGGGGTGCTGTGTGGATAAGATCTTGACCCAGAGTTAACTTGGAATGGAAGAAGTCCCGAGTGGGTGAAGTCTTGAGTGAATGAGTGTTTTGAGATGGGCATGGTTGATTTTTAACGCCAATTGGCCCATGAAAAATTGGCAAAGCCATAACCCGTAAGGGCCTGGTTCTAGGAATGACAAAGGAGGTCAAGGAAGAGTTTATGAACAATTAATCAGTGTGTACAAAGACTATCCACTGTGGCTTCCTCCTCCTGGACATTTTGAGCCTAAGACTGCTCCCTACAGAGACTAGCTAGCCCCTCCCCCCTGTGCTGTTCCCAATAAGCACAGAATGTTCCAGGGTCAGCTGTAGCCATAAGGAACCCCACCTGATCCCAGCTTCACTATGTGTGTGTCTGTCCTTCTTTCATTCCCTTGACCCTCCTAGCCAGGCCACAAGCCACAGGGGATGCAGCATTCCCCCCTTCCTCAGTTTCCTTCTCTTATTTATTGTAATCCAAGTTGACCTGCAATCCTTGGTTTTCATGCCTCAGTCTCCTCAGTGCTGAGATTCCAGGTTACATGCTGTTTTTCAGTCACAGAGTGATGACCTGGCTGGTGCTTCTGGCTTACTTCTGAGTTAACAGCCTTCCAGCATCTTCAACCACACAGGCTTCAGGTCTCCATAATAAAGAGGTACATCAAGGACTCTATCAGGCTAGGCCAGTGGTTCTCAACCTTCCTAACGCCATGACTCTTTAAAACAGTTCCTCATGTTGTGGTCGTTCCACAACCATAAAATTATTCTGTTGCTACCTCATCACTGTAATTTTGCTACTGTTTTGAATTGTGATGTAAATATCTGTGTTTACTGATGGTCGTAGGAGACCCCATGAAAGTGTCATCTTGACCCACAGGTTGAGAACCACTGAACTAGGCTGTGCTGCCTGACAACCCTCAGATCTCTGCAGCTTGAAACAGCCAAGATTCATTTCTCACTCTGGCTCTGTGTCCACAGTGATTTGTTTGCTGCACCATGGTGGTTTTTACTCCAGGATCTAAGCTAAAAGAGCAGCTTCTAACT
Source organism: Meriones unguiculatus (assembly GCF_030254825.1). Taxonomy (NCBI): domain Eukaryota; kingdom Metazoa; phylum Chordata; class Mammalia; order Rodentia; family Muridae; genus Meriones; species Meriones unguiculatus. The sequence goes on from NC_083349.1 coordinate 45,451,418, forward strand.
AGAAAAAGTACTGGTCACAGTAGCAGAAGGAAAGTTCTTCAGTATGCAAGTGATACAGGTAACTTCTGATCATATTTCATAGGTCAAAGCAATGCATGGTCACTGTATTAGTTAGGGATTTCTAGAAGAATACAACTTATGGAATGAATTTATATATAATAAAAAGGGATTTGTTAGAGTGGCCTATAGGCTATGGTCCAGCTAATCCAACAATGTCTATTATTTGACAGGAAGGCCAGGATGTGAATTCTCAGCTGGCCATTTAGTATATGTTGGAATCCCCAAAAAGCAGATTCTAATACCAGCAAAGAAATGCCTCAGCAACAGGATAAATGAAATTGCCAGCATGGTGAGGGCAAGCAAACAAAAGCAAAAGCTTCCTTCTTACGTGTCCTGTTATGTGGGTTGCTATCAGAAGGCGTGGCAAAGATTTAGGATGAGTCTTGCTATCCCAGATTTAGGGTGGGTCTTTCCACCTAAAACAATCCAATCAAAGTGAATCCCATACAGGTTTGCCCAGCTGCTTGGGTTTCCTTGATTCCAGATGTAGCAAGCTGACAACCAAGATTATTAATCATTACAGTCACACAATCAGGTAGACAGGAAAAAAAAAAACAAACATGTCTAACTTTAGTAGTTAAATAAAAAGAGCATGACAATAGTATTCATTTTCAATCTTTTTTTTTTTAAGACCTTATGAACAGAGTCTGGAGAAATGGCACAGCAGTAACAGCACTTGCTATTCTTCTAGAGGACCTGGAATTCACATGGTGGCTTACAACTAGCTCCTTGTAACTCTGCTTCCAGGGGATCCAACACCCTTTTCTGACCTCCTTGAGCACCAGGGGTGCAGATGATGCTCATACAGAGATGCAGGCATACACTCATACACATAAAAAAATAAAAATAAAAACCTTATGACTAGAACTTTTGAAATATCTCACTGGGCTTTGGAACAATTTGTTCTTTGTTCCATCATGTAATTTTGACATTATTTCAGTTGGTGGATGGAGAGTTATGTCCCTGGGGAAGGTAGAGTCTTAACTCAATATTTAAGGCAAGGAAAAGGCAAATGTCAGAGGTGGGAAACTAACAAGAATTTATGTGTCATGGTTGGGGCAAGTTATTTAAATTTTTATTTACTTTTATATTTGTTTTAGTTCATGAGGAGAGCTCCTGACCATTTTTATGACCCCTTTGCTGTTTTGCTCTGTACTGTGCAGCTGTGTCCAGACAGGAGATGACTCTCTAGCCTGTGTTCAGATGCACAGAAAAGACCCATGTCCACTGACTTCTCATACCATTCAGGTACAGGAAGATGGGAGGGTGGAGGCCCTGATCAGGCAGTTTTGCTGTAGTAGCAACCAGAAACAAGTTGGTGACTGTGCTGGCTAGATTTATGTCTACTTGATACACAAACTAGAGTTATCTGAAAGGAGAGAAACTCAATTGAGAAAGTGCTTCCACAAGATCCGGCTGTAAGGCATTTTATTAATTAATTATTGGTGAGGGATGGCCTATCCCATTGTTGGTAGTTCCATCCCTGGCCTGGTGGTCCTGGGTTCTGTAAGAAAGCAGTCTGAGGCATCTGTGAGGAGTAAGCCAGTAAGGAGCACCCTCCGCAGCCTCTGCGTCAGCTCCTGCCTCCAGGTTAAAGTGCCTGTTCTGAATTTCTTCAATGATGAACAACATGAAAGCATGAGCCAAATAAGCTCTTTTCTCCCCAACTTGTCTTTCGGTCCTGGTGTTTCACTGCAGCAATAGAAACCCTAAGACAGGGAGGAAAGGGTTCATTTGGCTTACATTTTGACATCATAATCCATCACTTAAGGAAGTCAGAGCAGGACCTCAGGCAGGGCAGGAATCTGGAGGTAGAAGCTGATGGGAAAACCATGGTTCAAAAAGTGTGGAGAAGCAATTAAAGACACCTGATGTGTCTTAGATTCTGTGTGTGTGTGTGTGATTACTTTTGACCTTCACATGTGCATGCATGGGTGTACATACATTTACATAAAAACACATACACACAGAATCTAAGACTTTTCTAGAAGGCAGAGCAGTTATTGTGGTGGCTCTGAGATTTAATTTAACATTTCAGAGGAGCAAGGGTTATGTTCTTTCCAGTCCTCCTAGGTAACACACAACAAAAGGGAAACCAGGACATATGCTCGAGGAGACATGTAATGTTTTCTATGTTTAGAGTTTTCAGTGTGTCTTATCAACGCAATGATGAACATTCCTATTCTATTTTATTGAACACCCTGCTTTTGTTCGTACTTCCTCCTTTAAATTGGACTATACACTTCAACCAAAATGTACTTGGAATTTGATACAAATAAGAAAAAGAAAGAGGTGTGCATTTCACATCCCCATGACCACGTAAGACAGCAGCAGGAGGAGATTTACATTTAAGGCTGTGGTTGCTTTGGTCTGAGTGTCTTGTCCTTGCACTCTATGGATGCCACCTGCTCCGAGCACCACCTTGGAAGATCATCAGTGATTTAGGCTGATATACTTTGAGATATAGAGTTGTCGTCATCTTCTTAAAATTCAAACACTTTTTGAAGATGTATTTACTTTATGTGTATAAGCGTTTGCCTGGGTGAATGTCTGTGCTCTGTGCATGTGTAGGGCTCAAGGATGTGGAAGCTGCTATTGGATCCCCTGGAACTGGAGTCATAGGTGGTTTTGAACCACCATATGGGTGCTGGGGACTGAACCTAGGTCCTCTACAAGAGTAAAAGGAGCCACTTCTCCAGCCTCAAGATTTAGCGAAATCTTTTATATCTATTATAGCCTGATTTCGTAAAATATACAAGAAAATGCCCCTGTGGGAGAGGACCCAAGCCCTGTTAGAGAGCCTGGTGCAGTCCTCTGTGGGTCTCCGTGCCTCTCCTCCAGGGGCCTCTTCTTCCTAATTCTCTCTTAAGGAAACCAAGCAAAGCAGTTTCATGTCCGTAAATGTGAATATGATAGTTAGTCACAACAACCATAGTTACTGAAACTTAACTAGAACAAGACAGTGTCTGAGTTCAGGGTTGCTGTTTGTAGTGTTTATTAAGAAGACCGGACAAACTTCTTTTTGACTAATTTGTTATCTGAAAAGATGGGAGCTCTGGTCACATGTGTGATAGAAATAGAAAACGTTGAGTAAAACAGAAATAGGGCAGAAAACCTTGGTAAATAAAACGACCTTCACTGGATGGCCTCAGGGCTGACGTGTGTCATCTCTGGCCCAGAGCAGCTTCTGGGCCCTGCATTGGAAAGAGGCTAAGTTTGGTTTAGGAGAATTAGGGAAGCCATACCCTGAAGATGTCAGTCTTTAACTGTTCTCAAAGTTCATCTGTAGCACCCAGTGGCTTAAGAGCTTATTAACTAACACCAGAATTATGAATAATGCATGTGTAAATAATGATTAATCTTACTCAGTATTTTGTGTCATGGGTGTCTTATAATTTTCCCTAAATTCATTGACTTAGTTTGTAGAGCTTTAAGTAATTTTTCCTCCTTTTTTCCTTCTCTCACACTATACATCTCAACTGCAGCCTTTCATCCCTCCACTTCTCCTAGCTCCCCCCTCCATCCCCACTGTCCCCTAGACCCACTACTCCTCCATTTCCCTTCAGAAAAGGGCAGGCCTCCTAGGGATATCAATTAAACATGGAATAATAATATGCAATAGGACTAGGCACAAACCCCATATCAAAGGTGGACAAGGCAACCCAGTAAGAGGAAAGGGATCCCAAGAGCAGGCAAAAGAGTCAGAGACACCCCAACTTCCATTGTTAGGAGTCCCACAAAAACCCCAAGCTAAACAACCACAGCATGTATGCAGGCTCCTTGATTGGTGCTTTAGTCTCTGTGAGCTCCTGTGAGCCCCATTTAGTTGATTCTGTGGGCTGTGTTCTCCTGGTGACCTTGATCCCCATTGGATCCTAAAATCCTTCCTCCTCCTCTTCTGCGGGGTCCAAACTCTGGTGAATGTTTGGCTGTGGGTTTTTCCATCTGTTCTCATCAGCTTCTGGAAGAAGCCTCTCTGATGAGGATTGGGCTAGGCACTTGTCAATGATTATCGCAGAGTAGCATTAGGAATCATTTAGTTCACTTTTTTTTTCTCTCTAGTGTTTGGTTCTCGTTTAAGCCAATTAAAATTTGTTAAAAATTTAAAATGTTTTATTTATGTTTTTTATGCCTCTTTCTCCCTTCTCCACCCTAATCTCTTCCAACACCCCAATACCACCCCACTACCGTAGGGTAGGAGAGAAAGATTAGTGGGGAGAAGGGGAGGAGTTCTCTTTGGCTACTTACTGCTGGTTAGGGTCATCGGGTTGCTTAGGGCAAGTCCAATCTTCTTTTCAGGTTATCTCCAACTTCTCTTCAGAGTGCATCAACAGCAATCAGGAGCAATTAGGAACAGCAAGGGGAAGCACCAGCAACCTTCTTTCTTGGACTCTTGTTTCTCTCTCTGGTCCCTGGCATTTATTCCCTCCCAGAATCCTCAGAATTAAACTATCTGCAGCTGGCAAAGGGCCCCTCTCAGAGCCTGCACCAGGCAAATAGTTTGATTCTGCAGACAATCTGAATCAGTTCCTTATCCTACACCTGGGATCCAAACAAAACCATGTTTACATCCAGGACATCTTCTTTTTTCTGTTTAAAAAAAACAACAGGCTTTTCTTTTAATATGAATGTGACTTGCTGTTGCTTTCTTAGACGGAGATGATCAAGGAACCAAACCCTTTTTGGGTCAATAGTTTCTTTTATAACCTTGGCTGCTCTTGCATGGAATGGCTGGTACGCTTTGATATTGATCCTTGAGCTAGGACTCCAAAGTTCTTTCCTGATGGCATGCAGTTACCTCATATGTCCCTCTTGGACATGCATTTACTAGGCAAATGACCCCTTCTATCCCACGGCCAACAAACTCCAGGAAACGCCAACATTCTTGCGGAGAACCCAGTGCTGCCAGAAACGCTGCATCGCTTCTCTGGCACATTTCTCAGGTTTAAAGCACCGGCCATTTTGAGACCCGAGGCTGTTAGGGGCCTTGGTCACAAGTTCTTTTCGAGTGGCCGAATTTACCGCAACTGAAGCACAGAACATTTCGATCGCTAAGGCTTCTGGGAAAGCTAATGGTGTGAATCTCTTAACCGGAAGCTGCTCCTCTGGCAGCTCTCTCTGTTCCTCCTGGACCCTTTCCTCACGCAGGGGCTGTGGGAACTGGACACCAAAAGTATGCAGGGAGGGTAGGGCAGGGCAGTGCAGGGAGGTTAGGGCAGGGCAGGGCAGGACAGGGCGTGGCAGGCAGGGTGGCAATTTTGGGAATCTCTGGCTCTCAGTTCCCAGGTCTGAGCCCTCTTCTCCCTTTTCCAAGGGCGCCATTCATTTCCCAGGCGCTTTAATCTCTATCCACAAACTCTCTAGTTGCATCGCCAGCTCTGCAATCTTTTCAAAAGCGAGAGAACTGATTTTCTTGTTTCATCCGCTTTTTGTTTCTCATATGCCTCTATACTCACTCACAACTTTTCCAGTTGTTCAACCATTCTCCCAACCTTTTTAAAATGCAGGAAGACAAAGAAGTGAAACCGGAAAATCCCCGCCGGGAGTAAAGCAGGAGAGAAGCCAGCAGCAGCAGCTGCAATGAACCTTTTCCTCGACCCTGAAACAGTGTATTCGTGTCTCTGTTCCCTGCTTGTCACCTCTACAACATTGGAAACCCAGTTTCCCATTATTTCAAGTCCAATCTTTGTTTCGGGATATCTCCAACTTCTTATCAAATGGCACCAACAGCAATCAGGAGCAGCAGGGGTGGACACCAGCAGCTTTCTTTTTCCTCAGAGCTCCCCCAAAACACACACACACACACACACACACACACGCACGTCTTTCTGTCTCTGTCTCTGTCTCTCCAAGCTCCGGCCTTTATTTGCTCTCAGATTCTACCCTAGGTCTCTAGACCATTCAGCTGCTGGTTCCTGTCTATCCGGGCAGTGTCGGGAGTGAGCTCCCTCTCCTGGTGTGGGCCTCACTTTAGACCAGTCTTTGGCTGGCTACTCTGACAAGCTCTGAGCCTCCATTGCCCAGCACATCTTGCAGGCAGGACAGATTGTAGATGAAAGATGCTGTGGCTGGATCGCTGCTCCAGTCTCTCCGCTGGAAACCTTGCCTGGTTACAGAAGGTCAGTTTATGTTCTATAGCCTCCGTTACTAGGCGTCCTCTAGGCTCACCTGCATAGATTCCAGGAATTTTCCACATCACCCTGTAAAAGGCCCCCTATTCCAGTCATCTCTCCCCATACTCCCCCCTCATTCCACCCTCCCTGCTTTGTTCCTCCCCCACCTCCTGTTCCCATTCCTACCTGCCCCCAGTCCACCTGCAAAAGCTATTCTATTTCCCTTCCCAGGGAGATCCAGGCTTCCCTTCTAGAGCCTTCCTTGTTACTTAGACGCTCTAGGTCTGTGGATTATAGTATGATTATCCTTTACTTAACATTTAATATCCACTTATAAGTATATATCATGCTTGTCTTTTGGGGTCTAGGCTGGTTACCTCATTCAGGATGATTTTTTTTTCTAGTTCCATCAATTTGCCTAAGATTTCATGTTGTCTTTTTTTTTTTTTTAGCAGCTGATTTACATTGTATAAATGTACCACATTAAAAAAAATCCATTCTTCAGTTGAGGGACATCTCGGTTGTTACTTTTCTGGCTTTTATGAATAAAGTTGCTATGAACATAGTTGAACAAATATCTTTGTGGTAGGATAGAGTGTCTTTTAGGTATATGCCCAAGAGTGGTATAGCTGAGTCTTGAGGTAGATTGATTCCAATTTTTCTGAGGAACGGCCATACTGATTTCCACAGTGGCTGTACAAGTTTGCACTTCCACCAGTAATAGAGGAGTGTTCCCTTTGCTCCACATCCTCACCAGCATGAGCTGTCACTTGTGTTTTTTATCTCAGCTATTCTGACAGGTGTAAGATAGAATCTCAGAGTTGTTTTGATTTGCATTTCCCTGATGGCTTAGGTTACTGAACATATCTTTAAGTGTTTCTCAACCATTGAGATTCTTCTATTGAGGATTCTCTGTTTATATCTGTACCCCTTTTAAAATCAGATTATATGGTTTGTTGATGTCTAGTTTCTTGAGTTCTTTACATATTTTAGATATCAGCCCTCTGTTGGATGTGGGTATTGGGGATCAAACCTGGGTCCTCTGGAAGAGCCAGACAAGTGCTTGATGAGCCATTTCTCCTGTCCTGAATATAAATTTTATTGACAGTTTTCACTTCTTGTCACTTTGAAAGGTTTTCCATTTGTGTTTGGTCTTGGTGGTTCCTCGTGAGAAATCAGCTGTTCATTTTAGTGAAGGTCGCATGGGAGCCATAAGCATCCCCTGTCTTGCCACTTATAAGGTTCTTTGTCTTTCCATAGTTTGATGAGGTTGCATCTGGATATGAAGCTCTGAGTACATTCTGCTTGGAATTGATCGAGCTTCTTAGATTCATGTATTTAATAAAAATCGGAAACTGTTGTCCACTATTTCCTCAAATATTTGTTATTCCCTCCTCTCTTACTTTCCTCTCACAACTCCAGTTATGTGTAGGTTAGAATTGCTTTATTGTGTCTAATTTTTTTCTGTTTTAAAAAATGTTTTTTCTTCACAATTTATTCATTATATATCCTGATTGAAGCCTCCTCCCTCAACTCCCCCAGTTTCCCCCTCCCTGCATCTTCCCCACATCCCCTTCCCCTAGTCCACAGAAAGGGTGAGTTCTCCACTATTGCCATCTGCCCATAGCTTGTTACGTCTCATCAGGACTGCTTGGATCCTCTTCTTCCTTGGCCTAGCAAGGCTGCATCATCAGGGGCAAGTGACCAGAGAGCAGTCAACCAAGTTCATGATAGAGGCAGCCCCTGCTCCCCTCACTCAGAAATCCACATGGAGACTGAGCTGCCAATCAGCCACATCTGAGCAGGGGTTCTAGGTTCTAGGTCCTCTCCAAGGATGGTCCTCCATTGCCGCATCAGTCTCTGCAGGACCCCCTGGACTCAGATCTTTTAGTTTTGTTGGTCTTCTTGTGGGACTCCTGTCTCCTCCATATCCCTCTAATCCCACCCCTCTCTTCCTCCATAAGACTCCCTGTGCTCTGCCCAAAGTTTGGCCCTGAAAACAGTTAGAAAATTTTAAGACACCTGATTGGCCCCTTTTTCTTTTAGCAGTGGGCAAAGCATAGTCCATAGTCCAGAAATATCAATAGCTCCTGGAAAATAGTTAGAAATATAAATTCTCAGGCCCTACCCAGACATACTGAAGAAACTTTGCCTATGTGACAGCCTCATTTTTTTTAATAAACTCCTCAAGCAAATTTTAAACATATATTTTATTTGTGTGGGTGTATAGCCCTGGCTGTCCTAGACTCACTTTGCAGACAAGGCTGGCCTAAAACTCAGTGAGTTCACGAGTGTGGAAGTCAGAGTACAGTCTTGTGGAGTTAGTTTTCTCTTTCTGCCTTTATATGGGTTCCAGACATTAAACTCAGGTTGCCAGAATTCCCTGTCAAGCACTTTTACCTGAGAGGTAAGGCATCTTACCAGCTGTCCCTTCAAGGCAATTTGATGAATGCTAAAGTCTATGAGTCAGTGATTTTGAAGCTTTTGATTTTTTCTTACTTACCTTTCCTATGTATCTTTCAATTCACTGGTTCTAGTCAAGTCCATACTTTCATTATACTTGTACTAGGTGGTAAACTTTGAGAATACAATAAAATATTTTACTTCTTATTGTCATGGTAAGCTGTCTCATCATAAGAAAGTTTCCAGCCTTGCCTTCATTGAATAAAAAGTGTTATTAGAGAGATTAGTAAATATACAAATAAGTGATAAAAGGCTATATATAGAATATGCCCAAACATAGTTTTGAGTAGTCATTGTAAGGGCTTGGGGAGGACTGGACATATTAAGTCACCCTAAAACTGGAGCAGAATAGTTCCAGAGGATGAAAAAAAAAAAAAAAAAGCCCTGGGATCCATGATAACTTGAAGAAAGAATATGATGAAATAGCGAAATAGCAGGGTGTGTGTGTAAGTGTGGTTTTGAGCAACTTTTTCTGTGTGGTGAGAAGAATTTATTTTTATTCTGGCTCCTAAACCCAATGCCTTACGGCTGGGTCAAGCAGAGTTTTGTCCTTATTAGAGCATGGAAGTGTTATAGAAGTGATTGCAGAGTGAGATGCATGCCACTTATTTAGCTAAGCAGAAGACTTTATGAACAGATTCATAAATTGTACAAACAATGTAAACACAGGCAAAATTCCACACAGCTGCGCTATAAGCTTCTATCTACTTACAGTCCAACTTGTGAGCTAGCTTGGTGTGAAGACAAAAGAAGGTCCCATACACAAGGTTTTCAGTGTGGAAACTGACTACGGGCATGTCCTCAGTAACATACAGATATTTGTTGTGGGCTGCTAAGCCATTACTGCACAGGGTATAGTTACAGCTTATCTAAACTGAAAACACATCTGCACCCCAGCAAATGATCTTCAGTTTATTACTGTGTAACAAATCACCCCAAGCCTGTAGCTTAAACAGTGGCAGTAATCCATTTGTGGCATTGCATTTGGGGCAGGGCTCGGTGGAGCAGCTCACCTGTGCCCCAGATGGTACTGGGGAGGGTGACTCCACAGACCAGTCAGAGGGTAGGTGACAAGTGACATCATCTGCAGGCTTCCTCGATACCCTGATACCCCGTCTGGCACTCGATTCTTCCGGCTGCTGGAGCAGCTAGCACTCTTTTCTCTGTGTGGATTGTGCTGCATTTCAGTACTGAAGCCTGTCCCCCCACCCCTCCCTTTTTTTTCCAGAAGGATCAAAAGTCTAAAAGAAGAGATAGATGAATGGAGTTTTTATTTTGATTCTGCCATTTACTATGTTGCTTGCAACCCCTCCTCCCCCCATTCCTTTCTGAATCTCAGTTCTCAAATTTTATAAGTCAGGACTTATTCTCAATTGCCCAGAAGAAGATGAGGAGGCAAGAATTAGAGTGGATGTAATTTATTTGAGAGTTATTTCCAGCGCACATCAGAAGGATGCTGGAGTGAGATACGGGGAAAGAAGCCAGGAATTGGTGGTTCACCAAGAAGATAACCACGGTTAGTAACTGGAGCTTAAACGACACCAGAGTCGCCTCCAGGAAGCGTAAAGGGAGCCCGGGTATTTCCATGGCAGCTGTAGTCAGTCATTCCTTGAAGACTTGGGGAATTAATGCCCCAGTACTATCGGCCTGCAAATTCCAGGAGGGCTTGAAAAATCTAGAGGCAGAGACGAGGCGCCGATGGAACAAAACTGAGCAGGTTCGCAATAAACAATGAGATCCGAACGGATGTGAACATTCTTTATTGAGTAATAATTTTTCTCAAGCTCATTGCGTAATTAAGTGAGATAACATTAAAAACAAGAAAGAAAGAAAATGAAAACACCCATCCCTGGTCTGAGAGTACTGCTGGCGCTTTAGTGTTCTTCACAACAGCCTCGTGAAGGAGACCCGAAGGGTCCTGGAGCTTTTCCAACCCTGCGGGTCAGACCACTCTGACAGAACGGCAGTTCGGTAAGTGGGTTAGCGCCCTGAGTGAGTCTCAGGGCTGACGCACAGGCTCCGAGCCTCTGCCCTCGTGGCCACCCTGCAGGTGCTCCTCCGGAGGTTTTCACCCTCGCCGGCTTAGGATGGCCACGCTTATCTCTCCCCAGCCCCCACTCCATCCTTCCCCGTGCTTTCCGGGACCCAAGGTCTGCTGTTACAGCACGAGGGGCTGCAAAGCCAACCCTAAGCTTCTGGGCTCCTAAGTTGGTAGCCACTAGGTAGGTTTTGAATAGAGGGGTGAGACAATGCAACATTTAGGAAGGTTTTAGGGTGTAGGCTTGGATGCCGGGAAAGATGGAGAAGCGAGGCACCCGCACCCACCCCGTGTATGCATGCGCGCGTTTGTCTTGAAGTTACCGCAACTGTCCATTTTGAGCCGGGCAAGGTGACAGCTCTGTCTTGACTCCAAACTCAGAGAATACAAACGAAGCGGCAGACGAGGAGGGGACAAAGCGACTCCCCATCATTGCAAAATCGGCAGCGGCCTCTGGTCAAAAAGGCCCGGGTCCTCGCTGGGGCAGCCCCCGACAGCTCGGCGGTTTCCCGCGAGTGGAAGAGCGGACGCTGCACCGCAGAGGACCACGGCTCCGACCCCGCGAACCACAGCTAAGCGCGCCAACCCCTTCCTCTCCCGGCTCAGGAAAACGCGGGAGAGGCTGGCCAGCATCCTCGCTCCGGGGCTGCCGCGGGTGCGAAGCTAAATACCAGGCAGCTGCGGGCACCCAGGCGGAGCCACCGCTCCCGTCCGCGCACAGGTTGGGGAAGCCGCGCACAGACAGACCCACCGCCGTCCGGGCGCCGAGGTTTCCCTCCGCGCTACGCGTGCCCTCCCGCCGCGCGCTGTTGCTGGGGCTCGGGCGCCGCCCTCTTTTACTCCCGGCCAATGGCGACGCGGCCGGAGCACCGCCCAGCTACAGCGAGGACCAATGGAGACGCAGGAAGGGCACCGCCCTGCTCTCCCGTGGGCCAATGGCAGCGTGCCCCGGCGCCCGGGCCGCCCCAGCCCAGCGAGGAGGCGGGCGGTAGGCCGCGGGCTCCGCCCCGCTCCCCTCTGACCCGGTGTCTAGTCTCTCTGTCTTCCTGTTCCAAACCACGTGGACGCGTCGGGGCCCCGCTGTGGTCCCGGTGGCGCTCCCCGCTCCCGGGCCTCCGCCGACGGCGCGCACATGGCGACCCAGACGCACTCCCTCAGCTACGCGGGGTGCAACTTCTTGCGCCAGCGGCTGGTCCTGTCCACCCTGAGCGGGCGCCCGGTCAAGATCCGCAGGATTCGGGCCAGGGACGACAACCCGGGCCTCCGAGGTGACTTGGGAGGGGGCGCGAGGAGAGGGGACCCGGGGTCGCGGCCCCGGGTGGCCACGGGAGCGCGTGGGAGGGAGCGTGGTCGGGCGGCGCGGGAGGCTGCTCTGTCCCTGAGCTGCGCCACGCGTGGATGATGCCCTGCGGCTCCTGGGCGCGGGTAGTAAACAGCTACACGTTTTCCCGGCTAGCTTGTTGCTGCGAATCGTAGGCATCGCCCGCTCGCTTCCCTCCCCCGAGTGTCCCGCTTTCGCCATAAACCTCTCAAAGGAGAAAAACAGTTTATTGGACCAACACGTAGTAGTGAGTGGACGGACAGACGTGGGAGAGAAAAGTACCGTTGGTTGGTTCCCCGATCTCAACCAAAGCAGGTCTCTGAAACCGCTGCCTCGCTTGGATTCCAGTCATTGTCGTCATTATTTATAGCCACCCCCCCCCCATCTCTTCAGGAGTGGAATATGATGTTTTGTTGTTAAATGATGTGTTTGTTTTTGTTAGTCACCGATGTGCGCAGTAGAGAAGCTTTGAGATCGGTTTTTATTTTGTTTTTGAAACGGGGGGGGGGGGGGGGTCTCATGCTTCCCAGGCTGGCCTCAAACTAGCTATGTAGCTGAGGATGACCTTCAACTCCTCTACCTCCACTTTCCAGGTGTTGGGCTTACGGGCTTGCTACACAACGCTCAGCTAATTTTTACATCGTAGACCTAGTTGTCTTGACTTCAGGAAGAGGGAGGTCAAACTATAAACTGTAGGCTTCAAAGCTCTTATTGATTCACTGTCCCACAAGGGTCGATGAACCCAAACTCGTCGTTTGAACCCACATCTCATTAAATGGCTTTGGTTTTCAGCTGCTCCCCTGGAATTTAGGTGCGTGTTCAAAAGTGTCTCTCTGGTCTCTCCAAATTAAGGCAGTTGGGTTTATTAAAACCGAGAGGAGAAAACCTGTCTGTAGCCCGAACGTGGAGAGGGGCTGTGGTTGGGTCCGGAGACTTTCTGTTTCAGGCTGATTATCTTTGTAGAGCCTCTTGTACTAGATCGATAGACTGTTCCATCATCGGTCTGAATATGTTGTTTTTGTTTTTGTTTTTTTTTTTTGATCGTTTTGTTTCTGCCACTCTTGAAGTTTTGTTCATGGTGATGGAAATAGAAGGTTAGAAAAGAAGAAACTAGAAGGCTTGGTAAGGTGATGGTTAAGGTGCCACCTTCAATACTGCAGAGATGTACCTGTAATCCCAGTACTCAGGAGGCTGAGGCAGGAGGATCACAAGTTCAAGGCCAGCTTGGGCTACATAGTGAATTTTTGTCTTAAAACAAAAAATTGGGAGGCAGAGGCAAGTGGGTCTCTGTGAGTTCGAGGTCTACACAGTGAGTTCCAGGCTAGCCAGAGCTACAGAGTCAGACCCTGTTTCACAGAAACAAAAATTGAAAGCAGTCAAAAAACCTCAAAATTAAGGAGAGACCACTGAGTAGTTTGTGCTCTTTCCCTCAGATCTCTTCCCCCTCTACCCCACCAGCTCCCCAGTTTAAAATCTGGTCTTTAGGAAGTTATTGCTTGGTCTGCTTTGTTGTGTGTTTCAACCCCAGATTGGCTTGGAGACCGTGCTTCTACTATGACCACTAAGCACAAAGATTTTGCTTGTTTATTATTATTATTTTTTGGTCAGAAGTGCTTTAGCCTGGAGACCGAGGCATTGTTTCACAAATGTATGACCATAAGATAGAATTCAGAGTTGACTCTTGATAGGTGCCTTCCAGTATAGTATTTCACTTTTCTAAAAACTTGGGTGGAACTCTCGGGTGACCTCCTGTTTCTTTAAAAAACAGAACTCTACCCTCGACATTTTTCGGAAAGATAAGGGGATTCTGGTACCCGGGGAGGCAGCGCTAGCTGGTATTTTACGGGGTGTCTTAATGAGGATTCTATTGCTATGATGAAACTATGAGCAAAAGCCAACTGGGGAGGAAAGGGTTTATTTCAGCTTACAGTTGTAGTCCTTCAGGAAGTGAAGTCAGAGCAGGAGCTTGAACCAGAGACCAAGAAAGAATGCTGCCTACCGGCTTGTTCCTCCTGACTGGCTCAGTTTGCTTTCTTATACACAGCAGGACCACCTGATGGTGTCCGGGGGAGCCACCGTCCACAGTGGGCTGGACCCTTCCACAGTTATCATCAATCAAATAAATGCCCTACAGACTTGCTGATAGGCTAGTCCGAGGGTTGTTCTTTCTGATTGAGATCCCCTCTCCTCAGATGACTCTGGTTTGTGTCAAGTTGATAGCAGAACGTAACCAACACACCTCCTCAATGTAGTAGTGTAACAGAGACCACCTACCGCTTGAGATCTTGTGCTGGCTTTTAAGTTTACTTAACGTTTACTGTTTGGTTACTTATAGAGGGATCCAGATACACATCTCAACTTTAATTTGGAGACTTAATATGCCTGTGAATACATACATAGTTAGGTATTCATAATATATGCATATATAAGTACATGTATGTGGCCTTGGCCATGTGATTCAGGTTCATGGTTAAATCCATCTTTCATGGTAGCTTCATCCATCTCTGTCTGCCTCTTCCTAACTCAGGTTATGGAACTTGGAAAAAACCTCAGAGAATACCCAGTGCAGTTTCCAGCTGGAATGTAAGAACCAGCTACATCCCCCAAAGGTGCTTGCTTAAACATCCCAAAGGGGGTGCACATTGGAGGAGGCCTGCCTCGGGACCATTCAGAAGTTTATGGAGCTTCGTTATGTGCAAGGCTTTGTGGAGGGAAGTGTAGATAGAATTTGGTTGTCCTCACCGTCGGGGAACTTGTCCTCTAGGCAGAAAGAACTTGAGTGGAATAGCATGATGAAGTAGCAAGAGTCAAGTGTGGGAAGAGCCAAGTATGGGAGAGGGACCCAGTGGAGCCCAGAGCAGAAAGTAGCCTGGCAGTTGTAAGGAAGATGTTCTGGGTGTCCTTCTGTCGTGACAGTGGAATTGGTGGCTGTGAGGATCATCATAGGGGACAGAAGCAGGTCTTTCAAGTCCCCTCCCCAAACATCTTGTGATTGTCGGTGTATAAACCCAGGTGCCACAGTGCTCCCTCGACATGCATGCTGTCAGATGTACACACCCACCCTTACAAGTGTAAAAGAAATGTCAAAACAAAACCCATTTCTGAGACAGGTTTTTCTGTTCGTACAGTGGGGTCTAGGAGTACTGCCTGCTTCGTGGCATTGCTATGGAGACTAATACTTAGATGTAACCAGCAGTGCCCAGGGAGCTGGAGAAACAGACATTAGACAGCCTGTTCATTATGGTTGTACTGAGCACTCAGTAAAGTTGTGCTGTCTGCTATCCCAGGTCTTTCCCTGCTGCCATTAGAAACTTTCTAAATATTTAGAGAGATTTATGCTTTGAAGTTTCCCTTTTAAGTGACCAGTTCTGCATATTAGCATATTGGTAGCTTTATCCTGGGATGTTGACAGTATTTAGAGACATTTTTGGATGTCACTGGGGAAACTGTCAAGTAGGGAGAACCCAAGAAATAGACAGGATGGACCTCACCATCAAGAATTATTCTGTATATAAATAATAATTCTATTAAAATGTCAGTATTGGTGCTTAGAAACTGTTCTAGTAGACTTTAAAACTTTTCCTTTTTATTATAACTTTATTGATTCTTTGGGAATTTCACATTATGCACCCCAATCTCCTCATTTTCCAGTCTTCCATATCCACCCTCTACCGTTATTAACCCCCGCCCCCCCCATCAAATCTTGCCAACCGGTCTGGGTAATGATCTCCTCTTGTCAATCACAGCCTTCTTTCACTTCCATCACAGCTGTCCTGTTTGCAGTTCTGGTGTGCATGTACCACTCTGCCTCTCTGTTTTTCTTGCTTCTACATCACATGGTTGTTCCTTCATCATAGTACATTGGAAGCTGCAGTGTGTCACACAGTATATCCTTTTGTCCAAACAGCTTTACTTGCAAATACTCATTGCAGTGAGTCATGGGTCTGGTTGAAGGCCTCTGGCCTCTGCCACACCTTCCATACTGGATCCTCACTGGGACTCCTGTTTTTGCCCTGTGTCATGGAGATCCTGTAGCTTTGGTTCAACAGGACCACCCCTTCATGCCATTTAGCAGCTCATAGATGGGTTAGAATGTTGGGGTGGGCCATGTCAAAGTCCTGGATCTGGGCCTTGGGTGGTAGCTGAGTTGGTCAGCTCACCAGCTCTCCCACACCCATGCCGTCAGGGGCCTGTTCTCCTGGCTGTCCAGGTTAGGAGCAGCAGGTGTTACTAGAACTGCCCAAGGAGCTAGACGCGGTAGTTAAGTTACACTACTGTAGAGAAGGCCGAGTTTGAAGCCAGTCTGGGCTGCAAAGGAGGACCCTTGGTTTCAGAAGTGGATGAGACTCAGGTCATGCCCAAGCCCTGGGACTTTAAGCGAAGAAATTAATATGTTTTAAAAAAAACAAACC
The DNA here is from genome assembly GCF_030254825.1 of Meriones unguiculatus. Taxonomy (NCBI): domain Eukaryota; kingdom Metazoa; phylum Chordata; class Mammalia; order Rodentia; family Muridae; genus Meriones; species Meriones unguiculatus. Next base: position 45,467,825 of record NC_083349.1, read on the forward strand.
AGAACTGCCCTCTTTCTGTGCAGAGAGGTTTTGAGAAGAAATTGAACTTCAAAGACAGATGATCCTGGAATGCTTCCAGTTAACTATAGAGACACCTGGTATGGGGCACACATACTTGCTACAACCCCAGCATCCACAAGTGGAAACAGGAAGTTAGTTCAGAGACCAGCCTGGGTTACTTAGTGAATTCTGTCAGCTATGTGAAGTAGTCTTAACTTGTCTCAAAACACTATAAACAAAACAAAAGCAACAAAAATATAATCACATGCAACTTATATTTCACTCTTGAACACAGCCAGTTATACTGCCTCATTATGTTCTTGATGTCAGAGGAGGAGATACTTCTGTTGTTTCTGCCATCTTACTGAAAGTAAAATGGCCTAGATAGAAAATTGAGTTGATAGGTGTAAATGTCTATTTCACGAGGGCTGTAGGGTTCAGCCAGCTCCAGCCTGAGGGGCTTGTTTTCCTGTTACAGAGTTGGGTGTTCTCTGATGGGATGATAAAGCACCTGTCCCAGGGTAGCACATCCCCCATCTGTGGGGGTTGTCTCTGTAGCCCTGGCTATTCTGGAGCCCACTCTGTAGATCTGGCTGGCCTCAAACTCAGAGATCAGGAGATCCGCCGGCCTCTGCCTCCAGCACAGGGATTAAAGGTGTGTTCCACCAAGCCTGGTTTGCCCTGGCTACCTTTACCTCTGGATTTGACAAGTCCACTTGGTCTGATGATTTTTCTGTAATGTGAGGGCTAAATGGAGAAGAATTCCACACCAAAGATAATTGTTTGACTCACCTAAATGAGGTACTTGGTTTGGCTAAAACCATTAAATTTAGGAGCCTGATGGTAAGATTATTTTTACTTGGTTGGATATATGTTCAGCTTCAGAGTCTTCTAGTGCAAAATTAGAAGAGTTACTTGGGAATGCTCTACATTGCTTGAGTAGATAAGGTTCTGAAATGGGAAGGTTAAACAGTTTTAAGCAAAGGAACCCTGTATGTGCTAAGAAATGCTACCTGAGGTTCCTTGAAAAGGAAACAGCTTTTGGTTAGCTGATGCACTGAGGGGATAAATCTGGCTGCTCATAAATTAGATCCTCTAAAAGGAAGATGTTCCTCTAATTGTTTTCCCACTCTAATCTGGTAATTGGAATGTTAGTGGGCACCTGATTGGAGGGAGCCAGATCACTGATAATGACTTGCATAGGTTGCATAGTGACCTGTTAGTTAGGAGCACCCTTGGGCTTCTACTGGTTGTTAGTATGTGCTCCCTGGTGATGATTTTTGGCTGCCCAAACCAAGCCATACTTTTAAAGAAGCTGTCAAGAATCTGGATTCTTTCTTGCTTTCTCTGTGGTGCTGATTTTAACTTTACTATGGTGTGAGGACATCACTATGATTTAACTCTTAAATTTGTTTGAATTTTTAATTCTATCTGTGGTCACTTAGAAGAACTATATTCTTTTCTACTGTTGTTGGTGGAGACTTTCTGTGTCAGTTGGGGCGCTTGAGCAGGAATGCTTAGCTGTGATGTCCTTGGCCTCCTTCTTAAACTTTGATCTTATTCAGAATCCTGAAGACTTGGGTTTGCTTGAATCCCTCTACCCCCCTTCCCCATGTGGCCACTTGAATAACTCTCCTTTTTCTGCTTTCCACTCTTAATTTGGCTATTTTAATGGCTTATTGAGGATGGGTTGCTTCAGTTGGGTGGTTGTGGCCCATACCTTTAATCCCAGCACTTCCAGTTCAAGGCCAGCCTGGTCTACAGAGGGAGTTCCAGGATAGCCAGGATTACAGAAAGAAACCATGTCTCGAAACAAAAGTCTGAGGGTGGGTTGCTGGACTTGACTTGGGGCATAAATGTGCCTTCGCTCCCGAGGTCAGTACCAAAGATCCCAGTACTTAGGACCTTGAGCGCGGACCCTCCCCTCCGCAATGCTGTTACCTTCATCACACCACAGAAGCACTGCCCTGTGAGAAAGGCTCAGGCAGTGTGAGGGGCCACAGTGAGACATTGGGAGAGGCGGAGCACTTCCCTGTAACTGTCATGTTTTCTTGAAATCCTTCTCTTTTAAGAGGAGTTATTGTTAGTCTCTTAATTTTCAAAGTAAACATAGATACATTCTTAAATAAAGGGGAAAATCTATTGTATTTGGATCTCAGTACCACCTAGGTGTTTTAGCATGAATTTCCCCATGACTCAGGAAGATTCTTCCATTCTTGCACTAAAGCTTCTACTTTAAAAACAAACTCTTTGTTAGATTTAGTAAGTGCACCATACCTTTCTCTAAAACAACGTATAGATCTGAATCTTATCATACGTCTTTTCACTAGTAGTGTGATCCCCCTATTTATGTGTTTAGTGCTGTAGTTAGTAGTGGCATAGATAGATACTCTTGGGCTTGTTTACAGGTTTTTTCTTTGTTTTGTTTTTGTTTTAGTTAGAAAAGAGAGACACTTCTACCCGAACTGACTAAGGTATTAGGGGGTAAAATTAATAAATACATGATGTGTGTGTGTGTCTGTTTTCTTATGTGTTGTTTGGGGTTTTGATCTGTTTTCACTAAATTAGATTAGCTTGTACATTAGCTTTTTCTTTTCTTTTTTTTAAGTAAGGGTTCATTATTGCTTTGTAGAAGCCTTCTTTTTTAATTCTCTAGAAGGTAGCAACATTTTCATTTGTCTTTGATTGTTGGAAATGTTTCCAAGGACTTCACCACTGCTCTTTAGCATTGATACATTTTCTTACTCTCTTTGATTTGGGCCTTTTGTTTTATGTTTTGGGTGCCGGCTTAAATGTAGTAATAGAGACTGGTTTGTTAGAAAGCTTTTAACCCTAGAGGGGTGTGGAGCTAGCGTAGCTGGTGCAGTGATTGCAAGCTTGAGAACATGAGTTTGCATCAGTGTTGTTGGCTTTATTTCCTTCACAGTTAGGAAACAAAAATACACAGAAAATTTGCATGTGTGAGACAAAAGTTGTAGTTTTATATTTATGTTATAAAAGTAATACGTTTGGGGGAAACTTCTTATGGTTCAAAATTTAAAAGAATTGGTGTAGATTGCATATCTTAAATCCTAGACCATAGGACATTTCCCATTTTCCAGGAAGCAGTCTTCCAGACTTTTCCATAGTGCTATATTTTCTTTACCATTTCTAAGCTCTCAGTTCATCCTGTTTCTTGTCTTTCCTTCCTCTAATTACTAAGATTTTAGAGTGGTAACTTTTGCTTTAGTGGACTCTCCATATACTTTCATGATTTGTGTTTCTGTTTAAGATATTTTATTACATTCTGTATTCTTTGTCCACAGTCTAGGAAAAAATGTCATGTTTCTTTAAAAATTATGCAGGTCAAGAAAATATAGTGTTATATAATCTCATAAAGAAAACATTTTTTTTTCTTAGCGATAGGATATCAACTGACAACTGGGAATGTTCATAATTTCTGTCTTTGGGACTTAATGGGGAAAATGATGACTCTAGCTTTAATAACTGTTTATTGTCTTACTTTCCAGTTTTTTTAAGAACTTGAAACCACATTGAGTATGTTCCTTTTAACCCTTCTCTTAATATAGTATGAGCATTTTTTTGTGCAATTGAATAATTCCTTTAAACTTTTTTTTTCTTCCATTTTTTGAGGCATGCTGGTTTGAAACTCATTTCTTCATGCCTCAGTTTCTTGAGTTTTGAGATTAAAGTCACATCCTGCAGATCAGGCTTTAGGGCGTTCTTAATGACTGAATAGTATTATAAAATTTGATGAAATCATTGTTTAACTTTTAAATTGTATGAAAAAGTAATTGTTATGTGAAATTTTATGCACTTAGAAGTACATGCACATGGCTTGTTAAAGGACAGCAGATTCCATTTGGAGTCAAAAGTTAAAGAGAAGAAAGGAATTTAGTTTGTTTTCTAGTCTCAACTCTGTGAAATAGCCAGTGTTGCTAATTTGTGTCTTTTCAGGCTCTGTTCTTTTTTTTTTCTTTGTCACACACACGCGCACATGCACACGCACACAACACACTTTAAACATAGTCATCTGCATCTTAATACTTCTGCAGTTTTTCTTTTTGTACCTTAGAGGTGACTCCTACTAGTTGAAGACACTGTTGTGAGCCAGTCAGCCTGCCGTTTGTAGACATTTGAGTTAGAATACCTTTAAATTGCATCTGTTAAGTATGATTCCTTGAAATTTGCTCCTGTTAGGTGGATCCAGCCTGGTCTACATAGCAAGTTCCAGCTAGGGATTGATATGCAGAGAGAGAGAGAGAGAGAGAGAGAGAGAGAGAGAAAGAGGGAGAGAGACCTTGTCTGAAGAGAAACAAAAAGGGACCAACCAGGAATTAGCACCTCCTATTTTTTATTTATTTTACTTTTTGAGACAAGGATTGTCCATGCAGCCCAGATGGGCTTTGAAGTCCCAGTCCTCCTGCTGCAGTGGGAATGCATGTGACGCTTGTTTTTAAAGCATAAATCTGGGCTTTCAAGATGACTCAGTGGGCAAAGGTACTTGCGATGCAAGCTTGTCTCCAAGTTCTATCCCTGGAATACTCATAAATGTAGATGGAGAGATCTGACTCAACAGAGTTGTCCTCTGATCTCTATCTACCCCCACCCCACCTCTGTCTCTCTCTCTCTCTCTCTCTCTCTCTCTCTCTTCCTTGACACACACACACACACTTTAAATTTTGAAAATACTAAGAACTACTTTAAGACCTGAAACAGTGCTTAAGAGATTATACCGTGAACCTGTGTGACCCCCAGGGTAGGAGGTAGTGTCTGTGCACTTCTAACCATTCACGGCTCTGCTGTGTGCCTGGTGGCAGCTACAGCTCGCCCTCAGTTACACTGTGTATTCCCAAACAGTGTAGTAGCACTGTGCTTGGCTTTGAAATGTTACCCCTAAGTTTTTGAGTCCTGAAAATTTAGACACCAAGAAGTAATCCTGAAGGGAAGTCCAGGTGTGGGAAGCAAATGGGCAGGAGTCTTGTGCATCTTATGTGTAAGGCTAGGGAATTGACTCTATTGTTAGGCACATTGAGATGATCTTTTGTACCAGGTGATGGAGCTGTGCCTTCACTGCTTCGAGGACTGTGGAGGTAGCTCAGAGAGTGGCTTTGTGAGCACGCTTGCATGACCCAGGGTGATCCTGCCTAGAGGTCTTTTGAGGTGCCATTCTCTTCCTACTCATGTTCCTGCCAAGCCATCACTTCTGACTAGGGTCATGGTTAAGAGCCCCGAGGATTGCAAAACAAAGTGATTTTAAAGTCCTCCCATCCTCCCTCTCTCTCTCTCTCCCTCTCTCTCTCCTTCTCTTCCTCTTTCTCTCCTTCTTCCTTCTCTTCCTTCCTTTTCTTAATCTATCCGATCTATGGGGCTTTAATTTTAGGCTTTATTCGTAAATGCCTCTTCACTCCTTTAAGTAACGAGAAAGCCTGAGCAAATCAAAAGCTTGCTTCTTCTCAGAGTGCTTTGATTTTACTGTAAACCTAACTAGAAAGTGGCATTGTAATACAAATTGTGCCGGTTGTTAGAAATAGATCTATAGAAATAACTAATTCCATCCTTCAGCTATTTTCAACTTTTTTTGTGATGCTTCCTATAGAAGAACCTATTATGTATATATGTAAAACTCAAGCTAAAGATTCATGAATAGCCTTGCTATGTATAGTTTAACTACTCGGAACTACTCTGATGTGTGCCTCTCCTGAGGCATTTGTTCTAAGACACCTCCCACCCACCACACTTTTCCCCTTACCCCATCCCAGTTGATGTTTGAACCGCACATAGTATTGAACTCCAGTTTTACAAATTCTTTGTTTTTATTTTAGACAGGGTTTCACTATGTAGCTCAGGGCGGCCTGGTGTTTGCTGTGTATTCCACATTGAACTTGAACTCTTGCTTGTCCTGCCTCAATCTCTAGTGCTAGGATTGCCAGCATGCACCATTCTTTGCTAAACATTTTTTTTCTCTATTCATGAATGCATATGGTATGCATATGCTTCTCCTAAGCTTGACTACATTGCATTGATTTAGGATCATCGCTAGGTAAGATAAAGAAGCCTTGTACAAAATGCTGTGGATTCGATGATAGCTGAGATGACTTAAATTGCCGACGGGTAGGTAGAATATATGACTTCAGTATGTTGGATGAGGGTAAGATTCATATTCTGGTAGAACAGATGAGAATTGTTAATTTCTAGAACCTTGCATTTCATATTTTCAGACTGTCATTGACTGGCAGTAATTTTTTTTTAAAGATTTATTTATTGTTTATACAACATTCTGCCTGCACACCAGATCTTACTATAGATGGTTCTGAGCCACCATGTGGTTGACTGGGAATTGAACTCAGGACCTGCGGAAGAACAGGGAGTGTTCCTAACCTCTGAGCCATCTCCCAAGCCCCAACTGGCAGTAATTTTAAAAAACATTTTACTTATTTATTTTGTATATGTGCATGTAGACGTCAGAAGTCCACTTGTCAGCCCTTCCTCCATCATGTGGGGTCCAGAGGTCAAACTCAAGTCGTCAAACTCAGGTCGTCAGCTTTGGTGACAGATGCCTTTGTCTTCTGAGATCTCACAGGCCTTACTGGTAGTAATTAAAACTGGAAAGTTAAGCTGGTGTGGTGGCACACTCCTTTAATCCTAGCAGTTGAGAGGCAGAGGCAGGCATACCTCTTGAGTTTGAGTTCAAGGTTAACCTGGCCTACAGAGTGAGTTTCAGGATAGCTAGGGCTACAAAACAATCAAACAAACAAAAACTGAAAGATTAAGTCACTGACTGATTAGGGTGTACTGTAGTCCATTCTGTTTTTATTAAAAATGAGAGTTTATTGAGGGACCATTCACCTGTTTACAGAATCCTTCTTCCTGTAGAGAAATTGGGATTTCCTAGGGGAAGGACTTGGTTTTGAGGTGTTCAGTGGAGGAGAGCCAAATTGTCATGCTGTGGCTAAGGACATGGACTTTGGCTCTGCAGTGGCTGTCATTTGAACAGGTTAGGCGAGTTGGCAGTCTTGGGTCTCAGGCTTTTTTCTGTGCAGTGGGAATGGTGCCACTGCCTTGTGATTATGAAGATAAAGTGGCCATGTATAGCTGAAAGTAAACCTCTGGGAATAACGCTGAGCTATATTCAGCATTTTTGTCTGTTTTAAGATTTAATGGTGCCTTCCTGACTTTGGCCCCATGTTCTTTGAACAGAGCACAGATTCTGCTATGAGAGGAGGTGTGGGGCCACGTTAAGTTCAGAGCAGGTGAATGGGAGCTGCTGCGGTGGTTTGCTCTCCTTTGGGATCAGTTATGTGACTCCCAGCATGCTGGTTCATTACAGCATGGGATCTGTCTAGGCAGGAGACCTGGTCTTCCTGTTGCTCTCCAAGAGTAGGAGGTTAAAGGTAGAGGAGAGGTAGGGAGAAAGGCTAGAGGACACACTCTCCTTTCAGACTTGAGGTTTTTCTGTCGTCTGTTCTTCTCTTCTTCCCTCTCCCTTAAATAATTGATGGTGTTTTTATCTGGTCTCACTCTGAAGTGTTGGCTTGCCTGGAACGCACTGTCTAGCTGATTCCAACCTCAGAACAACCCTCCTGCCTCAGCCTACCAAGTGCTGGGTGTGAGCCCAGCATGCCTGGCTTTTGACAAGTTATTAGCAAATTTGAGAGGCAAGACTGATGGATCAGCAGTTTGGGGCACTTGCTGTTCTTTTTGAGCATCGGGAATTGGGTCTGAGCACACACGCCACAGCTTACAACTGTCTTTAACTTTAGTTCTGGGTAATCTGGCGTCTTCGTCTGTATGTAGCACAAACTTGGTTCATGTACATATGTGCAGGCAAAGCCACACATACACATAAAATAAAAATAAATCTTTAGAAAGGAATTAAAGTGTTTTTGAGCATAAAATGTAAACATTTTATATAAAATTAAATTCTGTCTACTCCTATCAACAAAAGTCCATTTATTAACATTCTTTTCATACATTTAAAAAGATGCTGGTAATATTTTATATTCAAGCACAACTTAAAGTATTATTTAGCTTGCAGTGTGGGTGTACGTTTGTGTGCATGTGAAGGCCAGAGGTTAGCATTAGGGGTCTTCCTGGGTCATTCTCTATATATGGCTAAAGGCAGAGTCTCTGGCGTGAATGCAGAGCTCACTGCCTTGGCTGTTCTGGCTGGCTTGTCTGGTGACCGGTCTCCCCCTTCACACTCTGGGATTACAGGTGGTGTCAGCATACACAACTCTGGAGCTTGCTACAGTAAGCCCTTTACCTGCGGAGCCACCTCCCCAGACCCTCAAATACTCTTAAAATAAAAAAACAAGCAAAACAGAAAACCAACAACAAAAGACCCAGACTGAACTATTCAGACAGTTGTAGATCAGAAAGGGAGAAAGGGGGAAAAAAGAGCGCATCATCTGTAAAACTGAAGGGGGACTCTGCTCATTATCCTCCTAGACATTCTAGACAGGGGACAGCTTCGATTTAAAGACCCTTCACACTTTCTGCTGTTTTGCCCTTGTTTGGTGTACTAATGACTCTGCTGCTGCTGTGATGAAACACCAAGAGGAAAGCGACTTAGAGTATTTGGGCTTAACCGTCCTAGAGTGATGAGAGTCTGTCATCGCGGAGGCCTGGCAGCATTCAACAGGCACGGTGCTGGAGCAGAGCTGAGAGCTCACACTCTGAACCGAGCTGGAAGGGGAAGCTGTGAACTAGAAATGGTGCAAGTCGTTAAGCCCTTAAAGCCCTTAAAGCCCTTCTCCAGCAACCATTTCCTCCAACAAGGCCATACCTCCTAAACCTCACCAAACAGAGCCACAAGTGTTCAGTGTCGGAGAGTATGGCCTATGAGGGACATATTTCAGACTACCACATTTGGCATGCCCCCTTGATGCCTTTATAGGTTGGATAGGTTTGTTAATTTGTTTTGAGACAGGGTCTCAAGTGTGCTGCCTTGGCTACGTGGAGCTGCCCTTGAATTCAGTGATCTGCCTGTCTTAGCCTCTCAAACACAGGGGTTAAAGTTGTGTGCTGCCATGCCGAATCTTATAGGCTCTATGTGAGTGACATTAACATCCTATTAGATTGAGAGGGCTGGGCATATTGTGTGTGTGTGTGTGTGTGTGTGTGTGTGTGTGTGTGTGTGTGTGTGTGTTATTTGTTGGATGTGAAAGCTGCATTGTTCTCGTCAGTACTTTTCTGCACCTTAGGTTCCTCAGCCCGTGACTTGTCTGTCATCTAGTTCCAGAGGAAACCCCTGATGTGTTGCCACAAGTAAAGGCCCCTCTTCTCAGGACCTGAGCAGACGTGCTTTCTAGAAGTGGTGCCTTACGGAAGATTTTGTCTTATCTTCTCTCACAGATTTTGAAGCAAGCTTTATAAGGCTGTTGGACAAAATAACTAATGGTTCTCGAATTGAAATCAACCAGACAGGTAAACTGCTTCTCTCTGTTCCTAAAAACACCTACATGTACTGCTTAGACATTTTTCTGCTTCTCCTGTTGCTGGTATGAATACTATATTGTGTTAAAAAATAAACTTCATTAAGCATTTTGTGTTTATGTAAGCCACCATCATAAATGTTTGGAGAAGAGCTTTTGGAATTAACCCAAGAAAGTGCTAAGTGGAGACTGTAATAATACAGAGTTCATTATACTGGATCATTAATATAATAGTTTCAAGTGGAAAAAAACCCAATGTGTTTATGGTATGATTATGTACATCTGTATACACACACGTATACCTTAAGTACATGCATACACACACACCTCCCAGTTTTTAAGAGGCATACAGAACTAAGGCTATAGGTTAATGGTCCAGTGCATGCCTAGCTTGGTCAAGGCCCTAGGTTTAACCCTCAACACTGGAAGAAAAGAAATAAGGAAAATACACTTGATTTTGAGAAGTAGACAAGTGACCGTTTTAGACCAAAATGAGCTTTCCTTCTTTCACATACGTAACGTGTAAACTTTCTGAAGTCTGTTTACTTGTACTGTTTAATTATGTTGAGTTCTTACAGCAGACCCCCAGATGTACTGTATTGTTGTAGGTACTGAAATCTATTTTAAAATTTTATTTGAATTTTCTACAAATAAGAACAAGAAATGGACAATCCTTTCAGCCCCTTCTTCTAGACTCTTTCTAGAGGTAGCATGTCACAGCTCAATGGACTGTGCTTTTGCTGTTCTCTTGCGGGTCTCTTTCCTGCTGTCCTGTGCTGGGCTTTCTGTGTATTTCTGTGTGTTAACAGCTTAGTACTTTAGTGTGTAGATGGGTAGACATTTATTTAAACTATAAAACGCGTTGGTACACATTTGAGTTCCTTCATGCTTTTTCTTTTCTCTCTCTTTCTCCTTTTTTTTTTTTTTTTTGGTTATTAGAACCACTATCTATACAGAATAGGAAGTAGGGCAGACATCCTTTGGTTGACACATGAACTGTACATACATGGCACACAGGATTCTTTAGCCTCTCCTGCATGCTAACTGTCTTCTGAAAGAAGGCAAATTTGGATTTGCAGGGGCAGAGTGTCACGTAGATGTACTGGTCTGTATTCAGCCACGCCTCGTGGGAACAGGCCCGGAATGTGGTGTTCACACGTCCTTTCTAGTTGTGTTTAAGGAAGGAAGGGATTGTTTTCATGTAGGGTTTTAGGTGGCAGAGAGGGTGTGGCAGCTCAGCAGTTCCTGGACCAGTAGGCTTGGAAGAAAAGAAGATGCTCTTCTTCATCCTTTATTCATCCTGAGCACATGGCCTTTGGGATGGGGCTGCTTCCCCTCAGAGAGGTTCTTCTGAAGCTAATCTCTCTGGAAACTTCACAGACACACCCGAGGGGTCTTCACCAGTCTCATAGGGAATGGTAACTATGATGGGTTGACAGTGACCACCTCATACCCCCTCTGTCTGCCATCCCTTGTCCTCCCCAGGGTGACGATCAGGTCAGCTTCTTGCCTGAATAATCTGTAGACGTAAATAGAATGACAGACTACTTCTCAGCTTCTTGACCGAAAGTTTGTTGCTGTGACTGAATACTGTTTAGAATAATGATCCAGGTTGTCCTTCTGAGAAATGTTAGTAATGATCCTGGCTGTAGTATTAATATAGTAAAACCTGTTTATCTTATGGAATTCCTAAGAGACATTTTTCATTTATATGTCTGAACATATTTTCTTCCTCTAATGTTTCTATTTTTGGCAATTCTATTCCAGAGACATCGTAAAAGCCTGAGCAGTAGAGACACTGCTCCCAAGCCACCTCGGATATTTCATTTGGTTTTCTCTACCATATGTAAATGCATTGATTTTTTTTTTTTTTTTTGATTGTGTGACTATGGGAAAAACTGAAACAGGTTAATGATAAGTATCTGCTGACATAGAATAAGTTGAAATATTTCACTAACTAATATCAAATTAAAATAGCTACCACTGGTAGGATAGGATATCACAGAGACCTGGTTTGTGTGGTGCTGTGATCGGTAAGTGGGGTGTGTGAGAGGCCCCATTTGAGGGAGGCTTCAGGGTGTGGACTGCTGGGGTGAGACCGTGGTCCACAGGCCCCTCGTCAGCAGCCTGAGTGGGCTGGAAGCTTGAGGTCTGTTTGGAGCCGGCTGTGCTCAGCTGAGACGGTGGCGGCGTGGCTAGCTCAGCAAGGAGTTGGTATATTACTCTGCTAAGTTGTACCCACAGTTTCTTACTATTCCGGAGGCTTTTGACATGAAGCATGGACTCCAGGAATGGCATTTTGAGCTTCTTGGAAGCCTTGGCCAGATTTCCGCTTGGAACCGACTACATTTTGTTTTGATACTTAATTTTGTTCCTGCTGCATCCTTTTTTTCCTCCCTCTTTGTTTAAGGAACAACCTTATATTACCAACCTGGCCTTCTGTATGGTGGATCTGTGGAACATGACTGCAGTGTCCTCCGTAGCATTGGCTATTACCTGGAGGCTCTGCTTTGCCTGGCCCCATTTATGAAACACCCATTAAAAATTATTCTGCGAGGAGTGACCAATGACCAAGTGGACCCTTCGGTGAGTACTGGGGTCAAACCATGATATGATTTTTCTTTTGTTTGTTGCCATAGCCAGTTTCTTAGGGAAAAGTTCATTAGAAGCACGTTTTGTTTTCATACGTGTTTCCTTTGCTGAGTCTTAGAGGTTAGCTAATTCACTCCAAGACACAGGTGAATCAAGATCAACAGTCATCAAGTTGGAGAGGACGGCTAACATTCATCAAAGTGCCTTTCTCTATTGTAGCTGTGAACCTTCAAAAGACATGCTTGCTGTCTCATGCTTGACATGAAGTATGGCTCTGTGGCTGCAGTGTGGGCGGAGTTTCTTTAAGGTTGTGTGAGCACTATACTAGAAGGCAGCAGATCAAAGTATTAGGCAGGAAATGAAATATGGCTATTGCCACAGCATAATCTTGTCCTATCCAGGCCTTGGCCATTAATTCAAGGACTTTTCACCTAAGAGATTTCAGACAGAGTGGGCCTGAGGGCAGTGATGGAATGTGTAAGCATTGGTAGTTTGTAGGAAACATCAAGGTTTTCACCAAGCATGTTAATTTCCTGTACATAGGAGAAAAATAATTTAATACCCAACAAGAATTTTCATGTTGTTCACCATAGTTGTCACTGCCTATCCTGTGGGGAGGGAAGGAGTCCACACTTGAGGATACTTTATTGTCTAGAAGAGGCTTTTTTGTATAGCTGGTGGCCATGACATCCTCACTGAAGAAGTCGCTTATCTTCTCTGTAGATACGCGCCACAGCAGCTTCTGACTAAGGGCAAGAAGGTGCTGCAAGCTTCCTGACTGGGAAGGAGACGTTAATGGCGACTGCCCATGCTTGCCAGTGGTCCCACACGGTTAATGTGTTCTCGGGGAGTGAGGGCGTGTTCCTCCGTTCTCAGAATCTTAGCCACATGGACTTCTCAGAGGATGCTCACAATTGGCAGTTCTCAGCTGTAGGTGAAAGAATGCTCTGAAAACTGTTTAAAGTACTACATTAGAGCTTCTGGCTGCCTCTCCCCCACATTGTCTAGAGATTCTAGGAAGTGGTTCCTTTAGTTAAAATAGAGGAGGCATCTGCACTTCTAGGTTATAGGTAGTGATGCATCTGGACTAATGGTAAGCACAGGTTTGGGGATTTAGCACTGTGCCCCTGTTTCATTCTCATTTTATAGTTGCTGATGGTCATAAACACTGTCTTAAACAAGTTTTTAGAAACATTATCTATTAGTAACAAAGATAGTTGATCAATTCCCAGAAATAGTGCTTTAACCATTTATGCAAAGTACTTAAAGCAAATTTGTTTTCATAGTTAGAGAATGCCATGCCTACCAGTACTTTTCTCTTCTGGACATGTCGCCACTTATGACTAAAGTGATCTTGTTCTAACCTGACTAGCCTACGTTAAAAGAAAGGTAAAGAGTAACTTTTTCAGTCTATGGGCTCTTCACTTCAGGCATCTTCTTTTCTCTGTTCCCTATGGTTCTGCTCTCTACAAAAAGAATGGATTTCATAAGTTTCATGAATTAATTCTTCCTTCAAAGAGCTTTCCTTTTCCTAGGATGGGTAGCTGGCAACTGGAAGGCATGAGCTGGCACTATGAGATGTGCAGTTGTGGAGTCTGTATCCTAGTCTGATGAGCATTGCTATAACAAAGTACCCGAGACTGCGTAGGTGATGAAGTAAAACTTTCTCTTCTGAAAGCTCAAGAGATGGTGCATGTTGAAAGATGGTGGAGGCAATGTCCTGGCGGGACAGAGAAATTGAGACAGACCAAATCTTATATCAGAAGCTTGTTTCAACACTAACTAAGCCACATTCCTGACACTGTCCATAATCTATTGATGAAGGCTATATTGGCATTACTAAATCAACCCTAAAAGGACCTATTTCCTATCGATGTTACAGTGACAAATTTCAACATGAGAAGACTATCAAGAGAGAGAGAAATTAGGGAAAGCTACTGGAAGTTAAGGCCACTCTCTGGATTTTAGGGAAATCCTGCAGTAGGCTACCCTTTAGGTTTGTGTAAGGGTACTTTATAGTTCCCACAAGGACAAAACCACCCAACAATACATTTTTCTGAACTTCTCCCATTGTTAAGTGTTTAACTTGCTAAGTGTTGTGAAGTTGTTATCCATGTTTTTGGATATGTTTAGCTTTAATATTTAATTAAATTAGCTAGCCTTTAATCGTTTTGCCAGATCCTGTCACATCCAGTCGATTGTGAAAGTGTTCCTAGGCCTTGTGCATCATTTCTATTTCCGACCTACCTGTCTTCTGCTCTTAGAGCCTTCTTGGAGGGTGTTTGTATTCATTAGCCTGTTAGACTTGTGGCACCATGGAGACAGCAAGGCTTGAAGCCTGTTCTTAGGAAGGAGATTCTAATTGCTGTGATTTTCTTCACAGGAGCTCATCAGAGGCTGAGCTTGGGACCAGGACTGGGCTTCTGGTCTCTTCTGCTCATGTAACTGCTACCCTTGCTTCCTGTCATAGGGCTGCCTCCCCAGAGCCTTTTGGGAGCTATGGGTACGGACGAGATGACAGTAATTGGCAAAATCCTGCCATGATCTGTCAGTACTGCTGTAATTACCATCTGAGGGTGTCAGTGCTTCATGTATTGAAGTCATCATTCCCCCTAAGGTCCTCCCCACCCCCATAGGATCAGTACCTATATCAGGATTCTTAGGTAAACATTGAGGGGTTCATTTTGCTTGCTCTGACGCCAGCTCTTAAGTGTTAAAAAGGGAATACTTGTTATGTATATTGGAAAAGCTTCAAAAATAATGTTATAATAATTATTAATAAATTAATAGAGTAATGTCATAGGTGTGATACCTATGAGAATGAGCAGGGGTCCTGGTTTGTGTATGTCTAGCAGTCTCTTGAGTTTTGTTTGCTGCTTGGATTCTAGCTACATGTTCAAAGTTTAATTAAAAATTCTTTTTTGAAATAACTTACAGGTTGATGTTCTTAAGGCAACAGCACTCCCTCTGTTAAAACAGTTTGGGATTGATGGAGAATCATTTGAGCTAAAGGTAGGAATGTGTGAACTGCTGGCTGTGTATATCTAAGACATTTTTTGTTTAACTCATTGGAAAAAATGTGATAGATGATTATTTGAAATTTCATGTCCAGGGCTTATTAGCTGATACTTCAAATCTTGACCTGAAAGAGACCCTTTCATAATGGCAATAGTAGCCAACAGTCTTGTCCTCCTTTGGGGAAGGTGCTGTTATAAATGTACTGAGACCTTCACGTCTCATCACAACTGTTGGTTAGCCGAGGATAGACCCACATGAATTTTGGCCGATTGTCTCTCTTGTCTGAATCATCCTGGTATAATTTATGTCCAGAGGCTCCTGAGACTCCACAGTGTCTTAAGCCCAGTGAGAATGATTTAACCTTCCTGAATTGGGGTATAAGAAGAACCCATGTTTTCTGTGTCTGCTTTCTCCTGTCTGCCCCTTACCACTTTGTGCAGATCTTGCGACGGGGAATGCCTCCTGGAGGAGGAGGCGAAGTGCTTTTCTCGTGCCCCGTGAGGAAGGTCCTAAAACCCGTGCAGCTCACAGACCCAGGGAAAATCAAGCGGATCAGAGGAATGGCGTATCCTTTGCACTAGAATCCTTATTCTTCTCTTGCCTCATGAAGATAACAGCTCCACTTCTTTGCACCATTTCCATTACAGCAGTCTCATCAAAGTTTTAGTGGTAAAACTGTACTAGTTGAGATATGTTTTATTACTTGCCTCACAGTGACAGGGTTGATTAATTTTTCTTCACGTAATGCTCCACTGTTGGGGGAAGGAAATGACTCTGTAAACCATAGCTCTGGCATAACGTGTGAAGCGGGGTGGGGTGGGAGTGGTGGCTGGGGGAGCTGGCGCGAGGCTGGAGATGTAGCACTGTCATGAAGTGCTGCTGTGTCCTTTGGGGAAGAGCACTTTATGCATCTCAGCGCTAAGCTGCAGACATTTCAAATTAACTCACATCTTATTTTGCAGACAGGGAAACTGAGGTATAAAGGTTCTATTTGCTAATAATGTCACATAGATAATTGGTATAAATGGGATAAACCTTGTCAGTAATCTGGTGCCCAGGCTTTTAACCCTTACTTCCCCGACCCCCGCGTAGAAAAGCAGAGACATTTGTATGAGTCTTAAAGATGGAAGCTTATGAAGTAGGGCAAGAAAAGGGGGATAAGGGGGATGCTTTCGTGAGAAAAGTGGGCCTTTGCAGAGGAAGTGGCACACCAAAGTTCTGGGGAGTGCCTGACAATGCGGGTGGGGAGGACTCAGATGGTCAGTGACAGCTGGTGAACACAGTGGGTTATGAACTGAGCAGGAGCCAGTGAAGAACTGCTGAACAGTTGACTTTTATTTTAAAAGGAGGTGATGTTCATCTGGAGAGCAAATTTGCATATTAGGAGGACAAATTCGGTGGTCATGAATTTTGGAAAGTATGGCTGTGGAAGAAAATCATGTAATGGCAGCCTCTTAGGGACAGTGGTTCCAGAATTATTCTGCTCTGTATTGAGGCAGGGAGGATGGCAGGGAGAGGATAAGTGAGAGCTGCAGGGGAGAGTGTATGGCACACAGGGAGAGGATTGGGAGTCATTGGGGGTACAGGCTTGTTGTTGGGGCTATTTGCTGACAGTAGGGACAAAAGCCTGGGGTAGGTAGGGTGGAATAGTGAGAGTTTAGTGTTACACACGCTGGACCAGATGGCTTGACTGAAATAGGGTTAGGAAGGACGTTGGGATTGAGGATCTGTACCTCGGAGGTAAGAGAAAGGCTAGAAATGAAGGCTTTGAAGTCAGCAGCAGGGAACAGTGCAAAGTCAGGAGACTGGAACCCTGAGAGGCCACCAGACCTGGAAAGGAAAGATTAAGTGAAGAGGAATACAAAGAAGACAGGACCTCCTGGAAGAGCACAGTACCTGCTAAGGCACTGAGGAGTCAGTCTTGGCAGGGAAAAGCTGAAGGCTTGCACAGAGCTTTTGTAGAAGTGATGGAGATGGAACACGTGACCAATTCTGGATTGTGGGGTGAAGGATAGGGAAGTAGTTGTGTTAGAGCTGTTCCTTTCAGAATCTCCACAGGAATGAGAAGGTTCTTTGAACCTTCCCTCTGTGGAGTCCGAGGCACAAGACACTTGTGAGGTGATATTTCCCTTCCTCTTGAGTGCAACAGGGACAGAACACAGTTCGCTGGCACAGATCTGCCAATGGAAGTACTCACAGCACCCCTGCTCACATTCCTGTCTGAAGGCCACTCCTGCTAGCCCTCAGTCAGCAGAACCCTCATTTAATGAGCCCCTCAAAGGAATATGGCCTGTGTCCCTACCTTTGTGAGTTTCAGAACCGGAGAATAAAAGCTGACTCTGGAAAAGCTGTAGTTGACTCTGTGGTTCTTACTTGTAGGGCTGGTTCTGGCTGGCCTGAGCTCATCCTTGTTTTTGAGTTGGGAGAACTGTGGTTTTAAATGACAGACACCTCCACTCCCACCCCCAGTGCCGCTTTTCCTGCTTGCAGATCATTGACCAAGCAGACAGGTCCTGGGAGGGAGCTGGTGGTGGTCTGACCAGCAGCTCCAGCTAGAGAGCAGTCCCCATTTATAGCGGGAGAGGAGGAGTGTGCTCGCAGTGTCATGGTGCTGATCCAGAGCTCATGGTTTAGGAAGGAAGAGTTGAGTGCAGAAGCTGGGGGCCAGACAGGAGAGGTGGGTGAGTGTGGGACGATCCGCCTTTGTTTCCCTGTCAGTAGAGAGAGGCTAGTGTGAGTCTTTTGGTCTGTTTGTCTTTCACATACCATGACTCCCCATTGTGTGTGTGTGTGTGTGTGTGTGTGTGTGTGTGTGTGTGTGTGTGTGTGTACATGCAGTGCACACCCAAACTCAGCCTCCTCTTGCCCTCTGTTTGCCCTGTCTCAGGAGGGTAAAAATAAGCTGGGGTTTTTGTTTGTTTTTTCTTTTCGAGACAGGATTTCTCTGTGTAGCCTTGGCTGTCCTAGACTCACTTTATAGACCAGGCTGGCCTCTAACTCACAGAGATCCCCCTGCTTCTGCCTCCTAGAATGCTGAGATTACAGGCCTGTGCCACTGTGCATGCCAGAAGTTGTTTGTTTTTGTTTTTTGTAGTGAGGGCTCTTTAGTTTGAGCAGGTGTCTCAGTTCTGCATCCCAAGGGCTTACTCCGTAGTAAGCTCAAGAGCCAGAACTTAAGGCCTCGTCTCAGGATTGCTGTGAGCATAAAATAAGGTGATAAGTGTGTGAAAGAACTTTGGGAACCATGAGTGCAGTGGGATTGTGGCATCTTCTGAGCTGAGGGAGAGTGGGTAGGCGCAGGCTTCAGAAAGATGGCAACCATTCAGTCCAAAGGCTATGAGATCTGGGGCTGTTTATCTAAACTGTGCTCAAAGTACATTCTGAACAGAAGAGGTGATGAAACTGGGGTCTTTGCATATTGAAAAATCCCTTTTTGCTCTTTCGCCATTTCGGATTTGTCCTTTGAGTCAAACCAAATATTTATCGAGTGTTTCTGAGTACAAAAGTGCTTTGCAGAGTCCTGAGGGATCCAGTTGTGTCCTGGCCTTAGAGAGCAAGGACAAGATGTGTCTGAAGGGAGATGCGGTAAGTGCAAGTCAGGTGCTGGCTGGAAGGCTTCAGGCAGGAGGTGTCTGTGGACTAAAGAGTAATGGAAGGCAGTTGAGGTTGAAGACTGACCTGGTGGAGGTAGGCAGCAGTGGAGGTAGGTGAGCTCGCTGAGCAGGCTGGGGGTCTTGGCAGGAGGATGGAGGAGTGCTCTTGAGCAGTGTTCAGGTCAGGGAGAGAAGCTGGCCGACAGGTCAGGCTCCATGCATAGCATTTTGCTTTTGAGTTCTAATTAAAGTCAAGTTGCTGTTAGTAATTATTGAATAGCTTTGTGGGAATGGGCAGGTCACACTATGTTGGAGTCCACTGGATTGATATCACGGTAGTGGGAAAACATGGTGTTTTTCCCATTGCTAAGTCCTGCATGTATCTCTCCAGCTCTTGAGGATATACTGTTTGGGAGAGGGGAAAAAGACTCTCAACTCACTTGATCAGTACAGCTTTAAGGGGCCAAGGGCTACTTGCTCTGGAGCTTTGCCAGCCACACAGCACTCTCCTGCAGGCTCGGATGCAGCAGATCCCTAGCAGGAGGGAAAGCCCCGCTTGATTTCTTGACTTACTCCAGCAACCCTGAGTATTCTCGGAGGTTTGTGGGTGAGCTAGGTACCGCCTGCCACCTTGTATACATGATGTCATACCAGGGGACCATAGCCCTGGGAAGACGCCTTTGTTACAAAATTTGAGTTTGGGGTTATGGGTTCCACATCCTCAGGCACCGATACCTTTTGTTAATTTTTTCCTCCTTTTCTGGGGATCCTTGTTGTAAAGTGCTGGGTATGGTGTCCACCAGAGAGTAGCAAATAGAAGCCCCGTTGTCATTACAAATCCACTAACTGATTCTTAAATTTGTTTGGAAAACCTGTGGTCTTTAAAACAGCAGTCACCCTGACCTTTGAAAAATCATTTTCTGCTTCCTGTTCCTCTATTGTCATCCTAGGAGATGGGCTAAGATTGGCCCAGGGTTACCCAGTGGGGTATCTGGCCTAGGCACAGGGAGCCCGGTTGTGGCTGTGAAGAAGCAGCCATCTTTGTATAGAGTGGACAGTTAACACAAAAACAGTATTTAGGAAGTCAGGGTTGAGCTGTGGGACCTGACTATACCTTCCATTCTAGGAATCTAAATTCCTTTTCATCATGAGTGCTTTGAAAAAATTAAGTTCTAGAACTATTAAGTTAAATAATAACAGTTGGGAGACAGTGGGATTGTAAGTCCCAGCCTGGCACAATTATGCTAGCTTTCTAACTTGCTTTTCTCCGCTCTGGTACCCAAGCATCATGACCTCCTTAACCAGGGCTGCAGGTACTCTGTGCGTGTATCACCTCAGATGGCAAACCGGATTGTGGACTCTGCTAGGAGCATCCTCAACAAGTTCATACCCGACATCTATATTTACACAGACCACATGAAAGGCGTCAATTCTGGGAAGTGAGTGCATCTTAGAACCTTAGCAGCTGAGCTCACTGAGACACCACACCACTCCTCTCTCATCTCATTGGTTTGAATCAAATTCTCCAGGTTTTGTTTGCCCCAAGTAAAGACATTGGATTCTGCCATTGTCTACTGTGTTAAGAAATCACCTTTTCTCTAAGGGACCGCACAGCTGTTGCACAGGGTCTCTCTTGATTTGAGCAGAGAGTCAAAGTGAGGAAAGGGTGTGGTTGAATGTAAGTGAGAAGGTCGGCCTTCACACTGCCCAGGGGAAAGTGATGGAGGTCAGGGCTGGAAAGTATGTGTGTAGAATTGGCCCTTCCCTCAGCGAATGGGAAAGCCATTGACGCCTCCATGCCTTTTATTAATCAAACCCAGAGCATTCTTCATTTACACACTGAGAGTAATAATGTATCCCAGGGTAATTGTAAACGTTAAATTTAAAAAGTGTCTGTGTAGCCTATTGGTGTATCTAGCATTCAGTAGGTGCTACAGAAATGGTAATTCCTAAAGTTGGCCTTTTCTTTGCACCTTCTGTGTTGGCTGTTGGTATGGAATTAGTGGGTCAGCTCTTTTCTGGAGGTTTGCTGAGGGCTGGGGAAGGGTAGGTAGCAGCAGAAGCTGTCCAAATGTTCCAGGGTAGTCTGTTCTCTGATCTCTTGCTTTACCAAAATGGGCAGGAAAGAAACAGTGCAGGCCTGGAGGCAATGCTGCCTACCCCCAGCTGTAGTATAGCTTCTTACAGTGCTGTGCACTCAGCTGCCCTGGTATAGGGTCAGAGAAGCAGCCTTCCATACAGATCAAGATATTGACATGATGAGCTCCATTTAAAAATTACGAATAAAACCAATATGTGACTTACATTTCTGTTTGGTTTTTTAATCTCAAGCTACAAGCAATAAATCATTGTGGACTTCTGTGTGGATTATGCCCCCCTCTGACCCAGTGATGGATCCATACGAGTAAGGGTTGTTGAAATGTAGTATTTGTGACGTGAAGCCCTGGGAGCAGGCAATTTAAAAGAGAAAAAAATAAGGTAGTGCTTTATAGGTTAGAAAGCTGTGGAGACGACGCTTCGCAAACTCCCAGTGCAGATCCTCAGTGGTGGCATGTGCACCATGCTGGACATGAAGTGACTCAAAGGGGTCTTGCGTTTTGCACCAGACAGCAGGTGTTGCTAATGGTGAGTGATGATAGATTGTTAAGCATGAGTCAGGTGCTCTGGAGCCTTTGCTTTGGCAGGTATCATAATTGTTTTAAAGATGTTAAAAACTGAGCAATAGAATTCTTCCACGTGAGGAATCCATATAGTGCATGAAAACATCAGAAGCCAGATTTGGTAGTGCATGTCTAATCCCAGCCTTCCTTGGCGGCTAAGATGAGGATTGTGAGTGTGAGGCCAGCTGGGGCTACCATCGAAACACTGTCTCTAAAAGTAAATGAATATAACTATCCCTGAAGTTTTTCTGGAACTACTTTGGCATCTGAACAGTGTTGAGCAGTGTTAGAGGAGGCAGGTGTGTGTTGCAATTGTGAATGGACCATGCCACTGGGAGGCTTTTCCAGTAATGTATTTACTTTGCCCGGGCAAAGTACATTTGAGCATCAAGTCTGGCAAATTTGTGGAGAGGTGCTTTTTTTCTTGTTTATGTACCGTTGTTTTGTTTTGTTTTGTTTTGTTTTCTAAGTTGGTGGTTTGTGTTTTGTGAGGACCGAATCTCAGGTGTTTGCTCAGCATACTGCCTGGCTGTGGAAGCCTCCCACAGGTGCTTGCGGATGCATGAGTCAGCAGTGATCCTGGACCAGACTGTTAGGTTCTAGCTGTTGGATGGTAGAAACGTGGCAAAGGCCACAGTGCTGGCCCATTGACTGTAGCTAAGTGGATTCTGAGTTCAGTGCTGTCTCTACACAAAAGTGCAAACATGTACTTCCTCTGGCCCTTTCTGGTTTCATCCTTTTCATTATGGGAAACAGCTGGTATTTCTCAGAGTTGCAGTCATGATCCACAGGGTTGTAGTAATGGGAACTGGACAACTTGGATTGACTCTGGAATCTCTGAGGCCTGTACTCCACTTAACCTTTATCACTTTCTGGCCGAGTGCACGTGGTTCAGGCTGCTTTCTCCCAGCATATTCTCACCAGTGAAAGGAGGCAGTGCCAGCTTCTGTACAAGCCTGGAGTGGCACTGTTATTTGCATGCTCGGTACCTAGAAGCCTGTTGATGTCATATTGTGATTGTTACAAACACAGTGAGAGTCTTTGCAGAGAGCAGGGAGGGAGGAGCTAAGGGAATGGAGGCCTAATAGAAAATCCAAACTCCCTCTTGTCTTGCTTCTGCTTTGTGTGCCTTGGTAGTCTGTATTTCTATGATGAACAACACGTCTGCCTCTTTGTTTTGTTATGTGTTTTTTCCCCCCCAAGGTTTATTTATTTATTTTATATATGTGAGTGCTCTATCTGTATGTGTACCTGCTTGCCAGAAGAGGGCATCAGATGACATTATAGATGGTTGTGAGCCACCATGTTTCTGGGGATTGAATTCAGGACTTCGGGACGAGCAGTCAGTGCTCTTAACCTCTGAGCCATCTCTCCAGCCCACACCTGCCTCTTTGTATGCTGCTGTGTGTGCCTTTACTTATTCAGTGTCTGCCCTTGCATCATTAGGTCTCCAGGATTTGGGCTGTCGCTGGTTGCAGAGACTACAAATGGTACCTTCCTGAGTGCTGAACTGGCCTCCAATCCTCAGGGCCAAGGGGCAGCAGTGCTTCCTGAGGACCTCGGCAGGAATTGTGCAAAGCTGCTACTTGAAGAAATCTATAGGGTACGTCCCCTGCCTCTGTAGACGCAGGGAGAGGAACAATCAGGAAAAAGGCAATTTTTCCTTTCTAAGCACTTAAGCTAAAGAGCTAACTTACATTTGTGTATCAAGCAGTTTAGAATTAGCTAGCCTAATGGGTTCATTGAACTAGTCCATGAGCAGAGACCTGGCTCTGTTGAGACAACAGACAGGCTTTAATGGGGACAGAGGAGAGAAATGGTACATTTAGAAAAGGGAGTGAAGGTTTAAAGTAAAACACAGAAGCAGGTAAGGTTAAGATGGTTGGTGGCTGGCACACTGACCTGACCAAAAGGAGGTCTCAGTCTTGCTCTCTCTCTTGCTCTGGCTCTTCCTCTTGCTCTCTCCCTTGTTCTTCTCCCCTCCCCGTCTGTTTTTAGTTTATGTGTATAAGGGTCTGCCTGCGTGTACGTATGTGTACCGCATGCTGCCTGCTGCCTGCACGTGGCTGTGAGCCACTGTGTGTGCTGGGGTGAATCTGGGTCCTCTGCAGGAGCAGCAAGCATTCTTTACTACCGGGCCCTCCGCTTAGTGCTGGGACCACTCTCTGAGCTGCCCCAGTTGTTGGTATATGGAGATCGGGACCTACCTTCACACTCATCCAGGCACAAGTCTGGATTTTCATGTGGCTAGATTTTTGCAGCATATTCTAGAGTATTGAGGACCATTTAGGGAAGGCCAGGCTGTCACAGCTTGGGGGAGACTCCGGGAAGCGTGAGAACTAAGCATTGTTGAAGATAGACTTCAGCCAGTTACTATTTTGCGTCTTCAGTTCTGTGGGTAGAATGTAGCTCAGGTTATGGCCTTCTTCATGGCCACAAACTGTTGGTCACACGCGCAGCAGGCACACAAGTGAGCACACACACTTCACTTTCCCACCGCTGAGGAGATTGTGAGGGAAGATACGATGCTTGCCAGAGGAGAATATGTTACTAAGAGAAGACATTAGGGATATGATCCCCAGAATGCCCGCACAGTTGAAGCCTGCTCCCCTGGTCTAAGCCCGGCTGTCCTTGAAACCAGCTTAGTGTCATATGACAAAAATATCAGCATTCTTACTGTGGGACCAGGGAGACTGAACTGTTTGAGAATGAAGTAAACCCCGGTCCCAAGTGGCTGTGCTTACCTAATTAAAGACAGGTACACCTCCTGATGCACCTGAAAACTGTGGTATAGCCATGGTGCTTGCTGCTGGGAGCAGTGGAGACAGGAGTGAGGTCCTCCTCAAGACACATCCTGTCAGGAATCTTATGTAGTCTGGTTCTGGTGCAGGTTTTTTGGTGCCAAGTCAGTTCATTTTTTGATGACAGATTTTTATGTTGGTTTTGAAAGATAGGTGGTTATTAGATGTTTGTGGGTAAATGATGAAGCCATTGATTTGCCAGGCACTTAATTCATGAAGTTTTATTGTTTTCCATGTCCTGTGTTGTGTTGGGTAAAGGGTATTGTGGTAGCTGTCTGTATTTAAGATCCTTGTTGCTTGTGTAGGTCTCCTCCTGGCTGTAGGGGCTGCTGTGTCCTCACTCCCAACTATGGGGACACTTCTGTCCCTTTCTAGTAGATCGTGGGAGAATGGAAACTTAGTGTTCTGGAGGAGGTCAGTGGGAGCCCCTGGGCACAGCTGGAGTGTGGGTTTCATGTTCTCATAAACAGCAGTCTTGAAGCCTCAGGGTAAAAGCGTAGCCAGTTACAGGAAGAAAACATGCAGCCTGGATTAGGTATTGGATTCTTACCTTTAATTGAGACCTTTTAAAAACTATTATTGTTCCTCATCCAAATTTGCTATGTTTTAGTTTTTGAGAAAACTTCCTGTGTCTCCAGTCTTTAATTAGTAAAAGGATGAAAATACTTGGTGCTGTTTTGATTAATTCTCTATAGATCTGTGATGTGACATGTGATAAAAACCCTTCTGAAGGTGCTTTTTTTCCTTTCTTTCTTTTTTTTTTTTTAATAAAAATTGTGAGTCTCTGACCCATTTCCTTCTGCTCATGGGTTACCATGCCCTATTGGTTTCACCCTGCTGTTCTGCCCTACTGTTCCATCACTGCCCTGCTGTCTTTCTACTTCACCTCACCTCACCTCACCTCACCTCACCTCACCTCACCTCACCTCACCTCACCTCACATTCTTATCTTCAGAGGAGAAATTCTTTTCTTATTCTCTCCAACCTCCCTCAGTCTACTTCTCCCTCTAAACCTAGACTTGATCTCTTTATGCCCGTGTGTAGAGCCCTACACTGGCCTTTTAACCTCCAGAATAGTCAGTATTTGTGACCAGTTAGAGAAGCCCCACCCCAGTCACCACCATCCCCCATCCCTTACCCTGAGATGATTACTCATGTCTCCACAGAGCCTGGCCTCAGTCTCTTTCCCATTGGCTGTGAGCCCATTCCACCATTTGCTCTTCTCTTTCCAAGGCCTGCCTATCCCTCCAGGCCATTTCAAGTGTCTGCTCCCCAAAGCCTGCCTCTGTTGTTGGGCAAGTAACACCCTCTGTGCCATGACATTTTGTAGCCCCACTCCGTCCATAATGTCCTGTACATGGACCCTGACATACTTATTGCATTAAGATCTCACTCCGGTGCCTAATACAAGTCAGCTGAGAATGGTGCAATAGCAGCTTGGTGTAGCAAGCAGAGCATAGAGAACAGTTAATTTTAGGCAGTCTTAGAAAATGAGCAAGAGCTGTGAAACAGTTGTTTTGTTGGTAAGATTTCCTGTTTTGTTTGGAAAAGCAGCTTTTGTCTTAAAGTTTGCTGAATAAAATGAAAAAAGTTTCTTGTTCTTTATTAACTTCTGGAGAGGAATATATTTTTATAAAGGCCTACCAACCTGAGAGCGGCAGCCCGTGAAGGTTTACTCCCCAACCTGCATGCATTCAAAGAGAACAGGCGTGCACCCTCTAAGCAGCTCTGGCTGCCCACTGTGTACTCAGTTTAGCCTTGGCAGCAGCGAGCCACAGACTGAATTTTTTTTAGATTTGTAAAATGGGTAGCTATTTCATGACATCCTGCTTGTATTCTGTAAAGTTGTGTGTAAGTTGACATTGTCACAGTTACCCTAGGAAGAATAATGAGGAATAAAGACTTTTTAAAACACACATATTTAAACAGCAACTCAGCTGACATGGTTAGAAATAAAGAAAGAAGAAGCAACCAAAACAGTTGCACTTCAGGAGGAAAAATTTGACGAAAATTCTGTTTTGCCTATGCTTGGAAGAAAAAAAGGAAGGAAAACTTGGGGAGAGATAAGTAATAGCAGGCCATCTGACTGTTGGCAGTTGGCAGTGTCAGGTCTCATGGGAAGAGGTAAAGAGTGGTTAAGAGCATCTCGAGTTATTTCAGAGCAAGATGGGATGAGTGCAGTGAGCCCTCTAAAGGACACTCCCTTTCGTGTGTGATGCTCTTTGACATGCAAATAAGCATAGGTCCTCTGTTTAACCTTGGAGCAACTGTACCTCTCCTAGAACTAAGATGATGCCTCTGTTGCCCATTTATGAAGAGGACGTTCATTTTTTCCCACTAGGTTTTTGCCTGGGAATGTGCATGTCTTGTGCACTGTCATCTTGTGAGCTGTTACTTGGGTTAGCTGTTAGCTTAACCTCATGTTGGTTGGTAGAACAGTCTCAGGAGGCCCGCGTTCCATTTGTTAGTGTTTGAACTTTAGTCCACTGTTCTGGAGTTGATATTCTGAGTGTTTCTGCCTCTCTCTCTCCCTGCTTGTTGCTTCCCCTTTTCTGGTTTGTACTATGATTAATCATTAAAGTGTTTGTGTTTACAGGGTGGATGTGTGGACTCGACCAACCAAAGTCTAGTTCTGCTGCTCATGACCCTTGGACAGCAGGACGTTTCCAAAGTCCTGCTGGGACCACTCTCCCCCTACACGTAAGCTGTTTCTGTTTGACCTCATTACTCTGCTCAGTTTTGTTTTCTGGTTGTCCAGAATGACAAGGATGTGCTGTGGGTAGCTGTTTGTATTGATTTTTAACCAGCCTGCATTTGCAACCGTTAGGCTGGTGTTTATTTATTCACACGTGGGTTTGGGCCTTTCCTTCTTTCCTTTACAGCTGTTGTCCTCATGTTATATGAGCTATATCATATACACTGGACAGTTCTGTGTTTGTACTTTATGTTTTATTTCTATTATGGAAATAAACTTTTATATAGCTTGAAGTTTTTTCACTCCCATCTTTCCACTAGCGTTCTTACTGTGGAAAGTGGGTTGTTCTTCCAAGGGTATTTACTGTGTATTGGTTGGCTGGAAGAGATAAAGAGAGGCAAAATTCATAGGAATGTTACCAGACCTGTTGGGAGTTACAGAGGTGAGTTTGGGCAGTTGCATATAAGCAGAAACTACCTGCCAGGGTATAAAAACATACACACTCCAAGAACAGTAAGTAGTTACAGAGTGCAAAGCACAAAAGCATTTCTGGTCAGGGAAACCCTGTGTGTCTGTGCGCGTCCACACATGTAATGTACATGTACTTACATGCTTACAGGCTTAAGATAGCTGTATAGTCAGCTAGCGGTGGTAAATTGGGTGCGGGCTGGTAGATCGGAGACTGAACTGTCCTTTTTCGGTTATCATGGTACCGATGCTGTGTATCTGAAAGGTACAGTACTGTGATAACTGAAGAATGGTGGTGCCATCACATTGAGAGGGGGCCTTTGGGAACCAGAGGCTTGAAAGAGATCCTTTTACTTTTGGAGTTGGCAGTGGGAGTTGTTTGGAACAGAACATGAAAGTGAATACACTCTGTTATCAGCAGGTCACACTGATAAGCAGGGCATGAAGAGCCACAGATGATCTCTTGATAATGGGTATAACGTGTGTGACAGGACAGGAAGCCTAGTGTTGAGTAATCCAAATAGCCTGCTAACTTCAGAAGTCCACATTGCTCAAACAGAAGAAAGAGCACAGAACACTCAGAGAGGAGGTGGGCGGCGAGCACAGCACCCAAGGTGCAGGATTCCATCAGAGCTGCTGGCAGCAACTGGTGGCTGTGAGAGCATCCTGGGACTGTTGGCTTCAGAGTGGGTCAGTGCTGCATCCAGCTTCTGCTCCAGGGCAGCAGAGACCCCGTGGCTCTCTGGAGACAGTGAGAACCACTGTCTTCAAATGTGTGTGGTCCAGTGCTTGGGTCTTGGCAGAACATCGTGTTAACATGGAATATTTGTGGGGTTTTTTTGGTTTTTTTTCTTTGATTTTTTTTTAAGTTGTTTTTGGAGAGTTTTTCAGTTCTGCTCTGGGGCCTTATATAAACTTTTAATGTCTGCAGCGTTTCTGGAGATGGCTGGACGTGACTGTTCCTTCCTCAGCATGTCCCTCATCACATAATCTATTTAGGTTTCCTTTCTTCTCCCAGAAACCTAAAACTACTGCAGCTCCTGAGAAAACAGTGATCTGCTCCGAGAGGAGCTTTAGAAGAGTAGACCAGATGGGAGTGTTGGGTGCTTTAAGATGTGGGTATGAGGCCTGCTCCTTCCTCTGGGGCTTTGTGCAGAGGGCTCTTCATGGGGTCGAGAAGCGCACCCCATCACCTCTGCCATACACATGTCCCACCTGCCCCAAGCACCCCATCACCTCTGCCATACACGTGTCCCATCTGCCCCAAGCACTTTTTGGTGTAAGCAAGCACAGACTCAGGGTGGGGGGCCGGATTTTTCAGCAAAAGCGTCTCTATGGTTGGGGCCTTTTTGTCCTTAGTCTTATGGAAGGCCCCAGCATCTCAGTAAGATGACTTGAAGTTTTTTCACTCCCATCTTTCCACTAGCGTTCTTACTGTGGAAAGTGGGATGAACATGGGACCTTATGGGCACAGTTGGCATCTCCTGTGAGTGAGGCAGGCTCCATGACTCTTCACGGGGTTGCAGGGAGTACCATGTGCATCTTCTTGTGCCGTTGACATCATGGAGACAGTTTTTTGGACCTCAGGAGAAATTTTTAGTTTGAGAGAAGCATGCATATTTTTCCTGGAGCTTACATGTGTTTGATGCGCATAGCGTCTTAAGTGCCATCTAGGAAGCATCAGGACTAAGAAAGTTTTCTCTCCGTGTTCAGGCCCTTGCTGGGAAGTGACGGTTGCTGTGTTCCTCCTGCCTTGCTCTCCCCGTTACTTATAGGAGGTTGCTGTTTGGTTCCTCTGCACTATTAGAGAAAATGACTCTACACGTGTGAGCTTTGTGAGGCCAATTTTTCTCAGTTGAATAAATTGTTGGATGCTGTAGATGTGTGAAGAGAGCCTCTCTTTCTTTTCAACTTGAATATTGTTGGCTTATAGGTGAGGACAGTATTTCTACCCTGTGGCCCAGAAGCTTAATTTTACCCTTAACTGAGAAACTGTACTTTATTGACAAGTTGAAGTAACATCAAAAAAATCAAATATATATGTATATCAGTATATGTGTCGACACACACATCAATCATCAGGCAACTTAAAGTGCTCAGAAATTGCGGGAGGAGGTCAAAGCTAGCAGACTTCAGCTTTCTTCCTGTGCATAGGCCTTGGAATCCAACCTGTCTAGACTGAAGTTCTGTTTATGCCACAGAGCCACCAGGGGAGGCTGATGCTGAGCATCTCTGAGCCCTGTCAACGTGATGATTCTGAAATCCTCAGCTGTGAAGAGGGACGGGGGGTATGACGGTCAGATGCTTAGCAGTGTTCATGGCACCATATCCGAGGAACTCAGGTCCTCCCTGGATACCCCTCTTCTCACCGTGTCCCTGGGTGCCAGGAGCTGAACTTACAAGTCAGCTGTTCACGGGCTCTTGAGCTGTCTATAAATCTGTATCTATTCCTTGTAAAATTGTAGACACTCCGGAACAAACTGTACATTCCGGTTTATTCTTCCCCAGAATTGAGTAGGTAATGTTTGTTTAACAGATACGGCGTTTACTGTGAGCAGGACAGTTGTGTGATTGGTTTTTGTTTTTGTTTTTCTGTCTGTGGTACTAGTGATCAAACTTAGGGCCTTGATATTTTACCAAGCAAGAGCTCTACCACTGAGCTAAGCAGCCTCAGTTCTCAGAGAATCCTCCTTTTTTGCAGTTATATAGGCAGTTATGAGCTGCCATGTGGGTGCTGGGAGCTGAACTCAGGTTACGAGTTGAACTCGTAACCACTGAGCTGTCTCTCCAGCCCCAATCCTCTTTTTTTTTTAATATCTTATTTTTCAAAATTACAATAGAATTGCATCATTTCCCCCTTCCCTTTCCTTCTTCCAATCCCTCCCATGTCTCCTTCCTTGCTCTCTTTCAAATTCATGGCCTCTTTTCCCATTAATTGTTGTTACATATATATGCATGCATACAAACATGCATACAAACATGCATACAAACATGCATACTCCTAAATACATTAATGTAGCTTGCTCAGTTGTTATGATATTACTTGTGTGTGTGTTTTCAGGGCTGACCATTGGATAGCCAGACAATGTGCCCTTCCCTGGAAGAATCTTTTTCCCTTGCTCTCAGCATTCCTTAGTTGCCTCTAGTACTTTGTATAGGGTTGAGGCCTTGTGCGCTTCCCCATCCCTTTCCCAGTGTAGCTTCTGACATTCGAGACACAATCTCTCAGCAAACTCTCTGATCCTTTAGCTCTTAAAATCATTCCACATACAAACACACACACCCACACTCAAATCTGCTTCCAAAATGTTCCCTGAGCCTTAAGTTGTACGGGAGTTGTAGGCATCTCCATCCATTGGGACGGGGCTCCACAACTCAGCATTTTAATTGACTGTGGTTTTCTGTAATGATCTCCATCTGCTGCAAAGAGAAGTTTCCTTGATGTGTGAGGACCACACTTATCTGTGGGTATAACGACAAATATTTGGTTGTGGTTGTTGGCATACTTTTTAAATCTATTTTATTGGGATTCTTGTACCTCTGTCTCCCTTCCACCCCATATTCTTCCATAACCCCAACACCAGGTAGGAGAGACAGAAGGTTAGTGGGGAGATAAGTCATTGAGATCTTTTTAGACTTCCTGCTGGTTAGGGGTGTTGAGTTCCTTGGGCAAGTCCAATCTTCATCTCATTGGCATATCTCCAGTTTCTTCTTATCATCTCTTTTTCTCTCATGACTACTTGACAAACCAGCAAGAGCAGGAACCAGTAGGAGGAACAGCCACGCCTCCTCACCTGGGGGCTCTGGTCTTTATACTCTCTCTAGAGTGCCGAGAATTAAACTTTCTGCAGTTGGCTCTACCAGAGCACATATGAGGCAAATAGTCTGCTGCTGTGGACAATCTGAAGCAGCCCCACATCCCATACCTGGGAATAAAACGAAAACATGTTTACATAACATATCTGAGTTTGTAAAGACACCAAAACTCAGTATAGTAGGTTCTTCTCCAAGATCCACGATCTCAGTAGTCCTGGCAGTTGCCTGGGTTTTCACTACCAGGCATGATTTCCCTCATGTGAACAGAAAGATAAGTTATTTCAAATCTTCTAACACTGGCTTCCAATGTAACCCCGTGTAAGTGAAAAAGTCAATGCTTGTGTGGGTCATCTTAGTGATAAGACATGCCCCTTGCCAAGGTTACCCAGGGACAGATTCACTGGAGTTAAGCTCCCCTTACAACTGTGAGCTTAACCAAGAGCTGGGACCTGTCCCTTGTCGCTGGCTTCTCAGGGCCTTGCTGATGTGGAGTGCCGTGCCACAGCTTTGAGCTTCTGCCACACCGTAGCACAGGGTGCTTTTCTCCCTTTAAACTAATGATGACTTCTTCAGGGGACCATGTGAAGCAGTCTTTCCCTGCTGTCAGAGCTTGTCCCTCAGCCTCCAGGGACAAACTCCTTATACTAACCTTTGGAAATACACAGATGATTATCTGCTTCCAGAATTCTCTGAAACCTGCTTGTCAGATAAACTGGAGGCTTTCATAGGAAAGTCTTAACTTGTTTTTATAGAATCACTTTTCCTGAAAAGTAATTGTGTGTGTGTGTATAACTATTATGAGTATATATTTTATATATATATATGACATATATATATATAATCATTGCAGACTCAGTTATCAAGTGAGGGATTAAGATCATTTACTCAGAAGCTGCATAAAACTCCAGTTGCTGCAAGTGGCTTTCCCTCTCTCCCCCTTTCCCCTTCTCCTCTTCTCCTCCTCCCTCCCTTTTCCCCTACCCTTCTCCCTCCTGCCTGCCTGCCTGCCTTCCTCTACCCCCCTGCCACACACACACACACACACACACACACACACACACACACACACACACAAGGTTTCTCTCTATAGCCCTGGCTGTCCTGGAACTGTGTAGACCAGCCAAGCCTGGAACTCAGATATCCACCTGCCTTTGCCTCCCAAGTGCTGGGATTAAATGCGTGTTTCTCTTTCTTAAGGAAGCTGTTTGTTTGGTTTTAACCTCATCCCAGTCATTTTTCAACTTCATTTTTGCTTTTTAATATACCAGCTACAGAAGGTGTAGGGAGAATGAGGTGGGAGGTGGAAGAAGAATGTTCTGAAATACACCTCAGTCCTGTCTTCTGCAGCCTTCTTCAGATAGCCTGAGAGGTTGGCAGAATACCGGGTACAAAGTCGTTTTCTTAACTGTTCCAAAAGCTACAAATTCCTCCAAGCTGCACATACATAGGCCTGCACACTCAGTTCTGCATCTCTCCCACCCTCCTCCAAGGCACCAGGTGAGCTCAAGTCCCCAGGAGTCCTGCTGGCTGGGGAGGGCATCTGGCTTTTTGAGCACAGTTGAATGAAGAGTGAAGGAGGTGGGTGAGGCCCAGAGGGAAGCTGGCCTCAGGCCTGTGTTGGTTAGTTTACCGTAGCCCTTAGGGAGAATAAGCTGTGTCCCCCTCAGCATGCAGATGAATGGGGGTGGTCCTGGTGTTTTTCTCTACTGCTGCCAGCTGGAAGCTTGGCTCACACATGTGGCTTGTTTATCCATGGCATTCCTGTCTTTGTTTTCTCTTTTTCCTAAGACAAGGTGAGGAAGGTGATGGGATGGATGGAAAAAGAAAAGGAGGACAAAAAAGTTCCCATGGTTAGTAAGACCAGAAAGCCAGCAGGGGGAGAACTGACTTCTCTTAATTACCGAGAACATTGAAGTCATTTCTCAGTTACCCCGGTAGAGGGTTTGTGTGCAGAAGGCTGTCACTGTTGAGATGCTCATGACTTACCAGGGGCCCAGCAGAGGGTGGCAATAACTGAAGTAGCCACCACGCAGAGACTGCTGTAGGAACCCGTGAGGTAGGGAAGAGTCACGTGGACTGGTGTTGCTGCTGAGGAGGCTTCAAGGACCCAGGATCAGCACATTTTTAAACTCCTAAGTGGGTATTTATTTTAAACAACAATATAGGAATATAGTTTACGTGGCCAAACAGTATACCCATTGACAATGTACAGTTTAATAGTTTTTAGTATACTCACAGAGTTGAGGAGCCACAGCCTAATTTTAGAATGTTTTATCACCCCGGAAAGAAACTCTGTGCCCATTTGTGGTCGCTGCCCATTCTTCCCACCCTCCCCTGCTCTCTGTTCCTATTGTGACCATTTCATGGAAAACAAGTCATTTAATAATATATGGTCCTTAGTGACCACTTAGCACAGTTTACAAAGCTTCTCCAAGTTGTAGCATGTATAAGTACTTTGGAGAGCTGGGTAATAATCCCATTGAATATGACACATTTAGTTTTTCAGTGGTTGGTGGACATTTGGGTTGTCCTACTGTTTGAATCCGAGGAACAGTGCAGCTACAAATGTATGTGCAGATTTTGTCTCTTCAGGCCATGTGCTTCCACTTCTCTTGGGCACTTCTCTAAGAGTGATGTGTCATACCCTAACCCCTTGCTTGAATTTGAGGGGCTGATTATTTTCCAAGCTGTAGTGCTGTACATGGCCATCACCGCTGTGAAAAGTACCTCACTCACCGCCCCCACCCCCACCCCACTTGTTCCTGTGTGTCTTACTTAGTGCCCCAGCTGAAGCACAAAGTAGTTCCTTCTGACAGTTTTGCATTTTCATTTCCCTAATGGCAAGTGATGCTGAGTCTCTTCTCCAGTGCCTGCTGATTATTTGTGTATCTGTGAGGTGATTCTACTTGGATCTCCTGCCTGTCTTATTAGTTGTTTTCCTGAGTTACTGTAAGAATTCTTTGTTCTCTCTTACTGCCTTGATTTTGGTGTTTTTATTTTACCAGCTGTTAAGAAACTGTTCATTATCCAAAAGTAATGAGGTTCACCCCATAGTTCCAACACTTACAGAGGTCTTGCTTGAGTTAATTTTGATGGGAAGGAGTCAGATTCCTCCATTCTTTGCTTGTGGATAGTCAGTTGTTCTTGCATCGTTTCTGTAGTTCTTTCCTGATCAAACTGCTAACCTGTCCTTAAATAAGTGGGTTTGCTTCTTGACCCCCAGTTCTATTACACTGATGTGCACGTCTTGACTCAGTATGTTTAACGTTCTTCTGCCAATTCCTGTGTACTTTAGGCTGAGACCTGTGTGGCTCTGGTATGGAGGCTGGCTGGATCAGGAAGCAGTGTGCCGCAGGTGTCTGCGTGATACTTCATTGCAGATGAACAGAACAGGGTTCTTCACTGGCTTGATAAGAACCACCAGGGATGCTTGCAAGTAGTAGATTCCTAGTCCCTGTGCTCCGACAGCACAGAGTATAGGCAAGAGGAGAAATGTATTTACGTGTGCTCTGTGATTCTAAGCTTTCTGTGAGGATCCTTCCTCCAACCCTTGGGACCCTATGTGTTTGATGACAGCTCCAAATGAGCGTCTGGTTAGACCAGGGCCATACTGAGTGTACTGAGGCAGTTTGAAGTCCCAGCAGCCACCTCACAGCCCACCTAAAGAATTGCTATCTCAGGAAGGGTAACGCCATCCTTTCTGCTACAGGAAATGCTAAGAAACAGCCTTATGAATCTTCCACAGTGTTCACTGTGAGCTCTTCCCTGGTGCTTTATTTAACAGTCGTCTCCTACAAATATGCACAAATGAAGTTCTTTCCCCTCTGCTAGGCAATGGCTCCACCACCAAGCCACACCCCAGCTTCCCTTCTCTGTTGCTTTATTTAAAAGTTTATAACTGTTATTAAGAATACTGAACTTCTCTGGTTTGTACCAGTAGATGGAAGTCTTGTGGGGAGGGGAGCAGCCCTTTTTTCTCTTCATTGCCCTACAGTGTTCCTGGTGCCAGTAACAATGCCTGTATCTAATAGAGACATTCGGAAAATATTGTTGAGGAAGTGGAAGGCAGGTGCTGGAATTCAGTATCAGAACTAGTCTTTGTTTCTCCTTTTTACCTCGTGTGTTGTGACTCAGGGAGGTCAGTGTTGTGTGGAACGTATTATGTCCTCTCTCTAACAGGTGTGTGGAACTAAATGGCTGTGTCTTACACTAACCTCTAGCCTGTTTCCAGTCACATTTACCTGGGTTGTGTTTGTGCAGGCTGCTCCAGTCCTCCTGGGAAACTGGACAGGCTGTAAATAAATATTATTTAAGCAGTTTTGATTAGACATTTTTAATTTCAATCTTCTTAGTCTCAGAAATTAAAATCTTGGGTCTTAAGAGGTCAGAGTTGTTTTGGTTTTGATTTTTTTATGAATGTTTTCATTATTTTCTTTTAGGATAGAATTTTTGCGGCATTTGAAGAGCTTTTTCCAGGTTATGTTCAAAATTGAAACCAAGCCATGTGGTGAAGAACTCAAGGGTGGGGACAAAGTGCTGATGACCTGTGTTGGTATTGGCTTCTCTAACCTCAGCAAGACCCTCAAGTGATCCTATCCCAACGTCTGGCTCCGTTGGGTATGGATGAAGCAGCAGCTGCCAAGGACCAAAGGGACCAAGTCCAGATGCATCCATCCAGGACAGGACAGCCTCTCAACGTTAAAGACTTTGTTCTTTTTCCACTGAAAATACTGATATGCAAATAAAAGGTGACTATCGTGTGGCTTCCAACTGTTCTCCAGTGACAGCAACATTGCTTGGAGGCCCAGGCTATGTGGGCTTCCGGGCTCACCTGGAGGAGGGGCCCTCAATAGTGGTCATGCTGGCAGCACTTCTGTTTCTCTGGCCTGTGGTTTGGTGTAGGGATTAATGTGACAGTGCTCATCACGGCAGACCATGAGACTGCCAGAGGCTGGGCATCTGCCCGTTGTGTCTCTTGTCTTGTGAAGAACTTGCTTGCCATGGGCACATGCTGAACTTGATCTGGTAGATTGTGAGGGTCTGGTGGTCGGGATGGGGGGGTAGCTATGGAATGTGCCAAGTGTTTCCTTTATTCCAGGTATGCCATAAATTTCTGGTTTTAGTCTTCTGATAGCACT
Organism: Meriones unguiculatus; assembly: GCF_030254825.1. NCBI lineage: Eukaryota > Metazoa > Chordata > Mammalia > Rodentia > Muridae > Meriones > Meriones unguiculatus. Next base: position 45,504,043 of record NC_083349.1, read on the forward strand.
GTAGTCTAAATTATTCCTTCCAGAGAAAATGCAAAAGGGTGTTTTGTTCGTTTATTTCTGATGCAAAAAACATTACATCTCCTGATTTTAAGATCTAACAGCCAGCATCTGGGATTTTACCTACTGGTAAGCTAATAGTCCAGTTTCATGGATGCTAGCAGAAGACTTCTGAAAGTCCCGTGTCAGAGACATGGCACTTAGTAGCATGGCAAGCAGCATAAACATAAATTGATGTCTCCTACCGCCAAGGCCTGCTGTGGAAGGGAGGGGCTCAGGTTGGTGTGTGTACAGGGAATCCTCATCTCAGGTAAGCTGAGGACACGTTTTCATAGTAAGTCTGTTCTTCGTTCCACTGGAAATACTGCTTCACCACTCACAACTACTTACTGCAAACACGGCTCTGAGAAGGACAGAGACCAGCATGAATGTGCAAGATTTGCTGCTGATCAGTAGATCTATGTTTGATGTGAGTACAGGACAAGGGCTAGTGGGGTGGACTTTAGCAATCAGGAAGGTGGAGACTCCAAGAGCTGCCTTCAAGGAACACCTGAGCCCAGAGCTTTCCATGTTCGTTATGGTGGTGCATAACAGATGGTCACTCACCATCCCAGAGTCAGTCCGTCCCAAGTTGTGGCAGGTGTAGAGTCTCTACCTGACATCTCCCAAGGTTGTGGTCAGGGTCTTAGACCCTGAGACTCTCATTTGTGGGCTCTGGGAAAAACTGGGTGCAGGTATCAGTGTGGGACTGAAGCCTTTTTTTTTTCTGGCTACTTTCAACAACTTTCACCTACAGACTCTTCCAGCCTTCCCTTTTGCTTGACTCCTCTATCTTCAAGCCAACAAGGCTATATCAGATCCTTGACATTTAAACTGAATCTGGCATATTTTGGGGGTGCCCGCTAAGGATGGTTGCCTTGAAATAATTTGTGGTACAGCAGACCCACCTGGATACTCCTGTCCTAAGGTTAGCCAGTCGCAGCACTGCCTGAATTGGTGTTTGATTGGTCATCGTAGAATTCTTTCTACCATGTATTTGAGGCCACTGCTGTTTTAAATCAAACCTGCCCAGACAGACCTAAGTGGCCACGTTGCCTTGGACCTGGCAGATTTCTCTGATAGAGACCACCATTCCTTTCATATAAGCTTTGGAAATACTACTGTTGGTTAGTATCAGGGAGCAGGTAGAAGTCTGAGTAGGTTGTCAAAAGCAGCAGAGAAGACTGTATTTGTAGACACAGAAGTGTCTGTTAGGTTCCAGCCCTCTGCTACAGCTGCTTCTGGAGTTGGAACATTGGGACACAGTAGTACCCCCCTGTTATCCCAGTACTCTGGGGCTAGAGACAGGTGGCTCTCTGAGTTCAAGTCCAGCCTGGTTTATAAAGCAAGTCCAGGATAACCAAGGCTACACAGAGAAACCCTATCTCAAAAAATAAAAAGGGGATGAATTATGTTTTTCCATTTGGATAAGATCTTAGTAAATAGTCCACTTGCGATGCCTCGGCTTCTTGAGTACTACTATCACAGAAATGCATCCTACAAATGGGATATTCGTTTAAACAAGCTGTTCTTGATCCCTTTTCAGTTTGCCGAAAGAGGCAATCCACTAGGCAGGAGTCATCTGCCAGCCGCTGTCTGGGGAGCATTCAGCTCCTGCAGTCTGTTCTGTTCTCGGGTTTGCTCCTTGGTCCTAGCTACTCACCCGGGGTCGTTTAAAGAGTGCTTAGTTCTGCATTTGAGTTCTGTTTGGGCAGGTCCGATTTGGGAATTTGGCTTGCTGTCTTGGCCTGTTCTGATCTGGGTTCTATTACTGTGATAAAACACCATGACCAAAAGCAGCTTGGAGAGGAAAGGGTTGTTTTTGTTTGTTTTGACTTACTTGTCCCAGTCACAGTACATCATGTAGGGAAGCAGGGCAGGAATTCAAGCAAGGACCTGGAGACAAACTGAAGGGCAGCCCGTGGGGGAGGTACAGCTTGCTGGCTTGCTCAGCTGCTTGCTTACAGGACCCGGAACCACCTGACCAGGGATGGCACCGCTCCTAGTGAGCTGGGCCCTCCTATATCAGTCAGTCTAGGAAATGCTTCACAGACGGTCCTACAGATCAATCTGATAGATTTTTTTCCCCAATTGAAGTTTCCTCTTCTCAGAAGACCCATGACATGTTGACACAAAACTATCCATGCTGCTCTCTTCAGATTACAGAACATCCTTAAGTGCAGAAGGTAGGTGGAAAAGCAGAAGCACCAGGGCACTCTGCAGCTCTGCCAGGGTATTCAGTAGGAATGGGTTCACTCAGCTGTAAAGGGGAAGGCAGAGTAGCTCGAATAAATGGATTTACTGGGCTTTAGTCAGGGGTGTGAGAAGATGTGGAATTGCCTGTGTTGGAGACTTGCGGATTTAGCAGGTCATTATAGCTGGTCTAAGGAAAGGGTACAGCTCTGTGGTCTATATGCCCACCCTGTCTTCATTGCTTTTTACCCATCCAAGTAATAAGTAACCAGGACTTAGAGCCCCACATTCAGGCAGCCCTAGCCTGTCCTTCAGAAGTGACCAACAGTGGGAGTGTCAGCAGCAGGTCAGGCCTCTGTGTACTTTTGTTGACCACACCCGAGAAGTCATTTGAGAAGAATGATTTATCAGGGTTTGACCTCTAACATGTCAAGGCACACAATTCCTTTACTCAAACAGAAGTTGGTTTTGTCAGACTGTTCCAGGTCCTTGTCATATCTGTCAAGACAGCCTGACCCAACAGATCCTGATCATACTTGTTTGAAAACATTCTAGGTGATTTCTGACATTGGCTTTCTCTTGATTCCCACAATTCCCAGCCCTTTAAAGAATCTTGCACCCAAAAAGTATTGATTGGTTGACTTGTTAGGTTTTCTCTACTATGATTTGGGGAAATGATGTACTCAAGACTGATGAAGGTAGACGCCATGCTAAATATGAAGGTACCCAACCTAATGATGACACAGGTGATCTTACATGTGTGTTCTCTGCCTTGTGTGTCCGGGTCACCAAGGCTTGGACAGAGTGGCAGGGTGGCTGCTAGTCTCTGTCTTGGAGTAAGGACGGCGCTGTTTCTTGCTGCTGGGTCTAGGTCTGCCCGGCCATGCTGAAGCTCTTGCCAGTTTTCATGGAAGAAGGTTAAAAGAGGCCATGTTTTGCAGTAGCTGCCTGTCTTGCTGTGTGAAGGGATCCAACTTAAGTTATGACAAGCAACTTTAGGCTATTCCTGGAATTTCCTCTCCAGACACATGGTTCCCTGTGTCTTGTACTCTGTGGGTCACTGGTGTTCCACCCACGAGGCAGTTAAAGGCATTGTGTTTAAGATTTATAAGCTATGAGAATGTTTGCAGTAAAAGGGGTGGGGGGACTTAGTGGTTGTAAACTGCAAAGATCAAAAATATTCAGCTACCCAAAAAGCAAAATAAATGCTTTCCAGCTTAATTGTTAAAAACCTCAAGAGCGATTGTTGAGAGTGCTCACAGATTCGTAAGGACACTAACTGTCAAGGAATTAAATTTCTGGCCACCAAGCCATTTAAAAGGGAAAATTAGGAAGTCTTAGAGTTTACTGTGTGGTTTGATAATACTTAGAAGGCCTAGAAATTCAAACCAAACCCTCCTTTTTCTCTTTGAGCCTCCTCAGTTTTAGCAGTTCCTGGAGGAAGGTCCTGACTCCAGGTCCTCCCTCTGCTCTCTGTTTTCAGTTCAACCCTTAACATTCATCATGCTATTAGTTGTCTTTCCTTGTTTAGCTCACAGGATCAAGCACTGGGTATGTCCTGTAATATTTTCTGTGTGTGGGGGTGTTTAATGGTCATCTTGAGGGGAGCCTCTGGTTCCTGAATTTCAGTAGAATCTTTGTGAAAACAATAGGGTTCAGAGTTAGGCCTATTACCAAATCCAATTCTTGGGATTGGGCTGGCTCTCCATCCTTGGGACCCTTAGTTTCTTTTCAAATTATGAAGCATTTCCCTTACCCCAAGCCAGTTTTAAGAGCATTTCTTAAACATCCTGAGATTGGGATAGTTTTTGGCTGTTCAATGCTTGGTGCAGATTCAAAGTAGTTTTTCATCTAACAGGTTAATGTCAACAAGAGTCACAGGGCATATCTTTACATCTAGTCCCTGGATGTGCTCAGCTAACAGACTGGATACAAGCTATGGCACCTGCACGCAGCTTGGGGTCAAACTGCCCCATGAACAAGGTGACAGTTCAAAAGGAGGCCTACAGCCATCCCAGTGAAGTTCTCTGTGTTCCAGCCAGTGAGGGCAGAATGAAAGCCCAGGCTGACTCAGCACCGCCAGGTCTAAAGCTGTTTATTCACTCAACCAGCTAGAGCTGTGAGGAAGAGATATTCCCATCAAGGGAAAAAGAACAGTGTCCATGTGTCAATCGTGCCTTGCAGAACATCACTCAATACAAAAAGAGTCAAGCCCAAGAGTCAGATTGGCTCTAATAGCTGCGGCCTACATTTGACCAAGTCACAAGTTCTTTTGATCCTCAGTTTGCTCATTAGGATATGAATAAGCCTACTGCAAGAGGTAAGGAAGTTCAAGCATGCATATTTCTTGAGCCCTGCCACACAGCTTGTCATGACAAGTTGAGCCACCTTCTTCCTGAGTGGTAGAAGATTCAGTGTCTTCAATGCAGAAATGCCTTGACAGGAATATGGAAATTAGTTTGAACTGTCAAGCTTTGAAGTATGATAGAATGCAGTTGCAAGTGAGAAATCAAACTAACACAGACTTACAAATTCTACCTGAGAACTTCACCTGGATGTTTGGCTTCAGGAGTAGTCAGATGTCTTCAGAATTCACTCTCTCCATTCTCAGCTCTCTCTGCTTTCTTCACGGTTGTCTCCCTCCTCTGGGGACATCGTCTTTGTATTCTGTTCTCTAGCTGAGGTTTGTTTGGTTTTAATTCTCTTACAATTGCATCTTACACTGCCAACTAGAGCATTCTTGTGACTATTTCTGAGGCCTGTCCTCCCTGGATGGTAAAGTTATTCTTACCCAATTGTTGTGGATGGTTTGGTTTATGATATGTAAACATGTTTTTGTTGTAATTCCAAGTTGGGAATTTTAGTTTGTCCACACCTGTTAAGTATCTTGGGTGGGGTGTGGTCTTTGCCAACTGGAAGTTGAATTCTGAGGACTTTGAGGTACTGATGGCCTAGAGGAAGAAGGTGTGGCCACTCGGAGGACCACTTGCTACTGGTTCGTCCTGCTTCTGCTTTTGCTGTTTGTTCATTTGCTGGCTGCCTGGACTCCTGGATATCCTGACGGCTGATATTGGTATTGCCCCCAAAAGAATCCTACAACCATACCCAGTAGCAATTAGCAAAAAGAACTCTGCCGCCTGCCTCCACTAAGCTGCTTTCTGTCCTACCTAGTGTTGGGGGATTGGTAGAGAGCTAAAATCATTTAAGAACCCTAATAACGTAGGTTTGTTAAAAAGTCTAAGCCAACAAATGGCATTCAGATGTTGGGCTTAAAGTAATGGGTAATGTCATGCAGGAGGCAGTTGGGTATAGAGAGATGAATATACCGTTTCAGGGTACAAGCATAAGGTTTACTGCGGCTGCTACTGCTGGTTTCAGTCCCTCTTTGCTCCCAGAGAGGATTCTCTGGTTTTGCCTCATTGCCTTCCTGCATTCCATTTTAAAGAAGGTTAGGAGAATGCTTGAACAATTAGAAAGGATTGCAGAGTTGGCATTGCAACTAGAAAATTTTCGGGTAGGGGTTGAAATGTTTGGAAAGCAAAAGTGCCATTGGTAAAGGGAGAACACCTGGTAACTAAGCTGGAATTCTCCACAATTCCACCAGGCCCTGCTCTGAGCGCTTCTGTTGTCAAGTTCCCGCAGCCTCTGGACAGGCTGAGGAGCCCGGAGGAACAGAAGGCTGTACAGGCCAAAAAGGTTAAAGGCAAAAACCCTATTTCAAGAAAAAAGGTTAATCTTAAGCAAACTGAGCTGCCAGAGGAGCAGCGTCAGGCTAAGAGAGTAACACTATTATTAGCTTTCCCAGTAGCTGCCAAAATTTTTAGATATTGAAATGTTCAATGCAGCCTCAGAGATTAAAATGCTAGTGCGTTAACTGTGAGAAATACGGTAGGTTCTGCCAGAGAAGTGAATGAGCCATTTTTTGGCAGTACTAGGTTCTCTGCAAGAACATTTGGGTAACTTCTGGCCTTTAGGAACCTAGCTCGAGGCTCAACAGCAAAAGCATGAGTCGATCCAGACCAGAGCAGCCGAAAGTCATCAGGGTATACAAGAAGTTACTGATCCAAAGGGGTTTGGTTCCCTGATTGTCTACTTTTTTTTTATTTTTAATTATCTCCTTTTAAGAAAGCAACAGCAGGTTCCATTTATATAAAAAGAAAAGCTGATTTTTTAAACAGAAAGGGGGAAAATGTTGTGGATATAAACATGTTTTTGTTTGATCTCAGGTGTGGGATGTGGGACTGATTTGGATAATCCACAGCCTCATGCTATTTGCCTCATGCTTCCTCTAAGAAGGTCTTTGCCTGATGCAAAGACCTTAGTTTAAATCTGAGGATTCTGGAGAGAGAATAAATGCCAGAGCCCAGAGAGTGTCGAGGAGCTCTGAGAAAGAAGAAGGCTGCTGTGCTTCCCCGCTGCGACTCCTGTTACTGTTGATGCAGTGAGACAAGAAGTTGGCGATCTCCTGAAAGGAGGATTGGACTGGCTCCAAGGAATCTGATGACTCTCACCAACAGGAAGCAGCTAAGAAAACTGTGCCCTCTCTCCTAACCCTTTCTCTCTTACCTGGTGTTGGGGTGCTGGAAGGGGATGGAGTGGAAGTATGGAGAAAGAGATATAAGAAATGTAAATAAAGGAGTTTTTTAAAAAGTAAAACACCCACTTTTTGTGGACCATTGAAAAAGGAAGAGATGATTCCCAAGAGAAGACTGGAGTGCTTCTTACAAAAAGATAGTGGATCCCAGGGGGGCAGAAGCAAGCTGGCTGCTGTTAGCTGTATCACCAAATTCCCTCAGCATTCTCAGAAAGCTGCTCTACAACACTTCCTGCTCTCCATCCAGCATCTTCCAGCACTGTCGTAAGGAACTGGTTGAACAAAATCAAATCATTTTAACAGTTTATAATGAACAAAAAGAGGATAGCCAGAAGGTAATGCCCAGACATATACTGAATAAATGTGACCATTTTAGCCAGAGCTGCAGCACGATGATGCCCTACATGGAGAAGTGGCCATGACCAATTCAAGATGTGGGAGCAACATGTGGTTTGTGGACCAGGAGGAGGTAGGACCTGGCTGGAGGAAAGAGAACATATCCACACAGATGTCGGCTGCTGGGCCCCAGGGTGGCTCTGCCTTTCTCCACCTCAGGAAAGCTGCTGGGGGGCGGGCAGAAGATTTCCTGGATTTTAATGATGACCATGAACTACTCACAGAAAAGCAATGAAGACATCAAATGGGGCACTGGGATGGGACTATGAGAAGTCTTGCTCTTATTTCCAAATAATTGGCTCCATTTTGCTTTGTAGTTAATTATATTACACATGTTAATTTATATTAAGAATCTAAAGTACAACTTTTGTGATTTTTTTTTTCTTTGACAAGTGTCTTAGGTTTGCTATTGCTGTGATGAAACACCATGACCAAAAGGAACTTGAGGAGGAAAATATTTACTTTGCTTACATTCCTCTATTACAGGCCATCACCAAAGGCAGTGCATAGGAACTCAATCGTGGCAGGAGCTGATTCGGGGGGCCAGGGAGGGATGCTGCCTACTGACTTGTTCAGCATGACTTCTTACAGCACCCAGGATCACCAGCCCAGGGATGGCACCACCCACAATGGGCTGGACCCTCACCCATCGATCGCTAATTAAGAAAACACCCTACAGACTAACCTAAGCCAAATCCATAATTATGGAGGAACTTCCTCGAGTGAGGTTCCCTCTGCTCAGATGACTCTTCTGTCAAGTTGAGAGAAAGAAAAACTAGCCAGCAGTTAAGAATTAAAGTTTCCCTTTGCCCCACCCTCAAAGAAACAAAACAAAAAACAGCATGAGCACCTTGGGAAGGAGCTATAGCCTGGCAGGGAGGCTCCACGGAGGCTGATGCGATGATGGTGGCCAAGGATTGGCACTGCTGGTTTGCTTTTTTGCTGGTGGCAGCATTCTAGGCTAGAAGACTGGGCCTCTAGCCAGCTTAGCACTTCCAAGAGGGTATCCTATGGACACATGCTGGGCTTTCCCTGGAAAGGGCTTCTAGACAGTGGCCTGGAACACTTTCTTTGCAGCCCCCACTGTGGAAATGAGTCACACCACACATTAACAGCATGAGAGTTTACCAGTTATGCAATTGAAATGCTCTGTGTAACATGCCACTTCAAACTACTTGAACCAGGAACCTGTCCCCTTCTGAAAAGAAAACAGTATTAATGTTTGTGCTGGCTGGTCTTGTCAGCCTGACACAAACTAGAGTCATTTGAGAGAGCCTCAGTTTGAGAAAATACCTCCGTAAGATAGGGCCACAGGCAGTAGGGCATTTTTAAAATTAGTGATTGATGGGGAAGGGCCCAATCCATTGTGGGTGATACCATCCCTGGGCTGTTGGTCCTGGGTGCTATAAGAAAGCAGGCTGAGCAAGCCAGTAAGCAGCACCTCTCCATGGTCTCTATATCAGCTCCTGCCTCCAGGTTCCAGCCCAGTTTGAGTTCCTGTCCCACTTCCACCAGTGAGGGACTACAATGTGGAAGTGTAAGCTAAATAAACCCTTTTGGTCATGATGCTTCATCACAGTATTAGAAACCACAACGAGGAAAAATATCAGTGTTTTATTGTGAAGGTTCCTAGCACAGTAGTAGTTTTTAGGAAAAATACATAATCTTACATTCTATTGTTTTGTTTTGTTTTGTTTTTGAGACAGGTTCTTATTATGCAGCCCAGGCTGACCTTAAACTCATAATCTTCATGCTTCAGACTCCCTAGTGCTAGGATTACAGGTATGTATCGCCACACTGACCTTTAACTCTCACATTCTTGACTGAAATATTTTTGAGGATCTGAGGAATGTGAGGGCTTGAGGTGGAAAATCCAGGTTTTACCCCCAACCTTCCTGTCATATCAATAGTCTGCACATCAAACTTTCAAACCAAAGGCTGCCCACCTCATCAGGCCCCAAGCCATATCCTCTTGTCTGGACTGCCAGAAATTAGAGAATTCAGGTGTGTGGGTAGGGTGGGACTTTCTTTTTTTCACTTTTGTGGTCATTGGAAAGCCTCCAGCCTTCTGAGAGTTGCATGGACTGTTCTTCTCGTCCAGATAGTTCAGTGTGCCTCGGTAGCCCACTCTGAGTCTGTGACAAGATGAGGTCAAAAGAACTTGACAAGAAATAATTTGAGAGGGAAACCCTCCAGAAATGGCAACTTTAGTGGTTGACTGAGGTCAAGTCTGAGTCTTCAAGTGCCCATTTTAGAGAAATCTGACTCTGGTGCTCAGTATTAGCAGTGGCCAGCAAAATACAAAGCTGTGCCTGGTTCTAAGTGGTACTGGGCATTGAAACCTAGGAACATGGGCCTGCTGGGCAACAACACTACCACTGAACTACATCACAGGCCTCTTTTTCCTTTTTAGATTTTGAGAAAGGGTTTCTTATGCTGCCCATGCTGTCTTTGTAACCCAGGAAGGCTCTGAACCTGCCTCAGTATCTCACATAGCTTGGTCTGTACCACGCCTGGCAAAGAAACGGCTTTTCAGGGGCAGAGAACCTGGTTTCTGGGAATAGGAAGAGGGCTCAGCCCTTGTGAGTATGTTTCTGGAAAGATGCTCTTGTACGTAATAGCTAGCTCTTGTCATGAATGCTGCTAGCCTGTTCTCTGGATGGGCTCTTCAGAAAAGAGCCTGGCTGGCTACTCTGTCTTCTCTAAAATGGAGAGTCCAATGGGGGGGGGGGGGGTTCCCAAAGCTGTTGATCCTGTAGGTGTGAACACTCTTGGAGTGCTTTCCTGACTAAGTGAGTGCTTTTGTTTGGTTGGTTGGTTTGGGTTTTGGTTTTGACTGTTGCTTGTTGTTTTGGTTTGTTTTGAGACAGGGCCTCATGTAGGCCATGCTGACCTTGAATTTGTGACACCAGTTCCTGATTTTCCTGCCTTCACCTCTTGAGTGTTAGGATTTTAGGCATGTACTGCACTAGATTTCTGTGGTGTCGGGGGATGGAACCCAGGGCCTTGTGCATGATAGGCAAGCACTCTACCAACTGAGCTATACCCTCATTTCCCTAAGTGAGTGCTATTTTCAATCCTGAGTTTTGTCTATTGTGCACATAGGATTCAATCAGCCCTTGTACAACCAACCTGGGCTAGAAAAAACTGAAGCACTGGGTGTCCTGCCTTTTCTACCTGAGAAGAAAGAAAAGAGCACAAGGCAGATACCCTCAGGTAGAAGGGATGGTATTGCAGGAACCTTTATTACAATAGTAAAACTGTCTCAAACACAAACAAATACATAAATAAGCCAGCAAATAAATAAGCAACAACCCACAAATAAAATACTATGGAACTATTCTTATTGCATCTATAGTAGTGGATTCTATCAGGTAAAAACAAATCTGAAATTTTGGGGAGTCTTAAGTTAATTTTCTATTGCTGTGATAAGACACCATGACCAAGAAGGCAACCTAAAGAAGAAAGAGTTTATTGGGCTTACCATTTTAAAGGGTTAGAGTTCATGACCATCATGGTAGGGAGCAGGCATGGCACTGAAGAAGTATCTGGACACTTACGTTCACAGGCACAAGGCAGAGAGAATGACCCTAGGAATGGCATGAGTGTTTGAAACTCCAAAGCATGCTCCCAGTGACACACTTCCTTCAGGGCTACACCTCCTAACCCTTCCTAAGTAGTTCCTCTGAGTGTCAACCAATGTGATGATTTGAATAAGAATGGCCTCCATAGACTCAAGCATTTGAATGCTTAGGAAGTAGCACTGGGAGGTGTGGTCTTACCGGAATATGTGTGGTCTCAGCCCTCCACAAAGAGCTACAGCCAAGTAAGGAATACCGAGCCAAAGAAACGGTCTACTGCTGGGAAGAACATACCAATTGGTTATCTAATACCAAATAGCCCTGAAAATATATACAGACACATAACACCATCCAGTCTGAGCATGTTGTATTTGTGTATTTAGGAATACATATATGTGTGTATGTGTCTGTGTGCACGTGCTCGTTCACATGCATGTGAATGTATGTACATAACACCAGTTAATGAAAATGGCCATGAAATTGAAAGAGAACAAGGAGAAGTGTATGGAAGGGTTGCAAGGGGAGAAAAGAAGGAAAAATGGTGTAGTTACATTATAATCTCAAAATAATTCAAAAGAAAAAAACCAGACAGGGTTTTAACTAGAACCAGATGTCAAGCCTCAGGGTATTCATTCCAGGTCCCGTACCCCAATAATTAGGGTTAATTATTGTGTCTAATCTATAGAGAAAAGAAAAAAATATAGTTATGTGCACATATGCATGTATGAAACACACTAAACCTAGAATATTTCTTCATAGTCTTGCTTCTGACGCTCTGTCTGCCTGGAGTGGTCCTTCCACCTCCTTACCCACGCCATGCCTACTTGATCCCTACCCCCTTTTCAACATGTTTCTCAGCTGTGAATTGCTCTAGGAAACCCTCCTGGTCCCGCAAACCAGAGCAGGCAATGTGCTGTCTTGCCTTTTCATGGTCCATCTGTTCTTCCTCTTCAGATTATTAAGTATGAAAGTTTGTGTTATGGTAGCTGGGTTACAATAAAAGCAGCAGCCAAGACTGTGTTTACCATGACCCTTTGCGCTTGGTGTCAGTCCTTGGCATTACATCTCCTTGGAAAATCAAAAGGAATGAATCATTAGAAAGCAATAAGAAAAAGAGCTTTTATCTTCAAAAGAAAAGTGGTTGATAAGCCACAGAAGAGGACCTGGCAGCCAGTCCTGAAGATACCTGATAAGCTAGGGTCAGATGGAAGGGGAGAAGGACCTCCCCTAGCAGTGGACTTGGAAAGGGGCAGGAAAAAGATGAGGGAGGGAGGATAAATTGGGAGGGAATGAGAGAGGGGGCTACAGCTGGGATACAAAGTAAATAACCTGTGATTAATATTAAAAAATTAAAAAAGAATGAAAATAATTAAAAATCCTAAGAGATGAGGACAAAAGATTCTGAGACAAAAGTTATTTTTAGAAATTGGTGTGGTTTTTTTTGTTTTTGTTTTTTTAAACTTGCATAGCTGTGACCAAAATTCCTAAAAGGACAGCTTCAAGGAGAAAGTACTGATTTGGGTTTCTAATTTTGGAGCTCAGGCCACGGTTGCTTGTACAGGACACAACAGTGGCAGGAGTGTGACAGAGGAGGCTCTTCATCTCATGGTGAACAGGAAGTGAAGAGGTGGGTGGGTTCCTCCACTCAGCGATGACCGATAGAACCTTCAGAGGTACCTCCTTCCCTTCCAGTAACCTACTCTGTATAGTTATTACTCACTTGACCTAGAACCTTTTACTATAGTGTCAGCTGGGCACCCAGTATCCAGTGCATAAGCCTATGGAAGATATTTCACAAATTCTACTCCTGGCCCCCAAAGGCCTGTGGTCATTTCTTTTGTTTTTGTGACAGGGTCTTGTGCAGCCTAGGCTGGCCTCTAAACTTGCCATGTAGTTGAGGATGGCCTTGAACTCCTGATCTCCTCCATCTAAGCATTGAAACGACAGGCACATGTCACCACCCCCAGCCTCATGGCCACCGTATTATGCAAAATGCAGTTAGTCTATTTTTAAGGTTCCAGTCTTAGTAGTTGCAGCATGGTTCAAAGGCTGAACTCTAACTTCTAGGGTAAGATGGCAGATTAGAAACCTCCTCTGTATGATTCCATGAATGAGAAGAGCCAGGCTAACAAATGCACACTATATTCTGATGAGAGGAAGAGAGCATTAACATTGACAGGCCTCAGCTCCAACTCGGATCTCCTGTTAGGGAAGGAAAGCTGAAGGCTTCCCAGGTGAGATGTTGTGACAAAAGGCTTCCAGGCTAGCTCCAGGAAGTTCACAGCTCTTGTAAATCTTAGATCCAATGGGAGGATTTGGGGTGGCAGTGACGCCCTGTGTGGCAGGCCAGCTCAGAGTGCTTTAACCAGATGCCATCTTGAGAGAGAGACTATCGTTTGAGACTTAGATACTGTGGGGCCCCAAAGCAAAAGTAAGTCGTGAGTCAAGGAGCCTAGTGGCTCCCTGCCATAGTGTCTATGTGGTAAGCAGCTGAGAGGAAGTAGTAGAGAGAGGGTGGGGCGGGGGGTTGGCGTTAAGAGGCAGGCCCACGGAGAACGTTAGCAGCAGAGAATTCCAGCTACAGAGGGAAAATGAGTTTGTGGACTTACCTGCTATGGGGAGGATGAAGCTCCTGGATTGATACTGGAAGTTCTGAGTCTGAGGCAAGCAGATTGCATGGCCTCTGGAGGTATCTCCCTGTCAAATATGACTTGCTGTTGGGTGGGTTGGATGTTGAGAGCTTGGAACCCAGATCCACGGATCACTCCATTTGCATAGTTTTGTACCTCCTGCAAGTAGTCCTGCTGGCCAGGGTCTGAAAGCAGGAGAGCAGAGGCAGAGCTCCTGTGGTCATTCCTTCCACTGCAGCACTCAGTGCTCTGTTGGTTTTCCTGTTCTGGTCTACTCAGGAGATAGTCTTTGGCTTGGATGTTTGCCACTCCTGAGTGCATAGATGGGGGTGGGGAGGACTCCTCAGTGAACAGACACCCTCCTGGCCTACAGGCGCTAAAACTTCTTAAGGTCCGCAGTGGCTCCCAGTTTGTAAGGAAGACAATCTTCTAAAATGAGGACATAGACCCGGTCCTTAGCCTATGTAAAGGACCATGCTAGTACAGTGGAAATACAGAGAACTACAGTACACTCTAGCCATGACTGATTACATACCAGATATGGTAGATTAGAACGTTAGAGGACCCAGAAAGATGCTTCTCTAAGTCTTAAGAAAAGAAAAACTTTAAGGTATTTATTTTTTATGTGTATGTATATGCCTTCGTGAGTTTATGTGTAGCATGTGAAGACAGGGGCCAACAGGGGCCAGAAGGGGGCATTGGGACCTAGAACTGAAGTTACAGGTAGTTGTGAACCACCGTGTGGTGCTGAGAATGAAATCTGGGTTCCCTATAAGAGCAACACTTGGTCTTAACCACTAGGCTATCTCTCCAGCCCCTGAATTTTTAGAAATATATGTTTTAGTATTATTATCTTTTAACTACTTTTACTATTATCTGGTTTGCATATTTTTCTTTATATTTTGTAGTTTGATTTTTTTTAAATGTGTTGTTCTTTTTCTTCTTTGCATCCCTTAATATTCGAAGATGTGAAGATCCCACAGGAGAAGAATGATCCCTAAGAAGGCTCCCATATAAAATAAAAAGAACTAGCTATCAGAACAGATGTGAAAGTAGCAACATAGACACCCAGGAAATGTGAAAAAGGAAGCCTAACTCCTCCCAGGTTTCCTTTTTAATAACCAAATCTAAAATGGTTGAAATGCCAAATAATTGAAAAGTCGGGTTTTAAAAATAGTCAGTGACCTCAAAGAGAATTCAAATAAAAAGGTAAATATAATAAAATATTTAGTGCAAGATTTTGGTGAGTAATTCAGCCATTTGGAGGGAGAAATTTAACAGTTCCAATGAAAAATTCAGCTAAAAGTGAATTTAAAAAAAAAAAACAGAAAAAGAAAAAAGGAAAGAAACAAATATAAATCTTATAAATAGAAAGGCCAATAAATAAAATTAAAATTCAATGGAAAATTCCAACAATAGATAGACCAGGTTAAAGAAAGAATATCATAGACTGAAAACAAAGTAGCAATTAAGAATAAAAGTAAGTAATCATGGCCACAACATCTAAGAGCTCTGAGACAAAACCTAGGAACCAATCCTATGAATTTGTGATTTTGGAGAGAAGACTGATAAAAAGTGTGGGGAAGTTTTGATTAAATTAAGGCAGAAATTTTCCCAAATAAAAGGAAAGAGCATATATTCAAATACTGGAGGCATTTGGACCTCAAGTAGGCATGACCAGAAAAGAACCTCTCTATGTCTTATTGTCAAAATGCCAAGACTACAAGGCAAAGAACAAATATGGAAATTGGATAGCAAGAAATTCCAATTTATATACAAAAGCAAATCTGTTAGAGTAACAGCAGACTTTTCAGTATAAACACTGACGTCCAGGAGAACTGGGCCTGACCTGATGTATCTCAAGCCCTAGAGCAAATAACTGCTAACAAGGACAACTACACCCCACAAAACTGTCCTTTAAAGTCAAAGGGAACTGAGTGTTATAGCACAGGGCTTTAATCCCAGCCCTCAGGAGGTAGAGGCCGATGGATCCTCTGAGTTTGAGGCCAGTCTACATGTTGAGTTCCATGTCAGCTGGGGATACATAATAAAAACCCTCTCTTAAACAATAGTAAAATAAAATTGAAGGAAAAAGAAATTCCATGATAAGCATAAACTAAAGCAACCCATGACCCCTAAACCAGTGCTGGAGAAGGTCCTTCAAATAATACTACGGAGAGAAGGATAAATACATCTGTACGTTAGAGCTTGAGAAAGAATAAATTTTAGTTAGAAAAAAAGGTTTAAAAATGAGAAGTGGGACAGATTGAAACATTATTAACCTAGAAAGCCAGCAAATTTCTAGGATGAAGTAGGGTAAAGTTAGAAATATCTTTCAAAAATAACCCTAAATGTAAATGGTTTTAATTTTCTGTTTAAAGATGCGAACTGGCAAATTATATTAAAAAAAATGATTGTAGTGGTTTGGAAAAAAAAAAAAAAAGGCCCCCATAGGCTCATAGGGAGTGTCACTGTTAGGAGGTATGGCCTCTTTGGAATATGTGTGCCATTGGAAGAGGTGTGCTAGTGGGGTTCGGCTTTAAGGTTTCAGATGCTCAAACCAGGCCCTGTGTCTCCCTGTCTCTTCCTGCTGCCTGAGGGTCCAGATGCAGAACTTTCAGGTACTTCTCTAGCACCATGCCTGCCTGTGTGCCATCCTGTTTCCCTTATGGCTATAATAGAATAAACTTCTGAACTATAAGCCAGCCCCAGGAAATGTTTTTCTTTGTAAGAGTTGCTGTGGTCATGGTGTCTTTTCACAGCAAAAGAAACTCTAACTAAGACAATGGTCTATTTCCTGTCTGCAGGAAACTCACCATTCTGAACGACACACAGAGACTGAAAGTGAAAAGTTTCAAGTAATATTCCAAACAAAGAGAATCTGAAGGAAGTGCCACAGCTCCACAGCCAAAAAGTCTGTAATGTCAAAAGGTGGACTAAAGGGCCCAGGTGCGCCCCACTTGCAGAATGGACCCACGGAGAACCTTAAAACGAATGCATGTTTCATTGTCTCTGTGCAGAAAGACAGTCAAACACTGACCTTAGGTATTGGGTGATTCTGTAACCCAGATGGATTATTCTTTTGGTTTGACTCCCTATCACAGTCACATTCAGCAGGCAGGATCACCTAACATGGGGTGTGTCCCAGACCGACAGTGAGATATCTCTGTCCATGAGTTTGCATCTTTCTGGTTTCTAGAGCAGCCTGTCATGGCAGTGTGGCACTCCATAAGAGAAAGCTACAGCGTGTGATGGGTATCTAGCCTCGGCTGCCTTGTATCAGGTTGGCAGCGTCGACTGGCAAAGCAAGCTACATGGCTAAGTTTGGATGTAGTGCGACCTTAGGGTTCATTTGGAGCCTCCGCTGATGTAACAATCCACATAACTAGGAAGTTTGTGTCTCAGATGCAGGAGGTTCTAAATGGGGCAGTAGAGAGAAGGAATCATTTAGGAAATTGCTGCGATGCAGAAAGGGTCTATAGGAATGCTTTTTGAAGGAAGGGTCCAAGTTAGTTATCTGCTTGGGCCCCACAACACTCAGGGGGCTTTACCTACAGAAGGCGCTCAGGAAATACTTGCCAAATTGAGCCAATTCTCAACACGTTGAAGAGTGAGCGTAGAGCCTAGAGTGACAACATGCTGGAAGATAGTAGAGCCCTCCCACCAGAAGCATGACTTCTCAGAGGAGGAAAAAATTAAAACTGTGGAACAAAGAAAGACACAACAGAAAACATTACCACATGCTTACTCCACAAACTGTGCCTCCCCTCCAGCCAGCATGGGGTTTTTGCTAGCCTCCGTGGGATGCCCTGTGTAGCGCTGTTTCTCAGAACGTAGATCACCAGAGCCCCACGGAACACTTAGCAGAGCTACGGGGGATATTTATGTAAGTTGTCAGAAATGGCTTGCAGGGAGATCTGCTGGGCAGGCTGGAGACAATTAAGTGCCCTTACTTGCACCGTCTTCCTGTTCTCTAGGGGGATACGGAAGTCAGTGGCGATCACAGATAGGATGTAAATCTTGCCATATCTTCTTGCTTTATTGCATCAGCACAGAGGTTATCCACCAGGGCCCGGTGCCTGAGTATTCTGCTTAGGGACGTTCACTAGCCATCCTGACTGAGAGAGTTACCCTCAACCACAGACTGGCAGACACTGGTATAGAATATCAAAACCACCAGTTTTCTGTTATAATCCCACAGGCGAAGACTGCCCGTTATCCCACCAATCAGCATTTTTTTCTGTTGACAAGTGTAATAGACTAGAGTTTTGCTGATGGCCTTCTACTCAGAATCGCCCGGCAGGTGAGGACTGAGTCCCTTCTCATGTGTCTGTAGCTGCTTGCGGCTGAGTTCTAGCTCCAACTCCATTTCCTTCTAACCCACGTATTTGCTTCCAAGTGACATTTAAGATGCAAATATGGTCTTTAAACTTTGTGAGAATAGAGACGGTTCTTGGGCACCTGGTCGGCACTCAGTAAATATTTGCCAACAGCATATTGAGGGAAACTCCCATTTCATGAGCAGGTTCTGCCCTTCAAGTTCTCATGTGAGGAAGTCTTTGAAGATTTGTACTGGTTGTGGCCAGTATAATGATAGGCAACTTTACTTTGTTTTGTTTTGTTTGTTTTTTTGCTTGTTTTCTGAGGCAGAATTCTGTGTAGCCATGGCTATTCTGGAACACATTCTGTAGACCAGGTTGGCCTTGAACTCAAAGATCTGCCTGGCTCTGCCTCCCGAGTGCTGGGGTTAAAGGCTTGCACCAGCACTATTGACAGGTTGTTTGTTTGTTTGTTTAACTTGTTGGTTTGACTTATAAAAATTAAGTTAACTCATAATAGAGCCTGGTCCCAGTCTCAGCCTTCTGGGACCTTTCAACAAAAAATTAAGGAAATGAGTAAAGAACAGTAAAAGGAAGACAGCTAAAGCTGCAAGAGCCATTGGGATTGGACAGTGTGTTGTCAGCATCCTTTAGTCCTTTCCACATTTGTGTGTCTCTGTTACTCCCTGAGAGCATCTCTGGACTTTGTCCTCGGCAGTCTCATCTGAGAAGGAAGCATACACCGCACCTAAGAGGATCCGACCTTTGGCACACTGAAAGCAGAAACAAATAATCTGTACAACAGACATTTGCACCTCAGGGTTTCAGGAATGTGTTATTTCTTCAGACATGTGGGCTTGTTATGTTCCCATATAATTGTCTATCCATACTTCCTGGTGGTTCTCCCTGGCGATCTAGTCAACAAAAATTCCACTTCCTTCTAAACTTGGCTTAATGACTGCATAGTATCCGTACATGCAATTGTGTCAATAAAAACTCAACACTGAATCTACTCTGGATTCTTCGAGCTTCTCATGTGCCCTCTGGATCTCCCCTGCTAAAAATTCACACTGTGAACTCAGAGTCTTGTCTCGGGGACTGAGTTCTGCTATCTCTGGCAAGTAGCACCCAGACAGAGACATTAATTGTTGAGTAACTCCATTCCCAGATTGTGGCTTGATGGGGATTTTTCGAGGTTGGGTAACAATGGATTAGAATCATCTTCGCATCATTATTTGGCTCGTTTGCTGTCTGCTTTAACAAGCAGGGGCTGTGGTTAGTCCCGGGGTTTTACAAGAACTGTTACGGTGAGTAAAGAACAGAGTCAAGGTATTGAAATTCTTCTTTCTGTGTTTGTCATTGTGGGCACTGGTAAAGAAGACCCTGGAACCATTTGAGGAGCGTTTAACACACATGTCCAGTCCCAAGGACGCAGGAGAATGAATGGCAGTGTGTTCTTACCTATAGCCCCTTCATTTCCTCCTCGGGTTCTTCACGTTGGGGCAGCCCTTTGAAACAAGATACGGAAAACAAAAGCGAATTGTGGATGTTACAACACTGACCTGGCTGTATGCCACAAGCTCATTAACAAATTTCCCTTGCTTTTTGGGGAGTGTGGTAACATCTGTCTGAGCCTAGGGAGCCGATCAAAACTTTATTATGACACTACAGGGTCTTTCAGAACCTTTTGATGACTTTCTTGGTCTTCTTACAAATGCAGTAATGAGACAGGTGGTCTGTGCTTAGGCAACACCTATCTTTACCAAATGATTGGCTTTTCAAACGTTAACGTGGGTGCACAGAGGATTTTGGCTCCTACCTGACACACTGTTAGCGGTTACATCAGAGTAGCCCAAAATGTTGAAATGTAGAAACATAAAAACAATGTCTTCACTGAAACATTTATTGACGGCAAGCGCTTAGACCAGCTAGGGCAGTTTGCTTTGAGTGTGGGAAGCCGGGACTATGGAGCTGCCTCTGTGACTCCCTGGCAGGCTAGTGGTAGGTTTAATATGCCAACTTCTACACACTCTCCACCAGGGTTGTGTCTCATTAGGATAACCAAGGCGTATCCATATTTGATAAGGACAGTCCCTTGTCTCTCTGCCCATGGCACCGTCAAACAACCACAGGATCCTTCCTGGGGACCCATTAGGAACTCTGGAGGAGGACCTAGTAAACAATGGGAGTCCTTCATCTCCTCAGCAGCGACCTCAGGGAGCACCGAATTAGACCTGCCGGCAGCTGGGAATATGGTGCTTAGAACTGCAGTGGGCATACAGGCCCTGCCTACAGGGATCTGGGAGCAGCCCTCCCCCCACCCCGCACAGTGGGATTCATTTTGGGGAAAAGTAGTCTAAAGTTAAAGGGCGTTACTGTTGTTCCTGGTGTAGTTTGATAAGGATTATCCTAAACAAGCTAAGGCACTGATGTCTTCAAGAGAAGTGTATTGACAAGGGATGGTCTTCCATTTGAGCTGATTAGTAGCAAATAAAAGGAAAAAAAAGTGAACGTGCTAAATTATTGGTGCAGCAACAATTTGCTGCCGGGAATACAGAGCCCTCAAAAACAGTTCCTGAAAGACTCCCACTTTCACCCCTTCCCCCCAGATAAAAGGTAGTAGCTACAAGAATTACCGCGACAAATACAGAGCGGGGTCCCTTCGCACATGACTATTCCTGCAGACTGGCTTCTTAACTGCGACAGACTGAAAAGACTGCCTTTTGCTATTCCTTTAGCCCACCAGGATAAAGAAGAGCTTGCCTCTCCTGTGCATGTGCTTCATAAGGAACAGAGATGTCAGGCAATGCTTCTTCCTCAGGGAATGATGAGCAGCCCTACTATGTGACAGCGGTTTGTGGACGATGCCTTCTCACCCGTGCAGCAAAAATAGCCTAAACTTGCGTTATACATTCTACAGACGAATTTTTTTTTCTTACACAGCAAAACCCCTACTGTTCGAAGTTTTCCAGAATACTGTGATCTGCTTTTCAAAGACTACTCCTAGAATTTCACTCAGAAGAATAAAAACAACAAGTAACACATTTTCAGTATCTGGCGTACATCATGGATACACCTACCTGACATCAAAATGAACAGCTTTAAATGTCGTCCTTAAAACCATTAGTTTTCAAAAACTATTGGATAGTTTTAACTTGGCGAGAGGACTTTTCAGTATTTCTGCAGCTAAACTCTAACTTCTTGATATCTTTGGAAGAAGATTCTGGTCTAGCCTCAACTCATTTCTTGACTATCGAGCTCCTGCTACATTCTACTTGGTCAAGAAAACTATTCAAGAGAACCAGCAGCTTGGGGGCGTGTGCACCGAGAAACCCAAGTGTAGGTGAAAGTTCTGAGACATTGCCGCTAAACTGGGCACCGGGGAAATAACACGGTGGACCCCAAGACCGTGCAGGACATTGCCTTGGCGGGGGAGACGCTCTTACAGCAGATGAAAGACACATTTCAGATCGTGTCGGACCGGATCATCGGAAGATGGATGACATGAGCAGTCGCACTGACGAGCTGGACAAAAACATCGCTGACCTCATGACCCAGGCAGGAGTGGAAGAGCTGGAAGGTGGAAACAAGATTGCTGCTGCGCGAAAGAGGTGAGGCAGAGGGAGAGCGCCGGCTGCTGCGTCACACTGAATCCAGAGCCAAGAGAAAACCAAGTTGCTTTCTGCAGCTAACGGGCGGTGTGTCGACAGGTTTAGGTCACAGCCTGCAGCACCCCCCCGTTTCTCAACCTTGGTATCATCACATCTTGGTAGTTCTCTTAATTATTAAACAGCAAAACGTTGGCGGTTTCCGCCTAGAACTGTCAAACCCTTTAATAATTTTTTCTGAAGTCCTTTCTCCAACGGTTCTTTCGTGGTAGCTGCTGTTCGAGGAACTGGCAGAGTACTTTTTCCTTAGGTGACTAGTGGCGCCTCCCCTTGGCAGAAGCGGTGCAGTGAGACCTGTACGTTTAGGGTTCTTCCGTTTTCAGTGCAAAGAAACCGTAGAGCAGGCGCTGGAGTGTCAAATGCCTTTCCAGGTGGCTGAGAACATTTAATCATCGTTTGTGCCTATCAGAGTTTTGCACGAGATTCTAGAAGAATCTAGAAGCGTTGGTGGGACCTGTGGTGCTCACGTGGTGCGATGTCAGAGCCCAGCGACCCTGTCCTCCCTTCCAGCTACTGACCGGAAGGAAAGACACTTAAAGACCCGTGCGTCTTACGGCTGAGACATGCCCACTGACTGGTGGGAAGAAACTGTTTTACTTGATCTGTTTCTTGTCTAAATTCTTGCACAATGAGTTCTATTAATTATCGATTAAAGGAGATAATAAACTCTTCACATCTGGAATTCCGGTGCCAGAGGCCTAGCCTCGAGGCCACTTTTGATGACCTACCTGGAAGGCAATCTATGTCACTGTCCCCACGAAGTGATTTCATACAATAATAATAATTAAAAAAAAACATGAATAATTAAAAGCTGGAAAAAAGAAAACTATTCAAAATATTCAAGTGACAAAAATTTACTTATAACTTGACTGTATGCCGTTTATATTTTGTCTACTCCACTGCGTCCTACAGGACTTTGTCCAGTCAACTCCTGTTCTTGCCACTGTGGAATGGCTGCACTTGCCTCACAGCCACGCAAATAGATGCATGATGCCCTACATTGTTCTTATCTCCTCTCTTGTAGAAAAAAAATGAGAAAGGCTGATTTGATTAATGGGATGAGTCCAGACTTTATTGTCTCTTTCGATGCTTCTCAAGGGACTTCCCGTTATACTTCTGGTTTCTACTGTCAGACACAATTAACATCCTTTTTAGGACAAATACCCATCATTTCCCCTGAGATAAAAAAATCTTACAACTCTACCAGCACGTTTAGCTTATTGCTCCCACTGTTGCTTCCTGATACCCAGTACTCCAGAGTCTTGCTGCTGCTTCCTCTTCAAACTTTGCTACGTGCTGGACTGAGGGAAAAGCCAACCACCACCAACAAAACCCAAACAATACATTCCTCTACACAGCTTGCTACACTGATGGCTAGCTTTATGGTTCTTTTTTTTTTTTCTTTTGTTTCTCAACACAGGGTTTCTCTGTCTAGCCCTTGCTGTCTTGGATCTCATTCGGTACACCAAGCTGGCCTCAAACTCAGAGATCCAGTGCTGGGATTAAAGGTGTGTGCCGCCACCATGCAGACACCCCTACGGTTCTTAAAGATTTCCCGATAATGTTAACTTTGTTTCGGACTCCAGATTTACAATACACATTTGGAGACCACTCTAGAGATGATTTGGATTAAGAGGAAACTCCCTAGAGCTAAATGTACTGTTCCATAGATTCAGCAGGTTGTTCTCCGTCACAGCTCTCCATTTTATGTAGCACAGGTCTGTTCTCACGCTACCTCACCTGGCGCCTTAGATCTGCCTGTTCTACCACATCAAAAATGCTTGTTCCTCAGTCTGACACCTTCTGTTTCTCACTCACACTCAAGCTACACACATTTTAGCCTCTTCAGACCTTTATGCTTGGGGAGCGAGTATACCCTGTATACCTGTGTAGGTCATGAGCGTAACTGTGTTCGAGTTAAGAATAAAAATGTCTGACCTGGTCCAATAGAGCCTTCCACTGAGCCATAATGCTGAGGACTGTGGGTCAGTTGGTAAGCAGTGTGACCCTTCTGTAAGTGCAGGTGGTGCCACCTGTGACGTGGGAGCAAGTGAAAGAGACATCGGATGAGGTAGTACAGTCAAGAAATTGCGGCCAGCCTCTTTCCCCTACAATATTTCCCTTGTGATCTCTGTCATTAGTGCTTCAGTGGGTTTGGCTTTGGGGAAGATTTGTTGGGCACATATTCTTCAGCTTGCCATAGTTCATTCTGTCACTTGGTTTGATATTTTCTATCATTTTATCTATTTTTCTATCTGTCTGCCTATCTATTTTAAGACAGGGTTTCTCTGTATAGTCTTTGCTGTCCTGGAACTCACTCTATAGACTGGGCTGGTCTTGAACTCACAGAGGTGCACTTGCCTCTGCCTCCTGAGTGCTGGGATTAGAGGCGTGGACCATTACCACCCAGCTAATGTTTTTAAATAATACTGCATGCTGGCCTGATGTGGGTTCGCAAGCCAGACGAGGGAAAGAAGAGTGCTGTCCATACCTGGGACATCTCTCAGTGAGCAGAGCACAGGAGTGGCTCCCTATCCAATCAGGCTTGGGCCTCCTCAACCCCATAGAGACAAAGGCCATATCATGATAAGGCCAGTTAGGCTTCAGTCCTGTCTTTGTCTCCAGCCCGATGCCCCAGAACTGGCTTCTCAGGAATCATGTGACAAGCAGTGGACTAATCTAACGGATACTCTGTGTATCTTAGTGCCCAAACTTAAAACATGAAAACTCCCAGGGCAATTACAATCTCTTTAAGAAAGACTCTTAAACAGGCCCAGGAGCAAAAGACAGCCTCCTGTGGGCAGACCTGAAACTTAGCAAAACAAAACTGGCTGCTACTACAGTCTAATGGAAGGGATGGGTACCAGCATGGTTTCCTTATACTATGGCTGGCTCAGCACAGCTCAGAGCAACAGCAACAGCCATCGCTGGAAAGAAAGGACTTAGAAGCAGACAAACTTCTAGACAGAGCTTGGCCTAAATCTGCATCTAAAATGAAAACTGCCAAGGCAGAGGGTGTTTTTAATCCCTGTTGGCTTTGTTTTGGTTGTCATAGTCACGGATTTGGTTTCAATTTGTTTAGTGATGATGGCTCTTCTCCATGCCTTCTCCAAGAAAGTTCAAGGAGAATATGGGGGGAAAACCAAGGAATGGAAATACTAAGTTATAGACAATAGAAAGGGCACTCTTCCTAATAAAAATTAGATTAATAACAGCTAAAATTCAAAGCTCCCTGGCTGCAAGATTCTTGTCAACTCTTTCTGGTAAGGGTCCACTGATTCACTGTAACAACAATTAAATCCCAGAATATAACCAACTGGGTTTTGCTTCTTACAGCCTAAATTGGCACAACTGACCCAAAACTTAAAATTTTCTTGCCTCTTTGCTTGATTTTCATTTAAAGGCTTTGAGTTACAATGATAAGGATGCGAGAAAAAAAAATATTTGAACAACTTGGTGAAGGCACGTGCCTTTAATCCCAACACAAAGTAAACAAACAAACAAACAAACAAACAAAAAAGATGCAGGTCTCTGAGTTCTAGATCAGCCTAATTTACATAATAAATGCCTGGATGGCAACTCTTGCTGTTTAGCTACGTGCAGAGATAGTCTAAGATTTAAAATGACAAAATTTTCCTTAAGGTTGCTATGTAAGTTCTTTTTTATTAATAATAGCTGTTATGTCCTTATTGATCTAAAGGTTGGATTCACATCAATTTTAGGTTTATGTAAGGAGAGATGAAGTCACACTGCTCTAAAAAGCCTAGCCAATCCCAAAAGCTGATACTTATATAGCACTGGCACTAAAGGGTATTTTGGCTTAAGAACTATGTTCTGTTGATCAATGTAAGGACTCAAAATTAGGCTGGGAGATAAACATGCAAACTGCATGCCTCCCATGTCTAAAAAAAAATTAAATGCCAACTAAATTAAGGTGTCACACTGCTCTGGAAGCTGGCCTATCCTTTTGAACATGAGACATTTTCGTGGGGGACAAATGTTGGTCATGCCTGATGCAAAAAAGACACAAGAGGCTTACAGATGGCAAAGTACATGCCAACCTAAAAACTCTTAAAAATTCAAAATTTTAAAAACTCAAAAATTATAATTCATATGTTTAAAAACTGGAACTGTCCATCCCATATCAAAAAGGGGGCAAACAAAAGATAGCAAAAATAAATGTAAAAACCCAGATACAAGATGCCTAGGGTATGCTTAAATGCTAAAGGTAAAAGGGAATTTCTATAAAGTTTGGTTACAAAAGCATAACTGCCCATTCTGTATAAAAAAGGGGCAAACCAATATAAAAATCCAGGTACAAGATACCTAGGGTGTGCTTAAATGCTAAAGGTAAAAGGGAGTTTATATAAAGTTTGGCTATAAAGGCATAACTGCCAAATTTTGTATAAAAAAGGACATAGGACAAAAATAGCTACAACATATACAAAAACCTAGGCCTAAACCTCTAAACAGGTACAAGATGCCTGTTAGGATATGCTTAAACTCTAAATTAAAAGGGAGTTTATATAAAGTTTACTTAAAACATGCCTTTTTGGGCTAAAAAGATGGCTCAGAGGTTAAGGGTACTGACTGCTCGTCCAAAGGTCCTAAGTTCAATTCCCAGCAACAACATGGTGGCTCAAAACCATCTATGGGAACTGGTGCCCTCTTCTGGCATGCATACATATGTGCATATACATGTATACAGAACATTGTATACATAATAAATAAATAAATCTTAAAAAAAAATAAAAACCATGCCTTTTCTATTGCTCAAAGCAACCAGCTTGTCTCACTAATGGGAGGCCTTCTCTTAGGAGATAGATAGGAGTTTGGCCTAATACAACAGGTGCCCAAGAGCCCAGAAAAGATATTTTGATCTACACAATCTTGTTTTGATTTCCACATAATAATGATTGTATGTTCAATAATAATGGTAACTTATATTGCTGATCCCTTTGCTTGGAAACAACTCTGAAACTAACAGAGACATTAAAAAAAAATGTCTCTAGCCAGAACTTCAATAGTACATGGCCAATAAATCCTTGGCTAAATATCTTCAAAATTTTTTATACCATTCTTTTAATTGGCATAAATAAAATTGAGTTACAATTTAGTTTCATCCTGAACATCTTATACATTTATAATTTTAGGACTGTATAATGCTTATGAGAAGTTATATATTTGCAGAAGAAAAGGTCTGGACACCAGAGACACTGGATCAAACCTGAAAGAATTCATCCTTCCAGCATGCTGAGACATTAATACATCTGTTCCAGCATCTTGCATGTTCCAGCATTCTGCTTGTTCCCGCCTCAGCTGCTTCAATTGCTGTTTCTCAGCAGAGCCTGCCCCCAAGAGAGCTTTGAAAAAAGCTACTAAATTCAATCCGTCCAGCATCTTAGACTGTTCCAAACAGGACTTCTATTAAGCCTGAAATGTCTCAACATTCAAAGACTGGACCACAAATGTTATTGTTTGCTTAATTAACCATTTTTTTTCCAATTTTCTTTGGGCCCTCTAACAGGATTTCTGCATGTCCAAAATGTCAGCTAGATGAAATTCATGAAAACGACATCAGATTTCTTTTAAGGGGGGTTAAGTAAGTTTTTGGTTGTTTTCTATGGCTATAATATTTATTGTCATTGGGAGATGGCTATAAATTATTAATGGTCTTATTCAGAGAGAAAATAAGGTTAAACTCAGGGATTTATCTCTTTTCCATTTTCTTTTTTCTATCTTTCTTTCTTAGATAAGGAGAAAAGGAGTTAAAGTAAAAGAAAGGGGAATGCAGGGATATATTATAGTAATAATAATACAAAAGGGAGATTATTTAATCTACTCAACCTAAGGTTTTATTATTCTCAAATAAGGTTATTTTTAACTCTGGTACAAGATTTTGTATATTGATGTAAAAACAAGTCTATTTTTAATACATTGGTAAATTTTAGTATATTGATACAAATTCAAGGTTACTTCCAATACTTTTAAACTGCTATTACAAACTGTTTAGGGTATTAGGTAATGCAAATTAATTGCTAATTAATCAACTCATAATCATGTCAGACATTAGTCTAATTTATCTCAGGAGTATACATCCTAGGTTTAACAGATTAATATAATTTGGGAAACAATCGATTACAAAGATAGGTAACCTTCAAAAACTTCAAAGACCTACAGAATGTGGCATTTAAAAATGTCTTTATTATTTTAAAATTTCTTTGACAATGAGACAGGTCATCTCCTGGCAGCACCCTCCCTACCTCAAAGAAGATGATGAACATCAGAGAACCTCCATATGGAGATGGCTTCCAATGTGGTAAACAAACCACCCGGGTACAAAGAAAATGCTCTCCTCTCACGACAGACAGAATTCTGCCCAAAATGGGCAAACTTAAATGCAGGACAAGTCGACTGCCAAACTCTGCCAAGACTGGGTAAGCAAATCTTGAATAGCCAAAAGGCTAAAGATGATGCTCCATTGTTATAGAGAGTTATGGATGACTGTTCAGGCAACAAACTGTCTCTGTCAATTTTTTTATTTTTTGGGAGCTGCTAACATACACTTCCTATTTACTCCAGTAACTAATTTTATTCCTTCTCAAGTCTCTGATGGGGTTGAAGACCAAATAGTTTTAGTTCCACAAGCTTAAGTTGTTTAGGATTTAAGAAAATGTTTTCATAAAGGTAACACGAATAAGGATAAAAGTTAATTTAAGTATAGCACTCTAAACTTGTCAAGAGAGGAAAAATAATCAAATAGTTTCTCCTAAGTTGCTAAATACACATGGACTGGACATTGCACATGTAAATCTTACCTAATAGTTTTTGTAACTTTTATTATTATATTTGTATTGAAAGAAAAGGAGACTTTTATTGGACTTAAAGGGAGAAATGTTGGTGTAATATTTTTATTGAATATACCCTTGTTCATTCGAATGCTGATTTCTCTACCCCACTGTCTGGTTTCAATCTGGACATTGCACTATGATGCTTATTCTAAGCATCACCTGTCTCAAGTGTATGTAAACATGCCACCATTTGTTCTCTATGTTGTCAATAAATCAACCAACCAGCCAATGCTGTGCAATGATGAAAATAGGATGGGACATCCTGGTCTGGAAGAGAGAGGAGGAAACAAAGAGAGAGTAGTGGAGAATCCATAGGAGAGCTCTTGGAACCCTGTGGAGAGATGAACTGAACCTAAGATATGACTAAAAGCAAGTACAATGGGTGAAATCTGAATGGTAGGAAACTATGCAGGCTTGGAGGTTTAGGATGGAGTAACTATTGCCCAGCATTGTGCTCTAGGTTAATTTAATAAATCCCAGTCTCTGTATGGTGATTTGAATATACGGCTTATTTAGGAATAACTGCTGCTTACTAAAAGATAAGTCAATAGTAAATATTAATAACCCACAACATGGGTCATTATACTCACTGCTGCCAGGGACCCTGCTCCCCAGCTCCTCCACATCCTGAGACCACTGGTGTGCAACAGCCTATTGAGGGCGGCAGGGTGGATACATGGCCCCTGAACTGTAAGGTCCATGACTAGATTCCTTTACAACCATACTGGCATATCTCAATGACCTCTTTTTTCTTTTTTCTTTTTATTTTACAATCACCCAGGATTATAGACCCAGCTGGCCTGGCTACCCAAACTAACAGCTTGGGGATCTGAGCCTGAGATCCTTACCAATGTCAAGTATATTTTAAGTAAACTTTTTTGTGTGTGCTATTAGTAAGCAATGGAACCCCACAGATGAACCTTAAGATGATTTGAATGTGTTGCACACATTCTCATAATGAAAGCGTAACTCAAGACCGATGATAGATTGGGAACCACACAGAAGATTGGGGTAGAAACAATTGGGTGTTGAGATAGGGATTTGCTATAAAATATAATCACTCTTTTCACACGGGAATTCATTCCCATGAGTAGGCTTGGGTCAATCCATCCCTACTCATAGGATGGGATTTGAATCTATATAGAATCATCTCTGAAAGTGAGTACGGTAAAGGGGCCTGTAATGGTGTGGAAGGGAGGCAATCACCAGAATACAATCAAAATCCTGCCCATTTAAACAAAACCCCAAACAAGCAATTGAACTTATCGGCATGTGTACTTAATCGCTATGTTACTTTGTTAGGAAATACTGAATAATATAGAATTAGTCTAAATGTTTATATCACATTACCTGTCTTAACTGTTATTTGCAACAATGTATTAGCAGTACTCACTGGGAAAAGGACTCTGTGTTTATGATTCTTTTTTAACCTTTTGTTGAAAACAGATTTTTTTTTCTTACATAATATATCCTGATTACAGTTTCTCCTCCTTTGTTCCTCTGAGACCCTTTCCACCTCCCCTCCCATCCAGATCCATTCCTTTTCTGTTTCTCATTAGAAAATAACAGGCTTCCATAGAATAACAATAAAATGTAATATAATAAGATAAAATATAAACTAACATATCAGAATTAGAAAAACAAACAGAAGGAAAAGAGCCCAAGAGAAGGCACAAGAAGCAGAGAGCCACTCATTCATATACTCAGGAACCTTGTAAAAACACTGAACTGGAAGCCGTAATATATATATGCGAAGGACCTGTAGGGTAAAAAGATGGAAGAAGAAATACACATAAAATAAAAATAATAAGATAAAATTAAAAAAACAAAAACAAAAATGAGCACTGACATGACATTATGAAAGGCAAGGAACCTCCTAAGATGTCACTGAGTTCATTTTGTGCTGGCCATCTATGGTTGGGCATTCAGCCTACCCTTAAGAGTAGTTTGTTTTCCCAGTGAGACTCCCTTAGAGAAAAATAAATTTTTATTTGTAAGTGGTTATCAATTGGAGATTACTTATGAGTTAGGAATGTCTGTGTGTGTGTGTCCACTTCTGTTTTCAGTTTAGGGCCCCACATGACACAAAATTCTCATCAACATCATAATGCTTTCCCTTGTACCAGGCCCACTGGATAGCTTTCAGCCTGACCACGTTTTCTCTTACAGTAGTGTTTGTCACCGCTGAGTGTGATTGATACCTTGGAAACTTTCTTCCTTTGGGGACCTTGAAAAAATTCCTGGTTATCTTTGTATTTTGATGACACATTTTCAAGTCTCTTTCAGCCGCCTTTCTTTCACTTCCAGACCCAGATCCCAAATGATAGAGTCCTTTGTGTCTTTATTTATTTACTTACTTACTTATGTATTTAATTTGTGTTCGTATGTGC
This sequence comes from Meriones unguiculatus, assembly GCF_030254825.1. Taxonomy (NCBI): domain Eukaryota; kingdom Metazoa; phylum Chordata; class Mammalia; order Rodentia; family Muridae; genus Meriones; species Meriones unguiculatus. The sequence continues at coordinate 45,534,701 of NC_083349.1, forward strand.
CTGTGTGCCTGTGTGTGTGCATGTAGAAGTTAGAGGACAATTTTTGGAAGCTCTTTCTTTCTTTCTTTCTTTCTTTCTTTCTTTCTTTCTTTCTTTCTCTCTCTCTCTCTGACATGGGTTCTAGTGACAGAACTCAGGTGGTCAACCTTATGCCAACCGCTTTTACTCACTGAGCCATCTCACTTGCCTGTTGTGGGCTGCTTTGTACCACACCCACCCAACCCCGCCCCTGTCCTGATAACACATTGGGATCCTAAACTCCAGAACCTTGGAATGTAACTGTGTTTTAGTCTAGGATCTTTAAAATGTGAACTAGGTTGTAATGAGATGACTGGGGATAGGCGGTCTTAGTCTAACATGACTGGTGTTGGAGGAGGGCCTTGGGCACTGTGTTTTCAGATGCTGATTTCAGTGCCCTGACATCTGGTTACTGCCCTGCCACATGCATTGTTATGTATGTTGAGCCATCTCCTGCGTCCGCGTGATGTAAAGAATGCTCCCCAGTTATCCCTTACTGGTGAATGAAGTTGCTGACAGCCTGGGCTGGGCAGAAGAAAGATAGGCTAAGGTTCCTGGGTTTGGGCTCTCAGGAGGACCACAGGGAGAGGGGCAGAAGGAAGGTGGAGACAGAAGGGATAATCAGGAGCACAAGGCAAAGAGCAGCTTGGTATGGAGTCTGGCCTGATGGAGCATAAGCTGCTCAAATGGAACATGTGAAAATTTGGGATTTTTGAATGGGAAGCAGACAAGAAAGCTTGGAGGGTTGATATCTGCCCAGCTCTAGTGCTTTAAGTATTATTATAAATCAAACAAGTTTCTTTGTCTTTTATTTGGAAAATAGATGGTTTATGAACAACTGCTTCTGTATTAATTTCCTGTATTAATATATACAGAATAATTGATTTATTTTACACTGGTGTCCTTATGAGATGAAAAAATCCAGACGCAGCTGCACACAGAGGGAAGACCATGTAAGGATGCAGAAGGCCACCTTCTACAAGCCAAGCAGAGACCTCAGAAGAACCCAGCCTTACTGACATCTTAGATTTCTAGCCTCTAGAATCCTGAGGAAATAAGTTTCTGTTCTTTGAACCACCCAGTTTTTATTAACAGAGCAATAGAAAACAAACAATTTTCTTGGTCTCCTTTCTTCTCACTGTGTCCTTAGCTGGTTTTACCTACACCAATAACTTCATCTGCCATCTTTATGTTGATTCTTCATAGTCTTCCATGTCTAGTTCAAATAGCTCTCCTGAGCTTCAAACTCATGTATCCATCCAACTAACTGGTTACCATCTTTATTTGAGGTAGACTGCAAGCTGCCCAGATGAGTCTAGAAGTGCTTAACAAAAACTTCAGCTGTTGCCCACTGCAAGAGAGACAGTTTAGAGTCTGGGCCAAAATATTGTTATGTAATGAAATAAATAAACAGAAAAATAGTATCTTTGCAGGAACATAATAGCAGCCACTACAGTGTACTTGTTCAAAGTGCCCACAGAGAATATGTGGCAGTTAGTCTTGGTTGTCGATTGGATTGAGAGGTGCCTGGGAGAGCAGTAAAGCACACCTCTGGGCATCACTGAGGATGTCTCCAAGAGGGAAGAGCCAGCTCGAAAGTGGTCAGTGTCATACCTTTACCATAGAGGCCCAGCTGCTATTACCAGGCCATGATAGATTATAACCTCTGAGCCTGAGCCCAAGTAAACCATTTCTCTTTTTAACGTGTTGATGTTGGGTGTTTTGTCTCATGACTTCTGACTAGCATAGAATACACGTGGAAAAATAGGGTTCTATAGTCAAGAGTCTGTGGGAAATGGAAACCAACAATGGTTTGATGACTCAGATGTTGGGTTAGTAAAGATTTTGAAGATAAAGATTTTATCAGAATTCGCACAGTCATTAAGTTAAAGGAAAATATACTCTTCATTTAAAAAAGAAGTGCAATTAGCAGACAAGAGAAGTACTATAATAGAACAAAAAAAGGGGGGGTACTGGAGAGACGGTGTCTTAGTCACTGTTCTGTTGCTATGAAGAGACACCATGACCATTGCAGTTCCATCAGATTGCAATGAAACTGACACTGTCCTGTTGCCTGAGGAGGAGAGAAAAGAAGAGGCATAAGAAGGAAAAGCACTAAAGGAAAAAAAAAAAAAAAAAAAAGAACCTCTGTGAAAATTTGCAAGGAAGGATTGGACTTTTGCAGCCTGCAACAGGCTCCTTAGAAAGATGAAAAAGCAACTGTGAAACATTTTTATGCATTGAGAGACATTTGTGTGGTGGTTTGAATAGGAATGGTCCACATAGACTCATAGATTTGAATGCTTAGTCATTAGGGTGTGGTGGTCACTCTTGACAGGGATTAGGAGGTGTGGCATTGTTGGGATAGGTATGTCCTTGTTGGAGGAAGTGTGTCACTAGGGATGGGCTTTGAGGTTTCAGAAGCCCAAGCCAGACTCAATGGCTCTCTCTCTCTTCCAGCTGTCTGTTGGTCCGGATGTACAACTCTCAGCTGCTTCTCCAGCCCGATGACTGCCTGCATGTCACCATGCTCCCTGCCGTGAGGAAGATGGACCAAACCTCTGAACTGTAAGTAAGCCCAGTCAAATGCTTTCCTTTATAAGAGTTGTCATGGTCATGATGTCTTCACAGTAATAGAGCACTGACTAAGACAGTCAGCTTGCAAGCAGATTTTATGATGAAGAAAAGAAGCTAAATAAATAATCCATAGACATAGTTCAGAAGAGTGGAGGAAAGAAGGACCCATCTCAGGCACAGCCATGGGCAAGCCTTAATGAAAAATTCCAGAAGAAGAGCTTGGTGTCATAGATAAATAGATGATAGTTGCATGACGGTATCGTGAAGAGAGTCCCGTAAGATGAAACATGGAGGGGAAACCAGTGACCCTGTCCCTGTGGAAGTCTTGGTGTGCAAGAAACCCTGACTGTCCTTTGTTGACTCCATGTCAAGGAAGGACCAATGCCTCAGGCCAATGGGAGTGGCAAAGCCTTCCTTGGGTCAGACTCAAAATCCCAACACCTGTCTCTGGTCCAAGTATGCATGTTTACAAACAATTGACCAGTGTGTGCAAAAACTAGCAACTCCAGTTTCCTTCTCCTGGCTGTTTACAGCCCGTATTGCTTGCCTACAGACTTCCTGCTAGCTAACTCCTACACCTGTGCTGTACATAATGAACCCATTGAGGTTCTAAGTTGTGTTTTATGTAAAAAGTTAGATCCTGTCCTTATTCCACATATTCAAACAGAGTCCAGGAACACAGAAGATTGAAATGTAGAATTCAAGACCTTAAAAGGTTTATGCTTGAACACATAACCTCAGGGACAGAGAACTTTTCACAGTGCATCATTAGTAACTTCCACAGTGAGCAAATACCTAATGGAAACAACTTCAGAGAGAAAGGCTTTATTTTGGTTCAACGTTTCGGACAGATTTTACTGGATCTTCTAGGGAAGACAGGCACAGTGGCTTTCTATGCAGTGTCAGATGCTATGAAGCTCTCTGTGCCATGGTTCATATGCCACAAAGCAGAAAACAGAGATTTGGGGTATAACTTTCAAAGACGGCACTGCCAGCCAGACTCCTCCCTCAAAGGCCTCACCATCTTCAAAACAGCAGCAGAAGCCTAAATGATGAAGGCATGAGGCTGTGGAGGACATGTCAGACTCAAATGATGACGTATGGCATGGTACCGTGTAGGGAAACCACATAAGCAAACGCTGAGAAAAAGGAACACCCTTCTCAAGGATTATTATGTGGTGGGCTGTTCGTTGAGGCCTTGGGTTACCTCATTTTGTCTTCACAATTCTGTGAGGTGGGGGATTTTTAATATCGTCACTGTTTTATGAATAAGAAATATGAATCACAGAGAAGTTAATGATTTACAACTACACAGAAGCTGGGTGTGGTGGTTCATGTAATCCCAGCAGCGGAGAGGCTGAAGCCAGACCATTTCCGTGAGGTCCAGGCCAGCCAGAGTTCCAGAGTGAGACCGTATCTCAAAAAGGGTCAGGGGAGGATCATACAAGCAGGAAGTGATTGATGTAGTTAAGATGTGAATCCTTGCAGTAAGACCCCAAGGCCTGAAAACTTAATTAGACATGACACTGGACACACACCTGATGTTTCTTCTTCTCTAGTGTGCTGAGAGGCCCAAAAAGTTACTGATTTACAGGGCAGAGGGCAAACTGTGAAGAACTACACAGTGCCTATTGACGGGGCTTCATCCCTCTTCCTAGGGAAGAACAAGGGAAGGAAGCCGAATCGTCTGTGTTCTCTTTGTCTCTTTACACTGTTGCTGTTCATTTCTCTCTTCAAATCACTTCAGCTAATCAAGGTGTTTTTCCTGTCTGGTCATGTGTCTGTGTGCTTGGTTTGTATTCTCTGGACGTGGAAATGTGTAGATCCCATTCGTGAAAAACAAGGGAATTTAATCTAAAATAGACAGTAGCGGAAGCGGGAGAGGGCTCAGCAGTTAAAAGCTGCTACCCCTAGTGACCTGAGTTCCAGTCCCAGGAGCCGGAAGGAGACAACTGAATCCCTCAAGCTCAAGGTGCCCTCTGACTTCCCATGCTCCCAATGGCACATTCAACTCACTCCCAAAACATTAAGAGAAAAGATTTGCAGTAGCTAGGAGCTATCGCTCACCTGCAGTTGGCTGTTCCTTCCTTTGCAGGATTTCATGGCGGGTAAGAAGTGTGGTGAGCCTTCCAGGTTTGCATGGAGTTGCACATACATGCAAATTTAAACCAACGTGAAGTTAAACCCTCAGGAAAATATTCTGTAGCATCACATTTAGTTGTGTAGTCCTGGCCACGCCACAAATCTTACCTCCACGGGAATTCTCCGTGTTTACTTTGACGTGCTATCACTACCAATGGTGTGAAGGAAAAAGAGCCCCACCCATTTCTTAAATCAGTTACAAATGTCAATTTTTGTCATGGAGACCATCGGGGTAATAGGGCTGGAATCCCCAAATCTGCTACTTCCCAGTAGATTCACGAGCAACCAGAAGTCCTGAGTGGCTCCCTCCAATGGGAAGAAAACAGTTGGCATTACTAAACTTTGAACATTTCCAGTATTTGTTACTTTAAATTGGGTTCTATCTCAGAAGAATTCACTCTCACCAGCACCAACGGCAGTTTCCAAGGGGAAAAAAATAGTCACCTTGGAGGACGGTATCTCTTCATCTTTTCAACTGCAGCTTTCGGAGTGTGCGGCCATTTCCTTAATAGGGTGTGTGAAGCCTCCTGTGTGTCACCATAGCTGCTGGAACTCTCCTGGAAACTAGCCAGACAACACGCTACTCTTCTCCTTGGCTCAGGTAGAACCTGAGAAAGAGCCACAGAGCTCGGGAGCCAGGGGACCCTCTGGGCATTTCCAACTAGGTTTTGGTTCTGTGGCAGAGACTGAAAGTACTGAAGTTACAAGCAATCTACCTTCCTACTCCTTAGACCTTTGCACGCGGTGATTTTACAAAACGGTGGGCAATTTAGTTCACGGTTATGACACATAGCTCTTTTGGAAAAAAATAGTTCATTATTATTTGGAACCCGGTTGTTACTGGACTTGGGATTAAGATGGCTTAATGTAAAGTTTATTTGAAAACAAAAAACCAAAACTTCCGCTTCTGGGCTGGGGAAGTGGCTTAGTAGGCGGCGTGCTTTCACATCCTAAAGGAATTCCAGGGTTTGGTGCCCGGATCTCCAGCACAGAGTACAACTGGGTGTGGTGGTGTGTGTCTGTAATCAGTCAGGAGGAAGAGGCAGGAGGATCAGAACTACTGTTATTATCAACTCTGGGTACTGGAACTTGTGAATACAGCCCAGCGTGAATGTAGCCCTGAAGAATTCTCCTCCACTGAGGCAAAAAAACAAAAACAAAGAAATAACCCCCCCCAAAAAAACAAACAAACAAACCAGGGTGGTTCTCTCGGGAACCAGTGAGCTGACTGTTGAGCACAGTGCCCTGAGAAGGTTGTCACTCTGAAGGTTGTGGCCTTGTCTCCTTCTGGAACTGGTTGTAACCATTAAACTAGTATTTAAACCCAAAAGCTTACAGGATGCCTTTTAAAATGGGCAGAGCGTGTCTGTAGTTATGCCAGCCTGAGAGATTTTTACCCCCGGACAGACCGTAAAGACATTTGGGCACGGTCTCTGTAAGGGGAGAACAGATAGGATGCCTGGGATGGACAGGCCAATGTTTCTTTTTTTAAATCATTCCCTTTGGCGTACCATTCTGTACCCTTGCGAGACAACTGAGACCACACTGACAGCTCTGCGCTCTTCATCTGCAAGCATAGGTGGAAAATTTAACCTGAATCCAATCCAACAGGTATCTGTTGCTCTCTCATCTGTGTAAGATACCGTTTGGCGTGTGAGAGCAGCAGAAAGAAAGGCAACGTGGCAGCTGCTTTCAGATCACTTTAGCTTGGCAGCGTCAGATTCAACAGAAAGGAAAACCAACCCTAACTGTACGAAACCTGTGTTTATCACCAGATCAGCAGCAGAAATTAGTACTCCACCAACGTAATGACAAAATAGATTCCACACACACAGTATTGAGCAAAGAAAGCAGGAACGGAAAAGTACAAGCTGTATAATTCTATTAATACGTAACTCAGAAGAACAAAACCCAGGTTAGGCTGCTAACACCCATGATGGGTGGGAAAGGGGCAGCATTTACAAAAAGAAAAGGATTGCTGGGTGCTTTGCCGTGTCTTGATCTCATCAGTTTCCTGTATGTGTCACTTGAGTAGAGGCTTGATGCTGTTTCAGTAACAGCTTTCATTTTTCTGTATGTTTGCCATCCATCATTAAAATTAATGTCACGGCTCTGCAGGTCTGGAAGCCTCACAAACCAGATCCACTTAACTGAAATAGCTATCTACGCGACGCAAGTATTTACTTATGGGAATCTGTCTATGTCTGGCAAACTTCCCAAGGATTCTGGTAAATTTAGACAGAAGTTTTCGATTTCCAACGGTGGCTTTTAGAAAATCAGATTTTATTTTTTTCTTCTCAAGACCTCATCTCTTTTCTTTCTATCTGGGAGGGACTCTTGTGGAGTGCGTTGATGTTTTATCATTTCGCTGTAGTGTTATTAACAAAGCCTTTGGTGACCTACCCACAGCCCCTGTGATTTTGGCAGCTCAGGTACCATCTCAAAAAGAAAATGTTTCCCATCAAATCAACACGAAGAGGTGGATAAGCAAAGAAGTGGATGTGGCAGTTTACTTTAGAAACTAGATTCCATTCTGTTCCTTAAGGAAAACTTTATATAGGAACAAACAAGAGTGTAACTGCAAACCAGCAACATCAGAAGACTGTGTAAAACCAAATGTCTTAGGAGGATTTTGCTTAAATACTGAAAAATTAGGACATGCAGGGATGGTCATGAGATTTTAGCTTAGATTTATTTCCTCTTAGACTGATTTCTTATTCATGGAATCATGCTAAGCAAAAGTACTTTTGTGAAATATTAAAAGACAGATGACAATCTCCAAGAATTAAAGAGTAAAGCATGTTCCGAGAGATCGATGTAGTGTGATAAGGTCAGAGCGACTCTGTAGAAAAAACAGAGTTTTGGTAGCTGAGACAAATTTAACACAAAAGAATGAAAAAGACAAAGACCAAAAAAAAAAAAAAAAAAAAAAAAAAACACGACCTACTCCTGTTTCCTCAACTTGGGTAATTTTAAAATTTTAAGCACAGGTTAAAAAAGTGGTTTGTGTAAGCTTAAAAGAGACAAGCTTCCCTTTTCAGGAGTCAGCAGTACCACTGCTCTGATCTGTTATTTTTATGCCCCAAATCACGTGGTCACTGCACCTGGCACTAATGCGGACCCTCCCCACCCTGCGCATGTCCAAGAACTGGATTCTGCCGAATCATAGCACTGCCTCCGGGGCCTTGCCATGGTTGCTTCAGAGACTCCTCCCCCACATCCTGAGAGCAGGTGGTGCCGCCCTGTTTTACAGGATGGTGTGAGTAAATGACCTTCTCAGGACGGGAGTAATCGCCCTTGGCAAAACTCCAGACTGATGCCCACAGGGAGTCAGGAAGCGTCGGGCCTGATGCTTATGGGGTAGCTACCGCTTGCTGGCTAAAGGCCTTGGCACATTTCCTTAATCTCAGACTTCCTGTCTCCCAGGGAGTTCATAATAGCACCTACGTTAAAGCCTGTCTACATCATGTATGACAGGCATGTAGACTCCATAGCGCAGTGCTTGGCATGTTAACCTCTCATGCTCCTCCTTCTCGGGCCCTCATCACTTTGAGAACTGAATTGTGACCAGACTGTTACACCGAGACGCTAAGATTCCTCAAGTAGATCATTTCTACTCTACTGCTGCTCACTTCTACCCCTAGGCACATAATAATCTGACATAGAATCTTAGAAACTGTTTGACATAAGGAGAGTTGTGCTGGGCTTGGTGGCGCACGCCTTTGATCCCAGCCCTGGGGACGCAGCGGCAAGCGCATCTCTGTGAGTTTGAGGACAGCCTGGTCTATATAGTGAGTTCCAGGACAGCCAGGGCTCTGTAACACAGAGAAATCCTGTCTCAAAAAAACAAAACAAAACAAGAAGAAGAAAAAAAAAAGGGGGGGGGAGTTTGTATAGTACATTGATTTTTGTAGACAATATGGATTTTTTTTTTCTTGAAGTCATATTAAGGAGCCTTCTTGTCATATAGTTTTGCCATTAGTTGGGAAGCTGACACGAGAAATTGCTAGTTTGTTCTAAGAATGCCTACCGTGATACTGTTCCTCTTTTAACGCTCAGTGGTGATAGCCGTGGTGAGCTGGTAGAACAAAGCATCTTTGCTGGGTCGGGGTTAGGCTCAGGCAAGCCAGGCACTGACTTGCAAGGATATTCATCCCCTACAGAGTGATGTGACCCCGAATGGAAAGACTAGGTCCCAAGCACTTCACACCTCAAGGCTGGATCATGAGGGTCTCATTCACAGCTCCCTTCGTGGGTACTCACAGGCACTTTTGAAGGCTCCAGGAAGCAGCTCTGAAGGAGAGGTTCTGAAAGACTAGACTGCCTGTGGTCAAGAAAATTGGGAAGCTCACAGCCAACGAAACTTGAATATTAATGCTAATGTCATTTTTCTTCGTTCTAAGGGCAAATGAAAGCTGTGCTATTTTGGATTGTTTTTTTTCTCCCCCCTCTCACGTCTTAACACCAGAGGGCTTATAGAAAAATGCTAATTTCTTTATAAAGATAATAAGATGCTGAACACTCTTCAGGGCCCATCTTTACATCCCGTGCTTACTTACTTATTTATTTTTAATTACCCATAAAACCTGGATCCGTGTGGGACATAGCAGGTGATAAACGAAGAGTTGATAATGAAATGTGCTGCTAATTTTGCTGGGCACGGAGGTTCAGAGTGCTCAGTAGCGGGCTGTGGTTTCTCCTTGCCAGCATTGGATTCTTTGCCGTGACTCACACTAACAGGAAGGCGGATGAGACATCTCTACCGCTAACTGCAATGTGTTTTCTTTACGACTTAAGCTGAGATTCGCTAATGCCAGACTCAGATGTGCTCAGGACTGAACAGCGAAGCATTTTTGTGGTAAAATAACATTTTCTCCTTTGGAGCACCCCTCCCCCACCCCGCACCCTTCAAATCAGAGGATGATTCAACATACAGCAATGCTTCTGGCTGTTCCTCTGAAAAGGGCTTTCCTTGCTTACAAGACGTTTTCCAATGTGTTCCAATTCCTTATCACTGGAATGACTACCCAGCACTTCTATTTCTATAGTTTGTGCGGAACAGATAGAAGGTATCTGGAAATTTGACTATTTAGGTCTAATTCTTCCTATCCCCTCTGCCACAGAACTCCCAAAGTGTCTGGGGAGTTTGCTGTGTTTGCCTATTGTCTGAGAAACAAGAACTTCTCTTGTCTTCTGGGACCCTGGAAATACAATGACAATGGGGCCAGGAGGGAAATGACACTGCCAGGTTTCCTTTTCTCTTGAGAAGTGGGTGAGTAAATCTGAGTGGGCCAGCCTCAGTTTGTGTTATTGTCCATGAATACGTTCTCTGGTTTTTATTTTCCCCTTCCAAATGCAGTGTTATTGCTCAGATAACTTTTCGGTAATAAATTATGAAATTGGGCCATCTGCAATAAAAGCTGTCATGTCCTTGAGTCCTTGATTTTTTTTTTTTAAGAGGGTTTAGCTGTATAGTCCAGGCTGGCCTTGGACTGCCCCAGCCTCTGCGGTGCTGGGGTTACACGGCTGAATACACGAGCTCCGCGTCGTCCTTGCTTTTAACTTAGGAGTCAAGCTTGATTTAAGACTTAGATTGCAGAGCGGAGGTACGTATCTCAGCGGCGCAACACTTGCCCAGCAGGTAGGAAGCCCTGGGTCGAATCCCAAGGGCCACAGGGTAAAGTAAAAACGGTTGAAACATAGCGTTGCTTTGCTCACAGGCACGTGTCCTCCCTCCCCCCACCTTGTAAGCTGGGGGCAGGGGGGCTTGGAAGATGGAGGCTGGAATAGGTCTTCGCAGGCCCTTCCCTGCTCCTCCTAGCTCCCCGTGAGGGTTGTTTGCCCCGTGTCTGCCCTGAACCAGGCAGGTTGCCAGCAGACTTGTATTTAATCCACCCAGTAGCCCTCTGTGGGAGCTGACGCCTCTGTCCCTACCGTCCTCGAGTACGCGCAGCTCAAGCCTTTAGATGCCACTTCAGCCCTCCCTCCCCCCACTTCTGGTTCATTCCTGCAGAGGACAGGAGTGAGTTACGCGTAAAGTCCGAGCCCTTTTTGGCTTCTGACTGGGGCATTAAAGAAGAAAAGGGAAACTTGTAGTGTTAGGAAGGACAAGAGAAGACGAGAAAGGCCACAGTAGGGTCCGAGCCAAGAAACAGAGAGAAGCGATTTGGGAAATGTGTGGCAGGTGTGTGTTCTAGCTTCATTTCTGCTGCTGAGATAAGGTACCCTGGGACAGAACCACCTGGGAGGGGAACGTGGCCTCCCCCTTGTTTGGCTCACAGTGACCAGGCACAGTCAGGAGCGAACAGAGAACAGACGCATCTTCGCTTGCTAAGCTAGCTCTCTCCTCTCTCCTACTGTTCGGGACCCCGTGCCTAGGGGAAGGCGCCACAGCCAACTGGGTCTTCCAGGGCAAGTAACAGTTTAAGATAATCCTCCTCAGACCAGCCAGCCTGATCTAGATCGTTAACTCAAGCTGACCGTTAAAACCAACCAGCCAAAGGAGGGCAGAAAAAGACAAACCAGACTCCCACAAGATACCGGGGAGAGCCCCCACGGTTCCGCCGTTCTGCATGGAGGAGGGGTATTTGCTTGCCTTCACCAGAAGTTGACCAGTCTGCTTCAGGGTGGTACTTAGAAACACAAGGTTTTCAGATAAGAAGGCCAACCCGCGGAAAGGAAAAGGTCTCATTCTCACCTCCTCCAGCCCTCCCCACCCCCCCAATGTACAGCCTCTTTACCCGCTCTGTACTCTATTTGCTGTATGCTCCTGTGCAAGAGCAGTTCTCAACCTGCGGGTCACAACCAAATCAACACAGGGCCCACTTGAGACCATCGGAAAACACAGATGTTTGCATTAGGATTCAGAACAGTATGAAAATTACAGTTATGAAATGGCAACGGAAACACCTTTACGGCCCAGGGTCACCCCAACACGAGGAGCCGAGTTAAAGGGTTGCAGCGATAGAAAGGTCGAGGACCGTTGATGTAGAGGAAATGAGATGCACATACAGGCATACAGGATGGCTTTGATATGGAGAGGATAGGGTACAAATGACATTCACCGGAGAACCTCTCTCCAAAGGAAAGAGAACTTAAGAAAGACATCACATGGGTGCTGGTGACAGGACTTGGCAGGTAGGCAATGATATTCGTAGTGGCGTCAAAAGAAAGACTTTTGTACGTCCATCCCAATTGTTAATTTTTCATAAAACCTGTATTTACATATTTTTTTTCACATGGAAATCTTGACTCCTAAGGATTGGTGCCTTTTGGTTTTCGGAATGGTTGCATAATTAAACTATTTTTTTCTGTGCTGTCATTTAAATCTTGTGGTGCTTGTTTTCCACCTCTTCTGCCTTCCATAGGCATTGACCCATACAGTACCCAAACATGCGCGTGAGAAAACACTCATGCACAGAAAACAAAATTAAATAAACATTTTTTTAAAATTAAAAAATAAAAATACGATAGAACCCGTTCACATGACTAAATGTGCCTTTCCCCTCTCACCTAATCCGTCAAGTAGAGTAAAATGCATCAGTAAGATGTTAGGATAAATCTCACTGGGTTATGCTGTCTTTCAACTTTTTTTTTTTTAAGATTTTATTTATTATGCATACAGTGTTCTGCCTACTTGCCAGAACAGGGTAACAGATCTCATCATAGATGGCTGTAGTTGCTGGGAACTGATCTCAGGACTTCTGGGAAAGCAGCCAGTGCCCTTGATCTCTGAATCATCTCTCCAGCCTGGGTTATGCTGTCTTATACCTTACTAGACTTGAGTTTCTAGTGTCTCCATATGAACTTTTGCACCTACAACCACAAATGAAATTTGCCTCTGATCTTCTCCCTCTGTGTTATTTTTCTCCAGCATTGGCAAGGGATTAGGACTAGTTTTGTTCGATAGCGTTCTCTCTCTCTCTCTATTTCTCTTTTTCTCTGTCTCTCTCAGTCTGTCTCTTGCACACTCTGTCTGTCTGTCTGTCTGTCTGTCTCTCTCTCTCTGAGACAGGGTTTTTCTGTGTTACAGCCCTGGCTGTCCTGAAACTTGTTTCATAGACCAGGCTGCCTTCAAACTCACAGAGATCCACCTGCCTCTGCCTCATGAGTTCTGGGATTAAAGGCGTGTGCTATCAGGCCTACTTTGAACTTTGCCTCTTGTAATAGATCATGGATAACTTTTAAAATTTAATTTCTGGTTGGTGGCATATTCAATTTCTTTTTAGTCCATTTTGATAAGTCACATTTGGTTATAGTAGATTTTTCCCAGTCAGAGACTTTTGTGCTCTTTAGGAGAAGCTTATGTTCTTAGCCATTCCAGAAAGGTCATGATGGTCAATGTGCTGTACAGCTTCTCACCACAGGGACAGGCACTCCGCCCAACTAGGGACACGTAGGGTCCTTCTTTGGATTAATATGTAGCGATTAGAAGGGGACATTTCCATGTTCCACTTTGATTAGTAAACTTACAAGATGTAGGTTGGGGAATGTGGAGGGCCATGTTCTTTTAACACATGAAAATAATGTGTTTAAGCTGAGAAAAGAGCTGGGTTGAGAGTGAGATAGTGGGGGAGAGAGGGAAAACAATGAAGGGAGAAAGAAGGAAGAAAGAAGAAAAGGAGGAAGGGAAAGAGACAAAGAAAGAGAAGAGGGGAGATGGTGTTTTCATGATTTCATGCTGCTGATCCCGTGGACCAAGCCCAAAACAACAGACTCACCTGTAAGCCAGCCCCAAGTAAATGTCTTCCTTTATTAGAGTTGCCTTGGTCATGGTGTCTCTTCACAGCAATAAAACCTTAACTAATACATGAGTAAAATCTTTCTTAGTCATACAGTGTTCAAAACACCAAGAAAAATTTCTGTATGTTGTTTTGAGTTCTTGTTGATATATTTTAAGTAAAAAAGAAAGAAAGAAAGAAAGAAAGAAAGAAAGAAAGAAAGAAAGAAAAGAAGAAAGGTATAGGGGTTGGAGAGCTAGCTCAGCGGTTAAGAGCACTTGCTGCTCATGCAGAGAACCCAAGTCCAGTGCTCAGTGCCCTTGTTAGATGGCTCACCACTACCCATAGCTCCAGCTCCAGCAGATCTGACCTCCTCCTCTTCTGGCCTCTGCAGGAGCCTGTATGCACATGTGCGCGCACACACATACATACATACACACACACACACACACACACACACACACACACAAATAAAAGTGAGATACACACCTTTAATCTCAGCACCCAGGAGGCAGAGGCAGGTGAAAATCTGAGTGTGAGGACATCCTGGTCTACAGAGCAATTTCTGGGACAGCCAGGGCTACACAGAGTAACCCTGTTTCAAAAACCAAAACAAACAAAAGAAGATACAAAGCATGGCTTACACTACCGCGTCTTTATGGGGGGTGGGTGGCACAGAGGTGTGTTCTTTATGCTTTCAAAGAAGTGGAATTATAAAGCAAGCCTAATGGAACTAGGTGCCTATACCAAGAAGAAAAGTTTGAGGAGAAGGGACAGGGATGATAGGAGACTCTTGTCAAATTATTTTGTTGTATAGTTTGGGCTTAGACTCATATAAATGTTCTACATGCAAGATTAAATTAATTTTAAAATTAAATAAAAAAAATCTTTTAAAATTGAAAACAAATGACCATAATTGTGGACAAAGTTGATGCCAAAAACACACAAAGAAAACCATTTTAAATGATTTTATAATGCAGTATCTTGAATTTACATCCCCAGCGGCTTATATCCTCAGAACAAAGGCTCACAAAAGCAATATTAAATTATATTAAATAGCCATTATTTTAAACAATGTCAACATTGTTCTTTTGAGACAATCATAATTATATCATAGGAGAGAAATAATTATGTTAATATTAGGAACTAGTTTCCCAGCTTTCGAGTAAAGAAGGCCATGTACGTTCAGAGAAACATATTTTGTAATCATGAAAATACTCCACAATCTTCACATCTGCAAAAACGTGGAGTGGAAAAGAGAGCCTGTTCAGCAAATGAGGCTGGCAAAACTGGATATCGACCTGCAGATGGGTGAAATTAGATCCATTTCTTCTACATTCCACAGACCCCAATTTGAAGTGGATCAAAGACCTTGATTTAAAACCCCGCACATGGGCTGGAGAGACGCCTCAGTGGTTAAGATCACTTGCTCTTTCAGAGGGTCCAGGTTCAGGTCCCAGAACCAACATGGTGGCTCACAACTACCTGTAACTCAAGGTCCAGGAGATACAATATTCTCTTTTTCCTCCTACAGGCACCAGACATGCACATCGCACACATATACCTGCAGGTAAAACACTCATACATATACGATAAATTAAAACCGAAACTACTGGAGAAAAAACACAAAGGATGCGCTTTAAGACGTCGGGGTAGGCAGGAATATGCTGAGTAGAACACCAACAGCATGGGAGCTAGATGCAAGTATCAGCAAATGGAGCTAAACGGTATTGAAAGGTGTCTGCACAACAAAGGAATTATGAGCAGAGCAAACAGACAGCCTCCTCCAGCCCCAGAAGGGGAGAAAATCTTTACCAGGTATACCTTGGACGGTAGCTAAAATCCAGAATGTAGTAAGAATCACGGACGCTAAATACAGAGGAAGTAAAACTGGAAATCAACAAAAAGGCTAACGAAATGAACAGACATTTCCAAAAGAAGAAACACATGTGGACTGTTTAAAAGTGTCCAGCATCCCCGCCACCAGGAAAAATGCAAATCAAGGGGGCTGAAAATCAAACTCATCCCTTTCTGAATGGCTACCGCCCCCAAATCTGACAGTAAGTACTGGAGAGGTTGTGGGGAAAGAGGAACACCTATCCACTGCTGATGGGATTGTAAATAAATACAGTTACTATGAAAATCTGTCTGGAGGGTCCTCAAAAAGTTACAAATAGAACTATCACATGACCCAGCTACTTCACTCCTGGGCAAATGTCCAGAGAACTCCGTATCCTACCACGGAGCTATTTACACATCCATGTTTATTGCTGCTCTATGGTAGGAACCAATTTACATGTCTACCAACAAAGGAAAGAGTGGTATGTTCGAAAATGGAATATTATTCAGCTATAGAGAAAAATGAACGCATGACAGTTACAGAAAGATAGATGGACTTGGAAAATATAATATTAAATAAGGTCACAAAAACTCAGGAAAAAAACCACACATTCTCTCTTGTATGCAGATCCTAACATATAACACACACATATGTGTATATATATATATATATATATATATATAAACAGCTATAAGTGAGGATGTAGTATAACATTTAGAAGAGAAAACAAGAAAAGGTAATAGGGAGTGATAAGGAAGAATGGATTGATGGATTGCAGAGTCATGAAAAGATATAAAGCTAACTGTTTTTCTAGTGTTAACTCTGCCACTGTTTTTCCTTTATTTCGTGCTGGGTAGCATATAAAGGTGCAGTTGATGATGAAAGTGTACGAGCCTAAGCTAAGCTTCATGGCATCAGAATGGCTATCCTAATTGTATGTTCACTAAGAAACATGCTGTGTGGGACTGGCCGAGTGTTTGGTGGCTCCCTTAAACTAGCTGTGTGACATTTTTATTTATGATTTAATTAGAGTAAAGTGACTTTATCATTCAAAATAGAAACCTTTAAGATGGAAATGTCACTGTAATTTTGTATGTACTTTCTTGTTGTGCCTGCTTCGCTCGCTCACCAGCAGCGAGCGCCCTAGCGTCCATATCATAGTTTCTATTTCCAACAAAAAGGAACCTGGGTTCCTTAGGGAAATAGTAGGCTACAGTTTCCAATCAGATGTACACGGGATGAACCTGGAACTTCTTAGCATGCCTGAAAACAAACAAGCTATCAAACACTAATGAGGAAAGTGCAGACGGCAGAAAAGGGACCATAATTGTAATGCATTGACTCATGTCACAGGTGGAACACTTTTTAAAACATAACAAACCTCATTAGTCACCATGGACGATAGCTAAGGCAACAGTACATACATGCATGCATGCATGCATACATACATACATAGTGTGTGTAGGTGTGCGGGTGGGTGCTTGTGAGCCATGGCTCATGTGTGGAGGTCAGAGGACAATTTGCAGCGGTTTGTTCTCTCCCACCATGTGGGTTCGAGAACCGAGCTCAGGTGGACAGGTTTGGTGACAAGCATCTTCACCTGTTGTACCTTCGGCGGTTCCGGTTTCTCTGTAAGAAGACGCTTTAGGCTTGGCGGTGCTTGCCTGTAATACCAGTAAAGGGGATGATGAAAAGAACAGCCTCAGCCGCATAGAGAATTGTGGGCTAATTTGATCTACCTGAGATACTGTCTCAAAGGACAAGAGTAGAAAGAGAGAGAGAGAGAGAGAGAGAGAAAGAGAGAGAGAGAGAGAGAGAGAGAGAGAAAGCCTGCTTTTTCTATTCAAACTGAACTTAGGGAGGCCAAACAATTGGTGATTATAGGTGCTTTTGTTGTTGTTGTTTTTAATGAAATGGTCCCATTAATAAAGGCAGAGGGAGTGGGTGGCAGACACAGAAAGTCACACATTTGTAGTTCTGTGTCACCAAGCAGCACTCAGCACTCTCATCCATCCACATCAAATCTACAAAGCGAAGAGTGATGGTTTTGTGGTACAGGATTTATTTTGGGGTGGTGACGAAAATGGTGTAAAACGGTGATGGTTGCATAACTATGAACATAGTAAAAACCACTGGATTACGCATTTAAACACAAAGAATAACAGCCAGGCCAAACTGTTACTGAAAAAAGAAACAGAATAACCAAAAGCAATGTGAGAGACTTAGGCTTTTTGTTTTGTTTTGCTTTTTGTTTTTTGTTGTTGTTGTTGTTGTTGTTAAGCTCAGGCTGGTCTCAAACTTCTATTCTTTGCCTCCATCACCTGTAACCCTAGTGCTGAGGAGTGTGTGTGTGTGTGCATTCCCACATTCATATATATACAAGCATGTATACAAGATAGTTGGTGTGATGACTCTGGTTGTTTTCAGTTTACATGTAAGCTGAAATGTTTATCATGTAAATATTCACATATTTAAGCTCCGTAAATAACTCCACATCCCACTGAAGGAAACATTTAGAAATGTTTAGCACATTAGTAGCAAGTTTGCAGATGGGAAGCGGCCTTTTTCTGTTTAAAGACCTTTGCCTCAAATTCTCTTAACTTTTCTGGTCAATCTCTAGCGTTTCCGTCTTCAGAACCGTGCGTACTGGAAGTGTGATGGTTTAAATGAAAATGGCCTTCCTAGACTCATGAATGTGCTTGCTTAGTCCCATTTGAAGGAAAGGATGAGGAGGTTTGGCCTTGTTGGAAGAGCTGTGGGCTTTAAGGTTTCAAAAGTTCATACCAGGCCCAGTCTGTCTCTGTCTCAGTCCCTCTGTCCCTCTGTCCCTCTGTCCCTCTGTCCCTCTCCCCCCTCTCTGCTGCCTGTGGATCCGGATCAGCTCTCGGCTACTGCTCCAGCACTGTGTCTGTCTGCTTCCTGCCATGACGATAATGGAGTAACCCTTTGAAACTGCATGCAAGGCCCCAGTTAAACGCTTTCTTTTTATAAGAGTTGCCGTGTCATGGTGTCTCCTCACAGCAATAGAACAGTGACTAAGATGAAAAGGTATGGCTTCATGTTCCCCTCAGGTAGCTAGGTATTGGGTGAGAATCGTCCAGAGAAACAGGTGTGTCCCAGTTATCTTCCCCTGATGGCTTGAGGCTAAGGGCTCCTTTGAGGGAGGCCTAGAGGCTAAACCCCAAGTGCTTTTTCTCTTAAGAGGCGCCTATATTAGGCTTTACAAGAAAGTTATCAACAATGACTAACGAGTAACTAGGACATCTATGAATTACTCTTGCATTCTTTTTCTTTTTGTCTGCAGTTGCTTTAGTCTAAGTTCATACTGTAAACTTTTCTAGGCCCTAGTTATCTAAACATAGTTTAATTTTGCCCATAGGTCTGCATGACTATTTGCTAAATACAGAATTATGGGCTCAAAATTATTTTTCTTAGCACTGTCAAAATGTCCATTGTTCCTAAGATGAAAAATTCTGATGTTGACTTTGTTCTCATTCCTTCCAAAGTATTCCTTTCTCAGTCCCTTCCTGGAGACTTTCCGATTTCTCTTTTTCTTAGAATTCAGACCTCTTTTCTAAATGGGCCTAACTGTATTTTTTTCTCTTGAGCGACACTCTGTGCCCTTTTAATTTGAAGACTTGAGTCTCCACTCAGGAAAATGACCCCCTGTAATTTCCTTAATAACATCTCCCTGTTCCCTAGTCTACCCCTATTATGCCAATATTGTCACTTGAGGATATTTCTGTCATGACTTGAATCTTTCCCTTTATATCTCTACATCTTGTCTTTTACGTTGCATCCTGGGAAAATCCTTCTGTTCGGTCTGCCGGCTCACTGGTTCACTCACTATTCAGCTATCTTCACTTAGCTCTCCAGACAAACTGTGAACTTTTAATTTTGGTGATAATGAGTTTGGTTGCCACGAACTCATTTGCATGTTATTCCGTTTTGTTCTTTGGTATCACCCGATCTCAGGTGATTAAATTAATTATGATTTAGCTAGTCTCTGTGGTATCCACATTTGTAACTGAAGTGTTTCTGTCAGAAAGTCCTCTTGCCATGACAATGGCCGCAAGACTTTTGCTCCAGTATTTGCTTGCTTACTTGTTTTAACATGCTACAAAAAAATTATCATTTTAAGTGTGCAATGAGTTGACAATACATACAGTCACTATGTTGTGTGATTATTGCCAAAAATCTATCTCAAACAGATACTGCACCCACTGAATTTTAATATCACCCAGCTTCTGGTATTCTCTATGATTCTCTGCGTCTATAAATTTGTCTGTTCATTGAGTACCTTCTATCAGTTCAACGGTGGGATATATGTCCTTTTGTGTCTGGTCTATTTCACAGACTGTAATATTGTCATTGTTAATTCATGTTGTAGCATGTATCACAATTTCATTCCTTTTAAAAGATTAATCTCTGTCTGGTTGGAGCACACCTGTAAACCCAGCACTTGTGAAGCAGGAGAATTGAGAGTACAAGTGAGACTTTGTAGCAATTACTCAAGGAACGAATGATATTCCATTGTGTAGTCATGCAACTTATTTATTTGTTCATCTGTTGATCCCACTTTTGGCTCTTACGAAAAAATATTACCATAAACAATTATGTTCGAATGGCTTTCATTCGAATGAAAGTCCCAGCTTTCATTCCTCTTGGGTGAAGACTCTGTTAGACTTTCTAGCTCACGAGGAATTCTGTGTTTAACTTGAAAAGAACTTTGTCTTGCTGCTGTCCAGTGAGTCTCTATTTTACAGCCAAGACAGCACAATGCTGGTTTCTGCATCTTCATCCTCACAATGCTTATTTCGTGTAAATATATATTTATGTTTATATAGCACTGTTGCAACTCTTATGTGTGTGAATTTCATTTGCATTTAATTTAATTTGCATTTCTCTAGTGACTATCCACTGTGTACTTTCTTTAGAGAAATATTAATTTAGGGTTTTTTTGGTTTTTTGTTTTTTGTTTTGCCCAGCTTTGAAGTGGCCGGTGTGTCTGACTATGACCATCACTGATTCATGCAAGTCCTTTATAAGCTCTGGATATTGACTCATTGCGTAGCAGGTATGTGATCTGTGTTCACATTTCCCACTCCCCCACCCTGGGGCTGAGTGTGGATTAAGGACACCGGATGGGAAGGGCTGCTCTGCCTGCAGAGGTGCTGGCCACAAGTTTGCCGGGAGAAGGTCTCCATCTTTGGTGCTCTATCTTCAGAAATTCTATCTCATATATAACTTTGGATAAAAGCCACAATCACTAGCAGAGAAAAGAATTTGATAGCTACTCCCTCTTGTGCGCTAGAACTTTTAGCTGCAGCTGTCGGGACACTTGGACAGTTGCACAGCTCTGGTGTTTTGGCTTCTCAGCCTTCCGCCCAGGGAATTGGCTTCACACAAAAGTTGGGTGCCACACATCTGCTTATTTTAATTTTGACACATTCTAGAGTGTTTTCTTCGGTGGGGGAGGGGACTAGCGTGTGCATGTGTGTGCATACATTATCACTTTCTTCCTTGAGAGTTATATATAAGTAATATACAAAATGCCAATCAACCTTGTCACTGGGCCACTCAGTACTGAAGTTTTCCCGTCTCTACAGAAGAGCCGTTTACCATGCAGTTGTTCATCTTCCATGCCTCCTGTCAGTCAAAGGACTGAGATGACTCTTGAGGTGGCCTGCGTAAGAACCCTAAGTGTTGGTTTTTAACAATGGTTTATATATGGAGTCCTGTGGTTTTGAAAAGCACATTCATTCTCTTTGATTTATATTTTTATGGTTTTATGGTGGCTTTTCTTTTTTGCTTTGGAAAAAATATATTTTGTATGTTGCTTGAAAATGTCAATCAGATTTCTATCTCTTTTAAACGTTCATTCCTGTGAATTACCCGAAGTGAAACTTTCCAATGTTATGTTCATCCTTATAGCGGATAATTGAATTTGGGATATTTATTTTGAAATCAACACTAACTCAACACAGAACACAATTCCTCTAATCTCTAGTGACAAGGGAGAAACCCAAGAGGAAAATATGGAGAAAAGGAATACATATGTTTTTGGTTAATTTTCTATTAAAAAATAAAATGGTATTCAGATGTGTAAGTTTAAGAAAGCTTAACCATTTGTGACATCTCCTAGTCTGCAACCTCAGTGAAAAGTACAAAAGAGAGATACAGCTAACAGAGGAAATAGGCACAGAATGTATCAAAATATGTGTGAGTATGTGAAGAGAGGAGAATGTCAGCTCTTGGAGATTGGAACCAACCCGAGTTGGTTATTGTGTAGGGGACAAACCAATTCAGTCATGGTTAGTTCTCATAATGTGTGGTAGTTCCACACATGTTAATTTAGTCGGCACTAAATTAATAAATACAATGCCCCTAGAGAAGAAACAGCATTAAGTCCCTATGAGTCTCTGGTCAAGTTTTTGTTAGCTGACCAATACGTAATTTTGGTTTAAGTTTAAAGACATTTTACTGACCACATTTTGTTGATTTGTGACCCATTGGCAAACAGCATTCAGAACATATGGGTCACTTCAAGCTACTTGTGAACATTATGCAGCCCTTCAGTTCAACACGGAGGGTTTTTTACACAGCAGGAAGTAGATGTCTTAGTTAGGGTTTCTAGTGCTGTGGAGAGACACCACGACCATGGCAACTCTTACGAAGGAAAATCTTTAATTGGGGCTGGCTTACAGTTCAGAGGTTTAGTCCGTTATCATCATGGTGGGGATCATGGTGGCACACAGGCAGACACGGTGCTGTAAAAGTCTCTGTCCAGCTTGGCAGGCAGCAGGAAGAGAGAGGGACACTGGGCTGGGCTTTAGCATCTGAAACCTCAAAGCCCACCCCCAGTGATGCAGTCCTTTCGACATGGCCACACACACTCCAACAAGACTATACCTTCTAATGTTAAAACACTAATCAGACTGAAAAGGACACCTGTTCATAGTGCAGGAACTGACACGAAAAATAGGCAGAGTCCTATTTTTCTATCCTCATCGGAGACTATGTTAAACTATCTCTCTGTGTCTTCAGATAACCCTAATGTTCTGTAAGTTAGTGTGACAAATAATGTTTATTCAAGTAGGTGGATGAGGGTTTACTATGTATCAGACGGATGGTAGTGTATTGCTTTCCCTTTAAATATACTATGACTCTTACCATTGCTGCCTGAAAAGGTGAGATCAGGTTGGGCTGTTAGGAGTGAAGCAGGGAGTGAAGGATGAAGATGCAAAATTAAGGGAGGAATGTTCCTGTTCCAATATGCATAACCTTAGTGGTGTAAAGCCTTGGCATCACTGTTACAAATCTTACTTGTTGCTACTGTTGTTACTTTCTTTTTTTTAAATTTTTATTTTTATTATTAGTTACATTTTATTAACTCTTACCCCAGCTGTATCCTGCTCCCTCATTCCCTCCCAGTCCCACCCTCCCTCCTTCATCTCCTCCCTGCCCCTCTCCAAAAGGAATCCTTTTTTTTTTAAGATGTATTTATTTTTTATTTATACAGTATTCTGCCTGCACACCAGAAGAGGGCACAAGATCTTAGTACAGATGGTTATGAACCACCATGCAGTTGCTGGGAACTGAACTCAGGACCTCTGGAAGAGCAGCCAGTGCTCTCAACCTCTGAGCCATCTCTCCAGCCCTGTTGTTACTTTCCTATGTTTCAAATCTCATTTGCTGTTACTGTTGCTGCTTTCTGGTATTGGTTTTCTTTTTTGTTTGTTTGTTTTATTTCAAGGCAGGGTTTCTCTATGTAGCCTTGGCTGTCCTAGACTCACTTTGTAGATCAGGCTGGCCTTGCACTCACAGAGATCCACTTGCCTCTGCCTCCCAGAGTGCTGCAAGTACAGGCCTGTACCATGGCCACCAGCTGGTATTGGCTTTCTTACAAGTATCTGGAACTTTATATTGACTTCCTGCTTTGGATATCTGAGTTCTGGGTTTGAAATGTTTCTAAGATAGAATCATACAAATAGCAACAGCAAAATAGACAAAGTTCTTGAGAACGAATTTCAAGGAGAGACTTGGTTCAGCTTCTGGATGGGTGCTTTTGGAGTTAGTTTCCCTGAATGCCATGTGGGTTAGTACAGGCTTTTCCTGTGTGATCTTAAACTTAGCCATTCTAGTCATCTCGACTGGATTCTTTGCAATTCATGAAGTTTGGTAACTCTGCCCATTATGAAATACTTGACCATCTTGATGAAAACTTCCCAGAGTGCTTCAGTTCCTTTTCTGAATGAATTCCAGTCTAGTTGTTGTAGATTCACGGAGGATTTCATAATCTTTTGATAAATTATTACTCTGTGTTTCTCTCAGATTATATAATATTCCATGTGTCTGTTAGTCTATTTCCAGGCCTTGGCTTAAGATGCTTTATATCTCCAGGTTTTCCTTTTTGTTTGTTTGGTTTTGGTCTTGTAGGCATAACTAATCTCCTAGCAAGCATGATTGTGTTCTGTACCATTCTTACTAAAAAATAGTGATTAAAGAAAACCTGATGCTTTTCAAAACATTAAATTAGTCTTAGTCATGTCTGTAAAAAAGATGTGTTAGGTCAAAGGTCACCGTTGTCTTCTCCTTCAGAGGTCCATTTTACCTTGAAGGGTCCAAAGTTTGTGCTTTATCAAAGTTTGCCATCTTGTGAAAGCAAGTGACATTAATAAATTAGCATAAAAGTGTATGGAATTAAGATTGCCTTAAAAAGGGCTGTAGGACCAATCTGCCTGTGTTTTCTCTAGAGTGTTGGTAGAAGCTTCATGATCCAAGCCCAGAGTCAGGCTTTACTGTCTCTGTGTCTTCACTTTATATATCTGTAAAGTGTAGGCGTCAGGCTAGATGACCTACCCTCAGATTTTATTTTATTTTATTTTATTTTTTAGGATATTTATACTGAATTGAATATGTTTCAAAACTAGCGAATTGGTATATGTCAATGGCCATGATACTCAGTAGGAATTTTGGACTTTTAAAAACTCAGTGTATGTTGAAAAGATGCCATTACAAAGTTGTAGGTGGAAAAAATGCTAAGACATAATATACTCCCGTAGTTATAATTTGAGCAGCTGTAATGTTGAGCCCCTGCACAAGGTCAAGAGCAGAAGAGAGGATTCTAAAGGCCCTTCCAGAGACGGTGGTTTGAGGCAGTACCAGGATGGAGCCAAGAGCCTTACATTATAGTAAGTGCTTTGCCTCTGAGCTACAGCCAACGCTTTGCTCTTTCCTTGTTCTGTTTTGTTTTTTTGTTTTTGGTCTTTTTTTTCTGCCTCCTTGTGCAGACCAGGGTGGCCTTGAACTTGCAGGCCTCCCACCTCAGCCTCCTAGGATTACAAGTATGGGTGGCTCCATCTTGTTTAGGATGCTCCCGTTACTGCTTACTTGCGTTAGGAAGTGGAATTTTGAATGTCACTGCACATTCCCTGTGGGCCTTTCCAGGAAACTAGAAGTGACCTAAGTTCTTCCAGTACCTAGGATCCTTTTCAGTTTCTAGAACTCATTTCCAGTTCAATGGCCCACATCTTTGGCCACTGGCCTTGCCAATTCCCTAGATTCCTATCTTCTGCCTCCTCAGATCGTTCCTTAGGCCCAGTCTTGACTTCTGACCCACGCTCCCCCCTCTAATACATTGGGCTTTGTGGCCAAACAGCTAGCCTGTGCCTTTATCTTATCATCACCCCCAGGGGCTCAGCAGAAAGCAGAAATAACAGTTGGGGTTAGAGGTGCCCTCTGCTGGCTGTTGAGGACTGAACCTTCATTTATTTATCGTGAAGTTAAGGTAAGAGGGCACGGGATGAAACACAAGGACTGCTGTGATTCTAAAGAAGCTTCGGCAGCCCACTGAGCTGTGCTTGGTTCTTCATGGCTTCTGGCAAACAGGAGTCTTAGCGAGCTGGGGTACCTGCTACCAGAGCACATTTGGCAATGTCTGGAGATTCTTTGGTTATCTGATAACCAAAAGGCTTGAGGGAGAATGGCCGCTAGCCCTTAATGATTTGAGACAAAAGAAAATGTTTAACAGTCATGCAAGGATCCCCACCCTATAAGAGGGGCTCTTCAGCTCCTGGAGAGCCAGCCTGACGTATGCCTAAGAGAATGGGAATCAGTGGGAATTTGAAGTCATAGCCAGGCACTGGCATGGCAGGAGGACCACTTGAGTCCAGGAGTCTAAACCCAGCCTGGGCAGCAAAGAGGCAGAGTAATGAATGGGTAAGTAACACAAAGAGAAACAGAGGGCAGGAACTGGATGCTCTTAGATATCAGTACAGCGATTCTCTCCCTCGAACGTGTAAAGCTTTTGGTGGTGTTGGAATTTCAGCATTAAGTTTCGGAATTTTATACTGTCCCTCCCTGGACAGGCTGATGGGGTTTGTTTTAGGATAGGAGCTGTCCGGAGTTTTAAGTCTTCTAGGTGATTGTAAGTTTTAACTAAATTTGAGAAGAGCTAAGCCCTTTCAAACCTTCATGCTTTTGTCGGAGGGACCAGGTTCTCTTGAAGAAAAGAAGGTACATGTCTCAGGTGACTGTACAGCACATTTCACAAGCAAAAACTGTAAGAAAAATAACAACAACAAACCCCTTCTTATGCCTTTTAACCTCCAACATTTTGTGGCTTTCTGGTTCTGTTGTTATTGCAAATTTTTGAATCTAGGACCTTGTGTTGTCAGGCAAAGTACTTTGCTACTAAGTCCCAGCATTTATTTTTCCCATTTATGTATGTATTTACTTATTTGTGTGTGTGTTCACACATGTAAAGGTCGAAGGGCAACTTGTAGAGAGTCCATCTCTATTTCACGTGGGGTCTCAGGTATTGAACTCAGGTCATGAGGCTTAGTAATAAGCGCCTTTACTCTTTAGAAGATACTCTTGTATCTTTTAAATAATACTTTCAAAATGTTTTCTAAAAAAAAAAAATGACACTGAAGAAAACCTCATCTCAACACTAGAGAAGTGTAAGGTAAACCTTGGATACCACTGAGAAGTTACTAGTATAGTTTCAAGACCGAAAACCCTTGACATGACAGGAGGGCGCAGAGCAGCTGCCGACGCTCAGACAGTGCAGAAAACACTTCACTGCTCAATTCTGAAACTGAACAAGGACTCACCTTATGGACCAGCAACCCCACTGTTGGGCATTTCTCCAAGGAAAAGGGAAGCTTATTTTCACGTAAGCCTCATACACAAACTTCGATGGCACCTTAACCCGTAATCACAAAATGAAAACAACCCGGGGTGTCTTTGAACCGGCAGAGGTCTAACTTCTCCGTTGTCTGTACCGTGGAGCAAGCACTGCTGTCATCATTTCACTCGAATCCCAAAGGGCGCGTGTTTAGGCTCGGTCTGCAGGTGGTATGAGTGGGAGGCGGTGGGACTTTGCGGGACGGGTAACTGAAAGTTCTCTGTCTTATTCACCGCACGTGTGTGAATGCGAGTGTGGTGTCTGTATTGTGGGCCGACAAGGGGGGAGTGTCCATGCCTGTGAGTGTGTGTTTGCAGAAGTCAGAAAAACCTTGGAGTGTCCCCCCCGCCCCCCATCACTGTCTACCTCATCAGTTTGACTGTGGGCTTAGTCTTAACAACTGAGCCATCTCTCCGGCCTACCTTGTTCATCTGAAAAGTGGTTTTCCACTGAGCGTGGGGCCAGGCTGGTGGCTAGCGATCACTAGTAACGACTACCCTTGGCTTTTTGTTTCAAACAGGTTCTGAACTCAGGTCTTCATGTTAGGTAGCAAGCTTTTTTATCCACTGAGACATTTCTCCAGGCCGTTTATTTATTTTTTTTTATTTTACAATTTTATTATTAAAATTTTTTTAAATATTTGTTTATGTGTGTGTGTGTGTGTGTGTGTGTGTATGTGTGTGCATGTGCGAGGTCTGTGTGCATGCGTGTGTGTATGTGCGTGAGCACACGCACACCCAGAAGAGGGCTTTGGGTTCCTTAGGGCTGGGGTTACAGGCAGTCGTGAACTCCCCTATGTAGGTGCTGGGAACTGAACTTGAGTCTTGCAGAAAAGCAGCAAGCACCCTTAACCACTGAGTCATCTCTCTAGCCCCTGTCTTATTGTATTTTATTTTTAAGTCTAGGTTGACCTTGAACTTGCTATGTGGCTGAGGGAACTTGACTCTCTCCACCTCCAAGGGTTTCAGATTTGTGGTACTGTGACTAGTTTCATGCAGTTCTGGGCATGGAATCCAGATCTTCATGCATCCTGGGCAGGAACCCTGCCAAGTTACACCATTGAGCACATAGGACTGCTTTTAAAAGCATTTCTTAGTAAGATTTCAAATGCCTCCTAGACGGCAGTTTCTTAGAAACAACTCTGACTTTTTTTTTTTTTGACGTGTTCAAAATGAGCAACCTTCCTGAGATTTCCAGTTTTTCCATTGTCTTTACCTTTTTTCCATGGAAAGTATTCCTACCCTTAAAGAAGCAGAACGATCTTATCTTGCATCAAGAGCCATCATGAGGTCCAAATGTGTGACCTGAGGGCAGTTATCTTTATGAAGGATTTCTTCCACTGTCCTCTCTGTCCTCATCCTTCTCAGCGGCCTTCACATAGACAGTTTTCCTCTGCACTATCTCCTCTCTTTACTGTCACACTGGCCATCCAGCTTGTCATTGCTTCCACCTTCCCTAGGAGATGGCTACCCACCTTTCTGTGGGACAACATGGCCTGCAGGAGGACGAGAGCTCAGCGGAGCTAAGGCAGTTGGGCTCTGCTGTTTGCTGGGATTTTTTTTTTTTTTTTTTTTTGGCCCCTCAGAAGAGGCAGATTTGAGCTCATTCCCCTTAGGGAATAGAGCATGTCATTTCTACTTTCTCTTACCCAGTTCTCCAACTCAGCATGAACAAGGTCATGAAAAACAAGAGTCCTTCCCTTCTCCGTATTGACCTCTGTGGCTCCAGTGATCCATCTTGCACAAGTTACGTTAATTAGAACCCTGCTGACCTAGCTTTCCCAGCCCGCTGTGTCCAGTTTCCCCTCCATTCCTGATCAATTTGTGAAGCTAAGGAAAGAGTAATCTCTGCCAGGTTTAGTTATGCATTTAGTAATTGTAATATTTTTCTCATTTTTGTTTATTTGCGTAATATCAAGAGTAGAGATCCTGTGACTTTGTACTGCCTTTATCTGGAGATCTGTTTTCGTCTGCAAAGACAGAGAGAAGGGCCAGTGGGATGGCTCAGCAGGCAAAGGCGCTTGCCTTCAGACCTGAATTCCATCCCTGAATCCTGAGTAAAGGAGGATGGAGGGAACTAACCCTACAAAGTTGTCCTCAGATTGCCACATGCATCATTAGGCATGCTTCTGCCCCTGACACACATCACACACACACACACACACACACACACACACACAATAATAATAATAATAACAGTAATAATAAAAGCAGGCTCCTCTCACGACAGAAGCAAGATTTAATGAGCCCTCCTGAAGTACACTCTAGCTCCACTTCTAAATCACTTTGAATGTAGAATTCTAAGATAAAAGGAGAGAGTATAATAATTTTAAAACTAATGCAGTGAAGGAGGCTGTGTTCTGCGCTGCCTGGACTTGTGTGGGTCCCGTTAGGAGTCATCCAGCAGTCTGCCTTGACCTACAGATAAAAGCTGGAATTAAGAGGAAAGTACACAGGCAGTGTGTTCTTCGATATTTTCTCAATTTGTTTCTCTCAGCGAGGATTTTAACTGGATCTGTGAGGGCTTGGATTATTTTTGCTGGTGATATAAGACAGGACTCAGCAAATGGTGTATCTCTGTGAGTTCAAGTCCAGCTTGGCCTACAAAGCAAGTCCAGCACAGCCAGGGCTAGTTATACAGAGAAACCCTGTCTCAATAAACAAAAACAAAACCCAAAACACACACACACACACAAAAAGGAAAAAAAAAACCCTTCATAACATAGAAACAATGGCCACTACATAATTAAATGATTTTATTTCGGTTTCACATGTGAAACAGCTCTGAAAAAAAAAAAAAGCATTTTCTAGGGCTAGAGAAGGCTCAGCCCTGGCTGCTCCTGTAGAGGATCCAAGTTCAACTCCCAGCACCCACATGACAGCTTACAACCCTCTGGTACTCCAGCCAGGGGGATCTGACACCCTCTTCGGACTTCTGCAGGCACTTCATACCCATAGTGCACAGATGTGCATGCGCGGAAAACACCCACCACATAAACTAAAAGTTTTTAAAATCTTTAAAGAAAGAAAACATTCTCAGAAAGCCTGCTTTGTTCTCATAATGAGGTGACCTGTGAGAACTGCCCTTGAGAATTCACTTCTGAGGAGAACCTCCATTTCCCCAGCTCTTCCAGCCATCACCGTAGACTTTTTCTCTCTGCTAAGGACACGCAATCCCCAAACTTCCCTTTTTACGTTGGCTTCCCGAAATCTTAAATTCTATCTTCCTCTCTACCACGTTGATGTTCACCCAGGACGGCAATATGCGCTCAACTTCAGGGGCTCTGGGGTAGGAGCTGGAGATGAAAAAATTCATCCCTGTAAACATGCGGCCTTGCTTTTAAAGGGGTCCACAGATTTAAAACCCCTGCACGCTGAACCCTAGCCTGGTGTCTTGAGAACCCAATGCTTTTGTTGTTGTCTTTTGTTTGTTTGCCTTGGGAAGAGAGGTTTGTTTACATCTAGGAAACAACAGTTAACTGCACATTAAGATTAAAACAAGCACACTTTGCAAATCACCACTTGCTTCCCTTATGTCAAATCTAAGCGACACCATACCTAGGACTTTCCCTAGAGGCTGAGAAATCACACACACACACACACACACACACCCTTACTAGCTCACATACGCCTGACTGATCCTGTGCCAGTTCAGATATTTACTCAGAGATGTTCTGCAAATTTCCTGGGAAGGATTACTCATTGACTTCAAAGGCCTCAGTAATCTGAATCCTCCACCAGTGAAGGGGTCGTTTGCAGTGGTACATGGACACGAGTCTCCGGTTCAGAAGGTGGTTGTGCGTGGGAGGAGCTGAAAAGAGGGTACCATCCCGTCCATCCTCGCCCACTCGGAGCTTACATTGGTCTCCGTGTCCAGCTGGTCTACACCCTTGCTCTTCTTCTTCCCCTCAGAAGTACCCTGTCACCTCTCCTGAGCCCTTTCCTGTGGGCACCAAATTCGTGGCTCTGGGTTAGGGACTGGCTTCCGCGTCTTTCCAGCTACCGAGGTTGTCCAACAGGTCGGAAATAGAAACGCGAGTTAGCCTCGCCACCTCCAGAAGCATCTCACTGATGCTTCCATTAGTCTCACCCCAAGAATCAGTTGTGCTGGGACAGACATTGTTCCAAGGCTGTGAAGAGTCCCCACTCTATTTGGGTCACGGCCAGTGTCCACTCTCTCAAAACCGTCCCTCCACCCTTAAGCCTGGGGCTCTTTTGTGAGTCGTTGGCACGGTCTGATTCAGTCTATCTACTCACTAATCTTCTTTCCTTCTCTCTTGGTCATTAGTCTCCTGCGGGCTGTTCTGCCAGAGAGCGCCCTGAATCCTCTATCTGTAAATGAGAAGCGCTCGCTGCACCCTTAAAAAGGGTGATTTCAACTGGAGGAATGGAGGGGAGCCCTTTGACTATAACTTTAAGGTTTCTGAAGGATCAGTTCCTTTTTGACCTTTAATTTTTTTAATTTGTACTTTTTTTTTTTTTATGATGTGTGTATGTTGGGGGGGACATGCTTGTGCCTGAGTACAGGCGACCTCGGAATCTGCATTGGGCACCAGATGCCCTGGCACTTGAGTTGCCAGCCGTTGTGAGCCACCTGACGCTGGTGCTGGGAACTGAACTCAGGTCCGCTGCAAGCACAGTCCACACCCAGAACCCCTGGGCCATCCCAGAGGCCCCTTGACTGATTTTGTTTGGTTTTTTTTTTTTTTCATTTTTGTTTGAGACGTCATCCTTCCTCTTGGGGAGTTAGGATCCCAGGCAATCTAGAGAAGGAAGTTTTGCTTTCAGTCATTTCAGTTTGCTCCTGGCTTAAGCACGCGGACTGTGTCTGACGGCCATGTGGTCTCGGTCTCTAAGTTAGAAGGGAGTAGCAGCGATCAATACCAAGCTGGTAAGAAAGGGCAAAGCTAAGGTATGTCCTAAACGTTGTTTGTTCCGGCATCTGTAATCCGTGTGGAGGTCAATGATACTGAGACCACCAGTCTTCCGTCCAACTTCCCTCCCTGTCTCCTCTCCTTATCTTTCTCCCCTACTCCTTAGAAGCCTAACTGCGCCTACACGTGATATTCCCTCCCAGTCACGACCCTCCTCCTGTGTGGTCTATGTCACTGAACTGCACCCTTCTGCCTGAACCTGACACCAGTGCTCATTGTTTAGATAAAGAGGACGTTGGTTCCATGGCCTCTCTAACTCGGCCACCCATCCACCTCTTTCATCCCTTCTACCCCAAGCTGGGACCACTCTCCCTCCCTCGCACAGTGGCTTGCAGTCTCCCCCTATCCTCCCCTACATGTACTCCTTCTTCGGGGCTCCCTTTCCTGGGGGAATCAGTTCATCCTCATAGCACAATCAGGGACTTGTCTCCATCTGTTCTCTACACAGGATGTTTATTTTTGTCACCATAAAAAGTAAACTCTTGGTAGGAGAGCAGAGATTGGCAGGAGAGGTCTTGGAACCATGAGGAGAGATGAACTGGACCTAAGGTCTGACTAAAAGCAAGTATAATGGCTGAAATCTGAACGGTGGGAAACTATGTGGGCTTGGAGGTTTAGGATGGAGTAACTATTGGCCAGCATTGTGCTCTAGGTTAATTAAATAAATCCCAGTCTCTGTGTGGTGACTTGGGTATACAGCTGGTTTAGGAATAACCGCTGCCTAACTAAAAGTTAAATCAATAATAAATATTAATAACCCACAACAAAAAAGTAAACTCTTTATTTCTTACTTTTGCTTCTGTGTCTTCACTGTAAAGCACAGGCCTAATATATAATCAATATATGATCTTTGACTTCTGTGTAGCCCAGGGTGTCCTCAAACTTATCATCCTCCTTCCCTGGCCTCCCTAGAGCTGGTATCAATAAATGTTCAATCAAATGAACTCTATGCTCATTCTTTCCAAAAGAAAATTGGAAATTTGAGTGTGTAACCTTGGCAAGACAAGAGGCTAACAAATATTTTTTTTGTATAGATTTTTAAGGCATGATTAGCATTTTCATGGGTCTTAATCCCCTCTCCCCCAGTTTATAGCACTGGCATATAGTATTGATGATATCTTATAATTGCAAAGTGATTTTTGGCTTGTCATTCTATAATCTGCACTGTTTTAAAACGAAGCATGTGTTTTGGGTTCCCATGGTGCTGATTTCACAGGGCCAGAATCGAAGCTGACTTTGCCAGGTCTTGTTATCTGAGGAAAACCAGAACAGTTTTTCCCGGGTATGCCAGTAAGGGTTCCAGAAGGATTAGGGGAAGTGGAGGCAAGCACCTGAAGAATCAGGAAGGAGCAGCAGCTGCACGTGCAGGGATCGTCAGAGACTGAGCTTCGAACCAGCGCCAATAGCCCCCACGAGATGCTTCGCCAGAGGACTTCACCTCTGAACCATCTAAGCTGGGCATTTCAATGGTGGCTCGTGCAAATGATGTAGAAAATAAAGAAAACCATTTGAGACAGGTTAATACTATGTAGCCCAAGCTAGCCTCAACCTAATCAATTCTCCTGCCTCAGTCTCCATAATGCTGGGGTTACACACATGTGCCACCATAGTCAGCTGATCTTTGGAAGCCTCGGGACACAAGCATGTTTCCGAGTCCTCTTATCCAGTTCTTCTAAAAGCCTATGGTGATATGGTGAGGATAGTCATGGACGCACATGATAGCTGAACAGCTGGCTCTGTGTATTAGGCACAGATCTGCATCTGTACTGATGAACACTCAAGATATATTTCAGGAGGCATTTAAAGTGTAACAGCATAGCCACGCTCAGATCAAGTAATCATGAAGAACAGAAGGAAGAAACCTGGTCAAGGGGGAGAGAAACTAATGTCATGTCACATGTCCTGCCTGAAGAGCGAAGCATCAGTAAGAATGAAGCTGGGCCCCGAGCTTTATAAACACCTCCTTGACTAAGCAGGGTTTATACTCTTGAATACCTATAAGATAGTTCTATAGTCTTGTATAGATTTTTAAAAAGAGTCTTTGTTAGGTAGGGGAGAAAATTGTGTTTTGCCTATGGACTCAGGAGTATTTTCCATGAAGAAGTTAACAACAACAACAAATATATATATATATGTGTGTGTGTGTGTGTGTGTGTGTGTGTGATGTTATGTTACTTCGGTATGTAGTATTCTTATCAAAACTTTATCTTTTCTTATATACAGTGTTATGGAGGCACACGATTAGAGTGTCTCCATCTTGCCTATATTTATAATTTATTTATTTTAATTCCTTACTGCCATAATCAGAACCCAAACATAGGAATATTGTCTCTCACATTATTTATTAGGGCTTTCACTAATTGTGTCTTACTGCTTTAAATGCTTTTCTCGGTAGCTTTCACTATAACACTAACATTATCAGATACTGTAATTAAACCCATACGTTGCCATCATCAGTTTGCTTAAAATTAGCCTCTTTTTGAGCAATCACTGTCATGCATTGTTTACTCTGCTGCCTTGGTCTCTTCTCATCCTTCTTTCAATGAGTTCATAGCTCGTGTCACCTCCTGCTTTCGCTGATGTCTGTGTGCAGACCAAAGGTGGTCAGGCAGCTGCCCTCCTGTGCTGTGCTGTCTTCACTCTTGTGGAGCTATCTCCCTGCAACTATAGGCCAAAATAAACTCTCCTCAGTTGCTTCTGACTATGGTGTTTTAACACAGCACCAGAAAAGTAGCTAATCCTGATTTTCATATTAGTGGCGAAACTGTTACGAGTTTATGATTTATTCTTTGATAGTCTGGCACAAAGTCTCCCTGAAGTGTTGAAAATTATATATATATATATTTTTTTCTGTAATGCATCAGAGATATGAAAATAACCTTAGTGTATTGAAGGGATATTTTTAGGTTGATACTTTGAGCTATAAGAATATATGATACTCAGCAATTAATTCATTAAAAAAGAAGTCAAGAAAACAGGCATTCTCCCCCCCCCAAAAAAACAATCCACAACAGACAAACAAAGCCCTAGGCATTAAACTTAACTAAATGTGTTACAATCTCTACAGTGAAAACTATAAAGCATTTAAGAAAGAAACCAAAGATAATAGAATATGAAAAGACTGTCCATTGAAATGGATCAGCTGAATTAATACCGTGAAATAGCCATATCATCAAAATGATCTATAGATCCAAAACAATCCCCATGAAATCCCAATGCCATTAATCACAGAAATGGAAAAAGGAGCCCTAAGATGCCTGTAGAGTTAGTAAAAAAAAAAAAAAAAAACCCTGAATAGCCGAAGTGATCCCGAGCCAGAAGACCAAGGCTAGCAGTATCACAACACCGGACTTCAGACTATAGAGTGCATAGAGATAAAATCAGCGTAGTTCTGGAAAAAAACTAGACATGTACATTGAAGTGTTAGAAGCCTCAAATTCAGGCCACACACTTACACTTATCAAATCTTTAACAAAGATTCAAAATCGTACTTTGGAGAAAATACAGACTCTCAACAGTGGTGACAGAAAAACAGGGTCTCTACGTACAGACAAAGCTAGACATGTTTCTCTCACCTTGTCTAATAATATATTAAGAATGATCACAGACCTTAATGCAAGATCTGAAACTTTGAGATTCCTAGGTAAGGCCGGGTGTAGTAATTTACACCTTTAATACCAACTCTTGGGAGGCAGAGACAGGCAGAAAACTCTGTCCTACAGAGTGAGTTCCAGGATGGCCAGGGTTACAGAGAAAGATCCTATGCCAAGCCCCTTGGGGAAAGAAAACCCCACCCACCCAACCCAAAAAGCTACTAGATGAAAGCACAGGGGAAATACTAAAAGATTTAGGCATAAGTAATGATTTTACAAACAGGATTCAAACAGTTCAGGAAATCACAGCAAGAACTGACAAACTGGATTTTATTACATTTACAGGCTTCTGCACAGCAGGAGATAGAATCAGTGGAGTGGGCACATAACGCCATTTGTTTAAGAGTGGACCCGATTTATTCCAAAGAGCTCTGGTGTCTCCTATTCTAATCTGAGAGATGTCAAATTTAAGTGTAATTCAAGAACAAAGGCCATCTTCTCTATGTATTGAACAGCACAGCAAATACGGTTTAAGAAAAAAAGGAATAAGGCACTTTCTCTTAATCTTTTACAGGAGTCTCACAAGGGAGAAAATTGTTTTTCTGGTTCCATCGATTCGGAACAACATACAAAGATACCATCAACTATTAATCTCTACCCATTGGTTACCACAAACATCCCTGGAGGAGGCTCTGTTTTCTAGGCCTGGTGTCTCCAGTGAATGTTCTCAGATCTGGTCACCACACCTCATGCACACATACCATTGTTCTGAGTCAGAGCCATGACAGACTCACAGACTGGTGGGGAATGTCACATACATGGAGGAGTCCAAAGTAGTAAGACTGCTCACAGGATTTTTCTTAAAGGTCAGTTTCTTCTGAACAGGTTGGATATACAGAATGTAAGCAGAATGAATTCATAGTTATAAATCATCTGAAAGCACATCACTAACTTGATGTCAAGTTAGATGGAAGTCTAGTTTGTAAAGGTAAACTTTAAACAGCAGTTCTCAGAAAAACCATCCCTACATGTCTTAACTACAATTCTATTTCAGTGAAAAAACACCACAACCAAGACAACTCCTATAAATAAATAAAGCATTTAATTGGGGGCTTACTTACAGTTTCAGAGGGTTGGGTCATCATCATCATGGCAGGACGCAGGCAAGCAGGCAGGCAGGCACAGACAGAGAAACACCAGGCCTGGTGTGAGCTTTGGAAATCTCAAAGCCCTTCCCCAGTGGCCTACCTCTTCCAACAAGGCCACACCTCCTCCAAGCAGGCCACACCTCCTAATCTTCCCAAATAGGACACCAGTTTGGGACTACACATGTAAATAGATGAGCCCAGGGGGGTCATTCTCATTCAAACCATAACCCCACACTTCTCCCCTCTTTTCTTTTATACCGTTTGAGCTTGTTCCTGTTAGCAGGAATGGAATTGGCTGGAAGATTCTAGTGATCCTGTGGAAAAGATAGCACAGAGGCTGTTGGGCTGGAAGTTTGGGAAAGCGTCCTTCTGTCAGGTTGCTGCCTGCTGGTGCCAGTTTAGGGAACAGCCTTACCAGCTGAGACCCAGAGGGAATACGTTGAAGAGAACACAGAGCCGAAGACATGCCTCCAATTAATGAGTGGAATAGCACTCACCAATGGCTGGCGCCTTTGAGGGAGTAAAAACATTGATTTTGGTAAAACGAATTTCTTAGGTTTTCCACAGGTGTTAGTGAGGGAAACTGAGAGGAATGCTTTTACAGACTTAAGATATGAATTACTTTACCAAGTCGTTGCTGTGCAGTTAATCCCTTGATCCTCAGGCATCAGATCAAAGCAAACCGAAACTACACTGAGATTCTATCTCATGAGTTCAGAATGACTATCACCAAGAAACTAAAAACAACAAATGCTGGCAAGGATAGGGGTGGGGTGGAGGACAATTTCTGCACTGTTGGTGTGACTGTAAATCTATCTGGCACTGTGGAGAGCAGAACAGAGGTCTTCCAAAAATTAAAAATAGAACTACCATATGATCCAACATGAGACTATAGCCCCTGCCCCAAACCAAAGCCAATAGACTATAGAGATACCGGTGTACTAATGCTACTGATACAGTATACACATCAGCCAAGGGATGGAATCATCCTGGTGCTGACCAAAGATGAGGGGAGAAAACACGTCATGTGTAAAATGGGACTTGCTTTTGGACCACCAGCTCCCAAGTAATGACACAGGGACCTTTTATATTTATTATTAAAACTTGGTCATAGCTTCGGCTTGTTCCCAACTAACTCTTATTGTAAATTAACCCCTTTGTATTAATCTACTTTCTGCTACGTGGCCATTACCTCTCTTAGTCCTGGCACTTGTTTCTTCCTCTATGTCTGGCTGGCGACTCTTCCTGTGCCACATTCTTTCCCAGAGTTCCTATCTCTGCCCAGAAGTCCCACTCTCTCTCCTGCCTTTGTTATTGGACGTTCAGCACTTTATTAAACCAATCAGAAGGCGAGGGAAGTGCATCTTCACGAAACCTTGAGACAGGTGATGCGTAGTAATGCCAAAGTCTGGCCTGTAATTCAGGTCTCTGCTAGTATAGGAACCAGCATTTGATTTCTGTACATACACAGATACAAAGACAATCTTTCCACAGTGCACACAACATCACCCCAATACATATGTGCACAGTGGAGTTTTATTTAGTTATAAAGAAGCATTAAATTATTTGTGGGAAAATGGATGAAACTGAAAATCATCATGTTAAATGAAACAAGCCAGCCTCAGGAAGACGAATATGACACCTTTTCTCTCAGATGTAAATGTACAAGGAGAAAAAAAAAAGGAATAATATCGGGGGTGAATATAATCAAAGTACATTATACACACTTTGTGGGAATGTCATTATGAAGCCCCTCACAAAGCCTTTGTGGGAAAGACATGGAGGAGTATTTTAATAGGCTGAGGAAATATACAAAATAAAGAGGTAGCTGGAGTTAAAGCTGGGGATGGCAAGGCAAACCTGTAATCCTAGTACTTGGGAAGCCAAGTCAGGGGGATTGCGGTGAATTCAAACCCATCAGGGCAACCAGTAAAGCTTTGTTTTACAACTAGTTTTGGGGTGTGACAACAGCTTAGTTTGCAAAGTGATTGCTTTGCAAGCATGAAGATCTGAGTTGCATCCCTCAGAACCCGCGTTTTAAAGACCAGGCATGATAGCATGTGTTTGTAGTCCCAGCACCAAGGAGGTGGTGACCGCAGATTCCTGGGGCTCATGGGCCAGCCAGCCTAGACTACACGGCCACTCTCAAGCCAATGAGAGAGCTTGTTTCAAAAACAAGGGGCGGGGCTTAGGAGATAATGCAGTTGGTAAAGTGCTTGCATTTTGGCTGCAGTCTCTCAGAACCCCATTAAAAAGGAAAAAAAAAAAAAAAGTCAGATGTAGTGGCTTGCGCTTGTAACCGCAGCACGGAGGCAGTGGAGACAGCTGGACCCTTGTTGCTCGCTGCTCAGCCAATTAATTTTAATCAGTGAGCTCTAGGTCAACGTGAGAGCTGTCCCCCCAAAACAAGGGAAGTGGTACCTCAATAACGGTCAGGGTTGATTTCCTCCTCTCTCTCTCTCTCTCACTCTCTCTCTCTCTCTCTCTCTCACACACACACACACTATTGTGTGACAGATTTCCTCTTGGGACTAATTCCACAAGGGATGTCCCCAGTCGGCTGCTAGAGTCCTGTAGGATTTCTGGAGAGCTACTGATCATCTGTCTGCTTTGGAATCCTGAAGAAGCCGGATTTAACACCTGTTGTAACAGGAGAGGAATTTGCCAGTGAGTGTGAGGGAGAGCCCGCAGGAAGCGGAGCTTCCTTCTGTCACACCCTTTTCTGTGAGCTTCCACCAGAAGGTGTGATCAGATTTAGGGTGCATCTCCTGACCTCAAACAAGCTAAGAACCCCCCCCCCCCAACACACACACAGGAGAGCAGCTCAGGTTTTAGTTGATTCCAGATTTAGTCAAGTTGACAACCAGGATTAGCCGTAGCAGCTGGCCTTGAACTTGTGATTCTTCTGCTTCGGCCTCAGAATGCTGGGATTACACTCATATGCGCCAATGACTGTATCTTTTAAATCATACATACATGATATACATAGCATAAATATATATTAACATGTGTAACACAAAAGTTACCACGTTAGCCCTTGTGAGAAGGCTGTTCTCACTGTTCTGATCAACCTTTCCCACCATCGCTGTCTTAGTCAGTGTTCTATTGCTGTGACGAGGCAGCGTGACCACAGCGACTCTTATAAAGGAAAGCATTTAATCGGGGCTGGCTTACAGTTCTGAGGTTTAGTCCATTGTCACCATGGCAGGAAGTATGGCTGACATGATGCTGGAGAATTTGCCGAGAGTTCTACACTCTTGATCTGTAGGCAGCAGAAAGAGAGCGTGAGTCAACAGGGCTTGGCTTGAGCTTCTGAAACCTCAAAGCCCACCCCAGTGACACACTTTCTCCAAAAAGGCCTCACCTACTCCAACAAGGTCATACCTTCTTATAGTGCCATACCCTATGAGCCTATTGTTATTAAAAGAAATGAGGCTGGTCAACCGATCTTCTATGCAAGAGGTTGATTAAGTGGGTATGGAGGGAGTGGGAAACAGGACATGGTGGGGAGAGAGAAAGAAAAGGGAATGGGGTGCCGAGAGAGAGAGAGAGAGAGAGAGAGAGAGAGAGAGAGAGTAAGAGAGAGGGAGAGAGAGAGGGAGAGAGAGAGAAAGAGAGTAAGTAAGAGGGAGACCACGTGTTGGGGTTGGCCCTTTAAGGGGCAAGGTAACCATGCCTTCCAGGTGTGGCCACCTGGCCAGCGACACATGATGACATCATAAATTGCTGGGTGACACAGGAGCAGGTTGTGTTCCAAAATACTAACACCTATGGGGGTCATTTTCATTCAGATCACCACACTCTCTACCACAAATGTCCACCCAATAGGCTGTTATTTCTTATTCCTGCCTAATCCCAACCTACAGCAACCCAAATCTTGTGTCTTTCTATGTTTACCAGTTGTGGATGTTTTCTATGCATGAAATTATAGCACATATGACCTTGGTGTTTGGTTTATTTTACTTAGCATGATATTGTTAAGGTTAGTCTGTATAGTTGAATATTTTCAGAACCCCATTCTTTTTTTTTTATTACTGATCAAGGTTAAGTTAACGATGTACCACGGTTAAGTTATTTTCATCTTTTGGCTATTGTGAATTCTGTCGCTTGTGACAACAGACTACAAGTATTTATTTGGTGCTCTGTTTTCAGTTTCTTGGGAAGCTACCCCCAGGGGTGGAAATGCTGGGTCATATGGCAATTCTAGGCCAACTCCTTCCACTCCACAACCCTGAACACTGAACTTAGGTCCTCCCACCCATGCTGGGCAGGTTTCCCATGACGAAACTAAACACCCAAGCCTGTGTTGAACCTTCGAGGACCCGTCACAGTGTTTCCCACAGTGGTTCTACTGTCTCATATTCCAGTGAACAACAAACAAACGGATGCCCCAACATTTACCTCTTTTTCCTCTCATTTTAAAGATGCATTTAGTTTTATTTTATGTTTATGAGCGTTTGCCTACATGTATGTGTGGGCATCACATACATGGCTACTGCCTGTGGAGGCCAGAAGAGGATACCAGATTCCTTGGCACTGACATGACAGATAATTGTGAGCCACCTTGTGGGTGCTGGGAGCCAAATCTCAGTCCTCTGCAAGAGCGGCAAGTGCCCTTAACTGTCATTTCTCCAGCCCCTTCGTTCTTTTGAAACAGAAAGCTAACCTTCGGATAAGTTACAAAGGTCTAAGCAATAAGGAATGGCCTGTAGCCGAGGTATTGCGTGTTTTCTTGCTTCCCTGTGACCCCTGATGCTTGATCCCAGACTCAAGCACATCTACGACTGCAGCCACGTGGGCTTGACTGTGCCCTCTGGCCACTTTCTCAACTGGCGTGCTACAGTCGGGTCATCCAGAAGGTAGTTTATCACAGGCACACCGTTTGAGGGTGCTTTGGGCACCGTCTAAGAAGGAAGACATCAGAATGACCCAAGGCAAAGGCATGGTTCCTTCTTCTAGACCTAAAGGGGATTTGGAAAGAGCAACTTCACAGGCCCTGTAGCCATTTGTCAAGAAACCCCCATGGTACCCCAACAGGTAGGGGAAACAGAAAAGATGCAACTCATCTTTTTCTATTTCTGAAGCTCCCAGGTAACCAAACCCAAACAAGCCATTCAAACAGTTAGCCTAAAAGGCAAACAAACACACACCCGTATCTGTTCCCCACTCCCCTGCAATGCTAACTAATGCTTCCTGTTGACAGTCTTTGACTGCTATCCTTTGTGGGTGTTTTGAAACTTTCATGTTAGTTTCAAACTTCATTTTTCGCATACCGCATTGCCAACTATAGAAAACGCTTCTATAGTCCAGCAGCTTGTGTTTCAAATTACTCACCCAGGGTTTGTTAACTTTTCTGTCTAATTTATGGGTTGGGTTGGTAGCCGAAGCAGAAGCCCAGGGTTAGGACCTGGAAAGCAACAGAAGACACATGACTCAGAATGTAGAATTTCCTGACAGAGGGCTGGCCCTTCAAGCCAAGAACCAAGACATTGCCCTAAAGTTATGTTAATTGATAGTTAACAGGATCTTAACTTGGAAGGAACTCCGGAAGTTACCTGCACACTCGACATAGTTGTGATCTTCTCCGCCATTCAGTGTATATACAGTTAGTTTGCTCTGAACCCAAACACTCCAAGAGCAGGACCCTAACCTTAACCCTTGAGTGACTCCTTTCAGGGTCTAAGAATTTCATTTCTTCTGAATTTTGATAGTAGGTTTTCCCACTCGTGCCGGGGAAACAAGCAGTAGTAGGTAGTAGAAAGAGATTTACAGCAGTCTCCACCCCCCTGAATTTTTGTGGAGCTTTTTGAAGAAAGGGGCCAGTGCACTATTGAAATGGGCAGCCGCCATGGAAGGAACCAGGACTGAATGGTCAGCGTTAGACTCTGAGATGTAAAAGTCGGAAGGGAACCGTGGGCTGGGTGCTTTCACCGTGAGACAAAGAATGAGGGATGATTCACTTAGTGTGTGATTTAATTTGTAAAGTGGAAATAATGGGATGGAAATTAGCTTTTCTTTCTGAGAAAATGAAACAGAAAGAGATAAAAGCTAAGTGACTACAACATTGGCGTCAATAACAGCAGCCACAAGAAAGCCAAACCCGTTACCAGCAAAAGCTGAAGCCTTCTTTTATTTGGATTTTGGAATCATTACTACCCCCGGGGGGGGGGGATAGTTTTTTAATTGAGTTTGTGGTTCCCTTAGAATTGCATAAGTCGCACTATTAAATTAACTTTAATTTTTAGTTATTTTAATGTTACATGGTAGCTAACTACATGACATATATAACATAACATATAACTAATATACGCTTCCAGTCTTTATGTTTACAGCTTTTTAATTTTGGGGTTCAGAACAGAACTGGTGGTCGGTGAAGGGATATTCTGCTTCAGACATGGGTTTCTCTCAGCCTGCCTAAACAGCCTGGGGTTGCAAGCTCAGCTGTTGTGCTTTCCGAAGGTCCTGGATTCCCCTCTGTGGTCAGGGCATTTGTTTTGCTTAAGATAAACATAAACTTGACTTAATGTGTATGTCTGTTGAGGCAGTAACGTTTTATATTTCAGGGAAGTTTAAACGTAATTCTCACTTCACGCTTCAAAGCAAACACTCCTGCGGCCTTTGTTTTGAGAATGGCTTGTTACAGAGTTAGGAGGAGGGTGAAGATGCTGTGCCCTGAAGTAGGGCTGGTGGAGGAGGTGGGCGGGGGGAGAAGATAGGAAGAAATTCCAAAGCTAGAACTTCTCTCCCCTCACCCCCCAGATGTGGGCTTTGTAAGAAAGGCTTTCTGAGGATTGCTGGGTGACCTGAGGTTACCATTGTTTCCCGATTTTCCATCACTTCTCTCTGGTGGGGGCCCTTGCCAGGCCATATAGGAAGAGGATGCAGGCAGTCCTAATGAGACTTGATAGGCTGGGGTCAGGTGGTGGGGGAGGAGGGCTCCCCCTTTCTGAGAAATAGGGACGGGAAATAGGGGGGAAGAGGAAGGAGGGTGGAGCCAGGAGGAGACGAGGGAGGGGGCTACAATTGGGATGTAAAGTGAATAAATTATAAAGAATACATTTAACTTAAAAAAAAATGTCCAAAGGGGGGGGGAAGAAAAAGAAAAACAAAAGCAAAAGCAAGGCTTTCTGAAAAGGATGCCAGAATCGTCGGTGCATAATTCTGGTGATGGCTACTGAAGGGCAGTGTTTGTGGCATATTCTAGGTTGGCAGAGAGCAGTGCGATCAGCCTCTGGGACATCTGAGTGACAGAAGGGCCTTTCTGGTGCATCTTAAATCATACCCAGCTGATGACATTAGTGTAGTCTGGTGGTTTATTAAATGAGTGATGCTGGAGCTTGTTGGAATTTTTGAAGAGCAATGGAGACCAGAGTAGCTGGATCTGATGGTGCTTGCCTGTAATCACAGTTGAAGGACAACTGATGAAGCTACTCAGAGAGTTTGAGCTTGGACACAGAGCACGATTCTATCACAAACAAACAAACAAATGAAAACAAACAGCAAAAAAAGCTCAATGACATGATATGCTCTTATGAAGAAATATGAGAGAAAGGAGAAGACACCATGATTCAAATCACTGAAATCCAGATTATTAAAGACTATTTTGAACAACTGTGTGCAAACACATTTTCTAACGCAGAAGAAATGGACAGCTTCCTGGGTAAATACACTTTACTAAGATTTAAGAAGAAATAGAAAGTCAGAACAAACCAGTGTCAAGTAATGAGAATGGCTCAATAGTAAAAATGTGTCCCGGAAAGCTTGACTCCCAAACATCTAAGGAAAACTATGCAGCTCTTCTCAAATCACTCCCGAAAGCCAAAGAGGAAAGAATTCTTCCAAACTCATCCTAAAAGGTGGCAATCATCTCAATATAACACAACCCCAACGTGCCCATTTCAGACACGGACATAACAAAAATAAAAGACAGCTACACTCCAATGTCTGTGATGTACATAGTTGCAAAATGTGTTCATAAGAGACTGACTTTGTCCCCCACGGGGACACTGATGTCCACTCACTGACGCTATATTAATGAGGAAGCTAAGGGACAGTAGTTCACTCTTACATTAGGGTTATCGGATGAACAGTGTTCTGTTTTGCCCAGGATTGGGGGATGTCCAAGGTACAGAAAGTTTGATGGCAACAAGGGAACAATTCAGAAC
Source organism: Meriones unguiculatus (assembly GCF_030254825.1). Taxonomy (NCBI): domain Eukaryota; kingdom Metazoa; phylum Chordata; class Mammalia; order Rodentia; family Muridae; genus Meriones; species Meriones unguiculatus. Next base: position 45,579,028 of record NC_083349.1, read on the forward strand.
AAAATACAGTTGTCTAATAGAACATCAAAAGTGTACATACTTAAGGGTTTTGTTTCATTTCAACACTTGAATAAAATGTGTAATGTTCACATTTTATTTATTAATCAGGGGAAACAATCCTTTGTAAAGAAACATTCATTGTTTCTTTACAGTGAAAACATTCTGTCACCTTTGAAGTAAACAACCATCTTATCATCTAACTATGGTCTGATTTATCTGTCTAATCTACGTAATCTATGGTCACCCTAGTCTGCAACATCATAGCTCATATGTCTAATCTAATTACAAATTAGTGCCTGTTAATCGAAATTGACGCCCCCTCCCTACCGTCTACTGTCTTGATGTCTGAGTCAACTCCTGTAACCCCAACGTTGTAGGCAGTGTGTGTGAATGGGTATATGAGGCATTTGTCTTCCCCATTAACACCATGATCTCCAGTTCCATGTTGGCACAAATGAAAGGATTTCGTCTTTTCATTGCTAAATAGCATTCCACTGAGCATATATACCATATTTTCTTGATCTATTAATCAGTTGGTAGGTACTTAGTCTCTTCCCATTTCTTGGTCTTATCGATGATGCTGCCATAACTCGGGAGTTTGGAGTGTCTCTTTGATATACTGATTTTATTTTCTTTGGAGATATACCCAGTGGTTGCATTATCAGATCATAAATAATAGTTCTATTTTCAGTGTTATTTATGGGTCTCCATAGTGTCTTTCACAACGGCTGTACAAATTTACATCCCTATCAACAGTGTGCAAACGTCCCTTTCTCTTCACATCCCTCAGAGCACTTACTGTGTTTTCTTGTTGCTAATCAGCAGTCTTAATAGAGTGAGGTTATAGCTTTTGTGGTCTTAGCTTGCAATTCTCTAGGGGCTGGTGATGTTTCATTTCCTCCCCATATACCTGCTGACCATTTCAGCGTGATCTCTTGAGAAATGGTCTATTTCCCATTTTAAAATCAGACTGAGTGAGGGTTTTGCTGTGGACTGGTGTGGTTTCTTTCCATCTTTTGAATATGAACTTCTTTAAATAAGTGAACAACTAGCCGTGTTTGGGTGTTGGTCTATTATCTCACCAAGATAAGAAAGTCCTGATATCATCAGAGAACTCTCAGATGCAGTTATCAAAATAACTGTTACCTAACTAAACTTCCCTGGCTGAAACCACAAATATGATGTTGCCAAATTGTAGCATAGTGTGTGACAATAATATGTTATATTTGCAAATACCTTCCATTACACAATTTTTTTTTTCCTTTGTGCGTTACTGGCGGCAGGGAGAAACCAGAAACCATGGCTAGCTGTCTGAAGAAGGGACACAGAGGGAAGAGTCAAAGCCAACATTTCCTAATATCTGCATGTCAAGTGTGTTAGATGGGTTATTTACATTTTTTGGTTCTTTTATGCCACTTCCTCATTAACAGCTGAAGCACAAGATGGCTGCCTGAGTTCTTATCTGAGCTGGGTCTTGAATGCTTCAAGATCCATGCACTGGCCTTTCATTTACCGCTTGCTTTTAAGGGTTGGTGTAGTTTTCCAGACATCTGTCTGGGAAACTTGTGGAGTTATCAGCCTTTCACTTTAGAAAGAATGTTCCACACAGATGGCCTTTCTAGCAGACGTTTGCTGTTTTTGAAGACTGGGAGTGAGGCTGTTCCCAAGGAGAGAGTGATGTGGCGTTGCGGTGAGGGTCTCAGTGTGGAGGTGGACACCCCACTCAGAACACTGGACCTCTGGGATCTGGAGGAGACAGTAGGCGACAGTATAGAAAAAGAAGTGGGAAGATCCCAACCATAACCTCTATTTCAAAATTCTGGGCACAGCCAGCCCCACCCTCAAAGGGAGACAGTTGCTTCTTCCTCTTTCTCCTGTGTAAGGTAGTTAGTTCCCTATTCTCAGAACTCAGAATCTCAGGTTCAAGAGCGGCTGCTCAGAGGAAACTGGGGATGGACTGATTTTAGGGATACCCGAACCCCTCTGCCTAGCCCACCTCTCCTCATTCACTGGCTCTCCCCAGCTGCACCACAGGGCAGCTTGTATCCTCGTGCAACTCTGTATTTAAAGTCTTTTAAAAAGCATGTCTCCTTGCATTGTCCCCTGGTAGGTCCGCTTCTGTCCTCGAATTACCCAGTCTGTGTGTCCAAACTGAGTTTGATCTGACATGTGCTATTGCTTTTGGCTGGTTGGCTAAGTTGGTTAGAGCCCTCTATATCTTTCATGATTTTGGATCAGGTTAAATAAATGTAGGTAAAATATTCCCAGGAATTTTTTTTTTTAAAAAAAGGAAAGTTTTGCCATTACTCTGACTCTGTTTTTTTTAAAGAAACATTCCAAAGAAACAGGAGAGTGTAACCTTGTGGGGATAAGTGCAAAACCATAGGTCAACCCACTTCAGCATCCACATAGGCTGGGTCCTGTGGTGCATGCCTGTAACCCCAGCGCTTGGGGAGGCAGAGACAGGCAGATCTCCCTGAGTTCAAGGCCAGCCTGGTCTACAAAGCTAGTCCAGGAAAGCCAAGGCTACACAGAGAAACCCATAAACCAAACAAAAAACAACAGAAACCAAAATATCCACATAAAACCAGTGGCTGTATTTTTTAATTGATCAGCAATAACTTGGAGATATTTCATAACCTTCATAGTATAATAAAGTGCTTAGGTACTGAAAAAAATGAGGTCATCCTACACGAGCAAACGTTCCATCTCAATCCTTAACCTTTAAAGAGTAAAATTAAAATGAGGTATAGTTTTCCTTTCATTCATTCATCTGCAAAATAAATAGCACTCATAGAAATATTCAAATTCAGTAAGCACATCCCACACATTAACAGTGGAGTTAAAGACATCCTTCCGTACAATTAGCAGGATGAACCAAGAGTTTTTAAAGTATTCACACCCCTTTGCCTGATAGAATCTTCTGAGAATTTATGCCAAAGAAATAACATAAAGATTAAAGAATCTCTGACTAAAGTTGGTCCTCAGTTACTGGAAGGTTGTTTGTAATTTTGAGAAATTAGTCATTCAGCAACAGGAAATGTTAATTAGATCATGGCTCAGCTGCTCAGTGGGAAATTGTTTAGCCATGTCAATAATGACTGGAAGAAAGTACCATCCAGATGGCCCGTGTGGGAACATGATAGGTAAATCTGAGATATAAAAGAAAAGAAAAAAAAGAGACTCTAGTTTATAGCACTTTTAAAACAAACAAACAAACAAACAAACAACCTAACCTTACAGTGTAGAACCTGATATATAAAAAGATATGTATAGAATTATTCTTATGGTAGACAACAATGTGTTCGTTCTTTCTTTTCCTTCCTTCCTTCCTTCCTTCCTTCCTTCCTTCCTTCCTTCCTTCCTTTTTTTTAAAAAAAAAGATTCATTTATTTTATGTATATGAGTGTTCTATCTGCATTTACACCTGCCAGAAGAGGGAATCAGTTCACATTATAGATGGTTGTGAGCCACCATGTGGTTGCTGGGAATTGAACTCATGACCTTTGGAAGAGCAGACAGTGAACCATCTCTCCAGCCTTCCTTCCTTCCTTCCTTCCTTCCTTCCTTCCTTCCTTCTTCCTTCCTTCTTTTGGATTTTCAAAACAGGATGTCTCTGTGTAGCCTTGACTGTCCTGGAACTCTGTAGACCAGGCTGGCCTTGAACTCTGAAATCTACCTGTCTCTGCTAGGATTAAAGGTGTGTGCCACCTGCCTGGCTTCACCCCTGGCTTTTCCTCTGGGTGCTGGGGACCCAGACTCAGGTCCTCAGGTTTAAGCCTCTTTATTAACTGAGCTACCTCCTCAGCCCAGTTTTAGAATGTTTTGATTGATGCCTTTCTTTCACTTTCTCCCCAGCCTCAGTATGAAATATTAACCGGTATTTTTGTCCTGTAACACTGACTGCTTGCATGTACTTGATTGTTTGAGCCAGCAAAGTGCCTACAGTGCGTATTATGAAACTAACAATTAATATAAAAATTATACAAAAACTACCAGTCAATAGTCACACCTATTAAAAAAATGTGATATATTTAGTCAGCTGTTGTTACCACTAATACTGAGTGAACGACCAACAACTCCAAAATTCAATGGCTCAAGAAATAGACATTTATTTTCCTAGTTTGTGGCTTTGTGGGTAAGCTGGAACTTCTCTGTTTGTGTTGCAAGAAAGCTTGGCTTGTACCGGTGCTTCCGGTTGCCACCAGACTTACTTCAGACAGCCTGCTTCAGAATCCCACAGTCTTCTCCCCGTTGAACACCGAATTCAAGAGGTCAAGCTGCATTACTCCTTTAAGACCTGGACCCGTGACTGCTATCATTCATTGGTTAAACAATGTCAGGCAAATAATCGTGTCCTGTATCAGTCGCATAGAGACCTAACGCTGATATGAAGAAGAGCACATGATGGGGGGTGAGTGGGATAAGCCTGTGATCTCAGAATCTGGGAGACCGAGGCAAGAAGATAGAGAGTTCCAGCGAAGCCTGTGTAATGAGATTCTGAGTCAACGGAACCAAACCCCACAAACAAAAACAGAAAAAGGAGTTCGCGTGATGGAAGGGAAATTCACTGAGGACAGTGATCTAATCTACTGTGCAATGAGCAATAAGCAAACAAATTGGCTCGACTAATTCAAAGGAAATATCTAATGGCTTGTAGAGCAAGTATTATTATTATTATTATTATTTACACATGTAGACACCGTCTTAATTTTCATCTAAGCCAGAGACAATATAATAGACTAGTTCGGTGAGTGTACATTTATTTTAAAGAGCACTCATCTCACTAATATTCTGATGATATTCACTGACTTTTGTCTAAGCCAGATTTCTAGTCAAGTACCCATGAGCTTAAGTGTGGGTGAAATTTATTTTGGGCCCATGCATACCTATCTACCCCCTCTCTCCCCACATTGTTTTCAGGGACTTTCAGGGAGTAATAGACTCTGAAAGGAAATCACCTAATAGGAGACACTCTTTGGTAAGAAATGGTGACTCAAGAGAAGACATTCCTGTGGCTTCAAACCTTGTTATATTATGGCTCTCCTAACAAAAAAGAAATGGTGTGTGTGTGTGACTTTTAAGGTTAAAAGTTTAACCCAAAAGTTCTGTTTAAAATTTTAAAAATGAATACACTTCATTTTAATTAAGTTTACACTTCATTTAAATTAAGTTTTAATTTTTTTTTCTACTTTAGTATAAACAGTAAAAGAATGACAAGGTCTGGGTGCAAGCTGAGTGCATTTATTTGATGATTAAGTTAGAGGGAGGTAGCAGAGGATGTACACCAAAGCTTTTGTTGTCAAGACTCAGGTTAAAATCGGATGGATGCATGAATTCAAGGGATGGTCAGGATCTGAGAACGATGTGGGGCTAGTTTTACCTCAGAAGCTTTGTGTAGCTTTGCCTGCATGAGGAAGTCGGGCGATTGAAGTGCAAGCATTTGGAATGCCCTGTTCTGTTCTCACGGCTTCTTTCTGAAGAGCGTCTGTTGGCTTGAAGAGCAATATCTAAGTATCTTTTCCAAAGGAAAAAAAAAATTACACTCAGATTAACTATAATTATCCATGATGGATGAATGGACAAAGTACAGTGTTTTAGAACTCTTGTTACGTGGCAATCTGAATTAAATCAAACGAGAAAAAGTCATCAATATTCACTGAGCAGACAAAAGTAGAGTCATTATTAGGCCAGTGATAGTAATCATTTTTTATAATAAAAAGACTATAGAAGATTTAATTAATTATTTTTAAAAAGTCACAAAAATTAAGTTTATGGGTTTGTAAAAGTCAGTATCCAACATGAAATTGGGAACAAAAATGCATTAGTACCACGGGAACAGTTTTCCCATAACTTAATTTTTCAAAATGCATTCATATTCACTGTTGTCCAGCCACATGCCACTTTGTGATTGGGCTTGAGCTGAGGAATGGGCCCCTGGCTCTTTTGTTGTGAGAACATCATCCTAGGTACTTACACAAACTAAGACAGCTCAAACTCCAGGCAACACGGCTTATCAGACCACAATCGCACCCCATCAATGACAAAAACATCACTGTGGATTCCTGCCTGTGTTGCAGTTCACAACATCTTGTAAAGCTTTTTAACAGACATGTTAGAGCTCTCTCTAACAAAAGAAAGGATGCATTCTCTGATTAAAGTCACATAACTAGTTCATATCTGGGATATAAGTAGGCTGTGCCCACCCGGAAGGCACCCACCCCTTGACTCGTGAAGCCCTGTGAGTGCTCTGAAGAAGTTAGGCTTACACAGTCTGACCATGCTGCAGGGATTCAGCACTCATTTTGTTGTTATGGCTCTAACGCAGCTTACATTTGTAACGAAGCCATTGTTTGGTTAGAAAAATACACTCCAGTGGTAAGTAAAAAAGATGGGGAAAACACTATTTCTGCCTCATGGGCAATGGTAGGAAGTTTTACAAGTGTGAACTGTATTTTCAAACGTTTTGTCATTTTTCTCTGTCTGTCTGCCTGCCTGCTTGTGCAGTACCTGGACTCTCACTTGTTTCTGTAAAGGTTATGTGTCAGTATCAATAACTTTTAAAACCTTCCAAAATGTCAATATCTAGAGGCAATTGCGTGCTTCCTTTTTTTTTTCTAATTCATAGGCTTTAAAAACTCTATTATGAGAATATTTACATGGCTGAGATATGGACTTATCTGCATAATGAATTCATATGTGCTCACTACCTAGATTCTGCAATTGGCCATTGATCAGCTTTTCTAGTTTGTCTGTTTATCTACCGCACTCTCTGTTTGTGTGCCATCTCCCTTTTTAAGGTGGTTCAAGGTGCGTTATAGACACCAGCATATTTTATGTAGATCTTCAGTATGCATATTGCTAATTAGAATTCGGTGTTTGGTTTTGGGTGAATGGACAACTCAAAGTAGATCATTCCTTGAATTTCTCCAGTGCATACATTTAGTAATCCAGCCTCCTATCAAGATGGAAAAAAAAAGTCCCATTTTCCAGGAAGTTGACTTAATTTCCTCTTCACATACCCATTCCATAAAAGGCAACCATTACTCTGTCTTTGAACACAGCTAACAATGTAGTTGAATAGAATAATGTTCATTCTCACTGACCTTAATAGAGCCAGTGTTTTAAATCTGGGCATCTTGCTGTCTTTATAGCACTATCTTTTGGCCATTTATTCTTGTGCTGATGGCGATCTTTTTTTTTTTTTTTTTTTTTTTTTGCTATTTACTTATTTATTTGAGATGGAGATCGCATTGTATCACCTGGATTGGCCTCTAACTCTTGAGCTCCAGCAACCCTGTTTCGGCTTCATAAGCTGCTGATACTTTCAAGCATGTGCCGCTTGTCACGTGACTCTCAGCCAGTCCCCTTTTGAGCTTGTGTCTGCTCAGGTCCAGGTCCTCAAATTCCTTTATATTCGTAGGAACCTTTCCCCATTGATCGTGTTTGTCCTCATTTCCAGTCTCCTTCTTTCCAGGCTTCTCTGTCCTTGGGTCGTCTTGTGGGATGGAACCCAGGGCCTCCAGCATGCTAGGCCAGTGCTTTATCACCAAGCTACACCCTCAGCTCTCTGTTTCTTGCCCTTAGTGTTTCCTTTGCCCCAGGCTCCTATGGTCAATATGTGTACTGTTAACTCCTTTCAACTAAAGCTTCTGGGCAATAGCCCAGCCCCAAGTCAAGGAACAAAGGGAATCCTTTGTGCAGGTCTTGGGGGAGCTGCCAGAGGCTTAGAAAGCATCGCCACAGTGTTTGAGTATAAGGTTTGTAGTGACGCCTGTGGCGGTGGCATCATCGCCTGTGCCAAGAGTGCCTACTTCGTGCCCACTTCACAGTCCTGGTGATGGTTCTAAGAGGTGGGCAGTAAACCTCAGTCTCTCAGCACAAAGGCCTATCTCTCACCAAATTGCCTCCTGGTTGTCATGAAGTGTTCAATTAATTTACAAAGCTCTGCAGGAGTTGATTTTAAGCATATGTGCCATCTTCTTGCTTTCGCAGAGGGTCAGGGCTTGGGAGTTCTCTCCTTCGACATTTAGGGAAAATAATTTTGGTTGCTGAATAACATTCTACCTATAGAGGTATCATAATTTATTTATTATTTCCCCAATTTTGAACGCTTCTAATGTTTAAAAGATTTTTTGATACTTTAGATAAGACCATAATGAACATCAACAAGCATTAAGCTTTTTACTGATTATTTTGATTCTTTCTTTAGGATGCACTTTTAGAAATATAGAAATATAATACTATTACCAAATTGTGAAAAGGATTATATCTCTTTGTACTTCAATTTCTTAACTAATCTTAAATGTTGAATTTTCTGAAATAGTTCTGCCACTGGTAAACCTTATGAGGAGTAACGTATATTTTAACTTCTCAATGTTTTAAAAGTTTCTTTGTGGACTTGGGGAGGGGCATTTGTGAAGAAGGGAGAGGGAGGGTGGGGCTGGGAGGGGAGGAGGGAAGGGCTTATGGGGGGATACAAAGTGAATAAAGTATAATTAATGATAAAAAAAACAGAAAAAAAAGATTAATGTGCAAACTGCAATGCACATTAAAGTTATGCTAGAATCTTTTGAAACACAGAACCTGTCAGCCATTTCTTGGGTAGAGTATGAGGTCACATTTTTCTTTTAAGTCCTTAAATTATTTCTTTACTATTTACCTTCACATCACACTGTGAACTGAAGATTGGATGGTTAAGCCACAGCAGAGCTCTTGATTTTTAACAGGCAGGAAATCAAGTGTGAAAAATCCTACTTTAAAACACATGCTACTCCAAAAGGATCCCCACCCATCTCCCCCCAAAAAGGGAAGTAAAACTAGATCTACTGCCAGAGGCTTTGTGGAGGAAAAAGAAACAAGAAAACAGAAAACCCCAAAACCTAGAACACCAAAACCCACCATCACCAGCAGCAGCAGCAGCAACAAAAAAGCAGCCTCCAGAGCCCGTCTCTTTAACGGATGTGCTGAAGTTTAAATTCCCATAACACATCAGTGTTAAAGATAATCTTTCAACTGGAAAGGCAGCATCTGCAGATGTGCAAGTCTGCTACGGATATGTCGCTATCTCTGCAGAAATACCACGTGGCGCACGAGTGCGTCCCAGAATGTCTTTCCACGTTAAGTGGATATTTGTCAATACTTTCCTTTGTCCATTAGGCCAATTTAAAGGTCACTGTTATTCTGAAAAAGTACAGCGCGTTGACAGGCATTCGGATTGTATTTTATCAAGGCACCGGGTACTTCATGATGTGCTTGGTACCTTCAAAACAAAGAATAAAATGCTGTGAAAATGCATTTTCCGTCAGCATGATTGAATGCTACAATCTGTGTGCCCACACATTATTGTCATTGATGTCAGAGAGGAGCTTTCCTTTTTGCCCTCCACTGGCTGGAAGAGTGAGTGAGAGAAACGTCCTTGCGGCTGGGGCTGCCGTGTGGGCTTGCTGTACCTCGGCTCAACCCAATGATTACTCATGATCGAGGGAACACTTATTGTTCTAGGCGTCATGAGCACTTACTCAGTGTGTTCCAAATTCTTTGACCTACCACATGATCTTGCCTAGAAATGCACCATTCAGAGAGCTTCTGGTTGACACACAGGAAGCAGTTCGGAATAGAGGAAGAACACGGAATGTCGTTACTTTTTTTTCCCAATTTTTAAAAAATTGATTCCACAGCCGAATATTCTATTTATTTATTTGTTTCGATCCAGGGAATGGCTGTCCTCAGATTGTCCACAGTGTAAGCAGAATTACCAGCATGCTGATTAGTGAGCACATATGCTCCAGTATGATCTCTCAGCCTGTCATTTAAATAATTACACACAAACAAATAGATGCAGTTTTAAAATTATGTCCCAGTTAAAACATAGATGAATCTTGCACTCGGTCTTAGATATTGTCCAATGCCATTCTATACAGGCAAATATTCCCAAATCTGCAACAATTCCAATCCCCAAACGTTTTGGACACAGATTTTTTTAACTTGCGTGCGCTCTCGCCTTTTGGCCCAGGGTTTCACTTCCTTTTTCACACCTGGGAAAGGAAGTTCCAGCCCTGACTGAGCTGAACTTTTTATTCCGAGCTTTGTGTGGCGGCGCTGGCTGGCTGAGCGCCGGTGAAGAAAACCCACAACAGTGCTGCTTGGTGAGCCTCACACCAAATTTTGCTGCCTGGTGGGTTTTTAATTCTGCCTAGTAATCAACTACAGTCCCTGGTCCTTCTCCCCTCCTACTCTTCTTAGATAACTCTGTGCCTCCACTTTTATCTTTAAAGCCAACCTTTCTACAGACCGGCCACCCCCGTTCTGTCAGTTGATCTTCTCTGCTTGGGAATGGGGGTTCAGCCGGCATTTAAGAAAAGGAATCAGCAGTCGGTTTTGTACCCTTTCCAGTGTCTTCTCGTACTTTCTGGCAGCTGTGGAGTTTCTCTGCTCCAAAGAAGCTGCGGTGAGTTTGTGGCGACCGCCTGCAGTGATGCCTGCTCAGTGGTGGCAGCCTTCTCTTCCTCCTCCCACCCTCCCTGCCCGGCTCCTCACAACCAATGACTGAGCAGGAGGAGGACAGTACAGCTATTTTCGCTTGTTTTATAAATAGATATAAATCTATTTGAATAATGCCCGGCGTAACACGCGTGCTCTTTGCTATGATGCGTTGTTTATATCAGAGTGTTTTCTATAAGCATAATAGATCCTTAATAAATACCTGTTGCGGTACCAGAATGGATGTGATTTAGGACTAAAATTACCTAAAACTAAAAGTTCAGAATGTCTAGAGTTATGTGGTTATAGATGAATGGATATTGATAAATCCTGATGGGATTTTTAAATGTTAATCTGGCTATAGTCACTACACTTTAAATGCATATTTCCTTTAGTCCAGAGAGTTTAAGTGTGTATTTTGTAAAAACATTTTTGTGCTTAGAGATGTATGTACAATACTAACCAAATTTACTTCTGCAATTGTAAAACATTAGAAAGCTAAATATCCATAAGTAAAATTTTCAGTGAATTATGAGCCACCAGTTTCCCGGAGACTATGTAAGAGTTTAAGCAGTATTCACTTTTTTGGAGGAGGCTGTTTTATTATGATATGTTTCATAATAAAAATGGTTTATAAGAATGGAAAAAAAAGAGTTTAAGCAAATGAGGACAGATTGAAATGAAAGTTGTCCAGATGAAAGTGTGTGGAGTGAAAAGAGAGTGCCGAGCAGGATTATCACTTTTGCTTACAGAACTCAGAGCTACAGCTGTTGGAACTGTGTATGAAAACGCAGCCCAGCAAGTTTGAAAGATTATGCGGCGTTCAGTGGTCGGCTCTCGGAAGTGAGGCGGGAGAGGGAAGGCCAGGAGAAATTTACACTCAGTGGAATATTTTCCAAGCTGTTTAAAAATTTCCTCTTAAAAATTTTAAAACAGAGGAGGGCAGTTTTCTCAGAGAAAAATATTAAAATTCTTTTATATTGATAACAGATGTGAACACATACAACCTAAGTTTTCATGACGTTTAAAATATGAGGTTTCGGTGATTAACAGTTGTCTTACCAGCTTTCCCACTCATGGTTGTCACTAAGGCTGGTTTTGCTGTAAAGTTGCTGGTTCCCGGTAAGCTCCCTGCGCATTGTGAAAGAGCTGGTTTGGCATCTGGGAGAGACGCACGGTGTTACCCACATTCTTGTAGCCCTGGACTACTCGGACCAAGTCTGCCTTAGGACTGCTTCGCCTTTCACGATTGTCCCGTAACAAGTGAAGGCGACAGACAACAAGTAAACGGAAGCACCATGACTCAAAGGAAAGCAACAACAACAAACTGCTTTTTCTCCTCCCAACAACAAATTGCTCTCTCAGTTCTCAGGCGGCATTAAGCGTGTCAGACAGGGGAGTAAGACAGCCCAAGGCTTGCCTGGACTTCAGCTTGAGGTGATGCATAGTGAATTAGTTTACTAGACCGCCCTAGAAGGTACCACAAATCGGATGGCTTAAATCAGTGCAAATGTATTCTTTCATAATTTTGAAGGCTGGGCTTTCCAAGGGCTCAGCAAGGGTCAAGCTTCCTGTGAAGCCTCTGGGGGGGGGTGCCTTTGTTGATTCTTACAGGTTCTGATGGTCCCAGGTACCCATTAGCCAGCTGCTCTTCAGGCAGATGTGGCATGCTGACCTCTGCCTGTGTTCCTGCAGATTCCTGTCATTCTGCGGCAGGGTCCTCCCTGGCACTTTCCTTATAAACATGTCCATATTCACAGGAATTTCGCTGGTTAGGACCTCAGTGTGTTTTCTTGGGAGACCCAATTCTCTCCATACTAGACTGGCTGGCGCTTGATCTGTTGCGAATAACAGCTGTGAGCGTGTAACTCTAAGACTCAGAGTCAAAGGGCTTTAAAGGGTTTCACAGAAGCTCATTATAACAATTGCAACAAAAGCCAGAATAATGAAGGCTTTTTTTTTTTCTTCTTCTTAAGAAATCAACTTTCAGGAAAGCAAACTCAGGTATGTGCACTGCAGTGGATCTCAGAGTAGACAGTGAGAAAAGAATCAATATAAAGTAAACACCCTAGAAGCTGCCTCTCCCGAGAGGAACACACCAGGCTTCCTTTCGTCAACTCTCACGATGGAAGAGAAAGAGGCATCGTTTCAAGACTTCACAAAGAGCAGTGACCAAAGGTCTAAAGACGATCGGGTATTTGCTTTAATGCTGCTGATTCGGTCAAACGTTCTCTGACATTATCATAAAAAGGAGAGCGTTGTCATGAAGCAACCAGATGCCACACTATTAGATAAGTGTTTTGCAGGAATTACAAGGAAGAGGAGCTGAACTGAAGGGCTCTGGAGACGCAGAGCCAGCATCCTCCTATGGCTGCCTTCCCCGCTCCCCTTCCTCCGGCAGTCAGCTCCTGTGCAACTCTATGCACGAGAATCCAGACAGCACACTCACAGTGGTCACCAGAGTGTGGTAACCTCCCTGCGGGCCAACAGAAAAGGGATGTATGGTCTATGACTCTCAACTCCAAATTCCCCTGAAGGGAACTCCGGTTTTGCTTGAATCGGGTGCCCAGTGTGGTCCAATCGAGGGAAAGAGAGGCTGACAAACTAAACAGGCATGGAGGCTGGCTAATCTAGGGAAAGAGACCAGGTTTTGGAGAAAGAACGTGCAGCTAAGTCTAAGAAACCAGTACTCTCTCCAGTACCACTTAAACATGGAGATTTTCTATTCTTATGTTGTTGCATTTATTCACATACATACGTAATTTCTTATGTGCGTGAGCACACACACAAACACACACGCACAGGAATGTGAGTGGCGTCCCCCTGCGCCATAAGAGATATGTGGAGGTCAGAGGACAAGTTGTAGAATTCAGTTCTTTTTTTCCTACCATCGAGCTTCACAGGGTTGAGCTCAGGTGACCATACCCACACATGCTGAGCCGTCGGCCTGAATTTCTGTGTTTAACAGTGAATCCTCGAACGAATTGTTTTTAAGAGAAAAAAAAGATACTATTTCTGAGCAGGCGGCTCTCGCCATATTAAGTCAACTTTGCTGTTGTTGGCGCTGGTATCTGTGATCCTAGCTACTCAAGGACACGGGGGCTCATGAATTCAAGCCCAGCTTGGTACATGTAGGAAAACCACCTTTCGAAAAAAAAAATTTGTTGTTGTTGAAAGCAGAGCAAAGCTGTCCTTTATAGTCTGCGTATTGTGTCAAATAATTACCCTTACCTAACCTAAAACAGTTGACAAACTTTTAGGTAAAAGAGTGGGAAATTATTTGGTTCTCACCTACCATCTGCTCTAGTCAAGGGAAATAAAATTTTGTTCATCAGGACATATTTTCCTCTGTGGCTCTAAAGAGGACCAACGTCAGAATGAACTATTTGGTGGATTCTGTCTACCTGATTCAGACATCCTGATTTATCATCTTAGACCTGAAATAAATTAGCCTCTTTCCATAGCTACTACATTTTCTTTTCCCCCCAGAAAAGCATATTTTCTCTGTGTTGAAAAGAAACAAAATACCTTTTTTGGATCTGTCTGAGGAGAGATCCTTTGTATGAGGCTGTTTTCCAGCCAGAGACTTTCTCAAATCTCTCTTTGCCTTGAGATGTATGCTGCCCTTAAGAATGACAGATGGCTCCTCTGGCTGTGGAGCACCAGCCCTGAGGCTCCCGCACCCTGGAGGCAGAACAAAATTCAGCTACATAGTAAGTTCCCGCGTCAGCACACAACAAGCACAACACAACCAACTAAAGTGAATAAACACAGCAAAACACACAGCAAGCACACAAACAAAAAACAAAGAGGCTGCTATTATCTCCTTCAGTGACAGGCTTGTAAAGGCTCTCTATTTCTCTTCAAGACAGGGTCTTACTGTTTATTTGAGGCTTGCCTTGAAGTTGCTGTGAAGTCCAGGCTGTCCTCAAATTCATGATTATTCTGCCTCAGTCTCCCATGGGCTCAGTATAGGCTTGTAATGTTGTGACCAGCTATAACACCTTTTTTTTTTTTTTTAACATTAAAAAAAAATCAAAGTGTAGGGAGTTGTGGTAAGCCTGTGGGATAGAAGATGCCTACATGAAATATATTAGAAGAGGGGAGTTAGCATAAGGAAAAATAAATTAGGTGATATTCCAGGTAGAAGAGAAGAATTGAAAATCTGCAAAGGTAGTGTAGGCTACTGAAAAGAAAGACCAAGAGAACACCAGCCAGGTGGCCATTCCTGGTCAGAGAAGGAGAACAAAATCCAAAAGTGAACCAGGTCCCCTGGTAGACACAGAGTAAAGTCCTGTCCTTAGGGGAAGCTCATAGCTCTCTGAGGCCTCAACTCCAGTTGTAGGCTTTGGTGAAACAGTAACCCTCCGGGAGATGGTCAGCAGTAGACGCACTATTATTCTCTGTGACTCAGGGGACAGGGACTGGGTTCTATCCAGAGAAGGAAGCTATTGCTTAACACCGAGCTTCCGCAGAAGCCCGACTATAGAGACAACCTCGAGAGAGCGAGACTGAACCTCCTGGGAGTGAGGCAGCCTCTGCGGCAGAAGACTGGATGCTCAGAAGCTAAGAGTGAAGGTAGCAGGCTCGGGGAGTGAAGGACATAAGGAAAGGCAGCCTTGTCCTCAGAGACAATGAGGTCTCCTTTGATGAAACCGAGAATAAGCCTGGGGTCTGATGGCCCGAGACTGAAGGCCAGTGTGTGCAGTCACCATCTGGCCCACATCCTGGCAGAGCGTAAGCTCCACTGGGCTACTTGGTACTCAAGCTGCACTCCTCTGGCAGGTCAATACTGAAGAGGTCTTGAAAGCACAAAGGCCAGTCCTTAGCTTGTACCGATCTCAGCGATTTTTTTTTTTCCGTTTCCCATCTGGGAGACACCTTCTGCTGGAACGCTGGTCGGCCCAGGCAGTATAATCTGCAAAGTCTCAGGAGGGGGATGCTGTCCAGACCTCATACTGCAAAGGCAGGTATGGCCAGAAGAGGCCTCCGAGGTGCCAAGAAGGGAAGCTACTAAAGACGAGGACGACTCTGGCAGACACTGGACACTTGCCCAATACATGTGTGACAACAGCATAAACTGTAGGAGTGACGAACCCACAGAGTTATCTGACCCCTCTCAAGAATGCAACTGGCTGTCTCCAGTCTCCAAGGACCGAGAAAGAAGCTGATTCATCTCTATCTTGTCGTGGCCCCTCCTTTTCTTTTACTATATTTTCAGCAGTATTTTAAATTTATTTTACTAAAAATTTTGGTTTTGTTTTTAAAATAATTTCATGTATTCAATTAATACTGTTTATGGGTTTTTTCCATTACTGAAAAAATATTTTTTCTTTTTATAAAGTTCTTTCTTTTCTTCTTCTTGCCTTCTGTTTTTTTTCCTACTATACATTTAGTGGTATTTTGTCTTTCTCATGCAGTTCTTAAAATCTATATTTAATTTTTAATCACTTTCTTACATTTACCAAGTTTTGGTTTTGTTTAATTACGTGTTTAATACTGAACTTTTTTAAATTTTTTTTTCTGATGTCTTGCTCTTTTCTCTTCCCTTCCATAACATTCTTCTATACTCCTCCTCTTCTTTTCTTTTATTTATTTAATCTTGTGTCAGTTTTTTTTTCTTTTTTCTTGCCTTTCCCCTTTTGTTTCTATTATCTCATTAATTCACTGTTTGCAAAGTTTCCCTAAATAACTTTTAGGTTCACAATACATTCTACATTAGTTTTGCCTTTTTTTTTTTTTTTCTTTATGGACACTGGTGATATACTAGTAAATTTTAATTAGTTTTAAGCATGTGCCTTATTTCTATGACTTGATATTCCTTGAATTAAAGCAGTTTTTTAATCTTCTATAATTGGTATTAGGGGATTGAGGTTTCAAAGACAGGCTGCTGATCAAGAAGACCCATAAATAAAACCAGAAGGAATATTCAAACCAACAGACTTGCAAATCACAATGAAATATAAGAAATAAGAAAATTAAAGCAACAGGACTCCTCCCAAATATAATAACGCCTCAATCACTGAATTCAAACATACTGAGGTAGGTAAAATGTCAGATAAAGTTTTTGAAAGACTTCAAAAGTGATGAATGTCATCAAAGATGACACAGACAAGCAAAGGAATTCAACTAGGACCTGAGAGGGAAAATCCACAGAACAGAGGAAATGATTAGCAAAATAGATGAGAAAATTAACAATATGGATGGAAAACTAAACAAGATAGAAGAAAAATTAGCAAGGAAATGGAGAAGGATTTGGATAGAACCAAACAGAAGCATTGGAAATGAAAATTTCAAAAAAACAGACAGACAAACAAACCAAAATGGAAAGCATGATCAGTGAACTTAAGCAAGCAGAAGCTAGAACATTAGTGATAAAATGGAGGACAAGGTCAAGGAGATGCTACATCCAAATACCAAAGAGGAAAAATATGAGCATGACACGATGCCCAAGAACTCTGGGATATTATCAATGTTCTAAACCCAAGAATTTGTGGAATGGAAAAAGGAAATAAAATATAAAACTAAAGATATAAAGAATATATTCAGCAATATTACAACATAACTTCCCTTCCACCCAAAAATCTAAGAAAGAGATGAACATCCAAACACAAGAGGAATTCCAGAATTCCATGTAGATATAACCAGAGAAAAGCCATTTTGTCATATGTTGTAGTCAAGAGCTTAGGGTTAGAAAGGAAAGAAATAGTACTAAAGGTTTTAGGGATAAGGCCAAGTCATCTATAAAAACAGACATGTCGTAGTAACATCAGATGCAAAGAATGAGACAGTATAGGTCAAGCTCTGAAAGCAGACAACCGCCTACCAAGATGCTATCTCCAGGGAAGACAGGGAAATAGACATATAAACCAAGCATGAGCCAAGTTTGTGACTGGCAGGTCAGAAATGCAAAGCAGAACAGGGTGAAGCTAATCTATCTATCTATCTATCTATCTATCTATCTATCTATCTATCTATCTAAAATCACCCCAAGGAATATTATACACTGAGGAGGGGGGAGTCTCAATCATAAGAACACAGGAAAGAATCCATTTCCTGAGAGGAATAGAATAAAAAGAGCCAAACAGGAATCCAACATGGTCAAGGCACCAAACCAGCAAACAACTAATGCTCAGAGCAGAGGAAGAACAGAACTAGCAATAACACAACGGAAAATGACAAGAATTAATGAATGTCTCTCAGTAATCAGCAATAACCTATTATAGACAATCTCAGATTACCAATAAAAAGATGCAGACTGGCTGGCTGGGCTAAAAACAAAAACAAAAACAAAAACAAAAAACAAAAAACAAACAAACTAGATTTAAGTGTCTGAGGTCCTCAAGAAACAAAACTAGCAAAGGATACCCGCAGACCCAGAGTAAGAGGTTGGGAGTCAACCAAGCAAATGAATGGAAACTGAAAACAAGCTGACATAGCATTTCTGATGTCTGATAAAGTAGAGCCCGAGCCAAACTTAGAAGAGATAAAGAAGGGCCCACTACATAGCAATAAAGGAAATATTTCTCAAGAAGCATAGCAAACATTAATATATACACACTGAATACAGGCAGTCTCGATTTTACAAAGCAAACACCAATGAACATAAAAGTTTAGATAAATCCTCACGTAATAAGAGGGATGATTTCAGTGACCCAACTGCGTATTCACAGAGGTTATCTGAAAGAAAAATTAATAGAGAAATCTCATAGTTAAACTGCAATATAAGGCTGGGCATGGTGGTGAATAGTTTTGTTTTTCAAAAATGTAATGGCATAAATTACCCATCTATTTTAAACAATTATTTATTTAAAACTGTAACACAGCAAAGAAGTTGAAGACCATGTAGCTTAGTTTTTGTCAACTTTATACAAACTAGAGTCATCTGGGCAGACGGAACCCCACTGAGCGGTGGGCGGTGGGCGGTGGGGAGTGCCTCCGGCAGATTGGCTTGTAGGGAAGTCTGTGGCATCATTTTCCTGACTGAATATTGACCTTGGAGGGCCTAGCCCATTACAGTTGGTGGTACTCTTGGGCAGGTGGTCCTGGATTGTATAAGAAAGCGTGCTGCATAAACCATGTGTATCAAGCTGGTAAGCAGCTTTGCTGCATGGTACCTAGTTCAGCTACTGTCTCGAGGTTCCTTATTTTGAGCTTCTGCTCCAGCTTCTCTTGATGATGGACTTTGCATAGAAGTGTAGGTGGTCAACACCTTTGATCCCAGCATTCGGGAGCAGAAGCAGGCAGATCTCTGAGTTTGAGGCCAGCCTGGTCTACAGAGGGAGTTCCAGGACAGCCAGGACTACACAGAGAAACCTTTCCTACAAATAGAAAACAAAACAAAAAACAACCCCCCACCAAAATCCACAAAACTACACTATAGATTAAATAACTTAAGATTAATATATACGTGTGTGTGTGTGTGTGTGTGTGTGTGTGTGTGTTTATGTTTTAATCCAACAGACACAGAATCTACATCAGCAGCTTTTGGATCCTCCTCTAAAACAAACCTCATTCTAGGTCAGAGAGCAAGTCTCCTCCCACCCCCTTTGGTTTTTCAAGACAGGGTTTCTCTGTGCAGCCTTGGCTGTCCTGGACTCACTTTTTAGACCAGGCTGGCCTCGAACTCACAGAGATCCTGCTGCCTCTGTCTCCCTGAGTGCTGGGATTAAAATTGTGTGCCACCACACCCAGGTGAGTCTTTTAAAAAAATAATTTATTTTTATTTTATGTTCATTGGTGTTTTGCCTACATATATGTCTGTGTGAGGGTGTCAGAAACCCTGGAACTGGAGTTATAGACAGATGTGAGCTGCCATATGGGTGCTGGGAATTGAACCCAGGCCCTCTAGAAGAGCAACCAGTGCTCTTAACCACTGAGCCACCCCTCCGGTCCCAAGAGAACAAATCTTAATAAATAAAAGAAAATCAAACTAATTTATTGTATCTTGCCAGATCATACCGCAGTGAAACTAGAAGTCTACAGCAGAAGAAACCACAGAAACTGAAGAAATACTTGAGGCTGAATATTATATTTCATGGAGAATCAGTAGGCCATTCAAGAAATCAGGAAGAAAAATTTAAAAATTCTTAAAATCAAACAAAAATGATAACACAGCTTATTAGTATCTTTGGGATACAGTTAAGGCAGTTCTAAGAGGAGAGTTTATAGCTATGAATACTTACATTAAAAAAGAAAAACCAGTGTGATGGCAGATACATAAATAGAAGGGAGAAGCCTAACCCCAAAGCAGCAGACAGCAAGAAATAATAAAGATCTGGGCAGAAATTAATAAAATTGGGACTAAAAGAACAGTACATGAAACCAATCAAAGAGTTGCTTCTCTGGGAAAACCAAACAAGATTGCCAAATCCATAGTCACACTGACTAAAAGAATGAGAGAAAATACTCAAAATTAATGACATTAGAGACAAAAAATTGGATGGTACAACAGATTCCAGTAAAACCTAAAAGATCATTAAGAAATACTTTGTACATTTAAATTCAAAGAACTGGAAAATGTAGGGGGAAAAAAAGGATAAACTCCTAAACATATGACCTGGTCAAACTAAATTAGGAATAAATTCCAATGTCTTTAGATCTATAGTAAGCAACAAGACTGATGTAGAAAATGGGTCTCTAACAAAGTGAAACTGAGGGCTGGAAGGACTCACTACTCAATTCTTTCAAGAAAAGCTAGTTCCAAATATTCTCAAACTGTTCCATAATTATAAAGAAAAAAACCCAACAACACCACATTTATTATATGAAACAAGCATTACTCATATCTAAAACAGAAGAGGGTACAAAAACAAACAAAAAACTATAAATTTTCATGATGAACATGCATAGAAAAACATCTTCAATATTCTTGAAAACTTAAAGCTAGAGAAAAAGCTCAGGCAATTCTGTCTTTAATTCTACCTTCGGGGGGGATATAATGCCATCTTGTTTTAGGCATTGGCACACATGTGGCATATATATGCACATGGATAAAATAATATTAGACATTTAATATAGGATAATCATACTAAAATATGTACATCTAAAGAAGCTAATCAAGAAGGAGGACCCTGGGTAAGATGCTCAATCTTCATTCAGAAAGGCAAATGAGATGGACATCAGAAAAGGGAGAAAACAGGGAACAGGACAGGAGCCTACGACAGAGGGCCTCTGAAAGACTCTACCCAGTAGGGTATCAAAACATGCTGAGACTTACAGCCAAACTTTTTGCAGAGTGAAAGAAGGGGGAGATAGAAAGATCTGGAGGTGACAGGAGCTCCACAAGGAGAGCAACAGAACCAAAAAATCTGGGCACAGGGGTCTTTTGTGAGATTGATACTCCAACCAAGGACCATGCATGGAGACGGCCCAGAAACTGTGCACAGATGTAGCCCATGGCAGCTCAGTGTCCAAATGAGTACCCTAGTAAGGGGAACAGGGACTATCTCTGACAGGAACTCAGTGGCTGGCTCTTTGATCACCTCCACCTTCGGGGGGTGGAGGGGAGCATCCTTACCAGTCCACAGAGGAAGACAACGAGCCAGTCCTGATGAGACCTGATAGGCTAGGGTCAGATGGAAGGGGAGGAGGACCTCCCCTAGCATTGGACTCGTGGAGGGGCATAGGAGAAGAGGGAGAAAGGGTGGGATTGGGAAGGGATGGGGAGGGGGCTACAGCTGGGATACAAAGTGAATAAATTGTAATTAATAAAAATAAAAGTTAAAAGTAATCTTTTTACATTCTTGAAAAATAATTTAATAGCCGGCGCATGACTTTAAAGCCAGCACTCAGTGGCAGAAGCAGGGGGATCTCTGTGAGTTTGAGGCCCGCCTGGTCTTCAAAGCGAGTCCATATAACTCAGCTGCACAACAATTAGACACATACAACAGAAATACTTGCACATCCATATTTATTGCTGCCCTGTTCATAACAGCTAGGACGTAGAACCAGCTTGGGTGTTCGTCAACAGGTAGGCGGATAATGGAAAAATGGTACACACACACACACGAAACTGTTACATTTGCAGGAAAATGGGTGGAATTGAAAATCACTCTGCTACACGAAGTAAGCTAGCCTGTGTCCTCTCATCCGAGGGGCTTCACTGTGTGCGTGCATGTGTGTTCGCGCGCATGTCACCGGCAATCACAACCCCAGCGCAGTGCAGATTTAGAGCCTACTCTGTGGCTTCTAGAACACACAGCACAGAAGGGAGGCGGACTCCGTCTCCGATCCCGGGGAGCCTGGTGCCCAGCAGGCAGTCAGCACATTCTCGAATGAATGAACGAGGCTCTTTGGAACCCCGCGAGCCCTTTCCTCTCCTTCCACCCCTCCTTTCGCAGAAGCGGTGGCGGACTGAAGTCAGGCACTTGGATCTCGGTGCCAGGTCCACGGTGTCACGTCTCCAGGGTCGAGCGCTTAGGGCAGGGAGCGGCACGTGGAAGCGAAAGCAGAGAGGGCGCGGCGAGATCCGGACGGGAAAGTCTCCGCGGTGGCAGCGGCCGCCTATCCCGTCCACCCGGGCTCAGCGGGGCCTTCCCGGCCGGGCTGACTCATTCCCAGCCGCCTCCTCGGCGAGCGGAGGCCGCATGCACGCCCAGGGGCAGCGCCAGCCCGCAACCCGCCCCGCTCCTCCTCCTGGCGCGCTCACGGCCGGGGGCTGCCCCGGGAATCTCCACGCGCGCCTCCGCTTCCCGGGAGCCCGCGATTGCGGCCCGCTTCCCCCGCCGGGGCCCGGCCCGGGGCAGCTCGGCCCGCGGGCGGCGCAGGCGCAGTGGAGCGTGCCGGCTCCGCCCCGCCCCCTCCCCGCCCACCTCCGGACTGGCTCGCCAGCGCCCAGGTCCGCCGCTCAGGCCGCTCGCTCGCCGGAGGCAGCGCCGCGCCGGAGCCCGCCCGCCGCGCAGGGGCGACCCGGGCTGGCGTCGCGGGCCGAGCGGAGGCGGCGCGCGGCCCCGGGAGGGCGGGGCGGGGCGCGGTGGGCGTGGCGTGGGCTGCAGGAAGCCGAGCGGAGCGCAGACAGCGGGCAGCAGCAGCCGCGGCCGCCGCCGGCCTCCCGCCGCGCTGACAGGCTGGGCGGGCCCCGGCTCTGGGCGAGCTCGCGCGGCGTCCCCGCCTCGGCCGCGGCCCCGGCTCCCGTGGCGCCCGGACGGGCGACGGCTGCAGGCGGCTGCCGAGTCCGCCCCTGCGGGATGTGAGTGCGGGCCGAGCCCGCGCGGGAGGGCCCCCTCCCCCCCGAGGGCCCAGCCTGGCGGCCGCCCGACCCCGCGCTCGGCCCCGGGGCTCCCTAGACCTCGGCCGGCCCGACGCGACGCGGAGGAGCAGCTCCTGCGCGCCTCGGGGCGCTCCCGAGTGGCCCGACCCGTGTCGCCGGTGGGTGCAGTCCCTGGCCTGTTGGATGGGGGCGGCGGGTAGCGGTTCTCCCTGCGATCCCACCTCCTGCTCCCCGCCTAGCGCCTGCCGCTGGCGGGGAACTTGAGAGCTAGAAAACCTGCGGGTTTCCGACCGCCTAGGAAGGAGTGTCTGGCCGTTGATAAATGCATGCATCCCCGTGTGCCTTAGAACCCGACCCCCCCTCTTCCCTACTCCTCTGTAAATTGTTCTAGACATCTAAACAGCGCAGGGGAGGGGGGAAAAGAGCATCTATTTGCCTTGGGTTTCTGAGGTAGTGACTGCTGCTTCTGTTTTTAGGTTCGAGAAGCAGGCGACGGGAACAAGATGTGAACTGTTTTTCCTCGCCAGCAGAAGAGGCCCTTCCTTCCCCTCCGGCGAAGGTGGGTGGATTAGTTAGCGCTCGGGGCTGTCTGGTTGCCGCAGTTAAAGGCGAGGGTGTCTGCGGATCTGCGAGCCAGTGCCTGCTTGCCAGGCTGGAGGCTTGTGTGGAACAGCAGGGCTAATTGTTGCTTGCTGCGCAAATGGCAGAGCTGAACTTTTCCTGTTGCTGTGGGAGAGTAATTGGGTAGTATTTATTGTGTCTCTTGGATCCTTTTAAGAAGCGTTCTTTGTTGGTTTTACAGTTTGGTCTTGCAGAGAGAAACAAACCGTCCCTTTCTCTTTAGGCAGCCCGAGTCCTAATTTTCAGGTAATAAGAAATACCTGTGGAGGGAAACACATTGGTTGTTTCTGCTGGGTTTCTGGTGCTGCATTGAAGCTTCCTGTGTTCACCTGCCCAAGCTTGCTGTGTTGAATGTACGCAGTTTGCTTTCCGGTGGTGCTTAATCTATCAGGGGGAATTCCTTTTCTCTGAATGAAAGGATAGGAGCAGCTGAGTGAGTCACAGAGAGGAGGAGAATTGCGGAGAAGGAAAACAGAAGTGGGAATAAGGGAGTCGGAGGTTGCTTTTGGTTTCATAATAGGTTTGTACAAGTGAGCTGTTGGCTTACTGCAAATATTCTGATACAGTTCCCAACGGATTTGAAAATGAATCATCAAGTTTTGGTCCTCTTTCTCCAGATCCTTCACCTGTTTACCATTCCAAGTGTCAGGATCATTTGGTTGTGTGTGAATTTGCTTGAGTGTGACATCTGCAGACTGGATGTGTCCAGGGCTTTTCCTAACAGTAGTGCTACACAGGGGCATCAGCATTTACCTGTATAAGAAAGCTGCAGTACCTGTTGGCTAAATAGGCACTTACATTTCTTTTTACTTTTGTTATGGAGTATTGTGGAACTTGCTCCGTAGACCAGGCTGGCCTCCAACTCGGAGATCTCCTGCCTCTGCCTCCCAAGTGCTGGGATTAAAGGCCTGCGCCACCATCCGATCTGCTTCATTTGTTTCTTTTAGTGTCTTTTTCTTTATGATTTGAAGGTGTCTTGAATGTGGAAATGTATTTTTCTCTACTTCACCTGGATAGGTTCTTCTTGAAAGATGGGGTCCTTTTCTGGCAAAATAGGAAAGGGCATTGGCTTTGACGTTAGATCTGAGTGTTTAGACTTAAGTTAAAATAATGGTGTTCTTGCCAGCTAACAGCTGTATTACTTATGATTCATTTCCTTAGAAGATTATGTGAGGACTGATAGGATGAATGCAGGGTAGGAAATGGTTTGGCCACTTGTGAAAGTCTTAGCTACCCATAGCTGGGCAGGCAAAGGAGGTTCCCAGCTAGGCAGGGCATGGATGTTCTGCTCCTGGTGCTTTATCCCGTAGAGCATGGACAACCTGCATATTAGTGTATTTACAGCCTTTGTGTGTAAAGGGTCTGACTCCTGAGCCCCGAGGTGCTGCCCTCTTGTGGTTAATTGTGCAAAGACATTTCCTCCGCTCCTCCTCCATGACAGTTTTTCCTTTTTAGGCTCCCTTCACTTAGTTGTGTTTCCCAAACTGTGTTCCAGGTGCTAGAGCACCAGGGACCTCAGGTCTTCACCATGTACGTGAGGTGGTTTCAGAGTTAGAGCGTTCCATCCATTTTTACAATGGCATGTCTTTGTAAAGCTGTATTTACAGAGCTTACTGTGTAAAAGGCAGCTATTGACTGTATGGCACTTAGAATGGAGCAAGACATGACAATGACAATGTGGCAATGCTTAGGACGATACCAGGGCTGAGGGATTGTCTGTACCCCAAGCCACACTGAACCCTAAGAACATTAATGCTAAGTTCTTTGAACCTACTTGAGTATTTCCTTGGCTTAAAATGTCATGAAGAAATTGCTAACTTCAGGATTCCCAGGTGAAGATAGTTTGGGAACATCTTCATTTGTTTGCATTAGCTTTTCCGATAACAATTTTTGATTCAAAGCTAATAACAGTTCATAACGGCTTAACACAGTGCTCCTAATAGCCTACATGGTTTCTGCTGGGTTCCTTCACGTTATAATTCGTCCTTATTTGCATCTGTTACTCTGGTCATTTCATAGTTTTAATTTTATTCTTCACAGCTCTTTTACTACTGTGTTTTTAATAATCTTTTTGTCCCAAATGAAACTGGTATTTTATACTACTGCTATAATTTGGGTCTTGAATGTCCCTCAGAGGCTTTTGCTTTAAGCTTTTGTTACCGGGCTTTGGATTGCAGGAGGTCATAGAATAAGTGGAAGGCAGGAGACACTGAGATGCCAACTTCTCTTCCGCTTCCCTGCTGCCATGGCAACCAGGTCTCTGCCTTTCTTATTTTAATCACAGTTTGTGGGCTAGAAAGACAGTTTTGAGCTCCCCCCCCCCCCCGCATTTCCTCACAATCTCCTAGATCAGGAGTAGTTTATCTCAGTAATAAAGGCCCCTAAATAACACACTGCTTCAGCCTTCTGCGCTGACTCACCTCACATTTGTGTTTTCTGTTGCTGTAGAGGCGACTCGCCAGCATTGCGCACGAAGCATCTCGTTTCAAAGGGTTCAGTAGCGTTTTTTCCTCACCCCAGGTTAAGTCTTTTCTCACAGTCCCCCTGAGGCTTTCTTAGGTTTATCTACTTCCTCGAGGCAGAGTTTAGGTGGGGCCTCATCCCTTCCTAGCCAATGTAGAACTGACTCTTAACCCAGGTCTTCCTAGAACACATACGGGACTCACTGTGGGTCTGGAGGGGGTCCTGTGCATTTCTTACATGTTTTCAGGTAAGACAGTGATTTTGATCCAGAGACCACCACCCTGTGAGAATCACCGACTTAAACTGGTTGGCAGTTTTTCTGTAAAAGACCAGGTAGTTTTCAAACGGTGCTGGTAAGATTGTCGGCAGTGGTACCTTTGTGGTACAGAAGCAGTCACAGGCAGTACATAAATAAAATGCCATGCTGTGTTCCAATAAAGGTTTATTTACAAAAACAGCCAGCTGGCTGAATGTGGTGTAAAAACTAAAATATGAAAATCCCCAATGTGCAGTATTACATAATACCAGTCTCCGTGAGTTACTGAGGTACTTTTTATTCATGTAGAGCAAATACTTATCTGTGCTTGTCTTTTGGAAAAAATTCACTCTTAAAATGTATTTTCTTGAGCAAGTAGCACATTTAATGTTTTATAATTCAGAATAGTATTTTTGTGTTTGTGTTATTTTGTTTGTTAAACAGAAGAGGGACTGTTGGATTAAAAGTGGCATGTGTTTCTGATTGCAACACACGCACATTGCCAGGCTAGTGTAGAGATACTAGCTGCTTTTTATATCTCTACTATAGTGTTTTCAGGTGGCCTATTTCTAGCTAAGTGGAGACATGAAAAGCGTAGTCTGATCATTTAGCTAGCTTTTAATTCTCGGTTTTGGGACCTGCATGTCCCAGGACACACTGTGTTTTTCATACTTTTGTCCATGCAAATAATGCTGTATTTTGGGTTGACTAAATTCTTTTTACCCCATTCTTTATTTTTAGTATTTGTGTGTGTGTGTGTGAGAGAGAGAGAGAGAATGACAAGAATATGGGTGCCTGGGAAGGCCATAAGAGGGCATCAGGTCCCTTGAAGCTGGACTTACAGGCAGTCACGAGGCAGTGGGCCCTGCGGGCAACAGTCAAATTTGGGCTGTCGGGAAGAGTAGCAAGCTCTGAACTCCTGAGCCATGTCTCCTCCAAATCCTTTTCTTGTAAAGGTCTAGTCTGTGTTTTAATTGTATATGAAATGTCTAAAAACTCTCTCTTTTAATAAACATAATCATTCTTCTCCTTGTCACCTTTCAGCACTTAAATGAAGACTTTAGTGTTAGGTTATACATTACCTGAATGAAAGTTACAAGCTTTTAGGAATGAAGAGGAACATTTTAGGTTTATTAATTACAGAAACAAGGATAGTAAAATTTCCTTATCAAACATAATTAGTTTGCAATAAGGATGGATTAAAACCAATTTTATGCCCCTTGGCTTCTAGTTTAATAGTTTGCTAATGTAGTATGCCATTTTCTCATGGTCATTTCTCATTGTTTCAAAAATCAAGTGTTTTAGAATTCTAAAGTGTAGGAGTAAATTTGGATATTATTAGATTTTAAAATGATTGTATTTGAGGTTTTTTTAATGTATGTGCTTTCATATGCTAAAAATCATTAGTGCCTATTTAAGCTTCATATATTTAACATAATTTTGGTGTCAGGGACTATGAATGAAATAATTAATGAGACACCCACTTTTCACCTTCAGGACACTTTCAGCCGAGTAATGAAAGAAGATCAGTAACCTGACCTTTGAGAGGTCAGAATGGTGGCTCTTGGTGGGGGCAGGGACAGGTGGAGAGGGAGCTTGAGAACTTAGTGCAGATGATGATTTATAGAGATGATTTATAGATTTATGACATATGAGTGACATGTAAGAGCGTGGTCCAGACTGTGATTGCATAGTGCATTTCATTTTATCTGAGAGGAAATCCTACACAGAACAGGAACAACTTAGTTGCTAGTTCAGAATTAAACACTTGGAACGGCTTGCATTTCAAGAACTAGAGAATTCTCAGTATCTTGCAGATACTGTCTCCCATTAGTGTATTTTGAGTTTAACTTTGTTTTTAAAGCTGTTTTTGGTTTAATATATGTATATATCTTAATGAACTATTCAGTTTCGCTCAACCTTTTAAAAATGGTTGTCTTAAAGCTTACAGTTTTCTCCAACTATTATTCTAGTTTTAATATTTGTCCATGTTAAGTGAAAGCTACAGGTTTGACAGCCAAGGAACTTACTTTCTACAGTGTGAGCGCACAAAGTGTTCACTGGTTTTCTTGATAATTTGATTGTTTGGAGGTGTGTTTGCTTTGCTGTGACTTCAGAAGTGGAGGTGCATGTGTGTGGGCGAGTGTGACTTTCTGTAGGGTTCACAACTAGGAGAAGACCACATTGTTGTCTCAGCTTGTCGCCAAGATCCCCGAAACTCTTCAGGAAGAGTCAAAGTAACAATGCTAAGATGTCTTTTACACTGAGCTTCGTGTGGACAGATGCTACAAAGGTACTAATCAGCTAAAACTAACACGGTGTAAATTAGTGACACCAACTGCAGTGTAATCGGTGTGTGTGTGTGTGTGTGTGTGTGTGTGTGTGTGTATGTATGTCTTGGAGGTTTGGGGTGAGACAGAATGGTGAATATACCTGTGAGCCACACTTCAAGAAAGATAGTCATTTTAAAATTTAAAACAATTAGCCTGGCACGGTGGTGCATGCCTGTAATCACAGCACTTGGGGAGGCAGAGGCAGGTAGATCTCTGTGAGTTCAAGGCTAGCCTGGTCTACAAACTGAGTCAAGGACAACCAAGGCCACCGAGAGAAGCCCTGTTTTTAAAAGCTTAAATAAATAAATAATTTTATTTCAGGTAATTTTTTTTTTTCCAAAGATAATGCCTCATTCTCTGTAGCCCTAGCCGGCTTGAATTCAACGGCTAGCCTATGCTAACCTCAGACTCTCAGTGGTTAGTCTTCCTGCCTTAGCCTCTTAAGGACCAGAGCATTAGACACGTGGCTCTAAAAGGTTTTAAAACACACTTTTCGTAGAAGTGTGTACTAAGTGCACAGCCTCCCAGATGCTCAGAAGCTTGTCACCAGAGCTGGTCACTACTCAACAAACCCTCCAGAGCTGGTCAGTACTCATGTCAGGGTGTTGCTAGCATCCCTGTGGCCTTTTGTGCCTCGTGCTCAAATTTATTCCTGCACTGTCACAGTCCTGCCATGCTAACCATTGTCCTACCTTCGTCACCATAAGCAGGAGCGGCTGAGAGATGTGGAAATAAGCTTGAGAGGCTCTGTAGTTCACAGAGTTCTGCTAATAGAAATAGGAGGGAATGACATGGTGTCTTGAACGCCTGGAGGCTTAGATTGGCCTGGAATAGAAAGTAGAGACATGAAGCATTTGATAAAAGAGTACAGGAAACTTTCATCATGGTAAATTAAAAACATGCTAGCACCATTGCCAAGAAACAAACTTTGCTGCCTTAGAAAGAACGCAAAAGTCTTCTATTGCTAGATGGAAGATACCTTGGATGACGGCGCACTCTCTAATTGTGTCGATACATACCAGGAAACAGTACAGTAGTGTCTTCAGTGTGTTGGAGGAAAAGACCTACAGATGGAATTTTGAGAGTGAGGGAATATCTTTGGAAAGAACCCACGGAGACTGCTAAAAGATGTATTTCAGTAGGACGGAAGGAATCCAGAAGGAAGTCACAGGATACCAAACGATGGGAACACAAATATGTATACTTACCAAAATTTCTCTCTAATACTAACAATCTACTTTAATTGATCTTGTATCTGTTCAAAAACCAGCTCTTAGCTTTGCATTGTTTTTAAAATTTGTTTCACTGTTTGTTTTGTTTTTTCTGAATTATTTTCTTCCTTTTTCTGACTTTGAGTTTAGGGTCTTTTTTTCTTATTCCTGAGGTGCAGTATTAGAGATCTTATCTGTATGTGTACACTTACTGTTAAACTTCCCTTGCTTTTGCTGTGTTTAATTGGCTTGAATAACTAACAAAGACTACATAAAACAAATTACAAAAAATATTTCTAATTCATAGATCTTTGAACAAATTAAAATTCTTTAAAGTTCTGTTATATTTACTTGCAGATAATCTTCAGAAAACTTGTAACTTTGTATCTGTTCAAGCAATTTCCAATTGGGATTTTTTTTCTTTTTTTGTTGTTTATTTTATACACTGAAAATTTCATGAGGTAAATTTTTTTATAACTAATGAATAGTCCTAATATTTCCTTTGGCAGTTTAAGTTCTTACAGCTGTATATAAAAATATGTTTCAAAATGTAATTATCTCTTTATTTTTTTTGAGACAGGGTCTTAGTATGTAGCTCTGGCTGTCCTGAAACTTGCTATGTAGATCAGGCTGGCCTTAAATTCATAGAGCTCTGCCTCCTTCTGCCTCTCAAATGCTCTTATTAAAGAGCATTGGTCCCATGCCCAAGCTGTAATTCATATTCTCTCTGTGTGTCTGTCTCTCTCCTCTTCCCCCCATGTCTCTCTCCAGTCTTGGAACTCCCTGTGTAATTCTCTTTGTAGTTATTTTTTCTTATGTCTGTAGTACTTAGAACAGTGCTTTGTCAATTGCAAGTGCTTTAAGGTTTTGTTTGATGATAGTTTTGCTTACATAATTAATTTGCTTTTTATAGTATATTGTCACCTGTGGCCTTCCTCCTGCCTCTAACTATAGCCCACCGCCCCTGGTTTATTGTTTGTTGTTATTACCAGGATTTTCCTTATGTCTATTATTACATATATTGGGGGGGTGGTCAAGTTTTTAACCCCAGTCATAAAAGATTCCAAGTAGGCAAGCTTGTATTATAGCCTCCAGCTAGATTCTGGTATAATTGTCTAACTACAGTGTAGATGAAAATGTGTAAAACAGTTCTCACTCTTTTCACCTTTCATTGTCAAAGGGCAACATCCTTATTTATGTTAATAGTCTTACAGATCTTGTAAGCTTGAACTCTGTACAGTGTCTTTGAGTTCTCTGGCTTCCTCGACATCCATTTGTCACTGGGTAGCATTAAGTCTTGTGTTTATATCATCTCTCATCTACCATGCTGCTTGAGTTCATGCTCCCCTGTTGACTGCACCACAGCTGCAGCCTTTTAACACCATTACTTTACCTTCCTAATGTGTTGACTGCAGTATAAAGTTAAATTCTGTGGTCATTTACTTCTTCCTTTAACTTTATACTGTATCGGCTAAGATTGCATCCATTATAAGTAACTGTATGTCTGGTGGGAGGTAGACGGCTCATGACCTTGAGTCAGCTGCTAATCATGTCCAAGTGTGTTATCTCTTGGCCTTTCTTTCATGATTGCCCCATAGTTTTGAGGTGAGTACTCTGTCCTAAATTCTTGCGCAAATTCAGGTGGAACAAAAGAGGAAGGAGCATGAAGATCATGCTGACAGCGCAGCTCCTTTTAAGGATGTGCCCCAGAAAGCTTCCCAGGGACTTCTTGACCCTCGTTTGCTGACACTGGCGCACATAGCCCTCTGTTAGTAGGGAAGATGTATTTTGCTGGGCACTTAGCAGAGCCCAGCAAAATTGAGTTTCTCTTTAAAATGGGGGGGGGGGAGGGCTTGCAATCTTGCCACAAATGTCCATCTGTGTTTTCACTCTTTCTACAAGGGTGTTAAACTTTTACTGTTTTAACTTAGGACAATGAATTGTTGGGTTCACAGTGTACTGGCCCACTCTTGAGTACAGTGTACTTCCCTAGGCTACATCTAGAGCCAGTCAGTTTTCAAAATCAGTTTTAAGTCTGACTGTCTTTAGTAAAGCTCATTAGATTATTCCAGTTGAAGTATTGTTTTCTTCCTTCACTAAAGCAGGTGTCAGGGTAATTCATGTGGTAAGCAATATTTCTATGTGTGAAACTTTCTGTTGTCTGTAACTGATTTGAGTGTTTTTTTCCAATTTATTTGTGTGTGTGTGTGTGTGTGTGTGTGTGTGTGTGTGTGTGTGTATGCACTCATGCATGCCTGGTGTCTGGAGGGCAGAAGAGGGTGTTAGAGCTTTTGGAACGGGAGTTACAGAGGATTGTGAACCACTTGTGATGTAGGTGCTGAGACTCTAACTGGCTTCTCTGGAAAAGCCGTAAGTTCTCTTTATGGCTGCACCATCTCTAGTTCATGTGTGCTTATTTGATGCTACACATTTGTACTTCCCTGTTAGGTTTACAGCTGGAATTTTATGATTGTCCAATTGAAGTTCATAGTCTGGCGCCTTGTACTGTGCTTTCCGTATGGCAGTGTACACTGTTTAGTCAGCTACTCACCTTAGCAGGGTCATGGCTGTCAGTAAGACTTCTTTGTATCTGAGGGTGTTTTCATTAACGTCACTTTGCTGTTTTCTCTAATAGGCCAATGTTCTGAAAAAGAGTCTGGATGGGAATGGCTTGCCTGACAATGACAGAAATGGAGGCGACTTCCACATCTGCACATCAGAACGGTGATATTCCTGCAAATGCTAGTTCTGTGAAGCAGATAGATCCAGTCCTTCAGGTGTATCTGTACCATTCTCTCGGGCAAGCTGAAGGAGACCATCTGACGTTTCCTACCGGAGAGTACGTTGCAGAAGAAATTTGTGTGGCTGCTTCTAAAGCTTGTGGTAGGTATTAAAAAAAAAATCACTGTTTTTCTTTACAGGTTATTATTTCAACTTTGTATTTTTATATGCATAACAGTGACAACAACATGAAAGTAGAATTTAAAGTGATTGCCATAGGGAGGATGTCAAAACAAATTGAAGCCTGTAAATGTTTGCCGAGACCAT
This sequence comes from Meriones unguiculatus, assembly GCF_030254825.1. Taxonomy (NCBI): domain Eukaryota; kingdom Metazoa; phylum Chordata; class Mammalia; order Rodentia; family Muridae; genus Meriones; species Meriones unguiculatus. Next base: position 45,611,653 of record NC_083349.1, read on the forward strand.
AATAGGTGATTAAAAAATCTTGTCATCAGTAGCTGATGGAAACAGATGCAGAGATCCACAGCCAAACAATAGGTGGAGCTTGGGGAGTCTTGTGGAAGAGTTGGGGGGAAGACTGAGGGAGCCGGAGGGATAAGGACACCACAGGAAGACCTACAGAGTCAACTAACCTGGGCGCATGGGAGCTCACAGAGACAACCAACCAAAAGACAGCCATCCGAAGCACATGAATGGGCTGGACCTAGGCCCCCTACACATATGTAATAGATAGACAGCTTGGTCATCATATGGGTCCTCTGACAATTGGAGTGGGGGCTGTCTCTGACTCTTTTGCCTGCCTTTGGATCCCTTTCCCCTAGCTAGGCTGCCTTGTCTGTTCTCAATGGGAGAGGATGTGCTTAGTCCTGCTGTGACTTGTGCCAGAGTGAGTTGGTGCCCATGAGGAGAAGGGGAGGAGAAAATAGGAGATTGGGGATGTGAGGGTGGAACTGGGAGGAGAGGTGGAAGGGGGCTGCAATCAAGATATAAAGTGAATAAATAAATTAATGGCAAAATTAAAAAGGAATAAAAAGAATGTTGTCATGGCATATGTCATAAGTCAGTGATACAGGGTTTGCTGTGTAGCCCAAGCTGGTCTGGAACTGACTGTATAGCCCAGACTGGCTTTGAACTTGCTGTTATCCTGTTGTCTTAGTCTCTCAAAATCTGAGGTTATAGATAGGAGCTGTCATCTCCAGCTTCATGAATAAATCTTAAGACTATATCCTGAGCACAGTGTGGAAGTACACTGTTAGAATGTCTGAGTATGTATTTGGTTAAAATCCTTATTTACCTTTATTGTGTGCGTGTGCATGTGCGTGTGTGTGTTGCCTGCATGCATGCCTCTCAACCACTTGTGTGCCTCGTGCCTGTGGAGGCCAGCAGAGGGCATGAGCTACAGATGGTTGTGAGTTGCCACCTGTGTCCTCATCAAGAGTGTTCAGTACTCTCCATTGCTGAGCCACCTCTCCAGCTCCTGGGTAAATTTTTAATTAAATATTTTCCAGCTATAGACAGCAGATCATTTATTTCTACTCCTGAAGTTCTCTATCAACACAATATGTACATTTCTCTTACGTGAATGTCTGTGTCTGTGTGTGTACTTTGAGATCCTTTTTTTCTTGAAACCTTCTGATGAAGCAGGTGTCTTAGTGTTGTATTGCTATGAAGAGACACCATGACTATGGCAACTCTCATGTTACGGTTATTTTTATAAAATTGTGTTTGTTTCTCAGCCGTTCTCTTAACCTGGCTATCTATTATGTTATTTGTTTAATAAGCTTCACAGCAATACAACTGAGTAGTAATAACTCTATTCTTAACTCTCTAGCCTGGCTTTCTTCCAGCGTAAATCCCAGACAGAGATACTTGCACTTGATGGCTTTTTTGCTCAGCTCTCTCTCCTGATGTCTTCTGGACTCTGCCTATGGCTGAATCTCTTACTTCCTCCTTTAACTCTTCCTCCCTGAGGGCAGGAAGTCCAATCCTAGTCTGTCCCTGCTCAGCGATTGGCTGTAAGCTGCTTTACTGGCATATCAAGGGACAATTGGGCAGAGTGTTTACAGAACACTGAAACAGGAGATTCTCAGGGCAGGGATTGCAGCCAGATATGAGGGGTGTAGAAATCAGCATTTGAATTAAACAGTAACCTTATGCCTACACTTATAAAATAAAGCATTTAATTGGAGCTTGCTTCAAGTTTCAGGGGTTTAGTCCATTGTCATTATGGTCTGGAAGAGTGCATGGCAGCACTTAGGCAGACCTGGTGCTGGAGAACTAGCCGAGAGAAGTAGATCTACACTCAGATCTGCAGGCAGTAGGAAGAGAAAGCTCTGGGCTTGGCATGGCCTTTTTGAAACCTCAAAGCCCACCCTGAGTGACATACTTCCTCCAACAAGGCCACACCTCCTGATCCTTTCAAACAGCACCACTCCCTGATGACCATGCAATCAAATCTGTGAGCCTATAGGGGCCATTTTTATTCACACTACCACAACAATTTTACATTTTTATGGCCTATCTGAAACTCTATAATTCTTTCTGCAGAACTGATACATTTTAAAGGACCACTGAAATTATATAAGAAACGTGGTATTTAAATTAAATCTGTTCTTTTAATAAAAAGACCAGTTGATATTTGACTTTTAAGTAATAGTATGATTACAGTGCTACAGGTAAATTAAATATCTAATAATATTCATGAAATGTTAACATTAATTTGTTTGTATGTACTAATGTTATATAACATTAACAGTAATTTAAGTTTATTTAACAGTCTAGATGAGGTTAGCTGATTAGTATAGGTCAGAAGAGCCATTAAATTTAGAGGAAATCCCACTCTTCACTGGGATTATAATAGCCTGGAGCTATTATAATCACGTCCAGCAAGCTGTCCAGTCCTCCATGTCCACTCCCCATAGTGTGACGTTTATAAACAAACACACACCATCCTGGCTTTTTTACCTGGGTTCTGGGAATTTGAGCCCAAGTCTTCGTGCTTTTGAAGCAAGTGCCCTTCAGCCCTGTGAGGAAGTTATGTTAGGAATTTCAAAATAGCTGTACCCCAACTTGTTTTAAGTAGTTTAAAGTTTATTTTTTATTTTAATTTTTAAAGAGCTGGCGCTGCAGCTCAGCAGTAGAGCTCTAAGGCATATACGTGGACACATAACAAGATTTAAAGCTAAAATTTGTGTGTTTCACTTTAGTGACAGTTTTACTTCAGTTATATTAGAGATCAGATAAATTGATAAATTGCACAGTTAGCCTGTTTGGTATCACTGATAATTTATTATTTATCAGATTCAGGATATGAGTGAAAAGGCATAAGCACCTGAAATATGACCATCACTCTATTTTATCTACAGCATTTTAAAATTCAGAAACCAATGAATAAGGATCAAGTATGGAGCAAATCCATTCTACTTCAGTAATTTTATAGCTATAGCTCTATTAAGTGAGAGGAGACTGGGGAGCGTAGAACAATGAGGAAGAAAAATATGTAGCTATGAAAATAGATTGCATTAGCCATCTCAAGGACTAAACCTTTTGTTTCGGTCTTTCATAAACCTTTTTTCTTTCTTGATACAAGGTTAAAGGTAAGTTAATAGGCTGTTTTTAATATACTGTTACGTTTCTTATATCTTGGTTTAGGGGGAGTAGGTTGCTTCCCTTTTTCATGTTTAGCATCCACCATCTACCAATAAGGCTGATGTTTAAAAATAAGCGTATAGAGCTGGAGGGTTGGCTCGGAGGATAAGAGCACTTGTTGCTCCTACGGAGATCCTAGCTTCCTAGCACCACAACTATCCATAACTCCAGTTCCCAGGAATCCAGTGCCCTTTTCTGACCTCCAAGAGCACCAGGCACACCTACTGGTGCACGAACATACATGAAGGCAAAACACTCATGCACACACAATTTTTTAAACATATATATATATGTTTTGTTTATATAAAGTATATATGTTATATATAAATATATATTTTAGCTAATATATAAGAATATATACAAAACATATGTACAGAACACACACACATATACATACATATGTATATATATATATATATATATATATATGCTGTAAAAAGTCTTGTTTTACTTTGTTGAAATGATGTGTAGTTAAATGCTCATTGTCTAATGTCTTTGCCGTACTGCTTGGATCACTATGGCTTGGTAGTGAGTTACTGCTTATTATTTGCAGTGTGGAAACTGAACCTAGTGCCTTGCATATGCTACTCTGGTGCTCCCAGCATTGAACTGTCTCTCTAGTCCTGTAGCAAGTTTTGTAAACACAAAGTAGGAGTTGCTAGACTTTATTGTTCTATTATAAGATTATTTGGCAATTTTAGTTCCTTTAATTTTTTTTCCCCATGAATTTTGTGATTAATTTGTCATTTCTACATAAAGGATAGCTGAGATTTCAGTAATTATTTTAAAATGTTATACTTTTATTTTAAAAAATTTAATTATCTAATTTAATTTAATTTTCTACTTAATATATTTTAATAATTTTTTTCCCTTCCTCAACTCTTCCCAGTTCTTCCCATTACCACTCAACTTCATAATCTTTCTCTCTGTGCTGGGATTTTGTCTAGTTTGAGCTTGTGCAGGTCTTGTGTTTGTGATCACGGTCTCTGAGTGTTCTTGCGTGCATCAGCCATGTAGTATCTGGAAAACATTGTTTTCCGTGGAAATATCTACTACTTCTGGCTCTTAAAATATTTCTACCGCCTCCTCCTCATAGATGCCTGGGCCTTGGGAGGAGGGGTGTGATAGAGACACCCATTTAGGGTGAGTACGCCACAGTCTCTCAGGTGTCGGTCATTAGCCATTCTGTATTCAGTGACACTCCCAGAAACAAAAGCCGGTTATGGTGTTACAGCTCCTGTGCGGCTCTTAGCTCTGCAAGTGCTGCTGCTCTTGTGTACTCATAGGAAGTTGCTATCTCTTAGCCCTTGGCAGCAACTAGAGTTTTAGATCCCAGGCAGGCCTAGATATTGGGATTCCTCAGCTCTTGACAACGGCCAGTATTGGAGCTTTTAGGCTTGGGCTATCTGGATCCTTTCCTAAAGGGCTGACAGGTCTGGAGGCTCCCGGGATCACAGGCCTGCAGTTTCTCTCCTCTGCCTCTTTACAGAACATGTTTATTCTTGGGCCTCAGGCTCTTGTCCTTATTGTACCTCAGCTGTCTCCTTTGCCAGGCTTGTTCTCTTGAACTTTCTGCCTCTTCTTCAGCTGTCAAGCGTTTTGGTCCCTTGTTGATTTTTTTTTTTTTTTTTTTTTTTTTAACAGCTGAATTCCTAACTACTAAGCTATTACCACTGCTACTGTTCTCTTACCTGCTACTTCTTCCTGTTACCAGCTCAACCACCGTATTCAAAGTAGACACTAAAAGACCATTCAAGAGAAGTTTGTCGTTGGCTAATGTTAAAATGTGAGGGAAGCGGAAAAGGGTAATGGCTCTTGGCTGGCTCACTTGGGACAGCTGGGAGTGTTTGAACCAATCACAATAGGCCTTGCCTGTAAAGGAAGGTTTGTATTTTCACCAGTAACAGCACTGTCCCTTTAGGACCAGTCACAGCATTCATTTGTCGGGCCACCAAGGGCAGCGTTTTGTTCTGGCCTGAGAGGGAATGCTTGCTTGATCACCTCCAGTTCTCAAAGTCTTACGATAGTAAAAGTCCAGTACAACCATTTGAAATATTGCTGCCCGAGACTGCTTCAGCCTTTAGAACAGGCAGTTGTGTCGTTTCTTAGGGAGTCTGTAGAGTGCCCAGAATGGCCAGTGTTGGCATGAGGGTAGTCCAGCTGGCTCTTTGTCTAGTTTTTTGTTAAAGGCAGCTGGGGCAGGAAGAGAAACGCTGCCAATTAGGGAGTCAATTGCCCAGTTCTCTAGTATGTACTTATTTACAGGAAAATGAGCATGAGAGGGAGGGCTTATAGTAAGACCTCAAAGGCCTGATAATTACACAGTGAGTTTTACACTGTTTATCTCATCCTTAGTACCTCAGAGTTGGTGTGCCTCTCTTCTCTCCCCTTGAGTGTTTAATTCTAACATTTGTGAAATTAAATTTTTTTTTAATGTTCTACTTATTATATTGTAGCCAGAGAACATACTGTGGATGATTATTAAACTTAAATATTTGTTGACATTGGTTTTGAGATGTATAAACCTGGAATGCATTTTACATTCACTTAAAGATATGTGTTCTGCTCTGTGGGGAAAATATTTTTATGTGTCCGTTATACCTAGTTGATTTGTAGTGTTGTTTAAATTTTTGCCTTTATTGTTCTTTGCAGTTTTCATGCCTATTATTGAGAATAGTGTGTTGAATTGTCCAGTTATCATCGCTGAGTCTATTTTCCCCTTTACTTCTCTAAGTTTTTGGTTCAAGAGCATATTGATAATTGTTCTGTCTTTTGGTGTTCTATCTTTTTTAATGATAATATTTTTGTCTTTGTTAATTTTTCACTTTAAATCTTATTTTCTGATATTAGTATACCATGCTAGCTTCCTTTTGGTTATTATTTGTATGAACTTTTCCCATCTTTCTCCTCTTCTCAACCTATTTACATTTTTAGATTTCAAGTGAGTCTCTTACGGACATCATATAGTTAAAAGCCATATATTTTTATTCATTTAAGGAATCTCTGCCTTTAATGGGATAGTTGTGTGAATTTGCAATTGAAATAATGATAGGGAGTATTAACTTCTATTTTATTCTTTTCTACATAATTTATTTTTTCTCTATTGCCTTTTTTGTGCTTAATATTTTTGTTGATATGTGTCTTAGGGTTTCATCGCTATAAAGACACACCATGACCATGTCAATTCTTATAAAGGAAGACATTTAATTGGGGCTGGATGACAGTGTCAGAGGTTTAGGTCATTATCATCATGGTGGGAAGCACGGCAGCATGTGGGCAGACAAGGTGCTGGAGGAGCCGAGAGTTCTACATCTAGATTCAAAGGCAGCAGGAGATTGTGTCATTGGGAGTGGCTTGAACAAGGATGAGACCTCAAAGCCCGCCTCCACAGTGACACACTTCCTCCAACAAGGCCATACTCTTAAGAGTGCCACTAGCTGTGGGCCAAGCATTCAAACACATGGGTCTATGGGGCTATTTCTATTCAGACCACCACAGGACATCATTCTGAATCTCACTTTTGACATACTCTTGGGTTTACTGAAGTTATACTAAAGATGAGAGTTAATCTTTTAAACTTATAAATCTATTTGAATTAGTGTAACTTTAGCTTCACTAGTTCATGAAAGCCATGCTTATATATAGCTCTGTTCACTAGTACACGAAAGCCATGCTTATATAGAGCTCTGCTCCTCCATCCTGTTCTTTACTGAACGTATGTCTCTATACATTATATACCCACCAACAGAATTATTGCCGTGTTGATTTGTCTTAAAGTCAGCTGGGGTGAAACAGGAGTTGCAGTGAAAACAAACAATAAAAAGGTTTGGGAGGGATGGCTCCCCGTGTAAAGCACTGGCTGTAACCGTGTGAGGACCAGAAACTATACAACCAGAGCTCATGTTTTATGTGTATGTGTAAGTTCACACATACCTGTGTGTGCACCAGGAGTGTGCTTGGTGTCCTTCAAGGCCGCAGGAGGATGTGAGATCCCCTAGACCTGGAGTTGTAGTGGTTGTAAGCCCCTGGTACAGGTCTTTCCCAGGAGCAGGAGGTGTGTCTAGCTCCAGGTGATCAGCTCTTTTTTTAAAAATGTTTTGTATGCATTTGAAAATTGTGTGTTCTATGCTTGGCAGGTATATTATTCTCAGATAGTTTAGAATTTATATATATATATATAAATTGACCAGGCTCTGAGAGATTTTGAAATGTGCTGCTTATTTTCATTCTGACAGGTTTTGCTTCATATAATTTGAATAAGTCTTATTAGTTGCATATAAGTTTCATTTATCATTCTTCAGTTTTTCTGTTGACTTGAACCCTACTCCCATTTTTTAGACAATGTTTTTCTTAAAGTTTAGTTTATTGACTTACCAGGTTTCTTTTCATTTTAGTTTGGATAGTATGTAATATTTCCTTCTTTTCAAATTCCAATATGTGTCCTTATAGTTAATCTTTTATAAGTAACACAAAATCTTAAAATCCAGAGTAATAGACTGTTATGGTTTTAATTACATTTCATATAATTGCTAATATACTATCTTGGTATTTGTTCCTCTTGTTTTTAATTTGTTTCCTTTTTTCCTGTTTTGAACAAGAATTTTCATTTATTTGATCTTGTGTATCAGATATTTTGATAAAGTGTTTGTAAACTTCACTTGATTGTTACTCTAAGGAACATTTTGGCTTATTGACAATCTTATACTAGTAGAAATTTTCCAGCCAACTCAAGAACATTGTAGTAGCTTCCCTCCATTCTTTTTTATTCTCTGTATTATTGGCAGACTTTACTGCTCTATACACTCTAAACAATACTAGGTACTTATATTATTGTTGACTTAAATACTTCCCCAGTCCTCCAGGTCTGTGCATTGCCATGACAAAACACCACAGCCAAGGCAACTTACCAAAAAAAGCATTTACTTTGGAGCTCACAGTTCCAGATGGTTAGAGTACATGGCCATCATGGCAGCAGGCAGGCATGGTGCTGGAGCGTTAGCTGAGAGCATGCTGATGCACAAGGAGGCCCAGAGAGCTGACAACAGGGCCACACTTCAAAGCACTCAAGTAGATGAACTCATAAAAGCCATTCATATTCATACCACTGCACTCAGCTTCTGTGGTTTTACTGGAAAACTATCTGCTGAGTTTTAAATTTTGCCTTTGAAGGTAGCATGCTTGATTTCCTGGCTTACTCTTCCCTCACCACTGAAAATATTCATTCATTTGTCATCTTCAGGTATTTAACTCTGGTGCACCTATTGGTTGTTTTTATTTTCTTTTCCTCTGGGTCCATTTAATTTGTAAGTTAATGTCCCTCTTTTAGCTTTGGGAAATTCTTGCCCATAATATCTTAAATTAAAGGTCATTTTGTTCCATTTCTTGGGTCTGACCTGCCTTTTATATATGCAGTTGAGTTTTTCCCATTCTGTCACTCTTGTTCCTAGTTTGCATATCTAATATGCATGTAAAATGTGTCTTTGTGCCCATTGTTTTTCTATGCTCTTAAATCTACCTCTTGGTGGGGATGTCAGCATCACTTTGGAGCTTATTAGAAATTCAGAATCTAAGGCTTCTTTTCAAAACCCACTGAGAAATAATCTGTAGTTTAACACATCTTTCAAGTTATTTTTACATACATTAAAGTTAGACTTAGTTAGGAAAAACAACAACTAGAAAACTTTTGATTTTGGATCTTATAAACCCCAGTTAAGGTATATGTCTGGAATCTTTACAGTGGATCTTACATATGTAGGATTTGCTAAGTACTTTAATAATATTATTGCTTTTATTATTCCCATGAGTCAGTTTTCATGTCCTAATTGTACAACTGTTGAAACAAAAAGGCCTAGAGAGAGTCTCATATACGTAACTCTTTAGCACATAGCTGAGCTCAGACTTAATTCATATCTGACTATGCTCACACTGAATAATTATATCACCTTTTCCCAATCTGAAACCCTTATTTTTTTGATTGTTTGTTTTGGAGACAGGCCCTCTATGTATTCCTGGAATTCAGAGACATCAGCCTACTTCTGTCTCCCAAGAGCTGGAATTAAAGGTATATGTCTGGCTCAAAATGCAGCTATTTTGAGGAGAAAGCATACTATTAAAAATTATGCTAGGACATTAGACATAAACCAGAATTTACTTGGTCCAACTAGGCTGTATGCCTATGGTATCTGCAACTGCTATGTTACATAATTTGCTTTCCTCTGAATATGTTTGTGCTCCAGAAGCATATAAAGGTGATAAACACACGCTTCCATGTTTGCACATATTATGGCTTCTGCCTGGAGTAACATAGCTAAAGCCAGAGTTGCCTTCAGCTTAGGGATCATGTTTCAGAAAGCTTTCTTGAAGTTTTTACTCTACTTGCCCCTTGATAACTTTAATCTCTCTTCTGTGCTTTGTTTCCTGTGTTCTTCATTATAGCCACACTTGTTGGATTTTTTTCCATGTCACTTTTGTTTTTTGGAGAAAGCATCATGAAATTGCTCAGGAAGACCTGAGGTTTCTGTGTAGGCAAGGTAGGTTTGCAGTCTTCATGCCTCAGGCTCCAGAGTAGCTGGGGTTGTATAGGATTGTACAGCCACACACAGTTCATCTTTCTGTGTTCAACTCTTGCTGTGTACCTATTGTCAGTGTTGATGGAATGATGGTTAGTGTTTCTTTGGAATGAGGAACTGAATCATAGTTTGGGTAAGCCATCTGATAATGACTTTGGCGGGGGACACACTGAAGTTATTTTGATAAAACTTAAAAGAATTTAGATTTGGCATATGAGAAAAAGAGTCTCAAGTATATTGGCACATTCCTATAATCTTAGCACCAAAGAAATTGAAGTAAGAAGGTTCTAAGTTCAAGGCCAGCCTGGGCTATATAACAAGACCCTGCTTCAAAAAAAAAAAAAAAATCTTGGAATTAGGAAGATGGTTCGTTGTGTAAAGTGCTTGCTGGAAAGTTTGAGGCTCCCAGTTCAGTTGTGTAGATGATGTAAAAGGTGGACGTGGAAATGTGTTCCTGTCACTCCCGGAGCTGGGTCGGGCAGAAACAGGCAGACCCCAGAGGTTTGCTGGTCAGCCAGCGCAGCCAAAATGGTGAGCCTCAGGTTCAGCGAGAAGCACTGCATGAAGCCAGTGGAGAGGATCAGATGCCTAAAGTCAGCTTCTGGCCTCCAAACAGGTCCGTGCACAGGCAAGCACCCCCTCTCCCCACAAACATACACGTAAAAGCACACCCACACCGCAAACACATGATCTTAATGATTAGTGAGTATGAGTTAGCTTTTTGCATTTTGTGTAAGTGCCTTGTTTGAAAAATCATGGCATTGTTTTATTCCTCAAGAACTCATGAGGTAGGAACAGACATTAAAATTATATTTGGATGTTTACATTTAAAACAAATGCTAGTTTTAAGATAGATTTTCTTTTCAGTGTTTTTCTGTGTAAACATCAAGTGTCTTATGCCTCTTCTTGGACAATTTCATCTCTCACTAGGCCTAACGTATCTAAAACATTGAGTTTACAAAGCATGGGGGCTGCACATCATATGTTTGTTTACATTATAATTCAGAACAGTAGAAAAATTAGTTATAAAGCAGCAACAAAATAATTTTGTGGTTGGGGGTCACCACAGCAAGAGGAACCAAAAAATCTGGGCCCAGGGGTCTTTTCTGAGACTGATACTCCAACCAAGGACCATGCATGGAGATAACCTAGAACGCCTGCACAGATATAGGCCCACGGCAGCTCAGTGTCCAAATGGGTTCCCTAGTAAGGTGAACAGGGACTGTCTCTGACATGAACTGATTGGCCAGCTCTTTGATCACCTCCCCCTGAGGGGGGTGCAGCCTTACCAGGACACAGAGGAAGACAATGCTGCCAGTCCTGATGAGACTTGATAGGCTAGGGTTAGATGGAAGGGGAGGAGGACCTCCTCTATCATGAGCTGGGGGAGGGGCATAGGTGGAGAAGAAGATTGGGATGGGATGAGGGAGGGGGCTACAGCTGGGATACAAAGTGAATACATTGTAATAAGTAAATAATTATATGAAACATAAAAAAAATATAAGCTCACCCTTGTTCAACTGAGTTCTAAGCTGGCTGGTTCAACTCGGCTGTTCTGGCTCAAACTCCTCTCCTAGCTAACTTAACTCCGTTGGGCTTTTCTCTTAGCCCTCAATTGCTCTGCTCGGCCTCAAACCAACTCCAGAAATCTGCTCTAATCTCCTGGCTCTTTCTCATTCTCTGGCTCGTGTCTTCACCTGTGTCTAGCTTGTTTTGCCTGCATGTATGTATATGATGTGCATGCCTGGTGCTCAGTGAGTCAGGAGAGGGCATCTGATCCCCTGGAACTTGAGTTATGGATGGTTGTATGCCGCTGTAGGAGCTAGAAACTGAACCCACGTCCTCAACAATAGCAACAAGCTCTCTTAACTGCTGAGCCATCTCTCCAGCACTTGTTAAACCCTTAAATATTTCATTTATTTAATGTTTCTTCTTTTTAATGTGTGTGTGTGTGTTGCCCAGTGTTAGTGCTGGCCACTATCTTGGGTCTTTTGCAAGCACAGTATGCACTCTTAACTGATGAGCTAGCTCTCTAGTTCTTCATCCTTTGTGTGCATCTTAACATAGCTGCCCCATAGTGTTTCTTATTTTTCTGGTACTTAAAGTTGGACTTAAGATCTCACGCATCCACCACTGAGCTCTGTTCCTACTTTGTCAAGTATTAGAAGGGATGCTGGTGTGGTGGGACACGCTGTAATCCCTCAAGTTGGCAGTGCAGGCCAGAGCATGAGGTCAGCTTCAGCTGCATACGGAGTTTGAGGTCAGCTTGGACAACATAAGATCCTGTTGCAAAAAGGAAAAAAGGGCAGAAAAAGTATTTGGGACCAGTGAGATAGCTTAGTTGGTTTTTACATTTTAAACTTAAATAGTGCAACAGCTAATTATTAGCATAGTGTGTAAAACTTTCCATTTTAATATGAAAATGTTTCATTCTTTTAAAAGTACCTTTAAAAAGTATTCATTCTTTTAAAAGTGGCTTATTATCTCAGTGATTTGATAATCACTCTCAATTAACATATACACATACTCACTTGTGCATACTCACCCAATTAATTTTTTTCCCAGGGTTAAGAGGAACTTGGAAACTCTTTGGAAGACAGTTAAAAGCTGGATAAAATGTATTTTTATCCCCATGCAAGAATACCAGCAGTCTTATTTTTAAAACTATAGAGTTCTTTGATTAAAAACTTGGTTTTGAGCTGCTACCGAAGTTTCTGCTGACTGTAAGAGCTGCCACTCTGACGGGTCATGTGTTGTGTAAATGTCCTGCTGGCCATCTGCAGTCAGCCCCTTATTGCTTCACTTCTGGGTATCAAGTCATGGCAGATTATGCACATTATGTAAATGCTCTGCTAGCTCCCTACAATCAGTCCCTCTTGTGCTTCGTTTCTAGGTATTACGCCTGTGTATCATAATATGTTTGCATTAATGAGTGAGACAGAAAGGATCTGGTATCCACCCAACCATGTCTTCCATGCAGATGAGACAACCCGGCATAACGTCCTCTACAGAATAAGGTACTTTCTGACACCAAGTGATTTGTGTATAAATGAAAGGCAAAGGGAGAGACATTGTTGCCTCTGTAATGTGGTAACTATCATGTTTTCTTCTGTTGGGAGGCCATTTCATGACTTGTGGTTACAATTAAGGATTAAAATAATAATAATAATAAAAAAGATGAAAATGGCTTGTGAAAAACCCTTAGTGTCTGGAATATTGCCAGTTCCCAGAAAATGTGATTCATGCACTGTAAGATGCTTTCTTTAACACTTTTCTTTACAAATACGTTTTTAAAGTTGAAAGTATTTTGTTTGTAAGTTAATTTATTTAGTAATTTATGGCAGTATGCAAAGTCTATTAATATTCACAAATAAAAACCGAGAACTTTTTCTGTATAAAAGATTAACAAAGAAATAATTTCGGTCTTACAAACAGCTGTAATTCTCCAAGCACCTATATGTTATTTAATTTTCTTATGACTTATTGAAATATTAAGAATTCCTGTAAAATAAAAATAATCTGATGTGACATATTACTCATACTTACTCATAGTCTTGCAGCTTTGGAAAAGCATCATAGTTCAAACTCTGACCTAGTCTCCTTCATAACCTGCCTTCTCACCACCTTGTACGGACCTCATTAAAGTGATAATATGTGTAGTATTCATGTTCATCATTTGATGGTCTTATTTATTTATTTTTATTTGTTGAGACAGGAGCTCATGAATCCCAGACTTTCTCTGGACTGACTGTCTAACCAAGGATGACATTAAACTTAAACTGGTCTTCCTGCCTCTGACTCCTGGTGGCTCTGAGATCACAGGCACGGGCCACCACACCCGTTTGGTTTTGCTGGAAATCAAACCCAGGGTGTCACACATGCTAGGCAGGGTTACTCGATGAATTCTTAATACTTTTTCATATTTCATTACTTACTTTCTTCTCCTTACTCTGTGTTAAATGTGTAGATGCGTGCATTTTAGTTTTCTGTTTTCAAGGTAAAATTTTTATTGAGTTTAAGCATCATTTTTATGTAAAATGGTGGGTAAGACAATGTTAGCAAAAGAGTTCAGTGTCTAAATGGTGAACATACGAAAGGCAGTGGAAGGGCTGGCGGGGCAGCTCCGCGGGTTAAGAGCGCTGGCTGTTCTTTCTACAGGACCCAGGTTGCATCTACATGGCAGCTCACAAATGTCTGTAGTTTCAGTTCCAGGAAATCTGAAGCCCTCTTCTGGCCCATATACAAAATTTTAAAAGAAAAAAAAAAAGCAATGGCATTCTTATATACAGGTGGCCAGTTGTAACAAAGTAATGAAGCTTTCATGAAACAATTTTAAAGCTTTAACTATTTGGGAATAATCTGAATAAGAAACAATATGGGTGTCAGAGTTTGCTTTCTACTGCTGTGATAAAGATCATGACCAAAAGCAACCTGGGGGAGGAAAGGGTTTAGTTTATCCCAGAACTTAACTGTCCATCCTAAAGGGAAGTTGGGGCAGGAACTTAAAGGAGGAATCAGAAGTCAGGAACTGATGCAGAGGCCATGGAGAAACCCTGCTTACTGGCTTATATCCCCATGACTTGCTCAGATAACTTTTCAGTACAACCTAGATTCGCCTGCCCAAGAGTGGTGCCACCCACAGTGGGCTGGGCCCTTCTTCATGGATCACTAATTGAAATTATTTGACTACAGACCAATCTTATGGAGGCAATTCCTTCACGGACATTTTCTTTCCCATATAACTTTAGCTTGTGTTAAGTTGACACAAAGCCTAACTAGCACAGTGGGTAAATTTGAAAAATATGAGGAGTGAGAAGATAATAGAACTATCCTTGAGTATTCATGGTATACTGAGCCTCCTTGGATCAAAATTTCATCATGTTCAAGGCCAAGGACTTGAGTAAATGGTTGGCATGCAAATAGCTAATAGGCATTTGAAAAGATATTCAATGTTATGAGTCCCGTGAGGAATGTAAATCAGATGCATGATAGGTTAACAACCAGTCCGCTAAGATGGCAAAAGCAAGAAGGCGGAGAGTAAGAAATGATGGAAATTATTTGTACTAATTAGCTCACACATTGTCAGTGAGAAAAGGCACTGGTTCTGTCACTGTGGAGAAATGCTGGCCATTCCCCCAAAGTAAAGACAGTCTTACTCACATGCATCCACAAAAACACTGTTCGCAGAATGTTATTCAAAGTAGCATAAAACGGAAACAACTCAAATGGTTTTCAAGTGATGATGGATAAACAAGATGGTACATCATACAACCCAGTATTGCTTCATTAGAAGAAAGGAATAATGTAGATGAAACTCAAAAAATGTTATGCTACGTAAAGGAAGTTGGGTAAAAAGACAATAAATCAGAGTCATTATTTTGCATATGAAATGAGTAAAACTGAATTTGTAAAGGCAATAGCTTGTAGTTAGGGGTTAACAGGCTGGCCTACTTGGGTGTGATTGCTAATGGCTGTGGAGAAAGAATAAAATGTAAAGTTAAATTGTAAGGCTACCACATTGGCAACACCCTGAATACTGCAAGCCACTAACCACTCTAAATGTGCCAGCTTTATGTAGCTGTATTACGTCTCAAAGATTGTGCCTTCGAAAGTGAATGTACTTAATTTTTCTTAAGATAAATTAAGATAAATTTTAATGTTCATTTTCGTAAAAGAAGAAATTATTTGTACAGTAGATGCATTTTCAGGTACCTCTATTAATGTTACTGGACTTAAGATTTTTGCTGGCTTTTATATCTACATTTCTCTGGTTTCCTTTGATTGCTTTCCTTTTATATGCTATTATGTATTGCACCAAAGTGGGCTGTATGTTGCTTTTACAGTTACTTGTGTTTCATTTGCTGCTGCTGCCGTTCGATCCTTTGCTTATTTGTCTATTTATGGAGAGAAAGCTGTATTCTGGGCAGCGCGGATAATCCTAAACGCGTCTCTTGCCGCAGCTTCCTGGGTGTTGGGACTGGAGATGTGCTCCACTCTGCTTTCCTGTGCTTCTCGTACTTTCTGCTTACATTGTTATCATGTTACTAGACATAAGTCCTTTTCTTCACAACCTGTGTTCAGCTCTGCTATTTTTGTTTTCTAGCAAAGCATTACTAACTTATAGTGTGTTGAGGGGGTTTGAATGACTTTGGTTTGTGCTTGAACTTTGGAGGCTGACAGAATGTTTTAACTGTCTTTCAGGTTTTACTTTCCTCACTGGTATTGCAGTGGCAGCAACAGAACCTATAGATTCGGAGTGTCTCGTGGGGCTGAAGCTCCTCTTCTGGATGACTCTGTCATGTCTTACCTTTTTGCTCAGGTAGAATTATACTAATCTTTTTTGTATGTGCATTAAACTAGCATTTTTCCTATGTAGTATATATATTAAGTAGGGTCAGTAAGCTTCATGTGGGAAGGTTGCAGCTCTAACTTATGCACCAGGTACAGAGAGAGAAAGAGATAGTCTATTTGATAATACTTTTTGATCTTACGATTTGCAGATGTGTTTTTATAATGATTCCTTGAATTGACCCTTTTGAAATCACTTTCTTTTTCTTTTATGATTTAGGTTATTTTAAGGATTTTGAAAAAAGTAGAATAAATTTAATAACAGTTCGTGTCGCCATTAGAAGCTAAACTTCTTTAGAGGTTTTGAAAACTAAATTTTGGATAATTTCAGGCTTGAATGATAGGCAGAATGGAACAAAGGAAGTAACATAGAAAGTGAGCTGTGCGAGTTAGCAGAGTGCTCATGGACGGCTGGGCACGCGTTGACACCTAGAGTGGCCACACACTCCTAGGACACACTTTTGTAGTGCTATTTTTCCTAATGCATTCTTCTCCGTTATCTTGAATTATCCACAGTAATTGAAATATTTTCTTACTAAATTATTTTATTTTCATGGGCTGCTAAAATAGCATGAACAGAAATTAGAAGAGCAAAGGTAATGAGTTCCCTTGGGTATCTATCCTAGTGTGTCAGGTTAAGACCTCTGATCAGACTTGTTAGCACAAGGGAAGAGCAGCCCAGAGCTTCACAGCTCACATTTTCAAAACAAAAAATTGAAAAATAATTCTCTTGGGGGATGTGGAGCCATCCAGTTTTTTCATTATGGTAAAATGTACATGATAAAAAATTAAAAGTGTACCATTTTTAAATATATAGCTGTTTATTAAGCATATTCACATGACCTCACAAACATAACTGCCGTCCATCTCTAGATTAGTGTTCATCTTCACACCCTTAAACAGAACAGACTTAGAGTGTCATCTAGTTCTTATATCAGGTCCTCATTATCATCTATCTGAGCCACATATTTTGAGCACAGTTTCTTTTCTCTTAAGCGCATCTACTGTTCTAACTATCCCAGCAGGAAAGAGACATGGCAAGACAAACTTGTTGAAAAAAGAAACAAACAAAAGTGAAACAAAACAAAGCAACACAAAAACTTCTCCTGTGTCATTATCAGTATCAAGTCATTGAAGATTCCTTCAAGTCTGGTCCAGGCAGACTACTCGTTTCTATCTCTGAGGGTGCCCCGTACTTTCCTTTTGGCTCATTCCTTCTGTTTTTTTGCCCTGGTTTGTTTCCAACAACAATGTCTTTGGTATTTAAAAAAAAAAAAATCACATGAAGATTGAAATCTTCCGTGAAAGCTTTCCCTTATTCCCATCGCGCACAGTTTTAACTGTCTCTAGGCCCACAGCAGCTGCTGTGTGATATGTCATGTTCTCTTACCTGGCATTGTAGGGGTCTGTTTTTATGTTTGGCTTCCAAGAAAAGTGTTTCTTTGATGGATTGTGAACACAGTCTATGTTTATTTATATTCCACACAAACTCTAGTATCATACCTTCAGTATAAACTGAAATCTGTACATTTGATTAATTAATATTTATTTTAGTTTACACATTTTTATGTTTTTAAGATAAAACTTCAGGGTCAGTAAGTGAGGTTGCACCCCATTAACTCCAGTACTTGGGAGGCAGAGGCAGGTGTATCTCTAAGAGTTTAAGGCCAGAGTTTGGTCTACAGAGCAAGTTTCAGGACATCCAGGGCTACACAGACAACAAACAAACAACCCCACACACAAACCTGAAATCTCACAGTGAATCCTATTTAAATCAGTTTCTGTTTGTACTTGAACATTCACTAATATTTTGTGGTGAAATGATTTTTCAAAAGAGGCGGAAGTTGGTTTAATGACTTTAAAATGCATATTTCTAGAAGTTAATTTATAGTATATAACATAATTAAATGTAGTAGTGAAGCCTGAGACATTTCCTTATAAATTCATGTTTTTCAGTGGCGGCATGATTTTGTACATGGATGGATAAAAGTACCTGTAACTCATGAAACGCAGGAAGAATGTCTTGGGATGGCAGTGCTAGACATGATGAGGATAGCTAAAGAACAAGATCAGACCCCACTGGCTGTCTATAACTCCGTCAGGTAATTTCCTTTTGTAAAGACTTGGACACTTTCATATAATTTACTTGTTTTCCTGCGTTTGCCCACACATTTTGATATTATAGTAAAAATGGTGGGTTGTGGAGATGGCTCAGCGGGTAAAAGTACTTACTGAGTACTGACAGAGTCCTGAGTTCATATTCCTAGAAGCCAGATAAAAGCTGTAACTGGGGTGTTGGGTAGGTGAAGACAGATCCTGAGTGTTGCTGACCACCATTCCAGTCAACACAGTGAGACAGGTCCAGGTTCAGTAAGAGGCCCTGTCTCCTGAAACAATGAGAGCCAGAGAGATGGCTCAGCAGGTGAAGGTGCTTGCCACTCCAGCCTCAAGACCCGAGTTTGATCCCTGAAGCCCACATCAAGGTGGAAGGAGAAAACTGAGTCCACAGAGTTGTCTCTGACCTCCAGGCAAGTTCTGTGGCAGTGGGCCCCATATATATTATGCACATTCCTACAATACTATTAAATAACATTTTAAAATAGGGTCTGGAGACATGGCTCAGCGGATATGAACACTGGGTCCTTTCCCAGTGGACCCAGGTGTGATTACCCACATAGTAGCTCACCACCAATTTTAATCCTAGTTCAAGGCTATCTGATGCTCCCTTCTGGCCTTTGTAGGCACTGCATGCATGTATTGCACAAATATATGTGCAGGTAAAACACCAGAGTACAAAGAATAATAAAATATTTTAAATTAAAAATAAACTAGGTGGGAAGTGATAAGAACACCTTGCCTTCTGGCCTCCCCTTGAGGATGCATGGCGAGAAACCAGAAACCCAGGTGAACCCTTTTGCATGTACTGCGCACATTCGGAAATTGAAAAAGAATTGTGGGGGCAAACGTGAAAACTGTGGGCGCACGCTGTGAGAAGGAATCGAGTTTTATAGTGCAGAATGTCACAGGTGTCCATTATTTCATTCACTTGTTCTGAAAAAAACAAACTAGGTGAGTTCAGAGAAATGGAAGAATGCTTAAAGGGATAATAGTCTGTGGCTAGTTCTTATATTGTGCAAATGATCTGAAGCAATATTTTTCAAATTATGGTTCATGATTTACACATATCAGATTTCTGTCTGGCATACAATCCGGAAGTTTTAGATTCTGAGTGTGAGGGGAAGCCTGCACAGTGATGTTTACACAAGGGATCTGAACTCCGCGTTCTTGATACTTCCTGCATACTGCATTTTGAGAATCATCAACTCTTACAGAACAGCCCTAGTGGCTAAAAATGTCTACCTAAAAATCCACATACATGTTATCATGTATTTCCATATTACATACTTAATAAAATATTACATACTTAATTAAGCCTGAGGATGTGGAGCGGTCACACTCCCTCCAGTAAGTCCTCCTTGCTGGATGATCTCAGAGCAGTCCCATATCTAGTTTGTAGATCAGCTTTTTTGTTTTCTTCCTTGGTCTGTAGTATTCTTGCATTGTTTTTAGATATCTTGTTAGGCATTGACACAGGAAGTAGGCTGTAAAAGTCTAATTTCAAGAACTTACTTAGAAATCTAAATGATTAAATCTAAAGGAAAAGAAAAAATTCTACTTCCCACCAAGGGCGTGGTTATTAAAACGGAAGGGAGAAGGCTCAGTGGGTTAGCATGAGTACCCTCCTGTGTAGAACCCAAGTTTGTATCCTAGCGCCTCCTGTCAAGATGACAACTCTTTGTAACTCCAGCTCCTGAGGATCCAACACGCTGTTCTGGACTTTGGGCAGTTGCACTCACATGGCATACAGACACACATGCATATACAAATAAATAAATCTTAAAAAATATAAACCGAGGGCTGGAGATGTGGCTCAGCAGTGAAGAGTACTTGATGCTCTTGCAAAGGACGCAGGTTTGAGTCCCAGCACTCAAATGGTGGTGCACAGCCATCCACAACCCCAGTTCCCAGGGATCCAACAGAGACATACATGGTGCACACATGTGCGCGCAGGCAAAACATGAACATAATGCAAAAATAAAGAAACATAATAATTTTTAAATGTTGCAGATACTCTTAGATACTAGCTTTACATATTAGTTATCTCTTCACTTACTCAGTATTATTATTGAACACTTGGCTATGTTCCAGGTAATAGTGGTACAAACTTGAAGGAAGACTACCTTAGAAGTTGTTGATAGAAACAGAAGAAATTGAAGGAAGCAGTTACACAGAAGCTTTGAGCCGCTGAAAGTGAATGCTGCAACCATAAAGCTATTGCTGGACTTTTTTTTTCCCCTGAGAGGATACCCCCTCTTTTGAGAACATGATCTTAACAAAGTTTGGCACATGTTCCTGATAAGATCGTGGTTTCTTGAGGTCATGCTATCTATGGTTTTCCTTCATGTATTAGGTAGTGTCCTAAACCCAATAAATAATAATTATTATTTGGTTTCTTGAGATAAGATCTCAAGATGGTTTTAAAGTCACTATGTAGACAAAAAAGACCTTACCCTTGCAGTCCTCCTACCCATACTTCCCCGTGCTAGGACTTTAGGCGTATGAGACTGTGCCTAGTGGTATATAATTATTCTCTTGATTCTCTTCAACCCACTCACATAATGAGGCTATAAACCTATCCACATTTTTATCACTTTTCAGTTTTTATTAGTGTTTATTAACTGTACAAAATAATGGGTTGCCTTTTCTTTTTTTGAGTTCTTTTTTTAAATTTTTATTAACTACAGTTTATTCACTTTGTTTCCCCCCTCTACCTCCCTCCCTCTTCCCCTCCCAATCCCACCCTCCCTCTTTTCCACCCATGTCCCTCTCCCAGTCCACTGAAAAGGGAGGTCCTCCTCTCCTTCCCTCTGATCCTAGTCTATCAGGTCTCATCAGGAGTGGCTGCATTGTCTTCTTCTGTGGCCTGGTAAGGCTGCTCCCCCCTCGGGGGCAGGGGTTCAAACAGAAGGCCAATCAGTTCATGTCAGAGACAGTCCTATCCCCATTACTATGGAGGCCACTTAGATACTGAACTGCCATAGGCTACCTCTATGCAGGGGTTTCAGGCCATCTCCATGAGTGGTCCTTGGCTGGAGTATCAATTTCAGAAAAGACCCCTGTGCCTGGACTTTTAGGCTCTGTCGCTGTCCTTGTGGAGCTCCTGTCCTCTCCAGGTCTTACTATCTCCCACTTCTTTCATAAGATTCCCTGTATACTGCCCAAGGTTTGGCTATGAGGGACATCTGGGTTGTTTGCACATTCTGGTTATTATGAATAAAGCTGCTATGAACATGGTTGAGCAAATACTCTTGTTGTATACTTGACCATATTTTGGATATATGCCTAGGAGTGGTATAGTTTGATCTTGAGGTAGCACTATTCCTAATTTTCTGAGAAAGCACCAGATTGGGCCCCGGGGTCTTTTCTGAGACTGATACTCCAAACAAGGACCATGCATGCATGGAGATAACCTAAAACCCCTGCACAGAACATGACAGCTTAGTGTTCAAGTGGGTTTCCTAGTAAGGGGAACAGGGGCTGTCTCTGACTTGAACTCAGTGGCTAGCTTTTTGATCACCTCCCCCTGAGGTGGGGGTAGCCTTGCCAGGCCATAGAGGAAGACAATGCAGCCAGTCCTGATGAGACCTGATAGACTAGGGTCAGATAGAAGGGGAGGAGGACCTCCCCTATCAGTGGACTAGGGGAGGGCCAGAGGGGGAGAAGGAGGAGGGAGCTACAGCTGGGATACAAAATGAATAAAGTAATTAATAATAAACAAACAAACAAATAAAAAAGGAAAGAAAAATTGAGTGCTTGATGGATCCTATTGGAAACTGGTAATTAGGAACCTAGACCATAACCCAGTTGTCCTGTAAAATATCTTTCTCCAGCAAGTGTGACTACTTGACCTCACAACTTTGAGAGCTCCACAAGGGGTCTTGTATGAAGTGGGAAAAATTATAAGCAATGATACACTGCTAATACCAGTTCTAAAAAGTACAAGAAAAGTCTGAATTTAAAAATCTTGGCTTATGTTCATGGTACATCTATAATATGCCCCATCAAGGCCAATTTCAAGATAACAACATGATGTGGAGTGAGGAGCTGGCCGCTCTTCACCACTCACATTTGATAAGTGTAAGCACCCTCAAAGGCACAGACAGTGGTAAGCCCACATAGCAGTTTAAGAATAATTGTTATGAGTTTTGAGTGTTTATTGCCTACGTCTTTAATACAACATTTAATTATAAAATTACATAACTGGGAATTTTAATGACTATTTAGTAGTCAATTAAGAATCCTTTAAAATAATGGGCAGTCCTCCTAAGACAGCCCTAGAATTTCACTGGCCCAGGGTCTTGTAGGTGATATTATGAAGTGGCACTCACAATATGCGGAGAACAGAGGGTGGAACTCCTAACTCCTCTCTAGCACAAATACCAGAAACTTTCCTGGAGTAAGTAAGAGCTAGCCAGTTAAGAGACGGATGCTAGGAATAAAGACTAGCATGGCAAAGCGTAGGAATTTTATTTAGCTGTACTTTAGAAACAAAGCTATCTTCTCAAGGGCATTGTACATAGAAATGAAACTATGGAAGAATCACAGCATTTCCAAAAGGAATTGTTTTGATTAGAAAGAAATTATTAGGAATTATTGAAGCTCACAAAAATAATGCAGATATTAAAGTATGCTCATATAACAAGCAATGTCTAACCAAATATGGCTGTTGTCAGAATTCAGATAAAATTTGGAGTATAGCATTATAGGAAATGTTTGTAGCACAGAGCAATAAGTGTCAAAACTTATAAATCATCTCAGGCATCTAAAAACCTTTAGAGACTCCATTATTATCTAGACTGAGCACTCATTTCACTAGGGGAAGAAAATTAATATGGCATATTCTAAACTCTGTTGTCACTCAGAGAGTGTTTCAAATAATACACATTTTCACATTTAATTATATAGCTGATAAGTCAGATATATATCAGATGGTGGTTATGTCAAACATGCTTATTGTAAAGAAACATAGGAACTAATCTCCCAATTTTGTTTTGCTTTATTTTCCATGTCCTCGGTATTCCTAGCTACAAGACATTCTTACCCAAGTGTGTTCGAGCAAAGATCCAAGACTATCATATTTTAACACGGAAGCGAATAAGGTACAGATTTCGCAGATTCATTCAGCAGTTCAGCCAATGTAAAGCCACTGCTAGAAACCTGAAACTTAAATATCTTATAAACCTGGAAACCCTGCAGTCTGCCTTCTACACAGAGCAATTTGAAGTAAAAGAATCTGCAAGAGGTTCTTCAGGTGAGGAGATTTTTGCAACCATTATAATAACTGGAAACGGTGGAATTCAGTGGTCAAGAGGGAGACATAAGGAAAGTGAGACTCTGACAGAACAGGTAATCCTTAATGATACATTCTTGTTCTTTGTTGTATTAAGTAGAATGCCGTAAAAGCAAAATAATTTGTTATTTTAATATATTCTTTACTTTCTCCACTGAGAAATTTTATTTGTGTAAAGCCATCAAAGTTGTAACTATAGTTTGTGTCACAATTTTATTAAATGTTTTAATTTTTGTGATAAAATAATTAGTAATGACGTTCTTAGAGTTTCATGAAGCATTGCACTCTCTTTGTGGTTTTAAGTTAACTTTGTTACCTTTATCCTTTCACTATTATTGAAATTGAAGTATAATCATAAAGCTAATTAAATGAAAAACTTTAATTGAGTTTGATAATATAATTAAGTTTATTATATTTGCATTGCAACATTTAAATTTGTTCACATGTATCACTCATAAATGGTTTGAGAGATTTAATGTTATCATATTCTTTTACCACAGTTGATAATTCTTCAGTTTTCTGACAATTGTTCTTTTTAATATTAATTGGGTTAAGTTCTAAAAAAATGTTCTCAATGTTTGACTTGTTTTAAGTAAAAACAAGATACTTAAACGTAGTCTTAGGAATCATATTTAAGAGAATTAATTAATCTAATGCCTACACATTGTTATTAGTATCCATTTAAAGAATTTTAAGTGACTATCATCACCTTCTCAAGCCTTGTTTGAAATGGCACTGTAACTTTCTAAATGCTCTTGATTACAGGATTTACAGTTATATTGTGATTTTCCTGATATCATTGATGTCAGTATTAAACAAGCAAACCAGGAATGCTCAAATGAAAGTAGAATTGTAACTGTTCATAAGCAAGATGGTAAAATTTTGGTAAGTTTGTATTATGCATTAGTAATGGTTACACTTTAGAATTTTCGAAGTATTTTAAAGTCTTAGTACTAAAGTTACTTAGGTATTTTGGTTATAGTTATAAGTATGCTCTGTGAAATACTACCAAAGCAAATGTTTTTTTGAATGCAGACTTTTGTATCACTGTGAACACTGTCTTTTTACAGATATTTATGCATACTATATTTTTACTAATTTTTAAAATTAAAAGCCCAGTCACTTCTACTCTCTTTTGCTAAGTCTGAGTTGTACTTAATTCCTTCTTGTTTAGACTTTAAGCAGTATGTGGGATTGGATGAGAGGTGGGCAGGCAGGAGGAGACACATTATCCTATGTTATAGGATAATATTAATTATCCTAGATCAATATTAATATATTAGTATAGCCTATATTAACATTAATAAAATATTAGCATGTTCTATATTAATAATATAATAGTAGTAGCCTTGGAATCATCATTTTTTTCTTACGTTGAATCCACTGGTGTTGTGAATCCTATATTTGTCTTGTTTTTCTATTTGTATCAACTGTTGTACCTGTTGGTAATCTCCTGGAGATCATGGCAATTTAGAAATTAATTTGGAATTTTTGTTTTTACTTAGTTTTGTGTTTTATTTTGATTATCCTGGAACTCTTTCTGTAAACGAGGCTAGCCTCAAACTCACAGAGATGTGCCTGCCTCTGCCTCCTGAGTGCTGAGATTAAAGGCCTGTGCCATTGTGCCTAGTTTAGGAGGTATTTTTATCATTTTGGATTTCCTTACCCAAGAACATAGTTTATTTTCTGTGTATTCAGGTACTATGTTACATTGTACAAGAATATTTTAAAACTTATAAAGATCACTTTCATTTTTTTTGGTTAAGTTTTACTCAGCATAATACATTTTCGTACTGCCATAAATGGGGCTTTATTTTTAAATTATTCAATCACAATGATTATTTTGATATATGGAAAATAAGTAGTCTTTAATATGAGTACGTGCTTTTCCATTAAATAAAGTAGCACGTTTTTGGCTGAATATATGTTCATATATATTTATTTTAATAAAAATCACAGCATAATTTCATATCCTAACATTTTAGTTTCTAGCACATGTATTTTTAGCCTGAGCAGAATATGAAAATAAATGTTCGTATGTATAATTAATCTCAGCCTTTATGTAGGGTAGACTTCTAATTGAGTCTGTCGGGGTCACTGAAGGTCATTAAGTTATGGATGGTGAGTGACTAGCTGGGAGGCAGCTGAGCTGTGTTTGGGAGGGTCTGAGTGTCAGACAGAAGGACCCATCAGATGGGGCTGGCTAACCAGAAGTTAGAAGAGATGCTTGAACAACGTGGAGGAAACTAACCTGCAGCAGAGTGTGGAGACTTCTGACCTTTGCACTTACTGGTTTTAATTCCGTGGTTTCCTTTTATTTTCTGATTAGGAAATAGAACTTAGCTCGTTGAAAGAAGCCTTGTCGTTGGTGTCACTAATTGACGGGTACTACCGACTAACTGCAGACGCGCACCATTACCTCTGTAAAGAGGTAGCGCCTCCCTCCGTGCTTGAAAACATACACAGCAACTGCCACGGCCCGATTTCGTGAGTAATGCTGAATTTAAAAGTGCACTTCTAGGGGACTGGCTCAGTAGGCAAGGGTAAGGTCCTGAGTTTGAATCCAGGCACTCATGTGAAAAACTGGACATAGCTGTATGCCTGTGACTCTAACACTGGGCACAGAGACAGGCACATCCTGAGAGCTTTCGGGCCAGCCAGTGACAGCTTCTGGTTCCCTGAGAAGAGAGAGAGTTAGACAGGAGGGCACTCCACGTGGTCCTGGTCTCCAGAGAGAGACATTTTCCAGAGGGAAATGTTGCACAGTCGCACAGTCAGCCCTTACCTGAAGGTTCACTTCATGGTGTGACCTGCTGCACATCCAAAATAGTACAGAGTTGTCTCTGCCTCGGGCTGTACTCAGTGTTCAGTCACTGGCCCTGAAAGCAAACAGAACCCCCTCCTGCTTATGTTTTATTAACTTTGAAATACTGGTAAGGAATCATAGTGCTAAATTTGAAACTTGACATTATTTTTGAGTAGTCTAACCTCTGCTGAAGCTTAAACACAAAATGTGTATATACCTATGTTTCTAGGTCAGAACGGTGCAGGGGAACTTTCCACAGTGCTGAAAAGGTTCGGTGTTTGGACATTCTAATTAAATATAGTTTGGATTTTATATTTAATTTTATTTTAATTTCTTCACCTTTATATGCCTACCCAGGGCTAAGAATTACTGCTCTAATTTGCTTTCTGTTGCTGAGCAGAAAGGGAACTTGAGGTGAAGAGGGTTTTTATTGGCTTACACTTCAGGCCACAGTGCATCATGAGGAAGTAGAGAGGGAAGCAGAAACCACAAGGAAACCCTGCTTCCTGGCCTGCTCTCCTTGCTTACGCACAGCTTGCCTTCTTAGATAAACCAGGCCCTGCCTAAGGAAAGCGCCACACTGAGCAGGCTGCACCCTCCCACATCCGTTAACAATCAGGATAATATCCCAGGCATGGCCACAGGCCAGTCTTGCTTGAGGCTCCCTGTTCCCAGGTGACTCTTGATTGTTTCAATTGACAATAACACCTGACCAGGACAACTGCCATAGGACTCACACCTCTGCAGACTTTACGATTTTCATGTACGTTACATCTTGCTTTCAAGTGCTGAATCTTTAAATTTTATGCACATAGTAATATATATATTTTTTGTACATAGCAAATTTTAAGACTAGTATTTTCCAGTAACTGCGGGTCTTCTGCTATATTTCTTATGTTTTATATACAGAAAGATAATTTTGTATTTGTACTACTGTAGCAGAAGAGACATGAGAAATATTTTATAATATACTGTCGTCACTGTGAAATGAAGTTTTATCGAAGTATGTTTTTTAATTAATTAATTTTGTAATTAGAAAGCAGAAGATTAAAATAAATGAATTTTCTTTGTGGTTTTAGTGTTTTATGGTGTCTTAAAAATAATATAATTATCCCTTGAATTGGTTTGAGCTCATTACAAAATTACTTGATACATTGATTTCTTTCTCTTGAAAAAATTTGTAAATATATATAGTAGGGGAGTCTTCTGAAAATTGTACCCTTTTGTCATAGTCACACATGCATGCTACATTCACACTATCTCTTAACTTCTAGAATGGATTTTGCTATTAGTAAGCTAAAAAAGGCAGGCAACCAGACTGGACTGTATGTACTTCGATGTAGCCCGAAGGACTTTAACAAGTATTTTCTGACCTTTGCTGTTGAGGTGAGTGTGTCACATTTATTAGTAACATTTGTATAATCTGTATTTCTCCATCATGAAGTATTTCATTTTTAATACTCAGAACTATAGTTCTTGATATGGTAACTGGCATAATAATGCTTAGCATACCTTAATACGCGACAAAATAAACAATCCACAGTTACTATAATGTATAAATGACTCTAGTGTCTTTTTATCTGACGTTCATTTTATTTATTTTTTGATGTTTGAGTATTTACCATGCGTCAAGTCGTATTTCACCAAGTCTACTCAAGTCGGCTCACAAAAAACCAGCACATTTACCAAATTTTGTAGAGGAAAAGGGGTGAAAACATTTCTGATTACTAGAAATGTTACTAACTGGAACACAGCAGCACAACAGAAATGTGATCAACGGTACTTCTAGCTAGTATTGTGTGTTTAAATGAGAGTTCAACGGACCCTCCCTGTTAAACGCATGTGAACTTGGATCTCGTTCAAGATTGTGTATCTAGAAAACATATGTAAGGCAGCCACATGGTCTAAGTCTTGAGAGGATCTGCAGCAGCATTCCGATTTATTTTACTTTTTGAAAATGCGGAAAGTACAGATGTTCAGTCGTTTTACTAAAAGCAGTTCTGTTGTGCTCAGCACGTGTAGAGGAGAAACCATGTAAACATACAGGAGCATCTCCTCCTTTACCATTCCATCAGCTGACGAGGCCAGCTTCAGAGCTCTTCTCATAGCGGAGGACTGTTACGTCAGATCAGCAACTCAGGATGCACAAATCTTTATTTATCACACATGACATTATTAGAGAACTAGGATATCCTCTAATGTATTTTCTAGTTATCACATGTGCCCAATACATATGATATTATTAGAGAATCCTTATTAGGAATTAGAGAACATATTACATAAACCTATGTTTCAGGAACTTATTGGAAAATGGAGTTTAAAGTATATTAAAAATACTCAATAAAGCCTTGTGATTAGTATAGACAAAATAACCAATATCAAAATAAAAGATCTTATTTATTCAGAGAGATCTTTTAGAATACAAAAAAACATGAGATTGCCTTGAGGGATTAACAGATATTTTATCAGTGACTCAAAGTAGGATGAATAAAGTAACGGAAAGCAGGTCAAATTGTTAAGCTGAACAAAGTAGTTTATAGTTTATTACATAAGACATTACATAAGACATATTGGAGATAATTATAAAAATAAAATAGTAAACAATGGAGTGCCTGTTTATTTTCTTGTGGGCCGGAGTTAATCCTGTTAGGTAGGGCCTCACCAATAAAGTACTCACTGAAGTGGATCCAGGAATGGGTACGGTCACAGCGGGCCGTGTGTCGCTGGGCAGGACAGAGGTGGAGCCAGCCGATCTTCAGAGGCCGGTGTGTTGCCCAGTGTTCGACAGGGGCAAGCTGTGGCAGATGGTGGCGTCACTTCTGATCCCTTCCGGTGAAATCTGTCACTGAACTCTTCTGGAGGGCACGGCACTGCGGTGAGATGCCTTCCTGAGAGAGTGCTTTAGGATTTAGCTCTTAAATGTCTAAATCTTCTGCTGGGTGTTTTTATGATCTCCTTTTGGCTGAATAATCTGCACGATTACCATTGTGATTCTTTTTCTCTCCTTATTTTTATAACTAAACTTACATAGCGAGAAAATGTCATCGAATATAAGCACTGTTTGATTACAAAGAATGAGAATGCGGAGTACAACCTCAGTGGGACTAAGAGGAGCTTCAGCAGCCTCAGGGACCTCTTGAATTGCTACCAGACGGAGACCGTGCGCTCAGACAGCATCATCTTCCAGTTTACCAAGTGCTGCCCCCCGAAGCCCAAAGGTAACGGAGCCCTCCCGTTACCTCAGAGTGCCAGGCCCGGGCTGCGCGTGCTGGCGGTGGTTGGAAGAGAAGTAGGCAAAAGGCCGTGCTGAAGGAAAGCAAGTTCGTTTTCTAGTGGGCTTTGGCACACACGGCCTGCAAGGGACTGGAAGCTACGTTCTAAGATGCTATTTTAAAGATAATTGCTTGGAACTTGTGAGCAATTCCCTTCCAAAATTCCAAACTTTCAAATTTTACTACCAAATTTCTGTGTGTTTTAAGTCAATACTTTCATATGTTTTAAGGATTTTAGTTTCTTGTTTTTAAAATAAAATAGCAAGATTGGAAATCTCTTAGAATAACTCCTTTAAAATTCTCAGATCACTTTCCCCTCATGGGGTGCAGCCTTACCAGGCCACAGAGGAAGACAAAGCAGCCTGTCCTGATGAGATCTAGGGTCAGAACGAAGGGGAGGAAGACCTCCCTTATCAGTGGAGTTGGGGAGGGGCATGGGAGGAAAAGAAGGAGGGAGTGTGGGATTGGGAGGGGAGGAGGATGGGGGCTACAGGTGAGATACAAAGTGAATAAACTAATTAATAAAATAAATAAATTTTAAAAAATAAAATGATTTTTGCATGCAAAAAAAAGCGATTGTAAGTTTGAATGTGTTTCTTAGCTGGTAAGAGTATATCAACAGAGTTGAAAAATAAGACTCCTGAAATCACTAAGCAGCTATTTAGAGTTCCTTATACAGAGATCACACTCATGTCACTTATGTGTTGAGCAGTTCATAACTTCGCTATGCTTTGATTATATACAGACTCATCCATATGTGAAACATAGATATGTTGTGTTTTTCCCTCAGATAAATCGAACCTCCTGGTCTTCAGAACAAATGGTATTTCTGATGTTCAGATCTCACCAACTTTACAGAGGCATAATAATGTGAACCAAATGGTGTTTCACAAAATCAGTAATGAAGATTTGATATTTGTAAGCCATTAAGTCTTGACAATTGTCTTCTTTCTGTCCTTTTAAAGCAATGTCTTTTAAATTTTTTTTACCTGTTACCATGTTATGTTTGACATATTGTAATATAGCATTATAAAATATTACTTGAATTTTAAGATACATATATTTATTCAATTTTTAAAATTCATAAATCTCAGAAGATACACCAATCTTATAGCAGAAATTAGCAAATTAATTAATGGAGTTATATTCTCTTTTCAGAAATTTTAAATGTTCCTTTGGAAATTTTAAAAATTAAAGATCTTCTACAAAAGAACCTGTCTTGGTTCCCACATACACATACCAGTGAGGAGAATTTGGTAGATTATCTTTAAAGAACTGAAAAGAAAATAGGATGCAAGAGGTGATGTTTTGACTACGATGTATTCCAGGAGAGGGCTAGGTGTTAGTCCTTTCATCATAGAGGTTAAAGTGAAAAGCAGAGGGCTTGATCCGAGGTTTGTTCAAGGGCAGGAATGAAGAGTGAGAACAACCTCTGAATAGAGCGAGGACCTGCAAGGGTATGCGTCCAGTGTATAGGATGTGAACTTTTACCTACTAGTGAGAGGAGAAGAACATTAATATTGTCTGTTTTAATTGACTTAGTGAGCAAAAAAAAAAAAAAGGAGTTGATAAATTTTTTGCATTTAGGCTTTATTATATTACTTATGTGATCTGAGAAACACTAAGCCAGGAGTTAAAGACAATACCAAAGATGCTTTGGAGAAACACTTGCAGACTTTTTGAAAAACACTCTGATTCGGGAATAGAATTCCAGAACTTGGGGAGAGAAGCAGGCACATCAGGAGTTCCAGGCCATTCTTAGCTACATATAGAGTGGAGGCTACTCTAGGCTGTATGAGGCCTTGTCTTAAAAAAGAAAAACCCAAAACAACCAAAAAGGAATCAAAGAAAGAGAAATGTTCTCGTACCTCAGGCTGTCCAGGATTCCCATAGATAAAACTACTCTAAGCATGAGCTTTTAATTAAGAAATTGAAACATTCAGTGAAATTATCCAGGATTAAGTAGAGCTCAATAACCAAATAAATCAAACCAAATAAACATCAAATTAAACTTCTAATAATTTCATATAAATTTCAAGTAGAGACCATAAAATGTTGGTATCTTTAAAAAGGAGTTGAAAACACTAAAATGAAAACATTTAAGATGCATTACTTGGGCTGAAGAGATGGCTCAGAGGTTAAGAGTACTGGCTGCTCTTCTAGAGGTCCTGAGTTCAATTCCCAGCAACTACATGGTGGCTCACAACTTTATAATAAGATCTGGTGCCCTCCTCTGCCCTGCAGGAAGAACACTGTATACATAATCAATAAACAAATCTTAAAAAAAAAAGATGCTTTACTTAAAAAGTAAAAATCCAGGGAAAAAGGAGTACATATGAAAAATCTACTCTTGTGCTTGCCACTACGCTGATAGACAGTTTAGAAAGCAGATTATTCCTCAGCACTGCAGTGGGAGGGGGTGAATTAGAGGGCAGAGCTGATGTGGCTCCCATGATAAGGAACTGTGCTATGCACAGAGTCCTGACTGTAGTCACAGACCTCAAGTTTAACAGCAAACCTCAGGGTTTTAAAATTAAGTATATTGGCCTATGCCCATCGCTTCTGTCCTCAGGAGGGTGGGGGTAGGTGGTTTGAGGCAGCTTGGGATGCAATAGTGAATTCCTGGCCAGCCTCAGCCTCAGAAAGTGAGAGGCCAGCCGAGGAAGAGAGGGGTAGAGAGTTAGGGACACAGAGAGAGGGGCAGAGAGAGAGAGAGAGAGAGAGGGCGGAATTGGAGAGGAAGAGGAATGGCAGGGGGGTAAGGCATTAGTTTTGACATATCACGGAAGCCAGAGCAGCCAGGGAGCTTGAGTGTTAGAGGGTACTACATAGTAGAGCTTGTACTTGAACTCAGGCTGCATTGCTTCAGAATGCAGGTTTCCGGCAGTTGCTCTGGAAGGATGGGTGATAAATGTTAGTGGTGGTAGCTACTGCCTGATGTACACCTAGTTTCTTTCATGCTTTGGTGCTGTCACGTATTTATTCACTTATTAATCAAAACAATTCTACAGGAAAACGTATCATTGCTTATTATATGAAGAGTCCAAGGTGTACTGAGTTCAAGGGCAGCCTGGGCCACATAGTGAAAAGAAAGAGAAGTGGGGGGGAGGAGGTGAGAACACCCAAGAGAAGAGAAGCACAAAGGGTTATGGAGCCTCTGGGAGGCCAAACAGTGGTGAGTGGTGAGGAGCACGCCAGGCGTCCTGCCTCTGCGCACCTCCTACAGCGCTAGGAGGAACGCTGAGGAAAAGGGATCATTTGTAAACAAACTTGGGCAAACACTGACTCTGAAAGGTGCAATAATTGTAGCCGTTGCAGGAGCTGTGAAAGTAAGATAGAGTCAAAATGTACTTTATTTATTAATCCTTTGTTTTTTTTAAACTGTTATTTAAAGAAGAATAGACAATTTCATTCCTCAAATTTAGGTTCAGTTTATAACTGAAATGTTTATCATTTAAAATATCTTTTGTCATTGGATGCATTTTCTAATTCCTTCATCTGTCTCTACTCACTTCCCACTTACCTTTTTTTTTTTCTTTTAAAGAATGAAAGTCTTGGCCAAGGTACTTTTACAAAAATTTTTAAAGGTATAAGAAGAGAAGTCGGAGACTATGGTCAGCTTCATGAAACAGAAGTTCTTTTGAAAGTTCTGGATAAAGCACATAGAAACTATTCAGAGGTGTGTAGTTTGTTGGCTCCTTTATATATCTTCTTATACTAGTAAAGATACGTGTCCATAACCATATTACATGCATGTGAGACTTCAAAATTATAAAAATTTAATGCTTTTATTGCACATACTAATTATACATAAAGTATGTTTCATTATAAAATAATTTATACACATGTGGAATATATTTCAAGCATTCAGTCTCTTTTGCCTTCTCCTGTCCCCGCTCCCAACGATCCTCTTTCTCTTTCCAACTAAGCCCTGTTCAGCTTTTATGTCTTTGAGTATGTGTATTGTGACCTAATGAGTTTCAGTAGGGTTGCTTACATGAGACTGGGTGAAGGTTTGTTTACAGGAATATAGTCACCTTACCAGTGGCTCCAAAATTAAAGAAGTATGTCTCTAACCCTGTCAACCAGTAAATTCTTAGGAAGTGGCAGGCCGCACGAGCTCCCCCTCACTCCAGAAGAGTACTGAAAGGCTTCATCTTGTGTGTATCAGGTCAAGTAAACACAATGCTTTGAGTTCAAGAGTGCGACGTCATGTCAAGCCTAGAAGCCAGTGTTCTCTACCACCCTTCCTGCTGTCTTCACGTTATTTCTCCTACAGTGGTCCTTGTGGGGTAGATTACTTTTCCATTGCTGTGATAAACACTACAACCAAAAGCAAATTATAAAGGAGTTTATTTTTACTTACAATTACAAAGGGATGAGTCTGTCCTAGCAGACAGCATGGCATGGTGACAGGGGAAGGCTGGTTGATAATATTTTCATCCAAGTACTGGTGGGGGTGCAATAAGAACAGGACATGTGGGCAAAGCCTTCAAAGTCCACCTCCAAGAACTCAAAGCTCCTGTCAAAGCTGCACCCCCTAAAGGTCCCATAGTCTTCCCAAGCAGCAGCACCAGCCAGAAACCAAGTGTTTAGATACATAACCATGTCGAGGGCATTTCTTAGTCAAGCAGTGCCAGAGTGGTGAAATGGATGTCTTATTTACGGCTGAGAATTTGAGAGTCACTTATTCTCAGTGCTCTGACTAGTTATCAGTCTTTGTGGCCGCGCTGACCACTGTGGAATGGAGATTCCCAAGATCAAAGCTGGCAACACTAGTCTGTGGGCAGAAACAGTTATTTTCAGGGCAGTTTCTTGGGGCTATCATGTTCATTTAACAGAACAGTAGCAGCAGCTTCATTACTCAGGCCTATGACCTCTCCAGTCACAAACTTTTGGCCAGGTTTACAGTTCCAGACATGAATTCCTCCAGTTAAGCAGGTCCAAATTGAATCAGGAAGCAATCTGTCACCCCCATAAAACACGTGTCACTGTCGTACTCTTAGATATATCTTGTCTGGCTGATTGGCATTGTTGCATACAGGATGCATAGTTGAGTAAGACTGTTGATGATAGTTTTGCCCTAACAGCCAGCACTGTGGGAGCAAACTAGCAGGAAGGGAGCTTCCAGCTCAGTTCTGGCATGATTTATCAATGTCTTCTCACTAAGGTGTGTGGCATCTTCAGCTGCAGACTCTTATAGTCTAATAGTTATTGCCCAGCCAATAGCAGTGTTAATTGCCTACGTTATTTTCAGAGCCTCAGGCCTCACTGGCCAACCATGTATAGGGAGGGAGCTAGCCCACTCTGGCACTGGATTACCACGTAACAACCTGTGGCTTCTGGCAACAGCTTCATCTACATGCACAAGATCCTGCTCTTCAGATTTCTAGAGTTTTTATTTTATTTTTATTAGCTTACAGATTATCTGATTTACTTAGGAATTCTCAGACATTCCCCTCCTCTTCCTTTGACTCTACTCCTCTCCTTAATCTTTCAATCTTTTCATCTCTGGAGTTTCCTCTTCTATTTTTATATCTATATATTCTGTTAGCCCCTCTTCCTCTTAAAGATTTCTTTTTTCCCCTCTCATGAACTCCTTGCTACTATTTGGACTTTATACATACATGTAAAGTCACATGCATAAAAATTAGAAGGTAGGATTCAAATAAACAAAACACGATAGTTGTCTTTTAGGTTGGAGTTACCTTACTTAATACTGTTTTTTTTTTCCCAGTTCCATCTGTTTTCCTTCAAACTTAATAATTTCACTTTTCTTTATGACCAAATAATATTTCATTGTGTATATGTATTACATTTTCATTGTTCCATTTCTCGGTTAACGGGCATCTAGGCTGATCCCATTTCCTTGCTGTTTTGAATACAGCAACAGTGTGGATGTAGATGTCTCTGTAGTAGGATGTGGGGTCCTGTAAGCAGTCTCCCTGGAGGACTAGTCATGGATGTGGAGTCCTGTAAGCAGTCTCCCTTCAGCACTAGTCATGGATGTGGGGTCCTGTAAGCAGTCTCCCTTCAGCACTAGTCATTGTAAGAAGGAAAGGGAGGTCGATGGTACTGTGTGTATGACACGTTAGCTATCATGGGTACAAGTGGAAAGAAAAAAAATAAACCACCCGAAGACTAGTAGATGGTACTGGGAAGAGGAAGGGTTTTGAAGTAGGAATAGAAGTAGAAAAGGAGGGTGAGGACATTTTGGCAAAAGGTAAACTGCAAAGATGATAAAGTAAAAGGGCCTGTCTCCTAGGAGGCTGAAGATCTGCAAACCAAACCAGACCAGGTTCTTTGAGAGAAGAAAAAGTAAAAGAACAAAGAAAAGAGTAAGGAAAAAAAAATCAATGCAGAGCAGGGACAAAGTAGTCTGCTAAATGACATTGGCTATTAAGTAATGATTAGACATAGAAAGAACCAGACAGAAATGCACATATGAAAACTGACTGGCCTGATGCTGCATTCCTTTTGGACTTGCTAGAGTTCCTTCATCATCCAGAGTTCTATCAAAATTGTGGTTTTTATTGTTAAGGAGCATCTATGACTGTTGATGATAAAACTACAGAAGATTTTAGAATTTTAATATTTTTCTGTGAAATTTATTCTTCAGGTTTATTTAGCTGTTTATTTTCTTAATTACTTGATTTTTTTACTTTTTTTTTACTTTATGTACATGGATGTTTTGAATACAGGCGTGTCTGTACACCATATGTGTGCCTAGTGTCTGTGGAAATCAGAAGAGGGTATAGGATCACTTGGAACTAAAGTTACAGTTGGTGGTTAATGGCCATGTGGATGCTGGGAGGCAAATTCAGGTCTTCTAGAAGAGCAGCCAGTGCTGATAACCACTGAGCCTTCATCCCAGCCTCAAATTAATAGGATTTTTAAAGTTACTTATTAATATACTAATTACTTTCCGTGTTAAGTTATAGGCATATATATTAATATATGTTATTAAATCTCTGCCTCTACTGAGGCTGCTCCCTTTTAACATAGATACTTAGAGCTTTATTAGTTCCATGGGAACGCCACCACAGTTTCATCTACTAAATAAGCTTGAGCAGGGTGGTGGTGGCCCACGCCTTTAATCCCAGCGCTCAGGAGACAGGCAGGCAGATCTCTGTGAGTTCGAGGCCAGTCTCGTCTACAGAGCAAGTTGCAGGTCAGCTAGGGTACACAGAGAAACCCTGTTTTGAAAAACAAAAAATAAAAGCTTGAAAAAGGTACTGTACTAAAAATATTTTATTGTCTGAGTGAGGGTAGGACAAAGCATATTTCTCTTAAGTCATAATTATGCATACTTAGGGATATCACTGTACAGAATTTCTTTTTACATTTCTTATTTCCCCCTTCCCCTCTTAGTCTTTCTTTGAGGCGGCAAGCATGATGAGTCAGCTTTCTCACAAGCATTTGGTTTTGAATTATGGAGTATGTGTCTGTGGAGATGAGAGTAAGTAAAACTTCCGGCTTTCCTTTGTCAATGTCATACCTGTCTCAGAGGATCCTTATTCATTAGGACCACAGTTGGGTATCAGGAAAAGCCTGGAATTACAAATGTTGTTGAACTTGACAGCATTGTGGGACTGTTCAGTTCTATCTGTGAAATAGGAACCCGGTGTTTGAAGCTAAAATGCTAAAATGCCAAATGCAGTTAGTATGTCTTGTTTAATGCCCAAGTGATGCACGAGTATTGCAGGAAACACATGCAAGCCCGTGTGTGCACATAACAGTACAGACTGTGGGCGACTCGTGCAGCGCTGGGCAACTGGCCCTTTCAGTACACACTTACCTGAAGTTACGAAAACAAAGTCTATAAACGGGAGACTGAGTTATGAATGAAACTGATTGCAGTGACTGAATATTGGCACTAGGTAGGTTCCCCACTATGTTGGAGTATGTGTGTTACATTGTATAATATATTTAAAATTGTGTGTTAGGTATAAGTTGTTTAGAGCCCTACCTCTTACTGTTGTGAACAAGCTAAAGGCAAAAGTATAATGTCGTGTATCCATTAAATTTCCTTTAAGTTAGTACAGTTTGCTTAATTTAATTTACTTACCCATTGTACCCACAAATAATGTTAAGTATTTTGAAATTTTGAATTATACATTTTTAACTGGATGTATACTTGAGTTTTATTATTACCTATATTTTAATGCAGACATTCTGGTTCAAGAGTTTGTAAAATTTGGATCATTGGATACATACCTGAAAAAAAACAAAAATTCTATAAATATATTATGGAAACTTGGAGTGGCTAAACAGTTGGCATGGGCCATGCATTTTCTAGTAAGTAATTTCTGTATTCCTTTATTAAAAAACTAAAAGTTGTCTTTTTGTTTTGTGAAAGTAATGTCATTCTTTTAATCTGGCAACCAGAAGTAAATTTTGGTGTGAATGCTGAGTCATTCAGAATAACGTTAGGTATTAAAAGGTATTGTTACAGACATACGTAGATAGTAAGTTGGCAGTGCTGTAATTCCACCAATCTCTTGGAACTACCCCTAGAGACATCCATATTTGATTTCACCTGGGTTTAGGAAACAACCAAAGATTTATGGAAGCATATTGTGCTGCGGTGATAGCAGAAGGTACCCGTGGTGTTCATGGGCAGGCGAACAGTGTCAGGGAGAAAACAGTATTGACAGAGGTGCAGAATGCCCGAGTGCCCGCCAGTTCCTTGCGTGCTGACCTGGAAGAGTCTTTCCGAATGTCCGTTACCACCTGGAAGTGCTTCTCATTTGGAGTCTCCTTTGAAAAGCAATGCTCGTTTCATTGTGGGTATAAATTATTGCATCAGTTAAAGTAAGAAATTGAAGACTTCCTTTATTGTCTCAAAGAATGTTCAAATCATTATTTACTATGCTGTCTTTTTGTCTTTAAATCTATGTTGAAGCGTTGGCATATTATATGCACACATTTTTGTGTATTGATATTTGAATGCATGTCCATTTAACTTTAATAGGAAGAAAAAGCCCTTATTCATGGGAATGTGTGTGCCAAAAATATCCTGCTTATCAGAGAAGAAGACAGGAAAACAGGGAATCCACCTTTCATCAAACTCAGTGATCCTGGCATTAGCATTACAGTTCTACCAAAGGACAGTAAGTTCTCCACCAACTGCATTCAGCTTTCTTAAGTTTTGTTTCAGTGGTACCCTAAAAAATCATATACATTTTCTTTTAACTCTGGTTTATTAGCGTTTTGCTTACTAATGACATTTAGCTACTACTTGTAGTAATTTAAAATAAGTTGTGGCTACATTGTGACCGTGTCCATTTCTTCTTTGTATAAGCATGTCACCATAAGCTGAAATGATTACTCTGTGTGTAGGCGTGGCAGGCATACGCCATTGCACAATGTGGAAGCCAGGAGGTAGCTAGTGGGAGTTGGTCCTCTCCTTCTACCAGGAGGCCTCGGGATTGAACTCTGGTCCTTAAGCTTGGCTGCAAATACCTTCGTCCGCTTAAGCCATATTGCTGGCTGTATTTTAACTAATTTTCTACCTGCATTTTCTAAATTTAGAATCCATATTAATGAGGCTTTGTGCATTGGTGTGCAATATTGTGGTTTAGCCAGTGCTGCTTAACTCTTCTGGCTGACTCCAAAGCAGGGACAGCAGCAATAGGACAGTCATGTAGAGAAGAAAATCTTACAGGCTTTGGATCTGGCATCTGAGGAAATTTGCCTTTTGGAATTAGAAATTAAAATAGAAAAAAAATTATACGGTAAAGGAGAAGGAAACTAATGAACTCCTTAATCTCCTTGCTAGTAGAAAAATATTCATATTCTTTTACCAAAAGGTGAATATCTTCCTTTTCTTATCTTTTTCTCTTTGTCAGAATCCCAGAAGGGAGATTATACTGCTTTTTCCTTCATCACATACTTCGTAGTGGAGTCAAGGACTGCAGAAACTTTACTTGGGAAATTCCATGATTTGAACATTACCCAGTCTGTCAATTCCATACCAAGGCTATCTTGGTATAAATTAATTCTTTGTCTGCTGTAATGATGGTGCCTGTTTGGCCTTGTTTATCTGCCAGTCATAATGGCTTCTATTAAGTTGTTAAAACATCCACCAATGACGTAAAATTACTTATGTCAATAATTACATATACAATAATTATAATATTGTTGTAATAATTACTTATATCTCTTACGTATTATGAATATATATATTTTAAATATCAAGAGCCAATTATAAGACAGGTTTTGTGTATTTCTTTCTGTGGAAGAGAGACAGACTAATGGGAAGGTAATGAAAATAGTATGCCAGGTGAGACATTTTGGTTTAATGAAAAGAAGCTTAAGTTGATCCAAATTTCATTACATAGCATACTAATTCTAACAACACTATTACAATTTGCATAGCTGTGGGAAAATCTCCCAGTCTTTGTGAATCTTAATTGTTAAAGCTGAGGTACTAAGGTAGGATTTCAAGGGTCCTCTAGCTCTTAAACTTGGCAAACATGAGCCAGACCGGTCCTCTACAACCACGAAAGACTCACTTATTCAAATGAGCTTGAATACTCTTCCCATAGAAAATAATGGTCTGTGGAGTGTATTTAACTATGGTTTGTTCCTGTTGTTTAAAAGTTCTTCAGGAGAGAATACCGTGGGTACCACCTGAATGCATTGAAAATCCTAAAAATCTAAGTTTGGCAACAGACAAGTGGAGTTTTGGAACCACTCTGTGGGAGATCTGCAGCGGGGACCCGCCTCTGAGTGCCCTGGATTCTCAGAGAGTAAGCTCACACAGGCTGAGGGGAGAGCTACACGGGTCTCCAGGCTTCTCCCACGTGGGGTGATACTTCCTAGCCCATCTAACTGGGAGAGAGTAAATCACAGCACTGTCTGATCTTAGCAGTTGGTTCTTTAATTGTAGAAGCTGCAGTTTTATGAAGATAAGCATCAGCTCCCTGCACCTAAGTGGACAGAACTGGCAAACCTTATAAATAACTGCATGGATTATGAGCCGGATCTCAGGCCTGCCTTCAGAGCCGTCATCCGTGATCTCAACAGCCTGTTTACTCCAGGTAAGAGCTGACGGGCTTGTCTCACAGTCACTGTCTTCTACCTCTTTTGTTACAATTGGATAGTTTGTAATCCTGTAGGTCCATCTCAGAAAGTCTTTCATGTATCCTGTAGGTCCATCCTGTAGGTCCATCTCAGAAAGTCTTTTCTTATACTGTATCCATCTTGTTCTGCTTGACTGGGCAGCCTTTCTGCTTTAAAAAGAACTTTTCTCCTTTTATAACCTAATTTTATTTACTTGTGTAGAAAAGAAAACTTAACCACAAAATTTATTATCTGTGTCTAAAACAAGAGTTTTCAAATTCAGTGTGAGTTTAGTTTGTCAGGTATGCTTTATTGATCACTTTTGTTATTCTGCTGTATGCAGTTTTTCACAATACCCCTTTTGGGTTTTCTAGTTCCCATCTATCTTATAATTGACTTATTTTTTTTTAACACGAGATAGATTTATTTTTGTTTATTCCTACTTCTTTTAGAATGCTGGGGCAAATGTATACCTGTCCCATAGCCAGTCAGTACCACTCACTTTTCTCATCATTGGAATTTCATAGAACCTTTTTTTGTGAATATTGAAACTGCCTGTTTTGGAAAATAGTAATTTACCCATTGAGAAATCTACTGTGGGGCTGGAGAAATAGCTCAGAGGTTAAGAACACTCGCTGTTTTTCCAAACGTCCTGAGTTCAATTCCCAGCAACCACACGGTAGCTCACAACCATCTATAGTGAGATGTGGTGTGCAGGCAGAATGTTGTATAAATAATAAATAACTCTTTAAAAAAGAAAACAGTTTAAAAAAAGGAGTTTCCCTGTGTTATTTAGTATTCTAAAAGTCATCTCTTCTTAGCTTGAATATCTATCAGTTTTACTCAGAGAATGTATTTGCCAATTTAATATAGTGTTATTCTTTACTTCTACAGATTATGAACTACTAACAGAAAATGACATGCTACCAAACATGAGAATAGGTGCCCTAGGACTTTCTGGTGCTTTTGAAGACAGGGACCCTACACAGTTTGAAGAGAGACACTTGAAATTTCTACAGCAACTTGGCAAGGTAAACTCTCATAAGTTTTGAAATAGAATATAATCACACATCATTTTACTTGGAAACAAAAAGAGTACATTTTTCACACACACACAAACACACACAACACACACACACACACACACACAATTGCGAGGGGGAAGTGATCCGAAAGCAGGCAGTAGACTCCATGTTAGAAACAGCAACCCCCACCTCTACTGTCCAGGTGACCCAAATGAAGACCAAGCTGTCCATCGGCCACATATGTACAGGGAGCCTAGGTCCAGTCCATGCTTGCTCCTTAGTTGATGTTTCAGTCACTGTAAGTCCCCATGGGTCTGGGTTAGTGGTCTCTATTGGTCTTCTTGTGAGGTTTCTATCCCCTCCGGGTCCTTCCATCTTTTCCCAACACTTTCTCAGGAGCCCTGGAGCTCCACCCCATGCTTAGCTGCAAGTCCCAGCATCTGTCTTGATTAGCTGCTGGCTGGAATCTCCCAGATGACAGTCAAGTTAGGCTCCTGTCTGCAAGCAGAGCAGAGCATCATTAATAATGTCAGGGGCTGGC
Organism: Meriones unguiculatus; assembly: GCF_030254825.1. NCBI lineage: Eukaryota > Metazoa > Chordata > Mammalia > Rodentia > Muridae > Meriones > Meriones unguiculatus. The sequence goes on from NC_083349.1 coordinate 45,653,875, forward strand.
TCTCTACCATGGGGTGGGTCTCAGGTTGGGCCAGTTATTGGTTGGACATCCCCTCAATCTCTGTTCCCTCTTTATCCCTGCACTAAGGAGTAATTTTTGGATTAAAGGTTTTGTCAGTGGGTTTTTGTTCCCCTCCCTCCACTAGTCCTGTCTGGTTAGGTGGTCACTTCAGTGTTCATGTCCCCCCTTGTTAGGAGTCTCAGTTGGAATTATACCTGTACCCTCCCAGGAGCCTACTCTGTCGCAGGCCTCCAGCTTGACACCTTTATCATTATATATAAGGCACTACTCCAAATATAATTAAATTAGGGATTAGGCCACACATAACTCAGTCCATAAAAATCCTTATTCACTGAAGCAATATCAAGGTGCTTTGAGATAGAGGAAAAATTATCAAAGCCGTTATAGAAACTTAGCATAGCTCCTGTAGCGTACCTTGATTTGTTTTTTATAGTTGGTGCTCACCACTTGTTTAACCATGTTTTTGAAGTGTACTATTTTCTTTTTCAGTAAATAAATCATCTCAAAGAAGTTGTTTATAGGTATATTACCCAGTTTTAAAAATAATACTTCCATTTCTTGCTCCAAAAGTTATCTGACATGACCTGAGAATTTTTTCTAATTCTAGCTGCCAGCATTTCCTGTGTATTTAGGAATTAATAGTAAGTTGTCTTGAAAATGCTTGACTTCATCCTAATGTCCCATGTTGTGTAGGGTAATTTCGGGAGTGTGGAGATGTGCCGCTATGACCCTCTACAGGACAACACTGGGGAGGTGGTGGCTGTTAAAAAGCTCCAGCACAGCACGGAAGAGCATCTCAGAGACTTTGAAAGGGAAATTGAAATCTTGAAATCCTTGCAGCATGACAACATTGTAAAGTATAAGGGAGTATGCTACAGTGCTGGTATGTTGCCGTGGAAACCTATCTCTTTTCTTTATTGTTATTTTTCGTCATCATCATCATCATCATCATTAATTACAGTGTAGTCACTTTGTGTCCTGGCTGTGGCCCCTTCCTTTATCTCTTCCTGGTCCCACCTTCCCTTTGTCCCCCTACCCCCATGTCCCTGCCCTAGTCCACTGATGATAGGGGAAACCTATCTCAACTTCACAGTATGCCCTTTACATTCTGGGTGCTAGGAACATAGTTTTCTAAAGATTTGTCAGTGCCCAGAGGGAGATGCAGAGAGATTGTGCAAGGAGATCTTGGGCTGTAATAACTACATGGTATTTTGACTGGTTGGTTAATCATCCTTCTCACCTTACACAAAATTAATTTTCTCACAGAATCTATTAAAATGTTTTTGTATTAGATACTTTTTATAATTGAGAAAATTTTATTATCAACTTATTTTGATTTGCACAAATAAAGAAGGGTAAAGAATAAGTATTTCTAAAGCTTCTCTTAAAAAAACTGGACTGAGCAGGGAATGGTGGGCATACAACTCTAATCCCAGCACTCTGGGAGGCAGAGGCAGGCAGATCACTGTGAGTTTGAAGCCAGTCTGGTCGGTAAACCAAGTCCAGGACAGCCAAGGCCACACAGAGAAACCCTGTCTCAAACAAACAAAACAAAAAACTGGATTGACAAACTGTATTCTTAACTTATATCACCTTTAATTTGTAATATACTGTTATCATCATGAACCCATATTTTGTATATACTTAAACAATTTACATATAGGTTTGAAGTGGTGTTTGTTTGTTTGTTGTTTTCGAGACAGGGTTTCTCTGTGTAGCCTTGGCTGTCTTGGACTTGCTTTGTAGACCAGGCTGGCCTCAGACTCACAGCGATCCATCTGTCTCTGCCTCCCCGAGTGCTGGGACTGAAGGCGTGTACCACCACCCCCGGCTATATATAGTTTTTTTCTTTGTATTTAATCAGTAAAATACAGCACAGTGAAATAGTGTTCCTTTTGTGTATTAAAAGGTCGGCGCAACCTAAGATTAATTATGGAATATTTGCCATATGGAAGCTTACGAGATTATCTCCAAAAACATAAAGAGCGGATAGATCACAAAAAACTTCTGCAGTACACATCACAGATATGCAAGGTACCCACCGTCCTCGCTGTCTGTGGCAGATGAGATAAACCTGGGGAGGGGTGCAGCTGTGTGAACTATGTTCATATATGTACTGAAAGAAAGATGTATTTTATCCATAGGGCATGGAATATCTTGGTACCAAAAGGTATATCCACAGAGATCTGGCAACAAGGAATATATTGGTGGAAAACGAGAACAGAGTGAAAATAGGAGACTTTGGTTTAACCAAAGTCTTACCACAGGACAAAGAATACTACAAAGTAAAAGAACCAGGTGAAAGTCCCATATTCTGGTGAGTGTGGTATTTTCTAGTGTAATGAAATGAAATTTTATTGAATTTGCTTCAAACTTTATTTTTACTGTTATATAATAATGTCCAGTTTAGCACTGCTTCCAATAACTAATATTTGTCATATACTTTGTATTGAGCAAAATGCATTTCATGTATTATCTCAAATAATCCCTTTAAAAAAAACAACAGGTGGTTGTGAGCTGCCTGATGTGGGTGCTGGGAATTGAACTAGGGTCGTCTGGAAGAGCAGTTCATGTTCTCAGCTGCCAAGTCCTCTCTCCAACCTCTCAGGAATCATTTTTACAATCCATGGACAATGTATATTATTATGATCATTATAGATGCAAAAGTACTAACCTGAAAACCTCAAATCAGAGCACATGAAGCATGACACAGTTTAGGCCCGGGGGTGATCCTCAAAGCCTCGGGTTTTGGAGTAGGAGAGTGTAACTGACTGACAGACGTTTATGGAAGTAAATGTCCCCAAATCTGAAGAGCTCTGAAAGCCGAGGCACTTGTGGTCTCAGGCATTTCTGATAATGTCCGTAGCTCCATTTAAGCAGGAGGGAACCCAGGTAAGCGTAAGCTGAGTAGCTTGCCAAAGGCGTCATGATTGTGCAGTTGCAGCACTGGGATTTGGTTCTGGCTTTTACGCTTTTAAGCTTTCTAAACCATGATACTGTTATGACCTGACGTTAAATACTAGATTTATAGCAGTTTGGTATTAGAAGTAAATTTTGATCTTTAATTAAAATGTCAGGAACATTCATAGCTCATTTTACCTATTTAAATATTTTATTAACAATTAATTATACATAATAATAGGTTTCATGACATTTTTATACATTCATGGAATATATTTCAATCACATTTACTCTTTTGCCTCACTTTCATTCCCATTGATCTCTTTCCCATTCCCAGCTAGCACCCATTCTGGGGTTGGTTGGTTGTTTTTATGGTGACTCAAGGAATTTGATTAGGCTTTCCTTATAAGAGGGTTTGGACTTTCCCTGGGCTCCACCACTTAAAAATCTCTTTGTGAGATATTTGGAATTAACTGAATATCAATGCCATAAAGGAAAGGGAAGTGTTTAGGTCAGCAGTTCTGAACCTGTGGGCTGTGACCTCTCTTGGGGAGGTCAAGCAACCCCTTGACCTCACCTAAGACCATCAGAAAGCACAGATATTACATCATTATACATAGCAGTAGCAAAATTACAGTTTTGAAGTACAATGACAATAATTTTATGGTTTTAATGCTTCTTACAACATGAGAAACTATTAAAGAATTGCAGCATTAGGAAGGCTGAGAGCCAGTGGTTTAGGTGAATATTTCTGTAGTCAAATGTCAACTTACACACTTTATTTTACATTTTAATAAATAGAGAATACATTTTTATATAGAGAGAAAACTATATTTGAGTAGACAGACTGTGGCTGCAACAACATTCATTTCTGTAATTCCTGAGATACTTAGCTAAAAAGTATACAGTGATCCAGCACTAAGATTACCTGTTAGTGACTGAAAATTCATTCTTTCTCACCTAGTATTGAAAGAAAATAGTAAAACCAACTTGACTTTCAGAAATGGCTTTAATAGCCATTTCTAAACAGTGGTAACACATTGGCTGTTAAATCTTAACACCTGAATTTTGGAGAGGATACAGTCAAACCCTAGCAAAAAATCTAGATATGAAAGAAATCACATGCACTTTTTATCCGTAGGAGTTAGTCATAGTTTTAAAACAAAGGAAGCTTGATTTTATTTAAAAGAAATCTCTGTGCTCCTTAATACTTTAATTGTTCAAAATGCTATTTTGGTTTAAATGTCTTAGAATGTTCCAACGTGTTTTAGGTGTTGGTAGATGAAAAATGTTTCCACTTCAATGTTTTAAAAAATTGTTGAAGCAGAGTTTTGGACTCATGGGGAAGGCTTAGGTGGTTCTGACTACGGACATCATTTGGACAGGCCTTATGCATCCTGCTCTGCACTAGTCAAAGGTGCTGGCTTAGGACTGTGATGATGCAGAGAGAGTAAGCTAGGAGACCATTCTGAAAAGACGTTGTGGCTCATTACACAGAGCAATTGGAGAGTTAAAAATAATTCCAGGACCTGCATAGTGGAAGAAAACTTAAACCCATAGGTTGTCTCTGATCCCCCACCACACACACACACAAAAGTAAATAAACACATGTATACATTAGTACATAAAATGTAAACTATTTAAAAAACAATTATTTTTTATAATATAATTTTTTTATTTATTATAATTTATTCACTTTGTGTCCCAGCTGTAGCTCCACCCTCATCCCTCCCAATCTCACCCTCCCTCCCTTATCTCCTCTCGTGCCCCTCCCTCAGTCCACTGATAGGGGAGGTCCTCCTCCACTTCCATCTGACCCCAGCCTATCAGGTCTCATCAGGACTGGCTGCATTGTCTTCCTCTGTGGCCTGGTCAGGCTTTTCGTCACTGAGGGGGAGGTGATCAAAGAGCCAGCCACTGAGTTCAAGTCAGAGACAGTCCCTGCTCCCCTTATTAGGGAGCCCACTTGGAGACTGAGCTGCCAATTCCTAAGAATCTCTCTTGAATTTGGGAGACTTCAATGTAAAGGTGGGCATTGCTATCTAAAGAAAACTTTTTAGCAGGAGAGGAAGGGATTAAATGATAGAATGTTGGGAAACTCTAAATTTAGAAGAGAGAAAAGAAATGTTGGAAGAAATATAACTAAAGCCAATTTCTCTCAACTCAGAAAACCTCTAAAGAAGCAGGCAATAGAAAGGTTCTGTTGTTGAATAAGCATTAAGTATGGGTGTGTTGTTGTCATAATGTGCCCCATCATAGGAGATCTCCAAGGTGGAAAGAAACCTTACACCTCCATGTACTCAGGCAGAAACAGCCCACTGCATACAAGGTGACTAGACAGGCAGTAGTCCTCCAGTGAAAGACTTAACCACACTGTTTGTTACACAGAGTTCATCCTAATCCCCTTAGTCACTGTGTGACTACCTGTGATAGCCAGGAGCTATCACACCTACTAGCTTAGCACTTTGGAAAGATGCTCTGGCCAACTTAGGTTCCTCTCCTTCCCAAGAAACCAGGAGAAAGGTGTATTGCCTTTCTAGATGACTATTCCCAAAAGATAGTTCCTGGGTAATTGCTAAGTACATTTCTGGATAATAAAGCTGACATTGGCTTTTAAGCAAGAGAAATAAAGTATATAAATTGCCTAAATGCTCCACAAAAAAAGGAGGGAAAGAATCTTCAGACCCACAGAGAGAAGTAAATCTTTCCTGACCAGATTTACCTTGCATAGGTAAAGGGCATTCTATAATAAGTGCCTCTGGGGGTTGGCAATATCTAACTAAGAAATTAGTCACAAAGAGTGCTTTACTAAAACAGACAAAAAACCTTGGAACAGCATGGTTTTAAGCCCAGTGCTTGGGAAGCCAACACTGAAGGGTCATGAATTTCATGAAGGTCCAAGCTGGGCTGTACAGAAAGACCTGTCCACTTAAAAAAAGGTGAAATACGTTTTAGGGTATAAGAGAGTAGTGTTGTCTTAAGGAGATTACACCTTGCTGATAGACTAAAAAGCTAAACAGATTACATTGTGTAGTACAGGCTGTAAGTCTAGACGAGCAGTAAGTGGCGGATCATTGAGACTGACTAGCGAGGGAAGGACTTGTGCAAGTGAACCTTGAGCTGGATTTTGAAGAAAAGGTTAAATTCATGTTGTTCTTTTTTTTTTTTTCCTTCCGTCCTCTCTCCCTCCCTTCCTTTCTTATTTTTTTCTTGGTTTTTCAAGATAGGGTTTCACTCTGTAGCCCTGGCTGTCCTAGAAGTCACAGAGCTCCACCTGCTTCTAAGGCTTGTTCATATTTTCAGTCTGGCCAGTCAAACAGGTCTCTGTGGCCATTTCTATAGTGAAGACAGGTTTGACCATGGAACTGTAATATTCCTGGTCCATTGGCAACCCCCTTAAGCTGTGACGCCATTTCCCTGAGGCTTTGTATTTCCTGTGTTCTTGTTCATAATCAGCCCCTTACTGATTTTTTTTAGATTTATTTATTTATGTATATTATGTATATGGTTGTTTTGTCTGTATTTTTCACACCAGAAGAGGGCATCAGATCCTATAGGACTATAGTTATAGGTGGTTGTGAGCCATTGTATGGGTGCAGGAATTGAACTCAGGACCTCTGGAAGAGCAGCCAGTGCTCTTAATCGTTGAGATATCCCTCCAGCCCCTTCCTTTCTGTTTCTTAAGGTGTCAAGTTACAGTTCTGGATAGAAGCTACATTTCTCCCCCTACTTCTAATCTGGATTAATTTGAAAGAACAATTTAGGAAGAGCAGTGCACATTTCAATTTCTTAGGAAAACTTTTTCATTTTACACCTGGTGCTGCCAACAAAAACAAAAACAAATGCCTTTAGATTTGTATTATGTCAGAGGGTCTCAGGACCTGGTTTTCTGATTCGTTAGGAGTACCCACTACGTAACATGTGTCATATTCATAGCTGTCACTTGTTGCTGGGGAGAACAGCCTAGCAAACGCTGAAACAGAAAGCTCTGTGGAGCAAATCACATGCTTGCAAAGACCCTGTCCCAGTATGCTGTCTGAACTGTCAGCAGTGATAGCAATGCATATGAAATTTCTATAGGGAAGTGTGTTAGGGTGTCAAGGCTCAGGATTTTTGTTGTGACGGTTGCATAGGCACTATCTGCCTGGTATGTAACAAAATTTCAGACTCCAAGAAGAAAGCAGATACTTGCATAAGTCGTGGTGCTGTGTAAATGGCATGGTAAGCCACTCCCCTCCTGAATTTAAGTTCCCTGCACCTGCTGAGTCAGCACTGCCAAGGAGCCCTCCTGGGGAGAGCCTTGGGCCTGCTGTGCCAAAGCCTTTCTGTATCCCCTGGGTGCTTTCTCATTTGTTTTTTCCCCTTCAATGTAATGAGTTGTTACATGAAATAACTCGTCTTTTACATGATTTCTATACATTGCAGGTATGCTCCTGAATCCTTGACGGAGAGCAAGTTTTCTGTGGCCTCTGATGTATGGAGCTTTGGCGTGGTTCTCTATGAACTTTTCACATACATTGAGAAGAGTAAAAGTCCACCAGTGGTCAGTGTGCTTTTTAACTATTTAACTTCTCTCAACCCCCTCCTATTACTTAACTTTTGTTTTAAGCACAAGAAAGGCCTTGTCCAAAGAAGAAAAACATGTCTAGGGCCTATTTTAGAACCTCTTCTTACTTATTTGGTGACAGTATATTCAACAATACCCAACAAAATAACCAATAAGCTTAGTAAATTCAGTGTATTCTCTTGTCCATTGTCTCTCTGATTGTAACAAAATACATGACACTGTTTACTTCATAAAGAAAGGAGCTTATTTGGCTCACAGTTGTGGAGATTAAAAGTCTAGTATCAAGCCAAGGATCCTTTGGGTTGATTACAACATGGTAGATAAGCAGAAAGGGAACTAACTGCAAAAAAATATCACATGGCAAGGCATGAAGCTGAGAGCCAGGAGGGCCAGTGTTCCTCTTACTGTGAAGCAGCTTGCGCTCACAGGAACTAGAACATTCAGGAGGATGAGCATTGATCCCTCATTCATTTATTCATTCCCTTTACATCCCAATCCCCCTTTTCTTCCAGTCCTCTCCCTTGAGCATCCCTGCCACCACATCCTCCCATTTCCTTCTCCTCAGAGAAGGGGAAGGTCCCCTGTCGGTACTTATCTGCCCCGGCACATCAAGTCGCTGCAGAACTAGGCACATCCACCACTGAGGCCCAGCAAGGCAGCACAGTTGGGAATGGGATCCCAACGAAGGCATCAGATTTAGGGAGGGCCCCTGCTTCAGTTATTGGGAGATCCACATGAAGACCAAGTTCTTCACCCGCTACATATATGCATTGTGCCTAGGACCAGTCCATGCATGCTCTTTGGTTAGTGGTCCAGTGATCGCCATGGGCCCAGGTTAGTTGACTCTGTAGGTCTATTGTGGAGTCCTTGACACCTCCAGCTCCCTCCATCATCTCTCCAGCTCTTCCATAGGACTCCCTGAGCTCTGTCTAATGTTTGGCTGTGGGTCTCTGCATCTGTCTCTTCATCTGCTGGAGCCTCTTTGAGGAGTTATGCCAATTTCCTGTCTATAAGCACAGCAGAGATCTCTTGAAGAGCTCATCACTCCAGCACAGCCAGGGACCAGGCCTCCCAGACACCTCTTAATGGCATTTAAATTACATTGAATATGTACATCTACTTTAGGAAGAATCACAGAACCAAAAATAAAGTTTTGGAAGTAAATTATACTGTTCATTATAGGTTTTATTTAATATGGGGAAGTATGAAAAAATTAATTATTTTAAGGAAATTACTCAGAATTTTAATATTGTAACTTTTTTCAGACTTATTTTAATATAAAAGTGAAACTTTACAAAGAAATAACTGTTTTATAAGTTTCCTGTGTAGTTTGCTATCCTGGTAATTATTACATTATTTAATAATTTATTTTACTTTATCAGTATTTACTTACTGCAAGTATGATTTTAATTGTCCAATAGCATTCTGTCATAAAGTTGCATATTTCTTGATAATTGTTTATCATTTCTATACATAAATGTGTACTTTTGTTTCTGGCTATCATGTTAGAAGAAAAGTTTATTTGCCAGTGAGAGGTTATAAATTAGTAAATCACTCTTGATTGTTTCAAAAGAAAAGCTGCATCAGCATGTATTCACAGCAGTGATAGGGCTGAAGAATTGGCTGTATTCACTGCTATATTTTTAATGAAATTTTAGCAACTTAATATAAAAATAGTTATATCAATTGTCTCTTAATTTGCATTTCTGTTGTTAGTGTAATATGTTTATTTAGCAAGTCATTTAAACTGAGTTTGTATTTCAGGAATTTATGCGAATGATTGGCAATGACAAACAAGGGCAAATGATTGTGTTCCACTTGATAGAGCTTCTGAAGAATAATGGACGATTACCAAGGCCAGAGGGATGCCCAGACGAGGTGACAGTTTTTATTTAATTAATTAACTTTTTTTTGTGTATGTATGATATGTGTGTAAATGTGTGTCTATTTGTGTGTGTGTCTTATGTGTGAGAAAGGTTTGTGTGTGTTTGATTTGTATGAGTGTGTGTGTGTGTGTGTGTGTGTGTGTGTGTGGTGTGAGTACAGGCATACAAACCACCATGCACAGTGGGATCAAAGGAGAACATTCAGGATTGTTTCTTGCTCACCATGCTGAGGCAGTCTCTGTGTTGTTTCTACTGATGCACTGTACCCTCCAGGCTGCTTGGTCCTCATGATTTCCCAGGTGATCTTCTTGTTTCTGTCTCTTGTTCTGTCCTAGGAGTGCTGGAATTAAAGAGGTGTTGCCCCTGGCTTTTTACATGGGTCACCGGGATTGACTCTGGTTCTCAAGCTTCCATGTCTGCTGCTTTTTCTCTACTGAGCCATTCCCTGACCCAACAGGTTTTTTTGTTACAATTACAATTACAATTGCAATTACAACACAGTAATTATCCATTTCCTTTTTTGTTTTATTAAAAACATATGGCCGTGTTTCAAGGCATAACCATAGCATTATTACTGGCATAGGCAACTTAACTGAGATTTCCAAATTCCTGTCAACCTCTAACTAACTTGATACTTTGGTTCATTCTAATTTGGATTTATCTTTTTTACTTTACAGATTTATGTGATCATGACCGAGTGCTGGAACAACAATGTAGATCAGCGTCCCTCTTTCAGGGACCTTTCACTTCGGGTGGATCAAATTCGGGAGAGTATGGCTACATGAAAGAGATGACCTTTACTTGGAGACCAAGTAGACCTCCAGAACCAGAACAAAGCTCTGTAGCCACATTTCTGTGGACTCCTACCCACATATCCGTATCATGATGCTAGCCAGAAGAGAATGTGAGGCTGTTTGCTCAAAACTTTGGGAATTTTGTGAATTTTTTTCATGTACCACTCTTAGCAGACATTGCTGAAGTCTTACAAATGTTCATGAAGAACTGGATGAAGCTCACTAGCAATCATTACATTTCCTCTGGCAAAAGAAGAGAATAGACATTTTTCAACTCAGCTTTTTGAGAAATGAAAAAATTATAATGTAAATTTTGCAGTGTAAAAGATACACAGAATATACATGTACAGTTTTTATCACGTGGAGTGTATAATACTTTGGCATCTTGTGTGATTTACATGAGGGCTGATGTTTATTAATGTTTTTTAATTTTCCCATATTTGATCTATAATAACTTCATTATACAAATTAAAATGGTCAGAAAATTAAATAGCTTTTCTTTCTTGATCATCTATGCTTCTCTGGAAGGGCCTGTAAGTTCTATGTCACTGTAAATATTTCTCAAAGCAAAAGGAACAAATGTCTAGTTTTATTTGTATAGGAACTCTTCTGGGACAATATTACAAAGACACAGCACAATCTATTTTCTTATTTGTTTTCCTTGTGTCTGTTTATGGTAAATATGTTTTTAAATAGGACTGTCTCCAACTTTTTCTATGACTATAATGAATAATATTCTTTTATATTTTTGAGATTAAGAATGCCAGAAACTTTCCTCCCTTGAACTGTTAGCTGCCAGTAAGACGTTTTAATCTGTGAGACTTGTCATTATACATTAAGTTGAAGCATAAGCCATAAATAATTTGTAAAATGTACAAGCTCTTTAAGATGCAGAATGGGTTAGAGCCTGGACTAAGACTGTGCGAGGGGTTTCCAAGCTGTTGCAGTTGTAAGAGAAATGACCCTTTGTCAGAATCTCCCACATTGGTGGGAAGGGAGAGGTTCTGGAGCGTGTTCATTCTGCTCAAGAATGCAGAAGATGTGTGTTGTACATCTCTAGAAGAGAAGAGAAATCATGTCTGTTTTCAAAGTAGGAGTAATTGTTATCTGCATTAGTGCTGCTCCACCTTAGACCATGTCATGTCAAGAATAAAACAAGAATTTTTGTGTGTTATTTATACAAGATTTTAAATATTTGGTAATTTGTTTAAGGAAATTCTCTATTTTCAGTGGTGTATTCTGTTTTTTTAACTTGTACTTAAGAAGAGTAGTTTTGCTGAAGAAGGATAGGCAAAAAGTGCTTCTCACTTTGAGAATTTTAGCAGACACCAGATATAGAAATTGTCTATGGTGGTGAGACGAGTGGATTTTGTTTTAAAAAATTCTAATAGGTTTTAATGGAAGTTAGATATATTTTTCTGTAACTTCTAAGGTCTTCTCTAGGATAGTTGTATAAACGGTATAGTAGATATCACTTCTATAGCATCTCAGATGAAAGTAGTGTACCATATAATACATTTGATCTGAGATTTTTTTATACTAAAATTTAACAGAGTTTTCATAAAGCATTGTAACTTTACTTATTTTAAAAACAGTAATATAAACTACATTTAGTTGAGCTTTTAAAATATTTGAATTTTTACTTTTAAAGAATTGCACATACATTTTCTTAAGATTGTAGAGGGAGATGACAATCTTACTGTAAAATTGGAAGTTGTGACAGCTTCATTTTCTTTGAGCGTTCATTAATTTTTTAAATTTTGATTTTAACAATTCATATAAAAATATGCTACGTGGTTCTATATGAAAAACATCAGTTAAGGTAAAATGTTTCTATAAGTAAGTATGTCTTAGAAATTAAGAAAAGGTTTCCTCAGAATTTTATAGTTATGTAAATATTTGATGGTGTTCTGTAGTCATTAGATAATCTTACACTATTTTGGATACTTGGCTTTAGAATAGTGGTCCTCAACCTTCCTAATGCTGTGACCCTTTAATACAGTTCCTCATGTCATGGTGACCCCCAACCATAAAGTTATTTTCATTGATGCTTTATAACTGTGATTTCTCTACTGCTCTGAATAATAATGTAAATATTTGTGTTTTCCAGTGGTCTTGGGAGACCCCTGTGAAATGGTTGGTTGACAACCCCCGCCAAAGGGATCATGACGCACAGGTTGAGAGCCACTGCTTTAGAAAATATTTTTTCATTCTATTTATATATACTGCCAGTAACACCACAAAATTTATTCTGGAAAAGTATTCTCTTAGATCCCAGGTTTTCTGGCCTAAAGTTAAGTGAAAAATTTTTACAGTTGTAACTTCTGATAAGTCTTTAAGTTTTACCTGCACAATTTTATTATATAATAGAGATGAGGAAATACCTGCATTTCTATATCTGTTGAGCTATGTTCCCTGGGTTAGCCCACGTGCCCCGTATGTTGGCATATTTACTTTACTGGACTATTAACATGTTCCCACAATACCGGAAGATTGCTGTAATGGTATTATAAATTATTTTCCTTTGTGTAGTCACCCAGCCAAATCTCAGTTGTACATATAGATGAAAATGTTTTTCACCAAAATCTTAAGTGAATAGTATTTTTATTTAACTTTCTTTTTGGGCAGTGTTTTATCTCAGTGATGAAGTACTGTAGTTTGGAATTGCATGACCCTTCTGATTTAAGGTGTTGAATCTTTTTCAGTGGTCATTTATACCTTGTGTTTTGAGAACTGTCTGTTGGATTCATTTGCCTGGATAATTATTGACTGGATAATTTGTCTTCTGGGTTTGTTTGTTTTTTTGTCGTTGTTGTTTGTTTTAGTTATTTAGATATTTATCCCATCAAATTGCTGACAAAGATTTTCTCCTACTCTGTAGACTGTCTCTGATTTCTTTTGAATTGACTTGTGCAATTTAGGAAAAGGTATTCATTTTTATAGTTTTACTCCTGGGTGTCTGGTTTTATCATTACCACTTGTTGAAGAATCCTTTTGCCCAGAGTATGATTTTGGTCCTTTCTTAAAGATCAGAATGCTGTTACTGTCTCTGGTATAATTTGGAATTAGGTATTGTAACATCTCCAATATATGGTGAGGATTGCATTGAGTCTGTAGATCACATTTGATAATTTGGCTATTTTCACAATAATTCTTAAGGTCTATAAACATGGGAGGCTCTACTATTTTCTTAATTACATCAGTGTTTATAGTTTTAAGTATACAGGGCTTTGACATCTTTGAATAGTTTAGTTTTGGGGATTAATTACAAGGAAATTGGTTGCTGAGTTACTTTTTAAGCAAGTTTATTACTGGTGTATGAAAGGCTGATTTTTTTGTGTGTTAATCTACGTATGTCTTGCTGCTTTTCTGAGTCATTTATTAGAGATAAAGTTTTCTTGATGAAATATTTAGGATCTTTAGAGTATTAGATCATATACTCTGTATACATGTGTTTTTATTCCTTTTATACCATTTTGTTTCCATCTCTTGCTTTATTCTGGCTAAGCATTTGAGTACTGTATGCCATATTCTTAAATAAGAGTGAGAATTGATGCCCTTTTCTTATTTCTGATTTTAGAGAAACTTAGTTTTTCCCTATTCAGTATAAACTAGGTATATATTGCATTTCATATTAGGGCATGATCAAACTATTTATGTTTTTTCGGGCTTTTATCATGAAAAGATGTTGAATTTTGTCAGAGACTTTTTCTCTACCTTTGTTGTTTTTTAGAGGGTTTTTATTTTCCTGTGTGTGAATATTTGCCTGCATGTATCTGTGTGCACCAGATGTCCCTGATGATGCAGGGACTAGAAGAGGGTGTCATATCCCCTAGAACTGGAGTTATAGACAGCTGTGTGCCGACATGTGAGAACTGGGGACCGAACCTGGATTCTCTCCATGAGCAGCAAATGGTCTTAACCACTGAGCCATGTATCCAGACATATATTGTGATTAAAACTATTTTATTATTTGAGAATTATATATGTATTTTGATCATATTCATCCTTCTCTCCCTTTACTATTCTCACCTCCTCCCGCCTCCATCAAGCCCAGTTTGTGTTGCCCAGCTACACTTGGGAATGAGGCCTGCCCTGGAATGTGGTTGATCTACGGAGGCCACAGTACTAAAGAATGTGCTTCCTCCCTTCGCAGCTCTGAAATGCCGATAGCTCCTCAGGTAGTACTGGAAATACCATGACCACCTCCATGCTTGGATTTCATCTGGCTTGAGCTTTGCAAGTCTGTGAGTTTGTGTGTGCAACTGCCCTGTTGTGTTGGGAGAACACTTCTTGAATTATCCTCCAGCTCTGGTTCTTATACTCTTTCCACCCTTCTTCCTGAGCCTGGAGGGTGGGAATGTGATGCTTTCATTCCATTTATGGTTAAACACTCAACATTCTCTTACTCCATGTGTATTAACCGGTTGAGGGTTTCTATGTTAACTGTCATGGATAGTAAGGAGAAACTTCTCTTGTGAGGACTGCTCTATGGACACAGTAGTAACCTATCAGAAGCCCCTTCAAAGCTGTGTCCCTTCACAGAGTAACAGTAGTAGGTTCTCTTCTCGGGCCTAAGACCTGTCTAGCTGCATCTTCTCGGCCCCATTAACAGTACCATTCATGGGTTCTAGCTCATGGAGTGGCCCTTAGAACCAGCTAGAAACTGGTTGGTTGCTCCCATAACATGGTGCCACTTTTGCACCAGTAGGTTTTATCTTGTGAGGACAGTTGAGTTTTTGTAGTTTGTAGGACTCACAGTAGGGTGACTGATGATTTTTCTTTTCTTCTGGTAGCATGGATATCACCTTACAGACCTACGAAAATCAGTGAAGATAAAGCTTCCAATTGAGTAGCCATTGATTTCTCAGTGTTCTGTGAGTCCAGTGTGTGGGGTCTTCCAGCGATAGGGTCTTACTGTCAAGTTCTAGAGGGTTACCAAGAATATTGGCAATAGTCTATAATGCTGGGGGGGGTAGTATTCACGGGATCCCATTTGCCAGTAACTTATTTGCTGGCATGTGGTGCCTGGTTTGTGGTATTGTTCATGTAGTATAGCTCCATTAAAACTTTCTATGTATATATTTAAGAAGTTCCTACAGTAGATTTTTATATAGCTTTTTCAAGAGGCTTTTAGTGTTAGTTTTCTTCTGCATATTTCTTTTCCCTACTTGCCTAGCCTTCTTTTCTGCCTGTCTACATTTTATCTGGTTTTGATTTTAGAGTCATAGAGGATTCTTATAATGCATTAGGAAGGTTTTTCTTTCCTTCCTGGTTTGTAAGAGTTCACTGTAGTCCTGGCTGGCCTCGAGCTCTCTGTGTAGATCAAGCTCGCCTGAAACTCGAGATATCTCCCTGCCTTTGCCTACCAGGTTCTGGGATTAAAGACATGTGCCACCACACCTGTCCTGTACATGCCACAGTGTGCTTGTGGAGGTCAGAGGACAGTTTGTAGGAATCCGTTCTCTCCTTCCACCAGGTGGGTCACAGGTGGCCAGGCTTCACAGCAAGTACCCTTGACCATGGAGCCAACTCACCAACCCTCTAACTCTTCCTTTTCTGATTGAGATAGTTTGGAATTAGCTTAGGTGACTCCACAGTTCCCAATGGGCGTGCCCTCTGCTTTCCTCTTGAATGAACCCCACACTTTTAGTCCTCTGTCCCCAGGACATACAAAGTAAAAAGTAACAGCCAGTTTCCTGAGCACGCACTAATTCTTGGGTGGCTGCTTTGACACAGAGAAGGGACTTCTTTGTGGGTTTGATGTATAAAAATGCAGAGCCTGCCTTTGCATCCTAAGGTGAGGACCCGGTAAAGATGAGCCTTAAGACGCACAGCCCACTGTGGCAAAATTGCAGACCCACAGGAGGAGCTAGGCTGCTGGGGGCCCCCAGATGGCATATGGCTGCAGCATCAGTTAGTGCCAACAGCAGAGTGCCCACATATGCCAAAAGAGCTAGAAAGAACCTGAGCTGGAGAAAAGAACAGGAAGTGGGTGCAGCCTGCAGCACGGTGGGCGCTGAGACCCTGAAACTCCAACTTGGGGATAGCTCCCGGAAACAACCTCCTCCTACACCTCTCATTGGCTGAATTGGCTATTCAGGATTGCAGGAAGAGCGTGTGAGAGCCTAGTTCAGTATCCTCAAGGTGCAAGTATTCAGGTGGGCCAGCCTTCAATACCGCTCAGTGCCTCAGTTGCAGAGAATGCTGCTGTACACATGGAAAGTTCAGGCCTTAAAGCAACACAGGCCTGGGCTGTAACTTGGTGCACAGTCTGAGCCTGTGACATTCTGACAGAACCTAAGTCACGGCAATGACTTGACTTGCCTGATTCACTGAATCCCACAGGCCTAGTGAAAACCATCCAAGAGAAGGGAGAGACCACATCTTCACAGTGAGAAATATATTTCATGTTACCACTTTATTTTTTATTTGCAGTTTTATACTTACATTTAGTCCCCTCCTTTTTTCATGCATATATGTCTTCACATGTGTGGCCATGTATGTAGAGGCTGAGGTCCCTGGTGCAGGAATATTTCTCAGTTGTCCTCCCACTGTAGCATTTGAGACAGGGGCCATTAGTCGATTCTAGAGCTTGCTGGCACAGCCAATCTGGCTAGCCAGCTTGCTCTGATGATCCGGTGTCTGCCGCCTGAGGACAGAATTCACAGGTAGGCTGCCATGTCCATGCAGCGTTTGGGTGGGTTCTGGGGACCTCACCCCTGGGGCTCTTGCCTGTAGAGCAAGGGATGTGCCATCTCCTCAGCCCAGGTTTTATATTTTAATTTATAAATAACTGGAGAATACTTTCATTGTTTCCTTTTTCTATTTATGAAATGGTTTTTCTACCACCTTTTCTAAATCTAATTTATACTTTAATCCTTTCTCTCCCTCTTCTACTGAAAACAACAGGACTGCTGTTAACCATTGTGTCGATTACTGCAGTGGCTAGTGTTGCTAAAGAGCAGTGAGAAGCATAGTTGCAACTGAAGACGAAGTACAGGAGGGATCAAATAAACTATAACAACGGAAACAGAGGGGATAAAAGCTAGAAGAAACATCCATTCTAACAAATGTGAAAAGCATAGCAACAACAAAAAGCACATGCATACACAAAAAGGACTCAACAAATCATTACACTTTTAAGTTCACAGTGCCTAAACAATGGAAACCAAGCTAACAGAACAGCTTAGATGCCAGAAAAAGATTTCAGAATCCTACTTTTCCAAAAAAAAAAAAAAATCAATGACCATGTAAAGACTCAAATAAGCAAGTGAACAAAGTAAGGAAATCAATTCAGGATCTAACCAAAAGGAAGGATATGGACAATACTTTGAAGCAGAAATTGAAAATGAAAATTGGAGACTGTGAAATAGAACCAGAGTCTCTGCAAATTGGAGAGAGAGAGAGAGGAGGAGGAGGAGGAGGAGGTGGAGGAGGAGGAGGAGGATGCAGTGAAAAGCATCGTCAACAGATGAGACCAAGCAGGACAATCTGTAAAGACAAACATGGCTAAAAGCGAGTGCCTTCCAACACGGCGTATGAAAGGAAACTGATGCACATGACCAAAACTTTATGAAATTGTGGGATACATTTAAGAAACCAAATCTAACAGTCCAAGGAGCTGAGATACAGTTTTAAAGCACAGGCAGTTCATTCAGTAAAAATACAGCAACAAATTTCCTAAAAATAGAGAAAGAAGTGGACATCCAAATATGAAAATCATTTTGTTGTTTTTGTTCTTGAGGCAGGATCTCACTGTGTAGTCCTGGCTGGCCTGGAACTCACTATGTAAACCAGGCTGCCTTTGAATACACTGCAGTCTGCTGCCTCTATTTTCACAGTGCTGGCATTGAAGGCATGTACCACCATGCATGGCCTAAGAGGCATTTGAACAACAAGTAGGCATGAACAGAGATGAACCTCCTCCAAAATATAGTCAAGATGTGGAGAAAGTAGTAAAATCAAGAAATGAAAAGCACAACAGAGCAGCAACATCAGAATAACATACCAGATCTCATTAGCATCCATAAAAGTCGTAAAAGAATGGAATGACATATTTTGATCCACGAGAGTATTTGCCACCAAGATTTTTATACCTATCAAATTTATCTCTTTAACTTGATATAGAAATACAAACATTTCAAGACATAGATTAAGAATTCATGATAATTATAGCAGCACTGCAGAAATAAATGTACAAAAGGAAAAACAGTTTCATCTATGAAAACACAGGAAAAAAAATACATTTCATGAGAGGAATAGGTGATCAGAAGAAAGCTGGAAAGGACTCACCATTTCCAACACAGAAAACAGTAAAATTTCAATACCAATAGGATAGGAAGGGAAGAATTATCAGTAATCCAACCAACCAGAACAACAGCCAGCAAAATCACAGGAAATGGCAAACCCTTCTAAAAATAACATGAAATGCAAATGGCTTCAGCTTAACAACTAAAATTACAGATATACCACATAAGACATGATCCAACTCTGTTGTCTCAGATGTATCTTACTGTCAAAGACAAGCAAAACCTAGAGTATGGAAAATAGCTTACAAAGAAAACAAGCCATAAGCAAGGTAAATAATAATTCTCATATCTGATAAAGTAGATTTTGAACTAAAACTAGTTAGAAGGGAGAATATATATATATATATATATATATATATGGGAATAAGTCACCAAGAAGATATAAGAATTTATAAACATTTCTAAACCTTGAGGCTCCTAGTTCCATAAACAAACACTAAAAGTCATGAAAAATCAGGTATGTTCAGACACAAAGGATATTCTGATATGCCATTCTCACATTTGGTTGGGTCTTCTAAACTGAAATATGGCAAAGAGTTAAAGTACACCAGTGATTTAACAGCGACTTATAGACTATTTTATATAGCAGTTGGTACTATATGTCCTTAGTGGTAATGGAACCTTCTCTATTAGCAACCATGACTGGCCACAAAGCCAGTTTTAACTAATTCAAAGCAATTAAAACAATTCCTTGTATCTTAACATATAATTGTGGGAATAAATAGATATTAATAGCAAGAGAAAACACATAACTACACAAATATTTGAAGACTGAATAATATATGTGAATGATCAGTGGAGGATACAAATGATAACAACCCACCAGAACCTCTCACATACAGCCAAAACATTGTAAAAGGAAGCTTGTAAGCAATTGGTTTAAAGAAATCAGAAAAAACTTAATCTAATGATGCACCTCAAAGTTTTAGAACAAGAAGAAGTAAAGTTTAAATGCAGTATATGGTGAGATAAAAATTAGAGCAGAAATTACTGTACAGAACAAAACCTAGACAAAGTTATGTCTTCAAGAGATAAGAATGACAACCCACCTGGCCAAGCTAACCAAAAGACAAATGAACCAAGTTAATGAAGTTAGAGATGAAAAGAAAGTTACTATAACAGACGACAAGGAAATAGGAAAGACCGTTAAGGAAAACTTAACTTTCTATCAAACTGGAAAACTTGAAAAATAGATAAATTCCTAAACGGCATGACCTACCAGAATTTATATTGCTTGTTTTGGGAACAGAGCAGTATTGTCACCACAAAGGAAAGCCCCTAACTGAACAGATTCACTGGCGAATTTTAACAAACCTTTTGAAAGAGAAGTAACACAACTGTTTTCTAAGCAAACTTCCACAAAATAGAGAGTAAAGAACACTACCAGGTTCATTCTTCAAAGCAAGCATTGTCCTGGGAAATAAGAAAAGGTGCCACAATGAGATAAAATGAGAACTATAGGTCAGTCTCCCTGATGAGCACACATACAGATTCTCAACAAAAAAATACTTGCAAATTGACTTCAAGACTACCTTAAGAAGATCATAAATCATGTCCGGGGTTATTTCATCTGAGTGATGCAGGGTTTAACATATGTAAATCAGTAAATGTAATCTACTATATAAGTAAACATAAGGGCAGAAACCACTTGAACATATCAATAGCTGCAGGAAAGAACTTGGCAAAGTTCTACATGCCTTCTTAATAAATGTCCCAAAGAAACTAGAAATTGAGTGAATATATCTCAGCACAAGCAAAGGTCTATACAAATGTATATCTGATATAAAATTAGGAAAAAACCAAGGGCATGTCTTCTAAAATCTGGAGTGAGACAAATCTGCCCCTTCTCTCCATTCTTATTCATTAGTGTTTGAAGTCTTAGCTAGAGCAATAAGACAGGAGAAAGGAAAAACAACAAAAAAGATACAAAATAGGAAAGGTAAAAATTAAGTGGTCTTTATTTGCTTAGGGCATTATGCTATGCTTAACAGAACATATGATCTCCACAAGGAGAGTCTAGAACCTGGTAAATACTTTCAGGCAGTTACATGATTCAAAACCGTAATATACAGTTCAGTAGCTTTTCTATAAACCAACAACAAGCTGGCTGAGAAAGAAATGAAAATATCTATAATAGATTCACAGAAATATAGAGATATCCATGAACAAGTCTAACGAAGGGGGCTGACGATTTCTGCAATAAAATATTTAGGACACAGAAACGGGAATCGAAGAAGACACAAGACGATGCAAGTATCTTGTGTGCTGCTGGATTGACAGAATTAATATTGTGAAGGTGGCTACAGTGTCAAAAGTAATCATTGGTTCAATGCACTTACCATCAAAAATCTCCAACACGTTCCCCCAGAACTAAGGAGAAAACTGACGTTCATATGGAAACACAAAGCTAAGGGAACACTGTTGGGCAGTGGTGCCTAATCTCACATTATGCTTCAGGCAGTGGCACAAAACCAGACATGTATACCAGGGAACAGAGCAAAGGACCCAGCAGTAAGCCCACACAGCTACAAGCACTGTTTTTAACAGGAGCAAAAACAAACACTGGGGGGGAAAAAACAGTTTTTTTAAAGAAATGGTGCTGGGACAATTGATATTTGTATGCAGAAGAATGAAATTAGATCCATATGTCTCACTCAGCCCAAATATCAATTCAAAATTGATAAAGAATATAATCTAAAACCTTAGCAACTGCGAGAGAAAACACATCAAGAGACAGGCATAGGCAAAAGGGTAGTTGAAGCACAGTGAATAACCCAAGAATCTGTAAATGGGGAATTTAAAAATTCCACATAGCAAAGGAAACTAGCAGCATAGTGAAAACAATGTACATAATCAGAGAAAATCTTTGCTAGCTGTATTTCAGACAGGGAAATGACATCTAAGATATATAAACTGCACTGACAGAAACACAAACCCACAAATATTTGAGTCAATAGATAGGCTAATGAACTGAACAGGCAGGTCTCAAGAGAAGAAACAAAGTGGAGAACAGTTTGGTTTTTTCCCTGAGACAGGGTTTCTCTGTGTGTAGCCTTAGTGGTCCTGAGCTTGCATTGTAGACCAGGCTGGTCCCAAACTCACAGAGATCCGCTTGCCTCTGCCTCCCTGAGTTCTGGGACCACAGGCATGTGCCACCGTGCCCGGCTAATCAATAGTTATTAAAGGTGTTCAGCATCTGTAGCCACTGGGGAAATGCTCAGTAAAGCTACCCTGTCTCGTGCTATACTGTCTCATGCCTATCAGAATGGCTAACATCACAAAAGCAGCGACAACGAACACCAGCAAGGATGTGGGGAAGGAGGACTCCTCACTCACTCGAAGTGGTACGGTAAACGGAGGCAGCACTGTGGACAGCAACGTGAAGGTTTCTCAAAACACTTAAAAAACAACCAACGGGTGTGGTGATGCACGCCTTTAATCCCAGCACTGAAGAGGCAGAGGCAGGTGGATCTCTGGGAGTTCGAGGCCAGTCTGGTCTACGCAGTGAGTTCCAGGCCTGTCAGGACTCCATAGTGAGACCCTGTCTGGAAAAAAAAAAAAAAAGAACTACCATATGACCTAGCAATATCATCCAAGGTATATACCTGAGGAACTGTGAGTCAGCCTACCAGAAGTACTTACGTATCCATGCTTATGTCTGCAGTGTTCAGAGCGGCCGGAAAGCGGAACTAGCCGAGGGAGTCATGCACAGGTGAATGGATAAGCAAATGTGGAACATAGACACAATGGGTTTTAGTCAACTGTGAAGAAAAATAAAATTATAACATTTCCAGGAAAACATATAAAAACTGCAAATTGTTATATTAGACAAAGTAACCCAGACTCAGAAATACAAACGCCATGTTTCCTCTTATGAGCCTGAATTTCACTCACTTTTAACCTACGTGAGTATAACTGGGGCAGGGAGGGGACCGCGAGAAGGGAAAAAGCCTATGGAAGGGAAAGAGTAATGGGTCATAAGAGACATGAACGCAGAATGTAGGATGGTACTGGAGAGAAGGGTGTGGGTAGGGCGGGGAGCAATGGGATGGGAGAGCAGAGTGGGAGGAGAAGCAACACCAAAAAAAAAAGGGGGGGGCAAGAAGGTGCAATATCAAGAAATCCGTTTCTTTGATGCTTGGTCTTGATTGTCAATATTACTGGTCTGCATCCAACTAAGAGGCAAACATTTGGGCAGAGCTGTGAGGGATTTTCTTAAATTAAGTGAGTTATGCCTTCTGGTGGCAACCCAGATATAAAGAAGTCTCAGGGGAAAGCTTTTGGCTGGTGTTCATTCGCCTTCTGTCTGACAAGTTCTTCTACCTTGTTGGTGAGTTCATCGATGCTGCTGCTGCTGCTGCTGCTGCTGCTGCTGCTGCCGCCGCCTCTATGTTCCCTTGCTGATATCAGAGCCCAGCTTCTTCACGCTTCCAGTGTAGACTAGTTTGGACTGAAGACCAGCGCCTCTCTGGGAGTCCTCTAGGCCTTCGGTACCAGCTTGGGAGAGCTGCGGCATTCAGCCTCGCCGCCTCAGGCTCTCCGTGCGAAGACAGCCGTTGTTGGACTAACCTGACTGAAGTACGTAAGCTAATGGAATAAACTCCCCCTTGACACATATTCATTCTGTTGGTTCTATTCCTCTAGAGAACCACGACTATTACTTTGAATGCTAATTTTAAAAATAAAAATTATTATTTTTTTTTTTTTTGTAAACTGTAGGAACTTCTGCACATTCCAGGTAAAGGTTTGACTATAGGATCTTTCAAAGAAAACGACTCTTCACCCAGCACCTGTGAGCAGGCCAGGCAGTGCAGGGGCCTTTCTCCAGCATCTGC
Source organism: Meriones unguiculatus (assembly GCF_030254825.1). Lineage (NCBI taxonomy): Eukaryota > Metazoa > Chordata > Mammalia > Rodentia > Muridae > Meriones > Meriones unguiculatus. The sequence continues at coordinate 45,677,191 of NC_083349.1, forward strand.
TTGCTGGACCAAACACCTCCCTTCTTTTCAGCCAGTGCCAGATTGCGTGCCTCTGCGGTTTGGGGGGGCCTTTCCTTACTCTCCCTCAGAAAGCTTTGCTGGAGTCGGGCCCCTCTCTGTCCCTCTGTACCGTAAGGCCTAGGTCTGACGCTAGAGTTCCATTTCTTTAACAAACCTAAATTTTTCTCCCTACCTAAAGGGGCACCTTCATCTAGAGCCCTGTGGACCTATTCAAGACAACACAACACAAATTCGTATCGAACACGGAAGTTCTCTCTAGCTACAAAGGCAAGTTCAGGCTATATTTTGAAAGCAGTAGAAAAATGAAGCCTTTTACAATTCCACAGGAAATATAGATTTGTGTGGAAAAGAAGCTTTGTCCTAAAACATAACGTGGGTGAAGACAAATAGAAATAAGTCACCAAGCAGAGTATTATAGGGCATAGCTGGGGAGAAAACTAGAGAAATCTTTTGAATGATGCTTACCTATCATTTAGTGAGTGAGAATTATGCTTTGGGACCTTCAAGTTTTGTTCAACTTTGTAGCATTAGAATTATCTCCCATGGGGCTGGTGAGATGCTTTGTCAGGGAAAGGAGCATGAATAAAACTCTAGGCCCTGAAAATGTATCTTCTAACACAGTACAACGGCTTCTCCGAAGGGCACCGTTAGTTGCTTCAAGTTGCTGAGGTGACGAACTAGTTGGATGACTGAAATGACACTAGGACAACATTCAAACACAGCTAACAAGTTTTCAACCATATCGACAAAACCAAACTAGGTAAATTTCAATGCCTGCGTGGATTATGGCGCTTACAGTAACGCGTTCTTTAAAAATCTAATGAGACAGGAGTCACGAAATACTAAGATTCATTCCGCTTACTACCGCAGAGCTCTGCAAATCGCTTGTGAATATTCTCCAGCAGAGCTCACAATCTAGCACCTCTGAGCATAACTCCAAGAACGAGTAAGTACTAAATGAGATATAGTAAGATTTTATTAAGCTAGCATAGTTTCTACGGTGGCCTGCACATCTCAGGCAGCATGGATGTTCACTTTCTCATCAAGTCTTAAAAATCAATGTACGGGAGGCACGCCACGGCCAGCTCTTCTTTGGTACACCCTTTAAGACAGCACTTCTCTGAGTACCCTCTGCGCCTCCTCTGGGCGCGCCGGCCCCAGAGCAAAGTGCTGAGAGTCTTGATTTTGTCTGTGCTTTTCTTCTGAAGCTTTGCACTCTTGCCATAGGGAATGACATCGTGGGATGAAAACTCTGACTTAGGACGCAGGTTGACCTTTTCAAACGGATACTTGGGCAGTGGCTGAAGTTCCCAAATGTTTACGGCTTTTTCCCGAGAGGCACCTGCAGGGACTGGCGAGAGACAATGAAAAAACAAACAAACAAACAAACAAACAAAAAGTCCTATTTATCCAAATCTTCCATTAAACGCGAACTTAATATAAAATACTAAAATTAGATAATTATTAAAAATCACCTTAAATAACGGTTGGGAAGAACAGACAGTCACAAGCAATGTGCGTTTAAGTGAAACGGTTGCAGTGTTTTCCTATAAGAAGGCTTAGCGACCTTTCACTATTTGGTAATAACCACCCACACGCGGCAGGACTCAGCATTTGACCACAGTGAGATCCGTGGTTCCTAGTGCATGCACGAGGTCGCGCCACAGTCCCCACTATCTACTTCCAGGACGTTTCTCTCACCTCTCAAACACAGCCAGCAGCCGCTGCTAACAGGCGCTCCATCCTCCTTCCTGTGCTAAGCCCGCCCAGCCTCTATTTGCTTTGCCAGGAATCTCTTTATTCTGTCCCTGCTATACCAGCGGTAGCCTCTTGTACGCGGGCACTTTTGCCTGTCTTTCTACTAGCATAACATCTTCCATGTTTATCCTCATTTATTCCTTCCATGGCTAAATCACTTCCCTTTGTGTGGCTTTCATTACATTTCATTCATCCCTCCATCGGGTCAGGATATTTTGGTGGTCTGTCATGGATGTTCAGACCCGCACGTTTATGCATTCATGTTTCCAGGCCTTTTGGGTATAAACATGGGTGTGGAATTATTGGATCCTGTGGAAGCTCTGAGCATCTTCTCATGAGCTTCATCTCATCTTAAGAGAAATGGCCATTAAAGCCCATGCTCACTCTCACTTATTCATTTGTTTACAGTGTTTGCCTTTGCTTACTTCCAGTCAGGCTGTCTTTTTATGTGTAGTTATACCCAAAGAGTTAATCAAAAACACTTGGTTCTTTAACAAATATAGACCAGTGGGAAGTGGAGATGGGCTCAAAGTACAGACTGACTGTGATATTGTTCCTAACTCAACCAACATGACTGGATCCTAGATCAATCATAGAAACTAAACTAACTCCTGAAAGTAATCATTCAGAGACTCTGTGGGTGTCCACTGTGGCTGCAGTCAGTACTCCTGGGAGGACAGCTTTTCCAAGGCCGTAACCACAGGTCCAGCTCTGCAAGCCACGCTCTGAATTATGTAACTCCATTGCAAAGCTCAAAGAAAGAAGTCTAGTCTGGTGCATGGTGACCCGTGGTGTGTGGGGAAATGAACTGGCTCAGTCAGTTGCCTGAATTTTGAAATTAGAAGTAAATGACAACAGCAACAACAAAACCAATATAATCAGTGAAATTCAAAACTAAAAAGAATTCCATGAGGTTTGTCTTAGAAGAAAGGAACATAAATACAGTCAAAAGAGAAAGAGGGGGGGAAGGAAAAGAGAAGGGAGAGAGAGTTGCTTATAGCTGACGTGATTTCTTTGGGGCTTTCTGAATTCATTCCTTTCTTTCCCCCTTTCTTTCATTGTGAGGTTTTGCCAGGGACGCTCTGCCCCCAGAAGTTAGAGGACTCAACTTACAACTCTTTTCTGCTACTATTTTGACCAATAAGACAGAATTACAACTAAACTAAGAAGAAAACAACCATTAAAGTGAACAAAATACAGTAAGAATGGAAGAAATAGTATAGATACAGTCCGTTTTCTAAATAAATGATTATTCATGCTTAAACATTTGAAATCAAAATAAAACGGATTCCTATGAAAACCATAACACAGACAGAGACATACAAAACCTGAGTGCATCAATGACAGAGAAATTAAAGGCATAACTTGTCATCACCTTAGAAGACACACACATAGATGGTTTTAGAGGTGGATTCCACCTACCTCTAAAAAAGTATAATTTACAAACAGCACCATGTCTTTTTCCAAAGTTCATTAATAGTCCTATTTCCAAACCAGCTAAGAACACTGAGATTTTTTTTAAAGTTCTTATAAGTCATTTCACTTACAAACACTGGCTTGGAAAAAAAAAAAAAACCTATGAAGTTAGTTAAGTGAATCTACCAATATATTTACAGACATAGGAGAAAGGTTTATACCAGAAAGGTAGGGTCAAGATCACGACATCTATCAATGCAATTCATCATGCTAATTCACTTTCAGCCAGCATTGCTGCAATCAACAGGGAATGTTTACCATTTTGAACTCCTTTCTTAACACCTGTCCCCAGATAGTCTCCCTTTCTACCTGATTGCACGCCAGAATTCATGTCATCTCTCTTGTCCTTCCCTGTGTCCCTTTTTAAGTTTTCGCTTCACACGAATTGCTCTTCTGGTCTTGCTTTCTTACCTCTAACAGCCATCCTGAGTGACCCTTACCGACCTTAGCTGCTGCTTTTACTTCCTGTTCCAACCATCCTGACCTCCTCGCTTTCCCAGTATAATTCAGATAGAAGCGCCCCCTCCCTCTTTGCTCTAAATAAATACCCCCACCGCAGCCAGGTATGTGGCCAGACCCTCATCACTGTGTCCATTTTCTCACAATGTCTGACGGTAGCTAATTTCAAATTAACAACAATGTATTTGATTCACGATTTGTTGGTGCCAAAGCCCTTGCCGTAGCGCTGTCTAAGGGTGGAGGTGCGGGACAGGAGCGTGGGAACAAAACGCTGAGAGGAGAATGAAGTTGTTCCTCAACAGTTTTACTCAGGACAATCAGTTTCTGTGATAATGGCCTAAGTCCATTTCAAGAGCATTTAATTCTCTTACCTCACTTCCCAACGCTGCGCTGAGCGCTAAGCCTCTACTACATCCCCGTTAGAGCCTCTGTGAACTTTGGGGGAGACGCCTCAAACCATAGCAACCTCTTTCGTCAAAAGCCATCTTTTTGATAAGGCCTCTTCTGATCACATCATCTCTTCTAAAGCTAAAGTAGACTTCAGATTACCTTGCCTGTGTTCTTTAAAATTGTATTTACGCGTATGCGAGGAACGAATTCTATTTCCTGCGGAAACTCACTGGCGGAGCCAAGCGGAGGGCAAGAAACGCACGCTGCCGAGCAGACACGCCCTCCCTCCAGAGCGTTACCTGGGTCTGTGAATCTTCCCCAGGCGGAAGAAGGGATCTGCTCAGGGCTGAAGGTTTTGACTTTCTGCGAGGATTGGTGAGCCAGCTGCTTCGTGGGAGTCTGCCCTTCCATCTCGAACTGGCTCCAGTCAGTCTGGCCACAGATTTTTACAATTTCTGTCATCAGGTGCCTGCCGCACAGCTTCCTGGGTTTGCTTCCGTATTGCGCCTGGGAGAAGGTAGCCAGTAGGAGTCCAAACCACAACAGACAGGAACAGCTCCGCTGCTTCATCCCCGGGCTACGCCGCTGGGCCGGGCGCGCTGCAACGGCCGTCGCCCCGCCCCGCCCCGCCCCCGCCCCGCCTTCGCCCCGCCTCCTCCTCCCCGCACACCACGCCCCCACGGCCGCCCGCAGGGGTCTGTAAGCACAGTTCTGGCCCCGATCCGTACCGGGCACACACGCGGTCCAGGAGGCCCAGAGGCAGACACGCAGGCAAGCACTCCCGCACGTCAAATCCCAGAAGGAAGCTTTCAAAATCACCGGCTCGCTGGGGTAGCGAGCTTCATCGCCGCACCCTCTCACGCCCACAGCCTACGCTGGAGTCCCGCTCGCTCGCCGCCCTCGCTGCCCTCTCCCGCGCCTCCCGCCGGTTCAGTTTCTTCCTTCAGTACTTCCCCTTTCTGATTTTTTTTTTTATTACATGTATCCTATTATTTGATTTCCTCCTACCTTCCTCAAGCTCTCATCCCTCTCGGGATCCCCTGTGCGGTTTCAGGACCTACAAACCCGTGTTTAAGCATACACGTATTATGTGGTTTTAAATCTAGATTCCACACGTAAGAGAAGACAACGTTTAGTATTCTGTTCCGGGTAAAGTTTGCCTCAGTTCATTTGTATGAACGCATTCTTCTTATAATAAATCTTTTTCGTTGTTCTATTACATTTATTTACTGGTGTGTGTGTGTGTGTGTGTGTGTGTGTGTGTGTGTGTGCTGCAGGTTGGAACTGGTTCCCTCCATGCACCATGTGGGTCTCAGGGGTTGATGTCACATTCGCAGACTGCCTTAAGGCTGCAAGTGCCTTAACCTGCTCAGGTGTCTCGCTGCCCAGGGACACATCCTTAAATTCCACACGTTGCTCTCACCAGCATAACAACTGAATGAATTTATTTAACTGAAAAAAAATTATTATTTAAGTGACTAATTTTGAGTGAATAAGTTCTAATATTATAAAATTAGCTTCAGACTTATCTATTAGTATCTTGTACTATTAACTTTATCCTAGAGCATTGTCATAAAATATTTGTCTTTCTGAGTCAAACATACTTTATTTAACATAATTTACACTTGTATCCATTTTCTACAAAGGTCATAATTGCATTTTTTTCTTTATGAACATATGAAAGTTTCATTCTGCATGTGTACTCCATTTTCTTTTTTTAAAAAAAATAGTGTTTATATTTAAGTATGTCTGTGGGTATGTGCACTCAAGTGTGGGTGCCCACTGAGGTTAAAAGGGGTGTCATATCACCGGGAGCTGGAGGTGAGAGTGGTCGTGAGCTACCTGACCTGGGTGCTGGGAACGAAACTCAGGTTATTATTGATTGATAATAGCTTTTCTGGCTAGACCGAAATGGACCCTCAAAGCAGTTGTAATTTGTACTTTCCTGGTGGGTAGGAATATTCGAGGTTGTTTGGGGTTTGTTTGTTTGTTTGTTTGTTTTGCCATTTGCATGTCTGCCTTTGAGAGCTCAGTTCATTAGCCTATTTATTAACTAGATGATTGGCTTTTGTGCTGGTGTCCTCCCTGAGCTGGCGGTTGTGAGTTCTTGGAAAGCAGGCTGAGCAGGCCAGGAGGAGGAGGTCAGGAAGCCGCTCCCTGACCTCTGCATCAGCGCCTGCCTCCAGGTTCCCACTCTCTTAGATTTCCTGTCCTGATTTTCCTCGATGATGAACAATGATGCAGAAGCCTCACCGGATGTGGATGCTGTCAAATGAACCCTTTCCCGCCCAAGTTGCTTGGGTCATGGTGTTTCCTCAGAACAGTGGTAACCCTGACTATGACTATACCGTTGTCCTGCTCTGTATTTTCCTATCCCCCCCCATTCCAAACTAACGTGAAATAGCTTTCACTTCTTTATCTGTTCACTTTCTCCCTACCAGGATGTGTTCTCCCTGCAGGTAAGAATCTTCATCTGACTGTGATACCTCTCTTGCCTTGAACAGTGTCAGAAATACAGTAGATTCTTAGCAATAATTTAGTGTAACAGGTACAATTCATAATATTATCGACAAATAATGGATTAAATGCTACTGATTCTTTAGTATTTGCTAAATTAATGAGCAAGTGAATAAATGAGAATTTGTGGGTTTCTTTGTACCGTTTCCCTACTTCTGTAATCATTATAGTTTCTTATTGCACTGTTTAATGTTTAAAATTCTTTTTAAGAAGCTCATTAGTGAATGGAGTCATCTCTCGTTCATATTTATAATCTAGTGCCTCCTAAATTGAACCTTAGTGAGTATCTGTGGAAAAAAAAACACATTCAATTCGTATTTATTATTAGCAAAGTTTAACAAATTTATTAAATTGTTATTTATATGTATTTTTATTATCACTTTTAAATCTCATGTGTATGTCTGTTCTGCCTGCATGTATGTCTGTGTACCACTTTCACGTGTGGTTCCTGCAGAAGCCAGAGGAGGACACAGAATTTTCTAAGAGGGCATTGTATTGGGGTAAGCTATTATGTATGGTTAAATGGTAAGAATTTATCATCATTTTAAATTCATACCATTCAAAAGTGGTAAGACTGTTAAAAAGGGGACAAAATGAGTTTTGCATAAAAGCATATGATTAACAGAACTCCGATAATGCAAAGAATATTTATTTCACATTAGAGGACAAAATCTAAATGTAAATAATGATTTCTCAGATCATAATAAATTACCAAGGGGAACGGAAAGAGGCATCAGACAGGTGCCAAGAATGCTCGTGAACACTGACGAGTTGCAGACAACCCTGCATCAGCAGACTTTAGCGATGGATCTTCTGGTACAGCCAACGTTGCAACATTGCTCGCTCAGCCGCACGTCAGACTCCCTCCTTCTCCGTGAATGAGCATCCGAGCATGAGTACTGAAGTCCTGGAGGCCGCTTGTCTTCTGCTTCACCCTGTGTTTGACGGGAAGTCTTCTCAAATCCTTCCAAGCTAACAGCGGAGTCTCTCAGTGCAGATGCATATTGTAGCTCTGGCAACAGTTTGAGCCCCTGAGACAGTGCTGCCTTGGGCTCCTCTGACAAATCTGGAAGGCATTTTAACGTCATATCGAAAGGCTCTGCCTCTCTGTTGATGAAGGATGGCACAGTTTCTGTCAAGTTTTTAAAAAGTGGGTAGGGAGAAGATACTCATGTCAAGGAGCATTCGGGAAATGACAGACATTTGTACAGAAAAAAGCGTTTTGCGTGGATGTAATTAAACACTGAAATAGCAAGTATTGAATAACTAAGTGATTTTGCTTGCTGGGCAGTTCAGAGTCCTACAATCTTCTAAGGTTCTGTTTACTCCACTTGGACTGCTTTCTTCATCACCACCACCTTTTTTTTTTTTTTTTCTTACCCTTTGACACTGAGCTCTTATCTTTCTGAAATCATGTTGGCCATTGAAAACACTAGTTTTCATGATTTCTAGCCAGGTGAGGTGCCACACGTCTTTAACCCCAGCACTTGGGGAGCAGAGGCAGGTGGATCTCTGTGAGTTCAAGGCCAGCAGGTCTACAAAGTGAGTTCCAGAATAGCCAGGACTACGTAGAAAGACCCTCTCTCAAACAAAACAAACCAACCCTACTCACGTTCATGTTTTCTAACCTGAATTATCATCATTGCTTTTGAGCCATGAAAGTAATCCTTGAAAAAGGTTTTCATGATTTTAAGATCCCATAGGGTCAAGTTACTGCTTCAGGATAAAGTTTAAAAGACAGAGCTACCAACAGTTCGGCTCTGACTAGAGGAGGATGTCTGTCTCTAAACACATCAGCAGCAATCCTTCCTCCCCAGAGTGTCTCCTCCAAACGCACACACATGCACAGACACACACACAGATACACACACACAGACACAGACAGGCACAGACACACACACACAGACACACACACACAGGCACAGACATACACACGCACAGACACACAGAGACACACACACAGACACACACACACATAGACACAGACACACAGGCACAGACACACAAGCACAGACACACAAGCACAGACACACACACAGGCACACACACACACACACACACACAGACACACACACACCACTTTACCTATTCCAAATGCACAAATTAAGAATGTTAACAGGCAAAGAAACCAGATATGCTGACGGAGTTTAAACAACATTGCAATGGTCCAGTTCTTGCTGCTGTTCTTCACGAGGAGCAGAACAGGGTGTCAGCTTACCAATAAGTCATTCCTCTTGAAATAATAAAACCAAAGAACCCCAAAGATGGAGTGGAAGGGAGATGCCTGGTTTGCCATGGAGGCTTACCCTCTAGAGAAAGCCAACCCCCCCCCCCCCCACAGGGGTGTCCTGTGACAAAGATCCTTCCTAAGAACCCTGCTGCCCTTTCAGCCAACTGCAAAGTTTAGCAGTTGGGATCTGGCAGAGGGAAAGCGATTGTCCTGCCACCAGGTTGCCCCAGTCAGCAAGCGCAAGTAGCATTCTGTACCATTTTGGGTATATCGGAAGTTTTAGCTTTTTTTCTCCAGTAAGGCATTCTAACTTTAACTCACCTCATTGATCCCTCCCTGCTCGAAAACTTTGTCCAGGTAGGGCTTTTATTGGCTGCCAAACAAAGTGGATGACAGCTTTTATGTACTTAAAGTCAGTTAGCAAAAACCCAGTTGTAGATTGGATCAGAGTTAACTTACAGGATTTTGCGCCTTGAAAGTCTTTATTTAAAATTATTTTAAAACCTACTTTGAAATCTGTATATATATTTTTGTCTGTAGATAACAGACTCAAATATTAGATTTTAATCTAACTCACGCCCTTTAATCACTGGGCTTTGGATTCAGATATCACTTATAGAGATAGCACCAATGAGTAACTCACTCCCCAGCCCGGATCAAGCGCTGGCTTGAGGCTACTGGCTGCAGTACGCTCTGAAGGCTTCGCAGTGAAACTCTTTACCTCCAGTCAAGTTACCAAGACCAAACCTGAGGCGGGGGATGCACAGCACCCGCGGCAGGGGCGGGGTGGGGGCGAGGAGCGGGAGATGCCTACTGATGGGCGGCAACCAATGGGGAGCGTGGGAAGGCGGGGACCAGAGCAGCGCTCACCTGAGGCCGGCCGCTCCGGGCTCAGAGCCAGCCTTCCCACGGACATCCCGCAGATCTCGATGACTGTTCGGACATAGTCGCGGCCGCACACGTGAATGACTTGGTCCAGCCACCTCTCCGAGACCCGCGCCCCGCAAGGCCGGCTCAGCAGCAGCCAGAACCCCAAGAGCTGGAGCAGAAGTCTAGTGGACATCCCGATCTGTGTCCGCTTTTGGCAGGCTCGGCCTTGGCGGGACTGGACTCCTGCTGCTCTCTGAGAGCTCAACGTACCTATATAAACCCTGAGGCGCTCTCAGGGTCGATGGCCAACCCCACCCCCTCCCCACCCACGCATGCACCGTAGCGCCTTCTCCGCTCTTGTTCGCCTTACCCCCTTCCTTCCACGTGCCACTCCTCCATCCTCTCTGCTATGGCCCACAAAACCGTTTTCTATGCCAAAGTGACTCTGGATTTGAGGCTTTTCCCTGATTTGGGAATGAGGCGCGGCCGCTGCCCTAAGTCACTTGAGCAGTAAGGCTGAGACCACCTGTCTTCTTGCAAGCAGAGGCTTGCCAAGTGTGAACATTTTGCCACGCCACCTTCCAACCCGAACCAGCAAGGTTCTGATTGCAGTGGCTGCCTGTCGGTTCACCCACCTGGGGTAAACTGTTGAGAGGGACACCCGACGACTTTTCACCAGAATCCTGCTTGAAAACATTGAGGGGTTGTTTTTGTTTGCTTGTGTTTGGCTTTCCCGATGGGAACGGGGTTGCTTTTGTGTTTTCTTCTCAGTAAGCTCATTGTTGATGTCTTAAAATGCTGTTGGGTTTTCTGCGTTGGTTTTTGGATCCTATCGTGGGGGTTCTGCTAGTCATAATGCAGTGTGGGGTTTTCTATGTGTGAAATCGTACATCTGCACCCATTTGACTTCTTTCTGGCTAATTGTTTCCTATGCGCCTTGTGGCCTTATTGTTCACCCCGAACTCTTCGGGACTATATTGAACGAGAGCAGGAAAAGCCAACGACCTCGTCTTGTTCTAAATATCAGAGGAAACGCTTTCAGACTCTCCGCAACCAGTATGCCATAGGCTGTGGCTCGCCGTATGCTCTTGATTAGGCGTGAGCTTGCTACAATTTGTTTTAAATCACAAAGCAAGGCTGAATTTTTCTACTTATATTGAGGCAATTTTTATGATTTTTTTTGCAATTCATTCTGACGATATATTACGTTTATTGATTTGCATATGGTAAACCATCTCCCCGTCTCTTGGATGCACCCACCTTGATCACCAGATCTTTTTGATGTTGTAATATTTTGTTGGGTGTTTTTGTGTCTCTGTTTTTCAGTGACATTGGTCTGTAGTTTTGTTTGTTGTGTCTTTGTCTCCTTTTGGTATGGGGCCATGCTGACCTGGTGGAATGAATTTTAATATTTTAGAATAGTTTGAGAATAAGTGGTGTTTCTTTAAGAATCTGCTAAGGTTCATCCACAGAGCCATCTGTGCTTGGCTTTGTTAGGAGACGTTTTGGTTACTCAGTCTCATTACTTATGCTAGTCTATTCTGGTTTTCTATGTCCTCACAATTCAATTTTGATAAGTTATCTATATCCAGAAATTTATCCATTTTTTCCTTTTCAAAAAAATGTTAATGAAATTGATTTACTAGATATTGTACATAGCACATAAAACTTTTTCAGGTTTGTTTTTACACTGTCCTCAATGAAGCAACTATAATATTTTGTAGCAAACATAATTTAAAAAACAAAACCAAACCAAGCCACCTCAGGTTGTGGTACTTCAGCCTTGAGGTCTAACCAGACTAAAGACCCGAAACCCTGCAACATGTTTTTAAAAAAACAAGCCTGGAAATTAAGCAAGCATTCCTAACTCCAACTAGAAGATGCCTTCGTTAAAACCTCCAAAATGCAATATATATGTTTCTTTATGTAGAATATACATTTACATATAAACATAAAACATATATTTGTATATTTGTATATGTAATATGCAGATATGTAAGTACACATATAAATATATATTTCAATGTATTTCTTTTGTCACAAAAAGGGAGGGATTTGGAGCATGCAGCCAGACTACTAATAACCTTCTGATGCCATTAGTATATTTTTTGCTTTCTCAGAAAACTCAAAATTTGTTTTAATTAGGCATATACAAGGAATGTTTAGCATATGAAAATACTGGGACCAGAAAACGAAGCCGCCGTCAGCATTATTTCAAACTCCATAGCAAGTTGTATTTCCGTACAGCGCCAAGACGTTTCCTTTTTTAAAAACACACACAATGAATGCGATTCTTTAATCCAGCAATAGCATATGCTGCTCCCCAGCTGCATGAAAAACAGGTGGCATTGTTGCCGAGTGTGACAGGAGGGGTCCCAGGGAACAGGCAGGTGGACAGCCGTCCCCGGAGCCACGCTCTGAGGTTTCACAGTTCGCCGGGGCGTGGGTGCTCACGGGTCCCTGAGGATGCTTCGTGGCCCCTCTCACACTGCTGGGAATGCCTCCTTCTTCCTCTGTGACTTTGGCCAGCTGAATCCTCTCCTTTACTCTCGTCCTCAGTTATCCTAACTAAAAGCTTCTCGATTTTGTCTATCTTCTAAAAACCAGCTCTTCATTTCAGTCACCTTTTCAGCTGTATTTTAGGCTCTCTTCATTCTTTGATATTTGTTATTTTGGGTTTGACCTATCCTTGCCTCTGCTGAGCTTTGGAATACACAGTTAGGCTGTCATTTGAAATCTCGTCATTTTCTGAAGAATTTATTGCTATAAATTTCCCTCTTGTTATTTGATTTTTTTATTTCCTTAACCTTTGTTATGTTGCTTCCATCTTCAAAGTTTTAATAATGTTCCTCTTTTAGGCTAAAAGTTTATTCTTTTACATTACATTTGTTTAAAGACATGCAGGAAAAGAGGTATGCAGTATGCCTTTTTAAGCTATCATCAGAGCAATATAACATAGTATATTTAAAAATTTTATTTATTGTGGTAGAAGTATATAGACATGATTGAAAACAATTTTAATTTCCTTTGTTACTTCTTTAATGATTTAGTATTTAATTAGTATCATTTGTTCAGATTGTATACGTTAATATAATTTCTGAAGTTTCTCTTATTGACTTCTTGCTTTATTTCATATCATGTGTTTGTATACATGATGTGATTTTGATCTTTTAAGATTTGTTATTTTGCTTTTCCTAACATGTGGTCTGTTGGAAAGGATAGCCCACGTGCTGATGAAAGGAGTATGTATTTGGCAGCTGTTGGGTGGAGAGGCTCCACTAGTATCTTTCTGAGTTAATTCTGGTCTTTCTCTGTCTCTGAATGTGTGTCCGATGTTGAAAGTAGGACGTTGAAGTCTCCCACTCTTACTGTGCTGGGGGAAATCTCCACCTTTCTATCTCATGGTGTTTTATAAATTGCCTGCTATAGCATGGGTGGATTTACATCTATAATTGTTATGTCGTCTTGTTAAATTGGTCTCATCTATTCTCTTTTTTTTATAGTTCATCTCAAAGTATGGTTTATCCAAAGTAAGTCTGGGTTGCTCCAGTCTGCCACTGGTTTTCATTGGTGTGTAACGTCTTTCCCTCTCTACTCACTGTGTATAGGGGTGAAGGGAATTCCCTGCGGGCACCATACTTTTGGATTGGAAGATTTACTGAGTCATTTATTTCTAAAATCATTGGACCTTCATATTTAAAAAGAAAAACCATTTAGTCTGTATCTTACTAGTTTTTGAAATAAATATTTTTCTTTTATTTTTGACAACGTTAATTTTATGTATTGTTGTGGCTCAGTGTGACATTTCAGTTCATGTGTACAGCATACACTAGCCAAATCCAGACTTGTTTTGTCCCCCCTCCCCACCCCTCACCCTCTAGTTTTCTCCATATTTTTCCATAACTGTATACACGGCTTAATGAGAAGTCATATAGAAGTAACTAAAACAACTAAAAATATGATAGTGTATAAAAACACTACTGATTTCTAAGTCTGATTACATTGAGATTTGGGAAAGAAGGATGAAGCTAACTCACTTATGGATGTATATCCTGAGGCAATAGAATGACCTTACCAAAGAGACACCTGTGCACCCAACTCACCCAATTCATAATAGTCAAGATACAGAATCAATATGGTATAGATCCACAATGGAATACTATTTAGCCACCAAGAGAATGAAATCCTGTTCTGTTATAGCACAGCGAATGGATGGAACTGGAAGACATTACATTAAGTGAAATATCCCAGGCACAGAAGAGACTGGCCATCTCTTCTTTCTCCTGTGCAGAAGTCTACATACATACATACATACATACATACATACATACATATATCAACTTGGGGATCTAGTCCACTTACATTTAAGTTTATTTTTACTAATAGCTAAAGACTTACTGCTGTTACTTTGCTTATTTTCTTGATTTGTGACTTTATTTTATTCTGTCTCCTTGGTTTAGAATATTGCTAATGTGGACTTTATCCCACCCCTGTTTCCCGTGAGTCTTACTCTTTCAGCATTCTTGCAGGGATAGCTTTCTTTCTTTTATTTCTGGTTTAGGACTCTGCTAAGCATCCGATAGGAGTGGTGATGTTTTCCTTAATTTTGCTTCTTTGGGGTCTTCATTTCTTTTCCCCTTCATGTCTGAATGACAGCTTTGCCATTTTTGCTTGTCAAGCATTTTCTTTCAGAACTTGGAATCAATCTTTCCATTTCCTTTGTCTGTAGGCTTCTCCTTGGTAGGCCAATGGAGGCCATTCACGTGACTTTTTGCTTTCCTCTCGCAGGTTTTAAAGTTCTTTCTGTTTCAAAGACTTAAAATGTTTTCTTTAATTACACATATGTGGTGGAGCGTGGGTGTGTGTATGTGAATGCAGGTGCCTGTGGGGGTCAGAAAGACGTGTCCGGTCCCCTGGAGCTGCAATTGTATTTTTCACAGTGTGACTAAATATGCCACAGCAGGGTCAATTCTGGTGCTTATATTTGGGGTTCTATGTGCTTCCTATGCCTGCATGTGTTTCTTTGGGATGGTGGACTTTTCCAACTATTAGATCATTTGATAGGGTTTTATTTGTTTGTTTGTTTGTTTGTTTTGGATACTTTTTCTTGATTTCTTTGGCTTCTAGTGCCCAGAATGTGAATACCTAGTCCTTGATAACATCTCAATAGCCTCAGAGGACCTATTTTTATTTTCTCTTTTCCTCTTTCTTTTCTGTCTGAGATACTTTAAGGTTGGTCTTCAGGCTCAGGTGTTCATTCTTCTGTTTGAGCTATTGTGCAGTTTAAACGTTCAGCCTCATCTTCCAACGAGGCTGACCAATGAAGTGACTTGCCAAGCTCTTCATTCCTAAGATTCCTGTTTGGTTCTTTTCAAAGGTCTCAAGCTCTGCACTTTTTTGCTCATTCATCTCACGAGTTGTTTTTCTAACTTTGTGCCGTTTCATTTCTTTAATGCCGTTCCATTTCCTTGTACTCGTTCTTTGAAATTGAATTCTTTATCAGGTACTTTGTCAGCACCCTTTGTACCGAGGCCTATTGTTTGTGCTTTCTTTTAGAGGCATCGTGTTTTCTGTACTTCTTGTGACCCTGAGCTAATATTTACACACCAATGGGCCCGCTGTGGCTTTTGTAGCACATTTTGTGGGATGTCGCATGGCTAAGACACGTCACCTTTTGTTCCAGTTGGACCCTGCAGTTGGGCTACACTTGATGGCTTTGGGTATGATGTGTGTGGATAGGAGGGTGGGAGAGCCTTTCTGGTCCTGGCATGGTGATGAGCTAAGAGATACTTCAATGGCCTGGAGGGGGAGGTACCGACAGCTGTGGGGGTGAGGCACTTGTGTGTGGCCGCTCCGATGGTGGGAATGGTCGCCTGAAAGCATGGAGGGGAGCTGCCTCGGAGCCCCAGCAGCAGCCAGTTGAGGAGAGGTTGGACGTGGCAGCAGGGGTTGGGGTGGGAAGCAGAGCATTCACGTCTGGGCTTGGAGGTGGCTCACGCTAACTCTGTGGCATGAGCCAATTATGGTGTTAACACCAGCAACTGTATGCTGTCCGGCCCAGTGCCAGTACGGGCCGTGCCAGAGGCCCCCACCTACGGGACTCCCCTACTAACAGTTTCTCACACTCTACTGCGCTCTCTACTCTTTGTGTCTTCCAGGGTTCCTGTTTTCGCCTTTCCTATATGCACCATTCACTTCAAAACAAAGCTATTGGTTTGTTATTCTTGCTCATGTTGGAGCAAGGGCCAAATACTAGGCACCTTTCGTCAGCACCTTTTGCTCTTGCTCCAAGTACCTTCTTTACTAAAAAGCATTAAATTGGGCATACAACCACCAGTTTCTCACAAACATTTTAGGCACACTTAAGCAGGGCGTGCATTCACTGTGATGGTATTCTGAAGTCTGAAGTAATTGTTTGGCTGTTTATTCTAAAGGCTCACCACAGGTTTTCTTGACAGCGCGTTAAACCCAGTCATGTGTGTGTTCTGCAGCTGTGATCTCTGTCTGAAGGAGGCTATGGGCCAGGTTGAGCCTCCAGAGTGGCTTCCATATCTGAATGTCCTCTCTGGTCCCATCGCCCCGGCTCTTCTGTGTTGGTGTCACCATTTCAGAGAGCACCGGCCCTGTCTATTTCCGGTGGTCTGGTGGAGAGCCTCTGAGTTCCCACAGCCCATCACTGAGTTACTCTACTCATGGCCTTCTTCCTGTGCTCACTCCAGACCTCCATGACACCCGGTCAGGCGTGGCCAGCAGCTCAAAGGAAAGCTCAGTTTTTAAAATATGGGCTACCCATTCTTTTAAATCCGGCCGCTAATAACTCCCCGGTGCTTCGTGTTTTCTGATCAGTTCTTAACTGTTTTCTGCCCATTGCTGACAGCCTGCACCCGTGCCCAGGGGTGATCCATGCCAGCCTGTTCCTCCGTCTGTTGCCTTGCATTCGATCGTTTCGTTGAGATTCGGGGCTCAGGGAATAAGGCGAAGGCATGCAGTTCCAAGCATTTGGGGGGGGGGAATGATATAATTCTCTAACTACTCGTCAAATATGCTCCCTTCGGCTACCTGATGTCTTATCGAGAATGAAGAATAGCAACGGGAAACGGATCTCCGAAGGCTTCTTGCTGGAGAATTATTGGAAATTTCTCAATGAAGAGAGGAACTTTTCTTCAACACTAATTTTTCAACTCAAATAACAGTACATGTGCTCAGGGAAGCTCAGCAGCCCCCCTGCCAGCCACACCTATGACCCCAGCACTCACGTGCAGACCCCAGTTAGGTTTTTGGTTTGGGTCAGTCTGGTTTGCACATTTACTTATTTCATTTCACATGTATGAGCATTTTGCTCGAATGTATGTCTATGCATGTCTGGTGCCCCAGGAAGGGAGAGGAGGGTTTAAATCCCTCTGGAACCAGGTTAAGAAGTTTCGTGAGCTGACATGCGAGTTCTGGGGTTGGAACATGAGTCCCCTGCAGGAACAAATGTTCTTAACCACTGAGCCATCTCTCTAGCCCGTTCTTGAAAGCAGTTGGCCACTGAAGTGTGTCTTCATTGTGGTTTGTGGCTTTAATGTTACACTGGGCCCTGACACTGCACGATTTGATTCCTGGGTACATAACTCAAGTCATTGCCACAAACGTTCTCGGAACATCACAACCACAACCCACTCCCCGCCCTGTCACAGAGCCTGGCTCTCATACCTGATTTTGGGGACAAGCTGTAGAAAGCTAGCAAGCGCCCATGAACAGGACCCTTGAGGTGATACAAGGCTTCTGATTACAATACTCCCACAAGCCCTTCTCAAATTTCACCCAATAAAACTCTCAGGGGACATATTGTGATGTGCTGAGCTCCGCTGACTGATCCACAAAGCCTGCCAACCACGTTCATTCGTGCCCTCAGTCGGGTGATGAAAGACGCCCCGTGTAGGCTTTGGCTGCACTGATCAGCCGCTGGAGGGGGGCGGGGGGTGTTTTCTTTCCCAAGAACTACTTACTGTGCTTGGGTCAACAATATCAGGCAAGGACAACAGCCCTTCGGGTAAATAAAAACACGTTTTCTACCAAGAATCCTGGAAACCAAACCAAACCGCAGATGTTTTCTGTGGCTCTCCCGGAACAAACCGAGCCAACAGCTCTCTCCGCGAGCTTGTAAACCCCGGGAATAGTCACCACAGCGACTGTGGGTCCTTCCAAAGGCCTGTTTCACCTCCTGGTGAGACAGTGAGTATTAGTCCTTAGCAAAGTTTAAATTGACTTGTGCTTGCGAAGAGCTCGCCCTGGGGCTAAGGTCTAAATAGAATAGCCAGTGAGGTCCCTGACAGCCGAGAAAGCTGGAAGGGCCTCAGTGGCCTGCCCACAACTTCCTCTCCCTCTCCACTCCTGCAGGTGAAGTCTCCCTGCCAAACACCCTTGCTGGGGAAGAGAACTCAGCACCGGCGCTTGCTCGTTCCACGGCAGTGAGCTTCAGTTCCCTGCCGTCCTGCTGGAGTACTCAGATGATCCGACGGAAGAAAACCCGGCTTGCACAACCCTTGCTTACTCGGTCTCTCACACCCGACACGCCTGCGTGACCAGCGCAGCATACAAGACCCATGCCCCCATCCTGTAGCTGTATGCCTAATAACTGCCCACCGTCACTGGGCAGGTGTTTGACCGTCCCGCTTAGGGGGGAACCGCCCCCTCTTCCACAAAGGGATTAGAAGATGATTCAAACCGCCCACCCCCACAACCTACCCACTGCCTCCTCCTCTTCTGCCCCTCCATGGAGCATAGGTCTTACTTTAGACTTCGTGACATTTTCTAAGGTGCCCGCAGGCTTTCCTGCCTCCCCTGCGTCCCTTCCTGAGAGAAAACTGCCCAGCAGAGAGGCCGCATCCCTCCCTGCTGGAGACACGGGTCCCCTGCTCGGTACCCCCACCAGCAGCAAACCTCTTTTCTTCTTTCTTTTGGCTGGAGCCTTTCTACCTAAAGTATGGTACCATAGTTTTGATTTGTATCCAATACTTCCGGTCGTTAAGGATGAAAACTGAGGCTTCTAACTCTCGTTTCCACCTCGTTTGCGCTCAGGGACCTGGCCATCAGCATCTGGAGCTTCCGGTCGGTCGTTCTGCTGCAGCTGTCCACTTTTGTCCCCGGGGCATGAGTTTTCCACATGCCAGGGAGCCCTGCAACAGGCCGGCAAGCTCCGCGTCCGGCACCCCTCCCGCCCTATCATGTCCTATCTGGACATGGCGCTCTGATGATATGTGGCTGTGGGGCCGTGGAAGCACACCTTAAGAGTGATAGGCCGGCTTCCCTTCCAGACTGAGCTTTCTATCGAGATGCCAAGACTGAGGGGTCTCGACCGCATGACCCCACCACCGTGAGAGCTGCCGTGCCTTCCCTGCCATGACGGACTGTACTCTCTCAGGCCACGAGCCAAAATAGTCTTCATCCCTTAACTTGCTTCTTGGCAGGTCTTTGGTCAGAGTGATAAGCAGCCGACAGACCTACGTTAGCTATGGGCTCGCTGTATGTGGACATGAACGTATGTTCCTCATATGCTTAACCTGTTGAAGAATTCTCACTATGGATGGGCATTCGATACCACTGAATACCTTTCCGTATCTGTTGAAACGATCCATGCTTTGTCTCCTACACTATGAATGTGGTGTGATAATTCAGTCCCCACGCGCGTCATTGACCTGTTGGGGTTTCCTGTTTCTTCATGGCTGTTTACAGGTTGTAGGTCCTCAGGAATCTACCTGCTTTTTCTAAGTTATCCATTTGTCGCTTTCAGCTATCCACAGTAGTCTCTCTTTTTTAAAGATTTGTTTTATTTTTAACTACGTGTGTCTGTGTGTAGAGAGAGGTATGTGCACAGGAGCGCAGGTGTCCACGGAAGCCAGAAGGCTTGGAGCTGCTGGACCAGGCAGCTGTTAGTGCCTTAACACGAGTGTTGAAAACCAAACTGTGGTCCCCCACGTGACAGCCATCGCGATAAACTTTTCTCTTATAAATACTATTTCGACATCTATAAATGTTGGAACATTATATTTTTATTTTTATTTTTCACCTATTAAAAAAATTTCTTTTCCGATATAATTGCCAGTCAGGATCATATTGTTTAATTTCTACAAGTTTGTTAATTTTCTGTGATTCATCTTATTATCTTCTAGTTTTATACTGCTATGGTCAGAAAAGATATTTGATATGACTTTAATCTTCTGAAAATTTTAAGCTGTGTTTTGTGATCTTGCAGAACATTCCTTGAACAGTTGTTAGGAATGTGCATTTAGCAACTGAGAAAGGAATGTTAGGTCCGTGTGTTCTGAAATGTAATTCAACTTCCCTGCTTCTTATTTAGGGTTTTCTGTCACCTGACAGAGGATGAGCTCAGCGTCAGCCAGCTTGCAGAGATCCTCAGTAGCCTAGGCCAGGAATGTTCACAGTCATGGTAGGGGATATTGGAGTCTTCAGTGACAATGCCCCCAACATCCTCCCAATTGATCTACTGAAGAAGTTATGGCTGGAGGCATCCTTCCTGGCAGTGCCTGG
Source organism: Meriones unguiculatus (assembly GCF_030254825.1). NCBI lineage: Eukaryota > Metazoa > Chordata > Mammalia > Rodentia > Muridae > Meriones > Meriones unguiculatus. The sequence goes on from NC_083349.1 coordinate 45,697,445, forward strand.
CTTAGCAGGCCATTTGCTACTTATGGGGACATCATGGAACGTCCGTAGAGCTTAGCCCTGAAGTGCTCGTGAAAGGACTAGGATCTGGGACAGTGAGGATGCTGGTATCCATCAAACTTCCACCGTCAGTAATGGTGTCTGATAGAGAGAGCCCACCAAGGAGTCAAGAATAAAAACATAGGCAGACACCAAGCGAGATGGTTGGTGGCTCCTGGGTCAGTGTAGGAAGGATGGTACCCAGAGCATGGGCATGCCCAGAGAAGCGTTCGGGTCCAAGTACAAGTTGCTTCCATATAGCAATGAGACTGGTGTCTGAGATGCGAGCAAGACGGTCTAGCCAAAAACATAGGTCTATATTTATGGGCATTCCCGGAGCAGCATGGGAGGGGGTCAGGGCTACGAGAGGGGGCGGGGAAGATGCAGTCAGGTTTCCCTTTCTATGGCTTCCAGGAAGGAACGGCTGTTGACTACTCTGTGGCAGAAGATAATGGCGTCTTTTGAGGAGCAAGCCTTTGGGGAACACAGTGATTCCCCCACACTGGACACAGCCGATGCTGAAGACCCTCCAGCCTTTCCTTTTTGTTACTCGCCATCCTGGGGTTTCCAGCGAGTATCAACAGGTGTGTAGGCTTAGATGCTCCATGTTTCCATGTGCCAGATCAGTAGGCCTGTTGTGTTTTAGGAATTTTTTACCGCATTGAATGAGTTCCTCTGAATATTACAGCTTTATTTTCCCCACCCATTTTGGTTATTTAATGTTTTCTAATACATGTGGTTTCAAAAGTCTAGAAAAATCCAGTTTGCTGATCTGACAGATTTAGAAAATACCTTAGTTTTTTTTTAAAAAAAGATTATTTTTCATAGAACTATGTATCATATGAAATATGTGTCCCATAAAGAATGCCCATTTCACTGGTTTCAAAGGCTACTGTTCTAACTTGTTTCGTTTTTCAAGACAAGGTTTCTCTGTGTAGCTTTGGCTGTCCTGAGCTTGCTTTGTAGTCCAGGCTGGCCTCAAACTCACAGAGATCCACCCGGCTTTGCCTTCCAGAGTGCTGGGATTAAAGTCATGCACCACTGTGCCTGGCTGTTCTAACATTCTTATTTCCCCTATATCTACAGTTTTCTCTCTCTGTCTGCACACATACATACATAAATATACATGCACACACACTATCTTGTATAGTCTCCTATACATTCATTATGATGATGAAAATTATCTCGATGGTTATTATAGTTTTAGATAATATCTTGAAATGCACAAATATTAGGCCTGCAATTTTGACAAATGGGAACATTGGTGTATCTTTTTCACAACACAGACAGTTCTATTTTCCCTCATGTTCCTTTCTAGTCAACCCTCCACTTTCCAGGAAAATGCTGTTATGGTCATTTGAGGTTAGTGTTGCCTTCGGCTTCACAGGTGGAATAACCATGCATGAGCTTTTTAATTTAAAGGAGACTTTGCCAGGATGGGTTTCTCAAATGAGAACAAAAAAGGACAGAGAAGAATGAAAATTATGCAGTGAATAGTAACTGAAGCAATTTTAGTCATAGATTCCAAATGTGCTCAGAAACAAAAGCTGGTTTATAACTTCAGTTATCCCAGCCCTGTGCTTCCGAATAGAAAAGGAGTGAATGGAACATAGCACTGAGCTCGCAGCTAAGACTTCTGGCAGCATTTGATGGTTGATTTCAGTACCAGAATTCCGTGGAAAATTTAGAATAGAAAAATTTTGAGGTTCTTTTTTTTTTTTTTACCTTAGATCAGGGCTTCTCAACCTGTGGGTCACTAGGTCAAACGACACTTTTATAGGGGTTGCATATCAGATATTTACCTTGTGATTCATAGCAGTAGCAACATTACAGTTATGAAGCGCCAACAAAAATAATTTTATAGTTGGGGGGTCACCGTAATTTGAGGAACTATATTAAAGAATTGCAGCAACAGGAAGGTTGAGAACCACCGATTTAGATTCTATCTTATTCTGATGGAAGGTATAAAAACATTCAAATTTTCTGAAATTCAGTTCTGCTATTTTTGTTGGGTTTTATGCTTCGAACAATGAAGTCATGGCAGTGGTGATACATGTATGTTTGGGTCAGAAGAAATCACGCCCTTCACTGACTGTATAAAAATGAGGTGGCCTGTGAGAAGATCCCACTGCTGACGCCGGCAGTCATGCATGGCCTGTCCGACCCCTCTCAAAGACAGCTCTTCCTCAGCCCCCTTCTTGATCTCTAGGCCTTCCGGGTTTCCCAGCTGTGCCTGGACAGCCCTTTCCGGACCTCATGTTCTGCCTGTACATAACCCAGGAACTGCTCTAGTCTTCATAGGTCACGGGACTGACCAAAGCAGGTACTTAAAAAAAATCAGTCGAGATATTGACCAGTCCACTTTGAAGAAAGTGCCAGAAACTGCTTTCTGCCCCTTGGTGGCGTGCACTGCCTTCCTGAAGTCTCCTGTGGGCACCTACAAGGCCAAACCCAAGGGAACATTTCCAATCCTCTTGCAGAATAGACACACCCCCAAGGGCAAGAAACACCACAATGTTTGAATAACAGGCTGCATTTAATAATGACTTCTCAGCAAGACCTATTCCTTTCTCAGAAGGGCAGGACAGGGAAAAAAAAATCTGGGTTCTGTCAAGAGTCTCCAGAATATCATATTTGACATTTGGACATATATTGTGGAAATCTATATAACACATCAATTAGATGGCTTATGTTTGGATCATATCGGTGGCAGAATTTTTGAAATTTGGCATTTGTGTGTGTGCATGTATACACACATTAGATGCACCACACATAATTTCATATGAACTCTGCATGTGTGTGTGTGTTTGTGTGTGTGTGTGTGCGTGCGCGCGTGTGTATGTGTCTTTCCAGGGATAGAAATTGAACCCCAGGCCTCATACATGCTAGCCAAACACTCTAGCACTGAAGTCCATGCTACACTGAACTACATGCCTAAGCCCAGTTTTTACAATCTGAGTGTGTCCCTTCCCTATTCTCTTCTAACCCATGTAGTTTTTTTGTTTTTATTTTTATTTTGGAGAAAGGGTTTCACGTAGCCCAGGTTGGTCTTTAACTTACCATGTAGCTGAAGGTGACGGGCTAGTTAACCCATGCACTTTTGCTCCATTTTCACACACTCTGTATGGCCCTAAGACACGGCAAGGTGACTTTTAAAAAAGCATAATATTTGTGACTTTGTTGGGTTTCCTCTGTGGTTCTAAGGATAGAGCCCAGGCCCATCCATACTAGATGAGAACTCCATCACTGAGCTACAATCCCAACGGGCCACTGGGCTTTAAAACTTGGTCTGGATACTGCCCAGGTACAGCCAGTATTCAAACGCTGCATTGAAAAGATCTGGACTTAGTGGAAACTATCTATTTTAGATGTAAAATGTCAAAAATGTTTCGGAGAGTCACAGTGCTCTATCTTAGTGTAAATTTAAAACATTCAAAATGCTTAGGAGGTGCTGGAGAGACGACTCAGTAGTTAGGAGCACCAGCTGCTCTTCCAGAGAACCAGGGTTCAATTCCCTCTTCCCACTTCACAGCTCACAACCCTCTGTAACTCCTATTACAGGGGCTCTGATGTCCTCTTCTGGCCTCTGTAGAACGGCACATATGTGCAAGCAAGACACCCATCACATAAAACCCTAATGAATCTTAATAATGCTTAAGTATAAAAATCTCATAAACTGAGTTGTGATTATTACAAAAGGACTCACAAAGTCTTTCTCCTGTGGCAACTCTCGGATGCTGGCTGATGCCGGCTGATGCCCTCCTTCAACCCTGAAGGAGGCTTTTCACATAGGTAGCTCTGCTTTGCTCTGCCAGAACATCTTGGGAAGCAGAAAGCTGGGTGGCAAAGGTCCCACCCCAACTTTGTCTCTGACCATTGGCAGAGACATTGGGTGAGGTTACTATGAATCTCTAAACCTTTGTTCATAAAGTGACTTCGGTTTCTTTTCTTTCTTACTCTATTTTTTTCTGTTTTTTCTCTTTTCTTACTCTGTTTCTTTCTTACTCTGTTTCTTACTCTGTTTTGTCATGTTTTATTTCCTCATTTTTCTTGAAGCCACCCAAAAGTCTGTGGTAATAAGCTAAGAGACTAAGCTAGCTGTTTTCAGTACTTGGAAATGGAATAAAAGTTGTCATTAAGATGCACTAAATATTTAATTAACATAAATGACTAAGATAATTCAAGAGTCACAGATGAAATGTTTGTCAGTTCAGTGAAAGGGTGATGTAGCAGGATGAAGGGAACAATAATCAACAATTCTAGGACCAGTTGAACTAGGTCCTAATACAGCTGTGCTTAAAAGCAGCTGTTCAGACCAGCTTTGGTTGCTGCCTTTCTGTGTGCTTGGGAGAGACTGCTGTCGGAGCAGATGCACGGATGTGAGTTATCAGTGAACTCGGTGTGAATATACATCAGGACCATGAGCCGAAAGGAAGGTGTGATAGACAGAGCTCCGAGGGGCTGGCTAGATTGCACATTAGCTAACCCTTCCATAAGGTCTTTAGCTAGCGCAGCCCCAAAGGGGCCTTCCACTACAAGGATATTCTAAATTTAGAACTCTTGATGAACTATTTTGGGCACCAGTGACGCACCAGTTATGAGCTTCTGTGTGTGCGCGTGTGCGCATGTGCCTGACCAAGCCTTGTTACACTGTTCAGCCCACCTCAAACTCAGCCTCCTACCTCAGCCTCCTGTTGAGCTGAGGTTATGGTAGAAGTCCATTATGCCTGGATCCATCCGATGAGATTGCCGTCCCTTTCCTCCATCACTCCTTCTATTTATTTGCTTACGCGGTTATATCTTTATTGTTTGAGAATATCATATTTGTATATAGTGAGATAAGATCGTATCAACTCATGTCATTCCTCACACTCCCAACTGGCCCCGTATAGAGCTTCATCATCTCTTACTCCACCTCCAAACAGTGAACACTGTAGTTCATTGTGCGTTACTATTCTTTCGTGTGGGACAGCACACAATGTCAGATGCCCATGAGAGCGGGACATTGAGTGAGAAGACTATATGACAGAAACTCAAGGAGCAGGACACTGGGGTCAAATTCAGAACGATAGAATTTATTAATTTTACACGCAGATAACTGCACGACACATGTACACACGAGAAATTTGAGTGTTATTTAGAATACTGACATGATTTGGTTGAGTGTTAGAAATTTTATTTGAAAATAGTTCAACAAATTCGTTTTGAATATTAATATTCTAAAATTAAAAAATGCATTGTATCAAAATTTTGATCACTTAGAAAACCGTAAACACTGTGATTCAAGCCAGCAATTGTCTGTGCGCTGAGACACAACATGTGCTTTGAGGATAAACGTGACTTCACTTGTCTGCCAAGACTCTACCCTGCTCTCTTCTGGCTTTTTCAAGGCTTTCAAAGGTGATCATTCCTTTTGGTAGCTCCAACTTGGTCTTTTCTGTTTCTAGTATGTCTTCGGCTTCACCTTAGATAAAATGCAGAAATGTGTGAGGTGATGAAGGGGTCACCAGCACTTTGTAAGAGGACCTGATTGCTGTTTCAGGGACACACTGTAACACTATGTACCCGTGACTCTAAACCTCAGAGTTTAGCGTTTCTCTCAGGAGGAGGAAGGTACTACTCTAGGGAAACACAAGGATGGATTCTGAAAACCCAGCCTGAGCTATAATTCTAGACAAGAGGGTCATGAGTTCAAAGTCAGCCTGGGGTACATAGGGAGTTTGTGTCTCAGAAACAGTACAAAAAAAGAAACAATAGATGCATGAAGAGATAGATATAACCACCTTGATTTGACCAATATACAATACATACATATAAGCAATTGCCAACTGACACTAAAAATAAGTAAGGTTGTCTGCAAAATGAAGTATACTTATAGAAACCCTTAGAATTCTTTCCCAAAGCTTTAAAATGTCAACATTTCCCAGTTTCTGCTCTCAATGCTCAACAGAATAGAAGGTTTAGCCTTGATTTGGCGTATGCCAGTTTCCACGATGGACATGCTTCCACATGACCAATCTCAAGCCACAGCGGGTGCTGCTGAGGCTGAGGCTGAGGCTGAGGCTGTTCTTTATTGCACCTGTACGCTGCTTCTGTGACTCCAACTGCAGTGTAATCAGAGTGTGTGTGTGCGTGTGCATGTGTGTGTGTGTGTGTGTGTGTGGTTTGTACGTGAGCATGTATGTGTGTGTTCACTTGTATACACTTGTGTGTAGAGGCCAGAGGTTGCTCTCCAGTGTCCTCAGGCAATATCTACTGTTTTTGTTTCAGTGTTTAAGACAAGATCTCAGACTGCCTGGAGCTTGCCAAGTAGGCTAGGTTGGCTAGCCAGGGAGCCCCGGAGATCTGCCTGTCTCTGTCTCCCTGGTACTGAGATTACAAACTTGCACCACCACACACAGCTTTTTTACACAGGTTCTGGGGCCCTCATGCTTGCAAAGTAAAGTGAGCACTTTACTGATGGAGCCATCTCCCAGCCCCAGGAGGAAATCTTGAACCGTAGATTAATCAGGACACAGAAACTCTAGTTTGGGAAGCCTTACTTTTCATTCGTTGTAGAAGCGTCCCGTAGCCCAGGTCATACTGGTAGACAAAGATGAAGCTTAGTGGGAGTATAGGAGCGAGAAAGGCTGGCTTCTTTTGCTTTATTGCTCTGTTTCAGAAACAGAAAGGTGAATGTCAACAATGATCTGCTTTTTGGAAGAATGTACGCCTTCGCGTAAGGTTCATTCATCTGAGTCTTCTATAGAAATTGACTTTCCTTGCCCAGTACACCTTCCAAGATTCTTTGGTTCTCAATGGGAAGGATCTATGACTTGCTAATCTTACTCTGACGTCAGGGCTTAGATTTCTCCTTTTAAAGTGGATACTACCGTTTGGGACCCTTGGGAATCAAGCACAGAGGCCATTCACCTTTGTGCCCTCTTTAACTTCTACACTAGAGAAAGAGACAAAAGGGATATAAGGAACTAAAGGCAGAATGCACTGTTCTGAGAGGAGCAAGCTGGGGGAGGGTCCTTTGTTTACATAAATACTCCAAGTTCGGAGTCCTACATCAGCCAACTTAACAGAGCTATGATGGCAGCAAAGACTTCGTTATTTCAGGAACTCTTCAAGTAAGTTGTAAACATACCCAGCTGTCAAAGAGATGGTTGCAATGCTAAAAAAGGTTCCAAAATATTTGAGGAATTCCCGAGACCAGGCGATCTGCACGGCCATTTGCCTTTCCCGCATCTCATTCTGCAAGGTCAGCTGCCTTTCTAGCTAAGGACAAAAGACAAAGCAGGTTACTCAGCTTTCACCCAGGAACAGCATTACAGCCTGCCTCTCCTTCTTCTGTGCTGATGCACTTTCTTTTTGTGTAAATCACAATAGACTCTGGCTAAATTGTTCTGCTGTGTAATTGTCCCTTTTGGCAGGGACGATCCTGTCACATATATGCAGGACACCGCTCGTGGTCGCTGAGGTCTTGACTGGATTTTTGTGAACTCAAGCCACAAATGTGTTTCCAGCCTTTTCTGTTTCATGTGAGGAAAGATTTATGAGTCACTAAACACACACACACCTTGCTGGCTTTGTTGACCAGACTTGTATGAAAATCATTTTGCCTTTCACTCATGCTGCCTTCCAAATATACCCAAATAAAAATTGAAATGCCAGGTCAACACACAGTGATGAAGGGGTATTGCTTTGAGAAGTCAATAGAGATTTTTGTCACACACACACACACACACACACACACACATAAAATTCTATCTATGTATCTATCTATGTACCTATGTATGTATGTATGTATGTATGTATGTATGTATCTATCTATCTATCTATCTATCACCTTCTGCTACTTTAGTCAGTGCCTGTCTTGAACAGCCTAAAACACAGGACACAGTATCTGATTGGATTTAAAAAAAATACACTGAAGGAGTAGCAAAATGAAAACTTAAGCCCATGATTTGAAGCACTTGAGTCTTCAAAGAGAAACGTGTTTTCTTCTTGGCTTTTTAATTATAAAACCTTGACAGTACTCATCGTCAGCAAAGCTCAGCAACAGAAAGCTGGAGCTCATGATGAAAGAAAAGTCATGTGACCTGGTTTCTGCTCACGCTCTCTTTCTACTGCGGCAGGAACTGAGAGAGGAGAATGGGTTTTGGTGTAAGGATAAAGCTTGGCCACTCTGCCCTTCCTGGGAGTTGTAGTTCAGGAGATTGTCAAGGCCAGGCAGACCTGGGGAAATCCCCTAAACTGAGAGGATTCTGGGAGGGAGGAACCAAAGTAGAGAGACAATGGTTGCAGGGCAGATCTGGGTTCAGAGCAGGCCTGAGAGAGACATTTGGGTTAATCTCAGCTACAAAGGTGTCTGCACGGGAAGGTGTCATGACACTCGGGAAGGTTCCCGGGAAATACCTCAAAATTAGAAGCAGGTGGCATACCAGAAGGTCACTAAATCCTAGGGCCAGGAGAACTCACAGCAGACACTTGGGTAGAGAATATAAGCCAGAGGAGGCTGGAGAAGGCAGCTAGGTCTCAAGGGTCCGCAGCATTGAAAGGTGTCGAAGTCATGGCCGGACTCGCCTGGAGCATGCTCAGTGCCCTCAGAACAAATCACCTCACATTCTCCAGGTGGCTGTAAACAACAGCAGAGACGCTGCCCTCCACCAGGGATGCCTTCTCCAGCGCCTGTGCCACCTGAGGTCGCCTAGGCCAAACCGAGATTGTTCCATGGAAAAGTGGTCAGAGAAGGAGAAAGCAAGAAGGAAGTAAGCCACTTTTCCTTGCCAAAACTTGCTTCTAGCAGTAGAAGTTGAGGTTCACTTTGAGTTCCGTTAAATATATGTAATATGCTTTTGTACACATGAATATTGAGTGTGTAAAACCCATCCCTGTTAGGTCACCTATTGCCCAAACTCACATAACAATGTGTACCTCCCAAAGTGATGTAAATAGAGGAATCAATAATTTGTGTTCAGATAAAAAGGCGTCTAGACCAAAACAAGACACAGAAAAGCCTGACATCACTGTCTTGAGTTGTAAACGTCTGTGGAGCTCTTCAAAGCTCCAGGAGCCATACCACCAACCCCCCCCCCCCCAAAAAAAAAGACATTTCTCATGTTAACTGGAGGTTAGGTCAGCACGAGTTTAGCTTGCATTTATTTATTTATTTATTTATTTATTTATTTATTTATTTATTGTGGGATGGTCTAGGTAGTTCTAGTGTGCAGGTGGGACTGAGAACTACTGCCTAAAGGAACTACCGCAGGATAGATTTTCCTTCTCTCTCTCTCCCCTCCCAGTAAACATCAAGTGGATATATCAAAGGTAGTAAGCAGAGAGCTTTATGAAGATCATGGGACAAAATAACACAATGTGATGTTGTGATGAACACAGAACACTCTGTTCCTGTCACGTGAATGAACTTTATAGAAAAGAGCAACCTCAAGATTTTATAAACCAGCCAAGAACTCAGAGGACGCCTGAGATGGGACGAGACTGCGACAGGATCCTGTGACTGCCTGACAAACACACGGCATCAGGAAAGGGAAAGAAAACTATCTAACTCTGCAGAAATGGTTGTCAAATTAGAGAGGAAAAGGCCTGTCCTCAGATACTGGGCGCTGGCTGTTCACGCTCCATCTCGCAGGTTAACAGTTCCGCACCAGGCTTGGTAGTATACAACTATAATTCTAGAACTCAGGAGGGGACGTAGAAAGAGGAATCATAGATTTGGGGCCAACTTGGGCTACATTGCCACCCTGTCTCGAGGGACAACCACACAAACACACACACACACACACACACACACACACACACACACATGTCGATTTACAGCAGTGCCGGGCACACGGTAAGTAACCATAAGTATTATCTCCTGTGGTAGCATAGTATTGTCAATATATTCTCTGGCTAAAGACACCAGGGATATACCTATGGTTGAAAATCTGGGCTTGGTGGCTTGTGGCAACAAAGGAGATGCCGTGCAGTGGGTGTCTTAGTAAGCAGGCATCAGAGAGGCCTCCTGGTGGAGCAGGTTCCAACATCTGGAAACAACCCATCATAGATACTGTTATCCAGAGACTTGGCCACCGGATCCAGCATTGTACAAGGTATAAAAATTAAAAAAAATTAAAAATATTACTGTGCTAAAAAAAATAAATGATTTATAATCACCAAGCATGTTATTCACAGTGTCTGAACCATATGCAATTTGGCATCACCAAAATTCTGTATTGTGCTCACTCTTTTAAAATAGAAATTCTCATTTCTTAAGGTAATGGTTTTATGCATATCTAGATGCGTGTGGAGATGTCAGTAGTACCCAGCAGGTGAAAAGGGGGTTGGGGAAGAAAGGGAGGAAAGAAGGGAATGACCTAATCTTTCATTTACTGTAGTTTTTAAAAACTTTGAGGTCTTCAATCTTTAAAGCAACAAAAAAACCTTGAAGCTAATGCCTTTCTTTTGGGGAAATATAACTGCAAATAGTTATGTCTTCATAATATTTGGCATCTAAACAATGTATAATGACTGAAAAACTAAAATACACCCATATACAGTCAATTCAGGTCTGCAATGGCATAATTATTAGAATAAATAACCTCCTGACCCAAAAGCTAGATTTATTAAACATCCTAAACAAAACCTAAGCATGAACCTAAAACTAGCATCAGTTTTCCTAATAGCGTGTTCCTAAAAGCGTGTTTACTGAGCAGGATCCAAATACTTTTCCTCTAAGAAAAGGCCTACATAAAATGCTTGAACCATGTCAGGACAGTGAGAAAAAGCTCTCTACCTCACCTTCTCCTGTTTGCATCCTCACTGACTGGCCAGGGTCTGCCCGCTGCTGAGCTACGTACTGGCTAAATATGTGACCTTTAGAAAAGCTTCTGGCGGTCCGTCTTTAACAGACACATTAATATTCATCATTCTCGGGGCTGGAGAGACGGCCCAGGGGTTAAGAGCACTGTCTGCTCTTCCAAAGGATCCAGATTCAATTCCCAGCACCCACATGGCGGCTCACAACTGTCTGTAATGCCAATCCCAAGGGATCCGACACCCTCGCGCTGATGCACATAAAGTAAAAAAATTAAATAAATTAAAAAAAATTTATCATTCTCGGTTCCTAATACAGCGTTGAACTCACTGGCTGCCATCTTTGACCTGTTCAAGAATGCGTGCTCCCACTGAGCACCGAGGTACTTCAGCACCTAATTCATGTGCTCCTGACTAATTCACAAGTTGCTGACTGCGGTAATGTCTAAGAAAGAAATCCCTCGCTGGGTCTGAAAGTGTTTCTGTTTACTTCCACATTTGGAACTATTCTTGTTTGGTTCTGTGACTGTGATTAAACCACCATGCTCAAAAATCAACGTTGGAAGGACAGGGTTTATTTCATTTTCCAGGGCGTCATCCTTCATTGGGGCAAGTCAGGTCTGGCGCACAAGGCTGGACCCTGGACCCGTATGGGAGCACTGTTTTCTAGTCGGGGGGGCTCCCCGTTCAGCTAGCTTTTCTATACTGCCCACAGTGGGCGGGGCCTTCCCACAGCACTCACCAGTCAAGACACTCTCTCAGAGACATGGCCCATGTAATTGAAGCAGTTCTCCATCTTTTCAGGCCACTCCCGGCACCAAACTGACAATAAAAACTAACCAGGGTAAAAACATCGCATCTTCCATCGGTTGATTTTACTAAAAACGAAGAGAATCTACACTATCTTTTTTTAAGTTTTCGGCACACATAGGTCAAGGTCTGTCTCTCGTGTTTGGGTGGCTTTTGTTTTCTCTCAGGCTGTTCCCTGAACACAGTTACCGCCCCTTCGTCTCAGCACTGGCCGTCCTGCTTGGCCTGCAGCCCCACAGTGCGGCTTGGGCCGCAGCTTCTGTAGTTTGCATTTCCATCCCACATCACGACATCAAGACGCTTCTCAGACGTTTGGGTGCTAGAAAATTGTTTCTGTGCGCCATCTAGTGGTACCGTGAAAAAATGTTCATTTTTAACTCTATAGCTCATCCTCAGTAACACAAGTTAGAAGAGGCAGTGTCTATTAGAAAACTGAACATTGATGATGACACCATTATAACTACTAATGTGGGACCTTCCCCTCTTAAACATTCTCCCTCTTTCTCTCCCCCTTTCTCATAGCAGTACTGGGAACTGAACCCAGGGCTTTGCGGATGCTCTACCACTGAGCCATAGCCCGAAGCCCTAATGCTTTGTGTGAAATTCTCAAAAACCAATTTTTTGATAAGAAAAAAAAAAAAAAATTCTTCTTCTTTTTTTGTGGTTCCTGAAGAGGAAAACAAAGACCTTGTGCATATTAGTCACTGGACATCTGCAAAATTATCTAATCTCCTGAGACTATGTGGGGACCCCACAATACTTATTCTTTGCGTGATTATTCGACTGATGTAGTCTGAGCAAAGTTTGCAGTGAGGAAGAGAGGCTGATCCAGTTCAAGATACTATACACACGCACACACGTAAGCATATAGTGAAATTGATGTGTCCTGTCCATATAGAAAACTCATGGTGACCAAATCTCTCCCCCTTGTGAGCTCTCTGATGCTCTTCCTTGCAGGGCTTACAGAAACAGGCGGGAGAAAAGGAGGGAGCTGCAGGGAGCCCCTTGCTCAAGACATCAGTACCCCCTTCTAGGCACAGGCGCCAAGTGCTCCCTGCTTGGTAAAGCTGCCCCTCCCCCCCACAATCACACACACACACACACACACACACACACACACAGAGGTCACAAACCAGCTAGGTTAAGCAATAGAAAAATTTTCTGTTTCTCGGTTCTGGAATCTAGAAACTCCAAGTCAATGTAGTTGATTCCTTGACAAGCTGTGAGGAGCCCACTATCCCTGGCTTATAAATGACTGTGTCCATATCTGGGGTGCATGACCAAATTTCCTCTCAAAAGCCACCAACTTATCCTATTAAGACCCACCCTGTAGATTCATTTTAACTTGATTACCTCTGTAAGGACCCTATCTTCAAATGATGCCATATTGGGGTTAGGATTCCAACACACAAATGGTGAGGGGTCTCAATTCGGGTAGCAACTGAAGTGTCAGAGAAGCGAGGCTATCGTTGCTCTATTGATGGGCTTTTGTTTAAAGTAAACCTTGCTCTGCGGAAGCCTGTGATCCTCGGGTGTGACATCTCCCATTGTAAACATGGAATCCAAGCCAGGACAAGTGCAAGGAAGGGGCCTGTCCGCTAGTCAAATGAGGATGGTGCATGTTTGAAGGCCCAACCGGTCAGGACACGCCTATTCCCTTCTGAGACACTGCTCTAGGGAAATTTCCACCCTGTCTGCTTCCAGCTAAGACAAAGCTGCTGGCTCAACGGGGGTTGGGTTCCCAGGTTGGGTTCACCTTTGGCTTACTAAGCTGAAGATTGGTGGCTGATCCAACGTGACCTCACTGGCACACCTAGAAGACCTGATCATTGGGATCGATGGTGAAACCTCGGATCAGTCAGGGGACCACCGAGGGCCATGGACATCCCTGCGCATTCTTGATGGGAGGGCCAAAAGAGGCAAGGAGCTAACTCCTGGAGCCATCTCTTGTGCGAGAGTCAGTGAACAGCCCGAAGGAAAGAAGCAGAGCAAAAGCCCCCAGGCTGCTCTAGTTCATGGTTCATTGTGAAAATCAGTAGATTCCCCTAAACTCTGGGTTCCACAGAGTGCAGGGCACCTGTAAGCCCATGCTCATTTTTGCCACCTCTGTGAGCTCTGAGCAGCACGAGGAAATGACACCAGTGCCACACTCACGCTGTTTCAATGCAGCGCTAAAATCCTCTACTGTGGGAGTCTCTGGCCCTTTTCCGAGAGGAAGAAACTCCCCGAATCTTCATAGACCCTGAGGTCGTATAGTCTGATAGAATGAAATTCCTGTCATTTCCATGCACAGGCCACTCTAAGTTTCTGAACACTGGGCTGATCCCTGTCCTGTAAGCCTCCTTTGTCACTGCTCTGTTACAGCAAAACAAAACAAAACAAAAACAAAAAACAAAAAAACTTGCCCATTCTTTCAATTTTTTTCCATTTCCCCCAAAGAAACCTCTATCCTGCATGGAAATGTTTGTAAGTCTTTTACAGCAGCTGGGAAGAGCGTCACGTATCTGTCATCCTAGCACCGAAGAGACAGAGGCAGGAGGACCAGAAGTTCAAGGGCATCTTTGGTGACATAACCAACCTGAAGCTGGCCTAGGCTATGTGAAACTCTAACTTTAAAAAAAAAAAAAAAGGCTTTTAAAAGCAATGAAGCAATGACAGCAACATCAATAACGTGGCTAGCTTTTCCTTCCTGGAGCCTCTCTGAAGGGCATATCTTCATCTAGGACACAGAGCAGGAGCCCGAGGACAGATCATGTGGGCATTGGGGTTGATGCGGGTTCATCCAGGCAGTCTGGTTTACCTCCCACTCGTACTGCCCAGGAGTAGGACTTTCTACTCTCAGAGCCATAATGAGCCACGGGGGCCTCACGATCATTGCCTAAAATCTTAGCGAGACAATGTGGCCGTCAAACTTTTTTAACATCCAGCTGCGTCTTAGAATATTTTAAAATACCTTGACAACTGATATCAGGCAATTCAGAAACCTCTTTGATTTTTTTTTTCTAAACAACTACTGTATAATCCAAGGTCAAGTGTCACAGTCTGTAACCGTTTCCTAATGCTGCTTTAAGAAATTATTATCCGAGGTCAAAGGGCCGAAATCTGTTTCTTTGGCTTTTCCAACTTACTGAGGCTGGATAGATAGATAGATAGATAGATAGATAGATAGATAGATAGATAGATAGATATTTGACCCATGGCCCTGATTCACTCCATAGTTAAAACCAGTAGAGCACTGCTCAGCTTGCGTTTGTGTTTAAGATTTCTATGTGTAGCAATATAACATTTTAATTTCTCTTTCTCTCTCTCTCTCTCTCTCTCTCACACACACACACAGTCTTCTAAAAGCCCTGGAAATTACAACGAATCCATACGGATAACCCAGGATAGCACCTCTTCAGATGAACACATTGTAAAGTCCTTTCCGTGTAAGGTATCATATTCCTAATAGGTCCACAGGTTCTAGGAAGCCAGGATACTTTGGGGAAGGGGCATATTCTGTTCATAATATACTCTAAGCAATCACCTAGTTGCGCAGAAGTTTGACTCAACTATCTGGACTCAACTGTCTGGACTGGAGACATGGGCCATTTGCCGGTTAGTTAGTCATCCATATTATCTTGTCTCTGAGGATGATCCCAGGAGCATTTTGGCAAGGGGTCATGGGGAGTCAAGGAGAACGTACCTCGAGAGCACCGTTCTAGAAATTTCAGATGGTCAGGAACATAACATCGTCACCACCACGTACCTGGAGTCGAGCGTGCGTAACCATGAACTCCTGTTGGTTTTTCATGTTTTCACTCATGGATTTTGAGAATATAAACCCCATCTTGACCTAAAGCACGGAAATGCAAGGCAACTTTAAATGACAGATTCTGCATCCTTATTCATGCTCTGGGCTACTATCAACGGTGACAGTGTAAAAAAAGAGACAAAAGCTGACCAAGGGTCTAACCTCGGGCACACTTACCCAGCCTGGCCATCATTTACTCAGCCAAGCCCGGCTGACTGAAATGACTTCCCATCTCTCCCTGCTCTGTAAACACACAGTTTCCTCATGTTTCTCCCCACTATAAATCTACTGCTATTCTCCTTCCTACTTCCTGTTCAGGAAGACAGTTAGACCTTGTACCCGAGGATGTGTGCTCAGAATAACTTTTGTCTGTCCTCCTTGAACTTGTGTCTTGAGGTTTGGGTGTCAGTATTCTTCCTGAAGTCCCCTGCTCCCATCCCCCTTTGACACACGTCTCGTTCCCTTCCTCTTGCAGCTGATATCCCCTAGTCTTCTCCAGGTTACCAAGGGTAACCTCAAAGGAGGGAAGGGTGAGGATGCTTACATGCCCTTGCAAACGCACTTTTAAAAAACTCTCCGTGTGTGCAAGTGTGTGTGAGAGAATATATATATCCATGTGTGTGAGCGCAGGTGTGTGTGCCACAGCACGTGTCCGAGGATAACCCCAGTATTGGTCTTCGCTTTCCACCTTGGTTGAGCTGTTCATGCTGCTCTCAGCTGTGTGCTCCAGGCTAGCTGGTGGGGAGGTTTCCAGGATTCTTCTGTCTCTGCCTCTCATCTCACCACTGGTATTACATGCTACCATGCCCAGCTTTTCACTGATAATGCAGAAATCCATATTTTTGTTTTGTTTTGTTTTTGGTTTTTTGAGTCAGGGTTTCTCTGTGTATTATTGCCTGTCCTGGACTCGCTTTGTAGACCAGGCTGGCCTCGAACTCACAGAGATCCGCCTGCCTCTGCCTCTGAAGTGCTGGGATTACAGGCGTGTGCCACCACACCCTGCTCAGAAATGCATTTTTAAAGTGACTGCATTGTAGAATTTCTCTATTACTCCCAATGGAAGCTACAGCACAATAAACTCATTCTAAGTTGGAAATACCATTGAGAAAAGTGCATTTACTACACCTAATAATACTGAACATGATGGTTTACCTTAACTTGCTTTAAACGTACCCAGAACACTTACATTGCCCTACAGTAAAGCATAGAACTTTTTATAATAATGTCTTCAATATAACTTATTGAATATTATAGCAAAATTAAAAACAGAATGGTTCTTTAATCCCAGCTCTTGGGAGGCAGAGGCAGTCAGATCTCTGAGTTCAAGGCTAGCCTGGTCTATAGAGCTAGTTCCAGGACAGCCAGAGCTACACAGAGAAGCCCTCTGTCCCGAAAAACCAAACCAACCAACCAAACAAACAAATAAACCAGAATAGTTGTTCTGTCTTACTAGCCTGGGAAATGAATTCAGATTTTGAAGTTTGTTTTCTTATGCTGCATATTGCCTTTGTATCATCGTGACTTAAAATCTGTGCCTCGAGTCCACCTCCGCATCATCGGGCACCGCCCTCATCTTTTATCTTAGCTTATCTTACCTAACAGCTACCAAGGAGGGCTATAAACGGTAGGTGGGTCAGAACTCCTAATTTTGTCCTAAATACAACTGAGCACGTGCAGAAAACACTTTAGTTAGTTACTGGTTTTTCTTTCAGAAGACCATAAGGCCCAGGGTAACGTCACAACTTCTCTACTTTAATCATTGTTTTTTTTTGTTTGTTTGTTTGTTTTGTTTTTGTTTTAATAAGCCATTGAATGCCTTCACACCGCAGTAGCCAGTCTCAATGCTTTACAGCCAGTATTTGTGTGGATTCTGAGAGAACCCCAGAAAGGATTTCCATGTACAGAAATTCTGGGTGTAGAGTCACTCAGGAAATGAGCAGGGAGAACAGGGCTGTTCACACCTGCAGTGGTTACCCTGTCAGTAGGGCTCCCTGTGACTTCCTTCCCTGTATTCCGTCAAAGAACACACTCTGGAGTGACAGGCACTTGAGCCAGTCATCGGCAGAGCTGCTTTCCTAGGTCCTAGGAAGAAAGAGCAGAGCCCTAAGCAGGCCTGGGAAGTCTTGAGGATTGCTCCCTGATTGTCACTGTCCCGCTCAGACCCATGAGCAGAGACAGGGGACACTCTTGGGGGAAGGAGGATCTGGCAGCTTACTCTGTTATCTAAGTATTGACAGACCTCTGAGTCATCTCCAGCTGAGCTTGCGGGAGAAACGTTATCATCTGTCTTGATGGTCTCATAGCTTCTACATGACACAAACACTTGCACAGAAGGTCTGTGCAAAAAAAGGTCTGATTCAAAAGAAGAAAAACTTTGGCTCAGGCTCCTCACGGTTCCTTGGTTTCCTTCTGCACATAGGAACAGAAGGTTGAATCTTTCCATCTGCTGCAAACATCTTCAAAGAAATCTACTGGTTTCTAGTCAACACACACACACACACACACACACACACACACACACCTGTGTTCCTCAGCACGCTCCTATTTATAAGTGGGTGAGCTTTCACTTGAGGTGGTGGGCCAATCCTTGTGTCAATCATCTAGAGGAGAAAACTACTTTGGGAAGCGAGGATTTAGCCTTACCTGTTGCTGGGCCTTGCAGTCTTGGAGTTGGACTTTGGATGTGTCAGGGGAAGGTGCACGGTTAAAGGGAGAAGGCAAACAGAAAGTGTCCCTCTGGGCGGTCACACCTGCAAATGAGTACACCGCACCCTGTAACTTCACCCTTGAGCAGTGTTTTCGACCTCCTCTCCTTGATACCCAACAAAGCCATTTGCACCCTTACCTTAGGATGTTTCAAACACCTTCAATTTTCTCTCTCCCAGGGACAAAATGTTATCAGCAAATAAGAGCGGCCTCAAACAGACTTTATTACAGGTCACACAGGACACCAGAGTGTCTTAGAGGATTGAGAATATTGAGCTGTAGGCTGCAGGCTGCTCCTATTTTTTGTTTGTTTGTTTGGGGGGTTGGGGTGGGGAAGTGGAAATGCTGGTGCTTCAGCTCTGAGCAGCCATGATTCGAATTGCTTTGGGAAGGTGTGTTTCTGGAGCAATTAGTTTGTGAAAATCCCAGACAGACTTTCTCTGGACACCAAGACTTGATTTGAAAGGGGAAAGAATTCCGTGGTTTCTGTCACCCAGGTCTCTGCCCTGATTTGTCACCAGAATTTGTGGCTGGATCACATCATCACAATCCTTCTCAATAAACCTTCCAAATCATATTCCCTAGCGGGAAGCGCATGAGCTCTGGGGCTGTTTTCTGTTATTGTTTCCACTTTTGCTCTGTGGAGGCAGTTTGCCGTCGTTAAGGTATTTCCCCAAAAGGTATCCCATTTCCCTATCCTTTGCACTCTGCAGGCTTGTCCAAACTTGGCGACAGTGCTCCTGAGAGAACATGTTCACAGAGCGGGGTTGGCAATACCTGTCAGGCTCGGGGGCATCCGCAGAACCCAGGGCCCAGGCCTCCCCTGCGCAGCCGGAGCTGCGGGTGTGCGGGGCCTTGCCACCTCCTCACCATCCCTCCTTCCCTCCCTCCCTCCCTCCCTCCCTCCCAGCGACCTGTGGCCTGAGGCACTCACGCGACACGCTGCGGGGATGGTGACCACAGCGGAGACCTCTAGCCGGCGCTCTAAACCGGTCAGGGCGTGGACAGTACCTTGCTTGGCAGAGCCTCGGGATTGGCTGGCTATGACAGTAGATTACTCGCTTCAGCCAATCAGCGTGGCCTTTGGCTCGGGGAAGCGCTCGGTTCCCGCGGGCGCTCGGGGTGTCCTTCCGGTGCAGGCGCCCGGGAGCCGGGAGGTGGGTGGGGCGGGTCAGGGCGGCAAATTCCAACTTGCGGCGGCTGCTAGAGCGGGTGGCTTTGGGGGAAGGCCGAGAAGGCGGCGTGGCAATGTCCTTCCCGGGACTGTAAGAACGCCCCCGGCAAACGGCAGGAAGGTAAACAGAAAAGAAAAGCAGCGGCCAGAATGTCCGTGTTGCCGTCTGCGCTTTCCCTGCTCGCACCCTTCCCAGCCCTGCCTGTCTCGAGGATGCTCCCAGCCTCGCGGAGGAAGCACTCGGGCTCGATGCGCCACGGGTGGGAAAGCGGCTTGTATAGATGCTCCCAGCGTCAGTCCTCCGTTCACACAGCCCGAAGGGAAAATTGGCAACTGTACGTGGGAGCGGGTGTGTTGCAAGGGCTGAAAGCTTTTGAAGGGAGATGAGCAGCTTCACCCCGAGGTGAGGGGTTGGGTCTCAGCGTTGCAGACCAAACCTGCCTGATTCTAGTCCCAGCTCTGTCGCCCCCAGCCTCTCACTTGGTCAGGCTGCTGCGACCTGTAATCTCGAGGGGACCGGGGAGAGGAGCGGCTAGGAAAGCCGGTGGTGAGAGCCGGCCTGCGGAAGAGGAATCACGCTCCAGGGGAAGCCGTGCCCGCCTTCGGCAGAGAAGGTGAAAAAGGCAGCCTGGAGCAGGGACGGGTCTTGTGCCTGCAGAGAAGCCATAAGAGTACCAAGAATGTGAAACACGCAGGGTTGTATCTTCAAAGAGACCTGTTCTCTGCCCGGAAGGCTGGGAGCAGAAGTGGTTAACCTTTTCGCTCTCTGGGTGGGCACGACCGTACCAGATCCTCCCCGAGACTCTTAACCATAAGCTTGTTTTTCTCAGTCGATCCATAGAACCTGTCACATGCAGTCCACCTGCCGAACCCATCTTGGTTTTTCAAAGACTTGCTTATTTCTAGACAGTCCGTATAAACGACATGAACGTCTACTGGCTTCTTTTATTTTAATACTATGGTCTGTGTTGATCTAAGTTGTAATACGGGAGCTGGTGAGGTGGCTCCTGGGTAAATGTGCTCGCCACCTTGAGACCCAGTTCTATCCCGGAGATCCACATGGCAGAAGGAAATAACCCATCACTGCAAGTTGTCCTCTGAGAGTCATTAAGTGTTTCACGCATGCGCGTGCACACACACACACACACACACACTAAATAAATGTTAAGTGTAAATTTGGAATAAAAATTAAACGGATAAATTGCAGCGTAGATCATTGCTCCCTTTCTTGCTGGGGCTAAATAACAGTCCAGTTATATGGATATAGCACATGTAGTGTGTCCATTCAGAATGGGCGGATGTTTGGATGGTTCTAGTTTGGTGTGCTGTGGATAACATTGTTAGTTTTGTGAGTATACGTTCAGTTATCTCGGGCGTATCTGTAGGGACAGAATGGCTGGGGCACACAGTAAGACAGGGTTTGACTGAGGGACCTGAAAAAACAGAAACAGAAACATACCATGATGGCACAGCTAAGGGTGCTCATCTATCTCACTGTCCGCCTGGGTGGTGCTGTGTAGCACACACTGGAGCCAGAGCTCCGGGTTTCAATCCCATTTGTATCGTTTCCTATCGTGTAAGCTTCGGCAGCTTACCTGTGCTGTATGTCTCAATCTCTTCTTTCGACACGGGGGTTTTTCTGTGTAACCTTGGCTGTAGACCAGGCTGGCCTCGAACTCACAGAGATCCCCTGCCTCTGCCTCCCTGAGTGCTGGGATCACAGGCGTTGTGCCACCAGATTCAGATCCAGAGGCTGTCAATTATTATTGTGATTTCTTCTTATTGAGTTGATGGATTTTTCTTTTTTTAATGAATGCTGCAGCTGGTCAAGGTTTGTCACGGAAATGCAGTAACTGAAGATAACAGCAATGGAGGCGGGCAGGAAAGCCAAGGAGGGCCGTTCTGAGCAGGGGCAGTTATATTTCGGAGCGTAACCTGAATCAAATGAGGCGTCATGTGGCTCAGCTGAAGCATTTCATAGCATCCGAAAAATCATAACCTTGAGTGGGGAAGCACTGGGGAAGAATGATGAGGGCGTGGGACTTTAAGCTTTCTCACTGTATGTAAACACGCCGCACAGCAGACGAGCAGGAAACTTGCAGATGATTCTCTCTCGCTTTTCGGCTATGATGTCACCGTTGTTTGGCTTAGGCCCCACTAACTTCCTTCTCCTGTAAATTATGCAACTCATAGGACCCTGTTCTCAACCTGCAAATTTCAGCTTCCTGTCCCGAGAACTTCAACCTGGTCTCCTGCTCCCCTGAATGACCTCCTCTTCCTCCTCCTTCAGATAACGGTCTTTGAACTCTGAGAACCAGGGCTGAAGAGATAGCTCGTCCAGTTAGGGGCACTGTTGCTTTTCCAAAGGAACAGGGCCTCTTCTGACAGACATAGATGAGGAGAAAACACCCATACATATAAGATAAATAAAAATTTAAAAATAAAATAAAATGATCTGCTCTATCACAAGTGATATCCTGAGACGAACACACACACACACACACACACACACACACATGTGTATGTATGTATATGTATATATACACATATATGTATGTGGCCGAACTGGTTGCTGATGAGATCTCTATAAAGTTCTCTGAGCTAGAGGGCTCAAGGAGCTGGGTTGCCCAACACCCAGAGGTCTCTTTTTCTGGAATATACTTTTTAGAAACCACTGTAATTTTTGATTAATAAGGGTGCTTGGTAATCTTTTGTTCTGAAATATGATCCACATAGCAACTGATTCTTTGGAATTTCCTGAGAGCTGGAAGACTCTTTTGTTCTAGGGAAGTGACCCTTGTGAGTTCCTGGATTTGAGCTGGTCATCAGAAAGGCCAAACTATGACCAGAAGCATGCCTTTTTCATCTGTAACTCCCGTCCTCCACAAAGGCGAGAAGGGCTGAAGGCCGAACTGGTTGCTGATGAGATCTCTATAAAGTTCTCTGAGCTAGAGGGCTCAAGGAGCTGGGTTGCCCAACACCCAGAGGTTCCTGGAGGGTAGTCAGCCCAAAGAAGAGCAGGAAAGCTCCCTCCTGCCCCCACCTGGCTGTGCTTTTCCCTGTGTCCATCTTCATCTGTCTCGGGAAGGTAAACTCTTTCTCTCAGTTTGTCCGTTAACTCTAATTAAACAAACCAGAAGGAGTCATGGGAATCCCTAGTGAACAGCTAGTCCATCAGAAGTTACTTAAGATTGGCATCTGTCATGGGTCCATCCTATGATGCTTTACTCCTGACTTGGGGGATGTGACTTTCCTTCCCCATAGGTAGCATTGGAATGGACTTGAACTGTAACTGTATCTCCTTAAGGCTCCTCTTTCACCTGCCTACTTCAGCCACCTGGAGTGCTGTCTGAACATGGATCACATGACTCCCCTGCCTTAAACTATCCAGTGACTTTGCATTACAGTCAGAAGCCAACCTTTCCTCTTAAACCTCAAAGTCCTTCATGGCGTGGTGGAAGCCAACCTCTTAGACTCCAGCCATGATAATACTCTGTGCTAGAACTGCCAGGCTCGCTCCCTTTGCACCAGCATTTTGTGCTGTTGAGGGCATCCCTCCTTTAGAGTGTTCCTGGTTAGATCCAGAAGCCACTTTGCGTGTTGCCTTCCCCTTGACTTGGTTTATCTTCAACACCAGCTAAACAGAACAGGAAGAGTAAGGGGGTTATCTCCCCAGAGTGAACAGGGCAGGTGGGGTCTGAACAGGAAACAGTGAGGTCAGAGATAACATTAGAGATGTGTTCCACTCTTCAGCCCTGGCTGCCACTGTTTTTCCCTTGTCTGACCATTCCTCTATTCGTTTTGTCCAAATCACAAAACTCATAAATCATTTTCAGGGCTACTTCTCTCCTTACCTAGGCTATTTTGGCTTACGTGTATTTTTTTTCTTTTTGATGATTATATATATATATATATATATATATATATATATATTTCTCTTTTAAAAGCTACGCCCTGCTTTTCTATTTCTGGAGGATACAAAAACTTCTTTAAGGGGTATGATCAACCTGATGGGAAAAAGAAAGGTCTGAGGGGCAGAAGCAGGTGGGGAAGTGAAAGCAGCAGGCTGAGCGCCACCTTTCAATTACCATGGACAGCCTCAGTGAGACCAGTTCAGTCACCACCTACCTTCCCTGTAGCCCTTAAGCAATGCTTTTGTAAAAGCAAACAAAACAAATGGCCTCATCCCTTCTAGGTCACGTCATGGAAACTGCTAGGGAGGTATGACTTAATCCTCACATGTGCATCCTTATTTAACCAAAAGAACTCAGCCAAGAAGTGTGAGTCTGTAGAGTGAATTTTAATAGACCTAAACAGTCACAACTGTGCTACCACATGAAAAAGCTCAAGTATTGGGTCTTGGCTCTACTTTTAGAGAAGAGAACTATTGACTAGAAATGTGTTTGTCTGCGCATGTGTGTGTACACACATATATGTTTAAACTGGATTTCCACATATAAAGTCTATATTTGATTTTCAGTCAACCAACTACATTTAGGGAAACTGCCTTATTCTACTATCGGGGTTCAAAGGACATTTGGAAGAGGGGCCTATCTCAGCTGAGGGTCTACAGTCTATTCTACTTTTATTGATGGTGTTCAGAGTTGTACATTCCCTATAGATAGATTCTTAAGGCAATGTCATCCCCAATGTCTTCCAAGTGAAGAATATAGAGATGCTTTGAGAGTGTGAAAATCCTGTTACAACCAAGCCAGTGGGCCTCCCAATGCTCACTCAATGCACTACTTGAGTAATTTCAGTGAATAAGTGAGAAAAGCAAGGACCGAAGAAGGCCCTCAAAGTCCAACAGTGAGATGTTTGACAGCTCTGCGGGGTGCCCGTGGTTTCACCTTAGAAAAAGCCGGCATTCTGGTTCCCAGAAAGGCTTTCTCGCCTAGGCTAGGCTTCCCCCACCTGGATCCTGAAGAGCGGCAGTTCAGTAGGTCCACAGCCTTCACAGAGGGCATGGTTCGCGAGGAGAAGTTCTTGAATGGCCAGGCAACTGAAGTTTCATTATGTCGAGGAACTTTGAGGAAGTCACCAAATCCACGATTTAAAAATATATTTCCTATTGTACAGACACACCTACTTTCTAGAATTAAAGCCTGAGTCATTTGTTGTGTATGTTGACACGAAAAGGTATGTCAAGCCCATCAGGTATCCAGAAAGGGCTTGAAAGAAGTGGGAAATTGGGTGGTAATTTATTAAGGTGTCCGGGTTCTGCAGACCTTATGACTTTGGATATTTTGTTTTTAAAGCTCTGACTGCTCAGTCATGAAGAGTGGAAGTCGGGTCCTCGCACCCAGAATAAAAGCAGTGATACCCCATATCTGAGCCCCCAGGGCTGGAAAAAGAGTAGGGTGGGGGGACGCTCAGCGGAGGATCCGGCCAGTCTAGCCAGCTCGAGGCCGGGTGAGAGAAACCCTCTCCCCCCCAAAACAAGGTAAAAAGCTGTAGAGAAAGACAACCGATGTGGCCCTCTGGCCTCCACAGGCACCCTTCCTCACCCCCACACCCCAGGGCACCCCCACTCTAATAACAAAGCTTTCTTTTAGGAAACCTGATTTACAGGAAAGCTAGCACGAGTTTCACTTTCAGTTTCGTTTCTTCAGAGGTTTTGCTTTCTTTTCTTCTCTCTCTCTCTCTCTCTCTCTCTCTTTCTTTCTTTTCAATGACCGGGTCTTACTAGTGGCCTGGTTGTCCTGGAGCTCACGCTGTAGAGCATGCCGACCTCCGGTTCACCGAGATCTACCTGTCTCCCGAGTGCTGGAATTAAAGGACCCCAGTTTCGTGTTTCTATAAACCGTGTGTGTTGCTATAAGCTGTGACTATGCATCCCGAAGCTGACTCAAAAGTGCGTCCTCTAATCCAGAGAGACGGGCCTCGGCTTGAGGGGGTGGGCAGGTTTTTTTTTTTTTTTTTTGCCTAGTGGGCGGGCCTTTGCTCCAGAGATAAGAGCGGGGGAGTAGCCGGCATCCGCCGCCAGCCAGCCCGCCAGCACCTGCTTGTCACCAGACTCCGCCTGCAGGTAGGAAGCGCCTTCACGCGGAGTGGGGCAGCGCTCCGAAGCCAGAATCCCTAGACCTTTTGAGGATGGAGAGGGGAGAAGGCAGCAGGGAAACGCGATGGGGTAACAGGCAGGAGAGCCCGGATTCCTGGCAAGTTAAGACCCCAGAATCGGCAGCTTGTCTGGTGATGAGGCTTTAATGTCAGTTTTGCGTGTGATGGACTGGACTGTGTGTTTATATATAGGATCTTGGGGTAGGTAGCTGGGTCAGAAGAGATGATGAATAATTGGTCCTAGCGCCGTTCTGACTGATCACTTGTAGCATCTCCTGAGGTCCCTGCCAAGGTCCAGGACGCTGGAGTCTAAGATTTTGTCTCTGTCTGCCCAGAGGACCTAAAGGAGTTCTGGAAGAAAATGCCAAAATTTCTTAGACACAGTGACCTTGGCTATGTCAAAGTTTAGGTTGTGGTAGTGGTAAGAAGAGAAAGTACAGTGTTCTTTCTTATTATTTTTTTTAACTGAATAAGTTATTGAAAGTGCCTTCCTATGACATTACATAGACAGGTTTTTTAATTGCTGTGTTCTATTGTTCTGGGTAATTAAAGGGCCTCACTCTCCATTGATGGATGCCCAGGGTTGTTTACAGGGCTTACTACCTCTGCCTACACTGATCAGCGCTGTATGTAAGCGCCTGGCAACAGAGCTGTGTATTTCAAGTAGGTAAACTCTTATATGTGTAACTACTTAGTTCGGTCTGAGTATTGGGAAGACCTTTTTTAATGGAAAACACTGAAGATGCATTCCAGAAAGTATGCGCAGCTGATGATGACCGTGACCCGAAGTATTTAGGGAGAACTTTAAACTCTGAAAATACGAGCCTTTTCCAGCGGAGCAGCACACCCAGCAAGTCAGGGCAGCGGTTACAGTCTGTGTGGTGGAAGCGGAGAGGGAGGGAATTTGAGCACAGGGTTTAGGATCATTGGAGAGAATCTGGAAATCTGGTAAATCTTCACTCTTACCTTTGAGAAAAGAAGCTTGTATCTGCTTCCCTCCTGCCCTGGGAAGATAGAGAAGTGGTGTTCCATGATGTACGAGTGGGCTTCCCCTGGGACAAACCTATTTCCCCATCTCGAATGAGCCATCACTTCTTCCCCAGTTCGTACTCTGTCGCCCTGAGAACATCTCTGCGCTGGTGTGGGAACCTGTGAAAGGTTAAGTCTCTCGCCTGAGGAAAAGATCCCAGTGCCCTTCCACCGACTAAGAGGTGCAGGTTTAGAGGTCAAAGACCAGGCTGATTTACATGGCGCCTGGCTTCCTCGAAGCTGCACTGTGAGAGACAGGCAGGAGAGGGTGAGGTCTGACTCTCAGACATAACTCATCTCTCCCCTGTAGACTTTCAGACTAAGCTTTTAAGGCAGGCTCATAATTAACAAGTGTTCCAACCGAGTCTGCCATCAGCCTATTAGGCCTGTAGCCCTGTAGCCCCTCAGTGGGCATCATGTACCTCAGTGTGACTCTCTAGAAATGGCTTGGCCATTTCTCCCGCCGCCTCATTGCAACAGCACTGTGCCCTCACAGGCTTAGATGTCATCCCGACTCATCTCCTGGAGAGAAAAAAAATGTAAATATGTGTGTAATACTAGCAAGAGGATAATGAGTCATTTTATTTTGCTCTTTTTGTATATGCCCCTTTGTGTTTGGTTTTTGTTTTTGTTTTCTTGGGGGTTTTTGGTGGTGGTGGTGGTGGTTTGAGTTCTTTGAGACAGAGTTTCACTATGTAGCCTGGGCTGGCCTCTAACTCAGGCCTCTTGTCTCAGTCTCTCAGATGCTGTTACATTTGTCCTTTTCTATTGTCAAGGATTCGTAACAGTCAATAAGAAGCTTATGACTATAACAGACAAAATAAGTGATTACATGGTTATTACCAAGAGCTAAACATTTATTCAAAAAATTCAAGTTGCATTTTTCAAGAACTGAATTAAGAAAAAAAAAGTTCAAAAATAATGTCAGCACCAGGGGGAAGATGCAATGGTATCAATTTTTAGAATGTGTCACCAACTGGGAAAATAGTCCTTCTCCGCTGATCAGCAATTCTCTCTAGCGAAAGCTGTCATACAGGCGTAACCTTGAACCTGGCACAGGCAGGTACTCACCAAACATTGGCTAAATGCACAAATTCTTACGACTTTGAAAAGGAGGGACAAAAAGACCCAACGCCTAACAGCAAAGGAGCTAAACAACTAAGGGCCCATTGAATACAAGACTTAAGGAAGTTATGCCATAACCTTAAATCATAAAAATGAGTGTAGAACAGCTGGGGCTACAGAGGCAGCTCAGAGGTTAAAAGCGCCTGCTGCGCTTCCAAGGGACCCGCAAGCATCTGTAACTCCCACTGCCCCTGAGGGCCCCAGGCACACGCGTGGTCCCCATGCACATAAACAGGCAAGACATTCTTACAACAATAAATACACTTTTAAAATGTAAAGGAAAACTACCTCCTCGTACAGGAAAAGGTTGAAAAATTATTGACAGACGTGCTCAGAGCGGTCACCGTTTTTCCATCTTCGCACTAGTGGCGCTGTAGGCTGTCTCGCTCAGTCTCTATGGTCAGGTGCTGTCTTAAGCCTTGGCAGAGGTCTTGGTAGCATCTTGGGCCTCTGTCACATCGGTAGCAGCTCTCCTCCTTCCCAAACAAACTTTGGCAACCAGTATGTCAGCCAGTATTACCAAATGCTTCCTGTAGGAGAGTGCGGGTAATGTGCTCACGTAGTTTCTATAACAACGACAAACTATAAAGATAACTAATATGGTCATTATGCCTCAGTGGAGAGGTTTGAATTCTATTTCTAAGGTCCTTCCCAGGAAAACTGGTAGGTGAAATGATTATTTTTTTTCCTAATAATCAAAGTAAAATGTTCATTCACTCATTTCTAAATTGGACACACAGAGAAAATGAATAAACAATTCATAATCTCTCTTTTTCTAAGTTTCTTCTTTTAAAAAGCATAAATGGGTGAGAGGGTACCTGTCTTTCCTGTGAAAGTCACGCCTACTTTTGCAGATAATCCCTGCCAGGCAGTGTTTTCAGATATGCAAGTGTGTTTCTGCTGTACACGCTGCCCTCCAAGTTTCTTCCTACATCTTTGCACACTCATTCCCTGGGTACGTCCTTAATTCTGTCCCTTGCGGTACCTACACAGTTTTATTTAGCCATTAGACGAAATGGGGTATTTCAAGTCTGGGATTGTCAGCTGTGTCATCCCTGTTTTTTATGTTTATTTTTTTTTTTTAGGGTGAATTTCTAAGCCGGGGGTGGAGAAGTTATTATGACATACACACTTAAAGTTTTAACAGATTCCTGAATTGACCTTTAAAAACAACTACACAATTTCATATCCTTGCCAATAAAGGTCAAGAAATCCTGTCTGCCTGTACCTTCAGCAATACTAAAATGCAGGATCTGTAGTTTTGGTAGAGCAAAAGGTCAAACATGTTACCATAAATCTTCAGTATACTTACAGAGAGCATCCTTTTCTGTCTCTGCCATTTTTATTTTTTATTCTGTGAACTCTATGAGACTTGTCGTTTTCCTCTTGAGGCTATGCATAGTTTTCTTACTGAGTTTTAGAGACTGGATACCAGAAGCCTTAGTCTTCTGCTTTGTACAGATTGTGTGTCAGAGATCAGAGAACGCCAACTTTCCTATGGAAGCTGTAATCATGGAAATAATATGGAAGAGGAAAAAGTGCTAACTCTGAATGCACATTATCAATAGGGGGGGTGCTTATGACTCAATTTAAAGACATTCAGCTCATCAGCTTTCTTTTCACTTGGTTCTATATGGTTCTGGGTTACAAAATAAAAGCGTTGACCCTTGAGCTTTGCAGCTCTGTGTTCACAAACCAGTCACTGGCCAGCTATGGGAACTGCGACAGCTGGCCTGTTGTGCTTTCTGCACTGGCTTTTAGGGCTTGTTTACACAGCAGAAGGACAGTCCCCTCCTGGTGTCACTCTGCTGGGCTATGGAGTTAAGCGGTCCCCCTTCTCTGTTTCCCATTTCTAGGTAATTCCAGAAACATGAGGACACTTGCCTCTGTTACATTTGCAGCCTTCTGTCAGTTGCTAAGTGGTAAGTCGCCAGATATGTTCAGTGGGTTCTGTGTTTTCAATGTTTTAACCACGAGTTAAAAACCGAAGTAATTGTGTGTGTGTGCTTATGAGGTGTGCGTGGGAGGGGGTATGTGTACATGCCTTTGCTAGGTACACATGTGGGGGTCAAAGGACAACTCTGAGGCTTGGTCCTTACCTTCTACCTTGTCTGAGACAAAGTCTCTTACTTGTTTTTCCTTGCCGAGTACTTCTGGCTCAAAACCTTCTGGGGAGTCTCCTGTCTCCATTTCCCACCTGACTGTAGAAGCCCTGAGATTGCAAACGCATTGCATTGCACCTGGCTTTCACGTGGGCTCTGGGGATTTGAATTCAGGTCCTCATGGTGCCCAGCAAGCTGTTCAGTAGCTGAGCACCCTAGCCCCTAAAATAACTTAAGGAAATATACTTTAAAGCACATTCTAGTTTCCCTTCTTTATAAATAAGTTACTTGTATCATTGTAAAAGTCAGGGGCTGTGGGTGTAGTTTAGCAGTAGAACACTTAGCTGGCATAACACTTAGCTGGCATATACAAGGCCCTGGATTCAAGTCCAGCACTGGAAACAAACAAAAGAACGAACAAACAAATAAACAAAGCCAACAACAACAGACAGGGTTGGGGTGAATATAAAAGTATAGGCAAGACAAAATTAACAGATTATCTATTTCCTATGACTAACTACTGAATATTCCGGGGAAATGGCCCACTGATAATCTATTTTTATTTACTGCTTTCTTTTAAACAAGGCTAGGAATCTACTCTCTAGATTGCTTCCCCCCCACGAAGATATTTTGAAGAAGAATTTTAGTATTTGCCTGACTCCCTAGCTAACGTGATCATAACCCTTTACCCACTTGGGAAAACTCCAATCCAATGGGGTTAGAGTTTTCGGTCTTCTGAAGGCCTGCCCTCTTTCTTTTCAGCATTTACCATCACGGCTCCCAAG
This sequence comes from Meriones unguiculatus, assembly GCF_030254825.1. NCBI lineage: Eukaryota > Metazoa > Chordata > Mammalia > Rodentia > Muridae > Meriones > Meriones unguiculatus. Next base: position 45,727,868 of record NC_083349.1, read on the forward strand.
GACCTGTACGTGGTAGAATATGGCAGCAATATCACGATGGAATGCAGATTCCCAGTGGAGCACGAACTGGACTTGCGTGAGTTAATTGTCTACTGGGAAAAGGAAGAGAAGCAAGTGATTCAGTTTGTGAAAGGAGAGACGGACCTGAAGCTTCAGCACAGCAGCTTCAGGGACAGAGCCTGGTTGCCAACGGACCAGCTCTTAAGGGGAAACGCCGCGCTTCAGATCACCGACGTGAAGCTGCAGGACGCAGGGATTTACTGCTGCCTGATCAGCTATGGCGGCGCGGACTACAAGCGGATCACTTTGAAAGTCAATGGTAAGGATGGCTCTGGAGAAGGCAGGCTTGATCTTTGTTGAAAACGTCTTCCTAGTGTTGGGGGCTTTTCATTCTTGGAAGGTCACACCTACTTCTCACAGAACAGCAGCAGCCTGTTGACTGGTCCATTCATTCACGTATTCATTCACTTGTTCACGCACTCCACCAGTGGATACTCCTAGCATCTTGTGTTTGGCAGTAACTTGAGATCCAGTAGCAGAAAATACACAGCTATGCTTTGTGTATGCAAAGACAAAATGCCAGATGTTTGCTTATTATCATAAGTGATATATATATTCAGACATCCTGGAAAGGAATAGGATTATATAAAAAACGTTCCTCCTCCCTTCAGCACCATCTTCTGTGGCATACATATACAGCAACTACTCTTTATGAATCCCTCCAGAACATTTTTTTTTGTTGGATTGCTATTTATTTTTATTTTATTAGGCATATATACATATATATCCTACGGTAAGGTTTACGTTAAAAAAAGACTTCAGGTTAATCTATAAGAGACGAAGAGCGTTGATGCTAAGAAACCCCTCTTCCACAGAGGTGGTCCATTCATCTCCAGTGCTTGTGTCAGTGTTATCTGGGAGTGCTGAGGAGGAACCAGGAGTGCGAGTTCCTGGATAATGACCCACAAAAATGTCATCAGGTCACTTGAGTTCAAGGTTTGTGGTTGGAACTAGCTAAGGGAAGGAAAATACCTTAAGAACCACCCCTGCTTTCACTGCTAGGTTTCATAGAACTGAGAGCAGCCGACATCCCAGGCTTGTGCACAGCCAGTCCTAATGTCCGCTAGGACCAGAAATCCCCAAGACTCTTTTCTTCACAGACCTCCCACAGTGGTGTCCTTCCAGTTTGGAACCCCTGGCTGTGGTCTGCTGAAACTTCTCCCTGCGTGACTGAGCTGAACTGTCTTCTCCAGGCAAACATTTGAGATGGTCTACCTGCTTTTTGTTTTCATTATAACTTCAAAAATGTTTGACTGGAATTAGATAATTCTCCTTTGACCTTTTTATCTCTAAACTAGTGTGAAGGTCAGTATTTGTAAACATTCATACTTCTCATGAGGGATCACGACTATTATTAACTCAAAATTATGTAGACATTAGGAAAAAAAATGTGTCCACTTGATGGTATATAAATGGGTCTCTAAAGCTGGATCACCTTCCATAACGCTCCATGGTTATGAAAATGTCACTTCTCTTATTTTATCGCATGGCTTTATCTTCATTTATCTTTTACTTATAACTCTTTATTTGTGACATTCGTGAAGGAAGAGTCAGGCTGTGGCTGTTCATATCTTGAGCATGTGTGAGAACATCAGTGAATATGACACATCTCTTTTGTTCCAAGACATCTAAAGAAATTATGAAGCCTGAAGGCTGTGAACAGTCAAGGTTGCAGAACCTGGGATGGGAAAAAGCACACAATCCCGGTAGTCAGGGAGTGGGAAGCATAGAGTTGAAAACTGTGTGCAGAGATGTCTCAAGCTTGGTGGGAGTCGCTGACTTTGTGGTGAGGAAGAATTTACTCTAGATTAGCTGCTCAACAGTATCTTCGATGCGAAAGGCAATCTTCTGTAAGCTGATGGCTTCTCCATGAAGGAATCTTTGATTGGGCAAAGCTGATAGGCAAGTAGACATGAAGGTCTGTTGTGACTATTTTACCTTCTTTTTAGAAATTGCTGTATTGGCTTCTTGTTCCCAAGTCATCTTGTCATTTGCAGTCAGTGGTTTGTATGCTCAGCTGATCTAGACCAGGGATCTGAATCTTGGCTTTGGTAGGTGTTGTGGCTCAAATTATTATCTCAACTACATGGTAGGCTGAGGCAGGAGACTCACACAATTAGGCTTTGTCTGCCCTGCACACACACACACATAGCTCAGTAGTAGTTCACTTGCGTGTACAGGAGCCTGGGTTCAATTCCTAGCACCCTGGTGGCTGCTCTTACATGCCAAGGAAGAACTCCTGAGTCATCTCCTATGCAAATTATTTCATAGTAATGAGGCTCGCTTCTCTTCCCATCACTGTGAGTATGTGATAACAAAGCTTCCCCGTAGGGGGTTCACTCACTGTGGAATTTTAAAGGTGAAACATTTCAAAACTGAAACCTGAAAGAGTGTAGTTTTGGATTAACTCAATTTGTATTATCTCCTTGGGTGCTAGTCTCCTTTCAAAAGTTTGCAGAAGACCCTCAGGCATCTGGCTTTCAGCTGAAAATGTTTAGCTTTAACCACTGAACTTAATATCAGAAAAAAATGAAATGTCCGTTTAATATTTCTTGGACCTTAGATGTATTAAGCAGCTGTAAGACATACTTTAATCATATGGATCAACGATTAAGGATTGTCATGGTCCACCAGATCCATTGGCTGCATTTAAACCTTTTCTGCATCATCTACCCCTTTTTAATATGTCTCAGCATATCGTGGTTACTGTCTCTTTCCTTCTTCTTGAACAAAAACTCTAGGGGCAGGGGGTTTGGTCTGTTTTATTGTTGTGCCCCTTGGCCTTGGTGAATAATGAAGTTCCAGTGTGATAAGAAAAGAAAAGAAAGTTTGTTGAGGGAATGGTTTGTTTCAAAAACGATTAGCTTAAAATGTTTGCTATACGAACAGGCTTGAATATGGAAATTTTTATTTCCTCATGGGCCGTGGGAACTCTCTTAAGACCTGCTGAAGCAGTGATGATAAAAGGGGAGAACAGCTGTGCTCACAGGAGTCCTAATCTGACTAGTAACGGAAGGTGTAGATGCTACACACTTAACACACATGCAACACCCAATAGGTGTTAGGCCGTGCACCAGGCTTTTTGCTCACATGGATTCATTCAATCTTTAACATGACCCTTTGGGGGAGGTACTTGCTCATGACCATGGTATATTTTTTTCCTATTTACCATCTTTCAAATCTGAATGTGTCTTTCAATAGGTGGCATCTTAGATTCAATGATATGTAGCATTATTCTTCCCATTTTAAGGCTTTAAAAAACTGAGATCCAAGCCGGGCATGGTCTCAGCACTTGGGGAGGCAGAGGCAGGTAGATCTATGTGAGTTCGAGGTCTAGTCTACAAAGTGAGTCCAGGATAGCCAAGGCTACGCAGAGAAACCCTGTCTCAAAAAACCTAGATAGATAGATAGATAGATAGATAGATAGATAGATAAATAGACAGATAGATAGATAAAATTAAGGGCCAAGGAAATAATGCAATTTGCCTAAATTCTACCCAGATAAAAATTATAAAGCCAGGTTCTAAACCTTAACTAGCCCATTCCTACAGTCTATGCGCCCTTTTAACTGTGTTTTGTTGCCCCTACCTTTGTATCTCTCTAGTGTGTTTCAAGATACATAATGGCTTTAAAAGTAACTCGAACATTCCGTGGTCTGGAACACTATGGTAGCACAGTGCTCTAGAGCTAAGCCAGAGGTCTGAAAACAAAACAAACAAACCTTGTCTATTCTGCCTTTAACGTGTTATAAACTCGTATGTGATTATAAAGGATATATTCGGTAGCAGTACATAGCTTGTATCATAAGAAATTGTCATTGTGCAGATCAAAAGAAAACTTGCTGATTTCATACGGTTGGTTCAACCTAATGAATGATACATTTTAGTAATGTACACATATCCAAAAGAAGAAATAGATGGAACCAACCATGTTCGTATCGCCTTGCCGGTTCTGACATTCAGCATCAGTGTATGTTATGATGAAATTCGTCATTACCAAATGGAGATGGTCCCATAGTATTGAAGCTTATTTCAGCCAATGCGTGATCAGATCCAACTCAATATTTTTTTTTAAACTTGAGAAGGTGGTTGGTAAAGTCCCTTCTGACATTTTGTTTTGCTTTGTGTTGAATTGTCAGCCTTATCTTCAATCCTTACTTTCTTTGAGGAGACTTTCTAATGTGCTCATTTTTAGAGAAGATGGCTTCAATTAAAAGTAGACAAGAGGGTCTGCAGCTCAGTGGGTAGAGTTCTCGCCTGGCATTCATGAAGTTCTGCTTTGATCCCCAGCACAGCATAAAACCAGGTGCGATGGCACACAGCAGCCTGTGAGTCCAACACACAGGAGGCAGAGGCAGGTTACCTTTGGCTACATAGCAAGTTCAAGGCTAGCCTGGTCTACTTGAAACTCTTCCTCACAAACAAAACAGAACAAAACAAAAACAGACAGGAGAATCTGTAGTAACCCAAATAGGAATGAGCACCCTCCCCTTTTCCTGTGGCAGACAGTCAGACCCAGTGACAGGCAGACAGTCAGACCCAGTGACAGCCATCCACACTCCTGAGGTCTAAGTAATTTAACAGATACGATAGCAAACTTGCAAGTAGACCTTCTAATGCTTCCCTCCTGTGTCCTCGTGAATGTGCTCATCATAGAGACGAGTGCTGCAGAGGCTTAATCAGTTCTTCTAAATGAAGCATCGTTCTCCTTTAATCATGAAAAATGATCGCAGGAAGCAAATATCTCGCTCCAGACGTTTTATCACTGACAGTGGTTTTAAATTTAAGCCTTTAATTTCCCAGAAAAAAAAATCGTCATGTGCTATGTGGGGAAGACCCTATCGCAGTGCATTGTTTCACGAAGTGCCTATTTAATAACATAATCGTTGGTGTCACCTTGAATTGTTCTTAAATGAGATAAATACAAGACCGGCAGCTCAGGAGCTTATAAAGGTCGCGAATTGCATGTTGTTGTAAATAAAAAATGAGTGTTGGGTTGTATAATGTTTATTATTAGCCCTAAGATTATCACTGTGGTATTATATAACCTGGCTATCACAAATAATAAGACACAGACACCTGTTAGGTTTTATAATTGCCTTACTTACCTTGGGCCAGGCAGATACTTCACCTACGCTGGCTCAATATTCTCACCATCCATCCCCCAGCCCCCATCCAATGCCCTCCATCTCAATCCTCCTCATCTGGTCCACCTTCCATTCATAATCCCATGGTACTTGCTTGTATTTTCCATCTGGGCCTTTTTATGCCATTGTTGGAGTCCTTTCCTTTGGTCTACATGTTTTTGTTTTTGTTTTCTCCACAATAACCTATCATGGTGTCCTCCTTCCTCCTTTCTTTTGGTTAGTTTCCCTGTCATTCTCCTGTCTTCTCCAAGCCTGGGAACCTAAGCCATGCCTACCCCATTCTGCCTTGCCCAAATATTGGCCCTTTAATCAACCAATCAGGTTTGTCTTAGGCAGGTTTATAAAACAAGGATAGGTGTCACCAGATCTTGAGGGCCAGTAACATGCATCAGGCCAACCTCCAACACTTGCATGTTTTGAGATCATAATTATACCTATTTTATTGGTGGTCATTTTCTTGATTCAAGGGCAACAGAACACCGTGCTATCTCAGCTTTGTTTTGTCCTCGTCGCTCTGTGTCAAGTTTCTATAATAATATCATATTACAAAACTCTTACTATGCTTTTGGCAGTGGAGCAGGGAACTTAGATGCTATTGTAGGCTCTAAGCGGCACTGTGAGTAAGACAATGATTACTGAATAAACAAATATATTTTATAGTTAGGTGGAAAGACCTGTGGTTTCAAGGTGACTGTTTATTTAATTTAGTTGATACGTTTAGTTTGAGGCTAATAAATACCTTGTTGTGGTATTTACAGCAACGTGGTTGTTCCTGAAAGCCTGATTTGGCTCAGATTTGAACCAAAGACCTTAGGCAGACTAGCACACATTCCCTGCTGAGTTGGAGACATATTTCTCCACTGACCAGTCCGAGTTGATGCTTTCTGTAAGCAGACTACACCAAGCCACATGCCTAGCCCAGCGATGGGAGAGAGAGCCCTGACCTCTTTTTCTTTATGACCTAGCCCCATACCGCAAAATCAACCAGAGAATTTCCACCGATCCAGCCACTTCTGAGCATGAACTGACCTGCCAGGCTGAGGGTTACCCGGAGGCTGAAGTCATCTGGACGAACAACGACCACCAGTCTCTGAGTGGCAAGACTACTGTCACCTCCTCCCAGACCGAGGAGAAGCTTTTCAATGTGACCAGCACTCTGAAGGTCAACGCGACAGCTAATGACATGTTCTACTGTTCGTTTTTGAGATTACAGTCAGGGGAAAACTACACGGCTCAGTTGATCATCCCGGGTAAGCTGCCCAACCCTGTCCCCTGTCCCCGAGCACGAAGGCTGCCCATCGTGGTCATTAGGTGATAGTTGGCTGAGTGTACGAATAGATAACACTTATACAGCTAAATGTGTGCTCATTCCTCGCTTTCTGGCCCCCAAGCCATAATAAACATTCGGGGAGTATTTCTTATATTTGCTGTATGCTCATCACTGAGTATTCACAGACAGATGGGACATAAGTCACCGGGCTCCGGCAAACAGTAGCTGCCTGTAGGAAACGCTCTTGTAGCTGGGTACACCCTGGGGAACGTGAGAGGGAGACCCAGCTTCCGCTTTGGGAATCTGAACCTTAGCACATCAGCGTAGGAAGCAAATGCGTCGTCTTTTTGTATCTTATTCTTAATAGAAAGGATCCTTTCCCCCGTATCCCTCTTCAAGGCAGTCTTTGATGTGCAAACTGCAGCAATCCTGCTGTGCACATAGACCATGAGGCTAATGTCTCTCGGCAACCTACTGGCTGGGTTATAACTCACGAGGCAAGGGCACTGTGATAGCATGAGCTGGAGTGTATGAAAATGATTTGAGAGTTCAGCTTTTTTGTTATTTGGTTTGTTTGTTTCGAGACAGGTAGCCCTGGCCGTCCTGGACTTGCTGTGTACACCAGGCTGGCCTCGAACTCACAGAGATCCGCCTGCCTCTGCACTCAGCTGGGATCACAGGTGTGCGCCACCTCAGCCAGCTAAGAGTTCAGCTGTTTTGTAAACACATTACTCATAGGTGGGATGAGAGGCAGTCTGATAAGGAGCTCAGAGCGTTATGATGACATAAATGCGGAGGTACTTTGAAGAGAATTGCACCTGCCTCCATTTATTCCCCTAGTGACAGAAATGCTCTGGGAAGTTTAGAGAGGATAAATAAAACTAGGTAGAAAAGTCAACCGATATGAAAATACAGCGCAGGGTGGGCTTGGAACCAAAAGGAACACGCATGTTTAGAAAACAAGAAAGACACTCAAATTGGAGTTGGACTTTCTCATAAAAGCTGTGTTGCTCATTTCCTGCCATTAAGTGCCGCTTTATGAGGCTGGCGATGCAGCTCAGTTGGGAGAGAACTTGCCTAGCAACCACAAAGATCTGCTCCCCAGCGCCAGATAAGCCTGGTGATGTAGGGCTCAGCTGTAATCCAAACACTTGGGTAGTAGAAGCAGAGGATCAGAAGTTCAAGGTCATCAGCTCCATTTCAAGTTCAAGGCCAATGTGGAGTACAAGAGACCCTGCCTCAAAGACAAAAGACACAAACATCACCATAATAAAACAACAAAAAAGCTGTTTTCTGTCAATTCATCCTGGAGTAACTTAAACCGATCTGTGTCTGTCTTCTCATCTGTAACTTGTTGTTTTTTTTTTTATTTTTTTTTATTTTTTTTTGAATATTTGGAAGGTCTGACTTACAATATTATTTTGAACTGCTAGTAAAATATATATGAACAAGGTGTATAAACCATGTGTAGCTAAGTCTCATGGATCTCAGGTGGTTCATAGTGGGACCACATAGGAACTGACTTACGACAAGACATGGGAGTTAGCAATCCTAGCAATCCTTATGCCACGGGACCCGTTTTCCTCTTTCATAAAACTCCGCACAGGGAAACTGGAGAGGGAAGCCAGTGACTAGAATTTCCAGAGGGAATTCTGAGGAAGAGTGACAAGCATTGTCCCTGACCGTGACTGTAGGTGTGGGAAGCAGACCCTGCTTAACAGAGCCCAGTGGTCTCCCACGCTCTCGAGTGGCTCTTCCACGCTAGCTGGCCGTTAGCATCTATATTAAAGAGTACGCACGAAGTTATTTCACCGAGGTTTCCGCTTAACACTGCAGTGGCTCTCTGCGGCACTGCGGTAAACATGTCACAGGCCTGGAGCTCTCCTGCTCAGTGCTGCTTCCGGTTTCTTAGCAGACCTCCTCCTCCTCCCAGCCCTGGATGACCATTCACTTTTAGTAATTGAGATTACCCTAAAACCACACTAGATTCAAGAAGGATCGTTACCCTGACATTTCCTAGCAAAACCTTATCTCTCTCTTTTTCAGAGCCACCCGCGGTACTTCTCCCAAATAAGAGGACTCACTGGGCACTTCTGGGGTCCTTCCTATTGTTCCTTGTGGTAGCATCCACAGTCCTCGTCTTCTTGAGAAAACAAGGTATGTATTTCCTTCCTTGCCTCGGTCTCCGTGCTGCCTGGGGGGAAGTGCATGAAGGTTCTCTTACCGTGGCGTTGGTGCCAGAGATGATGGCTGCCCTGACCTGACCAGAGCAGCCCGGCATCTGGGTCAGGGAGCTGTCTGAGCCAGCAAGCTAGCAGAGCCTCACTGGGAAATGCTGACTTGAAGGCTGCTGCCTTTCCCTCTCAGGGCTGGCCCTGAGTTCGGCAAAGTAAGGTTTAGCTGTGACTCTGTGTACCAGGTCCTCCTCAAGTCCTGCCCATGCTGCGATTCTGCAGCACCCATCTCCTGCCTTGGAGTGCGGTGCCAAACCCTACTGTGATTGGAGGGGTGTGAGTTGGGCAAGGGCTCGGGGGAGCTAAAAGTAGCACTGCGAGGCCCACGGTGCCCAGAGCTGGGCAGCAATGCCCTGTGGAGTGTGGAGATGAGGGGAAGGGGGATGGGAGGCAATGGAGGCTGAGGAAAGCCACAATGTTTAATTTTACATTCAGATAACCACAGACTTTGAAGACAGAGCACCACGGTGTCTGTTGGCCTCAGCTGAATTCAAGTCTTGTCTTCCTTGTAACATCCTATTGAGCTGGGTTCTGGGTACCCTACGTAGGAAAATATTTCTGTCTAAAAATAACGGTGGTATCTTTACCATAAAGCATTTTTTTTTGCAAGATTTCTGAGGGCACTATGACATAGTATTTTGAATAACTTCCATATATTTATTTCAGTACTTACACATAAGAATGATTAAATCTAGGAAAATGAGTCTATTCAAATAACGCCTTCCCACTGTAAGATGACTTAGACTAAACTACCCCTCTCCCCTAATACTTCGAAATGTATGCCAAGTGAGCCAGTGATGTTTGGACTTGTCTGAAGTCAAAGAGGGAAGTAGAATTACGGGAGGGAATGCCAGTCTTCAGAGAGGAATTCCCCACCACGTCTTCGGAGGGTGAGTGTGTGGAGAAAGCCATGTAACTGAGGAGGCAATTATCAGCTTCTCCCAAAGAACAGGCCCTGGACACAACCGAGAGGGTTGCCAGGATGGTGAGGATTAAGTTTCAGTGACATATCTAAGCTGGGACTAGACCTGGACTTGGCAACAAGGAAGTAACAGTTGCCAATTTGCATCTGGAAGGCTCGGTTGAGAATGAGAATGGCAGAGAATCTTTAGGTAGCTCAGGATGTGGGACATCTCTCAGGGAAGGATGGGAAGCCGAGCAGACAGTCCTCAAAGACATTTAGGAAAGTATGTGTCCCAAACTGTTGAACGGTTGACTTTGGGGTTTGGAACCTGGAACGAGGAAGTTCGTGGACTGGAAGCCTTGTGATTAGGGCTTCGTCTTCTCAAGAAAACCTGAAATTAAAAGTGGAGTCTCTGTGGGACGAAGCGCTGTGCTGTGAGGACTTAAGTTCGATTTCTTCTTATTTAGTGAGAATGCTAGATGTGGAGAAGTGCGGCGCCGAAGATACAAACTCGAACAAACAAAACGGTGAGTGCGAGTAGCAGAGCGATGGGCAAACTGAAGGGAAACGAAGGGCAAAGCAACCAGGCAGGCTCCTGCCAGGCTGCAGGTCCAGGGCTCTGTAGGCCGAGGCGGGAGAATACGGAGTTGTAGGCCAGCCTGAACCACGAAAACAAACAAACAAACAAACAAACAAACAAACCTAAAACAAAACAAAAAGAAGAAAAGAGAAAGCTATTGTAACAACAAGAGAAATCTACTAGTCAGGACCTCTCCTCCTTTCAGAGGAGGCTGTTTTTGTTGAGGCTGGCCTCCTCTGCCTCAGAACTCCCACATCTGAGGAATTTCTGGGATGGCCCTGCAGAGCTTTAAGCAAAGAGCTAGGGAGGGGCAGTCTCGGTCTGCTGCTCCTGCTCTGCAACCAGGGACAGTGCTGGCCTAGATGAAGAGGTAATTAAGTAACCTGCTATGTGGATAGCTGTTAACTGTTTCGTGTGTGCGGGATCTGGCATTTCCTTTCATCACCCTGCCCCCAAACAATCAGGTCTGTATGAGAGTCATCTCCACTCTACAGTAGAGAAAGCAGGGCCGAGAAGACAGTGTAAGGCACATGAGAACACAGCCTTACCTCAGCCTTTGGCTGTTCTTCTGTGGGCTTCAATTTATTCTGCTACTAACGTCCGTATTTATAAGATTAGAAAAGGCTCAACCTGCCAACTGAACTAAATTTTTTTAATAAGTTGACTTTGTGAGCCCAGGACTAAAGTGGTCTGGTCAACTTGGGCAGACCCAGGCAGGTTCCCTCATGTGCTAATATCAGCAGATGTGCTGTTGAGTCACCCCGAGGCCCCAGCCTTGCTTGCTCAGAACTGAGGGTTTCTCAGCCTAGCGAACTTCAGAAGCAGAGCAGTCACAGACCAACAAGGGTGGTTTAACGTCCTCCATCATGTAAGTGTAGAGTCAGACATAACTTGTCTCTGTCTTATTGTGACAGAATTCTATGATCTAGCAGAAATCAAATTCATTTCTCCTACGCATCCTAAGTCCCCCCCCCTAAGAAATTACTGTACTGTGCTCCTTCTCCAGACACACAGTTCGAGGAGACGTAAGCAGCACCGAGTCCTCTGATTGTCAAGGCAGGATTTTGGATTTTGGTCTGTGAGTGAAGGGGCCCACGGCATGTGTGTCCAAGGACTCAAAATGGAACCTGGGAAGAGAAGAGAACAAAGAGAGAAGGTGCTGGAAGGGGAGCTGGGGACAAAGAATATTTCCCCAGGAGGCACCGCTAAGCAGGTGATCCTTCAGTCACAATGGACGCTTCTCCAGCAAGCTGGCCATCAGTCATCTTCAGAAAGCGGGTTGAGAACTCCCAACTCAACAGCTGGTCCTTGCGGGAGTGCCCTGTTCCTCCTCTCCGTGCCTGGACGAGACCGAGGGTCACAAGTGTTGAAGTATGAGCGTCTTCTATTTATTTTGAGTCGGCGTGTTCTCGCCTCAGGGAGTGTGGCCGTGACTGGTCCGATCTGGAAGACACAGAAGACGTTAGAATGTAGTCACCAAACCCAACTGCTGATTAGCATCTTGTCCATGGCTAGAGAAGCCTGCTCATCCGAGACGTGCTTGATGTCCTCTGTACCTACCTGTACAAGCACGGAGGACAGGGACTGGTTTGACAAGCTCCTGCTGTTTCACTTGAACCGTCTTTATTCTCAGTCCTTGAGGCTCTATAGTAGAACTTGTTCCGTTTAAGTATCAGCTTTACAGGTGTCTGATAACTACACGCAAGCAATCTCATCTCATCACCATAGCAACCCTCATGGAAACCTCAATGACGCTCACTTCACAGCCCAGGAAGCTGAGTGACGAAGGAACTTGCCCACAGAATAACGACCCTCAGATTTCCGTTCTTCGGCCACTGTCCTCTCAGGATACAATTCGTAGCTAAGAAATTGATCTTTAAAAAGTGTTTAGTCGGTAGCGTGGCATATCACACACCATGGCATGTACACCGTGGGGCCTTTGAGCAGAGAGCTGTGAACCAGGGTGCCAGCAGGATATGCTTATGCCTGTTCCGTACTCAAAGCAATGCTCGTTACCAAGGAGTCTGGAAAGTCACTCTTGGGTTCCTTGTCTAGCATTATACCTATCCCTGATTTGTTATCTTTGCCATATGGTCTCACATTCGCCATGAAGTGTCTACCATTGCTTAGTAGTTCTTTTTATTTTTCTCTTTAAATGGTCTCAAGCGTTGGGGAAAAGGCTCAGTTGGTAAAATTCCTCACAGGTATGACACCCTGAGTTTGATCGCCAGAACCCACATTAAAACAAAACAAAACAAGACAAAAACAGTTGGGTTTGTCTGTGCCTGTTTTTGCTCCCAGCGCTGGGGCGGCAGAGACAGGCAGCTCCCTAGCTCTCCCTGGCCAGCCAGACTCGCCTGCTCGGTAAGCTCCAGCTTCACCAGAACTGACGCCTCAGAAATGACGTGGACAGAGCCTGAGAAGTGATGCCTCACACACGAATGCACACACACATGGACTTACACAGCACACAGTAAAACACCTAAGTGCACCCTCACACACATGAGCACACACACATAGTCCAAATACATAACAAAAGGGAACTGACTCCGAATGGTCCCAAAGACAAAATAACCAAACCAAACCTAATTAACTCTATTCTATCACCCCAATCCTGTTATTCCCTTCCTGGAAACAACTGCTATCATTTTTTTGCACATATACATTCCCAAAGACAGCTAATATGTAGAGCTATATGTTAACATATCTATATCTATTTATATTTAATTCCTAAGTGGTGGCTCTATGTGCATTTCCTGCACACTTCACCCTTTTTATTTAACATACCGATCCCTATGCAGCTGCCGGAACCGACTGAAAGATCCAAGAAGGGAACTAACCGCCTCCTGTCTAGGTTTTCTTTCCCACCCCTCTGGGTGCCTCCCACACCAAGACTGCCTGCCGACTGTAGTCTGTATCTGCGTTTCTAAATACCGCTTACCTCAGAGCCACCTGAGTCTGCGTCTGCCTTATTTTCCTGTCTGCTCAACGGGAGCATTAGTCCTGGGGCGTGCTGAGTCACCCCGGTGTTCAGGGGAAGTCTTCTCTGTAACTGCAACAGGAGCAGAGCTGGAGCAGTGTCGTAGTTGTTTTTCCCTCTACCTCTCAGACACAGCTTCCCCGCTTGCTTATTATAGGCTCCCTGGACATTTCAGCGTGGCTCCTTGAATGCTGGCTGCCCTGGACCTGCAAGATGGTCTATTTATTCACTTTATTTGAAATCTTAATACTGTCTCACAGTGTTGGATTGGCAAAGCACTTTATTTTATTTTGCATCTGACTGTCAATTATATTGCATTAATTTAATAAATGTTATTATTTATTAGGCATTTGTGTTGTTTTTGTTTTGTTTTGTTTTGTTTTTACTTAATCAAACCACTCCCGGTTTAACCTCTAGTGAGAAAAGTCACTTAGAATATTTGCATTCCTGCCTTGATTCTTTTTCCCCACACACAGCTTTCATGTTTGCGTAGCGGGTTATTGAATCCTGAATGATGAATACTATCAAAATAATTTATTGAAAATCATTTATTAGGAGCTGGAGAAAGTTCTGTGGCTCAGAGCACTTGCTGCTCTTGCAGAAGGCACATGTTCAGTTCACAGTGTAAGACCTGGGGTCTCACAGCTCAGGAGTTTAAGATCGCGCCCTTCCCAGAAACTCCCCCAGACCACAACTCGTTGTGAAAGCAAGAGGTTTATTAACCATTGTGCAACGGGGTCACCCTGCCGGTCAGCAAAGAGTGGCACCGGGAGACAAAGGCTTTAGGTTTTTTAAAGAAAAATTGTGGGAAATTTGAAGTTGCAGTCTTGGCAATTTAGGATTGGATGAGGAAGCTATCAAGTAGGATAATTGGTTAGTCTTAGGTGCTCAAGCTTGGCCAGTCCTGCCAAGTGTGGATGCAGCTGCAATTGAAGGTGGGGGTGGTTAGCTCATCCTTTGGCTGGAGGTTAGGAGCTACTCAGAAGAAAGATTGAGGCCGTCTGGGTTCGTTGCTAAGAAACATTATCTTGAAGACAAGGGTCTGGTCGTTCTTTTTGCTGAGTGAGGGTCATTGCTTGCTTCTTTTTTTATATCTGTCCTCACAGATAGGGTCATATTCTTCCGTTCTCTGGAAAGGTACTAAGAGGCTTTAGCTTAACCTGGACCTAAAACTCAAAACTATAGGCTTTAGAAGACATATAGGTTACAAAATTAGTCTAACCTTTTCAACAGCAGCCACATGGCTGCTCACAACCACGCTCCAGCAATCCATCCAATCCAACGCCCTTCTCTGGCCTCTGTGGGCACAGCACACACACGGTACACATGCATACGTGCAGGCAAGACATTCAAACGCATGAAAGAAAGGTAAATCTTAAGATCTATCAAGCAATTTCAGTCTCTTTCGCCATATAGTTTTAGGAAAACTTGAAGAAAACGGTCAAAAGTCTTTCATCCAAATTGAAGATCTGGGGTGCAGCGGGAGGGGAAGGAGTGGCTCTCACAGAACCAGGGAAGTGAAAGGCTTTGCTCTAAGAGCACTCACAGATCAGTGAACATGGAGGTGCCCTGGCATTGCACCCTGAAAGCTACATGTGCTCCCCTCTTCAGGTTTTGAAGGGAAGTGAGAAACCTGCAACCAAATGAAATTCAGGGGCAGGACCCGAGACTTGATTCCCTCACCATGCCCGCTAAAATGGAATGGGGAGTCACAGAACATGGCGATGTTTGTCGTGGAAACGCAAGGCTACTTTCTGGAGCTTAATGCTGCTTTGTACATCTCAGATTTGGTGGGGGCCAGGAGAGAAAGGTTAACCCTTAGACTACAAAGACAAAGATGAGGAGAGGAGACAGAAGGAACCAGTCAGAGAAAACACAGTCATCAACATGTTGGCTCCTGATACAATCCTGCCATGGAGGATTTCCATAAAGGGGAATCCGTGCCTCCGTGAAGCTTGCAGCCTTGCTAAAGAGACAATGTAAAAACTCATTGAGAACATTCATCCAACCTTACTTAATTAAACCAATAAAGTTCACTAACCATTTATTCAAAAACCGTTCATTCGTGTGTTAGAATGTGAGAGTTTAGGATGATGCCTCGGGATGGTGAGAGGAGAAGATGGTGAATTCTGAGCAGATGAGGTTAGATTTGGGTATGGTTTGTCTCTCAGACAGTCACGAACTGGAAGTTTGGTCTCCCGTGTGGTAGTAGAGATGGAATGGAACCTTTAAGAGATGATGACTGGTCCCAAAGAGGAATTGATGGTTTTCTGTGGGAAGTGAGTCAGGTCATATGGTCAGTCTCCCTGGATGGGATTCATTGAGACCACGGTCGTTCTAAGAAGAGCTTAGTTTCCTCCCCTAGCTTTCTTTTCTCATCTCTTCCTCTATGATCCTTCTGCACACTGCCCTCTGTGCCCACCTGTGTCCCCGCCACGTGATGCTACTCACCGTGCTTTGGTGCCATGAGGGTAGGGGAGGCTTTGCCAGGCGTGGGTGCCAACGTGGACTCTGAAGCCGCTGAAAATGTAGGCTAAAGAAACTCATTCTCCTTATAAAATAACCGTCTTCAAGTTTAAGCTGAAAGCGAACCTATGGGGCAGGAGTTCTCCACAGTGGACAGCAGACTCTGCAGAATGGAGGAGAAGATGCCAACGTTTGATGTTCTTCCAGATAGTGTAAAGGTAACAAAGAGCGTCTGGTGTGGACAGCGTGGGCATCAAGGGGCACCGCCCAAGTCTGGATAATCTGGCAATTTCTATCAGATTACAAAGGACTAGCATTTCCACTTCTAAGGTTCCCATGTGTGCTAGTTGTCACACATATAAGCTTAGCCATTGTGCCTTTCTTTATACAGAATGACCAAACAACCCAAATATCTGTTCACAGAGAACTGATTAAATAAATGCAGGCACATCTAAACAACAGAATACTTTAGTAGACAGCTACAAAAGCAAAGAAGGAATCCTCCTTCTTTATTATTATTATATGGGAATAATCTCCAAGTGTATCTACTATTAAGAAAAATATAGAAGAAAGGATAAATTATGCTACATTTGGGGCATTATATTAATTTTACATATAGCATGCATGCTATAAATATTAATTTGCATATCGGGTGCTAAGTATGGATATCTGTGTACATAATTTATACATTATAGACTCAATGTGTCTCTTCAGCAAATATAAATTTTGTGCTTTGGGAAGAGAAAAAGTGTGCATTTTGCTTGTATTTGCAAAAAATACATAGTTAGAAGAATGAATGAGAGATTGATTTAAAACAACTGCATGCCTTATATGGCAAATTGGGACCCTAGCAGGTAAACTTCACCAAACTACCTCTTTTGTGGGAAAAAAAAAACAAACAATTTTTGTTTTCGAATGTTGTTTCCTTTTTTTCTCCCCCTCCCTCCTTTCTTTCCTTGTCTTGACTGTCTTTCTCTCTCTCTTTCATTCTTTCTTTCTTTCTTGTCTATTTTTTAAGACAGAATTCTCTGTGTATCCCTGGCTGTCCTGGAGCTCACTCTGTAGACCAGGTTAGCCTGGCACTCAGAGATCCACCTGCCTCAGCTGAGATTAAAGGCGCGTGCCAACACCACCCAGCTGTTTTTGAATGTTGTAAACATGTTATCTATTTCAAGTAACTAAGTTATAACTAAAAGCCTGAGCTCGATTATTTGCCAGTGTCTCTCTTTCCTTCACTGTAAAGAAAAATGTTAACCCTGTTAATATATAAAGACAGTGCAAACATCAACAGTTAGAGACTTTAAGAGCTTAATTCACTGTCCCTTGGATTTTGGTGTGGACCTGAACTCAACCAAATCAACTCATTTTCTTTAATTTTTTTGTTTCTGTTTTTGACAGGTCTACTTCCCTGCATAAGGATCTGATCTGCGAACACACACGCAGACTGTTTAGTTAGGGGATCTGATTACATATATTGGACCTGCATAATGAGCCATTATGAGCCATATTGGGCCAGTCCAGAAGAATAAATGCACCACACCAGCCCACTGTTTATGCTTCCACAGATGAAATACTTGAGAGGTCTGGATCACAGCCAAGTCATAGGAATGACCCTCACTTGTGTTTGTCCAGTCTTTGAGAGGACCTAGCAGTTCCATTTCTAAAGTTTCCCACGTGTGCAAATTGTCACACATATAAGCTTTTCCATTGCACCTTTATTCAGAATGAGAAAACATTAAAAACCTTACAGAATTTGAGTGAATTCTGGCTTAACGAGGGTGGGGCTTTTTTCGGTCAGTAATTTGGGCCTTTGCTGAGTCTTGAAACCCCCTAAACCTAGGCTTTCCCTCTCACTGAATATCTTGGCTTCTTCCTGGGAAATTTGGCTGTCTGCTTTGAGATGAGGTATCCAACCTTCAAAAACACAAAAATGTCCTGTCACCTCAAAGCTTGAAGTGGAGAAAAATGAAAAGAGAAAGACCATGAGATGCCACTCCACAGACAGCAACACTTACATGACTGAAACACATTGTGAGAACTTTTGTTGTGGCAGTGAGCACTGAATCAAAAGCCCGGGCACGCCTACAATAGAACAAAAACAAATAAACAACCAGCCACCAATAAACATCAACAAAGAAACAAAACCCTCCTTCCAGCGGCAGCCCCCAATAGAGAGTAGGTGTTCTCTGCTGGTCACCTCTTCTTTCTGGACACAGATGGCTTGGCAGGCTTGAATGAAGTTACGAATGCAAATGTATATGAACCAAATAAAGAGATCTCTTTTTAGGACACTGAAGGAGTTGAGGATGTCAAAAATAATTTTAATAATTCAGACATTTAGGAAATTAAAAAAAAAAACAAAACTACATACATACAAACAAACAATTTGTATAAGCCAGGACCCTGACTACAGACTGGGAAAGAAAACCCTGTGTCTGCATTGAGAAATCTACATGTACTTGGGAAGATCAGGAGAGAGCCTTGAAACCCAAGCCAGTCATGATGTTAGGTATGTCACCTAACTTCCTTGAACCTATTTTCTTTCGGTGAATGACATCAGGACTAATCACTTAACATCTGAGTGTCCAGCAGACCATCTGGCGTCGGTAGGCTGCAAGAAACCCATCGATTGATAACACCTATTTCAGGAAATGATTCATCAAATTATTTTAAGATTCAGGAGCTCTATATCCATGCAGATTAATACTGCTCTGGGGGACTTAATGGAAGATTTAAACACTAGCTTAAAAATTGTTACATTTTTAAGATTTTTTTTAAGTTTTATTTTAAAAGGTTTTTAAAGATTTGTTTGTTTTATGTTATGGGAATCAATGTTTTGCTTATATGTATCCCTGGTACCCACAGAGGACAGGAGGGGACGTCAGGGCCCTTGGAACTGGAGTCACAGAGAGTCGTGATCCATCACATGGGCGATGGGAGCAGAACCCAGGTCCTCTGCAAGAGCAACGCCTGCTTCTAACCACTGAACTATCTCTCCACCCACCCACCCCCAAAGTGTTTAACTTTCACAATCTATCGCTAGTTAATACATATGCAAATTAATGTTGTGGCAGAATGAAGAGCTAAATCGCTACACGCTGATTTTGGAATTTTCATGATGTCAAAATTAATTGGAATCTCTTTTCAATTTGTGCATTTAAATTTCTGGCATCACTTTCTTTAGAGACTTTCTTTGGGTCTTGCACGTCAGGCAGTGGTGAATTACTGCAAAGCTCAGCTTACACTGGATAGCATATTTGGGGTAATTCACTAAATGTTGACTTTGGATAAACCATGTTTTCTCTGTCATAACTGGGCCACGACCTTTCTGAGAGGACCCTTGCTATGTAGCTACCTACCTACTGGTCACTTAGAAGTGATCTGGTTTATCAGATCAACTGTCACAAGGTCGCAGTGCTCGTGTCCACGTGACCCTTATTCACTTAATAACAGTCCATAAGCCACTATTGATGGTGGTGATGGAAATGGAGATATACAAATAAAAAATCATGGCATGCTTTTCTGTAAGTGAAAGTGTGAACATTTTTGACCCAATAAGGAAAAAAAAATCATCATATCGCAAGGCTACTAGGATCTGCATTGCACTGACACATTTTGAGAAAGAGGAGCTATTCCTATAATTTTACTATAGCATATTATTTTAATTATTCTGTTTTCACAGTTTTAATCTTTCTGTTCAGAATCTATAAGCTACTATCTGTCCTGCATAATATATGTGTGCATATGACATGTTTATATGTGTGTGTGGAGAAAACAAAGTATATGTAAGGCTCAGTACCTACTACCTACTTTCAAGCTTCTGCAGGGGTCTTGGGATGTAACCCCAAAATAAAAGGTGTAAGGGTCTGAGGAGATGGCTCAGTAGTTACGAGTATGCACTGCTCTCATGGAGGATCTAAGCTAGGCACCATAGCACCCATGCCCACCAGCTGAGAACCGCCTGTAACTCCAGCTCCAGAGAAATCTGCTGCTTCTGGCCTCTGCTGGCACCTGCAGTCATGTGCACATGCCCCAACACAGACACAAATACCTGCACATAGTTAAAAATAAAATAAATCTAAAGGAAGAAAAAGACACCAGCGACAGACTGTGATTGTGATTTTGTAGTAATCCTTAAGAAGTCCCAGATACAAGTCCTTTGTCAGACACATAACTGAGACTGTGTTCCCTGTAATGGGCTGTCTATTGCCTCCCTTGATGGAATTACGGCATGAAAAGTAATTCATCACATCTATCATAGCTTGTCAGCTGTTTCCTTACAGCTTCCTTCCAGCCAGCACTGTCTTTGCATACTGTTGTAAACCTATTTTGCTTACTCCAAATACACGAAGAATTATTTCCCCCTTTCTTCTAAAAGCGCTGTTGTTTTCTGTTTCACATTCAGGTGAAATCCTTCCAGAATTCCCTTTTTGCGCTTATAATATGAGGCGGGAATCAAAGCACATTTTCCATGTAGATCTTGTTGTCCTTGAACTGCTTACCATGTCACAAGTTTACTTCAATGTGGAAGGACAGATGACTCTGCTTTTATCACCTGCCTGTTCATGGGTGTTCTTGTCCATTATGGTGACCAACTCATTAATTTTTGTGTCTAGAAAGTTCTGTTAAAGGAACACAGTGAGTCTTAACTTTGTCTC
This sequence comes from Meriones unguiculatus, assembly GCF_030254825.1. Lineage (NCBI taxonomy): Eukaryota > Metazoa > Chordata > Mammalia > Rodentia > Muridae > Meriones > Meriones unguiculatus. The sequence goes on from NC_083349.1 coordinate 45,748,166, forward strand.
TCCCAGACTAGGATAACATTTAAGGCTGTGATATTTTCAGCCAAAGCCACAGACACACCCTGACATCCACCAGGGATCCAGCCTGTGGGTCCTCATATGATGCAAAGGGTGACCCAGTCTCCCGCTCTTGCTGTTCTTGTTCTTGTTCTTCAGCCTCTCTCCCTCTCCATGTGTTTGTCTCTCCATAAAACCAAATCATGATCCTCTGATCATTTATCAGTTGGAGATTCCTCCTCTTTGTGCATTTTAAAAGAAACAGAAAGTAGATTGGGCCGTGTTTTGTTTTATTTTTTTTAAAAGATATTACATGTACCTATATAACTGTCGATGAATTTTTTTTCTTTCCTACTGTAAATATGGTCGCTTTGGATTTCAGCAAATCACTATCTACTTTTTCCCTAAAACTACTAGGTATTTGAGATCTGGAAGGGGGGATTTTCTTCCAAACTGGCAACCACTGTAAGGCAGTATGTCTTTTTAACTGTAATTTCACACACCTATAGCTGTGTTCATAACTGTACTTCCCTAGATGTTTGCACACAGGCTCAGTGCTGCAGGAGACTGCATGGTTTCACATCAGAGTCCTGTGCAAACACCCAGGGTGACTTTCTTGTTCTCTTGGCCTCACACTGGCTTTCTGACAGGGCTGGGCTGTGACTGGCTGCCAGCACTCTGTGGGAGATGCCCATCATCATCCCTTCATTTCTGTTCGTGGCCAAAAACCATCGGAGCGGCATAACTAAGCTTCCTCGAAAAGAACTCGGCCACGCGGAACCAAGTTGCTGACTTGACTTTCCTGAGGTAGGTATGGAGCACCAAATGAGTGGAAAAGAGAAATAAAAGGAGAACATGACTGCTCCTGAGGGGTCCGAGTTTTTATTAGAGATCTAAGGGAGAGCCCAGGTAGAGATGTTGGGAAGAGTCCAAAGTAAACAAGACCAGAACGGGGCTCTGTGGGGAGATGGGGAGGTGAGAGGGAAGCACCAGAAGCCAAGAGACCAGGAGTGGGCAAACCAAGAGACCAAAAGTGCTAGAGACCAAAATGGCAGTTCTTAGCCAAAAAGGTTGGGATATATCTGGAAGAGCAGCTGTGGGGAGGGCAGCCCTGCCCAGACCCTGGGCTAGAGAAGTTTAGGGTAGGGGGTGGGATGTCCAGCCATGAGGACCCTGTACCAGATAGGGACTGAGGGATGCTGGGAGAACCTGGCGGCCAGCGTCAGCTTCGATATAATAGGCATTTCAGTCTTTTGTCCTGGGTTTGAGACCCAACAGCTCTAAGTGAAGATTTACTCTATAACTAGGATGAGGCCATCTTCCACTGAGCTACATGGAAAAGGACATCTGAACAAAGCCATGGTTTTGGCACCGTGGGCAATGGGGTCTGAATGCTGTATATAATGATGGCGTCATCTCCAGATCCCAGCAGCCGCAGGTAGACTAATTGTAGCTGGCTCCTAACTAGTTTCTGCTCCCTGGTTTTAGTTCCATTTTTGTAGGAACTTGTAAGAAGGTCAGCAGCGTCCTGAAACACATTTCTGTCCTCATACCGACTTTCTTGGTCGGGGAGCCTAGCGGTTACATTGACTGAAAGACAAAGCCTGAATACCATCACGTCTCTGTTCAAAATCCCTACAACTCAACTCCAGCCTAGCCTTCATTTTTTCTTCTTCGCTTTTTACTCTTTCTTTTTCAAGACAGGGTTTCTCTGTGTAGCCTTGGCTGTCCTAGGCTTGCTTTGTAAACCAGGCTGGCCTCAAACTCACAGAGCTCTGCCAGCCTCTGCCCACACCCCCAAGTGCTAAGATTACAGGCATGCACCACTGTGCCTGGCTCCTTTTTTATAACAGCAGCATACACACACACACACACACACACACACACACACACACACACACACACACAGTGGCAGCTTGGGGTCACTGTAACAAAAATATCGAGAGGTAATCAATCAACATAAACGGAATACTTACTTTGTTTCACAGTTGCAGAGATTTTGCTCTCAGAGTAATTGGCTAATTGTTTCTGGGCCTGCGGTGAGAAACAACATTGTAGCAGAAGGCATGATGTTGGAAAGCTGCTTGCTCTGTGCTGACTAGGAGGGAGAGCAGAAAAGAAAGGATAAAATATGCCCTTTAGAGGAATAGCTCCAGTGCGGTGCTTCCTCCAAATAGCCCCCCCTTCTACATTTTACTCAATAGCCCAGCAAATATAGACAAAGCTTTCAATAGACGAGCCTTTGAAGGGACTAGGCCTGAAGTCTAACTACAGAACTGTTATTACCAGCAAAGCATGTGTGCCACTACCATATCCTTGGGGTTTTTGTACCAGGATGGGCAGGTGACTCATGGCACAAATTGTTCTTTGTAAGGTCATCAATTAGATCAATCAACTGATTCCTAGATGAGAGCTTTCTCTGGGGCTCTTTCTTACCACTTCAGCTATGCTATCCGAATCTATTTTGCTAAGTATGACAAAAGGCTTACTGCCTACCATGCTAATCAGGCGACTCATTAATCTGGGTTTTTCATCCTTGCCACCAGGCATCCACCCTACTCATGAACTTATCTCTGATCCCTTTCCCTTCTAAAAACATGAATAAACTCACAGGTAGCTATTAAGATTATAGAGAGGCCTCCTATACCAAATGCTGATTGAGGAACAATGTGTTGGGTACCATAAACCCTCCAAGCCAAATGTCAAAGCATTTCCCAAAGTCCTTGAAAACACAAACAAAACACAAAAGACTAAAGTTTGATTATTTGTATAGCTTATTTATTTTCATTTTGTTTGGTTTTCTTCTTTTTAAGATTTGCTTATTTACTTTATTTTCTTATTTGTTTATTTCATGTACACCAGACAGAAGAGGGAATCAGATTCCATTACAGACAGTTGTGAGCCACCATGTGGTTGCTGGGGATTGAACTCAGGATCTCTGGAAGAGCAGTCAGTGCTCTTAACCACTGAGCCATCTCTCCAGCCCTGTATAGCTTATTTTAAAAACCTGTATAACCTAAGATCAAAAACTCAATTGACAAAAAATACTGGCGAGGATGTGGAGAAAGGGTAAACCTCCTCCATTGCTGGTGGGAGTACAAACTTGTACAACCACTTTGGAAATCAATCTGGTGCTCTCTCAGAAAACTGGGAATAGCCATACCTCAAGACCCAGCTATACCACTCCTGAGCATACACCTGAAAGATGCTCCACCATACATTTGTTCAGCCATGTTCATAGCAGCTTTATTCATAATAGCAAGAAACTGGAAGCAACCTAGATGTCCCTCAACTGAAGAATAGATAAAGTGTGGTACATTTACACAATGGAATACTACTCCGCCATGAAAAACAAGGAAATCATGAAATTTGCAGGCAAGTGGATGGAACTAGAAAAGATCATCCTGAGTGAGGTAAAACAGACCTAGAAAGACACACATGGTATATATACACTCACTTATAAGCAGATTTTATTCATATAGTACAGGATAGACGTACTATAATGCACAATCGACAAGAAGATAAGCCCAATGGGCATCTTAGGCTTCATGTGGGCCACTAGTTAGGGGAGTGGGGGATATCTCAGACAAAGACTATGTTGCCTGCTTTTTTTTTTTTTTAATCACTTCCCCCTGATGGGACTTCCCTACCAGGCCACAGAGGAGGAGGAAGAACTCAGTCTTCATGTGAATAGATGAGCTTGGTGTCTGGGTAGAGGGCTCCTCTCTTCTGAGGAATAGCAGAGAGGGAGGGTGGGACTGGGAGGAGAGGAGGGAGCAGCCTGTGACTGAGATGTAAATTGAATAAATAAATAAATAAATAAAAAATAACAAAAAGAAAAGAAAAAACCACAAACAAACCTTGCATCATCAAACAATGTAACAAAACTCTAAAAGAGAATAGTGGAATGATCATGAACTAGAATTAGATCTGATTTGAAATACATCTATGCTACTGCTTATTTATCTAAGCTCGGATGTTATTTAACCTGTGTCTTAATTTCCTCATGTATGTCTTGGGGCCAATGATAGCATTTAGCTAGAAGAGTTACTAGGGTAATTACACGAATGAGTACATGTAAGAACATTGATTAGAGTAAATATAAATTGGTAAAACAATATGTATGTTCTGTGTTAGACATGAAATAAAATCCACATCAGCAAACAGAGCCAATACACCCACCTAGAGAAGCAATGTGCTCTGGACACAGGTGAACAAAGAGTCCTGTCACTTAAACACTTGGTTCTCTGTGGAGTGCTCTATATAACTGTTTGGACTGAATGCATAGGAAATCTCAGCAGAAGATTTCTACAAGGTTTGGAAGCGGCACACAGAATTTCATCACATTGCATTGGTTGATGGTCACATGCTGTGTACAGGATGATCCTCTGAGCCAAACTGCCCATCTTCCTGAGTCCAGCTGTTCCTACCTACACAAGATCACCACAGTTGGTTTGTTGACTGTTGACAATCCCCCCACAGAAGGAGGGGCGGGAAGGGTCAAGAGATTTTCACTTGCGCCTCAGCCTCACCTCCCAATAAATTGGGTGCAATTCTGTATTAATTGCTCATGGCCTCAGGATAGAGGCTGGGTAGGGGGGGGCCTCCATCCTCTGGTCATGGGGAAGTCATACAAACTGGACTCACAGGTTTCCCTGTGGCTGCTTAAAGACACCTCCAGGCCCTACCTCCCCCCCTCACTCATTGCTCTGTTATTTCCTTTGTATCTGTTTGTTGTCGGGAGCTTAGAAAAAGCTTAGAAAGATGTTTGTGTCTCCTCGAAAAGGAACGTTAGCAACACCTAGCAGACCCTCATTACAAGGGAAGCTGAAAATTAGTCTAGTTGCCCAAGAGAAAGTGGCACATGGATGAAAAGTGAGGGCAAGGTGGGTACCAGAACTGATGGCTGCTCAGTATCTCTGTAAAACCTACAGTAAGTGGCAATGCTTATAGAATTTAGGCTATACTGAGTCTTTTTTCAGTTGCTTAATACGTTTTTAAACATTTTTAAAGTTTTATCTTATGGGAATGAGTATTTCTAGAATGGATTTCTGTTTGCAAGTGCCTATAGGAGCCCCAGGGACTAGAGTTACAGAAGGGTATGAGCCACATTGTGTATGATGTGAATTGAATCTGAGTCCTCCGGAGGAGCAGTCTGTGCTCTTAACTGCCAAGCCATCTCTGCAGCCTCAAACGTTGTTTTAAAAACTATTTTTTTCTCTATTGTCTAGGACTACTAGTGAAGGATTCTTCATTCCATTGCTTTGTTCTGTTTAAGGTCACTAGGAAATTTTTCTTTTGGATCTTAAAACCAAAACACCAGTGTTTCCTTGTGTGATGCATTGCTTTACTTTGGCCCTAAATCTTGGAAATATCATCAGGATTGGCTTAGAAAGACTAGAAGTAACTAGAAGTAATTCATTCTTTCATTCAAGTAACATTTATGGGACATTTGCTAGATGTCAAGCTTCCAACACGATACTGAGAACAAAGAAGGAATATCCCGGGAGATCAAAGAATAAGGCTCCTCCTCTCCCGGAATTCCTTCACGTTCTAGGTGAGAGATGAATGTGCAGAGAACATAAAAAAATGAACAACCATCTCAGCGCAGAATGCTAACCAAGGAGGGTCCTCGCTGATGGGGAGCAGAGTTGGGAGCTAACTTTAAATAGGATGAAAGGGGCAGGGTTTCTTGAAAAAAGACACATTAAATGGGCTTTCTATTTAAAAACCTGATGAAGCCCTAGCCAGAAGTACAGTGTTTATCAAAACACTAGGAAAGTTGAGTTTATCAAGTTCATGGAAAGGGGGTGTGAAGCCGGACAGTGATGAGCACGGTTGTGAGACACACAAGGTGAGAGTGTGAAGCTGCCATTCAGCTCCCCAGGGCAGATAGGACCAGTCTGTTCTGTTCTCAGTGCAACGGGAAGTGTTTGAAGGTTTCTGTGTGGGTGCGGTTATCAACAGGACAGTGAGATCGGTTCTGCTACGGAGGAAGCATTTCGTAGCCATGGAAGCCAGGGCTAGCTAGTGATGTGGGTCACAGCTTGGGAAAAGCTAGCAAAAGGGAGCAAGCTTGGTGGGCCCTTGGATCCTGACCGTGAGCTTGTCCTTCTGGTATGTTCCCAGAGAAAGAAGGAGGTTTGCTTCAGACTCACGGTTTTTATTTCTCTCTGCCCTCTGGCCCTGCTTCTGGGCTACACTCCGTCACTGACATAGACCCTTGTCCACATATGTCCTTTCTGAATCCTAAAACAGTGTCCATTGTTTGCTCCGAAAGTGATAACAATTTCATGATATAGCCTGGAAAGCCATGGTCATGTTTCTGGGGGAGTGGACCCAAAGATTTAAACTGTAAAGACAATTGGAACCGTGAAGAAAATGGTTCCATAAATCCTAAATTGCCATAAAATACAGATGAATGTAGATCGTGGAGCCAAGGAAAAAAATTCTTAGTTGATACTTCCTTAGATCATGTGAAAGGGAGGCAGTGGGAAAGTCTGTGGGAGAGGTTTGGGAAAGCTCAGGTTTGGTGATTATGAAACCATGAACTGAGGGCGAGCGTGGAGAGGTGAGGTAAGACAGGAGGCTACTTCCTCAAATGAAGAGACGATTCTGAGAATGCTCTGGTTTGAACTTCAGGTTACTGGAAATGGAAATTACACGCGTATGCGTGTGCACGAAGCATGCACACCTATCAGAAAGAGGAGGTACCAAATACCTCTTTTTTTTTTTTTTCACTTAAAATACCATGTCTGGCCAATAAAAATCTCTTGATAGAGAAAGGGGCTGTTGGCCAGCAGTGTGAGCATGGTCGGGGAATGAATACCTGGCAGTTGTGCCTGTAAGGGAAGAGTCCGTCCATGGCCCAGCTCTAGAACAGGCCTCCCTCAAGCTATGCCTGCCCAGTCTCCCTGTCCATTGCATCGGAGCTTTCTGACTTTCTCCTTTGGTCACCTTCCTGTGTCTTCATTTTGTATGAAGTCATACTTTTATCTGTCCTTTGAAAATCATCATACATTTGTACAATGTGCCTCACTCCCCTGTGCACCCCGCTCTGTCTCCTCCCCAACTTTGTTGTTGCTATTAACCCTAAGTTTAATCAGTGCTGCCCATGAAGACGTGTCGTGAAGCCATCACCCATTTTGCTCTGGGTGCTCTACCTTCAGCCGTGTGACAAAAGGAGAGTGGCCCTCTCTCAGCTCATTCACCAAAGGTGGCATTTTGACAGGCTTGCTCTTGTGTAGGTATTATACAGGTAACCACGACTACTGTTGTTGTCTTTAAGACATGATCTTACACTATAGTTGAGGCTGGCCTGAACTTACTACATATATCACAGGCTGGTCTTGAGCTATCAACAATTGGATCTTACAGTATAGATGAGGCTGGCCTAGAACTTACTACATATTCCAAGCTGAGCTTGAACTATCAACAATCCTTTAGTCTCAGCCTCCCAAGTGCTAGGTAACAATCATGAGCCATCATAACTAGCTTCTCTTCATTCTTAGCTCATCAAATCAAGGGCTATCTTAAAAGGTCCCTGACTCTTACATATCTCATTTGATCCAAAAATTTTTTTTCTGAGTAATGAGGTCATAGCATGAACTTGGGCTTCTGTTCTAAAATGCTTATTAAATCAGATTACTTTCTTTCACTAGTAAAAAATTAAATTTGTGCAAACAGATTTTTGTGTATGTGACGCAGAGAACATGCATCTGCAGGAGAAATGAGCAGTGTATATCTCCTGGTCATGAAGCAGCTCACCTGTGAAGAGAGGGAAGCAGAAAGGAAAGGAAGTAGAGGTGACACGGAATGAAAGCAAAGATGGCCTTTCTACAATCCTGCCCTTGACACCTGAATGTCAGGTAACACTACAAATCTACTTGGCTGTCACATTTCCCTCTGTTTCTCTCCCAGACCAGGTGGGCGCCACTCAATCCTTTCACTTGAGCAGCTTTTGGGAATGGTGGTTGCTTTTTGCCGTTTGTTCATTTGTTTGTTTGCTTGTTTGTTTTGTTTTCGTAGACCCCCACCTGCTGAGGCCTGGTATATGCATTCACTACTATTCCAGGAAGGTTTTTGTTTGTTTGTTTGTTTGTTTTGGTCACTTTTGAGGTTTCACTTGAAGCATCCTGCTGAACATTAGCTCTTCTTGAGTTGCCTGGACTGCTCTGTTCTCCTAGGAGGACCTGGATGAAGAGAACATCATAGATAGCATTATGGCCAACATTGTCCTAACAATGAAGAGAAGCAATGATTAGCAGAAGATACCCAGAGCTAGGTGTTCTTTCATTCATTGTGCAGCCTTCAACAGTCTGCTCATCGGGCATCAGTTCCCCCACTTATAAAACGAGATCGATGAGGGTGCCTATGTCTCTGGGTTGAGGGAGCGAAGCGGTGGATATGCCCAAAGCAGTTGGTGCTGTCTGGCAGTGTTTACAGCTCTACAGAGCTTAACCTGTGTTTCTGATTCTCTCCTTTGGAATGACAGCAAGTGGGGACTGGTGACACTACAGCTCTGTGATGGGATGGGTGATGTTCGGGAAACCAGGCGGGAGGTAGGAGGAAGATGGGGAAGACAAGCTGACCTTTGGTTTTCTGGAGGAAATGGGGAAGCAGTCTGACCTTTGGTATGAGGGTCTAGGCATTTCATCCTCTTCCCCACCTGTGCGAAGAGCCAGGCCAAGCTGACCAGGCCTCCCTACAGTCATTCTACAGCCATACCCTCCCTGGTTGACCTTATCTTTTTCTACTCTCTAGCCCAGAGAACCCAATGCAGCTCCCAGCCACCTAACATCCTGTCTTTGTTTGCTACAGATGCTTAAGGTCACCACCAGGAAATAAGGAGAGTTTGGTGTCTGGAGAAACTCATCCCAAGCTTGGTTGGGGTAAAAAAAAAATACCCTGGGCATTGAACCCTTCAAAGGTTCCTCAAAAATTGCATGACATTTTTCAGCCAATTAAACTTCCCTAACCTCTTCTTAGAAAAGGCAGAAATTCAGAGAATAATTGTAGGGCACTAGAGGCTGGCAAGATCAGTAGATTCTCCCCTCTCAGCCTTAAAAAGCTTCCACCTTATTAAGGACATGTTCAGAATCCATGGGCAGGAGCAGCCTGCAAACATTTACTCACCCACAAACTGGCCATCAGCCTGCCGGCCTTCCCATAGTTACATCCTGAGGGAGCAACCACAGCCTCACCAGCTCAGCACACCAGCTGCCAAGTCAGTCTGTTTTCACACATATCACCTAGACACACAGCCTGTCCGGATGGAGATGGCAAGGATTCAGGGCCAGTTGTGTAGTGCTTTTGAACTGCTGTTGTTTTTTTAGGCACCGTGTCAGAAGCAAGCCAAATGGTCATGACTTGTAGCGGCCTAAATAAATTATGGTTTTCCCAGACAAGAAAAACCCTGTCAGTCTCTACAAATACTTGTAGGGTCTGTATCAACTGATATATGTAGCCACACTTTTAAAAACTATTTTATTTATGTTTCTTATGCCTCTTCTTCCCTTTACCACCCCAATTCCTTCCGACAACAGGTAAGAGAGGAAGATTAGTGGGGAGAAAGTGTGTGGTTTTCCTCATCTACTTCAGGCTGTTTAGGATTGTCGGATTCTTTGGGGGCAAGTCCAGCCTTTGTTTCAGGATATCTCCAACTTCTCATCCAAGTGCATCAACAGCAACTAGGAGAAGAGGGGGGTTAGGAGGATGGACACCAGCAGCACTCTCCTTCCTTGGAGCCCCCTCTTCAATTCCTGGGCTCTGGCATTTATTCTCTCTCCTGAGTCCTCACATTTAAACTATCTGCAGCTGGCAAAGATCCTGTCTCAGGGCCCGCCTGAGGCAAATAGTCTGCTGCTGTGGGCAATCTGAATCAGTCCCACATCCCACACTGGGACCAAAACAAAACCATGTTTAAATATCACAATACAAAATTTCCACAACAGATATGTGTATTTGTTACTGGTTCACTAAAGTGCCTTTTGACATAATGGCTCTTGTTTAGAAGGACATTTCTATGGCTGTGTCCACATAGGCACAAGGCGCCTGCCAACTACGCCTGCCAAAAGCCAGAGAGCAATTACGTGGAGGTTTACTCTCTACTATCTTCTTTATCATTTCCTTTTTTGTATCTTAAAATATTTTTTTTTACAGTGATTCATTGTATTATTTCGTGCCCAGGGGGAGAAAAAAACTTAAAATTTTAAATCTGAGTTAAGTGAATGAACTAAATCACTCATATTGGAGAGATAGGACCTGGGTCGGTTGCCCCATCAGACTAGAACAGCTTAAAATATAGAGTACTTGGGTGCCAGCCAGCCCTATCCTGATCAACCCTGTCCGGGATCGCCTCAATTTTTCTGTACAGGAGCCCCAGGAAGCAAGTCTTCTGTGATTCTCGTTTGACAAATAATAAAATGGGCACTTAGAGCAGAAGTTTGTCTAACATCTCTGGCTGATAAGGAGCGAAACATAGCTCCATCCGGTTAGAGGCCTGCTCCCAAAGCAACCGCCCCAGCTCTGTCCATTCACCTGTTCTACTGCGTAGGCCATGGAAGGGACTGAGGGCTGAGCAGGAGCTAGGGTCACGGGGTGGGGAGAAGGCAGAAGCGGAGGCTGTGGATTCGAGCTGCTGTTCCCAGGGGCTCTTGGGGGCCCGCAGACCACCTCTTTCCTGAGTTTCTCCCATCTGTGTTTCCTCTTTTAGTAACGGAGGGCATCTTCTTAGGCGTTCCATTTAGAACTAATTAGCCGCAGCAGGTACCCACCTAGCAGCTCTCCGTGTTATGCCTCTCTGCTTTCCGTACTGTCTCCACTAACACCTTGTTACAGGCCAAGATGTAGGGAGCCAAGGAAGCCCCACGTGAGTGAAGTCCTGAGTGAGTGTCTGTTTTAGCATGGGCGTGGTCTTGTCAACGTCTCCAAGACCAGTTGGCCTATCGGAAACTGGCAAAGCTTTCCTTGGGAGTCTAGATATTAGTGTGTGTGGACAGCTGATCTGTGTGTACGATAGCTGGCCACTGCGGCTTCCTCTTCTCCGATGAGGACCTCCAGGGACCTCCAGGGACCAGCCTGGGACCTCCCACAGACCAGCTGGCCCCTCCCCCTGCGCTGTACCGAATAAACGCGCTGAGGTTCGGGCTACTGGTGGTGCTGGATTAGAGGACCCCACCTGATCCCAGGTGTGTCTGTACTTTCTTCATCCCCTCACTACCCCTAGCAGGGTTCTGGGACCCAAGCAGAGTCCGGCTCCACACCGAGAGACACAGACTCCAGGGTGCTCACGTAGGCAAGTTGTCCAAGTAGGCCGGAAGCTAAGCATTCCCTGTCCCTCACCACGCTGCGATAATTCTCTTCATTTGTCGTTCTCCTATTGGGCGCATGCCCCTGAGGCTGACACAGTGCCTCATGAAAGCCCGTATCCCCAGTCTCTGGAAAAACAGCATTCAGTAAATGAGCATCCGCTGTTGAAAAAATAATTGGAAGTTACTCTCAAGAAGCCTCGCAGTTATGGGATAGGCGGTAAAGCGGCATTTGTGGATTAGCTTGTTGGCTTTTTCAACTTTCCGTTTTCTACTTAGTCAGTGCAGAGTTCTGACACCACAGAGTTACTGATTTTTAACATGTCACTTAATCCAGAGGGGCCAGTAGGCCCTACTTTACTAGATTCTCAAGGGAAGAAATTGTAGGTATTCTGTGTACGTTATAAGCTATAATTCACAAAGCTCTGTCTTGTGGGCCAGAGCTTTGAGCCATCAGGACACACAGCTAGAAAGAGTGGTAGACACTGGCTTCTGCCAGGAGCTAGCCTCTCTGATTTCCCCCACTGCTCCCTCTAGAGTTGCTGTAGCTCTGAAGAACAGGTCTGCTATAACTCTGCAGCCCACACTTTGCATTTAAATACCATCCCCCTCCTCCACTGGTTTTTTGGAGATTACCTCGAGAGCTTTTCTTGGAAAGAAGACAGGCGTGAGCTGCCTTTGAGAAGGGCAAAACCTATCCTGTAACCTCACCATCCTTTCCTCCCTCTGAATCACTTAATGATTTCTGGCAGTGGGCGCCAATCGCACGGATTCCCTGGTGCTGGTGCCGACTGCTCCAGAACCACCTGAGAGCTTTTGAGAAACGCAGAGATTCCAGAATCCCAGCCAGGGTGTCTGGGTAGTACCCAGGCACCTCTGTGCATTCCAAGTCCCCTGGGGGATTCTGGTGAGCGACCAAAAGCCATGGACTTGAACCACTTGAGGAACCACTGACTTGACACTTCAGCATGACTCAGCTGTCCCCTCGTCTACCTTTGCATTTGAAGAAGTAGATCATCACTTCACTTTTTCCCCCAGACTGAAACCTGAGTCACTCTGAGAATCTGATTCCATTCACCTGAGCTAACTAAACGCCTCATCTGCTTGGCCCAAGCCCTTTGCCCACTTCCAGGTCTAAAGGCTAAGGGATACTGGTCCTGGCATCAGGAACTATATTCCCTTTTTAGTCTGGTCTCCTGAACGTATCATAGCTCTGGGGGGAGGAAGCCCTGGGGAGACTGGCTGGTCCTGAGGGTCCTTCAGTGCCCAGTTGTTGGGGCCTTCACCAGACTGTCTCATTCTTGAAGTCTTTCTCTTCCTCTTGCTGGCCCTGCAAGTGAAGTTAGGCCTCCCTCGGCATGGTGCAGGCGGCTGGGGGCTTTCCTGCTCCTCTGTCTGATCCAACCCGGAGCTGCTTGAATAAAAATTCATAAATACATATAAGCACCCATACAAAGCCGAGACTTCAACCACAACCCAGGCTGTGGAAGGCATCAGGGCCAGCGCCAGGGCTCTCGCCAGGCCAGTCTTTCTTTCTTATCTGCTTCTGCTGCTTTAGTCTCTCAAATGCAAATGGGTGAAGGAGGAGAAGATGTGCTCATTTGCGAGAGGCACTAAGGGACACAGTAGGCACAGGGGTTGCGTCCTGGTCCTTCTTACCCTGTAATCCCCAATTTGAGGCGACTCGAGTCACTGAAATGTCTTGTTTTTAAAGTTGCCACCAGCAGTCTGTCAAACTCTCCTAACCTGTTGGGTAGAGACCTCCACCACATCCCCAGCCTGAGCTCTTCATCTCCAGGCTACTTGTTATAACTCAATCCGGTCTCATGGTTTCTATCAGCCCTTGAGATATTAATTCGCACACCCGTGAAGAGGTTGCCCACGCGAATGGTTTTGCTGTCGGGCACAGAATAGTGTGACCTCTATACTACAATCAAAACGCGAACATTTTGATCCAATAATGAAGAGCCATGAGCCATTGAGCAGTCTCCCTGGTGCTTTTCCACTCTAAGTAGTCGTTCATCAATCTCTGCCTCTACGTGTCTCTGCTCCGGATGCTTCATAGGTACGGGATTACATAACACATCGTGGTCTTCAGTCCCCGGCGTCTTTGTCACAGTCTGCTTTCAAGGTGCATCTGTATCACCCTGGATCATTTCATCGCATCACATGTCATTATGTCATTTATTCCGAGGACGGGATTACACTCCATTGCCTGCAGCACTGTGTTTTAGCAGTGTTTCTGGGTATTTAGGTTGTTTCCACTTCGGGACCATGATGAATAATGCTGCTCTGGACACTGACGTAGAGTGTGTGCGGACGTATGTTTTCACTTCTCTTGTCATGTATACATTGCCACGGTGGAACGCTAGGTCATGCTGGAACCCTGCGCTACGATTTGAGGAACCGACGGAGTCAGCCCCATTTAGAATTCCAATCCTGTATCTTTTCTGCTCACGCCTTCTCCCACAGCAAGCTAAGCCTCTAGCTTTCCTGCCTTGGAGCAGGAGACGAGCATCTTAGTCTGGTTCTACCCACGGTCGGTCAGGGGCCTGAGAGCCCCGTCTTCCTGTGCCATAGGTGTCCCTCTCTTATTCATGGTTGCAGTAGGTGTTGGGTCCAGGCAAAGGTGTTCCCATTTTCTTCACCTGTAGGAACAACTCCATCACCCTTTACAAGCATGGAAGGGTGGTGAGCCTCCCGCCCTCAGGAGCTTCAGGCAGCAAGCCTTTGTAGTTAGTTCGCTGGCAAACTTTGGGGTCTTTTCCTCTGTCCAGGAATGAGGGGAAAGAGTCCCTTTAGGCTCCTGGACACTTCTGTTGCCCCTGCTTCTGAGACACACTCTGGTGGAGGCAGGTCTGATTTAAATTTGACAATTATGAGTTCGGTAGCTCACCTTTTAGCTGGGCGCCCTCGCCTTATTTAGTCTCTGTTCACAGGGCAGACGGGGTGGAGTTGGAACAGGAAGGCACTTCCTTTGTGCCTTGCGCCAACCCAGCCACTTGTGAGAAGCTCCCTTTACTTTTAGAGCCCTTGTCAGTGACTGAGCCAAACCTGACTTTGGTCCTGAAACGAACATCTCAGCTGCTCTGGGCAGAACTTCAATCTATACCCTTCTCTCCTTCGCCTCAAAACCAGGCCTCTCTCAGTCAAGGCCTGATGGAATTCCAAGCCAGTGTGCATCCGGAAACTGACCAGCCTCTGGTTCCTGGGCTGTAATACAAGAGGCCAGTTTCCAGGCAGATTTTCCGGTGTGAGCCTCTGTATTCTTGTCCCCAGCTCCATGTGACCCACATGTCTCCATTTTCGTGAGCTGGCTAGCCCTCGTTCCCTTTTACCAGGTTCTAGATAAACCCACATCCGAATCTTCCTTCTGGACTTTAGGAAAGGTGAGAAGATTAGTTCTAGAGTAGCTGTTGGCTCCTCACAGGTCTCACGGCTTCTGTAGCTCTTGCAGAACAATTCATGCAAAAAATGCAGGTACAAAAGACCGACAAAATCTTGGCCAAAAAAATCTGGCACAAAGTATGTGAGCGAAGACTAGGCAAAAAGTTGGGGCACTGAAGGCAGGTGAAAAATCCTGGGTGAAAATAATGGTTGAAAATATTTGGCAAAAGGAATGGGCCAAAAATCCAGGAGAAAAGTTCAGACAAAACATTTGAGCAAAAACAAAAATTGGGAATGTAATCAAGGTGAAAAGAGCAGCATAGAGCCAGGGGAAAATCCTGGGACAAATTACAAATGAAAGGACTGGGCAAAAAAGTAGGCCCAAGAAGCCAATTGAAAAATCCAGGCATAAAAACCATAATCAAAGGCTGGGTAAATATCTCAGGCTCAGGGGCTGGAGAGATGGCTCAGTGGTTAAGAGCACTGTCTGGTCTTCCCAAGGACCCAGGTTCAACTCCCAGTACCCACATTGCAGTGCCCAACTGTCTGTAACTCCAGTTCAAAGTAGTCTGACACCCTCAAACCAATGCACATAAAATAAAATTAAATAAATTATTAAAAAAAAATCTCAGGCTCTGAAACTTGATAAAAAGTCCTGGTAAAAATGCTGGGATAAAATGCCAGGCAAAAAGACCTGGCAAAAATCCAGGTGAAAAAATCCAGGCAAAAAACATGGAGAACAACAAAAAAGCCCAGATCAAATGCCAGGCAAAAGCCCAGGTTCAAGGAATGGTGAAATGTACTGGTAAAAATGCAGTGTTAAAATTCTGGGTGAAAGGGGGTTGGAGAGATGGTTCAGTGGATAAGAGCAAGGTCTGTTCTTCCAAAGGACCCAGGTTCAACTCCCACATGGCACCTCACAACAGTCTGCAAATGCCAATTCTGGTGATCTGACACTTTCACACTAATGCACATGAAATGAATTATTATTAAAAAAAATTCTGGGTGAAAAATAGAGGTGAGAAAAGCTGGGAGCAAAGGCCTGAAGAGATGACTCAGAGGTTAAGAACACTGGTCCTAAGTTTGATTCCCAGCAACCACATGGTGGCTCATAACCATCTATAATGAGATCTGATGCCCTCTTCTGTGTGTAGGCATACATGCAGGCAGAATGCTGTATAAATAATAAATAAATAAATATTTTTTTTAAAAAAGAAAGAAGAAGAAGAAGAAAAAGAAGAAGAAGAAGAGAAAAGTCCAGATGCAAAAGCTAATTGAAAAATCCTGTTTTTCTTTCTTTTTTTTTTTTTTAAAGCAGAATGAAGAGTCAGAGTGAAAAGATTGGGGAGGGGGTGGGTTGAAAAAAATCTAGAAGAAAAATCTGGGTAAGGAAAAAAAATGCCAAAGCAATTGACAGAAGCAAAGGCAAAGAGAAAAGTGCACACATAAGGACCAGGTGAAATTTTCTGGTAAAAATGTTGGGTGAAAAGGCCAGTCCAATAATCAAGGCCAAAAATGTAGGCCACAAATATGGGCAAAAGCCAAAATATGAAAAAAGCCTTTGTACCAACTGTAGGTGAAAAAACAAAACAAAACAAAACAAAACAAAACAAAACAAAACAAAACAAAATGGGGCATGTAAAGATCAGGATGAAAATCCAGGAGAAAAATTCAAATGAAAAATACAGACAGAAAACTAGGAGAACAGGCCAGGTGAAAATTCAGGGTAGATGGCATTTGGAAAATTCTGATGAAAATCCTTAGAAAATGTTTGATGAAAAGGGTGTGGCAAAAAGAAAAAAATATATATATATATATGCCAAAAAGGCAAAAAATATGGAGACAAAACTTGGGAGAATAATCTCTTTAAATAGACAAGCACAAAGCTAAGTGAATCAAAAACTGTCAAATATTAGAATGGTAAGACTGGGTGAAGACGTTGGATCAAACAACAAGTAGAAAACTCATTCAAAAAAACAAAACAAAACAAAACAAAACAACAACACAAAACACAGGCAGAAAATTTGGGAGCAAAGGCTAGTCAGAAAGCCCAGGTTTAGAATCTTGGTTTAAAAAAAAAATTAAAATGCTAGGTTTAAATGGTAGGTAAAGTTTCTTAGACAAAAATCTGGGTTATAAATTCAGGCCAAAAATAAGGCAGAACTGCTAGGAACAGAATCTAGACAAAACATCCAGCACTAAGTACAGTTCAAAAATACTGGTAAAAAGGCAGGGTTCAAAGTACAAAATAAAAGCCGGGCACAGAGAAAAAGAGAAAAGCCTGAGCACACAGTTGGGTGAAAATATACTGGGAAAATTGCAGAGTCAACATGCTGAGCAAAAATATTGGGCCAAAATTAAGGGAGAAGTACATTTGTAGGAGGGTATGCGTATGTTTTTCCTTTCACCCCCAGGCTGCTGGAATAATGACTCATGAGACTCAAAAAAATATATTTACAAATACCTAGGTCATGTAGCTAGGCTCTTCTCTGACTAGCTCATAACTTAAAATACCCATTTTCACTAATCTACATTCTGTCACGTGGCTGATTACCTCTGCTCAGGTACCATGTATCTGTCCTCACATCTTCCCAAGCCCATCTCCCATGCCTGGCTCTATCCTAGAATCCTCTCTGCCTGCTGGATGTCCCAGCTTTTATTCTATCCTTTCCTATAAGCCATAGATTTTTTAATTGACAGGCAATGCGTCCATACAATATTCAAGATATTTTCTATACATACTTTTTTTTTTCTCATTCTCACACTATGTGCTTTCTCCCTTAGGCCAACCAGGTTAGGCAGTGCTGATTTCAGATTAGCTATAATCGTGCTGACTTAGCACCTGCTGTGTGACAAACACCATTCTGGGTGGCTGACATAAACATTTCACACTGTGACATGTTTGTTAGGTGGCATCAGGTTTTGTACACTGAACAGCATTTTCATGACAGTGCATTTAGAATAAAATTTTTTAGGGAAGGGCAGACATGGGTGTGACATAGCCTCTCTCTGTTCTGTACTAACCTGAGAAATGATATAATCACTCTTCAGCTTTTCTCTGTACAGAATGGAAGCTCATGGCAAATTTTGTATACCGATGAGATTATTATTATCATCATATTGTAATGGCATATTTTCTGACCTAATTTATTGTTTTCCATTGCCAAGTATCCATACAATGTTAGAGGGAGTCTGATCTCTCTCTCTCTCTGCCTGTCAGAGGCCTTTGGGAACAAATCGAAGAGCTTATGAGTGTTTCTAATTTAACAGTTTTTGCACTTGTGTGTATTTTATTAAATAATTAAAAACATAGGGGCCCTTTGCTAAGTTCTTAAAATGTTTTCCTGTTTTTGTTCAGCATCTAATCATAATCTCCATTATTGTTCTTTTAAAGTTATTTCTACATTTTTAAAAGAGTAGTTTGTGTTCATAGCAGGCAGAAAATACAATATAAGGTGGGGAAAAGAGCTGCCGCAAACTGCAAAGCCACCTTTGCGTCCCCTACCCCCAGAAATGCTCCGTGGAGGCTTCAGTATCTGCTCCTCTGACATTTTTTTCTGGAAATATAGATCTACAAGTAGGCCAGCAGCTTGAGTTGCTTTGGCTGCATTGTAAAGACACCTGGGCTTTCCATGCTTCAGACTAGGACAGAAAAGACTGGGGCAAGTTCAGGAGGCACAAACAGTGGTTTACAACTGTTTCGCTCCTGTGGGGTGGGCTGAGGACTCCACAGATACTAATCACCCGGAGCCACTCAGAGAGTGTGCATCTGAGAGCCATGAGTGGAAGGTGGACTGTAGAGGATCATCTTTATTATGATACCTGCCCCCTTTCTTTTTGTAGTTGAGGCAACCACCCCTTTTTGTAATCTTTTCTTCTTGCTCAAGGGAGTGAGTAAATTTTTTTTTTTAATGTTTAGAAAGCATGTAAACAAGTATGAAGGAAAAGCCCTGAAAAACAGGTGTCAGAGTCAGGGAGGAACAAGCAGAGAGCAAGAAAACCCATGACCTGTCTGAGCTTTGAAAACCTAAATCTCTGCCCAAAGTTTGGCTATGAGTCTCAGCATCTGCTTCGATACTCTACTGGGTAGAGCCTTTCAGAGGCCTTCTGTGGTGACTCATGTCCTGTTCCCTGTTTTCTCCCTCTTCTGATGTTTGTCCTCTTTGTCTTTCCGAGCAAGGATTGATCATCTTACCCAGGGTCCTCCTTCTTGTTTAGCTTCCTTAGGTGTACAGATTTTAGTATGTTTATTCTATATCATATGTCTAATATCCAACTTATAAGTGAGTATATACCACGTGTGTCTTTCTGCTTCTGGAATACCTCACTCAGGATGACCTTTTCTAGAGGGTCTTTTCTGAGACTGATGCTCCAACCAAGGACCATGCATAGAGATAACTTAGAACCCCTGCACAGATGTAGCCCTTGGCAGCTCCGTCTCCAAATAGGCTCCCTAATAAGGGAAACAGGGGCTGTCTCTGCCATGAACTCAGTGGCTGGCTCTTTGATCATCTCTCCCCGCGGGGGGCAGACAGCCTTACCATGCCACAGAGAAAGACAATGCAGCCAGTCCTGATGAGACCTGGAAGGCTAGGGTCAGATGGAAGGGGAGGAGGACCTCCCCTATCAGTGGACTGGGGACGGGCAAGGGAGAAGAGGGAGGGAAGGCGGGATTGGGAAGGAATGAGGGAAGAGGCTACAGCTGGGATACAAAGTTAATAAATTGTAATTAAAAAAAGAAAACCTAAATCTCTGACAGACACCCATCTCCTCCCACCAAAGGCACAAGGAGAAGTCTCGGCCTCTACACCCGTATTTAGGCTTTATTCTTGCCACCTTGTTTGACTCTTGCCCTGCTCAGCTTCATGGAATGGTGGAGCCATGCGGACCTGAGTCCAAACCCAGCCATGCAGCTAGGAAGCCATTGCTGCATTGTAATGGAAGTTTTGGTGTCTTTTAAAAACTCAGTTATGTTATGTAAACAGAGTTTTGTTTTAATCTCAGGTGTGGGATGTGGGGCTGATTCAGATTGTCCACAGCAGCAGACTATTTGCCTCATGCGCGCTCTGAGAGAGGCTCTGAGAGTTAGGGGGCTCTGGGAAAGAAGGCTGCTGCACCTCCCTGCTGCTCTTGGTTGCCGTTAATGCAGTCTGTTGAGCAAAAGTTGGAGGTATCCTGAAACAAACAAAGATAGGACTTGCCCCAAGGAACTACATCCCTAACCAGCAGGAAGTAGCCAAAGAGAACTCTGACCCCTCTCCCCACTAACATTCTTTCTCTCCTACCTGGTGTTGGGATGTTGGAAGGGACTGGGGTGGAGAAGGGAGGTAGAGGCACAAGAAACGTAAATAAAAATAGTTTTTAGAAGTGTGCCAACCCTCTACCTTGGCTGTCTTTCTGTGTGCAGCGGGCTCAATAGTTTCTAGGTTAGGAGTGAGAACGAGATAAGCTCTGCAGTGCTGTCCACATCACACCTACCTAGATGATGTAGTGAGTTAATGCTCCCCTTCCCCACCCTCCCACCTCTAACCCCAGTCCTGTCTCACACCTAGAACTTCAGCATTTTCTTGGAAATTGGGAATTTATAGATAAAATTATAATGGATCAGGGTGAACACTCATCCAATGGCTGGTGCCTTAATCTAGACAGGAAAAGCAGAGATAGACAAATGAGGGACAAGGGCTATATGAAGACAGGGGATGATGCTCTGTGCGTGGCAAGGGATGCCGGGATTGAGCTATGGAGAAGCGGGGAGCATTCTTGTTTTAGTTATTTATTTTATCTCTGGGTGTTTGTATGTATGTATATGGGTCCGTGTGTGTGAGAGTGTGTGTATGTGTATCATGTATGTGTGTGTGCATGTATGCATATGTGTATGTGTGTGTTTCTGTATGGGTATCCGTGTGTATTTGTGTGTGTGTGTGTGTCTATGTGATTGTGGAGGCCCAAGTCTGACTTTGGGGATCACCCTCAGCGGTCCTTCTGCCTCCTCCGATGAGGCAAGGTCCTTCAGTGAACCCTGGAGCCGTGACATGGCTAGCCTCACCCACCAGCTTGCTGTGGGGATCCCCTGTTACACGTGGACCAGGGGAACACCTAAGGAGAAGCTGACGAGGGGAGGAGCCCCAGGGTGACTGACGGGCCTGTGGCTTGGGAACACCTATAGACACTGCTGAAAGCAAAACCAAAACTTTCTTCCCGGCAGCATCCTCCACTTTCTCAGAACCCCTGAATTAGACCCCTCCCCACTCCCTCTTTTTCTTTTTCGTAGGAAAACTGCGCCTTCCCCTTCTTGTTGAGCGTATCTCAATCCCACGCGCGCGGCCACACTTTTGCGGCGTCCTGTCTTCCAGCCAGTGAGAACACACTTGCTGCCCCCGGTGTGGGCAGGTTTGGCTGTTGGTGTTATGGCTTCCAGGGAATCTGACGCAAAGAGCGTTGCCTGAGGAGCTGTGCTGAGGCCTGACGTGAGTACCGAGGGCAGAGTGTTGAGAACTCTCTCACTTGGTGAGTTTGCGTTGCAGAGATGGGAGGGTCTGCCGTGGTGGGAGGGTAGTGGGCACAGTTTTTTCTTTAAATCATATTCTGCCTGAGAAATGGTGCTGATAGTACAGTTTCTTTCTGTCTCCCAAACATCGGGCTTCTTTCAGTTTTTGCAGTGTTTGTTATTCTTGGTTGAGCCTCTTCGTGAGGTAAAGAACTTTCTGCATAAAAAAAAATTTTTTTTTCACTGTATAGAAAACTATTCTTCTTTGGGGTTTAATTTTTTTTTTATTAATATTGTACAGTGGTTGGCAGAGTGCGCCACGGTGCGTGTGCTGAGGTCAAAGGACAACTTCGCAGAGTCAGTTCTACCTTTCTATTTATACATCATAGGGATGGGACTCAGCCTTGGAGGGCAAGGACCTTTATTACCAAGCCAGCTCAACAGCCTGAAAAAATTTTTCTGAGATCGCCTCCCTTAGAGTTTTTGAAGTGTCGGCAGTTTAAAAGCTTTGAAAATCTATTTTTCTACATCTGACATCTGTGCGTGACAACCCTTTTGGACAGCAGTCAATATTCCCAGCTGGCCTATGTTTACAAAGCAAGGCTCTAAGAGTACACTATTAGGGAGAGAACTTTTTTTTTTAATGATTATATTCCATAAGCATAAACATTTTTCTTCAGTTATTTTAACGATTATCATTTTAGTTTTAAAATTATAATGTAATCACACAATCCCCCTCTCCGTTTTCTTTTCTCAAAATCCTTCATATATTCCTCCTTGTTCTCTTTCAAATTCAAGGCCTTTTTTTTAATTAGTTGTTATGTATATTTCTAAATACAACCTGCTAAGCCTTGTGATTTTACTCGTACACATTTTCAGAGCCGACCATTTAGTGGTGGCTAAGCACTTGTGTGCTCTCCCCTGGAGACGACCGTTTCTCCCAGTCTCAGGATTTCCTAGTTGCCTGTGGTTCATCGTGGAGGCTTGAGGCCTTCTGGGTTTTCTCCTTTCTTCTTTGGCACGTCTGTCATTGCTGTCCTTGTTCAGCTCATGTTTTGGCAGTCACGTTGCTGAGACTTTATGGGGTGTAGATTCTGACATTACTAGGAAATACAACTTCGCAGCAAACTCCCTGATCCTCTAGCGCTTACATCTCCCCCCCCCCTTTCTGCAATGTTCCCTGAGCCTTAGGTACAGGATGTTTTGTAGATGTATCCTTTGGAATTAGTCTCTACAGCTCTACATCAACCATTATTTAATTTAAAAAAAATGATTGCAGCC
This sequence comes from Meriones unguiculatus, assembly GCF_030254825.1. Taxonomy (NCBI): domain Eukaryota; kingdom Metazoa; phylum Chordata; class Mammalia; order Rodentia; family Muridae; genus Meriones; species Meriones unguiculatus. Next base: position 45,770,624 of record NC_083349.1, read on the forward strand.
TACCAATTTAGTTATTTAAATTATTAAATTTAAATCTATTCTGGTTATTTAAAATCACCAGAAGAGACAGCAAAACTAAAACTACGAAAATTGCTATGGCCATAGATTTTTTGCATGGTGAGGGAGAGGTGAAGCTTGAGGGAGAATTCCTCCTGGTCAGGACTTCTAACCTGGAAATTTTAGGATTCCGTAGAAGGGAACGATACAGAATGATAGGAGCTGTCAAAATTTGGTGTACAAATATTGAGTGGGAGCAGGAACCAGTTGTCGGAGAGCAGTTTAGTATCGTGTTCTTCAAGCCCCCTTCCAAGCCCAAGGTCCCATGAGTGATGACCATTGCTCTTGCGATGGAGAACCTTGCCTTCATGACCTGAGCCCTTGCCATCAACAAACTCCTTTCCTTGCCTGATGCCTCCGGGTGTCTTCTCTCCAGATTCCATCTGTGGGCCTTTCCCCCGACTTGGAACAGCTTGAGGTCCTCTAAGTGCCTTGCATGGTGTGCCCAGCTGTGACAGCTATCCTTGTTTGTCAGCTTGATTACACCTGGAGTTACCTAAAACCCCCAAATAGAGTGGTTTAGCTTAATTTGAAATGGGAAGATCTACTTCTAATCTGGATCTTTGAGGCACACATTTAATCCAGATCTTTGATTCAGATTGAACCTGGGCCATGCCTTCTGCTAGAAGCCTATATAAGGGCATGGAAGAAGGAAGCTTTTGCTCTTTGCCTGTTTGCTCTCCCCTCTCCTGGAAGCCGATATAGGGATATGAAAGAAGGAAGCTTTTGCTTTATGTCTGTTTGCTCTCTCCTCCCTAGTAAGTCCATTTCTTCACTGGCAAGTTTACTTCTTCAGGATTCCAGCATATACTGAAGACCAGCAGAAACACTTAGCCTTGTGGACTGAGCCACTCCCGGACTCTTGGACATTGTGTTCATAACCAGCCATTGTTGGATTAGCTGGACCACATACTGTAAGTCACTCTAATAAATCCCCTTTCTATATAGGGAGAGATTCATTCTATAAGTTCTGTTACTCTAGGGCAACCTGACTAATACAGTGGCTGTGAGCATAGGGGCTCACTGAATGCCGTTGTATTGCTGTTTTAATGTATTCAGGAAGATGATAGGCAGACCACCAGAAATAACATAGAATATACAGGGGAACAGCTGATGGTGATTTGAAAAGAAGATACTGGAAATGTCCCCCAGATAGAGGTACCATGCACTGAGGTACCGTGCTTCAGAGCTGACTAGCCTTACAAGACAGTTTGCAATGTATTCTTTTACTAAGACAGGTTCTTCAGTGGCCCAATGTTAGCTAATGTTTCCATGTTGAAACTGACTTCTTTGTCTAGCCCTAAAAACTTCTGGCCTTCGACCCCGTCATCCTTGCTGCTTCTCTTTTTCTCACCTGTATGGTTGATCAGTTGCCAATTGTTTTGTCACTTGTCCTGTGAATGGTCTTACAGTCTTCCCCCCCCTTTCTTGCTTCCCTTTTTTGACTCTAAACAAAGACTTTATGATCGAACATCTAGAAGACAATGAATGACCCTGAGTGGCCAACCTTCCTTATACCCTGCCCCAGTTCTACACACACACACACACACACACACACACACACACACACACACACTGCTGACTCTTTTTCACAGTCCTTTGTAATTTTAACTGTTTTAGGGTGACAGGCACTGCTACCTCGTTATCACCTGTGCCTTTCGCTAAGCAGATTGTTGTTTCAACTTGCATTTCAGAAACTGCTTTAGTCTGCTGTGTCCCCTCAGCTTTCCCATGCATTTGCATTGCTGAGGCTTTGAACCTGCATTTCCCAGGTTCAAAAAAGCAACTTGCAGGCCAAACTTCCCAAAGCTTTAAAAAAGCCACTTCAAGTCCCCCATCCCTAGAAACTCTCCAATCCATAGTCAGTTCACAGGGAGCTGGCTGCATCACCAATGACTTTATCCCAGCTCCTATTGAGTGTGACTTTTGACCTTCTAACGATGTTATAATGCCTTTAGCTTGCAAGGGTCTTTTCTTAGATGAATCATCCTACAAATTCCACACAGTCTGATACACCCACGAAAGCCAGTGGGGAGTTTGGGGGAGCTCAGTGTTCACTGAATGGAAAATTGAGATGTGGTTTGAACCTAAGTATCCCATTGAGATGAATAAAAATTTAATGATATATGCCACAAATGAGTTAATATGACACAATCATTCATATACCCATGAGAACAGGACACAGGCTCTAAGATCCCATTATAACTGGCTACTAACAAAAATGCTTCAGTCCAGGTAGCTGCCATTCCACAAGGAATGATGGTTTCCCAGGGCTAATTCTACATTCCCTTGCTGAAAGGCACCAAGTTCAACATATTTTCAGATATTGCAATTCCAGTCTTAGATACTTGATCTCTGAATAAGTAGCTAATTCAGACACTTTTATCTAGTTTACATGTCTACTTAATCTAGGTTTTCATGGACACTCAAGGCCAGAGGCTGGGAAGAAGTTAACCAGATATGACTGGCAGTGTTTAGCAAAGATGAGGTGACACGCAGGCAGGACCTGATCATCTCTTGGCCTCTTGGCTCAGACCAAGACACCCAGGAGCTGTTACGCCAGTCATTATTGAGCAAAGGAACAATCTAGAATTCTTGAGCTATCTCCAGAGCGTCTGTGCCTAGGTTGTTCAAGGACTGAGGAGAATTTCTCAGACTCCTTAGCTGTGTCTTGCGTTTTGTGATAAGAGCTTGGCACTTAGTTAATATTTTGAACAAAATAAAGAATGAACGCTTTTCTGCATTGCTAAATAAGACAAACTTAATTTCTCTCCTTGCTAATTTCATCAGATAATAGAAATGGCAACAAACTAAACCTACCACAACAAAGAAGTGAAACTGCTAGCCCCACTCTGATTTTTGATCCTTTTACAAATTTTTCTTAGAAAAGTTTTTCTCCACTTACAGAAGTTCTCTTGATTTCTCTGGAAAGACTCTACTTCCTAATGCAGCTGAATAAACTGATCTAAGTATCTAAGTATATAACTGATCTTGTATATAAATAAAGAAGAAAAAATAAAAAGGGATGAAATTCTACCAGGGATCCAAATGTCTTGGTTCATGACTAAAATCCCAGCACTCTGCTAATAAAGAAGGAAGATTAGAAGTTCAAGGCCAGAGCTGAGCTACATAAAACATCTTAAGAAAACTGAGTAGTGATGATAATATTAATAACTATACTAAGGAGAAGGTTAAATACAAACAGTTGACAATGAGCCAGATAAGGAATACACCAGCCATGTAACTGCTCTGCAAACGTGTACTTCAAAAGCGCAGGGGAGGTTCCTCAGAGGAGGTAGCCCTGTAGGTCATATAAACTAGAGAGACTTCCACTCCAGGAACCCTTAGTGGTTTGATGAAATGAATGGGCAGATAAAGTCACGCAGTTTCTAAACCTAAGACCACCTGTCACCTCAGAAGTAATAATGGCAGGAAATGTGCAGAATAACTGATCATTTACAACGTATCGTCCAAGTACCCACAAGCATTTCTGTTCACCTCCCGAGGTTTGGCCAAGAGATCCAGGTGTTAGAGAACCTGGTGATTTCTGGTGTCCACCCCACCACAGTGTAACTAAGATAAAAGTGGACACCCAACAAGAATAGAAGTTAGGGCACTGACTGAGAAAACAGAACTGAATTTCAGAAAGGAGTCTAGAAAGATAGACTGGTCACATGAACGTTTCATTTGTCTGTGTCATCGCAGTGGCCAGGCAGTTGAAGGAGTGGATGCCCTGAAATGGTGAATTTATTCATTTTGGCTGTGCATTCATTCCATACATCCTCCAAAGTCCCCATTCCTTCTGCATATCCTCTACACTCTGCAGACCCTGCTTTCCTAGCTTTGAGAGTCCATGCTTCCTTCATGCTATTGTACTTGATTTTTGCTTCCCTACCTACAAGGGATCTACGGACCTTTTCATTCCTACACCATGGTTCTCACAAAGAACTCAGAAGACAAAGGTCGTATTTGCATTGAGTAGAATTTTAAGACAAGCTGATAAGGGAGGGGCTTATGATGTCTGTGCTGACAACCTTGCAAGCACTGAAAGGGGATCACTCTCCACCTAAGGAAACTCTTGCTTCAGCGTGGGCCTTTGTCTTAAGTCCTAGAATAATGGCAATCTGCTTTGTCACTAGCCCATCCCATCACAGCATTAAGTTACAGGAAGTTCTTTCTAAAGTTTCTGTTTATCTAAAAGAGAAGGAAATCCAACTGGGAGCCAGACTCCTGGGTCATGCATGGGAGCCACCACTTATTGTCTATTTAACAAAATTCTGAGACCCTAAATAAATGCAAAAGGCTTTGGTTCTAATGAGGAAGACTAAGACTAAGTAATGAGCTACATGCTAGCATTAGAGATGTGTAGGATACACTCAAGATACCAAGAACCACATGAAGCAGTTAGGAAAGGTTTGTGTTGAATGTAGAAGAATTTAAGGCCTTGTAACACAACCTATATAATGCCATGCTAATCTTTAAAAACTTATAAAGAAACTGAGGTAAAGTTAAAAGAATATTTAACAAAGTAAAATGAAATTAGGATTTTACAACCACCATGGAAACGACATAGGTTATTGACTGAAGAGGCAAGAGAGGCCAGGAAAGGCATTCAAGGCTGTCTTAAGATAAACTTAACTTGAAAACAATGGCACTTGTGTCTTAAAAGAATCACTCTGGCTGCTGTATTGGTCATCAAATGTCAGACAGCGAGATTAGGTAGGGTCTTGGAATCCTATTATCAGAAAGTTGTAGAAATCATCACAAGAGATGAGAATGATCCCAAATGCTATGGAATCTCTGGGGTGGTGGTAAGCGATTAGACTCTGAATACATAGGAAGAGAGAGCCTATAGGATTAGTTGATAAATTAGAAGTAGAGTGGGAGAAGAAAGAGTGAAGAACGAGTCCAGGATTGATGTTCTTTGCCTCAGCAAGGCTGGTGTAGAGGGAGCCAGGACATAAAAGGGAACCAGTGATGAGGAAGACACTAGGGCAGAAGGAGAAGCAATGAGAGTCGAAATTAAGGTGATGCCAATGAACGGCAGAAAGGGCAGTGGTCATCTAAGATGTGTGGTGGGTGCAGAAGAAAGAGGATTAGAGAAACATAGGCGATGACTCCTAAGGTTCTGGCATAAGGTGCTGTTGTTGTTATTAGGATGATGGGAAATGAAGCACAAAGCTTTTCCAGCTCGCCCATAGCATTAGAAGCTAATGGTCTGTAACCTCGGATTTTGATGGCTAGTGTGTGTGTTTTTAGAGTTTGTGTTCTTACCCATTGCACGGGCCACATGTTCTCTAGAAGAAAGATCAGTGAGACAGGAGTCTGCAGGCTGGAAAGCACCTTCAGAACAGAATCTGCCCCTCAGCTTTCCAAGGAGGCAGTGAGCCAGGAAAGTCCCCTTGGATGGCTAAAGAAGAAGGAGAAGCTGGGTCCGTGACGAGTGACCCAAGAGTCCTTTCTGCCACCACAACTCTGCTGCATGTTGTCCTTTGAAACTCTAAAAAATAAGGATGCTGGCAAGTGGAGAGCCTGCTTCTGTGCACGAAGACAATAACTTTTCAAGTCATGCTTGCATTTCGATAAGGAAGACCACTGTTGTGTTCAGCTAAGGTATAGCATGAGTAGTATACCCTGAGTGTTCCCTGTGCGATATGACCCTTCCTGAAATGAAGGCGAGGATACAATGTACTGCCGACTCACGCATCACTGGCGATATTGCCATTTCTCTCTTCCCTTGGGGCATATCCTTTTATAAAAAAAAAAAAAAAAAACATTTTTTATTGTTTTTAATTTTGTGTGTGTTTGCACATGCGCCCATGGAGACCAGAGGCATCAGCTCCTCTGGAGCTGGAGTTATAGGCAGCTATGAGCTACACCACCTAATGTGGGTACTAGGAATCAAACTCAGATCCTCTTCAAGAGCAGGGCACAGTCTTAACCACTGATTTATCCATCTAGCCCCCCCCCGTGCCATATTCCATCCGCATGATTTTATCTCTAAGTCCCTCGTGAATCCACGTATGTCTTTTGAGCACCTGTGAAGGGGTTGATGCCTTCACACTACTAAATCAACTCCCGGGAACATTTATTTCTACAGTCACTCTTCCTTGCAGCTCCGTGTATTTAAAATATTGGTTTTATTACTGTTCAGGAACGGTGAGGTTGACAGGTCAGAGATGGCCACCACTGATGCCAAGCGGGGCTTGTTGCCCAACCCACAAGGAAGCCAACTTAGCGAGCGGTTAGGAGCGGTAATAAACTCAAACCTGCTTTCTCAATGGTTTTCTAGGGGAACTTATTTGAAGGGGGCAGGAGACGCTGCTTATTGATGGCAAGAGGGTATGTTAGGGTTCTTTTGCAGACAGACCCTCTCTGTGACTCTTTAGGTATATGTTGGTACTGCTTTTTCTTATAAAATCTATTTTATTGTGGTTCCTTAAACCTCTATTTCCCATCCCTCCATCCTCTTCCAACACCCCAACACCAGGTAGGAAAGAAGGTTATTGGGGAGAGGGGCCATAGTTCTCTTTTGACTATTTTCCGCTGTTTAGGGTTGTTGGGTTCCTTGGGGCAATCTTTATAGTCAGGCTATCTCTAACATCTTCTCTTCAAACTGCAACAATAGCAAAGGGAGGTAGGGGAGGAGAAGCAGCCACCTTCTTCTTTTGAGAGGCTCTGGCCCTCTCTGGGCTCTAGCTTTTATACCCTTTCAGAGTCCCCAGAATCAAACTATCCATAGCTGGCAAAGATCACGTCCCTCTCAGAGCCCGCATGAGGTGAATAGTCTGCTGCTGTGGACAGTCTAAAGCAGCCCCATATCCCACACCTGGGGCTAAAACAAAACCATGTTTACATAACATAACTGAGTTTTTAAAGACATCAAAATTTCCACTACATTTATCCCTTTTAATTAAAAAAAAAAAAAGTCCTTTTTCTACAACATGAATGAGACTTTTTGCTTTTTTAAAAGGAGAGATTACCAACAAACCAAATGCTTTCCAAATCAGTGGTCAAGGTTTTCTTTTTCTTTTTTTTTTTTTTTCCTTTTCTTTTTCTATAACCTGATAACTCTCTTGCCTGCTGCTCTGCTCCAGCGGCTTGTACTTTTTTTTTTTGCTGCTGAGCCTCAAGCTAGGACTCTAAAGCTGCTTTCTAATGGTTACCTTGTAAGTTCCTCTTGGACCTGCATTCGCTGGTGCAGTGATGCCCTTTACCACAGCATCTACACACGCTGAGAAGCTTAGACATTCTTGCTGAAAACCCAGTTCTGCCAGAAATGGCTCATTTGCTTCTCCAGCAGAAAGCGCTTCATTTCTCAGAGTTAATGCACTAGCCATTTTGAGCTCTGAGGCTTTTAGTGGCTTAGTCACAATTTTTTTTTTCAAATGACTGAATTTATCACAATTGCAGAACAGACCATTTTGACATCTAAGGCTTTTGGCGGCTACTGGGAAAGCTAATGGTGGTGATCTCATAACTCAAAGCTGCTCCTCTGGCAGCTTGGTTTGCTCAAGATTAATCTTTTTTTCTTCCTGTATGGCCTTCTGCTCCTCTGGCTACCCAGCCTGCCCACGGGCTATGGGAACTTGCCACCAAGAGTGAGTGCAGGAAGGATGGAGAGGAGGCAATTGTGGGAAACTCTGGCTCTCAGTTACCAGGCCTGAACCCTTTTGTTATCCCTTTTCTAGTGGTGCTATTCGCTTGCCAAGAGCCTCCATCTCTACCAGCAAACTCTCTACTTGCACAGCCAATTCTGAAATCCTTTTGAAAATGAGAAAATTGAGTGACCCTTTTTATTTTCCTACTTCATTCATTTATTCTTTTTTGTTTTGTTTTGTTTCTCATAACACTCCATATCCACTCACAATTTTTACAATTGTTCAACCATACTCGCAGTCTTTTTTGAAATTGAATACAGGACAAAGAGAAAGCAAAAACAGAAAATCCCCTCTGGGAGCAAAGCAGGAATGAACCCAGCAGCAGCTACTGCAGTAAACCTTTTGTTGACCTCCTGAAACAGTACCCTGTTTTTATTTTTATTTTTTGTACCTTGCTCTCTCTTACAGCATTAGAAACTAGATTTTCCACTATCCCAAGTCCTACATCTGGGCACCACTTATTGGTGTATATTTTGACTTTTATTTGGGTTCTTATACCTCTACCTCAATTCACCCCAATCCATTCCAACACCAGGTAGGAGAGAAAAGTTAGCGGGGAGATGGGACATAGTTCTCTTTGAACTACTTTCTGCTGTTTTAGGATCTTTGTGTTCCTTGGGGAAAGTCCAATATTCATAGTCATGCTATCTCCAACTTCTCATCAAACTGCAACAACAGCAACCAGGAGCCGTAGGGGGAGCAGCAGCAGCCACCTTCTTCCTCTGAAGAAGCCTGTGTCTGGGCTCTAACGTTCATTCCCTCTCACAGTCCTCAGTATTACACCATCCACAGCTGGCAAAGATCACGTCCCTCTCAGAGCCCACATAAGGCAAATAGTCTGCTGCTGTGGACAATCTGAAGCAGCCCCATATCCCACATCTGGGATTAAAACAAAAACATGTTTACATAACACAACTGAGTTTTTAAAGACACCCAAACTCCCACTTCAGGTGCCCTCTTTCTTGTCCAGGAGAGTTAGGATCTGCAATGAGCATTTCCGAGTTTTTGTTGACAAAATGTCTTAACTACATGATCTGGATTCTTCCATGATTTCTCATAAAAAAACAGCAGTTTCAAAGCAGCCTCTAGTGGATTCTGGATACCTCCTGAAAGCCACCCAACTACTTTGTTATTTAAAGAGCTAATGCCTGGAGTGTCCAGCTTTAGTTCATTCTGCCACTGAAAAGATAGTCTGACATAATTACAAATCTCAGAGGAAAAAAAGCCTTGTGCCACATGGGGAATATCAGGGTTGCCCAGGAGACAGGGAGTTGTCCAAGAGAAGCAAGATAAATTGCGGGCAAGTGTCTGCATTGCTATTTCACCAGAAGAAAAAAAAAGTGAGACAGGAAAAGCAGATTTATGATGAGTTAATATAATTTCTGCTGGCTTTCAGCAAGGATCAGTCACTAGTTTTATAGTGTCTGGTTATGAAGGGTGAGACAGTTGGATAGTGAATCATTATGTCAAGGTCCCCATCAAAGCAGGCCGTAGAGCACTAAGCCTCTCAGTTGCCTGGTTTGCATTTAAGCAAGGTGTCCAGGGCCCATCAATTAGCCAGCCCATCTTAGGACTGGCTAATTTGGAGAAGGTGGTCCATTCAGGGCCAGCAAGCTTTCCGTATACCAAAGATCAGAACCCCCAGAGCCAGATCTGGGGGTTCACAGGCAAGGCACCGACATCTGTGCTCTGCCTGCCTCTTCTTTGCCGGTGCCCTCTCCTCACAGTGGTCCAGACATGCTGCAGGTCTGTTGCTTCGTGCTTCGTCTTTCCCGTCTCTCAGTGCTGACGCCTTGCAGGCTGTGGCCCGTGTTACACAAGGTCTTATCTCTGCTCCTAATTTAGTACCACCTGCCCGTTCAGCTCCTTAACATCTTCTCTCAGAACTCTAACAGGCAACTCAGCTCTGATGCCTATTCCCAGTCTTCTAGTACCTAACGGCTCCATCCCCCAAGCCCAGGAGTTTTCCTGTATGTTTTTTTTTAACCTATCTATACTGTCAGAAACTTCGTATAGGTTTTCTTTCAAAACATAAGCTCTAAGAAAATGGGCTGCTCAGTGAACCCCACAGATCGGGCCTTATTGCTCACATACTTCAGTCCATCTTTTTCCTCAGCCTTGTCTGAAATACCTGGTGTGGCTCCCATCCTGAAATTCAGTAAGTGTGTTAGGGTCCGAGAATCACTGGAGAAAGACCCCAGATTCGGGTAGTAATGCAAGAACAAAGAGTGTTTATTCTGCAGAAGTCGCCAGCATGCTGGGATCATCATTACAGCAAAATGGTGACCCAGAGGTGAGTTCTTAGGCTCAGTTTACAGACAGGGGCTTTGTGGGGTAGCTCATAAACTAATTGATCAGAAATTACATAACGGTATGAGGGGATTCAGGATTGGCTGATTTCTTAGGGATTTTCCCTAGTTACGGGGGACTTTGTAAACACTCATGCATTGACCTTTAATTTGATTGGTTAGGGCCAGCTGCGCTTCGCTTTCGGAACAGTAAGGCCGTGTATTCATAAACACAGCCTTAGACTTGTGAGCTGATGGGTTTTCCAGGAATTCTTTGTTGGAACTTAGACTCAGATACTCAGGCCTAGTCAGACAAAGTGGAGAAAAGAAGCCTGTCATGGTGTCAGATTAGCCAAACAGATAGACACTAAATCTACTCCAGCTTATTAAAATATCAACCAGGCCCAATCAGAATAGATCAGGGTTGTCTGGAATGGTATGCCAGTATACCCCAGACCCCTCAGCTATTGGACCTCGATTGGGATTAGCTACTGTCCCTGGAGGCTACATGACTCCGATTAGAATTGGCTGGCTCCTTGGAACCAAGTCCTCTCAAGTGGAGACCGAAGAACCTAGAAATGTAACAGAGAATCTGTTCCTTCAAAAGAAACAAGTAAAGAGACTCAAGAAGGTAGGTCATAGATCATGAGGCAAGCACCGCCAGCGTGCACTAAACTCCCACAAGCATCGCCCTCTGATTTCACTTCTTAACTTTGTATGATGCAAAGAGATTGGACAAAGTTTAAGTGACTCGGCTCTCCCTTTCTCATCACAGAGGCCACAATAACTGGCAACAAAGTCCTCTGCTTGTCTCTCCCATCTGCAGGTCTGGCTGGCAGGAAAAGGAAAATCCTTACTGTTGGTGAGGAAAGAAGCTGGATGGGAAGTGGTGGGCTCCAGGGTAAAATCCAAGATGGCCCCTGGCGTCTTGCAGGCTGCATCATGTAGTTTAATCAGAGCACCACTTTTTGTTCAAATTCTTTTAATTGTCTGAGTGCATAGCTATTAGAACACATAACCTTTAAGTATGTAAATAAGAAGTTTTAAAACCTTGGGATGGTGAGAGAGCTCGGTGAGTATAGGTGCTTGTTGAGCAAGCCTGGAGACCTGAGTTCTACTCCCAAACCTCACATAAAGGTGGATGGAAAGAATCAACTCCACAAAGCTGGCTTCCATGTGCACACCATGGCACACACACACACATGCCCATATCAATAATAATAGTAATAATAATATATATATTTTTTAATTTCAAAATCTGAAAAGAAAAGAAAATGGAAAGACTGACTGCTTTCAGAGTTTGGAAGACTTACTGTTGCTGAGACAATTATATTCCCCTTGAGTGGAGCTGTGGAGTCTATGCAATTCCTATCAAAGCACACGAGTTCCTTTCATGCAGTGTAGACAAGTCTATCCTCAAATTCATACAGAAATTCAAGGCGGGGAAGGAAAGAAGAAAGCTGAAGGTCTCACTTCCTGACTTCAAACTCACCCAAGGCTACAGTGATCAGCACTGTGTAAGAGGGGACTAGAACAGACAGAGAGCTGAGGAATACAGCTCCGCCTTTACCACCAAGGATGCTGAGGCAATTCTACACAGAAAGGGTAGTTTAAATGTCATTGGAATGTGTGCAAAAGAATCTTATTCATATACGAAAATTAACTCAAAATAGATTGGAAACTTAAGTATGAACAGAACCTATTTAGTTCTTATGAGAAAATGCTAATAGGTGATCAACAAATACGGCTTGTTTATACAATAGAATAACTTTCCATTATGAAAGGAATAAAGTACTGGTATGTGCTGCGCAACAGATAAATCTTGACTTTATACTCAATGCAAGAAGCCAACCACAAAAGGTCAAGGGCTGCTTGATGTCATTTATAGGAAATGTCCAGCACAAGTACTTGACCAAGACAGAAAGCAGATTAGTAACTGCTAGAGATTCTGTGTAAATGAAGGGGAAAAGGGCATTTCTCTAAATGGGTATGCTTTTTCCTTTCAGTGGTGATTAAATTTTGGCAAATTAAAGAGTGGTGTTAGAACCAGGCTTGGTGGTACACACCTTTAGACCCGGCACTCAAAAGGCAGAGCTATGAGTTCAGGGCCAGCCTGGTCTACAAAGAGAGTTCAGGACAGCCAAGGCTACACAGGGCAACTTTGTCTTGAAAAACCAAAAACAAACACTCTAAACAACCACCACAACAAATAGTGGTGTTGCTTACACAACTCTAGGTATATACTAATCAGCCCATTGAATTAATACTGGACTTCTGAGAGTTTGTATTAAGTTGATACAGCCTTCTTTTGTGTGTCAACAATATTTTAATAAAGCTACTAAACATTTGGAAAATAAAACCCTCACCAGATCTCTTCCCTCTACGAGCTCCAGCATCCTAGTGCAGCTCTCACGGTGTTCTCCCAAGCCCGCATGGCCCACTCACTCTTCTTTCCAAAAGCAGCCCATCCTCTAACCAAAGCAGCATCCTTGTCTAAAATGCAAATTAAGTCACCCTGAGAGAGAATCCCTCCACCAGCTGACTGAATTCTCCGAACACCTCTGCTTTCCCACGGCTTAGAAGGACAGCTTTGGATCCATGACTAATAAAGCCTTAAAGTTCTTTCAAGATGAGAGCTGACGGCAATGCGCCTTCCTGTTTGTCTTCAAACATGAGAATTCCGTGGATACAGAAAACCTGAGGTCAGAAGTAAAACAGAAGGAGGAACTGGAGTGAGCCGGAGCAGGCCCCATCATCCTTCCCATCCCCCACAGGCCCCAGAGCTCCACCTGCTCTGCCTAGAGCTCCCAGAAAACACTGAAACCGTCCCTCACCCACCCAGTCAAAATGGCTATCATCAAGACATCAGCAAAACACAGCGGATACTGGCAAAGATGCAGTCAAAATAAACCCTTGCACACTGCTGATGGGAATGTAAATTAATAGGGCCACTATGGATTTCAGCATGGATACTCTTCAAAAAAAAAAAAACCTAAAACTGGAACCACTATCTAATCCAGCTGTTCCCCTCCTCAGAATACACCCAATGGAACCTAAGTCTGCTACCAAAACACTCATTTATCCATGCTTATGGATGTTGTATGTACGTATGCATGTATATATGTATGTGTGTGTGAAATAGAACATCATTCAGCCATAAAGAAGAATTCAGCATAGAAAAAAAAAAATACATGAAAATAGGAGAACTGCTAATGAGGAAGGGTGCAATGAGGAGACGAGAGGCCAATAGGGTAATGGGAATAAATATAATCAAAGCACATTATAAACATATATGAAGAGTCACAATGAAACCCATTGTTTTATGAAACTGATAGCTAATGAAGTTTTTGTAACATGAATGTAAACATTTTCGGCGTACAGATTTTAATAAGCTTCTTTGAGGTATGTGCTAGAAAAAGCAATAAATTATCTCCACTTAATGTATTCAAAACAATAAGAAGTAGTTCAGTCATGGAGGCACCTGCCTTTAATCCTAGTCCCTAGCCGAAGTGTAAGCGGAGCATCAGGAGTTCAAAGTCAGTCTATGCTGCATAGGTAGAGGCCAGCCTAGACAACGTGAGACCCTGTTTCCAAAAATAAATAAATAAATAAATAAATAAATAAATAAATAAAATAACAATTGGAAAACTCATTAAGGGGAGCGTCACACAATGGGCATGTTGGGTCGCAGCCTCAAGTGCTCCGTGCTTTCCTGCTCAACCAACTAGAAAGTATTGGGGTACCCGCTCTGATCCCACCCCCCCAAGTCCCAGTCGGGCTAGAGCAGATGGCTTATTATTTGATAAACAAGGCTGGGGTTCAAGATTTTGATACTGACTAAACTTTAGGATGTGACATGGGAGGCCCATCTGGTGACTGATGAGTTCCATGCTGATCTCCAGAAAGGGCCATGCAAAAAGGAGGAAGAGCATCTTGTTTGAATTCAGAAAAAGTGCCTTCTTCCTCCTTGTGCATATCCTCTTCTCCAGAAAAGGCACCGACGGCCACCGACGGCTTCTTTTCTTGCCATTGCTCCTTCTGCAGTCACCCGTGTCTCCCACAAGATTTGTATCTGAGTCATTGCCGTGCTTGTGGGATTAGTAAGCCCAGCAGAGACTGAGAACGCTCACCAAACCCTGAGAGATGCTCAATTGTCTATTTCAGATTGATACAGACCATGTTCCGCCTGCTACTAATGTTGAGCCTGGGCTTGCAACTTCATCATATACAAGGTAAGAAAGGACAACGGGAGAGGCCTGGGAAGGATAAGCACTGGACATGAGTGTCTACGGGTTTTCTTTGAGAGGGAGAGTGGTTACTGCATATTTCAAGTAGCAGAAAAAAATGCTTCCCAGGGTCAATGGTCCCTTCCTGTCTCCCAGAAGCAGAGAGTGAGAATTTTGATCCATCTCTTCCCCATCACCCAAGGCTTGCAACAAACAGGACCAGTCAGACCATGAGTATCTGAACCGACACGTAAGAAGGCAGTGGATCAATTCCCTTTAACGTAGGTGCCAAGCAGCTTCTTGCTTCCCCTCTATCACAGTGAGGGGACAGTGACCGGGGCAAACGTAGAGCTCTCTGTGACTCACATGAGTTCTTTGAACAAGCAATGGCGGCCATCACTGGCCGTTTAATGTCTTGATGTGGACTGAATTGAAAACTCAGAATCTGTAAAGAGTCCCGATCAACACTGAATCTGAACGCTATGCCTTTGAGCTTGAAGATGGACCACCAACTAGAGGATGTGGTTTAGAGGGGAGAAAGCAGTTTCAGAATTGATTGTTTCCCTGGGGAAGGTATTTTCAGATCGCTGGTGTGAGCCGCCAGGGCTGCAGCACACTTTCAAGAGAAAGCTGGGTGAAAAGAGAAGCGGAGAGGAGGGAGAGGGGAGGGCGAAGAGACTGGATGCTCCAGAACAGATGTCCAAGGCTTTTCCTTGAGAGGAACCACGGGGAAACCGATCCTTTGGCTCTGGATAACCTTTTGATGAGTCGCTTCCTCTCATCTCAGCCTGTCCAGGCGGTTGGACTCACAGTTACTTTCCGGCCTTGCTCCTTCCTTCCCCACAGGCTGCTTAGCCTTGTCTGGAACTAAGGACACATGTTTGGCACATTCTTCTTTGGAAAGACTCTAGTGTTTCGCTTCCTTACTGCCTTCCTCCCAGGCCCCAGTGGAGCCAGCTAAAGGAGCACTTGACGATTTCTGCCTTAAATGAGTAAGAGGTGTTATTTCCATAAAGCCGTAAAGGGACCAAAAAGAAGGTTCTGAAGCCAGAGTTCGTGCCCTGGCAGGCCTGAGGATGTCGGGAGAAGCCTTGAGGAGTGTTTAACCCCTATAGATTAGTGGCTATAGAACTGCCAGGGCTGTCTTTCTTCATGCTTTCTCTTAGGAAAGGCAAGGGCTAAGAAAACTGGGATGGCGGGAGTTTTGGGTTTTTGTTTTTTCTCACTGGGTCTTTCCATAGAGGAAGACTGTTCCTCTAAGAACAGCAGCACAAGACAAATAAGGTCATTGCAACCTCTGAGTTAGGGAGCGAGAGGGACATAGGGAAGCAGGTATGCCTGCATTCGAAAGACGCCTTCTGTCATGCCAAACATTGTACAGGGCAGTTCAGGTACCTCATTCAGTCTTCACAACATTCATTTGGCAAGTAGAGAAACCAAGACTTGGGAAGGATTTTTAATGTGCCTGAGATGACCTAGTTACTAGGTGGCATAGGAAAGATTTGCACACATTGATGTTCTTTCAACCTCCATGCTCTAGCCATGGTGATAGTTGCATGATGTCATTAATGGTGGATACTCTATAAATCGTCTAACTGGGAATGGGGTTTTTACACAATTTGAAAATGGAAACGTATTTAACGCTTATTCTGAGCATTTCACAAACCAGTGTGTGTGTGTGTGTGTAATGAGTTACGTTGATGAATTAATAAAATGAACACCCAAAGCAGCATATCTTGCCTCTTTCCATTATACCAGGGATTCTTTTCTGCTCTTTCTTTGCAGATAATTTTAGTTAAACGACTGTTGAATTAGAATGCTGCCTTCTTGTGTGTTTTAACTTTATCATTAAGTATCTAAAGTGTTTTGTTTTCTAACGAAGCTATTGGAGGTACGGAGAAAACAAAGCTGAGGAGCGGTGATCATTCATTTGGGTAAAGGGGTGGGATATAAAGGAAACTGCGGTATCCTTGTTTGTTTGTTTTTTTTGTTCTACTTTTTAAATAAGAAGTTTGCATGTGGGGTGTTATTTACATATCAAAAACACCATTTTAGGAATATATGAAAGATTTAAGAAAAACCTGAGAGCAGCTGGGCAACAACATTCGCTGTCTGGGAGAACACCCTGGTTACCGTGGTATCCAGAATGAAGACCCCCCTCCTTAATTGCTCTGTGTGCATTCATCTCTGGAAAAGAAAAAAAAGAATTACTATACATGAGTTACATCGGTATGGTTCTTCATTACTCTCTACACATACGCTTCTATTTTTAAATTCAGAAACTAACTCCTAGTGTAACATTTAGTCATTACAGATTAATAGTGACATTAAAACAATTAGAGAAATTGTGGTCTGTTACCAGGATAAATTATTATAAGCATGGAGGTAAATTAATCCCAAACATGCTGCTGCATTTGTGACTTTGTCAGGGTAATGCTGAGTAAAAAGCCAAGCCCAGAAAGATGATGCCCATCGCACACATGAGCCTGGCCTTTTTCATAAGTCTGTTGTTGAAGCGCCTTCAAGATATATCATAAAGCTGAAGTAAGCAAGACATTTAGAGGCACAAGATTCAGTACCAGTTACTTTTGGAGGCAGTAGATGCGTCATTAGTCATATTCAAGTTCTTGGATAGGGGGGGTTCCCTATGCTCGTTTTACTTATGTGAATTGTCTTAACTCTTCTTTACACCGTTCTTCTGTAAAACATACCATAGACACTGAAAACCACCTGAAACTGCAAACTTGACGTGACTTTTGGAAACATCCCCAGATTGCTTCCCAGGGCCCCAGGAGCTTACCTGCTTCAGCCCAGCACACTGCTCATGGCCTTCTTCTTTCTACCCTGGTCTCCATGAGAACAAGTGGCTACAGATCACTAAAAAAAATATTTTTAGGCATTTAGTCGGTATGCATTTGTTATAGATCCCAAGGCAGCACACGGAAGTAACCCCAAATCTTAAGCAACTATATATTTCATACTACAGTTTATTCATTTAGTCTGCCGTTGATGGGCCTTGCAGCTCTTTCAGTCTCTGTGCTAAGTGCACCCCTGCAAGACTGTAAAAATAAACAAACAAACAAAACCCTGACTTATTCTGATTTCATAATCCATTAATTATTAACTCTTTATGTATATGGAATAATTACGGATACATTTTTATATTAAAAGTATTAAGTTTACATTCAGTAAAATTCACTTCTTCACTAAAGAGTCTGTGAATTTTGACACTACATGATCATATAATGGCCTCCACAATAAAAGTGGAACTAGATAGTCTTTATGTTTTATTATGAATATATGTTAATTATATTGCTTAGTGGAATTCACTGTGATATGTCCACACATGTGTATAATATACACTGCAGATACTCTTTCTTATCTGGCTTTTTTTTTTTCTTAGTATAAAGCATCTGAGGATCATCCATGTTGCTTTCTATATCAGTAATTTTTCCTTTTTCTTTTCTTTCTCTTTTTTTTGCACTCATATCAAGTTTATTTTCTGAGACCTTTTTAAATATTTATTTTTATTATTAATAATTAATTTTTAATTAATTACAGTTTATTCACTTTGTATCCCAACTGTAGCCCCCTCCCTCATTCCCTCCCGATCTCACCCTCCCTCCCTCTTCTCTTCCCATGCCCCTTCCCAAGTCCACTGATGGGGAAGTCCTCCTCCCCTTCCATCTGATCCTAGTCTATCAGGTCTCAACAGAACTGGCTGCATTGTCTTCCTCTGTGGCCTGGTAAGGCTGCTCCCCCATCAGGGGGAGGTGATCAAAGAGCCAGCCACTGAGTTCATGTCAGAGACAGCTCCTGTTCCCCTTACTAGAGAGCCTATTTGGAGACTGAGCTGCCAGGGACTACTTCTGTGCAGGGGTTCTAGGCCATCTCCATACATGGTCCTTGGTTGGAGTATCAGTCTCAGAAAAGACCCCTAGGCCCAGATTTTTTGGTTCTGTTGCTCCCCTTGTGGAGCTCCAGACCCTTCCAGGTCTTTCTATCTCCCCCTTCTTTCATAAGATTCCCTGCGTTCTGCCCAAAGTTTGGCTATGAGTCTGAGCCTCTGCTTTGGTACCCTGCAGGGCAGAGCCTTTCAGAGGCCCTCTGTGGTAGGCTCCAGTGTCCTATTAAGGTAGGCGCTACATTTTGTTGATCCATTTCCAGGTTGGAGGGCATTTAGGCTGTTTCCCATTTCTAATGATTTTAAATAAAGTTGCTATTGTAACTAAGTTTCTGCATGGACATACATTTTAATTTTGTTTGCTACACTGAATTTCTAGATCCTATCACCCTTGTCAATAAATGTATAGGAAATTGTTAGACCATTCTGTGGAAGTTGTTCCAACTTTCCATTGCCATCAGCGGTGTCTGAGAGTTTCAGTTATTCCCAGTCTTGGCATTGTTTTGTTATTCTGTGTTACCCCAACAGATGCATAGAAATACCTTGCTGTGGTTTTAGTTTGCAGTTTTCCAGTGACCAACAATGCTAAGCACATTTTAACGTGCTTACTGGCCAGCCGTTTATCTACTTTGGTAAGGTGTGTGCGGATCATGTGACAATTTTTAGTTGGCTTCTTTGTTTCCTGATAAAGTGTTGGGTGTTCCTTATTTATTCGAGATATAAGTCCATGATCAACGTTTCATGTGTCACACTTTTGACTCCTTATCTAGGATCTCCCAGCTGCTCAAATTAAAATGATTTTTTTTTCTGAACATTTTGTAGCCATTCACTTTACATTTAGCTTTGTAATCAGTTTTGAGTTATTGTTTATAAAGAGAGTGGGGTACAAGTAAAAGCTCATTTGACTTTCACATTACCAGTGCTCACACATCCCAGCCCCACTGTTTTAGGGTCTTCCTTGTCTTCACGTGGAAGCACCTTTGGCTCTTGGTCCCAAATCAATAGTTCATATTTGTATGCGTCCATTGATTCCTCCTTAGGTTAATTTTGAGCTCTCTTCCATTGAACAGTAGAAGTTTACATTTTTTTAAGCCCATGGCATGTGCCATGCCTTTGTCAGTACCCTCTTCTCTTGATTACTGTAACTTTACGAGTTGATTTATTTTCATCTTTTATTGCAAAATCTAAAACTATCTTGTAATCCTGATATGCTTAAGAGATGGTATTTATTTTTGTACTTATGTCATAGACAGACACAAAATGATTCTTTCTCTATCGTTGATGTTTCCCGCTTTCATCAGCCTTCACCTTCCAGATGTGGGTGGGAACAGGTAGGGATAGGGAAAGGTGGAGATTGACTGTGATGTTACTTGAGATGCTCTCATGCAGAGCGCACTCCAGTCTTTCCAGTTTCCAATGACTGTTGATGCATACGAGCATGGTGGCTAATAGTGATTAGTAACCTGATATTTAGAGCCCCCAAGGAAATATGCGTGTAAGTGTGTCGGTGAGGGTGTCTCCAGAACAATTTAACTGGGTAAGAAGGACTCACCTTGAATGAGCATCATGCCAGGGGCTGTAGTCTTGGACTGAATAAAAATGAGAAAGTGAGTTGATGCAGGCATTCATCAAGAGAGGAGAAAGCACATTGAATGCCAGCCTTCATTTCTCTCTGCTTCCTGACTGAACATGGAACACGACCACTCTTGCTACCATGCCTTCCCTGCCATGATGGGCTGTGCCCCCTCAAACTGCGAGCCAAGGCAAGCCCTTTCTTTCTGACATTGCTTCTTGTCAGCTCTTCTATCACAGCAATAATACAATGAAGGAATGGGATCTGGCAAGGGGAGAATTTCTAAAATAAAGGGTGTCCCATGCAATGCTCACACGCAGAACAGGGCAAGAGCCTAACACACAGAACAGTTTTCTGAAGAATGGCAGCTGCGTGAAAAGCGCTCTCGCCCCACCTCACATTTTTAAGTACACTGTGTAGGAAGAAAGAAAACAGTAAACTTCTGTTGTTATTTCAATGGAAAGAAAGTTTGAAATTAGCCTAAGGAGGAAACTATCTTGGGAAACAATGCAAATGATCTGTTTTGTGTTTCCTGGAGATGTGACAGGTGCCAGCTGTCATCAAGGCCTGTTTGCAAATAAAATGCTAAGTTGACCTCAGAATCTTCAAAAAGACCCCCAGAAGTATCTGAGTTGGGCATCCTTTGTCTGATCACTTCAAAAGTTCAGTTCCAAATTGAACTTTCTACTGCATGGCAAATGAAATATAAAACACATCTACTTCACCCCAAAGCCAAGAGCATTGCCCTCTCATGCTGGTAGAGCTGGTAGGAGCTGGTAGGAGCTGGTTGGTAGGAGCTGGTAGGAGCTGGTAGTATCACAGCTGAGTCATCTTAAGCAGAAAGATGAACACAAATTGTAAAACAGAGATGAATTTGAATTCCAGTCCCTCAGCCACCACTCACTCACTGGCCTTAAGCAAACTGTGTCCTTCTTAAAGCCTCCATTTCCTTACCTGTTACGTATGGACAGTATCTCCCACTTGCTTTGGAGGGTTGACAGAAGAACCAGCTAAGATGGGGATATTAGAGTCCCTTTAGTATCAGGATCATTGTGTTAAAGAGAGGCTAATTATCCCTTTTTCCCAGTTACACCAACGGCCAAATCTGCTTCACGGGTTCTGAGTCTCTAGGTCCGGGGTAAGCCTGAGAGTCTGCATTGCTATTCAGCACTCAGGTAAAGCTGAAAGCAACGTTTTGGATGGCAAGACAGTAAAAGGTGTTTGCAATAGCAGATGTTTGATTTGCCTAATGAGAGTTGTTCAATACTGCGTGCGAGTCAGAAACTCCCAGGAAAGCTGCAAAATGGATGTCTGCTCTACTCCAATGTCTTTGCTATGGTTTGGATATGTGTTCCTTGGAGGTTCCCGTCCTGGGGCTTGGCCTCCAGTGCAGTGGTGTTAACTTGGTGGAAGCTTTAAGCCATTCGGTCTAGCAGAAGGTAATCCCAAGTGTCCAATAAATGAATGACATCTGTCTTGTAAGAGTGAGTAGTTAAATGGGAAGACATCCCAAGAGTATGGCCGTCCTTTCTGCTCCTTCACCAGGTTGTAACAGGCAGAGCTATACAGTGGCACCAGGTTTCTTGGGCCCTCCACCACCAGCATCCTGAGCCTCATTATAAGGCACACCGCCTTAGGTGTTTTGTTGAAACAACACTGAAAGGGCTGAAGCTGTGTGTCGGAAGACTCTCCTGTCAGGCCAGCTGCCTTCCGTTTGGTTACTCTAACATGCCGACAGCCTTGAGGAAGAACTCTCTACAGAATTGATTACAAGTGTTTTCACTTCCTTTGTGATTCACAAAGAGTCGAAAGTTAAAGCATTGCAGAAGTATGTTGAATCTCGTAAACTACCCATTTTATAATGCATAATCAAGCCCGTAGCTTTGCTTGTGTTGGAAGCTGTAACTGAGGTGAAATTAGTCTAAATAACAACTCTGTCATTCTGAGGCATTCCTATGCATGAATTATGTTGGTTGATTGTTCTTTCCTCTTGTGAACGTTAGCCTCCCAAAAGAGTCTGCAAGGTAAACAGCTTATTTTTAAAGCTTGAGGCATCCACTCTGCAAGGCAGAGAGGGGGAACGGTTGAAAAGAAAAGAGAAGCCATGTGTTTATAAAAAGTTGGGGCAGTGATGGGGGAAGTTCTGCTGTAATGACACGGGGAGTTCCAGAGGAAGTCAGAGGCCTGCTCTTGCTCACGAGAAGAAAGTATAGAGTGGTAAACACATCTCCACATTCACCCAGCCCTTCTTACGCAGACACACGACTAACCTTCTTCCTTGCATACCCCTGTCTCCCCCTCTCCACCCCTCTCCCTGCTTTCTGTTTGGACATCTAATTTAAAAGGGGGAAACTTACTTTAATAGCAGTAAATTCCAAAACTGAGTGCACAGAAGGTAGCTAGTGTACTTTTCAATGAATGATAAATAATTATGATCTCCCCCAGGGCAGAGAGTGAATTTGGTACAAAGTATCTCTTAGTTATAAGGGAATGAAGGCTTTAGAGGTGATTTCTGTTTTAGCCACTTTTCTCCCTGGCTGTGACAAGGTACCTGACCAAAGCAACTTCAGGGAGAAAGGGTTTACTTTGTTTCACAGCGTGAGAGGATGCGGCCAGTCATGGTGTGGAAGCCATGTGGCAGGAGCAGGAGGCCCCTGGTCACACTGCATGAACTCACAGTCTGAAGGTACAGCCCATCGTGGCAGGGAGGCACAGCGGCAGGAGTGGGGGGGGGGGCTGTCACAGTCGGGAAGCAGAGAGAGATGGATGCTGGCGCTCACCTCACTTTCTCACTTTTACTTAGGACCTGAGTCCCTGGGGAGGTGCCACTCAGGTGGATCTTCCCTGCCCAGTTAAGCCTCTCTGTGAACCCTCTCACAGACATGCCCAGGGGTTTATTTCCTAGGTGTTCCTAAATCCCATCAAATTGAGAAGATTATCACAGTTCCCAGAATAATGGATCTTATCACTGAGAGAGTCCTGTTATGGAAACTATGGGTAAGGTACATAAGAACCTGTTGTTTCAGCATGCAGTGGATTCTAAAGAATGGGATTGTAAAGGAATTCCTGAGCTACAGCATCCTTCTTCCCTAGGGTGATCTTAGGGTCTTCTCAGCCTGACCCAGCAAGGGCACCATGATTAGCAATGCTTTGCATAGGAGAACAGACCTTAGAGCCTTTCTCCTGGCCCCGTTGTATAAACAAACACTGGGGAAACACTGGGCATATGTGCGTCTTCTCTGTACCACAGATTGTTCTAGTTGTTTGTCAAGGCACAGAATGGAGACAACAAACTGGCCAGCCACTTTTGGTAAAGCTCATTTGTGCAAGCTACTGTCCAGTATGCTGGGTGATAACCAAGGTTCACTCCACAGCTGAGATTAACATGCTATATAGCAGAAATATAGCAAAGCAAACTTTGTCTGATTTTTAACTTCTAAGGTTTGAAGGCTGACAGAAGGGAACACTTCGGATTAGAAGAGACTTGGAAGCTGAGTGTGGTACCACACTCTGACCACCCAGAAGACTAAGGCAGAAAGGGCTTGAGTCCAAGACCTTCCTGGGCTATGTAGCAAGGCCCTGTCTCATTAACAAAGACAGTCTACAAGAGAATTGTGGTGTATGAATCATCAAGCAGCAAAAGTTACCCAAAAGTTACTCATACTGTGGAGTCAGGCCAGAGAATGGACCGCCATCCTGGTTAGTGAAAATGTAAACATCCTAGCTTGCCACAGTGCTGGGGCACACCTAGAATGTGAGGACTTAGAGGGCTGAGGCAGGAGGAGTATAACTGAACAGCCAGCCTGGGCTACACAGTGAGATCCTGTCAGTGAAACAAGGAAATGAGGGAGGAAGAGCCAGAGAGGAAAGGGGAAGGGAGGATAGAAGGAAGAGGGGCAGGGACAGGCTCTCCTGTCTAATAAAGAATTACTACTTTCCCAGGAATTAAGCCGTCACCTGGAAGGATGTTTTCTGAGGGCCTGCTAGCTGCCGGATGTGCCTGATTATGTGTGTTACACCTTGTTGAGGTTTTCTCACAGACCCAAGAGATGGATAAACCCTGTTAAAAGAAAACAGACAGAGTCACAGGAGTTAAATGACAGGACCCTGCCCAAAGGTTCCTAACTCATCCTGATGTTGTGGGGATTTGAACCCAGGCTCACCTGCCACCAAATGAAAATATTTAGAAAAAGCCCACAAAGATTCGATGATAAGATTATTTTCTTGTGCGAATGAATGAAAGGGATCTGTCGGGTATAATTTGATCCAATCTTCTGTGAGGATTCCGAAATAATTTCAAGGTGTTTCCACCCCTCCCTCACTGGGGTACCCATTTATTACGGATGGATGTAGCATATAGTTTTTCACACTCTACAAAGGCAAATGAAGGCAAATACTGCCTTCATTGTTTCTGCTCTGTTACAGAGCTACTTAAATCAACTTGGCTTTTAAAATACAAGCAAACAGGTTACTCTGAATTGGCCGAAAGCCAGCAACACACTAGTAAAACAGAGGCTAGGAACAAAAGCAAACACTGAAAATAAAGCAGCCTTAGCCAGTTCTCTGCTGATGCTATTGATCTTCCTGGGAGCTCCCTGCTTGGCAAAAGAAGAAATGTCCACTCCAAAAAGAATCCAGATGGAAAATACATAGTTAAAGCGAAGGGTTGAAATCAAATTGAAAAAGGGATAGATTTATTTCTAAATAATTCAACTCCCTATAGCCTTGGGTTTTGACCCACATAAAAATATCTTGCATCTCTCTGGTAAGATATACCTTACAGTTTGGAAAATACTTCGAATAGAAACGACAGCTTTTCAAGTTAAACACCAATGGGCCCCAAATGGTAACCATATTACATTCTTGGAGCAAATGTCCTTGAACAAAATCATAAAATCCTAATGACAATACATGTTTCAGGTCTTGTATACAGAATTAAATAATATAGTTACAAAGTACCTTGCATGGAACTTGGCCTGTAATAGCTAAGCATAGTTCCATTTTGTTTTCCTTCAAATTTGTTGATCCAAAATAACGAACATCTACAGTAGGTCTGTATGAACTGGTGACTAACAGCGCGTGAACGTTGGAGAAATCCTGGACCCGTCTTAGCTGTGCACCCTTAGGCAAGTAGCTTAACCATCTGCACCTCCTTTCATTTTCTAAAGGGAAGTAGCAACGCTGTCTGTCTCACTGGCTTCCAGAGGGACTAAATGAGGTGCTGGAGTACCTAAGAACTCTGTCAGAGGTGGGAGGTATCCTTACTACCACTGCTTAGAGGCAGTGATAGCTGGCAAAGTGAGGTAAAAACTGACTTCCTACAAACTAAAGAAAATCAGCCCAGAGGATAGGATATAGCGACAATAAAGAAGATGGAGGCAGACCTCAATGGGAGGCGGCCTAAGGAAAGGCCGTGGTTTTGTAAGACGGATGCTCTGCATTGACTGTAGGGCCCTGAGGAGCTAGTGGGAGACGGTGGGGGCCAGCGGGTCTGTCCGTCAAAAGCTCCTGCTGGGAGTTGAGGAGAAATGGGAACGGAGATCCGATATGCGCGTGGGAAAGTCCACAGGAGAGAAAACCATCTGTGCCTGGTGAGGCCAGGGCTCCACTGTTTCTATATGTGATGGGGGAAGGGAAGAGAGGAGCCCCCCTGGAATGCCCAGAGGATTGCAGGGGTCCCCTGGAAGATGAGGAGAGCACAGCTCTCACTTTAGAAGAACCAAAAATGTGCCATAAAAGCAGACAACAGCAAGCGGTGTGTCCCTTTCAGCTTCATTCACGGTGATAGCGCCTAAGGAGGTGTACACCGTAGAGGTCGGCAGCAACGTGAGCCTGGAGTGTGACTTTGACCCCGGGGAGTGTGCTGACCTGGAAGAAATAAGAGCCAGTTTGCAGAAGGTAGAAAACGACGCCCCTTCGCAGAGTGAGAGAGCCGCCCTGCTGGAGGAGCAGCTGCCCCTGGGGAAAGCCTTATTCCACATCCCCAGGCTCCAAGTGAGAGACGCCGGGCAGTACCGCTGCCTGGTCATCTGCGGGGCCGACTGGGACTACAAGTACCTGATGGTGGAAGCCAAAGGTGAGTGTCTCCCGCGATAGCTGCGCACAGCAGCGCTAGCTACTCTCGCGAGAAAGCCGGAAACCAGGTTTAAAGAGGCACCTCCTTTCAGAGGCCCTCTGCGGTAGGCTTCTGTCCTGTTCCCTGCTTTCTCCCTCTTCCAAAGTCCATCCTGTTTGCCTTTCTGAATGAGGATGGAGCATCTTACCCAGGGTCCCCCTTCTTGCTTAGCTTCTTTAGGCGTACAGATTTTAGTATGTTTATCCTATCTGATAGGTCTAATATCCACTTACGAGTGAGTATATACCATGTGTGTCTTTCTGCTTCTGGGATACCTCACTCAGGATGATCTTCTCTAGTTCATACCATTTGCCTGCAAATTTCATAATTTCCTTGATTTTAATTGCTGAGTAGTATTCCGTTGTGTAAATGTACCACAATTTCTGTATCCAACTCTACCCAGCAGGGTATTAAAGCAGATGCTGAGACTCAGCCAAACTTTGGGCAGAGTACAGGGAATCAAAGAATGGGGAGATAGAAAGACCTGGTGAGGGGGGAACAGGAGCTCCACAAGGAGAGCAACAGAACCAAGAAATCTGGGCCCAGGGGTCTTTTCTGAGACTGATACTACAACCAAGGATCATTCATGGAGATAACCTACACCTGCACAGATGTAGCCCATGACAGCTCTGTATCCAAGTGGGGTCCCTAGTAAGGGAAACAGGACTGTCTCTGACTTGAACTCAGTGGCTGGCTCTTTGATCACCTACCCCTGAGTGGGGAGCAGCCATAAAAGGCCACAGAGGAAGACAATGCAAGCCAGTCCTGATGAGACCTGATAGGCTAGGGTCAGATGGAAGGGGAGGAGGACCTACCTATCAGTGGACTGGAGAAGGAGCATGGGAGGAGGAGGAGAAGAGAGAGGGAGGGCAGGTTTCGGGGGGCGGGGATGAGGGTGGGTGCTACAGCTGGGATACAAAGTGAATAAATTGCAATAATAATAGTAATAATAATAATAATAATAATAATAATAAAAGATGCACCTCCTTTAAAGGGACAAAAAAGCATCTGAATGGAAATGTTTTTGATATCTGGTGTAAGGTTTAAATACGTAAATGTAAAAGAGGATTAGAAAGCCGTAGATTGTAGATCGAGTAGGGCTAGAGGAAGCCAGGAACATGAGAAGACAACAGGCCCCTTCCTCGTCTCTGCTGGACCCCGGGGCTGCTCTTCCTTGGTGTGGGAAGATGGACATCACATAGGACCTGTGGTTTCCCACAGGCTCTGAACCAGTGGTCCTCAACCTTCCTGAGGCTGCGGCCCTGTACTGCAGTCCTCACATTGTGGGAACCCAACCATAAAATTATTGTCATCGCTAAGTCTTAGCTGTAATTTGCTATGGTTCTGAATTGTAATGTAAATACCTTTTATGCTGGATATCAGGTATATGTGATTCCCAAAGGGGTCGTGACCCACAGGTTAAGTAAGAACCACTGCTCTAAGCATAAGCATGGGCTAACCTCCACAGCGTCAGACCAAAGAGTGAAAAGAAATGCCAGTGCCCCACAGACCAGCATGATGGATGTTTTTTACACGGTAGCTATAAAATGTTTTGCTTTCAACAAAATTGTTGAATGACGAGGAACCTTGCCTAGAAGTAACAGGTGATAATCAAAAATTAGCCCTGTTTTGCCTGATAAATTATGCCTTTCAAATTACTTCCAATTCATATGAACAAGATGGCATGCGGGGGAGGTGAACAAGTTTCTTTAGCACAAAATAAAATTCAGGTTGAACTCTATCTCAGAATAGTTCTAAACATCATCCACACACATTTTTGGATTTGTGCATGAATGGCTTGAGTGACATACGTTTCCAGGACACTTCTATCGTCACAATTAGTAAACACCAATATCCATGATAATGGCAAGGAAACCACATTATAGAAGCAAACCTGAAGTCCCTGAGTAATAATGAAAAATTTAATTTCAGCAACTGTACTTATTTTGTTGTTAAGTGTAAGACACTGAGGATGATAAATCAGAGAACTACCATACATATGTGTGTGTGTAAAAATGAAGTAATTATTTGTTGAAAATATTTATGAACTCCTAAATATGTATTCTCCAATATGGAAGTTTATGCAAAAGTCTAAGAATCAAATTGATACACAAGATCTTAATTTTCTTAATTTGTCTTAATTTTTATCAGAAGGGTGTAAGCAGAGAGCAATATTGAAGACAACATTCAAGAGTAACTTATTGTGATGTGAAAGCTCAGCTCTGGGGCCTGGTGGGGGATCCTACAAATGAGGTGTGAGTAGAGAAAGGGCTAGTTTTACCTTTAAATCTGGGGAATAAATATGGACAATAGGTAGGTAAGACCTCTTTCTGCCCAGCAATTCATATTAAACATAGGGGAAAGAGTTGATTTCAAAAGGATAGAAAAATGATGCGGCAGAATGAGGAGGGCATCCAGAAGAGACCATAGCTTCTGGAAAACCAGGCTGCGGCCATGTGACTAAGAGCCGCCAGTCTATGATAGTGAGCAGAGCACAGAAGCATGGAGGGGTCCACTGAGGTTGAGGAGCGGCCTGCAAAGAGGACTCCAGGGAGGCACAGAGCAATAGAGCACTGGGCCACAGCAAGCTGGAGCCAAGGGCGGGAACAGAGGAGCCAGCGACAGGAATGAACTGAAGGTGACAGAAGTTCTTTGACCCAACAGGAGAGCTGGAGAAGGCAAGGGTGCGGCTTCCGTGGGCAGAGGCAGGAAGCGGATGGCTCCCATCGCAGAGGCTTCACTGCGGATGAGGAGCACAGAGCCTCTAGAAAACGAAGCTGGAAGAGAAGCTGCGTGTGAAAAGGTGGCTGGCGTGTGAGAGTCAGGGCCCAGGGAAAGCACCGGCTGAAATAACTTACTGATGGAGCCACATCCCTGCCTGCCGCTCCTTTCCCCTGAGGGAACAGGGCAAGAGGGCTCTCTGGAGTCAAGAGCACTCTGCCCTGACTTTCCAAGAGGGCCAAGCTTTCGGAATTACAGTCTGGCCCTATATTTCTCAACAAGCTGTTTGATGACAGATTGCGAGCAATCCTCAAAGATTTACTTCGGTGGGTTACTTGAAATTTGCCCGGATCCTGTAAGGCAAAAGCAAGTAAGAGCAACATGTCCGCTTTGTTTACAGTCACTACGACGATGAGTAAGGCGATAATATCGTGCGCAAAGTTTGTTCCTGTCTTTGAGATTGTGTGGGTGCTGGAGAACTGGATAAGAGAGCTTGCTGTCCAAGTCTTGAGATCTGAGTTCAAATCCACGGCACCCACATTAAAAACAAAGCACGCCTGTATTCTCAGTGTGGGAGGGTAGTAACCAGCAAAAGCTGGGGACTCCCCGGGAGTCGGCCTAGCCAAAACAGTGAACAGTAAGCCTGGCTCAAGGCAAGGCTGCAGAGAACAATGAGGAAAGCCAGGCCTTCTTCTGATCTCATCTGGGCATGCCCATCTGGACACACACGGCTCACGGAAACATACACCCCACGCCCCGCCCCCGACACACACCCAGGGAAATAGAAACCATGAACCTTACAGAAATCCAGAGTAGAAAGTAATCATTCCTTTAATGTTAGAGACTGAAAACCCAACAGGGGAACAAGGGCCTAAGTCACATTGGCGATAGCACTGTGGCAGAGGTGAAGAGGACAGTGAGGGCGGTGGAGCTCCTGGACTCATCACTTGGCAGACGGTTCGGGGAGAGCTAGTGCCGGGAATGAAATCACGGGGGGAGAGAAATGACCTTTCATTAATGAGAACGCTGAGAGGTTGACAGAGCATGTCCCCAGCCCTTGACTAAGACCTGTCAGATCCTCACGACCGGGTTCACAGCCGCTGCGCTCATTCCGTGTTGTTTTTACTAAGCCAAACAACTTGTCCTGGGGGATGGTGCTGATGATATAAGAATGAGAAGTTGAAGCTTCCATTTATAGATACATTTAACTATAAGTTAGGTAGCTGGCTGATGGCTAGTAGGAGAAAAAAATAGATGTTGCTAAAGATAAAAGGCAGTGTTCTCGTTTGGTCTAGCCACAATGGGAACCGGAACGGAGGTTCCTCAAAAGACTCAAAATAAACTCATTTAATCCAGCCGTAGTACTCCTAGGTGTATATTTCAAGGCCTCTAAGTCAGAACACCATAAAAACACACACCAAGTTTATTGTAGCCGAGTCACAGCGCAGTTGCCCCCAACAGACAAATGTGGATGATGAAGACTTGAGAAGGGATGTGTCCTGTGTATGGTCTTATCTGTGCCCTCTAAGGGGAAAGGGGTGCCATCAAAGTAAAGGGGGGCTGGCGGGAGAAAGGAAGGGATGAGAGGGGGAGGAAATTTAACTGAGGATAATGGAGGGGTCAGCACATGCGTGAAAATGTCAATGAGATCTATCTTTTGTGCAAGTGTTATATGCTATAGAAAGAATGGCAGGATCTTTAAAAAAAAAACACGTTTCATAATAATAAGAATCAGCTTTCTAGGAAAAACTGACAGTTCTAAATGTATGTGTGCCTAGAAATATAGCTTCAATATACTAAACATAAGTGGGAAAGTTGACTATTCTCCCCCTTGAAACCCCGCCCACTCTTGGGAGGCTTATTTCTTTTAAATTATTTTTATATTCTGAGATTATAATATAATTATACCATTTAAATCTTCCTTTTATATCACTCCGAACCTTCCCATATCCACCTTTTCTCAAATTCATGGCCTCTTTTTCATTAATTATTGCTATCTACATGTTTACATACACATGTATCTAATTTTTACATTCATGACTACAACCTGCTCAGTCTGTACAGTCGCTTCTCTCTCCTTCTCTCTCTCATACACAAATATATATGTTATATATAACATACATTATGTGTGTATGTTTTCAGGGTGGTTGTGTTCTTCCCTGGGGAAGACTATTTCTCCCACTCTCAGCATTCCTTAGTTGCCTATAGTCCTTTGTTTAGGGTTGAGGTCTCCTGGGATTTTCTTACTTTGCCCTAATAAGTCTCAGTTCTCTTTGTTCAAATAATTGGAAGAGAAGAAGGAGGAGGAGGAGGAGGAGGAGGAGGAGGAGGAGGAGGAGGAAGAGACAATCTGCTTTAACAGATAGGACAGAATACACAGCAGAAGACCTGAACAACAAAACAGTTGAACGACAACCAGCCTGATGTAGGTGACATGTCTAGACAGAACCCCGGCTGCAGAAGACCTGTTGCTCCTAGGTTCGTGTCTGACACTCACCAATGTAATTCACCCAGCAAAGCTGCAAGGGCAGACACTTCTCTGCGGGAAGTTGGAAATCTTGAGCGTTAAAATGACTTCCACCTCTGAAACTCTAAAATTTGCTCATCTTTTCTCAAGAATATCAACCCCCGTCCAGCTTCCTCATTATGCACCATTGGGGATAATACCTCTCCAGCCACTTCCCAAATAAAAAAGAGGCTGTGAAAGCATTTTTAATATTGTAATATGGAGCGTTCGGGTTTCCACTTCTTCCCCAAACCATGCTGGTTCTTTTAGCTAAATATCCATCCCTTTCCCGTGTGTCCCTTCATTTATACCTCACAAGGCAACATCTCAGCCATGGGCCTGATTCCTGCTCCTCTCTCTTCTGAATCACCTCTTCGCTCAGCCAAGGTCAGTTTCTTGTTTGGAGCCCTCCCGCAGGAATTGGCTGGACCTCACCTACAGCATACTAATCTCAAAAAAATCTATGGGTTCATTTTTTCCAGATTTAATCCCAAAACCACAAAAGATGGAAAAAAATATGCAGTATGAATTAATGAAATATTGATAAGAGGGTGCTGACCCAGGAGAGAACAAGCCTGGCTAACCTAGAGGTAGAGTGGACACTTGAAGAGCTTACTTCAGATACTATGTGATTGCCAGAGACAGCCCAAAGCTTGGTTCCAAGGAGATTGGGAAGCCTAGCCCAAATCCTTCAGCAGACCGTGTCAGAGCCCAGTTCTCTTCATTTTCCATGAGGTCTGGACTTTGCTAGATCCATCAAGAGAATACATTCTTCCTGCTTATGCAAGCTGCTTCTTGGCCCATTGTAGTGTTTCCAATGCAAAGTTTTATGATAAGATGCAGGCGCTCACATCTCCCTGCCGTCTCAAGGATTCTGTTTCCCTGTTTGCAAGCTAGGAATCCAAATTTTACCCACCTCATACAGTCCTTCTATACTTTGAATAAGATAATGTCTGATTACAGGGCTAGGACAGGATATTATGGTCACTTAACTCCTGCTCCTCTCTAAGCCCCGTGGGAAGTGAATATCGTGTTAAGTGAGTGGCTGTATGACTACGTGATTCTCCCTTCCTCTCTGTTTGAGAACTGTGCCACCCACAGTGGGCTGGGTCTTTCCGCATCAACTTAATTAAGGCAATACCCCAGAGAGTTAAGGCCAACTCAGTGTGGACCATCCTTCATTAAGATGCTCTCCTGGATGATTTTAGATTACATCAAGTTGACAATTAAAATTAACCATCACAGACTCTAAATCTACTCATAAAAGATAAGGACTCTTCCTCAGGGTGATAGAGTACTCGATTAACATGCACAAAGCCCTAGGATTGAGCCCAGGCAATGGAATTAATCCCAGGGGAACTCTGATTCAGTGGGTGTCTCTGGATATAGCTCGTCAGATTAATAAGTTATCACACGGAGACAGAACAGAGGAAGACAGTTAATTACACAGGGGAAAGGGCCTGAACATTCCTTCCTCCTTCCTGTTCTACATTAGGTAAAAAGGACATGCCACAAAGCTTACAGTTTAAGGAAAATCATATGTATTTAAGGTTTTTCATATAGCTGTTACCAGCCTAGGCATGGTGATGCAAGCCTATAATCCCAGCACTTAGGATGCAGAGACCAGAAGGCAGCAAATTCAGTTTCATCCTGGGATACATAGTGAGGTCAAGGTTAGCCTGGGCTACACTGAAAAACCCTGTTTCAAAAACAAAATCTAAAAAATACAGTTGTTATTACTTTAATATGAATTAGTCTTCCAAAAGAATTTTACGTTTGCACATGTTCTAGCAGTTTAAGAAACTTTTGTCACACCTGTTATCAGTCACGTTTCATCTCTGTGACACAGCACCTGACATAAACGACTCAAGGGAGGGAGGATTTCTTTTAACTCGTGCCTTCAGTCCATCCTGGTCAGGAAGGTGTAGCAAAACAGAGCTCCCATCATGGCTTCTTTTCTCTTAAGTTTGTTTGGGTCTCCGGATGGTGTTGCCCATGTCCAAGATAGACTTCCTACCCACTAGTTGTTTTTCTCTGGAAAAGCCCTCACAGACACACCCACAGGTATCTCTTGCCAATATTCTAGGAGCTTTTCATCCAATCGGATTGACAAAGATTAACCCTCTCAATAATTGTGTTTTTATTTTACTTCAAGATGGCCTTTACTTCAGTGATTGTATTAAATATTTATTTAAGAAAATATTTCCCACTTAATAAAAGACACTACTTGCTCCCCCTTCCATCACCAAAACCCCACAGTTTACTGTCAACATTTCCAACTATATACATGCGTTGTTTATATTTGTTAATTTTTAGGTGAGGCCTAAGATTTTCGGATGGTCTTTGTGCCTTCCTGATCCTCCAAATATCTCCTTTTAATTTTATATCTCCATGTTCTGATGAGCAGGGAACCACATGAGAATAGTTCATTCAGCCTGTACTGCCCAGAACATGTCTGTACTGAGAAGTAATAAGTAACCCAACTCTTAAGTATTTATAGCTCTTATAGAGCTCCTTATTTTCCTCCTCCAAATCTCAAAGATAACAGAGGGAAAGGGGAAATCTTTGAGTAAATTGTACTCATGATGTCTGAAAAGTGATCTGTTGGGGTTATCTAGTGCTTTCCATATATCTATTCCCTCAACTCTCTCCATCCCCCCAATTATGAGACAATTTAGAATACAAGAGGCCACAGAACATGGCATCCTAGCATAGTGCTAAGATGTAAGTTTTCAGCCTTCCTACTTTCAAACATTGGATGTACCAGTCTTTATTCTTCTGACTTTGGAAAACACTCTCGACCTACTTGTGTCATCAATTAACACCCCCAAAATTGGGGATGTCAACCAAGCATCTTTATTGTATTGTAGAAATTAAAACTACACAAGCTATGAAAACTACTATATCTGGGACATGGGAAATATTTTAAAAGTTAAAAAAAAGTATTACCTAAGATCAATAGTGATCATTTTATTTCCTCTTGCATTGTGCAGTATTCTCCAGCAGTCAGATAATACTTCTTTTTTCTCTGTTGCCCAGCTTCTTACATGAAGATAGACACTAGGATTCTAGAGGTTCCAGAGATGGAGGAGGTACAGCTTACCTGCCAGGCTAGGGGTTACCCCCTGGCAGAAGTCTCCTGGCAAAACGTCAGTGCTCCTGCCAACACCAGCCATGTCAGGACCCCTGAAGGCCTCTACCAGGTCACCAGCATTGTGCGCCTAAAGCCGCAGCCTGGCAGAAACTTCAGCTGCGAGTTCTGGAATGCTCACACGAAGGAGCTTACTTCAGCTGTCATTTACCCACGGAGTAAGTGTGCCCTCCCCCCACTCCGTAGCTCTGTCCATTAGAGTTCAGGCGGAAACAGTGCGCTCACATGAGCCCCTCTTCATGAAGCCGAGGTAGAATCTAGAAGAGCTGCAAGGACAGAACAGGACAACAATCTCTACTGTTGAGGGAGAGTTGCCACAGTTGGAGAAGGCAGCCATGGGAGAGCATGCCTCTTGGAGAGCTGAGGGTGAGCAGCTTCCGGGAGGGTAGTACGTGAATGACAGCTACCCCAGCCATACCTTAGGTCCCCCAGTCTTCTGCTAGTGTTTCCCATTGCCTGAATCCAACAGGAAGTCAGGGAACAAAGATGTCTACCCACTGCTCAACATCTGGGGTGTCAGAACACAATGTTACAGGTACAAAACAGATCTGAAAAAGCAGTGGAAATATCCAGCATGATTCATGACCAGAACAATACGTGAGGAGGATGGATGTTTGTCTGGCTGTGCTGCCGGCTAATTGACTGGCCATGCTAGCTAGCTTTAGAAGTGGATCTCATCCTTTTGAATTTCTGCACCTGCAAAGTTTTAACCTATTTGTACAAACTAACAACTTTTTGTGCCAGGGGACAGTATTCGTTTGATAACTAAAAACCGTCAGCTAGAAAAACAATCATCTAATAAGAGACAGGAAGTTTTTCCCCCCACCATTTATGCATTTCTTATTGAATTGCCACAAACGTAATGACCGAAAGCAACACAACTTTAAGATCTTATACTTCTGGAGGTTTCACTGAGTCCTAGTCAAGGTGAGTAAGGGCTACAGAGGTTCAAGGAGACGTTCCATTTTCTTGCTTTTTCCAACTTCATCGGACGTCTATACTCCTTAGCTTCCTGCATTTTCAAAGCCAATAGTCACAGCCCTCTGCCCCTTTAATCAGTCTCATCCTCTGACTCTCTCTCTTTTGCTTGAAACTTGGGTTTCATTAGATGCTTCCATTTATAGAAATATACGTCCAAACAGGTTTGTTAGTACAGAAGTTCAAAGGAAGAGATCCACCATCAGAAGTAGCTGGCATGGCCAGTCAAGCTCTGAATAATTTAGTAAGAGGCCATTTTTCTTGGAAATGTCACTAGAACCAGTTAGCTGGTACCACAGACAGAAAAACAATATGTCTCCTGCTCACTCACGGGTCTATGCATCAATCCAGAAATAACTATAGTCCAACCTTTATACTTGATTATATCAGTGTCTTTTCCCCCTGCATGGTTGAGAAATGTCTTAAAGGCAAACTAACAATCCTTGGAAGGCTTTATGCTGGGAGAGTTAAGAACGGAGGAAAATGGCAGCTCTCTCTACAGGACCCAACGTGGCTGACTGGAGAGTCCAGCCTGTAGGAGTCAGGTTCTCGACAGTGCGTGGGGTCTCCTGATGCACCATTCATGGATGCAACCAGCAGGGAGAGAGAGAAATTTTTGTTAGCTACCCATTCTTCCCAGCTTTGTTTTCATCCTGCTATTCCCTAGAGAGGATCTTTTGAGGAATTTTGGTGTGCGAGTGTGTGTGTGTGTGTGTGTGTGTGTGTGTGTGTGTGTGCCCCTTCCCTGAACTTGCTCAAAATGTTGTGGGGCACTCCCCAGAGAAGACTGCTCAGATGTGTTTAAGGCAACACGAAGTATTTACTAGTCGGCCGGCAACTACACTGGGTCTTCAAGATCCCAGTGTAGCTCTGAGCCTTTTTCAGGGTGAGCTTTTAAGCACGAAATCATATTCTGGGTTGACATACTTCAGTTAATAAAAATAGTTAGTCAGAAGCAGAACTACAGACATACATTTAGAGATTTCCCACAACTATGGACTCTGATAGATCGGGTCTTTGTTTCAAAGTGCTGTCTATGTCCTGAGTTGTCTGGCCTGGATGGTGTTTCCATTGCGGAAGTCAGTTGTGCTAAGGTCTGGGGCCCTGCTACATTCCCCACTGCCTTAGAGAATGAGTCAAATCGTGGACTCATCCTGTTTTAGTTTAAGATACAAGGCCCCATGGATAATCCAATCAGAATGAGAATTAAATGTCCAGTTCATGCCGGTAGAAGAGCAGTGAACCAGGCGGAACAAGACAACAGAAACTGGTATCAATGACCTGATTTATGTCTTCATCTTCTTCCTTTTTGATGTATTCCCCAACCATGGCAAGACTTTCTCTAATTACTGCTGATCAATTAGCATGAAACAATAGGTTCTTCCCAAAGCTAGACATGGTTTCCTTGGTCTCGCGAGAAGTAAGTCTCACCCTTTCCGGCTTGGCAGGACCGTTTCTGCAAGGGAATCTAACTGTTGTTTGAATTGAGAAATGAAACCTTTGAATACCTCCAGGTCCTGATCAACATGTCTACTTAGTTTGGAAAAGATCAGAAGAGGCATATTTAGTCAGACCATTACCATATGCCCACAAACAGTCTCAGGGGTGTGATAATATTGCTGTTACCAGATGAATTAACCCGTAAGGCAGAACAGCAGCATCTGAATAAGGGAAACTGCCTATGTTAAGGGTTTCGGGTACTAGGCAAGGTTCAGGCCACTGTAAGCCCTCTCGTAGTAGAATTTGCATTGTTCCCAGTCACAAGGAATTTTGTCAGTCCGTGAGAAGTCTGTTTTATTCCTAACCCTATCCCGTGTGGGGCTGGGTCTCTAAGCGTAACCAGCGATCCTGACCTACTTCTGGCTGGGAATGATTCACTCTATCCCCAGGCTTCCTTCCTGTGGCATGGAATCTTGATACCACAGGTTCGTCATGTTTCCAAAAGATTCCCAGAATCTTCTTAAAGAAATTCTTTCAGGAAGCCTCAGTTTCAGGACCCCAGTTTTTGAAATTGAAAATTCCTTATTCCCTAGGGCCCAATGAAGCCTTAATTTTAATGGGTCATAATCCAGGAGACAGTCCGCTTGGCAGTGGCGTTTGGGCTTCCACTTTTTTGACCTGGGTGTGGTGGATCCATGGTGTAATGCCAGCTACCATCACTGCTGTAGGAGTAGAGAGAGTCATCAGGCAGGGTCCTTTCTAAGTTGTTTCAGTGCCCCTTTGGCTTGATGCTTGACTCAGATAAAAGTAAAAGCATAGCTGCTGTATCACCAGACTGAAACAACTGGAAACTGGAGGTAGACTTGGAGGTTGGCTGGGTTTCTCGGATAGTCCAAGACTGGAGGGCCTGTAGTGACTTAAGAATGGCATAGTCAGAGCCGGAGAGATGGCTCTGTGCATAAAAGCACTGTCTGCTCTTCCAAACGACCCAAGTTCAATTCCCAGCACTCACATGGCAGCTCACAACTGTCTGTAACTCCAGTTCCACGGATTCTGACACTTTTATACTGATGCGCAGAAAATAAAATTAAATAATAATAATAATAATAATAATAATAATAATGGCATACTCAGAGTTCTGCCAACTGCTGGTCTCTGCACCTGGGAGCTGTGGGAGAGGCCTTCCAAACATCATCTCATAGGAAATAAATCCCTCCCTATATGGGGTGCAACAGGTCCAGGGAAAGCAAAGATATCCATCCACCCTTCGCTGGATTCTAATGAGAGTTTTGTAAAAGTTTCTCTTAATGTCCTGTCCAGAAGTCGGAAGTCTAAATGCACATTGAAGCTTTCAATCTATGTCTAAAGCTTTAGAGGTTTTGGCTACGAAAGTCAAGCCACTGTCAGACCCCATTGCTAGCAGGAGGCCAAAGCAGGGGACCAGTTCCTAGAGGAGCTTTTAAAGTTACTATTTGAACAGTATCAGTCCTAGTGGAAATGCTTCTAGTCACCTAGAAAACCCAGAAAGTACTGGTTTTGGTGTTGGTAGTGTTGTTTTTAACTTCTCCTGGCAAGCTAGATCTTGGTGAAATCAGTTTTGCCAGTTTTTGGGGTGTTAGCCTCTCATTTGGACCCCTTCCTGGGAAAAGCTTCTCTGTTTTAGATTTGCTTATGCACAAACCTGGCATTTGTCTGAGACAACCCACGCCAGGCTGTCTAGTCTAGGTGTAGAATACCTTGCTGAGCAACTCAGAAGTTCTGTGGACCCCACATGCATAGCCTGATGAAGCTCATTTCCCAGAGTCCTGCCAGTTGTTTCCGAAAGAGTGATCTTTCCCTCTACTGTCCATCAATCTGTGGTAAGATGTCCATTTCTTCTTTAGCGCTGAAATCTCAAACAACACCAAGTCAGGGTACGTCATCAGAACATCAATAGGCCCCACTGGTCTTAGGGACATTTGTCAGGCAGCCAGGTCAGCAGCAGGCAGGAGGATGGAGATTCATAAGAGAAGCTAAATAGCCACTAGGAGGGCCAAGATTTTCTAATGTCCTTTTTCCCAGCAGTGAGAAGCCCTCTTTCTCTATAATTCAGGCGCAGCAATAAAAGCATAGCTGCTGTCTGTGCACACGGTGGAGGACTTTCCTTTCTCTCCATCTGAGAACTGGATCAGATTGCTTAGTTTTGCTCTCTGGGCTGAGGTACCTGGTTGGGTCCAGATTATTTTAGTTAAATTACTGCAGCTCTCACTACTGTTCTCATCTTCCATCTCCTGACAGTCATGGATGAGCACCTGTGGGTTGTCACCAGTCAAGAGGGTAGCAGGATTGATAGTGGTGGAGTTTTTAAACTGGACTCCGGGGTAGTGCCAGGAGTAGGGCCTGCTACTGGGTCACACAGGCATTAGACAGCCAGAGTTCATGCTGCCGGTGGAGGTGTCAATGCTGTGGGGTGCTGTGAGTATCAGATCCTGATCCAGAGTTAACATCATGATGATGATGATGATGATGATTTAGACTATCTATCAGTAACTGACAGAGCTCTTAGATAGATGGGCCATCCTGTAGCTACAGGCTCTCGTCATTTAGACAGGTATGTCACAGGGCATTTCCATGGCCCCAAAGTTTGGGTTAAAAACCCCTTTTGTCTTCTGTTTCATGGAGAAACAGATGAGAAAGTTTTGAAGCATCTGGAAAGTCTAGGGCTGGCGTGGAAGTCAGAGCTGTTTTGAAAGCCTCAAATGCCTTTTGTTTTATCTGAGTCCAGATTAGGGGCTCAGTGCTGGCTTTGTGCTGTTGTATAGAGGCTCTTGCTATTTCCTCAAACTCTTGTATCTAGAGACAGCGATATCCTGCTGCACCCATCTCTCACATAGCTCTCAACTGTCCAAACCTGTCTCTGAAGGCTGGCTGTAATCCTCCTCTGAGACAGACTCCTTCCGCCTCCATTCAGCTGGCAGTCAATATACAAATAAAGCCTCCGATATACAAAGCTGGACTTTCTTAGCTGACATTTTGTAGCCCAAGGTGTGTAACTCTGCCAGTGTCCCCCAGTGACCCTTTTTAAATCTGTTTTCCCAGGAAATCTCTGAGGAAGGGCAGAAAGTCTCCCCCCTTTTTTTTTCTCAATGTTGTTTAATCCGAATGGGGGTAGTTGGGCTGATTAGTTGAACAATTATAGGAAGTTGGTGTCGGGCCAGTCCTGGGAGTGGTTGGTGGGTGTCTGCCCATACCTCTGGGAATTTTTGTCATCAATCTGAGAGATAGCCTAGCTGTATGTTTTGACTGGAGACAGGACGTTCAGCTAGGAGATATTTTTCTGATTGAGGGCAAGACATCAAAATTTTGTTGGCTCTAACTGTGTTTCATCATCAGAGAATGTGACAGTGGATTTCAGGTTATGCAAAGAGCCTTGTCTTTCAGTCGGTTTTCTGCAGTTAAAACACCTTTGAGCTACCCCAACAACTGGGACCTACTTATACCTTAGATTTTTTTTCTGGCTTTTATAACATTTTCCTGATATTTTGGGCTGACTCGGTAGCAAAGGAAATCTCTTTAGAATCTGTCCTAATCCTTCTGAAAAGGCCCCCGTGAAGAATGCCTCCTTGGTCAGTGTTGGACAGAAGGAAAAAAATCTGTTCTGTGTAGGCTGCACTGTCCAATAGTGATGCCTTCACCTGGGCCTGACATGGTTTTTCTGCTTCTTTTTAGAGAATGCTAGGTTTTCAGTTTTTCAGTTATACAGATCATTTGTTGTAAGGAGATGTAAGTCATGAAAGAAGGAGCAAGACTTCT
Organism: Meriones unguiculatus; assembly: GCF_030254825.1. NCBI lineage: Eukaryota > Metazoa > Chordata > Mammalia > Rodentia > Muridae > Meriones > Meriones unguiculatus. The sequence continues at coordinate 45,811,036 of NC_083349.1, forward strand.
CTCTTCCCCTTCCCTGGGGTTACTAAGAACAGGTAGAGGAAGGGGAGCAGAGGCCCCTTGGAGGACAAGCCTGCCGAGCCTCTCCCCACCTCTACAATGGAACCAGCCCTGCAGGCCGCAAGCGAGGAGATCATTGAGAGCTCCTGCTCCAGGAGTGGGACAGGTGGAGGGATTTGGGTTTTGTTTGTTTGTTGCCTATTTGTTCTTGTTTGCTTTGCTTTTGGAGGGGGCATTTCCCTCAACAACCAGGCAGAGCCAAAGGGATTCAGACCCCAACAGGTGGGGACACCAGTCTTAAGCCAGGGAGTTCTCACCACAGAGGTAGCAACTGGTCCATCTAGGGAAAGGGAACTGACAGAAACACATATAGAGCCACAGAGAGATACACACACAGTAAAGACAACCAAGGTTCACACACCTGACCAGACAGAAGGAATCCAGCACCAGAATCTCACATGGATCCCAGACACTGGATCAGCAGCCACTTCCGACCTCTCCTATATGTTTAAACAGAAGGCACCTTAACTAGACTTACCTTCTGAGGTGAAAAACCAGGAGAGTTTCTAATTTGTTTCCTTTGGGGGTGGAGGTCTCCTCCAAAGCATTAGATGGCAATTGTTCAAACAGAGTCCTGGGGGTCTAGAACTCGGGTTTTGCACCCTCTAGGAGCCTCTTGACCACTGTACTCTTCCTTGCTCCAAGGGCCTCTGAGACTTCCAGTGTCTTGAGGTCTAGTCTCTGGGGCCTCAGTGGGACCTCCAGAGATGTCATGGGGTACCCACCAGAGAAGACTGCTTGGACATGGGACCAGCCAATAGAAAGTCTTTAGAAGGAGGCCAGAGGCTAAATCTGGGTGTTCTGGATCTCCCATGTCCTTCTCAGGATGAGCTTTTAAGCACAAAAAACATATTCTGGTTTGACACACTTAAGTTAACAAGAACAGTTAGCCAGAAGCAAAACTACACAAGTAAAAAACAAACAAACAAAAACCAAGGTTGGCGCATTAGAGACATTCCCACAACTATGGACTTTGATGGATCAGGTCTTTGTTTTCATTTTGGCAGGGGGTGCTGTCTACATGCTGAGTTTTATGGCCTGAATAGCCCTTCCATTATGGAGTCAGTTGTGCTAAGGCCTGGGTCCTGTTACAATACTTTTCCCACTTCTACACCTTCTTTGTACTGTAAGTTCCTCTCCCATAAAGCAACATTATTTGGCAGCCCCCATCCAACCCTCTCTCTAAGGCAGCTCACTCAACTTCAGAATGCAAGGGACTCAGGCTTCCATCTTGCTCATTGAGATCTGTTACCATCACTTGCTTGTTTTCCTGGCACTGTGTGTATGCTGGGCTTCTGATAACATTTATATTATCCATACCTTCTCATAGTTCACATGATTCTTTGTATCCAGGTATAGTGAAAGCTGAGTGTTTTGACCATGGCAAGTGCTTGGGAAATGCTGCCTTGATGGGTTGGAGACATAATCTTAAAGCTCCTAGTCTGTGTAGATAGTCAGATCAGATACAACACCCTGATTTGTAATACTAAAGAATAGCAGCAGGAAAAGCACAGTCACATCCCCCCAAGAGGTCCTTTCATTGTAGTTGTCTTCTTCTCCTCCTCCTCCTTCTTTTCTCCTTCTCCTCCTTCTCCTTCTCCTTCTCCTCCTCCTGTTCCTCCTCCTCCTCTTCCTCTTCCTCCTTCTTCTTTCTGAGACATGGTTTCTCTGTGTATCCCTGGCTGTCCTGGACTCCCTTTGCAGTCCAGGCTAGCCTCAAACTCACAGAGATCCTCCTGCCTCTGTCTCCCTGAGTGCTGGGATTGCAGGCATGTGCCAGCCGTGCCTGGCATGTCTACTTCTTAAAAGCGTTGTCTAGCTGATTTATAACTACCCTGTTTCTATTCATTCTCATAGACTGAGCTACTCATCCACTGCTGACTGCTGTGAACCACCTCGGGGTTTCTCCAGAAGTCAGTGAATTAAACACATGCAGAAATGAGAGTCCCGGGGAGGGAGGATGCCTGCAACTCTAGAACAGAAGGCTGAAAGTACTAAATTTTGGTCAGTAGTTAGAGAGTTATTAGGTCATTTTCCTCAGCCAGTAACTGCACTTTCATAGGGAAATGTGACTGGGCTAGAACATAGAAGTAACTGTGAAACACTGGTGGAGCTGGCAGAAAGGTGAAGCCTTCCAGGGGCGCCTGGAGGTGAGTCCAGGAAGCAAAAGAGAACATAGACTCTGAAACCAGACTTAAATTTAAAACGTTATCTCTGTCATCTCCTGGCTTTGGAGCTTGAACATCCCATAGGGCTATCCTAGAACTCAGTCTCCCGGGTATGCAGTGAGAGTAAATGATGATGCACGTGTTAAAAAGTTACTGTGGTAACCGAAGGGAACATGATGCTAAATAGTAAAAGGAGGAAAAACTATGTCGCCTCCAGCAAGATTCCTGCCTTCTTTCTGAGTGCATAGGACAGTGTGGTAAGGCTAGGACAGAGATTTTTCCTGTTGCTTATCTTATCATTCTTAGTGAGAATGCAGTTATCCTAAAGTAATACAGAAAAATATGTAGGCTGTGCAGCTGTAATGAAGATATTCAAACGTACAATGAGTCAAGGCAGCAGTGCGTTTCCTTTTACATAATACTTAGAGAGAGAAAGTGCTCCAAGCATCTAAATGACTACATCCTATAAGTCATTCCCGCAACCCAGGTTATTTCCATCTTGTTGCTCTGTCATTCCTCAGGATATTGTCCTTGTTGGATTGTCAAAGCTGGGTCATCACTAGATCCATGTCTCTGCCCTCAGAGAGGAAAGGATGTTGGAAGAGACCTCTGATGGTTTAAAGTCAAGATCCAGAAGACCCATTCTTGGTCTGAACTTAGTTTATATTGCAGGCTACATCTAAGTACCGGCCCAACAGTCTAGAAAAGCAATCTCTGAGAGCTATATGTGCCAATAACTTGGTACTGGGAGAAAGGCAGCTGGTAAGATTAATAACCAGCAGGATGCTACAAGGTAACTTCTGTTCGGCTAGGTGGACTAGATAGTCAGCTCAGCCCAGAAACCTTGACTTACCCCTCTCATGGGCTTCATACAGGACCTAGGGATGGCTTAGGTACCATCCTTGTTCTCCAAATACAGTCTAAGGAGGCTGAAGTCTTCAGGGATGCGCAGAAATTCCACACCTGGAAGGATCTATGAGCAAACCTGGACGGAACAAGGGTTCTCAAGGTACTGACTGAGGCAGGGGCCTGACTCACAGTGCAGCATGCAGCATGCATTTTATAGTAAAGAAACAATATGATCAGTTTCACAACAATCCTCAAGCAAACAAGCCCTTATCTTTTTTTGCTCTTAGTGTCCACATGCTCTTGGATGAGGATGATTCCTATGGAGCTTGAGCTTTGGGTCAGGAAGATCTGGAACTGCAACCCTGGCTGTGTTACTTCCTTGGAAACAATGACCACGGATGGATTATTTAGCATCCCGAGGCTTCCCGGGCTCTAAACTGACTCAGAACTAAGGGATCCTTCCTCAGCTGGGCTGTTCCATGGTTCTCAACACTGTAGAGGGAGAGGCAGGAGCAGAGCAGCCAGAATCACACACACCCGCACACCTCCTTCCTGAGTACTTCTGTACAATTGTTCTGACACAGCAGTTAGGCTTAGTCTGTGTCCATTACTCCATGAGGCAACGTTCCAGTCTCAGAAATAGGCACAGGCTAACTTGTGAGAGCGTTAATTGCCAAAGTGTGAACACCCCTGCTGTCCTTTCTTCTCTCCCTCTGGCCAATCTGAAGATGCCCAGCACTCTGCAAAGGTGTTTCCCAGCCTCCAAATCACTCGTCCTATCGCCTCCTCACTAAGTGGATGCCGTCCTCATTGGTAGCACCTTGGTCAGTCCAGACAAGACAAGGGGGATCAGTTGCAGCCATTCACACCTGACTGGCTGGATTTAACATGTCCCCCCTTCCTGAGATGCTCTGCTGTTTCCAAAGGCTCCTGTGGGTCTTTAAATTTTAAGTTTAAACTAATGGTACAGATTCTAACCTCTTGAGTTCTTATCAGTAAGGGGGAAAATAAGTGTGTGTGTGTGTGTGTGTGTGTGTGTGTGTGTGTGTGTGTGTGTGTGTGTGCGTGCACGCTTAGGGGCTTTCCTACTTGATTGAGAAAGGCAGGGTGATGAAGAGAGAGAAAATGGAGGTAAAGAATAGAGACAGAGATGGGGTGGGGGAGAAAGAAAGAAACGAAAGTGTGGGTGGGTGGATGAAATGACAGAGTAGCAAAAGACACAGGATCTGGGCCCAGACAGTCTGGACTGTATCTCAGATGAATCATGTGCTATCTGACTTTGGGGAAATGTCTCAGCCTCACTCCTCCCCATCCCCCACCAGTGAAAATGAAGATCAAAGTAGAGACTGCTGCACTGGGTGGCTGTGAAAAGAATTGGGAGTCTGTGTGGGAGAGGTGTGGAGTGGAGGCTTGGCCCATAGTGGTGTGGTGGGAGCCCCTTCAGGAAGCCCCGTCGGTCTAGCTCTGAGCTGCCCTGTGATGGAGTTCTGGTTCTCTCATTCACCCAGGCTGGATGGAACCCAAAGTCCCCAGAACGTCATCACTTCATGTTTTCATCCCGTCTTGCATCGCTGCTTTAACCTTCACAGTTGCAGCGGTAGCCCTGGGGAAGAGGCTGTGTGGGAAGCTGTATTCTAGAAAAAGGTGAGTGACTTACAAGCAATGTGAGCCTGCAGCTTGCCAGGCTTCGGCAAAGCGCTTTAAGCCTAGAGGGCTTTGAGACGGCCCTGGGGCCATTTTACCCCAAGAAAACGGTTCAGTCTTCAGTTTGCTGAACCCACACTGAGGTTTTTCTGTTTTTGTTTTAAGGAGTTGTTCATTCCCGGGCTGAAAGAGTTTGCCTTGCCCTCCAGGCTTCCAGAGTGCTGTCTTTTGGGTAATACAGACAGCATTTAGTGGTGAGATGTTAACAAGAGCCTCTCCCAGGATGCTATTAATTTCCATCCCGCTTTTTCTCCTTCGGGCATGAGTTAAACCTTCCTGGTCCCCTAGAAATCCACCCCTTCTCTCTGGATGAGGAATAGAGAGAGGCTAGGAGCACCTCAGTTAGAAGGGGTCTTTGTGATCATCTTCTAAGCCCACGCCTTCTCATCAACCTACTCCTACCATTTGGGACTGGGGCATGTCTGCAGCTTCCAGATCTACATAGAGCTGTTCTTGTGTCTGTCTGTAGTTTGTCTGTCCCTTAATTGTCTGGAAGGAGCCAGACAATTACAAATAAACAAACAAACAAAGAAAAGAAACCCAGAATGTATGGAAAACACCCGTCTGGTGTTTTCCTCCGTGACCTCTGAGTGAGCAGCCAGTGAACTTTCCAGGTCTACACAGGCTTTGTCTGTCAAAAAGGAAATGTTGTCTTTGACTAAGCCATTTGAAGTGGGCAGCCCCGGGGTGGTGGTGGTGAGGGACAGGGTGGGGGTTGGTGGTCACCATCCTACGCTGATGGTGACACCATCTGTTGTCCTTATCTGGAGGAGTAGCATGTGTTATTTGTCTGCTGCCCTTTCTGCGCATTATCTGGGCTGACCATGAAGCCTCTAACTGCAGAATTCAAGGAAGTGTCAAGAGAAAGAGAGATCTCAGCATTCAGGGGGGCTGGAGGTGGGGAGGGCATCCTGTCAAAGGCAGCCTGGGATACTCAGTGAAACCTAGCCTCAGGAGAAAAGAGAAAACCTAAAGAGGAGGAGGAAGGGAAGAAGGAAAGGAGAGGGGGAACGGGTGAGAGGGGAGAAAAATAAGTAAAAGGAGGAAAAGAGAAAAAGAGAGAATAAAGGAGGCAGACAAAAGAAATGAGCAGAAGAGGTAGAGGCAGGCAGGAGGATTCTTTTAAGTGGAGAGGAAGGGAGAAGAGCAAAGAAAGGAAATACTGAGTTTGTTAACAGAACTGTGGCTTCTGCATAAAGTCCAGACTATAGACCCATGACGTCAGACTGCTGTGGCAATGGAAGCTCACTAAAGTCTTATACCCTGCCCTTCCCACAGATCTTACAGAGTGTCTGGCCTAGGGCCTGAGGACCCCTTAATCACTTTAAAAAGGACAACTTAACCATTCACAATAGCCACGTCATGGAATCAGCCAGGGTGGACGGTTAAAGAAAATGTGACATGTGTTCCCATCAGAGCACTATTTAGCCTTAAAGAAAAAATAAAATAAAATGATGTCATTTTCAGGGGGATGGATGAAGCTGGAGGTCATCATTTTAAGCCCAACTCAGACAGTGCAGACAGACATTATATTTCCTTTCATATATAGATTTTGGATTTAAAAAATAAATGCACAGGGCAGCTGCACAAGGGGAAAAGAGGCACAGGGCAGGTTTATACCTGGGAATGGATACAACTGAAGTGTATGTGTGTGTGAAAAGCCATCATGATTAGGCTGGAGAAATGGCTCAGTGGTTAAGGGAGCAATCTTACAGAGCACTGGAGTTCAACCCGCAGCATCCAGATCAGGCAGCTCCTAGCGTCCCAGGGAGCTAAGTGAGCCTACCAGAGGGCTGATCTGAGCTGTCCCTGAGGGCCAAGTGTGTAAGGGACTGACTGTTCACAACTGTGACTAAAACAAAAAGTCCCAAATGTCCCTTCAGCCAAGTGTGTCTTGCACTGGGCCCAGCGGCAAGTGGCATGTGAGCGTGCCGTAGCTAATCCACTGGAACTGTGGATAGTTCCCTAGTCCTGCCACATAGAATCTGTTTCCTCCAGGTATCAACAGCCACCGTGCAAAGGAATCCATGATAGAGCAGTTCCCCACGTAGATCACATTAAACTTTCATGACTTGGGAGAGGAGGCCCCCCTGTCTTCTCAACAGCTACACCGTTAGCCCCTTCCACACCAGACCCTCATGAGGAACCCGAGTCAGGAGCCTTAGCTTCTCCCTCTTCAGTTCTTTGGGCCATTGTTGTCCTGAGACTGAAGTAGAGACAGAGAAGCCTCCTTGGCTCCTGTACAGATTTACCCACAACTCACTGTGCCTGCTGAGTACGGGGAGGGCAGCCACTGCTGGCCCATAATAAAAAGCCTAATAGTAAGCATCCCTTTCAAAGGGCCATTCAACAGTTCAAGGATCAAGAGTGACACGATGCGTTCCAGAGAAGAAACTGGCAAATTCCCCCTCAAAGATGTCAAGTTCTACTTTATCAGCTAGACTTAAGTTTCATGAATATGAAAACTGTTTCTCATCAATACATAAACTTTCAGTATCTAAAACATTTTCTGGGATATGTAAGATTATGCTCAACCAAATTTTAAGTTTTTTTTCTAGTTTTTTATTCATTGACAATTTTATACATGGATATGTAAACACATAATGAATTTTAGACATTTCATCTTCCATTCCCCCCACTCTTAGTCCCCTTCCTTTCTCCTGACATCCTTCTTCCTTCTAACAGGTTTGCTCCCTACTTTCACTTCCTTTTGTATGTGATTCGCTGAGCTTAATTGGAGTTGTTTGCAGGAATACAGGTGGGGTTACTTACTAAAGAAAGGTTAACCTCTCGGTGGCTACACCACTGAAGAAAATGACACCCCCTCCCACAGCAACCATTAATTGCCAATTGAAAGTGGAAGAAAATCTCAAGTCCTCAGGTCTTGAGAACCATGTTTCCCAAACTCTGGGAAAGAACCAGGTTATGTGTGTGTCGCATGTGTATGTTTGATTTTCAAAGTGGTGTTGATACTTCCATAATATACACTGTACGGGAATTCCTAAAAACTGCAATGGGAAGCCAAGCACAGTGATGCAAGCCTGTGATGCCAGGCTTGGGAGGCTGAGGCAGGAGAATTTCTACTTTGAGACTAGCTGGGGCTACATAGTAAGTTAGAGGAAAACACAAAAACATAGTAGTCCCATATTTGTGTTTTATTTTATCCTATATGTACATATATGTGCAGGTATGTGTGTGTTCATACATGTTCATGCATGACTGGTGCAAAGGTGTATGCCTGTGCGTAGAATACAGATATCAACCTCGGGTGCCATTCCTCAGGAACCATGTGCCTTGTTTACTCCACACAACGACTCCTACCGGTGCCTGAAGCTGGCCTCCGAGCCCGAAGGGTGCATTCAGCTCCCAAGCGTGTGCTACTCAGGTCTTCATACTTAGCAGCAGTGGTTTTCTTAAGTTACTTCCCCAGTCTTCTTCCCCATTTTTATTAGAGACAATTGAACACATTTCAAAAATGGAAAAAAGCCAAAATAACAAAATATTTTTAATAAAAGTTTCTAAGATTTTAGACTCAAATACTAAGAATCCCCATCTGATCCTGAACTGGTCACTAGCAATTTTCTAGCCAAAACCAGCCCAGAAACCAAGATATTAGTTGGTGTTATCCTAGAGGACTGAGTCAGAACTAAAAACTCTAAACCAAAAGCCAAAGATGTAGGTTTCCAGTTACCCTAAGGCCCATGGAGAATAGCAACGTTGACCTTTGGCAATAGGTCATTGTAGTAGAACAGTTCCTCTGAATTGAGCATTGGATTCCCTTTACATGCAAACCTTCTTAAAGAAGACTGAGGTGAGTGTGGTAATGGGTTGACCCTTGAAGCCCAGGCCAGCGTCAGCATGGTCACGGTGGAGTTACTAAAAACCTGGTCAGCAAAGAAGCAGCAGGACCGTGCAGGGCAGTTCAGCCAGCTGAGTGTCAAGTCCTGGAAGGACACCTGATGGGAAGGAACAAGTGCACCTAGTTAAGGGAGAAATGAAACCAGAAAAGCTTGATGGGATCTACATGTTCATATAGCGGAATACATAATTCACATGATGGAATCTGTGTGTTCATATAATCTACATATTCATATTAAAGAGTTTAGTTAGAATTACTTTACATCGGGGATAATGATAATGTTCCTCCCAGAAGCTACAGGTGGCCAAACAAAAAGCCCCGTGCAAGGTAGGGGGTGGCCCCCTCCAGGGGCACCCTGGAGACCCCAAAACAATACAAGCTGTTGCCCTCGCTCTTGGTTGCCCACCAGGACTTGGCGGTAAGTCTTTATTATAGAAGACACAGGACACAGAAATATTGAGGCAGTACCAACCAGGAAGCTTCTTCCATGCTGGCCATCTTTCCTCATACCATGGGTACAGTGCAAGCTGCTAGGGGTGGGGTGAGCCACCCACACCTGACCCACTAGAGTTTTATGAGCCACGGCAATGGCCGACATGGCAAGATAGAGCCATGGCTTCAGTAGTTGCAATAATGCCCTGGGTGTGACCAACCATTCTGACTGAATTTAAGGCCCCCACTCCACAGGAGGAGCTGCATGGCCGGTACCTGTGGCCAAGAATTCATGATTGGAGGGCTCGTAGCCCCCAGTGGTGAGCCTGCTGCAATGATTTTGCTGAAGGGGCAACAGTATCAACCTGCTCTCTAAATTTGTGTCTTTGTGTTCATAGACTAGTGCGGCAGCCAGACCTGAGGTTCCTGTACGCAGTGTGCTAGGGTTAGCACAGAAACTCACCACTGGTCAAAGTTCAGAGAGTTAGTTGTCCCCGAAGGGCTCAGCCGCAAACAGGACATCACTATCACACTCCCACCCGTTCCCCTTAGCCATTCTGAAGCTAAGACAGTTTGCAGACTGTCTTAGTTAGGGTTTCTACTGCTGCCACGGGACACCACGACCAAAATGCAAATTGGGGAGGAAAGGGTTTATTGTGATTACACTCCCACATTGTTCCTCACTAAAGGCAGCCAGGACAAGAACTCAGGCAGGGCAGGAACCTGGAGGCAAGAGCTGGTGCAGAGGTCATGGAGGTGCTGCTTACTGGCCTGCTCCCCCTGGCTGGCTCAGCCTGCTTTCTTATAGAACCCAGGACCACCTGCCCAGGGGTGACAAGCACCCACTAGGCTGGGCTCTCCCCCATGGACCACTAATTTTTAAAAATGACCTACAACTGGATCTTACAGAGGCATTTTTGCAACTGAAGCTCCTTCTACTCTAAGGACTCCAGGTTGTGTCAAGTTGACATAAAACCTAACAGTTCAGGGACCGAAAAAGGAGGAAGAAACAGACTGTAAGAGACAGAGGTTGGAAAAGACAGGAACAAAACAGTGTCTTGTAAACATCAATGGTACCTCTGTGCTCATGAGTTCACAGCAGCTGTGGATACCTGTACAAGAGCCAAACTAGATGGAGCATTTACAACATTTCAGCATGGAGCGGGGGGGGGGGGGGTTGTCCTGAGCCCCACACTCAGCTGAGAAGCTACTGACAGCTGGTGTCTTCCTGGGGAGGGAGAGTCAGTTCTTTTTAAGGATGTGGGCCCTGGTAAGTGGGCCATGCTCCAGTGGATGGGCAGCTCACAGGAAGACACAGAGTTGGGAGGGACCGGAGGTGTAAAGATAGAGATGGCTCTTGGGAGGGTATGGGGAGTCGGATATATTCAGAATCCATTGTGTGCATGCGTGAGACTCTCAAAGAATCAATAAAACTATTTTTTAAGTGAAAAGGGAGGAGTCATTCTGAAGCTAGACATTTCTGGGATGTTGGTTTTTACAGACAACAAATGCTGCCGACCACAATACAGAGGTGAACAGAACTATGAGTAAGCATGATTTTGTTTTTCTTTTTTTTCCGCCTCCTTCTCTATCTCAGCTTGAGTTGGTAGGTTCAACTATCTCACAATATCCGTGGGGACTGGTTCTGGTTCTCACTTAAATCAGCGAATCCTCGTGGCCCTTAGGTAAATTTGCATTTGCCCACGGGCTTGAAATCGTGTTGACTGCTTAAAATACCCACGACAGTGCAGATGCTTCGTAAACAGCAGTGGCACTGCACTTTATCGTGGCAATGGCAAAACCAAGGGTGTGTTAGTCACCTTTCTCCATGTAGTAACCAAACACCAGGCTAGAAGCAACTTAAGAGAGGTTTATTTGGGACCATGGGTTTGAGGGTATAGAGTCCATCCTGGAGAGGGAGGGTTGGCAGCAGGCACCTCCTTGGCCCTATGAGCATGCGTGACAACTCCTTGCTCACATCTCAATAAAGCAGGAAGCGCCTGTGAAACAGGAAGGAGGGACAAGCTAGTACCCTCAAGGCCAGACCCCAGTGACCTACTTCCTCCAGGTAACTGCCGCCTCATAAAGCATCTACAACCTCATGAACAGCAGCAGCTGGGGACCAGGTGTATAAACACGGGGGTGGGGGTGGGGCGTGAGGGACAGTTCCCCTTCAAATGGTAACAAAAAGTCTGTGCAGGTGTCTTTCAGGTGTCTGCTTTAGGTTTTTTATTGCCTACCTTGAGCCTGTTTTGCTACTCACGGAGAAAGCAAGAAAGTAACAGTGATGGAAGCAGGAGGAAGGTGACTGTAGGCCAGGATTCTCAACCCCTAAGGCTGACACCCTTTACTACAGTTCCTCATGTCGTGGTGACCCCCAACCATAAAATTATTTTCATTGCTACTTCATCACTGTAATTTTGCTACTGTTATGAATTGTAGGGTAACTGCCTATGTATCTGGTATGTGACCCCTGTGAAAGGGTCATTTGATCCCAAGGGGTCGCGACCCACAGGTTGAGAATCACTGCTCTAGCATCCCCTTCCTCATGATTTTATTACTACTACTGAAGTTGAGTGCTCCAACTTCATGCCTTCGGGGCCTGGTGCCGCACTGAATGTTGCTCCTGTTTTGTTTTGTTTTCCTGCCCTCTGGAGGCCTCTCTTGTGCGGAGGTAAGGTGCTCTGGGATGGACTATGGATGGAGGAGCCATAGGTTCTGGGTAGAAAGTGGGGCAGGTCCTAGGGACTCCGGGGACTTCTTCAGGACCCCTCAGTCTCGTGTGGATGGATGCAGTTATTTCCATCCCTGGCCTGTCAATGTTAGGGGAGCTTAAAGCAACGATTTATGAGCCTTCAGACACGGGAGGCTCTCGGAAATACAGTCTCACTTTTCTGACAGATAGTCTTATTTCCCATATTATAAAATATGCATTTTTGTTACTTCATATTTTAAAGCCTTCAGTTTAAGTGTTCTGGCCAACATCATGTTAGCAACGTCATATCACCCAGATAGGCGAAGCCAGCAATGGTCCCAGCTCTATTCTCTGTGTGGATTTTTTCCATGAAATGCATTTTGAGAAGCATACTCTGTAGACATGTGTGTGTGTGTATGTATGTATATATGTATAAATATGCTCACTCTTTGCACTGCTCAGCAGCCCTGTCTCTGGCTCTCTTTGTAACTTTGGCTAGATTGTCATGTGAAACTAGCTGCTGGGGAACTCAGTTGTACCTGCCGTCTGTTCCCCCAGCCATCCCCAGGGGCCTTGTCCATGTGGCCACACTTGTTGCCAATCCCTGTCACCTCTGTGTAGGTGGAGATGAAACAATGAGGTGTTGGTGGCTTAAAGTCTGACTTTAACAGTGCACTGTTGATGTTACATCTTATCTTAGGTAGGATCACTATTGCTATAAGACACCGTGACCAAAAAGCAAGTTGGAGAGGAAAGGGTTTATTCGGCTTTCACTTTCCAATTACTGTTTATCATAGAAGGAAGTCAGGACAGGAACTCAAACAGGGCAGAAACCTGGAGGCAGGAGCTGAAGTAAAGGCCATGGAGAGGGGCTATTCACTGGCCTGCTCTCCATGGCTTGCTCATCTTGCTCTTATAGAACCAAGGACCACCAGCCCAGGGATGGCACCACCCACAATGGGCTGTGCCCTCCTCCATCAATCACTAATTAAGAAAATGCCATGTAGACTTGTCTATAACCCAATCTTATGGAAGCATTTTCTTAATTATGATTCCTTCCTCTCGGATGACTTTAGCTTACGTCAAGATGACATAAACTATCCAGCACATTTTCCCAATTAAATTCCCTCCTTCCAGACAACTGTAGTTTGTGTATCAAGTTGATATAAGATAAGCCAGCACATACCTATATCTTAAGAATAGCTTTTGCACTTAGCATGGTGGCACATGTCTGTAATCCCAGCACTTGGGGAGGCAGATGAAGGTGGATCTCTGTGAGCTTGAGGCCAGCCTGGTCTACAAAGCAAGTCCAGGACAGCCAAGGCTATACATGGAAACCATGTCTCAGAAAAAAAAAAAAAGCTTTTGCTTAAAGAATAATCATTATAAAGTCATATGCTTTACTGGTAAAATATTAAAATGCATTTTAATAGTAAAAAACAGAAAAAGGAAATTTATCCACAAACATTTAGTATGGACACGGTTTGTTTGTTTTGTTTTGTCTTTCTCAAATATTTTCAACCCACAGTTGGTCAACCCAGTGGTGTGGTACATGGAGATAGAGAGGGAGAACTGTATTCATGATTATGCTAATTAATTCATGAAAGTCAAATAGGATCAGTGTGCACAGAAGCTTCTTATGTGGTAGCGTTTCTGCTAGGCTTGTTCTTGCAGCTGTGCTTTGCTCCATGTCTTTGCTGGAGAGCAAAGATGGCACCCATTTCGGGCCAGGAGCAATCTCACCATTCTTTGCTCTGTCTGTATCCCTAAATTCTCTCTGACTTAGGCCCTTTGCATATATGTTATGGTTGTGCAGCTTGATCCTTCTTGTGAGACTAACAGTACGAGTGGGGCTGTCTCTGACTCTTTTGCCTGCTTTTGGTACCCTTTTCCTCCTAGTGGGTTGCCTGGTCCAGCCTTCACAGGAGGGGAGGTGTCTAGTCATACCACAACTTGATAAGCATTTGGTTAACATCCCTGGGAGGCCTGCCCTTTTCTGAAGGGAAATGAGGAAGAGTGGATTGGGGATAGGGGAGGTGGGGGAAAGAACTGGAAGGGGAGGAGGGATGTTGTTGGGATGTAATACATGAGAAAAGAACAAATTTTAAGGATTATTTAAAAAGAAATACATTGTGGGGCTTATGAGTTAGCAGCAATTCGGGGCTAATGAAGCCTTTTGAGGAGGTTGACAGGCTCATGACTGGAATCAGGGAAAGAGACAGGATGCTCTGTGGATGTCAGAAGGGAGGGCACTGTGCTCCTGAAGGCTGGCTGAGTGGAAGGTGTAAGGCTTGGGATCAGTGCTTCTGGGATCAGGAAGGCTTGGGTGTAGAAGGCAAAAAGGCCTGTGCACACACATAAGCACTGGAGAAGCCAGGAAAGCTAAACGCACAGCTTATCTCTTCAGTGGTATGAGGTGTGCCACCGATCTTCTTGGAATGCCAGAAAGGATGGAATTTTACAATCTGATGATCCTTTGCTGTCTATCTGACAGGCTCTGCCCATGTCCCACAGACTTTACTTATCCCAAACGCTATCCTTTCCCCTTAGAGGCCATCCTCATGAGTGATTTACAACAGCCTAAGTGACTTCTATCTTATCTTAGGACCGGGCCAGTCCTGACACCCACAGGTATTATATTTAGCCCAGTCATGCTCCCTACACCATAACTCTTGGGCACTATCTCTGAGTCAGCAGTCCCCATTCTCTTGAAAGGAGCCAGATGTGTGCTTTGTAAAGAATCTAAGCAATGTCTTAAATTGTTGTGCACTTGGGGCTGAGTTAACTGATCCCTGAATAGTTTTTCCAAAATTGTGCTGTGCTTAAATATGGCTGAAGTAAAACGATCTGGGCCAGACTCTTGAAGTTCTGGTCCGGTACCCATTACAATATAATTGGGCTGAGCCAAGTTGTACCTCACCCTAATTGGTTTTCCTTGCCTGCTGTAAAGTCTGCAGGGGAATCGCCACACTTGGGTTCTGTGGGACAATGGGAGACATTTAGCTTTCTTGGTGTGGCACTTGACTCGACCAAAACGGTGCAGGAGAATCAGAAGACTTTGATATACCTTTGTGTCAGGAACTCGGACTATTGAAGCTTGCTCATTTTAGAATTCTGCTGTGCATAGCACAATTCCAAAGCCAAAAGTTGTAAAAACAACCCTAGGAAGCCTTCACCTCACCCATCAGAGACAGCAACCATCAGTGCAAAATGTGATGAAAGCCTTAAGAGGGGCTCTCAGCGCTTTCCCCATGCCTGGGGACCACTGGTCTGAAAGCAATTGCTGTAGACCCAGCACCCTGGGTACAGAGCCAAGGAACAAAGAGACTCCACACAGATCTCTGACTACACTGAGCGCTGAGTCAGCAAGCAGATTTTCTTGACTCAACGTAGTTTCCCATCAGCCCTGGCAAGCCCTACTAAAATCTCCATTTCTTCAGAACTGAAAACCCCCAGTTCCTATAAAATGATGTCCTTGGCCCAGAGGCACCTGCCTGAGTCTATAGATCTTACGGACTCAGCGAGCTTCTTTAAGTAACTCCTTCAGCCACTGGGGCCAGGGGCATGGGATGGGCCTGAGGGCAGAGGAGAGAAACACCGATCTCTGAGAAGCACTTGATAAAATGAGGGAAAGGTCTGAGGTAACCTGGTAAGGGAGTGGGGAACCTGCCAGCTCAGCTCTAACCTGTCACTGCCAAGAAGATGGAAACATGGATGTTTATGCAATGTCTGATAGCTATTAAATACTAGATACAACCATTGCCAATTAGCCAAATCACACACAGGGGACCCATTTGTAGCTTCTGGGCTAGAAGCAAACCACCAACCATCATGATCAACACATAGATCATTCAGGGTAGAAACATATATTTAAGAAGTCAGAGGACACAGAAAGACTTGTTCGATCTCCTGAATGCCAACATGTACTGTGGCATTAGAACATCTTTGTTGATGTCAACAGTATCATGAGTATTTTGTAACAAATATCTATCCACCTAATCAGAAAACTCTCATTCCTTTTTTGGTTGGTTGGTTGGTTGGTTGGTTGGTTGGTTGGTTGGTTTTTCAAGACAAAGTTTCTCTGTGTAGCTTTGGCAGTCCTAGAACTCACTCTCTAGACCAGGCTGGCCTCGAACTCAGAGATTGGCCTGCTTCTGCATCTCGAATGCTGGGATTAAAGGCATCTGCCACCACCACCTTTTTAGTCTGAGTCATCCTTACCTGACATACACAACAAAGCAACCAGTAGAGAAGTGAGATGACCAGGAATTCTGGTCCCTGTTGTTGGGTACCAGGGCCTCTCCAGAGGAACAGAGCCTAGAGTGGTGGAGGGGAGAGCGACAGAGGGAGAGAGACGGATAGAGTCAATGTAAAGGATTGGCACTCATGATTGTGCGGACAGTGAGACTGAGCTTTGTGAAGCAGGCCAGCAGGCTGGAAACTGGGGCAGAGTTTTCATATTTCAGTCTCCAGGCAGTTTCATCGTCCCTAGGAACTGGTTTGTTCCCAGGGACTCATCTGATTAAAAGGAACCTACACTTTGGAATATAATCTGCCTAAAATCTACCTAACGCTATGCATTAATTACATCCGTAAAGTTCATGGCAACATCTAGACTACCACTTGATAGGACAATGGGCCCTGTGACCTACCCAAGCAGTTTTAACAAATCAACCAAGAGACGTCGGAACAGTCTTGGCCATGGGCTTGGCCGAGTGTGTGGAGTGAGCCAGCTTGTTGGAACTGCCAGAGCCTTTAAAAACTGAAGGTAAAGGGCCTGGAGAGGTCCTGGTGGTTTAGAGGGCTTGCAGTTCTTGCAGAGAACCCAAATTCAGTTCCCATCATCTATGTTGAGCAACTCACTATTGCCTGCAACTTCAGCTCCAGGGCATATGACACCCTGTGAAATGTTTCAACATAGCGTGGCTGCCTGTGGTCCACAGGGTGAAGGGGAAGGCTCCTGCCGCAGTGCTAGGACAATGGCAGTGGGAGAGTGTGGCACGAAAGGCCTTGAACCTTGCTGATTAAGATGGATACATGGATTTTTTTTTTTTAAGGTCATTTCTCTCGCCAGTCTATTTGGAAAGGTTATATGTGTCCTAATCAAAACCATGATTTATTTATTTTTCCTATCCATGGTCTCCTCTTTCCAGATCTGGACCTGTGGCCTCAGGAGTTGGAATGATCTGAGGGGTCACCCTCAAGAAGCTTCTGGATGCTGAGTGAGGACCCCTTGGCCTTCACAACCTGCCATTTGCACTTTTCAGTTGCCTTAGATGATAGCCCAGCGCTTCCATCGGGAGCCTGAAGGACTGGCCTCTCTTCCTCAGTCTGAAGACTCCTCCAAACAAGCACAACAGCACTTTTGAGTTGCCCCTGGGCTCCTGCACCTCTGTGAGGGCTTGAGGTCCCTCTTGGCTGCCAGCATGAACGCAAAAGGGTTTCTCCCTGAGGGTTTCTCCCTGGCTATCCACAGGAAGATATGGAAAATTCCAGTTACTAAAATAGATTGTCAATAGAGTTATTTATATCCATCATTTCCTCTGGGGGCTAGACTTTCCAGACAGGGTTTCCTGTAAACAAAGTCATAACTGATGTGTTTTATAGCTTTCTAGAATCCGCAGCCTTTAAAGTTCTAATGAGCAGGAAGCACTTAAGCACACATTAAGTACACAACTGTGGCATTTGTTTCGAGTTTTCTTTTACAAAGCATTTGTATTATCCTGTGTTGTCACTGTGTTTATTGGTGTTTTCTCTTTCAACTACATCTTTTTTAAAAAACCAAAAGTTGTAGGGTTTGTTGTTGGATGTTGTTTCTGTTGTTATTGTTTTGGTGGTGGTAGTGACGGTGGTGTTTTTCAGTGCTATCACCTTCAATAAAAATCACAGTACTAATGCGTTGTGCCTTCAGAGATTCCAGATGAAGAGCGATAATGGTAGTCCCTCAAGCTAAATAAACCTTCTTCCCTAGCCTTTTGTGTGATTTTTACACTGAAACTTGTAGTTGCTCCCTTTCTAGAACTGTAAAGTGGTGGCGTCATTAGTCAGAGCATTTAATGATGGGCATTCTGGGAGTCCTTTCATGTCTCAGTGTTTGTGGGGAGAATGCTCGGACTACAGAAAGGTGCTAACTTTCCTCTGTAAGATAGAACTTACAGTTCAGCAAATCAACTGACCTATGAACTATCCAAATGTCCACATTAGCCACTGTGAGCACTGTAGGTTAGCCTGAAGCAAGCTTTGTCGCTGGTATTTAGACTGAGCAGAATTTGGAGTTAATAGGATGAAAGGAGGTAAAATTAAGATTTGAATTGTGGCTATTACAAATAAAGGGGCTATGAACATGGTTGAGCAAATGTCCTTGTTGTATACTGGAGCATATTTTGGATATGTGCCTAGGAGTGGTGTAGCTGGATCTTGAAGAAGCACTATTCCTAATTGTCAGAGAAAGTGCCAGATTGATTTCCAGAGTGGTTGTACAACTTTACATTCCCACCAGCAATTGGGGAGGGTTCCCCTTTCTCCACATCCTCTTCAGCATGTGTTGTCATTTGAGTTCTTGATCTTAGCCATTCTGATGGGTGTAAGGTGAAATCTCAGGGTTTTGATTTGCATCAAATCAAATTTCATTTGATTTTGATTTGCATTTCCCTGATGGCCAAGGATGTTGAGCAGTTCTTTAAGTGTTTCTCTGCCATTCAGTATTCCTCTCTTGAGAATTCTGGGTTTAGCTTTGTACCCCATTTTTTAATTGGATTACTTGATTTGTTGCTGTTTATCTTCTTGAGTTCTTTATATATTCTGGATATTAGCCCTCTGTCAGATACAGGGTTGGTGAAGATCCTTTCCCAATCTGTAGGCTGATGTTTTCTTCCGACAACAGTGTCCTTTGCTTTACAGAAGCTTTTCAGTTTCATGAGGTACCATTTATTGATTGTTGAGCTTAGAGCCTGTGCTGATGGTGTTCTGTTCAGGAAGTTGTCTCCTGTGTCACTGAGTTCAAGGCTCTTCCCTACTTTTTCTTCTAAAAGATTTAGTGTTTCTGGTTTTATGTTGAGGTTTGATCCACTTGGACTTTAGTTTTTGTGCAGGGTGATAAATATGGATCTATTTTCATTTTTCTACATGTAGACATCCAGTTAGACCAGCACCATTTGTTGAAGATGCTATCTTTTCCTTATTGTATGGTTTTGACTTCTTTGTCAAAATCAAGCATTTATAGGTGTGTGAGTTTATTTCTGGGTCTTCTATTCGATTCCATTGATCCACCATTCTGCTTCTATGCCAGTACCATGCAGTTTTTTATTTGTAATAGCCAGAATCTGGAAACAACCCAGATGTTCCTCAATTGAGAAATGGATACAGAAATTGTGGTACATTTACACAATGGAATACTACTCAGCAATTAAAAACAAGGAAATCATGAAATTTGCAGGCAAATGGTGGAAGCTAGAAAAGATCATCCTGAGGGAGGTATCCCAAAAGCAGAAAGACACACATGGTATATATTCACTTATAAGTGCATTTTAGACATATAATGTAAGATAAACAAACTAAAATCTGTACACATAAAGAAGCTAAACAAGAAGGAGGACCCTGGGTAAGATAATCAATCCTCACTCAGAAAGGCAAATGGGACAGACATGGGAATAGGGAGAAAACAGGGAACAGGACAGGAGCCTACCACAGAGGGCCTTTGAAAGACTCTACCCTGCAGGGTATCAAAGCAGAGGCTGAGACTCATAGCCAAATTTTGGGCAGAGTGGAGGGAATCTTATGAAAGAAGTGGGAGGTAGAAAGAGCTGGAGGGGATAGGAGCTCTACAAGGAGAGCAACAGAACCAAAAAATCTTGACCCAAGGTTCTTTTCTGAGTCTGATACTCCAACCAAGGACCATGCATGGAGATAACCTAGAACCCCTGCACAGATGTAGTCCATGGCAGTTTAGTTTCCAAGTGGGTTCCCTAGTAATGGGAACAGGGACTGTCTTTGACATGAACTCAGTGATTGAGGACAGGGACAGGGGGTGGGGGGGCGGCAGCCTTACCAGGCCACAGAGGAAGACAATGCAGCCAGCCCTGATGAGACCTGATAGGCTAGGATCAGAGGGAAGGGGAGGAGGACCTCCCTATCAGTGGACTCAGGGAGGGGCATTGGAGGAGATGAGGGAGGAAGGGTGGAATTGGGAGGGGGATGAGGGAGGCAGCTATAGCTGGGATACAAAGTATATAAACTGTAATTTATAAAAAAATTAATTT
This sequence comes from Meriones unguiculatus, assembly GCF_030254825.1. Taxonomy (NCBI): domain Eukaryota; kingdom Metazoa; phylum Chordata; class Mammalia; order Rodentia; family Muridae; genus Meriones; species Meriones unguiculatus. Next base: position 45,831,058 of record NC_083349.1, read on the forward strand.
TAAAAACTAAAAAAAGATTCAAATTATGCATCTTACTTTATCATCATCATCATCACAAAACAGGGAACGCCTTTGAAGCACGACACGCAATCGTTCATTGGAAGCCTCTGAATTGCATTTAGATAGCCTTTGAAGCGAGGTGGGTCTCTCACTGACCCCACCCCTTAGACTAAGATTCCTGTTGGGGAAGCAGACCCCCCCCCCCCCGCCAGTACAAGTGAGCAGGGCAGAGAAAAAAGTCTTTCCTGGTATACAGACCTACTATGCTGGACCCCAGCTCTCACACATGTGATTGGCAGACCGGATTGTGATTTCCCATCAGTACTGAGTGCTTTGCTTGCTCTGTGAGGAATCCAACTACACAATGGAGTCTGACAGAATTCTGCCATCTCTGGTCCTTGCTGGGCATGTTTTCTGGGATATCAAGTAGAGAAAGGGCCATCTAGATCCAGTATCTTAAAACCCCGAGAGGAGACTAAGGTCGTGTGATAGCTGTGATAACTGTTCTATTCTATCATTTATCACATTCATATCTACTTACCAAACACGATGTGTCTAATACTGTTGGAGTGAATCCTCTCAAAAATCCTCAGAAAAGGGCACTGTTAATACCTTCCATAGGCAAAGGAGCCCAGAGCCTAGAGAGGTCAGACAGTCTGAGTACGGCTCTGGCTTTGTTGAGAAGGAGCTGGCAAGGACATCAAACCCATATTTATTACATCCCTTAGTGCGCTCTGGTTTCCTGCTGGCTGGGACTTCAGGGTGGGCTTTTGCCAGTTGCATACGCCTGGTGGTATTTTAGCTGGTCAAGGATTAATTTATTTAATTTACTCTCTCTGTTTCGAAGACATGTCCAGGTACAGAGAAGTCCCTGTTGAGCGGGGGTGGGGGACAAGATTCAAACTCTAGCTTAACTGTGTAAATCTTTAGATCCACCAGCTGACCTCCCTAAGCATTAATTTACCTATCTAAAGAATGAGTAGTAAAAGAACAGTGCTTATCAGCTTCCTTTCTCAAGCACTAGGAAGGCCGCTGTGCAATGAATGCTTGATAAACACGTCAGTGCGAAGCGAATCCCCCAACATACAAGCCCATGTCCCCGCTGCAAAAGCAGCATGACATTCAGGCATTATCAATTGATTTACCAGCAGCAGATTCCTCCTAGCCCCATTCCCAAAATAACTTTCAGCCTAAATATGTTGCATGGGTTTTGTGTCTTGGGATCTCCTACCCAGGCCTCAACTTCAGCAGTCAAAGTGTTCACTGGTCCCTGCGTGTCCCTAGGGCCCCTCTACCCACAATACCTTGCTTCTGGATCTGGAACCACAACTCTTCCTGGAAAAGCTTGTCCATGAGTTAATCATTCCGTGTACTAGGGGATGCATTCATTTTCATTTTCCTCCAAATGATTGTGAGCTGTCTTTCCTTTAGGCACAGAAATGCTCTCTCTCTCTCCCTCTCCCTTCCCTCTCCATCTCTTCCTCGCCCATCCCTCCCTCTCTCTTTCTCTGTCCCCCTCAAGAATTGCTTACATCTTTTTTTGTTTTGAACTATGAGCGCACACTCCGCCCCACCCACCACCACCCGCTTGGACTCTTTCCACTCCCACAGTACCTTGTATGAGATAGGTTCTTTGTGTGGGAATGACTCTGAGACTTCATATACTGAGATAAAATGACACTTGTTAGTCTTACTTTTTATGCCCTTAATGTGACTGGCTGAAAAAGCAAATGATGACAATTTTTTTTAAATTTAACTCAAATATAATATTATGCCTGTCCTTCCATGTCTCCACTCTCCAAACCTTCCCGTGGCCCCCACTCCCTCTTAAATCAATGGCTTTTTTTTCTTTGAATATTACTATTACTTATGGATACACATAAATACATAAATACAACTTGCTGAGTCCGTTAGGTGTCTCGTATGTTTATATGATTTCACAGTTGACCGCCTTTGTATCGGATCATCGGTTAGGGGGCTCCTCCCCGGGAGAGGCTAACTCTCCTCTCGGCAGTCTCTTATTCTCTGTCTAGGACTGGTGACCAATGAGATTTCCGCCTTCTGTGTTAGCAAGTCTAATCAGTGTTGTCCTTGTTGGTATCATTTAGACAGCTCTGTTGGTGAGGTATCACAGATGCAGCCTCCCAGTCATTTCCAGGAGACACGGTCTCACAGCAGACTCTCTGGTCCTCCGGTCCTTACCATCCTCCCATTGCCTCTTCCATGATGTTCCTGAGCTTTAGGTGCAGGGCTTCTATTTTATATGAATCCATTGGGTCTGGCTTCCCCACAATCAGTATTTCTCTGCATATATAAATCGCAGGTGTTGGGGAGGGTATCTAAACAGGGTTTCTCTGTGTAGCCCTGGTTATCCTGGAACTCATTCTGTAGACCAGGCTGGCCTCGAACTCAGATCCTTTTGCCTCTGCCTCCTGAGTGCTGGGGTTAAAGACATGCACCACCACCTTAAAGGAATTATAAAAGGCAATTTTTAAATCTCTTTAAGGTTTAAATTTTTATATGTATGTCGGTATGTTTGTATATGTGAGTCCACATAAGCAGAAAGGGGTATCTGACCTCCTAGAGCCAGAGTTCCAGGTAGCTGTGAGAAGTGGGTGCTGGGAACTGTACTTGGGTCCTCTGGACAGACAGGGCGCGCTCTTAAGCACTGGACCACCTCGATGGGCCCTCTAATGGCAAGTTTCTGTTTCTGTTTTTGTTTCGTTTTGTTTGGCTTGGTTTTGTTTTGGTGAGACAGGGTTTCTCTGTGTCACCTTGGCTGTTCTGAACTCCCTTTGTAGACCAGGCTGGCCTCAAACTCACAGAGATCTGCCTGCCTCTGCCTCCCGAGTACTCGGATTACAGGCGTGCACCAGCTAATGGCAGTTTTAAAAAGAAGTAGATTAATTACTTCTTTCTTTATAGTATTATTTACAAATGAAGTAAGATAGGATTTAGAGAGTTTGAAGATTTATGAAAGAGCAGGTAGTCTGATCTCATTCAGTTTTGCTATTCCTTTTAATCTTTGTCTATTTGTGAAACTGTGCTTTATTATATTACATGTGATTGTCTATCCTTGAAAAACCTCTGTTAGGAATCTTAAGCTAGCACACAGGCTGCTGGCTAGTTGTCCTAGTGATCAGTTTTAGTGGCTGCATGATATTTTTCTGGGCAACTGTGACAGCGTTTACTTCACCCTTCCTCAGCTTCTGGAAGACGGTGGCCTGTGACTCGCCACCATTTTAGCTGAAGCATTGGAGGGTCAAGTCTCCTACCGCCTTCTCCACCAGTCAGCCGCTGAGCCTCCTTCAGCTTGCTCTGCGCCCGCAGGGCTGGTGTGTATGGATCTGTGGCAGGGTGTTCCTGTAACCCCATGGGCTGACCCCACGAGGCAGATTGGGGGGCTAGAGAAGGGTGATCTAGAGTATCGATTCCCCAGGCTCTTCCTCCTCCGGGGTCACTGTTGGCTGTCTCACCAAAGACCAGAGCTCTGTCAAATGACCTTCTCCACAAGGCTTACCGTGCTGCAGGATTTCAGTAACTGCTCCCTCCCTTCCTCTTTTCAAGACCAGGTCTGTCTGTCTGTCTGTCTGTCTGTCTCTCTCTCTCTCTCTCTCTCTCTCTCACACACACACACACACACACACACATGCTCGCACATGTACACAACACACACTCACAGAGACACAGGAATGAGGATGATGGAAAAACACCCACAAACTTCGGCATGGCCGAGCACAAAGAAAGCTACATTTTAAAGACACCGTCCCACTGCCTGTCCTTAACGACTTTTACAGTGACTGTTAACCAAGTATCTCCCTGGAAATTCCAGAGCATTCCCTAAGCACAGCTCTTATACATGCAATTTCTGATCGATTGGCTTTAGTTGTTTTTGTTTTGTGATGGGATGTGGTAAGGTTTTGTTGTATTTCCTTGTGGTGGTTCCCGGAACTCGGATTTGTGGGAAGGTGAACTTCTCAGACTTTTCATGTGGACGCTTCCTTTCGGGGGAGCTTTATATTCACACGGCTACCGGAATGCTCTTCCAACCCCGGGTATGCCTAAAGCTTAACTTTGCCGATACAACAGGTTAAAGCAGCGATGCTCTTTAAAAAGTTTTCCTGTTCTGGTCACCCTTGGCTTTGCTCCTAAAGCTCATTCTTCCTGTGACCTTCTTACCTCGGAATCTGTGTCTAATCTCTTCTTCCCTTCCCTGCTCAGCCTTTAGCTAAGTGTTCTCTGTTCTCAATAATTTAATCATTTTTGATACATCATTTAGTTTTTAAGCTACAATGTCTTCACTTATATATGGACATCTTAAGAATAATATGCCTCTCATTGTACTTTCATATGAAAATTATGCATACCTGATTTTAAAAAACTGACCAAGAAACACACGTTCCTTTCTTTAACAAATATGAATCGAAAATGAATAAATTATGTAAGTTTGAGCAAACATTTGTGTCAATTTTCTTCAAAGTTTATGCTAATACTTCATAAATAGTAGTTTGATGATGTAGATAGTTCGATACTATCTGATTTGGTCTTACACTATGTGTCTTTAGATTCTTTAACTGCCCTAGACTAAAATCTTTGAATAATTATAATTTAAAATAATTTTTATTAGTTGTGATGTATCTCAGTAAAATATTCTCTGACTCCTACCAGTGTCGGAGTAGAGGAAGAAGCTGGAGTCTCGCTTGTGGTAAGCCGTGTCTGCTTTCTAGCCCGTAATTCAAGGTAGCCTTTGGAATGACGTAGCCACTAATTCTCAGGGCCACTCCCCACCAGAGATTCCTCTGGGTTAAAAAAACACTGAATGCTTGTCTGGTAGCTCATCATCTCCACTAAGATCGGGAAGTCACCTCGGCGGATGTTGAACAGAATGTTCAGGTTTGCCGAGGCTCCTCTCACTGAGGCGAGTCTCAGCGCTTTACAGGACCCAAGGGGCGAGGCAAGAGATGTAACTATGGATGACCAACTCTCTGGTAGTCTTGTCTCCCTGAGCCTTTAAAAGCCTTCCAATGTATTATTCCATAGGCCGTGTGGTGAGTTAGCATCACTGAAGGTAGCCTACTCTGACCACCCTATTCCAGCCAGTCAACCAACAAAGCAAATCCTTTTCCAGCTGCACGAGCTAATATGTCTGTTCCACAGACTTTGCTGTGCTACAGGCTACCCCAGACTTAGTGACCTAAAATGATTAGTGTTTTTTTTTTCTATGTTAACAATTTGGATTGATCCAAGTGGAGACAACCCACTTCTGTCCTACCTAGAAGCTAGTCTGAAAACAGAGAGAGAGAGAGAGAGAGAGAGAGAGAGAGAGAGAGAGGAGAATGTGCTTCTATATACAAGTACTTTTCAAGTCTATGACTGCACCACATTTTCTTTTTTATACTCTTTTTAATTACTTTATAATGTGTGGGTGTTTTGCCTAAATGTCTGTACACCACTTGTATGCAGCGCCTTGGAGACAAGGAGAGGGTGTTGGATTCCCCTGGAACTGGAGTTACAGATGCTTGTAAGCCATCTTGTAGCTGGGGCTAAGACCTTGGTCCTCTGGAAGCTCAGCCAGTGCTTTTAACCACTGAGCCATCCCTCCAGTCCCAGTCTCATCACGTTTTCTAGTGTTTCTTTGGTCGAAGAAAGCACATAGGTACGTCAGCCTTCGACATGTAAAGAGGATATGAAGCATGATCTTGTGGGGGACCAGAAATACTCTAACAGTCTAAAATGTAGCATCCAAAGTCTCCAGAAGGTGACAGTCAGGGCTACCTGGATTTCTGCTCCATCCAATGTTAGTGCCTGTAATTCTTATACCTTTAGAATCCACATCATATGTGTTAGCCAGCTCATTCCATTATAGACTGAAAAAAATGTTGTGATTCTCTTGGAATATAAGGCTTTTCCTACATACCAGGAGTCTGCTCCTGTCCCTCTGGATGAGGTGGGGAACCCTGAGGCTTGTTAGGAATGGAGACACCCCTTGGGACGCCATTGTTCATATATGGTTATAGCAGAGTTTCAAGCAAGGGAGAGTTAGTGTCACCAGACAGGTAAGAGGAAGTTCCTTTGTTATGAGAGGGTGAGGGGAGGTCAGGGACAGCTTCAGCACAAGCCTGTTCAAGCGCTCTCATTCCTAGCCCGAGTCCTACTCCCTCCAAGTTACTGCTCTCCGTAAGCTTGTCAGCTTCTGAACGCTTGATTCGCTTCTGGAATTCGCTTCAGTTATTCACTGCAACAGAAAGATCAGGAGACAGTTTTAGAGTCACCTTAGAACCCCAGCTGGTGCTCTGCCTGTGGTTGTAGGGCAAATCTCTGAGCTTGTTGCTCTCTTTCTGTGCACACTAATACAGTCAGAAGCAGTCAAATCACCTCACATCCCTTAGAGCCACCTTTGCTAGAATGATGCCCAACCATAACAGCTACTCGGTCTCCCAAATGCCACCCCTCTCCATCAGACCTCTCCCTCAAGGAACTATGAGGAAAAGGAGGCAGAGATGTTAAGTCAGTGGGGAAGGACGCCAAGGAAACAAGATCTTCGAGACAACAGGACGAATGCACGTATGAACTCAGAGACTACGGCAGCAGCATGGGGCCTGATCAGGCCAGGCCAGATGAGGGCCTAGTGCTGAGAGGGAAACTGGACAAAAGACCCCCTCCTTAACACAGAAGTGTTCTCCAGTGACAACTGCTCGGAAAAGAAAAAAGCAGTGTTCTCCAACAGAGTCTCGCTGGGTATACACACTTTTTAGGGAGGCCCTATAGCCAGCTGCAGATGGCCAACACAAAATGAACTCAAATGGTATTTTTGGAGATGTTTTGCCTCATAATACTTTGTTGGACTTTCCTTAACTTCATCTGTCTTTTTCTTTTCTGTTATGTTTTCTCATTTTTTGTTTTGTTTTGTTTTTATGGATTTTGTGGTGTGTGTGTGTTTCTGTTTCTTATGTTTTTCCTTTTTTTTCTGTTTGTTTATTTGCTTTGTTTTATTCTGGATTTTCAACTGTTTATTAGCTTATTTTGTTTTTAAAGAGAAAGAAAAAAGGTGTGGAGAAGGTGTGGAGGATCTGGGAGAGGCTGAGGGAGGGAAAACTATGATCATAATGTACTGTATGAAAAAAATTATGTTTTTTATAATTATTTTTCTTTTTATTAATTACAGTTTATTCACTTTGTATCCCCCCTGTACCTCTCTCCCTCCACCCCTTACAATCCCACCCTCCCTCTTTCCCACCCCTGTCCCTCTCCCAGTCCACTGATAAGGGAGGTCTTCCTCCCCTTCCCTCTGATCCTAGTCTATCAGGCCTCATCAGGAGTGGGTGCATTGTCTTCTTCTGTGGCCTGGTAAGGCTGCTCCCCCATCAAGGGGAGGTGATCAAAGAGCAGGCCAATCAGTTTATGTCAGAGACAGTCCCTATCCCCATTACTATGGAGGCCACTTGAACACTAAACTGCCATAGGCTACCTCTGGGCAGGGGTTCCAGGCCATCTCCATGAGTGGTCCTTGGCTGGAGTATCAGTTTCAGAAAAGATCACTGTGCCCAGACTTTTTGATTCTGTTGCTCTCCTGTGGAGCTCCTGTCCTCTCCAGGTCTTACTATCTCCCACTTCTTTCATAAGATTCCCTGCACTCTGCCCAAAGTTTGGCTATGAGTCTCAGCATCTGCCTCAATACCCTGCAAGGTAGAGCTTTTCAGAGGCATTAAAAAAAGGTTAGACTGGATCTGGCATGGTGGCATGTATCTAATCCCAGCACTTAGGATGCCAAGGCACAAAGGCCTCTTGAGTTGGAAACCATCCTGGGCTATAAACTGAGAGTCAGTCTCAAAACTAAAAAAAGCAAAACCATATGCAAAGTGTCTTTTATACAAAAGAAGAATGTATTCATTGGCGTAAATGAAAAACCTGGTGATTAATTTGTCCTAATGAATATCCTCAGGCGTCAAGCTCTCCTTACTGTCTATTCATTCTGCTTCTTTTCTGTTGACTCTAGACTCAGGACATCCTCTTTGCTCACAAGATGTTTGCCAATAGTTAACTGATCTTCCATGTTCAAACCCACTGGACTCTATTCCTCTGGAACTAGAGGCCAAAATAACTCCCTTCTTCCCCAAGTTGCTTTTTGTAAGTTTATTTTCACCACAGCAATAGAAAAGCAGCCAATACATCTGTGAGGTCACGGGTATGAATAGTCCTGTGATCCACGGGGTGTTAAGACAGAGATGATGGAGACTTAAAGTAGCCTTTGAGCTAATTCCTTGGATGTTCCAAGTTCACCTGTGAACTTTTACCAAAATATGTAAGGAACAGTATCGGGAGTTCTGTTAGTTTCCTCATTGCTGTGAGGAAGGAACTGTCTATTCTGGATCTCAGCTCAAGGGGCTAGACTGCCATGACAGGGAGTTATGGTGACAGGGGCTTGCAGTAACTGGCTACATTGCGTCTGCAATCACGGGGAAAAAGAGATGCGTGCTTGTGCTCAGCTAGCTTTCTCTTTTTATTGAAAATAATTTTTCATACAGTATCCTGATCAGGGTTTCTCCTCCCAGATCCTTCCCACCTCCCCACCCATCCAACTCCATGCCTTCTTTTTGTCTCTCTTAAAAAACAAACAGGCCAATTAAAAAAACAAAAACAAAAACAAAAACAAAAAAACAAAACAAAAAAACAGAACAGTGGGGGGGAAGAGCATGAGAAGCACGTACATACAGAGAGATGTACACAGGCACACACACATATACATAAAAACACAAAACCTGAGACAAAACATCCTCAAAAACACCACAAAGTTTGCTTCATGTTGGCCATCTACTGCGAGGCACAGGCCTTCCCTTAAGTGTGGTGAGTCTGTCCAATGAGACTGCGCACGAGAAAAGTAATTTTTTTCCCTTTGCCAGTGTCTGCCATTTGGAGATAGCATCTGTGTTGGGATGGGAGCTCATATCCACCTCCTTTCAGCTCTGGAACCCCACGTGGCTTGGACCTGGGCAGGACTTGTGTGTGCTGCCACAGTGTCTCTGGGTCCATGTGTGCATCCGGCCTGTTGTGTCTGGAAGACACAGTTTCCTGGGTTTCTCCATCCCCATTGGCTCTTTCAGTCTTTCTGCCTCCTCTTCAGGATAGCTCCCTGAGCCCTGGCAGAAGGGAGAGTCAGCTTTCTCCTTTTTGGGTATTCAGTCTGAAAACCCAGCCCATGGAATAGTGTACCACATTTAGCATGGGTCTTCCTACTCCAGTTAACTGAATCAAACATCCCTCACTGGTGTGCACAGAGGCTTGTCTCTGGTGATTCCAGATCCTACCAAGTTGTCAGTTAATATTAACCATCATAGGGGAAAAAATATCCCTATCATCCTAAACCTCTGGGGAAAACTATTTCTGCTTCAGACAAATTATCGTAGGTTCAGAAGTGGTTGTGTCTTTCCTGATAATGTGCCCCCTCCAGTTCACAGGATACATATGTGTTAACATGAAGGAAAGGTTTGGGCTCTATGCTCCTGCTTGGCTGGGCTTAAAACATTAGATTGCCCACGCAACATACCCGATGTCCAGCACGAAGGGTGATTAAATTTATCGTTATAGCTGTCATTCCATTTCAACGTGTGTGGGGTTGGTTGGTTTTATGACAGTAGGTCTCACGTAGTCCAGACTGGCCTTGAACTCCTGATCCTCCCTCTTCTACTTCCCACGTGCTAGGATGGTAGATATGTGCCACCACACCTAGCCATTGCTCTAATATCCCCACGGATATTATTCACAATTCAGTAGAGTAAGGACTATTAGGTTCTTTATTGTTTTACACAAGCAAACTAACCAGAGTGCACTGAAGTTAAATTAAATAGTTTCTGTTACCCAGCTAGTAAGTGGCAGAGCTATTTAGAACTCACGGTTCTTTAGCCAGTCATGACAAGAAGATGGTAAGACATCCTAGATATATACAAAATCAAGCCTTCATATTACAGCATTTTATAATTACATCTGTGTCTGGTTGTCTATAACAGCCTACAAGATACATAGAAGCAAGAATTTATTTTTTTAATTTTTTAATATATAAATTTATTGTTTTATAATTTATCTACTTTATATCCCTATTGTGGCCCTTACCTCATCTCCTCCTGGTCTCGTCCTCTCTCCTTCTTCTCCCTATCCCCCTCCCCTAGTCCAGAGAAAGGGGGAGCCCTCCTCCCCTACCACCTGGCCCTAGCCTATCAAATCTCATCAGGACTTCGTGGATCCTCTTCATCTGTTGCCTGGGAAGGCCACCTTGCATGGGGAAAGTAATCAAAGAGGAAGCAACACAGATCATGTCAGAGAGAGCCCCTGCTCCCCTTACTAGGAAACCCACATAGAGACTGAGCTGCCTATTGGCTACATCTGAACAGGGGGTCTAGGTCCTCTCCTTATATAGTCCTTGGTTGGTGCCTAAGTCTCTGCAGGTCCCCCTGGGCCCAGATTTATTGGCTCTGTTGGTTTCCTTATGGCGCTTCTGTCCCCTCTGAGTTCCTCAACCAAAGAATAGATAAAGAAATTGTGGTACATTTACATGATGGAATATTACTCAGCTATTAAAAACAAGGAAATCATGACATTTGCAGGGAAATGGATGGAACTAGAAAAGATCATCCTGAGTGACGTAACCCAGAAACAGAAAGACAGGCATAGCATATACTCACTTATAAGTTGGTATTAACCACATAACAGGTTAACCCATCCTAAAATCAACAAACCTAAACAAGCTAAATAACAAGGAGGACCCCAGGGAAGATGCTTAATTCTCATTCAGAAGGGCAAATAGAATAGACAGTAGAAGTGGTTGAAGAGGGGGAACAGGATAGGAGCCCTCCATAGATGTCCTCTGAAACACTCCACCCAGCAGGGGATCGAAGCAGCTGCTGAGACTCACAGCCAAACTCTGGTCAGAGTGCAGGGAGTCTTGTGGAAGACTGGGGGGAGGGGGAGATAGAAGAATTTATTTATTTTAATTCATTTTCATAAACACAGAACCCAAAACAAGGATTAAAATGTATAAAACACCTTAAAAGATGTATTATGTATGGAGTCCAGAAAAAAGAAGCCAAGAAGGAGTGATGTGTCAGACAGCCTTGGGCTGCCCACCAGACCCCCATATCCCTACCACCTGTCAGACCTGTCCCTGCAGCGGCCGGGGAATGTATCCGATTCACCCTGCCACCGCTGTCATTCCAGCCACCTCCTGTCTCTCACCCTCTCCCGATACACGGTTACTGAGCAGAGAAACGAGTATGACTTGGCTCTTCACACAAGACTTTTCCACAGGAATAGCATAATCTGAAGCAACACTGGACCTTCTCCTCGGTGGATTCAGAAGAGTGTTGGAGGAGTTTTGTTATCGTAACCCAGATTGTGAAGCTAATTTTGCGTTTACTGTGACTAAACTGTTTTCTTTGTCGAGTGTGTGTGTGCGGTGTCTGCACGTAGGTTAGGTGTGTGGGTGCGTGTGGAGGCCTGAGTTGGATGTTGGGTATCTTCCTGTTCACCTATGTGTAGAGGTGAGGTCTCCCGGTTTTGGCTAGTCTAGTTAGCCAGCATGCTTCCGGGACTGCCTCCCTCCCCTCCCCCTCGCTAGGGTTGCAGGCTGGCTGCTGCATCCAACTGTCTTGGACACCGGTTCTGAGGATCTCAACTCTGGCACTTTCTCTTTGGGGCAACCACTTTAACAACTGAGCGCGCTCTCTCCCCAGGCCCTGATGGTTAAATGCGTCAGCTTGATTACATGGAAAGTTCACAAGCAGGACACTAGTAAAGTTTACCCATGGGCGTATCTGTGAGGGCACATCCAGAGAGAATCTCCTAAGCGGCGAAGATCAGTGCAGCGTGCCGACGGCCCCACACCACCCTGCAGACTGAGGGGCCTGGAAGAATTCATCCCTGCCCCCACGCTTCTCCTCCCCTCTTGTCGGAGGTGTGGGTCCACTCTACCATGCCATACTCTTCCTTCCGAGCTCGCCGGCGCTCTCAAGCAGTGAGCCGGAATAAATTTCTCCCTCCTTAAGTTGTTTTTCCATGTATCTTGTCACAGAGAAAAGAAAGATAATTAATACACTAACACTATCTTCTGTCAACTCTCGGGACAAGACCTTGTGGTTCTAGCAAGAGTCTGAATCCTGTAATGATGCCTCAGCAGCTCTCGGCTGACCCCCTCTAACAGAACGTGTCCCCCACTGCGTAATCTCACAGCCAACGTCCTCCTAAGGGAAGGTGGTGCGCGGCTTCCTGCTCAGTTCTGTTTATCCTGTGAAAACTGACTTCCGTGTAATAACAGCTGCAGCAAAGAGAGAGGAAGCAACCATGCCCAGTGTGTGCATCTGCGGAGACAGAAAGGGACAACAATTGTATTGCTGGTCAAATCAGGTACTTTTCAGTACTCAGTTCCCCTTGTCCCAAAATCCCAAAACTGAAATGATTAACTTACCAAGTAAGCTAAATTAAAAAGTGCAAAATTTTTAATCCAGTGCAAATTCGAACGGGCTTTGTTACGTTGGCCAAGACCTTTATTAATTGTAACACTAGATAACATACTTTAAACATTTTAATACACTAAATAATACAGTAGGCTATGTTGAACTGGCAGTTTCATAAATTGTTGATGGCAGAATAAACTGTCACAATGCGATATTTATAGTAGTTACAGTGTGGCAGTCAGACCATTTGTCCTTCAGTTTGCTTAAGTGATTCTGCTGCTCAAAAGCTCTCTAAAAACAGATACAAAATACAGAAGAAGCTCTAGGGACAGAAAGGTGCCTGCATGTGTGTGTGTGTGTGTGTGTGTGTGTGTGTGTGTGTGTAGGACAGAAAGAACATGCTAAGTTGCAATGGTATCTGTGCATCCCCAAACTGGAAATAACCTGGCAATCAGTCGTGTTTGTATTGCAGGTCACCATCTAACCATGGAAGTGTCAGGTACAAAAAACTACAGAGAAAGGCAAAATAGTCATTGGATGTCATTTTAGAGTCTCTGCACGTTGATCACTTATTCTGCAGTCAGCACACAATTTGCATATATCATCTCTCCATACTGATAGGACCCTCTGGTAGGAGACGGGTCAAGCCTTAAACAGGTTCAAAAATGGAGATAAGGCTGCTGAATAACTTTGCCAAGTTCATGCACTTGGTAGGGTCGGGACTCAAAGCTCACTGATATCAAAAAACCAGATGAGAGAAAAGTGTGTGGGTGCTTGTGAGAGCAGGGGCAGGGTGTGGAGGTGGGTTACATGTGAGAGAAGGGCCGGGGGATTGTGGGACAATGCCGCAATGGTCTTACAACTATACATTAGCACCATTCGGGATGCAATGCCAAGCCCAAATAAATCAAGAAAATGGCTGGACAGGAGTACCCTAGACTATCAAGGGGGCTTTGTTCAAATGCAAGGCTGTATATGTTCCTCCTAGAAAAGCAGATATACAAAATTTCTAATAACACAGCTTTTGGCCTTTGTGAAAACTCTCATTTTCCCTAGAGTATGTTTTCTAAAGCGGGCTGGCCCCTGAAATGCTTTGGTATTCACAGACAACAAAATTACTCCCACGATGTTGTTATTAGTAAGATGTTTCTGTAAATTTATTCTTTTTTTACAAAATTTGGGGGAAATTCCTCCATAAAATCTGTTTGTAAAGATTGGTTGGGGGAGCCGGGCAATGTGGCGCGTGCCTTTAATCCCAGCATTCAGAGAGGCAGAGGCAGGTGGATTGCTGTGTATTCAAGGCCACCCTAGTCTACAAAGCAAGTCCAGGACAGCCAAAGCTACACAGAGAAACCCTGTCTCAAAAAACCAACAACCAACAACCCAAAAAAAAGAAAAAAATTGATTGGAGGGCTAAAATCTCATATTCCTTTTGTTTCTCTTTCCTTCCACCTTTGCTTTCTTAGCTGTGTAACAAAAATGATAGTAATAGCAGCTTTGCCCTTGTCATGGGACCATGAGCAATATTTATTTTGCTTCATTCTTCCTGTATTTGAGAGGTAAACACACTTTGGATACTTTCGATATTAAAAAAATATATAAACATTATTTTTTTAAAAAAAAACATGTTAAAATTTTAGATGTTCTGTGTCTACCTTTTAAAACTCAAAAGGTCACAGATACACTGGGGTTTTGGCAAAGTTTTATACGTACAGCTTGTGTTTCCCTTGTGTCAGGCGTGGACTTTTTTTCACCTGTGTTTTTATGAGAACCTAAAAAGAAACTAAAAGATAGGCTGATCAAGTGAAAGCCTGAGCAGTTGCCGGGCTTGCCAGCCTCCTGTCAGCCTCAGGAGATATCACAAGGGCCAGAGCACACACCCATGACAGCGCTGTGGCTGAGCATCTGAGAGCCATGTGACGGGAGGAGTGGCACGCACCCCTTCGAGCTAGTGCCTGGGGAAGTTGTCTTCAAGAACCTCCCCACAGCCGAAAATTCACGAGTAGGGAGTGCAAGGGGCCTTTCCGAAAACACAAAAGATAGAGAGAAGGACAGGGTGACTGCCACGTGGTGGAAGTGACGTTTGAGGGCTGCTGAGGCCCTGAGGGACAGTTCAAAGCCAGGGCAACCAGAGCTTTTATTTTCCAGCGTCAGTGTGACAGGCTAAGCCACTGGACCGTCTCAGCAACTTTCTTCCCTTTCAAGGGTGCGTGGGGCACATCTATTCCCCAGGGCCTATTACATTCTAACTCGCGATTTGAATTCTCCTTCAGCTATGTGTCATGAAGTATACAAAGCATTATTGTCTGATACGTTTCACACTGGGGACTTCAAAGAAAACTGCAGAAATGCATCCCACGCTAGGGAGGTTGTATCCAAAGCAAGGTCGCACACGGTTGCATGTCTGATAAACGGGAATAGACCCCAAGGAATTCAAAGAGATGGGAGCTGCTCAAGGGAGGCAGTAGCCCAAGAAGCAGGGCGCAATGGAGAAATGCGCTGAGCCGGGACGCTTGCCAGGGATGTGTGGAGGGCAAGTATTAAGGGCAGGATAGGTTTTCCGGAAAATCACCCAGCTGCCTAACCACACCCCTGCCTGACCACTCAGGATGCCCACTGGCAGAAATTCCAGAGACACGGCTCAAAAATGCCTTGCTGAGGGTTTCTGAGGGACCTGGAAGAGAGACAGGTCCCAGGGGCCACTCAGGGTACGTGGGGAAGTGGGCATCTCCCCACCAATCCTGTCTGTTACGACGATGCGCTACAGCCTGGATGCTCTCAGGGAGTCAGCCCTGAACGCTGAGGCAAGAACATCCCAAACTTGCTTTTACACACGGTATTTCACTTGATCTGCCTCTCTCATCCTCTGTCAGACAAAAATCACATAAAGGTGCAGACGAGAGAATTGAGGTGGGGGGGCATCCACTTCCTTCTCTCATTTAGTCCCCCAGCCCTCTAGGAAACTAGGTGCCTTGCCTTTTATCATCTGATCGCGTCAGGGTTCCTGAAGGACCAAATGAAATCAAGAGCTTGGCTCTGAGGCAGTAGCTGGGAGCTGGGATGGGGAGGGGGTAACTGTCTCAAATAAGCCCCCGAGGCAGTCCCAGACAGCATTTAAAAACAATGTGGCTGCCTGTGAAGACGTCAGGCCCTCCCCCTCTGCTCGACTCCCTGTTCCTTTATCTTTCTGCCTTGTCATTCACTGACCATTTCTTTTCAGTTTCCAAGACTGTTTGGGCTTTAAGAAGGCCTTTAGCTCTATTCCCTAACCCCACTAGGGCAGTATCATACGAAGACTTGGGGACAGGCCATTATTTTACTGAGGTGGACATCAGCGCTACTCGGGGAAACTGCAAGCATGGGAAAATCAGCCTGCTGTCCTTGTTCATTTAACTAACCATCCGTCGGGTACTAAACACAGTCCTAAGCAGCATGGGTCCAGAGAGAGTGACCTGCACCTCTGTGGTGATTAGTGTTCTCAGATGCCCTGAACTGGGTTTCAGGCCAGAGAGTCCAGCAAAGGAGGAAAGGGGGGTCATTTCAACACACAGCGTCCAGCTGTGTCAGCAAGGAAAAGATGAAACTATGCCGCATCCCTTTCCTGTGGCCCGAGCCTGTGTAAATGCTTCAGTCACCAAGAAGAGTGACCAGAAACAGCTATTGCATTAAAGGAACAGCGAAACCCCACTGATGAAAGTGATACCACAGGCACTAGAAGGACATCCGGCTGACCCTTCCAGTCAAATACCAAGCATTTTTCTAGAGTTCTATACTTCCTGGAGGCCATTTACAGGATTAAGCAATACTGGCAATAAGCTATATTTTCTTAGAACTTTAAAAAAAAATTCTTTTGAGGCTTGGGCAGAAGAAGAGAGATAAGAGAAGAGGCACATTGTCGCTGTAGCAGTCCTTGAGCCTTTGTCACCTTAGAGCACGGGAGTGCAGTTCTTCTGTCAGCAGCCACAGCTGGATGTCACAAAGACTCTCCACCGCTACAGGTCCATCCACATCAGAAGGTCGCAGCAGTGAGGTGTAGACATCAGTTTCATGCATCTTGCTCATTGAATCTATATGACCTTTGCCACCTGCCCAGACACTGGAGTTACTGTGTAGCAACTCTTAATGTAGCATCTAGAAACTGGTATAAGAATTTTTTATTTTTTACATTTTTTAAAAAATCAACTATGGAATAGCAGACCTTGTTCAGCCAGCCTTGATACATAAGTGAAAACCTGGGAAGTGTCAGAAACATGCTCTCAATAGTAAATGCCCTGTGAGATGAGATGCGCCGGTTTAGTCTGAGGCCAAATAGCTTAATCTAATTTCTAAAATTCAGAACATTGAGTATGAGGGTGGAGAAAAGACAGTATTTCCAAGTTGGCAGGTTATTATCTAAACTGGAAACAACTTTTATCTCAACATTTTTAATTGCAACAGAAGGGAAATTTTTAAAACTTACACAGGAGATTGATTAAGGGGGGAATTTTAAATAAGCATTTTAATTACAGAAATGTAAAACTAAGATCTTAATCTGGAACAGGAAGGTTAAGATGCCATCCATTCGTTCAACAGCCATTTTTTTGAGCACCTGCTGTATCCAAAAGGCAGTGATTATGTGGAAAGGATGTCTCTACTTTAAGTGAGTTTAGGCCCTTGAAACTCTTTCCTCTGGCGTCTGAGATAGGGAGGCACACTCTGTAAACGGAATGTTTGTAAAAGGAGGTATCCCTACCACACAGGAGAGGAATGGGGCTTAAGGGCAGTCCAAAGGATGGCTCGGGTGGGTTTTTTTTTTCCTCCACTGCTATTTGTTTTTCATTATGGTTAATGGTGGGTGGCAATAAGCAAGCACTCCTTGGGAATTCCCTGAAATCCTTGGGGAAAAGTCAGAGCGACCTAATCGCTGTTAGACACGGAGATGAGGCTCGAGGTTATCTGGACATTGATCAGAAACGTGGGCACTGGCAATGTGGTGTTACACAGGTCTCTGTGGGCAACTTGAGCAATCACCTCAAAGCAGCAGGGCACATTCCTGTGACCTCAGGTCACTGGGCACTAAAACTCCAGGTGGCTTCATTTACTGGGGTACAATATCCTGAACAAAGTCTAAGGTGATGGATAGCCTTTCATTCCTCATTGCTTTATTTTTTTCCTTAAAAAAAAAAATCGTGTGTGTGTGTGTGTGTGTGTGTGTGTGTGTACATGTGAGTGCAGGTACTTAAAGATCCCCCGATACTTGAGTTACAGGCAGTTGTGAGCTGCCTGATCTGGGTACTAGGAACCAAACCTGTGCCCTCTCCAAGTATAGTTCACACTTGTAGCCACTGAGCCATCTCTCCAGCCACTCTGCCTCCCTTCATCACTCAGTCCCCCCACCCCAAGGAAGTTAACACGTGTGAAAATTTGTTCTGTCAAACACTGATTAGATGTTCGGTATGAATCATTTCATTTCATCCTTTGCACCAGTGAGGCAAAACAGGTGGAATTATCCTTATTTTACCAATGAGAAATGGGTGCTCAGAAACTCGGTCCATAGTTAGCTAAAAGTCCCAAGTCCAAACACAGGGTTAGCGAACTCCAGAGTTCGCCACACAGCCACATAAAGGATTTTAGGGGTCACCTAAGCAAACACAGTTACAAGAGTGTATCTGGAGGCAAGCTCCCTGCTCCTAAGTTTAATGAAAATGCTGCCTGGCCACAGACAGTGGCCTTCCTCTGTAATGACGAGACACAGATTTAGCCCCTCTCTCTACCCAGGAAACTGCAAGAAGGTAAAAGATGTGGGGAGAGGCAGTTTCAGCCAGATCCCCACAAAGCCACATGATCCTTCCTAGATGATAGGCATAGAGAAATGGTATCTATGGGGGTAGGGGGAGCCAGTTTCTTAGAAGGTTAATAAAAACACGAGGTCTCAAACACAAGTTGAACCACCATGTGGTTGTTGGGAATTGAACTTGGGGGACCTTTGGAAGAACAGTCAGCGCTCTTAACCTCAGAGCCATCTCTCCAGCCTAGCAAGTTCTAATCCTAGTTACAGATAATGATGCATTTGTCACCCATACATAGGTCACAATGGCCATGATAAAGGAATCAGGGCCACTGTACACAGAGGGTTAATCCTGACAGCAGCGTCTGATGCCATTAATGGGCTACAGTAGAAGGTGTGCTCTGTTTGGAGGCAGGGTCTCACCACCTGGGTTAAGCTCTATGGAAATCATGATCCCCTGCCTTGTCTCTCCTGCGATGAAAGGCAAGGCCGGAACAATCAGGCCCAGCTACGCGCTAACATTCATCTGTGATAAAAATTAGCAAAGACATGAAATAAGCAAAGAGGTTTCAAATGGCAGCATGAAGCACTTTTTTAACCAGTAAGTTCAACAACCCTGAACTTACTCTGTCACGGTTCTCTCGAAGCGTCTGGGCGCTCTCTGACCTCACAGATCACACTTGCGTACATGTCAAGTCTCTTTCACTTTCATCCTTAGCACAGCTTCCTCTGAGAAGAATTTAGCCATTTGGCCTGTGTGGTCTCTATCTACCGATTAATTACAAGGGACTTCTCTTCCTTTCATTTTTAGTTTCTGCTTTTTAAATACAACTCAAGCAAACGTACAGCCCCCTTCAGGCCAGTCTTTACTCACTGAAGACTTTCCAAAGTCTACATTATATTTCCTATAACTGATGTATAACTAAGACTTTGAGTTTTACCATCATAAGGATAATTAAGTTCGCCCAAAGACAAGGCAGGGTCGAAAACAGATATTTGCATGTTTCCTCTCTAATTTCCCCTCTTGCTGGACATGGATCCACATTTTTAGATAAAGGGTAATGCCGGGAGCCAAAGCTATTTAGTGAAGCCAAAGCCAAATAGTGAGCAAAGGTCATTTAGTGGAGACCTAAAGCCAATTAGTGAAAGAGTTATCCAGGACCCTAAGTCATGGGTGATAGATTTGTGACATCTGTTTGTTAGTCTTAGAGCATCGTGAGGTATCTTAAGAAAACATCCTTACGGTATCTTGCAGGTGTACTATTCAAGCTGTGAAAGCACTCTTGCTATCTTCTGCAGCACTAAATTAGCCTCCCCCCTTTCCTGCCTTCTCCCTATATAAGTTGGGTAAAATTTTCTAATAAATGAGGCTTTGATTGGACAAACTGACCTGGCCTCCTTCTTCGAGTCTCCTGTCCCATCATTCTTTCACATACACCCCGCCTTAGGAACTCGTTGAACTCCCACTGGACAGGACAGGGTAAGATGAAATGGATGTGCAGAACTATCAGCTTGGGGTGAGCACCCAAACTGGGCTTTGTGCAGTTTACTTGTAGAATTCAGTTTTTAAAGCCTAAACAGACACCACCATCTACCACTGTACCTTTCTGCCATCCCTCTTTTGGGTTGTCCTCAGTTGATGATACATGTGTAACCTTATGGGTTTTCTTTGCTCATTTCCCAGAAACTGTGTTGAGGTAGCAGTGTTATGTCTCTTTTGAGGCCCTTTCCCAGAGGCCCTTCTCTGTGCACCTCAAACTTAACCTTCCACAGGAAGTTCTTTATATTATGTTTGTGGCCTGGAACTTGCTTTGAGGATGACCTTGAACTCCCGACCCTCCTGCATCTACCCACTAGTACTGGAATTGACTGCATGCACCACCATGCCCTGTTTATAAACTTCCTGAGATAAAAATGTTGGTTTTGTAGGGATAGACCGAGCTTTGGCTTCAAATCAGACCCAACCCCTCAGTCAACACCAACCAAGGTATCACACAGGTGTTAAAGTCCTCAGTAGATCCTCCATATTTTGTCTTTGGGTATCTCCCATGGAGAAAAATAATGAGCTATGTCTACATGCAGAAGTTAAAGCCTTCTAGCTTCAACTGAGGTTTAGTGTTCTGAGTTACCTGGGGTCAGAAAGGAAAACCAAGCCTCAATAGAGGGGAGGTTAGGGCTTGAAGAGGGGCTAGGGTCTGTGAAAAAGTCTGGGAGATCCTACAGTTGCTCAGTAAAGCAGATCTGAGCCTGACAAATAGAATGTGGGTGTGTGCACACACACAGAAGAGAAAAGAGACAGATAGAGAGAGGGAAGGAGAGAGGGAGGAAAAGGGAAAGTGAGAGAGGAAAGGAAGAAGGGAGGGAGGGAGAAACCATGAGTTAACAGTTGTAGTTGGATGCCAGGGAAGCTCGGCCAGAAGAAATAGACATTCACCTTACATCTACTTCAGGGTTGTTTCTGCTTTTTCCTTGTTTTTAGATCGCCCGGCCCCCTCCCCAGCTGCCCCAGAGTGATGCTCATAGATACCTCCTTCAGGCGTTATTGCTCATCCCTCCTTCCAACCATAGAGCCTCCCGGGTGGATATCTGGGCTAAATAAGCCTGCGCACTAACAACAAAGATAGAGAAGGAAGAAAAGTTGTGTTTTCTCCCTTCTGATTAACTGGTTGCCAACGGCGAGTTAATTAAATTCTTCGTGGTCCGTTTTCCCCGACTGGGAGCTCTGGTTAACGTTACTGAGGCAGCCTGAAGATAAACCCACCCACAGGAGGCCTGTGGAAGCATCAGGAAAATGCAGAGCTGACAGCACCCAAGGGCCGCGCTCAGAAGCAAAGCTTGAGTTCTCACTGGCTTTCTCCAAAGCCAGGGCTACCCAGTGTTTAATGTGCATGTGAGCTGCTGAGTATCTTAAAATGCTCAGGGTGATTCAGCCGGTCTCGGGTGGAGCTCAGCCTTCTGCAATTCTAAACAAGTCTCTTGGTAAAAATGAAGACACGCGTGAAAGACCGCCCCCCAGCCCGGCTCCGGGGTCCTAGAGTGCCTTCCAGCCTCACTTCATGCCGTACCGCTCCCACCTTCATCCTTCCGCTCCACACACGGCATCCTGGCCCAAACTCCCGGTTCTGTCTCACAGCTGTGTGGTTTCTGTGTGTCTTCCCTGTGCCTCCTCTCTTGTCTTTCTTTTATTTATTTATTTATTTATTTATTTATTTATTTATTATGTATACAGTGTTCTGCCTGCATGTGTGTCTGCATACCAGAAGAGGGCACCAGATCTCATTGTCGATGGTTGTGAGCCACCATGTGGTTGCTGGGAATTGAACTCAGGACCTTTGGAAGGGCAGCCAGTGCTCTTAACCTCTGAGCTATCTCTCCAGCCCTCTCTTGTCTTTCTTTAAGTGGCAGGCTCCCTCCTGTCTCAGCCCACGGGTAACCCCTGCCATTGAACCTCCTCGGGTTCTCCGTCTTCTCGCACAGTCTCTTTGCCCTGCTTACTGCACAGTGTGGTTCTAAGCTGTTGGTGTATCAGGAGCCGTAAGCCGCTCGCTCTGCGCCCTACACAAAGCCTCCTGGCTAATGAGGCAAGAAGGGCCTGGAAATCTCCACTCTTCACTTGCCAGGCCTGAATCCTACTGCAGGTGTGTTCCTCATGCTCTGGTTGTCTATATTACTCTTCCAGATGTGAAGTCTCTGAGGAAAGATCAAGACCTACCTTCCCATCTCCTGGAACAGCGCCTCTCTCGGTGAGGTTTCATTGAAATAAAGCGCTCGGCGTCAATGAATGAACAGCAAGAGAAGGAAACGGAAAGGTGCGGAGGGAATGCTCGGAGAACAGTTCCTTGTCCTCCTAAAAGTGACCTACTGAGCCATAAGGGAGACTTAGCGACGCATTAACATGTTAGGGATCGATGAAAAGAAGTGAAAAAGGACTGGTGAGACTCTTAGGCGGACCCCAAACTAGCAGAGAAACCAGCTGTCCAATGTCAACCACAACCTTTCACATCTCTTTGGATCTAAGGAAAGAGGAAGGAGACTTGGACTTTTCCTGTGGTTGTTAGAGTCCACTGCAGGTTGTTTGTATGGTAGAAAGCGTGCAGCGAATGAGAAGATGCTCATAGCAGAGCCCTTAGTTTCTTCATCATTTGCAGCTTTCATTCACCCAGGAGGCTGTGCAGAACAAGAAAGAGCAAACAATTGTGTTCTGCTCTCAGTTCCTGATTCACAGGTCCTAACACCCTTGACATTTCCTGAGTGCTGGAGATGGCAGGTACATTACAGACGGAGGACCTAAATCTCTTGGGATTTCCTGAGTCTAGGACCATCCTTTGTTCTTTTGAAATCACTCATGTTGTGTGTATGGAATCCACCACGTGCGGTGCCTGAAGGGGTTACAGGAGGGTGTCTGCTTCTCTGGGACTGGAGTTACAGGTGCTTGTAAGCTTCCGCGTGGGTGCTACAAATCAAACCCGGGTCCTCTGGAAGAGCAGACAGCACTCTTAACTGCCCAGCCATCATCTCTCCAGCCCTGCCTCTTGTCTTTTATTCTAATGAGGTGCCTCTTGGTGGTCAGCTAGATACTTCATGATGGGATCTGGCTGAGCCTTGACTTGAAGCTTGGAACTTCTGGCAGCACCCCAATCTCTGAGAAGGGGGGTTGGGCAGGAGGTAGTTATAAATCAGTCATACCCTAGACTGTGGAGTTTGGAGAGCTCTGGGCCACACACCCACCCTCGAGCCAATCCGGTGGGGCAGCTTGGTTCCCCAGAGCAGGAGGTTCTGTGGTTCTCTTGGAGACTTCGCTCTTTTGGTACAACCCTGGCCTTTTATCACGCCCCACGAAATAAGCCAGTAGAAGCACTGAACTGTTTCCCTCAGTTCTGTGAGCCGTTGGAGCAAGTCATTGAGCCTTAGGGGTAAGATTGTGGGGGTCCCTATTTGTTGCCTGAAGCTGACACTGAATAATGGGGCCCAGAATGTAGCATTGGCATCGAAAGTGAGGCCAGATCCTAGGAAGTGTCAGAAATGAGCTGCATCTTAAGACACCCAGTTGGGGGGCTGGAGAAATGGCTCAGAGGTTAAGAGCACTGTCTGCTCTCCCAGAGGTCCTGAGGTCAATTTCCAGAAACCCCATGGTGACTCACAACCATCTGTACAGGGATCTCATGCCCTCCTCTGGCATGCAGGTGTAGGTGCAGATAGCACACTCATACATATTAAGTAAATAAATCTTCAGGCACCCAATCCAGTTGGTATCTGCAGCGTTGGCCAGGTGATGGATGGCTGATGAAAGACAAACACACACATGGTATTGGATACGTTGTCAGAGGAGCAATACCATTTTTATTTTAAGGTTAAACTTGGAAGCAACACAAATTATAACCGATGTACCCTACCATTCCTGGCTTATTACAGTCTTCTAAAGGTTTATAAGATCTGCTTTGACGATCTCTTCTACCTTGCCCAGGCAGTTCTCTCCAACAGGACTACAGGCTCTTACAAGCTTGGACCACGACTGAAGCCCTGTGTATGTACCTGGGACTTGCATTATCAAAGGTACTGGGTTTTCAGGGAGTTTACATCTGTCAATGGCACTGATGAAAATAAGGAACTTCAATGCCCCTCAGCCAAAACTATCCAGAATTTTACTTGGGGACTGTGAAAGAGATTTCTCTGATAAATGAGCTGACATCTTTCAAAACCCCATCCTGGGCTTTGCTTTTTTACACTATCTCATTCTCCCTCGGGCCTCTTTCTGAACATATGATTGTGCGGGAAGAGGAACTGAGAATGTTGACTATTGTATTTCATCATGTGACCTCAGGACAAAATGCTATTCAAATCAGAACCTTAATTAAACACACTCACATGTAGAGAAAAGAAAGTGGGGTAAAATATAAAAAAATACCCTTTTTCCCCCTTCAAAGTTTAATCCCAGGTCTCCATAATTTTTGAACCAGTGGAGCAAATGGTTGAGAAGCTACTGGACAGTCTTTTGTTCCTCTTAGATCCTTGTATATCTCTCAGAGGTTTGCATTTGGAAGACTTCCTAGTCCACTTTTCTAGGACCAGATGTGTGACTGGAGTGATATAAAATTGTTGGGAAGGGTAGATAGGAAGTCTCCAAGTTGTCACGCATTTCAATTCTCTGACCTCTAAGAGCTCAAAGAGAAAACCTGGGGAATTGCAGTTTCCTCTTTTAAAGGCAATAAAATATGCTGACTTTGTGGGGTTTAATCTCCGGGCTATTTCTAGAAGGCAATGAACTAATCAATTCCTTTTTGCTTTATGAAAATAAGTGAAGGGACTAGAGAGATGCCTCCGCAGTTAAGAGTGCTTGCTGCTCTTGCAGAGAGCTGATATTCTGTTCCTGGAACCCACGTCAGGTAGTACACAAGTGTCTCTGAGTCCAGCCCCAAGGGTTAAAATGCCCACTCCTGACCTCTGTGGGCACCAACACTCATACATATATGCACACACACATAACTGAAATAGCAAACATTAATTTTTAAAGAGTTTCAATTCTTTTTAATAATTTTTTAAATTATGTGCATTGGACAGGTTTCAGGGGAGAAAGGATCGTGCTTGTGAGTATGGGTATCTGCCCAGGCCAGAGGCATCCCATCCTGGGAGCTGGAGTTACACACAGTTGTGAACTGGCCGACCTGGGTGCCAAGAACCAAACTCGTGTCTTCTGCAAGAGCAGTGTATGCTCTCAGCCATCTTTCCAGTCCTGGGGTTTCAGTTCCTAAAGCTTGCTGGCTCATTTTGGACATTTTTAAAAGCATAAGAGCATTTAAAACAGAGAGAGAGAGATCCCTGAAAATGTCACCAAGTGGGCAAAACTTACCAGTGTCTTGCTGTGACATTTGAAGTTACATAGAAAATCAATACTGTGTTCAGTGTTCCCTAAGGAGCCACTATTGTCAATGCACTGAGGATCGGTAGGACACTATGAGGAAAATGATGTGGAACTCTTCTGTCAAAATAGAACTTAAGAAAACATGTGACTGTTCATGATTCCCCTCGATGGGAGTTCAGATTTTATAGTGTGTCACTTCAGCTACATTTTCAAGCATGTTAGAAATGCCGATATATTTATTTACCGCTCTATACCTTGAAGGAAACTAAAAGTACTCCCCTTAAACACTAGCACACATGTGCACAGACACACACACACACAATCAAAATCTGGGGAAGTTAAATTCTAGAAAGCTGTGTTTTTTTTTTTAAGCTTTTTAAATTAGCATATAAAACAATGGGCTTCATCATGGCATTTTCATCCCTATGTTTTTAGTCCTGTTCTGTCTCCACTCCCCCGCCCCGCACTGGTCCCTTTCCTCATCCCAGTTTCCTTCCAGATGCGCCTCCCATGTCGAGTGTATTCTGAGACCTTCTTCCATTCCCCCTCATCGGCTGTTCCTAACTGCCTCTCTTCTCCTTCTTATGGTACCTTTCTAGCTTTTCGAGCTCTCTCCCACCACACATATACAAAATACACAAAAATTAAAATCTAGAGCCTGGAGAGATGGCTCGGTGGTTGGAGCAGAGGCTGCTCTTTGCAAGGACTTGGGTTCGGTCTCCAGCAGCCATAGGGTGGCTTACCATCATCTGTAATTCCGGTCCCAGAAGATCTGACTCTCTCTTCTGGCCTCTTCTGACACCAGGCACGCACAGGGCACATAAATATAGGTGCAGACAAAACACTCATAAAACACATAAAACAAAATTGAAATTTTTTAAAACGAAAAATCTAGGATCTACATTTGGGAAAAATATTGCTATGCGTCCTTCTGAACCTACGATATTTCGCTTAACATAATAATTTTATATTTTTCCTGAAAATGTTATGATTTTTATAGAATAGACTCCTGTTGCCAACACAGGATAGTTTTCCTTATCTGTTCACGCGACTGGTTCTGTTTCTTGGCCGCTGTAAGTGCGGCAGTAAGAAGCATGATGTACAAGCGTCTCCAACGTGCTGGCTTGGAGTCCTTTGGGTGCGTCCTCAGGCATAGAACACCCAGGCCACTGTGGTTCTATTTCGAGTTTCTGAGATGCCTCCGTGTTGATTTCCCATCTGTAGTGAATAAGGTCTCCTCTTTCCTTATGTCCTCACTATATTTGCTGTCATTTGCTTCCTTGATATTAGCCATTCCAGAATGTCATTTAACAAGCAATTCTGATTCATTTCATGTAAAGGCTTGGCTGGAAATATATTATTTATCAAACAAGGCAAGACCTTGTTCTGGGGTCCCCCTGGACCTCAGAAGACATCAGGACTGATGTCTTTTGGATGACCGCAGAACGACAGGTAGCCAAATTTCTAGTGTATGTCATGAAATTGCTTCAGAGATGAGTTTTCAGGCTTTATTGAAACACCGAAAAGGTTCACGTCTATACACATGGCTTGTGTGTAAAAACAGCGGCAGCCTCAAAACAGTCTTACATTCTCCCCATGTATCAGGCATGAATCTACGTATGGATTTTTTTCTCCATAGCAATCCTCCTTCTATGTGTCACATATCATTCTTGTCCTCATTTAAAAATACATTTTATTATTTTCTACTTTTAATCATGTGTATGTAACAGCTAACTAGTGGGGCTGGTGCACCCTCTCCAGAGTTCACACATATTTGATTACCTTGTCTAGCGATTGATTTCCCCAGCTGAAAAAAATCTTATTGTTTCTTCCCCCTCACCAGTCTTCAATATAACTGCTTGAGTAATCAGATGTTAAATTCAATAGTGTTTTCTCAGACAGCTTCCCTTTCCCAAAGTCCATGGAGAAGCTGGCTATGAGCCCACGAAGCCCTGTGCACTCCTGACATGAAAGGACCTGATGGAGACTAACCCATGTGCCCTGGCAGAGAGGAGGGGAGTCTTTCCACTCACTTAGCGTGAAGCGTCTTTGGGTTGTGGCTTTTCCTTCCTGCAGCCTCCACTGCAGCCAGCCTCAAGCGAGCAGGTCTGGGATATCAGTTTCACACAATCAGCCTCAAAGATAAATCATGTGTTCCTGATGCAGGAAGATCTGGCCTCAACCTTGCCGCTAATTGCACGTTTCACCAACAGGCGTTTAAGGAAACAACTGACCATAAATTATCAGAACTGGTGTGCTTGCTAATACAGATAAGCCTTATCAGGTTTTGTTTCTTCTACCGGGAGTGTGATCAAAGTCATAAAAACAACAAAAAAGAAGCCTTCAAGCCACTGTATTGATGATCCCGTTCTGTGGATGAGAAGATGTCATGTCTTGGGGAGGTATAGCTGGAGATGTTCAAACCCACCCCCTGTGTCATGCAGGCAAGAAAAACACCTTACCATACCATGGCTCATGATGCACAACTAATTTGTGACTTGAAAAAATTTAAAAATTTTTGGCTCATTTTCTTAGAATTATGAGGAATAAAAGGAGGAGGAGGAGGAAGGGGAAAGAGAAAAAAGAAAAGAATAGAAACTACGTAGCCTGCCTGCTAGAAATGGCTCCTAGAATAAGGCTTAGAGTGAACATTTTCATTAACTTAGAGGAGACTTTAATTACTCATCCACCTCTTAATTCTAGGGCTCACACGCTGCTTTGGAGATGGAGGTGTGTCTGGTCTTTGGTCTCTTAGCTGCTATGCTGCTATCTACTTTGGTGTCTGATGAGACCATTTATCTTGGCAGAATTCTGAGACACTCTCACGAGAGTCATGTCTTCTGCTCACAGGTCTACCGTGAGGAATCTTGCCACTGTGTTTGGGTCCACAGCACTCAGGCCATGCCCCCACAGGCTCCATCCGTGCTCTTCCTGCTTGAGGTCTCAACCTATTTGTAGAACTGTGAAAGATGAGAGCAGGCCCCAACTCTTAGAGAATCTATTTAAAATCTGCCTCTCCTACCCTGGCTTGCTATCCACACAATTCTTGCCTATTCTCCCTCTTCTTAGGGTCAGGCTACTTTTTCCTTCTTTCCTTCCAAACACCCAGTCCTCAGCACTTCTGTCCTAGTTTGCTTTTCTGTTGCTATGATAAAACAGTCTAACCAAAGCAAATTGGGAAAGAAAGGGTTTGTTTGACTTATATCTCCTTCACTGAGGGAAGTTAGGGCAGAAACTCAAGGAAGGAACTGAAACCGAGACCATGAAGGAAAACTGTTTACTGGTTTACTCCTCTAGATTGCTTACACAGCCCAGGCCCACCAGCCTAGGGATGGTGCTGCCCACAGTGGGCTGGGCCCTTCTACAGCAACCCTCTATCAAGGCAAGCACCACAGGCCCTTCCGATGGAGGTGTTCTTCAACTCTGATGCCTCCCCACCCCCCAGGTGACTCTACTGTGGCCCCGGGAAACCAAGAAGTGGATGTATGGCAGTCTTAGAAGAGGCAGAGAGGGCAAGGGTGAAGCTGAGGACTACTAAAAGGACGTAATTCACAGGATATAAGGACAAGCGCAGTATGAAGACTGTGAAAGACATCAGTGAAGGGTGGTGCGAGATGGTTTAAACAACTCAGCTGGGTGTGGTGTGCTCTCCTGAAGCAAGACAGTACGTGGTTTATTGGTGGTATGAAGGGTAGGGGCTTATGGACCACAAATCTACCTGAGAACGATGCCAGGTTCATTGGAGGTATAGATGATGGAGGCTTTGGACCACAAGTCTGCTTGAGAATGGTAAGAAGGGTGCTCTCTTGAAAGGATGCTCAGCTAGCCAAGGCACATAGGTGAATGCATGGGTCTCCCTGTTTTTAAGAACACATGAACAGGAAAATCAAAACAAAAATTGTGATGGGGGGAAGGTATCTCCAGAAACTCTCATTCCCTCTGGGAGCCACTTCAAGTACCCAGTTTCCTAACCTTTGGCCATGCTTTGCTTTCAAGAATTGTTCTGATAACCTCATACATGTGAAAAGGCAAGCTACTAATGAGACAGTGATGCAGACCTCTGGCTTTGTGTGTGAATGCCTACAGGTGAGCGGTGTTGCCTGAGACTGCTGTGCTCAGGTGACTCTTACTGGTGCCAGACACGATTCCAAGCACCTAGCATTCCCACCAAGAAAGAAATCATCTTCTACATGGAGAAACTGAGGCACCGAGAAGCTGTGACTTGCCCAGGGTCACACAGATAATAGCTAACAGAGCAGAAACTGTGCTCTGACACCATGTCTGTGCTCATAGCCACTAAGCTGGGAATAAATGTGGAAGGTAGAAAGCTTATAAGAGAGCAGTTTGGAGCCAGATACAGTGGCACACACCTGAGTCCCAGCTTTGCAAAAAGGCTGAGGCAGGAAGATCACTTGAGCTCACAGGTTCAAACCAAGCTGGACAACACAGCCACAATCTATTTTTAAAAAGAGAAGGGGTGGGGTACAGAGACGGCTCAGAGGTTAAGAGCACTGGCTGCTCTTCCAAAGGTCCTAAGCATAATAAATAAAACTTAAAAAAAAAACCACAAACGAGAACGAGAGCTGGGGGGGGGGGAGAGATGACTGAGAAGGGACAGTGGAAATAGACAGTATATATTGTGAACCCAAGGCAATTTACTCAGACAGACAGATGTCAGAGGACAAATGGCCTTTATACAATATTATTCCTTATGACAACATTTATAATAGAAGCCATCTGAAAATAACCTACATTTCTCTGACATGGAGCTGGTTAAAAAGTAATTGTATTTCTATAAACTCAGATATAATTCAGCCATAAATGGGTATAAGGAAGATCTCTGCGTACTGTTGTGGAGAGCTCTTTAGGGTATCTTTTGTGGAAATAAAATCATGGTGCAGCACTCAAGTACGCTAGGATTTGAGTAAACAGAACACATGTTTATCTATATGATTATATGTTTATAAGTATAGGGAACCAAAAGAATCATTTACTTAGAAAAAAATGGGTGAATGTGGAGAAGAAGACAG
Source organism: Meriones unguiculatus (assembly GCF_030254825.1). Taxonomy (NCBI): domain Eukaryota; kingdom Metazoa; phylum Chordata; class Mammalia; order Rodentia; family Muridae; genus Meriones; species Meriones unguiculatus. Next base: position 45,861,157 of record NC_083349.1, read on the forward strand.
AATCTGGGGATACCTCGGGAGGAGGCACGAGCTATATTCAAGAAGTCTAACCACAGGCTCTTTCCAAAGGTGTGGACAGGGCTAAGAGCAAAAGTCAGGAACACAGTGGGCAAGCTTCGGAGGAGAATGACTGCAGTCTGAGGCCCTGAGGAACAAGGGGGAGGAGGGAATTAGTGAACCCCAATCCAAAGAAAGCTTTTGTTGGTGAGAATGAACAAGAGACCTCGCCAGTGTGGGCCCAGTCCAGCTGAGAAGGAGCTGGGAGAGAGGACTCATTCCACCCTGCCCTGCTGGTGATCTGCCTCCTAGTGGACAAACCATTGATGTCTCCAGGGCAGAAGGGGTTGTCTCAGCGGCCTTCCTGCTAAACCTCTGGAGTGGGCCTGGAGGGCACACCGGGAGCAGCCTCCATCACTTTCAACCACACAAGTACGAAGCATATGAAAAGCAGCCAACTTTGGTCCATGCCCAATAATAACAACGACGACGACGGCGACGAGGTCCGCAAGCGGAGAGTTGGAGTGACCTTTCTCCCAGTCTTAACAGGTTTCTGAAGCGTGATGCACAAGCCGCGGTCCACAGCGCCACCTAGCGTCGGGGAGAAGCCTCACCTGCTCAGTTCCACTCCCACCTGCCTCAAGGCCTCTTCTTGGTAGATGAGCAGTTTGCACCGCCAATCAAATCAGACACTGCTGGGAAATGATCTTCTCCCCTCAAGGGGAGAAATGTTTTGGAACTTAAAATAGTTGGAGTGTTTGTCTTTTTTTTTTTTTTTTTCCTTTTAAAACAATAGTGGAAAATTATCTACATTCAATTTTGGACTGACTCACTATGATCTCTCTAGGGGCACATGTTTCAAACTGCTTCTAAGGCAAATTACCACCTGCGAGCCGCTCCTGAGTTTGCTCTTCCCCATTTCCTGCTCTTCATTCAGCCATGCTCAGACCTGGCTGCAAAATGCTCAGGAGGACAAACTCCTGCCAGAGATTGCGCTCTCGCTGGTTTGCGGAGGGAAGGGGCGCCGCTGCTGTCACCTTAAAGGGCCGCCCGGCCAGGCGCCCACCTGTGCGCCTGACAGCTGAGAAGTGCTTGCTCCCGTCCTAGGAGGCCCAGGTAACTCGGTGTCCTAGCTCCACATCCCTGTTCCTGCCCGCACCCTGGGTGCTCTGCCTCCTCTTCTGCTGTCACGGTCTATCCATTATTCCCGCCTCAGGGCTCCCTCCTCCTCCCCAACATTAGGGCCTCTGACGACTTCTGTGACTCTCTTTCATAATAGAAAATGAAAATGGTAGTTTTTGTTTTGTTTTGGCATAGGGGCTCACTGTGTAGCCCAGGCTAGCCTGAAACCCTCCAATTTCTTGCTTCAGATTCCTTGAGTTCCGGGATTACAGACCATCATGCCCAACTTAGACTATTCCTTTTAATTTACCAAGCAATCAAGAAAGTATGGTATTCCGTGAGTTATAAATGAAACTCTCTTCAAAATAGGAAGTGTGACCAAAGTGAGGAGACAGCCTGCAAAATGGGGGGAAATCTTTGCCAGCTATACATGTGGTAAGAGATTACTATGGAGAATCCACAAAAAAAAAAAACCAGCAAAAATTAAACACCCCATAAACCAATTTCCAAGCAATAAATGGGCCAATGAACAGAACAGTTCATTAGAAAAAATAGCCAATCTAAATATTGTAGCTACAATATTTTATAAAATAGTCCATATTTTATTACTATATCAAGCGATATTACAGAGAGATGGAAATAAAAACAATATGGTACTGGCACAAAGCCAGAGATATAGACAAATGGAAAAAATAAAAGGCCCAAATACAAGCGCACATAATCACAGCCATCTCATATTTGACAAAGATGACATAAATGCACAAAGGAGAAAAGACAGCTCCTCTAGCAAACAGTGCATGGAGGACTAGATGTCTACGTGTAGAAGAAAGAAGTGAGATCCATATCTATAAGACCACACAGAACTCAACTCTAAATGGATTGAAGACCCTAATGTGAAACCTGCAATGCTGAAACTGCTCAAAGACAGCACAGGTAGAGTGTTGCAGGCTATAGGTACAAAAAAACCACAACTTTCTGAATTCAACCCCATCTGCACCGAATTTAAGGCCAGTAATTGTCAAGCAGAACCTCAGCACATCAAAAGAAATAATCAGCCAAGTAAAAAGAGAGCCCACCGAAAGGGAGAGAAGTTTTGCCAGCTCTCATGCAAGAGTCTAGAACATACAAAGTAAAAAAAAAAAAAAAAAAAGGTTGACCATAAAAAAATAAACAACTCGGTTTTTAAAATGAGCTATGGAGCCGAACAGAGAGTTCTCAAAAGAGACACAAGTGGCTACTAAGCATCTGAAAAAGTGTTCAACATCCTTAGCTATGGGGAAGAATGCAGAGTCAACCTACTTCAAGATTCCATCTTACCCCAGCCCATGACTGTGATCAGGGGAACAAGTGACAACAGTGCTGGTGCCAACGTGGAGGAGGAGGAGGGGGAACCCTCATAGGCTGTTGCAGTCACTTTGGAAATCAGTCTCGGAGTCACCAGAAAGATAGAGGTAGGACTATCACACGACTCCACCATATTCGTCCTGGGCGTATATCCAAACGGCATTACATCCTTCTTCCTCATAAGAGAATCCTAGCGTCAAATCTTTTGTCTTGTGTGTTAAGGGGACTTAGAGAACAAGTGGATCTAGAAAACTAGAAATGGGCCATTGAGGGTGAGTATTAAGGGAGGGAAGGGAGAGAATAAAATACAGTTAAAATAAATGGAGAGAGGGAGAATGGTGGAGGCTGAAAGGCTAAGCAAGAAAGGGGTGGAGCTCTGGGGAAAAGGAGTAAGCAAGGGAAGGGTTAACCAAAATGAAGGGTATATGAAAAGGCTTCATGAAAACCTATGATCTTGAAGTCCCAGTAAAAAAACATAATTAGAGGGGACAGTAGAATTCATGTGACATAAAAGAAGACAGAGGGGTTAAAGGCTAAGTGTGGATGAAGGCGCGGGGGAGGGTGGGGGGGGGTAAGATGTGAATTAACCAAAACTTAGGACATATGTAAAAGATTTATGGAAAACCACAAGTATGTATGCTAATTTAAGCTAAAAGAAAAAGAAAAAAAAAAGTCTAAACAGAGACACTCTGCATCAATGGACAAAGCTGCTCCCCAAACAAAAGGCATGGGTTATTAAATAAAAACCTTGGTGCCAACCATGGAATAAGTTAATGGGTCAGGGAGGCCCCAAAATAACACCAGCAATTGCCAATGTTCTTGGTTGCCCACCAGGACGGTAAGATCATTTTGGTGAAGACGCCACACACTGTTTGTAGGACATAGAGACATTAGTCTCGCATTGACCAGGAAACTCTCCACCCACTGGCTAGCTTTCCCAGTGCTGGAAGGCGTCATGTAGGCTGCTGGGGGAGGAAAAAAAATGGCAACGGGCTCACGCACCGCTGGATCCTGCAAGCTGCAATGCCAACCTGCCAGGGAAGACAAGCCCACTGCTGCCATTGTGGTCTGACTTTCACGGGAGTGTGGTGGCTTGGGTAAGAACTATCCTAAGAGGCTCAGGCATTTGAACACCCGATGCCGAGTTGATGGGGAGGTTTAGGAGGTGTGGCCTTGCTGGAGGAAGTGCGTCCGTCATGGTCACCTCACTGGGGGCAGGCTTTGAGAGGTTGTAACTTTTCTGGGAGAGGCGCCCTCTCTCAGCTGGCTTCCAGCTTAGGCTGTCTGCGTGTCTGCCACGCCTCCCTACCATAACGGGGTTTCCTCCCTCTGGAACGGTTAAGCTCAGATAAACCCTTCCTTCTATAAGTTGCCTTGGTTACGTGTTTTATCTCAGCAACAGAAAAGTAACTAATACAAACCAATGACCTTCTAAGTAGAGTTGGGGCCTGCCCCCCCAAGAGGGATTTCATGCCTGGGACTGTGAACCTGATGAAAAGCCCATGCCCACGCCTGGGGAAGGGCAGAGGCCCTAGAACTGGACCTGCTCGTTGTTTTCTAAAGGGCCACTCTGTCAAACTGGCTTCTAAATAGTTTATGTTTACAGCCATAGACTTGTGCTGGCCTCGGCCTTGGTCAGAGAAGCCTCTTTTTGCAGTGGGTAGTGGTTAACGCAGAGAATCAAGCCTGGTCCAAGAGCCGCGAATAGGTGACTCCGAGTGGCCAGCCACGGATGGAACACTGATACCAACCTCACCCATCCCAGGCTTAGGGAAACACCACGGAAGAGGGGAGGAGTATGAGGGCTGCAGGCTGGGGAGGAGTGCTGTAAACTGTTTTTTTTTGGGGGGGTACATAACTGGGCTTTGGTACTCATGGATTTACAGCAGTTGGGGTGACCTGCACAAGACCCACACAAGATCAAGCCAAAATCCACCATGAGGAGGCTCCTGAGACCCCCAACCCAGATGGAGGCATTATTGGCAGTTGATAGATGGTGAGGGAGGGAAAGTCACTTTTCTTTGGAAATGTGGCCGTTATGCTGCCTGTGCCCCAATGATGGGCCTGTAGCCGTGAGCATATGGAAACAGTAACTGTACTCAGTTACTGAGCTAACAAAGAAAACGGACTTGAAGTTGGGAGGTACGTCGGCTGAGGGTTCACAGGATGAACTGGAGGGAAGAAGGGAGCAGCAGTGGTTATGATCAAAATACACTGTATACACCCATGAAAGTTTCAAAGAATAGATAAAAAATAGTACTTCGAAAAAAAAATGTCAAAACACGTAGATCGAGGTGACTTCACTGTCTAAAAGCCTAAGAACTGGATGAAATTTCATATTACAAGCTTTTTTCTGTGATGTTGATTTTCAGTAAAAAAAAATGCCTTATGCTAAATCATGCCAGTGAGAGAGTTCGAGTTTCATAAAATAACAAATTAGAGAGGTATTGTTTCTGATTTTTATTTGCAATTTTTTTTCCCCACAGCAAAAAATTATTTGCCACAAAAATCATTAAATGATTAGTTCCGCTACTGTTGTAATCGTTTAATAATTTAATATAATTTGTGGCTGGCTTTTTAAGAATGTGGTTTTTCTGTGTCAGATTCATTTTATTTCTGTGCCGGGGTGGGGGTGGGGATGTGTTGTGAATGCAGTGAAAGCCTGTCAGATTCCCTGGAACTGCAGCTGTGGGCCACTGAGAGTCCTGCAGGGCTTCTAGGAACCAAACCCAGATCCTCAAAGCAATAAGTTCTTTCTTTCTTTCTTTCCTTTTCTTTCCTTTTCTTTTCTCTCTCTCTCTCTCTCTCTTTCTTTTTCTTTCTTTCTATTTTATGTGCACTGGTGTTTCAACTGCATGTACAGATGTGAGGGTGCCGGATCCCCTAGAATCTAGAATTTTGTTGCTGTTGTTGCTTTTTTGTTTGTTTGGTTGGTTTGGGTTTTTTGTTCCTTCGTTTATCAGGCTGGGGCTCAAACTCAGGGCCTCCCACAGGCTAGGCAGTTGCTCTACCACTGAGCAGTAGGTCTAAGAATCTAGGCTATGGAACAAATCGGTATGTCCTAGAGCCTGATAATCCTGATTTTATGAGCTCCGGCTTTTGATAATAGAGCTCAGTGTACTTGATGTCAGATACCACTGTATTATTTGGTATTGTTGGCACTTTTCCCAAGCCTCCTTGGGCCTTTACAACTGCCAGCAACCTGAACCACCTTCCCTAATGACCTCAGGGTTAACTAGCACTCCCCTCCCCCACCCAAAGCACCTTTAACCCATGACTGGTATTCATTGGTGCACTGATATTCTAGTAAGTTCTACTCTGGTACCCAAAGCTCCCCAGTGTTATTGAGAATCAGTTAGCCTTAGCAGTGACATGCTTTTTTTCTGACTACAAGAGCAATAGATGAGCAATAACAGGCTGCTTTGAGAAAGTCCTCAGAGTATCATTCAACCCCATTTCTAAAGTCTAGACACAAAGGTTTTGTGTGTGTGTCTGTGTGTGTGCCTAATCCAAAACATAGCTGTGATTTGTTCACAATCGTGTACTACTGACTCCAGATATACTATTAAAAGGACTGATTAATCTAGCTCCTTGTTTTTAGTATTTCAAAAAAGTAACAACAACCCGGGTACCATTATCATTCTCACTGTCCAAATGAGGAACAGGGGTGAGCGATCAACAGAAGTCAGGTACCCACAGCCGTCTCTGACTCATCTAGCAGAAAGGCTGCCTCTTCCAGAGGAGGTTCTCATTGGGAAATCAGGAAAGTTCCAGGCATGGGGCAAAGAGACATGCTCACACCTCTCAGAATCCCAGTGTGCTTTCTGACTTGGTCATTGGGTAATGGGAGAATTGCCAGATTGGTCACAGGGAGCAGAGTACACGCAAAGAGAGAATAATCATGGCCGTTTCTCTTTGTCACTCCTGATGAACTACTTATTGGCTACACTGATATGCACGAGGTCATCTGGGGCATTTGTTTAAAACTGTAATTCTCTGATCACACTACCAGGACATTTTAATTCAGGAAAACTGGGATTTTGCCTGGGAACCTGCATGTTTAAGGTAGCTCTGGGCAGTGCAGACGCAGGTGACAGTGTGACCACTCCTTGGAAGTGACTGCCTTGACAGAAAATGGAAATCATCTTTAAATAACACTGACTAACCTTCTGATTTAAAAACATGTAGGAGATACTCCAAATATAAAATTAAAAATCATAGGTATACTTTTAGCAATTTTGAGAGTTGTCTCTTTAATCTTTTAAAATAAATGATAATACCATGTCTTTGGGGGACACTGTCAACTATGTGGCCACATTCCCTTTTAAGTACTCATAATTTAATATGCTGAGCACTCACTTTTAGAGATATATTCCATTTAGGCCAATTCTTTTGGCTATTATAAATGATCCTTTTATGTCTAAAATGCATGTAAATTGACTAACATTCAAGACCTGTTTTAAGAATTCAAATTTGTAAGATTCTTTCAACTCTGAGTATAAAAGATAGCTATCTTAGGCACCTGTCTTTAATCCCAGTGCTCCAAAGGCTGTAGGTAGATCTCTCTGAGCTGGAGCCAGCCTGCCCTCCATAGCAAGATGGAGACTAGACAGCGCGCTCCACAGTGAGACCCTGTCTCAGAAAATCAGGCGGGAAGCAACAGAAGATGGTAACTGTAGAATATCTATCAAATAACTTATGCTATCTTCAAATGATGGAGAATCTAAAATTGTGTCTTCTTAAGGCCAGAGATTATCCCTTCAGTTGTGACATTTTGTGCAGGTCTCCTGACGTCACTGCCTATCAAAGGTGACAGCCAGGTTCACAGTGTTGTGGGAACATTGTGGCGTGTGCTTACATAAACCTAGCTGGTACAGGTCATTCTGTTCATGTGACCTTTTGATGAGATCAAAAGACATAGTAAGCAGAAGACATGTGAGGTTGCTGCTGAAGAACACAGCATACTGTCCAGGTTTTGTTTTTTTTTAAATAAGCAGAAGGGGTATACTCTAATAAAATAATAAGAAAGCACAGCAAGTAATAAACCAAGATCATGCTTGGAACATAACATATATGATCTACTTTTATAAGAACTGGAAGTTTAAGTTTGTTCACACCACCCTGCAGACATAAGGGTAAACACAATGCACACAATATATTATCATGTCACTGCATGATAGGAACGCCTCAGCTCTACCATAGTCCTGTAGGACCACTTTGGTGGCTTATGTTTAATAAAACATTATTTACGCTGTAATTCTGATAACATTCTTCTGACGTGGCCAATAAGCTCATAAAAAGACGTCCAACATCAGTAACTGTCAGAAAGATGCAAATAAAAACCACGAGGATATTATTTTATACCTAGCAGGGTGGCCATCATTAAAACCAAATATGGGGACTAGGAAGATGGCTCCGTGGGCTCCCCTGCTGAGCAGTGTGAGGACCTGGGCTCTGATCCCCACTACCCACAGAAAAAGTGAGCATGGTAGTATGGTTTCAGGTTCAGTGAGGGACTCTGCCTCAGAAAATAAGAGCAGCAGAGCATGATCCGATTCTGGTCTATTGAGAATGTAGGGGGTCGTAACACCCCTCCCTCCCAGCACTACTGCAACATTTTGAAAAGCAGAATGGTGGTTCCTCAGATTTAAAAAAAAAAAAAAGGTAGAACTATCATATGATAATATGATATATCTAAAGAATATGAAATCAGAAATCTCAAAGAGGTATCTGCATACTTGTTCATGGCATTCCTCACAGTAACCAGAGGTGGAAGAAATGCAAATATTCAGGGATGGATGGATAGGTTAATAACATGTAGCATATACACAGAATGGGGTATTATTAGGTCAGTGGGCAATATATCCTACAGGATATTATCTTCCTGTTAATGACATATTATTTTCCTGTTAATAACATGTAACATACACAGAATGGGATATTATTAAGTCATTGGGCAATATATCCTACAGGATATTATCTTCAAAAGATAACTTGTCACAGGCTACATGGTTGGGGTACCATGTTAAATGAAATAAGCTAGTTACAAAAAATGTTGTAGGATTCTGTTTATATAAATTATCTTAAGTAGACAAACTCATGAAAACAAAAGATAGAATGGTGGTTGTCAAGGTCTTGGGGAGGGGGAAGATGAGATTTTTGTTAAGTGAGTATTAGTTTTTGTTTTTGTAAGATAAAATGGTTCCAGAGATATTTCAAAGTATTAACATATTTGCACTACTGTAGACATAAAATGTAAGTTGTGAATCTATTTATTAGTTTCGTTATTGTTTTGGAGACAGGACCTTGCTACATAGTAGAGGCTGGCCTAGAATTTCTGATCCTCTAAAGTGCTGAATTACAGGCACACACCACTATGGCCACCTTCTTAAGTAGTTTTTAGTTTATTTACAATAAAACTGTAAGTAACTAAAAGTGGTAATGATAAAAATAACATAAAGGTCACTTTACAACTTTTGGATGTTATAAAACATGACATATAATTAATATTATGAATCTGTCAATTATTTTTTTTAATGAGAACCATATATTTCTATAATTGTGCTCCTTAGGATTTGAAATTCCTGAAATGATCATATGAAACTTAGTGGTGAAAATAAGAGAAAGAAACTTGCTACGCAGTTGAGGGGGAGCGAATCTGCAAATAAGCCATCCTGCTTCGGCCAGAAGTGCCCTTGGTTCATTGACAGTTCTAGCCTGGCCAGAAGTCAGAAGCTTACTGGTCATACACACTGGTTTGTGTCCTTGATACAACAACCTAATGGGCACAGCTGCCTGGACACTGCAAAGTCAGATACTTCACTGGTCCTTGCAGAATCCCAGTCCAGTTACTGGAATACAGAGACACATAGACAACTCACGGGTATCTATGAGGGGAAAATCACGGCTAACCAGCTCTTCTCCCCTCTTCTCAGCCTAGTCATTTCACGAGCTAGTTTACTTCCTCCGTGTGAAGCCATTTAACTTCTAGACATAGCCTCTTAGCAGCCAACCTTCTCTTGGGACCCCTTCCATCACACAGGAACTTTGCCTGCTTCCTCTCTGCAACAATTCTTCTCTTTAAGCTTTCTCTCTATAATAACACTCCCTTTTCAAAATTCACCAGGTGAAATTCAATCTTTGAATTCTCAAGACAAAGGATCCCGACTCATGGAGGCTTTGGTGACCATAAAAGCATAGCGTCCCAGTCTCTGAATTAAGCACGCCTGAGAAAAGAATGTTTCTGTAATTCTCAAAGATCTGTTTCCTTCCATTTCACTCCTAGAAAATATAAAAATAACTGATGAGAGCAGGACAGAAGCCAACCCATAATATTCTGGAATGGCTTATTACAAGTAGGTATTATATTTACCCTAAGTGATACAGAAATAACACAATGGACACAAAATTTTGGCTGAATAAAGAGGCAGAGAAGAGACTGGGAGAGAGGCATCAGATAGAACTGTGGTCAACCTTTCTGTTCCAGGGATGCAGCAGTTTGAATGAGAATGGCCTCCATAGGTTCAGATGTCTGAATGTCTGGTCTCCCGTTGGTAGAGCCACAGAGGACTGATTAGGGGTAGCCTTGTTGATAGAGGTGTGTCACTGGGGGTCGGCTTTGAGGTCTCAAAAATTCACACCATTGCAGCTTGCTCTCTCCCCACCCCACGATGGTAGCTTTGATCTCAGCATGTAAGTACTCAGCTACCAACGCCCTCTCTGCCTGCTGCCATGATGGTCATAGACTCACCGTCTGAAGTTGTAAGCAAGCCCTCAATTACATGCACTATTTTATGAGTTGCCTTGGTCATGGTGTGTCTGCATAGCAGCAAAATTAGTGACTGAGGCAAGGGTTAACAATGTGTCCTCTAACTCCTCTTTTTCCTAAAGAATACACATAGTATTCAAGTCCAACGTTTTGTTAGATTGGAAAATTTGTTGAGACATGGTCAAACAGAGTAATTGTTGCTGTTGGCTTAGATCTGTTACCAGCTAATTTTTCTTTCCTAAAGACAAAGCTGGCCGGGTGCAGTGGCGCAAGCCTATAATTCCATCACTCGGGGAGGTAGAGGCAGACAGATCTCTGTGAGGTCAGCCTGGACTAGAAAGTGAGTCCAGGACAGCCAGGGCTACACAGAGAACCCCTGCCTAAAAAAAAAAAAAAAAAGACAAAGCTGGGTGTGGTGGCAGAATCTTAGTCAGAGCATTTGGGAGGTGGAAGCAGGAAAAGAGTGAGTTTGAGGCTAGCCCAGACCCTATCACAAATAAATGAGCAAGAGTGGGAAAATAGTATCTTTTCCCTTTCTCTTGGTTAGGATAAGCAACTTCACCTTATGTTCTACTTTGTGCTAATGTCCCATCCCAGAAATCTCATTTGCTTATTAATTATAAGACTTGTTAATTAATCAAATCCTCATTAAGGCTTATTATTAATAAGGTTTTCTGGTACTCTACTGGTTTCAAGTAATATTTTGCTGTGATTTGTGAGTAGCAATATGGACAAGATATACCTATTAGTAGCATGCCAGTTACATGTATATTGTTTCATGTTGACATTTTCACTTCCACCATGAACCTGCCAATGTTTCCTACACTTGCATCCTGAAGAGGCCCATGTGATCGCTGGGCAACATGACTTGCACCTGAACGAAAGTGCATGTGAGGAAATCAGCATTGTGCCCAGCAAGAAGTTTTCTGAGAGCATGCTATACATCAAATGAAGCAGATTGGGAGGTGAGGGCATCACCAGCTTGATAAACTATAGAAGGAAATTTTTCTTTTGTGCCTCCTCCATGATCAATGACCACAGCAGACTTCTTTTCATGTGTATGTGTTCTGCCTGTATGTAGGTCTGTGCACCACAGGCATGTCTGTGCCCAGGATGGTCAGAAAATGGTGTTTTACCACCAGGAACTGTAGTTACACGTGGCTGTGAAGCACCATGCTAGGAATTGAACTTGGGTTCTCTGGAAGAACAAGTGCTCTTCACAACTGAGCCATCTTCCAATCCCCCACTGAAACAGATTTCAACACAAAGCTATCAGGATGTGTTGCGACATATTCAGTCCTGTGAGAATTCTGAGTGCTTGTGAGAAAACTCAAAAACGAACAAACAAGAACAAGACAAAAGTTCTGTGACCTCGGTTTCTTTCAAACACAGAACTGTTCTTGGAATGTTCCTCCCAGGTGCATCGCACAGAGATTACTTCAGCTGTTGGTATTCATGTGCCTCTATGGAAAAACATGGTTTTTTGCCATGTGGGGCTTGTCCTTGCCATCGAATACTCATTGGAGACTCATGTGAGTCTTCCTGACCCTCAGAGTATAAACTGGCTGATGCTCTGAATAAAGGTGGCTGCTAACCTGAGACTTTAGTCTGCCTCACTTTTAGGCCCTGCTCTCCCAGGTCTCATTGCCTCTAGAGCAGGAAACAAGTAGCTCCACACATTAGGGACCTGAAGTTGGCTCTAAGAGAGTGGAGAGCCTCACAGAAGGAGGTGAGTGAGAGTATCGGGGCAGAAACCGGGGAAGCTTCGCCCTATCTCAAGCTTGTGCATTACTTTTAAAGAAAGGAGGAGCACACATATAATCTTATTTCCAAAAGGAACTTTAGATGAAGAAGTATGGTACTGAGCCCAAATGAATATTGAAGAGGCAACAATATCTAGGGGAAAAGATCCCTGTTCAATTTTGGGTCACTTGAGCATTGGTTTGTACTGTTAATTAAGAAACTCAAGCAAGATGATATTAATCATGATGAAGGGATGGCTAATTCTTTGAGTAAATGTAAACTGGATGACCAAACCTTAAAATAAAAGACAAAAAAAGGTTTTCCCTGTTCAGGCAAAATCAGATATAAAAATGAGGCCACCTATGCCTCTGAGGGTTTCCTCTGCTGCCTTACCAGTCTCGTTGAAATACTTATCTTCTGTTGCTTGAAAATGACCCTGCAGCATGGACTGAGGAATCTGATAGTCTAATACTGAATTCTCTCCACTTTTTGATGAGAGCCTACGAAGAAGCTAACTTCACAACCTAGGCAAGCTAGGGCACGGCAGGGAAAGGAAACTCGTTTAACAGTTCCTCTCGCCTCAGGAGATGTGATTGGTTAGTCCAGTGCAACTTCAGCAAAATCAAAATGCTTATGTGCAGTCTTAAGCAATCTACTTAAGACTCTAGGAGGAAAGACGGCATTGGACAGTCCTCACATATCATCTCAAGAGGCAAGAAAAGAACTGCAGCTATTTGGATCCGGACTAAAAGAAGCATTTATGTATCCAGTGGATCCTTCACTGCTTTTAAGCCTATTTGTTGTTGATTATTTATTATTGATTTGTCTTTTAGTTAAACAGTGGTTATTCCTAAACCAGCTGTAGACCCAAACCGACACACAGGGACTAGGATTTATTTAATTAACTTAGAGCACAATGCTGGGCAATAGTTACTCCATCCTAAACTTCCAAGCCCAGTTTCCTCCCATTCAGATTTCCCACATTATACTTGCTTTAGTCATATCTTAGGTCTGGTTCATCTCTCCTGGTTCCAAGTCCTGTCCTGCCTCTCTCTCCCCAACTCCTCCCACCCACTTCCTTCTCCCCTCCGGACCAGGATGCCTCGCCCTACTCTCTCCTTTGCTCAGCATTGGCTGGTTGTTTTACTGACAATACAGAGAACAAATGGTGGCATGTTAACACAATCTTGAGATAGGTGATGCTTAGAATAAGCACCACAATGCAATGTCTGGTTTGAAACCAGATAGTGTGGTAGAGAAATCAGCATTTGAATGAACAAGGGTAAATTGTATACATTCCATAAGAACATTATACCAACACTTATTTTCTAAATTGTCTCTCACAGGTATTATAGCACAAGAGGATAAACGTTTGGAATGGATCTATTTACACCGTAAGGGCCATAAAATACTAACTGCTTACTTACTTTTCTTGCTCAATTAGTAAATCAGGGGAGGACCTGATGTCAACAATTATGTGGGTTTTCTCTTTCTTGCATTATATTACGCTTAGCCAACAATCAGCTTTTTAAGTTTTACAGAACTCTATGGATTTTCAAATTTCATTTGCAGATTACTATGGAAGGAAAGAAAATCATCATCCAGCTGGCAAACTATGGGATGTTCCCATATGACCTGATTTTGTGATCACCAAAGTTGTCTGACCTTCTCCCATTCCACAGATACTTATTTGATGGCTCATCTAATGGTATAGTAGGGATTCATGGTCCAGATAGTCATCAATCTAGTAATAATTTTCTTCAGCCCAACAGGTGGAACTGGTTGTTTTGATTCATCTATTACAGCTAATTCATAAACCCTTAAATATCATTTCAGATTATGTTGTGGGATTATTTCCAGCAATAAACTTATTCTCCTGCACACTCTAACCTTCCTGCTTTTATTGCAAAAGGAAATACAGAAGCTGATGCATGAACCTGCCCCATTTTTTGCTTTTCAGGAGAAAATTGGGAAGGAGTATGCATCTGTCATTGCAGATGGATCCACTGAAACATTAAGAATTCTTCTTTGACTCCACCAGCCCTGGACCAAGGATGACAGCGGAGGGTGAGGAGACGACGGAAGTCACCAGAAAGATATCAAATCTCCAGCTAAAGGGCAAAAGGAGAGATTGACCATATCAGAGATAAAGTCTGCCCATCTGGGACCAAGTTACGGCCCTATACAGCAAAGGAGAAGTTACATCACTAAGTACTCGTGTTTGCACCTGGGCCCTAGGACCATAACAGATTCATTCACCAATTGAAGAAGGCACTATGTTTAATTTTTCTTTGTGATTTAAATAACTTCCCATTTGCACAGGATATAACATTTGTATTTCTATTAAAGGCAAATATGGGCTTTTGTTTTACAAGATACTAGAACTATTAACCATATGGGTCTCTTTTCAAGCTATTTTCTAGATTTTTCTGATCAATATAATAATGTAACTAACAGTACTGGACATAGTTTGAATTTCTGTTCTTGGTGGCAGAGTACTACACATGATGATTTCACTGTTCTAATGTAATAATCTGCTTACAGGATACTCATGCATCAAATCTAACATTTAAATTTCTCTACATCTCAAATCAAAACCACCCTGGATGACCTATTAAAAAATAAAAAGGTGAAGATGTTGGAACACAGTCCAAAAGTGGACACATGAGACTTCTGAGTGCTTCTAAGAAAATGTCTTATGTCCTCAGTTTCTTCAAAACACAGACTTGTTCCTGGAATGTGTTTTTGTGCTTCTCCCAGGTGTAGTGGATAAAAATGAGTTTACTTCAGCTGTTATTCATATGCCTTTATGAAAAAAAGATGTTCTTGCCACGTGTGGCTTGTCCTTGTGATTGAACACCTTACTCATGTGAGTCTTCCTGACCCTCGGAGTATAAATGTCCAATGCTCTGAATAAAGTTGGCTATTGTATGAGACTTTATTCTGCCTCATCTTTAGGCCCTGCTCTCACAGGTTCACACTGACAACAGCAGTGAAAAGAGAAGCTTTTGATCTCTAGTCGTCTGTCCAGACCACAAGTCATTCAGCCTACAGCTGGAATTAATTTTGAAACTCCAGGTTGAGTCTGAATCTTTCTGCTATGCTGTAATATTTCCAATTAAATATCTGGCAAATTTTGAAAGTTAACATGGAGGGAATAACATAATGAATTCTTAGGAATTCATCATTCAGCTTGAAATTTTATCAACCTATGGGCAATCCTGTTTCATGTTATATATCTTTTCATGTACTTCCATATTGCTTTGAAGCAAAACACAGCTCAGTTATTACCAGTTTGCAGAAAGTACAAATTATCAGGAGCATCCCAGAAGCAAATGCACATGATACAAGTGTAATAAAGCAGATGCTAAAAGCATAATGAAGAGTCACAAACTGAAACAGCCTCATTGGTGGTTATCATCATAGGCTCTTACCGGGGTTTCCAGACATTAGAAGTGGTGTGCTCAGAACCAAAATCCATCTGTGGCTTTGTTTGAGAAGCCTGTCTTTGTAGGCAAATACACAGAACCTACTTTTAGTCTGGTGACTAATTAAGTTCTATTAATCCTCCCCTCACTATTCCTGAGACTATGCTGAAACATCACATTACTGTATTACTGTCTTTGATTTGTCCGTGGTACACAGCCTTGCTTGAAGCAGGAGGGACATTGCAACCATTAACAAGGTTACTGTTTTATAGCAAAAGTATACTGTCTTATTACAAAAGTAACATGAATTCCTTAAACATAATTTAGAAATATGCAAAAAAGCCGAAAGAAAGCATTAAGTACATTAATTTTTAAAGATATTAAACAGTAAGTACATTAATATTTAAAGATATTTTTAAACATCAACACTTTGGTGTATACTTTGTTAAACATGTTTCTTCATAAACTTGGAATACTTTATAAAATGTGTAAACTTCATTACTTCATAATACAGCTAACACACCTTTATAACATATTCTCCATATTTTTTTTGTTTTTACAGAATATTCCATCATAAGTAATAAACATTCTAATTTTTGAAGGACATCTATATTTTTCCTCTGCAGTATATCAAATGTATAAGATAGGGCCTCATATAGGTCAGGCTAGCTTGGAATTTGTAATTCTTCTCTGTTTCTGAAGTGCAGGGATTACAGGTCTATTAGGGTTCTCTAGAGGAGTAGAACTTATAGAATGGATCTACATCTATCTCAGATTATCTCTAACTATCTATCTATAGGGATTCATTAGGATGGTTTATAGGCTGTGGTTCAGCTAATCTAACAATTACTGTCTACCAATGTAAGGTCTAATAATCCTGTAGTTGTTCAGCCCACAAGGCTGGGTGTCTCAGCTGGTCTTCAGTACACGCCTGAGTCTGGAAGAAGGAGGTTCTAAATCCAGTGAAGGAATGGAGTTGCCAGCAAGAGCAAGAACAAACAGGTAAAGAGCAAGAGCTTCCTTCTTCTGTGTCCTGTACGTAGGCTGCCAGCAGAAGGTGTGGCCCAGATTAAAGGTGGACCTCCCACCTCAGAAGATCCAGATGAGAAGTGCATCTTCCCATATCAAATTACTTAATTAAGAAAAAAAATCCCTCACATGTGTATCCAGCCACTTAGGTTTTAGTTAATTCCAGATGTAGTCAAGGGTTCAACCAAGAATAGCCAACACAATAGGCATCCATCATGCCTGGCTTATGAGGTATATTTTAAGGCTAAAACTGTATGCTTCTTTAGAAAATAATTATAGGAAACAGTAGGTTCTGAGCGTCTGTCTTTCTCCATACACACACACCACATAATATCACTATTCTTTATAGAAATTGTACCAAATTATCCTCCAACACACAGTTTACAGATGCACTTGTTTCCATGTATCCTTATCGAGTGTATTCCTGTAATAAAAAACTTAAGTCTGATAGAATCAAATATGTACCTATTAACTTTTATCGGTTTACTTGAGCTCAAAGTAGTCCAGAGAGCTTCAGAGTGGTGATGTTGGGAGAAAAAACTAGGGAGAGAAGACTTGAGCACTGGAATTGTTAGTATACTTTACATTAAAACACAATCTTTGACAGTTCAGTCTATAAGGTTTCTGTCACACTTAAGGAGTTTTAGAGTGAGATAGCTTACCCCACCACTCCAAAGGGTCAAAGGCCCAGATAGTCTCCTCCTCCTGTCTATGCTCAGGCCACTATCCCAGTTCACCTCAATCTGGTGTAAAGACCTTCTCAGGCCATTTGACCTTAGACACATTCACCAATAGCAATGATAAAAAAGCAACATTATCTGCCTTGACGTTTGTCTGTGGCCTGAAATCAAATCACCCCCTTAAAAAATTATTTTGTAAACCTTAGCTGCTACAAAAGATCACAGAAGGAGAATACAATCGGAAGCTGGCAAGTAAGGTCAAAGCTAAGAACAATTAAAAATTAATTAGAAATAACGAAGATTTCTCAACATTACAGAAAGATGCACTGGTGAGGCACAGGAACTCTGTGCTGTCTGAAGTACAGGTAGAGCAAACATTCTCAATGGAATTGCCACACATTTTTATTTCCTCTCTGCCACGTATACAACTATGTCTAAAAAGTACTAGACAATCAAGTTCTTCTACAATTTTATATTGGCAAGGCAGACCTCTCTGGACCTCTTTATTTATCCAACGGTGTAACTTAAAGGACCAAGATTTCATCCACACTTTCATCTGAAAAACACTTCCCAGGTCTGCTCTGCTTACAACATTCCAGGCAAGCTGTGTTGGGTGGGGGTGCAGGGTGAGACACACCGGGAAGGAGGCTGTAGGAGACTGGCTGGGCACAAAAGACATTTCTTTAGTCAATTCCTACAAAAAGTAGCAGTGTTAGAACAATTATAGAAAATTAATTACATTGCTTGTTATAAAATCCGGATTGTTATTTTCTTTCCTTGTTTGCTGTTAATGCTGTTACTTTTAAACCTTGGTCAACTATTTGAAAAAGGTAACCAGGAGAAATCAAAGGTAAACAGGAGAAGCACCCTTTCCCCTAACTTCACTTCCAATCGTTCCTTCATGCACTCCCACTCAAGAAGTTATAAGGTCAACTGCTTAAAAAAAAAAAAGTAGCTGTTTTTTTAAGGTTCCAGGTCCAAAAGTTAAGCACCCCCAAAAATTCAACACCCCGATACAGTACCTCCAGTCTGGCCCAACTCAAAAACTAAGCCCATTTCTTTTCCAGAACAGTTTACTGGGGGTGCAAAAAGCACCATCATGGCTTCGTCTAGCATTAATAACTGGTAGACTGGGAGATGGATGCAAACTGAATTACTAAATTTCGAACTCCTGAAGACTAGACTTAAGCACTTTTTGGCCTCGCAGTCTAGTGGCCGAACACTGATCTTGCCTAGAAGGTAAGCTCTGTCAGGGCAGGGCGTCACCAGCTCTCGCTTCCAAACCGCGGCGCACAAAAAGAACCTCTCGGTACAGACCCGAACCCCAGCCTCGGAGTCGCAGAGACCCAGCGCCAGGCTCGGCCCCGGAGTCACGTGACGCGCGGAGGCCCCGTTCGGTCCTCCCCCCACCCCCGCCCCGGAGGTCGCCCCAGTAGAGGGGAAGTGGCTGGGCCCGGCTGGGCCTCTCCCCGGCCCCCCGTGGCACGCTCCAGGTCGCCGGCGGGACGCACGGAGCGCTCGGCGCCGGGCCCCAGCGGCCTGCGCTGTGACGCGCGGCGGCGGCCCGCGGGGACCGACCGGGCGGAGCCTCGGGAGCCTCCCCGCGCCGTGCGGCGTGCTGACGCGAGCGGCGAGCGGGGCGGGCCGGCCTCGGCTCCTCCCGCCGCGGGCCCCACTGGCCGCCCGCCTCCCCCACCCGCGGCCCGTCAGCGCCCGAGACTGCGTCGCGCAGCATCGCGTCGGCCCGGCCCGGCCCGGCCCCCGGGCAGATGCCCCGAGTTGCCGCCGTCGCCGCCGCCGACTCGGCCGGTGGCGGTGTGGGAGGTGGGAACCTGGCCCGGGGCCGCCGAGCGTGACCGACGCGGCCGGGGCCGCCGGGGGGCTGTCGGGGCCGCGCGCGGACCATGTATTTCCTGAGCGGCTGGCCCAAGAGGCTGCTCTGCGCGCCGCGGAGCCCGGCCGAGGCGCCGCTCCACGTCCAGTCCGACCCTCGGAGAGCGTTCTTCGCCGTGCTGGCCCCGGCCCGCCTCAGCATCTGGTACAGCCGAGTAAGTAGGCGCTGCCGTCCCGGCTTCCCCCCAGCCCCCTCCCCGAGCGGCCCCGGTCCGGTCCCGACTTCTCCCGAGAGGCCTGGATCTAGTCCCGACTCTTCCCGAGCGACCCTGGTCCCGTCCTGACTCCCTCCGAACGACCACCGTCCGGTCCCGAAGAACCCCGAGCGATCCCGGAACCGTCCTGATTACCCCCGAGCGACCCTGGGCCCGTCCCGACTTCCTCCGAGCGACCCGGTTCGGTCCCGACTTACCCCGAATGACCCCGGCTGGGTCCCGACTTCTCCCGAGCGACCCCGGCCCGGTCCCGACTTCCCCCGAACGACCCCGGCCGGGTCCCGACTTCTCCCGAGCGACCCCGACCGGGTCCCGACTTCCCCCGAACGACCCCAGCCCGGTCCCGACTCCCTCCGAGGGACTCCGGTCCCTTCACGACTTTCCCGGAGCGACCCCCCCGCCCTCAGCCCCTCTCGCCCTCGGCTTGGCGCCACGCGCGGGCAGAGTCTCCACAGCACCCCAGTCCCCGCGTGGCGCCCACAGCCGCGCGCCAGGCCCGGAGCTCCCCGGCCGAGCCCAGACTTGCCTGCCTTTCTG
The DNA here is from genome assembly GCF_030254825.1 of Meriones unguiculatus. Lineage (NCBI taxonomy): Eukaryota > Metazoa > Chordata > Mammalia > Rodentia > Muridae > Meriones > Meriones unguiculatus. Next base: position 45,880,913 of record NC_083349.1, read on the forward strand.
CCCCGGGTGCCGACGGGCCAGTCTGTTGGAACGTCCCCCAGCACTCTGGCAGCTGTGGCGCCCCCAGCTCCCCCCCCCCCTTTTAAAGGTCGTTGTTTTGTGGAGTTCCGGAAAGCCTGTTGGTCTTTACCCAGGGTCGCAATTTACAGTCCTGATTCCTAAAAACTTAAGAGCTGTTGCTTTGGAGGGCAGAGGTCTGGTAACTCAGCTCGGTCTCCTCCATACATCACGGACTCTAGGCTTTTTCTTGGCTGCTCCTGGACTCCGGAGAACTGCTGGGATGGTAAAGAGCCCAGGAACTCACATTTGTCAGCGCCGCACCTGGAAATAATAAGGCTTGGAGAGAGCGTGGGGGCAGAATTCTTTGCTTTGAGTCCTGGCTTTTTCCTCCTGGGTCTTGAGTTCGGAGTAGATAAGAGAATTAACTTGGAAAGTAAGGGGGGAGTGGGATAGCCCTGTTCGGCCATTGCTGCTTGCACGAGATCTGTCTAAAAATCACAGAATTCTGAGTCCGAAATTGCCCTTTCCCCATTCAGAAAGACAGCACTAATCGAAGGCGGAGTGGTGGGCTCCTTGAAAAGAGATTGGAGGTTTGTTGACCTTGCCCTTGCTAGATAATTGCAACACTGGTTTTGATTTGGTTAAACACTTTAGATCTCTGCTTGTTACCATTGGAATGCCAATAATGCCCTTGATTGTCCTCACACACAGCTGTGGTAAAACTGATGCTAGAGTTTACATAATTTTGGTTTCTGTTTTACTATTCCATGGTCAGGCTGTAAATGAGACTGTCACTAAGTTTTGGCTGACCTAATTTTCAGAAAGGTATCAGAAAACAGCGGGCTACTAAACAGCTACAGCATCAGCAATATGATACTTCTTTCTCTGCTTAATTGGGTTTTTAAATGTATGCGTTGTAGATAGTTTGGTACCTAAATGAGATTCGTCTTCAACATATGTGGCAGTTGAACAACTTTTATTTAATATAACTATTTAATGTTAACAGTTGATTTGGAAAGCATAATTAGAACATGAACTTTACATTGTTTTCTAAATTTAGTAGTTTCATCTGAATGTAACACTTTGTAAAACCAAACATTTTACCTTTTTTTTTTTTTTAACCTCTAAAGGTACAAATCTGATTTATGTTAAGTTTAGCAGGATAGGCCAGAAGCCTGTAAGCTTCCCTATTTTTCCCCACCTCCCAAGAGGAACATTAAAATGTGTCTCAGTTGTGTTAGGGACATTTGCAATGTTAATAAAATCTGTTTGGATTTGGGGTTAGATGCAGTATTAGGGAATTTAAAATCTACTCATTTTCAAACTCTGCATTTCACAGAAGTGCTTTGGTTACTACTTACCTCTGATGTGGAAAACATAGAATTTTACATACATACAAACCAATATGTCACATACAGGGAAATTAAAAACTTTCCAAAAGTTAGATTTGGGGGAATATATGGGTGGTTTAGGAGCATGAAGTGAAATAAATCTCTGGACTACCTTAGTGAGGCTTCAGGACACTCTAGGTTTACATGACAGTTAAACTGAAACTCTGAGCACAAGTTTTATTGCTTAGAAAATCAGGCTTAAAATGAGCATATTCTAAGGTCTGTGGCTAGGTGAGTGGGGAAGACGTGCTGGTCTCCGCCTGCCAAGCCGTCTCTTCTTGGGGTGTATCCTATGAAAATACTCTTTTTAATTTGCGCATTTCTAAACTTTACGACACAATGTGTGTTAAAATAAGTCTAGGTTACAAAATGTTAAAAGCAAAAGTATCTCTAGGTAAATCAAAGAGACTACCAGTTACACCCATAATTTAGAATGAATTGATTTAAAATGTCTTCGCTGAGAATATGGATGATGTTGGTCGGTGGGTCTGTCTGTCTGTCTATCTTAGGAAGGTTGTAGTAAAGTTCCAAAGTTGAAGTGTTCAAAAAGCTACTTTAGGACATTTGAGGGCAGGAGAGAGACTCAGAGGAGAACAGAGAATAAGTAGATTTTGTTTGAAATTTTGTAAAAATTTAGCTTAAAAAGAGAAAACCAGCTTTGTGGAGGGCACGTATGTTTAGTCTCAGCTGGTTATTAGAATGTCCAAAAAAGCTTTTGTGTGTGAAATTCTGGTTGCCCATGAGACTATGGGAATACTAAACTAAAATCTCTAAAAGTAACAGTGCGTTCTATGAGAAGCTTTTATAAACCTATTATAGTTGCCATTACCGTGTACTGAGTTGCTATTTGGAATTCCAGGGTTTTAGAGTCATATCTGATCAGACTGTTTTCTGGCCAAATTTGAAAGACCCATGTTAGTGCTGTTTGGACTTGCTTATGAACAAACAATTCTATAGATACTCACTTTGGTTTTGATAATTAAAGTAGCACATTTCATCAGCAAACTGGGCTTATTGCTTGGTTTTCAGTGTGACATGTTAGTAGAGGTTTGCCATTTTGACATTGTGATTCTAATTCAGAGTTCTAAAAACTAGTCCAGGGGCCAGCAAGTCTAAATAAATGCCAGCCCTGACGACCAGTAGAAGGAGAGGACAGACTCCTGCGGGTTGTTCTCACCTTCATGCTTGTGCTGTGCATGTGTGTTTCCACATCCACACATGCACAACTAACTAAACAAACAAAACTAAATAATTCTGAAAACCTACTGAAGCCTAGAACAGTATTAGCTAAATTTTTTGAAGCCCTAAGTGGATGTTTTAAAAAGAGTTACAACATGGGTTGGTGACTCACACCTATAACCCCAGCACTTGAGATTGGGGGGATGAGGCAGGGATATTGCTGTGAATTTGAGGCCAGCCTGGGCTACCTAGGCAATTCTAGATCAGCCTGGGCTAGAGTAACACCTTATCAATGAAAAGGAAGGAAGTTGGACTGAGAGGAAGAAAGAGGGAAGAGAAAAAGAAGAGAAAGATGTAGTGTATATGTTAGGGTGAGGTGGTAGAGGTAGGCCTTTATTGATGGGATCATGTATTTCTGTCAAGAGTATTGTAGAAGGATTCAGCTTGGAGGATGAAGGCGCTCCTTAAAATGAGTATTGTGTGAGATGAACTTCATTTTGTAGTATAACGGGGCCCATGGATATTCCTTAATAGACTTCTTAACTATGAAAGTGTATATATGTGAACCTTAAAATGTTTAGGATGTTTTCATTCTGAATTAAATACATGCTCATCTCAAGTTTCAGGTCACTGATTTCAAATATTTATATTTCTTTCAGAAGCGTTTTTGAATAATAGTAAAGGATAGCATAGATGGTACATGAAAGTGATAAAGAACTTTATTATACATAGAAAACATTTTGCCCAGTGATGTGTGTTAATATGATGCATGACAGCCTTTTTTATTATGTTACTTATTTGAGATAGTTTCACTGTGTATCACTGGCTGACCTGGAACTCACCATCACATTCAGAGTTGAAAGGCTTTTGAGTTATAGGTTGCTAATAAAAAGCTGAACTTGGGAAATCATCACTGTCTTATAAATAATGTATTTAAGTAACCCTGAGCAGAAACTTGCATTCTGTTAATGTGTGCTAATAATGAAAAATCCCTGTTAATGTGTACGTGCAAAACACAATAAGGTAGATGTCTGAAGAACCAAGGTGTAAGGATATAATTAGCTACACTTCCTCAGGAAGGCTATTTAATTTTTATCTCCTTTTTTTCTAATATTCCCATTTCACCCTTTCAACTCTATTCTGTTACTGCCTCCAGAGACCTTCCATATAATTTCACATGTCTGCAAGTCTTCTAGGGTTCACTTTTAAAGAGTAAAGTTCAAACTCCTTAGTTTGCTATCAGAGACACTCCTGTCCTGGAATGCTCTCTTGCCTCATCTCTGCCTATTAGCAAACTACCTGTCCTTTAGCTTCCATCTTTTTCCATGACTCATCTTTAACCTATCATAACCAGAAATGTTTATTTGTTGATGAAGTACTGTTTTGGATTATTTTCCTTCTAGCTTTATTGAAGAATATATGACAAAAATTGTAAAACTATGATGTATGATAAAATTTTTATATACCTGTACAGTGATAGTTATAGTCAACTAATAAGCATGGCCACCACCTCACATAGTTCCTTCATGTGTGATGAAGACACTTAGGATCTACCTGAGGCTGTTGAGACTGCTCGGTGGTTAAGAGCGCTTACTGCTCTTGCAGAGGACCCAGGTTCAGCTCACACGCTGGCTGACAACTTGTAGAACTCCAGTTTTGGAGAATCCGATGCCTTCTTTTGGTCTCCGTGGGTACAGGGTTCCTGTTTGGTGTGTGTAAATACATGAAAACACACACTCATACACATAAAATATCTCTTGGGCCTCTGTCCCATGTAGCACATACATGCCCCCAGCACATACATTACTATTACATAATAATGAATTTAAAAGTCTGTTTCTGAGCAAATTTCAAGTATATAATACTATTATCTGTAGTTACTAAACTCTATATTAAATCACAGAAATTGAATATTCTTATAAGAATATATTTGTATTTGACCCAGATCACCTCATTTCCCCCACTCCAACTTCTTGAAATCTCTGTTAGACTCTTGGTTTCTATGACTTTTACTTCTTGAGATTCTACATGTGTAGTAGCTTATGCAGTATATGCCATTCTGTGTCTGTCTTACTTTATTTAACATTATTTCATTAAAAGTTCATACATGTACTAAATGTCAGGATTTCTTTTTTTAATACTGAATAATAGCCCATTGTATATGCACATTTCCTTTATCAGTTCATCTGTTGACAACCGCTTGGGTTGTTTCCACAGTATGGTGATTTTGAGTAATGCTGTTCTGAATATGGGCATGCAGATAACTTTTAAAATACTGATTTCAGTTCCTTTTTTGTACATGTTTGGGGTAGTACCACTTCTGGGAGATGGGGGTCACGAGTGCACACACAGATAAGTACTAAAGAAATGGGATTACAAAACTGTATGGTTTCTTTTAAAAAATGGTAAAGAATACCCCACATGGTTTTCTATAATAGTGCTACCGATTACAGTCTCACCAACACTGCGTGACTTCATGATGAAAGCCACAGTAACAGGAATGGGGCACTACCGCACGGCTCTCATGGGCATTTCCCTGCTAATTAGCAGTGCTGGGGGCCTACTGGCCTACTGGCTGTTTTGATATATTTGCGGAAAAAAAAAGTCTGCTCAGGTCCATTGCTGATTTAAATTGTTTTTCTTTTTGCTGTTAACTTTATGGATTGCTTCAGTTTCTTGTCTCTGTGCTAGGTTTGTATTTTCTCCCTTTGCATAGGTTGTCTTTTCATTTCATCGAGTGTTTCCCTTGCTGGTTGGTAGCTTTTTAGATTCATGTAGTCCCACTGTTTATTTTTGTTTTGTTTCTTTGTTGGTGAGACTAAGTGGGTCTTAGATGCAACAATGATTTTTTCAGCCTTTAGCACTATACATAACAAATATTTGTGGTATTTGTGGTTTCTAAATACTTTCCAATCACATAAGATTCATAGACAGAACATTGGCTAAATAATAATAAATTATAGTGATAGTCTAAAAGTAAAGCACTGATTAAATAAAATTCAGGCTACATAAGAGGTTGAGTCAGGATAATCACTACCTTTCAAGGAAGGCTACTCTCTGAGTTTTGTGCACATTAGCTAGCTTTTTGGCTTTGCAATATTATTTCTTAGATTTTTCTTGTTTAAAAGAAAGTTGTTTTCATTAGATATTTTTGCCATTACCTGAAGTCATTTCATGGAAAAGAATTTTTGTATATTTTTACTTTTCTGTTTGTAATAGTGCTGGCTGACACCTAAACCTTACTTTTATTTAATCAGTGCTTTACTTTTAGACTATCACTATATAGTGCTAAAGGCTGAAAAAAATCATTGTTGCATCTGAGATCCTCTGGAAGCTAGTTCTATGTTGTATAGCTCTTTTGCTTAAACATTACTTTTTAAAAAAATTTCCTGTAATCAGTGCATAAGTTGGGCCATTTCTCTATAGTCTTGGGTGCCCCTTGAGCTTTGGTTGATGGTCCTTCTTTGGGTACTACGTACCCAGATTCTTTGAAAATAGTTGAGAAACTGAAGCGCTGTTTAGTTTCTGCTCACAATTTGTTTGTGTACTACACTGTCTCCCTGGATCCCTATTTACATAGATTCTGTTTTTCCAGAGTAGGCTATATACTTTATAAAATTAGAATTTTGATCTAGTTTTTATTATGTTGCACCTTGTTAACCTTTGGTAGGTATTGACTGGAAATCTTTGTGCTTTTATTTTTAAAAATGAACCTATTTTTTAAAGCAGGTTTAGGTTTTCAACAAAATTGAGTAGCAAGAACAGAGAATGCTCATGTATAGCCTGCTCCTCCCTCAACGACTCCCCTTCCTTTCAGCATCTCTTACGTGAGGTATTTGTTACAACCATTGACCCCACACCGACCGGTGATAATTATAGGACTTAGGGCTCCCTCTTGGCACCCTGTATTCTGTGGCTTTTGAGAAATGTGTAACATTCTAGTATGTGTTAGTCAGCTTTTTGTTACTGCTCCAAAATATCTGAGATGATGCTTAAAGAGTCACCGTTTTAGAGGTTTCAGGCCATGGTCAGAAGGCTTGTTGCTTTGCGGTCTGTAGAGAAATAGCACATGATGAGAATACATGGCAGAGGAAGCCACTCCCCTCATGACAGCCCAGAAGGGCAAGAAGGGGCAGAGAGAAGGGACCAGTCTCCCAGTGCCTTTTTCAAGGGCATGTTCCTAATTTAATTTCTTGGGACCCTGTTTTCTAAATGTTCTACCTATCAACAGCACCAGGCTCCGTGAACCAGGCCTAAAATACACGGGTCTTTGGGGGACATTTATAACCCAGACTTTAAAATGTATGCTGCAGTAAGTAATCCTCAGTGCTCTACCTACTCATTTTCTTCTTCCAGCCCTGACGATCCCTTTTTTAAAATAACAAAAACAAAAAATCTCCTGCCTGTCTTTTTCCAAGTGTCATATAATTGCAACTGTGTAGGATTCACCTTTTCCAGTAATAATGCATTTAAGACTTCTCCATGCTTTTCATGTCTTGATGTCTGAATCTGCTGTAGTTAATTGATTACTGAAGGGATACCATGGTTACTTTGAAGTTTTGACAATACTGATGAAGCTACTATTATGTTTGTGTTCTACTTTTGTTATTGCTGCCATTTTTAGACAGGGCCTTTCTTACTTCGTAGCCTAAGCTAGTCTCAAGCTCACTGTAACCCAGGCTGGCTGAAAATTTGTGACCTCTTGCCTCAGCCTCCCAAGTGCTAGGGGCCACCAAAGTCAGGTTTTTAAACTGTCTTTTGTGTGAATACTTTTTTAGCTCACTTGGATAAGTAATGAGTACATGCTACCTTATATGATTAGTGTGTTTGGTTGTGTAAGGCAGTACCAGTTGTGTAAATTGGCTGTATGGCTTTGAATTTTCAACAGCAAAGAATGTTGTTGACTATCTTGTGGAAAGACTGTTTTCCATTTGTATCTCTTGCCTGGGGATTGTTGATCTTCAATGAATTTTAAGTTTGTGCATTTTCTGTAGCAGCTCTTTATTAAGTATTTACAAAATTTCTTCATTCTGTGCTCTCTGTCCTCATTCTCTTGATAGCATTCTCACAGAACAGTTTTTTATTTTAATGAATTATGAATCATTTGCTCTAGATATTGCACTTTTGGAGGAAGTCATTGCTGTATCTGAGGTCATCAAGGTTTTTTATTATGTTATATTCCAGGAATTTTACACTTTACATATATGATTTTGATTTATTTTGAATTCTTGAGAATTGTGTAAGGTATGCATCTTGTTGAACTTTTGCTAATCAATTTCTATTTATTGTAGCCCTTTATTGTCCTTTGCTTTCGACAAGGATCAGTTGACTGTGTGAGTCTGTTTCTAGGCTCTTTGTTCTGTTTCTTTGCTCAATTTGTCTATTTGTCTTTTCTGCCTGTTTACTGTAGTATTATAGTGATATCTTTAACTTAGTATTAACACTCCAACATTCGTCACCACTCTTTGTTTTGAAACTCTTCATCTAAAGCTTAAAGCATCCCCCAAATAGCTCCTGGGGGCATTTGAGCTCAGATCACATTGACTCTGTAGATCAAACTAAGAAGAATCGCTATGCTCACAGTATTGACCTCTTCTGTCCTTTAATATGGACAGAATTTGCTTATTTGATATCTTTCATTAGTGTTTGGAAATATTTCTTATGTACATAATTCTATTAGATTTATAACACTAAATGTTTCATTTGGGATAATGCAGTATAAATAGAAACATGGTTTTTATTATAACTCATACTTTTTTATTATTGGAATATATGAAAATGATCAATTCTTGTGTATTAATATTTTGTCTTGTAACCTTGCTATCACTGCCTATTTATTTCAGAATTTGCTGTTGGTTCTTTCAAACTTTGCACATGCCACTGTTATCTGTGAATAAAGACAGTTTGCTGTCTCCCTTCCCAGTATGTGTTCCTTTATTTTCTTTCTTTGTCTTAGGGCCTTTGTTAGGAACTGTGGTGCTCTCTTGAATAGTAGTGAGTGCACCCTCGCCTGTTTCCTCGGGTGAGAAAGCTTGGAGTTTCTCGCTACTGAGTGTCACCACAGGTGTGGTATTTTTGTAGCTGGTTATTAGCAAGTTGGAGTTCTCTGAATGAATGTTACACCTGTTAAGATTTTTTTTTTTTTTTGGCCTTTATTGATGTCATTTTTTTTTTTTCTTCTTCTTCTTTAGTCTCTTTAATTGGCTTTTGAATGTCAAGGCCAGCCTTGAATGCCTGGGATATAGTCCACTTGGTCCTGGTACATGGTTACTTGTTAGATTTAATTTGGTAATATTTTGTTCAGAGATTTTACATCTAAGTTCTTGAGAGATTTTGATCTGTTGGTTTTTGGTTTTCATATAGTAGTTTTGTCTGGTTTTGGTAGGATAATGTTGGACTCACAAAATGAATTAGGAATGATCTTCTACCCACCGTCACTTCTGTCTTAGGGAAGGTTTTAGAGAAATGATGTAATTTCTTCATTAAATATTTGGCTTAATTCACCTATGAACATATCTGGGCATGGTTCTATTTTGAAAACTTACTAATTATTGGTTCAGTTTATCATAATCAGCATATGATATGAAAGAAAAAGCAGCTTGCTTTTCTTTGTTAACTTGCGTGAATTATTGAAGGTGGATGATCTGATATCCAGATCAACAGCTTAAAATATGTAACAGCTTAAAATATTTCTAGTGTATTCTATAAGTAGTGTTTACATTTTGCTTATATATGTTTCTATGACATGCTCCTAAAATAAAATATACCTATTTTCTTCCAGCCTAGTGTGTTAATTGTAACATATAAGGAACCGGCTAAATCATCCACTCAGTTTGGATCTTACAAACAAGCAGAATGGAGGCCAGATAGTACCATGATAGCCGTGTCAGTAAGTATATCTTTCAAATTATTATTATTTGCTTAAGAAATTATAAAGTTGCATTTAACTGAGATTTCCAATATGATTTCATTTTCGTCCTTCACACACGTAGTATCTCTTGTGATATAAAGCTATACTGGTTTCCAATATGATTTCATTTCAGACCTTCACACACGTAGTATCTTTTGTGGTATAAAGCTGTGCTGGCCTCTGATATGATCTCGTTTCAGCCCCTCACACACAGCATCTTCTGAGATACAAAGCTGTGCTGGTCTCTGATTTGATCTCATTTCAGCCCTTCACACACACACACTATCTTCTGAGATAAAGGCTGTGCTGGTCTCTGTGGGCCTGTGCTATCCTACTCCCCTCTTGCAGCCACTGCATCTTCGTTTTTAACTCTACTCCATTCTGACATCTCAGAGCAACATTTGTGTCCCATTCTTTGTAATCTTTTGAGCCACCCTGTCCCCTAGCCCACAGACAATGTATGTTGGAGAATTAAGAAAATAAGTCAGAACTTAGATTTAATTTCCTGTACCTGCCTCTCCATCATGGAGATCACACTGGAGTCCTGTGCATGCTGGCAAGTGCTCAGCCACTGAATTATACCACTGTGCACCTGTACACTTACTGTTCTCTTAACTATTATATTAGCTCATCTGTCTGCTTGTTTCCAGTCTCTTTCTAGTCTGTGCTAAATCTTGTTCACTGGGCTGCCATTTGAAAATGTTCCAGAATACCAAAAGTACTAAGTAGTTCTGTACTTCTTGTAGCAGAGCTATAGACTTCATAGCCACGTAACAAATCCTGTTGCTGTTGTATATAATCTATAAATTACACATAGATTGTACAGATTTAAATGATCAAAGCAAATCAAAATACAATATTCTGTTTTGCTTAACAATGTATATATATGTACATATATATGAATACATATGTATGTACGCACATACACACACACACACATATATACATTTCAGTGCCCATAAATAATGTTTTTTTGGAACACAAAACTGCTCACTTATTTATGTATTGTCTGACAACAGATTTGAGTTGAGTAGTGCTGCCAACAACCATGTGGGGTTCTCGACGTTCTTGTGCAGCACACTATAAATTGTCATAACTACATTGCCTATCACGTGCTACACATACTGTGATATTTTATGTCATTCCTATTATAAATATTATTTATTACTAGTACATACTTATATCAAAAGAACAGAAGAAAAAATTATGTCATGCTTTCAAAGCATTCATATCTAGATTTTTTTTATTGTTGAATGAAGTAAAAAAATAAAGTGTGTTTTTCTATAGTTAATTCTAAAAGAATGCAGAATATGTGTTATTACCAGACTAAATACTCATCATACTTGTAACTCATTGAAACTAATAGAAAAATTAGAAAAAAACACTTTATTATTTCAGATCTTAAAAGTATATTCACTTTGAAAGGAGCATGGAGAAGATGAGGGAGGAAGGGTGGGATTGGGAGGGAATGAGGAAGGCGGCTACGGTTAAGATACAAAGTAAATAACCTGTGATTAATATAAAAAATAAATTAATTATAAAAAATAAAGCTACATTATTTTAAAAATATGTGTGCTAAAGTGAGAATAAAAAGAAAGTATATTCAAAGTAAAATTGCTCTATTGTTTAAACATGTGTTTTATTTTTTTACGTATATGGTGTTTTGTCTATGTGCCATGTATTGCCTGTGGAGGTCAGGAATAGGCATTGGATTCCCTGGAACTGGCGCTACGGGTGGTTGTGAGCCATGATGTAGCACTAGGAATGGAAACTGGGCCCTGCAAGAGTAACAAGTGCCCTTAACTTGCTCAATTCCTGATGAATTATCAAATTCTGTAGTAATTTACGGAATTTGTTACAGTTATTTGAAGCTCTGTTACAGTTTATTTGAAGGGCCAATGCTGAGTGTGAAAAAGCTGAAAATTGCTCTGTATGCTTAGCCTGTGTAGAATATCTCTAGATTCATAAAATGATTAAAGAATTTGAGAAACTATTAATTTAGTACAAAATGAAGTAGTCTCCACTAAGATGAGCATTAATTGAAAGCAAAAATGACATATAAAGCAGAAAAGAACCTAGTTGGATAGATAACGAGGCATGTGAAACTCAGACTTTTAAAGCCCATGATTGTTTTGGGTTTTTCTCAAAGATAAGAGCTGAATGTCTTGACTATTGTTACACGAGGCCTTAGTGGTGGTGAAGGTCTGTTAGAAAACTTTTTAGCTTTTGACTAAAATTAACATTTTTCTGAACTTAGAGAGCCACCTTCTGCTAATTGATAGTCACTGAATGGCTTTGGGAAACAGCTGTTTTTGTGTGTGCTGGGATTAAGCCTAGGGCAACACACGTGCCAGTCACTCTGTCACTGACTTACACTCCTAGCATGGAAAGTAGCTTCTCATATAAATAAACATTGCATCCAGGCTAACACTGTAAAGTAAACAGGCTTCTTCTATGAAACTGGTACGTTGTAAAGTAACTTCAGTGATAACTAGTAAAATTGTTTGAGTCATAAGTAGTGTCAGACTGCTTTTAATACTTATGCTTTCAAAAGTCAGAAAAGAAAAATCTATATCCCACATGGAATTAGTAGGAAATTAATTTTCTGAGTTCATATCACAGTCCAAATAGCATTCATAACAACCTTGATAAAAGTTTTTGTAATTTTTTTTTTAAGTTGTGCAAAAGAGAAACGTTACTGTTCATTGGATCACACACCTATAATCCCAGCACTTGGGAGGCTAAGGTTCGATTGTTGCAAATTCAAAATATGCTCGGACTACATGGCAGGACCCAATTTAGCCAGAGCTATATACATAGCTATAGCAAGACTATACATGTGTGCCTGCCTTCATGCGTGTGCGTGTGTGTGTGTGTGTGTGTGTGTGTGTGTGTGTGTGTAGGCAGGGAGCACACTGAAAAGATTTTTTTTGGTTGTGATATATGTAGATTCTCATTACTGGCCAACATTAACATTAATTGATACAGTTTTGCATTCAGTTTTGATCATTAGGAATAATAGCATTAAATCCTAATTAACCAAAAATGTTAGCCGCCTAAAAAGAATGTAGATGTTAGACTGTTTCAGTTATAAAACTTAAAAGAAATTGTTTTAATTATGACTTTAAATTTTTTGTGATTTGGAACCTCTGACATTTTGGGTCTTTGTTTTCATGGGAGAACTTGCCTTTAACTCTGTGTATCTGAGAGCCAAGCACCAAATAAGGGTCATCCTTATCCTCCAGAGCTCTAATAGTATTAGAGATACTATTCAGGCTAGCAAATATTAAGCCTCTTTGCTTTGCTTCACCCATTTCTTCCCATGTGACGTAGGGTTTTTATTGCTGTGATAAAACACTGTGACCAAAAACAAATGGAGAGGAAAGGGTTGTTTCAGCTTTCTACTCTCAGCTCACACTCCATCACCATGGGAAGTCAGGGCAGTACCCAGGAGGCAGGAGCTGAAACAGGCCAAGCGCCTTACATGCCTTGCTCAGTCTGCTTGCTCTCTCTCTCATTAGTTTATTTACTTTACATCCCAGTCAGAACTTCCCCTCCCTTCTCTCCTTCCAGTCCCTCCTTCTCCCCTCCCCTTCCCATCTCCTAGACCCCCCCTCTTCTCAGAGAAGGGGAGACCACCCATGGATATCAACCCACCTCGGCATGTCAGGTAGGACTGGGAGCATCTTCTATTGAGGCCAGACAAGGCCGTCCAGGTAGGGGAAAGGGATCCAAAGGTGGCAGGCAACAGAGTCAGACAGCCCCTGCTCCTGCTGTTAGAGGTCGCACATGAGGACCAAGCTGTATATCTGTAACATATGTATATGGTGGTCCAGGTCAATCCCATTGGTCCTCTGGTTGGTGCTTCAGTCTCTGTGGGCCCAGGGTTGTTGATTTTTGTATGTTTTCTTGACCTCTCTGGCTCTTTCTACCCTAACCCTGCTTTCATATAGCAACCAGGATTACCTGCCTTGGTGTAGTCCTGCCTTCAGTGAGCCTTCCCATCTCAATCGCTAAGTAAGAAAATGTGCTGTAGACTGCGTACAGCCTGGTCTCATGGAGGCATTTTTTCAGCTGTCAGTCGTCTTCCCGGATGACTCAAGCTTCTGTCAAGTTCACATAAAACTAGCCAGGATACCATGTAAACCAAGGTAGTGACTTTTTTTTAAAGATTTATTGATTTATTTTATGTATATGAGTGTGCTGTCTGCATTTACACCTGCATACCAGAAGAGAGCATCAGCTCAAATTATAGATGGTTGTGAGCCACCATGTGGTTGCTGGGAATTGAACTCAAGACCTCTAGAAGAACAGACAGTGATCTTAACCATGGAACCATCTCCCCAGCCCCAAGGTAATGGCCTCTTATGCCCAGATTTTCTCCTTGGTTTTGTGCTTCCTGACAGACTCTGGTACTTTCTTTGGTGTGACAAACTGTAAAAGTAAAATTCTCTGTTATAGGGCAATTTTCTTACGACCTGTTGACCTCACCTCAATAACAACAACAGTAGGTTCATGCGTTCTTTTAGCTCACTGAATATATTTAAGCCTGATGAATTAATGTTTTTTATTGGCTACACAGAGAAACTCTGTTTCAAAAAATCCAAAATAAATCAAGAATTTTGTACTTGGACTTGCTCAGTGATATTTTTTGTTGTTGTTGTTTTGTTTTGTTTTTTATTGTTTATTATTATTAGTTACATTTTATTAACTCTGTATCCCAGCTGTATCCCGCTCCCTTATTCCCTCCCAACCCCACCCTCCCTCCCTCAGCTTCTCCCTGCCCCTTCCCAAGTCCACGGATTGGGGAGGGCCTCCTCCCCTTTTGTCTGGCCCTGTTTTATCAGGTATCTTAAGGGGAACCGGGATTATCTCTGACAGGAACTCAATGGCAGGCTCTTTGACCTCCCCACCCCCCAAGGGAGGAGCAGTCCTGCTAGGCCACAGAGGAGGACTTTGCAGTGATATGTTTTTGATAATATCCTGTATTTTCCTGTGGTTATGTATTACTTTTCTGTTTCTTCATGTGGATTTTAATTTTTAGTGACTTTTGTATTGTGGTAGCTCTGAAAAAACAAATTCTCTTAGCTTTTAGAGATTGGGTTTTGTTTCTTCTTTGCTAAAGCATCTTGTTATGACAGCTGTTCTCCACCTGTGGGTCCGGGGATTGAACAACACACAGGGGTCACCGGAGAACATCGGGAAACACCAACATTTACATTACAATTCATAACATCAGCAAAATTACATTTATGAAGTAGCAATGAAATAATTTTATGGTTAGGGGTCACCACAACATGAAGTGTATTAAAAGGTCATAGCACTAAGAAAATTGAGAGACCGTGTCATATGAAGTATTTATGTGAAGTATTTTTGTCTTGTCTCTGCAGTCACTGTAGTCTGTCTTCTCTTGGCAGCCAGTTACTTAAGGTTTTTGTTTTTGTTTTTGTTTGTTTTTGGTTTTTTGGTGTGTTTTGTTTCTTTGTTTGTTTTGTGTTGTTTTTCTGGGACAGAGTTTTTCTGTATATCCTTGGCTGTCCTAGACTCGCTTTGTAGACCAGGCTAGCCTCAAACTCACAGAGATCCACCTGTCTCTGCCTGCCTGAGTGCTGAGATTACAGGTGTGTGCCACTGTGCCCTGCAGTTGCCTAAGGCTTATTTAAGTCTTAAAATGAGGTACACAAGGGGATAGGTTCCATCTCCAAAAATCCCCAGAAACCCCATCAGCACCTGGGAATGCCCCCTCCTTCTTTCTGGTAATCAGAAACAACAGTCAACACCCACGGTCAAGCAGTGGGGAACAAATATTGTTACTGTTACTCCAGCCAGACACATGTGACAGAGTTGGCTAAAGATAAATAGCTAAAATTAATAAAACTGACCAACTCCAAGCTTTTCCTTGTGTGTTGTAAGTGTTCCACTTAAATTGAGTTTGACATCATTTTAGCTCAACCTTGTCAAGTTCAGTTGTTTTGATAGGTGAATGGATTTTTAGAATTTCCTGTGCAATCTTCCATGATTACCCCCTAGTCTTAAGTTTTGATATATTTATTACTAATCATAGTTGAAATTTATGAGCACAATGAGAAAGCTCCAAAAGTACAATGCTCTCTAGAGCATATGTAAGGTAGATTATGTGCATTTGTGGCAAAGTGGTGGAGTCAGTTTTATAAACACATGGGAAACATTTTCTGATAGTCGTTTCATGGAAATTTTACTCAGTGTTTAGTTGGATTTCGTCTGTTTTTCCTTCTTGCCTTTTTTGAATAACCAGTAGACTTATTTTGATATAAAAATTCAAATTCCTGTGTTCTGTGACAGTTGTGGTTCATTGTAGAAGTCAGAATGTAGCCGTTCAGTTTCGTTCTGGAATGAGGGCAGCCCAAGCTGCAGCCTCTTAGGATGCTGCTGGCTGTTGCCACCATTAGCTGTGAGGTTTGTGGTAATGTGCATGTACACCTCACGTGTGTAACGAAAAGAAATAGATTGTTGGGAAATTACATGCGTTAATTTGAAATAGTCAAAATCAACTTTTTTTCACCTTAGTTTATCTCTGGGCCTTAAATTTTTCTCAACTTGTAGGTTGGATTAAAGAAGTATAACACCGAATTAAAGTGAATAACATTGTTGAAAACATTGATCTTTTAAACAAAAATTTGTAAGCAGATAAGCAAAGGTCACAGACATCCTCAGATATGTTAATATTTTATATAAGGGAAACTAATAAATGAGGTCACATTTAAGTGTTAGTATTATTTAATTTATTACAAGTTTTGTAGATGTAAGAGAAATCAAGATATATTCATTCGCTTGTTCAACATTTATGGACTCCTCATCTCTTCCCAGCAGTATATAATCAATGAAGAAAAACATGTGAAGAAATTATCTTGAACCATAGAGTATTGTTGGGGGTCAGTTAATAAAATAGCTAGAGGCTTATAACTGGGCAAAGAAAGGAGGTGGGGCTTAGGTTCCAGAGCTTGGAGTCAGACAGACCAGAAGGCCAGGAGGAGCCAGAGAGAAGGAAGTCACATTGGGGTGGTATGTACCTAAGTACGAGGTGGACTGGTGGAACAGAAGCAGCCCAGGCAGGAACTATTAAGGCAAGTAACTTGGGTTGTGTAGCCGGGAAATAGCAAAATAGCTTAGAGGGTTGATACCTGCCCAGTTACTGTGCTTTAAAGCTTTTAATAAATCCAAAAGACTTTAAATTAGGTAGAGTAACGTTTATACAAAAAAGACCATTGTATGTGAGAATGTCTAGAGGCAACCAGATCTTGGGGGCCAGTAATTAGCATTAGAATACATAGCACCAGACCAACCCCTGTGTGATGGAGTTGTTCATGTACAGAGCATGTATAGAGGTCAGAGGACAACTCAGGAGTCTGTTTTCTCCTGGCACCATAATGGTCCTAGCGATTAAATTCAGGTTGGGTTGTTAGATTTGGCAGCAAGTACCTTTTACCACTAAATCATCTTGCTTAGGAGTCATTCCTTCACTGAGGCAGGGTCTCCAAACCTCCTGTGTAGACTAGGTTGGTCTCAGACACACAGAGATCTCCTGATTTTACCATTGTTGGGATTAAAGCTGTGTGTCTCCATGTCTAGTTAGGAAAAATAATTTTTGATGACTATTGCTTATATTAAAAGATAATCATCACCTTTATTTCAGCATGCTTGTTTATTTTGTTTGTTTATTTTTTTACCACTTTCCGTTTATGTATGTTCTTGTCTGTATGTACAATAGGTGTATTATTATATTGGGAGAACAGTTTAATTTGAGGTAATTTATATGTTTTCTTCTAAACAAGTATAATAAAGAGTATGAAAATAAAAATAGAATCTATAGACCAGTGTGAAGAACTTAGATCTTGCAGTTTGCTATTTCATTGTTCTTTGAAGAGAAATTAGTGAATTTTGAATGGTTATATGTATCTGTATATTATCGGAGGGAATCAAGATTATTGGGCGTCATGGAGAGAAAGGTCATTATAATAATGCATAGTAGCAGATTTTGTTAAAGGAACATGATTTATTACTAAGACTTTAAAAATTGTTCAAAGGCAGAACTGTTTATCAAATGTCAGTAGTACATGAGATGTCATTGAGATTTAAAAGTATATCATGTTTGGTATACACAGAAGTCTGAAATATTTATTTAAAAGGACTGATAGCAAATATCAAATAGCAAATTAAGATGTTATTCGTATATTTACTTCTGTATTAGATGAAATGCTAGTACAAAGTGATGCTTTATTCTCATTCACGTTATAGTCTTGTATATGCTTTTTATACTTTGCTGTGTATGCTGTTAGCATTTGATTGTGTGAAATGGTGACCTTTTTGACCTTTGAGTGACTGATCTTCCAGACAGCACTTGTGTCAATGTTACTTTCTTAAACTGACTATTCTTTGTTGCATGTTTAGCCCTTATGAGGTGACAGTAAAAGTTTACAGTAGCCATCATTCTGTATGAGGTAGTATGTGTTTGTGACTTTTGCTGTGGTTTGATTTGAAGCCATTAGCCTTTTGTTTTTCTATTGAAGAATGTAAAATTGCCATGAAGAATTTCAAAAATAATCTTACCTGAACAGTCTTTACTTTTTACCATCCTAGTAAGTTAAACTGTAGTTTTGGACACTGTATTACAGAAGGGTAAGCTTATAGTTCAAAGCAAAGCAACCCTGGCTGCACTGGGAAATCTGTTTCCTCTCATTCCTTGAGCTGAAAAACAGGAAGCTTGTGCTGGGAAGAAATAGGAAACCCTGGATGATTTCTTTGGTTTTGATTGTTTCGACTTTGGATTCATATTCACTTGCCTGAGAGATGAAAGAAATTCAGTGTTAGGTTAAAACATTTGGGGGAAAACTGCCACTTTACTCCATTGTTTGGTTTTTCATTGAAAATATCTTCTAGGAGCAGTAATATTTAGCATTTAATATAATTGTGTAAATGTGAAGTGGTTGTTGGAGCTCTGTAAGTCACAGATATATACCATGGTCATAAATATAACAGTATTTTTGTGTTTATATTTTGTTGTTGTTGAGTTAGTTTTGTTTTTCAGGTAAAATCTCTTACGGTAACCCTGGATAGCCAGAGACCTGCTTCAGTCACACAAAACTGGAATTTTTTTTTAGTATAATTTTTTTTATAATATTTAGTTATTTTAGAAATTTAGATGTTTTGATTTGAACTTCAGGGGCTCATGTCTTGGAAATTAGAGATTGACTTTAGTTAACTGATATTTAGATTTTGAAATTTCAAGATTTGCTCTTATTCTTTTTCCTAGTGTCTCACAGTATATTTTATAGTAAGATTTTTTTTAGCTACATAAATTATTCTGTTTTGAAGTAAATGATAAAGTTTTAGAGGGTACAATCAGGCATTTTTCACTTTTTCCTATTTGGTAGTATTGCGTTGCAAACTTAGAGTAATTATTTGCCACACTTTTGTAGAGTTCAAAGAGTGCTGTGTATTTCCCACAGCACTCATCTGTTCAGTTTTACAGTTATTTTAGAATGTTTATGTCCATAGTATTCTACAAACTATTGATTTCATTACATAGTTTATAAAACACTTTTAAAATTTGTTGAACACTTTTTTAAATGAGTTGTATGAGAAGTCATTTACATGTAGAAAGACTAATTTTTCAGGAGAGGGTTAAACAAGATTTCTTTTTCTAGTCCTATAAAATTACAACTTAGGATGACAGTTACAACTTTCTAATTCATGGTTAATTAAACTTCTCTTTCAGACAGCAAATGGTTACATCTTGTTTTTTCATATTGCATCTTCAAGAGGAGACAAATACCTTTATGAACCAGTGTATCCCAAGTAAGTTTACCGGCTTTCATTCTTTTAATACATGTTTACACACTTAAAAAAATGTACTCTGGAGTTATTTAAAGTCATTAAGATTCTAAATTGCCAAGCATTTCTTCTAAAATGGTGCTTTAGAAATTACCAATCTTGAACTGTCATTTTTTTCAATGTAAAAGAAAAAGTAATTAAATATGTGATGGAATACTGAGTATTGTGTTACATTTCTAGGCATCCAGAATTACTACTAATATACTGCATGTCAGATATTCTCTAGTCTTTATTAAAATGGAGAACTGAGAGATAATGTGAAGAGGCAGATTCTTAGTCAATTACCGGCTCCTTTGCCTGTGTTTTTATATATGCATAGGAAAAAAACGCAAAGACAATTGTTACCTCCAAGTTAAACTTGGGGAGAGCATCGAATTCCGTGTAAATTGTCACTATGTTTTACACATTTCCTCCACAGCACACTTCACTTTTAAATAAAACAACATATATTTTTAAAATATAACATCTTTCCTTCTGGGGCAAACTACTTATATGTCAGAAGTTTTCTTGCTGTTACATGAGAAATTGTTACCAATATGGTTAAGAGGAAACTGCTGAGAATATTCAAAAAGCCTTAAATATGTATATATAATTACTTATATATAATAATATATAATAATATATTAATAAAGTATGTTGGTATATAAGATATAAAACAATATGTTAAAAATACATAACCTAAAATTTAGATATATATTATCTATATTTATGGAGATGTGGTATGTAATATCATAAATATATGTCTTTGATATATTTTTAAAATATATGTATTAAAATTATATCTATAAATATATGATAAAAAATATTGCTGAAGAAGAATAAGCCCAGTTATGCAAAGAAAACCAATAGTATGAAGTAAAATATGCCTGACACTGTAGTTCTATAAGGATTGTCTCAAATCTAGTTATGCTGAGCTGTTTATAGTTGTTTATATCAGACAAATGCCACAGCACACCAGTTGTATAAGCAGCATAATGTTGTCCTGATTTCACATTTAGTTTGTACATTATCCCAAACCTATAGACAAATTTCTTTTAGGTGAGCAGATATTACATTTTTAGGCCAGAAAGATGGCTCAGTGAAGACCCAAGGTCGGTCTCCAGAACACACATAAAAGTGCCAAGCATGTTGGCATGTGCTTGTTACCCAGGACTGGGGAGGTGGAAACAGGCAGAGCTTGCTGGAGCTTGCCTGCTAGCCAGCTCAGACTACTTGCATCCTCTGACCTACACACACTTTGACACACAGAAGACGGTGATATTTTATGCTTTTCTATAAAGCAGTTTCTGCCTAGCTTATTGCTCAGTTAACATCACTGAATTTTTCAAAGTTCACACTATACGTAAAATAATCTTTATTCATGAGCTAAGAACTGGAAGAGGTCAACCTGGAGTTAATGTATCAAATAGGGCTGTTAGGCTTGGAGTCAAAAGCATGGCTGCTGCTGCTCAGCTGATGTTGCTGGCTCTCTTAATTGAACCAAAGATTTGGTGTTTTGTTTTGCTTTGAAAAAATTTTTCAAATAATTTATTTAATTTTTATTTTATGTGCATTAGTGTGAAGGTGTCAGATCCCTTGGAATTTGTGTTACAGACAGTTGTGAGCTGCCATGTGGGTGCTGGGAATTGAACCTGGGTCCTTTGGAAGAGCAGACAGTGCTCTTAACCACTGAGCCATCTCTCCAGCCCTGTGTTGAAATTTTTTAAATAATCAGCTTTTAATATGTTGTTTAGATGATTAGTTACTACCCCAGTTTCTGGTTTGTTTGATTTGTTGTTTTTTTTTTTTGAGAGAGGGAGAAAATTATATATATATATATATATATATATAGCCAATTAGTTAACCTTTAGTTGAAAAAAGACCACTATGTTAGTTAGGGATTCTGCTGCTGTGATAAAATACCATAACCAAGCCAAGTGCAGTGGCACACAGGCACACGCCTGTAATGCCACACTCAGGAGGCAGAGGCAGATGGATCACTGTCTACAAAGAGAGTCCAGGATAGCCAGGGCTATTACACAGAGAAACCCTGTCTTGAAAAACAAACAAACAAACAACACCATAATTAGAAGCAACTCTGAGTAGAAAGGGTTTATTTTTGTTTACATGTCCTAGTTAAAGTCTATTATGAAGGGAATTCAGGGCAGGAATGGATCAGAGGCCCTAGAAGAATGCTGCTTACTGGCTTGCTCCTTATGGCTTGTTCAACCTGTTTTCTTACACCATCTAAGACAACCTACTTATTGTGCACCCCCACAATAGACCAGACCCTCCCACATCAATGATCAGCCATGAAAATGCCTGACAGGCTGGCCTGCTGGCCCGTCTGGTAGGACCAGTTTCCCAGCAGAGGTTCCCTCTTCCCAAAAGAATCTAACATATCAACTTGATGTAAAACTAGCCAGCACAACACTTCATCATTTTATGAAAATTGGTATTTTCATATGAGCAAAATTTACATGATAACATTAAAGTGTGTGTAAAAATGAGAAAACAACCATCATGGACAACCAGGATGTCTGCTGCTACATAGAGTCCCCTAGACATGACAGGGCAAATGCACCATGTACTGTCAACAACATAGTTGCCAGAACAAGACTGGCATAAGGACATGTTGACAATAGCAGTTGACACAGTAGATGGGGGAAATTCCGTAAGATTGTACCCCTGTGGTCTGTGGATGCTGAGAAGGGGAGCATCAGTCTCCTCAGAAAGACAAGCTCCAACACAGGATGGCCAATGCCTGTGCTCTTCCCTGCTCACATGCACAGACAAGCTGTGGTAAATAGACATGATTGGTTGCCTATGCATACTCCATGTGTGTTTAAATATGTAACAATAGTAGTTAAGAAGTTGAGAATTTGATGGGGGGGGAACATGGAAGGAGTTGGAGGGGGGGAGGGAGGAACAGGAGTGAGGTAGATGCAGTTTCTTTGTAAGAGTTTCTAAAAAAAAATGTGTTTTTTTTTCTTTTTTTATTTTATTTTATTTTTCTTATTAGTTACATTTTGTTAACTCTGTATCCCAGCTGTATCCCTCTCCCTCATTCCCTCCCCAATCCCACCCTCCCTTCCCTCATCTCCTCCCTGTCCCTTTCCAAGTCCACTGATAGGGGAGGACCTCCTCCCCTTTCATATGACTCCCTTTTGTCAGGTATCTTCAGGACTGGCTGCAAAGTCCTCCTCTGTGGCCTAACAATACTGCTTCTCCCTTGGGAGGTGGGGAGGTCAAAGAGCCTGCCATTGAGTTCCTGTTAGAAATAGTACTTGTTCCCCTTACTATGGGAAACCAATTGGTTACTGAGCTATCACGGGCCACATCCGAGCAGAAGTTCTAGGTTATATCCACTCATGGTCTTTGGTTGAGTGTCCATCTCAGAAAAGACCCTGTCCCCAGATATATTTGGTCCTTGTGGAGCTCCTATCCTTTCCCCATCATACTAACTCCCCTTCTTTCATATGATTCCCTGCACTCTGCCGAAGGTTTGGTTATGAGTCTTAGTATCTACTTTGAAACCCTGCTAGGTAGAGTCTTTCAGATGTCTTCTGCGGTAGACTCCTGTCATATGTTCAATGCACATCCCATTTGTCTTTCTAAATGAGGACTGATCATCTTACCCCGTGTCCGCTTTCTTGATTATCTTCTTTAGGTGTATAGATTTCATTATGTTTATCATATCTTGTAGGTCTATATAAGCGAATATATATACCATGTTTGTCTTTCTCCTTCTGGGATACTTCACTCAGAATCTTTTCTAGATCCCACCATTTGCCTGCAAATATCGTGATTTCCTCTTTTGATTGCTGAGTAGTATTCCATTGTGTAAAAATACCACAATTTCTGTATCCATTCCTCTGTTGATGGATATCTCGGTTGTTTCCAGGTTCTGGCTATTGCAAATAAAGCTGCTAAAGAAGCTGAAAAGCAACAAACCAAGTAATCCAATTAAAAAATGGGGAACAGAGCTAAACAGAGAATTCTCGATAGAGGAATATCAAATGCCAGAGAAACACTTAAAGATATGCTCAACCTCATTAGCCATTAGGGAAATGCAAATCAAAACGACCCTGAGATTTCACCTTACACCCATCAGAATGGCCAAGATGAAAAAACTCAAGTGACAACACATGCTGGAGAGGTTGTGGAGAAAGGGGAACCCTCCTCCACTGCTGGTGGGAATGTAAACTGGTACAACCACTTTGGAAATCAGTCTGGCGCTTTCTCAGACAATTAGGAGTAGTGCTTCCTCAAGACCCAGCTATACCACTGCTAGGTATATACCCAAAGTTTGCTCAAGTACACAACAAGGACATTTAAAAAAAATGTTTTAAAAGTAAGTTACAGAAAGAAAAAAATACATATAATTATTTTTACATTGCCAGACTATAACTTGTATTATTGAACTTTATAAATTATTGGTACAAATACAGTTCTGTTGACCAAAGCCAGCCTGCTGTGTATTTGTGTACTGCAGCAGTACTTTCTAGAGTTACTTATTTCAGTAAGTTTTCTGAAGAAACCATTTGTAAAGTAGTATCAAACGTACCATTTTTTGTCTTTTAATTATTAGGAGCTCATGTTTTTAAAACTTGAAAAGTTGTGATCATATAATGGTTAAAGGAGAGAAAAAAATGGTTTTGTCAGTGTTGTTGTGTGACATTCTAAACACATATAATTTAAGGCACTTGTTATACAAACTGTTGCACGGAAAGCTAGAGCCCGGATTCAGACATGTTTCCATTCCACAGTCCATAGCACTCAGCCTCTGGGACTACAGGACTTCAGTTCTGTTTGTGCCTTCTCTAGCAATCTACTACTTCTTAACATTTATTTGAGGAATAAGCAATAGAAAAAAGAATGAAGAAAGCTTGTAAGGTAGTCTTGAAGGTAGATGCAGCATAATAAAGGCTGACAGTTAATTGTTTCTTCTTCAGTTATAGAAAAAGCACAGTCTCTTGGCTTTGCTTTCTACGTCTTAGGAGTTCATCACATGAACTTTATTTCTAGAGCATCTCAGCTTTCCTGTATTACATGACAGCATCTTAACCTCAGGCTAAGCATCATTTTCCATGACGCTCCAGCTGAGCACACAGCTCAGTTGCCTCTGTGTTCTTTAATAGTTTCCACTTAGTGTCTGTAGTAGTTGTGTAGATGCAGGGAGTCAGTCTTCAACAATGATGGCAATCTTACTAGTAACTCCTTTCATTTACTCTTTGATATTCAGTTCATCTTTTATATCTTTATTAAGTCTCCCTTATAATAAAATGTTTCTTCATGTTTACCCAGACCAGTATGCAGACTGACCGAAGGCTTTAATTTTTTACATTTTCAGAGTTTCAGTGAAACTTGTGATGAAAACTTTGCCCTGGATAAATCAGAAATAATTATGTTTAGCTTTGAAATGTGTTTATTTTACGATGCTTAAATATGAGATTAGGAGATATTTCATATAATTTTTTCCTCATAATGAAAATAATTTCAACAACTTAGTTCTCATGTACTCTTTGTTGTTGTTTGTTGTCTCAGACAGGTCCTTATGTAGCCTGGCTGTCTGGAGCCCACGATGTAGAAGCACCAGTTGCTCATGTAGTCTTTTAGAGCAGCTCTCTCCTCCCACTCATCTCTCCACCACCTCTGTTTTGAGGCAGGCTTCACTGTGCTCCCCAGGCTTGCTCCTCAACTTGTGGGTTCAGATTCTCTCACCTCAGCTGCTTAAGTAGCTAAGAATACAGAACATGCCACCATGCCCAAGTTAACCTTTTTTTTTTTAAAGCCAGTTTTATTGAGTCTAGTGTTCACTGGGGTTAGGACATGGCTCAGTGCTTTAGTCTGCTTGCTGAAAATATGTACAAGGCCTTGGATTTGATAACTAGCTCTGTAAAAATTAAATAACAGTACTAAAATTTGGGATGTTTAAGTAACTGATATTAAAGACATAGATACTCAGTTCTCCATTGAAAAAAAATTCTTTCAAGTCTTTCATCCCCCCCTTCTTTCATAAGATTCCCTCCACTCTGCCTAAAGTTTGGTTATGCGTCTTCAGCATCTGCTCTGATACCCTGCAGGGTAGAGCCTTTCGGAGGCCCTCTGTGGTAGGCTCCTGTCCTGTTCCCTGTTTTCTCCCTCTTCTGATGTCGTTTGCCTTTCTGAATGAGGATCGAACATCTTACCCAGGGTCATCCTTCTTGCTTAGCTTCTTCAGGTGTACAGTTTTTAGTATGTTTATCCTATATTATATGTCTAATATCCACTTATAAGTGAATATATGCCATGTGTGTCTTTCTGTTTCTGGGATACCTCACTCAAGATCTTTTCTAGTTCCCACCATTTGCCTGCAAATTTCATTATTTCCTTGTTTTTAATTGCTGAGTAGTATTCCATTGTATAGATGTATCACAATTTTTGTATCCATTTGTCAGTTGAGGGACATCTGGATTGTTTCCAGCTTCTGGCTATTATGAATAGAGCTGCTAAGAACATGGTTGAGCAAATGACCTTGTTATATACTTGAGCATATTTTGGATATGTGCTTAGGAATGATATAGCTGACAGGAGCTCCACAAGGAGAGCAACAGAACCAAAAAAATCTGGGCACAGGGGTCTTTTCTGAGGCTGATACTCCAACCAGGGACCATGCATGGAGAAAACCTAGAACCCTTGCCCAGATGTAACCCATGGCAGCTCAGTCTCCAAGTGGATTCAATAGTAAGGGGAACAGGGGCTGTCTCTGACATGAACTCAGTAGCTGGCTCTTTGATCACCTACCTGTGAGAGGGAGAGCAGCCTTACCAAGCTACAGAGGATTTGCAGCCAGTTCTGATGAAAGCTGATAGGCTAGGTTCAGATGGAAGGGGAGGAGGATTGTCCCTATCAGTGGACTTGGGGAGGGTTATGGGAGGAGAAAGGGAGGGATAGTGGGATTGGAAGGGGATGAGGGAGGGAACTGCAGCTGGGATACAAAGTGAATAAATTGTAATAAATTAAAAAAATTCTTCCAAAACAATCACTATCAAAATTCTAACCTTATTTCTCTTTACCTCTTTCTTAACACATTTCATCAGATATGTGAAACTTCTTACAAGTTTTCTATCAGTGTGTTAGTGCTGGCTGGAAAGAGAAGAAATTGAGATTATCAGTTGTTATTTTCAAGAGTTTATCTCCAAAACTCCAGCTGTTTTTAGCAGAAATGTTCACTAACTCCTATCACAAGAAGAGAACAAAAGAGGCCAAAATTAGTTATGTACACTAAAGTTTATCCAAGGTACATTTGCAGTCGTGTATCACTGTGAGACAAAGACATGTCTGAGAAATGCACCCGTAGGGCGCCTCATTTGTCCAAATGGTGCCGAGTGGCACGCACCTGTGATCCCAGCACTCTGGGACGCAGAGGCGGGCGGATCTCTGTGAGCTCGAGGCCACTCTACAGGGTGAGTCCAGGACAGCAAAGCTACACAGCAAAACCCTGTCTTAGGGGAAAAAAAATGCTACAGAGTATTATTCCAGGAGTATCGGTGTTACAGTGTATGGAGCTATAGCTGTTACAGCCTCAGTTACAAACTTGCATGGCATATTCCTGTGCTGAGACTATAAGCCAGTGAATTTGTTCCATTTTACAGTGGTATTTGTGTATCTAAACATATCTAAAAATAAAAAGCTATCCTTTGCTTTACATTTTTTTCATGAGCACAGTTTGATACCTTTAGATAGCCAACACCAGGAACTCTGAATACACTCCACACAACTGGCAGCTTAAGCAGACTTGTTTATATTAATATCAATGTCACCACAAACACATGGTGAATGTCTTGTGCTTTCTGTTAACACTGGTTGCAGTGTCACTACGCTATGGAATGTTTCCATTGCTTTAATTAAATGGGACTACTTCCATATGTGAGAGCCACCTTTGAAACCTTTTGGTGGCACCTGATTATACCTTTTTTATTATTGCTAATGAGTCACTGATGTTAGGTTTTCAGAGAGAAGTATTTAGCTAAGTTTTCTTCCTTCTAGTAGTATCTGTTATTTGGGAAGTACATGGTGTTAAAAATACCTCTCTTTGAGCAAGCCAGAACATCTATGTCTAGTTTGACCTCAGCGTGTTTCTATTCTGCAGATTCCACATAAGACACTTAGCTGCTGAGCTTTGCATATGTCATGTGTCCATTTACGATTACCTTGTAATTGTACTAGCATTTATTAATAGGATGGGTTAGAGTATTATTACATAGTACTAAGTACTGAAACTCCTTCTTCATAGCCACACCCCAGTGTGCTGTCTGAATCCAGAGACGGATAGAATTATTGAAAGATCGGCCCAGTTCATAGAACCCTGCATGTTGTTGTTAGTCCTGCCACCGCCACCACCAGATTCAAGGTCATAGGAATGTGCGCGCTTGTAGTTTTTTTCCTTTTATTTCTTTAAGTCTCTAGTAACTGTTGAGGCTGCTAGAGATGCAGCAGTGGGGTGGGGAGTGGCAACAAAACAGCCACTTGCTTTATTATATACAATATCGCTTGCATTATTATAACGCAGTTATGTTATGCAGACAAAGCAGGGTTAGAGAATGAGGAATGGAAACAGCTTGAAATTGAATCCTTAGGCTTTTCACTGAGAAGATAGCATGTAAAAGGATCTTAAAGAGTTTGAGGGCAACACAGCAAACACTTAGGGCAATGGCATTTGGAGACAAGTGAGAAAATAATGTGAAGAGGTTGTAGGTTCAAATAAAGGATTTGTAACTAGTCAGAAGGAATGTTTTTGTGTAGTTAACTATAAAATGAAATACTGCATTGTGTTTTGTTTTGTTTTTTGTAAATAACTTAATCCTGGAAACCTATAATGCCAGTTCCCTTCTGTACAGAGAATCACCATGTACTTGAATTAATTCATTCTCTTTTTTTTTTAATAGAAAAATCTATAAAGTCCTCTTCAGTCTACCAATATAGATTTTCCTTATATCTTTCATTGCCTCTCAAATCCCAACAAGATTTAAGTTTGGAAATTTTCATTTTTCCTAGATTAGTATATATTTTATAATCTTGTCAAAATGATTTAAACATAAAATTTACTTGCCCTTTCCCCATATAAATTTTTTCATGGTTTTCCGTGGGTTTCGGGATTAGTTATGTTACTTTGTTGTTGTTTGGCTCCATTTTACTCATCTGATAAGGAAGTGAAACTAAGGCCACCTACTCCGTGCATTTGCCGGGGGTTAGGAACCACCACTCTCAGTTGCAGCACTTAAGCAGCGCTTTGGTGTTTTCTAGATGTATGTTTGTTTGTTCACTCTGCCTTTAACTGTGCTGTAAGTAAGTAGGTAGATTTGCGTCCGATCCTTTCTTCAGAGCCGAGCTTGCCTTTCTACGACTACATCAATCAAAGTGGTTCAGTAAGCCTCAAATCCATCCTTTTTAAACCACACCCATTACCTCCTGCCAAACCAAACTTGTCATTGCTTTACCAAACTTGACTGCAGCTACTGTAATCCTTTATGTAGTTCTAATGAAGTGGAAAACTTTGGATTGGTTCTCTTCATTTCTTGTATTTGTTCAGCAATTAGTTTCATTGGCTTGTCCAGTACTTCTGGAATCATCTACTCACTAGTTTTTCTTCTGGTCTTTCCTGCATAGTGAGATCTACCTTACCTTAAGATGTTATTTATTTTTATTTTTAAAACTTTTATTACTCCTTAGTCTCCACAAAGTAAAGTCCAGGGTCCCTGGTGTGGCATTGGAGCTTATGTTTCTCATATATAGAATATGATGGACCTCACAGTTTCTGTGTTTCTTTGTTATTTGCTCTACGTGGTGTGCAATCAGTGATACTTTTGGTGAAAAATTAGACCATGAGAAGTGTAATTTTAAAATAAATTATTTTTTAGATTATCCCATCTCTTGATTTGTTTTATATTTCTTGGGTAAATAATACCAATATATAGAATTACTAGGGCATATCACATGTCTAGTAATTTTAGTTCAGAGGCTGACATCACAATAAGGTATGGTCTACATACTACTACTATACATCTATAGTATGCTGCAGTAATTGACATACTATTATCTGGTCCTTGTGTTTGCCGTTTGAAGAGTTCTGTGGTTTTACTTTAAAGAATGATAAGGTTTGTTATGGGAGACAGGTTACTTGGAGAACATCTTGACCAGTTTGCAGCTTGTTTGTTTTTATGTTTTGTGAGGGTGAATTTAGCCTTTACTTTAGCTGTGTCCTCCAAGGTTTCTCCTCTCTAGCTCCTCAGAACTAGAGGCCACCTCCAGCAAATCCAAAAAGCCTTTATAGTTTATTCCTTGTCTGGCTTTGTGTGGGGTTACCATATGTAAGAGTGGCTTAATAGCCAATATTGTAAAGAGGAATAGAGATTTCTAAAACTCCTTTTCAGTGTAACTCCAACTTTTCTGTTGTTCTGCTTCATAAACTTGTCTTCTGGAATGTTGGGTTCTCCCACTGTATGTGGGAATCTGGGAGGGACTATTGCTAGGAACTTTGTTTTGTTGTGCTTATGACAGATTCTGACTTTGTAGCCAAACCTGGCCTTCAAATCATCATCATTTTGCCCACCATTGGATGACTGTAATTGTTTCATGTATTTTTGTCCAGTTTTTTTTTTTTTCCTGGCTGGATAATTTGGGACCATTTACCCTATTAAAATAATAAAAATGACTACCTATAGAATCATCAGTCAGTTTGAACAATTTTCAGTTATTTTCCACTGGAGAATATTTAGGCACATTTAAGACATTATTCTGTTTCATCCAGGAATACTTTAATTAATTATGAGCATATTGGTAAAAAAAATTGCAGTACTATAGCTCAGTGATGAAGTTTGGCTTGGCATGCATGGCCTTTCATTCCACCCCCATCAAGTCCTTCCCCATAGAAAGGAAACCAATCTTAACTGTCTACAACTGATGAAATGTATGATGTAGAGGAAGAGACCATTGTGAACGTCAGAACTGGGGTTGGACAGCCAAAGCTTTTGATTCCAGAGCTTGGCTGGGACAGCCAGAACTCCCCGGATCAAGACCCCCACATTCAGAGTCATCTCAAACTTGGGATTGTTCCCATATCTGACCAGTTATCATATTCCCTCTATAATTTATGAGGCATTTGTTATAAACTGGTACCTAAGAGGTCTGAGCTACTTATAAATAAGGAAAGTTGGAGGTCAGGGGAAACTCAGTGGCAGGGGCTTGCACGTGTGCACAAGGCGTTGGGATCCCTCAGCACCACAAAAAAGAAATTTAAAAATAAATAAATGGAAAAAAAGTGTGAATGAATGTCCTGAAAAGTCATACTAGTATTTCAGGAAAAACACTTATGAGGAGAGGAGTTTTATAGATCAAAACATTTGAGTTACTTGCTTGGAAGAAAAGATAGGCCTGAAGTAAGTTCTGATGGAAAGAAAATAGTGTGTAAGTATTTGTACTATACTGTTCTGTTTTATTTTGCTTTGCTTTGTGACAGAATATCATAATGTAGCCCAAACTGCCCTAGTATTCCATTAATGGGTCACCTGAGTGCTGTAACTATAGGCCTGAGCCACCACATCTGACTGTTGACCGGACTTTTCAAGTTTTGTTCATACAAAAGCCAGTTGAATTTGTGTCGTAGCAGTTAACTGTGTCACTGTTGTAGCCCTCCAGAGTGTATTTGAGTGTTATTAAAGGTGATCTTAGATTTTTCATTTAAAATTTCTGTGTAATTTTATAGAACATTTGAGAATGGTGTAATTTTGAGTCTGGTTTTTATAAGATCATTGGGAACTCAAGCCGGAAGTCAGTTACAGAGCAGTAATAGACTTACCCCACGGAAACATTTAATTTTTTCAGTGCTCATTATTGACATGAATGCCAGAATATAAGAAACAGCGATCATGTTTTTGAGAACTCTGGTGAAAATATTTAAAATATGTAATACCTGAAAATGCAAAATATTTTCAAAGAAAGTTATGTATTTATAGCATGATAGCTCTCTTATTTATTCTATCGATACTTTTAAATATGGTTAACATAGCATTGAAGTTTGTTTATGTAGAAAATGAAACTATATTAAGTGTAACATTTTTCTAAGATGTTCCATAGGGAAACATTTGATATTAAAATGGTAAATGCAGCTTAATGTCTCTTGATATGTTCTTTTTGGTTAACTAGTTTTGTTTTGTTTTTACAGATCTCATGTAAATTATATTTTGAAGTAAAATTATTGAACTTTTTCTATCTTGAATTTTTGCAGCAATCTGAGGTTTTTATCTCTTTCCGGTGCTTGGGTAGTTTGGTTCTGAAACTAGATTTATATGATTGAAATTGATGCCTTGAAATAAATGACATTTTACTAAATAAACTTTTGAAATAGGGTCTTGCTGTGAGACTAAAGCAGGCTTTCATCTCCTAAATACGGTGATTTAATTCTGGGTTTTTGTTTTGTTCTAGTTTTAGGTTGTTTTCTTTTCTTTTTCTTTCTTTCTTATATTTTTTTTTTCTTGAGACCTTTAGGAAGATTTTTAAATTTTTCTGTTTTCAGATGTGTGCATAGCACTCTTGGCAGAGGTATTTGTCCTTTTTTATACATTTATGTAATCATTTTTGTAGTAATTTAGTTTAAGCACAAAAGAGTGTAAAAATAAATTTTAATTTGAATGGTTAGAGGTTTTTTGAGGGGGCTATCAGTAATTCTCTTCTAGAGTTTCACTAAATCTTTGCTCTGCAGAATTTCCTCAAATGGATGTGGTAGCTATCACATATACAATATATTTTTAGTGGCAAAGCAAGGTTCCTTAACTATGCAAAGGTGTGTCATTGTTGAAATATATAACTTATACAAACTACTGATAACATTAATGAACTGAAAGTGCCAAAACACATGTGCATATCCATCCTACTTGTACAAAGACCACATGTGTATCCAGTGTCATCATTCATCACCTGAAATAAGCCAGTTTTTGAGAAAGAGAACTGCAAAGGGGATGCTGAGTATCTTCAGGAAATCCACAGTCCTGTTGATGAGGTGTTTTTTATCATTTGATCATTTAAGACATTTATTATGTATGAAGTATATGCAAGATTAAAAGTACTAAGTTTAACGTTTACCAGTGTGAAGCTCACACTTTAAAGTGGGAACACTTAATTCAGATGATATCTGCACAGTTAAAGTGATGAGTCCTACAGATGAGCTACAGATGAAGAGCTTGGGCGAGGGTCTAGGGAAGGAGTGTGTTTTCAGAATGTCATTGAGGAAATCACCTGTGAAAAGCAGCATCTAAAACAAGTCCTGAGAGAGAAGCAAGACTGCTGTAGCTTTCAAGACAGATTTTAACAAACAGAGCATAGAAAGCCACCTCTTTAGCTTGTCTTTGTTATGGCCATCCCAGTTTCATAATATGACTTTGATCTCTGTTTTCCTAATGACTAATGACTTTAGTCACATTTCATTTAACAGGCCATTTTTATATATTATATGTACCCACCAAGGTATCGAAGGAGATAATAAGACTCATAGCCAAGCTTTGGGCAGAGTGCAGGAAACCTTATGGAAGAAGAGGGAGGATAGAAAAACCTGGAAGGGACAGTAACTCTACAAGGAGACAAACAGAGCTGAAACACCTGCTCATAGAAAGCCCATAGGCTGTCAGTCTCCAAGTGGGTTCCCTAGTAAGGAGATCAGGGGCTGTCTCTGACATGAACTCAATGGCTGGCTGCTCTTTGATCACCTCCCTCCCCTGAGGGTTGCAGCCTTGTCAGGCCACAGAGGAAGATGATGCAGCCAGTCCTGATGAGACCTGATAAGCTAGGGTTAGATAGAACAGGAGGAGGACCTCCCCTATCAGGGGACTAGGGAAAGGACATAGGGGGAGAAGTGGGAGGGTAGGTGGGACTAGGAGGAGATGAGGGGAGGTGTCTACAGCGGAGATACAAAGTGAATAAATTGTAATAATTAATTAATTTAAAAATAGAAAATGATGTACTTTCATGTGTATGGTATTTTTTATTGAATAGATAAAATAGATTTTATTGAAAATCTACTTTTTATTAATTACAGTTTATTCACTTTGTATCACAGCTGTAGCCCTGTCCCTCATACCCCTCCCAATTCCACCCTCCTTCCCTCATCTCCTCCCATACCCCTCCCCAAGTCCACTGATAGAGGAGGTCCTCCTCCCCCTCCATCTGATCCTAACCTATCAGGTCTCATCAGGACTGGCTGCATTGTCTTCCTTCTCCCCTTACGAGGGATCCCACTTGGAGACTGAGTCTATGGGCTACATCTGAACCGGGGTTTTAGGTCCTCTCCATGCATTGTCTTTGGTTGGGGTATCATTCTCTTCAGGGCCCCTGGCCTCAGTTTTTATGGCTCTGTTGGTCTCCTTTTGGAGCTCCTGTCCCATCCAGGTCATTCTTCTCTCCCTTCTTTCATAAGATTCCCTACGCTCTGCCCAAAGTTTGGCTATGAGTTTCAGTCTCTACTTCGATACCTCGATCAGTAGAGTTTTTTCAGAGGCTGTCTGTGGTAGGCTTCTGTTCTGTTCCTGTCTTCTCCTGCTTCTGATCCATATTTATCACCCTGCACAAAACTAAAGTCCAAGTGGATCAAAGACCTCAACATAAAACCAGACACACTAAACCTCTTAGAAGAAAAAGTAGGGAAGAGCCTTGACCTCATTGGCACAGGAAATAACTTCCTGAACAGAACACCATCAGCACAGGCTCTAAAGATCAGCAATCAATAAATGGGACCTCATGAAATTGAAAAGCTTCTGTAAAGCACAGGACACTGTTATTGGAAGAAAACATCAGCCTACAGATTGGGAAAGGATCTTCACCAACCCTGTATCTGATAGAGGGCTAATATCCAGAATATATAAAGAACTTAAGTAATTAAACACCAGCAAACCAAGTAATCCAATTAAAAAATGGAGTACAGAGCTAAACAGAATTCTCAATAGAGGAATATTGAATGGCAGAGAAACACTTAAAGAAATGTTCAATGTCCTTAGTCATCAGAGAGATGCAAATCAAAACAACCCAGAGATTTCACCTTACACCCATCAGAATGGCTAAGATCAAAAACTCAATTGACAGCGCCTTCTGGAGAGGATGTGGAGAAAGGGGAACCCTCCTCCATTGCTGGTAGAAGTGTAAACTTGTACAACCACTTTGGAAATCAATCTGGTGCTTTCTCAGAAAATTAGGAATAGTGGTGCCTCAAGATCCAGCTGTACTACTCCTAGGCATATATCCAAAATATTATCAACTATACAACAAGGACATTTGCTCAACCATGTTCATAGCAGCTCTATTCCTAATAGAAGATGGAAACAACCCAGATTTCCTTCAGTGGAGGAATGGATACAGAAAATTGTGGTTCATTTACACAATGGAATACTACTCGGCTATTAAAAACAAGGGAATCATGAAATTTGCAGGCAAATGGTGGGAACCAGAAAAGATCATCTTGAATGAGGTAACCCAGAAGCAGAAAGACAGACATGGTATATACTCACTCATAAGTAGATAATAGCCACATAATGTAGGATAAACATATTAACATCTGTACTCCCAAAGAAGCTAAACAACAAGGAAGACCCTAGGGAAAATGCTCAATCTTTATTCAGAAGGACAAACACAATACACCTTTTTTTTTAAAACTATTTTTCTGTATAATATATTCTGACCAAGGTTTCTCCTCCCCTATTTTTCAGAGATCTTATGTCCTTACCCTCTAAACTCCATATCCTTTCTTTGTTTTTATCTTTAGAAAACAAATAAAAATCAACCATCAATAAAATTAACACAGAAAAATACAAGAAACACATATACAACCAAAGAAAACCCAAAACATGAAAACCCAAATTGGAAAGCATATTATATAAGCAGAAGGTCAGCAAGATAAGAATGCCCAATCAAAGCAATTTGAAACAGAAACCCTATGAAAATATCATGGAGTTTGTTTTGTGTTGGCCATTTAATGCTACTGCTGGGCATGGGGCTACTCTTTAGTGTCTCCAGTACCCAGTGAGATGCCATTGGAGATAACTAATTTTTTTATTTGCCGTTGGATGCCAGTTGCAGATAGCTTCTTGATTAGTGATGGAAGCCTGTGTCCACGCCATCCTGTCAGTGTTGGTACCCTGTCTAGCTTGAACCTGTGCAAGTTGCCAGTCTTTGTGAGCATTGTTCTGTCATTTATCTTTTCTGGCTCCTGCAGTCTTTTTGCTTCCTCTTCTGGCTAGCAACCTGATCCCTGAAGGGAGAGGGGTTGATACTGTCTCTCATTGAACCCAAAGCTAGTTAATTGGGCTGGGTCAGCTGGGCCAGTGCTGGAGTTTCAGGCATATGCCATTGTGCGTAGCTTTTTTACGTGGCTGTTGGGGCAAGAGCTCAGGTCCTAAGCTTAGCAGGCAGCTTACGCTCCGAGTCTTCTCTTTAGCCTGTCATATAATGTGTATTATATTCTGCTTTGTGTTTAATTTGATCTTTTTCTAGTTATCTTCATTGTTATCATGTACATGTTTTTGTTTTTATAACTTTTGAGACAGGGCTTTATTGTAGCTCAGGCTGATCTGGAATTCATTGTGTACCTAGGCTGGTCTTGAACTCGTGACAAGTCTGCTCCCTCAGCTTCCTGAATATTGAGATTACAGGTACAAGCTGCTATGCCCAGCTCTTTTCGCAATTAATAAGGTGTAAATTTAGAGTGTTGACCTATTTTTTTAACATAAAAAGTTAAAAATAGCAATAAAAAGTGAGTACTCCAGATGTGGTATCACATGCTTATTATCTCAGGACTTAGTGGGCTGGAATAGGATCGGTATTGCAAGGCCTAACTTGGAGTGTATCAATAGACCGTATCTCAAAGTACAACCAACCAACAGACCAAACAGCAATACCACCAAAATTTCATTATTTCAACTCAAGTATCCCATTATGTTTTTATTTCCAGTAGTTTCAGGACATTTTCTAATTTTTCTTTCAATTTCTTCTTAAAATATTGATTGGTTATAGTATAGTTTTACATTTTTGCAAATTTCCTTTTTCATCTGTCACTTCTAGTTTATTCCCTTTTGTGTAGAAAAGGTAGCACTATAGCCCAAGTTGTCCTGGAATTCCCTGCAGTTAGGTAGGTGGCTTGGAGCTTTAAGTCGTCCTCCTGCCTCAGCTGCCAAATGCTGAAGTTAAAGGGATGAGCCACCTGGTTCTAAATCATTTATGTTTTATTCATGCTTTTTATGGCTTAACTACCTTTTATCCTGGAGAATGTTCAGTGAACATTAAAGAATATATTACACTGTTGTTAAGAATGTTGGGCAGTTCATAACTGTCTCTCATTACACCTCCAGGAGATCTGACTCCTTCTTCTGACCTTTGTGGGTACCAACACACATGTGCACATACTTGTGTGGACACACACACACACGTAAATGACAATAATATCTTTTTAAAGAAAAAGGCTAGGAGTGGTAGTACATGCCTTTAATTATGATGAAAATGTCTTATGTGACAGTGTTTGATAAAAGTATATTTTCATATCAAACCTATCCAGCCTTGATTACTACTTGCACTGACTATCATTTTTCATCTTTTGACCTTCAGTCAGTTTATGTCTTTGTTTCTGAGTCTCCTCTACACAAGTTAAAAATAATCATTTTATTTATTATTGTTATTATTAGTAATGTTATTAATTATTAGTGGTAGTGCTTCATTATGCAGCCTTGGCTGTCTTAGAGCTCTAATGGGACAGACTGTCCTTGAACTTTCAGTGATTGCCCTGCTTTGGGAGTCCTGAGTGCTAGGATCACAGGTGCACACCACTGTGCTATGTTTACCATTACTCCTTAGATCACATCTATTATTTACTTTTTTGTTTGTATATAGAGGTCACATAACAGCTTGTGAGAATTGGTTTTGTTATTGTGTGTGTATCCTGGGTGATTGGAACTTAGGACCTCAAGCTTTCTGAAAAGTATCTTTACTACTGAGTTAGTACCCTAGCCATTTTTGTGTTTTCTTTTTACTTACTGCTATCATTTTCTTTTTCTTTCATTATACATTTTGATTAACTTCTAGTTTGTTCTCTTTGTACAATGTAGTTATTTTCTTAGTGATTATGTTGAATAATTTACATCTTATACATGTAACTGCACAGACTAGACTTTTTATTGGCTCTGTGACTCTCCTTTTTATGGTGCTGTTGTCACAGATTTTATTTTTACATATTGTATGATTATTGACAAAGATTATAACTATTGTTTTATACACCTGTCTTTTAAACCATAGGAATAAACATTTTTTTCTGAAGCAAAAGCATTTTACCAGTTTTAATATTTCCCTTTTTAGTGATCCTTTAAAAAAAATGTTTTCACATGTCTTTGAGTTACTGTTTCTTGTTCCCATTCATCACAAAATGCTTCATTTAGTTTAGTATTCCTTGCTTATGACAGTTCCCTTAATTTTTTTATATCCTGAACCTCTTAATTCTTCTTTAGTTTTTAGAGTGCTTTGATCAGATGTTTTATTCTTTGTTGACTCTTTTCTTTCAGC
Organism: Meriones unguiculatus; assembly: GCF_030254825.1. Classification (NCBI taxonomy): domain Eukaryota; kingdom Metazoa; phylum Chordata; class Mammalia; order Rodentia; family Muridae; genus Meriones; species Meriones unguiculatus. The sequence goes on from NC_083349.1 coordinate 45,918,812, forward strand.
TGTAAAATATGTTATGCTAGTACTTTGTGGCCTCAATAGGCGCAGATAAGGAAAAGTCAGTTATGTTGAGGGTTCTTTTTATGTGAAAGACACACTTGCCGTGATGCTTTCAGAATTCTCTTTGACAGTTGGAGTATTATTTACTTGTTTCAGTCTTTTCAAATCTGTCCTACTTGAAGTTTAAGTTCCTTGGCTGTTTAGATTTATATGCTAATAAAGTTAGAAGATTTTTCCATTGTTTTCTTAAATATTCCCTCTGAGAAATGTTCTCTCCTGGCCTTTGAACTCCTCTCACACGTGTGTTCTGTAGAAATTTTCTCTCCTGGCCTTTGAACTCTTCTCACACATGTGTGGCTATGCATGATGTTGTTCCACAAATCTTTAAATTATTTTGTTTGTATATGTAGTATATTTTAATCATATTTACAGCTTCTTTACCCTCTCTTGTTCTGCTTCTCTCTCCAATTAGACTCCCTTTTATTTTGCTTCTCTGCCCCCTGCCTTTTATGACCCATTGTGTTTAATTAGAGTTGTTTTCTGGAATACTACTCAGCAATCAAAAAGGAGGAAATCATGAAATTTGCAGGCAAATGGTGGGATCTAGAAAAGATCATTCTGAGTGAAATATCCCAGAAGGAGAAAGACAAACATGGGATATACTCACTTATATAGATCTATAAGATATGATAAACATAATGAAATCTATACACCTAAAAAAGATAATCAATTGAGTGGACATGGGGTAAGATGATCAATCCTCATTTAGAAAGACAGATGGGATGTGCATTGAACGTATGACAGGAGTCTACTGAGCGCATCTGAAAGACTCTAACTAGCAGTGTTTTCAAAGCAAAGACTCATGACCAAACCTTTGGCAGAGTACAGGGAATCATAAGAAAGAAGGGGAGTTAGTCTGATGGGGAAAGGATAGGAGCTCCACAAGGACCAAATATATCTGGGCACAGGGTCTTTTCTGAGACTGACATTCAACCAAGGACCATGTATGGATATAACCTAGAACCTCCACTCAGATGTAGCCTGTGGTAGCTCAGTAACCAATTGGTTTCCCAAAGTGAGGGGAACAAGGACTATTTCTAACAGGAACTCAATGACTGGCTCTTTGGTCTCCCCACCCCCAAAGGGAGGAGCAGTCCTGTTAGGCCACAGAGGAGGGCTTTGCAGCCAGTCCTGAAGATACCTGATAAAACAGGATCAGATGAATGGGGAGGAGGTCCCCCCTATCAGTGGACTTGGAAAGGGGCACGATGGAGATGAGGGAGGGAGGGAGGGACTGGGAGGGAATGAGGGATCGGGACATGGCTGGGATACAGAGTTAATAAAATGTAACTGATAAAAATAAATAAATAAATAAATATATATATATATATATATATATATATATATATATAAAATAGAGTTGTTTTCATGAGCACAGATTTGGGGTTATGAACAGAAGCATGGGCAACTTACCAGTGAAAAATATCCCCGTCTCCCAGCAACCATTAACTACTAATAACTTCCCAGGTATAATAGTTAATCAAGAACCCTGCTCCTACCCATGATAAAATGTTGATGGGCCCAATCTTGTGTAGGTAACCACAGCTGTTATCAGTTCATGAGTGCCATAGCATGTCCTGTCTGAAAGACAGCCATCCATAGCACTTCTTCCTATCCCTTCTTCCGTGATGTTCCTTGAGGCAGAGAGATGATACAGATGTACTGTTTAGGGCTGAGCACTCAACAGTCACTTGAGTGATTTACAGGTTTCTGCAGTAACAGTCATCCACAGCAAAACAAGGCTTCTTTAACTAAGGCTGGAATGGCACTATTCTTTGGGAATAAATATAAATACTTAGACGGTAATACTTAGGAAAATAAACATGTCTGTTTAGTCAAACAACTTAAGTACCTTTCCCAACGGGCATGTAACCATCCAATTGTAGTCAGAGGCCACAGTCCATTATAACTGTTGATGCTTTTCTCCTCCAGCAGCCTGCATAGCATCATTTGGCACTAGGAATATTAGAGGGAAGGAAGCTTCCAGCTTAATTCCAGCTTGGTTTCCCTATGACTTGGAACTGAAATTTGAAACGTCTTCAGTGATAAGTTGTTACAGGATAGTTCTGGTAAACAAATAAGAACACAGCCACAGTTCTCTTAAGCATATTGATTTTTAAAAACTTTTCTGCTCTCAGACTGAATAGTTAATAAAATCACTCATGTAGAATAGTTACAAAAATATTGCTTTTTGTTATATATAAATTGAAAGATTGTTTAAAGGCTGTTTAAGTATGCCATTCAGCTTAAGCTAAGTCCACATGGTACAGTTTGAAAAGTGCATGGTATAATGAATACTGGCTCTCAATTTTCTTTCCCAAAAGTAGCACAAATCCTTTACCTTTGTATTTTGTACTAAATAAGTCCTAGCAGCTTTCTGTAAGTAGGCAAGAAGCCGCTCTTTCAAAATGCTCAATGTGAAACAATCTTCCAGTTACCCTCTGTCCCCACCCCCTGTCTTCATCAGCTCTTTGGCATTCATCTTAAAATTAATGTCTGTTTCATTGCTTTGAGCTTGGGGTTGAAACCACAAGTTCAAATGTCAGCTCTTATTAGTTTAAGAATGTTCTCAGGGCTTGGTTTGGTTTGGTTTTTGGTTTGTTTGTTTGCTTTTTGGTTTTTTCGAGACAGGGTTTCTCTGTTTAGCCCTGGCTGCCCTGGACTTGCCCTGTAGACCAAGCTGGCCTCAAACTCAGTGATCTGCCCGCCTCTGCCTTCCTGAGTGCTGGTATTAAAAGTGTGCACCATCATGCCCGGCTTCTCAATATTTAAGTTACATATTTTCTCTGGAAAAGCGGAGATAATAAAGTTTGTCTTTAAGATTACAGATGGTTGAAATACTGTATATAGAATGTTTCTGGACATTTTTATACATGTAAATGATTAGCATTATTTTCATACCATCAAGCCACCCTTTATGAACTTCCAGCTTCAACTTCCATGACTGTCTTCCAACCGTCTGTTATTATAGACTATTAACTTATTATAGCCATAAAAAGTTTTCACCAGAAAGCTCATTTTTGTCACTGTGATTTAAAAAATGTGTTCATGTGCTTGAAGGTAGAGTAGAAATGTTTCTATGAAGTTTTTGTGATTTAGAAGTCATTGAGAAACTAAGATTTATGTAAATATGATTTAAAATGTTATACCTCACTCATCTCTAATAAGTAAAAAAAGAATTTATATAAAGAAAAATAGATATTTCACTTTAAGGTAGGTAACATTGAAAGGCACTTGACAATCCAACAACAATTTGAAATATTTTTGTCTTTAATAAAAGCTAGAGATGTCACTAACTGATCTTTGAGCTGAAAATTAGAAAAGTAAATGACTTGGGAAGATTAACCTGACTGCCTGAAATTACTGGCAGAAATCACCCTGTTTATCTACAAATCCCCAAAAGGCTAAGAAATTAGACTACTAACACCAGAATACTATCTTCACACAGTAAAATAAGGGCTATGGATTCCTTGAAAACAATCTAAATAAAGAGTAAGGATCCCTTTCTATTTTGCAAGATACAGGAACTCTATTACGTGATTGGACCTGAGGGATTGGAGGCTCAAAGAAGCAGGAAGGTGGGGTGGGATGAAATGCTGAAGCTGAGACAGTCATGGTTCCGCATGCACCGCTGTTCTTTGGCTTCTGTCTTTCCTATTTAGAATTGAGAGCTCCTTACTAGAGCAACCAAACCGTGGTAGAAAAGCTATTTATGAGATAGTAGTATTTGAGGACCACAGCAAAAAAGGCAGCTGGCTGTAATGCTGAAGCCTGCCAGTTGGCAAGCCCAAATATACACACGGGTTTCCTGTAACTTTTTAGTGTTGACATTTTAAGCATAAAGAACAAAGATTATTAGCTATTTAAGGAAAGTTTCCAGTGTAGGAGACTTGACAATAGAAAAGAGTGTATGGGGTGACTTAAAGAAAGAAGACAAAAAACATTTGAAAGAAATGATAGTTTAGTACTTCAGACAGATAATTGCCTAAAAAAAGTTTGGGGGAGAAAAATACAGAAGAAATAAATCCCACAAAAGCTTTGAAATTGAAATAGTTGAGGAGCCATGTGTATAGTTATAGAAAAAGGCACGAATAAGAAAGAAAAACAGAAAATAGGTTAGTGTGAAATTCATTATCTAACTTAACAAGAGTTTAAGAAAAAGATTACAGGCTATCACAAACTGTTGTGGGTATTAATATTTACTGTTGATATATCTTTTAGTTAAGCAGCGGTTAGCCTAAACCAGCTGTATACCTAAATCACCACACAGAGACTAGGATTAACCTTGAGCACAATGCTGGGCAATACCTAAACCTAAACCTCCTAGCCCGTTTAGTTTCTTAGCATTCAAATTTCACCCATTATACTTGCTTTTAGTCATATCTTATCTCTCCTCATGGTTCCAAGTTCTCTACTCCTCTCTTCTCTCCCCCTGGACCAGGATGCCCCACCCTATTCTCCACCTTGCACAGCACTGGCTGGTTGTTTTATTGACAACACAGAGAACAAATGATGGCATGTTTACACAACCTCGAGACAGGTGATGCCTGGAATAAGCATCACAATGCAATGTCCCGATGAAACCAGATAGTGGGGGAGAGAAGTCAGCATGTGAACGAGCAAGGGTAAATTGTATACATTCCACAAGAACTTTATACCAACAACAGACCCATTAACTTATTAAGGAAACAAAATGTTTCCCAGACCTACACAAAGATTGAACAAGTGCTCAGCACAGTGATGTAGGTTCATGTGCTTTTGGAAATCCTATTATTTTGAAAGTTTAGAGCCTAATGAAAAAGCGACAGACGTAAAAACCTGTGAATAAAAATGTCACTGAGAGTGAGAGACATGCACCAGGCCCCACACTCTTTCCCAGCACACGCACACACACACTCACACAAGCATGTTTTAAAAACATTGTACCCTAGAAGAGGAGGTATCATTTTCTTCAGTGGTGTAGCCATCGATAAATTTATGTGTTCCAATAAATAAGCTCTACCTTATGTACATGCGAGCAACCATAGCTAAACTGGGGGTGGGGGTAGGGAGTGATGTCATAGATCAGAGTGGGAAGAGACTTGGGAGGACGAAGCTCCCTTTTCAGTGGAAGGGAAGGTGTTCAGACTATAATGCGTTGGTTTTGAAATCCCAGTTACCAATAATGAATCAGTGTTGCATTAAAGAGAGAAATGAAAAGCACTTCCTGGAATCTTTTAACTAGAAGCAGGTCCAGGCTTACATCCCCTCTGTTCCCTTTATGATCTGAATCTGTGCCTGCTTGAGGGCTGTCTTTTGGACCTGTTTGTCCCTATGTCTGTGTGTATCTGTCCCAATGTGTGCCTGTCTGATATATGAGCTATGTGTATGAGTGTGTGGTGTCTGTCTGTCTGAGTGGTGTGACTGTCTGTCCCTAATAAAGGGCTTTGCTCTATGTTAAACAGCATAGAAAACATCACATGGAGAAGGAGTGGGATACTTGACAGAAATCTTTAACAGAGTTTTACAAGGCATTAAATCGCTGGCTCCAACTGATCCCTACTGACCAGATAGCAAACACCCAGTAACCATAAATGGTTGCTTTCAACCTTTATGGTAAGTTTTAGGAAGTTGCTTTCAACCTCTGTCTGCTGCTTTTAGCAAAGATATACCTGCATTATCTGGGTCAAGGGCATTGAACAGTATATAACTTAAGATTATAGCTATGCAATAGCTTAGGTTATAAAGGTTGACTATGTGGCAAATCCAAGGCAAGTAAGATTGATTGATTAGTTGTTCTCTTAAAAGCAGATTAAACAAACAGGCTGAGTACACAGTAGGCTAGCAGTCTTAAGTCTTAGAAACTTCAAGATATATTGCTAACTTAGGCTGTGAGGTCCAGCAGAAGTTCCAGTCTTTTAGAGTGTAAGAGATATTTTCAGAATATTACATCACCATGACAAGAAGGGATGTGAAAAAGGGTAATAGTTCGAAATAACCAAATTTTAATTTAGACACACATGAAATTGTCAAAGACAATAATGTACCTAGACACAGTAACATAACATTGTAATACCAGCATTTTGAGAGGTGGAGGCAGGAGAATCACAGATTTGAAGCTGTGATACTATCTCAGCACACACAAATACATCATCTCTCCATCTCTGTCTCGCTCTCGGTCACACACCCACCCATACACCCTCTCACACATACACATACTCTGGGGGAGGGCTTTTAAGATACAAAGGGAAATATATTGCTTTGAGCATGTGTAACGTAGTTTTTCTCACATGCGAGAGAAAAATAACGCTCACCCCCCTCACCCAGCTTATCAGCGTCATCCTTTTCACAGCACATAGTTTTAAAGTTTTAACCCAGGGCTTTCTCTAAGGTTGGCTTGTTGGCGGACTCTTCAGAGACTACTTCCTTTTCACTACTTACTTGTTTCACAAATCTGCCAACACTATTTGAATTTTAAATATTACTTTGAAAACCAACATTAGCTTTAAAACCACTTAGACTTGGAGAATGCCCTAGGACAATAACCCCAGAGTGCATGATTACCACTTCAGGTGTGACTCTGGTAAATTAAGCACTCATCCCTTTAAAGATTGTTCTGTTAACCAAACTATTAGCTGTACACAAACCTTAATGGTTAACTATCAACTAGCTTAGTCTGTCTTACATAGAAAAATCAAATATTCCTGGTCATCGAAATAGCAAGATGATGATACCATCAAGCTTAAATATGGGGTGGGGATGGAGAAAAAAAAAAAGAACTCTATAACCAAAAAGTGAGCAAAACAGGTTTCTGTACAGCAAAGTAATTTTCACAAAAACTAGAAACCTCAAAAGCTATTGATCTCCTTTAACTCTTTGCATTTAACTGTGGGAGCATTAAATTAAGTTGCAAGATTGTGGATGATTAAAAAGAGAAATGATGTTAGCGGGGCAGTGTTGACAAGATTAATAGCTGCCACAAAAGATACTGTGTTGGTTTTATGTCAGCTTGACACAAACTGAAGTCGTTTTGGAAGAGGGAATCTGAGTTGAGAAAATGCTGCCATAAGACTGACATGTAGGCAAGTCTATATAGAGCATTTTCTTGCTCAATGGTTGAGTGGAAGAGTCCAGGCCATTGTGGGTGATATATGAGAAGATAGGCTGGGCAAAACCTGAGCAAGCCAAGCCAATAAGCAGCATCCTTCATGGTCACTTGATTTTTTCCCCTCCCCTCTTCCTCTCTCCCTCCTTGTGCTTTTGACCCTCAGTCCCTAACATAAGTCACATTAGTCAAGCTTACTTACCTCTAATTGGTATCCACTGTGATAGAATTCAAGTTTGATTTTCATTTTTGAATCTATAGGATAAACACCTAGTCTGTAAGTTTGGTTATTAAATTATGTTTAATTTGAGTGTATATTAGGTACAGAGTAGAGTCAAATTTAATATCTTTGTCTTAACCTTGTGCTAATTCTCTTAGAGGAAGTCCACAAATGAAGGGGATACCGCATTTTAAAGAAGAACATTGTGCCCCAGCGTTAAATTTAGAAATGAAGAAAATCCTGGATTTGCAAGCACCCATCATGAGGTGAATAATTGGTTAATCAAAAATACTCTTCCAATTCAAGTGATGTGTAATGCATGTGATATATGCTTGATATTCCTTACTAACCATATTAATAAAATTCTTTAGAACTCAGTCAGTATCCTAAATTGAAAAATACTTGTTTGAGAAATGTGAAACTTTTTATATGATCTGTGGAGCCAATGATGGGATAGTCTATTTCAAAACATATCTATAGTGTGATCATGTGTTTTTTTAATATGTACTTATAACCAAGGATGATATTCAGCATATTTTAATACAGCATGAAAAGTCCTAATTTGTTGGGCCGACATTTGTATTGAAAATTAAGAGTAGTAGTTGGGTAGCTTGGGACAAGGCTCACTTTTCAACATTTGGAGACATGTATTTGTTACTTTAACAACTGTCATTAGCTGTTGTTTAACAAGTTTGTTTACTTTTAATTGAATGAGGTAAATGGTGTGTCCTGTCTTAATAGATTTGCATGTGCCCACTCATGCATGAGTGTGAGTGTTTCTCTGCGTAGCCTTGGCTGTTCAGGAACTCACTCTGTAGACCAGGCTGACCTCAAACTCACAAGCGTTTGCCTGCCTCTGCCTCCTGAGTGCTGGAATCAAAGGTTTACACTATCCCCACCGCCTCCGTCATACTATTTTGAGATGGGGTTAATCACAACCTGGCGTTCCGTGCTGTGCTTAGAATGGCTAGTCAGCAGACTTGGGAGAGCTGCCTGTGTGTGCTCCCCCACACCCTGCCCTAAGGATACAGGTACATGCTACCACACTGGCTTTTTATATGGGAACTAGGAGTCCAGAATCTGCTCTTGGGGCAGAGAGCATTGCAGAGAGAGAGGGACAGACTGACAATGGCATGACCCTGGCTTTACTCAGGTGGTTTTTCCAAACCTGGGAGGAGGCAGGAATCACCAACTAAACTATCTTCTCAGCCTTCATACAGGTTGTTTTTTCTCATTATTATCACCATTATTTTAAATGATTTTCTGCTAATCCAACATTGGGATTGTGTAATAGTCCATTTATGTTGATGGATTTTTCTTTTTCTTCTAGTTCTCATTTTCCTGTCTATGTCTGATCAGTTGTTGTTGCAGCTTTATTTAGTATAATGTAGAGATTAGGAGCTCTATTAATTTTCAAGTGTTTAGTCGCTGCTGTGGCCACTGTTAATCAGAATGAACAGGTAAAGAGTCTGCTTTTGAAAACCTCCTTAGAGAACGGTAGAGGATGGTTACATGAACATTCTGTGGGTTCAGTTTGTCATCCTCTGTTTAGTTACAGCTATTATTTTTCCTCTTTTATGTTATCAGTCACACCACAATGATTTCCTTATTTTTTAATTTGTTGTCTTAATATTTGTATTTTTAACCTAGATTAAATCATAATAGTGTTGTAGACAGGCAGTGTTCTGTAAGTATTTAATGCTATGCTTTGCTATACAAAACATTTTTCTCTCGTCATTTTGTTTTGTTTTTGCTATTTTGTTTTAGAAGACAATGTCTAATTCCTGACCAGCCTAGAAATTACACTGTGTAAACCAGGCTAACTTCAAACTTAAAGTCTTAAGTCCTCCTATCTTACAGATGTTTGACCTTGCTTGCGGGAGTGGCCTGTCCCCCACTCCCCAGACCAGGGTCTTACTATGTAACCCTGGCTGGTCACTTTGTGGACCAGGCTGGCCTTGAACTCACAGAGATCCACCTGCCTCCACCTCCTGCATGCTGAGATTAAAGGTGTGTACCATAACACCTGGCTTGCGAGAGCAGTCTTTGAAAGCAGTTATATATCCAAGTATGCTGTCTTGCAAGTTAATTGACTTGAGTTGCTTGCTTCCCTCCAGTTTGCAGTCTGTGCTAGAGGATCTCCTGGTTGCGACTTCTGATGGACTTCTTCATCTTATTCATTGGGAAGGAATGACAAATGGAAGAAAAGCTATCAATCTTTCTACAGTACCATTTTCAGTAGACCTTCAGTCATCTAGAGGTAGTTACACTTTCTGTATGCGGTCGAACCAGTTGTTTAATATTGGGCATATGGTAACACTGTTGAAATAGATGAAATAATAGCGTCTTATAACCCTACATTATTTGCGTGTTTTTCATCAGTAGGTTCATTCCTTGGCTTTGCAGATGTGCACATTAAAGACATGGAGTACTGTGCCACACTTGATGGATTTGCTGTTGTGTTTAATGATGGTAAAGTTGGATTTATTACACCAGTGTCGAGTAGATTTACTGCCGAGGTATGGATTGTGTACTTTGAATTATTTTATTTTGCATATATTAATTTTGCTTTGTTATTAAATCCTGTGTTCTCTTAATTCACATAATTTTTATTCAAAATATATAGACAGTTGTGGAATTATTGACTTTATCCTGTGGAAAATGACCATTTGCTTCAACCTTCTCTAACCCCAACACATTCATGATCTTTCAATCTTTCCAATAAAGTTATTGTTTTAAAGAGATTATTAACCATTTTTATATATCAGTCAGCATGTAAATTCTGTTAATACCAAACTGTCAATGATTAGTTTTTCCTTTTCTGCAGATTTTTATTTCCACTTCAAGTTAGTAATTATTTTGGTTTGTATGTTTATTTTATGTGTATGTGTATGTATGTGCCTTTGTTTATGGTCACATGTATGTTTGTGTATGTACAGGTTGTGTGTGCGTGTGCGCGCTGTATAAGCCAGAGGTCAACCTAGGCTACCATTCTTCAGTCACTGTAAATCTTGCGTTTTGAAACAGGGTCTCTTGTTGGCATGGAGCCTGCAAAGTAGACCAAACTATCTAGACTGGGAGTCTGTCCTCGCCTCCAGCACTGGGAGTACAAGCACATATAACCAAACCTGGCTTTTTACACAGGTTCTTGGGGTCAAACTCAGGTCCTGAGGCTTGCACAGCAAGCACTTTACCAAATGAGTTGTCACCTAGTCCTACATTAGCTTGTGCGTCATGTACTTACCACTTAACCACAGACTGGCTGCCAGCTGCATTAATGTCGTCTCCATCTTCACATCACTAGATGTTTGTTTACTTTTCTTTAAGAATTTCCTGTGAGAGCTTTCTGGCCTGCTCCAGACCAGACTTCTCCAGACTGGTAGCTTAGTGTAGACCTTTAACTTAGTATTTTCTGGTTTTTCTTCTTCATTGTCACCATCATTGTCATTATCATCCCAAGGAGTCTTTCTTCTCATCTTCTTTTAATTGTGTATTCTTTAATAGCTTTTTTTTTATTTTTTAGACAGTAAATATGTAGCTTTTACTGCTTTGCAGGGACTCAAAATAATATTATTATTCTCTGTTTTTGGTAGATTTTCTAACACAATCTTGACTACAGGGTTTGCTGACTAGGTTATTTCTTTATGGGGGCCTCCCCATCCTTCAGTTCCTTCCTTCCCCCTCTTCTCTTATTCTACTCCTTTGTCTCCCTCTTCCCTTTCTGTCTCTAGTGTTCCTTATAGAGTCCTGTAGTCCCTTTCAGAGGGCCTGTATGCCTGACCACCCCAGTAGTCTGATACTGAGTTCTGGAAGAGCTAAAAACCGTAAGGTTCAAGGTGTGAACTTGGACTTTGCTTTGATACTCAGTGGTTTTCTCAAAGGAAACATGGTTAGCTTTCTGTTGGAGTGGAAGTCAGGTCTTTGTTGGCTGCTCACTTTGGGAATATGGTCGGTGAGGAACCAAGTCTTCTTGAGTAGACTTTGAACCAACTCTACATTCTTTTAGAGACACCCAAATTCCTAGGCCTTTTGTGTGCCTAACAGTGCGAAGTGGGCTACTTCTAAGCATTCTTTACCATTTGTGTGCTTCTCAACTTCTAAAAATTGCTAAGGCTTGCCATTTTGTCTTTGTCTGTACTACTTTATGCTTCTTGAGGGAAATACTTAGATCTGATAGTCTTTGTGAGCGATTCCTTTTGCAGGTGAAACCAAATGATATCTTCTTGTTAAACTGAATCTTTATTGAATGAGAATTATTTGAGCTGCAATAAGTTTGGGGAAACACTTTTTAAGCTTTTAACTTTTTCTTATTGTAGCAGCTTCATGGAGTTTGGCCACAAGATGTTATTGATGGGACTTGTGTAGCTGTAAATAACAAATACCGGCTGATGGCATTTGGTTGTGCAAGGTAATTGTAGAGACTTTGACTCTAAGTTAAACTTAAGATATCTTAACATGCTGTTTGGTGGTGACAAACACCTTTGACCCCAGCACTCGGTAGGCAGAGGCAGGTGAATCTATGTGAGTGAGGCCAGCCCGGTCTACAGACTGAGTTCTAGGACAGCCAGGACTACACAGAGAAACCGTGTCTCGAAAACAAACAAAAGATATCTTAACATATTTAGGGACTTGATTATGCCTGTCATAATTATAAGTCATCTTAATATAAAATATAAAGCTGTTTCATTATTTTGAAACAAAGGTAAAGAACAGAGTTCAGAGGTTGAACATTTTAATTTTTAAAAGTAAGATGTTTTAACTATAAAAAGTTGAGATACAAATAAAAAAAAAGAATAAATAAGTTAAAATTTAGGGTCTGTAAAGACAGGCAATTTGGGAGGACACCATCCTCAGAAACGCTGTCTTCCTTTTCAAGCAGTGTCCCTCACATTCCCTGGCGCTCACTTATCAGGCTGGACTGGCCAGCCAGACCCAGAGATCCACCTGTCTCGACTTCCCTGGCACTGATTACAAATGTGCACCATTGGACCTACCTTTTCACATGGGTTCTGGGATTGAACTCGGCTCTCATGCTTGTGTGGCAAGGACTTTACATGAGTGTGTAATTTTTATTAGTGAATATCCTTAAAGCTTACTATAAAATCATTTTTTTGTTATCATTCATATAATGGAGAGTTTTAAAATAAAATTGAAACCTGCACATCGTGACACGTTTGTAATTGTAGCAGTCATGAGGCTCAGACAAGAGGATCATGATGTTGAGGTTATTGGCTATAGCCTAGGCTGCATAGTGAAGTTTAGACTAGTCCAGAGTGCACAAAAGAAGGGATGTTTATGTTCACGCATTTGATTTGTTCATATTTTATTTAGAATTTTTAAGTGTGTGGTCATGAGTATGTTTTTCCTGTGTTTCCCATTTTATTTGTCTCCTAAAGCAAGTTGAATGTCTAGAATATTTAGAAAGGAAGTGGCCAGACTTAGCTGAGCACTTGTTTGCCCTGATGAGGTGACTAATTACTTACAAAATGGCTTTCTACTTTGTACACCTTTCATTAGAACATGATAGTGCCTTTTCTATTTACTTTTGTCATTTTTCGCTGTGTTGTTTGTTTTCACAGTGGTTCTGTGCAAGTTTATACGATAGATAATACTACTGGAGCCATGCTGCTGTCTCATAAGTTAGAACTTACAGCAAAACAGTATCCTGGTGAGTATCTGTAGTGTCTCTCTTGGTCTGTAAGGTTAAATTCCAGCACTGCCACCCCTGCAGCGGATGGCTGAAACCATAGGTAATACTGAGCTCTGTTTACTGTTTGTCCCTTACACGTAAAGGTCTGTAGTAAAGTTTTACTTATAAATTAGGCATAAGAGGAGAAACCCTGTATATTAGTTACTTTTTCCATTGCTGTGAAAAATACCTAACAAAAACAACTTAAGAAAGGAAGGCTTTGGAAAGATAGCTTAGCAGTTGAGAGCACTGCTGTTCTTCCAGAGCACACACATGGCAGCTCACCACCATCTGTAATTCCAGTTCCAGGAGAAAATGCTGTTTTGGTTTCTATGGGCACCAGGCATCAAAGTGATCCATAGGCATGCAGGCAGGCAAAACACCCATACACAGAAAATATTTTTGAAAAAAGAAAGGAAGTGTTTGCTTTGGCTTACAATTTAAGGAGGTATAGCCTGTCATGATAAGGAAAGCATGGTAACAGGAACAAGAGACAGCTGGCTGTACCATGTCTGTTGTCAGGAAACAGAAATATGCATTCTGGTACCCAGCTTACTTTCACATTTTTATTCAGTCTGGCACTCAGCTGCTCGAATGGGTTGCCCACTATCCTCAAGGAGGCCTTTTTGGAAACACTCTCACATACACCCAGAGGTGTGTTCCTGTGGTGATTGTAAATCCAGTCAGTCTGACAATGAAAGATGAATCTCCCTTTTATTTGATAATCACACATGCATGTATTGAACTATCACTGTGTTTTATAAACAATTAAAATAACCTTTTAAAATAAGTGATAATAGAATTGAACAATTGTAACTAAATTGGGCCCTTTCTCTCAAAAATTGGGGGGAGTTTGTAGGTTCTTGGCTATGTCTATTGCACCCAGTAGCAAGCCCTCAGGTGACACAGTGCCAGAGGTAACGTACGATTATATGTCATGGCTTCTTCTAGAAGACTTTTTATAGGTGATGTCCCTTTCTCGCACCTCAAGTTCTTCAATTCTGTAAGAATCTTGGCAGCCTCTTCTCTATCGGCAGATGTAGCATCTCTCTCTCTCTCTTGTATACACACAAACATATATATTAGTTTTTCACTGCAAACCCATTTTCAATTCTCTGTCAGTATGGGGTGGATGGTGACATACCTAAGAATGACTCATGTTTTGGAGAGCGGAGCCTGCTAAGCTCTTCTTGTAGGCTTGATATTTCCTGGTGTGACATGTCAATCTATATTTTCTGCTCATATCATAAACCCACAGGCTTATGCCCTGTTTTAATAGTGCATTTATTACATACTAGAGTCAAAAATTTTTGCAATTTGGGGTAATACAGCAAAACCAGGACAAGTTTCTTTTTCATCATTTTCACATGGGAAGATTTTATTTTTGAAAGACAAAGTTTTTTCACACATTAGCTCAGGCTGTCTGAAACTCACTGCAGAGCCCAGGTTGGCCTTGAGGTTATTGTGGTCATCCTGCCTCAGCCTCCCAAGGGAAACTTGTTCTTAGCAAGTCAGCATACAGTTGTTTTTTTTTAAAGACCCTTTATCTTTTCAGTTATAACAGCTTTTCCATACTCTTTTTGTCTATTTGAACTGCTAGCATCCCCCTTGTGCTTTGCGGCCATTAAGAAAAATAAGGGTTACTTGATCACAAGCTCTGCTATACTGAAACAATTTATCTAATTAAATTTTTTTACTTCTTGAATTTTTTCATTCAACTTTGAGGCAACAATTAATCTTGGGCAGTTGTTAAATGTGAAAAATAAAAGTGCAGATAAGGGAGGCCACTGTACTGGTAATGCTGTGCTTACAAAGCTATCTGTAAATTAAGTAATGCATGCTCTGAGTAAACACTGTTAAGACATAGATGATAAGAATCTGACCCATTTCTGTGTAATTAAAGAGGCACCTGGACTATCACTTCATCTCTTTTGGATCCTCAGTTTAGTGTTAGCCTTTATTTTTCTTGTCTAAATCTTTCTGTAATCTTTACTTGATTTTAGTTTATTCTCTCAAATACTTGAGTACCAACTGCATGTTAGAAAGTGTTCTGAACGCTAGATGCATAGTAATAGACAAAACTCAACATTCTTGATGAACCCTAGTGACTCTGCTAGTTACAAGATTAAATCGACACTCAGTGTCAGGGGAAATGTTTTTGCCTTAAACTAAAAGAAAAAAAATGTACTATGACTATAGGATCTATTTTCTGAAATAGCAAGATATCTCTTATTCACCTTTATTTGACTTTTACTTCATGATTATAAAATAGCCTCTGAGTTCCAACCTTTACTTTTTTTCATTTGCATCAAGAAGAAAGCAAACAAGGCACATCCTGATTGTTGTCTTTAAAGCAGGAAAGCTGAAGGTCTTCCAGAATTTTCTTTATCTACTCCAACCTTCCACTTCTATCTGATTAGCTTTTTGGCAGAAATGGGCAAGGAAAAAGGATGCCATTGGGTATTGGATTCTATCTCCAGGAGTATCTCAACATGTGAGGCATATGAAGAACTACCAAATCCCCGCTATGCTTCCTTGGTTTACTCTGTGGTTGTTATGCAGGCTATGCCAAAAAATTTGTTTGTTGGGTTATTGTCCAACCTACTTAGTGGCTATCTCTGTCCTAGCAATTTAGTAGCATTTTGTAAAAAGTGCCCATATGTAGAATATTTTTTAAAATTCTATTTCAAGCATTTTTATGCTATTGAAATGGGTACACTTACTGGACTGGAAATAACCACCCACATTTCTGGTTTTAAATTGCTTTTTTCTGGTTGAGGGTGTTGCTCAGTTGGTAGAGTGCTGGCCTAGGCTTCTGTTGTCTGTCAGCACTGCTTGAAAGTGACACTTGCAGGGTATGAAGATTCAACTCTTTCACCTATTCTGGAAAATTCATGGTCATTATCTCTGAGAACTGTCTTTCTTATAGTCTTTTTTCTTTAATTTTTTATGCTAGCTTCAAATTTTTTATTTCTCTAGACTGATTTCTAATATTTGTTTGTTTTATTTTGCTGTCTGTCTCTAGAATCTCTCATGTTCTCTTCAGTTATGTTTAATGTTCTGCATAGTCTGACCATTGAGTTTTAGATGTAGTCGCCATGTTTTTGTTTCTGAAGTGTGTGCATTCTGCCGCTCAGTCTTCTCCTGTGTAATGTTGGGTCTGTGTGGAGCTCAAGGTTGATATGTCTTCCTCAGTCACAGAATTTCTCAAAGAACCTGGAGCTTGCCCTGGTCAGCTGACTGAGACCTAGAAACCCCAGCTATCTTCCTATCTCTGCCTCCCTGCTACTGGGATGGCAGATACATGGCAGCATGTATCTGGCAGCATGATATATGGCAGCATGCCTGGCATCTATGTGGGTTCTGTGGAGCAAAGTTAGGTCTTACTGCTTACACAGTGAGCATTGTCTAATCTGAGCCATCTCCTAGCTTCCTCCTCTTACTTCATTTATTATTGAGGGGGAGGGAAAACACCTGTCACAGCTTTTCGAGGGCAGAGGACAACCTGAGAGAGTTGGTTCTCTCCCTCACCCTGGGTTCTAAGAATCATGCTCAGTTCCTTGGACCTGACGTCATAAGCACTTTTTCCCACCAAAGTGTCTCACCAACCCCTTTATTTCTTTAGCTATAAAAAAGAATGCTTGTTTTATATTCTGTCTCCATTAATCTTAGTATTCAAAGACTGAATCTGCCTCTGCTTTGACTTCTTAGGATTTATTTGTTTATGTATGTATTTTAGCATTTTTGACTGAGAGCTGTTTCCTGACAGTTCAGTGTTTGGATGCTTTAGGACTTGGATTGCCTTGTATTTTTTTTCAGAGATCACTTGGGTTACTACACTGTTCTGGAACCCTTTACATTGTTTTCTCTCTATAGGTGTTTATTTTTTTTAACTACATTAATTACAGAAGTTATAAATCAGGGTAAGGACTGAGTTTATGTGTAACTGAGGACTGTCACAGGACTGTTGTCTCTGTTCTGTATAGTGGATGAATCATGAAAAATGTCCCCTTGTCTACACGGTAGTTTCTCTCTCACTTGTCTTTGTACCCTGGATGCAGCCTTTATAATCTCAGCACTACCTGGTATCCTTACTAGACTTCCTGGTGTGTGCGAGCTCTGAACTTCATCTCCTGACCCTCACATGCTGTGTGAGTCACCAGTAATGATAAAGATTCTCAGAGTTTAGCATATGAATTCAGAGGGAAAGTACTTTGTCCCAGCATTTTAGGACGTTCAGAATCATAGTTGTTTGAGTAGGAAGAATCATGTAGGATATCATTTGATGAACCACAGAGACAGGTATTTGCTCCCAGCATTCTTTTTATCATGCTCAATGTGTAAAATGTTTGCTGCAATCTTATCCCCATTTTACAGAAGGTGGTTCATATAAAACAAAAACGTTGAGGATTACACAGTGGTAAGTATTCAACCAAATCACAGCAAAGCCAACCTTCACTTCCCATGATTCACCTGAGGTGTTCAGGTTAGATCAGGCCAGGACTAGTGATGGCCTCATTTTCAGTATCCTCCATCAACAGAATTCATCTTAGTTAAAATCAAATAGTTCATGTTGTTCTGCTTGTTTGGATTTGAACACATATCTTGTTTAAAAAAAAAGTACTCAGTATTTTTGCCCCATCTCTTTAACCCTTCTTTTTGTATTTTCACAGACATTTGGAACAAAACAGGAGCTGTTAAGCTGATCAGATGGTCTCCTGACAACAGTGCGGTCATAGTAACCTGGGAATATGGAGGTCTGTCTCTGTGGAGTGTGTTTGGAGCCCAGCTGATTTGTACACTTGGAGGAGACTTTGCGTGAGTGGAAAAAGAGAGAGAGAGAGAAACTTTAGATAAAGAACCCCTAGATTCCCTGACAGCTCATATATTCAGAAATGTGGTTTCTAGAACTACGTTGTTTTTTTTAAATTAAAACAGTTGTTTCACTCTTAAATTTTTAATAGTACAAAACAGCACACATTTCACTTATGTGCGCATCCATGCGCTTTGCCCATGTTGCCCCTTCTTTTCACCAGGTAGCCCCTCCTGCCGTCATGTCACATGTCATATGTTTGTATTTAAATCTAGGCTGCACACAGGATAGAAAACATGCAGTACTTACCTGTCGTTCCTTAGGCCCCCCATTTCCTCATCTCCTCTCAGGACCATCATTCTCCTTCCTAGCTCCTCTCCCTGACGTGTCCTATGTAGAGGTTCTGCACAGGAGAGAAAGTGGGATAGAAACTGGTGTCTGCCCGAGTTTGGTATATTTCACTTTACGTGGTCTCTAGTTCCATCTGTTCTAATTTAACTCTTGTACCAAAACAGTTTGTACAGCTCAGATTTAAATTATTGAGAATTTATTGATTCTTTAAACATTGACGCTACTAACACTAACAGTGGATTTAGTATTACTGATCCCAAACACTTCTTCTTTGAGCCTCATGTTAGATTTAAGGCGGACTGCTGGACTTGGTAGCACACACCTTCAATCCCAGCATTCTGTATGCAGAATCAGGGGCTTTCCATGAGTTTGAGGCCAGCCTGGGTCTCAAAGTAAGACCCTGTCCCAAAAATAGAACTATGAAAAAAGCCAACAGTGAAAGTAACTGCTCCTTTAAAATAGAAATATGTAATAATGCAGAGGCATTTCAATTGTATGTACTATTGTATATTTCTGTTTTAAAAGAACAAAGTCAGTTTGATTTTTTTTTAAGTGGTATGTGTATTGTAAGTAATTGGAAAATGATCAAGTTTCTGTTCTTTTTTAGTTACAGGTCAGATGGTACCAAAAAAGATCCTCTTAAGATAAACTCTATGGTAAGTTCTGTCTGTTTAAGCTCAGGGCCTTTCCTTTTTTCTCACATGGCCATAAACTCAGAAAGCAGTTTTGTGTCAGCAAAGTTTTTTTTTTTCGTATATCGTTCATTTCTGGTGAAGTTCATTTATTTGTGTGTTTAAGATGGGGTTTCTTAAATGTAACTGATAAGAAAAAAATTAAATTAAATTAAAAAAAAAAAGATGGGGTTTCTTGCTGTGTAATGAAGGCTGGCCTCAAACTATATAGACCAGGCTAGATGTGACCTAAGAGTCCTCTTGCACTTGCATTTGCAGTGACTGTCTCTCAAAAAGTAAGGTAGACAGCTTCTGAAGAATGATGACTTCTAGCGCACTTGCACACACGCACACACAAGCTTGCACGTTTGTTTACACACATACATACCTTCCCATACCTTGAATATGCACACAAAAATATGTTTTTGATATAATAACATTTCTGTAACTACTATCCAGTGCCTTTGAATGGCATGTGTCAGCCATTATTATCAGGTTCACTAAGTTTGTATTTCAGTCACAAACTAAAGATCCAAGCAGTTAGTTAGCTCCAGGATCAGAGAAAACCTGTCTCAAAGGAATGTAGAGAGAACAATAGAATAGGGCATCAAAGTCTTGCTCTTGATTACACATGTACTCGTGCACACACAGGAACACACACACATGAAGTAAAAAGTTATTTAGCTTTTAACAATTTGCAGCAGTCTCTGAACCTCACTCCCCATTTTCTTGGCTTACATATTAGAATTTACTAGTTTCAGAACTACTGTGATGGTATCTAGTTACAAAATGTTAATAATAATTGGGCTTGGAGAAATATATTTAAATCTTTTCGGTGCACATTCCACAGCTGAAGAAGTCTCTCTCTAGAGAAACTAGACACCTTGGCCAAGACAGTGTATCAAACGGTCACGCTGGGATGAAAACACCAGTGTCACGGCCGCCAGCGCAGTGCGCTTTGCTGTGCACAAAGCGGCGTCTGCTGTAGATGATTTTTCACTGTGCTTCTAGTCGCGTTCAGAGTTGTCCTCTGTGAGAAATGTCTGTGTACTTGAAAAGCAGTAAAGTGCGTTGAGATGTTACAGAAGGGTCTTTAGGATTGCAAACCTGAAATTGAAGCTGTCTTAACATCCTAAGTAGAGGGCAGCGGTGGTGGTTTCCTCTGGAGACAGTTAAGTTGTACTGGATGGCAAGAATCATTGGGGTTGGTTGGTTGATTTGTTTTTTGACTGTTTTGTGTGTCTGTGTGCGTGATGTATGTGTGTGAGCATGCTACCATGTGGATGTCAGAGGACTACTTTATGGAGTTGGTTCTCTCCACCATTACGTGACCTCTGGGGATCAAACTCGGGTCCTCATACCTTCACAGCAAGTGCCTTGACCTGCTGATTCTGGTGTGATTCTCCTCTCCGTTATTTGTCATGCTTGCGCCAGCATTCAGAAGACAGTTGTGCCATTGGTTGTTTCATGTATTCACTGTTTTCACTATTTAACTTAGGTTATAAAAGGAATAAAAATAACTTTTTGTTGCTTTGACTTTTTTTCCTCTTTCTTCAAGAGCTGGGGTGCAGAAGGCTATCACTTATGGGTAATCAGCGGCTTTGGTTCTCAGCACACTGAAATTGAGGCTAACATCAGGAGTATAGTTAAACAGCCCAGCATTTTGCTATTTCAGTTTATCAAGAGTGTACTCACTGTAAACCCTTGTATGGTAAGTAATTAAAACTATGGAATTTGTTTGTTTGTTTTAGTACCTCTTATAGCAGAATTTTAGACCCTTTTCTGTGAGCCTCAGATTTGAACATACTTCTAAAATTATCCACTGTACTTTCTTTGTGTATTTTCTGTGATTCGTGTGTTTCTATAAAATTTATATTAAAGTCTTATTTCTGAACATGTTTTGGACTTTTTTGGTGTTTTATTCTTCTACAAAAAAATAGTTCTGTAAGCAGTTTGAAAGAAGCCATAATTACGTGTAAAATAACTTGAATACGTTAGTCTTCATCTGGGTAAGAGTTTCCAACGGGTGTTCATTTAGACACTACTTAGAAATATTACTAGAGGCTACACAGGATTTTTAAAAAAGCTCTAGGTGGTTGAGGGGATGGCTTAGTCAGTAGATTATTTGTTTCCCGAGCATGAGGACCTGAGTTTAATCCCCAGCACCCATGGCAAAGGTCTGAGCATGATAATGTGTGCCTGGAATATTGTCTCTGGGAAGGTGGGAACAGGAGTCACCAAGCTCCAGGTTCACTGATTTACCCTGCCTTAAATACACACAGAGAGAGAGAGAGAGAGAGAGAGAGAGAGAGAGAGAGAGAGAGAGAGACGGAGAGGGAGAGGGAGAGGGAGGGAGAGAGAGAGAGAGAGAGAGAGAACAAGAATTCTGAGGCCGGGAGAGAGAGAGAGAGAGAGGGAGAGGGAGAGAGAGAGAGAGAGAACAAGAATTCTGAGGCCAGGCATGGTGGTGGCACCCACTTATAGTCCCAGTGCTTGGGAGCTGAAACAAGAGGATCGCAATGATTGTGTATTTTAATGTGCTTCAGTTATGTGCTATGAGTGCATGTCTTGGTACCTATCATCAATGGCTTTTAAACACTATGTGATATAACAAGTTATTTAAAATGTATAATATACTGAGAATTAATGTGAAAATAACCCAGATCTCGGGACTCCACTACAGTTGAAGATTCAGAATCTCCAGAAAAATATAGTATACTTCCTGCTCTTCCCCATTCCAGATAACTTTAAAGCATCCTTTTGTGCTTTAAAGCTGGGGAGATGGTTCAGTGAGTGGATAAGTGAGGACTGGAGTTTGAATCCCCAGAACCCACATAGAAGTCCGGTAGGCGTGGCAGCCATCTGTAATTCCAGCAGGAAAGAGGTAGGGTGAGGGTTCCAGAGCAAGATAGCTAATCCACCTAGCCAGAGTAGCAGTCACCAGGTTCGGCAGGAGACCTTGCTTTAGTATGTAAGGTGGAGAAAAGCCAATGAGGAAGAGATCTGACATCACCCTTCATTCACCACATACACATGCAAACACACATCCATACATGCACAGCACACACAAGTATACAAAAACGTGTGAAGCACCCTTGATTGTATTTTGGCTAAATGGGAAGGGCTAGGATACCACTGTGTCTGATTCCAATATAAGAATCTTCTCACCATGAGAACACTGGTCCTCTAAAAATGAGGGCATGCTCAGCTAAAAGTAGTCACTGTTGCGTCTGTCCAGATACCCACAGAAACTTGCAGTCAACTGCAAAGCAGTGTGTACTTACTTACACGTACTTTCTTAGGTATAGTTCTCATAGCATCACCATTTAGGGGTGCTGGTGAGAGGTACTATACAAACATTTGAAAGCCTTGGCATTGACAAAACAGTGTACAAAACCTTACTTACGCTAAGAATCACTAAAATATTGACTCTTTTGAACATTATGTCAATTCTGTCTTGTGGAAAAAAAACATTGATACATGTATATATGTTCAGTAATAGAACTAAAAGAGCTTGTTACTTAGTTGCCCCTCCCTAATGATGAGGACTTACTTGTTTTCTGTTTACCCTTCTTTCTCCATCTAGAGTAACCAAGAACAGGTATTGCTTCAGGGAGAAGACCGTTTATACTTGAACTGTGGAGAAGCCTCACAAACCCAGAATCCGAAGTGTTCTTCAGCTCGTGCTGACCGTATGCCCAGGCGCGAGGGAAGCCCATTTGCAGATGGAGGTCTGGAGTCTCCCGGATTAAGCACATTACTTGGCCATCGGCACTGGCATGTTGTACAGGTGCGTGTTCATCTACTGCCTCCTAGTGACTCATTCATTGCTAACGTAGCACTTGGAGCCAGTTTTTAATTACTTTTATTGCCATATCTATCTCAGTGCTTTTTAATTTTTTTCTTTCCATTTAATACAGAGCATATCCTCACCATTAATAGTGTCAAGAACTAGAAGTTTATTTTTCCCTCAATAAAGATAATTTTATTTTACTTTGAGCCTCTGTTTTGCTTAGTCTAGCTCAGTCTATTTGCATAGCCTAAAGTATATCCTTTGGATAGAAAGTGATTTGACTAGTACCTAGTACCACTGATTTTATAGTTTCGGTGGTTAACCCCTTAACAGTGTGTCCAAATTGCAAACTTCTGAACTTTTGAGAAATTATTGCTCATAATTTTATTATTTAATAAGTTTAATTTTTAATTAATTTTTAATTAAATGAAAATGAAAGTGTTTCCAAATTATGGATTCATCCTGATGCCACATTTTAATTAGCAACTTTGACAGATTGACATTTAAAATGGATTAATCCTGAATTCTGACGCCAATTAAGATTAATTTAGTGCAGTAAGTTAAAATTTCTTGAAAGAAATTTGTATGCATAATTTCAAAGTTCTAAATATTTTTCTTCTCCTTTTAGTACCAAAATGTATCCGAGCCTACTAATGGATTAGTTTCTTTTTCTCAGTTTCCTTTTTTTTTGTTTTGTTTTGTTTTCTTTTTTCTTCCCTTTTGAGACAGAGTCTTGCTCTGTACTTGATCTAGAATTCGTGATTCTTTTGTGTCGGCCTCTGGAGTGCTGGGCCACATGTGTACTCCCATACCAGCTTCTTTTTGTCAGTTTCTAGTTCCAGAATTAATTGCCTTCTCTCTGCTTATATCTTACTAGTTTACTTCATCTCTTATATTATTTTTAGTTGTTTTTGAGTGAAGATAGTGAAAGACAGAAAAATGGTCATTCTATGAAGGGTTAAAGGAGAAATAGCTCCTACATTGACTTGTGTGCACTAAAAGAAAATGTATTTAACATACATTTTTAAACTCATGGAATCAAAAGCATTGTACGTACCATTTTATAATTAGTAACATTTTTAAAATATAAAATATAAAACTGCATCAGCTACTTCCTTGACTAAAATTTTCCACTGCTCCCTTCTCTCCTATAGCCATTTCTCTGCTATTTTCATTTCCCCATACTTTGAACTATTCATTCTACACTGACCTAGAATCAATGCCAGTTCTGCCTAGCCAGGTCTGTGTTACCAGAGAGCCAAGTAGAGCAGAGGATCAAAGAAGGTAGGTCTGGAACTAAAAAAATCCATCAGGCTATAACAAAATTGAATTCCCTTCCAGCTCGAACATTCAGTGGTTCTTGTCTATGAAGCATTCCACTAAGCCGCACATAGCACTGGCTGTAGGAATGTAGGCAGCAGCAGGGTGTTATCCGACAGCTGACTGCTCACCTTCCAAGCTGAGCTTGTGAGTGGATTTACCTAGGTCTTTCCATTTCTTTATCCCTCTCTGTTCTTGCAGTTTTAAATAAAGATAAAAGAGTTTTGGTAAAATATTTGTTAAATTATTAATTTACTTATAAAAAATAAGGTTAGAATGCCAAAACTTTATTATGCTTTGGAGCCCTCATAAACCCTAATAAGAAACGAACACTTAAAACTAATACAAATATAAATAAAAATGTCACAGTTGTGCTCCCAAGACGTTTAAATTGTAATAGAAGTTTAATTCCAAATTTCATAGAATTTTTAGAGCTGGAAGGACCTTAGAGGTAATAGAGCCCAACTGGATGTGTACATGAGGAAACTGACGCTCAGCAAGTTTTGAGTTGTCCACCATCACACCAAGGAGTACTGGCCGACACGCCCTTAAAACAACCTGCGTTAAAGTAAAAATCCAGCGTACTTACAATCTAATTACTGAATCATGTAGTTTACTGTTGAACTAAAACTTAGAATTTGCCCTGGTAGCCATCTTTTCAATCTAGAGTTGCCCTGCTCTTTGCTAACACTGGAGCCTAGTAACTGAATGCAGAGTGAGGGTGGTCTTTTTGGGTAGTGTTTATGTAGTGCAAAAACTTTGCCTTCTAAGCTTCATAGTCATAAAGAAGCAGAGGGGCATAGGTTCCACCCCTTCTTGCTCATCCTCCAGTAAGGCTGATTCATGTCTGTGGTTTCTGTTTTGTGTGCTATTAGAGTAATGACCTTCAGCGAATTCCGCTGTGCTTTCTGCCCATCACCTGGAATTCTGCACTGTTTGTTTGTTCAGCCCTTCTGTTCTATATAACTTAACTTCCAGATTAGAAGGTTTTGTTGTTTTTTGTCTCTAGCCAAACCGAATGCATACATACTTGTTAGAAGCAAAGTTACTAGATGGCTAGATATGAAGTCTTTTTAGTTTATATTTTTAGTGTAGTCTTCTCAGTTACAAATTTAGAAAGTACTGGAACACAATGTGAACTTGAAAAACAAAAGCCTTTTAGTTTCTGGCTGTGTTCCTTCATATCTTCAGTGTTTTGTATAGTGTAAACGTTGGTTTCTACAAGGTCTTTATTATCTAGTAGTCTAAGGATATTGATTTTATACTTACCTTGGCTCTAACTATTGAGAAAGAATATCTGCAAATATCAGGCACTTCATTAGGGAAGTCAGCGGTGAATTTTAAAGGCTCTTTTGCTTATAGGTGACTTGCACACATCCCCCTGGTTTTACCAGGTATGGAAGATGTGGTATTTGGCAAAGATCAGATCTGCTGGAACAAGTCCTTTCATCTCACTAGTTATGCAAAACTAGTCTAGGCTGGAGTAGAAGTAATGCACTTAGTTTCTGTTTAGGAGAGCCTGGAAACCCTTTCTAAGGAGGGTCAGAGTCTTCTCTGTACCTTCGCACAGACTTCCAGTGACGTGGCGTAACTCCTGTGCCCTGCCTGGGCTTGTATGGCCCATGCTTCTCCATTGTTCATTAGTTGCCACTTTTCTTCCTATCGTTTCTTTACACAGCATTAAGTATATAGTACAAAGTTCAGATGACACACAGATCAAAAGAGGTGACCCTGGGGAAAAATACACACTTTGTTCTAGTCATAAAATATTCAAATAATGAAAAAGCTCATAATTTTTAACTTATGTTTGGGCTTTGGAGATAAATCATTTGTAATTTGTGGTATTTCATAGACTTTTGAAGGTTAAAAGAATAGGTTGTTTTGTGTTGACTTTTTATTTTTTTCTTCTTTTTGTAGAGATATACATTAGAGTATGGTAATTTGATAAGCTTTTGTTCAGCCTTTAAGTTAGAATCACTTTTATAGTGACATGCTAGCTCACACATCACATTTCGTAGAAATTAGTGAAACATCAAAGTGTGGGGAGTGTAGGATTCTTTGAGGTTTATTCTTTTATCCAGTGTTATTGGCAGTGATCTGCTTACTCTGGTACTCCTTTTACATTCTTTTTTGAGTAACTGAAGCTATTAATTCAGTTGGACTTTTAAGTTCACGTACTGATAACTGCAGTCGAACCCTTTATGAGTTAACTTTATGAGAGTAATGCAAGTGCTTTGGGTGTATTGATCTTACTTGATTCTCTTTTTGTCTTTACACAATTTGATTGTACTTCACATGGCTTTCTGATTTGGGTTTCTTTCTCTATATGTTTTCTTAAGTTAAATTAAAATAAAATTGAACAAATTGAAGCTTTTCTTATTTCAGGAACAGAAGACACTTCCGTTCTGTTTTTCTGTTAATTCACACTCCGCTTCCTCCAACTGCTCGTAAAAGCTTATTAGTAGAGTAGGAGACACAGAAGAGTCTATAGAGCTAACTCTGTCCATGCTAATAACCCACAGAGTTTTCAATCTCTAAGTTTGAAAGTCTCATAGCCCCACTAAAATGACGCAATGAACAAAGATGTTAGACAGAGATCAAGGGAAACTGTTTACCATTGATGCTTTGGATGGAGACTTAGTATCTGTATAATATTAAGGGTTCTTGTGGATCAATAAAGTTGGACAGCCTAATAGAAAAATAGTAGTTTAAGCATATCCATAAAGGCTTGTGGGTTCATTTTTTTTTTTAAAGATTTATTTATTTTATTATGTATACAATGTTCTGCACACCAGAAGAGGGCACCAGATCTTGTAATAGATGGTTGTGAGCCACCATGTGGTTGCTGGGAATTGAACTCAGGACCTCTGGGAGAGCAGACAGTGCTCTTAACCTCTGAGCCATCTCGCCATCCCCCTTGTGGGTTCATCTTAAGAAATAGGATTAAAAAAAAAAAAAAAGCCAGTTGCTGTTCTCATGCAACAGAATTTTTGTTTGTTCTTACATTGATTGTTCTATATGCATTGCTTTTTTAAATCACAACAGTATTAAAGCAAAAAGGTTTCCAATAAAAACAAAAATTCTTGCTGAAGCTGCTGTTTATTTGGGGGTAGTCTACATCGGTAGACAGAAACAGTTTGTGGATGTCATCACATGTGCTTCTTTGTCACTTTGTCTTGAGTTTAATATTAGAAACAAATGATACTGTGGTGGGGGGAGGAAATATGGTGTCTAAAACCTTGAAATAATTAAGATAGGGCAGTGAAATACTGGTTCATAAACACATGCTCAATTCCAAGGGCTTTTGCACTGAAGCCACTACTTGGCACCTTATGCAGCAAGCTGAATCCTTTGTTGTGCTAGTGCTTTAATTTTAAATATATTTCATAAGTCTTACCAAACTGATATGTTATTTTCTATAGATTTCCAGCACCTATCTAGAAAGCAATTGGCCTATACGGGTGAGTTGTTATTTAGTTGGTGTTATAATAGTCATTCTGGGAATTGACTTTGTGGATTCATAAGGGCAAATTCTTTATTTCTTTTTCTGTGCATTGGTGTTTTGCCTGCATGCATGTCTGTGTGAGGATGTCAGATCTTGGAGTTACAGACAGTTGTGAGCTTCCATGTGGGAGATAAGAATTGAACCCTGGTCCTCCAGAAGAGCAGTGATTTTAACCACTGCGCCATCTCTCCAGCCTCCATAACAGTGAAATTCTAACGCTTGATATGCTGTGTATTACTAGGGGATTCACCTCTACATTTCTGTGAACTATAGCTGTCAGTACCTGGGCTTTTTTAATTAAGCATCTTATATTTAAATCATTTAGCAAACATGGATTAGTAATCTCTTCACCTTATATTTTATTAAGTACTTTATGCCTAATAAAGTATATATATACTTGTAGGAAAGAGGTTTTATTTTTTTTTTAACAGTTTTCAGCTATTGATAAACTTGGACAGAATATTGCCGTGGCTGGCAAGTTTGGGTTTGCGCATTACTCTTTACTCACCAAAAAATGGAAACTTTTCGGAAACATTACTCAGGTTAGTGTTTTGTTTTTGTTTTTTTTTTTTAACTAAAAATAAATTTTAAGATACAAAGTATAAAAAAGAAAAAGAGAGAAACTAATAAATAATTAGTCTTGAGATATAGCTCAATTGTAAAGCACTTGCTGTAGTCACAGGTTCTGGAAGGAAAAGAGAAGTGGAGAAAGAAACTGACATTTGATAATATCTAATAAAGCATTTTTTATAAAATACTTGATAATTTGATGAAGGAGCTTACATGAGATAGTTGGCTTTTCATTCTTGTTAAGATCATTGACAAGTATTGGGAGATGGCTCAGCCATTCAAGTCTTTTTTCATAAATGCAAGGGGACCTGAGTTCAAATCCCCAGAGGCTGTTTAGACGTTGGGTAGAAATGGCAAGTCATCTGTAGTGCCATCCTTGGAAGGCAGAGATGGAGGATACCTGGGTCAAGCAGCCTGGAGAAACTAGCCATATCAGCCAGTGGCTTTGACTGAGAGATGTCTCCTCAAAGAATAAGGAACAAGAACCATCAAAGACTCCTGGTCTACACATATACATAACAC
This sequence comes from Meriones unguiculatus, assembly GCF_030254825.1. Lineage (NCBI taxonomy): Eukaryota > Metazoa > Chordata > Mammalia > Rodentia > Muridae > Meriones > Meriones unguiculatus. Next base: position 45,947,407 of record NC_083349.1, read on the forward strand.
TTGATAGGCATATGAAAAGAAGGAAAAAAAAAGGTTAGTAGCAATAATTGTTTAGTTTAGGGTTTAATATTATCTTTAAGATTGAGTTATCCAATGTGGAGAGACTAAATGTCCACAAAATTTGAGCTCATTCTGTGTGTGATATGTGCATTTGGATAGTAGAGGCGGGGGTGGAGACTCAGGGAGAATGAATTAGATTTTATGAAAGTCAGGCGGGAAGAAATGAGGAAAATTAAAGTGGGTGTCTTTTGTGTACCAGGCACTTTTGCTTTTATAGTACTGTCATCCCAGTTAGGACACTACTATTACCATTTGCTAAGAGATTGGGATTCAGGCACTCATCTGAGGAAGAACAAAGTGAGAATTTAAATCAAATTGTTTTTAGATGTAGGATTAATGATGCTATATATTATTGAGGTATTTTGAATGACACAGCTGTTTCTTTATAGAAATATTTACTTTTTTTAAACACGGGGTATGGTACATTATTAATAAAGACCCTGGAGAAATAATTTAGGCAACAGAGGATACAGCAGAAATAATCTGAGCTCTCTGAGAGTATTATATTACTTTGTTAAAAGTTTGAGTAACATAATTAAGGTATATAAATCTTAAAATTTTTAAATTTTCTTTTAAGGAGCAAAATATGATTGTGACTGGTGGCTTAGCCTGGTGGAATGACTTTATGGTCCTTGCATGTTATAACTTAAGTGACCGTCAAGAAGAGGTAACTTTAATTTTTTCAGAAATAATAGATTTTTAATGTTGGAGTTAAGCACGATTTACTTTAAGGTAGACTAATAATCCATTAAAAACTGGACAAAGCATTTTACTCCAGTAATTTAGCATATTTCAAGAGTGAAATTACTGTTTAGGTTTTTCCTGTCCATTTTTTAAAGTGACAATTTGAATTTGTAATATAACCCTTTATATCATAGTACCTAAAAGGCTGAGACAGGAAGATTATTGTGAGTTTACAATCATATTAACCCTGTCTCAAAAGTAAGTAAACCTAAAAAGGATAACCTTTTAGCTAGAAGGTAATCTATAAAGATTGATAATAAAACGCTGTAAGCAAAAAATACATAAGAATGACTATTCTTAAGGATAGCTTATTGATTTATCGATTTACATGGTGGTTTGTGGAAATGTTAGTCTCATTAATCAAATTAATCAAATTATTACATTCACTCTTGTTCACTTTCTCTTTAGTTATTTATAAATAATTAGCTTGCCAAAATATAAACATTATTCATTTTTTGCTAAAATATTAATTCTTTTAACCTCTATTACTTTACAGTAAGTGGGGGAGGAGGGTGAATAGTTGAAAATATCCTGACTGAGAATTTAAGTATTCTTGGTAGCCATCTTACTTGTTTACATTTATATTTCTTCAATTTTTCTTCAGCTCAGGATCTACCTACGAACATCAAACTTGGACAATGCCTTTGCTCATGTCACCAGAGCGCCAGTGGAAACGTTGCTGCTTAGTGTCTTCCGGGACATGGTGGTGGTGTTTCGAGCAGACTGCTCCATATGCCTTTACAGTATTGAAAGAGAATCTGATGGGTGAGTTAGAGCCTGGGATGAGCCCCTCGGGCTCCTGTGGTGTGCTCTCTGAAAACCTTTCTCCACCTTCGTGTTCTGTTTCGTTCCAGGGAGGAGGGGTGATGTTTATGTACGATCAAGAACCTGCGCTAACTGCTTGAATTATTCCTATATTGGGGGAGGGGCGGGGAGCCATCATTTTAGCTGAGATAAATCTTAGGTGCTTTTTTCACAACTTACAAGTAAGTGGCTAATAACCATCCTACTTTCTAGACACTTAGAGGAGGTTAAAGACATACCCTGAGAAAGCTCATGTATTCCCTGCTACAGTAGAAGTTGTGGTCTGTAGCATAAAAGCCTTATATTTGACATTTGACATCTCGTCAACTTCAGCATGTCGGCCATACGTGGGTTTCTTTTGTTCTTAGAGGTGTATTTGTTTAATAAGGAATGGACTATGTATTTGCTGAATTATTCCTGTGATGGAATAATAATGCAAAGATAAAAAAATTAACATGTTACTACTTCAGTAGCTAAATTTTCATCATTTCCCACCCAGCTTTTTGTTGCTGTCTCCAGTTCCCAGCATATTTCTGTTTGTATAGCTTCTTCCCTATTGCTGCTTTTAGTAGTGTTTTGTGTTGTGGTTTTGTTTTTCCTTCTTTCCAGCATTTTGCTGCCTTTCATTGGCTTAATGCTGTGTGTTTTCTTTGGGTCTCTCAGCGTTAATAATCTTGATAGGAGGAGAGGACAATTCAGAGAAGACATGCAGGAAAACTCTTGGATCTGTCTGCTGTAGACATCAGACATAAAATGTGCTGTAATATAGCAGCTGCAAAGGGACAAATACGTGACTATGGTTGAGGTATGAACTTTTGTTTGTTTGTTTTTACAGTTCGAATACTACAGCTAGTGTTCAGGTTCTTCAGGAAGTCTCCATGTCACGGTACATTCCTCACCCTTTCCTGGTAGTATCTGTCACACTGACGTCAGTGAGTACGGAGAATGGAATCACCTTGAAAATGCCACAGCAGGTACCAATGCATTTTCAGAGTTCTTAGGAGTTTACATCTCAGTCTTTAGTGTTTTAGGTCAATATTAGTGTCTGTTTATATGTTCTGCAAATTCGTGGTAAGTGTTTATAATGTATCTTGCATAAAGATGCTGAGTTTTAACGGCAAACCAAAATACAAGATTCTGGTCAGCATTAAAAAGTAATTACACATATATAAACTATTCTGAGGACTTATACTAGAAGCCTTGTCTAGTCTGTATAATCAAGGAGAATTATATACCATTTGATTTGAAGTCTGAAGCAGAAGTAGGAGGGTTCTAAGCAAAGAAGATGTTCAGGTAGTCTTACAAAGGTTTACAGACAAGAGACAACAGGATATAGTCCGAGGGCTGGAGAATGCTAGAGCCACGGGTATGAGAGAAGATAAATTCTTATGGATAATGTTGGTAGCTTTAGATTTTCATTTCAAATCTTAGTGTTTATTCTGTACAGAAGAAAATTAATATGGAGCAAAACTTCATGAAGTAAAAGCATTGGAGAGATGCTGTACAGATTATATTGAATGGTGTCAGTGGCCTAGCATAAGGAGGGAACAGGGAGATGGAAAGAAGTAAAATGAATTTAGGGATGCTGGTGAGATGGCTTAGCAGTTACGAGCACTGGTTGCTCTTCCAGAGATCCTGAGTTCAATTCCCAGAAAACACATGGTGGCTCATGACCATCTATAAAGGGATCTGATGCCCTCTTCTGGCATTACAGGTATACATGCAGACAGAGCACTTGTAAATTAAAAAACAAACACATGAATTTAGTCTAATTTAATTTAGACTTGTGGCAGTTAGGAGGAAAGAGAAACTATAGTCTCATAGTTTCTCATAGTTTGTGGGTATATATCCAGATCCACAGTGGTGCTGCCAGCACCGGTTACAATCGTCTCCCATTCCGGGGCTGCTTCTACTACCCCAGCAGTTTCCAAACTTTATGTAACTGAAAACCTGTCATGAAAAGTTCTATAATATGTAGGTTTGTCGTTTCTTATCTAGGCCATCCATCTTTTTCTTCTAATTTAGATACTAGATAAGCTTCAGCATTCTCAAAAAAATTATGGAGAATTTAGTAGAGAGCCTCTTTCCACTGCAGTTAAGATTGTTACCAGCTATTATTTATAAGGGTTCTGATTGGGAGCAGCCTACCCATTTCTCTGTTATTTGGAATAATAAATAATAAGAGCAACTTTTTTTTGATAATCTCTAAAATATCTGTAAATCATTGTCATTCTCTTCCCTCCTCATACTTTTCTTTGTAGCAGTACATCTGCGTGCCAGATAGTCCCAAATTACCAACCGTGTCACACTAGTCTGTATGCATTGGCTGTTCTAGTCTCCCTTTTGAACTTAATAAATTGCTTTCTTCCTTACCACGCAGCTCCCATTCCATCTGTATCCATTGTCATGGTAATCAGATAGTCCTAGTTGGTAAAATAAAGTTTTGTTTTATATAATTCCTACTAAAAGATTTTAAAGAAATACGAGACTACAGAGTCACTATTTTATGTCCCCCAAAAAATATCTAATTCAGCAATGATCGTTACTGCATGTAACTTCACATCACACTGAAACCTTAGTCATCAGAGCATCACTAAAAGGGAAGAAACAGATGTTGTGTGCTTCCTAAGGTGTGTAATAGGAAGTTCATGTGAAGACATTTTACCAAAAACATTAAACCTAAATTGAATTAAATGTCTAAAGTCATCTTCCATTCTCAGAAATTACACAGATAGAGAATTAGCCTATACCACCCAAAAGAAGACTGTCAGTCCATAGGTTAGCTGTAAGTAAACCACCCAGTGCAGTGTCGATAAGCTGCATGTATGAAGAAAGTGTGATACTGCTTGTCTTAGTTTCTTTCTATTGCTGTGATAAGATGGTAATGGTACCATTACCAAAGCACCGTATAAAAGAAAGAGTTTAACTGGTCTTACAGTTCTAGAGGGTTTGAGTCTATAATGGAGGATTAAAGGCAAAAGCCACTGGAGCAGCAGTTGAGAGCTCACATCTTGATGTACAAGTAAGAGACAGGGACACACGCACACACACATAGAGCACCAACAGGGGACCAAACATTTCAAATAGAGGAGCCTCTTTGAGCCATTGTTATGTAAACCATCATACTGCTGTGCTACAGAAACAAGCCATTAAGCTTATTTATATCCTCATTGAAATAAGCTATTAGAAAGCACTGTTGTAATAATTAAGGGTAAATATGAATTGAGAAAGAAAACCAAGAAATTGTTTCATTAACATTGTAGCTTTAAGGAAAATGCCTACATATTTTATGGTTGAATATTAGATATCAGAGAACAGATGGTATAGTGTCTTGCTTTAAAATACTTGGTAACATTTAGAGAGGAAAAATCTTTGTAAAAGCTAGATATAATGGCAATCAGCAGCATCATTCATAAGGGGTGCAACTGTTTAAGGGAGCCTCACAAAGGGATGTGTAACTTAATGAAGAGCAGGTTAAAAAGTTGAAATATAATAGAGATTTGGCCTGAGGCCACGGCACTTCAGGGCAAGTCTGACCTTAATAATGATTATCCTTATAAACAAATAATGATGAGACTGATTAACTGTTAGATGGCCTCTCATAGGAGAATAAGTGCTGTGTTAAACTCCACAAATTCTCAGAGGATCATTTACTAGGGTATTTTGAATCTTCCAAATTTTTTTCTTTTTCTTCTTTTGTTTTTTTTTTTTTTTTTTTTTTTTTTTTGAGACAGGGTTTCTCTGTATAGCCTTGTCTGTCCTGGAACTCACCCTGGCCAGCCTTATACTCACAGAAATCTGCCTCCCAAATGCATTATTAAAGGCATGAGCCACCACTGCCCAACCCAAACTTAGAATTTTGAGCATAGAGGTAGCTCATATTTTTCTGAAAACTCTTGAAGTTCCCTGAGATTATTACTATAATTATTTATAATAATTTCAATAGAAAATATTGAGAATTTTAGTAATAATAGCCACTTTTTGAAAAAAAAAAGGCATTTTTTTAAGGAACTATGCGAACTATAGGAAATTTATCATCTTAAAATGAAGTGAGGGGCTACATATGCAGCATTCATATAGAGCATTACCCAGCATGCAGAGGCCCAGTATAAAAATTAGTGTAGTATAGTAAATTCTAGTGAGTCCCTTCAAGTTCTTTGGGAATGTTTGTAGAGCCTGTTGACATGTGAAAGTCCGAAGTGTCTCTTTGCTTGTGTGCGTGTTTCTTTTCCTTTCCTGTTACTTAGCTGCAGCTATCTATTATCCGAGTGCCTGACTCTTACGATTCCCAGATCGACTTTAAAATCTAATATTCCATCTGATTCCTACACATTATGAGAAGATTCACGTTTTTTATGACAGGCGTCCGACATATCTTCCCTACCTCTAGCTAGTGCTGGAAATCTGAAACCCATATGCGAGAACATTAAGTATTATACAACTAGAGTACGTAGGGTAGCCGAATTTTTTTTTGGGGGGGAGGGGGGCCCTAAATGATACTGAAAGCATAAACTGAGCAATCCAGCAGGTATCAAAACTTGGGACTCAGTCCAACAGAGTGTCTGAGTCTTCTTTAGCTTGCACAGCCTTAGACTGTTTCCCCTCTGGAAACGCTCAGGTGATGCCCCGGCCGTTCCCTGTGGCAAGTCTACTTCAGCTTTCCTTCCTCATGTTTATGTTAGCATGTTCGTCCCTGCTCAGTTGTCACACACGTTTCCATTTAAAACTCCTACAGTTCTTTCCAGCTTACTGTGGTGAGTGTTCAAGACAGACTCATTCGCCCTTCTCTGATATCTTCCTCCTTGCTGATGGATGTCCTAAAAATTTCAAAAAATATTTATTATTTTTAACTATGGATTTTATGTGTGTGTCTACCTATGTGTATATGCACGTGAGTGCAGGTGTTGGAGGAATTCAGAAGAGGCAGTTGAATCTCCTGGAGTAAGATCTTCTGAACAGTCAGTGTCGATTCTGTGAATGGAACTCGGGTCCCCAGCAAGTACATGCCCTTAACCACTGAGGCATCACTCCAGCACCGGCCTCAGTTTTTTCCAGTACCTCACTTAGATTTTGTACCCTGAACCCATCTTTGGTTCAGACATGCGTTTTCCTTTTTTTTTTCCATACCTAGGTTGGCAGTAAATTCTATTTGCTTTTTAAGTCAAAATGATCTTCCCCTTTACAGATGAAAATACATGATTTATCTGGTAATTGGTTTAAAGCAATGTTTCTCAAACTCTGTATGCTTGTTTAAGTGGGGTGGTAGAATTTTTTTCATTTTATTATCATTTATTAAAGTTTATTCAATTCGTATGCCATCTGTGGCCCCTCCCTCGTCTCCTCCCAATCCCATCCTCCCTCCCTCTTCCCCCATATGGCTCTCCCCCAGTCCACTGTTAGGGGAGGTCCTCCTCCCCTTCCTCTGACACTAGCCTATCAGGACTGGCTGCATTGTCTTCCTCTGTGACCTGGCAAGGCTGCACCACCCAGGGGGAGGTGATCAGAGAGCCAGCCATTGAGTTCATGCTAGAGAAAACCCCTGCTCCCCTTACTAGGAATCCCACTTGGAGACTGAGTCTGTGGGCTACATCTGAGCCGGAGTTTTAGGTCCTCTGCATGAATGGTCCTTGGTGGTGGGGTTTAACGTAATAATTGTAGGCTCTTTATTCTGGCATTTGATTAAAATTTCCAGAATAAAATGACAGACTGGTTCCTCATTTCAAAAGTCAATACAGTAATTCATCTTGACTAAACTGGATTTTTTTTAATGATTTTTTCATTTGAGAGGCATGCAAAGTGGTAAACCTTTTTGCCTCTTTGCCTGATTTTCCAAGATCTATCTCCCTGAAGGGCTGTTGCCATTGTCACGTTTCTCAATTGAGCTGTTGTATCCTGGCTCCATGTTTTCATTTACATTTCATGCTTAAGTTAGAATACCAGCCTTTCCCCTCTGTCTCTGACTTCCTGACCTTGCAAGTCTCTCATCTTTTTAAACTTTCTCTAGTAATGATCAGTGAGGTGATCTCCTATTTTTTGTGAACATCTTAAGTTCTCTTAATTTTCCAGCATAATCCAGTTCTGCACTCATTGGCCACTAACTGCATAGTGTTTGTGTATCATAGTCAGGAAACATGTTCACACAGAGCTTAGCAAACTGGGCTATACATGGTACAGCTCCAGCAAATGCTGTTGATTGTTAACCTACAAACCTCACTAGGTGCTAAAGAATGCCAAAAACATGCTTATAAATTGACGAATTTCTTTCTGCCATTTCAGGCTCGTGATGCAGAGAGCATAATGCTGAACCTTGCAGGACAGCTCATCATGATTCAGAGGGACAGGTCAGGCCCTCAGATCCGGGAGAAGGACAGCAACCCTAACCAAAGGAAACTCGTGAGTAAAGCTGTAAGGCATCCGAGCCCTGAGAAGTTGTTATGAGGTTAGGGTTTATGAATAGAGAAATTTAAGGGGAGAACAGTGTGTTGTGATTTAGAAGCTAAGAACATACATAAAATTCATGTTTCAACTGGGTTTGAGAAGAGAGGAGGTTAAGTCCTGAAATAAGCAAATGGCTCCTTTTCCAGATGTCACTGCTTAGGTACATATTTGTAAATTTCATTTATTTATTGAGAAAATAAAGATAGAGTTTGGTATTCATAGAGGATTTCTTTATTTTCGGTTTTGTTTTTTTAGATTTCAGTACATATACTTTGAAAGTACAATAGTACATATACTATTATCTTTAATTCCAAATAAGTGTTCCTGCTTTAAAAGAAAAGAAAAGAGAACAACTCATTTTGAAAGTCTACAAAGCTAGTACTTATAAACTTAAGAATCTACATGTTTAATGGAAAACTAAAACCCAGCAATTCTTGTGTCTCCCTTCAGCTGCCGTTTTGTCCTCCAGTTGTACTAGCCCAGTCTGTGGAAAATGTCTGGACCACCTGCCGAGCAAATAAACAAAAGCGCCACCTTCTGGAGGCCCTCTGGCTGAGCTGCGGCAGTGCGGGGATGAAAGTCTGGCTGCCGCTCTTCCCCCGGGATCACCGCAAGCCCCACTCCTTCTTATCCCAGCGTATCATGCTGCCGTTCCACATCAACATTTACCCCCTGGCCGTTCTGTTTGAGGATGCATTGGTCCTTGGTGCTGTCAATGACACTTTACTCTATGATTCTTTGTATACACGGAACAGTGCTAGGGAGCAGCTGGAGGTGCTCTTCCCTTTCTGTGTTGTGGAGAGAACCTCTCAGATCTACCTCCACCATATCCTCCGTCAGCTTCTGGTCAGGAACCTGGGAGAGCAAGCCCTACTTCTGGCGCAGTCCTGCGCTGCGTTACCTTACTTCCCTCACGTGCTGGAGCTCATGCTCCATGAAGTGCTGGAAGAAGAAGCTACCTCACGGGAGCCCATTCCTGATCCACTGCTTCCCACCGTGGCGAAGTTCATCACCGAGTTCCCCCTTTTCCTTCAGACAGTCGTGCATTGTGCTAGGAAGACTGAGTACGCTCTGTGGAATTACCTTTTTGCAGCTGTTGGAAACCCCAAGGACTTATTTGAGGAATGTTTGATGGCTCAGGATTTGGACACAGCTGCCTCTTACCTTATTATCTTACAGGTAACAGTTACCCTTATAAAGGGATAAGAATGATCTTAATTTTAGGGGGGAAAGGTATGTCCTTATGATAGTGTTTATGGAATTACACTGTCATGAATGGTCATACTTTCTCTACAGTGTTTGTCTTTCATTTTGAAGAACTCAAGTTTGACAAGTGACCAAAGATTTCCTTGAAGGTTATTAAGTGACATTGCTGGTTATCCCTAAATACGCCTAAAACAGTTAATGATTTCAGAATATGATTTTAAGTACAATTGAAGGGGTGTGTGTGTGTGTGTGTGTGTGTGTGTGTGTGTGTGCATTCAGGTAAACACGTGCCTTAGAATATGTGTGGAAGTCAGTGAAACCAAGTTTTGACCCTTGCCTTCAAACTTGTTCAAGACAGTGTCTCTCCAGCTTTTCACTGCCACATCACCCAGGAGAGCTGGGGTTTGGGCTTCCGTGGCTTCTTCTGTCTCTACTTCCCGTATCTTAGGGGCCCATGAGACTACAGAGGTACGTAGTGTTGTGTCAGGCGTCTTTTCACATGGATTTTAAATTCAGGTCATTAGGCTTGAATAGCAAGAACCTAACTACTGAGCCATTTCCTACAGCTGAAATTTTCCTGTTATATGTAATGTATGTGATGTACATGTTCCATTAGAAATACTATATTAGACTAATAAAAAGGTAAAATAAAATAACACTGAGAAAATGGTACTTTGGACATTAGTGCATTGATCTGAGTTATTTCCTTACAGTATAAAATTGCTGAAAGGATTCTGAATAAACCAGAGTTTAACACAGTTTCCAATCTTAGCCTTGCTGTTGACAGCTGAAAATGCTCAGGACTGTCACAGTAATGATGCTCATGTTTTTCTTTGTTTGTTTGTTTGTTTCTCAAAATAATGAAACACTGGAAAACCTGTCCCATTATTTGACAGAGGGGCTTGAAAGTTTGATACTACTGTATCAAATCAGATATGGATTTGAAAGGCTATACTAAGGTTCTTTCATATTACTGCAAAGTGGTTTCATTTATGTAGAAAGCTAGCCATGAGCCTAGTTCGAATCTCAGACTGAAACAGATTTTTTATCAACTTATTTGCTTCATGGCAAGTAACTGAAACCAGAGTAGATTTTCAAGCAGAGGCTGGCAGCCCTAAGATTCCAGGATTCATTCGACTAGCCCTAATGGAAGAGAAGGTCACCATCATAAAAAGAACCAAAGTCAGTGCAGCTGTGTTTTCGTTCTGCTGTCCCTCAGACCCTCAGTGAGACTAGCTGTGCAGTTGGGAACTTTCCTCCAGCAAACTGCCTCATTGCTGGGGCTGGTGCAAAAGAGGCTGTAGATAAGCTCAGCCTATCAGGCAGTGCTCCGTAAAAGCAGGCAGGGCGCTGGTTGTGAAGGAGGAGCTGGGGATGCCCAGTGTAGCCATACTCCCTGGTCCTACCTAAAGCAAAAATTTCAATCAGATCTTCAGAAAATGCTGTAGGAGACAGACCTAAGTTTTTTGGAGTCAGGCAACCTGGATTTATCTTGCTTTGCTATTGATCTTCAACAATTTAGGTTATTCTGTTTTCTTATCCTGTGAAATGGAAATGATGTAACTTTTTACAGTCGAAAAGAAAGTGAATGGTAACAGGAATGCAGTGCTCATAGTATGGACTGTGAGCAGAGCATCTGCTTCACTTTTCCCCACATGGTACTTTTTTTAAGTTCTCCTTTTAACCTTATTAAATTGCCCCCAGCCAATTTAATATTCCTTGGGCTCAGAGAAGGATCAAGAAAAGAATTGCTCTGTCTTCCAGATTTGTATCCTATAAATGGAATGTTATCTTCCTCGGTTGTTTTTATAGAACATGGAGGTCCCAGCAGTAAGTAGGCAGCATGCCACCCTTCTGTTCAACACGGCACTGGAGCAAGGCAAATGGGACTTGTGTCGACACATGATTCGATTTCTTAAAGCCATTGGTTCTGGAGAATCTGAGACACCTCCATCCACACCTACATCTCAGGTTAGTCGCAACATCATACAGCTTCTGTAGGACACACACCCAGAGGCCACCTTTGACTAAACTACTGCATGCTGTCTGTAACCACAGGAGCCTAGTTCAAGTGGCGGATTTGAGTTCTTCAGGAATCGGAGCATCAGTTTGTCCCAGTCAGCTGAAAATGTTCCTCCTGGTAAATTCAGCTTACAGAAAACACTCAGTATGCCATCTGGTCCTTCTGGGAAAAGGTAAAAGAATAAAGAGCAGTTACTCTTTTCAGAGCATTTGTCATGTTCCATTTCAAGGCATTTATAAAATTAAGTCTTAATATTTAATTTAGTTGCAAATCCCTTTTTTCATTTACCAGAGGCTTAGAGAAAGCTCCTCCTTTTCTCTGCTTTTTCTTTTCTGTTAAGTTCTTCTGTTCTCTGTAATTTTTGTATCTTTGTACTAAAGTGGATCTGGATGCTCTCATTCTAAATGTAATTAATGTCAGTTATTTCTAAAGAGAGGACTAAAACAAAACCTTAGGTGGTAGAGAGCTGGAGGCTAGTGCATTTTGAAGGCCAAAGACTACATCTGTCATAAGTGGGAATTGTCTGGTAGTAGCTGTAAGGCAGTGACCCTGATGGATCCTTGGACTTGCCCTGTTTGTGAAGTCCTTTTGTTGCTGCCTGGCTGCCTGTTCTCATGGCTCCTGAGTTTTCCCTTCCCTACGTGTCTTTTGTTGTTGTTTCTACTTTTACTGAAATAATTGGCTCATATCAAGTTCAAATGTTTTATTATATTTTATTTTTTTTCTCTTGTTACTGGTCATTAACAGTCCTCCCCCAATACAAACACTCAGACACACAGAGACAAAAGTCACCAGTAAAATACAGACATGGAGGAGTATCAACAGTTGCCAGCCCACACTCTGAATTTAAAGAGTTCACTGTGTGCCAAGATCCTATTCTAGGCATTTGCGTGTTTATGTTCATGTCCCAGTCCTTACAACTCTGTAGGGATTGTTACTCATTGTGCAGGTGGAAAAACAGGATCAGAAAAACACTGGAGTGTGTTCACACAGCTAATAGAAGGCGGAGCAAGACCTAAGTCTGGGAAGCCCTCCTCCTGAAGCCAAGCTCCCCCTGTTGCATGATCTGCGCCTCACTCAGAGCCACCACTCAGTTACCAAACTAGCTGTGTATTTGCCCAGTTCCACTAGAGACGAGAGACTGTATTTACACCTCATTAATTTTTATGCTTTATTTTGGTATATCTATATAGCTCTATTAGAGAAGCTTTCATTTATGCTTTCCCTTTTATTGGTGTTTACAAATGATTTGTATGTTCCTTTTCCTACTTCAATTACACACCACCGCATCCTGATCTGGCTTCGTTTGTCTCCTATTTATTTTTATTCCATGTATTCAATTCTATAGATTGGTCTTAAGAGGTAACTTTGTGCCTGGCATGGTAGCACACACCTTTAATCCCAATACTTGGGAGGAAGTGGCAGGAGGATGTCTGAGTTCAAGGCCAGCCTGCTCTTTATAGCCAATTCTAGGACTGTAGAGAGAGACCCTGTCTCAAAATTTAAAGGCAGGGGAGGTAACTGTGCATATGTTAGGTTGTGGTTCGATGGAGAAGCCCTGAAGCTTTTTCTCTCTGTTCAGGCACAATTAGATAATGAATCTCTTGCTTCCTTTTCAGTTTTATCAGTGCTGCCTAAAAGTAGAGTTCTTGAGTGAGGTTGTTCCTTCGCTTTCTTCTGTTTCTTACAGGTGGAGCAAGGACAGTGACTGTGCTGAGAATATGTACATTGATATGATGCTGTGGAGGCATGCTCGGCGCCTCTTAGAAGATGTGCGCTTAAAGGACCTTGGCTGCTTTGCAGCCCAGCTAGGCTTTGAACTAATCAGCTGGCTTTGCAAAGAACGGACCCGAGCTGCCCGTGTAGACAACTTTGTAGTAGCCCTGAAGAGACTTCACAAGGATTTCCTGTGGCCACTTCCCATTATCCCAGCCTCTTCTATCAGTTCCCCTTTCAAAAATGGAAAATGCCGAACAGGTAATGGACTTCTGACATTTTTTAAAATTATATTTTATTTTAGATATTTAAACATGTTACCATTGGTTGACATTCAAGGAACTCTTTCTATTCCAAATTTAAGCAAATAAGAGCCAACTTATTATACATTAGTTAGAATAGCCACCATTTGGCCAAAGATATAAATGAAGTAGAAAGTATTCTCTCTTACATTTTTTGGGCTTGAAGTTTAACTCACAAACCAACCATTATTGAATTACAAACAAGTTGAAAACTGAGTTTTGTAGAAGCTCCTACAGTTAGTCAGGCACCTCAAATAAGCTGAGCTACTATGATTTACCTGACAGAACTCATCACAGGGTGACAATAAAAATCATCTTTGACACTTGTGCCATTTTCTAAACTTATAGGACAAAGTGAAACTGAGTAAAAGAAAAAGGGTTCCAAATTCAGACATTGTTACAAAGACTTCCAGTTGTTTAAACAAAACTTTTTTAGTATGGTGTTTGGAGACTCTGGGTCATCTTTAAAACCAAGGCACGTCACTTAGATCAAGGGAATAAAGTGTGGCGTAATTACAGGAAGAGACATGAGGTGGCTCTGAGAGTCCGTAGCTCTGGATAACTGATACAGTATACAGTGGTGATTGGTTTTGAACTGATGGTATTGGGAACGGCAGTGGAACATCTTGAACACACTGTGTTTTGCTTCTGGACTTACCATGCAGTGGGAGAGCAGCTGTTAAAGTCTCAGTCAGCTGACCCTTTTATTACCTCCGAGATGGATGCTGGCATCTCTAACATCCAGCGAAGTCAGAGCTGGCTCAGCAACATTGGTCCCACCCATCGTGACACAGACATAGCCTCATCTCCTGGACCACAAATGCAAGATGCTTTTCTGTCACCATTATCTACTAAAGGTATACATCTAATAAAGGAACGAGTGATAGCTCTTAAGTTTTGTTTGGAAAATGATCACATACCATAGCATTTCCAAGATACAGCATCAGTATTCTAAAGAATTAGACGTTAAATATCTGCCTATAGAGGTAAATAAGGCTAAATTGGCTTTGACTATGCTTTACCATATTTATTTAGATATGGGTCAGCACTGCATAAATCTTTGCAATCAAGTTTTTAAATGTTATTTATTGTGTATGTGTGTCTTGATGTATGTGGAAGAATACATATGTGAAAGTCCAAGGACAACTCTGTAATTCTCTCCATCTTTTTGTGGGTTTCTGCGATCAGACTCTGGTTGTCTATCAGGCTTGTATCTTCTGGTGGAAAGTGCTTTACCCTTCGAGCCACCTTGCTACCCTTGCAATTAATTTTGATAAGGAAGTATACTATCTTTGAAATCCAGATAATAAAATGTTATCATCATATAAGTAATACTATTTTTAGAATAAGTAGGCTTTTGTCATTAAAAACATACTTTTATCGCTAGTTTTTATTCCATTAATAAAGTTTATGAAAAATATTTTTTATTTTTTATATATAATATCCTTCATTTTATCTTGGCTTTCAAAGCCTGAAATATTTATAATGTGACCGTTTACAAAAGCAGTATACCAATTTCTGCCATATAATAGTGGTTAAATTACATATAGAAGAGGTTTTAAAGCAATCTGTATTGCTCTAGGGTTATAAAATATTAAACTATCAATAGTCATTAGGCTGGGTTTTGTTGTGTTGGGGGTTGTTTTTGGTGGAAGATGGGGAACCAATACTGGAGATTGAACCATTGAACCTAGGACCTCCTGCATGCTGCGCAAACACGTATCACTGAACTATACCTCAAGCCTTCCTTTTTTTTAAAAAAAAATTTTAAATCTTGAGGCAGGATCTCACTAAGTTCCTAGGTTGCCTTTGAACTTGAGATCCTCCTGTGCCGGCCACCCACATAGTTGAGGCTACAGACATGCATTCAAACCCAGATTAATTTTTTTTTCTTCCAGCTTTCTTAATGGACAGGTGTTTATCTGATATTGGGCTATTATTTTGTCATCCTTGTTGGTAAAGTTTCTGTCACCTGTGAAGGCGTCTAATTTCTATTACTTTTAATTATAAAATTAGAATGTTTTCCCATTCTCAAACATACAATTTCTTCTTAATGGTCTGCTAGCTCTTAAAATATATGTTGTTCATATAGTGGCTATTTTAGCAGTAGATTGAATGTTTTCATTTTGAAATCTTGAGGAGAAACCAGAACTTTAAAAATAACATACTTATAATGAAAGGAAAATACTCACTTATGAAATGAAAAGCTCGTGTGTAAGTTCTGAAATCTCTTCGTCAGGTGATGAGTGCAGCATTGGTTCAGCCACAGACCTGACTGAAAGCAGCTCCATGGTGGATGGAGACTGGACAATGGTGGATGAAAATTTCTCCACACTAAGTGTGACTCAGTCTGAGCTGGAGCACATCTCCATGGAGTTGGCAAGTAAAGGGCCCCATCAATCTCAAGTCCAGCTTCGGTGAGTGTCTCAGATTCTGAAAACACAGAAAGCCTGGTTTTCTTTGTGCAGGTGGGAATTGGAGTTATGTTCTTTGTACTTGCTGTCCTTTGCATATCAGCAGATCTCTTTCATGCAGATCATTCTGTTGCCGCTTTATCTACAGTTACTTGCTGCACATTTTCATGGAGGCAGGATGTCTGGACTGGTGTGTTGTCATCGGCCTGATTCTCAGAGAATCCTCAGTAGTCAGTCAGATTCTGGGGATTGCCCAGTCTTCAGAGATGGATGGAGAGATGTTGCAGAACATCAAAACAGGCCTGCATGCTGTGGAGCGCTGGGCCTCTACAGACTGGTAAGTACTCGTGTCCGTCAGTTTTGGTCTCCTTTGGTGACTGATTTTCACATTAGGACCGTTAGAACCACAGGGTGTGGCAGCGCATGCCTTAAACCCCAGCACTTGGGGGACAGAAGCGCGCAGATCTCTGTGAGGCTAAGTCTGGTCTGAATAGCAAGATCCAGGTTAGCTAGAGCTACGCCATACCCTGTCCCAAAGAAAAGAAAGCCATTTTTCTTTAACCATCTGGTACTCAACCACTTGAATGGGTACTATTCATTGAATAGTTTATATTCAGTGTTGGTTAGTTTATATGTGAAAGCATATGCTGTGTTAAGATCGATGCCGTACAAGTGACCTAAGAATGAGACTGGGTAGTTTTGTGGTTAAAATGGTAGAAAGTCTCCATGAAAGACAGGTAACATAGTCTATGTAATTTGCAACATTCCATGACAGTTACCAGCATTTCCAAATTAGAAGTAGTGGGTGGGAGTTGTCTTTACTTCCCTTAGACCTAGTTTTCCTTAATTGCCAAATGTATCTAAGTTAAATAATTTCCAAATGATCCCTTTGGGTCTAAAACCTATTTTGTAATACTGATTTTGAAATAATCAGTCTGTGCTCTCTCAGCCTTGAGCCATGTCAGTTCTGAGAAGGGTGCTCAAGAGTCCTCTCTGCCTCATTTGTTTTACTGTTGACGTCTGGTAGGGGTTTACACAAACACTGAACCAGGTTATGCGTGTGTCTGCTTTGCCTTACTGGTGTACACGTGCAGAAGACAGAGGTCTGCTTCTGGTGTCATTCCACAGGGGCTATTCACCTTTTAAGACAGGGTCTCTTGCGGGGATCTGGGGCTCACCGATTTGGCTATCTGGCTGCTCAGTATGCCTCCAGAAATCCTATCTGTGCCTCCTTTTTATATGGGACCTAGGGATTGAACTCAAGACCTCATGCCTGCACAGCAAGGATTTTATTGCCTAAACTATCTCCCCAGCCCCAATATCAAGTCTTTTGGATTCTAACAGATGACAGCTAATTTTTCCCCTTTGCTTAGCCCTGGATATAAGCCATTTTTAAACATCATTAAGCCACAACTGCAGAAGCTCACAGAGATAACAGAAGAGCAGATCCAGCCTGACACCTTCCAGCCAATAACAGTGGGTAAGACTCCTGAACAGACCAGCCCCCGGGCAGAGGAGAACAGGGGCTCTTCCAGCCACGGGAGCATCTCTCAGAGCGAGACTGGGAGCAACAGCACGGTCAGCCGGAAAGAGGAGGACACAGCACAAGCAGATGAGGAGGAGCTATTTCAGGATGGGGCCTATGACTGCTCCGTGTCCTGACAGCAGTGAGTAGCCTCACAGCAGGCAGTATTAATCCCAGCAGTGTGCAGCTGAGGACCTATGACCTGGCTGAATCATTTCACAGGTAAAAGTTGGGTCAGAAACTCTTTCGTAAAGTATTATATTTTAATGAACTCTTCCTCTAAAAGTCTCCTTGACTCTATTTAAAAAAAAAAAAAAAGTGCTATCAAAACATCTCTCATGAGAAAAATTTAAGCTGCAGTAGAGTAATGAGCACTATATAGATGTACACATATATTTTGATTTAATTCACAACAGATTGGTAGTTGTTAATGTGTAGGGATTATTTTGCCCTGAGTGAGCTTACTTTTTCACTACTTACAACATATATTTTCTGGTTCAGTGTGTGTCTAGACTGGTTTTTTTTTCTGGGCGTGAGTTGTTTTTTAACTTTCTTTTAAATAAACGTTAAGGTGCTTGCTGTAGCTCATCAGGTACCTGAACTACTTGTCTGCTTCCTTGTATAGAGTCAGCTGGACTCTAATTGGCCATTTGAATAGATACCTACCGTAGTACAGGATGGGTCAGTGGAGAGAGACCCTTCGGCTTTAGTGCTCTGTTCAGTTGCAGTCCTCAGTGTCCTGAATGGATGGGAAGCTTTTTACCTGTGAGTTAATGTGCCTGTTTTAGCAAGCTTAATTCCTACTAGATCAATGTGGGCAGAGGGTGAGGGGGTTCTTATCAATTATGCTGACACCACTAAATTTTTGTATCAAAGAACTGTATCTTTTTGTGAATACTCATGTAAATATACTCAAAGGCATTGTCCCTGTTTTTAAGGCGTGTATTACATAATCTGTAAGCTTTACGCTGGAGTCTGCATGACTGTACTCACTCTTGGAACAAAGACAAGACTTGTTCTTCTTTCCAAAATGAGCAGTCTTCACAGAGGAAGACAGGTTTATTGGCTCAGCTGTAAAGTAGTAGGCATCATCCCACTGATCATGAGGTGGAACAGGTTTTGTGCAAATTAATGTAGTTTCTTATTTATTGCTTTTGTAAATTGAATAAAAATGGGCCTTTATGTAAATAGACTGTGGGATCCTGTATTATCAACTACTAAAAATTGGTTTGTAAATTCTTTATTGTAAAGTAAAAATATTTTATGTATTTCTAGACATGACTTAAATTTTAGTTTTCATACATTATGAAAGCAGAACTACATACTCAGTTGCTTCAGACTAACGCATACCCATCATATGTAATTCAGTTATTAATAACAGTATTAATTTAGATAGCTTATTTGTACTGTGCAATTTGAACAAGGAATGCAATGTTATTTTTTATAAAATCTTGTTTATTTTTATAACAACGATGTATTTGATGTGGACCAAATTCGTACCACCATATAAAACAGTGTCTCTATAGTGCAGATATACCTTAGGAATGAATGGCTTTCAGCCTCTACTCCTGTCTTTTAAACTAAAGAGATAGACTAGGTCCTCTTAGGCAGTGTTCTTTAGAGGGAACCTCAGAAATACTTTGAAATTACTTCAACTTTCACCAACTATTTAAAATTATTGAATTTGGTAATTACTGTTATTTACTTTCTACAGTAGAAGTGCAATAATTTTACATAATAAAATTCCTGAATGGATAAAATATGTTACTATTGGTACCTGGTCCTTCTGGTGCTACTTTTATTTTAAGTTGTTGTATCAAACCAACACCTTGTTCTGAATTTCTTACATAAGAAGATGCAGTGCAGCCCCCCCCCCAAAAAAAAAAAGAACTGAAATTTTTTTTCTGTCCCATTCCACTGGGGAAAAGAGCCAACATTTCTTTTGTATTTAGCCAACTTCTAGTGTGACTATTTAGTTAATAAAAACAGTTTGCCATTGTAGCAGCAGCAGTGGTCTTTTCAGATGTCTCACATGGCTGCTGCTGAGTCGGTCTCACATTTGTTGGTGATGGGGCAGTGTTAAGGATTGAGCATAGGGCCTTCCACATGCTAAACCAAGTGTGTCACCACCAGAAGTTACATCCCAGCTGCCCCCGCTTTTTCTTTCTCCTTTTTTCTTTTGAGCCAGAGTCTTGGTGAAGATGGACACGGATTTGTAGCTCCTTCCCAGCAGCTCCGGTAGCTGGGCTTTTAGAGCCGCGTGCTGCTGCGCCCAGTCATCTCACCACACTCACAGTTAAAAGCAGGGTCCAGGTTACTGTTACTCCTGTGGCGTGGGCTGGGAAAGAGTCTTTGATAAAACAGATAGTGTCTAATTAGTAGAACTAGGAAACCCTCAAGGCAAGAAATTTGGCAAGCTTAAGAAAATTATTTCTTGGTTAGTTGTACACTTTAAAAAAAATTGTTTTGCTGTATTGTTTGGTTCAAAACCTATCAATTGTATAAGCCATGTCTTTAATGAACTTAACTATTCGGCGTAACTCTTTGAAATTAATATATACGGTCAAATTTCTTGCTGATACCAAAACAAATCATTTGGGTATAAAACAACCTCTGCTTTGTGATTAAAGTCACTGCTGCTTCTGTAGTGTGTGCATACACACACACACACCCATCCTTGGTAAAGGGTAATAAAACTATTACACAAACTTGTGTTTATCTCACATTAACTGCAAAAAAGCGCTATGTATTAAATGCCACAAAAAAAATATTTTTACTTTGCAGTCCCACCTCTTATTCTCCTGAATGAAATACCTAGAAGTTCAAATGTATTTAGAATGTTTATATGTAGATACAGAGAGGGAACATTCTAGTGCCTGATGACAGAATATTGGAGCCATTTTACATCAAGATAGAAAAGTATGCACATCAAGCGCTCACCAAGCAAACAGAAGTGTACAGGAAACCAGGTACCATCTCTAGGAGAATTCAAAAGGATTTGCACTGTTCCACATGTCCTTTAGATCCGCTTCGAGATCGTCTAGAATGTGGGTGTGTCTTACCTTGGCATCATGCTTTCAACATTTTTCATGTATCGTTTTTTTTTTAAAGCTGAATGTGCTGTTTTGTGGATGTTTACTGTCCATTTAAAGGTTACAGTTTGGGTTTGGGACTTCAGTTTGTAACACTATAAACATTCACATAGGAATTCTCCCTTGCCTGCCTTGCCTTCCAATATTTCAGTTACCCGGTCAACCAAGTTCCAAAAGGTACCAAGTGCAGCATATAGACATTAACGGTTTCTAAGTTTTAAATAGGTTTTATTGTCCACAGTTACACCTGTTGGTTGCTGTGCCCAGTTCCTAACTTTTATTATGGGTGTACATACTGAGGACAAGTATGATGCAACACATATCAGTGCTTTCGGGAACCCCACTGAAGGGATTGGACCGTATCTCCATGAATAAAGAAAGGACTGGGGAACCAGGCTTTTCTCTATCAATCTAGAAGTGGAATTGCTGGATTATCCCAAACTCAGTATGCAAGAGTAACCACACTACAGGTCCCATTAGCTGCGAGTGAAGGCTCCAAGCTTCTGCTACCTATACTTACTCATCTTAATCAGTCTTTCCAGATCTGCATGAAAATGGCTTATGTGAGCCAGGCGCAGTGGCGAAGACCTATAATCCCACCACCCGGAGAGGAAGAGGCAGACGGACCTCTGTGAGTTCGAGGCCGGCATGGTCCACAAATTGAATCCAGAACCGCCAAGGCTACACAGAGAAATCCCGTCTTGAAAAAACCAAAAAAGAAAGAAAATGGCTTATGTGTATCTTCTTACATGGTTTTTAGACCAAACTGAAAGATCAATTTTATCTTTGGTTTGCCAGCGATTTTATATATGAACTATAAATATATGAATATATAAAATATATTTTATATATTTTGGATACTAGGCCTATCCAAGTTTGATTGGTGTTTTCTCATTTTTTCTGATTTTTCTTCCTTGATATACTTTTGGAACACAGCTTTTTGTGTTGATGGGAATCCAATTTATTCTTTCCTTGTTGCTTGTGCTTGTTTGTCATAGCTAGGAAACCAGTATTTAACCCAAGTTTATGAATATTTATGCCTGTGCTTTATAGTTGTAGCTCAAACATTTAGCCCCATTTTAAGTTAATTTTTTTTATATTTAAAGGACTTTTAACTTTACTCTTTTGCATATATATATATACTTGATATATATATATAATATATATCAAGTACAATTTATGAAAAGATATTTCTTCCACTGAACTGTCAAAAACAGACTATAAACGTGTGGTCTTGTTTCTGGGCAATTCTTGCTTCGTAGGAAGCTCTAGAAGTCCAAGCATGTCATTCATCGCAAGGTTGTTTCAGCTATTCTAGGACACCTGTGGTTGCATATGAATTTAGGATCAACTTTTCAGTGTGCATACCCTCAAACTGGACTTGTGCAGGGATTGTTTGCAATGTGTAAACAAAGCTGTTTGAAGAATGCAGTCCTTTTCAGTGTCATGATCCCAATCCATGAATGTGTCATTTTCTTCAGCAATATCTTGTAGTTTTTCCTTTTTATTCTTGTTGGTATTCTTATAAATGGAATGCTTAATTTCACCTTTGGATTTTTTTGTCCGTGTAAATGGTCATGTCATTTACAACCAAATATAATTTTAACTCATTTAATTGTCATTTCTTCCCAGATTGCCCTAGCTGGAGCCACCAGAATGATGATCATTAGGAGTGGCAGTTACAGACATTTTTGTCTTCTTCCTGTCTTAAGTGAAAGCTTTCAGTCTTACTGTTAAGTATGATGCTCTGGGTTCCAGCTGATGACCTTTCCAGATAGAAGAACTCTCCTTCTGAAATGGTCATTGGATTGTTTATTCTGTTTGCGTGGTATTCTGTTTGCGTGGTCCATTTCACTGATCCCACTTGATTAGGATACTTGACTAAACAACAATTTATGCAATCAAGTATATTTTTTAAAGTTCAATATAATAAGGCACATGTGCATTGTGACTTTATTGGCCCTAAAAGGAGAACAACAAATGTTTTGTTTTGAACTGCTGGGAAGGAATCCCCTCAGGAAACTAAAAGAGCTTGAAGAAATGTCTGGGCTTTGTCCTGATGAGAGCCTTCCCCTGGGTGATGAGAATTCCCTGTAGGTCATGGGCTGCAGTGTAGTTTCTTTTTCTGTTCTTATCCCTAGCCCCAGTTTTAAAATAATAGTTTATATCTTTTTGTGGTTTCCTCTCCCACTGGAAAAAAAAAAAGCCTAAATACACTCAGGATTTTACCATTTGGTAAACATGTTCTTTTTATCTCTATGAAATTCAGATGTACCATTTCATTCCAGGTGAGTATTTCCTTCTTGAATATTTTGTTCATACCACTTACTAAAACAGCAGTTCTACGTAAGCCATGTAGCTCATTGTAAAGGTTTGGTTTTTTTTTTTGTTTTGTTTTGTTTTGTTTTTTAATATAAGAAGACTAGGGATAAAATAGTATTGAAATATGGAGACAGAATAAATGCAGTTGTAAAAGATCCACTTTTTACAACCAATATGTTAAAAAGTTTATTTTAGTAACATTGTAAGGCAACAATTAACCCTCAACAAGTCAGCAAAACAGTGAGAAAAAGATGGACAAACATGTTCTTCAGTGGCTTCCTGAGTCGTGTAGGCTGGCTTGTGGCCCAACCTCCTTCAGAGTTAAACCTTGGGGCAGAATCCTAGACATTTAATTATAGCTACAAAATTGTAGAAACACTTCATAGAACAATCTTTCTTAAAAACTAAGAACTGTGAAATCACAATTCTTTATACTTCTCCCTAATGTGCTGCTTATATTCACACTCATTAGGGGGAAAATGCATCACTGAGACCTTGAAAATATCTTTTTAGAAGTGAATTATACAAGTCATCAGATAATTTTTAAAAGGGGATGGGGTTACTGATAACTACAGATGTGTGCTTAATAAAAGCCATGAATACTGTGTGTAATTACTTGACCATTTCTGGCCTTTAAGCGTGCCCTGAAACTAACTGAGCATCTTGTTACTGATGCATAATAATGTTAAAGAAAATCAAAATTATTTGCATAGAGAACCCAAAGATAAACAGAAAACCATGATTAATTACACTAAAATGGCCTCTGGCCAAAAGAGAAGATATCGGAGAACATCTTGTTTTTATGTGCCACCTCAGAATGACATTTTGCTACCTTCCCCCATAATTTCTAGTAATCAAATTCAGATTAACCCAGGTAAAAAAAACATAATCCTGTATTTTGGAATTCATTGAGCTATTGGTATTGTTATTTTCCTCAGCTGTGGTTCTGTGCAAGCTATATATAACCCTCAAACCTTTAAGTAATCCCTGACAGATAATGTGCACACAGCAGAAGCCAGACACATGAAGCACTGATAAGATCTCTGTAAGTCCAGCAAAAAAGTGACTCCACTGTACAGTGTCAGTCCATGTGACAGTCAGCATGGTAACATCAGCGTGCTGCAGCCCTCACATCTGCATGGGCCAAGTTAGAGATTAGGCAGGCAGTACAAGGAACATGATTAAGAAACTGACAAGTATCACACAAGCAGTTTTAAGGTTTTCTCCTGCAGTCCACACTCTTGTGCTCTCACTGAAGTTCACATGGTTCTGACCCGTTCCTGTTCCCACCTGACAAGTATTTTGTTCTGTTTTTGCTTTACTATGGCTTTTCTTTCAACTATATTTTGGGTCGTGCTTGTTGGCTAACTCAGTTTGCCTTTTTACATTTATTACTGTAAAAAGGAAATTAGCATAAGTTGCTGCTTTTCTCATTATGTTTGTCTCTGCTGGAACCTGGAGAAGCTACAAGAGGCACTGCCATGACATACGTCACAAGCTCCATCCCATCTTCAAATGATAAGCACCATAAGTCTTACTGCTGCCTGTATGCAGGGTCTGAACAGTAACAGATACAGTACAGTTGTCTCAGTCCTGCGTAAGCCACAAGTTCATGTCAGAACAGCTGGTCTCACTCTAAGAACTCACCTGCTAAAAAAACAGAAAACCCAGTGCAGCAATAAAATTCTGTTCTAAAGGACTAACTTTGTATAACAGGATTCCTATATAACAAAGAGAATATAGTATAAATGCCCAATACTCCTAACCCTCTTCCACCTCAGAATGCTGTCAACTCAGTGCTCTGGGAAAGAAATTTAGGTCCTGTGCTTGCACAATCCATGCAACGTAAGAAGGAAATGTAGCTGAAGACATGTTCTCTTCCCCAGGTAAATGACAGGAACACGTTCGAGGGGAAAACAGACACAGTACTACCGCAGGAAAGCAGCAGCTTCCATAACAAGGAGTCAGGCCCAGGGCCCTGCACCAGCATTGAGGCGGCAGAACAGACCAACACCCTTACGGCTGCTCTCAGGGCCCCTAAGGTGCTGCACTGCTTCACTTTACAGAGTGGCACACGGAGAGGCACTACTCCACTGAATGGTATTTTGCCTGCCACCCACTGACATCAGGTGGACTCACCTAGTTCATTAACAGTGGCCTAAGAGTCTACATCTTTCTTGATCCTCAAAGAAAAGCTACTGAAGTGGTATGTTTCTGAGTCCTTATAGTCATATAAATAACATGTATGAATGGCAGTATCCATTTGTGCTTAAGTGCCAGAAAATGAATTTTCTGAAGGCCAGCCATCACTATCCCAAAGTTTACCCATACAGTACACTTGGCCCTGAAGAGTGTTATCCCAAAAACTCTTTGAACGTATGCTCATTAAAATTCATTGACTTGTGTTACAAACATCTATGGACCATGGGAGAGAAACTGCCCTGTGGACTGTCCAAGGGGCATGTCCTCAAAGCTCATCCACAAGATTAAAACACAAAGAGACTATAGGTGCAAACCCACGCAGAGGGAAATGACCAATCCGGGAACTTCTCCTTCAGGGCATCCAGCTGAGAAGATGTCTTGTCCTCCCCAGATAGGTAGTGAGCAGCAATGGCCACAGTGACCATTCCTTCCGGCTGTTCTTCTGAGCCCTGCTGGAGAAAAATCAGTTAGTTCTCTGAAGCCAGAACACTGTGAACTCTTAAGACTGTTAAGTACCATCTGGGAGCCTGGAAAGGTCCCACCTGCACTTCTATCCAAAACTGCCATGCAGAGGCCTGGAGTCCATGGGAGTAAAACACAAAGTAGTCCCCTCCTCTGCTTGTGACTGGAGTGCCATTGCCAAGAGACCACTGCGAAAGCTTTGCTCCTCTGTGGCTTCGGACGTAGAAAGACATATGGCTTGGTCCTGTAAGAGGATCATTTCATTCAGTTAGCAGTGACAGTCACCTTTAACACCCAAACCATACTGCTGAGCTTCATCTGTGGGAGGACTGTAGATGGACTCTACACAACGCTCAAGGAGGTTTAACAGTTTGGAGGTCAGTATCATCAGCAACAAGGTTAATGAGAGGACAGAAGGCAGACTCTAAACGAGAAAAGTAACTTGGTAACTGCTGGTGGAATTTACTTAATCTCCAGTCCCTCCCCACCTCCAGAAAAGGCTGAAAGAAACACCGAAAGGTAATCTGACTGTAGTGAGTTCCTTAAGGCTCTCAGTGTTTGGACTAAGGTAACTGATCAACCTGATTTAAACCCACTATTTACATGTTATCAGAAAAGTCTAGGATAGCGTTTGGCCAAATGTCAAGGTACTAACTACAGTCTAGACAAATTGATACAAAGTTAACTATCACGTTGCCTATTAGATTTATGCCGAAGATCCAAAATGCTTGCTAAGAAGTCTGGAGTCATTCTGCAAGCAGCAGAACTTCACTGCATTTTCTTAAGGTGGGAAGTGACAAGCAAATGCAGTTAGAAGATCAGCTGGCAGCACTATGAGGGGATTCCTAGGACAAGAAGTAAAGGCAAAACACTAATTAGGATCTGGAAAAGCTACAGTTTTAAACATGTAAAGATAAACAGAATGTACCAAGAAAATAAGTTTTCAGGTGAATGCAGATCTGTTTGACAATGAACTGTATCTAAGACTTTCAGAAAAGCCTTTTAAAAATCAACCAGGCTAGGCAGTGGTAGCACACACCATTATTCCCAGCACTCAGGAGGCAGAGGCAAGTGGATCTCTGAGTTCAAGGGCAGCCTGGTCTACAGAGGGAATCCCATGAGAGCAGCCAGGGCTACACTGAGAAACCCTGTCTCCAAAGAAAGTGTCATAATCAGAGCACACTCCAGTAATCAATCCCTCAGGAGACTAAAACAGAACAAGTTTGAAGCTAGCTTGTCTCCTCCCTACCACCCCCGAAAAAGCCTAAATAAGCTCTATCATCTTAAATTTGAGGGGAACCATATGCAGCTTATTAAAAGGCTTAGGAAGCAAATATCACAGGACTTGCCTGTGGCTTCTGAGGCTAACTGTGTGTACTCAAGGGGGGTAGACTTAGAAGAAAACAGACTTACTGCAAGTCCACAGCAACCACTAAAATAAGTTTAATCTGGGGCTAGAGAGATTTCAGCTAGCTATTGAGAGCACTTGCTGCTCACTGTATCACCTGGCTAGCCTGGAGTTCTATATGTGGAGCAGGCTGTCCTTGAACACAGATTTGATTGCCTCCACCTCCAAATTGCTATATTGAAGGTGTGTACAACGACACCCAGCCTGATTTTAATTGCCTATAAAAAAATGGATTTTCTTTTATTCAAATCTGAAAATTATATTTGGCTGTATGTTTTATTGCTTATGTCTGGGTGAAAAAAATAATGACACTGGGAAAGAAAGGATTAAAATCATTTTATTATGAAATGGTTGCCCAAGTGTGGTGACCCATATATAGCCCCATTTCTGCTGAGGCAGAGGCAGGAGAATCACAAGCTGAGGCAAGGCAGCTGTAGAGCAAGACCCTGACTCAAGCAAAACAAAGGTATACCCACCAGGCAGCGTAGTTTGCAAACAACAGTTTGGAAGTGAAGTTGTAATAGTTGCAGATACACATTTCAAACTCAGAGCAGTCACTAGAAAAACTACAGCAGGGCTAGAGAGATGGCTCAGCAGTTAATATTTGCTGCCTTTCCTGAGGATCAGAGTTTAGTAGTAATTAAAAATTAGCAGTAATCAAAAGAAAACTTTGAAGAGCTACAGTGGACTCTAGAGCAAGGAAATTTTTCACCGGTGAAAAGGTATGACATAAGGTCAAAAAAGTAGTGTACATCTATAAGATACACCAACAACAACACCTGAAATATATGCACCTAACAGCAAAGCCTGAATATAAGTGAGACAAAAACTCACACCTGAACTAAAAGTAGACCCGTGTGAGTCGCAGAATGTCCAGTTAACAGTAGCAGCGTACAAGGAGCAGTAATTACCCAAGCCTCCGCATCCTCCTATTTAAGAGTAGAAATCATGAAAACTTTTACCTCAAAATGGGCTTACACAAACAGAAAATTGGTATAGAAAAGAGACTGGGAAATCTTGCATTCTTTGAAAACTAAAGAACACATGTCTGATAACAAATGGGTCAGTTTATAAGTCCCAAGGACTGGGATGTAGTTCAGTGTACAGCACTTGCCTTGCATGGATAAGGTAACAAAAAGGGTTTTGTTTTGCTTTAGTATTTTGAAATAAACACTAAAACACCACTTAAAATTTGTGAGATCTAGAGCCAGCTTCATAAAGTAGGCCATAGCACCTTATGTGATGTGTAAGTGGTGCCAAGTACAGGGCTCAAGGAAAACTTAGCAACAGTAAAAGGTCTCTGAATATGCACCAATCAAATATTCAAAATCAAACACTGTGATAGTCTGAATGTGAATGGCTCCCATCAGCTTGTATTTGTATGTGAATGCTTGGTCCCCAGTTTGTAGAACTGTTTGGTGGCACGGCCTTGTTGGAGAAGGGCAGGCTCTGAGGTTTCAAGAGCCCACACCATTCCTACTGACTGATTCAGTAAATGTTTGATTTGTATACCTATTTTATAGCCCAGGAGCCAAATAAAAATTTCTCAGGTGTAAAGACTTGCAAATGTCAAAAATTTTAAGAAACCTTGACTAAGAGCATAAACAATATTCAAAAGGAAATTTATAGCAGTAAAACCGTATATTAGGAGTAACAATCTAAATGGGGTGATTTAAGCTTCTACTTTAGTAGAGAAGAAAAAAGTAAATTAAAAAACAAAAACAAAAACAAAAAAAGGAATCTAGAGTAGAACTCAAAGGAGAATAGCAACTAAACCAAAAGCTGATGGGGGAGGAGGGAAATGAACAAACTTGATAAACTTTAAACTTTCTTGTACTTTCTTGCATAAGATTTTTAACATCCTAAAACTGTCCTAACCAATAAAATATATTATTTTTCTTCAAGAAGTAACTTTCAGTTGCTATTTGAAATACTGTAAGTTCAAAGTGGCCCCGTACACAGCACCAGCACTCAGGAGGCTGAGGCAGGAAGACCATGCTGCATAGGGCAGCCTGAGCTCTACGGTGAGACTTCTCCGTCAGTCAATGGACAGGTAAACAAATGCTGCTCTGAGATGTCGGGAAGACACACACGGCAGCTCACTGAGGAGCTTAGACAGCGAACTAAGAAACTGGCTCACCTGTTGCTTCAAAGGTCAGCTTTACAGACCCCCATGGTGTCTTCTCTTTAGATAGAAGTCTGAAATGAGCAGGATTTCTTGGAGATATTTCTGGAGCTGGGAGATACCAATTTTTCCTATTGGAAAGGTAGTGTTAATGTTTAGGATGCTTCATGAACAGTAATCCATAACTCACAGAGCAGTTCAGAACACAGGAAGAGGTGTGAAGACACCCACTAATTTGACATGATGCCAGCTCCTCTGATGTCCAGGTTGTGTAACAAATCCTTCTCAACTTTTTAAGCTCAAAGAAGCTAAGGGTTGGAGAGACAGCTCAGCAGTTGAGAGCCCGGGCTATGCTTGCAGAGGACCCAGGTTCGCTTCCCAGCATCTCATGGCAGCCCACAGCCACCTGGAACTCCAGGACCAGAGAGTCAGCGCTCTCTTACAGCCTCCATAGGCAAAAGGCACACATGCTGTGCACATAAGTACAGGGCAACCATACATAAACATGAAAATAAATCTTGGGAACTACCTAGGCAATTCCACTACCCATCCCATTTCCTCTGATGAATCCTGAAATGGCACCTGTAAGAGCATCTCCAGCTGGGATGAAGCGGTAACTATTATTTGTATACTAAGGAGTGTCACCCTTTCTAACCACTACTCATTCTTGAAGAGAGACTTCTTAAAATTAAAAACAAGAACTATTCTCCTGAGATCATCATCTGACTAAAGAAATGGAAATTTTGTAGTAATATTACAAACTGCACTTGACTGAGGTAAGGATAAGTTTCAATTAATAAGAATCAAGACACAATGATAGAATTTGGGAACTAACCCCCAACTTAAAAAGTAGTGAACCAACCTGATCAGAAAGTGTACTGGAAGGTACCAAGGGAAGCCACAGAGTGGGGCATTCTCCTCACAGTGAGCTCGGATGGTATCATTGATCTCAGGAATGTGAGGTGTTACATGAGACATTCCAGTATAATCAAACCCATTGATCCATATTCCAGAGTCTCTTTTTACTACGTTTCCTTCCAAGTTATGAAAAGTTCTACTCATGTGCTGAAAAGAAAAAGACTAATAATAAGAAAACTGTTTCGGCTAGTTCACCCACATTCCTAACCCAGGTTAATCAAAATAAAAAGACCATTCCAAGAATTGATTAGAAACAGGAAAATAAAAAGGAGACTTAATAATTACTAAGTTACTGTTAGTGGTTTTTTTTTTCCTTTTAAACTAGATGACAGATATGTCAATGGTTTTTATTTTAATCACAAATATAGCTCAATGCACATTTAAAATATATATGAAACTTGATCAAGGGCAGTGTATATGCTTGTAGTCGCAATTACTCAGAGGCGTAAGTGGAGCATCAAGCCCAGGAGTTGAAGGCAAATCTAGGTAATAGTGTAAGAGTTTATCTCAGAAACAAAAGGGGCTGGAGAGACAGCTCAGTGGTTAAGAGCATACACTGCTTGCTGCTCATCACCCACCTCGGGTGGCTCATAAGAACCTGTAACTCCCACTCCAGGGAATCGCTGCCTCTGGCCTCCTAGAGCACATGCACTCTGGTACACATGCCCACAGACACGTGTTTATACGTAATTAAAAATAAAGAATCTTGAAAACCAAGCGTTAGCTACTCAGCAGCAGAAAACAACAACCTAAGCCAGGGGACAGCAAAGAAAAGGGCCTGCATGACATAGGCTGGCATGAAGCATGTGTTGTTGGAACTTGGGGTATCAGCTTTGGGTAGAATACAGCTACTTTCACTCCATAATAGCAGGTTATTAGTGATAGAAACTTGTACAACTGGCAAAATGTAAAAAAGCTCCCCCCTCCCTTATAGGAAAAGAAACCAAAACAAGTCACAGCCCTTTTAAAAATGCAGACTTTCCTAAACACTATTATTACTATTCAATTGGCATGCCACTGAAAGCCAGTCTGGGTCACCTTAAAAACTGTTCACCAACATTTCTACATAAAACAGATCACTGTCCTTTAAGACTACAACCAAAGGACTATTTAGCTTTTCAAAGTCTTTCAAATTCCCATCTTTTTAATTTTTCAATCCTTGAATAATTAAATTATGACTCATTTGGCATTGAACACTCCACAACCTCTAACAAAAATGGAGATGAAGCTCTGGCTATATAAAAACACTTATAAGAGGTTTGGGGGGAAAAAAAAGTGAAATCTAAATAAAGTTCTAGACCTCATTTTAATAACCCCTTGTTAGGTTATTTTCACCACATAATACTTTGAATGTTACTAAGGCTCAATTTTACTAACAATTTTTAATTTCTCTTTTATTTTGCCAGTATATAGTTTAAGATCTTCAGTCAGCCTACAGATATCTATGTAATTTATATTTTTTAGTGCTCATGGTGTCCAGAATTCATATTATAAATGCGTATTTTACACACACACATTATGGAAAGTGTTGTCTAGGTAATAAGGTGCCCATTGATGGTCAGTGTTCCTTGCTGCTTTACACACAAAGAAATCCAAATCAACTAAATTTTGTCAACAGCAGAACAGTGAGTTTTCCTGTTCACTTGTGAAGCTCAAAACACACAAGGCAAACGTCATTTCCTGAATCTTAGGAAGAAGTGCGCTTACCTGAAGGAACACTCTCTTTGGTTTTGGACTCAAGGAATTGGAGCTGTATGGAAAAAAGGCTCCACTGCAGACGAGAAAGAGCGTGACAGCACATACCAGTGTTAGAGTCAGAATGGTTTTCTTTGTGCTTTTCACAAGGTAGATGAAGTTAATCTGAACACAAGCACAGAAACAGAGAAATTGTGATTCATACCATTGGTAGAGAGGTGTTTTAAATGATATCTTTTATACTTTCTAAAACACAATAAAGAAAAGCTAGGACCCTGGGTAATGTACTGTGACACCCAGTAGACAAAACAGCAATTCCTCAGGCATTTCCAACCTAAGTAAGAGCCTAGAAAGTGGAGATGCCTTTAAATGGCCAGCATGGTGGTACTTTGTGACAGTGAGCCAGAAAGCAACAGGGAGAATGGAAGCGAAGCACAATGATCCTGTGTTCAAACATTAAAGAAAAAAGGACCAGAATCTATTAGTAGCCATGCCACTTCCTTATACGACTCACTGGCCAGCAGTGGCCAGCCCTGCACAGCAGACAACACTGAACTGAACCCAAACTTGGCATTAAGGCTGCCGAACTGTCAAAGGTAAGTCTTTATGCCTAAGCATGTCATTCAATAAAATTCAATAAAATTCAGATTCCACCTCTAGTGTTTTCATAACACGCTCAGAGTTGGAGTTAATCTGTATAACTAGCTGTAGATAGACCTTCTAGGCATTGCATTGAGGAAAACCTACACACGAAACAGTACTGTCCTTTTAGGCTAACCATTGTGAACACTAAAAATGAATCTGAACTTGGAACAATAAACATGAATGGCTAAGTTGCTAGGTTGGCATCCAGAAAAAAACCCACAAAGTATACCTAGCTTTTTTTATTGTAACTAAATCAGCAAACTGAAGGACAAGTATAAGCAAGATATATTCACAGTCCCCTCAAGATCTGAGAAACTATCTGAAACTAGCTCCACTTTTGTTTCTTCATCTTTCTGCCTACCATTAAGCTCATGAAGAACATGAATATGAAGATATTTTTCATGAGAGAAAAATAAAAAATGAGCAAGAATCAACATCTGTATAAAGGGTTCAAATATCCTTTCCTGGCAATTTCAACCAAACAGTACTACACTTGGGTCAAAGATCTTACACTTGTATACTATGTTAGGAAATAAACCCTCCAGGATTTAAGGCAGTAAGACAGCAAAACAACTTGTAACCCTATCTGTCCTTCTATCAAATTGTCATAGTGCTCAAAAAGTTTCAACTATCCCAGCAAGTAATGAGTTTCCCCTCTACTGAAATCCTGGTAAATTTGAACATACCAGAGCTGTTCAGTTAGAGTTGGATTAAGGGGGAAAAAAAAGATGGAAATTAATACATTTTAGTAATATATATTAAATTATATATATAATTTAATGATAAAGTCCTTGCTATAATACAGTTCCAAGCTAGCTACTGCCAAAGCTGTCCTAAGCTACCATTCCCTATTGTAAGGCTCATCTTCTGGGTACTTATAAATGGACTCGCAGAATGAAGAAGATTAAAGAGTGGCCATAAAGTGACTGTGCTTGGACTCTATAGTTAAGCATCTTTATAGTTGTCTTCTGTCTTAAATATTTCATCTTCTTTCACTTTTAAGACCTTGAATGGGTACAGAATCAAATGAAGAAGCTAAGCTTAATAGCACAGTCCTGTAATTGCAGCAGCTGGTAAGTAGATTCAGGAGGATCAGGAGTTCAAGGTTATCTTTAGAAAGTTTAAGGCTAGCCTGGGCCATGTGAGACCTTTTTTTCAAAGCACAAAAACTAATAAGGAATGGAACTGAGAAGCGCATGAGGACTTGAGTTTTAATCCTCCGCACACATGTAAAAAGCCAGAAATGACTACATGCTGCCAGCATTGGTATGTTAAGTCAGGCGGCCCCCAGGAGCTCACAGGTTGGCCATCCTAGTTACAAAAGTAAGCTTCTGGCTCAGTGAGGTATTCTTTCAAGGAAGTAAGGCAGGGCACAGTAGGGAAGGTACCTGATGTCATCCTGGGCCCCACACATGTATACCACACACACACCTTTCTTGCTGAGTCTCCTGACCCCCGTGCCTATTATTGGGCCTATTTTAGCTCTTAGCCAATCAGTATAAGCATGATGCTCAACAAAGAATAACTCTAGAAATGATGATAACCTACCACACAACAAGAATGTAACTGTTTTCTAAAACACATAAAGTCTCCATGACTACGAGAAACGTTTTTCAAGGTAAAGATTATGGATCAGTGTTCTATTACTCAGGGAGCAACCTCGCTGAATCAAGAAGCCACTGTCTTTAACACTGACACATAAACGAGAGAATAACTTACAGCATCTCAGAATAACAGCGTCATTCCACAGAGTATTTAACAAAAAATAAATAATATTTTTAGTTTTAGGGGAGAAGGGTTCTCACTCTATATAGCCTTGTCCCAACCTAACTCACTATGTAGACCTGTGTGGCCTAGGACTCAAAAGTACTAGGGTCACAGGTACATACCAACATGCTCAGTTGCAATTTTATTACTATTCCAAGAGGCTGTCTTTCCAAAAACTTTGCTAGTAAAATATACTTATAATAATACAGGTTGATCTCATTTTGGCTTCCAAGACAGCCATGCTTTAGGGACTTTCCAGTTTCACAGGTTCATTATTCTCCAACACGGTCAATGGAATAGAATTTGATACCCTGCATCTGAATCACCTTTTTTAGGCATTAGAAGTGCTGTGGTTCTCAAACTGTGGATTGCAATTCCTTTGGGGCTCAAAATAGTCTTTCACAGGGGTCGCATATCAGATATTTACATTATAATTAATAACAAGAAAATTATAGTTATGAAGTAGCAATGAAATAATTTATGCCTGAGGGTCACCATATGAGGAGCTGTATTAAAGGGTGGAGCACTGGGAAGGCCGAGAACTGATCTGGTAGAGTAAGTACAATGGAAACCCCTAACATAGCTACCATGGACCAGACCCATCTACAGGGAGCAGAACTCTACTCCTTTATGGTTGTGCAGGGGGTTTGTGGGTCAGTGCCTTAATATGTAGTCAAGGCTGGCTTCTAACTCATGATCGGCCTGTTTCACCTTCCAAGAGCTAGGATTACAGTTAGCTGTCACCATGGCCAGGTTCCATCTCTTCTAATCCTCACAACAGCAAACCTATTAGTGAATTGTCCCTTCAAGTTTTTGTGTTTGAACACTTAACCCCTAGCTAGTAGGTGCTTTTAGGAAAACTAGAAATTACAGAGAGAAGGTCTAAGTGGAGAAAGTAGGTCTCTGGCCGCAAGTCCTTGAGGCTCTGTTCTCCCTGGCCGTGATCACATCCAGGCCTGCCACAGATTCCTGCCACCAGAAGTGCCACTGTGCCTTTCCCACCATGACAGACAGGACCCTCACGAACCATGAGCCAAAATAAAATTTTCCTTTCTGAAGTTATCTTTATCAGGTATTTTGCCACAGTGAAAAGAAAAGCAACTACATTTAACAAATACAAAATACAAGACTGAAGTGTTAGGAATAAAACTAAAAGAAGTATACAATGAACATTAGGATTCCATCCACCTCTGAAAATGCAGTAAAAGCTAGTCATGACCTTGTAGGCTTCGTTGCCTGTCTGGGAGAGGTCCTTTCAGTACTGGGGAACTGAGCCTGGGGTCTCACACTCATGTCCAGCAAGCATTCTTCTCAGCGAGCCCCAGCCTATAATCTATCTTAAAGGCAACAGTTGAGTGTCAGGTATAGCCATCCGCAAGCAGTGTGCATAAGAATTTCTTTATGTGGCCACACGTGCAAAGCCACGTATGCAGGGCTTTCCAGAGTGCCGTGGACTATAACGGAGGCATCCCTCTTCCCTCGCTAGGTCTTCAGAACCTGGTCTACCAGGAATGCTCGTCATTACAGTGATATGAAAAAGCACACTATGCTGGCCATGAAAAAAACAAAGCTTTTAAGAACTCCAATCCCTAACCCTACGTGGCTCCCCCAGCTTCAGAGCCCCAGCCTAGAGGTACTCAGTAAATACTCCTGAGAAACTGCAACAACAAAAGCACAAAACAGAGAGATGCTTCCTCTAGAGAGGCTCAGCATCTGCTTCAGACACCAAGCCAAAAGAATGTTGACTGAGGAGTCCGGTCCTCCGGTCAACCATCTTTTCTTTCCTCTGAGAAGTCCCATGGGAAAAAAAAACAGACAAGCAACCATAAGACTCGATACCCGGGCAGTGTACTCAGAGACTGAGAGACAAAAGCATGTCTGGGTATCACTCAAGAGGCAAGATTCATAAATCCTGACATGCCAGCAATGAAGTAGATAATGAAAACACCTCAATGACAAACACACACACACAGAGATGCATACACAAAACCCTAAAACTACTGTGACTGGCCTCTTAGTTACCATCATTCATAACAGGCTCCTAGGGATATTTTGGAAGTTCAGGAACAGAACATCTTACAATCCACACACTGTATAGTCCATACGTTCGTATCTGCTAGGATGGACAACTATTTGAAAAGAGGATTTAGACACACTTGGGAGGTTGGGACAGGAAGAATACCATAAGCCAAGGCCATCTTGGGTTACATAGTTCTAAGCCAGAGTGAGAACCTGTCTCCAGGTGGGAAGAAAAAGTTAAATAGGGGGATATGGTATTTTTTTAAAAACATTAGAACAGTAACAACAAAACACGGTCTCACCATATAGCCCTGGCTGGTCTGGAACTCACAGAGATCCTCTTGTCTCTACCTCCTGAGTGCTGGGGTTAAAGTGTGCATCACCATTATCATTCTACATCTTCCTGTCATACTGAACGGACAATGCACAAACATTTGACCCTAGCTTTTGTGTAAATTTTTCTTAATAAAGTATAAGCAACCTTATTTCACAGAATACACTAAAGCTAATCACATAGATTAAAAAATAAAAAGAAACAAATCCATTTTCCTTACAAAATAGGAGGAGAGAATCATCACACAGACAGCCAAAATGGAGGCCAACACAACATCAGGAGGGATTTCTGAACCGCTTCTTCCAAGGATAGGAGTAAACATCTCAAATACAGCCCAGATGAGATACAGTCCATAAAGATATGGAATAAACATCCCCAAAAAGTAAAGAGTAATAAATCTTCCTTGGGCACCTAGGAAGAAGAAAAAACTGAAATTACACTGTAAGATGCTCATTTTCACAGTGCTCACCTACTATGGCACCTGACAGAAACGGAGTCAGACGTGACTCTAGTCCCTTTGGTACGTATAATGTAGAGCAATCAGAAATTTTCATCAGGGAGGATAAAATACAAATAATATTCATGTATGTTCAGAAACTTGAGAATGGGATGGAATATACAGTGTAAGATAAATACTTCCATGGCATAAAAAAATTAAAACAAATAATTTGGAAAGGTAGTTTGGTTAAATAAATACATAATCTCTGGGAGCCTCACATTGTTAACCTCTTCCCATCTTTATCAAAGAACAAAATTGCCTACCATGCTTCTTGAAGTCCTTATACACCCACAGCTTTGTGAGCAGTGGAAACGCTACCCAGACAGCACTCATGAATGCAGAGCAAAATCCTTGGTAAGTCAAAGTAACAAGAAAGCCACAATGCACAAACAATGAGGTGTCAAAAAACACTTCTCCCAGATACAGGTTGCTGGCATTCTGAAAGAGAAATAGTCTTGTTCATTGTCATTCACCAATGCACATGAAATAAAAATAAATAAGTTACAGAGCAAGATTCTTAACCTGGGAACGTGGCGACTGTCTCAGAAAATTCAAAACAATAACAGTAGCAATAATTCAGTCTGAAATTGAATGCACCCAAAGATCTTAGTAAGGAGCGCTGAAATTACTGAACATGTTTTACAGTAAGTGCCAACAGATGAACAAATGAAACAATATTCCCCAAATCCAGTTTCATCTACACCTCTATTCATCCTTCCCTCACTTCTGTCCTTTTCCAGTAAAGCTGCCAGAGTTTTCTTCCTAAATCACAAACCTACTCAACTCTATCCTCTGAGAAAAGGTTAATGGTGGCCTAACTAAGTTTTAGGGCCAGCCTCCAAAGCTCAAATTTGACCCTGACCCCACTCTTGGCTTAAGGTTCAGTCTCCTTGTCTTCACCACACTGGACTCTTCTTATCTACAGCTCAAACTTGCGTTGCATATTCCCACTTCTGACTGATCATTTGTTCTCCGTCAGGCACTCATGTTTCTAAAGCCCCATTCAAACATCCCCATGTTCATGAACAGAGGCTTACTCAATGTCAAGCCCATGCCTCTT
This sequence comes from Meriones unguiculatus, assembly GCF_030254825.1. Classification (NCBI taxonomy): domain Eukaryota; kingdom Metazoa; phylum Chordata; class Mammalia; order Rodentia; family Muridae; genus Meriones; species Meriones unguiculatus. The sequence continues at coordinate 45,985,187 of NC_083349.1, forward strand.
GCAGAATTGTTCATGCCATTCCATTTCACGTCACTGCATAATGTACAAGAATCACTGTAGTTTTTACATCTTATCAAATGAAGCTGAAATCGAAAAGAAGATCACACTCTCATGGAGCCCTCAGCCAACTGAGAGCTAAAAGAGCCTCTAAATCAATGAGGCATGCTAGTAGTTCGGGCCTGTGCTCCCAGCCACTCAGGAAGCTAAAGCAGGAGGAACACACATTCAAGACCCCCTTGGGATACAGGGTGAGTTCAGGGCCAGCCTGAGGAAACCAGTAAGACCCTGTCTCCAAAGCAAAAATGTAAATAAAGTAAAAATGTAAATAAATCAAATAAATCAAATATAAATAAATTAAAGATATATATATATATATATATATATATATATATATATCCTCATATATGTGAGGCTTGGGTGATAGTAAAGTGCTTAATATGAAAGCATGGAGACCTGTGTTCCATCCCCAGAGCCCACATAAATGAGCTGGGTACAGTGGCACCCACTGGTAATCCCAACTTGGGTAGACAGAGAAAGGCAGGTAGGTCCCTGGGAATAAGTCAACCAACCTAGCTCTAATAAGCAACTCCTAGGCCAGTGAGAGGCCCAGTGTCAGAAAGCAAGTGCTCTTTTCCTTCTAGACTGTTCCAGGCCTGCAGCCATCAAGAATGACACAGGAACAATCAGGTCAAGGAAGTTCATGACTAAACATCTGCTTCAGAAGAAACAAATTCCACTGATGCCCTTCATCTCGGGCAGGCAAGAATACCAAAGACAGAAATTCTAGGAGAGCTAGACAAAATGTACAAAACCACACCAGATGACATTTTGGCATAAGAAGCCCTTTTTTGAAATTTTGGTCAGGATTGCCCAAGAGACTCTCAAAACATTACAGGCTACTGTTAACTGGCCTTGGTTGTCCCTCAGCAGGTAAGTCCCTATTGCTGAAGATAACATGCACAGGCACTGGACCCACTGGCCGGTAAGCTGGAACTGCCCTGAATGCACCCTTTGTGAGGACTAGCTCTCCTGGTTCTAGCAGGCAGCATTTACGCTTCCAAATGAGGGAAGCAGCCAACAGTCCTATCTACCCAGCTGTGATGCCTGTGAACCACAACAACCAGCACGGGAAGAAAACCCTCCGGGTGCAGTAGTGGCACACATATCTTGGTGGTAACCACGCTCTCTAACTGGACTTAAGACCTACTCAACAAGAGAAAAATAATGCCTGGCACTGGAAACCTAGCCAACTACCCAAGACTTCTTATGATATAGATCTTGGAGGAGAATCTACAATCACCACTTTACAAAACCAGCATAATTCCTAACTACATTCTAAATATGTGTCCTTATACCCACAGATAAGTATAGTCCTCACCCTGCATCAGAGAAAATTTGCAACAGATGGAGACCATTACAGAAAAACCACAACCAATCAAAATGTAAAGCTGTAGATGACAGTCCCAATGGTACCTCTACAAACAACTCTAGAACCTAAGGCCCAGGGAACATTTTAGAAAGGAGACACAAGGATTGTAAGAGACAGGGATCAAAGAGTTTCCTACAAGACGGTGTCTCCTAACACTGTCAGAAGCTACATCCATAAAGACTCACCAACAGGCCTGCCCAATTATTAGCTGCACAAGAGACATGGTAACGTAGACAGGGGAAAGACCACAAGGCTCAACCCTCCCCAAAGAACTACAGTCAACTAGGCAATGCTCAGAGTGGGAGAAAGAGAGTCTTCCCCAAGGAAGAGCAGAATCGGTTATCCAATACCAAGTGGTCAGCTCTAAAAACACACGAGTAACATTATATAGACTTTAAAAGCTTATATTTATGATCATATGCATATATACATATACATACATGTATTTAACAACAACTAATGAAAACAGGCTATAAATCTGAAAGAGAGCAAAGAGGAGTATACGGGAGGGATTAGAAGGTGGAAAGGAAAGAGGGAAATGATATAATGTCAAAAAGAAAAGAAAAGGTGAAGGAAAACCAATGAGAAACTCTTAAATACACTATTCTTCCAGGAAAGATGTGCTTACTATGTCAAGTTGTGTCAGACACTGCCTAAGTACAGGCGCTGTAGCAGAGAATTCAACAATCACACCCTCATCAGCCTGACAGTCCAGAAAAGAACAGTGATATTCACAGCTAAATAACTGAGTGAGCAAGTGTGGATTGCTAAATGGAAAGACAGTTCTACAAACAGCAGCAGAGGCAAGCCACACAAGCAAGCCTCGCCATCACCTCCATTGTAAACACTGCTGGAAACAGCTCCGTAACTTCTCTGGAATTCTGCAATTCACTCCCAATTCTCAGAATAAGAAAACTCTAGGAAATTAACACAACTATGGCAGCATTTTCCATAGCCATGCTGAACAATTTCTAATCATTCTGAAAGAGCATACATAATAAATTTTGCTCATTTGTCTTCAGTTCTTGAAAGTAGCAAAAAGAAAACAATAAATATATCAGCCACTTACCACATAATAAAATCTTTTGGCAAGAGTATGTATGAGGATGATTTTGGCCACTGTTGCAGTTCCATACAGGCAAACGGCGACATAAAAGTGGTTATACCATGACAGAGACTGTCCAATGAGAGAGACGAACACTGCTATAATGAGAACTGTAACAAGGCTAGTGAACCAGCTAATAAAAGTGATACCAAGTCCACACAAGAAGTCTCTCATGTAGTTAGCACCTAACGAAGAGAAAACAAAAAGTTAATGTCACCATCTTCATCAAATTAATAACAAACCCAGCTGGTAATGCTGAAGAAGCAAATGTTAAAACAATTCACTACTATAATTGAAGGTACTTAAGTGTCCTAGTGTAGAGAACAGTCAAACACAAGAATCACGTAACAACAAAGGACACTACTCAAGAACACACAGAATCTCAGGGTACTAAAGATTCTGAGAGATGTCTCACAGCATTGATTCAGATATCCTCCTTCCCTGGGAAAGAGGTGGTAATCCTCATCATTTTTAGGATTCTTTGTTTATCAAAATGTTAGCAAGGATTTTAAAAGGCAAAGCTCCATAAAACTTCTTGCTAAAGACGGTAGCGCAGGGTTGGCAAGGTGGTTCCGCAGACAAGTGCACTTGCCAACCAGACTTGGCAGCCGGAGGTCATCCCCACAGAACTGAAGCCACAAGTAGTCTACGACTTCACACATGCACGCTGCGGCACACTACCACCCACACAGTGCACACACACAAATAGATAAATCAAAAACATAAAAATGTTCTTAAAGATGCCAACATTGGAAAAGAATGACAGGAAAAAGAACTGGTGATAAAGAATTATTTAAATCGCTGCAAAATACTTACATTGTAATAACAGCCAATATTTTAGACTCTGAAACATTTCAAGCAGAAATGGTTCATGGAACAGTAACCAGAAGCGCTGCATCCATTCCAGGACTGTGCGTAGAAGACTTTCCACTAAGTCAATCTGCAGTGCCAGCAGGATGGCTCAGCGGGCCAACCTGATGACCTCAGTCTCATACCCAGGACCCACATGGTGGAAGGAGCTACACAAGCTGCCCTCTGACTTCCACACTTATGTGTGCGCACAAACACACGCATGCACACACACGCACACACATATAAAATAAATAAATATTTTTTAAAAATAAGTCAACTTCTACAAACCTTTTTTTCTTTTGGTTGTATATAAATTTTAGCTTTAACACAGATTATAGGGTTGATCATACTGAGTTTCAAGAACTATTAAAATTTGTTATTAATAACGAGAAAAATCATTCTAAAGGTTTTTCTTTCTTTTTTGAAAAGCACATATCTTACAATACTGAAGTTCCATTTCAGTACTATTAGTAATTTCATTCCCTAACAAGAGACTAAATGAGCACAACCGTCAAATGGGCAACCAACAACTGCAGGAGAGCAGGGAGCAGCACCCTGCAGATCCCCACGGCGTGCGGTGGCACTGCACCCAGCTCTTGGCCGTATTTGGCTGAGGCAGGCAGCTCAGCCGGCTCTGCCAGCTTCAGGACAAGTGTATAAAGCTGTTGTCTTCACCAACCCTGACAGTGAGACAAGCATGCTGATTCAATACTTACCTGGGAGTTTCTAAAAATAGAAATCAAGTAATAGTCTCCTAAGATGCTGTACTTTCTGGGAGGAAAGAAAAACAATGGCTAGAATCCCTTCAGCAAACCCCACCCCCATTCCACACTAGACGGAAATACTTACTCCTGTGTTTGGGCCAGAGCAGTTTTTTCCCCAGGTACAGAACAACAGCCATGACTACCATGTAGTTTATGATGGAGCCAACACGAGAAGGGTACGCAATGACAAGCAGGCCAAGCACGTCAAAGAAGACCATGTTTCCATGTCGATACTCAGATGAAGAAGCCAGCATGTCAGACGTAGCTAGGTGCTTAAGAACTGCTAAAATGTTGTCACCTTTTATTGAGAAAAGATAATGAGGTCTGGTAAGCTATTCTAGTGTGACTTCCACATGCAGCACGTGCCACAGAAGTAGATCAGGCACCATCTGAAAATTAATACCCGGAAAGAATGTGAGCAGACGCCGCTCCCCACCCTCCACTGCCTCCCCTCTCGTGCCAAATTTCCCAGATAAGGCTCCTGTTCTTGCTCTTCCTCCCCACTGAGCTCAAGCCAGGCCCTCTAGTACTACTATTCCCTAAGACTAACAGCACAACCCCCAAGCTCCAGCTCAAGCCTTCCTCATGGATAGATTGTAACCAAGCTGACACTCTTCTCAAGACCAGAAACTCAGTAGGAAAACAAGGAAAAAAAAAAAAAGCCTTGCATGAGGTTGGTCAGCGCAGAACAAGTTATTAAAGCTTGTTAAGACTTATATTAGGTGGGAGCTGGAGAGATGGCTCAGTGATTAAGAGCACTGGCTGCTCTTCTAGAGGACCCAGGTTCAATTCCCAGCACCCACGTGGCAGCTCACAACTGTCTGTAACTCCAGTTCCAGAGGATCGGGCACCCTCACACATATATAGATGTAGGAAAAACATCATTGTACATGAAAAGAAATCTTAAAAAAAAAATTATTAAGAAGGGGAGGCAAAAGTAGGTGACCATCATTCAATGCCAGCCTAGGTTACACAACAAGTTCAAAGTTACACTGAGCTATGCAACAAGACCCTCTCTTAAACAAAAATAAAACAATTTTTCTTAAAAATGACTGAAGAGCTGGCTCTGGGACCAGTGATGCAGTGCTTTCCTAGAATACAGGCACAAGACCTCCGTTTATTCCCCCAGGACTACAGGCTAACAAACCAGAAGAAATCACAATTAAAAAGCATACTTAGTAAGGAAGCAGAAAGGCTGCAACTTCAAGGCCAGCCTGGGCTACATAGTGAAATCCTAACTCAGAAAAAAAACAAAAAACAAAAAAAACCATTTTTTTAAGGTGAACCAGGTAAGGTATATGGCTATAATCCTAGCATCTAGGAGCAGTGGCAGGAAGCTGACAAGTACTAGGCAGCTGGACCTACACAGTAAGTAATGGGCAGGACCTAGCTCAAATAAGACTGTCCAGATCGACAGAGCTATGCCCACGAAGAGGGGAAGGTTCCAATCGTGCGCACATGCACGCACACACGCACACACACACACACACACACACGTGTCTCTCTCTCACACATATCTCTCTCTCACACACACGTCACACTCATGTATGTCTTGGATGAGAAACAATGCAAATACTCAAGATGTACCTACTTTCCCAGCGGCCCATACAAATGACTCAGAATGCTGACCCCTCACTCTCTACTCCACACTGCACTGCCAGAACAGTAACGTAAAACCACCTTATGAGTTCATCCATAGACTCAGACCTTCAAGGGTTCCTTATTCCTTTGGGATTTTCTGAGTTTAAAATGTTTCCTATCACATTTTTACTTGTTGGAGTGCTGCACGCCACTGCACATATGCAGAGGTAGGGGACAATTTTCCAGAGTTGTATCTCTCCTTCCACCATGTGGGTCCCAGGGATCCAACTTGGGTTGTCAGGTTGGACAGCAGGGGCCTTTTTCTGCTGAGCCATCTCATCAACCATGTTTGTTTATTAACACTAGAGATGGAATCCAGGGCCTTGCACATATTGAGCGAGCACTCCCCACCAAATCCTTGGTAATTTTTGAAGCCACCTACAATTTCCTTCCCCCACATACTTCAACCTTATCTCCTCCTGGTTCTGACAATACGACCTCCATTCTAGTCTGAGAGAGCATACCATCCCCCCACACACCCTGTTCCCTCCTCCTCCATGCTGTGCTCTTACTGAACAGTCACCTTCTCTCCATAGCCCACCTCCCTATCAACTCCTCCCCTAACGCCCTACATCTCTGGGACGCACTCTGACGCTCTAGGCTATGTACATGCCTCATCTGTCCTTACCACCTATCACGGGCCCATGGTCCACCCTCTACTCTCATCTGGGGCCACAAACCCATGTCCTGCTGCTAGTATAATTCACAGCTCTCACTTTGGCTGCATTCTTTACTCTTCAACCATCCCACTACAGCCTGGGGCCACCCTTCCAAACTGTCACAGTGAACCCAACCCTACCACGGCTCTGGGCCGCTCCTTTCCAAGTATTCACGATGACTATTTCTAAGTTTTTAATTGCTAAGTCAGACAGCAAAGACTAAAATTCAAGCCCTCATCTTTCCGTCTCCAAATCTCTAACTCATTCGACTACATACTGTCTCTCCCACACAGAACGTTCTTCATACATTGTCCCTAACATTTCATCATTGTATATCAAAAGCCAAACCTGTTAATACCAACCTGCTCTCTGAATGGAATCTAGGAGAATCCTGTCCGCTGTGTCATACTTGGTGTGATATATGTATCCATTTTCAATAAAAGCTAAGTCTATTCCTAAGACAGACAATGGAAAAGGCATCTTACTTTACAGACCTGACTTGTGTTAGTCCTGTTTAACAGTTTAAGTTCTAAAAGACAAAATGTCAAGGCATGAGGTTGACTAATGTCTATCATATTCCTGAATGACAGAAACCCTTTTCTGTTGTTACAAAATCTATAACTATGGTCCAGAATTTAAAACATAATAATTAAGGAAGTATTTTAAGTCACACATTAGGGGAAGAAACTTTGGGGAATGGAATTTGGGCAGGTAAGAGCCAAATTTAAATTTCAAATAAAACTGTAAAAGTCACCAAAGGAGTTGGAAAAGCAAGACAACAGCCCTGAGCTTCCTTGGAGTTTTGGGGAAACGAGGTGCTAAACAGTTCTCTCCATCTCCATGCTGTGGTACACAATACCCTAGAGAAGGCAAGCACTTACATTACTGAGGGGCTGGTTAAAAGAGAGCATCAAGAACTCTACTCTGCTGAGTCCGAAGACAGAGCTCTCACATACAGTGTCTGCTCAGAGGCTATTATAACTTTCAAGAAATAAGGTTTGCTTTTGACACAGCAGCCTGTGAGCACAGACAAAATACCTGGAATGTTCCCAAAATCCCTATAGATTCGGAAGTCGGTATCGGAAGGAATGATTCCACTCTGAAAAACCTCCTGAGCCACCACAGAAGCAAAAGGGTGTTTAGCTGCCGAAACATAAGCCTGGACCAACCAAGGATTTTCAGGGCCTGAAATGGAAAAAGACAGCACAATACAAGGTTACTCGGACAGCTCTGTCCAACATAACCACACATGGTTGGCTGCACTGAGGAAATGTGAGTGACACCTAACTGCTAAGGACAGGGATTACCTTATGAATGATGAAAAATGTTCTAGGAGCTAAAGAGGAGGCTCAGTGGTTAGCTTTGCTGCTCAACTATGAGGTCTGGAGCTCAGTTCCCAACGCCCATGTCAGGGGGCTCACAAACACCTGTAACTCCAGCTCCAAGGGATCCTATGACTTCCTTAGATCTTTTTGGGCACCTGAACACACATTCACACACATATGAGTGCACACACATACACATGCACATGCACACACACACAAAAATGCTGTATTAAAATGCTCTAGCATTATGATAATGGTACACAAGTATGTGGAAATGCCTAAAAATGCTGAATTTGACCATTTAAGTTGGTGAATTATAGGACATTTAAATTATGTTTTAATAATTCCATGAGATTTTAAAAGTATATATTCTAAAAAAGGCTACAATTGCAAAATAGTATCCCATTTTAAGGTAATAATGTGTGTATGTGTTCCTGTGCATAAATACACTTTTTTTTTTTTTTTAATCCCAGAAGGTTGTAGAGCAAATTAACACTGGTTTGGTCAGAGTGGTGGGAAAGCCATGAGCCTTTGGCTTCCTCGGTTTCTTGTACTTACTTTATAGAGCCTGAATTTTTCCAAATGGGACATATATTAATGGTTTAATCTGTTTAAACTTTGCAAGATCATATTAACACCTTCAAAAATGATGCAGGCAGGCCTTCCCAACTCACGACAGTGCAATCTGATGAGTCACTCTTTCTGATCCTAAGAATGATTATTCCAGCCACCAAAAGTTCCCCAAACGAGCCTTTCCCTCAGCTGACAATGACGCTCTGGAGAACACAAACTGTTTTATCTGAAAAGCCAGGACAGGACAAATCTCACCACACAGGAAAAAAAAAAAAAGCAAAGGACAGAGCCATCTGGCACACACAAATCTAAATCTGCTGGACGCAGTGCTTGTCCTCTTAGTCAGACATGGAATCAACACTGCGAGCTTTCTAGAAGATGGAGCCACAGACAGCTAGTCTCCTACAGGCTGTGGCATCAGATGTGAGAGCCATCCTGAGAAATACACTGGATGTCAGAAGGTACCCCAAAAACTATCAAGTACACACTTTAACCCCAAAAATAAGCTCAAAGCCAGAAGGAAAGAACAGTATAAAATTCAGATGAGCGTGCAATACGTTATGGGCACCAACAAACATTATGGGTTCCTTCCAGGGAGGTGATTCTTAAAATATGAGGACTTTAGAATGAGCAAAATGTTTAATGGGATAGATACTGAAGCACTGAGGATTTATTAAAGTAAAAAATACACAGAAAACTATTTAACAATACAGAAAGCTGAAGAGGGCAAGCAGAGCAGTGATGTCAGCGCAGTCCATAGCTTTTCAATGCAATGCATTTCTCCCCACATCACCATTCCATGGGCACACTGACCCTAGTGCCACCAGCAAACACCCACCTTCTACTTGTAGCTGGCGTTAACTTTGCTCATTTGCTTCCAGGTTAATACAATCACTTTGAAATTCTTTGTTAGCTGGAAATTTCTTATCTAAAGCTACATAAAGATTAAGGTCTTAGGCCTAAAGTTTGGCTAAGTTTCAGCATCTGCTTCGATACCCTGCTGGATAGTCTTTCAGAGGCCCTCTGTGGTAGGCTCCTGTCCTGTTCCCCGTTTTCTCCCTCCTCCAATGTCTACCCCATTTGCCTTTCTGAATAAGGGTTGATCATCTTACTCCAGGTCCTCCTTCTTGCTTAGCTTCCTTAGGTGTATAGATTTTAGTATGTTCATCCTATACTATATGTCTAATATCCACTTATAAGTGAGTATACCATGTGTGACTTTCTGCTTCCGGGATAGCTCACTCGGGATGATCTTTTCTAGTTCCCACCATTTGCCTGCAAATTTCATGATTTCCTTGATTTTTATTGCTGAGTAGTATTCCACTGTATAAAAGTACCACAATTTCTGTATCCATTCCTCCGTTGAGGGACATCTGGGTTGTTCCCAGCTTCTGGCTATTGCAAATAAAGCTGCTGCAAACATGGTTGAGCAAATGTCCTTGTGTACTTGAACAGAGTGCAGGGAATCTTATGAAAGAAGGGGGAAACAGAAAGACCTGGAGGGGACAGGAGCTCCACAAGGAGAGCAACAGAACCAAAAAATCTGAGCACAGGGGTCTTTTCTGAGACTGATACTCCAACCAAGGTCCATGAATGGAGATAACCTAGAACCCATGCACAGATGTAGCCCATGGCAGCTCAGTCTCCAAGTAAGTTCACTAGTAAGGGGAACAGGGACTATCTCTGACATGAACTCAGTGGCTGCCTCTTTGATCACCTCCCTGTGATGGGGGAGCAGCCTTACCAGGCCACACAGGAAGACAATGCAGCCACGCCTGATGAGACCTGATAGGCTAGGGTCAGATGGAAGGGGAGAAAGACCTCCCCTATCAGTGGCCTGGGGAAGGGACAAAGAAGGAGATGAGAGAGGGAGGGAAGATGAGATTGGAAGGGGACGAGGGAGGGGGCTACAGTCAGGATACAAAGTGAATAAACTGTAATTAATAAAAAATAAGTTAAAAAATAAAGGTCTTAGGCCTAATCAGACCCAGGAAAAGTAGGCACTCAAAAGATGTTAGAAAAGAATTGCCTTGAGCTTGGACTCCATTTGAGGTAAATGTGTTGTCATCTCTTCAAACTATGCATGTAGACTGTACTAATCTATGCAGAGAAAAACACCAGGAAGCGTTTGGACAACCTATGAGACTGGGTAGCAGAGCACAGGAACAGGCGCTACACAAAAGGGGCAGCCTACAAGACACACTGTCGCCCCAGGTGAGGCTGACTGCTCTCTGCCCTCACTCTTCGCTGCTGCTCCTGTCGATAACAGAGTTCAGCTGCTTCCCGCCGATTAAAAAGAAAGTAGAAAAATTTGAGAGCTAAAAAAGGTCTTGGGTCTTGCTGTATCTCACCTTGTGACCTTGAACTTCGTGTGTGTGTCTATGTCTGTGTGCGTGTGTGTGTGTCTATGTCTGTGTGCGTGTGTGTGTGTGTGTGTGTGTGTGTGTGTGTGTTCTGAGTCAAGGTGTCCCTAGGTAGCCTTGGCTGACCTGGAACTCAGAGATCTGCCTGTCTGCGCCCGACACATGCTGGGGTTAAAAGCCTACACCACCGTTGGCAACCCTGAATTTCTTAAAGATATAACTGAAATACAATCCAGGTCTATTTCAAAGTTAAGAGTTTAAAGGTAAATTTGAGAGAGTATTGAAATGATACTTTTTAGTTTACAAAAAGCATTTAGTACTTAGTGTAATTTCAAAACTTAAACAATATAATGTCTGTTAAAGATCTACAAAGTAAGTTTCTACTGCCTTACTCACTTCCTGTAGACCCTCTCACACAAAACACTTCTTACTATTAAGGCTCCTGACAAGTCAGGCAGGAGAGCACACGCCTATAATGCCAACACTCTGAGCTGGAGGCAGAGGGGTGAGTGGTTCTGGGCAGCCAGGCATGCAAACTGAGACTGTCTTGACTCAAACACCAATAAAAGCAGCTTTTAGCAGAAGGTCTGTGTGTGGCTGAAATGGACTGATGCCTTTGCCCGTATTTCCAGCAGTGGCAGGACAGAAGGTGGGCCTTCCAGCATCAGGTCTTAGCAGGCCCTGCTGAGCAAGTCCTTTTGCTCTCGACTCCGCAGAGATGACAAGTCCTCCCTGCTGATGCGGCCCTGCCAGGCCACGGAGGAAGAAGATCCAGGCAGTCCCGATGAGATTTAACCAGCTATGGGCAGATGGCAATAGTAGAGAACTCCCCCTTTCAGTGGACTAGGGAAAGGGGATGAGGAGAAGAGGGAGAGAGGATGGGACTGAGGGAGATGAGGGAGGGGCTTCAATCGGGATATATAATGAATAAATTGTGAAGAAAAAAACTAAATTAAAAAAATTAGTATAGGTTTAAAAAAAAATAAAAGATGACAAGTCCTAGCTGGGTGTTAATTCTCAGCACTTAGGAGGCAGAGGCAGGCAGATCTCTGTGAGTTCAAGGCCAGCCTGGTCTACAAAATGAGTCCAAGACAGCAAGGACTATAAGAGAAAAAACATGTTTGGGAAGGAAAAAAAAAAAAAAAACAAAACGACAAGTCTATGTTATTTAGCGATTATACCCTGTTATCTTAAGGAAAGCTTCATCCTAAAATTTAAACTCTCTTTGGCTATTGTACTTACTGGGTTTTTGGACACTCAAATTAACTCAGTGATGGAATTAAACTTAAACTGTGGGTGAATTTTCTCATTTAATAACTATGATTTTAAATACTTTATATCATAATTTTCCACAATTAATAAAAGCAATATCCTCATTGTATTATGTCCTCATTTGCTTCTCTGCTGTGGTAATAAAACATGGGCCAAAGGGAACTGGGGGGAAAATGGGCTCATTTGGTTTACAGGTTATAGAGTCTATCACAACAGAAGCCAGGGAGAAACTCCAGTCAGGAACCTGGAACCGAAATCTAAAGCACAGGCCCTGGAGGGATGGCTGCTTACCGGCCTGCTTTCCATGGTTTGCTCAGCTTGCTTCTCATACAACTCAAGATTACCTGAGAGGAGTGGTGCCACCTACAGCGAGCTGGGCCCTTCTACATCCATCATTAATCAAGGAAATGCCCGCAGACAGGCGCACAGGCCAATGTGATGGAGGCAAGTCCTTAACTCATGTTCGCTCTTCTCAGATAACTCTAGTTTGTGTCACGTTGCCAAAAAATAAAGCAACCACCACGTACTACAATTCTTACTTGCTCTAAACTGACGCTGAGCCTGGACCGCTCAGGCTCCAACCATGCCGTCACGCACCAACGGTAAAACCTTGCAAGTTTTAAACTCTCCACCTCTGCTCTTCACCTATAAATTAGAAATATAGCAGCATGCACTCGAACTAAGTAACTTAATGTACATAAGATGTTTCAAATAACATCTGCGTGTAATAAGTACGCAAAGGCTCTAAAGGAGCCACATGCTGTTCACTATTTGATTTAAAAAAATTAACAAGGGGAGGCAGGTAGACTCCCGTAGCCCAATAGCCAGCGAGCCTGGCTGAACGGATGAGCTCCAGGCTCAGCAAGAGGCTCTGTCTCAATAAGGTAGGAAGCAACTGAGGAAGACACCTCATGTTAACACCTCCAGCTACTACAAGCGCGCGCGCGCACACACACGCACGCACGCACGCACGCACGCACGCACGCACGCACACACACACACACACGCATCCACACATGGACATACACCAGACCAACGTGTATATATACTGAACACATACATACATAAAAATTCACAAAGACAAGTTAAGATTACCTGACACTTTAAAAACAAACCTCAATCAAGAGATTGCTCATTAAAGAGAGTACGTCTACTGGAAAACTTTCCATTGACATGAAATTAGAACTGCACTGAAATGTTAAGTGCACTCTTCACATACCTGTTTGGAACACCAGTTCTTTCCCTCCCACACCTGCTGCCTCTAGGTTAATAAATGCACGAATGGAGCTGGCCCAGGGATGTTGAGTAATAAAACCATGGCTGGCCTTAATAAAGGAAAGAAAACAAATGTAGGTTAAACTAAGTTTTTTTAAATTCATTTATTTTTATAAATTACAGTTTATTCACTTTGTATCCCAGCTATAGCCTCCACCCTCATCCCCTCCCAATCCAACCCTCCCTTCCTCATCTTCTCCCATGCCCCTCCCCAAGTCCACTGATCCTTCCATCTGTTAAACTAAGTTTTTATTTTGCTTATTTGTATGACAGAATGGCTATCTCAAAAAGGTAGGAACTACAAGAGCAAAATAACCACTTTTCAAAAGCAGACCCTACTCTCTCTCTCTTTCACCTCGTCTCTCTGCAACTCCCTTTCCCCTAATAAACCTCCCACGTGGAAAAAAAAAAAGCAGGCCCCTAAAGGCATCTTCCTAAATAAAATGATGGTGTTCAGTTGCCAAGTGAAAAGAAACTGTGAGGCTATGTAATGCAAAAGTTAAAAAAAAGAAAGAAAAGAAAATACAGACAATTCGTATGGCTAGGCCTTCCTGCTGTGTACCTTCCTCAAATCATCTCTCTGAAACTCGAGGGTTAAAAAAGCTCAGGTAATTATGCCATTCAAAAGCCCTTAAATCAACACTTTTCTGGTCACAGCAGCACATGTGTGTGAACCTAGCACTCAGAAAGCTGAGGCAAGAGGATCACAAGTGCCAAGCCAGTGTGGGAGACCAAGCAAGACCCTATTACAAAAACTAAAAGTGAAAACAAACAAACAAACAAAATCACACACTAGAGCAAGATGAGCTGTTCTCAGTTGAATCTCTAACACACTGAGCCCATCTGCACTATCAGTATTTTTAAAGTACTGATAGATACAGTATTTATTTTGCATATTATTTTTATATTAGTCATATCACTAATAAAACAGACTGTTACCAATCATTATTATTCTCATTATTATTCAGCCCAAATACTTGAAACAATAAAGCCTTACCTGCAAGACATTTTCCTCTGCACCATTGAAGAGGAACACCACGGCATGCTGTAGGGGCTCTGAAGATGCTGCCATGACTCGGAGAACTTCGAGCATCACCGCACAGCTAACTGCATCGTCACTGGCACCTTGGAGTCAGAGAAACAGACGCACTTCTCAGAGTTACAGGGTTTTTCACTCCTGGTGTGGACTGGAGTTTCCCCCTCAGAGAAGCATCATGATAGCTGCATGACCAGAAGCGTAACTCTGTCATCACAGGGTGACAGCTATGCACAGCAAAAACAAGCCCCATAAGATCCTTGTCTGGCCTGCTCAATGACCGAGCCAGTGGAACCATGCTCACAGCATGCACTCAGCAGCTGTGGAATAAATTAACCAGATGGGGCCTATGGCCAACTGGAACTTATCCTCGTGCCCCATCCTCTGGAAGAGTCTTTCTTCTGGGACTCATGGCTTCCTCCACTCTCCCACTTCCTCGACTCTCTTTCAAAATCATAAAAGCTGCAGCACCTCACAACTACAGAGGGAGTAGCAGGCTACACTTCTTTAAGTTTTTTCCAAAGGGATCAAGTAATGGAAAAGTACAAAGAAGGCACCTGAATGATAAGACACTGAAGAGGGAACTGTGCCCTGTCCCAGCATTGCAAAAGTACAGCACCACGGCCAGCCTGGTCTACAAAGCGAGACCAGGGCAGCCAGGACCACAAGCGAAACCCTGTCTCAGAAAAAAATTAAAAAAACAAAAAGAAGAAGCTGGGAACAGTGGCGTACACTTTAATCCCAGCACTCAGGAGTAGAGGCAGGCAGATCTTTGTGAGTTCGAGGTCAGCCTGGTCTACAAATCAAGTCCAAGAGAGCCAGGGCTATTACAGAGAGAAACCCTTTCTCAAAAAAAAAAAAAAAAAAAAAAAATAGAGAGAAAGAAAGAATATTCAAATACTCCAGTCTCTAAATATCAGAAAATCATATTAATTAAAGATTATAAAAAAAACTCTAGTTTCTAATGAAATCCATTACTTTATCATTTGTATTTATTTTTTTGTGTGCGGGGGGGGGCAGCACACTTGCCACAATACGGCACATACGGAAGTCAGAGGACAATCTGTGGGAGTTCACTGTCTCCTTCCATCATGCGGGTGGAAACTCAGGCAGTTAGCTTTGGTGGCAGGCACCTTCAAGCGCTGGGCTCCAACTGCTGCTTTTAAAAGCACTGTGAGAGGTAGTTAAACGAACTGACTAGCTATTTGATAACACTAAAAAGTTACTGCTAATTTTTTAAGTCAAGTAGCTCCTAATACTGTTAGCATGGTCAAAGGTGTCCTCATCCTTTACCATACAGACTGAAATACAGAGGAGCCGAAATAACCAGGCAGGAGGGCTGAGGGAGAAACGACGGCTGGACTACATGAGAGCGGGAGGCACACTGGAGTCCAGTGAATGAGTCTATTCTATACATTTGATTCTTTTCATAGTGGGAAGTTTAGAGTCCGTGAACACTATCATAACTCAGGCAGTAGCACTTCTGGGTGTGCACGTGGTGAGTGCTGGGTGAGGACTCAACAGCAGGGAAGTGGTGGAGTGAACTGTATCTCTGTCACTTCATTCACTGTGTCCGGGTCGAGAAGGCAGACTGCTAGCTCCACCCCACAGGCGGCACCTGGGAAACATCCCAGGTTAGCTTTCTTCCTTCTCTTTGAGAACTTAGGGAAGCCTCTGTAACCAGCTAAAATGCTTGTTTCAGGACTCCGTTATTCCAAATCCCACTTCTGCTCGAAAAGAGTCTTGGTGATAATTCGGACTATATTTTATTCATTAGTCAAAGTAAAACAAGATAACAGTTACCTAATTACTGTTAGAGCAGGGAGTATGAGCTGATATACGTACTGTGCGCCATTTTCCAGAAAACCTATGAACTAAACATTTTTTTAAATAAAAACAATAACATTTTTCTATTCAAAGTAGAAGTAAAATTTAAAAAACATTCACCTTTATACAGCTGATTAACAAATTAAACTTCACACTCATCCTCCCTACTTTAAGGGATCTAATGTCTTAGAGAACAGAAAAGGGTCAAAATACCTTTAAGGAAGTGACAGTCAGAGGACAGTAAAAAGGCCGAGTGACTAGCTGGCATCCCTTTCCATTTAGAATCAACCCTGAAACTGAAGCCACCCCAAAATAACTCAAATGTCTCTTTTGCCAGTGGCCTGGCAGCACACGGCCGACCTGAGAAGATACACGAGGTGCGTCTGTAGGTGACATTACTTCTAACGGGTATCAATTCCTGCGTCCAGAAACGCTGTGAGAACTAATACACGCAGGAAAACCAGCCCAGCGTGCCGGCCCGCGACCCCGGCCCCTAGGCGAGTAAAGCGGGAAGGCTGCCGGAAGACTCAGGCCAGCCTCGCCTGCACTGTTGAGGATGTCTCCACGACACTCCTGAAGCTGGCTACAGCTGTGGCACAGCAGGGACAGGTGCTGGGTTCCCCCAGCACAGCAAGCACCCACGCACAAATACTCCTGCTTCAGTGAGCTGACCCACACGAGGATTCAGGTGACAACTATTTGGTGCATGAGTGAAAAGCTACTCTTAGCTTATTACTGACAGGGGCTTCCTTCACACCATCAGCATGGGTATTATAAAACTTTAGGTAAAAATTATTTCTAAACTAGATTTCTTAGTATGCAGGATGCCATAGGTTCAATATGGAAAAAAAAATCCTTTTAGTCATTTAAACCATGCATAGTGGCACACTCGGATCAGAAGATTCAAGGCCATTCTCAGTGTAGCAAGCACGTGACCCTGTCTCTAAGAAAAAGAGCAGGGGTGTATAAACATTCCAAGGGCTCCCGGAGAATCTTTTCATTGGTGGACTCCACATGCAACCTGCACACCTGGCACTATGTGAAGAGCAGCAGCAAAGGCCGTTCGAAATGCTCCTTTAATACAAGGAAGGCTCTTTGGTGCTGAAAGAAATCCAGATAGAGAAAAGCTCTCTGCCCTCCTCCCATTTTCTAAACACAGAACACAAACCTAGGCGGCTCTTCCACCTCCCCATCTACCCGGGAGGACAAAGGTTAACCTCGGAAGACAACCTCAGCCGCTGAAGAGCCTGCAGGCAGCAAACGTTACCGCTACACTGACTTCCCAGCTAGTTCGTTTCCTGTAATTTGCAGCCCACACAGACACTAGGTCCTTCCTCCTTTTTTATTTTATTTTTTATTTTCAATGGGTTTTCTTGCTTTGGTTTGGGATCTCATCTGGTTTTGTTTGTTTGTGCTGCAGCACTAAGGATGGAACTTGGGTCTGGCACATACTAGGCACTCGTTCTACCACTAAGTTACACCCAAACCCAGTGCTTTCTCCTTGTCTTGTCACTTTTCAAAAAAAGGATTGTTCTTTGATGAAGATAATATATATCTAAGCCAGAGAGCTGAACCACTTCTTAAAATGGTTCATTTTCCCTTGGTATCACTCAGATACCAAGCAAACAATAACACTTTTTTATTCAAAGTAGAAGTACGCATGGCAATGACTGTCTCCTTTTCTTTTGAGTATCTTTTCTTGTAAGGATCCATCCCATATGAGTATGAAAGAGAAAGGAAAAATCAGGAGAGTTTACATTTAATTGATGCCTGCATATCCAGTCTTTTTAATGAATAATCACAGCATGCATGCGTCCCTTTCTGGAAATTAAGCACCATAATAGTGAGCACAGGTGACTTTTTCTAGTGTCCCTGGCATATGTTAGGGCATTTCTGCCTTGTTTTTAATGAAGGTGTGGATACTGATTTCTTAATGAGCAAAACATGTTCTAAATGCATAGAAATGCCTCCATCACAGTATCACTTCATCAAGTTAAGGCCAGTTTGTATCCTATGTACTCTAGATGGTTCTACTGGGCCTGCCATCCACTCAGGCAATCCACAAGTATTGTTACCAACAGAACCACCATCAAAGGAAAGCTTTCCCTGAAAGATGCTATCCTAATGTTTTCATTAGACTTAATCCTTTGAGCAACACTATGAGGACATTAATTAGTATGTCTCCATTCAGCAGTTAAGAATTAAAGAAAGAATAAGTTAAGCAATACGCTGAAAGAAGGCCCAATACTCAGGTATTCTCCTGGTCAGGAAGCCTGGGACCCATCTCAGGTCTGTGTCTCCCCGAGTGGGGACCAGTCAGAAAAGGGCTCTTAGGTGTCAAATCTCAGGATGACACTGTAAAATGCTACTTTCTATTCTTATCTGCCTATGTTAGCTGTGGGTTTTTTTTTCATAGTTTATTTGTGAATGTTTATTTTATGTGAGAATATACAGAAGAAAATTTAAAGATAATGCATGTTACTAGTTTAGACATGAGTCCATTATAAGAGACAGTCGTGGCAATTTACAAACGTGATAAAAGATTTCAGAACGTAAGTGCAATGAGCAGGCTTCACATTTTATCATTTCAGTAGTGATTTTTGTTTTACTCTCTAATACTTTCCAGAAACATCACCATCTCTAAATTAAAAAGTATGCCTTGCTACTGGAGAGATGACTCTGCAGTTAAGACTGCTTTGCTGTTCGATCATGAGGACCGGAGTTCAGATGTCAGAACCCACATCAGCCACAACTGTTCGCAGATAACTATAAACTCCAGCTCCAAGGAATCTAACACACCTTCTTCTGGACACACGTACACACACACACACAGACACACACGTGGGTATATAAATATACACATATAAATAAATATTTAATAAACACATTTTTTTTTTCAAAAGAGAAATAATCCTTGTGGTTCATGACTTCACCAGTACCTCCACACTCTGGGAGAACTTGATCTCCAACTTTCAGACTTACTGAATCTCTCTACCTCCAAGCTACTACGATTGACGATAATTTTTTTTTTTTTTTTTTTGAGATTTATGTGGAAGCTTAGTACCTTTTTTGGTTTAAGTTTTGGCTATATTCACTTCAACCAGTATCTTATCAAACGGCTGAAGAAAGTTTTAAATGCTTTTCTTACCATTATTCTTGCCAATGTAGCTGGCACTCTTTGGTGCCGTACAAGGAGAAAGAGAACCAGAGTCCAGCCTCAGGTCACATCAAAAAACTATTCAAAAGCTGGGCACAGTGGTGCACTCGGGGAAGCAGAGTCAGGCAGATCTCTTTGAGTTCGAGGCCAGCCTGGTCTACAAAGCGAGTCCCAAACAACCAAGGCTACACAGAGAAACCCTGTCTCAAAACACTGAAAAACAAAACACAACAAAACAAACAAACAAAAAAACCCATACCAACTACTGAAATCATGTTTCTGAGAAATCTTATTAAAAAAAAAAACAAAAAAAAAACAAGTTCAATTTAGAAGACTGACACTGATTTGACAGATTTGTATTATGTCAGACACTGTTAAAAATCAAGTTTTCCATCTTGCCAATGTCTACACAAAGCACTATATTAAGTATTCTACCAGTATGTAACACCTTCAGTAGACCATAACTTTACCTTTTCAAGTGACCAGAAACTGCTAGAAGTAATGTCCTTCAATCCATGTATCCCTTAAACACAGGGATCCCTTACCCTATACCTCCAAAGCCTACTGCAACCCTTGGCTGTGTAAGCCCTTACAAGTGGACAGACACACTGGACTACTTCGGTCTACCAAAAACATCCCGTGTTGTCATGCAGCTTGTTGGCCACATTAAATCAATTATAATAACAATAATAATAATAATGAACTAAAGAGAATACTAAATTGTTAGATTCTAAACCAGTATTACTTAGCTTGCCTTTAATCACAATGCAAAAATGCTGGTCTAAAAAAATGGTCCCTACAACTGCTCAAACACGTTAGGGCTAAGTTAAGCTTTCTGGGCTGCAGTGACTTTAAATGACTAAATACAAGTACATACCTGGTGAATTTGCCACCGAGTCAAAGTGACAGTTAGACAGCACAGCATGCTTGGCTCCGCCTCGGGGCTCCAGCTTTACCACAACATTAGTAATGTTGTCATAGTAGCTTGTGAAACCCCCCAAGAAGTCAATGCTAAAGGAGCCTGTAGGATGTTGTATATCTACTGAAATGCTGTGAAGGCTGTTGCTTTGACCTTCTATCAGTTTGATCTGCTCCAAAAGGTATTGTACCGTCAGAATTTCATTTTCTGCACTTCCTGTAGTCCTGGGGCCAATGGCCGTTATGTGTTCCAGATAATCCCTGGAAACAATCAAAAGGATGATGATGACAAACTCCTGCAAACTTAAAATCGACACATCTTGGAGCAACTTTCCACTATGCTTCTCCTACCTCAGTAAGTTTAGTTCTTCTGACTTCTCACATTAAAACAAACTGTGACACCCCCACACACACACATACACACACCTTACCCTGGCACTCACTCACTACATAGGCCAGGCTGGCCTGGAACTCAGAGAGATCATCCTGCCTCTGTCTTTTGAGTGCTGAGACTAAAGGTACTCAAAAAAAAAAAAAAAAAAAAAAAAGAAGAAGAAGAAGAAGGAAAAAAAATCAGACATCCCAAGAAAATTACCTGGAAGCTTCATCATTTTATATTGCATTCCAGGAACTAATAATGCTCCCAAACTTTCCTCCACTGACACCACATCAAATCAGTACGAAGACTAGAGCTTATGGCTAATATGTGAGTTTGCTGAAGCCTAGGCAGGACAACACAACCTCACAGGCCTGACTCCTAAGGCCAGTTACGGGTTGTTCTTTACTGGGTCTAACTGGCTGAAACCAATGAGTAAAACCACAGGATGAAATCAAGCAGACAAGACAAACCTGAAAGGAATAAACACAGCCTCTTGCTGTATACTCCGAACCTAATAGCTTCAGGCCAAAACTGGACCTACTCCAAAGCAGGGGGATTCCCTTTTCACTGCACTCCAAAGGGAGTGGGGTAGGGGACGGGGGGAGGGGGGGAGACTGAGGGTGCTGTCCAAAAAAAACCCTTAAAATACGTTTCCAACGCACTGCATCCAAAGAAGCAGCTTTTAAAACACAGCAGTAGATGAAAACTTCCTGCTAGCTTAGTTTTTCTCTAGTCTAAGTCACGAACTACAGTATCAAAGAGTTCACATTTCTAAGTACACCTGAGGTCATTTTAAAAGGTTAAACCCTTTACCCAACACCTAGGAGGCAGAGGCAAGAGGATTTCTGCGAGTTTGAGGCCAGAGTGAGTTCTAGGAAGGCCAGGGCTACACAGAGAAACCCCGTCTCGAAAAAAACAAAATAATAAAAATGTAAAAATAAGAACGTCTTAAAAAAATAAAAAGGTTGAACCCTATGCAATCCGTAGTACAGAAGACCCACAGGACATCTGCGAACTTGAGAAACAGTAGGCAAAATTCTGAATGGATGTACCCTGAAGATCTCCATGGCTTTCGGATTTGGGGGCTGTGGTGCTTGGAAAGGCAGCACACTGAGTTACCCCTCTCCAACACCATCCCAGAATGACTTTATAACGCAGCCTTGGCACATAAACCTCACTCTCCGCATCATTTTAAATCCAGGGAACTAACCCAACTAAAAAGTGTAAGCGACTCAAGAAAGGAGAGTGGACGACAGGAGCGTGCTACCAGCCAATCTTTGCAGAGTGGATGATAAAGCAAACCCAGCCGACCTGACCACCCCTAGAAAGCGGAAGAGGGAGCCTGGCAAGCCCCGGGAACCCACAACTCAGACCCCAGAAGGACACGCAGGGCCACCCCACTTCCCTCCACCTCCACCACCAACACTAGCCCCCGCCCCCCGCCCCCCAACGTGCGCCCAGAGACCCCGGGACTCGGCACACAGCAGCGCCGGACTCGACTGCCTGGGGCACCGTGACCCGGCGCTCCCCCACCCGGGGCTCCCCGCCTGGGGCCGCAGGGGACTCGCGGCCCGGCCGCTCGGCCGTACCTGGCCTGGCGTGCATCGAACTCGCCCTGGAGCCCCGCCGTCCGGCTCAGCAACAGCCGCTGCAGCGAGAGCTGCACGAGCGCCCGCAGCGCGAGCAGGTAGAGCGCGAGCGCCAGCACCGTGCGCGCCTCGGACAGCGCGGTCCCCGCGCCCCGGCTCGCGCCCTCGCTCTCCCTCCTCTTCCGCGTCCTCCCGTCGCCCCGCGAGTCCTCGGGCGCCGGGGCCCCCCTCTCCCGCCGGGGCTCGGCTGCCTGTCCCTCCCGGTGCTCCGCCGCGCCGCGGTGCCGCCTCACGGCCGCCGACTCCGAGCCCCACTCCATCGCCGCAGCCGCCAGCCCCAACCGCCCCAGCCCGCGACAGCCCTGGCCACCGCGGCCGCCGCAGCGCCTCCTAGTGAGCGGACGGAAACTGCAGAGGGCCAAATTTCTTCTGATTGGCTGGTCCGCCTAGTGGCACGCGGCTGCCCGGACTCTGAGCGCTCTTTGGTGGCCGGGGCGGGACATGGTGGGTGTGCTCGCTCCCCAGCCTGGTGCCAGCACATTGTCAAATGGAAAAACCCCCATAATCCTAAAAATGAGCAGCCCCAAACAAGAGAAAAAAAAAAATACAAAGCCGCTTTTTAACAGCCTGCACGAGCAATTTACCCTGCACTGGGCAGATAAATACAATGACTCGGTTTGCCTCTGAAAAGTAGGATTCTGGCTACCAAAACAGGAAATAAGACTTAACAATCAGAGTAGACAAACAGGCCTGTAATCCCAGCACTGGGAAGGATGGCCACAGGAGGATCCTATTTTGAGTTGAGAGTGGGATACTAAAGACCCTGTTTTAAAAAAGAAAAGAGAAAAGAAAAGAAAAAAAGAAAAGAAAAGAAAGTTTCTTGTCTAATCCCAGAAATCAGGAGAAATAAACAGGAGGACAAATTAGAGGCCTGCCTGGTCTACTTAGCGAGTTCCAGGCCAGCCAGAGCTACAGAAAGAGAGAGGGAGAAGGAAGAAGGGAAGGAAAGAGGGTCACACAGAAGCAGATAACCGGGGCTGGTGCTGTCTCCATTTAACAGATGACAAAATAATCACCATAATTTAATGAATGGCTGCTGAGTCAAGCCATGTGCTAGGTACAGACTGAAAAGAAAATATTTTCATTCCTATTTAATAGCTGAAGAACGTAAAGGCAGCAAATGAAAAAATGAGTGGGCTCCCAAGAGCTTTCTGTTCCACTGATACAGAGGGCACTCACTCTGGAAAACAAAGGTACAGAAAAGATGTTCCTGGCCCAACAAGATGGATCAGAAGGTAAACGTACTTGCCCCCACCTTCCCCCAAAGCCTGGCAACCTGAATGCCATGATGGGTGCCATGGTAAAAGGAGGAAACCGACTCCCACAAGGTGTCTACTGACCTCCGTGGGTAGGGGCATCCTTGTGCTGGTGCTGCTGGGTTCTATGAGAAAGCAGGCTAAGCAAGCCACGAGGAGCAAGCTAATGAGCAGCACCCTCCATGGCCTCTGCATCAGCTCCTGGTGTTTCCTCGTAATAATAGTAACCCCAAGACACACAATAATAAAATAAAAATATTTAGGTACCCTAAAAATAAATAAATAATAAGTGCGAAGGTGGTCAGGCAGTGGTGGCGCACTCTTTTAATCCTATCCCTTCGGAGGCAGAGGCAGGCAGATCTCTGAGTTCAAGGCCAGAGTGAGTTTCAGGATAGCCAAGGAAACAGAGAAAAATCTTGTCTTGAAACAAACAAACAAACAAACAAACCCACTTCCTTCAGTATTACAAGAAGTGGCAAGAAGCTGGTCATTGGTTTTATTGGCCACGCTAGCTGATGGGTCTTCTTGCTGCTGGCTGGCGCAGTGAGCCTCTTTGATTCAAGCTTCTGTGGCCCAGGCGTGTAATGCCTGAAGCACCCTAAGGCATTAACCTAGAGGCCCACTGAGAAAACACACTGCAAGATTTTGATTGGGCTTCTGTGTCAGCCATACACTGCCCTGCCTACCTCTCCATCCACGGCCTCACCGTAACATCAGACACAGGATGCTCCGACAGTCACACTGGTCTCCCCTAAGGCGTCCAGTTCACCATCTTTTCTTTGCAATATCTCCTCATATACTAGCTAACACCCTTCAAATCTCAAAGAAAGTAATACTTCCTCAAGAAAGACTTTTTAAAAAAACATTTTTTATTATTTACACAGTGTTCTGCCTGCATGTGTGCCTACATAGCAGAAGGGGGCACCAGATCTCACTACAGATGGTTGTGAGCCACCATGTGGTTGCTGGGAATTGAACTCAGGACCTCTAGAAGAGCAGAGTACTCTTGACCGATGAGCCATCTCTCCAGCCCAAGAAAAGACTCTCTTAATCCAGCTAAGCCCACTTCCCCTAGTGTCTGCTATGATTTCATGTTTCCCTCACTAGACTGCAGGCCCCATGATGGTAAGTGCCTTGTCTGGTTTTCTTCAGCACATTACTCACCTCTCCTAAGATGCAACAGAACATGTTCTATATGGTCACTATGTCCTGAGTAGGTGAAAACACAGAAGTTTCTGGAAGCACAGAACTTGAGTTCTATAAGATCCTTTCTAGTCTGTAAGCTCTATGAGACAAAAACAATGTCCATTTGTTTATTTATTACCTTACCCATAGTGCTCAGCTCCTGCAGTCTCTGGTCATTATCACCATATATTTACTGAATGGGAGAATGAAAATATATATATTGCCTTCTATAAGAATCAGATATTTTTGCTATTTATTTTCCCCAAAGCCTAGACCCTCTATCGTCTTTGGAAGAAGAGTTCTCAAAAGTCAACGGCTGCATCTGCTACAGTTATTTCAAGATAGGGAGGTTCTGCTGTCCTGTAATCAGAGGCCAAAGGATCCACTTAGGAGAGGGAACCTCAGGTGAGAAAATCCCCCCAACCAGCTCAGCCTCTGGGAAAGCCTGTGTGGTTCCTTTCCTTGAGTGATGGTGAAGGAGGGCCCAGCCCATTCTATTTGGTACCACCCCTGGGTGGGTGGTCCTGGGGGGGTTAGAGAGAGTAGGCCCTGAACTAGCCATACAGGACAAGGGCAGTAAGCAGCACGCCCCAGTGACCTCAGCACTGGCTCCCCCCTCCAGGTTCCTGCCCTGAGTTCCTGCTCTGATTTCTCTCTGTGATGGAGTACGCTAATATTTCATCTGTAAGTTCCACCAAACCCTGTTGAACTTTAAGTTGGAAAAAAAAAAAAAAAACCTTTCTTCCACAAGTTGCGATTGGTCATGGTGTTTGATCACAATAGAAATCATAAATAAGGCACATGGGAAGAGAATGTTCCCTGCTGAGGGAACTGAGCAGTCTTCAGAAGCAACACAGAGTGAGTGAAAAGGATGCAAAAGCCAAGACAGGAATCCCAGCAATGACCTTGAATGCTGAGCCTCCTGTCTATACCACCCAAAAGGATTACATGTGCCATCACGCCTGTTTTATGCAACACTGGGGATCAGACCTGAGGCTTTGTCTTTTATGTAAGCATTCTACCAACTGAGTCACAACCCAGCCCAGCGATTTTCAAAATCAGACAAAGCTATGTGGAAATGACTTCAGCATAGATAAGAAAGATCAAGTGACACAAAAATAAATGAATATAATTACAATGATTAAAGCCTCCAACGGACAGAGATTCTAAACCAAAAAGAAATGTAAAACAACAGAAATACTGCATATTTATTTCACAAAATTAACTACTTATAGACTTGAAAAACAGCCACACAAAAAAAAAGAAAAGAAGAGAAAAGAGAGTTTGGGAGATGGCACAGGACCTGAGCACAACCCCGCAGAAGCCATCAAAGGGCAGGCTCAGAGTGGCCTATCATCGCCGCGGTGGTGAGGCAGAGAAGCGGACTCACTGGGGTTTATTGGCACTAGCTGAGCTTTCAGTGAGCTCTTTGTGCACGGTGAGACCCTGCCTAACTCACTCACAGGCACACACCACGAACAAGGAAGAAAAGAGAAAATAAAAGGCAAGTGACCCAACATTGGGACAGAATTTCCAAGCATAAAAACCCAAAGGATCATATGTCTGATCTGTTGGTGGTGTGCAGACCAGTAAGAAAGACCTTAAGGTAAATATGTATTTACTGTTCATCCTTAGTATCAAAGGAGAAATGTAGAAAAATCACCTACATTGAGAAGGTTATTTTGTAAGTAATGGGTACTTCTGATAAGTTTCATTAATAGAACTTACATGGTGTTGGAAGGATATATATTTTTGAGTAACTCTCCTGGAAAGCAATTATTTATGGTACACCAGGAGCCTTTAAAAAAAAAAAAAAAAAAAAAAAAACCTCAGTTTTATGTAGTAATTTCTTACACGGAGATGTGTCAAAACATGACTTTTAAACAGAGAAATGAGCTGTGTGCGTGGGTGGTTTATGACAATAATCCCAGTGTGGGAAGATTACCATGATCCTACATAGCGAGTTTCAGGCCAGCCTGGGCTGCAGAGTGAAACCTTGTCTTCAAGGAAGAAAGAGAAGAGAGGGAGAGAGGAAGGGAAGGAGGGGGTTGGAGAGAGAAGCCAGCCAGCACTGCAAAACATTTTAAAATAGAAAAGTGACTTAGCATATTAGAGAGAAAAAAGGTCAAAAAAGGCAAAGTGCTCAGAGTTTGGAACAGGTAGATTTAAAACAACATTGCCAAATCAGTCTCACATTGGACAGAAATGCTCACGTTACAAATACTAAGACAGAAAGAGGAGACATCAGAACAACGATGAGTGCTCTCACTCAGCTGCAATAAAAGGTGAGCTTTTTCTTTTTCTTTCTTTCTGTTTTGTTGTGGATATAAACATGTTTTTTGTTTTAATCCCAGGTGTGGGATGTGGGACTGATTCCGATAGACCACAGCAGCAAACTACTTGCCTTGTGTAGCTGCTGAGAGGGGCTCTTTGCCAGCTGCAGAGAGTTTAAATCTGAGGACTCTGGAAAGACTAAGTGCCAGAGCCCAGAGTGTGTGGAGGAGCTCTGAGAAAGAACAAGGCTGCTGCTTGCCCCCTGTGGCTCCTGCTGCTGTTGATGCAGTGAGACAAGAAGTTGGCAATCTCCTGAAACAAGGAGTGGACTGGCTCCGAGGAACCCAACGACCCTAACCAGCAGGAAGCAGCTATAAGAACTGTGTCCTCTCTTCCACTAACCCTTTCTCTCTCTGATCTGGTGTTGGGGTGTTGGAAGCGACTGGGGTGGAGCAGAGGGAGAAAAAAAAAGATAAAAGAAATATAAATAAACGTTTTTAAAAAGTACGTCAACACTATTTCCCACCTTTTGTTTCTCAAGTTCGGTGTTCGGAAGCTTGTGTGTGGAGCACTGTCGTCTCAACTCTCAGGAAGACAGTTAATAATTAATCCCAGCATGGCTGTGATCCAACAAGGGAATAAAATTGTCAAAACAGTAACAGTGGCCGGTAGTCTTGAAGCACTTCTGTCCTTCCTTCCTCTCTTCTTTCTTTCGATTTCTCTTCCTGTTGTTTAAGATAGGGTCTTGCCATGCAGCACAGCTGCCCCCGTCTCCACAGCAGCCCCCCTGCCTCTAGCTCCTGATGCTGGGATTACAGATGGGTGACACCTCACCCATTCTTTTTCTGTCCTTTTCTTTGGATCCCACATGTTAAGCAACTGCTCCACCATGAAGATACATCTTGAGGCCCAAGCACATTTTTGAACTACAAAGTTTAAAAACCTCAATAGTTAATTGCTGAACCAATAAAATAATTTGAGAGAATTTTCAACTTCTTTAAATTCTGCCCTTGGCTTGAGAGAATAATTTTAATTGCCTCTGGAATTCAAGGTTTTCTCTTCCATTCTTTGTAGTCTATTAAATAAAAGGACCCAGTAAAATGAACGTCTCTGGGCACTTATTTGAGGGTCACACATCCAGCACTCATTTGTATCTTTCCATGGGTTTAGGCGAAGCCCAATGGTGCCTTGGTACCAAGAATGCGTGACTCAGCAGTGTGGAGGCTGCTGGACAGTGACTTAACTGAATTTGCCCCATGTTGAAAATGGGCTGTTGGAGTCTACTTAAATATTCATGAGGCCTGCGCTTGCCAGAGCTCAGCACATCTACCGGCGCCTGCCCAAAATACCAGCCTCCTCTTAATCTCACAGAATCTGTCCTGGCCTGCGAGTGACAACCTTCTTTAGGTCCTTGCTAGACCTAAAATAGCCTCTGCAGCTGCTGCATTTCCAAGATGCTCCCAAGAGGAAGGAGGCAACTGCAGACCTTACAGGAAGTATGGCCAATCTCTCTCAGAGTGGGATGCCAGAGCGGTAATGGGGCATCCACCTGGTGGCTTCCTGTCTTACACCAAGAGGGGTGCGCTGCAGGCTATGCCACCACTTAAACTAAAATTTGTCCTCAAGGGCCTTCCAGGACTGGGCCACAAGTCCAAGAGTATGTGGAGGCCAACTGTGCTGGAACCCAGGCCAGATGGTCTTCCCTGAGCTTTATGAACCTCAGGCCTACCATTCTGACTTCTTCCTTTCCTGTCCATCCTCCAAGCCCAGAGAACTTGGAGCACTTTGCCACACACGTGCAAAACAGAGTCACTTAAACTGTGTTCAGTTGTTTCTATCCCACTAAGCTGTAGAACTTCTGAGAATTAATTACCTCCCCAAACTGTGCTGCCATTTTTCCCCACCTGAGATTTGAGGCTAATAGGTTTTTTCCCTAAAACCCTTGACCACATTCATGGTGAGAGTTCATTATGTCTATTGCTAGTCTTCTGGGGGGAGGTGTTAATTCCAAGATTTGAGGAGAAAAACCAGTCCCACCATTTGAGCCAATTTTGAAGCAAGCATTTAATTAAATACTGACCAGGATGGGCTTTGGTCAGGACCATTCCCCTGTAACTCCCAGCTCAGTGACCTCCAGACCTGTTCTGCAGGGGCTTAGGCAACCTATTTTCCCAGAAGGCTTTGTTATTTTAAAAAAAAAAACTACAAATCCCAGCATCCCAGGAAGCTAACTGGTCCTTGGGTTTACAGATTAACTTCAGATTTTACAGAGGGAGGGGGGAGGGTTTAGACCAGCTGGAGAGATGGCTCAGAGGTTGAGAGCACTGGCTGTTCCTCCAAAGGTCCTGAGTTCAGTTCAGCAACCACATGGTGGCTCACAGAGGAGTTAAACCTTCCTCTGCACAGCATTATGGAAATGGGAAAGGTGGAGGAAAGGCTAGGAGTCTGAAAAGGGAGCCCAGGGGTTAAGAGCACTGCTGCTCCTCCAGAGGATCCAAGCGGTGGTGCTCACCTTTAATCCCAGCACACAGAAGGCAGAGCAGGTGGATCTCTTAGTTCAAGGCCAGCCTGGTCTATAGAGTGTGTTCCAGGACAACCAGAGCTACACAGTGTTGGTACCTGCGATTGTGGTGACAAGCCTTGAAAACATGATGCTAGTAAAAGCAGCCAAAAAAAAAAAAAAGCCCCGTTGTCTTCGTTCATATGATATCCACTGTGAGGAAACTCCTAAAGGCAGAACACAGTTGGGTACAGGCAGGTGGAGAATTGACTGTTTAACATTTATGAGGGATTATTTAGATGACAAAATGTTTTGGAAGCAGATTTATGTGCCAGGCTTGAAGAATATGGAAGTGTTCTAACTGGGTCACTTAATATGGTTAAGTGATATTGTATGTGATGTAGATTTCACCTTAAAAAAAAAAATGGACTTCTAGGTGAAGTGGAAATCAATGGTTTCTTTGGAAAGTCAGTTGTGTCACACGAATATGTTTTTTGTTTTGGTCCCAAGTGTGGGATGTGGGAATGTTTTTCCCCCATGGAAAACAGCCCTTATGAAAAGGCTCGTGATGTTTGTCAGCTGGAAACTACCTCCTGCGAGGGCACTGGTTTTTTTTTCCGAGGTGGAAAACATCCATTTGTGGACTCGGATAAATAGAAGCCCACAGACAGTGCGACAACGCTTTTTGCATTGCTATGCTTTGCCACGGTTTGCATCGATTTGCTGCTTTCTGCAGAGAGGAATGCTCCAGAGAATTCCTCGGGCTGTTTTGGTGAGGTTTTGCCTCTTTGGCAGACTCACGCCATTTGGGTGGAGTCTTGCCACTTCTGTTGAGTGGTGCCACTGCTACTGCTGTCTGCTGCTGCTGCTGTGTTTTGCTGCTTTATTGTTTGACTGGACTGCTGGTCTTCTGACTGGGACCAGAGGTATCCCTAAAGAACCCAACGACCCTAATCAGCAAGAAGTAGATAAAGGAGGTCTACAGCCTCTTTCCCTACTAATCTACCTAAGGTCAAAGGGTTTGAAGGGGGTAGAAGTATTTAAGAACGTTGAATCAAGTAGGTGCTTGGAAAATCTAAGCCTACAGGTGGTGCTCAAAAAGAGGAACCAAAATGTTAAAGTTATTTTTACAAAACTGTGTTCGTTTCTCAGTTTCTCTTAACCTGGCTATCACACAAATATAAAAGAGACTCTTTTATATTTAGTAATAAGCTTCACAACACAATAACTGAGCAGGTATTACTCCATTCTTAACACTCTAAGCTAACCTGGTTTCTTCCAAGCGTACATCCCAGAGATACTTGCACTTTGTACCTACTTGCTTTAGCTCTTCTCTGCCGGCGTCTTCCAGACCTCTGCCGATGGCTGAATCCCCACTACTTACTCTTTGAACACCGCCTCCCTTGGCTGGCAGGAAGTTCAGCCCTATTTACTTTTCTGCTCGTCGATTGGCTAGAACCTGCTTTATTGACATACCAGGGGGACAATTGGGGAGAGTGTTGACACAACGTTGAGACAAGAGATTTTTCTCAGAACGAGGACCACAACCAGATATGGGGGGGGGGGTGTACAATAGTCAGCATCTGAATGACACAATAACCGTATGCCTACATCTGGGTCTCGATGTGATGTTTCAGGGAGTAAAGACACCTGCCACCAAACATGATGACCTGACTTCAATCCTCGGCATCCACATGGCAGGAGAGAACCAACTCCCTCCAGATATCCTCGTCACTAAAATTTAAAAAAAAAAAAAAAAAAAAAAAGCATAACCAATTGTTACACTTTAGAATGCTTCCTGGAGCTAGTGAGGTAGTAGGCTTTGGCCTGTCAGGAAGAATCCTTTGCTGACAGAATCCTTTACTCTTAACCACAGTCCAGAGCTAAAGACAGTGACGTGGAGGAAGCACACAGTCCGGCAAGGTCCTGTTTGGGAAACTTAATGAACAGCACTGGTCTGTGTGTCAGGTCCCAGGCCAAGTGTGAGTGCTCAGCAATATGTCAGCTACAGCCTAGATGAAAGCCGGAGTCCTCCTCTGCGCTGTCAGGGGCCTGCACCTCCCCTGAGGGGGGGGGAGGGGAAAGGAGGGGGAGGGAAGGAGAGACTGAGACTTAGTTGTATCCAGTTTCCAAAAGGATCCACGAATCACATATGACTAAGGTCTGTTTGGTTTGGTTTTGTTTTGGACCAGTCAACTTCTATTGGGCGCTGACCTCAGCCACAGCCGAGCTCTTGGGTGGGGCGGGCGGCTATGCTCTGGTGCCCTCCAAGGCGACCCTCCTCAGTGGTACTGCCGGCGGCGCTCGTCCTTGAGCGCCTTGTAGGACAGGCAGTAGCTGAAGACTACGTAGGCGGCCAGTACCACGGTGGTCCCCGAGGTGGTCTGCCTTTGCGGACGCTGATGTACTTGTTGTAATACCGGTCATAACCTCTCCGACAGGTGCCTGCGATGCCGCTGGGGCTGAAGTCCTGCATCAGGAGCCAGCGTGGCAGCTCGCCAGAGTGTCATCTCCCTGAGCCTCTTCTCCCTCAGGGGCGCAAGTGACGCCATCTTGCAGCCCCCCATGTCCCTCATCCAAACTTTCTAAGTGGGTAAAATGAGTTGGGAATCAAGAAGACAAAAAACACACGAAGGGAAGAGAGTAGAATCTCTCACATGCTGGTTGTGTGCCAGAGACTCCTGGAGATGTCTCCTTGAATCCTCAGGAGAACCCCGTAAGTACGAGGAGGAAGGATGCAGATCAAGTCTAACTGTAAAACCCATGTGCCTTGTGCACCACACTTCTTTGAGAATAAAAATGAAGACTACCAAAAACTAACGAAGACCAGCCATCAAAACCAACGGGGACATAATTTCATGGTTAAAAAATTCCCAACAATCTAGATACGGAAACATAACTCAGTGGTAGTATACTTGCCTAGAAGGAACAAAGCCCTGGACTTGATCCCCAGAACTATATAAACCTGGCACGGTGCACACCTATAAACCTAGCATTTAAGAGGAAGAAACTTAAAGATGCCATGGTGGTACACGCCTGTAATTCCAGCACTCGGAGAGCAAGGCGGGTCTTTGTGGGTTCAAGAAAAATTCAATGTCGCCCTCAGCTAGTGAATTCAGGCTGAGTGAAGGCCAGGCTGCACTATAGAAGGCCCTCCTCCAAGAAAAAAAACAAAATGCATTTGCTACATATGATTCATAAATTATTGTGGTAAATAGAGTTTTAAGATTTCTTAGCTTCAGAGACAGATGCCTGCCCAAGTTCAGTCTCAGGAAAGCTGAAAGGCTTCTCTGCCGACATAATAAATCAAATGGAGCTGAATTGATAATAAAAAGGCAGGTTTATTGGGACAGCTCTCAGGTGGGTCAGTGAAATCGCAAGACTGGGCTGGGAGAGGGGCTTCTTAAAAGGGAGTGGGAGTAGTTGTGATGTGGTGGTAAGGTACCGGGATTACAGCCTTATTTGGTGGATGTGTTCCTGCAGGAAATGGAGGAGGCGCGGTGCTAGGAGAAAAAAGACGAATTGTTGCCACCAGCCCTATGAACTAGGTTAGGGAAGTGAAGAGCAAAGACTGTCAGAAAGAATGGAGTGGAGACCTGCCTTGTGTTGGTGGAATTCTTCAGACAGTTTGTGGAGTGATATTAGTTGTGGTATTAATTCCTATCAGGCCAGATTCGATGATACGGTAACAGCACTCTTTCTCCAAGAACATCCAGGTGCCTCCCTTGTCTGCTTTGAGGAGGTCCAGCGTTCTCTGGGACCTGGGGTCTAGCTCTGTAGTCCATTGGGCCTATTCAAGGTGTGTTCACATACTGAAACACACACAGTAGAGAAGGCAATAGGCTCTCACCTTTGTGTCACGGCAGAGGCTTGGGAAACAGTTCTGGGTTAAAAGCAGGAACACTCTTTAGTATGACTACAGACGGTGAAAGAGGGGCTTCTCTTTTCTATTCAGAAGACCGTGTGTATATACATTTAGCACAATGAGAAGCGCTTTCAAGCCTAAACTCTGAAGTCTCACCACAACAGTAGCATAGTGAGGGAAGAAATCCAAAGTATTTTTTTTATTCCACTTATATGCCTTAAATCACTTTCTTATCACCATTTAAGTTTTCACACCCTCCAACCTTCATAACTTGCATTTATCAACCTAAAACACCCTCTTAGGCCCTCATAACTTGCAGAGACCTTAAGCCTTTTTCTTTTCGTGCAATCATTTATCAGAGGCACAGCTAGCTATCAGTGAGCACAGTAGTAACTACTGAGAACAGAACTTGCAGAGCAAGTTCTTTTAAATAAAGGAATAATAAATAGTTATACCGGAAACCTGCTTATATTTTAATAGGAACTCTGTCAGCAAGGAAAACCTGTCTGCCTTTTCTTAACAAGAGACCTAGTAGATCTATAAAAATCAAGACGTACTGTTTTAAATATGAAATGGACTAATGAGGTGGCTGTAGCCTTGGGGTAAGGAGGCGGTTGTCTGCTGCTGCCAAGCGGACACACCTGCAGTTAGCCTAGCTGTCAGTGCCAGCAGAGCGCCGAGAAGGATAATTCATAGCAGGAAGTCTAGTCCGAATGGCATATGTATCAGTTAAGATGATGATGGAGACTTACCCATTACCTAGACAGCCACCCCACTAGGCTCCTGTGGTGTCAATGGCTTCACTGGTGGCATAGCAGGCCTGGCAAATCTGAGAGGCCTTCCTGTGGAGGAGGAACTTGGGAGACTGACCTTACTTTTCTTAAGCAATGTGAAGCATCTCTTGTGTCCTGTTTGTCCACAGTTCAGGCTGGGCCCTAGCAGCAGGCACGGCATTGGGGCAGTCTAGCTAAATGGTTAGCATTACTGCAATACCTGTGGGGTCATCGGTACCCCACCTCTTTGGAACAATTGGGGTCACCACTAGAAGCCAAGGTCTCTGTATTAGTAAGGTTTTTTTTTTTAATTAAACATTTAAATGCCACATTCAGCAGATATCTGAAGTGCCTGAAGACCATCTCTCTATCTAAAGTATATTTGAATAGACAAGTTTTGCTTGTTTCTAGTTACCCGTCATAGACTTAATCTTGAAAACATATACGGGAGGTTAAATGAGACTTGTTCCTGTTAGGTTTGAACCTTAAAATATAAACCTTTTAACCATAGATACAGTCTATGTACTAAGTACTAAGCGAGCATGTCTGACCTCCGCTTTTTAAGGAACACAGACAGATCTGCAGCAGAGATGTTGATTCTCTTGACATCATTTCACTTTATGTGTGTGGTGTTCTGACTGCATGTATGTCTTTGCTGTGTGTACGTTAAGTCTGAAATCACCACTCGGAGACCACCACTCACATATGCAATTGGCAAGAGTGTTTCATTTCAAGAAAACCTGTATGCAGGGGTCAAACCATTTTACAAAATGGCGACCCTACACAAAGGTGTACAGGCCTTTTTATAGGAAACTAGGGGGATTCTAGCAAGGGCTAGGTAATCTAAAACTTCGTTGGTGGGTGCTGGAGAAATTACAAGGGTCGATTCCTAATTGGCTTGCATCCAGGTGGTTGGTGGGCTGCATTCCTGTGCCATGAACGTTTGACTACAGGATGAGGTGAGGCTGCCCAGCACAGATAAGATATTTTTCCATTCTTGTGGTTATCTCCAGGCTGTTCCTTGGGTAGGGATTTTATGGTCTTGTCCCTGGAATTAGTGACCTATGGCCTAGTTCCTGGGACTGATGACTTTTCTTCTAACGACAGGCCTGGTCCTAAAATGGAGACAAATTATGTCATCCTCTCAGTCAATCCTGTCAGCCAAGAAACTGTGGTTTATTTAGAAAGCAGAACAAAACATCGCCAGGCCCAAAGGGTACCCCATTTCCACCAAAAGGATAGATCTACTGACTAGATCCAAACTTGAGTCTAGACCCAGCTTAAGCTGGACTATGGAAGGATTTATGGTGGTTAGAGAAAAGCCAGCATTCCTCAGGGACTTGTGGCAGCAGGGACAGCTATCTCTCCGTTGGTATATACCCTTGGCATCTATCAAAGCCTATGCTAGCCTCCAGGCTTCTTCAGCCCCAATTAACCATCTTTGTTATACATCTGAAAGCCATGATAGCCTTCTGGTCCTTCTCATATCCTTCTCTACCTTAAACTCCCAGGATGCTCCAGTCATGGGCTTCCCTCTCACAGATACTCATAACCTGCATGATTCTTCCATGCCCCAACTTCCTTGGCCCTCCTGGCCATGTCCAGTCTACTTTGTCTGTCTGCTCTGCACTCTTCCAGATGTCTTGGGATGGTCTTCCCCCAGCCTCTCTCTTACAATACCCCCCCCATTATGGAGTGCTCATTTTGGAGTGTGTGTGTGTGTGTGTGTGTGTGTGTGTGTGTTAACAGTACAAACCATTTGCTGATATGGGTCTTTTAGGTAGGGTAACTAAACAAGGCAGCTTCAATTTGCCGGATAGGAGTGGGGTTGGGGCCTGTGGGGACAAGGACTGGGGTAAATTGCAACTGCGAGACCCACCTAAATCAGCAGTTCTGTCCCTTTGGAATGTGGGCTTATAGGAGCTGAACCTTCTGCTTTCCCAATAGATGGCTGCACTTGAGATGTGTATGTAAATCTTTTGCTCTGTTGGTGTTGGCTGCTCTCTTAAAAAGGAGATCACTGTGAGCGCCAAACACAACAGGCTTACAAATGTGATCCTGCTCCCTGGCTGTCCGTTTATAACCCCGGCGTTCTTGCCTTTAAGCCCTGAAGGATGTACTCGATAAAGATAAAAGATTGCGCTGTATGAGAATCAGGTTCCAAACAGGATTCTTATCTTTAGATTTGGGGAGAAGAGAACAGTTCTAGAACTGATCAGATAGCCATTCTCCCTCACCTTCCTGTGCAGGTGCAGATGTGACCTTGTCACAACAGCCTCCCCCTTTTGTCTCTAGGCCTACTCTGTGTGTTGCACATTGAGAGTGAGTGAGGGGGATGAGTCCGGCATTTCTGTCAGTTTGGTGGTTGGCTTCTAAGAGAAACAAATGCTATGAAATTATTTCTTTCCACACCCCTCTGGTTACACACACAGGGGACATGCTGGGGTACTTTGTAAGTCATAGCTCTTACACACACTCACACCCCTAGACTTTAGGCCTGGGATAAGTAGCTGTATTTATTCTTCTCCTGTGCCTCTAGGGAGGAAAGGAAGGAAGAGAGTAAAGTACAAAGTGGGTATAAGTGAGGGGACAGTAAAGAAACCACCGAGATGGCTGTTCCATGGTTAGGGCCAAGATTTTCATTTTGGATGAGAAAGAAAGCATTGAGAGTCATCTGGAAGAGTCCAGAGCTGAGAGAAAAAGAAGCAGAATGGACGCGGCCAGGACTATCCTTTGGGAGCAGAGAGAATCAGGAGGACAGCAAAAAGAATAAGAAAAGGAAGAAGTAACAGTAGAGAGTGTCAGGAGAGACACTAGTGGGAGGCAGGGGGAAACCTTGCTGTTATAAAGGGGAAGCAGGGGTCTGGAACAACCTGGGGGCTAGCATAGTGGAAGAGGAGTGCAGGAAGTGAAAAGGGCCAGGATGCTAGAGTGAGGGGCTTTGAAATACATTACAGCCTGGCGGTGCTGGCATTATCTATCTTTCTCTCTCTCACACAGAAACATGAAACACACACACATGAAACACACACACATACAGACACACACACACACACACACAGAGAGACACACACACACAGACAAAACTAACCCTTGATGGATCAGTTCGTTTACTGATCTCTTCAGGACTCGGGCTTCTCAGTTTGCCTCAGCTCTCTTCTCTCTTGGCTGACAGTGTCTTTTTTGTTTCTGCCACAGATCCTCTTCACAGAGGGAGGGAAAAACTCAGCCTGACTTTCTCTGATTTCCCCTTAGAGTAAGCAATGGGGTCTGTTCTGGCCTTTTTAAAGAAGAAATTGGCTTTTAAAGATTTAATCCCAGCACCCAGGAGGCAGAGGCAGGTGGATCCAGGACAGCCAAGGTTACACAGGGAAACTCTGTCTTGAAAAACAAAAACAAAGCAAAACAAAACAAGAAAAGAGATATGTAACAGGTACATGTGAATAGTATTTGGGGGAACATGGGGGCCAGCATGGGCTTTGATGAGTGACCACAGGTGGATGTCAGTGGAGAACTGTTCGTCCCTTCTGTCAGAGACAAGGGAAATGACTCCTTTCGGCAGATGAGGACCCATCTCCCAAGTTCCTGAGGAATGCCGGGCCAGAAATCTTTCTGTAGTCTGGTTTGAGGTAGTGCAAGACGATCATTTCTGGACATAGGCACTGTCTGATATCTGACAGTGGCAGCTATGGAAGCAGACATTTTTCTCCACTAGAGCCTAATCCTGCCACCAGCCGCTTAATCTGACGGGTAAACTGTAAACTGTCACCAAGAGGTGAACTACAAGCAAAGCTGCAGACCCACTCCTGAGTTAAGGAAAATCACTACAAAGTCAGATACCCCATCTAGAGAGAGAACACTGATAGGTTAAGTCCTGAAGCTGCCTCCTATTGTCTTCAGCTTAGATTTAGATTCGAGTGGGCAAGAAGGTCGGGCTTCCTAGCATGGGAGACCATATTCACTCTTTCTGAGAAATCTGCTCTGTCCACCTAGAAACTTGTTGAGAAGTCTTGGGATCAGCCTGGAGGGACGCCCCTGGAAGAGGCTTGGACATAACAACCTGCAGCCCTTTCCCTCCTTTTGTTCATTTACAGGTGGATTTTTTTTCAACTTTATCTGCCTTTCAGGAAGCCATAATGTATACATAAATATCTTTCAAGTGTCAACACAGGTCTTCCA
Organism: Meriones unguiculatus; assembly: GCF_030254825.1. Lineage (NCBI taxonomy): Eukaryota > Metazoa > Chordata > Mammalia > Rodentia > Muridae > Meriones > Meriones unguiculatus. Next base: position 46,023,443 of record NC_083349.1, read on the forward strand.
GAAATACCATCTGCTACAGAGATAACCATCCATAATACCACATTCTTCCTGGTGGCATACCATAAATTAGGGCTTGTTTGGGCAAGCCTTCTGGTTTTCTCCTGAGCCCAGGAAGTGTCCTGACCCTGCTGGTAGCCTTAGATGACTCCTGCCAACAGGGACAAGGGATGCCACTCCCTATCCTTGTCCCTCCCTTGGCTCAGTGCAAGGTCTTTGACACTTAGACTTGACCTATAACCTGTACCTAGGCATTTCTGTTCTCATCAAGCAATTTTCAGGGTTCTTTAGTGTTTTTGCAATCTTAAAAATATCTCTCAAAATCATTGTTTGTTTCTATAGTTTTCGTGTCCCCGACCTATAACTAACCCTGAGAGAACTCAGCCATTATCTGTGCTCTTCAAAAAGAAATTTTCTTTTTTAAGCCTGTGGGGTAAGGAGCAAGAAAATGAGAGAATAACTTATTTCAGCCATTTTTGTCTTCTCTCTCTCTCTCTCTCTCAACACACACACAAACAACAACAAAAAACAAACAAACAAAAACTAACCCTTGATCGATTGATCTCTTCAGGACTGTGGCCTCATCAGCTTCCCTTAGAGTAAGAAATGGGGTCTGTTCTGGCCTCTTTTGAAAAGAAACTTATTTTTAAAGATTTACTTATTTACTATGGGCACACGCTATGTGTAGTTTGTATGTGGGCCACAACAAAGGTGTGCGGTCAGCAAAGGTGAGGCGGTCAGGGTACCAGCCTGTGGGTCCTGGGAATCAAACTCAGATTGTCAGGCCTGGCAGCCTTTACCCACCAAACCATCTCATCAAGTGGGGCCTGAGGAGTTCGACTGAAGCCGTTAGACCCTGATACATAGCAGAAGTTCCAGAAGGAAGGAGGGAATGGGTAGAATTCTGGTGCTCAGCCCCTCACAGCATCTGTGTAGGAAAAGCAGAAGGAGCCATGATGTACTATGAAGCTGGCCTGAACAGGCAAATGTACCCAAAAGCCATGCCTTTTGGTCCTGATGTACACAGAACTCCTGTGAGGCTGAAGGTGTGTAAGAAGTTGCAGAAAGATACCCTTTTTAAAGATGTAACCTCATGGCATAGCCTGAGATATGTTCCATGTATGTGCTCCATATATGTTCCAGATATGAGACATAGTTCTAGGTTAGCTTGGAATTCACAAAGTAGCCCAGTCTGGCCTCAGCCTCTCAGTCCTGCTGCTTTTGCCTCTCTGGGGACATTTATACTTCTGCTTTGCCACACTTGCAAGGTAGCAGAGTGGGACAGTTGAAAGGTGGGGGAGACAAGGGCTCAGAAAGCAGACAAAAGCAGTCTTCATTCATGTCACCGCTAAGGACAGGTACACAGTCTCACAGAAAGGCAGTCAAAAGCCAAAAGGAGCTCCTCAGTCATCTGAGGAGGGCTTAATTAAACCTTGTCAACCGCGCAGGATTCTAGCAGCCATCTGAAGTCTTGTAGGTGCTTTTGAAGGTAACCTGTAGTCATAGCGTATCGATTCTCCTGTGTAACACTGCAAAAATCTACCCACGGGTGAGACATGGCCGCACGGAATCATGTCTCCCAGGGTCTGGGTGAGTCCCTGCTCCCATGGGTGTGAAGGGAGGAGCTTTGTTTATTTTGTGATCCTTCAAAGCAATCAGCCAATGTCCCTGGGACTCTGCCATCCCTTTACTTCAGATCAGTCACCTGGCCTGTTTGATGGAACGGTTGTCCCTCTCTGGAAGGAGAAAGGGCATATTTGTGTTGATGGAAACACCCATTTTCTAATTTGGGAGGTCTCACGTTTCACCCATGCTCTTGGTCAGAGCAGTTGTTATTCCTGTTTGGCATGGTGCTGGAGACGGATATTGCAGGGACCTTCAGACAGACAGGCAGAGATGCTCTTCGAAGGTACATTTTCCCTGCTTCCCTCTCTCTGCACCCACTCAGCACAGCGTAGACACCCTTCTAGCCGCTCTCGGCCATCAAGAAGCCCCAGGGAACGGACAGATCGGATGCTAGAAGACGGACTCTGTCCTTCCGTCTAAGAAGCAGTATTTTTCCTTTGTTTGTCTTAGACTTGTGTGCTGGGATCCAGCCCAGGGCTTTGCAGTTGCTAGGTGAGAACTCTGGCTGCCAACCTGTTTTTCCTGTTCTTATAACCAGAGCTCTCCACAAAACCCTGCTCTCGAACGCACTAATTAAAACAATCCTATGCGCATTTACTGCCTCTTGCAGACCGGTTCAACGGCGCTGCCTGATATTGCCTGAAAATCAGGACTCTGTAAAAGCTGAGTCATCCTAGGTCCGAGCACGGAGTGCTTGGAGGCTAGGATCCTGGCAACTGTGCGCAAGCTCGGGGTGGACCTTATTTTAACTAAAGCTTACCCTGCTGGACGGTTGAGGACTTCAGGGATTCCCGTCTTGCTGTAGGTGGGCTGAGATTACAGGTGTGTACCATAGTGTCTGGTTTTTAAATAAGTTCTGGGGATTTGAACTCAAGTCCTCACCGCTTGCATGGCAAACACTTTCTCCATGAGCTGTCTCCCCACCCCGTGACCTCAGGACTTTTTGCTTCTTTGTTTTGGGTTTGGTTTGCTGTTGAGACACGGTTTCTCTGTGTAGCCCTGGCTGTCCTGGAACTTGCTCTGTAGACTAGGCTGGCCTGGAACTCATAGGATCCATCTGCCTCTAACCTCCAAGTGCTGGGAGGTTAAAAGCATGTGCCCCCACTGCCTGGCTGACCTCAGGAATTTTTAATAACTTTAAATCATAGCCAGCTTCATCACATTATCTTAATTTCTACAGCCTTCTTACAAATAGTCTTCTAGCGTTGTCCTCATCGCTCTATTTCCATGTTGGGGCAATATTTTTCTTGTAGGACAAAACCATATTTTACCATATTTTTTAATACCAAAAGCTTTTTTTTTTTTAAACCAGAAATGTGTTTATACACATCTAGCTCATTTTCTTATATTTGCTGTTTCCTTCCTCACACACTTTCCTTCATCAGAAAAAAAAAATCCCTGTGTCATTTGGGCTTTTCTCATAAAGTCAAAAACAAAACAACAAAACAAAAACCTTAAACACAGGCACATTTGACCACTTTTTGTCTTTTGCCAGACAGATGTAGCAGTAAGATGCCATTAAAGCTTAAATGGCCCATTATCCTACCACTCTAACATCTAACTTAAATTGCTAAGAGTCATCCATTGCATGAATCTGGATCTTTTACCCTAGAACATTTGCCTAACCATTTCCAGAAAAGGTAAACACAACTCAAAGTCTTAGGTCAGGTTAGCTTCCAGTTTCTAAGGCTGCAGTAATGATGGATGAGTAAACTGGGATTGAAGGGGAGTTGCCCATCTTGTAGAGAAAGAATACAAGGGGAGAGCAGAGAACCCTTCCACTTCCTCACCAACATACCAGTGAATGATGAGATCAGCCTGCACCCTTTAGTCTGGAGATCAAGGGAAATGTGACTTGTCTGACTCCAGAATTTCCTTGGCTGACAGAAACCAAGTTTCACCCTGGAATTCATCTTATTTTGTTTTGTTGGTACACAGTAAAGGTACAATTGCTTGTCTTAGATGTGAGGCCAGCCTGGTCTACAGAGTGAGTTCCAGGATAGCCACGGCTATACAGAGAAACCTTGTCTCAGGAAAAAAGGAGGAGGAGGAGGAGAAGAGAAAAAAGAAAGAAAGAAAAAGACACACGAGTTAGGTAGGTCAGCATGGATATTGAAGGAAACGAGCAAGGGACCTGAGGCATCTAGTCTCTAAAATAAGAAAGCAAGGGAAACCCAACAGCCCAGGACAGATGTGCACTTGATAAGGGAAGCAGCAAGTGCAAAGGAGCAGGGGATTGCATGGTCTCAATGAAGACAAAGCAAATCCAATTGAAACCAGGAAGAAAGAGCAGATGCCACCAGGATCTATCCCACCCCCTTCTCCCAGCTCTCTCTGAAGTGACTCTAGTTCCCTGGGCCTTGCTATCTCCGTCAAAATAATTCAAATGAGACGCATAGTACAATGTAGCAGAGAGGTGGAGTGATGATGAAATAAAGAATAAGGTGAGAGTGGACCACTGCTAAAGGGGCCATTGGGTGGCACAGTCTGGGCACCCTGACAGTATTTTTTTTAAAGATTTATTTATTATTTATACAGTATTCTGCCTGCATGTGTGCTGTGCACCAGAAGAGGGCACCAGATCTCACTATAGATGGTTGTGAGCCACCATCTGGTTACTGGGAATTGAACTCATGACCTTTGGAAGAACAGCCAGTGCTCTCAACCTCTGAGCCGTCTCTCTAGCCCCTGACAGTATTTCTGAGGGCTTTGGAACATTTGGCTTTTTCTGCAGGTCTTTGTCCTGTACAAACCATTGACAGGCCTGCTCCAGCTGACTCTTATAGAAGAGGGCAATGGGACATCTCTGTTATTTTTCAGAAAGCCACCAGAATCTTAGAAATAAAAGACTTAGGCTCCTAGTGCTCATATCAGATAGCTGTCAGGTTTAGGGAATTATTTCTGGGTGTGAGCTCAAGATTGCATGTGTCCTCTTGTGGCCAAAGATATGACTCAAGTCCTTAGACCAGTAATTAGTCCTACAGTGCCAACCTTTAGTTTTACACCTGCTAATTATAAGGGAGGGCGCATTGCCAAAACCCTTTTCTGCTGACTTCTCTCCAGCTTCCTAGGACTTTGATATGGAGATTGTACTGGGTCCCCCAGGGTAGGGGACAGTAGTTTTTATAAGGCAAGCAGGAGGCAGGAGAGGGAGGGATGGAAGCAGAGCCCGATTCCCAGCCTCCTGGAGCTGGAGAGAAAGAAATAGAATCTCCTCTCCTCTGGGACCACAGCATGAACTGATCCCCACTAGCCACTGAATAGCAAAGCAGACACATTTGTATCACCTTTACCCATCGAATTTGTTGTGGTTATTTTAGAGTCATCACAGGAACCACACATCCTGATATAAGGAACAGTAGAAAGAAAGACTCCTCAATGGTTCCTTGTCAGTGTTTTGTTCGTTTGTTTCTGATTTCCATGTGGCGATGGAAAATGGTAAGTTGTTTTGGTTTTATGTTCAGAACCTGAACTCTCAACCACTTTGAGCTAAATGAACTCTTTCTGCCTCCTCACTCCAAACAGGCCTGTTAGTATTTGGAAGTTGTTGATGACTGAATTCTGGCTTGTAATCAGACACTCCAAGCCTGTGCAAGAGAGAACAGACATTACAGATAACCATCTGGCCCCATTTTATAGAGGAGAAGCAGGGCCTGGGAAGAGGAACTGATTTGGCCCAAGAACACACTGAGTTCCAGGCCAGCAACAAAGCCCAGCCCAGCCCTAGACCCAGTCCTCACTCTGTCAGCTTCCCTTACCTCACCGTGGTTTTGTGTGCACTAAACACAGACATTTTATGTAAACAAGGTCATGGTTCAGTTGCGGCTTGAAAGGTGATATTTCCAGCTAGTGGTGGTGCATGCCTGTAATTCCAGCACTTGGGAGGTAGAAGCAGGAGTATCAAAAGTTCAAGGTCATCCTCAGTCATGAGTGTGAGGCCAGCTTGGGCTATATCAGACCTTGTCTTTGAATAAACTACAACAACAAAAATATCTAACCAAATGATTGTCAGGTTTCAATAAACTGTCTGTTGTTCTCCATTAATAAAGCCCACGCTTTTGGATGGAGGAGAGGCACACAAGCTCCCACCCCTCGAAGAGGAACTTTTGGCAACTGATGGCTGCTAGGTGAGGGAGAGCTGGTTTTCTGTAGAGGTGTGTCCCTGGGAGGCTGACCATTCGTAAGTGGGTGGCCCCACAGTCCTGCCCCACACACTAGTTAGACTCTGTGGCCCATAAACATTTTTAAAAACCAATAAGACAGGAAGTAGGGAGGGACATGTGAAGGGGGTCTGGGGGTTGCTGAAAGGAAGAATGGGTGGTAAGTAGGTTAAAATAACACTGCATGCACAATGCAATACTACTCAGTTGTTAAAGACAAGGAAACCATGAAATCTGCAGGCAAATGGATGGAACTAGGAATGATCATCCTCAGTGAGGTAACAGACCCAGAGAGACATACATGGTATACACTCACTCATCAGCAGATTTTAGTCATATAGTATGGGATAGACATACTAGAATGCACAGACCCCAAGAAGATAAGTCCAGTGGGCCTCTTAGGCTTCACGTGGGCCCACTAGCTAGGTGAGTGGGGCATATCTCTGACATGGACTATATGTGGCCTGCTTTCTGATCACTTCCCCCTGATCGGACTTCCCTCTCAGGCCACAGAAGAGGGAGATGAACTCAGTCCTCATGTGAATAGATGAGCTGGGCTGCCTGGATAGGGGCGATTACCCTAGCTGAGGAATAGGGAAGAGGGGATATGGGAGGGAGGGGCCTAGGACCAAGATGTAAATCGAATTAATTAAAAAAAACATTGTATGTATATATGAAATTCTCAAGGACTAAATTAAAACAACCAGGCAGTGTGGGGGTATGCCACATTTGGGAGGCAGAGGCAGGCAGATCTCTGTGAGTTTGATGGCAGCCTGGTCTGCAGAGTGCTGGGGGATGGTCTTATGCACTGTGTATTCAGATGCCGATTTTTGTGCCTTCAGATCTGGTTGCAGTCTGGGCAAGGGTACTATCACTTCTATCAAGAATTTTCTGTCTCAATATTGTGTAAATATTGTTCTCCATCATCTCTGATTGGTTAATAAAGAAGCTGATCAGCCAATAGCTTAGCAGGAGAGTGAGGGGTCTCAGATAGACACCAGAGAGGAAGAGGAAGGTCAAGGAGAAGATCTCCATGAGGGAGCGGCCCTGAGGACAAGGATGGAGCAGGAGTGGTCAGGGGTGAGCCTAGAAGGCAGGTAAAAGGGCACATGGCTGGGAAATAACCAGGCTAGTATAGCGTAGAGAGGTTAGAATTTAATTTTTTCTTTTTGTATTCATTTGTTTTAGTTTCTTTGTATTATGGGACAAATGCTGAGATCTCAGACATGTACCATTTTACTCAGCATAGAATATGACCATCAGATAGTAGTTTTGATACCTTAATTGTATTAGAAATCTTTTCATGATTGTTTTTTATAAAAGTTAATGTTTGGATTACCAAAAATTGTATCCTTGTATTGTTTCACATACCTGTATAAACTAACTCATCTTTTGATTTGGAAATCCCCATAATTAAAGCAGTAAGTAGTTTCTACATTTTTGTAAAATAAAAATTCTGACTTTATAATCCATCTCTTTTCAAATTCTATCAGAAATAGCAGTGGTGTTTGACAATTATGGTCACTCTACATTTTTTTTAATAGCTTCCCAGCCTTTTGCTGGTTTCCAGGTAGATCTTGATGTTCCAGGTCAAATGCCAAAAAATTTATATTCTCATACCCACTCACATCTAAGGTGAGAGCGTGTGACCAGTTACAGGGGGAGGGTCTCTATCTCAGCTAGTCATTTCACGAGCATTTTAAAGAAACCCCCTCCCATAGCCAAGGCCTCGGTAGTTGACTAAGGCATACAGTTACTAGCAGGGGGCTCTGAGTTCAAGCCCTACCATCCCATAAAACTTGGCATAGTGGAAGCAGAAGGATCACAAATTCAGTCAGGTGTGGTGGCACACGCCTGTAATCCCAGCCCTCAGAGAATCAGAGGCAGGTGGATCTCTGTGAGTTTGTAGCCAGCCTGGTCTACAGTGTGAATCCAGGACAGCCTAGGCTACACAGAGGAAAAAAAAAATCACAAATTCAACTCAATTCTGGCTACATAGTAAGTTTGAGGCCAATAAAGTTTATCTCTATAAAACAAAGCTTCTTCAAAAAAGTCAGTGTCTTTAACTGAGTAGAGTTTCTGACTAACTATGAAATAAAAAAACTTCTTGAGGGCTGAGAGATGGCTCAGCGGTTAAGAGCTCTGTCTGCTCTTCCAGAGGTCCTGAGTTCAATTCCCAGCCACCACATGGTGGCTCACGACCATCTGTACATGCAGATAGAGCACTCATCTACAGAAAATAAATAAATAAATCTTTAAAAAACCCTTCCCTTATTTGTTAATAAGCTACTTTAGACAACTTGTTAAATAATATTGCTTTGTGGAAAATTCTAGATCAAATGTTGTATCTTCATCACTTTTGTTTCAAGTAAATTTTGGTGTGGATCTATGAAATGAAAAGGTAGACATGTGTGTATGTATGTATATGTGTGTGTATTTGTGTGTGTGTATGTGTATGTATGTGCATATATGTGTGTATATGTATGTGTGCGTGTATAAGGGTATGTATTTAAGTGTGTGTATGTGTGATGGGTGCAGCCACCATGTGTGTGGAGGTCACACAACAGGTCTAAAAAGTCAGTTCTCTCCGACTTCGTGTGGGTTCCAGAGCTGGAACTCAGGCCTGCCGGGGCAAGCAATTACCTGGTTGGCAATCTCACCAGCCTGTTCGTTTTTCTAACCCTGTGTTAAGTGTGCTTTATTATACTATCTCAGATCTGCATCTGGAAATCAGAAAGCCAAGAAAGACTTTGTAAGAGCAACAGATGGATTGTGTTCCCCACAGGGAGGTGGAGTTCTGTGACTTGGTCGGAAAGCCTTCCTTCTTTCAGAGTGCAGGAAAAGGGAAAGTCTTTCCCCCGTCCTGTTGACTTAGTGCCCAAGGGCTCAAAGGGAGACTGACAAAAAGAAAAGGCATCCGCTTTAGCCCTGTTCATGCTTTTATTCAGATGGGGCTTCACAGAGAAGTGAAAGCGGATACAAGCATTTTCTACAGACAGTGAATGGCTGTGGGGAGAAACCACGCAAAGAAAGGGGTGTTTGGGCCTCCAGAGGCAGCGCATTGTAGGACAGTGACAAGAAATATATGTGGGAAGGAAAGGAAAGGTTGTTTTCAATTGTTTATACAAACTTATCTGAAGACCAGCTCTTCAGCTCTGGGGCTTGGGCGATTATCACTGCACAAGAGGAGAAACACTGATGTCCTGCTTTAGGGGACACGGAGAAGGCAAGAAATGCTCCCAGGGTTTGTTCCTTTCTCCTGTGCTTCCTTCTCAGAGTCATCAGCCGGAAGTAGCATGTCTTGGAGTGGTATGTCCTGATTCACCTCATGTTTTCACTGTCCCGGGGCTAGGGCTGTCCTTCTACCAATTAGCTGAGTCGGGAGAGCAAACAGCTTCTGTGGGTGACTCGTTGCTGGAGAGGGGTGGGAAGGGACGACCCATGCTTATGTCTGTTAAGTATACGCTAGAGAGAGTGTGGCTCATCTTTTCCATGCTCTGTCAGCATTCTCCCACATTCTGGCTGGAAAGAGATGGTACCCTTAAGAGGGGCAGGAAAGGCACCATTTACAAAGGTGTGGGCGGGGATGATGGTGAAGCGTCAAAGGCCAAGAGCTGTGGGAGTCCATCTCCATCCTCTGTCACAGAGTCAAGGGCAGAGTGTGGCCATAGACAAAAGCACGGCCTATGCTGGGGATAGTGTCACAACATGACGTGATAGAGAGAAGATAGATCAGGCAGGCAGACAACAATAGCTTTGCTTCCAAGCAGCTGTGCCAGTAAGAGTATCCTTGAGGGGAGATAGGCTGAACAAGCTATGCCAGCTCAGGTGTGCCCAACCTTTTGGCATTGCGACATGACACCGTCGTTTCTCAAGCTCATACTAACAAACCATGCAACTGAGTTATTTTTAAAGAGTCACATAGGGGCTGGCTAGATGGCTAAGTGGATAAAGAAATACCAAGTCTCACAACTTTGGTTCGGATCCACAGACACACACACACACACACACACACACACACACACGTGCCACGCACACATGTTAGAAGGACAGAAGTGGCTCCTACAAGCTGTCCTGTGTCCTGTGCGTGAGATAGCACACCCATGCCACCCCGCTCTGATTAAGTTTTCGTTTGTGTTCCTCCATAGGTATCCTGGGACGTAAACACCCGCCAGAAGCCTGACTGGAGATTCAATGCAATCAGTTCTTACTACTCAGGGAAGTTACAAAAGTCATTGTGAGCACTGAATTACCCAATCCTGGGCCACAGCATGAAGACTGAGCAAGCTAATGTCGGTAAGAATGTCCTGGAGGCAGAAGACGGCGGAGTGAAGGGCTCTGAGTAAGTGCCTGGAGCCCAGGTTGGAGGCAAACGGGGATGATGAGGGACAAGCCCAATGCTGCCTCGTAACCCATTACAAACTCTGTTGCGGAAGAGGCCTAACGGGACTGTAACCTTACCTCCTGCCTCTGCCTCCAGCGCATGTCACCTTCTCTCTCACTATGCCTTTTTCATCTGTTTTCTTCCTTATTTGTAAAAAGAAAGCCCTTTTAAAAAATATTATTGCAGTCACCTTTTGGGGGGTGGGAGGAGTCGGGGCACAGAGCATTTCATATTCTACCTGGCTGGCATTCTGCCACTGAGCCCTGGGACTTGAACTGGGGTCCTTAGGTTTGCACAGCAAACACCTTTGCCTGTTCAGCCACCTCACTGGCTCAAGGAGAGTCCTTCTGGGACAAGAGCCTGTCAGAGGCAGAGGCAAGAGGACAACAGTGTGAGGCCAACATGCTCCACAGGTGAGACTGTTTCAAAAAACCAAACCAACCAACCGAACAAAAACCCGGAATCTGTCCCAGATCCCCTCTGTCTTAAACAGACTTTAACAAAACTCTGCTGGTAGGAGAGGTGAGTGACAGGGCTCTTCCGGGACTACCTTGTCCTTTTCAATCTTTCAAACACTTCCTCGTTCCTCTTTGCCCCATAATAGCTATATGGAATGGTTGTGTAAAATGAGAGCCTCTGTTTCACAGATGGGTTAAACAAGATAAGAAAGAATTTCTCCATCCTCCACCTCTTTCTCCTGGCTTGGAGGTAGCAAATGATTACATCGTTTACTGAGAGGATTCTAGCTAGAGCTAAGGTCAGGCTCTGTGGCAAAGGCCAGTGATCGGCTAGCAATGAGTGCCATGAGTCAGGAAAGATAAAAATAGAGGACCATACGCTTGGTGTTTGCTGCCTCAATTTACCATAACATCCGCAAAGCCTTACACTCTTTTTTTCTGTTTTCTTTCTTCCTTTCTTTGTTTTTTTGAGACAGGATTTACTCTAGCTGTCCTTGAACTAACTCATTCTGTAGACCAGGCTGACCTCCAACTCACAGAGATCTGCCTGCCTCTGCCTCCTGAGTGCTGGGATTAAAGGCTGAGCCACCACTGTCCCCTAATATTATTTCTTACCTTAAGAACTATGCTAATTTTCTTGTGATCATGGCCTGGTTCAGGTTTGATGCTTCATATAGAAAGGTACTAGAATTTATTGAGTAGTAGCTATCTAATTACCAGGCACTGGACCAGGCTATATAGCTTCATTTGCTGCTTTTCAGGTTGAATTTCAACAAGCATTCAGACTCAAGTTAAACTTAAGCATGGCTGTCAGTATCTGCTGGGAAAATATACCTCCTTTGTACACAAGTTTCAATGCTAGAATTTGAAAGATCCTAGCAAAGATTTTTTTTTTTTTTTTTTTTTTTTAGATACCAAATAAGCTCAGAGAAGCTTATAAAGAGGAACTCTCAGATGGGGTAAATATGTTGTCAGTATTTGGGGCATAAATTTTACTGCCGACAAGAGCTCTGCCCATTCCTTTTTAAAATTCTGCTTATCTAATTTGTGTGTGTACATGTACAACTGTGCATGAATGGGGGTCAGAGAATGACTTGAGGAAATAGGTTCTCTCCTCCCATGGCGTGGGGGCCGAGGAGCAAACTCAGGCCATGGGATTTGATGGCCATGGCTTTAGCCACTAAGTCATTTGGCCAGCCCTGTTCTGTTCACTTTTTATCTCCAACACTTGGCTGGCCATACCCTGATTAAAAGTGACTGTCTGAAGGGCTAAGGAAAGCTGAGCCCCGTTTGCTGATAAGGTAATCAGTAGCATGCTACAGATCATCCTTTTAGGGGCCATAAAAGTTACAACCCCCATCCCCACCCCACTTTTTTTATTTTCACTTAAAAAAAGCTTCGTGTTTATTTAGCTTTCTGATTCTGCGTTTGTGCCTTCAACACTTTCACAATTTTCTGCTCCTCAGTACAAAAGCATGCTCTGTCCTGTAACAGGTCTGGCAGGCCCTGATGACTGCATCTTTGTTTTAGATAATCTCCTAAGGACTTTAGGTCTTACACCATGAACCCTGGAAGTCTGCCTGGGTGCACACCACATTCAGGCTGGGGTACTTTCCCAGACTTCTTGGTATAAAGGTGAACAGCCCTGTCACCAAGGGTTGGAGACAGGCCTGTTTCGTTAGAGGGCTGTACTGTATGAAAGCCTAAGAAGAGAAAAAAGAAACTATTCCTTTTGTGTAATCAGCAGTCACTGTTTATGAACTGATCAGGTTATAATAACGCCACAGTGGATATCTTAAACATGAACAGGTTTTACACCTTTGGTTCACAATGTTTGGAGAATGAGAAGCTCTCTATGTATCCCTCCCAGGCTGGCCTAGAACTCACTGTGTAAACCTGGCTGGCCTCAAACTCACAAAGATACCCCCCACCTCTGCTCCCAAGTGCTGAAATTAAAGGTTTCTGCCACCTCATCAGGCTGGTCCACAATTTAAAAAATGAAAAAACTGTCTTTTTTGTTTGTTTTTCGAGATAGGATTTTTTTTTGTGTGTAGCCCTGGCTGTCCTGGAATTCACTCTGTAAACCATGCTGGCCTCAAACTCAGAGATCCACCTGTCTCTGCCTCCCAAGTGCTAGGACCACTTCCCAGCAAAAACAAAACAAACAAAAAACCCTCTTAATATACATACTTTTGCCTTCTAAGATGACACATGGCAACTGCTTTTGTATGTATGTTCATGAAAAGGTAGGCACTAACACATTTGAGCAAACAGCCACCAAAGACAAGGTGTTCATGTTTTAATCATCCATGGTCATACATGGGATGCCACTTCTTCCCAGGGAGGAGGTGAGGGTGCCGGCTTCAAGGTGGGCCAAGCTGTCAAGGGAGATGATCAGATAACCTTTGTGCTTTCGAAGGGTGTTTCTTGGTATGAGCAATAATAGAAAGAAGATCTCAGATCAAAACAGAGCAAGTCTGAGGGGCTCTGAATTATTTCTTCAGGTCACACACACGCGAGCGTGCGCACACACACACACTAGCATGTATGCACACAGCTTCCTTCAGCTGCTCGGGACCTTCAGATGAACTCTGGTGACCGGACAGGCAGTAAAGTTCAGGGACTTGTGGAGCACAGTTTTGAGAAGGTTCACAGTTCAATTCCTCCTTAAGCTCATTTCCTGGGAGTGAAGGGAAGAAATCTCACTAAACAGAAGCTCAGCCAAGGCTCTTCTGTTCTGCCTCTGGCCAGGACCCCTCATAGGTGTTCGTTAGCTCCCAGCATGCTCAACTGTTTGACCCGTAACCTTCTTTCTCTTGCCTCAGGGAAGTCTGGCTGCTTGAACTACACCCACAGTGCTTCTCTGACCCTTGCCTCATTATTTCCTTTATGTCTTGGCCCTATTTTTAGGTTAGGGAATCTTTGGTATTGTTGGGGAGGGTTGGTTGCTATGGATCGAATGAGCCCTTCACTTACACAGAAGCCCTAACATGATGGTCCACGCCTGTACTCAAAGCTACTCAGGAGGCTAAGATAGAAAAATGGCTGAAAACAGAAGTTGAAAGCCAGACAGGGCAACACAGGGAGACCTAACCATAAACAAACAAATCTCATGTTGAAATGCAAACACTATGGCATTGTTAAGAATGGGACTTTTAAGAGATAATTAGTCTGGGAGGGAATTTGTTCCATTATCACAAGTGTGAGTTGGTCACCAGAGGGAGTTTGGTGTCATCCATATTTCCCATTGCTCTTTCAGACTCTTAACTTTCTTGAGCAAGAGGCCATTGTCAGCACCATCACATTGGACTTCTCAGCCTCCTGAACTGTGAGGCAACAGATTCTGCTCCTTGTCAGCTCCCAGTCTGTGGTGTTCAGTTCTAGTAACTCAGGCAGGATTTGTAAGCTGCTATGCACTGGGCCAGACTGGTTCACTTTTCCTGAGGAGCAATGAACACACAGTAGCCTAGGGAGTGTGTGTGTGTGTGTGACAGAGAGACAGAGACAAAGACAGACAAGGACAGAGACAGACTCTTGGAAAAGAAAAATACTGGCTCTGAAAAAAAAAAAAAAAGCAGTAAGTCAAAGATTATCCCAGTGATACACGAACTTTTGGGGTGTCTTTGAGAGTGTCAGACCCATTTATGGCTCCTGATAAACTAAGCCCAGGAGTTAGGGTGCTGGGTACCCAGTCACAATGAGCCAGTGGCTTTCATGGTCTCACCCCACAAATTCGAAGAATGAAAGTCATAGGCCTCAGAGGCTGAGTCTTAGAAAGAAATTGATTACAGATTCCTAGGTGGGATCTTAAGAGAAAGAGAAAAGGAGAGGCCACAGGAGCACCTCTCTGGGAGTGAGGTGAGACTACAGGCACTTAGAGTTAGCAAAGCTTTACTTGATGAGGTGCAGTGGGAGTAGGAACTAGCCAGTATAATTCCCAATTACAAGGAGTTCAGACACCCCTCGGTTTTAGTTATATCCTTACACACAGTTTCCAAGAAAAGGGATGCTCATTTAGGGAGAAGAGCAAGAATCCAGACTCCCACCCGCTCTCTGGCATCACTGGCCTCTGGGCAGAGCAGAGCCAAAGACTTTTTTGGCTTAAACACTTTCAGTATCTCTGTCCCCCAAGGGTGGTGCTGTCAAAGGGGAAAAGGACATTTTTGGTGTTTATTCAAGGTGGGGGTGAATCTTTCACTTTTGGGGTCCTCTACCCTGAAATACTTAAACACTATAGCTGCTTTTTGCTTGTTTTTCTTTTTTCTTTTTTTCTTTTTTTAACGTGATTGACTTTTAAAGATCATAATTGCTGAGTTTTGTTTTTAATTGTCTTGCAGGTCTCGCTGTGTGGGAAGTCTCACCAAGAGAATAGATCACAGGGAAGATAAATCATCTGAACTCAAAAGACAAAGAACAACGAGTCAATACAGACAACAATAAAATATTTTTTAAAACATCTGTAAGAATTTCAAGACACAAGTGATATCCTGAAATGGCTAGATTTGGCATAGCTAGATGGCTCAGCTGTTTAAAGCGCTGGCTGCTATTCTAGAGGATTTGGGTTTGATTCCAGCAGCCATACAGCAATTTATAGTCATCTTTAATTCCAGTTATAGGGGATCTAAAGTGCTCTTCCGGCATCCTAGCCACTGCACACATATAATACATATACATACATTCAAACAAAACATCCATACTTACAAAATTAAAACAAAAAAATATCAATCTTTAAAAAAGGTAAAAGGCTAGATTTATGGGTTATTGGCCCAACAGAAGAAGACTTTAATTTTAGCAAAGACAGCATATTCAAAGTAACAGGTGAGATGCAGCAAGTTACCATAAAAACAGGCCCATCAGAATGACATAGATTTGTCACCTGGACGTTTAAGAGCTGGGAGGGCTTGGAAAGATCTACTTCACGTTCCGAAAGAAACAACTGCCGACTCATACTGCTATACTCACCAATGCAATTTCTCATAACTGAAGGAAAAAGTAAACTTTCAACAAAGACTAAGAATTTATGGCCGTGAAGTCAGCTCTGCAGAAGATAACTGAAAGAACTTCTCAGACTGAAGAAAAACACAAACCTAACCACAAGCCACAGGAAAGAAAAGACCACACTAGAATAGTGAAGAAAGAGAGGAAGGCAAGAGGGCATAAGAGACACTACAAAATCAAGTGACATGAATAAATACACATCTTTCAACAGTAACACTGAATGTTAATGGCCTCAATTTCTCAGTCAAAAGTCAAAGACCAGTAGTTTGGATCAGAAATCAGGGATGAACATAAACCATGTATTTTTTTTGCCTCAAAGAAACACACCTTACCACAAGAAAGTTCTGACCTTAAGCCACAAGGGTGGGGAAATAAACCTAAGCAAACAGAATTAGGCGAAAAAGCAGGGGTCTGTTTTAATATCTAATAAAATAGACTCCAGTCCAAAACTAGTGACAGAAGACAGAGAAGGGCACTTCATGCTGATGAAGAGAATGAATCAGGAGAACATTGTGGTTTTCAGTGTATACGCCCCAATTTCATAAACTAGTGCTAGAGGTAAAGTCATAGACTCGCCCTAGCACAGTTGCAGTGAGTGACTTCAGTACCCCAGTCTCACCAACTATCAGGTCTTTCTGAAAAGAAAACAACTAGAAATATCTGACATCATAGATTAAAAAAACAATGACATCAGGGATCAAATGAACTTACCAAATATCTATAGATCATACTACTCATAGACTACTGGTTTTTATCAGCATTCTATTGCATATTCTCTCAAATATATATTAGGACACAAAGCAAATCTAAATAAATGTAGGAAAACTGAAAAAAAAAAAACTCCTTGTATTCGATCTGATCACAATGGATTAAGACTACAAATCAGTAGCAAGAGAGAGCCTAGGCCACACTACACACCACTGAGTGGGAAATTGGTCCTTAAACAAATCAAAGAGAAAAGAATTCCTAGAGAATGAAAACAATACACCCGACCTTTGAGACACAAGGAGGCAGTCCTATGAGGAAAGTTTACAGTTGTGCCTCCTCCTACATTAAGAAATCGGAGAGGAAAAGCCGGGTAAGGAGGCGCACGCCTGTAATCCCAGCACTCGGGAAGGAAGAAGCAGGTGGATCTCAGTGTGTTCGGGGCCAGCCTGCTCTGACAAAGCGAGTCCAGGACAGCTAAGGCTACACAGAGAAATCTGGTCTTGGGGGAAAAAAGAAAAAAGAAATCAGAAATCAGAGAGGTCTCAGATAAATAACGATACTCTTTATGACCCCACAAAGAGAGCAGACCAAACCTTAAGTCAGTAAATGGAAAGAGAACATTAACCACCCAGTCCGATTCCACACTGTTTCTTGAGCTGTGTGGGGAGGGGACAGATAGTAGTTTAATTAAGAAGTGTTCCCCACAGGCTCAGATATTTGAACGCTTGGTCTCTAGTTGGTGGTGCTGTTTGAAGAGGAATGGAACCTACGGAGGTGTGGAGCCCTCCCAGAGGACATGCATCCCTAGGGTTGAGTTTTGAGAGTGTGTAACCCCACTCTTAGAGTTCACACTCTCTGAATCTTTTGTGCAATTGAAAGTGATCTCTTGGCTTCCTGCTCAGCTGCCATGCCGCCCCCTTGCTGCACTCTCCCCACCATGACGGACCCTTATCTCTTTGGAACAATGAGCCAAAATAAACTCTTCCACAAGCTATTTTTTGGTCATGTTATTTTATCACAACAAAAAGTAACTGTTACGGGGTGTAATATAAATACTTCACTTACGGCTGAGCGCCTGTAGTCACTTGTTTTCTGCATTTGACCAGTCATGAGTCCATACCAACCACCATCCACTGCCCAAAGACCCTTTTCTACAATTAAGAATGAGAGCCTCAGGCTGAAGAGATAGCTCAGAGGTTAAGAGCATTGTCTGCTCTTCCAGAGGTCCTGAGTTCAATTCCCAGCCACCACATGGAGGCTCGTAGCCATCTATAATGAGATCGGATGCCCTCTTCTGGTGTGCAGGTGTACATGCAGATAGAGCATTCATAGACATAAAAATAAATATTAAAATTTTTTTGCATGAGAGCTTCACTAACCTATTGTAAGAGATAATGCATAACAAAGGCAGTTTGATGCTGTGCCAATTTAGCAAAATAGTAGTAGTAGGTTTACTCCCAGGGCTTATGAGATCCCATTCGTGGGTTCTTGGCTAGATTTACAGTACCAGCTGTGTGTTTCTTCCTGCAGATTTAGCCTGAAACCCAATCAGAAAGCAGTTGCTAACCCCTGTTAGCATGGCACTATGACATCCACGGGTGTACCTTGGCAGGCCAATTATTGGTGCAGCTTGTCGGATTCATGTGTAGACAACTCTGTCGGTGACTTTTCCGAAACCTCCCTCGGCAGAGCACTTTCTGGTTCTATGAAAGCTAGCCAATAGGCAGGACGCTTCCATATCTGCTCCAGCTTGATTTCTCTTAGCTCTGTGACAAAGGACACAGTGTCTTCAGCAGGAGGGTGTTACTATCAAGTTCTGGTGGGCAACAAAGAGCAAGGGCAATAGCCATGTCGTTCGGGAGGTTTCTGCCCACCTCCCTCTGACCAACAGCTTGAGGTGAGGTCTGCTACACCTTTCATTTGGCAAGCTATGGCTTCTGGGAGGAGCCTTATTCCCTTGGTAGGGTAACTCCATTTGAATGCGACACACACACACACACACACACACACACACACACACACACACACACCGTAGATCCCAGACGGATTTCTCAGATATCCTTAGCATTAATTATCCTTCCCCACCTCCTTCTTACTCTCCCATCCCCTCCCTGCTTAAACCTCACCCCCATTATTCTTCTGTCCCCCTTCATACTGCCTGTCTGACTGTCCCCTGCCTACCCCCAAGCTCTGCCTGCTCCATAGCTCCTTCAGGTTTCCTGGCTTCTATAGATAGCCAAATTACACACAGCAACGTCGAACACTTGTGTCACAGTAAGATCCACGAGGAGAGAGCAGTTGCAGTGGGGTCTTGTTTTCATCGTTTGCTTATTTTGTTTTCAGCCTTCCTTTAAAATCTCATCAATTTTATTTAATTGTTGATTTCCAAAGTTATCCGTTTATTATTGCCGTGGGGGTGGGGCAACCGTGGCCACAAGTGGAGCTCGGTCGACGACGGCGGAAAACAAACTCAGGTCTTCAGACTGGTGCGGCAGGTGCTTTTACCTGCCGGCCCCCTGTTTTGTTTTGTTTTGTTGTGCGTTTTTTGTTTGCTTTGTTTTTGTATTCTTGAGATAGGTTCTTACTCGGCAGCTAAGGCTGACCCCAAACTCACTACACATCACAGGCTAGCCTCAGACTCACAGGAATTGTCCTGCCTCCTGTCGTCTATGCTGGGATTACAGACATGAGGCGTCGTGCCCAGTTTCTTCACCCTTTCAACTGTTGGCCAGGAGCTTCAAAGACGTCTTACGCCAATTTAAGAAGTCAGGCGGCAGCAGGGAGTCTGAAGATGCTGGCTGCTTGACCGACCGTTGGTTTCTCCTGTAGGCCCTCTGGGGAATTTAGGCAAAGGTCTGCTCTGGAACCACAGCTGTGGGATCTGGGAATCTGATTCAGGTGCCTCACGTTGGTTGGAGCGGAAGCCGGAATAGAGCAAGAAACAGGATAAACATTTTACTCAGTGCTGTTGGGGTGCATGGCAGGCTGCCATCTAAAGAAAAAAAAAAAAACAACTCCAACCTGGGGGTTGGTATAGCGGTCCCTATGAGCCAGCATTCCAGAGGTGCACGCTACCTGAGGATCTGTAATCTGGAGGGAGCAAGATGGTGAAAAATGAGGTCTCAGGATATCTGCCAGTCACACACCTACCTGGCAAAGGCTGAGGGCAAACAGCTATTTAAACAAACAAACAAAAACAAATAACTCGATTTTTAAAATAAGAAACTGCTCTAAAATGACCCGATCTAATATAAGACAGCACGCCAAAAACATAAATACCAAACCTTAAAAGTAAAACGTGCACATCCTAGGGGGTAGGGATGTTGGAGTACTCACTGGCCCTTCCTAGCCTTCCCTCACCGGGGCTGTCTGTGTTCCCGCTCTGCAGAGGTGTGGAACCTCTTCCACACCCAGAGATGCAGGAGCAACGTCTGGCTCAGAATCTAAAGAGCCCGCGGCCTCCTCTCTGCCCTTCCCATCCCCAGCCCGGTGTCCAGCCTGTTCGGGACTCGCTGCTGCGTCTGGGTAGGGTTGACTCGCCCCACACCGTTAACGCAGGCAGCCCTCGCGCCCCCTAGGGGCGGGCATCGCGGTGACACCCTGCCCGTCACCCCACCTTACGAGTGGCGCCTCCCTTCCACCTGGAGGGACCCCCTCCGGGCCTGGGAGCCCCCGCTTCACCTCTCCACACTCCCGGGAGGCGCGTTCCGTCCCTCCCGCCCCACACAGCCCAGCACCCCCGCGGCTCGCTCTGAAGTACCTGCAGCTGTCACCTTAGGTCCCAGCGAACGCGGAAGCCGAGCGACAGCGCCGCCTCTGTGGACGGTGACTGTAGGTCCTGAGCGCGCCATTTCCCGTTTCCGCCCTCTCCCTGCTGGCCCTGGCAGCAGAGCCCTCCCACCCCCGAGCAAGTGTGTGAGCAGGGCCGAGGCCAGGTTAACGGCACCCTTCCTGTTGCTCGAGGCGGGCTGTCATTGGGGTGTGTCAGGGAGGAAAAACAGGTTCTGTCGTTGCCAGGTTCAGAGGCTTCCCAGGCGGTGCACCACTCACTGTCCACCTCGCACGGCAATACCGTCAGAACCTCCTTGTCTGGGCGGTGACTTTTGATTAGACTGATACTTAGCCGTGAGCCTGAGCACCCAGGGTTCTTGCTCCAAGTCCTTGCGGGTTCGCAGGAAGTTCACAGAGGCGCCAGCCTTGCTCCAACTTCAGTAAGCGGCCAGGCCCCGTGTCCGTTCCTTTCTTCCTTCCTTCTTTTCTTTCTTCCTTCTTTTCTTTCTTTCTTCCTTCTTTTCTTTCTCTCTTTCTCTCTTTCTCTCTCTCTCTTTCTTTCTTTCTTTCTTTCTTTCTTTCTTTCTTTCTTTCTTTCTTTCTTTCTCCCTCTCTTTCTTTCTCCCTCTCTTTCTTTTTCTCTTTCTCTCTTTATTTCTTCCCTTTTTTTCTTCTTCCCATTTTACAAGTGAGAACGCTGAAGCTCAGAAGGGGAAGTCACTCAGTGAGAATGGTGCAAGTAATAAACAACGAGAGCTGAAATTCGGGGCCGTTCGTGTTAGGAAAAGGAGTTTTTCCACACCTGCCCCAGTGCCCAGAGAGAGGCGGTTGTAAGATCAAACCCGAGGTCAGTCCCTTCATGCAACGGGCCTAGGAGCCCTGGGGAGTGTCCTCTAGGTGGCGGCAGAGAACCAGCCAGTGGCCCGGGAGGTCCGTGGGCGCGAGTTCTAACCTGGGACAAAAGCAGGGTTGGCAGTCCTGAGCTGGGGCAG
Organism: Meriones unguiculatus; assembly: GCF_030254825.1. Classification (NCBI taxonomy): domain Eukaryota; kingdom Metazoa; phylum Chordata; class Mammalia; order Rodentia; family Muridae; genus Meriones; species Meriones unguiculatus. The sequence continues at coordinate 46,044,537 of NC_083349.1, forward strand.
CTTTACGGGAACAGCTCCGACGTGGCTCAGGACGTCCCGTGTGCGCATTCCCGGGCGCCAGCTCATTAAACTCTCAAGAGCAACCTGTGCAGCGGATGCCCTTAGCCTCACGTGGTTCAGATCAATTGTCGAAGAGCAGGCAATTTGGATTGCAGCCCCGGCTGTTCCCTTGGGGAAGAAAAGGCAGTCTCTTGGAAGCGCCAAGGCTAGGTGAGGTCAATCCAAGGACGGTGATTGAGACCAAATCAGGAGGGAGATCAGGAAGAACTCCCTGGAGGTTGTGTGAGGCCGAGACATGGGATGTGGTAGGATTTTTCCCCCCAGTCTGAGCACCCACACAGCTCATTCTGGTAGTGCAACTCCAAAGCCGGCTGCCTCGCAGGCTGCAAAGCACTAAAAGAGCCAAACACACACCGTTAGAGGATCTGGTGATGGCTGCTTCCGTTGGGTTTCACAACACTGAGGAGCTGGAGAGCATACACCTGGCAGGTTGCAGCGCCATCAGCATGTCCCTCGGTCCACAGAGCTCCGCTGTGGGAAGGGTTGATGACAGCTTCCCAGAATGTCCCCACCGTGGAAGAATGTAACCTACACTCGGATTCTCTGAATCGGATTCTCTGGATCCGAGTGAGACCTCGAGTCCAAGACAGACAGCAAGCAGGGCCTCCTTCCTCTGCGATCTCGCCCTAGTCATCCAGGCACCTGGGTGCAAACGCTGAGCTTCTTAGCGGAGAACCGCAGCACTTTTTGCAGATGGGCAATCACCACTGATTGGATTTTCTGGGAACTGCCGGACAAGTTCCTGCCTTCGAATGTGAAGGGGCCGGAGGCCTGCATCCTTCCTAACAATTTCTTTACAAAATCTCATCCAAACTGGTCGGGGTGCAATGAGCCTTCCGTTGCAGCCCTTGGCAGAGACACAGAGGGATCGGAGTTCATCCGATTCTTGGTGAATTCGAGGTCATCTTAGGCTACATGACACCCTGTCTCGGAAATAAAAAGGGGTAGGGGGAGCTGGAGAGACAGCAGCTCCGAACACCGAGTACTCTCTACTAGAGGACCCGCGATCCATTCCCAGCACCCACGTGATGGCTCACAAACACCTCTAACTCCAGTGCCAGGGGATGCAACACCCTCTGCTGGCCCCTCTTGGGCACCGGGCACACCTCTGGTTCACACACCTTCACTCAGACAAAACATCCAGACTGGCTGAGCTGCCTAGTCTTCTGCCAACTCGACACGCACTCTGGAGTTACCTGAGAGGAGGGGAACTCCAGCTGAGAAAGGCCTCCGGAAAAGCGGGTGGTAAGGCATTCTCTTAGTGACCGAGGCGAGAGGGCACAGCCCACCGCATGGGGTGGTGCCATCCCTGGGCAGGAGGGTTCTGTGAGAAAGCAGGCAGAGCACGCCAGTACACGGCACTCCTTCATGGCCTCTGCGCCAGTGCCGGCTCCAGGTTCCTGCCCTGCCCGAGTTCCTCTAAGGAACAGCAGTGTGGAAATCTAAGCCAAATAAACCCTATAAACCCTTTCCTCTCCAAGTTGCTTTTTGGTTATAGAAGTTTTTTTTGTTTTGTTTTGTTTTTCCCAGCAATAGAAGCCCTAACTAAGACACTCGTAAAATAAGACTTTAAAAATTTTTTTAAATAAATTACTTTTTTTTAGTTTTCAATTTTAATGTAACATTTTTATTTTAGTATAACAGTATGTCTAAATTCTTTGAAAATTTCAGTCACGAATACAATGTATTTCTATCTTATTCACCTCCTATTCCTCTATTCCTCCTAGATTCCTCCACTTCTCTTTCCCAACATTATATCCCTTTTACCCCATTTTCAAAAATTGAAAACAGATTATTTTCTCATACAATATATCTTGATTATAGTTTCCCCTCCATCTGCTCCTCCCAGTTTCTCCCCACTTCCTCTCCCCTCCAGATCTTGTCTCTCATTAGAGAAGAAAGGCTTCTAAGATATAACAACCAAATATGACCAAATAACATATAAAAAGATAAAGCAAAAACCATCGTATCGAAGTTGGACAAAGCCACTCCACAGAAGGAAAAGAACCCTAAGAGCAGGCATAAGAATCAGAGACCTAAGCTGGGCCTGGGGGTGCACGCCTTTAATTCTGGCAGTCAGGGAGGCAGAGGCCAGTGGATTGTTGTGAGTTCAAGGGTAGCCAGCTCTACAAAGTGAATCCAGGCCAGCCAGGGCTACACAGAGAAACCCTGTCTCAAACAACAACTGCAAAGAATCAGAGAGCTGCTTGTTCTCACACTCAGTAGTCCCATAAAGACACTAAGCTAAAAGCTGTAATACACAGAGCACCAGGACCAGACCTGTGTTGGCCCTGTGCTTGCTCTATCAGTCTCTGCAAGTTCATCTGTGTCTTACTTAGTTGGTTTAGAGGGCCTTGTTCTGGTGTCCTCCGGCCCCTCTGGCCCTTCTGCTTATTTCTGTCTCCTTTTCCTTGTGGGCATCCTGAGCTTCAAGGGGAGGGATTTGATGGAGACCCCCCATTCAGACTTTCTCTCCACATAATGCCTGCCTGTGGGTCTCTGCATCTGTTTCCATCTGCCCCCAGAGGAACCTCCTCTGACGACTGAATAAGGCACTTATCTATGAATGTAGCAGATATGTCTCTAGGAGTAATTTTAGTGATTTTTTTTTTTTCAGACTGGTAGTGTTTGGTTTTACCTTAGGTCTCTGGCTTATGTAGTCTCTGGTTCTTGCTCACCCAAGCAGTGCTGGATACAGGTTTTGTCTTGTGGAGTGGGCCTTAAGTCAAATCGTTGGTTGGCTCCTCCCACAAGTTCTGTGCCACTGTTGCTCCAGCACAGCTTGCAGGCAGGACAGATTGTAGGTCTTTAAAAAAAAATCTCCTGACCCAGCCCCAAGTCTGGGGGCCTAGCTCATGCCCTGGTTCTGTCTCAGTGACTTTGCACTGGTTTTTCTGCCTGCGATGTTTACCTCCTATTTAAACAAAACAAGACAGCAAAACAACAACAACAACAAAAAAAACAGGGCCAGGGAGTGAACACAGGGACTCACAAGTGCTCCGCCACAGAGCCGCACCCTAACACCTTTTTACCGTATTTTCTTCAAACTGTTGTTTTTTTAAAGATTTATTTATTATTTATACAGGGCACCAGATCTCATTATAGATGGTTGTGAACCACCATGTGGTTGCTGGGGATTGAACTCAGGACCTTTAGAAGAACAGCCAGTGCTCTTAAGCTCTGAGCCATCTCTCCAGCCCTCTTTACCATATTTTCCTAGCCTTCTCCATTCTACCACTTAGTTCTGTCTGTTCTCTGGAAAAAGGCTTCCCTCCCCTCGTACCTACGTCTTTCTTTCTGCTTTTGTGTCCCTTGCTCATTCTAGCCAGAGTCACTAAGTCTTCAGGAGACCATCGCCCTCACACACAGCAAGCTCCTGTTTGTAGCCCAGCCTGGAAACCAGAGTCCCAGGTTCCGAGAGAATACGTTCTCAGACATAGCCGAGAAGGGATCTTCGTGGTCAGTTCACCCAGCTTCTAGCTGACCCTCGTACTCCTTACACTGGGGAGGATTTGTCTGTCTGTGGAGTCAGTTAGCAAAGGAGACTACTGTCCCATGGCGACACATTTGATTTTGAAGTTAAGTAGAATTACCCCTGGTTTAGGGAGAGTCCAAGTAGGCCCACCTTTAAAGGGAAAGTTCCACCTGTCTCTTGCAAGTGCATGGAAACCTGCTGTCCTCAGTGGACAGTTAGCCCCTGGGCCACCACAAACAATGAAGACACGGACTGTGGGACTTGATTTCTGCATCTCAATCTACAGACTCTTGGAATCTTGGAGGCGGAAGTGAGGCACCCGGCTAGACTTGGACTTCAGACAGACTATCTCCACATTTGGAAGGGGACGCTGACCGTGAATTCAGATCTTCTTGCCTCAGCTTCCCAAGCGCTAGTAGTCATGAGCCACCATGCCCTGCTCACAAAATGTAACTGTTTAGTGTAACTTTTGTTGCTGTTGTTGTTTCTTGAGACAGGGTTTCTCTGTGTAGCCTTGGTTGTCCATAGACCAGGCTGGCGGTGAACTGACAGAGACCCACCTGCCTCTGCTCCCCGGAAGCTGGGATTATGCCACTGCACCCGGCTTTTTTTTTCGTGTAACTTCATCCCAACAACACATGAGACACTTAAAATAAATTTTTTGAGACATGTTTTAAAAACAACATTTTATTAAAATTTTCGAGGCTTCCCTACAATGTGTTTTGATCATGTTTCTTCTCCACCTCCTCCTAGACCCTCCTCTCTACTCCTACCTCCCCAACCGCCCAACTTTAAGTTCTCCTCCTCCCCTCCCCCTCTTTCTTCTTCACACATGGAGTAGGCATGGCGACATCCAACCACTCGAGGCAGTGGGCTAGGCCCTGGAGGGTGGTTGACGCTCCGGGGTCGCGCTGGTAAAGAAGACCCCCCCCTCTTTCCCAGCAGCTGTCAGGGACAGTCTTTGTCTCCTTTGATCTGGAGACCATAGGTCTTGTGCCTGCTCTCAGAACTGCCAGGAGGTTATGTGTGCAACTGCCCTGTTGTGTCTGGAAAGCGCTCTCTCCCTGAAGTCACCCATTCCCTCTCAAGATTCCAGTCTCCTCTTCCGGAAAGATCCCAGGGCCTGGCAGGGAGGGGTGTGACATGCAAGCCCCATCCAGAGCCGAGCACCCCACAGCTGGGGCACTTTTACAGTAAAAATATTACAAATAGGTACGCGACAAACAGACTAGTTCATCTGAAATGCAGGTTTAACTGGGTGCGCGGTAGTTTGCCTGGCAACTTCAGAAACAATGGCTTCCCTGGGGCACAGCGTTGGGATGTGGGAAACGAGGCCCACCGAGAGCTGTGGGTTTTTTTTTGTCTCGTTTCTTCTGAAGGGTAGAATGAGTTGGTTTCTTTCATGCCAAATAAGCAGTCACAGACAACCCGTTATGAACCCAAACTCATGACTATCATGAGACTCAAGATCAAGAACAAAAAAAAAAAAATTTTTTTTTTTTTTTTTTAATTAAGTCAGAGAAACCGTCTCCACACACACACACAGCCAGGCGGTCAGCCTGCAGAAGACTGAGACTCTCCTCCAGGAAGGTAAGAGCGCTGGCTTCTTAGCAACCCAACACAGTCCTTTTCTGTCAGAACGGGGCTCGGTGGGCTCCTCTGTCCCCGGTGTCAACAGTTTCCTCCTGTGTTTGTAACTTCTGGACTTTGCAGTCTCTCCTATTCCCTCTCATTCCACCATGGCTGCCACGGATAGGAATGACAGGAGCCTCTCTGCACTAGGTTTAGTCTGTCACCCAATGGGACATCTGTTGTCTGGCGTGGGGTGAGGGGCACGGTCCCGTCGCTGAGGCTCTGAGCTTGAGGCAGATGCGCACAGAAGCCGCTAATGCAGAATCAACTGAGCCTCTTCTCTGTCAACACAGGATTCACCCTACACTCCCCGCCAGGGAGGATCCCGGAGTTCAACTCTAACTGCCTTTTTATACCTGGGAAGGGCAAACTACCTGCAAAAATGCCCTCAGGGGAAAGCAGTCACGTGGGAAAAAAGAAAATTCTGATTCTCCTCCTCTTCCATCCTCCCTGTTCTTCAAATGGGAGCTAATTAATGTAATTTCATGGGAATGGACCTTTAAAATTTACAAAAACAGTAAGAAAGAAAGAAAGAAAGAAAGAAAGAAAGAAAGAAAGAGAAGGAAAACCTAACACACACACACATACACACACATACACAAAATGCCCACCACCACCACAATAGCATGAAGGGAGGCTTCCACTATTGCTCTTCAATGAGCTCACTCTATTTCTAAATACTGCAGTCCATGAGATTTTTTTGTTATTAATTTATGCAAATTTTAGTTTAAGTGTTTTATTGGGTTGGGTGTGGTGGTACACCCCTTTAATTCCTGCACTTGAAAAGCAGAGGCGCAGAGATCTCTATGAGTTCAAGGCTAGTCTAGCCTGCATATTGCATTCTAAGACAGCCTGGGCAGGGCAGTGAAACTCTGCCTAAAAAAAAAAAAAAAAAAAAAAGTTATAAATTCCTAGCCATGAGACTTGGATAGACAGAAATCGAATTGGGTGGGAGGGAAGACAATTTACTAGATGAACTCTGGTCCTGGCATCCTCAGTTCGTCTTGGGCAGTGTGTACTTGGCCAGTAAGACTGAGTTCCCTTGTTGAAAGGTGGGCTTGGAAGATGTGCCCTGTCACCATGTGCTCCCTGGCCAGGCCCAGCCTGGGGTGCTCCGGGAAACACCCCTCATTGAACAGCATAGCCTTCTGCTTGGCCAGAGGTTGATGACCGTGGTGATTCCAGAGAAAAATAAGATATCTTCTTTCGCCTCTCTGTATTATTGTTTTGTTTTTTGTTTTCCAAGACAGGGTTTCTCTGTGCAGCCTGGCTGTCCTGGAAATAGCTCTGTAGACCGGGCTGGCCTCGAACTCACATAGATCCACCTGCTTCCGCCTCCTGAGTGCTGGGACTAAAGGTGTGTGCCACTACTGCCCAGCTTCTTTTGGTTTTGTTTTCTTAAATTTATTATTATACAGTGTGTACATGTGTATGTGTGTGCATGTATATTTGGTGCGTGTGTATGGTGTGTGAATGTGTAAGTACGGTGTGTGAATGTATGTATGTGTATGTATGTGTGTATATGTGTGTGTGCGCGCATGTGTGTTACGTTCGTGATGTGCGCGTTTGCATGGTATATGTGTACATGTCAGCGCCCATGTGCATGTGAATGTGTCACCGTGCACATGTGGGGCTCAAAAGACAATGCTGTGGAGTCGGTGCCCCTCCCACCTTCACCCAGGGTTCTGGGGGTGGAAGGCAGCTGGCCAGACTGGTGCAGCAAACATCTTACACACTGACTCATGCCTCCGGCCCACCTCTTCTGTACTGCCTGCTGCCCTAGGCCAGCAGAGCTACAAAAAGAAAGAAGAGAAACCTCTGTTATTATAGTCAGACCAAAGGCCGGGGAAGACGCCCTCCCCCTGGGCTAACCCAGTTTTAAAGGCTTTGTTTCAGATGTAGTTTCCTCTTAGAAGGAGCCTAAGCTAGTTCTAAAGCTCTCAGAATTAGCGAAGGACGGCTGAATCCCCGCAGGGAGGACCTAGGGATGTGCTAGCTGACAGCCATCCTGGGGACAGTCTCTGTGCCCATGTGCCTTTCTTTCAGGTGTCCTGTGTTCTGAGTCCGCACAATGCCACGAGAAGACTCTCACTTCAATAACCCCAGGAAGGGGCACAGCTACGACCACGTCACAGCTGAAGAGTAAGTTACAAAGCAGGCCTTTCAGGGGTCCCAGTTCGCCACTTGAAGACACAGCCTGCTGACTTCTACCCCCACATCCCCCATCTACAAACTTCTCCAGTGTTTGCTCTCCCCAGAGGATAAAGCCACTGGAGGTCCTGTGATGGTCCCACCCACAGACAGTCAAGATAGAAGTGAGAGAAGTTAGCTACTGCTATTTTTGTCTGCATTCTTGGGCCTTCGCTGTTGGTTCCCAAGTTGGGAACTATCTGTCCAGAACCCAGACAACTCCTTCCTCAAACCTGTTCCATCAACTCCTCTCAGGACTCCTTCAGGTACTTTGTAGACAGAAGAGAGTTAAGTTGTTAAAGTGCCAGTGTGGGTGAGGGACACACGTGTGGGTCTCAGCCTGCGTGGACACTCCAGGCTGAAGCCGGGAGCCATGACTTTTGCCCCATAATACCATTCTACAGAAGGTGTCTGGGTTTCCAGGTTAATTAGTAATAAGTGTTTATGTGATTATTACTTCCAAGAACTAAGCTCATAGTTCGGAGATACCGCTCTCTATCTCTGAAAAGGTCCAGAGTCCGGTGGGAGAGCAAGGCAGGGAGTAACTCCGGGACATGGAGGTACCCTTAGGGAAACAGGACAAACTCTGCTTGGGTAGGAGACAAACCTGAGCAAGGACCCCAGACGGGCTTTGACTTTATTTCCATGGTTACTTCCCAGCTGTGCTTTTGCAACTGTTGTTATGCACCATAATGCAAATATCTGACATGAAGGGTATCTGATATGTGTGTGACCCCCTGCGCAAAGGTCCTTCAACCTGCAAAGGGGTCATGACCCACGGGATGGAACTGGTTTGGACCCTCTTTATGCTTTGTGCTCAGAACCCCTGCAGATCTGCTTCCTTTGTAGAAAATCTTCCGCAGGTTACACAGAGTCAGCCAGCAGACAAGGTAGAGGCTCCGTCGGTGGGATCTGGCTGGCAGCATTTCCAGGGGACTTTCCATACCACAGTATAGACAGCTGGGGGGCAGGAAGTGACCTATTCTAGCAAATTGTCTCAACCACATAGGTGGGAGATACTTTGCATATGGTATTGTTTGGGCATCTTTAGGATGACTCCACGGACTCTTTGTAAACTAGAATTTTATATATCTCAATTAGTAGCCCAGGAGTCCTGGCCTATCAGTTCTCTTCTCTCTTGTTGACACCCTTGGGCACTGCCTCTGTCTGAGTGAAGATGGTAGGCTATCATCTTTGTGTTTCCGCAACAGAGAGGGAGCCCAAGGGAAGTTTGGAGGCGCTGTTTTCGCCTGGCCTTCACCCCCTCTCTCTATGCCCCAAGTCGTGACCCCAGTATCTGCCTGCTGTGCTGTATGTGGGAACAGGCTTGGGGAAACTGGGCGATGTGCAGCGGGGCGCACATGTTGGGATTTGAGCACAGTGTGTTTGCTTATGAAGCACTGCGCTGGTGGGCTCAACGAAGGCAAATGTTTGCACAGACCATTTGGGAGTGAGTCACTGCCGAGCTGGAGGCTGGAGGCAGGGTGTTGCCAGCTCAGGAGGCTGATGGCCGAGTCACGCTTTGTGGTGGATCGTCGGCATCCTCAGCTGGTGAAACTGGCAGCGAGCAGCTCCCACAGCCAGCAGCTGGGCGGGCTGTGGAGAGCGCTGTGGGGTGATGCTGACAGAGCAGGAAGCAAACTGGCACAGGGTCTCCTCTTGGACGCTCCGCAGGGGCACACAGGCAAAGCAGCAACAGGGTTTGCAGAGGCCAGCGCTAGCGCCCAGAGCAGGGCATAGCAAGGCGGGTTTGGAGTTTGGGGGACAACAGCTTACAAGGGGCACCTGTTACTCAGTACCATCATCTACACCATGGCCTGGGTTCCAGCACAAGAAAAACACCCACTCAGTCTGCATGTGCAAGCCATCCTCTGTGCTGACATCACCATGGAGGCCCCAGCCATGGAGTACCTGAAACATCCAGTACGTGATTTTAAGCAGGGTATGAAGAACATAAGAACAATGGATGCACAAGGCCACCGATATCCGGACTTGTCCTGAAAGGTCCTTGCTCATCTGGCCGCCTTGTTTAGACAGGAGGGTCGGACGTAGGGGAGGGCAGAGGCGTCCTACTGAAACAATACATTTCTGAGGTTCTCGGTTGAAAGTTGCCGGTGAAATGGGATAGACGTGAGAAGCGGTGGAAGAGAGGGAACAGGATGGGAGCCTCCTGTAGAGGCTCCTCTGAAAGGCTCCGCCCAGCAGGGGATCGAAGCAGATGCTGAGACTCGCAGCCAAACTTTGGTCAGAGTGCAGGCAGCCTTATGGAAGAAGGGGGGGTAGAAGGACATGGAGGGCACAGGAGCCCCACAAGGAGACCAACAGAGCTAAAACATCTGAACCCAGGGGGTCCTGCAGAGACTGAGGCACCAACTGAGGACCATGCATGGAGAGGACCTAGACCCCCTCCTCTGATGGCGCCCATAGGCAGCTCAGTCTCCATGTGAGTACCTGAGTGAGGGGAGCAGGGGCTGCCTCTGTCATGGACTCAGTTGCCTGCTCTTTGATCACTCTCCCCTGGTGATTCGGCCTTGCCAGACCACAGAGGAAGAGGATCCAGGCAGTCCTGATGAGGCTTGATAAGCTATGGGTAGAGGAGAACTCCCCCTTTCAGTGGACTAGGGGAAGGGGATGGGGGGAAGATGGAGGGAGGGTGGGAATGGGAGGAGTTGAGGGGGGGCTTCAATCGGGATATATAATAAATTGTAAAAAATTAAAAAAAAAAGTTGCCAGTGGTACAATGAGGAAGAACAATATGAAGCAAATTCCCACAGCCGATCAAAAAGGGCTACCTGCCTGTCGCTGTTTCCTCAGAAGCCTCAGAACACAGGGTTCTTACACACTTGCATGGGAATAAGTCATCCAGGGAGCTAGATTCCTAGCTGCTGCCGCCAAGAGGAGTCAGTTTAGGCTAGGAGTGGGCCCCCAAAATCGGCACTTTAATTGCACCTCTGATGACTGTCCCAGGTGTCTGGGTGACTGAGGGGCCCGCTAGGCCAAGCAGTAGTTTCCTCTGGTGCGTCTGGCGTTCTTTGATGTTTTATGCTTCCAGCCACGTGTGTGTGTGTGTTCTAAGTACAATGTGACTGAGCATGAAGAGCCGGAGGAGAGCTCTGTCTGTGTCAAGATGCTCAGAGGGAGAGTGGAGGGTGAAGTTAGAGCATGAGCATTCTGGGAATTTCGTCAGCTGCCTTCAGTCATGAGAGCTATTGAACGCTTCTTGTGATAGCTTCATCCTTGTGACAGCGTTCTTCCAGGAAAGCACTGGACAGGGGGCGTAGTTCTGGCCTGACTCCTAGGGCGCCCTTGATGGCCCTGTAGTACCACCCAGCCCGCTGGTTCTGTACGTTCTGGCTGCGCAGCCTTGGGCATTTTGAAGCCTAAAATCAGCTGTATTGTCCCTGAACTGTCCCTCGCTCATAGGATGGCTGTGCTGACAGATGAAAGCATGCATCGGGTTGGGAGTATCACAGCGCCTGGCATAAAATGGTGGTGTTCAGAGGAGGTTCCCAGTGCCTGGACCATGCCAGTTCGTAGCTCTGTGTGTGGATTGGCCAACATGATCAGGACAGAGCTTCCCTCTGGCACAGCCATCCTCCAGGTCTCTCCATCCCATTCGGAGTTGGACAGGGCAAGCTTAATGACTCAACAACCTTGAGATGGCGGTCAGTGGTACTGGCAAAACTCCCTCCTCTGGTTCCGCTGCAGCCACTCAGTCTGGTACCAGTCATCCAGCTCTGAAGAGCATTTCTTGGCAAGTTGACAGTCACAGACAGTGTCCGGTCCCAAGGGCTGATCATGGTGAAGATGGGTATCAGGCAGATGCCAGCTCGCTGGCGCTGCCATGCAGGAACACAAGCCAAGCTCTGCCCCTGGGGTGTTTGCAGCAGCTGTAATGCTTCCCAGGTCCCTCTGGACACTGAACATAAGCACCTGGCTTATAGCTTCAGATCAGAGTCCTGATGCTCAGGACCAGATACATGCTTAAGTGACAGCATTACTGTGCACTAGATCCAGCTCAGACTCCTCTCTGATGCCACAGGGGGCCAGAGGTGAGTTTGGGGGCTGGGATGGCCTCAGGCTAAAACCATGACTGTCTCGTGGTAGCTCTGGGTGTCAAGTTGCTGGCCCTCTGAGTTTATTCTGTCCTCTGTGAAGCAGAGATGGTAAGTGGTGTCTAGGCTGCAAAGTTATGACAACTAGCATACTGGCTAGTACAGCCAATGGCTCATAGTCAGTGTTGGTTTCTACTTCCCTTTTCTGCATTGAGTTGGAGAAAGGCTTTCAATGAGCCTTGTTGAGAAGGGTCAGAGGCCAGGGCAGCCTTGGGTGCTCACACTTACAGGCTACTAAACTAGGCCCTGTCCTTGGAGGTTGGAGCTGGTTGGGCACCCCGTGAGGAGAATGACAAACTATTTGGACACTGGAAGATACTTTCCTGGACCACAGGAAGGGAGAAGTTGGTTGCTGTCTCACTGAAGTCTGGGACAAGTCTGAGCTGTGCTGGGCATGTCTCTCTCTTGGTCCAGGGCTGCAGGGATTGGCATCCTGATTGTAGTCCTGGGAATTTCTCTGCTTCTCGGCTGCTGGTATTGTAGAAGACGAAGTGGATACCGAACCTTGATGGTAGGTACCGGTCCCCTGCAGGGCCCGATTCTTCCTCTGAACTTCTGGGGATGCCCAGCATGTATGTGCATGTGTCTGCACATGCTATGGTCTGAGTATGGAGACTACAGGACATCCTTTTGGAGTTGGTTTTCTCCTTCCAGCTTGTGGGGGCTTGGGATCAAACTCAGTTCATCAGTCTGGGCAGCAAATGCCCTTCCCTGCCGAGCTGTGTTCCCGCCAATTTCAGGTTCTTCTAATTCTGTCATACTCAGCAGCCCGTGATGTTGAAGGTCTTACTGATGACGATCACGCAGCATGAGAAAACCGTCCTCCCCACAGCACATGGCACACCACTGAATATTCTCCCCTCATCCATCTCTCTGTCTGTTGGTCCTCTAATGTGCATGTGCAACCTTGTCATGAACGTTGTTAGGAAGGGAGCCTTCAAAATCTGAGCATTTACGGAGGTTCCAAAACAAAGGGCAGGCATTTTGAGGTCAGCAAGACACAGCAAGGTAGGAAAACTTAAATGTGATCTCAAAGGAAAACCAAGTACTACGTAACATAAAAAACAAACTTCTAAAAATAAAAGCCAGTGGGTGGGGAGGATGGCTCAGCAGTTAACTGAGTACTGGCTGCTCTTCCGGAGGATACAGGTTCAGTTCCCAGCACTCATAGCCTTCTGTGACCGAAGTCCCAGGGGATCTGTCAACCTCTTCTGGCCTTCACAGGCCCCAGGAGCACATATGGTGCAGGCATACATTTTGGCAAGACACCCATAGACATTAAAAAAAAAAAAAACCAAACAAACTTAAAGTCACTAGCTAGGCATGATGGCACCTACATGTTATCCCAGCACTCAGGAAGGCTGTGACAGGAGTGTAGCCACAATAGGCTACTAGGAAGAACCTGTTTGTTTGTTTGTTTGTTTTAAAAGCATCTGGACATGGTGGCACACACCTGTAATCTCAGCACTCAGGGAGGCAGAGACAGGTGGATCTCTGGGAGTTCAAGGCCAGCCTGGTGTACAAATGAGTCTAGGACAGCCAAGGTCACACAGAAAATCACTATCTCGGAAACAACAATAACAACAAGCACCCCTCCCAATTCCCAAACAGGCTTTCAAAAACCTCATTTCAAAATTAGATTGCCATAGAATCAATAAAATATACTGTCATAGGAACAGCAAAAATAGACTTAAAAACACCACTGAGCTCAGGAGGGTGAAATATGGTGAAGTGGACCAAACCTTTTGGGAGTGTGAACCCCTACTTCCCAAGACTGCAGAAAACCTCTGCTCTGAGCCCAGGTTGCCTCCTTGGCATGTTCATGGTGCCAGCTCTCAAGCCCGGGTCATACTCTCACTTATTAAGTGCCTTCTGTCTACCCATCCAGCTGAAAAGCTTTTGTCAGGAAACCAGGTGGTGGCTTTGTCTCCTCTCTTTCCCCGGTTGCTCTTTTTAGCTGAGGGAGGGTTCAGGACATAAGCCAAAGAGGCAAGGTACACTGGACCCACACACCAAGCAGAGGCCTCTAGATAGAGTTAGCACTGAAGTGTGAACAAGACTGCAAACAAACTGCAGGAAAGCCTGAGATTGCTTTAAGCCTAGAAATCCTGCCTGTAGGATACACACCACTGCGCATGTTGAGTGTGTGTGGGGGCTTCACTTTCTGCCGCCCGACTCCATCTGTGTACCCTGGCATGGAGTGATTACACTCCCTGCAACTGGTTACTTATTATTTGGTCTTCTCACTCATCTTCCCCTTTCGAAAAACAGGCACGTAAAAGTCACTGGGCTCAGTGGTGGTGGCACACACCTTTAATCTCAGCACTTGGGAGGCAGAGGTGGATCTCTGTGAGTTCGAGGCCAGCCTGGTGTACAGAGCAAGTTCCAGGATGGCCAGAGCTACACAAAAATAAAATAAAAGCTACTCGGTTGTAGGGCATCAGGATTTGGCTTCAATGTCCATCACTGCCTTGCTTTGTTTTTGTTTTTGCTTTAAGTTTTCCAAACTTCACAGGCCCTATTCTACAGTTAGTCATGGCAAAATATGACAAAACCCAATGCTTATTAGTTTTTACTTATCATGTCTTCATCTTTTTTTTAATCTTAAATTGTACAGAAGTATGTGTGTCTGTGCACAAGAGGGCCTGTGTCCACAGAGGCCAGAAGCGGGTCTCTCTGGGGTTGGAGCTACCGGTAGTTGTGAGCTGCCAAATGCAGGAACAGGGACTTGAACTTAGTCTCCATAAGAGTAGTCAATGCTCCCAACTGCAGAGCCATCGCTCCAGCCCTGTTCTTCAATTAAAAAAAAGAAAAATGTTCAGCCAGGCAGTGGTGTACGCCTATAAATCCAGCATTCTGGGAGGCTGAGGCAGGTAGATCTCTCAGTTCAAGACAATCCTGGTCTACAAACTGAGTCCTGGGCAGCCAAGGTCCCCATTCGCAACTATTGGATTGGTGGGACAAAATCCCAAGACAGTGATTTCTCTTCCCTTAAATTCTTCAAGTTTAAGAATATAAACAGCAGCCAGGTGTGGTGGAGCACACCTACAGTCCCAGCAATCAAGGCAGCAGAGGCAAGCAGATCTCTGTGAGTTTGAAGCCAGCCTGGTCTACAAAACAAGAGAAACCCTGTCTTGAAAAAACTAAAACAACAAAAAAAGCAAAGAGCACATTCTCTTACCTCTCTCTGCTATCTCACTGTAAGAGTGCCGGGCTGCAGAGGCTCACAGCCATGTCTGGTCTTTTGTACGAATTCCAGATATTAGACTAGAACTTTTACCGGCTGAGCCATCTTTTCAGGCCATATGTTTATTTGAATTAATACTAAAATCCTGCTTTGTGACTCTCAGATCTCTCCTAAAATCTAGCTGGCATTCTCCAGTCTAAGAACTTTAGGCAAGCGTGTTTTAATTATGTGACATAGTTCAGGCAGTATTGTTTTTTAGCTTGCTTTCTATTATTGTGATAAAATACTAAAACCAGCTTAAGGGGTTGGACAGATGGCTCTGTGGTTAGAAGCCCTGGTTGTTCTTCCAGAGGATGCAGGTTCAATTCCCAGCACCCACATGGCCATCTGCTACTCCAGTAACAGGGAATCCAACACCGTCACATAGACATACATGCAGGCAAAACACCAATACATATAAAATAAAAATGAATAAATCTTAAAAAAAAAAAAGAAAAGAAACCAACCTGAGAAGGGTCTACAGGGCTTAGAAATTGGTTTCTTTCTTCTTTTCTTTGTTATTTTTTTTTTTGAAGGATTTCTTATTCTGTAGCCCAGGCTAGCCTCAAACTTTTGCTTTGGACTTCCCAGTGTTGGAATTAGAGAGGTATAGCATCCCTCCTAGTTTCTCCTTTCTTATTTTTGTTGGGAATTGAACTCACGATCTTTGGAAGAGCAGCCAGTGCTCTTAACCTCTGAGCCATCTCTCCAACCCTAAAACAATGGAACACACAGGTGAGTCACCAAGTACAGTTCTTTTAAATATATATATATATATTTATTATGTATACAATGTTCTGTCTGCATGCACACCTGCATGCCAGAGGAAGGCATTAGGTCTCATTGTAGATGGTTGTGAGCCACCATGTGGCTGCTGAGAATTGAACTCAGGACCTATAGAAGAACAGCCAGTGCTCTTAGCCTCCAGCCCATCTCCTTTGTTATTTAAAATTTTTTTTCTGTGCAATTTAGATGTGTATGAGTGTTTGCCTGCATGTATGAGTGTACCACATGTGTGCATGTTGATGCCTGGGACCCCTGGAGCTGGAGTAACAGATGGCAGTGAGCTATGATGGCGGTGCTGGAATAGAATCTGGGTCCTTTGCAAGAGCAGCAAATGCTCTTAACCACCAAGCCATCTCTCTAGACCATCTCCTTATTTTTGGAGGATAATTTCACAAACTGTTCATTTTTGTAGAGTCAGTCTTCTCTTCCCAGCTCTCCAGTTAGTGACAGCGTGGTGCCAGGCACTGCCTCTGTGTTTTTTCTTTAGTTATTTCTGACAACTCTGAGAAGTGGGTTGTATCATCTTGTTACTACAGACCTAGGAATTTGCAGATAAAGGGAGCAGCCTGAGGAGGCACAGGAAGTACGTGGCAGCAGCTAGCTTAAAGCCTGTTTTAAGAACATTGTTTCCTTTTTATTTCCTCCAAATGCAATCAGTTATTATTATTATTTTTACCATTCATTCTTATGATTTTCTATTTCAGGACAAAAAGCTTCATGCTGGAACTAAAAGTACCTTGATGGAAAGATGCCCGAGTGAACAATGCTCATCTGAGGGTCTTGGTCACCAGGATAGCCCACTACCTTCTCAGGAAAAGAATCATCAGCCTGTGGTAGGTAGAAATTGTGTATCTGGGTATTTTCATCTCAGCTGCTTTTAGCTCAAGTGAACAAAGTGATTTCTGTTTAAAAAGTAATGTGAATATAACTGTTAACTGACCAGCAATTAGGGCTAGGATCAATGGGAGAGTACTTGCCTAGTTTGCATGAGCCCTAGATGCAATCTGTTTCTCCCCCATAAAGGTCAACATGGTAATTTTTGCTTTGTATGTTTTATAAAAACAGACACACAAGCAACCATGAGAATAGGGTTTCTTAAGCCGTATCTTCTTGGAATTAGAGTTTACAGTCAACAGTAAGAGCTCCACACGTAAGAGCCACAGGAAAATATCCTCCTACACAGCTGAACCAGCACCACACGTTAAACACTTGGAACACAGTAGTTTGAAAGTTTTGTGACACGTATTTCAGAGACAGATTATGAAAATAGAGACATTACTGACTTTTGAAATGATTATACTGAGGCCCAAGTTAAATATTTTATCTAATGTGCCAGCTCTCTAAAGGGGAAGCTACCTGGCATTTAAGTTCTGCATGTGACTTGCATGCATTTCTGCTGTACAGTACTAGTGCACAGTAAGCCTAGCAAAAGCAATGATTCTGGCATCAGACGGACCTGTTTGATCTTGGCTCTATGGCTTTCTATTCTCTGTGGTTTAGTTTCCCCCTAGACAGCATCTCCTTGAACTGTTATGGGCATTAACTGAAAGGCTGATGCATCTGTGCTCAGTGGGTAGATGAATGTGTCTTCCCAACCTCCCAGGTGTTGTCTTTGAATGATGTCTCTCCCTGAGCTGCCCCTCCCCCAGCCCTAAATGTGCCCGTAGACACAACTAACAGGGTCTATGTGGTGGAGATAAAGTGTTTTGAGTGACACATAGAATTCAAGAATTTAGGGGCGGGTGAGGTGCCTCAGTGGGCCACTTGCTGTCAAACCTGTCAACTTTTGAGTTTGGTTCCTGGGGCCAACCTGGTAAAAGGAGAAAACCAATTCCCCAAATTGTCCTCTGACATCCACACAGGTGTTGGGGCACAGGTGCCGCACCCATAAACAAACTAAGTAAATAAGTACATGAAAATAAACAAAAAAACAATTCTTTCTGAATTATTTCTGAAATAATTGTAAAGAAATAAAAACCAATTCTAACATGAACAGCCCATACGTATTTGTGAAATTTAACAACTCCTCCACTGGGCAAAGAGAATATGTATGAACAGTTATAAGCTCCAGCCCACAGCAAAGGTATGAACATGATGCAAACAGGTTTGCTCAACCCCTCCTCCGAATGCGGACACGGCTGCCACACTCATGCTCTCCCTTCCTCATCCTCACAGGTTCCCAACGCTCCACCTGCCTACGAGACGCTCTCTTCAAACCAGTCACCACCACCATACTCACCCTGAGAGCCAGCAAACTGCTAGGAGTGCTGAGCTGACCCCCCTCATGCTTTTGCCGTAGGCTGGGTAGATGCTGTGTGCTGCTTTGTTTAGAATGCCGCTTCATGTTCAACTCTACTGAGAGGCCAGGGTTAGACTCTTGATAGGGCAACTAGAGGAACGATGAGAAATACTAACCTGGGAAAAGCTTCAATAAACATTTAAATTCATACTATCTGTCCCAGCAGGAATGCTATTAAACCATTAATAACAGTGATAGTAATAATTATTATTATTTTGAGGGGTAGAGTCACATGGATGGTCTGGCAGCGTCTAATTTGTGAAGAAAAATTATTTTTTTAATTTTTATGTGTGTACCTTTATGCATGTGTTTTCACGCCACTGCCTATTGAAGCCAGAAGCTGTTGGATTTCCTGGAGCTGGAGTTACAGGTGGCTCTGAGCTGCCTGACCTGGGTGCTGGGAACTCAGCTTGAGTCCTCTGCAGGCGCAGCGAGCAATGTTTAACAGCTCAGCCACCTCTTCTGACTTTCAGCTGATTCCTTGAATGAGATGCAGCTAACTTGCAAATTACTACCCAGCTCTTCAAAGCAACCCACTGGCCAGTGTGGCTGTGCAGAGTTGTGGCAGATGTTATGCAATGCTCAGAAAGCATCCCATTACAGGTTTAAAAACAAAAACTTATTTCTCTGAGCTGTTAGGCAGGGAGCTCCGTGGTTTAAAATGATCTTCCACTAATACACTGTAAAGAGTCTCTTTCTCCCCCTCCTCCCCCACCCCTCTCTGTGTGGTGTATGTAGTTGTGAGACAGGATCTCTCATTGAACCTGGAGTTCATCGATTTGGCTGATGGCCAGGGAACCTCACGCACCACCTGACTTCACTGCTCAGGTCTGGAGCTAAGAGTCATGTGCTGCCATACCTTGCCTCTATGCGGTTCTGGGTCCCAAACTCTCAAACTTGTGTGGCAGGCACTTTGCAGACTAAGTCACCTTCTCAGAAGCAAACAAACTAACAAATATATGTATATATGTGTTAAACTATAAAGTTTAGTTTTTGAGAACTTTATACATGAATACAGTTTACATCAGTTCTGTCCCTTTTCCTTTCCTAGCCACGTCCTCCCATGTCCCCACCTCTGTTTTTCTCAAATTCTGTGTGTATATATGTGTGTTTGTGCAGATGTACATAAAACCTACAGAGTCCACGTAGTATCGCTAAGAATCTCTATCTTGAACCATACCTATTAAGTAGTCCTAATTATATTTTACTTCAACACTCATAACAGATGGTAAGTTAATTTTCTGTTAGGCCTGAAAGTGGTGTAAGAATTTTAAAAAGTAAAAGCGATTTTGGTTTGGTTGATATCTGTGTATTAAGTGTCCTCATGACAATGAAAACAGGGCCCATCATTTCTGCACATACTCCAGGCTAGCTGGCCTGAAAGCTTCCAGCCAGGTCTATGGAAGTGCTGGGGTCCCAGACATCCACGCACTACCACACCTGACATTTTAGGTCTGCAGGGAGCCTTCAGCCTTTGCATAGCAAACACCTCTGCCCACTGAACCATCTCCCTCATCCCTTATTTAGTTTTTAATTTTCAAACTTTCAGAAGAACATACAGAAGAAATTACAAAGGACCAGACCAAAGATTCTCCAGTGGGTATTACTGTTTACATCATGTGATTTTTTTTTTCTTTTATCCTTTTTTCTTTTTGGCTTTTCAGAGACACAGTTTCTCTGTGTAGCCTTGGCTGTCCTGGAACTCACTCTGCAGATAAGGCTGGCCTCAAATTCAGACATCTGCCTGACTCTGCTTCCCAAGGGCTGGGATTAAAGGCATGTGCCACCACAGCCCAGTGTGCAATTTCTTTCATATCCATGTGCCAATTATCTTACATTTTTTGGTCAACTCATTATTACTGAGACAAGCTGTCATGTAGCTTGTGACCAGGCTGTTACTCCTGACTCCACCTCCCATGTGCTAGGACTACAGTTTGTTTGTGCAGTACTGGGGATTGAACCTTGGGCTTCATGCATGGTAGGCAAGCACCCTACCGCCTGATCTACATCCCTATCCTCTTATGAAAGAGAATCTGGATACTTTTCCCATGATCACCTTTTAGAGCAGAGACCCTCTAGCTGTCTTCTCCTCCCTCTGCCAGAAGTCAGGCTACCTGCGCCCCATGTGTCTCTGACTGCTGCCTGCACTCAGGCCTCACAAGGGAAGCAAGTCCAGCTCCTCCTCCTCGCAACTACAAAGCAAACTTACAGTCCTACCACGCGCCTTCGTCCCTGTCCCTCAGCACTTATCCTGCTCTGGCTAAGTCACATGGAGCAGAACCTCCCCAAACTCAGAAACCCCCTTTGTCCTGAGGATCTCAAGGCTCCTCCCGTCAGGTCCCTGTCATGCTGTACATGGCAGCTCTCTCCCTCCCACCGAAGCTCCTCTTAGGATCTGAGAGCCTGCTTGCATCTTGTGCTGGATAGTTTATGTCAGCTTGGCATAAAGTCATGTAAGAGGAGGGAACATCAACTGAGAAAATGCCTCCATAGGCAGACCTCTGTGAGTTCAAGGCCAGCCTGGTTTACAGAGGACGTTCCAGGACCTCCAGGGCTACAGAGAAACTCTGTCTTGAAGAAAAACAAAAAACAAACAAACAAAAAAAGATGAGGCTGTAGGAAGCCCACAGGGAAGGATCAGCTCATTGTGCGTGGGACCACCTCTGGACTGCTGGCCCTGCTTTTAATAGGAATCCATGCCAAGCAAACCAGTAAGCAGCAGCCCTCCATGGGCTCTGCATCAGCTCCTGCCCTGTCTGAGTTCCTGTCCGTCAGGACTACAATGTAAAAGTGTAAGCCAGAGTGTACAGTAAGCCTTTCCTCTCCACTGTGCTCCTCACAGCAGTAGAGTCCTCACTAGGACCCCACCCCCAACTCCCCACTCCTGCTGCCAACCACACAGTCAGGGCTCCCTCTCCTAACAGCCTCTGAAGGGTATTTGTGTCAGTTCCTTTTCGTGAACATGATGCTCTCAACACTTAAAACACCCTAAATGCAAACTGGTACCTCTTTCCTAAGTAGAGCTATAAAATGAAAATAATAATAAAAACATGTCATTGTAAAGAGCCATGAGCCATGAGCCTTGCTTTCTGTTAGAGACATCACTAAGAACCACAGATAACTCAAGGCTATTTACAGAAATCTTTTCCACTACGCGATTATTTATTTACGGTGGAGTCAACAAATCACTTAACATACGCATAACATTAACAGGACCATTTCTACCAGGCTAGATTAAAGGAATAAATACAACAAAACCAACATTCAATGAGATGAGGGACCCATGCCTTGATCCTTAGGCCTCTCCAAGCCTCCCACACTGTCAGACAGTGACAAATCCCTTTTCCGTGTGGACAGCCTCTCCTCAGTATCCCTCCAACAGTGTCATGGTGACAAATAGTAGGCTTGGGCTGAGTCACCACAGAGAAATTAAAATGCTTGCTGAAAGGAATAGGAGGCACAAAATTTAGCATCCACACCTTGGATACCCATTCAAGTGTGGGTTGCCTCAGGAGCCTTGTGCCATGTGGTGCTGGGAGCCTGTGTAGTGACAACTGAAGAGTCCACCCCATCTAGATGCTCACACTGAGTCAGGGACGGAAAACCCATCAATGTTAGGGCACTGGCGTCCTGCCACTAAAGACCAGTACCATTAGCCCTGAGGTTGAGGCTTGGAATTCAGTGCTTCAGGCCTGGACTACAAAAACAAGGCTCATGGAGGGGAGATCCTTATAGACATTGTAGGTACAATTGGCTTACTTACTGATGAAGAAAAACCTAGGAGATCAAGTCCACTGGTAAGCACAGGGCTCCAAGCCTCCACTGCAGTGTGCCCACTTATGGGCAGAGAAGGGTTCAGAGCATGGTGCTGCTTTGGCCTCTTGTTCCCTGAGAGCGTGGTGGGGACTAGAGTGGTCAGAACCCATGACTAGTTTCCTCTGACCAGAAGCAGACTTTTTCCGTTAGCCGAATATACCGGGCAAGTAACAACACCTTCACTCTGATAGCAACACCTTTCTTCTCTCCTCCAGTCCTAACATTGTTGTCTGCTTGAACCCGAGGCTCAGTGCTCTACAGACTTCCCTTGGAGATTCTGATATGGACATTGTGATTATTGCTATGGTAAAGAACAGGCATACTTATGTAAGAAAGGAACAAGCAAACTGTAGCTCTTTCTCCTTCCTGGGGTCCTTGGCCACCGGCTGGTCCTCAGAACAAGGGAGTAGAGGCAATGAACTGGTGATTCAGATGGCCCTCAAGTACACAGAATGACCTCTGGGAACCACTTCAGTAAGAGAGCTCAACTTTATTTGGGATAAACAAAGGCTACGGTCCTTAGGGAGTGGGCAGGTGGGTGGCCCCCAGGATTGGGGTACATAATTGGTTAAGGCTAGGGATTCCAGGGCTGCGTTAATTTGCATTTGACAGCACGGTCCTATCATATGAATGAATGGGAACACAGTACTTATACATTATAGGATAACTGGGGAGGTGCTAGAAGGGAACTGTGCTAAAGGTCATATACTAACCAGGCACGGTAGTGTGCAGTGGTGCATGCCTGGTTGGTATACGACAGTGCAGAGACAGGCAAATCTCTGAGTTGGAGGCCAGCCTGGTCTACAAAGTGAGTCCAGGACAGAAAGGTACCACAGAGAAACCCTGACTTGAAAAACAAACAAAAACAACAACAACAAAAAAAAAAAAAAAAAAAAAAAAAAGAGGAAAAGAAGACAAACAGTCATATACCAGAAATGGTTAGAGGCATCTATGCCTAGCTCAGAAAGGCTAGTCTCTCCTGGCGGACTGCAACCTCAAACAGCAGGGTCCTACAACAGTAAACATCTGGAGAGGCCCACTTGACTTGAAGATAGCTCAGATTTTCAAAGGAACGGGAAGGAGTTTTCTACATTTTCATCTTATGACTTGCCTTTAACAGTTTGGTCACTTGAGACATCAAAATCTCTTAATCTCAGGCAATGGCAAAACCATCTTTAAGGTACTTAAATGTGAACTTTAGGTAGAAATCATCATTTTTAATAAAACCTAAAACCGTGAGAAGAAAAAAATAGCATGGAAAAAATGAAGCAAAATTTCAACAACATAAAAACATGGGTCAGAGAGATAGCAAAGAACAGTCAGAGAAAATTTCTGAAACTGAAGACTAGGTCTTTTTTGTTTTATTGTTGTTGTTTTTGAGACAGAGCTCCATGTATCAGGCTGGTCTTCAACTATGTATCTAGAATGGTCTTGAACTTCGATCTTCCTGCCTCCATCTCCCTGGTGCTGGGGACTAAATTCAAGGCTTCATGCATACCTGCTAGGCAAGCATTCTACTGTCTCAAAACAAAGTAAAGTAGCCTTCAAATAAAAAAGCTACCTAGAATTCTAGTCAACAAGTATGTATCAAACATTGTGTGCCAATTGCTGGGATGACAGTGGCTGATGAGGCCCCTCTTAAAAACAGCAGGCATTTACATGGTTGTGAAGGAGTGCTGTCCTCAGATGAGAGCCAGACACGGAGCAATGAGAACCTATAATCAGGCTTTAAAGTCAGAAAAAGGAGATGATAAGCCTCAAAATTTCTAGAAACTACAGCCCAGTACAGCAAAGAACAAGCAGGAGGCATACTCACACTGCTTTTACTTCTACTCCAGGGATTCAGTAGCTTACACCAAGCTTTCAAGATTGGGGCTGGTGGGGCTGCAGGGATGGCTCAGTGGTGAAGAGCAGTGGCTGCTCTTCCCGAGGACCTAGGTTTAATTCCCAGCACCCACATGGCTGCTCACAACTGTATCTCTAGTTCCAGGGAACCTGACACCTTCACACAAACATACACGCAGGGAACTGAAGCCTGGGAACTCTGGAAGAGCAGCCAGTGCTCTTCACCACTGAGCCATCCCTCCAGCCCTCAAGAACCAAGTTTTGTTTTAAAAATACTGATAGGGACATGGGGAAAAGGAGGAGTAGGTGATCTAGGAGATCAGAGACAGAACTGGCAAAGGCACTGTTTTAAAGCATGAGTATTCATTCTGAAATGGTAAGAACGGTGGTTATGTCTGTAATCAATGTATTGAGGTAGTATAGATCAAGTGTTCAAGGCTAGCTTAACCTACATTGACAAAAATAAGTAACTCCATTTTCCCTTCTACACCTAATGTGTGTGTGTGTGTGTGTGTGTGTGTGTGTGTGTTGTTTGGGGTAGAACACATGAACTTGTGCAAATTAGGCGAACACTCTGCCCTTGAGTTATTGGTATAAAACAACTGAAAAACATGAGTAATATTTTAGGAACACTCGTTATCCTTTCCACTTTAATAACACCATTTTAATGTAATGTGAATGGGAATCTTTAGGTCTCCTCTTTTTCTCTTCTATTTATGTATGTGGGTGTACATGTTGTCTGTGTGGGTCCCTGTGGACCCCAGAAGGCAATGGAATTACAGGCAGTTGTGAGGTGTCAGGTATAGTGCTGGGAACTGAACTCAGCTTTTCTGGAAGACCAGCAAGTGCTCTCAACCACTGAGCCATCTCTCTAGCTGTTTTCTTTAAATAATGAAAAGATATCCTAAAATGATATTTATTTTGTGTGACTTGCTTAAGCCTGCTCTTTCCATCTTGTGGGTCGTGAGGATTGAACTCAGGTCTTCTGGTTTGGTGGCAAGCACCCTTATTCACTGAGCTATCCCATAGCCTAGGCCTTTTCCTTCTACTATTTTAAATTTGAGACTAGGATGCTGTGCTGAGGCTTAATATTGTAAGCGGAATGTGTATGTATCAGCCTCTCAGTAAGGTAATAAAGTAATAAAGCTCCAGTAAATACAAAACTACCTTTTATTTACAATGAGGCACATTCTTAAGCACTACAAATTCAAGCCCTGAGTCAAACCAACTGAGCCACAAAATTTGCTTCATAAAAGAATTTAAGCAGCTGCTCTATAATCTGAGTAAAAGAAGAAAGAGCACTACTATTTTCTCTCACTTTTAATTTCAAATGACCAAGTAATTCATGTTCTTAAACATAATTTTGGAAGATCAGTAACAACGAACCAATACCCCAATTTAAACAGAAATGTGCGTGGAGAATGACGGTGACCACCACCACTCTGCACTCCTTCTGTAAACTCTTACGAACGCAGATCATTAAAAACAAGGTTTGCCAAGCATGGAAGTGCATGTCTGTGGCCTTGGCACACTCAGGAGGCCAAGGCAAGGCTAGCCGGCGTGATTGGTAAGTTCCAGGCCTGCCTAGGGACACAGAGAACCCTTAAAAAAGCTTTAAGAAACATGTTTTACATGTATAGACATAAACCAAATACACTCATCTGAAAAAGACAACATACATTTGTTTTGGTTGATAAAGAATTTAGCGATTAATTTTTTTAAAAAATGTCTGAAACCACAGAAATTTGAAAGAAAACTTCAAAACAGAAGTGAAGTAGAACTATGGAGAAAGAATGTGAAGCATCAGATTCATGTCCTGGCTCTGCTCCCCACGAGCCAGGTAAGCTTGGACATGTCACTCAGCTCCCAAGATTATTGTGAAAATCAAGTAAGATACATGAAAGGAAGCTCTGTCAAGTATAAAGCCTCTGCAAGTGCTATTATTTCTATACATGTCCCAATTTTAATGCAAAAATTTAAAGGACTATTTTCATTTATATCATGTATTCTTTCAGTGGACAAGAACACATTTTAAAAATGGTATTCAAGCAAAGAAATACAGCAACTCAGTTTATTACATGCAGATTCTTCTGCATTGTTGCTAACAGTTCACTGGTCCAAAATTACTAAAATACTTAAAAAACTATACATTATGTAAACAAAACATAAATAAGACAGTATTGTTCTTTGTACATATATTTAGTACAGATTATTAGGGATTTAAGGAATATGTACAATTTTACACCGTAAATTGCATTTTCTTAATGCATAAATATATATATATTTTTTTACAGAAACAAAAATAAGATGTTACTAATGACACAGAATACTCTACTGTAGATACACCACAACAGTCCAAATTCAAGAAGAAACATCAATATAAGTGTGAAAAGGCTAGCTTACGTAAACTAGTCAAGCTTTACTTTGTTCAATTTATGTTATATAAACAGGTAAATCTTGATGACATATTTTGAACAAAGAACCTTGGAAAACATCCTCACACCAATGAGTGAAATGGTATACTTTCCCCTCCCCAATAAAACAAAGTCTTGTGCAAGCTTGTGAAGATACATTAAGACACACACACATACTTGTACACACAAGTATGAAAACAAGTATGTTTTCAACGGTATAATAAACAGTTAAAATTTTTATGGGAGTTAAAACAATGCCCCATTATACAAAAACTGGCTCATTTAGTCTAAATTCAAGATGCAGCTGTGTCAGGTTTCTCTAAACAAGATGACGGAAAAGCAGGGAAGACAGAGGAAGGATTTTGACTAGCTGATACAACAACTTGAGGAAGAGATGAAGACAATGAAGTTACCTTAGATGCTGGAGTATTTATGGTATTTAAAATGGCGCCTTCTGGGCTAACCAATAACTTTTTGACAGAGGTATCCAAATGAAATACCGATGTGCTACTTGGCAGTGGAGGATTACTGGAGGAAATGGCAGAAACCAAAGATGTCTTGGCCAAAAGAGTAGCCGGAGAAGACTTAATTACTGAAGTCAATGCTGCCGGTGGTGCAGGTGGAACATAAAGTTTAGCAGGTGTGTTTGCAATGTCTGGTGTTGTATGTACTGTAGAGAGAGAACTTGGGCTTCCAAGAGAGTTTACAATCTTTGTTGAGTTTCTTACAGAATGTTTTAAAGGCTGTCCACTTAAAGAATTATTTGATGTCTGTATAATCTTCTGGACAGAATTATCTACTGGTGTAGGCAGTATGCCTTGGCCACTGTTAATAACTAAGGGGGGAGGTCCATATTTTGGATTAGTAGCGATAAGGAGGACATGGCTACCAGCTCCAAGACCTTGTGGCGGAACAATAAACCGGGCTCCATTCATCATTATTTGAGTACCTGGTGCCAGAGGGGTACTGGTGTTGATAACTATTTTTTGCTGAATACAAGGTTCACTGAAAGAAGCACCTGCCAGACTAGTTATATTTGATGGGGGTGTACAAGTGTGAATGGCAGAGCCAACTGCAGAAGAATTGTTATTGGGAGTTGTTTTTACTAACGAAGGGGACAGATGCTGGTTTGGCATAGAAGTAACATTGGAAATATTAATTATTTTACCTGGACTTGGTGAGAGGGATGATAATTCAGCTTGAGGTTTATTTGTGTTTGCATTTGTTGGCACTGTAGTTGAATTCCCTGGTGACTGAAACTGGAGAGAAGTTCGAGACTGTCTTTTAGAGAGAGATACAGGGCGTGTGGCTCCTGGTACTGTTGCTGAATGTGGAACTGTGTTGATTATTTTTGGAGATGTAGTCACAGGTGTAGGCAAGGCAACAGGGATTTGCAAAGCTGATGTCAAACATTTAGGAGACACTGTTGGTTGTGTAGTTGAAATGAGAACAGATGATGCAAGGTGTCCCGTTTTTACAGTTGATATAGCCACAGTGTTTCCGAGATTTGATGGGCAAAGTCTATTTGACAAAACAGGCATAATTCTTGAAGAGGTATCATTTCCACTGACTAAAACAGGAGGTCGTGTCCCAACTAAAGCAGGGGATGAGGTCACTGAAAGGGAACTCAAAGGTCCATTTACTCCTGTTCCTGACAACATGTTTGTAGCTCTTGCTGTAGAAACCACTGACTCATTAACAGGAGGAAGGTTTTGACTCACAATATTTGAGCTTGCCGGAACTGAATTACCACTTGTAGACAAGGGCGAAACACAGCCCTTACTACTTTTGTCTTCTCCTTTTGGCATTACGCTTTGCAATATATTAATTGATGACATAGCTGGAAGATTTCCTGAAGGATTTATAATTGCTTGACCTATGTTTAGTCCAATTTTCACATCTTTAATCTGAGACACAGTTGGTGAAGAATTTATTTTTATTGGTGCTCCCACTGTAGATGGAATTAGTACTATTTGGGGTTGCTCTGGAGTCTTAACATATGTTTTATTCAAGGGAGAAGGAAGTGTCTGTTTTAATGATTCCGCAGCAATAGCTGAGGATGAAGTGCCACTGGGAACTGGAGCATTAATAAAAACTACTTTCTGGGTAGAGATACCTGTAGATGTTGGTGCTGGTGCCATATTAACTGAGGGCCCACTGCCAGAAGGAAGAATAGATGGAGTTGATACCAGCATAAGTTTCTGAACTGGAGTCTCACTGAGCACGTCTCCATTTACTGCTGTTGTTGTGTCTGCTCTTGTAACTGGGTAACTTTTTGTACTATAATCTACTTGTGGTTTAGCTGATGTAGGAATAACATTTGCATTGGTTTGTCCGAAATTTCCTGCTGATATGCTAATTACACTAACGGAGCTATTTGTTGTTGATGGTAGCAGTGAGCTGGAAGGAACAGAGGGCTTCAAGGGTGAAGAGGGCACGTATGAAGTTTTTTCTATGATGGGGCCCGCATAACCACTGCCAGAGGGTTGGCCTAATGTAGGTTTAAGATTTTTCCCCAGGGGTGGATGAAAGCCACATGAAATAGAAACAGAAGTAGGTGCTTGGCTAAAAGATGGGAGACTAGACGTAGTGGTCATTCCAGCTACTTGTGAAAAAGCAGGGGATGATGTTGATTTTGGCACCAGAAATGCCTGAAGTTGAGGTGCAAAGGTGAAAACAGAACTTGAAGATAAACTGTTAGGTGAATTTTGTTCCGGATTGGTTTGTACTTTTACGACTCCAGTGTTCCCACCTCGAGTCCTAACAAGAATCGACTGTGAATCTCTTATACACACAGTTTTAAGTTCTTGCTTTGCCTCAGAAGAATCAAGAGTTTGCTGTGAAAAACAGGCGAGGGAACTGCCAGGATCTGCAGATTCATTTAGTGTGGTTGCTGGTAACAGAGGCTGAACTGTTGAAGAAATGGTGGGTGAAGTAGTAGGCTGGGGGAATGTGGCTGATGGAACTGCATTCTTGACTTTTCCTGCGTCACTCTGGCTAGTCTTACCTGGTGATGTTAACACATTACACACAGAGGTCACAGGCGACAAAGGCTGTGATCTAGCATTCACATTTGATGAAGGTGTAACTGTCTTACTGAAAACAGTATTAGGCAGTTGGGCAGAAACAGAGGTGACAGGAACAGATATTGAAGAACAGTTTACACCTGTAGTCTGTGGGGAAGAGGAGCAGTGTTCTGTGCCTTTCTGCTGAGGTGGTGTTGTCTCTTTTGCAACTGCTTTCCCCTCTTTGTGTTGAATCACAAAATTCTTCGGCAGAATAAGAACTTGCTGCATGATCTTTTCTCCTGTTTTAGAATCTACCACAGGCTGCATATGAATCTTGACAGAACTATTAGGAAGGTCCACTGGCAACCACTGACCACAGGGCATTTTGTATACCATCTGTAAAGGTCCTTTTGTACTGGTGAGGCAGGTCAATGCTGGCTTTATGGGGCTTGTTTCAACAGGAGATAGAGCTGGCTTTTCCACAGCAGGGACACTTCTACCTGTGGAAGGGGGCAGTTGATTTGTTAAGGTCACTTTGTTCCCAATATTCTTTGCAAGCAAGGCCTGAATAGGTTTGGTCCCTTTCTGAAGAGTAGACACTGGTACTGAATCCTTTGAAGCAAATGACTCTGAAAATGGCAGTTCTGTAGGCTTGGATTCATTCAAACAGTCAATCTGCATGTCGACTTCTAAGTTCTCAATTGATGTCTCATTTGTGCTTAGCTTTACTTTCTTCCTTGGGGAAAGCTCTTTTGTGCTATCATCCAGGTAACTACTTTGTTTGGACTGTCGTTTAAGTGGTTTAGGCAGTGATTTTACTACATCTTTAGAAGGCAATTCTTTTTTCAACAGCTTGCTTCTGGCCACAGGAAAGCCTATTTCTGATAATTTCATATCATCTGAAAATTATAAAAACAAGCATCTTGTTTATAGAAAACAATGACTGAGTATCAACAATTATAAAAATTAAAGTCGGGGAGGGGAGATGGGGAAGAAAGGGTGGGACTGAGAGGAGAACACAAGGAGGAGGCTACAACCTGGATGTAAAGTTAATATTTAAATGATGTAATTAAAAAATTAAAGCCAATCTTTGAGGAGATAATTTAATATGTCTACTGTACAGTCATTCTAAAGCTTCTGCACTACCTAAAAAGGTAACAGTGACCTTTGACATGCTCACTTCCATATCCCAAATATGCTTAAGAGTGACCTATTACTGAAATTAGTTTTGGTTTAATCCTGCTGCCAATGTATAACTGTTAAGAAAAAAAAAACTTGCAGCTTTTAAAAAGACGTTCAGTTTAACTTGGCTAGTTTTTTTTTTTCTCTAGATAGGGAAACCTTTATACCATAGAGGTTGCTATTCGATACTATCTTTAGAGACTCTAAATGAAACAAATGTTCAACCTTTCCTATTCTTTACCCTTAAATAATTTATGGCCAAATCTGGTCAAATGAAGTTCACTTTTACAGTTCACAAAAGACATGAAATATGTTAACATATTACTAACCATAAGTTTTCATATAAACTGCTTATATAACTAAAGAAGGCCGTTGGTGAGTTGAAATGAGTCACATGTAATTTGGTCTAGCTACCCATACTTATTTGGAATGATGTGTTTACTTTGGTCTCAGTCAGCCTTTAACCTTGGCCACACCTCATTTAAAAAAAAAAATCTTTGAAATCTTAAGGCTTTGTCATATTCATTTACAGCAAACTTGACCAACAGAGCTTTGAGAGCAGTAACAGTAAAAAGATAATCAATGAATTCTAAAAGGGCAACAGATTAGTTGTGTATGACCTGGAACAAGCGATGAGACATATATAATTTAGGATTAGGCACTGGTTCCGGAAACACTTAGAAATTTAATAATGACTTCCAAGAAACTGCTTAACAGGATATGAGTAGTATTTCTGTAAAGTATCAGATTTCTTCAATCATATCTACTAACCAGACTACCTTTTGCCTTCACAACAAACAGAAATTATGCTTATAGTTAAAAAGTTTGAATGCCTACCTAAATCCACGTGCTCTTTCTCCAGGTTGTCTAGAGGTTCTGCTGCATCTGCAGACTTACTGATTTCTGCTTTAGAGAGCTCTCTTTCATGGTTCCCTTCACACTCTTCCGTAGTCCACAGTTCCCTAGTGAACTGACCATGATCAGGTTGTCTTCGGAAATCATCATAGTCTTTCTTCAGGCGGCTCCTGAAATAAACCAATCTAACATGGAACTTTTGAAAACTGAATTGATTTAGCATTTTAAGTTAGATACTGAAATATTTTCAATTGTCATTAAATTGTTTTAAGTGTACCTAAAATGTCTACTAGTTCAGTCTTGCAAATTATTAATTGCCCAAGAAGACAAAACTTATGACATATGCTTAAACTGAAATGTTACATCTTTACATTTCTGAATAGTTTGAATATGCCATTTTTCTGTCTTTTTGAAGGCTGTGGATAAAACTATTAAGAAAGTCAATACATTTTTATTTGAATTAAAAAGTGGGCTCGAGTCATTAGCCTGGGGCTCACCAAGTAGATGGGCCAGCAAGCCCTAGGGATCTGCATGTAATGTACATGCTTGACTTTTATTTGTTCGTATTTTAAGGCTAGGCTAGCACTATGTAGCCCTGATCAGTCTGGAATCTGCTATAAGGAACAGGCTGATCTTGAATTTACAGAGATGCCTGCCTCCACCTCCTAAGTGCTGGAATTAAAGGCATGCATCACAATACTTGATATTAAACATAGGTTCTGGAGATCAAACTCTGGTCCTTGTGCTTGCTAGGCAATCACTTTATTACAAGGCAAGTACTTTGCCAGCTGGACTATTACCTCATACAGCCCTGAAATTACTCATTATAGTACAGTCTAGATTTTTTCATAGTTTTGAAAACAAGGTCTTACTATGGATCAGCTTATCCCAAATTTATAATCCTCCTACCTCAGATTTCCACTTGCTGGGATTACATGCCAGTCTAGAAAATTTAAGTGATAATAATTTTAAAGTTTATTTTTATTTATTATAGTGTGTGTGTGTGCCCACGTGTATGCAAGAAAGCACACTTATGTGCCATGTGTACATGTGGGGTGATCAGGGTCAATTTCCACCGTGGGTTCAAGGAATCAAGCTCAGGTCATCAGTCTTGCATACCACGCACTTTTCCATGAGCCATCTTGCCAGTCCTATGTGACGGTATTGATTATTATTGTAATGATTAAAAAGATTATCACAATCATTTGGCCCATGAGTGTCCTTCCAGAGCCCGGGTCCTGCTTCTTCCCTTCGGAGCATCCAGACACCAATGTGTACAGATGCTGGACTTGAAGGAATGAAACATAGCTGGGTAGGTGGGTTAGCAGGACCTTGGTCTGGCAGTGAATGCCCGGAGGGGAGAAAGCCTTCTTGGATAAAGTCCTTTCAGTGACACAGCTCTTCTTTCATAGGGGAGAATAAGGGCTATAGAAAACTTTGGGGAAGTGCATAAGGATTTGGGAGGTGAGTGTACATCATTGGCTGGGGCTGAGGTGCTGGGAATGCTTCATTTGCATGTAGAGGAATTCCAGTGTTAGCTGGACATGTCTTTATGAGAAAAACCTGAAACCTGGTCACCAGGATTCCTGACTACCTTAAGGATGGTAGAGGTGGAGGTTGCAAGACCTTTGCACTGAGACATACAGGCCTAGAACAGGGACAAAGCAATCCTTACTGCTGTTGGTCTCAAGGTGAGATTTTCAGGGTTTGGACATATCTCGACTTCACTCTTGCTCCAGGCCAGTTTCCCCAGTTGCACGGTTCATGTGTCCCACATAGGAGTAATAAACTTTTGGTCTTATTAGAATTAGTGTTCACAAAGCCTAGAGCAGCAAAGCTGAAATGATACTTAACTTTTATAGGATTCTGGCTGTTTCTGAGAAAGAAAAATGTTCTGGAGAGACAGAACATTTCTAAACAATTACATGTTTTCCTGGAGATTATTATTTTATATGCTTTGAACTAAGTTTTCTATTTACCTTTACCCTTTTTACCTTGTTTTAAGTTTGTTTATATCTATCTATCTATCTATCTATCTATCTATCTATCTATCTATCTACCTACCTACCTACCTACTGTGTGTGTCTGAGCACGTGTGTGACATAGATGTAAGTATATATATATATATATATATGCAACCTTTAAGAAAATTTTACCAATTCTGCATTGAAGCTATATCCAAACCCAACAACTTCCTGTCATGTGTCATACTACAAACTACTCCCATTTTTTCCAGGGTAACTACTACAGTATTACTAGTTCAACTGCTTTCATCTTTACAACTTTTCCAACTTGGCAGTTAGAGTGAATACTTTAAAACTTAAGGTCAGGTAGCTGCATAGAAGGTTCAAATGCGCAAAGGTGCCTGCTACCACGATCCATATGGTAAAAGGAAAGAACCAATTCCTTGCAGTATTCTCTAACCTCCACATGTGCACCATGGCAAACGTGTTTTTTTCCAGGTCGTAGCCCCCACCACCTCTACACATACAAAATCAGTCAATCAATCAATCAATCAATCAATGCAAACAAAACAAAACAAAACAAACCCCTTAAGGTTAGAGATATAGCTCAGTGGTGTTTGCTTAGCAAGGCTCTGGATTCAACTCTTAGCACTTGCAAGCAAGCAAGAGAGGGAGCAAGCAAAACAGAGAAGATAACATCCTGTCTGTTATAAACTTTTGAAAAGCTCTTCATCTTGGTACACATAAAACTCTTAAAAGATTAAGCTCTTTCTGACCTGGCTACCTTTACCTCAGACTTTCATGTCTTACCACAACCTTTAATCATTTTTCTTTGGTTTTAACTGACTTTATGCGTCCTCTAAATGCCAAATATGCTTCTGTATTTAGAGACTGTGTCCTTCTGTGTCTCCCTCTAACCTGTACCTCATCTCCTTAACAAGCAGCCTTCCTCACATTCTTCCCTAGTAGCATTTATCACATTTGAATCTGTATGTTTCTTCCATTAGGAAGTAAATCACAGGGAAGATGTTTTTTGTATCTGTTGAATTACAAATGAATGGAAAACACCTAAATGACTTTTACATTTCTCAAATCATAAATGAAGGGCCTTAGAATAAGTTAAACACATCACAAAGCCTGTTACCTGTTTCTCTGAAAAGCCTTCATTAACTTTGGCTCCCATGGCAGCAATTCATTTAGAAGGCGTACCAGTGTGCTGTGTAACTCTTTCACAGCTTGCCTCCGATGGTACCATTTGCCCTAGAAATATAATTTTAAAAAGTAAATTCCTTAAACTTAATCTAAAGTCAGTATCAATCAAGTTTTATTCTCTAATAAAAACATAACAAAATGTCAATAATTCATCAAAAATATTTCTTCCACAAAAGTTTATAAAAAGAGGAAATATCTGAATATGCTTAGTGACCTTCAGTTCTACAGGAGAAAATGCAAATGCATATTATCCAAATAGAAAAAAAAAACAAATTTAAAAATAATCTAATTATGTCAGTTGTAAATATCTTACTAAATCATTTACCAAATATATGTAGTGTCTTGGGTTTGATCCCCAGTGCCAAAGTGGCAGGGGGGGGGGGGGAAGACAAAGCTACCAACCAAATGAACAAGACCATGTAAAGGTACAAATAGTTAAATAAAGTCACTAAATAAGTAAACACGGCTCATGGAGTAAAGTTTTTGTAACTTTCTTTTCCAAAGCTGAGGACCGAACCCAGGGCCTTGCACTTATTTGTTGTGTTGTGATGTGTGTGTAGGTGTGTGTGCATGTGCAGGAGAATGGAGAAATCAGAGGACAACATAAGGACACAAGTCTTCCTGCTTCAACAGCAAGCATTCATACCCACTGAGTTACCTTCCTAAGCCCAGTCAACTGGCTGCTAAAGCCTACAACACTACACTAAAATACTGATGGCCCTCCTATTTACTAGTGTTACAGGTATTTTCTGTTATCTGTCTATCTGTCTGTCTATCTATCTATCTATCTATCTATCTATCTATCTATCTATCACCTATCAATCTACACCTATCAGTCTATCTACACCTATATCTATGTACACTCTATCTATGAACACCTACATCTGCTTGATTCTGAGGTCCAAGCTCTTAGAACTACATCACTACCTATTAACAACTACAATAAAGACTAGGTGTGGCAGTGCATGAGTTCAATTCCAGTACTGGAGAGGGAGAAACAGTTGGATCTCTGTGAGTTTAAGGCCAGCCAGGGCTAGTGACATAGTGAGACCCTGACTCAAGAACAGAACAAAAAATTCCCCAAACAAAACAACAACAAAACCCAAAAACACAAATAGCATCAAATAAACACATATGATATAGGTTATAAAGACTCAAGTAAAGATATAACTCCTCAACATATAAAATCATCTGATCATTACAGTAACAATACATTTACAGCACAGTATTTAACTATTACATTAATGTATCATATAATCCATATGTATAATTTCTAACAAAATATATACAATTTTATACCACATATCACATTTAACATGCATAACATCAGACTTCAATCTATAAGCAACCGTTGAGTCAATCTGACCATATATAGAAGAGTAAGGCCACTAGCTATAAGCAAAGGTATATTCTAACGATGTACTTGAAGTTGCCAACTTTTTATATACACACATACACATGTACACACTATTTAAAATGACAATTCTATAACTTCATAACCCAAAGTCATTAATAGTATAGCTTGATAAAAAAGGTAGAGCAATAGAGTGTGTTTACATAATCACACACAGCTGTACATCTGCTGAGGTTTTTAGTATTAGAAAGGGAACTGTTTGTTAGAAGAGTAGAACAGCTCTGGATTGGCTACATGCTCTAGATATAGCAAATATGAGTCCTATGCTAATTCATGTCCCCCCAAAGTTTTTACTCAAAGTGCATGATGTGCATGTAATGCACATGAAGCCAGCAGAGGGAGCTGGACTTTCTGGAACTGGAAGTAATAGGTGCTTGCTGCGCCTATTAATGTGGTAACAGAAACCAGGTCTTCTGCAAGAGCGGCAAAGACCGACTGTGGGATTTCCTAAAACACACTGGTTCTTGAACTTCCTACTTCTGTGACCCCTTAATACAGTTCTTCATGTTGGGGTAACCCCCAACCATAAAATTCTTTTGCTACCTCATAATTGTAATTTTGCTACTGTAATGAATCATAATGTAAATTTCTCATATGTAGATAGTCTTAGGTGGCAAACTCATTTCTTTCGGCTTTGAGACAGGATCTCACTATGTTAACCCTTTGACTTATTATGTAGCTCAGGCTATCTAGAACTTTTTTAAAAAATTTATTTATTTTCTTGGGGCTGGAGAGGGGGCTCAGAGGTTAAGAGCACTGACTGCTCTTCCAAAGGTCCTGGGTTCAATTCTCAGCAACCACACGATGGCTCACAACTATCTATAATGGTATTGTGCCCTCTCCTGGCATACAGGTATACACACAGGCAGAATACTATATATATAATAAATAAACCTTAAAAAAGTACATAAAACTTATTTTCTTAATAAATTACAGTTTATTCACTTTGTATCACAGTTGTAGCCCCCTCCCTCATCCCCTCCCAATTCCACCTTCCCTCCCTCATCTCCTCCTATGTCCCTTCCCCAAGTCCACTGATAGGGGAGATCCTCCTCCCCTTCTATCTGACCCTAGCCTATCAGATCTTGTCAGGACAGGCTGCATTTTCTTCCTCTGTGGCCTGGAGGAGGTGATCAAAGAGCCAGCCACTGAATTCATGTGGGAGACTGAGCTGCCATGGGTTACTTCTGTGCAGGGGTTCTAGGTTATCTCCATGCATGGTTCTTGGTTGGAGTAGCAATCTCACGAAAGACCCCTGGGCCCAGATTTTTTGGTTCTGTTGCTTTCCTTGTGGAGTTCCTGTCCCCTCCAGATCTTTCTATCTCCCCTTTCTTTCATAAGATTCCCTGCACTCTGCCCAAAGTTTGGTTACAAGCCTCAGCATCTGCTTTGATACCCTGCTGGATAGAGTCTTTCAGAGGCCCTGTGTAGTAGTAGGTTCTTGTCTTATTTCCTGTTTTCTCCATCTTCTGATGTCCTTCCTGTTTGCCTTTCTGAGAGAGGATTGATCATCTTACCCAGGGTCCTCATTCCTGCTTAAGCTTCTTTAGGTGAACAGATTTTAGTATGTTTATCTATAGTATATGTCTAATATATACTAATACCTGTCTAATACATATCTAATATATATATTAGACACCATGTGTGTCTTTCTCCTTCTGGGATATCTCACTCAGGATGATCTTCTCTAGGTCCCACCATTTGCCTGAAAATTTCCTGATTTCCTTGTTTCTGATTGCTGAGTAGTGTTCCACTGTGTAGATGCACCACAGTTCCTGTACGCATTCTTCCGCTGAGGGGCACCTGGGCTATGCCCAGATTTTGGCTGTATAGTCTGGGACCTCTCAGCCTCCCAAGTGTTGGGGTTACAGGTGTTAATCACACACTCAGCAACTACTTGGTGGAAAATGAGAAATGGTGAGAGGGTAGAATAAAAATTCCCTAAACCTAACAGAGAGAATAGTATTAAGGAAGAAAGAAAATATTCTCTCATTAGAAAAGAATTAAAATCTGAAGCGAACTAGTGGGGATCACAAGGAGAAAAGGGACACCCACAGAGCTAATCTGGTTCGCACACACAGCTGCTGCTTGGATTAGCACAGTGGTGATGAGATGGTGAATGGAGACATCAGTTAGGAAGACAACAGTTGGGTAGATGAGGAACAGGAAGGGTAGACTATGTCTCTAGACATTTTTATATCAAGACATACTGTAGTGGTGACTCTGCTAAATTACTAAAATAATTTTTGCATTGTAAGAGTTTAAAATTGACAAAGATTTTACATTTAATTTTGATTAATTCTAATTACATCTAGAAAATATACTACTCAACCAAAAGACTACATACAAGGAAGGGAACTTAATGTTTAACCAGAAAACAGATTTTAAACTTTCATACAACTGCCTTACCCACTAACCTGTTTTGAAATGTCTATGGTCTTCTATCATAAAAGATTAATAAAATATATAAAACTATAAAAAATATAATGACTCCAGTGAAAGGAACCTTATACACTGCCATGGAAATGTGAATCTTATATAGTCTTGAGGTGATCAAAAGAGCTGAATCACTGCTTCAATGGCATTTAAGGCAAGGGTTTTTTCTCAGCTACTCAGATGGAAAGGAACTCACAGTTTCATGTGTCAGTCCAAATGTGGTTAAATAATGACATTTTGCGCCCCATACCACTGGAGCTAGGGACTGAATTCTGAGCCTTGTACCTTACTACCAAGCTAACTCCCCTGTCCCAAAATTGTTGCTTTCTACCTTACTTTCTGCAATGCATAGTGGGGTGCTAGAGAGATGGCTCAATGGTTAAGGGCACTAATTGCTCTTTCAGGGGACCCAGGTTCAAATCCCAGCACCCACATGGCATCTCACAACTGTCTGTAACTCCACGATCTGACACTCTCACATAGATATACATGCAGGCAAAACACCAATGCACATACAATAAAGGTAAGTAAATTAAAAGAAAAAAAGAATGTTATCACAGTGTACAGTGGAAATATTACAGAAAGCATAAAGATTATTCATTTTTACAAGCAATTAGAGTTAGAAACAATCTGCTTTACCTTTGGCCCAATATAAAAATCTACTTCAAATCAAACAAATATTTAATGATGTTTAAACTAAGTATCCACAAGCCAGAAATAGCTTTCTAACTGATCAACTTTACTGATTATATATAGAAGAGAAAAATAATAATTTTGAAATCTCTTCCAAGATGGATTTACTAGAACTTAAAAAGGCACACCTTTCTAAAAGAAAGCTGTCTAAAGTCACCTCAGTAAATACTTGTAAAATGGAGTGACTTCAAACTGCAATTCCGCATCTCAGAAATGTTAAAATTTACTGTCTTTTCAAAACACCATGCTGTCTCTCCCGGTCCCTGCAAAGCCAATTCCTAAGTAAGTATAAATAGATTATACTGTACATCCACTTATGCCTAAAGCAGCACTAACAGATTATATTGTGCAGGTACCCTTGCAATGTCAAGTTAATTAAAAGTATAGTAGTAATTAAAATAGGGACATATTTAAAAATGGAATTTAGAAAAAAGGAAAACAGTAACTGGCATGGTGGCACAAGCTGGTATTGCCAGCACTCTGGAGTTGGAGGCAAGATGACGGCCTCAAGTTTGAGGACAGCCTTTTAGAGTGTGCCTCTAAAGAAAGTAAGAATAAATATGGAGGACTCCCTTATCTTTATTAATGTAAAATATATTTATTTATTATTATTATTTTTAGAAAGACATACTCTTTATTGTACTGATTACAGAAGTAAATATCAAACTATTTAGGCAGATCAAGACTGGATGGTATTTGGAGCAATTACTCAAGTGCTGTAGTGCTGGAGCATTACTAAAATTTTATTATTATTCAAGTTATGCATATAACCTGATTAATAACTTTAAAATAAGTAACTGAACACAAGGAAATTTTAACCTTTTTTATCATCAGAATTCTGACTATTTTCAGGGGTTAAATTATTTTTA
The DNA here is from genome assembly GCF_030254825.1 of Meriones unguiculatus. Classification (NCBI taxonomy): domain Eukaryota; kingdom Metazoa; phylum Chordata; class Mammalia; order Rodentia; family Muridae; genus Meriones; species Meriones unguiculatus. Next base: position 46,084,028 of record NC_083349.1, read on the forward strand.
AAGATAAATTCAAATGCATTATATGAGTATAGTATTATGAACATATATTAAAGGTTACTTTTTTAATAACATGAGTAGTTTTAAAGATTTGTTCATTTTATTTGATGTGTTTTGCCTGCATGTATATATGTACACTATGTGTATTTCATATCCAGGAAGGTCAGAAGAGGGTACTTAAGAGTTAGGTGGTGTGAAGTAGCGCATGAATGCTCGGAACTGAATCTGGTCCTCTGCAAGAACTGCTCTTAACCACTGAGCCATCTTTCTAGCCCAAGAGTAGTAGATTCTTTTAAATTAACAGATTATAAATTTTAATGTGAACGATGAATTTTGGGCATGCAACAGAAAAACAACAGCTAATAGTCTAAATTTGCAGCTTACCTTTCACTGCTTCTCATTCAGTGTCCATAGCATCGGCAGACTGCCAGCTCCCTTTGTATTAACTCCAAACCATGGAGTTTTTAAATAACCCTCTAGGGAATATTATTAAAAGAAGCTGATCTATGGTCATAAGGTAAGTTTTTTTCTATATGCAGTTTTATAAGTTTCTGAGTATAATGCACCAGAACAACCTGGGGAATCATATGAGGAAAGAAGCCTCCAAAAGGACACAATATTGTAAAGTGAACAAGTGCATCTCAGTGAGTGTGAAATGAGCATGGGGAGCTCACCTCACCACTAAAGAACAACTCCGTCCTGTTGCAATAACCTGAAATGATTTACAATACCAGCTTAACACTGGCTAGGGCTCTGCACAGAGGGAGCTGGCAATCTACTAATGCTGGGGACATTGGAAACCTAAGGGGGAAAGTAGGAAAACAAATTCTAGATTTATTAAGTATCTAATCAGCATGGACATGTTTGGACATTAATAAATTCAGACGTTTTGCATAGTAAACACACACAAGCCATTCCATTTTTATATAGATTTTCTTGTAATGCTGTATATAATCAAAACAAGTTATCAAGACCAATAAGAAATACACAAGGTTTTCTTTTTAAATTGAGAAAATATTACTATAAAAACAAAATTTTATTATTTGTAGGTGAGAAAGCCGTATGTGATAAACACATACCATTTTATCCTTTGAAAAATTACAAAGCAAAAAATTTACATATATAGCCAAAGTTCAAATGCTACTTTCCAACATTCTTTTGCTTACAAATGTTAGTACACAGAAAGAAACATACATTACAAGGCAAAGTACTTGTATTAGAGCCCTGATTTTTACTAAAGACAGACATCCTATGATAAAAAAGGACTGCCAATTTATTAGTATCGTTGTATTATAATTTTCAAGAGAAATCAGAATAACTGTCAAAGTGTCAGTGGATCCCTAATGATCAATGATGGCTCATTTAAAACCAAATCCAATCCAAAGGTGGCTTGCAAAGAATGTAAGCTCTTATGAATGAAAACAGCACAAATAAAATTTAACTATTTTAGCTGGGTTTGCTGGTGGACTACTTTAATACCAGCACTTGGGAGGCAAGGAAGGCGGATCTCTGAGTTCAAGGCCAGCCTGGTCTACAGAACGAGTTCCAGGAGAGCCAAGGCTATCAGAGAAACACTGACTTGAAAACCCAAACCAAACAAAAAACAATAAAACTTAATTTAATAAACTAAATTGTTTGATATTTTTGTAATCTAAGTAATATTAAATGAAAAATTAATACTACATTCAGTAAGAAACTCCTTCCGCATTTCAACAGTCATGCGTATTCAGTTTAGATAAAGTACCACCTTAATCTCACTGGTACATAGTCTCTTTTGAAAAAAAAATGCTAGCTTTGGTACTATAGTTACAACGAGTGCACATCACTATGGAAAAAGTTTTAAAAAGTATTTTAATATTGCCGGGGTAAAATTTTCTCTTGATACTAACACCAATTTTCACCTAAGATTAAGTCTTACATTGAATGTGTATATTGTATATATGAGCTTTAATTGTACTTCTAAATTAGCAATAAATCAAGTACAAAGGCACACAATTACCACTTTGAGAACATCACTGCTTTGTACAAAGAGAAAACCTGGGTGGCAGATCATATTCCTAGTGAGGCAGCTCACTCTTCACTAGAGAAAAAAGGAAAACCATATATATTTTAAAATATTTTCTTATGTTCAATCTATACAGAAAATTTTGCTTAAAGGCAGATACCTCTTTGATTGAACTGATAAAGTGAGCAAATGAAAACACAGGTTCACATGGAAAATTTTTTAAAAGAGTGGCAAATATTTTCTATTTTTTACTACCTTGAAGGCAGTATGTCTAACAAATTTCAAATATAGCAAGACTGAATAAATGTATTAAAACACTCATGTTCTAACTTACAGGAGAGCAAAAAAAAATTTCCTAGACTAGAAAGAATGTTTCCCAAATAACTCAGCAGAATGAAAATTTTATCTCAACTAAAGTAACAAGAACACAAGTAGCAAAGGGTGCACTTCCTCTTTGAGAACACTAAAACCTTCTGTGGCCTAGATTACGATGGCACTGTCAGACTATGTTTGTTCCCATCCTAACCAGATGCCTTACTTTAGACAGAGCTGAGGCAGATAATTAAGTGCTGCATTACAGAATCCAAATGAAACCATCTAGATTTCTAAGAGACTATAATCTTCCATTGTAATAAACAGTTCAATGGCAAATCCTGAGTTGTTTTAAAAGCCTTTTAAATTTAACTATAGAGTGCTCTACAATATAAGGTATGTTAAATTAGAAAATAAAAACAACCTTTTAAATGCAATGTTGGCTGGATAAGAAAATGGATTTTTTTTTCCTATCCCCAGGACAAAGTAACATGTGTTCCAGGCTAGCTTCAAAACACAGATCTTCTGATCCTCCTTTCCCTACTGCTAAGATTAGAGGGGTGTAAAATGTGCCCTGCTTTTCTTGTCTGCAGGAAAAAGTATTTGGAAAGACCCCAGAGAGAAGAAGCTCTCTGAAACATCTAGGTGCTTATTATATGAATCGGTATTAAATCAGTATCCCATGTGAAATTTCTAACTTTGTAGTGACACTTGTGGGTAACTGAACATTTAAATCTTTGTTATTAAAATAATGAAAAATCAATATTAAATGAAAGAAATGTTTTGATCCTAAGTACTATTTCAGTCCTGACAATAATCCTCTTGGGATAAATATTAATCCTTCATTTACCTTGCAATAACAAAGGAAGCCCATGAGACAAGGAGTAAGTCAAAGCAGCTATCTCAATTATCTAGTCCATACATTTTATTAATAAAAAAGCCTCCCCACAACTGTCTTCACTGTAAATCTAATTCCAGTAAGTATTACCTGCTTTTTACATCCACTGTATTTCAACTAGGGCAAATATATTAACATAATAAGAGGTGATAACTGACAGCCTGGCCAAAAAAAAAAAAAAAAAAAAAAAAAAAAAGACAGACCAAGTGTGCCAAAATAATCCTTCAAAATATATGGATAAATCTTTAATTAGAGTAAATGACAACAACACATTTTTACAATAATAAAACAACTGACATTCATAACAGTGCCCACTGAGTCAATTACAGAGGTTTAAAATATGCTCATTATTGTAGGAGGCACAAAAGCTCTTCATTAAATGATTATGTTTACTAATGTTTAAGTTTTAGATTATGTAAAAAATTCTGTTAAGGTGAGTGTTTTACTCTTAAATGATACCAAACAAAGATATGGTCAATTTCTGTAATTTACATAGATCATATTCAACATCAGATTTTGTAAAATAAAAAGGTGTGTACGTGGGGGGACAAAATTGTAAAATGAAAATTGCCTATTTGTTTTACGCTCTGTGGCCATTTTCTCTGGCTAAGACAATCGTCTATGTAAATCCTTCAGGCAGTTTCAGCTGAGAAGAAATAATTTACATCCTAATGGTACTTCAGTAAAATTAACCCTGGCAAGGTAGTTACAAGAATCCCATTTTTTTTCAAGAATGGAAATATTAAAAGCAACTTTTAAATAACAAAGGACATGGACAAGTTTGAAGACAAAATATAATCCATTTGCACTTTCAACAATCTGAAACTTTCTAACAGACCTGCTCTCGGAGACCTCCAGTCTGTTTCCTGTAAGTTTTCTTCCACTTGATCCTATGAGGAAGGCAACCTGCTTACACAGCAGCTCCACTTCACTAAGGAAGTGAGGATGGTTTTAGAGAAAATCTTGAGTGCTTGCAAAAAATTTTCCTCTTGTAGTATGTGCTTTATGTACTTAAATCAACTAGCCTAAAACTATGCAGTAGAAACAAAATTCCTACCATATAGAAAAAGTAATGTTTAAGTACAGTATATAAAGCTTTCACTTTATATTTCAATTTACAGAAATCTGCTCAGTAATAAAACGTGAAAACCTGCAAAACTATAAATTATGGCCTGATTTTAAAAAAGACGTCACCCTTTAATGAACATAAAATATTGAGTAAGATGAAAAGAACCCTTTTCATTGAAAATATTCTCACTATTTTTTTTCCTGTGTACAATGTATTACTGTAGTAAATTTTAGTAAAACAGTCTTCCATATCATGAGACTTCCCAGATACATAAAGTACATATAAAAACATAAGGCCTCAAGTATTTAAATGGAAGTATTTCTGAAATGTTTTCCCCACTTTCTGATGGTACACTGACCATATGTTTTTCTTGTTAAATGGTGACTGTTTAGACTGTTTTTGTTTTGTTTTCAGACTGAGTCTCACTAAGTGTTGACCAGCCTGGTTCTCACTATGCAGATGTGGCTGGCTTTGAACTCCTAGAGATCTTTTTGGCACTGCCTCACCTGAATGCTGGTATTAAAGGCATACATCACCACATTTGGCTGATGACTATTACGAACATTCCTTCACCTCTTACATCACAGTAATCCTCTGAGGTGTGTTGTACGACAGACTTCTGAAACGTGTAAGGTCCTTTCACTCTTTGTGTTAAGACAGAGGACTGAAGTTTTCTGATACTCCAGTTTGTTCCCTTTAAAGTACTTCTAATGTATCATTTCTAACAGCATGTAAAATGGCTATTAGAAATGAATCTGTTAGAAATAAAACCTGCTGAGTCACTTATTTTTATACATACTTATATCAATAGGTTTTAAGCACAAAGCAAACGGTTTCACAAGCAAACAAATGGTTTTTTTTTAAACAGCTGATTTTTTCTTAAATATTTGGTAACGTTCCCAGTTACTTATTGGTATATAATTGTGTTTCCAATATGATATAATCTAACCATGAAGGCCAATTAAGTAATTTTATCTATTTATAAAAAACAACATGGAACATTTTACCAAGTAAGAGCATATATGTAACATGCTCATATATGCTCATATATGTAACATAGCCTCTTAAGAACAATAAAAAATTCAGGAAACTAATTGATCAGTTATTGTTAAGACATATAGTAAAAGATTAATTAAAATAAAACCCTACAGTCCAGTAATGGTTCTTTTAGGAGTCACGTTGGTAAGAACAAAAGGAATTTGGGTCCTGGTTATATCTGTTTTATATTACATATAATAAAGTTTGTTGTTATGTAATAGGCTTCTATTAAAGATAAGTAATTAAGAATACGCAGTATCTAAAAGCTACCAGTTAGAAAACAATCAGCATACTGGATAATATCTAAGACTATACCTGTTACAAACCAGGCAAAGAAAATTAATCTTCTTGCCCCTATACCATCTTTTTGTTTTAAAAATGAAAATTAGACCACACGGGAGAAATGGAAAAAACAATGCTTCTATCTTTAATTGTAAATTTTTATGTAATTAGGAGAACAAGATTTTTAAAAACTTTGGAAAAAAAGCAGGAATAAATTTTAATGCTGACAATAATAGATAAAACTTTTGGATAAACACCTACCGATTTTTTTCTACTGTTTTCCAGATCTTTGAGTTCATTCTCGATTTTTGTGATTAATTCCCTGAGTTCATCAAGATTAGTGCAAATAAGCTAAAACAAAACACAAAAACACAGCTTGATAACACATAATATAAAACACCCAAAATGTGGTAACAGAAATTTTTTAACATATACTGAAATTAAAAATATTTCTCTGCAATAATTAAAAGCACGGAAAGCTTTACAGTTAGTATCTGAGATATTTACTTGTTATGATGTATGAACTTCAGGTTTCCTATAAAATAAGCTAAATTTTCAACATTGGTAGTCTCATCCTACACTCTACCTCTAAGTTTGTATTATAATCCTGTTACTTTCTTAGTATTACTAACTTTCAGCCCAGAATGACAAAGATCTGGAAACTCATTAGATTTTACAGGTTACAATCCCACCAGGCCATCTCCAAGCAGGAGAAATACAGCACTGCAGGTGGCCATTATCCCTTTTTGTTTGCTACCTATATAATTTAACAAACTGAGTTATTTCTGCTGGCAGTGATACTAAAGGAGGACTAAAACTATGTGCAATATATTCAAAGATAGGAACAAAATTAAGTACACATTCTTGTCATGAGTTTAAGAATTTTTACTGCTGCTGTTTTTTTGAGAAAGGGTCTTACTACATAGCCCTGGCTGGCCTCAGACTTCTGTTCCTGCTCAGCCAACCAACTGGGTGCTGTATTTCAGATGTGAGTCACCCAGCCCTTCTGAGCGTAATACATTTTAATAAACCATCTTTACAAGCAGTATCTATTTCCTTCTACAATTGTGTGGATCATTTTATTTTACCAAATAAATGCAACCAAAATAATGAATTCTTTAGTTATTAACTGACCTAGCTTGGCTTAGGTCAGTTTTATAAACTGAAGCATCTGAAATACTAACAAAACATTGTTCTTCCATTTGGTTCATGTAAAATTTATTGTGTTTGCCCAGTGAGTTTAGTACATTTAACCTTTTCCTAAAATAATTTAAACAACTTAAGATCATCTATTTTTAAAAAGTGATAGAATATTCATAAGCAAAACTCTATCTATACAAAAAATTTCAAGGTGCAAGAAAATCTTGTGATGTTTATATTGTTAAAGTTAAAATATGGTATATATTTATAAATTATCAAAAACCTTTATCACTGTGCTTCTTACATTCACTAATGTAAAGTTACTGTTTTCTTATTAGAAAATCAGACAAAAGTAACAAGCAAAGTGGGTTACAACAAGATAACCGCTAGTTGTTAATAAGTAATTAAAAACAGGAGATAGGAAGTGCTTTAAATTTGGCTAAAACCATAAGAAATTTTGATATAACATAAACTACAAAAGTGGAAATATGGTACAACCTAAGAGATTAAGAAAAAATTATCACCAATGCTATACCATAATTAGCATTAACAATTACTTATTAGAATAATCTATAAAACTGCAAATGCAAGATAAAGCAAGGCATGTATATACTTAAGTAATCCAAGTTAAACAATTTCAGGACTAGCTATGTGCTCAGTGGTAGTGTACTTGGAAAAGAACAACAACAACAACAACAAAAAAAAAAAAAAAAACAAAAGCAACTTCAGAGTAGAAATCATTACACAATACTGTAGGGGGAGAGTGCAACTGATAATTATTAGAATCACATGTTTCAATTTGCTAAATCTGGTTATGAAAGAAATGGTGATGGTCAAGCAATGGACTGGACAACTAGATAAGAACCTTTACAACTAGAAAACATCTTCAACTTCTAGTGTATCTATCAAGTCAGAGAGCATTGTCAGTTCTCCAGTGGGTTTTAATGAGTAGTGACTGAGCAGTCCGTTGTTGTCACTGCTATGTCAGATTTGTCCTTTTTCAAGGAACTTGGCATATTGCTTAACATATCACAGCATAGATTTTTCGCATCTATGGCTCAGAGAAATTTTCCTATTCAGGGTATCTCACTTAAGATGCATAAGAGTATGGTTTATGTGCAGTTTGTAGAAATTTTCAGGAACAACAAAGTCATATACCCAAACAACTAAACACATCCTAAAAATTTTAAAGATCTTTTAACTATCAGTTACTCATGACATCAACAAACAATTATATTTCATCTACTGTAAATCAGCTAAGGCCAAAGCATTAAAAGCTATACTTCTAAATGGCTTACCTAGTTACATGAGCTGTGTGAAATCAACTCTTCTCAAATTTCAGTGTGCATAAGAACTACAGGGGAACCCTGATAGTTTTGGATTTAGTATTTCTCACATCTGATGAGTTTATTGTTATAGTTACATTTTAAGTAGTCATGTACTTAATGACTATGAATTATAAACCAGCTACTGAGACACTGAGACATTCTGGTGCTATGAAGCAAACAAGCATAAAAATTCACAATAATTAATTTTCAAATTTAGGGGGTAATATATTTTTAGGATAATATTCTTAAAATAAATTACTTTATCTAAGTCCTAAGAGTATTTTTTTTTTTTAAATCTGAGGGTCAGAATTCTTTTAGTGGTATTTATATTGAAGGTACAATAAAATAACTTAATATATAGATAATTTACAATCTTTGCTGTTGTGGAGATAGGATCTCACTACATGGTGCAAGATGCCCTCAAAATTATGTAGCCTAGGCTAGTCTTAGACTTCCATGTGCTGGGGTTACAGATATGTTTTATCACAACCAGGTCTGGTTTATATTCTTAATATGCAAATACATTCTTTAAATTTCTGTATACCTAATGTATGTCTAACATACAATATGTAAGATCATCCTAAGCTATTAAAAAATTCTGGAGTAAAAACATAGTTTAAGTTATTTCAACTTTATGTCACATATAACTAATTTCTTACTTTTTTAAGAATGAAAGTCTTCAATTTCAAATGGCATTTCTATTAAAATTAGATTCAACAGTAAAAATTCTCTTTAGTAAGGAGCACAGATGTATTCAGTAAGAACAAAAAAAGCATCTCATTAAATCCTTTTCTCATTAGTATTAATTTAGAAAGTGTTTCTGAGATACAGGGCCTCTTGGGTGAAAAAGAAAGCTGGCTGAGCTGCAGGGATCAGGGAAGCTTTCCTTCATACTCCAGAGGTGACTGCTGCCTCTCCTCCAGAGGGAGAACCCAGTGATACATGCTCATTAAAGTAAGCCTTTCACTTGACTGAAGCCAGGCTGAGGTACAATCAACCAATTTTCAGATGAAAGGGACTAAAATTATATAACTTGTTCAATGCTTAGAGTAGGCTAGAGAGGTGTATCTTCCTAAGAATTAAAACAGATGTAAAGTAACCTCAGATGATGCTTTGGTAGAGGAAACTACAGAATTTTAAACTCCATTTACTACATTATACTCTACAAGGGCTCTTTTTAAACAAAATAAAAAAGTTTAAAAACTTCCAACAATTGAACATACAGTTTTAGGATCAATTTAATTTTCATTGACAAATAGTATTAAAAGACTTCTTCAACTAAAAAATTACAAATGAATGTATATAATAGGAGAAGGAAAGTACTATATAGATATAAGAATTTCATGGCCATATCTCAGAAAATTACATAATAAAGATTTCCTTACTTATCACTTCAATTACCAAAATCATGCCATTCTGATAGAGGCTCAATAGGTTTGAAAGATATTTTCAAATAAGGCATCATACAAAATAAAAAGGGTAGGTTATATTAGAAAGGAAAAATCATGTTGAAATGTAAAATACATTCAAGCAAAATGGATCATTCTATCAGTCTAATGAAGAAGTCCATGATTTGTTATAAAATCTGCAACTAAAATAATATAGGATCTAAATTTAAAATCCATATATAAATAAAAATTACATTAACAGTTGTTAAAAATATGCTACAAGAATATTATTTCTAGCCAAGCACACACCTGTAATCCTAGCACTCAGGAAGGCAGAGGACCAGAGATCTCTGTGAGTTCGAGATCATCCTGGTCTACAAAGCCAGTCCAGGACAGCCAAGGATACACAGAGAAACCCTGTCTCAAAGAACGAAAAACAAAAAACCCCACAAAACCTCATCCCTTCCTCCCAAAAGAATATTATTTCTTATGATCACTATGCCATAACAGCAAGGACAATAAATTATAGCAAATACTCACTTGACATGAAAACAAAATAATTTTGACAAATTAACAAAATATTTTTAAAATAACATGTAATTAAAAACATTTTCCAATGCCTTACATTAAAGAAAATTGAAAGGTTTTTTTTAAAAGAGGTTTAAAAAAAACTCAATTCATAAACAAAAACCAGAAGTTGAAAATATATATTTTAAGAAGTAGCAATTAAAATATAACTTAATCCATAGATCTTTATAACACAGAAGTTAAAAACTCTGGTTTCAATTTTAGTCTCAATTTGAAATAAGAAGATAACAATGAACCTGTAGCATGAATCACATGTATGGAACAGATGTCAAGTATACACTGATTAAAAAAGTATTTTGTGTATATTTGTGGGGTGGGGATTACTAATGAAAAATATCCTTATAGATTTTATCTCTATGTGTGTCTAAGTGACTACCAAGTGTGTCAGTGCCTGTGTAAGCCTGGAGATGGCACAAGATCCCATGGAGCAGGAGTTACAAGCACTTGTAAGAAACATGGCAGGGGTGTTGGCACCAGAACTTGAATTCTCTGGAAGAACAGCAAGGATTCTTAACTGCCAAGCCATTTCTCTACCTCCTACTGACTAGAATTTTAAAAAATCATTTTGATTATTTTTTAATTGTGTGTATGTATGTGTGTCTGTGCATGTTTGAGTAGAAGCCAGAGGCACTAGATCCTCTGGAGCTAAAGTTACAGCAGGCAGTTGTGAGCTGCCTGACTTGATTCCTGAAACTGAACTCAGATCCTCTGAAAGAGCACTGAGTACTCTTTAACTAATGACCGTCTTTTTAGCTCCCCTAATTATCCTTTAAAATGTGGTTTACTGGAACTTGACACATCAAGTTTTAAACATAATCTCTAACTTAATTTAGCACAAAAAGAATTTATATACTATTACAGTTCCCAAATACTGTACAAAAGGAAAGAAAAAGGCTCTGGAGGGAGAATCAACTTTATTAGGAAAACTGACAATTACTTCTGTGCCTAAGATTTTTTTTATATTATAAAATAAAGAAAAATTGACAAAATCATAACTGCTAAATTTGATATAAAAACTTGAACCATCAATATTCTACCCATCTTAAATAAAAATATTCTCTATTTTTTTTCTCTTTTTTACAGTTACTGATGATGAAAAAAATAAATCCCACAGTCCTGATATGCCACGGTGGACTTATCAGGGCACTAGAATAAGGAAGTCTAAGTTCTCACTCTGATCAGATATATTACTCTTTTTTTTAACTTTAAAATTCTACTTTAATAAGACCAAATTCAAGGCTTATTTCAATATCCTAAGTAGCTGGAAAGTGCTAAGGTTAGCAATAGATGCTCTTAATGAAAATCCTAATTAATTTTCCTTAAAATGCAGTATTTTCCTATAGAAGTGTCTACGCCTATTTGGAAAATAAAAAGTAAGAACAGCTAGAACAGTAAGGTCTAGGAATGTAACGGCTGCTATCACAACTCTGTGCAGATGAAGAACTGGACTTACAGAAGGTTAAGTAAGTTAGCTAAGGTGACAGAATAGTCAGGTGCTAGGCCTGGCATTCAAACTCAAGTAGCCTAGTTCTGATTCCATGTTTTAACTACTAGAACATTCCTGATACCCACTACCCATGTTCTTTGGAGGATGAAATTTAGGAATCTTCACTTTTAATAAAGGAAGGCATCAGGTTATTTTAATACTTTAAAAACTTTAACAACCAAGGGCAAAGCTTTTAGGAAAAAGTAGCACAGATACTGTTACTTTCTTTATAATATACACATAAAATGAAACCAAAGTCATTACTCTGACGAGTTTTTTTTATAGTGTTCATATAAACATGGATTCTCATGAAGCAACTAAAGAGGTAAATTTAATATCTAGTGTTTAATAAGTCAAAAGGAACACTGTCAAGGAAGTTGAGGTCAAAACAGGCTTCATTTTTTTTTTTAGATCATTAAGATTTAAATTTAATCCTTTAAACTGTTTCTAAGCACATTATCTATCAGTTAAAGAAGATCAGCCTTTTGTTAACTAGGTCAGGTTTTATAAAAGCAATTTAATATTTATGCATCAAAGTTTTTTTATTTTCAGTAATAAGTATAGATATTTAGGTTTATAATGGCTACTATTAAAATCTTATTTACCTATGTCTACAAAGTATTTCTATGTTCAATGCCAACAAATAAGATGCTAAATATATTACCAGGTCTTTTATGAAGAAAAACCCCTCACTTCTTTATTAGATAATAATTGGTATTTTAAGATTTCACCGATTTTTATGTGTATGAATGTTTGTCTGCATGTATGTATACCACAAAGTGCCCATTGCCCTTAGTGGCTAGAAGAGGGTTTTGGATCCCCAGGAAGTGGAGTTACAAATGGTTGTAAGCCACCATGTAGATACTGGGAACCAAACCTGAGTCCTCTGCAAGAACAGCAAAAGCTGTACTTTTAGAAGACAGTTTCAAGTTCTCATGAATCATAGCATATTATTCGCACTGTAAACCAGAAATAAGAGCTACCTTAGCCCAATACAGACTCACAAACAAGACACACACACACACACACACACACACACACACACACACACACACCATACCATGCTCCTCTATCTCTATGCTACCCAGAGGCTATTTAAGCTGTGGGCTGGCTTTCCCCAGGGTCCAAGGATTGTTCAAGGTTCCTGAATAAACTGCATTGAAAAAAAAAAAAAAAAAAGAACCAGGAAATAGACTATATTTATTTTAAATAGCTTAGTCTAACAAAACATGTACTTTTGACCTTAAATTTCTGAGCGATAAACAAATGGTCAATAACTCACTGGAAATACCATTTACAACAATGTTTTCCATCATGTTTCCATGAGCCAGAGTAAAAAACAAAAAGCAAACAACAAAACATTTACCATACATGTCAATACACATACACACAGAGGCAACTAAAACCACAGTTCCATAAAATAGCATATATGACTATACATATTCATGATATTATGTGTGACACAGATGTGTGATATAGCAATATATTTTTTAAAATTTTGGTAACTTAAAGAAATGCTGGTCATGTAATCCACTGAGTTGATTTCATATATCACCACCCACAACCGTACAAAGTACTACCTATGCAGTTTGTGTTACGATGACATACAAGAATCCACTTACGACGCTAGGAACTAGGAAAATACCAAAGATGGGTCACTCTGTCCTACGATATACAGTTATATATTAAGAAATTGGAGAAAAAACGAGTGGGAGAAATAAGTAGCACCATTACCAGTGGCAGCATAAAGCTATAATAGTATACCACTAACATGTTACAAGCAATGAATGGAAGTATGGCCTCCAGTCATATAAATACAATCTAGTAAATTATATTTACTAAACAAAGGTTACGTAAAAAATTCTAAAGAATGTAATTCATCCTAAAGTCATTAAAGTATTCTACTATAAAATATATTTTGTTTTACTATTTAAGGATACTTGATTTTTTATCAATTTTCAACTTACCCTAAATAAGATTTTTATTAAAAGTAGATGAATAATACTGTTACACAGCCTTTTTCTTGCCCCTTTATTTTCCTAACTACTTAAAACCTACAAAATCAATTGTATCACTTTTAGTTTATGAGCTTATAAACTTTTTTAAATGGACTGGCTACAACATTGTAAAAGGTTTTTTTCTTTTTTTAAAGAAAGTGTCATTTGTTGAAGAAAATACTTATTCTATAAATAGAAAATAAAGGCATACATAGTTATGTTAAGATTGCTTATCTCAATTAGTACATATGGCAGAATTTTCTTTTGCAGAAATGTTCAAAGACTATTATATTTAGCCTTTACAAAATATAATTTATAGCTAAGAGTTAAAAGAACTGTTTTTCAAATTAATCAGTCTATCATTTTTGTTTTGCTTAAATATGTAAGAATGGATTACCAGAGTAACATTACTATGCACAAAGCCTGTTTTTTTCCTTAGAAGAGTCATTTACACATTTGTTTATGAATATATGAATACAGACACAAAGAAGAGAGATATGTGTACACACACGTCCATTAAACTACATCTACAAAAGCTGGTATAGGAAACTAAAAACACCAAGGTTTATGAAAGATAATGAGGTTTTAAAAAACTACATTTTTGTCTACATTTATACTTCAGAAACACATTGTTAGAAAGTCATTACATGTATACACACTGTAGTTTCTTGAAATTCTGCCATTCTCTCAAGAAACTGCACTGAAACAAAAAAAAAATTAAACAACAACAACAAAAAAAACCTTGGAAACAATGTTGAAACATTTACCTGAAACTCCGGCACAGCAGGTGACTTTGTGACAGTTTTCCTCTTCTTTGTAATTGCTTTTTTAGATATGGATTTTTTTCCTTTCAAGATTAAAAGAGAAAAAACTTCATAATGCTGTTTACAGCACCTCATTAACAGAAACCAAATTACATAGAGCCTTGAAAGTTAAACTGTAACTAACAGATGGTTGCTTGTAAGTCAAATGAAAATAATGAATCAAACAAGCCTCAGTGAAAGCAAATATTAAACTGTAACCACCAGTAACAGACACATTAACTATGCTGTGTATTTATGTAAGAACCAAGATTATTACGCTTTTCAAGGTGATGCATAAACATTTGAATTTTTTTAAAAGGAGTAGGCATAAAGCCACAAAACTACTGCTTAGTTAAAATCTGCATTCACAGCTTATGATACAGCACAGTAAGGAGCCTTACCTGAATAATGACTTAGGAACCTCGGTAAGTATTTTATCTAAAGATAACACATTGCTCAGCCAAAAAGCGGAAACCCCTTAGGAACATTAGGATGCCATTCCTTTAGCTCTGTATTTGGTAGTACTACCAAATATTTTGGTAGTACTTGATAGCCAAAGTTTTTTAAAAAGTATAATTAGCATATCCATTAAATGTGCAATAGTATTTTGTGTACTCAGAAATCAGGAAAAATAAACCTCATCCTTAAAGAGTCCAATTTCCAGAACACATCTGAAGTATGTATCTATTTCTTTGCATTTAGCTTCACGAAAAATCACACACACACACACACACACACACACACACTTTTGGCAAGGAACATGCTAAAATGTATTTTTCCTTACTCTGTTTTACTGTTGAGGATCTCACACTGTAACCAAAATGCTCACAGAAATTCTTTTGCCTCAGGCCCCTACAAACTGGCATTATACATGTGAGCTACCACATCTTCTCCTTGTGTGTAATTATGAAATAACAAATTTATTTAATTGTGGGCTAGAGAAATGGCTCAGGGGTTTTAAAAACACTGGCTGCTCTTCCAGAGGATCTGGGTTCCATTCCCAGAAACCCCAGATGGTGGCTTACAACTCTAGTTCCATGAGATCATTCTCTTGTGGTCTTCAGACACTACACGCACATGGTGTGCAGACATACATGCAGGCAAAACATACACACACAAAATAAAAATAAGACAATTTAATTGTGCAACAAATGTTGCATAAAGACACTGGTTTATGAGGACAGTAAGAAATTACTGAATGGAGATCCTGTCTTCTAGGAGTTCATCATCTTCAGGAGCATGAAAACGTCTGTTAAATTTTTTGCTATGTACTGGTTTTAAATCCCAGGTCTGTGCGTGCTGGCCAACTGTTCTACCTCAGAGCAACATTGCGATTCTTCTCCTGTTAACTCTGATTCACAATTATTTTTAGACTAAAATCAACTCAATACTTAACTTTTCAAAAGAGAAAAGTTACTTTATATAATTCTAATCTCTTTAAATATTTTTTAAATTGATAAGATCTCACATGTTAATTTTGTTGCAGCATCTTATTCAACCCAATTAAAATAATTTCCAATTATAATATAATTGTTATTTTCTGTATTCCTGAAAGGGAAGAAAATCACAGAATTATAACTTGAATATTTCCTAAATTTGATTCAAAATGTATATGTACTATGACTGAACTATGTGAATTTCGAGGTGCTTATGTTCAAACAGATTTCACTGTTTGGTTTAAATTAAATGAATATAATAAATTAGCCAACATACATTTCCTTTATCATCATCACCATTATTTGCTTCTGTGCTTACCTTGTTACCTATGACAATACTAACTCTAGGAGAATAGAGGAGCTGTTAAAATGAGCAATACTTAGGTAGAAATGACCAAATTTTTAGTGTCTGTAAAATGCAGCTAGCTCAAGGAGCCTTTCAGATCTGAATGCCAGGATGCCTTTTCTATTTGTAATTTTAAGGTTTTAAAGATTTATTTATTTTTATGTGTATGAGTGGTTTGCTTGCATGTATGTTTGTGTACTATATGTGTGACTGGTACCCAAGGAAGTCAGGAGAGGCTACTGAATCCCTGAGAACTGGAGCTTCGGAACACTGAGTCACCACTCGGATTCCAGTACCTCTGGGAGAACAAGTGCTGAGCCAGCCATCTATCTCACCATTATAATTTTTTTTTTTTTTTTTAGAAAGTTCACAGAAAAGATTTGCTAAGTAAAAGTAAGTCTGCCTTACATTTTGTGGAGAGGGTTTAAAAGCACAATTTGAACAAAAGTAATTTTTCCCACAATCCTTCTTTTATTGTTGTATTGGGCTTTTTTCTCTCTCTCTTTCTTTGGTCCTGTACCCCAGGCTAGCTTAGATCTTAGTTGAAGATGATCTTGAATTTATTCTCCTACTTCCAACTGCTGAATTATAAGCATGCCCCATTACTTTAAAAATAATTATTTACTTCATGTGCATATATGTCCAAGTATGTGCTTCCACACCCCTGTGGAAGTCAGAGGGCAACTAGTAGGAGTATGTTCTCTAATTCCACAAGGTGCATTGAGGGATCAAACTTAGGTTGTGTGGCTTGGCAGCAGGTTCCTGTAACTATCAAGCCATCTTTTTTCTTTTTTTGCCATGTAGTCCTAGCTGTCCTCAAACTCATGACAACTCTCCTACCTCGTTTCCTTAATACTGGGACTATGTGTATGAACTACAATGCCATTTGGACCATGCTAGGGATCATGCCTGGGTTGTATGCATGCTAGTCAAGCACTTTACCAACTGAATTACATCCCTAGTTCCTTTAATTAGCTTAAATTCACTCATTTGGCTCTGTAACTACACACACCTTTAATAGTCAAATGCAATTTATATTGTTGCCTCATAGACTTTTCAACTCAGGTTGTAAATTCTCAATAAATTCTAGCAGCTATTTTATGTGAGTGGATTTAGAAAGTTATGTGGTTACTTCCTTCAGTCATTATTAGGCTGATTAAATGTTATTAAGTTCCTGGACATACTGCTGCATCTGCAGTCATGTAGTGGCTTTAAGATTGAGCTCTAGACCCAAGCTATGTGGACTTGGACATCTGCTATAGCCACCCACTAGGTATATGACCTTGAGTATGTAAGTAAACAGCTTGTGGAAATTGGTTCTCTCCCTCCACAATGTGGGATCTGGGTACTGAACTCAGGTTATCAAGCTTGGTAGCAAGTATCTCTAACTGAAGTGATGAGCAATCTCACCAAGCTCTGAAAAATCTTACTTTTTAATCTTTTTTTTTCTTGCTTCTTCTTTTGTTATGTCTTATGTTCCCTGATATATATATATATATATATATATATATATATATATATATATATATATATATATTTTACATTAGGTCCACTAATGTAATACCCATCAAGCAATTGTAACTAAATTTTTTTCCTCTTATGTTTTGAGTTACAGATGACAGAAATTATACATTCTCAACACAAAGCATAGCTTCCAAGAAGTATTCCTTAAATACTAGAATTCCATTTCTTTAATTTTTATTTTTTAGAATTCCATTTTTTGGTCCTTGTGGAGCTCCTATCCACAGGGTCTTTTCTGAGACTGACATTCAACCAAGGACCATGTATGGATATAACCTAGAACCTCCACTCAGATATAGCCTGTGGTAGCTCAGTAACCAATTGGTTTCCCAAAGTGAGGGGAACAAGGACTATTTCTAAAAGGAACTCAATGACTGGCTCTTTGGCCTCCCCACCCCCAAAGGGAGGAGCAGTCCTGTTAGGCCACAGAGGAGGGCTTTGCAGCCAGTCCTGAAGATACCTGATAAAACAGGATCAGATGAATGGGGAGGAGGTCCCCCCCATCAGTGGACTTGGAAAGGGGCACGGTGGAGATGAGGGAGGGAGGGAGGGAGGGACTGGGAGGGAATGAGGGATTGGGACACGGCTGGGATACAGAGTTAATAAAATGTAACTGATAAAAAAATAAAAAATAAATAAATAAAATAAAAAAAAAACAAAAAAACAAAAACAAAAAACAACAACAAAAAAAAAAAGAATTCCATTTTTTAATCAGAAAAAAATGACAGTATAGTGGCAGGAGGGAAAAAGGCAAGTTATTTCTTAAAAATTCTGTGCACCTAGTTGAGTCCCTTTTGTATTGAAGACCACACTGAAATTACTTAAGTAATTAATACTTTATTCAGTCCTGGAAATTGAACCCAAGGGCACAATGCTTTCTTGCACAACACTGCCAGTCATATCCCCAGGTCGCTCTTGAATATGAGGATCCTATGGCCTCCGCCTCTGTAGTGTCTGCGATGATAAGTGGGCATGACCATTCCTGGTTTAATTTATAGTGTTCACCAAAGTTTTACAAATGACTTAATAGTGGACATAGGAGGACTAATGCTTATAGTGGTTATAAGAGGACTAATATTTATTGGGAACCTACTATATGCCATACTTACTAAAAATGATTTAATATAAATTATTTCTCAAAACAACTGTTGAAAGTAGGTAATAACCAATATTTTACTAGAGATAACTAAAGATCAAAAGGATTAGTTCACATACTCAAGTGCCAATAAGTAAGCATCACACCCAGGGATTCTAACTCCAAAGTCCAAGTTCCTTCCACCATGCAGCTCTATTTCACAAAAGCCATAGCTGCCATTTGTTGATTCCCACTATGAACCAACTGATAGGCATGACAGGTTTATGAATGTTATTTTATCTTGCTAGAAAAATAGCAAGATAGAGACTATATTAGCTCATTATTAACGAATAAATTATAAACAGAAATTAATGGAGGATTTATAGCTACTATGCACTGGAGCAGATATTAACTATATTTCTCTCACTTCAAAACTATACTGTTGATGGTATAACTCTGCTTTCTTTCAGACTTATGCAGGAATGATATGTGCTTCTGAATGACCTCAGAGTAATCTTTTTTAAAAAATCAGGATTAAAAGATTTGCAATTCACTGTTGCTTAATACCTTGTGCAACCTCAAAAGATAGCCTGAATATTTGTTTCCCATTGCTTGCTAAAATTCAGGCTTTTAAAATTAAACATTACTTTTTATATAAAGCAAGATTAGTACAAAACTACACAGCCATTATTTGGGTTTACTTGGAGAGGCTAGCAGTGAAGTACAAACACCAGTAATCTATAACTGAAAAATATTCCTTTTCTATCAGGCAAAAGCGTCCTCATTCACTGAGCAGGTAGCTTTATGAGAAACACATAAATAATTGTGAGGAAGAAAGGGGCATCAGTCTGACTTGCCAGGTCAAATCAATTATGTCTGAACAATGGGGTTAAAGACGCCACAGCCTAATCACCTTCATATTCCAGTTATTTGGTAATTTGTTTTTTGTTTCAGAACAAGACATACACAAACTGCCACCAGTGGGGCATTTTCACGGCTTGAACATACTCAAGGCTTTTACGCTCAGAGCCCCAAATCACCTAGTCTCATAAAACCAAATATAATCTACGCCTAAGACTGTGTGTGAATCAGAAATCAGTTTAAAATATAAGCAGAATTTCAAATATGATGTTTTCATCCCACACCACTGAGCTTAAAACAGTCACATGCGAAGTTAATTTGTGCTCGGAAAACATAAGAATATCTTAATAATCCTTACTTAAAAACTCTGTAATGTTATAAAAGTACACGCAATGACGCTCTCTAAAACACCATACTCAGAACAACTTAAAGAACTCATATTTCACCTAAAAGAAAACTGTAATTAAAAAATGTATTGTCCTCTAACTATGTCTCCTCCTTTATAATCTGGAACTGGAAATTCAATTCTCCTTTCTCTCATTCTATTCCTTATTTTTATTCCCATCCTTCACCTGTGTTCCTGGTCTGTTTTCATTCCTTGGTCAGATGGGCTACTCAAAGACTTTTAACAATTCTTTTCTGGATCTATGATTTCCATGGTTTAACATTCTCCAAATACAGACATTACCTTCCTTTTTTTTTTTTTTTTTTTTTTTTTTTTTGCTTTACAATAATTATTAAGTGGACGGGTAAAAGACATAAGTTACTGTTAAAAGTAAAAAAATCCAAGGACACTGTATGATATTCAACAGTGGATCTGGGAAGTGCTTGGGATGTCAAAGCACAGAAATGGAGTTTAATTTGTGTCTTATTTACTACACATGCATGTCTTAAACTAAGTTTCTGGACTGCTGTCAGTAAACAATTTGATCTTAATTAAACCATTGATTTTCAGATTGTTCCCCTTGCTTATGAAGAATGTTCTTGTCATAATGGTTATTTTCTTTTACCTAATCACACAATATGTTAATTCTTAAACATCCAATTATCTTTCTCTTTAACTTAGTGTTACATGAATATTAGTTCTGAGAGGGAAAAAAAGACCTGAAAAAAAAAAAAAAATAGGTGCCAAGTTCTGCTACTTTCTGTACAGCCTCTTAAGACAAGAATGTTTTGTTGTTGTTGTTTTCTTTTTGTCAATGCGGTAGAAAAGTTACATGGCATCCCTTATCTGTATTTAAATTTCTCTTCAAAGTCATCTGCCAGCTCATTTAAACTCTACCAGATTTTTATGGCTATTTCATTACACCTTAATTATCCTTTCAGATTTTTCTTCTAATCTTGCCATTTATTAGCTGTGTAACCCTGGAAAAGTAAATAGATCTTCCTCTTCCTCATTTAAAAAATATTTATAAAATCTTGGGGCTGGAAAGATGACTCAGCAGTTAAAAACACTGGCTACTCTTCTAGAAGACTAGGGTTAAGTTCTCAGCACCCACATATTAGCTCACAACCATCTCTAACTCCAGTTCCAGTGGGTCTATCACCTCTTCTGGTCCCCTTCTCCAGTACATGCACCCATGTGATGTACATATGTAAACGAAGGCAAAACACTAAGATACATAAAATAAAAATAACAGTAGTCATCTATTTTTAGAGTTTTTATGATTAAATGAAATAAAATTTATACAGGCTAACAGTCTTACATGTTCCTCCTGAGGGAGAAATAGAAGGGACATTAAATAAAATAGCACAGGGATGAGGATGTAATTTAGTGGTTGTACTAAATGTCCTTTTTTTGTGAAATCTTTCCATGACATACACTGAGCTTTTCTATTTTTGTTGTATGGTCTTGGTTATTAAATTGAGAAGCCTATTTATCAGTTTTTATTTCAGATTTATTTCTTGTAAGTTTTTATCTGCATGTATATATGCTGAAGCCAGAAGAGTGTTAGAACCTCTGGCAGTGCAGTTGTGGCTGGTGCTCTTTGTGAGTGCTAAGAAATGAACTCAGGTCCTCTGCAAGAATAGCAAATGCTCTTTTTTTTTTATTATTTAAAATTTACTTATTATGTATACAGTGTTCTGCCTGCATATACGCCTGCATACCAGAAGAGGGAACCGATGGTTGTGAGCCAGCATGTGGCAGCTGGGAAGTGAACTCAGGATCTTTAGAAGAGCAGCTAGTGCTCTTAACCTTTGAGCCATCTCTCCAGTCCCCAGCAAATGCTCCTGAGAGTTGAGCCACCTCCATAGATGCATATTTACCAGTTTTGAACTTAATTTTTTTTTGTTTTTTTTTTTGAACTTAATTTTTTTTTCTCTCTCTTTTAATTAGCCAAGCATAGGACACCTTAATCTCAGTACTTTATAGGCAAAGATATATCTCCTCTAGTTCCAGGCTTGCCTGGTTAACAGAGTTCTAGGCCAGCTGGAGCTACACAGTAAGACCTTGCCTCAAAAGAAAAACAAAACAAAACAAAACAAAACATATATATATATATATATATATACACATATGTATATATGTATATATGTGAGTGTATGTGTGTATATGTATGATAGATTGTGTGTGTATATCTAGATCAAAGGACAGCTTGTAGGAGTTGGTTCTCTTCTTCTACCCTATGGGTTTCAGGAATGAGCTTGGTCATCAGGCTTGGCAGTAAGAACCTTTACTAAACTGAGCCATCTCACTGACCATAGTGTCTAACCTTTAAGAAAATAAGACCACTTGCCTTATCTATTCAGCTCAGTTTAGAGGTATCACAAATGATCTGACTAAAAAGCGTGACTACTGAGGTGGAAACTCCTTTAAACTAAAACTACCTTAAGTCAGATGAGGTGGCACATGCCTGTAATCCCAGCACTTGAGGGGCATAGGCATGTAGATCTCTGTGAGTTTGGGGTCACCCTGGTCTATAAAATGAGTCCAGGGCTACATAAAGAAACCCTGCCTCAAAAAAAAAAAAAAAAGATGGATAACTTAAGATAAAGGTCTTTTATTAGTGCAAATGCAGTAAATGTAAGCTATTATTTATAAATTATTATTTATAAATCTGAGCTATTTGCTTCACACAATCTGTAACAATATTAAAACACTCATCAAAATATTCTAAAAATAAATGCCACTGTTCGTTATTATAAAGAATCTGGTTGCACATGCCTACAATCCTAGCACTCGGGGAGGTAGAGGCAGACAGATCTCTGTGAATTCAAAGTCGTCCTGCTCTACAAATTAAGTCCAGGACAGCCAAGGCTACACAGAAAAAAACCTGTCTAGAACCTTCCCCCCCCAAAAAAAAAGTATTATAAAGAAATGTTTAATGATTGAATTATGTATTTAATTAGGAAAATAATTGGAAGTTTCCTTAAAGAAGTGATATAAGAATGAGGAAAAGGGCTTCTTTTAAAAAAATAATTTTTTTGCTTAATAGTAGAAAATAGACTGCTTTTGCTTTTCTACTAATGGCAATAATAACTTTAAAAAGAATGCATTTAAAAAAAAAACTTTGATTTTTTTTCCTCTGAAAAAGTTATTTCTATTTATTGTTGTTTATATATATATATATATATATGGATCTCACAAGGTCCTGCCACTAGACAAAAAGAGTTGCAGGCAATTAATTGCTGTTAAGGAGAATTGGTCTGTTCCAGAGATCAGCGCCATCCCCACTGGCAGATTATCCAATCATAAAATAAGCAGCTTGAAACATAAAACAAATGCTTTATCCTTATTACATCTCACGTTTGTAAGACCTGAAAGCCAGAGAATAAAAGACTTTCACAGATTCTTTGTAAATTTTTATTCCAGAGGTTTATTTCTGAAAGCTACTTTAAAAAATTGGGTCAATATGAACCATTTTCGAAGTTTTAGTTCCACAATCTAGGCTTGGTTTTGGTATTAAACATTATACTACGTTAAGAATTTATATTTATTTATTGTATGCACACTACCATACAACCCCCTTCGTGTGTGTGTGTGAGAAAGTATATGTGTGTTAGAACTCAGGTCATCAAGCTTCGTGGCAAAAGCTTTTACCTGCTGAAACATCTCTCTGTCCTATACTTTATCAATGATTCTTTACATATGTTTTAGAACATACTGAGTTCTAGTTAATGATTTAAATAATTAAGAGCTCACTCCTTATTTGATAACCCAGGAGCAGTTTCTGCTAATATAATTAACTGTAGCTGTGAGAAGGAATTAAAATGAAACCCAAAAATGATGACTGGAAACAACTCATTTCGGTAAGCAATTCTTATTCTTTCCCTCCATCAAGCAATTTGTGTAATAAAGGTTAATAAAATTGATCATATGTCTATCCTGCGGTAAATGAGACATAAACTGATTAAAACAGATAACAGAAAACACAAAAGTAACAGTCCTTAAAACAACAACAACAACAAAAAACCCCAATCAACCTGCGTAGTACTTTTGTTGTTAAAAAAGGCTGCTGACAAATATATGGGTTATTTAAATTTGGCAAGAGACACACAAAACCTTTATAAGTATATGATTCATACTTTGTAATTTATTAGTTGACATAATTCCTAGGTTCAGTTTTTCTAGATGTGAAAATATATACTGAAAAAAAAGTGCTTAAAAATGTGATATAAAGATCAGACCCAAGTAAATAATATAATTACTCTAGATAAAAAAAAATAAGCTGGTATACTTGTGCTGTCCTCAGCTTGGATGAAAAAGAAATCACTTAATGTAAGTAATGAGGCACATCATTTATAGAAAAAAAACATAAAAATATTCAAATATGTCAATCAAAATTGAAATTTATTCAGATGTATTAAACTATTTTTGCTGTTAGTATATAAAAATATCGCATGTCCTGGGGGTTTTTATTTATTTATTGCAATTTACTCACTTTGTATCCCTGCTACAGCCTCCTCCGTAGTCGCCTCCCAATCCCACCCACCCTCCCTCTTCTCCCCCTGTGCCCTTACCCTAGTCCCCTGACAGGGGAGGACCTCTGCCCCTTCCATCTGACCCTAGGCTATCAGGTCTCATCAGGACTAGCTACATTATCTTCCTCTGTGGCCTGGTAAGGCTGCAACCCTCCCCACTCCAGGGTGAGGTGATCAAAGAGCCAGCCATTGAGTTCATGCCAGACACAGTCCCTGTACCCCTTAGCAGGGAACCCACTTGGAAACTGAGTAGCCAATGGGCTTCCTCTCCATACAAGGTCCTTGGTTGGAGTATCAGTCTTTGCAGGGACCCCTGGGCCCAGGTTGTTGTTCTCCTTGTAGAGTTCCTGTCCCTTCCAGGTCTTTCTATCTGTCCTGAGTTTTTAACCATGTAAAATAAAACTTAACCCTCTCACACACACATAATTAAGTACACATATGCATTTCAATCTATCATTAAGAGTTCCCATGATGCATAATTGAAAGAAAAACAGAATTACACCTAAAGATGTCTTGCTCATTAGGTCCGCTTACCAGATTTGTGCTTCTTGTGTTTTCCTTTCTTTTTGATGATCAATAATTTATTCTGGATCTCAGGTTTGTAAGACTTGAAGGCAAGAGAATGAAGACCTTCACGCTTTCTTTGTAAATTTTCATTCAAAACATCTTTCAATTTCTTTTTTTTCTTTTTCTTCTTTTTTGCCCTCATTTTGGTTAGTTTGAGTTTTTTGTGGCTCTGTAGTGAGTGCTCTAACAATATATCCCTTACAACTTTATGGCAGTTAATGTCTGGATGATCAACGTGACTTCCATTTATATGAATTTGGCAAGATTTCAGAGCATTTTCTTTTAATGGACTGGATGCTGCCTTTATTTTAGAAGCTTCACCATATTTTTCCTGATTTTCTATAAACCTTATTTCACCTGGACTGAGTGGTTCTCCAAAGCCAGTAAGTTCTCCTGGACTTCTGGGTTTCTGCAAATTTTCCTTACAACAATCAGTCTTTTCAATTTCACAGGGCCCGTGAACTTTAATGTCACAGTTGGATTTTACTTCCATTTCAACAGAGATGTCATGATTATCAAAGTTCATTTTAGCAGGACAACAGGCTGGATCAAAATCAATTTCCTGCTCTTTCTTGAAAGTCGAGGGCAGCCCTTCTCTATGACATCTGTGTTCTCCGTTACTTGTACTAACATAGTCACACTTGAATTTCTCCAGTTTAATCCGAGGTACTCTTTTTACTTTAATGGGTGGAACTGGAAATTCTGGGGCCTGAAAGGGTCTTTGTTTATAGATCCGCACATCTGCACCACAGAACTGTGGAAAATGCACGTAAGCATTCTCCAGATAATCATAACCAAGGATAACTTCCCTACACTCATGAATAGGCTGCCCAAGCACAGCATCTTGAACTTCCTTCTGTGTTTCATACACAAAGTCACAGAGTCCTTTAAGTAGCCACACTTTCTGGTTGAAAGGTAGCTCATGAAAAGGTTTTTCTTCCAACGGACTAACTTCTCCGAGAACCTTAAAAAACTGAGGCGACAAGCCGAGCTTCTCAGCGCAGCTGGCAGGGTTCTCAGTCTGCCCCACAGCAGTGTACCACTGCTGCACCTTCTGCCTCAGCACGGCTTCCCAAGTCCTATAAGGCAAAGTAGGTCTCCGATGTAAGGTGGGTCTGCGATGGGGAGGGCTAAGCAGAGAAGTCATTATTTTAGATAGAAAGGCATTACACTGAGGCATCAGAAGACAGCGTTCCAGTTCATAAAAGACAATTTCTGGCAAGTTTAGAATCTGTTGGGCTAAACAAAGGAAATGCCCAATGGCTGGAATTTCCCACATGTTCTCCATACAGGCTGGAGCTGCTTGAGCAAGAAGTTTTCTTTCCCACTCTTCTACTTCCTTTTGGCAAGCTTCTTCTGCTTCTTTTCTTTCTTGCTCCCGAAGCCTAAACAAAATTTAATACTACTATTACTTAAAGACAGTATCATAAAACACTGAAATTTTAAGTTATATTTATCTTCAATCACTAAGACATTTGTTCTAGTTTTCTATATCATTAAAAAGTGCCCCACTAAAAGTATGTTGTCCCTCAATCCCCATAAGAAAATACATGTACTCCTGCACCCTCAGTTTTATGAGGGTGAACTAACATTATCTCCAGGGTCAGACTCTTTAACTTACTATGTCTATCTACTTTAGCTAATAAAACAGTGAATTTTAACTGTAGTTATTTCATTATGACCTCATATAAAAGCTATAAAATGTTTCTATTTATCACATACATCATTTCTAGAAATTTATAGGAATGGAGCTGCAGGGCAGACAGATTGTAGAGTCTCTGTCTAGCATGTAGCTCAGGGTTTGACTACCCAGCACTGCAGAAGAACTGCATGCTCAAGGCCATTCTTGACTATATTGTAAGTGTAAGATCAACCTGGACTATGAGAAACACTGGCTCAGAAAGACAGAAAAGGATATGGCAAATAATAGTAATAATAATAAAACAATAGAAATAATTTAAGCAAAAGTGATATGATTGTCAGTATTACATAGAGCTTTATTAGAAAAGAAAATCAGAATTACAAAGAAACTGCAGGGGACAGAGAGATGTCTCCGTTAGTAAAGTGCCTGCTGCATACGCATGAGGTTGCGAGGTCAGATCTCAGGACAAGCAAAAGCTGGGCACAGTGTCATGCAGCTATGAGCCCAGTATTTTGTGTATGTGTGGGTGGGCGAGGGTACACAAAGTGGTAGAGATAGGTGGATCCCAGAAGTTAACTGACCGGACAGTCTTGTCTGAAAAAAACAAGGTGGAGAGTGATAGAGAAGACACTGATGCTGAACTCAAGTCTCTATACACACCTGCATATACATGAGCACACACCCAAAGAAACATGCACACACAACACACACACAAAAATAAACTGTATTACTAGCCAAATAGTAAATGAGCCAAGAGGCCTATCATAGGTAAGTAGGTAAGGTAAGATAAATAAAACAGGATATTACTCAGCCATTAAAAAATTAATTTGTTCTTCATTAGTTTCTTTAGATGTATAGAATTTAGTAGGTTTATCCTATATTATATGTCTATATAAGTGAGTATATACTGTGTGCGTCTTTCTGCTTCTGGGATAGTTCACTCAGGATGATCTTTTCCAGATCCCACCATTTACCTGTAAATTTCATGATTTCCTTGTTTTTTATTGCTGAGTAATATTCCATTGTGTAGATGTACCACAATTTCTGTATCCATTCCTCCACTGACAGACATCTGGGCTGTTTCCAGCTTCTGGCTATTACAAATAAGGCTGCTACAAACATGGTTGAGCAAATGAGGTCTCTTGCTAAAATGTTCAATCCCTATCCAGAAAGGCAAAGATGATGGACATCAGAAGAAGGAGAAAAGAGGAAACAAGTCAGGAGCCTGACACAGAGGACCTCTGAAAGGCTCTGCCCTGCAGACTATCAACACAGATGCTGAGACTTAAGGGCAACCTTTGGGCAGAGTGCAGGAAATCTTAGGGAAGAAGTGGGAAACAGTAAGATCTAGAGAGGACAGGAACTCTACAAGGAGAGCAACAGAACCAAAGAATCTGAGCATAAGGGTCTTTCCTGAGACTGATACTTCAACCAAGGATCATGCATGGAGATAACCTAAGACCCCTGCACAGATGTAGCCCATGGAAGTTTAGTATCCAAGTGGGTTCCATTGTAATAGGAACTGAGACTGTCTCTGACATGAACTGATTGGCCTGCTCTTTAATTATCTCCCCCTAAGGGGGAAGCAGTATTACCAGGTCACAGAAGAAAACAAGGCAGCCACTCCTGATGAGACCTAATTGACT
Source organism: Meriones unguiculatus (assembly GCF_030254825.1). Lineage (NCBI taxonomy): Eukaryota > Metazoa > Chordata > Mammalia > Rodentia > Muridae > Meriones > Meriones unguiculatus. Next base: position 46,112,376 of record NC_083349.1, read on the forward strand.
AGGATCAGAAGGAAGGAAAAGAAGACCTCCCCTATCAGTGGACTTGGGGAGGGGCATGCATGCAGAGGGCAGAGGAAGGGAGGGATTGGGACGGGAGGAGGGAGGAAACCACAGGGGGGATACAAAGTGAATAAAGTGTAATTAATAAAGAAGTTAAAAAATAAAAAAGAGTGTAAAAAATTAATTTGCTATTAGCAATACGGATGGAAATAAAAATCATTATGTAAGTGAAATAAACCATAATCAGAAAGACAAAGGTTGCAACTTTTCACTCATTTGTAGAAATTAAAAAGTGCATCTAATGGAAGAACCAAGTGAAATAATGATTATAAGAGGCCAGGAAAAAGGAGCGTGTAGAAAGCAGTCAGAGGGCTGGAGAGATGGCTCAGTGGTCAAGAGCACTGTCTACTCTTCCAAAGGAACGGGGTTCAATTTCCAGCACCCACATGGCAGCTCCAACTGTCAGTAATGCCAATTCCAAAGGATCTTACACCTTCACACTAATGTACATAAAATAAAATTAAACAAATTATATAAAAAAATAAAAGAAGTATTTAGAAAATACCAAAACACAGACAGGAAGAATTCTGAGCTTCAGCAATTGTAATCTTTTAAGTAAATACGCAGTAAAAACTACATTGACAAAGATCATGAGTTTTTTTTTCCTTCTTTCTTTTATAGAATAATTCTATTTTATAGTTTTAGCTAAGAGTTCACACTGTTATCTCACTTATATTAAAAATATAATCAGTTATTTTATAGACTCATTCATTAAATAATATTAATACAGATACCTCCATGAATACTTTAGTATGTGTACTAAATTGCACTTGGCCATCCAAAAAATATTAAATATTATTAACATAATTCAGCTGTTGAGGGCCAGCAAGATGGCTCAGATGGTAAAGCTACTTGTTGCAAGCCTGATGACTGGAATTTGACCTTCAGGATGGAAGGAAAGATTCAGCTCCCAGAACTTGTCCTCGGCAACAAATAATATATCCAAGTACAAAGGCAAATACAAATATATTTAAAAATTTTTAGTTTCATGATACTGTGTCTCAAAAACAGAACAGGATAAATGGCTGCTCCCTCTAAAATGTTTTTACAGTTCTGAAGAATTTCATTTTCACTCTGTGGTAGAGGCAGCAGTAGGAGGCTGGTAGAACGTGGTGTCTTCCATTTATAAAGAGGCCAATCTGAGAGGCTTCAATTTAATTACTGGAAAAAAGGAGGAAAAAAAGGGAGAATGTATTCCTAAACTGACAAACACCACTGTGCCTTAGCAGGTCAGGCCCAAAAGGCAGAACCCATAAACTTTTCGGTTACATGGAGGTTGTAAGAAAACCATTAAACAATGGTCAGAAGCCCAAGACCAAAGTACCCAAGACTCAGTGTCTAATTATTCTACATGTCTTGCAACATAAATGTTTTAAATATTGTCCAGAAGAAGCAACACACTAAGAAAATTAAGAAAGCTATAGAATATGTTAAGCTTTTGACCAAAAGAATGAAGGAAGCTAAATTAAAAAGCCAGGAACAGATTGTAAAGAACCATACACTGTCTATACTTAGCAATTTTGAAAAAGGCACATGGAAACCCATTCTATAAGCACTTATATTTAGTGACCCTACACAGGAAATTTTGCTTCTTCACAAAACCATACAATGTCGAATAAGAAGCCCAGTGCTAGGTGTGTGATACCTCCCTTCAAGTTGTTGTTCAGAGGTATCCAGAGATCAAAGCAACACAGGCTGTTGACAATGCTCTTGGTTGCCTGCTACAATCTAATGGCAAGACCCTGTTGTTGATGACACCACACACACAGGTCACAGGACTTGAAGAAATCAAGTTGGCAATGAGCATAGAGCGTCCTCGCTACTGGCTTTCATAGTGCTGGATGGTGTGATACAGCCTGCTGGGTGAAAAAAGTCAACAGTCTCACCCAGCTGAGAACCCTGTGAGCTATAATAATAAACACTATGGAGAGACATGCTCATGGGTCCAATGGTGACACAGATGTTATAGGGATAACCAACCACTTTCTGATTAAAGCCTGTGCCACAGGAGAAAATGCATGCTTGGTACCACCAATTTGGCCAAGGACCCATGATTGGGAAACTAACAGACCCCAGGAATGAGTCTACACTTATTCTGCTAAATGGACAGAGTCAATCAAACTGCCTTCTAAATCCATCTGTCTGTGCCCACAGATTAGTACAGCTATCAGACTTCATCAGAGAAGTGCAGTGGATGATGGCAAACACAGGAATTCACAACTGGCCAAAATGAAGAGAATATGTGTCAGTGGAATGCTCAGCCATAATTAGGATACTATATCACACACCCACCCTAATACTCAGAGATCATTGTGGAGGAGGGGTTAAAAAGAATGAAGTTAAGAGCCAGGGGTCAGGGAGGACAGGATGACAGGAATGCTGTGCTGATGAACTCACAGCAGCTGTGGCTGCTGGCATAAGACTCACACAAGATCAAGCTAGTCAACATGTTAGTATGGAGGTGAAAGGATTCATAAGCTCCACCCACAGCTGATGAACTACAGACAAGTGGTGTCTCCCTGAAGAAGTAGAGTCAACTTTGTTTAAGAGAGAATGTATTCCTAAACTGACAAACACCACTGTGCCTTAGCAGGTCAGGCCCAAAAGGCAGAACCCATAAACTTTTCAGTTACATGGAGGTTGTAAGAAAACCATTAAACAATGGTCAGAAGCCCAAGACCAAAGTACCCAAGACTCAGTGTCTAGAGTCTCAGATACTAAGCGTAGAGATCATCTCTATGCAACTGTACACACAAAATTTAATGGCATTTATGATAGATTTCTATTTTAAAATCAAAATGTAAGGACATGGTAGGTAAGTTGACCTCTGAATTACACACATATATTCTGAAATGCATGCCCCACACCAGAGTTTAAAAAAAGTTCAAACGCTGGAGAAACGGCTCAGCAACTAAGAATGCTTGCTCATCTTGCACATAATCTAGGATTAGTTCCCAGCACCCACATGGCAGTTCACAAATGTCTATAACTCCAGTTCCAAGGGATCAGACACCCTCTTCTGGCCTCCCCAGGCACATGTATGGTGCACAAACATACACCAAGCAAAATATCATACACATGAAAGAATGAAAAACATAATTAAAAAAAAATCAAAACGTGTAATACCTTGTCATTTGTTGTTGTTGTTGTTTTCCCCAGAGAATGAATTCACAGGCTGAGTATCTCTATCAAAAATGCTGGGGATTTTATTTCATAGTTTTTAGATATACATTAAATAGCATATCTTGCAGATGAAATCTAAATTTATACATGAAATTAATTTATGTTCCACAGATCATATACACGCCGACTAAAGGTAGTTTTACGCATATGCGGCATTTTAATGCACCTGTGCACTGAGTACAACCCATATAAACTTTATAAAGGGGTGTGAATTTCACGAGGTGTGGAATTCTCCTTTTTTGGTGTTATATCAGAGTTTCAAAGTATCAAATTCTGGGGCATTACAATTTTTATTTGAATTCAGTATGCTCAATTCCTATGAAGGAACATCAAATACTAGAATAGACAATACGATAATAATAATTAATAGTGATAACAATAATAAACCTCAAGTAGAGAAAGAGAACAGAAAATAATCATGGGATCCTGGAGATAATACATAAAAAACTAGTATCAATAAAGGGCTCTTTGTTTGATACAGAAAAATTACATGTTTCTGAAGAGATGAAAAGAAAAGTAACCAGTACTTAGGAGGAGAATGGAAGAGGAAATTTTGTTTTTTAAAGATTTATTTATTTATTATGTATATAGTGTTCTGCCTGCAGGCCAGAAGAAGGAACCAGATCTCATTATAGATGGTTGTGAGCCACCATGTGGGTGCTGGGAATTGAACTCAGGACCTCTGGAAGAGCAGTCAGTGCTCTTAACCTCTGAGCCCCTGGAAGAGGAAATTTAAGCAGATGAAAAAAAAAATATATGGGCTGTTTTTGCCTAAAAAAGTGTTAAGGAACCTTTAGATCATTAGATTATTCGTCATTAGATTGGCGACACGGTCATTTCTAAAACTACCTAATGGAGACACTAAAGAACACACAGAAAATTAACTGTGAGAAGATGACTTCTTCAGAACGCCACAGCAGGCCAGTGTAAGAGAGCCTGAGCGCAGGCTAAAGTTAGCATCAATTGGGTTATTCTTGGAAGGAAATTAAGCAATGATAGTACATGTACATTCTGTTAGGTCAGGCCCCTAGAAGAGCCCCCATGTAGTTGAAACATGATGCTGCCAACTCCATGTATACAATGTGGAGTTACTAAAGGGAAGGATACTGTTCACAATGCTCCTCGTCATGAACTGTATTTTTCAGGAGAGGATGCCAGAATCTAGTCCCAGACTCTGGGTTTCCTAAGAAAGTGTAAAGAAGGGTGTGTGCGTGTGAAGTATATGGTTACTTTGGGTTTTTGTTTGTTTGCTTTGTTTTGTTGAATATAGGGTCTCACTTATGCAGCCCAGATTGGCCTGGAGCTCACTGCATACCCTAGGCTAGCCTTGACCTTGCAGTAATCTTCCTGGTTTGTCTCCTAGAATACTGGAGTGACAGGTGAGTACCACATTCCAGGCTTAAAATAGTCTCATAAAAACAGGACTGTGGAGTCTTTCAACTGATTCTCAACAGTGTGGCAAATAGGAAATAGAAGAGCCTTAATATATAAAGCTCTAGAGATAATGTATGTAATATACTAAATTTAAATTTATCTTGTATGTATGTTTGTTTCACCTATATGTATATGCACCACACATGCGCCTAATGCTTGTGGAAGTCAGAAGAGGGCACTGGATATCTGGAACTAAAGTTACAAAGGGATATGAGCTTCCATTTGGGTACTGAGACTTGAATGTGGGTCCTCTACAAGTGCTCTTAATCATTCCGGTCCCTCACTTTTTTTTTTTTTTTGAGACATTATAGCCTATAATTTTAACACCAGCACTGGGGAGGCAGAAGCAGGTATATTCTGTGAGGTCAAGACCAGCATGGTGTATATGGTAAGTTACAGACCAGTCAAAGGTACATACTAAGACCCTGTCTCAAAGGGGGAAAAAAATGAAAAGAAAAAAAAGAAAGACAAGCAGGCAGGTTGAAGCTAACCACATTTTGCTGATAAAGACCCAACTTTTAAAACCAGCTCTCCAAAAATTCGTTTAAGTACACAGTACTAGAACAAAAGAAAGCAGGGCTCAGTGAGTGAGGATACAGGCTGTTCTTCCAGAGGGTCTGAGTTCAATTTCCCAGCAACTACATGGTGGCTCACAACCATCTATAATGGAATCTGATGCCTTCTTTCGGCATGCAGGTGTACATGCAGGCCAAGCACTCCCTTCCTCCATCAATAAATAAAAAAACGAGTGAGTGAGTAAGTGAAAGCAGCACATGGTTTTAGGATGTTAACTCATGATATTAAGCCTTCTGTTTGGAGAAATATTAAAAGACTAAGAATCATAAAACCCACAATCACTCATTAAAGACCAAACAAACAAAAAACTGGCCTTTATTTCTTTTTTCTAATAAGCTCTCATTTTCAAAATGTTGTTTCTTATAGGCCTGGAGAATATTTGCCTGCTACTGTATGAAAAAGTAAGAAAAATTCTAACTAAATGTGCTACTTTAACTATGTATAATGAATGTAGAAAGAACACTGCTAGTGATATTAGCCTTACATACATACACACACATGCACACATATCTCATATTTAAAAGTGCTTTCACTTTTACAAACTTTTAGTGAATGCTTAAAAATAATCCATTATGGAAACACTACAATGTAAGCAAACTGAAGGCATGACAAAGGAAAGCAAAGGCATTTGCATTTTTAAACGAGTAATGTATATATTTTAGGAATACTACCACTCATCAAATTTATCATTCAGGTTTTTTACTTCTCCACTAACAACAGAGTATCAACATTAAAACAGAAAGGAATTTAAAGTTTAATAGGGAACTGACAGAGCCCCGTCAAATTTAAAAGAAAGAAGCCACGAAGGAACCTACACTATATCTATGTATTTCTCCTGGAAAATTAGTAAGACTTCCAGTAGCATTCCACACAGCTGCAAATAAGAAGCTAGAATAATCTGAAACTCCTAATACTAATACTATCACCTCTTCCAAGATAGACAGTCTCCTCTCTCAGGCTGCCATTTCATGTTGTGTCTACACAATGCCACTTAAGAAATAGAACTGGTCACATGCCCTCACCTTAGATGTGAGTGGGTATGAGAATATAAAATTTTTGGCATTTGACCTGGAACATCAAGATCTACATGGGAAATCAGCAAAAGGCTGGGAAGCTATTTAAAAAAAAAATGTAGAGTGACCATAATTGTCAAATGCCACTGCTATTTCTGATAGATTTGGGAAAGGATGGATTATAAAGTTAGAATTTTTATTTTACAAAAATGTAGAAACTATTTACTGCTTTAATTATGGGGATTTCCAAATCAAAAGATGAGTTAGTTTATACAGGTATGTGAAACAATACAAGGATACATTTTTTGGTAATCCAAACATTAACTTTTACAAAAAACAATCATGAAAAGATTTCTAATACAATTAAGGTATCAAAACTACTATCTGATGGCATATTCTTCTTATTTATTTATTTATTTATTTTTCTCTTAGTTACATTTTGCTAATTCTAATTCTAATTCTAATGAGCTGTATCCCTCATTCCCTCCCCAATCCCACCCTCCCTCCCTCATCTCCTCCCTGCCCCTTTCCAAGTCCACTGATAGGGGAGGACTTCCTCCCCTTTCATATGACTCCCTTTTGTCAGGTATTTTCAGGACTGGCTGTAAAGTCCTCCTCTGTGGCCTAACAGTACTGTTCCTCCCTTCGGAGGTGGGGAGGTCAAAGAGCCTGCCATTGAGTTCCTGTTAGAAATAGTTCTTGTTCCCCTTACTATGGGAAACCAATTGGTTACTGAGCTATCACAGGTCACATCCGAGCAGAGGTTCTAGGTTTTATCCTCTCATGGTCTTTGGTTGAGTGTCCATCTCAGAAAAGACCCTGTGCCCAGATATGTTTGGTTCTTGTGGAGCTCCTATCCTTTCCACATCAAACTCCCCTTCTTTCATATGATTCCCTGCACTCTGCCGAAGGTTTGGTTATGAGTCTTAGTATCTACTTCGGTAGACATTCTATGCTGAATAAGATGGTACATGTCTGAGATCTCAGCATTTGTCCCATAATACGAAGAAACTAAAACAAATGAATACAAAAAGAAAAAATTAAATTCCAGACTAACAGAATCTATGTAAGGAGAGCCAATATATTCTTGCAACAAGTTTTAATTTTTATAAGTACTAAATATCTTTTTGTTCAATAAGTAAGTTCTACAAAATATATTTGTTCTTTAAATGGTTCAAGGTCACCACTGGAAATAAAATGAATAAAATGAACTGATGGGATAGTGTCAAGATTATTTTAACAACCATAAATTAACAAGATCCAACTCATTTTTAGAAAGTCTTTCACTTATAGTATTGATGTTTTCTAAATCAAAACGCCCTCTCTGCACCAGTTAGCACAAATTGCCTGCTGTCTTGTCAGTATTTTCCTAAAGACAGCTAACTTTAAATCTACCAGCTCAGCTATTTCCCCAGACCTCAATATAGTTTTAATGGGCAAAACACACTAAAATGGGTAGAGCATGGATACTGTTAAACCAATTAAGAAACAATCTCATTAGTTTAAGTGAAGGATAAAAGAACTATATGAAGTCAGAAACAAGAGACACATACAAACATCAAAGCTAGTTGGAAAATAAACTGTCAGAATCTTAGGGTGTACTTTAAATGCGTGTAAGTAATACAAACATTTCCAGGATGAATCTCAGGTTTCTAACCTGCACAATTCAATAGATGTTAATATCATTCACCAAAAAAAGGCCCTGTAACAATGCTGAATCTTAAGAAGCCTGTACATTCATAATTAATTTTAAATATGAACAATTTAAAGCTACTATACCAAATATCTTTTGTTTGCCTGGACCTTTACCCTACTCTTTGATATATAGATTATGTCTATCAACCTCATCCTCTACGCCCCAGATCTCTGGGAAATGACCAGAAAGTATTTATTTTGTTCTTTTGGCTCCTTCCTTAGCTTGAGTTGAACCTCTCAATGGAAGATAGCATACTTTCAAAACAATCTTCTCATAACTCTCCCTCCTGAGTACCAGAAACTACTCCCTCAAACTATTCCAGGAAGCATCAGGGAAGAAATGTTTCCAAATTCATTTTTACAAAGGCAGTCTTACTCTGATATCAAAACTGATAAAAACACAACAACACAAAAAGAAAACTACAGGGCAACATTCTTGCTGGACATATATGCAATAGTATTCAATAAGATACTCAAAAATCAAACTGAACAATTGTATGTATAATATATCTTTATTGTGTGTGTGGGGAATATATATCTATTGCACTGTGGAAGCAAAAAGTAAATGTTTTTTTTTTTCTCTCTCTCTACTGTGCTCCATCTGATTTTGCTGCTGTTTGTGTTTTGTTTGTTTGCTTGGTATGTATGTCATAGGGACTCGCTGTGCAGTCCTGCTGCCCTAGGATTCTCTAGGTAGAGTAGGGTGGGCTAGAACTCACAAATCTACCTGTCTCTGCTTTCCAAGTGCTGACACTAAAGGCATGTAACATAACACCAGGCACTTTACTTCATTATTTGGGGAAAGCGTCTCTTACTGAATAAAACCATGAAATGCTACTGAGAAAATAATATTCTACCTTAAATGCATGTTTTGTGAAAGAGATTTTTTTTTTCTGGTATCAATCCGAACAGCTGACAACACACTATCATTTTAAGTCAAGATAGTAGCTGGTATAATACAATTTTTCTTGTTTTTTTTTTCTTTTTCAAAATTAAGTGTGTATGTGTGTACCTAAATGTGTTGCATGCATGCCTGTGTGCAGATATGGGGGGAGGTTATGCATGGTAAGGCTAGAGGTTGATATTGTGTGTCTTCCTCTATCGCTTTCCAATCTATTTTTTGAAGCAGGGTCTCCCACTGAGTTTGGAACTCACCAATTTCTTAGACTGGCTGGGTGGCACAGTCATGGGATCAAGGTCTTCCTGTTTTTGCCTCCCAGTACTGGATGTGTGCTGCCACACTCAGCTTTTTCAAGTAGATATTAGGGCTCAAACCCAGGTCCAAGCACTTCGCCCACTAAGCCTTCTCCCTAGCCCAAATCTGGTTTTATGTGACAGGATCTGACAAAGACCATGTTGACCCTCAAACTTCCTGTGTGGCCAAGAATGACTTGAACTCCTGATTTTCCTACCTTCCCCCTTCCCAGTGCTGAGACTACAGGTGTGCACTACCATGCCCAGCTAACTTGTACAATAATGAATTAACTTTATAATTAAAAAATTACAAGTATGGAGTAACATTTAAATTAGATTAAGCACAATCTGCCAAAATTAAGAAAGAGGCAGAGATCACTATTCTATATAATTACAAATTTCTACATAATTACAAGTTAAAATGATTTATAATACAAAGTATCACTGAGAGAAGTTAAAGAAAACAAATACCCAGGAATTAATCAGTAATATGCAATATTGATCAAAATTCCCAGGCTTTTTTTATATAGAAAGTTAAAGTATCTAAAATAACATGGAAAAGTAGAGATCATAATATAGACAAATTTAAAAATAATAAAAATACAATTGGAAGATTCACATTGCTTAATTTCAAAGCTTACTATATAAAGTCTTGAATAAATTCAAATAGTACTCAGTAACAATATCAAATAAATAGTCATCAAATTATGTAGTAGCATAAATGTATATGTGAGTTCAGAATGATTCACAAATACATTTTCAATTAATTTTAATAAAGATGCATAGAGAATTCAGTGGAAAAAGAATAGATTGTTTTTTGTTTTCCCAATGAATGAGATTGGCCTAACTGGTTACCAGTACGAAAAATTTTAGTTTTATCCTTTTCTCACACCACACACAAAGTTAACTTCAATTAGGTAATAAACATAATCATAAAAATGGAAACTTAGACATTTCCAGAGGGAAAAAAAATTCATAGCCCCAGTTATGTTTACAGTTTTTTTATACAGGTCACAAAAAGTATAATTAAAAAAAAATCAACTGAATATCAAAGGTAAACATTTCTTCTTGGTATATACTGAAAGCAGAAAGGCAGGGCACAGTTTTAAAGAAGCACCTGCCAGTCATATTTATCTAGGAAAATTTTTTTTCTTGAGTAAGTACAGAACTGTTACAATTAGATAACAAAACAAAACACATGGGAGTTGGTGTGGTGAAGCATGAAACATTTCATGGACAATGTTCTGCCATGGCTTATTCTTCTACGTTTATTTGTGGCAGGAGTACACGTAAATATATATAAGGCTAAACTGGGACAATTTCTAGCTTCCCTGTATACATTCATATATACTGTTGGATGCTTAAATGTTTGTCATCATCTCAATCCCCTTATTTTTAGACACATTCTCTGTCCCTTCCCTTTCAGCTCACATTTTCAAATTTATAGCTTCTTTGATGGTTTTACAAGTCATAGGATTATGTATTGCTTAGTAACATAGGCACAAGAGATGCTCAAAAACTATGTGACTTTGGGCAAACTACTTTATTTCTCTGTGACTCAAGATACAAACAGACTACACATGTTGAAAGCTAACCCTGGCTCGGTAAATACTACAGTCAGAAGTTTTCTTCCTCGTTAGTACAGTGTCATTACTATTGGGTGTAGCTGGCCTCAAACCCACAGAAGGCTGGACCCCTGCCTTGCTTCCCTAGCACTAGGATTAAAGGCAAGTGCCACCACATCAGCTGTGCTCTAGTGTTCATTCTGCCTTGCTCTACTTTGATCATGAAGGCATAAGGTCCTGCTGACCCTCCAAGACAATCTGACCTCTTTCTCCTCTTGGAAATGTAATGGAGGTGTTTTCCTTCCATCAGCTTTCTAATTTTTTTGGTTCCTCCCATTCCAATCAATTATGCACTACTGTCATGTTAATTTTAATTCTAAAATATTTCCATTTCCTATAGCAGAAAAACTCTCTAGGCCTCTGTACTAGGTGGGGGGTATGTCTCATAGTTATTTCCCAATTAATCACTGCTATAAAAAGTAAGACTGCTGAAAGTATCATGGCTGAGTTTTAGCCCTACAATTATCAAAACAAATTACATTTATTAATATAAGAGCAACAAAATGTTTTAAGTTGCGTTCAACTAGTATTAGTAAATCCTAATTATGTCAGCAAATATTCCTGGCATAGCTTGAGATTTGATTTGGTGTAAATCACTAGTCAATTACAAAAGCTTGAGTTTACTTACCTCTCGGGGCTCTACTTCGGCTTTACTACAAATGTTATATAATGCCATCACTCTATGACCTGAGCACAAAAAGGTGCTACTGATTGAGTACAAGACCCTTTCCTGAAGAGCATAAAACAATCAAGTCATCCAAGAAGTTAATATTAATGAAATGGCAGAGGTGGACTTCTGCCACTCTTTTATTAAATTTAAATTTAATTTTTTACTAGATGTGTATGAGTGTTTTATGTCTGTGCACCGCATGCACCTGGTACCTCAGAGGCCAGAAGATGTTTGATTTCCTGGAACTAGTGTTACCACCATGTAGCCATGTGGGAACTGACTCTGGGTCCTCTGCCAGAGCTGCAAGTGCTTTTCACCACTAAGCCATCATTCCAGCCCTTATATCATTATTTCTGAAGCTGGTAGTAATTTAAAGATGTGTGATTCTATTCTAAAAATATAAGTAAATAAAACTGCTACAATTTGAACTTCCCTTGAGATTATTTCTAGAAAACTAGAAAATCTTTTATAAAAATAGCTTTTATAGTGCCAAAATTTAAAACTACACTTGAAAACAAATTTCACTGTGATCCATTAACAATTCATATTTTATTGACAGTGCATTATGAAATACTACTAAAATGTAGTATTGGCATATAAGTGCAGCTAGTCTTTAAAAAGTAATTCTTGGAAATCTGAATGAACATTTAACATTTTAACATTTACCTTTTTTCTTCTTTTGCTCTCAGCTGCTCTTCCTGTCTCAAAACTTGAACCATTATAGACTCAAAAACTCCACTTGTCAAACCTGCCAAACTTCGAGGTGTTGACCGACGCCTTGTTGAAGTACATGCAGTTCCCTTCTCCTCCTCCAATCCATAATAGCCTCTAGATGTAACTGCTATCGTTGTCTTTTCTCTCAAGTGCCTTGGAGAAGAATAAGTCAATTCACAAGGTAAATCTTCTGGATAAGCAACACACCTTTTCACCACTACTTTCAGTAGAATTTCTTCTGCTGACTACATACAAAATACTTAGTTAAATTTTTCTTTGCCATGCGTGAGCTTTATCTTTTCCACATAAGAGTCTAACTTCTTTCATATAAAATCCACTGAAGGACAGTATCTCCGCTACATTTAACAAATATAAGCCAGAAGTATTCAAATTAAGGACTAAAACACTAATTCCTTAATAGAAAAGTTTTTTTGGTAATAGGTATTATACTGTTTTTTGATGTGTAAGAAAATGTACAATGTTATAAAACATTTTGAGAAAGATGATGTGACACAAATACTTTGGGGAATTATTAACAAGTGTGGTATTACAACATATAGCAATTACACTATATGGGCCAAGAATAAGGAATTATACGGCTCAAGGAAAACAGCTGCCTAGCAATAACAGACCCTGAATAGGTGAATTAGAGGTTCATTTTAATGTGATTTTTACCAAGTGATTTAACTGATTCTGTTACATTAATTACTTATCAATACTAATAAAAGAGAATGTTAATAATAATACAAATGAATGTAATGAAATCTGCCTTCTGACTAAACTGTAAAAATAATTTATAACTATAGAATTCCTCTTCAATCTCAATATAAATGTGTTCTTTATGATATTTTTATTAATTTATTGAGATACTGGTCTAATGCTTAAAAACAGTATCTTAGCAGTTCACTTAATTGCTCACAAATCATCTCAATAAATTTAAAATAACTAAAAACATTTACAATAGACCTAGGGGTGTAGCTCAGACATAGCATGTATAAGACCCTAAGATTGATCTATAGTACAGCCAAAAAAAAAAAAGTCAGTAAAAACATATTTACACTGAAAAAGAAAACATTACACTGACCTTTCAAAGTTTTAAAGGCTAGTCCAACTATTGATTTCTAAATTTGTATGTATTATACAAACAGTAATTATAAAGATAAAAAATTCAGGCCTGGTGGTGCTGGTACACAGCTTTAGTCCTAGCACTTGGGAGGAAGAGGCAAGCAGATCTATGAAATTGAGAACAGCCTGGTCTACAGAGTTGAGTTCCAAGACAGCCAGAACTACATAGAGAAATCCTGCCTCAAGAAAAACACCCCCCAGTCAGGTAAAAATCTCTCTACCTTTGTAAAATATGATAGCTGGGTGTGGTGTGGTGGTACACGCCTTTAATTCCAGCACTTGGGTGGCAGAGACTGGTGGATCTCTGTGAGGCCAACCTGGTCCAGGACAGTACACAGAGAAACCCTGTCTCAAAACCCCCACTCTCCCCCCACCAAAAATAAATAAATAAATAAATAACAAGCTAAAAATTTTGCACATGATTTCTACAATGGCAAACTTAAGTCACTATTTAAGCAAATCACTCAAAATACTGCACGAAATTTCTAAGAATTTTTCCTCCCTTGGAGCCCCCTCCCTACTCTTGGGTGTTCTTACTGTTCCTTAATAAATCAACATTCGCTCTGCATAAACAAACCAGACAGACAAAAGAGAACTTATATGAATTAAATGTTGGCTATGGGTATATTTCCCTGCTTTCCTAAAAATGGTCAAAAAGCATAAAGCTTTACACGGTGAGATACAATCAAAAGCCCCATCCTTCTTAAACAGTGTCCACATCAACTTATGACTATAAATTAGAATAACTTATCAATCTTACCTTCACTGACATCTGGATCCCATGAATACATTCTATTGAGATATTGTAGTACTATTTTTTTTCTGTTACAAGGAGATAACACTGATTTAGCTTTATATAGAATAAAAACATTAGTTTTCTAATAATGGAGAATTTGGGCTAATCTGGTATTCTATTTCAGGCAGTTGTATCTTCTTTTTAAAATTAATATTTTAATTAAAAAATTACATTTATTGTATATTGAGGGGCACACATGCCACATTATGCCTGTAGCGATTAGAGGACTGCTTTCAGGTGTCAGTAGATTCTTTACCTTTTTTAAAAAATAGCATGCATTTATTTATCTATCTATCCATTTATTTATTTATTGCAATTTATTCACTTTGTATCCCAGCTGTAGTGCCTCCATTTCCTCCCAGTCCCACCCTCCCTCTCTCTTCTCCCCCTAGGCCCCTTCCCCAGTCACTGATAGGGGAGGTCCTCCTCCCCTTCTTTCTGACTCTAGCCTATCAGGTCTCATCAGGACCGACTGTAAGTTCTTCCTCTGTGGCCTGGCAAGCCTGCCCCTCCCCAACGGGGGAGGTGATCAAAGAGCAAGACACTGAGTTCATGTCAGAGACAGCCCTGCTCCCCTTACTAGGGCATACTCCAACTGAGGATTATGCATGGAGAGGACCTAGAGCTCCCCCCGCCCAGCTCAGTTTCCAAGTGGGTTTTCTATTTACCTTTTAACAAAATTTTACATATATGTATATATTGTGTGTAGTGTGCACAGACAGGTATGTGTGGAGGTCAGCAGACAACTGAAAGTGTTCTCTCCTTCTACCATGGGGGTTCCAAGGAGTGAACCCTGGTTATTAAACTTGGTAAGCAAAGGACTTTTATCTGCTAAGCTATCTCCATGGCCCAGATTACATTAATTAATGTACCACAGAATATAATTCATTCATCTAAAAGGACCAGGTATGTGTATATGCACTCTCTAAAAAAAAAAAAAAAAAAAAAAAAAAAAGATGTCAATAAAGTATAAAAGTTTTTGAATAAAATATATTTAACCTACAAACATCACAAATAAAATGGCATCATCTAGAAGTATATGTGCTTGTGTGTTTGCGTGTGTGTGTATGAGTCCAAACTCTTAGCCTAGATTTCTACAAATGCTTCACAACGGGTTTTTTCCTTTCATTCAGCTCTATCAATAGAGAAACCTGTGCAATACTTTTAAAAGCTACTTGGAGTATGTTGTTACTTTGCTGTTGCCTCCAAAATCATCCAGTCACACTTAGAACACATCTGACATTCTTATTACCTATAAAACCTAGTGGGATATGGTCCTTACCCCTTACGGCCACTCTTTCTGCTTTTCTAAGTCTTTGCTCTGTACGCCAGCCCAAGTCTCCCATTTATTCTGAAATCATATCAATACACCTATTTCCCTAGAATCTTTGCAATCCATTCTTCATAAAAATACTCTTCCTCAGATACTCATATGTGGGTCTATCAGTTCAACCACCTTTCAAATGCCACCAAACCTGAGAGGGCTTCTCTGACTGTGATGCTTAATAACAGCTCTCCTATCACTCTACGATTTGTCTTTATGTTACTTATTACCACACTGTGTTAATTGGCATTTACTTAAGAATTGTCTACCCACTCTGCCAGCAAAACTCAGAGAGCTATGTAAAATACAAGGCAGAAAAGACTGTAAGAGCCAGAGCTGGTGGATAACTCCAAGAAACAGCTGTCTTCCAGACACAACAGGAAAGAAGCATATATGAATTCAAGACTGTGGCAACACACACAAGGCCCATGCTGGGCTAAATTCAGACATGGTTCAGGCTCTACGAGGAAAATGAGACACTGGCTCCCACACCTCGCCAAGAACTGCATTTGACACTTAGCACTTCACAGTAGGCCCCAGGCCCAAGAGTAGTTTGCCAACACAAAACACACTCAACAATATTTTGTTCACTTTTGGTCTTAACTTGCTTTGGGTAGTTTTTTGTACTATTGGTCTTTTGCTTCTGTTTGTGTGTGTGTGTTTCTTGATTTTTTTTTTAAGAGAAAGGAACGGGGAAAGCATAAAATTGGGTACATAGGGAAGCAGAGAGGGTCTCGGAAGCAGAAAAACATGATCAAAATATATTGTATGGAGATTTTTCCTTTTTCTTAAAAAGATTTATTTATTATATATACAATGTTCTGTTTACATGTATACCTGTAAGTCAGGAGAAGGCACCAGATCACATTATAGATGGTTGTGAGCCACCAGGTGGTTGCTGGGAGTAGGACTCATAACCTCTGGAAGAGCAGCCAGTGCTCTTACTCTGAGCCATCTCTCCAGCCCCTGGAAAGTTTTTTCATAAAAAATATCTATACCCCAACAAGAAGGAAAGGTCCAGGAATATAAGGGACTTTCCCCTCCCTTACTGGCTGCACTTTCTGACCTAAAACTACACTATGCATATAGTATATATGTGTATAATATAAATATGTTTATGTGTGTGTGTGCATGCTTAAATATCTTTGAAAGGATACAAACCAAGCTGTTTCACATTGTCAATTAAATATATTTAAAAGTTAAAACTCTAATATATGAGTATTTGTCCATAATAACAGTCCTGATTAAACATGTTATTTGGTTTTTATTCATTAGAGAATAAAATGCTATAAATGATAAATAAATCTCACTTTACCTCCAAACAGGAACTGTCACATAATTAAGGATCACACAAATATACTAAAATAGCTCTTCATTTATTAAACACACACAGAACTATTTTCTTTTTATGAGGAAAATTATCTTATGAAGTCAGTATGATAGTAGTTTGAAATATGATGCCAACTATACATAAAAATTTAGCAATAATTACATTAGACTCACTGAGTTTTTGTCATCACTTCTATTGATTTTTTCTTTAAAGCACAAAATGTCTATGCTAACAGATTCTGAATTTCAGAATTCAGAGACTAAATTCTACTTCCAATGACTATGACAAGTATTAACAAGAAGCCAACTGAGCCGGGTGGTAATGGCACACGTCTTTGATCCTAGCACTTGGGAGGTAGAGGCAGGCAGATCTCTGTGAGTTTGAGGCCAACTTGGTCTACAGAGTGAGTTTGAGGACAGCCAAGGCTGCACAGAGAAACCCTGTCTTAAAAAAACAAAACAAACAAACCAACACAAACAATAAAAAAAGAAGCAAACTTCTTTTGGGTAATTGATACTTAAAACTAACATAAATGTACTTGATATTTACTTACAGATACTTATTAAGAACATATTTAGAAATATTTCCATTATTATGTGAGGTTTCTTAAATTATTATTAAAGGCACTGTGAATGTTATTAATAGTACAAATTTTTGTAAGGAAAAACAGCACAAAAGTAGAGAGCATATTTAGCACGCACAAGGTCCTTGGTTCAATCCTCAACACACACACACACACACACACACACACACACACAAACACACACTCATTCACTCACACACAATTACAAACTGGAAATAAAATTATCTAATATGTTTCATATTCTAAGTGAAAAGCTTCATTTTGTTAACTCATTCATTTAAAAAATGTTAAAATGCAGCTATAATGCTACATGCCCCACGGTCCTAGCAAAAAAGGACCTGTACTAAGATAGTGAGTGTTGTTTAATGCAGGGACTATTTATAAATGTACAGGCAAGGCTAAGAGAAGTTAGATAAGAGGTGATGAAATGTTCCTGGAAAAGCCATAACAAGATGTTTTTTCCACTCTAAGCCTAAAAGAGGAAGAGAATGGAATAAGGAATAGTTATTAGATCAAGAGAGCTGTAACTAAAGAAGAGGGACACAGCAACTGAGCACAATTACTGACAACCTGATGCCCAGGAAAGAGGAAGATGTTAAAGTAAATACTCCTACCTCTTGGTCCTCCTGTCAGTGCCTTCCATTGGCTGAACCCAATCAGAAGTCAGGGGACAAGGCTGACTAGTTAATGCAGTCCTTAAAAATCAGCCTCCTGGGGCCCAGAGCAGAGTATACAAAGGTGGAGAATGCATGTGGAGAAGCATATGATGACTAACAGCATAGCACAACCTAAGTATTAGTTTTCAAGAACAACTGAATGAAATTAGAAAAAGAAAGAAATTTTACTTAGAGACTTTAACAAAAACTTAGGCATGTTTGGTAGATAAGTGATATAGTCTTTGAAGCTGCTATGCACTTCTTCCATCTAAATATATGTGTCTTTATGAGTACATAATCCTAGCATACAAAAAGTTTCAACTATCTCCACAGCCAAGTATTAAACCAGATCTTGACAAATCACAATGCTTTCATAAAAAATGCCTAGAGAACTTCCAAAAAAAAAAAATACTATAGTCTACACACTATTTTTTCTCTTTCAAAGCAGCTTATTTAAGCTTAGAAACCTGACCAACCACTTTGTACAAATAATAAATATATGCTTAAAAATAAACAACAAACCCAAGTTTGGAAACTACTACTTTCATTTTTAAGCTACTTGATATCCAAGATATTTTCAGAAACCACAATATAAAAGAAAGTACTAATAACAAACTATTACATACTTTCTACTATTCCTTCCTTTTTGTTCCTTCCTCCCAGTCATTCTTATTTTCATTGAAAATCTAGGCTCACCCAAAAACGTAGTATCTTGTCTTTCATTAGCTCTAACACAATCGAGCTTCTTTTTACTAGTCATATAAGTAAGCTGGAACTCAATACATTAACTATTTTTATCTCCTTTGACCAAATTACCTCTTTATTCCACACATTTAGCTTCTTTTAAATCTCAGCCTAAAGCCCCTCTGCTCATATACTTCTACTACTAAGCACTACTGCTAAAACCAAAACCTTGCAGTTATTTTTTTAGTTATAAACATCTGTGTTCAATCTACACTAAGACTACTTCTTTGAAAGTAGCTAACACTCTCTCTTGTTCTCTGTAACAGGTACTTCTTTTTTTTTTTATCACCCCATGAAAAGAATATGAATTAACTCTTAAAGACCTAAAAACTTTCTTTTTTCTTTTTTTTAATTATTTATTATTATTATTTTTTTTATCAGTTACATTTTATTAACTCTGTATCCCAGCCGTGTCCCAATCCCTCATTCCCTCATTCCCTCCCAGTCCCTCCCTCCCTCCCTCATCTCCACCGTGCCCCTTTCCAAGTCCACTGATAGGGGGGACCTCCTCCCCATTCATCTGATCCTGTTTTATCAGGTATCTTCAGGACTGGCTGCAAAGCCCTCCTCTGTGGCCTAACAGGACTGTTCCTCCCTTCGGGGGTGGGGAGACCAAAGAGCCAGTCATTGAGTTCCTGTTAGAAATAGTCCTTGTTCCCCTCGCTTTGGGAAACCAATTGGTTACTGAGCTACCACAGGCTACATCTGAGTGGAGGTTCTAGGTTATATCTATACATGGTCCTTGGTTGAATGTCAGTCTCAGAAAAGACCCTGTGCCCAGATATATTTGGTCCTTGTGGAGCTCCTATCCTTTCCCCATCAGACTAACTCCCCTTCTTTCTTATGATTCCCTGTACTCTGCCAAAGGTTTGGTCATGAGTCTTTGCTTTGAAAACACTGCTAGTTAGCGTCTTTCAGATGCGCTCAGTAGACTCCTGTCATACGTTCAATGCACATCCCATCTGTCTTTCTAAACGAGGATTGATCATCTTACCCCATGTCCGCTCAATTGATTATCTTTTTTAGGTGTATAGATTTCTGTAATAGGTACTTCTAATGCCACCATTATGAAAAGTTTTACCCTATCACCTACTACAACTTAGGAAGGTAGTTCTCAAGATAGCCATTAAAAAAACTATCTGAATTTAGGAATGTCTCAATAAAAACTGTTTCTCTGATCCCAAACCAATCATTGTACAGGTTTTCAATATTTGTATTTTATGAATTCTGTGCATTTCTTTAGCATAAAATCATGTTCAAGTCTGATTTAAAACAGCCACTCCTAAGAATCCAACTTTTTGATGGATTTCTTTTTCTATGTTACCAAAGACATACGTGTTAGAATGGCTAGAGTCCTGGTAATGTGAAATTACTAATTTCTGATAGTGATCAATAACTCTTGTTGATCAGTTGGCTTTGAAGCTTTTCTTATAAGCTTCTTTTATTACAGCATAATGCTAATGAATATACTATATACTATCTTTGGTGATTATTGCTTTCTGACATATTTTTTTATTAAATTTTAATTTTTTATATTACAGTTTATTCATTTTGTATCCCAGCTGTAGCCCCCTCCACCATTCCCTCCCTGGTGAATAAAAAAAAATATGTCCCACAAAATGTAGATTCCTGATTGCCTAGATACAAGCTAAAGGAGGAAAGGAGTGACTGCTAATGGCACAGTGTTTAAGGAGAGAGAGCCAAAAGGGTCTGATACCGAATGTATGGATAACATTAAAACATTATACATTTTAACTGCCTTCATTTTAAGATATGTATATTATATCTCAATATGGGGTGTTTTGGGCCTTTTAGTTTTGTTTTTTAATAGATATATATTTTAATGGATGCATTTGCTTTGTTGAAGTAAACAATATTTTAATTACTGGCATGATTTATTTTTTTCTTTATTAATTACACTTTATTCACTTTGTATCACCCCTGTGGTTCTCCCCCTTCTCCTGTCCCAATCCCTCCCTTCCTCCGCCCTCTGCATGCATGCCCCTCCCCAAGTCCACTGATAGGGGAGGACTTCTTTTCCTTCCTTCTGATCCTAGTCAATTAGGTCTCATCAGGAGTGGCTGCCTTGTCTTCCTTCTGTGGCCTGGTAATGCTGCTTCCCCCTCAGGGGGAGGGAATTAAAGAGCAGACCAATCAGTTCATGTCAGAGACAGTCCCTGTTCCTATTACAATGGAACCCACGTGGATACTGAACTGCCATGGGCTACATCTGTGCAGGGGTCTTAGGTTATCTCCATGCATAGTCCTTGGTTGGAATAGCAGTTTCAGGAAAGACCCCTGTGCTCAGATTTTATGGTTCTGTTGCTCTCCTTGTAGAGTTCCTGTCCTCTCCAGATCTTACTGTTTCCCACTTCTTTCCTAAGATTCCCTGCACTCTGCCCAAAGGTTGCCCATAAGTCTCAGCATCTACATTGATAGTCTGCAGGGCAGAGCTTTTCAGAGGTCCTCTGTGTCAGGCTCCTGACTTGTTCCCTCTTTTCTCCTTCTTCTGATGTCCAGTCTCTTTGCCTTTCTGGATAGGAATTGAGCATTTTAACAAGAGTCCTCCCTCTTGATTAGTTTCTTTAGGTGTACAGATTTTAGCAGGTTTATCCTATATTATATGTCTATATGAGTGAGTATATACCGTGTGCATCTTTCTGCTTCTGGGATAGCTCACTCAGGATGATCTTTTCCAGATCCCACCATTTACCTGCAAATTTCATGATTTCCTTGTTTTTTTATTGCTGAGTAATATTCCATTGTGTAGATATACCACAATTTGTGCATTCAATCTTCCACTGAGGGGCATCCGGGCTGTTTCCAGCTTCTGGTTATTACAAATAAAGCTGCTACAAACATGGTTGAGCAAATGTCCTTATTGTGTACTTGAGAATCTTTTGGATATATGCCTAGGAGTGGTATAGCTGGATCTTGAGGAAGCGCTATTCCTAGTTGTCTGAGAAAGTGCCAGATTGCTTTTCAGAGTGGTTGTACAAGTTTACATTCCCATCAGCAGTGGAGGAGGGTTCCCCTTTTACTACAATCTCTCCAGCATGTGTTGTCTCTTGAGTTTTTGATCTTAGCAATTCTGATGGGTGTAAGGTGAAATCTTAGGGTCGTTTTGATTTGCATTTCCCTGATGGCTAATGAGATTGAGCATTTCTTTAAGTGTTTCTCTGCCATTCGATATTCCTCTGCAGAGAATTCTGTTTAGCTCTGTACCCCATTTTTTAATTGGATTACTTGATCTGTTGCTATTTAACTTCTTTAGTTCTTTATATATACTGGATATTAGCCCTCTGTCAGATATAGGGTTGGTGAAGATCCTTTCCCAATCTGTAGGCTGTCGTTTTGTTCTGAGGACAGTGTCCTTTGCTTTACAGAAGCTTTTCAGTTTCATGAGGTCCCATTTATTGATTGTTGCTCCTAGAGCTTGTGCTGTTGGTGTTCTGTTCAGGAAGTTGTCTCCTATGCCAATGAGTTCAAGGGTATTCCCCACTTTTTCTTCTAAGCAGTTTAGTGTGTCTGGTTTTATGTTGAGGTCTTTGATCCAGTTGGACTTTAGTTTTGTGCAGGGTGATAAGTATGGATCTATTTGCATTTTTCTACATGTAGACTTCCAGTTAGACCAGCACCATTTGTTGAAGATGCTGTCTTTTTTCTATTGAATGGATTTGGCATCTTTGTCAAAAATCAGGTGTCCATAAGTGTGTGGATTTATTTCTGGGTCTTCGATTCGATTCCATTGATCCACCAGTCTGTTTCTATGCCAGTACCATGAAGTATTTAGTATTGTTGCTCTATAGTACAGCTTAAGATCAGGGATGGAGATACCTCCTGAAGATCTTTTACTGTAGAGAACTGTTTTAGCAATTCTGGGTTTCTTGTTGTTCCATATGAAGGTGAGAATTGTTCTTTCAAGGTCTGTAAAGAATTGTGTTGGTAATTTGATGGGAATTGCACTGAATCTGTAGATTGCTTTTGGTAAGATGGCCATTTTTACTATATTAATTCTGCCAAGCCATGAGCATGGGAGATCTTTCCATCTTCTGATATCTTCTTCTAATTCTTTCTTCAGAGACTGGAAATTTTTTTCATACAATTCTTTGACTTGCTTGGTTAGGTTCACACCAAGGTACTTCATGTCCTTTGTGGCTATTGTGAAGGGTGTTTTTTCCCTAATTTCTTTCTCGGCCCTTTTGTCCTTTGTATACAGGAAGGCTACTGATTTTTTTGAGTTAATTTTGTATCCAGCCACTTTGCTGAAGTTGTTAATCAGCTGGCATAATTTATAAATAACCAATTGCAAATTAAATATTTTACTGGTCATGTTAAAAAAAATGCCCCTCCCCTTGAAATATTCAAACCTAACCAACTAGTCCTTTCATTCACACCTCATTCTACTGTACCATGGCGACTGCCTGCACATACTCCCCTGAACCATTCTCCCCAATGGTCATTATTTTTCAGTTTTTATTTTACTCAAGCTCTCTATCATCTAGTCAGTTTTTTTTCCCCCAAGACCACAATTAAGACTTTTTGAGATAAAAAAAAAGTAGAGGGAATATCCATTCATATAATCAAATTCATTCAGATATCTACTAAACAATAAAGATTCTGCAATGAACATAATGATAGCTTGTATAGATGGAATTGAAGGTATAAATATCAAAGATGACTGATGTATTCAGGTTGAAACAATGGCTACAACAACAACAACAACAAAAATCTACATAAAAATTGAAAGTCAGAAAGAAAAACAAAGAGGTTTAGGTTAAAAATAGTTAACGTTTTGAGGTAGCAGTTGTATAACTAACTAGAAAAGTTCTGCCAGGCAGTCGTGAGGCACACCTTTAATTTCAAACCTCAGGAGGCAGAGACAGGTGGATCTCTGAGTTCGAGGCCAGCCTGGTCCATAGAGTGAGCTCCAGGACAGCCAGGGATACAGAGAAACCCTGTCTCTAAAAAACAACAAAAGAAAAAAAAAAAAAAAAAGGGAGGGGGGAAGAAGAAGGTAGAGGAAGAGGAGGAGTGAGAGGAGGAGGAGGAGGAGATGTAGTTGTTGTTATATGGACAGAAATAGACTTTTTTAAAGGATGGGGGGAGGCTTAAAATACTGACCTGGGAATCTTTTGGTAAGTACAGCTATGGGAAATAAGTAATGTATCTAGAGGAATAAATACAGAAATAGAAGCTCTAAAGGTGTAATTGCAGGAATTATCTACAGATACCAGGAAAACCCAGCAATAAACAAACAAATAAAATAAAACTAAAAACATGAGTAAAGGAGTAACTTAAAAATGCAAAAGCAGAGACCAAAAGTTTAATTACTAAGTGTCTTAAACTCTTTAATTTTCTAAACAGACTGAGAAAGAACAAAATAAAAGCCAAGAACAGAGAAAGAAGGCATGCGTCATTAGTTAAAAGTCAAGAAAACTTCACTAGAAACTAAGAGCAAAGGCCCTTACAAGTTAAACATTTCTATGCCTTGGACATTTTCTGAAACAGCAGTAGATAAATAAACATACTGCCCAGAAATAAAGACAAACTGCTGCAAGTTTTTAAAACTACACATTTTGCTTAGAATGAATCTATATCTTGGCTTGTTTACTTCTGCTTAGAGATATCGTTTACCACACAGAATAACTCAAGAGGTCTCAGTGCAGGCAGAACACAAATAAGCTTATTACTAAGTGAGTTACGAACTCATTGTCCAAATATGTTTGTGTTATCTAAAAGACACTTGGATAGTAATGAGTTACAAAGGAGGCAGGTAGATACCTTAGCTTCCTGGCCCTGGCTCTTCTCTTTATCTATCAAGCTATATCTACATCTAATCTACATCTGTATCTATAAGGCTTTGAAATTATAAACTCAGGAAACTGTCAGGAAAACTCATCACGTTTTGCCTTTGCCAACCTGAAGTAACAAGTCCTAACAAAGATGTAAGAACCTAGCAAAATCTACAAACAAAATTGAAATTAGGAAGACTTGGCAATTGAATATAGTGGTATCTAGAGAAAAACACCTAGTACTCCAACTGCCCCCCACCTTCCATTTCACAAGCAGGTACAATACCATTCCTCTTCTCTACAAACCAGTAATTTGAAGTTTTCTCACATGACTGACTCATTATTTACTAATATAGACAGTGGCGGTTTTAGAGATGGGGGTGGTATTTCTTGTGCCAATGAACCAAAACATGGGTTTTTACAAACGTTGAATCTATCAAGTTATCTATCAAGGCAAACTTCCTATAAAAAATCTGAGAAAAGTAACTTCAGGAAGAAAAAAAAAAAAACTTGTCTTAGCAGAGGACCCATTTACCAGGTATCAGAGAATTTTAGGGGCTGAAGAGGTGGGCTCATTTAGTAAAAAGCACTTGCTTTGCAAACATGAGGGCCTATGTTTGGCCATGAAAGCCCAGGTGAGAAATCTGTATCTGTAATCCCAGCGTTATGGAGACAGGAAGATCCCTCGGGCTTGTTGGCTGCTAGTCTAGGCCTGCCTCAAAAGAGGTAGACAATGTTTCTGGGGATGATACCTGGCCTCCATATACATGTGAGCAGGGTGCACATGCGTGCACATTCATCCATTCATTTGTTCTTTCCTTCTTTCTTTCTCTCACACACACATTCACATACACGATTAAAAAAAAAAGAAAATTTAAAGTCATAAAAACAAAGAAATACATCAACAAATGTATAAAGATCAGCAACAGAGTGGAGAGTTCAAAATATACCAGGGATGTTATCATAAGGATAGTATTTCAAAACAATGGAGAAAAGTGATTTTGCAACAGTTGGCTGGCTGCACATAAGAATAACAAAAAAGCTGAAATTCAACTTCATTTCTTTTATTTTATTTTCTTCATTAATTACACTTTACTAACTTTGTATCCCCCCTGTGGTTCCCTCCCTCCTCCCATCCCAACCCCTCCCTTCCTCCACCCTCTGTATGCATACCCCTCCTCAAGTCCACTGATCCCCAAGTCCTTCTTTCTGATCCTAGTCAATTAGGTCTCATCAGGAGTGGCTGCCTTGTCTTCCTTCTGTGGCCTGGTAATGCTGCTTCCCCCTCAGGGGGAGGGAATTAAAGAGCAGACCAATCAGTTCACGTCAGAGACAGTCCCTGTTCCTATTACAATGGAACCCACGTGGATACTGAACTGCCATGGGCTACATCTGTGCAGGGGTCTTAGGTTATCTCCATGCATAGTCCTTGGTTGGAATAGCAGTTTCAGGAAAGACCCCTGTGCTCAGATTTTATGGTTCTGTTGCTCTCCTTGTAGAGTTCCTGTCCTCTCCAGATCTTACTGTTTCCCACTTCTTTCCTAAGATTCCCTGCACTCTGCCCAAAGGTTGCCCATAAGTCTCAGCATCTACATTGATAGTCTGCAGGGCAGAGCTTTTCAGAGGTCCTCTGTGTCAGGCTCCTGACTTGTTCCCTCTTTTCTCCTTCTTCTGATGTCCAGCCTCTTTGCCTTTCTGGACAGGAATTGAGCATTTTAGCAAGAGTCCTCCCTCTTGATTAGTTTCTTTAGGTGTACAGATTTGAGAGGTTGTGGAGAAAGGGGAACCCTCCTCCACTGCTGGTGGGAATGTAAACTTGTACAACCACTCTGGAAAGCAATCTGGTGCTTTCTCAGACAACTAGGAATAGTGCTTCCTCAAGATCCAGCTATACCAATCCTAGGCACATAGCCAAAAGATTCTCAAGTACACAATAAGGACATTTGCTCAACCATGTTTGTAGCAGCCTTATTTGTAATAGCCAGAAGCTGGAATCAACTTCATTTCTTGACCAACAACTTCTTGATAGATCCATTCTTTTTTTTTTTTTAATGCCTTTATTCAGCATTAGTTAAATGCTTATAGGTAGTGTGGCTAGGTACTGGTACAACTGCCCTACTAAAGATATACAAAATCAAAGTAAGCAAATATATACATAAGTTCTAAGTTATATATACTTTTTCTCTGAGGAAATGACAAGGCTGAGCCAACCATGCAAAACTAAACCAAAATAACAAAACCATTTAGGAATATGTGTTCAAAATAAAAGATCAAGAGTAAAGATGATGAGGTGAGAAATGGTTTAGAGGGTGGAGAAATGGCTCGCTGTCAAACATAATGACCCAAGTTTGATCCCCAGAACCCATGTGGTGGAAAGACAGAACCTACTCTCCCAGCTTGTCCTCTGAACTCCATTCTAGAACCACAGAACACACACACACCCAAACACCAAATAAATAAACAGAAAGGAGAAATGGGTTGGTGCCTAGGTGGTTTGGCCGATACGTAGGAAGAACAGAGCTAAATTCTTTAATATACCCAAAATGCCAGTGAAGCACTTATCCGTAAGATTACTTCCTGACTTCTCTTAACATATATTTATAAATGGCTGATGGACAGAAAATGAACTCAAAGGAAAAAGCAGAAATTAGGAAACTACAAGTAAGAAATTGTAATGGCTTGAACTTAAGCATCAACATTAGAAATACACAAGCTCAGAATTGACATTTTTAGTAAGGGAAATATATGAAGTGGAAGAAACCTGAAAAACACAAGTTTTTTTGGCCAGTGCTAGATAGTATTAGCAATGGTAAAACTATTACCACTACCATAACAAAACAAGCCACAAACACAGGTTTGAACATGCCTGAAATGGTTATTAGATACCAACTAGATAAAGGAAACAACTGTGGTCTCAAAACTGTAAGAGAGCTGTATTGCAGGTGAAAGAAGATTCTATCTATCTATCTATCCATCCATCTGTCCGTCCGTCCATCCATCCATCCACACCCACCCACCCATCTAAAGCATGCATATGTATGCAACATACGTATGCCTGCAAGGGCCATATCTGTGTGTAGGTTATGTGGAGGGCAGAAGTTGACACCTGGTAGAGTTCTCAATTGCCTTTATTTTCTAAGACAAGATCTCTCAGTGAACCCGGAGTTCACTCACTGACTAGCTAGACTGGTTGGTCTGTTGAGCTCTCCACATCGTCCCATCCCTGCTTCCCAGTACTGGGATTACAGAAATGCACTGCCATACCCAGTTTTTACGTGGATGCCGAGGTTCTTAGTTTATACAGCAAGCACTTTACTCCCTAAACCAACTTCTTAATTTAGGCGACTTCTTGGAAAAAATTTACTTCCTTCTTATACCATTTAGCTACCAGATATACACACCAATTCTTAATTTAATCAACAGCACTGCAAACATTAATCAGTGGATTGCTAATCAGCTAACATACATTAGATGCATTACCTTTCTTTAGATTTCCATAATAGTTACTTCATGTGTTTTACTGTTGATATGGTTTCTTGACACAGGGTCTCACTGTGTAGCTCTAGCTCTCCTGGAACTCACTATGTAGACCAGGCTGCCCTCAAACTCAGAGATCCACCTCCCTTGTCCTCCCGGGGGCTAGGATTAAAAGCATGTGCCACCATGCCTGGCCTACGTTACTATTACTTTTTTTTAAACAATATTACAAATACTATCAATCCTACAACCCTAGATCTCTAATTAGCCCCTATTCCTTGAAATTCCTTATAATAATTTCCTCCCCAGTTTTTCTCTTAAAAAGACTGCTTTTTCTCAATCCCTACACATCTTTTGGCAACACAGCAGTGTTTACATACTGGCTCTTAAGCCAAACCACCTGCATTCATATCCAGCTCCTGTCACTAATTAGTCTGAGCAAACTAATCTTTTTTGTTTTGGTTTGTTTTGTTTACGAATCAGAGTTTCTCTGTGTAGTCTCGGCTGTCCTGGACTCACTTTGTAGACCAGGTTGGCCTCACAGTGATCCACCTACCTCTGTAACCCACCTGAATTACAGGCATGCATCACTTTCAACCAGTCAAACTAATGCTGCTATTCAGCTCACTTTCTCGTTTTATTCAGTCTAGACTCTACCTAACATTAACCATATATTGCTTTTTCTTTTTTTGGGGGGGAGGGTTAGCTACTCACAAGCTCATGCTGGTGTGAGATCCTTGAGATCTTCCTGCTATACTGCTGGTACCACAGTAATGACCAACACCCCCGGCTCATACTACCATTTATTGTATACATGCTCATCTGTCTTCCCTCCCACCCTCTCCTTCTGTAGTATGGACAGCTGAACCTACCAGCACCTTCTACAACGTAGGCAAATTCAGTATCACTCCCCACTACCCTCTTCAGCAGGGTCTGAGGGTCATTAAACTGCCCCCAGCTGACCTAACTTCAAACGTGAATTTTATCAGGTTTCTAAAAACTGTATCCATTCTTTGAGGAACAGAGTATGGAGCTTCTTTCCAACCCAAGTAATTACTGAATTCCTCTGTTCTTAAGGAACTACTTACTTTCTAACTGCAAATGAATATTCACACAGTTACACAGCAGCAAACCAAGCACAAAGTCTCTGTGCTCAGTCAGAGTTTATATTCTTCGAGGAGAAATATATTATATATAATATAAACTGAATGACATTATGTAGTAGGTTGTGAAACAAAAACCTATTAAGAACAAAGCACATTAAAGGTGATAATGACCCAGAAAAGGGAAATTATTTAAGAAATAATGGTTAGGAAGTCTTAGATAAGGTAGCATCAAAGAAGAAAATAAGGGGAGTCAAGAATGAATGTATTTGTAGTATATTTTAAGTACAAATCTTCAAAGCCTGTTGCTTTCTGTGTGAAACGAAGTGGACTCTTCCTTTTTAGGACAAACCTGAGAAAATACTCTGATCTGTCTCTTTAGGAATTGCTTACTCAGTAGCTGTTTTCTAGTTCTCTGGATCTCACCTGCCTCTTTGGTCAAGCACTAGCATCAAAAGTATGCTCCTCCGAGTCGGGTATAGTATTTTGTTTCAGCTTTTCTTCAAGGCTCATAGAGCCTAGCAGGCTTTGAATAGCTTATTTTCTTGACCTTCCAGACACTGGAATTATTAAGCATGAGCAATCAGGCCTACCTGAAAAAGCAATTTTAAAAACAAAAATATGAGCCAGTAAGATTGCTTGGCAGGTAAGTCTGATGAACTGAGTTTGATCCCTAGGACATACATGATGAAAAAAGAAATCTGACTTCCTCAAATTGTTCTCTAACCTATACAAGCATGCTGTTGTGTATGTGTGCACAAATAACACATAATCATACAAATAAATAAATACAATAATAAAAATAAAAATGAAAACTAAAGTATGAACTACCTCCTGGGAAAATACGATTCTGCCCGAGTGCACATTCTGTGGAAAAGGTTTCTTGATATGCAGGCCAGTGATTCAGGCAGGTGTCTTTCCCCATCGCTCTCTATCTTACTATTCTGAAAAGGTTCACTTACATTTGTATATGTATACAGTGTTTTACTTGCATGTATATATATGTGCACAATATGTGCAAACCTCGTGCCTATGAAGGTCATAACATGACACTTAGCTTCTGGAACTAGAGTCACGGATGGTTGTGGAACTGCTGTGTGGGTGGCATCAAACCCGGGTCCTCTGCAACAGCAACAAGTGCTCCTAACCACCAAGCCATCTCTCCAATACGCTCTCCCTGAACCCAAGCTAATCACCCTCCACACCGGCTGGCCAGCAGACCCTGGGGACCCGCCTGTCTCTGGACCTTCCCACCTCTCCCCACTGCCACCATATCCAGCTTCCACGAAAGTAAACTCAGGTTTAGATCCTTGTGCTCCCCTGCAGGGTATTTATTGACCTCTTTATCTCTTCAGCCAATTATTTCCTCTTAAAAAATTATTTTTGTTAACATATTAAAATATACAAGGGTGTTTCACTGTGACATTTCCAAACACGAATGTAACACACTTGATCATATTCACCCTCCATCACCTCTTACTCTCCTTTATTCCCACCCTTTCATATGCCCAATAGTCCAATTATTACTTTCATGATACGTCCCCACCATTATACATACAAGAAAAAAAATCATATGGTGACTTGTGTTTGTGAGACTGGCTTGGATTAGAATTTTGTTTTTTAATTGCTAACATGCTAACCTGCAAGTCTTTTTTTTTTTTTGCAAGTCTTTTGTAAACTAAAGCAGTACTTCCTACAAATTAGTATGCTACCATTGCAAAGAAATTTTATCTTTAACAAATTGGATGTATCTGAAGAAGAGGGCTATCCTTTGGGAGAAGATCACACACACACTTCATGTACTAAATCACCAATTCAAACACTTTCTGCATTTTATCTCTTAGCACTGCTTTTCACTTAATACAAAAGACAAACCTCACAATGAACAACATGTATAAGATGAAACAGTTTTATTATCTATATTCACTATTTTTAATCTTTCAGTAGATTTCAATATCACAATGGACAAATGTGAATTCTAAGACACTAACATTTGAAAAGACATAAACAGCATCAGAAGTGTTATTTCTATCTGAAAATACTTTCAGAAGTTTGTACTCAAAAGCTTTACACAGTAAAATGTGAATTCAATCCTTAGTACTAAGTATTCTAAAACCTTAGAACTGCACCTAGAAAACTCGTGGGGTTTATATTTTGGGTAAAATTTTTAAAAATAACAGCTGTAATACATGGCCACTGCAGAAAAAGTAAGAGGACAAATTAAACACCCACAGTTCTAATGTAAAGTTACAAATACTCTTAAGTGTACTATATCAGAGTCCTAATGATTCCTATCAAACACAACTTTTTACCTATATAATTTATTCAAATTTTGTTATTATTAACTTTTAATAAAAATCTTTCAATATAAAAATTTAATATGCTTACTATATAAACTTTAGGAATACACACAGAACATTTTTAAATGGGGCTAAGGATGTGGCTAGCATGCACAAAGCCCTGGGGTTTGATCCCCAGTACTACACAGTGAATTCAAGGTCAGCTTAGGGACAGTGAACTCTGTAGAAAGGTAAAGAAAGAGGTGGGGGATTAATCTAGCAACTTTTTGGTTGGCAATAACCACAACCATTATTTTGTTGATTTCCTTTGTTTCATAGTATATATACTCAATATCCTGAGATCTAAGCATGAATAATTCTAGAACATTTACAAGTATGGAAGATGACACAGCAAAAAGTTTGGGTAGATAATATTACCTACCACTGAGATTTATTAGTCTTTCCAAGCTAAAACAAAACAAATAAACCTCAGGTAATTTAATAAGAATGTTAAAGATCTGTAAAATTACACATGGCTGTGGACAATAAAAAAATTATTATTTGGGTTTTATTTTATTTTTTTATTTATTACAATTTATTCACTTTGTATCCCAGCTGTAGCCCCCTCCCTAGTCTCTTCCCAGTCCTACCTGCTCTCCCTCTTTTCCCCCTATGGTCCTCTCCTATTCCACTGATAGGGGAGGTCCTCCTGCCCTTCTATCTGATCCTAGCCTATCAAGTCTCATCAGGACTGGATGCATTGTCTTCTTCTGTGGTCTGGTAAGGCTGCACTCCCCAAGGGGAGGTGACCAAAGAGCAGCTGGCCACTGGGTCCATGTCAGAGACAGCCCCTGCTCCTGCTCCTCTTATTAGGGCACCCACTTGGAGACTGAGCGGCCATGAGCTACATCTGTGCAGGAGTTCTAGGTTATCTCCATGCATGGTCCTTGGTTGGAGTATCAGTCTCAGAAAAGACCCGCAGGCCCAGATCTTTTGGTTCTATCAGTCTCCTTGTGGAGCTCCTGTCCCCTCCAGTTCTATCTCCCCCTTCTTTCATAAGATTCCCTGAACTCTGCCCAAAGTCTGGCTATGAGTCTCAGCATCTGCTTCACTACCCTGCCGGGTAGAATCTTTCAGAGGTCCTCTGTGGCAGGCTCCTCTCTTGTTCCCTGTTTTCTCCCTCTTCCGATGTCTACCCCATTTGCCTTTTGAATGAGGATTGAGTATCTTCCCTAGGGTCCTCCTTCTTGCTTAGCTTCTTTAGGTGTAAGATTTTGGCATATTTATCCTATATTTTATGTCTAATATCCAATTTTAAGTGAATATATACCATATGTGTCTTTTTGCTTCTGGGTTGCCTCATTTAGGATGATCTTTTCTAGTTCCCTCCATTTGCCTCCAAATTTCATGATTTCCTTGTTTTAAATTGCTAGCAGTATTCCAAAAGGGCTGAGAAAGAATACCTTTTGCCAATAGCCACAAATAACCTTGGTGTGACTCTAACCAAGCAAGTGAAAGACCTGTCTGAAAAAACAAAAACAAAAACAAAAAACTTCAAGTCTCTAAAGAAAGAAACTGAAGAAGATATCAGAAAATGGAAAGATATCCTGTGCTCATGGATCAGTAGGATTAACATAGTGAAAATGGCCATCCTGCTAAAAGCAATCTACAGATTCAATGGCAATTTTCATCAAAATGCCAACACAATTCTTTACAGAACTTGAAAGAACAATTCTCAATTTCATATGGAAAAAAACAAAAAACCCAAAATAGCTAAAACAATTCTGTACAATAGATCATCTGGAGGTATCTCCATCCCTGATCTCAAGCTGTACTATAGAGCAACAGAAATAAAAAGGCATGTTACTGGCATAAAAACAGAATGGTGGATCAATGGAATCAAATCGAAGACCCAGAAATAAATCCACCTACAGAAACTTGATTTTTGACAAAGAAGCCAAAACCATACAATGGAAAAAAGATAGCATCTTCAACAAATGGCGCTGGTCTAACTGGATGTCTACATATAGAAAAATGCAAATAGATCCATGTTTATCTCCCTGAACAAAGCTAAAGTCCAAGTGGATCAAAGACCTCAACATAAAACCAGACACACTAAACCTGTTAGAAGAAATAGTGGGGAAGAGCCTTGACCTCATTGGCACAGGAGACAACTTCCTGAACAGAACACCAACAGCACAGGCTCCAAGATCAACAATCAATAAATGGGACCTCATGAAACTGGAAAGCTTCTGTAAAGCAAAGGACATCAAAACAAAATGACAGCCTGCAGACTGGGAAAGGATCTACACCAACCCTGTATCTGACAGAGGGCTAAAATCCAGAACATATGAAGAATTCAAGAAGTTAAACACCCACAAATCAAATAATTCAATCATTTGTTTTGAGTAATTCTAATTTTAAGAAAATAGCCTAAAAATGATCTGCTATACAAAAGCTAAAATAGAAGCATCAACTGAAATAAACTTCTTGAAGTTGTTTTTCTAAGGTATTTGGCCATAGTACTGGAACTAACAACCACACTGACAGGCATAAAAGTAAAAACACATTACTCTACTGAGGCATTTTTATAGTAAGAAATCTATAACATTCTCAAATATTTTCCAGTGGACAGAAACTTTAGATAAAGTACTGAAAATAACTTTTATTGGTGCCATAATATACTCTTTCTAGCCTTACTAGCTGCCTTCTATTAAGCTGTCCAATTTTTAATATATCATATACACATTTTAACCACAATCTTCCATAATCTTTTTTTCTGACAAAAACCTGTTGAAGACCATCAATGCTCATATAAAGTTCTGCCTTGGTACCCTTGTCCAATACTGTAATTTACTATCTCCAGATCTTTGTGTTTGTCTTCACCAATCAACCTTGAAGGAACAAAATGTTTACCAACATATGTAGAGGATTTTATGCACTATCTAGTATAGAACTGCTTAAATATTAATTCAATGAGATCAAATTTATTTAGCTCAAAACTACAATGTCTTAAATATGAAATAGTAAGATATTTTAAACGTCACCCTTGTCCCCACACCACTAGTTACACCACCTCTCTACATACCTGCTAAATACTCTAGAACACAGCTCATCAGTTTCCCTAAAATATGCTCCCATGGAACACTTAGAGTACTTGACTTACAAGCTAAGCCAAAATTTCCAATCAACCCCACCAAATAATTACTTTTCTCAATTTGAAGTAGAAAAACAGTTAAGTTTTAGGTAAACTCGTAGATGAGGAGCTTCCTTCCATACTGTTCAAAGCCTTTTGAACCCGTTTAGAAAAAACAAAGCAAGTGAGATATAAGTACACCAAAACAGGATGCTGTGAAAACAGCATCATGCCACCTAAGTAGTGTTCTGTCAATGGAGCTATTTTGAGAATCACAGAATGTTTTACTTTTCAGCACACCTGTGTATCTGTTTCTTCCTACCTGCTTTTAAATCTATTGGAAATAGGAAGTGCTCCCAAGACCTACAAGTGATCACAAAAGAAGTGATCAATAAATGTCTTACTGTGTTCTTCTATTTTCATCCCACATTTAAACATTTCTAGGGTCTTTTCTAAATAAAAGTCTTCTAAAACAAATGGCAATTATAACTAAAATTACATGCAATATCAAACTCTTAATATTCTATAGTTCTGAACAAGAGGCGAGTCCAGATTTTATTACTAAAAGCTAAAAGTCTCCAATGTTTAAATATTAATATAAAAAAAGAATTCTATACTTTGGTTTCTCTTGAGCGGCTATAAATCTTTCACCTTTTTCATAAAAAAGAATAACAGAATTTGGTGGGAGAGGTTAGACTACTGAGAACAAAGCCTCTTAACCAATTTGAGTTTTGCTTATTTGAGTATACGAGAAGAAAACCTTGAATTTAACTTAGGAGAGGATTAAAATCAGTCTACAGAATTCATTTTGATTCAGTTACTACTTGCACTTACATATCTCTATTTTAAAGGGTCGCATATTTAGGAAAGTCAAGAACCGGTGTTTTAAGAGTTACTTTAGACCATACCTATATAATTTTAGTATCAACTTAACTGAGAAAGAATAATTTAATAAGATA
The DNA here is from genome assembly GCF_030254825.1 of Meriones unguiculatus. NCBI lineage: Eukaryota > Metazoa > Chordata > Mammalia > Rodentia > Muridae > Meriones > Meriones unguiculatus. Next base: position 46,147,847 of record NC_083349.1, read on the forward strand.
TTTAAGATTATATTCGTCAAAATATCTAAAATGTTCAAATGCAAAAACCTTAATTCACTTCCATTAGCATCACAGATGTTGGATATTTTGTAACATCAGCCTTTTAAAACTAGAAAAAGCTGTCATGGGTTACATGTAAATATTCTTTCTTTTCTTTCTTTTTTTAATGCTCTACTGATTTTTATTATACGTACATTGGTGTTTTGTCAGTGTGACAATGTCTGAGCCCATGAAACTGAGTTATAGACAGATGTAAGTTGCCATGTAGGTGCTGGAAATTGAACCCAAGTCCTCTGGAAGAGTAGTTAGTACTCTTAACCACTGTGCCATCTCTCAGCCCCATGAAAATATTTTTAAAACTTTCAAAACTCCATTGACCAACTTTGAAAGAATCTTAATATTTGTCATTTTTCTAAATCCTTAAGATTTATTTTTATTTGTGTTCGTGTGTGTGTGTGTGTGTGTGTGTGTAGGCTAAAAGAGCCCACTGGATCACCTGGAGCTGGAGCAACAAGTGGCTGAGTCGTCTGACATAGGGACTAGGTTGTGAACTCAGGTCCTCTGAAAGCAAGCAGCAAGTGCTCTCAACTGCTAAACCAGCTCTCAGTCCGTTTTCCTAACTCCTTTACACATCTATTCTTCCAATCCTTTCCATTACGTAACTTTATTCCTATTTCTACTTTTTTAAGACAGGCTCTCACTAAATAGCTCCAGCTGACGCGCATTCGCGCGCATTCGCGCGCACACACGCGCACACACGCGCACACACACGCACAGACACGCACACACACGCACACACACGCACACACACACGCACACACACGCACACACACGCACACACACGCACACACACGCACGCACGCACACACACACACACACACACACACACACGCAGAGCTGGAGTAACATTTTTGTACACTGTGTAAAGGGTTTTTTTTTTTTTTTTGTATTATTTAAATGTTGATTTCTATACCAGCAGAGAGCTGTGTACTTCTGGTATTGTTCTTACAGCTCATCTGACCTGCCTCAGTATTTTGTAAACATATGCCTCCCTCACCTTTTGACTGATTTAATAAAGCGCTCCTGGCCAATAGCTGAAGCAAGAAGGGAAGGTGGACTTCCAGGCAGAGATAAGGACTGTGAGAGAAGAACTGAGAGGAAATTTGTCAGCAGGACAGGAGGAGGTAGGATGAACCTAGAGAGGTAATGCGACACATGGCAGACATGGACTAGAATAGTCAGATTAATACGAGCTAGCTGGGAGATAGCCTAAGCTATAATAAAAATTAATAAGTTTCTGTGTTATTATTTAGACACTGGCAGGTCCAAGCAAATCTGGCAATAACACACACACACACATGCACACACCAGACTGTTCTCTAACTCTTGAATGCTGGGACTGATGGTGTGGACTGATGGTGTGCCCTACCTCACCAACTTACTCCCTATTACTAATGGAGATGTTTCTCAGTTACCACAAATGAGAAATGATATTACTTCTAAAACTTAACCTCCTTGAGATTAGACATATTGTCTAATAGAGAAAAGAGTATATGAGAATGGAAAGAATGCTGGTTAGTTGTTAACTTGACACAAGATAGTATCATTTTCAAAAGAAGAATCTGAATTTAGAAAATTCTTCCCCTAAACTGGCCTCTTCCCTAATTGACAACTGATGTGGGAGGGTCCACCACACAGATGGAGCAGATGGTCCTGGGTGATTAAAAAGGCAGGCTGTGCAAGCCAGGGGGAGCAAGCCAGTAAGCAGCACTACTCTGACTTCAGTTCCTGCCTCGAGATTCCTGCCCTGTTTTGAGGTCCTTCACCCTGACTTCCCTCAGTGAAGAGTATACTATGGAACTGTAAGATGAAATAAAACCATTCTTCCCCAACCTGATTTTGGTCATGTTTTATCATAGCAATAGAAACCCTAACAAGTCAAGTGGTATAAAGCATAGTTTTAAAATTAATTACTTAAAAAGGTATGTCAAGAGTTTCAAAAACATGGTGTCACTTTAAAAAAAACAACAACAAAAAAACACATCTGTAGCTCCATCTAAAATGCATGCAAACAATTAACCAGGTCTTAGAAACGGAAAGAACAAGACCTGAGCTTTAATCCTGGTTCTGAAAAAAAAATTAATAACATATACAAATTTTGTTTATAGATTTCTATGTTTACTGCTACTATAAATACACAAAGACACAAGTCAAAACAATGGGATATACTCAGGTTCCAATATTTTCTTTCTTTCTTCAGTGGATCATACTACATACTTTTCTGTGGTAACAGACCCCTACTAAAGAATGCAGACTAATTTGCACTTTCTAGAAACTGTTTCATACTTTGCATTCATTGTAGTTTAGCAGTCTGGAATGTCCCTAATCTAACTAACCCTCTGGAAAAAAAAAATCCAAAATCATTATTCAACTCCTTTAAGAATCAGAACAAGTATAAACTCTCTAGCTGCTTAAACTACTTTTTCCCCCTTTCCTTTTCTTCTCTCACCTGCCATCCCTGCTCTTGCCTGTCCCTTAGCTTTAAGCCAATGTCCTCTAATATGTTTTCTAGATATCCATTACAAAATCATATTATTTTAAATGTTTTTGTACTACTTGGGGCAAGGAACTAATGTCTTCATTTCTTTCTTTTTTTCTCTTTTTATTTATTTTTTCCCACTGGGTTTTTCTGAGACAGGATATCTTGCGTTAGCCCCGGTTGGCTTGGAACTGAGAGAGATCTATGTGTGTCTACCTCTCTGAGTGTTGGTATTAAAGGCGTAAGCCACCACACCTGGCTTTGATGTTTTCATTTCAAGAACAACTCCACTAAATATAGAAATATTTTTGCCATCAACTAATCTAAATTAACATTTTCACTGTATGAGAAAAGAATAACCTGTTCTTTTGTGGGACAAAGATTTGTGAGATGTTACAGCATGCTCACAGTACAAGTACCACTAGGCTGTTCTCTAATGACATGACATCTTCTTTACCTAATACCCGTCAACTGCTCAATGAAAAGCCTAACAGTATATGTAGCAGCTAAAAAAAAATTGTTTTACATTTATTTATGGAGAGGGTTATGCAGCCCACAAGTAGAGGTCAGAGGACAAATTTCTGGAGTTAGTTTTCTCTCTTTCTACCACATTAAATCCCCGGGATCAAATTCAAGTTCCCAGGCTTGACAGCAAATGCATTTACTCACTGAATATTCTCGACAGATCCAAATATGCAGCAATTTTAAAGTAATCTTTGCTATTTGAAAATAATACTTAACTTAGTGTCTAAGAAATATACATCAGGAGACAAAACTTAAAGAATATGTAGTACTGGCTTAATTACCAATACACCACATACCACTTTATGATATTCATGAAGTAATCTATTTTCTGAAAATCATAATCACACAAAAAGTCTGTAGAATACTGTTCTAGAACATCTATGTATCGAACTTGTATTCCAAGCAGCTGTATGTTTCACCAAGGTCTGCCCACTCAAAACACTCAGTTATGACTCAGATTTTAAGCTAATATAAAAAAGAACTTTGTTAGTATTCGCAAATACAATCTAACACTTAAAAATGTTTGCATACATCAAATACTAGTACAAAAACACGAGGGACTATTTGAGACCATCATATTACCTTTGCTACTAAAATGCAAGAATTATTTCTTTTGGCCTTATATTAATAAGATATATATATTCATTTAAATTTACAACATTGTAAGTTTAAATTCTAAGTGTAGACACTATTAGCTCACATGAGAATATTTCTGGGCATAAGCCACTGGGAATAATTATATTAGTATAAGTTTTATGCAAAAGAGAAAAGAATAACCTGTTCTTTTGTGGGACAAAGATTTGTTATGTACACAGTAATTTTGAAAATATCTAGTTTAGCTCTATCGATATGCTACTTTCAAAAACTTCCATTAGCTATTCTGTCTCATTCTACATGCCTGTTTCTCCATCTGTAAAACTAGATGGATTACAAGAACTCTACGGTTTCTTCTAGGTTTAAAATCCTGCAACATCAGTTTGGAATATACTTAGTGATTTACAAAATAATGGCATGTGGGAATGGAGAGATGGCTCCAGCGGCGGCGGTTAGGAGCACTTACTGCTGTCTCCCAGGGAAGCAGAGCTGGATTCCTAGCACTCACTTCAGGTGGCCTCCAACCACCTGTAACTTCAGTTGGAGGGGACATGACAAACTCTGGCCTCCTCGGGCAAATGCACTCACAAGCATATTCTCCCACAAACACACCTTAAGTTAAAAATAAATTTTTTAAAAAGCTTTTTAAATTGATGACATGTTAATGGATGGACTGCTTTATAGTATGTACCATATCCACAACAATGCACTGTAAAGATGAGTAACAAATGCAGTAAAAAAAAATATTAAAATAACTTACAAAGCTAATTTGTAAACATTTAACCTATTACCAAATACTTCTACTTCATTGAAGAATGCAAAAACTTCAGTTTGTTTAAAGCAAACTTCAGTTTGCTTTCTAATGAGTTAGGCACTCACTATATTACTCTCGAGTGACACTGTCAATAATAGATTTGAAAATGGTTATGAGCAGCCAAAGAGCAATGAAGAACAGACTTTACATATTTTATACAATACCCAGGTTCATATTTGACTGTGCTTAATAAATACACAGAGTTACATAACCAACAGTATTGATTTTGTTTTTTTTAAAAAAACTCACTTTGTCCTTACAGCAACTTTTTAAAGAAGATATTTTATAGATCCCATTTTATAGACAAGAAAACAAGCCAAAAAAGTCAATCAGCCAAGTTCATCCAGCTAATAGTCAAACTCCTACTCCAGGGTCTAGAGAGATGACTCAACAGTAAACAGCCCTTGATGCCCAATCAAAATGATGCCATTACCACGGAAGAAGCCCCAGTGCCAAGGGAGATGAAGACTGGAGGTTGGCTGGGGCTCACTGGCTTCTAGTCTAAGGAAAGGCAAGCCTCACGTTCAAGGAGGAGCCATGCCTCAAAGTAAAAGGTGGAGAGTGATAGCAGGAAACACACACTTTCTTCTTGCTTCCACTTCATGATCATGCTCACAGACACACACCCCCTCCGCAAGCAAGTCTGAACATATGAAAGCTGTTCTGCTGATGTATTCATTTCTTGTCACTGCAAAAATCCAACTTCCTCAGATGAAACGGTAAAATTTACTAACACTAAATTTCAAATGGCCGGAACTGACAGTATAAGATAAAATTTTTGACCGGCCAACTTTTTACGCGAGCCAAAATTATTTTTCTAAAGGTATTTCGCCCCACGTGCTGTTTTAAACACCATGACTACACGTGGCGGGTACAACTTCCATCCTACAAGAAAACCCTCTCCCCCTGCCTACTTGTGTAGCTCTTCTCGGAGTCTGGGGTTCCCAGGACTGAGCTTCCTCAGCATCGGGGTGCGCTCATCCAGCAAGCCGTGCCCACCCCACCCCACCCCACCCCCGGCGCGCCCACGCCCAGCGCTGCTCCTCCTCCCGCCGTCCAGACATCAACTCCGCACCTATCAGCGCCGCCCCCCGGGCCCTGGCCCAGCCCCTCCTCGGCCACGTGTGCGGGTCTGTTTGTGTCGGTCTGTCAGTCCCGCGGGGGACCCGGCTCGCTTACCGAGAGAGAAGCGCCAACTTCTGCTCCAGCAGCATCTCCAGTTTCTGGCCCTGTTTGGAGATCCAGTGGTCGACGCCGTGCAGGCGGTAGCACGTTTCCAGCATCAGTCTGAAGTCAGCCACGAACTCGGTGATGCCCCGGTACTGGCCGCTGGAGAACTTCTCCTCCATCTTCAACAGGCACATGCCCTGGCCAGGCTGCGGCGGGAGGACGCGGCCGGCCCGGCCCCCGCCGCCGCCGCCGCCGCCGCGCCGCCCTTCGGCCCCCTCGTCTTCCCCGGCGGCAACGCCCCCCAAGGGCTGCAGGAAAGGGGCGGTGAGGCCGCGGTGCTTCTCCTGCAGGAACTCGCCCAGGATGCGGTGGCCCTGCTGCAGCTCGTAGCTCAGCTCCTGCCGCTCACAGCCACCGCCCGCGACCACCGCCGCCGCCGCCGCCTCCTCCTCGTCGTCCAGCGAGGAGGCGCTCCTCCTGCGCACCAGCCCCGAGGCCCGGGCCGCCGCCGCCTCCTCCTCGTCCTCGTCCCCTTCTCCGGTCGCCGGGAGCGGCCGCTCCTCCTCCGCGGCCCGCTCCATCTCCCCCGGCGTCTCCGGCCCGCTCATGCCCCCCGGCAGGCCCAGGCTGGGTCGAGCGGAGGAGCCGCTCCGGGCGCCGGGGTGGGGAACGCGTGAGCGCGGCCCGCTTCGTCAGGGATCCGAGGCGCCGCGCGGGCCCTGCCGCATCGGGCCTCGCCGTCTCCGGTCGCCGGCCGGGACCCGCGCGCGCGGGGGTCTCAGGCTCGCGCCCGCGGGGCGGGGTTACATGGCGCGCGGGGGAGGGGGGGAGAGGAGAGCCTAGGTGCCCTCCTCTCCCCTCCCCCCCGGCGGCGCGCAGCCCGCGCCGGCTTCGCCCTCCGCACCCCGCCCGCCCGCCCGCTCACCGGCCCGGCCGGCGGGGCCTCGGCGCCCCACCCCCTCCCGGGCCGACGGGGCGCTGGGAGGGGGCGAGGGGGAAGAGGGCTCTCCCCCCTCCCGAGTGGGCCGCAGCCCCGGGGCCGCGGCGGCTCCGGCTCCTCCTCTCCCTCACACCCCCTCCCGCCCCTGTCTACCTGCGGGGGACCTGGGCAGGAGGAGGCGGCGCACGGACCGGGCCCGGCGACAACTGTCAGTTAGAAGCCCCGCTGGGCGGGGGAGGGGGCTGAGGGGAGGGGCGGAGAGGGAAGGGGGAGGGCACTCAGCCCCCCCGGCCGGGGAGAGCGGTGTAGGGAGGAAAAGAAAGAAGCGCCGTCGCCATTCCCGGCGCGCATGCGTAGTAGCGCCAGGTGGCCCCGCCCCCCTTCGCCCCGCCCAGCTACGCCAAAGCCAGGACTTGGCTCCTCCACGGGCCCGGGGGCCGAGTGTGTGGCGCGGACTAATGATGTCATCAGTATGCGGGCTTCTGTGAGGGGCGGGATGGAGGGAGCAACAGCGCCTGCGCTGGTGCACACTCGGGAAGGCGAGAGCCTTACTAGTCCTAAATGTTATTAGTTTTCTCAAGGCAGTTACTAGGTAACCTCTGTTAAGGACAAATGAATAACGAGGATGCAATAAATTAAATCCTCTCCGTTGTAAAATATTATCTTTGCGCCCCTCTTGTGACTGCCTTTTTTCTGAAACATAAAACCAGCATTCAGAAAAGTTTAGAAAGGAAGTTTAAGGGCTCCGCCAAAGAAGAGTGGTGGTTTGCAGAACTCTAGATCTTGAAAGCGAATCCTGTTTCCTATTAAAACTTAAAAACCGAAAAGTTCGGGGATTCTTGAGTTCTGCTAAGAATTAAGAGAATTTTACTCTCACTAAAAAGTCTCCACATATTTCTATTCTACGCTGTACAGCTTGTCATTGGTGTGGCTAAAATGTGGCCTCAACGCATTAGTTTACATGTTGCTTAAAATGGAGGAGAATTAATGAACCCCAAATAGAGGTTACCGTTTTCTAATGCACATAATATTCAGACTTAGTACCTTAAAACTTGGAATAAAACATAAAACCAAAGCTATAAAAATTAATTTGAACAAGAGATTTATAACCAAATGCTCAAGCATCGTTTACTTCCGTATAAACAAAGACTTATAAACTGATTCAATTTAATAACTTAAACTCTCTTTGTGGGGGCCTCAGTTGAATACCAGTTGAAGGTAAAATACCAGTTGAAGCAGGCACACGCTTACACACATGCATGTATTCATCTGGCATTCATGGTTTTCTATCAGACACACCTCAGCCTCTGCTTCAACAACTGGCAAGTATGCCTGGCTGGGCTTTCCTTTGTTTCGTTTAATAAAGCCCAAGAATCTAAAGCCAACCGAACACAAGCAAATACCCCCACCCCTTTAGCCATCAGACCTATTTTAGAATTCTCACACAATAGCGTCTGGTTATTGAACCTCGTGCTGATAAGCACTTTATATTCACTATCTCCCTTGATTCTCACAACAATCACATAGATACCTATTAGCCTAATCTTACAGATAAGGAAACTAACACTTAGGAAAATAGTTTACCAAATTTCAAATTTAAAAACTCTTATTTCAAAACTCCAGCACCAAATTACAAACCATTTGCCAGACCTTCACAAGACTGTAGAAATAGACAAAAGCAGATTGATAAAAGATTTAAGACACATAAAAGCAAAGAGCTATAATAAGTAAAAAGAACCTTAAACTCCATTCATTAAGAGGTCAAGATGATAGTATCCTAGTTATGAAAAAAATCAGGTCCTTAAACTTCAAAAAATACTTTATTATATAAGAAATAGTCATTTTGTAGGTAAATTATATATAAGAGAAAAAGTTGCCATTTAAATCTTCAAGGTAGCTATTTATCTATTAGTTTTAAATATACTTGTAACCATACTATATATCAAATTCTGAACTATCTAAAACCCTAGCTTTATATCCCTGTCGGCAGTAGCCTGGATACACCTAGTAGGGAGGAAATTCGAGGTAAAACATTCTAAACTATAACAAAAGAACACAGTAGAGGTACAATCAACAGTAGTAACACTGACAGTTTATTGAGCACTTACTGGATCCGACATATTTGCTCTGTTACATACACAGTACTCACAATAGACTCAGGAAATCACAACAGACATTCTTGTAAGTTTTGAATGAAGTTTTGTTAGGTAGAAACTTTTTCTACCCTACAAAAACCTTTAACATTAAAGACATTCCAATTGATGTAATTAAATTCATAGAGCTGTTTTGTAATACACACACTGATAAATGACTAAAAAGAGTCTTAAAGCTCTTTTCTTTTTAATGTTTATGGATAAAAATTTGTTTTACTGTTTCTATAGAATCTGTTAGAACTGCTTCAAAATAGAAACCTATTTAACCCCCCATTCTGAATGACAGTTCCCCTTAAGGTTGGGTGTGGGGGTAAGGAAGAATATGACATACAGACACAGAGCAATACTCTGCTAAAACATGTAACAATAACTGCCTCCCACAAACAATGACTACTGAGTATTTATTAAGCTGTTATAGTCTGTCAAATGTTTTCAGTGTTAGATTTCTCAGTACTTCGTCACAACCATGAATGTTTCTAGATACATTTCTTAAGAGAGCAATTTGGTTAAGGAGATTTAAAAGTTCTTTTAACTGTCAGCTGGACACCTTGGGAACTGGAATTTAGGCATGCTCCAACCACTTTTCAGGGATACTATATGAAAAGGTTCATTTATATTATGGGGGGGGTAACCTCCTATACCCACTGCAGTACCTTGAGACTTAGTTCTAGCATCTCCTTCCATTACCATAACAAACAGTAGTATTACCAAGGAAGAACAAGTCCGCCACTCTATTCTTCACCCTCAATTCCAGAGATCTTTATCCTGGAAATGCCCCTTTCTTCGTGAGCTCTTTGCATCTGTGATAGTCACAGACATCTTGGCACCAAGTATACCATCTGCCCAACATCAATAGTTCAAACGAACAGTAGCGATTCATACATTTCACACTAAATGGGGGGGGGGGGGTGACAAATAACTCTAAGACAACTGGAAGCACAAGTTACCAAGCACAGCTTAGGAGATGACACATGCCAAATAAGCAGAAGACCTTAACACTGACCCTGGAGAAGCACAGGGAAGAAGTATGAACTACTTAGCAGAGAAGTGCTATCTCTCGTCGGTAATGGGTTCACTCACAACACTTTGAAGTTACTTTTAGGACAGATGAATTATTCAAGTGGTATTAAAGTGCTTCAAGCAAAACTGAGTAATTCCTGCAAAGCTTCCTGCTGTTCGTCATCAAGTTGGGATGTGCATTCCAACCATAATTCTTCCGAAGCCTGGATCTGACGAACAACATTAGCTAGGCGTTTGGCACAGGGGTCTTCGTGACTAATGGTCTCATTAATTTTTCCTTCTGCAATTATACTGATGATTTTGGGAAGATTGGAATTGTTTGGACCAATCACAACTGGATGGTTACTTTCAATTAGGTCACAGAGAAAGTTCAAAGTCTGAATGGCTTCTTCTTTGTCTTCATGCAGCGGAAGCCATGACAGCCAGTGTGGGAGAACCTCATCTACGTTTACACAGTTGGGCTTAAACTTCATAATCTTCCCTATTGCTGAGATACAGTTCTCTGTAGCGATGACATTCTTTTTGGTTTTGGAGTTTGCACACTTTATAACTTTTACCAAGAGTGGAACAGCTTCTGAACATAAAGAACGATAGTCATCTCCCCCAAACTGTGCCATAACCCCCAGTCCATAAGCAGCAGCTTGCCTGACTTCAGGGTTGTTATCTCGCATATTGAGGAGCATTGGCCACCGAAAATACTCAACATATTTGAATGAGGTTGGACTGCAGTGCTCTATGATATCATCAAATATGCACAATCCCCACTGTCTGTCTGGCCATGGCCTACTTGAGCAAATCAGATTTACAATTAATGGAAGTAACTGCTCAAACCAAGGCAAAATTTTTTCCTTGTAAGTACTAAACAATGAGTGCAAAATATCTGATACTTTGGTCAGAATATAAACATCACATTCATCTTCGTCTTGAAGAGACATTTCAACCTGTTGGTCATAATTTTCTTCTTGCCTTTTTACTTGCCGTAACTCTTGGTTTTTAAAGTGCCCTTCAAGTTTTGCCTTCAAAATTCCTCCCAGTTCTTCCAAGTGTTCATCATTAAGACAACCATCTCCCATTACCTCTATAGACTTTGCAAAAGAATTCATTATTTCTGAGAGTACATCCGTATCAGGTTCAGTTCCAATAGCTTTGATTAAGGGATCACATATAAACTGCCACATCTGTGAAAGATACTCCGAGCCATGAATTCTTGCGCATTCCAAAAGAAAGGGCAGGGCTTCTGCAGCTGCCACTCGAACATTGTCGTGAAAATAAAATTTCAACAGAGGAACCATCAGCTTCACAACTTCCTCCGTATATTCCACAAATCCTTCTCTCAACTCCTTAGCATAGTACACCAACATCTGGCAAGCCGTTGCTTTGGCTTCGAGTCCTGAAGTTTTAATTCCGAAGCTTTGCTGGTCTCCAAGATTGACAAACTGCCAGCCATCATCATCACTCATGTTCTCCACGTCTTGTGTGTCTAAGAGAGCGACATCGGGTTTAGCTGAAGCGGTCTTAATAAGAGGCTCAATCACCAGTGGGAGATACTGCTGAAAGTCTTTTCCAAGAATTTTACACATCCTAGCCCATGCCGAAACCATGTAAGAAGTCTGAGGGTCATCATCCTCCATACTGTTTAAGTCTGACTGTGTCTTCAATAGTAACTCCATCACACTGGATGCATCTTGCATAAATTTTTCCTTCCCAACAGCAAGACCAACATGGCTAATGCACTCAATAGTTTTTCCTCGAAGAAGCTTGAGGTCCTTTTGAACAGCGAGTTCAACAACATGTTTGAGAGAGGGCAGAAATATATCATAATATGGAACAAAGCTTTCTTCTATGGCATCTGCAACTGAGGCAATGGTTGTCACAAGTTGTTCTAAGGCCAACTTAGTTCCATTCCGAATCAGTTCTTGAAGTTTAATTACCAAGATGGAATGTAGACTTTTCACCATATTTTCCAAATACAGAATCAGCAATGGTTTTGGGCAGTCTTCAATAAAAATAACAAGAGCCGAAGCCGCATGAGATTGCACCCGCTGATTACCTTGATTCTCCATGGTTCGCAACAAAGCTGTAATCACTATTTCATGGAATTTCTTTTGGAAACCAGGCGCAAAATCGGTAGCCATCTGTCCAAGTGTAGTACAGGCAGCAGCCCTGACCCTTGGATGAGGATCCTGAAGAAAAAGCAAAACTGAGTTAACTGTTTCATCTAGAATTGGTTCCATTTGCTGATGGCAACCTTCTCCAATGGCTGATAAGGCCATTAGTCCAGCGTGTCGACATTTCCAGTCATGGCTCTGAAGCATCTGCATGATATGCTCCTTGGTCATTGGCAGAACAACTTTTCCACCAAGTCCACAAGCCAGTCTGTCAAGTGCACTCTCAGCAGCAACTGCATTACTGTCAAAATCATCTTCTTCCATTTCATCAGCATTCACCCAGTCCTCATCATTTTGCAGATCAACCATCATTGCTAATATGTGAGGCACAGCCTGTGCAATAATATTCGTATGTTTTTTCAACATCGGAGTTGCAGTTTCAGATAAGGTCACGATTACTTCCAGAGCCAGCTGGCGTTGCAGATTACTAAGCCTAGAGTCTCCACATAACTTCAGGCTCAACTGCAGAGTATCTTCTAAATAGGGACCCAAGTATTTAGGTACAGTATCTGCAATCTCAACAAGAGATTCTAGCACCGAATCATCATCCTGGTAGCAGGAATCATTCACGGCCTGCAAGATTCCGGGAAGCAAATCTGCAAAGTCTTTGAAAAGAGCAATGTTGTTTTCATTAGCAAGAACAAATGCAGCTGCAGCTCTAGCAGATAAGGTCCTGATTGCTGGATGCTCTTGATCTTGAATACATTGGTCCAACAACCTCTTGATGATATCCAAATCGTGGTGATCTTGGTTCCCAAAAATCCCAGGAAAATGCCAGAAAACATGAAGTGCAACTTCCCACAGAACCACATTTTTAGAGTGAATCGAATCGATGAGGAATTTCAGACCTTCTGGCCAATGGTTAGTGCCATCCTCATCTATCAAATTTCTGGCCAGCACTGCAAAAATGTCGCAAAGCTTTTTCCTCATGCTAGCGTGCGTTTCTAATTTAACAGCCAGTATCAGTTCAATCTTGACATCCCTCTGCACCTCAGAAGGCAGATTTGGATAGACCTCCTCAAACCCGGAGGACAAAAGCCGTCGTAGCAGTGCGGCAGCCATTTGTCTCACCTCATACCCTGCTCTTCTGTTTCGGACAGCGTCTAAGAGGAACGTAGTCTTACACAGACCTGAGATATTCTCATAGACCTCCTCCGCTTGCCTCCGCACCATACAGCTGGGGTTGATCAGGTTCTTCAGGAGCTGGTAAAACTCCTGCTTCTCCGACACGGTCGCCGGCATCCCCGCAGTCCCGGCCGCCGCCATGGTGCGCTGTCAAAGCTACCGCGACCGGGAGGGAGGCTGGCGGTCTGCGGCTGGAGGCCGTGACGTCAGCGGGGCGACTCTGGCGATGGGCGGGGCGCTGCGCCCTCCGCGGTCGCCGGGTTAGCGCGGGAGGCGGGGATCCGGGTCTGACGGAGCGGAGGGAGCCGGGTGCCCGTTAGGGGACCGTCCCTGTGTTTGCCGATCCGTGTGCGTCTGCTGAGGCGGGGAGGAGACGGAAGTGCGCCCCGAAGGTCTACACACTGTACGGTGCCGTTATTTTTATAAAAGATCTCGGATAAGCGCATCTCTACGGACTTTAATCAGCGGTTGCTATAGAGTTGGGGAACGGGGCGGGGCGGGGCGAATGAAGTAGGTAGCTGCTGTCCGGGAATTTGTTTCTGAGAGTTGGTAAAAATGTTCTGTAATTGATGGTGATGATGGTCATGCTGAGAACCACTGCCAATGCCAAGCCGTTATACTAAGGACCACCGAGTTATACAATTTAGATTGGTGAATTGGGTATAATGAGTGAAACCGTAATAAAGCAAAATAAGCTCAATCGAACGATAACGATTTCCTCCCTACAATCAGATCCAGAGAAGTAGAACGGTGATGGTCAAACCCAGGCGTACACCAGAATCCTTTGTCCTGTTGATCATACGCGTGTGGTGGAAGATGCTTTGGAGTAATAAAACCTCTTGAATCCTGCTCTTGTATATAGATTAATTTTGTATCTTTGTCACTCAAGATTTTCTTTACACGTGTATCCGAACTGTAATATGACAAAGTTCGGTTATTAAAATCCTAATTACCCGTTAATAGGAGGCAGCAAAGGTTATCTTAACAAATTCCCCAAGGCTATGTATCATTTAAAATCATAATTATAAGGTGCAACAGTCTGTGGCCAGATCATCCTCTCTGGCCGCAGTTGTCACACCCATTTTAAACATTATATAATTGTGTGCGGCTGATAAGGGCAGATATAGTACTACCTTTATGTGAGAAAGGGAGAGCCAGGGAGATTGAGGGACTTGCCTAAAATAACAGACGGGTCTTAAATTGCACTTTTTTTTTTAATTTACCTTTATTTTATGTGATTGGTGTTTTGCCTGCACAGATGTCTATGTGTGAGTGTCAGATCTTGGAGTTAAGGACAGCTGTGAGCTGCCATGTGGGTGCTGGGATTTGAACCTGGGTCCTCTGGTTTCAGTGGGTGCGCTAACCACCGAGCCATCTCTCCAGCCCTTAATTCCACCTATTCTTAAAGTGACACCTTTTCACCACAGAACTCCCCCCCCATAACTACTCTTGCTTTTGCATCATCAGAGACCTTTATTTATTGTGTTCTGTCTTAAACTTTGCCAAGGAGTCTGAATTTCAGTACACATGTACACGCAGAATGGAGAGATGATAGCTTTGTGTTAACAACATGACAGATCAAGTAGGTGGTTTCGTAAATTAACTTGTCCTATGGAGCTGTTCCCTGAACAGTGTTTTCCATTCTGTGGACCATTTCAAGGTCACTTAGGAGCTTTATTTTAAAAATCTAGATGCTAGGACCAGCTTCCGAACTACTACACCAGAATTCTGAGAACCATAACCCAAGCATGTCTAATTTGAATAAGCATAATAGGCTTTCATATAAATACCTACAGTTTCATCAAATTGATCAAATCAATTTCTGTTCTGATTATAAGATCTTACCCACAGTCTTCATCTTGTATCAAGCTTACTGGTTTTCTTACTGCTCTTAGAAAAAGTTTGGCTGCATCTGAAACTTTAAGGAAGTGTTAATGAATGGGGGAGAAATGCTTTCTTTACAGCTGCTAAGGGCTTCTTAAAGCTACAGCAAGATACAAGGACAGCTCGCCCTCCCCTGCAGTGTTTGGAATGTGAATGACTGACAATGCCAGCGCTGGTACAAATATTGAACATCAGGGAGCACAGTTAGGTTATAGTGAGAGAATATGTAAATTAACACAACTTGAAAGAATGGTTGAAATGCTGTTAAGATGTTTCAGTCTTGTATTTATCCCCTTAGAAAATACTCACTGGAGCTATAGAGAACATAGTGCTGGATAGCAAAAACTAAATACAAGGGGAGCTAGAGAAATGGGTCAGTTGATAAAGTTCCTGCTAGGTAAACAGAATGAGTACCGGAGTTTGGATTCCAGTATCCTGGACAAGCTGGGCACCCCACTGCACATATCTAACCCCAGTACTGGGTGGGAGCAGGAAGAGGCAGGCTCAATGGACAGCCTGGCAAAATTGATGAGCTCAAAGGTCAGTCGGGCCCTTTCTCAACAAGGTGAGGTAATTCAGGAAGACACCAGAAGTTGACCTCTGACCTCCACTTTCACAAACATGCACACATTCACATGAACACAAACATATGCCACACACACAAAGATCAACTAGTTGAAGGTGCTTATGGGACATAGTAAATGTCACACACTCAGGGAATTACTGTGATAATAATTCTGCCCATGGTATTATGGAGGCAGCTAATAATACACTGGGGTGTGGAGACACTCAGCTGGGAGTCCGCACAGAAGAACATTCCCTCACCAATTATCTGGTCCATCTGAACTGCAACTTGTGCAGCAAAGGCAGGGGGAGACTTGATTATTCCTTTTAATCAATTTTTAGAGCTGGTGACACATATTTCACACAGAGGCAATGTTTGACAGATTTTGAAAATAAGTCCTAATTAACTATTTGGAGAGAGAGAGAGAGAGAAGTAGAGAGAGAGAAAAAGAGAGAGAGAACTGTTCTAAGACCGCACTTGCTGGAATGCAGAAGCCTAGGGTCAAAGACTCTCTGTCAGAGTTGTGTTGTTGACAGAGCCTGAACACTAGGTGTGGAGCCTGAGGGGCCTGGACAATAAGAAGGAAGGCAGAAAAGATAAGTAGAGACCAGATGATGAAGGTATCATATTCCATGCTGAGAAATGTAGGGTTTCCCCCCTCTAAAGGTAACAAGATTTAATGAAGTGCTATGAATCAAATTTTAGATTTCTTTGGCAAGAACATGAAAACAGATGCATAAAGAATAGAGATATTTAGTAGGTCAATTACCTAGTTCAGTTGACCAGAAAGTAAATTTTCAGTAGCTGAATTTGACAGCAGGAAAGAGGACAAGGACCATAGCACACAGTAAGCAAGGAGGAAACCAAGACATCTTCCCAAGAACTGACCTGTCTGTCTGGCTTGAGGTGCTGTTATTTGCCAGCTTATTTACTTCTGAAAGAGTAAAAGGCAGCACCTATGTAAGTCAGAACACTGCTAACTGTTTGGGAGAAAGAAAGCTTTTCTCAAGAAGGTGAATCTTGGGGTCCATAACTTGTTCTTTCTCTGCTCCCACACGGTAAGATGACAGTTGTAAATTTCAACAGTAGGAGCAAAACTTAAACCATTTTAGGGCAAACATTTATGACTTCTCGCTTTAGAAAAACACAAGATAATTTCAAATCTTAGCTTTCTGTTTTAGAATAAATCATTCTTTTGTTATCCCCCCCCATTTTCCCCCATGAGAAGTAGAGGAAATACTACTACATAATACCAAAAAATAAAAAATGGCTTGCCAATTTGATTAGAATTAAACAATTTTAAGTTCTTTTGTTAACTTTGTTGTATTGGCAAAGAGGGCATCTCTTGATTATTCCCCCAGAGTAGCTCAACACTAGACAATTAAAGGGTTTTTTAGCATCTTACCAAGTGGGGGAGGATTCAAGATAAGTTGCTAATTTCACTGAAGAACTGAGTGTTTTAGAGCCAACTGATAGGGAAAGAATTAAGTTGATTGTGCATGATATTTTTTCAAGAACAATCCAGAACAACTAAAAAAAAAAATACAGAAAACAGACAAACAAAACTGCCATGAACACTTTAAGTAGCCTAAAATGAAACAACCTGCATATAAAATACAGTAATGCCTACAGTAGACTAAAAGATCAAAAAATAGGAACACGTGACAAATTTCTAATATCAAAAGTTCCTAACCTATTTCTAACTTGGCAACTCTGCAAACTGACTTAGAGGAATAAGCAAGTTTTCCCCTCTCTTCTTCTGCATAGACTGTAAATTATATTGAACAATAGTTGGTGAGGAACTGTTCCTCTGTGCAAAGTCCACCTAATAAATGCAGAGAGAGCACCTCAATCAGAAAACTGCTCTTCTACAAGACTAAATGAAACAATGAATCTACATCATGGTAACCAGCAGGTGTTAAACCATTAGATAATACACACCTTGGGAATTTCAAAATAGGGAGTTTAGGCTGAAGCCATTGGAAATCACTGATGAAACTTTCTGTTATTAAATAGGAAGTGTTATTTGACAACTGTCACTTGGCTTTCCATCTATACT
This sequence comes from Meriones unguiculatus, assembly GCF_030254825.1. Lineage (NCBI taxonomy): Eukaryota > Metazoa > Chordata > Mammalia > Rodentia > Muridae > Meriones > Meriones unguiculatus. The sequence goes on from NC_083349.1 coordinate 46,165,403, forward strand.
TGAATAATTTGTTCTCTGATGCTAAGGTTAGATTTTGGAAACTAGTTTTTCTATTCATAGCTAGAGACTGGACAGTTAAAAAAGAGGCGGGATCAAAAGCAGATTGATCCTTTCTTGCTCTTTCTGGTTTTCTCTGGGTTGCCTCGGCAATGATCCTTCTTTCTGAAGACAGGAGCCTCTTGTAACCCTTAAAACCAACCAACCAACCAACACACACACACACACACACACACACACACACACACACACACACACAGCTCTCGCCTCTGAGAGAAGAAGCCCAATATGAGTGACCGGGGCCTGGGGATAGATTTAGGTTACTCCAGATTTTTTATTCCAATATTGTAATAGTTTCATTGGATTTTTATAGTATGAGAACAAAGGAAGCCAAAAATGAAAGCATTTTTCAAATACATCAATGAAACCACCGAGTGTGTGGGTTATCACAAAGTGCAGAAAACTCTGCTTTAGGCTATCCATCTTTACACTGGCTGTGATGCCAGTCACATGTCCAGGATGAAATGCAAGGGTACAGGGACTTTTATTACAAGGCACAAAAGTTTATGTTCCCATTATTTCACTTATTCAACTTATCATGCCCTGTAACGGTTATCGTTAAATCTTGCAGTCTAACACTGTCTGGCCACAGTCTCCGTGGGCTTAACAGTGCACTATTTAAACTCAAAGCTCCTAAAGACCTAGGGAACTTCCTATCTTGTAATGGTATGTGGTCAGAGATTTCCTATACCAGAAACTTTTCTACCTGAACAGCTGCCCTTTGATCTGCCATTCGTATGTGATTAAATGTAGTCTGTTGTTTGGGCGTGTTGTGATTTTGGTTACATGCCGCAGCTACTAACTCTGTTCACAAGTGTTTTGTGTAAACTGTCTTTATGCTTTACTCTGTATCCTAAGGGGGGTAGTAACACCCGTGGTCATGTTAAAGTTATGCAACACAATGTACCTGATTTTTATCAGTAGCATAATGTCAAATAGATGCACGTGTCTCTCCTAAAAAAACAATTTTATAACAATTAAAAAAATCAATATCCAAAGCATTGTCAGTGACTTTAACAACGGTGCATTTAAGCTTCATTTTGTACGCGTAACCCAAGAAAACACCGCACCGCATTGATTTTTCTCTCACTTTGTTCTCGTATTTAGTAAGTGAGAAAACAATCTTTTGACACTCGTGTTTTGGTTCCTATGAACCTTTCTTTCTCTCCTGAGGTATGTGTGCTGATTTGAAATGGAATTAGTAGTGAAGAGGGCTGCAGTGCTGAACTAAATAACAGCTAGAGACACTCTCTAATGAAGGCACCTTGCTCACTATTTGAACTGTTCAAGACTAAAGAGAAGAGATTTGGGGCTTTTCTGCTGTATCTTCTAACTGCTGATTTGACTATACACATTTATTTAGGATGTTACTTTTCTATTCTATGCTCATAAACTTTTGTTGTTGTTGAAATAACAATAAAAAAAACCTCCACTATACCAGATCTTTAAGATGTGTGCATGTACATGAGCATGTACGTATGGGTATGTATGCACATGCATGGTGAAGCTTCAGTTAACAGTGAAGACCCCCGGATCATGGGACAAACACTGAGGACAGTTGCAGGTGTGGCACAGAGCCAACCTTAGCCAACAAGACAAGCTGTGTGTGTGTTAAAAATGACAGATATGGAGAAATGGGACTGCCTACTTTTTTTTTTTTCCTTCTTTCTATTTTTTCTTCTTCTTACTACTGGCCAAAAGCCCAAGCATGCTTTCCCAGACATGCTGGACTTTCTTTGTCTTTCTCTAAAGCCCACCTCCCCTTTGGCCATGCAGCTGCTTGCCAATGTCCATTGCAAAAGGCACTCCTTTCCTCTTCTCTGTTTCCCTTTTTTAGGCCGCTGCCAAGATTTTCTGTTGGCCTGCCTAGTTCTTTTTTCTCTCAAGCTTGAATATAATTGTGCATGAGTTTTCTCTGCAGTCCCTTTTAGAAATTCTTTTATTATCGACCAAGAACCATGAAAGAGGGCCTTAATTTCCCTAGTAATAAAAGGACATTCCTATTTATTCTATACCCTATGGTACAGTTTGAACATTTTGAATCTTGTGGGTTTTGCACTACTTGTGTAAAAGATGGTGAATGTGAGGTCTAGTAAAGACAATTGATGCCTGACCTAGATGTCAGTCCTCATTGCTATGTAGGGAACATCCAGAACCTGTCTAGGGAAACTTGGAGTTTCAGACCCATCAAGGCCCCTGCATGGCTCCTTCCAACACAGCAGGAAGCTGTCCTGTAAGTCAGTCAGTATAGACAGAGCCAGCCCTGAAAAGACAGTAATATCCGGGCCAGCTGCAGCTGGAGTGGGAGAGTCACAGAGCCTCCGTGCTCACGCCTGTGCGCTAAAACCCACTGCCACCAGAAATAACCTGTAAAACCCATATAATTAGATTTGCCTAGATGTTGCCACCAGATAATCTCCTAGCTACAGCAGAGGGCCCCAGCTTCTATGTTATCACCTGTGTCAAGTGACAATAGCAGAAATCCTATGGCTAACCCAGAATTTCTCTCCTTATATTTGTGTTTCAACATAGATCTTTTTTGAGGGGAGGGGGTTGATACTGGGTCTCCCCATGTAGTTCTGGCTATCCGGACCTCAAACTCAACAGGAACCTGCCCGTCTCTCTTCCCCCCACCCCTCCCCACCGCCAGTGTTGGGATTAAAGGTGTGCACTGCCAGACCAAGCTCTCCACATAATATTTAAAGCATACTGATTGGTTTCTCGAAATGTTATTCTTCAATTCAGTCTTTCTTTGAGGATCAATACTGCAGAGCTGGGTAGATGCCAGTAACGTGAAAGAGCACGGGGGGGGGGGGGTCCGCAGAGCATAAGAGTCTCTTGATAAATGAAGCAGATATTGAATACAAAAGAACAAGAGTAAAAACAAAATTCCATACTGATGAACAGCATCCATGGTAAGTTACATTCATGGTTGAGCTTTACTGCTAAATTTGTTCATTTTATTTATGTGTGTGTGTGTGTGTGTGTGTGTGTGTGTGTGTGTGTGTGTTTGCACTGAGGTGTGCACATGGAGGACAGGGGACAGCTGTCAGGGGTTGCAGGAGCCGTTCTCACCCTGTGGATTCTGGGAATTGAGCTTAGGTCATCAGTCTTATAGGGGCATGCACATTTATCCACTAAGTCATTTTGCTGGGTCCCCAGTTTGTTCCACTTAAGTCTGTCTGTCTGTCTGTATCTATCTATCTATCTATCTGTCTATCCTCTGTTTTCTTTGATTTGTCATGTTTGTGTGTATGCGGTGGGGGAAGGGATGGTGTGTGTTTGCTTTGCGAGGGGCAGTCCCAAGGTTGTTGTGGAAAACCATCCTCGACTTCACTTCTACTTTATTCTACAAGGCAGGGTCTGTCTGTCAAATCCAGAGCAGTCCAATATGGCTGGTCTGGCTGGCAGGCTTGCCCTCACAACTCTGTCTTTGGAGGTTGGAATCACAGGTGGGCTGCCATGCACACCCAGATTTTATATGGATTCTGGAATCCCAACTCCAGTTCTCACACTTGCCCAGCAAAGATGTAGGTACCGAGCTAAATCCCAGATCCAGTTTGCTCATTTTAAGTGTGGAATAATAAATTCTACTTCACTGGGTTATTGTGGCAGCTAAATATGCAAAAATTTGGATGTAGAAAAATTATACAACATTGATTGTTATGAGACTGATTCCTCTATTTTTTCTGTTCTCCATTTCCCAAGGTCGTTTATGCACCTTTTCCTTTGGGGCTATTTATAAGGAAAGAAGCAGTTATCTGAAGATAGTTTTCTCTGCCCTTTGGAAGCTTCAGCTCATCAAGGAGATTGTGTTTGGGGTGGGGTGGGGAGAAGGAACAGAGAGGATGGTGGGTATCCTTTCAGGGAAAGAATCAGGAATAGAGAAAAATAGGTATTTTGTCAGGTTTATGGACATGAAGGAGGTTCTGTGAGGATGGGGAACTGTGCTTTTAAGAGTTAGGTCTTCTCATGTTTGTGGTATGAAGGTGAGACTGCAAAGTTCCCAGCCCTGGAAAATCTCAGATGAGCAAAACAAGGTGGTCTGACAACTGCCTTCTTCCAAGGGGCCACTTGAGTTTGAATAATGAGCATCTCAGTAGTGGCTCTTGTGACCAAAGCCTAGAGAGAGTTCTCAACTTACTTTTTTTTCTTGACAAGGCCCATGGGATGAGACTTTAAAAAACAACAACACAAAAAACTTAGTTGAACTGGAGGTGTCTGGAATTACAGACATAAGTCTGAGATGAGGTGCTATCAGGGTAAAGACAGTGGAACCTCCAAGGGACCATTTTCTATCTCTAGCCGTGGCTGGAATCAGGCCATGGATTAGAAGAAATGAAATAAGGGCCCTGGCATTTCATTCTGATTTAAAAAGTAATACATAAACTTTTAGAGAAAAGCTAGCTTAATTTCGTTAAATGTGAATGTGATCTTTATGATACAACCTTTGTGGTCTAAGGTGTTTTTTTTGTTTTTTTACTATAGCAACACAATGTCTAATATTCTAAGCACTTTTTAAAAAAAATAACAAGGTTTCTTCTAATTATACACTAATGTGCATAAGCATTCACATACATAGATGTACATACTCATGTCTAAAATATAAGGTTAAAAAAATCTCAGGGCTGAGTGTGGATCTTCATTGTCGTTGTAACATCTAAATGAGAGAAGATAAGAAAGTAGAAAAATGTACAAAGCTGCTGTTTCCCCTTCTCCATTTCCGGAGGTTATTTGAGTATCCTTTTTCTTGAGGGTTATTTATTTTTTTTAAATTTTTTATTTTTTTATTAATTACAGTCTATTCACTTTGTATCCCAGCTTTGCCCCCTCCCTTGTCCCCTCCCAACCCCACCCTCCATCCCTTTTCTCCTGCCATGCCCCTCCCCCAGTCCACTGACAGGGGAGGTCCTCCTCTCCTTCCAGCTGACCCTAGCCTACCAGGTCTCATCAGGACTGGCTGCATTGTCTTCCTCTGTGGCTTGGTAAGACTGCACCCACCCTTCAGGGGGAGGTGATCAAAGAGCCACTGAGTTCAAGTCAGAGACAGTCTTGAGGGTTATTTGTAAGGAAGGTCCTCAAGGCCTCTTGGCTGAGGCTCTCATTCCAGGGGGCTGATTGTCCTGCCTCGCTGTCTTTCCAGCACCACAGCGCCCTCTGGCGGGATGAGAGCTACTTCGTTAAACAGAAACTTCAGTAGCTGACCTCATTTAGAGGAGATGAGACTAGCATTAATCGTACTCTGCCCCGCTTCGTAGACCTTGCAAAAACACGCAGGATAATCCGAAACACTCCAGAGCAGCCTTTTCAGCTACTCTATGGGGTCTACCTTTTCTCCTCGACAAAACCATAAACATTTCTAGAATTTATACAACTTAGGCACACAATTGTCAATTAAGAAAATTTAATTATATTCATTAAGTGTGAGTGTGTGTGTGTGTGTGTGTGTGTATTTAGGGAACAACTGGAGGGTGTCAGTTCTCTCCTTCTACCACGTAGGTCCTAGAGATGGAACTCAGGTCATGAGTTTTGGCAGCAAGTTCCTTTACCTGCTGAGCTGTCATGCTGGGCCGTATTGCATGGAAATTTCCTTTATTACAGGAAATTACAGCAATTTTTTAATATATAAAACGCATAAATATTGACAGTGATGAGGACGAAAGCACAATGCAATACCTGAAGCCTTTCTAGGATAATGATTCTTTTTTAAATGTTCTCTTTAATTTATTTATTCACCTTACATACCCATAGCAGCCCCTCCCACCTCTCCTCCCCGTCCGTCCCATTCTTCCATCCTCTCCCTCATCTCCCTTCCCTTTTTCTCAGAGAAGGAAGCACCACCCCGACATCATTTTGCCCCGCCACTTCATGTTGCATCAGGACTAAGCACCCTCTTCCACTGAGGCCAGACAAGGCTGCCCAGCTGGGGGAAAGTGACCCAATAGCAGGCAACTGCCTCCATGTCATTGACAGCCTTCACTCCAGTTGCTAAGGGACCCACATGAAGATCAGGCTGTCCATCAGCTCCATAGGCGTAGGGGTTCTAACATTCCAGTCCATGCATGCACTTAGGGTGGTGGTTCAGTCTCTACGAGCCCCCACGGGCCTAGGTTAGTTGATTCTGTTGGTCTTCCTGTGAAGCTCGTGTCCTCTTCGGCTCCCTCTATCCTTTCCCCAACTCATCCACAAGATTTCCAGATCTCTTGTCTAATGTTTGGCTGTGGGTCTCCGAATCTGTTTTGATTCACTGTTGGGTGGAGCTTCTCAGAGGACAGTTATCTTTTTTGTTTTTTTAATTTGGGGGGGGGGGGGCAGGGTTTCTCTGTATAATCCTGGCTGTCCTGAAACTCACTCCATAGACCAGGCTGGACTGGAACTCACAGAGATCCACCTGCCTCTGCCTCTCGAGTGCTGGGATTACAGGCATGCACCACCACACCCAGCCTAGAGCATAGTTATCTTGGCTCATGTCTGCCAGTAGAGCAGAGTATCATAAAGTGACAGGGCTTGGCTGTCTCACATGGGGTGACTCTCAAGTTGGGCCAGTCATTGGCTGGCCATTCCTCAAACTCTGCTACATGTTTATCCCTGCCCATCTTGTAGGCAGGGTCAATTTTGGGTCAAAAGTTTTGTGGGTGGGTTGGTGTCCCCCTCCCTCCGCTGGAAGTCCTGCCAGGCTATAGGCAGTGGCCACTTCAGTCTCCAAATCCCCTGCTGCCAGTAGTCTCAGCTAGACTCACCCCATATCCTCCCAGGAGCCTGCCCTGACGCAGCTTGTCACAGGTATGCCCACCCATTGGCTTCCCATCTCTCTCACAGCCCTACTGAAGTGCCTATCTTACACAAACACGCACACACACAGACAGAATAATGATTCTTTTCTTTCTTTTTTTCTTTCTTTTTTTTTTTTTTTTTTTTTTTTTAGAATAATGATTCTTAATCACAGGAATAAGAGAGGAAGAGTTACTTCTACGGGAACCATAATTTCATCTTCCAAGTCTGTTATGGCCTGTTATGGAGCCAGCAGACACCTGGGTGCAATAGTGTTTTCATACAATTTGTTTTCTTTGTGATGCTCTCTCTCTATATACATGTTTCAAACTAACCTGAGAAGGAGCCCCGGAAGCTAATGAGCTGGAGGATTGTTTGGCCCAGGTCACAGTCGGTAATCAAGCTGACACGCTTGGGAAGAAGGACTCACAGCGAAGGAAGTGCTTCGGTTGGGTTGCTGTGGGCACGTCTGTGGAACATTTTCTCAATCGCTAATAGACGAGGAGGGTTCATCTGGCTGTGAGGGTACCACCCCTGGGCAGATGGGCTGGGCTGAGCAAGTCAGGGGAAGCAAGCTTGCAAGCATGTCTTTCTAGTCCCTGCCTCGATTCCTGCTTCCAGGTAGGTCCCTTACCTGAGTTCCCCCACCCCCTTAGCATCCCACCATGAAGCTGTAAGATGAGCTAAACCCTTCCCTCCCCAAGCTGCTTTTGATCATGGCATTTATCCTAACAGAAAGCAAACTGGAGCAGTACGGTTAAGAATTTTAAGTTCAGTCAGTGCCTTAGTTACCTTTCTATTGCTGTGACAAAGCGCCATGAGCAAGGCGACTTAAGAAGAAAGAGTTTATTGGTGGTTTACAGTTTCGGGGGATGAGCCCGGAACCATCGTGGAGGGGAGCGGGGCAGCGGGCAGGTGTGACGTTAATAGCTGAGAGCATGTACGTTGATCCACAAGCGGGGGCCATATTCCGTTAACTGGGAATGGCCCGGCCTTTTGAAACCTCAAGGCCACACTACCAACTGGGAACCGAGTTGACACACCTCTGCCAACAAAACCACGCTACCAACTGGGAACCAAGTTCTCAAACTTCTGAGTCTACGGGGACCCTTCTCATTCAAATGACCACAGTCAGTGTAAGAACGCGTTTTAAATCTTACCACTGGGTGGCGCCCCTGCTTTAAAAGTGAAGGGGAGTGAGGCAAGCTGCTTGAAAAAATGGGGCAAGGGAGCTTCAGAGATGTTTGCGGAACAATGAGTGAATCAGCCTCAGAAAGTTACCATGTTCTTAAACCCTAAGCGAAAGCTACAGATTTCGAGCAGACATAATGCAAGCCCATTCATTAAGATGTCATGGTGACATGTCTAGTATATAAAACAGAGGAACTCACACAACACAGAGCTGGTTATATTGGAAACGACAAAACAAAACCAACATATAATGGCAAATAACAATTTCTACTTCAAAAATATCAGAGAAGAAAGTGGTGGCAGAAAGTGGGCAGAGGTACAGATGAAATAAGAGTTCTGTGTGACTCTTACCAAAGCAGTGTGATGGATAAAGAGAGGGTTCTTGTATAATCTATGTTTTTGTATATTTTTGAAATTGTTCATTAAGAATAAAATCAACATATTTTTATTTGATAACAATGCCAAAGAGCTGAATTCCTTGTGATCAGAGCTGAGCGTGTGAGAATACACACCAAAGCGCAGAGTTAGCAGGAAGTAAAGGATTAATATTGACACAGAGGAAGCCATGGGTCACAGGAAATGAATAAACCAAATGCATGTGTAAGACTGAGTCATGTTCAAGCCTCAATTTGATTGTGAGGGAAAAAAAAAAACCACAGCATTGTATTCGCTTGAAAAGTCAGTGTTTAACCAAAGTATCAACTGTCGTGTCTTTTCGTTTAGGGCGAATCTGGGATAAGGAGATGGATGGCCATCCACAGAGAATCGGGAGTTAGGGACGACAAAAAACCTCCCACCTCCTCAGAGACAAAGGAGTGTGGGAAGATCGTCCTTCTCAGTACTGGAAATTCTTAATGGCTTTAAACCAGACAAGACTTTACTGGTTCATTCTGACTAATGATGGTTCACTTAAAGACACTGAAGAAAAAAAAAGAATCTGTTTTATGCCCACTGGCAAGAGATTTCCCCAGATTGTTGTGGATATATTGCTGTGGAATTTAGTATTAATTTTTATTAATGACGCATTAATAAAAAAATACTTAAAAAATCTGTGAATGTGGCCATTCTTACTCTAACAACAAAGAGGTAAAAACCCTTTCGACTGATCTTTCTTAACGTTTAGAAAATCCTTTTTTCCTTTTTTTAATTAAAAACTATGCATAGATGTTTTGCCTGTATGTATGCCCGTGCACCTGGTGCATGAACTGCCCACAAAGACGTTAGATGCCCTAGAACCAGAGTTACAGACAGCTGTAAGCTGCAATAAGGGTTCAGGCAATCAAACCTGGTTCCTCTGAAAGAGCAGCCAGTGTTCTTAACCACTGAGCCATCTCCCCAGCTCCAAGAAAACTCTTGAGTTTTAAAGACTTTTGCAGAACAAGACAAAGAAGTTATTTCCATTTTTAATTTTACAAAGCCAGGTAACAATCGCAACTTAATTCTATTATATATGCGCAGTACACTGTTCTCTTAAATAAAAGAAACAGTGTCTTAGTGGCAAAGCAGTTCATTCTCCTTTAAACCAAAAATTATTTAGAACCCTATTAGTAATGCAGTCAGTTATCTCATTGGTAAACTGAATATTTCCTTCCACATTCTGTTTGTCATTGAGGCTCTGCCAAGAGATAGAATTTGGAATAAGGATGGCATGACTTAGAGGAAGCCTGAGTGTCACTTCTGGCCGCTAAGGACTGTGGTGAAGAAGGAAAGCAGACGAAGGGGCAGTGAATAGAGGGGGTTTTGCCTCATGCTGCATCTGGACTCTAGACGGAGCTCTCACATCAGCCATAAGCAGCCTCTGCAAAAGGCAGGTTCACCCCTCCTGAGATGCCCTGGGCTGGTAAGCACCAAAGAAGGAAAACTGTGGTATATTCTTGAAAGGCTATGAGGAGTTTAAGACCAAGCCACAGAGCTGGGCCTTGGAGCAAGTGTGACAAACTGGTATTTGGCTCAGGGAGAATAGACAGGCACCCAGGGGTGCTGTCCTCCTAAGCAAGGGAAGGTCAGGAAAGGACCAGCTATCTCTGGACTGTCATGGGGCCAAGATGGCTCAAACCATTTCAGATACAGTAAATGCTCGGAGTTATACCAGGAGCCTGAGATTTTTCCCTGTGGACTCCTTTGTCTCGTGGGACAATTTTTTTTTTTTTTTTAAAGAGAACACAGGTGTGCCATCTGTTCGTTCTCTCTCTACCTCAGTCCTGTTTAGGATGGAGGTAATGCTACCATGGACAGTGAGGCTAAAGCAGAGGAGTTGACCAAGACTCTCAGAAGACTCTGCCTGGCTCCCGTTCCACTGTGTGCCATGCTGCCCCTGCATCTCTGAAGAACATCCTGACTTTGAAGGAATATACTTCTCCCTCATTCAAAACATTATTGCTGGTGTTGCTATCGTACATGTATCCACAGGAGACTCCAGTTCCTCCAAATGCAGGGGGAGGAGAGGGCCACCGACAGCAGGGAGGGCATGACTCAGTCTGAAAATGGCCTTCTGGGTCGTAAGCAGGTGCCTTAACTCCCCTGCCACTTAGGGCAGCGGTGGTGATGAAGCCAGGAAAACTGTCCTCCATCCGCAATATCCCCCGTGAATCCTTATGGCTCAGAGTCTGACTTCTGGGCCTCCAAGAGTCTGTGAGTAACTAGTTTGCCTTTAACGAGTCCCCTTGTTACCTTCTCCTCCCTTTCCTCCTCCTCCACTTCCTCCCTTCTCAAACTGTTGTTAATTCTGTTGCTTGTTGCCAAGTTCCCAACAATATGCCCCTGAAAGGCAAATGCTATCATTCAAGGTTCATGCCAGCCGAATCCCTACTTACACGCACTCATACTCTGGAATTTTCACTTGCTAACAGCCCGACTTCTGCTTTAAACCTGTAGATTTAAAGTCACAATAATGTTTTACTCTCAGCTCTCCTGGTTCGAAGGGAAAGGAGTGCTGATGGATGCTGACGGAGTGCTGACTGAACGATATCATCCAATCACATCACACCGGAAGTGGTACTTCAGGGCGCTGTGCCTCAACTCCACAATGATGTTTAAGAACTGCACCATGGCTTTCCTCTTTGTTCCCTTGTCTGTGATCTGTTTTTTTTTTTTTTTTTAAGACAGCCGTTTCTAAAGTAACATTTAAATCCAGGTTACTATTAAGTTTCAGTCATCTTTGAAATCTTTTAACCATTTTCTGGTCAAAAACAGGTATCAGGGAAGTAACCTCCCTTCATCAGTATCCTCCGGAATGTTCTCAGTTTTTACAGTAGCAACAACCGTCTCCGGCCAGACGTTCAGAGGGAAGCAAATGACTCTGTGCTCTTTTATGATTCAGCAGACACTAATTTGAAGAACAGGCAGCGTCACCAGGCTCTGACCAATGGAGACATCCTGAAGTTCTCCCCTCCCAGAACTGCTTTAGAAGTGACACTGCGAGCGTGTGCCCGTGGCACCTCCTTGTTAAGCATCCAGGGCTGACCCGCTAACCCCTTTTGAGCAGTGTGTGGGAGTCGGGTGTCTTCATGTCTTCTCCTGTTGCTGTGATAAATTACTCTGACAAAAGCAACTAGAGGAAGGAAGGGTTTATTTGGGTTCACAGTCTGAGGTGAGGAAGTCATGACTTAAGGAGGTTGAGGTCACACGAATCTGCGGTTAGGGAGCACAACATAATCAAGGTGACGCCCCACAGGCATGAGCAGAGACCCCCCCCCCTCCAGGGTGATTCTAGAGCCTCTTAAGTTGACAACACTCACCATGACACGAAGGCATGGGAAAAGAAGCCAGAAACTAAAAAAAAAAAAAAAAAAATTGGAAGGGAATCGAGAGGGTCAGATTCACACATTATGTTTTACTTCTTATAGGATCAGAAGGTTAACTTTTTCATCATTGTTTAGGTGAGAATTCTTTATGAAAAATCTCAGTGAAGAAGCCTAATAAGACTATTAACTTTTGGGATATGTCTGGAAGCAATAAATGGCCCAAATTCAACATCTTTTCCTGTCACACTGCCTAACTCGTCTATTTTCCTTTCCAAATCAGGGGTCCTCAACCTCAGCAGAGTGGACATTGGGCCGAGTGATTTTTTTTTTTTTTTTAGGAAAGGCTGTGCTTGGGGTGGGAGTTTAATCCCTAAGCACAGTAGAATGGCAGCACTCCTAGCTTCTACCTAACACATGTCAGAATCATTTCTCATTACCTGCACTTGTGATAGCCCTAAATGCCTAAAGACATCTGTGTCTTCCTGTGAGAGACATAGTCCCCTTCAACCAAAATCACTTCTCTGAAAGTAGATAGTTTTGTTTGCTTGTTTTGTGATTTGAGAATTTCATGCTTTGTTTTGTTTTGAGACAGGGTCCCAATGTGTAGTCCTGATCTGGCATTCCCTATGTAGATCAGGCCGGCCTTGAACTCACAGAGATCTGCCTGTCTCTGTTTCCCTCATGCTGGGATGAAAGGTATACACCACCATGACTGATGAGGCAGGTAGTTTCATATTAACCGATGTGACTCTCTTTGGTGGAAAAGAAGCTTGAAATACTCATGTGCAGCAAACCCTGCTCTGCACCGCCCATTTCATCCTGAGGAACATGTCTATATGGTCACTGTTGTCAGAAATCTGAAAGTGACCACCCCAGCTACTAGGATCTGAGATAGGGTTACCTCATTCAACCCCAGACATAAGAAATAGATGTATTTTTAAATTTACTTTTTAAATTACATTGAATACATTTGTGTGCATTGTAGGTGTGTGGGCATATGTGTATGTGCTACAGAGCATGTATGGAGGTCAGAGGACAGTTCCGGAGTGAGTTTTCTTCTTTCGTCATGTAGATCATAGGACTCAAACTCAGATCCTCAGGCTTTCCAGCAAGTACATTTTACCAATTTCTGAGCTTTCTCTCTGGCTTCTCAAATCAATTTAAAATTAGATTTTTTTTTTTATTTCTATGTGTGTGCACATGCATGAGCACACATATGAATATGTATGCCACAGTGGGCATGTAGCCAGAGGGTAACTTTTGAGGGCTAGTTTCTTTTACTTCTAACATATGAATCCCTGGGATTGAACTTCAGCTGTCAAGCTTGGCTGCGAGCAATCTTTACCCACTGTGGTGGTTTGAATAAAAACGGCCCATAACCCTTAGGGAGTAGCTCCATTAGCATGCATGGGCTTGTTGGAATAGGTGTGGCCTTGTTGGAGGAAGTGTGTCACTGGGGGTGGGAGGTCTCAGAAGCTCAATCCAGGTGCAGTGTGTTGCTCTCTCTTCCAGCTTCTGGATGTAAAACTATCATTCCTTCTCCAGCACCATGTCTGCCTGCATGCCACCATTTTTCTTTCTACCTCTGAACCTGTAAGCCAGCCCCTGTTAAATGTTTTCTTCTATAAGAATTGTTGTGGTCCTCAGGAGAGGGGCTCCTCCCTTAGCCAGGGCAGTGCTGTAGAGCTGGCCCTGGTAGCATAGGTGAGGAAAAGCTGACCTTGATGGCATGAGTGCAGTAGAGACAGTCCCACCAGCTGCCACAAGTAGGAGAGCTGGCCCAGCCCATCACGTGGACAAAGCAGGAGAGCTGGCCCTAGTGGTCAGTGCTCAAGAGAACTGGCTGGAAGACCAGCTCAACTACCACCCACACCCAGATCCAGAGCTCCGAGCTGGCCCTCCCCAACATCTAGCCCATCTGTGAATGGCTGGAGGGCATGAAGGGGCTGGTCCTGCAGATCCAAAGCTGCAGGATCTCTATGACTCAGGGCAAAAAAAGATATCTGGGAGAACCTCAGTGAGGATCCAGTATTGATGGTATAACAGAAAGCAGAGTCCTCAAACCAGACCGACAACTCATTGCAACAAACATTTGCAAGTAAAAAAGTGTGAACAGAAGTATACTGTGTTCCACACCCCAGATTCCACTGTGGGATGTTTTTTTTTTATGCTATATTTTTTCTTTTTTTCTTGTTTTCTATTTTTATTTTTTTGTTTTCTTTTGGGGGTGAGGTTGCAGGGGCAGAGGGATGGGAAGATGAGTGGGATTGGGGTGTATAATGTGAAATAAACAAAGAATCAATAAAAAGTAAAAAAAAAAAAAAAGTTGCTGTAGTCATGGTGTCTCTTCACAGCAATAGAGTCCTTAACTGAGACACCAACGGAGCCATTTCACCAGGCCAATACATAGATGCATTTAAAAGGCCACTAGGATTTTGTGATTATCTGTTATGTAACACGCTGGCTGGCTAATGGAGTTCCCTTATCCAACCTAAAGTAAATCCAACTCTTACATATATTGAGTTGCTTTTTCCAGTTTCTTACTCTGTCTTGATATATCTTTTCTTTTGCTTGATTGTAAACAACCTCCCTGTATCAAGGATGCTCTTGCTTCATAACAAACTAACCCACCCACATCGCCTCCTTTTCCTCTGCCCTTCTTGTATTTTTTTCTTCAGAGCCTGAAGATAATTTTATTAGAGTTTAAAGAAAAAAAAAAAAGAAGTTTTGCTGTGATCGTTTTTCTTTGAGATAGGGACTCACTATGCAGCACTTGAGTGGCCTGGAATTTACAATATAAATCAGGTTAGTTCCAACTCATAGGAGCTGCCTACCTCCGCCTTCCCATTGCTGGGCCCCGCTTTTCTTCTAAGAATGACCACGCCTTAAAATGAATTCAAGCGAAGAAACTAGATTATCCTTTTCAGCAAACATCTCACAGGGCAACGGGTCTTAACCTGAGAGTTGCTACCCCTTTGGGATTGCATATCAGATATCCTGCGTATCAGACATTCACATTACCATTTATAACAGCAGCAGAATGACAGTTATGAAGTAGCAACAAAATGATTTTATGGTTGGGAGTTCACCACACAGTATGAGAAACTTTATTGCAGGATCACAGCATTAGGAAGGTTGAGAACTGCTGTTACAGGGACTCGCCCACACATTCCATATACAAATCCTTTGATATGTGAATTGTAAATATTTTCTTCTGATTCTGTAACTTCTCTTTTCTTTTCTTTTTTGTTCTTTTCTTTTTCCTTTATTTTCAAGAACGGGTTTCTTTGTGGAGCCTTGGCTGTCCTGAACTCGCTTTATAGACCAGACTGATCTCGAACTCACAGTGATCTGTCTGTCTGTAATCCCAGACTGCTGGGATTACAGGTGTGCACCACCAATGCCAGCTGTAACTTCTCTTTTCATTTTTTAAGGGCCAGTTTTAATTAGTTATGTTTAAGATGTTACATTTTTAACTTAGGGCACAGTGTTTCTCTAGTTCAATGTGCTCTCCTTTCCCTGTGTACCAGTACTTTATTAGAGAAGATCAACATTAAAATTGCCATATAACTCAATAAATTTGGGTACTTAAAATACTTTACTGTGGAAAGATATTGTATCTTAACCTGCTTTTCTTTCTTTTACTTTAAAAAAGAGCATTTCCAAGTGGGCAGGATGTTTAAACTTTGGTGAATCTAATCTGTCTTTATAGTTAGTGACATTTTTTCTTTGTTCTAAAAAATACTTTGCTTACATTGCAAAGGTCTTTTCCTATTTTCTTCATAGTTTTAGCTTAACTGTTTGGATTTTATGGTTTAGCTTCATTTTAGCTTTTATTATAGCTATAATCTACATAGAGTGAATTTTTGTGAATTTTATATGAGTTATGGGTCCAGATTAATAGATATTCATGTAAATGCCAGTTTTAGTAATTTTTAAAACTAAACATTTTTTTCTTTTCCCTTTCTCTTTCTCTCTCTTTCTTTTTCTTTTTTTCTTTTTTGACAGAATCTCTATCCAAGCTAGCCTTGAACTCTGCATGTAAGAGAAGACAACTAACACTAATCTATGCATGCATGCATGTATGACTTTTAACCTTTTGATCCTCCTGCCTCAGGCTCCCAAGTGCTGAGATAACACAGGCATGTGTGACTGAGGCCTATTTGTGTATTGCTGGGGAGGGAACGCAGGGCTTTGTACGTTGCACGAAAGTGTTCTACCAACTGAACTGCATTCCAGGCCCAATTTAGTGACTCTTAATAAATTGCTTTATGTTAATGAAAACAGCATATGTACTATTTATTATATACATTTATATGACAATCAGAGCCATCTTGCATTCTGTGTGTGTGTGGGTGTGTGGGTGTTCTTTCCTCTTCTCTTTCATCTCCCTGAAGGAGCACTGTGATGCAAACACTCAGGCAATATGTCTAGCTTTTTATATAGGTAGGTTCTGGGAATTTGAATTCAGGTCATCATGATTGTGTGGGAAGTAATTTTACACACTTGAGCTATCTCCTCTGGCCAAGAATCAGTTTTAAGGGCACATATACAATTAAAAATTGTCACACATACCAAACCTTGCAATCGCAAGAATTTTAGATATTTTTCTTCTTTCTACTCTATATAATCTCTCCAATGAACTTAATTTCTTCCAGTGAACATAGTTGCGAGAAAAGCTTTATTTTAAAGTGAGTTCCTTTCTTTCTCTTTATAGCCCAAAGTCCAAAGCTTTTGACTGGGTGGTAACTAGTTCAGTTGCTAGGTGTTTTGACTTGATTTCAGATCTTCTACAACTTCCAAGAACTTGTGCTATGGTTCCCAGACCCTGAAGGCAAGATATATAGGCAACAACGTATAGCTTCTGTTCTGGCTCCAGTATTCCTGGGAGATACTTGTATGTGTGTTATCTAGGTCATTCACGATCTAAGGCAGTAGGAACAGCAAGGAGGAAATCCATCCCAGCGCAGATGTTTTGCCTGAAAGTTGAAGGCATTAAAGGAAACAACAATGTAACTCGATACATTAGTCTATTTGTTTTTCCTGAATTCCTGAAGCCAAGAGGCCATGAAATGCATTATAAAAACTCTTTGTTTTATAGAAGCTTAGAGTGGCACAGTGCATACCTTCTGTGTTTAGTTTGGACTCTAGACAAAGGAAATACCATAGAGTTCTATGACTAAGAATGCCTTTATCTTCTCCACAGCACTTGGTAACCCTTGATCTTTTCATAGTGGGCTAAGCTACTCTGTCATCCTATACCCATTTTCCCAGAGCATTATTCTTCTTTCAACCATATCTTTATTTCCTAAGTAGCCAACCCTACTTAATAGCCTCTAATCCCCGCTTACTCCTCCCAGAGCTTTGGTTCTTCCTCTCTTCCTGAACTGCATGGCTACTTATGTCTAAAAGACTTGCGGTTAACATAACTTCACAGCCTCCTGCAGTTTCCTCTTTAATAGTTCTTGCATCCAGAAAATGCTGTTACTACAAGGCCATGTAACATTGCAACCAGTTAAAGTATAGCTACAATGATATGGGAAGAATTTAGAAAAAAACATCATGCTTGATGTGATGGTACACATCTGTAACCCTGAGTAGTCTGGAGGCTGAGGGGGGAGGACCACAGAGAGTTCAAGACTAACTTGTGCTACATAAGGAAACCACGTCACAGACAAACACATAAAAAGAAGAGAAAAGAAAAGAAAAAAAAAATCAGTAGGATTGCATTCCTCCAGAAAATTCTGGCAAACCTGGACAGCCTTGTCCACAGAAGGGGTAATTCCCAGAGGGCTCTAATCTTGGAAAGTAATGTCAAAGATATGGCCTTAAAAACACAAGGTGAAAGACTAGAGTAGCACCCAAAGGTGGGTCATGCAGGGAGAAATTATGAAAGACTGTGGTATCTAGGAGGCTTCACATATTTCCTTCCAAGTTGCTGGATTCTATGAGACTTGTGTCTCTAATGAACTATTTTATAGCTTTAAATTTAGACCACCAACAACTCATGATGTTCTAATTCACGATGTTCAAGTGAATTCTGTCAAGTTGAGGGACAATGTATTTACCTACCCTCATCTAGTTTTGCTTCACTTTTCAATTATTTCCAATATTCCTATTGTCTCTCTAGGTATACGTATGTATCTCTGAGTTCTCCTTTGAAGAGAGCATAACAACTTATCAGTTCCTTGGCAAAGAGTTAAAGTCTTTTGGCACATGCTCACTTTGTATTTGCAGGACAGTCACAACTCTGCCTTTAAAAACGTTCTCTTGGTAAACACTTATGTACAAAAGCTGGAAAATTAAAAGAATATGGCAGTAGGGTCTTGCCAACAGAAATGATGACATACAATAAGATCTAAGTTTGAACTGACAACTTTATTAGAACTCACTGGTGGCCTTGACATTGAGTTTATAGGGAATAAGAAGCCAGACACTGGTCTTGTGGGATCCTGCTGCCTCCACAAAGTCATTCTCTAGAATTGTTTAGAAACACAGTTGTTTCTAAACTCTGACTATTTTTCCCAGTGAGAACTTGGATGATTGCTTTTGCTTCAGTAAAAAAGTTAAAAAATAGCGCAGCTTAAAAAACAACACACAATGAAGTCTGAAATAGACTTGTTTCTCTGCCACGACTCATTTACTTGCCCAAGGCTCAGCCCTGGAACGTGGTGTCACTTGTTTCCTCTGCAAGACCATGACAGAGTTCAGACCATTCCCTAAAAGACATTTCAGGATGAAGTTGACTGAAAGCAAGAAATCCATTCTTCCTGGATTGCTGAGAGTGTCTTCCCTGATGGAGTACTTGGTTGTACCTCTCAGTTTCTTCCATCCTTTTGCGGTGACAGACTCACTGGGTACAAGCTCCTTAGAGACATTTCCAAGTCTCCATCCTTTTTACCTTCGTTCTCTTTTTCCTCTGGCGCCTAGAACAATTCCATGAAGCTTCCCTCAAGCCTCAGGAACCATGCTGAGCAGCAGAAAGGGGTAAGTGGTGGCGCCAATTTAGTGTCATTCAGAGATTCAGTCCTAAAGGACTCTGCTGTCTGTTCCTTGCTTCTGCTGCTACATGCTTTCTGATTATCCTGGCTATTATCTCAACTGCTACATTGACCTGGACTTTGGACTGATGGTAGGTATCACTCTTGAAGATTGTTTTTCACTAGCAATTGTGATCCTTTGGTTTGTACATATTGCTTTCAAACTCTCTTGACTATTCTCCCAATCTATTAAAATAGACAGCAGGCCTACAATTCATTTCCTACAATGTTGAAACTCCCTAGCTTCCTACCAACCCACTCATGGCTTCATTAGGAAGTGGTCATTTCCTTTACATCTCTGAAGGGCCATCTCACCCAATAGGTATCAACTGATATGACTGTCAGTGATATTAATGACCCACTGGAACAAAATATGGCCAAGAGTTCCCAAATAGAACACCAATGGCTCAGCTCAGCTCTCTCTGTCTGTCTGTCTATCTGTCTGTCTTATCTTCCTCCACTTCCTCCTTCTTGAAATAACCATTTGTTTCTGTTTATGTGTATGTACCTGTTGGTGCATGATAGTGTGTACATTCCCTAGCAGATATGTAGAGGTCAGAGGAAATATCATGCCCAGCTTTCTCATGGGTTCTAGGGATCCAAACTCAGGCTGTCAGGTTTGGGCTGGATTCACTTTTATCCACTGTGGCAACTCCCTGTCCTCGCTCAGATTTTCCATTGCCTACTTAACTATCTCCAGACACATTCTGATTTGAGCTTTATTCCTAACGGCTTGGCTCTTCTGTTGCCATCATAACTTCTCTGCAATAGTCCCATAACAATCAGAGAAATGTTTTCTTAGCATCTGGTTTTCTTTGCTTTCTGCTGTAATGGGCTAGTGGGGTCTGGATAACTTATAGGGAGAACAATTTACTTAGGTCATGGCATTTTTGGTTCAGAGCTTCAGGGTAGGAACGTAGAAGAGCACATGGGTGGCCTTGTGTTCTACTTTGCCTTCTCTTACTGTGACAAATGCCATGGCTAAAGCCAACAAAGAGCAGGAAAGTGTTTATTTCATTTTACAACTCCCAGGTCAGTTCATCGCTGAGGGAAGTCAGCGTAGGAACTCAAAGAGGGAACCCGGAGGCAAGCACTGAAGCAGAGACCATGGAGGAGCACAGCCTACTGGCTTGTTCAGCCTGTTTTCCTGTATAATCCCGGACCACTTGCTCAAAAATAGCACCATCCACAGTAAGTTCCCCCCACCCCCGCATCAATCAGCCAAGAAAATAAACTGAAGTCCTACCAACAGGTCGATTTAATGGAGGCATTTTCTCAACTGAACTTCCCTCTGCCCAGATTGACCCTGACTCATGTCAAGTTGACAAAAAAACAAAACAAAACAACCAGAATGCCTTGATTTCTAATTACTCATCCTCACCGCAGATAATCCTGCAAGAGCTATGTCCATTCATTCATGAGGGCAGCGGCTCCATGATACATTCTTCTCCCTACATGGTTACAGCACGGATCAAATTTCAATATGGATTTAATAAGGATAAAACCTACTTAAGCAAGAGCACCCAATTGCCACAAAGTCATTCTCAACCTACATTGTCCTTATAAACAGAGAATTTTCTCTTGATCCCACAAACAATGTGACTCCTCAACTTGCATAAAGCCATGTGTCATGTCATTTGGAAGTTTTCCTCTTCTTCTTCTTCTTCTTCTTCTTCTTCTTCTTCTTCTTCTTCTTCTTCTTCTTCTTCTTCTTCTTCCCAGAAACAATCTTCAAGACTTCCCGACTTAGATAGAGTTGCTCTGGCATGAAACCTTTGACATCAGCTTCATGGGTTCCTCTTCTCCTTTCTTAATTATTTCTTCCTCCTGTCCTCAATCCCATTTTTAAAAATTCATTCCAGATAATTATTACTCAGGCCCAGTGTTAACATACTCCTCATCCCTCAAAATGCAAAATTTTTAGAAGTTTATTTTATATGTATGGGTGTTTTGTCTGTGTTCATGTATGTACATTTATTTTTTCCTTGTGAAACATTTAAATACACTTTTAGCTATTTGAAATATTATTGCTTTATTACCTTTAGCCACTCTAGCTCTGCTCTGCAACGAGCATTAACTCTTCCGGTCTAATCAGCTTTGCGCCTACTGACCAGTGTGTCCTCATTTTGGTCCCTCTCGCCACTGGACTTTGGTAACCGTCATTCTACTCTCTACCTATTATATGAGTCTGACTTTTAAAGCTTTCATACATAAACGAGATCTCCTGTTTACCTCTGTGCCCAGCTTAGTTCAATATAGCATCATCTAGGGCTTGTCCACACTGCCACAAGTGACAGAATGTCCTGTTTGTTTTGTTTATTTGTTTAAAGATTATAGTATTCATTCCACCTAGAAACCATGCCTTTTAAAACACCTATTCATCCATTGGTGGAGACTTGGGGTCTTTCCACAGATTAGCTGTTTTGAATAATGTTGCTGTGAATATTCGAGTCTGGAGATTCCTTTGGTTCACAACCTCCTGTCGCTTTGGGGACACACCAAGTGTCTAGACAGCTGAATCATAATTCTACTTTCAGTGGTTTGAGGAGCTTTCATATTTTCCAAAATGACTGTTCTGCTTTATTTGATCAGAAACAGTGTGTAAATTCCCCCTTTCCATTTCCCCCACATTATCTTTATTCTTAAAAAAAAAAAAAAAAAAAAAAGAACTGGTATAACAGGTATACAGTGACAGCAACTATGGCTTAAATTTTCATGCTTATGGTGATTAGATATTCAGTATTTTTATATAATTGTTGTCTATTTGTATGTCTTCTCTTAAGAAATGTTCATTTAGGACCTTTGTCTATACTTAAGAGGTTATTTTCTTGCTGTTGAGTTATTTGCATATTTTAGATATTATTACATTATCTGAAATACTTTTTACAAATTCCTTTTCAAATCTGTGGGTTATCATCATCATTCTTTCCTTGTCAACGGAAAACTTTCAGTTTAATGTAATCCTGTTAGCCTGTAGTATTAGGTTCTTAGAGTCATATCTATGAAATCTCATACTTCACAGAGAATTTCCCATGTTTTCTTCTAGGAGTCTTAATTTGGAGTCTTATATTTAAGTCTTCACCCTATTTTTAGCTGATTCTTGAATAAAGAGTCTTCTGCATATGAATATCCACTTCCCAAGGGCCAACATTGAAAAGATTATCCCATTGAAGAGATTATCCAGTTTTCATTGTGTTCTCTTCACACCTTTGTCAAAACCTAATTAACCACAGTTTGCGGACAAAAGCTCTTCTCTCAATTGCCCTCAGCTCCTTCAGTCAGATCAATTTCCTAACTCAGGGAGGTAATGTCAGGCCGTCTCCACTTACATTTCAGTACCTTCCCAAATCCGCTCTTTACATTGATCCACATATGACTATTTAAATACAATGGAAAACCGAGTAGCTTTGGGATGATTTACTTAATCATCCCAAAGTACTCAAGACCATACAGGCTAGAATATCAGTAATGTGGGAGACGTTGTCACATATATGCCTGTAGACGATTTTTGTTATTTTTGTAGGGATTACAAAGAAAATGGATACTCGTAGGAAGATACACCCCATGCCTTGAGTGGTTGGGGCAAGAAGTCTTGAAGGTGTCTTAACTTTCTCTACTGGAAAAATTCAAATATACAGTTAGTAGAGAGAATTCTACAATTCCTTCTTCCTCAGCACCCAGCTTCAAAGATAAGCCCCTCAAGCTCACGCTTGTTTTGTTTTCATCCTTACCTGCTCTGCTCCTACCTGCACATGGTTATTTTGAAGCAGATCTCAAGCTATAAAATCACCAGTGGACCCTTCAGTGTGACCCCTTAGGTGCTATTCAGCAGACCTGTACAGTGATGGAAGTATTCTGTGTACCCATTCTGTGGCTCTTGAGAGCTTGAAATCCAGCGGGAGTCACAAAAGAAGTGAAGTTCTTAAGATTTTCAAACTATGGTTTAAATCCAAATTTAATTATCCCTATACCCCGAGAGGCTACCTGTTGGACAGGGCAGCTGTCTGACATAAAGACTCTTTAAAAAACATAACTGGAATATAGCTCATCTGAACACTAATTCTTCCTGACTGTGTCACTGTGCCCACTGGCCAGTATGTCCTCTTTTCAGTCCCTCTCTGCACTGGCCTTACATAACCTCCATTCTACTCTCTGCTTCAAGGGGGACAACTTTTTAAGATTCCACATTTAAACAAGATCAAGGATTATTTATCTCTGAGCCTGGCTTATTTCCTTCATTTCAAATATTTGATTCTAATGCTCAGAGTTTCCTGAATATAGTGTAACTATCTTTTAAAAACCATGAATTTGACTCTAAATCCACAAATGTTGTGGTCTAGCTCCTAGGCCTTTGAAGTTCTTTAATATAACAATTTGAGGAGGTTACATTAATTTACATTTTATATCAATGTGTGTAGTTTTCAATCATTTCAAACTATGGATATGATTTTTTATATATCAGGGATTTTTCTGAGTGTTAGAATTATATTACAATACTTGTTGGTATTAAACCATGTTTATACTGGGGGGGTATCTAACAGAGCTCAAGCTGGCCTATATATAAAATATATATTTATATAAAACATATAATATATATCTATTGTAAGAGTACAGATGGAGACCAGAGAATGAACATAAGGATGTCTTCTTCGGTCACTTCTTTCATATATATATGTATATAAGATATATATTATATATATCTTTACATTGATCTACAATAAATATATACATTATATATTTATTATATATTATTATATTATATATAATATACAATATATATTATATATCTTTACATTGATCTACAATAAATATATATCTTATATATATCTTATATAGTAAGTTTATATATTATATAGAATATAATTTATTATAATATATAAATATAATATTATATAACATATACTAATTTATATAAATATATATACATATATGTCATATATATTTATATAAGAAGTGATTGAAGAAGACATCCTTACATTCACTCTCTGCTCTTCATCTGCACTCTTGCAGGCAAGCACACTTGTATGCACAGGTTCACACTTGTGTATACCACAAGCACACGTATGCAAAAATTTTGGTTTAGGCTGGTTCCTCAAAACAGAAATTATGTTTAACAGAAATTACATTGGCAATAAGTAATCTCTTCAGGAAATGTCATAGGAAATTTTACAACACTGTATCATGGTATTTATTGGTTCCCCTTTTCTCAAATTCGTCTCACACATATTAAAGCAAAATTATTCATAAAACCACATTTACTGAAGTCTCTGACAGACAAGCACAAGATGTGAAATGAAATAGAAATTAAGAAATGGTATTTCCTCTACTACCAGGCAAGACCAATTTCCTCTATCAGTTGTGGGGGTGGAGGCTGACTGATGTTTGCTCATCTCGCCCCTGCTGCTTCCATCTCCTTTGCATTTTCATTATCTTGGTTTCCAGTGCTGACAGCGTCTCAGCTTTCTCTTCTTCTAAATGTCAGCACCTCTTTTCCCCACCCACATTTACGCCCGAACCCATTCTCAGTAAACGGGTCTTTACTGAAGGTTTCTCTCTATGCCGAGCATCGCTGGAGAAATATTACAAAGCAGGTGTTTGATTACTCTTAACTTCCCTGAGACTTAGGCTCTGAGGGCTGCTTTCCTGAGAGAAGGCGGCAAACTGTTTGTAGAGGGGATGGGATGGGAGAGCAGGACTGTGTGAACGGATGAAATGATTGACATCTATTTATGTGGCCAGCAAATAATACCTGTCTGCAACCTTATCACTACACTTTGTTCCTAGAATTGGGATGTAGGTGTGTGTGTGTGCTTCTTGATACATGTGGAGGCCAGGACTGAACATTTGGGAACCAGTTCTTGCCTTTCCCCTTGTAAGGCAGACGTCCCTTATTTCTGCCACACTGGGCCTGGAGCTTCTGAGTGAGTCTCTTTATTCTGTCTCCCATAGTGCTGCCTGAGTCCTGGCACCACAGATGCCCACCACTACAGCTGATTGTTCACACTAGTGAACTCAGGATGCTGGGCTTGGATGTTGAGAGCGCCTACCTGCTGGCTGAGTTCTCGCCCCACACTCCAGGTAGTTTATTTCTAAAGGAATGAGGGAATTTGAATCTCACAGGCCTGAGCTGAGAATACTCCCAGGGCAGATTAGCCATTTAATGACTCTGAGACCCAGAGCAGACCTGTGTAATAAGAATATAGGAAACAGGGACACTGTGTTGTACAAGAGAAAAGGTGTACAAGAGAAAGCACCAGGAGTGGAGAAAACACTTCATAGAAATTGGTGCCTGAGCCAGCCCTTCCCCCCTCATTTCCTCTCTATGATCATGATTAGTTTGGAGTTCTCTATTCCACTGAAGTAGCAGAGAAATGTTCTGTGAGACGGAGACACGTGGACTGAAACTTTGGGGCCAGAGAAAATATTCTGGAGTGATCCGACCGTCAAGGGCATGCATATCTCCCCAAGCCCCATCAAACTGACATTCTTGTGGTTCAATTTAAAATACACTTCCCAGAGGAAAAGAACTACCAAAGTTTTCCTGGGTTAGAACTGGTGAGGTAGGGCTTTCTTGCTTTTCAATATTTGAATACTATTGAATAGAATTTTTCAGGATAGTATGCTGCTTAGAAATGGCTACGCTTCCTTGTATCGGCGAATTTAGAGTCATCTATAGATGTGTTTGTTTTTTTTACAAGCCTAAAAGTAAATGCTGAGCAAACGCATCTGAACATTTAAAGCTTTCTTGAAAACAGATTGATTGGTACTGTGACGGGAGACAGAAGCCATGCTGATTGTTTAACAGAGAGAATTTGATCAGAGGCCAACAACCAGGCAAAAGTGAAGGATGAAAAACAAAAACGAAAGAACACAAAGATGACCGTGTGGGCATCTAGTACCAGAAGCAGCCATCATGACAGGGCCTAGAGGAGCAGAGAAAAGTGGCCGAAAACAGGTCTTAGGTAACTAGAGAAGGGGCTCTGGAGAGGTCACACTCGGGCCTCCACAGCAAGGATGTGTGAGCTGGGCAGGGAACGTGGCTCAGTGGGAGAGCACCTGCCTGGTATGTGCGGCAACAAGCTCCAGTCTCCAGTGCTGGCAGGGGAGAGGGCTGCTGCAATGTGGCTTACTTAGCTTGAGCTGTGGCCTCCAGGTTGGAATAATGGGCCCTGTAAGCCAGGGACCAAAGCCCTGATGGATAGATGCTGCCTCCTTAGTATGTGTGAGGTTAGAAGCGTGATGAAGGTGGTTTTGTAAGCACCGGAAAACATGCAGATTGGAATCGGCTGCCAGTGCGGGCCTCGTGCTGTGCTCCGACCGAAGCTGCAAACACACATCTTTCTTCCTTCTCCTGCCTGGCAGATACAGCTGGCATCTGGACGCTCCCAGGACCAGAACTGCACAGTAAATAAGGAAGGGTGCCAAGATATGATAATTCAATATCAAACTCCTTTAATGATGATAGACCTCTCCGCTCAAAGACAAGGTGGGTTGGGGGGGTTGATAGTTTTCCCTCCCCTTTCTTCCCAGCTCCTCATTCAAGACTAGGAAGATTTTCCACGGTGTAACGAGAAGTGCAGCTCAGTGATTTCCTTCCACGTTGCCAAGATGCCAGTGCCTCTGAGACACCAAGTGGCTTCAAGACGTGTGTATGTCACATGGTGATAAGCTGTCCATACTTATGCTGGATGACAGAGAATTGCTTTTCACCTTGTCTCATGATGCTATTAAGCACTCTCCATAGTTTCATTTAAAATATTTTTCTTTGTTCTCGTCCTAGGGCTGGAGATTGAACCGAAGCCTTGCACACGCTAAGCAAACTGCTGCTGAGCTGTACCGCCAGTCAAAGAAAGAGAATGTCATCACGCAAACTTAGAAGGAAAGACACTCCTTAATGAATAGTTCTTCGTTTAATTATTTCACTGTTTGCAAAACTGCCCTGTTGAAATACAAATATTGAAGGACAAAAATAAAGATATGATACTCTTACATGTTCACAGACTTTGAGCTATTGAAAGCTTCCTATGAGGGGGGTCATGATGAACACTATGGAGGTCATTCAGTCTTCCCTGTGGGTCCTTAAGGTGAGGCCCATTTTTCATCTCCATAATACATTCAGGAAAGTTAGTACTGGTGAAGATCTATACCTAAGGTCACACAGCCAAGTAGCAGAGCTAAGCCCGGAAACCAGGTCTTCTGATAAAAAACATCTAGAGAGGTTTTGTGGTCACTCATATCTTCTCTGGAATCCATTTCACACGGTCCTTGCATGGGTCCAGGCTCAAGGTATGGGCCATGAATGGGCCCAGGCTACTGTAATTATCATTTGATCCTGCATTCCTAGCCAAAGCTAACTTTCAAGATCAAACTTACGTAACTTTCATAGAACCCGAATACATGTTCTTTCCTGCCCTTGTGTTATTTGAGTTGTAATCTTAAAATGAACAAATCCCTTTCAACTTGAAATATTGTTTTTCTTCCTTGCGTGCCTTCTGTTATTCACATTCTTTGCAAACAATCCTTGCTTTAAATGTCCAAAATCCCTGCACCCTACTTCCAGAGAATACCCCTGATAGACTGAAACGGTCCACACTGCTGGAGCTCAGTGTCACGCCACCACTGCTGACGGTGGAGGAGAGGTGTAAATGTTTTTGCCCACCAGCTCGGTCTGTTTCACACGTTGTTGGTCAATAGACTCATCTGGGGCTAAGCCCGAGCCTAGAAGGTGAATTTCTCTGCCTTTTTTACTCCCTTGCCAACACTGCGTTCAACAGAAGCAATGTGATATTTTATCCTCTTTAATACTGCTGGCATTTCTTGGTGGAGACAACTCACAACACAGACAGGGAGGGGATCCGTGGGAGGTGCAAACACAAACACAGTGAATGCAAAGCCCTAAATAAAAAGTCTCCATTATTGATGCTGGCATTCAGTTTTGGAGCCATTATGAGGTTACCTTTGCTGTGCTCCTTTATGGATTAAGAAAAGCAGAGGCAAAGATGCTATCACAGCTGGCCAGCTGCGCGCAGAACCACAGCTTGAGGAAATAGTCTGTTGACTCCTGTTTCAGTATTCCACTACCTCCTGGCAAAATGAAACCGTGTGTTTCATTCTTTATTTGTTCAACATGTATTTAGCCAGCGCCTTCTCTGTGCTGAGTTTTGGAGAATGTGGTGAACAGTGGGGTTACCTGAAGTCATTTTTGTGGAGGAATTTAAATTCAGAACATGGCTGCTCTGGCAAGAGATCACATCCAAACACCTTCTAGGTCTGTGTGGACTGGCTGGAATACAGGAACACCTTTAATCCAGGAGACAGAGGCAGGCGGATCTCTGAGTTCAAGGCCAGCCTGGTAACAGAGCAAGTTTCAGGCAAAGAAAAGCTTAGGTTCAGGCATGGTGGTACGCACCCTTAATCCCAGCACTCAGGAGACAAAGGCAGACCTCTGAGTTCTAGTCGGTTCTGTTCAGACTGGTCAGTTGAGTCAGTGAGGTGAGAGGCAGTGCAGTGGAGTTGAGTTCGTGGTAGCTCAGTTCGTGAAATTTGAAGGCAGTTTCTATCGGCACAGTTTTACAAAGAGAGGTTGAAGACAGAGAACAAGCTAGACACAGGTGAAGGCACAATGAGCCAGAGAATGAGAAGGAGCCAGAAGATTAGAACGGATTGCTAGAGTTAGTTTGAGGCCAAGCAGTGCAATTCAGTGAGAAAGCTGAGAGAAGCCAGTTAGAATCAGTCAGCTTGGAGTGGAGTTTGAGCCAGAACAGCTGAGTTGAACCAGCCAGCCCAGAGCGCAGAAGGAGCTAGAAAGGGTGAGCTTATTCAGCAGTCAAGTCCCAGAGGCTGAAAACACTCTAGGCCTAGATTAGACTGTATGGAGGCTAGAAGCTTCTAGTACTGGGCCTAGGGTGGCAGATGGAGGCCGTAAGCCTGGGAGATAACAATTCAGGCAGGCAAATAGAAGATACTTCAACACCCCTGCTTTTCCTTTTTATGTCTGCACCCTCCTTCTTAGTTTCTTATTTTCCATCAGCACCTTTTAGTTCTCGAACTCCCTGAGTGAATCCGGCTTCCTGTTTGGCCCCTTTGTATACAATGCTTCTCTAGTGCTTCAAACAAAAACAAAACAAAACAGAAAAAACACTGCAGTAAATTTTTGTGATTATACTAAAATGTTATTTATTGCTTACCTGAAACTCAGATTTAAGTGGGTATCTTTTATTTAGGAATTTTTTAAGAAATACATCTTGTTAATTAATTTCAAAAACAATATATAGGAGATTGCTTTTCAGTTCAGGGTAGCCTCAAACTCATTACGTAGTCAAAGCAGACCCAGCCCTGTGATGATTCTCCTGCCCCAGCCTCCTGAGTGCTGCCAGGGCGCACCCTACGAGCCCCAACTTCTGTTTATCCACTCTCGCTCCGACCCTCTATTTCTTGAAGCACCAGTGTTTTTCACAATCCGCCTGTCTGCTCAGGCCTCTGCTGTTTTAACCTGAAGGAGGCCCACAGCCTCCGGGGCGCCAACCGGAAGTGAAGCGGCCATGGCTGAGGCGGTAGGTGGGCAAGGTCTAGGTCAAATCAGGGGATCTTGTCTCACATCTCCTTTCTTTGGAGGTCCCCATGCATTCATGTTCCATTTGTTAAACTGCAAGTTCCCAGGACATAGGGACACGGTTCCGTCCCTTCCAGTCATTCAAGTGCAGTGCCAAGCATGGCCCGAGCCTGAAGTGAGCTTGAGCAGGTCCTTGGAGAGGTTCTGTGTAAGGGGTGAGAGAGACGCGAGGCTGGTTTTCACCACATTCATTGCTTGTGAATGCCAGCATTTTGTGTTTGTGTTGGGTGCTTTGATGTAAGTGTATTCATTTTATGTGTCTTTCCTAGCTGGAGCGTAGAAGCATCCTTTACTAAAAGGATCCTGATATTGGCCCTTCGGTAAGGTACTTAGGGGAACACTCCTCTTTGAAGCCCTGTGGGCCCCCTGCAGGCAGAGCTTCACACATGCCATCCACAGAGTTGAAGGGAAGTTATAGGAAAATCAGCGGAACCAACCTTTGAACTTTCTGGATCAGATATATGAGTCATTAAATGGAGAAAATATAACTGTCTGCTGTTGTATTTTTTTGTTACAGATAGCTGACCCTGCTGCTGTTGTCCAGGCTCAATACCAATGAAGGCACTCCCATTCTCCCTGCCCATGGCCCTGGAAACAACTTTGCTACTTTGTTCTTAGAAGATGACTCATTGATCTTGCTAAGATTAGAGTACTGGAATAATTAAAAAAAAAAAAAAATCCAGTAGTTTAAGCAAAATGAATGCCCTTTTATTGCATAAAGAAAATACAGAGACGGGCTGTGTCATAATAAGTGGGTTTTGTTGTTGTAGGTGTAAGGATTACTCCCAGTCACTCTGCCTCAAACAATAGTGAAGTCCATAGACCACCCCCATGGTCCAAGACAGTTCACACAATTATGTGTCCGTATTCCAATAAACAGGCTAGAAGAAAGGACAAAGGTATTGTTAATCTGATTTCCTTTCAGGGAATCCATGGAAGTCTCATAATCAACTCGTTCAACAAATATTTTTAAAGTACCAATGTATACCATGTACCATTGGTACCATACAAACACCTAAGTTAACCTGGACTGATTGGGAATTTCAGCCACATGGTTGGAATTGGCTGTAAGGAAGCTACGTGAACTGTCCCAGGTAAAACCAGAACTTTCCCCACTAAGGTGGAAAAGGTAACTGTACAGACAACCAGCAATCCCTGTGGCATTGCCATCCAAAGAGAGAAATAACATTTACATGGAGCATCCTGTCCTAACTTTATTTAGGTTCGTATTTGTGTATAAAGAAAAGAAGTTTATTTAACACACAGTCTTGGAGGCTTAAAGGACAAGATTGGGAGTCCCTATCTGTTTAGCCAATGAATATATACAGTGAAAAATGTGCAAATGACTCTCATTTTTTACCATCTGTATTATCCTTCTTTTCAATGATAAAGAATTACTTATCATTCTTAATCTTCCTGAATCTAATATACTAGTTTTCATTTTGTTTCTATTTTAAAATTATAGTATCAGACAACATGTAAAAATATTCATTTGTGGGTGCTATTTTTAAAATCTTTTTAAAAATTAATTTCTTAAGCCTCTTCCTTCCTTCCTTCCAACACCGACCCTAGGTAGGAGAGAAAGAAAGTTGGAAGGGATAGGGGACATAGACCTCTTTAGACTTAGTTCCTTGGGGCAATTCCAATCTTCAGAGTCAGGATATCCAGCAGTCCAGCAAACCAGCAAATGCAACAACAGCATGAGCAAGCAGCTGCCTTCTTCCTCCTTGGACTCCTGGAAATGTCTTTCTTCTCCTCTGTACTCTGGTATTTACACCCTCTCAGGGTCCTCAGAATTAAACTAACAGCAGCTGGCAGAGAAAATATCCCTCTCCGAGCCACATTTATCAGCTGCGGACAAACGGAAAGCAGCTCCATATCCCACACTTGGGATTAAAACAAAAGCCTGTTTATATAACATAACTTGAGTTTTTAAACCAAAACTTTCACTACATTCATTCATTATTTCCATGCCACTAGTAAAAATGGTTACCGTTTATATACTTATATGTATATTTCTGGAAAACATCATAAAGTAGTTTTCTCCAATTTTTCTATAACACATTTTGATCTGTATCTTCATTGGAAAAATTCCAACAAATTCCCATCAAGTGACCATCTTGACCGCCGAGCCATCTCTCCAGCCCCCAGTGCAGTTACTCTTAAAGTCTTGCAACACAGTTTTGTTTTACGTGTGTGCAGTATGGTGTATGTGTTTATATGCGTTTGTATGTGTGTATATATGTGTGTACAAGTGCTCACCAGTGAAATCATGTGTGAAGGCTGGAGGTCAATTTCTGATAACTTACTTTCTCTCCACCTTATTTTTTGGAGACAGGGTTTCTCACTGAACCCAGAGCTTGCCACTTCCGCTAACCCTGGCCGACAAGTTCTGGGGATCCACCCATGTCCCCTCCTAGTCCTGGGGTGACAGACATACTGTTTTTTGTTTTTGTTGTTGTTGTTTTTTCTTTCTCACTTTTATTTATGACAATATTTCCGATCTCTTCGGGTCAAAAGTTCTTTGAGACAATTCCATCAGCTTTAGCCAACCAGAGACTAGAATCATCAGACTCGCCCATCCTGTGAATGGCTGTGTAGATAAGATAGGTTTTATACTGGCCATTAAACCGGCCTGTGACCTTGTCAGTCTAGGCTACGTTCAACAGGATGGACGCGTGGTCCTTGGCACCAATGATGCGGTAGCTTGCGGGGCATTTCCACCACACTCGTTGGTCCACGAACTCGCCAGCGTCGTTCTGCATGTCCAGGCCGTGCCTACTAGCTGGTCCAGCAGGCGCACAGAAGGGAAGTAGCTCCCAGACATACCGTTATGCCCAGGTTTTACATGGGTGCTGGGGATCCGATTCAGTTCCTGTGCTTGCGTGGCAAACACTTTATTCAGTGGGCCCTATCCCAACTGATCCCAACTGTCATATACTTTACTTACAAATCCAAGTGTTGGGGAATGTGGCTGTTTCAAGTTTTTCCAACATATAATTTGAGTAAGGGATATGTTGAGTCTATCTGGGAAAAAAAGATGAGGAAGAGAATTTGGGGCATGGGCCTGGCTACTCGCAGTGAGTGTAAACCTCTCTATCAAACAAAGATAGGTTAACGTAAATTGCTCTAACTCTAGGGTTTGCGGATAGCAGAAGCCTCTGCAGTGAGGAGCTACGTGAGTTGCGTGCGTCTCAGACCGGAAGCTGTGTGACAGGAGCATGCTCACATCACCTCTCTGCCTTCTAGTTCCCCAAGAGTTTCCTGTGGGTTCCACTCTAGAAACAGGCACAGCTTCAAGTTACGATGTGGCTAACTAATGTCTAGATCATTCTTTCCAAGGCTGATTGGAGAACTGGCCCATCTGCAGCAAGCAAGCCCTTTCAACTGGGGAAGGAGCGCCGTGGCTTTCAGAGTGAGCGAGCAAGCAGCGCTGGCTCCGAGGAGGTGGGACAGAGCCACTGGGCTGCTGGTTATTTTCAGTTCTTCCCGAAACAGGACCGGATAGCACAGGTATTAAGACCAATAACCTACCAATGGGCCTGCGTGAAACTACACAGCTTCTGTATAGCAAAGGACACTATCATTCTAGTGAAGAGGCAGCTTAAAGAACGGGAAGGAAATCCTTATTAATTAATTTTTATTTTATTTTTATTATTTATTTACTTTACATTCTAATTGCAGCTTCCTCTCCCTCCTGTCCTTCTAGCTCTCCTCTCACTTTCCCCTTTCCCCACCCACGCCTCCTCCCCCTATTCCCCAGAAAAGGGGAGGCCTCCTAGATATAACCAGCCTTGGCATATCAAGTCTCAGTAAGACTAGGTGCATCTTCTTCTGTTGAAGCTAGACAAGGCAGCCCAGCTAGAGAAAGGGATCCACAATCAGGCGGTGTGGTCAGAGGCAGCCTGTGCCCACGCTTGATGCCCCAGCTGCACAACTGTTACATATCGTGCAGAGGGCCTGGGTCCATCACACATGCTCTCTGGTTGGCAGTTCAATCTCTGTGGATGAGGTAGGGGTGGGAAGATAGAGGGGGAGAGCGCTGGGAGACTGGATTGGGGGGGGGAGCTCATCTCTGGGATAAGCTAGAAACCTAGGGCAATGGAAACTTCCAGGAATCAATGAGGGTGACCCTAGGTAGGACTCCTAGCAACGGGGGATATGGAGCCTGAGCAGGCCATCTGCAGCAAGACTTCCAGTGGAAGGATTGGAACACCAACCCAGCCACAAAACCGTAGACTTACGTTTTTGTCTTGCCTACAAGATGTGCAGGAATAAAATACGAGTAGAATCTGAGCAAATGGGCCAACTAATGAGTAGCCCAGCTTGAGACCCGTGCTGAGAGAGAGAGAGAGAGAGAGAGAGAGAGAGAGAGAGCCCATCTCTGACACTATTGATGATATTCTGCTGATTCTGCTGTACTTGCAGACAGGAGCCTAGCATAACTGTCATCTGAGAGGCTTCACCCAGTGAATGATGGAAACAGACGCAGAGACCCACAGCCAAACATTAAGTGAAGCCTGGGGAATCCTTCAGAAGACAGAGAGGAAGGATTGAAAGAGCCAGAGCGGTCAAGGACACCACAGGCAAACCCACAGAATCAACAGGCCCATTTTAATTGGATTGTCTGGGGTTTTATGTTTAGTTTTTTGAGTTCTTT
This sequence comes from Meriones unguiculatus, assembly GCF_030254825.1. Taxonomy (NCBI): domain Eukaryota; kingdom Metazoa; phylum Chordata; class Mammalia; order Rodentia; family Muridae; genus Meriones; species Meriones unguiculatus. The sequence continues at coordinate 46,199,477 of NC_083349.1, forward strand.
GTATATTCTGGATACTAACCCTCGGTCAGACATGTGTCTGGTAAAGGCCTTTCCCCCCGATCCGTAGGCTGCCTCTGTTAAGGTTCCTTTTTAAGTTTCTGTAGAGCTGCATCGGGCTGTTGATGGGATTGTGTTGAACCCTTGAATTGTTTTGGTGGATGACCAGTTCCCTCTTTTACCTCTATCTGACCAAATACCTGGCAGGAAGCAACATAAGGGAGGGAGGATTTATTTGGGCTTAATGTTCAGGGAGTTATTCATGGCCTAGGTGAGAGTCAAGGCTTAGTGGCAGAGCATGAGTAGCTATTTGTCTCATATCTTGGCTCTGTAGTTAGGAGGCAGACAGCAGAGAGGAAGTGGGGCCCGCAATGTGAGATGTCAAGACCAGGCTCCCAGTGACTCACACACTAATGGTTCTTTCTAAAACAATGCAACCAGCACTGGGAGCCAACTGTCCAGATAAATGAGCCAACGGAAGATATTTCACATTCAAAGGACCACAGCAGCCTTCAAGCATCTTTCATGACCAGAAACCTCTTCTCAGTTAGAATCTGACTCAAAACTTCTACATGAAAGGAGAGCTGCTTTAACCAACGGCCATAGCTGATCCCACCCTGAGTCTGTGGCCACTTCTATACGCTAAAGGAAAGAATGTGAGAACTGTCAGTCTCTTCGGACATGCTGTACTGGTTTATATTCAAGCATGCACATGTTCCAGGGCAAGCCAGCATGCGTGGGAGTTGCCAGGCAACAACAAAGAAGGGCTCTTTGTTAGAAGTGTTGGGGGACACGGGCAGTAGGAAATGAAGTGGGAGATGAAGTAGGGGGCTGGACTTGGGGCTTGGGGCACACATTCTGTCATCTCTCATCGCAGGAGCTGGCCCTGGGGGACTCCATCACACCAAAGAACCCAAAACGATGTTGCACGGTATCTCTAGGACAATTTGTCCCTCCCACCTACCTCTGCAGAGGCATTTCCCATTCAGGCCGCCCCCGATCATGAGTACATTCTTTTTTTTTTCTTTTCTTTTCTGGTACTCAGGCTTTATCATCTGACTGACCCACCAGTGAGTCCTGTGCCACAGCAGCACTAGGTCATGTTTTTTAGAAAGTTTGCAAATTCATTTCCGAGAACTGATGAACTAGTTGTTTTCTTATTAAGGATGATGATAGCATAACAGGCAAGAAGAATCATTCATTTGGGAAAGTCTATTTTTGTAGATATTGAAGTACTTAGGAGAATCCATGGTTTCTTTTCTCTAGCTGTATCCAAGGCTTATAAACCCAACAAACCTCCACTGAAAAGTAAGGGTTTAGGGAAAATAGCTTGGGAATTCAATGCCCAGTGCTTTGGAGGAAAAATCTGGAGAGTAGTTGCTGTAAATATGGATTGAGAAATCTTAACTTTTATAACTATCCCTCTTTTAATATGCACTTGCAACTTTTCTCATTACCAAATTTTACATCTCAGCAAATTTGGCATAGTGTCAGTGAGGTGAAATCCCTTGGCTCTCAATGCAAGCAGTTGCTGCTATGATTGTCTTAAAGATGCTTTGGAATGTTTTTATTTTGTATTTTTGTTGTTGTTGTCTTAAAGTCACAGAAAACGTTATCCTTTTAACCTATACCGGGTCTCTCTGTTAACGGCACAGGAAACCACAGTAATTTTATTAGAGTCAGCTACTCAATTCTGAGTCTTTCATCAGTGTCCTAATCTACAGTTAAATAACTCAGGACAGTCTGACTAGCGTGTGGTCCAGTGTTTGAACAGATGCAGGGAAGAGTGAGGAGAGGTGAGATCCTGGACAACAGACATTAGACGCATCCTTACTGTTGCTGGGACTAACCACAGGGGGCAGTTTCTGTGGTCTAGAAGGCCGGACAAGGAGACAACTGGGGCTTACGGGGACGCATAACAACAAAGCTAGCTAACCAGGCCTCCAGACTAAGATGTGCTAGAGTAGGGGGAAGCCAGATAACTATCGGAGGAAGAGCAAACAGGGCTGGTGTCCGGCACCCACAGAAGACTTTCAGAGATGCCAGATCCCATGACCACATGTCTTTTATCAGCCGTATCTGGTTACTCTGAGGCTGCTAGTGTATAGACATTCCATAGAGAGACTACCCTGTGATCTAGTACCCTTGATCCCTATCGTCCCATTGCTCAGAGTACTAGCGACCTGACTGGTCCTCAACCAAGGGATGTGAACCTGGCCGATGATGCTCAGAACCTGTGATTGTGGACAGAGCTTGTGGTTTTGCTCCCAGGGAGAAGAGGAAGAAAAGGAAACTCTGGAAAGCACTGTTGGAGAACTGGCAGCTTCCCGTCACTGGTACACCCTCCTCTCACCCTCCCCTTTTGTCCCTTACCTGGGAGGGGGCTGTACCCTTGGCCTCATCCACCAAGGGTAGAGGTGCAAAATTCCAATCCAGTTTCAGAAAACAGTTATCAAAAATGCCCCAAAGCTGCAGACACACCTGGGTGCGAAAGGACTAACATAAAGATCCTAGGAATGTCTAGGGCACACAGGAGACACACTTATTCTAACACAAGGCAAGGACCAGGGCAGCAAGACACAAAGCAAGGGGAAGATGAGCTTTGTGAGCCACAAAGTGGCTGCTTGGCAAAGCTGCCTCTTCTGGCTCAGGATTTAGGTTGTCAGCCACACACACACCCCCTCTGTGCTCTGATCTGTGTATGGAAAACGGCCCCATCGGTGTTGTTTTCAGCTTTGGTAACAATGCTCAATCAAACAGGTCCTGACAGGAAAGCTGTGGCATTTAGTTTGTTTTCTATTGCTGTAACAGAATACTTAGCACCGGGCAGTTTACAAAGAAAATAGGTTTATTTTGGCTCCTGTTTTTGGATGCTGGGAAGTTCAAGATCAGGAAGGCATGTAAGGTATAGCAAGGGGAGGTGGAGTGCTGGGGGAGTGGGAAGCAGAAGGGCAAAGAGAAGAGACAAAATACGCGGGGTAGCCTTACTTTATAAAGCCTACCCTCTCATTTACTGTCATTCCTTGAGACTGAGGACTCACCCCTTATTCCTGAGGGCCCAGCCTCCATGACTTCCCATTAGAAACCACCTCCCAATAGCACATCTTGAAGAACAGAGTTCCAACATGAGTCTTGGTGTAGACAAAACACATTTGCATTATAGCATGCCCAAACAGGAAGAATAAGGAACCAGTTATAACAGGTTGGGTGAGGGAGGTTAAAGGAACCAGACAGGAGGGTCAAACACAGGGAGCAGGGTGGGGCCACAAAACACAGTTCTAGAAAGAAGCTGTCTAGTAGTAACTGGGGGTTGGCAGAAGCAAACGGCCAATCAGAAGAGACCCAGCAATAGGGGGCTGTCCTGGTTTAAACACGAAGTATCCACCACAGGCTCACGTGCTTGAACACCTGGTCCCTCAACTGATGGTACTATTACGGAACATTTGGGAGGTGGAGCCTACCTAACGGAAGTAGGTCACTGGGGGTTGTCACGTGGGGCTATGTTATCCCTGGATCCTTCCCATCATGCCTTCGCTTCTTCCTGGTCCAGCCTCCATATTGCAGTTGCCGTACTTTGCCACGGGCACGGACAGAGATGCTCCCACCATCACGCCTTCTCTTCCACAACGGACTGTGCCCACTGAAGCCTTGAGCCGCAATAGACCTTTTCTCCTATGAGTTGCTTCTGTTGGGAAAAGCAGCTGATACAGAGCCCAGGAACTAAAACCCTGGCCTTACTCCCGTCCGGTGTTTCCCGAGAGTGGTTGCTCCTTAGCTGGAGTCCACGGTGAGAAGACAGACATGTAGAGCAGACTTGCAGTGGCCGCGTGTGCGGATTCGAGCTACAGAGCTACAGCGGTGCTCTCTGTGTCAAGGGATGGGATTTAGGTATTTGAGATTGAAGTAGGTAATCCGAGGTTGCTGGCTGTGAAGTTGATGGACTACCCCACCCCGTGAACCGGAGCACAAGAACGAGGCCGCTTGTTGGGGGCATTCTCTCGGGCTATAGAGCAGTCCTGCGGAGGGCGAGGGCGTCTAGAGGGCACTCTCCCCGAAGGCCCAGGAGTCCCCCGTCTCTTAGCATCTTCCCATCCCAGAGATGTAGCCTGAGGCAGTGCTGGCAAGCATGCGCCCAGATGACACCTTTTCCTAGAGAAAATTCCCAATGCTGTCTCAATCTTCTATCTTCTGTGCTAAGCGCCCGCTCATGAAGGTGTAAAGCGGCTAACAGGAGCTGAGTTTGCACATGCGCAGCAGTCGACGGCCAACAGAAAACACCTCAACGGCATCTTTAGGGGTTCCTTGTCTCATAGGGTCATAGTTTTTCTTTTAAAAAAGTATTATTATTTTATTATATAATATAATGTATATTATTTTACTATCTAATATATAATAAAATATTATATATCTTATTTTATATCTTTGTAAATATATTCTCCTTCTGTCTTTTTGCCCTATAGGTCCTTTGTGTATATATATTATGTATATATTCCAGTTTAGTGTTTTTATGTCATTTCTGACTGTGCAAATGAATGGCTGTCTGTTTCTTGTGCCTTCTATTGAGCTCTTTTCCTTGTTAGTTTTTCTGATATGTTAGGTTTTGTTTTTCCTCATCATATATTATTTCAGTTATCCCTTAGAAGCCTGTTTGGCTTCTAATGAGAGACAGAGAGGGAGTGGATTCAGAATGGGAGGGGGTGGGAAGGAACTGGGAGGCATAGGAGGAGACCCCATAGTCAGGATATATTATGTGAGAGAAAATCTATTTTCAATAAGAGGGAAAATTATATTTTTTTTCTGGACATTCATTGTCTTTTATTTTGTTCAAGAGTCAAAATGACATTTGAGTAAACTAAGTACATTTTTAAACAAAAAAAAATTACATGTGTTGACATAAGCAAACAGGAAAACAGCACTGGGACCTTCATAAAATCTCATTAGTTTTTATGTACGTTTCTGTAGTAGTGTGTTGCATGGAACTGAAGAAAACTGTTCAAACTGCCCGTCAGACACCGGGAGAGACTGCCCTTAGACATTTCAGGCACTCACAGCAATTAAGTCTGTATTCTGACGAGCAACCTGACCTGCACGGATTAGCATGAGGCCCTTCACACGGCGTGGAAAAAGCGATGCTCTCTGTCTCCCGTTGGCATTGCACTTCCTCAGACTGAGGCTGCCCTCAGCAGTCATTTCTTCACCCCAAGAGATAAAGTGCATCACGATGGCTCAGCAGCCAATCACACTGGTCAGAACACCTACTGACTAAGCACGTTAATCAAAGCAGAAGTTTTCCTCATCTGTGCTGACCACTAAAAGCCTTACTTTAGCAAACCTTCCTGCAGAGCTGCTGAATTAGTGAATGAGCTTCAGGCAATAAAGTGTTTGGGGTTTGTTTGTTTGTTTTAAAGACAAGCCAACAAAGCATAAAGCCATCTTTCCACTTCTGTAGTGCAATTTCTTCCTACAGGCTAGTTACTGTCCCCTGACACCAGTAACTGCTAACTGACTCATTTCATTTACAACACCAAGCAAGAGAGGGAACCAACCTGCACAGAAGTAGTCCTGGATTTCCCTTTGTGGGTGGTCCCACAGCTCCTTCAGCACACAACCTTTCACCCAGAGAAAATCTTTCCTAGCGTTCTCTATCTTCAGATTTCGGCACTGTCATTATTACCCAACTGCTGGATTTCCAGTGAATTCTCGATTTGTTCATAGTCTATGGAACTTGTTTAAATGTATGCCACTTGTTGCTGTGACCACGGAAGTGCCAGGAAATAACTCTTGGAGGCAGGCCAGTCCCCAAAACAGAAGCACTCACCCTTTGCTTCCTTTTCAATTTCTTCGGATCAGTCTGGGCTACCACAACATCTGGACATTGACCCAATTCCATCCTTCCATTGGGCTCCAATAGCAACAGCTGGGTCATCAGCTCTTCAACTGTTGCTTCTAGTGGTAACCAACGTGGCCTTTAATCCCAATCATTCTTACTAGTGAACATGCCCAGTCTAGGTCACAGATGTGGAGGAAAACAGAAAACTTAGAGCCAGCAGGAATAAACAAAACAAAAAATAAAAATAAAAACCATATGCTTCTCCAGGACAGACTGTCCTGGGGAGGTGATGTCTGAGGAACTGGGGAGAGTGTGAAGCCTGCATATATAAAAACTCCTTTATACCACAAGAGATGGGAGTGCAGGGTTGCTGTGACCAGTGGGAAAGGTCTGGGATAGAGAGAGGACAAGAAGTGGTTTATGAGGGCAGGGTGACAGAACACCAAGATGAAGACACCAGCACAGCAGGTACGAGTCCTTGAGCATCAACTTTGTCAGCCTGACCTGGTTGGGTTTCATTATATCATCTTTTAGCCTCATCATTGTATGCCAAGCACTATTCTAAAAACTTAGAGAACAGCAACAGCAGAGGTCAACCTAGGAAAAATTGCTGGTCGGCAGGGAGCTGGAAATCTAGTGGGGGAAAAAGACAGAAAAAATATGATAAACAAATAAATAATGAAATAACATCACAACATGTCACAGACTAAATAATAGAGAAGTAGGGGAGCTGGAGAGACACAGGCATGAAGCAATGGGCTGCGATTTTACACGAGGAGGCCTCAGATTTGACCGAAGGAGATGAAGAATTAGTCATGGATGTATCTGCAGGAAGAACACTCCAGTCTGAGGAGGCAGTTGGGCCAAGACACAAGGCAAATGTGCAGCATACTTGAGAAAGAGCAAGAAGTTTGTTCTGGGCCATGGGGAGATTAGGGTGATGAAGAAGTCACAAAGAGATAACTGATTCGTGTTAGCTAGAGTTCTAAGGGTCAGTGAAAAACAAAACACAAAACACCTGGCTTTTACTGATAGAACAACGTGAGTCAGTGCAGGTCTTTAAGAAGCTATTTGGCATTACCCCAATATGAGAGTGTAAGGGCTGGATCAGAATCAAGGAGAGTGGAAAAGAGGCTAGAGCAGTAACGCTGGTGACACGTGGTTCTATTCCATCCAGCTAGGCACAGGGGGAAATGATGGAAAGCAATAGGATTCTGGATTTCTTAGGAAGCTGATTTGGGAAAGTTATTTAATACCATCAAACACTGTTTATAAGTTGGCGGGACAGAAACAATGTACAGCACAGACAAAAATCAACACAAAAATGAATCAAAGAACTAAAGACAATAGTTAACACTATGATGTTCTAGGAGAAAGCAGGGGAAATATTCACACCATTACATTTGGCAATGATTTGTTGGGTATCAACACCAAAATATCTAACAAAGAAAAACTAGATAACTTGAACTTCATCAAAAGTAAAACTTTTGTAGAATAAAGGATACCATCAAGAATATGAAAAAGCAACCCACAGAAAGGAGGAAATATTTACAAATTTCATCTGCTAAGCAAACAATTGCCAAGAGGTAACAATAACTCTATCTCAGAACCAGCAATGCAAGTGACCCAACTGAGCAACAGACAAAGAGCTGAATAAGCATCACTTTAAAGAAGATACAGAACTGGGCAATAAGCACACAAAAAGAACCTGCATATCATAAGCCATTTAGGAATGCAAATATCACTCAAACCCACAGAGATGTTTCTTCCTAGGGAAAAAAAAAGTGGAAAAGAACAAGTAACAGCAAAGATGTGGAGAAATCAGGACTCCGTGGAAACCAAGAGGTTTGGAAAAAAAAAATATAAAAGACATGCAGAAATCCCACTGTGTGATAGTTTTGATAGTTTTTAGTGTTTTATGTCTCAGAGTTCAGGGCAAAGCTGTCACTGAGATCTCTGGGACACTTGGATTTCCAAGTTAGGCCACTGTGTAGATCCTCTGGAAATGACATGTCCTAATGGAGGTCTCTGGACTTTGATTCTGTTTTTGTTTTTCTGAGTCCAAAAAGACGCTCCAGTTTGCCTCCTTTAACTAGTAGAGTGTTTGTAAATAGGGATGCATCCTTTGGAGAGGCAAAGGCCTGTGGTTGAGTGGAAATCTGAGAGGAAAAGGAGGCCTCTCAAGACACAGGACTCATTCAAGATCCTGTTCTCATGTGTGAGTCAGGGATACCGGGCTGGGGACAGGGGAGGCTGAGAGGTGCGTCCCAGGAGAATCCCGTTTCCTTGTGCTCTTAACAACAGGTACTGAGCTCCATGGTACTCCTGCTGAGGCAGAGAGAGGCCCACACTTTGTCAGCAGATTCTAAAAGTATGACTTCTCCCCAAGAACCTCGTCTCAGATTTAGTTAAGTGAATCCTGTGATACAACCAGTAGCTACTTATGCTTCACTGACACATGGGGAGGAGAGCATGAAGGGAGGAGATGAGATCAATGTACATGATACACATGCGTGATAATAATGGATCAACGGTGAGGAGAGCAGTATGGGAGAGGATGTGAATGCCATCAATGTACATAAAACATGTGTGATAATATCATAATGAAACCTATTAATTTTACATAATAAATAAACAGTAGTTACAAAAAAGGGAACCTTCTAAAACTGGCAAACATCATCGATAAAGGCAATAGCTGTGGCAGACTGACTGTTCCTAACAATGTCCTCTGACTTTCTAATCGTCCAGCTCTGTAAGCTGCCAGGAGAATGTTTATTTTGAAACTTAGTAAGTAGGGATCAAGAGTCCAGTGTGTGCCTTCAGAATACAAACAGTCCCACTGGACAGCTAACTGGCACAGGAGTGGATGTTTCTCTAGATACAACACGCCAACAAATGAATGAGGGAGAAATAATGGCACTGGAATGTCAACATTATACAATGTTGAGTGGATTAAAGGTATAATATAATGTCTCCATGACCCTAAACAACAAACACAGCGGTGCCTCCAGGTGAAGGGCTCAGAGCAACTGGCCTGGATTCTAACTATTCTTGGGATGCGATTACTCGTGTATAGGGAATACAAAGAACAGGTTCACACCCGAGTGAAAGGGCTACTAAGAAAACTTCTAGACCAGCGGGTCCCAGCCTTCCTAATGCTGTGACCTTTCAATACAGTTCCTCATGTTGCGGTGACTCCCGACCATAAAAACAATATTTCGTTGCTACTTCATGACTGTAATTTTGCTACTGTGGTGAAGGGTAATTAAATATCTGGTGTGCAGGATATCTGGTATGCAGACGGAGCTGCTGCTCTGTAGGTTAGGACACTGGCTTTCCTGAGAGGGAACACAAGCAGAACCTCTAGGCAAGCTGGCTGAGTTCTACTTGAATGGACAGAGGTTAAAGAAAAGCTAGAGTAGGGGGTGTTGATCAGAGATAAAGTGTGTTCTGAGCACGTGCGTGGTTCTAGGTTTGATTTCTAACACTAAAAACACAAGATGTCTCCGTAATTAACTGACACACTCGTTCATCGGCCACAACTTTCACCAGGTTTTGTATTCATGTTATTTTAATGTTAAAACAATTTCAAATAATCAGTGAGTCTGAAGGCAGATTTCAGTTTATAAACACACACACACACACACACACACACACACACACAGCCTAGGGAAGGGGGTTGAGACTCAGCTCTAGGAGAAAAGAGTGAAGAGGACGTGGACAGTGTGGAAGGAGCATCATGCTCCAGGAGTTATTCCAAGAGGCAAAGGGCAGTCCCAGCCTTCTGCTGGGAAATAGCAGCCATGGCTCTAGGGACCAGAGAATGGAGAGATTCTGGGAATTGTTGAGCTACAGAAAAACTGATACAGATTGCAGCCTGGCAACCCAATGACGTGAAAAGGACGAAATGATAAGGCTTTCGATTTCGCCAGCAACCGCATTCAAATAGTCTGGCCAGCCTTCAAAAAATTGAGCATAGGATCATTACGTTGTCTAGCTACTCAGTTCCTACAGAATTGAAACAGGTACTCCAACAAACACGTGAACAGCCATTTCATGCGCCCAAGATGATATGATCTAATGTCAAGAAAGGACGAAGAGAGAAACAAATGGTGGTGTGTAGGTATGTGCCCTGGACTGTTTGGTGAGGAAAGGGAGAAAGGACACACGTGTGCTGCACATGGATGAATCTTAAAAGCAATGTTCTTATGGAAAAAAAAACCAGAAATGAAAGATTACATGGTGTTTGAACCCACTTACATTAGTTATCCAGAATAGGTAGATACACACACACACACACACACACACACACACACACAGAGAGAGAGAGAGAGAGAGAGAGAGAGAGAGAGAGAGAGAGAGGAAGCAGATTTTCAGGGTCTGGGGAGGGGTGTGGGAGGAACATGCTTAGTGGGTTGCATTTCCTCTTAGGGTGATGTTTTAAGATGATGGGGTAGTAATTGCACAAGAACATGAATATACTTAATATTCCTGAACATTTGAAAACAGAAAAAAGAAAAAAAATAGTGTCTTGTAATTATTAAAACAACTTTTAAAATAAATTTTGCTTAAAAACTTAAAAATTAATCATATTATTTTGCTCGTCTACTGTCTGCTGGGGACCTCTCCTGTTCCATGACCTATGCACATAAAAGACCAATGGTCTAACCCACAAGGTCCTCAGTCCAGGGGATGCAGATATGGGGAGCATCTCAGAGCATGAAGCAAAAAGAAGTAAAATTTGTCTCATTTTTTTCAAAGTCACTTTCATCATTTATTTTAGTAAAGTGGCAGTAACAAGATTTTTAGCAAACTTAGGATTCTCTTCTTTTTCTGGGGTTGTATTTGAACTTCTTAAAAAACATAAAAAAATGGATGCATTTGAGTGACAATTGTCAGCACCAGATACCTTCAGAAACATCCAAAAGCCCAACCAGTTACTGGACCAAAAACACTACTGCTGAGATCATAGTGATAATGACAGCTTCTCCCTTCATAGGCTTACCATGTGCTGGGCATTGGCTGATCATTTCGTGTATGCTAATTTATATACCATTACCTTAAAGTGCTTCTCTATCCCAATTTTGCAGAAGGAGGAAGCCAGAAGACACAGAGTTTACAAGACTTGTATGAGGTCACACAAACCAGTGAAGACAGAACAGAAACTGGCCTCCTAGAGTTGGATCCTGGATCTGTGATTTTAGCAAGTGTGTCACATTTTCTCTTTGTGCCCAGCAAACCTTGTTTCCCTTTACACAGAGGCTGAAGAATCTTCCAGAAGTTTCTATCTCTGGCTGCTTGTTCTAGGTGCTCTCTTTGCTGGCTAGGAATTCTTCCCAGAAATCAGGCACAAAGTCACCTGACCTTCATCTTTCTGTTTATCTCCCTGTGCTTTTTCTCAACCTCCTTTAAAAAAATCGTTTTCAAATCTCTATGGACGTGAAGGTCCTTTTTATTTTTGTTTTTGTTGTTGTTGTTAATTTTGCTATTTTCAATACTTAAAAAAAATTTAAGTCTTTGGGTTCTGTTTTAAAAACCAAAGCAAGAAATAGATTCCTTAGAGTATTTATGGCAGTGAGGGTGGGGTTGTGGGAGAAATGAGAAGATGGGAAATATCAAAGGAGGAAAAAAATAAACTGCATGAAACCTTTATAATATTCTTCAGAATTGCTTCTGGTTAAGCATTCTTAGGGTCTGGCTCTGAAACAGCTCCAAGGTTTTATGTGTTGAAGGCCTGATCCCCAGATGCTTCAGTGCTCAGAGGTGACCGAATCATGGGGCTCTCACCTTCTCAAAGGATTAATCTGTTGATGCATTCAGAATTGAGCAACTTTTGGGCAGGGCAGAGCGGTATGGATCAAGGAGCTCACTGAGGCCGTCCCTGGTGTACCTTTTCCCATCTGGCTCTCTCTCCTCTCTATTTCCCTTCTAGCTGCTCTCCAGTGAGCAGCTCTACTCTCTGCCTTACTGTATCCACCTTGATGTTCTGCCTTACTGCAGACCCATAGATAACAGAGCATGGGCTGAGCCCTCTGAGCCTGTGAGCCAAAATGACTCTTCCTTCAAGTTGTTTTCTTGGGTATTTTGTCAAAGGGATGGAGATGTTTTGTGGGTAGTCCCCACTGACCACTAGCAATGCTTTATTTATTCGTCTCTCAGGTACGTTGACTGTCACCTTGTCATCAATGTTAATGTTTTAATTCTTCTTCCTCTTTGTCACAGCACTGAGGTAGGAAAAATGTGCTTATTAAAACCAGCGGAGTCATGGAAGCATGAGAACCTTTATTCTATCCCTTGACTCTATATAGAAAGGCAGGCCCACCTATCACTCCAGTGATGAATAGCCAGTAGGATTTTCCTTTCTCGATGACAGGCTAGTATAGACAATTGATGAGCTCCAGATTAAGTGGAATCTATTTATTTAAATCTGTTTTCTTTAACTGGGAGGGGACAGGAACTCCACAAGGAGAACAACAGAGCCAAAAAAACCTGGGCCCAGGGGATGCTGCAGGGACTGATACTCCAACCAAGGACCATGCATGGAGAAGACCTAGACAGCCTGCTCAGAGGAAGCCCATAGGCTGCTCAGTGTCCAAGTGGGTTCCCTAGTAAGGGGTACAGGGGCTGTCTCTGTTATGAACTCAGTGGCAGGCTCTCTGATCACCTCCCCCTGGGGGTTGCAGCTTTGACAGGCCATAAAGGAAGATGATGCAGCCAGTCCTGATGAGACCTGATAGGCTAGGATCAGATAAAAGGGGAGGAGGTCCTCCCCTATCAGGGGATGAGGGAAAGGGCATAGAGGAAGAAGAGGGAGGGTGGGTGGAACTGGGAGGGGATGAGGGAGGAGGCTACAGCAGGGATACAAAGTGAATAAATTGTAATAAACAAACAAAAAATATAATTTTAAAAAATCTATTTTCTTTAAAGTCTAAGGGTTGTTTACACAGCAGAAGTGTCTTTGTCTAGGCTTCAAATGCCATATGCTTCTGTTCTTGTTTTGTTCCTTTGCATTTACTAGAATATGCAGGATCTCAACTGCTGGAGGATGAGCCATCAGAACAGAGTGATTCTTCCCCACCAAGGTTCTCCTAGAGCGGCCAACAGCCAGCCAGCCACTAATGGATGAGTTGCACCTGTGGTGAGTGGGCTGCCAGAATCAGCGGAGTCATTCCACTGTTCTACAGACTAGAGGGTAATGCTTGTGCTGACTTACTGAGCTTGGTGATGGTTTCTTAGACATTATTGCGGCAACCAGTACGTGCCCGGCTATCGTTTGACTGTGTCTCCCAACATCTGTATTAAGCTAACTCTGTACATTTATACTTAATGGTATTTTGAGGAGGGAACTTGAGGTGGAGAAGGTTTTTCCATTTTTTCAGCTTTTCTTTTTCATTTAAAAATTTTTTAATTTATTTTTTATTTATTACAATTTATTCACTTTGCATCTCAGCTGTAGCCCCCTCCCTAGTCTTCTCCCAATCCTGCCCTCCCTCCCTCTTCTCCTCCCCTGCCTCTCCCCTAGTCCACTAATAGGAGAGGTCCTCCTCCCCTGCCATCTGACCCTAGTCTATCAAGTCTCACCAGGACTGGCTTCATTGTCTTCCTCTGTGGCCTGGCAAGGCTGCTCCCTCCTGGGGGTGGGGGATCAAAGAGTCAGCCACTGAGCTCATGTCAGAGACAGCCCCTGTTCCCCTTGGTAGGGAACCCACTTGGAGACTGAGCTGCCGTGGGGCTACATCTGTACAGGGGTTCTAGGTTATCTCCATGAATGGTCCTTGGTTGGAGCATCAGTATCTGTAAAGACCTCTGTGCCCAGATTTTTTTGGTTCTGTTGTTCTCCTTGTGGAGTTCCTGCCCTCTCCAGGTCTTTCTATCTTCCCCTTCTTTCATAAGATTCCCTGCACTCTGCCCAGTTTGGCTATGAGTCTCAGGATCTGTTTCGATACCTGCTGGGAAGAATCTTTCAGAGGCCTTTTGTGTGAAAATGAAGGCACAACATACCCAAACTTGTGGGACACAATGAAAGCAGGGCTAAGAGGAAAGTTCATAGCATTAAGTGCCTTCATAAAGAAATTAGAAACATCTCATACAAGCAACTTAATGGTTCACCTGAAAGCTCTAGAAAAAATAAAAGCAGACACACCCAAGAGGAGTAGATGGCTGGAAATAATCAAAATCCAAGAGCTAGTTCTTTGAGAAATCAACAAGATAGACAAACCCTTAGCCAAACCATTTAAAAGGCAGAGAGAGACACTGTCCAAATCAACAAAATCAGAAACAAAAAGGGGGGCATAACAACAGATACTGAGGAAATCCAAACAATCATTAGGTCTTACTTCAAAAGCCTATATGCCACAAAATTTGAAAAGCAAATGAAATTGACAATTTTCTTGATTGATTCCACTTACCAAAGCTGAATCAAAATCAGGTAAATAAATTAAATAGTCCTATATCCCCTAAGGAATAGAAGCTGTCATCAAAAGTCTCCCATCCAAAATAAGCCCAGGGCCAGATAGTTTCAACAAAGAATTCTACCAGACCTTCAAAGAAGAGCTAATACAAATACTCTTCAAACTATTCCACAAAATAGAAACAGAAGACACATTACCAAACTCATTCTATGAAGGCACAATCATCTTCCTTCGTTCTTTTTTTCTTTCCTTCTTTCCTTCCTTCCTTTCCTTCTTTCAAACTTCTTTCTTTCTTTCCTTTTTGACAGTGTCTCACTATGTTTACCTTAGCTGGCCTGGAACTCAGGTGAAGGCTCTACAGAGTTCATAAAGGTTTTCATTCTGATAATAAACACACACAGAGAATGAACTGTTGAGTAACTGATATGGTTGTCTTAGCTCTGGAGATCAATAAATATAGTTCTACTGTAGTTAGGTTTAGCAGATCGCACCTAGGACCTTCTCTTTCACCGTCGGAATAGAAGGAGCTATCATAGTAAAGGTTAGTTAGCACTTCCCCAGAGGGAGCTGTTGCCTGTTTCCACTCCTACGGGAATCTTGCATAGTTTTCATTTTGTTCTAGGCTAGTGAGGGCATTATCTTTCTCTCGGACCGAGTCAGTCCAAAAGACGTGGTTGTTGAGAACAGCTGGTACCCTGACCGAACCCAAGTCCCGCTGTCCACTGCTGAAAGCCAGTACCCAAGGTCTGAGAGCTAGGAGAAAGGAAGTCAAGTTTTGAAATTTTTATTTTGCTTTAGATTATGTTTCCGTATCTGTGTGTGGGTGTGTGCATGTGGGAGCAGGTGCCTGTGAAGGCCAGAGGGATCAGCTTCCCCAGGATCTGAAGTTACAGGTGGTTTTGAACTACCTGATGTGGGTTTTGGGAACCAAACTTGGATGCTTTGGAAGAGCAACGCTCACTCTTGACTGCTGAGCTATCTCTCCAGTGCAGAAATTAACTTTTATTCAAGGGCTGGCCATAAACAAACTGATCTCAGGGAACCCAAGAAAGCAAAGAACTTTCATATGGAGGAAAAGGCATTGGTGGGGGCAATGGGCACAGGATTACAGGCTGAGTCACACAGATCTGGAGTGTGGACATCTCTGTCATTTGAAATAGTTTTATTTACTCTTCTAGGCATCTTTTATTTTAAAGATTTATTTTTATTTTTTAAGTGTGGTGTGTGTGTGTGTGTGTGTGTATGTGTGTGCCCATGAGTGCAGGTGCTGAAACAGCCCAGAAGAGGACTCAGATCTTCTGGGACAGGAGTTCAGTTGATTGTGAGCTGCCTAACGTGGTTTCTGGGGTCCAAACTCCAGACCTATGCAAAAGCAGCAAGCATTCTTAACTTTCTGGCCCCTTCTGGAACATCTTTGTGTTAATAGTTGGCTTTCATCTCTGTAATTTTTTTTTTCTTAAAACAAATACATCATTTCCCTGGAAGTCAATTTTTGTAGATTTAATTAAATAACACGATTAGCAAAGTCTTTGGCCACATTCTAATGTGAGTTGCTGCCTGTGCTAGATTCTATAAATCTAAAGAAAAGCCATAGATAAGTAAGTTGTATTACTTTTGTCTTTTTTGGACACAAATATCCTTCCATTTAAGACAGATCAGGGTTGGAAAATGTGCAGTGTATCTTTGGCCAGGAAAAAACTTTAACCCTTTTGGCATCTTAAGATGGAAATATCACCCCTAGCAAAACTAGAGGAGAATGAGTAGTATATTGCTCAGCTCTGTTACTCTTCATTAGTAATATTAAAGTCAACAAAAAGCAGATAATAAACAATGAGTAACTGTAGGTAGGAAGTAAAAATGCATTGCAGAGCTCTGATTAACAGCAATCACCCCCACCCCCAAATTACATTTCAAATGGAATTGTTCCTTTCACTTCTGGCTAAAGATACATCACTCACCTTCATGGAGAGTACAGTGACTTTTCTCTTCCGCTGAAGCCTTATTTATTCATGTATTTATTTGCTTACTTATTTATCTATTTATTTCAGACAGCGTCTCACTGTGGAGAGCTAGATGGCCTGGAGACCACACATCAGACTGGCCTCAAACTCACAGAGGGCGACTTGCCTCTGCCTCCTGAGTACTGGGATTAAAGGCATGCACTATCACACACAGACAATCTGACCCTATTACACAACATCTCCTCTACCTAAATAAGAGGCCACTTATGAAACAAGAGTGTGCCAAAAATTAATCCCCAGAGTGATGAGAGGAGTTGAAACTAGTTTATTCAATAAAGTTAAACCTTGAAGTGGAGAGGAGACTTGAACATCTCTGTACCAATGGAGGAAATAGCTATTAAAAGAGCCAGCTTTAAATTGTCTGCACAGTGGACAAGCCAGTGACTTGCCTGAAGTTTTTCCTCAGAGTGATTTCTTACCTTTCCTGTAGCAAGCAATTTATGGCCTGACTTCCATAACTCTGACCAACCAAACGGACCAATGAAAATTCTCCAATGTAACAAGGACCTCCAGATCTTAGCATAACTGACTCCATGATGGAAGTACCATTCAGGCTGTAAAACTCAGCACATAGACAGCACCACCTGCCAAAAATGAAAACAAAGACCTAATCCATCAAAGTCCATAGTCCTGGGAAAGTTTCTAACTGCACTGACCTTGCTTTTTGGCTCTGGAGTTCTGTTTCTGGCTAACTGTTCCTGTTAACTAAAATATGTCAGCCTAGGACATGGTTTTTGTGATTAAAAGCTCATTCTGAAAAAGGCTCAGGGCTACACTGGGATCCCAAACGCCCAGAGTAATCGCTGGCTGGTTAATAAAGACTTTCTATTGACTTGAACCTGTGTCTGATCAGTCTCCTCTGGTGAACACTATACAACACCTGGAGTTTGGAGTTGAGGGCAAGATACGTTGAGTTGTTTTTTGTTTCTTTGTTTGTTTGTTTTTGTTTTTGTTTTTTGGCTGAGAGACTGTCAAGAAGGGTTGCTAAAAGAAAGTGCTCTTCAGCACAAAAAAGCTTTTGATACAGCATCTCACCTTACCTTAAAAAACAACTTGGCATCCATTTGCAAAGGAGTTTAGTCTAAGAGCTTAATACCTCAGCAAAGTATTTAGATAAGAATCTGCAGATTCTGGGTGGCTGTGATAAGAAATAAATTGGGTGTTCCCACAGTTGAATTTTTAATGCTTATTCTGATTAACTTGTTATGCATTTCAAGATATCAAACTTATGATATGAAGAGTAGTGTTTTTTTGTTTGTTTGTTTTCTTTTTTAAGGCATTCTTCAGGCTAATGAAATGTCTTAGCATGTGAAGGCTCTTGGTGCCAAGACTGACAACTGAGGTCAATCCCTGGAACTTACATAGAGAAATGGCTCAGTGGTTGAGAGCACATACTTTCAGAGTATTCAAGTTTCCTTCCTGGCATCATATATGGCAGTTCTCAACCACATGTAATTCTAGCTTGGGGGTGGGAGGAGATCAGCTGCCTTGCTGTACTGACATGCACACAACCACAATCACACATGTACTCAGAAACAGTAAAAACCAAATCTTTTAAAAATGTCTACGAAATCTCTGATCCATATTTATTGCCCTGCACAAAACTAAAGTCCAAGTGGATCACAGACCTCAATATAAAACCAGACACATTAAATTGGTTAGAAGAAAAAGTGGGGAAGAGGCTTGACCTCATTGGCACAGGAGACAACTTCCTGAACAGAACACCAACAGCACAGGCTCTAAGAGCAACAATCAATGAATGGGACCTCATGAAACTGAAAAGCTTCTGTAAAGCAAAGGATAATGTCATCAGAACAAAACTACAGCCTAGATTGGGAAAGAATCTTCACCAACCCTATATCTGACAGAGAGCTAATATCCAGTATTTATAAAGAACTCAAGAAGTTAAACAGCAACAAATCAACTAATCCAATTAAAAAATGGGGTACAGAGCTAAACAGAGAATTCTCTGCAGAGGAGTATCGAATGGCAGAGAAACACTTAAAGAAATGTTCAAAGTCCTTAGTCATCAGGGAAATGCAAATCAAAACAACCCCGAGATTTCACCTTACACCCATCAGAATGGCTAAGATGAATAACTCAAGTGACAACACATGCTGGAGAGGATGTGGTGAAAGGGGAACCCTCCTCCACTGCTGGTGGGAATGTAAACTTTTACAACCACTTTGGAAATCAATCTGGTGCTTTCTCAGACAATTAGGAATAGTGCTTCCTCAAGATCCAGCTATACCACCCCTAGGCATATATCCAAAAGATGCTCAGGTATACAACAAGGGCATTTGCTCAGCCATGTTTGTACCAGCTTTATTTGTAATAGCCAGAAGCTGGAAACAGCCCAGATGTCCCTCAGTTGAGGAATGGATACAGAAATTGTGGTACCTCTACACAATGGAATATTACTCAGTGATAAAACAAACAAACAAACTAACTAACAAAACAAGGAAATCATGAAATTTTCAGGTAAATGGTGGGAACTGGAAAAGATCCCAGAAGCAGAAAGATACCCAGGGTATATACTCACTCATAAGTGGATACTAGACATATAATATAGGATAAACATACTAAAATCTGTACACCTAAGGAAATAATCAGGAAGGAGAACTTTGGCTAAAATGCTCAATCCCCATCCAGAAAGGTAAAGAGGACGGACATCAGAGGAGGGAGAAAACAGGGAACAGGACAGGAGCCTACCACAAAGGGCCTCTGAAAGGCTCTACCCTGCACGGTATCAAAACATATGCTGAGACTCATAGGCAAACTTTGGGCAGAGTGCAGGGAATCTTATGAAAGAAGGGGGAGATAGAAAGACCTGGAGAGGATAGGAGCTCCACAAGGACAGCAACAGATCCAAAAAGTCTGGGCACAGGGTCTTTCCTAAAACTGATACCCCAGCCAAGGACCATTTATGGAGATGGCCTGGAACCCCTATACAGAGGTAGCCTATGGCAGTTCAGTATCCAAGTGGCCTCCATGGTAATGGGGACAGGGACTGTCTCTGACATGAGCTGATTGGCCTGCTCTTTGATCACCTCCCCTTGAGGGGGGAGCAGCCTTACCAGGCCACAGAAGAAGACAATGCAGCCACTCTTGATGAGTCCTGATAGACTAGGATTAGAGGGAAAGGGGGGAGGGCCTCCCTTTTTAGTGGACTGGGAGAGTGACACAGGTGGGGAAGAGGGAGGGTGAGATTGGTTGGGGAGGATGGAGGGAGGTACAGGGGGGATACAAAGTGAATAAACTGTAATTAAGAAAAATAAAAATAAATAAAAAAGTCTACAAAATCAACAGACGTGTCAGTGCTTTTTGATCTTATCAATGGTGTGAATTTAAAATACCATGACTCATGAGCCGTGTACTAAGCCAAGAGTAAAACCTATAAGGCACTGAGCTTTAAGAAACTGGCTTGAATGATTCAGAATGAGTAGTAAGGTTGAATGAGTCACTGCTGGGCATTATTGAATACTTTGTCAATATCAGTCCATTTGATTCCTGCAACAGTCTTGTCGGGTGGGTAGTTACTATCATGCCCACTACCCAGATGGGTCAACCAGGGCAGAGCAATTCAACCAATTATCTACAAAGGACTTTTCCTTCCTTCCTTCCTTCCTTCCTTCCTTCCTTCCTTCCTTCCTTCCTTTCCTTCCTTCCTTCCTTCCTTCCTTCCTTCCTTCCTTCCTTCCTTCCTTCCTCCTTCCTTCCTTCCTTCCTTCCTTCCTTCTTTCTTTCTTTCTTTCTTTCTTTCTTTCTTTCTTTCTTTCTTTCTCTTTCTTGTTTTCTTTCTAAATTTTCTGTCTCAGCCAGTTTACCTTGAATTAAATCTGAATTTTGAATTCTGGGGGTTATACTGACTGGTTTAACTCTCCAGTGTTGGTAGAAACTGGCGAATTTCAATAAACTGCAGCATAAATAAAGTGGAGGGCTTGAACTGCCCCTGATACCTAAAGCTGACTCTGTCCCCTACTGTCCCTTGGTCCTTTCAATCTGACTACTCTATCAATGTAAATGTTTGCTTTCTGAGCTGCCCTTCCTTCCCTAGACTTGGAAGAGCATCACCCAGACTGCCAGTTCTTTACCAAATGCAACTGTAAAGCCTTATATGTTTGGTCAGATAATTCCTTACAAGGATGGGAAGGCCACCAATAGTGAAAGCATGCTAAAGAACATACATGAGAAAGCATGAGGTTGGAATCTTACTTTCCTATGCCCCAAATTAACTATTAAAAATAGACCAGATATATAAACTCTAAAATAATAAAATCTTTGTATGAAAGCATTGGGAGAAAGCATAATGAAATGGAATTTGGCAATAATTTCTTGTCTATAGCACCACACACAAATAATACACACACACACACACACACACACACACACACACACGTAAAAACAGACACATCAGACTGCTAAAAAGAAAGGTCACTATCAAAAAGGTAAAAAGGCAATCCAGAGAATGAGAAGAAATACTATAAATCATAGGTGTGGTTAGAGATTAATTAATACACAGTATGATTGCCAGTCTTCATTGCCAGTGTTGTTGGATCAACTAAGATAATAGTAGGAAAAAAAAAAAAAGAAGTAAGGGGTATATGTTCAACCATATTGTCAAACCTCAGAGAACATCAAGAAAGATGTTGGATGTTTTTGTTTGTTTGTTTGTTTTGCACTTACCCCTGTGATCTATACATGAGAAAGCAGCTTAAAGTGGGAAGAGTTTATTTCACACATTCAGATGCTTCTGTCCATTTCACCGGGTCCCATGGTTCTGACCTGTGGTGAGACAGTCCATCATGGTAGCCAGAAGGTGGAAAGAGTGATAATTCCTGCTGGAGTGGGCTTCTTCTCTGTTCCTAGGTTATTGGGTGAGACCACCCAAATTTAGGCTGGGCCTTTTCCTCCTCAGACAATCCTCTCTGGAAATGCCCTCAATGACCCACCAAGGCGTGTTTTCCTAACTCCTCCGGCATGTCTCAATCCAATTCAGCTGACGATCAAGACCCCAGACATGATAATACTGGTGAATGGACTAAAAGTTTAGAGCTTTGTGTTCCTTTTTAATTATCAAAACAGATTACAAGAAACAACCTAAAAGGGAAATGTTTTATTTCAGTTTCAGCTCAGCGTTGGCTGGGTTTATTGTTTGGGCCTGAGTCAAGGAAGAGTATGGCTGTGGAGAGTGATAGAGTGTTCCTCTGATGACAACCAGGAAAGAGAGACGGCAAGAGACAGGAAGAGGGCAGGGAAAAGATACACTGCAAAGTTACACTCCCAGGACCTGCTTACTCTAATTAAGTCCTAACACCTAAGCTTTCAGCATTTCCCAAAATAGCACAAACTGGCTGGGGACTTGTGAGCCCAAAAGCTGTCCCTAATCCTTTCGTTGAAAAAGCTCAATTCAAAGGCTCATGAATTTTCAACCTAAAAGAACTAAAAACTTGGGAAGAAGATGGAAATGAAAGGGTATGGGTTGATGAATGGGTACGGGTTATGGTTTAGAACATGAAGTTCTACAGTGTTACTGCACAGGAGGGCAAGTATAGACAACAATAACGTTCTCTCCGCCCTGCAGAGATAGAAGAAACAATTTTAGAAGGTTGTTGTTGCTGTTGTTGGTTTGGTTTTTACTGTAAAGAAGTAAATGGGTTGAAGAGATGGCTCAGTGGGTTAAGATCACCCGTTGCTTTCCAGAGGGCCCAGGTTCAATTTATAGCACGTGCATGGAGGCTTAAAACCATTCATAACTCTAGTTCCAGGGATCCAATGCCCTCTTCTTGCCTCCACCCCATGGCATGCCTGTAGTACATACTTACATGCAAATGATACTCTCACACGCATAAATAAATCTTTTTAAAAAGAAATATTTGAGCAGGTAGATGTACATAATTAGACTTAAGCATTGCACAACATGTAATGTTTAAACATTACAGTGTCCCACAAATATGTATTACTTTTTATGTTTTCATGTGTTAATAAATATTGTGTTCATTAGCTTTTTGTTGCTGTTATAAATCATTCCCGATGCAAACAACTTAGAAGAAAGATTTACGCGGGCTCATGGTTTCAGAGGTTTCATGGTGGGCGGGGCCTGGTGCAGCAGAGAAGCTCATCTCTCATCAGCCAGGAAGCAGGGACAGAATGCCCCACACTCTGCCTTCCTCCCTCGTTGAAGATCCTTTATTCGCTTCCAGGACCTCGAGGCATCAATGGTGCCGCTCTTTGTTAGGGTAGGTCGTTCTCTCACTTACTCAGTCCTTCCCGGAAACATCTTCGCGGACACGCCCAGATGTGCGCTACCCTAATCTCTTGGCCATACCTCAGTTCGCTCAAGTTGAGAGTCAAGAAGAACCGGCACAAAAATCAGCTGCAGTTTTGAAAAGAATCGAGAACTTGTAGTACAAGAATCGCTTGACTAAAGTTAAGAGAGGGCAGCTTAAGATCCAGCCTCGGTGGGAGACAGCTTCTGAAGCGGATGCCAGTCAGGGTTCAACGACACTCTATAAGTGAAAAGCTGACCTTGCCATTTGCACGAGTTACCTGACTCAGGACCAAGAAAGACCTGTAGGAACAAGGACTGTGGTGGAGTTCCACTACAAAATTACTGCATCCCAGGTATAGTGTTTATTTAAAAATAAATGTCTGGGGTTAGAGAGCTGGCTCGGTGGTTTAAGATGCTTGCTGCCTTTGCGGAGGACCCTGGTTCAGTTCACCAGCAAGAAGGCGGCATCTTACAACCATCTGTAACCCCAGTTCCGTGGAATCTGACACGCCAGGCACATAGGCTGGGGCAGATACATGCGAGCAAAGCCTCATACACAGAAGATATGAAACAAATCTTAAAAATGAGTCAACATAGGGGGCTGGCGTGGCGGTGCATCCTTTTCATCCCGTCACGGAGGAGGAAGCAAGAGGCAGGCAGGTCTCTGAGAGTTCCGGGGTAGCCTAGTCTACATAGCATGTTCTAGGACAGCCAGGGCTACATAGACCCTGACTCAAAGGGGGGAAAAAACGTAAAATGAATTTATGAAGATGAATGTAAATGGATCAATGTACAGACAGGCTATTTTAATGTGTTCTTAAGACCAAGTCTTCAGCAGCTGGCTGGCTTTGAAGTCTATGTAGCTGAGGCTGGTCTTGAACTTCTGACTTTCCTGGCTAAGAACTGAGATTACAGGCATGTGTAAACCATACTTGATAAATTCTATCATTTTTTTAAAGAATGTTTTGTTTATTTTTTTTATTTATTTTATTTTTATTTTTTTGAGTTTTCCTACTTTACACATTAAGAAAAGAAATCAATAGCTTTATTTTTCTGGGAGAATTAGATTTTCTGTGATCTTTAGAGAAATTACTTTCAAGGCTTACTTGTGATCTCATTATTTCTGAAATAGGTTTTAAAAGTTCTGTTTTGGTAAAAATACAGCTAACTAGAGAGAATAAATGAAAATGATATTGTAGAAGTTGGATCACTGCAAATTAGTTATCCAACTATTTGAGGAGGAAGAAGGTAAATAGTGAAAAACAAACAAAAATGAAGGTTTGAGTGAGAAGGAAGGCTCTTGGTTGTAGAAAAGACTCAAGAAAGAATTTCCTTCAAGCTTGAAGAGCCACATTTATTCTTTGCCAGGAGGACAGGATACAAAGCCTGGGGAGGAGCCATGAGGTCACTCTGCTAGGAGCTCCAGCAGCTAGCTGTCAAGGGAGGGAGCACTCCAAATCCTCCGGGCCGTGACACTTCAGACAAGGCACAGAAGGACCCACATTTACAGCATTTTATGGTTAATTGAGAGAAACACTTATATTCAGTCCTGAGGGGGAAACTAATTACAGTTACAGTGTGTCATTATGAACTCTAGGCTTTTTATTTAGCGTCTGCAAGAGCCCTGTGAAACCACTTTATACGCAGGGATATGGAGGAACAGACAGCTAGCTCGCGCTGAGTCATATAGCATGCAGGTAGCTGAGGTGAGCATCGGAGTCTACACGCAGTTATTCCTCTGAATAAGTCCTAGACTGATTTTAAGTGGGGACAAGAAGGTTACATCATAAAAAGGCAAATGCTGAGACATCATTGGGTTTGGTACCAAAAGAACACTTTTTTTTTTCTTTTTAAATAGCCAAAAAACATCTGGCTTCAAATCACCACTTGGCTGCTTATCAGTAGTCCCACAGCTTTGGGTTAGTTCATTTTCTCTGTCTCACTTTTCTTATCTGTGACAGAGGGTTATTGGCAGCATTGACTTTAGACAGTGCCATTAGGACCAACCATGAAAGATCCAAATGTGTACAGTCATTAACTCAGAGGACACCTGTACCTTCTTTCACCTGTGTTTCATCTCCTCGGGCAGTAATCTTTGCACTAGAGGAGCTGTAAAGAGAGATATTACAAATGCAGGTGGGTTGTCCCAGTCAGATTTTAACAGACTGATAAGTGATGGGCAGTTTGAGTTGTGGCATCAACTTGAGAGTCATTGACTGATAAGGCAGCTATAGATGTGAACACAGAATAGTCCTAGGGAAGGATGCTGCATAAGGAGAATAGATGGTTTGAGAATGAAACCATGTGCCTTTTAAACATGGCAGTCCCAAGAGTAACAGCCTGGGCCCTGCCTACCCCCAACATGTCAGGTTCAGCTACTGTCCTAAGAGTTTCTCACGGGTGATAGGAAACTAGGCAACATCTGCCTCCCTTTCTCATAAAGTCCCAACCAAATGGAGGTACAACTCCACCACAATTCATTCCGGGGAACCAGTGAGTTTATTAGGCTTATTTACAGAGCAATGGGTGAGAAGTTAGGAGCAAGCAGCCACACTAGAAGGTCGGTACCCTACACGGATGATAATGCCCTTGTGGCTCTGGAGATGGAGCCCTGTCCATAGTCCTTCCCAGCCTATGTACTTCTATCTTCTTCCTGGGGCCATTTGCAATTAGATAGGAAGAAATTGCATGCAGCTGGATGGTGAGGTATGACTGGATACTTGGGTGGGAGTCCCATGACCTCCCCTGCCTTTCCTTCTATGGGAACTATCAAGAGTCAACAAGCCCACAAGCCCACCTGTGACCATTTTTTGCAAGTGACCATCTTTTGCAAGTGACGCAGGTAATCTTGGGATGACTAATGTATTGTTAGATTATCAATGGTCAACAAGGCCAGCTGTGGTGACCTCTTACTCACAGGCACAGCTGAACTCATGGCAATGGTGGCAGTTTGGCTTGGAGATGAGTCTGCATCAGAGCCACCCATCCTTAAGAAGCCAATGGTACAAACAACTGACAGTGAAAAGCAGAAAGGGGAGAGCTGTTTTATGTGGCCACATTGAGAAAAGAGACAAAGAGGTCCAGTGACCTCCCAGGTCCATATTCTCAATGAGGCCACACTAAATAACTCCCCTCCCCCTGCTTTTTACTATGACGTGCTTTTTGGTTTACTGAAAAAGGATGGCTCAGCCTAGTTTATTGGGACCATGAAGTGTTTGGCTCTGACTCTTAGTAAATCTGACAACAAACTCACAGATCATGAAGAGACAGAAGGCATTTTTGGATGTCTACCATTTGCAGTGAGTTGGCCCCAGAGGGAGAAGAGAAGTGTGAGGGTTCAGCCAGAGAAGACTTCACACTGTTATTTAGGAGAAATACTTTGGGAACTCAAAGAAATAATCTTTGCCACCTTTGGTCAAAACACATAAAAAGAACTCCCTATTCCAGGAATGTAGCATTTGCAAATGAGCACAGCTGCTTTCATTTAGACACAGAATCCTCCTCAAATCTATGAAGATAAAGTACAATCAACTACCCAACTGACTTTTCAGAGGACTTTATAAACAGATTTTCTCTTTTTACATGCGTTTGTCGCATGTGAGTGTATGTGCATTCATGTACAACATGCAGAAATGCGCGTATTTTTGTGTGTGCATCTGAAAGTATACACTGAGGTTGAAGTCTGGAATCTTCCATGATTGCTGCTCACCCGAATCTTTCTGACACTCTCTCAGTCCAGCCCAGAGATTAATATGGCTTGACTTGCTGGCCATCTTGCCCCAGGGATTTCCTTTCTCAGGCTGGACTTACAAGCCAGCCTTCAGTGCCCTGGCACATATGTGTGTCTATGGATCTGGATTGCAGTCCTCTTGCCTGCTTGTCAGTTTAATCCCCTAATCCCTGAACTAAAAACAAAATGCAAGAAGGGAATGAATAAAAAGAAAGAAAAAGAAAGGAAAGGAGATGGCAGGCAGGCAAGAAGGAAGCAAAAGGTGCATTCAGTCACTTGCATTAACATTCAAACTAATTTTTTATTGCAAGTGTCAAATATAAAAAAGAATCAGTTAAAGCACCCAGAAAGGTGGTTTCCATAATCCTATGTTTATATTATCACATCCCTTCCGTCTAAAGAGTTCTTCTGAAACATAGACCTTTCAGAAACCATGAGTAGATTTTACAACCCTTTCCCATTTCCTGTGTGCACAGCAAATCTTATACAAGAGATAAGATTTTGAGTCAGGCTGACTCCGACTGAAATATGAATGTTAGCAATTAACCAGAGATACCACATTTGATCAACTATTTAACCTTGCTGACCCTTGATTGTGCTATTTTGGCAGTAAGAATTGTATTGGGTTTTTTTGTGCAGATTAAATGAAATGATATGTATAATGCCCCAAACAAATAGATGTATAATAAATGGTAGCCTTGAAGGTATTTAATATGGAGATAAGACCAGCCAAAAGGACAAAATAAACCAGAAAACATTCCTTGAGAGGAAAGAAAGAGGTGTAGGCAGAACAACAAAACTCTAGCACTTTTCATTCTTATTAGGGAAGCTGTGTGAGTTCCGAAGGCCACTTGGGGTGCTGAAATCTGCAGAGTAACTCACGCTATATCTGTCAAGGGATGTGCTGCTGGAGTTCATTTTGAGGCTAGCTATGGAGATAAGCTTGCGTCCCCCCCCACTTCAGACCCCAGACACTCTTAGAGTGTCCTCCAAGAGCCCTTGATCAGGGATGGGCTGGTCACACAGTCCTGTTCTAGGGGAACAAGAAAACAATAAAACAGCCCAGAATAAAAATACCGTGGCTTAGAAACAGAGAGAGACTAAATACCTTGAGTTAAAACACTGTGTTACATAAATAGACAGATCATTCCAAAGCACCTTCTCCAAGCAAAAGCCTGGCTACAGTTTATGCCACGATCAAAAACTACCCGCGCTACTAGTAACTAATTAAAGTCTCACCCAGGGTAAGATTTTCTGCCCTGGACTCTTACTTGTTTGTCAGAGGCTCCAGTCGACTGTTTTGTTACAAAGGTACCCTAAAGCTGCTGCTCACTGTTTTATTATTTTACTCCAGCTTAGTAAACTTAGTAAACTCACTGATTCAAAAGAACAAGAGCGAAAACAGGACTCAGAAGATGGCAAGAAATCTTCGCCAGATTCAAGAGTTCAAAGTTCATTTTAACTCTGTTCACGTTCAAATGAAACTTGAACCCCTCTTAAGGGATCTGAGTGAAATCAACTATCTGGTTTAGCATGTGTACAGAAACCTAGTTTACTAGTTGCTGCTATGATAAATTACCAGTCACAGGCACCTCGGAGGAGAGGTTCATTTGGGCTCACAATATAAGGAATGTGGTCCACCGTGGCAGTGTTTATGGCTAGGGCATAACTTATCTCCAGGGCAGAGAAAGAGCTGAGAATGAGACGGGGAGCAGGGCTGGAATGCAAGCCTCAAGGCCAACTTCTAGTCTCTCACTCCTGCCAGTGTCCATGCGAGATTCCCCAGAGGTTCCCAGCTTCCTGAAACAGCACTGCCAGTTGGTTAGCAAGTGTTGAGATGCGCGAGCCAGTGGAGATACTTCACATTCAACTGTAACAGTGACAGCTTAGCGGTTCAAGGGAAAAATGGTTCCTAGGCGACACTTCTAAGATGTGTGACCTCCACGCAGCCAGTGAGGGGAGGAAGGTGGGCCTGCACACATCAAGGAAGAGCGGATCCTTTTATTTTAGCGCAGCGGTTCTCAACCTGCGGGAGCACGTCACGCATTCTGCATATCGGATATTTACATTACAATTCATAATGGTTGCAAAATTATTATAATAAAATCATAAAATTCTTATAATAAAATAGCAATGAAATAATTTTACAGTTGGGGGGGGTCACCACAACATGAGGAACTGTAGTAAAGGGTTGTAGCATTAGGAAGGTGGAGAACCACTGCTCTAAAGGAATATGAAATGGACTCACGTGGAGGGAGAAAGAGAACCAAACCGGTTGGGGAACCCGGAGGGCCAGCTGGTTTTGCCATTCCTACTTCTCTTTGTTGGTTTGTTCATTACCACCTAGGAACTATTTGCATATCTTCAAGTAACAAAATTTTTGCATTGGTTTGAAAAAAATTGCTTCTCCCAGTGAATGGGCTGCCTTCCAAGGCTGACCAGTTCAGTTCTCTTCCTCTGAATCTTTCAAAATCTCAAGAGGAAAAAAGTGGTTATAATGACTTCCTTCGAGCAGAAGCTCTTTGCAGCTGTAACAACGTCACTTCCCAGTTCTCAGACCCTGCTGTGTCTGAAATCGGTCTCCATAGGTTTCCTGTATTAGCCTGAGTCACCCCAGCATCCTTCCAATAAGTCCCTTTTCTCCTGAAGCCAGGAGAGAACTCCAAGCCACTGAATTGCCACACAGTTTACAGAAAAAGGGATTTGTGAAACCAAGTGTGTGATGGGAGTCAATCTATGAAGCTATTTCGAGGAGGGGTGGAGGGGTGGGCAAGGAGCCAGAAGGCCTGCCAATTAATTTCCCAGGCTTCCTTGCAGTTGCAGCTAGATTTTTGGTAAAGGTTGGTCTTGGGGAAAGACTAATAGAATGAAAGACGAGAAAAGCTGTGAGTGAAACTGGGGATGGAGGGGACCATGGACTCCTAAGTTTTTACAGCTTCAGGGCCATGCAGACCTTCAGCTTCCTGGAAGATAGCAGCCACTGTTTAACGGCAGCAGCGGTTACAGAAAGGCGAGCAGACAGCCCTGTGTTGAAGCCCAGCTCCAGTATCTATTTATACTGTTATCTTGGGCAAGAAAATTAGCTAAGCCTCAATTTCCTTCATAGGGGTGTTATGTAGATGAGCGACATAAAGCTGTGTACATAACACAACATATGAAAAGGGTCTGGCGTTCAGAAACCACTTCAGGCATTTCAGTTTTCTGTATTACCTTCCCTTGGCACTTGCCAGGGCATGATCTGGATTTATGAACACAGATTCCTAAGATTTCATCTCAGTTAATCTTGTCCTGAGAACTAAGGTGCAATTAAAAAAAAAAACTATAACAACAAAAGCTAGCTCACAACAGAAATGGACTCTGTGAGAAAGTCAAACATAGGGGAAATTCAGTAGTATATCTGGTAGGGAATGCTCGATGAAATTTCTAGAAAACCTGTTTCTCAGAAGAGAAATGTGATGCCAAAACAAAAGTGTCACTTTGGGTACATCTGGTTCAAACATAAGTGAGGAGTCCTAATCAGAAGACTTATGGTCCTGTGCAAGCAGGGACATTACATGCATTTTTGGAAGAAAGAAACCGGCTGCAGATATTTTTATAACTGAGCTGTTTCTTATCTGTTTGTGCAGAAATTTCACATTTCCCAAGGTTTTGCATGAGTCCTAGCAGATGTCGAGAGAGAAAAAAACGCATCTTATCACAGGATCTCCTGCACACTCTCAGTGCTCAGACACTAGAGAGAAGCATTTGCAGTCAAGAGGGAATGAATAGAAATGACCAGAAGGCCTGGATAATGGCTTTGCACACAAAGATGCTGTTTCTGGATCACTAGCTCATGCAGTGCCAGTTAGGGGGGATGCTTTAAGGACCCTCACCCCTGACCATCTAAGTTGAGATGAGAAAACACTAGGATCTGTTCCTAAGTTACACATGGGTCTGCAAGGTCTCCTGCAAGAGCTCCTGTAGGAGCTCTCCTTGGAAGGCACTAGCATTTGTCTTCTGGGCTGGTGTGGGCTGGCTTCTTGCCTCTAAGAGAAGGAGTACCAGGGAAGAATCAGGTCACACAACAGTGTGAGGCTAGTGAGGGAACCTCCCAATGAGAATTCCCCAACCTTTGACTCCAGCCACTTATTTGCAATGTAGTCGTCAGTTTAAGGGTACTCGATTTCACATCTTTCCTTTAAAATTATAAAAACAAAACAAAACAAAAAGTCCTCAACATTCTTAGCCACTGGGTAACTGTAAATTAAAACTGCTTTAAGATCCCATCCCACCACAGTTGGAATGGCCATTATACCAGGAAGACAAATGCCAACCACTGGTGGAAAGGAAATTTACATACTGTTGGGGGAATATGTAAATGAGCCCAACAACTTTGGAAATCAGCCTGGAGGTTTCTCAAAACACTAAATCCTCTGAGTCCCTCTGTTCCAAGATGGATGAAGCTGTGGCAGTCCTGCAGGCTCATCATGCCAAAAAGGAAGCTGCCCAGAAGTTGGGCACCATTGCCGCTGCTACCTCCTAGACAAGGAAAGAGAGTCAAATGCCAGATAACTCCTCACGGCATTCAGCTAAGGTTGGAAGACTGCCTAGTTCGTCTGTGGACCTCCACACCCAGAACCACAAGTTGCAAATTCAATAGGTCATTTTGTATCAAAAGGTCAATTATGAAGCACCTACAATTGTTCAATTATGAGAATTATATTCTCTGGGTTCAGATCTGGCCCAGATGGTGATAACTTTTTTTTTTCTATTGTGGGTTCTGATTTTTCCCCCCAGAAACTGGTTTTGATGTCCCCATGACTTAAGTTTCTCAACAAAAAAATAAACTGTCTATAAAACTTGCACAAAAAGAAAAAGAAAAAAGAAAGAAAGACAGGCAGAAAGAAGGAAAGAAAGAAACTGCCCTAAAACCTAGTATGGTGATTTGAATAAAAATGGCCTCCATAGGCCCATATTAGAAAGTGTGGCCCCCTGGGGGTGGGCTTTGTGGTTTCAGAAACTCAAGCCAGGCCTAGTGGCTCCCTGTCACTTCTTGCTGCCTTCAGATTCATATATAGAACTCTCACCTACCTCTCCAGCACCATGTCTGCCTCCATGCCACCATGCATCCTGCTACGATGACAGTGAACCAGCCCTCTGAACTGTAAGCCAGCCCTAATGAAATGTTTTCCTTCATAAGAGTTGCATGGCGTCTCTTCACAGCAGTAAAACCCTAACTGAGACACCCCGCTACACTGCTCCTGAAGTAGTCACAATGTAGTTAGGTTCTGCTGCAGAGACACTTGCAAAGCCATGTTTATTTGCTGCTAGGAAATGGAGTCAACTTTAATGTTTATCAACAGTTGAATGAACACAAAAACAGAGGCACATACACTCAATGGCTCATCACGTGGCTGTAAGGGAAAATGAAATCATGGAATTTGCAGATAAATAGCTGGACCTGGAGACAGAATATGTTAAATGAGGTAAGGCAGGCCCAGAAAGACAAATACTGCGTGTTCCCTTTCATATGAGGAGCTTAGGTTCAAATCCTTTGTTTTGTGTTCAAACAGGGGCACAAGTAGACCTAGAAAGGGGCCTTCTGGTGGGAGGCTTACATGCTAAGGAGGGGAAATAGTAGGTTGTAGGTAAAACAAAAGTAGGTATGTGGAATGCTATAGGCAGACAGCTTAAGCAGGGAGGGATGTAGAGGCAGAGGGAAAACACGGCTGTGGAAGGCAAGGCTAACCCAGAGGATCAGTTCTGCGAACACCCATTTAGAAGCCTGCTATCTCACAACCCAAACAAAAGGGTACTAGAGCCAGCCAACATTCCGGGTGACCCCGTGCCCAGGCTCATGCGGGAAGCAATAATACTCTTTGTGGGCTATGTATACGTTTAAAACAAACAAACAAACAAACAAACAAACAAACAAAAACCATGATGTTGGGATGGGGGATATGGGTAGAGATGGAGGAAAGAAAGGGAATATTTATGGTAATTTTCAATACAAAATGTATAAAAATTTCCGAGAATAAAAAATATTTTTACTGTATAGGTGGTTTGGGAAAACATTATTTTTTCCAGAAATCGATAGGGAAAGAGAGTAGCTCTATTGTTCATCTGAGACAAATCCATTGCCGTGCAGAAGAACGCTCTTCCGTGTTGAGGGCAGGGATGGGTGACACTTTTGTCAGCAGCTGTCTGAGCTTAGGAGCAGTGTGCAGCTCCAGGAGAGGAAGAGCTGATTGAGGAAATTCTGCTAAAAATGACAAGATGTCTCAGTGAACGCTAAGCTCGCCAAAACGCTGCCAGTGTCCACAGCCCCTTCGGCATCTCACTCGCACACGAGGCAACTGGCATGCGATATCTGTGTCCTTCGGTCTCCCCCCACCCCCACCCCCCGTAAACTGCAACGCTAACACTGAACTTGGGCTATGATGGGTGAGTGCTGTGAGACAGACATGGACTTGCTTTGGCTATGAAACAATAAAAAGATATTCCCTTTGGAAACCCAATTCGATTTACTTAGACCAAACATGCTAAGCAGGTGCAGATTTTCCATTAACAAGCTTATGATGCAAGCTTTTGGATCTTTCTTTTTTAATGTTCCATTTGTAATGTGACAGCAAGCCAACTTCTGCTGTTCTGAGGACCACAAATCCCTTCTTTTCAATGTAAAGGTATGCTGAACACAGAGATTTCTACCGATAACAGAATGTTTGGCAACTAGACTGCAATATATAAGTGTGTGTGTGTGTGTGTGTGTGTGTGTGTGTGTGTGTGTGTATTTTCATGTGAGGTTTAGAAGTTGTTTGGAAAGCTCTTTAGTGTACACGACCTAGTTTGCTACAATATTATGACAGATGCAGTTTCCAGGCAAAATGGATTAAGGGGTATTGTTCTGGCAAGAGGACACAGTTAAAATGAAGAAAGGGAACTGGTATTTAACGATAATCCAGCATTGCCAATACCACGCTCCGTGGAAGAAAAGATTTGTGATGGAAGAAATGCTACTTCATATTCTAGCAATCTGATTATCTACTTGATGTTATTTGAACATTATTTAAAATGACATATTACAAACATCACATTACCTCACTATTAGGTACAATTTTGTTTTCGCATGCCAGCTAAAAAACTAAATAGTCCATGTCTGTCAATTGTTTCTCACTTCAGACTCTTGAACAGAGTAACTAGTAGCATTGGGACCTTTCTTAGAACCATAGAATCCCAGGATTGCAAGGTTCTTCCCTAGTGCTGCAAAGATATTAGAGTAGAGAAAAAAGGAAAATTCAGAGTTTAAACAATTTTTTTACATAGCTTGTATTTTTTTTTTAAGGATAATGTAGGTCATGTGGTTAGGCAGGGATATAAATAAATCTAAATTTCTGGCTTAAAAAAAAAAAAAGAATTACCCATGACCAAATCCTGCTACTAGATACACACACACATGAACTGGTCATTACAACATAATACCTAACAAATGGAAGGGACTTAAGTGCCCATCAATGATAAATAAATAAATAATGTGGTTTACTAGGCTAGAGAGATGGCTCGGTGTACAAGAACACTTGCTCCTCTTGCAGAGGACCTGGGTTCAGTTCCTAGCACCCATATGGTAGATTATAAGTATATGTAACTCCGGTTCTAGAGAATCTGATGCCCTCTTCCAACCTCCACAGACATCAGGCACACTTGTGGTGCACACACATATATACAAGCCAAATACTCCTACACATAAAATAAATCTTTTTTTTGTTTGTTTTTATTGAGACAGTTTCTCTGTGTAGCCCTGGCTGTTTTAGCACTCACTCTTTAGACCAGGCTGGCCTTGAACTCAAGAGAACTGTGTGCCTTTGCCTCCCATGTGCTAGGTTAAAGGTGTGTGCCACCGCTGCCTGACTTTCTTTTTAAATTATTATTTTTTTTTCTTTATTTATTTTAATACAGCCGTGTTATCAGTTTGTGTAGAGCAATTTATGTCTTGGTAGCAGCCTGGGTTGTTTGGGGATTTCCATGGGACCCCATTTGGCCAGGAACTCAGTTGGATATAACCTAGTCCCATTATTGGAAGCTTGATTTGGTAAGAAGAGATAGCCAATGGGACTCTGTCTCCTTCATTACTTCATTAGGATTGCCTTCGTATATTTTTAAGAAGTTTCCACTGCACTAGGTTTCCATAGCACCCCTCAAATATTTCCCCAGTTCTAGCTATCTCACCCCATATTCTCTCCCTCAACTCCCTTCTCTCCTTTCCTTCCCCTCCTCAATAAAGAAAACTTGCCTATATGTATTCATGTAGAAAAGCATTTAAAGGGTGAAAATATCCCTGAGTATGTTCAGTTTAAGGCTGTAGCTCAAGAAGGAAAGATCTCTGGGTTGTGCCTTAGTTAAGTTCCTATTGCTGTAATAAACGCCATGACCAAAGTCAACTTGGGAAAGAAAGGGTTTATTTCAGACTCCAACTGTAGTTCATCAACTGTAAGGACTTCAGGGCAGGAACTCAAGGCAGAAACCTGGAGGCAGGAACTGAAACAGACTATAAATCAGTGCTGCTCACTGGCACATACTTTATGACCTGCTTAGCATGTTTTTATGTTCATTTGTTTTGTTTTGTTGGTTATTTCAAAATACATTTCAGAACCATTCTCCCAGGGGTGGTACCACTCACAGTGGGACCCTCCAACAGCAATCATTAATCAAGAAATCCTCTCCCCACGGACCTGTCTACAGGTCTGTCTTCTAGAGGCATTTTCTCAACTAAGGTTCCAAAATGAACCTTGCTTATGTAAGTTGACAGAAACTAACCAGCACAACATGGAGCACGTGTTGGAGAGATTAAAATGGCAGATTAGGGACATGCTTCTGCATTCTCAAGCTTTGGTTTGGATGAGTAGTGGGCTTTTGTGTTATCTTTGCTCTGGTATAAAGAATCTGAGCCTAAGCACTTAGAAGATATGGGATCTGCATAAAGACGGGGTCTTACTGCACTACCTCAAGATGAATTAACAAAGAGGAAAATCCAAGAATACCCTCTTTACAAGAGAAAGACTTTATACACAGATTGAAAGTACCCGTATTGCAAGACATTTCTTGCGATCACTAAGAACCAGAAGGCTAGATTTCAGAGCCTCAAGGAGACATGACTGATGATCAGTACCTTTAGGGAGTTGTGAGGCTGTGGGCTGGGAGGCATCTGTGTGCTTCTCTACTCCCTGAGCCTTTCAGCTGTGCTCTGGGTCCATAGAGCATGACTTTATAGGCTGCCCTTGGGGAAAGTCTCTTTCAGGCACAGTGAAGGATTTAGTAAGCTTTCACTTACTAAAGGGATGAGGCGCAGATGCAAGGTGGTGGTTAGAGTAAGCACTTATTTCTATCTCCAGGGGTCAGCGGAAGTGACACATCTGTGATTATCTGGCTCAGCGACGGGTGTGGGATCTGGGAGTCTGTGAACACATCCATCTTATAGAGGGACTGAAGCTGAAGGGTCAGTTACTCTTGCAACAGAGGCAAAGGGAGAAAGGTCAAAGCCTTTCTTTGCTGACCTCCCTCCTTACCAGGTCTCTGTGTGGGTTAGTAGGTTCCCTGTTCTGGTCTGTAAATCTATTCCCGGAACTATGCTTACTAATTCCAACCTCTACTACTAGCTCACGATTCCTGATAGAAAATGAAACGACAGCAAAACCTTGATCTTAGTCTAATGAGCCCTGGTGGGTACTTCTGGCCTTTAGACATGTAAGATAATAAACTTGTGTTCTTTTCAGCCATTGGGTTTGTGGCAAGTTGGTATGATAGTAACAGAAAAGTGGTAATTTCCAGTTTTAGGTGGATGAGATTGTGAGCCTTGGGAGACATATATTTGGGGTTATTGGATCAAACAGAAAACAACTACAACTCTCAAGCAATTTAATACCTATTTAAGAATAGCACAACACTATGAGAACACTGTTTATTGCATCATTGAAAACGAGTAAATTGGAGCTGTAAAGATGGACCAGCAGTTAAGAATATTTGCTGCACTGGGTGCAGGTTCGGTTCTCAGCACCCACATGGTGGCTCCCAGTCATCTGTAACTCTGTTTCCAGAAATATGACCCCCACAGGCTCCTGCACATACATGCACTCACATGCACACACATGTATATAAAATATTTTTTTAATTATGAAGAAAATTTGCACACTCTATAAAACATCACTTACACTGTGGTTGGACTCACTGGTGATACAACAACGGAAACTGTAAGGGAAATAAAGGGAATGTGATTATAAACTGAAGAAGGTGTAAGTGGGTGGGATGGGCAAGCAATCAAACTGCACAAGGGAGGCAAGGTCCTGTTGTGAGGAGAAAGCTGCCCAAAGCCTCTTCGCACTAACAGGATACCCGGAGGGAAGGACACACTGCCTGGCTCAGACGCTGGGTCTGCAGCCAGACTACAGAACCTTACTCTTCACCATTCCCAGCAACTCTCCAAGGACGGACACTTTTGATGCCATGTCACCCACGTCTTCTCTTGGCCGTGGGTTACACGTGCCGCAACACTCTGCGAAATGAAGCACTGAAGACGGCCTCTCTCAGACCTCTCTTTAGCTGTGCGACCCCAGGAGGACATCCGGATGGATCAGAAGATGTTTGCATTTCTTCTGCAGAACTCTAGTGTCCGGGAGCCTCCCAAGGTTAGAGGACCTGAAGCAATAGTGCTTGTCTTTTGGCTACAGGGTCACGCAGGTTGGCATACAGGGCAGTTTTGGTGAAGATTTTTATCTTAGGATCTGGCGTGGTGGCACACATCTTCAGTCCCAGCAGGAAGGCAGAGGCAGGTGGATCTCTGAGAGTTTTGGGCCAGACACTATCCCAGGAAAAATGATCTTAGAAAATGTTTGTGGTTCTGGGAAAGGTCTGAGAACTGCCAAGTTTCTTGTCACAGCAAAAAGTGAACTGACAAAGAGGCTGGGAATGATATCAAGCATTAGCTTGAAGATTTCCCAAGACCGGTAGCTGTTTGATGGTCAGTTTTGTTTTTTATTTTTTCCACCCACTAGCCCGTGATTCAGTAGGTTGAAGCCTGCCTGGTGAATAATGGTTAGCGATCCCTCCTGGAAGCCACCTCCATTCTCTTTCTGTAACTTTCATTGTTCATTCGTGAGCAAACCTGACAAGATTTCACTAAACTGTTTTCTTAAGGATTATAACAAGTGAACTAAAATTTTACTTTTAGAATTGAGCCATGGGACATGCAACCCACCCTTCCTTCTATGTGATGAGGGTAGGCATTCTGAGTATGCCCTTCATCTATCTCTCCACTTCTCTCCTCCCCTGCTCTCTCAACCCAGTCACATCTTCTCCCAGAATTCAAGGTATCATGACTTGATATTCCTGGTCCTTTCCTAAAACACATCACCCTCCACTTGCTGCCATACAATGCATGTTCCTCCGAGTTTCTCCGAGTTCCTCCAGTCTGGCAAGCTGCCATCTGAAGCTCTGCCTGCCTGTCGCTAGTGCTGTCACTGTTCCTGGTGCTGCTTGGTGGCTGAGGGAAAGGAGCATTGGTCCCTTTGAAAGGGTGGGAAGCCAGCTCTCCTTCACCTCCAGATCCCTCTCTTTGCAATGAAGTTTCTACACAAGAAGGAAAACATTGCTCCATCCCTAGAAACACGTCTTTTTTCTTCCCTTAAAGCTGGCTTGTTCGGTCTACATGGGAACCACAGATTTTTTTTTTTCATTGTCCTGACGGTGACTTTATGTCATATATCATATATCATCTGAGTCTAGTTATCCTAAGGGATAATTTTTCTTCTTTCCTGCTGTGTATTATTCAAACCACTGGTGTTTTCTTCCTTTTATTATTATTAGTAGTAGTAGTAATTGTAGTAGCTTAATTGTCTGTGGTCAGAGTAGGGAGGCAGGTCATTTATGTTGGGGTACACAGAGCTCTGAGAGCTTTTATCTGTACATAAGCTGCATGTTTCTGATGTGCAATAGGGAATGATTTTATCATAAAAGAATTTGAAAGAAAAAAAATGACACCTTAATGAAGGTTTCAAAATAAGCCAGTGGCAAAAGTGAAATATAAAAGCCAGAGGATTGTCAATAAGAAAAGTGCCAGAGGTAAAACTCTGGAGTTTAACGTACAAGTTTGCCAAATTTTGAAGGGTGGGAGCAGGGAAGGAATTGGGGCATGAAGATGGGAGGAGAGCTGGATGTGAGATAATTCTGGCATGATCCTGGAAAAAAGAGGGGGCTGAGAAAGATAAAATCCATCACTGGTAGTTAAAATTTACAATCAAGACAGAGGAGAAGAACAGGTGTGATGACCTTGTAGTTCCAGCCTGGAAACTAAGCCAGGAAGATCATAAATTAGAGGCCAGCCTAAGGTGGATAGCAGAACCTCCTCCCTCACCACTGCCTCCCCCAACACACCTAGAAAATCAACTTATAAAGGAAAAGCAGAAGGGGAGGCAGAAACCAGTGAATCTTAGATTTCAACAGAATGACAACAGCCATGTTGATAAGAATGTTTAAAAAGCTATTAGCTTTTTGAAAAGAAGTGAAAAAAAAATTGGCCCAAATCCTGCCTCCCACAGCTCCCTTCTAAGACCATTTGGTTCTCTGCCAAGTTCTGGGTAATAAAAAGAGCCTGAAGCGTTCTGCACAGAAGAGAAGCTGCAGCTGCTGAAGTGAGAAATCGGGACAAGATCACCAAGGTAAGACTGAGACCAAAACCCCGGGAAATTTTTAGTCAGGTTTTGCACAGAAATCTTAGGTACTAAGGAATGCTCCCTCCCTCCTTATTTCTGAAAAATCAATTACTAGGCTGATTAACAATAATAGAAGTAAAGTGGATGAAAAGAGTTGCTACTAACTCATAATGTCATTGCTTCCCTTTGGGCGATTTTTAAAATTATCAGTAAATTGCCTGATTAGACAGTGTTAACCTTTAAATGCCCACCACCTTTACAAAGCTAGATGATAATTCTACTGACTACTTTTATACTTAGTAATTGCCTACAGGTGGCTCTCAGTAAAAGGAAGATTACAGAAAAACTGAGAATAGAGCATTTGTGGGGGAAAAAAAAGCAAGGAACTGACTATTCAAATGAATAAATTTTTAAAAACCCACCAATTTTCATACTATTCGCTTAAGAGACTCTCTTCTGAGAGATGCCTTGCTTTATGCTCCTGGAAACTTTTACTCTTTATACTTTTCTCTACTTTACCTCTCTGGAAATCAGTGCTTCTCAACCTTCCTAACACGGAGACACTTTAATACAGGATCTTCGTGTGGCTGTGGCATCGAACCCCACCCCATAAAATTATCTTGTTGCTACTTCCTAACTGAACTTTTGCTACTGTTACGAACTGAAATGTAAATGCCTGAAAGGCAGTCTATCTGCTTTGTGTCCCGTGAGAGGACTGTTCCACACCCCCAAAGGGGCCTCGACCCACTGATGGAGAACCACTGCTCCAAACGCCTGTGTGTCCCTCAGATTGTTTTAGGAGAGGACATGGCATGAAATGGCCGACACTGTGCTCACACAGGAGCCGGAGACTGCATGTGGCTGTCTTCCTCACCTGTGCTGCCTGCCCTTCAGTGTGCTTCTTCCAGTCACTCCTTGCTTGCTCCCGTGGTCCAGCGTTGGGCTCAACATCCTGGACAATTTTTTTTTTCATGTCCGTCTTTCAAATAGTCCACGTTCCTCTTCTGATTCCCTCCCACATGATACATGGCTCTGTGTCCCCAAAATCTCAGAATCCTCTGATTTCTCAGAGTTAGGGTTCCCTGACCCTTGCCACACAGTGAGAGAGTTTCCTTAAAGCACGCCAGGCACCTTGAGCTGTTGTTCCCCTGGCTCTAAATTCACATTTTCTCCATTCTTCTCTGAGAGGTTCTGGGATCTCCCATGCAACTGTGAGTAGTACCTTCTGGTTTCCTCAACAACCTAAATGCTATTTCTTTAGCTCAGTGTTAACTTACAGTATATACTCCACATTTACAGAGAAAATTATTCCATGGTGAACTTTAACCTTCTCTGTGTGCACCGGAGGTAGATTTTTAAAAAGTTGACAAATGGGGACTGCTCTTCAGGGTCTGCCAGAGATTACAGGAAAATGGCTTTGTGGCCAGCTTCTGGGAATAGGAGTTTCAGCTGCCGAGCCATGCTCCATCCAGAAATTAAATCACTGAAAGGAAATGTGACAAAGAGGCAGTGCTGCAAGGAGATAAAATATGTGGCTGGGAACAGCTTTGCTGAGGAAGTCTGATAGTACGTTGTTTTGTTTTTTTTTACAACATAAGTGTGACTTTGCCAAAATCAATGCATCTTTTATGCCACTGTTGACACTTTTGTGAACGCTCTAAGTCCAAGGTTGGGGATTAGAATTTCCTCTGTGTGCATCACTTTGCAGAAGGGACACTTAACATTCTACTGGATCAAATCTGAACTCCTTAAACAGTAGAAAGGAACCACAGTTCTGTGCAACAACGGAAAACGACGGTCGGTTCAAAGGCTTCGGGGTTACGGTGGAACCTCTCATCCCATCGTTGTTCCAGAAGAAGTCTTATAGAGCAGGCAATCTCAGAGTTGGAGGAAGCAAAGGGTGTGGGGAGTCTGGGGCACTTTCTCCTTGCTGCAGACTGCTGGCACATACTGCTCTTGCCCTTGGCACGTTATGCCCCTGAGGGTATTTTGTTTTGTTTTTCGTTAAGGGGAAATATGATGTCATACAATAGAAAAAAACAAGCCGCAGGTTCTGGTGGCAGCTTCAGGTCCGTTATCTAGCTATCATTTGTTAAGAAAGTGCAATTTGGAAAGACTGGACCTATCCCAAATGGCAAAGTTGGTAAATTTCAGAAAGCCTAAGGCTGTTTCACTAAGGAAAAATAACAACAACAAAAAGACAAAGAAGTAAGCATGCTTCTAAACCAACTTCATTAATGTCTTTAAGCCTCTCTGGGAAGGAACACTTTTGATTCAAAATCTGCATCATTTTCAAATGTAAAATATTAGTGTGAAAAATAGAGTCTTTCACCCACTTGGGCAGGGCTGAGCCTGCGCTTACCTGATGGGAAGGTTCCCAACAGCTACCGCCCCTTCTGTATTTCTTTTGCCAGGAACAGAGGGATCCACCCACAAACTTGGCTAGGTGCTTTAAAGTTTATATCTAATTCCCTTCCTCTATGAACACCTCATAAATCAAATGATTAAAAAAAAATCCTTAGTAGTTTGAGTTCATCTGAGAATGCACTAAAAAAAAAAAAATCACTGGAGGACTAGAGGAGTGCTTTGCTTAACTCCCATAGAGTCCTAATAGAGGCTCAATGTTTTGGGAGGAGTTTAACAGAACTTCATAGCTGTGTACGGCCATCCTGCTCTGTCTTGACCATTTTTAGCTTGCCGGCTTGTAAATGACAGATATTTAAGAAATGATATTCAAACAAGTTATATTTCTTTTTGTTCACGTGTGTGTGTGTGTGTGTGTGCTTGTGTGTGTGTGTGTAGGTCAGAGGACAACTCTGTAGAGTCTTTGTGTGTGAGTGTGAGTGTGTGTGTGTGTGTGTGTGTGTGTGTTTTCTCCTTCCACTTTTAAGTGGGTTCTAAGGATTGAACTCAGGTCCTTGGACCTGCTAGCAAGGCTTTAACCAGCTGAGCTCTCTTGATAACCAATCACTTCTAACCCTTTTTAAAGAAAGTTTAGGGGTTTTAAGACAAGGTCTCATGCTGTATCCCAAGCCAGCTTAGAACTCATCAGGCTGTCCTTGAACTCATGACAATCCTCCAGCCTCGGCCTCTCTCAAGTACTAGCTAGTATTTATTATAGGCATGAGTTACCATTCCTGGTTCTTTTTCTAAATTATTATTATTTAATTTTTTTTCCATAAGGAATGATAAGCTTTCTACTACTTGCTCTCTCTTGGAGCTTATCATAACCAAACAGGAATGTGTTAGCTCAGGATTTCCCCTCCCTGGCATTGTATTTTCTGTTATCATCTATATGCGTATACGTATATGACCACACCAATCATGTTTAGAAACACTTTGTAGCCAGGTGTGGTGGTGCATGCCTGTCACTGAAGGAAGTGCTGGGGAGACGGAGGCAGGCAGATCTCTGTGAGCTCTCTCCAGGTCTATAAAGCAAGCTCCAGGCCAGCCGCGGCTCCACAAGGGAGCCTGCCAGTTTCAAAACAAAAGCAAAGACACACTTCATCAGATCTCCGTGTAACTTCTTCATACTGGCAAACTGAAGCGCCAGTGTGCAGTGCCAAGCTTTCACGAGCACTAATTCTTTCAAATATTTTTTTTGGAATTTTCAGCCACAGAAACTGGTACCAACATTGCTTCTGACTTCCATAACAAAAAGTCCATATTACCTGAATTAATACATAGATTATTTTTATGAAAGAAGCCACATATTTTTTCTTCACTGACCTAGGAGTATGTTTTGTGAATACATCCTTAACTTCATTATGTAGTAGACTTTTTACATAATAAATTGCATACACTTTTTAATTTTTTATTCTTCTTTTATATGTTCATCCCAATCGCAGTTTCCTCTTCATCCCTTACCCCAGCCTCTCCCACCCCCCACCTGCCCTCTTCCCCAGACCTACTCCCAGTCTCCCCTCAGAGAAGAGCAGCCCTCCCAGGGACATCAATCAAACATGGCATAACAAGCTACAATAAGACCAGGCACATGCCATCACATCAAGGCTGGACAAGGCAACCCAGTAGGAGGAAAAGGGTCCCACAGTAGGCAAAAGGGCCAGAGGCAGCCCCTGCTTCCACCGTCAGGATTCCCACAAGAACACCAAGCTACTAGCCAGAAAATATATACAGAGGACCTAGGTCCGACCCCGATGGTCCCCTGATCAGTGCAAGTTACACTGGGCACTTTTAACTGCAAGGAATACAAGCAGCTTAACTGTGTGAAGACTGACACGCCTAGGATGTGATGTCAGGCTTGTGATCTGGACTTGTGACTATTATCTCCTTCATTATTTCAAGTGGAAGGCATCTCCTCGGTGTGAGACCCATGAGAGCAAACTCAGATGCAGAAGTGCTAACGCCATCAGTATTCTGACACAACAGGGGGAATTTTTTGGTGTGATCTTTGAGAAGAGAGGTACTTAACAATGGTCTTTTGCCTTCAGTAGTTCTCACGTCAAACCCAGCTACTAGGTCAGGAAGACTAAGCCCGCTGTGGGTCCCCTTTAAAGGGATGGAGGCAGGGATCCAGTCGGTGGCTGCGCAGCATGCTAACTGTTTCACACAACGTTGGCGTATCTTCAGACCTCTGAGTGCTATTTCTACTGAGGTGTAATGCACAAACACGAGACTGTGGAAGGAAATATTCTAAGGTGTGGATCAATGCTTAGTTCACTCAGCTCCATGGCTAGGAACTCTCATTACGTGTTGAAAGCCCTCATCCCCTTAACTTGCAAATGTCTCACCATCAGCCAACATTAGCACACGATGCTGTTCACTAGCCTTACCTCTGAGAAGATCGGCATTCAACAGTCTTCTTAACTTAATGCTTTTATTTCGGCCCAACTTCTAGTAATCAAGACTGAACCCACTAGGAATCCTATGCAAAAACAAAAACGATGAAAACAGAAAGTTTCTGTTTCTGTTGGGGGGGGGGGGGGGAGCTGGACAAGTAGAATCCAGAGCCAGCCTCAGACAAATCTAGGAAGCCTGGCAGCCGGACGCCAGCATTGGGAGGGACTCTTGTTTTGGCCTTTAACTGTGCCAGCTGGCTTGGGAAGGGGTGGCAGTAAAAGCATTGTGAAACAAGGGGCCTTTAACAGTCATTACCACGTGAGTGTTTCCATTGTTCTCCCGTGAAGACATCACAGACACTACAGAAAGCTCCACAAAAGCTATACGGTGATTGACCACAGCCTTTGATACAGGAAAGCTTTCTGGTAGCATGTGAACATATTAAGATTAATTTTAAATATTAAATAATATTTTAATCAGAAAATGTTTTGTAGTTGCTCTCTGTTCTGAATGTCACTGTTGACTTATAATTTTATTATATTGTTTTGGCTAAGTAATTTTAATCAGCTTTTTTTTTTTTGTCAAATTGCCACAAATGACAAGTTGTTCTGCTTAATTTTTAAAGTGCTGTTGTTGGGATTTATTTATTATTTATTCTTTCGAGACAGCTTTTCTCTGTATAGCCTTGGCTGTCCTGAAACTTGCTCTGTACAGATCAGGCTGGCCTTGAACTCGCAGATCCTCCAGTCTCTGCTAGGATCAAAGGTGTATACCACCAAGACCCATGTGTGCCTTGTGCGAGTAGAGATCTGAAGAGGGCACAGGATCCCTTGGAGCTGGAGTCAAAGATGGTTGTGATTTGCCATTTGGCTGCTGGGAATCAAACCCATGTCTTCTGCAAGAGCAACCGGTGCTCTTAACCACTGAGCCACATCTCCTGCCCTTAACGCTGGTTATATTTACAGGTTTGTTTTTTTTTTTTTTTTTAAACTTGTGAG
Organism: Meriones unguiculatus; assembly: GCF_030254825.1. Lineage (NCBI taxonomy): Eukaryota > Metazoa > Chordata > Mammalia > Rodentia > Muridae > Meriones > Meriones unguiculatus. Next base: position 46,244,212 of record NC_083349.1, read on the forward strand.
TTACATTAGCTCCTGGAGGCAATAGGGGTCTGTTTAACAGGTCAGTATATGGATAAGATGTTTAATTGAAGCTTTTAAAATAGGAAACATTTCATACATGGTGACTAAGTCGCAGGTAAATGTAAATTCTGAAGAAGAAAAAAAAAAAGCAACAGTAAAATGGCTCTACCCCTCAGCATAAACAATCATGCTTCTGGGGCTGAGATGACTCAGTGGGTAAGAGCCTCTGCCGCACAAGCCTGACAACCAAGTCCAATCCCTGGAACCCACATGAAAAGTTGGCTGCGGAGGTTCCAGCATGTAACCCCAGCAGTCCTAGGGCTAGATGGGAGGGAGAGAGAGGAGACCCAACCGTGTGCCTGCTTATGCAACACAGTGCAGAAACAACAAAGATCCCGCCGAAGACACAAGGGGGGAAGAGGAAACTGACTCCCGAAGTTGCCCTCTGACCTTCAGAAGCACATCCTGGCACAGACAGACAGACAGACAGACAGATGGACAATAACAGTATAACAGCAACAACAGTAATAACGTTTCTAACAAAAAAGTTTCTAAGACTTAAAAATCCTCCTGTGCAATTATTTGAAAATAGCTTCTTCTAACCCAGAGGAAGGGAGTCTTACGTTTATCACTCCCTCTTTTTTATGGTGATATAAAATTTTGATTTTCAAAGTTTGTTGGCAGGGAAGGCAGGTTGTTGCTATGAAGCCTAGGCTGGCCCTTAGATTCGTGATCCTCCTCCTGCCTCAGTGCTGGGCTACAGACACCACGACATCCAACTCAAAATCTTGAAAAGTCATTTTCTGTTCATCTATAATCACTGATGCTTGACTTATACACATGTATAAGATACCCATAATCGTTTTTATATAGACATATATGCCCTTTTTCTGGTAAATATGCTGACATGACGTTTTACTGTCTCATAAGAACAAAGTGATGCTACCTACCACACTGGAATATACTTTCTGCAAAAGTTACAGGCCTTGAAGTGGCTTTTGCATCTCATTGGTTAGATCCAGGTCCACGCCTACACCTACTGGGATTTTATATTGTTGGTGTGGGGCTCTTTTTTGCTGTCTTGTTGTTGTTTCTTTTGAGACAGGGCCTTGCTTTGCAGCCCCAGAGGGCCTGGAGCTCACTGTGTGGCCCGCGCTCACTTCCAACCCAGGCCAATATCAATGCCTTGCTCTCTCAGCTCTGGGAGTTGCAGGCATGATCCATTAAATCTGGCTTAGCCCCACTGTTGACTGGTAAAAATGACATTGCCTTGAACGGTGTGTGTTTGAGAAGAGATTCATTATCTCAGAGACATTTATCTTTGTAACTCTCACTATTATCTGATTTATCTGAAATTTTCTGGTGACAGTAATTCACACATGTATATGTGTGTATGTGTGGTATCTGTGCTCATGGGGGAGGGTGTATGTGCAGGGAGGCCAGGGGTGTCCGGCTCCATCACTCCCTGGGTTATCCCTGATGTGAGATGAAAGTGCTGACCCTAGAGTTATGCTAAAAAGCAGACAGCAAGCCTGAGGGCTCCTCCCGTCTCTGTCCCAGGGTGCTGGAGGGACACGTGGCCTCACCTGCCTTCTGTGGCTTCTGGGAATTCAGACTGAGGTCCTTGAGTGTTTGCGAAGCAGGGGCTCTCGCCCACTGAGCCATCTCTCTGGCCTTGCTGTCTGCTTTTGGACGACTTTAAGTCCACACCTGAGAAGGGCAGCCGAAGCCACTCAAGTTTGTGCCAAGGACTCTGCCATCACCTAACAGATGAGTTCAGCTATACAGTGAGATCCTGTCATAATCTCTTACTCAAATGATCTGCTGTAGCAGAACATTTTGAAGAAAAGGGTTAATCCCACAGTAAAACAAAATAAAACAAAAACAATGAAGTTTTAGACTTCTGAAATTAGTGTACATTAAGAAAATTTAGTTAGGTTATTGTTGAGTTATTACAAATTAATCACAATCTACTCCACCAATATTCTCAGTTGCAACACTGTTGAACTGATATGCAATTTATTTAATTAATGACTTGATTTGTTTAATTTATCACACTTGATAAAACAAATCACATTTACTTGTGTCACTTTAGCACCTCAGGCTGATTGATCCTGTCTCCTTCACATCCCTCCAAAGACAATTCTGACCTCTCAGTGGGGGTCAGAGGCCTGAGGATAACAAGTTCAGGCACTGGGTTGGAGAGATGCTCAGGGACACTGGCTGTGCTTGCAGAGGACCTGGGTTGGGTTCCCAGCACCCATATGGCAGAGCACACCTGTCTGTAACTCCATTCCGGGTCTGATTCCCTCTCTGGCTTCCACAGGCACCAACCCGTGTGTGATGCACACAAATCACAGGCCCTTCGCACAGATGGTGCACACAAAACCCTCATACACACAAAATTATATGTATGGGTATCAAGTGGTGGCATATTCTCCAGCACTCAGGAGGCAGAGACTGGCAGATCTCTGTGAGTGTGAGGCCAGCCTGGTCTACAGAGTGAGTTCAGGACAGCCAGGGCTACACAGAGAAACCCTGTCTCAAAAAACCAAAAAGATAAATCTTTTCTTAAAAGTTCAGGCAAGGCAAATTTTTGAAACTTGCTTTTAGTTGACTAACAAGCACTTTACTCAACAGCAGCTGCCTTCCTTTCTTCGAAACAAACACGCACATTTACATTGGACTATACATACATATTTGTTTTATTTTGGAATAATGTCTATCTTTCTGTCTATGACACAGACTGGCCTGGAATTCACTATGTAGCCCATGCTAGGCTTGAACTTGTGGCAATCTTCCTGCCTCAATCTCCTGAGTGCTGGGCTTACAGGTATGAACTAACCTCTTGGCTTTAAAACATACATACCACATGCATGTATATAAATTATGTATATATGTGTATATAATGCTTATACATTTATATAATTAAATGGAGTTGGGACATTTCCCTTCAGTGCACTTTGGTATTGTAGCTACTTTGCTCTCGTAGCTTCCTTCTTTGGGTCTTAAGTGTTAAAGTCTAGAATCTTCTTTTCTCATTTCTATCAACACATGTCTCCCCATCTCAGGAACTCTTGTTAGTCCTTCATGTTTTCTAACATTGCCTTTAAGTGAAGTCTACAGGTGCATAGGGTCTATTCTAGAATCTGCTTGGAGCATCCTGTGCACCGAGGATAAAGTAGGGGATACGTTTACTAGCTCGAAATATAAACCTGTGGTACCCAGGGGGAAAACACACTTCTTTAAATTGTTCTGTATATCTGAGACTCAAACAAGCCTGCTCCTTTATGAGGGAAGCAATTTAAAGAGACGGTGTGCTTCGAGGCTGAACCCCCAAACACAAAGCATTGCAGCCTGGGAAGTCTCAGACGTCCCTTAAAAAAGTAAACAGCAGATGATCTGATGGAATTCCGGGCCCTGCCTGAAAAGTTATCTTAGTTAGGGTCTGGAATCGTGCACACCGAAGCTTTGGACTCTAAGTACTGTTTCCAGGCTCCTACCAGCGAGCAACTTCTCAGCCCCAGCTAAAGAATCTGTTTCAACTGTGCTGCTGCCAGCCGCAGTCATTCTCAGGCCTGGCAGAATTTCTCTGTGGTAAGTTAGGCAAGAACTAGCAATAATTTGTCATGCATGCACATGTTCTCCTTATGGAACCCTAAGAAGTGTTACATTCTGAAGTCGCCATTCCTTATTCTTGTAGACTTTCTTCCTCTCAGGGTCCACGGGATAAAACATTTCAGACGGCAAGCCACACCAGTTCAAGCTGGATTTCTTCTAGGTCAAGTTTAGTGAGCTGGCTGGATCAGAAGTTATGGATGGGTTGGCACATTTCTCACCATGCTGTGCCAAACATTCCGTGACTCAGCTTTAAACGTGAGACCACACCTGCCTCTCCTTCCCTCATACCTACTTCCAAACTGGAGGGCGACAAATCAGGACCCCACCCCCTCCCACCGTGCAACAGCTTGAGTAGCTTCAGAGAGCCTTCCTAGAGAGAGGGGCATCAACAATGCAGTCAGTTATTAAATTCCATACACGAAACAAGAACGGCATTGAAATTAAATAAGAACAAAAAACCTCTCCTATAGACGAAACTGTAATCTTCCTCACGTTTTTTTTTTTTTGTTTTTTTTTGTTTTTTTTTTTTTTTTTTTTGCTGTTGTCTAACATGTTAAAGAAATACCAGGAGGATGAGAGCATGATATTTGTACCAGCTGCCCTGTGAGTTGAAAGAGCCGAGTCCTGGACCTGGGTTCAGCTCACTGTGTCTCACCTGTGCCTCCCCAGTGAAATAATACGGTCTGGGGCCATCCCTGCAGCCTCAACAGTGTTTTATAAATGGCAGAGGTACTTCTGCGACTATGTGCTGTTAACCTTAAGGCTCTGGGGCTCGTGTAAGACATAATCATTCACCCGGAAGCCTACTCTAGACTTTGTTTCTGTTCATCCACATCTCTTCTCTGTCTTTGGGAACTGACATTATCATCTCCTCTTGAAATGTCCCTCAGTCTCACAGGCAAGGACTCGAGGTGTGGAGTCCTTTCTTCCTCCTCCCCTCTCTCCTGCTCCGGGTCCTTTGGCGTCTGTGGATCTGAGGCCTGACATCTTTTACAAAGTTCTGAGAAGTTCTCAGCAGCTCTCTCTGTCTTCAGTATTGCTCCTTTAGATACACATTAGCCTGGCTAACATCTTTAAGGTCTGGGTTTGCTGTTCCCATTAGTTTTAGGACACGGCTGTACTAAAACTGCTTTACATTCAACTCTCAAGATCAGGGTTTCAGAAGCACGGAGGCACTGTGACGTCAACATACACACGCAAGCGAGGCCTGATTGTCAGAAGACAAATAATTCTCAAGCAAATGTGGCTGAGACAGGCTTCCTAGCTGTTTCCTCTGTGTTCCAGGTTTATCTATTTAGTCCTTCCTCTGCTTCGAATTTGGCCCCCTAGGACTCTTGTTCTAGACATCAATTTCCTGTTAGAATCTCCAACTTGGGCATGTTCTGGGCCTTATCCCTCAACCTTGGCACTTCCTGTAACTTTCTATCTTTTTTCTGGGCCATAAAGAAAACCGAGCTTGCCTGCTTGCCATTGTTCTGGACACTGCAGCCCAGACTGTTGGCAAATCCCCTGTTTGAGATCCCCTGCCTACATCCCCCAGGGCACTGGGATTACTGGTGGGAGTTGCCACATGCAGCCTTCAACTCTTTCTTTTAAATATTTATTTTATGTGTGTGAATGTCTTGTTTGCATGTACATATATGTACCACATGCATTCCTGGTGCTTCTAGATGCTAGAAGAGTGTTGGGTCTCCAGGGCCTACTCTTACTGAAAATTGTGTGCCAACAAGTGAGTACTGGGAACTGACACAGGTCCTCTCCAAAAGCAGCATGTGCTCTTAATTGCTGAACCATCTCCCCAGGCCTGATTATTCCTTTTAATATTTTAGTTTCAGCGTTCTTATCAGGAAGGTTTCCATGGTAACTAATCCACCATCATGCTAGAAATACTTTTTGCCTAACTGAATTTATAGTGACCAACCATGACTTTAAACTTAGAAAACACGCATTTATTTATAAATCAATGATTCTGCATTTTGTTTATCCACTAGGGCTCTACAAAATGTTACTTTTTTTTTGAGAAAAGGATCTTCTGCCTTGAAATGTCTTGAGAGTTCCCTCTAACTGAGGCACGTAGATGTCTCTTTACCATACTGTTAAACTTGCTCTCTCCAGAGACCTCACTCCACGATGCCCAGTCTTGCGTATGACCATCACTCACAGGGTCAAATAATCCAGACAACACTGACCTAATAATGCCACAGTTGCAAACGTCTAGTTTTGCTTACTTAACAAGAAAATGCTTTGCCACCCAGAAAGGTGTAAGTTCAGAATGGAAAAGGAAGTTTGCTGGGATGTGAGGGTAGTGAGGGAGATTTGGAATGCAGCTGGATTGGGTCACTCCACCCATTTCCTTACAGTGTTTGCATAGGCTTTTAGCCATCGTGCCTTGGGTAAATTACTTACATATCTGTGCTTCATTTTCTTCATCTGTGTAAGACAGAACACAGTACCACCCTGGTGAGATTTCTATGATGACCAGGTCAACTATGTAAAGTACAGTACTTGGTACACAATATTTATTCAAGTGTTAATTATATATATTATATATGTAGCTATGTAAAACAGTCTAGTACTTGTCACCTGGAGCTTTATTCAAGTGTTTTTCTATGTATATATACATATATCTTATACATATACATACCCACATATATAAATATGATTTGAAAATGTGTTTCTTGTTATGCCTGTAAAAGGGAGAAAACAAAAACAGACAAAAACTGTATCCCTATTGGCTATTTTATATTCATTTTGAATTTTTATAAAATTTATTTATGTATTTACTTGTTAAGTTTTACTTAAAACCTATTCCAAATATAGAAGGAAAACTGGTTTTGCCCTTCAGAGTTAAGCTAAAGCAAAGACCTATTTGCTAATCACACCCTTCGGGCCACTAAACACCCACAGCTTTCTGAATACATAATAACAAAACAAAGCAAACACCACACCACTGTGGGCTCGTGTGCGCCATCATGTGTGCAGGAGCTAATAGCAGATGAAACAGGACCAGGATGGCGTCTTTGGAGTGAGCGAGGGGCAGGTGCAGATGCCGCTGTGGAAGGGGACTTTGGGAGACAGGAAGCCAAGCTATGCACACATTGTGAAATGCACTCACCTCACAGAAACCTGACAGAAACACTGAAAGAAGCGGAGGGTGGGGGGAGGGGTGAGATTCCTGAGACTACGCTCTTCCAGGAACAGGGAGAGTCTACCGGTTTCAAAATCACTACAGACTTAACGTACGTACATGGGGAGCATCCAAAAAACGTAAAATGTAGGGTGGGGTCGGAGAGGAAGCTGGGAAATAAAGGAACACCTTGAACGGAATAATTTGAAAGGTCGATCTAAGATCTCAGGGCATGGGCCACCCAGGAGGTCAGCTCCTAAATACTTTCAGAAGAATCGTCACCCAAGAACCAGAAGTCTCAGTCCCAGTAGGCTAGGAAGCATAAAAATGATCCCTCCACGGGTCAAAATAAGCAGCGTGGTGCCATTTTATTACAGCTCAATCCAGAGTTCCATCCGCCCTCCTCAGTCGACCTTTGGGACTTGGGTGGTCCCACATATCTTCAGTGAGCGATGCCTGCCTTAGGTGGCTCATGGAGACTTTTGCGAGCACTGTTCCAAACTACCGAACACATGCTAAGTCCCTGCTGTGGATAGTTCTTTGGAAAATGAAGATGACTCCAGCAGACAGCCAGAAAAGAGTTAGCGGTTCAACGAAAGGGACAGAGACACGGCATTGAAAGCGACAAGCAATAGAATCCCCAGAACCGTGGGTCTTAGGAAGATAAAACACTTGGCTTATGCCCCCAGGGGTCAAACTGAAATGTCATCAGGCATCATTGGCAAGAACTGTTGAGCAAAGATGTGCAGGTGTGAACGCAGGTGTGCGCTGAGGAATGACAAGGCTGTCCTATCATCTAAAAGGTAGACGGTGTGGAGGGAAGTGATAAGGGCTGATGGAACACATCCTGCCGCCAATGAAAGTGAGTGGAGAATGCTATAGCAGAGAAGTAACAGAAAGGCGTAGCAGAGATTCACAGGTAATAAGGGCTGGGGCGAGAGAGAAGGCTCCGTGGTTAAAAGCACGTGTCGCTCTTCCAGAAGACCCAAATTCTGTTTCAAGGCAGCTCAGAGCTGCTTGTAACTCCAGCTCCAGGAGAGCTGACGTCGTCTTCTGGCCTCCTTGGGTACCCACACACTGTGTGTGAGTGTATGCCTGTGTGTGTGTGTGTGTGTGTGTGTGTGTGCATAAATAAAGATAATTAAAGAAATAGGAAGCGGCTCCCACTTGCAAGGCTTAAAAGACATCTTTCCAGTAATAACACTTCCTCTCTCGAGTGATCTGTCTTGACTCACTGATTTGTCAGGTTTCTCCATGGGACATTTCCTCTCCCTAGGAAAGAGAAACTTCAGAGCAGTGGGAGGAAGGAAAGAGAAAGTAATTCAGCTTCGGTGAGGAGGTTGCCTTCCCTGCAGCCTTTATTCTGACTTCCACTAAGGAAGAAGTGAAACCACTGTGCAGACAGCTGGTGTAAGAGACCCACTCTGCATCATTACTGTCCTGTGATGAGGTCCTACTGTGTTAGAAAACTTAGCCATGATCAAATTTCCTCTCCTTTCTGTCAGCTAGGGCCGTGTGATGGTTTCAACTTGACATAACCCACAGTCACTCCAGAAAGAAGCCTGACTGAGGGATTGTGTGCAGTGTGCCAGACTGTGTGAATGTCTTTGGGGGCCTGTCTTAGTTGGGTTAATGGAGATGGAAGTATCTAGCCCACTGTGGGTGGCACAATTCCCTAGTCAGGGGACTGGAGGTGGGGGGGGGGGCGACCCAGAAAAGTAAAGGAATGGAGAAACTGAGCTGAGGACCAGCAAGCAAGCATAGAAAACATTCATTTTTCCTCTCTTGGCTGTTTGAAGTTCCTGACTTGACCTCCCTGACAGAAGTGTATAACCTGGAATTGTGAGATAAAGTAAAACCATCATTTCCCCAAGTTGCTTTTTGTTGGAGTATTTTATCCCAGCCACAGATACAAAACAAGGGCAGACCATTTGGGGGACACTGTCATTTTCTATGAACGAGCAATAGGTTTTTGAGATTCCACCATGAACTCATGAATCTTCCCATGTTAGACCACAGAGGCTTGACAAAAGAGTGAACTAGAACATGAGGCCCTGGAATTCAACAACACCCCATTCTATCAATGCTCCCCAAACCTTAAGGGAAAGAGTGTGATATCAGATCTGGCCTCACTTACTGTTATCAATGCAGCCTTTGCCAGCCTATCCCTCTGAGCCATGATTTACTCACCTCTAAAATCATATCCAAACAACTAGTGAAAAAGCCTCTGGCTCACCTTTGATGGCCACAGCACGGAGGCAGCTATCACCATCACTGTCCTTACTCACTTAAGGGCCTGACGTAGGGGCTAGAGATGGCTCAGCAGCTGAGAGTTTATACTGCTCTTGGAAAGGACCTGGGTTTGGTTCCCGGAACCTACATCTGGCAGATCACCACCACATGTAAATCCAGTTCCAGCAGATCTGACACCTCTTCTAGCCTCTGGGGCACACACCCACACTCACATGCTGTACAGAGATTGACACACGCACATACGGGACACATAAAAAATTTTTTAAACAACAAATATATTTTTTAAAGAGTCTGACCTATTGTAGACTCCTTGCTCATCCTTTTTCTTGACCTTCAGATATTTCTTTTTTTCTTTTCTTTTTTTTTTTTTCAGAGCTGAGGACCGAACCCAGAGTCTAGCGCTCTACCACTGAGCTAAATCCGAGTCCTGTCAGATATTTCCTGAGTGGCAGCCATAGTTTTTATAACAGGAAAGGCCAGGACACAGAGCTCAGCTGGGAGAGTGCTTGCTTGCCGTGCTGAGTCCCAGATTCAATCCCTATAAATGGTGATGGTGGCAGCCTGTACTTCCAGCACTGGTGAAATAGAGCCAGGGGAGGGGGGATCAGAAGTCTAAGCCTGGGTCTCTAAGACGGTACAGGGGGAAAAGCTTGATGCGGTTTGGTGACCTGAGTTCAATGACTGGGACCCACAGAGTGAAAAGAGAATAGCAGCGTCTCATGCAAGTTGTTCTCTGTGCCATGAACAATAAATAAATGCAATTTTAAAAAGTCCTCTACACAGTGACTTTGATGGCAGTCTAGGATACATGAATCTCTGTCTAGGAGATAGGTCTATCCAAAAGGAGGAGGAAGAGGAGGGGGAGGAAAGGAAGAAAAGACAAAGAAATTGGGTGGGGGGGAAGGAAAGCCAAATCACATCCATATTGCCTAAAACTTTTCTTTGGCTCCTTCTGTCTTTTAAATTTCAGCGGAGCTACTTCCTTTGGTTCCTTGAGCCCAAGCAAACCTGCCTCCTGCCCTCTACCATCTCTAACCCATCCACTCTGTTCCTGGTAGAATACTGTGTGCCAGCCATGTTTCCTGAGTTCTTTAAGGAGATTATGCCTGTTTAAATGAATCCTCACCCAGGAGTGTCCTATTCCGAGGAAGCATTTCTGCCCCTCCCTCTCCTTCCCCGTGGTCTTTGCATCTTTTGGATGGACCTTGGACTTGAAGTTGTGACCACACTTCTGCACTGCTCCACTCTAGCTTCGGACTTGAGTGTTGGAAAGAATGTATTTGTGTGAATATTACTCAACAGCTGCCTCTCAGTGTGAGTAAACTTCAGAGGGCAGAACTTGATTGTTTCACAACTGCAACAACTGCAGCCCCCGAGACTAGCCTAGCCACAAACTGTTTGACTTATGATCTGTACTATCATTAGGCAAGTCTCTGTCAACAACAGGCCTATCACTGCCGTAGCCTCACGACCTCAGGGAACTTAGGCTTTCCTTGCATGATTTCCAAAGCACTTAATTACTTTCCTGAGGGAAAAGGCTGAATTTTCTCTTTTCAATATTGTCCAAATTTTCCAATTGAGTATGCATGTTTAAATTAGCAATTTTCTTAAGAACCTTGCATTTTAACCATATTGGTTACAGAAAATCAGTCTGGTTCAAAACGTTTTCAAAATAAGATTATTTTTTTCAAATTAAATTTTATTTTTATTTTTTAATTTTTATTAATTACAATTTATTCAGTTTGTATCCCAGCTGTAGCCCCCTCCCTAGTCTTCTCCCAATCCTGCCCTCCCTCCCTCTTCTTCTCCTATGCTCCTCCCCCAGTCCAATGATAGGGGAGGTCCTCCTCCCCTTCCATCTGACCCTAGTCTATCAGGTCTCATCAGGACTGGCTTCTTTGTCTTCCTCTGTGGCCTGGTAAGATTGCTTCCCTCTCAGGGGGAGGTGATCAAAGAGCCAGCTACTGAGTTCATGTCAGAGATAGTCCCTGTTCCCATTACCAGGAAACCCTCTTGGAGACTGAGCTGCCATGAGCTACATCTGTGCAGGGTTATCTCCATGCATGGTCCTTGTTTGGGATATCAGTCTCAGAAAAGACCCCTGTGCCCAGATTTTTTTGGTTCTGTTGCTCTCCTTGTGGAGCTCCTGTTCCCCCCATGTCTTTCTATCTTCCCCTTCAAAATAAGATTCTTACAAAGGAAAGAAAAGCCAGCTGTGACAACATGTCAACAGCTTTGATCAGCCTGACACCTGAAAGGACACTGTTTTAGTAAAGGACTTACTGGCTGGCCAGATGTAGATGATACAAAAAAAGCGAAAAGAAAATCGTCACATTGGCTTATTCTGATAAAATTCATAGTCCCTGACCCAAAATGGGAATGCAATATTTGGAGTCGCATATAGAAAATATTTCTATTCTTCAGAAAGGTAAATGTGTCAAAGGGTATGACAGCCACCACAGCTTCAGGGCCAGCGAAAAGGAAACTCATCTAGATTGTTGACAAACTCCAGACCGACACAAGCTTTCAGACGTCAAATGGAAATAACTGTTAAGCCACAAGGTACATGCATCTCGTGATGTAGTAGGGGTAAATCCCACTATTGTAAAATTTATGTTGCCAGTGAACTTCAAAGTTTTCTAAGACTCATGGGCATGCACCCTACCCCTTCAGCTGGAACTCTAATATTAGGAACACAGAAAAGCCTAGAAACAGCCATTATGTGAAAGGAGAAAGAACTGGTCAAAATAAATTTGTGTGACTGAAAGCAGAAAACAGTCAGGATACAGTGTTACTTTTAGAAAATGAAAAAGGTGGTTCACAAAATATTTGCAGTATGTTTCTACTTTCTAATTAAAAATAGATGCATGTTAACATTTCCACGCTGAGAAAAGGAAATAAAGGATAGCATGGATACTTTCTAAACATTTATATATTTTTCTAAGGGTACATATATCAGTTTTACAATCATAAAAAATTTACCTAGGGGGGAAAAAACCCAACTTTCTACAGAAGAGACAATCTGTTCCCTTGTATATTCTATATCCCAGAAAAGGCATCACTAAGCATCTATTTTAAAGATTACATTTTTTAGAAAAAAAAAAAAAAAGTAATCCAAGTATAACTCTGAAAGTGCTGCTCTGTTGGGAATTTCTCCGCAGGAAAAGCTACACACCCCACATTCTAGTCCATTCAGAGAGCTGTATTTGCATAATGTTATTCAGTGGCTAATGTCACCTGTGTTGCCTAATCTAAGCTCCCATATAAATAGAAGTGGAGCATGCCTGCTTTAGCTATCAGCAAGTGCTGACTACAGGAAAGAACCACCCAAGACCAGCCATTCCTTGTCACTGTCAAGGTGAGTGTCACACCAATCTACCAGAATATCTGCTCTCTGTTGTGGGGGGGAGGGAAACAGTACTGGCTCCAGGCTCTTAAGGAACTCTGATATAGAAAGACAAAAGACTTGTTAAAGGATAAAGTGGTTCGTTTTTCAGAATGAGATTTGAAAATCGTTCTGGATTATACTTTTAGTTCCGTAATTCTAATAGAGACGTTGGCATTCTAGGCGGATATCTCTGTCATAAATTTATTTCCTCGTTTCTTATCTTGTTCAACCATGCAAGCTTATGGTCCTTTAGAGCAGAGTTCTTCCACAAGTGTTAGCTCAAGCTAGTCCGTGAGAGTAACGAAGGGAAGAGAAGGTTATTGAAATCAAATCATCACTGAAAATAGAGAAAAGCAAAGACAGGCACGACTCCTCAGCTGCTGGGGTGTCTTCACTAGGCTAACACCAACTCTAAGTCTCCAAGAAGGTAAGCTACTGACTGCAACAAACAGATTTATTGAAAAGGCAACTTCATGTCTAGAAAAAAACATTTCTAGGACACATGAACCCTTGGGTGAAAGAGAAAACAGAAAGCACCACTGCTTTTGAAGCAGCACAGAAGAGCAGTGCTGGGCTGTTCATGCTGCCTCAGTTCCTACTGGTACAGGCTGTTTAAACTGTATCCTGTCCAATGGAAACTCTAGCCTTTATATGGGTCACCTAACCCCATGATCCCACACATAAGAATTTAAGATGAACTGTTTGGTAAAAGTTACAATTCTGCTTTGAAGGAGATCATTCATTGTGAGCCAGTGATGATGAGTGGTAACAGCTCAGTAGCAAGGATAAGTGATGTGTTCCTAAGCAAAAGAGGTCACAGGAAGGTTTGCAGGCAAAGAATAAAGGAAGCCATAAGACGAGACATCCAACAACTGCGCTAAGTCATAATCAGCACATTCAACAAACAGTGGGAACAGAAAAATGAGGAAATCTTCCTTGTATGTTTTGTATGCCATCTTACAGCTTCTTAGCTTCGTGCTATGCATAAACAACACACCGAGATCATCACATCAGATGCCCCTATTAATAGGAAGTGGCTGCTTACACAAAAATCCTAAGGCAGCCAGAGATAATTTTGGCTGTTGATCTTTCAGCCAAGTTTAACACAGTATTTAACTCAGCCAAAGAGAAGAGTATATATTGAACACTGGCACAGCTTCTTCAGGACACTTGCTTTGAGCATAGGAAGGGTTAACAAAATTCCAAGTGCTGGCCCACCCCCCTCTGTCTGCATCAGTTGTTAGCCAATGCAGTTGTTGGAAGAATTGGCATAAGCCCCTTGTCCTTTGCCTGCAAACCTTCCTGTAAGCCGCAACCAGTCAGAATCACTGGCTTCTCAGTCATGTAGTTCAGAGTTGTAACTTTGACAGTGTTAATTTTTAACCCCTTTGAACAGAGAAAGGAGGGAGATAGGATGGTGATAGAGGGAGAGAGAATAGAGAATATTTGAGTTTCTTTCTTTTTTTTTTGTACAGAATAAGAGACAGCTTTCTTTCATTCTTCTACATGTGGATATCCAGTTTTCCCAGTAAAAAAAAAATTTAAGGCTATGGTTTTTTCTAATATATGTTTTTGATACCTCTCTCTCAAGAATTAGGTGGCTCTATCTGCCTGAGCAATGATGTAATTATATGTTAATTTAAAAAAAAATTTAAAAGAGAAAAAAGACAATGTGGTAAAGTTGAAACGATGCAAGGAAGATAACAAGAGATTTAAAACTCAATATAAAAGAAGTAGATAAAGTTAGACCAAAGGGGAATAAAAATTCAAAATAATAAATAATAGTTTAAAATTTTAAATTATAATTTATAATTAATTAATTTACTTATTCACTTTACATCTCAATCATAGTCCCCTCCATCCTCTCCTCCCTGACCCACTCCTTCCCCTATTCGCCTTCCCCTCCCCTTCAGAAAAGGGGATTCCCACCACCATCACCTACCCATCCCAGCTCAACAAGCTGCATCAGGAATGACTGCTTCTTCTTCCCCTGTGGCCTGGCGAGGGGGAAGTGACTGAAAAGCAGGCACCAGACTGCATGTCAGAGACCGCCCCAATGAAAGGGGGAGACAGACTCACCTTTCCATGTCTGTGCGGGGAGAGCAATGGGTAAACATTTGCTCCCATTAAGCAGGCTGGCGTACATGTATCTCGCATAAGGGCTGTGTTTACTCTAGAGCCTAAGAGCCCGGAGGCTTTCCGCCTTTGCATTTACGGGGCCTTTGCATCCCACAGTGATTTACACATCCTGCAGGCTGAGCAGGTTCCCACTCACTCCAGTGACCCTCAGCCTACGCTCCACGAGTGTGGCAAAGTCCACCGAGTTCGCCTGGGAGTGAAGGGAGCACTGGAGGGAAGAGCAATAGACTTGCTTGGTGTGTAATAGCCTGCCCCTGCATGTCTGGAGGCCTCCCTCTCTGCAGACACCCTCACGCTGCAGGTCGTGGTCTCCGCCACAAGGGGGCAGGACCACTGGTCACGCCCCGTCCACAGCCCAGGCTCCTGGTGAGTGAGACTTGCTGCATCTCATACCCTCCTCTTCAGGTTGCCTCCTGGCCAGTCACTACGGCAGCGTGTTCCCAGGCGCCCTGACTTGTCACCTTTCTGTATTTTCTGATCTGCTGAGCTGCCCAGTCTCAAACAGTGCCCCACCCTCCCTCGATCGCTCCTGATCACAGCGTTCTTTCAAATTACAGGGAGTGATGTCATGGCTTCTTAACTCTAGTTAGCAGTGAAAGGGAACTCGCCCTCAGACCAAAATCCTGCCCTGGATTTAAGGCTTGTGAGAACTGGGCCGCCAACCTTGGGTTTCCCTTGCTGCCCTCAATGTTCCCCTGTTCTCATTATGGCCCCCTAAACTAGAATTGACCATGTGATTGCGTTTCCCTCCTTCCTGACTTCCTCTTGGGGCCCTCCTCTACCCGTACAGGGAGCCACAGCTTCCTGCTTCCCCAAGTCATCTTTTTGTTTCTCCGTGAACTTTCGCTACCCTGTTTTTGTTGGAGTTGTGGTTTTGTTTTGTTTTTGTCCCTCCCACCTTGATTCCCAGAGATCTTCTGCTCCGTGTTCTTGGACTATAGCTTCTCCTTTTTACCCTGACCTCACTTGTGAGTGAGCAGAGCAAATCAGCAATCTTACTCCCTTCCTTTATTCTTGAGAAGTTAAGGCTTATTCTTGATCGCCATCATCATTCATTTTTAATATTCAGGTGGTGCCAAGTCTGACAAGCAGAAACCCTCCATGACTTTGACATAAACTCATTTAGTAACTGACTGTTTTCTGGCATAGCGTGTTTCATGGTCAATATTGCTTTCCTGGCCCCATATCTGGAGCCGTGGTCCCTTTTAGTGGAGAGAGTATTTAGGAAAGCAGATTTGCACACACACTGCTGTTTAATTCTGACTCAAACTGAACGTCACAGGGGCTTTGCCTTGGCATCTGAACTATACATTTGTATTTCTTTTCCTCCACAGTGAAAATCATGCCAAATAAGTATGGCTACTTTTAATTTTTTTCTATGTACTACAACAAAACAATCCTGAGGTTTCAATAAAAACACTGCCACTAACAATAAATCTACCTAGCTTCAGATTTCTCTGTGCTTTTTTAAAAAATATTTTTATTCTATGGCTAGATACTATGCTCAAATTTATTCTTTTTTTTTCTGTATGGCTATCAATTTCTTGTTGAGTTACCCAAAGTTATTTCTGATGATTTCAGATACATATAGTTGGACTAATATTATATTTTAATCCTACAGAAACCTGAAAAATGAAGCCGAAGATGAAGTATTCAAACTCCAAAATTTCCTCAGCAAAGCTCAACAGTACAGCGGAGAAAGCCTTGGCGCAGCCTTGCAAACTAAGAAGTAAGAGCTTACGCATCCCATTTTGCACACTATTTTAAACCGATTATCAAATATTAATTATTTCAATGTTAAGACAAGCTACCTTACCAAAAATTTCTAAGAATATAAGAACTGAAACTAAAAGTATGTAAGTGTATAAGTATATATAAGTATGTAATATAGAAGCCTTAATTTTGAATGGAGTTTATATCATTTCTGTTGTTATTTGGCACAACACAGGAGAGTGACAGCTTAGAGCATTAGAGAAGTGTAAACTTAGTAAAAAACGGTCTTTTATATCAATCTCTTCACACCTCTCATGGCTCCTGCCACCGAATCCCCAAAACCTCTCCCCTAATTAACCAAAAAATCTCTAAACTGATCCACTTTCAGTCCACATATTTGTCAAGACCTTTGGGGTATCACTGTGATGATTATCTACAGGAAAGAATGACAAGTGAAGATACCCAGGCCCCAAATAAAGAAGAAGAAACTAAATATAATAGTCTAATAAAGAACTCAGCGTTTGGAGTACAATGAAAGAGAAATGAAGTTAAATAACAGCTACACCTCTGAAGAGGGAAGAACTGTAGAATCTTTGAGCCTTAAAGTCAGTAACGTGGCTGCATTGTCTTCCTCTGTGGCCTGGCAAGGCTACACGCCCCGCCCCCACAGGGGGAGATGATCAGAGAGCCAGCCACTGAGTTCATGCCAGAGACAGCTCCTGCTCCCCTTACTAAGGAACCCACTTGGAGACTGAGTCTATGGGCTCTGAGCAGGGGTTTTAGGTCCTCTCCATGCATGGTCTTTGATTGAGGTGGACTAGGGGAGAGGCATAGGGGGAGAAGAGAGAGGGAAGGTAGGATTGGGAGGAGATGAGGAAGGGGGCCACAGCTGGGATACAAAGTGAATAAATTGTAATAAATAATAAAAAAAAATCAGCAAAGTGGGAAGGAATCATAGCTACTTACAGCATATTTTTTATACTGAAATAGTGACACCAAGGAGGATAACAGAGCTCTGGGAGTCTGGAAGCAAATTAGATAATGATGGCTGGCCTAAAAATAAAGCGATTCCCCCTTCTGCCTCCCCCGAGGCTCGGACCACCCACACACTTCTTTGGTAATCAGGATTTTAAAAAAATGACAGATTTGACAGTGGTTTCTGAATGGCCAGGAAATCACAGTTAAATTGATCCTTTCACTTGTTGTTATGTCAAAATGCTCTGTGCAGAAACAGTGACTCGGGAGAGTGACCTGGTGCCCCCAAGTTTCCTTGATGGTAAAGAACTCACTGTCTTTGTATCCGGAAAATGTGACCCCTTTATAGACACTGCATTGTGGAGTAGGCGTGCCAGAATTTCTGACGTTGGCACCAAAGTCACTTTAAATACTGACATCTTACAAGTCACATGTTCAGGTCTTCCTTTCCACCTGACCCTAAAAAGACTATTACTGATGTCCAAGACACAAATGAAATTTTCTGCATGTGCCTTAAATTTTTCTTTGGCTAAATGAAATGAGGATGGATGAATAACCGGTTGATCTTTTTAGTGCAGTTGATTGAATTTGCACTTGGCTATCCCCTTCCTCCTCCCCAGATTGCAGGCCCAATTTCTTCCCCCACCAAATAAGACTCTACATAGCTCAGACAGACCTGGAAATTCATGACCCTCCTGCTTTGGCCTTTTCAGTGCTGGTAGAATCTAATGAAGAGCCCTGATAGTAAACACACAGCACTGATTATTGATTTTACATCTCTGTGGCCAAATTCCTGACAGAAGCAACTTAAAGGCAGACAAGTCATTTTGTTTCATGGCTTAGAAGGTACAGTCCACCATGAGATGGAAGAGGTGCTGTATCAGTTCGATCTCTGGCAGCCATAGCTTGCAGCAGCTTCTCATATGGCATCAACCCGGAGGAGGGGACTGACTGAAGGACCAGGCTACAATCTTCTGAGGCTGGTCCCCTGTGGTCTATATATATCAGCAAGGTCCCAAAGGTTCCACAATCCCCCAAACACTGTCACCAGGCCGGGACCAAGTGTTCAAGCACAAGAGTCCGTGGAGCCATTTAACTGTAACACACTCCTTAGCACAACTCATGAGTCATGGAATCTTGAGCCTCAGATTATCATTGTAAGACTCAGACAATAATACTTTGCAAGTTTATTATGAATGGCTAAATTAAAAAAGGCATTAGCGTAGTGTTAGGCCTAGTGTTGATACTAGGTTAATGGCAGCCATTGAATAGTATCAATAACCTTTATGGCCTGCAGCCACCCTCCAAAGATTATTGAAAGCTCATCCTAGAAGAGCAGAAAACCAGCTCAAATCTCATGTGCCCTCAGTCAGGCACTGGCTTATGCAATCTGAATGTAGGGTCATGATTCCTCAAGTGGCCTTCTGGAAACCAAGCAAAACAAAAATCCCTAAAGACCTAAATTGTTTCAACAACTCATTTGGCAGCAAAACACAACCCCAGCCTATTGCTTGTTAAATCCCAAGGTCTGTGGCAGCTAATTTCAAATGTCAACTTGACTGAATTAAGACCAGCTTAAGGCATTAATGAAGCATCTCTTTACATGTGTCTATGTCAGCTTTTTTTTTTTTTTTTTTTTTTTTGGAAAGGCTAGCTTAGACATACCCTGAAAATGGGCAGCTGCAACAGACCGCTACACCTTCCCCTCCACAAAGGACCTGCTACTTGTGCAGAACTAATTGCTCTCTCCTTTAAGTTGCTCCTGGTCACAGACCTGGTCCCAGTGAACTGGTTAATGCAAGACTTTATTTTATTTTGTATAGCATATTCTGTGTCCTACTAAAAAATAAGTATAGTCAATTTTTAATCAAGTAGTGCTACTCTTGTGTCTGTGGGAGGTTCTGGATGACCTACATAAATCTACTTTTTTTTTCCTATTGTTAGGATCCCAGCAGAAGGCCAAAGAAATTTGCCATGTGTACTGCATGAGGCTCCGTTCTGGCCTCACCATACAAAAGGATAACTCTTACTTTGGGAAAGAACCCACCAAAAGATATTCGCTAAAATCAGGTAAGTACATTCCTGGACAGACTGATGGCATCTATTCGCTTTTACTTTCCACATCTATATATACGATTCTTTTCCTCACCCAAATTGTCCTTGAGGAAAAGAATAAAGATGATAATGTGTTGAGCATTTTAGAAAGGGTTCTAATTACATGGGAGAAATGGATATACTGTTGAGTAGAAACAGATGATACAAGATTATATGTAAATATGCAATCATTTGGGGTTATATTTTCTAATATAAAAGAGTTAAACTAAATAGTTCACAGGGGTGCTTATGAATGTTGTG
The DNA here is from genome assembly GCF_030254825.1 of Meriones unguiculatus. Classification (NCBI taxonomy): domain Eukaryota; kingdom Metazoa; phylum Chordata; class Mammalia; order Rodentia; family Muridae; genus Meriones; species Meriones unguiculatus. The sequence goes on from NC_083349.1 coordinate 46,263,783, forward strand.
ACTGTGGCAAGTAGTTTTGTTTTTGTTTTTGTTTGTTTTCCACTTGGTGTGCTCTGCTAGAGTATGAATGGAAAAATGTCTTTTAAAGAGAAGACCTCACCATCAGGGAGGAAATGATCCTATCAGACCATTGGGTGACCACGGCTCTGGGATCACTAACCACTGTCGCTATATTGCCCACTAAAATGATGGTAACTTTGTAGAAGGAAGAGAGATGGCTCAACCCCTGACCCCAGCTGCTGTCTTGCAGGTAGAAAGCACGAAGACAACTTCTCTGCCTATTCACAGCATGTTATGAAGAGGGCCCTGTTTGCTGGACGCAGTTTCCAACCATACACTCCGTCGTTGGACTCACCAAGTATCCGAGGTATGACTGGTCACACGGGCTGTGCTGGGGATGAAGTGGGAGACAAGACATGGGGTCTTGGCCAAGGCTACTTCACTTGGAAGACTCAAGAGTGTGTCTTCACATGTATCAGAAACCTCTGTTTCCTGCTTGTATGCCAGTTCATGGCAGCCAAACTGGGGTGGTGTAGCTATGCCTGTGCGTTCTCTAGTTAGCACTCCATTGGTGTTTTGGGATACTTGCTTTAGATTCGAATCATGTCTACATCAGTCCTGATAAATGCATTCTCCTTTGAGAGAAAAAAATTACAGTAGTCCTCAAATTTTAAAATGAAAGAAAATAAAAGAACTATTATTTTTTAAAATACAATTTTAACATGGTATGGCTTAAAGACTAGTTTAAAGTTTTTTTTGTTGTTGTTGTTGTTGTTGTTTTTTTAATTTGTGCAGAGTTCCAAATAAAATGGTGATTATCAAGAAGTGAAGAAAGTCCAGGGAATGTAGTTCATTGATAGAACGCTTGGCTCATGTGCCAGGCTCTTCATTTAATCTCTACCAATGTGGGAGGAAATTAAAAGTGAAGGCTGGACATAGTGGCATGTGCTTTTAATCCCAGCATTTGGGAAGCAGGTGAATTTCTGGGGGTTCAGGCCTGCATAATCTACACAGTGAGTCCCAGAATGACCGGAGCTATCTAGGATGACACTGTCTCAAAAACAAACAAACAAAAGACCCAAATTAAGCAATCAGTTAACAAGTGAAAACCCCACCATTAAAGAAACTTGATTAAAAACCATTTATTGCCATTTTAATAGCTATTTCTATATGGGATAGTACATAAAGCAAATTAGTATATATTTTATGTAGTACATATATTTTAGTATATATTTAATATAAACATAATAAGCTCCCGATCAATATTCAATTTTCTCACAAACCGTTTTTAAATTACTTTGCTTTAGATGTTCACATACAAATTCTCGTTTTGTATATTATTTTTCTTTGCAAAATTTAATTAACACATAGAAGATACAGTACATTTTAATGTAGGATCATCATATGTGTCTCAGTCTGCTTCAGTTTACATAGGCTTTTAAAATGTTGTCATGTGCTCAAGGCATGAAGTGGCTTCTGTGTGCATCCCCCTAGGTTCTCAGCCTTCCTAATGCACAGACATCTTAATACAGTTCCTCATGTTGTGGTGAGGCCCAACCATAAACTTATTTTCTTGGCTACCTCATTACTGTAATTTTGCTATTGGAAGATCCCTGCAAAAGGATCAGCTAACCCCACAAATTGAGAACCACTGCCCCAGAGTTTTGGAAATCTCTAAGAGACCATGATTTATAAAGGGGCATACGTTCACCTGTGTCTTCCAAACATGAACATTCTTTCCCTAGACTGTAGGAAGGCAAGAAAGAGTGCTGTCCTCCTCCACCCCCCTCCACTGTGCTGGTAGCCGGCACCTTTAACCCCACCCTGTTATCAGCTATGGTACATGGCTTTTGCCTATGTTACAATGACAAAGTATAACTCACACCAAAAACCAAAATTCTTCAGAGAAAGTAAAAGAAATAGCCAAGAGAATGACTCACAAATTGTTTGTGTTTTATTCTTGATGACAGGAATTTCACTTTTTACAGAATCTTGTGCTTCCCTGAGCACGTATAATGACCAATCCGTTAGTTTTGTTTTGGAGAATGGATGTTACGGGATCAATGTTGAAGATTCTAGAAAAGACCAAGAAAAAGGTAGGATATTTCTTCATCTCTATATTTAGTAATGATGACTGGCAAAGTTTTAAAAAAAATCTACCAATACTATCAACAGTGGATTAACTGAGACATTCAACAGCAATGGGTTTCATCATCCATGCTAATTCCATTTCTTCCTATGTCAAGAAGGATTCAGTACAGTCACATTCTTCTGGGAATAATATAGACACTGAGAAACACCTATTGGGAAACACAAAAAGAGGGGCCACACGGATTTATTAATGCTGAGTGCCTATTAGATCTCCCCAACTTTTTCAGTGTCACCAAAGCATAGTCTTTTGTGAAAGACTCTTCCTCTGCCATCAACAATAAGGCCTGTGTTGGTGAGTTCATCAGAGCACAGTCTATTCTGAGATCTTTCTAAGAACCACCAAGGTTTTGCTTTTTTTTGGTGTATGATAAAAGGAGAGGACACTTGTTGCCTGGCCCGGTGTACACAATGGCAATGAAACCTTTTGATATGTGTGTCTCTGACCCTTCGATGCCCTGTGTTGTCTTTCAGACAAGGTGCTCCTGCGTTATTATGAGTCCTCCTTTTCGGCAAGTGAATCAGGTAATGTGAGGGCGGGGATGGGGGGTGGGGATTGGTGGTGGTGCTTGAGTTCTCTTTCAGAACAAAGATGAATCTACATTAGCTCATGATTATCATGAAAGAGGGGTTCAAAATGCTCTCCTTAATCCTGTACTCATTGTAAAATCTTAGCATCTCAGAGCACTTATTCCACCTCACCTGTTTCTGGATTAGTAAGATAGGGGCTTAGCTACACTTATAACAGTACAGGCCATCCCCAGCCATGGCTAGAAAGATTCTGCTCAAAGGCTGTCCAGAGGCAGTTCCTTTTACATTATCCTTCTATCCATATCTAACAGCTCAACATTAGGCCCGATCAGCAAGAGGGAGCAAGGCAGGTGAATGCATCCTTCCCCCCAGTCAGGACACAATTAAGAAGTTACACAGCACGTGTCTGCTCATGTTTGCTTTATTGGAACTTAGTCTGAAGGCAACGCTGAGCCACGAGAAGGCAGGTGGGGGAATGTTCTATTATCAGAGGACAGCTCTCAGCGGCTTAGCATGCTCACAGGGAAGGCGATGCCCAAAGTCGTGTGTACTGTAATCAATTTAAAAAGATCAGAACTACCTACTTGGTGATGATTCTTCAGTTTTATTTGGGTACAAACACTTCTGAATGGATTAACCTTCTATTTTCCTTCACAACATGAGTCTTTGGGTTATGTTAAATTAAGATGAGTTACAGGGTTTTTGATTTATAATTTCCCTTGTGTTTTTTTTTTTTTTTTTTTTTTTTTTTTTTTTTTTTTACTTTTAAATGCTGGGTAAAATTGTATTAATCATTCACAACAGATTTTTCTTTTTAAAAAAAGATTTTATGGGCACAAATGTTGTGTCTGCATGTATGTCAGTGTGCCACATAGGTGCAGTGCTTGAAAAAGCCAGAAGAGAGCTCTGAGTGTCCTGTGGCTCGAGTCACAGGTAGTTAGCTGTGAGCTGCTCTATGGGCTGTCGGAACTGAATCCAGGTCTTCTGCGGGCGCATCAAGTGCCCTCACCCACGGAAGCATCTTTCCAGCCCCGCAACAGGAGCTTCTGCAGTATCAGTTGTCTCTGTGTAACAGAGTGGTCGAAGGTAGCCAAGCGGCACATGTATCACCTCACACGCTACCGTTTTCATTGTAAGGTGACGGTGTGGACGGGAAGATGCTGATGGTGAACATGAGTCCCATCAAATACACAGACATCTGGCTGCATGCCAACGACAAGGAGCACTCAGTGGAGGTAACACAACTATGACTGCGTCACACCCACAAATTGATTCTACCAGTTTATGTGTATTTAGATTTTAGGGAACCTTTGAAGACAGAGCTGTGCGCGTACTATTGTAAATAAAATACAGTAAGTTCCTTCTAACGATTTGCTTGAGAGTAGGGAAGGGGGAGAAGGGAAGTCTGGTCTCCAGCAAAAGCACAGAATCTCCAGGGAACCTGTTAGAAAACAGGATTTCCGGCTCCTGACAACTGAACAAGACCTAACATTTGAACAACCCTCCAGGAGCTTCATCATTTCACTAAACAGTTTGAGAGGCACTTCCGCACAGAGTGATCTCGCACCCTTTCCATTTGGCTGGGTTCTTCCAGAATTTTTCTTATAAAATAATATGTGACCCCAAGTCTGTCAAGGGGAGGACAACAAACATGTCCACATATCAGCAGTTATTGGCAGCATTACATTCTACCTCTGATCCATTCTTACTTAGTAAACAGCAGGTGTACATCAGCCATGACAAAAAAAAAAAAAAGTTATGATCATGCAAAGAACAAACAAGCCAGAGGAAGAAGGAAGGAAGGAAGGAGGGAGGGAAAGAAAGTGGGGACCATAAGATGATTTCTATAAATATACAAAATTTCAAAGCGATCCAGCCATGAAAAACAGAAACAGTGTCACAAACCGTGGACAGTGGTCAGCATTCCGCTCAGGGGAATATCCTCAAGTGTATATAATGCAAGATCTAGCCAAAACAATGCCTCAAAACTAAGAGTGGACTGCCATGGCATATCAAGTTCTTGCTTAATACCCTACAAGCCCTGTCTCTTTAATCCTTACAGTCATTTATGATGGAATAATTTACCTTGCTCAGCTATGTGTAACAACTATCTCAAAACTCAGTGGATTAGAATAATGATCACGTATAGGTCCTTAGCAATTGAGAGCTTATTCTGAGGACCTGAGTTAGGACCCTAGTATTCACTGTCAGGTGACTCACAACCACCTGTGACTCCAGCTCCAAGACAGCCAGATGCCTCTGGCCTCCATGGGCGTCTACCCTTAGGTGCACATGCCCACACACAGACGCACACCCACGTGAATATAATTTAAAATAAAAATAAATTCTTGAAGACAACATAAGTGATAATAATAGTAAGCCTGTACTTAAATCAACTTAGTTTAATTAAATAACTTAATTTGATTAAAATATTAAATATTAATATTTAAATTAATTAATTATATATTATATATAAAATATTAAAACTGGAAATGAACCAATCTATAGGGAATGCTGAACCAGTCCATAGGGAACTGTGTGGTTTACTAGAGAAAGCAACAAGCTCTTTGTATTAGAGGCAGTACACGGCAAAAGAGGGGTGAAAATCCAGATGTGCCGCATGTAGATCTGGTCAGTCTATGCCAAGCTAATTAATATTCTGCCTCTTCCTGAATCACTTCCACTCCTGCCTCGTGCCTTTGCCCCCGCCGGATCCCTCCACTGCTTACGCCTGCCTCCTCGACTCAACACACAAACTTTCTAGAGAGACCAAGTTATAAATGTTTATTCCCCTATGGAGCCTGGCCCGGGATTGCAACTTTTAGTTCTGGACTTCACACATTGGTCCTTTCTCTCCTTTCCTCAGCTCCAGAGGGGGCAGGTCCCGCCTCCGAAGCAGGCCTTCTTCGTCCTTCACAGACAGTCTTCCGACTACGTTTCATTTGAATGCATAAGCCACCGTGGGACGTTCATAGGAGTAAAAGATAACCAGCTTGCCCTAACTAAAAATAATGACATAAGCAGTTTTTTTAAGCTCTCTAAAGTTTAATGTAATAAAAAGCTTGCGGGTTCTGGGTTGGCTGAATGACTCAAATGTTACCACGGACGAAAGGATAGAAACCATTCAAAGGTTTAAGATGATGTGGAATGTTTTCTTATTACATATGAAAATTCTTTTATTTTCTTCTGTACCACTACACGTTCAATTAAAAAAAGAAAAAGAATATATGACTTAGGACATTGGTAAAGAAACTGTTTGAAAGAGATTCAGCCTCGCCCTTGACTTTTTTCTACTTTGGGTCCTGAACAGAACCACACTTAACAGCTATCCTCAGAAGAGCAAGCACCATAGCTCATGTTATGCTTTAGGCAGGGAACATTTTAAAAACCTTAAAAATAAAAACAAAACCCTACACAATGCTCCCTGGGTCTAACAAATGACTAGCTGCAGATACTGACTGTTTCTCAATGAGAATAAAACACCAGATGCACTGGTAGATCTCAGCAACCTTCAGACCAGCTGCGTCTACCAAGAACCCTAGCACTCCAAACGCCCACCTACCTATATGTACGCGATTCCTTTTTAAAAGGAATCTGATTATTTTTTAACATAGCAACTTGACCTTAAGCCAGCCAAGCTCACTAAGAAAGGAACACATTTTACCCGTGTGACTGAAATCTTTGACTGACTGTATCTAACAAACCTAAACCCTTCTGTAAGTACTGAGCGGGACATATATTAGGATATCCAAGTAGAACGGGATCTCACGGTGCAGCCAGAGGGCCTCATGCTAAAGAGGCACTGAATTAATTTTTAATAGCTGGCTATCACCTAGGTGTGTGGCACACTGGGTCCTTCTCTTCGATTTCCAAAGAGCGATGACTTTGGATATGTATATCAACTTGGATGAAATTCCTCTACTGCTTGCTCTCCTTACGCACAGGTTCTGTTGTTTGGCTCCAGAGCAGCACTGCTCGCTGTGAAACAGATCAGCCTAACTCCTGCCCTTTCTTTGGTTCTTTCGACCAACAAATCCTTAGTGTATCTCCTACTCCCTGAGCTTTGCTTCTGTTTTTCTCTGACATCTACATGCCAACACCTTTATTCTGCTGCGTTTACTTTGCACTGTAGAGTTTTATGTATACCTAGAGGTTACACGGTTGTTCACTAAACTTTTTATGTGCTTTACTGCTACTAAAGGAGTAAAACATATGTTCAACCATATAGTAATATTTTAAGCCACTAAAAAATAGCTTTGCTTGTTTAGACAACAGCATTTTTTACTACATTTTTATAGGCTTAAAACTTAATAGTAAGTGAGAAAGATAATAACAGAAAATTGATGGATTATAATATGACCATTTCTGAAACTGTTAGCTCTGAGTTTCCAATTGATGAAACCTATTGTATGTAACAGCTGGCGGGGTATATGATAAAAGAGGCTGGGAACTGCTATGCAAAATTATACAGCTGGAGCATGATGTAACTGTTCTATTAATTTGCCACAGTTTTACTACAGAGACAAAAGTAAAAACCGCATCTATGCCATCCCTCTGGAAACCACAGTGTTGACTATATGACTCTGTGCGATATAATTAAGATAACAATTAAGTAGCCAGATATGTTCATGACCTTGTTTGTAACCTTGAATAAACTATTTTGTAAAATTACGTGTGGCCATGACTTTATCCCAGAATGTGCCAATGTCCTGAGCTCTTAGATGAACACACTCCAGTCCACAGCTGTTGACAAGTGAAGTGAGCGGGCGGTCTGACAACTCAGGGTGTTTAAAACTAAAATTCCCCACGGGAGGGGTTGTGTCTACTTTGCCTTCATCCTCCCAATGCCTCCTCCCCTCCTTCAAACGGGAGGCTTTTGCTCCAACCCAAACACACAGCCTCACATTCCTGCATCAAAAATTAACCTAAAATCCCGACTCCTTATTTAGGTACCTTTTACATTTTTTTAAACATATTTTCAGAGCTGAGGAGCCTTTTGAGCAAGATGGAGACCAGAGTTCAGATCCCAAGCACCACACAAAAGCCAAGAGTGGCTGTAAACCCGAGTGCTAGAGAAAAGGTGGAGACAGGCTGATCCTGGGGTGTTGCTGGCCAGCTGGCCTAGGAGGCCGGTAAGCTCCGGGTTCTGAGACTCCGTCGCAAAATACACACTGAGCGACAGAGAAAGAGACCTGATGCTGGTACCCAGCCTCCACACACACGCACACGCACACATCTCACACACGCACATATTATCCCCATTATACAATCAGGGTTATTTGATTAAAATAGTCAGATGTGTCCTGGCGTTTTGTCTTACCTGTGCTTTGATGGCTCATAATAGATATTTCCAGAAGTAGTCTGTCCATTCCACTAGGTCAGAAATATTTTACCTGATAACTACCTAAAATTTTGGTTATGTAATTCTATTTATATTCTTTAAGTTTTTGTGTATTTGGAGGATTTTTGTTTTCTAATTTTTATTCAAAATTTTTTAATTTTAATTTAATTTTATTTTTAATTACACTTTTTTTTTTTTACTTTGTATCCCCCCTCTAGTTCCCTCTCTCCTCCCCTCCCAACCCCTCCCTTTCTCCCCCTTCTCCATGAATGCCCCTCCTCAAGTCCACTGGTAGGGGAGGGTTTCTTTTTCTTCCTTCTGATCCTAGTCTGTTAGGTCTCATCAGGACTGGCAGCATTGTCTTCTTCTTTGGCCTGGTAAGGCTGCTCCCCCTCAGGGGGAGGTAATTAAAGAGCAGGCCATTCAGTTCATGTCAGAGCAGTCCCTGTTCCCATTACTATGGAACCCACTTGGGCACTGAACTGTCATGGGCTACATCTGTGCAGAGGTTCTAGGTTATCTCCCTGCATGGTACTTGGTTGGAGTATGAGTCTCAGGAAAGACCCCTGTGTTCAAATTTTTTATATGACCTATTTTGATAGTATTCTTTCCCTTTCCCTAACTCCTCTCAGATATTCCCTGCCTCTCTACACATCTACTTCCAGGGGCTTTGTCTTGTCTTGTTTTGTTTTGTTTGCTCTCTTTCTCTAAAAAAAAAAACAAAAAACAAACAAACAAACACGTGATAATCAAAAGAGACAAACTGAAAAAATAAGAAAGATAAGACAAACAACACCAAAACAAAACAAAAAGCACGTATGAAAACATGGTGTCTGCCTCGTGTTGCTCAAATACTTCTGGCTAGGGACTGAGCCTGTGCAGGTCTTGTGCATGCTGTCACAGTCTGTGGGGTCACATGTTCCCCAGCACTGCTGTGTCTGGAAGAAGTCATCCACTGCCTCTGCCTCTTACCATCTTTCTGCCTCCTCTTCCACACAGATCCCTGACCTGCGTAGGGAGAGGTTTTATAAAGGCATACCATTTAGGGCTGAATGCTCCAAACTCTCCCAGTTTCTGCAGACTGTCCAATGATGGATCTCCGTGTTAATTCCCACATACTGCAGGAAGAAGCTTCTCTCCCTAATTAAATGACACTCTGCTCCATGGTATAGCAATATGTCATTAAGAATCATGTTATTGCTGTGTTCCTCTAGCAGAAAAATACTAGATTTCCCCTAGGCCTTGACCTCTAGTCTGAGGTTCTTGGCCACTTTAGCAGTGCCAGGCATGACTTCCATCTCATGAAGTGTGCTTTAAATCCAATTTTAAAAGTGGTTGGTTACTTTACAGCATTTGTGCCACTATTGGACCAGTATGTGATGCAGGTAGGTAAACCACTGGGTGAAACTTGATAATTACTTTTCTCCTCTAGTAAACTGCAAAGCACCTTCTAGGACTATGAACATTTGTCAGAAGGAGCAAAACTTTCAGTTGGGCACCAGCTCAATTTCTCCGTGTTCAGTGACATAAAAGAGCTGTGTCTTCAGTAGTAGGGCCTTACCATCAGGTTACAGAGAATAACCAACAGCCTTAAGCAATAGCTTGTGATGTTTGGGGTCAGGGGAGGTAGCCTATGGGACCCCTTTGGCCAACAACTCAGCAAGACTTAACCCATTCTTGGCACTGGAGGTTTTACATGGTGGTATAAGATGTCCTGTTGGGGCGTTGTCTGGCCCTTTATATGGGGACTCCATTTAAATTCCTTTCATATATGTATATATATTAGAAAGCTTCTGTGGTAGTAGGTTTCCATATGACTTCTCAACAGTTATTTGTTTGTAGATATCCATCTCCACATTCTCTCCTTTACCCTGTCTTCTCATTCCCTTTTCCATTTAATCTTCCTTTTCTAGTTTCCATTTAATCTTCCTTTTCTAGTTATCTCTTTATAACACTAGACTCTAAGTCGCCCTTCTTCCCCACTGGTCCCATACAAGCTGCCTAACCTCTACTGTTATTCATATTGAAACACACATATGAGAGATCCTGTCTCTAAAATTAAGTTAGGTGACTCCTAAAGAGCATCTCTTGATGCTGACCTCTGGCCTCCATGCACAGTGCGCATACTCGTACACCAGCACACGCACAAATATCCACACACACCTACACAGAAAAAAACTCATAAAACTGCATCGTCCCCAGGCATCGCTGACCCACACCTTTAATCCCAGCACTTGGGAGGCAGAGACAGGCAGATCTCCCAATTCAAGGCCAGCCTGGGCTACGGGGTAAGTTCCAAGACAGACAGTGCTACACAGAGAAACCTTGTCTTGGGGAAGAAAGAAAAGTAAACCTTATTGTTTTCTACCTTACTAAAAATTAATGAATAAAAATAATCTGTGTTAAAACAAAAACATGCTGTAACTATTTTGAAACTTCTAAGAAATGTAGGTCTTAGATTGTTGTTGCTAAACTAAGCTGGCTTTTTTCAACCGTTTAACATGTAAATGTGCAGACACTAAGCCAGAACTAACACCCAGCCTTCACTTTCCCCATTCATAAGACTGACTAGTAGGTCCTCCCTTTTCCTACATGTGGTACTTGGGAGAAGCAAAGTTGGCAAGCTTTGAATACTTGTCAAGGTTCACTGGGCCCAACCCTTAACACAAAGTTAAACACTTAGCCTGCCTGTGACTCTGCAGAATCTATAATTTGTCACCCAAGTCACTTCCTTCACTTCTGGAGAAATTGGGCAAGAAATTCTTGCCAAGCCACAACAGTAAAAGTCAACTTTAAGAATGATATTTGTCACTAATCCTTAAAAAAAATAAAATAAAATAAAAAGTATCATGTCTTTAAGGAGAATTACCAGAGAAGCCAAAAATCCTGACCACTCTCCTATCTATCCCCAGGGCACTGTGCTCCCTCTTTGGTACTAGACGGTATTTCTCTCCAGTGCTGAGGCAACCATATTTACCATTTTATCCTTTGTACTCAGCAGAATGTAAGAATTCAGCAGGTGGTTTGAATTTATCTGTTTAATAAATAGTGATATATAAATAGAGTGAATTTATCCTCGTTGTACATAGCAGCAATTCTTGGAACCCATGTTTTCTGTACATAAGAATCTAATTTAAGCATCTATTGCAAAACCATAACCAAGTTGCAATTTAAAATGTTTTCCTTAAGAGCAGACTGCTCTGAAGGTACACAGCCAAATTTCTAATGTTCTTAGGTATAAACTGTACTCTCTTGCCATCGTCATCATCATTATATTTTCCAAGAACACAAGGAAAACATTAATAGTTTGGTTAAGCTCATGGGTGGAAGTGGTCCAGCTCTGGGATCAAATGTCTCAGAGCCTCGAGTAATATTTGGGTCATTAATGCAGTCGTCTTCTTCTTCTTCTTCTTCTTCTTCTTCTTCTTCTTCTTCTTCTTCTTCTTCTTCTTCCTTCCTTCCTTCCTTCCTTCCTTCCTTCCTTCCTTCCTTCCTCTTCTTCCTCTTCTTCCTCTTTCTTCTTCTTCCTCTTCTTCCTTCTTCTTCCTCTTCTTCCTCTTCCTCCTCTTCCTTCTCCTCCTCCTCCTCCTCCTCTTCTTCTTCTTCTTCTTCTTCTTATTCTCCTTCTCCATCTTCTTCTTCCTCTCCTTCTTCTTCATGTGGAGGCCAGAGGTCACCACGAGGTGTCTTTCTCATTTACTATCCTCATCTTTTTGCAACGGGACCTCTTACTGAGCCTAGAGCTCATTGATTGGGTAGGCTGGTTGGCCAGTGAGTTCCAGGGTCCACTTGTCTTCCCAAACTTACAAACTTACCCCCATCATACCCGGCTTTTTATGAGGAGCCATACTCAGGACCTCACACTTATGTGACAGGGACTTTCCTTAACAGAATGACTCCTCAGCTTCTGTTTTCTTTCTTTATCTTTAAGTTTGTGGGCCTCTAAACCCACAACCTGTGACTAGAGTCCACACTGCCCTGCAACAGCTCTGGAGCACTCTCTTGAGTCTTTTCAGCAAGCATCGCTCTTGAAGAAAAATCCATTTGAAACAACTTCTGAGGTACCTCCCATTCAGAGTGACAACAGAAATGTCCATGCATCAGGCAAGGGGTGACACGGTAGACTCTGGTCCATCTCTGACCTCCAGCCCATCTCACCTTTGTAAGAGAATCGGTGCATTTTCATTTTCTTTTTTATTCCAGATTTATTTATTGCTATTTTATCCATATAGGCATTCTGTCAGCCTGTACATGTGTATACCATGTGCTTGCTTAGAGCCTGAGAAGGCCAGAAAAGGGTGTTTGTTTCCTGAAACTGGAGTTGCAGATGGTTGCCAGCCACCTTGTGGGTGCTGGAAACAAATTCAGGTCCTCTGCAAGAGCAGCTAGTACTCTACACTGGGTCATCTCTACAGCCCTTCTATGCTGGAGAGAAGAGCATTTTCCTTTCTTTTTGTATTTAATTTCTTATTTTGTATTTTCTGTAATTTATTCATTTTATATCCTGATTGCAGCCACTCCCTCATCTCCTCCTAGTCCCAACCTCCCCCCCACTTTTCTCCCACCCTCTTCCCTCCCTATCCCCCTCCCCTAGTCCACTGAGAAGGGGAGTCCTCATCCCCTACTCTCTGACCCTAGCCTGTCAGTCTCATCAGGACTGCCTGGATCCTCTTCCTCTGTGGTCTGGCAAGGTGGACCTGCCAGGGGGTAAGTGATCAAAGTTCAGGTAACCGAGTTCATGTCAGAGACTGCCCCTGCTCAAGCCCAGTCTCCTCTGATCCCCAGAGCTAAGCAGTGGAGAAGAGCGTTTTCTTAATCATGGTCCTGATCACCCCTCTAAGGTATCAAGGACTCCATCAAGGGATCAAGGGCTTGAATATAAGTATTTGTCAGTGTTTTCCTTAGAGGAAAGAAAATGCTCCATCACAAAGTCAAGTGCCTCCCGGCTTTCAACATGTAACACTATTTTTAATATCCATATTGACTTTCTTCATGATCTCCTATCATTGCTGAGGGTCTTTATCTTACAGAAAAACTGTGATGGCTCTAGCAAAGGAGGTCTAAACGAGACCAAGTTTCCAGGTCTGGGTTCTGTGTAAACCACAGAATTTCTCTCTGGCCCACGAGCACAAACAGCATCTCAAACTGTTTGCACCCACAACACTTTGGTTGTGGCTACTGTCCCAGCCACTCCTCCAGTTCTCCAGGTGCCAAGTGTGCATTCAATTCCTATACGGAGCTCAGTTTTACAGAACCAGCCTGCCTCAGATTCTAAACACAATTCCGAGTCTGCCTCAACTCCCTTGACCTCAAGTAGAAAAAATGGAACCCAGGGTCTTATATATGCCAAGCAAGTGCTCTGCCAACAGAGAGATACTATCCTCAGCCCTTCTATCTGACTCCTTCCAGGGGTTCCCAGAACACCCTCTGATAACTGGCCATGGTGATCCACAGAACTCAGGAAAACCATTCAGCCAGCTGCTGTGATTTTATTACGAAGCATACAACCGGGGAATAGTAACAAGGATAAGATACACATGGTAAGGTATGGGCAGGGCTACGGGGGTTCCCTGTCTCTACGGATACCACTCCTCATGTGTTCACCCAACAGGAAGCTCTTTGAAGTCCCTCTTTCAGAGGTTTTTCAAGCCGATGCCGTTACAAAGAAATGGTGAGTAAACATTTGTCACTGGCGACTGACCCCAGTGCAACCCTTTTCCCTTTCCTGGGAATAAGGTATATGGTATGAGGTGACAGTCCGACTTCTTGGCTAATCTTATATTCTCTATGGGCCCTCTGAGGTGCCAACTATTTTATTAGTACACAAGAGATACCGTTATCAAGAGAATGAGGAGTTATGCGCAATAATCATGATAGAAGCCCAGATATTTCATTTTTTTAATACATTATAGCACCTTAACTCCTGCTTCACAATAACTCTTGTCCTCAGGGCATTCGTCATTAATATTAATAGATATACATTGAGGCATATTATTACGAGGTCAGTAGCATCCATACCTGCCAAAGAGGTGGATAGCAGTTTGCCATGTGGATCCCACCCAGAGGCAAATCGTTAACTACTCTCAACTTTGCCTCCCTTACCTGGTGTAAAATGGGAGACAGCTCATTTTAGCCTACATACGTCTTTCATTAATCCCAGCAATACCATGTATGTAAAGGTGCTTGGATAACTGTGTAAAGCACATTACAAAAGATACTATACAAGCTAGGAGTGGTGGTACATACATTAAATCTCAGCATCTGGGATGCAGAGACAGGACGATCTCTGTAAGTTCGAGGTTAGCCCAGTCTAGATAGCAAGTCTGGCTAGCCGGGGCCATACAGCAAGACTAATGCATGTATGTGTGCATATGTATGTGTGTGGAGGGGGAGTGCACTCACATATGTACCTAATACATGAAGGACAGAAGGTAATCTTGTTTGGCAGCAATTGTTAAATTTTGGTCAAGGTTACATTAGGAAGACTCTCTTTCATCATGTTCATGGATAGCTCTCCAGTTTCACTTGTATCTTTTTCCCATTTGTCTCACTTTAGTTTTTAAAATAAGATTTTTTTTTTTCTGACAGATTTAAAGTGCCTCTGGGCTGTAAACACCCTTCTGAAGACAAGTGTGCTTTGGAATGCTGAGAAGTGGATTCTTGTATTATTAAAGTATTTAAAAGCATGATTTCATTTCAGAATACACGAACAGAGATGGGAGAGTTGGTTGGCCTTTATCCACAGTTCTAGGGAAGTATGTTCCAAATTCTTGGAAATTCCCAAGTACTATGCCAGGTTAACAAGAAATCGACAGGAAATTCTGATCGGCAGGAGGGTTGTTAATGCTGCTCCCAGATCTAGCCAATGCCCTCCACAACTCAGACCCCAAGATGGGAAAACCCATGCCCAGCCTCATGTACAAAAAGGACTTCTACCTCCCCTGAAAATTCAGCATCAGAAAGGTATAGGTGACAGAACAGAAAATACCGTATGATTTAAAAAAATAAAAGCAACACAACTGTAGCTTAGTGAGTAAGAACCATGTGATAGCTGGCTGCTTCTGGGAGCTGGATGAGCCAAGGATGGCCCAAATTTCTCATAGGAAGCCATATGGAAGGCTAAAACATAAAGAGAAAGAAATCCTAAGCCAACAAATTAGAACGGCGGAAAGGTGTTTTCCCAGGCCCCACCAAAAAAACAAAACAAAACAAAACAAAACAAAACAAAGCCAAAGGTGACACGGAAATCCGAGATTAGCACTTATGTTCAGGTTCAAAACATGAAGCACATACCTGTCTCAGATGTCATGTCAACAGAGACTGGCAGCGCTCTGTGCTCCATCTTTCTGTGTTCATTGTGAGTTCCATAACCAGTGACAGTGTGGGGTCGTCCATGAGCTGACTGAGGAGACAAGAAACAGTGGGGTCGCACTGAATTAAGGTGTACCGAAGGTGTACAAATGGCTCATTACAGGAGAATGTTGTAACTCAGGGTAAAGGGGGCCCACCTGGCTGATTTTTAGGGGAGAGGGGTGCTGGGAACGTGGGGTGGTGGTTTGTTTTTTGTTTTGTTTTGGTTTGGTTTGGTTTTCAAGACAGGGCTTTTTTTGTAAAAAGAAAAGTTTGCAGAAAAGAATAATTAAACACACACCAAAAAACAAACAAACAAAACACCTCATAAAAACAAATCCTTTTCTTCTTCTACTCTCTCTCTCTCTCTCTACTGAGATTTCTGGAAGCAGCAGTAAGAGTAAAAAATCAAAGAAAATGTAGAATGGAAGAAGGGAAAGAGGAACCACTATTTGAAAATAACAGTGACTGTGAGGAGGACAAGAGTGAAAGAAAGAAAGCTTTATGAAGAACTTTTTAGAATTGAAGAAGAGAGCCAAGGAAAATTCTTTCCTCCCTCCCTCCCTTCCTTCTTCCCTCCTTCCCTCACTCACTCCCTGTACCCAGGGTTCAACTTCAGGCCTTGTACATTCTAGGGAAGTGTTCTGCCACTAAACTGCATCTCCATTGCCCACTGGTTTTCTAAAACCAAGATGGTTCTGGGGAGACTAACAAATGGAGCCATTCTCATCAAGACTGTGTGTTTGGAAGCCATCAACATATCCCAGAGCAGAGAGGACCAGAAAGGAGTAAGGGGACCAGAAGCTTTACCATGATGGAGAGAAGCCAAAACAGAGGTGCTGAAAATGCTAAGCAAAGGGAGATCAGCCAAGTCACAGTGAAGAGCGGAATAGGAGGAATGACCCTGGAGACCATGGCATAGACACATACAGGGGAGAAAAGACTTAAAAGAACTCTCAAGAGAGCATATTCAAAGCAAGACAAAGCAAAGGTCAGGTGAGAGATTCACCTGGAAATACAGTTATCTTCATTATTGAAAAACTTTAGCAGGGCTGGATTATGTATATGATTTTCTAACATAAAAACCTCTAATTTTTTTTTTTTTTTGGTAAAAAGGATGACTTTAAGGAAGTTTCTTCTTGAAGAAGATGGCAATTAACATGAGACCCTCATCGGGTCATAATGCAATGAGTAAAAACCCTGGAGTGTTCAACCCTAAGTGGGATTTACATGCCACATCCTTACACCCAAGATCAAGAATCTTCAAGGAAGCGCTGTGGAAAGATTGTAACAACCAGGAGTGATTGGTAACTTCAAGGAAAGTATTTTCTGGACATGTGGGAGATTGGTCTAATGCTAATTACTGGCCCTCAAGATCTAGTTACTGCCTGCCAAATACACCCATCCTTGTTTGTGTAAACTTTCCTAAAACATTATACCTGATTGGTTCATCAAATAGCCTATACCTGGGCAAGGCAAAATGAGTTAGGCGTGGCTAAGGTTCCTGGGCTTAAAGAGGACAGAGAATCACCAGAGCGAGAGATGGGCAGGAAGAGAGAAGGAGGACGCCATGATGGGTTAGCCTGGAGAAGAAACCATGGGGGGCTGGGAGGAAGGACTCAAAATTAATTGTGTGAAAAGGCCCAGATGAAGAATAAAAGCAAGTATTTATAAGATTGTGGATGGAAGATAAGATGGTTATGGTGGACGGCACTGGATGGGGCTGGGGGATGGATGGTGAGGTTATTTAGATAGTGTAGTAAGAATGTCTGCCCTACCCAAGGTAAATAAGGCCATTATAACATCTAACAGATGTCTGTGTCTTACTATTTATGATAGTGGGTTAGCTACTGCTGCCCTGATCATCATAGGGCAAATAATAATAAACATTATATAGACTAATACTCATTTAAGATTTATTACAAAATGGACACAACAAGGCAGTTGCACATTAAAACTCGCAGCAATTGTGATGACATACACAGACCCACTTTAGACCAAGCCACACACAATCCCACCATGGGAGGATTTGGGGTGGGCATGAAATCCCACCACTAACAGAAGAACTACTGGCATTTGAGAGTTGATGGGATAAGGAGAGTCAGTCTTCTTAAATGGTGTGATCCATGGTAGGCTGACCAAATTCTAGGGCAGGCCCCACTCCCAAGAGTAGTTAGGTAACAGACACTGGACTCTGGAGTTTTAAAAAAAGAAGAAGAGGAAAACTTAAATTTGTGTGGATAGGGAAGTAAGGATGAGTCTAGGAAGAATTCGAGGAGTACATAAAAAAAAATGTTCTTAGAAATTCTCAAAAATTAAAAAAAATATTTTTAAAAGGGATGAAGTGACTTGGAGATGATTCTAAGAGTTCTGGCTTGAGCATCTGGGTATACAAAAATATCTTTATGTAGATGGGAAAAGAACCAACACATTGATGCAAGAGCTCCAGTTTGGATGAGCTGAGTTACAAAGGCCTGAAGTGTCCGTGTGCAGATGTGAAACAAGTGCCTCTGTATAGGATTCTGGAACTCAGATATGTAATTCACAGAGACAAAATCTGCACACCACTGTTGATCAGCTGCTACCTAACCCACTTTCAGTGGCAGATTTTTATCATCATTAGGCCTTCTAGACAGTCATCATGAGCTTGTGGCTTAACTACAGAACATGAACTTGGCAGCATGGTGACCCTTTAAGAGAGACCTGTAAGTCAACCTTTGAGAAGTAGAAGCAGTAACTCAACTCAGAACCCAGTATCACCTCCCAAAGTCTTTGTGCATGTCCCATGGGACAGGCTAAGAGCAACATGGGTGTTATTATATTGTCATGACTCTGCAAGGCGGCTCCACTATTTCGTCTGGGCGACAAATAAAGGAGCCAAGGCTTAACATTTTAAACAGCATTCTCAGAACTAGAGAGCATCAGCGTTTGGCTAATCTTTTCACTATTTGCCTGGGGATTACTGTTTTACATAATAAGATAATCTAAGAAGCTAACAGTAATTTCTTGCCCTAGAATATGAACCAAATCTCCTGCTCCCCAAGAGGTCTTTCTTCCCTTCCTCTTCCCGCTCTCTCTGTTCCTGAGAAATGAAGGGAGAGGGGATGCAATTCTTAACACAGATGTGGCTTTTCCTGAGAGCACATTTGGTATTCTCATAACTGGCCTCGTGGAGTAAACAGACTCTTCCTGGGCACTGCTGCCTTCACTGAGGAAGGCGTTCTCATCTGCTGAATGGGAGGGGACAAGTGCTGGGGCAGCTGCTGTTCTCATCAGCAGCTGAAGCTGCCTCAGCAATGAGAAAAGGGCAGTTCTCTCAGGCATTAGCTCATTACTTATTGCAAAAGGAACTGACTGTACCTTCATGGCTGTTCTGGCTCATTTTATTAGGGTATAAGTTGGTTTTAAAATGAAGACAAGGCCAGTGTGCAAATCAAGAGACCTGGTCATGAAAATGTTTTAAAAAGTGTTTTCTTGTAATTACTTACTCTAGACTTTCTAAAGTCAGAGCTTCAACTTAGTAAACTATTTCCCCTTTACAGCCATTCTCCCTACTGTAAGTTTTGTTTGTTTTGTTTGTAGATAGGGCCTCACTGTGTCACCCTCTCTAAGTAGACCAGGTTGGTCTGGACCTCAGAGCCTTTGTCTACCTCCTAACTTCAGGGATTAAAGGCACCACACCTGGCTTATAAATCATTTTGAAAGTTGAAGAAGAAAGAAGGAACGTGATGAACTACATTGCTTGGGTTTAAGAAATCATTTATCCCACATTTCTATACGGTTTGGGCAGCACAGAAGACACTGTTTGCGGACTACACATTGTCAGACCATCCTTCCTCATTGCTCATCAACACTGAGACGTCTCTGTCACCAGGTGTCCAATCAAGTTTCTGTCTCCTTCCATTATAAGCTGCACCCTTCTGGGTGTTCCCATGCTTTTCTGGTTGCCCGCCTCAGCTGTGCCGGGCTTTCTCTAGGAGCATGTATGGTTTAGATGACAGTTTCTTCCATGGTCTCGCGTAGCTGCATCCTAGATCCCCATGTGGTGTTGTTTCCGGAGTTAGCGAAACCTTTGGATGTGGGACTTAGCAGCTAGTGTTGTTGATTGTTAATATTTATTATTGATTTATCTTTTAGTTAAACAGTGGTTATTCCTAAACCAGCTGTAGACCCAAATCACTACACACAGAAACTAGGATTTATTTAATTAACCTAGAGCACAATGCTGGGCAATAGCTATTCCATCCAAAACCTCAAACCCACATAGTTTCCTCCCATTCAGATTCCCACATTATACTTGCTTTTAGTCATACCTTATATCCGATTCTTCTCTCCTCATGGTCCCAAGTCCTCTCCTGAAGATCTCTCCTCACTGATTCCTCCCACTTCCTCTTTGCTTCCTTCTCCTCCCCTCTGGACCAGGATGCCCCACCCTATTCTCTCCATTACTCAGCACTGGCTGGTTGTTTTATTGACAATATAGAGAACAAATGGTGACATGTTTATACAAACTTGAGACAGGTGGCGCTTAGAAAAACATCACAATGCAATGTCTGGATTGAAACCAGATAGTGGGGTAGAGAAATCAGCATGTGAATGAACAAGGGTAAATTGTGTACATTCCACAAGAACATTATACCAACATTTCACCCTTTAAGTCCAATAAAAGGCCCCTTTTCTTTCAATACAATAATAATTAAAAAGTTATGAAAACTATTAGGTAAAATCTACATGTGCAATGTCCAGTCCATGTGTATTTAGCAACTTAGGAGAAAGTATCTGATTATCCAATCGTGACAAGTTTAGAGTTCTATACCTAAATTAACTTTTATCCTTATTGGTATTACCTATATGAAAACATTAAATTCTAAACAACTTAAGCTTAATTGTGGAATTATACCTATTTGGTCTTCAACCCCACCAGAGACTTGAGAAGGAATAAAATTAGTTACTGGAGCAAATAGGAAGTGCATGTTAGCAGCTTCCAAAAAATAAAAAATTGACAGAGACAGTTTGCTGCCTCAACAATCACCCAAAACTCTCTATAACATTAGAGTATCATCTTCAGCCTCCTGGCTCAGTATTTTTAACAGACATATATCTGAAGCAAGAACTATTTAGAACTTGCTTACCCTGTCTTAGCAGAGTTCAGCAGTCAACTTGTCCTGCATTTAAGCTTGCCCATTTTTGGCAGAATTCTGTCTGTCGTGAAATAAGGACATATATTTTTTTTGGCCCTAGTGGCTTGTCTGCCATATTTGAAGCCATCTCCATATGGAGGTTCTCTAATGCTCATCATCTTCGAGGTAGGCTGGGTGCTGATTCATTGAAGATTCATCGTCAAAGAATCTTTAAAATACTAAAGACATTTTTAAATGCCATATTCTGTAGGTCTCTGGGGTTTTTGAAGACTTACCTATCT
This sequence comes from Meriones unguiculatus, assembly GCF_030254825.1. Lineage (NCBI taxonomy): Eukaryota > Metazoa > Chordata > Mammalia > Rodentia > Muridae > Meriones > Meriones unguiculatus. Next base: position 46,284,575 of record NC_083349.1, read on the forward strand.
TTATAGAATCATATCTGTTAACCCTAGAATGTATACTCTTGTGATAAATTAGACTAGTGTCTGATATGACTATGAGTTACTTAACTAACAATTAACTTGCATTACCTAATATAACCATCTCCCAATGATAATAAACAAATCATAGCCCCCCCCCCAAAAAAAAAACCCAAAACCTACCCAAACCCCTTTAAAGGAAATTGGACCTTGTTCTCATGAATTTTTTAAGCTGACATTTTGGACACACAGAAATCATGTTCGGGAGTCCAAACGAAATTGGGAAAAATTGTTAATTAAGTAAGCATTAACATGTGTGGTTCAGTCTGTGAATGTTGCTTAATAGAATTTAAGGCTTAATAGAATTTCAGGCTTAATAGAAGTCCTGTTTGAAACAGTCTAAAATGTTGGACCAACTGAGACTAGCAGTTTTTTTCAAAGGTCTCTTGGGAGCAGACTTTGATGAGAAACAGCAATTGAAGCAGTTGAGGCCAGAACAAGCAGAATGCTGGAACATGCAAGATGCTGGAACAGATGTGTCAATGTCTCAGCATGCTGGAAGGAGGATTCCATCAGGTTTGATCCAGCGTCTCCAGTGTCTGGTCCTTTTGTTTTGCAAACATATAATTTCTCAAAAATATTATACAGTCCCAAAATTATAAATGTATGCAGAATGAAGCCAAACTGTAAACCAATTTTTAAAAAATGGCATAATAAATTGAGGGTATTGTAACCAAGGATTTATTGGCAATGTAATGTTGAAATTCTGACTGGAGACATTTCTTTTCTTTGTCTCAGTCAGTTTCAGAGTTGTTCCCATGTGAAGGGATCAGCACTTAATGTTACCTGTTCTGTTTAGTCTTCTTTATTTCTTTCTTCTTGTGTGTGGCCAAGATCTTCTGGTGTCTTCTTCATCTGTCATATCTGATTTTTATTAGTTTTGATGGAACCCATAATTTCTCTTCTCCTGTATGAATATATGCAAAACCTCTTCCCCAGTGTAACACATTCCCTGCTCTCCCTTGTGAGGTTAGGGTATCTTTGAAATATATAGGCTGAAATAACTTGGCAGTTTTTTCTATAACCCACTGTCTCTCCACAGACATTGTTTGTTGTTCATTGACATTTAAGAAATTTAAGGTTAACAAAAGCATTATGTAATCTATCTCTGGAGATCTTTGATACCCCTCTCTGTTTGTTAAACATGTCCCTTAAAGTATGATTGGATCTTTCAATGACTGCTTGACTGGTAGGATTGTGAGGTATACCTGTGACATGTTTTATAATATGTAAAAATTTGTTCCATTTTATTAGAGACATACGCTGTAGCATTGTCAGTCTTAATTTGTTTAGGTAAACCCATAATTGCAATCACTTCTAATAAATGTGTAATAACCGAATCAGCCTTTTCAGAACTTAAGGCTGTTGCCCATTGAAACCCTGAATATGTGTCTATATTATGGTACACATATTTCAGTTTCCTAAACTCTATAAAATAAAACATGTCCATTTACCAAATTCCATTTCTTTGGTTACCTTTAGGGTTACTTCCTGAAGGTAGTGGAGTTTGGTTACATAAAGAACAAGTGGGGCATTTTCTCACAATTTCTTTGACTTGTTGCCAAGTGACAGAAAACTCTCTTTTTAAACCGTTGCTGTCAACATGGTGTTTTTTTTTTTTTTTTTTTATGAAACTGTGAGGCCTCTAACATAACTTCCTATCTTTAACTTTGACCTTTGATCATCTACAGAGGTTAGCCAGCATATTTGTTTTTAGTTGATCAATTTCATCATTGCCTTTTGCTAGAGGGCCTGGTAGACCTGTCTGAGATCTGGTATGTGTTATATACAATGGATTGTTTCTATTTCTGATTACTTGTTGTAACTGAAGAAACAGTGAAGCTAAGTCTGAATTATCCTGCATTAGATCAGTAGTTTCTATATGCAGAACAACTCTTTCTGCATATTGAGAGTCAGTGAGTATATTAAGAGAGTCTTGAAAAATCTGATAACATCAAGAAAATTGCATATAATTCTGATTTTTTAAATTGAATCATAAGGACTCTCCACCACTTTACTCAGATTTTCTGACTTATAACCTGCCCTTTTTGATTTATTGGCATTCGTATAAAATGTGGGAGCTCCAGAAATTGGAGTTCCTTTTTTTATACGAAGGAGAATCCAATTGGTTCTTTTTATAAACTGAAGTCCCTTGCTCTTTGGATATCTGCTGTTGATTTCTCCCAAAAATTCACTGTAAGCTCTTTGTCAATATTTGCTGTCTGCCCATAACAAGACAATCTCAGCATTGGTAAAGGGCACCACAATTTCAGCTGAATTAGTCCAGCTAATTGACGAAGTTTCATTTCTCCTTTTAGGATCAATTCAGAAACCTTTTCTATATAGGTTTTTAGTTTTTTATTTTGTTTGTGTGCCAAAAATATCCATTCTAAGACATAATCCTCCCTCTGAATAAGAATTCCTGTGGGAGAATGAGTGGAAGGCAAGATAACCAAAACATAGGCCATATCTGACTCAATACAGTCTATATATGAATCTTGTAATTTCCTTTCTACCAGAGCCAATTCCTTTTCAGTTTCAGCTGATAACGTTCTTCAACTCTGTAAGTCCTTATCACCCTGTAAGGTTTGAAATAAGTTACTTAGCTCTTGGGTAGCTAAACCAATGGTAGGCTGTAGCCAGTTACTATGTCCCAGCAATTTTTGAAAATCATTAAGAGTTCTTAATTGGTTTCTTCTAATTTGTACCTTTCATGGTTGAATTTTCTGTAAACCTATTTTGTATCCTAGGCAATTAATAGAATCTCCTCTTTGTATTTTTTGGGAGCAATCTATAATCCCCAACAAGGCAAAGTTCTATTTACTTCATCAAAAATTTTATCAGGAGTATTACCTGTTTTTTGGCTTGCCTCTGAAACTGGGGGGATGTTAATCTGGGTCTTCCATTGTTGTAACTGATCTCTTCCCCATAAGTTTATGGTTATCTCAGCCACGTATGGCCTTAGTTTTCCTATTTGACCTTCTGGTCCTGTACATTTAAGCCATCTGACATTTTGTTTCACTTTAGATAAAATTCTAACTCCTTGGAATTGGATATCCACCTCTTGAAGTGGCCAATCTGGGGGCCAGGATTTAGGAGTGATAGCTGTGACATCAGCCCCAGTATCCACCATGCCTTCAATTTCATTATTATTTAAAATTATCTTTAACTTTGACCTTTGATCATCTACAGAGGTTAGCCAGCATATTTGTTTTTTGTTTCCTTCCTGTTTGTTTTTTTTTTAATTTATCTGTAGAATTTTCTCCGACCTCTCTATCTGATTTTTTAATGTTTATTCCCAAAGCAGTGGTGTTTAATTTTCTTGTGGAAGAGTATCCCTGTCCTGTATTCAGAGGCCCCCTTTGGCGTTTTTTGATAAAGGATTACCCTATTTATCTGTTGCTGCTCTACATTTATTAGGCCAATGTCGACCCTTGCCACATCTTCTGAATATTCTGGGAAGCACGGGCTCCCTTTTCGAATTATTTTTGTTTTCCTTGTAATTTCCTTTGTAGTAACCTCGTCCATCACAATTAAGACATTTCCTAAGGCCTTTAGGGCTAGCTTCTCCTATTAAGGTCATACTGGGTGAGTGAAGTCTGATGTCAATCGTATTTCTAATCCATTCGTCCATTGGTGAGGATTTTGCTCTTAATAGCCTTATTGCCTCTTTGATTCAGTATTAGCATTTTCAAAAGCTAAAAATTCTATTTGTGCCTTTCTAGCTAGTGGATCTGATATACTTCTATCCACATCTGAGGTCAATCTTTGCAAAAAGTTAGTGTATGTTTCACTTGGACCTTGTATGACCTGAGAGAATGGCTCAAGCCTTTTTCCTGATTGTTCAACCTTGTCCCAGGCATTTAAGGCTGCTGGGTGACATAATGCTAAGGTTTCTTCATTACATACAGCTTGTATCTCTGTGTCAGCATACCGTCCATCACCAAGCAGCTGTTTCTTAGAAACACCAGCACCTTTGGCTCTATTTTTGTGTGCTATCTCTCTAGCCTCTTCTCTCCACCATGAAAGCCATTGTAAATATGCCCCAGGTTCTAATACTGCCTATGCCATATCCTCGCGGTCTTTTGGGATTTCTCTACTTCTGATTGACCAGGAAGTCAGCATTTGTTTTACAAATGGTGAACGCATCCCAAAATTAGTGACTCTTTCCTTGAATTTCCTCAGGTTTAGCACTTCCACAGGGCGCCACTCAGCTTCGTGATAATCCTATGTGGATCATCATCATCTGCTGGTCTCTGCTGTACACTGACTGGATAATCTAATGTTTGTTTTCTAACCACCTTTGGTTGGCTTTATTTTTATCTTTCACCTTTGCCTGAGTATTTTCTTTACTTAGTATTCTAAACTCTTCTTTTAAGGTCTGTACCCATATTTCACACCTATCTCTCTGTTGTTTGTTTTGTTCAATAATCTCTTGTCTCATGCCTCACTTCCAACTTTTAATTTTTTTCTTTATATTGTTCTAACTGTTCTTTGCATCGTTCCAGTATCTTTTCTAAAACCTCTGCCCTATCTCACTGTTGCTTATCCTATTCTGTAAGTTTTTGTATCTCTTGTTTTATGTCCTGTTTCCAACCTTCATTTTTTTCTTTATATTGTTCTACTTGTTCTTTGTATTGTTCCAGTGTCTTTTCTAAAGCCTTTGCCCTTGAGAAGACATAAAAGGCTAATCCAGTATTAAAGTTAAATTGAGGCCTATGGATATAATCATAGTCATCATTTCTAATTTTTCCTTTATTTCTGTCTTAAAACTGTAGAAGAGATTATCAGCCAAGCTCCAAGAAATCTGTTTTATTGTCTCTCCCATTCTGTCTGCTTTACTTAAAAATTGTGTATAGCATAAAAGTGTGATTATTAAACAGTTTACCTGATCATAAGATCTGTTCCCAGTCTATGTTCTTTTGTGCTGTGCTGTGTCTCACAATGCTCCTGTTTCCAGCGAGAGGTATTTTTTCCTGCCTCCCTCCCTGGATCCTGACCCCTTCCTCACTCTGGAAAGTTATTGGGTCCACAAACATTTGCTCCTCAGACTGGCAAGAACCGCCTCTCCAAGGGATTTCGCTTTCTGCCTTGGCTAAGAAAAGGCTTCGAGAAACTCTCTTGTTAAAGAGCCACATTTTTTTTTTCTCTGCCTAAACAAACTGCCTCTCTGGGTTTTGTATGTTTCAATTTTTGTTTTTCTGCAGCCTGCGGGAGGCTTTGCTGCTCTGTGGAAACTCTGTCTAATCAGGAATCTGTGAGCTTGTTTAGGAACTTCCTCTGCTTTGTTTTTAAGGACAGAGCTGCTCTATAGTTTTACTTTCTATATCACTGTAAACTCTGCCCCACGTTGGTACACCGTGTGATGTTGATTATTAATATTTATTATTGATTTATCTTTTAGTTAAACAGTGGTTATTCCTAAACCAGCTGTAAACCCAAATCACCACACAGAGACTGGGATGTATTAAATTAACCTAGAGCACGACGCTGGGCAATAGTTATTCCATCCTAAACCTCAAACCCACATAGTTTCCTCCCATTCAGATTCCCACATTATACTTGCTTTCAGTCATATCTTAGGTCTGGTTCATCTCTCCTCATGGCTCCAAGTCCTCTCCTGAAGTTCTCTCCTCACTGACTCCTCCCACTCGCTTTCTTCTCCTCCCCTCTGGACCAGGACGCCCCATCCTATTCTCTCCATTGCTCAGCATTGGCTGGTTGTTTTATTGACAATACAGAGAACAAATGGTGGCATGTTTACATGAACTTGTTTGTGTAAACACGTTTACACAGGTGGCGCTGAGAGTAAACATCACAATGCAATGTCTGGATTGAAACCAGACACTGGGGTAGAGAAATCAGCATGGGAATGAACAAGGGTACATTGTATACATTCCACAAGAACATTATACTAACAGGTGCATAAAGGTGGAGTTACATTTGTGCTTACCACTCTGCTTGCTGGATTCTACCATGTCTCTGGCCACCTCACGCTTCCACTGCCCCAGCCCTGCACCACTCCTTCCACCATATCTTCTTGTCATCATGGACTCTATCCCTTTGGACAGTGACTCACAATAAAGTCTTTCTCCCTTACATTGATTCTGTCAGGCATTCGATCACAGGAACTAACAGAGTGGATGTATAGAATCCTTGGGTAGAAAAAAAATTATCTTACATTCTTTTCTGAAGTGGTTATATGAATTTACACTCCTGGGCATGATGTATGCATTCTTTTTTTACTTCACATTCTTTTTTGTTTTGTTTTTCAAGACAGGGTTCTCTGTTTAGCCTTGGCTGTCCTGGACTTGCTTTGTAGACCAGGCTGGCCTCAAACTCACAGAAATCTGCCTGCCTTTGCCTCCCTGAGTGCTGGGATTACAGGCATGTGCTACTGAGCCCGGCCACATCACATTCTTACTCCTACTTCATTGTTAGACTAACTCTTTGCCAGTCTCATTAGTTGGGTGTCATTCTATCTTTGTTTTAATAAAGTCAATTTCTTTTACTATTAATGAGTCAGCTTAACAGGTTAATGAGCTGATTAGATTTCTTGTGCTGTGAAATTCTTGTCCACATTTTTATCTTTCTGTTGAGCTTTTTAAAGCTGGGATGATGAACTCATATGCAGATTTTGGATACTGACCTTTGGCCAAGTATATGCATTGTGAATGATGCATTTGAATTTATGCCTTTTCTTTTCTTTTCTTTTCTTTTGGGGGTGCTGGTGCTGCTCATTTTGAGACAGGGTTTCTCTGTGAAGCGTTGGTCCTGGAACTTTTTCAGTAGACCAGGCTGGTCACAAACTTAGAGATCCACCTGCCTCTGCCTCCCGAATGCTGGGTTAAAAGTGTGGTCCAACACCATCTGACTGATGCCTTGTATTTCCTTTTTCTTCTTTGTTTCTCTTCTTTCTTTCTCTTTTTTCTTTCTCCCTTCATTTTTTCCGTCTTTCTTTTTCTTTCCTCCTTCTCCTCTTCCATTTCTTTTTTTGTTTCTTGTTTGTTTTTCTTTTTAGATGGAGTCTCAAGACTACTATGTAGACCAAGCTGGCCACAGTGGTGACCTCCCTGGCTCTATCTCATATGTGTTACCACTTCTAAATGTACTTTATTGTTTTTAAAAATACATTTAAATTTTTTAACTTAAAAACAGTTAATTTTTAAAATATTTCTAAAATATTTTTATTCATGTGTATGTATATATGTACGTCTGTATGTGCCACACGTATTCAGGTGCCCACAGAAACCTGGAACTGGAATTACAGAAAGTTGTGAGGATTTCAGTACTGGAAACCAAACTCAGGTCCTCTGCACCCTTAATAGCTGAGCCATCTCTCCAGCTCCATGTATTTTCATTCTTTATGCTAACTTTTAGTGAATTTACATTACATATATAATATTAAAATATCATCAAGTTTAGCTGAGCACTGTGGTACACGCCTGTAATCCCAGCACGGGGGGGGGAGGGGGAGGAAATAAGAGGCAGGCTGATCTCATGAGTTCCAGGCCAGCCTGGTCTACGGAGCAAGTTCCAGGACAGCCAAGGCTACACAGAGAAACCCTGTCTCAAAAAAAAAATAAATAAAAAATAAATAAATAATTAAATAAAAAATAACAAAACAAAAAAGGGTTTAATAAAAATTTAAGAAAGAATTACTTTCCTATTCCATATCTATGAATGTTTTGCCTACATGTATGTATGTATGTATATGTATGTGTACTATATACATGCAGTGCCTGTGGAAGCCAGAAGAGGGTGTCAAATCTCCAGGATCTAGTGTTACAAATGATTGTCAGCTGGTCTGTGGGTGCTGGGAATTGAACCCAGATCCTCTGCAAGAGCAATGACCACTCTTAACCTGTGGATTATTATAACTTTGTCTTTGACGTACGAATTTTGCTGCTCCTAGAATTTATCTTAATGACATTGATAACATCGATTTTTCCCAGCAGCATTCATTCAAACATCTACCCCTCCTGTGCCAATTTAGTGTCCGTACACATGCAGGGGCTTCTTTACTGTCTTCATACCCTGCCCCGTCAGTATGTCTTTGAATTGGTAGCAGCACAAACACTGTACTCCTCATACCCAATACAGAGTGCTCCAACTTGTTTCTTTTTTCAGTACTGTCTTGTCTAGTCCTAATGTTTTGGATTTTCACACGAATTTTAAGATGGATCACACAATTCAACTAGTTGGAACCTCTTCCCAGCACTGGAGGTTTCTCTTGCTGTGAAGAGACACCATAACCAGGACAACTTTTATAAAGGATAGCTCTACCTGAAGGCTCGCTTGCAACTTTCGCTGGCTAGTCCGTGCTCACCCTGGCAGGACACAGACAGGCCTGGCATTGGAGCAGTAGCTGAGGGCTACATCCTGATTCGCAGGCAGTGGGCAGAGAAATAGAGATTGGGCCTGGCATGGGCTTTTCAAACCTCAAAGCTCCCCCTCCCTCAGTGACACACTTCCTCCAACAAGGCCACATCTCTAGTTCCACTATCTGGAGAGGAGAACAAGCATTCAAACATAAGAGCCTGGGGGGGGGGGGTGTCAAATCACCAAACTTCCTCTTCCCTTTCCTTCCCCAATCCACCCATTCCAGCTCCCCATCCCCTTCTTTTCTCCTTCTTTGGATGATCCTCCCCTCCTCCCCAGTTCCCTACTAGAAACCTAACTGCTGTGGTAATGTGGCTTTTGGCATGCATACGGAAGGCTTAAAAGCTATCATCCGCATGTAAGAGAAAACACCCAGTATTTATCTTTTTAAGTTTGAGTTCACATCACTCAGGATGATTTTTTTTTCCAACTCCATCCAATGACCTGCAAATTTCATAATTTCTTTTTTTGTAACAGTTGCGTGATATCCCGTTGTGTAAATGTACCACATTTTCATTATTCATTCATCAGTTGATAAACATATACATTGGTTCCAATTTCTGGCTATTATGAATAAAGCAGAAAAAAAAAACATGGATGAACAAGTGTCTCTGTAGTAGGATATGGAGTCCTTTGGGCATATACCCAAGTGGATCTATTCCCAGCTTCCCAAGAAACTGCCATGCTGATAGCCATAGGGCCTGTACAAGCTTGTACTCCCACCAGCAATGTTCCCCTTTCTCCACATCCTCCCAGCATGAGCTGTCATTTGTTTTATTGATCTTAGCCATTCTGACAGGTCTAAGAAAAAATGTCAGGGTGGTTTTGATTTGCATTTCCCTGATGACTAATGGTACTGAGCATTTCTTTACGTGCTTATCGGTCATATGTGTTTCATCTTTTGAGAACCCTCTGCTTAATTCTGTACCCCATTTTTAAAATTGGGTTATTTGTACTAAGCAGAGTATTTCTTTGAAAAATGATAGTTACTACAATTGTGCTTAACCATCTATTAGACTTCCTATGCTGAAAGCAGTTATCACGTAACAGTTTCTCCAGGGAGGCAATAATTCTCAGCTTCCCTACAAAGCAGCACCAATTTGGAAAGTTACAGGACATGGGTGCCAATATTGAATACAAACCTGAATTCTTAACTAAACTGATCAATCGTCCATTGTCAGGAGAGTTTGCACTGCCATCTAGCGGTCAGTTAGGGAAAAGACATTTGTGCAAGCAATCTAGTAGATACAAATAGCTCCCTCTGTTTTGGGAGAAAACCGACTGGGATCTTTAAAATAAACACAAGTGTTTACTTTGCTATTATAGTAAGGCCACGGTGGAAATAGCGCTGAATTAAACGTCTGATGTCTGAGTACTGGCTTTGAGGTCCGCTGTCCCTAGCCACCTGATTTTACAGCCCTGTTCCCGCCCTAGGCTTGCCAACGTCTGTGAAGGGGCTACAGGAGCTTCGTGTTTCTGAAGAAGTGGGTTTAGCCCCTAACCCCAGGGTCAGCGCCACGGGTTGTCTCCAGACTTTGAGGTATCTGATTGCCACCACAACAAAATTGGTGTAGTACAAGTTCTGATGACATGTGTGAATGGGTGTACTCGTATGGTGTACTCTGTGCACGCCCCATCTCTGTGTGTATAAGATGTGTGTGCATGCCTGTGTGTGTGCTGTGCTCCGTGAATGCAGTGGTGTGTGTGTGTGTGTGTGTGTGTGTGTGTGTGTGGTGTGCTCCGTGAATGCAGTGGTGTGTGTGTGTGTGTGTGTGTGTGTGTGTGTGCTGTGCTCCGTGAATGCACTGTGGTGTGTGTGTGTGTGTGTGCGCGTGTGTGTGTGTGTGTGTGTGCTGTGCTCCGTGAATGCACTGTGGTGTGTGTGTGTGTGTGTGTGTGTGTGTGTGTGTGTGCTGTGCTCCGTGAATGCACTGTGGTGTGTGTGTGTGTGTGTGTGTGTGTGTGCTGTGCTCCGTGAATGCACTGTGGTGTGTATGTGTGTGTGTGTGCGCGTGTGTGTGTGCATGTGTGTGTGTGTGTGTGTGTGCTGTGCTCCGTGAATGCACTGTGGTGTGTGTGTGTGTGTGTGTGTGTGTGTGTGTGCTGTGCTCCGTGAATGCACTGTGGTGTGTGTGTGTGTGTGTGTGTGTGTGTGTGTGTGTGCTGTGCTCCGTGAATGCACTGTGGTGTGTGTGTGTGTGTGTGTGTGTGTGTGTGTGGTGTGCTCCGTGAATGCACTGTGGTGTGTGTGTGTGTGTGTGTGTGTGTGTGTGTGGTGTGCTCCGTGAATGCACTGTGGTGTGTATGTGTGTGTGTGTGCGCGTGTGTCTGTGCGTGTGTGTGTGTGTGTGTGTGTGTGTGGTGTGCTCCGTGAAGGCACCGTCTGTAAGTGTGCTTCCTGGACACCATGTAAAATGAGGTCATTTCCCCAGGGACTACAGAAACGAGGGAGGAAACACTCTCAGACTGCAGTTCCACACTCCCAGGCTCCTGTGAACTGTGGGTGATGCTGATTTGCATTTGCCAGGCTTACAGAGAGACGGCTGCAGACAGTCTGCTGGTGGGTGGAGGGAATCTTTTGTTTTCTCTTACTGAAACTCAAAAGGTTCCAGGCGATCAGATAGGAATATTTACCTGTTTTCTTTTACTTCTCCAGGGGTGATGGCCAGTCTGGAAATTCACTGTTTCTCAAAACAGTCCAAGTCCAACTGTCAGACTCACCCGGAGTACCCCTTAAAATGCATTCTTCTGCCCCTCAAATGCTAACAAATGAGAACGCAGCCCATGGTCTGCAGGGTTCTTGAGCACCCGAGGTGGTTGTCACAGAGCCTAAGGTTTGGGAAGTACTTTTAATGTTCAGAATTTTTGGTGTTTTGAGACATCTTATGTAGCCCAGGCTGGCCTTAGACTTACTAGGTTGCCAAAGATGACCTAAAATCTGATCTTCCTGCCTCTGCCTTCCAAGGTCATGGATTGCAGGCAGGCACTACTGCACCTGGCATAATAATGCAATTTTCAGAAAAAGTGAAGTTGACCCATGCCTACCAACATTCTTCTGGCTCTGTCCTTTCCTTCCAGCTCCTAATTTCTTCCCCAAAGAGAGATCTTTGCTCAGTCCCATCTCAGAAGGAGAGTTAGAATAGCCAAGGAAAATCAGGCCAGTGGAAGTGGTGGTGAAATTTGGGTCTAAGATCTACAGCACCAAGCACATTATTTGAAACCAAATATAATTTTAACATATTAAGCCATATTTAACAGACATTGCTCTTTTACACATAATTTTATACATATGTGACTTATACATACACCTCATGTATAAGGTGGTTCTTATGAAGAGAGCTCAAGTCCTAAGTTTCCAAATGCTTCTGAGTATTTGAGGCCTGCATCACAGCTCCTGAAAATACAGTCCCTATAACAGCAGCAGCAGCAGCACTGCCCGGGAGGAGGTTAGAATTAGGTTCTTGCCAGGCACCCTAGCTCATACTTGCAATCCCAGCGTTTGCATACTCCAGTAGTGGAGGCAAGAGGATTGTAAATTTGATGCCAGTTGGTGCTGTATAGCAACTTCCTAGCCACTCTGAAGTACACAGCAAGACTCCATCTCAAAGACCAAGGGCTAATAATGATGTAACTCAATGGTAGAGGGCTTGTAATGTATAGCGTTTGTCCCCAACATCCCGGGAGGAAGACGGGAGGCAGGAATTGTTAAGATCTATGTAAGGATCTAAATTATCTTCATTACATGAATATTGTTCCCAGGCTAACTTCATGTACATTAAAGTTTAAGAAACATTGCTTTATAAATGCTGCACATGAACTAACTGGCCAGTGACTGGAGCTAGGATTTGCTATTGAACTCAGGGTGAGCAGAGACTTCTGTGAGCTCCCAAAATTTCTAAGTTGAAACCCTGGTTTACAACGCCTTTGGAGGCAGAGCCTCAAGGAGATGAGTTTAATGGTTTTCTCAGTATAAAATGTCCCAGCATGTGTTTGAGGTTTGGTCCTCAGCTGGTGCACTGTTGTGGGAGGTGTTAGCAAATTTAGGAGGCAGGGGGCTGAAGAGATGGCTCAGCAATCAGAAGCACTAGCTGCTCTTTCAGAGGTCCTGAGTTCAATTCCCAGCAACCACATGGTGGCTCCCAACCATCTGTAATGGAATTCGATTGCTTCTTCTGTTGTATGTGAAGACAGAGCACTCATATAGATAAAATAAATAACTCTTTTTTAAAAATTAGGAGGTGGGGTTAATAAGAGGAAGTGAGCTTTTGGTTGTGTACCTTCAAAGTGTGTAGTTTAACCTTGCTCCTTTCTTACTGCTTTCTGCTTCCTCATTTCTATAACACGGCAGCCTGCTCTACCAAGCACTCTCACTGCCCCACTGTGATCCCTAGCCTCAGGCCTAAAGGAAAGGATCTGGGCAGCCTTGAAAACCTCTGAAGCCACGAGCCGAAATAAAGCTTTCTTCTCCTTAAATTGTTCTCCCAGGTTTTCATCACTGTGTTGAGGTGTCTAACTTACACCTGAGGTCACGGGGTTGGGAAAGAGACACCAGAGAACTCTAGGCATAGGACACGAGAAGATAGCAAGCCAGAAGGGAGGTCTTCACCGTCTTTACGCTACGTCTTCTAGCCTCTGAAACTGTGAGAAGCCCCTGTTCTTTGAATCACACCGTCTATGGTGCTTTGTTTCAGAACTCTGAGCGCTAAGCCATTGCAAGGTCCTCTTCAACTCACACCATTCTTCCTCTCCAAAACATGGGAGGGTTCTAATTCCTTCGTGGCCTGGGTAGAAGAGCTCAGAGCAACACACAGAAGGGAAAGGAATAGAGAAAGAGATGATTTTTCAAACTCTGTGTACTTATCATAAAGGTTCTGAACTAAATGAAGTGACTATACGTAAAATTTACATGAAGCAATAGCTAGGCTAAGTATGCAGTCCGTGTTAGAAGGAAATGAGCAAATCAAGTTGAGAAGAAACAGACATGGAGAAACACAAAAGGTCCAAACACGAAAAGGACCCTAGAGCAAGTGGTGGTGTTTTTCTAATTGGTAATTGGAGAATCAGTCATTGAGTCACCAACCCAGATATTGTCAGGGCATTGCCATACGTTGTGATGCCAGACATCACCCCATACCCTGTCAGTGTCAGGAAAGGCGCAGCCTACTTCGGGAATCGTCTAAATACATAGGCTACAACTTAGGCCTCGAGGCCTAAGGGATTGGCTTATTTGGTCCACATGTAACTTGACAGTAAGATGTGAAATTAGTATGTAGATGGAAAAATATAGAAGACTCAAATCTGAACACATGTAATTACAGACATCGGATATTTGACAAAAATGCCAGAAATACACACTAGAGGAAAGATGGCATTGTCAAGAAAATGAATGGTTTTGTTTAGTTTCATTTGGTTTTTTGGTTCTTTTGAGACAGGGTTTCTCTGTGTAGCCCTGGCTGTTGCGGAACTTTTACTCTATAGTCCAGGCTCTCCTGGAACTCATAGAGATCCATCTGCCTCTGCCTTCCAAGCGCTGGGATGAAAGGTGTCACCACCACTGCCTGGCTTGAACCTGTATCTATCGTTTCACTTAACTTCAAATGGATCAGAAACCTCAGTGTGAAACCTGAAGTGCTGACATTTCTAGATGAAAACTCTAGTGCCCTGCCAGATACATGTGCAGGAAAAGCTTTCTGAATAACACTGTATTTATTTGCTCAGGAATTAAGGTCAACAGCTGACAAATAGGACTGACAATAGGACCAATGGAATGAAGGACAAACATGGGGTGGTTATGGATCAGAGCAGAATTCTCACAAGAAGAATTCAAAACAGATAAGAAACACCTTAGAAAGAAAGAAAATAAAAGAAAGGAAGGAACGATAGAACGAAGGAAGGAAGGAGGAAAGGAAGAAAGACAGAAAGACAGACAGACAGCTAGGCTGATCCTAGTACTTGGAAAGCAGAGGCAGGGAGAAATCTGTGTGTTTGAGGCCAGCATGGTCTACAGAGCAAGTTCCAGGATGGCTAAAGCTACACAGAAAAACCCTGAAGAAAGGAAGGAAGGAAGGAAGGAAGGAAGGAAGGAAGGAAGGAAGGAAGGAAGGAAGGAAAGAATGGAGGGAAGGAAGGAAGGAAGGAAGGAAGGAAGGAAGGAAGGAAGGAAAAAAAAAGAAATCACTTTTAGGTGTGTTTACTATCGTTAGCAATTAGAATAATGCAAATTAAGAGTACTGTGAGATTTCATCTTACCCCGGTCAGAATGGCTAGGATCAAGAAGACAAATGATAACAAACGCTGGCAGTTGTGCTGAGAAGGTGAGAAGGAACCCTTATTCACTCTTGATTTGACTGCAAACTGGCACAGCCACTATGGAAATCTGTGGAGACTTCTCAAAAAGCTAAGGGTAGCTCTACTCTGATGTCCCAACTAGACCACTCCCTGGCATAGGCCTCAAGGACTCAGTAGCCTAGTACAAAAACAGAGATGCAAGATCAGAATTGTCTTCTGCGAGGAAGTGGGGTGGATACCTGGATGTAAGTGTGCATGTGTGTGGGATACCCACGTGAGTACACATGTATGTGTGTGCGCCCAGGGGTCAACCTTGTGCATCACTCCCAAAGAACCATCCACCATGCTTTTATCTTTGTTTGTTTGTTTGTCTGTTTGTTTTTGAGATAGAGTCTTTCACTGGGATCTGGAGCTCACCAGTTAGGCTAAGCTGGGTGGCAAGGGAGCCCCAGGAAAGGCCAGCCTCTGCCTCCTCAACACTGGAATTACAGGAATCTAATCCACGCCTGACTTTTCACTCCGGCGCTGGGCATCAAACTCAGGTCCTAGCGCTTGCATCCTTACCATCTAACCGCGCTATCATCTCCCGGCCCCACACTGTTTGTCTTCTCCAGATCATTTTAAATTTCCATTGATGTCTTTATTGGGAGTGGGCCACTGCACGTGCGGAGGTCAGAGGACAGCTTCTGGGAGCCAACTGGCTCCATCCACCATAAGGTTTCTGAGGCTCAAACTCGTGTCCTTCTGGTGACAAGAGCCTCTACCGACTCAAGCAAATTTCCAACCCCCAAGTTATTATTATTATTTTTTTGGTCTGTGTTTTGTTACCTTTCCTTTCATACAGCTTTCCCCAGCTATCTGACCGTCTTTGTTTGCCTGCTTATCCTTAGAAGTGGGGATCTAGAACACTAAAAAAGCCCTGAGCCGTAAGCTTCGCCAGTAGACGTTAGGAGGCCCTTTTCATCTGGGGCGCTGGTGTCACATGACGCAGTGTGGCAAACGCAAAGCCGCCTTGTAGTTTTAAGTAAAGCCAGAAGCCACAGACATACCGGTTGAAGACAGAATTCTCCTCTACTGAACTGGCAAAGATTGATGATAATACCCACCGTTAACGAACACACAGGAGGACAAGCTGGTCCACATGCAGCAAACAGTACTAGCTTTCTGGAGGCTGCGTCAGCCACTCTTGTGGAAATTAGAATAGACATGCAAATATTTAATTAAATGACTCAGTAATGAGCAAAAGGTCTATCTGCAAGTAAACCGGATGCAAAACAGATGCCACTTTGAATATGCATGTAGTCATACAGTGGCCCTGCTGAGCTGGACATTTTGTTTGCCTCTGCGACTTCTCTTCTTCCCCTACTCCCTCCATCCTACGCCCACGCAGACCACATCAAACAGGTTCCTGGGCCCTCTGGCTTCACATGGGTGAGGCAGATAAAAAGCATTAGCAAAAGACAAGTGGCTTCTTCAAGGTGTGAAGGCCCCAGGCCCCTGGCTGGGCTGTAGCTCAGAAGCAGTTATATTCGGCTACTGAACGGCACATCCCTCAAGTTGCTGCTCTCGCCATTCTCTCCCGCACTTGGTCAGATCTAGCGACAGCAATGGCCTCCATGCTGCTAGCCCTGCTGCCGCCACATTCCTTAAAGACTTCAGTCATTCATTTCAGGTGAATCATCCGTTTCCAGCAAGACTCCTGACCACGCTGCCACCAGAATCAGGTTTCTCTGCCATACTGCGAAACGCTGTACGTGTTTGCCGTAAACAGTCAGTACTCCAGTGAGGGACATATAAATTATTTCTTAGTGAGGAGGTTGACCTCTGCCCAAAACCCTGTGTGTGATCTCTCAGGCCTGACCACAGGCAATTATGGAACACATGGGAAAAATCTGCCCTCCCACGCCAGACTTGGGGCACAGCCAAGGTACTGAAATCTCAGACAGGAGTCACGATCAAGGGACTCAGGTCCCACTGGCCAGCTGGGCCCTTGTGCCTCCCTCATTCTGGCACCACTTTTAGGGGCCCTCCCGCCACAGAGGCCTTTCCTAGTTACCTGCAATTTTGTGTGTGTGTGTGTGTGTTGCACTTTGCAGCTTTTTAAAATAAGATGTTGAGCACTGTGGCACATATTTGTCATCCCAACACTTGGGGGACAAGGAAGATTGCCAGCCTGGGCTGCATAGTCAGGCCATCTCAAAAATCTCACATTTAAATGTGTGTGTGCAGTGAACAAGCCTGTATACATTTGTGATTTAATATGTTATTTCTAAGGAAAATGAAAGGAGCAAAACCCACGTGTGGACACCATGGTATGTGTGGGGCAGCACCTAGAAGGAGACTGTTGGTCAGAGCTCATGCGTGTTTTGATACGCGTTGCCTCGTTTCTCTCTGCAGAGATCAGAGCAGCCTACCATACCTCTGTTATGTGAGTGCAGCCACTGGCGAGGCAGAACGTCATACTGGTTAGGCCAGTCAGATGACAAAACAGCCTCTCAGTGTGGCTGTGTGCTCCACTCACGCAAACATTCAATCATATATTTAAAGAGAGAAACAAACAAAAACAAAAACAAGAAAGCTCTTCAAATATTAATACAAAGCATTTTCCCAGGAACCTTAAGCAAAGAGAAAGCACAGGGTAAAATTAATTCAGGGTGCTGACATTTGTGCATAAGAAAGAGAAAACCAGTTTGTCCCCGTATCTGTTTGTCCCGACTAGCTGCAGAGTAGCACACTGAAAGGGAAGGGTCTGGATCTTTGAGGAGTCTGAAGCTCGGGAAAAGGCAGAGGTTCTGTCATACAGTTTTATGTCTTGTGATTGCTTTACATATTTTTTAAAGGCTAATTTTGAAAATAAAAGTACTTAAAATATTCATAGATCATTATCGAAGAATGCATATTTAATGATACGGGGAATGTTGATATGTTCTGCTGGGAGAAGACAATAGATAAAAAGACAGTCCATATAACCCAAAGCTAGCAGACACAGGCACACAGAGAGCATGCTGGGAGAGTGTAATCAAGAGCTTTAATAATTATCTCCCGGTAGCAGAATTCCTTTGTGCGCCTCTCCTTACTGTCCAAACGTTCTGCTTTAAGAACATTATTTTCAAAGCCAAAGGGGAATGCCAGCTTTGAGAAGCTGTCACAAGTGGCTGGGGGGTGGGGTGGCTCAGCAGCAGGGTGCTTGCCTACAATGCCCAACGTCCTGGGTTCAATCCTCAGCACAGGATTCCAGTCCTGCCACTTAATAGTGCCATGAATGTGAGAGAGCTGTTCAACCTCCCTGGCTCTGCTTCTTTACCTGTGAAACTGGGAGCAACAATAGTTCTCCCTCGTGGGATTACTCTAAAAATGGTGTGTGTGATGTGCTTTAAAGTGTCTACAGGTTGCAATTGAAGATCCTTCTGCCAAAGGAAAACACAAAATTCTCTTTGTTGATTCAACACAAGAGCTGCTCATCTGTGGACACTGACTTGCACACACATGTGGAATACATACAGGTCCCCACAAATGCTGCTATTGTGGCCACTGGCCCAGTTTACCAAGAAACAAACAAACAAACAAAAAGTGGTAAAAGACAGAACTTACATATTAAGATATGGATATTTTTGTCAAGCCTGGTGGTTCATACCTGTAATCCCTGGATTTGGGAGGCTGAGACAGGAGGATCATCATGAGTGTAAAGCCAGCTTGGGCTACATGGTGAGTTCAAGGCCTGCCTTGGTTAGGCAGTGCGGCCTATGTCTTTTTTAAAAAAATCCAAACGACATGAGCATTTGGATTTGCACAATTTTTTTTTTTTGAAGCTTGTAATGGAATTTTCAGAAACCCAAACAGGTAATGAATGTTTTCACATTGGGAACCAGTATTTCGCACGATCACTTAGAATCACGGGTGGAAAGCACATGGGAAACAGACCGATTTGCAGGTGCAATGGTCTTCCCTTTGTGGGTGTCCACACCTGCCAGTAGCATCCAGTGAGCAATGTTGAGTCTTTGTTTCTAACACTAGTAAGAGCTGAGGAGTCTTCTGCTTGGGCCAAAGGGAAGGAAGCAGTAATAACTCCATCACAGGTTATTAGTCAGCGGTGCTCTCCTGGCCTAGAGGACCAAAGCATGTCAATGGATCAGTGGCTAAAAAGACAGGATTCTGATGTGAGACTGAGAGTGATAAGGTACTTGAATGCCAGGTCAACAGGTGAACTGTGCAAAGGGACAGTGAAAATCCACAAAGTAGCACCCACTGGTACATGGAACAGATGTCTAAGGATTGTGTGTGTGTGTCTGTGTGTGCAGTACATGTGTGCATGTACACACATTTGTAAAGGTGACCAATGCCTGTGAGAACATGGAGGCCAGAATAAGGCATCAGATCTCTCAGTGTTGACGTTACGGGTATTTGCAGGATGCCTGGGTGCTGGGATCCAAACTCCAATCCTCATGATTGCACAACAAACATTCATTAACTCCTGAGCCTTGTCTCCAGCCCTGGCAACATAGTTTGTAGGAAAAACTGTGGGGAAAATTCAAAATTCCCAGAAACAGCAAGACAAGGATCTTTCATGATTAATGCTTATAGTTTAAATTTTTCTTCACTAAATACAAATTGCTTACTTGTCCGAGATAGAGAGAGCTGGTAGCTTTACATAGTAGAAGCATATCAATCTCATGCCAGCCAGGAACACTGATGTCTTAGGGTTTCTATTGCTGGGATGAAACACCATGACCAAAAAGCAAGTTGTGGAGAAAAGGGTTTATTTGGCTTAACACTTCTATATTGCTGTTCATTATTGAAGGAAGTCAGGATGGGAACTCAAACAGTGCAGGAACCTGGAGGCAAGAGCCTCCAGAAGCCATGAAGCCATGGATACAGAAGCCATGAAGGGATGCTGCTTACTGACTTGCTCACTATAGCTTGCTTTAGCCTGCTTTCTCAGAGAACATAGGACCACCACGACCAGGGATGGCACCACCCACAATGGGCTGGGCGTTCCCCCATCAATCACTAATTAAGAAAATGACCTAGAAGCTGGACATGGTGGCACACACCTCTGATCCAGCACTCAGGGAGGCAGAGGCAGGTGGATCTCTGAGTTCGAGGCCAGCCTGGTCTACAAAGTGAGTCCAGGACAGCTAAGGCTACACAAAGAAACCCTAACTTGAAAAAAAGAAAAAGAAAAAAAAGAAAGAAAGGAGGGAAGGAAGAAAACGCCTTACAGGGATGTCTACAGCCAGATGCTATGGAGGCATCTTTCCACTTGAGGTTCCCTCCATTCAGATAACTGTGTGTCAAGCTCACATAAGACTAGACAGCACAATTAACAGCATGCATTAACCCACACACATACATAATATTTTCCATTTGCCAAGCACTATTCTAAGTTCCTTTTCTACACTGAATAACTTCATGAATTTCTCACTACATCTACTTTATAGATGAGAACCAAAGACCAGAGAGAGCTGGGGTAACTGTCTGACATGCACAGATGACAAACGACTGAAACTCTGTGTTTGAATTTAGCCTTCTGGCTCCTCTCTGCTCTTACCACCAGGCTTTTAGCCCAAGTGAAATTAATCCAGTTCAAACGATGCTAGCTTACCTCTTTGATTACCTTCTCAAAAACCCAGAACCCCTGTCTTCACGTGGGAGCATCAGATTAACTTCAAAATGAAAGACATTCTCAAAATACCTGACCTGGATTTCTCAAGAGTCCATGGACATCAAAAATAAGAGAATTCTGGAAAACTGTCACACACTAGAAAAGGCTACGAATACACCAGAAGTAAATCTAGGGAAGTACAGCAGATGGGGTTTAAGAATACAAATACTCATGAAGGCCTAAACAGTGAAACTGTGGAGCTCAATGAATAGCAAGATACAAATTGTCACCAGTTGTGACAAACGCACCTGGTAGATAAGAAATCAACCAAAAGAACTTTCTATACGCTTTAAGCTTTCCTGTAAGCCTTAAACTACTCTAAAATGGAGAGCTTATTTTTAAAAAAAAATGCAACCAACTAAATTGGTTTTTATTTCCTGTCTCTGCCTATCTCTTCGGGTTTTTCTTAGTGAGATCCTCTGCAGATGAGCAGCTGACATAAGATAAACACAGAGAAAACCAAAAGGGAGATTTTCTTTCTAATGCAATAAAACTAACTCCTCCAAAGGGGATGAATTTATCTTGTTGGTTTTGAAGAAAGTCACCTGGGATCTCCTTGTCCTGAAAGCAAGTAAAAATAACAAGTGATTCATCCATCTCCCATTAAGTGACATTATTTTTTTGAAACAGGGTTTCTCTGAGTAGCCTTGGCTGTCCCGGAACTCTCTTTGTAGACCAGGCTGGCCTCGAACTCACAGAGATCCGCCTGCCTCTGCCTCCCAAGTGTTGGGATTAAAGGTGTATGCCACCATGCCCAGCGTAAAAGACATTCTTTTTAGATTAGCATAAAATTTTATCATTTTCTCTTCCTTTCCTCCCTCCCATTCCTCCCATGTATCCCCCAACACTTGTTCATGGCTTCCTTTCATTTTGTTATTGTTGTGTGTGCGTTTCTAAATAAAATACAACCTGCTCAGTCTGTACAATGTTTTCAGGGCTGACTATTTGATATTAAATAACTAGTTGTTGTGCCCTTCCCTGGGGAAGACTATTTCTCTTGCTCTCAGCTTTCTTTAGTTGCCTGTAGTTGTGTAGGGCTGAGACCTCTTGAGTTTTCCCCTTCCATTTTAGCAAGTTTTTTGGAGTCCTCCTCGCCCAGCACATGTGTTAGTAAGCCATATTGGAGAGCCATGGGCGTAGCATCTTCTGACATTTCTAGGAGATACAGTCTCAGAGCAAACATCCTGTTCCTCTGGTTCTTAAAATAATTCTATCCCCTTTTGCAAAATGATACCTTAGTCGTAGGAACAGGAGATGTGTTGTAGATATGTCAGCTGGGACTGAGCTCCTCAACTCTGAGTTGTGATTGGTTGTGGTTTTCTGTAACGATTTCCATTTCTTGTAAACAGAGGGATAAATATTTAGAATGTAGTTAGGGATTAGGCTGGTTCAGTAAAGTGATGGTTGTAGGTTCTCCTCCAAGATCCATGATCTCACTGGCCCTTGGTAGCTGGCTAAGTTTCCAGTAGCAGGCCTGCTTTTCCTCTTGTTGAGTGGGCCTTAAGTCCAATTAAAGATTCATGTCCTTTCTAAATGACAAGAATATATTTGTGTCCTTACCCTAAACAAGGGAGTTTGCAAAGTGACGGACTGGCAATGCTCAGTGGCAGCCCCACAGTTCCTGCCCATTACACTTATAACTGCATGAAGCAGAACTGTTGCATCTTTCCAGGCACTGGGAAAAGCTGTGCGGTTTCACTTCCTGAGATACCTAACACTTTGAAAGCCAAATAAATAAACTCGGAGACACTGACTGCAGGAACTCTGCCACATCAAGGAAAATTGCAGACTAGAAAAAGGCTTCACTACCCAGGAGACACTTGAGAAATGGGGAAGAGGCAGAGAGCAGTGAACTTTCCAGGCAGGGCAAGCAAAGGCCATGAGCAAAGGCTCTGAAGCAGGAGAGTGTGAATGAGCTTGCAGTTTGTAAAAACGCAATAGTCTGTAGTCGGGAAGTACAGCATAAAATGAGTCCTGGGGAGGGGATAAAAAAATGGGGCTGGCTGTTACAAATAAAGCTGCTATGAACATAGTTGAGCAAATGTCCTTATCGAATGGTGGGACATCTTTTGTGCATATGCTCAGGAGTGATACAGCTGGATCTTGAGGTAATGCTACTCCCAGTTTTCTGAGAAAGAGCCAGATTGATTTCCAAAGTGGTTATACAAGTTTGCACTCCCACTAGCAATGGAGGAGGGTTCCCCTTTCTCCACATCCTCTCCAGCATGTGTTGTCACTTGAGTTTTTTATCTTAGCCATTCTGATGGGTGTAAGATGGAATCTCAGAGTTGTTTTGATTTGCATGTCCCTGATGACTAAGGATATTGAGCATTTCTTTAAGTGTTTCTCTGCCATTCTATATTCCTCTGTTGAGAATTATCTGCTTAGCACCCCATTCTTTAATTGGATTATTTGGTTTGTTGGTGTCTAATTTCTTGAGTTCTTTATATATTCTGCATATTAGCCCTCTATCAGATGTAGGGTTGGTGAAGATCCTTTCCCAGTCTGTAGGCTGTCATTTTGTTCTATTGACAGTGTCCTTTACAGAAGCGTTTCAGTTTCGCAAGATCCCATTTATTAATTGTAGGTCTTAGAGCCTGTGCTGTTGTTGTTCTGTTCAGGAAATTGTCTCCTGTGCCAATGAGTTTGAGGTTCTTCCCCACTTTTTCAATAAGGACATTTGCTCAACTATGTTCAAAGCAGCTTTATTTGTAATAGCCAGAATCTGGAAACAACCTAGATGTCCATCAATGAAGGAATGGATACAGAAATTGTAGCACATCTTCACAATGGAATGCTACTCAGCTATTAAAAAACAAGGAAATTTTGAATTTGCAGGCAACTAGAAGAGATCATCTTGAGTGAGGTAACCCTTAAACAGAAAGACAAGCATGGTATACACTTACTAATAAGTGGATATTAGCTTCATAATATAGGATAGCCATCTACAGACCTAAAGAAGCTAAACAGTAAGGAGGACCTCAGGGAGGATGCTTAAATCTCATTCATAATGGCAAACCAGAAGCAGTAGAAGAGAGGAAACAGGATGGGAACCTACTATAGAGGGTCCCCTGAAAAGGATTTACCCAGCAGGGGATTGAAGCAGATGCTAAGACTCACGGCAAAACTTTGGGCAGAGCACAGGGAGTCTTATGGAAGAAGAGAGGGGTGGGAATAGAGAGGCATAGAGGAGACAGAAGCCTCACAAGGAGACCAACAAAACTAAAAGATCTGAGCCCAGGGGGTCCTGCAGAGACTGAGGCAGCAACAAAGAACCATACATGGAGAGGACTTAGTCCCCTTGCTCAGATGTAGCCAATTGGCAGCTCAGTCTACATGTAGATCTCTGAGTGAGGGGAGCAGGGGCTACTTCTATCATAAACTCAGTTGACTGCTCTCTGATCACTCGCCCCTGATGATGCATCTTTGCCAGGACAAAGAGGAAGAGGATCCAAGCAGTCCTGATGAGACTTAACAAGCTATGGGCAGATGGCAATAATGGAGAATTCCCCCTTTCTGTGGACTAGGGGAAGAGGATGAGGGGAAGAGGGAAGGGTGGGACTGGGAGAGTTGAGGGAGGGGGCTTCAATCGGGATATGTAATGAATAAATTGTGAAGAAAAAAATAAAAAGAAAGAAAATGGGCCTAGAGAAGGAATCTCTTAAATGGGCATCAGGATGTCGCTCAGGAAAGGGATTCAAACTGTGCATAAAATCACTTATGCCTTAAAGCATTAAGCATATACACGAGAATGTACCACAGTGGACAGGCCCTAGCATGGGGAGGCACATGGGGAAACTGACCTTTGAGTCGCCCAGTGCCTTAGTAAACTTCCGTCAGTTATAAAATGTATAAATATACTGAGATTTAGGCACAGCCTAAGATGCCATACACCAGTGAAAATGAAGAAGCGGCAGTAACAGCAACATGGATCTAAAAGCAGTATGCAAGCATGCGGAAGAACACATAGGTGTGATTCAGTTTATCTAAGGTTCAAAAACAGACACAACTAACTAATTCGTACATAGGAGGTAAACTCTTATCAAGACCAAAAGTGGCAATCTAAAATGTGGGTGGCAATTAAGAGAAGAACAAGAAGGGCATACAAAAAACTGTGAAATCATTGACATAAACCGCTTCCTTAGACAAGTAACAGGTAAATAATTGCTTAGTGATGGCTTTTAAAGGGATCTACGTATTTTGTATGTGTGGTACATTTCCGAAAGTTTAGGGATGAACATTCTTTGAAAATGAGGTGTGTTTTTTTAAGCCATATAATTTAGTCCCACTTCTGTGAGGCTGAGTCTTCACAGTTTTATAGTTCATGAAGCGGCACTGCCTAGGGGAAATTGTGTGAGGCTACCCAGTTATTATTTGCCAACGAGGGATACTGATCTGGGTGTGTGTGTGGTTAGCCTTAACTGTCAACTTGACATAATCTGGGATTATCTGGGAAGAGAATCTCAACTGATGCATTGCCTAGATCACATTGCCTTGTGGACAAGTCTGTGAGGGATTGCCTTGTCAGCCCACTGTGGGCAACATCATTCCTAGGCACCATGTCCTAAGCTGGATATAAATGCTAGCTGAGCACAGGCCTGCCTGCCTACCAGCCAGTGAGCAACGCCCTCCACACCTCCAGCTGTACTTCTTTTGTTAGGAAGTGAATTTCTTGGCCAGAGGTAAGGTGAGAAAGATCAAGCAGGCCTGCCTTCGAGTTCCTGCTTTAATTTCCTTTAATAATGCACCGTGACCCGGAATTTTGAATTGAATAAGCCCTGTCTCGCACCAAGTTATTTTTGGTCGGGGTACTTGTCACAGCAACAAAAATGAAACTAGAAAAGTGTGTGATATATATGTGTGCAATAAGTATGATGTATACGTGTATATTGTAATATATATATATATATAGTGTGTGTGTGTGTGTGTGTGTGTGCGCACATTCATTTGAGTATAGATGCGTACATCCCAATACACACACACGGAGGTCGGACGACAACCTTGGAGGTCAGTCTGTGCCTTCCACCTTGAGACAGGGTCTCTTCCTCGTTGTTGAGTGTGGCACATAGTTAGCTGGCCGCAAGCCTCGGCATTCTCCCATCGTGCCTCCCATCTTCCACATGGGTTCTGGGGATCTGAACACAGGTCCTCACACTTATTCGGCAAGCACTTTACCTGTTGAGCCATCTCCCCAGACCCTTAATGGCCTTTCTATACCTTCCTCCCAAGAATACTGAGGATTGAAGCAATGTGAAAATATTAATAATTCCTGGGGCATAGTCAGGAAACATTAGCTGTCTCCATGTCTTGTTTTAATTCGGGGTGGGGGATTGAGACAGGGTTTCTCTGTGTAGCCTGGGCTATCCTGAAACTCTCACTCTGTAGACCAGGCTGGCCTCAAACTCCTGAGTGCTGGATATAAAGGTGAGTACCACCACTGCCTGGCTGCTGATTTAATTTTTAAGTTAGCATGTGAAATAAAGGGTTTCACTGCAGCATTTCCAAACATAAATAGCAAGATATTTGTTCTTTTATTACTATAGCAGTATTAACAAGAAACCAGTCTCCTTCTGTCTTCCCTCTTAGAATGGGAAGAAGAAAGTCTGACCTAAATTGTAGTAGAATAAACAGAGGCGTTGATGTCTGCAGTTGGCTGCCTCACTGCTCTATTTCCCTATTTTAAACATACACATTTTGTGGCAATTACTATTCCTAAAAGTGGTGTTCCTTAAAAATTGATCTTAAAAATCGATGTGCAATTTAATACTGGGCTGCCCTTCTAGAAACCTCTTATTAAAATGAAGAGGTGTCTTGTAATTGATCGTGCCCCGGGATTGAGGAAATAAAGTCATTATCATGCTGTTATCAAAGCAGGCACGGCAGTTGTAAAACAAGAGTAGCTAAGCTGCTGGAGACTTTGGTCCAGGGTGTGTGTTTATTTGTTTGTTTGTTTGTATTGCAGCAAATCCACCACAATGACCATAACCTTTAAACCGTCTGCAGGTTCTATTAGTAACCTTTATATCTTCAGGCACTGAAGACTTAGATACAAGAAGTCAGACTGCTTTGGCCCCCATTTGCTGGCTCTAACCTCTCAATGCCTAGCCTCAGGACTTTAGCATTCAGGAGCATACAAATGCTGTTCACGCGTGCAAGCACACACAACCCCCCACTCGGAATCACTTCTGGGAGTCTATTTGCTCAGGATTAACCCTTTCATGGGTTTTGGTTCTCTTCTCTAGGCAGACAAAACACCCTGTATCTGGCCATTTAAGGAGACCCCTGCAGCCACTCTAACCCCTGCCCTGACCGAACCCGGCCTCCTGGTACTCAAGATCTGCGTAGCCTGTAGATAAACTTTCCTTTTTCACTAATGAGTCGTACATACAGAAACATGCCACCAGCTCCTCTGAATGCCTCTGGACCGCTGCAGGCATTCCAGCAGCGTGGTCTACACCTCCACTGGAAAGGCACGCCATTCATTCAGAGTGTAGGTTAGAGAGAGAGGGTAATGAGAACCCAGTGGCAAGTTAACTATGTCCAGAGCCTGCTCCTTTCTAAGATGGCCTCCGAGTTTCTAGGCCTTAAGCAGAGAAACAGGCCGAGCTCATTTTTCCCTTGACAGGGCAGACAATCTCTATCTACCTGCATGTAATGAACCAAGTGTTTTCTGATTCATAGGCCCGCTTTACCCTCATTCTTCTGACATTGCGCATCGAGCTTATTTTCCACAACGCCATCCTTCCTCAGTAGGTAAAGAGCAAACTTTGGTCAAAAGGCCTGGATAGGTAAGCTCTCCAGCAGAGGTATTGTTTTGCATTTATATTCCAGAATTTTTATTAATAAATTATACAGGTTTCTCCACATAACTGAAAAGTTTTACTTAAAATTTCATTTACTTTTTACGCTTGGGCAGACTTGTATAAACCCATCGCATTTACTAGGTTAAGTATCTCAAAGCTTGTTCTTTAGTCAGTGTAGGTCAGTAGCAGCTTCAGCTTTGTTATCTACAAAGGACAGAAAAGCCACACGTTCCTGGGTTGATTTTGTTGTTGTTGCCAAAATAGGTTCAAAAAGCTTTCTGTTTCTAATGAGCAGTCTCACGCCCTTTAATAGTATATCACATAGGTTATTTCACTATTTGGTATTTTTACACCTTAAAAGAACAGCTTTTTGGAAACAACTGATTAGGTTCTCTGTAAATCAAATGAAGTTTTGTTTGACGGATCTATTTCAAAATATAAGCATGTTCAATATGGTTACACATAAGCCTAATAATAACAGCCTAATAAAATGCTCCATTGTGTCACTAAGCCTAGATAAAGAAGGCGAGAACGCTGCCAACGAGGAGGCCTCCTTCCAGATGCCATGTCTTGATTTGGGATCTGTAAACCAAGTGTGAGAAATGGGACAACTCAGTTTTGCTAGGAGAAAAAAATAATAATAATGCACCAAATAGAATCAAAGCTACCAAAGAATTCATGTTTTGAGAACAGAAACATATATACAAGAAAATGGCAGGTAAGGTTAGTGGTAAAAACAATCCAAAGAAGGGATATCAGGTGGAATTCAGACCCAGTAATTTGAAATATCAACTCTGAATGTTCAGTGTATGGTTCCCATTAGCTAGTTAATCAGGAGGATTAAAAAAAAAAACCTTTTAATTATCAGTTGTGGACGATCAGGGTGTGGTCAGGGTCTGGAAGTATTCTTGAAACCACGGGAGCTTACAGCAAAGGAGGAAAAGTCTATCCGGGAACAAACTGGCGGCGTTTAGGTGAGGCGCTGCTGAACTTTTCAGACCTTCCTACACGCAGCCAAAACCCACACCCGCCTTCATACGCTCAATAAGAATAGTTATCATTGTTTAATCCAGAGAAGCACACCCTCAGAGGTAATAGGAACAAGCACTACCGGGTTGTGTGAAAGGATTATTGAATATAAACCTAAAAGAGAGCTGAGGGTGGCTTGGATGCTGGCACACAGACACGAGGACAACAGATTCCCGAAGCACGTGGAGTGTGTTGTGTTACGTTCCACAACGTAATGCAAGGACGCAAGGATGACCGAGAGCGTCCAGGGTCACCAGGTCTAAGCCTTATCAAAGATACTGCTAAGAGATACTTGACACCTCTGTGTGTGAGTTACAGAGTGGGTGAATTAAGGGAAGTAATGGTTTGCCCTCTCAGAGCCCACCTAATTGGCTCTGGGTTTCTGGACAGAAACCAGCTCCCACAACTGGCAGCCATTAATGTGGACAGACATGCTTTGAGGAATATGAATACATGCAGGTGGAGGAAAGAAAACACAACTGCAGTATTAAAATTCCTTGCTGTCCGGTTGCAAATGTCTTATCGCTAAATTCTCAAGGTGCAATTGTCTTTGCTCTCAATGAGCTTAATTCTAAAACAAAGCAAAACCCAAACTAAACCAACCAACCCAATAAACAAACAAAACCCACAATCGCCCAAAATAAGACAATTGTGGCTGCTCAGACTTACTTTCCTAACGGTCCTTTGCAGCCTTCTGGGGTACCTTAAGTCCATCTTAAGGGTCCTTGGAGTTTCTCCTGTGGAGGAGGGGGAACTTTGGGAGCCTGGGCCAGGAGGATGGCGAGGGGGCAAGCCTGCTAGTTTTGAGCTCCACTGGTGTGGTAGAGAAGGAGCGACACACAATTTGGTGTGCACACCTGGCCTCTGTCACTGCTGCTAGGGAAGAAGATATGCATCCCGATAATAATCTGGGCTCCGCTTACATCACAAGATGCAGAAACAATTCCCTGAAACACCGCCACAGACGAGCCGGAAACCGAGAGAGGTGCGGACGACCACCAGCCCTCTGGACAGGAAGTCCTGCCTCTGAGGCTGCCACCTCGCTCCCTACCGCCGGGAAGTGCATCCCCGTCCAAAGCACCCGCTCCTCTCGGCAGGACGCAGCCTCTCATCAGCCAGCACGTGAATTTTGCTGTCCAAGATACGGACCCACCTCACCTAGAGTCCTATCCCACTGACCAGAAGTCTGAGCCTGCAGCCCTGGACTGCAGCTCCACCAGCCCCAGCTATTCCTCCACAAAGGACTGGACTCTCTCTACCAAGAACTGGACCTGGACTTCCTGAATGAAGATTCTTCCCTGTCCCCTCCCAGATGCCACTACCGAGACCTCTGCGCCCACCTATGGATCTCATTCAGCTTCAAAACCGGATCTGATGAGGCTGAGCAAAGGGAACTCAAATCTGAGCTCACTGACTTGGAGGAAGAGCTCTCAACCTTAGGTGAGGTGCTGGCAGCCCAAGAGAAGCCGTGTAGCGAACTCGGGAGGAAGCTAGGCTGCGTGGCCTTGGTGGAACCGAGGCAGAAGATTTCCAAGAGCCGGCATAATGTTCACGCCTCCAACTCCTGCATGAAGCGGAAGACTTGAGCGGCCCTGTCCTGGGTGGGCTCTGCCACCGCGGGAAGTTTGAAGACATGAAGAAGCCATCCACCTTCAGATCTCTTGAAGGGCTGATGGGACAGTCAAGGCTAGAGTTGCAGGTGGCAGAGAGCTTGGCAGTGGTCTCCTTTCGTCACCAGCGAGTGGCAGCGATCCACAGTCGATTCCGGGGAGTGGACGTGGAACCGTTCCAGAACCTGGAGATCAACTGCTTTCCTCTGCTCTGAAGCCACAGTAAGCTGTTTGTGCTCGCCCTGCTTGGCTGCCAAACCGGTACAAAATCTCTCTTCCCTCATCTCACTTGCCAAACAAAACCCCGCAAACAGCCAACAATGGGAAAGTTATTATAATTCTGGATGCGGACACAGGTCCAGGTTTGATAACGGGAATACCCGTTTCTGCAGAGACATTTTCTGTTCTTAAGTAAGAGAGAAGCTCGAGTTTTATACTAGTTATTAACACTAAAGTTTGTAGATGAAACGCGTCTCTTTGTTAGCTTTTCTGAGGTGACTTTTCATGGACACAGTAAATGGCTCCACAAGGGGGCTTAGACCAGATGCCAAACTCTTTGGAAGATTAATCGATTAGAAGGCCAAAGACATTTTTCTCTGGCACTGGAGAAAGGTGTGAAACAGCCCGCCTGTGTGTTCTCCCCACTGCTTACGAGCGCCACCTGACCTACAACCTTGATTTTATTGCAGGCTTGGCAGTGCGGCCCAGTGCCTCGCACATGCTGCGCAGATTCTCTACTCCCGAGCTACATCTCTGACCTCACAGTTGTTTATTTTTAAAACACAATCAAGAAAACTGTCCATCTTAAGGCTGCCAGAAAAGAGAAAAAAATATATTAGCCACTGATTGTTATTCTAAAAATAATACATTTTATAAAACTTTGATCTTTCAAAGTGGCCAATTCAGGAAATCAACTTAGCTTTAATTCAGGAGATTACTGTTTTGGACTCAAAGTGAAAATATGAATTTACATTGCCTATACTTTTGCTCTCTTTGTATATTAAAGCTGGGCTTCAAAGCTTAACCCATGTGGCCGCATCCTATTCTGCTACAATTGCCAATTAGAAATCACCTTCATCTAAGGGACGGAGGGACACAAAGTAGCCAGATTTAAGAAGGATAAAGCTCACCCCACCTGCCTCCTAAACATGCCGGAAAGAATACCAAACCCTGTATTGCTGCTGTTAAGCCTTGGAGCTAGCCTAACTTAACGTATATTACTATTCTGCTTGACTCTAAACCTGCCCCTGTTTTGAACCTCAACATGGGAGAAAGAAGAACCCTACACACACACACACACACACAGTCAATAGGAACCTGTAGGAACTTGGTTTGAGTTTGTTCAAACTTTCTTTTATGTGATTCTCGCAGAAACGTGTTTTGGTTTTGATTTGTGTTTGTGTTTGTGTTTTGTTTCTTGTTTTACTTTTTCAAAATGCCTGTCCCAGCAGCTTTCTTCGCTCCTCCCACCACACTGTCTGAAATAGGAGTTTCTGTAGCCTCGAAGCACAGCAGTCCACTATTTGCTTGAGTATATTTCAATAACCTATCATTGCCTACAAGATGGCCTTCCAGGCCAAGTACTTGATCCTATTTTGCTATTTCCTGAGTGTTCCTCTCACATCCCTTTTGTTAGAAACTAAATACTGCTGTCAGTGTAAAGCTCTTGATAAAACCCAATCCTCCACAGAGTTCCAAAGGCCACGTTTTTGCTTGGATTAAAACAAGATGTACAAGTCTTTTACATGTTTACTTCTTGATTTACTATAATTATCGACTCAGATAGTTCTCTATGATGGAGAATAAAAGAGAAAACAACAAGAAAAAAAATGAAGTTGGCCAATGGGCAGCGACCTACATATTAAAAGGCTTGTGTTGTAGATGATCTCATTGATACTGTGGGCCAAACCTAAAGTATATTCTCTCTTATTTAGTAACTAAAAAATGTTAGAACAGTTTTCCAAATAAATTTTTGAGGGGGGGTGTCTTAATATTTAATAGACAAGGCTGTCCTCAAACTTGTGATCCACCTGCCTCAGGCTTCTAAGTACTGGGATTACAGGCATGTACCACTATGCCTGAATATCTTCAACAGATTCTTAGTTACATGAAAACAGTAAAGCACATTTCTGATTTTGTTTATCCGTCCTATCCTACTATGTCTAAGTTAAAATAAATAATAAATTCTTACTAAATTAATGAGAAAATATCACACACATCAGATAGCAAACCTTGGATCTGAGAGATTATTTATTTTTAATTTTGAATTATTATTATTTTTTTCTGAGACAGGGTTTCTCTGTGTAGCCTTGGCTGTCCTGGCCTTGCTGACCAAAAACCCACAGCCATCCTCCTGCCTCTGCTTCCCGAGTGCTAGGATTAAAGGCATGAGCCACCGTGGCCAGCTTTTAAATAAAAATAATCTTTATCTGAGCCTTTTATGTATTCAAAGACAAACAGGCCTGTGTGTTAGGAGCTGTGCTGAAGGCACAGAGGTTAAGTAGACCTGAGCCACATACGGTTTTAATGGAAGTTTTGGTTCTTTGTAAACTCAGTTATGTAATGTAAATATGCTTTTGTTTTAATGCCAAGTTGGGCTATAGTTTGTACACACCTATTAATTATCTCATGTGGGGCGTGGCTTTTGCCAGCTGGTGATGGCCTTCCATGTGTGGCAAGGAGAAGGCTTGGTCTAGGGCTCTGAGGATATAAATTTGAGAACCCAGAAAGAGGAGGTTTGGTGTTTGCTGTTGGTGTGTAGCAGTTTGGAGAGACCAGAGACAGACTGTGTGGTGGTCTGGAGCAAACAGGTGGATAAAAATGCTTTGGGGTGTAGCAGTTTGGAAGAGACCACTGGCTGTGTCTGCTGTTGATGGAGTTTGGTATAGCCCCCAAAGACCCTTCAACCTTAAACAGCCAGGAGAAGTAAAAGGGTCCTCTCTCCCCACTAACCTTCTCTCTCCTATTAGGGTTGGGAGGTTGGAAAAGCAGTTGAGGCCTAAACACCCCAAATGAAGTAGAGTTATAAAAATGAGAGCTCCATATGTTAGAAACTCTCAGATTCTTGAATCATTAGCTTGGGATCATTGGGATTATACTGTGGTATGTGCCTAAATAGAGATGTGTGCCACAGACGAAGGAAGTCCTCTGGGAGGTTGTGTTTAGTTGTGTCTTGGAAGGTAAATAAAAATTATATAGAGACAGCCATGATGGCTAATGTACTTGGGAGTCTAAGGCAAGGGATTAAGATCTTGAAGCCAGCTGAGCAGAGTGGCACACACCTGTAATTCCAGCACTCAGGGAGGCAGAGGCAGGCAGATCTCTGTGAGTCTGAGGCTAGCCTAGTCTACAAATCAAGTCCTGCACACAAGCCAAGGCTACACAGAGAAATCCTATCTCACAAACAAAACAAAAAAAAGCTTGAAGCCATCCTGGACTATGTCTGGGAGACAATGTCTGGAAGGAAATAAATGTACTTCATAGAAGCATAAAATCTTAAAAAGGCTAGAAGTTTGCCAGACAAGTAGAATATTGATATGATGTGCAGAAGACCTGAGCCATGAAGGAATGCGCCAGAAACATATTCCAAGAAATACCTGTAAGTCACTGAGGCCAGAAAAAGAAGAGGATGGTGAGTGATGTGTATGGGGAAAACCGGGCACTAGATCAGCAGCACACTCCTCTACGCTGCTTCAGGCAGCAGTACTCAGCCCTGAAGGAAACAAGGAGGGATCGGAGCACTTCAGTTAAAAGGTAACAGTCACCAGAGAAATATTTAAGAGAGAGAATCTCCCAGGCTGAGGAACTGACATTGTGGAAGAGACAGATGACTACATTTGCAAGATAAGAAGAATGTATAACTTTGAAATAGAAATGGCATATTAATTTTGCTTTTGATTTTTTAAGTGGATTTCAGCATAGCTGTGGCACACCAAGGTACCATCTATGCACTAGGAAACAGTGGATCTTCTGCCTCAATCTTGGATTTTTTTGATCTCCAAAACAAGGAGAAATATATTCCTGCTGTTTATAAGCCAGTTTACAACGTTTTGTTATAGTAGCTTGAATGTTCCGAGACTAGCCATGTTTTGTCTCACGGGTGGCATGATCCATGATGATGGGGCTGGGTCACCAAACCTCTTATCCAATAGCGTTATACATACCCTTTGTAACCCAGCATTACTTTTAGAAACATTCACCAGAAACTTCTGGGGGCTTCTGTAGCACTTACTTTTACTACACGATTCATTAAAAGTGCTGAATTCCAGCTCTGAGGAAAAACTGTATAATCACTTCATTCTCATGGCTTATGTAGGTCACTGAGTGGCAGGCAGTGACCACTGACTCAGAACTGCACATGTGGTAGGTCATGGGTTTGATGGCTGAGGCCACTAAGGCATAATGGTGTCATGTGTTGACGCTGCCAAGAAGTAGGGTGTCGCCATTCTTTTTATATATATTTTATTGATTTTTTTTAAATATCTCTATCTCCCTTCTTCACCCCAATACCTTCCAACACCCAACACCAGGTAGCAGAGAAAGATTAGTTGGGCAAAGGGCTGTAAGTCTCTTAAGCTACTTCCTGCTGGTTAGGGTCATTGGGTTTCTTGGGTCAAGTACAATCTTTGTTTTGGGTATCTCCAACTTCTTCTCATCCAACTGCAACAACAGCAACCAGGAGCAGCATGGGAAAGCAGCAGTGGCCTTTCTTGAAGCCCTGTTCTCTCTATAGCCTCTGGCATTCATTCCCTCTCCAGAGTTCTCAGAATTAAACTATCCACAGCTGGCAAAGAGCCCCTCTCAGAGCCCGCATGAGACAAATAGTTTGCTGCTGTGGGCCATCTGAACTAGCCCCGTATCCCACACCTGGGACTAAAACAAAAACATGTTTACGTAACATAACTGCATGTTTAAAGACACCAAAACTTTCACAACAGTTGTACCTGGGTTATAGACTTGCAATTCTTGCATGAACTCGAGCATAAGACAAAAGGACAAGCAGTACACTATCACAACAAGCATAGAGAGGTGCTTGGAGGGTACAGTGCTGAAAAGCACAGTAATTCTATCTTCCAGCCCAGACACCAACCTCACTGGCAAAATCAGCCTGATGGAATAATTCAGGGACTCTGGGAACTGCTGTGGTACTACAACCTTGAGGGGAAGGCTTGAAGTGTAAATTGCGGTTAATTTTTAATCAATTTTAATTCCTAGCAGCT
Source organism: Meriones unguiculatus (assembly GCF_030254825.1). Taxonomy (NCBI): domain Eukaryota; kingdom Metazoa; phylum Chordata; class Mammalia; order Rodentia; family Muridae; genus Meriones; species Meriones unguiculatus. Next base: position 46,319,622 of record NC_083349.1, read on the forward strand.
GTCCCTTAACTTTGTGTCAGACAGCTATGTACCGGGTCATTGAGCACTCTGAATACACCTCATAGGAGCTGGGTTTGGCAGAAAGGGTTCCACCTTCCAAATAGGGAACACCTGTGCTTTGATCATTGGTTGTTGCTTCTAACGACAAATGTGCACATGAGGAAATGGGCAGCCAGTGTTGTTGTACCTCCCAGTTGTTGTCCTGGCAAAGTGACATCTGGGGTATTTGACAGGGCAATGCATACAGACTAAGAGTGTAGTTCAGTGGTGGGTAAGTTGATAACCATTGTTAAGGCCCTAGGCTTGATCATCAGCACCGCTAAGAAAGGAAGTATTGTTTGAAGTAAAGAAAATTTACAAAATTAGCAGAAAATGTTTTTCTTAACTTGCATGTAAGGAAGAGTACCAATGATTGCATATGTCGAGAGAAAAAGGCCTAATAGGTTTTGTTTTGTTTTTAAATTTAAATTTAGTTATATATTTATTTATTACAATTTATTCACTATGTATCCCATCTGCAGCCCCCTCTCTCATTCCCTCCCAGTCCCACCCACCTTCCCTCTTCTCCCTCTATGCCTTTTCCATAGTCCCCTGATAGGGGAGGACCTCCTCTTCTTCTATCTGACCCTAGCTTATTAGGTCTCATCAAGGCTGGCTGCATCATCTATCTTCCTCTGTGGCCTGGCAAGGCTGCACCCCCAGGCAGAGGTGATCAAAGAGCCAGCCACTGAGTTCATGTCAGAGACAGCCCCTGTACCCCTTACTAGGGAACCCACTTGGAAACTGAGCAGCCAATGGGCTTCCTTTGAACAGGGGGTCTAGGTCCTCTCCATGCATGGTCCTTGGTTAGAGTATCAGTCTCTGCAGGGCCCCTGGGCCCAGGTATTTTGGCTTTGTTGTTCTCCTTGTGCAGTTCCTGGCCCCTTCAGGTCTTTCTATCTTCCTCTTCTTCCATAAGGATTCTGGCACTCTGCCCAAAGTTTGGCTCAGTTTACAAGTGAGTATATATCATATGTGTCTTTCTGCTTCTGGGTTACCGCACTCAGGATGATCTTTTCTAGTTCCCATCATTTCAACAACAGTCCACGGTAATCCAAACCAAACTAACGAGGCGTCTGGATTCCATACACTCGAGGTTCCTTCATAAGAGCCTGAAGGCAGAGGAGATATAACCTGCTGTATAGCTGGCTTGTAAGCTCTTTAGCTTTGACTTCTGCTTGCTTCACTGTAGGTGGTGCCTTCAAGATGTTTTGTTGTTGTGTTGTGTTGTCTTATTTTTACAATTCTTATTTGGTTACTTTAATTTTAAAAAATCTTGTCAACAGTTCTCCATTTCCAAAAACAATGACAACATACATTTCCCTAACATGGCCGCCTTGTCTGGCCTCATCAGAGAGGATGTGCCTAGTTCTGCAGGGACTTAATGTGCCAGGCAGGTTGGTACCCGTGGAGGACCTCCTCCTTCTCTGAGAAGGAATGGGGAGAGTGGGGGGAGAGGCATGCGAGGGGAGACTGGGAGGGATGAGGCTGCAATCAGGATGTAGAGTGAATAAATAGATTTTAAAAAGAAGGAAGAAGAGAGGAGGAAGAAGATGAGGAGGAGGTGGTGGTTGTTCAGGAACAGCTGTCCCAGCTTTGCAGTCTTTTTAATTTTCCGTCCAGTGCTCAGCTCAGCTTCTCTGCACTAGGGGAGGCTGTGAGACATGAACTCCTGCCCTCTCCAACATCACCCTCTCCCCTTGGTCATGTTCTTACCCCAAACCTTTCTCTATTAGCCAACAGATGTTGAAGAACTATTTGAGAACCTAACACTAGATTTCTTCTGAAGTGTGGACAAAGCAAGCATGAGTTTCTGAAGGAGAAGAAGAGTTACCATTAACTAGGGTTGACTTTAGTCTGTGGATCCTCCTTGCAATACGATGGACTAGCACCTTAATGTCATAGAGTACGGAAAAAGCAATGTATTCACTTCAAAGGCCATAGAACTATCGATGACTCTTTGTTTCAGGCCAAAACTAGAAGACGCATGCTGTCTCCAAAGGAAGAGGTTGTGTGTGGCAGAGTTAGTGAATACGAAGGAGTTTCTAAAACTGAGCAAGAAAAAAATGTCATAGCTTCTCACAGTGCTTCTCACCCCAGGCCCAAGCTCTGAGATCCCTCACTCCATGTGTGTTATTTTTGGGGGAATGAGGATGTGACCTGCATGACAGAAGCTCAAGGCAGGTAGGGAAATGCAGTGTCTCTCAAATCGAGGATCGCTGGCTAGACCCTTTGAAAGCATTTCTCTGTTAAAACACCTTCACTGGGTGGCCGGTCCTTCAGTTGAGTTGTGAATCTGCTACAATGGGTTACACATAGCTAGCCAACAAATGCAATTTGGCTGAAAATAAGCTGCTAGAATCTTGCCATTCCTAAACGGGGCCAGATGGTGAAACTCTCAAGTAAAAGAAAACGATACACTGAGTTTTGTTTTTTGTTTTTCTGTTTTTTTTTTTATTTTTTATGTTTTTTTTTTTATCATCATCCAGTTTGTGGGAAAAGGAAAGCTTAAGTGTCCTTTGTGCTTGAGAGTTTTCTCTTACTACCTTCTACAGGTCAGGAAAAATGTTCACAGCCTTCTGGCAAAATCTTAAAGGATTCTGAAGCCTCTGGCCAGCACATCCATTGGTTCCTGATTATTTTGTTTTGATTTGGTTTGTTTTTTCAAGACAGGTTCTTGCTATGTAGCCTAGGCTGTCTTCAAACTTATGATTCCTGCCAACAAGGAAGTTTGATGTGAGCTTATTTGGGCTTTTCGACCACAAAAACTATAAGGATGTGTCTGATAAAAACACATGATTTAACTAGGCATGGTGTCTCACGTCAGTAATTTCAGCACTCAGGAGGGAGGCAGGAGGATCACTATGACTCAGAAGACAGTACAGTTTGAAACCGTATCTCAAAATGGCTGGAAAGATGGTTCAGCAGTTATAAGTGCTTGCTACTCTCGCAGAGGATGGCAGTTTGGTTCCTAGTGCCCACATCAGATGGCTCACAACTACCTGTAACTGCAATTCTAGGGCATCACACACTTTCTTGCATCCATGGGGACCTGCACACATCTACACATACCCATATACAGATATACACAATAATTAAAAGAAGAAAAAAAAAACAAGTTTATTTTAGTGAACTAAAATTTATCCAGACTCAGATTATAAGTTTCATTTTAGCAACTTTAATATAATATTCTGTGCATGTGGAAGAGATAAAGAAAGAGTAACTGATGCAGCCAAAACCTAGTTGATTGTGAAAAGATGCCATGGTTAAGTGAGCTCTAGCCACTGTTTCCATGCAGGCTAGCAACACCCATACTTGTCCTTTTGGGGGACCCATAGCACATACTTCTGGTGCATGGAAATGTTTCTACACTGAACTTTTGCCCTTTTATTTTAATGGGATATGTATCAAAACTCAGGGCTTTGGACATGGTAGGCAAGCCCTTTACCACTGAGATATAACCTTAGTCCTACAGGTTTATTGGGGGAAAAAGGGATTACAATTTGAAAATAGCAAGAGATGAAACATATTTTCTCATATGACACTTTTAAAGCTTGTTTGTGTAAAATATGTCTTGGAGTCATCTAAAAATTATTGAGAACAGTAAAAAAAAACAAACCGATAAATTTGCTATATGCCAAGGAGTTCACATATATTACTGTCTTTAATTTTCAGCATCAAAATCTTGCCCTTTGAGAACAAATTAATATTTCCATTTTACAAATCCTAAAAGTGAAACAGAAAGATCAAGGACTTCATTCAAGTCTTCACAGCTTATCCAAGGTAGCAAGAACCTTTGAATCTAAGTCCATGTGACTCTGAACCATTTTGTGGTGACCTTTTTGTACACTGTGTGGAGGTTATCTGCTTATTCAAATGCTGATTTCTGTACCAGCAGTGAGCTGAGTATAAGCCAAACATTGGTGTTGTTATTCTTTGGCTGCATCATACTTTGTAAAGACTCCCTCCAACACCTTCTAATTGGATTAATAAAGAGCTGAATTACTGGTAGCAAAGACAGGAGAAGAAAGCAGGACTTCTGGGAGAGATAGGAACTCTGGGAAAAAAATCAAGGGCAAAGATTTGCCAGCCAGACACGAAGGAAGAAGCTGGGTGCTGGGACTGAGAGTTTGAGGAAAGATAACAAGTCAAGTAGCAAAGCATAGATAAAATAAACGGGATAATTTAAGAACTAGTTGAGGAACAACCTAAGCTAAGGCCAATCTTTAATATTTAATGAAGGGCCTCCATGGCATTATAGGCAGTCCAACAAAGTCCAGTTATAAACCCTGTCTCAGACAAAACAAAACAATAACAAAAATAGTTTGAAAATGATAAAGTCCTTAAAGAGAGAGTTAAATAATATAAAAAGAATAAGCCACATAAGATGGGAAAGAACTTAGAGAAAATTAAATGCAGAAAAAGATATTAAATTAGAAAGCAGTAAAAGAGAAATAAGTAAATGCATGTACAAAATAAAGTCTCTAAAGAAGAGAAAAAGAGAAATAGAAATGTTTTTAAAGGTGCATAAAAAAAGTTGCTAAAAAAAGTAAAGAATTTTAACATAGACAGTCATGAATGCATACTTTTTATTTATTTTATTGGGGTTCCCTAGGCCTCTACCGCCCTTCTCTACCCCAATCAGTTCCAACACCTCAACACCAGGTAAAAGATTAGTGGGAAAGTTAGAGGGGGCATAGTTCTCCTTAGCTACTTCCTGCTGGCTAGGGTCATTGGGTTCCTTGGGGTAAGTACAATCTTTATTTCAGGATATCTTCAACTTCTTTTTGTTGTCAAACCACAACAGAAACCAGGACCAGTGGGGTGGGGATGGGGAGCAGTAGCAGCTTTCTTTCTGCTAGCCCCTCTTCATTCTGGGCACTGCCATTTACACCCTCTCAGAGTCCTCAGAATTAAGTGATCCACAGGTTGCAAAAAACACACTCCACTCAGAGCCTGCAGAAGGCAAATAATCTGTTGCTGATCTCTGAACAAACTAAAGCAGCCTCATATCCCACAGCTAGGATGAAAACAAGACACATTTACATAACATAGGTTTTTTTTTTTCTTTTTTTTCTTTTCTTTTCTCTCTTGTACTTTTTTAACTTTTTAAAAAACTTTTATTAGTTACACTTTATTCACTTTGTATCCCCCCATAAACAACTCCCTCCTCCCTTCCTATTCCCACCTTCCCTCCATCTTCTTCATGCATGGCCCTCCGAAAGTCCACTGATAGGGGACATCCTCCTCTCCTTCCTTCTGATCTTAGTCTATCAAATCTCACCAGGAGTGGCTGCATTGTCATCTTCTGTGGCCTGGTAAGGCTGCTCCCCCCTCAGGGGGAGGTGATCAAAGAGCAGGCCAATCAGTTTATGTCAGAGGCAGTCCCTCTCCCCATTACTGTGAAACCCACTTGGACACTGAACTGCCATGGGCTACATCTGTGCAAGGGTTCTAGGTTATCTCCATGTCTGGTACTTGGTTGGAGTATGAGTCTCTGGAAAGACCCCTGTGTTCAAATTTTCTGGTTCTGTTGCTCTCCTTGTGGAGTTCCTGTCCTCTCCAGATCTTACTATTATTAGTTACATTTTATTAACTCTGTATCCCAGCTGTAACCCCCTCTCTCATTCCCTCCCAATCCCTCCCTTCCTCCCTCATCTCCACAGTGCCCCTTTCCAAGTCCACTGCTTGGGGGGACCTCCTCCCCTTTCATCTGACCCTAATTTATCAGGTATCTTCAGGACTGGCTGCAAAGTCCTCCTCTGTGGCCTAGCAGGACTGCTCCTCCCTTGGGGGGGGGGGTGGGGAGGTCACATAACATAGTTTTTAAAGACACCAAAACTTCCACTACATTTCTCCCTTTTAGTAAAAAAAAAAAAAAAAAAGCTTTTTCTCGAAAATGAATGAGACTTGTTGCTTTCTTAAGAGGAGATTATCAACGAACCAAATGCAAATCAGTAGGTTTTTTTGTTTTGTTTTGTTTGTTTTTCTTTCTTTCTTTTCTGTAATCTGGTAGCTTTCAGCTGCTTCTGTCTGGAACAATTGTTCTTTCTGCTGCTGAGCCTCAAGCTAGGACTCCACAGCTTCTCTCTAGTGACAAGAGGCTACCTTGTAAGTTCCTCTTGGACCTGCATTCACTAGTACAGTGATGCTCTTCGCCACAGCATCTACACACACTGAGAAGCTTGGGCCTTCTTACCAAGAACTCGGTGCTGCCAGAAGTGGCTTGATTGCTTGTCCAGGGAAATGTACTGTATTTCTCCCAGTTAACAAACTGGCTATTTTGACCTTTGAGGCTTTTAGCAGCTTGGTCACAATTTTTTTTTTTTTTCAAATGACTGAATTTACTGCATTTTGAAGCATGGAGCATTTTGATATCTGAGGCTTTTGGTGGCTACTAGAAAGCTAACATTGGTAATCTTTTGGCAGCTTGGTTTGCCAAGCTTAACCCCTTCTCTCAAAATAGGCTGTTTCTCTTTAACCCTTTCACCCTGTGCAGCCTTCTGCTCTTCCGGCTCCCTAGTCTGCCCATGGGCTGTGGGAACTTTACACTGAAAGCTCTTGAGCAGGGCAAGGAGGAAACTGTGGAAAACTCTGGCTCTCAGGTACCAGGTATGAACCTCTTTGTTCTCCCATTTCTAGGGCGCTGTTCGTTTCCCAAGCACTTTCCTCTCTACCTGCAAACTCTCTAGCTGCACAGCCAGCTCTGCAGTCCTTTCAAAAAATGAGAGAATTGAATGGCATTTCTGGTTTTTCTATTTCATACATTTTTGTTTCTCAGATCCCTCCATGCCCGCTCGCAACTTTTCCAATTGTTTAGCCATTCTCCCAACCTTCTAAAAAATAGATTACAGGAAGAAGACAAAGAGGAAGAAATAGAAAATCCCCTCTTGTAGCAAAGCAGGAGAGAACCCAGCAGCAGCAGCCACAGTAAACTTTCTGTTGACATTCTGAAACAGTATATTCATTCCTTTGTACCTGCTGTCCCCTCTATGACATTAGAAACCATATTTTCCATTATTCTAAGCCCTACATCTGGGACTCTTTTGTGTTTATTTATTTTGGGGGGGTCATTATGCCTCTACCTCCCTTCTCCTCTCCAATCACTTCCGACACCCCAACACCAGTTAGTGGGAAGAGGACGCATAGCTTTCTTTAGCTATGTTCTGCTGGTTAGGGTCATCATTTCTTGGGGCATTCTAATCTTCTTTGTCAGAGTATCTCCAACTTCTCATCAAACTGCAACAAAGGCAACCAGGAGCAGCAGGAAGAGCAGCAGCAGCCTTCTTTCTCAAAGCATGCCCCCCTTCTGGCTCTGGCATTTATTCTCTCTTAGAGTCCCCATAATTAAACTATTTGCAGCTGGCAAAGATCAGTCTCCTCTCAGAGCCTGCACAAGGCAAGTAGTCTGCTGCGATGGACAATTTAAAGCAGCACCATATCCCATACCTGGAATTAAAACAAAAACATGTTTGCATAACATAACTGAGTTTTTAATGAATCCAAAACTCCCACTACATGGTCATAGAAAGAAATACTGAGTATTTGAATATAAAGTATTCAAAACAAGTATTGAATATAAAAAGTAAAGTCTTTGAAGGAAGGAGAAAGATAAATAAGTAAAAACATTCTATAAAATTGCATAATAAACTCTGTGAAGGAAGGAGAAAGTTAGAAAGATTACAAAAAATATTTTCTATGTTAAAAAATGGAAAATTCAGTGACAGAGGACATATGGATCCCTTAAAATTTTTTTATTATCAACATAGAAATAAATATAGATGGTAATGATTACAATTTTATATATCCTCTTTAAGAAAGATAAATTTAAAGCAGACTTCAAGAAGAAAAAGACTGAAAAAAGCTAGAATGGAGGCAATAGAAAGGAGAGTGGAAAATCCTTTCCTTCAGAATAAAATCTCTTCAGAGGAATTCAATCTAAAGCTTTACGTGCTACCTTTTGACAAGACTGCAGAATGACAGCCCATAGAGAAGATAGATAAAAAAAACTTCAGCTATGAACCAACATAATTAGACTAGATATTGTATTTATATTGTCAAGGATCAATTCCTAGATGAAGGACAATATACTAAATCAAGAATACAAATTTTATTTAATGATGCTACCTTACAGCAATGTCAAACAATAGCTTATGTGTTTCATTTTGTAGAGTGTGGAAAATTAAAGTATGTGCATCATATCATAGACACATATCCGAATTCCAATGGGTTTTTTGCCTTGAATTCTGAAAACTATGATTCTGAGACTGCATGTTTATTAGAGGTGATGGCTATCTTAGAGAAGCTTTGCAAACTGAAGCTGATGATGCCTCAGCATATGTATCCATTATAATAAAACAACTTTTTAGATTATGACATAGAAACTGTTACAGATATATCTTACAATCCTATAAAATATGCAGTTATAGAGAGATCTAACAGGACTTTAAAGGAAATGCTCATAGAACAGAAGGGGGATATGGGATCTCCCAGAGATAGATTAAATAATGATTTATTGACTTTATATTTTTAAAATGTTAATGAGACAGGTAGCATAGCTGCTTGATTTTAAAAAGAATTTGAGCAGCCTATAGAGGTCCTAACTTTAGAATGGATGTCAGGAAATGTGTTGCATTAGGGGAAAGGTTTGGTCTTTGTTTCCACAGGAGAAGAAAAGCTGTGGATTCCATGAAAATTAAAAAAAGGTCAGATTTGACCAGGGGAGATCTCTTGAAAATCTTGGTTGCAGACATGAAGAAAGAAACCAAGAAGAACAACAAAACAGGTAACATAAATGCTGGTCCCTCTACATGGGAATAGGTCTGAAACTGGCTGAGACATGAAAATTTCTCTGCATAGCCAATAAAACTTATTAGCTACAGAGTCCTTATAACTTTTTTTTATATGCCACCCTTTCATATGGCATGGATGAAAATTTATATCACAGTTTGATTATATAGTTCAAAAGGACTAAAGTTTGATGCCTTTCCTGCTCAAACATAGAGCATAGAATTACCTTTATCTGATTTGTGCTCACTATACATTCCCTACATGTGTTAATGCAGAACTGTATATTACCTTTAAAAGTTTGTATTGCTTTTAGAACAAAAGGACCAAACACAAATGAAGACATGACAAGGAGCCCAGATGATCCATCCTCACATCCTGCCTCAATAGCTACTTCTTCAAAAATCTCCATCCAGAACAACTTCCAAATGGCCATCTAAGATGGCTCAGCCTCACAGATTGTTACAGCTAGGACTTCAGTTAATCCATGCACTTTTTCATCACATAGAGACTGAACAATAAATGATACAGCTAGCTTTCCCAGGACTTGGTCAATATCCCAAATTTCTTAGGACCACCAAAAGACACTGTTGTCCCCAGACAGCAGGAAGCACTTTTAAGAGAACATTCCAAAGAGGTGGGGTGGGTGGTTTTTACTTGTTATGAGGGTGATGGATTTTTGTCTTCATTTAATGTCAGTTGTTTGCAAGTTGTAAATGGTCTTGGTCAGGAAGGAAAGAAAGTAGAGGTTAGATTCAGGGATTTCTTTTTTTCTTTCTTCTTCTGTCCTTTATCCTTCTTTCTCTCCTATCTAATGTTAGGGGAGAAAGGGGGAGAAGGGATGAAAAAAGGGGGATATAGGAATGATAGAACAAAAGGATAGATTGTTGAATCTACTTTTAAATTAAAGAGCATCAACAAGCCAAATATTTTACGTTGGTATAGATTTTGTATATTCACTCAAATTTAAGGTTATTTTGCTACAACATTGTGTGTGTGTGTGTGTGTATTTCAACTTTTGTTTAAGGTATTATACTATGCAACTGATTTTAAAATGTAAAGTTCTAGTCCTTGAAAGCTACTATCACAATCTGTTTAGGATAATTAAGAAATTCAATATATATCAAGAATATGCAAAGAACTCAAGAAATTAAACACCAACAAACCAAATAATCCAATTTAAAAATGGAGTACAGAGCTAAACAGAGAATTGTCAATAGAAGAATATCAAAAAGTGGAGAAACACTTAAAGAAATGCTCAATGTCCTTAGTCATCAGGGAAATGCAAATCAAAACACTCTAAGATTCCATCTTACACTCATCAGAATGGCTAAGATCAAAATCTTGTTTTTTTGTTGTTTGTATTTTTTAATTTTAATTTTTATTAATTACACTTTATTCACTTTGTATTCCCTCATAAACCCCTCTCTCCTTCCCTCCCAATCCCACTTTCCCTCCTCCTTCTCCACGCATGCCCCTCCCCAAGTCCACTGATAGGGGAGGTCTTCCTCTACTTCCTTCTGATCCTAGTCTATCAGAAGATCAAAATCTTAAGTGACAACACATGCTGGAGGGGATGTGGAGAAAGGGGAACCTCCCCTATTGCACACTGAAGAGGTAGATGCTCCAACATTGTAGACAAACCTTGAGTGCCTGTTCAGGCAGCCCGCAGTCTCTGTCATTTCTATAGTTTTGGAAGCTGCTTGCTCTGCACTTCCTGTTTATTCAGGTAATACTTATCCTTCTCAGGTCTCTGATGGGGTTGAAGACTAGATAGTTATAGTTTTCCTTGTTACCACATTAAAAAAAAAAACTTGCAAAAGAGATGTAAACTTTATAAAGGTTGAGAGACACAAATGCTTAAGTTGTGAAGGATTTAAGAAAATAATTTAAGGTCTAAAAGATGTTTTTAGGTTAGTAATGCAAGTTATGAGAGAAAATGATTTAAGTCTAGAACTTTGGCCTCACTAAAATAGTGAGTAAATAACTGAATACTTTTTCCAAGGCTGTTAAATACAATGAACTGGATACTGTGAATGTAATTCCTGCCAGATTGTGTAGCATTAATTGGTGTTAGAAAAAGAGCCTTTTATTGGACTAAAAGGGGGAGATGTTGGGGTGACCTTTTTGTACACTGTGTGAAGGTTGCCTTTGTATATTCAAATGCTGACTTCTGTACAAGCAGAGAGCTGAGTACAAGCTGGATGTTGGTATTGTTGTTCTTTGGCTGCATGATATTTTGCAAACACTTCCTCCAACACCTTCTGATCGGTTTAATAAAGAACTGGACCGCCTATAGCAAAGGCAGGAGAGGAAGGCAGGACTTCCAGGAGAGACAGAACTCTGGGAAAGAATCAGGAGCAGAGATTCGCCAGCCTTATGTGTAGGAAGAAACAGATACCGGGACTGAGAAGAGGTAATGAGCCAGGTGGCAGAACATGGATTAATATAAATGGAATAATTTAAGAGCTATTTGGAGAACAAGCCTAAGCTAAGGCCAGTCTTTAATAATTAATAAAAGGTCTTTGTTTCATACTTGGGAGCTGGTGGTCCGAGACAGTCAGTAATAATTGTCCCCAAACTTCAATAATCAACATCCAAATACTTACAGAGCCAAGCTGATATTGTTACTATTAAACATTTAGCCACTATTACCAAGGACTTCCCAGGGACATCTCTGTAGTAAAGCACCATACACAATGCACACAATGCACCTTTCTCTGAAGGACAAAAGGTCACTTACGAGAAGGTGACATTCTTGAACATTATTATCAGCACAGAAACAACCCTTAGAATTAAGATAACACATGCTGCACAACAGTTTCTAAGAAAGCCTCTCAGAAGTAAAGGAAGAGCAATGCAGTCAGCATAAAGGACAGGTCTCATTGAAAGCTAGGGATCCTGTATGAGGGTGACAAGTGCTGGCAGAAGAGTCTGAACATGCACATGAACTGCCCTGCACACACAGTCACCGCTGTGGTTCCACCTGAGGAAGAGGAGGAGGCTGGGTTATGTGTGAACAACACCTAGAGCCTTGTTTAGAAGCTTGTTAATGTGTGGAGACTCAAGCTTGGTGACCTGAGCAGGTTGTCACACATTCCTCTCTTGAGGTTGGGCCTTAATCATGAATCATAATGCTTCTCCCTGCCCCCACAGGATAGCTGATAAGGCTCTAGAAGATAAGCCCTTTCTCCAGCAAACAGCAATGACTGCTCCAGTGACTGTACCCCCATCACCCCCTTATAAAAATGGCTGTTGGGTTTCCAGGAGCTGATCCATTATCTTCCATGGCTTCTCAAATGAAGTATATTAGAGATACAATCAGTCTGTAGGCCCCAGCTCTCATCCCCACTTCCATTCCTAACTCACTGAAATTTAGTTAAAACCAGAAATCAGCTGAGTGTGATGGTGCACCATTGTACTCTCATCCCTTGGAAAGCTGGATCAAAGGGATCTGGACTTGAGGCCATGCTGAGCTACACAGTGAGAACTTGTCTCAAAATCAAGGCAAAATCATATAGGAAACCTCATTCCTCAAGTGGAGCCTTTAGCGCCAGTTTGTTTGTTTGCTTATTTGTTTGTTTTGTTTTAAGCTGGGACTTAGATTCAGGGCTTATAACGTGCCTGTCACCTCAGAAGTTTGAGGATTAACTTCAGAGTTTCACAAATTGGCTGCTAAACTAATTCAACAACATAACTTTGCCATTGAGAGTTTTGGTAGTTTGAATGAGAATTGCCCCCATAGGCTCATATGTTTGAATGTTTGGTCCCTACTTAGTGAAGCTATTTGGGAAGGATTAGAAGGTGTGGCCTTATTGAAGACTGTGTCATTGGAGGTGGGCTTTGCGGTTTCAAAAGTCCATGCTAGGTCCAGTCTCAGTTTCTCTCTCTCCCTCTGTTTCTGTCTCTCTGTCTCTTTTATAAGAGTTGACCTAGCCAAAGTGTCTTTTCACAGCAATAGAACACAGTAACTAAGATAATGGTCTTAAACAATTTCCAAGCCAAAAGACCAATTATAATTACAAGTCAGTTCTGGTGTAGGGTCTTGGATATTTACTACCTGTTACTTGAAAAGAATGTTCATGAACACTGGCTTGCAGACACTTACTTAAAGGTAAGTATGAATAAAAACAATTATGTGCTGTACAGGTACTCAGAATGTCTATCACTCCAGGCAACTTTCGACAGCAATCTATTTGACTTCTACTTCATTTCTATTAATATTTATATAAACAGTAGAGAGAAACTGTCTTCCAAAAATGGCTTCTGCTTACCTACACATTTATCTTCACTTTCTAAATCTATTTAGTTGGATTAAGAGGATGACCATTTTCTAAGCTGAGATTTTCAAGAAAACAGAGCACATAGAAGTTTTGGTGCTAGTTCATTGGAAATTCAGTACCAAGGAGTGAAGAGTGAGAGATAAATGATATTAAAGCTGAAAAAGAGGAAAAGATTCAAGATTGTGTATTCACAGATCTTGGTCATAGTTTACAAAGGGAGGATGGGAACTGTCTTCACAGACTCAGGTGTTTGAACACTTGATCCCCAGCCAGTGGTATTATTTTGGGAAGTTGTGGAACCTTTAGGATATAGGCCCATGGTGGGGTAGGGACACTGAGCCCTTAATCCACAGTTCAGGATCTTCTCCACTTACACATTCAAAGACTAGGATAATAACCTTAGCAGAAGCTGAGAGACCCTAGCAATTATTTTTGCAAATGCCCAGAGTTCATTTAGGAAAGGTTCGGAATATTTACTTGGAAAGTGCTGTCAAGATTCTTCTCAAGGGACTCTTGGTCCCTCACGTGATCAGTAGACTCTGGATGTGTGACTCAGGTTAGCTTTTGACACTACTCGGTGTTCCCATTGCAATACTGATGTCAGCCTCCTGCTTTCTACCTCTTAATTTTCTTTCATCTTACAAATCAAGCAATATCCTGGTCAGTTTTCCATCTGCCTTTCCCCTAAAATAGCCACAAATCCATGTAGATTAAAGCACTCTAATTGCTACTGTGGCATTGATGCACGATATAATAATTACAGTTATTATGCTTCTCAAAATTAAGTCCTGTCACTGTCCCTGTCATTCTGGGATCACATCATTATGTTGATATTAGGCAGCCCAATTGCATGGCCACATCTATAAGGCTAACTTGCAGAAAAGAGGTAGCCATAGTGTTTTCAATAAACTAATGTACCTAGCACTAGAATGTTTTTATTGCCTTAGGGATGGAAATGTTCCTCTGTTCCTTCCAAGGGAACACAATGATGAATTTTTAGGTAAATCCATTCCAATATTACTACTTTCCTGATCAGGTCCCTTTTCCTCAGTATAATGTCAAGATGTCTGGTAATTTTAGTTCACAGACTCTAAGCCACTGTCATGTTTAAGTGTCAAGTGATCCAGATGAGTCAGGCAGGACCCTTGAGTTCCTGCCATAAGCATCCAAGAACCCTGAAAAATTCAGGGAGCTAAGTGCATGTATGAAGGCACAAGAGCTAGGTTTGGCATGGCTACTAGAACAAAAAGGAAGAGAATGTTCTTTCTCTCTCTCTCTCACACACACACACACATACACACAACAATATAAAAAAAGGAAATGAAATTGTGAGACAGATGTGTTGGGGGGGTGTCAAAAGAGTTGGAAAAGGAAAGAGAAATGTAAATGATCAAATACATGGTATGTAGCAGAGGAAATTAATATAAAATATAAAATTAGGGGCTAGAGAGAGAGTTTGGTGGTTTAAACCACTTACTGCTCTTTGGATTCTAGTTTGGTTCCCAGCACCTACCTGGGAGCTTATAACCATGGTAACTCCAGTTCCAAGGGATCTGACAGGCCCTTCTAACCCATGAGGACAGCAGGCAGCCATCTGGTGCACATGCATACATGAAGGCAAAACACTCATAGACAGGAAATAAATTAAAAAGTAAGTTTTTGAAAAACAAAATATAGGACATCTCCAGGGACTGAAAGTGGTGACTATTCAACCGCCCTGCACTTCCCCTTGCCCCAAGCATAGGCCTCCCTGCTCAGTGGAGGCTGTAGTGATTGCCCCAAGCATGAACCTCTGTGATGGGTAACTGAGACAGCATGTGGGCTGGCGGCTGTACCAGCTGTACAGGCTTCCCAGGGCCTCCTAGCGAGCGACTGTACCAGCCTCCCAGGTCTGCAGCAGTGGGCAGCAGGGTATCCTATCAGACCACCATGACCTAAAACTGAACCCTAACAACAACAGAAATAACAAAAAGCCTACATACTCATGGAAACTAAACAACTCTCTACTCAACAACAGTTTGGTCAGGGAAGAAATGAAAAAAGAAATTAGAGACTTCCTAAAATTCAATGAAGGCACAACTTACCCAGACTTACAGGACACAATGAAAGCAGTGCTAAGAGGAAAGTTCATAGCACTAAGTACCTCCAGAAAAAAATTTTGAGACATCTCATACAAGCAACTTAATGGCACACCTAAAAGCCCTAGAAAAAAAAAAGTAGGCACACCCAAGAGGAGTAGATGCCTGGAAATAATCAAACTCAGCTGAAATCAATGAATTAGAAACAAAGAAAACAATTTGAAGAAACAATGAAGCCAAGAGCTGGTTCTTTGAGACCATCAACAAGATAGACAAACCCTTAGCCAAACTAACTAAAAGGGCAAGGAGAAACTATCCAAATCAGCAAAATCAGAAATGAAACGGGGAATATAACAACAGACACTGAGGAAATCCAATCATTAGGTCTTACTAAAAAGTCCTATATGCCACAAAATTTTAAAATCTAAATGAAATGGAGAATTTTCTCGATAGATTCCATTTACCAAAATTAAATCAAGATCAGATAAATAGATTGAATAGTCCTATATTCCCCAAGGAACTAGAAGCAGTCATCAAAAGTCTCTCCCCACCCCCCAAAAAAAAGCCCAGGGCCACATGATTTCAGTACAGAATTCTACCAGACCTTAAAAGAAGAGCTAACTCTAATTCTCTTCAAACTGTTCCACAAAATAGAAACAGAAGGAACAATACCTAACTCATTCTATGAAGCCACAGTCACCTCAATACCTAAACCACACAAAGACCCAACAAAAAAAAAGAGAACTTCAGACCTATCTCTTTTATGAACACTGATGCACAAATACTCAAAGTACTTGCAAACCGAATCCAAGAACACATCAAAGATATCATCCACCATGACCAAGTAGGCTTCATCCCAGACATCAGAGATGGTTCAGTATATGGAAATCTATCAATTTAATCCAATGTATAAACATACTGCAGGAGAAAAAACACATGATCATCTCCTTAGATGCTGAAAAGCATTTGACAAAATCCAACATCCATTCATGTTTAAAGTCTTGGAGAGATCAGGTATACAAGGAACATACCTAAACACAGTAAAGACAATCTACAGCAAGTCTATAGCCAACATCAAACTAACTGGAGAGAAACTTAAATCCCACTGAAATCAGGGACAAGGCAAGACTGCCCAATCTCTCTTTATCTCTTCAACATAGTACTTGAAGTCCTACCTAGAGCAATAAGACAATTAAAGGAGATCAAAGGGATACAAATCAGAAAGGAAGAAGTCAAAGTATCACTATTTGCAGATGATATGATAGTATATATGAGTGACCCCAAAAATTCAACCAGAGAACTCCTTCAGCTGATAAACACCTTCAGCAAAGTAGCTAGATACAAAATTAACTAAAAAAATTAAATTAAATTAAATTTAAAAAAATCAGTAGCCCTCCTGTATAGGAAAGACAAAAGGACTGATAAAGAAATTAATGAAACTACACCCTTCACAATAGTCACAATTAACATAAAGTACGTTGGTGTGACTCTAACCAACCAAGTGAAAGACCTGTTTGAAAAAAACCTCAAGTCTCTGAAGAAAGAAATTGAAGAAGATATCAGAAGATGAAAAGATCTCCCATGTTAATGGATCGGTAGGATTAACATAGTGAAAATGGCCATCCTGCCAAATACAATCTAAAGATTCAATGCAATTCCCATCAAAATACCAACTTAATTCTTTACAGACTTTGAAAGAACAATTCTCAACTTCATATGGAAAAACAAAAAACCCAGAATTGCTAAAACAATCTTGTACAACAGATCGTCAGGAGGTATCTCCATCCCTGATCTCTCTCAAGCTGTACTACAGAGCAATAGTAATGAAAACTGCATGGTACTGGCATAGATACAGAATGATGGATCAATGGAATCAAATATAAGACCCAGAAATAAGTCTACAAACCCATGGATACTTGATTTTTGACAAAGAAGCCAAAACAATACAATGGAAAAAAAGACAGCATCTTCAACAAATGGTGCTGGTCCAACTGGATATCCACATGTAGAAAAATGCAAATAGATCCATACTTATCACCCTGTACAAAACTATAGTCCAAGTGGATCAAAGACCTCATCATAAAACCAGACACACTAAACCTGTTAGAAGAAAAAGTGGGGAAGAGCCTTGAACTCATTGGCACAGGAGACAACTTTCTGAACAGAATTCCAACAGCACAGGCTCTAAGAGCAACAATAAATGGGACCTCATGAAACTGAAAAGCTTCTGTAAAGCAAAGGACAAGGAAATCATGAAATTTACAGGCAAATCTAGAAAAGATCAACCTGAGTGAGGTATCCCAGAAGCAGAAAGACTCACTTATAAATGGATATTAGACATATAATATAGGATAATCATACTAAAATCTGTACACCTAAAGAAGCTAATCAAGAAGGAGGACCCTAGGTAAGATGATCAATCCTCATGTAGAAAGGCAAATGGGATGGATATAAGAGGGAGAAAACAGGGAACAGGACAGGAACCTACCACAGAGGGCCTCTGAAAGACTCTATACAGCAGGGTATCAAAGCAGATGCTGAGGCTCATAACCAAACTTTGGGCAGAGTGCAGGGAATCTTATGAAAGAAGGGAGAGATAGAAAGACCTTGAAGGGACAGGAACTCCACAAGGAGAGCAACAGAACCAAAAAAATCTGGGCACAGGGATCTTTTCTGAGACTGGTACTCCAACCAAGGATCATGCATGGAGATAACCCATGCACAGATATAGCCAATGGCAGCTCAGTCTCCAAGTGGGTTGCCTAGTAATGGGAACTGGGACTGTCTCTGACATGAACTCAGTGCTGGCTCTTTAATCACCTCCCGCTGAGGGGGTAGCAGCCTTAGCAGGCCACAGAGGAAGACAATGCAGCCAGTCTTGATGAGACCTGATAGGCTAGGGTCAGATGGAAGGGGAGGAGGACTTCCCCTATCAGTGGACTTGGAGAGGAGCATGGGAGGAAACGAGGGAAGGAGGGTATGATTGGGAGGGAATGACGGAGGGGGCTATAGCTGGGATACAAAATGAATAAACTGTAATTAATATAAAAAATAAAAATTAAAAAATAGAAAATAAAAATATAGCAATATAAAGAATTTGCCAGATATGGTGGTGCACCCCTTTAATCCAGCATGTAGTAGGCAGAGGCAGGTGGATCGCTGAATTTGAGGTCAGCCTGATCTTCAGAGTGAGTTCCAGGACATCTCAGGCTACACAGAGAAATCCTATTTCTGACAAAGAAAAAGAATTTAAAAAATATGCAACTTCCATGAAGTCTTACATAACCTACAGTTTGCTTTTGACTCACTTTTAAAAAGATAGAAATGTAAGGAAGTTTTGGTTTCTTTCTGTGTTATGTAAATATGCTTTTGTTTTAATCCCAACTGTGGGATTTTAGTTGAGCTACAGTTTGTCCACACCTGTTAACTGTCTCAGGCGTGTCTTTTGCCAGCTTGTGGTGGCTTTCCACATGTGGGCATGGAAAGGGGTGTAGTCTAGGACTCAGGATATAAACAGGAAGTGTGGCCAGGTGTGTGCAGTATTGGCACATGGCCTGTAGCAGCTTGGGGATATGTGAGAGATGGACTGTGTAGAGAAACTTTTGGGGTGCAGCAGTGTGAAGGTGACTGCTGGTTGTGTCTGTGGGTGCCAGAGGTTGGTGTAGAGCCCTAATATAAGCCCTTGATCCTCAACAGCAGGGAGAAGTAAAGGGACCCTCTCTCCACACTAACCTTCTCTCTCCTTTGTAGGGTTGGAAGGTTGGAGGGAGGCTGGGGCCTAAATACCCCAGATAAAGTACTGTTATGAAAATGAGCACTACATAGAAATATTAAAATTATATTTTAGGGAGGTCAATAAGGATATAATGTTTTTCAGAAGAACAAGAAGAGGGAAGATGAAGAAGAAGAAGAAGGAGGAGGAGGAGGAGGAGGAGGAGGAGGAGGAGGAGGAGAGCAAGAAGAAGAAGAGGAAGAGAAGGAGAAGGAGGAGATTCGATCCCCAGAATCCAATTATGGAAGGATAATTCATATTCAATTATCTTGACTTCAGCAAGTCGACTCTAATCTGCACATGAGTGCTGTGGCATTCAAGAGTACACACATACAACACGCACACGTAAGGCATTCTTAAGTTGTGTCTTGCCTAGCAATGGTAACCCATTCCTTTAATCCTAGCACTTTGGAGGCAGAAGCAGACAGATCTCTCAGCTCAAGATCAGCCTAGTCTACATGGTTCCAGGACAACCAGGGCTACACACAGAAATGCTGTCTCGGTGGAGGGGGTGGGGAAGAACTGAAAGATTGTGTCTTTACTAGGGGTGTAGCTCAATTGGTAGAGTGTGTGCCTAACCTGTAGGAAATCTGGAATTCAATTCCCAGCACTCCATAAAACCAAGAGTGGTGATACATGCCTGAAATCCCAGCATGGCGTGTACAAGCAGGAGGATCAGAAGTTCCAGGCTCTCTTCTCTCTTCAGCTTCACAGTAAGTTCAAAGTCAGCCTGGGATACGTGAGACCCTATCTCAAAATAAATAAATAAATAAATAATAAAATCTTGCTCTAATTTGCCCCTCCCTCAATCTTATAATTTCAGAAAGGTGAATAAAAATAGTTTTTGGAGCATGTGAGTTCCAGACTAGCTGGGGCTATAGACTGAGACTGTTTTTTTGTTGTTTGTTTGTTTGTTTTAAGGCAATAGCATAGAACTGGGTGCTGTGGGTCTAAGGTTCACAGCAGAGAGCCCTTTCTTGATTCTTCACAGTGAGATTCTTTCTATACTTGCCGTTTTAGAAATATGCCCTGACACAGAAGTTTGTCCCAAGCTCTGAACTCTTACCCCACCTTCTCCTAGGACAAACTGCTTGAGGCTGAACACTTCCCCAGATCCTGCTTATTCTATCTAGTAAAAGAACAGTGAAACTACAGCATCTTGTGACTCAGGGCTTTCCTCTATTGTGAAACCGTTGCTAATTTAAAGTCCCTCTGTGCTGAACACATGTGTACACACACGTGTACATGCATACATTTTATACATACATGAGTATGTTTGTGCAAGAGACAGGTACATGTCGAAGACTGTACACCCATACACAAAAACATATGCCTGCACAAACACTAGCTTTCCAAAGCCACTAATCTTTCATCAGTCAGTGCCAACTGTATAACCCATAGACTTTAAACTGAGCTCTCCAAGCTGAATTTGGTATTGGGTGTCATCCCAGCACAATTAACTTGAGGCCAGTAGGGACTACATGAAATTCTCAAATAAGGAAAAAAACAGAAACAAAAACAACAAAACCCTTTAAACAGATCAAAGTTTTACACCCGGCTTTGTTCCGAATTGAGAGAGCAGAGAAATCTTCCTTTATGGTATCTCTGTAGAGATCAGCCCTACAAACAGAGATGGGATTTATGCTTTCATTTATACCATTAATAAGTAGAAAATAAACCATATTTTTTTCTAAGGATTTCTATATAATGTGATTGTAAGCATACATAAAATATGACATAAACAACAGCAAACCAATGTTCAACCCATTAATATGTACAATCCCTCCCCTGCCATGGTCAACTCTCCAGGTTATAGTAACCTAACCATCAAACAGAACATCCCCTTACTCTCTTCCATCATTATCACCTTTTTCTCCATTCCTCAAAATACAGGCATCTCCATCAAGCCAAAAGACTGGTTCTCTTCTCAGAGCCTTTGTTCTTCCCTTCCCACTCTTGGACAGTTATTTTCCACTATCAGACTTCTCCATTTTAGGTCATTTGGGATAGATTTCAAATGCAGCACAACGCAAATAGAACTCAAGGCCTTCCCCCAGCTCGCTTCATGTTCTAGTTAAGAACACCCTTTATCCAACCCATCCATTTAGGCGTCCCCGAGAATTATTGTCAACATTCCATTGTCTTCATTCTTCACATTCACAAATTCTACAAGCTTCAAGAGCTCAGTTTTTCTAGAACACTCAAGAACATATTCTTTTGTCTCTAATTTTTCCAAAATGGACAACAGTTGCCTCTTGGCTAAATTTCAGCCTCTCCCACCTTCCCACAGCTTGCTTTTTCTCTAAGGCCTTCCACTGTCATTCTAAATACTTAATCAATGCACCCTTTAAAAAGCCCAGGTTTCCCCGGGAGGCCTACAAAAGCGGGCTTTGAATGCTAATGTCCTCACAGTGCCCTTCTTTATTTAGTCAACCAGATGTGCAGTGTCTTCTGATGTGTGAAAACGCATACTCCCGTCTTTGCTTAAGCACCCTAGCTTTGAATATTCCCAGCTTATCTAAACTCTCTTGATAACAAAAGCTCTAGAATACCTTATTGTGTACTATTAAGGGCTTAGCAGGAAGCTAACATCCAGTAGGTGTTTATATGCACTATTTTTTTTTTCCGTGGAGGAAATCAAGGTCACAGTTTAAGCAAAAAAACATTACAATTGTCGTGAATCTCAAGCCAGGAGCCGAACACGCAATGCTCGCTTCGGATTGCAGCACACCATTGAACTCAGCCACGCATTGCATCACCTATTCTTTAACAGCTAGCATAATCTCCTAACACCAAACAGCTGATCCCTTCTTGGGTCTTACGCTCTAAACGTTTTGATTTGGAAGCAGGCGAGGTGACTTAAGAGGTTCTAGGCGAATATTTTCCAGCAAGCTGACAGAAACACGAAATATGAGTGTACAACCCACTCTTCCTGTCTTTCCCGTTAGGCCATCTGGACTACTGAATTTGGTTGGTCAAGTCCCGCTTCCTATCT
Source organism: Meriones unguiculatus (assembly GCF_030254825.1). Classification (NCBI taxonomy): domain Eukaryota; kingdom Metazoa; phylum Chordata; class Mammalia; order Rodentia; family Muridae; genus Meriones; species Meriones unguiculatus. Next base: position 46,341,576 of record NC_083349.1, read on the forward strand.
TCACAGGACTGAACGTCCACGTTACCGGTATTGGTGAATACCGTTTGTGTTTGGTTTGCCTTCTCTCCTAGATTTTCAATTTTAGATGGGCCCCCTGCGTCGGGGGTAGCTGGGTGGCGTATCCCTCCTGGGATCCTCGGATTTCTTGTTGTTGTTCGGAGGTGTATAGTTCTGCAAACCCAGCATCCCCGAGTACGAAAGCGCCCTTAGCGCACAAGGCCGCCTCGGTCACGTCCAGTTCCCTCTCCCCGGGCGGGAAGCGCGGGTGGGAGCGGCCCTGAGCGGAGCGAGCGGCCTAGGCCTCATCCCCCCGGACCTCCCGGAAGCGGCTTTCCGAGGGAAGGCCGCGCGGGAAGCGTGTCCACGAGGCCTACGCTCCCCGGGAAAGGGCGTCCCGGTGCCAAGCCCCATCTCTCGGTCACGCAAGCGCGCAGGAGGGGTAGTTAGTGTGTTTTTGACACCTTAGAGCTTAGGCCCTCCAGCGTGGGCACGAGTCTCCACGCCCAAGAAGACAGAGGGCCAGCTAGGCCGCCCCGCTCTGCCTCCTCCCGAGTAACGGCCCCGAAAGCCCCGCCCCTCCTAATACCGAGGCCCCGGGGCTGTGCGTGAGGCGGAGCCTCGCGTGGATCTCGCGAGATCCGGGTTGGCGCCGTGACCTCCATGTGGGAGCCACAGCTCTATAAGTAAACAGTCCGCGCGGCCCGCGAGGGACATGGCTCCTTCCCATTCGTGAGGCGGCGGCCGCGCCAGCGCCTCGGGCGGGTTCCGGTCTCCTTCCACCCGGGAGGGGCGGGCGTCGCGCGGGCTGGCGCGTCAGTCGTCGCCCGCACCCGCGCGCGCCGAGCAGCGGCGGCGGAGCCGAGCCTCCCGGGGAGGCGGCGGCGGCGGCGGCGGCGGCGGCGACCGGGCGGGGCGCGGCGGCCCGAGCGCAGGGACAGACAAAGGGGGCCGGTCCCCTGTCCCCGCGCCGCGATGTGGATCCAGGTCCGCACCATCGACGGCGCCCAGACGCGCACCATCGAGGACGTTTCTCGCAAAGCCACCATCGAGGAGCTGCGCGAGCGGGTGTGGGCGCTGTTCGACGTGCGGCCCGAGTGCCAGCGCCTGTTCTACCGGGGCAAGCAGGTGAGCCCGGGCGCCGGCAGCCGGAGCCCCGCGGCGGCCAGGCCGGGTTGCTTGCTCCCCGCTGCGCTCGGGATGGGGCGCCGGCGGGGCGCGGGATGCGGGGCCGGGGCCTGCGGTTTGGGGGAGCCCCCCCCCCGACCACAGGTGCGCCCAGCGGGTCGCAAGGCCGGGCTGCAAGGGCCCGGGAGACCTGGCTTCTCTGTGTGGTGGGGCAGCGGCCGCAGACACAGCCCGTGAGGGCCCTGGGTGCCTCTCTTCCCGCGCTTCGGGGGAAATCGGAGCCAGCAAGGGCAGCAGGCTCCGGCAGCCATGCCGGGGCGCGGGAGGGACGGGCGGCCTTTATTGGCAATGCTGACTCGACGCCTGAGGACATGCCTCGCTTCCCTGCCCCGGGGCCCCGAGCTAAGATATGGAAATTGAGGCACCTTATGCTCCCTCAACGGAAGGATTTGAGCACGCTGAGTATCCGAAGGGTGGCCCTTCCTGTTGTCAGTCTCAGAATGGCAATTTGTTCTGTACGAGATTAGAGACCTTGGTTTAAGGACCGAGGTTTGTAAAGTGAAGTCGGGTTTTAAGTCTGTTGAGTATAGGGACATTATTCCCCGTAGACATTAATTACTTCTCATCTTTGAGTTCAGGCATTTAACTCAGCCCTTCAGCATACTCAGCAGTAACTCAAAAGGCAGAAAGTAGTTTCTGGACCACAAGGGTGCTTGTGGGCATCTTGGTTTAAGTATGGCTCTGCCTGCGCAGGCTAGATGTTTCCTGTCCGGTAAGTCTCAGAGTCTATGATTAGACACCCAGACCCATCTTGCCTTTGTCTTTGTGTTGTCTTTAGTCCACTAAAAAGTTGGCATCCTGCAGAAGATAGACCACAATTTGGCTCCATTCCTGAGGTTTGAATTAAATGCAGTTCTCTCTGATTCGGTGGAAGTAGCCTATAAGCCACAAAGGGTTTGGAAGGAATATTTTTGTTCCCTTTACAGATTTACAACTTCTAAGACTGGCCAAAAATTTCAAAGTAACAGATTATACAGTTGGAAAGAAAAAGCCAGGGTTTTGTTAAAAAGTGTTTGTTTGGAGGTCCTTTCCCTTAGAAAAACTATATAGCACTTTCTGCTTCTCTTACTGCCAGTTTTACAGTTTTCTGTTGATTCTTTAGTGTTGGACTAGTAAGTTCACTTTATTGGAAGGTTTGATTTTTAAACAGTCATATCTGTATTAAATATTGTGTAGCATTGTATTATTGTGCCTCAAGTGGCTGATAACTTTTCCTTTTGGTTATCAGTGAAAGCTGTGTAAGTCATAATAATATTCTACATTTATTCCTAGAATACCTGGGTGAGTTCACAGCAGATGCAAATGAGGGATAAGAATGTATTAGTGGGCAACAGCCCAGAAGTGGAGTGTTGAAATAATGCGAAAGTGAGCTCATTTGATGTCTTAACGTAAAAGTAGACATTGTCTTAAATTCAGGACTGAAAAAATAAACTTACCCTAATAATCGAAAATGGTTCCTGGTTGAGGGCAGATAACCCTTGTGTCCCAGAGCGCCGCCCCCACCCCCACCCCAGGACTGTTATTTTCCTTTCCCCTTTCCAATAATGAATCAGTAAGGATGAAAAATAGAATTTAGGTGCCAGCCATTGACTTGGACACGAAAAAAAGAAATCATTGCTCCTGACTATTTGCTTTTTTATGAATGACAACTAGCCAGGCAGTAGTTGATATTTTTCCAGTTAATGGAGATAGCAAAATGTGTCTGTAGGTAATTGAGTTGGTATCACAGAGCTAGCCATTTTCTGTAAAATGAGTTTATGTTTAATAGAAAAGTGTGCTTTCTCATATGCTTTACTGTCATATAATGTTATCAGTAAAAATGTTACAAGTAAAACAGATTTACATAAGGTGGGTAGTGTATTCCCAGCTACTCTAAAGGCTGACATAGGAGGATTTCTGGAGCCCAAGATTTTAAGAGGCCTGGGTAACACAATGAAACTCTGATTTGAAAAAAAAACAAAACAAAACACAAAAACCCCAATTATCATGTACCCAATTTTACTGTGTCCCAACTTATTTCTGCTGCTTTTAATCTTTGGAGTAAAGTTGAATTTAACCAGATTTCACAGATTTTTTTGTTTGTTGTTTTGCTTTGTTTTGTTTTGAGACAGGGCTTCTCTGTATCCCTGGCTCACCTGGAACTCAGAGATCCCAGAGAGTTGCCTGCCTCTGCCTCCTGAGTGCTGGGATCCACCACTGCCTGGCTTTACAGGAGATTTTTATGAACACTGGCTTTAAAATGAACTCTGAGTGGTTAGCTTTCTACTAGTTTCTTTCTATTCAAGCATGATTCCTGCATTCTCAGGATCAACAGCATTAGCTTTGCATGGGTGCCTGGCGCTGGTCTGCTGAAGCAGAGTTTGGTTTTACAAGGTTTCCACATGCTCTGTTTACAAGTGAAGTTTGAAAAGCAGTGCAAGGAACTCCACTTTTTTCTTTTATTGTGAATGGTTGCTTTGCATGCACGATGTCTTTGCACCATGTGCATGTGTGCTTGCTGCGCAGACTGGATGGAAGAGGACAGTAGGGCATCCGATCTGGAACTGGAGTTGTCAGTAGTTGTGAGCTACTATGTGGGTGCTGGCAATCAACCCTGGTCCTTTGGAATTGCAGCCAGTGCTCTTAACCACTGAGCCATCTCTTCAGCCACACTTGATCTTTTTTATAGAATTGCAAGCATTGTTGGATCTTATAGATACACACCACACATTGGGCTTTGTTCTTGAAATCTTAGGCTCTAAAACTCTTGCAACTTTTGTGTGTGTGTGTGTGTTTATTTATTTTATTTCTTTATTTTTATATTTTACAATGTATTTATTTTATAGCCCGATTGTAGCCCCCTCCTTCATTTCCCGAGCCCATCTGCCCTCCCTCTTCCCTCTGTCCCCTTCCCCTAGTCCACTGAAAGGGGGAATCCTTCTCCCCTGCCATCTGACCCTAGCTTATCAAGCTTCGTCAGGACTGCCTCTGTAGCCTGGCAAGGCTGAATCGCCTGGGGGAAGTGATCAAAGAGCAGGCAACCTGGTTAACCGAATTCCATTTCCCCTGCCTTCTCTTGTCATCAATATTGGGATAGCTTTAAATAGATTGTAGATGAGGAATATGAACCATACTGGAAGAAAAACTAAACAATTGACACCTGCCTCCATATTCTTTGTTTCCACATGGATTAAAAAAGTGAAAGTATTTATTTAAAAGATGTGTATACGTATTTATCATATAACTACCAGCCACAGTGCCCTCTATTTGTACCTCTTAGTTCTGTGGAAATGACTTCCCCTGTTGTTTTTTTGGCCACTACCACTTCATTTGTTTCCCCTTGGTTTTCTTTGCCATTGTTGTTGCAGCTCTTTTTCATTTCCTGGAATTTCTTTCTTAATTAAGTAAAAATTCAGTAGTATATTCTGGCAAAGTCCTAACCATTTCTTTTTCTTCAGAATGGAAAAATCTTACGACTTAAATTGCTAATATGGCAATTCTCAACTATTTATTTTTATGAGACATTGGTAGTCTATAGTTAATATACTGTAGACCTACAGGTATTTGTAATTTTTAGATCAAGGCTTTTAAAACTTTTTTTTTTACTTCTTCTGGCCCAAGAAATATACATACATGTATACATACATACAGTATAAATAAGTATAGAAAATAAGTATGTCAGGCAGATTTGGTATTCATATAAACATACCATTTGTTAAATACAAGCAAATTTGCAAGAGCGTGTTAGGTATTGTGTTCACTTGCAGTTGTGTGTTTATGACATGCACAGTGCAAAATGCATGTTGTGTTTTTGGAATCAAGGCTGCCATGGAGTCACTGCTGTGTAGCATGGGCTCCTGCCAGAGATACCTTGGGTGCATTACTTTTTTATTTTGAATTTGCTTACTAAATATGGTGTGTGTGTTGTTGAGGATTGAATCCAGGACTGCCTGCAAGCTACTTTGAGCTCTCAGGTTAAATATGTTAACTAAGTTATGAGATGGTACCTAATTTAATTCCTTAATTCCTTTACTGGAAAGCTTGTGAAATTTAACAAATGTGAATTTCCACCTGTAACCTGTGGAATTGTGCTAGTTATGGTCTTGAGTCTACCACCTAAATAAATCTCACATTAGTGAGTTTATAATTAATTAAAGGACAGATGCTTTTCTTTGCCCTTTCTGTGGTTGAAGTCCTAAATATGTTATTATATTACACAGTTTTGAATGGTGATGGGTATAACATATAAGAATGGTGAATGTAGTGCTTAAACTGAAATATCTGAAGGAATAGTAGTTCCAGTATTTAAGGAGTTGAATTTTCTTGTTATTGTATCCGTGAAATAGTCAACTGTTACCATACTTTATGAAGAAACAAAATAGACTAGTACTGCTGTAACAGAGTACCAAAATGGTATGGCTTCGAGCCACAGAAATTTGTCTCAATTGTAGAGGTTAGAATTCAAGGTGTTATTGGTAGGATCATGTTCTCTGATAGCTAGTTCTAGGGGAACTGTCTTTAGGACCTGTTTGTGGGAAATAGTGCTTATTAGCTTCAAGTTGCTATCACTCCTGTTACAGGACTTTCTCTTCTGTGTCTCTTCCTGACGTCCTCCTGCCTTTTCTGTCTCTGCCCACATTTGTGTTTATCAGGATACCAATCAGACTGGATTAAAGGTTCATCTAATTGCCTCAATTTAAATTTGTTACCTGTTTAAAGACCCTATCTCCAAACTGGATCACATTCTGAGATATTAGAGATTAGGACTTCAGAGTGAAAGTGTTTAGAAGACCAAGTTAATCCATAACAATAGGCTTTAAGCTTCTTTAGCCACTTGTAGTCTTGGATTACATCTAAAGACCCTATTTCTAAATAAAATTAGGTCCCAAGGCACTGCACTCCCTTGGTGTTGCAAATAGAATTCCTGGATCTGATACATATCAGGTAGGGACTCTACTACTGAGCCACATGCTCAGCCCTCTGATGGTAGTATGGAATAGAGCTTGTAGTATTTGCTTATGTCTTTTGGAAGGTGAAGTAGTGGTGGTGGTGAGCACAGATTAGTGGATAACCTTCTGAAAATATGGGTGAGTTGCGGGATAATTGATGTGCTGCATATCCTAGATGACTTTGACAAAACTTGCTAGTATTTTCAGATGGATAGAATTAGAGAACCTTAGAGAAGGTTAGAATATAGCATAATTGGAATATATTTGATTAGTTTTTCAAAATCTTGCTTTATTTAAAAAGAATTATTAATAGTGCTTCAAAAAGATGAAGTGCTTGATAACCATTATTACATACAGGCTGTAAAAATAAACACTCCTTGTTTTCAAAATTCATGTGTTCACACTTGGAGTGGATTTAGGCACTGTTGATTAAAATTTGTTGAGAGAACCTGGGTGTCTTATACTTGTAGTCCCAGTACTTGGAAGACAGAGACAGTATCATGAGTTTGAGGTTAGCCTGGGCTGTATAGAAAGACTCTCAAAAAATCTAGGAAACAAAGTAGATGCGAAGTTAAAGGTAGTTTTAGAGAACTTTGGTGGAGGAGAGATGGCAACAGTTTTGAAAAAATGATTTTTATTTTAATAGCAAGTAGTGCTTCCTGTAGTTAATTTGGAGTGGTTTTTAAGAATTTATTAGGGTTCAGAGAGATGCTGATATTAAAAGCCATAAGCATTTCAAGATGTAATGTTGTCAGTTTTAATAGTTTATCTAAGATGTTTGGACAAACTAAATATTTTAAAATACAAGTTTTGAGATATGCATTTCACTGTAGTTTCTATTCTTTTTCTAGTTGGAGAATGGATATACTTTATTTGATTACGACGTTGGACTGAATGATATAATTCAGCTGCTAGTTCGTCCAGACTCTAGTCTTCCTAGCACATCTAAGCAGAATGATGTTCAGACTAAACCCTGTCCTAATAATCCGCCTAAAGTAAAGAAAACAGCAAGAGGGGCATCTTCCAGTCAGCCATCTACATCAGCTCACACTTGTCTTATTGATCCTGGCTTTGGACTATATAAGGTATGTTATCTTCAGACTTGTTAGTTATGAGAATACAAATGTCTGTTCTCTTTGGGATGCTGTGAGTAAGCATTGATTTCCATTAAGTAAAGATTGAGGCTGTTCATATTTTCTCAGAAGTAGTCTGAAAATTTACCATAAGGCTGGGGATGCAGTTTAGCTGGTGCGTGCTTTTCTTACAAATACTCTGGGTTTGAGCTTTAATGCTACCAGGAAAAAATTGTGGTAGAAATTTGTAAACTGTACATCTACAGTTCAGAGAATAATAAGACAAACATACTTGTATAATTCCACTCAGGTGAAGAAGTAGAATGATGCTAACACTTTCTAAAAGGTTATTGCTTGCCTCCACTGCCCCCCAAGGAAATTACTTACAGTGACTTTGTAATGCAAGTTTTCTTTTTTTTTTCACTATTTTTGTCTATTTATGTAAACAATATGTTGTTTTATGTATAGCTAGGTCTGTTTATAATGAAGTTCTGCTTTTCCTCAATTTGATGTTTCTGATATAGTTGTATTTTATTCCTTTGCATTATTACATTCTACTTATTGACATGCTACCATATGTCCAGTGTGTATTTATTAGATGCCTGGACAGTGTTCCAGTTTCAGTTTTCAACCGTGCTGTTAGCCCATATATACCCTGGTACACATGTTCTAGAACCTTGGTGATTTCTATTTTAAAAAAGAGGCACTGATTGCCAAGTCAAAGTATGCTGTCAAGATTTTTATGTTTTTTCATTGGTTTATTTGTCTGTCCCTGTGCCCATGCTATTCTAAGAACTGTAGCTTTACAGAACATGTAACTCTTCTTCAAGGGTTTTGGGGGTGAGGGTGGAGATTGTTGTTGGCTTTTTTTTTTTTTTTTTGGCTTTATGGCTTTCTATATACTTGCAATAGAAATTCTTAGAATTTGCTTGTATAAAACTGTAAATGATCTATGATCTACTGAGATTTTAGTGGGAATTACCTCTGTAGGTTAGTTTACAGAATTAACATGTTTATGGGTTTTTAAATTCATGGACACAGAGCCATTAATTTATATCTTTGACCAAACCTTTTAATGAATATTGGACTTATTTCTGATAACGTTATGATTTTGAAGCTATTTAAATGATCATTTATTTACTGATACATAGAAATTCATTTTGGTTATTTATTGGCATTTGTAGCTAGAGTTTATAAAATTCTTAATAAATTTAAGGACAGTTTTGTTTCACCTTCTCTGGTCTTTATAACTCATTTTCTTTTGGGATAAATAAGTACTTAGATTTTACATTTTCAAGATTAAAATTTGGTTGGTGAAATAAATTAAGAAAATGCAAGTAGAAATAATTTAGAAATTGTGGAAAAAATGCAAACATTCATAAGTACAGAAGTAATGAAGAAAATTAGTAAAGAACTTTACTTCCAAGAAGTACGAGGCTTGTGTACTGGGGCAACTGCACTGGTGAACTGTTTCAAACATTTAAGGAATAGATAATTCTGATGTTACATAAATTGACCCAGAGCTTAAGCAAAACACAATTACTAAAACATGACCAGAAGCAATTTGCTATGCTAACTATTTAAAATAGTGGTTACATTTTTCAAGTAGAGTATCATTATGTATTAAATAATATCTTGACAAAATTTGGTTTGTCAGAAAGTGGAGATTGTTATTAGGAAATATTTTAGCATAAACTCAGTAGTGTAATAAACTAAAGAAAATTTACACAATATAAAATATTTTCTGCATCTAAATACAAATTTGAGTCCATTCATGGTTTTGAGTATATAAGATAGATGAATATGTTAAATTCCACTCATGCTCAGTGATGGAAAAAAGCTAGAAACAGCCAGTCAGAAGGCCAGTAATGGGTTGGTATGGGAGTGTACAGCTGTAATCCCAGCACTTGGGAGATGATACAGGAAATTCAAAGTCTTTCTGATCTACATGAGACTAGCTTATGGGGAATAAAGGACAGGAAGAAAAGCTAACCAGTGCTGCTGCTACTTGACATCTCTCTGGAAGTGCTAAATAACAGTGAAGCAGGAAAACCGTCACTACAAGATCAAACAAAGTTAGTCTTCATTAGGAAAGCTGGAGAAAAGGAATGTTTTAAAACATGATCTAATAATAAGGTAGTCATTTCCAAAGCTAATATCTGAAATACTAGTAGATTTCTTATTAGTAGGGGAAAATAGTGCTGTATATTGTCTTCTCTCTCTTCTATCCTCCTGTCTTCCCTGTGTTCTTTGCAACAAGTACTTCTTTTAGAGCACACAATATGAATTTGCTGTTCTACGTGCTTCGGTTACAGTAGCAAAAAACTGAGTTGTTTAGTTTATGGAGATTAAAAAAAACCTGCTTCTGTTTTATTTAAAGCATCAAAAGCCAGCTTGCCATTTTGTCTACACTACCCTTTTCATTTCATCTCCTGTAGACATCTATCTTAATTTGTTTCCTTTGCTAATAATATAGTAATGCAGAGCAGGTAAGGTGTATAGAGGCTTATTTTGGCTTATTGGTTGTGGTAAAAGGTTAATGGTGATTCCTTTTTAGCTGGTGGTCCCATGCAACACAGAAAAGAGACTGTGTATGTGTTCTTTCTTGCTCTTATAAAGTAAGCATCCACATTTATTTATGAGAGATGGGTCTTGCTATGGTCCCCAAATTGTCTGGAACTCCTGGGCTCAATTAATCCTTTTGGTTTAGCTTGAGTAGTTTAGACTACAGACATGCTGTGCTTGATTGAATTTCTGTGTTCTTCATATTTCACGTTGAATGAGGACTGAACTCTAATACCAGCTTTGGAGGGGCAAACCATACTCAAATACAGCAGTATGATACTCTAAATTTTTTCATGTTACTTTTAAAGTGTGCTTAGAACATGTATTAGTTACTTCTTAATTCTATGACCCAATGCCTAAAAAAAACTTGTTTAAAAGAGGAAGGATGTATTTTAGCTTATAGTTTCAGGCAGTTCAATTCATGGTTGCTTGGCTCTATACACCTTGACAGAGTATCAGGGCTGTGGGAAATTGTGGAAAAGGAGTTTTTTCACTTATGATAGACTGGGACCAAAGTAAGGTGGGATATGTGGACCTGATACACACAGACACACACACACACACACATACACACACACACACACACACCTGAAAAGGCACACACTCCAAGTGACTTCTTGATTTTAATTCTGCTCCAACCCCTAAAGTTTTGGAACCCCCCCAAAGAGTACTTTAAACCAAGAGCTCAAGACACAAATGTGATTGAAACATCTCATATTTAAAGGCTCATGGCCATTTAGTAATTAAAATGATTTAACTTTTCTCCATTATCTTAAGAGTTCTTTTTTTATGTTACACATATTATTATTATTGTTGTTATTGTTATTATTATTATTATTTACAATGTATTCACTTTGTATCTGGTTGTAGCCACCTCCCTCATCGACTCCAGGCCCACACTCCCTCCTTTCCCCCCCATACTTCTCCCTGAGTTCACTGATAGGGGAAGTCCTTTTCCCCTACTAGCTGTCCCTAGCCTATGAAGTCTCATCAGGACTGCCTGGATCCTTTTTCTCTGTGGCAACCCAGCCAGGGGGAAGTGATGAAAGAGCAGGCAACTAAGTTCATGTCAGAGATTGTCCCTTCTCCCCTTACTAGGGAACACAAGTGGAGACTGAGCTGCCTATGGGCTAGTCGTAAATTCAAGTCTCCTGTGATACTCAAAGCAAGATCTTTACTATGAGTCCCTTGCAGGTAAAAAAGCAAGTTGCATGCCTAGTGCTGGGTAATCATTATCACTCCAGTGGGAGAAATAGAATACAAAGAAAGGGTTAGACTAAAGCAAGACCAAGATCCAGGGGTGCAGATACTGAATACCGCAGCTCCATTTCTAGTGTGATGTCAGCATGTGCGCTGCAGTGGGCTTGGGCAGCTCTTTGACCTTGACATTTGTAGCTCATATGGTTTCTCCAAACACTTTTGACATTCATGGTATCCTCAGTACCCTGGAATCCTCAGTGAAGCTCAGGTCTCACCCTTGCAGCTTTGTGTTGTTCTCTAGGGCTGCCTGCACAGTTACGCTTCTGCCATGCACTAGCTGATCTCCCAGGCCTTCTTTTGAACTCTTGCTAGAAGCCTTTACCACTTTTGCATTTTGTATCTCTGAAAAATCAGCACCACATGGACAATGTCAGTGTCAAGGTCAGCCACCAGCCTGAGCAGTTGCTAAGTCCCCTTTGTCCCTGGCTGCAGTGGCTTCCAAGGACCTGGGTTGATGTATGTAGGGAAAATCTTCTCTAGGTGGTACAGGCAGGTTACATACCCTGGAAGTAATCTTTTTCTCAAAGGAAGATCTTTCAAAGAGATTAAAACTATGATATCTACCTAATCTCCAGTGGGTAAAGCATGGCCCATTCCTGAGCCACTTTTAAACATCTTGTCTATTGTCAAAGCATTTGGCTTTTTTTTTTTTTTAACTGACACTGATCTAGCTGTTCAGAAACAAGTGTTCCTTAGCTCTAACTTTAAGTAGGCTTTTTGACCAAACTGATGGTTTCTCAAGTGTTTTTTGCTCTAATCAGTCACTCTTAAATTTTGGCCTTCCACAGGGCCTAGAGAGACGGTTCAGTGGTTGAGAGCACTTGCTGCTCTTTCAGAGGAACCAGAATCTGTTCTCAGTACCCATTTGATAGCTTATAGTTTCTGCAATTCTAGTTGCAGGGAATTCTGCTCTTTCTTCTGGCCTCCAAGAATCCAAGGCATGCATACTGTGTACTTGATGCAGGCAAAACAACCCATACACATAAAAGAAAAATAAATAGATCAGCTTCCCACAAGTCTTAGGTCATGGACATGTGTGTGAAAGGTGGGGAGTCTAGTCTGCCTAGTCAGCATCCCTTTTGGTCTTCTGAGCTTATTCTAGAATTGCCCATTAAGTTGAGCTTATAGCATCCTGAGGCTTAGTGTCTCCAAACTTTTCCAAATCTCTCTCATAAACCAGATTCAGAGGCTTATAGTCTAGTCATATCAGTGACCACAATTACTGTGTGAGATAAACAAGATGTATACTCTAATGAATTTGAGAGATTAATGGAAGTAGAAAATTTTAGTATACCATTCTGCAGAAAGAGATACCAGCATAGAGAAAAGCTATTTCAAAACCGGATGACATGCTAATTTAGCACTAGACAGTGTTTTTTTTTTTTTTTTTCCCTTTCTCTAAAGTTATATATTGCTAGAAATTCCTACTCCCCTTTTTCCGTAGGTTGGTTCACTAGGGAGTTAGAATCTTTGCATTCCTCTAACATAGCCCCCTTTCCAAATTTTCTGTCCTCTTGGATCGGGATGCAGAGTGTTACCTAGTGAATATCCTGGGGCTTGAGATTCTCTCCTTTTCTGATTGTGGGTTCACTCATGTAGCAGACTGCCTACAATTTTGAAACTCGTGGAGATCTAAGACAAGCAGACACCAGTTGCCAGCTAGGAAGTGAGGAGCCTACTGTCCCCTGCTTATCTCTAACTCTTTGATGGATTCTGATCATGCTTAATTCTGAAAATGAACCAGAATGATTTACTTCCTGTTTGGTACCATATTTTATTAGTTATTTTTCATTGCTATGACCAAAGTACCTTAGAGAACAACTTAATGAAAGATTTATTTGATTAACAGTTTCAGAGGGTTAAGTCTGTGTTTGCTTGAGCCCACCTGCTTGATCAGGCCATCATGGCCATAGGAACTCTTGGTGGAAGTGATCCTTGACCTCATGAGGGACAGGAACCAAAAAAGTAGGGTAATAATTGTGGAGCATGTATAAATAATATTCAGAGGTACACCGGAAGTGACCTGCTTCCCCAACTAGGTACCATCTTCTGAACTTTACAGAACCTCCCCAAGTAGAGCTATTAATGTGGGACTGACCAAAGCATTTAATAACTGGGTCTTTTGGGGTTATTTCATATTTAGACCATAAGAGTCAAGTGTCGTGGGACACAGCAGTTTCAAGTTTATAGTAAAATCACAAAGATTATTCAGACAGTTCACATGTACCATACACACAGTCTCCTGTTAATGTCTTATACTATGGCACATCTGTTATAAATGAACCACCATATTTTTTTTAGGTTTTACTTAATATCTTTTTTCCTACTCCAGGAAAGTAATATCTACTTTCCTACTCCCCCAGCCACTGTCATCCAAGATATGGCATCACATTTCCTGTGTTTGTTTGTTTTGAAATGTTCTGTCTCTGTAGCCCTTGCTGACCTGGTACTTGCTATGTAGACCAGGCTGGCCTGGGACTCATTCACCTGCCTCTGCCTCCCAAGTGCAGTGGTTAAAAGCTGTGTACCATCATGTCCCACTAGAAATTTGTTTTAATTGATTTGAAAGCTGTAAGGGCTGGTTAAACATTTTTCATAATATGTCTCTTTCAGGATTTATTTATTACTTTCTCATCAATGGACTAAATTTGATTTGAGACAGACTACAGAAATGTAACATGCTATTTTCATCATATCTCATTTAGGACTGGCACTATGAACATGCTAGTAAATATAACTTAGAATTTGCATTGGTAGGAGTTTAATTTTGCTAACACTGTTGGTGAACCTTAATCATCTGGCTGAGGTTCTGTTTCTCAGATTTTTCCACTGTTAATTTTTCTTTTCCATATTGTAATCTTTTAGAAGTCATTATGTATAGCCTGTGTAGAAGACAGAAGTTGTGTATTTATTCCATTTGAGGACAGAGTATAAAGAAAAAAATCATAAACATGGGAGATTTGTTTATAGTGATATGCACTGGTACTTAAAATTATTCCAGTTTGGGCCATTGGAAGCTTTTCTTCCTTCCTTCCTTTCTTCCTTCCTTCCTCTCTCTCTCTCTCTTCCTCCCTTCCTCCCTTTCTCCCTTCCTCTCTCTCTCTCTCTCTCTTTCTCTCTCTCTCTTGTCCATCTGTCTTCTTACTGTACTGTTATTGTGAGGTTTCTTTCTGTTTCTGGTATTGTAGATGTTTCAAAGTCACCTTGCATATTTCCTGCTCCAGTACTGTAATGAGCTATTTTCTAAGGGGCACTGGTTTCTCTTTTTCTTTCACCCTCCTCAGAATGTGTGTGTATGTTTTTGTGGGTTTGCCTGTAGATATGTGTATTTGTATACCGAAGCCAGAAGCCAATGTTGGGTACGTTTCTCATTTACTTTTCAGCCTTGTTTTTAAGACAGCCTCTCACTTAGCCTAGAGCCCAGTGATTGAGTGGGTTACTGGCTGCAAGCACACAAGACTTGCCTGTTGCTGTCCTGTCCCAGACACTGCAGTGCCAAATGCCTGCCACCATTCCCTGCTTTATATGGGTGCTGGGATCTGAACTCGGGTCTTCATGCTTCTGGGGCTGGCACTTTGCCCCTACCCCATACAGTCTGTGTTCTGGGAGTAGAGCGTGTGTGTGTTTGTGTGTGTGTTGGTGTCACTGAACTTGGAGCTCACTGATCTAGCCAGATTGGCTGGATCCAGGAATCCATTTGTCTCCATGCTACCTTCCCACGCTGCCCTGCCAGTGTTGGGGTTACAGGCATGTACCACTGTGCCTGGGTTTTTACATAGGTGTTAAGGGTCTGACCATAGATCCTCTTGCTTGTATAGCAAGTACTTTGCCAACTGGGCCAGTTTCTCTTCCCTGTAGGTGTAGTTGTTAAAGCCTTGAGCTGGGCAAGGACATTTTTAAAAAGACTATTTTATATATGTATATATTCACTCGTACTAACTTATGTATATACATGTATCTGAATATATGTCACTATTAATATCATGTATTAAATTTTCATTATCTTTTACCTTTTTATTTTTTAAATTTAATTTTATTTATATATTTATTACAATTTATTCACTTTGTATCGCCACTGCAGCAGCCCCCTCCCTTGTCTCCTCCTAGTCCCACCCACCCTCCTTTTTCTCCCCCATGCCCTTTTCCTAGTCCCCTGATAGTGGAGGGCCTCCTCCTCTTCTTTCTGACCCTAGCTTATCAAGTCTCATCAAGGCTGGCTGCATCATCTTCCTCTGTGGCCTGGCAAGGCTGCACTCCCCAGGGGGAGGTGATCAAAGAGTTGGCCACTGAGTTCATGTCAGAGACAGCCCCTGAACCCCTTACTAGTAAACCCACTTGGAAACTGAGCAGCCAATGGACTTCCTTTGAATAGGGGTTCTAGGTCCTCTCCATGCATGGTCCTTAGTTGGAGTACTAGTTTCTCCAGACCCCCTCTGGGCCCAGGTATTTGGCTCTGTTGTTTTCCTTGTGGAACTCCTGTCCCCTCTTTCTATTTCTTCCTTTTTCCATAAGGATTCTGGCACTCTGCCCAAAGTTTGGCTATGAGTTTCAATATATCCTTTGAAACCCTAGTGCGTAGAGTCTTTCAGAGGTCCTCTGTGTAAGGCTCCTGTCCTGTTCCATCTTTTACCTTTTTTATGAGTCTGGGTGGTTTCCATGGATGGATGGATGGATGGATGAATGTATGTATGTATGTATATGTGCCGTGTGGGTACAGTGTCCACAGAGGCCAGAAGAAGGCGTCAAAAAGCCTGGCACTGGAATTACCTACTCCAGTTGTATCCCATTGTGTGTGTATTAGGAACCAAATCTGTTTCCTCTGCAAGAACAGGAGTGCTTTTAGCTGCAGAGCCATCTCTTCTCTCTTCTTAACGTGTGTGTGTGTGTGTGTGTGTGTGGTTGGTGTGATAGAGACATGATAGGCTTTTTTGTTGTTGTTCATTTGTTTTTCTGTTGTGTTGAAACAGGTTATAGCTAAGGCTGGCCTTAAAATCCAGATCCTCCTGCTTCTCCTTCTGAATGCTGGTGTTACAGATGAGTGTCCTCACGCTTGGTCAGAAAGTGCTAATTTTGAAGGTAGTGAAGGAATGAATTTATTTTCATGTAAGAGAAAGTAATCAGTTATGTACTTAAAATTCTTTTGTTCTATTTCTTTTTTTCTAGACTATCCTAGAAGAGCTTCACAAAGCTAGTTGTTTTGGGGTTTTTTGTTTGTTTTTGTTTTTTGTTTTCTTTTTTTTTTTTTGGTAGGTTTCTCTTTAATTTCTATATTATGCCTGTCAACTAGTTTGTTTAGAAGTAGAGTCTACACTATTTATCTAGGTTGGCCTTGAACTTGTAATCCTTTTCCCTTAGCACACCCAAGTTCTGATGTTACAGGCTTGCAGTATAACCTTGTCTGGCTTTATTTAATACATCATATTTTATGTTAGTATATAATATAGATGCTGACTATCTTAACTTTGTTGCTATGTGGTATAGCCATTTGGGGCAAAAAGAGACTTCACTGTCAAAACTGGTTTCAAATTCTAATTATATTGTTCATTAGTTGTGTAAACTTGCAAGGCAGTTTACTCCATTTCTCCACTTAGGAACATAATGAATCTGACTCTTAACTGTAAAGTGGCTACTGTGTTATTAATATTCTACTTTTTAAAAATTGCATTTAATTAACTTTATTTGCTGCAGAAGCTAACATGGGTTTGTTTCATTTTTCAGTTTAAAGTGAAGTTACTAATGTTACAAATTTCTGAAATTTTGTCTAATGCTTTAGAAGTGCTTGTTTCTGAGTAGTTGATTCATTCCATGAATAGTCACGTGTTTAGTACACATTTGTTTATTTGTTTAGGGTTAGGGACAGAGAAGTAAACGGATATTTTCCCCTATCTCTTTAGAAGGTGTAAGTGTTAATTTTTTTAGGCAAGCCAAAAACACTTAAATGTTACTACTTTAGGATTGGCAGAGTACCTGAGTTTGGTTTGTAGCTCCCGCATGGTGGCTTACAATCATGGTTCTGGTGCCCTCTTCTGGTGTTTTTGAGAGCTCTGTGCACATGGTGTACGTAAAGAGAAACAGGCAGACCACTCATACACATAAAAATAAACTTGGTTTTTGAAAAAGCTTTTGTTTTTTTAGTTCTGAACTTTATATAAAATTCATTGTTTAAAAATTGGGAAGCATCTGGGCATGGTGGTCTACACTTTTAATCCCAGAGGCAGAGGAGGTGGAGCTCTGTAAATCCAAAGTCAGCCTGATCTACATAACAGTTTCTGGATAACAAGTGTTGCATAATGAGACCACGTCTCAATAAATAAACAATAAATAAATAAATAAATAAATAAACAATTCAGAATCTTCCCTTTATATTGAGTTTTGGGTGATCTTTGTCATTTTGTTTTGTAAATTTGTTTTTGTTTTTAAGGGGGAGAGAGTGACCGTGTTAGGAATATAACCCAAGACCTTGTGGATTTTTAGGACTTGATCTACCACAAACAGATCTTTGCTTTCCCCTTTCCTTTCCTTTTGACTAAAATATTGTTTGGACAACAAGAGCAGGTGAAATTTTCAAACTAATTTTAAGGCAGGCATGAAGCTTTTCATTACCTAGCATTGCTGTTATGTTGCTTTATTTGCTAACCTTGAGTAATATGTGATCAGCAGTTCAGCTTGCTGCATATTGCATTTTAGGAGCTAGTTATCAATCCTATTTGAAGAGCCTGGAGATGTTTGAGCAGGAACCAGGATTATCCATTCTTATTGTTTATTGTACATGTGTTGAATCACTGAAATTAGGTTATGAGATAAATTCATTTTACGAAACATGGTGGTCTTTTGATACTTAAATTGATTAACTTATTTTGGTTTATGATTAAGGAAACTTTCTGTGATTCAAGTATGTTTTTATCTTTTAAATAGTTGTCATCCAGTCCAAATGACGTGTGTAAAATGCTGAGCATTTAAATTTAGTTCAATATAGCAGTTAATTTTTTGTAAGTCATTTTATGTTCACTGGGAAATACAGGAAAAAGAGAAATGATCAGTAATCCATATAAAGGTGTTGATATTTTAGTATGTTCTGTCTCCACTTACCTGTAGTACAATTCAGTTATGAAATTTAAGAACATGAAAAAGAACAGTTTAATGAAATGCTATAAATATTTCTAAACACCCACCAAAGTATTAAACAGAATAGTGTACCCCATAATTCCCCATGTTTCTCTTCCTAATTATAGCTTCATAGTCTTAGAACGTTATATTTGCATTTGTATGTCTATGAAGTGAAATAACTTGCGTTCTTGGGAAGAACATTGATGTCTGTCAACTGCTGAGCCATTTCCTTAGTCTACATTCTTATCTTGAAACTATCACCCAAACATTTATAGTATTCTTTTCCGTGGTCTTTATGTGATTTTTAGCAAATTGCTAACAGATAATCTGTTTATGCAACCCCAATTTAGCTGTTCCTGAGTTTTACATAAATGGAAGCCTATTGGGTTTTTAAAATTCACCTTTACAATAAAATACAAAATAAAATAAGTCATGTTTAGAGTTGGGGAAGCCCATGGTCCCAGTTTCGCTCTGTTTTAGCTCTGTGTGCTATACAGGATGTGTGTATATGTGTATGTCCGTGGATCTGAGTGCAGGTGCCATGGCATAAGTGTGGAGGGAGAGGACAGCGCCAGGTGTTGGCCCTTCCCCTCTCTTGTCTGAGACAGGACAGTCTTCTCACTGTTGCTGTTTGCACTCCTGGCTGGCTGGCTCACAGGCTTCTGGGAGGTCTGTGGTCTCTGTTTCCATCTTGCCATAAGAGCCCTGGGATTACAGACCTATGCCCGTATGGTCAGCTTTTGTGTGGGTGTTTAATGTTCAGGCTCAGGTCCTCGTGCTGGTGCTGTAGCATGAGCCCTCCCCCAGTCCTTCGCTGTGTGTCTGTTGAAGGCAAGTATGTTTCGTGTCTCTACTTCATTGGGAAAATGGGAATGATTTTGTGTTACAATTATTAAAGGAAGTAATTATATAATAAAACTGCTAATATTAAGCAGATGATGAAAAATAAGATTGCTGTGTTGAATGAGTCAGCATTGGATATGCTGATGTTTAGTAAAAAAAGACAGTTGATCAATTACATGCCTACTGGGTTGGATTTTCTCTGATGTATTGATAGGTATGTTTTAAAACTGCAAAAGTATGAGGTTGGGACAAGATAACTTGCTTAAAATGTATGTTTTTAAAGGTTTGAATGCTGATTTATCTGCAGAACTATGTTTTTCACAGAACAAAGGAAGGTGTTTAGAAATGTATTTGATGATCCAAGCTACTTGGAGGGGGGGGGTTAAGACAGTAGGATTGCAAGTTCAAGGCCAGCCTGAATTTTACACCACAAGTTTTAGACAGCATATACAACATAGTGAGATCATATTTCCCACCCTTAGCCTCAAAGACAAAGAAGAAAACAAAACAAAGATATGGTAGTTCAAGTCTGTAACCCCAGGTACTCACGACTGAGGCTGGAAATTTTTAAATTTAGGGCCTGGGCACACAATGAGGTCCTGTCTTAAATAAAAGCTAAAAACAAAACAAAAAAACTAATTCTGTAGCTCAGTAATCAGTACTTGCCTAGTATATGTGAGGCCATAGTTTCAATATAGTACTGGAGAGAGATGGATACAGAGCAAGCTTGATGAACCGTAATCCTTCCAGGATTTGCTGTCTGGTATTATCTAATATTTAGTTACATTGCTTCTTATGCTTCAGTTTTTCTATATTTTAAAAAGTTAGTGGTTCTAATTAAATATAAAATATGTGTGACTTTTTCTAGATGTGGAGATTATGTATATATATGTATATACGTGTGTATGTACACACATATGTATAAATATGCTTTTGTGCTTGCTTTGTTTTCTGCTTTTTAAGACAAGATCTCAATATGTAGTCCAGGCTGCCTTGCACATTTTGTACAATATTGAGAGTACGTGTATATATAGGCATGCACCACCAGCATGCTGACTTTACATGCGGCTTTGTATATTTTCTTTCAAAAGAAGGTATGTGATCCTTTTATTAATGCACATATACACACTGGCTTTGGTCATCTGAATAAAACCTAAGTTTGGTTTTTAAAAAAAATTTTAAGCCTTTTAAGTCTTTGTCTTTCAAGGTGGAAATGAACATGTATGGTTTTCTTTCTTTTCTTTTCTTTTCTTTTCTTTTCTTTTCTTTTCTTCTTTTCTTTTCACCTTTTTACAATTGTGGGTGCTTGTAGCTTTTTTTTTTTTTAATAGGAAGTAAGGTCAGCTTTTAATTACAGGTTCATCTGACTTATCTACCCTATCACACATTGTAGCCCCAAACCACTCTGTTCTTGTTTATATATAAATTCATCTATTTTTTAAATATATAAAGTATGTATGTATGTATTTATTTATTACATCTGTGAAGAAACTTTGTTGACTAGGGAGAGACTGCCTTTCCCAGGACTAGTGAATTCCTTTTTTGTCTTATGAGTTCCTAAAAATAATTATGTTGTCAGAGAGTGTGTCTTTAATATACAGTGGTTCAGTTTTGAGTTCATACCCCATCACCTCTCTTCTCTCTGTCTCATACATTCTGTTCTGATCACCCATGTCAAGGATTCATGATGTCAGACCTTACCAGTAGCCTGAAGCCTATTGTGACACATTCATACTAGCTAATCTTAGATGTTTGCCCTGCCCTGCCCCACCCTGCCTTGCCTCCCTAGAGAAGACCCAGTAAATACTCTGGGCTGTGATTTTCCTTAGTTTCTTATGCCTTGTTTGTTTGTATCATTTGTTGTTGTTGTTTATTTCTTTGCGTTTGTTTAAGAGACACTTTCTTTCTGAAGCCCTGGCTGTCCCGTAACTCAGTCTGGCCTAAAACTCAGATCTGCCTGCCTCTGCCTCTGCCAGAATTAAAGGCATGTGCCACTACAGCCTGGCTCTTCTGCTCCTGACCAAACCTGTTGCTTTGCTTTGTGTCCTAATATCAACATCTCCATTTTGCATTTTAATTCTATAAATTAAAATCACGTGGCTATATATAATTTGAAAACTTCCACTCATACATTATCTTTTTTTGTCATGTTGTATCTTCACATTGGCGTTTTTTGAAACAGGATCTTACTCTTTAACTCTGACTGGCATCAAACTCTTATGATTATTCTGCCTTAGCCTCCCTTCAGCTGGAGTTTGAAGGACATGCTTCCAGATGTTCACTCTCTGCTGACTAATTCTTTCTGTTCTTAGTTTCTACTAAGTAACTTAGAAGGGTACCAATGACAGAATCCTGTTATATTAAATTATGGTTTAGTATTTTTTGTCTGGAACTACCATCAAATCCCAGGCTCTAAGAAAGTTTTATCTCTTATAAACAATTTAACCTATTTAATTTTTAGCATATGTATATATATTAATATATAAAACATATAAATAGAATTATATATATGTATATATGTATATTTAGAGTTTAAAAGCACCACCAGCCACCTTTATTATTATAAATGGTTTGCTATGGTGAATAGGCTAACAAAACTTGAGTTTCCAGCTGTATGTATAGATTTACTCTACTCAAATAACAATCTCTACATTTATGAACTAATACTTTTTTTAGGTTAATCAAAATATTAATTGTCCTTGCTGATTTCTTACTTTATTTGGTAGGCAAATTTTAGCATTTTGAATACCTACTGATCCACAGTAGATTTTATATTCATGTAGGGGTTTTTTTGCTTTGTTTTGTTTTTTGAGACAAGCTCTGCTCTGCCTATGTAGCTTAGGCTGGCTTTGAACTTGTGATCCTCTAGCTTGAGCTTCCGGAGTGCTGGTATTACAGATTACATCACACCACCCTACACTTGAGCCTAAAGGTGTGCTTTTTACTGTTTTTTTTTTCATTTGTGTTTATGTGCATGTATATGTGTGCCTGTATGAGTGTATGTCCCATGTGAATGTATGTCCCATGTGTGGGGAGGCTATGAGACAGCATCAGATTCCTTAGTACTGGAGATATAGAAGGTTGTGAGGCACCTTGATGTGTATGCTGAGAACTGAACTCAGGACCTCTCTCTCCATCCCTAAGGCAGTTGTTTTACTATCAGCCACATATTGCATTCCCTGTTACAATGATACAGGTGGAATGCTAAATGAAACATGTTATGCTTGCTGTGAGTAAATAGTTACAAATTTATTCTTATTTTAGCAATTTGTTATTTTTGTTGTGTTTTACCTCTGTTGTTTAAATCTGTCAGTTACTATTGTGGAAGAAATAAGCTTGTATCCATTTAATAAGCAAAGCAGTTCATGTATAGCTGGCATGTTTCAGCTCTTGATTCTGTTATACCTAGCCGTGTTGACTATTAGTAATAGTAGCAGCAATAGTTGTTGTCTCCCTCCCTTCCTCCCTCCCTATTTTTCCCTGCAAAAGCTTTGTTCTTCTGTTGTATTAAACCATGTCTTTCAAAGCTGTTTCATTGCTAGGGTATTCACTTTGCATCTGCCTTTGGTTGACTGTTGGACCAAGATGAAAAGTAATCTTTTTTACTTATTGTACTCCCTCTTTTCTTTGTCAGCTAGGTGATTTGAAACTAAATAATAATAATAAGATAATAAGGTAGATTTCTGATTTATCACTTACCTTTAAGTTTATGTTTACCTATTTTGTCAGATTTAACAAGGTTCTTGGTATAATGGCAACACTCACACTTTTTCAGTGTCAAAGTGCTTTCAGATATCTGGATTTACCTCTCATTAGCTTTTGCCTACAACAAGCTAATAAAATTTATATTTCTTCATGAAGTAGTAACTAATAGGCTCGTTATGATTAGGCAAATCTAAGTAAAGAACAACGTTGTATATTATCTGGCACTTGTGGGTATAACTTTTTTAGAACTTAACTTTTATTTCCAAACTATGCCATCTGTTCTAGTTTCCTTTCTGTTGCTGTCATAAAACACTCTGATCAAAGCAACTTGGAGAGGAAAGAGCTGGTTTGGTTTACACTTTCAGGTCATAGTTCCTTACTGAGAAAAGGTGGGGCAAGAACTCAAGCAGGAACTGAAGGAGAAACTGTGGGAAAGGCTGCTTAGATTCATCTGTGGCTTCTCTGTGTTAGTGTTCTTACATATCTCAGGCTTACCTACCTAGGGAGAGTGCCTCCCACAGTGCGCTGGGCCCCTCCTACATTAGTCCTCAGTCAGGGTATTCATTCTCTCTTAGACATTTCCACAGGTCTGTCTGATTGAAGCAATTCTTACATTGAGTTTTTTTTTTCTTTCTTTGTTTCTTTCTTCCCAGGTAATTCTAGCTTGTGTCACGTTGACAATAAAAATTAACCACCACCATCTGCTAGGGTTTATATTAAGTATATTAAGTGGTCCTTTATGTCTTCAAGGGAAAACTAGATTGATTAAGTGATGATTATACGTTGGTAATTTCAGTTTTGTTTTTGTTTTTGTAAGGACTTGAAAAAATAAGATTTATGAGATTTCTCTCTTTCCCTGGAAAGGAAAAAACAACAAATGAAGCCCTCTTTCTCTTACAGTGTTCTCACATTTTTTAAAGAAGAATTTTTAAAAACTTGCCTCTGTTTCTTAGTCGTGGTATACCTATGCTTTAATTACTGTTTTTCGTTTGTAAAAGTTGTTGGTTAGGTCTTCAGCTTTGTGTCTTGTGCCTCTCTTATGTTTTATCTTTTGCTTGGGAAATGAACATATTTGCTTAGTAAGTTACTAAACCATGGCAGAACTTTTCTCAGTTTGTATACATTAGTTTAGTAGACTCTTCCCGTCGTTCTTTATGAATAATTCACTTATTTTCAAGTTTTATTTTTACTTTGTTGTTGTTGTTGTTGTTGGACTGATTGTGTAAATTATTTTGGGATAATGAAGAAATTATTAGAACAAATTGATGTCTTAATTACTTAAAGTGTTGGTTCTGTAATGGCGGTGTTCTTAACATGTCTCCTGCATACATAATCATTGTTTTGAAAAGTAGAGTGTAGACATGGATGAGGAAGAATTAAAACATCTATTTTATTGAAGGAAATTGGGAAGAAGTTTAATTATATTAGTAAATACCAAGATTAAAATAATACAATATAATCTAAAACAGTAGTTATGTTCTAATCTGTAATCATTTCAAACATGAGTAGCAACAAATATTGTTTACCATAACTCTCAAATAACTTGAGTTATATTAAAGTTTTTGAAGCAATAGATGAAATTAAGCTTCATTAACTAATTTTAAACTTTTTTTAGGTAAATGAATTGGTGGATGCCAGAGATGCCGGCCTTGGTGCTTGGTTTGAAGCACATATACATAGTGTTACTAGAGCTTCTGATGGACATTCACGTGGCAAAACTCCACTGAAGAATGGCAATTCTTATAAAAGGACTAATGGAAATGTAAATCATAATTCCAAAGAGAACACAAATAAATTGGACAATGTACCCTCTACGTCTAATTCAGACTCTGTTGCTGCTGATGAAGACGTTATTTATCATATCGAGTATGATGAGTAAGTGCTCATGTTATTGAGGACTTCATTCATGTTTTCATGTGTAGAAGCGAAGCTTTGCATTTCAAGATTATTTTGAATAGTCTTTCTGAAGCAATTATTTAGAGGTCATGCTCAGTCTTTTGGTTTCTGCTTGTTTAGTGATTGTTACCCAACAAGTAAGGGCCCTTTAACTGTCAGTCATCTCTGGCTTATAAGTGGCTTGCTTTTAATCATCTTATTATTGGCTTATTTTAGGATGTTCCAATTTCTATTTGTCTGTTAGGTTTTTAGTTATATTTAATATGTTAGGAAACATTGTAATAGCTATTAGAATGAGGCCAAAAATACTGAAAACTGCTTGTATTGAGATAATTTACATACAGCTTACCTTTTGAAGGAAATAATTCATTAATTTTTATATGTCCACAGGATTATATATTACCACAAAGTTTAGAACTTTTTCATCTCTGTCATCCCAAAGTAAGAAATCTCATACGCATTGACAGTCATGTCTCAGTCTCCCTCTCTAGATAAAATTATGTTCTGAAATACTATGGGGGAAGTTGGTCTTAAAGCCTAGATTCTAGCACTAGATTTTTTTATTAAAAATTGTGGAACAAACGTTATTATTGGGACACACTTAAATATTACTAAACACACAGAAAATTCTTGCCACATGATACAAACTCAAATATTAGAATGTATGTGTATTTTTATACTACAAGATGATTATAAGAAAACTTAGTAGAGGGGTCTGGAAAGATGGCTCAGAGGTTGTAACTGACTTCTCATCCAAAGGATCCAGCCTCAGTTCCCACATCATCAAAATTGTCTGTAACTGCAGTTCCAGAACATCCAGTGCCACCTTCTGGCCGCTTCTGGGAACCAGGAATGCATGGGGTGCACAGACATGCATATAGCCCAAACACCCATACACATAAAATGATGATAATAAGAACAATAATAAAAAGGAAAAGAAGGCAACAACAATTTGGTAGAAACTCATTTCCAGGATCTCTGGAAGCAAAATAGACACCTTTAATCTATACTTTTCTGATACTTGTGGTTTTGGCTAGCTTATCAATACTACTTACCTCAAATGATTCATCATACCACTTTTAATAGTACCAACAGTGAGAATGCATTTAAAGATAATGGGCTTTGCCAAGACTGGTAATATTGGTGAATTGGTGCTAGTGTAGGAAGGGTCTGGATGCAGTGGGCTGATGATCAATCCTCTCTGGAGTTAATAAATGCTATGCGATAGAGTATGGAGACGAGTTACTGCAGCTACAGACTCAGTTATCTACTACCAACAAGTAATGATTAGTTCTTGAAAGAGTTTTATCTTAATTTTTAAAGAATCTATATGTTTGTGAACCACTTATGTGCCTGGTGCCCACAGAGGCCAGAAGAGGGTATGGGATTCCTTGGAGTTACAGACAACTAGTTGGTGCTTGGAGTCACACCCAGGTCCTGTGGAAGAGCAGCAAGGACTCTTAGTCACAGAGTCATCTCTAGCCTCGAATTTTACCTTTTGATAAACTGGAAAAATAACCTAAAACCTGAGGTTTTATTCTGTCCGAAAAATATTCTCATTTGGCAAAAAATAATTATGCATAATAGCACAGACAAGAATAGTGCCTGGAGCTTTAAACACAAAGTAAACCAGTATTTATTCAATTTACAGTTTTTGAGGTTTTTGAAGATGGTTTAGGAATAACACTGTCCAAAAGATAGGACCTCTGCTTTATTTTGGTGTTAGAAAATAAAACAAAACCTTCATATTTATTTGGAGTTTTTTTTCTTTTTTAAAATTTATTTATTTATTTTATAAATTACAGTTTATTTACTTTGTATCCCAGCTATAACCCCTTCCTTCATTGCCTTCCAATCCCACCCTCCCTTCCTCATCTCCTCCCATGCCCCCTCTCCAAGTCCACTGATAGGGGAGGTCCTCTTCCCCTTCCATCTGACCCTAGCCTATCAGGTTTCATCAGGACTGGCTGCATTGTCTTCCTCTCTGGCCTGGTAAGGCTACTCCCCTTTCGAGGAGGTGATCAAAGAGCCAGCCACTGAGTTCATTTCAGAGACAGTCCTTGTTCCCCTTACTAAGTCCTTGTTCCCCTTACTAGGGAACCCATTTGGAGACTGAGCTGCCATTGGCAGCTGTGCATGGGTTCTAGGTTATCTCCATGCATAGTCCTTGGTTGGAGTATCAGTCTCAAAAAAGACCCTGTACTCAGAGTTTATGGTTCTGTTGCTCTCCTTGTAGAGCTTCTGTCCCCTCCAGGTCTTTCTATCTCTCCCTTCTTTCATAAGATTCTCTACACTCTTTTTACCTGATAAGAATGAATAATAGAAGTAAGTCTAAGTCAGTGGTTTCAACCTGTGGGTTGTCACTCCTTGGGGGCTTAAACAATCTTTTCACAGGGGCCTCCTACGATCTTCAGAAAACACAAATATTTTCACTGTGTTTCATTACAGTAGCAAAATTACAGTTATGGAATAGCAATAAAAATAATTTTATAGTTGGGGATTCACTACAACATGAGGAACTGTTACGAAGGTTGAGAACCGCCAGTGTAAATCAACCTGCACAAGAAATCTGCAGTAAATTTTACGTGATACATAAACATTTATATGCTTCATCTCTGGCAACTTAAAGATAATTACATAGCTGGACTTCTTTGAGAAACAAAAGATATCAGAAACTTAGTGGGAGATGTCATCACACCTTTTACAAAGAGAAAACTGTATAAAATATGGCAGATGGTGTTTAAAATAGTTGAGATCCTGTGACCGAAGGCTGGTAGAAGCTCACAGGATGAGTCATCATGACACAGCGTGGGGATGGTAGTGAATCTTGCTAGGGCTTTGTGGTGATTAGAAAAATGAATTTTAAGTAGAGTGCACTGCCTGTTGACTCTAACACATCATTAGACAGGTTCATCTTTGTTTGGAGAATATATTGAAATTAATTGGTCTAGTGGTACAAATAAACAGATTTAAAGCCCCCTCCTTCTTTAGTCAGCCAGCCGTGGGAGCACATGTGAGTAATAACCAGCACTCAGAAAACACAGAGGCAAAAATACCATGAATTTAGGGCCACCCTGAGCCACAAATCAAGACCCTATTTTTAAAATAATCAAAACAGCCAAAGAAGCAAAAGCAAAATAGACAGAATATTTCTTTATTGCTCAGTTTAGCCCCAGATTTCTGGTCTCAAACAATCCTCTTTTTTCAGCCTCCAAAGTAGCTAGGGATACAGGCTTATGCCAGTGTACAAGCTGTATTATGTGATTTTTGCTGGATTGCAAGATCCAAATGAGGCAGTAGAATGTGGCTGTCAGATAGTGCTATGGTTGTACTGGAGTGCTTGTTCCCTATATGCAATACTGT
Source organism: Meriones unguiculatus (assembly GCF_030254825.1). Classification (NCBI taxonomy): domain Eukaryota; kingdom Metazoa; phylum Chordata; class Mammalia; order Rodentia; family Muridae; genus Meriones; species Meriones unguiculatus. The sequence goes on from NC_083349.1 coordinate 46,369,501, forward strand.
TCCAGCTCCCTTGTTTTAAAAACAGCACCTACACAACAGGTCCATATTCAGAGTAGAACTTAAAATATAAGAATGTAAAACTCTGATGAAGAGCGTTGGAGAGTTAAATCTCTAATTTGAAGAGCTTGAATAATGATAAGCTCTTATTGTAAAATCTTCGTGTAGAAAGGAGATTCTGTACATCAATACAGGAGCACCCAGACTTCAAATCTCTGAAGGGAAAGAATGGTTTGAGTTGAGACTGGCCATTGAATAAACAGTGGTCATTCTTCAGCTGCAGACTGGGATGCGTACAGAAGATAACGTAAAGAGAATTTGTAAAGTTAGTAGTTACACTAGATAACTTAGTCTATGCTATAAGCTCTATTTTCAGAACACTTTGTAAATCAGCCTATTTATGATACTGATTTAAGCACTACATTTTTTTTCAGGGACCTGTGTTTTTACTTAATTGTAGATTTAACTTCTAAGTACTGCAGTATAGAGTGGACAAGTACAGTAGAGTTTACATAGTTGTGGTTTACCACTGAGGGAAATATATATGTGGAACAAAAGAACCTGCCTTTGGAATTCTTAGATAAGCATTGCACATCCCTTTAAAATGAAATTGCTCAAAAGTAGCTTTTACTTTAATTAATTAATAATTATTTTTGAGACAAAGTCCTTAAACTCCTGGATTTGTGTTCCTTCAGTTTCCAGAGAGGTTGGATTATAGTATCTGGATGAATGACTTTTCCTTTTTCATATTGGAGGTAGGAGACTGAAGTCAGGGCCAAAGCAAAGTAGGCAAGTACTCTACTACTGAGTACCCAACTCTTTGAAAAGTGATTTTTATAATAAAAGTCTATCTTTTATATTATCAAACCACATGAATTCTCATTTTGGGGAAAAAAGATCACTGGAGAACAAAATTGTTTGAGAACTCTGTCTCAAAAGTAATTATTAATTAATTAAAAGAAAAACAACTTTTGAGCAGTTCCATTTTAAGGTGATGTGCAATGCTTATCAAATTCCAAAGGCTTGAGAACCAGATCAAGATACATAGGATAGGCATTCCCTTGTATCTTCAATTCCTTTCGATTCAGAGCAGAGCTGACAATTTTTAACCTATGTGAAAATGATGTTTTAGAATTAAGTTCTTTTTAGGTAAAAGGACTTTTAAAACAAACCAAGAATACTTGAACTAGAAATTATTGCTATTTTTCTCTCAAAATTATAGCAACAAACCAGGTGTGTCAGCACATGACTTAATTCAACACATAGGAGGGAGAGGCAGGTGGATCTAGGTCAGCTTAGTTTAACATAGTGCCATGGCAGCCAGGGCTATAGAGAGAGCCTGTTTCAAACCTCAAAAAGTATTATTTATATATATATATATATAATGCTTTATATATCTATCTATCTAATATATATATATGAGAAACATACACTAAGTTTATGAAGAAGTCATGTTGACATGTTTTTATATATAAATTTATTTACTTTATATCCCGATTGTAGTCCTTGTCTTCTCCTAGTCCCACCGTATGCTGACATGCTTTTAAGATGTTAGGGTTTTCTGATGTTAGAGCATGTCTCTTCTGAAGATTCTTTGAAGAATATAGGCAGACTTGTTGGAGGCTTCTTGTGAAGAGTGTTAGGCTGATACCTGTGTTTTACATCTTATAGCAGCTAATGTAAGTGATGTATATGTGAGGTTAACAAAGGGTTTGGCACAGAAGTAGTTGTTTGTTATCTCCCCTCGGTTTTATCCCTTTATTAGAATCTTCCTGTTTTTGCTTCCCTGTTGTTGGGATTACAACCATGAATCGCCATACCCAGATTTTTATGTGGGTATTGGGGCTTGAATTCAGGTTCTCATGTTTGTGAAACAAGCACTTTACCAGCTGAGTCTTATCTTCATTCTTCAGTAATGTTAATTTAGTATGACAAACTTTGAGCTAACGCCTCACATTGGATACTCATATAATCATATGCGTAAGCATATGTAGTATGCTCATAAGCATAGTAGTAGTGTTACATGAACTCCTGAGGAAACCACTCTATTACATAGTTTTCAAAGGTTACATTCATGAAATTGTATGAGTCCAGAGCCTAAGAGTTAACCAGTAGTGAAAAGACAACTCAAAGCACAGTACACATGATTACTAGTAGCCTACATTTCTGCTGCTTTCAAAGGTCAGCCATTCTGTGTAAAGCACACATGAACTTTGGGTGTGGCAGCAAAACACCTATAACTTAAATTCTTGGGGGGGGGGTTCAGAATCAGGAGTTCAAGGTCATATTCCACTACATAATGATCCCAAGACCACAGGAGACCCTGTCTCAATAAGCCAAAAACAAATCAAACAAATTGATGTAAAGACTTTAGACTTTGGGACACCTACAGCTACTTTTGAGCGAAGCCTTGGATGTATCAGCAACTGAGACACAGCCCTCCAGGTGGTACCAGTGCTCAACCCTTCAAAGCAGCTTGCTGAAAGTTTTCTCTGTTCCTTGTGGATTTGGGATAGATTCTGTTTATTAACTAAATTACTGGCTACAGTTGTTTAAAAAGTTTTTTTAACATGTTAGTGTCTAAGACTTAATGTTTTCAGAATTTCTAGGGACTTTGTAGGTAGGTATTGGTGGTTTCAAAAATTTCTTCCTGGTAATTTTAATGTATATACAGGGCTGACAACAGCTGTATTAGACTAGTAGTTCTTAAAGTATGATTGATCTCTCACCATGAGCAGGAGCAACACTGTTAGAAATGTACATAATGATCTCGGTAAAACATGAATGAATCTTTTAAGATTGGCCTGACAAAGAGTTGAAGAAGTCTTCCCAGCAGGTCCATGCATGTTGAAGTTCACTTATTGATGATTTTGGGTCCACCCTTAGTCCATTGCCCTCAGGTTCCCAATACTCAAGAAAAATATTAAAGGAAATGGTTTCTGTATGACCACTTACCTAATGTAAATACATTTTATTAAAGGTCAGGAAATAAGAATTATCCCGTAAGTCTTAACATTCATGCTTATTTTAACATTTGACTTAGTTATTTTAATCTCTAGGAGCTCTATCACCACTTAGCAAGTCTACCTGAGTTATCTATCATTCAAGAGGAAAAATTAACAGCAGTATCATGTCAAGCTTACATCTTTACTAGTACCATCAAACTTCTGAGATTTTTGTTACTTACTAAATGAGGTTTCATACAAACAAGGTTAGCCAAGGATGAAGACATCAAAGCCTCCAGCCCCCATTTCCCAAATTCTGGGATTACAAATGTGTTACCACCACACCGCACTCTCTAATTTATCAACAGTGAATTAGGAATTTAGGTCATACAAACCAAAAACCTTCAAATTTCAAGAGTAGTCTTAGTTTTATGAGCAATGCTAGAATTATTTATTAAAAGGAGTACTTAAAAGTTACGGTTATTTGTAGTAGTTAGTTGTCCTGAATGAAGCATTTTTGCAGTAATAGCTGTTATTAGAATTGTCAATGTTGTTACTTTTATTAAAAAGTATTTAGTGGCATCTTCTGTGAAGTGGATGTTTACTTTGCAATAAAATAATAGCTAGTATGTTTACTTTTTTTAAAAAGATGTATTTATTTATTGTGTTTTGTCTGCATGTACGCCTGCATGCCAGAAGAGGGCACAAGATCTCATAATAGATAGTTATGAGCCACCATGTGGTTGCTGGGAATTGAACTCAAGATCTCTAGAAGAGCAACAAGTACTCTTAACTTCTGAGCCATCTCTCCAGCCTCCTTAGTATGTTTACTTTTAAACCTACTCAGATAATGGCATGAACTGAAGTATTGTACTCGAGAGATTTGCCAGAATAATGGTGTAATCATAATTAATTGGTGTGTGAAGCATATATATCAACATTTTGAGTATATTAGATGGCATCAGGCTGTTTGACATTTTCTTTAAAAAAATCTTTTTAGATTATCTGTGTGTATGTGTGTGTGCATGCACATTCTTTGGATAGGAGAATGAGGGAGTGATCTGGAGGTCAGAAGAAAGTCAGATCCTCTGGAGGTAGAGTTAGAGATGGTTGTGAGCCACCCAGCCTGGGTGCTGGGAACTGAACTTTGGTCCTCTGGAAGAACCGGAACTGCTCTTAACCACTGAGCCAACTCTTCAGCCCCTGTCTTTTGAGGCAGGGTCTCATATAGCTCAGGCTATTCTTGAGCTTGCTTTGTAGCTAAGGCAGGCTCAAATTCCTACTCTACATCCCAAGTCCTGAGCTTATAAAAATGCACTACATCTAGATTCGAGTCCTTTATTTTTAGAATAAAGTTTAACGTCTGATTTCTATTATTTGCCAAAATAACTGACATCAGGCATTCTTTTGTTTGTGGAGAGATAGTAATGGTTATAAAGATATGTCGTGTGTGTGTATACTGCTGTTTGAAATATTTTCATAATAATATGTAAGTGGTCATTGAAATTGGGAGGAAGATACTTGGTGATTCATAGGACCGTTGCAGTCAATAGAGGGTCTCTCACTGTAGCCCATGTGTTGCTGGAACTTGGAGGTCCACCTGTGCCAGCCTTATGAATCCTGGAAGGTTTCACAGGTGTATGCAATACCATGCCCATTTCAAACAATATCTTAGTATTAAAAATCTCTGGTCTATGAGGATCATAAATCTTTGATCCTTTTCAAAAGTGTGTCTGTCTTATTAATTTTCATCTAATTAAGGTCAAATATGCTATGGGCAAGAAAGACTGGAAGAATTAATAATGGAGGGTAATTGTAAACATGTTAAGAAGAGGAATTGAAGTGGTATTATTGCTTTGAGTGTTCATTACGATACTTGAAGCTATTTTCAGCCTGTGGTTCCTGTCTTAGAGTAGTCTTAATTATGGCTACTGCATAGAGAATCTAGTGAGTCAATTGTGAATAAACCAGCTGGTATGTTTAAATAGAAGAAACTTTTCTACAGGTAGCAAAACTGATTTTTTTTGAGAATATTAATGTGTCGTTATCTTTTTAAAAATTAAATATTGTTAAGAATAAAAATTTCTTGATTTTGATAGAAAGTTTTTTCTTAAGTAATGTTTGTCATGTTGATTTTTCAGTGTAGGGAGCTAGTATCAACTAGTATCTTGCTAGTATCTTGCTAGTATCAGCTAGTATCTTGCTGCAGTGACTAATTGTCCTGTCTGTTTGTGACTAATGTGTTTACCAAAGATTTCCAAGTACATTTTTCTAGTTTTCTATGAATTACAAGGTTCTGAATAGATGATAATCAAAAGGATACTGGGAGACATTAGATGTACATGTGACATCATTTTTATTCCATGAGTTCTTTGTACTCCAAAAGAAGCTTTATACACACAATTTTCTTTTTTTACTTTTCAAATAAAAAACTGTGACTTTTCATCATTTCTCTATGAGTGTGTTTTGTAAGATGGTCAGAAATAACTAGATTTTACATCCAGATAAGGTGTGTAAGATGCAAATTCTTAAGGGGATCCTGCCTCATATCTGTATTAGGTGGCCCTTGGGAAGCCTCAGAAATGTGTTCTTCAGATAGATGCCCTAAGAGCCTGTTAAATATACAGAACAGTATTGATTATATTATGCAGTAAACAGAGTATTTTGTTTGAGTAGCAAGTCTTCAGTTTATTGGTAAGGTTTTTTTTGCTATTAATTATTTGAAAATTCTATCATGCCTGTGTTTTGATAAAATCCACATTCTATTCCACCCCTCCAACTTTTTCCCCATCTGTGCCTCACTTCCCTCCCAACTTCTTGTGTTCTTTCTTTTAAATCCCAGAGCCCAGTGCTGCTTATATATGCAGAGTAGCGTCTCAGGGGTTACATTACTGAAGAATAATTTTCTTTCTCCCACCCAACAGCCATCAGTTGCCAATAGTACTTATACAGGAATGGGACTTCATGGCCCCTCCATTATCCATTCTTTTTGCTGGCTTGATTTCATGTAGGTTTTACATATGCATTCACAGCTGCTGTGAGTTTATATGCTCAACGGGCCTGTCAAGTTCAGCATATACTGTTTTGGTCTGGGTATCTATTACTTCTGGCTCTTAACGATTATCTTCCCATCCTCTCTTCCATGAAGATTCCTGTGCCTTGGGAGGAAGATCAATAGGTACATCCATTTAGAGCTGGGTACTAGGACAGTTTTACTCTCTACTGTTTAACCAGCTGTGAGTTTCTGTGTTAATCATCATGTGCCAACAGATGCTTCTCTGATAGGGGTTGGGAAATGTACTGATTTATGGGTGCAAAAAGGAGAAGTCAGGGTAGTTTAATACTGTGCACATTAAATAGAATAAGATTTGCTTATTTTAAACTTTTCTGATTTAATTTCTTTCTGTAAACATCTACTTGATATGTGGATTTTTTTTTCTTATAACATGAAAAAATACCTAACAATGGAATGCTCTGCCTTTTTAAATTATTGAATAAATTCAGGTTATTTTGGTAAGTATTTTTAAAGTACTGTATTTTGGGCTTAGATATTTTTAACACAAATTTATTTCTGCCTTTATAAAAACAATAATCCATCATTGCTAATGTGTTTGAAAATGAGCTGTATTGCTATGTGATTTGTAAAATCCCCATATAAGCAGTTCTAAGTAACCTGTTTGTCTGTAAGCTCTAAATTTAAGATGTGGGATAATCATAATATTTTCTGTTAGATTATGAAGTGTTTTCTTTTTGCATGCAGCTTGACATTAAAGATTTTCCAAATTAGAACATGCCTACAGATGAATGGTGTCCTTCTTTAAATGTATTTTCTTCAGGAAGCAATGTTTTGAAGAAATAGGGTTTCATTGATAATTGCCTTGCTTAATAGTTTTGAGTATTAGAATTTTTAGCTTAAAAGCCACTTATTAAAATAGTGACAGTATTATGTGAAAAACTATTTTCATTTCCTTGAAACAGGATTTTATAGACTATTCATCAATATCTGTTAGCAAAAATGAGTTTTTAGTTGATAAAGATGTAATTTGGTTGAGGATAATATTCTGAAGGATAACTTGAAGAATTTTATTACATTCGGGGCAGTGCAACTTGTGCTGGGAAAACGTAAGCTTTTAATTTATTTAAGGCTTATTGGGAATCTTAACCCTTAACCAGAGTGGGGTAAAAATCCAGGATGCACTAACTTGAACTTGTGAAATAATGCCCTGACCTCCAGGTTCTGAGAAGCAAGGCCTTAGGTTCTTTCTCCCACAGGAATTCAGATTGGCCTCTTGGTACAGTAGTAGGGTAGTTGGCCTTGGTTCATAGTTACAGTTCCTTATGAATACTTTAAACCATGTCGTAAAAGTTGTTCAGGTTTCCATTTTTCCCCAGAGTATTTGCTATAGTTTGCACACTGTAGTTTCCCTCAGTGTAAATGCTACAGGAAATGGCTGCCTGGACCAGTTTTCATTAACTTCAGCTGTATGTTAAGCTTCATGGGAAAGAGGGTGCTGTGCTAGCAGTTGCTTATACTTGAATATTTGACTAAAAGATCTTCTGGAGGTATCTCCATCCCTGATCTCCAGCTGTACTACAGAGCAATAGTAATGAAAACTTCATGGTACTGGCATAGAAACAGAATGGTGGATCATTGGAATCCACCAGAAGACCCAGAAATAAACACACACACCTACAGGCACCTGAGTTTTGACAAAGATGCCAAAAACATCAAATTGAAAAAAGATAGCATCTTCAACAAATGGTGCTGGTCTAACTGGATGTCCACATGTAGAAAAATGCAAATAGACCCATATCTATCACCCTGCACAAAATTAAAGTCCAAGTGGATCAAAAATCTCAACATATAACCAGACACACTAAATCTTTTGGAAGAAAGAGTGGGGAAGAGCCCTGAACTCGTTGGCACAGGAGACAATTTCCTGAACAGAACACCCACAGCTCAGGCTCTAAGATCTGCAATTAACAAATGGGACCTCATGAAACTGAAAAGATTCTGTAAAGCAAAGGACACTGTCAACAGAACAAAACAACAGCCTATGGATTGGGAAAGAAGGCTAATATCCAGAATATATAAAGAACTCAAGAAATTAGACACCAACAAACCAAGAAATCCAGTTAAAAAAATAGGATACAGAGAATTCTCAACGGAGGAATATAGAATGGCAAAGAAACACTTAAAAAATGCCCAGCATCCTTAGTCATCAGGGAAATGCAAATCAAAACAACTCTGAGATTCCATCTAAAGCAGATCAGAATGGGTAAGACTTCATATTTCAAGATGGGTTACTTCCTTTCATACATGCTCCCAACATTGTGCCACATCACTGTGGTAAATCTGCTAGTCTTTCACCACAGAGAAACCAGTGGAGCCCACCTTGGACCGTGAATCCCCAGAACACAAACTTAAAATAATTTTAAGAAAAAAAAACCAAAAACTGTCTTTTCTTTGTAAAGTTATGCAGCCTCAGTTGTTTTGTTATAGTGATACAAGATAGACTAATGCATTTGCCACCTAAATACTTGGGCCAGTGATTCTTAAGAAGAAGAACTATAGCAGAATCAAAATCTATTTCAAATATAGCAGTTATAATGTATAGTACTTGATTAAGAGACTTGGGGCTGGAGAAATGTCTTTGAAGTTAAGAGCACTTAATGTTCTTGCATAGGACTGGTGTTCAGTTCCCTGCATTCACATGGTGGCTCACGACCATACATAACTCCAGTTCCAGCTGGGGTTGCTCTCCTTAGGCCTCTGTGGACACTGCTCATGGTCTGCATTAACTGGCAAAAACACTCGTACACATAAAAATATTTTTAAGGATTTAATTATATAAAAGCAGACTTTTTACTTCATGAGCTGAACATATTTACAAATTTTTTAGTGTTATATCCCAAATACCTTAAAGTACAAACAGGCTGTGTTTCTCAGTGAAAACTTGCCATTTTACTGCATGAGTGCTGTGATAAAATATTTACAATTGGATTTAAGAGTACAAGGTAGATGTGTTTCTGTGCTCTTGAAGGGGAATGGTGGAAGAAGCAGAAAATGGGCTTGGGGGAGTAATAGATACATATTACTAAATCGTTAAGAGTGTGTGATAAAAATGACTGAAGATTAATTAAAAGTTAAGAGCATAGTGGAACTTGGCAGAAGGAGCATGATTTGTAGTCAGGCTGGCTTACATAATGAATTTCAGGTAAGCCCAGGCTACAGAATGAGATGGTAAATAACTAAATATTTCTACTTTATGCATGTCTGTACAATCCAAGAAAACAGTGAGAGTAAGCAAATGATCCCTTAGGAGGACAGAGAAAAGAGAAAGCAACAACATTTTGAAAGCCAAGTCCCATTTGCATGAATGGCCTTAGATGTGTCTTTAGTGGCCTTGGTGGACACTCTTGTCTCTAAAAAAGAATTCTGATGAGCTTCAAGGAGTTAACTGGTAACCTTCAACCATGGTACTTGCAAGGTCTGCCAGTGTTTGAGCCAAGGTATGTATGCTCTTTCCTGGTATTCCCAGCTGGTAACTAATTGGAATGATTTCTGGGGCTTGGCAACATTCCAGAGAAAAGCTGAACTCCATGGACCAGAAACAAGCAGGCACTGGAGAACTTTGGAAAGGCTCAGGTGTTGAGTTTACTGGGTACCCTGGAAGTAGGCGCATGAATAGGGCCTGGGATGGTAGACTTAATTTGTATTAGAGAGCAGTTTAGCCATCACTGCCTTGCTGTGTTTAACACAAGAAAGAAGGTGTAGAGTATATAGGAATTAGTATTCAGCACACCAAAGGAGATAGCACCATGAATATTGAAATAGGCATAGGTCTGTTTCAAATAGGCAGCTTATATCGGAAAAGACGAAACAGTCTAGAAATGGAATTTTGAAGATCCCCATAGATAATCTAAAATGTTTAATTATAACTTGCAGAATTGAGAAAATTAAACAGCAATCAAAAGGAAAAGTTACAAGAACAAAAACAACAACAACAAAAAAAAACTGAATTATACACCATTACTTAGCTGTGAATACTACTAAGTCAGGGTGTTAAAAAACTGACTTTTTAAAAGCCAAATGGAATAATGTGCTTATAAGAGCAAAACAGTTTATCAACAGTTTAAGAGTATGGAGACTAGCTTTTCACCAAGATGGTGCTGAAAGCAAAGAAGGAAGCTTCTGCCCTTCCCAAAGCAGAAGCCAAAGTAAAGGCCCTGAAAGCCAAGAAAGCAGTGCTGAAAGGCATCCAACAGCCACAAAAAGAGGATCCATGTCACCCACCTTCTAAGACCTGTGGCTCCAGAGGCAGCCTAAATACCCTCAAAAGAGTGTACCCAGGAGAAACAAGCTTGGCCACTATGCCATCATCAAATTCCCCTTGACCACCGAGTCAGCCATGAAGAAAATAGAGGGCAACAACACACTCGTTTTCATTGTGGATGTCAAGGCTAACAAGCACCTGGTCAAACAGGCTGTGAAGAAACTATGACATTGATGTGGCCAAAGTTAATACCTGTTAAGGCCTGACGGAGAGAAGAAGACATATTTTTTGGTTGGCTCCTGATTATGGTGCTATGGATGTTGCCAACAACATTGGGATCATCTAAACTGAGTTCAGCTGGCTAATTCTAAATACAAACTTTTTCCACCATTAAGAAAAAAGTATGGAGTCAAGAAAAAGATAAACTTGAAACATCTGCATTTTACCCCTCTCTGAATAAATTATTTTACGTCTACGCTTCATCTGCAAGATTAGGACAAAATGACTACTATCACTGTCAGAAGATTGTTATAAAACATGTAGCCACTTTTAATAATTTCTGGTATGTGTTATGTAGAAGATGTGAATGAGCAGAGTAGATTTGGGGGATAAGTAGAGAACCTGTCTGAAAAGTACAGTGTTGCATGTTATTTGGAGAAGAAATGGGGATAGTTAGAAAATGGCCTTGAGGATGGAGATAAAACTCAGTGGTAGGTTGCTTGTCTAGTGTGCCTAAGGCCCTGGGTTTGATTTATTACTATTTTTTTTTAAGCATTTTCCTCCTTACTTCCTACCAAAAAAAAAAAAAAAAGTAGCTAAGAACTGAAAGCACTTTTACCTCTGAGAAATACTTGAAAGTCAGGAAGTGTGGTGGGCGGGGCAGAAGACTTCCTGTCCTTATTAGAAGCCTTGAATATCAACATGAATTTTCTGCAAATATAAGGGGAAGTTTAAAAATGTGGAGAGGCTTTTATGTTTAGATTTTTAACCTGTAGTATTTTTTGTTTCTTGGCTTTGGTTTTGATTTTTCAAGACAGGGTTTCTCTGTGTAACCTTGGTTGTCCTGGACTTGCTTTATAGACCAGGCTGGCCTCAATCTCAAAGAGATCTGCCTGCCACTGCCTCCCTGACTGCTTGGACTACAGGCATGTGCCACTGAGCCTGGCTATGTGTAGTATTTTTGCTTTGTTATAGAAATCTGCAAATAGATTGGCAAGTTGAGAGAACAACATTATGAATCATTTAACTTCAGTCACTATTAACTCATGGCCAATTTTCTTTCTATCTACCTGCAGGTACCAGAGGATTAATTTGATAGAGTCACAGAGTTTAAACCATTTGAGGAGTAAATGGGTTTATATGTAGCTTTAGTGTCCCTGGTGGGTACGCTATTCAGAGCTCCCAAGGAAATTCTACCATCAGCTTTAAGAAATTGAGTCAATTGATAGTTTAAGCCAAGGTCATATTCACTTCTGAGTACCCTTCAGCCCAAGACTGAGTGTAGCAAGAGTTCTAGGGCTTGTCTGTTTCTTCCCAGTGTGGTTAATTTCTGTACCTGAGTTCAGGTATTGTGTTGGCCAAGACTTAACCAGGTCTCCAAGACTTTCATGTCCTAATTTTTTCCCCTTTGGACAAAATTTACCATCATCATGTTCTGTGGGCCCTATTGCCTTGTAACAATTCTTCTCAATGTCTTTTAGAACTGTTACCATCTTAACATCTGCTTCCTAAACCATCAGCCAACAAATAGTTAAAATGATTCTTTTTTAGCATTTCTAGGAAAGAACTGACATCTGATCACAGACTGACACTGTTTAAAAGGTCTGTTTATGTGCCTGGCTTTGGCTGATGTTTGGAAATTTAGGGTTTGGGACTTTTTTTTTTTTTTTTAGTATAATTTAAGTTGAAGGTCTGCTTTAGGGACTCAGGAATTTTGGGTTGTACTGTGTATATATATGGCCAGCCTTTAACAACTGTATGCTCTAATGCATTGGCATGGTAGAATGAATGTTGCACATTACAGTTTGGTTGGAAGAAGCATATTCTGTGTGGAATAGGACACGCAGAGCTTGAGTATAGTGTGTCTGGTTTCTTCTGGTCAATCTGTCTTTTTTTTTGGGGGGGTTCTAAGTTTTGAATCCGTGAATCACTTGGCTTGAACTTAAGAACACTAACACATAAAGTGTAATCACAAATCCTTCACAAAACGTGATGGTCTTAATAGCAAATAACTTGACATGTTCCAAATTCCTTCAAGTCTATGTAAAACAGGAGCGCAGTAAAATGCTACACACCTGTAATTGCAGCACTTGGGAGACCAAGGCTACAAGGTTGCAAATTGATGAAAAGTTTGAACTGCAAAGTAAGGCCCTATCTCAGATTAACAGAAACCAGCCAAGTGAGGGGAAACACTTTGTTCAGGGCATTTATTTTGCTCAAAGTGTTTACATTCTATGTACTTTTTGAAAGACTTAGACAAATGGAGGATATTTTTGCTACTGAAACATGCTTTTCTCTTATTTTTTTTTTAAATTCAAACTGGTGATAAACTTATGGTGTCAAAATACAACTTTTACATTTTAGTTAAGAAAAGAACCTTATCTGGCACAAATTTATCTTAAAATGAGGCAGGAAATGAATTCACAATTTAAGAATTAAAAGCCTAGCCAGGTGTGGTGACAGACACCCTTAATCCCAGCACTTGGGAGGCAGAGGATGGTAGATTTCTGTGAGTTTGAAGCTTTCTTGGTCTACAAAATGAGTCTAGGAAAGCAAAGGCTGTTATACAAGAAACCCCGTCTCGGAGGTGGGGGGTGGAATCTAGTTAGCTGGATTTTTTGTAATTACATTTTTAGTGTCAGGTAGCCTGGACTACAATGATTCCTCATTTCTAAACAAAACAAATCTTAATTTTTTCACTTTATATATTGAGAAAAATGTCAGTTATTTCTATATTCCAGTTTGACCATTGAACTAGAAAAGGAATAGAACTATGGATACTATATTTGTCAAAGAAGATTACTTTAGGTTTAATGACAGAATGCTAGCAACTTATATTTATTATGTACTGTGTTAAGCACCTGAAAGATCCCAAAATTTTAGTTCTTAAACCCACCAGGTTGCAAAGTCCTCCTCTGTGGCCTAACAGTACTGCTCCTCCCTTGGGAGGTGGGGAGGTCAAAGAGCCAATCATCGAGTTCATGTTAGAAATAGTCCTTTTTCCCCTTACTATGGGAAACCAATTGATTACTGAGCTATCACGGGTCACATCTGAGCAGAGGTTCTAGGTTTTATCCTCTCATGGTCTTTGGTTGAGTGTCCATCTCAGAAAAGACCCTGTGACCAGATTTGTTTGGTCCTTGTGGAGCTCCTATCCTTTCCACATCAAACTCCCCTTCTTTCATATGATTCCCTGCACTCTGCCGAAGGTTTGGTTATGAGTCTTAGTATCTACTTTGGAACACTGCTAGGTCACAGAGGAGGACTCTGCAGCCAGTCCTGAAAATACCTGACAAAATGGAGTCATATGAAAGGGGAGGAGGTCCTCCCCTATCAGTGGACTTGGAAAGGGGCAGGGAGGAGATGAGGGAGGGAGGGTGGGATTGGGGAGGGAATGAGGGATACGGCTGGGATACAAAGTTAATAAAATGTAACTAATGAGAATAATAAAAAAATTAAAAATTAAAAAAAAAAGACTTAAAATATTATACATGGGAGGAGGCTATATCTGTAGATTTGGGAATTTAAGGGAGATCCTGGAACTGGTTCCTGATGGGTACAAAACAATGATTTTACACAATAAATAGTTATTACTATAAAAAAATAGCACTTTTAACTATAGAGACCAAATGCTTATTTGTCTTGTAAAACATTTTATTGTGGTGAAATATACATAAGAAAAAAAAATAAGGATGTTTGGATAAAAAAAAAAAACCCACCAGGTGAGGCACTAAGTTCATGAGATGGGCAGGGGGTGGGGGTTGAGGAGCAGTCACAGGGATTTAAAATAGCTTTCCTAAGTGTACAAAATAGCAAGAAACCAATTGGGACAGTAAATGAATGAAGATCTAGGATAGAAAAGAAATAAAATTTTGTTATTTGAGTTAAAGGTAATTCACTAAAAACAGTACGTCTGAGAAAAGAAGATTATTGAAGGTTGGCAGGGGGATATTTAAGACTGTCATGCTATTTCTCTTCTGAAGAGAATGTTTGGGTTTCTCCATGGAATTACATGAATAAGTTTAAAACACATCTCTGGTCTTTGTATCAACTATCTTCTCCTTCTTGTATTAGAACTGTGTCACAACAAGACTTTCCTTCCATTAGTCACTGTCTCAGCAGTGGCTAATTACTTTAAAGCTTTGCCAAAGAGAATTACAGCCATGAGGATAAATGACCAGGTGTCTCTGGGGCCCCTCACCAGTGCTGGAATTCCCTTTATCTTATTAACTGACATGTAGAGACTTGATTAAACTGGGTGATTAAAGATCTCTTACAGTGTTTGTACTCACTGTAGGTAAGTCAGATAAATTGTGAGATTCATGGGCTAGCACAGTCCTCGTTTGATATTGAAGAACCAAGACCAGCTGCTGGAGCAGCTTCTAACTTTCAACCAGCTTTAGTCTGAACATGCTACTCTTACTTGGCCAATAGTTAGTTTTCTTACCTTAATTTCTGCCTTGTGCTGCTGACTCCCTTGGGAATCAGCATAATGAATGTTTTTGTATTCCTATAACATGAAGTCAACCTGACTGACTGAAAGGATTTTTAAAAGTTTAATACTGAGCCTTACTTTCAGAATCCCTTTCTTGGGCCTGAACTATAGCCCGAAAATGGGCTTTCAGTGGGTCTGCAGATGTGATGATGCCCTGGTCTGTACTCCACACTGAGGGCCACAGCAGTGTGGCATGAAGGCAGCAGGCCCTAACTTTATAGAAGCCAGGTGTATGGCTTGATTGCCTCCTGAGGGCTGGGATTAAAGGTATACGCCACCACATAAATCTTAAGAAATCAAGGCCAAGACCCTCTTTGGTGTCCTGTCCCCCACTCCTGGCATGGTTCTACTTCCTGCTACTTATAAAATTGTGGGAGTTGGTTATTTGATTTGTTTTTTGGTCTTAAGTGTTACTAGGGATCATTGCTACATTTAGGATCAACAATTTTAATGAGAACATTTTCCTGGAAAAATGGAAGCTTTTGGGACATGCTAGCTATGTTCATGAGTGAAGCAAATGATGAAACTTGATGAACTGGCTCTAAGATCAGGGAGATGCTGATGTCTAAGCCTGCTAAAATGGTGGTGATGATTTAAGAAATTTTATATTTATTTTTATTTTATGTATATGGGCATTTTGCCTACATGTATGTGTGTGTACCATGTGCCTTTTGCCCGTGAGCTCAGAAGAGGATGTCAGGTCCCTTGGGATTGGAGCAATAGGAAGTTGTGAAGTACTATGTGGGTGCTGGGAACCAAAGTCAGGTCCTCTATAAGAATAAGTGCTCTAATATAGCAGTAAGGTTCTTCATGGCTCACTATTTCTCCAGCCTGTATTGACTTTATTTATTTAATGTGTTTGGATGTTTTGTCTGCATGTATTTCTCTGCACCATGTATATACCAGGTACCCACAGATGGCAGAAGAGGGTGTGGGATCCCATGGGACTGGACTTATAGATGTTTGTGAGCCGCTATATGGGTACTGGACATTGAACCCACATTCTCCACTTCCTTTAACCAATGAGCCATCTCTCCCAGCTTCTATAACATAATTCTTAAAACTTAAGTATGAAACAAGAATTTGTGTTTTTCCTGTTCCATCTCTTAGCTAGTAATTGATATCTTCCTCAGCTTTAAGAGTTGTTTTTAATGTACATCATTTAAGTAGCATCAAAAAAATACACAATCTCATTTAGGCTGTTATAACAGTAATACTTGGCAGAATAAATTCATTACATAAAGAAACCCCAGGGTCAGGAGATGTGGCTCAGCAATAAGAGTGCTTTCAGCTTTTCCAAAGAATCTGAGTTTGTCAAAACTGCCCGAAACTCCAGCTCCAGGGCATGTGATGGCTTCAGCAGGCTCCTTCACACAAACACGCATTCACACATGCACAGACAAACACAGAACAATGAGTCTGGAAAAAAAAATCCCAACTCAATAGGATGATGGATACAGAACATGGAATTTACACTTGCCAAAAACTGTGTAAGCCATGAAGGTTCCTGTCCAGGGATTGCATGGGGGAAGAGTTCATTCATGTTCACCTGCATAGATACCATCCTGTGAGTATCACAGTACAGGTGAGAAATGTACCCAGAATAAAAGATGTCGCTGCCTGTTACTGTGTGTGTGTGTGTGTGTGTGTCTGCACACATGTGCACACGTGCCCTGATCTCTGATTCCTTCTCCCACCTCCACCTCTTCAGCATATACTCCCAGCATGTACCACCTCCACTACTGGAAGACTTGTTCTTCAACTCTGAAAACTTGGTCTTCTGTATATAGTGCATACAGATTTTAGCCTTCTGTGGAAATGATTGTAATCTCTATTGTGTGGGTTCTTTTTCCTGTTCCCTCAGATACCCAGAAAGTGGTACACTAGAAATGAACGTTAAGGATCTGCGACCACGAGCAAGGACCACTTTAAAATGGAATGAACTAAATGTTGGCGATGTGGTAATGGTTAACTACAATGTAGAAAATCCAGGCAAAAGGGGATTTTGGTATGATGCTGAAATTACCACACTGAAGACAATATCAAGGACCAAAAAGGAAGTTCGTGTCAAAGTTTTCCTGGGGTAAGGTTCTTGTCACTAACGCTGTCTGGTTACTCAATTAGGAATGTAAATCTTAGATATGAAGGACATAGTCTCATTAAAGAAGGTGGGGTTAGAAAGAAGCTATCATTTTATAGGAGAATATTTTTTTTTAATTTTATTTTTTTTCTGATCAGTTACATTTTATTAACTGTATCCCAGCCGTATCCTGCTCCCTCATTCCCTCCCAATCCCACCATCCCTCCCTTATTTCCACCGTGCCCCTTTCCAAGTCCACTGATAGGGGGGGACCTCCTCCCCATTATAGGAGAATATTTTTATAAATTCTGTGAATTTTTACTACAACTGAATATATCTTCGTCTCTAAGGTTAAAGATAATTTTGGAGAATCTTGGATATAAAAGTGTCTGATTAGAGAAATCTGTGCTTTGTGGAATAACAGATGAAACAATAATATAAAAAAATACCATGTTAATATATTTACTGTAGATGACAGCTTAACCTCTATTTCCTAGCCTGGAACTGTTCAGAATTTTCCCCAAGTGATAGAGTAGTGGGCATTGTCTCACAGATGGCTTTTACACCTGGGAAATTGTTTTTATTCTCTCTGCTGCTTCTCAATTTTTATTAACTGAATAATCACTTCCTTGCCTTTTAAAAAGGTCATGTATGTTAAGGAGTTTTTAAATTTTCATTATAAAGTCATTCCATGTGCATTTCTTTTTTATAATGATTTATACCAGATTTGTCATATTGATCAGTGAAGGAATTTCGCATGCCACTAACAGGTTTCACTTGTTAAGAAAGAGTCAAATTTATATTTTTTTCATATTGTATTTAACTGCATTAATGGCAAAAAGTGACACATCTAGAAATACTTATTTATGCTTAACAGAAAGCAAGGTTAGGTAAACTACAGCCCACTTGCTGCTTGTGTTTGTAAATAAGGTTTTATTGGAACACATCAGTGTCCATCGGTTATTATCTACACTGGTTTTGTATGTACTTAACAGCACAGAGAAGCTGCAACTGAGATTATCTGACTACACAACTTAAACTGCTTCTGGTTTGACCCTTTATGAAAATAGTTACCAACCCTGACATAAGGATAAACTATTGGAACCTGCTGAAGAAAGCTTTTACTTTATTGTTTTCATACTAGAATATTAGAATCAAAGCTTATATTGAGAAAACAGATTCGGACAGAAATAACATGATTGTGTTACTCAACTAAGAATGTAGTTGAATTACAGACTTCTAAACAATTCAAAATTCAGACGTGTATACAAATCTGAAGAAACTACCAAAGTAATTTGATTGTGTACAGAACCTTATAATGTACTTGGTTATAGGAGGCATAAAAAAAAAAGGACCATATAACAGGAGATACCAAAACACATAGTGTTGTGCGAAAGAAAGAAAGAAAGAAAGAAAGAAAGAAAGAAAGAAAGAAAGAAAGAAAGAAAGAAGGAAGGAAGGAAGGAAGGAAGGAAGGAAGGAAGGAAGGAAGAAGGAAAGAAAGAAAGAAAGAAAGAAAGAAAGAAAGAAAGAAAGAAAGAAAGAAAGAAAGAAAGAAAGAAAGAAAGAGAATGAATCTGGGGTGTGGTGCATGGGGCCACACACCTTTCAATCACAGCATTGAGAGGCATAGGCAGAAGGATCTCTGAGTTCAAGACCAACCAGGGCTACATAGTGAGGTCCTTTCTCAAAACAAACAATAAATGCTTTTGAAGGAAAAGAAAAATGTTGCTAAAGGTTTCTCAGTCTAAGTGGTCCTGAGGTAGAAGTTTACTTTGGTGACTAGACTTAAGAGGAGGAGTGGAAATATGGGCAGGCAAATATTGATTGGTATAACGGTTATGTGATAGCTGTCCCAACTATAAAACACTACAAGCTCTTACTAGAAGTGTTAGGAACATACCGCCATAAAAGAAGCAAGGATAGTCTGAGGATAGGCCTTTATTCCATAGTTTAAAGTCTTCCTAGAGGCTACAGAGATGGTTTAGGGCAGTGTTTCTCAGGCTGTAGGTGGCAGCCCCTTGGGATGGTCAAATGGCCTTTTCACAATGGTCACATATCAGATATCCTGCTTATCAGATACTTACATTATGATTCATAACAGCAGAATTACAGCTATAAGTAGCTATGAAAATAATTTTAGTAAGCCAGGTGGCAGTGGTGCACACCCTCAGAACATGGCAGAAGCAGGCGGATCTCTGTGGATTCAAGGACAGCCTGATCTACAGAGCGAGTCAGGAGAGCCTGGGCTACACAGAGAAACCCTGTGTCAAAAATAAAACAAAAATATGGTTGGGGCTGACCACAGCATGAGGAACTGCGTTAGGAGGGTTGAGAACCACTGGTGCGAGCGCTTGCTGCTCTTGCAGAGGACGTGGGTTTGGTTCTGTACAGCCATATGGGCATCTCAGGGTCACTGTAACTATAACTCCAGTTCCAGGGAATCCAGCTTTCTCTTCTGGCTTCCATGGACTCCTGTATACCTATAGAACGTTAGGTTATAGAGTGTCTTTAATTTTAACTTGAGTTAACTGGTCACCGTTCCCTGGGAATACAAATGTCAAAACTCAAGACTGAGAAAGAGATGTTTGGACAAGTGACTCGTATTCTTAAGCAGATTGCAAGGCAGAAAAAGATGGTGTGAGAATTTATAGATGATAGACTTAATGGATAGTGAAAATATGTCATATACATAGGGAGGTAGGTAGGCAATAAGACTAAGAAAATTAATGTTAACTCTTGAGGTTACTTCTGAGGTAGTGTGACAGTTCAACCGTCTGCCATCATGTTTGAGGATAACAAAGATACCTCACAGTTGCTTGAGTTACACATCTACCGATGCACTTTCCTATATTAGTTTTTTATATTAAATTTTAATAGAAAAATATAAGAGAAAGTAAATGAATGCTACCTTGTTTTTTTAAGTGTAGGTATGATGAAGAATTCACTTCAAGAGCCAAAAGCAAATATATAAAGTTCTTAAATATATGTATACCTAATATTTTCCAGACACAAAGTAAAAGCTGTAATTAAAAAGGATAAACCGGGCTGTAGAAAAAGCTCAGTGATTAAGAGTGTGTGGCTCTCATAAAGGACCCATTTGAATCCAGGCACCCATGTCAGGCAGCTCACAAACCCACCCGCCTGTAACTGCAGCCCCAAGGGGATTCACTACATCTAGCCTCAGCAGGTGCATGTATTTATGTACAGTACTTGCACAAACCCATACAAACTTCACTTAGTTCTTTTAAAAGGAGAAACAAGTTCGCAGTCAAAGTAGGTCACTGAAGAAAATGCAAGTAAATGTAAATTAAGTTAACTGTGGCTTCATATTTGAAAAGATCTAGTAAGAGTCCATCTTATTTTTGCCTAGAAATATTGGAAATATGACTGAATCTTTTTTTAAGTAACAGAATTTTACTAGTCTTTATGCTAAATTTATAAGACAGCTACTTCTTACCAGATAATCTAAGTAATAAAATCTCTGAATTTCTTTTTTCCTGATATTACCCTGAAGTTACATCTAACTTTGAGGTTTAACTACTACTAAAAACAATAGACTAGAATAATTGTAATAGCTGTAAGTTCAGTTTATTTTTAAATTAATTTATTTTTTATTAATTACAATTTATTCATTTTGTATTCTAGCTGTAGCCCCCTCCCTCGTGCCCTCCCAATCCCACCCTTCCTCCCTCTTCTCCCGTGTTCCTTCCCCAGTGCACTGACAGGGGAGGTCCTCCTCCCCTTCCATATGACACTAGCCTCTCAGGTCTCATCAGGACTGGCTGCATTGTCTTCCTGTGTGACCTGGAGAGGCTGCACCCCCCCTCAGGGGGAGGTGATCAAAGACGCTCAATCAGTTTAAAATGGGAGAAATTTTGTGAACTTCCGCAATGACTTATAATTATTATTATTATTTTCATATACTTTAAATTTTGCTTGTGGAAATTAATGTTTCTTCCTCTTTTTAAACAGGGATTCTGAAGGAACATTAAATGACTGCCGGGTGATATTTGTAGATGAAATCTTCAAGATTGAGAAACCTGGAGCCCATCCTATTTCTTTTGCAGATGGAAAGTTTTTAAGTATGTGTTTTTCTTTTAGGTTTATAATCAATGTGCTGTGTAGTGACAATTTAGTCTTCTTGACCAGGGAATAATTTTGGAGGAGTTATGAAATGGTAGACCATACAAATTTACTTTGAGGAAAAGGTGAACAGCTTGTATAGTAAATTATTGTTTGTAAAATGGTCTTTCAAGTGCTTATCCATGTGTCTTCTATTTAAAATCAGGTCTTTTAAAAATTATTTCTATATGTGTGTCCCTGTGTGTAAGTTGATATCAGAGTCCTATTTTAGGAAATTTCTTCTTCCGTGTGGATCCTGGGCTTTGAACTCAGGTTGTCAGACTTGATGGAAAGTGCCTTTGCCTGCTGAGCCATCTCAGTGGCCCTCTGTATGTGTTACTACCAACAGTTTCTGTATGTCCTTACTCAGTCTTTAACATCAATATGTATATAATGCAATTTAGGGCAGAAATATACAGTATCCCTACGTTTATTGTTATTATATCACCCATTTCATGAAATGGCATACACACGGACACATTTCATGAAATTCTGATTTAGTAAATCTGAGATGAAGCATTTTGTTCTTATCTTTCTTTTTTCTGTTTTGACGTGTGTTTGTCTGTGTGTGACTTTGTGTGTATATGTATGCCACAGCACAGGTGTGAAATTTAGAGTACAGTTGTGAAAGTTATTTTTTTCCTTAAACCATGTGGGTCACCCAGCTTGGCAGCAGGTGCCTTTATCTGCTGAGCCATCTCTAGCCCTGAGGCATTCATTAAAAGTCACCATGGGTTATTTTTTTCAGTACCTTTTTATGTATGTATGTATGTGTGTATGTATGTATGTATTTGCACTTAAAAAGTTGTATACTATTTCAAAAGATACTTTATTTTTTTCAATAGATACTTCTTTATGTGATAATAGATATAAAAAGGTAAAACTTCCATAATTTTGTTTTTTATAGGGAAAAATGACCCTGAATGTGACCTGTGTGGTGGAGACCCTGATAAGAAATGTCACATGTGTTCCTGTCATCAGTGTGGAGAGAAACGGGATCCCAACATGCAGCTTCTGTGCGATGAGTGCAATCTGGCATATCATATTTACTGCCTGAGTCCACCTTTGGATAAAGTTCCAGAAGAAGAATACTGGTATCATCACCAGGGTTTTGTCTTTTATGTAAATAATCAAAATGGATCTTTGAAGAATAGATTTTTCTTCTTCCCTTTCCTTCCTTCTTTTTCTTCAGATAGTTTCTTATTATGTAGCACTGGCTGGCCTAGCACTTTCAAAATACTATACATTCTAACCAGATTCAATATCTTTCAACTCTTTAAGTCATATTTTTTTCCCTGTTTTCATACTTAACACATTTTCTTCTTAGAAGCATTTTCCTCTTATGCTTAGCTTCAAGGTAATATTCATTTTTTTTCAGTTTTCACGTAGGTATGTCTAATAAGCCTTTCCTCCTTCCCCTCTTTCTTCTTTCTCCTCCCTTCCCCTCTCTTCTTCCCCCAGAAAAGGGGACTTGTCCCTCATATCAACCTCCTAGCCCATCAAGTCACATCAGGACTGAGCATATCCTCATCCCCTGAGGCCAGGCAAGGCAGCTCTGCCAGAGGGAAGTGATCCAAAACCAGGCAATAGAGTCCATGTTAAAACACCCCCACTACCACTCGTCAGGCACCCATATGAAGACTAAGCCACCCATCGGCCACATATGTGCAGGGCCCTATATCCAGACCATGCATGTTCCTTAGTTGATGTCTCAGTCTCTGTAAGCTCCCATGGGACTGGGTTAGTTGTCTCTGGTGGTCTTCCTGTGAGGTTCCTGTCTCTTCCATGTCCTTCTATCTTTCCCCCAACACTTCCACAGGACCCTGGGAGCTCCACTCCTTGCTTGGCTGCAAGTTCCAGCATTTGTCTCCATCCACTGTTGGCTGTAGCCTCCCAGAGGACAGTCAAGTTAGGTTCCTGTCTATTAGCATAGCAGAGCATCATTAATTGTGTTAGGGGCTGGCTCTCTACCGTGGGGTGGGTCTCAGGTTGGGCCAGTTATTGGTTGGGCCTTCCCTCAATCTTTGTTCCCTCTTTATCCCTGCACTTCTGGTAGGCAGGGTAATTTTTGGATCCAAGGTTTGGTCGGTGGGTTATTGTTCCCTTCCCTCTATTAGGCCTGCCTGGCAAGGAGGTGGTCACTTTAGTCTTCATCCCCACCCTGCATTAGAAGTCTCAGCCACAGTCACACCCATATCCTCTCAGGACAAAGAGATGCCTCTCCCTCAGCTTCCCTTCTTGTTCCCAGTGCTCGCACCTCCCACCCTCATTCTCCCTACATCTGATCCCCATCCTTGTACCCTTCCCATTCTGTCTCCTGCCCAGTTCTCTCTTTCCATCCACTTCTGCTGTGTATTCTGTTTCATCTTCTGAGTGACAGTCTGGCACTCTCCCTTGGGCCCTACTTGTTACTTAGCTTCTTTGAACTTTGGATTGTAATATGATTCTCCTGTACCACTAGTATCCACTTGTAAGTAAGTACATACCATGTGAGTCTTTCTGGGTCTGACTTGCCTCACTTAGGATGATCTTTACTAGTTTCATCCATTTGCCTACAGATTTCATGATTTCTTTGTTTTTAAAAGCTGAATATTTATTCCATTGTGTAAATGCACCACAATTTCTATATCTATTCTTCAGTTGAGGGACATAGGTTGTTTCCAGTTTCTGGCTATTACAAGTAAAGTTGCTGTGAACATAGTTGAGCAAATGCCAGGGATGTATGGTGGAGCATCTTCTGAGATGCTTTCTGAGAAAGTGTCAGAATGATTTCCAGAGAGGCTGTACAAGTTTGCACTCCCACCAGCAGTAAAGGACTGTTCCCCTTTCTCTACATCCTCTCCAGCATGTGTTGTCCTTGAGTTTTGGTTGTCATAAAATGGAATCTTAGAGTCGTTTTGATTTGCATTTCTCTGATGGCTAAGGTCATTAAGCATTTCTTTAAGTGCTTCTCAGCCATTTGAGATTCTTCTGTTATGAATTCTCTGATTAGCTCTGTAACACATTTTTAAATTGGCTTACTTGATTTGTTGATGTTTAGTTTAAGTTATTTGTGTATTTTAGATATTAGTCTTGTCTGATATAGGGTTGATGAAGATCTTTTCCCATCTATAGACTGCCGTTTTGTTCTATTGAGAGTGTCCTGTGACTTACAGAAAATTTTCAGTTTTGTGAGATCCCATTTATTAATTGTTGATCTCAGAGCCTGTGCCATTAGTGTTCTGTTCAGGAAGTTGTCTACTGTGCCAATGACTCCTAGACTTCTCCACATTTTGTCTTCTGATTTTAGAGTCTCTGGTTTTATGTCAAGGTCTAGTCCAGTTGGACTTGAGTTTTGTGCAGAGTGATAAATATGGGTCTATTTGCATTGTTCTACATGCAGACATCCAGTTAGATGAGTGACATTTGTTGAAAATGCTGTCTTTTTTTTAACTGTATGATTTTAAAGGCTTCTTTGTTGAAAATCAAGTGCCCGTAGGAGTGTGGATTTATGGTAGACTAGACATTGTGGTGTTGAGGCCTTGCTCATAGCTTGAGAGCTAGGCAAGCTCTTTGCCAAAGAGCTGTACCATTCACACACCCACACACACGCACACATGCACACACATACACACACTCACATCAGTTATTCCAGTTATTTCCTGTGTGTTGGTGTACCACAGTGTAAGTGTGAAGTTCAGGGAGCACCTTCTGGGGATTGTTTCTCTCCTTTCACCATGTGGGTCCTGGGGAGTGAGCTCAGGTCAGCTAGCTTGGTGGGGCCTTTTTAACTGAGTTATCTCACTGGGTCCTCATATAGTTTTTTATTTTGAGAATTCTAATAACTTGTTTAGATAGAAAGTGTAGCCCTTGTGTATTTCACTATTGAACCTAGAATTCTTTTTCCTTTAGTTTTTATAGTAAGAATTTCAAATGAATATTTTATTTTATTATAATTAGTAATAAAAATTATGGTAACATTTGAATCTCACCCTCACACACACATTCCAGACTTTTGGCCTGAATTTCAGGGTGTGTAATATAAGATCTTGAAATCCTTTGACAGCCAAACAAGAATTTTTTTTTTTACTATCAGTTTTATCATGTGAATATTTTTGAAAAGTTTAAAATGTTAGTGACAGTTGGTGCTCTGTAGTAGAACCCAGTATATCTTAATACTTGTCCTAATGTAGTAATTATTCTGCTACTGGTCTTAGTATGATATTACCAAATACTCTTTTTTTAATTTCTTTAAGGTATTGTCCTTCCTGTAAAACTGATTCCAGTGAGGTTGTAAAGGCTGGGGAAAAACTCAAGATGAGTAAGAAGAAAGCAAAGATGCCATCCGCTAGTACTGAAAGCCGGAGAGACTGGGGCAGGGTAAAAAGAGACTTCCTTTCATTCCCTTTAACAGTTCATAGTAAACAGTGCTTTAATATTGGTGGTCATAGTACAAAAGATTAAACAATTTAACTCAGTATTAGTGACAGTTAAATTGTATAAATAATGGTTTCATTCATCTGGTTATTTCATTCACATCTTATGAGAATTGGAAATCTTCAAAATATTTTTTATATAATCAATTTCTCAGTTTATTTTGTGACTTCCAGGGAATGGCTTGTGTTGGTCGCACAAAAGAGTGTACTATTGTTCCTTCAAATCATTATGGACCTATCCCTGGGATCCCTGTTGGATCGACATGGAGATTCAGAGTGCAGGTATGCCTTTACATTTTTTTAGTTGGAAGAGCATAGTTCGTATCTTTAAAACTGAAGTGATGTTTACACTTGTTTTTAGTTATAAATGGGGCTCAACTAAGTAGCACATGTCATTCATTTGCTCGAGTATCTTTCCCCAGACATGATCAGACAGGAGAGTACCTATCAGAGTGAGGTGTCAGCTATGTGTTTCATCACTTTGCTTTATTGTTCTGTTTTGCATGGTATTAGAAGCTTTCTCAGGAAATTTTTTAGAAAAAATAATATTTGAAAAGTTTTAAGTTAATGTGGTAAATTCTTTAATGTCATTAAACTTTAGGCTTCCTTTTAAACATTTTCTTTGAGATTTTTCTTCAATAAGTAGTGAGATAGTGAGCTGGTTAGTGCCAGTTAATCCAGGACTAAAATTCTTCACATTTCCCCATTTCTTCTAACTCTTACATTCTTTTCACTCTTCTTTGTCACTGTTCCCCCAGTCTTGGAGTGGTCATATAGATGTCCTACTTATGGCTGAGTTTTTAACAGTCATTTATTCTCAAAAGTTTGGCCATTAGGAGGGTCTGCAGTGAACACTGGCCACTACAGAGAAAAGACTTCTATGACAAAAGCCAACAGTTACTTAGAAGGCAGTTTTGTTGGTGTATCATATCTATGTAGCAAAACAGTAATAGTAGCTTTTTTGAAGGATCTTTGACCTCCCCAGCCACAGGCTTTTGACCAATTTATAATGTTAAGAATTGCTGTTTTCTAATGAAACCCAGAGCTTGTCTATACTGCTAGTCTTGCTAGCCAGCTTGCTCCAGGGATTCCCTGCCTACCTTCTGAGGTAAGCCACTGTACTACCCAAATATTGGCCTTCTTGCTTACATGGCACTAAGCCATCTCCTCAACCCAACTGAAAATTACCCATATAAGGACCATTCTGAACCATGCATGGTGCATCATGCCTGTGATGCCAGCACTTGGAGGGCAAAAGCAGAAGAATGGCTGTAAGTTCAAGGTCAGCTTGATAGTCATAGTGAATTCAATGCCAGTTGGGGCGAATTCATAGGGCTTTGTCTAGAAATAAGCAAAGAAGGATCATTGTCTTTATGATAGAGTGGATTTGAAAGAAGCAGAACAAGACAGTACAGAAGTGTCTGTCAGTGTGCAGATCTCAAAGCAGGATTGGGTGCTAGATCTGGAAAAGAACTCAGCACCTTCAGATTCTATTTGGGAAAACTAAAATGAGAAAGTGAACTCTAGGTAAAACATGGTTGGGCTTTAGAGTTTAATAACACAAGTAAAAAGCATTTGTCAGTCTAACTCATTTGTTACTCCTACTTGTATGTATTTTCCCAATTTCATACATATCTAATGTATTTTATCATTGTTTTCTTTTCCCTTATAGGTGAGCGAAGCAGGTGTTCATAGGCCTCATGTTGGTGGAATTCATGGTCGCAGCAATGATGGAGCTTATTCTCTTGTGTTGGCTGGAGGATTTGCAGATGAAGTTGTAAGTTATGATAATGACTTTATTCTTTTGAACCTATCTTCATTTTTTTAAAGAACAAAAGCTGTGTCAAAAATATATCAAATACTACTGTCTTTTTTTTAGCCTAGTTTTTGTTGATGTTACTGGTTCTATATAAGCTGTAAGATTAGCAGTGTTTTTTACATGTGATAGTTTAATGTAAGCTGATGGTAACTAATATAAAAAAGGAATATTCTCTGTGCAGTTCTTTTAAATTAAGCCTATTTCTAAATAATTGTACTTTCACAATAGCATTAGAAATGATACAGATAAAGCTGCAGTCAATGGTTATATATAGTGCTTGTATGAAGAAGTATGATTTGTGGGTCATATAGTATTGTGTATTTTACAGGCACAGCAGAGTACTATGAGATAGCTTAAGACATTATCTGGATAGCCTTGAACTAATCATGAGTTGGAAGAGCTGAGATGAAGATTCTGGTCTGTGTGCTTAGGGTAATTTTAGGAATCCCTACAACAGTCTATTCTTGGGACTTTCTTTGGCAGCTTGTGAGGTAAAATAGAAACTAGAAAATGGTGGAATAAGAATGGAACTCTGATCAGTGTGCAAGCCTAGAATGCACAAGACTATGGGTGTGATAGCAGGGCAGGAGTGTAGGAAATTCGATTACTTGCATCATGTCCTTGAGCATGTATGGCTTTTTTGTATGCACTCTTTCTAGGCCACAGCCTTGCATAAGCTACTTCATGGTCTAAAAAGCACAACATCAGGCTGGTCTTCTCTGTGATAATAGAAAGCTGTATTGGTTGGTGTAATGATTGATATGCAAATATGTTAATGGCATGCTGTAGAATTTTAATCACAATTTGGTGTTTGCTACTTGAAGATGTTCAGAATTATTTTTCTTCTGTTTAAAGCACCGTTTAGCTTAGATTGTGCCTATTCTGTCACTACTTTTTCTTTATAGCACTCTCACGAGTATATTGACTGTTCTGGAGTCAATCCAGATATAGTGTGAAGGATTGTTTCTCATCAATTTAGGAAGTATTTTAGTAGTATATGGTGTCACATGCCTATTAACCCAGCACTTGGGAGGTGGAGGGAGGACCAGGAGTTCATTCTTCGCTACACAGTAACTTTAAAACTAGCTTGAGCTGTGTCTCAAAACAAACAAAAGACAGAAAAAAGAAAAAGAAAAAAATAAAGTGCTCTGGGCCATTATACATGTATTTGTTGATTAGAGTTTCTTCAAATAGAATGCACACTAGATTAAATTTAAAAGGAGATCTTAAATATTTCGTTATCAAATGTGAATTGAAGGTTGAGGGCGAGTAGAAGCATTCATTCATTCGTTTGTTCATTCATAGACAGCATTGCTGACTGTATAGCCGAAGGTGGTCACATGCTTGAACTCTACTCGTCTTCTTTGCCTTTGAGAGTGCCGATTTACAGTGTGCACATCTGCATCCTAAAAGCACTTAGCACACAAGTGTAGTTAGGCCACAATCCAAGGATTAAATAATGGAATGGAAATAAGCAACCTTTAAAGAATAAGAATTTAATAGAAAAACAGCACTGTCTTAAGTTTATCCTGATTTGACATTAAAAGGGAATGCTGGGCCAGTGGATGAGGCACTTACACCAAACCTGGCATCCTGAATTTGATTCCCAGGACTCACATGGTGGAAAGAGACAACTAACTCCTACAAGTTGTCCTCTGACCTTTAACTGTGGGCTGTGGCATGTGTATGCCCCACCACCAAATAAATTAATTAAAATAAATTTAAAAAGTCAAATCACTAGCCAACTAGTATTGGTAGAGTGAGTTATAGACTGATACTTTTCTCAGGGTATTTTGAGTTTTGAATTAGGTAAGATTTAGTTACCTAAATTTGTGGCTACCACGGAAAAGATCGTGTTGTTGGTTTTTGTAACATCTCCTTTGGGCATAGTTATCAAATTTAATAGATACTGCATTTGATTTTTAAATTATTTTCTAGATTTCTTTTTGATAGTAGTAACCTTATTTTTAACCTGAGTGTACTATGGATAATTTCATAGTATGAAATATGGAAAGCTTACTATTCTATTAGAATTGTAAGGTGAAGCTTTTAGATAACTTTATAAAATTTATTTAATGCCCATGTCAAAATTTGAATATTCATCAGAAAAATCCTGGTGTAGATGATAGCCAAAATTCCATAATGAAATGTTTTTGAAATTGGCATTGTCCATAAAGAATCTGCAAGTTGGTGTTGATATGTCAGTTACCATTGAATTAAATAAAATGTTTCTAATCCGTAAGTCCTTACCTTATAAAATGCTGTGGATTGCTTGGATACATACACAGCATAAGAAAAGCTATGTTTGAAGATGTTGGAAACTGTAACTTTGAAGCAAAATCTTTAGACCAAGTAATAAAACTTGAAGGTGTGCACAGGTGATTACATTTTGCTCTATTTTGTCACATTCTCTGAGAAACATGTCAGTAACATCTTAACCTAATGTTCTGACTCTAAAATGAGAATTGGGGGAGTTACACTCAGGTTTAAGTATCTTACCGTAAACTCTTTCCCTGTAGGACCGAGGTGATGAGTTCACGTACACTGGAAGCGGTGGTAAAAATCTTGCTGGTAATAAAAGAATCGGTGCACCATCGGCCGACCAGACACTGACAAACATGAACAGGTGCTGCTCTAAAGACTGTGCAGGCTGGAGGTTCCCTGAAACTTTGATCCCAGCACTATAGCTTGTTATTTAAGTGTTACGGCAGAATCTTCAACTAGGAGTTAGATGAAATTAAAATTCTCTTGGTTTTCTTATACTGTTAATTTTTAAGTGGTATAATTTCCCCCTTACTCGATACCTGTGCCAAACATTTGAAACATATTCACACCTTTAAAGGAAGGGAACTTCTATGATTTAAGGGAAATTGGAGGTAAGGTGGCAGTTTAGTACATTATAAGTCAGCATATGATCTTCTTTGTGACAAGTTTGATTTAGAGGTGAGCACGGTAAGTGAAATATCAGTCTGTACTTTTGGGATTTTTATTAATAAAATGACCTCATGTGCTCTTTTTGAACTAAAGTTCCTTAATACGTTACAAAAGATCCACCTTCCATTGACTTTTAATATCAAACATTCTTACTACCACACAATAGAAAATTTAATTTTCAAATATTTTATTTTGTAAATGCAGTGATGTAAACAATAAATAACTCAAACCCCAGATAACAAAGATTGTTTTATAACTTGCCATAGTAAAAAATTTGTGCACTATATAAAAGTTAAGATTTAAGTGTCCTATAAAAAACATTTTAGCATTGAGTAAAATCATTAATTTTTTTCACTAAGTATAAAGCACTAAGTTTTAAATAGTGTCCCTTTAACTTCTTATCACCATGTCAAATAAAGAATATACCAATGTTATTTCAAGACTTTATTGCATACCAGGTTATGTAGAATCTTGTTTTCATATCTTATATATTATTTCTGGCAGTAGGATTATTCTACTGAACTAGCAGAGGAGACAGGTCAGAGTGGCTGGTGAATTCTCATAGGAGTACAATCCCTTGCTCTCCTTTTTCTACAGAGAAGGCAGCTTTAAGAGGAATGACCTGAGAAGTCAGAAATAGCCTGACCCATTTTTGTCAGTGAACATGCATCTTAAATTAACAATGGCTTTTTAAGTTGCAATGTAGGAGAATTACATTTTTTGGTCATAATAAGACTATTTTGTTTTATTGAAATTTCTTAACTACCCATACTTGGAATAAACATGTTGCATTCCTTTAAAATTTTTGCAAAGTTCAATAAGTAATATTATGTGTCCTTAGAAAATGGTGGGCAACAATGTTTGCTGTTAAAATCAAGTAGACTGAAAACAATTAGAACTGACTTGTCTTAGAGCCAAGCCAGCCATCAGTTGGTTGCTTTAGTCACTGAACTGTGTGTACCTTGCGGTTTTAAGTCTTCTGAAGAAATATATTCTCTATGAACACGAGAAATGAAGTGAAAGGCCTTTAGCTTAGTCCCCAAACACACTCTTTACCATGTAGCATATGATGCAGTTCATTCTTGCTTCTCTGCTAAGAGGAAGTTTGACACCTTCTTCTGAGCAGTGCCCGTTTCTTCCCAACTCTTCTACTGCAGAAAGTGAGGAGGACATTTAGGTATCCCAGCTGTCCATTATGTCAGGGCCATCGGAGGCCACTGGTGCTGGAGTTATATACAAAAATAAAAGAACTTTATTGCCTTTGTTTTGCCTTGTTTCGTTCTTCAGACTCCTTTCACATTTTTCAGTAGTCTGTAAACTTATATGAAGCCAGAACTGAGCTGACAGTGCCCTTTAGTGATGGCAGTAATTATGATTAATGGCACTTGTGAACTTTAAAGTATGTCAGCCGGTGATGTGATAGTAGAGTTTATTGTACCTCCTTAAAAAGACGGTAATCATTTCACAGGTGTTCCGTATAAGATAAGACAATAACTCTTCTTAGACTGCTATATTTTCGTAATTAAAAAATTTTATTTTAAATGTATGGATATTTTTTCCTGCATGTTTGTCTGTGTGCCAGCCATGTGTGTGTCTTGTGTCTGAGGAGGCTAGATGAGGATATTGGATGGTTGTGAGCCATGTGGGTATATTTTATCCTACCTCTAGTGCTTTAAAATATCTCCCCATTAGGTAAAAGATAATTTTAGCAAGCAGAATTTTGTACACAGCTGGAAAAGTTACACTCCATTTACCGTAAGAAGATGACTGTGAAGCCAGGCATGGTGATGCATGTCTGTAATCCTAGCACTCAGAGAGGCAGGCAGGTGGATCTCTGTGAGTTGGAGGACAGCCTGTTCTACAAAGTGAGTTCAGGACAGCCAAGTCTACACAGAAAAACCCTGTCTTAAAACCAAAAAAAAAAAAAGAAAAAGAGACTGTGTTTAAGAGATTCCTTGTCATAACATAGTCACAGTCTACCAAAAAAAAATATATATATATATAATATACCAAAAAATATTTTATATTATAATCTGATTTTATCAGATGGGCTATTTATGTGCATGTGTATTTGTATGTGTGTGAAGGGTCTCTTACTGACCTGGCATCCACCGAGTAGGCTGGGCTGATGGGGAAGGCCCAGGGCTCTTCATGTTTTTATGTGACAGCATTGGGGTATAAGCATACTTTACTACACTAGTAATTTTTAAAATATAATAATTTTATTAATTCTTTGAGATCTTAACACATGTACACAATGTATTTTGATTATATGTGCTCAGCACTCTTCCTGTGAGCTCCCCTCGGGTCCATTCCCAGTTCCCCTGTGCCTTCCCAACTCTATGCTGAGTCCCATATGTGCTACCCATATATGTACTTGTGGTCATGACCTAGAATGTTTTATGGAGGTTCTAGGAATGAAAACTTAGCTCTTCCTGCTTACAAGGCAACGGTTTACCTATTACATCAACTCAGTTTTAACCCTCATGTGTTAGCAATGTTTTTCTTTCACTGAGGTTAGGAAGTAGGTAGGTATATTAAAGAAATATCCCAACTTGGGTAAACTGCTATTTTGAGAACTAAATGTCCTTCAGAGTTGATAAAACATATGCTCAGTGATTCACTACTACATGCTTGGGGAAGCTTCAACCAAGACATGTTCTTTTGATACACTTAAATTTGTCCTTCGGTGAAGGTCTGTAAAGAGTATTCTAGTGTCACACTTTTTCTTAATATCCTTCAGACTTTTCAGAATTTCTGCTGTCTGGAATGTGGAAAATCTAGAAAAGCCATTTGTACCTTGCTGACAAATTTATTTTTCTGGATTTCTTTCTACATTATTCCAGCAATTTACCTCACTTCATCAAAAATTAACTATTAAAGCAATCACTTGCTTTAGTTTTCCAACATTCTCCCTCTTTTCAGCAAGCATTATTTTAAGCAAATTCCATGTATTTCTAGTTGTTTTCTATTATACGTGGCACAGATGTTATTACTTTCAGAAGAACCCTACAGGCTCTCTGAGAACCAATCCCCTGGCTTGGGGGTGACATCAGAAAACTGATTTGTCTTCTCTGCTGGTGGGGGAAAGCATAATCCTATTGTCTGGAATAATATGGAAAGAATCATAGAATCTTAATCTTCAGGTAAGGCATAATTTACCTTTTAATTGAGCTAATGCCTCGATTATATATTTGGAGAAAGATTGCTTGGTATAAAGCTTTGTTTTATCTTTTTTAGGGCATTGGCCCTAAACTGTGATGCTCCATTGGATGATAAAATTGGAGCAGAGTCTCGGAATTGGAGAGCTGGTAAGCCAGTCAGAGTGATACGCAGTTTTAAAGGGAGGAAGATCAGCAAATATGCTCCAGAAGAAGGCAACAGATATGATGGCATTTATAAGGTGCTCTATCTGGCATGACATCTCCTTGGTCATTCTGGGGCTTTTAAGACATGATTACCACAGTGATCCACTCTGGGTGGGCTAGAGAGAAGATAGGCTGTTTAGTTGGTTTTTCCACTTTTTCTACAAATGTAAAAGATACATGAAGTGAACTTTTAGTTATAATATTCTGCAAAGGGCTTTGAAATTCCTAAGGTAGAGTTATAATTTGGCCACAAGTGGCTTTCCTTTATTTCCTGTTTGGCACAGTAGGGCCCTAACCCATGGCTTTTACACTCTGGGCAAACACTCTACCCTAGTCCCAAGTTTCTTTAAGTATATTGTCTGTATGATAAAACTGTGTAACTAATTTGACTGCTATATATCTTGGCTACTATGTTTCTTTTAAAAATGGTTTTAATTTTAATAATTATAATAGATTTTTAAAGGCATTATAGCATTAAAAATGGATTTGTGTCCTTGAACTAAAAAATAAGGAAATCATTGACCACCATTTTCCTTTACATAATTTGCAAAATAAAATTCTGGTAATGTGTTACTATTATAGTAATTTATAGTATTATATCCTTATATGAGAACTGTCTACGCTTGTAACAAGGTGTTAGTAATAGTCTTGACTTTTATTTACTGTTCTTAACAGAGCAGTTATCTTTTGAGGTTGGATTTAATTATGGCAGATTTATTTCAACTTTATGTTCAATTAGATTTCAATGTAATACTGAAATACTATTATACAGGTAGTAAAATACTGGCCAGAGATTTCATCCAGCCATGGCTTTTTGGTTTGGCGTTATCTTTTGAGAAGAGATGATGTTGAGCCTGCTCCCTGGACCTCAGAAGGAATAGAACGATCACGGAGACTGTGTCTGCGATTGCAGGTTAAATCCCCTTGGCCTGTACTGCTTGTGTGTTACAAGAATGTACAACTGTGTCCGTGCCTTAACCTTATGCTGCACATAGCAGTTAGCCAGTATGCTGTGAGAGATAGAGTGCACAAGGATGCAGAAGTAAAGCAGACAAAAGGTGGCTTCTTGTGTATCATGCTTGGAAAAAGCTAGATTGTCAGTGAAAAACAACATATTCTTAATTCTGTTTGGAACTTGGTTGAAGGTTTTTGTTTTGTTTTGTTTTTTGGTAAAGGCTGAAGGGTAGGTGGTGGCTCATAGAGTGTTCCACTGTTTACCCTTCTCACTCTTCCTTATTCCTTTTCCTTCTACCCAGCAAATCTGCTTTCCAAACTTGAGTTTGTTATCTTTTTCCCCTTAGCGCATCTCTGATGTGAACCCATGAAAGGTGCATTGGTTCTATATGAATGTGGATGGTGTGGCTACATTCCCCTTCGTAGGCTATATATTGTCCCCATCAATGGTTCTTCCCATGAAGCCGGTCAGCAATGTCTTTTCACTTGGCTCTGTCCTGCTACGTGCGGCCCCCGAACTGTGGGCAGTGTCTGACGACTCTGCAGTTGAATGTGTACCCTTGAGTGCATGTCTGCTTCTGTTGTTCTTGTCTTGTTAACTCCCGGAAATGATTGTTTAAGTGAGATCTATCAGCTGTTAAAATAACCAGAATAATTTTTCTATAATGTTTTTAAATTGCCAAATCCATTGACAAAGGTTTTTAGACCTCAGTGTTCAGAGCTTTCATTGATCAAGTAGAATAGATTGGAAACTAGGAAGAAGCATCAAAGTGTATCTACTGTGCTGGGTTAATAGTAATGTGTTGAAGCCAGAAATACACTGAGCTTTAAGCATGAGCCTTAGCACAAAGTCATGCAGTCCCTCTAAAATAGGAATCAGTAAAGGGTAAGAGGTAGAGTGTACCCCTGCAAATCTAACATTTAGGTGATAGAAAATTTATTTGATTCCATTTGGTTTTCTAAAATCTCCTTCCTTCCCATAATTTTGGTAGATGAGAATTTTACCATATATTTTTATTTGAGATTCAAGCCAAAATTTTCATCTTGTCTATTTGAATATCAGTTCCTGTGTTCCATATTTGTTCCTCACTTCATACCTAGTTTCTCTTTCTCTTAAAATTTTCAAGCCACCAACAAAGCATGTGAAGATTTTCTTCTTTGCTTAGATCAGAAGCTAAGATCATCAAATTATACAGTGGAGCATTGTAGCAGTTAAAGCTGCAAGGCTTAAGTAGAATTTGAGGTTTTTTCTCTTCTGCCCTTTGAATTTTGTGTGTATTTGCTTTATGTAAGTGTGGAGAAAGTATAGGCAACTGCTCTGTCCCCTCTAAAAATTTCCCCTGGATCTCGAGCCTCTCCCCCTTGAAATTTAAATCAGCATTGTCTCTTTTCATCCCTCACCAGTATCCAGCAGGTTACCCCTCGGAGAAGGAAGGGAAGAAGACAAAGGGACAGTCAAAGAAGCAGACCAGTGAAACCACCAAAAGGCCAACTTCAGATGGTGAGTAGCCATCACAGAACATATATAATAATAACAGTAAAGAGGAATATAGAGAGAGGATAAATTGAGGGGGTCACAAGCAATTAGAGTAAAAAGGGTTGGGGTGTTATCGGCAGCAAGTATTCTAGACTTGAGAGAAAGCTGCTCCATGTGGCATGGAGCATCTTCCTTCTGAGCATCACTGGTACTGTGCAGAACTGTGAAAGTCCACTGACATGTTTTACAAATACACCTAGATGAGTGTGCAAGTGCCTCCAAAGTATTGAAGACATCAGATTCAACAGAAGCAGTTGAGGCTTTCCAACTCACCCCTCAACAGCAGCGCCTAATCAGAGAAGACTGTCAGAACCAGAAGCTGTGGGATGAAGTGCTTGCATCTCTTGTAGAAGGACCGGTATGTAAAGTTTTTCTTAAATAACGATGTTCTGATTTAAAAAATGGAAACTGATCCAGGCATGGTGTCACACGCCTGTAATATCCAGCACTCAGGGAGGCAAAGACAGGCTGATCTCAGTAAGTTCCAGGCCAGCCTGGTCTACAAAGTGAGTCTAGGATAGCCAAGGCTACACCGAGAAACCCTGTCTCGAACAACCCCCCCCCCAAAAAAAAAGGAAACAATGATTTTCACAAGTCATCCTAAACTGTTATCTTATTTTTAATTCATTTCCTTGACCTTTCAGAAATAACAGGAGTCAATAAATTTAAACACCTGTAAATTTATTTTATACTTTTTAGATACTAGTTTTTAATCTGAATTAAGTAACTTACATTGAGGTGCTCTTTTGGAGCAGAATTTTGAGTTGTAAAATGCAATCAACTGAATCTAAAACTCAGCAGAAAAGTTTTTTGTTATAATATAGTTCAGAGATATCTTACAGTGTAAGTCTTAAATAGTTCGTATGTTTTTCAAAACTTGTGTGTTCAGCTTTGAAGTAAACAGTCTTGATCTATTTAAATATTTTTCATTGGGGATTGGAGAGGTGACTCTGTGGTTAAGAGCCTGTAGTGCTCTTGAAGAAGATACAAGTTTGGCTCCTAGCATCAAATTTGGGCAGTTCACAACCACCTATAATTCCATCTCTTGAGGGCCATTGCCCTCTGAACACCTGTGGGCACCTGCCCTACACAGGCACAGATACCCCACCCCACCCACACATGCAAATATACACATAATTTTAAAGGATTTTTAAAAAATCAATTTATCTATCTTTTTATTTAAGACATTTTGGTTTTTGTAATCATTAAATTTTAAAGTGTTACGTGCCTTTAATCCCAGCACTCAAGAGGCAGAAGCCTGTGAGTTTGAGGCCAGCCTGGTCTAAAACATATCAAGTTCTAAGACACCAGAGCTACATAGAGAGACACTGTTTAGAATAGTAATAATAATAATAAATGAAAAAGCTTCAAATGGGAATTATGTGTCCTTTTCATTTACTATTTCTTCTTTTGTTAATCTGATCTCTTGTGTGTAATGTTTTCATTTTCTTCTTTCTAATGTAGTACGATGCACAGCTACTGTAAGTCATCTAGATAAATTATACTTTGTCACCTCTTTCTAGCTTTTTCCTTCCTTTGTTGCCTTTATTTCCTTTTATTGCAAAGCTAAAGCTTCTCATGTGTCTGAAGTAAGTAAAGTAAGGGGTATCTGTATCACATCTAACGTGGAAGGACTCTTAGGATTGTTTCGCCCTGTTAATTGAGAGATCGTTAACATTATTGCATTAAACTTGTAAGAGAAGACTATCAAATACTGTTTAGCTTTATATCAGAAATCCCTGTTTCTTTGCTTTTAGGTGTGATGGTATCTTGGGTTAGCATTGGTAAAGTGAGGTGAGGCTTAGATATTTTTAAATAGCCCAAGTACAGTGATTTTGTTCCATGAGAGGGATAACTTGCTTTTTAGGCAAGTGACCCAGATGAAAAGAGAGTCTGCTAGACTGTTTTTTCACTTAGGCCACGCTAAAGTCCATCAGTTGTTAGTCATAACTTAGTTGAACAGTTGGATCTATCGGGAAGGCTACAGCTGATTAGTGTTGGTAACTTCAGTAAGCTACTGTTAAGGTAGGCATTGACGCCGCAGTGGTTAGATTGTGGGAAAAGCCACCTGCGTACACAAGAATGCTTCTCATTTATTGTCCTGTTCTTAATATGACCTAAGATGCTGCATCCAGTTATTACGACCTGACAGCTAGTGATCTCTGTTAACCGACCTCAGCAATTTTTTTAAATGTTAAAATACCACTTAACATCAGACATCTTTTTAAATGTAACATTTGTTGGTGTTTTAATTTGAATACCCCATTATTACTATAAGTAACCAAATGGAGGGTCATCCTTATGTTTGAAAACCACCCTGTTTCTGGTGTAAAAGACACAACTCAGCCAAGCATTGTGTGTGCATGTTTAATCCCAGCACACAGGAAGCAGAGGCAGAAGCAGGAACTCACAAATCTCTGTGAGTTCTAGTCTAGCCTAGGCTACATAGTGAGACCTTTTCTTAAAAAGAAAGGCATACACAACCAGGGTAAGTTGGAACTAATGATGGCTTTTGATGATAACAGGGAATCCATTTGCTAATGTTTAAATGAATCCTATCCCCTAGAAAATAACACAGTATGGTGGTGCACGCCTGTAATCCCACACCTGGGGAGGCAGAGGTGGGTGGATCTCTGTGAGTTTGAGGCCAGCCTGGTCTACAAAGTGAGTCCAGGACAGCCAGGACTACACAGAAAAACCCTGTATTGAAAAAAAAAAAAAAAACTACTGCTGATAATACATGATTTGGAAGTTGAGGCAAAACAGTATACAACATCTTAGCTTCCGGTTTCTTCTGACAGTGGAGACTAGTTATTGCCTCGTGCTTTTGAGTTTCAAAAAACTGTAGTTAGTAACGGGAAAAGACTAAGTACCTAATGTGCTGGAATCTGCAGTGGAGCACACAGAGTGAAAAGGACATCAGTGCTGCATGGCCCTGTGATAAACTATCTGTGTTTTCTGTTTTGTTACGGTGCGGGCCAGTGGTATACCACTGAACTCTACCCTTCCTTGGCGTGTGTGTGTATCAGAGTACTTCTGGAGGTTGGAGGACAACTCTTGGGAGTTGGTTCTCTTTACACCATGTGGTTCTCAGTGGTGAGTCTCAAGTCGTCAGGTTCACCATCAAGCTCCTTTTTTTTTCCTGCTTGAGCTTTCTGGCTGCCCCCAACTCCCCCCACCCCCACCCCTTTAAGTAAAAAATATAGGTTCATGGCGGCACAGCCCTGTTACCCCAGCACTCAAGAGGCAGAAGCTGCAAGTATACTGAAACTGTTTCCTACATAGTTTGAGGCCTAATCTGTGGTAGGAAAGACTCCCTCTCCTCTTTGTCTAGCACAACACCCAAAACACAAGCAAACAAAATAAAATGGTTATTACCGATAGACTGGGAAGTTTTGAGAGCCTTTGATGAAGTTCCTTAGTTTCTTTCATTTAGGTTTGTTTACCTCAGGAAGTCACTAATCGCTTTTCTCAGTAGAGAGCATGTTAAATGTGACTAAGACAGATTTTCCGCCATCATTTAGAATTCATGATTATATTTTGAGCCTTCAGTCTTTTCTTCTTTCTTCCTTTTGGGCACCTTGTAGAATTTTCTGAAAAAATTGGAACAGTCTTTTATGTGTGTATGCTGCCAAGAACTGGTTTACCAGCCTGTTACAACAGAATGCTTTCACAACGTCTGTAAGGTAAGTTCAGATCCACTTTCCCTTGGTAGGTCTGACGGGGCGCGGTGGGTGCCACCTGCTAGTTATGGGCCTTTTATTAGTTAGAAAACTTTTATTACATCTGGATGGTAAATGCGTTGTGAAATTCCCTAATAGCAAAGATTCCCATACATACAGCTGGAGGTGTTGTACTGTGCTTGGGGTTGAGGAAGGGTTGGAGCAGAGTAAGAGGCCACAGTGTGAGAGCATGTGTTTTCCAAACTGTCCTGCACCTGAGAGAGTTATGTGCATTTAATAAGAAGTCAGAATGCTGAAACTGAGTATTGTGCTGTTGGTGCAGTAAAAGAGGGAAATAGAGCTTTAGGTAGGCCAGGATTGGAAGCTTGCTGTGCCAAGTGTGATTCTGTGTACTGATTGAAATTCGGAACTTCGGTTTCTTCTGTGAAATGGATACATCTTCTATATACATGTTCTTGCCTAACCACACATCAGTAAGCTCTGGATTAGTACAGGTAAGCTTATTTCAGAGTACCTATTAGGTTTCATGATTTGACAACATGAATTTTCATTCTGAGCAGCAGAATCTTAATTTTTTGTCTTTAGGATTCTTTGAGGATTCAATCCAGCCTTAAAGGTTAAGATAATGGGAAGCATGCCTGCTCTGTAGCACTCACTTTACTAGATGAGGAAATTGAGGCACAAGCTATTTCAGTCTTTTACCTCAAGTCTCACAGTATGTGTTAAGTAAAGCTATGCCTGTAGACAGTATAGTGCAGATTCAGGCCTTCAGAATTGCTCATCCTAGACCTTTCTCTTGTAATGAGCAGGAAATATCTTGTTTTTTAAGAACATAACTTGTTGAGTGACTTTTCCATATTACTGAAGTTGTTTTCTCCCTCCATCACCCTCTCCTTGTGTGCTTTTCATTTATTTTTACCTCAGGATTGTTTACAACGCTCCTTCAAGGCCCAGGTTTTCTCCTGCCCTGCTTGCCGGCATGATCTTGGCCAGAATTACATCATGATTCCAAATGAGACCCTCCAGACTCTACTTGACCTTTTCTTCCCTGGCTACAGCAAAGGGCGGTGATGTGCGTGCTTCTGGGTTATTTCTGGTGGCTTTTTGGACAATACCAAGTCTGAAATGAGTGGAGAGGGTAAAACAATGCTGGACTGTGTCTCTCGTCTGGAAGCAGCTGCTGCTCTTTCCCTCAGCCATCCTCCTGTGTGTGTAGTAGTAAGAGGCCCATTCTCAACTGTCTTTTAGATATCAAAAGGTAGTTCTTCTCAGTAACAACTAATTTTAATGAATGAAGAGTCAAAGCCTCCACTGTAGTTGATACCCAATTATGATTTATTTTGCAACTACCTCAGGACAGAAAAGATTTATGGGGATTTTAAAAATCATTGACTAATTAGTTACATGAGATTTTAGCTACACACTGCCTCCCAAATATTAGTTGTGCCTGTTTCTTGTAATTTGCTTTTCCAGGAAAGCAGACAGATGAGATTGTTGGAATGAGTGCAGCTTCTGTAATATGCATACTACTTTTTTTTTAAACGTCTCTATTTCCATCACAGTGTGTGTTTTGCAAGAACAGGTTCACTTTTTAACTCATTTGTGATTTCCATTGTGGTTTTTTCCTGGTGTTTTATGCAAATTGACTACTAATGACTAATGAGAACAATATGAATGCGTTGTTGCTGCATTAGTGTAACGTGGTTTTGCAGTGGCCGAGGTGTCAGAAGCTCGAGTTGTAAATGTTCGTGGAGAGCCGCTTCTGTCCTAGTCTGGCACAATTAGTAGTTCCTACTAGTGGTTTCCATCTGCAGTGCTGGCTTTTGAGAAGACTGAAATTGCTTCACATTGTGATCCTACATTTTATATTCACTATATTCCTTAAGAGTATACCTTAATAAATATTTTATGATCAGAAATGATGCATTTAGCTTTACTTGTTTACATTCTTCTGGCTTGTTCAGTGGATTTTTGTAAATTTAATTTTCAGTTTTCATTGTGTCTTATTGAAAGGAACAATTTTCCTCTGACTTTGGTATGAGAGCTAGAATGAAGTCTGACCCGGTAAGGACACATTTCACCTTTGGTGTAATTGTAACTGAGGATTATTATTGAAAAGAGCATGCTGACTGTTCTGATACTCATCTACTTTTTAAAACTAGGGAGGATCATCCTGAGTGAAGTATCCCAGAAGCAGAAAGACACACATGGTATATACTCACTTATAAGTGGATATTAGACATATAATATAGGATATACATACTATAATCTGTACACCTAAAGAAGCCAAGCTAGAAGGAGGACTCTGGGAAGATGATCAGTCCTCCCTCAGAAAGGCAAACGGGACAGACATTGGAAGAGGGAGAAAACAGGATAGGAGCCTACCACAGAGGGCCTTTAAAAGATTCTACCCAGCAGGGTATCGAAGCAGATGCTGAGACTCATAGCCAAACTTTGGGCAGATGGCAGGGAATCTTATGAAAGAAGGAAGGGGGAGATAGAAAGACCTGGAGGGGACAGGAGCTCCACAAGGAGAGCAACAGAACCAAAATATCTGGGCAAAGGAGTCTTTTCTGAGACTGATACTCCAAACAAGGACCATTCATGGAGATAACCTAGAACCCCTGCACAGATGTAGCCTATGGCAGCTCAGTCTCCAAGTGGGTTGCCTAGTAATGGGAACAGGGACTGCCTCTGACATGAACTCAGTGGCTGGCTCTTTGATCACCTCCCGCTGAGGGGGTAGCAGCCTTACCAGGCCACAGAGGAAGACAATGCAGCCAGTCCTGATGAGACAGGATAAGCTAGGGTCATATGGAAAGGGAGGAGGACTTCCTCTATCAGTGGACTTAGAGAGGGACATGGGAGGAGATAAGGGAGGGAGTGTGGGATTGGGAGGGGTTACATCTGGGATACAAAGTGAATAAACTGTAATTAATAAAAAAAGAATAATAGATTTTTTTAAAAGAGAAAAATAATTAAAAGTTTAATTTTTGCTTACAGCTATATGTGGCATGTACGCAGGTTCCTCAGAGACCAGAAAAGAGGATCAGGTCCCCTAGAACTGGAGTAACAGGTGGTAATGAGCCACCCAGTATGAGTGCTGGGACCTGAACAGCAAGTGCTCTGACCTGCTGAGCCCTCTCCTCCTCCTGTTATATGCAGCTTTTATCTTTTTTTTTCTTAGTATTTTGAGTGCTACTTCATTTTTCAGAAAGTGGGTCAAATACACAGATGTCTACACACATCTGTTGTCAACAATTTGTTAAATATTATTGAATATTGTTATTGAATATTCAATACAAATATTGAAAGTTTATATTATTCACTTGCATATTCTTTTTGAGACAGGGTTTCACTATGTAGCTCTGGCCAGCCTGGAATTCACTAAGTAGATCAGGCTAGTTTGGAACTCAGAGATCTGCCTTCTCCTGAATGCTGGGACGTGTGTGTGTGTGTGTGTGTGTGTGTGTGTGTGTGTGTGTGTGTGTGTAATCCTTCCAACCATTAAGAGATAGATAGCTGCTATCCCCTCAGTGGGAGGTGAGTCCAAAACTATAATCTGTACTGTGATCCTGTGTGATAGATAGAAAACTAGGTTTTGTCTTATGCTCTGCTACATTCAGTTCAAAGTAAGTTTCTAGTATCATGATTAGTTTGTGACAGGCTATTAAATTTGCCAATAGGTTGGAGTGATTGTTTTGTATGTTCCCACATCAGTTGTCAATTAAGATGCCCCACTCACCTGCCAGTCTAGCGGGGCCATTTTCTCAAGTGAGTTCCCTCTTCCAAAATGATGCTAGCTTGTTTTTTCTACTGGCAAATTGAATAGCCTGCCCAGCCATCTCTTATGGAGAGTATTTTCTTCACTGTCTTTTGAAATAGCCTCTCTTAATCGATTAAAACATCTGGATGTTCTGTCTGAGGGAGTTTTTCTTCCTCATAATTTCTGTGTTGAGAAGCACGTTACCTCTTCCTTCCACCTGATCCTTCATGCCTGACTTTTAAAGAAAGCCTGTGACTGGCCCTGTGGCTGCTCAGACTCCCAGCAGCAGGCATCAGCTGGGATAAAGCCCTTGGTGGCTAGGGAAAGATGGAAGGACTTGGAGGGGACAGGAACCTCACAAGAAGGCCAACAGAGACAGTCAACCCAGTCCCATCGGGGCTAGCACTTCAGTTTTCAGAGCAGTTTTAGGTTTGCAGAACTGAACATAAAGTACCCTGAGCTCCCTGCAGCTGGATCCCCATCTTTCCATTCAATCCCTGTTTTTAATACAAATGTTGGTTCATTCTTAATTCCTGAAATCCATAACAGAATAAAGCTCATCCACTTTTGTTTTACATTCTGTTGAATTCAGAAGAATTATAAGCACTCTCCAACTCTATTTTGATTTACTCACTTAAGCTTGTATGTTGTTTATTTAGTGGGGCTGTCGATTGAACCCTGG
Source organism: Meriones unguiculatus (assembly GCF_030254825.1). NCBI lineage: Eukaryota > Metazoa > Chordata > Mammalia > Rodentia > Muridae > Meriones > Meriones unguiculatus. The sequence goes on from NC_083349.1 coordinate 46,413,797, forward strand.
TCCTCAAGTTAATGCCATGTAAGGGCTCTGAGCTACAACCCCAGCACAACAGCTCCCATTTTAGAGTTTAATTTTTAACAGAAAAACAAGGCATCTTCCTTGTGGGAGTAAATTGAAATAATGTTTTATGGATTTAAACAAATATGCTTTTCAGGAACAGTGCTAGAGAAGAAAGGGCTGGGTTACTGGTTTATCTAACAAAGCTTATCACACCATCATTAAAAAATAAAACAAAAACTCACTGCTTTTATTGAAAAATCTTTGCCAGTTCTTTGGCACCAGATCCTGTCTCCTGCCATGTTTTCTGAGAAAACCGGTGATCTGGGAGCAGAAATCTAATTCTGAGAAGTGGGGGAGGCTCCAGGGGATATGGTTCTGAAGTTCAAGCTTGGCAGCATGAGGCAGCAACAGCTGGGAGACACTCTTGAATAGGGACTAAGTATATCAGGGTCCCAGGAGGAGCAGAACAGACAGATTTACGAAAAGGGATTCATTGCATGAGCTCATACAGGGGCCGGGTGGTCTCAGTGGCTCAGAACTCAGGCGCTGCTCCGTACTCAGCAGTTTCAGTGTGCCGCTCACTGCCTGGAAGATGCCTGGAGAACCACTCACTGTTCTGCAGTCCGTTCTGGAAAGCTGAAAGTGCTGGATATGGTAGCAGCTACAGCCAAAAAGTACATGAGTCATAGCAAGGAACAAAGGTGGCCAGGCTGAATAGAACTGCTTCACATCTGGGTTTCTGATGGGAAGCATTGCTCCTACTTCTTCCTGGAAATACCCTCAAAGATCTGCCAGGGGCAGGTCTCTTAGTTGATTTTCAGATCCAGTCAAGCTTGACGAGGAGTAATAACTGGTGAGATGAAGCAGTTAGTGAAGTTGGATGGGAATCACATTAACAAGAAGAAAGAGGGAGGGGAAAAAGAAATCACATGATCAAAAACCTTAAGGCTCCCTGTACCCCTAGGTAGTATTGTACCCTGGGTTTCTATGACAACCCTTGGTCCCCTTCACCAACCCTGCTCTCAGGGATCACTGCTCTGGTTTAAGTTTTCAACATCAAGCACCTGTCTCTGGCATCCTTAGTCTTGTCCTCAGATTTGGACTCCTGCCCTTGCAATTGTACTATTTGTCTGGTAGATAACCTGTTTGGGGGAAGGGTGCAGGAGAGATGTTTTCTTTACTTGATTCAGGTAGGATTAAGCCTAGCTGACCAAAGTGCACAGTATCAGCACCTCATTCGGAGCAGCTATGGAACGCCTCAGGCAAGTCAAAAGGGTCTTTTGTCAAAGTAGTAAGATTGACCTTGAAGGGCTGGCCATGTAGTTCAGAAGTTAGAATGTGCAAGGAAGGCCTTCAGCTAGATCCCCAGGACTCCAGCACCATCCCACCCCACACCACCTCACAAATCAACACAAGACAAAAATTTAACCTTTAAAGACCCATCCGTTGAAGACCTAGTGTTCCAGAAAGTTCTCTAAATTATGAACAAAAAGAGATGAAATTCAGTCTTTTACCTGGAAGAGGGGTATGATATATTCAATAACAAAGAAATGGTTTCTTGGCCAAATACAGAATTAGTGTCCCTTTTCTGGGTGTAAAGGCCACCTAAGACAAGCTTTATGGAAAGCGAAATGTCAGCACTTTTGACAGTCTGCATGGCATTGGGCCAGATACTGGATCTTGGATGTTTCCAAGGCATATGGATTTCATCGTTTCTATTATGAGCCAGAGTCCTTGTATCCTGCCAGATGAGGACCATTCCTAGATGGTACTGGAGCCCAGGGCATGAGGAGACAGAGGACTCCCAGTTCATAGGACACAGGCACAGGCCTTTCATAGACTCCTAGTCTAAAACTGCTCAAAGGCACATTTACACAACTTTGTCCTTAATGCAACTCTTTTGTACCACTAAAAATAGCTGCAAGGCTAAACATTAGGATATGTGTTTTACCAGAATAAGCAAAACTGTTTTTAATTAGGGGCGGATTCTACACAAAGCCAGAGGCTTTCTTCAAGGCCTGGTGTTTCTGTGCCTGACGCAAAAAGAGCCGTTCACAGCAGATGCTGCAAGTGCTGGTTCCCACGCAGCATGACTCAGGGTCATCCCCTAATTCACAAGATGCTAGTTCTAAGTGAACACAGCATAGGAAGCCCTCACTCAACGCTAGGAATCCAGCGAGGACTGAGATACAGTCCTGTTCTCGCTTGCTCTGTGAAGCAGAAAGACAACGGAATAATTAACAAACATCTTTTTAAAAAAGGAAGGAACAAACATCGGGAAGAGGGAAGATAAAGTCTCCCATTTCTCAGGGATTCGAGGAAGACCTTTATAAGGTGCTGAGATATGGGAAGCAAATAGGAGCCAAGCAAAATATTGTGGGATTGGGGCAGTGTTCCAGGCAGGAAATCCCCTACCTGCCAAGACCGGTGGAGGAGGACCAGCCTAGCATGAGGTAAACACAGGAGAGGTATGACAGTGCAGGATGAGTGGTTACTTGCTACATTCTGAAGACAAATATAGATATCTAGCTGGGGAAAATGACCTTAGCAACCATCTGCAAGCACTTTAGCAAAGTAGAACACAGCTGTTGGTTCCATTTATTTTTCACATGCTGGTGCTTCCACAGAAAGGACCGCTGTGTTCAGATGCTCGCCCACGCTCAGAAAATGGTTTCCTGCTCAGCAAAGGCAGGCTCTTCAGGTTTGCTGTTGCTATGGTAGCCTAGACTCCCATTTGGCACTGTTAGGCACTAAAGCTAGGTTCAAATTCTGCCTTTCCCCGTGATCAAGTGTGTGACCTCTGGAATTTCTGCATAGTTTGCTAGGGTCAAGTGTGATTGTTTAGATACTTATTACCTGAAAAGTGCTCAATAGCTATTATTTAAATTATTAGTGGAGGAAAAGAGAACCAGGGACTTCATTGCTTTGGTTAGGCTAAAACAGGTTGTTCTATATGCTTTTTATGTGTGAGATTATATGGAATCTGGCAGAGAATTCACAAGAGCACACAAACCTTCTGTTCAGGTCACTAGCATGAAGCATTAAGCTTAGTGATGGAGTAAATTGTTGGGGTGATCCACCTGAAGGATGGTAAAACCAGGTAAAGAGCGTCACCACAATATCTTGTAACTGTGAGGTAAGAGCATCACAAGTCATTGCTACTTTGGGGATGACTTATTTGTGGCAGGTAGGCTAGCTGCCCATCTCAAACTCATCATTTCCATTTCTTAAGTTAATAAACATTTCATCTTGGACACTCAGCATGCCCAGATAGAATGCTCCGTAGTTAGAAGTTAAGGGTCTTGCTAAAAAGCAATCAGAACTTATTGAGTGGAACTGTTTGGAAAGCTTTTCAAGAGAAAATGGGATCTGCCTTTTGCTTTTTGTCCCCCCCCACCCCTTTTCTTGTCTAGCTGGCATATAAGATGCCTCAATATAGAGCAGCCATCTTAAAGTCATAAGGTGTATGGACTGTATGCAAAAGATACTGAAGAGCATCTTTGAAGGATTGCTGCATCCGGAACAGCTTGGACCTCGAAACCTAACTGAGGTGACAAGGGAATGAAGAAAGGACAGACATATGGACAGACATAGCCGGATTGGATGTGTCTGGGATTGGGTGGGCCACGCTTGTGCGGAGGAGTTGGCACCAACTGCATAAAAACTTGGAATTTCAGTAGCGTGATGAGCTCAGCACGAGGAGGAGTTGGTTTGTCTCAGTAGGGAACAGTGTCAGGTTGCAGTCATCCAGGAGAAGGAAGCTGTGACTGCTACTTTCTATACACACATGCCAGCACAAGAACCAGGAACTCTTTGCCAATTTCGAGCTTGACATGGGTAAGGCTTTGCTACTTCCCATGAGCCTCAGACACTGGTCCTTGTCAATAACACACATTTACTTAAGACTTCATCTACTCCTGTGTTCACTCAAGTCTTGCCCCCTCCCCACAAAGGACTGCGAGCCTTTGGCGCGTTACCTCTGGGCACACTGCTAAATGAGCCTTCCGTAAGAAACTGCACTTCTGTAAGTTGAGGTTAAGTTGCACGTGGCCCGTGATGAAAAGAGCCAGAGAGGCCTCTCTGGTAAACAGGCTGCGTAGACTGTTCTTAGCCAATCAAAAGCAAGAGTGATCATGTAAACATAGCTGTTGGTTGAGTGTTCTCACTGCCCTTCAGTTCCCTCTGAGTCCAGGGCATCATGGGTATAAAAATAAAATGGGACAGCATTATTCAAATTCAGTTTTATTAGAACACTAACAAAAGCAGATAAAAAAAAAACCCACACAGTGGAAGGAAACCACTCAGAAATGCTGTGACAGATCAGGCACATTAGTGATAATTCTTCAGTGTATACAAAATGTAAACATTTGCCCTGGGATTTCCCTCAGAGGGCACAGTCCACAGGGGCTTATTTGGAACAGAAAGAATGTCTATTGAATCTCCAGCATAGGCTCTGACCTCTGCAAACTTCCTGAATTAAAAAGTTAAAATTTCCTAGCACACCCCAGATTTTCTATTTGGAAAACTAAATGGCTCCCAGTCAAGGCAACGTGAACAGCAACCACCTGGCAGCTGGCAGCAACCACTCACCATGCTAACTGTGCTTACATTACCTTGAAAGATTACAGAAATATACAGCATACGAAACTCCTGAGTGAGCCACGTGCAGGAGAGCAAATGTCCTCATCAAATGCTCCAGAAAAGGCCGTCAAATCAGTCCTTTGAACTGGGGGTGGGGAGAGACGGGACTAAGAGGAGGCCCTTTTCTGTTCGGAAAACGGAGACTCGTAGACCCCCATGGGTGGGCAGGTGCAGACGAGGTGCTGGTCTCCATAGATGTCGTCGATCCGAGCAATGGTTGGCCAGAATTTGTTCTCTGGTTTCACGAAGGGCTGAAAAGGACAAGATGGAAGTTCTGGGATGGTCCGAGTCCTTTGGGGAATGGTGAGGTAGTGATTGGTGTTCCTACAACCCAAGGCACCACTGGCCCAAGTATTACAAACCACTTTTCACAATTTCGACTTTGGAGTCTCTATGCCTCTGGGACTAGAAGATGCCTTCTGCATATAAGAATCAAAAAGGAAAGGAAGACACGGAGAGACGGCTCGTTGGTTAAGAGCACTTATGGCTCTTGCAGAGGGCCTGGGTTCAGTTCCCAGTACCTCCACGGCAGCTCACAAACGACCTGAAACTCAGGGCCAAGTGAATCTAAGTCCTCACCCCCGGGGCCTTCTGTATGCAGCACACACATAAACTCATCCACAACCCTGCCCCCTGCCGCACACACACAAGTAATAAATCTTTATTCAGATCACACTACAGTCCACCTCCCGCTGGATTCGGTAGAGAGCACGCTGATCCATCAGACCAGCACTGCTGCTCAGTGCTGACACCCTGTCCCTGGGGGCTCCCAGGCCTGTGGCTGACACTCTGGATGAGCTCAGATGGCTCTCGAGGTCTGAGTCTTCCGTTTGTTCCTCATCCTCGTCGTGGGCCATCCCAGACCCGCTTTTTATGAGACCGTATGTAGGTGGGAAACCCTTGCCGGGCAGCATCGGCTACAATAACATCTCAGTTAGCCGAGTTCAGCTCAGGACTTACCAGGGGAAATGCCGCTACCTCTCTGGAATATGGCCGATCCCAGTGGGAGGATGTGACACAGGTCAGGGAGTGTGGAGACATCTGGACAGAGAAATGGTGGCAGAGGGTCAGGTCAAGATAGTGTGCTGACAGGCGAAGTCCTCCTCCCCTACTGTCTGACCCTAGCCTATCAGGTCCTGTCAGGACAGCCTGGATCCTCTTCCTCTGTGGGCTAGCTAGGTCGCCCCACAAGGGAGAAGTGGTCAAGGAGCAGGCAACTGACTTCATGTCAGAGATTGTCTCTTCTCCCCTAGGAAAGAGGGATAGGAGAGGAAGGGGGCAGGGGAGGACCAGGAGGAGATAAGGGAGGGGGCTACAACTGGGATACAAAGTAAATAAATTGTAAATAATAAAAATGAAGAAAATAAAAAAAATAGTATGCTGCTTTGTCCCACACCTCATCCCAAACAGAGCTGATGGAAGCTCACAGACAGGAAGCTGCTCTTTTGCTTAAACTAGGGGGGGGCGGGTCAGTGACATTTTTATGAGGACCTATGTCAAACAGTAGAAAAGTTGGATAATAATTTACCACCAAAGGGCAAGTTGAGCATTTTTCCCCCTCTAAAAACCATGCTTGCTTCACCTTTTAAAGTGAAGCAGCTGGCACAGGCGGTGCTGCCCACGTGTCCCTCCATCCATCTCCATCCATCTCCACCCTAGTGATGGCCACTCCCCCTGAATCTGGTGACTCGAGTTTCCACTGTTTATACACCGTGCACACAGCAACACCGAGCGTGAGCTGTCACACCTAACGGCACAGCCTCACAGTATGAGGGGTCCTCCCTTTGATGCAGCATTTCAAGCAAGGGCTTTTAGTAGCTCCACAAAGCACCTCCAGACAGGGTTCTGAGCCTGCCTCAGCATCTTTCTCTGGCTCATAGCCAGGAAGATGCAACCGCTGTCCATGGAGTATTCTCAAGCTGTCTCCTGATTGTTTACAATGAACCAGGAACACACCACTCCAAAAATAACGCGTTTTGCAAGAGGTTGGGGAAATGTTGAACTTTTTCTCCACATGGGCCATTAGGCACTGTGAAATTCCCAGGCCGAATCAAACACCAGTTAAATTGGTCTGTGGTTGCTATGCCAATAAGAACCGTGTTTATATGGAGAGCTCAAGAAGGGAGTGAGTGAAGCAGGTCTGCGACAGTCTGATACAGTGTATCCAGCTAAATGATAAGAGTTTTCCAGCTAGGGAGCCATCTTCCTCCGTGTTTGGAGTCCACAGCCGTTACAGCCCAAGTCCATCCAAGTCACTGCTACAACCAAGTAACCACCACTGCCATTCAAGAAGATAGAAACTGCTTGCCGTGTTTCCCATAATTGCCTCATTCTGGGCAGTAATTTAATCATCAGAGAGAGCTCTGGAAGGGTCAGCACACTCCCTAGGGACCATTTTCTGTCTTTCTTTCCTTCTGTTCTTTCTGGTTTTTCAAGACAGGGCTTCTCTGTATAACCTTGGCTGACCTGGACTCCCTCTCTGTATACCAGGCTGGCCTCAAACTCACAGAGATCCACCTGCCTCTGTCTCCCCAGTGCTGGAATTAAAAGTGTGCGCCACCATGCCCAGCTTCCAGTTACCATTTTCAATTCTCTGGGATGTTGTATACCTTCAGGGGGTTGACCCTCGGGTCAATGCGGCCCTCCTCTATGTCAGCAATCTCTTGCCGGATGCTGATCATGGCATCACAGAATCTGTCGAGCTCTGCTTTGTCCTCTGACTCGGTGGGCTCAATCATGAGAGTCCCTGCCACAGGCCAGGACATGGTAGGGGCATGAAATCCTGCAAAGGGAGACCAGAAGAACAGGCACAAATCAAAGTTGGCAAATGTATAGTTTCCTAATATGGCATTTTACAACGACAAGGAGAGAGAGAGAGAGAGAGAGAGAGAGAGAGAGAGAGAGAGAGAGAGAGAGAGTCAACAGGCTACCAGGAGAAAATCAGAGTGGGGTTTCCATTTCACTTCATGTTTTAGAATCTTTCTAGACTGAGGCTGACACTCAGCTGCAGAGCATCTGCTTAGCATCCACGAGGTCTGAGATTCCAATCACAGCACCTCAGAAGGAAAAACAGAACAACCAAAAACCAAAACCCCCTTTTTATGATGGGATGTTGTAATGTCAAATCCAGATTTAATGAGGAAGCAAGCAAATGTCACTGTTCCCATTTACCTTGTGAAGAAGCTGAGGCTGAATCAGCATGTGTGAACCTTTGCCCTTTCTTAAACACAGTGTAACCAATCACACCTGAAGCCTCTGTATAAGTTTTCAAACGCAAAGGACTCACCTACCCCTCATTCCTCAGACAAATCTATGCACCATTTTTGGTGTGTAATACTAGAAATTGAACCTAGGCCCTTATTTGTGCTCATGTAGACTTCCAGCAATCTGTCTCCCTATCCCATCTCTGACACTGTCTTAAGATGAAACACAATCTCCCCAGCTGAAGCCCCTCCCAGCTAATCTTGCTCCAGAGAACAGAGGTTCCCACATTCTGGCAGGTCTCATCATTCCTCAGAGCACAATGCCTTAACCTTCCAGCTTCCCAACATTATTTTAATAAAATGTTCAAGTACATGGGTGATTTAAAAGCACTTGTAGCGAGGTACCCACGTAGCCCCTAGAGATTCTTCACTGATGTCTGCTTCATCATCCATCCATCCATCCATCTTATTCTTAAAATTTGTTTTCATGTATTTAGCAGATGTGTGTTTGTATATTGGGAGCCTTTTGGGAGTTAGCTCTCATTCCACCTTGTGGGTCCCAGAGACAGAAGTCAGGCTTGGCAGCACATGTCTTTAGTCACTAAGCCATACTGCTAGCCCCATCTTATTTTTAATGTAATTCGAATAACACTGCAACCATCAGAACGTTTTATTTTGCAAGCGGTTCAGAATGCCCATCAGTGAAAGAACTCAATATGCATGCATTTTATGGTACACCTTACAGTAAAATGCAAAGATCTTAGCTAAACCATTTAATGGGCTTTGCAAAAAGCACACATCTGTGTCACCTAACCAGCAAGGAGTTGTTTTGTTCTTTAAAGCATAAACTCACCTCATTATCTATTAAGATCTGCCCTCGATGCCTTATGTGAACAAATTTAATCCATATTCTGCTGAGTGGCTCCCGCACCTGGAATCAGCCACCTGCTATTCTAAAAATAGATTCTTGGATCTTCACCCTAACTCAGGAAGGGAGGTACCCAACTCTGGGGTTGGATGGGTGCTACCACACAGGTAACACATGCAGGGAATTGAACCCAGGTCCTCTGCAAGGGCAGAAGATGCTTTTAACCCCCAAGCCACCTCCCTAGCTCCTTAATCATTTGTTTTAAGAAGAAATGTACGTTAGACATTTTTAAGCAGTTTTATTGACGCATCTTAATGAGAGGCCCAGGCATGACTCCTCATGAGTGGATGATCCTATGGTGCAGAATTACGCACAATTGATGAGAATGCGAGAGACAGCGGTTATTAATGAACTGACAATCAGGTCCTCCCTGTCTCTTCTTGGCACCCCTGCGGGCTGGCAGCAGCAGGCCCCCCTCCCTTCCATCAAGCTCACTTCCTGGACGGAGGATGAGTCATGGCCAGTTGGGACCAGGGCATGCAGTTCTTGGATACATTATCTAGTCATGTACCTGACTGCATGTGCTTCTAAGACAGCCTATAGGAACAATTGTGTGGGTATTAAAAAACACTTACCATAATCCTGGAGCCTCTTGGCAATATCCACAGCCTCAATATTGGCAGATTTTTTGAAGGGCCTTGTGTCCAAAATAAATTCATGAGCCACAAACCCTGTTCAAGAACACGGTATCAGTTGAAGGTGAGTATCGGCTTGTTTCACTCATGTGAATATCAACAGTTCAGCTCATTACACAGCTCCATGGGGACTAAGAGGCTAAGAGAGCTTGATAAGGTTACAGTTGGCAGTGAAGACCTCATTTACTCTCTCACACATTTGTCTGATTTGTTCACTGCACATCTGAGAGCCTGATAATGGATGAAGGAAGTTGGGGGGTGGGCATTACTGGAACATTTAACAGGAGATATCTGGAATGTCTGTTCTGAAGACTTAAAATCTACTTGCAGCAGTTGAAGGCAATCCTGATCCTTTTATACAAATTCTTTTCAGAGCTAAAGCTTCACTGATAAATTCAGCCCCTTTACTTGGAAGGTTAAATAACTCCATCCTGGGCATCTATGGTTCAGGCCAATCAGTATATTCACAGGACACACGCAGAATTTAATGTGGTTCTTCAAAGAAGTCTCAAAGGTTTAATTTCATGCTGCAGACCAAGAATTAGAAATAAGCCCTGTCAGCCAGATGAGGTGGTGCCCACCTGGAATCCTAACACTAGACAGAGGCAGGAGGATCACACATTTAAGGCTATAGATCAAGACTTTGTCTTCAAACAAAATCCGAAAAAGAAAAGAAAAGAAAGAACTGAAGAAGGAGGCACTGTCAAACAGTCCATGTAGAAACAATGCGACTGAAATCTGTGGGGGTCAATTCGCCTTGATCCCATGCCTTCTAGAGCCATCAGAAAAGCATCCCTTTTCCTCAGAGCCCCTCTAAGACACAGCATTTAGACTTGGTGGCAGTCAGAGGCCAGATCTCAGGATGCTCTTCTGTTTTCAGCTTTGAGGACCCAACCATCAGAATGAACTAGAGATGGGGCTGTAGAGATGGCTTAGCAGTTAAGAGCATTTCCTGTTCTTCCAGAGGACCTGAGTTTGGTTCATAGCACTCATGGCAGACTGCTCACAGCCGTCTTAACTCCATCTCCAGAGGATCTGTCCCCCTCTTCTGGCCTCTGGCGGCACAGCATTCATGTGCAAAACCCATACCCAGACATATACATATGTACATAATTAAACATAACATAAGGAAAATCTTTAAAAGAATAAGCCAGCGAAAGTAAGTCAGCTTCAATCAGCATTCTTGAGAGCTTCCCAAATTCTATGGCCCGCCTAATGATAAGTTTCCTTACTTGTTTTTAACCAGCCTAGGAAGATGGGCAGGAGGTTAAGAATACTTACTCTATTAGGATCTGGGTTCAAATCCCCAACATCCATGTAAAATCTGGACATGGCAACGTGTGCCTGAATCCTCCAGGAGTGAGGGGAGGAGGGTTAAGAGGAGAGAGACATATGGTACCCAAAACTCTCACATGACACCCAGCCTAGCTCAGTAAGCTTCTAACAATGAGACACCATCTCAAGGCAAAGGGAGGCCTGCTCTGGCATGTGCATGCCCATAGCACACATATGCAGCACAGAAGCATGCACACCAGATCAAACCAAGCCAAATAACCCACTTTTCTGACTCTCAGCCAGTGAATCCACTGATAAACCACCAGCCTTCAAAACTAACCGCAGTCACTAACTACCCCTAACGGCCGCCTGAACCACCATTATTTTTTTATAATGAATAAACGCTTTCATCTGAAAACACGAATGTGACAGTGTGAGAATAAATACACTAAAGCTGCCTATTTTTAAAGTATGCTTTCTAACAATGACGAGAAAGAAACTGGTTAAGAATAACTCAAAACTAGAAGGGTAATTTCTAGGGAATCTCAGAAAAAAATGTGCGCAACAGAATAACCATTATAAGTCTTGAGGGGAAAAAAGAAATCACAAAAATCCTTGAGACCTTCAACACCTAATTTCAGGATGCTTAGAGGCCAGTGTCGGCCTCTGCCCTTTCTCCTCTGAGCCCGTGGCTGCTCTCCCAGGCAATGCATCACCAGCCTAAAGACAGCTAGTGATGTTTACTGTTCTGAAGGGCATGTGGCTAGCCTGAGGCTGGAAATGTATGCTGTCAGCAAAAGAGGAGCCATTCATTGGCAGGCTTAGAGGAGAATCTTGCGAATGGAGATCCAGTGGCAATAGCTGGAAGTCCATCTAACCAAGTCGACGCAGCACCGCTAAACCCTAGGTTCCGTCTGCAGGGCCACCACAGACAAGTGGTTTGGGAAGAGCTCCGTTCCAAAAATGAGGTTAGGATGTTATTTTCTCAGTGTACATTCTCATCCAAAGAGCATCCCTCTCTCTCTAAGAGCCCCCTAAGAGATAGCGTTCCAGCTTCAGTGGCTATCCGAGGCAGGACCTCACGATGTTCTTCCATGCTTGCAGCTTCTAAGAGAAAGATGTACAGACCTGCCAGGCATACGGTAAACTGGGGCAATCTGAAACAGCAGCTGCTTCCTGGAGGCACAACCAGGACAGAGACGCCAAGTCGGAGGAGCAGGAAACAGCAAGAGGAGGGGGTGGGAAGATTGGAAGAGCCTCTGGTCTCGGGGAGCTTTTGAAACAATGGTGTTGCCCACACCTGACAGGACCGTGACAAACCTGCAGCAGCCGTGAATGCCCGCACAGACCTGCAGAAGGTCAAGGCGGTCAACATTCCTAGCCTAGGCTCTCCTGACAGTCCACAGCTTCTGCCGAGGGTCGGTTCTGAGGATACGGCCCCTCGTATGTGGACCACGTAAGATTGTCCAGCACTACACCCATAACATGGATAAACTGGACTCTTTGAGTAACGAGTTAGAAAAGAAAAGAAAAAAAAAAAGAAGAAGAAGAAGGACCCAAGCACTGGGGGGAGGAGGTAGAAAGGGAGTGAATATGATCAAAATGCATTGTATTTGCATGTAGGAAATGCTCTAAGAATTAATAAAAATGTTATATTAAAAAAGTGAGGCGGGTGAGACAATAGGAACACCAAATGAAGTGGCCTGGCTCGTGCCGTGATTGTCTTGAACACTATGGGCGTGGCAGCTTGAATGAAAATGGCCGCCATAGGCTCATAGACACTGGCATCATGAGGAGGTGTGGCCTTGCGGGGGAAGCCTGTCACCAGAGGTGGGCCCTGAGGTCTCAAATGTTCATCCCGGGCACACTGTCTCTCTTCCTGCCACCTGTGGATCAGGATGCAGAACTCTCGGCTCTGTTTGCCTGCAGGCTGCCATGTTCCCACCATGATTGTAACAGACGGACTAAACCCCTGAAACGGTGAGCCAGCTCCAATTAAATATTTTCCTTAGTAAGAGCTGGCGTGGTGTCTCTTCGCAGAGACAGAAGCCCTAACTGAGACAGTGGGGTCGTGCTGGGCAAGGTGGGATTCTTCAAGCTCCTCTGGACAATACAGAGGTTCTCACAGAGACATCCTCAGAACGCTGGAACCAAGTAAATCGTGTAAAGCTTGGGTGAGTAATCAAAGAGCCTCCCAGCTCTGTGGTAACCTGAGACAAAACCAAAACAAAACAAAAAACTGCCAGTTTTTCCTGGGAATGACGTCAGGCACCACTGGGCCCCTGGTCACAGCATGTACCGGTCAGCCAATGAGGCCCCTGCTCGAGGTTCAAAGGAAAGGCCACCTGGAAACCTCTTGGGGGACAGGAATCCACAGCACAGCAGCAATGGGTTTGCCCAAGATGAAAGGCATATAGAAAAATTAGTAAAAATGATATGCCGGCAGAGTCTTCTGACAGGAACGCCCTTCAGAACACACTATGAACTTAGCCCAAAAGACAAGAGACATGTTAACTTTGAAAATTCCTTCTCTTACGTATCTACTGACATTTCCGGGTGTGGTGGGGCCACGTGCCTGTAATCCCAGAACTGGGAAAGACGGCTCACTCACAAGTTCGGGTCTGCTTGGGCGACACAGTGAGACCCTCTATCAAAAGCAAAAACAAACAAACCAAAAAAAACCCAAACCTGAAAAGAGAAAAACGAAAACATCTAACAAAAGAGACAGGCCAACACCATCAACAAAACAATAATCCTGCCTAAAAGTAATTCCTTTTTCTCTTCATTGTAGCAGAATACGTGTGCAGCTTCTCTACCTGTCTCTCGCCTGTCACGCCCTTGTTTGTTCAAAAGGCCGCTAGCCTAGACAGTGTGGTTACTATTCAGGTCTCAGAGCACCAGCTCAAGATGGCAAGCCTGGAGTTCATTAAAATCATTGCCTCAGAGGCATCTGTGATTCCAGCATCTGAGTTATCGTTGGCAAATATGATTAAGATGAGCATCAGTCTTCTAACAGTGCTTTTGGACACATTGGAACACAACGTGATTATTGAAAACATCGGTACTTCGAGTTCCCAGAAGGTACCACAGCGCTGAGTTTTCAGACCCCAAAATATGGGATTTGAAATTGTGTAACGTATGCATTTAGCAGACCAGCATGAGTCAATGTTTGGTTTGACAAACTTTTGGATTGAGTAATCAAGTCTACAATCACCAACCCATTTCAGCATGGGATGAGAAATGCTACTTGCAATTTAATTCTGGGGTAAAATGTCAAAACAAGTGGAAATTTCATCCATCTTTTTGTACTCTAAGTCCCGCAGGACAGTGTGAGGCTCTGTGCCCAAAGTCACCACTTAAATGCTAAGTGCATGGTGACGTAGGACCTTCTCTCATGGCTGCCCACCACCCCCATTCAGTTTAAGTCACTTTAATTCCTACTTTTAAAAACTATACTTTGCAATCGGTGAACATATTAGAAAATCGCCGAACTGTGCAGCTTGAATGAGCAAATTGTATTAAAAGGTATGTTAATTTAATCTTAGTAAGGCCACCAAAAGTTAAATAATAAATAATATAAAAAATTAAGGGCTGGGTCAGCTCATCAGTAGGATCCGTGCCTAGCAAACATGAAGCCCAAGGTTGAAAGACTGGTGCTTCCACTGACAACTAAATCACTAACTAGAGAAATCAAAGAAAAACCCAAGTATTGTAAATTAAAACAATAATATCATTCATCCATGAAATTAACAATTAGCTTTTGTTGTTTTTCAGTCACTTCTCATAAAATAACTGGCACAGCGACTCTTGAGAAAATTGAGGACACATGTGTAAGAAGCATCCCTACCCTCTCTGTGAGTTATCTAAAAAAAAGAGAAATAGTCGGAATCTTTTATAAAAAAAATAAAAATAAAAAAACTACTATAAGGGGTTATTCTTATACCAACGTTACAATGCAAACAACTGAGATAGAACGGTAGACTCATGAAAATAGGATGGATGCTATTTGTGGGGTTGTGCAGATGACCCCGTGGGTAAAATGCTTGCTACACAGGGAGGAGGACCGAGGAATGACAGAAAAAAACATTAAATGGCAGCTCATACCTGTGTGCATGTGAGGAGCAGGGGAGGGAGAGAGAGAGGATGATGTTTGGAATCTGAGCAACCACAAAAAGACGTGTGTGTGTGTGTGTGTGTGTGTGAAAGAGACAGAGGGGAGGGAGAGAGTCTGAGCAACCATATGAAAAGACATTGGATGAAGGAGGCAGCATGTATGTGTGAATGTGTCATGCGTGCGTGTGTGTAGATGGACAGAAACTTGCTGTCAGCCAGTCTAGCTGATCTCTGAGGTGGTCAGCTCCAGGTTCAGGGGAGACCCTGTCTCAAAAAATAAGGTGGGCAAGCTAGTAAGGAAGGCATCCTTCTATCGACCTCTGGCTTCCTCGGGAGCTCCTAAGGATGAGTATATCTCTTCCTGTGCACACCCTCCCACACTCAGATGAAAAAAACTGCATCTGTGACGTCAGCTTAGTTCTCTAAGAGAGATACAATAAGATATTCAATGTTAGCTTTATCTGGCTGATGGATGCAAGTATCATCCCAATTTTCTTTCGTGCTTTTTTTTTTTTTTTTAATTTCCCAGGCTTCTGAACAACACACATCACCTATATAAGCACGCCACATAAATATTCCAGCTAAGCACTGGAGCAAATGCACATCAGGAGCGACTTCACAGCCCGGGAGCTGTATCTGGATTAATTAGTAACTGCAGACGCATTTTGCTGTGTTGCTTGGAGACCTCACAACCTTCTTCCCTACTCTCCCGGAGCTTCCTACCCAGGGCTTCCAGTTATTTACCTCTCTTTACTTTCAGGCCCCCTCAAGTATTCCCTTGGGTCCATATTGACAAGGTCAGAACCGCCTTTGAATTAGGGATCGTAAGCAATGGAGATGCAGGCTCTGCCGGGGCTGGATGAACCAAGGGCCCAAGCAGGCACCATGGACCACCCTTCTCAATATTCCATCCGTCTCTTCTTCCATGACTGAAGTAGCCAGGCTGGGTATCTCCCTGGTTCTTTTTTTTTTTTTTTTTCAATTATTTCTATACATACTTATATACAGCATGTGCTACACCTATGCAGGTGCCCTCAGAGGCCAGAAGAGGGCATTGGGTCCCCGGGAACTGGAACTACAGGTGGCTGTAAGCTGCCTGTCGTAGGTGCTAGGAACCTAGCTCAGGTCCTCTGGAAGAGCAATAAATAAGTCCTCTTAACCGCTAAACCATCTCTCTGTCCCCCTGCCTGGTTCTTACTTCCATCACCTCCTATAGATTCTGGGTTGGTCTTGTTCTACCCCCCAGTACCTCTAATGTAAGCCTAACTGCTTACCTAACACACCACATTAATGAGTCACTGTCCAGCTGATCACACTTGCGGGAACCTATCCATCTCACCACCTTAATCGCCTTCAGCCTTTAATGACTCTAACCGTGTCACTCCTCACGTTGGGAAACCCTTAAAGGTGATGGTCTGGCTCAGGAGTTAAGTCTAGATTCTTCTAAGACCTTCAAGGCACCAAGCTCTCTTTTTAACCTCATCTCACCGGCTCCGTCTTCTCCTACCTTACTTCAAATCAAGCACACCCTCCAGGAAACTCTTCCTTGCTTGGCCGGCTCCTGGTTATGTTTGCTCACATTAAGGAACTGTTTCCCTTATGAAACTACTCCACCCTGACACCACCTGCTCTGAGTGGCTCAACTCTCTCAGACACCTCTACAACCCCCTGTGAGTGATCAGCTCTTGGGTTTTCTGTGAGCATCTCTCTCTGTGGTGTAGGCCCCTTGCTGACCTAGGCTGTGCAGACTTAGGATGGGATAGCTTTGCACACAGTAGTGAGTAAGTTGGCTCTATTTCCAAGAGCTCTACACTTCCCTTTTCATAGTCTAAGAAATCAAAGTATTCCTCCCACCTTGCAAAATTACATGTACATCAAGCATGGGTTGGATATAGGGACCACCTCTCCCCCACAAAAGAAAAAAAAATGAAGATAAAAAAGAGTTGATACTTGCCTCTTGCACCCCTAAAAAGGACTCGGTAGTGTTTTTCTAATCGCTTGGCCATGTAGTTGGCATTTAAAATAGCGATTTCTGTGGCCTCTTTGAGGCCCTTTCCTCCCATCATCTGCAACAAAGAGAAAAAGAGCCATCAACCAGCGAATGGGTGAGGTGAAAGGTCAAGACACTAAGCAGATTGCCTCCGGATGAATTCATTCAAAGGAGCTCACCAGCTCACCATCACTTCAGATTGAAAAGGAATGGAAAATTCCAGGAAGGAGATCTGTCAGTCTTCCCCATGCTTGGAAGAATTTTATTTCTTTAAGCACTACTTTTACTTTTGTTTTTTTTTTTTTTTGTGGGGGAGAGGGGAGTGTCATTGTAACAAAGCTGAAAACAGGGCCCATTTGACTGCACATCACACCAAAGAGGAAAGAGAGCCATTCTAGAAGTGTTGTAATGTTTATTTTTCATGTCCTGTGAATTTGAGCTGTAATGAGAATTTTGAGGGATCTGATGAGCTCTTGGTCAAAATCCATCAGATCAATTTGTGTGGTTTGTCTTTCCATCGTCCACGATGAGGAACGCAAACATTATTAAACGATGAGGAACATTATTCATGTTCATGTATGCCAACTGCCAGGTTCAATCTTTTCATATTCTGGTGATTGAGTCCCCGCTGTCATACAGGGCAAAAGTCACCAACAGCAAAGCGTTTAAAATCAAGATTACACCACTGTTTGTGGCCGAGGGACCTCATATCCAAATATGTAACTGAGTAAGACAGTGGTTCGAAGTCCAGTGGCCCCAGGTTAGTCAAAGTTGGCTTCGTAATGTAAAAGCTAAGCTTTACCATAAGCATGAAAAGGAGTAAATGAGTGGAGGTTGGGTCTGTGAAGGGAAAGGGGGAATGTGCCAAATGAGAGAACTTAAAATTGTGGGAAAGACATGTGACTATCATCTGGGCGTCACCATAGCAACAGGGAGTAGGACCTCATGATCTAAGTCTTTACTTTGACATGGACTTGGTCCAGCCAACTGCTGCCTGCCTTCCTACATGATGGAGTCACTGAGTACCATTCTCTAAATGCTGATGGCTCTAAGCACAAGCCCACATCAGGGGGATTTTATTCTCATTGGGATGAGACCAAAGCACTTGCTAGCGAGAACAGGCAGTGAAAGTAGCAGGAAGGGGCGCAGAGGGCTTATGGGCATTAGGGAGAAATTATCCTTAGAAAGCATCCACAATGGAGTGCAGACGACAAGGGAGAAGCTCCACCTAATATCTATAGAATTAACAGCCTGAAATAAGATAAGGCTTGGATAAACACTGCTTATTTAGTTTTAAAAATCATGCTGTGTTTGGTGTTCTAGGCAGATGGCCAAAACAGCCTTATGGGGCTTTACTTTTTATACGTAAGAAGCCATCTCCAGCCCAAATATGTTTGTACAAATAGTCCATATTTACAGGATCCACAGATCAAAGGGAGCTGGGGATTTGGTTGTTTGCGGAGATTTTCATTCTTGTTGTTTTTGTTCCTCCTAATTTGCAAAATGACTTGCATGACTTTTCAGAGTCAGCTTCAAGACTCCAGGGTACAGAACTGTTGCTTTTGCTTCCAATAAACTTTTCATTAAGAATCACAAATGAAGCATGCATGCTGGTAAAGCCAGCACTCAGGAGGCAGAGGCAGCTGGATTAGGAGCTCAAAGACAGCCTTTAATGCATGTCTTTAATGTCTCAAAAACAAAATGAAACCGAGAAAGGGGGGGGGGGAGAATCATAGGGGCTGGAGAGATGGCTCAGCAGTTAAGAACACTGGCAGCTCTTTCAAAGGACCCTTGTTCCGTTTCCAAGACCCACATGGTGGTTCATACTGATCTGTAATTCCAATCTGATATACCCAACAGGCAAGACATACATGCAAACAAAACACCCATACACACACAATAAACAAAGCCTCAAAACATGAATTAAAAAGGAATCATAAATAGCAGCCAGCCACGGCAACCCATCCTTGCCTACAGTCCCACAGTTGGGAGGCTGATATGAGAGACTCCCAAACTAGTGATTATATATATATATATATATATATATATATATATATGGAGACTGTGTCTCAAAATAGAAAATAATAAGCTTTAAAAAAAAAAAAAAACATAAATGCCACCACATTCAAAGAAGGCCAGCTCCACAGTTACCCGGCACAATTTCTATAGCTGAGTTTGGGCTTTTGTCTCGCCAGCGGCCACCGTTCCTTTAACAAAGGCCGTTGGTTTGGAAAGGCTGCTCTAATTAGTGACCAACCAAGAGTGCCTAACCACAGATCTGACATTGTAGGAGGTGGGCAGGCCAGTCTGAACAAAAGCTGATTAAAATCAACTCTGCCTTGAGCATTTCTGTGGGGAAGGACAAAGGGGGAGCAAGCCTATTCTCCGACAAAGCTCAATTGCCCCTAGAACAAAGTTCCCCAAGTCCCAAGTGCAGCGCTTCTGAAATCACCCCCAAACAAATTCCCAATTCTCTCTTCTCATCCTCCAGGCTGCCAAGAAATGTTCTCCCCAGGACCTCAGCAAAGTGTCATAATGACCTCACGCACTGCTTTTTGCTTATGCGGAGCCATCTGAATCCGACAGGAAACCAAATGACGCAGCCAGAACATTCACATGATTCATAGAACTTAAGTGTGTCTGGAAAAATGTAAACCCATCACGAGAGCCCAAAGGAACAGATGAGACAATTCTAGCTGGCCTTCTAGAAGGTTTCTTCCACCCCAGCTTTGGCAGGGACGCCGGCCGTCAGCAGCGTTCACTGACTCCCACCTCCAACCGCACATTCCTTCGTTTTTTTAGCCCCTCTAAGAGAGTCTCAAGTCCCACCTCTCCACAGAAACCCAAGTTCACAAGCCTCACCTTAATGTAAGCCCACGAAATGGGTAAGATGGAGCTGGAACCCCACGGCGCTGCACTGACGGTCCCCACGGGCCAGCTGTCCTCATTTGGCTTTATGGAAACAATGGGATGACTGGGCAGAAAGGGAGCAAGGTGCTTCTTCCTGCATTGGTTTGAAAGGACACATTGAAATGATGCAAAAAATAATACAATTGAGCCAAATGGCCAAGTTCTCTGGGAGCGCTGTTCTTGGTGGTAGGGACCTGACACTTCTAGGGGACAGATAACAAGGAAGGGACCTCCATCCCTCCCTGCCTGCCTTCTTTCCTTCTTCCCTCCCTCCCTCCCTCCTTCCTTCCCTACCACCTTCCAAGAACTGTGTGGAGGACCCTCAGAGCAACCCCCACGTCCTCTAAGCTATCCACTGAACAGAGAAGGCCACTGAGGAATGGTGCCCCTCGGCCTTCCACTTGGAGGCTAACACATGAATACCCACCCCACTACACTCTGAACCACCTGGGACACTCTTTAGCCGTACATAAAACAAAACAAAACAAAAGGAAAAGCAAGGAAGCCAGGTTCCCAGCAACCCTGACCACTGGCCCTCCCGACCACCACCACAGAAGGCTGTTCTCACTATAATGAGAAAGCTATCAACGGCTAAGAAACATTCCTTCAGTAAATGGTGAGCTCACCCGATTATTGATAGTAATACAGTTTGTTTCCTCCCTATTTAGCACAGATGTAATGAAAATCAAAGCTGCGAGAAGTCCAGTGCCTTTCATCCAATTCACTGTCAATATTATCGTTAACTATTTTTTTAAAGGAAAAGAGCAATAAATAAATAAACAAAAAATAAATAAAAAGCTCTTAGAATCTAGGTTCAAATCCAAGACACTTACAGGTGCTGCCATTCCAGTTGAGACCTCATACTTTAGAAAAGCTCCCTGCTCAGTACCGTTAATAAGCATGCCCTGGAGCCCAGCGAGGCCGAGTGAATACCGTGGCTACTAAGAAAATCACACTTTTCTTTGGAGCCACTCTAAAAGCACGCCTTGCCCAGCCCTGAATCTGGTTGTTGGAAGTGCACTTGATATGAAGGTATTATTGATACGTGATGACTGATAGGAAAAAAAAACAAAAACAAAAACAAAAACAAAATACAAGTTTGGGGCCATCCTACTTTCAAAAGAATCCTGAAGCCAGCACCCCACAACTCACACTCCGATGGGCCCCATGCCAGGGCCACCTCCTCCATGGGGGATGCAGAAGGTCTTGTGAAGATTTAGGTGAGAGACATCAGACCCAAAGTCTCCAGGACGGCAGATTCCCACCTACCACAAAGGGAAAGAGCAAAAGTCAACATCAGAGCTTGGCAGGGCCCCTTCCAATGAGGGGAGGACTTGCTGGTCTGTGCTGTGTGTTCCCAGGAAAGGCGAGCAGAGCCACCTCCATGACAGTCACAGTGAGGTGGCTCAGCGGTTAAAGGTGTGTGACACCAGGTTTGGCTATCTTGACTTTGACTCCACAGGAGCCACATGATGAAAGAAGAGAACTGACCCCTGCAGGCTGTCCCTTGACCTACCCATGCGCGCACACACGTGATTTAAAAATACCAATGAGAAAAAGGGGGTTCTGGCATCCCAGAGTCAAAGTGACTGTGGTTTCTATGGAAACAGCAACTGACCGGTTAGCCCCATTCGGTTAGTCCTTATCCTAAACGTCTACATTAAAAAGAGAGGAGAGGGAGTCCCACTAACCGTGAAGTTACCGTGTTCGTTCTGTTGAACAGGCACCTTTTACAGCACCAGTACCACTTTGCCTGGCAAATTCCAGGCTGGACATTTACTACGCGCAAGGCTGGTTGGCTCCTTGGAAGGGCCTGGACTCAAGACCCTAGAAGATGCTGAGCTGAAGAGGTGGGGGGTGGGGCTGCTGGTCTTCCTGAGACAATCCAGATACCCAGCTGCGATATTCAACTGGCAGTCCTGCCACTTTGACGGAGGACAGACATATTTGCCCTAGGATACTGAAGTAGAAGGCAATCCCTGGAGTACAGTTGTGAACAGAATCAAACTAAGGAAGGAATTTACATTACACAGACCCTCGGTCACTCCTGCAACCCAAGCAGGCAGGCTTCAACTGGTGAAGTTAAAACTCTAGGTGAAGTGGATTGTCTAACCAAGGTCCGAGGGATCTTGGCTTGTGCCAGTGCCCAGAACTTGGTTCTAAGCTCCATCGGCTAGAGAGTGTCCCCAGAGGACAATATAAGATGCTTCTTTTTAAAACTGTTGCCGTGTTCACCACAGCCCCTATCACCTACCTCCTCTAGTTGCTATAAGCTCAGGGAAACTGAGGTGACCTGTGAGATTCTGACGGTAAAGTCAGCTTAGGCAGAGCCATGGTAGCATTTACAGAGTTCCAGGCTCAAGCCCCAGCATCACAAAGAAAATGAAAAAGGGAAGAGAAGCTTGGTTCTGAATTCAGTGTCATGTCTTTAAAGGGACTCTCACGAAGCCACAGAGAGTTGTTTTCCTTGCTGGGGACCAAATTTATGGCTTTCTTAAATAATAATAATAATAATAATAATAATAATAATAATAGTAATAATGAAAAAAAGGGGAAGGTGGAGAAAACTGGGCCTAGAATGATGGCTTGGCAGTTAAGAAGCAGTTAGGGGCTCAGCAGTGGTGGCTCACGCCTGTCATTTCAGCACTTGGGAAGGCAGATCTCTGAGTTCCAGGCTAGTCTGGTCTATAGAGCCAGTTCTAGGACAGCCAGAGCTACACAGAGAAACCCTATCTCAAAAATCAAAACCAACCAACCAACCAAACAAACAAACAAAAAAACTAAAAGAAAATAACAAACAAACTAACCGAAAGAGAACGCATAAGAGCACTAATTGTTCCTTCAGGGGACCTGAGTTTGGCTCTAAGCACCCACATGGTGTTTTGCCAGCATCTGTAAACTCCCATCCCAGGTGATCTAATGCCCTCCTTTGTCTCCTGTGAGCACCAAGGACACACGTGGTGCACATACATACACTCAGGCAAAGCACTCATGCACATAAAACTAACTAATCTTTAACAAATAAACTCTCATTATCTCTTTCTCAGTGGGCACTAAGCATCTGTACCTGGGCATTCATGTTGGCCCCGTCGAGGTAGACCTGTCCTCCATGTTGGTGAATCAGGGCACACACATCACTGATATTCTCTTCGAACACACCATTGGTAGACGGATACGTAATCATGATGGCAGCCAAGTTCTCCTTGTGTTTATCCACCTGTGGAGAGAAGGGAGCCATGGGAGGAAGAGATTGTCTCTCAGCCAAGACTTCACTCTTTATTTTAAAAGATTAGGAAAAGTGGAATCTTGGTGTTTGAATTCTTGACAATATCTCAGTCTACAATAGTGGTTAAAATGCACAGCCAGCTACTTCAAAAATCACCCAAAAGCAGCAGCAAAGTCCCCTCAGGAGTCTGTGTTGAAGATAAAGAAACCAGACTTTGGGCTGGGTGGTGGTGACACACACCTTTAATCTCAGCACTAGGGAGGCAAAGGCAGGTGGATCTCTTTGAGTTTGAGGACAGCCTGGTCTAAAAAGTGAACTCCAGGACAACCAGGGCTCTGTTATACAAAGGAACTGAATCTTGAAAAGCCGAAGAAGAAGGAAGAGGAGGAGGAGGAAGAGGGAAGGAACAAAGGAATGAAGAAAAAAAGGAAGAAAGAAAGAAACCAGGTTTTGGATGTGGCTCAGCAGATGGGGGCTTGCCTAGCTTGTATAAAACCCTAGGCTTACTCCCTGTACCAAATAAAAAACTAGGCATAACGGAATACTCCCATTACCATAGCACTGGAGAAGTGGCGGTGTCCTTGGCTACACAGCAGCTTTGGGCCTGCATGGATTACATGAGACCACGTTTCAACAAAATTAAACAAAAAGCCAGAGGCTGCTCAGAAGATTTTTGGATATTTTAAGTCCAGTTCTGTAAAATGGCTGTTTGGGGGTGGGGTGGGGGGTGAGGGGAGGTATTCCTATACATGACTGATCTTGCAGCTAGATTTTCTGTTCCTTTTCGATTTCCTACCTTCCTTCTCGAAGATACTTGATAAGGGTTACAGTTTTGATAAAAATCTCCCTCACTTTTGTTGTTTTGGAAACAGGCTTTTGTTTTGTTTTATTTTGTTTTGAGGCAGGGTTTCTCTGTGTAGCCCCAACTGTCCTGGAACTCACTCTGTAAACAAGCCTAGCCTCGAACTCACAGAGAACCACCTGTTAAGGCCCAGCTGGAGACACGTTCTTACTTAGCTCAGACTGACTCCCAGCTTTCTGTGTAGCCAAGGATGGCCTTGAACTTCTGACTCTAATTCGAAGTGTTGGTGTTGTGGGTGTGTGCCACTGTGCCTACTTTTCTCATTCCCCCAATTCCCCACCCAGAGAAAGCAACTGTATATAAAAATATAATTCTAGTTGGGTTTTTTTTCCTTAGCTAGCAAGTCAGAGCAGGGTTAATGTAGGAAGAAAATCAAGTCATGTTCCATATATTCTATATTAGACAAACTTACTAACTACTAGTGACCCAGAATATTTGTGGGGAAAAAAAATGGCAACGAAAGGGAAGTAGAGGATAGAAAAGATGAACAGGGCTGTGTATTTTCAACATCCTTTTGAAGGTTTTTGCGTAGGTTTTTAGCGCTCATGCCTAATAACCCTGACAGAATCACATTGCTATTCCACCAATTTCCCCTCCACTTAAGATGCAGCCTCCAGTCCACTGGTGGAAAACAGATACAGTTGCTAGGCAACCTCTTCCTTGAGGTTGGGAGATTGGGAGTGGGGGTTGGTGTTGGAGGAAATGGTAGAATGCTGCCTGGAATCCAGCACAGAGCTGCTGGGACCTTTACATAATCCGCGTGCATCCTTTAATTCTCAATGCCACTGTGACTGTCTGTCTGGCTGAGAATGGAAACACTGGAGGACCGACAGGGAAGCAGGCCTTGCAGAGTCTTCATACTATGACATCACAACAAATACTTCGTTTATTATATTTCAAGGGGAAGAATCAGGAGAGGAGGAGTCAATGAAAAGACTCCTCTCTCTCTGAGACAGGGAGAGGGGCTAGCAGACATGGCTAGTTTTAATTGGGAACCAAAAATACAATTGCTTTTTCTTTTTCTCCTTCCTTAAAGATGGTTAGCTCTGTGAATTTGTACTCTTTCCCCACAGACTCACTTAGAGGAGGAATCATTGTCTTTCATTAATATAAGAGAAGACAAAGTTCCCACCATCCATCTAGCCCCTTCCTCTCCCCCCATCACCATCATCTGTTTCTTTCCAGACCGCTCGAATCTGTGGAGGGGAGAGTGGGTACCATGTCCTTGAGGTGGGCAGCATCGATGTTCCCGTATCGGTCCACCTCCACAGGCTGGATTTTCATGCCTGCCATGTAAGCGCTGGCTGGATTTGTCCCGTGTGCTGACTTGGGAATGAGACAAACCTTGGGAACACAAGGAAAGGAAGCACAAAAGGAGAAAGAAAGAAAAAAAAATCACCAGGATTTTCCAAATTAGGGAAAAGTCTCCTAACATGCCAATGGCACACATTGGGGGCCACGTGTTTTTTACAAAACCTTGCCACTGATGTCTTGAAATCTGCTGTCATTATTGCTGCTGTTGCAAAACAATGTCCCAAAGGGAAGTTTCCATTTGAATCCCCAAGTCCTTTCCTAAAGACATCACAATGCCTTCCCCTAGCCCAGAGCACTAGAGATGGGCCTTCTTTAACCTGATCTTAGATGTAAGGTGTGGAAGGCACCTTCTAAGGACATGAGGTTGGAAGCTGAAATCTATGACTCCAGACCCAGAGCTTCAGTGCTGCTCTTGGCTTAGCCAGGGTGGATGACAATGACAGACACACCCCAGGGCCTCCCCAGGCCAGCACAACTGTGCCAACACTTCCCGGGTGCTCACTCTGCTGTGGATGATTGGTGTGAGCATCAAAACCTCAGCGTGGAAATGAGCAACACCCGCCCTGTGCTCACATGGAGCACATGAAGAAATAGGTGCCTCGTATCCACAGCACAGTGGGTGACTGACAAAATGGGACGTGGCTTCAGAGGGAGAAATCAAGGACAGTGTCTCAAGACTACAGACAACACTGCAACCAAGACCTGTTGGATTTGGTTTTGGATGTCAGTGCTGGGATGAACCCAGGTCCCTTGCTCCTATCTATCAACTGCTGTACCAGTGAGCAATATTCCCAGCCCTTGTAGTATTTTGGGGGAAGGGCAGGCGTGAAGAAGAGGGAGGGAAGATGGGATTGGGAGGGGATGTGGAGGGGGGATACAAAAAGAATAAAGTATAATTAATAAAAGTTAAAAAAAGGTATTTTTTTCTTAATTGGAAGAAGGGTAGGTACAAAGCATTGAACCCAGGGTCTTGTGCACGCCAGGCAAACCAAGCAAGCTCTGATACTGATCTGCAGCAGCGGATGGGTGGCAGAGACATTGTAGCATGAATACTGGAAAGCTGCAGCCTGCAGATCTCAGGAGAATGATATCGAGAGAGGACAGGACACAAGTTCCCCAATAGAACTCAAGTGGGAAAGCGAGCCTACCCTGGAAAAAAAAATCATAGACCCAGTATGCCATCTCCGCTGGAGAGGAGTTATAAAAATGAGCCTGTGGCTTCTAGCTGATTCCTCCAAAACAGTGGTTGACTTAAGAAAAACAACATGTGTGCAAACACACACACTCAAATACACACGAACACTCCCACGTGAGGAGGGGGCTGGATAGATGGCTCATCGGTCAAGAGCGAGCACTACTCTTAAAGAGGGCTTGAATTCCGGTTCCCTTCCTAGCTCCAGGGATCTGACATCTCAAGTCAGTGGGCACCTGCATTTGTGCGTGCTTACACAATCAGCACCCCATCCAGAGCCCTAAGCAAAGAGCAAATGGAATTATCCAACTCTCTGGCTAACTGATTAAGTCCTTTTAAGATGACTAGTGGTCACACCGCTGTGTATGCTGATTTTTTTTCTCAGTCCTTTTCCTTGTTTAAACACTTGTTTCAAGTGGCTAAACTCCCCCCCCCCAATCTATCAGGACCAAAGCTGGAGGAATTATTCTTTCTCACAAGTTATTTTTAATTCTACATCCCAGGAGGAAACCAACCCTTGAGGACATAATGTTGATAAGGAACAGGAAAGAAGACTGTTAAGAAAAAGAATATAAAATATACCTAATGGGCCAAAATTAAGAATTTATACAAAGGAAGTCACCAGAACCAGAACACGAGCTGAAACTGTCAGCCATCCTGTGTCTCGTTCGAGTTTTTCATGTCCAAGTCCTTGGGGCATGGGTGTTAGCTTCTACAGGAAGGGAGAGGGAAAGGTCTGGAGGAGAGAGTATGGTTGCGAATTTGGATTTTCAACTGTTCCTAAATGTGCTCACAGGGGTCCACCACAAGGACCTGGCTGCAGAGGGCGCTGTAACAGGTGAAACAAGAATTCTGTGTGATGGCAAGAGGCCATGAGCCCGGGAGGGAGGTGGCCTGCAGAAGCTAGGAGCGGCCTAAGGTCTTCCCAAGCTCCACCGCGAGAAAGCATCCTGACCGTTTCTGATTCTAGGGGGCTCTGAGTGCTGTCACGGAGATCCCGAGTTTACAGTCATTTGTTAGAGCAGCCACGGAAAATCAGTTCCACCCCGGAACAGCCGACACAGGCGCTGCGGACATCCTTGTGTTCTCGGGAGACTTAGCAGCCTTGAGTTACTTTCATGAGCGTTGATTTTTTTTTTTCCCCTCACTTTAAAATCATAGTCTTGTGCTGGACACAGAAGTGTCACGACCCAGATCTGATGTTTGGTTTCTCTCAGGTGAATCCAGCTGTGGTACATTTATAGCCTTTGGGGGGACTATTGGGGGGGACGATGTCCTAGCTTCCGGGAAGCCTGGTGCAGAACCATGGATTTTATCCTCAAAGAATTGCTGAATGTATAACAGCTAAAGCTGTGTTTTCCAGGGGTTAAAACCTGACGATTAAAGGCTATAACCAATTCAATCATTCAGGAAGAGAAACGGGTTTCAAAAATTAATTAAAAAAAAAAAGGGGGATGTGTACATGTGAGAGTTGAGTGTTTCACCTTTCTATAGGAAACTCAGTCTCTGGCCAGAACGCTTGAGTTCAGATTTGACCAGCAAAGTGCTTTGTGCCTGGCACGTGGTAATTGCTAAATGTGTTTGTTAAATAATTCATTTTCCCAAATTAAACTGATGAATCATGAACTCGGGCGTTCTATTTCAGGAGCCTCTGAAACTTGACCAAAGAGCAATTGTAAAATAACTTCCAAAAGCAGCTTGAAGGCAGAGCACCACTGGGAACCTGGGCAGTTTTGTGGCATGTAAACTTCTCCAACTCCTTTTCAAGAGAGAAGGGTATGTTGGACCGAAGTCCAACTAAAGCCTATTGTGTGGGAGCAGCTGCCTTAGACACCACTAATGTGGAAACTCTTCGCTGGCTATTTGAATAATAAATCATTCTCTTCTCCTCTAAAAATGGGCTAAAATTAGAGCTGTTTGTCTAGAAGGCTGCCGACGTTTCTAGACTGGTGAGCTCTGTCCGTGTTTCTGAGCTCCACCGTGAGGAGGAAAGGTAGTTTAGATCCAGAGACTTACAGAATCAGAAAGGGAACTATGGAGCTGAAATGTCAGCATAGGGACTCACTCCTGGCTCCTTCATGGTTCCTAAGTAAGTACCTGTAAACCTTGGGGCTTCTTGTCATTGCCTCTTCACTGTGCATGCCCAGGACTCAGCACTTTCTGAATTCATATATGGCTTGTTTTAAAGAATTTTAAAGATCAATTCACATGACAGGTATGGTGGGACACATCCGTGAAACCAGCACTCAGGGTACCGAGGCAAAACAATTGCAAGTTCAAGGCCAGCCTGAACTATGTACTGAGACCCTACTTCAACTTATATACAAACAAATCAAAATATCAAGCCAAGTGGGGTGTGGGCTAAGGAACATAACCTCAGCACCTGGGAGGTGGAGGCAGGAGGCTGAGTGAGGCATTCTTAGCCAGAGTATGAGGCTAGCTTGGGCTACAAGTCTGTAATAATAATGGTATAGTAGTAAATAAACAAATAAGCAAAAAACCGTTGATGATGTAACTCGGGTATACAGTATTGCCCTAGCGTGGAAAAGGCTTGGGTTCCATCTCCAGCACCACAAAAAAAAAAAAAAAAAAAAAATCTAGTCCAATAGGAAGACACGCTTTTATAATCAGTATGAACAAGCAATGGTGAGAGCTTTCAGTTTTAATAAACTCAGAAAGGACCCGAGCTTGGGCTGTGACTCACTGGTACTATCTCTCCTGAAGCAGCCAGGGTCTCTGTCCTGGCCCTGACGCTATCCTATAAATCCCTCTAAGAATTTCAGCTCCACAGCTCTATGGAAACACTAGCAGAGCTGGCCTCCAAAGCAAAGGGACCGACCCCAGGTGCCGAGACCTCCTGTGGGCATAACTAGGGGCTGTGGAGAGATGACAACACATCTGTCTGGGCCAGTGGCAACAGCTGGAATCTTTTACGAGGCGCCGTTTTTGAAAACTCCCATGCCCAAAGCAAAGCATGTAGCAGCAGAAATACATATGCCTCCCAACACCATGGTTGCTCAGTGCTGAGAACAAGCCCACGGGAAAACATTTATTCAACTGTCTCTTCTGAAGATACATATGACCTACTTTATGCTTTCGCTCAAAAGTGCTCCGGTCTTAGGCCGAGAGCTAGGGCTGAGCCAATGCGAAGGGCAGCAATGGCAATGCCCCTGCTGCCCGCTTCCCTCTCCCCAGAGGGCAGTCCCATGGCTAGCTGGCTGGTTCCGTCCGCTGGTTTCGCACAAAAGCCTTTTTATCTCTGCATGTTTTCCCTCACAGTGATTTCACGGGATGTCTTGGAGGCAAGAACCATGATGGTCACTTCACAGAAATGTGTTTCTTGATGATACGTTTCCCTGTCGGCTTCCAAGAAGGCTGGAAAGGCGAATGCCACAGAACAAAAGAGACCCTGAGAGCCGGAAACCACCCACAGGGAGTAAGCGCCACCTGCGCGTGCTCACCGTTCGGTGCCTCTCTCCTTTCTGGTCTAAGTAGGCTCTGATAGTGGCCAGGCCAGCATACTCCCCCTGGGCTCCGCTGCAAAGACAGGAAGAGAGCGGTCAAGGCTGTGGTCTCTAGGCTTTCTCCTGTTCATTCGGTATTCACTGACCACATTCTAAGCAGTCACGGTCTGAGTTCAAAGGATCTTTACAGGAGCAAAGGGAACAGCTTGGCACTAACCAAAAGTGGGCCTTACTTGTCTGTTCAGGACCATCAAACGAACCTGGTTTTACCTGCATGATTTGACTGGTTAAAAAAAAAAATTGTGAGACTGTTTAAGGAACCCATCGCCCAGTTCTAACAATGGGGAGATTTGAAATTTTAAGAAGACATAGGGGGCTGGAGAGATGGCTCAGAGGTTAAGGGCACCGGCTGCTCTTCCAGAGGTCCTGAGTCAATTCCCAGCAACCACATGGTGGTTCACAACTATCTATAATGAAATCTGGTGCCCTCTTCTGGTGTGCAGGTGTAGATGCAGACAGAACACTGTTTAAATAATAAATAAGTAAATCTTAAAAACAAAACAAAACAAAAAAGGCATAAGGATCAGTTTATGGGCAGTCTCATTCCTAAGCACATCTTCTACTCTACAGAACCCTTTAAGCTAAACTAAGTAACTAGGAAACAGACCTCAGGCCCTCGGGTTCATGTTTTATCAGCTCAAACCAATGTGTATACTTCGAAGGGACGATGCTTTAAAAATGTAACTGCAGCATAATGATCACTTAGAATAATACAAGTTTTCCAATATTATCAAATATTGAGTCAGACAAAGGCCACACACACTATCTCCATAGGAACTTTCCTCTCTCATCATGGCATTGGTTGGTCCTACCCTTCATCTGCATGGCTGCTTGGAAGGCCTGGCATTAACTTCAGGCACCACTTGGAGAGGATGCTTAATGACTAATGTCCCTGTGAGCAAATCTGACTCCACTGCAAAGGGGCCAATGCCCTGGTAACTCCATGAAGCAAGGAAAGGGACGTGAAGACTAGGTTTCTCTGTCTCGTTCAGAATGTTCTGTCCTCCGTTCTACACTGCCCTGAGATATGGCCCTGGGCTCTCTCATTTTACAGCTTAAGCTGGGGTCAAGGGCTAGCAGTGACTGATGGAGAGTTCGGAATGGCGTCAGCTTATGTCAAAGTGCTCTTTGAGCATGTTGGTGTCTGAGGACTGAGAGTCATAAGAGTGAGCTCTTGGGATGGGGATAGAGACTGGGTTAGAGCACATGCCTAGCAAGTTCAAGGACTCTGTGATCAATCACTAGTGAGGGAGGCAGGTGGGGCAGGGGAAATGGACACTGACTAAGTTAAATATGAAAAAACAAAAATACTAACAAGCAAACAAACAAACCAAAAACATGTCTGACAAGAGCCAAGACACTTAGCCACT
Organism: Meriones unguiculatus; assembly: GCF_030254825.1. Classification (NCBI taxonomy): domain Eukaryota; kingdom Metazoa; phylum Chordata; class Mammalia; order Rodentia; family Muridae; genus Meriones; species Meriones unguiculatus. The sequence goes on from NC_083349.1 coordinate 46,444,980, forward strand.
CCCCTCCACCCCCCTGTCAGCCTTACCCCTATTTCCACAGGCAGAGGCTACTCATCTGCTTTATTGATTTCTGAAACCAAAGTTCTAGAACACCTAATACATTTTAATTTCAAGAACAAGAAAAAGAGTGTCACACTTTAAAAATTGCTGTCATCACTCATTACATGGTCCCCTTTTGCTGCTCTGTCATCTATTAAATGGGGCTTTAAAAACCACGCAGATGTTATGAGTGGTAAGGAAATCCATGCAGAGTATTATCCTGGTCCTACTCATTTTTCGACTAGCCCCACTCTATGAGCCTTCCCAAAGCCACCCATCCCACTCTCTAGCCCAGTCCTGTGGCCCTATAACCAATTTCTTCTAGTGTCCTCCAGCTGCCTAGGCCATCCTTGAGCCATATCTAGCCAATTCCCATGATGGGGCTTCCTACTCAAGGTCCTTGTGCTAGCATAGTATCTCCAGATCACAATGTGAGTGACTGGTTCTCAACCTGGAGGCCCCAAAGAGGCTGGCCATCCCTGAAAGCAAGGTTCTTGTCTACTTTGTTCTTAACTTTGTTTCCTGTGCCAAGAATGCCGACGGAAAGGAGGATGCTCGATAAGACAGAGTGGTGAATGAATGATCTTCCTCCGACAAACTCTTACTGCAGGGGCTGGAGAGACAGTTTAGCTGTGGAGGACATTTCTGAAACAGCAATCTTGAGGCTCTGACACCTTCTTCTGATTTCCTGGGGTACACACACACACACACACACACACACACATCATTAAAAAGAAGCCTCTTTGACTTTTACATTACATGCTCACGTGACCTAAGATCAGCCTGTACATCTAACTGTCCATCTACTGGACTGGGAAAGTTTCTACGATGCTCACCTGGTATGCCTACCTTTTCTCAACTAACCAGACACTTTGAAAGTACGATCTTGACTTGGAGTTCTGAGCATTTTCCCACAAGGAATCTAAAGAACTGTATCTTTATGAAGTGGCTCTGAAATAGATGCTCAGGAGTCTCGTTCCAAATTGAATTTCACCCTTCAGTCCAGGCAATTCACACACAAGACATCCTTTCCACTGTAGTAAGGGACTTTGAAAAAAAATGTATAGTGGCACTCATATCCTAGAGGTAACCAGCAGCTGTCTAATTGAACCAACAGAAGGAAAGCACACCTGATACTGGAAGCCTAGCCAACTGCACGGCAAGAGTGAAGTTATGGGCCTTGGAGAACCTGCTGAAGACACGTTACTAAGCCAGCGTAATTCCTAACTGCATTCTGAACTTATCCTTACACCCCAGATACCGTGTAGCTTTCACCCCTCATTAAACAGATTTCTCTTTGTGGCAGATGGAGGCCACTGAAGAAAACCACAACTGGCCAAAATGCAGAGAACAAGTGATCATGGGGTGCCCAGTCCCAGTGAACACATCTACAACACAACTCCTGAACCTGAAGCTGGGATACGTTGAGGGAGATGGGGCAGAAGGACTTTAAGAGCTAGAGAAACAAGAAAATTGCTGAGATTGTGTCTCTGAGAAATGATGGGAAGCCACGCCCACGATACCTCAACAATATGGCTGCCTAAACACAAGATAAACAAAGATGACACCAACAGATGTGCTGACATTGGAAGAGGGAGGAGAGGTTCCACCCCTAGGCAGAGAACTACAGGCAAGTAGTCTTCCTGAGGGATGGGTGCCCTGGTTAGTTATCTAACACAAAGTAGTCAGCCCTGAAGTCACACACACACAACACTAAACGCACTCAGCAAATCGTGTGTGTGTGTGTATATGTGTGTGTGTGTGTGTGTGTGTGTGTGTGTGTGTGTGTTTCTTAAGAAGATGCTATTTGGAGCTATGAGCTGGTAATCCAAAAGGAGAGCACTATGTGAAAGGTTGGAAATGCTGACTAGTTCTTGCCTTAGATGCTCTTTTCTTTCTTTTGCCTTAGATGCTCTTAGTATCAGCTCTTTCCTCTGAATATTGCAAGTATGCAGAGGAATTCTTAAATAAAGTTATTAGTGCCACCTGTTGGTGGAAAAGCGTTATGAAAAAATGCTTATCTGTATAAGCCAGGCACAGACCATCAGAAAAGCACCTCATATGGAGGCGGACTTAAGGCAGTAGCTTTAACATCAATTTGAAATGACAAGGCGATGGCCACGGAGCTGCCCAGCGGCCTTCGGGGGGTTAATGCTCAGGGATGGCAGGCCTCAGAACTGCTTGTGCTGAGTGAGCAGTGGCCTGAACTGCCTCTCCAGTTCCTCAGGCAGAGGAAGGAGGGGCTGTGCATTTCACTGGTTAATGCAGAATGAGGGGGAAAATGGTGGGTAACTTCATCTAAAACTAGTACTTACTCCTCAAAGAAGCCCCAGGAAATTTAATATGCTAGGTGAATCCGGAATAATGGGTCAGGAGCCAGCAAGATGGCAAGAGGCTGGAGTTGAGGAGACCCCACTGTTCTATGGCTAACGAAAGTCTCCCTGTCTCGGTACATGGACACTGATGGACAAGCCCAGCTAGACAATGTGAACTGAAGAATAAATAAAACTCAATAAATAAAAATAAATAAATGTGTTGCACACAGAGATGAGGAGGTGTTTCCTAACAGCTAAAGCTTTCTTTCCTGAGTGCAGAATAAAAATTTGAGGACGTGATAAAGCTCAATGATTTTTTTTTTTTTTTAATTAGAGGTCCCTTGCCAGGAATCATGGGTGAAAAGTCTGAGATTTAAAGCAGCTGCTGCAGTCATCTTAGTTTTATCTAGGGGCGTGTATTTAGTTCTTCCTTGTGCCGAAAGAGGAACATCGTGTCTAATTTCACAAGCACCCTAGAAATTTGTCAAATGAGGGCTGCTTTGGAGTATTTGGAGACAGGTGTCACGGTAGTCACTGTTTTTTGTTTTTTTAATGATATATATTTTTACATATTTTCCACACACAAGAGCAACACGGAACTCGGGAGCGAAGAACACGCTGAGCGTCAGCTGTCCGCAGATCTCTCACTGGGTCTCATGTGCACAGACCGGTTTTGAACTCCTGGTCCTCCATCTCCCAATGCTGGGTACACACCACCATGTCCAACTCAGGATACTGTATTTTGTACAAGTCAGAGGGGATTATGGTTTGAGGAGTACTGCAGCATACTTAGAATACACAGGCCCTCAGTCAAACCTAACACCGAGAAACGACTACAAGACAGGCGTGGCACCAGCACTCAGCAGGCATAGGCAGGTAGATCTTTGTGAGCCTGAGGCCAGTCTGGTCTACCTATTGAGTCTCCAAGCCAGCCAGGACTACATAGTGAGATCTTGTCTCAATTAGTCAATTAATAATTAATCAATTAGTTATGTTAGTTAATAATTATATTTATTAATAATAATCAATTAAAGCATTTAATTGTTGCCTAAAGGAAAGATTATATTATGGATATATTATAATAGTATTAGCATATCATATTATGTTTAGTTACAAAGCTAAAGCTAAAAAAAACAAACCAACAAACAAAAAAGCTAAAGCTGGCTTGGCAGCTCAGGCCTATGATCTTAGCATTAGGGTGGAATGAGTTGGAAGAACTGCTATGAAATTGAGGCCAGCGTAAGCTATCGACTAAGACCTTGTCATGATTTAAAAACAAATAAATGGTGCTCGCTTTGGCAGCACATATACTAAAATTGGAACGATACAGAGATTAGCATGGCCCCTGCTCAAGGATGACACACAATTTCGTGAAGCGTTCCATACATTTTTAGGACATTTGCTCAACCATGTTTGTAGCAGTTTTATTTGTAATATCCAGAACCTAGAAACAACCCACATGTCCATCAATGGAGGAATGGATACAGAAATTGTGGTATTTTTACACAATGGAATACTACTCAGCAATCAAAAATGAGGAAATCATGAAATTTGCAGGCAAATGGTGGGATCTAGAAAAGATCATCCTGAGTGAGGTATCACAGGAGAAAGACACACATGGTATATACTCACTTATATAGACCTACAAGATAGGATAAACATAATGAAATCTATACACCTAAAGAAGATAAACAAGAAAGAAGACCTGGGGTAAGATGATCAGTCCTCACTTAGAAAGACAAATGGGATGGGCATTGGACGTAGGAAAAAACAAATAACAGGACAGGAGCCTACAGCAGAGGGCCTCTGAAAGACTCTACCTAGCAGTGTATCAAAGCAGATACTAAGACTCATAGCCAACCTTCGGCAGAGTGCAGGGAAGAGGAGGTCCTCCCCAATCAGTGGACTGGAAAGGAGCAGGGAGGAGATGAGGGAGGGAGGGTGGGATTGGGAAGGAATGAGGGAGCAGGATACAGCTGGGATACAGAGTTAATAAAATGTAACTTAAAAAAACAAAAACAAATGGGAGCAGATGTAGAGAACCACAGCCAAACATTAAGAGGAACTTGGGGAGTCCTGTGGAGGAGGGACCGGAAGGGACGTGGACACACCAGGAGAACACAGCTCACAGAATCAACTGAGCAGGACTCATGGGAACTTCCAGAAATCAGAAAGCCTATAGGGGTCTGAGCTAGGTCCTCTGCACATATGTTATGGCTGCATAGCTTGGTGTTCTTGTAGGAATCCTAGCAGTGGGAGCAGGGGCTGCCTCTGACTCTTTTGCCTACTGTGGGACCCTTTTCCTACTACTGGGTTGCCTTGTCCAGTGTTAATGTGATGGCATGTGCTGGTCTGATTGTAGCTTATTATGCCATGTTTGGTTAATGTCCCTGGGAGGCCTTCAGATGGATCTGGGGGAGAGGGAAGGCATGGATGGTGTGGCAGAGGCTAGCGGGAGAGGAGGGAGGTGAAAATGCCAGTCGGATGTAATAGATGAGAATAAAATAAAAATTAAAAAACAAAACAAAACAAAAACCCAACCAACTAGCCAACAACAAAACAAAACAAAACAAAAAAAGTTCAAGTGGATCAAAGACCTCAACATAAAACCAGATACACTAATCTATTGAAGAAAAAGTGAAGAAGAGAAAAAGTGAAAAAGAGCCTTGAATACATTGGAACAGGAGACAACTTCATGAACAGAACACCAAGAACTCAGGCTCTAGGATCAACAATCAATAAATCAGACCTCATAAAATTGAAAAGCTTTTGTAAAGCAAAGGACACAGCCTACAGATTGGGAAAAGATCTTCACCAACCCTATATATGACAGAGGGCTAATATCTAGAATATATAAAGAACTCAAGAAATTAAACACAAACAAACCAAATAATCCAATTTAAAAATGGGGTTCAGAGCTAAACAGAGAATTCTCAATAGAGAAATATCGAATGGAGAAACACTTAAAGAAATGTTCAATGTCCTTAGTCATCAAGGAAATGAAAATCAAAACAACTCTGAGATTCTATCTCAAACCCATTAGAATGGCAAAGATCAAAAACTCAAGTGACAACACATGCTGGAGAGGATGTGGCAAGAAGGGAACCCTCCTCCATTGCTGGTAGGAATGTAAACTTGTACAACCATTTTAGAAATCACTCCAGCACTTTCTCAAAAAGCTGGGAATAGTGTTACCTCAAGACCCAGCTATACCATTCCAGCATATATCCAAAAGATGTTCCACCATTCAACAAAGACATTTGCTCAACTTCTTCATAGCAGCTTTATTCATAATAGCCAGAATCTGGAAACAACCTAGATATCCCTTAACAGAGGAATGGATAAAGAAATTGTGGTATATTTACATAATGGAATGCTGCTCAGCTATAAAAAAAACAAGGAAATCATAAAATTCACAGGCAAATGGATGGAACTAGAAAATATCCTGAGTGAGGTAACCCAGAAGCAGAGAGACACATGTGGTATATACTCACTGATAAGTGGATATTAGCCATATGATATAGGATAAACATACTAAAATCTACAGACCTAAAGAAGCTAAACAATAAGGAAGACCCTAGGGAAGACGCTTAATTCTCTTTCAGAAGGGAAAACAGGATAGACACCACACATGGTAGAAAAGAGGGAATAGGATAGGAGCCTACCACAAATGTCCTCTAAAAGACTCCGCCCAGCTGGGGATTGAGGCAGATGCAGATACTCACAGCAGGGAGTATTATGGAAGAAGGGGGATATAGATGGACCCAGAGGGGACAGGAGCCACACAAGGAAACCAACAGAGCCATAGAAAAGCTGGGCCCAGGTGGGGCAGCAGAGACTGATGCATCAGCCAAAGACCAGGAATAGAGAGGACCTAGACTTCTGCTCAGATGTGGCCCACAGATAGCTCAGTCTCCATGTGGGTTCACTAGTAATAGAACAGCCCATCTGTGACATGAACTCAGCTGCCTGCTCCTTGATCATTTCTCCCTGGTGGGACCACCTAGCCAGCCCACAGAGGAAAAGGATCCAGGCAGTCCTGATGGGACCTGATAGGCTACAGTCATATAGTAGGGGAGGAGGACTTTCCCTATCAGTGGACTAGGGGAGAGAGGGATAGGGGAGAAAGAGAGGGAGGGTGGGACTGGGAGGAGAGGAGGGAAGGGGCTACAACCGGGATACAAAGTGAATAAATCGTAAATAATAATAATAATAATAAAGAAAAACAAACAAAAAGCAGTAACAGATTGTGAGGACTCTGCCTCCCACCTTACCACAGGGCCCCAGGTTACTACCACTTCCTCATTTGCTCAACACATGCTTTACTTCACTGAGCCGTTTCTCCAGCCCATTTACAGTTTCTTTTTACAAAAGCAACTGTCTTAGTTAGGGTTATTATTGCTGTGAGGAAACATCACGACTGAAAACACTGTTCCTCACTGGAGGAAATCAGGACAAGAACTCAGGGAAGGCAGGAACCTGGAGGCTGGAGCTGATACAGAAGCCAGGAAGGGGTGCTGCTTACTGGCTTGCTCACCATGGCCTGTTCAGTCTGCTTTCTTATAGAACCCAGAACCACCAGCCCAGAGGTAGCCTCATCCATAAGGGCTGCACAGCCACCACTACCACCACCACCACCACCACCATCAAATCATTTATTAAAAAAATGCCAGCCAGATGTGGTGATCCTAACACTCTGGGAGGCAAAGGCAGGCGGATCTCTGAGTTCAAGGCCAGCCTGTGAGTCCAGGACAGCCAAGGCTACACAGAGAAACCCTGTCTTGAAAAACAGACAGAGAGACAGACAGACAGATAGACAGAGAGACAGAGAGAAAGAGAGTGAGAGAAAGAATAAATGGTCTATGTGTGCCTGCAGCCTGATCTTGTAAGACATTTTCTCAGGGGAGGCTCCCTCCTCTGTTGATGACTGTACCTTGGGGTCAAGTTGACATAAAACTAGAGAGCACAGTAACTGCCTCGAAAGTTTCTAGAGTATATTTGTTGTGTGCTATTGCATAATTTTAAGAACAGCAAAGAGTTCTAGGAACAAGTTGAAGCAAGCCATGCTGAGCTCAATGGGGAAACAGAAAGGCAATTAAATATTATTAGACTTTTTTCTTGCCCAGGCTATAAATGTCCTCTGGGTTTATGCTTTAAGCAAATAAATGGAAAAACAGGGTTGAAACAAACAAATGAATACAAACAGGATTAAAAACCATTATGTAGGCCTGGCTGGCCTGGAACTCACTATGTAGAGCCAGACTTAGCATTGAACCCACGGAGATCTAGCTACCTCTGCCTGCTGAATGCCAGGATTACAAATGCATGCCCCTGTGCCCAGCAGGGACAATCCTGTTGACTTTTCTGCATTTAACATCTAAATATTCCAGGGAAGTAGAAAGGACAGTGATGCCTTTCTTAATATTAAGTAAAGTTTACATGTCAAAGTTTATGGTGATTTGACTCACTCATAGCTTCTATGGCTAATTCATCGTAACGGAAGCACCATGTTTCACTCTTTCACACTTCAGCGCATCCCATGTAACTTGAGAAGCAGGCTGGGGGCTGGGGACATTTGTAACTTTGCATGGTTTCACCTGGGACATTAGTTCACCTTGGAACTTAGGCACCACGCTATCTCTAAGGAGACCCAAAGAACAACAGGGAGAGGTTCATAGGGTGGAAAACCAAGGCCCTATTCAACATTCCCGGTTTCTCTCCCAGCCCACAAATGACCACCAAATTTCCAGCTGTGTAAACGAGGCCACCTTGGACTCAGAATGATACCTGGTAAGAAGTGATAAAACTAGGATACGGCGATGAAAGGACGCTTTGCTCTTTGCTGCTGAAGAGAGGGAATGAAGCCCTTACCTGTTAGGCTGGAAAGAGACTCGGTCATAACCCGTGAGCTCACACAAATCCTTCTCAAGCTCCTGGAAAAGCTGCTGGTATCCCTGAGCTTGGTCCAGAGGCACAAAGGGGTGGATGTTAGCAAATTCTTTCCACGTGATGGGCTGAAGAGCAAGAAGAGGGAAGTAAGCATGTGTAGGCTGTAAAAGTTAACAATGATTTTAATGATGACGATGACGACATATATGCCAACACCAAGAATGGCATCAAGGAGCCAGAGGCTCTCAAGACATTTAGAATATGCATTCAGTTTCTGTCCACAGCCTAATCAAATAAAAACTATTAATGTCTACACTATATAAGTGGGACACAGAAGCAATAAAGAAAACTCACACAGAAACACCATTCTACTTATCCCGGAGAAGAAAGGTCCCAAAACAGACTTACATAAAGCAGTGCATTTAATCAAATTCTTACATGTGTGCATAAGCATATAGATTAGTTTCTTTTCACTGAGCAAACCAGCCATGTACAGAAATGTAAATAGGAAAGACTCTTCCTAACCCAGTTCAAACCTAGTTTCTTTGCCTGAAATGACTTACAACATCAGAAGAATCCTAAAAGAGAATGAATTAACTCTGCTAATATAATATTGGCCTCGTAAAAGATAAGGATGTATCACCACACCTTGTCAATCAAATTCCTGTTGACCCAGAGAATAAACCCAAACCTCAAACCTCACCCTCTGACACTGTGAATGGCTTTCTAGAAAGAGGTATAGTTTCATTTGTCTGTTTGGTTTTTGACACAGGAACTCAAGGTCCCGTCTTTGCTCTCCGGGTGAGAGAATTACAGGCATGTCCTCTAATTTTTTTGCTTTAGCCCTCTAATTCTTTTTTTTTCATTGTTGTTGTAACTAAGATGCAAACCAGAGCAAATGAGTACCAGGCAATTGTTCTATCACTGAGCCAACATCCAGGCCAGGCCGAACATTCTCAAATGAACCTTTGAGGCTAACTCCAAACGAAAAAAAAAATAGAAGTCTTTAAAAGCCCAGATTTAGGGGGGAAAAAACTAGTCACCTGATTATTTTAATTTAAAAATTTATTTCACATAATTGGGAAGATACCTCAGAGACAAAGTCACTTGTCATGAAGCCTTATGACCTGGCTTTGATCCCTGAGACTCACGCATAGGAGAACTGTGCCATGCAAGTGCATGTACACACACACACACACACACACACACCACATATATACTAAAAGAAACTATTAAAAATGATAACAATAATAATCATTTTACATAGCTGGGTATGGTGGACATGCTTGTAGACACAGCTGCTTGGGACACTGGGCTAGGAAGATTTTCATCAATGCTTTAAAACTTCCTTGAGATAAAACTTTGTCAATAAGAATAATAATTTTTATCCATAATTTTTTTTGTTTGTTTTTGAGTCTGTCTGTATAGCCTTGGCTATCCCCAAACTCACTTTTTAGACTGAGTTAGCCCTAAACTCAGAGATCTGCCTGCCTCAACTTCCCAGAGTGCTGGGATTAAAGGTTGTGTGCCTCCACACCCAGCTTTATCTGTGAATTTAACTGATCAAATTGTGAGAGATATCAGGGTCTCTACCACGATTGCAGAAGGATGCAGAAAGGATCGTTAGGGCAAAGAGTCCCAGTGTAGGCAGGCTTTTGTCATCCATTTCTGTACAACTGGGAATCTGCCCCTAGGTACACACTTCGTAGACATGACCTACTTACTCTGAGTTCGGAGGAGCTGTTGAGCTTCATAGTGCAGGAGCCCTTGAAGAAGCACATCCGAGGAGCATCCCGTTAGCGACTTTCTACGGCCCTTGTAGGGACCCTCCCACCTCCCCACAAGGCCCTGCCTCTCCCCTCCTGCACTGTGTTAGAGGCACAGGAGGAACCGAGCAAGGGTTTAGAAGTGAGAAGAAAGGGCCCCAAACAGCTACCAATGGGATCATGCTGTGGACAAGAGAGATGTCTTTGTTCTCTAGTTTCTTCATGTACCGGACGAGATTGGTTTCTGAGTGATAGCTGTAAGCATAAAACAGCCATTAAATTAGAATCATGCTGGTCCTCTTACAAAAAGAGAAAGGAGCCCCAACTTCAAAGACGCATTAGTTGCACGTCACAGACTCTAATGGATCTCAAGAAGGAGGAAATACTGAGATGAGGATGGGGTTCCTGAGATGAACTTAGGAAGTACATCTGAAAATTGCCCCCACCCCCAGCACAGCGCCAGCACAGCAGAACTATCAGGAGACAAGGTATGCTCGGCTTTCATCAGGGATGGGGTCTTTCTGACATGAATATATTAGTGACCCTGGCTAAGCGGCAATAAACCGGAACCTTTTATTATGGTCAGTGTCAGAAACAACACCCTCCCAAGGCTCCCTGCTTCGCTGCCAGAACACAAAATTCAGAATTCTCCAAAGCCACACAAACCTGTTGAACACCTGATGTGTGAGGAATGGGCTGGTTCTCTGGAATGAAGACCCTAGAATACCTTTCCACTCCTCTCCCATGCTTTCAGCCACCAATTCCTGAAAGAGAGAGCGCAGAGGCTGAAGGATAGGGGCTTCCAGGCGGGAAGTTTCCAGGCTAGATTACGAGCTTAACAAAATGCGCCAAGACATTTGTGTAAAAGCCCAAATTCTTGAACACTTAGAAGAAAACATAGAGCCAGATAATGCAGGACCTATGATTTGGCAATAGTTTCTTGTTCCCTGTTATTATCTGTTTGAGACAGAGCCTCGCTGTGTGGCCTGGCTGGCCTGGAACTTGCTGTGTAGATAGGCTATCCTCGGGCTCAAAGAGGCACACCTGCTTCTGCCTCCCAAGTGCTGGGATTAAAGGATTCATTAATAAGGATTCCACACTGTACAAAAAAGCATGAGCATCAAAAGAAAGAAAATGGTGACCTGTGTAAGGGGCACAGAGGTCTTTGTGCCCACCCACAGACACGCACTAGAGCAGAGGTCTCAATCTTCCTGATGCTGCAACCCTTTAACACAGTTCCCCATGTTCTGGTGACCCCCTAGCTGTAAAATTATTTTCTTGCTATGACCCAGAGATTGAGAAGAACTGTAGGAGAGGAGCCTGGAAAGTTAAAGGCACAGGGCTGTTCCGTCAAGGGAAGGAATGTAAAACTTGTTTTCTACTGGGAAGGCTGGCGCAGGTGTGCTCTCTAGCCTGGTAACTTTTGTGCTCTATCTCCAGTATTTTTGCGGGTACAGACTCTTCCAGCACTGGGCCCTCCTCCAGGTCCATACCACAAATGTATTTTCCTCAATCAATTGTAAATAAGCCTGTTATCCCAATCAATTTAGGGAGCCAATTTTTACTGACTTTACAGAGTTTTGATGTAGTCCCATCTAATCTGTATTTAGCTTACTTTGCTCCTCAGGGAGATCTCGGTATGGTTTGTTATGTGTGCAAGACTGAGTCAATTATCACCAGAATAAACTTCACCAAACTATGCTGTGCTTAAATACACCTAAAATAAACCACCAGAGGTCAGACTCACAAAGTTGGAACCAACACTGGCTTCTGAGTCTTGTTGAGCTGAACTGTCTTCTTGCCTCCCTTGGCTCATCTATCTGCTGCCCATGAAGGTTGCAGAGGTCCTTGCAGACTTGCATTTCATTAAAATTAAAAAGATTTGAGGGGGTGAGGGTGTAGCTAAATAGCATGAGATCTGAGTAGAACAGCACAAACTGGATGTGTGACACAAACCTATAATCCTAGTGCTAGGGAGGTAGAAGGAAGAAGATTAACAGTTCCATCTTTAAGGAGCTGGAGAGATGGCTCAGTGGTTAAGAGCACTAGTTGCTCTTCCAGCGTACCCACGTTCAGTTCACCAGCATTACTTACAACCCAATGTAACTCCAGTTCCAGGGAATCTGACACTCTCTTCTGACCACATACAGAAAGCACTGATACATTGAAAATAAAAATAAATAAATCTAAAAAAAAGTTTGTTCAGCCCTTGGCTACATTACACCTTGTCTCAAAAACAACAAATTAAAATAAATAAATAAATGGGTGAATGAGTGAATAAACAAACAAACAAATAAATGGATAAATGAATAAACAAACAAATAAATAAACAAACCATTTGAATTGTGGGTGTAGCTAAGGACCAGATCGCTTGCCTGGCATAAGCAAGGCCCAAGTTAAAAGCTAGAACACGCCACCAAAAGAATTTAAAACAAAAACAAACAAACAAACAAACAAACTAAAAACCACCACTAGCAACAACAACCAAGACCTGTAAGTTAAAGCTTAGTAGTCCTTAGTTTCCCAGGATGTGTGCGGTCCTGAGTTCAGTCACTAGCACAACAAAAGGAGTAAGCAAAAAACAAGAACATTCGTTCATCACTGATATCATCAGGAAAGCCATGAAGCCGTGATGTTGCTTAAATAATGGGAGAAAACATATGCAAATGTGAGGGTTCTACATCTGAAACATCTAATCACATATCTAATCTTCATCCCTCCCTGTGCTAATAGCATGATGTGTTGGTTTGTTTTTCTTAGCTTGGCCAACACAAAGCCACCTGGGAAGGGGGAATCTCAGTGGAGGCCCTGCTCCCATCAGGTTGGCCCCCTGGGGAGGATGGGGGAGGGTTTGGCCCACCTTGGGCCTGGCTCACAGGAGAAAGCAAGCCAGTAAGCACTGTTCCTCCATGGTCGCCACCTGAGTTCCTGCCCTGACTTCCCTCAGCGATGGACTGTTGCTTTCCTGCCCCTCAGCGGCTTTTGGTCACAGCAACAAAAAAATGAACAGAGATACACAGCATCTTGAGTCATGCTGATGACTTCAGAAACGCCCCTCAAACGCTTACCCATCAATAGTCTTAAACCCAGGTGTTCTGCAGGGAAGGAGTTTACGTGGTCCTATTTAGTTAATAAAACTCAACACTGGGGTAAACATTGTGAAGCTTCTTGGTAGCTTGTAATTGGTATCTGGAGCTAAATAATGCAGTTAAGGAGTCCAGACAACCAAAGATCACCACTCAGCACCCAGGAAGGTAATTCTATTTCTATGGAACAGGAATAGCTTTCTTCATGGACTCTCTCAGCCGATACTCACTGAAGTAATTTCCAGGCAATAAGCAGTGTAACGTGCCCGGGGTTAGATCCTGGCACGGGTCTAGGGAGCAACTGGCTTCTCTTTTACTTCCATCCTATCGAATGGCTCATCCCCGATAGCTCACTGTGTGGAAATCCACTCAGTCATACAGAATTGCTCTAGTGTCACAGGAATTATCTTTCCTCCTGGTCTTTATGGCTGTTTTCACTAGGATTGAGCCCATATCTAAACCCACCCTTCTCCTCTAGCACACTCTCTTGGTATATAATAACTCACACTCATGTTTCAGATCTTAGTGTAGGAAACTGACCCAAACGCCCTGTGACCAGCTAATCCAATCGGCTCAGTTTCCTCACAGACCATGCTGGGATTATGTGTCTGGCTCCTCACTATGTTAGCGGAGGCAGGAACCTGGTTCTATCTGCCACCATAACCTCAGGGCATGGCACAATATCTGGCACATATTACAGGTTTGGTAATTACTCATTAAGTGAAAGAGTGTCATAACTTTCCCAGAATTGACAAAAACCGAGATGCGCTGTCACAGATCTTTGTTTCAAAGTCAGGGCGCAACGCCACCAACAATCCACTTAGCCTGGAGGCGCTGGCCTTGGTAGCATCTGTTAACAGTGACCTTTAGCTATCAGCAGTCACAGGAACAAGGGACGGGCAGTGTCATAATCTGAAGAGCAGAGTGGCCATTGCCGAGCTGAGCCCTTTCTCACTCATATTCAAGCCCACAGAAGGGCAGAACAGAACCTTTCTTGACATCACATCTAATAAAAGACAGAATGTCTTTACTTACTGCGGATGACTCACAGCCAAAGATCCACAATAAATCATCCAGATCTTTCTCAGTGACTGTCTCATCCAAAGAAATACCAAGCTATAGAAAAGAAAACCAGATGGAAATCATTAGCTCCAAATCCCACATCACTGGGGGAAACTGGACAAGATACCACGGGGGAGAAGATTCCGGTCAAACTCCTCATCCACTCTATAACACCAGGGTACCCTTAGGACCAAGCTGATCTTTAAGGGAAAGTGAGTGGACCGGTCTCAGACTTGACAAGCTTTGGAGTCTGGCAAGCCACCTGTGGACCCTACCAGTCTAATGAATTCAGGATGCTCCCACAGACACTCAGTGTGTTAGGCTCTTCATCCCTTAATTCTCTTTGTTTTCTAACTCAGAGCCATAATCATAAACAGTCTCATACACTCAAAAAAAATTTTTTTTTGAGAAAAGTCGAGGACAATTTATTCTCCTTTGAAAAGGTCACAGTAGAACAAGTTGGAAATTAGGAACTGTTTACAAAATATAGACTCCCAATTCCAATGTTTGTTAAACAACGTGGAAGGCTTTTCAGGAGAGAACTCCTGAGGCACAAAGAACTAGTGAAAAGATTAAGTAATCGACTTACTGTGCCATCGTCAAAGAGTCGGAAGTTGATTTGCCTCTGAGCTGCTCTGCCCAGCACCTCCTTCACGGCGCAGCCACACTGAACCTTCAAAGTGTCAAAGAACAGGTTGTGCTGGAGTTGGTGTCCTGCCCGCTTGAGACCTAGACAAGACAGGGAACAGCCCACTCAGACAGAGCTCTGGACAACAGCCGCTGGCATCACAGTAGGCAACACTGTAGGTTGTTTACTGGCAAGTATATTGGTGGCTTTTTAAGAAGAATAGTAAATGAATTCATTACTGTGCTACAGAAAATCATGAAAAACATATCAAACAAGTGAGGAAAAATTACGAGCTGACTAGCCAGAAATAAATACTACCTACATTTTGATGTACATATTAGAAATGGATGTGATTGTGTGTGATTACACTTTTGAAAAGAACATTATGGGGCTAGAGAGATGGCTCAGAGATTAAGAGCACTGTCTGCTCTTCCAGAGGTCCTGGGTTCAATTCCCATCTATAATGAGATCTGGTGCTCTCTTCTGGTGTGAAGGCGTACAGGCAGACAGAATATTCTATACATAATAAATAAATAAATCTTAAAAAAAAGAAAAACAAGAACATTATGCCTAGAACCCTATAAATTGGGAGGCCGAGACAGGAGGACTGCAATGAATTTCACACAGGTCTGGAACTCCTCATAAATACTTCTTTTTAAAGTCTGGATCTTGTTATGTAGCCTTGTCTGTCCTGGAGCTCATTACGGAGACCAGGGTGGCCTTAACTTGTGACGATCTTTCCGCCTCAACTTACCTCAATTGTGATTACAGGCATGAGCACAGAGTCTATGCTAGGTCTCAGCTTGTCTACAGATCAATTCCCGCATGATTGTTTTCAATATCTGTTACAGGTGTGCTGTAATGTAATTATGTGTTATCTGCCTCCGAGACTGGGCTACTTACTGCAAACAAGCTTCCAATGGACACACTTATGCTTTACACTTCTCCTTTCACACTTATATCCTTTAGGTATACAACTCATAGTAGGATAGCTGAATCAAACTGTAGGCATAATTAAGCTTTTTTTTTTTTTCCTAGAGGTCAACCCTGGGTTTCTACTTTGTTTGTTTGTTTGTTTGTTTACTTGCTTACTTACTTACTGAAACAGGATCAAATTGAATCTGGGGTGCACCAAATCAGCTAAAGTAGCCGGCTAGTAAATACCGGGCATCATTAGTCAGTGTTTCCCCACTGCGGAGATTACAGCTATGTGCTGAAATCTGAGCCACACCCCAGCTTTGCAAGTGGGGCCTAACAATTTAAATTCAAGGCCTTGTGTTTGTGAGGCCATCTTCCAGAACACTTAGGTTTTTTTGTTTTGTTTTGTTTTGTTTGGTTTGTTTTTTTGATGTTTAACTGCCACCCATAAAAAGCTACCACCATAGAGTGTTGTCATTTCTTAATCTTTACCAAGGTAGAGGGCAAGGGCTGAGAGCCTAAGTAATGGTAGAACATGCAGATGTACAGGTCCCGAGCTTCAGCCCCAGAACCACACAAAAATCAAACCTTAAAAATAATAAGGCAGTATGTGTGATGGTGCATGTCTGCAATCTCATCACTTGGAAGGCACAGGTGGGAATCAGGAGTTCAAGGCTATCTTCAGCTATTTCATAAGTTTGAGGCTTTCTGAGCTACACAAAACTTTGTCAAGAATACAACAAAAAGATTAAGTGGTTCCTGGATTAATAATGTTGAAATTACATGAGTC
Source organism: Meriones unguiculatus (assembly GCF_030254825.1). Lineage (NCBI taxonomy): Eukaryota > Metazoa > Chordata > Mammalia > Rodentia > Muridae > Meriones > Meriones unguiculatus. The sequence continues at coordinate 46,461,473 of NC_083349.1, forward strand.
TATTGGTCATTTATTTGTATACTTACTCATTTATTTCTAAATTATATAATGACTTCTGATCACGTTCTCATAAAAATGTCCATCCTTTTGTATTTTGGGTGAGAAAGATTACGAACTTCATCTATTACAAATATCAGTATCCACTGAGTGTGGTGACACATGCCTTTGGTCCCAATGTTCAGTAGGCAGAGATGGGAGAATCTCTGAGTTCAAGGCCTGCTTGATTTATAATGGTGAGTTGCAGGCCAGCCAGGACTACATAGCAAGACCCTGTCTTAAAAAAAAAAAAAAAAAGAAAGAAAGATAGATAGAAAAAAGACAGATGGAAAGAAAGATAGTAGTCTGTCATACTGTCATAGATGTTGAAAATATCATCCTGTTTCTTATGTGACCTCTATTTTGTATTCAGTCCTGGACACACCCCAAGTTTTCATGTATTTAGATACATGTATCAGTCTTGTTACACCGGGAACATAACGCACTCACCTTCAGACAAGATCAAAGTGGCATTATGAACCCTTTTAGCGATGTGCTTCAGCCCATGGGATCCATGGTAGATGGCAAACATGGCAGCCATGTTGGCTAAGAGGGCCTGAAACAAGAGAGAGCATTTCCGGAATTAACCACGAGCAACCATGTGTTGGAAGGCAAGTGGTGGGCGGGAGGAATTGCTGACTGAGGATGCCCACACTGAAGTGAGCCAAAATGATTTAATTTCCTGCATTCTCTGTAAGAACCATTTATACGAAAACAGCACTGAGTCGTCACTATCCTGACCCTTACAAAGGGGTCTCACTGGTACAGCAGGATCGTGTCTGGCGTAAGAGGGAAAGCAGGCTGTGATCATCACCAAGAAGCAAGATCTACCATTAGAACACTGTGGGGCAATAAAGACCTCAATGGGGAAAAAGCGAGATCTGAGAATTTTATGCACACTTAGATATTTCTTCAAGAAGCAAAACTGCAAGCAATTCTCAAACCCTCAAACCCTCAGAGAATACAAAGCACAAGAAACTGAACTTCAGGAACCAACAGGTCAGTGAGGCCCAGGAAGTTGGCTCAGTGGGTGAGATACTCAGGCAAAAGTGAACAGATCTGTGTTCAGACCGCCCCCCCAGAACCCACATAAAGCCAGACACAGAAATGTAACATCTGTGACCTCTGCATAAGTACCATGACATGTGTGTGTCCAAATTCACACACACACACTAAGTCCGTGGTTCTCAGCCTTCCTGACGCTGTGACCCTTTAACAGTAGTTTCTCATGCTGTGGTGACCTTCAACCATAAAATTATTTCGTCACTACTTTATAGCTGCACTGTACTGTTATGAATCATAACGTAAATATCTGATAAGTGACCTGCAAAGGAGTCATGAACCACAAGCTGAGAACCGGTTCACTAAATAAAGAAATGTAACTTAAAAATATTCACTCATTTAACTTCCCATGTATGTGTGTACCTGAGTGTATGTGTATATTGGGCATCACATGTGTGCAGGAACCCATGGAAGTCAGAAGCAGAAATGGATCCTGAAGTTACAGACAGTTGCGAGCCACCAGAGATGCTGAGACCAGAATCCAGGTCCTCTGCAAGATCAGTAAAAGATCTTAATACAGGATTATCTTCCCCAGCCCTGTAATTTATTTATTTATATGTTTTGTCTCTCTTTGCAGCCCTGGCTGACCAAGAACTCACTATGTAGACTAGGCTGGTCTTGAACTCACATAAATCTGCCTACCTCTGCTTCCTGAGTACTGGAATTAAAGGCATGTGCCACCGTATCTGGGAGGCTCTGTAATTTTTAAAAACTAAATATATGTGTATATGTATATATTGACCTACATACACTCTTATCCCTACTGCAGAGAGTTCAGGCATGTACCTCCACACCTGGCTTCCAAGGAGATTTTTTAAAATGCCTTTTTCTTTTTTTTTCTTTTTTGGAAACAGGGTCACTCTGTATAACAGTCCTAGCTGTCCTGGAACTCACTATATAGATCAGGTAGACCTTCAACATACAGAGATCCGCCTGCCTCTGCCTCCCAAGCGCTAAGATCAAAGGCGTGCGCCATCATGCCTGACTCCTATTTTCTGTTTAAAAAGCTTTCATTGTACATATACATTCTGATTCAGACTGAGTATTCGTTGTTCCAGATCCAGTCCTCTGGCCTCTGAATTTCTTTGTCTATGCTTTGCCTAGACCAGCAGACGAATGACTCTTTCACAAGGGTTGCCTAAGACCATTGGAAAGCACAGATATTTCTATTACAGTTCGTAACAGTAGCAGTTGTGAAGTAGCAATGAGAATAATTTTATGGTTGGGAATCAGAACGTTAGGAACTGTAATAATTAATAGGTCACAGCATTGGGAAGGTTGAGAACCACTGGCCCAGAGATTCTTCTGATTCATGTATAACACATTTATCATTTTATACAGTAAAAATAAATCTATTTTTCTCCAGGGGAAGTGGTCTTATGCAGGGTGGCCTTGAAATCATGATCCTCCTGCCTCTACCTCCCAAGCGCTAGAGGCTGGAAGGTCAGAAATTTAAGAGTCGCCTTAGTTATACAGTGGTTCTGAGCCTCCTCCCTACCCCCAGGATACAACGAGGCCTTGTTTCAAAGAAAAATGAGAGGGGGTCCCACAAAATATGGTGAGAATTTTGATATCAGCTGGGCCACAAGTTCATAGAAAGATTTAAAAATATAATCCATCCACAGCCTTTCAGAGGTTTTTAAGATAGCCATGCTTCATCAGTGATATAAATCTAAGAGAGGTTCGTGATGGACCCCATGCAGGACTAAAAGAACAGGTGACAGAAACGGCAGCAGATGATACTCAAAGACAGCACGGAGGAAAAAGCTCGGGGAAGGTCAGCCACGTCTTAGCAGAAGGGCAAGAGCACACGTGCAGAGACAAGACACTGGAGTACTTTGAACCATCAGTTGCTTTCAGAACAGGTGAGGAAAAGGAACGATGCAATAAAGAGCTAGATGATGAGCAAAATGAAAAGGCAAAAATCAGGGCAGACAGAGCACCGGTCATTCCCAAGGGGAACACCATTCTCTCTCTCTCTCTCTCTCTCTCTCTCTCTCTCTCTCTCTCTCTCTTTTTTACAAGCACCATTTTCATAACTGCAGTAAATGATACATAAAAAAAAATGATGAAATGAGTTCTACTAGAGTAAAGGAAGAAGCAGCAGCCACATAACACTGTTCCTTGTAAACAGCCTGGGTGTACTTGGAAAATGATTTTCAAACTTTGAAGCAAAAGGGCCGGCGAGACAGCTCAGCAGGTGAAAGATCTGCTGTTGCAAGCCTGATGGCCTGGGTTTGACCTCCAGATTCTGTGGTGGAAGAACAGATCCATGCAAGTGTCCTATGACCTCCACAAGTGTGTCACGGCACACACGCACCTGCACTCATACACGCATGTGCTCAGAAAAGGGGAGCTCCCTTCCCCCACCCGTCATCCCCTATCCCTCCCCTGCTGTCAGGGATAAGCATGTCCTCTTCCCCTGTGGCCTAGTAAGGCGATCCCACCAGGGGGAAGTAATCAAAAAGCTGGAAAGGGTGTCCTTATCAGATGCAGTCCCCACTTCCCTTACTAGAGGACTCTCACTTGAAGCCTAAGTTGACCATCTGCTACATCTTTGTAGCATGCCTAGGTCCAGTTCCTGCACGGTCCTTGGGCCCTGCTTAGTTGGCTCTGCTGGTTTTCTTGTGGAGCGGCCTGTCACCTCCAGGTCCTTTTCTCTTTCCTCCAACTATTCCATAAGACTCTCTAAGCGTCGTCCAGATATCCCTACACATCCTACAGACATGGTAATTGGGGGGTTGAAGTTTTTGTGGGTGGGTTGGAGTTCTCCTCCCCTACTGGGCTACTGTAGTTAGAGGATGTCCTTTACTGTCTCTATGGTCTCTGCTACTAGCAGTCTCTGCTTGAATCCTTCTCATATCCCCCCAGGAGACTACCCTGACCTAAGTCTCCAGCTTGTCACAGAGACCCCCACCTTGTTTCTTTTTTCTCTACAGGCCTTCTGTCCTCTAGCCCTCATTTTCCCCATGTCTGATCTCCACCCTTTTAACTCTCTGTGCCCCCTCTTCTACCTTGTTCCCTTGTTTAGCCACTACCTCTTTAGGCACTCTCTCCCCTTCCAAGTGAGACTGACACATCCTCCCCTGGACTCTCCTTGTTACTTATCTTCTTTGGGTCTGTGCCCCTAGTGTGTTTATCCTGTACTAGAGGGCTAAAATCCCTTTATAAGTGAGCACATGCCATGTGTTTCTTTCTGCTTCTGGGTTACCTCACTCAGGATGATCTTTCCTAGTTCCATCCATTTGCCTGCAAATTTCATGATTTCTTTGCTTTTAATAGCTGAGTAGTATTCCAATGTGTAAATGTGCCAGTTTCTTTATCCATTCTTTGGTTGAAGGACATCTGGGTTGTTTCTAGATTCTGGCTATTATGAATAAAGCTGCTATGAACATAGCTGAGCAAATGTCCTTGTTTTATGGTGGAGAGTCTTTTGGATAAATACCCAGGAGTGATATCCCTGAGTCCAGAGGTAAAGCTATTCCCCATTTTTTGAGAAAGCCCCAGATTGATTTCCAAAGTGATTGTACAAATTTACACTCACATCAGCAATGGAGGAGTGTTCCCCTTTCTCTACATGCGCTGTTGCTTGAGATTTTGATCTTAGCCATTCTGACCTGTGTGAGATGGAATCTTGGAGTCATTTTGATTTGCATTTCTATGATCAGTAAGGAAGTTAAGCATTTTAAGTGCTCCTCAGCCATTGGAGATTCCTCTGTCGAAAATTCTCTGTTTAGTTCTGTGCCCCATTTTTTTTTTATTGGATTATTTTGTTTATTGCTGTTTGATTCATTTGACTCAGGTCCTGAAGCAACTCAAGGTCAGAAGCCCCAGAATTGCTACTTGTATTCCATCAACTTCAGGAACACTTTTCATGACTCCTCCCCTAAAACATGTCTCATGATACCAGAAGATGCCCATCTGGACCTTCCCCTCCAGCTTGTTGCCTCTGCTCTCTTGGCCTCATTCTTGAAAATCTTCCTTATAACTCAAAGGGATGGTGGAAACCCATATGGACTGGCCATAGCTAAGATTTCAAGAGACCATGAGCCCAATACTTCTAACTGACACACTTAAAGCACATGGAAATTAAAGTAAAGAGTATTCCTCTATCCTCCCTCCGATCTTATTCAGTTCAAGCTGTTGAAGGTCTGATTTTAGGCAGAATAAACACCAGTGACGCCTTACAAGGTTTCTCTGTGTAGCCCTGGCTGTCCTGGACTCACACTGTAGACCAGGCTGGCCTCAAATTCACAGAGATCCGCCTGCTTCTTCCTCCTGTATGCTGGGATTAAAAGCGTTCTACCCCATCACTCGGCCCAATGTCTTACTTTTTATTGTTTTGTTAACAATAATGAAATGAATGCATGCTCCAAGTATGTGATATAGACATGCAGTAATTTATGAGACCGGGCTTCTCTGTCAATAAGATCTTTCCATCGCTAGTGTACAACCTGTTCAGTAGGCGGTGATCAAATAGGAAAATGAGAGCGAGTGAGTGGGGCCCTCCTGGTATTCAGCATCGGGTTGGCTCCGGCACTCACCTGGGCAGTGCAGATGTTGCTGGTGGCCTTGTCTCTCCGGATGTGCTGTTCTCTGGTCTGAAGAGCAAGGCGATACACTTCCTTCCCTGTGGCATCCCTAGATCAAGACAACATGTTCGGTCAGCACAGACCACCACAGCACCAGGAATGGCTCAGAACAGTGATTCCCGACCTGTGGATTGTGACCCCTTTGGGGTGAAAGACACTTTCACAGGGGTCTCACGGCAGATATCGTGCATATCAAATATTTATATTACAACTCATAATAGTAGCAAAATTAATGATGAAGTAGCAACAAAAATAATTTTATGGTTGGGGTCACCACAACATGAGGAACTGTGTTAAAAGGTTGCGGCATTGGGAAGGTTGAGAACTTCAACCTTTGAGAAGATTTCGTGTATCTGTGAGTGTGGGCACACACATGTCAGGGCGCTTATGTGGAGGTCAGGGGAACAACCCCAGGGGTCAAAGGTCGCATTCCGTGTCTGGCTCTGTGTGGGCTTTGGGGGATCTGCACATGGGTCCTTTCACTTTTGGCTCCATCTTACCCACTGAGCCGTCTCCCCGGGCCTTAGATGCGTTTGTTTCCCCAGCTGAGGGAATTCAGCAGATTTGTGTGGGTGCAAGTTCATAAAGACGAACTTCCAAATGTCCCTTCTCTAATAGGACTATCGGCTTTAATTTGGTCTCTGAAATATATACAGTAAAGTCTAGAACAGTGAAAAGAAATTTCCTAGGAATTATTCTGCCTAGCTGGATGATGGGGACCAATCTTCATGGCTGATAAGGGGAAAGGGTGATAATCTGAGAAAACAGAATTTCTTCATTAGAGGTTTGAAGAGACTGGTTATTCAGAAAACTAAAAAACTAAAAGAGGGAGGGAAGGTGGGGCTGGGAGGAGAGGAAGAAGGGGCCTATAACCAGATATAAATTTAATTAATCAATAAAAAAGAAAAGAAAATGGAAAGGAAAGCTAACAGTCTCACTACTTATTTCATGAAAAATTTTCTTCTTTAATGTAAATATAAATATATATATTTACAAGTTATATATGTACATATGGATAAACAAATGTATATACATACACACACACATATATATCACATATATATATATGATACACACACACAGTTTTGGGGGACTATGATAAAATTGAGATATTTCCCCAGTAAAAACCCTGGAATTCTTCCAAATTCTGAATTTAGAAAAAAACATCAGAGCATTGAGACTCAAATCTATGTGACAGGAACCTCCAGAAGCCAACTGGGTCACACTAAGTTTGTTCTTTAATTTCTCTCTCTCTCTCTCTCTCTCTCTCTCTGTGTGTGTGTGTGTGTGTATGTGTGTAAAGGACAAATTACATGGGTGAGTTCTTCCTTCTACAATGTGGTATTTAAGAAAGAAACTGGTTAGTACAAAGCATTTAAAAGATGCAGGTCTCTTCAGGCCATCACCCTAAACTGCCCGTACATGACCATATAATGCCTTGCAAAGGACGCACACACGTTTTCACATTGTAACAGTGCTCAGAGCACACCACAGACCGTGGTGTCCCTCATCTTCACTTGTGTTGTACTTGTTTTTGATCTACTTGACATGGACCAATTAAATTTAGGAAGAAATCAGAGAAAAAGAACAGGGGAGCCAGAGGGGGCGGGTGCTCAGATTTTGGGCACCTGCTGCCCTCCTAGAGGACCTGAGTTTGTTCCCAGCACCCACACTGGGCAGCTCACAACTGCCTTTAGCTCCAGCTTCAGGGGACCCAATGCCCTCTTCTGTCTCCTTGGGCACCCATGAAACACAGTCGGGCGGACACACGCACATAGGCAAAACGCAAAGGAGTCTTTCGTAAGCGGAGAAAAAGAACAGGGAAGGTCATAATCACCCGCAGCAAGGGGTGTGAAGCTTTACCTTGTCACCCCCACCATCCTTCCAGGCATCATCCTCACCAGGTTTTCTCTGACAGCAAAAAAGGCCGCGTGTGGTCCCCCATAGCCCAGCGGCACTCCAAATCTCTGAGAGTTGCCCAGGGCAATGTCCACGCCAAACTCTCCAGGTGGCTTCAAAACACACAGCGCTAAAAGGTCGGTAGCACAGCACGTCAGGCTCTGGAGAGCAGAAGGAGAAGAGGTCAGGGTTGTTAGCTTATCCTGAGCAGTGAGAGTGTACAGGAGTTATCTCCACTACAGACAGACAGGCTGGGAGGCTGCACTGCTGTGAATTCCGTTTGCCTATGCATTTATGCAACACATATCTACCGCGTGCCTACTGGGGACAAGGAATTAGTGAGCAGCGTTGAGTAAGAGGAAAGAGCAGGGAAGGAGAACATCACCCCCCCCCAGGTGATGATTATAAAGAGATTAAAATATACCAGAAGACAACTGGGACATACCTTCCCGGGCCTCAACAAGGGGCTTACCTACCCCAGTCTCATGGGCTCTTTCTACAAGTTCCGTGAAGTCTTCCACCTTCCCCTCAGTGTCTGGGTACTGGAACAACACCCCGCTGACATCTTTGCCACTGAAATCCATTTCGTGGGGTAACTTCAGCTCAACCAGCACCCCCCTATATCTGAAAGTATAAAGGAAAATTTGTTCCCTTTATTATTCCTGTGTGTGTGTGTGTGTGTGTGTGTGTGTGTGGTGTGTTTGTGAGCGCGCCTCAGATGCTCAAGTTCCGAGGCGTATGTGTGGAGGTTATAGGACAACTTCAGAGCGTGAGCTCTCTCTTTTCCTCATGGGTTCTGGTGATAGAACTCAGGCTGTCAGGCCTGCTGAGTCATCTCTTGAGCCATTACGCCAGCCCCCCCCCCCCATGTGATTAGCACTAGCTCTCTGCAGGGAGGCTATGCTCCTTTTCTATGCTTTCCCCCAGTGTCCTTCCAGCCTCACTCCCAGCCCCACCTCTTCTCGTGGTAACCTGGCCCTCCGTGCTAACAGTGCTCCACACCTACGTATGTGCTTCACCCTGCTCTGTCCCTTCCCGCTCCCCTCCCCTAAAGTCCCTCTAAGAACCTACTCCTGAGAGGAGCATCACTTCCGGAGCTAAAGATCGATGCCTACAACAGAGCCACCACCCCGACTCAGTAAACAGTAAACATCCAGATGGCAGGAAAGACTTCCTCAGCTTCTCGAAACGCTCCAAAGACTCCAAGTCCCTTCTGAAGGGCGGTGTGGATTGAAGAAGAATGCCCCACATTGCCAAAGCAGGAAGCAGATACAGCGTTGGCTCAACTGGGGGTGGGTTACTTGCTTATGGGACTAAACAGACGTGAGAAGGCACATAGGGCTACTCACACTGATGGAGCCTCTGGGCGTTGTGTGCACGGAGCAGACACGACACCATGACAGTTGTGTGTGAGCTCCGCCTACAATGCCCAAACATTGCTGAAGTTACTCTAGTTCGTCTTTTGCTTCTGTATTTATTCACTGTCTGACAGGACCTCAGAGTCTTTCCTTCACGGTCCTGGGGTCTCAACACTCAAGGCAAGGGCCTACCAATGAGCTATAGCCATAATCTCTACATTGGGACAAGTTCATAGTATGTGGCTAACTCTAACCACAGACTTGAAATCCTCTTGCCAACACTGATTTTGACATTTTAAATTTTACCGAAAGACGGCAGAATAGCTCACCCTTGTGTCAAGGCAAATAAACTCGCCATGTGCTTAGCAGAAATACCCAGGTACTTAGCAGAAATACCCATGGGAGAGAGTGGGGAGGAAAAGGAAACTCACCAAATTCAGGGTAAAGCGGCTTCACTTCCAGTCAGACTGGAAGTGGGAAAGAGAGACAAGGTAGAGATAAAATACGGTATTACCCTCAGCTCAAAACCCAAAATAAATCAATTACTTGGCTCGAGTCTGGACAACTGCTATGGTCTGAGGGTGGCAACGAGGATCAACAAAAAACTTCTTCCTCTTGTTGTGTCTGTTGAAAAGAAAAAGCACATTCAGGCTTGAACATTTCCAGATATCACAGGTTTTTTTTGTTTTGTTTAGCTTTTTTTTTCTTCTCTTTGGTATTCCAGCCTGGCCTCTAACTCTACTCAACTTCAGATCCCCCTGCCTCCACTTCCACAGTGCTGAGGTGAGATGACAGGTGTGTGCCATTATCCCTAGTGTAGGCACGGCTGGTGATCAGCCAGGCCAAGTTCTCTACCACCTGAGCCACTTCCCTGGCACCAAAGCCAGAGTTTCTAAGAAGGCAAAGCAGGGAGGGGAAATCCAAGCATAGTGTAAAAAGAACTGAGAGATTGATGACTGACAGTTCCCGACTGCAGTCCCCAGAAAGCCAAGCCTGTCCTAACGGAGCATAACAAACGCCAATTCAATTTTTTTCAAAACTCTGTATCACGATGAAAAGAAAAGGGCAAACATTAGGTATCTGAGGAAATTGAAACCACTACAAAAAAAGACTTTTGAAGTAATACATCTTAGGATTTTGTTGTCACAAGGGGCACTTTAGCTTAGAGTCTCAGTCAGGCAAAAGCGAGACAGAGCCTGAACTCAACAAAGTGGGAGAACTGACTCCCAGAGACTACCTTCCAGCCTGTACATGAGCATCATGGTACACACACCACACACACACACACACACACACACACACACCACACACACACACACCACCCACACACACACACACCACCCCCCCCACACCACTCACATACAAAAATAAAAAAGAATAAAGAGGAACACTTAGACATCATCTATGCCGAATGTCCTCACCCGGCATGAGGGAAAAGGACTGAGGCCTGAAACGCACACAGGAAGACCCAGGACTGGGGCCAGGGGAGGGTCTCAAGGGGCCAGCGCTGGGAGATACCTCTCTTTCTATGGTTTCAGGAAACATGATTGATGTGGATATATAAAAATTCCGGCAACCATTGAGTATCTGAACACAGAAAAAAAGGGCATGGAGTATGCTCACTTGTGTCATGCTACACAATTAATTTTCTGTAGCTGCACAATGGTTTCTTTGGGGGCTTGGACTAGGAAACAGCATGCTTTACACTGAATTATATTCCACTCAGTTTGATGGATGTGTTTTCACTAAATACAGTTATTACTTTCACAACTACATACAGTTTATTTTATTTTTGTCTGTTTTGTTGCTGTTGAGATAGGATCTCAGCTTAGGCTGGCTTGTGAACTCATAGCAAGCCTCCTGCTGTACTCCTGAGTGCTAGGATTATAGATGCATACAACTACATTTGGCATAGACATCAATTTAATAAAGGAATAAGTCAAGTTGGGGAAATTAAGAAAAATAATTACCTCATGTGTAATACTTCCCACAGTTTGAACGGGAACAAGTTGAAGAAAAATGATAGTAGGGACTCAGTGACCTGAGGAGAGAGCCAAGCGCAGTCTATAACAACTTCTAAAGTTGGGAAGTACACACCGAAACTCTCCAGGCTGCTTTGTTTTTGTTTTTGTTTTTTTTTATGACTTAGAAATTATATTAATTGTAAAAAATCTATTTTCATAAAAATTGTTTATTTTTGAGGAAGGGCATATAGTAAGAGGCAGGTTTCCCGCTTTACCCCTCTAAACAATTCCAGCTTACTTGTTTAATAATGGTTATAGTCTCTTCACTGAAGAGCACATTATACCTAATTCTACAATCCACACTTCCTCTAAGAAGACTGTGTGGCCTGCATGTCATATTTGCATTATTTTGTTCTACTGGTCAAAGTAAATAGCCTCACTATTCATTCAACTACACAAAAGTAATTTGCTTATTGAATCTGCTCTGTATGTCTTAATACATTACAAAACATGCGTGCCCGTCCATTCTTATTGAAATGACTCAACTATGACTTAATTTATTTTCATTTGAGAATTTGGTATGTAGCTTCTATATTTACCTCACTGCACCCTTCCTTTCCCCTAACTCATGCCCTCAACTCCCTCTCAAATCCATGACACCATCTATAATTATTATTGCTATACAAATACATACATGTATTCGTTATTGAGTCCATTTATTGTTGTTTGTGTTAGTTGGGCATATCTTTAGGGCTGACCGCTAAGGGTTGGATAAGTTATTGGGGAACCCATCCCTGGAGAAAACAGTATCTTCTCTCATCAGCCATAGCTGATGACTGCTTGTAGCTATTCATCTGGAAGTGAGGACCTATGAAACTTTTCCATCCACGCTCGCATGTCATAGAGTATTGTCATTATGCAGATTTTTTTATACAACCATATTGTTGAGATTTTGTGAGTGTCGCTTCCCTGAAATGCTTTGGAGACACAAGCTAGCATCAGGTATCCCAATGATGTGACTCTTAAATCTTTCTGCTCTTCATCCACAATATTCCCTACAGCTTAGGGGTAGAGGTATCATTGTAGAAATAGCAACTGGGGTTGGGCATCCCACATTCCCCCTCTCCCTTTTTTTGCATTTTGACTAGCTGTGGGTCTTTCTTTTTTTTTATTTTATTATTATTATTTTTTTATCAGTTACATTTTATTAACTCTGTATCCCAGCCATGTCCCGATCCCTCATTCCCTCCCAGTCCCTCCCTCCCTCCCTCATCTCCAACCGTGCCCCTTTCCAAGTCCACTGATGGGGGGACCTCCTCCCCATTCATCTGATCCTGTTTTATCAGGTATCTTCAGGACTGGCTGCAAAGCCCTCCTCTGTGGCCTAACAGGATTGCTCCTCCCTTCGGGGGTGGGGAGACCAAAGAGCCAGTCATTGAGTTCCTGTTAGAAATAGTCCTTGTTCCCCTCACTTTGGGAAACCAATTGGTTACTGAGCTACCACAGGCTACATCTGAGTGGAGGTTCTAGGTTATATCCATACATGGTCCTTGGTTGAATGTCAGTCTCAGAAAAGACCCTGTGCCCAGATATATTTGGTCCTTGTGGAGCTCCTATCCTTTCCCCAAAAGACTAACTCCCCTTCTTTCTTATGATTCCCTGTACTCTGCCAAAGGTTTAGTCATGAGTCTTTGCTTTGAAAACTGCTAGTTAGAGTCTTTCAGATGCGCTCAGTAGACTCCTGTCATACGTTCAATGCACATCCCAGGCTGCTTTGTAAAGCTAGTCTACACGCAGACCCAAGGAGAAAGCAGGAGAGAAGCAAGTGTTTCCTGAAGGAGTGCAGGCCATCACAAAGCAAACCCTGACGGGCAGGTGGGAAATCCTCAGCCCAAACAATCAAATAAGCAATGAAGAAAACACCTCCACCTCTGTGAGTGTGAGGTAAAAGCTATCACTGATGGCTTGGGGTGTGGCTTCACTGGGAGAGTGCTTGCCTAGCATGTACAAGACCCTGGGTTCCAACCCCAGCACGGCAGAAACCAGGTGTGGTGGTGTGTATCTGTAACCTCAGCACTTGGGCTATGACAACAAGAGCATCGGAAGTTCAAGATCATCCTCAGCTATCCAGTGAGTTCCAGGACAGCATGAACTATGAGATCCTGCATGAAAAGATACAAATAATTTTGAAGTTTAGAAGGAGGGAACAAAAATTACTAAAAAATAAATAAAAAGCTGAGACTAGTTAGTAACCAAGAAGACATGTAGGTGGCCATCCTGCAAGACTTCCATGAAGAGCCTGACCTTACCCTCAACACTGCTGAGGTGGGGGAAGGGCCCCAGAAGGCCTCCACCACAGGAATGATCATACCTTGGGTGAGACTGTACCTGCCTGTACCTACAGCCCCATATCTGTGGGAGCCAAGAAATAACCTCAGGGACACTCAGGGACAGAGGCTCCAGTTCTTAGAAGACACCATGAATGTAGGCAGATTTCCCAACCTCCATGAGAATTCATCCAGGAAGACACGCTCCAATATTCTTCCAAGGAAAGAGGAGGAAGGGAAAGTGTAGAGAGATCTCTAGCCTGATAACTTCTGGAAATGAAGCCTCAGCAAACAGATTCTGCAATCACTTGTTCATATGTGGCACACAAAAACATGTACACACACACACACACACACACACACCAAAAAAACCAAAAAGCTTTCCAAAGTCCTCTTCTAGAATGGAATATTCTAGAGGAAGAATGAGGTGTTCAAATATACACTGTGAAAGAGAAAACAAAGGCAGGTGGAGAGGCATATGCCTGAAATGACAGCACTAAGGGTGAGGGCAGGAAGATTTCCAGTTCAAGCCCTCCTGCTCTCAAAACACCAAGGAGTAGGAGTGTCACAGCATGCCCCGGTTTATATGCAGCACAAGAAGTGGGGAGTGAGAAAGGCAGATTTAAAAAAACAGAAACGAAAACAACGCAAACACTTTAAACAGAACCTGTCCCTAAGGAGGTGGGGCTGACTGCATTCCATGACACCATGTCAGCTCCCCTCACTGTCCACTCTTCCCTAAAGCCCAAGTAACAAAGGCAAGGACGTGACCAGGTCACGTGAAGAGAGCGTGCTCAGTGAAATGTAAGGAAAAGCTGTTGAGTGAAACCTCTGCAGAGGCCTTTAGGTAGAAGCACCGCAGGGTCCCAGCCCTGTGCTTCTTCTTGAGAGGAGGGGTTGATACTCTGGATAGAGGCCTAACAGCTGTCTACTCACATGAGAATAAAATGTAATGCTAAAGATGGCAGACAGACGGGGCACCAGTCCAGTAAGTCACCTTTGGACTTAGGCAAGAAAAACAATTATTTTTCTGTCAAACAATTAGAGGCTTAAAAAAAAACAAAAACAGTATTGTCAAAGACTTCAAATTAACCGATACAATTCTCTCTCATATATATAAATGTATATGTACACATATGTGCACTTCCTTCAATGACAAACAGCAACATGAAAGTGTGAGGCAAATAAACCCTTTCCTCCCCAACTTGCTTTTTGGTCATGGTGTTTCATTACAGCTACAGAAATCCTAACTAAGACCAAAAGGCAAATAGGTGGACAAAATACACATCCAAATCACATATTTTCTGACAATAGAGCATAAAGAAATTTATTTTGAAATATTTTTTGACATATGTATATATGTCAAGTGATAAAAACAAAAGCAAACTGATTGATTGATTAACAGATTGGTTGGAATGCCCGGCCCAACCACTGAATCAAATTTGCATATTAAGGAGATAGCTGAATAAACATTTACATCATAGAAGATGTAAAACACCTTTAGGTTTCTCAAGTTGATGGCCACTTTGATTTTACAGTGGCCCACACTAAAGTACTTCTTGATATAAATACAGTGCAGTATGGCAGAAGTAAATCTAGAGCCACTCACAAATTATCTTTACCCCAAGACAAAATTCATGTAACAGTTTTTATAAAATTCATGAGCAAAAAAAAAAAAAACCAGCAAATTTTTGAAGTCATGCATTCTAACAAAGTGTAAAACAAGGAGCAGAAGACACTGTATGCACAGCTAAAAAAAAAACAAAACAAAACACCATGAGTCAGGTGACCATGGTGGCTTATGCCCGTAGTCCTAACCCTTGAGTCTCAGAAGGTAGAAGCAGGGGGGCATCAGGAGTTCAAAATCATCCTCAGTTATGCAGCTAACCAGGAGTGCATAAGCCCTGACCAAAAAGGACAAAAACAAGCAAACAAAACAAAACACTCCTGCAAATTCACAGCACACAATGACCTCGAGCCTGAGCTGAGACGTTCCAGGCAGCATTTGCTGGCGGGTATGTGACATGAAGACACGGGAGGTTCGAAGTGTCGAGTGCATGTGTCACGTGCACTTGAGGACCAAGGCCTCAAAGAAGCCAAATGATGCAAGCTCTGCCGGAAACGCCTCAGATCCATTAGTGTTTTATTTTTAAGTTAATTTTTGGTTGCTGCACATTCAGAAAACCATTTTACCATGGCCAATCTTCCTTTGGCAAACTGTCCATTGAGCTATGACACCCCACAGAGGGCTTAAGCACTCTTAAGGTGCTGGGAGCAAGGGATGCCCCTCCGCTGGAGGGACCCTCTCACCTGTGGCACAGTTGCATCGCCTCTGCAGCCGCGGTCGCCTCGTCCAGCAGGGAGGCGTTGGCCATGTCCAAACCTGTGATGTCAGACACCATGGTCTGGAAGTTGAGTAAACTCTCCAGCCTCCCCTGAGACACCTCTGGCTGATACGGAGTGTACTGGGTGATCCTGAGAGAGAAACAGAAGACCATGTCCATTCAAACTGTGCCTCTCCTGTCCAGAACCGCTCAGGAAATCCCTTTCTTTTCAGATTCAATGTCCAAATCTCCTGAGAGCTATGTAACGCATTGATAAGACCCTGAGATGATCAGTTGGATTGGACTTAAAATCGCTTAGATTAATGAAGTACATTTCTGAGTGTGTCTGTGTGGACATCTCCAGAAACGACTGAGACAGAAGACCCAGACGGAATGTGGGCAAAAAAAGACTCAGCCTGAACACGCACCGCACCACCCAAGAGGTCGGAGGACTATTAGACTAAAAGAAAAGGCGAGTTCTTGGCTGCCAGGAAGTGCACTGCTCTGCTCCCTCCCCTCCCCTCCCCTCTCAGTGATGACAGACTGACATCCTTAGTGAGCCTGGGCAGCTGATAGCTCAGCAGGAAAAGGTGTTGGCTAGTAAGCCTGACAACCTGAGTTCAATCCCTGAGACCCGAGCGGTAGAAGGAGACAACTAAGTCCACAAATTATCAAGCATATGCTGTGGACGTCCCTGGAAAGTGCAGCCCACCCTGATAAAGAGAGGGGGAGAGAGAGACAAAACCCTGAGTCAAAATAAACCTTTCACCCTTAAGTTACTTATGCTGAGTATTTGGTCACAGCAATAAAAAGCAAATCAATGTATCTTGTCTTTGAACTTTTTATGGGGAAGAACAGAATTGTCACAGAAACAATAATTATTTTGGGGACACAACCAATACTTATGTTCCCTCATTTTTTTTAGATTTATTCATGTTATTTTACATGTACAAATATTTTGCCTGCATGCTTATCAAATCACTCGGAACTGGAGTTGCAGATCACTGTGAACCACTATGTAGCTGCTAGGGAACAAATCCAGATCTTCCACAAGAGCCTCAAGTGCTCTTAACTACTGAGCCACCTCCTCAGCCCCCCGACATTTTGTCCTTTCTTACTTTTTTAAACACATGATCTTGCTGTGTAGCTCAGGCTACCTGTCACTCACTCAGTAGATCAGGCTGGCCTTGAATTGGTTCTCGTTCTCTTTCCCAGTTATGTTATTGTTACATTACTATTTTAATTATCTTACTGTACAAATGTATTTGTATGAGCGTTGCAATGTGGAGGGCAAAGACTGATGGTGTCTTTTCAACCATTCTTTGGCTTATTTTTAATTATCTTACTGTACAAATGTATTTGTATGAGCGTTGCAATGTGGAGGGCAGAGACTGATGGTGTCTTTTCAACCATTCTTTGGCTTATTTTTAATTATCTTACTGTACAAATGTATTTGTATGAGCGTTGCAATGTGGAGGGCAGAAACTGATGGTGTCTTTTCAACCATTCTTTGGCTTATTTTTTTTTTTAAGTTTGTTTGTTGTTTTTTAAGTGCATTGATGCTCTGCCTGCATGTATGTCTGTGTAAGTGTGTCAGATCCTCTGGCAGTGGAGTTACAGACAGTTGTGAGCTTCTGTGTGTCTACTGGGAATTGAACCTGGGTCCTCTGGAAGGGCAGCCAGTGCTCTGAACTGCTGAGCCATCTCTCCTGTCTCCTCCAGCTTTATCCTGTCTTTGAAGACAGGCACTCTTGCTAAAACTGGAGTTCATCAACTCCCCTAGGACCCATGAGCTCTAGGGAACAACCTATCTCCTCCTCAGCACAGGGACTGCAGATGAATGCCATTGCCCTAAGCTCGTATGCGAATGCTGGGGATCTGACTGTTTGCCCAGGACATCCGCATGTGGTTTGTTATAAGCTGGCTCTTAAAACCCATGCCTGCTGCCTGCCTGCCTCCATGCTCCCATGGACTTGCCATGGGGGTCACGGACTCACCCTCTGAAGTTGTAAGCCCCCAGATAAACTCTTCTGTAAGTTGCCTTGGTCATGGATTTCTTATAAGCATCAACTAAGGCACCAAGCCAAAAGAGTTTTAAGTGATTTCTTGATGGCTTCGATTTTTTATGTCTTTTTCTGTTTTTTTTTTTTTTTTTTTTCTTTCTCCTGTTCTGATAATTATATGCAGGCTTTGAAAGCACTGTCATGGTGGCTTTATTTAAAAGGGTTTACCTTTAACTAAAGGACCAGGGAACGCAATGTCCTTTTTTAGTCTTTGCATGCACATGCATAAACAAATCCACAAAAATAAAGCTCTGGAAAAATAGCAAAAGAATAAATAAATAAATAAATAAATAAATAAATAAATAAATAAATGAAAGGGTTTGCCATGGAAGACTGTCTTAGCACACAGTTCTACATCAGCACAGTGAAATAATTCTATCTTTTACTGGGGTTAACTGTGTATGTGTACAGCAGAACATCGGTACTTCAGTTAGTTCCCGGAGCAGCCTGGATCAGCTATTGTAAAGGCAAATTCTAAGTGAGTGGTGAACTGGAATGAGCAACGCACACAATACAACACAATACAATACACAGTGCAGCAAGTGGAAGGGGCCGAGAGAGAAATGAGGTCATACAGAAGCGCAGACAATGGGCAGTGGTGATTCCAATCAGACAGGACCATCACACACAGCTGGCTGTTAGGAAGGCAGATGTGACTCTGTTCCTGCCATACGCTTGGACTGACCGCCCAGCAGGACAGGTGCACGGCATTTAGAGCCATCATTTGAAATTTAGACGGGTAGGCAGGCACACACACACACCCTCAGAGGGGGTGCCATATGCATGTGCCAGCCAGCCCAGCTGATGAATAGAAAGGACTAAACATGTTCCAGGAATAGAATACACTAGGAGAGAGTAATGTTCCGAAATAATTCAGCATGGGGCCGGGGGGGGGGGGGAATAACGAGCTGTGTGACTATTAAAGAGGAAATGGTACAAATTAATCCATGTACACATAGTGACTGCAGTCACTGAAATGATGCTATAAATACTCCTAACAAGAGATGAGGTTTATAATATACTAATTTTTTTTAAGCCAAGATAAATAGCTTTTAAACATATGAATGCCAAAGGAACCAGAGGGCCAAACCCGAGGTTTTGAAGACAACACAGAAGACGAGCGCCCGTCCCGTTCAATATATTAATTTTTTACAAGTAGAGTATTTACTGGGAATGTAGCCCAATGGTAGAGTGTTTGCCTGGCACTCTTGAAACCATGGGTCCAGTTTCACCACACAGAGAAGGAAAAAAGGAAGAAAGGAAGGAGGAAAGAAAGAAAGAAGGAAGGAAAGAAGGGAGGAAAGAAACCAGCCAGCCAATCAGCTTGCAAGCTCATTTCTTGAGAGGTAGAGACATGACTGAAGTATATGAGACCCTGCCTCAAACAAACAAAAAGACCCCCCCCCCAAAAAAAGGCAAAGTATAAAATATCAACTAATTCCTGTAAATCTGTAAAAGCAAGTAAATGAGCCAAAATGCGAACAGTGATTTTCCTTTGGGTGATTTTCCTTAGGTTCTTTCCCCCAACCTATCAGACTAGCAACAGCTAAGATTTTTATTGAACACGTTAACATGTCAAAGAGAGTGGCTACAATTTATTAACCAACTTCTGTGTGCATCTTTTTTGTGAGCTTGTTAAGAATGTTCATCATAATGAGCTGGAATAGCACCCCAAATCCCCAGACTTCAAGAAAACTCAACCAACATTTGGATGCCTTTTGCAGCTTCTTTTCCACATAATAATCATATTTACACTCGTAGGAAGTGGAATTATAGTCTGTGTGAGGTTTTACATCCTGCTTTTTCTTCAGTTAACATTACTGCGCAGAAAATTTCTTTCTTTCTGTTTGGTTTTTGTTTTCAGAAAAGGGTCTCACTGTGTAGTCCTAGCTGGCCTGGAAGTATCTATTGTGGACCAGGAGGGCTTCAAACTCAGATTAAATTCCCAGAGCTGAGCTTAAAGACATTCTCCAATACACCCAGCTATATCTAATTTGTTTAAAGAGCCAACTAGATAGTTGTTATCTAGAGCAGACGTAAGGGGCCCACACAAACACATGCAAATTTCTATGCTTATCAATTAAAAAAACTAGCTACTAAAGTGTTCTTTTTAATTTAAAAACATGTGCACTCCTACTTTACAGCTGAGTTGAAACAGCCAGCCAGAGTTCAAAAAGAGCTGGAAAGGGTGAGTTTATTAAACAGTAAGCCTCTGACACAGCAATTAATCAGGTGATAAAAACAACTTTTAAAATCTCTATGTCCTCCTACTATCCATTGGAAAAGGTAGTATATTTTCTGACCATAGTTGTTCATATCTGAGATTGCCTTGACCCCATGACCTCTGTCACTGGGGTTTAGTAATTCCATCCTTGCCATGACTCTTCTATAAGCCAAAGTTGAGCTAATGTAACCACCATTGCTTTCAAAGTCACTTCTTTTTTTTCAAACTTTTGAAATAGTTACAAGTGGGTTTTGTTTTTTTTTTAACACTGTGAAAATATAACAGGCAAAAATGCTCTTCTTAGCAA
The DNA here is from genome assembly GCF_030254825.1 of Meriones unguiculatus. Taxonomy (NCBI): domain Eukaryota; kingdom Metazoa; phylum Chordata; class Mammalia; order Rodentia; family Muridae; genus Meriones; species Meriones unguiculatus. Next base: position 46,481,629 of record NC_083349.1, read on the forward strand.
TGGTCTGTGAAAGGAAATAAAGAATAACCCTCATCTCATGATTAAAAAATGCTACCAAGCCACACATGGTGGTGATCATTTACTCTCAATACTTGGGTGGCAGGGATAGGTGGATCTCTGAGAGCTCCAGGACTGCGTGGTAACTACAGAGCAAATTCCAGGATAGCCAGGGTAATTATGATGAGACCCTATCTGAAAATAAATAAATAAATTAATTAATAAAATTTAAAAGAAAGAAAGGAAGAAAGGAAGGAAGGAAGAAAGAAAGAAAGGAAGGAAGGAAGAAATGCTGTCAAAGGGTGGCTGGAGAGCTGGTTCAGCAGTTAAGAACTCTTCCAGAGGACCAGGGTTCAATTCCCTACACACATATGGAGTTACAACCATCTGTAACTCCAGTTCCAAAGGAATCTTATGCCCCCTCCCGGCTTCTCTGGGCACCAGACATGCATGTGGAGCAGAAAGGCACATACAGGCAAACCTCATACACATAGGGCAGGCATAGTGGCAAAGGCCTTTAATCCCAGCACTTGGGAGGCAGGGGCAGATCTCTGTGAAAAAAGGTCTTACAAGATGCCATGAAAGGGCTGCTGTCATACCACAGGAGTTTACCTCAATCAGGAAAAAACCCACATCTGCTTAAAAACGATTGTCTGAGGACCTGCAGACTCAGCGATGCCTGACAGTGGCATGTATGAAGACATCAGTTCAGTTTGAGCTACCCAAGAGGAATTATAAGAGGGAAAAATGGTGTCTGTGATCCATTGGTATGTCTTAGTTCAAATGGTTCCTTTTTCTAGATGCATTTTAATAAATGCATTTTACAAGTATCTCCATATCTGAAAGGGCTTACAGTTCTGAACTTAGGTTACTTGGGAATATACTCAATATGACATTGGCATTTATTCCCAGATAACCAGTTTGTCCCTATCATTTGATTATGACTTTCTCTTGGTAGTAGGAAAAAGCAGGGGCTTTCAGGAGGGCTCATAAAGTCATAAAAAAGCTTGTTTTAATCTTATTGCCAAGATTGTCAAAACAAAACACAAAAAACAAAACAAAACAAAAACGAAACAGAAAGCCACAAGGAAAATGCAATTATGAAATGATTTTAGCTGCTGACGTTATCAGCAATGGATACTTTGGGACAGTGGGCTCCAAGAAACAAATTCTAGGCCCAGTGTACAGTTTCTTTTAAGAGCCCAAATGTTTGTGTTCTTTCGAGTCTATGTGACCCATTTATTTTCCTCTCACGTCACCGGAATTTGTTGGCTCCATCGCTATGGAAACCATTCAGAAGTATAATGTGAAGTCCACCCACCCATGAGCTCACAGCCCTCCCTATCAGCATGGGCAGGCTGCAGTATCGCTCTGGGGCCCAGGGCAGCTTCTGGATAACGCAAAGCAGCAATATTTAAAATTCACCCAAACCAGAGACTACAAAACAGAGTATTGTCTCCCTCTCAAAATGCTGGCTGCCCCCAAATGAATTAGCATACTAGCTCACAGCCAGAGAAAAATATGGCAGATATTCTGTATGGTCACTAAGAGCGAAGGCTACAGGCCAGAGCTTAGGCAGAGAAAGCTTCAGCTCATTCATGGACCTCACCAGGCTTTTTTTTTTTTTTTTTTAAGGGCGAGGAGAAAAAGGCTATTTGCTTTTGAAATCAAATAGCCTTTAGAGTTTATCATGCACACTTTTACCAGAGCCACAGTGAAAAACAAGCCCTCAGCAATGCAAACACATTAGCAAGCACATTTATATACTGAAAAGTTGGCTGTCTCTCTCTTTTGATGGGCCTGCTTTCCTGTTCTCTTCCTAATAAGGAAGCAGAGTCTATTGTAGTGAAAATCTCCACTCATGGGGTAGAGGGCAGGCATGGCGATGGCAGCAGATCTGGTTCCTGTAAAGATGGGACAAAAGCAGCAGGAATGGTAGGTGGGTAAAATCACTTTTCTAGACAAACCTGACAACCTGACTTCTATCTCCAGGTCCCAGGGCAGAAGAGAACTGTCCTCTGACACACATAAGGCTTCTCAGGAGCAGGAAAGAATTATCTGATTCACAAGGTAAGACGAGAACAAGAAGCTGGTTGTGCAAGCACAGGCCAAAGGACCGAGATGTACTAAGTTCAGACACAGCCCCAAACGCCGCAGGGGCCTCACCAGAGAGGAGTGAAACCTTGTTCAAAAGCAACGCAGAGATTCGGGTTGTCAAGAAAAAGATCGCCAGAGCTGGACTTTATGGAAATGGAAGGGAACAGACTCTGTTTCAACAGCCTGCAAGGAATTTCTTGGAGCTTAGAGAGCAGGAGGGGACAGGGGCCAGCGTCTGATCTGTGAGATACAGCATCACAGATTGCGAGTCCCGGATACCTGTTCTCTAGTGAGGAGATACATTACCATCCAGAATTCTCCAGTAAGTTCCGCAAAATGGTCTGGGGCACCGAGCAGTTATAATAGCCCATGCCAATGTATGATCTCCAGATCTGGTTTTTGCTTGCAATGGCGTGCAGGGTTGCGAGGATTTCATTCTCACCTGACGGTGGGGAAAAGAAGGCAGGTTACTAGAGAAAAGGCCCTGACAGGAAGCTCCACTTACAGTTTAAAAGTCTCCTGCTGTTTGGGTGTTTGTATCAGGAGAGCAGCTAGATGGAATAAATATCATCCATTCAACCACCCTTAAATAATACCGTATATGGAAACCCAGTAGGAGGATCCCCAAATCACACTTGACCTCTCAATCTTAGAGCTCACTGATAGATTTCATGTCTAGCAAGCCCCAGGGATGTGTCTGTCTCAGCCTCCGGGGCACTGGTTACAGGCATGCTCAGTCATGGTCAGCTTTTATGGAGGTGCTAGAGACCAAACACATGTCCTCAAGCTTCTGTGGCAGGCACTTTACCCACTGAGCCATTCATGATTCTTTTCAACTCTTCTTCATTCAGAGCTCGTTCTCTCTCTCCCTCTTCTTCCTCCTCCTCCATTCAGTTCTCTGTCTCCCTGAGACAGAGGTGAGTGAGGTCTCACTATGTCCATTATGTCCCCTCCACTGGCTTGGAACTCACTATGTAGGCTGGCCATCCACCCACCTCCCCAGTGTATGTACCATCGTGCCCAGCCTCTTTACCCAACTGTTTTAACAGTTGCCTAAATCCATGTTTCTTCTGTATCTTTTAAATTTCTGCTTTGTTTCCTCTACATAAATTGTCTTGTTGCAGTGATATTATGTTTCTTCTTTTATAAATGTATTTATTTATTTGTGTGTGTGTGTGTGTAAAGGTACCCCCAGAAGCCAGAAGTACCTATTTGACCCTCTGGAGCTGCAGGCACCTGTGAGCTGTCCGTTGTGGGTGCTGGGAATAAAACTTTAAATCCTCTGCAATAGCAAAAAGTGCTCCTAACTACTGAGTCACTTCTCTTGCTCCTTATTTCTTTTCTTTTTTTATTTTCTTCTTTTTCCCAGTTGTTTTATAGTCTCTGGAGACAAGCAAGGTCACAGCCTTATATAATACATTGCTTCGATTTTGTTTATAATTGTTCTGCTGAACTGGATACTTTCCTTGTCATTTGAAGAGATATTAAACAAAACAACAACAACAAAAACCCTAGTACCCTACAACATAAAATAACAAATAATAATAAAAGGCTCACATGAACTCTCACCTAGTGTTCCCATGAAGGGATCTAGTTAGTAAGGAATTTTAAAGTGCTTGAGTGAATGCAGGAGATCCAATCACTCCCCAAATAATCTTCTTGGGAACAGTAATTCAAAAGCCCAGTAGGAGGGGAGATTAATTAGTGGTGCCTGGCAGGCCAGCCCAGCTTCAATTAAGACCCTGTGCAAGATGGACAGGTCCCTGCTCCACATTTTGCCATCAGGACAAAGGTCCAACCTTCAAATGAGAACAGTCTGAAAGGATTTGCTAGTCAAATCAAGAGTTTAGTTCTTTGATGATAGTGGGAGAGCGACTCTGTCTGATGGGGAGGCCATTCTATACAAGGTGTGGAGAAGACTCTGGTCACAGGGAAACGTGGCTAGAAGTTAGCACTGGAGTCCAGGAGGGAGATGAGAAAGAGGGGTGCTGTCAATTGAACTATATCTCCTGAAACAAAATACATTACAATAATGATTCTTGATATCTTTGAATATAACCTTGCTTGGGAACTGAGACTTCACAGATATAAATAATCAAATTAAAGCAGGTCATACTGAATCGGGGCCATTTCCATTCAGCAACTGGTGTTCTTACAAGAACATGGCAATTTTGGCACATTTGATAGAGAGAATACCATGTTACGTAGAGAGTTTGGGGATGTGTCTGTAAGCCACGGAATTCCAGCAATGACTAGAAGCTAGAGGATGGAAGAGATTCATCCTTAGAGCTCCAGAATGGAACCAATCTGCCAGTACCTTGCATTGAAATCAGCCTAGAGAGAACAAATGGCTTTTGCTTGAGCCATCCGGATTGCAGTACGACACTTCAGCAACCTTACAGGCATCTGCTCAGACATTTTCTAGAGAGGCTGTAGGACAGTTGTCCCTTCTGGACACTGAAACCATAGCCACAGGCCAGGGTGGTCTCCAGGTCTTAGCCAGACAAAAACTTTCAGTATATTATGAAGACTCTACCACCGAAGAAGCAAGCCCAGATGGTTTAAAAGGTGTTTATCCACTAGCACTATGGTTGGTACTATGTTTCTGAATGTTGAATAGCCAGGAACAGCAGCACCTGTGGAGGCTATAAGGCAGGAGGATCAGAGTTTGAAGCCATCCTAGTTAGTTGTCTTGGTTAGAAGTAACTATGATAAGACTGATAAGGTGGCTCAGTGGGTAAAGGTGCGGTTATACAAGCCTGAAGACCCGAGTTTAATCCCCAGAACCCATGGTGGAAAGAGAGACTGGTTTGTGGAGAGGTCCTCCAACCATCACACCATGGCATCGCCCAGTGTGAAATGCTGGCCAAGAGCTTCCTCCTGGTTTTCCCTGATGAATTAGGTCTTGACACATTTTAGCTTTCTCAGGAGAGTCTTGAAAGCAACAGAGTAGAAAGAACTACAGCAGAAGAATGTTTCACATTTGACCCGTGTGGCTTTAATCCCAGGAAAACATCTATGTTTTCACATTTACCCAGGCTACTCCCAATACAATTCTTTCAGTGCAGGGGACTCCTTACCATTTGGAACAGGGGTGTTCTCTGAGAACACATGGGCCTCCCGGATAGGGAAATGGCCACTGTGCCAAGATCCACAACTTCTCATTAAGTCAAATTATCTGCAAAATGCACTGTGTGTGTGTGTGTGTGTGTGTGTGTGTTTGTGTGTTAGGGCGACTGCATATGCCCACGCGTGTGTCTGTCATAACACATGTATGGAGGTTAGAGGACACCTTCATGGACTCAGTTGTCTCTTTCTCCCTTTACATGGCTTCTTGGGAGCAAACCCAGGTCACCCAGGCTTACACAGCAAATGTCCTTATTCTCTATGCCACCTTACTGCCCCCACAAATGTGTTTTTAAAACTCAGATTCAAAGATTCAGAAGCAGGTCAGGACAGTGACAGGAGCTCCGGAGCTCAGCGCTGGGATTCAGGAAGACTGCTGAACCACAATTAACCCATTGGCCTTTTCCTGGCAGGAGAAGCTCCACTAAGCTGGCTGGATTTTGCTATCAGACCAGCAGTAATTAATTTCCTCTTTATTCTTTCATTTTCTACTTTCACAAGGCTTCATTTTCTGGTCCTCTTATGATGGCCCTGGCTGTGTGTGCTCATTCCCAATGACACTAAAGACAGTTTCTGTTTTAGGTCTGCGATGGAAGACCCTATCATGGAGCAGTAAGAGAGGAGTAGTCTAGGATCCCTGCAAGAAGACATTACCCCCTTCCCCTAAGAAGTAGCTCAACAAGACCAGACTCAAGACCAGTTAAGAGACTAAATCCAATGACAGCTTTACAGGGGATAAGAGGTAGGGACGTCTTTTCGATTGACAAATGGAACACAGGGACTAAGATGGCACTTGACCCTTGAAAGAGAGCAGGAAACTGAGTGTGAAAAAGCCCATGTAACACTTGTGTGGTTTTTAAAAGGCATTTGAGCATAAATGAGGAACAAAGTAATTACACCTAGAAGCATAAAAATGCTTTTGAACTGGGCTTGTTGGTGCATGCCTTTTATCCCACTATTCGGCGGGTGGGAGAGGCAAGGCAGATCTCTGTAAGTTCAAGGACAGCCTGGTCTTCAAACAAAGTTCCTGGCCAGGCAGGGCTATATAGTGAGATCATCTCAAAACAAACAAACAAAAACAAAAAACAAACAAACAAACAAACAAATCTCAAGTGTGACAGTCACTTGGGTGGGAAAGCATGACAGTGCCATGGAAGGTCCTGGCATTTCTGGAGACCCTGGGCTCTAAACTAGGTTAGTAAAGGAGCCTGAATCTTCCTTGTACAAGAAAACAAAACCTTTAATACTTCGAGATGTGAGGGAGAACAGTGAGCTCCAGCCCAGTTCCTATAATCTATTTCCTCCCACCTACCTACAGGGAAAGCCAAACTTATAAGACTCATGTTGATTCTACTCCTACCTAACTAAGGCCATGAAATCTTCACCATGGGAACGTATTGTAGCAGGTCTCTGAAAGCAGGGCAGAGGCTCTTAAGTTTGAGGCCAACCTAGGCTACAGGGCAAGACCCTGTCTCAAAAAAAAAAAAAAAAGGGCTGGGGCTGTAGCTCAGTTGCACAGCAACGCAGAAGCCCTGGGTTCTAGGGCCAATACAGGGTATTGGTAACTTGACATGCTCTCGAATCCTCTGGGAAGGGAGTATTGATCATGCAGGTATTGATACACTGCTCTCTGCTCGTGACTGTGGATGAGATGTGACTAGGCTTCTTCAAATTCCTGCTGCCTTCACTTCTGCACAACGATGAACCGTGACCTAGAATTCAGAGCCAAATAAATCCCTTTCCCTTTAATTGGTTAATTAATTAACTAGTTAATTAATTTTGTCAGCGTGTTTATCACAGCAACTAGAAACTAAACTGAGACAGCAAGTTCCTGGTCATGCTTTCTAAAGTGTGAATGCTGTGAGAAGCTGTTCCCACTCACTCATCCATTGCTCACCATAACTGAACTCCCCAACCAGAAGCCAGGACATTGCTATGATAAAAATCTAGGACCTCAGGCTTCCTCACCTACGCATAAGAAAATCATCCTCCAGACCCAGAGCTTGGTGTATGAATAGTTTCCAATGTTTGCTCCCTGCTGTTGTTACTCAGATCCATTCAGAAAAAAAAGGACACTTAGGAACATATGCAGAAGAGTCAACCCAATGTATCTGGAAGCCTGGAGTAGTCGAAAGGAAAGCAAATGAAAGACAGGAGGAAAGTACACAGGTTCACTCAGTCAGTGACATAGACACTGAGTCCAAACCAGCTGAAATGGAGCTGAGCAGAGCCCGGCCTCAAAGTCCAAGATTTAGACCATACTTAAATCTAAATAAAATTCCCACTGGCCAGAACACAGTACCCACTGCTTTCCCTTCTCATCTGCCTTGAAAAGTACCCCTCTTTCTATAGAAAACAAGATGAGATCTTTAATCCCAAAATGGCCGCCTTTGCCTCCGACCTGGTAAGAGAAGCCCATAAAGATGAGATTGTGTCATCTGATTGCTGGGCAGCTCATCCCCGGGGAAGCTGCGTAGACAAAGGAATGAGGGAAAAGACCAGATCCCCTGCTCTCACACCAGAGCCTCCCACCTTGAGAAACGTGCACATTTCTCATGCTTTTCCTACCAACCTAAAGCAAATATATTCCTAGGCACAAGGCTGACTCAGGAGTGTGGAGTATAACTAAAGTAACTAGGAGAGAAATGGACAGAACGAGGAAGGTATTCATTCTATTAAAAAACAAAAATAAACAAACAAACAAAAGGAGAGGGACCAGGCAATGGTGATTTGTGCACTGTTCAATCTTAGCACTTCAAAGACTGAGACAGGATGGTTACCATGAGTTCAAGGACAACCTGGGATACATATTGAATCAGAGGCCAGCCTGAACTGCACAGTGAGATCCTGTTCTCACAAAAACAGGAAAAAAACGAAACAAAACAAAACAAACAAAACCACTTGGAGACAGGCTGTTATTTTCTGCGGCCTTCAGCCCTGCAGGGCCGCTGGCCACTGTGCCCTCACAACCGAGCACTCCCAGCCGGGCCGTAGCATAAGCAATCTTTCTCACATCTAAGCAGCAAGTTCTTTTCTTGTGGAATGAACACCTGCTTCTGACCTGTTTATTCCTTTGCCTCAGAGTGTTGCATAACGCCCTGGCCCTAATGGACAGAGGACAGAGTTCAGTGCCCTCTGGGCTCAGCTTCCTGAGTCTCCAGGTGGCAACAGCATTTCGTCTTCTTGGAATTTACCGATGCGCACGCCTCCTTCCTCCTTATGTAATTCCACATGAGAAAGACTTTCTAACAGCAGCTTCCTTGCCATGTGTGCCTAAAATATCCAGAACTTTGTATCAACTGATCTGTTTCGAGACAGACTCTCACTATGGAGCTCTGGCTGTCTTACAGTTCTGTGTAGATGAGGCTAGCTTCAAATTCAGGGATATTCCTGCTTCTGCCTTTCAGTGCTGGGATTAATGGTGTGTGTCACCACACCTGGCTCAAATAAATGTTTTATAACAGTATAGGTCTTAATCAGCTGCTGAGATTCCTCAGATAAATGAATCTAACTAGCAGGCTGTGTAATCTGAAGATGGTATTCAAACATACCGCTCAGATTCTTCTTCTTCTGTAGTATGAGGGATTAAATTTAAAGCCCTTGTACATGCTAAGCAAACATTCTACCCTGAGCTACACCTAAACCTTTATATTTTTAAAGAACAAATACAAGATGGGTGTGTCTATTAATCCTCTTAAGAAGCTGAGACAGGAAGACCGCACTGATGTCAAGGCAAACCTGAACTAGAGAGAGCTTCAGTGAAACAAAACAATAGGGCTGGTAAAATGGCTCCCCCAGTAAAGGTAAGATGCTGCCAAGCCTGATGGTCTGCTTGAGTTGAATCCCTGGGACCCACATGGAAGGAGAGAATGAACTAGTCCTCTGACCTCCACACACATTCTCATACACAAGCAAATAGGTTAAATAGATAAATATAATGACCACAAATAAACATGCTCATGCTTAGACAGAGGACATCTCTTGAAATGATTCACAGAGAGCTGAGGTTAGCGGGTCTCACTTTCCCTTGAAAATTTTGTGCATCTGAGTGTTAGAAAATGCACTCATACCACTTATTCGATAACGATTAAGTGACAGCCTCACTCCTGGAGTGCAGTACTCTTTGGGAAGTAGACTGGTGTGGCGCTCCGTGAGTGACACCATTTCCTGGGGAGCCCAGCCAGCAGCACCCGCACTGAGCAGAGAGTAAGCAGTGTCGCAGCCTCTCCCGACTTGTCGCCCTCCTACACTTGGCAAGACCCTGAGGAAGTCTCCAAGGAAATCATGTCAGGACTGAAAACCAACACACTCATATTTGAGTTTGCCCAGACAATGTCACCAGTTTGAGAAAGGTCTTTCCTTGCCAGAGGCCGAAGGGAAAAGCTGCGGACAGACTGTGAGGGTGGAGGCTGTCTTGGCAGATTTTTCTTGCCAGCATTCATATCCCCAGCTTCAAAGCTGTGTGGAAACCACCACAGTGGGGGGAGGGGGCAGCTGTCAACCATGATAAATGTTTTCCACCATAAATATTTTATGAGTGATAGTTTATTTTACAACTTTCTGATTTTTCTGAGTAAAAGCCAGAATGAGGATTCAGATTTTGCCTAAAGACTTAGCCTTTCTTTCACATCACCTAGTCAATTTACAACCTTTTTTTTTTTTTTCCGTTTAAGTCTTACCCATATGACCACCTAGCAGCCACTCACTAATCCAAAAAATCCAAAAACCTCCTGTTGGCGTCAATTTTCTTCTCTGGGAAGTGAAAGATTTCATGACCAACTTCAGTTCAATCACAGATTTTTTTTTTCTTTCTTTTTTTTTTTTTCATTAAGAGAATCCAAACCAAACTAGATTCTCTGCCCTCTGTAGAGGAGAAATGCCCTGGAAGGCCCTTAGCTATTGGCAATGGATCACTGTCTTAGTCCCATTTCTTGCCACACTGATAAAAAATACTCTGAATTTTGAATGCAGAGTTAGAGAGAAATAGTAATCTGGCCCACAACTCCAGCTACAGTCACTGTGGGAAAGTCAAGGCAGCAGGTGCCTGGGGCTGTCAATCTTCTTACATCAACAATCAACAGAGAGCAATTAGATGAATGACGGCATGCCAGTGTCCTGGACACCACGCCCACTCTTAAACAATACAGAGGCCCCTGACCAGGAAAGGTGCCACCAATCATGGACGGGTCTTTCAACTTCCAATCGTAATGTAATCAAGACGCTCTCTGCCCCCAGACATGCCCAGGGAACAACCCTATCCACCCCTGCCCCTTAGACATTCCCTTCTCAGGTGATTCCAGGCAGTGTCAAGTTGACAATTAAAATGAAAATCACAGATACTATGTGTAGCAACACACCTGACCCCTCGCACCCCCACTCCCACCTAAGGAGGGGAGGCATGTCGCCTCTGTGGTCCTGGTGGCTCCTTTCTCCACGTGACACAGCAGCCCTCCGCAGCCCACCCTGCTCAACTGAAAGACACACCGATTGAAGAGCACCAGAACAGCAACCACATGGGAGGAGAGAAGACAGAGGGACATTGCTATCTGCTATTTTGCTCCTCTAACTCAAATCTCTTTCTCAGGGCCTCTCTAGTTCACTTTTTTTTTTTTAAAGTAAGCACACAGAGAAACATTGCAAATCACAATATTTATCTAGAACAGCAGATGACCTATGTGTTCATATCCAGGCCAGATGGTTAGACTGAAACGAGCATCTGTGGGGTGTTTTGTTTTTCCTCTTTTCTGCCCCCTGGCCATGCTGTTATGCTTGCAGAGTGAAAGCTTAACTCAAACCACTTATCCTGGCCTGAAGGAAAGACAAAGGACAAGTTCTTATAGATCAAAGGAGCGGTCTATGGAGAAATGTGTGGTTTAATTTATAAGCTCACCAAGTTATGAACTGTAATCTCTTGGTAGGCAGGAGCACGGCGGGTTGCAGTGAAAATGACCTAAGGACTCACCGTGCAGGTCGTCCGGAATGCCTATAATGCACCTGACGGGTTACTACAAAAACTGTTTTCATACATGGGTCAACTGCATAAGCAAAAGCTTTGGAAGAACATTTAGGAATGAAAAGTCAACACTGTGGATAAAGTTCTATCAGTGCCTACAATAACTTTAGACTTTCAGAGACTTCATCTATATATACTAAAACTCTGTTTGTACTATAAAAATATACTGGGATTACTAAGCAAAACAGGCCTGAGCAGTGAAAATGAGATCTAAGGCGCTAGAGAGATGGCTCAAGAGTTATAAGCACTTGCTGCTCTTGCAAAGGACTAGAGTTCAATACCCATACTGGAAAGCTTACAACCAACCACCTATAACTTCAGTTCCAAGAAATTCAATGCCTTCTTCTGGCCTCCAAGGACATCCACAAGTACACATCCATATAAATAAACAATAACAATAACTGTTCTGTTTTTGTTGTTTTTGAGGCTCTCACTATGTAGCTCTGGCTGTCCTGGAACTCACCATGTAGACCGGGTTGGCCTCAATTCACTAACATCCGCCTGCCTCTGCCTCCCAAGTGCTGGGATTAAAGGCGTGCACCACCAGGTATGGCCATAACTTACAAATAAATCTCAAAAAGAGATTACGTCTTCATCTACAATACAGCATACACGAAAGTACACAGCTACTGGGCAGGAGGTTTAACCAAGGCATGCAGAAGTCAGAAGACAGACACTGGGGCAGTGCACCCGGAGCTTCTGACTTCGGAATCGGGGCGCGGCCCATGCCCTCGCTCCCCGTTCCATGAAGGTCGTTGGAACTCTAGGTGCGAGGCTGATGAGCCTTTCCCTCTCTTTGCGAACCCAGTGACCTGAGCTGACTGGCAGACCTTCAAGTCTTTGGCACCTGACGCCAACCGTCAGCCTCAGCTGAACTCAATCACCACAAGTTCTTGCTCCTGGATCACTAAATGACGCCTGGCAGAGTCGATGCCATTGACCTCAGCAGGCTCTCTGCGAGGGGTGACCTCCGTTTTTACCACCTAGACAGACATGCTGACTCTTTTGAAACTCCGCTTCTGCCTAATTCAGTCTTCTTCCTGCTTACCACGCAAAGAGAGCACCAAGCAGGCAGCGCCCAAACTCCTACCCCTCTAGGGGGCGCTCTTGACTCTGGACATTCTTCCTTCCCGGACCTCAGAGAGGTCCAGAATTCTACACAGGGACCACAGCGCTCGTGGAAAACGTCTTCCTGGCCCTGGTGACTCTTCCTGACTGTCCTGCCCCCCTCTAGGTGCTGCCTTTCTTCTCCACATTCCACTAGGTACGTCACCCTTTCCCGTGAACTCGCTGCCAACTGTCTACATCGACAGCATCGCCTCAGAGCTTGCTTTTGAGCTCTGTACGCTTCTCAGCCCTTCCTCTTCCAGGAAGTGTGCAACCATCCAAGAGTCTCTTCGTTCAGTCTTCCTATCACCTCTGTTCCATTCTACCCGGGTCAGAGCTGCAGCAGCCTGAGGTCTCCTGTCATCCCCTGCTTAACATCGTCTTGGTGTCTGCTTCCAGGTAGAACTGAACTATGTCACATGTAACGTAGGCCAGGTAAACTTTTTGGCTCTGAAGCCTCCAGAGTGACATCTCATATCTCGTTTTCCCCCAGCAACTAAATAGTCTGCTTACAGTTGATCCACCATTCCTCAAATAATCATGTGTTTTTACACTTTCATCTCTGCAGATGCCGTAATCTGTTTCCATCCTATCTGCAAAAATATTCAGTATTTATCTCACTGTCTTCCTTATCTTTATTATCACTTGACTCTAGTGTATCCAGTGCCTAGGCAGTGCCTTTCAGGAGGAGCCTCTCGATAAATGAGGACAGAAAGCTGACAGAGGAAACCACGGAGGCAGATCTAGTTACGCGGATCAAATACCTACCGGTGACAAAGACCATAGGAAACACCAATTCAAAACCCAAAGAGCCAAAATGGTGCAGGGAATTTCATGAAGGGGCAAAGGGTCCTTCCATCCTTAGTGGTCTTCAAGGATAATACTGTAGATATATCTACAATGCTGTGGAATAAGTGACTTCAATAGATCTTAATATTTTTGGTGCTATTTAAAATTCACCATAAGTTAATAATACGTAAGAGATATGTACAAATTGGGATCTATGCAGCAGTTTTAGGATTATGCCTACAGAAGAGTTTAAGGCTGTGAAACTGATCTGTCTACTTCTATGATTAATGCAGGTCATTGCACAGTTCATTATCCACCACTGACTGCATAAGAAATTACGGTTATTCCTGGGTTAACTATGAATCATAGGTAACATGGATCCACCAGGCAGGCATGGTGGGGCACATCCATTCTAGCGCGCAGCAAGACCATCACGAGGATGAGGTCATCACAGGATACATAGGATGAAGGGGAGAAAGGAAGGAAAAAGTGGTCCATTAATCATAACAAACTGAGCAATCTGATGGGAGGTGAGGATGGGAGATATACAGGAAATTTGCGTATACGGCACTAAATCTGTCTGAAACACTGCATCTGTAAATAGCTTTTAAAATCCCTTGAGAAATAAAGGTGAGACAGGCATGGTGGTGCAGGTGCTTTCTATCCCTGCAGTCAGGGAGGCAGAGGCAGGCAGATCTCGGAGTTAAAAAAAAAAGGAAAGGAAAGGAAAAAGATGTGCGTTTCTAGTATATTTGCCTGCACATGACTGTGTACTCATGCCTGGTAGCCAGAGGCCAGAAGAGGACATCAGATAGACCCCGAGGAACCAGAGTTACAGGTGGTTGTAAGCTGCCATAGGATGCTGGAAACCGAACTCCATTTCTCTCAAAAAACCAGCAAGTCCCCTTACCTAATGAGCCGCCTTTCTAGCCTCTTTACACCCCTTTTGGGAAATGAAAACTAAGAAAAAGGAAAAGTTAAGGCAAGCAGACCCAATAGACTCTTATAGCAGATTATTGTTTTAGAAAAACTATTGATTTTGACAATAATTTCTAACTAGCAGCTGATAGCCTATAGTTTTCCCAAAACAGTCCACTTTAAACAATCAATGTCAAAGAATGTTTACTTATGCAAAAGTGGAATGATCGTCCTAGAACTAGCTCTCTGGAGACCGGGCTGGTCTCGAACTCACAGAGCTCTCCCTGTCTCTGCCCTCCCCATACCCCAGTCCAAGTGATGGGATTACAGACTTGTGCCACCTATGCCTGGAATACAAAATATATTTTTTTAAGGGTTTGCACTTAGTATGTGTGTATGTGCGCTCACTCGTGCGTGTCAGAGAGCAACCTGTGTAGTTCTGTGTAGTTCACTTTCTCCTTCCACCTTGTGGGCTCTGGGTATCCATCAGACTTGGTTGCAAGTGGCCTTACACACTGAGCCATCTCACACTAGCACATTAAATAAATTAAAAACAACAAAAAAAAAAAAAGGAATATCTTTGTGGATGCTGCATAGGATCCACAATCCCTTGAGAGGAGGAGGAGGAGGAGGGCTGGAGAGATGGCTCAGACACTCCCAGCACCCAGGTTATGTCGCTCACAACCACTCCTAACTCTAGTTCCAGGGAATCCAGTACCCCTCTCTACACTCCAAGGGCACCCGCTCTCCCGTGCACACCCTGTCCCCACACACTCACATGCAATTTTTTAAAAAGAAAAGGTAACAGTTTGGTGTTTCTGTCAACAGCTTGGTCAGTGTGGTTATACATCCAAACCCAAGAAAACTTATTTTAATGATAAAAATAAACTTTATAAGGACTGACATTTTTGGGCTGCCTAGTAGTCCTGAGGCTTGGGGTTCAATTCCTAACAACCAGAGGGAGCCATATAGACATGCTTACATCATCACACCTGAAGCTGCACCCAGGAAAAACTGCACTCTCGATAGCCCTCCTGTACTGTCCTGGTAGCCAACTGCCTCCTGCTGGAACATACCTGAAGCCCCTTCAACCCCATGCTCTAAAGCTTTTTTTTTCCTTCCAAAAGTCAAGTCTGATTCTTGCTACAGCTAGTTCAGAGTAAATAACCTTGACATTGTCATTTGGTTAGTCTTTACATCCACAGTTGTTAGATTAAAGGGAAAAAAAATGCTAGTTACAAATGAGGTATATTTATATCAGTTGGGAATAGGAGGAGCCAGAAATAGCTAAGAGAGAGACTGAGGACTGACCCTACAGGCAGGACTGATGGGAAAGGATCGCTGCCCCATTCTCGGTGCTCTCGGATCAGCTCAGGGACTCCAGAACCCTCCCGGGTGGTAAAGTTATCACTTGCATCTACATTGCACAATGCCCCTCCCTTGAACACTGCCCTCCATTAAACATTTATTTAAAAACTCACTCTGACCACACACCTTAGAACATTCAGTTCTCACAGGCCCCAGGAGAGCTCTGGTTCTGACAGCTCATCTCCTCAGCCCCAGCTGACTGATTTGAGCATGAGGGGGTTTCCTTCTCCTCTCTCTCCCAGAGCATGCCCAGGAAAAGCTGCGTGTGGTTTGGTGTAAACTTTAATCTCTGTGGCGGTTAGCTGGTTAATTTGGGCTAGTTTAATCTGGCTCCTGTGAGATGACTGGAAAGATTACACAGCAAACCAGAGCACAACTGAAGAGTCATCAGTTTGGTTTCTGAAGTACTTTTCAATAGTACTGCAGAAAAATCCAAAATACTTAAAAAACAGCCTCTACCATTCAGAGAAACTAATGTTCCCACTAAACTGTATTTCTTAAACTAATTTATTATTTTGGTGCAAGGTTGTGACTGGGGAAAGGATATTCACCCCAGTGGAATTAAACTGACAGGATTCTGAACTGAGTGTCATTGCTTGCTTCTCTAAATAATGACTTACTGAATGACTAGCTGATAAAAAAAGTATTTTTCAAGGCACTTTCTGAAGTGTCTGAGAGAAAGTCTCCTTCCAGGCTGATGGAACCCTTATGCTCTGTCTTTCACTTGCTGGTCCCTCTGCCTGTAGCAACATCCTCCAGGTTTGTCGGGAAGGGGATATGGGCCCCAATACTCACTACACTCCCTTCACCCTGACAGCGGGCCTGAGCATTCCCACACTTAGGCCCTCATTATAGCCTCTCATTTCCACTGGAGCGCTTTGCACATGACAAGAGTGACTCGGGGATGCCTGGTTTTGTGCACCTTAGAAGAGTGAGGACAAGAGTTCCCTGCTTTGCAGCAATGCCATGACTAGAGTGGGGGCAATGAGCCGTATGGCCTGAGTTTGCATCCTGTTCCCACCAAAAGGTCCCTAGCTAGACCCTGGTGAGTTAAAGAGCCTCTGTATGCCATGGTTTCTTCCTTTTAGAGGGGATAATAATTGTGCATGGTAGTGTGAGAAGAGAAGCATTTGAGTTCATGGTTTTGTGACCAGTCTGGACAACCCAGTAGAAAGGAGAGAAAGGGCAAAAGACTGACTTAGTTGTGGGTTATAATGAGAATTGAATAAATACACAGAAAACACTTTTCAAAGGTACCATATAAATGTTTAAGTTTTTGTTTGTTTGGTTGGTTTTTGTTTTTAGAGACAGGGTTTCTCTGTGTAGCCTTGGCTGTCCTGGACTGAACTTCGTAGACCAGGTAGACTCTAAACTCACAGAGATCTGCCTACCTCTGCCTCCCACAGTCCTGGGGTCACAGGCATTCACAATAGTTATGTACAGGTATTAATGCAAAAATCTACTCATTACTTACAATGAGGATGACACCATAGCAAACAAATCCTGGCTGCAGAATTATTCCTGAGCGCAGGACGGCATCAGTGCTCACAGGAAGTAAGTTTCAGTAAGGCTGTTCAACTTCTATACACTCCTGCTGGAGGCAACAAGAAGCCAACCTGCTTTCCTCACAAAAAAACATTCTTCAGCCATGACACAGCAGAATAAAACAGCCAAGTCTTGGAAACAGGACATCCCTAACCCTCAGGTCACCCTTGACCCTTGATCCAATAAGCAAGCTTTGGGAAAGGGAAGGTGGGAATTTTGACTGTAGAATATTTTCTCCAAGTGAATGTGGGCTAAGCAGATGGAACCCACCTAAAGTCTCACAGAAGCTGCTAGGTTTAGTGTCTACAGAGTTGCAAATCTTGGGAACCTGTTCCAAGGGACAGGGCACATCTCTTGATATAAAAATTACTCATTGGCACCAAACAACAGCAAAACAAGTCAGTCTTTAATCCCAGTGCTGGGGGAGGGGGGTAGGGAGGAAGAGGCAGGTGGATCTCTGCCTTTGAGGACAGCCTGGTCTACCTAGTGAGTTCCAGGCCAGCTAAAGAATCAGGGAGATGCTATTTTAAAAAAAAAAAAAAAAAACAAGAAGGAAAAAGAGACAAAATAACCCCAACTCCAGACGAACCCTGATTAGTTCCCTAAGCTTTAACACTCTTAAAAGAACATCTTACTTTAGAGCATTTTGTACCAGGGGCTAATCTAGACATTCTGAGTTTGAAAGCCTCAGGAAGGCAATTACTTGCACAAATGTCCACCAATAGTTTCCTTTAAAAATACACAACTAAGGCCAGATGTGGTGGTGTACTCCTTTCATCCCAGCTGGTGTTCGTAGCCAGGCCAGCCAGGGCAACGCAGCGAGACCCTGTCTTAAAAAGCAGGACGGCATCAGTTTGGCATCAGAGAGAAAGAATCACACGCACAACAATGGTTGCTCAAAAATAAATAAATACAGTTCCACATTGTGGTGCTCGCATACTATAAACAAACACTGGATGAGTAAGGCCCAGAGAAGCACAAGTTTGAGGCTAGCCTGATCTGAGTGAAAGTCCTTGTTTCAAAAGACAAATAAGCCAACCTTCTTGTTCTTTCCACATTTGTTGGCTCGGAATTGTGATGTCCTGAAACTGAGGTAGGCTAGCTACAGCGTGAGGCTATCTCTCTAGGTCCCAGGCAGGTGGTTTTCTTTGTGAGCAAACCCACAAAGCAACAGCAAACAAACAAACAAACAATTGCCCTGTATCTCCATGATATGAGTAACCAGGGGAGGAGGAGCCTGGCGGTTTTTCTTTTTTCTTAAAAGAGTTTTTCAACCCTGACCATGCCCTTGCCGTCTCGATTTTATCCCCACTCTAAAAATACCCCCCAAAGACAATGTGGAACACCAATTCTAGAGGATCCAACACCCCATGTGGTACACGAAGATAAATACAAGCAAGTCTTAGCACATAGATAGATAGATAGATAGAGATAGAGTCTACAAATAGGCCAAGATTTCTTAAGCAAATATAAATCATATTTGTGTGCCCTTCAGAAAAATCAGATCATTCGGACTCTCAAAGCACTGCGGCCTTTCAGAAGGTGAGTGTGAGACAGATAAGGGATGTGAGACAGAACAGTTTGGAACTCTGGTGCAAAGAAGGCTGAGAAGTCTAGGTAGGTCTGGCCAATTGGCGCCTCTTCGCTAGCTGTATGATGACCTCAGGTGATTCCTTTTTCCTTTCTCTACGGGATCTGCAGAGATAACACTCCCAGCTCAAAGGACTCCAGAGCCCTTCCGGTGGGGGTGCGTGAGGTAGAGAGAGTCCTAGTGCACGCACCACGTGTGCTGTGCCTTCCTCGGGAAAGCTTTTAGGTACCTCGCCTGCAACCCAGGGGTAAAGAACACCGAGAGGGGCAGGGGAGATTCTTCCCGGGGGGTGGGGGTGGGGGTGGGGGAGTCCCGCCGTTTTAGGGTCTGTAACGTACCGCACATTAGTCCTCACCAATCCGACCCCAAGGCTGGACCATTAAGGATTACAGAAACCAAATAAATGAGAGCAAGCAGAGCCCCGGGGAGCCCTCCCGGCCACTTACACACGGGGTCTTCCATTTTCAAGGGTCTCCTTAAGCGAATGCTGGCGGGGACCGTCTTCTCGATGAGTTCATCAATGCTCTAAAATTAAAAAAATAAAATAAACAAAACACACACACACACACACACAAAAACCCCGCAAGCTGGTGAACACGGCAAGCAGCGAAGAATGACTGAATTGAGAACCACCTCTGTGTTTTTCATCTTCAAAGGCTGGTAGGAACTTCATTTAAATCGCCTAATTAGCGTTTCTTTCAAAGCGAAACTTCAGGCAACAGAAAGCTTCTGGAGGAAAAGAAAAATGATGGAGACAGACGGTAAATCCGCCACTCCGGGTTCGAGTTCAGTCTGCGTCTGGAGCCGACCGGACTAAGGCACTCTTTAAGGAGCGAGTCTTCCTCCCTTTCTTGCAAAATTAGGGTTCGTCTGGAGTTGGGGTTAGTTTTTTAAAATGCACTTTTGAAGAGCGGGAGCAGGAGAAAAGTTAAGGGGAAGGCGGGAGGCACCAAGATTAAGAGGGAGCTGGCTTCCATGCTGGGGCCCGGGACGCAGGACGGAGGAGGGCAAGGTGGGAGCCCGGAGGCCCCGCGGACGGAGCCCGGACAGAGCGGAGGGCCTTACCTCCAGCCCCAGCGCCTGCAGCATCTCCCTCCGGTCTTTGTCTCCGGGGCCGATGTGCCTCCGAGCGAAGTCATCGTGTCTGGGCAGGAGGCGCTCCAGGAGGCGCGAGGCCCCGGCCGCGCCACGGTCCGCGCCGCCGCCGCCGCTGCTGTCCCGTCTACGCGGCGCCCAGCTCCAGCCCGTGCCCCGAGCCAGGCGGTGGCCGCCCCCGACTCCGCGGCCCAGGCGCAGCCCCGATGCCCTGGCACACAGCTGCATGGACGCAGCCGCCGTCACCTCCCCAGCCCACGAGGGTCAGCGGCGCTCTTCGGCCCTTCCTCTGGTCCCCGTAGTCCGCAAGCGGCCGCTGCGGCCCCTGGATCCCCTTCCCCACAACTGCGGGCCGGACCGAAGGATGGAGGCTTGCGGGCAATGAATGGGTGCAGCGATCGGAACTAACTCTTGCAAAGTTCGTCCTCCACTGGAGGCACCTGCTCCGCACACTTTAAGCGTCGCCCGAAGGCGGGCGGTGGGATGGGGCCAGGAAGCCTTTGGCCAATGGGAGTGGATTGCGGGGCGGGGGCGAGGCAGGCCCCTCCCCTTCTCTCTCCTCCTCTCCTACCACCTCCTCCCACTCCTCTCCCCTCTTCAGGAGCTGGGTGGAGCCCCCTGCGTTACCCCCGCAGTCTGTGGTTCCCAGCTGCGCTTCTAACAGGGGTTTCTGGATGCACCATGGGCCCCCTGGCAGGGGCTAGGGCCCCTTGGAGCACGGAAAGAAGTGTTGGCAGCTCTGACGTTTCTTGACGTTCCTGGACCAAGGCACCGAGACAGAGGAGTCTCTCACTGAAGGTAGACTCCTGTAGTTAGTCTCCACTCACTGACTTTAAGGTCCCATCTCTTTTGAGAACCAGATGGGCAAATGAAGGTTCTTTATAGTTACGACATCTGGGCAAAGAGCAAAGCCTCTAAGATATCTTACCAGATCGCTTTAGTATTATATTTTCCTTAAAGGTTTACTTTTTTATTTTTTGTTTGAGGGGTGTGTGAAAATGTATGTATGTGTGCGTATCACATGCATGCCTAATGCTTGCAGAACTCCCTAGTGAACATCCGATTCCCTAGAGTTGCAGGCTGTTGTGAGCTGTCAGGTGGGTGCTGATAACCAGCAAAGTGCGCTCAGCCACTGAGCCATCTCTCCTGCCTCCTACTTTCGTTGTTTGAGATAAAATGTGATGGGGCTCAAACCGCTGGGCCTCCATCGTGCTAGCAAGGACTTTTGCACTACACGACACCCCAGCACCTACCTTCCTTGGCAAATGGATGGATCTGTCTTCCTCCTTCCCCCTTCCTCCCCTCTGCAATGGTTTGATAATGCACCCATTCCTGAAATTTAATCTTCCTCTACTTGGAATGCTTGAGTATGCTGTTGGTATATTGGATATATTTTGTCTTCCTGAATAAACCTAAACAGATGCTGTAACTGAAGCAAAAGCATCTTTAGGATGAGGACCCCTAGGACACCCTATTCCCCAAGGACAGGAACCGGGACTGGCTATCTAGCCTTTATACCCTTAATGATGGCTTTACAGTTAGAGGGGAAAGAGAAAATGATGGGTCTTGGGAAAGACGCAAGACACAGTGTTGCCTAAACTAGTGTGAGTGACTGAAATGCCTGTTGCAGGCAGGTCTTTGCTAAATTTAGACCAGTAGAGCTTGGAGCCCACCGGCAGAGTCGACAGTACCTGAGTGAGGAATGAGGATTAAAATAATTAAAACAAGTCACACTACACAGGGGATGGGCTTGAGAGGGCTGTCAGTATGACTGAAACAGCGTGGGTTTATTCCAGGGTTCATTTTTGTTTTGTTTTGTTTTATAGATAAAGCAAAAACAAGTCACATCAATACAAAAAGAAAAGGTTCGTGGAAACGCCTAACTTCTTTTCAAAAACTACTTCCCTATAGCAGATATAGTTCTTTTCTAAAACTAATTCCCTAAAGCAGTTAGGGTCCAAGCTTTAAGGATCTTGGAGCAAGCTTTTAAGGAATTTGGCAAACCTTCCTCTTTTCTCTGTCAAGTTGAAGGCCAAGGTGAAAACATAACAAAACAGCTTAACAAGCAGATTTCCACACCCAGAGGGAGGGAAAACTGCTGTGACGTTTGAGGGTTAAAACGACAGGTCAGAAAACTGTCAGTTTTCTGAAGTTTTAGAAGACATCGGTGCTCTGGAGGAATCTCCTCCTGTTGCTAGAGGAACTGTATATTTAACAATCATTTACACTCGGTGTTGGATTGCCAAATTTGCACGCAAGCTGACTTTGTAACGCTTTTTTAGCCTTCTATCTGAACACCGGGAATGAGGACATTTTAGTAGTTTGGGATGTACATGATTATTTGAATGGCACATTCTACTGAGGTAAGCAGTATGTGGTAGTGCATGTCAGTAATCACAGTACTTGGGAGATCGAAGACAGGAGGATCAGGAGTTCAAGGTCATCCTGGGATACATAGGGGGTCTGTGGACTGGCTGGGTTGTATGAGGCCTTGTCTAATAATTTTTTTTTCCCCCTGAGTCTTTCTTGCTTGCTGATCCAGCTCCTCCTTTGTTAACAGACTGGCCCTACCTTCCTTGAAAGCCCTATAATGAGTTCACCAGATAGATGTTAACCATGCGAGGACCTGTCAGCATCTCTTAGCCTCTAGACCCATAGCCCAAGTCATGGCTTATCATACTCCAGGAAGATGAGGGAGACGCCTGATGTCCGATGTGAGGATTCTACAGGGGACAACTCGTGTCATTCATAACACTTTATAATGACAAGATTTCTGCTTGAGATTGAATTCCAGACCAAGTGAAAATTGAGAGTGTATGGAAATTGCTGATGTTTGCAGCACCAGTGATTATGGATTTGGTACTGTGGTGGTGGGTATTAATTATCAACTTAACAGAATCCAGAAGCCCTTGGAAAAGGGGCTCCTGGGGAGTGCTTCATCACAGCCACGAGAAAAGAACAAAGGCAGTGGATAAGTTCAACCAGGAGTGGCTCTCGGTCTGCTAAGTTGGTTGATGAAATCCAGCACAACGCTCCCTTCTGTAAATTGGACTAACATACCTGATCGTTGTTGATGCAGTTGAGGAGGGCGTACCCTAAAGTTTGATGAGAAAATAACAACACAATCTTCCAGAAGACAGTCCTTTCACCCATTGCTAAGAGGGGCACTGGTGGTCTTGGAAGCCCTGGACTCGCTGTCCTCTGCAGGTGTGGTGATGGTGTGAGAGGGAACTGATGGAATAAGCTCTTGTATTACAGTAGTAATAGTGGAATTCCAGAGCGGAAGAGGCCAACCCCATTGGCAGCACTAGCCAACAGAAGGTGAGGAGCGTCACTCTAACTGGCAGTGACCCAGACAATCTGTAGGTTTGTACAGCCTGCTAATATTTTCCCTGAGCTGAGAAACTACAACTTGAAAAGTCACTAAAACGGAGGCCTCATTTGAACTACGACCCAGTTCACCAGTGCCTCTTAGGTGAGGAGATCTTGATAAAGGATCCTGCTGCAGATATACTGTGCACCTTGCTCCTGTTCTCCACCAGCAGACCTGTGGCCGCTTACCAAGGAAACAGAGATATCTAGGCTCTGGTGGGGTACTATTGCCTGGTTTTGTGATGATTCTAAGCCCTGCAGATCTGCAGAGGCAGACCACTGTCCTCAGTGAGTTATGAAAGACAGTTTAACAACGGAGACAGGGGCTTACAGCCTCAATTCCAATGTGTAGGAGGATGAGGTCATTAAACACGTCCTTACAATAAAAAAAAAGCTAAGCATGTTTTTTTTTTAATCAGTTAATTCATTAATTCTTGTGAAATGACAGCAGCACGGAACACAGCGGAGATAGAATTGTCTCCTTCTAAAGAGACAGTATAGAGCAGCATCATGGAGCCAGTGGTGTCACAGGGTACTTGTGGGTCCAAAAGTAGGGAATGCTTCATGAGTTTGCACGTCATCCTTGCATGGAGGTTATGCTAACCTCTGTATCTTTTAATCTTTAGTATACATCCTGGTAGAAGAACTTTTTATTTTAATTGGGGCCTGGAGACGTGGCTGCTCTTCCAGAGGACCCAGGTTTGATTCCCAGCTGCCACAATAATCTATAACTCCAGTTACAGGGGATCTGGTGCTCTCTTCTCACCTCTGAGCCACCAGGCATGCACATGGCACACAGACATACATGCAGACAAAACATCCATAGACATAGAATAAAATAAACTTAAAAAAATTCAGGTGTGGTGGAGCATATCTTTATTACATGAGGGAAATTGGGACCTCCCTCGGGGTTCTTAGTCTCATGAAAAAAAAAGAAATTAGGAAAAAACTCAAATGGAAGCAGCAAGACAGTTTTATTAGGGTTTAAAAGAAGAATCTCAGGCCAGGCAAGCTGCTGCTCAGCTTGCTATCTGGAGAAGAGAAGGAAAATGGAGAAGGGAGAATGGAGATCAGACCCATGATTGGAGGAGAGAAGGAGAAGCCACCTAATGTAAACTGGCCTGTAGATCAGACACATGATTGACAAGCTGCACACTTGGCAGGGAGGGAGAGTAAAGAAGCCCAAGATGTTAAGGAGAGCATGCTTAGAAAGGGGAGAGAAGAGAAGGAAAAGTTACGACCTCACCAGGCAAAGGTGCGTAAGTAAGCTCCTGCACAGGGAAAGTGGGGCGTCTGGGAGAGAAAAGTTTAGTATCTCATTAAGGAACCAGATTTTCCACCGTCTCTTTAGCACAACTTAAGGTAAGGACACCTTCCCCGAGGTGGTCCTTTCGCCAGAGTGAACCAACTGGAATGCTAGGTCTCCACCCAAGCCAGAGATTCCAGTCTTGCAAGCAGAAGTTGTTCTACTTTAACACCCCCCCCACCCGGCCCCATCTGAAGTTGCAACCCTAAAACCATTGTAGAAACCAGGTAAGAGGTCAGAGCCTCTGAATATGTTTTGGCATTGTTGGCCTCTGGCAAAGATAAGGCTACCAAGAGACCCAAAGATATTTCTAGCTTTAGCTTAGGAAAACAAAAACAAAACAAACAACAACAAAAAAAACTGCTTCCTTTTCTTCAGAGACTTTTTACTTTGATCTGAGAAGCCAGGTGGGGAAAGCTCTGTGAGTTCCCTGCTATCCTGGTCTGCACAGTGAGTTCTAAGCCAGCCAGGGCTGCATAGAGATGATGCCTCAGACTATTTATTAGTTGAGTGTGTGCGTGCTCCCATGTTACCAGACGTGTGTGGAGGTCAGAGGGCAACTTGCAGAGGTAGTTCTCTTCTTCCCCCTCCAGGGATAGAACCTGAATTGTCAGGCTTGAACAGCTAGTGCCTTTATTGGATGAGCCATCTTGTTGGCCTGAAAAACCAATTTATGTGTATATATACACATATATGTGCATATACATATATATGTGTCAAATATATGTGTGTGTGTCAAATATGTATGTGTATATATGTATCTATGTATATTTGACACATCAGCAAACTAAGATTCCAGAGAAAAATACCACTATAATTTCTACAAATACAAGGTCAATCCAAAGATAGTCAACCAAGTTCCACTTAACCAAAGTAAAAACAGTTTTGGAGCTACAAATGCGTAAGAATGTATAAATGATACTTTTGGTGAATTGCTGGTCTGATTTTAAGGGAGTGTGGACTTGAGGGGGGGGACTCCCACACTTACAAGACTTAACTTTCAGGAACCTCAACCAGGTTTCAGCGTGAACTCTTTTAGCAGGAAAAGATGAGTGAGAGCCATGGTGAAGCATGCATGGAATTTCTCGGTTTTCCTCTTTTCCTTTTCTCTCTCCACCCTTCCCCCTCCTCCTTTTCTCCCCTCTTCTTTTTTCTTTTTCCCCTTCCCCTTTCCTCTCTTCTCTCCTCTCTTTACCTCTTTTTCTTTTCTTCTTCCTCTTCTCTTCCCTTCTTATTTTTTAAAATATTTTTCTTCTATTCTTCCTACTTTCCTCTCCCCTTCCACACTCACTCTTTCTTCCCTTATCTTCCTCCTTTTTTTGTGCGGGCTGGGTGCATTCCTTTGGGGATAGGGTATCCTGTAGCTCAGGCTGGCCTCAAGTTTCCTGTGTAACCAAACTGGCCTTGAACTCCTGATCTTGCCTACTTCAGTCAGACCCTGGAATCATAGACCTGCATCACCACACCCAGTTTGCCCAGAATGTCCTTCACAACAATAGCCTTCTCTTCAAAAGAAAGGACTTTGTCAGGATTTTGTTCAAACTGAGGCTTGGATTTCCTCTTTTTCCAGTCCCCCCACCCCCACCCCTGCATAACAGAATAAAGGAACATGATCAACTGATCAACAGGGGTAAGCACTTGAGGAAAATGCAATGGGAAACTCTGTAGCCAGGGAAAGGATAAGAGGTGGAGTGGAAAAGTATCAGTACAGAAACATAGAGAAAGGTTGTCACAGCCCAAGACTTAGGCCTGTGAAGACACAGACATGTGACCAGAACATTAAAGAACACTCACTGTTGTGCCCCCCCCCCCAATTACACTAAGTCCAGTAAGGCCCCAGTGATGGCAACTGTTAGGTATGCTGGACAGACTCTCTGAAAGAATGTGCAGGAAAATTTTCAGAATATCAAAGGAGTTTAAAAAAAAAAAACAAAAAAAACCACTAGGTCACTAGAAGAAATCAAAGCCCTTGTCATCATTGCCCAAAGAAAACTAAACACAGTCTAACTTCCCAGCAAAATTAAAATAAAATCCTTAATCCAAATGTTGTGTTATGTTTAATATATATATGATGCATGGAAATAAGAGGTAAAAGATATGTCTAGCTTTAGTTTAGAAATAAACTGGTTATGTTTCTTTCTCCAAAGAAACATAACTTTTTACCCTAAACTGTGTAGCTCATTTCTATCTCCTGTTGTCATCATTTAGTCCCAGCATTCAGCAGGTTTTATGTGTGTGTGTGGTATAATATATAAGAGTACAGTACATAACATGCATATATTATGTATAATGTATATAAAATATTGTATATACACATATATGCTATAAATAGGTGCTTTTTAAAAAATGTATTTTTGGTATCTTTAGTCCCAGCACTCAAGATGGAACTCTTTGAGTTCAAGACAAGCCTGGTCCACATGGTGAGAGTTCCTGGCCAGCCTCAGCTACATAGAGAGACTTCCACCTCAAAAGAAAATAATTATTTTATTTTTATTTTACTGTATGTGTATGAGTGTTTTCTCCACACATATGTGTCTGCATCAGAGACATGCCTGATGCATGTGGAGGTCAGAAAAGGTGTTATATCCGCTAGAAATGGAGTCACAGAAGTTGTAAGCTGCCATGCGGGTGGTAGGAACACTTCTGTATGGATGAACACTGAGCCATCTCTCTGGCCTTTACACAACTTCTTTCCAAAGCATCACATCAGACTTCCAACGGGAAACTTCAAGGCTCGCAAAGTCCAGGGAACAACACAACTTAAAGACATAAACCATGTTTAGAACTAGACTCTAAAGCAGCATACTTGTCGGAATTATCATGCAAGAAATAAAATAACATAATCATTATGCTGCACATTCTACTGGAGCCAGTGAGGGGAGAGGGCAAGGGCTCATATCAATCCTACCCCCAAGAGGTGGTATCAGAAGTGCCGGGAGTAATCGCCGTGCCTCCGAAGCCAGCTTGGGCTGTGAGAGACCCTGCCTCAAACAACAAAACCAAAGCAAAGTAGGGAAAGCACCAAGCCCGTATGTGATTCATACTCAAGCCCGTGTCTGATGCGTGCCACTGCATGCTTGAACGGTTTCCTGCTGTGTGTTGAAGCTCCTGTGAACTAAAACAGAAACATCCCAGGACATGTGGTGCCTCCATGTGAGCTCAGTGCATCGATGAGAAGATGAAACACACATTCATCACTGAGGATCACAGAGCTGTTCGTTAAATTTAGGGCTGCGATCGGCCTCTGAGCTCGACGGGTCTGATTCTGCCCCTTCAGGGACAGCCCTCATGCTGAAGTCTGAGAGCCGGCTTTCAGACACACCGTGCCTTCGTTACTGTTCGGTTACTGTGAGGACACACCAAGACCAAGGCAACTTATAGAAGAAGGGGTTTATTGGGTGGCAGATGATGGGAAAGTGCAAAAACGAGGCTGAAGTGTCCAGGCGTAGTTTTCCATTGCCATGATAAACATCATGACCAGAAGCATCTTGGAGGAGTGGTTTATTTGGCGCGTGGTTCCAGAGAGACAACAGTCCCGTAAGGCAGAGAAGTAGGAGGCGGGGCAGGCAGAGCAGAAGCTGAAGGCTCCCATCTTGAACAGTCTTAAACAGGAAGCAGACAGTAAGTATAGAATGGTCAGGAAATGGGGATAGGATAATGAAACTGCAAATCTTGCCCCCAGGAACCAACCTGCTTCCTCCAGGGAGGCTTCTCTTCCTCCAGGAACAGACTGCCACCACGCAGAGACCAAGTGTGCAAATACATGAACCTAAGGGGGAAAGTCAGTCTATAAATAACTGTGCTCTCTCTGTGGGACCAGTGGGAAAACGACTCTCCTTGTGGTCAGTGATGTGGCTTAGGGACTCAGGTGACTGCTGCCAAATGGCCGGCCTAAGTTCGATTCCTGGAAGCCATGTGGTAGCAGAAGAAACGTGACTCCTGAAAATGGGTCTCTGATACCCACATGTGTGCTGTAGTTTATGTATATACACACTCACACATGCACACAAAAAGAAAAGAAAAGAGAAAATTGATTCTTCTTGTATTATTACTTCCCCCTCTCCTTATTATTTTGTTGACTCTTCATTGATTTTATCATAATTAAAATGAACTGTTCTTGTTAACTGAAGTGTGACAACTCAGGACATGGTTTTTGTGCTTTAAAACTCCTCCTGAGAAAATCTCAGGGGCTATCCTGGGATCCTAAGCACCCAGCGTGGTCATGGCTGGCTAAGAAGGACTTCTTATTGCCTTAAACCTGTGTCCCAATAGTCTTCTCTGGCGAATTCCCTCCACCAGGAAATCGTTGTCAGTGAACGAATGTGAGAGCCAGAGGAAGAGGTGGAGTGCTGTGGAGCACTATCTTCCCTTGCGCTCAGGAACTCGCAGGAACTGTGATGACCTGCACAAGACTGCGCTCATCCGCACCGCGTCATAGATGAGGGAGGGCTCCTGGGGCCTCACCCCTCCCTGCGGACGCTGGAGGAGAGGACGCTTGCTGAGAGGAGGAAAAGGGAGGTATTTTCTTCTGTGGTTGTGGTTAGCCTCAAGTTCCCTCACCCGTTCATAGGATAAACGGCTTCTGAATTCAAGGAAGGCTGCCAGGGTGCGCTATCATTTTTCCGGCCGTTCACCAGTCCTGAGGGTGTGTCTGAATAACTGCTGAGTACAGATCGGTCTACAGGACCTTCCAAAATGCCAAAATACTGCTCTGTGTATGTTTTCAGAAGGTTGGATCCAGTCAGAGCAGATATGTCCTCATTCGCCCAGGCGTACTGGTAGGTGCGCTGTAAATGACCTCTGTAGGCTTCAACTTTGTGGGCAGGAGACTGAGTGGTTGAGGTGATGTCAAAGTGCTGTTCTGGCCACTGGGCATGCTCTGGCGTCCACTGCATCTTTAAGCCTAAGAATTTGGGGGGGGGGGAAGATACGCCAGCAACCCTATTTAATTTCTGTGAATCTTTAAAAAGTAAAGTGAAGGGTCAGCAAGATGACTCCGTGGGCGAAGACGCTTGCCATAAAAGCCAGGTGACGAGTTCAATCCCTGGAATGAACACAAAGGTAGATGGAAAGAACTGACTCCATGCGCATGCTGTGACATGTGTGCCACTCCTCAATACACACATGTGCACACACACACTAATACATAATCATAAAAACATGAAAGCAGAAGAGGAACTATTTAGAAAGAGGAGGAGGATCATTGAGTGGGAGGGGGAGAAAAGAAAGTAACAAAGCGGATATTATCAAAATATATTATATCCACATATATATCCTTATATGTATTAAAAGGTGCAAGTGAACCTATTACTACATGTAATTAATATATGATAATGAAAGAGTGACATTAAGTTATATATAAATTTTTATTTCCCTTCTTTCTCCTGTACTACCAATGTGTTAGGCTTCACAACGCCAAATATTTGAACAGGCTGCTATTTCTATTTGCTTTCACAACGCTTTCCTAACTTGGGTAACTCAATATGATGCAATTAGAACAAGACCTTTTTGGTCATTTGCTGGGCTCAAATCATGTCATAAACGCCACAGGATTCAGAATGGCAAAAGCCATACCAATCCAAAGATCTGGAGCTATGGGTAAACCTGAGTAATGTTAGGTACAGGATGATGGGTGGGACACTAGGGGCGTTTTTGTTACTTGTAAAGCCCAGGGCATATCTTCATTTTTACCTGACATGGAAGGGCAGCTGTAATGATTTGATGGCTAGTCATTTCAGTATTAAGCAAGATGTGAAATCTTCCCAAACCCCTCTTATAACATCCACATTGGGATTGCTGTCGTTCTGCTCTGGGCGCCAGTCCTAGGACTTGAAAGATCATGATGACACTTTCCATCTATCTCCTCAATAAATAAGCCCTTACACTCAGCTTGTTTAACTCCTTCCATAGAGTAAAAAAACAACAAGCCAAGGATGCCAGCCCCATGAAAGAAATGAAGCAAAAACAAGCAAATATGAAAACAACTCTAGTGACTAACTGATGTGAATTTTGTGTCTTCAACAGACGCTGCTGCCTGCCTGAGCCCTGGAAATTTCACAGAGAGCTGTGGGTAGAGAAGACACATAACTCCGTCTGGACCTCCCTTTTGGCGTGGAGACACATGTTTAAAAATGATTCTTTGTGCTGGATGTAGTGTTGCACACCTTTAATGCCAGTGCTCAGGAGGCAGAGGCAGGTGGACCTCTAAGTTTGAGGCCAGCCTGGTTTAGAGAATGAGTTCCAGGACATCCAGGGCTACACAGAGTATTAGAAGAAGAAGAAGAAGAAGAAGAAGAAGAAGAAGAAGAAGAAGAAGAAGAAGAAGAAGAAGAAGAAGAAGTCTTTTGTTGATCTTGGTAGTAGAGTCTGAAGAATAAGGGTGTGGACAGTGGTCCAATGTTGAGAATAAATGAAAGTGGTCCCTGAAGTACCTGGGCAGGTTGCTGGACTCTCCTTTTTAGAACTACGTAAACCAGAACACTATCTTGGAGTTCTATTTTAATAATTAAAGAGATACATACTTGTGGATTTTTGTTTCTATGAAGACAATCCTCTTCACTCCTTTATTGTACATCTTCCTTGGACATAATGAAAGCGTCTTAATCACATCTTTTGTCACTGCAGACATCTTTTCTCTTGGGTCTGAAGTGAGGCAGTTCGTTCCACAGTAAATATCTTTAAACCAAACATGAAAGAATAAACCTGGGTGCACAAATGAAAAGCATCATTGGCATATAGCTTTCTTAATTGGCAAAAAAAAAAGAAAGAGAGAGAGAGAGAGAGGAAGAAAGAAAGAAAGAAAGAAAGAAAGAAAGAAAGAAAAAAAGAAAGAAAGAAAGAGAAAGAAACCTTCTTCATGGCCCTTAATTTGCGATAGCAAACAATTTAGCAGCACCCAGCATCTTTGTAAAGATGTGTTGCTGTGCCCCGCCATCTAGTTCCAAAGTGGTGTCCTCATCCCAGAGGGAAAAGCCAACTCCTCTGAGTGTCTATTTCTCACGCCCCTTCAACCCTAACCACTTTCTGTGCCCCTGGGATCTTGCTTGGTTACACCCATGCTACAGAAGTCATGGAGATGAGTAGGGGTGGGCTGCCTTGGTAGAAAGTTCTACCAAGATGTAGGTTTAGGCTGAGAACATGGTTATGATGTGGATCTCTCTCAAGGGGAGATTATCCTGTTAACATGAAAATATGAGAACTGTGAGACTCCAATTCTTGAGAAGCCAAAACATAATACAGGTTATTTAACACTGTCTTTCTCCCAGAAGGCCTCTCTCTGCTCAGATGCCACTCTCTGTGCTTACATCTATATTAAAACCTTTCTATTAAAAACTTGATTCAGGTAAACACAGCAAAGAAAATATAGGATTTGGGCTAAGAAATTGAGGAATCACACATTTAAACTGTCCCCGATTAGGTGCATCTTGGCTGATGTGGTCAGAGTTTGCATTTCATAATGATATCTGCAGGACACAGAGCCTCTTCTCTACGAGGCTGGATATTTAGAGCCAGGTCAAAGTGAAGGGTGTTGAGATAACCTTGGTGAAGAGGGACTGCCTCTGACATGATCTGATTGGCCTGCTCTTTGATCACCTCCCTCTGGGGGGGAGCAGCCTTACCAGGCCATAGTAGAGGACAATGCAGCCACTTTTGATGTGAACTGACAGACTAAGATCAGAAAGGAGAGGAGAACCTCCCCTATTAGTGGACTTGGGGAGTGGCATGCAAGCAGAGGGAGGAGGGAGGGTGGGACTGGGAGGGGAGGAGGGAGGGGCTTATGGGGGGATGCAGAATGAATAAAGTGTAATTGATGAAAAATTAAAAAAAAAAAAGAATAAGAAGCAGGTACAAAGCCAGGCATGGTGGGACATGCCTGTAACTCTAAGGCTTTAGGAGCCTGAGGCACAAGGATCTTGAATTTGGGGCTAGCCTGTGCTACAAAGAAAGACTGTAGAAAAAGAAAAGAAAAATGAATGGAAGGGAGGGAGGAAAAAAGATAGGGAGGGAGAGGGTACAAGAAACTCTGGACACCAACGTGCTCTTGGGCTCTCAGCTGCTACCACAGAGAGAATCAGTGCTGGAGCCCATCAGCAGAGTCAAAAGTGGGGAGTGAGGATTAAAATAACTAAAACAAATCACACTATACTCCGGATCAGCTTGAGAGGGCTGCCAGTATGACTGAAGCAGGGTGGGTTTATTTCAGGGTTTATTTTTTTATAGGTAAAGCAAAAACAAGTCACATCAGTACAAAAAGAAAAGGTTCGTGGAAATGCCTAACTTCTTTTCAAAAACTACATCCCTCTAGAGGATATGGTCCAAGGTCACGCAAGCTTTAAGAAACTTGGCAAAACTTCCTCTTTTCTCTGTCTGCAGGAGACGGCCAAGGTGAAAGAGTAACAAGCAGCTCTCCATACTTCAGATGCACAGAAGCGCTGCCCTTGAAAGAGGATGATAATATTATCACACTTGGTGAAATATGATTACTATTCATGCTTTCCATCTTGATAAAGATGGAAAAGGTTTGCCCATGGTGCTCTCTCACCTTTTAGTCACAGTCTCAAATTGAGCCAATGGAGTGACAAAGTAGCTTGTAAAGTGGACAGTGGAGCTACCAAGAAGTTTTGACAGCTAAGAGCACTTGCTGTCCTTGTATGTATGTGCAAGCAAAACATTCACGTACGTAAAATAAACGAATGTGAAAAAGCAAACCTAACATCTTTTAAATAAAAAAATGTGGAGAGATTGTGGACGTTTGGTGGGATAAACTATAAACCACTACTCTCAACCATGTACCTTTATCCTGGTGATAAATCAGGAAAACACTTGAACTGTGCGGCTTATGAAAGAAATGAAACTTGAAAATCGAAGAGGTATGCGTACTGAGCTCTACCTTTGAGAAACATGGTTATTATTTTTCTTGCATCTGTCTCTCTCACACATCTATTTGTGTTTGTGTGTGTGTGTGTGATTGCATGTGTGTGGAGGTCACAGGATGATTTGCAGGATTTGGATCTCTCCTTCTACCATGTGGGTCCCTAGTATCAAACTTGGAACACCAGGCTTGGTGGCCAGACATTTACCAGCTGAGCCATCTCATCTCCCAGTATGTTGTTTCTGTTGCTTTGTTTTCTTGTTCTGGGGCTCACCACATGCTTTGTTTTCTTGTTCTGGGGCTTTGAACCAATAGTAATCCTCCTGTCTTAGCCTCCCCAATGCACGGATTGCAGCTGTGAGACACCATTTTTTGTTTTAAGCCATCTTTTGAGATATAACTTTAGAAGACACCAAAATTATGTATGTGGCTATTGCAAAGACTTATTAAGCTAGTTGCTTTTATTGTTTGCTTGTTTTGTTTTTTTGTTGTTTTGTTTTCAGAAGCTCCTGCCCACACTCGGGTATGCCCCTTTCCTCTTTTTACTGTCGACCTTCATGCTTAAGCTACTTTAAAATCTCTTCTTAATTAACTGCAATTCAGCTTCATCCTGGCATTCCTGAAATTCTTTTTTTTTTTATAGCAGAGTGAAGAATCCCAGCTTCAACCATTGGAGAGATGGCTCAGCACTTGCTGCTCTTTTGGATTCAGGTTGGTTTCCCATCATCTGTGTGGTGGTTTACAATTGTTTGCAACTTTAGTTCCTCAGGATCCAGGCATTAGTTTTGGACAAGGAGCTCATACATACACACACACACACACACACACACACACACACACACACACAGGCAAAACATTCACGTACATAAGTCACAAAAAAAAGAACTGAAGCTCCATACATATAAACACATAAATAAATGTAATTTAAAATATTGTAAAACACCAGAAGTTTGCTAAAAGAACTTTCTCTTTTTTTTGTAAATTAGATTACAAATAGTCTTTCTGTCAGACACTGAGATATTCTAAAGAGCCTCATGTTATCTCTTCAGGTTGTGATAACTCAGTGGTTGAGAGCACTTACTGCTCTTGTAGAGGATTTGGGTTCATTTCTCATCACCTACATGGTAGCTCACAACAATCTGTAATTTCCAGGGGATCTGGCATCTCTTCAGACCTCTGTGGGCTCCTGAACTCAGGGGTATACACTCATGTGTATACTCGGACACATTCATACACTCAAAATAATTAAAAATTTTTAAACTAAAAATTAAAAAAAATATGTATTTCATTCCGATCATGTCTTTTCCTCCCTCCTCCCCTCCCAGGTTCTCTCCCTCTCCACCACTTCAAATATTTCTCTCTTAAGAAAAAAAAAACAAAAACAAACAGGCAATTAAAACAAATAAACATGAACAAAACAAAATGAACAAAAGGTAAGGTGCCTGAGAAACGCATACACATGCAAAGATACAAACACACACACAAACAAAACCCATAAAAACACAAAATTAGAAATCATAATTTATAAGCAACAGACCAAAAGAAAAAACAAAACAAAACAAAACAAAAAAAAACAAAGTAATATGAGACACAAAACAAAACAAAACAAAAAAATCTTTGAGTTCATTTTATGTTGACCGTCTACTCCTGGGCATGGAGCCTGCCCTTAACTATGGTTTGTATACCCATCGAGAGAGACTCCCTTGAAGAAGCCATTCCTGTGGGTGGTTATCAGTTGGCAATACCTTCTTGGTTAGGGATGGGAGCTGCTGTCCACTTTCCCTTTCAGGGTTGGGACCCTACCTCTGCAGGTCCTATGTAGGTTTCCACAGTCTGTCTGCTGTGTCTGAAAGACAGTTTCCTTGATCTCATCTATCCCTTCTGGATCTTACACTCTTTCTACCTCTTCTTCCACACAGTTTCCAGAGCCCCAAGGAAAGAGGTTTGATGAAGACGTATCACTTAGGACCGAGTGGATTAAGGTAGCTCACTCTCTGCACATTGGGTTTTTAAATGCATGCCCTTTTCTTTGGCTGTCAGACTATTCAAACAATAGGCCCACTAGCTGGGAGAAGAAAATGTTGGAGGGCAGCCAGGGTAACTTGCTTCTAGGAGATTTATAACTTCTCAGAAGATCATGCAAGAAAGATTTGAAGCTGTGACAATGATGAGTGAGACCACACCTTGGCCTCACTGTTTAGTTCTCTCTCTCTCTCTCTCTCTCTTGCTCTTTCTACCCTCCCCCTCTCTGGTTTTTTGAGAGAGGGTTTCTCTGTGTAGCCTTAGCTGTCCTGGAACTCACTCTGTAGACCAGGCTTCTCTTACCTTCTATTTAAACTTTACTCTCAGGTTAGGATCCTGAAGAAGGACTTGTGGGGAGTGCTTGGGTCTCTGTTTCCCTTCCGATATAGCCATGTGGAATAATTCTCCCTTTTCTGCTTTTTAGTATTAATTTGGTTCTTTTAATTAAGGTTTATCCAAGACAGGTGGCTAAACCTGGCTCATTGGGGACCAGTCCTGTAAAAAGATTGTGGTGTGGTCCCTGAGCTGTTTTAGATAAGATTATAGATGAGAAGTCAAAACCAAGGTCACAAGGGATGCATTAAAAAATCAGACATTTTTACTATAAGCAAAATTTACAGACTTATTTATGAGAATCCAAGAAAATTGTTGATTTAGATGTGGAGAAGGACTAAAAGGACATACATGCTCAGGCCACAGCATGGTCCATTGCTATTTTCTCTTTCCTGTTTAAAAACATCACTACATAAAGAGAGCATTGTCTCTTCACAGCAAATTTTGTTAATTGTGCCAGAATTCCAGATTCTCGGTTGGAAAATATTTAGCAAAGCTCTGGAGTGGGGGTCTCCTTTCTCATGTCCCCTTAAATTTCCCTTGCTATCCTGTCTCATCTCCACATGGGATGTCCTGGCTGCTGCTGGCCTGTGATGTAAGTTAGTATTTGCTGGTCAGAGCTTTACACCAGCAGGTCCCAGGGAGTCAACTCCAAAGGTCACTTTGTGGCCAGCTTGTGAAAACAGCAAATAAAACATGGGTGGCCCATGGTCTGTACATAAAGGACCTCTGAAAGAGCACACAGGCCTCCTCTGCGTGTTTCAGGGTTCCGGCACATTGGATTTAGAGATTCTGCTTTGTCTTAATTTTAGTTTTTTCCTGTTATTATTATTATTTTGCAATTTATTCACATTGTATCCCAGTTGTGGTCCCCTCCCTCATCTCTTCCCGGTCCCACCTCCCTCCTTCCTCCTCTGCTATCCTTCTCCCCTAGTCCACTGATAGGGGAAGTTCTTCCCTACTGTCTGACTGTCTGACCCTAGCAAAAAAGGTGGTTAGAAATGTGGTTTTTCTCTGGCATGGTGGTACATGCCTTTAGTTCCAGCCCTTAGGAGGCAGAGGCAGGCAGATCTCTGTGAGTTCAAGGACAGCCTGGTGTACAAAAGAAGTCCCAGAAGAGCCAGGGCTACACAGAGAAAGCCCGTCTTGAGAAAAACAGAACAAAATAAAACAAACGAACAAAAAAGAAATGCTGTTTTCTGAAGTATCCTGTTCTTAAACTAAGGGGTGTGGAGAAGCAATGGGAAGTTGATCAGGGAAAGTATAGAGGAAGAGGAGCATTTAGGAAGATCTGTTATGCAGACTTAAGTTGCTGCCTTCCCTATTGACAAGCCTGAAGAGGGACCCTGAGATGTCACTTACAAATGCTAATCTCGTTTATGAAAGTATAAATCTTGACAAAAGGAAAACTTCAGCTTTGTTGTTATCAGTGCTCAGGGGTTGGTAGGTTGTTTCCAGATTCTTGTCCTCTTAACCCAAAGTATTGAAAATAAAGGCTCTCACAGATTGGCAGCTAACAACCCTCTACAATTCCATTTCCAAAGGATCCAATGCCTTCTTCTGGCCTTGTGGGCACTGCATGAGTGTGGTACACAGACATACATACAGGCAAATACCCATACACATAAGCTAAAAATACATAAAATTTATTTAAAAGTTATATTAAACAGTTGGCAACAATTAGTGCCGGAAAAAAAGGTTGCATAGAGGAATTTGAATCCAGCAACATGACTGCTTTGGCAAGGGATCACATTCAAAGACCTTCTGGGAGTATGTGATCTGGCTGGAATTCAGACACAATCTGGATTATAGCAAGATCTGACTGGTATACAAACACGCCCTGAGTATGCACCTTTAATTCCAAACAATGAAGGTAAGGTTACTTCATAGAATGAAGCAGTCCTCTTTGAAAGTGACATCTAATCAAGGTGCAGACAAAGTGATGATTCAGAGGAAGATTTGGCAGAATGAGTCAGAGATAGAACATACCCAATAGGACAGGAAAGAGGCTACTTAGGAGCAGCACAGGAAGAGAGAGGAGGAGTTTTTACTTAGAGATTTTTTTTTTTTAACTAGGACAGTTCTACAAAGACAAATTGCAGAGAGAACAGGCCAGACACAGGTGAAGACAGAACAACCTAGAGAATGAGAAGGAGCCAGAATTAATTTGAGGCCAGGCAGAGTAGTTCAGTGAGAAGCCAGATTGAATCAATCATCTTGGAGAGGAGTTTGGGCCAGAACAGCTGAGTTGAGCCAGTCAGCGAGAGTTCAGAAAGAGCTAGAAAGGCTTGGGAATGGCTCTCATTCCATCCCCTTATCTGAGGAAATAAATACTACATTTACAAGGTTGAGGTCATCTAAGTTGACCCTGCCCCTCCAATATCCCATGCTGAGCAAGGAAATGAAGCTGGAAAGAATGTCTCCTACTTAGAAACCAGGATATTGGATTAACCTCAGAGTCTGGGCTGGGCCAATGGCTACAGCTGGCCACAAAGAAAGAGAGGCTTGAGAGAGAACCAGGTCTGTCATTCTCAGAACTCTGGCTGGCTCAGTCTTGACATCAACATTCTCTTGGAATGTGATTGGCAAAGCCTCTGTGACCTCTACACCCAACCAGGAGACCACCAATCTTGATTTCTGAGCCTGATTTCCACCCAGGGTTTAGAATTCTGCTCCAGCGCAAGAGAATGGGCCCCTAGGGAGAGGCAGGAGGGAGAATTGGGTCTAGCCCTCTTATCCCTGAGAAGCTATAATGAAAATTAACTCAGTTCCTGACTACTTTTGTAATGGCCTAACAGGGAAATCTCAGTTAGGGTTAGGATAGCCTGGAACTCAGCTTACCAGAAGAACTGGGGCAGGAGGAGATCCTGCCATTCTTCCAGCTCTATCTACAAGTACATGTTTCTTGGCTTTTGTCTCATCTTCTCCACAAACTGTAACACCACCACAGTGCTACAGGCAAATGGAAAGAAGCTGAGAATTCTTTTCTCCCCAGTTCTGACTAGAGCCACCCCCCTGCCCCCCGTCCCCAGAAGTTAGAAAACCCTCCCAACACCTCTCTCCTGATGAAGTAGCAAGAAGCAGGAAGTGGACCTCCGATTCTAGGAATAGTTTCCCAGCTAGGTAAGGTAGCACACACATTAATGCCAGCACCAGCTTAGACAGGAGGATTGCTTTGGGTTTGAGGCCAGCTAGGACTACAAAGCAAAAGCCCGACTCAACCACAGTAACCCATCCCCCGACAAGGCTGGGTGGGGGTGGTGGCGTACACCTGTAATAGCAGTATTTGGGAGGTAGAAGCTGGAGGCCAGCCTTGTCCTAAAAAACAAAACAAAACAAGAAAGCAAGCAAGCAAACAAACAAAAAACAGAAAGAAAAAAAATTACTTCTTTTCAGCCCTCTCCTCTGCAGAAAATTTGTACCTCAGTGCAGAGAGGCTTCATTCACTATCTGTAGGGCGCTGCTCCAGCAATGTTTCACCGGCAATGACGTCACGAGTCCCTTCCTATTAATCATTCACACTTCTCCATCTTCCCCAAGTCAATCAGCCCTTCGGGAGAGTAAACTGAGGGTCAGCAAAGCTCAGGATCACCAGAGCTGAACATTGGTCAGAGGCTGAACACAATCCTTCCAGACAGAGCAGAGCTTCTGCGTCTTCCAGGACTTCGGGCGCTTAAGATCGTGCCCAGGTAGATACTGAACTGTATGTAAAAGTGCAAAGAGACTGTTGGGGGGCCTACACAGTGCCACTGTCAATCAGAACACTTGCAGATTCTTCAAAAGCAGCTCTGTGGGTTTGGGGATTTTCATGGCCTTTTGCTCAATTTCGTCAGACACCTAATCCAGCTTGTACTTGCAAGAAAATACCAAGGAGATGGTCCCAACATCCCTCATTGTTCTCTTGGAACTGCCAGTTTTGACAACACTTTAGAGGGAAGAAATTGAAAGCAGAGGCCCCACTTGGCAGGCCTTTATACATAAACCCCACAGTACAGTACTTGGCATTTTCCTTCAGAGTAATGTTGGGGGTTGGTCTGGTGCTATGTATTCAAATGCTGATTTTATTACCTTGAGATCTGGTTACTTCCCTGTCATGGGTATTATCACAATGTGATGAGAAGAAATGTTCCCCAGTTATCCCTGATTGGCTGATTAAAAGGCCTATACTATATCTACACAATGGAATATTACTCAGCAATGAAAAACAAGAAAATCATGAAATTTGCAGGTAAATGGTGGGAACTGGAAAGGATCCTCCTGAGTGAGCTTCTCAGAAGCAGAAAGACACACACAGTATATACTCACTCATATAGACATATAATATAGGATAAAACTACTAAAATCTGCATGTCTAAAGAAACTAATCAAGAGGGAGGACTCTGACTAAAATGCTCAATCCCCATCCTGAAAGGCAAAGAGGATGGACATCAGAAGAAGAAGAAAACAGGAAACAAGTTAGGAACCTGCCACAGAGGGCCTCTGAAAGGCTTTGCCCTGCAGACTGTCACAGCAGATGCTGAGACTTATGGCCAACTGTTGGGCAGAGTGCATGGAATCTTATGAAAGAAGTGGGAAATAGTTAGATCTGGAGAGAACAAGAGCTCCACAAGGAGAGCAACAGAACC
Source organism: Meriones unguiculatus (assembly GCF_030254825.1). Classification (NCBI taxonomy): domain Eukaryota; kingdom Metazoa; phylum Chordata; class Mammalia; order Rodentia; family Muridae; genus Meriones; species Meriones unguiculatus. The sequence goes on from NC_083349.1 coordinate 46,521,805, forward strand.
AGAAAATTTGAACACAGGGGTCTTCCCAGAGACTCATACTCCAACCAAGTACCATGCATGGAGATAACCTAGAACCCCTGCACAGATGTAGCCCATGGCAGTTCAGTGTCCAAGTGAGTTCCATAGTAATGGGAAGGGGGACTGCCTCTGACATAAACTGATTGGCCTGCTCTTTAATCACCTCCCCCTAAGGGGGGAGCAGCCTTACCAGGCCACAGAAGATGACAATGCAGCCAGTGCTAATGAAACTTGATAGACTAAGATCAGAAGGATGGAGAGGGGGACCTCCCCTATCAGTGGATTGGGGAGGGGCATGTGTGAAGAAGGGGGAGGGAGGGTGGGATTGGGAGGGGAGGAGGGAGGGGTTTATGGGGGATACAAAGTGAATAAAGTATAACTAATAAAAGTTAAAAGAAAAAAAGAAGGCCTATACCTGGGCAGGGCAGAGGAGGTAGGTGGGGCTAAGGTTGGAGGGCTTTGGTGGCAGAAGGCTCCTGGAGAGAGAGGTACAGGAGGAGAAAGAAGGAAGAAATGCTTGGCCATGGGTTATCGTGGAGAGAAGCACATGGCTGGCATGGGTGGAGGAAGCGGCCCAGATGGAGAATAAGCAAGTATTTGTGGAATTATGGATGGGAGGTAGCCTGGGAGGCGGCTGGGAGGTGAAGGTAGTTTAGAGGGCTAACATCTGCCCTGCTCCAGGTCAGATAAGGCTATTCTAAAATTTATCAGGTGTACGCATCTTTTGTTGATTATAATAAATAGTGGATTAGATAATACTGCCTTAATAATTATAGGGCTAATAATAAACGTTATTAGGCCATACCTTAAGTTAGAAGCAACAGGGTAAGAAGTCTATGTGTGAGTAAATGGAAAGTATTCAGGGGTTACCAGTCAGCTAGCTTGGGTCTTTTTGTTCTGTGTAGCTAGGAACCATGGGTAGAGAAACCAGGAGAAGCCCTTCATTGCTGGCAACCTAGGTTCTCGAGTGCTCAAGGCCTGGGCTAAGACTAGCAGAGCCAGAAGCATATAGCTTCAAGCCTCGGGAGCTAGGGACCTCCATCCCTCGAGTTCTGGTGTTACAGATGTGTGCCAACTCACTCAGCTTTCAGCCCGCTCAGGAGCAAAACAGCTTGTTGGTAGAGACGGTGTGGCTAGGCATCTGTATCCATCACAGCCATCCTTAGAAGGACTGCAACAATCATGGCAGACTTCCACATGGAAAAGAGAAACTATTCTTTTGCCAATCACAGGCCTTTTGCTGGCTCTTCAGACCAAGCACTTTCCTTGTAGTCTGACGAAAGTGACTAGAAGGTCACCTAGAGTTCACCTGGCCTAGTGATGGCAAAAAAATGTGAAGCAAGCTGTTTGAGACAGTCATAGAATCTGTTGGAACTGATGTTCTTTTACAGTAGGCTGTTGTTAGTGTGTAGCTTCCTCGAGGTGTCCATGGAGTGTTCAAAGTAGCCAGTCCAGGTACGAGGACAATCTTGCTGGCTGCTTGGCTAACAGTCTTTTACTCAAGTGCATAGAAAGCCAGGCATGGTATAGTTTGTAGCCATCTCTTGTCTCTGAGGAGTTTGTTGTTGTTGTTGTTATTTGTTTGCTTGTGAGATAGTCTTTCTAACATAGCCCAGGCTAACTTTGAGCTGCCAATTCCTGCATCAACTGGAGAGCATTGGAGTTACAGGTATGCACTTTCACATCTGGCTTAGGGGATATTTAAAAAAAAAAAAAAATTCCCCTGCTTTAAAAAATGGCTATCGGCCATGCAAGCTTCCAAAGAAAGGAAGAAACCAAAAGTCCTGCCCAGCTGCCATGCTTCTGAGCCTCAACAATCACCAACATGGCACAACAACCCTAAGGGTACAGTAGCAGCAAGTGTACCTTGATGGTAACCAACAGCTCCGTAACTGGACCTCAGACCTGCTGAAAAAGAGGGAACTCATGTTTGGTACTGGAAACAAAGCAAAATATTCAGGGCTAATGAAGTCATGGATCTTGGAAGAGAACCTATATCAATCACTTAACTAATTTCTAACTATATACCAAATATTCTTGTACCCACAGGTAAGTGTGATTCTCACCCCTCATCAAGAAACTTCTCTGTGCAACAGATGGAGACCATTTCAAAGAACCACAACCAATTAAAACGCAGCTGTGAAGCCCAGTCCTTAATGATACAGCTACAATACAATTCCTGAATCCAAGGCACAGGGATCATTGTGGAAGAGGGGGCAGGAAGATTGCAAAAGCCAGAGAAATAGGGAGTTTGCTGCAAGATTGTGTCTTCTAGAAATGCCAGAGATGCGACACTCATAAAGTCTCACCAACACGGCTGCCTAAACATGACCCGAACAAGGATGGCACCAACAGATATGATAATGTGTAAGGGGAAGCGCTCAAGAGGCCTCAACCATAGGAAACAAACTAAGAAATACTGAGAGTGGAAGAGTTGGTTACCCAACACTAACTGCTTAGGCCATATCATACAGATAAGTAACATTATATGGACTGAGCAGGATATATTTATATATTTAGAAATGCATACTATGTGTTTATGTAAGTATGTATGTGTGACACAACAAATTAAAAAGGGGTGTGGATTTGAAAGCTAGCGGTGTCGAGGGTTATATAGGAGGGGTTAGAGGGAAGAAAGGGAGGGGGGAAATTATATATAATCATATTATAATCGCAAAATACATAAAAAATTAAAAATGGCTGTTAGCCTGGCATGGTGATCTATAACTGTAACTCAGCATTTGGGAGGCTGTGGCACTAAGACAAGAAATCATGAGTTCAAGGCCAGCCTGGGCAACAAGCTGTCTACAAAAGGCACTGGGCTCTATCTACACACATTCCTACCAGACTTACTACTTGCTCTGCAGCCCCACACTCTCTGGACTCAGTGTGCTTTATGCCTGGATACTTTTCACCTGGCCTGTCACAGCTCTACCGTCCTGTAATGCACACATAATCTTGGCTTTCTGGAAAATGAATCTGGATTATCTTGAGGGAGAAAAGATGAGGTCTCACTACGTTTCCCATGTTGGTGTTGAACTCATGGTCTTCCTGCTTTTACCTTCAGAATAGTTGGAGTAAGTGCAGGAACTTGTCACCTCACAGTGCCCAGCTATATTACCCTTCCTCTTCCTCTTCTTCCTCTCCCTCCACTTCCTCTTCTTCTCCTCCTCCCTCTTCCATCTCCTCCTCCTTCCCCCCCCTCTCTCTTTTTGAGACAAGGTCTTGCTATGTAGCTCTGGCTGTCCTGGCACTCACAGAGATTCACTCACACATACGTGGGTAGGCGTGCATGTGGCGGTGTGAGGGCAGCTTTCAGGAGTTGGTTCTCTCCTTCCATCACGTGGGTTCCAGGGATCAGACTCAGGACCTCAGGCTCAGGCATAAGCCTTTCCCTCACAACCCCTTGCTGGAACTGGCTTTACAGCAAGGGCTTTAGAGGCTGTGGGAGCTTAGACACACTCTGGCAGGAGCTGGTCTTTGTTTTTGAGCCAGGGTGGCTCACACTTAATACCTTGATCACTGTGCACTTAAGAAATAGTTCTTGAGGGGCTGGAGGGTGGCTCAGCAGTTTGGAGCACTTGTCGCGCTTGATGAGGACCTGGGTTTGATTTCCCGCACCCACATGGTTGCTGACAACCATTTATAACTCTAGTTCAAGGGATCCAACATCCTCTGCTGGCCGTTGCTCGTACCAGGTATGTGGGTAGTTTCCATAAACACATTCAGGCAAAACATTCACACATATACAACAAATATAAATACGTCTAAAAGAAAAGTAAAAAACAAATAGATGTTGCAAGCATGAATGATGATAACAGAAAAGAGATTAAAAATCTATGACCCTTTCATTACAGTGAAGTAAAAATCACCTCTTGTTTATTTTTCCTTAGTAGAAGATATTCCTATGTGTGTGTATATACGTAAGTATGTATTTATATAAGGATACTTCTAGACATATCCATATGAGTCCTATTGGGTTCCCCAAAGCCCTCATCTGCTCTTTGTAAAAGAAGTACTTAAAACTGAGTGCTGGGCATAAATAGATGTCAAGAAGTTCCCTCATCTCTCGCGTAATTTAGTGGTTGCTTTTACAAATTTTACAAATTTCCCTTAATTGAGCTTCCAACTGAAGCAATCCAGATAACCAGAGGGCCTTTGAGTTAGTGGGGCCTTCTGGGGTGACCTGTGACGGGTAGTTTGGGCAGATTCAGAACATCCTGCCTAAATGCTGCCATCTAGTGTTCACTTTCAGAGATCGTACATACTAGGAAGGACCAGTGAAATCCAGTTTTATTTTTGGATACCAGATTTAAGATTTAACGACATCGAAGTAAGGTAAGAACCTGGGCTTCCAGCATGAAATCCTCTTGGGCTGCAGAGCAGAGAGAGAGTGCTTGCCTGGCATGCGGGAGGCCCTGGGTTCGGTGTTCTGTACTGACCCCTCCCCAACTAAAAAACAAAACAAAACAAGGACTGGGAATATTGCTCACTGGTACAGCAGTTGATAGATAGGAGCAAGGGACCTGGGTTCATCCCAGCACTGACATCCAAAACCAAATCCAACAGGTCTTGGTTGCAGTGTTGTCTGTAGTCGTGAGACACTGTCCTTGATTTCTCCCTCTGAAGGCATGTCCCATTTTGTCAGTCACCCACTGTGCTGTGGATACGAGGCACCTATTTCTCCATGCGCTCCATGTGAGCACAGGGCGGGTGTTGCTCATTTCCACGCTGAGGTTTTGATGCTCACACTAATCATCCACAGCAGAGTGAGCACCCGGGAAGTGTTGGCACAGTTGTGCTGGCCTGGGGAGGCCCTGGGGTGTGTCTGTCATTGTCATCCACCCTGGCTAAGCCGAGAGCAGCACTGAAGCTCCAGGAATGGAGTCATAGATTTCAACCTCCAACCTCATGTCCTTAGAAGGTGCCTTCCACACCTTACATCTAAGACCACGTTAGACAAGGCCCAGGCTCGTCTTTAGTGCTCTGGGCTAGGGAAGTATTTGGGGATTCAAATGGAAACTCCCCTTCAGGACATTTTTTTTTTTTTTTTTTGCAACATCACTAGTGACAGCAGATTTCAAGGCATCCGTGGCCACATTTAGTAAAAACATGTGGTGCCTAATGCGTGTTGTAGGCACGTTGGGAGGCTTTTTTCTAGCTTGAAATAGCCTGGTGAGTTTCCTTCTCTTTGTGTTTACGAGGTTGCCTCCTTCTGAAATCAGCATGAATCTAGCCAGTGCCTGCACGGCAGGCATGAAGGTCCAATTGGTGGAGGGGGAAAGATATGGGACACTGAAGCTGCTGCCTCAAGGCCCTGGTTCTCCCTCTCCCCTTCACAGACTGGAGAGATCTGGGCTGGGAAGAAACAGGATGTGCTCAAGGGGCCTGATCGACTGGAAGCATTACCTTACTGTTTCTCTTCTGAGTGTGATTCCAGGGAAGAGGTAGAAAATCTGAAAACAACATCTAAAAGAGAAAAATAAAGAGCAATGGCCATATTTTGGACCACATCTTCTGTGGCCCTCCCTTTACCTACAGAGAGAAAGTCACTTACGCTGACCTTTCCACCCCAACTTTTGCCTGTGTGAGATACTGAGTGAATTATTCATTGTGGGAGTAAAAGGACTCCCCAAGGCCTGCCTCCAATCTTCTCCATCTATCCTCATCTTCTCCCATCAAGAGCCATCCTGGCAAGTAACAGTTACTCTGAGCCTATTTTCTGGGAATTAAATCACACACGTAGAGGTTTGCAGATGCTGTTTGTCCTAGCCATGCGGTGCTGCAAGCAGCATTCTATCCCATTTACTCCAACATCAACCCCCTTATTCTCAGCCTCCAGGAGCAGGTTGCCTAGCAACTGTATCTGCTTTGTACCCGTGGACTGGAGGCTGCATCTTAAGTGGAAGGGAAGTCAGTGGAATAGTGATGTGATTCTGTCAGGGCCATTCAGCATTGATGTCCGGATTCTACACAACAGCCTTCAAAGGGAAGCTAAGAACACACAGCCCTGTTGATTCCCCCCACCCCCATTCTCTTCTCTTCCATTGCTAAGGGGTTTTGGTGACAGATATTCTGGGTCAGTGGTTGTAATTTCTGTGTCTCTCCAATACAGACTATATAGACTATGACTTTATTTTTTTCCTACATCCCTGTTCTGTACTGATAGCAAATAAAAAAACTAGAAATGATCCTATCATATACAATTGCCTTCTAACTAAAAAGGAGGAAGAAATGAAAAAAAAAAACAGTAAAAAAAAAATGAGGAAAGTTGGTATAGTGGCACCGGAACTGGAGTTATAAATGTGAGCGTCCATGTGGGTGATGGAAATTGACCTTGGTCCTCTGGAAGGACAAGTGCTTTTAACCACTGAGCCATCTCTCCAGCCCTGAAACAATTATTTTTTTTTTCCACAAAAGGTATGGAATATGGTTACAGCTCTACTGTCCATCAGGCTACTTATAACATTTGGATACAATAACCAATCTAGCATTGCCTGTGGTTAATTGGAGGGGGTCAATAAAAGGAAAAGAGACAGACCCTGGCTTCCCTCTATTAAGACCAGATAGGAAAGTAGAGACCTTTGCATTTATTTATAAATCTCTCCACACCTAGTGGGTGCCTTGACTGACTTGATGAAATGCTGAATTAAAGGGAACAGTGTTGTCCTTGTTGCTAGGGAACCTGTCTCCATCAGGACCACAGGAGAATCATCTTGTTGACTTGTATGTTGTAATGTTAGACTCTGCAGTTGGCAAGGTGGGTAACTTAGCCAGAAGTCAGCATTTCAGATGTCTGCAAGTCAACTCGCTGATAGCAAACCAGCACAGGTGCTCTCTGACAAGATGCCTTGGAAGGCTGGGTCTGAAGGAAAGACTGATTTTTTTTTTTTTCTTGAGACAGGGTCTTATTATATAGCCCAGATTGGCCTAAACATATAGAGACAGGCTGGGCTTGAAATCATGTAGATCTACCTGCCTCTGCCTCCCAAGCACCAGGGCTAAAGGAAAGTGCCACAATGCCGGATTCGCTTTCATTTTTAATCTCAAAAAGAATCTGAGAATCGACGGGGCAAGAGACAAAGAACACATTGTACATACAGTCAGAGATTCACTCAAATGAACCACTCTAGAAAGAAAACACTTGCTTCCTTGAAAAAGAACTTAACCTGAAAGTGAAGACAACCTGAGCAATTGAGCTGTCACTTCTAGGTCCCTGCTTGCTCAGAGCAGGGGCTGATTGCATATAGGTACTCAGCAAACCACAGCACCTTAGTGCTGATGACAGAGAACCTTCGCCTCTCTGCCCTCCTGTAATAAGTGAATGCTGGTGCCATCAGCTCGGGGATGAAAACGCAGATAGACAGAGCGGGATGGCAGGAAAGGGTGTTGGATATAAACCACGTGGGCCCCATCCAGCTGTGCCCCAGAAGCCAGAACCGCTGAGGGGAAGATGTCACCCAACAGGCTCCCAGGGAGCCCCAGGCTTGGAGGAACACATGGACGTTCTCAATAATGAACAGCTGTGGCTGTGAGTCAAGTCAGAAACGCCCCACTCGGGGTGTGCCACATCCTGTCCATGGTGCTGAAAGCCAGAGACCTTGCAGGAATGCGTGTTAAAATCCATTGCACTACTCCAGAGCTGGAGGAGTTGAACCTTAGTCTCCCAAGAGCCTCCTTTTACAAAAGAGAAAACGATGGTCCAGAGAGGAGAAGGCATTCACTCAGCAAGTTTCTGAGTAGGAGGGAAAACAGCTCCAGGTGCTGGGTCAGCCATAGTTCAATTCCTAGAGGACTTTGTGAGAGACACCCACAGCCAGGTGGCATTTTATAGAGATGCAGAAGTCCGCCAAGAGACATCCTTAGAAGTTGCTCAGTGGATGTCTGTGGACCACAACTGATTGCAGTCTCATGCTGTGCTCAGTGTTAGAAGCTAGGAGCAAGTCCCCAGCAGTACCTTCACGTGGCAAGTCTTGTTTCTTTCGGGCAGGAGGGAGTTGGATCTTGAAGTGAAGAAGTGATGCTAAATTCTTCATTGAAAAGAAGCTAGCTGTATGTGGGAGGAAGGCAAGAGCAGGACAGCGTAGGAATTGAGGCACACAGGAGGTAGATCATTCATATTGAATTCCACTACCTTGGGCATCTCAAGAGACCCCACTGGGAGACAGTACAAAAGGCTCCTTGGAGACAGCATCCACACAATTACCATCCAGTCAATAAACACGTATTTTTTCCCTGGAAAATGTAATTGGCTAGTGTCTGGTCATGTGAGTTCCACAAGTCAGGTTCCAGGGTTGGAATCATGAGTGAGGGTTTCAGAAACAGTTGACAACTTTGTCGATTTAAAGTCAGGACTCCCACTAGAATAACAGAGGGCAGAGGACAGAGGGCAGAGGGAAGAAGCAGAGTCAGAGGTCAGAATAACTCCCAGGTACAGCATCACCCAATGCCACTTTCCCATTGCACCTGATGATTGCTGATGCCTTGCCTTGCTTGCATGTCTACATCATTTTGGGTTGGGTTTCCTACCATTGGATGCTGGAGCTCTGACTGGTCTTACCAGCTGGAGAAACTGAGACCCCTAGGCTGAAAAGATTGACTTTCCACAAGCTGCTGGGATACCATTCCTTGCTAGTGCTCAGACACAAAATAGATGGCCTCTGAGCCAAAACCGGAGACTTGATGGCTTCTGGCAGAATCTGGTTTGGGGTTGTTTCTGGCTGATGGTTCCTATCTCCCACAAAAATCCTCAGGGGACAAATCTGGTCAGATAAAAATCCATCTTCCATTTGTTAGAGGACAAAATAGGTCCGGGGAAGGGAGAATTGCTTCCAGCCTTCAGGGTGGTAAGATGTATGAATTGTTACATGCTAGTGATTAACTCCAGGTCACCGATAATGCCACTGGGCGCTGTCTCCAAGAGGTTCTCAAGACGCCCAAGGCAGTGGAATTCAGTGTGAGTGATGTATCTCCTGTGTGCCCTGATCCCTACACTGTCCCTGCTCTTGCCTTCCTCCCACAGTCACCCAGCTTCTTTGCAGTGAAGAAGGCATCAAGGAAAGAAATAAAACTACTTCCCCTTGGGGTGGTCTACACAAGAGTGCAGATTTGCATTCTTTGCTTCATTTTTACTCCCTGTCTTCCATCTTCTGTCCATCTATTGCATGAGTCTGAATCTGGGCCTGCCTGAAAGCTGTCTTGTGAATCTATTTGTTCCTGGGTCTCTGTCAGTCAGTCAGTCAGTCAGTCAGTCAGTCTATCTGTCTCTCTCTCTGTGATGTCTGTTGTATGAGCTGTGTGTTTGTCTCTGTTTTTTTTTTTTTGTATGGGTGTGTGTGTTGTGTGAGTGTCTGTGTGTATGTGAGCGATGTCTGTCTCTAAGAAAGGGCTTTTCTCTGTATTAATTGAACAGCCCAGAGACCATCACATGGGGAAGGAATGGGATACTTTACAGAAATCTTTAACAGAATTTTGCAAGGGATTAAGTCTCTGGCTCTAACTGATCCCTAGTGACCCTGATAACAGATATCACTGTTTATCAACTGATGTCCATAAATGGATGGCAGATTTTAGGAGGTTGCTTTTATGTGTTTGCTGCTTTCAGCAAATTGATACCCATGCATTGTTCTGGATCAAGAGCATGGAAGAGTACATAATTTAAGATTGTGGTTATACATTAGCTCGGGTTGTAAAAGTTGACTATACGGGAAATTCAAGACAAGGAAGGTTGGTTGCTGCATTGTTCTCTTAAGGCAGGTTGAACAAACAGGCTGTGTACACAGTAGGCTAGCAGTCTGAAGTCTTAGCTGACTTCAAGGTTGTATTAGTAACTTGGGCTGTGTGGTCCTGGGTTGTATAAGAAAGCATTCTTAGTAAGACATGGGGAGCAAGCCATTAAGCAATGGTCCTCCATGACCTCTGTTTTATGTTCATGCCTCTAGTTCCTGCCTTGGTTTCCCTGATGATGGACTGTAGCCTTTACGCCAAATCAACTATTTTCTTCCTAGGCTGCTTTTGGCCGTGGTGTTTATCTCAGCAACAGAAAGCAAACTAAGACACTGTCTGACTTCACAGACAGTGCCTACTCTCAGTGGAGGGCCTGAGACTTTTGCCCTTACCTCTGTTGGGATCCTCTCCCCGTGGAGTAGAGCCTTGCTCAAAACTTATGGACACTCCAGTTGGAAAGAGGGATGTCTGCTCTGCCCCAGCACAGGTGTGTGTATGCCCAGCTCAGCTGTTTCCACCTCTTTGCAGTGAACTCATGGCAGCCATGACGGGGAACTCACTAACAGCTCAGCACCGGCAGGTGTGTAAGACCTAAGGGTGACAGCTGGATTCAAGTGAGGCTGGAAAGTCAGTGGGGCCTGGACACAGCACCCGCACCTCAGAGATCCTAGGGCATTTGGTTGAAGCATCTGTTCATGGGAGGAGCCTGGCAGTCCCTGGGTGCATAGAAGGCTCCATTTGCAGGCTCTAGGCACACAGGGAAGAAAATCCCTACCCCACTAGAGCTCATTTCCAAGTGAGACCCAGATAGGCACCCCTAGGTAGGCACCATTGGCGAGCTGCTTCCCTAGGCAAAGAATGCTACTCAGGCTCGGAGCCCTGGTTTCCCAGGGACCAGCTGAGGTCAGACAACTCCTAATGAGCCTCAAAGGCTGACATGTTTAGGAATCCATTGGCGGCAAACAACAGTGTACTTTGCAGCGTGAGCCTGGCTCACATTGCAAAGGCATTTAAAGGGCAGAGTTAGTGAGGGGGCATTCAGATCCAGGCATAGGCAGCTGTCGGTTTTGGCAGCCCAACAATGTCATCAGCGGCCCAGTTGCCACCTACCTCCCATCACTAACTGAATGTTGGCGTCACTCCCCTATGATTGCAGGGTGGCTCATCCTCCCCAGCCATCACATCTATAGTGCTATTACTCACTCTAAGCTAAGGAGACCTTGTCTTCTCTGCTTCTTCTTCCTTCAGGATGGACCGCCCTGAGACCTGGGTCACACACTTCTGCCCCAAACCATCTCAAGCATAAAGGAAAGAGAAGGCCATGGGCAACTCGGACCAAGTGTGGTTCCTCCAAATTGAGTCCCACAGGAGGAAGGTGAGGGATGCACAGACTACTGTGTGAGCACCCAGCATGACCCATGCTAAAGGAACCATACATAAGGGAAAGGGCTCCAAATGTACAGGGGACATTGAACAAGAACACACACCAGGGTGGGAGAGGGTGAGTGGCCGGTCCAGAGGACCATCGAAAGCCCACGGCACAGTCCTCTAAACTCAGCCTACATCTCTACTTCATTCACTCCTCTAGGCTGCACTGGCCTTATTCTATATGTCTCTCTTGGAGTCTGTCCAGCATCTTCTTTAGCCGGAACATGCTTTCTCACATATTGTTTTACCTAATCTCTTTATCTACTTTGCTCAGCTTTCACCCTCTCAAAGAGATCTACCTCGAGGATTTTTCTCAACACTGCCACCAACACCCTGCTTAATACTACTACCAACTGCTCAACCCTGCTCAACTCTGCCACCAACACCTTGCACAATAGCGCTGCTACCAACAGCCTACTCAAACACACTATCAATACCCTGCTCAAACACCGCCACCAACACCCTGGTCAACACTGCCAACAACACCCTGCTCAACCCTCTACCATCATCTTGTTCATCACCTCTGCCAACACTTTGTTCAGCCCAGGTTCCAGTGCCCCAAATCCCAACTTCTTGTTTTCTGGTCCACTTTTCCTCTCGCTTCTTTCCTTCCCTTCTTCCTTCCTTCCTTTCTTTCTTTTTTTTTTTAACTTCATTTTTTACACTCCTGTCTCAAGTAATTACACACAATGTGTCCTTTTTCCTCCACTAAGGTATGGGTTCCATGAATGCAGGATCTTTGTTGGCTTACTTCATTGATACTTTCTGTGTCTAGATTGTATAATGCAGGCTCATGATATGTGCCTAATAACTTAATGGTTCTTCAGCATTTCCTGTTTGCTGAAACAAGGTTAAACGAGGACTTTAAACCCAAGGCTTTGAACTGATGATTTTACAACAAGGAGAAGTAAAATATCCTATTTTCAGATGAGGATATTCAACTTTCTTTTTCCTTAAGCCTTTCAGTAGAGTTTTCCCAAGTTAGGGTTCTGCTCAGATACTTGATCCAGTCTGTCCTTTGCTGCATGGATGGTTGTCAGACTACCTTAATGACTTCGGACAAGGTAAAAACCATGACAGGTTTTCAGGGCATGCCGTAAAACGGAGCACCTGTGAGGCAGCACTGGCAGGATTTGGGTCAGCCCTCAGAGTGCAGCACCTGGGACCTGCAGGAGAGGAGTGGGATGAAGCCAGGGGACCTCTTTCAGAAGATTCCTGGTGCCCTTTGACTTCCTGCGGCAAGGATGCTGGAGCTAATTTTGGTTCTTGCCCCAGGGTTGGCTGGGCGGGTGGGAATCATCATAAATGTCAAGATGAGATTTAAAGATCTTGTTGACATTGAGAGATTTCAACAGATGGAGTCCGGTTGCATGAACGTGTGGAGCAGAGGCTATACCTGACGCGAACAACAATCAAACCCGCAGCTCACCTAATATTCATCGTTATTTGTCACAATAATTTGCTTGAATAACCACAGGACTATTACAGAGCCTATGGAATTGCTGGCTTTGAAGAAAGCCCATTGTGGGTGGTAGTAGATACTCAGATACAAAAATAATGAGTGAAGAGCCATCTTTGGTAGGTGATTTGTTTATGTCCTGTAGGAGCCCACACATTCCCTCCCCCAGCAAACTAGAGAGTGCTATATACAATACTTGCCAGATTTCATAGGCAATCTATAACTGTGGTGAGTTAGAATTAGCATAAAAATGATTTTAAACTGCAGCATTTGAGACCCAACAAATACAGACGCATGCCTTCAGTCCTTCCCATTTATCTAAAAGCAGAAACATGTAAGGAGGAAGGGCTGCTGTAAATTCCCCTTCTTGGTGGCTTCTACTTTTAGGGAGAAAGACAAGCAAGAGAGCAAGCTTACATGAACCCCTCTGTAGGGATTTTATGATTTCTGAAAGGCCCATATTTGCATAAGAACATTATTTCAAACTTTTTAGACATGCCTTGTTTTCCTTAAGAAACTTACTTGTTTCTGTTGCTCTCCTTGTGGAGCTCCTGTTCCCTCCAGGTCTTTCTGTCTCCCACTTCTTTCATCAGAGTCCCTGCACTCTGCCCAAAGTTTTGCTATGAGGCTCAGCATCTGCTTTGATACACTGCTGGGTAGAATCTTTCAGAAGCCCTCTGTGGTAGGCTCCTGTCCTGTTCCCTGTTTTCTTCCCCTTCCGATGTCTATGCTATTTGCCTTTCTGAATGAGGATTAAGCATCTTACCCAAGGTCCTCCTTCTTGCTTAGCTTCTTTAGATGTACAGATTTTAGTATGTTTATCCTATATTATGTGTCTAATAAGTGAGTATATATCCCAGGGGTCTTTTCTGAGACTGATACTCCAACCAAGGACCAGGCATGGAGATAACCTAAAACTCCTGCACAGATGTAGCCCATGGCAGCTCAGTCTCCAAGTGGGTTCCCTAGTAAGGGGAACAAGGGCTGTTTCTGACATGAACTAACTGGCTAGCTTTTTGATCACCTCCCCCTGAAGGGGAGGGCAGCCTTAACAGGCCACAAAGGAAGACAATGCAGCCAGTCCTGATGAGACCTGATAGGCTAGGGTCATATGGAAGGGGAAGAGGACCTCTCCTATCAGTGGACTTGGGGAGGGACAGGGAAGGAGAAGAAGTAGGGAGGGTGGAATTGGGAGGAGATGAGGGAGGGGGCTACAGTTGGGATACAAAGTGAGTAAACTGTAATAAATAAAAAAATTAAAAAATGCTGGAAAAGAAGAAACTTATTTGTGGCCATGTGTGGTGACACATGCCAACCTTTAGTCTCAACACTTGGGAGGCAGAGGGAGGTAGGCCATCTCTGTAAGCTCCACGCCAGCTTGGTCTGCGAATTGAGTTCTAGGCCATTCAGAGCTTCAGAGTGAGACTCTGTGTCACAGAAACAAAAAGAAACTTACTTGTTCTTTCCACATACATATTGCCTTCCCATTCCTTCCTTTTCTCCTCTGTTAGGTGTATAAACCCTGTTTCCAATCTCTTCTTCGAATTACTCATCAGTGAACCTCTCATGTGTGCCTGCATTGCACACAAAATCCTTTTCTCTTACCAATCTCTCTTTAGAGGGTTTAGTTTTCAGGCTCCTAATTAATGATCACAAGCAAAGAGGGAACTTTTTCTCCCTTCACATAATAAAGCTTTAGTAGGCCAGGCATGGTGGTACATGCCTTTATTCCCAGCACTCGGAAGATAGAGGTAGGTCAATCTCTGTGAGTTCAAGTACAGTTAGGCTTGCATAGTGAGACCCTGTCTAAAATAAACATTTCTACTCACGCAACAGACATCATGTTTATAAGCCCATGATAAAACACCATGACCAAGGCAACTTATACAAGACAGTGATGTGGGGCTTACAGTTCCAGAGGTTAGAGTTCTTGACTGTCACGGCAGGGAGAATGGCGGCAGACAGGCAGGCATGGTGCTGGAGCAGTAGCTGAGAGCTCATACCTTGACCCACAAGCAGGAGGCAGAACTAACTCTGAATGACCTGCTTTTTAACATGCTAAGCAGTAGCTAGGAGTTTTCACCTTGATCCACAAGCACAGGGCACAGAGGAAGAGCTACCTGGGAACGACAGGAGCTCTTTAAGATGCCAAAGCCTGTCCTCGGTGATGCACCTTTTCCAAGTCCACCCCTCCTCATCCTCCCCAAACAGATCCACCAACTGGAGACCAAGAATTCAAACATCGGCATCTCTGCGGGACATCCTGGTTCAAACCACCACAACATTCCTACACTTCTTCCGCATTGACTGAAAAAAAATTCTAATGGATTCTTGTCATACAGTGAGTAATTGTAGTATTTGTGAAACAAGAATATGCTGATGCTACTTCACACACTAACTTCCTGTTCTTTGAATGGAACAGACTCACACATTCTCAGGCTTCTGTTGAAAGGTTGCTTTGTGCTTCTTTTTAGTAAGGAGCGTGTGGTTACAGCAGAATGAGTGTTCAGGCTGGTTCAAACGTGAATCATACTTAGTGCTATCTGATGGTCTTGAAGGGCACGGCACGTAATCAGCCTTCTGTAAATCTCCCCATTGTGGAGGTTTGCACAGCAAGTCCTGTGTTCTGAACTGGAGTTCCCGACCCACAAACCCCTACCTCCGTTAAAGATTCAAAAAGTGTGGCTGACTGATTAGACCATCACTGTCGAGGCTCGGAGGTTGCAAACACACAGCCAAATTATCTTGGGCTATCTTTAATCACCTTAACGGCCATTCGCTTCCTATCTCCATTTTCAAATTTTCTTTCTTTCTTTTTCTTTTCTTTTGAGTCAGGTGTCTCAGTGTAACTCTGGCTGTCCTGGAACTTAGTATGTAGATGAGGCTTGCCTCCAACTCATAGAGATCTTCCTGTCTCAGGCTTCCAAAAGCTGGGATGACAGGCACGTGCCACCATGCGCGTCTTAATTTTTAAAATAGTATTATTTTATTCTCTGAAAGTATAAAATTTATATGACCTATTGATCACATTCATCCACCCCCCTTTCACCCCTCTCTAGTGTCACTTATCATGACCCCCTCCTGGGATCATGTCTTCTTGCCATTCTTAGCCTTATTAGTAGCCCATTGACTCCACTTGGAGCTGCCCATAGGCACACAGGTGTGTGGCCCCTCACTGAAGCAGTATCAGCCTCTTAGTGAGCACGTTCCCCGAAGGAGGGTGACTCTCTTTCTGTTACCATCAACAACTGGCATCAGCTCTCACGATCAGGGTGGAGTTTCAGGGGCTCCTTCCCCTATTCGCTCTGGAGTCTGACTGCGTGCAGGTAACCCCCCTGCTGTGAGGTGACGCTCGCTACAGCTACGTGATGTCCAGAACTGGCACGTCACAGCTCTCTTCTCTGCACACTGGCTCCTACGCTCTGCACCATTTGTGTGTGTGTGTGTGTGTGTGTGTGTGTGTGTGTGTGAAGCCCCTTGAGTCTTTGGTGGTGGGATGCTTGTCTAGATGACTCATGGGAATACTCGTAGCCATTTAGAACCAGCTTGCTGGTAGGGAAATGCGTCTCACTTCTCCAGGTAGGTTAACCCCAGTGCACTTCTCCCACAGTTCAGCTTTCCTTGAACCCATCAGAAAATTAAAGCCAGGGAAACTTTGCTGATTTTTAGCATGACCATCTTTTTGTGGCTGTCCTAAGGAGAGCATTAGTGAGTTCCAAATTCTTCACACTGCAACATTTTTATAAATAATTTCTCAGTCTCATTTGGAGAACAAATTAGATATAACAGCAAATTATCAATTTAGAAGTGCGCTATGATCCCTTTCACATCATACATCAC
This sequence comes from Meriones unguiculatus, assembly GCF_030254825.1. Classification (NCBI taxonomy): domain Eukaryota; kingdom Metazoa; phylum Chordata; class Mammalia; order Rodentia; family Muridae; genus Meriones; species Meriones unguiculatus. Next base: position 46,538,276 of record NC_083349.1, read on the forward strand.
ACACACCCACCCACCCACACACACAATTTAGTTTGTTGTTATTTTCCTTGCGTAAAAACGGGCTTATGAAAAAAAATATAGCACTGAGAAGTTAATATGTGATAGTTACTTTCTCAAAAAAGTAAATAATGAAACAAAAAATTCTTGGGAGCTGAAGAAATGGCTCAGTTAAGATTCACTCTAAGAGCAACAATCAATAAATGGGACCTCATGAAACTGAAAAGTTTCTGTAAAGCAAAGGATACCATCATCAAAACAAAACGACTGCCTACAGATTGGGAAAGAATCTTCACTAACCCTTTATCTGACAGAGGACTAATATCCAGTATATACAAAGAACTAAAGAAGCTGAAAAGCAGCAAACCAAGTAATCCAATTAAAAAATGGGGAACAGAGCTAAACAGAGAATTCTCGACAGAGGAATATCGAATGGCAGAAAAACACTTAAAGAAATGCTCATCCTCATTAGCCATCAGGGAAATGCAAATCAAAACGACCCTGAGATATCACCTTACACCCATCAGAATGGCCAAGATGAAAAACTCAAGCGATAACACATGCTGGAGAGGTTGTGGAGAAAGGGGAACCCTCCTCCACTGCTAGTGGGAATGTAAACTGGTACAACCACTCTGGAAAGCTATCTGGCGCTTTCTAAGACAACTAGGCATAGTGCTTCCTCCAGACCCAGCTATACCACTGCTAGGTATATACCCAAAGTTTGTTCAAGTACACAAAAAGGACACTTGCTCAACCATGTTTATAGCAGCTCTATTTGTAATAGCCAGAACCTGGAAACAACCCAGATGTCCATCAATGGTGGAATGGGTACAGAAATTGTGGTATTTTTATACAATGGAATACTACTCAGCAATCAAAAAGGAGGAAATCATGAAATTTGCAGGCAAATGGTGGGATCTAGAAAAGATCATTCTGAGTGAAATATCCCAGAAGGAGAAAGACAAACATGGGATATACTCACTTATATAGACCTATAAGATATGATAAACATAATGAAATCTATACATCTAAAAAAGATAATTAATTGAGCAGACATGGGGTAAGATGATCAATCCTCATTTAGAAAGACAGATGGGATGTGCATTGAATGTATGATAGGAGTCTACTGAGCGCATCTGAAAGACTCTAACTAGCAGTGTTTTCAAAGCAAAGACTCATGACCAAACCTTTGGTAGAGTACAGGGAATCATAAGAAAGAAGGGGAGTTAGTCTGATGGGGAAAGGATAGGAGCTCCACAAGGACCAAATATATCTGGGCACAGGGTCTTTTCTGAGACTGACATTCAACCAAGGACCATGTATGGATATAACCTAGAACCTCCATTCAGATGTAGCCTGTGGTAGCTCAGTAACCAATTGGTTTCCCAAAGTGAGGGGAACAGGGACTATTTCTAACAGGAACTCAATGACTGGCTCTTTGGTCTCCCCACCCCCGAAGGGAGGAACAGTCCTGTTAGGCCACAGAGGAGGGCTTTGCAGCCAGTCCTGAAGATACCTGATAAAACAGGATCAGATGAATGGGGAGGAGGTCCCCCCTATCAGTGGACTTGGAAAGGGGCACGGGGGAGATGAGGGAGGGAGGGAGGGACTGGGAGGGAATGAGGGATCGGGACACGGCTGGGATACAGAGTTAATAAAATGTAACTGATAAAAAAAAAAAAAAAAAGATTTACTGCCCTCTCAGAGGACTTGGTTCAGTTCCCAGCATCCACAGGGCAAGATCATATGGTCTGTAACTCCAGGTCTAGGGCATGGGATGCCTACTTCTGGTCTCCCCCTCTTGCATACAAGTGGTGCAGACAAGTTAAAAAAAAATCATTAACTAAGCCAGGTGGTATTGGTGCACGCCTTTAATCCCAGCACTCCGGAGGCGGAGGCAGGCAGATATCTGGGTCTGAGGCCAGCCTAGTCTACAGAGTGAATTCCAGGACTGCCAGGGTTACACAGAGAAACACTGTCTCAAAAACAAACAAACAAACAAACAAACAAACAAACAGAAAAAAATTAAACGAAGCAGCTAGTTTATTTCATACAAATATTTAGTCTCTGCAATTCATAGAAACAGGGCCAAACTAGTGACAGACAAAAAGAGCTTTTCCAACCATAATGAATTTATTCTTTTCTTTCTCTTTTGCTTTATAGGAATCTGTAATAAAAAAAGCAGCAGTCTATCTATGAAGGATAAGTGAATGAGTGAGGGGAAAAAGGGCTGATGACTTGTCTATCAAAAGCATTATTCTAAATTTCTAAAACCTTTCATCTCCTACCACTTTAAAAATATTCAGGTTTATTCAAGGTAGTCAGCTGAGGCTGGTGATTTTCATAAATCCATGTACCCTTTCAATGCACAGCACCTAGATCTTCAAGGGTAAGCAAGCCCTGGAAGGCGTACTGTATTATTGCCTTCGCTATAAATCTCATTCCATCCATCCGCATCACCTGAATGAATGGTATGAGGCTCTGACTGTCAACATTTGAAAAAACTGCATCCGTGCTCTACAGGAGATGAACTGTAATAAAGTTTTTGTGTTTGCCTTTGACTGGGAGTGGTGCTAATACATATCTAATATTGTAAAATATTGTAAAATAAGCTGCTGTAATACATTTGGTAATATAATGGACACATGCAATAATGTTTGTGTAGGAACACAAATAGTTTTATATTGCTTTTTGTTTGTTTGTTTTTTCTTGAGTCAGGGTAGCCCAGGCTATCATGGAACTTGCCCTGAAGACTAGGCTGGCCTCCAACTCAGAGATTTGCCTGCCTTTGCCTCCCAAGTGCTCCCCACCACTGCCTGACTATTGTTATTCTTTTAAAACAGGTCTCACAGGAAAAAAATATTCGTTTTCAGTTTCATGGCAGGGCTTCAGAAAAGGGGTGATTTAGGTATTTAGAAATTCAATTTTATACTTGTGTGACAGAATCTAGACTAGTTGAGATAGAAATGCATTGTCACAAAAATTATACCGGTATCATAAGGATGGGAATTCACTGTTGTAATTACTTATCAGAAATATTATGTTTTCTGCTCATGGCTTAATTTATAGTATAATTTTAAATAATTTGAAAGTCATACATTTTTTATACAAGTTATAAAATTATTCTTTCTCATATCAAAGAGCCCCTAAATTATTTATTGCTAAATGGCAATAAAGATCCAGGAAATACATTTACCTCTTTAAACAAAAGTGGAATGAGATCCACAGAGAACATTTAATGGGAGCAGCCGAGTGAGACATTTTCACAACTTGTTATTTTCTTATGAAATCTTTGATGAACAGGATTTTCTAACAGACTGTTGATCCCCAATTACACCTAGTTTTTCTAGAAAGAAGGTAACATTTGGCTGAAGGCTGGACATTGAACCAGCTACTTATACCTTCTTCAAACAAAGATAGAAAAAAAGATTAAAGGAAAGGACTGACTCCCCCACCCCATAATACAAAACTTCGCCGTGACCTTTTAGTGGCATTTTATACACAGAGATTTCTCTAGAATTTTGCTATCATGAAACAAGTCAATGATCACCCTTGCTTGTTGCTGGGTAGTACTCCATTTCAATTCGAATAAAGTATCTTTCCAAAACAGTGCAAGAGATAATTATCTGGCAACGTTAAATTGAATGGCTCAAAATAGGTCTTTGAAGCCCTTTCTGACGCACATCATCAGGATCTAACTCTGGAAGGAGACAGGCACGAAGTACTGACTGTAAGACCACATATTCCAGCCTTTTTCCAGTGCCCTCTCTCTGTTTCTTGTATTTTTGGTTGAGAGCCTAACCTTTAATGGCTGAGCCATCTCTCCAGCCCTCTTTGTTTCTTAATTAGCACAGACATGAGTTTCATTATGGGATTTGCCATTGCTCCTCTTCCATCCTTTCTCTCCCTCATCCTTGGCCCCCACCTGCACCCCTCCCACCCCTGGAGTTTCCTCTCTGCTTTCATGTCACATGTATTCTATTAGCCTCTTTTTCATCCCTACCCACTTCCTCAAAGCCTAATTTCCTCTCTCTCCGTCTCCTTTCTCGTTTCATGGTATATGCCCCCCACATATACGCACACATATAAAAATTAAAATCTAAGATTTGTATTTGAGGGAGAACATGTGGTATTTATCTTTCTGAGTCTGGGCTACCTTACTCAACATAATAAATTCCAGATTCATTCATTTTTCCTTCAAATTTCATGATTTCAATTTTATGTTTGGCTGAACAAAATTCCATTGTATATGTGGGTGAGATGGAATCTCTAGGTAATTTTAACTTTTATTCTGTAAGTGGCTAGGGATATTGAACGTTTTCAAAGCCTTCTGTTGAATCTTTGTGAGTTTCACATCAAGCACCCGAGTCCCACTCATCTCCCCAACTCCTCATACCCATCTTCCATCCTTTCAATCCCCCCCCCCCACAAACACACGCACAAAACAAACATAAAAACAGAGCATAGGAAACATCTCATCACGGAAGCTGTAGCGTGTCACAGTGTGACCCACAGTACATCCCTCTGTCCACGCATCTTTACCTGTAAATGTTGTCATTGGTTTGGTCTGAGATCTCTGGCTTCTTTGACACCAACCATATTGAACCCCCAGCGGGCCTCCTGCTGGTTAGCCTGTGTCATGGAGATCCTGCAGCTTTGCATCAGCAGGACTGGCCCTTTCACGTGTCTCAAGATGATAAAGGTGTCGCAGATGATAAAGGTTTTGGGGTGGACCAATTCAGAGCCATGGATCTGAGCCTGAGTGGTAGCTGCCCTGGTCAGCCTGCCTCCTCTCCCTTACCTACCCAACAGGGGGAGCTCGCCCGCACAGCCCAGGCTGCCATCAGCAGAGGGCAAGGACAACTGTCCTGCTCTCATGCCCGCAGGGGCTGGCTCATCTCCGCGCAACCTCCACAGCCCGCTCCACTGTGCAAGGTGCAGGGCCCTCTATCCCAAGTGCTATAGCCTGGGAGGGGCTGGGACAGCGCTCCCTCGCTTTTGTCCTCTGGGTGGCTCACCTGTGCCCCCCCGCTGTGGGGCTCAGCTTTACTGTGCTGTCTGGATGAGGTGCAGGGCCCGCTCCTCCGAATGTTGGAGCTGGTGAGGGACAGGGATTGCTCTCTACCTCGATCATGACCCTGTGGGTAGCTTTCCCGACTGCAGGAGCTGGTGAGGGGCTGGGGTGGGTGGGTGGTGGCTGGCCAGGAACTCCCTATGTAGGCCAGGCTGGCCTTGAACTAACAGAGATCCGTCTGCCTCTGCTTTCTAAGTGATGGGATTAAAGGCGTGTGCCACCACACTAGTCTTCGAGGTTATCTTCATTTGTTCTGCAAAAGCCATTTAACGTTCTCTCAAGGGTCAATTCTTGGGGTTATTTCCTGCATGGTTGGAGTCCTTTTCAGGAAGGTTTTCTTTTAAAAGAAACAAACAAGCAAACATACAAACACTATTCCTTCATCTTACAATGTTTTCATTCTAGCAGTCTCAGTGTTTAGGCTGTTTTTTGATTTATTGTTTTAATTTTATGCATGTGGGCGTTTTGTCTGCATGTTCTGTCTGTGCACCACGTGGGTGCAGTTCCTGTGGAGGCCCGAGGGGGGCATCAGGTCCCAAGGAACTGGACTTAACAGGTGGTTGTTAGCTGCCATGTGGATGTTGGGATCAGAACCTGGGTCCTGTGGAAGAGCAGGCAGTGTTCTTAAGCAGAGTCCTCTCTCCAGCTCTTGTTTCTGGTGTTTTTGTTGTTGCTTGTTTCTGGTTTTTGAGCTAGGGTTTCCTTACGTAGAAATGGAGGCTCTACCCCCTTCCTTTTTGTCTGTGATGATTAAAGAAGACAAAACCCTGAAGCCTAGCGCTGGGATGGGCACAAAGAGGGTTCCAAAGTGCCTCCTCGCTCTGGTCCCAGAGAGCCTTTCCCAGGGGGTTCACACCTCTGGGAAGATCCCCTCTTGCTTCCCACCTCTCATAGCTAATACAAGGCCTGTACCCCGGTTTGTACCGATAGCAGGGGTATCACAGTAACGTCAAAAGCCGAGAGATCGCATTAACGAATTTAAGGGATCCAGGCATTCGAAGCACATGGCCACAACATGACTGCAGCCCTTAGAAATTCTCAAGAGACACTGTCCCTTTCAAAAGGAACTGTCCCACTTAGGTTTCTGTCCTCCCTACTGAGTGGTTTGTACTGGGTGCAGCAGAAAGTGTAGCACTCCAGGTTTTTTTCTGCAGTGTACCCAAACACATCGTTATGACTCTTGCCTGCCGTGTAGTCAGAGGTCCGTCTGCCATGTTTTCCTGTTGACCGTGGTCACACTTAGGTTGACAGCGGTGGCAGAGGCCAACAGCTCATTATCCATTTCACCAGCGTCATTCGCAGGTACTCGAGGCTGAAGACCTTGCCCTCCAGCCGTGAATTATGCACGTCTGTGTAGTGGTCAGGAAGGTTTTGGAGTTTTGACTGCTGTCCCCATAGCTCTGCTTAGACAGTGGATTAGTGACTGTTCTGCTAAGTTAAGTCTGTCTGTGACCTGCTCTGGCTCCTGCCATCAAAACTCCATCAGGGCCGGGATGTGTTGGCATACACCTTTAAGCCAAGCACTTGGAAGGCAGAGGCAGGCAAATCTCTTGAGTTTGAGGCCTGCAAGTTTCAGGACAGCCAAGGCTACACAGAGATGTCATCTTGGGAAAACCGACCAACCAAATCTCCATCAGAAAAACTTCCTTCTGGGAATCTGAACTTTTTTTTTTTTTTTTTTCTGAAACAGGGTTTCTCTGTGTAGTCTTGACTGTTCTGGACTCACTTTGTAGACCAGGCCAGTCTCAAACCCACAGCAATCCACCTGCCTGTGCCTCCCTGAGTGCTGGGATTAAAGGCATGCCGTGTCTGTACCTGGCTAGGAACATGAACCCTTTTAAGAGTTCTCATCATCCCCAGAGCTTAGAAAAATATCTAATTGCATCTAAACTGTGTGTGGACAATATGACTTATGCTAAAGTCCTCGGGTCCTTCCAGGAGTCTGGGATTTTGGTGCCTGCTATGAGAAGGTGCCTTCAGTGAGGTGATGCTTAATCTTCATTGCCAACTTGACTGGATTTCGAGACGCACTGTGGGCATGTCCTTGAGGTAGTTTCCAGAAAGGTTTAGTTGAAGGAAGACCTACACCGAGTGTAGGTGGCGCCATCCCCCTGGTTGGGATCCCCGAGTGAATAGAGAGGGAAAAAGAAAGAATGCAGTTGTGTGCATGGGGACCAGCGTTCATTCTGCTTCCAGCGAGGATATAACCTGAACAGCTGCCTTCCACCACCATGTCCTCCCATTGGGATGGATTCCATCCCTTTTTAAGCTGAAAGGCAAAATGAACACTTCTTTATAAAGTTGGTTTTAACAAGTCTTAGACCACAACCCCTCTGTGTGTCAGTATCCAATAAAAATCTTGGACACGTAGACTGATGAATATTTCTAGGGTACAGCTTTCTTTTTTCAGTTCCTTGTTGGAGGAATTGAACGAACCTTTCTAACTATGCAGGAAGGACTCTCAGAAGTGTTTCCCATTGCTTGTTTCCCAGTCCTTGTTTCCCTTGGACTTTACCCTACGCACCATTTCCCATTGCTGATTGTTTCTCATTGCTGATTCTGTTGTGTCTCCTTTCACCGTTCGTGGCCACACATATTATATATGCAGGATCACGGAAGCACTTCTGTGGCTCACATAAGTTAGGAACAAAAGCGGTATACCAAGCGCCATTTCTGGGTTGTTGCAAGAGTTAAGTGAGATACTGCCCCTTAATTAAACAGTGAAGTAAGGCATATATGAGGTACCTAACAATTAAGCGTTCTCCGTGCAGCTTGGCTGACTGCAGTTCTCAGTATGACCAGAAGATGGCAGGGTTGACCATGGAACCAGTATCCTGGCACACACGAACCATGCTTATTTCTCTCAAGTTCTTCTTCTCTGCACTTGCTCATTACAGCGCCTCCCAGAGCCAACCCGGAGCTGCCGCCCGGACAAAGACACCCTTCCTTTCTAGCGTTCTATGGATCCTTAAGCAAAAAGATCAACACGGGTAAGTAGTTCCGATTAGCTCCACGTGGGCACCTCCACGTGTCTGCCACCTTGCATCCCAGCGGAAATCTCCTTTTGTGACTGACAAGGGTTTGCTTTTCTTGGGAGCAGGGGGAGTCGTGAGCCCCCCTGAGACATCATCTCTAGTTGCTGGATGCTCCCCCTTAAGCCAGTTTCACAGGCAAGCAATGGAGATTAATGTAAAAGCTCGTGTCTATGTGACAGTTTCTCAGGTCATAATTGATTCAGCTTATAACCCTGGATGAGGCCGAGGAGGTGACTCAGAGTGTAAATGCTTTCCTGAGAAAGCATGAGAAGAGGAGTTAAGAAGCCTGGACCCCACTACCCTTTGCCACCCAGAAAAGGTGAGGTACTGAGGCATGAGCCTCTAACCCAGGTGGGAGATGCCCAGGCAGATGCCCGGAAGCTCTTCGCCCAGCTAGCCTGGCCTTTACGGTGGCATGTCCAAGCCCACGAGAGATCCTGGAAAATGCTTGAGGACCAACCAAAGTTGACCTTCAGTCCTCCACAAGCATGCCATGAGTATGTGTACCTCCCACAGGAATGCACACACAGACGCACCTGCTCATACAGTAAATCAACAAACACACAGATGGAGAAGCAGAGTGAGGATCCTTGCCACCACAGGGCCGGTGAAGAGAGAGAGAGGATCCGAGTCTTCACGGTTCATTCAGAGCACCTGCGATCTGAGAAGGCAGCCGGCTAAGGCCGGAAAACTGCCTCACATCTCATCTCTAGCCAGCAGAAACAGTCTGTCAAGTTGGCAATTACCACCAACTTTACTGTTGCTTTACTAAGGGACACGTTATCAGATCGCCTTCGAAGCACTAACTTATCCCATCGATGAGTCGTGCCATCTCTCTCTGCCAGAAAAACTTCTTGTTGCCATCCAGGTGAGTGGTTTACTGCAGAGATGGATGACTGGGAGAATGCTGAGGACAACTGACAGTTGAGAGCTTAACCTAGCTGCGGGGAGTGGGGGGTGGGGAGGACAGAGGCAGCCAGCCATTCTAGAGAATGGCTTGTCTTGCTGGCCAGGTGCTGGTCAGCCGCATTTCTGAGACTTCTCAGGTCCCTGCCTTTCATCACCATTCCTTGCACTCTCCCCTCATTTTGTAGATGTTTGGGCTCAAAAAAAGCCCTCAAACAGGAAGCGGAGGTAGTTTCTGCACTTACCAACCTTGTACTTCTACAGAGGACTCCGGGTTGCAGGCCAGGTGGTGGGGTTGAGTAGCTCAGAAGGAACCCTAGTGACATGGACAGGCCTTAGCTGCTCTGGATTCACGCTGTAGACCAGGCTGGCCTCGAACTGAGATCTGCCTGCCTCTGCCTCCTGGAGGGCTGGGATTAAAGCAAGGCACCACCACACCTGGCTACAAGTGCCTTCTTAATAACAGCGAGGACAAGTGTGTCCTTGTATCACAGACTGTTGAAGGGTCCGTGTTTGTCACTCCCGTTCGCTATCAGAATAGCCAAGCAGGGAAAGCCAGCTCGTCACGGAATGCATAACCTTCTGCTCCCGGCTGCAGATGTGATGTGGCCAGTGGCTTCAAGCTCCTGCTGTCTTGACTTCCCTTCCGTGACGGACTGTGCCCGTACACTGTGAGCACGAGCGACCCTCCTCTCCCTCACGTTGCTTTGAAAAGATGTATTTTGTTTGTTTTGTGTAGGTGTGTGGGAATGTGCAGGCAGGATGCGTGTGTGGAGCTGGTTTTCTCCTGCTACCGTGTGGGTCAGAGGAATTAGGCACTGATAGTCAGCCTTGGTGGCAGAAACCTTTATGCGCTGAGCTGTCAACCCTTAAGTGACTTTTGTCAATATTTTATTACGGTGCAGGAAAAGACACTAAGATACCTCCCCTGACTCTTAGGTCCTTTCCTCTTCTGTGATGTTTCCCGAGGCTTTGACGGGGTGATAGAAGTGTCTTGTTTGGGATTTGGCACCCAATATTCCCAGCATTTTGACCAGTTCTGAGTTTCGTCATGTCATCAACCACTTTACATTCTGAAAAAAAAAAAAAAAAAAAAAAAGCTTCAGGAAGGAAGGCGGACTGAACAATAACCTATGGGCACAAACCAGTGTTTAGAAGGCAATTAGGTTACGCGGGTGCCTAGCCTACGATCCTCTCAGTCACAGGCTCTGGATGGGTTATAGTGCCAGGCATGGATTCATTCCGATGGCGCAGGCCTTACGCACAACCTGAACGAAGCTGGTCAGCCTCTGCCGGCAGCACGGCCATCGCATTGCCGTATACACTCTGCCTGGCAGGGGGGTGTGGTAGCATCCAGGTCCACGCCTGGGTAAGACCCTGAAGGCTTTTCTCCCCCAGCCTTTTCTCCCACACCCTTCAGCACCGCAGAGGCTAGCGAATGAGAGGAAACTGCCAGCCTGGCTTCAGCTTGATTTTTCCATGTCTTGCAAGTAAATTATACGGTGTCTGCAGCAATACAGTCGTGGATCCTGGTTCTGGTGGGCAACAAAGAGCCGTGAGGAGCAGCACCTAGTACTTTGGGGTCTCCGGAGCTTTCCTGCTCCATAATTCACAGGGAGGCATCCTGTTCCCTGCACTGGGTTCTTTTGTTTAATAACCTACAGCTTTTGGGAGAACATTATTTATCGATGCAAGATATACCACTATTCACACTTAAATACATAAATAAATAAATAACAGTCTAATGTTATAGACAGCCTTACTCCAGTTTCAGTGTACTTTTTATATATAAATGTAACAAAAAAGCAATCATCCAAGGAAGGCTGTTTGAGTTTTGAAAAACAGGATCCGTATAACATGATCAGAAAAACATGTACATAAATGTCAGTAAGCACGTACTAAACATGAACCGGGCAGCCCCTTCCCCAGAACTTTCTCAGGACAGGCCAGTCTAAACACAATTGCCTGGCGTATAGCATAGATTATATCTGGGAGGGAATGAAAGCAAGGCAGAGGCCATATCCAGATTCAGGGCACGCTGAGGACAGCGCTCGGCATATCCTTTCACCAGACCGGGTTCCATAGCTGTGTTCTGACACCCCACAGGAATAAACATGTTACAGGAGGGCACAAACTCATGTCCAAGAATGAATCAGGGAAAAACAGGCACCTGAGGCAGGAGACCCTCTGCCTTTTCTTCCTGGAGTCTCTGCCACATTGTTCACGCATCACTCTTGACTGTGTTCTAACACAGTTTTCATGCGGCTTTTTTGTACATCCTTAGTTTTGGTTGGCCCTTCCCATGCTCCCTCCTCCTCCTCCTCTCTCACCGGACCTATCCCCTCCTAATCCTTTCTACCTCCCATATTCCCTCATTACATATGTCCTACTGATACCCCAAAGCTTCTTTTTTCCTCCCCTCTTTTACGGTCTCTTTCTAGCTTCCTCTCTTCCAGACGCTCCAAAGTAAATACACAAATGTAAAAAAATTGAGGTTAGGATTGCCATATGAGAAAGAACATGCAGCATTGGTCCTTCCGGGACTGGGCTACCTTGCTTAGCATAATAGCTTCCGAGTCTACCAAGTTTTCTGCAAAAATCATTTTTTTCTTTACAGCCAAGTAAAACTCCATTGCATATGTGTATCACAGGCTCATTAATCGTTCATCAGTTGATGGATGTCTAGACTGGTTCCTAGCTATTATGACTAGAGCAGAAAAGAACATGAACATGCAACTATTCTCATAGTAGGTATTTGCTCAAGCATAGTAGGTGTTTTCCTTAGTTCTGTGCTCAGGCGTGCTATAGCTGGGTCACACAGTAATTCTGTTTTTAGCTTTTCAAGAAGCCTCCACATTGATTTAGTGGTTGTACCAGTTTACAACCCTACCAACGCTGAGAGTGTAAACGCAACCGCGCTCTCATCAGTAACTGTTGGCGTTTGTTTTCCTTATTACACGTTCCTTATTATACATTATACCTGAATTAAATGGAATTACAAAATTAACTTCCAATTCCCTGGTAGCTAAGGATACTGAACACCTTTAACAATGTTTATTAGCTGTTTTTATGTTTACTTTTGAGAACTCTTTTCTCAGTTCCATACCCAGTTTTACAATTGGTTCCCTGCTTGGTGTTTAGTCTTTTGAGTTCCTTGTATGTTTTATAAGTTAATCCTCTGTCAGATGCGTAGATGATGATTTTTCCCACTCTATAGGCTGTCTCTTCCCGTGATAGTTTCTTTTGCTGTACAGGAGCGTTTTACTTTGATGAGGTTCTATTCATTGATTGTTGGTTTTATTTCCTGAGTAACTGGAGTCCTGTTCTGCAAGTCTTTACTTTCCTTGTACCTTGACATGCACTTCCTACGTTTTCCTCTAGGAGTTACAGAGCTTCAGGCCTTGTGTCAGGGTCTTTTTTAAAATTTTGCTTTTATCTGGAGTTGATGGATTGGGGTAGGGTGAAAGGTAAAGATCAAGTTTCATTCTTCTACATGTTGAAATCAGTTTTCACAGCTCCATTTGTTAGAGTTGTTTCTTTTTTTGTTTTGTTTGTTTTGTTTTTTTCTTCTCGAATGTGTACTTTTAGCATCCTTGTCAAAAATCATGTAATCATAGCGTGGGCATTTATGTTGGTTCATTATTCTATGCCGTTGACTGACGTGTCTGTTTTTGTGCCAGTACCATGCTGTTTTTGCTCCTATAGCTCTGTAAGATAGCTTGAAATCAGATGTGGTGATGATACTTCTAGCAGTATTGTTTTTGTTGAACATTTCTTCGGCAATCTGGGGTATTTTGTGCTTACATATGAATCTTAGGATTTCAACAGCACTTTTTATGTTAAAAAAAATTTAAAGAACATTTTATTTTTGATATTGTGATATAATTACATCATTCCACCTTTTTCTCCCTACAAACCTTCTCCTGTACCCCCCTTTGTTAGCTTCTTTTTTCTTTAATTGTACACACACACACACACACACACACACACACACACACACATTTTCTCATTTAAGGGTCATCCTTGTCTCCAGTTGAGCTAAAGCTTTACTATTACATGTAGATGGACACAGTAATAAAAAGAGAAAAAAATGTTGGGCAAATATTTTGTTTAATTCTATAAAGAAGGAGACTTGATCTCATTAGCGACTGCCTAAGTACTCACAAGCCCTGACATTTTTGGGAGCGTAGAGAGGTCACCGTACCGCTGTGGCCTCTACCTGGCGTTCCCGCACGAGGCACACTGCGCTGACAATCTCTGCTTCTTCCCCCTTGCTTGCCTGTGATTATTTGAGGTGCTGAATGCAGCCTCTACAGTTCAGTTTTTATGTGTCAGAAAGCCTTATTCCTGTATTCCTTTCTTCCTTTCATAGCTCAGGCTGTCCTGGAACTCATTATGTAGTAGACCAGACTGGCCTTGAATTCACAGAGACCTGCCTTCTCTCCCTCCCAAGCTCTGGGATCAAAGGTGTGCTGCACCATCTCTCATTGTTATCCTTTTTCATTAATACTTGTCTCCCAACTTTCGCTTGTCCAAGTTCCTAACACTGGAACGTCTTCCACCCTGCCTAGGCCCTGTTTTCCTAATATATTCTTTAGCTGAATACATCCTGGTTATGCTTAGGATTTAAATTATGACATTGTTTGTTTTAAGATTTCTCCTCCATTGCTTTTGTATCATCTCCTGCCTATTTTGGATGTTCAGATCGTATTTCTTCATCAGTGTTAATTATTAGATGTTAGTTATCAGTCCTTTCTAGTGACTTTGTCTTGTGGAGTAACAGCCCTATGAGAGTCTTGGGGAGAAGCTGTTAATGCGACCGGCCCTTAGCTCTGTGGTTTAGCGGGCAGGCTGAAAGCCCGTCCAGGTGTCCATCCCCCCTCACAGCCTAGTTCTAGGCGTGCTATGGGCAGGGTCCAAAGGGCAGTTTCCGCACCTTGGGACTAAGTACACACAAAAGAAAAAACAAACAAAGTGAAAAACAGATTCAGTGATCAAAGACAGCACCACCAGCATGACCTGGTACCAACTATTGATCTTACCTTCTGTCCCTGACCCGCCATTGTCTCCTTTCCCTAGCTGCTCTTCATTTGCCTTGGCTTCCCATCTCGGCTGAACGGCCCTTAGGTACTCAAGTCAGAAACTCGTGTACAGAATTTCTCATCGTTTCACACTGAGCTAATTCCTGAGCTCAACCGTCTGTACTTCCCAAACGTCTCTCAGATTTGTTCACCTTCTTGAGTCAACTGGCCACTCTCATCGGTCACTTAGATGATCAGGTAATTTTCTCTTTCTTCTGTAGTGTCCAGTTCTGTTTCTCCTTAGTCTTTCTCGTCACCATAGACAGAACAAATCTTAAAAAATAGAAAAAGGGCTTTTTTTTTTTTTTTTGGTGGGGGAGAATTCCTCTAAAGACCCTTGGAGAACACCTGAAGTTTGTAAGCTCTGCTACGATTGGCTGGAGTTTTATTCCTTACCAGGTGGATCTCACAGGTGACTTCATCGCGTCGATGATTCCCTTCCCTTCAGTCCACATTCCAGGTTATTCACTTTGTGAAACTTCAAGAAAACCGAGTCTAACAGGACCACGACTATTCTCTGAAAGGCACAGTATTTGATAGTCCTTTTTGAAATGCCTTTCTTTTGACATCATCTGAATCTCACACAAGCTGTGGAACTATTACATGAGGATTTCCATGGGCCCTTCATCTGTCGTTTATTCACAGGTTCTGATCTGTGAAATGTAGGGCAAATATCAAGACTACAAAAACAGACTGGGACAATCAAATAGTAAGATATAGATGTTTGGGGGGTTAATGATTTATGTGTCTCTTGTTCTTGTGACTCCTATGAAACTTAAAAAAAAATCATAGATTTATGTCACAACCACAAAATAAAATCTTCTTGTTGGACAACTTTAAACTGATAGCATCCTGAGATCTATGCCAACCACTACTTTCTTCTCTGTGGATTTAATTTAACCACTTCGTAGAATAACACAGTTTGTAAACACTTGAAATTGAACTTCTTTTATTTAACATAGACCTATGAGATTTATGCTTCATTGCACAAATAAGTAATTTATTCTATTTTTTCCCCTCAGGATTTTCCATTATATGACAGATCAGATTATCATTCACAGATGAAGAAATTTTTCTTTTTTCTTTTTGTAATTTGGGCTACAAAACTGAAGTTTCCAAATATATGATACATAGAATATTACTTTGCCTCAAAAAAGAATGAAGTCAAGTAACAGATGAAATTGGAAGACACTATCCTAAAAATAACAAACCAGAGCCCATACAATAATTATTGCAAGATTCCAACAAGGTGCTCCATCTAAGATATTTAACTTCTTGGAGACAGAGAGTAAAACAGCAGTTACCAGAGATGGTAAGGAGGTGAGAGTTGAGTAGCTACTGTTTAATGTGTAGAATTTCAGTTTGGGATGATGAAGTATTGTTGGAGATGGTTATGGTGACCTTGTAACAACATAAATGTTCTTACTGACTTACACATTTAATAATGGTCAAAATGGGATGTTATATACCTTTTACGACAACAAAAATGGCTATGACCCAGTACACTGTAATCAATACAGTCAAACACAGCCTAGGGTAAGAGGACTGGGTAGAACCAGTTTAGAAAAGGTCACAGTGAGTTTCTCTGAGACTAGAATCTTTGAGTAGACGAGAAAGCTTTATAGTGTATGCAAGTGCATACATATGTGAGTGTGCAGAGAGCATATGTACAGGTTCGTGTGTATTTCTGTGTTGGAAGCAAGAAGATTGATATGACTAACCCCTTGAGACTACTTTTCATAGCAAGTCAAGTGCTGAAAATCAGCCAAATGGATGTCAGTTAGAGGGGAGCTAGTACTGTAGGAAGGTGGACAGCCAAGTTGCACTCATTGGAGGCCTCTGGGGAATGCTCCTGAGGAGCGTATGCTACAGTCCCGATGACAGTTGCTTATTAATCTGGGGTTGAAGGTCAGCTTGGATTGTCTTTTTTTAAAAAGTCAGGTTCAGCTCCTCCCTCACTCTGAGTTCTTTGTCGAGAGTTCCAGGTTGAAGGAGAGCTTCCTTGCTGCTGAATCCTTGCTGTGCCAAAGCCCTGGAAGTCATTTCTGGTGAGTGGATTTGGGTTCCTATATCTAAAGTCTAGGGATGTGGTCAATCTCTGGAGGCCTGAGGTGAGAGGCATTCAGGTAGAAATCATGTTGGTGGCAGCACTAATTCTGCTCGCCTGGAGGCGTTGGAGTTTTCTCAACTGCTTGTTTGCAAAGATGACTTTACAGAAAGTGTCGTGGGACCTAAGACTTTTAGGGCTCAGCTGTTATGGTTTCCTGCGAGGAGCAGTCAGAAGAAAGTCTTGAGGGACAGAGGAGGTGTTGAGAGAGGGGTTCAAGGCAGGGTGTCCGCTTGTCAGCAGTTTTGGCATGCAGAAGCTAGAACGTAGAGAGGAATCTATTAGAGAGAAATTGACAGAGAGATGGAGTTCCCCAGCAATCCTGCCTTGCTTTGTGGAAATGAAAGACCAAGAAGTTCACTCAAGCCATCAGGTGTTAGTGAGTTGGCAATGAGAAGCATCTCGCTCTTGTTGCTGTGAGAGAAACATTCACAACCTGTCTGCCATGATACTAGAGACCTGGACACTGGTGGCCTCCTTCAGAAGGGCCTTCACTGAATGCATGCTATTGTGCCTATTTTTGTTAAAATAGTAACTACACAGTATTATAAGGAATGCTTAATTTTCAAAACGCCCAATCTGGACACTATCTGTCCCCAAGTTATAGGACAGAGGCAAGGTTGTGGTTACATGATGATTAACTGAACGGGATGAGATAATTTTTCATGATTTTTCCCACACCAGGGTGAGGACCATGTCCCTGTTCTCATCTTCCCTTCTCCTGTGTCTGGTAACAGCATCTTATGCAGAGACTGTAACTGAAGCTTCCCCAAGCACCTGCCCTGTGATTGCCTGTAGTTCTCCAGGCCTGAATGGCTTACCAGGCAGAGATGGACATGACGGTGCCAAGGGAGAAAAGGGAGAACCAGGTGTGCAGTAAGCTGTTTTCTTTGCTCTTCAAAAATTTAGTTTTAAAAGTGTATGTGCATGCTCGTGCACACTCGAGTAGCTACTGTTTAATATGTAGAATTTCAGTTTGGGATGATGAAGTATTGTTGGAGACGGTTATGGCGACCTTGTAACAACATAAATGTTCTTACTGACGTACACATTTAATAATAGTCAAATTGGGATGTTATATACCTTTTACGACAATAAAAATGACTATGACCCAGTGCACTGTAATCAATACAGTCAAACACAGTGAAATAGCTTTGTATATGGAACAAGGTGGTAGGCCACCTTAGAGATGGAAAACATAGTATCCTCCTGAAGCTGCAGTTACCGGCAGTTGTGAGCTCCCCGGACGGGTGCTGGGAACGGAACTCAGGACCTCTGCAGTAGCAGCACATGCGCTTAGCCCCTGAGCCATCTCTGCATCCCCTTTCTCTGACTCTCCATTCCAGAGGAGACTGATGAGGGATACAAGGAGAGGAAGGTTTGATTAGGCTTGTTGTACTTTGGTCAGCAACATGCTGTAGCTCAGAAGAGGTACAGCCTCAGGTCTCTGGCCTCTTGGGCTCCCACCTGCAAGTGTGTGATGTTTGTGTTGCCTGGCCTGGAAAGCGGACCTCATGTCGGTCTGTGTCAAGGAACACAGGGGACTTATCTCATCACAGGGGATTAAGCTTTGGAAAAAGAGGAAAACCACAAACATTGACCAGCGTTTTGTTTGTCTTCCAACAGGTCAAGGGATTAGAGGCTTGCAAGGCCCTCCTGGAAAGGTAGGGCCTGCAGGACCCCCAGGGCTTCCAGGGTCAAAAGGAGCTGTGGGGCAGAAAGGAGACTGTGGAGAGAAAGTAGGTAAGACGGTCATTTCAGAACGTGTGGTCTCACAACATTCCGGGTCTGGGAACCTAGAATGTTGGTGGGATGTGCTGTTTTCCCAATGCTGCAAGGGCAGACGTCCAGCTCTGCTCCCTGATCAAGTTTCCTGAGCACTGGTGACACAGAGCCTGCGGCAGTTTCCATCAAGGACTGGGAAGATATTTGCAGATCTTTCAGGAAATCCTGTTTCCAGGCACTCTGTAAGAGATGGGAGTCCAGATTCTGTGTTTTCTTAAGCAGTCTCCTTCAGCTGAATTTCTGACCTCAAGGATAAAATACTAGATCTCAGTGTGGGCTTACAATGTCTGTTTTACTCAAAGTGGATTGGCAGGCATGTAAGTTATATTTCACTTCTAAGAAACCAATCCAAAACTCAGTAGGTAAAGAAGAGAGCCATTTATTTAACCATAATCCCACGGGTCAGCCACAAAAGGTCTGATTTTGGCTGTGCTCTCACCTGCACCTGCTGTTTGCCGATGGTCAGTGGTCTTGCTCACATTTCTGTTATCAAGCCTTGTAATCAGCGAATACATTAATGTGCTAGTGATATTTCATGTACGTGAAATAGCTTTGTATATGGAACTAGAATTTAATTAATTCATTCATTCATTTAATTAATCACGTCATTCATTTTCTTAGACAGGGTCTTACTGTGCATCCGTGGCTGGCCTGGAACTCACTTATACACACCAGGCACCCTTGAACTCACAGAGATATACCTGCCTGTGGCCTGAAAGGCATTTGTCATCACTTCTGGCTCTGACTAGAATTTTTAGGATAAAAGCTTGGGCTCTGATGCCTCCAAAAAGATAGGACTGGTCACATACTGCCATATACCAATTAAACGGATGAGTATTTGAGAAAGTAGCAAATAAAGGTATCATTGATTCTCAGCCTGTTGCTAGGCTTAAATATAGAAACAAATAGAACAAGGGACAGAAAGAATTCACAGTTAAGCAGTCCTGCTCTGGGTATGCTTTCACTGGCGACTGTCCCAGTTCTGGTTCAGACAGGCAGGCTAAAGAAGTCTTTTTTGCCAGCATCCCTTGAGGGGACCGGTCTGATTCCGACAAGTGTAATACTGATTCCCACGGCATTGTCTTGCCTCATGGGTAACTGCCTCATCTTGGGGTGGTCTGTCCTGTGAGAATTTGATCTTCCTGGGATCCAATGAGGACATTTTTGCCCTGTCATCCTTGAAGAGCACCCTCTTTGAGGGTTAGAAAGGCAGTATGGGACCAGCTAACCTGCTGACATGCACAGGTAAGGGGGTGTGGCCCAAAGAAGAGGAGCATGCACACAATGAAGACAGACTGACAGAGTTGCCTTTTTCCCATTTTAAAACTTTATTTTTCATACCACACAGTATGCATCTTGGGTTTTTTTCTTTTAACTTAATCTTCTGTTCTTGGTATTCTTCCACGGTGATGTCAGTAGCTAAAACTTGTCCATTTTGACTGTTCTCTCATGTTGTGTTGACATTTAAGAGTCTATCCATGTGTTCACAGAGATTGGTGTTAGTGGTTTTGCCTATTATCAGCATCCGTGTGAGTGTATGCAAGATGATTTAGACACACAATTTTCTGTGCAGAAACAGCAGGCTTCCAAAGGCCACTGTTGTGATATATGTGATATACATATCTATATATATGTTATATATATAGATATATACTGTATATATGTTCTATATATGTTATATACATAGAAAGCATATATATATATGCTTTCTGTCAGGTATCAAAGCAGTCTGTTATTTCTGAATATGTCTAATGACTCTATGAATGTATTTTCAGATTTTTTATTAATTACAGTTTATTCACTTTATATCACAGCTGTAGCCTCTTCCCCATCCTCTACCAATCCCACCCTCCCTCCCTCTTTTTCTCCTATACCCCTCCCCTAGTCCACTGATAGGGGAGGTCCTCCTCTCCTTCCATCTAACCCTAGTCTATCAGGTCTCATCAGGACTGGCTGCATCGTCTTCCTCTGTGGATTGTTAAGGCTGCTCCCCCTATCAGGGGGAGGTGATCAAAGAGCAGGCCACTGAGTTCATGTCAGCGACAGTCCTTGTTCCTATTACTGGGGAAATCTCGTGGACACTGAGTTGCCATGGGCTACTTCTGTGCAGGGGTTCTAGGTTATCTCCATGCATGGTGCTTGTTTGGAGTTTCAGTCTCAGAAAAGACCCCTGTGCCCAGATTTTTTGGTTTTGTTGCTCCCCTTGTGGAGCTCCTGTCCCCTCCAGGTGTTTATCTCCCACTTCCTTCATAAGATTCCCTGCACTATGCCCAAAATTTGGCTATGAGTCTCAGCATACGTTTTGATACCTGCTGGGTAGAGGCTTTCAGAAGCCCTCTGTGGTAGGCGCCTGTCCTTTTCCCTGTTTTCTCCCTCTTCTGATGTCCATCCTGTTTGCCTTTTTGAATGAAGATTGAGCATCTTACCCAGGGCCCTCCTTCTTGATTAGCTTTCTTAGGTGTACAGATTTTAGTTTGATTATCCTATATTATATGTTTAATATTCACTTATAAGTAAGTATATACTGTGTGTATCTTTCTGCTTCTGGGATACCTCACTCAGGATGATCTTTTCTAGATTCCAAATCAAGTAACCCAATTCAAATGTGGGGTATAGAGCTAAACAGAATTTTCAATAGAGGAAAATTGAATGGCAGAGAAACACTTAAAGAAATGTAGCGTTAGCAGGCCTTCTGGTGTTGGTCTCCTTGGTTTGCCTGTGGTATATATGCAAGATTAGAGTCTCACAACAGCGTAATGCAGCCATGACCATTCAGGCCTTTACAGCCATTGAAGCAGGACAGTCTCCCCAAGCATGGTTGGCTACCATAAAAAGCTAAAATGTTACGCTCAGGATGCGAGGCTAAGCACTGCACTCAGGGTCAGTCGCTTTGGACCCAGAGAAGAGCATGTCTGATTGCATGCGGGTTGATGCCCCAGGTCCCGCCTCTGAGAAAAAGGTATCGGACGGGTCTGATGCTCTTTGGGTGGATGACACCTAAATGAACATCAGTACAAAGTCCCAATTTATTTCTAATATCAGAGATCAGACCTCTACTCTTGCCTGATGCGTCTAAAACAAAAAGGGGGAACTGTAGAGAGCTGCGTAATGCCGCGCCTTAAAGATGGAGCTGGTTTCCGCCTTCCACCTTCCCGATGGTGAGTGCTCTCTGTCACAAACAACTCCACATTTGGCTAAGGCTGAGGATCTGGCTTGCTTCCATGTATGTGGACCTATCTGCATTGCCCACGTGGCATGCTGGGGCTGGCTACCCAGAGGCTATTTAAGCTGTGAGCTGGCTTTCCCCAGGGTCAGATGATTGTTCAAGGTTCCTGAATAAACTGCATTGAAAAAAAAAAAAGAAATATTCAACATCCTTAGTCATCAGGGAAATGCAAACCAAAAGGACCCTGAGATTTCACCTTACGCCCATCAGAATGGCTGAGATAAAAAAACTCAAGTTCTAACACATGCTGGAGAGGATGTGGAGAAAGAGGAACCCTACTCCATTGCTGGTGGGATGTAAACTTGTACAACCACTTTGGAAATCAATCTGGCACTTTCTCAGACAATTAAGAATAGTGCTAGCTCAAGATCCAGCTATACCACTCCTAGGCATGTATCCAAAAGACGCTCAAGTTCACAATAAGGACATTTGCATGTTCATAGCAGCTTTATTCGTAATATCCAGAATCTGGAAACAATCCAAATGTTCCTCAGTTGAGGAATAGATACAGAAATTGTGGTATATTTACACAATGGAATACTACTCAGCAATTAAAAACCAGGAAATCATGAAATTGCTGGCAGAACTACTTTTTATATGCCTTGTAATTCTAAGTGAGGAGTCAAGTCTTTTTATTATTTATTTATTTATTATTATTATTTTCAAGAAAAACTAGCTCTTAGTTGCCTGTTAAGAAAACAGGAAAAGATTAGTGTTTTATTTAGGCCAGGTGAAAAACGTTTTTTTTTTTCTTTTAAAGTTTATTAATGTTAAAAACAAAAAGCAAACCTCGATTCTTTTTTTATCTGAAAAAAGATACCACACTCCCTAATACGCAGAGTTTGAGTCCTTCGTCCTAACATTACCTTTTACTGCTTAATTTTATAGAATATGATTCTAGCCAAATTGATTCAGAAATCGAAGCCCTGAAATCAGAGGTGGGACGCTTACGAAACTGTAAGTACCCTCGCTTACTCTTCAGGCAGCTTAAACTTTGGAAGTGGTGGAAGACAGAATATTACTAGCATGTGATTTCCTAGGACCTGAAAAAAAAAAAGGCTCACGTTCTGATCCCCTGGTCTCATCCCAACAGTCGCTTGGTAGAAATTGAGGAGATTGGGAATTAAACTATTTGTACTCAGATTCCCGTAGCGCAGCACTAGAAGCAGTTTATAACCGCAGAGGGTCTGACATGAGGACCCCGTTCTGCAGAGTCAGGTTTTGCTCACTCAAAATGAACTGTGGCCACTTTTCTTTATTTTTTTTATTTTTTTATATTAATCACAGGTTATTTACTTTTAATCCCAGCCGTAGCTCCCTCCCTCATTCCCTCCCAATCCCACCCTCTCTTCCCTCATCTCCTCCCTGTCCATTTCCAAGTCCCCTACTAGGGGAGGTCCTCCTCCCCTTCCATCTGACCCTAGCTTATCAGGTATCTTTAGGACTGGCTGCAATGTCCTCCTCTGTGGCCTAGCAAGGCTGCTCCTCCCTTGGCGGGGAGTGGGGGGTGGGGGTGGGTAGGGGGAGGTAAAGGAGCCAGTCATTGAGTTCATGTCAGAAATAGTTCCTTATAGTTCCTTACTAGGGAAACTCACTTGGATACTGAGCTGCCCTGGGCTACATCTGAGCAGGGGTTCTAGGTTATATCCATACATGGTCCTTGGTTGGAGAAACAGTCTCAATGAGGACCCCCGTGCCCTGATATATTTTGTCCTAGTGGAGCTCCTGTCCTCTTCCGGTCATACTAACTCCCCCTTTTATCATATGATTCCCTGCACTCTGCCGAAGGTTTGTTTTGAGTCTCAGCATCTGCTTTGATAAGCTGCTAGGTAGAGTCTTTCAAAGACTGTGGGCCACTTTTCTAATCCTGGTATCTAGACCAGGAGAAGGAGCCAATCATGTTTCTTTCAGCTGTGTCCAGATATTCCCTGACATTTTTGTTTATTTGTGAGTTAACAGAATGGTAGAATTCAGAATTCCAGATAGCATGTGCTCTACAGTACAGATCTAAACATACAAAGGCTTTGTACCTGTTTTTTTTTTTTTAATATATTAAGACTACAAGGAAAAAAGAGGACAACAGTCAAATTTTAGGTAAGAGAAGCATGTTTTGATTTGTGTCAGCATTTCACAAGGGGTCTCTTGAATGAAGCTCAGAGAAAATGGAGTAGATACGTAGTTCAATTTGAATTTGACCTGAGTGGCCTAGAGGATAAGCCGATGTCACCCACCTTTTTACATTTCAGGGCTGACCTTCGCTCTGGCTGAACATGTTGGGAAGAAGTACTTCATTAGCAGTCGTAAAAAGATGAGCTTTGACAGAGCGAAGGCTTTGTGCTCCCAATTCCAGGGCTCTATGGCCACCCCTAGGAACGAAAAGGAAAACAAGGCCATCCTGAACGTGGCCAGAGATGACGCCTTCTTGGGCATAACAGATATGGAGTGGGAAGACAATTTTGTGGATCTGACGGGAAACAAGGTGGACTACACTAATTGGAATGGCGGTGAGCCCAACAATGTAGGCGGCGCTGAAGACTGCGTGGTGCTTCTGTCGAGTGGCAAGTGGAATGACATCCCTTGCAGCGACTCCTTCTTGGTAGTCTGTGAATTCTCTGGCTGAGGGTGTTTGTTTGGCAGCCCTCCTCGATGCTGTGTGTGCTGCTCTCCATAAGTCCACAATTTGTTCTCAAGTATAAGATATGTGGAAACACAAACAATTAAACGTTAGCTATGCAGTTAAACTACAACACTTTTTGGAATAGTAGTTTCTTGTGAAGGTGTAGAAATAAAAATGAGTTTATCTTTCATTTGCGATGAATGCTTGTGCTCTGCTGAGTGCTCTTTTCTCTTCGGGTAATGAGGTCACCCTAGTTAATTTCATTGTTTCTCAGCCCACTTTCAGATATTTAATGTGACATTAAACTATGTACAGAATGTAAGTCTTAACTGATCAGATCAATGAATTCTTACACACACACACACATACACACACACACACGAAATATCTATCTATCTATCTATCTATCTATCTATCTATCTATCTATCTATCTATCTATCTATCATCTATCTATCTGTCTGTCTAATAACCATCTTGTATGTAGAGGCACAGAATACTTCCCTGACACCAGAAACCCCTTAATTACTTCTCCTGGTCACTGTTCTCAAAGATAAGTATGATTTTGACCTGTATCATAACAAAATTATTTTATCTGTTTATAAACACAGAATCATACTGTATGCACTGTTTGATGGCTTATGTTTAGTTCTTTCATAATTAAGCATGTGATATTCATTCATGTTGCTACAGAGTGTGGTAGTTTATTTCTCTCGTTGCAATAAGGATATTAAAGCATCATAGTTTATGTTTTTATTGTTAATGGACACAACTGAATGGCCTATAATTCTTGGTCATTAACTCCGGGGATTGGAGAGAGGGCTCCAGTGTTAGGAGCTGGTGTTGCTTTTGCAGCAGACCTGAGTTAAGTTTCCGGCCCTGACATCAGGCAACTCATGGCCACAGGGGGCTGACACCCTGTTTCAAATTCCATGAGACTCGCACTCACGCATACAAACTCACACAAATTATACACATAGTTAGAAAGAGTAAAAATAAATCCTAGAGAAGGGAGCCCTCATGACCCTTCTTCTGGTAGATTTGTGTGCTACTTTGTGGCTGGTTGTTGTTGGTGGTGGGGGGAAGCAGGCAATTAAAGTCGATAAAAATGAATCACGTTCTGTCCACATAGTGTGTTGGGTGTGAACATTCTGTAGCTCAGGGAAGAGATTGCACGACAGCTCTTTTGATTTTGGTCATTCTTCTGGGTAAAAAGCAATATTACCCTGTGTTTTCTTTTTCTTCTTCCTCTTCTTCTACGTGTTCCTCTTCTATTTCTCCAGTGAATTATAACGAGAACAGTGCACACGGTAATTGTAATCTAAACATCTTTTGTGCTTTACCTGTTTGAAGCTTTTGTATTTGGTTTAAATCAGTCTGTGCTTCTCACATTGACTTATAGGTATTTTTTTTTTTTCATTCAGGGCACAAATCCCTTCTGTTTATGTGTATCACAGGCACCCTTTCAGGTTTTTACTTATCCTGTTACTGATTTCTGATGAATATAAGAGATTAATAAAAAAAAACTTAAAAAAATGTTCTGATGTACACCATGTGACTGCTGGTGATGAAGGAGGCCAGAAGACCTTAACCGGTCACCAGGAACTGGAGCTGCAGCTGGTTGTGAGCTGCCGTGTAAGTGCTGGGAACTGAGCGCTGGCCTCCTCAGAGAGCACTGGGTGTTCTTAGGCACCTCTCTCCAACACCAGGAAGGTAGGATTGTCTTTTACCTTTAAGATTATAATATAATTTCACAATCCCCCCTGCCCCTCAGAGCCTGCCGCGTACCCCTCCCTGCCTTCATTTTTGAGCAAGCCTCACTTGTTACTATTTTCTAAGCTTAGTTCTTTGGGAAAGTTGACTGTTGCCTGCTGTGATGATACCTTCCCATTGTCACTATTGTGACACTTTCTGCCTATCCCTAACCCATATCCATATTGTCTACTGGAAAAGCGTTTTCTACATCGAAACTAAAATGGTACCTTTCTGCAAATTAGGTGTATATGTGTGGACTAGTCTTTGGACTGTGTATGTTTACCGTTGCTGTGCTTGTGGATGACTGTGGCAATATAAGCCTTTCAGCTTTTTTTTTTTTAAAGCTACATGGTATCAAAATAAATGATTAAACTGTCTTTTCAATTTCCATCACAATCTGATGTTTTCTTGCTGAGACTGAAACATCAACCAAGGACCATGTATGAACTGGGACCCTTCTTTGTAAGGGGAAGCCCCAAACTATGTCTCCTAAACTAGTATTTTAACTTTATTCTGTCCTTCCAGGTCAGAGGTCATTTTTACCGTGGTCAATATTTCTCAGTAACATAGCGGACATTGTGCTTTTATCAGAATTCTAGGCAAAGGGAGATAGAAAGCTAATCCAAAGTCAAGTTCAGTGGTGGGATAAGGAGTTTTATAACTGTTGCCTGTGTGGTAGCAGTTCTCAAGCGCTACAGAAAAAAAACAAAAAACAAAAAACAAACAAAACCCATGAAGATCATAAGCTTAAAAGAAATGAAAAGTGGCATATGGTATAAAATAAACCCATTCCTAACCTTTCTCTAAAGTTGTGGCTCCACCTGACTGTTAGGATTGAAATAAAGATGGGTGCTGGTGGGCGTTTGTGCCACATTCTTGCTTAGATGAGCTTAGTTACTGCTTAGCTGGGGACTCACTGGGAGGGACAGACTTTCTCGCATAGACACACATGCAGCAGTTTTCCCCTCTCAGTATTTAGCTCACTCTGTGCTGGAGCCAGATTCCAATAGCTTAGAGACTTCCTAGGCCATGCAACCCTTGAGCCCTTTGTCTTGTAACTGTCCCTCACTGCTTCACTGTTTTTTTTTTTATTAGCTTCACTTCTCTTCTGCACACTTTATTTCTCCTCCTCTCCCTACTTCCTCTTCCTCCTCTGTCTCCTTTTTATTGGGTCTCGGGGTGGGTGGTGGGGTTTAAAGACAGAGTCTCATTGTGTGTCTCTGGCTAGCCTTAAACTCACTATATATGCCACGCTGGCCTCAAGATTAATTGTTATAATCATTATTTCCAACCTATAATTCTTCTTTTTTTTTTTTGAGGGTGCTGTGAACTTTACTGATGGTATTCAAGAGAGTAGGGCTCCCTGGGCTCCTCCCACTATTTTGGGGGTCTGGGATGGAAACTGTGAGGGAGATGGCCAGTGTCAGGAGCTGAGTTGGGACAGGGACTCCTCAGCAGCTGAGGGCCTCCCTCTTGCTCTCGTGTCCTTGCTGGGGTGTGTGGTTCAAGGGCTTCTTACTCCTTGGAGGCCATGTAGGCCATGAGGGCCACCACCTTGTTGCTGTAGCCATATTCATTGTCACACCAGGACATGAGCTTTACAAAGTTGTCACTGAGGGCAATGCCAGCCCCAGCACCAAAGGTGGAAAGAGTGGGAGTCACTGCTGAAGTCACAGGAGATGACCTGGTCCTCGGTGTAGCCCAGGGTTCCCTTTAGTGAGCCCTCGGATGCCTGCTTCACCACCTTCTTGATGTCATCATACTTGGCAGGTTTCTCCAGTCAGCATGTCAGATCCATGACAGACACGTTGGGGTAGGAAGTCCATGCCAGTGAGCTTCCCATTCAGCTCTGGGATGACCTTGCCGACAGCTTAAGCAGCACCAGGTGATGCAGAGATGATGTTCTGGGCAGCCCCATGGCCACAGCTTTCCAGAGGGGCCATCCACAGACTTCTGGGTAGCAGTGATGGCATGGACTGTGGTCATGAGTCCTTCCATGATGCCAAAGTTGTCATAGACGACCCTGGCCGGGGGGGCTAAGCACTTGGTGGTGCAGGAAGCATTGCTGACAATCTTGAGTGAGTTGTCTTACTCCTCCTGGTTCATGCCCATCATAAACACGGGGGCATCGGAGGAAGGGACAGAGATGATAACCCTTCAGGCCCCATCCTTCAAGTGGGCTCCTGCCTTCTCCATGGTTGTGAAGACACTAGTAGACTCCACAACATACTCGGCAACAGCATCACCCCATTTGATGCTAGTGGGATCTTGCTCCTAGACGAGCTTTCTGTTCTCAGCCTTGACTGTGCTGTTGAACTTGCCATGGGTAGAGTCATACTGCAGTTGAGGTTGATGAAGGGGTCATTGATGGCAACAATCTCCACCTTGCCAGATGAGCAGGCTGGTAACCAGCCATCTCATAAGCATGAAGAGACGTCTCTGGAATAGGGAGGAGCCAAGAGCCCCTATAATTCTTTTGACTTTCCCTTCCTTTAAAACACGGAGTAGGAAAAGCCTCAGTCATGTTTACATTCTACTCTCTATCTACTTCTTGCTTGAGCTTGGGGAACTGACTGTGGCTAAAGACAAGTATATCACCTTGCTAGCACTCCTGTCATCTGCGACCTTTAGTACCAAAGAACCCTAAGTGTGTCCAGCCATTAACCCAGAATCATTTCTTCTCCATCCACACGCTTATGCTTCCAGACACACACAGAAACCCAACCCACTTGCTATGCTTTTCACCCTTTCTTCTTTACCCTCTGTACCGTTAGGCGTGGGGAGACAAGGTCTTTCTGTATGGTCCTGGATGGTTAGGAATTTGTTATATAGACCAAGTGGGCCCAGACCTTGTGACTTAGTATTCATTCAACTTCATTTCCTTTCAAAGTCTTTGTGCCTGGATAGTTACCACCATCATTTCTGCTGTACCTAGGGTGGTTGTTTCCCAAAGGTCCTTATGTAAGGGCTTGGCTCCAGCTTGACAGTGTCAGGAGGTTCTTTGGATGTTGTAACCTCATCAGAGGCCCAGGTCATTATGTAATTATGGTATTATGATATCAGCCTTGATGTCACGATACCATTATGATGAAATAACATTATTATGTCATAATACCATTATGATGAAATAATATCATTATGATATTATAATACCATTTTGATGTTATAATACCATTTTGATGTTGTAATACCATTATGATGTCATAAAACCATTATGATGTCATAAGACCATTATTATGATAAAATAATGCTATTGTGATGCCATAATGCCACTATGATGTTGTAAGACCATTATGACATCATAAAATTGATTATGATGTCATAAGACCATTATGATGAAATAATGCCTTTATGATATGATTATACCTTTATAATGTCATAATAGCTTTATAATGTCACAATTCCATTATGATGTCATAATAAAATTGTGATGTCGTAATACCGTTATGATGTCATAATACCATTATGATATCATAATGACCGGATGTCATTATCTCATTGTGTTAGCAGAGTCATGGCTTGCATACCCAGAAATATAAGCCAAATAAACCTCTTTCTTTATATTAAACCTTACATACAACCTCTGGTGTGTTGTTGCAGTGATGCAGAGCTGACTAATTTAATCTCCATCCACTACTTCTAAATCACCATTTCCTTTCTAGGGAAGCTGCAAATTCCCTGTTCTTGAGTTAATTTGCGACAAAGTCAGCATCAGATATTCCATGCATACATAGAATGCACTATTGAATCTTAAATTCCAGTGGCCTATAGTACTTTAAAAATGTGGCTTATAGTACTTTTATTTGTTTTGACATATATTATCCCATAATGTCTATCTTAATACATTGGTTATTTTTTTTTCCTGAACACTTATGAGCTTTCTTTACACAAAACAGGAGATGTTTCCTAGATTTTTCTACATGTTTTATGTGCGTGTGTGTGTGTGTGTGTGTGTGTGTGTATGTATGTGCACTGTGTGTATACAGTGCCTGCGGATATCAGAAAAGGGTGTCAGACTCCCTGGAATTGGATCAGGGGGTTATGAGCCATCAGATGTGGGTGGTTCTTTGGAGGAGCAGCAAGTACTCCTAACCACAGAGCCATCCTTCCAGCCTACGGAGAGTTTGGGAGATTTCCTGGACTCTGGCAGTTCTAGGTTTTCATTATTTCCGTTACAGAACAAAATGTGTTGGCATCACATTTTGTTACATCTAGCTGTACTGCTATTAGCATATAACATGTCTCTCTGTATAGGAAAATTTCTTTGGCTGTGGTAAATATTTAACAGGAAACCAAGAGGAGCTTGGATGCTTGAACTATCGCACTATCACACACTGCTGTCTCCTGCTATCTGGCGACAGGGTGACTCAGTTTCACATCATCTGCCATACAGGTCTTGTGAATCTCCTGTATAGATCCATCACAGGATGAAAAGGCTCCTCAGCTGTCCAATCCGATGAAGAGCCTTCTTGGGCTCCTGACTGCTGCTTGACACTTGCCCTTACACTTAGGGCTTTAGCTGCTTTGTCTGAGCTGTGTCTTGGTGCTTTGCAGAGCCGTGCCACTGCAAGTTTAATGGAGCCCTTCAATCTTGCCTCCTCCTTACTGGCTCATTCTTCCTTTTCTCGTGCTGGGGTTGGAGTTTCAGGTTCCAAGGCTTGCAATGTGGATAAGATTTTGGGAAAAAAAAAAAACCTGAGGGGAAAACTTGTCCTGTGGGATGAATGAGGTAGTAAGTCTTAGGCTCTTGTTCAGGAGTGAGGGCTCTTGTTTGGATTTGGTGTTGTCCCTGATTCTGAGGGAGTGCTGGCACATGGCGGGAGATGGATATGCTGAATGTGAGACAATGGTGATGATGGATCCAGTCAGAGGACGGCAGTTGATAGATAAATCCACACCCACGTGGCAGGCCTGAGCTCCAGATCAGGGTCTGCTCCATCTGGGAGAGGATGTCTCCCGGCGCTCCAATCTTTACTAGGAGGTTGGCCTTTCCACAAATGGCCCCACTCATCGGTAGGCAATACAGGATCTTGAGAGCACCCATAGACGGAACTCCTGTTCATTTCAGAAGCCACCGGCTAGCCCAGGACTTGCAGCCCTGTGGTGAAAGAAGGAAGACCGCGCAAGTTCTGAGCTCTTTCTGTGGACCTCCTGGAGGAAGAGACACCGTTTCGCCACTGAGGGTGAAGGTGTGCAGCCCTGCTTTGGTTAGGTCAAGAGCAGAAACGGGCTTTCCCAAGTGTATGGCATGTACCTCGACCCACTCAATGCATGCCAGCCTGGCCTTTACAGCCCAGAGCTAACTGCCCCACCCTCTTCCCAGAGGTACAACATTCTCCATCTTGCCAGCCTCTGCCTTTAGGAGTCTTGTCAAGGCGAAGCACATTTCAACAGGTCCAGCACCAGATTCTTCCCAGAACACACCAACAGTTTTCCTAACAGCGGTTCTCACCCTCGCTAAAGCTGTAGTGCTCACGTTGTGGTGACCCCCCCAACCATAACGTTATTTCCATTGCCGCTTCAGAACCGTAGCTTTGCTGCTGTTGTGACATGCGATGTAAACATTTACGCTTTTTTCAACCGTCTAAGGTGACGCCTGTGAAAGGCTCCTTCGGCCTCCGAAGGCGTCTTGACCGCGGGTTGCGAACTGCTGACACATTCAGCCTGCTCCATGGTTGCCGCTGAGCATCTCTGGGTGCACTCATTTACTCTCGTAGCTTAAACACTCCAGTTCTTGAGGACTCAAGACAGTGAGGTTTCCCCCTGCGCAGGGTGTTGTCCTAGAAGCTAGAAGTCTCAGCCGTTGGGGAGAACCGGAGAGGATCTGAGCTCACAGCAGCTACGGAGGAGCGTGCTGTGTTCTTCGCCATGAACTTTCCCGTCTGTGCTTAAACGTGATTCCGGACATGATGGCTACGTGGTCCTGGTTCTGTGTGTGGAAGCTCTGTTCTTGAATACTGGAGAAAGAGCTCAGTAGCAGAAAACTTACCTTGCATGGGAGAGGCCCTAAGTTTGGCTCCAGCGTCACCAGAATGATGATGATGATGTAGGGGTTTTCACTTGTTTTATTTTGTATCATTTTTAATACACTTTATTTTCCAAGGAATCCAACTTTGTATATTTATTGAGGTAGTTTCATGGCATCCCATGTAATGCTTTCAGATCCACTATGGCTAGCAATGATAGCTCCTTTTAATTATTGACATTATTTTGCTCCGTCAGGCTTCCAGGATCTAGCCAACATATGTATTGACCCGTTGCCCAAGGTTATAGGTGGAAAATTGGCAAAACCCCAACAAAACAACAACCAAAATCAAAACAACCAATAGATTAAACAACCTTCCTCTGAAACTGGAACAAGAATTCAGGGGCTTTATCACACAATTTTTAAAACAACACTTACCAAATTCTTTCTTCAAATAAAAAGAAAAAAAATTTTTTTCTCAGTTTTGGAGCATGCCTTACAACTGGAATAAAGAATGACATGAACTATACAGAATATAGACACTAAAGACATTTATATAATCGTTTAAAAAATTCCCGCAAGGTTGGCCAGCTCTGCTCTCACACCTTGACAACATATTATCATTTGAAATGACTCATACTGGAAAAAAAAAAAAAATCAAGGGGGCAGCGATTCGATTGTGCCTGATTTGTGGTGACAATTTTCGTTACGACAGCAGAGGGCAATCTCCCACTGAGGAATGAAAGACACAAGCTGCCAGGAAATCCATCTCAAGACACTCACCAGAAGCGTATTTTAGTGAAATGATTTTTGTGGTGCACTTCAAGCTGCTACTTTCCAAAGGAAACAAGGTTTGGAAATTAAGTAGCTAATGTTGTGTTCCTGTTAATTCAGTAGTCCTTGGAAACATGGACGCTACAGACGTTCCAAAATAGTGAGTTGTTCACTTATGCCTAGAGAAATTGTTGAGAAATATTCAGGGACACTAAAAAAGATTGTGATGGCTGAAAATATGTCCAGTAATAGTTCAGATCAGGTTTTTTTTTTTTTTTTCTTATTTTTGTCCTATGTGCTCTTTGGGTTTTATACCTCTGGGTTGTCCATGACGTCTCCCGTACATTCTGAGCTAACATTTACATACCAGACATTGCTCTGCTTGGCTTTCTGTGTGGACATCCAGTTGTTCTAGGACCATTATTCCTCCACTGAATTCTTTCATCAAAAAGCAGTCAGCCAGGTAGCCGTGCGTCTTTTCTGGACTTCTCCATTTGCTCTATTTATCAGATCAGGTTTTATTGGGAAATTTTTTTTTAACATACTGTCAAAAAAAAAAAAAAAAAAAAAAAAACAAAACAGCCCCATGATGAATTCAGTTACTTCTACTGACACCCCATTACGATCTTGTCTTCCCAAACCGAATGATTTTTAAACACAGTTTATGTCTTATCAATCCCACCATAAATTCCGTATTTCAGAGCAATAACCTCTTTTCTATTTTCCTCTCCTTCCCCCCCACCCCCTTCTTTTGGTCTTTTGAGACAATGTGGCGTTCTCTAACTCAGGCTAGCCTGGAAATAACTATGCAGCCCAGGCTGCTCCTAACCTTACCGTGATCCTCCCGCTTAAGCCTTTCAAATGCTGAAATTACTGATGTGAACCCCATGTATCACAGACTACTTTCCTTGAACACGACGACCAAGAGACGGGGGATGTCGCTCAGGCTCAGTTGGCACAAGGCTGGCCCAGGGTGCACAAAGCCCTTGGTGCAATCCCGATACCACGTAAAGTAGGCATGGAGTGGCTCACTCCTGTAATCCTGGCACTTGGGAGGTGGAGGCAGGAGGCTCAGGTGTTCAAAGTCATTTTTGGCTGCAAAGCAGGTTTGAGCCAGTTTGGGATAGATTAGACCTTGCCTTAAAACAAAAGCGAAAAGAAAAACAACGAAAACGGCACAGTGGTACTGTGGCCTTTAAAAATTAAAATAAAGCAATTCCTTGTGATTATCTAATACTAAGTTATTTCTTCACGACCTTACCTTCGCTGTTATCTTCATTATTCAATGCATCTGGGAAAAGTGCACAATGCCCTCGAAGCTCATGTCTCTGGAGTTGCGGTTAATGTATAGGACCACCTCTCTGCTTTTTTAATTTATTTTTTAATATATTTTATTTATTTTTTATGCATACAATATTCTACCTGCACACCAGCAGAGAGCACAAGATCTCAGTATAGATCTCATTGTGAGCCACCCTGTGGTTGCCGGGAATTGAACTCAGGACCTCCGGAAGAGCAGCCAGTGCTCTTAACCTCTGAGGCATCTCTCCAGCCCCGCCTCCTCGCTTCTAAATAAATAGGTTTATTTTATTTCAGTGTGCCATGTACTCAAAAGTGTTGTCCACAACAACTCTTAAGATGTTACACGCACAAATTCCAAAGCATATCTGAAGTTTTTAAAGCACCATGTAGCTTTCAACAAGGGATGCAGGCACACTGTAACCTCAACATTTTAAAGTTTGATGAGAAACATTCTTGTTGAAATCTTTTTCTTTCTTTTTTAACACACACACACACACACACACATACACACACACGCACGCACACGCACTCCCTCCCACATGAGTGGGTGCATGCGAACAAGATTGTTTGATGTATATAAATTCACCACGTACATACTTGTTGGTAGAGGCCAGAAAAGAGCCTTGGTTCCTTGGAGCTGGAGGTGTTGGTGGTTGTGAGCTGTCATGTGACCTGAACTGAATTCTCTGTAAAAGCTGCAAGTGATCTTAACTGCTGAGCCATCTCTCTATGCCCTTGTGATTTTTTTTTTTTGGGGGGGGGGGCAGCGTAGTTGGTCTGTATTTTTCAGATTCTAACCCTATGAGTTCATTTGTTATGTATCTCTGTTCCCTGAATTTTTGGCTAACTAATTAAGATTAGAAGATAGATAAAATTTAAGTATTATTTCCTGGCAGGCTACTTCCTAAAGGCTTCATTTATTTGGAATGGAAACTAGTTTTACTCCTCTTATGATACCATCAGTTCGTGAAAACCATTACCTTTGTGCATTAATTTATTAAAGGGTTCTTAAGGTGATGATATGATAATCCTAGCATCACTTCTTTTCTTAAGAGATTAGAGAGGTTTTCTTATCTTTGTATTACATTTGAAATAAAATTCATAGAGAAATTGCAAGCTAAATGATATTTTAATATTTGAACACAACTCTTTTTTCATCTCCTTAAATTTCACAAAACATGGGACGAAGACAGATGACTGGAGCTTAAACAGTGTTTTAAACTAGAAAGAAATCACAGCTTGGAGCACACAGAACTGTCTGTGTGCCTACCTCTCACACACATTTTAGCACTATTCAATAAAGTTTTCTTTAAAATTAGTGTCTAAATTTATTTATTTTCTCTCATTTCAGGGAAACTACTTTATTCCCTTTCAATCTCCTTAGATATTTTCTCATTTTTTTTCCATCCTTGTACATTGAACAATTTTTCAGTCCCAGGTTTTAAAATGGTTGGCTGGCAGAATAATTTCCAACCGCGTTATACATGTAATTTCACCATCAACTTAATCTGCAGAACAGAGCAAATTTGTCTGCCTATGAAGTCTGAAGAAATAGAGGACCAGACTCCAGGGAGTGTGAGACTCTTGACCCTGCAATCAGGAATTTCAATGCTGAATCATCGTTGCTCTTAATTCAAGAGATATCTGGAGATAGTGATACCAGTGTTATAAATGACATAAATTCCATTTATTAGTGATAAGACTAAGAGCAGAGGATAACACAATTTCTCGAAGTTACAAGACAGTAATCAACCAAGCCAGCATTGATCCCATGCTCTGGAGCCTGGTCTCAGAAATAATTACAAACCTTCTGATCTTGTCTCCTTGGTCGCTACTCTATATGTCAGTATTGAACTCATTAATGACACTCATAGCTAATATTGATTTCTTGTTGTGTTAAGATAATGATAGTTAACAAATTAGTGGCTTAAATGTATGTATTACATATCTTCCATCATTTAAAAGCTATGCAGGGCAAATTGTATTGAAGTCTAAGAGTTGAAAAATTATAATCAGTTCTTGTCAGTCATATGGACTCAATGATATTTGCGTTCATTTGTAAATTACAGGAAAATTATCTTTCGGGGCTGGAGGATGGCTCAGTGGTTGAGAGCCTTGGTTGCTCTTCCAGACGACCTGGGTTCAAATTCCAGAGCCCGAATGGCAGATTACAACTGTCTGGGACTTCAGTCCCAGGGGATCTTCTGCCTTCTTCTGGCCTCCTCGGGCACAGCCTATGCACCCTGCACAAACATACATTCAGGCAGAACACTCATACACATAAAATAATAAAACAAAATTGGAAAAACTATCTTAGATTTGATAAATCTACATTAACATTTTGATAAATTTACAATATCAATTTTCTGCTGACTTACTTAAAATAAGAGATTGTTGTAGTGTCTTTATTGTAAAAGCTGCAAGTGATCTGTATGTGTCTGTTTATAGTAAAACAGATAAGGGACAGGGAGAAGAGGAGGGAGTGAGACAGTGATCAGGATGTAAAGTGAATAAATTAATAAGTTAATGGGAAAATAGATAATACCTCAGCAATGTAAATGATTACTATTATAGCAATATTTAAATATATTTTTTAATGTTTTGTGATTGAAGAAAGAACCGAATCTAAATGCTTGTCTTATACAGACAGGAATGGTGACTTGTGCCTTTAATCCCAGCAATCAGGAGGCAGAGTCGAGTAGATCTCTGTGAGTTCAAGACCAGCCAAGACTACATAGTGAGACCCTGTCTCAAAAGACAAAAACAAAAAAGAGATAAACTTATTTGTCATGTCTTTTCAATTCAACATAGTGTAAGAGTCACTAATCTAAAGAAAACTTTTTGGTTGTTCTTTACCATTATTTCATGCTAGTGTTTTTTTTTTTTTTTTTTTTTTTGAGGAGGTTTCACTATATAGCCTGAGCTGGCATGGAGTTTACCATTTAGGGCCTCAAACGTCACGAGGGGCACTATAAAGTGGGTGTCACCAACACAAATGGGCCATTGGACCTATTTACGTAAACTTATTAAGCTTGAAGATCTTCACTGGGGAGTGAAGACATAAGAATTATTTTAAGGAGTAAGAGAGTAACATGACTGTGTTTCATAACAAAGGTTCAGTAAAATGACTTTTCCTATTGTGATCAAAAACGTCTCAGTGTAATAGAAGCTTACCAGGAAGTGTCTGTGGACAGTCAGAGGCGGGAAGGCTGCTTTCCTTGAAATTTACATATTATGTTATCACAAAGCCACAAAGCTTAAAGAAAACAGTAGATTCAATGAAAAACAGAGGATTTATACTCCAGTCAAGCAAAGAGTTCAAATTTCAGTTGTGTCGTCCTTTGAGTGTCCTTGCCAGTTTGCTGACATTTCCTGTAAAGGTTTCCTCTCATCCAAACTGAGGTCATCGGAACTTGACACACGAGGATTTTTCACACAAGGCGGTAAGTGGGATTATTCGCATTATAAATATAAGGAAAGTTTGGACCAAGGCCTTAAAAATTCCAATCTGAATGTTTTTGTCTTTCACCTCTGGAGTATGAAACCTTGAATCACAGTGAAGTCTCCATAGCTCATTTGCTTTCAGTTTCCACTTTTAACAGAACAACATCCCCATTTTTAGCTGTTATTTCAATAAGCAGTTTCTTAAACAAACAAACAAATAAACAAAAATCCAAACGCAAACCCTTAGTTTTTACATTTTCAGTTTGAAGTTGGAGGTCATTAATCATGATCTGTGTCCATGTTCAAATATGAAGAATGTCCCAGTGCCGCACTCCTGGGAGGGAGGGCCCTTGGGTTATTGTAAAGCTAGAAGGTTATGATGTATAGTGTAGGCTAATGAAGGGAGCCTTCCAGTCAGGATGTGGAGTCACTCCCTGTGGTGAGGCTGTTAACCAGCCAGGAATGAGACATGCCTATAATTAGAGAAGCATTAGGTGTTAGTGATCTCGGCGATCAGGGAGCCTGTGCCCAGTGAACTAGTCAGGCTGGCCACTTCCTCCATCAGTCAAAGTCAGAAGCAATGTAATGAGGGCGGACTAGTAAATGCCACGGAGCTGAAACTATCTATTAAAAAAAAAGTCACTAAAGCTCTGAGGAATGGCTCTGGAAATGACACATCTAAGAGCAAAACACAAAAACAATACAGCAAGGGAATAGACTGAAAGGTAAGACGAGGCAGAAAAAGAACCACAAGGAGCAAATGCAGGAGAGTAGTAATGCAGGTTTTGTTCTGTAACATTTTTTTCCAAATAGAAGAGTCAAGAAAGTGAAAAAGGTCATTATACTTTTCTGCAAAATACATTTAAAACATAGGAAGCTGTCAAGTAACCCAGTGTCAGCAACAAGGCCGGCAGAGTGGGGCTCTTCTGAAAATGCAGGCTCTGGGAAAGAAGGAGGGATGCTAATTTATCCTTCTCTTCCTCCTCCTCCTTTTCTTCCCCATCTCTTCCTCCTCTTCCTCCTCCATTGCCTCCTCCTAGAAGAGAATATCAAAGTAGCAGATTATAAGGATAATTAATATCCCAAAAGCATCATTAATAAAATACCGTATATACGTTAAAACACTTCTATTCCGTATTATTCGGTATTCACTTCTTTTTTTTTTTAAAAATTATTTATTTTTATTTTATGTGCATTGGTGTTTTGCCTGCATCTACGTCTGTGTAAGGGTGTCAAATCCCCTGGAACTGGAGTCACAGACAGTTGTGAGCTGCCATGTGGATGCTGGGAATTGAACTCAGGTCCTCTGGAGGAGCAGCCAGGGCTCTTAATCGCTGAGCCACCTCTCCAGCCCAGTGTTCACTTCTTAGTGAAGTAGTGGCTTACTGTATCTTATACAGAAGTACTAGATTAAGTACCAGAAAGGATCAACTAATCCTTGAAACAGTTGCCTCCAGGCCCCATGTTTCTAATAAATACATACAAAAGATCTCATTGATACAGTGACAATGTAGGCAGGCTCTGTGGAGTTTGAACAGATACCTAGAAGCTGCTCTTACAAAATTATTTCAGGGTCTGAAGAGATGGCTCAGTGGTTCAGAACAGCTGCTGTCCTTCCAGAGGCTCTAAGTTCAGTTCCCAGCACCCACACCATGTGATGTAAAACCTCCAGTAACTCCAGCTGCAGGGGATCTTGATGCTGTCTTCTGGCCCCTACATGCAAGCATGCACCCACATACACATGCACGCCCCTCCCCCACATACTCTTAAAATAATTTGGCTACTCACTTGTGCCTATAGAAAATGAAAAGCAGATTGAAAGCCTGGAACTTCTGTCTTAATTTTGTACCTGTACTTTGGCTGATGGCATAGAGATAAATTGTCTTAACTTTTTTTCT
Source organism: Meriones unguiculatus (assembly GCF_030254825.1). Classification (NCBI taxonomy): domain Eukaryota; kingdom Metazoa; phylum Chordata; class Mammalia; order Rodentia; family Muridae; genus Meriones; species Meriones unguiculatus. Next base: position 46,577,240 of record NC_083349.1, read on the forward strand.
TCAGTCACGTTAAATTTCAAGACAAACACTCCCAAGACAGACTGTCCTGTCAGATGAAGATAATTATCTCTGAAGACAAGGCTGCGCCCTCAGCAATGACCAGATCAATTATTTAACAATTTCACGACAGAGAGAACTAAGACAATGGTGATGGGTCAGTGATAGACAGGACCACACTTTTGACAGGACTGCATGTATACCTCTTGCCTTCTGGTTAAAACTAAATCTCATGTCAGCATCTTGAAGATGGACTTGGGGTCACTGAACCTCTTTAGTTGTTCTTCTTCCCAATGTGACCACTTTCTGCTTTTCACCATGACTCATTTCTTTAATTAGCATCTAGGGGCCAGTGGGTGAGTCTAGATTATTAGGGCTCCTGGAGCCCAGACTTTTTACTGTAGAAGCTAGCCTTGTGCTTTATCCAGCCGGCCAGGCAGTACCCTTATAAATTTTAAACACATCTTTGTGCATTTATTTGCTTGTATTTGTGGGGATCCAAAAATATGTCTTAAATGTTCCCTGTGAGGATTGAGTTCACTTAGAACTAAAATGTCAGGGACAGTGGACAAGCAGCTGGGGACATAAGCCTCGCCCTACAGTAGCCTGAGGACTTTTGTTCTGAAGCCTCTACTGAGGGGAATCCAAGAGTCTTGACTTTGCCACAGGAAAAACCAATCTGGACGATGTGTCCATGTGAAACAGATGTGGACTTTATTAGGAAGCTGTTGCAGCAGGGATCAAGCATGGAGAAGAACTCAGGAAAAGGATAAGGCAACTCATAAGTCTGGGCATGGGATCAGCAAGAGAGATAGACCGAGCTTAAGCTCAGAAAGCAGCAGGGTATATGATCTTTGTGGCTCTTCAGCGACTCCTCAGAGGGTTGAGGAAGGTTCTCTTTTTCAGTAAACGAGACAATAAAGTGGTTTCTGATGTTCTTTGGATGGCAAAGCAGCCAATAAAGGAACCCTAGGTCCTAAGGGTTGCACAGAAAGTTAAGGTGTGTGTGTGGGGTATGTGTGTTTGTGTGCATGTGTGTACGTAGGTGCCCGTGAAATCACATGCAAGTGAACACCAGAGGTCAATAGCAGGTGTAGACTCCTATCGCTCTCTTTTGTTTTCAAATTAAATTTACCCTTTGGCAATTTCATGTATGTATGCAGTACATACATGAGAACATCCTTCCTTTTCGTCCCCCTTCCCCCTTTTCCTCCATCAATCCTACTTTCTCTGCTCCATAGGGTGTTCAGGTCTTCCCAACCGTTAGCACGAGGGTTATGGGTGTGTGCCCACACGCTGACTTTCCTGTGAGCATCTGAACATGGGTGATCAAGCTTTTGAGGCAGGCACTTTGCTGAGTCAGCCATCTCCTCAGTCCATTTCAGATATTTTTTAACTGTAAATTAAAGTCTATTGTATTGCTTGTGACATTCCCAAAGAAGATCTGGGGAAAGAGTAAGGTCATACTCGGATGTCATGCAAGCTCAGGCTTTAAGCATGGTTCATTGCTGTGTTAGAACTCTCTTTTGAAATATCTCTAAAATAAAAGAAATATTGCCTCTATGTAGACAACCTTCATAGGAAGTGTTAATTGTGCTAGAATTCTTCTTGAAAAATTTTTGTTGTTGTTGTTGTTTGTGTGCGTGTGTGTGAATTTCACACCATGCATCCCAATCTCACTCATCTTCCCCTCACACCATGCATCCCAATCCCACTCATCTTTCCCTCCCGCAGTACCTGCCTTCCACCCTTACAGCAGCCACCCCCAACAGAGAAAAAAAAAATCTGCCGTGGCAGCTATAGTGTTTCACAGTACACCCACAGAATGTCCTTTTGTGCACACTTCTCTGCTTGCAAATATTCATTGCAGCGAGTCGTGGTTTGCCACCGGGCCTCTGGCTTCCGGTACTCTATCAATACTGGAGCCTCACTGGACACCTCTCAGATAAACTGTTGTGGCCCTGTGTCAGGGAGATCCTGTAGTTTGGATCTGTAGGAGCAGCTTCATTCACTCCAGAAGTTCACTGATGGCGTAGATACTGGGCGTGCCAATTCAAAGCTCTGGATCTAGACCTGAGAGATATGTGATCTGGTCAGTCCACCAGCTCCCCTGCACCCACTGGAGTGAGCTCTCCCGCCCTGCTCTGTCCTGCCGGACTAAAATCCACAGTAAACAGGAGCAGAGCCAGCTCTCTCATGCCTTCCGTGCTGGCTCAGCTGCACCTCCTGCCCAGGTGAGGTGCAGGGCCTGCTCATCTAAGAGCTGCAGCAGGCAAGGGCATGGACCAGCTCTTCTGCCTGGCATCTGCTTACCAGCAACGCCTGCAACCAGCGGCAGCTCTTCCCTGTTGACCCAGGCCCGCTCTCCGTAGTGTTGCATCGAGGGACAGAGACAGTTCTCCCACTTTCGTGACCTTGGGGCCAGCTCTCCCGCCTGCCTTAGGTGGTAAGGGATCACGGAGGGCATCTCTCTCTATTTCTGCACAGCTGACAGGAGGCTCAGGGAAGAAGGGATGGGATGACAACCAGGATATAAAATGAATAAAAAATAAATTAATTAATTAAAAAAAGAAACAAGCCACCACCCTCCCCCCCCAAAGAGAGGAAAGGGTGGCAGAACTTAGCTAGTGTGAGACGGAAAAAAAAATGAGAATGCCTGAGGCCACTCCCATAACCCTCATTTAGGTATTGTAGAACCCCAAAAGAAAGTATTTTGAATACCTTTAGTTTGCATTTACATGAACGCAAGGGAAAACGAGAGAGAGTAGCTGCAGGCCACAGCAGGAAGTGCTTTGTGGCTCTGGGTTTGACAAAGAGATTAAGCAGGCCGAGGCATAGCGAAGACTGAAATGAGTCTAGCAAAGATTTCCCAGATGTCCATCAATTTCTCATCAGTGTGGCGTTACTCTTCTTAGATTATATAAAGTTTGACAGGAAACTCTTCTAGAGTGTTAGGTCAACTGAGAAGGGTTGTGTGTGTGCATATACACACATCATATACATACATATGCTACAACACACTTATATGTACATATACATACGTACACATACATATATATGTACATGATGTAAGCGTCTGACCATCAGACAAATTGTCAACAAACAGTATCGAATTGCTGTCACTCGTGAGAGAATGTACTTACCTGTTTGTCTGGACATTGACCCGGACATGACGAGAAGGTTACAGGTACGGACTCATTTTGAAAACAGGATAAACAAATGGACAGTTGTGCGTTTCCCCAACGTAAGCATTTTAGTAAGGACCATGGAGAGAACAACTCAACAACCTTACGCGAATGTATAAAAGGCAAAAATTCTGTGGTTGAAAATGCTGTCAGCCATAGTATTTATATCACCCCAGAGGCCCACGGCTACAGATTGCTGCTGTTTTTAGATATCCTCAATTTTAGTACTACCAATTTTATCAGATGATTTGGTTTGCTTGTAGGCAGGAACATTATGTTCAAATTGTTTTACCTGGAAAACAAAAGTGAGTTTGTCTAAAGTTCACCTTCACAAATGCGTATTAGAGGAGGGATAGATGGAGAGTTTCCGCAATCTATATGTGTCAGGATTATAGAACCAAGGAAAATAGCGCACATGCATTATGAGAGAGGAACGTGAAATTAAATGGGCCCTGTCAGGCACATCAAGAAATTCCCCAGTAAACCAGACAGACTTGAAAGTGGTGCTTCCGGGACACCAGCCTCGACATTCAGGCAACTGTGACAGTTAAGCTTGGAGCTTTTAAAAGTGGCCTTGGCCTTTTGAAGACTGAACCCTTTGCCGAGTGAGAAAATCAGGACCTTCAAAACACTATCCTGTGAAACTTAATAGTCAAGCCATCAGCTTCTAATTTGCAATGCGTTAATTTCCAAAAACTTGACTATGCTTGAAATTTTTATATTTGTGTGAGTCTCTGCCTAAGAAAATGAGCCAAAACTATGACACCAGGTAGAAAAACAATGTTATAAATAGTTGAAAACTTCGTAGACGTTTAATAAAAAGATGTATAAGGCTTGTTTGTTTGATTTCTTTTCCCTTCAAGACGGTTTTCTCTGTGTAACCTAGGCTGTCCTTGAGTTTGCTTTACAGGTCAGGCTGGCCTTGAAATCAGAGACCCACCTGCTTTTTTGTCTCTCTCTCTTTTCTTTCTTTCTTTCTTTCTTTCTTTCTTTCTTTCTTTCTTTCTTTCTTTCTTTCTTTCTTTCTTTCTTTCTTTCTTTCTTTCTTCCTTCCTTCCTTCCTTCCTTCCTTTCTTTCTTTCTTTCTTTCTTTCTTTCTTTCTTTCTTTCTTTCTTTCTTTCTTTCTTTCTTTCTTTCTTCTTTCTTTCTGTCTTTCTTCCTTTCTGGTATTATACTAAACCAAGATTTGTAATATAATAGCAAACTATTGTCATTATTTCACTGTTTCTTCTTTCTTTCTTTCCTTTCTTTCTTTCTTCTTTTTGACAGTTTTTCTCTATGTAGCCGGCTGTTTTGAAACTTGCTTTGTTGATCAGGGTGGCCTCGAAATCACAGAGATCCTTCTGCCTCTGCTTCCTGAGTACTGGGATTAAGGTGTATGCTACCACTGTCCAGCATGATTTTACTTTTTAATGGCTGAGAAACATTCTGTTGTGTGTTAGTACCATATTTTCTTTACCCATTAATATGTTGTTGAATGTATAGACTGGTTTCATTTCCTAGATATTCTGAATAGTACAACAATAAGCATGAATTTTTTTAATATGAAGATTAAAATTTTTATTATTTAAGAATTTTATACACTGTGGTTTTTTTAAATTCAAATTTATTTTTTTCGGTAAATACTTTCCACCTGTTAAATAAAGAAGTCTCTTTGCTGAGGGGAAAGAGCTGCTAACTGCAGTCACCTGGCTGGGCTGCTGCAAAGGCTTTGGAGACAGTAAGTTTTGATCAAGTTCACCTCATTCCATGTGCATCAGTCATTCCTTTCTGACTTATTTTCGGAGGAATTTTATATATGAGCACTGCATTTTCACCTGTTGCCACCTCTCTCTCTCTTCCTCCCAACTCCACCTATGTCCCCCAGCTCTCTCTCAAATTGATGGCCTCTTCTAAGATTATTCTTGTTTTACACACACACACACACACACACACACACACACAAAACCAAGTCTTTCTAATATTGTTTGTATGTACTTGTGTTTAGAGCTGACCAATTAAACATCAACAGAGATGAGGGACCTCATCTCTGGAGAAAATGGAGTCTCCTTCTCTCGGTAGCTATTGATTGTCTGTAATCTATAGGTGGGACCTTGCAAGATTTCCCTACCCACGTTGGCGTGTTGAGTAGTGGTGTGTCCTTATGCAGGGTTGTGTTTGGGCATCAATATTGTTGCAGTCTTGTGGGGGTGGCTTCCCTGTCTAGAGGACACCATCTAGAAGCATGCATCCCGGTCCTCCGGCAATTAAAACTTTTCTCCTCCTTTTCTGCGATCTTCCCTGAGCCTTAGGTGTAGGGGCTGCATTGTAGATATGCCGCCGGCTGGTGCTGGCCATCCCACAGTGACTAATCCTCTGCATGTTGACCAGTTGTGGATCTGGAATAGTTTCCACCTGTGGCAAAAAGGAGTTTCTTTGATGAGGGGAAAGAGCTACTACAGTCACCCGGCTGCGCTGGTGCAAAGATTTTGATATAGTAAGTTTTGATCAAGTCCACCTCCTCTGCATCAACTATTCCTTTCTGACCTTTTTTTGCCTGCTAAGACCATGCAGCACAGCCCTATACAGTATTCCTCTCCAGCATTGTGGAGCTGTTTTCTTCTTTTTCCCCCCACTAAGTCCTCTCAGTGCTTCCGGTGTGTGTAGGTATGGGGGAATCTACTGGGCATGTGCAGCCTCTCAGTGGTCACATCATTGGAAAAAAACACCTGACTGTTCTCCCAGCAGCCATCTGTCACCAATGGCTCCTCAGCTAAGGGTGGAATTTGGCTTGCTCTTGAGCAGGTCTTGTGCATGCTCTGAGTATATGTTCAACTGCCCTGTTGTGTCCTAAGACCACTGTTTTATTGTCGTCATCCCTGCCTCTGGCTCCTATAGTCTTTCTGCCTGTTCTTTCTCAATGATTGTTAAGCCCTGAGGGTATGATATAGATGTCTCTCTCAGGGGTGAGTACACTCCAGTTTCTTATTTTCCAAAATCGACTAACTGGGTTTCTGTGCTAATCACCAGCTGTTGCAAAAAAGAAGCTTCTCCGATGACGGTCTTAAGATGTACTAGGTCCCTGAGTAAAATGATGAGTGGCTAGGAGTCCGTTCAATATTCTGTCCACATGGCAGAATACGCTAGTAGGTTATGCCTTAGTGCCTGTATAGGGACAGGTTCTTGGCCCCAGCATCAGTTCTAGCTTCTGGAGTGGACCATGAGATCAGAAAGTGGTTGTCTACTTCCAAAACATTCATGATACAGTTGGACCAGTGTACACACAGTCTCCAAGGCAAATCATTACTGTAGCTTTCAGGATTCATAGCTGGGTGAGACTGATGGGTACTTTTCTCCTCTGGAAGGCATGAATACTACCTTCTAGAACCATGAAAGCTACTAAGCAGGGACAAAGTTTCCAGGTTAATGCCAGCCTTATTTCTCTGTGTCCCACGATTCAAGTATATGGTACAATTAGCAGTAGCGTTTTGCTGTAGAGTTCTGGAGGGTAACCAAGAGCAATGGCAAGAGCCTGCATTTTGGCAGAGTGGTGGTGGGAGATGGGATTCCACTGACCAATAACTCTAAAGAAGATAACGCATTGGTTTCTTGAAAAGGCGATGTCCAACCTCGTCAGGTAGCTGAATTTATACTCTTTATATTATGTGTGTATTTTAAGAAGCTTCTACAGTAGTCGGTTTCCACACGAATTTCTCAAAGGTCTTTAGTGCTAGTTTTCTCTCCCCACACTTCCTCTTCTGATGTTTCAACACACACGTCAGTTAATATAATCCATCACATAAATTTACTCAAGGATAGAAACCACACGATCATCCCATATAGAAAAGGCCATTGACAAATGTAACATCATCTCGTGATAAAAACCCAGGAGAATCTAGGGATACAGAGTACACACCTCAACACAATAAAGGCAATTCGCAGCAAATCCATGCTAAACGGAGGGGAAGCCTCAATGAATTTCCACTGTAATCAAGAACGAGACCAGTGTACCCACTAGGTCCACTCCTGTTCTCTGTAGTGCTTGAAGAGGATGACTTTCCCAAGGGTGAACTTCCTCACAAAGAGGACTGGCTTTTAGTAGCTGTGCTTCCCTGCTAGAACCTCCAAATTGGATACCCTGAATATGGCGGAAGAGAGTAGGGATTACCCTGGAATTTACAGATACAGGAAATGTCTTTCTGAACAGACCCCAGTAGCACGGCTGTTAGGAATTAATGGAGCTCATGAAACCAGAAAGCATCTGTACAGCAAAGGACATCATAATTCAACTGAAGAAGCAGCCCACTGAGAGAGAGAAAAATATCTTCATCATCTACAGAGCTGACAGAGGTTAGTATCTAGACTGTATAAAGAACTCAAAAAATCTAATTAAATTCTGGGGTAAGGAACTAAATAGAATTTTCAAAAGTAATACAAATGGCTGAGAAGTGTTTTTAAAAATAGTCAACATTTTTAGCCACCAGGGAAGTGTAAAACTTCCTTGAGATTTTATTTTACTTCAGTCAGAATGGCTGAGTAAAAAAAAAAAAAAAAAAAAAAAAAAAAAAAAAAAAAATGACAATAAATGCTCTCCTGGATTTATTGGGAAAGGGAACACTTATTCACTGCTGGTGGGAATTCAAACTGGTGCAAGCCACTATAGAAATCCCTATGAAGGTTCTTCAAAGGCTAGAAATAGACTACCACATACCCAGCTAAGCCATCCTTGGGCGTATACCCTATGTAATGTTACTTGCTTATCCACGTTTATCGATTCTCTGTTCACAACAGCCAGGCAATCCACCTGGGTGTCCGTCAGCTGATAAGTGGATAATGAAAATGTGGTACATTTATACACTGTAATATTATTTGGCTGTTTAAGAAAAATAAAATGATGAAATTTGCAGGTAAAATGAATAGAGCTGAACATAGTCGTTCTTAATGATTATGTAATATAGACTCAGGAAGACAGATGCCACGTATTCTCTTACATGTGATGTCAGCTTTGGGTCTTTGGATGCCTGTGTATAAAAGTAGTTGGGTGGATTTCACAGGAGGAACAACGGAGTGCAGTGGAATGAAGGGAGAACGGGGAATAATGAAGAGTTAACTCTTTGAAGGCTCATATTTTTAAACTGTGTTGGATACTCTTCAAATATTTTAATCTGGGTTTACTGGGTTTAGTCTTGGCATACTGTCTACTAAATGATAGAGTAAATTGGCACTCAGGGAAGAGATGCCACTATGTCTTTCTTAAATGTATGTACATATTCCAGTTTTAAAGCAACTTGTTAAAAAGAATGCTATTAAGGGGAGACCCTGATCAGAATAGACTGTGTGAAAAAGACATCTTCAATGAAAGGGACTACTAACATTAAATTGATACCATCTTTTCATTCTATAAAATATATGATACGTTCTCTGAAATTGAGACAGTCTTCACAGTACTTATTGAAGAACATGAAAGTAGTTCAAGTTGGTCATCAGGTAACCCAAACTAGACATTGGAGGACTCCAAGTTGTAACCAAACCCACTCTTGTTTCATGGCTTTGACCAAACCAGGCAGTCTGTGGCCATGATTATGTATATAAACCGCCCACATCAGGTGTCATCTGAAGGTCACTGTGTTTATGATAGTTGTTTTTGTTAGATGTGTAGAATGCCATGCAGCTCCTCTGGCCATGGAGGTCGGAGTAAATGCCAGCTGAGCTCTAATGAGTAGACTGCCAGAAACAGGCCGATTATACAGGCAAAACAGGCAGATGATACGATTCTGGAAGTGAATGGAACATCTTGGTTACAGAGATTCCAAATGCTTAGAATAACTGTATAACAGAGGACACTGATGTGATTCTTTTCCAATACGGATTACTTTATGGCTATAGCCTGCCTCTCCATATTAAGCTAATAGATGGTGGTGAAAGTCAGGCGATATTACAAAATCACACAGAAAAATTCTAAGTTCTTTAAGTAAGTGTGTAAGCATAAGCTTGGCAACCTTTAAACTCACATCAAAGAAAGGACAGCTCAGTGGGTACAGGTGCCTAACATGAAGCTGAAGACCCGAGTTCAATCCCAGAAGCCACACGGTGAAAGGAGAGAACCAGCTACTGCAACTTGTCCTCCGGTCTCCACACGTGTGCCATGGAATGCGCCTGCTTCCCACAAATAATGGATAAATGCAAAAAAAAAAAAAGCACTTTAAGTGAATGAGAGAAAAACTGACTCAGACTAACAGTGTAATTTTTATGCAAGATCTGAATTGTTAAAGAAAAACTCTTGAACTTAGCATATTTATTAGCACATACTGTATCAGAAACCTATGCTTTACTGTATTTAAGTTTGGCTTAAAAACGTGATGTAAGCAAAAATCTCCCACAGACATAGTCTATGGAGCTTACCACAGAAATTATTATCCTACCCAGTAACAACTGCAGCACATTGCTGCCAGCGTCTTTTTTGTTTTTTAAGCCATGAGGTTGTATTCTTATAATATCAAACAAAGGATGGACAAAGTTGGCTCAGGAAAGTGAAACATCAGGCAAAGTGTTTGCTTGTAAGTTAATTTAGTCCATCCACAGAGTGGCATGATATTCTGATAATCTATATCCAGAAACATAATGATGAAAAATGAAAATGGAAACTACATTAATGGAATCTAATCCAAGCAGAAAAACCACATTAATAAATAAAATTTGTTAGTGAAATATCCAAGGTTATAATAAAATTCCTTTATGCAGATACATTAAAGGTTTTCCTTCTCACTGTAGCTCTAGGAGAAGCAGTGTCAAGGATTGGAAGTGGCATTTCCAAAGTCAATATTCCTAATAAGTATTAGAGAATAATGGAAATCTTGGTTATATCAATGTTATTTATTTATTTTTGCACGCTGCTTGGAATCAAAATGATAGGTAAGTGTCCTGTCAGCAAACTATGGTCATCCCCCAAACCCTAGTTTTATCTGTTCCTTAACTTTTTACTTTGTGTGTTCACATTGTTTTGTAAGATTGTGTTAATTTGTATCGAGTATATTTATGATCGCAACATGATGGTGTCATGTACAAGGTGGAACCATAACTCTAGGGAGGAAATTAGAAATATCTTTCCAGGAGGGAGGGACTGGGAGAAGAGAAGGGAGAGGTGGTGATTAGGCTGTAAAGTTCACAAAACAAGGATAGGTGTGATCAGATCTTGAGAGCAAGTGACACATATCAGACCAATCTCCAACATCTCTCTCTGTGTATATGTATCTATTACACATACACAATGGTTCTCTGTGTTTACAATGTTAATAGATATCAATTTGCTACTTAAGTTATATGGGAATTACTTAGGTATTGTAAAAAAAATAACATGTTTTATTTTTCCTAAATGTTTCTTTTTATATTTTGATTCTACCTTTTATCTTATTCTTTCTGATAATGAAGATTTTCTCTTTAGGGTCAGTATAGTAGCTAACTGGTTAGATTTTGGCAAGTGAATAAATACATGGATCAATTGGGAAGTGAAATAGAACCATAGAACCAAAAGCTGTTACATTTTTATCTCTCTTTTTTCTATTTATTTTGTTTGTGTGTGCATGTGTGTGTTTATGTGTTTGTGCGTGTGTGTGTTTGTGATTTGTATAGGAGTGTGGGTTTACATGACTGTGGATCCAGGTAGTCTTAAAAGAGGACATTGGACTTTTGGATCCTTAGATCTGGCCTTTAGTTATTAGCCATTTGTCAGATGATCAGCCCACTATGTTCTCATGATTGTGCAACAAGCACTGTTTTTGTTTTTATCGTTTATTGATTTATTCCTTTATTTCTGTATTTGCATCCCTACTGCAGTTTCCCCTCTCCTCTCCTCCCAGGCTCTCCCTCCACCTTCCCTCTCCCGCTCCCTATCCATTCCTCTTCCATTTCTCTTCAGAAAAGGGCAGGCTTCCCATGGATTATCAACTAGCCACGTCATATCAAGGTTCAGGAAGACTAGGCACCTCCTCTCCGATTAAGGTTGGACACAGTGGCCCAGTAGGAGGGAAAAGTCCCAGCCCTGCTCCCACAAGAAGATCAAGTTACTTAACTGTAATGACCACCGAGTTGTCTCTTCTGCCAACTTCCCCTTTTCAAAGTAATACTTAAAGATTGTTGTGTGTGCCTACGTGATGTATGTGTGTGGGTGGACGTGCCATGTTGTACATGTATGTGTAGGTTAGAGGGTGTTTTATAGAGATCGGTTCTTTCCTTCCCTTAGATGGGCTCTGGGAATTGAACTCAGGCTTCCAAGTTTGCATAGCAAGGGTCTTTTCCTGCTGAGCCATCTTGCTGGTCTCCCTGGCTACATTTTGATAAAAGGCTCTTTCATTTCACTATTGGACTACTCATTTAAGTTAACCTTTAACCACACTGGCTCATTCTTACTACATTTAATAAATTTAATGCATACATTAAGGAAAATGAAACTGTGCCTTCTTTATTATTTGTAACTTTTTGGATGAACTGTCTGTTTAGCTCTTTGGCTCTTTTTTTTCCTTAATTAATTAATTAATTAATTCACTTTTCATCCAGTTTGCAGCCCCCCTCTCTTCTCTCCTCCCAGTCCCCTCACACCTACTTTCCCATCTCCTTCTCTCCTTCTCTGAGGAGAAGGGGAGGTCTCTCATGGGCACCAACCTACCTTAGCCCTGGCACATCTCAAATTACATCAGGACTGGGCACATCCTCTCCCACTGAGGCCAGACAAGGCAGCCCAGCTAGGGGAAAGGAACCCAAGGCAACAGAGTCAGAGATAGCCGTTGCTGTCTCCCACATGACAAATAAGCCGGCCTTCTGCTACATATGTGCAGGGGTTCTAGGCACAGGCCATTCAGGCTCTTTGGTTGGTGTTTCAGTCTTTGTGATCCTTGTGGGCCCAGGTTAGTTTACTCTGTAGGTCTTCTTGTGCTGTCCTTGATCCCTCTGGCTCTGTCAATGCTAACTCTTCCAAAGGACTCCTCGACCTCTGTCTGATGTTTGGGCTGTGGTCTCTGCATCTGTTTCCATCAACTGCTGGGGGAAGCCCCTCAGGAGTTGAATACATCTTGAGTATTTTGTACATTTGTACACAAACTTTATAATAAATTCTATTGTGAAAATATTTTAGTTTACTGGTAACTTAGAATAGGTGATCTTAACATGCTTTGATAGTTCGAATGAGATGTTCTCCATAATCTTGGGTGTTTGAATCCTTACCTGGGCATTTGAATACACTAATTGAATAGGAATCTGTGAAGCTGTATGGGGAGGCTTAGTAGTGGTGGCCTTGTTGGAGAAAGCATGTCACTGCTAACAGGCTTTGTGGGTTCAAAGACTCCCACTACTGCCTAGTGCTCTGTTTCCTATTTGTGCTTCCAGATGTGAGCTTTCCACGGTTCTTCTCACCATGCCTAGTGCTTGTTGGCATGCTTACCTGTCATTATAGCGATGGACTCAACCCCCTGGGACCATAAGCCCCAAGTAAACCCTTCCTTCTTTAAGTTGCCTTGGTCACGCATAGTGCTTTATCATAGGCGCAGCAAAGTAACTAGTACACACGCAAACGTTCTGCACTCTCAGAAGCTTAGAAAGGTCACCTCAGACATATTTCACTTGGCTCTCCTTATCATGTGCACTCCTCTTAGCCCCTTTTGGTAGATTTCAGCGGGACGCTTGTGTCCTAGTCCCATCAGCCTCTGCACATGATGTTGTGCTTTCTTGGTTTTATCCTTTTACTTCTCATCGCCTCTGAGCAGCTACCTCCCACGTTACCTTCATCTCTTCATTTGTCAGCACAGCTGTGCAATCTGGGAACGACTGCACACTTGCCAAAGCTTAATTCCTTATCTTTTGAGGAGGAGATGATAAAACTGTCACTATTATGAGATTATGGGAGGATATATATTATAATATGTAAAATGCTTAAACCCGAATGCCAGAAGGATTTAATAAATAATAATGATGATTTTCCCATAAAATTTTTCTTAAGAAAATAATTTGAAGATTATATGTTTTCATTATGAATCTTTACATTAGGATTACTTTTTTTTTCTATTTAGTTTTCTCTTTAGGGATACTTGGTTATCCCTGTCTAGACTGAGATAGTGGTGCACATCTTTAATCTCAGCACTGCAGAGAGAGATACAGGAGGATCTTTGTAAGTTAGAGTCCAGCCAGGACTACATGCAGAGACTCTGTCACAAAAACAAAACAAAACACAAACAAACAAACAAAACAAAAAAAGGCACACGAACACACACGTTATGTCTTCTACAGTTTTCCTCAGCAATCTTCTCATATTGATGTTGTCCCTGGTGTCACATCCTTTTTTGTTATGGAAATTTCTAAGTTGTTTATATTAGTAGTACTGTTGTAAATAACCTATGAAGTGCAAGTTTCTGGTTTTTTTTTTAAGACTCAGTTGAGTCATGTGATGCTTTGCAAGAAGCTGTCTTGTGAGAGGGCATATGATGTTTTGCTGTAAGCTCTCTAATGTGAGGGGTGTGACTTTAGCTGAGAAACATCAGTGGGTAGACTCTGAGAAGAGGAGCTAGAAGCCCACAGACATTGAGGCATTGGTTTTTGGATCTACATCACCCCACTTTGAACACTTGAATTCTAGAGAACTTCTCGGGGCAATCCAACTGAGTCTTGTGGCTTTCCCAGACTTGTCCCAGTCTTCTGAACCATCTGATTTATGTTGCTGCTTGGTGTTGGCCTTTGGACTAGACTTCTGGTTATCAAAACAATGAACTATTTCTAAAAAGGTCTAAATGCCCTTTAACCTTCTTTCTCCCCTATCTCTGGTCAGTGGGTGGAAGGGAGGTAAAAGCATTTAGGAACCCTAAATAAAGTAAGTTTGGTGAAAAAATCAAAGCCTCTAAGCACATCTCTATCATACTTTATAAATAGTTAAAAGCAAAAGCAATGTTCCATATAAATATGTTTATCTACCAGGGTTCAGCCTTATTTAACTGGAGTAGTATTTTCAATTTGTTCTCTTTGGGTAATTTAGGAATAGATAGACAGTATCTTAGAACGATAGTCATTTAATAGGAGTTCCAGTAGGTTTAAGTTCTTTTGCTTCCTGATTTAATCTTGGTTTAATATATTAGAAAGCTTTTTGGCAGAATGTACCTACCTCACAAGAGCTAGTTCTGTGGAGTGTAACCGTGTACTTTGAAGATAATTGGTAGAATGGTCAATTGTGTCTGGAAAAGACAAAAGTTAAGGCAAGTGAAGTTCTCTTTGTAATGTAGGGACATGAGGCCTGGAGAACAATTTGCCATGACGCCCACAACCAGAACCAGAACAGGACATTGGATTCTGATTCTCAAATAATTATGTCATGAAATTTTGTTATAAAAGATTAATTAAAATGTAAAAAAAATCCATAATGCAAAGTAAGAAGTGTAATAGCTAAGAACTCAAGGGACCTTTTTACAAGGACTCTTACATCTTATCCCTGTATTTACTGCCATGTTTCTTTACCAATTAGTTAGAAAGATATTTTAAAAACATTTCTATCTATTGATTTTTTTTTAATTTTATGTGTATGAATGCTCTTACCTGCATGTATGTGTGTGCACCACGTGTGTGCAGTGGCTACAGAGGCCAGAAGAGGGTGTTGGATGCCCTGGAGCAGGAGTTACGGATGGTTGTGGGCTACTACATGGGTTTTGGGAACCAAACCTGGGTTGTCTCTACAGAGAGCAAATGCCCTTAGCCATTGAGCCATTTCTCCAGTCCAACAGAGGAAATTTTAGTCAGTTGAGGTTTCCTTTTTTTAAATTGATTATTTGAATAATTTATTTTGAATATTCGGTCAACATTTCTATTCCTTGTTCATTTAGTCTTTCAAAAACACACAAGCTGGTGGTTATTTTAAATCCATTAAAGATTCTTGCAGAGAACATGAGTTCAGTTCACGGCACTCACGTGGAGACTCTCAAACAGCCCAACTTCAGTTTCAAGGATCTGACACCGTCTTCTGACCTCTGCAGGCAGCAGATACACACGTGGTGCCCATATACATTTGCAGGCCACACACACACATAAAACAAAATAAACATTCCTAGGAAACAAGCTAAATGCATCTTGAAAGTAAATTGAAAGCATCGAAGAATCCAGTTACTGACAAGGTATCTACTATGAGTCATTATTACTTTGGAAAATATTTGGTGACAGTTTCTAAACCAAGGTAATTATCCACATCAATATTCAATAAATTGTTAGGCATGCGACAGTTAATTGCTAACAAATATGAATATGAACAAAGTAGAAAATATGTTCTCAAAACAATGTAACTGTAAAATCAGTTAATAACAGGTAAACTTATTAACAAATGGTGGACTGTAAGGACACAGGACACATGAAAACAAAGCTATTAGAATAAAAGTGAACAGTATATTATAGGATGAGAGGACATTCAATCTTTTTATATGTGTCTAGCACATGTATATACAGTGTATATTAACATGCATTTGCGCATATATTCTGCCTTTCTTTCTAAAAAGGCCCTCATTTAAAAACAACTTACGATACGCTACGAAACATTTGCTGCAACGGAGAACTACAAATAATTTGGGGAGCACGTAAAAGTGAAATGAGGTATGTTTATCAGATGGGGGGATTCTCATAAATGGAGACTATAATAAATGCAGTCATTTACCCTACGTACAGGGGACATGTTCTAAGATCCTCCTATGGATGTTTAATGTCGAAACTAAATCAGAAGTAGCAGCATATGCGAAGAGAGAAGCAGAAATGAACATGGGAATTCAGGGTCGCAGAGAGGACAGCCATCAGTTATGGAGAGTGTACGGTGCACAAAACACTTCAAGAACATTACCTTAGTCATATAACAGTCTGGAAAGAAGTTTCTATTATCTTATTTTAGGTAGAAGGAAACTAAAATCTCCAGGAGTTGAGCAATATGCCCAAGTTCCCAAGTGATAATTTGCATTGCCATTTCCGATTCAATTCTGTCTAACCACAAACTGCATGCTCCTAGCCATTATGCCTATGTCAACAGCTACTTTCTTGTGACAGAAACACAGAGGGACAATGGGTATGTAAAACTGACTAATGGTGATTCTGAAAATGGAACCTCTGAAGACACTGTAATGCAAGCATGCAGACCTTTTATTCTTGGGAATTAATGGGAGTAATAAAAGTAAAGTTCAAAATATGAGCATTTAAGGAGCACATATTAAACACCATAGGCTTGCTAGACAGGAGTGGAACTTGTCTGATAACTGTTGTTCTTGGAGCACAGAATTGAAGGAAATGCCCACCCACAGGAGCATCTAGTTCTATGCATGAAAGAGGCCTGACCTAGACTCCCTACACATATGTACATGATGGACAGCCTGGTCTTCAAGTGGTTTCCTAGTAAGGGGAATGGAGGCTGTCTCTGAGAAGGACTTGCTTGCATGCTTTTCTATCACTTGCCTCTAGCAGGGCTGCCTTGCCAGGCCATCTTGGTAGAGGTTCAGGCTTGATACAACTTGATGTGCTGGGATGGGTAGGTGGGGGAGGGGTTGCTTTTTCTGGAGGAAGAGGGAAGGGGAATGGGACTGGGAGGAGAGGAGGGAGGGAACTACAATTGAGACGTCAAGCAAATAAATAAATAAAGAAAAGAAAAAAATTCAGTTCTTAATGATGAGAGCAATGCAATAGGTGGCAAGTATTCTTATGTCCTAGAGAAAGATGCTCTGAGGGCAAAGAAGGAGATAGTGAAAACAGTTCTGTGCCTAGTAACAATTGCCTCCTCCCCAAATATTTAACAGGGCCGAAGAGGCTGTGGGAAACACGGAACTTTGGTGTGAGGAAACTACACTTCCAGGGATGATCGTACAATAAATATTTTAGATAAAAAATGCGTACAGCCTTTAAGGAAAAGCTGGGAGGAGTGCAGACGATGACTGGACATTGTTCTCACGTGTGCTGAAGTGTTAGTCATCTTGAAAGTGTGATTGTCCTGAAGGACAAGAGTCTGTGAAGTTCCATGTTTACCTGTGCATTCTTGTCAGGTAGAGATGTCAGTTATTTCTGTGCACTGGGCAGGACAACTCCCAAAGTTACAGTTTTTTTTTAAAATAATATTTCTTTAGTGAATTAGGTTTATAGCTACTCATCTGCTAGATGTTTTCTTCTAACATTTTTTTGTACTCATGTATACTTTATCAAATACTCTTTGAATTGGCTTTACCATGTCACTTATTCTCTTCTTACTGGGTTAAATAAGTACTCGACACATGCTTGCTGTCTATTTGGATATATGTGGTTATATACATATATTATCTGTATATCCATCCATCTATCTATCTATCTATCTATCTATCTATCTATCTATCCATCATAAATTTGAGAGAGAGAGCAAGGTGGGGCATAAGAGAGGTCAGCAAGAGAAAAGGAAAGGGGGGAATGATAGAAGTATAGTTAGATTAAAATTTAAGAAGTAGAGGCCATTTGGAGGAGTCAAGTAACCCATCAGACAGGTGATTCAGAGATCTGAAGAACAGGAGCAGACTTGAAAATTTCTAGCCAGGAATGGCATTCTCAAATGAATAGAAGTGAACCGAAAAGTTCTTGCAGAAAACCAGGGAATGTGCACGAAATCTCTGGAAAAGTCAGTTTTGACGTCTGGTAAGCTGTAAAATCCTATTGCATATTCCTCAGCTATGTGATCAGTCATATTGCAGCGGTGCCTGCCTGTGCCATCCATCTGACTCATCTTTCTCCTTGAGGTAAAATTCGAGTGTTGTAAAACATGGTGGCCCATGGTGAGATTTATTACTCTCGACACAGTTCTAACCTTCATAGAAAAAATAAACACGGATCACACCTAAATAGTGGATAAGAATAAATCACCCATGTCCTTTGGAGATCAATAGGTAAGATTTTCTTGTGGCTGAAATGAACCAGAGAAACTGTACAACTTATCTATATTTAATCGAGGCACAAAGACAACAGATAAAAATAACCCTAGAGAAGTTTTAAGGACAATGGAGTTTTCCAAAGCATGGTTGCATTATTTTGTGATTTGAGTTATCCTGTTCCTTTGTTTTACACACACACACACACACACACACACACACACACACACACACACACACGCTAGCACTGGCTGTATTTTTTTCTCTTTTTTTTATTTTTTATTTTTTTTATCAGTTACATTTTATTAACTCTGTATCCCAGCCATCACTGGCTGTATTTTTACAGACAGCTAATTCTCACATAAACTGTATGGAGTGGACAGTGACCATTGTCTGGGCTTGGGTGGTAAGACTCTGTAACTGACAACATAATTCTGGCCACAAGAAAGGGTATAATTTAAACATAATGTCTCATACCTTTGGCCGCAGTGGTTCGCTTGAGGATGGGCAGATGGCCCAAGGTAGGCCAAAATGCACATCCCTTCCTAAGTATTTTCCTTGCTGTTGGTAAATAAAACACAAGTTTCTGTTGGAGTTGATGAAGTGCTGGTAGTGAAGGATGTTAATGTTGGGCTTCTTTTCTTGTAGAGACAGGCTGATTGCAGTAAAAGACATAAAAATCAACACACAAAAAGCAATGGAAATAAAATGTCTCAGAGGAAGATCTGGTCCTTTAGATCTTGTCCTTTCTGAGTCTAGCTTCCTTCCCTCCCCCCCACCCCCCTCACCAGGTGCAAATTCAACATCCCTGAAATTTTCTGAACAAGACATTTTGAACTGGACTTCTTTCGACTGCATCAATTA
Source organism: Meriones unguiculatus (assembly GCF_030254825.1). NCBI lineage: Eukaryota > Metazoa > Chordata > Mammalia > Rodentia > Muridae > Meriones > Meriones unguiculatus. The sequence goes on from NC_083349.1 coordinate 46,596,145, forward strand.
CTTTACTAATGAAATTGCACATACACGTCACACACACACAGAGTTCACTAATAATGAAGCTGAAATATTATTTTCCTCAATGCCATAGAAGTAAGTGAAAATGAAGAAACTAGAAAATAGAGCTTTCTGCCTACATACCCTTGATCTTCACAGATCTCTTCATGTTGCCAAAGCTCAAGGAAACCATTGAGGGCTGATGAACAGAAGAGGCATTTTATTGGCAAGAACACTTTAAAAAAGCAATTGACAATCCTTCACTTCCAGTTTTTTTTTAATTGTCTTTTCCCTTCTACTTCCCGCCTCTTCCTTTCCTCTTCCCCTTCTTTTTCCTTCCCCCTTCAGAACAGATTCATCTTAATATCTTTGCCAAATGTAGACATGGGAAGTTAGAGAGCTGTCTCAAAGCCGCTGGGACTCAGTCAAAGGAAACAGCTTAGCACATCTCACAGAAAGACGCTCCTTGCGTGCAGAGTAAATGCTGACAGGGGGAGAAGGGTAGAGCGGAAGCCTGAAAGAGACCCTAATTTCTTTGCACTTGATGCTTTCCTCTGCTCTGAGTTGGTGCCACAGCAACCTTGAAAACCTGAGGGGCTTTTCAAACAGCTCCTGGCAAAACCGTTGTGACAGTTGTCAGGAGGGACTTGAACCAATAATGGCAAGTGAGGGTCATGAAGACCACAAAAGGTCTTCACCATTTCACCTGGAGCTTTAGAGCAAAGTGAAAGTGAAAATGACTCCCAAGTACACACACAACTCTCCTGTCTTCATCTCATCCAACTCCTGCCCTGTTTGTCTGGGGGAGTTACGTCATCAGGTCTCTCCTGATGTGCACAACTGAATAAATTCTTGAGTCTCAGTTTTATGTAAACTTCTTAAAAAACAAAACAAAACAAAACAAAACAAAACAAAACAAAAAACAAACCACAATCCCATAGGTCAAGGAACACTATGATCCAGTCTGAAATGTCAAAGCCAGGAAAGGAGTACAATGTGGTGTAAGCACCTGAGTTTGCGCTGGATAAGGAACACATTCATATAGAATTTATTTACAGACCTGCAGGTACCACCAGATGTGGTAGCACACGCCTTTAATTCCAGCAGAGGCTTGAGGATCGATGTGAGTTCAAGGCCAGCCTGGTCTACAAAGTGAGGAAACCCTTTCTCAAAACAAAACAAAACAAAACAAAACAAAACAAAAACAACAACAAAAACAACAAAAACACCAAACCAAAACAAAGCAAAAATCCTGGAGGCTGCAAAGTTATTGGGTTTGTGTGTGTGTCTGTGTGTATATACATACACACATACATACGTATATATATATACACATATATATATGTATATATATATACACATATATACTTTTGTGTCCCCTACCATCTGTACAGTATCAGGACCATACTGGTACTATGATTAGGTATTGTATGATAGGTCAAACTCATGAGAGAAAGTTAGGAACAAGAGCTTAGAAAACTTGCTCATTCTAAAACAGCTAGTCTGAACCTCAACAAGGGAAATATTTTCATTTTATTAAAGGATGAGATTCTTTGTGTTTGGCCTGATAATTGGCCATTCATGTTTTTGGATGGTAATCTTAAGCATATAAAATCCTACTCTAAAGAAATACTTAACAGCAAAGCAGTAAGACGCAGCCCATTTAAAATAAACATTCAGAGGCCTACAGAGGGTAAATGCTAACCTGGAAATAATTATCCTATTGTTAAAAAAATAAATAAGATATAGAAAATGTAAGCAGTGGGGGCAAACTTCTTCCTTTTCATCAGTATGTTATTCTTTAATTTTTTTAAAAAATTGACAAAACAACATTTAATTGAAATACCCTATAAGTTAGAACATCAATCTAATAATTCTTTGCTATTTAATATCATTTAAGTAATAGTTTATGATCCACATTTCTTATTTGAAATTGTTCACTAGAATACTACTTAATATTAGTATTAATCTTCAACTTTTAGAATTTAGAATTATTGTTCATATTATAAATTCAAAACCAGTTGAATATACAAAATAGAAACTAACATGTGTACTTATGTGGGTGATAGGTTATATGCATAGGTGTGTATACGTACATAATCATATATATGACAAAGCATACATAATTTCACACGTATACGAAACATCTCAATCAAGGAAGACATTAGAGTTGTTTTATAGGCTCGTTTTGTCCTCTGCCTCTCTTTGCCTCTGTCTGTCTCCTCTTCATTGTTTTCTAAGCTCTCTGAAGAGGGTGTCTAGACTACCACCATTTCCTGTCTTAGTCTTCCTCCCACCTCAGTCTGGTTTTTGTCTCTCCCACCCGGCGGAAACTGCTTTCACCCAGAGAGAGGCTCAGCCATTAAAGCAGAGGGGAACTCTTGGTTCTTAACTTGTCAGCCAGGAGCATTTAACAGCACTCTCTGCCGCCTCAGTCTCTCGTCGTCCTAATGTGGACGCTACACTTCCTTTCCACATTTCTTCCTAATTATTTGGCCCTATCTTAGACTACGCTGCCTTTTCTTCTTCCATTTTCATAATTGTTAAAGAGATTTTTGTCATCGTGTTGTTCGAATGGAGACAGCCATCATCTTTGACCCCTCCACTCTTTCCGTCCTCTTACCCAACCAACTAAATATATCTTTTCTCTGTCCTCACATCCCTTCCCACTGCTGCTATCTTAGTAAACACTCTCATTATCTTTCACCAAGTGATTACGAGAGCATCCTAATTAGTCTTTTTCCCGCCAGATTCCTGGCCCGCCATCCATCATAACTGCCACCACCGTGATGGTATTACAACCCATTCAATGGCTTCCCACTAACCACAAGATAAAAGCCCAAGCTCTTTGGGATAGATGATATATCTGATTTTTCTTTTTTAAAAATTAGACATCACCCCCTTCTTCAGTCTTACACACAAAAACACTTAGGTATCAGACTCCATCTTATTTCCCACCTTTTTCCTGGGCTTCTGTGCCTACACATCTGCACAGATGACCTCTTCTGCTGCCTAAACCAGATAGCCCCTTTACTCTGAATCTGAAAGCACCTATTTGTGCTTTATCAACTAGGTTTTCTATACATCTTTTAGCTTACTCTAGAAACTTCACTGTCCATTCATCTTTTAATTGCACATGAGTGGATGCTTTGTCTGGTCTGTCCAAACTTCACTTATTTCTCCACTGACTTACTCCTGTATCCATTGTTAAATTAAATTGCCTTCTGTAAAATCTATACTTTCATTTATTTTCCCTCTTCCTTGTTTCTTCATATCCAATTTGTGTTTATTACTCTAACTTCTACTTGTAGAAGACAATACGAATTCACTCACAGGTATCTGTTCTATGTGCACAATGCGTACAACTGTACGTTCTAAACATGCTTTTTTCATGACAGGGTTTCTTTCTGTAGCCTTTGCTGTCTTGGAACTTGCTCTGTAGACCAGGCTGGCCTTGAACTCACAGAAATCACATGCCTCTGCCCCTGCCTCTGGAATTACAGGCGTGCATCACTACCATCGGCCACAACCGTATTATTCCTGACTAGTTGAGTGTCTATATTTCCCTATTCTACCTCTTTTATAACTTTTCTCAAATCAATCATATCTTGCAGACAAAATCATATTTCTAACCTAAAAACTAGACAAATATCCTTCCATGGATCTTTATAGTCAAGAAATGGCCTTACTCCAGGAAGGACCCTCTTCCCCCAGTTGGCTATCTACGTGGTCAGCCCTGAAATCATATACATGCAAGTAACATGTACATGGACAGTATATGGACTGAGCAGGTTGTATTTATATAATTAGACACATATGTTAAATATAACAATATATAATTTTTATATAAATATAATAATACATACTATATAACAATAGTTAAAGAAAAGGAGATCATGAATTTGAAAGAGAGTAAGGAGTGGCTAGAGGGGGCGGAAAGCAAGAGGACAAAAGATGTAATTATATTTTAACTTCACAAGTGAAAAGTATTAAGTAAGCAAACAGTATATATTCATTTGCATGGGTCTTATAAGGTCCTTGTTTCTGGCTCTACTGGAAAGAGACTTATTATATACTATTTCTCTTCCCCTTTAAAAACCTTCACCAGTAACTGGGCACTGGAATAGGTCTTTCCATAAATTTTGCTAACTATAATTTTTATTTCTGGAAGATGCAATTTCATAACAATAAATTAAAAAGTAGAACTACAGAGCAAGGACCTTAAAATTTAGATGTAGGTAGAGAAAAAGCAGCAGATGTCCATTCGTATTCTCTGTCACTATTCAATGGAAAGAAAAAAGTTAAGGCTTCATAGAGTGACTTGATGGGTAAGAGCATACTGATGGTTCTTATGAAAAACATCAATCACCTTCTTCAGATATAAATAGCAACTTGAAAAGGATTACTAGCAGATGGTTGATAATGCCATTTTTTTATAAATAGGTTAATTATTCTACTAAAGTGAAAAAATAACTAAAATGATAGCTATTTTTGTTTTTTGTTTTCAAATGAACTGAGAAACCCTCGAGTTTTCTTGGTTAAACTGCTCTTCCTTCTGCATTATCCTCTGTCCTCAGAGCATCACTTGAAGCTAATTTATGTTGTGAGTCTTGGCGAGGCCCCAGAGACAACATCACCAGCCATGACTTTTCTTCCAAAAATCCAGAGAATGCAGGGTGAGCTTAATCTGGGCGCAGCTAATTATACGTTTGTAAAGCCTGCTGCTGCTCTGTCTTCCCTCGCGTCCTTATTTTTAACACAAACGTATACACTCTACCCATTGCGGTGCGACCACAGTCACAACACCTAAACTTCACGAAGACTTTACCTCGAGCATTTATTTCCTCAGCACCGAGCAAATATTTATCAAGTCCTTGCATGCGGTACGCTTGATTCCTGCCTTCACGGAGCTTACCTTCGAATAGGAGTTTGTGGCTCTCACCACATCATGCCTTGTGTTCACTGTTTCTCCTCGCGTCACCTCATTCACGTTTTAAAATTCACCGTCACGGAATACTCCCGCGGTTATTTTATTAATTATGCACACACAAGGAAGCAGGAGATTACGGAGACCACGGTCATGACAGGCATCAGTGTGTCTGATCCAAACCTCAAAAGCGGTCTTCCTCGGAGCAAGCGTTGGTCACATACGCAGTGCAGACCCCACTGTTTAAAGGGAAAGGAGTCAGCTGACAGACACCCTTTCCATCCTCCTGGCTTTCATCCTCCTTCTGCTTAGACTCCAAAAAGGCCGGCTACCTGGGGGCTAATGTATGCTTTAATGCTGAAAAGACTCAAAATATTTATTTACGCTTTCGAAATGTCAGGGTGAATGACTGTTACAGGGATTTTTGCTCTCTCTGCAGTAAGACGCACCCCAGAATTTCTTGATTCTATGCAGGCCACGACTTCCTCCTCTTCCTGAACTCCCTTCGCCCTCACCCGCTACAAAATCCTGTTCTGCTCTCTCATGGAGGGATAATCACTCTCTTGAAGTCTCACGTGCGGGGAGATCGCTGAGTACATGCAGTTCCGTGCCTGGTAATGTTATCTTTTCCCATTAATTAATTTATCCGCTTTACATCCTGACCGCAGCCTCCCCCTGGTGTCCCACCCTCCCAGGCTCTCCCCTCCCTTCCTCCTCCTCCTCTGGGCGTGAATAGGTCCATACACATCAAGGTGTAGCAGGGCCAAGCACTGAGGCCAGGCAGCCCAGCTAGGCGAGAGAGGGATCCAATTGGAGGCAACAGAGTCAGAGATACTGGACCCAAAGCGGGGGAAAAAACCCTGAAAGAACTGCAGCACATCCCTGGCGGTTCAGGCCCCTCCTGGGTGTTGTGTTTTCCGGCCGATGTGAAACTACCTATCCTTGGTAAGCTGCCGTGTGCCGAAAACCAGTCCTCAGCTGACAGCCCAGGTAAGGTCTTCTCTGCTGCCCCGCTGAGTGAGTTTTAAAATGTGGGTCATTTTAAAATTTAGTCCCTACCGCCACGTGGCTTCCTGTCACCCTGAGAATTCTCCTCGTTTCATGCAATCTGGTGTAACCTAGATTGTACCCTGCCTCTCTGAGCTCATTGCTTATCTGCTCCTTTGCCTTCTATACTCCAACGGTTAACTTTTCTTTCTGTTTTAAAACGTGGACTTTTCAGGGCCTCGCCGTGACCTTCTGACATGATGCCGTGGGTTCTTTGCTTCTGTCCTTGGCTGGGTCTTTCTTGTACTTTTGCTCTTAACCTGTCACCAGTTCAGGGAGATCTCTTATCACCCACTCTGAGGATGGCACGGGAACTCTTTCTGCCAATGTTTCTCATTCCTGTCATAGCACTTGTGTTTGTGTGGAGTTGGTGGCATTACTTTTTCATCAAGATGTCACACCCCCCGCTCCTACAAACACACACAGCCCATCAGAGCAGGCCCGTTGGCTGTTTTGTTTTCCCCTAGTCAGGACCTAAATAATGTCTGGTACATACGAGAAATTCAGTAATTATCTGTCACACGGATAAATGGTTCAATAAGTATTCCCCCAAAAAACCAAAAAACATTAAAGTGAAAAGCCTGTTTATTTTATGTAGGCTACATTATCGAAGCTACTAAAATATTTCAACATATTTGTAAGTGAAACACTTGCAGGTCTTCATTAGTCTTCATTCTGACAACAGCTATACAAATAATGAAGAAACATAAACCCGAGCTGGGCCAACGGTACTGAGGTATCCAGACAGGAAACATTTTCAAATAAAAGCCAATACCTGTCTATTATTTCTTTGCGCAGTCATAATATACTTTCGGTGATGCTACGTTATTAAAGAAAAGATTGCCAAATAGTGGTCATTTTTCTTTTGGTTTCTTGTCTATTCTTCCACTGGTTTTGCAGTTCAATTCAGTTAGAATTAGAGCGATGGTGAGACGAGGTTGAGAGAAAGGCACGAGCTTCTTTGCAGTCAACTGCGTGACCTTTCCACACAGCAAACCCTGTGCAATGCTTGTGAGGACGAGACTTTCTTCCTGGAACTGACATTTTCACGTGTGACAGTCTAGAACTGCTGACTCCCTGGTGTCTCTCTGGCCACCAACTTAGTGCTTGTAAAACAGCAGAAAAGCAATAAAATGACTATTTGTGGTTAATGGAACTGTATATAACTAAGAAAAACAGAGAACTCCGGAGTTGAACTTTTTAATATTCCCAGAGGTATACATATATATATATATATATATATATAAATCTCATCCCATCTCACTATAGAAACACCTCCAAAGCCTTCTCTTTAAAATATAATACATTTCTAAAGAGAAATGAATCAAATAAGGATTACAATCTGCTGATGTATAGTTAGCATCTTGCATGCCTAACCAGATAGTGTTCTTCAGGGGTTTCTTATTTTGTAATGCCGCATTCATGTCTGCTGTCTTACCATATACGGTAATAGAAGGTCTTTTAGAGACATAATGGGAACAACTTACCTCAAAGTAATCAAGACAAAATTGTTTTGAGTGATGCCTCCCTTTAAGCCTGAACACAGGAACTTTATTTGGATGGTATTGGTGTAACATTTGTTAGTTTGTAAAAATGAATTTCACCTTTTGTGGGTTTTGCTTTTGTCAGTCAGTCTCTTATTCTAAGCAGTCCGTTATTAGTTTAGGGTAAACATCCCATCAAATGTGATCTTGGTGAGTGATAGTTCCTTCCCACTGCCAGGGATAGGCTCTTATACTCTACTGTGTTGAGTATCTAAGGGATATTACTAAAGCATTCAAGTTCTCTGTGACTTTGAATATTGAGCTAACAATGGAAGGTTACAAATAAGAAAATATATTTTCCACAACCTAAGCATGGTCATGTCTTAAGTGTTTTCCAGTCTTTTCGAGTTAGATCTACTCCAAACACATTGTTTGGCAAAATGTGACTTCTCCTACCTCATCTCATACAGTAATCATTTTGGACTACTGTTGTGAATTTATTTGTGATCTGACTAAAAAAAAAAATGTGCTGAAGTTCTGACCCATGCCTCGAATTCTCTCTGTTTTGGGTAATAAAATCTTTACAGTGGCAATTGTCAGGGCGGACTTGTCAGGCTTCAGTGGGAGAAGATATGTTTAGTCCTGTTGGGACTTGAGATGCCAGGATGGATTGGTACCCTTAGGGGCCTCCCCTTCTCTAAGAAGAAGGAGGGTGGGGAATGTGGGGTAGGGGGAGAAAGGAGGGTGAGAATGTGAGACTAGGAGGAAAGGAGGGGGCTGCAAAGGGATTAAACAAACAAACAAATATACAAATAAATGGAAAAGAAGATAAGCTCATGAAGGTGGTCCTTAATCCATTATGGCTTGGATTCCTTATAAAGAGAGGAAATTAGAAAAAGAGACAGGTATAGAAGGAATCATCTTGGGACATCAATATTGGTATGATGGACCTGTTGAGCAGGGATTGCCTGAGGCTACAAGAAGGCAGGCGACATACACACAAGTGTTACTTCTGTAGTAACTTGGAGGAAGCTCAGACCTTGCTGACCCTGGTCTCAAGGCCTGTGAGGCAGTTTGGCATCTTCTGTTTAGCATCTGGCTTTTGACATTGTTAGGACAATCATAGGAAAGCAATAAGAGTACCTTCTGCTTTCTAAGAGTCATGTTTGTCTTCATCTGTTCAAAGAACACAAGACACAATGTGTCAGACACCCTGACTTTTTCATGAAAGGCGTGTGAGTATCTTCAGGAAAAGTGTGGTTGACACTGAAGCATGGCAAGCTGAACCATGCAGACAGCTTTAATGAAAGAGATGCCTCTGTGCTTTGAATTGTATGTGTAGACCTAATTCTGAAAACACAATTGTCAGTGGGTAGGTTTAATTAGACTCTTTCCAGAAGCAAGAACACATGGAATGAATTCTACTAGCTCATGCCAGTATTCTATATTTGGCCTTTCTTCAGGAAATCTGTTTAGGTACCCTGATAGAGTCCCTGGATCTGGAGTTAAAGGCATTTCTGAACTACCCAACATGAGTGCTGGGAACCAACGTGGATTCTCAGTACACACTTTTAGCTACTGAGCTGTCTCTTTCATCCCAGGCCACCACAATCTTTGCTATCATTAGGTCATTAAAGGAATGATTTTTTTTTTTTTTGAAAACTTGTCATTTTAGTTCTTTATTGTTACACACCAGCCACCCTCGGTGACATAAATAAAATTGCTTGTAATTCCATATACATGCTTGCTTGCTCAGAATGAAAATGCTGAGGTGTTCAGAATCCCACTGAAATTGAAATTGTGGGACATAGACCCCATAAAGCAGGTGATGTTTCAAAAGTGCTACAGAGATTTTGAGATCTTACTTTGTTTTGATTCTCAGCATCTGGTACTGGTCTTCATACTTAATTTTTATTTATTTATTTATTTATTTATTTATTTATTTATTTATTTATTTCAATGTAGTTTATTCAGGAACCTTGAACAATCATCTGACCCTGGGGAAAGCCAGCTCACAGCTTAAATAGCCTCTGGGTAGCCAGCCCCAGCATGCCACATGGGCAATGCAGATAGGTCCACATACATGGAAGCAAGCCAGATCCTCAGCCTTAGCCAAATATGGAATTGTTCGTGACAGAGAGCACTCACCATCAGGAAGGTGGAAGGCAGAAACCAGCTCCATCTTTAAGGCACGGCATTACGCAGCTCTCTACAGTTCCCCCTTTTTGTTTTAGACGCATCAGGCAAGAGTAGAGGTCTGATCTCTGATATTAGAAATAAATTGGGACTTTGTACCGATGTTCATTTAGGTGTCATCCATCCAAAGAGCATCAGACCTGTCCGATACCTTTTTCTCAGAGGCGGGACCTGGGGCATCAACCTGCATGCAATCAGACATGCTCTTCTCTGGGTCCAAAGCGGCTGACCCTGAGTGCAGTGCTTAGCCTCGCATCCTGAGCGTAACATTTTAGCTTTTTATGGTAGCCAACCATGCTTGGGGAGACTGTCCTGCTTCAATGGCTGTAAAGGCCTGAATGGTCATGGCTGCATTACACTGTTGTGAGACTCTAATCTTGCATATATACCACAGGTAAACCAAGGAGACCAACACCAGAAGGCCTGCTAATGCTCCCATGCCCGCCCATTCCTTCAGATGATTCATGGCTGCAGCAATCCATGATGATAATCCTGTGGCTAGTCCTGTGTCCACTCTGGTAGAATTTACCATGACAATGTCCACTCTCAGCTGCTCCATCGTAGTATCGAATTCTCCAGTCCAATTACCTAAAATATAGCTAGACAATTGTTTAAACAGATTTGCAGCACAGGGAAAATTCTCATGTTGTATGCTAGTGACTCAAAGTCCAGCATACTTTCATTGACAGCCAAGTTGAGCGATTTGCCATAGGGTATCAATTTGCTCCTGCACGAGGTCAATCCTCTGATTGAACACCATCAAGCCTCCTTTTAGTTGAGCATTAATTCCTTTTTGTACATCTAAGGCATGAGCTACATTGGCTAAAAGGTTATTCAGGGTCTGAGCAGTCTGCACAGTATGACTCCTGGCTAATGCCGCGGTGGTAGCTCCAACAGCCACCAATGAGATGGCAGTAACAATGGCGGCTGTAATTCCAAGATCCCTTTTCTGTCTGAAGAGAGTCATAGCGTGAGGGGCATCAACGGGCACAGGCACCCAGCAAGGCATGCGAGTAACCAGCTAGTAAATTTACTAGCATTCCAGCATTGGGCAAAAAAAGCAAGTATCATTACCACAATTACTTGGCTCTATCTGGCTAATAATGAATATAAATGGGGGATATAAACAAACAGGTGTGGGCTTATAGGAAATATTATGAGAAGCCTTAACCCCCTAGTTGGAACATCCTGCATCAGTTCTAGAACTAGCAGTGGTGGTGTCCGAGGTCTGAGTAGGTTCAGGAGACCTTTGCCCCCAGGGGCGAGACGTGCTCCATGTAAATTGACTAACTCCATGTTTTCCTCCACTTTTGAAAGTCATTTAAGGTTCTTAAATTATTCCCCCCCTTTTTTAAAATTTTTCATCAATTACACTTTATTCATTCTGCATCCCCCCCATAAGCCCCTCCCTCCTCCCCTCCCAATCCCACCCTCCCTCCTCCCTCTGCATGCATGCCACTCCCCAAGTCCACTAATAGGGGAGGTTCCCCTCTCCTTTCTGATCTTAGTCTGTCAGTTCACATCAAAAGTGGCTGTATTGTCCTCTACTGTGGCCTGGTTAGGCTGCTCCCCCCCCCCAAGGGGAGGTGATCCAAGAGCAGGCCAATCAGATTATGTCAGAGGCAGTCCCTCTTCCCATTACTATGTAACCCAATTGGACTCTGAACTGCCCTGGGCTACATCTGTGCAGGGGTTCTGGGTTATCTCCATGAATAGTCCTTGGTTGGAGTATGAGTCTCTGGGAAGTTCCCTGTGTTCAAATTTTCTTGTTCTGTTGCTCTCCTTGTGGAGACCCTGTCCTCTCCAGCTCTTACTATTTCCCAGTTCTTACATAAAATTCCATTCACTCTGCCCAACAGTTGCCCATCAGGCTCAGCATCTGCTTTGATAGTCTGTAGGGCAGTGGTAGGTTCCTTGGTTGTTTCCTGTTTTCTTCTTCTTCTGATGTCCATCCTCTTTGCCTTTCCAGATGGGGATTGGACATTTTAGTTAGGGTCCTCTCTCTTGCTTAGTTTCTTTAGATGCACAGGTTTTAGTGGGTTTGTCCTATGTTGTATGTCTATATGAGTGAGTATATACCATGTGTGTCTTTTTGCTTCTGGGACAACTCACTCAGGATGATCCTTTCCAGATCCCACCATTTACCTGCAAATTTCATGATTAAGGAATGATATTTTGACAATACAAAAGAAACAGATTTAGACTAAATTATCTTAAATTTAAAAAAGCTTTGTGCAATAAAAATGGATCTTTTTTCTGATTTCCTCAAAGACAATGTTAAAAATCATAAAGAGGAAGAAGACGCAGGGGGACAACTGGTATTCTCTGTGAGAGGTTTATTAGGGGGGTATGGAGGAAGTGGGTAGCGGGACATGGTGGGGGAAGAGAAGGGGAAAGGGAAGGGGAAAGGGAGGGGCTCAGAGAGAGAGAGAGAGAGAGAGAGAGAGAGAGAGAGAGAGAGAGAAGAAAGAGAAGAGTGTAAAGAGAGGGTGTAAGAGAGTAAGAGAGCGACCACGTGTCGGATCGGCCCTTTAAGGGGACACGGTCACTACGCCTTCCAGGTGTGGTCACCTTGCTGATGGCGACACCTGATGATATCATCATGGGCTGCTAGGTAACCCAGAAGCAGGTTGTGTTCCAAAATACTAACAGACAAGGGAAACAATCTAACAGCTTTACATTTAATACCTAGAGAGAACTGCTCCCAGCATGGTGGAGGGGCCTGCTATTGGCAGAAATGGCTGCTGAGCAAAGCTGGAGATGATGGGTTTTAATGTTTCCTCACAGACATGCCTGAGAAATGAGAAGTAACAGGTGTTCCAAAGATTATCTTGAGTCTCTCTGAGGGACAATTGTTCTTTTTAGGCAAACAGTTAAAACAGACTTATTTATACACAGGAGCCTTTGCTTATTTTCAGAACAATGTTTTTGGCTAAAGGAACCATATAAATCTTAAAAGGTGAACATTGTTCTGAACTAGAAGAAAGGAACATGAAAACTCTTTGGGTTGGAGCTGCCTCCAAGATTTCTCTCTCTGCTCTTAGCATAATCCTTAAAGATTTTGAATATTCTTTAAAGTAGAAAAAAAACCAACCTACTAATACAATGAAAAACAATTGAATGGCTGCATTGAGTTAACATGGTTAAATACTTTAAAAAAATCTGTCATAGTTTAAAATAAAAAAGATTGTAAAGACAAGAAGAAGTATTTATTGTAACACAAGTTAGGAAATGCATTGTGTGTGGCTGCTCCATGGAAAGAACTTCATTGTGGTAGGTTCACAGATTAAGACCTGGTCTATGAACTGTCTGACTTTCCATGACAGCCTGGGCCTCGGGCCCAGAGATGAGAACCATGTGCCCCCATTCCTTAGGGCTCCTGCAACTCTTTAAACAGCTCACGTTTTCAATTTCCGAACCTTGCAAATTCCATGCCTCTCTGCTGCTCCAGGAAAACATCAACTTATTCTGAGCAGAAAGAGTTTCTTGTTTTCCTTACTGTCCTCCAGAAAACGTGGCCTTGCCTGTTTCTCCAGACAATCCTCAGAGGCAGTTGCGATATCATAACGTCTACCAGTGTATTCCTAGAATTTAATGACTACATTCTAACCTACACTAAATATTGCTTCTTAAGGAAAGGAATTGAATATATTTATACTTCATATACTATTTATATACTCTTCCCCCTCCTGAACAGTTTGTAAAAGTCAATCAGATAAAAATGCTATATAAACCAAACTGATAGATAAATGTTTCTGTGCCAGGAGACTCAAACTCGCCATCCCTTCAGAGAGGAGTTTGGCTCTTATGAGAGGATCACCTCTGCTCCTTACCATCACAGATAACTGCCTCTGTTCAGGTGCCATCTGCAGATTTGTTGCTTGGGCGAGTTTGAGTCTCTTGGCACCACAAAGTTTATCTATCAGTTCTGTTGTTCCTGGAATTCAAAGAAAGGGTACAGAAAAAAAGAAAGGGCAAGGAGGCAGATTCAGAGGCAGCAGAGAACAAAATGGAGTTAGTTGGGCCAGTGGCAGGCATTCTTCCTTAAGTTTTCCCCTGCTAAAACTCCATTTCATTTTAATGAAGGATTAAGGGCCAAAAGTAATTTCCTTTAATGACCGCTTCCTGATGGCAGGCTGCATTGTAGAAATATTTTAGGGTAAGGACATGACAGTGTCAGAAACTTTCTTTTCCCATGCCCTTTCTTGAAAAAGGCAGAGGCCTTTTTCTTTGGTGATATGGGTTGTGTGGGTCCTGGGGCTTACATATGTGGAAAGTCAGACAACAGCAAAGAAAAAAGAAAAGTGGAGAAACATAATAACTGTAAGTATGAGAAGGAATTGACTAGTCGGTTGCTGAATGTATTGCCAAGGACTGATAGTGCCTCTGTGACTATCCTTCACTGCTTCAGGGAACTTCCTGAAGGACTGAGGATACAAGCACCAATACTCTGTCTTGGTAAGAGCATGAACTCCCTCCTGGATAATCCTCAAAATAGCCAAGGGTGTTCAGTATTGGAGGACCACCTTGCGAACTTGTGCAGTTTCTCTATTTAAGTGGGCAATGGCCTATCTGCTTTGATTAAAAGAGGTTGTTTAACTACGGTTTCTACCTATGATTCTGTAGCAATAGAAGCTGCTCCGGGGGCAAGTAAGGCCTGGAGGCAGGAATATAGGAGGCTCTTACTATGTTTTGTAATTTTTCAGTGTTCCAGGCGTAAGTTACTGCTGGCTCTTGAGAGATGATTCATCTTAGAAGACTTGGCAACCCCGGGTACACCATCTTCGCTGTTCTCGTGGCATAGGTTGTGCCCATTTCCCTAGAGTACTTCTGACAAATGGTCCACATAGATTCCATCAGAGTTAGTCATAATACACAACTTTCTTGGGGCAAGAGTTAATCTATTATTTTGAGAATCCCAAGACAACCACTATTTTTTTTCCTTTGTTAACTGCCCAGCTCCTTCATGCCCGGTGCCACTGATCTTTTCACCCTGTTAAGGCAAACGTGTGTCATTTTGTTTTTATTTCAAAACGTCTTAGGATTCTCTTGTGTAAAGGAAGGAAAGAGGTATTCTCAAACAGAGATGAAGGAAAACGTACTCTCCAATCTCAGACAACTGGGAGAACCTTTTCCGTATAGAAAGATTGGCCGGATGGATTTTCTAAGGCTCCATCAATGGCAGAGAGAGGGAGGGAGCTCCCTGCACATCAAATCAGCATGTTGGTAACCCTCATAAAACAAGTCTAACCTGCAAACAAGTTACAGCGGCTCTAACCTGGAACAAGAGAAAGACACAGGAAGTTGAGTGTGGCAACGTCTCGGTTTATGATTATGTAAGATTTCTCTTTTGGACATCTTTTTTATAATAGATACCCGAGGTCCTTCCGATTGGTTGTCTTCCAGCGAGATGACTGCTGGTCCTGCAAAGGGTGGGAGGTTAATTGTCAGAGGCTGTCATCTCTGCGCAGGTCCTGTGGATACGCAACTTGACCTGTAAGTTCTAACAGAGCGGTTAAGAGGGGAAATACCTACTTTTCTATTAGTTGTTCTTCTGCATCCCAGTTTCTCCACGTCTTTAACAGGACTTGACCTCCTAGTTGACGAGGATGTATGCTCTTCGCAGGACAGGACCTTACCTTAGGAAAAACACTCACGTACAGAGGTTGGAACTAAGTTAACTTGTTACACACAATGCTTGTTTTCAGTTTTCTTGTGGGGCACATGACTCCTTTATGGAGGTCTGGAAGGGTCACTCATAGGTAATCTCATGAAGCTCAGTCTAAGCCTGCCTTTAGGAGCCGCACTAACGTAGAGAAGAGCAGTACCTTTTGCGTTAGACAAGCCTGTTGACACATCGCAGTTAAAGTCTTTTTCAGAGTGTGGCTCATCATTTCCATCTTTCTGATGATTGAGGCCTCCAGGCGGCATTTATAGAATAGTTTCCAGTCAGTTGCTGGGGCTCGATTCCACTGTGTTACTGCAGAGACAAAGGCAGGCAGGGGTGTTACTGTTTTTGTTATTAGCAGAGCTGGGTACACCATAACTGGGAATGATGCCCTTTAGAAGAGCCTATGCTACTTGAGACATTCTCTGTCCTCATGAGATTTTTTTTTCTTTATTCTAAAATCAATTGAAAAAGATCTCCACACTGACTAGTAGCTACTCCAAGCTACTCCAAGCCTGATCATCTGGGTGAAGTACACTGGCCTGTCTAAAGGGATACGCCTTACCACGTCGGGTCTCCTAGTTCTTGTCACCTGTTTCATTTTGGGGCTTGTTCTTAGCACAGGGAGGCATGTCTCAGTTACCTCACTTATTGTTGGTCATCTGAGCTGTGGCCAAAAAATTCATTGAGTGTGCCTTCCTCACAGTGAGGGCCTCGGTGACTAGGGTTAACTGTAGCAAGCACAAGTTTTTCACACATCTCCATTGGAGTTCATCTTCCAGTGAGAAGGGTCGGCCTTGTTCTTTGAAACCCCATCCTTGGGTCTCCTCATGTCTGCTTTTGAATATCGAAAGACTGAAGACTGAAGTCAAGTTTATTTCAAGTATTAGGGGCGACAAAAGCAGAGTCCTGGTCAACCAGGCAGTAGTCTTGGGCTGTGACCGTCCCCCTTTTGATGACCATGACCGTGTATGATAACCACTTCTTTTGGCATGCAGATAGCCTCTACAGGAGTGTCATGTATCCCAAAGACTCTTTATCTCTTTATTATTAGAGATAAGGACTTTCCTCTCTTTTCACATAGCTCTTTGGGTATGGGCAATCAAAGGGTACATTTGGAGTCAGTAGAAATGTTAAGACTTTTCTGTTATGAAAGCTTTAGAAGCCCTGGTAAATGCTATTCAGAACATATGTCTCTCCCAGGAGGGGTTCTGAGTCAGTGACCTCTTGTAAAGTTACTACTGCATGCCTGGCATGTCATCCACTGTGACTCAGGAAGCTGCTTCCATCTGTGGAGAGTTTCCTCAGTGCATCTGACCAAATAGCTGGCTCGTCAGGTCTGACTGGCCATGAATACAGCATCAAGGACTTTCACATATGTTTTGATGCTTGGCTGCAGGCCCATGTTTTGCAGGCATCAGAGTGGCTGGATTTAAAGCTGGTATTGTCTGATGGGTCACATGAGGGTTACCTGACAAGACACTTTTTGGCCTGCTAGCAGTTAGTCCCTGCCGCTCTTTCCCTTCTTTTCCAGTAAGGCTATACCTGTGTGGTGTACATACAGTAATAGACTGCCCAACAAATGATAAGCTTTCAACTTCTTTCTTAGCACATCCAGTGGCTGCTATTGTCTAGAGATAAGGAGGCCTTGCCTGAGCTGTGTGCTAACAGATAAGGTCACCCTTGGGCTATGTGATTGAATTACTTTGAGAAGTAAGCAAACAAAACAAAACAAAACAACAACAACAACAACAACAAAACTAAACAAGAACCTGCATCCAAATCCATTATTATTATTATTTATTATTATTATTATTATTAAAAGCTTAAATGGTTTTGTTAAGTTAGGCAGTCTCAAAGTGGGTACAGCTGCCAGCTAGTTTTTGAAAGGTGAAAAGCAGTTTTCTACTCTGTTGGCTGAGTTAAGGGCTCAGGATCCATCCCAAGGAAAGGCAATAGGTATTCATCTTTTTTCCCTCATTCTTCATTAGCCTGCCATCTCCAAGAACTCCTCAGTTGTTTTTGTGCTATGGGAACCAAAATGTTAGCAATAGCCATTTTTTTCTGGTCAGGCCTTGTTGATGTTTTATAAACTGGGACCCCAGGTAAACAACTTTTTCCTTGTAGATTTGTATCTTAGAAGAGGGCACCAGATACCCTCATTCAACAAGGTGATTAAGAACCTAAATGATGTTTTCTGGGAAAACCTCATAAATGAGACCAACTTAATTGAAACACTCTCAAATCTTTAGTCAATATATTCAAAGGTGACGGTGAGTGTTTGAATCAAGGGAGGGCTACCCACCAGTATTGAGGAGTGCCTTTTGATTACAGTCTGTTCATCCAAAGGCAAAAGGTAGCTGTGACTGGTTTTCAATCATAAAGCAAACGAAAGCACCCTTTAGATCAGGAGCAGAGAGCCATTTAGGCTCTTCTGATTCAGAGACTGTAGGATTAGGTTCTGTAGAAAGAAATTCTTGGACAATTTCATTAATAGTTCCACAATCAACTATAGTCCTCTTTCCAAAGTTTACTTTATTTGAAGAATGAGAGTTCTACCACGTTTCATTTTATAAATATTGGGGGTGAGAGTTGGAATTCCCATGAGGGCCTCCCTCTTGAAAGACTTTTGCTTTACATGGGACATGTGTTCCGCCCTCTCTGAAAAGAACATTGACAGGCGTGCTGTTGATGAAGAGCCTATCTGTGTTTGATTTTTTCCCCCCCTGGGAAGAATGATTCCTGAGCACTGCATAGTTTTTCTCTCTTCCACAGTGGAGCTGGACATTCTGGTACATACAGGATGCACAGTCACATTCAGGTGCCCACCACCCAGGCTGACTGTTGGAAAGCCCATCTTCGGGACTTTCCTTATATTCCTATAATAGGCACAGTTTGGCTGGTTCTTTCTCTAAAGAAAGCATTAAAACGGAATATGTTTTTGTGTGGTTTTCCTCTCCTCTGTCAACTCTTCCTACAGCTCCTGTGGAGAATTAATCATCGATGCTGAAAGGGCTCACGTGAGAATTCTGTCTCCTGCCAAGTCGTCAGGCACTTCGGCTGTTTTTAAAGCTAGTTCTTTTGGTTTGAGAATTTGGGACAAGATATTCTCTAATGCACACTCTCATATTAGAATATACATTAGTTCTTTCTTACAGACCTTCTCCCTTTATTGGCCAGGGGCTCTGATTACAGAATTTTCACCCTGAATGTTTCATATAGAGATGATACTCTGCTCTACCCTTCTATTTTCTTGATCATTAAGGACCTTGTCTTGCAGGCTATGCTTACCAATTGACAAGCCTCTAGCCTTCTTTATAATTTTACCTAATGTCTGGGGCACTTTGTCTAATTGAGGTCATATTGCCCTTCAATATATTTTTAGGGGCTTCTGTGTCTTAGGTTAGTATACTTTCTCCTGAAGTTTGAAATATTCTTTTTAACCGTGTTGAGATGCCCTGTTTTTCCTTTCACCATATTTAAAATTCCTTTTCTATTAGAGATATCCCTAAATATATTTACAATCATAGTGGATTCTGAATCTGTCACTATCAGAATTCTGGTCATTGTTTTGGTTTTCGTACCTATATACAGTCCATTCTTAAACTGGAGCATGTTAGGGTTGGCTAGTGAGGGGATCTTATATTCATATTTCTTATTTAGCCTTAAGACAAGGCATCTTATACATGATGTTATATCAATGTTATATTTAGCAAGGCTCATCAGTTCAAGTAGGGGTATGGACATTAAGTAAAATCCGATAAAGATTTCCAGTCACTTGGGATGATCATGATAATGATCATTGGTGTTCAGGCTATTGAGACAGTGGACGCCGTGGAATTGGAAATTTCCCAGGACTCTCTTGCTGCAAGGAGAGGCAGACTGGAACCTGGTGACAGTCAGAGGGGGAGCCCATCTCTCTGGAAGCAGTTTCACAAAGTACTGACAACTTGCTGGACAGACAAGAGCAAGGGACAGAGAAAATGGGAAGTCAGTGAGAGGCGAAGGCATGTCTTCATCAGGGCTGCCTGGTTCTACACATCTCCTGCCCTCTGTTTAAACTTCAATTTCATGTCAGAATGCCAAAGGTAGACGTGGAGAGTTATTAGAACTCATTTCGTTCCTTTCCCAAATGTGACCGCATTGAGTAAATCTTCTTTCCCCGTTTTTCACAATTGCTTGTCTTTTTAATTGGCACATGGATGAGTAAGTCTAGCTTGTTAGAACTGTCAGGACCAGGGCTTTGTCCCACAGCTCCAGTAATGCATATGAGCCTTATATTAAATAAACCAGATATCATCCCCATTCATGATCGATAGAATGTCATTTAGGTTGTGCAGATGTGTGTGTACGTGTGTGCTACGTTCATGGACTGCAGCGTGCATGAGGAGGTCAGAGGGCAATTTGCAGGAGTCAGTTCTCTCTTCCACCATATGAGTCCTAAGGGATTGAATTCAGCTGCTAAAGTTTGGCGCCGAGTACCTTTCCCCACTAAACCTTAACTCACTGGTTTCTGTTCATGTTTCAGTGAATTCATTTATTTAACAAATACTCATATTTGCTAAGTATTGCATCTGAAGCAATCAGTGTATAGGTCTTCTAAAAATGCACACTCAAATACTATCAGTTTTAAATCAGACTTTCAGGTGATTTGCAAGACGGCAAAAAGAGTGAGGAGGGTGACCTTGAGATCTGTAAAAAACTCCCTGTGCCTTTTATTCTGGAAAGCAGCAATCCTCACAGCAAGCTGACATTACGTGGAAACCTGTCCTTTGCCAGAGGGCTGTTGCTAACTTCTTGCTATGCAAAAGGAACTGAAGTGCCCGGTTTCCTGTGCTACCCACCCAGTTTCTCAGCGCTGTCCCTGAGCCATGTCCCGATGTATGGAGTCATCTCTTCGCTGTGGAATAGTCGACCGTGAGGTCTGAGCTGACCCTAAGACCGTACTCCCTACGCGTGGATCCTCACCGACACACACATTTGGCAAATAAACATTCGAAGTGAGTCAAGAGAAGCCTGTGGATCCGAGCCTCAGTGCTGCCCTATAATTACTGAGATTGAGCTTCCTAGAGGTTTTCCCTCCCTCCCTCTGCTAAAATCCATTGCTTAGTGTTTCCTCCCTACTCTGCGGGCACAGTGTCTTTAAATGAGCGCTTCTGGGAGACTGCACCATGAGTGACTAGGAAAGCAATCCCGCGTTTGTAAATACCGAGGAGACCACACATGAAGTGGAGATACCGAATCATTATATTTGATCCGTGTTTAATATTACATTGAGCCCATCTCTGGTGCTTTAGTGTATTGAAATGTGAGGAAACCCAGAAGGTATTCATTTCAAATGCCGTGACAACTTCTAAGACTGGGAGAAACTTTTTTTTTGCAATGCTACTTTTTTTTTTTTTTCTGAACCTGCATTCATGAGCTGATTCTGCAGACACAGCAGTTAACTAAGTCATCTGAGAATTAAAAGTCAATCACACAAAGGAGGAACACTCCCAAGAGGATGCTAGGCCCTCTTCATGAGAGGCACAGAAAAGGGAAGAGTTGGAAGGAATGAAAGGAGGCAGACTGCTAGATGCTCGCAGGCTTCCAATCACTTGACATTTTCGGAGGAGCGAATCCTACTGATGGGTAGTTCCTGCCTCATGCTGACAGTTTACAAATAAGAACAGTAAGCTTCCATTTCAGAGCAGACAGCTTGGAGCCCTCTTCAGAAGCATGTTTAAATGAGATTGACAGAGCTTCCCAAGCATTCCAGGCATGGAAGGATGAATGCTAATGCTCCAAGAAAACAATGCGCTGGATCTGTGCAGGCTTTCACCACCGTCACTCCCTACTGTAACAGCAAATAAGGCTCTCCTACAGTTGGACTCTTTGTTTCTTGGCATTTTGCTCTTACAAATGGAAAAAGCAGGACAGGGTAGGCTCTGTAAGCTCCCCTCACTGTTTCTTTGATACATCATTTCAACTAAGGATGAGCATCCTCTACATTGCCCTCAATCCAGACAGGTAAACACACACACACACACACACACACACACTCAGTTCATTAAAAAAAAATAAACCTATATCGATCTGAGCCAATGTTAGGGGAGACATTATAATAGACAAGCTTGACAAGAGATCTGTGTAATGAGCTCTGACCTGTGTCTTAGCAGCTTTGTGATCAGGGGATTATAATCGCGTCTTCCAGACTCTCTCACATGTGAAGCAGAGATAAAAAAAAATAAGCAACAACAACTATTGATGATGCTGCAGGGAGTCAAACACCCAGCAGAGGTGGCTCTCTGTATAGAAGCAGCAGCTCACTGGGAGACAGCTAATTGAAGGGTAAGCCACGTTTCTGGTCTGTGCATACACTGGGAGAAGCTTGCCTCGGAAAGCTTCAACAAGCCCAGTTTATTGCTGCCTCTGCTCATACAATTTTGGGAGAACGGCTTAATTTCTTTAGCCATGTATGGGATATGAGGATAAGAGTTTAACAGTTTGTGTGTGTGTGTGTGTGTGTGTGTGTATGTATGTACATGCGTGTGTATGAACTGAAGGAGATTCTAGGCAATTTTTTATTTTAATTTTTGGTTCATAATTAAGTGCTCAACTGTGCTATGCATCTTCCATTATTTAGTCTCAATAGCAGGCAGTCCTGGAAAGACATCTTAAATGTTTGATCTAAGACAAGAGGGAGCAATTCAAATTTACACTGTGATGTAAAATCCATTATAAATGAACAAAAGCAACAAATTATACATGCATGAACAGGGAGCAAAACAGCAAAAGCAACAGTACACACGAATGCTCCAAATCCCTTCATGGGTGAAAAGATGGCTTTAAGAAGGGTCTTCTGATTTTATTAATGGACACTTCCTGATATTTTCCGAGGCATGGGCACTATCATAAGCAATTAAAATTACAAAGCAATGTCAGGTTTTATCCTAATTTTACAGGCAAGAAATTTTGGGTCAGAGAAGTTAAGGAAGTGACTCAGCAACACACAGTAAGCACCCAAACAGATAGACACGTCAGAGTTTTCATTTGCCTGTCTTGTCACTCACAGAGCTTTCTCTTCAGTGTCTGTCTAAAATAGGAGCTGGAAGAAACAAAAGAACCAAATCCAAAACAAAAGCAAAATCACAAGCATTGCTTTATTAGGGACTCAGCATAAAGGAAGCTAACTCATTGTAGCGGGTGTCTTTTGAGGAAAAGGATTGCCCTGGAGTGGAGGGTAAGCTAAGGGCTCAGCAAGCAAGGCTTGAACAATTCTCGTTTTGCTGCAACAAAAGCACGTTATTCTAACCTAAGACACAACGCAAGCCCAATAGATTAATTGGAGATGTGCATTATCTAAAAGGGACTCTAAAAATAAGAGGGGACAGCTCGGCCTGGTGGTGCACACCTGTAATCCCAGCACTTAGAGAGGCAGAGGCAGGCAGGTCTCTGTGAGTTCGAGGACAGCCCAGTCTACAAAGCAAGTCCGGGAAAGCCAAGGCTACACAGAAAAACTCTATCTTTAAAAATCAAACCCAAACCCAAACCAACCAACCAACCAACCAACCAAACAAACAAACAAACCAAACCCCCAGACAAACAAACAAAAGAGGGGACCACACCATTTTTCTCCCTGTGTCTAACTTGTATGTTATTTTGCTCCAGGGTTTCGGGAGTAGAAAATAAAATTGACACTCAAATGTGCTGACTAGACATATTGTTTGGGAGAAACAGCATTTCTTGGAGTGGTGACACAAAGGAATTTTTATTCGGTTGACACCCAGGAATTTCTGTTTGTAGCATGGCCTGTCCCTCACACCAACATGAGGTTGTAAGCGTGCTCCATTTTGACCTCTCTAACATTTGCTACAGACGGTACGCTGATACAAGCAGCAATAACACCAATGTTATTGTTCCTCTAAATACTTTTGGAGAACTTAGATTCATGCAGCTGTTGATTAGGCTACATTACTTAAGTTCTCAGTATGACAGAGATTCCTTGTAGGTATGATTTATTCACTGCCTGGCATATTAGTATCTGAGTCGCCTGAATGAAACTCAAAGCACGACAGCCAAGAACTTTTGCTCTTGGGAGAAAGGCACGCTCCTGCGAGAACTTCAGTGGCTAGATGCAGCTCCAGTACAAGTTCAGTGGACAGTTTTGGAAACACTCTCGGAGAGGGCTTAAAATTTGCTGATAACTTGACCCTAAATTTTCATTCTTCATAATAGCTTTGAGGATACCCGTAACTTTTTGTACGAGAATGTTAATTGTAATAAAAATGACATCCAGACTGCAAATGAATGAAATGTTTAATAGCAAGACAGGGTTTGTACCTTCACAGTCTAAAATAGCCTCATTAAAAAGAAGTTGTAAAAGATTATTTATGGCAATGACATGGAAAGCGGTTTGTGATGCAGTGCAGTTACTGAATGAGTCTTTAGAAAGAAAAAGAAGCTGTGTTTCAAACTTGTCATTTTCAGAGTGGAAAAACAGATCATTTTAACTTAAATTTTTGTTTAACACGTCTATTCCTATTAACTTTTGATGTTTAAGAAAAATTGCTTACTTCCCTCCCTTCCTCCGCCTCCTCTCCTTCTTCTTCTATTTCTTGAGGTGAAAATTTGCTCCAAATCCTAGGAGTCCCCTAAAAGAAGTATGATTAACTGGAGAGTAGACTGATCCAGGCCATTAAGGGGGACCTCCTCATGCCCCGCATGCTCTTGGCATACATGATTTGTTTAAGTTATTGCTGTTATGAAACACCAAAAATGATGCTCCCTAGCCACATAATACTGCTTATTTCAGAATTACTTTTTAACTCCAGAGTCCTGAATATTTTCTTACTATTGATCTAAGATGGATACTATCATAGGCAGGGGAACTTTAAAAATATTCATGACTTTCCTTCCTTAAGTCTTATACACTAGAACAAAATTGTCCAAAAGAACATTACAATACTGCTAGATATGATTTTGCATTTATATTTTGATTCATGGAAACCATAAGGTAGATGTGACCACCACACGTTTAAAGTGCAGCTAATAAGAATGAAGAATTAAATTTCCAATTTTATTTAAAGAAATATAAATGGTGACATGTGGTTAGTTTGGCTTAGTTTGCAGTTGGATGTTAACTCTTCTGAACTCCACCTTGGACTCTTCCAGCTAAAGTCCTTCAAAAAGTCTACATATTTATTCACTTATTAATTACTGTAAGAATTTTACTGGTTGTTGCATGCCATCTTGTTACTATGACCTATGGACCTAGTTTTCAGCAAAACAAACATGCTTTCTGCCCTCATGGCAGGAGTAAATGTTTTATTTGTCTTAAATTACATGTATTTGCTTTGCAAATGTCTGCTTAGGGAGAAAAAGGTGAATTTTTACTCACCTAGCCGTCTTGCTAATGGGCACAAGAGATAAAAACTGGTCATATAGTTTTAAGGCAGTGACCTCGAAAGCTAGCAGATTTTGCTCTTGAGTAAAAGCTGGACAAATCCTTGGTCCTGTCATTTCTGTTCTTGCCAAAAGGAAATTCAGTTTGTTGTCTCGCTCCCCCCAAAGAGCACCACTTTCTGGAAAGTGTTCCTGAGGATGTGAGAGAGATGAGAAGAGTCTAGACTCCTCGTGGTTGGGCAACTACTTCCTCCGCATACCTCATCCTAGTTTCCGCTGCAGAATGCCTCTGGGCTAACAGCTCAGAGCTGCCCCACTTCCTGGTACTCACTCCCAATATCCAGGGGGCACTGCTTTTCTTTCTTTTCCTTAAACTCCCTTCAACAAAAGTTCCCTTTCTAAAAGTCACTCTTTGTGGTCCGTAAATTTTATCAGTCTTCAGATTTTCAGACAAGGACCTGGAGCCAGTGGCAGCTTTGTGTGACTGGGCTTCCGTTGCCCCATCTCCTCAGGATGTATGGACCCTACCCAGCCTGTGTAGGACGAGAGATTGCCTTCATTAAACACTTCCCACTTCCTTATGATAGGAGGCTGCGTGCAAGCACATTCTGTCTCTGTCAGTGTCGGCCTTTCCCCACCACATACTTTGAATGCTTCCAGGAACTTGCTTTAGTCTGAAGAGAAACCATCCAGGAAAGCTGATTCTTTCAGAGAGCAGAATCAGATTCTTCTGAGATAGCAGAAACTGGTGATTCTGTATAAAGTTTCTTTCCTGTCTCTGGAAAAGGAAAGTATTTCCCATACTTGCTGGATTTCACAGAAAAACAAACAAACAAAATTCAATATGTCTTCAAACTCTGCTTTTGTCCAGCATCTACATCCAGTTCACTGGATTAGGTAGTTCAAGTAATCAAAAATCTATAAGACTCGGTCTCCACATTTCACAGGGCCCCAGATTGCAAAGGATTCAAATGAAACTATCCCGTGACTTTCTTTTCTTAGAAAACATAATCCCATTCATCCTTATTTAAGATTTAAGAAAATAAAAGAGATCTGAACTTGAGGGTAAGGCTGTTATATTCACATTAGCCACATGGCCACTTAAAACAAATACAAAAGAAGTGCTTTATACATATTCTAAACTATTCTCTACTCGATGACAAGAAAACAGTACAGTCATTGGTATCAAAAAATTGTAATTCTCTAGTTGGGAACCTGTGCACGTCTCTGTCACCCATGTTAATAAATCCATCTCTAGAGCTACAGCTCCCACCAGTAAATGAAGCTCAGTTTATAGTCTCTGAGGGTCTAGAGATGCTATTGGATGGCTTAGTGTTATTGGTGTTGTTGGGGGTCCCAGGCTGGGCCCCAGCAGTCCTAATGAGCTGGACCTAACCATGCATCCTCGCTAGACTAGCTAAAGGGGCAAGCAACCATGAAAGGCAGGGAACTGAGATTGCTTCAAAGCAGCCACACTGGGAAGTGAAACGAGGAAGTGTAGTCACCTCCACCCCAGGTCCATCTTTGGGGTTCCAACACGAGGTTTATGCATGAATAGAAGGTAGGAGGAAAGTACAACTTCTGGTCAGGATGTGGGCCCTCCCGTCATCATACTCCAGTCTCCTCTACAAAGTGATATACCAAGTTGTCGGAACAACATGAAATATCTTTCTGGGATACAACTTCCTCTCTGAGATGGCACCAATCGTCCAGACTCTAGCATGAGATTCCTAGAGCAATTCCATCACTTCAGTAGTCTGCTAGCCAAAAGGAGGAGTTCGGGTACCTCTTAGATTATGCTCATTCTTGCCAGGTTAGGATTCTGAACTCTGTTTGCACAAAGGGAACAGTGGTATCAGAACATATTGAGCCAAATCATACAATTGCCCCATAACGGTTTTGTGAGCCCAGGGAATTACTGAGTTCCTTGAAGCCTCAGTCTCTACCCGTAAAACGGAGGCAACACCTGCGTGATGTGAGCCGTGTTAAAACTGAAGACAGTATGTGAACAAGAGTAAGCACTCTGCCTGCCTGTGACAGACATTCAGTAAACGCTAGATTGATGACCATTAAGGGGGCGGTAGTTGTCATTAAAAATAAAACATACAAATAAGCAAAGGCTCTGCATTCTAGCATCAAAGCGTAGTTCTGCTTCAACATGAGGCAAAGTAGTAACTTTCTCCAGTTACTGTTAGGACTTTTCTACATTTTTAGTGACATTTCTGACTATTTATCTTCCATCAGGATAAAAGATACTGAGGCTGTGGTATTTGTGGCCAAGTAGTGGGATGACATCACCAACTCCATTTCACTGATAAACGTAGAGAGTGCTGAGAGCTCAAGGGGCCGCCACTATCTCACAGAAGCAAGACCAAAGGCAGAAGGGAGATATGAAGTGAGGGTGTGCTGAGAGTCGAGGGCCCTGCCAGCGTTCCCTAGAAGTGATGCTGAAACAAACCAGAAGCCGGTGGGCTGGTGGGGGTACCGTGTTGGGCTGTGCTTCCCAAACGTTCTATCTGTGTCTATCATTCACCTACGCAGTTAAGCAGCTACTCGGGAAGACATTTGTCTCAGCCACGTTTCTCTTGTCACCAGGCTTGCTCCTTTACTGAGCAATGATGTGGTGTTATTCGAACTCTTCACGCCAGCTCTGTTATCACTGGATGTCACTGCTGTTCCACACAGACAGGGTCATGCAGCTTTCCTAGAGGATTTCAGCTGTGGCCCAGTTCCTAAAACAAAACAAAACAAAACAAAACAAAACAAAACAAAACGAAACAGATTAAGTTGTACCTTGTCAGAAACACACAATACTCCCAAGGCAATCTGGTGTTGCTATTGCTACTTCCTCATTTTACGTACAGTTTATTCTAAGTACAAGAGACTAGGGCCAAAGGCCAGAAAACCTATAAGGTACAGAATTATACAGTTTAATCTTATATCCAAATTACTGGCACTATTTCCTTATGGGTAAGCAATTCTGTTCTTGTACATGTTATAAAACAACCAACCAAAATCTGAAAACTCCCAACAAGCCAGTAACTGAACCATAGTTCAATAACACCATCAACTCGTGAAGAATTCTGGGAAGTGTTTCTTTGGTAAACGAACTCCAATATTAACTATTATCGCTGCTGTCCTGCACGCTTCATAACCGAGAAGCAATGGAATCTGTTGTGGTTCTGACTGTGAGCTCATGGGCAAGAATGGCGGACCATGAATTTTAAGGCAGTCACAGACCCAGCATTCGCAGGACGTGGCATTGTAGTGGAATCATCTTGTTATTTCTTAGGTCCCATTTAAGCTCTGCTGCAGTGGCAGCCCAGCCGTGGCAGAAGGAGACTAATCGCTGCGAGGAGGAAAGTTATCCTGTTGTTTGAGTCCATGAAGGACAGCGTTTGTCCTGGCGTTATAGTGAGAGTCAAATGAGTGTGCTAAAGCGCTTTTTTTTTTTATGATTTCCTCATGATAATGTTTGTGGTTACCTCAGCAGAGGGCGGGGAAACTGATAAGTGTAATTGCCATAATCACAGGATGCAAAGGATGTGGATGTTTGCAGGACAATTAAAAACTATTTGCCTCCCCGACCTTAAAATAAACAACGTACTCGAACTGCCAACAAATGGAGATTTAAAAAAAATTAAAAAAAAAAAAAAAAAGCAGAGAAGTTTCTTAAGTGGCAAGAATGAAATGATTTATTGAGCATTCACTTTGTGGTTAAGATGTAAACGCAGAGGAGAAGAGTAAAACGTTGTGGATCAGGAGAAATATATCATCAAATAACTAAAAATAACTCTCCCAGCAGCACCCCGGGGGGATAGTGGGCGCACTGTGTGGCATTGTCAGTTATGACGCTCCTACTTTGTGTGGGGCTGGGCGTCCCCGCCAAGTTCCTATTGGAATGAAGGGGGGCTCGCTTCCTTTGTTAAGTGCTTGGCGGACAGTGGCTGGAGTAAACCATGCCAGTTTTTCTGTGGCGATAAACTTCTATTTTTTTCAGTTATCTGGTTCGTGTGTAAGGACCTCCTATCCCTCACACTTTCCAAGTGACAGCCTGCTTCTTTTAGATTCACATGGTAACAAAGTTTGAAAAAAAAAATAGTTTAAAAAAATTAAAGTTTTAAGTTTAGTGTCTTACAAGTTTTGGTTAATTTTAGTGTTTTGAAAACACAGTCTTAGTTACGTTCCTTATCCAAGCCCGGTCTCAGTGATTGAACAAAGTGCTAAAGGCTCCCACAAGCCCATGGCGGGATCACCACGCTTCTATCTCTCACTCCAGTCCAATAGCGATAAAAACACAACTGCTCTGTTAAGAGGATCATGGATGATGAATAGAAATTGCGAAGAGGAAGATTTTTACCAATGCAATGTCATAAACCTACGTTCTGGAAATAACGCTTAAAAAAGAAACTTCATTCATAATGAATTGTCTTGGACAGCTCCTTGAGCACACTTCTGAGAAATGTCTGAAAGCACTCTCGATCACTTTGTTCAACAGCCAGCTTCTTCCTAAAGTACAAGGTACAAAAAATACCTGTGTTCAAATTCTGCAATTATATGCACTAATGGTCCCATTGTAGGAGTCACATCAAATGGGACAAATGGACCAATGTGGTTGCTATTTCCTTCTTCCTTTTTTTTCCCCATAGAGTTGATTTATTCCAAGTTAAAGGTGCTTTAGCTGTGTCTGCACAGCCATATCTCTATGCCAGGCACATTATCTCATTTAGCATTTTCAGAGCGAGCACTATTTTTTTCTTATACATGTATACCGTATATATGAAAATGATTATATATAGATAATCTGTGTGTACGATCTCTCTCTCTGTCCCTCTGTCTTTGTCTGTGTGTCTGTCTGTCTCTCTCTTTCTGATTGCATGAGATGCACATGAATTTGCCCTGGTGTATTTGTGGCACTTGGAGGGTTCACTCAGCTGTAGGTCAGTTCTCAGCTTCCATCTTGTTTGAGTCTGAATTTCTTTGTTTGCTTCTGTGTGTGCCATGTTAGCTAGTCTTTGAGCACCTGGGGATTTCAGGTCTCTGTCTGCTCTTTTTCCCTGGGAGCACTACGAGTGTAGACGTGGGAGTTGAACTCAGGTTTTGATGCCTTCACGGTAAGTGCTTTTTTCACTGAGTCCATTGAGTCTCCCCAATTCTTCTTACACATTTTCAAAGAAAGAAAATTGAATGATGGCGTTTAGAGAGTTAGGTTTATCACGACATTATGCTTTCATTTTCTAGAGAAAAAGTCAGAAATAGTTTTTTGGACTTTATGCAATTTCTGATTAAAAATTAGCAAGTGGAATGATTGTCTTAAATAGCATAATGTAATTATACATTTTGACATGAAAACTATTGAAATATTGAAACTAAGAAATATTGAAAAATATTTCTTTCTTTTTTTTTTTTACTATTTCTGTAGAAAAGCAAGGAAGTAGACAGTAAACTTATAAAAGAAGAAATTATCTTGCCTAGATTTCTAATATAAAATAATTCACAAAAATCCCATGTCCATTCATGATTGAACAGACATGTTTTCTAGCCGGGGCTTTCTATTGTTTCCACATGTATGTACCTCTAAGAACAATTTCAAATTTAATTTGTTATTCCATAGTCCAGTCTTACAGAGTGTTCCAATTCCAATTACTTTTGTCTTTTTTTCCATGTTAATATTCATAAGCATTTTCTAAGTTTGTTCTTGCCTGATATGTTGGGATTGAGGCTTTTAGACACATGGTCATAATGAAACCAAGCCTTTGACCAGCACTCAGAGACTCAAGGGAATTCCATTTTGAGATTGATATGGATGCTATATACACCAATGGAATTATGCTAAAGAAGTGTGAGACATGGAGGCAATATTCAAGGAGAAAGTATTTATAGCACATATTTTTTTTTCAATTGTGAAGCTGCTCTCCAGAACCACAGAGAGTATTAGCATAAAACTGACTGCAAACTTTTAAGTTTGATGAAACTCTTTCAAGTGATCTTGCATCAGCATTGTTCTGGGCAAGCATCTTACCACCGACTACAGGTCCTGCTTCATCACTGTTCTGTACAAATATGGTGGGAGTCGTGTAATTTAAATTTTGTAACAATTAATTGTGATTTCAAAATTGATTTTCTCGTTTTGTGCAAGATGCTAAATCATTTTAGAGCTCTTTAAGCCCAAGCTCAGATGCTGGTGGAAATAGTTAAATAGTTTTTATTAGACATGTAATTTTAATTTCACATGATTAAATTTGTTAGTTTTTGGACTATATGGAAAGAAAATGTATTAAATTTAGCATGTACATTCTGATTATTTTCTATTTGATCATTGAAAGGATTATTACACTGTAAATAAATTTGTGTAGAACAGCCAAGCAATATGTAATTACATTTAATCATCATTAACATTTGTTTATATGTCTGAGACATGGTTTCATGTATCCCATTCTGACCTGTGGGTTTCTAAGTAGCCAAGATGATGCCTGCTTCCATTTCCTCAGTACGGGCCTGTGACTGTGTCACTGTGGTTTGTTCATGTGTGCTGGATGAGCATTTTACAATCGAGTCACATACGAGCTCCTTGATTTTTTTCTTCACTGTGCATTTTTTATTTTCAACTGATTCATCATCAAACACATGCTTTTATTTCAAAATTGTGGAATTCACAGACCCAAAGAAGATAAGTAACAAAAGGGACCCAAGGGAGCATGCTTAAGTCTCAGAAGGAGAAATAGAATAGACAGCAGAAGCGGCTGCAGAGAGGGAATAAGAAAGGAGCTGAGCATAGCTGTTCCCTGAGAGGTTCCACCTCACGGATGCTGAGACTCAGAGACAAGCACCAGGCAAAGCATAGGGAGTCTTCTGGAAAAGTGAAAGGAAGGAAAGAAGGACCTGGAGGTGCCAGGAGCTCCACAAGACCAACAGAGCTAAACAACCAGGCCTCAGAGCGGACTGTGGTGACTGGAGCACCAACCAAGCACCATGCATAGACTGGACCTATGTCCCCTAAAGATGGGCAGCTCAGGCTTCATGTGGGTTCTTCAGCAAGGGGAGCTGGAGTTGACTCTGAGATCAATTCTGTTGCCTGCTTTTTGATCACTGCCGTGGCCACAGGATAAGAGGACACACTCAGTCCTGATGCAGCTTAACGAGATGGGGGTGGGTGGGTAGAGGGGACTCCCTTTATCTGAAGAATAAGAGAGGAGTGATGGGGTAAGTGAGAGTGTAGGACAGGGAGGAGGGAGAGGGCTGCAATTGAGATGCAAAGTGAATGAATAAATAAATAAATTAATTAACATATAAAAAGAAATAGTCCAGTAAAAAAGAAAATTGCCAATGCTTGTTTTAACTACAAATTCCTATCCAGAAAGGCAAAGAGGATGGACATCAGAAGGAGAAAAGAGGGAACAAGTCAGGAGCCTGACACAAGGACCTCTGAAAGGCTCTGCCCTGCAGACTATCAATGCAGATGCTGAGACTTATGGGCAACCTTTGGGCTGAGTGCAGGGAATCTTAGGAAAGAAGTGGGAAATAGTAAGATCTGGAGGGGACAGGAACTCCACAAGGAGAGCAACAGAACCAAAAAATCTGAGCACAGGGGTCTTTCCTGAGACTGATACTTCAACCAAGGACTATGCATGGAGATAACCTAAGACCCCTGCACAGATGTAGCCCATGGCAGTTCAGTATCCAAGTGGGTTCCATTGTAATAGGAACAGGGACTGTCTCTGACATGAACTGATTGGCCTGCTCTTTAATTACCTCCCCCTGAGGGGGAAGCAGCATTACCAGGCCACAGAAGAAGACAATGCAGCCACTCCTGATGAGACCTAATTGACTAGGATCAGAAGGAAGGAAAAGAAGAACTCCCCTATCAGTGGACTTGGGGAGGGGCATGCATGCAGAGGGTGGAGGAAGGGAGGGGTTGGGATGGGAGGAGGGAGGGAACCACAGGGGGGAATACAAAGTGAATAAAGTGTAATTAATAAAGAATTAAAAAATAATTTAGTTATGTTATTCAAATAATTTCAATAAATGTACCAATTATATGTAAAAATCACTAGAACCTGTGGTGTCTTTGTAAAATTGAAATGTAGAAGAAGCATTCCAAATGAATTAATATGCTGACAATTCCCTAACAAGATGGATGTGAGTTTAAATGTCTTACTTAATATGAACTGATCACACACACTACATGACTGAAGTGAAATGTAATAGTCCTAAAACAATATAATTAGTAACAAATAAAAACATTTCACCCGGTTTGAGAATTTCAACTTATGATAATTAAAACTGAATCAGATGAACCACCCTTGGTTGTCGTTCACTTTCTTGGACGACATCTCTATGTCTCTATGTTTTTCCCAGCATCCCCAGAGAGAAGAGATTCAGGACCTGACCTCTGAGTGTAGCACACGTGTCGGGAGCTCACGCGCTTATTATGTAGGCCAGGCGGAATCTAACTTGTTAGACAAACTCTCGTCTTTCATCTTGCAAACAGTCGTCGGCAACAATAGGGGATTAAGTGGAAGCAAAGCTTCCTGTAGTTCTGAGTTTAAGTAATCTGGAAGGTCCAGAGAACGCCAGACTCGGGATGATTAGCTGCTAGGTACCCACAAAGAAGGGAGGAGGTTGCACTTTTCCCTTGTGCTTCCCTTTGTGTCATCTCGCTTGGAAGGTTCCTGGGGTCAGAAGTCAGGCAAAAACGATACTCAGAAATGCTAGCTAAATATCATCTCACAACAGCCTGATGTCAGGTATTTCTAAGAACCATCCTTTCAGCTCAAGCTCGGGTTGCGTTGTCAGGCTCTTCTATCTTACAGTGGTCCCTCCAGGGAAAGGACTGAGTCATATAGACAAACACACACACCTCCTCAAGCCTCCACAGCCCAGTTTTTATCGGGTAGAAATAGTACATCCCTATGAGAAAGACCCCTATTACCATGGTGACACAATTGGGAAGTTATATAAAAGGCATTAGCTGAGATCATGCATAGCGCCTTACCCTTTTCTTTCTCTGGTGTCATTAGGGGACCCTTGAGACTTCTGTCCAACTTCAAAGCATCTCACACACCCAAACAGAGGTGGCATGGCCCCTTACTCTGTGTTAGCTTCTTTAAGCATCTGACCAGGGCAACAGAACTGTCTTGCACCGGCACTCTCGGTGGTTTGTTCAGAAATTGTAGGAATCAAAATAGATTCCTTTCCCCCCTACCCTCCCCACCCCTGCTTTCCCTCCCCCCGGCCAGGTTTCTTAAACAAAAAATTTTAATTAATTATTTTTTTTAGATTTAATTAATTTTATGCATTTATTTTGCCAACGTGTGTGTTACACCTGGTGCCAGAGGAGATAAGAAGAAGTTTGGAACCCTCTGGGGGCGGAGTTAAGGATGGTTGGGAAGCACCTCGTGAGTGCTGGGAACTAGAGTAGCAATTATTCGTAACTGCCGAGCCGTCTCTCCTGACCCACACTTCCAGACTTTCAGTTTCAGCTTTAACCTCTGAAACTGTTTCAATCCTATGCCTAGTTAGTTATCTGTTTAACTTGTTTAGCTCATCTTGGCTTCATTGTGGTACAATAAGACCAAGAACTCATAAAATAAAGCACTTGATGGGGAGCTTGCTTACAGTTTTAGAGGGTTAGTCCATGCTCATCATGGCAGGATGCAGACAGGCCTGGAGAGAGAGAGAGAGGAGAGAGAGAGAGAGAGAGAGAGAGAGAGAGAGAGAGAGAGAGAGAGAGAGAGAGAGAGAGAGAGAGAGAGACTGGATATGGGCTCTTTAAACCCGGAAGCCCACTCACAGGGACACAGCTCCTTCCACAAAGGCCACACCTCCTTACTGTTCTAATCCTTCCCAAACAGTTCCACTCTCTGCTGACTAAACCATCAAACATATGAGCCTATGGCGGTTTCACTCAAACCACCATATTTATATTTTATTAATTTCTGCCCTGTTTTAAAAATATATTTATTTTACTTTATGCACATGAATATTTTATCTGCATGTATAAATGTATACCACATACATGCATGTATTGTACCCATGGAGCTATGTATGATTATGAGCCACCATGTGGGTGCTGAAAACTGAACCCAGGTCACGCTGCAAGAACAGGAAGTGCTCTTAACAGCTAAGCTGTTTCTCCAGCCCTCTTCTCTGATCTTAATTATTGCTTCTTAGGTATTTATTTTCAGTTTGGCTTGTTCTATCCTTTCTAAGGCCCTAAAGTATATATACATGTGTGTGTGTGTGTGTGTGTGTGTGTGTGTGTGTGTATTTTATCTCTTTCTTTATTTTATTCACTTTACATCCTCATTGTAACCCCATCACTCCTTCCCTCCCAGTTTCTTTCCACCCTTCCCCTCCCCTTTCTTCAGAAAAGGGGAGAGGTCCCTTTCTTTCCGCCCCAGATCATCAAGTTGCATCAAAATGTGCTTGTCCTCTTCCCGGGTGGCCTGGCAAGGTAGACTTACAAGGGAGAAGTGATCAAAAAGCTGGTGAGTGAGTCTGTGTCTGATGGCGTCCTCACTTCCCTTGCTATAGGACCCACACGAAGCCTTCTCAGCCCTCATGGAACCTTCTCCAAAACTGGCCATATTCCCAGCACAAAGCAAACCTCAGCAGATATTAGAAGATTGAAATAACCTCCCGCATCTTATCTGACCACTGTGGATTAAAGCTGGAACCCAGGAACAACAGAAACAACAGAAAGCCTACAAACTCCCAAAGACCGAAGAAAGAAATTAAAGACTTTCTAGTATCCAATGAAAATAAAGGTACAACATACCCACCCTTGTGGGACACAATGAAAGCAGTGCTAAGAGAAACATTCATAGCACTAAGCACCTACGTAAAGCAATTGGAGAGATCCCACACTAGTAATTTAGCAGCACACCTGACAGCTCTGGAATGGAAGGAGGCAAACACACCAAAGAGGAGTAGACAGCAGGAAACAAACTCAGGGCCGAAATCAATAAGTTGGAAATGAAGAACGACGCAAAGAATGAATAAAACTAAGAGCTGATTCTTCTAGAAAATCAACAAGATAGACAAACCCTTAGCCAAACTAACTAAAAGCAGAGGGAGAGTATCCAAATTAAGAAAATCTGAAGTATATTGTTATTTATTTTAGATATCTATGATGTTTAAAAATATTTTTTTTTTATTTAACTTTATGTGTATGCGCGTGAGCCTGAGTGTACGTATGCATACCATGTACTGCAGAAGCCAAATAAGATCAGGAGTCAGATCCCCTGGAACTGGAGTTACAGCTAGTTGTGAGCTACCACATGAGTGCTGGGAATGGAATCCAGGTCCTTTTAAGAGAAGTAAGCACCAAACTGCTGAGCTGTTGCTCTAGCCCCCTACCTGATTTCTATGCAGTACACCTAGAGTCTTAAACTTCCCTCTTTGAACCTCTTTCATTGTATCTTACAGATTTTGGTATGCTGTGTTACATTTTCATTCAATTCTAGAATTGAGATAAAATGAAGGAATTCTTTGATGACTCAACTATCATTTGACTAAAATGATTTCAAGCTCCATGAATTTGAAAATGTTCTACAGTTTTTCCGTACTGTTCGCTTCTAATTTGATTCTATCTTGGTTAGATGGGTTAGAATTCAGATATTTATTTTACTTTTCTTATACTTGTTAAGACTTGCTTTGAATCATATTTAATAATCTATTTTAAAGAAAGTTACAAAGGCTTTTTGAAAAGAGTGTGTTTCTGTAGGGCTGGGATAATTTGTTCTATAGATGTCTAATCTGTGATGCCCTTTAAAACAAATGTCTCTAGGAAATTTGTTGTTGCTGTTGTGTGGGTGACCTATGAAAATGAGGCCTTGATGATATTAATTATTACCATGTTGGATTTAATCAGTGCCTTTATATCAGTTGTGTTTATTTTATTAAATTATGTTCAGTGCTGTTTAGAATTGTAATAGCTTCTTGACGGATTGTTTCCTTAGTTAGTATGACGTGACTTTTACCTATTTTGTCCAATATTTGTTGAAGTCTATTTTGTCAGATATTAGAAAAGTTGATTTCTAGTTTTATTGACTTAATTCTGCCAGTCCTCCACATCAAGGTTATACTTGGCTTGAGAAGAGGTGTATTTCTTGGAAATTGCAAATAGATCCCAGTTTTATAATCTAATTTGCTAGTCTGCCTTTTAATTGGGAAATTTTGGTTTTTAATATTCAAAGTTATTTTATTTGGTGTTTTGAGTCAAGGTCTCCCTGTGTAGCGTTAGCTGGCCTGGAACTTGGTTTGTAAACCATGCTGGCTTCAAACTCATTTACATCCTCCTACCTCTGTCTCTTGAGTGCTGGGAATAAATGCATGTGCCATGACACTGGGTTCAAAGTTCTCTGGATAGGTGTTTTAATTCTTGAAATTTTGTAGTGTTTGAGGATTTCACTTTATTTTTTTATTTATTTAACTGCTGTTCTGAAGAGGTTTGCTCTTTTACATAGCTTCCTGCATGTGTTTGTATTTCTCTTCATCACAAAGGATTCCATCAAGTATGTACTATGGTTCTGGCTTAGGCACGATTTCTTTTACTTTGTTTCACTGTGGAAAGTTTTTGTTTATTCTTCAGTTTACTTCATACAGTAACCGTGGTTGGCGGTCTCAGAGATTAGAATCCACCATTCCATTCTCCCCAGGCTTTTAGCTTCTGCCGTGAAATCTACTCTAATTAGAATGAGTTTGCCTTTATATGTGAGTTCATTCTTCTGTCTTACAGCTTTCAAGAATGTTTCTTTGTTTTCCGTTTTTAGATATTTATCTATGATATGATACGGGACGTTCTCTTTGGTCTCTTTTGGTCTTTTCACTTGGTGGTCCGAATACATCTTAAATCTCAATAGTCATATGTTTCATTAGCTTTTGAAATTTTTTGCTGTTTCTTTATTGAATACGTTATGTGCACCTTTATCCTGACATTCTCTTCTACCACATCGCTCATAAATTTTGTCTTTTTAGAGTTTCCAAAGAAATGCTATGTTCCGTTCATACTGTCCTATTATTTGTCTTTGTTGTCCTGAATTCCTAATATTCTGTCTCACACTTGATCCATATATAATGTGATTTTTTTTCTATTAATTTTTTTGGCTAATGAGCTTTTCTTTTTCAACATTTCAGTTAGATATTTTTCCTCATTGTGTTGGTTTGAATGTGACATGCCCCTATAGACCCCTGTTGAGGTAATACAAATCTCAGTCATCAGGATATCCAGTATTCCAGGTAACCAGCAAACCAGCAAATGCAGCAAGCATTCTTCCTTCTTCGATGTGTTCTCGAACTGTTCTTTCCATTAGTCTCCAAGTGTCCTTCCTCTGGAATCTCATATATAAATCCCTCAGAGTACTCAGAACTCCAGCTGGCAAAGACCATGCCTATGCACAAGGCAATTATCAGCTGTGGACAAACTGAAGGACAAACTAAAATCCCACACCTGGAATTAAAACAAAAACATGTGTACATTCGTAAGTTTTTAAAGAAACCAAAACTTCCATTATACCACTCTCCCTGCTTCCATTGTGTGGATGAAAATGTGATCAGGGAGCTTCCTCTTTTTGCCTCCTGCCTGTTGCTACTCTGTTCTAGAACTGTAGGCTAATTTATAGCTATTATGTCTTTTATCTATCGTATTATTTGAGACTATGAACTCAGGTCTTGAATTAGACCAGCAGTTGTTTTGCAAGTGTATTTCCTCCTTGCTATGAGTAGAGTGTTATTGGGGTTCAAAGAAGAAGAAAAATAGAGAAAAACTCAAGTATTACTGTTTTGATGTATTATTTTTCTCACATATATATTTACAAATAAAAATATGTCTGGTTCCCTTTTAACCTATCTTCTTTCATACAAATACTATCACACTAAAGGATGTTCATTTACTTAACAACCTACTTGAAGTAATTTTCAATATTTTCTGAGCCAGTGCATCAAATAAATAAGAAGTTTGTGAACTAAGAGACAGTGCTAAATGATGCATAAGAATCTTCTGTTCATTATATTGTAGTTCTAACATCAAATATGTGGTGTTTCCAAGGTTCTCAGATATAAGTTTTCAAACTATTAACTTTATGATGTAGTATATTTATGAACTAGTGAGATATACATTAGCAATAGATTTTTTTGTTTGTTTGTTGAGACAGGGTTTCTCTGTGTAGCCTTGACTGTCATGGACTTGCTTTATAGACCAAACTAGCCTTGAACTCAATGAGCTCTACCTGCCTCTCCCTCCCTGAGTGCTCAGACTGGAAGCATATGCTACTTACTGTTCCTGGTACAATGGATTATTTTTAATATAAAGAGGTACTAATGTATTTTATTCCCTCAAGAAATTATACTTTGGAACCTTTCCCATCATTTCTTACCCTTTGGCTAAGTTCAAGTATAATATCCATGTTTTTATGATTTAAAAAACCAATCATATAAACTTGTCAATAACTCTCGAATGTACATTTTAAAAACTAACTTAAAATGTAGTATGAGTTTCACCCAAGATCTTCCATACATTAAAAATAACAACAGGTATTTTGATGATTTTCTTTCATAGTAAATTCCTTTATGTAGAATTTCTTGTCATTCAAATGACTAAGATGTGCAAGCACAAGTGTAATCAAATGTAAAAAACAGATTGTGGTTTGGAAATAATTATACATTTGGTTTTTATTTTCTATAGTCTTCATTATGTATAGAGTAAGTCATTAAATAAAATTTTCCTGAGTAAATAATAAAATGACAATATTGTTGAGTTTCAATTAACTTAATGGTTTTCACTTACACTAGTGTGTGTCTTTCGGCTAACTCACAGACCTTTTCTTGTGGCACTCTAACACTCCTTTGTATATGAAGTTCTCAATAAGTAGCTGTATAATTAGTTTAATAGTTTCCCAAACCTTTGGGATTTTCTTGTGAATAAAGTTTGTAAGTGGATGTGACCGCCGACAGTGTGTGTGAACTTTGACTAATCCCAAAAAGCAGAAAGTGTGAACCAACTGTATTAAAAATAATGGAAAAGAAGAATCCAATTATCTC
Organism: Meriones unguiculatus; assembly: GCF_030254825.1. Taxonomy (NCBI): domain Eukaryota; kingdom Metazoa; phylum Chordata; class Mammalia; order Rodentia; family Muridae; genus Meriones; species Meriones unguiculatus. Next base: position 46,635,887 of record NC_083349.1, read on the forward strand.
TTAAATGGTGCTGAGTTTGTAAAAGGTCGAGTTGAGGGGGATTTGTAATGAACAACTGCTGAGCTGACAATGATAGTAATTTGTGTCTTTTTGCCTATTAAAATATCAGAGCTTTAGAGGCAACAGAGGTGGTTCATTGGCTAGAAAGATTTCCTGCTCTTTCAGAGGACCCAGGTTCAGATCCCAGAACCCACATCATAGCACTCATAACAACCTATAACTCCAGCTACAGGAGGATCCGTGACCTCTAGACTCTTTGGACACTTGCACTCACACCTAGCTTAAAATAACAAAAATAAAAAAATTCAAAGCACCAATGCTTTAGTTTCCATTAGAGTTTTCAAAATTAATCGGATACTGTATATCAAACTTAAGAAAAACTCAACATGCCTCATTGCAAAAACTTCTTCAATCATCTTTCTAGAAAACGTTTTTACCGAAAATCTTCATTGAACATCTTAAAAAAAAAAAAAAAAAACCCAACCCATCTCAATATCAAGTACACACTGCCTTCAGGCACCAGTGGGAGAATTAGGTGAGTTGGAGGGAGTAGAAGAAACGATGAATGAAAGCAAGAAACATTGTTTGGTTTGTTTTCATGCTATTAAGCACAAAAGAAAATCTACTAAGACGGAGCAAGAAAATTATTTTGGGGCTGGCTAGGAAACTGAACAGCCATCTGGATATGGCGTCACTTTCTCTTTTTTTTTTGTTTTGTTTTTTATTCTTAGCACAGCACATTGCCAACATTTCTTAATATTGTCATAGAGTGAAAAATTTTTCATGGTCTCATTTTTGTACTTACTATCTCTCATCCCCAGGTAAGTGGTTTTAAAAATAATGTATTCTCTGCATTTGTGGATTCTATGCCTCACTCATGGCCTCGCTGGTTCATCCCATGCATTTTTCTGTGGTTAGCCACCTAACTCTGAAGCTGCTTTTGACCTTATGATTCATGCCATCCTACTCACTATATCAGGCCTTAGAGCAATTGTTCTGGTGTTGTCGAACATGTAATTACCTTCTTATAATTTCTGTTTTTGTCCCTCATCCTGCACACCCTGGTTTCTTGCCAAATATGAAAGGAAGAGTTCAGGACTAGTATAAAAGTTATATCTGCAATATAGGGCAAAAGTAGACATACCCGGAAATCCAAGTATTAGCTTGTTTACCTATTCCCGTAAGTCTCAGGTATCACACAGAGGTGACGAGACGGGGAATTTCAGTATCTGCTGTGTGGTCACAACTCCACGTTTTCCATAATTAAAGATCATTAGCATAACTAAAGATCATTAAACAAAGGATATTTGTTATTTCAGTATTGTGAGTTACTATTTATTTATTAATGTTTATGCCCATGAACATGCACGTATGTGCACGTGTGTGCACGCATACATGCAGACACACACACACTTTTATTCTGGTTCTAAATATATAAAAGGAATAAAGGGTGAGAATATTGACAAAAGTATTACAGCCAAGAGCATGAGCTTGGATATGCACATGGGCAGAGAATTCTGGCGTCTAGTCTTAAAGAAAAGGTTTGCTTCATATGTCTTTTGGGAGAATTACATGTGTGCTCGGTGCCTAGACAGCACTTTCAACAACAACAACAAAACCCACATTGCTGTAGCTAACTTCCTCTCTGCTATGCCAAAGCCTTCTGTTGGCAAAGGCAGAACTAACTCTAGAGGCTGCTTCCCAAAGGCAGAAACACCCAGATACACTTTTTGAGAGCAGCAATTGCTAAAGAAATATTTTGTTGTTTTGGGTTAGACTTTAATTGAGAAATTCGAGAGCTGGGATGACAGGGATCATGCGGAAAGTGGTTTATCCGGAGAAACCATTGACGGGGATGGGATATTAGTGTGATGGATCATGGACTGGAGGTTGCAGAAAAGGAAACTGAAAGATGGTGGGCATTTGTTAAATTTTGCGTATTTACTAACTCATATTTAAACTCTCGAATAAAGAACCAGAGACTCTAAAAAGCAGAGGTCAATGTTTCTTTTTCTAAAAACCCTTGCTTTAAAAACACATTGCAATCAATCTGAGTATTTATGTCTGAACTAATTCCAGTAATTAATCTGTTAGGAGACAGGCTAATTTAAGAGAGAATAAGCTACCTTAGAACACTAGCCTTAAAAAGAATAGATGCTCTGGGCTGGAAAAAAAATAAAAAAGAAACAGCTGCTCAGAACTTACAGGTACACCTGTGTTATCCTCTTGGGAGAAGCTGGAACACACACACACACACACACACACACACACACACACACACACACACGATCTGCAGCAATTAGGCCTGTGTCCTCTTTTGAAGGCTTTCTTTGTGTCTACCGTTCTACTTATTTTTCTTTTTTTCAAGTTCACGTCCTCTTAAGATACTATTGTTCTTTCATTTTTCAAAAAAGATTGAAGTTACTAACCTGTCCACAGGTCTTTTAAAATTTGTTTACAGATCAATTTCATAGACAAGTGGCCTTCAGGATCTGGGTGTTTGAAGTCTGCCTTGCTGAAAGGTGGCCGTGTGGAACACTGGAGCTCTACCTATTGATTCAACAGTTTACTCGCTGAAGGGCTGGCAGGAAGAGCTAGTTTTGCTTTAAAGTACCAGCCATGTACACAATTCTTTTTGTTACTAGCTCTTGCATAAAAATGGACCAAGTCCAAAGTTCATAAAATGCATGCCTTTTATTATTCAACCATGTATTGCTGTGGTTGTGCTGATAAGCCGTTCTGGAAAACCATCGCACTTCGACACTGTTCATGTCTGTTCTCTCTAGAGCAGATAGATGCATATAAAGGAAATGGAAATCCAGAACACAATATGGTTCTGAGAACAACAAAGCAGCTTATTGGCTCAAAGCTCTCCTTTTAAATGACTTGGAAAGGGTTTAAAACTTATACTCACTTTCTAAAAGAAGGGATGACTTTTACAAAGGTAAGAGGCGGGTAGTTATAGTTCCTGAAATCCCTGTCAACATGACAGGAGGGAACCAACTCCAAAATGCTGTCTTTTGACCTCCATATATGTGGAGGATTTACTAAGATGACATGACTACATCTTGAAAGTGTAGAATAAAATTTTAAATTATAAATTATCTTGTCTTTCCCAAGCTAGAATTACCTTTGTATAAAATATATGTTGCTATTTCATTAAAATGGGTAAATATCAAGTATTATGCAATTGTATTTAAGAATATATTGAAGATGCTCTTGTCATTACATCCAAAGTGTTTTTAAGTTTCAAAGTACAGTTTACAAATTTATCCTAATAACTTCTATCTTTAGAAATATGTTTAATTATAAGATATATCATGGAACTAACCTAGAACCCCTGCACAGATGTAGCCCATGGCAGTTCAGTGTCCAAGTGGGTTACATAGTAATGGGAAGAGGACTGTCTCTGACATGATCTGATTGGCCTGCTCTTTGATCACCTCCCCGAGGGGGGGAGCAGCCTTACCAGGCCACAGAAGAGGACAATGCAGCCACTTTTGATGAGAACTGATAGACTAAGATCAGAAAGGAGAGGAGAACCTTCCCTATCAGTGGACTTGGAGAGTGGCATACATGCAGAAAGGGGAGGGAGGGTGGGATCGGGAGGGGAGGAGGGAGGGGCTTATGGGGGGATACAAAATGAATAAAATGTAATTAATAAAAAATTAAAAATAAATAAATAAAAAAGATATATCTATTTAACTTACTCAGGTACTATAAAATCAAAACATTAAGAACTACAGGTTTCTTTACTTTATGTAAGTGTTTAATTACTTAATCTAAAAGAGAACAAGGAAAGAATAGGGTTTTTTATATCTGAAATTTTATATTAATTTTTATATTTAATTTTATATTAAATTAAATTTATATTATATTTTAAAATTATATTTTTAAATGTAAATTTAGGTGCACTATCAAAATAAACATGTCACCATTAACATGAAATGAAATAACCAGTTTTTCCTTGGTATATACTTAAATAAAAGTCCATGAAGTTTTATTTTATATCAGAGCAAAATGACTTCTTACATCAAACAATTTGTCCAATAGAAAATATACCAAACGGACTCTACTAACTTTAACTTTTATCCTTGAAAGGGTGAGTGGAAAATACTAATTAAAATATGCACCATTCCCAGGTGGTAATGATAGGATCTCAGGGGCTGGAGAGATGCTCAGTGGTTAAGAGCATTGTCTGCTCTACCAAAAGACCTGGGCTTGATTCTCAGCACTCACATAGCAGCTCACACACTTTTAATTACAGCACTCAGGAGGCAGAGGCAAGCAGACCTCTGTGAGCTGGAGGCCAGCCTGGTCTGCAGAGTGAGTTCTGGGACAGCCTGGCCTGGGTTTGATTTCCAGCATCCATATGATGGCCCACAACTAACTGTAATTCTAGTTCTAGAGAATCCAATACCTTCTTCTTTCTTCTTTGGACACCAGGTACACACTAGGCAGACAAAACACTCACATATCAACCAACCAACCAAAACTCCTACAACAATCTATAAGCATGGTAGGACACAACTTTATTTTTTAAGCATTTGGGAGACAGAGGGGATGGATCTCTGTAAGTTACAAGCAACTCTGATCTGCAAAAGAAGTTTCAATCTAGCCCAAGTTTCATTATGGGCTAGATAGTGAAGTCCTGTCTCTAACAGAGAGACAGACAGACAGATAGGCAGGCAGGCAGGCAGGCACTGATACATGCACGCAGGCAAACAAAAAGACAGATAAGTAAAAAGAGGCAATAAAAAACAATATTAATCATTTAAAAGAGTGTTGCCTAGTGCTTCACCGAGAATTCTAAACCACAGTTAACTTGCCTTTAGAATCTGAAATATTTTTATGAATACCAAGGCAGCCTCTCGGTGGACTGATCAATTTTCATATTTTGGATCAAAGAAAACAAGAGGAAGACCTTGAACTCATTCATCATAAATCCCTGTAATTTAAAAGTATCTATCTATCTATCTATCTATCTATCTATCTATCTATCTATCTATCTATCTATCTATCTATCTCTGTATGTGTCTGTATGTCTGTGAGCACACACGTGCTACAGTGCATGTGTGGACATTCTCAGTTTTCTACACCAAGTAGGTTGTAGGTTTGAATTTGGCTCCTCAAGTTTGGTGGCAAACACCTTTACCCACTGACCAATAACTGATCCTTGTGACCCACTTTATTCTTGACATTGGAACATTTTGCTTAAAACTTGAAGTTAGGGGTAGAAGTGTATCTCAAACATACCAGAGCAGAGTGGAAGTACTTTTCAAAATCTCAGAAGAGCTGCTTGATCTCTAAAGATGATGCTCCATAGTCAGACAAAACTGGACAGACTTTTACAAAGAACCCAAAGAAAGCACATGTAAGTTAGAGGTTGCCAAAAGTTAAACTCAGCTAAAGTCCTTGCTGTGGATTACACAACTCCTGTCTTGTGCTTCCCTTTACTAAGTGCTGTAAGAGTCTATGAGGCACCTCTTCTCTTCCTATGTTACATTGGATGGAAATTAAAGATTGTCTAGGGAAAGAGTACACGGCATCTAATTTATAGTGTATTTTGTATTTTAGACTTGACTGGTAACATTTTATTTACTAATCACAGGACCTGATTGCTAAAGTTTGTAGGCGATGGAGTCCCATGGGAAAAGGATTATTCACAAAAACTATTATAGTCTTCATATTTGATGGGTAAGAAATGATAGTCAAAACCTTTACTTCTCATGGTATAGCTGTAAGGGATTCAGGCTGTAAATGCCAAACTTGACAAAATGACAAAGCTAGGTTTGTTACAGTTGAGTCTGAGAGAGGGCCTTCACCCCTCTCCAATTTCTCCAGTCTGAGCAAGACACACACACACACACACACACGCACACACACACATGCATGCACACACAATTATATGTATATATCGCACACACAATTTTGTATGTATGTCTGTATGTATATGTATCACACACAATTTTAAATGTATATCACACACAGTTTTATATGAATATGTTTATCACACATACAATTTTACATGTATGTATATGTATATATCACACACAGAGATACACACATACACCAGTGTGCTTTCTTTGGGTTCTTTTTAAAAGTCTGTCATTTTTGTCTGATTATGGAACATCATCTTTAGAGGTCAAATAGTTCTTTTTTTTTTTCACGCATGCCCCTCCCCATGTCAACTGGTCATTTTTAAAGTCTTCATAAAATAGAAAACTACTAATTCATTTATTGCGTTGGTTAAATCAACATAATACCTGTTACTTCAGGCAAAGAACAAAAAACAACTGAAGATGCTTGGATGAATAACTTATAATAAAAACTAAAATAAAATGAAAAGTTCATGGGAAGACCTTTTCAAGATAATAACCTAATAGACTTTAACTTCAATTTTTTTCTGAGGATTATCAGCAGAATCAGGGTTCAGTAGTTGTTGACCATTTGAAACTTTAATGAATCTTCCTGAGCCCAACAGAATCTCATGAAATTGGCTTAAAAGGAGTCTCTTCTAATTCTATGGTTTAAAAATAAAACTGCCAAGTAAATAAGAAATTGGAAAATGTTTATTTCCTGTGTGCTTTCCAGGACTGTCTTTATTATTCTTTCATTCATTCATTCATTAGATCTCCCGTGCTCATGGATTGGTAGGATTAACATTGTGAAAATGGCCATACTGCCAAAAGCAATCTACAGATTCAATGCAATTCCCATCAAAATACCAACTCAATTCTTTGCAGACCTTGAAAAAAAGATTCTCAGCTTCATATGGAGAAACAAAAAACCCAGAATCTCCAAAACGATCCTGTACAACAACAGATCATCTGGAGGTATCTCCATTCCTGATCTCAAGCTGTACTACAGGGCAACAGTAATAAAAACTGCATGGTACTGGCATAGAAACAGAAAGGAGGATCAATGGAACCGCATAGAAGACCCAGAAATAAATCCACACACCTATGAATACTCGATATTCGACAAAGAAGCCAATTCCATTCAATGGAAAAAAGACAGCATCTTCAACAAATGGTGCTGGACCAACTGGATGTCTACATGCAGAAAAATGAAAATAGATCCATATTTATCACCCTGCACAAAACTAAAGTCAAAGTGGATCAAGGACCTCAACATAAAACCAGATACCCTAAATCAATTGGAAAAAAAAGTGGGGAACAGCCTAGAACTCATTGGCACAGGAGACAACTTCCTGAACAGAACACCAACAGCACAGGCTCTAAGAGCAACAATCAATAAATGGGACCTCATGAAACTGAAAAGTTTCTGTAAAGCAAAGGATACCGTCATCAAAACAAAACGACTGCCTACAGATTGGGAAAGAATCTTCACTAACCCTTTATCTGACAGAGGACTAATATCCAGTATATACAAATAGTTCTTTTGAGATTTTGAAACGTACTTCCAATCTGCTCTGGTATGTTTGACATACACTTTCACATCTAACTTCAGTTTTTAAACAAAATTGCCATATCCATATCTATACACACACACATATATATATTATATATATGTGATATTAGTTATAGCATTTTTAACTTTTAAAGTTGGAAAAGGAGTTGATGACAACTTTATCCTTTTATACTTCCATTATTTAATACCTAACTTTGTGGATAATCTTTTTCCTGTCTTATCTCTCCCTCTACTTTTTTGATTTTTCCTTTTTTTTGAGGAAGGTACTAACCTACCCTGGCACTTGAAGTCCCAGCAGGGCTAAGCTCAGCACAAATTTCTATCAGATTTAGAAAAACTTATTAAAACCAATACTCTTCAAATTATTTTGCAAAATAGAAACTGAGAGAAGACTTTCAAATTCTCTTTACAAAGCTTCTATTTTCTTGATACTAAAACTGCTCAAACAAAAGTAAACAACAGACTAATATCCCTTATGAACACTGGAGGAGGGGTATGGGAAGAGAGAAGAAAGGGAGGGTGGGCTTGGGAGGGGACTGGGGGGACTACAGCTGGGATACAAAGTGCATAAACTGTAATAAATAAAAAAATAAAATATGAAAAAAACAAAAACAAAAAAACTTAAAAAAAAAAAGAACTGGGATACATTTGGAAGTACATTCCCAGCACCCAAAGTAAGCCATTAAGAATCTTAAGATGGTAACAATGAGATAATAAATAATGAATGGTGTAAAAAATTCAAACTAAATTCAAGAGCTTATCAAAAAGATTATCCACAATGGCTGAGTTGGCTTCACGCCGTAAATGTAGGGTTGTTTCAACAAAAATCAATAGGTGTAATCTACAACACAAAGAGACTAAATGACAGAAAACAAACGATCATCTCTTTAGATCTGCAGAAAAAGTCTGGCAAAATTCAACATACCTTCATGATTAAAGTCCTGGAGAGGCTGGGGATGCATGGAACATATCTCGATATAATAAAGGCAACATACAATAAAACCATTATTTATTAAGAGATAAAGGGAAAATCGTAACAGGAGGATTAAAGATGATCAGGGAAGGGGTGGCAGAGAAGATGTAATGGGAGGAACAGTGGCTAATGCTAAAGGCCTCCTGAACGTCCATGGGAAAACCTACTACTACCAAAATTTCCTGACATATGTAAGAAAAGTCATCCAGAGTCACCATATATGCGGGGAATCAACACTCCAGCTAGAGAGCCTATGCTACCAAATAAATCCTCCAGTACCAGGAACGTGCCGCCTCTTTGGGGGTCATTGGCCCGAGTGTTCCCATAGTCCTCTCAACTACTATAGTCTATTGCCAACGCTATTTGTTACTTCCTACAGTTTGACAGCAAGACTATATATTTCTATAGACACCACTTATTTATGGCACAGATCCTGGAGAACACAGCTGGCACTCAACTGGAAGCTTCGCCCCTCCTTGTTCGTGTTCTTTGTATTAGAACATGCTGTACAGGCTACCTGAAACACAATCGTCAGTCTCAACCAGCTACGAACCCTGGGAGCTGGTTATAATAACCAGCTGAATAATAACCTTACTTCAAGACATTCCTGCCTGCACCATAGTGGCATGAACTTTTTGATTGGACTTAAGGCCCACTCCATCACATTTAATTTGTACTTGATGCTAATGATGGCAAGGACCAGAGACAGGGTTACAGTCTCAGGGGAAAACCTAACATTATTATTCTTACTATAGCAACAAAATAACTTCTAATGACCTATTGATACACCCACAGATAGTACATATTTCAACTCTTAGCTCAGAAGTTTCTTCTTTTTTATATTATTTTAATTTTTATTAATTACAGTTTATTCACTTTGTTTCCTCCTCCCCTCCTAGCCCTTCCCTCCTTCTTCCTCACCTGTGCCCCTCCCCCCAGTCCACTCATAAGGGAGATCCTCTTCCCCTTCCCTCTGATCCTAGTCTATCAGGTCTCATTAGCACTGGCTGCACTGTTTTCCTCTGTGGCCTGGTAAGGCTGCTCCCACCTCAGGGGAGGTGATTTACGAGCAGGCCAATCGGTTCCCGTCAGAGACAGTCCCTGTCCCCATTACTATGGAACCCACTTGGACACTGAACTGCCATAGGCTACCTCTGTGCAGGGGTTCCAGGCCATCTCCATGAATGGTCCTTGGCCATTTTCTGAGTATCAGTCTCAGAAAAGAACCCTGTGCCCAGACTTTTTGGATCTGTTGCTCTCCTTGTGGAGCTCCTGTCTTCTCCAGGTCTTTCTATCTCCTCCTTCTTTCATAAGATTCCCTGCACTCTGCCCAACGTTTGGCTATGAGTCTCTGCATCTGCCTCAATACCCTGTAGAGGCCCTCTGTGCTAGGCTCCTGTCCTGTTCCCTGTTTACTCCCTCCAGAGGTTTCTTCTTATAGCAGGTGATACTTAACAGAGACCCACACCAAGACAACAGGAAGAGAGGAAGAGACCTTGGAATGCTCAGTCCTCAACGGGATGTCTTTATTATACTGCTTTCCTTAAGGCTTAGGGATCTATGTAGAAGAATGGGTAGAAAGGCTGTAAGAGTCAGAGGTGGTAGATAGTTGAAAGGAAACAGTCCCCTTTTCAGATATAACAGGGCAGATGCACAGATAAATCAGCAAACATTGTGACAGCATGTACAAGATGCGCATAATCTGAAGCCAAGCAGAAATATGAGCAGGAAAAAGAAGAATTGGGCCGAGAAGCTATTTACAAAGGATAGCTTCTAGGGGAGGGAAGATCAGTTTTCTTCAATCAAGTGATACTTTGTAATCCATCAACCACACTCCAAGGCAGGCCCCCTTCTCTAGGTAGATAGCCAACACAGATGCGACTCAACATTTCTTAGCAGCTTTGGTTTTTTCAGAGAGAGAAAGAACATAATTTTGGGGTAAGTAGGGAGGTGGAGGATCTGGGAAGAAATGGAGGACAAGAAATCATATGATCAAAATACAGTGTACAAAATTCCCAAAGGAAAAAAATAAAAAAGGGAAAAAAACAGACTACTTAGTGAAATCTGAGAGGACACAAAAAGTCTTTTTAATTACCTAGTTTTATTAATCAAGTTACATTTATAAAACTATATCTTTTGTTAAGGGTTTTTGCTAGAGAATTTAATAATTCATTGTACTAACTCATGTAGTAACCCATTTTGGTTACTGTCTCATTGTTCTTGAGGTAAGGGTCTTGATATGTAGTCTAGTCCAGCTTCTAACTCACGATCCCTTCACCTCAGCTTCCCTAATGCTGGAATTACAGGCATGTGCTACCAGCTGGCCTGTGTTCAGTGTTCTTTAAGAGAGATTAGAAGAAAGAAGAATGTCAGGAAAATAGTTAGTTAATTCCACAATCTAAAGGTAATACCCTAATGACTGAGTCACACCATTTGTACCCATGATGGGAGCTCACTAGCTCACGACTCTGAGGTGGACTGTGTCTTTGTTGAAGCTTGCAAGTTTTAGTCTAACTGAAATGTCCACACAAACTTTCAATTATCAATTAAAAAATCCAGCTTTCAGTTGAATTTGTTGAGGTCCACTGGCAGGTTATTATAATATGCTCACTACCCATGTTTTAATTGTACACACACTTAAGGTGGAAAGCATCATGCTACTTAGAAGGCTGGTTTTTAACCAATAGTTTCCATAAAGTCTTTTAAATCCATGAGAAGGCTTTCAAAAGATCAGCATTTCTAAATCACTGCCAACATTTTTCTTCATTCACATTTGGTTAAAAATCAAATTTAGTTACACGGATATCTTATAAAGTTCTGAAGACATATTTAAGATTTTGGCTTTTTGGAGGAAGGGAGTTTTTTGGGGGGAGAGACAGGGTTTCTCTGTGTAGCCCTAGTTGTCTTGGAACTCACTCTGTAGACCAGGCTGATTTCGAACTCAGAGGTCCACCTATCTCTGTTTCCTGAGTGCTGGGATTAAAAACATGTACAGGATCTGACTTGCTTCCATGTATGTGGACCTATCTGCATTGCCCACGTGGCATGCTGGGGCTGGCTACCCAGAGGCTATTTAAGCTGTGGGCTGGTTTTCCCCAGGGTCAGATGATTGTTCAAGGTTCCTGAATAAACTGCATTGAAAAAAAAAAAAGCATGTACCACCATTGCCAATATATAAATTTAAATTAGTTTCATATCATACAGTGTTGTAAAGGAATAACCCAGTAAGGACAGAAATGGTCAAACCTGGTCACATCAACTGGAGAGGACACAAAATCTTGAACAATGTCAAAGAACAAAAAACAAACTGATGATTGAAATGAAGTCAATACGGAGTTTGGGACAAGAATTTCATAAAGAGAAATACTGAAAAATAAACCAAGTTGAAAATTTGGAAATGAGTGTCAGGTATAATGGCAGGAAAGAAGCTGCCTCTGTGTGAGCTGGTGAGGAATAAGGAAAAAAAAGAATTCAAAGAATATTATTTTTATTTTAAAGAAAATAAGAGAAAAAGAGAGAGGGAGAAGGCGAGAGAAAGAGAGAGAGGAAGGGCTTTACAAATCAGCAAAGGAAATGAAAAGAAATCTGGAAAGCACAGAGAAAAAGACGTATCTGTAAGAGGGAAACTAAGTATAGCCACACAGCTCCATGGAGTGGCTAGGGAAAGGGACGAAGCTAGGTACAGACCATGCTGCTCTCAGAGCAAGTCCCCGGCCCTTACTAGCCTCAAACCCAAATGCAGATTTTGGCGACACAGTGAGTTCTCTGACTGATAGGTCAGTTCTCTGGCTGATAGGTAGAGAGAAATCCAGTTTTCTCACTCTATAAATAGAAGGACAGCCAGGGGTTATATTGGGACAGAATGTACTGTTAAACACGGATCTGGTGCTTGGGATTGCTGAGAACAAGAATCAACCACGAATTAGGGACCGATGGTTTGACTCACGGCAGCCTGCAAACTAGGAAAGGCCCAGGCAGGCAGTTGTAGAGAGCAAGAGTCAAAAAACATTGACAAGCACCAAGAGGCTCTACTCAGGTAGAGAAGTGCAGAGAGGCAAGCCTGTCCCAGTGATGTCACTGAAAATAGTCCTGGGCTTTAACAGCTTTGAGCATCAGGCAAACAGGTGGGTTAAACTCTGGAGCCTCTTGTCCTTCCCTGAGGCTGTCAAATGTTAAATTCCAGGGCTTACCTGATGTTAGTAGATGCTTCTATCTAGCAGGATGATTAAAGTTCAGGAGGGCTTGGGACTATGAAGCCACATTGTCAGCTTATGTGGATTACAAGGTTGTGGGTATCTTTCACACTTCTAGAATATGCAATAGATATTCTCCATTTAAAAAGTTTGTCACAAAAAAAAAAGTTTGTCACCGGAAGGTGGGATTGAGAGGGGACGAGGGAGGGGGGCTACAGCTGGGATACAAAGTAAATAAATTGTAACAAATAAAATAAATAAATAAATTTAAAAAGAAAGTCACCTTAGACAGACTAAATTCAGACAATGTTCCAGCTTCAAAGGCTGCATAGCTAAGTATGACCATCAGAGGGCAATAATAATCAAAGAAGGAAAGCTACCAAGATGGAGAAGACGGGAGAACACCTGTCCAATGCGGACTGAGCAACAGTCTAAACCATAGGAAAGACAAGAACCCACAATATATGATCCATTTATATCCATGCATTTATATAACTGCCAGTTTCTAATTATTGAGGAACCAGAAATAAACTACTCAAACATCTAGTCTTTAATATATGGTATTATTGTAAATGCCAGGTGAAGATTTAAAAAAAAATAGTAAAAATGATCAATCAACTAAAAGAAGATTTAAAAGAAAGATAGATAGATTCAATCCAACCTGGAGAGGAAAGTCAGGAACATAGAAGAAAAAAGTTAGCGAAGTAGATGAGAAAATTGATAAAGCAAACAAGCAACCAACCACCACCATCAACAAACCAAAGTCAACAACATGAAAGAAAAATTCAACAAGTGAAAAAAAAATCAGAGATGTTGGAAATAAAAACCTCAATGAATCAAATATGAACCATACCGAAAAGCATCAGCAGTAGACTCATCCAAACGTATGTGTATATGTATATACACACATATCAAGGTTGAAAGAGAAATAACTCTTCATATATTTAGAAGGAAAAGAAATATTAATCCTTGGGAGACAGAGGCAGGGAGATCTCTGAGTTTGAGGTCAGCCTAGTTTACAAAATGAGTTTCAGAATAGCTAAAACAACACAATGAGTCTCTCTCTCTCAAAAAGAGAGAAAAGAAATAAATAAGCATGATAACAATGCTTAAAAACTTGGGGATATGATCAAGAATCCAAATCTAATAATCCATGAGACATAAGAAGAATTAAGAGCTAAGTAAAATCTAGTCAATGAAATTACAGACAAAAATGCCCAAATCTTGGTAAGGAAACGGACATCCAAACACAAGAGACACTTAGGACACCAAGTAAACATGATGGAGAAGAACCCCTGAAGGCTACGTTATAGTCAAAATGTCAAATGCACAAAGCAAACAAATATTAAAGGCTTAAAGAGAAAATGTAAACTTGCTTACAGCAGAAACCACATCAGCTCTCTCACTGGCAATCCTAAAGGCACATTTTATATTACAAGCCCTACACGTAAGTGACTGCTAAACAAGAGTGATAAACTAGCAATTCACTTTGAAACTGACAAAGAATCTTCTGGTTATATAGCACTCTTGACAAAGAAAGTCTCAATAAGAAGAACCCAGGAAAGAAGAAAATTCTTAAGAGGAATAGTTGAGTTTTTAGCTTTGTTGGCGTCCTTATGGAGCTCCTGTCGCTCGCCGTGCCCTTCTATCTCTTCCTCCTTCCGTAAGACCCCCTGCACTCTGCCCAAAGTTTGGCTGTGAGTCTCAGCATCTGCTTCGATCCTTGTTTGGGTGGAGCCTTTCAGAGGACCCTCTGTAGTAGGCTCCCATCATGTTCACTCTCTTCCTCCATTTCTGGTGCCTATCCTGTTTGTCATTCTGAATGAGATTTAAACATCCTCCTTAGAGTCCTGCTTGTTGTTTAGCTTCGTTAGGTCTGTAGATTTTAGTATGCCTATCCTATGTTATATGGCCAACATCCACTTATAAGTGAGTGTATGCCATGCATGTCTTTCTGTTTCTGGGTTTCTGTTTCTGGTTTCTCACTCAAGATGATCTTTTCTAGTTCCCCAGGAGGTCTTGCAGAGGCTGATGCACCAACCAAGGACCATGCATAGAGAAGACCTAACCCCTCTACTCAGATGTAGCTGATTGACAGCTCAGTCTCCATGTGGGTTCCCGAGTAAGGGGAGCAGGGGTTGTCTCTGTCATAAACTCAGTTGTCTGCTCTTTGATCACTTGCCCTTAGCAATGTGGCCTTGCCAGGCCACAGAGGAAGAGGATCCAGGCAGTCCTGATGAGACTTGGTAAGCTATGGGCAAATGGCAGAGGAGGAGAACCCCCCCCCCCCCCCTTTCAGTGGACTAGGGGAAGGTGAGAGGGGAGAAAAGGAAGAGGATGGGACTGGGAAGAGTTGAGGGAGGGGCCTTCAATTGGGATATATAATGAATAAATTGTAAAAAAGAAAAAATAAAGATAAAATGTTTGTTAAAAAAAGAGGAACAGTTGCACAAAGGAGAACTAGAAAAGCCTCTATTATATCTAACATATCCAACCAGCAAATACCTAATATTAATAGGGGAATGTGTAAAGGATGAACAGTCATCTAACCACCCAGAGAAATTATAAGTAAAACCATAGGGGTTATTATCATCTCTCCATAATAAAATAATAATTAAAATAATGATGGTGACAAATGGCCTCACCTCAACAATAGAAAGACACAGAACAATTGCCTGACCGAATCAGGAAACCAGCTTTAACTTTCTTTGAAAACCTCAAAGACTGAGAGTCAAGGGACAGAAAATAACTTATCAAATGGATGGAAGCTGCAAACAAGTTGACATAGCATTCCTATTTCCGATAGAAGAGACATTAAACAAGAATCAGAAGAACTGAAAAGAGCCGTTCCGGATTAGTAAAGGGAACATTACATTTCCTTTTGCCTCAGTCAGAGTGGGTATTACTAAGAAGCGAAATGGCAACAAATGCAGAGGAGGATGAGGAGAGTCAGGAGCCATGACAAATTGCTGAAGGGAATTTAAGTTATTTAGACCCTCTGCAGATCAGTACGGAGCTTTCTCCGAAAACTTCTAAACGGAACAACCACACAGAGCGAACGCACCTCCCAGGGGATAGGCAAAGGACTCCAACTCTCCGCAGGGTAAAGTTCGCCACGCGGCTATGCTCACGGTAGCACCACTCCCAATAGGCAGCTAGAGGACAAGGCTAGGTGTCTGTCAGCAGAGGAATGGATGAAGAAGTTGTGGGGTACATGCACAGTGCATTTTTATCTAACCATAAAAGGAAAGATACTGTCATTCCCAGGCCAGCGAATACAACTGGAATGTATCACATTATAAGTCAGACTCAGAAGGACAAACAGCACATTTTTCTTAAATGTGAATGTTAGATTATATATGTGTGTAGATACATAGTCACATACACACACACACACACACCTGTAAAATAAATGTGGGAATGAGACAGGATAATAGGACTGGTGAGGAGGAGGGAGAGAGGAAGGAGTGTATGAATGTGCTAAAAAGTTAATGACATATATTTTGATATGTGTCTTTATGAAGCTTATTACCACACACTATGAAATATGTCAATAATGTAAACAATGAATTAATTTGAAGAATACTAAATTCAACCTAAAACACTGTGTCTTGATATTTAATTCTCATAGGTCCTAATTTAAAAGTGTTTATAATATATATAATTCACATATATTTGTAATAAATACATTACATATATATGCAATAATTTAGTTACTTTTTGCTGGACATGCTGATTTTTTTTTCAGAGTGATGTATATTACCCTTTTGCTTGGTTTGATTTTATAGAAGATTCCAGCCAAGTTTAATCCATGCCATTTTAACTTTTTATTACCATCTCTCCCATTTTGAGAAAAAAGCTATTCCTCCTTCACAATTTATAGGACTCTTACAACTTCTTTCTAAAAAAAAAAGTCAGTTTGTACTTAATTCCCTCATAGATAGCTGATGAAATTAGCGCTGACTCTGTCCCTTCCTTTACTGTGGTTTGTGAGGTCTTAAAATGTAATTTAAGAGGTGAGATTATAAGCACTTCCTCATTCAGGAAAGAGCAAGAGGAAGAAGTCTCTTAGGAAATATAAAAGCTTCAGAAGAATGGTCATTCAGTAGGCCCTGCCCGGAGATGGAAGATCCTGTGTGAGCTTTTGTCCTTCAAAATCGTCTGCGGTAGTTTGTTGAGTAATAAATTCAGATGCGGCTTCACAAATACTTACTCCATGCTTCTTGTTACCAGGGGACCCTTAACCAACATGGCACCTTTTCAGTGGGAGTCCAAAGCCCAGTATCACCAGAATTAAATCCAGCATCAGCAAAAAGAAGACTCAGTGTTAATGGAGGAAAGCGGGCTTTCAGACTCCATCTTGTGGCCATATTACCCCAACTCTGCCCTTCATCTTTTTTCACTGAGTTTATTTATTTCCTATTATGTATCAGGTGCGTTTCTGGTCCTTTAATCGTTATATATTTCTTAGTGTAAGTCTCAGTTTGGATTTTACCCTGATTACTTGTAGAACCTGCGTTACCAACAGCATAATAATGATCTTTGTCAACTCATACAATCTTTTAACAATTTTGAAGATGGGAAGAAAATAAGGAGAGTGAAACAATAAAACAATATATGCAACTAAAAAATACATAGACATTAATGATAGAGAAAAAGCCTTTTGATGTTTTCACTTGCTTTTCCACTTCATGGCAAATTAAGCTTCCCACATTAGACTAATTTTACTTGCTTCCGGGCTGATCTCTGTGAAAGAGAGAACAGAAACACATGATTTGATCCTGATTTTGTAAGGACAGGCTCTTTTTGTAGGGGCATTAGGGCATCAGCAGCCTCTCCTGAGAGCTCCCACGCACACCCTTCCTAGAGCTGACCTGGTTAATCAATCCAAGTTTCAGCTCTGATCTCAGGGTTGGGTTTAGAATGACAATGTCCTGAGCTCTCTGATAACTATTTAACCCACTTCAATCCATCACGCTTTAAAGACGCCAGTTACTTTCAGTTTCACCAAGTTAGCCTGAGGCTTCCTTGGAAGACTTTCCAAGATCAATCATTAACAGGCAGTGTAGCCTAATTGTTTCTCTCCCCCAGACCTTTACCTTTGACCACTTGGGCCGCTCAGCATTGCCTTTCATCAGAAGAACAAGGGAAGTTGAAAGGAAACGAATACAAAGCTAACCTCATTGTTCTTTCATTCATTTTGGTCAAAATCTTCAGTGGGCACCTGCAACTTTTCAGGCAGTATTTTGGGGAAGATCCATCAATCAGTAAAGTTGACAAAATTTACTAGGTGGACTTGAGGGAGAGATATCGTGGTAAATAAAAACAAAATATACTGGCCACAAATGCCAATGCGGATTAAAAAGGCAAAACCAGGGTGAAAGACTGCAGACTATAGAGCTCGCAGGAAGGGTCCCATGAGAAACTTATATATAACTGAAGATAGATCAGAGGAGGAGGTAGGAAGAAAAGCATTGCTGGCTGAAAGCAGCAGGTACACAGATACTGAGGAAGGGAGGCCTGATAGTGGTCTAGGGTGCTGCAGTAGAGATCCTCAAGTAGAAGAGAGGAAGATAAATTTAAAGAGACAAGGGCCCTGAGAAGACATTGTAGGGGATAATCACATTTTTGCTTGTACTTTGAGAACAAATTCCCAGGCCTTGAGAACACAACCTTTTTGATGGGCGTAAGGGGAAATCTCAGGGTCGTTTTGATTTGCATCTCTCTGATGGCTAAGGATGTTGAGCATCTCTGTAAGTGTTTCTCTGCCATTCTATATTCTTCTACAGAGAATTCTCTGTTTAGCTCCGTACCACATTTTTTGATTGGATTGCTTGATTTATTGCTTTTTAACTTCTTTAGTTCTTTATATATTCTGGATATCAGCCCTCTGTCAGATATAGGGTTGGTGAATATCATTTTCCAATCTGTAGGCAGTCGTTTTGTTCTGACGACAGTGTCTTTTGCTTTACAGAAGCTCTTCAGTTTCATGAGGTTCCATTTATTGATTGTTGATCTTAGAGCCTGTGCCATTGGTGTTCTGTTCAGGAAGCTGTTTCCTGTGCTGATGAGTTCTAGACTCTTCCCCACTTTTTCTTCCAACCGATTTAGAGTCTCTGGTTTTATGTTGAGGTCTTTGATCCACTTGGACTTTAGTTTTGTTCAGGGTGATAAATATGGGTCTATTTTCATTTTTTTTTTTTTGCATGTAGACATCCAGTTGGACCAACACCATTTGTTGAAGATGCTGTCTTTTTTCCATTGAATGGTTTTGGCTTCTTTGTTAAAAATCATGTATTCATAGGTGTGTGGGTTTATTTCTGGGTCTTCTGTTTGGTTCCATTGATCCTTCTTTCTGTTTCTATGCCAGTACCATGCGGTTTTTATTACTATTGCTCTGTAGTACAGCTTGAGGTCAAGGATGGAGATACCTCTAGACAATCTGTTGTACAGGATTGTTTTGGAAATTCTAGGTTTCTTGTTTCTCCATATGAAGCTGAAAATTTTTCTTTCAAGGTCTGTAAAGAATTGTGTTGGTATTTTGATGGGAATTGCGTTGAATCTGTAGATTGTTTTTGGCAGGATGGCCATTTTCACTATGTTAATCCTACCAATCCATGAGCATGGGAGATCTTTCCATGTTCTGATATCTTCTTCAATTTCTTTCTTCAGAGACTTGAAGTTTTCTTCAAACAGGTGTTTCACTTGCTTGGTTAAAGTCATCCCAAGGTACTATATGTTATTAGTGGCTATGTGAAGGGTGCTGTTGCCTTGATTTCTTTCTTGGCCCTTTTGTCTTTGGTCTACAGGAGGGATTCTGATTTTTTTTTAGTTGATTTTGTATTCAGCCACTTTGCTGAAGGTGTTTATCAGCTGAAGAAGTTCTCTGGTTGAATTTTTGGGGTCGCTCATGTATACTATCATATCATCTGCAAATAGTGAAACTTTGACCTCTTCCTTTCTGATTTGTATCTACTTGCTCTCCTTTAGTTGTCTTATTGTTTTAGCTAGAACTTTAAGTACTATGTTGAAGAGATATGGAGAGAGTGGATAGCCTTGCCTTGTCCCTCATTTCAGTGGGATTGATTTAAGTTTCTCTCCGTTGAGTTTGATGTTGGCTATAGGCTATAGGCTTGCTGTATATTGCCTTTACTATGTTTAGATATATGCCTTGTATCCCTGATCTCTCCAAGACTTTAAACATGAATGGGTGTTGGATTTTATTTAAATTAAAATGAAGCCACCTAATCTAATCTGACTGGTATCTTTACAAGAAAGGGCTGGGACACACAACACAAGGACACAAGAAGTCTTATGCACAGAGGAAAGGCTGTGTGAAGACACAGAGAAAGCAGCCACCTGCCTGCCAAAGAGCAAGTCCTCAGGAGAAACCAACCCTGCCTACTATCCAAATGGCCTATGCTGTATAAGCCGCCCAGTGTGTGGTATTTTGTTAAGGTAGTGCTAATAAAGTAATAAGCAGATCTTGGTAAACCATTCACAGATGATTGCCTTTTTCTTATGGCGAATGAGTACACTCAAACCTCAACAAGAATGGTAACCCTTCTCCTTTTCCTCCTCCTTCCTCTTCCTCTCTTCCTCTTCCTTCTGCTCCTTCTTTTCCTCTTCCTTTCTCCTCTTTTCTTTTTTATTTTTCTTTAATATATTGATATAAAGCTGCCAATAAATATCTGGCTATAGCCTTCCCTAATATTAGCAATTATAATGCTATGAAAATATTTTACATTTGGGGAAAGTATTGTTGTTTTTAGCTCAGAAATAACTTGTACTTTAAAAACCTTTACACATTGCTTCCCTTGAGATCCAATGACCCCAAATTTTATACCTATAGCCCAGTGTTCTCTCTCCATAAAAACAAATACCTGAACTACATTAACACTGAGTATCTTTATCTGGCTCACCCAAAAGCTCCTTGAATTAGACATCTAAAATGGAAGGTCCTGCTACCTCCAGCATCCCTGTTTTTGGGGTACAATTTACAGTGGTAGATATTGCTACTCCTCACTCAGTGTCTCAGAGCAACAATTGTAGTGTTCTGATATAATTCTTCACCTTATCATTGTTTTTGCAAAAGTAATAAGATGAAATGACATGACACAGCCATTTCATTCTTCTCCAGTGCCTGGAAGTCATCAGTAGAACAAGGCACTGCCATGGAAATACATAGTTTCTTAAGCTGGGACCTTTGACATCACTTGATGGTCTTCAGCATAGGTAAAGAAAAAACTAGAAATAAGGCCCAGTGTCATGTTTTAGAGATGTGCAGGGTATCATTGCTCAGGTTACCATGGCAAAGTGCTATCTACCAGCTGGCTTATAAATGACAGAAATTATTTATAACCATTTCGTACTCTTTTGGGGGACTGAAAGAGTATGAAATGATGCTGTAGGGAAAGAAGGAACAGCTAGTAACATCCAACTTTTCCATGTCAAAAGACTGGAAGAGATTGGTTTGTTATGAATTTCAGATAATAGACAAGTAAACCCATAAAAGACCCAAAATGTAGTTTTCACGAAGGGATAGAACAACTAGGCATCTTACCCTGAGAGTTAATGGCCAAGAGAGAAAGGGTAATATACCTGCACGCTTGTTAGCCACTCAAGGCAGGATATGGTACCTCTTTTCCACACTGTCACTGACAGATGGCCTTGAAGAGAAGAGCAGGAGGAGAAGACAGAGGGAGGGTTAAGAAAAGCAGGCAAGCAGGACACGGTGAGGCTTGCAGATCTGTAACCCAGTACTTGGGGAGTAGCAGTAAGAGGACCAAAAATTCAGTGCCAGCATCAGTTATAGAGTGAGTTCAAGGCCAGCTTTACTATAGGAGAGTTTGTCTCAAAACAAAAACAAACAGAAAACCAGGCAAGATCCCCTCCCTGTAAGTCTATAAAATAAAACCACACAGAGGTATTTTTAGGAGAATATGCTTCCCAGAGAAACAATAGTCTATAATTAGAAACTGCTTGAGAAAGACAAAGATGCTCCATGTCTTCGTTATATGCTGAGATATCCCACTCCATCAATGCATGACTGCACGAGCAGCTGGATCTTCTAGGTCTATTCTTATTTTCTTTGACTTATTCTGCCACTGACCAGGCTCCATACATTTCTTTTACCTTGGAGATATTGCTTGCTATCTTTCCTCAATTTTTCTCATCTTTCTAATTTATAAGTCTACCATTTCTCTAATGGTTTCATATTCTCAGTGTTTTCTTTCTGCATGATATCCTAGGATCTTTTTAGTCAGCCTTCCTGCTCACTCACTCAGCTTCATTTACTGCACTTACAAACAAAACAAAACAAAACAGGATCTTATTTGAAGTCTTGGATGGCTTGAAACTCACAATGTAGGCTAAGCTGGCCCTGAACTCATTGGAATCCTCCTGCCTCTACTTCTTGAGAGCTGAGATCTCAAGTACATGTCACCATAGATAGTTCATCAGGAAATCTCTGTAATTATAAACCTGAACTTAGAATCTGTGAACATTTGTCTCCTTATCTGTTCATGTTAGCATTAGTTTTCTTCTTTGTTGGAATGCCAGTAAGTTCTGCTAGGAAACTTAGCAATTCTCATGAATGACTTAGACCTAAATGGTCTCTAACTTCTGTGAGTCTTACAGTCTTTCAGTCTTTCTAGTCTTCTCCTAGATCCTCCTTATTGTGCATATAATATAATTATAACAGTTACTTAATTGATTCATTTTAATTGTTTGCCAACACACCATAATAAAAATCACTGTTGAAATGAGTGAGATTTACAGGAGAACTTGTGCCAAGGTTCCAATGTCAAACACAAAAATGTACTTCCCTTAAATAGTTTTTGAACCTTAATACACTGCCACTTAATTTTGTATTTTTTAGAAAATTTTAATACTTAAAAACACCCTGTGCATCCTAGCAAATATCTCAGCAGGTTACTGAATGAGAAACAAACCAACAGACAACCTCCCTCCAAGCTCCCAGAACACTAATATGTCTCGTGGTTTTGTCACTAGAAATGCAATGATGATCTATGGCTCACCCTTACTATTCACCAAGGACCTCATAGCACAAGGCCGTTCATTAGGCTCAAAACTAGGGTTACCCCATGAACTATCCCCATTTTTGCTTCACTTTACAATCACCTCATAAATTTGATTTTTTTTCTGTTTTAAAAGAAACAAATGGCACAGTTTTCTCTATAAGAAAAAAAAGCATTTATCACTGAAGTGCTGATATACATTCAATATTTAATGAGTGAAGAGTAGATGTAAATCCACTATCAACCTAGTTTGGTAGAGTTTAAAAAAAGATCATTGAATTTAGCCTGTTATAGTAGAAAGCAATAGTTCACATTTTCAAGTAGACTTTTCCTATTATGTGAACTCCAGTCTAACAGTTTTATTTTTTAAATTGTAGCAGAGTTTATCAGATTGTTGATAAAATATATTCAAGTGACAAGCATGAAATTATTAGAAAGATCATATTGCTCTGGTTTCACGAAAGCAGATAAGCCTTTCCATAATACAGTTGTAATGAGATCTAGCATTACAATGGCTTGCCTATTCTCAATGCTCCCGGTCACACAGGAAATGATTCTGACATGAGAACTTTTCAAGACCTGCCTAAGTGCTCCCCTTATTAGGTTATCTGTGCCATTGGTCCCTTAATGCTCAGATAAGGAAATGTTTGCTAAGCCACAGGAAGAACAAGTTTTTACTTAGGAAAAAACTAACAAGAGAGATCTAAGGCAATGATTTTTCCTCTGGTTTTATACTAAGCCGCTTGATTTGAAAATGTTTCCTTTAATAAATACTATACATATATTTTTGGCAGAGGTTAAATTTCCCATGCAATTTGTTATGCAGGCTTTACCTCCGGTTTCAAGGAGGTTTA
This sequence comes from Meriones unguiculatus, assembly GCF_030254825.1. Classification (NCBI taxonomy): domain Eukaryota; kingdom Metazoa; phylum Chordata; class Mammalia; order Rodentia; family Muridae; genus Meriones; species Meriones unguiculatus. Next base: position 46,659,381 of record NC_083349.1, read on the forward strand.
GTGCGTTTTTAACTTTAGCTTTTCCTTTTGTGATAGCAGCCATCAGAAGAGAACATTAACAAACATTCTCTGAGTAACATAAAGAACTAGAGTTGGATAGAAAAAGAGGCACAAAGAGAAGCAGAGAACATCAGGGTTAAAATACTTAAAAACTGGATTATGTGTTATTAAGTTCCTGTTGGAAAAGGTTAAAGTTATATTGTGTTATTTTTATCTGAAATTCTTAACTAATAGCACCCTATCTCCCCTAAACACCAAAACAAAACTTCCTACCCTCCCACCCTCCCACCTACTCACTCAATCAGCCGAATAAACAAACAATTCAAGAAGCACACTGTCTTGATTCAATCAAATCACTCACAGGCTAGTCAGTGTTCTACAGAATCTGTGTTCTACCACATTTAACTTCACAACAAACCCATGCAAGTGTGTAGAATGACAATTGTAACCATGCACATGAGGGCTGAGAGAACTGAGCCTCAGTAGGCCAGAAATTTCCCCCAATCCTGGGTGTTAACGAGGTTAATTGCTAAGGCAAAGCCTTGAGAGCCTTCAGTTAACGGACATCTAGGAACAGTCAGACAGGGACTTGAGTTTCCCTCCACCCTCCACCCCTGCGCAGACTTTTGCACTGTCAGCATCCCTGGGGGCCTTAAAAGGATGGTTACATCCTTCTCAGCATTTTGAGAACAAGATGAGATTGTGTACCAGGTGTATACAAGGCATAGTTAACTACTAAAAAGTTCTGCCATGTTTTCAGTGAGAATTAAATTAGACTGCCTGGTATATGTAAGTAAAAAGAAAATGCCAGGTAGCATTGCCTTGCTAAGGCTAATGGATAAGAGTGATTGTTGAAGACTTTAAATAAGAATACTTACTTAACCATTAACCTACCAAACCTGAATTTAGCTTCCCAACTCCTGCCTTACCAGCTATTCTTGTCAAGTTTTAGATACTCAGGGAACCTGGGACAGATGTTTTCTTCAAAAGTCTAACCTGAATGTCGTATAGCTGTGCTCACATCTCTGAAGTTGTACGTCTGAGAATTCACACCTTAACTTTTTCTTTTACTAACATTCTGTACAGAACTCTGTGTGTGTATGTGTACAAACTTTCCGGTGTATGAGGCCACCTTGCAAACCCTCACCTTCTGTCAGGACTGGTGATACGCCATGTTCCTTTTGGACTACCTGCTCACCAATCACGGTTTCCACGTTTAAGAAAGATCTGGTACCGCCATTCCCAATTCCTGAAGCCACATGTCACTGTCAGGGACTTGTTTTGATCTTTGGAGCACCTCTTCCGAAGCCAGTTTCTGACTCCTTGCTTTTACAGGAAGGAGACCCGGTGCCTGCATCAGATATTATTAACCTGAAGAGAAACACCCATCGTGGAGTGACAGACGTGCCTTGTGACATAAGCATGCTGCTGCTTCTGAGAGTGTAACACAGACCGTCTGAAGGGGACAGGCCCACTGCTGTGCCTGGCCGGCACGGCACACACACAGGAAAGTAGCTGGACAAAGGCTTGGGTCTGTTTGGAATTAGGAGAGCAGAAATACAGTACGATGATTGCACTGTGATTAAATCACCGAAAACCATTTATCAGCTCAATAACTTGTCACACCATATGTCACGTAAATGAAACAGTAAAACAGGTTTGCTCTATAACACAGTCCGATGGAATGCAAACCAGATCTGATTGTTCTTTTTAAGAAACCTTTTGCTTTTATTACCTCTGAGGAATATGTTTCCTAGGTTTAGCAGTCATTCATCGAGAATTCACTTCCTTCCTGTAGGCCAGTATGTATTTGCTTTTCTGTTTTCTGAACTCTCCCTTTAGAGAAGCGAACTTGGGTACTACAACCTACACAACTACCATCTTCGCATTCACCTTGGTAAGCTTTAAATTGCTTCCCACGAAGAATAGGTGCTACTCGTTGAGGACAAAAAATGGTCTAACCTGAATATTGTATGGCTGGTCAACTCATATGTAATCTTCAGGAACTGTAGGGATTAAATTGCATTTTGTTTTATTTTTAAAAATAGCTTTTAAAGCTGTATTTTAAAAAACTGGTTTCAAAAAATAGATTTTTAAGTAGTTAGATTTTTAAAATACCTTTTTTTTTATGGATGGAAAAATACCCTTTTTATGCCCTGAGAAAAATGAGATAAAATGTATCCAGGCCACACACAATCTAATGGAAATATCAAGAATTTAAACTCAGAAATTTTTGCTCCAAAAATTAGTTTTTAGGATTTACTCTTAATTTGGATCCAATTCAATTGGAATGTTTCTTATGCAACCTTTGCCCACTGATATTGGAAATTTGGAGTATTTAGCAGGTTCAAGCTGATAAAATAAACATATAGGGTCTAGACTAGGTAAACAGTATAATCATTAAAACTGATGTTCTGCCCAATAAAATGTAATATGAGAACCCTACAGAAAAACTTGGAGATATGATATTGACTAGAGAAAGGATCTATAATAAAACAAATAGCCTGTGTCTTACTGTGCTCATTGGAAAGTGGATTTTCAACTTACCATAGGTAACATTCATTTTGATACTTACAGAATGAGAAGCAAGTCATCAGTTCTTCAGTCATTTGGTGACAAATACACATGTGTTGTCATTGGGCTAGTTTCCAGCCTTCTGGCGAGGAGCTACGTGGGGTGAATCATGACGCATTTTGTTTCGACGCTGTCACCCTCTGGTGCACAGTGCCATTGCTATGCAGCACGTGTCTTCTCTCATCCCAGGTCTTCATCTAACCCACCCCGGACTCTTCAGTGAGATTCTCCTAATAGAATTCAGTTACGGCTTTCCCTCACCTGGATCCAACGCCAGCTCCTCCTGAGGGTGCTCACTGAAGCTTTCCCATCAGAGCTTCTGGATACATGTGGTCAGTTACTTTATTGAAGCTGCAGATTTGATGTAATCTGTGTGCATCGTGGCCTGTGAAACTCAAAGGTTCATTCTGTGTTCCAGCGTTTCCTTGAAAACCAGTGTTGTTAGAAAGGCTGAAAGGACCCTGATTGAGTCCCTCTCCTCTTGCTTTCAATATTGTTATCGTTTCTGATGACCACACACACGAACACACCCCATAAGTGCCTGAATGAGCATCTATCAAATTTACTTTTCACTTTCCACTAGATACCAAATTCTAAATGTGAGGTCAAACTTTAATTTATTTCTGTCCTTCCTGCCCTACATAAAGTCGTATTTTTGTGTATGGTAAATGGGCAAAATATTTGTTAAATGAGAGAATGTATTATTTTTAATTTCTAAAAATTAGGCTAATTACTATAATCACATAATTAACAGGTTTACTTTATATAATTAATCACTGACAATAACAGAAGGGGGATTCAACGGTCACTTAGGAACTGTAACAATCACATAATTGTTCACAAATACGGCTTATGCCCTTACTATGTGTGCACAAAATTAAAGAAGGTGCACGCTCTTGAGAAGGTCATAATCTTTAGAAGGCAAGCCACACATGCACAGACATTTGTTAATGTGAAAATACACATGAGTTCAAAGCCAGGACTGCAGACAGCACAGTTCTGTAGCATTCTGTGTAATTCCACATTCTCAGCTCAACACACTGTACTGGTTAAATAATTGCCCTTGAAATGAATGGCGGTCTTTGCAGACTAGTCATTTTGACAATAGGAGAAGTTGAAAATTCAAAGGATGTGTTGCCTTTATTTGAAATTTTTTGAGCGAGAAGTTGCTGGTGATGAGTCTTAAAGAGTTTGTTAATTTGTTTGAGACACTTGTGTTGAAAACTAAGCTGATGCTCATGTCATACTGGAAATACGAAGCTTATATTTATATTAGAAGATATGAATATCGTTTGTCTCAACTGTTTCCCTTTCAGGGATTTATCTCAAGAAGCGATGCTACGTGATGCAATGAGTCTAGCAGAAGAGTGATTATTCCCATGCCAGAACTGAATTGGAAATTCAAATATCTAAAATGAGACTCAGCTTACTGCATTAAGATTCAGCGAAACACAATGACAGATTAAATGTGATAGAGAATAACAGAAACTTGAAATAGTATTTAAAGCTGAGCACACATTAAACACACATAAGAGCATATGAAGAGATGTTAGTAATTTGTATGTATATGCACAGAAGTGGGAAAGCATATACTTAATTTTTAGTCATAGTTCACTAAGAATAAAGCCATTTTATTTTCTGGTAGGTCGTTATTAATTATACTTTATTTTAAACAGTTTTAAAGCATGACATAGGACTGCTTTCATTTTATGGCTTAAGAACTAAGGTTACTGTTTTGTTAGAAATCTAACTTCTCAAATGTATACATATGCTTAGAGAAAGACTAGAAAGTGGTATGCCATACTATATGTTAGAAAGAGAAAAATGGTACTTTCACTTTTAGCTGTCTATGCTTTTAACTAAATGCATATTTAAGTGAAATAAAAATGTTATTTAAAAAAAGGAACTAAGGTTACTATTTAGGTGATTTGAAGTAAGTTTTTCCTCAAAAATATAAATTTTAAATGTTCAACTGAGTAAAAAAAAAATTAGCACATAACCTGAATAACCAATACATTCGTAAGCATACAATACATTATGTGTAGAAATTTGTAAGGACATAGTGAAGTTTATTATTTAGTTTTAAATACTGAATAGGCAACTGGTTATTATTTTTTTTTTTAGAGCAACAAGACCAATTGTTGTTTAACATCCCATCTTGTTCTTTACGTATTTCTTTTTAAAGTAAAGGTATATTCACTATATTAAATATAGACACCTGTTTGACACAGAGCAATGTTCTTCACAGAACGTCCACATTCTCATTTCTGAAATTAGTGACTGTATTACCTCTCATTAAGGTTGTTGATACAATTAAGGCTTCTAGTTAGCTGACCTTAAAGACTGAGAGATCATTCTTGACCTTCTAGGCAGGACAGAGTCATCCTAAGTGAGTTTAAAAAGCAAAAGAAGGAGGTAGAAGAGTAGGTACAATACAGTGAGGGGGAAAGTGGTTGGATGAACTTTCTCCCATAGTTTCAGGCATTTGAACACTTGGACCTCAGTTGGTGGCTGTTTGGGGGAGGTCTAGGAGATGCAGTCTTGGTAGAGGCAGTCTGACTCTACCCTGTAGATTAGGTCAGACTTCAGGCAGCGCTCAGAATTTCCTCCTCTGTCGTGGGTGACAGCTAGCGTCTTCTCAAGGGTTGATGGCAGTTCTACTTTCCTCAGTTCTAGCCTGGCTGAACCACAGAGCCCTCCTCAGGGAGCAGTCAGCGTCCTGTCTCTGCACATGCCTTCCGTTTTATGCCACGTTTTCATAAGATAATAATTGCCTTTACCATGACCTATAAAGTTCCTACATGGCTTGATCTCCAGGAGCCTCATAATGATATTTCCTCACCATGTTCCTTATGGTCATGCTGGTCCAGCTATTTGTCCTCTGCTGTTTTTTTTTTTTTTTTTTTTTTTTTAATGCCGTCCTTGCATGGCCCTGCTGAACATTCCCCTTGCTGTTCCCAGGACATCTACACAGGTGCTGGCTCCACCACCCTCCTCACACGAGGCCAGCACTGCCCACGGATGCCCACCTGTGTGTCTTTGTTCCATGCTACTTTCTCATAGCCTGTGCACCACCTGTCTTGCCCCATTTGACCATCATTGCTACGACAGCAGAGGCCTGGCCGAGTTTTGTGATTGTTATCTACTGTGGTTTCCTCTGGCGAGTTATACAGAGTGCCCTTGACACTGAAGAAGTTCGTCCCCAAGTTCAGCTCACTCAATATTTTTTGACAGTGGGAATAATTGATATTTAAATTTTATCACACCACTTACTGGCTCTTTTATTACTTTGTAAAAAACCAAAAGCAATTAAATTGGACACACTAAATGATCTTCATTTGCAAAGGAAATCCCAGAACCCATGAAAGAAACTAGAAAGGCATAAAAACAAGCGCAGGAGAAACCCTGTGGTTTAAATTATGTCGGTGGATAGTCGCTGGGACCAGACTGTCTGGAGTCAAACCTTATCTAATTCTGTCACTTGCAAACTGCGTTATCTTTGGCAAATCACTTAGCTTCTCTGTACCTCTATTTTTCATCTATAAAATAGGGCCAAAAAATAGTACTCGTCTCACAGCTTTGTAAGGATAGAAGGAACTGGCTTTTGAAAATTTTTGAATAATGTCGTTTCTAGTGTTCTGTTCTATGTAAACATTTATAAAGAAACCCTTTTTTTTCTCACTATCAATTTTTTTCAGAGCAAAGAAGAAAAAACTCTTTCTAAGGCCTTTAATGAGGCATAATATTGAAATTTAGCTTGACAATGATAGATTGCTAAATATCAGACCACAAAGCAATTGTACTTTTGAATATGAAGACAAGCTGAGTAAGTAGAATATTAAGAAATAATCAAGCAGTGGTTTTTAGGGTATATTACAGAGTGATTCATACCTAGAAATTCAAGATGCTTCTGTACTTTCTGTATGAGATTACTTGCTTGGCAGAGGAATCCATCCTCTGCTGACACTGTGTGGCATTTTACAAAAGTTCAATTTTCATCCATACGAACAGACAAAAGCTTCAGCACTCCTAAGTGTCTTGCCGTCTAGGTTTTCCCACACATTTCCTTGCTTGGACAGTGATAGTGGAATACTCTACCAGTTTGGAATATTGATAAATAATGTGATAAAATTAAATGTCTGTGTTAAATTTAATGGACAACATTCAACTATTAGAAGACTATTTAAGAAAAACAAAGTTCTATAGTATTTTCAGAAGGAAACCATCTAAACAAAATTTTCTATTAAAAGTTTTATTTAAACTTAACACACCACATGACGAATTTTATTCTGGCATTTTGGCCATGTTCTTCTCCCTTAACAGCCCCTTCTGCTTTTAGGGCACATGCATTCTATTATTCTCTGCCTTTTCCTTGCCCCCTTATGCCTCCCTTAAGATCTCTTCTTCCCCACTTGCGGTTATAGTTTCAGGACCCCTTCCCCAAAAGGAGGGGATCTGCCTCTATCTAAGTAAACACCAACCCAACCATTTGAGAAGTACCACTTCTAACCATGGTACTGTCTTGCCCACAGCACAACTGGGAGGAGAACACAAACTGGCAAAGGCAAAGGTAAGCACAGAAGCCTTCCACTTCCTCTCAGATGAAGTTGAAACTGGCAGGCAGGGCTGAGGGCTCTCAGAGGGAAAGCCAAGTTCTGTGTGGAAATTTCTCTCGGCACAAAGGACATACTTCCTCAGCTTGTTTGAATTCCTGAGTTTAGTGGTCATCTCTCCACCTGAAGGGGTTGCCAAAAGAGACAAAGAGGAGGAGGAATCAGATCTGTCCTGCATTTGTCAGGGTTCTCTAGAGGAAGTGAACCAATGGAATGAATACATACTAAAAGGGGCTCTATTAGAATGGCTTACAGGGTACAGTCAGAGGAGTCCAACAAGGCTTGTCTCATGCTAGAGAGGAGAGAGGAAGTTGGTTGCTCAGCCCATGATGCTAAACACCACAGCAGCTGCAGTATGTTGATTGTGGAAGATTCCTGGAGAGCTGCAGAGCTGCCGCTGTTTAGTCCACACTGAAAGTGGAAAGAAGCCGGTTGCAATATCCGAGAGGGAATCACTGATAGGAAACAACGCAGCAGATGCATTCCCCAGGGAGGTGAAAGCTAAGCTACCACAGAGCAATAATCTATCTGTCTTCCCATGCCCTCTGCTGCAGAAGGTGCTGCCCGGTTAGGGTGAGTCCTGCCCACACCAATCAATGCAAACCCCCATAGACGCGCTCACAGGCCATTCTCATCTGTACAATCCCTCACTGAGGCTCTCTTCCTAGGTGATTCTGCATATTATCAAGTTGAGAATTAAAACTAATGATCACACATACCCCCCAAGAAAAAACAAAACAAGAAACAAAACACACTGACTGAGGCTATAATGTCTTCCATTTCATTTTATTTCTTATTTGCAGTTTTCACTTTACTCTTTTGATTTATGCTTTTGTAGTTCATTTGTTTAGTTGTTTTGCTTTCAGGGTTTTTATGAGTCATTTTTTTTTCTCTACCTGTTCTATGATATTTTCTCACTCCTCTAAGCTATATTCTTTGTCTCTCATTTATGTTTTCCTCCCTCTTTTCTCCTCTTCTTACTTTATTATGAATTGATATCCTTAGTTTTAAAAAACCTATGAACTGCATTTTTCCCAGTCAGTTCTCTAGTAATGCAGCCTCTGAGCCTTGTTGAAGATACACATGAATAGGCAAGGAGAGCCTGCAGCTTCTGCCAAATTGTTTGATCTGTTACAGTATCAGCACCCACACTCAAAGCAGAAGGAAAGATAAATACAAGCGAAGGCAGGAAGACTCAAGTAAAAGAAAACAAAGAAACAAAATTCAGGGAAGGGGAATGAAAAAAAAAAGTAGAGGGAAAATACAGATGTGCAAAGAACAACAAAGAAACACACACAAGAAATATGTGAAAACAAGCCAACGAAACAGCTGTCAAAGCTCACAGCTCCTCAGTGCTGGAAACGAAGATAATGAGACAATTGAGATGTCAGAAGAGGATTTTAGCATCCTACTTTTAAAAAGAATCAGTGATTGCATAGATGGCACAAATAAACAGATGAACAAAGTAAGAGAACACATTCGGAGACTACTCAGGAAAGTTATCAGAGTGGTGGAAGTGGTCAGAAATTTGGTAGAGAAACTGAAAAAAAGAAAAAGGAAGAATTCAGCAAGGAAATTGAGACTGAAGGAGTAAAAAAAAAAAAAAAAAAAGAAAGAAAAACAAACCCAGGAATGCTGGAAGCAAAAGACTAAATGAATCAAGAAGCAGGAAAAAAGAAAAGCATCACTAAGAAATAAACACGTCCAAACAGAATAAAAAATTTCAAGAATGAATGACAATAATACACTCAGACAAATGTGAGGACAAAATTTGATGTGTCAAATGTATAAGAACTCTGGATACTTTCAAGAGACCAAGCCCAAGAGTGTCTGGGGTAAATGGGGTAAAATAAAATCCAAAGGCACAAATAATTTTTTTTCTGTAAGATAATAGCAAAAATGTCCCCAAATCCAGAAAAATAAACAAGCATCTAACTATCTAAGAACCCTAAATAAACACAACCAGAGAATAATTATAGAATAACATAGACAAAATGTCAAAAATTCAAAGCAAAGAAACTATGTTAAAGAGCTAGAAAGAAGTGCCACATCGCTTTAAGGTAAACACATCAAAGTAATGTCAGATTTCTCATTGGCCATCCCTGAAGTCAGGAAGGCAAGGGGCAATATATTTCAAGTCAGGAGCTGCTGCTCGCTAGTGCCCGGTCACACAATGCTGCTCATACTGGAATGAGGTCAACAGTAGCTGCCAAGTAAGTAGGTGCTTCTCCCCTGGACACACTTGAGCTGTAGGAGACACTTAAACATGAACACTACAGCAGGAGGCAGCCCTTCCTTTCCCTTTGGTACCGGGAAGGCAAGAGGCAGTGGTTTGCTGGGGACTGATCCAGAATTTTCCTGTTTCCCTGAGTAAGCATTCTTGGCACTCTTTTCCTCTCTGGGGCTCCAAAAGTGAGTGCAGCTAGAAAACCAAGAATTGCAACAACTATTTGTCAGCATAAGGCAAGGGAAGGGAAAGCTTGTCACAGCCATCAAAGAGGCTGGAAAGCCTAGTGTCCAGAGTCCAGGCCATAAATGACTTTGAGGAAGCCATGGTCTGGGAAAGGGGGTGGATTTCTATGCCACTCCATTTCATCATTGTTGGCTCAAAAATCAGTTTTATTCCAAAGTTTAGTGTTTGTAGCTGAGGGAACACTAACTGACTGATACATTTTTTACCAGTTCACCTGATCGGAGGTGGTACTGTGGTATAAGTTCTCCCAGCTTTCCTGTGAATCATGTACTTCAACTTATGTATATTTTTTCAAGGATAGTTCTAGGCTAAGTTCTTAAAAATGAAGTTATAGAAATATACATATTTAATAATTTATAGATCTCATTTTAATAGCTTTAAAATATTTTGTGATATAAATATGCTAACTTTTGCCTCTATTTTTAGCTATAGAAGTTGATTCCAGATTTTTTTTTACAATTAATAAATAGGAATAATTTTTATACAGAGGTCATTTTTTAAAGATTTGATATTATAATATAATCGCATTTCTTAAAATCATCTTATATACTTTTTCTTGCACTTTTTTCATTTTTACTTTGTGTATATCTGTGTATGTACATACATGTATCCCTAAATATGACCTGTCTAGTCTGCATAATGCTAATCGTATGTGTGTTTTCAGGGCTGTTCATTTTGCATTGGATAGACAATTGGTATGCTCTTTCCCGGGGAAGGCTATTTCTCCTGATCCCAGCGTTTCTTAGTTGCCTGCAGTTCTCTGAGTAGGGTTGAGACCGTGTGGGCTTTCCGCACACACTTTGTCTTTTCCATTGTTGTTGTCCTTGTTCAGCTCAGGCTAGGCAGTCAGGTTGGTGAGACTTTATGGATGCAACTTCTCACATCACTAGGAGACACAACCTCACAGCAGACTCCCTACAGTCTTTCCGCTTCCTGCAATGTTGTTCCCTGAGCCTCAGATGCGGAAGTGTTTTATAGATGTATCGGCCTGGACTGGCCTGCACAAGTCTGCATATTGATTGGTTTTAGTTCTCTGTGGTGATCTGCATCTGTTGCAAAGAGAAGATACTTTCTGCGGGTATAAAAACAAACGTTTAGATTGCTATTATGGATTAGACTGACATAGTTAAATAGCGGTTGTAGATTCTTCTCCAAGATCCATGATTTCACTAGCAGTGAGTCATTTGATAGGTTTCTAGTGCCAGGCCTGGTTTCCCTCTTGCTAAGTGTCTCTTAAATCCAATTAGGGCAGAGAGCTGTTGGTAACAGCAAGGTATGTGTGCCATTACTGTGCCCTTAGGGCTATCATGCCATGCTGGCAGCTGATGTGATTCATAGACACATTGCTGGTCGCTTCTCTTCTTCAGAAATTTGCATGAAGACTGCAGTGCCATGAACTCCAGTTCTCATGGAGGAGCAATTTATGCCAGTTCCGGATTAGGGGTTTCTGGAGGCTGTTTCTGAAATGCACCTTGTGTCCAGCTTTAGCGACTTACTTCTCACTTCTGGCATAAACAAGGGTAAAAGCAATAGGCTCAGCGTGTTGAGAATCTCTTGGACAACCCCGGCCAACAACTCAAAGGAGGGCTTCTCACATCTGATAATGGGATTTTTGTAGGTGGCCTTTGACTCTTGGAGGTAACATTGTCATTCCAGATGAGAAAAGTTCATTAAAACTAGATATGCAGATTTATATATGTTATAAAAAGTTCTTTTTAGGTAAATAGTTTTTTTTAAGAATAGAATGCTTTATTGTATATCTTAAAATTGTAATATGACGTATTCATAAGATATTCACTGATACTAAGTTTTAAAGATGTTTTATTCATGAGCTATGTATGGATGGCTATATTTTAAAATATAGGTTAACTGGCTAATCTCCATATGTACAGAACAGAATGATATTTATAATATGCAAATTATAATATGAATGTTAAAATATGCTAGCAGAAATATACAATATGCATGATTTGCAAATTGAGCTAACAGTCTGACATATAAATAAACAATAAATTTCATATCTTGCTGTTCTGATAAAAATTGCATATTAAATATGGAACAAAATGAAAAAGAAAACAATATACACTTCCATCTTAGTGTGTTTTCTTTTTCTTTTTTGATCCTAAGTTTATTTTTATTTTTATTTTTTAAATTTTTACTTTTTTAATATTAGTTACAGTTTGTTAACTTTGTATCCCTGCTGTATTCCACTCCCTCTTTCTCTCCCAATCCCACCCTCCCACCCTCATCTTCTCCCTGCCCCTTTCCGAGTCCACTGATAAGGGAGAACCTCCTCCCCTTACATCTGATACTGGTTTATCAGGTATCTTCAGGACTGGCTGCAAAGTCCTCCTCTGTGGCCTAGCAAGAGTGCTCCCTCCTGGGGGGAGAAGGGGGAGACGTCAAAGAGCCCGTTAGGTAAATAGTTAATGATATAATTTCTTATGGTTTTTCAGACATCTTTATTATTAATTTGCCTCCTCTGTCCTTTTTCTTATATAGAAAATTTTAGCCTGTTGCTTTTACTCTGGTAGGACACATTCCCATAGCTTGAATTGCTTATTAATTATTCTTAAAAGTAATACACCACAGCCTCTCTGTTAATAACAAAGCGAGTTACCTAAAAAAAAAAAAGTAATTCACGAAAACATTTAGGAAAGTCTTCAGATGAAGAAGCAATTAAATAAAGAAACTGCCCCAGGCCTCCTGGAGAAGGTTGAGAAAGCGCTGAGCTCAGACATATGGCTGGAGGCAAGTACCCCGTAATTTCTCTCACTGACATCTTTTGTCACAACCAAAGTACCCAACTTATGCAACTGTTTCGGGAGGAGAATATGCATGCAGAATGGACAGGTTCTCATGGCTTCCCCTTTGAAACATTCCCTCCCCTTGCAGCATGCCTCGGAAATAAATTTTGCTAGCTATGCCCAATTACCAGTGGCTGGATAAAAGTGAGATACTCACTCACTCAGAAACTCTGAAAAACATGACTTTTTTTTTATTTCTTATGGATCATTTAAGGAAATAGAGGCCCAATAGTGTCTTCTTTAGAACAGAGAACTAATGAGTCTCAAGGCCCCGATGTGACAGCTTTGTAAATGTCGATAGATGAGTAGAAGGAGGTCATGAATTGAGCATGTGGATCTCATTCTGCTATTAACCCCACACAGTCCCGTGTGCCTGGACTTACACTAATGCCTACTATATAAAAGATACCATGTTATATCTCCATTTGGCACTATTGCTTCCTCTTTTGTATGGGATAAGCTTCAGGGACAACAGCTAGAAGAAATTAGCTCTTGAGGCTATGCAAATTCCTTTGGATATTTATCTTCTAACAGCATCACGAAGCCATCCACCCAATCAGCAGTTTATTCTCTCCTCATAAAGTTCTGATTCCTCAGTATTTCATAGTTATGGATCTTGGATGCATAAAAAAAAATCACAAAGGCATTTATTAAAATCACTGCAAACATGGTGAGTTTATTTGCAGGTTTGCGATTGTTGCCTTGATCATTTGTCCTAATGGGTTTACATGAACATGCAACAAAGTTGGCACAACATAAAATATATAAATATAGTTTAAATAGTGGATCACTTCCTGCTACCCTTCTGTTTTCCTCAGGAACACAAATCTTGACTATTTTTCCATAAGCAGACACGAATATTTACATCCACCCATTACTTCCATCTTCCCACAAAGGCAGCGTCTGTATAGTAAAGGATCATGGTTTTTCTCGTTTTTTTATTGCATCATGTGATTCATAAAACACAGCTTCTTCTGATCAGCTAACTCCATTCTATTAACATATTCTTTTTACTGCTAGTCACAAATTCAGTTCTGTGACCGTTGGAATTTATTTCTGAAGGGTCTAGCGGGAGGTCGGGAGCAGGTAAGTCCCCAGGAATGCAGACATGGCGACACATTAAATAATACTCCCTTCAATAACACCTCTGCCAGCGACATCCTCCTACCGGGCACTTCCTGAGAAGTGCATTTCTGTAGTTGTTATTATTTGGGAGATGGAGATTATTCTCTGTATTCCTACAACAAAAGAAAATTACGGGTGTTTTCTCTCTCGACTGCAATCTTTCCCGATGCAGTTTCCACTAATTAAGCAGTCATTTTGGCCCTTGCACTTTGAAGTTTCACTCATTACCTGGCTTCTGTAAGTCAACAAAAGGCAACATTTGAAGCCCCCGTGTTGGATCGTCACTTTGGAGACTGCTAATTGAATGTAATTACTTCATTTTGTGCCAGAGTCCGTACTTGTAACATTGCCTTGTAATAATTTAAACTGTCTGCATACTGTAGGGGACTGTTTGACGCCAGTGTGGAGACGGTCAGGCAGCCGCTTGGGCTGTGGAAGGAAAGTCAGAAGTGAGGAGACATTGTCATTTGGCTACCTACTCATTAGCTGCCCTCGACGGCTGTCTGTTGTTTTGAGTGGACAGGATGTGTAGTGACTGAAGGTTGCCCCTAAAAATAGCTGTGAAAACAGGCATTTGGGGTGTACAGTAATTGGTTGCTCAGTCGATTGCAGATATTTTTATAGAACTTGGGGAGAGACAAGATATTTTTAAACCATGCTCTTGCTTGGCGACGCCACATCCCCTGCCCCTCTCTCCTGGGGAGGAAAGGAGGATTGTAACAAGATGGATAACAAATTAACAAAAGAAAAAGCCCTGCAAATTTCAATCTCTCTTTCCTTGTCTCATTTGAGGAACTGGATGTGGCAGAAGAATAAAGCCGATTCCTCTCTCGATTTTCCTGATAGGAGATTTTCGCCGTCACTTTGCTTCCAACAGAAGTTATCACCCCCACGTTTTCATCAGAGAAGCAAACGGCAAGCCTGAGGTGGTAACGAGCTTCACAAAGAACTCCGAGCCACACAGAACTCACAGTGTACATCAAAATTCTGCCCCTATGGGAAGATTAATCGTATGTTCAATTTAAACCCACTGGCCTAAATGACAGGGTTTGTCTCTCACTGCTTGGGGATGGGCGGGGGAGGGGATGAAAGCATCTTCCTGGAGGAGCGTCAGGACTCCTTCTATTTGATGCCAGCAGGTCTCCACCCCCGGAAGTTAGAGCTGACATGAGCCTTTCACTCTCAGGTTTACATTCAAAATTAGACAAAAGAAAGAAGACAATAATTCAGAGGGAAAGATGAAGTACATGTCAAGAAGAAAAAGGGCTTTAAAAATGAATGAATGCATTGGATAAAATTAAATGTAGACTTTGATCGACTCAAATGGTCTCTGATTTCTTCTTCACAATGGTCACAGGGAAAATATGAATGCCAGAGAATTCAGACATCTGTCCAGAATTCAAAATTTTCAGACAGTTTTTATTTCCTTATTTTTAGGTTTGTGTTTTATACAAGTGTTACAAAGAGGTGATAACAAATAAAACACACATCAGATAGAACTTATAACAAAGATAGAACTAGTTAGCCCAGACTGTTCAGTGTGATTCAGTTCCTTTTCTGAAACTGTTATTTCCTTAGCTATGTATTTCTGACTTTATCTAGTTCAGACAGTGCTCTCCTCCGCTGTTACGGAGGTGATGATTTTCTTGCCAATACCACCTCATTTTCCCATGTACTCATTCATGTCGGTGATCAGTGTTGATTTTTGTTTTTACTCATGATACCTTCATACCCTTTCATATATTTGTATTTTATTCTCATTCCATTAATTTTTCTCTTTTAAAATTTTTTTATTTCAGTTTATTTACTTTATATCCTAAGAGTGCACCCTCCCTCCTTTCCTTCCTATCCCTCATCCCCCTCCTTCTCCTCTCGCTTTTCCTCCAGAAAAAAGGGAGGTGCCCCCCCATATCAACCTTCCCCAGCACATGAAGTCACATCAGGACTAAGCATGTCCTCATCTCTTGAGGCCAGGCAAGGCAGCCTTGCCAGGGGGAAGTGATAACAAAAGCAGGCAATAGGTTCCATGGTAGAAACAGATCCCCACTCTGCTTCATTCGCCAGGCACCCCACTTGAAGAACAAGCCGCTCATTGGCCACCTATGTGCAGGGGGCGTAGATCCAGATTATGCCTGCTCCTTAGCTGATGTCTCAGTCTCTGTAAGCTCCAGTGGGTCTAGATTAGTTGTCTTCTTGTGAGGTTCCCATCCCCTCCAGGTCCTTCCATCTTTCCCCCAACACTTCCACAGGATCCCTGGAGCTCCACCACACGCTTGGCTTCACACACCTGCATCTGTCTCCATCCCCTGTTAGCTGGAACCTTCCAGAGGACAGTCATGTTAGGCTTCTGTCTGCGAGCATAGCAGAGCGTCATTAATCGTGTCAAGGGCCGCACTGAAGTGACCACCTCCTCGCCAGGCAGTATTAGAGGAAGGAGAGGAACGACAACCCACTTACAAAACCTTTGACCCAAAAATTACCTTGCCTACAGGAAGTACAGGGATAAAGAGGGAACAAAGATTCAGGGAATGTCCAACCAATAATTGTCCCAACCTGAAACCTATTCCATTAATTTTTTTAGACTATACTGTGACTCTCAATATTTATTTGTTAAATAAAAATATTCATTCCTACTATTGCCTTCACTTTATTCCTTGTTTTCTCTCTACTGGCATTACTTGTAAATTTTCAGTATTTTTTTTTTTTTACAACTTTGTACTGCTTGGCTATGTGACGTTCTGATATATGTCTTTCTATAAGAACATTAAAAAGTTGGAGATCAGTTATGAGTTTTATATCATTATGTCTATGTAAATGTTATAAGGTTGGTCTAGGGACATTCTAGCATCTTGTTCACATTTACAGTTTCATTGCCGTCATTTGGAGACAGGTTGAAGGAGCCTATTCATAGCACTAAAGACAAATGTCTTCAATGCTGTGCTTTATCCACTGCATAAAGATTAAAATTGTGCTTCACTCAAGTTTTTTGTTTGAGACAAAGTTGTTAACATTCTTCATTTAATTCTTGCAGTACTCTTCCCTCTACTCCGTAAGTTTCGTCTTGTATTGGAAAGTCTCAGCCACCTTTTATCTTCCTATCAGAAGCTGCAGCCTGGACAGAGAGGCTGACATCATTACAGAGGGCTGTTACAGTGAACATGAATCACATCCCCCTCCCTGCCTGTACACCCATCACGTCTTCCTGCCTTGGCCACCCATCACAGCCCTGCCTTTGTGTGCCTATCATATCCTCCTGTCTCAGAAATAGATAGATAGATAAATAGATAAACCAACTTAAAAAAAGAAAAAAGTCTTTTATATCACATTGTTCAAAGGAGACGAATTTGAAGAATTAGATGATGTTTAGTGAAAGTATGTATTCTTATTCCCAGCTTGTGTCACTGGAAGGTTATAAAGCATTTGACTGACTAATACATAATAAAGGCAATGTAAATTCCATTTTTTGATTTAGCACTTTTATTTCTAGGTTTCTAAAAGTCAAACAAGTATGCAAAGACACATGTTTATGAATAGCCAGCAACAGTAACTGTTAGGTTAACTGGGCCCAAAAGATATGGCTGGCTAGGTCATAAGCCCTAGAGGAAGTCAAGAGAGTGACTCTCTTCATTTCTTTATTTTTATTTTTATTAATTACAGTTATTCACTCTGTACCTCAGCTGTAGCCCCCTTACTTGTCCCCTCCCAATCCCATCCTCCCTCTTTTCCCTTGCCCCTCCCCCAGTCCACTGATGGGGGGGTCCTCCTCCCTTTCCATCTGACCCTAGCCTATCAGGTTTCATCAGGACTGGCTGCATTGTTTTCCTCTGTGTACTGGTAAGACTTCTCCCCCCTCAGGGGGAGGTGATCAAAGGGGCAGCCACTAAGTTCACATCAGAGACAGCCCCTGTTCCCTTTACTAGAGAACCCACTTGGACACTCAGCTGCCATGGGAGACATCTGTGCAGGGGTTCTAGGTTATCTCCATGCGTGGTCCTCTTCATTTCTGCTAAATCAACATAATAAACAGTTCCCTAAGTTCTTATCATTATATCCCTAGATTACTAGTGAAAATGTTAGATTTTCACTCGATAATGATTAATATAGAGACCCACAACTGGTGAATGCAGAGAATAAGAGACCACTATGTGGAGCTCTCAGCTTTAAATGAGATAGATGTAGCCAACCCCTTTCAGCCAAGGCTCAGTGATCATTGTGGAAAATGAGGCAGGGAAACTGTAAGAGCCAGAGGAACTTGTTGTGAAGAGAAGCCATGACAATGGCAACTCTTCTAAAGGAAAACACGTAAACGGGGCTGGCTTTCAGTTTCAGAGGATCAGTCCATTATTGCCATGGTGGGAGGTATAGTGGCATGCAGACAGACATGGTGCCAGAGAAAGAGCCGAGAGTTCTACATTTGGTTCCACAGGCAACAGGAACCAAAGAGACTGAGGCATACGATGCCTGGGTTGAGCTTCTGAGATCCCAAAGCCAGCCCCCAGTGACACACTTACTCCAGCAAAGCCACACCCTCTCAAAGAAGGCCATGCCTCCCAATAGTGCCTGTCCCTATGAGCCTATGGGGCTGTTTCCATTCCAGCCACCACAGTGCTGATGTTTGCAACTGGGCTGTATTTGCTTGGCGTGACAGCCCCACTGTGCGCATGAGCTCGCAATCCTGGGACTGTATATACAGACAAGACCTACAAACAAGATCAAGCTCTCTCAAATCCCAGCACAGATGGGGGTGAGCTCCTGAAGTCCCGTTCATAACCAAAGAGCTATTTGAGCACTGATGGCCGCTGAGGGATGGAGAGCCAGGTTTCCTCAGGGATGTCGGCCCGAGAGGCTACATGTGCTCTAACAGATGACCCATGCATATGCAGGCAGTCCTAAGTGTACCCAGTGTGTTTAAAGAGACAGCACATGAAGTTTGGAGGGGGAAGTAGCTGAGGGGAAATAGGAAATGGGGTGTAGATTTGTATGTGTGCATGAAATCCTCAAAAAAGTCCAGCAGTGATCTGTTTATAATAAAATTGGAAATAACTGCATGGGGCAAAATTGAAATTCCATTTATGGCATATTCATGTAAGATTTACATTGTAAGTGATTATAGTAAGTAATTTTCATTATTGACTTTATCGTACTGAGAAGTGTGTAAGCGATTAATAGCGCACGCTTCTGAGTGTTGTGAGAGTGCTTTCGGAGACTCATCCTGAATGTGGGAGCCCGGGAGCATTTTCCTTCCCCGCCCCCTCCTTCCATCTCCTCCTCCGCCTCCTTCTCTTCCTGTTGTTCAACAGGGCTTTCCTATGTACTGTAAGCTGATCTTGATTTCTCTGTCCTCCTCCTTTAGCCCCATGTACCGTACCATACCATACCACACCACACCACACCACACCACACCATACCATACCATACCATACCTACATACATGTAAACCTCACACTATTTGCAGAGCTGGGGATTGAACTTAGGTCTTTGTGCATGTATGTAGAGAACTCTCTAGCACTGTGAGTGGCAATTAAATAAGCATACCTGTTTTTGTTCCAGAATTTCAAATGGTACCATATGTTATTTAGACTTCTGAAAAACAAAACAAAACAAAACAAAACAACAGTGGTGATTTTGGCTTTGACATTTTTTATACTTTAAAATTTTCTAAAATGAGTGTTATAGTCTTAGCAAGAGAAAAAAAGATAACCGATTTCCTCTATTTATTTGTGGTAGAGTATGTCTTGATAATCACCAAAGTGTAGGTTAACAATTGAAATGGTATGGGATAAACTTCCATTTGCTGTATTAAAGCTTTAACTCCTAAGCTTATTTTAATGTAGATTGGACCACAGTAGACATTTTTTTTTAAATCACATGATATTCTCTTTCTGTGTTCTCATGTTTTCCAAATTATTTAAACACAAACCACTCATTCTTTACTTGAACAAAATGCCAGCTCTCCCTATCGTATCAGATGATATTTTATAGGATATTGTAGTAGTATCTTTCCTTGTAAATTTGGTAGTAAGTATAACTAGCCTACACTAAATACAAGGATGAGGAACCATCCATTAGGTCAGATGATGTGATTAGAGCAGTGATCTTGCAGACAAAGTGTAGGTGGGGTACTTATTCAGATAATTGGATTACTGTAAACAGCCCACTTTGCAGGAATGATCTGGATAATTGCTCCACCTCTGCATTTTACATAGCTTGAGGTTCTAGGTTTATTTTGCATCCTATAGGCCACTTTCTTCGGTGATGAGCAATCAGGGAAAATCAGATTATCACTCTGTTTAACCTTCCTGTGCCTTGGGTAATTAAGTCAACAAATTAGCTGAAGGCTCCAATGCGGAAGAGGATTGGTAGACTGTGGTCAAGACAAGTATTTATGAATTTTCCCTTAAGCTACTTTTCTTGGGGAAACTTTGATAAGAAACATATGATGTCAATTATCATTAACTCTCTGTGGTTTTCATGTTTGGGAGCTTAAAGCTGATTTCAGTAGGTTAAGCCCCCCCCCCCCCCGCCTTTCCCCTTTCATTGTGGACCTGTACCAGTCTGCTCAGACTCTGAAACTGGGCTTTACAATGTAGCCCATTCCGACCTTAAACTCCACGTCCTCTGCCTTCAGCCTGGCAAGTGATGGAATTACAGACGTGTGCCACCCAGGCCTAGTATTTTTAGTTTTGTTTTACTCCTTGTGGTGCTTGGGGTTGAACTCAGGACTTTACACATTAAAACTGAGTGCTTTATCACTGAACTATATCCCCACAACTAAGTTTCTAATTGGCCTGCATAATTGAATAAGCATACAGTTTTTGATCCAGAGGCTCTGACAGAATCATCAGAAAAATCCCACAGTAGAATTAAGAGTGCTGTTCTCTGGGTTGTGAGTTTCATTTCTTGAAATTTTCTGTAGTATCCAAAATTCCTAAGATGAACAAGAATTTACATTCTTAAGCAAGTGAGAAAAAACAATTGCTAATTTTCCCTCTATTTAAGTATTTGGGAGGGGAAGGTGTCTGTTGACAACCAGAAATAGTCAAAACCTAGATTTCCAATTTTGGAGCTGGGGATGACAAGAGAAGGGCTCCACAGATTGTACACGCTGGCTTCAGGCTCAGAACTGTAAACTCCAGGCTGATCTTCAGCTGGTGAGATCTGATCCTGAATCCCAAGGTGGGCATATCCTTCCCTGTGTGCGAGTGCTGTGTGACAGATTTTTTTTCCTGGAGAGACACAACATACACACCTGCTTACAGCAGAAAGGGAATCCAAGGCAGACCAAAGTAGTGATCACACCAGTTTGGTAAATCAATGAGTTTTTAAAATGTTTTCTGTTGTGCTTACTAACAGGAGTGTGGGTGAGGGTTATTACAAGAAGCAGGGATAACTCAAAGCCGATGCATTAACAGCAAGCCCACCCCAGCGTGAGTGAAGACTCCCGAAAGCCTTCGACCCCAGTGCTCTCCCCACAGCTGGCCGGCTGACTGACTCTCTCCACCGTCCGTTCTTCCCACAGTTCGGCTGGTCAGTCTCTGCCCTCGGTAATCGTTCACTCTCATTTATGTGTTGGTAAAAGCCTCCAGAATCTGTCAAACTTCTGTTCTTCTTGGATATGTGTGGCCTTTTGTTAACCTCCCATTTACCACAGGAAGCTCATGGGTGGCTCCTTCCCTTGAGGAAGGAATGTTTGAATTTGGACAGCAAGTTGCAATCCCGAGGAACAAGCAAAACAGCCTCGCAGCCTGGGGAAAACCGCCGGCTTCCTGCGTTCTTCTGCTTCAAGTTTCTGCTCCCTCTGTTTTCCCCAACTTCTTCCCTGCACCCTTCCTTTTCCCAGGGCTGCGACAGGCCTACGTGAGACTCTCTGACCTCTGGTCCCTGCTCTCAGGCCTCCACTGTGCTCAGTTTTTAACAATTTTTTTTTTGAAAGATAGTACCTGTCTGCCACCAGTCATATAGACTGACACAATGCAACTTCTTTTCTACTTAAATCACAGCCTCACCAAACCCACAGCCATGTCTGAGGCATGGGGCGGGGGCTGACTTGTGTGTATCACTGACTGTCCATCTCTCGCTTGACCCCCTATCAGGAAGCAGTTTCTGCTTCTGTGTCCCTGCCAGGGAGCTGTACTGCCAAAGCCCTGACCTGCCTCCTTCCTTGCTTGGTTGCCTGTCTTCCTCACCTACGTTTTTATATATCTTTTCACTGCCATTGTGGATGTCTGGAATTTCCCTTCTTTCTTTGGGGTGGAGTGGAGTGTTTCTTATTCCTACTGTCTCCTGCATCGGCTTACAGAGAGGCAGTCTGTAATTGCAATTTAAAGAACAAACAAAATTACACATCAGTAAACGTCTCTTAGTTACAACTGAAAATGGCTCATCAATAAAGACAGACACACTGGTCCACTGGAATATACTATATATATTATACTATAGATATACTTCTACAAATATATATATATAACCTTCAAATATACAAACACACACACATATATATATATAAACCTTAACTATACATACATACACTCTCATTTATAACGAAACAGCACAATTAAACCCAGATTCTATGGTGTCCCTAAACTATACTTTTGTTTTTAAGATACACATAGGCTATGAGTTAAAGGATGAAAGAAAATCTGTGAAGTGAAAAGAAGCTTAAAAAAGGCAGTCTAACTATTCACATAGATAACGAAGTAGGCATCAAACCAAAATTAAGTCAGAGGAGATAAATACAACCACACACATGGTAATAAGGACCACAATCAATCAATCAAAAGATATACCAATTATAAATACATGTCCAAATGTTCAGTCTCCCAATTCTTTAAGATAAATGCCAATAGACACAAAGTTTAGATAGCTAAATACTGGATATAATTTCACCATACCACTGTCATCTTTAGTTAGGTCATACAAATGAAAAGCTTCTCCAATACAAACCTCAAGACATTGAACTGAAAAATATTTGTTGAAGATTCCAGACTGTAGGAAGGCCTCCTAGGCTCATTCATTGGTAGAATTAATAGTGTGGAATGGTTCTATTGCAAAAGCTGTCTGTAAATCTATTGTAATCCCTACGAAAATCCCAGTCATATTTTTTTTTTCCATGAAGCTAGCAAAAACAGTCTTAGAATTCAAAGGAAAACACAAAAGTCGCACACTGGCCAAAGCGAGTGTAAGCAGTGAAGACCACGCTGCAGGTCTCATGACACTTAATCTCCAATTACATATTCCAGAGTTCTGATGGGGAAAAAAAAAAAAGCTTTAAAACTTCCTGTAAAAGTTCTGGTGCACACCCACACTAAGACTCCGTATGGTGGGTGCACATCCCTAAAACAATCACCAAGAAAAGGAACTGTTTGCTCTGACAGGGTTATCCTGCAACACAGTCTCAAATCTATCCTGTCCACATGGGTTGTGTGTAGAAGAAAGTGCACTTACACATTAAAGGCACATTCGTATACGTGTGTGAGGAAATATGTGCATGCACATATGTACGCACACATGTGAAGTCTGATCTTACTGTTGTACCAGAATCTTATTTTGTATCCTTCTATTATCAGACACTTAGTCTGGATTCAACTTTTCTCTAAGATGAATATTATTAATAGAAAAATATAATATTAGAAAATATAACTTTCTAATAATATAATATTTTTCTAATAATATGATCATGTAAATATCTTTAAAAAGTAACCTTTGCCTGCATTGGGCTTTGCTCTACCTGGTTAGGTTATTACAAGTACGGTTTTGAGTGAAGCAATGTTTGTTTCTGTATTGGTTTAGAAAGCTTCTATGCAAGGCCAACTACTTATCATACATTTGCAGTGTTGAGATACAAAAGAATCTTTGATATTTTACCTAGTGAAATGTATGTCATGGTTGTTTCTTATTCTGCTTTGTTTAATTTGTCAACGAACTTTACATTCTTTCCTAATAATTGAGCGTTGCTGTATGTCATCTTTGGTGTGAATGGTTTATACACACTAGATCACGTAGACCCTATGAAGTTTGTACAACTAATAAGCTCTACAAAGGTAGAAGAGCAGTGATCGGGCCGATAATTAGGATTCAAACTGTGTTTTTGACTCAAATCTAAACTTTTAATTATCTATACAAAATCACCTCCTGAAATATGCCTGGTAACTACTGTATTCTACTTTGTTCTTGATTATAACATAAGTCATGAGGAAGGATTAGACTCATCGATTATGCACAAAATTCAAAGTTGCCAAAAGCTATCATAATTAACAATAAAGATAGAATTAAAATTTTTCTAGGAGAGAAATGACAAAGCCAGGTGAAGGTGAAACTTTTTAAATTCCCACGATTCAATCACTCATCAGGTGGATGGAAGCTTTAAGGACTGTGTATTATTAATGCTTACACGACAGACGAATGTACCACTGTGGCTGGTCTCCGTCTTTGTCCTTTCAAACTCAGTCTTCTGATAGTTCTCTTCTTGGCAATACTTGTCTGTTTTCAGCAGAGGGTGTAGTCTATCACCATCGCAAACAAAGTCTATATGTATTTTCAATTTTTTTTCTACAATTTGCCTTGAAATCTTACCTTGTCGGAGAGGGAAAAGTATATTTCCCACTTTGATTAATATTACCAGACTGTAGGTTCAACTATGTCCCAGCAAACGGTAATAATAAAGCTAGCAGTGTCTTTTGGGTTGCATTAGTTTGCTTTTGGATTCTATCTACAGGAGTCTTTTATAGTGTGGTGTTGAATATTATTAAGCACAGATCAAAGAATCCCATTATTCTGCATTATGAATATAGAAAGCCACAGGGAAAAGACCTTTTGTAAAACAGGCAAGAGCATCAGGCTGCCAATAGGATTACTTTGTATACCTGCATATATTTTACTGTAAGTTTCTATAAGGTGTGTGTGTGTGTGTGGGTGACAGCCTCAGCTTTTATAATCATTAGAAAAAAAATCAACAAAATCCATTTATCCTTCCTTCTTCCCTGACTACGACATACAAATATAAACAAGAGTATCATACAATGAGGCACAGTGGCACATGCCTGTAATCCCAGCATTTGAGAGGAAGGGGGAGAAGAATTATAAATTGGAATCCACCCTCGGGCTAAAGATAAAAAAATCTACACACTCGAACTAACGGTAAAATATTCAGAAGCACCACACTGCCACCATGGATGAGCCGATTCATCTTAGCAACATGCAGTGTTCTGTGCGCCTCACCTACGTATAGAGTCAATCTCTATCTTTCTCACCCCTATTGGATGGATGCTATGTGACTAATTTGGAAAAATCTGAAAGGTCTGTGGATAGCTGTATCATTGGACACTTTTCCTTGGTCCACCTTTTCAAGTTCTAATCGCATGTCTTAACATTATAAGCCTGTATCTTTTTTAAAAAAATATTATTCTCTCATAGATTATATCCTGACTGCAGTTACCCCTCTCTCCCTTCCCACCAGTCTCTCCCGGCCACTCCTGCCTCCTCAAAGGAAAGAGCAGGCCTCCTAGGGCCACTAACCAAACAAGGCATAGCTGGCTACAATGAGACCAGGCACATACCATCACATCCAGGCTGGACAAGGCAACTCAGCAGGAGAAAAAGGGTTCCACAAGAAGGCCAAAGACTTAGGGACAGCCCCGGCTCCCACCGTTAGGATTCCCACAAGACCATCAAGCTACTCAGCCATAACATAGGCAGAGGATCTAGGGCAGGTCACTACAGAGTCTGTATCCTTTATTTTAACTCTCATTTTAATACATTTTCAACATGAATTTCATAGAATTACAAAGCAAAAGGTTATATGCATACATGTATGCACAGCTAACAGAAATGTGGACTTTGAAATTAAGCAAATAATGATATTTTATTAGTTGTTATAGTATAGAAGAAATACATTATGTTTATGACAAATACATGTATGCTTTTCCTGAAAAATAAAAACATCAAGAAATATTTCCTCTGAGATAATTTTTTATAACAGTGAGGACAAATAGGTCATGTTGTTGTCATACATGTTGTGCCTTTTAGTAAACATCGTTTATTTTGAGAGTCTGATCTATATACATCAATGTTGTACTACTATACTTATAACATTATAAGAAGTCACCAGTAGAGGGAGTAAATAATTTAAAAATCAAATTAATTTTGATCTATTTCACTTTTTAAAGTATGTAAGTCTTTACTTATTTCTACAAAATATCTGCATTAAATTGGTGCTTTGTAACTTATTGAAGATCTATAACTATATACTCAGAAAAATATGAAAGTAACTATAAATATAATTCAAAAATATATAGATCTAAATTTTAATCCAATTTAAACCGGAAACATATGTATTATGGAAAGAATATGTGTATAAATAAAAAAAACTTGTACATTTCTAGTTTTTTATTCTTCTCTTTAAATTTTTAAAGTTAGCAGATAATATTGCCGCGTTTTCATTCATATGAGTTAATGATGATGGCTTTTAGTGAAATCTGTGCAATTTCTCCAATCTTCATTATTCAGGTCTTTAAGAGAGAGAAAGGGAGAGAAAAAGAAGACACACACTGGCAGGATGCCGCAGAAGATGCCTGGAACGAGTACATGTGACGATGTAACATAGTGTTATCAACGAGGGACTCATTGGAGTCACATCCTTAATCCTGTCCGTCTACGGGAAATTCATCATGCCTTCTCACTTCCCCTTACGTATCGCCAGCCTTCAGCTTGGGCAAAGGCGAGAGGTGTTTCCTGGGTTCTGTTGGAAACTGTCTTCCTCTAGCTGCTCTGCCACTTTAGAGGAGACCCCTACTCTGTCATTCTCTTTCGCTGTCATTGGCATCACCTGGGACTCCAGAGTGCAGCCATTGAAGGGACAATTGTCTCCTCCCCAAAGACACCCTGGGCTGTCTTATTCCCTTTTTTCCTACTAAAGCACTCTCCCAAAGTTCGACTATAGTGGGGTTGGTTAACTGAGATTTTAAGTTTCATTGGAAGGACATTAAAGATAAATATCTAAATAAATACGAAATCACCCAAATCTATTACAAAACTATCCCTGAGGTCATCTTCATCAAGAAGGTCTGTTCTTCTTGAACTTCCCTTTCTGAACCTGAGTTTGAGGTTTTTGGAAACTTTGCTTCCTGAACATTATTGAGTTACCCACTGAACACACACCCAGGCGGAGGGACACTGGTATCATTTCAGGCCACTAGGCCCATAGAACACCCCTACGCTAAATCATCACGTTTGGTGTGACAGCCTGCCACTTCCACAGGACACCAGAGATACCACTTGGCATTTCAAATCCTGCAGAAACTGCCATTTTTCTCTCCTTGGAAATATTTTTAGTTTCCTCTCCATCAAACGGTCAGCTGTTAGACCATTTACATGTGGACACTCATACACATCTATTTTCTAAGGGACAAATTCTTAGTCTCGGAATAAGTTTATATTATGGGAATTAAAATATAGTTTCCTATATCGAAACTATACTATACTATTTGAAAGGTGTTAGTAATTAGTAATTATGAATGTTAGGTGGACTAACATTTTCTCCTCTCCACCTGAACTTTCAGGTTCTTCTGTCTGCCTCAAATAAACGCAGGACAGGCAACACCTGCCTTAACAGGCAACTGTTGCCACCAGAACCACACACATTTGTGGCTAGAGTCTTGGCGCAGTTAAATGTGTTTGGTGGATATATGCCCAGGAGTGGTATGGCTGGATCTTGAGGAAGCGCTATTCCTAGTTGTCTGAGAAAGCGCCAGATTGATTTCCAGAGTGCTTGTACCAGTTTACATTCCCACCAGTAGTGGAGGAGGGTTCCCCTTTCTCCGCAACCTCTCCAGCATGTGTTGTCACTCAAGTTTTTCATCTTGGCCATTCTGATGGGTGTAAGGTGAAATCTCAGGGTTGTTTTGATTTGCATTTCCCTAATGGCTAATGACGTTGAGCATTTCTTTAAGTGTTTCTCTGCCAAAAAAAAAAAAAAAAAAAAAAAAAAAGTTTGGTGAAGGCCCAGGTTTCTCTCTTATCTCCTTGGGTTTGGAAGGGCAGGACTGTATTTTCAGTTACACACCTGAGCTAAAATTCTTGGAGGGGGATTCTGAAGGACTGTGGTTCTGATAGTTTGGGGAGAAGGGAGCTTGTTTATTGAAAGTTTTCGAGTTCCACTAATTTGGATTCATAATGATTTTTTTGGCTTTGTTTTCCTTAGTGTTATAAAGACAGGGGTTCTTTATGTGCCCCTGCTGGCCTTGAAACCACATTCCTCTTGTCTCAGCCTGAAGAGCACTCGATTACAAGCATGTGCTGCTATATCCAGAAAGAATCATTAGTTTTAGTTGTTCAATGAGGCAGGGGAATGAAGGATAATTCTTTGGTACCAAGATTTAAAATGTCAGTTGATGACATCTAATCTGGACTAATTCGATAATCCTGGATGAGAATATAAGGAAAATGAACAGTCAACATGAGAATGACTCTAGAACACAAACCCAGAGAAGCTCCTTATAGCTCATTTACATTAATTGATTATGCAATAAATTATTGATGGAAATTCAACATTTATTGAGGTTGTGTTAATGCTCTCACGGCTATATGTGGAACCATTTTTATTAGCTTCTATAATTCTGGTTGCAGGAAGGAGTAACACATAGTCTATTGAGCACAACAGAATTTTCTAGAATGCCAGTAGACTGTTTCTGCACATTAGGGGTGTCTGTAAAATGAGTAGTCAAACCCTAGTGCTAAAAAAAAATCATTCAGACTGGATAACAGTATTAAGAAATCATCGAGAAAAGCTCAACATAAAATAGAAATGAAGTCTGGGAACGTAGCTCAAGCACAGAGCAACAGCCTAACATGTAGAAAGTCTGGAGTTTGATCCTTACATCTGAAAAGGACAAACAAAAGCTAATGAACCAGCTTAGACAACAACAAAATAGGCATGAAAAAGAAAGAATACTCAAGGGGGCTGGAGAGATGGCTCAGCAGTTAAGAGCACTGGCTACTCCTCTAGAGGACCTGAGTTCAATGCCCAGCACCCACATGGCAGCTCACAACTGTCCAGTTCCAGGGGATCCAACACCCACACATAGGCACACATGCAAGCAAAAGAACAGTGTACATTTTTAAAAAAGGAAGGACACTCGATGAATGCTGAGCTACCTAACTCATCATCCTCTGTTATTGGGCCCTATTGTCAGAGTTAGAGTCATCCAAATCAAAGTAGAAGAAAAAGTGTAAAGTAAAACAATCCATGGTGCTAATTATTACATAGTATCCATTTACTAATGTACTATAAAATCCTTGCAGTTGTAGCTCACCTTCTGAAGCTTGAAAATTTGTGACCACAGTAAAGAAATCCAGCCATGTAACTAACGGATTCTGTTGCCTCAAGCCAACAAGTGTAAATGGTATCTGTGACCACACAGATGTGACTATGTGACTACGCTGGGATTTCATTTTCATTAACATGCACATTTCTTTTTTATTAAAGTGCTATTAGAACTTAGCATATATATTCCTTTATTCCTGCTATCAAGAAATCTATATTGAATTCCTTGCTCATGCTAGGCCCCGTGGTAATCATGGAAAAATTCAAATTAGTTAAATGCGAATAGTATAGGTTAAGAGCATATTTCATATTGGCTGCTGCCTCCCACAAATCATGTGTTCTAGGAGAGGAAGAAAACAGACTCATCCAAGGAAATGGGGATAACTGATCAAGAGAAAGTAGGAGGATAAAGTAGGAAATGCAAGCAGTCAGAAAATAGGCTTGTCAATGGCAGGTGTGATTTCTTATATTTCTATGGTTCCATTCAAAAGGCAAGAATTTATATTTTAAAAGGCCAATCATTTTACTGAAATGGGCTTTATCTGTCATCTGAAATTACTGCCAAATAATAAACTCCTTTTCTACACCCAAGGTTTGTCTCAACAATGTTACAGTGTCCACACATAAGGACAGGCCACACTAAAGTCTGGACCTGTCACAGATGGTGGCAGAAATCATCACAGAATCAATAGGAATAAATCCAACAGGGAAGGGATCCAGGCAGTATAACAACTATAAGCTTGGTTGAATGAAGTGTACATTTTGTTAAGGAAAAACAACAGTTTCTTTTAAAACAAGGTTTATTCCTGTGTTAGTGTGTGTTTGTGTGTCTTTGGGTGTGTGTGCCACATTTGTGCTGGTGCCTGAGGAGGCCAGAAAAGGACCATCAGATCCCTTGCAGGGGTAGGAGATATAAGAGGCTGTGAGCCATCAGACATGGGTGCCTGGGAACTGAACCCCCAATCCTCTGAAAAAAAAAATAGTGAGTGTTTTCCGCAATGAAGCCTTCTCTCCAGTCCCAGGCATTTCTTCTATTCTTCCTCCTCCTTCATCTCCTCCTCCTCCTTCTTCCTCTTCTTCTTTGTCTTTTTATAGACAGGGTTTCTCTTTGTAGCCTTGGCTGTCCAGGACTCACTTTGTAGAACAGGCTGGCCTCAAACTCACAGCAATCCACCTGCCTCTGCCTCCCAAATGCTGGGATCACAGGTGTGAGCCACCTCATCTGGCTTATTTCTTCTTAATAGGTAAGGAAGGGTAAAATATTTGGGAAAGAAAAATAAAGTTTCATTGTAAGCATTCCCAAATGTGAAAGTACTGTGTTCATTTTGATAAAATCTCATTATCCTTTTAAGAGCAAAACTTAAACTACATTTCTTTAAAATGGAAGGCCGTTTTATTTCTC
The DNA here is from genome assembly GCF_030254825.1 of Meriones unguiculatus. Classification (NCBI taxonomy): domain Eukaryota; kingdom Metazoa; phylum Chordata; class Mammalia; order Rodentia; family Muridae; genus Meriones; species Meriones unguiculatus. Next base: position 46,689,694 of record NC_083349.1, read on the forward strand.
GTGTGTTCTCAAAACTGTTCTTCATTATAAGCAAGTCTTCTGAAGAGCTATGCCTTTTCATTCAATGTCTACAGCAAAATAAATAATGTTGCTTCTACATAACGTCTGCAAGAAACTGGTCAGAAGTTGATCACATGCAGGCCTCTTTGTTATGATACAGTAAACCTTTGATTGTATCACTCCTATCTAAACATACGTCTCCCAACTGTCAGTTTGTCTGAGGAAATCAAGGTTGCCTTTCTTGGTTTGTTTCCTGTTCTGTTCCTCTGAAAGCACAATGTCCCCGCAGCACTGCTTTCTGCTGCTCCATTCACTTATCAATCTTCTAGTGAAAAAAAAAAATTACAAGGAAGTTTTGTTTTTGCAATAATTAAGAAGGAATGCTGCTTTCTGTGTTTTCACAGATAGCAGGAAATGCACGCACTGGCCACAGTGCTAATCACCAAACTGCAGATTCCTGAAAAGCACTATTATTTTAACTACCATTCTCCTAAAAAAATGACTACTTGCCTAAACCTCCACAGGAAATAACTGCCTGAGAAAATGTTAGCTAGGGAATTGGGCCATAAAGTCGTGCAGCGAGGCCGAACTCACCTACACACTATTGTTCTCAAACTGCCAATGTGTGTGGCATTAAAGATTTGTAAAGGAATAACTGTCAAAATATGGACGTCATGCCTCAGAAATCCACCGGTTAAGCACAAGGCCGATGCAGACAGTTGGCTGATTGCTGACATTTCGAGACACAGAGAAGTGGAGAGTCATTCTGTTATTCCATCAATCCCCTTCCTACCAAGAATTTCCAGTTCTTAGCCAAAGGGAACGCTTGTTTGCAATCCACTTTTAATTTTTGCTATAGATGTTCAGTTAATCTACACATTGATAGATAGGTGAAATTGTGGAAATAGAGCATTTGATGATCCCCACCTCTGACCCCTAACCTCGAGTTGATGCACGCTTCGTGCTGGAAAAAAAGATCAAGGAAAATATACTGTTTCTCTCATCATTCAAGACCAACTCAGATGCAGACTCTATACCAGACAAATCAGCTCTTACATCCCAACTCTGCTACTTGTACAGTCTGTGAATTTAGACATTAATCTCTTTTTCAGAAAATACTAGCCTTTTAACATGAAAAAAATTTCCTCATTTTGACTTAAAGATGTACATTTAATTTTAGTTTGGTTTGCCTTTGAATTTTGAATGATTTATATGAATATTGACCAATTTTAACCTCGTGTTTCTTATTTTCCTAAAATCAATCAATCAATCAATCAATCAATCAATCAATCCAATTTATAATGTCCATGAAACAGAGGCCTATTAACTGGTCATACCCAATGCATACATTTGTAAGTACTAAATAATAGCTGTATTGTTTTGGTGCGTGGAGCACCAAAATCAATGATAATTTACCCAACTGTTGCTACTCATGTAACTACCATAACAATAAATCTAAAATCTTATTTTCTACATATTGAGGGAGGGAAAGACACACACTAGCTTTGAAAAAAAAAATAACTTAGCTAAAGATCTGTGCGTAGCACTGGGCTCTCACTAAGCATTCATTCAAGGGTGCTTCTTACTGGTCTTTACCATAGTAGCTATGGTCGGTGCTTTACAACTGTTGCTACTGAACCACTGTAAGCAGAAAGACTGGATAATTAAGTCCCCATTAACCTAAAATGCCTTGATGCTAACTATAAAGATATTAAAACAAAATATTTAAGATAGGGTTTCCTTCCAGATTGTTCCATTAAACTTAGCCACAGACTGAACAAAGAAGATCCCAAACCACAGAAAAGAAACTCGCGTAATAACAAAGAACATTTTCCTCTCTCACCCTCTGCGATGCCCAGGCAAAGAATGGGAAAGTTATCAAGCCTCGAGAAACTGCTCGGGGTGCAGCAGACTGAGGAACATTTTCTTTGCCTTTTGCATAGGTACATTGGTAGTTTAACTTCCTATCGTATGTCACCCTTCACACTAACGGCAGCAGCTTGCTGACAAACAGAATATGAAGGTGTGCACATACAAATTGCCCAGAGCTGGAGCAGGCCTCGGAAGAAACCTCGAATGAGCAGCCTATGACTGATTAAACCTTGAAGCAATTCAGGGGAAAAAAAACAGTTTACAGGACACATGTCTCCTGCCTGCTTCCTCTCATCACCGGTTTCTACCATTTCCTCCTCCGGCCTTTACTCCCGCTTCTTTTTACAGATGTAAGTACTCTCATCTACTCAACCCTTCGCAGCTCATTTGTATGGAAGAGCTGTCTACGGGCCACAGTGACTATAAGGTTTGTGCTTGCCTTACATAAATAAAGAGGACTGGAAACATATTTAATTATGAAAGAGAGAAAAGAGCCAAACCTTCCAGATGACTATAAAAAGATTTTTAGCATAACTTTTGTTGTACAGTACGTTAAATTAAAGGCCCCATGTTTTACTCTTACAGGTCATAGTTGCCTTTATTTCCTCTTACTGCAACTGTGCACCCCAGTGTACATAGACACATACCATTGCCATTATTATCTACAAAATATATGTGAACGGCTTTTGTACTAGAATTATCTTCTGTGCAGAAGTGATAAATGTCCCAATCAGGATAAATTACACAAAAGGTTACTGTATTGGTAAATATAACCAAATCATAAGAAAACCAGTGGTGGATGATGGAGAAGGTAACTGGATAGGAGAGACAATCCACAGACCCAAATCTTTCTGATTCTGGAATCTGGTGGCCAACCATGATTCCATGCCACAGCCTGGCTGCTGGAGCAAGTCCCAAGGATGCTGCCCATTACTCATGCACAGAAGTTGTATGACTCATTCTGAGCGGAATCATCAACTTTTATTTGAAATTACCAAGTGAGGAACATTTGAGAATAAACTCCAGTTCAAGTAAGCATAGCTCTTTGTGCACTTGATTTTCTTATAAATCATAATAATGAATTAAGACTTTCCTCAGGCCTCTTGCTTTATAAAATAAATACTCAAATGCATTAAAATGAATGAACTGTAATTAATATAAAAATTTAATAAAAAAGCATTAAAGGTCAGAGGGATCCTGATGACAATAACAGTGGCAATTTCAACACCTTACTCTCTTTTTGAGACTGTCATCAAAATTAAAAATCAAGAAAGAAATGTCAGAATTAATCTGCACTACAGAGCAAATGAACTTACCAGACACCTGCAGAATAGCCTACCCAACAGATACTAAAAACACATTCTTCCCTCCAAGAAACAGTCTGTAAAGTAGACCACGTCCTAGGTACAAATCAAGGCTTATCAGATACAGAGGAACTGAAATAATTTATTATATCTTATCAGGGTATAATGGAATAAAACTTAAAAATCAATAGTAATAAAGATTATGTTAATATCTGGAACCAAAACAATATACTTTTGGATGACAAATGAGTGGTTGAAGAAATCAGAGAGGAAAATGTAAAATTTCTAGACTCTAATAACAATAAAGACACAAGTTAGCATGATCTTTGTGATTCAGTCAATCAGTTCTAAGAGAAAAGTTCATGGCTCTGTGTGCTTACTTTGTAACACCAGAGAAATCTCAACTAAATAACCTAACTCAGATGCCTAAGAAAACAGTAACAGTCCAAATCCCAAGGTAATAGGCAGCAAGACACAGTGAAGATCAGCAAAGAGAAGACATTGACTAGATGGGCAACAGAGGATAATTTTTTAAAAGTTGTTTTTTTTAAGGAGATAAACACGAATGATACACTCTTGGCCAAATTAACCAAATGAAAGACAGATAATCCAACTCAATAAAGTCTGAGGTTAAAAAAAAAGAGTATTACAATAGAGTCCAATGAAACCCAGAAAATAGAGAATATTTGGACAACTTAAGTTCCCAAATCTGGAAAAGCTAGGGGAAATGGCTACATTCCTAGACATGGATGACCTAACAAAATTAAATCAAGAAGCTATAAACAGCTTACACAGACTCATCGTAAGCAACGAGACTGAAGCGGTAGCAGATATCTCCCCATAAAGGACAGCTTAAGTCCTGGCAAATCTACTACCACCTTCTACCAAACCATTGAGGAATGCTTCTGAAGCAGTTCTACAAACTAGAAATGGAAGGTGTAGCTCCTAACTCAGCTCTAAAAGAATTAAATAATGCCCCACCCAACAATTAGAAAAGGAAAGAAAGAAAGGGGGAAAAAAACCCCTATAATCCAATTTCCTGAAATACAAGTTCTCAGTAAAATATTTGCAAATTGAGCGCAGGAACACATTAAAGAGATCATAGTCTAGGATCTCTTTAGTTAGTTTCATCCTGGTAACGCAAGCTTGGCTTAACATACGCAGACCAATAAATGTCACATGTCAGGAATCACGTAGTTATCTCAATAGATGTGGAAAAGGCCTTTAACAATGTTAATATTCCTGTCAGGTAAAACCCCTAGAAAACTAAAAATAGAAGAACTATGTCACAGCATAATAAAAACTATATAAAATAAACCATTACATTAAATACAGAAAATTGCCATTATTTTTTTTAAATATGTGAGACAGGGTGTCCAGTCACATCTTATTCGATATAGTCCTTGAAGTGTTAGCTAGAGTAGTCAGAAATAAAAACAAAGAATGAAATAAAAAACATACAAATTGGAAAGAAAGGAGGAAATACATTTCTATTTACATATGACATTGTGCTATGCTAAAGGCTCTAAAGATTATAGCAGAAAACTCTTTTACTTGAAATACATTTTCCTAAGACTCTTCACCAAACCTTCAGCAGAGTGCAGGGAATCATATGAAAGAAGGGGAGTTTGATGTGGAAAGGATAGGAGCTCCACAAGGACCAAATATATCTGGGCACAGGGGTCTTTTCTGAGACTGACACTCCACCAAGGACCATGTATGGATATAACCTAGAACCTCTGCGCGGATGAAGCCCGTGGTAGCTCAGTAACTAACTGGTTTCCCATAGAAAGGGGAACAGGGACTATTTCTGACAGGAACTCAATGGCAGGCTCTTTGACCTCCCCACCCCCCAAGGGAGGAGCAGTCTTGCTAGGCCACAGAGGAGGACTTTGTAGCCAGTTCTGAAGATACCTGATAAAACAGGATCAGATGAAAGGGGAGGAGGTCCTCCCCAATCAGTGGACTTGGAAAGGGGCAGGGAGGAGATGAGGGAGGGAGGGTGGGATTGGGATGGAATGAGGGAGCAGATACAGCTTGGATACAGAATTAATAAAATGTAACTAATAATAAAAAAATAAAAAGATTTAAAAATTAAGTATCTAAGTGTAAAAATAAATTTGAAAAATAAAAAAAAGGAAATACATTTTCCTTAAAGCAGCAGGATATAAATTAATAAAAAATTAGTAGCCTTTCTAGATACTAATAATTTCTTGCTAAGAAGGAAAGGAGGAGAAAGACCCTATTCTTAATGACTTCACAATTAAATTCCCAGGACTCATTGTAAGCCAGGTGGTGAAGGGCATCTCCACCCAAAGCTTCACAATCTTTTCTTTGTAATTTAAGTTTCTGTTCTTTCAGTGTTTTTCATTATATATCCCGAGTGAAGCCCCCTCCCTCAACAACTCTCAGTTCCCCCCTCCCTCCCACTTCCTCCCATCTCCTTCCCCTACTCCACTGAAAGGGAGGGGGCGTTCTCCTCCTCTGCCATCTTTCCATAGCTTATCAAGTCTCATTAGGACTGCCTGGATCCTCTTCCTCTGTGGCCTGGCAAGGCAGCATAATCAGGGGCAAGTGAGTTCATGACAGAGGCGGCCCCTGCTCCCCTTACTTGCTAACCCACATGGAGACTGAGCTGCCAATTTTCTACATCTGAGCAGGGGGTCTAGGTCCTCTCCATACATGGTTCTTGGTTGGGACATCAGTCTCTGCAGGCCCCCCCCCCCCGGGCCGAGATTTATTAGCTTTGCTGTTCTCTTTGTGGAGCTCCTGCCAGCTCTGTGTCCTTCTGTCCTTTCCCACCCCCACTTCTTCCATAAGATTCCAGGCTTTCTTCCCAAAGTTTGGCTGTGAGCCTTCAGGAACAACCATCTTTCTGCCAAGGGGATGTCCAGAGGCATTCTCCACAGAATTAGGAAAAAAATTCTACAAATCAGATGGAAACCCAAAAGATTCTCAATAGCCAAAGCAATTCTGAGCGGTAAGAGTAAAGTACAGTACTGAAATACCTGGTCTCAAATGACATTACAGGGTTTTAATAACAAAAGCCATGGTGCTCGCACCAAAGCAGACTTGTAGTGGATAATATGATAGAGTAGTAGGCCCAGAAATAAATTCATACCACCGAATTTTCAATAAACGTGTTGAAACGTTCAGGAAAGCAGGACTCTCAAAATTGTTTCTGAGCAAACCGATTGGAAAAGAATGCAACTAAATCCATCTATCGTCCTGCACAAAATCGATTCAAAAATGGAGAAAATGACTCCACATAAGACCAGTAACTTTGAAAGTGCTAAAGGAAACAGAGATATAGGCAGAGCCTTTCTGAAAAGAGTTCCAATAGCACAGAGAGGAATGGTAAAACTTGACAAAGACTATTTCACTAGTGTGAAGAGACCTCCTAAAGAATGGGTGGAAGCAGCTGTCTACAAAACAACAGATTGATAACTGGAATATAGGAAGAGCTGCAAAAACATCAATTCCCCTGCATGTGATCTATGAATTAGTGAAGAACTAAATATGGAACTCATTCAACCTCCTCAGCGAAGGCATAAGAAAATGCCCGTTTAAAACTTCTTTGTGATTCCATCTCTCCGAAGTCAGAATGGCATCCATCCAGAAGGCAAACGACAGCAAATGCTGATGGGTGGAAGCAAAGAGAACCCCGCATTTGCTGCTGGTAGAAATGTGAAATGGTACAGCCATTATGACAGTCAACGTTAGAGATTTCTAGAAAATTCAAAGCAAAACCCCTCACCCTGCCCTCCCCTAAAATGGAAAATAGAACCATCATGCGGTACAAACATACTGCTCCTGGTTATATGTCCGAAAGATTCTAAGTTGAATGTGCCACAGAGCCACACGTGCATCTGCTTATTGAGCATCACTCACAATAGTTAACAAACGGAACGAGCCTAGATTTCTATCAATAGATGAATGGAGGAAGAAAATTCAGTGCATACACAAACGGAATTTTTCCAGCCATAAAGAAAAAAAAATGAAATAATGACATTTACAATGAAATGAATGGAACTGGGATGAAATAAGCCAGCCTCAGAAAGACAAATACAACATGCTTTTCCTCCTACGTCAAATCTAGATTTAAATGTGTGTGTGGACGTGTGTATGTGTTTGTGTTTATATGTTTGTGTGCATGTGTGCATTTATATAGGTTTGTGTTTATGTGTGTGTGTGTTTGTGTGTGTTCTTACGAAACTAGAAGGAAGATCAGGGTTGTTAGGAAGATCTCTGAAAAGAGTAACAGTGTGAAAAGAGTGAAGATAAATCTCCTGTAAGATGGAGGGGGGCAAGTATTATTTAGGTGGGTTTGGGGGGAAATACATGCCCGGAACACAAGGGCAGATGATTTGGAGCAGGACAATAAACGCAGCGTATAATGACATATGAAAATGACACAGTGAAATTCATTACTTTGTTGGCTAACTTTAAAGATTAATAATAAAAAAATTTCATCTTTAATTTTGAAGACCATGTTTGCACAATCTCTTTACACTGTGGAAATGATGTATTTTAGAAATTTAACTCTGTTTGAATAAGTAGTTCTGTACTTCTAGCTCTGAACTTGGGCTTGCCTTTCAGATTGCTTTAATTTTCACACATTAGAAAAAGTCGAGAAATATAAGATGCACATCAATTTCAGTCACAAAGAGATAATGAATTTGTATATATCTAGACAAATATACATATATACATATGTACATATATATGTATATATATACACACACACGTAAACATTTTGAGGTCATATCACAGTGGCTTACTGTGTAGTGTGGTTTTGCATAGTTTTAGAAGAAATCAACAGCAAAGGATAGCCAAAATTTATGAAAATCAAATCAGAAACTCATTGACTAAAACCAACCAAAGCTCACTTAGCACCAGAGGCTGTTTCCATGGTAGCAGAACCCAGCTGCGACTCTGCTCACCACAGACAATTAAAAATGTACTTTGCGGATAATGGTAACTTCTCATTTCACATTTGTGTGCTACTTTCTGCTAACCATTATAAATGTGAAACCAGCAACACATACTGGGGGCTTGTAGTAGGTGGAAAGGCATGCCGCATACTGGAAGAATCAGATACAATTCATTTTAATTATTGTGGTGACTGAGGAAAATAACCAGGGCAGGAACTTCCTGGATATAGGTAGAGTACCAAACTTCTAAATTTTTTTTTAATTAATCATAGTGCTATTGTCTCAAAACATAATTAAATCTCATACACAGTAGGCAAATTATAAAACTATATTCACTGACATCAGGCAAGCAGTTTTATTTTTACTTTAAAAAGTTGTCCCATAAATTACATTTCATCTTTGCCCTGAAGACATATGATGTAGAACTTACCCAAATAAACCTCTTGGTTGAAGACTGAAGGGTTATTTAAGAAAAAAAGGGGAAGAAACTAGATATATAATGTAAACTTCTTCTTCAGTCTCCCAGAAGAGAGGAAACAGATTGGCAAAGGGTGTTTATTTAAATTACTAAATTACCTTTATAGCAACTTGAGGCCAAGGAGGTATTTATTTGCAAAGCTGTAATACAGCATCTTTAGCAGGAAATCTTAAATAAGAGCAAAACCACTTCAGGACATTGGCTGGAATTTTGAACTACGAACATTAAGCAATCAGGAAGATAATGACATAGTGCTATTTCATTGATACAGACTGTTCTATAAATAATCAAGAATAAAGGAAGAGGACAGTATGTTCCTTGCCTTGTTACTACGTCCTCCTGGCAAAGAAGAAGATAAATATGAAAACAATAATTTGCTTCAAAAACAGTGATAAAGATGGTTTAAAACTTAAAACAAAACAAAAATCCAATTCATCTTATTAACACCGAAGAGCTATCCAAACTGGGAAGGGCTGGGTTAGGCAGAGACACAGAGCACATTTGTTTCTCGAGCTTTTTTTAGTCTCTCGGTGCCGTGGAATTAGAGCAGCAAGCTGAAATGATTTATGGAATGAAGAATTCCTGCCCACCCAGCTCACAATCATGTGCAATAACTACTGTTTCCTGCTATTCGCCGCAATATTTAGCTCAGATGTAGCCAAAAAAACCAAAAAACCAAAAAACCAAAAAAAAAAAAAACCCAAAAAAACCCAAAACAAAAAAAACCCTCACTACATCCAGAAGAGTCAACTATAAAAAGAAACAGACTTCCTCACACTTCTCTCACACATCTCTAAAGAGAGCCACAAGAAAACAAAATATACATTATTTGTGAGCCTATCAGTAATTATCCTTTAATCTTATCCCTTGGCTTCTCTTTTTGTTTTTACCGAGGAGTTTAATCACTTCTGAAGTAACTCTCCCATTACCTTCTCTCTTTGTTGGAGCCACCAAGTGTTTTCTCCCCTTTTCACAAGTTAGAACCAGGGGTTACATGTTAGCAAGTGATCAGTAATAGTCATAAGTAAGTGTTCTTCAGAGGGGATTTTGTCAAATAGTTATTCTATCTATATTATTAATTAGCTTAATTAAGTACATGGCTAGGCATGGGAGTAGAGAGTAGTGTAAAACTAGAAATAGTACTGTTGTGCTATTCTGTAAATCTTCATAGAAGCAAACGGGAGTCCTGAAGTTGTAGTAAATGATGATGCCATGTATCCAAAAGATGCTCAAGTATACAACAAGGACATTTGCTCAACCATGTTCATAGGAGCTTTATTCATAATAGCCAGAAGCTGGAAACAACCCAGATATCCCTCAGTTGAGGAATGTGCACAGAAATTGTGTACATTTACTCAATGGAATACTACTCAGCAATTAAAAACAAGGAAATCATGAAATTTGCAGGCAAATGGTGGGTCCTAGACAAGATCATCCTGAGTGAGCTATCCCAGAAGCAGAAAGACACACATGGTATATACTCACTTATAAGTGGATATCAGACATATAATATAGGATAATCACACTAAAATCTGTACACCTAAAGAAGCTAAGCAAGAAGGAGGACCCTAGGTAAGATGATCAATCCTCATTCAGAAAGGCAAACAGGATGGACATTGGAAGTAGGAGAAAACAGGAAACAGGATAGGAGCCAACCATAGAGGGCCTACCCTGCAGGGTATCAAAGCCAATGTTGAGACTCATAGCCAAACTTTGAGTAGAGAGCAGGGAATCTTATGAAAGAAGGGGGCACTAGAAAGACCTGGAGGAGACAGGAGCTCTGCAAGGAGAGCAACAGAACCAAAATATCTGGGCAAAGGAATCTTTTCTGAGACTGATACTTCAGCGAAGGACCATGCATGGAGATAACCTAGGACCCCTGCACAGATGTAGCCCATAGCAGCTCAGTGTCCAAGTAGGTTCCCTAGTAATGGGAACAGGGACTGTCTCTGACATGAACTCAGTGGCTAGCTCTTTGACTACCTTCCCCTGAGGGGGGTGCAGCCTTACCAGGCCCCCGAGGAAGACAATGCAGCCACGCCTGATGAGATCTGATAGACTAGGGTCAGATGGAGGGATAAGAGGACCTCCCCTATCAATGGACTTTGGGAGAGGTATGGGTGAAGAAGAAGGAGGGAGGGTAGGATTGGGAGGGGGTGAGGGAGAGGGCTACAGCTGGGATGCAAAGTGAATAAACTGTAATTAATAAAAATAAATATATAAGGCAATTATAAAAACAGACAATGTCGCAGTTAATTGATGTGGTTGCATGCATATGTATGCCTGCGTGTGTACATGCTTAATCCAGAACAGTAAGAACAGAGTCAGATATGTTTTTCTGAAGACCCTCTTTTTATATTGGGAAGTCATATTATATTTTATGTTATAAAACAACTGTAATAGAGGCTGGAAAGCTGGCTCTGTGATTAAAAGCTCTGCTGTTCTTGAAAATGACTGGAGTTTGGTTCCCAGTACCCATTATCTGTGGTGCACAACTGCCTATATGCCAAATCCAGGGGGGGTCTAATGCCCTCTTCTGGTCTCCATGTGTACCTGCACTTAATAAAGATTAAACAAACAAAACCAGACTATGATAAGATTATTTACCATCTGCTGTGGCATCAGTTCAGAAAAATGACAAGTTAATCGAAATAGAAAATCCACGAAAATGGTAGGACTTGGTTGACATATTTTTAAAGGATGAAAGTCTGGCCTAATAAAAACTTGAGTTTGCAGAATTGGTAGTTACAAAATCCAGTCTTCCTAAATTGATAATGGTTTCCCACATCCTCTGGATATCTGGGCAGATACTAATATTTTTTGAAAACAACAAAGATAAAAAAAAGCACAAAAAATACAGGTGATTTACAGCAATTGTATAATAGGAGAAAAGGAGACTGTAATTTCATATTTATAAAAACCCCGGGAAACTTTTTGGGAAGTAGCTGACTCAATTACTGTCTAAATGAACTAAGAATATAGATTGTTTAAGGCTGATGAGTTTTAGAAAATGAGTGATTACTGAGAAAAAGGCTTCACAGTTCAGGGGTGGATTTCAACATCTCTGACACAGGAAAACTGGGTAGCTTTTCCAAAGGGCTGAGGGGTTCATGATGCTTTTAAAGCTTTTATTCACTAACTCCACACCTCCTCTGCCCAAGACATACAGGCTTGATGAGGAGACATGCAGATGGAGATGGAAGTAGGAGAAAACATTTAATACTTTCTCATTCCTTTCTTCTTAGTCAAAAATTATTTACAGGTTTCTGTATCTCATCCTCAAAAGGTACTTTTTAGCCGTTGGCTCAAAACCGGTGTTCTGTTAGCTGATAGTTGAACATACCAAATCTAAGGCTGCTGTGGGAGGCTTATGGTTTCAATGCAGGGCAGAAAACGAAAGTTTATGTGATCAGCTACTGCGTTAATTTGAAAGTTAACATAATACAGTACACTAATTTGTGTTAAGTTTTGTCTCATTCTAATAACAGCATGGTGCTGCATAACTCAGGATGGAATTTATGGTTCTCTTCTCTCAGCCTGCCCTGTGCTGGGATTATTGTCTACTTTCATATCTACATAGCGCGTATTTTAAAGACGATCCCAGTAGCTCGCATGGGATGCCATTCTCTTCATGGCAGACTTGAGGTCCATCAAAAGAAAAAAAATACACACACACAGAAAGGTAGACAGACAGACAGACACATGCCCACTCACTCATGCACATACATACGCTCATGCAAATGAGCTTATTAAAAACCTTTCAGTTGAGGGGCTGAAGAGATGGCTCAGTAGATAGGATCACTGGCTTGTCTTCCAGAGGACCTGGGTTCAATTCCCAGCACCAGTAGGCAGCTCCCAACTGCCTGTAACTCCAGTCCCAAGTGCTCTAAACAGTCCTCTTCTGGACTCCACGGGCCCTTCGCCTCCACGGTGTACCGACGTTAGTACAGACAAAACACCCATATAATGAAATAAATGTGAAAGGAAACACAAACCACTTTCAGTTGAAATGACAAGAACCTTTACCTGAACCAGTCTTCTTCCAGGAGGACTGTGTAGTTCTGTGTAGTGCCCTGGTGATGGCTGCATACAAGAGAGCCTCCGTCCCTAACTGTCAACTCTGTGAGCACTGTTTCCCTGGAAGGGAAACTCTGTTTCCCTGGAAGGCTTCAATTTCACCCATTGACCCTATGGGCATAGGATGTCCAGGAAGCTAGACCTCATGTCATGAGGGTGAATTAGAGTGACCATGAGGTTTGAGACACCTACCCCCTGTTCACCGAATGAGTACAGCATACCTAGAGGCTCCACTCCTCTCTGTCACTCTAGTGAGGTCAATGCGCCTACCAGGCTCTGCTCAGATCCCATGTCTCCCGGTGACAGCCTGGTGCATCTTGAGAAGTACAGACAGTCACTCTGAAGGAATAAGGATGAGCTAAAATAACGAGAAGGCTAAATTCAGCAGATGACTTTGCTCTAGAGGCACAAGTCCTAACACAAAAATACAAGTAACACGAAGAACTGGTGCAGCCCAGTTCCTTGGAAAATTATTAGTCTAATAGTGATGGCCTCTAGTAAAAGTGGATTAGGTGGAATCCCAAGATAAGGACTCAAAGACGGATATATGTTCAAAGAACCTGAAGAAGAAAATGAACTCTCAGAAGAAGCACAGGAAGGTATGGACAAATAGCTGAGTGAAATACATGGATTGATGCGTGAGGTGTAAAGGAGATTCAATAAGGAGATAAAAATATTAGAGAAAAACAAAGCTGAAATACTAAAAAATGAAAAAAACATAGCAAGTCCAGCTTAAAAAAAAAAAAACTCTGAAAAGCATCACTAATAAGAGCAGGGAAGGACAAAAGATGTGAGCTTGAAGACAAAGTAGAGGAGTTGGAACATTGCAGCAAAGACAAAGGTAAGTTAATCAGAAGGTGTGAGCTGGGATATTGAGATATTTGGACACAATGAAAAGACTAAATTTAAGAATTGTGGGTGTAAACGTGGGACATCTCACAAGACCTTATCCTTTCCAAGATGAGGAGCTACAGGCAATTGAGGGCTATGAGAGAGAAAAAGTATTTCCCAAGGATGAGTCCGCTAACTGGTTGGCCAATATCAAGTGGTCATCCATCCATCCATACACACACACATACATATATACAACACTAAGTGGACTGACCAGGTTGTATATGTACATGTGTAATACAGTTAGTTATACATACATACATACACACACATGTACATACCTACCTACATACATATATACATACATATGTAACAATGATAATTAAAGAATAAAGGAGCCACTGATGGGAATGGAAGTGGGAGGCACCGGAGGAGATGGTGGAAATGATATGAATACATTACTTGCATATGAAATCCTCAAAACATAAAGGCAGGCCCATAAGAATAGCAGTAGATTTCTCAACTGAAACTTTAAGAGCCAGGAGGGCTTAGAATGATGTTTTTCCAGTTAAAAACAAACAAACAAACAAAGAAAACAAACAACTCTGCCAATCAAGACTACCATACCTAGCAAAGAGGATCTGATAGACTGGATCAGGCAGTAGGGAACGAGGACTTCCCCTATCAGTGGATGAGGAGAGAGGGATAGAGGAGGAAGAGGGAGGGAAAGTGAGACTGGGGGGAGATGAGAGAGGAGACTACACTGGGATACAAAGTGAATAAATTATTAAAAAATAATGATAATAATAGAAAAGAAAAGTCTTAAACTAACTCTACCGAAAATAATTGAGGACATTTTTTAACTAACTAACTAACTAACTAACTAACTAACTAACTAACTAACTAACTTTACAACCAACCACAGTTTCTTCTTTCTTGTTTCCTCCCAGTCCTTTTCCTCCACCTTCTCCCCCTCCCTATCCACTCTTCCTCTGTTTTTCTTCAGAAGAGGGGAGGCCTTCCATGGTTATCAACCAACCTTCACATACCAAGTTTCAGCAAGACTAGGTGCATCTTCTCCTATTAAGGCCAGTTGAGGCAGCCCACTAGGAGGAAAGGATCTGATAGGTAGGCAGCAGGAGACAGCCTCTGCTCCTGCTGTTAGAAGTCCCCCATGAAGACCAAGCCACACAACTGTAACAATGTGCAGAGAGCCTAGGTCAGTTTCATGCCTGCTCTTTGGTTGGTGGTTCTGTCTCTTTGAGGCCCTCTGGGTCCAGGTAAGTTGATTCTTTAGATTTTCTTGTTGTGTTTTTGACCTCTCTGGCTTCTACAATCCTTCCTTCCCCTCTTTCGAAGATTATCTCAGCTCATCTTAATGTTTGGCTGTGGGTCTCTGCATCTGTTTCCATCAGTTGCTGGGTGAAGCCTCTCTGAGGGTTGTTATGCTAGGCTCCTGTCTGCAAGTATAGCAGAATATCATTAGCACTGTCAGAGGTGGGCTCCTTCTCATGGGATGGGTCTCAAGCTGGACCAGACATAGGTTGGTTCCTTCATTAATTTCTGCTCTATCTTTACCCAGGAACATCTTGTAAGCAGGGCAAATTGTAGGTGGAAGGTTTTGTGGCTGGGTGGGTATCCCAGTCCCTCCACTGGAAATCTTGCCTAGTTACAGGAGATGGCCAGTTCAGGCTCTGTATTTTCCATCACTAGGAGTCTTAGCGAGGGTCTCCCTCAGAGATTCCTGGGAGTTTCCATTGCCCTAGTTCTCTGGCTCATCCCAGAGATGTCCCTCTACTTCATTCCAGTAGTCTCTTCCAGTACTCTCTCCCTCTGTCCCACCCCCATCCTTCCTTTTCCCACTTCCCACTCCCACTCTCACAGGCACACACATAAAGTAAATCATTCAGCCATCTTACATGTGTTCATTCTCATCAAGTTGCTATGTAGGAGGAGGACTGATGGACTACTTTTCTAACTACAGAGGGGAAAATGATGAGGATTAATTAGTAACTATAACAAATAGCTGAAAGGTAAAAGAGAAAAGAAAGAAAATAAGGGGATGAAAAAAAGGTGAAAGCAAAAAGGCAAAGGAAGAGGATATGGAGGGGAAGAGAAATATTCCAGCATAGATCTTTGTCCTGTTCATATGCTTTCTTTTCCTTTATAAATTGCACTAAAATTTTATCTTAAGGAACTTGCACATAAAAACAACAACAACAACAACAACAACAACAACAACAACAAAACAAAACCAAAAAACCACCAAGCAACGAAATTAACCAGACCCAAAGTCCATACATTTCAGTGAACTTCAGTATGGTTAAAAATACTTTAATTTCTGTATGTTGCATTTTTCAGAGGCTTCATAGTTACAATATTTGGATTTCTTGACCTAAAAGAGAGAGATGAAATTAAGAGAGATAAAGGTGAAATGTGCCAAGCTGTGGGTTTTCAATTTCAGTTCCCTTGTTCTGAGAAATTCAGTACATTTTCAAAAGGATGGGGAGACACCTTCACTTCATCCTACCGGTGCCCTGGCTGGTCTGTTAGACAATAGTTAAAGAGAAAACGACACTTTTCATTTTGTGTCTTATAGTCTTCTGCCCTTTCCATACCTTCATCTCGGTCCACAGGTAGAATAAAGAACATTAGAACCTTTAGGTTTATTGAGGACTTCAAAAAGTAGGTTGCCTTGTTGACCTGGGTCGAGACTGGTAAGGAGTTAAGTAAGTATATGAAGACCAGAGTTCCCTTGAACTGTTTTCCTTGGAGAAATCACAGGTAGCCTTGTACCCAAGGGGGACAAGGAAATAGCTGAAGGTACCCAGCCTGAGAGCCTTTGCTGTTGGTCTGACAGACACATAGTCACTGTCCTTCTGCAATGACAATGGAAGCCACTGTGGTGTCAGCTAGACGTGGAACAAGAACTTCTCATGTAATGGGAAGAGGTGAAATGACTTGGAAAGACATATGTTCCTCCTTCTTTTTCTACTCCTAACACCTGGGTCACCTACTAACTTTGTAGAATTTAAGCACAATAAGCGTAAATAAGCTTTGGTGAAGGGGAAGTGGCTTTAATTGTCTGCAGAAATTCTGATTATAAGATTATTTCAAACTGCTTGTCATGGGAGATTTAGCATTGATGGTGCATAGACCCTGATGATTCTTTTTTTTAAAATTTATTTTATTAATTATACTTTATTCACTTTGTATCCCCCATAAACCCCTCCCTCCTCCCCTCCCTATCCCACCCCCTCCCCCCTTCTCCAAGCATGTTCCTCCCCAAGTCCACTGTTAGGGGAGGTCCTCCTCTCCTTCCTTCTGATCTTAGTCTATCAGATGACATCAGGAGTGGCTGCATTGTCATCTTTTGTGGCCTGGTAAGGCTGCTCCCCCATCAGGGGGAGGTGATCAAAGATCAGGCCAATCAGATTATGTCAGAGGCAGTCCCTCTTCCCATTACTATGGAACGCACTTGGACACTAAACTGCCATGGGCTACATCTGTGCAGGGGTTCTAGGTTATCTCCATGCATGGTACTTGGTTGGAGTATGAGTCTCTGGGAAGACCCTTGCCTGTGTTCAAATTTTCTGGTTCTGTTGCTCTCCTTGTGGATTCCTGTCTTCTCCAGATCTTACTATTTCCTACTTTTTACATAAGATTCCATGCACTCTGCCCAACAGTTGGCCATAAGTCTCAGCGTCTGCTTTGATAGTCTGCAGGGCAGAGCCTTTCATAGGCCCTCTGTGGCAGGTTCCTAGGTTGTTTCCTGTGACCCTGATGATTCTTTTTGAACTGCTTTTCACTTATTTTTAGTGTTTCAAGACAAAGGTTAAAATTAGTACTTGAGAAAGATGCGTGTTGCTTATCAAAATTAAAAAAATTTCCTGTTTCAGTCACAAGAACCAACATCTCTGACATCCTTATTACATACATAAATATTCAAATGGAATCACACAGTTTTCTAAGATTTTATTTTATTTGCCCCTTTGAGAGTCAGTCCTTTTTGGTGTTTAGTGTTTACTCATTTTGCTCACTTCCTCCAACCTTCTAGAACTTAAACATCACCAGAATGAGACCTCCTTGGATGCTATTCCTTAGATCGCCAGTGATAAAAAATAGCCTTTTAACTACACTTCCACGGAGGCCACATGTGTAGCATACACTGCCTTAATATAAATCATGAGGAGAGGGCCTCCAGCATCCTATGTGTAAAGTCTTGGGCTTGGTATGCTCTAGGAGTTTGTCTTTGATCCGAGGAAACCCACAATTGAATTAGCCAGGATGATTTCTTTTCTGTTTTCCCCTTGTTCTCATGCCCTTCCCAGATCTGTAGCTCGGAGAACTCTGGCCCTAGGGACAGACAAGGAATCATTTTATTTGCAGTGTTGGAAGTTTCTCTGACTCACTCCAACCATTAACAAGGGAAAGTGAGGAAGCTAGATGGTTCAGGAGAAAGACACTTGTCCTGGTCCTGTGGTGACATAGCCTGTAAGAAATGCGGGTTGTTTTCCCCAATATTCACCTAATCTGTTATTTTTTTCAGAGGAGAGAAGAAAAAATTCTCATTAGAGCCAAGTGATAGACTATGTGATGTTGAGAATTTTTCTGTGCCACCCACCTGTTTATATTTTCATTTTCTTGTTTCAGTCCCACCCCTAAATGGAATAGTAGGACAGTGGCACATGACAGACATTTGTAACCTAAACCTCAGAGCTTGGACCTCTAAGTTGTCAGGCGATTCCTGCTCCGATATGATCAGGATTCCAGCATGAAGGAGCCAGTAAGCCATTAGCCTATGTGTCTGAAAATCTTCAGTTGTGAATAACAAGATCTGTAAGCACCTTGTAAGTTTATTATGGAAACAAATTGAGCCATGCCCCTCACCAACAGGATTTTAAGTTTTTAAATTTAATTTTACTTATATATTTATTTATTACAACTTATTCACTTTGTATCTCCACTGCAGCCCCCTCCCTCTTCTCGTCTCGTCTCGTCCCAGTCCCACCCACCCTCTTCTCCCCCTATGCCCTTTCTTCAATTTTATTTATTTTATCTTATGCACAAAAGTATTTAAAATGACTTTTCCAGTACATTGACTGCTTTAGATTGATATCTTAGAAAGAAAAAAGAGAAGTGTCGCTACCATAAATAAAGCTGAAATAGAAATTATATCGTACAATCTTATAAAAAACACTTTGGTAATAATATTGAGCAAGGAAGAAGGAATAGCTGATGGCTTAGCTAAGTCTGATCAGGCAAAATTTCTAAGTTCTTAGCAATTATTCAGAGGAGGCAAACGTAAAACAATTTGAAGGACTCTCAAGGCTCATGGGACAGTGCTAGATAAACAGGCTGACAAACCTGTTTAGGCTAGATAAGCCAGCTTCCTGGTTAGTAGGACAATTATCTGTCACTGTTGCCTTAGATCATTATTTTGGATCACTCATGCCTTTTAATGCCAAACAAAACATAGCCTTGTGCAAAACATTTTCTCTGCTTACACTTTTTCATTTATCGGATTTGATAGGGAGACTGGTGCTGAGTTCAATGACACGGAACTGTGAAGGTAGATTCCCTGTCTCAGGGGTCTTTCTGTACCGTGCATTAGAATTAGCTTGTATGGAAATCTGGTGTGACTTTATTGGCAGAGGGTGATGTAGGTCATCTTAATCCTCAAGTTCTAGAAGATTAATGTGGGAAAGCAAGAGCCGAGGGGAACATTTCCCGTGACCCCTCATCACTTCCTGCATAGCTGGTGCATTTAGACTAGACATGGCTCCCCAAGAAACCGTCACCATCGGACCAGAGGACTGATGTTAGAAAGTGACAGGACTATTGCATTTCCACAGTCCCAGGAAATGGATGTAAATTTTCATATTGTTGACGACATGAAGAGAGTAGGTGTCGAATTGTTCAACAGCTCAAACTGGCAGTTGAATGCGGTGGTTCTTGAACAGCAAGACTTTATAGAATAATGAAGAGAGAAAGAGTCTTTACCCTGTCAGAAGGTAATTGTTTTGCTTTGTTTTTCAAGATAGGGTTTCTCTGTGTAGCCTAGGCTGTCCTGGGCTTGCTTTGTAGACCAGGCTGGCCTCATACTCAAAGAGATCCATGTAAGAGGTAATTCTTAACCCTGTTTCTTTCACTCTACCATGGGCTACACTTGGATGCCTGCCCAAGAAAATAGGGCTTGAAGAGAGATAAATAGTGAAAAATAATACTGCCAAACACAGCCTTAAAATAACGCACCAACTTTACCATCATGAGGATGCCATGTACTACCCTTCACATGAGCTCAGACTGTGAGACATTCTACAAGATACCAGAAAATACTCCTCAATGATGTAAAGTCACAAAACACAGAAAAACTGGCAAACTGCCATGGCAATGTGGAGCCTGAGAAGATAGGATAAGTAAGTGCAATTCAAGAGAACTGAATCTTGACACAGAAAGAACATATTAACGGAAAACTGATGAAATCCAAATAATGTTAATTTCATTAATAATAATAATGGGATAGCGTCAGGGTCCTTGTTTCATAAATGTGCCACGGTAACGCCCAAGATTAATGAAGGCAAAAATGAATGAGGTGTCTGGAGGAACTCTATTACCTTTGGAACTTCTTTTTATATATAACTTATTTCTAAAGGACTCTTGAGGTAGCTATCGGCAAATGTCTCTATGATATTTTCACACTGGATACAGAACAACACTTTTAAGTTTAAGAAGAAAACTAGCAGCAACAGAAAGAGACTCTTGTTAGGTATAAATGATTTAAGAAATAAATAAAGCACACAGGGCATATCGGAGAAAAACAATCATTGGATCATCATAAACAGGAAGATGACTTGCTGCAAGTTTGTATAAAGGTCAAGTGCTCCATGTTTTATAATTTTTTTTCAGAGATGAACATTCTCCTTCTATTTCCTCCCTTGTAACAAGACCCCTCCCTAATATTAATCACATATACATAACCCCATTATACATAGCCCCACAGACTCCCTGAAGGATAGTTCAAAGGGGATTTTTTTTCACACCCAAATTATTCTGAGGTATTTTCCTTCTTTCTTCTTCTGGCATATTTATCTTGTTTTAATCACCTTGCCTCTTCTATGATTTTCTGCTATGTCAAACTAGTAAGCAATGTGAGGGAGCTGGTGGCCAGCTGTTTTCCATCTCGGCCGCAGAGACCAGAGCCAACTGAAGGAAGAGCAGAGGAGCGTCTCTAGGAAATCCTCCTTGCATGGTCTATCCCGCAAGCACAGGCACCAAAGGAAAAGAGATTCTGTTTCTGGGTAGAGACTGGCTCCATTGGTCCAAATTAGATCAGAAAGAAAGAATAAGAGACTAAATGTTATAATTCCCATGAGAATATAGAGTCTTATATAAATGTTATATCATGTTATAATTCCCATAGGTATATAAATTCAGGACATTCATTTAATAAATGAACTTGAACTTTTCTCTGTGAAAATAGGTGTCTGGAAACAGAGGGAGGTAAAGTTAAGGACTTTGGTGTTTTTTTTTTTTTTTTTCAGCATATGTTTATTTCAAATATGTAGAGCTGGTGGATACCTGGTTAAGCATAAGCTCCGTGGGCCTAGTAAGGTAAATGATATAAGCTTCCTATAGTGAGCAATTAAATTACTGTTAATTCTGTAATAACATGAGCTCACTGACCTGAAGACGCTATTTCAAAGATGTTTCTCTGTGGTCATTTCCAGAGTTTTTATACTGCTTCATTATGTTAAATTCTATTCTAAGTATTTTTATTCATTCTTCGAGAACTATATAAGTGTATACGATGGGTTATGATCACAACCATTTCCCTCTTTGAAATCCCCCTAACATGTGCATGTTCTGTTTTCCCCCATTGCATCCAATTAACACTGTCTTATAAGCATATGTGTTTGGAGCCATGAGAAACTTGCCAGTGGCCTCAACCCTCAAGAAAAAGTACTCTCCTTCCCTCAGACGCCGTCAGTTGGCAGTGGTACCTCAGCTAGGAGTGGGACCACTGATAGGCACCAAGGCCTCATGAGCCCCTCCCTGGTCCATGCTGGAACTTGAGCTTCGGTTGGCTCGGTCTTGTGCAGGTAACCACAGCTGCTGTGAGTTCGTGACTGTAACAGCTATGACATGTCCTGAAGACAGCACTCCCCAGCCCTCCCCCTCATCGTCCAGCGCCTACATTTCTATAAGTCTTAATGGGAACTCTTTATTATCGGTTGGCTCGGTCTTGTGCAGGTAACCACAGCTGCCGTGAGTTCGTGACTGTAACAGCTATGACATGTCCTGAAGACAGCACTCCCCAGCCCTCCCCCTCATCGTCCAGCGCCTACATTTCTATAAGTCTTAATGGGAACTCTTTATTATCGGTTGGCTCGGTCTTGTGCAGGTAACCACAGCTGCCGTGAGTTCGTGACTGTAACAGCTATGACATGTCCTGAAGACAGCACTCCCCAGCCCTCCCCCTCATCGTCCAGCGCCTACATTTCTATAAGTCTTAATGGGAACTCTTTATTATCTCCTCATTCCCAGCAGACGACAAAACTACCATGGGAGAAGTAAATATAAAAGTACGAGAAAACAGGTAACAAGATCAAGCTAATCAACAGAAAAGTTTATATTCCTTGGACTCTTCCCACGTTGAAGAAGTTTTATGTTTGAGAGTTACAAAGTGGGCTGGGGAGATGCGTCGGTGGTTAAGAGAGCCCATTCCTCTTGTGAAGGACTCGAGTTTGAGTCCCTGCTCCCACGTCAAGCAGATCACTACTGCGTGCAAGTCAGCTCCAGGGGGAACCCAGTGTCTCCGGCATCCACACCGACCTATCTGCATTGCCCACGAGGCACGCTGAGGTTGGCTACCCAGAGGCTATTTTAAGCTGTGGGCTGGCTTTCCCCAGGGTCAGAAGATTGTTCAAGGTTCCTGAATAAACTGCATTGAGAAAAAAAAAAAAAAAAAAAGATCAGAAAGAAAGAGAGGAGGACCTCCCCTATCAGTGGACTTGGGGAGAGGCATGCATGAAGAAAGGGGCGGAGGGTGGGACTGGGGATACAAAAGGAATAAAGTGTAATTAATAAAAGTTAAATAAAAAAATAAAATAAAATAAATTTTAGGGAAGATTAACAAAGTATTATACATGGAATGTTTAGCATTTGGTAGACTTTCACTTACCACCCAAAGCAATCCCCTTTCAGCTATCTGAAATGAAGGTGGGTTTGGTGAGGTGCTGGGCAGTGTTTAGTTCTTTCTCTTCCTGTAGGCGAGCAGAAGTATTAAAGCCCTACAGCCATCACCACACAACGCATTTTGAATTTGTATATTTGCTTTCTCAAGCTGATGGCATTTCAGACTCTGTCGAAGAGTACTTACCACTCTATCTAGGCCTTCAATGAATTTAAAAGTATGCAGATAGTTGTCGCTGGTGGCATGCTGGTGAATGTTTAGGATTGGCTTCAGAAGAAAAAAAAATGTCAGATGTGTGCACGTGTGTACATGTATCAGCTCATAATAACTTTGAAAAGTTAAAGATTATGTATGTGTGTATGTGTGTGCATATTTGTATGTGGACGTGTGTGTGTTGGTGCCTCAAGAGACCAGAGAAAAGAGTTGGAGTAGCAAGTGGTTATTAGCCATCTGATGTGGGTGCTGGGAGCCAGACTTGGGTCTTTTGGAAGAGCAACAAGCACCTCTAATTGCTGGGTCACCTCTGTAGCACCAAGTTTGTAGTAATTTTGCCATTGTAAAAGTGGATATGATTTTGCTGATTGTTCTGAACTCATGTGGCCATAAATAACCTATGGTTCTAGTTGAAAAATACTTGTAGCTTATAGGTGTCGTAGCTGGGTAGGACTGTTGGCTGCTTCCCTGCTTTGGAAGCATGCGTGATGCATTCTTGTACAACGACTGCTAGTCTCTTCAGGAATGCTTTCCTGTCCATTCCAGCTTATGGCATTAACATGAATGTGGAGATATGTATATGTATGTAAAACAAGTACCTCGTGACCCTCAGAAGTAGATGTGTGTTGCTTGTACAATATGCCAATAGAGTCTTCTTTTATGTGATCAGTATGCATTTGGAGAAAGCACAGAACATAAGATTTTTGAGAGGAGTTATTGGGGTGTGTGTTTTATTGCCCTGAGTATACTGGTTAGTCTCTCGTCTCTCTCTCTCTCTCTCTCTCTCTCTCTCTCTCTCTCTCTCTCTCTCTGTTATCTTGACACAGGCTATGGTTATCTGGGAAGAGGAACCTCAGTTGAGAAAATGCCTCCATCCACTTGTAGGCGTATCTATAGGCTATAGGGTAATTTTTGGTTAATGATTGATGTGCGAGGGCTCAGCCCACTGGGGATGGTGCCACCCATGGGAAGGTGGCCCTGGGTTCTCAAAAAAGCAGGTTGAGCGGGCCGTAGTGAACACGCCAGTAAAGCAGCAATCCTCCATGGCCTTTGCTTTAGTTCCTGCCTCCGGTTTCCCGCGTGAATTCCTGCCCTGACTCCCCTTGATGACAGACCATAAGCTGAAACAAAGCTTGTCTTTCTCTTCTGTGCTCTTTCACAGCCTTAGTCCAGAAACCCTGACTAGGGGTAACAAAGGAATCAAGAAAGGACCTATAGAGACAGAGAGAAGCTAGAACGGGTGACTTGGGCGCTCTGATGAGGGCTATGTAACACTCCCCCACCTCCCGAGCTCACCATGTTTATTGTATACTGTTGGTGATTGCACGCCACTGAACAAAGAGGCAGGCTTAGCATCTCCAGAGAAGCAGCCTCTGTGGGGAGCACTCTTCAGGCCACGAGCTTCTCAGCAGGAGAGGTGAGGCTATGGTGGACATTGCCTGTACTCACCGTCAACATTTGCGCACGGACCTGAGGAACACTGCCATCCCTCTTAGCCTCGCTCAGGAAGGCCGTGCCACCCTCGTGGAGCTAAAGCATTGGAGTTCTTTGACATGGCTCTGCTCATGTCAACAACATACATTTTACTCGCGACTTTCTTTGGTCATCTCCTCCTCAGCCCCCAAGTGGCTTTTGGTCATGATCTTTCTCATAGCAACAGATAGCAAACTAGAATGCTGAGCAATGCAAAGCTTGTTTTTCCTCAAAGGCCCTGCTTCCTGAGAACTGATGATTACAGTGCAGGGCCTAATTCTAAGTTCTCAGTGGCAATTATAGCACACACACACACACACACACACACACACACACACACACACACACAGACCCTAAATAGACACAGACAGGAGTGCCAAAAATCTAGTCTGTATCTCAACTGTATAATAGTTATTGGGCTTCCTGTATAGAACCAGCAGAAAAAATAGTTTTAAAATCCTTTTCTATAATTACAGCTTATTAAATAATGACACTAAGCCATAAGTTTCATAGCCCCCTCTCCTTTTTTTTCTAATACTTTAGAGTGGTACTGTGACTTGAATGCGAGTTCTACAGCACGATGAACACATTCTTTACCACAGAGCTATACCCTCAGTCTCAATGGCAATATTTTAAAGTGACAAATACAAGTTTAGATGGTTTTTCTTAAGAAAACACGTTGATTTCACATTTTTAATATCTTTTAATATTCCAGAGCAAGCCTTTTTTTTTTTTCAATAGTCCAAAGAAATGAGCCCTGAATTTAACACAGGATGCCCACAATCTTTTACATATGTTATTGATTTAGTTCTTCCCTTTAGGCGAAAGAGGAAATGTATTTGCAATTAATAATTCAGTGTATTTGTGTCTGATTAGATGGGTGCTTAGGATGCTGCCTGGGTTGTAAGAAAGTAAAGCCAAACCATAAAACTGCTTCATAAACACACGATAGTGCTGATAACTGTTAAGACTGTTTGATTACAAATGCCCCTCTCTAGTTATATCAGTGTTGTTGAGGAAATACTAAAGATGTTTGTCATTCTCTCACCAGTGAAAAAAGCCTCCAAAACTGGTTAATAGTGCATAGGCAGGGCTACTGAGATGGCTCAGTAGGTACTTGCTGCCAAAGCTACATGAACTGAGTTTGATTCCCAGAGTCCACACGGTAGAAGGAGAGAAACGCCTCGCAGGCCAATCAGCGGCAACGTACCTTTAGTACCAGTATTTGGGAAGCAACGGCAGGCAGACTTGGCTTAGATAGCATTTTCCAGGCCAATCAGGGATGCATACTGTGGCCTTGTCTCAACTCCCCGTGCCCCCGAGAAAGAACCGACTCATGCAGGTTGTCTTTTGATTCCCATGTACAGGCTGTGGCATGTGATGACAATACCACACACACACACACACACACACACACACGTAAGTTAATAAACAAACAGCAAACAAGTATATAAATTTCTGTAATGGTGGTGCACATCTGCAATCCCAGCACTCTAGCACTGGAGGCCTGAGGATAAAGAAAAGAAACCAAGAGAGTCCAACCTGGGCCATACAAAGCTTAAAAACAAAATAAGATAAAGGTCAACATTAATCCAGTTTATAAAATCCAGATACTCATCTAGCCAGGTTCAGTATCATATTTGGCTGTCTTCTAGTCTTAGTTTATTTTGGAACATTTAATATTATGCTATCTAATTTTTTGCAAGATATTATTTATTCAATGCAGCTCCTTTTTTTTTTTTTTCCTCTACTTTTTGGGTTCTTCTAAGTGTCTCCTAACAATCTCTTCTCTGGCTCAGCTCAGCTTCTGGCTCATCTGCTTTCTTTTTTCTGGCCCTACTGAATCTCTTTTCTGCATCAGCTGCCTTATCTTTTCAATCTCCTTCCTTCACCAGCTGTCTTCCTTAACCGCTCATTCTCTCTCTTCCAATCACCTTCTCTTCTCTAACCCTACTCTGTCTTTCAGCCTCTGTTGGCTTTTTCCATCCTCTCCTGTTCCCAGAAATCCAAGGGACAACTGAAACTGAAGGCCATAGGGTCAAACAATTCTAAGGGCTAGGGATTCCCAAGGGGCCATTTGACTAGCAAGTGGGAATCCTTTAAAGGGCCAGGCACACAAGGTAAATCACACTACAGTTGGCAGTTTCATATCTGTATACAGTACATTCTAGTCCTTTCCACCCCTGTTACCCTCTCTCATCCTCTTCTTTCTTCCACTGAGGCTCTTTATCCTAATGAATGTCCCTATGACTTTCATGCCTTCTTATTGCTCATGTGACACTCTGAGTTTGATGAGCATTGCTTACATAGTGTGAGTTAGGGGTTGTTCACTGGAGCATTGATTTCTTCTCAGGGTGTACATCCCTGGCAGAAATGGCATTCATTTCTTTCACTTCTCATTCACTTCTAATGGTTCCTCATGAAGAGGTCAGGTGCTGCCTCATTCCAGATCCAGTTTGGGTCTGGAAAATTGACTTGGAATAGGGAGGGACTGAAGAAAGGACAGATGTATGCAGACACAAGACACAAGTAGAAAAAAAATCTGGGTTCATGTGGGCTGTACCGGCACTGTGTGTGTGTGTGTGTGTGTGTTGTGGAGGGTGGGGTTTAGTTAGTCTTGGTAGTAGGCATATGTAGACATAGGAGAGCAGTCTTAGGCTGCAAATATGTGGGAAGAGGAAGCTGAGGTTGCTTGTTTTGGCTCATACTGATGAATCATTGGTGAGCACACGTTCAGGGGAAGGCTTTACCATTTTATGACTGATCCATATGGGGAAGGCTTTCCCAGTTTCCCATGGGTCTCTGGCATTGATCCTTGACATGACTGTGCCCATGTCAAAAGTACACATGGGCTCAGAACTTAATCTTCTCTTCACAAATTTATCCATGGCTTCCTTGACTCCCCACAGGGTCTCATGCCATCCTTTCCCATCCATGATGAAATGTTGTTGGACCCATTTTTTTTTGCAAGTTTTGTGGGAATAATCACCCTGATGTGAGTTCCTGAGTGCAGGCCCATGCCATGTCCATGAGACATCACTTGGAGTCATGCCACCTCATCCTTCTGCCCTTATATGCAGTGCACCGGGTGGGTGTCTACGGTCAGCAGAAGCCAGAAGAGAATGTTGGATCCCTGAAACTGGAGTTACAAATGGTTGTGAGTTGCCATGTGGATGCTGGGGACTGAATCTAGGTCCTCTGTAGGAGCAGCCAGTGCTTTTAAACACACACTATCTCTCCAGCCTCATTATTGACCTATTAAATACTAATAGGTCAATGTTTTGATGTATACAATCATATGTATGTAGAATTATATGACAATGGTAAAGAAAGCTTGTTTTGTTAACATCTAGAGTATTTTTGGATAAAAAAATCTTAAAGACCCTAGTTTTGTTCAGCTGATGCCTCCTAGATATTACTCCATGTGACTTTTATTAGCTTTCATATATACCTGAACGATGAGATTAAAATCACAGTCTCTCAGCTCCTTGCCTGCCTTGCGTCCCATGATTCCTCTCGGTTATACATCTGCCCTTGTAGAGGCATATGTACCAATCACTTCACATTCTCCAGAATTTTAGTTTCAAATATCTTAATCTCCAGATATTACTCACTTTCCATGAAGCTCATTCTCTCCAGTACCCCAACTCTATTAATCCTCTATCACAGTGCTACCTAAAGTTAACTGACACTACCTTCTAATAATTTTATAAGTAATTTTTATTTTTTCCTCTTCATTCATATCTTAACTACATTCTAAAGCTCTTAAGGGTTTGATAAAATCTTAATCTGCCCAATGTTCATGGAGATTATGACTAAAGAAAAACATGAGCTTAGAACAGTTTAATTTCAATGCTTATAAATAGCAAACTGGCTTTAAATGATACCCAGTGACTCATACTTTATTTCCCTGTTTTATTCTGTTCATAGATTCTTAGATGATCATTTCAAGCTTTCTACTCCTGTAGATTTATAATTCCTTATTGCCTATTTTTACTTCCAAATCTCTCTCTCTCTCTCTCTCTCTCTCTCTCTCTCTCTCTCTCTCACACACACACACACACACACAAAGTCATTCAAAGGAATACCTTCTACAAATTCCAAATATAAAACTACTCATTGTCTTATATGTCACCATACAGTCTACCCACTCTTCTGTGACTCCTACATAGGACAATTGCCCATATCCTTTATAAATCCAATCCCTTATCTGTATGTTAGGTCTCACTTTTTTTTTAAAATCAGAGATATCTATCTTGTCCCTTTCTTATATGTCTCCTGAATCCCCATAACCTTCCCACTCACTTTCTGAACCATTTAATTAAAATAACATCTTGTCTTCCCATCCTTTTCATTTTGATAGAGAGCTTTGATCATTCATCCCATTAATTTTTTGATAGCTTAGTATGTAGATTACCATATATTTTAGAGAAACGTATCTCCATTTTCCTTTTATTCAGGATTCAGTAAATGTGTGAGGAGAAATTAATGAGGAGCTATATTTTATAAAATCATTTCTTAGTCTTATCTTTATATAACTATATTATTGTGTTTGGGATGTAATGTAAGCATCATATTACTTACTATAACAGTGAGGAAGAGGGATAAACTGGGCAATTTGATAAAGTGTTCCCATATGTGTCAAGGAATGCTAAAAGACATCACTCTCTCTTTCATATTAACAAGGATAGATTCTTTTATCTAAAGAACAACATGCGGATCCCAGGAGCAAGACAAGCAGGTTCCTGTAGAAATTACCCTAAGTTCATACAGGCAAAGGGCATACAGTAACATCAAAACATAATAATGGACTTCCTTCTAATCATGGTCTCTTTAGTTATGCTACAATTTTTTAAAGGCAATAAAACAGACACATTATTTCCTGGAAAATGATTTACGTGTTTTGTATGATATGGGTTGCCTTTCAACCTATATAAATATACAACTTTATAAGCTCATTAATGCTATTAGAATCAACCTTTTATAGGTGATTTAAGAATTGCCAAATATATTTAGGCTGAACTTGCAGAAGTGCATATACATTTTTTTTTCAGTATCCAAGCCACTGTACGCCTTGTTATTTTTTCTACATTTTCTTAACAGATAAATTTGTTAGAAACGTGTGCTTAACATTTTAATAAGAAAAATTTGAGCAATGTAAAGGAGCATGTCCAAACACTGCCACAGAGCTCTTTCTTGTTCTACAGATTAAGCTGGATAGAGTTATTCATCGTTTAGCATCACTAAAAAAATTAATGAAAATGATAGTAATGGAATGGCCTATGCTATTCACTATTTATACTTTAAAAACATTAACCTCTTCCCCTCTTCTAAGAAGCCCCCCTCAAACATTCAGCCTATTATTGCTGCCTTTCATTACCCCCAAAGGGGAAGGTAAGTTCCAACTGCTGATGGTATCATACATTTAAAAAACAAGGCCCAGAGGAAATTGACCTGGAGCCGACATGAATGACCCCTTGTTTTTGACTGTTTATTGGTATCAAAATGTGCCTTGCAAGCTTCCAAAGGAAGGGAGGCCAACAATAGTCACACCAGCTCTGGTGCCTATAAACCACATTAATGACCAACATGACATGGAAATCCTAAGAGTGCAGTAGTGGCACACATACCTTGGCAGTAACTATTTGCTCTCTACTCAGACTTAAGACCTGTTCAACAAGAGGGAGACCTTGCCTCGTAATGGAAACCCAGCTAACTACTCAATGCTAGTTAAGTCATTGTTATTGGAGGAGAATCTATAACATCTAATTTGCTCAACTAGCATAATCCCTAACAGCAATCTATATACACTTCTCTTTATATCCACAGATAAATGTAGTCACCACCCCTCATCATGAGAACTTCTCTTTGCAACAGGAAGAGACCTACAGAGAAACTACACTGAGCAATATGCAAAGTTGTGGAACCCAGGCCCAAGGGATACATCTCCAAAGCATTCCCACACCTACGGTGCAGAAAACATTGTGGAAGAGGGCAAGAGGGGCAGAAAGATCGTAAGGGCCAGAGGATGTGGGAGTTTACTGTGAGATGGTGTCTCCTAGTAGCAAAGTCTCACCAACCTGACCAGCCAAAAGTGGGCTGAATAAGGAGGACGCCAACTAGCCAGCCAGACTGCATGGGGAAAGTTCACAAGGCCTCAACCCTACGCAAAGAACTACAGGCAACTGGGACTGGATAAGGTGACCATTCCCAGGGAAGAGCACACCAATTGGTTATCGAATGCCAAACAGTCAGCCCTGAAAACATAAATACAGGTGACATTATATGGACTCAGCTGGTTATACTTAGGAATACATGTGCATGTGCAAACACATATATGCATGAAATAACAATTGATGGGGGAGGCCACGAGGAGAGCGGGGTATACTGCATGTCTTAGAGAGAGGAAAAGGAAAGGAGAAATGTAACTAAAATATAATCTCAAAACATAAAGAAAGCCTTTAAAGCTTTTTTTACTTTGACTTCTCATAACCATCAATCTATCAATCTCTCTCTCATCTTTCTATCTTCTATCTATCTACCTATCTATCTAGTATCTATTTATCATCTATCTATCTATCTATCTATCTATCTATCTATCTATCTATCATCTATATATCTCTATCCATCTATATATCTATCATCTACCTATCATCTGTATCTCTCTCTATCATCTATCTATATATTTACCTTTCTATCTAGTATCTATTTTATCATCTATTTATATCTTTCTATCCATCTATATATCTATCATCTACCTATCATCTATAGCTCTCTCTCTCTCATCAATCAATCATAAGTCTGTCTTAACTCACCTGGATTCCATTTAAGCTCACACTTTATATTTTGCCATTCTTTCACTCCAGTACCCAAACTGAATACTTCAAACAAGTGGACTAACTTTTGTGACCTAAATATGATCTCTCTTTCTCTCCTTTATCTTTATATGTTCTTAATTTAAACAATATTCACAATTCATTTTACCTAGTTACCTCTCAACTGTCACAGGAAGTGTCATCACACCTCAGAAATCTCTTCCCCTTAAGACTGCATTAAGTCCTATCATGCCTACATCCATTCTAACATATTATTCATTGTTATATTTCCAACATCCATGAGCTCAGGGTTCTCTCGTTCATTACTCTCATCCTAGTACTTTATATGGAACATCTGAAACCTCTCCTTACACACTTCAATTGTTGTTCTTGATTAGATCATACTGAGTGCTGTTTTTTTAAGTCTAGTGTGTGAAAAGATGGAACCAATACACCCTGTGCCCTCATTAGGTACTAGAACCACATTTTTGTTATCAGCTCTCAGTGAAAGTATGTTGTACTTTCCAACTTTCCAAAAAAAATTATTCTTTTTACCAAATCCACCTATATTATCACTTGATCCTGTCCTAATGAGGAAGGAAAAAATGGATGAATAGGTAAAATATAAAAAAGGCACAGATATACTTGCTTCAAAAACTCTCAGAAGTAGATAAAACATATCAAAAAAGAGCTGACAAAACTATTGCCAACCTATCATTTCATGGTTTCAAATAAGGCAGTATTTAGCAAGTAATAATGAGCAGATAGATGGCGGAGAATTTTATCTCTACAGGGCATACTTACCCTCAATGTAGAGGCTTCAGTTTTGAGTACCACAGCTTTAGAATCAACCAGTCTGGAAGATTTTAAAGAGATCCTGGCATGATACGGAGTTGATGGAAAAATCAGGGGTGCAGAGGGCACTGAGTACAGTCCTTTACTCTTGTTTCCTACTGTGGAGGCTACAGGTTACTTAAAAGCCAACTCCTGTAAAGCTCTTCAGGCTCCTAGCATGAGGTTTTGAATCTTGAAGTTAATTACGTATTAAGTTTAATTTTGTAACTAACATTGCATGACCTCGTTTGAGAAGCCTATTTCTACTCACTGCATAAAGAGGGGCGATGACAGACCAAAGACGCGAATTCTCCCAGGCTGAGCTGGGGAGCCCGTGAGTTTAATTGGAATTCCAAGGGCATGGGTGGTAAGTTACAGAAGCCTGGGCAACTTAGGGGCAGCTGCATCACTGAGAAGTGTCCTCCATGCCACAGCAATTGTTATTGCATGCATACTCTTAGGAAGGGGGCAGGAGCTGGCTAGTGTGCTTTGCACTCCATGGGAGCCTTTTCACGCACTGTTTCATGAGCTACTTTGTGAAGGTTCTGAGCTTTTCATGAGCCACTTTGTGAAGCTTCTGAGCTTTTTTTTTGAGAAATCCTTCCTAGCAACCCCCATCTTCTGAAGGTCTCACACTGCTAATCACAGTTACTCTAATTTCAATATGGCGGCAGCAAGGTCATGCCCTGAGGACAGGGTCCCATGGTAACTGGCATTGCAGTGCCTTTGCGACATTATTTTTTATATTTCGTCATAATAGGGATATCATATTGAGGTGACATGGGTAGCCTATTTCAGTGATTCTCTTTTTAGAATCTAGTTTCAAATGCAGAAAGGAAGATCAGCAGGTAGAAAAACACCTTACTGAGGTTGACTCTACTTTCTGACTTCATTGGTAGAAAGAAGCTTTATAGCTAAATCACAGCACTAGATTGCTTTCTTCAATTCAGGAAGTTGTAAGAATGACAGAATAATTAATGTGTCATAAAGTCATCTAGGCTTTCATTGTCTTTAATGAACAGAAATGAAAAACCTCTACCTAAACATGTTTTGGCAGTTTTTATGTGCTGTATGATCCTCTGAAATTCTCAAATGTAGCATTTTAGAAGTTCCTTGACAAAAAAAAAAAAAAAATCTTAGTAAAGAAAGCTTCCTGCCATGCACAGTGACATGCTGTAATTGCAGCACTTGGGAGGCGGAGACAGGAGGATCACAGTGCACTGAAGGCCACATCAGGCTAATCAGCAAGAGCCCACCAGGGCATCAGGGCGAGAACTCTTCCTCCAATATGAAAAGGAATGAGGTAAGGAGGAAAGAGAGACGGAGAGAAACAGAGAGAGGCAGAGGCAGAGAGCAGTGGAAGAAAGGAAACTTTTCTATGTTTGCATAGTCTAGTGATCTCCCTTCACTTACTGAGCTACCTCTTAGCATCCTTTGTGGTGGTCACCACAGTCTGTTTTTTGAGGAAGTACAGCTTTGGGTAGATGGAGCAGAGATGTGTCCTTTTCTCAGACACAACCTCCAACCCTTATGTGGAACTGTTTTGTTACATGTAATGGACATGCTACGCATTGCTATTCCATTTTTCTTTTCAATCTACTCATGCCCAGTGTCAACACTCTCTTGCTGGGATCAGAGCCTGCCCATTGCTGCAGAATTTGTATGCCCTTGCCTCTGAAGCTCCAATTGCTCCAAGGGTCAGAACATCACAAAACAGGGCAAATCAGGGTCCTTCTGTAAGATTACTCACTTTATAGAGGATGTGATGTCCACGACTTTACAGCAGTTGTTTTCCTAGTATAGGAAGAGAGTCTGTGAAGACATTATGAAGGAACAATGGCTTGTTACGGTAGATTTCTGTCATCCCCTTGAATGCAAGTTTCATACTATATGTGAGGCTAAGGAGCCAAGGGATGGTCTGTGTGTGTGTGTGTGCGTGCGCGCGCTCGCGGGCATGTGTGTCGCCCTGAGTAGAGTGGGGTCAAGTTGTGTCCAAACCCCAGAAATCTCATCCTGAGATTGTCAAGAGTAGGACTCCTCCCCCAACCTGCCCAGGCCTACATGTTCCTATGCCCAACTTTTGCCACCTCTCCTACCACCCGCACACAGGGGGTCACATAGCCTGGCAGCCAGGTTAGCCCTTTATAAGGTCACGTCCAACAGTGCCTGGAATTATTCCTCATGCAAATAAGACATCAATCCCCAACATCCTGTCTCTGGCCAATGATGTCCACTCACTCCAAAGCCCCTACCCACCCCCAATTACAAGCTGTCTCCCTGAAGCTGCCTCCCAAGAACTCTGTTCTTGCTGCTCTCACAGCCTCCTGGGGTCTCTTTTATCCTGCCTTTTCCTGC
This sequence comes from Meriones unguiculatus, assembly GCF_030254825.1. Classification (NCBI taxonomy): domain Eukaryota; kingdom Metazoa; phylum Chordata; class Mammalia; order Rodentia; family Muridae; genus Meriones; species Meriones unguiculatus. The sequence continues at coordinate 46,724,076 of NC_083349.1, forward strand.
CCCTGCTTCCCCTCTCAGGATCCACTGGTCACAGTCCAGGCCCATTGCACTGAAATGAGTAGGGAAGCAGAGTCTGAAGGGCATCTATACAAAACAGAAATCTGCTTCCCAGCTATGTGACCCATAGGTAATTTCAAATAAAATAATTTAAAGACCACCTATGATTCATTAACAGCAGATTATCCATGTACAACTTTGTTTTTTAGACTTTTGTATACAATTTAAATGTCAGTTACATCCTTTGTAATTCCTGTTATATGTATTATCACTCATACTTATGTAATTAAGAATAGTTTCCTTTTTCAGGCTTAAATTCGGGCAAAGGCTTCTCTTGATTTCAATCATTTTAAATTCTGTTGTATAGATTTCCTAGTCTTTGGCAATTATTAAAACTATTCATTAGAACTGACTCAGAAAAAGCAAGGAGGAAACTTATCTCCCGGTAGACACTTTGGGCTTGGTGTGGGTTGGCTTGCAGGGAGTAAGGACAGAATACTTTGCTTAGACTTCTGGAGAGCATTCTTCATTCAACGCTTTGTGCATGATAGAAAAGAAAGGAGTCCCTTTGTCGTGCGTGTCTTTCCTGTTTAGTGACGGTCATCCTCAAAGATCTCCCCAACTGGACAGAAGGTTCTGTGTCTGGTCACTAAGTCAGTTTTCTACAACGAAGATCAAAATGATGCTCTTCCAGCTTGAGGCTCTTGAGCTCCTCTCTGATATCAGTTAAGAAGATCAGTGGCAGGATGCCGTAGTATGTCTTGATGGATGTGCCTAGAGATGTGTTTAGTGCCTGGGTTCCTTCCCACATGGCACCTCCTGCTGCAATTTATTGACACCAGATGTCCTTTGTATCAGCAAGACTTGTAGCGATGTCTATTTAAAGTTAAATTGAATAATTGAAGCCAGAGCATCATACTTTGAATGAAGTAAATCAAAGCACATCACAGTCATAAAAATGCAGACGAGGGAAAGCATGAATGAAAGAAATCCATTATAAAAAGAAAGCCAGACTATTAGAGACCGAAAGCGCTGATTAAAATTTATCATCTCACACAACACTGATAGGAATCAATTGGTAACTGGTCAGGGTTCCAAGACCAGAATTAGCAAGCACGCCTCACTATATAAATTAGGCGGGCGTCTTTTGTCAGAATGACCCCCTCCTTGAGAACTAATGAACAACCATTCTTGAATGGCTTTGGGGATCAGAGGCAAAACCTCCAGCTAACGATAAGAGACATGGGCCTGAAATCTAACCAGTTAACCAACATAAGGCTTTCAGGGATTTTTAACAAATCAAGGCTTAGCTGATGATTGATGGTAGAGAATGGAGACATGTCTTAGAGTCTGATTTAAAAGAAAATGAAGACTGGAAGGACTGTGTGATTAGAGAGTCTCAAAGCAGACTATGAGCCGTAAGCATTAATAAATGTGGATTTTAATAGGTAAAGATCTGGCATCCTGCAGACAGAGAGAACCTGGACTGATTGAAAATAAATGAGACCTTTTGGTATCATTCCTAAATTGAAGATCATAAATATGCCAAATAATAACACTAATTTAAAAGCACTGACCAAATCTAGTAAGACTGAAATTAATGTGAGAGCATGCCAGGATACTCTTTTAAAGAAATTAGATGGTATGTTCCATTTTATTAAAAAAATACATAATTAATGGTCAAATAAACAAATTCATCCTAATGAATTTTCCTAGAGAACTGCAGGGTTGTAGAAAAATCACTATAGAAATCCTGATAAGTTATTGAAAAGTAATTTAGTTTTGTTACAGCAACGTAATAAAGCCCTTTATATAGGATAATTTAAATATTTGCTTACAATTTTAATAGCTTTTGATTAATCATGAAACATAACAAAGATCATGTATAGGGAGAGGGAAACACTTCTTCTAGAAAAGTGGGCTTGAGAAGACAGATCCCTGGAAATAAACCACTTTGGACAGTGTATACATGGCTAGTAACTAATGCATTTGACTTTGTCTGGATGATCCATAGGAGCCACATGAACTAAAATAGAGGGAGCTAGCTTTGTAAGCAAAGCAGGAAGAATCTTCTACAGCCCATGGCTGGAGGAAAGAATTTAGGGGAGCCCAGGAGAGAGGGAAACAATAATAGTGGTCTAATATAGTCAAAAGGTATCACCACAGGCAAATAAAGTTTTAGCTCATATGGATATATAATTCTTGTTATAATTTGGAAAATAAACCTCTCAAAACGTTAGAATGATGCCTAATATACAAAGATACAACGCAGAATTCCTTTCAGTCACTACAAACATCCAGAGGCGGGGGGGGGGGGAAATCACATCTGTAGTATTAATACTCTTTGATAAAAGAGGACCAGTATGTTGGCATATATGAGAGAAATGTCTTTTCACATAAACATAAATAAATGTAACTGTGCAACTCAGCTATGCATGTACATATATTTATATGTAGTATGTAGGTATGTATATATATGTATGTATGTGTAAATGATGATCAAGGAAAAAAAATTAGATCACACATTTGCCAACTGCTCTAATATGAACTTGCATATTGGGTAATTATTACAAAGGAGATGCTTTGGTTTTTTTGTAACTTTCCAGATTAATGTACCAGTAATTTGAGAAACTGCTTAGTGATGTGAGTATCACCAGATCTGTAGTGAAAGTATAAATTATTGACAAAAAAATGCTCATATAACCTCTTTCCCACCCTTACAATGTTTATAAAACTTAAAGAGATATTTCTCATTATCTCTATTGCTGAGCATATCTTTTTTTGTTATTAAAAATGTTTTAATGGTTACATTATTAAAGTATTTTAAAAATTTATTTTTTATTAATTATAGTTTATTCACTTTGTAGCCCAACTGCAACCCCTCTCTCATCCCCTCCTAATCCCACCCTCCCTCCCTCATCTCCACCATGCCCTTCCCCAAGTCCTAGGGGAGGTCCTCCTACCCCTCCATCTGATCCTAGTCTATCAGATCTCATCAGGACTGCCTGCATTGTCTTCCTCTGTGGCCTAGTAAGGCTGCACTCTCCTCAGGGGGAGGTGATCAAAGAGCCAGCCACATGAAAGAGTTCATGTAGAGACAGTCCCTGTTCCCCTTACAAGGATACCCATTTGGACACTGAGTTGCCATTGGCTACATCTGTGTAGGGGTTCTAGGTTATTTCCATTCATGGTTCTTAGTTGGAATGTCAGTCTCACAAAAGACTCCTGTGCCCAGATTTTTTTGGTTCTGTTGCTCTCCTTGTGGAGCTACTGTCTCCTCCAGTTCTTTCTATCTCTCCCTTCTTTCATAAGATTCCCTGCACTCTACCCAATGTTTGGCTATGAGTCTCAGCATCTGCTTTGATACCCTGCTAGGTAGAGTCTTTCAGAGAGCCTCATGGTAGGCTCCTGTCCTGTTCCTTGTTTTCTCTCTCTTCTGATGTCTATTCTATTTGCTTGAATGAGGCTCAAGGTCGAGCTATGCCACGCCTAAGCATATATCCAAAATATGCTCAAGTATACAACAAGGACATTTGCTCAACCATGTTTGTAGCAGCTCTATTTGTAATAGCCAGAATCTGGAAACAACCTAGCTGTCCCTCAGTTGAGGAATGGATATAGAAATTGTGGTACATTTACACAATGGAATACTACTCAGCAATTAAAAACAAGGATATCACGAACTTTGCAGGCTAATGGTGGGAACTAGAAAACATCATCCTGAGTGAAGTATCCCAGCAGCAGAAAGACACACGTGGTAATGCTGACTTATGAGTGGATATTAGACATATAATACAGGATAAACATAGTAAAATCTTTTTTTATTTATCAGCTTGGTTGTAGATGTTTTCTATTACTGTTCAAATTAGTTTCACTCAGTTCCCATTGGTTTCTTGGGTTGTAGGGTTTCTAACCAGATTAGCTCAGTGATGACAATTTTTCTCGATGCCAGTACACCAACACAGACTGAGGCTACCATTGCCATCTTTTCAGCATATGCTTGAAGTATGTGTTGGCAAAAAAAAAAAAAGTACACAGAAGCAGACAGTATTGGGAATCATGAAAATCTGCATCTTGCTATATTTCTTGAGTTTAAAAGCAAGATGAGTTTACTATCTTCCTTCAGACTTTGCCACATAGACCAACAAATTCTATTTTTAGATGAAGGCTTTTTGGTATGTGTGTAAAGAATCCTAACTGAGCAGTAGAAGCTTTACACATGGAACAACACCAATACTAACAAAAAACTATCACAGTATTAAACAGTAAAGACTATGACTTTTGCGTAAGCTAGAATAAGATGACAAATTCTACGTGACTTGTTATCAGTATCTCTCGACAGTTATCAAACATGAATATTTGGTAAACTTATTTCAAATTTGTATGTATACTCAGATACAAAACACAAGGGGAAATTTTAGTTTATGAGAAATAGAAAGTATAGCAAAATGATTAATCTAAGAAGTCCATGGGCACATGTTTTTATTTTTTCATGTGATTGGGCCTGAAGCTTAATGACCACAGAAATAATAAGTCATAAGTGTGTACAGTTATATAAATGGAATTATCCTAAACCCTTACACGTATCAGAGTGTTTAATCTTCAAAAACCAATCAAGTTCATACCATTATTGTTCTTCATTTAAAAAAATGGAGTAGAAAAGGAGAGATTTAACTGCTCTAAGATTAGACAGCTGTGACATGAAACAAAATAAGGAAAAGTCTGCCTTAGGAAAGATCTAGGAGCTCTTTATTTTACTAGTCTAATTGGAAGGAAGAACAGTAGGCCACATGGAATGAGAAATTTTAATTCAGAAGCAAATTTAATCTGCAGTTAACTCGCCCAGATCATAGGTTCTTAAAAGGAGGCTGTTGTCTAGTAGGGGAAGAAGGAATAGGTTTATGGGTGAAGACATTTGGCTATGTCTGTTAGGAGCTGCTAGGAACAAAACTTATGAAGGAAAATTAGACCTTTCTTTGTCAAAGTAAGAAAAATAATTCAAAGAGGTTAAGTATTAGAAATGTCCAAATTCCTATTTCTAACAGGAACTCAATGACTGGCTCTTTGACCTCCCTACCCCCCAAGGGAGGAACAGTCCTGTTAGGCCACAAAGGAGGGCTTTGCAGCCAGTCCTGAAGATACCTGATAAAACAGGATCGGATGAATGGGGAGGAGGTCCCCCCCATCAGTGGACTTGGAAAGGGGCATGGTGGAGATGAGGGAGGGAGGGTGGGATTGGGAGGAATGAGGGAGCGGGACACAGCTGGGATACAGAGTTAATAAAATGTAACTGGTAAGAAAAAAATAAAATTAAAAAAAAAGAAATGTCCAAATTCAAGTGGTTGTTTTTTAGAAGGCAGTTTGAGTTTAGAATAAAGGCTATTTTTTTTTTTTTTTTGCTGAAGATATAGATGCTATGGCAATTAAAAGGAAGGAAAGAGAGAGGGAAAAAGAGAGGGAGGCAGGGAAGCAAAGAGAAAGGTGGGAAACAGAATGTAAATTCTCATAGAGAGAAACTTAGAGAACAAAGGATGCTTTTAGTTGATGGAAGAAACTGTGTCTGTCTTGGCTACCATTTCTTATTGTAGTACCTAAGTGTTTTTAAGAATTATGTGCATATATATAATTTAAAGCCTTAGATGAAGCAGCTTGGGAGTAGGTAAATACACAAGAGTTTGAAGTTCTTGAGATAGCCAATTCAAGACCTGCCCTTTGGGAAGGTCCAGTTGTAGATTCTAAAAGACCTGATCATTGGTAGTAGAGAGTAAAAATATAGAGAATAAAAAAAAGCTAATGGTTTGTCTCCTACTCAAAGGACATCATTTCCTTGTGTCTGTTCTTCTGTATTTCCCTTTCTCATCCCCCTCTCTCTTCAGCTAGATTCTCCTTACCATGTCCCTTCCTACGTCCAGGTGTTCCTTTAACAATTGGAAGGCTGACAGGTTTTAATTTGAAGCACAGTCTTGCTCTAGAACATCTGGAGAGAGACAGGCAGAGATACTGATAGTCCATTGAGAAGTTTTTGTTTGTTTTTGTAAAGATCCATGTAAGAAATGACCCCTTGACCAGAGTGGTGGTGACACTGGAGAAAATGGGTGGATTGTAGAGACAAATCCAAGGCAATCAAGACATGCAAAGAGAGTAAAAAGCAGACTTGAATGGATGACTAGGGCTTTAGTTTTCAGAGCACAGAGACTATTGAAGGACTAACACAATTAAGGAAGTCTCCAGAGTCAGAAACTTAGATTTAATTAAATTCCCCTTGAGGCAGTTTTCAGGCTTTCAGGATGAGATACCTATTTATAAAGTTCAGAGAAAGAGGCAGAGGTTTGTGACTACCCAACTTATGAATGGTACTTAAAAGTCAATGACCAGCATGAAACAACACAAAACAGAAATAGAACAGAGGAGACCTAATGTGAAGGAAGAAGAACTCCAAAATAGTGATGCAGGAAGTGGGTGAAGATTCAAAGGGAAGAGAGATTAGAACCTGAAGAGAATGGTGTCATCTAGACAGCAGAGAATGAATGTCACACCCAGTAGCTGATGAACCACGCCTGCTGAGAAAAGGATAGAAGGAGCCCAAAGGACTCCTTTTGTTTTTGCGTTAGTATTGGAACACAGAACCGTTGGAGCTCTTGAATGGGAGCAATCTGGGATAAAATTAGAGAAGCAGAAGTGATCTTTTAAAAGGTGTGGGTGGGAGGGGCTGGGAAATGGTTTAGCAGTTCAAAGTACTTGCTACTGTTCCAGATCTCTGTTCCTCAGCATCCACAGAGTGGGGCACAGCTGTAACTCCAGTTCCAGGGTACCCAGTGACCTCCTCTGCTCTATGAGGGCACCGGGCACACAGGTGGTATACACACATCTATTAATACTCATGTATATAAAATGAAATTTGACAAAAGGTGGCTATGCCATCAGAGAAGGGGATAAGGCTATAGAGGAAGAGGCTCCTTACATTGTTAAGATTTTACTTTTCTGATGAGAAAAACCAACAGTAAGATCCAAAGGAGAGGAGAGACAACATGAATAAATGAAGAAAGGGCTGTGTACATAATGAAAAGAGTTCTATTTCACCTGCAATGACTTTAAAACCGGTCCCTTCACTGAACAGGTACAAGAATATATGCCTAGAACACACTGTTTTGTCTGGTTTATCATTAGACACTCAGAGTAAGTGAAAAGTGCAAATCTCTATGGTTCCTCCTCAAAAGCCATGCTTGGATGAAAGAAGAGAACCTTTGTCCAATCCACTGCAGAGGAAGAGGAAGTGAGAGGAAGCACTCTTAGGGAGCCTGGTGTTGGGGGCGGGAGGGGCCGCAAAAGATCTAGAATGATTTCTATGCCTTAGGTTGTTTCCAGCTCAGGGCTCCTGTCTTCTCCTGAAGCTCATCATAAAGCTGAGGGATACACTAAAGAGAGAGGAGAAGAGTGCAAACAAGATCCCTGGAGAGGACGGAGTTGTCAGTCTTAAATCCTGGAGAGTGGAATCAGCTGGTCCTTGCAGGAGCTTTGCTGGAATAGGTGGTCACGAATTCACGGTGGTTTTCACATCTCCTTCTGTAACGTTTTCCCAAAAGGACATGGATGGTTGTAAACTTCTTTGGAAACAGGAGAGGGATCAATCATTTTAGGGCTCACAGCAACTCTCATACAGAACAAATTTTTTTTAAAGCAAACTTCTTTTTAAAATCACCCGGTAAACTGTTTTCTATAAAGGGTTTTGCTCGTTTTCTATAAAGGAGAAGAGAAAACTCTGTCACTTGTCACTTTCCAAAAGTGGCAACTTAATGATCGTGGCTTGATGTATAAACAGGGCAAGCCAACACCAGCTGCTGTGACTAAGATCTCAAAGAAAGAAAAAGTAAGAAAGTACAAACAGGGCTTCCTAGGCCTAGGAGTCACAGCAAGGAAGCCGTCGTAGACGGCCCAGAAACCGGCAGATTTTCTTCACGCGTAAATAAACCCCCCAGCACCTTAGGGCACTTGATAATGGAGGTGCTTGTAGATCAAAAGTTAAAACTTTTCTATCGTCTTATTTGTTATCACTCTCTGGTTTCTCTAAGCGTGCTTTTTGGGAACAGCCTCAATGGGATAAGAAGGAAAAGTTCATGAGCTAAAAACAGATTCCGTGATTAAGCTCGGACCTAGAATTACATAGACTCATTCTGGAACACCTTTTAAAATATTTAAACAAGTCATGGAGTTTCCAAATCTTCATTCCAGCGTGCGGACTTCTTGGAGAGTAGAGCCTTTGATTTGAGGAGTAGCAGCGATTGTTATGCAGTGGTCCTATACACAGAGGCGCAGCACGCTTGCATGCTTTTGCTTTCCTGTAGATAACCTGGTAACCCACGCTCCTTGTGTTATAGCTCAAAGCAGAGTTTCTCTAGTTTGGCCCCAGATCACCTGCATGGGTAGTTAGTGGCCCCTTGCTAAAGTTGCAGATCTCTTGATTCAACCCAGGGATCAATGTATCTGAGGTGGAGCCCTCAATTCTTCTTGTTAAGCACAAGTCCCAGTTATCAGCTGCATTGAGGAAGTGAGGGTTTAGGTCTACATCCTTTTTCCGGTTAGCATCACCTGGGCAATTTTAAATTTGCTCGGGAGACTGATATGAAATCTCTCCATCAAACCCTGACTTTTACAGGCTCCTTATTACCTTGCGCATTTATATTACGTTTCTTCTTTATATATCTCCAGTTGTTTTTAATTCTTACCTGGACATATGAGAATTTTCAAAAATAGAATTTGCTAAAAACAAGGAAATAAAACTGTAAGTGCAAACATTTCTTCCAGTGAAAAAATCTATGCATTTGTGTTGACTACTCATTGCTATAACAGAATGCCCAACAAAAGCAGAAAGTCTTTCTCTGAGGAAGTATGTACTTTAATCCACAGTTTGGGGGTGCAGCCCACCACGTTGGGGAAGGCATAGGGGCAGGAGCATGGAGAGGCTCGCCTACACTGAGAAAACAGAGGAAATGGGTGTTGGTGCTGACTTTGCTTCTCACTTTTATTCAGTCCGGGAGTGCATTCTGTGGATGGTACCTCCCACATTCAGGACGGTTCTTCTCTTTTCAGTGAAACCTCTGCAAATTCCCTCCTGGGCACACCCAGAGGTTTTTCTGCCAGATGATTCTAAGTCAAGACTGACCATCCCAGTACACATGCAAGGATCAGGAGAGGGAAAAATGTAAGTTTCCTGCACTGAAAATCTACTGACATTTTATAATAAACAACCAAATGGCTAGAATAAAAACAGAAGAATAAAAACAACTGAATGGACAAAAAATGTGACAGAAATTGACCCGTTGGTGTGCTTGTATAAATGCAATTAGGCATTTCCACGATGAGGTGTTGTGGTTACAAAAGGTTCTTGTCATTAAAAAGGAGTATTTCAAACTTAAAAGTTTAACTTTACGTTAACATTGCATTTATTTTACATAATAAAAATTTAAATATATTCCAATCTTTTTGTGGGTACTAATACATTCTTCAATTATCTTTTGGGTTTTAAATTTTTGTTTCATAATTTTTTTTTGTAATTTGGAATCTAGTCAACATATGAGAATAAAAATAAAAAGAATTGTTCAAATAATTATGGAATTAATTGATAGGTCTCAGTTTCTAAACCTTTAAAATAGAGGAACTTAATGGGGTACATTTATAGTTCTCCTTAAGGCTAAGACTCTACTTATTCAGCTTTTGCTTGTTTGTTCGTGCACGCACGCGCGTACACACACACACACACACACACACACACACGACTGAACCATGCTAGATTGAAAGACTCCGCACATGTATAATGTACTTCTTAAAAGACATGAAAGATAGTCTCCATTAAATTTATCTGTGTATATTAAAATTCTTGCCTCCTGTCAGTAATAAGATGGATGTTGCTTTTCCTTCCGCTGACTCTGGTCAAATGCTAAACTAAGCTAAAAAGAAAATAATTTATTCCATAGGAGGAACAACTTGCTTTCAAATGTGTATTTTAATTGCCTTTACATTTTGTTTAATTAGGGTGAGGAGTGCACGCTGGGGAGCTTTGTATGGTACTGATTACCATTTGGAATGCAGCTTCCCCATTGAAGTCGTAGCAACTACAAGTCAACACAACTTGTATCAATAGCTGCAGCCAGGCAGGAGCCACCACTCCGATGTTATGTCTCTTGTCACTAGCATGTGCCATTGTGAGCCAGGCTGCAGCGCAAGGCCTGTCTGCTTCCTCACAATAGCTCTTGCTCCCAGGGGACTGCAGAGGCAGACAGCGGCTTTTCTCTTGCCTTCAACAGACACTCATAGGGTCTGTTACTTATTATCTCTGGAAGAAAGGACACAGGTTTCCACAAGCAACTTGAGCTTGTATCAGTTCTGAGATCAGAGAAGATGAGTTAGGTCCTTAAGCCCCCTCTGCAAGACAAACTTTATTGTCAGTGTTGCTGATAAGAGTTAAGATGCAGTGCCTTTAACTGCATCCATTTTTACTAATGTCTTTGCAGGAGTGCATTACAACTCCTGCAGGGAGGAATGGGGGCTTCAGTGTAGACAGGGAGACAGACAGACACACAGAGAGAGGCAGAGGCAGACAAAGATAGAGAGACAGAGATGAGGCAGACACACAGAGAGAGTGAGAGACCGGGAGAGAGAGGAGAGAGAAGGAAAGAGAGAGAGAGAAACTCTACAGTTACAATTTGGGAAAAGCACCCTATCCTGCCCATCAACAGCTGACTGGATTGCCATTTCACTTACCATAAGAGACACCTGATATCACAAAGTTAGTCACATTTTAAAAATCTTTTCCTTGCTTCCTTTAAAAAACAACAAAACAACAAAACAAAACAAACCGTGGCCTAAAAGGGAGTCTTGGACTAGAGTCCAGAAGAGCTGTTGTCTAACCCTGTAGTGACAGTGGGTGAGTATATGGACTTGGGACTATGGCTCAGGATCTCTGTGCCCTTGCATACTTGATTATAATGTAGGGCATTCGATATGATTACCTCAGAAGTTTCTGTGAGGCAGTAGACTCAGTGCTCAGATACGGTGAGCTGTTTTCTTCACTCGGTCTGACGTAGCTGTAAATTTCAAACATTTTAAATTAATACAGATTCACTCAGGCAAGCTGGAAGCCCCTCAGTTTACTTACACTTTCCAACCAAATATCTGTGCATCTAAAGAGCAAAACTGTATTTCAGCAGGGCCACCTAGGAGCAAGAATAAAAACCAGCTGTAGCGTAATACTCTCAAGGACGGGCCCTGGTAAGAGTTCTGAATGTGTCTGTTCGTGATGAAAACCAAAGGGAAAAATGCAATGTTATATTTCCCTTTCATTGGATGGAAACTAATAATACATTGAATAAAATAAAGGCACCAACCCCAAGGCTTTCTTCTTTTTTAACTAGAGCATCTGTGGGGACATCGTGGAGCCACCAAGACTGAATTCTGCAAGTCTATTAGGAGAATGCTCATTTCATCGCGAGTGACCGGACACCAAGTGGAAAAGTGACTGAGAACAGAGACATTCAGTCACCGATGGCCCCTGGGTAGAATCCCATGGCAGATTTCATGTCTGAAGCACCAATCCAGGAGCCTTTTAGTTTAGGCTGTGCCAATGGTATGTTTGTTGTCTGGAATCAACCCCAGAGTGTATTCTCTTTGAAGACATTTGCTTCATTTTTTATAAAGCAAGATTCAGGAAGGCGGATATGGAAGTTGCTGAAGCTGTACCTCGAAGTACCGATATTCTAGCAACATTGTTCCTTTGTTGAATTAGCAAGTTTCCTGCACACAGACAGAATCTTGCCATCAAAGAGACTTAACCACTGCGCTGGCTTAGTCCTCACACTTACACTTAAAGCCTGGACCTGGCTTTTTCTTACGCTGAACAGAAACGTCCCCCTTTTTCCTATGTGTGTGTCAAACGTGGATCTTCAGGGTAGCAGTAAACACTCAGCACCCATTCACATTCCTTCCCCGCCAGTAGAAAGCACTTTGGCTCAGAGAGTCATGGACCTGCCACCCTTAACCTTATCGCTTAATGGTCCTTTCAGTGTTGCTTAGAAGTTAAGACTAAATCAATCCTTCCTCCAAATTCTAAGCCCACTGAGAAACAGATCCAAGAATTGGCAGAGACTAAGGATACTATATTTCTTGGAGACAAGGTTGAGCTGAGAAAAGGTAGCTTGGACCCAACAAAGTTGAGTATCTAGTCCTTGTACTCTAAGCCAAAATTACCAGTGATAGGCAAAAAAGTATAAAAGTGTGTCAGCTTAGGTGGGGAGAAAGAAATTGTGCCCAGGATGCTTTCCTGTGTATATCATCCGGTAGACAGGTAAACCTCTTAGAAATGTATCTCTCCCCCAATGACCTAAACAAAATTACCTAATTAAAAATTAACTATGTTTTATTCTTTCCTAGCTTACACAGAGTGGTTTTAAGCCACCACTGCAAGCTTTTCAAGAACCACCCTGCACCAATATAAAGAATATTTAGAAATTATTGATGGCATTCATACGAGTAAGTGAGAATCACAATCATTCCACACAGGGCTGTTGCCAGGTTCACGGCTCTAAGAAAGGATCTTGGGGAAAGCACAGAGGGGAAAATGTAAGCAGGACTATGGGACTAAAGCTGTTTCAAGTTTGTGTTTGGCATGCTTTTGGACGCATGCCAAATGTTCAAGCATCTCTTAAAAAAAAAAACAAACAACCCCCCCCCAAAAAAAAACCCAAAAAACAAAACACTAGATTTCCTTGTAGACAAAAAAAAATATATAAAATAAAAGAGTAATAATTAAGAAAGCCTTTGAGGAATGGTAGAAACTGGCATCCACCCACCATTACAACATAATCCCTAGGATGCCCTGGGAAGCCACCACAGCGATACATCAAAACCCAGAAAGAATGGTTATTTTTAAAAACACCCTCTGTGTTATAAGCCCATGGCACATAGAGATTTTGACTTTCAGGCTGTTGCCATGTTTTTTTGTTTTTTTTGTTTTTGTTTTTGTTTGTTTTTTTTATTTGTCTTTTACAACAACTACTTATTAGAATAGAGGTGCCAGGCAAACAATGAAAGTGGTCCTGATGTCTGTTCTCCAGTAACAGAGTCTAGCATTTCAGCTGGACATGCCACAGTCTAAATAACGGCCATATTTAGTCCCTTGATCTACGGATAGCTATATGTCTGCATTCTTACTGATGTAGCATGAGGACTTCAGGGAAGTGCCATTAAAAGGTGTGATCCTGCTTTCTGTTTGCTGAAAATCAAATGGGATGGTTGGTGTGCCTACATTACATCCACCTTACCCATGATGAGACCCATGGTCAAAATTCATGCAATAACATGTCATATCTGAGACATTTGTGTTTGTGTGCGTGTGTGGTATGTGTGGTGTATGTGTAAATGTGTGTGTGTGTTTTGTACACAATATATGAACAGGCTAATTGTAATAGCTGAAGATTTGGGGAGAGCATTCGAAACTCCTATTCAAGGGAAGATTTTTTTTTAATGGTTGACAGTTTATTTTTTTCCCATCTGTTTTTTCTTTTTTTTATTAATTACAGTTTATTCACTTTGTATCCCCCCATAAGCCCCTCCCTCCTCCCCTCCCAATCCCACCTTCCCTCCCCCTTCTTCGCGCATGCCCCTCTCCAAGTCCACTGTTAGGGGAGGTCCTCCTCTCCTTGCTTCTGATCTTAGTCTATCAGATCACATCAGGGGTGGCTGCATTGTCATCTTCTGTGGCCTAGTAAGGCTGCTCTCCCCTCAGGGGGAGGTGATCAAAGAGCAGGCCAATCAGTTTATGTCAGAGGCAGTCCCTCTTCTCAAGGGAAGATTTTATTTTTTAGTTAAGAACTGAAAATGTGAGAATTTTTAGTAGGAGAGCACAATATATAAAATACAAATTATTAAGATACTATCAGAAAACAAGTAATAATCCATAACAGTCTGAAACAGTCTCACTGTGTGGTCCTGGCTATCCTAGAACTCTTTTTGTAGACCAGGCTGTCCTCAAACTCCCAGAGTTCTACCTTCCTCTACCTCCCAAGCATTGGGATTAAAAGTATGTACTAACATGCCTGGCCCAAATTTGTTGATTTTTTTTTTTTTTAAAAAAAAAAACTAAGTGAGATAAATAAAGGTTAAAATAGATTCTCAGCTCAAGTAAGATCTTCTCAATGAATCAGCATGGGGTGGTTACGTTTTGGCTTCAAATGAGTACAAAAATCCTGCTGATTTTCAGAAATTTCCTGACTTTTAAAAGAAGGATCAGATCTCTCCATTTTCTTTTTTTTATGGGTTAGAGAGCTAAGCACACGTGATTATGTGATCAACTTAAAGCTACACAGTGACTTAGACAGTACAGCCAATATTCCTTTACTCAGTCGTATATCCCTTTTCATTATACAATAGTTGTATTTTTTCAAAATTATCATTTATTAATTTATTTATTAAATAACTGAACATAAGCTATAGGCAAAGCTTTGTGCCTCAGTCAAATCAGATATTGTTTGGTTATTTTCGGAAGCTTTGTGCTTCCATTGCCCTAGCATACCCTCCAGACAGGACACCATTGCTGCTCAGTGTGGCTGGCTTGGTGTTTGTTTCTCCTTTGGTAGCCTGGAGATGAGCTTCCTGTAGCAAAGACATGAGCACATGCGGGTCGGGGTGAAGGTTCTACTTAGGCACCAGCTTGGTTTCTCCGTGATCGATGAGTTAGGTATGTGTTGTCTTCAGCCATGGGGTCTTGATGCCAGTTTGTGGAGAGCAACCTATAGTCTTGACGGCAGCTTGAGTTACTTGGGGTTTCCCTTGGGGCCCCTTTGGACAACTGTATTATATGTAACCCAATCGCAGTGCTGGAAGTTTTATTTGGTAACAAGAGATGGTCAGTTGGGGAGCTGTCTCTTCCATTATTTGGTGATTTCATTTAGATTATTAAGGCAATTTTTCTAATCAAAGGTATGTGTACTTATTGGCTACAAAGCCACAGTGTAAATAGAAAACATCTCTCTATACCAAGACATGCATGGGAGTGTCCATAGTCTTATTTTAATCTTAAAATTAAGCCCAAATATTTACCAACAGGTGAATCAATACCCCAAACGTGGTGGATCCTTATATGGGAACATATTTAGTAGTTTAAAGGGGTGAACTCTACCTGCTGTCTAGTGGATATCCCTAAATCATTGTGCTGAATTGAAAAAAAAAATGACAGGAAAAAGCAAATGTTGTCTATCCCAATTACGTAAAACTTCATAAAAGGAAGTTCATTTATACTAACATAAAGCAGATTAGTGATCATTGCAGGAAAGGAGTAAAAAATGCAGAAGGGATGAAATAGTCCAGGATTATTTTGTGAATGCTGGATGTTCAACCTGATGATTATAAACATGTCTTTATCTTACACTTGATCACACTTGTATCTTAAAATTTATAAAGTGTACTATCATATCATCTGCAAATAGTGATACTTTGACTTCTTCCTTTCCGATTTCTATCCCCTTGATCTCCTTTAGTTGTCTTATTGCTCTAGATAGGACTTCAAGTACTATGTTGAAGAGATATGGAGAGAGTGGGCAGCCTGCCTCATCCCTGATTTCAGTGGGATTGATATAAGTTTCTCTCCATTGAGTTTGATGTTGGCTATAGGCTTGCTGTATATTGTCATCTTCAACAAATTTGGTGCTGGTCTAACTGGATGTCTACATGTAGAAAAATGCAAATACATCCATATTTATCACCCTGCACAAAACTAAAGTCCAAGTGTATCAAACCTCAACATAAAACCAGACACACTAAACCTGTTAGAAGAAAAAGTGGGGAAGAGCCTTGAACTCATTGGCACAGGAGACAACTTCCTGAACGGAACACCAACAGCATAGGTTCTAAGACAAACAATCAATAAATGGGACTTCATGACACTAAAAAGCTTCTGTAAAGCAAAGGACACTATCATCAGAACAAAATGACAGCCTATAGACTGGGAAAGGATATTCATCAACCCTATATCTTATAGAGGGCTAATATCTAGAATATTTAAAGAACTCAAGAAGTTAAAATGCAACAAATCAAATAATCCAATTAAAAAATGGGGAATAGAGCTAAACAGAGAATTCTCAATAGATGAATATCGAATGGCAGAGAAACATTTAAAGAAATGCTCAATGTCCTTTGTCACCAGGGAAATGCAAATCAAAAGGACCCTGAGATTTCATCTTACACCCATCAGGATGGCTAAGATCAAAAACTGAAGTGACAATATATGCTGGAGAGGATGTGGAGAAAGTGGAACTCTTCTCCATTGCTGGTGGGAATGTAAACTTGTTCAACCACTTTGGAAATCAATCTGGTGCTTTTTCAGACAATTAGGAATAGTGCTACCTCAAGATCCAGGTATGCCACTCTTACACATATATCCAAAATATGCTCACGTATACAACAAGGACATTAGCTCAACTGTGTTTATAGAGGCTTTATTCCTAATAGTCAGAATCTGGAAACAACCTAAATGCCCCTCAACTGAAGAATGGATTCAGAAATTATGGTTCATTTACACAATGGAATACTACTCAGCAATTAAAAACAAGGAAATCATGAAATTGGCAGGCAAATGGTGAGATCTAGAAAAGATCATCCTGAGTGAGGTATCCCAGAAGCAGAAAGACCCACATGGTATATACTCACTTGTAAGTGGATATCAGAAATATCCACTTAGGATAAACCTACAAATCTGTACAACTAAAGAAGCTAATCAAGAAGGAGGACCCTGGGTAAGATGATCAAGCCTCACTCAGAAAGGCAAAGAGGACAGACATCCGAAGAGGGAGGAAACAGGGGACAGGAGCCTACCACAGAGGGCAGCTAAAAAACTACACAGCAGGGTATCAAAGCAGATGCTGAGACTCATAGCCAAACACTGGGCAGAGTGCAGGGAATCTTATGAAAGAAGGGGGAGATAGAAAGGCCTGGAGGAGACAGGAGCTTTGCAAGGAGAGCAACAGAACCAAAATATCTGTGCAAAGGGGCCTTTTTTGAGACTGATACTCCAACCAAGGACCATGCATGGAGATAACCTAGAACCCCTGCACAGATGTAGCCCATGGCAGCTCTGTATCCAAGTGGGTTCCCTAGTAAGGGAAACAGGACTGTCTCTGACGTGAATTTAGTGGCTGGCTCTTTGATCACCTCCCCCTAATGGGAGAGCAATCTTACCAGGCCACAGAGGAAGACAATGCAGCCATATAAGCTAGGGTCAGAGGGAAATGGAGGAGGACCTCCCCTACCAGTGGACTTGGGGAGGGGCATGGTGGAGAAGAGGGAGGGAGGGTGGGATTGGGAGGGGATTAGGAAGGGGGCTACAGCTGGGATACAAAGTGAATAGACTTTAATTAATAGAAAAATAAATTTAAAAAATTATAAAATGATATATTGTATATATGTACAGTTAAGTGTCAACTACATCTCAGTAACACCTAGATATTTTATATTAACATAATAAAACATTGTGATGCATTCATTAAAATAGAATCATTCAAAGATAAGACATACAGGGTCTCAAATTCATATTTATAGTAGGTTAGGTCTCACAGTCTGGTTTTCTGGTTAGTAAGGCTGGTTAAGTCTGACTTTCCACCAATGTGGTCACGTGACTAACAAAACACCTGGAACACAATGCGGACTCTAGCTTACTTTGTAATTTTATTTCAATCATTGAGTAGTTTCATCCTTGTCTTCTTCCTGTCTCTATTGTTAAGAATTTAGGTTGCTTCTAATCAAGAAAATAAAGATAAAGTTGTATTTCCTGTGCAAATCTATTGTAGCATTCTAGGACATAAGGCGTGTCTACCTTCTCAAATCAATACTCATATTTTTGCCTCTAATACTTTTCTACCTCCATGACATTATCACAGTAAGAATATACATTGTATCTTATTTATTCAAGCCCTTACACAAGTTTCCAAAGTACCAGGATTTAATTATTTTTATGGTTTAATAATATTTATGATGCATAAATACCACATGTCCATTTCAATAGATTCCATATCTGGGCAACTTTGAATCCTGCCATTATAAACATGCACTTGTAGGTATCTCTTTGATGCATTAATTCACTTTCTCTGAATCTATACCAGTGGTGGAGTAGATGGATCTGTTAGTAGTTCTAATTTTAGCTTTTTGAGGGGTTTGCACATGGTTTTTTTTTTGTAACGGCACTACAAACTTACAGTCTCACCAACAAGAATTCCCATTTCTCTGCATAACCACTAACCTTTCTTTTGTTAAAAGTCCTCAAAGAGGCTCTTTCAAGTATCAAGCATGGCAGTCCACACAAGTCACATTCTAACATGCACCCAGAGAAAAAAAGTTTCATCTTTTTTTTCATCTTTAGTGGGTGGAGAGTTGGGAAGGGTATAGGAGGAGATGAGGGAAGGGAAACTGTGACCAGAATATATTAAATGAAAAAAAATATTTTCAATAAAAAGAGGTTATTGCAAGCATCCATAAGCAGCACACAAACCTTCTCAAGATGCTTTCTCTTCTGCATGCAGCACCACTGGGATCATTATTTCTCCAACTTCATCATGTTCTTGGACTGCTAAGAAGAATTGGATTTTTAAAAGACACATACAGGATAAGACTACTTAAATATATACTAAAATTAAAAGTGTCTTTGAAAGAGCCAGAAGCAAAACTAGAGTTATGGGAAAGAGCCAGAAGCAAAACTAGAGTTATGGGATATTCTGAGCATTACAGGGACAAGATATCTAGTCATGGATGAGGCATGACATTTGGCATAAGAACATATTCTGATCAATCAAGTTATAGAAGCAAGTCTATCCCGGAGTCAACTTTCAAAGGATGTTTGTCCAAGATAACAATCCCATCTTCAAAGTATTATTAACCACGAACTTGAAACTAATACCTTTCTTATTTGTTTCTACACAAGGATAATTGCCATGATGTGTTTTGGAGAGTAAAAATCGACAAAATTGAGTTTTGATATATTTTTGTTAATGTATTTCTGAAACCAGGTTTACAGATGAAAGAAATACACTTTGAGACAAATAGTAGTTATTACTGTTTAAAAAAATAATGTGCTCTTTTCTTTGTTAATACGTTTGTAGAAGCACTATTTAGAAGTTTTATCTTACAGTGGGAGTGCACAGGTTTTAAATTTTAACATCTGCCTGTCAAAAATAAAGCAGAGGGTTATTCTTGTTCATTTACACTGATTTATCTCTTTTCTTAAAATGCAGTAGAGAAGAGAGGGGATTCCTATCATAGATGCAACCAGTTAATTCAAACAGCTCATTAGAACGGAAACCCTCTAGGAAGCAAACTTGCTGAGTTGTGGTGATTCATACAAAGTTGATTCTGGAAACTGTAAGATATATTTTGGTGAAAGGTAATGACATATATCAAAGCCAACAATTCCCTTCATTGGCAGTTTTAAAAAAATTATTTTCTGGGTTCTAAAATGTGTGAACATTATTTCAAAATTCTATTCCACCAACTTTGCATGAAATTCTTGCACTATTCTCTCTGCCTAGATTTAATTTTTTTTATTAATCTTATACGTTTTATTTTATGTAACAAAGTTTTGCCTACATTTATGTATGTGCACCATTTGCATGCTTAGTGCCTGTGGAGGTTAGAAGAGGGCACTGGATCCCTCTGAAATGGAACTATAGATGGTTGTGAGTTACCTTGTGGGAGACGGGAATCAAACCTGGGTCTTCTGTGAGAGCAGTAAGTGCTCTTAACATCGAGCCATCCCTTCAGCTCCTCTGCCTCGATTTTAAAACAGTTACATGGGTGCTGTGCTTTGATTGAATGGGCCTACAGATTTGAAGACCACATGTTTGAAGTCGATCCCATCAGCCAAAGGCAACGTAATGATTTTATCAACATGAAATGGCTGCTACTGTAGTGTGGTAGGTTGCAACAAAGCTTAAATATTAAACCAACTTAAATATTATATTGTTGGGGGGTGGTCTGGTGCCCTGTATTTGGTTGTTAAATACTGGCCCTCAAGATCCAATTGCAGCCCAAATGAGCACGTTCTTAGGTACATCAGAGACATTGTGTAAACTTTGCTTGCCAGTGTTCTCTGACTGGTTAAATAAAGTTGCTGACAGCCTATAACTGGGCAGAAGAGAGTTAGGTGGAGCTTCAGTTCTGGGGCTTGGGGTCTCAGAGGGACCATGAGGCTGGGAGGAGGGAGAGAGGAGGCAGAAGATGTAGCAGGAGGAGAGGAAACTGAAGAGAAGAAGCTCACCGTGGGGCAGCCTGGACCCTGAGCACGTGGCCGTGAGGACTGGCATGATGGAACAGAAGCAGCCGAGGCAGTAACGATTGTGGCAAGTAACTTGGGGTGTGTAGCTGGGAAATAGCAAAACAGCTCAAAGGGTTGGTTTCTGCCCAGTTATGGTGTTTTAAAGCTTTTAGTGATCTAAAAGGTCTCTGTCTTGATTTTTTGGGAGCTAGCTGGCAAAGACGCTCTCTAAAGACTAACATCAATTCCACAACATTACATCGTTTCCAAATCACCAGTCATGGTGCTTTAAAAGTCAGGCTTCAGAAGGAGAGAATGGTGAGACATATTATGGGCTGGTCATGGCCATTACCTCTATTTCATAAGCAAAGGTGACAGGTACAGACTGGAAAACTAATTTCAACTTAAAATCTTTATATGGTACCTACCACATGAACTATCTTGTTAAAACAAAGATTCTAAACTATGTTATTAAAATAGAACTAATGTTGGAATAAAGCTTAATTCTTACTTATTTTGGATATTTATGTAATTAACTTTTTCAGCACATACCCTTTCACGATAAAGGTGTGTAATGATTTTAAGCAATGACATTTTCTTGAAATATAACATGGTCCTTGATAAGTAATACAATACAGCCTTAAGAACAACAGTAAAAGCAACTGCAATGACTAACATTTACTGAAAAAAAAAAAAAAAACCTCCACATTTGCAACCAATTGCACATACAGTAACATGTTTAATACTTACAGATATGTAATTAGTAAGCATAATTATTACCTATTCCTATATTACAGTTTAAAAGCAACTTGTAGCAAAGTAACCAGGATGTGAACATAAAATATGGCTTAACAGCCCGTGATCTCAGGTGAGCAAAACATAATAACTGATTCAAAAGAATGAATTAAAACACTGTTTTTAGAAGTCCGTGCTGATATTAGTAGTACTTAAGTCATTCTCCAGTTAAGTGGGCTAGGTCGGAGCTGGGCTGTGTAATCCACAAGGTCTTCTCTCTGCAGGGAAGCAGAGATTCAGGAAATTCAAATACCTCAGTTAAAGCCACACATCTTGTCAGCTCAGTACCTGAGCTTTCAAAGAGGAAGACTTCCGCCTCTCTGTACGGCCCTCTGCTGCGTAAACACAAGGCAACATCATTTAACTGGGTAACTGCTCAGGGACATCAGGTCACTGGAGATAGGTAACTTTTAAGTTCACCATAGACACGAACTTCATGATAAGCATGTTGCTCTTTTTTTTCTGTTTTGTCTTGTTTTGGATTTTTGTTTGTTTGTTTGTTTTGTTTTACCTCGTTAGAAATCAAAACCGAGGCCTTACATTTGCTGGACGTGAGCTTCCCTCCCAGCAGTTTGTCCGGCCCAGTTCTGACTTTGTAACTACCGCTCTGAGCAAGATGGCGCTCCTACCCAATGTTAATCTTCGAAGGTCATGGCTACCTAAAGCTAACTGTCAGCAGTCCTTCATGCCAAGAGGAAGTATATTCAGACGAAGAAAAACTTAGGGCACAAGAACAAGATCCCCAAATGCTGACTGTCTTAGAAAGTTTTGTCAGCCTCAGCCAGAGAAACTGGCGTTGACCAGTTTTGTTTTTCCTCGCTGTACACTGTGGCGCTTTCTGTCACCAGGTGGCAATAGAGAGTCACCACTATTTGGGTTTTTTTTTTTTTTTTTTTTTTTTTTTTTTTTTTTTTTGTGGGGGGGGACACCAGTTATGCTAAGAAATAAAATAAACAACCCCTTCAAAAAATATTGAATTAGTTTTTGTTCCATGAAAAAGAAGCAGTAATTAGAGACTCTGCTTGGAGGACAGGAGACAGCAGCATAAAAACTGCTTTCTCTCTTCGAGCCCAGACTGCCTGTACCAGCACTAGGCAGGACTGCTATTTCCAGTCCCCACAGACCAGATCTCTGCTTTTCGTAGAGTCACTTAGGAAGCTCTACCCGTGGTCAGCCCCTTCCAGTCAGAATAAGCTGCCCCAACAGTCGGCTAAACCCCTCTCTTTTGGGTTAACATTAAAAAACACCGACTTATTAAAACTTTGGATTTTCTTCTGTCTTTATTACGAACATAGGCTTCACCTGTGATGGGGTAAAGAAATAAAAGCTTAGTTTTCGGGGGTGCGGGTGGGGAAGGGGAGGGGGAGAAAACACAGCCAGGGAAGGTGACATGAGATTGGATGGCATGCATGGTCTGATGAACAGTTTGAGGTCTCAACAAACAATCAGCAGAGGGGGGAATCCCAGGCCAGGGGGAAGAGTGAGTGTCTAAA
Source organism: Meriones unguiculatus (assembly GCF_030254825.1). Taxonomy (NCBI): domain Eukaryota; kingdom Metazoa; phylum Chordata; class Mammalia; order Rodentia; family Muridae; genus Meriones; species Meriones unguiculatus. The sequence goes on from NC_083349.1 coordinate 46,746,648, forward strand.
GGAAGAGAAGTAAGTGACCTCTCCGTGCCCAGGTTTCTGCCCCTGGTAGATAAGCTCTGATCACATGCCCCCGGACTGAAAATGCTTTTAAGATGCATTGAAAAGAAAGGTTAGTCAGAACGAGGTGAGATCCAAGAGTGCATGCTGCCTGTTGTTTCTGGAGGCTGTGCAATCCTGGAGGGGCATCTAGCGTCCAGGCAGGGCTACATGGTAAGCCTAATGCTGTCGGGAATTCCAGCTCTGAACTCAGATGACCCAGGGACTCGCTTTGGCTCTGACACCTCTAAGCTATGGGTTTTGGAATAAATTAGATATAACGGCAACAGCTCTTTCCCCATCTGTGAAATGGGAGTTATGGGGCTCCTTCAGGAACTGAACATTGAGGATTGGGGAGAGGACTCTGAAATAAAGAGCACTTGCTGCTCTCCTGGAGGATTTGAGGTCTATTCCCTTTACTCACGTCGGGTGGCTCACTTGGAGCCCTAGATCCTGGCCATGGGCATCTTCACTCATGTACACACACACACACACACACCACACAAAGAGAGAGAGAGAGCGAGAGGAGACAGAGAGACAGAGAGATGGTTTTATGAATTCTCAGGCTCCACATCAGCTGGACATTGCTGATGTTCTGATCCAATGAACTGGGAACTCTGGGGGGGGGTGGCCCAGAATTCAGCATTTTAACTAAGAATCCCACATTTTTTTTTCTGATATGCACTAGAATTTGAAGACTGCTAATGTAGAAGGTAGTAAACCCTGAATAAATGCAAGTCCCGTCTCACAGACTGGACTTCCTAGAGGAAGAGAGCTCTACAGGGAAACAGGGCTCAACAAGACTGAACTCACCTCAGGGTAAGCGCGAGAGCAAATATGATGTGAGCAGCTGGAAATTAGTTAGCAGACAGTTCAATCTCAGGGGAGTCTTTCATTCCTAAACTTATCAGAATAAAGCTGTGGATCCAGAGCCTGATGAGCCAGGCTTGGGATAAATAGGGTGCTGGGAACATTCCCACCTAACTCTATTTATCCTTCAGAAAAACAAACAAACTGAAGATCGTCTTAATGACTTCTCAAGTAATGGCGCACCAGAGAGAAGGCACTTTGCTTGTTTGCATCAGTCGTGATAAGTCCTCTCTTTGTTTGAGTTAAGTAGAAACAGGTTTTCCTTATTTTTTTCCCCATCACTATCTGGCTACGATACTCAAAACAGATCTATCTTTATTTTCCTGGCCAGTGTTCCTGGTTCAGTCCGACACACCAATCTCAGACACTTCTCCAGGAACACCAACCCTATCTCCATCGCATCACCCTCTATCTGCTAATTAGTACCGCCAATCACGTTTGCTCTGGCCGGCTCACAGCCCAGTTAGATGAGCAGCCACTTAAGATCCAAGAACCTGCCTCTGCCTTCGTTTCTCCTATCTATTATAGGACTCTGAAATTGTGTTCACAGTCCCAAACACATCCCCGGAAGCTCTCTATGTGTTGATCCTACGTGTTTTAACCATATAAGAATGTACATTTTTCACCCATTAGAGTGCAATGATTACCTCACCGTTTTAACTGGACCACCTACCATTCTGTATGTGTCTCTTTGCTAGCTGGCTGTGAAATATAATGGAGGGGTCACAGGCACATTTTGCCATACATCTAAATAGTATCCAGATGCACCTTAAGCTTAGCTTTAATATATGGATCTGCATCATCTCATTTTAAACCAGTGCTGTAATGATAAAAAGGTCCAAAACAGCTCCGTGTTCTATGGATAATGTGCACAACTCACAAAGTTAGTCTTAGTAAAAGACAATAGTTTAAGCATTTTTAAAGACTACGTATCACCTCTTTTGAACTTAGGCATAAAGCATAACAGTTGAAAGTGCGTGTTTTTATAAAGGGGGTCTCTAGAAAATGAAAGTATTTGCCAGCCTAATTATTAACACATTCCTGCCCTCTTCACTTTGCATCAACAGATTTGCTGAGGGCCAGAGGACTGTATTGTATTGAGTAGAGTCACATGTTAAAATGAAAACAGTTGGGGTGAGAGAAGAGGGAAAACCTCAACAGTGGAGCTGAAGTTGGGGGACCCTCCTCTGAGCCTTATACCAAGTAACTGTTGGATCACATCTGAAGATGAAAAAGTATTGTGAGCTTGTTAATTTATGAGTCAGTCAAACTGAATTGAAATTGTAAAATTAAGCAAAAGGACTCACTAACTGCTGAAATATACAACCTTTTCTGTTGATGTAGAAAGACAGACAGCTGCACAGAAACAGTGTCAGACTGCTGATAATAAAGATTTCAAAATATACATCTTTTGTGGGGGATTTTTAAAAATCTTTTCTAATTTTCCAACTGGCATAGCTTATATCATTTATTTTATTCTTAACCTCATAAAATTTATTCTTCCCTGACAATAAACAAAAACAAATAACATTTTTAATGAGGCTTCTTTTCTTATAACCTATCTGCATCACTTTTGCTAAATAATAAACTCGTGCTCTTCATTTCTTCCCATCATTAACAAATATAACCCTCAACTAAGAGCTCCCCTAACATGGAGGCTTGTGAGTGGGTACAGCTTGGTAGGAGAGTTTTACCTTCTTTTTATGTGTAGAGTGTTTTTTTTTTAATCTTACAAACTTTCTACACTAATCAAATTAATTCTGAGAATATTTCTAAGTCGATAAAATTGTTCGCAATCTGATTTTTTTCTTTAACCGATTCTTCTTCAATTCTTCCCCTCTTTATGCATACTTAAAAATCTTCACCACTTTTCTGTGAACTCTCTCCACCTGCAATACACACTTACCTACACTGCCGAAAGAAAGTTAGAAATATAACCCAGAACTAGTTGACACTTCTATGGCTCTTTTGCTGATTAAAATCTAAGACATCAAACAGCCAGCAATGCCATCAAGTTTAATCTAGTTAGCATAAAAGAGATGGCATCAAATTTGCCAGTGTGTTCCTTCGCTGTAGACATCATGGTTTAAGGAAGCTACACAGTCTTCCTTGGCATCTTATCACTTCTGTCTAATAAAAAATCCTCAGTGATTTTAAATTGGACAGTTAAAGAAAAAATGTTGCTTTAAAAGAAATACAGAGGTGGAGGGGATGGGAAAGGTTTGTGCATAGTAGATGGACAGACAAGATGTCTGAATTCTTTTTTTTTAAATTTTTTATTTAACTTTTATTAATTACATTTTATTCACTTTGTATCTCCCCATAAGCTCCTCCCTCCTCCCCCCTGATCCCACCCTCCCTCCCCCTTCTTCACGAATGCCCCTCCCCAAGTCCACTGATAGGGGAGGTCCTCCTCTCCTTCCTTCTGATCTTAGTCTATCAGTTCTCATCAGAAGTGGCTGCATTGTCATCTTCTGTGGCCTGGTAAGGCTGCTCTCCCCTCAGGGGGAGGTGATCAAAGAGCAGGCCAATCAGTTTATGTCAGAGGCAGTCCCTCTTCCCATTACTATGGAACCCACTTGGACACTGAACTGCCATGGGCTACATCTGTGCAGGGGTTCTAGGTTATCTCCATGAATAGTCCTTGGTTGGAGTATGAATCTCTGGGAAGTTCCCTGTGTTCAAATTTTCTTGTTCTGTTGCTCTCCTTGTGGAGTTCCTGTCCTCTCCAGCTCTGAATTATACCTCAGTGAGACGCCAGGGATCTAGAAAAACCCTGACCAACTTAGTCATAACTTTAAAGTTCAACCTGTAGCTTTGTGAAGATACATGCTAATCTGAAGCTAGAATAATAAAGAAAAGCACACGAATGAATACAGGCATCTTTCATAAAGTTAAGAGCTAAACTCAGAAAAGAACCTCTTACTACTCCATCTAAATGGTCCACTTGGACTTTTACACACTTGGTAATCATGATCTGCAAAAATGACTTATCCTCCTCCTTCTATTATTATTATTGTAGTTGTTGTTATTAATTTGTTTCAATCCTGAAACCCGCTTCAAGGGGAAGAAGAGATTGGTCTGTTCTGGACCACCTGTGACTGGTACCAAGTAGGCAGAAAAGATGGAACCTTTGGTCACCAGTTTGCCAACTTCTTGCTTGAATTTTTCAGGGCTTCCAGTTGTCTGGAAAATCTTGCCTGCCTGAGTTTCAGGTGTTATGGCATAGTATATTGTAGGTACTATAACTATTATGGCAAGTTGGTAGGTATGTGGACCTTTTGGAGGCTCCCTCTAAGCTCTGCTATGCTCAGTATTAAGTTTCTATTGAAACCAATTCCCTTTGGCATGGTTTCTTCCTGGCTTTGAACCTCTTTTGATCCTAGATATATGTCTCTCTTTGTTGCTTTCCAGTTCATTTCTGGAACTTCAGCCACAGTAACATACATTTTAGATTTTCCTCTCCCTCCATTTATATGAAAGCAAGTGTTATTCTACAATTCTACAGTGGTATATGTTTAACTTCGTCTGATTCAGTGTTCAGAGTGCTCTATGCTCCAGTGGTAGGCAGCTCAGCTGGGAAAATCATGAGTTGCTGCTTCCAGATTTATAAAACAGCATCTGTTTATTTTTAACAAACGAAACCATTCTATCCATGCACATTCAATTTTGAGAAGCACCTGAAAGTTCTGTGAGGAGACGGTCTGTCTTCCAAGGAGACACTTTTCTTGCTTTAAGATCAACTTTATGCATCAGGCAAGAGTAGAGGTCTGATCTCTGATATTAGAAATAAATTGGGACTTTGTACCGATGTTCATTTAGGTGTCATCCACCCAAAGAGCATCAGACCCGTCCGATACCTTTTTCTCAGAGGCGGGACCTGGGGCATCAACCCGCATGCAATCAGACATGCTCTTCTCTGGGTCCAAAGCGGCTGACCCTGAGTGCAGTGCTTAGCCTCGCATCCTGAGCGTATCATTTTAGCTTTTTATGGTATCCAACCATGCTTGGGGAGAATGTCCTGCTTCAATGGCTGTAAAGGCCTGAATGATCATGGCTGCATCACACTGTTGTGAGACTCTAATCTTGCATATATACCACAGGCAAACCAAGGAGACCAACACCAGAAGGCCTGCTAATGCTCCCATGCCCGCCCATTCCTTCAGATGATTCATGGCTGCAGCAATCCATGATGATAATCCTGTGGCTAGTCCTGCGTCCACTCTGGTAGACCTCTACTCTTGCCTGATGCGTCTAAAACAAAAAGGGGGAACGGTAGAGAGCTGCGGAATGCTATGCCTTAAAGATGGAGCTGGTTTCCGCCTTCCACCTTCCCGATGGTGAGTGCTCTCTGTCACGAACAATTCCACATTTGGCTAAGGCTGAGGATCTGGCTTGCTTCCATGTATGTGGACCTATCTGCATTGCCCACGTGGCATGCCTGGGTTGGCTACCCAGAGGCTATTTAAGCTGTGGGCTGGCTTTCCCCAGGGTCCGAGGATTGTTCAAGGTTCCTGAATAAACTGCATTGAAAAAAAATAAAATAAAATTTTTAAAGATTAAAAAAAAAAAAAAAGATCAACTTTACATCTCCGCAAAGGCCACCTATAAATATATAATACACGCTTTGGACAGCCCGAATTGTTGGGATCCTTTCATATGATCTTCTTAAAAACACGTTGAAGAGAATACAATGTCATGTAAGTATTATTCCAGATCGATTTAGGACTATTAATTTAAGACATTAAACTGCTATTTGCATCATGATTTCAAGCTTCATTGCATGCACCTGAAAACACCTCAGCTTGCCTCTACTTTACAGCAAACACTCCAGCACTTAGGAATCTCAGAGTCTAGCATATGGGTCCTACATGGTTGGAACAGTCCCAGGTTGGTGTGACTGAGGGATGGGATTTTCTCTTCAGTCTTCCTTCTCTCCGCCACATAACTTTGCATCAAAACCCTAATGAGCGATCCACTAGAAATATGCCATGCCATGCCATGTGCCAGAAATCTCATCTCTGCCTGATATGCATGTACGTGTTTGCTTTAAGAATATTTTACATGTGTTAAAACCCAAAGCTACCCAATACCAAACATTTTTTTAAACCTTTAAAAATATCTCAGGGTGGTTGGAGAGATGGCTCAGTGGTTAAGGATGTAGGTCCTTCCTGCAGAGTCCAAGTTTAGCTCGCAGTACCCGCACTGGGTGGCTCCTGACTGCCTGTACCCCCACCCTTAGGGAATCCGGTGCTCCTGCATCCTGTGGACACCTGTACACATGCATATTCCCCAACACACACACACGAGGGAAAATGATGGACCAAATCTTTAAAACATTGGAAGAGATGAAGCTCTTTCTTTTAATAAAGGCACCTCTGATAACTGGAGTACCATTTTAATTGTCTGAACTCGCACCCAATAAAAGAAACCCATTACGTGGAATTAACAAGCAATGTTGGCATGGAATTGTAAGAGTCAAACTCAAAAATAGAAGGCTGTGTTCTCGCAGGGGAAAGTGCAGTCACAAGATCTATGATGACATTTAGCCCTGTGGAAATACGAGTGTTCTCTAGCCTTCCAGCACTTAGACATCAATTCATGGTGGTCTCAAGCTATGTTTTTGTTCTGGCACATTAAACAGAATGAAGACATATGTCTAAATTTAAGACATCCTTTTAATGCTCTGTGCACGAGAGCCAGCTGAGAAATTTGAACTATTTCAAAGCACTAGAAAAGGAATTGTAGACACATCCTTTGTTTGGGCATATATTTTTAATTATCCTGCCTTTTAATATTCTTCTCCATTTGAGGATAATCAGACAAAATGGATCCTGCTGGGTATTGTCATGCTTAATAAACGTAAGACTGAACATCTGCAAATATGGCGACAGTGTGGCGCGTAGGACGCACCAGTGACCAGGCTGCATTCTGATGTAATTATAACACCACATGGAGCTGCAAGAATGTAATTCTCTGTTTACATTAGTTCTAGCACTTGAAGTAAACTCTTTTTCAGTTAGGTGCTAAGCAATTTCTACCGGGTAAGCATGCGGGCTAATGAAGGAATGCATTAAACGTGCAGTGTAGATAGTAGTGAGGGCAGGCAGATGAAAGGCTGTAAACTATCAGGGCTGAAGGCTGCAGCCTGAGGTTAATTCAATCAAGTGCTGGCTGTGTGATCCTGAGCAGGTCCTCGGCTTCAGTGAAACCCCCATCCCTACAGCTCTCATAAAGCCCAGAATAAAAGGGAAACATAACCGTATCGGAGGCATTTTCCTGCCTTTATTTTTCCCCTCTCTACGTTCTCGTAACCTAGTTAAGTATCCACTGTCCATTTTGCCATTACCAAAAAGCAATCAGGAGGCACTTAATTGAAGTGAATGGCGCGGAGTTGTTAGCTCTCGCCGGGGCCAGTACAAAGCGGGCAGCGGCCAGGTGTCTGCAAACTGATGACACCCGGGAGTCTGAGGTAATGGGAGCCAGGTTCTTTGCTGTCAGGCAAGTGAGGTATGAAAGTGGAGAGGAGTGAGAGTAAATCCTGCGGCCTTGAGTTAGATCGGAATTCAAACAATCATCAGACATCCAGCATTTTAGAGACAAGACATATACACAAATAAAAAGCAAAAAGGTAGACTGTGCGTCTACTCATACGTATATGTGCTACATATATGCTTATATAATATATAACTACTATACAGTTATATATTATCGTTTAAGTTTGTTTCTTATCTAGCATAATTTTATCATCCATTTTAATTCATCTACCACCTATCACCTATCTTTCTTTTATCTGTTATCTACCCATCATCTATGTATCTTTTATCTACATTCATCTATCTATCTATCTACCTATCAATCATCTTCTATCTACCTATATCACCTATCATCTATCCATCCATCTATCTACCTACCTATCACCTATCATCTATCTATCCATCTCTCCATCCATCTACTATCATCTATCACCTATCATCTATCTATCATCTCTCTATCCATCTACTATCATCTATCACATATCATCTATCTACCTATCTGTAATTATCATTTATCTATCAATCTATCTATCAATTATCTATCATTTATCATCTATCTACCTATCTATCTATCTATCTATCTATCTCTCTATCTTCATCATCATCTATCCACATATTTATCACCTATGTATTATCTCCTGGAGTCTGATAACAGCAAAATCATGTATGAAATGGAAGTTTTGATTTCTTTGTCAACTGAGTCATGTTACATTAATATGTTTTTGTTTTAATCACAAGTGTGGGATTTTAGTTGGGCTTTAGTTTGTCCACAGCTGATAATTGTCTCATGCAGGGCAAAGCCTTTGACAGCTGGTAATAGCTTGCCTCATGTGGCATGGAGAGGGCGTGGTCTAGGGCTCCGAGGATATAAATATGAGAGTCCAGAAAAAGAAGGTGCGGCCTTTGGTGGTGGAGTGTGGTGAGATGCAGTTTTGAGAGACCAGAAATGGTGGTTTGGAGCAGACAGATGGAGGGAGGACCTACCGGGTGCAGTGGCTTGGAGGAGACTGCTGGCTGTGTTTGCTGTCGACAGAGATCGGTATAGTCCTATAAAGAACCCATCGACCCTAAACATCCAGAAGAAGTAAAGGGGTCTGTGCCCCCTCTCTCCACTAACTTTTTCTCTCCTGCCTAAAGTGGGGAGTTGGAAGGGAGAGGATTTAAAGAACCCCAAATAAACTAGAGTTTAAAAAGTCAGTGCTATACATGTACCAATTTAGTATCCAGGTCTTAGTTTCCAAACATTACTTTCTAATAAAAGGCAACTAGACTGCACTAAAAAGCAGCCATTGTAAGCCTATATTAGGATGAAAAGAGGATGATGCTATAATTTTCTTTCTGCCTTTTTTTCTTTTTGAGAAAAGGCCTTATTGCATGCCCAAACTGCCATGGAACTAGTGACTCTTTGCTCCGAGACTCCCAGGGAACAGGATTGTGGATTATGCACCATTCCTGATCCTAGAACTTAATGTTCCACCAGAGAGTAAGGAGAAGTTCTAAGAAGATTAACTACTCAAAGAACAGAGAGGCTAAATTTGATCCCTTTGAGCATCAAAATAACACACAGCAGTAGATTAGGATACACTGGAACCTGTGAGTCCACAGGGATGTGAGCTGATACATGTATAAAAGGATGGAAGGATGATGTAGGAAGATTACCGCGAGTTAATTCCAGGTCATCTTGGTTTTCAGAGCAAGGCATAGATTAGAAAGCAGGGGCTGGAGAGATTGTTCAGTGAATACAAGTTCTTGGTCCATAAGCACCTGAGTTCAAATCCCTAGCGTTCATGTAGATAGCTAGGTATGGATCGCTCATATGTAAGTCCTTTGCTGTGGGGAGGAAGGGCAGAAACGAAGATTGGAATTGCTGGCTGCCAGCCTAGCTTGGAGTTTAGTAAGAGCCCCTGTCTTGAGAAGTAATGTGAAGAGTGATACAGCAGGATACCCAGCATTCTTCTTAGACCCCTGTGTGTTCAAGAGTGTATGCATGTACACACACACACACACACACACACACACACACACACACACACACATGTGCGTGCGCACACAGCACACACAGCAAGCAGATAAATAAAGCAAAAGGTTCTGTAAATGAATGAGAAAGTTCTTCCCTGTCATAGAAAGCTGGCATAAAAACTTTAATAGTAGAAAATCACCATTTGAAAACCATTAACATAATAGTGCAGAAAGAATCCCCAGAGATGCCACCACTAACAAGTGAGCAGGAAGTAAGAAACGGGATTTTCCGTGTTCTCTACTATCTACCATCAAACTATTTATCACTTAAAAAGGGAAAGAAGAGATTCCACACGGAGAAGCTCTGCAGACATCATCCACCGACAAAGTGATTACAGTTAACAGCAGCAGTGATAATTCGCCAGTCACAGTGACCCGGCATTTGGATTCGGGCATGTGGAGACATCACGTGCGCTGACCTCTAAGGTCAGTCTACGCACCATACTTATGGCCTTCAAGGCACAGACAAGTTGCTAGGGCGTAGTGGCATACCCCTGCAACCCCAGCATTTGGGAAGCAGAGACAGGAATGCCCGCCAGTTGAGGCACTGTTCTAAGTGCCGTTCTGATGTCTGTGTCATGGTACCACGAGTTAAGGGAACATAAGCGTTCACTTTGGCATACCCTCTGCAAAGATCCCACCCTCTGTCAAGACTCCTACTTTAAAAGGAGGAGCTCAAAAGAAAGAGAAGGTATATCAAGGGAAACCTGACGGACTCCACTGCATTCATCCCCACAGTCCCGGCCTTTCAATTATAAACTCACGCATCATGTATTTTCTGAAAACAAGTCATTTCCTTTTCCTTTTCCTTCCCTCCCTCCCTTCCTTCTTTCTTTTTAAAATCTCCTGTGTGTGTGCATGAGTGTGTGTGTGTGATCCTTCTAGCTTCTTAGTGATCTGTGAACCAAATTCTACCTGCAGGGCTTCTGTTTAAGTACGTTTAAGAGTATGTGTTTAGAAGAACCTCCAAGTCAAAAGCGATTGGTGTGATCTCTTCAAAGGCATGTCTCTCATCATTTCCTCAGCATCTGCTGTGTGGCTAGGGGGCTATTCCATAACTGACCTCACTTATCACTGTGGGACTTATTAGTCCAGTATATTCTGTGTAGAGCACAATATGCCACGATAAGGAAAGCCTTCGATGACAGAAAACATCCTACTGTTGTATCCATCCTGGAAAACCAGAATATTTAATCTTTCTGTGATTTTTTTGTTAATCTTTTCACTAGACATTAAATTTTTCATAGTTCAAAAAATAACATCTTTAAGAAGCTTTCTTTCTGCTGGGTATCTTTCACAGTACTGAAAGGTCCTATGTATGTTGTTGGGGAGGAAAATCTCATCAATAGTGTTGCCTAGTTCGGAACCCCATGAACTACAATGATGATTATATGGTACAATGTTCATAGGGATAGTTGTGGCATGAATGTTATGGGAGTAATCACCACGTGTTAATTGGAGTTAAAGCCCGATCCCCAAGAAGGAACACATGCCTGATACTGTCAATCTGAGCAGGATTGGAGAGCTCATAGGCTGAATGGCCAGAGAATCAAACTGTCCTCTAAATTTACATCTCTATATCTATAAATTAGTAGCTATCAGACTTCATCAGAGAAGTTCTGTTTTTTTGTTTGTTTTCATGGGTTTGTGTGTATGTGTGTGTGTGTGTGTGTGTGTGTAGCAGATGGGTGGCTAACACAAAAACTCACAACTGACTAAAGTGCAGAGAATAAATGTCAGTGGCATTTTTAGCCAGAAATGGGATATGTAAATCACTATCTCCGTTAGGCTCAAGGGCCATGGTGGAAAGATGAATGGGAGAGATTGTAGGACTAGATGTCAAGAAGTATTGGAGTGGAATAGTGCTTTCTGGATGTGACAGAACTGCAGTACCAAGGAACTCTTAGGAGCTGCGGTTGGTTGAACAAGACCAAGTCAGGCAGCATTCTAGCTGACTGAGGTGATGGGGGCCACATGAACACCTTCCCCTCAGTGAGACTCTACTGACAGTTGATGACTTCTTGGGGAGGGGGAGTAGATTAGATCTCTTTAAGGGTGTGGTTCCAGACAGGCTGGTCACCACTCCCCAGTGGATGGCGTCATATCCTCCACAGACAGGCAGTAGGCAGTACAAACAGACTTCATGATGAATTCGTACAAACACAAAGTTGGGAGGGAGGAGGACGTGGAGGTAGATATGGGAAGAATTAGGGAATGGAGTGGAGGGGTAAATCTGATCAAAATACATGCATGAGTGCTCAAAGAATTAATAAAAACATAACTCTCATTGATAACTAAATCATGAACATTTACAGGCTAATATGCATTAAAGAGTTCACCTTAGAAAACCAGAAAACAAATTCTACTAGGTAAAGACATGGAATGTTTGTCAAAATAGGACATTTAGTGACTTTTTTCTTCAATCTAACTATTATGTTTAACAATATAACATGGATACTTATAATTAATTCTTCAGTATAACCTTGAGGATTTTTTAAGTATATTAATGTGAAAATTTTAAAGTTGGAAATCATTTCTACATTGCCTTCTAGAGACAATAAAGGATAAAATAATAAAACCAGGATTTATTTGTGTATTTTTTGAGAATGTAGCACATTCTGTTTCATGAAAATCATTAATAGTCTTTGACACTTTGCAATTGAACAGAGCATAGCATGAGTTTTGTGACATGGTCATTTGATTTTGCTGGGTCATGATTTTCAAAAGCACAGCCTACAAAGCAGTCAGGACTCAGGCAGGTGTCCTGTGCTTGGTCCTTGGGATAGACGGCTTTGTCATTTATTAGTCATTCTTACTTCACAAGAATTCCACAGCATAGCAAAATGAAAGAAAAACTACAATAAAAGGGAAAATACAGTTTTCATGTGGTAAAATTATATGATCCTTTAACTAATGAAATTCAAGAAAAGCCAAAATGTGCGCACACATTTTCTCTATTTCTGAAGACTCTGATGCAGATTACACATGCAAGCACACACACACACACACACACACACACACACACACACACACACACACCAGTGTTCTGCTGCTCACATCATTGACCATCAAACAAATTAATTACTTTATACATCAAAATAAATTCGGTATGAAGTTGTGATATAGGCTTCTAATTTGTTCTATGAATATATAAAACCCACTCAAATGTGACAAATGGAAGAAATGTACTCATAAATAGTTTTCCCTTGCTGGGAATGTAGCTGAATGATAGGTCTCTGGCCTCGTATGTAAAGGCCCTGAGTTTGATGCTTTATTACACGCCACACACACACACACACACACACACACACTGGAACAAAACAAAATGTGAACAAGAAAGAATAAAATAGCACACAAAGAAAATATATAGCACTGGCTGAGAATATGCTTTAGTTGGAAAGGTACTTACTGTCCAAATACAAACTGTGGAGCTCCATCCCCAGAGCCCACTGCAGGAGCCAGACATGACAGTGGATGCTTGTCATTCCAGTGCCCAGGAACCTTAAGCAGCAGGACCTGGGGGCTGCTCTCTAGCCAGCATAACCACAGAGTTCCAGGCCAACGAGCATCCTTATCCTCTGAAAACAAGGTGCTGGGCTTCTCAGACACAACACCTTCTGGCTTGCACATGTGTGCATACATACATGCACATGACTTCACAATCACACACACAAGCGGCAGCAGCAGAAGCAACCACAACAACAACCACAACAACAGCAGCAAGGACAACAAGAAACAGCTTTCCCTTTCTAGCTCCTTGTCCTCTATGGAGCTTTGGCGTACCCGCTGAGTCACCGTCTGCTCCTTCTGCAGCCTTGGTGTCTCGCTGTGCAATTCACTTTCCTAGGCCTTTACCAGGCCTTGCATGTTTCTACTGTCATCTGAAGTAACTCTTCTTCAGTTTTCCTTAAGTACCAAAGCTTTGGCCACAGGGAATTCCTAGTGGTAACTGTTTGATGCTCCAAGAATTTCTTTCATTGGATCTTCTGGATCTCCTGTAGCCTTGTTCTCTAATGTAAGGTGTTTTGTGTTGTTGAGTTACCTTTCCTTCATTGTTGCTATTGAACTGAGATCCAACTTAAAGATTTTATACTATAAGGGAAAACATGGGTATTGTGAAGTTTTCCGTCAATATTAATCAGCCCTCAGAAGAGTTACGTGCAGAGAATTGGTCTTGTATCCTTCCACTAAAAAAAACATAGCAATCAACTATTATCCACAGAGATCTCCGTTCATCTTGGAACCACTGTCTTTCCATACTGACCCCCCAAATGATGCATTCCCATTAACTTCATGTTATTGGGAGGCATGTACAAGTTGGAAGAATAAGGATTATCAACATTTTGTTTTGCAGTTTGATGCATTTCTGAGATACCCCAATGATGCTAGTTTTCAGAGATCAGAGTCATCATACCAACTACAAAACTGGTGAGACAGATGGTCACAAATATTTTGCAGATATAAAAATTTTTTTTTTAGAATCAGTTACAATGAGTAGAAATACTGGGTTGCTATGGAGATGTATATCTATTAAAGTTGTTCACAAAGAGTGCTAGTATGGATGAGGCACTCCTGTTCAGAGAATGATTCATCGACTAGAAACTGACTTTTTCCAAGCTATGTTGCTGACAGCACCAACAGGGAATACAGACGACTCAGCAAAAGCTGCCAATTTACAAATTCCAATGCCTTAAGGGCAACAAGTACAATAATTCCTTTTTTTTTTATAACATAGAACTTGGCTATAAAACTTGTAAATTATTGATTAGTTTTATGATCTTTGCTTTAAAATTTATAAATTTTAAATGAAACCCTACCAGGACCTTCTATTCCTAACTTCTCATTCTTTTCCCTGGTTCCTTCTATCCTGCTCCATCCTCATCTATTTTTTATGGTTGATTAAACCAAACATTCCCATTTGTTTCTCACACACATAGACCATGGTAGCGCTGCTCAACCAAGTGTGGAGAACCCACTTATCCCAGTACTTATTTAAGTGTCTCATAAAGGAATTTTATTTGTTTGGTAGAGTTGTTGAATAGAATCATGAGGATCAATTTGGCTCACCAAAAGCAGAGCATTATTATTATTATTATTACTGTTACTATTATAGTAAATAAAATAGATGGTTTTTTTTCTGCTTTTCAACTTTCCAAGGTGAAAATATTGCAAATACTGAGCCAAACAACATACTCTTTGGTCTAAAATTGCAGTTAGCAATGAAGCAGAAATAATGTTTCTTTTCCCAATGCCATGTCTCCCACACATTTCAAAATTTTAACCTCAGAGAGCTGTGGAAAGCAAGCTCACAACGCTCATCCCCACTGTAAATTATCAACTTCAAAGCTGGTCAGATGAAAGGTACGGGCACAGGGGATATTGTGCTTTGCCCAACCATACAATGTTAAGCCAGAAGAGACATTCTGCTGGATTCTTATGGGACTTATTAACCAAATACTGTTTGTCTTCCCTTCATGGCTAACTAACCTACTCACAGTAAGTAATGAGCTCAGAGGAAATAAAACAAATACTAAGCCCTTTCCAATCCTTCCAACTACTCTGCCACCCACTAGTCCTTTGAAAGCTGTGTTCTTAATTTTGTTTGACCCAAGGCTTCCAAATGTGCTAAGCAAAAGTGCGCAGGAGATGGTGTAGAGGAAGCAAAGAAGGTTCCCAGAGACATGTCAGTCCGCCCGTTGCACGAGGTTAAGATTCAAGTTAGAGAGAACTTCCATTTGCCAGCTCTCAATTTGTTCCTTGTCTGAAAGTTGTGTATTTGGCTTAAAAGCATTTGTTCTTAGCCACCTCTAAGGCATTAACTGAGTTTCCCAAGGCTTCCAATCTCTACCCCCACTTCTGACCCAGCCCAGTGATCTTTCCAATCTCCTTTCTAAGACAGAGACACCAAGAGGATACTTTTGACTTACTACTTCACCACCAAGCCATCTTGCAGGAAGGATCAAATTCACTGCCACTTATTCGTAATCAAATAACAATTTTCAGTTATCAGGAATATTTTTAATTTAAAAAGTGCCAGGAAATAATGACTCGTACAAATGTGAAACACTTCTGTTTATCAGAGAATTGTAGTGAGTATAAAACACCTGTGACATTCAAAGAATTTGGAGTAGTAGGGCTGGAGAGAGAGCTTGGCAGTTAGGAGGGCTTGCTGCTCTGGCAGAGGGCCTGGGTTTGGTCCTTAGCATCCAGATGTGGTAGTTCACAACCACCCATAACTCCAGTTCCAGTGATCTGATGCCCTCCCTCCTCTGGCCTCCACAGGTACCTGTGTACACTCACACATACACATAGGAAAAAAAGAATCTCTAAAAGAGCAGGCAGGTAAAATTAGGAAAGGAATGATGAAAGGAGAGTTAAACAGAACAAACGATATACAGAACGAGTTGTCAGTTTTTCCAAGAAAAGGTAGCGTGTGCGTGAGGAAGGCAAGAAGTCACTTGCAGGCTTCCTGCTTCCCAAGGCCTTTCAGTGACCATCTAAACGGGCAACCGAGAAACCCAACTGTGCTATTGCTGTGAAGCTGTGGTGAATTCAATCCTATTACAAACTGACTAGTTTTTCAGAACTGGAAGTTGATGCATCATTGACTCCCGTATAAGGAAATCCCCTAACTTTAAAAAGGTTTCCGTGTTACAAACAGGGTCAGAGTCATTCATGTAAATACTGTACATCTTAGAAACTCATTATTTTAATTTTCTGTAGATTTACATGTTAGTAAATAGTAATGGAATAGAAAATATTAAATTGAAGGCCTTTTAATCTTATGCCCAATTAAAATACCATAGGTGCACCTTTGAAAGTTGTTACATGGCATTATAAAATAGACAGTTTATTACAATATTCTTTCTATGGCAATAAGGGATAAATGTGAAAACATCCTTAAAGCCTAAAATAAAATTTAGCACTGAAAGCTCAAGTTTATTTGAATTTTACGTACATAGGCCTTTCTAAATGGGATCCTGGCCCAGAGAAGAAAAAAAAATTATTTAAAAAAAATTTTTAAGCATTAAGTTATTTTATAGTAATGAAGAGACCGAAAAGGCTAATCGTGGCTTTTACTAAGGCATAAGGTGATGGGTTTTTAGCATTTTAAATTATTTTCCAATTTTTTACGTCGAGTATACATTACATATTTAGAATCCACTTTCTCTGCAAATGTGTGCGTGAAATGTATGTATACATGCTCATGTGTTGATTTGGGTATGTGTGCACATGTGTGCACATACATGTGGAAGCCGGACACTCCAGATAGCAGTCATCTTCCACTTTATTTTCTAAGACAAGGTCTCTAACTGACCCTGGAGGCCGGCCCCATGGATCGGCATGTCAGAACTCTAACGACAGAGGCTCAGCGCAGCACCTGGGTTTTGTATGGGTGCTAAAGATCCCTACTCAGTCCCTCATGCTGTGTGGCAAGTAACTTTACTCACTGAGCCATCTTCCCAGCCCCAGATGACAATTTTTAAAATAAAATAATAAAAAAAAAATGTCCTTCCTGCTTTCGCTAAGACATGGATATAAAAGGAACAAAGATGGAAGCTACATTCATTTTATATATACACTATATATGTGTGTGTGTGTGTGTGTGTGTGTGTGTCTATTAGCTGTGTAGCCCTCTCCCATCTCCAGAGTCTTCCTGTCTCCCCCCACCCCCATACACTCATGTGTGTGAGCAGGAGTGTGTAAACGCCATATGGTGTATGTGATTGGAGGACAGCTCGAGGGTCAGTCCTCGCTTATACCTTATTTGAGACAGGTACCTTTGTTGTTCGCTGACATATACCTCGAACAAGCTGGCCCATGGACTTCGGGGGATTGTCCGCTGCCTCACATCTTGCCTCAAGCTCTGAGGCTAGAGACGTGTGCTAAGTCAGCTGTATGTGGGTTCTGAGGGTTCAAACTCAGGTCCTCACACGTGCTTGGCGAGCACGCAGCATCCACTGCATTCCCTCCCAGTCCTGGCATAGTAATTCTAACAGAAACAGTCTCCACGCAGGTAACTGCACATTACAAGGCCGAAAAGGGCAGTTTCCGGCAGTGCTGAGCCTAGTTCAAAGGAATTGTTCAAAGCTAAATAGTCCATGGATGGGCTGAACCTAAACCAGTATTTAATCACTCGCCCTTGAAAGTTTTTCTTTCCATCGTGTCACCATCGCATGCTTCCGTCCACCCTAGGAAGTCTGTTTTATGTGCTGTAGTTAATACTGAGTAGCTTAGTTCACACCACCTGCCAGGGTCTGCTCCGAGCACTTTACAGATATTTACTTAGGTACATCAACCTGATGGAGCAATTCTTTACACAGAAGGAGGCGGGCAGTGCCACAGTCGGCTGGAGGTCAGGGCGAGCGGTAACTGAGAGCACGAGCAACCTGACTTCCGGTCTGCTTGGTCATCGCACTGACTGATGCGCTTGCTCATCTCCTCAGCCGAGCAGTGTCAGCAGCCAAGCGTTCCTCTTTTTTAACAAAGAGTGAAGGGAACCGCATCATTTCTTCCAAAGATCGCGTTGCTCTTGTACTTCCTGATCATTTAAGACCCCATTTGACAAACTCATCTTACCCCAAACTTCGGTCAAGATTTGACCCCTTGACAGCGAAGGAAAAGGAGGCTCATGAAATGCGGAGGGCAGAGCCGAGAGTGTACTGTTGAGCAGGCCGATTGCCCAAGGGTAATTTCTGTAGCCTCTACCATTGTTCGCTGGTTAAACTGTGGCTTACAACATTTCAGGGAGCAAATACAAAATGTGCTCCTCATGCTAAGGGTAGAACTTTCCATTTCAAGGAAGCAGATTCCAGCGGGAGCGAAGCTGCCTGGAAGCGGAGCCCTGCTTCTGAGGTTAATGTAAAACACAAAAACAAAAGCACGCTGCGGAGCATGCCCCTTTCATGGTGCACGTGCGACGCATCTGCGCTGCTGTGCAATGCGGGCCCCTGGCAGGGCTTCCTCCACACATGAGAGACAGGGGAGAGAGGCTCTAAGAATAAGAAGGCAGGCAGAAGGAATATACCCCGTTTCCCCGTTTTAACTTGTAGTAAAATACACGTAACGTGAATTTGCCTCTTTAACCATTTTCAGCTTGCAGCTCAGGGGCAATAAAGAGGTTCAGGTTGTGCTGCATTGCCTGTCCTTGCCTCTGGAAGTTTCGGTCACCCCACACCCACTAAAGAGAGATACCCGTTCTTGTCTCCCCTCACCCTTGGCAGCCAGCGGCCTTTTCCCACCCCTGAGTTCTGCTGCTCAAGGTACCACATCTAAATGGAATCACACAAGGATTGTCTTTTTCGTGACTCGCTTGTTTCACGCAGCTTAATACCATCAAGTTCATTTGCAACGTAGCAGGTGACACAATTTCCTTCACAGTGTATATCATGTACACACATAGTGTATAATAGACGAGTCACCTATTGATCATTCAGTCAACTCTTGGATTTCCTCTACTTTATTTTTATTGCAAAGATATCTGAGGTCCCTCCATTTGCTTCTTGGAGGGGCATGTTCCCCAGAGTAGACTTGCTAGGCCATCTGACAATTATGAATATGTATACATACATATTTATTAAAAGCCATAACGTTTCCTACAGACCTTACAACATTTCACAACAAGCCAGCTTTAAAGCAAATAGATGTCTTCAGTTTCTCTAGGCTTTTTTTTTTTTTCACTTCCTCAGATAGGCTTACTGTCTAGTAAGTGCTCTTGGCTCTGAATCATGCGCCTGACAGCTATGCTAGTTACCCCCTTAATCCAACCCAGTCTTCAGTCTTCCTAATTTCTCTTACCTTAGTAAGCCACAGTTCCGCAGATTCTGCGGAACTTTCACGATCACAGAACTTGAATCCTAACTGAAATGATGGTCTCAAAGTTCCAGGCCAGGCTCACCCAGGAATTGATCACGGTCCAGCGGGGTGACATGAATCGGGCAGGGAAACTAGCCTCATTTAGATGACGCTGATTATTCTTGTGATACGCGTCACACCTTATCAATAGCTATCATATACATAGCATGAGAATGCTACTCATAGAAATCACAGTGTGCAATGCCCCATAGCATCCTAGGAAATTTCATCATAGTTGAGTCAATGCCGACAGCATCTACACGAGGGGCCTCTTTTATTTTACATATCTAACAATAAATCCAGTACCCACCTGTAGAAGGAAAGCTGTATCCCCTGCTGTAAGAAATGCAAATGCAGTCATGAGAAAACAAGTTAAGCTCTGTACCACCTCGAGAACTAAGAATAAGGTCTAATAGGCTATATGTTAGTGCTAGAGGTTTGTTGTTTTTGTTGTGGTGGTGGTTTTGTTTGAGACAAGGGTTCTCTCTGTAGCCCTCACTTGCCTGGAATTCACCAGGTAGATCAGGCTGGTCTTTAACTCACATAGATCCTCCTGCCCCTACCTCTCAAGTGAGTATTGGCATGTTGGCGTGTTCCGAGCATGAGTCCCAGCACTGAAAATCAAAACAAAACAAAGCAAAACAACAAAAAAAATGAAGAAAATGCTCACATCAAACAAAGGGGGAAAAAAAATAACCCTGACATTAAAATGCTACTTGTGATTATTCTTCCCAACCACCCCTGCTTTGTTAAGGTCTTACTAACATAGTTTTAGGAGCCGAGCCTGACCTTGAACTTCCCAAGTAGCCCTGTCTGACCTTGAACTCACAATCTTCTTGCTTCAGCCTTCCAAGTACTGGGATTTCAGGCATGTAACACCATTTCTAGCAGCAACTATTTTAATATAATTATGAGTCATTTTATTTTTTTTAAGGATCTTAAAGTGGAAACTAATTATTTATATCAGCATTATGTATCCATAAATATGTGTGTGTTAATTTATAATATTCAGTTGGTAGAGACAAAGAGTGAAGTTAAAAGGAGAGGTGGGAAATCCGAGGAGTCTAACCCATCTAAACTATGCTAGAGACTGGGGGCAGTGAATCCTAGAGCCTTCCATCCAGTCTACCAAGAAAGACCAGGGTGACTGAGTGCAAGGAGAGCAGACATCAGGGCCTCCATGAAGAATGGTCAACATGAATAAAGCCATGGCAGGCACCCAACATCTCTGGCAGGCTGCCCTATCCAGTTAACCAATGAAATGTACTAAAATGCAAAATGTGCTAGGTACAGGGTAATGGATAAGGTAAAAACATGCAACTAAAGGATTATAAATCATCGTGTTTACTCCCACCGTCTTTAAAATTCTAGAAGGGACAGACCCAGCAACTGAAATTGTTTTATAAACAAAATAATGCAAAAGTTGGGTGCTCACATGGATCTCTGGAACATTCTGTGGATACGAAGAAGAAAAAGAAGGAGGAGGGGGAGAAAGAGGAGGAGGAGAAGAAAGGGGTTAAGTGTTATACAGAAGAAACTGAAGACAATTCTTGGTGTGAAATGAGTGACTATTGATGACTGGCGTTTACTATAAAAAGACTCATGTTTGGAGAAGACAAACACTTTGTTTTCCTGGACCAAGGAGTCCAGAAGTCCAGTCTAGAAGGTGGAGCCCTCTTTTATTTTAATTAGAGCAGGCTGGTGTCTGAAGAGAGAACAGCAGAGTGGGCGCTGAGAAAGAGCTGTGAGCTCGTTGGCAGTCACGGAGCAGTGAAGGCTTTCACGGTGCTGTCAAGTTAGAGAGGACACGGTCCAGCAGCTGACGCTCTGCTGGGGCCTGGCCTCTTCAGAGCTGGCTGACATCCTCCTCCAGCTGGCTATTTCCGGGGCTGCGGCACACCCCTCCCTTCACAGCCCCTTCGTAGCTGTGGTTTGGCACTCTGCAAGAACCCCACTGCCCAAAGTTCCCGCTGGGCTTCTTTCCAGAGAGCAACGGCCTGACTATTTCCACTACTGAATTTACCCACATAGACAGGCGGAGGCAGGCCTTTTTTTTTTTCAAAGATGGCCAAGGCAAATTAGCATGAATGACTTGGAGTCCTGCGGTCATAATCAGATCTGGTGTCTGGGGCCCAGAAGAACACAAGTGTAGCCGGTGAGCTGCTGAGAAGATTTTCTGGGGCATCAGAGACCGCCAGCTTAAGATATGGAAGCATTTGAAGGCTGAGTGAGAATTCCTCCTGTACACGCTGTCTGGCTGTGGCCAGAGGGAGTTGTCAAATTGAAACTGTTCGGCGGGTTTGTTGTTTTTTTCCTCCAGAGCCAAGAAAGTGACTCTGATTCTTTACACCCTAGTGGTGTCAAAGCAGAGAGCTGCAAACTACGGCCTGCCCGCCGAACACATCCTGCCTGTCGTTTTCGTTCACCCTCTAAGATCTCCGTGGCTTCTCCGTCTTTAGATAGCTGAAAAGAATCAAAAGACTATTGCGTGACACATGGAAATGATACGAAATTCAAATTTCAATCCCCAGGAATAAAGTTTTATTGGAACACTGCCACACCCATTCACTTACGCATTGTCTCTGACTGCTTACAAGCTTCAAATGCGGAGCTAAGTAGTTACAGCTGAGACCTTACAGCCTGGGAAGGCTGAAATATTTACCATCCTGCCCTTTACAAGCAGCTGGTTTCCCAACTCCTGTGCTAAATTGGTGGCCAACTGGAGCAAGGGAAGGAAAGAGACGTGGGAGGGAGCTATAAAAATTAGTTGGTTTTTTTTTTTTCCGGTCCTCTATCTCACAGAGAGACAATAAGATTTCTGTTCTTATTGTTGTTTTTGATAGCTCTGTCTTGTCAGACACATACATGCATGCCCAGATCACTCATATCTCAGGAGAGGTCAGCAACGCGCCTGTGCTCCACGGAGGCATGACAAAGGCAGGAAGAGGCGAGAGTAATATATCGCCCACTCTCCTAGGATGGCTCCTAAAGGACCAATCAAAATAATTTTAGGGGATGGATTCACTATGCACAGATGGTAGCATGCCAGGAGGCATGTCAGTGCAGTACTCTAATTACAGACACGATTATCAAAATTCAAACAACTTCATATGGTCAAGCTTTATGGTTTTGACCCTTTACAATGGTGTGGTTTACACCAACCAGAGAGCGTGCATAGGATGAACGTAGGCCCCCTACGCATATGTAAGAGATGTGCAGCTTGGTCCCTCCTCATGTAGGTACCCTAACAGTTGGAGTGGGGGCTGTCTCTGACTCTGTTGCCTGCCTTTGGATCCCTTTCCCCAACCTGGACGGCCTTCTCTGGCCTCAATAGAGGAAGATGCTGCCAGTCCGACTTGATATGCCAAGGTGGGTTGATATCCATGAGAGCTCTCCCCTTCTCTGTGGAGAAATGGAGGGGGACAAAGGGAGTGAGGAAGGTGAATAGAAGGGAGTAGGAGGAAAGGAGGGAAAGGAAGCTCCAATCGTGAAGTAAAGTAAATAAGTTAATTAATGGAAAAAAGCAAAACAAAAAACAAAATAAACATTAAAAAAATGGTGTGGTTTAAATTGACCACTTACAATGAAGGCAATAGCTTTCCATTAAGTAGTATATAAGAACGCTTCAGAAACTACCAGCCATTACCTAGAGTGCAATGTGAGCATGTTCCTGCTCAGGCTAGACAGACCTGTAATATACAGCGGATGATCTGACAGCTAGCAGCAGCAAAGCAAGACGCAGGAGGATTTAAGAATGGAGAGGGTGTTGGGATGCATTTTTGAAATGATCCAGGCCTTACACACTTCCTTCTTTAGTTTGAGAATCCTTTTATTTTCTCCTTGTAGAACCTGATCTCAGTCAGTTTTGCTCCCCATTCACTTAGCTGCCTATAGAGAGACTGAGAAGTCCCTATTGATGAAGCGTTTGGCGGGAAGTTGGGAGTGTCCTCTTCTACTTCTAAGAGAGGCCTAGTTTAGTCCACCAATGCTGTGACATATTTGGTGCACCCTGATGGGCGCTGAGATTTCTCTGCTGTTCTTTTTCAACTCAGAGGCTTCAGGTTCTCAGCTGATGCTCCCTCTAAGCCCTTTTTCTAGTTCCTGGCTGCTTGTGGATGTCACTGAACCGCAAGCCTGTTGACAGGAGCCTGTGGGGTAGCTCAAAGCAGGAATAACACAAAAAATATTGTGATTAATTACTTCTTTTATAGATATGACTGACACCATAGAGTTAATCCTCTACTTGCTTAGGTGTCATTTTTCCTGACATAAGCCTTCTATTTGCATCAGAAGATTATCAGTCTAGCATTTGGACTCATGATAAAAAAAAATTCCCACCAATTTACAAACAGCTATGTTTTCAGAAGTGTTATAATAAGTTAATGTAATTAATAAAAGTGATAAATAATGATGTCTTTCCCATGTAGATTTATTTTCTTTGTAGCTATGGCCTTCTCTGCCTTTACAATATCCAAGCAAAACATAAAAGGATCAACATTGTTACCTTCATTTTAAGGTAACCATATTGTACCTGTGTATAAAGTCCTATTGTCTTTTACATATGTTCACACTACCTTGTGATAGATGTAAGTCAGTCTGGGTGACTTTCTTCCGTTTGCTTACAGATGAACTAAAATCCAGACAGGTGAAGTACCTGTGTTCTGTGCTCAGGAAACGGGGTCAGGCTCTGTCAGGCCAGTGAGTAACTGCTATAGAAAGACCAGACAAATAATTCTATATATCAGATGGAGCCAACTCAACAGTCTGGGTAGTTTATTTTTCCAGCATTGCATGCTCCATGCTGTGAGCTTCTCAAACACAGTGAGGAACCCTGCTATACTTTGTGTCTTAGCATCAGAGTTATGTCTTCCACTCTGAAGAACTATGGCTGTGTTGCTGAATGTAGGGGGAATCTCTCTCTCTCTCTGTCTCTCTCTCTGTTTCTCTGTTTTTGTGTTTTTCAAGCCTTGATCTCATGATGCTGTTAAATACAGAATGCATATTGAATAGACTCTCTGTCCTGATGATCTTCATGGTGGCGAATAAATGTTTCTGTGAAGGTACTTGCTCCCTTGAAGACCCACAAGTGGTTGTCAGAAAGTGTCCACAAATTAAGGTCAATGAATGCTCACTAACCAAGAGGAAGAGAGGTTACAGAAATGTCAGGCACATAAAATAGCTCTAACATGTACGTGTGTTCTGGACGTTCTCCAGGTGGCTACTGTATGACTGTTTTCTTGGTTTTATATGCACAAAGAAATTTTATATACACAGAGATGCTTTCATCTTGTGTAGGATAAATATTATCCACAACTACTTGATTTCATTCAGTCTTTGACAGTGGTCATACAAGATAAGATAGGGTTTTTTTAATTTATTTTATTTATATATATATATTTTTATTTTTAAAGAGAAGATAGTTTGAATGTTTCTAAGGCTTTACACTTTCTGAACTGTGGTCAACGGTCATTTTGAAAGACTTCTGATTTTAATAAAAGAAAAAAAAACTGGAACAAGAACATCATTGAGTGAACATTGGAAAGTATTTTATTATGTGAGGCATGGATGTACAATTTCCAAAACTTAAATATTTTTAATTTGAGAAATTACAAATTACCAGAATGTGATAGGTACCCACAGAACTTCCCATTTTCTTTGGGGGAAGTTTGAATCTGACCTGGCAGAAATGCTAGTCAGTGCTGGTGCAGAATCCTGTAGGCTGAACATTCAAAGGACAGCTGGAGAAAGACAGAAACCAAATATTTGCTTGTTTTCCCCACTAAGAAGGTTTGTGTTCCTCCTTTCTACCTAATAAAAATCAAGGACATCTTTGAAGGCTTGCTTCAACATCTTTCAAGAAACGTTATCATGGTCTTCTATAATCTGCCCTTTGTTCGGTCCCATTGTGTCTGTATCTAAAGTTTGTATCCTTCATCTCTCATCTCTGCCTCCATTCACAATCCTCTATCTTAAGCTTTTATCACATTTCGATGAGATTTTATCAACACTAGCCTGACTTTTTCTTGTCTTGTCTGTCTGTTTCTCCACCAATCCCATTGGCAAACAGCTACGGCTTAATCTTCTTAAAGAACCACCCCCAAACCGATCCTTTTTGCTGAAAATTTTCATTGGCTGCTCCTATGTACCAAGTAAAATAGTCATTGAATCTTGCATTTTCAGTCTTCTCTGACAGAATCTGCCTCTTCTCCACCAACAATCTTTCATCCAACAGAACAGGGTAATGCTGGTATCTGTGTAATTCTTTATCTGTAAGCAGCCTTTATCTGCTCCCGCAGCTTCCTCTCCTTCAGACAGATCTTATCCAATTTTCAAAGCCCTTTATGAATGTCGACCTTCTGGATATCTTTTCAGAACTCCTGCTTAAAAGTGTCTTTTCTGCTCTGATGCTCACTGTTCTCAGCTGCAATGCTTACTGTGTGTATGGAATAAAATAAATGTGCTCGATTAAACTGCCCGAGGTTTAGTTCTTGGCTGTTTGTGTGATGCTGAGCAAGGACTAGTTCTTGATATCTCAAAATTATAATCACAGAAAAACTGAGAGCACCAATCCAACCCAGTTGTAGTAAACAGTATGTATTAATACATGTGAAAGTAAGTGCCGATAAGTATTATTGTATCTCATTTCTCCCCTAAAACATTCAAACTCTGTATGAGATCTTAAGCTGCTCACTGTTGCGTCTCAACACACTCTCAGAGCACCTGCTAGTGTTTAACCTGTGCATGTCAATGAAGCTATATTTCAGAAGTTTCATTCTGTCCCTTTCCATATTTTGGATAGCTTTAGACGGCTCCCAGAGACCATAGTTTACTCTTGAGTCAGTAACCTTCCCTTTTGGTTCTTATGGTGTATATGGGATAATTATGGGACTTAGGTTATATATAAACCAATGTTCCTCATGAGAACAGTTTCCATTGCCAGAAAGGTGGGAAGAGTGAGTCTTGCTTTTCTGCTTAGGTGATTAGAGGCATTGCCGATGAGAAGACAAAGGAGATGAGGCACAGAGTAGGTGCAGGAAAAAAAAAAATCTCATCTCAGAATTGTGTGTATCCATCACTTAGAACCCCGGAGTTAGAACTGGGACTGTAACTCAGAGGCACGCTTGTCTAGAATACACACGGCTCTTGTATCACCACCACCGCAGGCCAACTACACAGTGGGCATTTCTAAACTAAGAGATTGCGAACCAAGAGGTCATGTGTGTGCTTTACTAGGACCCGTTTGGAGGAGCATCTTTGTCTACAAATAGACTAAACTATTAAGGAAGTAGGATGCTTACTCTGGATTGAGCATTGAAGTTTATTGGAAGGGAACACGTGGAATCACAAGGAGAACATTTCCACACCAGCGCATGTTAAGTTCCAAAGACTTCCTTTTGAACTAAAATGCTAGTATTTTTCTTTCATATTAATAATTTGTATGTTACCATGTTAAAAAAAAAGGTTCCTTACTTTAATCTTTAGATTTTGTTATTAGCAATCACAAATACTATGGTAGAAAAACAACTACTGTTTGCTAAGTATGTAACAAACTAATTACTAATCTAATTCAAAATAAGCCTTCGGGGTAAGTATCATTATTCCTGTTTGAGAGGAATGAAATGGAGGCTCAGGGTAGTTCACTGGTTCGTATCACAAGTCACGTTTTTAATAAGCAGAAGAGTCAAGACTCAACCCCCCTTTTTAGTATCAAGAATGTTTCATATGGAATTAGTTCATAAATTTGGTGTATAAAGTTTTATAAGTTTTGCCTATAAAACGTATTATAGCTACAAAAGTTTAAAATCTGTTCTTCTCTAAGTCCAGCTTTTTAGTCTCCTTGCCATGTGCTAAGAACGTATTTATTAGAAGTCCTTTTGGGGACTTACCCTGAAGATAACTTTTCTACTCAGCCTAAGGACACATTTCTTAATGTTAGACCCCTTTTTCTTCCTTCAAAACAAAGTCTCAGAATGCTTAGTGTAGATAAGGACCTCCTGACCTTAGTCAAAGAGGCAAGAAACGTGCATTTTCTGCATAGCCTCCCCAGACTGGCTCTCTGCTCCTTAGAGAAAGGTTGCTTCATTCCCTAATGAATCACAGATGTCCCGAAAACATTCTCACTATCCAGGAGGTGGAATAACTTGTTGGATCTACCAATGGAAGGATGGGTAAGCAATTCACAGTGCATGCGCGTAATGGAAAGTTACTCATCCTTACAAAAGGATGAACCAATGTTATAATATAGATAAGCCAGCCTGGAAAGCATGCTTATGAAATAATCCTGGCATAAGAAAGATAAACACTGTCTGATTCCACTTACAGCAAGTATGTGGAAGACTTAGATACTGGGGGCCAGAAAATAAAACGGAGGTTGCCAAAAGTGAAATTTGTTTTATCAACAGATTTAGACGTCAATGTACCCAAAATAATAATTTGCTGTAAAACAGTGTGAATATACCTAATACTATTGAGCTGTAATCTTAAAAATGGCAAAGACAGTAATAATGTTATGTGTAGTTTACCACACACACCGAGGACAGTGGGAAGCACGGTTATGGTAAGTTACCAATGTTTTAGTGTATAAGGGATAAGCACATTTGAAGAGCAAGCTAATTCCCAGTCCTAAATGATGCCTCAACTTATTTTGGTACCGGAAAATACTATGTAAACTGCCAAATGAGGAAGACAATTAAACAGCCCTACACAGACGCAATATTTATGACCCATGATAATTACCAGCATAGCAAGATCTGTATAAAGGTTCAATAAGTGGCACTCCTATGCTTGTGGCAACCGTCAACTATCTAACTGGAGGTAAGGGATGCTCAAAAGGAGGAAACCCACACCTTGTACTGGAAAAGCAGCCAGCTCTCAGGAGCTAAGGAAGTCAAGGATTTTACTACCACCACTTCTTGGTATAGATTCCTTAATACAGTCCTGATTACATTCTAGACCTTACTCTTATACCCAAAAGTTAGCGACCATCTCTGATCGACAAAGCCTCTAACCAGTGGAGCCTCTCACAGAAAACCACAACTAGACACAATACAGACCACAGATTGTGAGGAACCCAGTCCCAGGAGATACGTCTACATCCCAGCTTCTGCATCTATGGCTCAGAGAACATCTTGGAAAAGGGCTTGGAATGACCGTGAGAGCTGGAAGTCAGCTACGAAACCGTCTCTCCTGGATATGGCTGCATAAGCAAGACCAGAACTATAGCATGAAGGACATGTTCGTGTGGAAGGGGGGAAAGTTAGCAGGGCTGTACTCCTAGACAAAGGAAACTGGTGACTGTTGGAAGAGGGAGAAAGAGCTGTTTTGAGGGATGAGCCCCCTTATTAACCAAGAAGGCATAGACAGCCTTGAAGCCATAGACACACACCAACAAAATCAGACTCATCAGATTAATTTATGTACATTTGTGCATACACATCCATACACACACACGTGTGTGTATAGCAATGATAAAGAAAGGGAGACTATTAACTTAAGAGTGATGGGTGGACAGGGGAGTTGTTTTATTTTTGTTTTTCAAAATGGGGTTTCACTGTGTAGCCCTGACTGTCCTGGAAGTCACTCTGTAGACTGGGATGGCCTCGAACTGACAGATATCCACCTGCCTCTGCCCTTGAGTGCAGGGATTAAAGGCATGCACCACCATCTCCTGACTATGCAATTTTATTTCAATTAAAAACCCATTTTAACAAAGTTAGCTAGACATAATAATGCCCAGATTTAATACTCATAGTTGACCTTTCCATTGAGGACATATATATATATATTTATAGTATATTTATAAATAAGTTATATCTTTTATAACTATATGAGTAGTTCCATTCTTATTATTTACCCTGAGGTATCTAAGAAGTATCTCAGATGATACAATTCCTAAGATTGTCCATTTCATCCCTGATCATCCTTATTTTAGTGTATCCTTTTCACACACCCATTTAAGAAAAAGAAATCTGGCATCTACCCAGATCATTCCCTAAACCTTCTCCCAGATCATCCAATCCATCAGTATATTCTTGAAGGACTACTCGCAAGTGACTTTTGTACATAGAGAAAAGCATCAAGTTGAAAAGATATAAACAGTCCAACTATAAAATAACCATAACTATTATGAAGTCAGCTGTCAAATCAACATTGGACTTGCCTACTTCTGTTGACCTCTGCTAACATCCTCAGCCCTACCCATCCGCATTTTACTTGGACTATTCTCCCTTTCTTACTGTCACCTTATCTCATGTTTTCAATTCCAAATTCACCCCTCAGATGTATTTCTATAAAGCAAAATGAACATCTCAAGGCACAATCCGATTTTGCCAGCAGACAAGACTTTGACAGCAGCAGACAAGACAGACAATAGTCCGTGCCAAATGCTAGGAAGCATGCAGGAGGCCTTAGAGGGTGACTGTAGCTCACCCAAGCTGTAGCAAGAGCAGGTGCAGAAGAAAACAAGAGGCAGAGTTAATGGGGGAGGGGAGGTTCAAAGACAGAGTTAGAGATAACAGAAGGTATGCTGTGCAGGACCTCACAGAGGTGTGTTGCTGGATGGAGAAGAGACGGCCTCTGACTTGGGCTTAAAGGATCATGGGCCACTGGAGTGGAATGAAGGCAATGCAGAGGAAACCGGTTCTACTGTGGCTGTTTGGGTGAGATGGTAGAACTAAGCCAAATACACGCCGTGCTTCTGTTTGGTGGGACGGAGTAAAATCAAGGCTGTTTCCAGGATTTTCAGTCTGATCAACTAACAGCCTCAGGTTACCGTTCTAACACGGGGAAATGTGAGCTAAGAAGACGGGCTAGGAAATCTGGGTTTGAAAAGACATCAAGCAGGTGGCCAGATGCTCAAATGAAAGGGAGCAGCTACAGGTACATTCTGGGCCTCTCTCAGACACATATGTCATTGGAGGCCACGCGAGCTCCCTGATTCCATCTCTTATTCGTCACTCACGTCCCCGGTGTGGCCTCAGTCCTGTTTTCCTCTCAAGCCTTCATGCCCAGGTTTCTTTACTTTAGTGTGCTGATATTTTGCTCCATGAGTTGTTCCATGTCTAGAATGTTCTTTTCGCATCATGACTACTTTCTATCACTATTGCTTCTTTTCAGTGACCATTTAAATGGAACCATTTCCATCTCCTTCCACCACTGCTTTGGAAGCAACTTTGTCACAGTTACTTGTTATCCTTTTTTATACTGAAATGACTAGTTCACTATTCATGTGCTTATGGAAGAGTACTGAATTTTTTGCTCTGCAAGAGAACAGGCTAGTGAAAAAGAGATGTGGTAGGCATCCGACAGATATTTACTTTTTGAGATAATTTATCAATACTTCAAAAGCTAGCAAAATTATCTTAAAACATACCTGAAACCAAACATAGATAAATAATTCTAAGCTGAGGTATAGAATGACAAAATCTTGAGCCATTTTATTATTTGATAATGTTAGAAAATATTTGTTTGAAGTGATTTTTTTCCATGATACTAAGTGTATAGACCATATTTACAGTCCACTCAACACATAGCTCATGGATAGCCTGTCCCTCTGTCCTCAGGTACTATCTCACGTTCAGTGGAGAGTTATGCTGTGTGAGGACACCTTTCAAAGTCATGAGTATCTGTAATAGTCATCATCTCATTTATATAGATCTAACAGATGCTAAACCTATCTTGACTGCTCATTGAAATGATGCTAAAAATAAATTATTTGAAATCATCATGTAAGAATGGCTGGTAAGCCTGGGTGTGGTCGTCCATAATTATAACTCCAGCCCTTGACCCTTGAGCAGCAGAGTTGGGAGGATCACTCCAAGATTGAGGTTAGGTTACATCGTGAGTTCAAGGCCAGCAGGATTCCATAGTTGGACATTGTCACAAACAGACAAGCATTCACACAAACAAAACAACAACAATAAAACAGTGGTTGCGAATAGTCACCTTTTTTTTCTTTCTGTCTCATTTCTTTCCACATTTCTCAAGGTTTTTTAAAGAGGTCCATGTAGCATTACTTATCATTGCAATCTCTTTTATTTCTTAAATCTCTCCGATGAAATTCAGGGAATACTAGACACAGGGTCTGGGCAGGCTTCTGCTCGGTAATTTGCTGTGTCCTTTCATCTTTGCTCAGCAGTCTTATGCTCATTGTTTGTTGCTGCTAAAGCAGTAAATGCTGTTTGTCTTCATTGCAAAACGAAGGCTAAGAAACTTTGAAGTGTTTTCTGTTGCTTAATGTCACCTACTGTTCCTGTCAGCAAACCGAGATAAACCTGATGGACCGAGGTGTCTGCTCTAATTCCTTTATTGACACACAGTCCTGTCTTCAAACACCAGTGTAAATGAATAAGTACCAAGATAGTAATGTGTCAGTAATAGGCTGCCAGATAAATGCCATTGTTTATGTACTGATCCCTGTTCCCTAAGGCCCAAGCAGCTCAAAAATCTTACAAATTAGCACCTCACTGAGATCAAAGAATTGTCTCTTCTTTCTGCACTTACCTACTTGGAGGGTCAAGCAAGCAAATGAAGTTAAGCTGCCGCTCTCCAGCGCAGACCTTTCTTTGGAGGAAGAACAAATGGGGGCTCTGCACTGACACACAAAGAAATGCCAGAGACAAACAGGGTTTACTTGATCTTGCTGTGTCGCCAGAGAACCCTCGGGTTAGTTTCTTCAGTTATCCCACCATTCTATCCTCATTATGAGCCTTATGTTGAAAAATCAATAGTAGAGCCGTGCTTATTATTAGCAATCAACCTTTTGAGGTCAAATTAAACAGAGACCAAATGATTTTTCAACCAGCAGAAGTATCATGGAACCCAGGAGCTTAAGCAGCAAGTCTGAAAAAGATCAATTTTTGAAGGAGTTAAAATTTAAGACATTGAAAAGCAGCCTTATTGCTCTAGCTTAAGGAAAGCCATTTAGTCTCCACAGGGTTGATAGGTTGGGGGCATCACTTTCACCCTTTACTTGTTCACCATGTAGAGGGGCTGTTGGTCAAGCAAATTCCAGCTGTACTAAGTTACGGAAATCATTCATTCTTTAATTCGAAGACATTAGCAGGTAGCAGATAGAATTTATTTACCTGATGTAATCAACTCCATAATATTGAGTACTCCTGTATTTCGTGTTAATCATACAGCTTTGAGATAAGGAATCAAGCATCCAAACCTTGACATGACTGCCTAAAACGTCAGCTTATTTATAAGGTACTCTTTCTTTTATCTTTTATGTAAATAAAGAAAATCTTTAAAATTCTAGTGGGATAATGGTTGACATTGTCTTAGTCAAAGCTTTCATTTTTATCAGTGAGTTCTTTACAGATATAAACATCCACAAGAAAAATAACCAGGTAGAGGAACATTGAACATCTTTTTCTGAAATGTATGTTCAAACTACACTCATTGATATTGCTTTTATTTTCAATGCTTTATATTTACTTATTTTAGTTTTTAATTTGTTTGTTCATTCATTCATTCATTGAATTTGTGTGTGTGTGTCTGAAGGCATTCATTTATTGTGTGTTTGTGTGTGTGTGTGCATGTGTGTGAAGGCCAAAGAACAGTTTTTGGGAGTTGGTTCTCTTCTTCTACCCTGTATGTTTTGTTCTGCAGGCTTGGAGGCAAACAGCTTTACTCACCGACCTATCTACCAGCCCCACCTCATGGCTTCTAAAGAAGATTTTTAAATATACTCTATACCAAAGCTCACAAAAAAAAAATTTAGACCTAAGAAGCAAATTTTCATGTAATTTGTTTTGTTTTCATAATGAATTTCTTCTAGAAAAAAAATTTAGCATCTTTGGGACCAACCAAGGTTAGAGTAAAAGCATCTCCTGGGATGCTATAACCTCCAAGCTTCTGAAAAACCAACAGTTTGTAGAACTCCAGTGCACTTCTGAAAACAACCGCAGAACAAACGGGTTTAAGCATGTTCAAATATTTTATTACAAGTATCCTCCTTTGGAAAAGCTATTGTCAAAGTTAAATGCAAGGGAAATGTAGAAAATTTATACTGGTAGAAGTTAATTAGATGCCAGAGTAATTACCTGAGGACATAAGCTCAGACTGAATAAAAACTCTTGTTTAATTGATCAAGAAGGGCGTGTAACAACTAAGACGCGGACATCTGAGTGCTGTCTTGATGGTTTCATGTATTAGTGAAGAGAAACTGGCGTAGCATACAGGGAAGAACATCCTAGGCGGGGGTTCTGATGCTGGTCTACATTGCTGTGTCAAGTCACTTTATTAATACAGCTTCAATTCTCCCGTAGCTACTACATGTAACAATGCACGTCCTTTTATATTGCAGAGCTACTGTAAAAATACATAGTTGTGCCTCTGTTGGTAGATCTTGGTTGTCGAGGGAGGTGACTATGTCAATAGAGTTTAAACACCAGCTAGGTGGTTCATGCAAAAACTCACAACTGGTTCAAGTCTAGATAAGTGGGTCTCAACCTGTGGGTGGCCTCCCTTTGGTAAACTATCTCCAAAAATATTTACATTACGATTCATGATGGTAGCAAAATTAAAGTTATGAGATAGCAACAAAAAAAATTTTTTTAATTGGGAGTCACCACAACATGAGGAACTGTATTAAAGGGTTGTGGAGAACAAGGTCTAGAGAACAAGGGTCTGTGGAGTGCTAGGCCATGAATGGGACATCTATATTACACATGCTCCCCAGGCCTCAGACAACACTGCAGAAGACAATGTGGAAAGACTGTAAGAGCCAGAGGTCAGGCAAAGGTGAAAGGTCAGGAAAAGGGTGAAGCTGTGTCATCTGGACATCACTGGGCCAATGCCTTCAAGAACTCACACCTCCTGTGGTTGTCTGTACAAAACCTATACAAGGTCAAGCCAGCTGACACTCTAGCATTGGGAGGAAAGGTGTTCATGAGTCTGTACCTTCAGCTCAGATGATGTTGACAGTTGATGGATGCTAAGGGAGAGAGTCAGACATTTTTAGAGGTGTAGTCCCTCGTGAGTTGACCATGCCCTACACCCCTGAGTATATGGGTAGCACAAATTGAACTCAGTGGCCTCA
Organism: Meriones unguiculatus; assembly: GCF_030254825.1. NCBI lineage: Eukaryota > Metazoa > Chordata > Mammalia > Rodentia > Muridae > Meriones > Meriones unguiculatus. Next base: position 46,781,010 of record NC_083349.1, read on the forward strand.
AAAAATGGAGAGGAGATGTGAAGTTAGACAGGAATGAAGGGTGGAGATAGATCCAAAAGGAGTTAGGAGAAGTAGTTGATGATTAAAACACATCATTGAGGCTGGAGAGATGGCTCAGCAGTTAAGAGAACTGACTGCTCCTCTAGAGGAATCAGGTTCAGTTCCCAGCACCCACATAGTGACTCACAACTGTCTGTAACTCCAGTTGCAGGGAATCTGACACTCTCTTCTGGCCTCTTTGGGCACCAGGCATGCATACAGGCAAAACACCCATACACATAAAATAAAATAAATATTTAAAAATAGGCATGCATATATGACATTCTCAAAGAATTAATTAATTATTGTATTAAAAAGCAAAAAGGATCTGCTAGCCACTGAATTATGTTAATGAGTCTGAATAAGCAAAACAGCACTTACATTTCTGGGCTGTATTAACACAAAGGTTATTGAGCATGGAGGGGCCATTTTCCTTTCCTACTGGGCTGTGTCCTTATCTCACTGAAAGGGAGGTGATAGAATTGCTTAAGCAATTCTCAAACCTGAGCTCTGGCCAGGAACTTGGAGGGAATAGACTCAAAGGCAGAGGCAGTGAAGGCTCCCTTCTATTTTCTGTAAGAGTTCCTTTTGATTCAGGTTTCAGGCAGCTGGATGTCAAACACCGCAAACCCAAACCCTTAATCCTTTGCCTCAACCCAGTAATAATATTTTTGAGGCTAATAAGCCACAAAGTGGCTATTTTATCCCTCCTTTTTTAGACCCTCCTAAGAAAAAAACTGTAAAGTTCTTGTGCTTTCCTGCTATATTCCCTTTGGGTCTTTGAAAGAGAAAACACAAGAGGCTGCCAACCTTGGTGTATGGCAACGTTCGTCTCTTTTCTGGGAGATGGATGAAGAACAGGCCGATGAAACTTTTGATGCAGTTCCGTAAAAGAGCAACCTGAGCTCTCTGGCACGGCTGCCGTGCTGTGTAGCTCCAGAGCGGCCACAGGTGAGGGGTGGCCGGGTAGTGGGGTGAGTGCTTATCCTCTCTAGAGGCCAACAAAGCACCTGTTGTGAAAGACTGGACCAAGCTGTTGGAAACCAGAAGTCATGTTGATTTTTGCCACCGTCCTGAACAAATAAACCTTGCAGATCCATGGTCCCATGGATTATTTATAAAAATGTTGTCGTCTGAACTTTTCTTACGCCAACATGTACACAAAATGCCCATCTGTTTCCCAGAATAAAGGAAGCCAGTGTTCACAGTTGCTATATGCCAGGCTCTATGGTGGCATTGTTTTTCATTCTGTGCAAGTTTTATGCTTAGCTGGTTGTTCTGTGGGTAATAAACATTCACTCTGTTTACTATTACAGATTTTGGCATTAGCACTACAATAAGAAACAATAATGTTTTTGAGGTTAAAATTCATATTGTTCTTCTTTCATTTTGGAAAAAAAAGTAATTTAGCATGTGTTCTTTAAAAATCATTTCTGAAATTTAAGGTATAAAAATTAAAATTCATTTTGGATTAAAATAGAAAATTTGTTTCTTCTAAATACTGAAGGGTCATTTAAGAAAATATACAGGAAGGATGCTCTGTGTATATTCTTCCAAGAGATACCTACCACTGTTGATGAGAGAAAGGGCGAGGACAGCATGACTCCATAAGACACTGCCTTTTCTCCAGTCAGAGGATGGAAAGTCACTCCTCTTAATGTGGGTTAGGTCAACAACCCTTTATCCAATCTCCTTTGTGTTAGGATTCCTTTCTGCTGTATTTTCTTCGCCAACCAAGAGTGGATTCCTCCTCAGCCTGCTGACTTACCCAGCTGCCCACAGAGGAGGGCACACTAGTTCTTTGGAATCCATATAATTAAATTCCTGTGGACACGTCTAAGAACCAATGAGCTCTGTCCCTGCACAGCCCATCTCCATGCTGGCCTTTGTCCGGAGTGGTACAAACGGAAAAGGGAACATGTTTTGAGCTACCTCACTACTTCATAAATCATAGTTTACCCCTTCAAATAACCCTTATACCCCACCACGTTCTGAATTTTATCATCTGGTTTAGTTCTTATATAATTCTAAGTAGTAGTATTTTTACATGAAAGTTAAAAAAAATAAGCTCTTTTCTTATGTTTATACTATACATTTATACAAAGGTTAGGGAATTTAAAAAACTAGGTAATTCAGAACACCAATACTGTCTAGTAAATATTTTTTTGCATTTGTGTCTTTATGCATAACCCTCTTTTGAAAATAGAAATTGAGATGGTTAAAGAAAAAACTGTGAGTGTGTATATACCTTACACATGACCATATATATTTACACATACATATAATATATAAATAAATACATACATAAACATATACATATATATAAAGCAATGGATGAAATATAGGGTAATTTATAGAAACAAAGGCAATAAGAAAGCTATATTATAAAAGAAATATACTAGAGCAGGCTTAAGTTGGTGCCTCAGTGTTAGTCTTAGAGTTCTGCTAGATTTTAACATATGAAAGGCAATTCTAAAAGCCATTGCCCTAGTACTTGAGACAAATATAGTTTAAAACTCACAGTTATACATAGCACAGTCATCTTGCTAGTCACAAATTACAGCACATGGAGAGAAAATATGCTTATTTCCAGTCCTATAACAACACGAGGGATTTCTCTAACACTGTTTCATAAAGTAGATACGATGTGGCAAGTTGTTGTTGTCAGGAATCGGGCATTCAAAGAAAACTGTGAGACAAACTGTGGCGAGGCTGTAGGGTTGGAGGAGATGGACACTTGGTGTTTATTGGGATTGAGGTTCTTGCTCACATGACTGTGTGGTTGGTTCCTGTAGAGCTGGCATCTGGCAGGTTGTGAAGAGCTGAATTCATGGGAGCATAATTTTTGCCTCAGCCTTCCTGAAGAGCGTTTATTGCAACTTGACCATAGTGCCCCCTGTCTCACAACAACCCAATCACTATTTTAAAATTCTCCAGGTTTTTATCAAATAGGAGCTCAAAACATTCAGATTTGTGGAAATTTTTATACACTTCCATCTTCAATATCTGGAGACAAGGTCAAGAGTCAGGGGATAGGGAGGAGACTTGTGTTACATCTTACAGGAATGACCCTTTGGGATATACGGGGAGGCAGATTTCAGTAATCTTTGCAATAGGCCTCACTTTCACAGGCTATTGAGCATTAGAAAAGATTGAGTGTCTGCTATACATAAGCTTGACAGATGAAAAGTAGTGTATTTTGCAAAGATGTGTTGAAGTTTTCATCTGGAAGTTTATATAAGTGTGGTCCTTGGAATATTATGAATTAGATATAGGGGTGAATAGGCCAGGTACAATGGACTTGGAAACATTATCCAAGGAATCTGAGTGTTTCCTCCCTGTCCTCAGAGCAACCAGGGATATAGACACCACTCTCACAGTCTGGCAGGCAGTCAAACTAAGGTATCCCAAAGGATCAAGCTAGTCAATTATTCAAGTTGTCAAAGCTTTCAAATAAATATATAGAGTTGGATTTCAGTTTCAGACATGCAAGACTTTTTAATAAGTATGTTCTAATTATTTTATACTGAATACTATCTTTTGAGATGAGAAATTCTAATTTAACTTGGTATCCTGTATTTTACCTGGTAACTCTACCATGGTACTTCTACTTAGTTTTCAAACTCTGGCTTGTTAGATGCAAAATTCAATGTTTTTATCCCTTTCCTATTATTACTAACATATATTGAACAATATAAGCTCATTTTTTTCTCTAAATGAAAATAAGGTTTGCAATGTCATTCATTATTTTAAAAAACTGAAATATGTATATAACCTACTTCTTAAAAGTTATTTTAAAACTTTTTAAATTAAAATTGTAAGTTAAATAATAGTTACAGAATAATAAATATAAATAAATAATAGAAAAATACTAATAGTCCTTTTCAGACATAACTTCCTATTGTCCTCTACTTTTTTTTTTACTTTTTATATAAAAATATATGTTCTCACAAATTATCTGCACTATGTATCCTTGTAAAAATTAAATAATTTTAAAATAACTAATTTTTCCTTGTGATGATAGACATTTGGAAATCAATTATCAGTATTTGGATAGCAAACATCAGCAAGCATAAAAGCAAATGTAAAAGCTTTCCACAAAGATTCTTCCTTCCTTTGAAGAGTGAGAGTAGGGATTCTTATCAGATGGAGTCCTGTCTAGTAGACCTCATGTGAAGACTGTCAGGTTCCTGCACGGCTCAGGTATGAGAAGCACGTCAGAGGCTCCCGCAAGGCGCAGGCGTGGCTGAGAAAAAGATCTTTTGAGCTAAGATAAAGTGACTCATCTCGTGACTATGAGCTGTGTCTTAGTGAACCAAAAGGGCAGAAAAAGAAAGTCTTTTGGCTGATGATTTGAATCCTTATGGCATGTTTAAAACAAGCTAAGTGGCTATTTTAGTAGGAATACAAGTCAAATACCTCTGCCAGATTGTCCTTCAATGTATACAAAGGAAATGCTAGGAGAAGTAAAGAAAAAGACATTCACAATGTACATCCTTTTACGTCTTTTTTTTATTTTTTTATTTTTTTGGTCAATTTGATTCAAGCGAGGGTCATCTGGGAAGAGAAAGTACTTCCAGCAGACTGGCCTGTAGATGAGTGTGTAGGATATTTTCTTAATGATTGACGTGGGAGGGCCCAGCCCACGGTGGCTAGTGCCATCCCAGGGCAGGTGGTCCTGAGTGTGAGCCTGAGCGAAGCCAGCAAGCAGTATTCCTCCATAGTCTCCGTGTAAATTCCTGCTTTTCCTGGCTGCTCCTGGCTGCTCCTGGCTGCTCCTGGCTTTCGTCCCTGCCCTACTTCGCTCAGTGAAAGACTCAGTGTAAAGCATATGCTGAAAAAACCCTTTCTAGACTCCACCCAGTAGAGCATCAAAGCAGATGCTGAGACTAACAGCCAAACTTTGGGCAGAGGGCAGGGAATCTTATGGAAGAAGAGGGAGATAGAAAGACCTGGAGAGGACAGGAGCTCCACAAGGAGAGCAACAGAACTGAAAAATCTGGTCTCGGGGGAGGTCCTTCAGAGACTGATCAATCAAGCAAGGATCATGCATGGAGAGGACCCAGACCCCCAGCTCAGATTTACCCCTCAGGCAGCTCAGTCTCAATGTGGGTTCCCTAGTAAGGGGGGTAGGGGCTGTCTTTAACAGGAACTCAGTGGCTGGCTCTTTGATCATTTCCCCCTGTTGAGGTGGCCTAACTACGCCACAGAGAAAGAGGATCCAGACATCCAGACAGTCCTGATGAGAGCTGATAGACTAGGGTCAGATAGTAGGGGAGGAGGATCTCCCCTATCAGAGGACTAGGAGAGGGATATTAGGGGAGAAGACAGAGAGAGGGTGGGACAGGGAGGAGAAGAGGGAGGGGGCTACAGCAGGAATACAAAGTGAAGAAATTTGTAAATAATAATAATAAAAATGAAAAAAAAAACACTTTTTCAAGTTGTTTTTGGTCATGGTGTTTATCAGATCAATAGAAAACTAACAGAATTTAAAGCTTGTGAGAGGCTGAAAGATACAAGGCCTTCACAGCTTTTTCACATGTGAATTTTTTCCTTTATGAAACAGCTTATATAGGCAAAAGCCAAACACACTAACAAAAACCTAAAACAAACAAACAACAATAACCCCAAACCAATGAGTTTAGGAGTTTCTTTACATGAAACCAAAAGAAAATTTAAATTACTGGAAAACGCCTTTTCTTGCCTTTGCCATTGTGATTAGCTATATGGACTTAGCTCAGGTTCACTGAGAATTTCCTGGGAGTGCTTACCATGGTTATATTTTTAATGCAAATAGTATGTCTAGAATAAAGAGAAGATAGACATTAATGATAACTAATCATTTTAGTGAAAATACATATGAACAGAATATTATTAATTATTTATTTTGTTCTGTTTTCAAGAGAGGGTTTCTCTGCTGTAGCCTTAGCTGTCCTAGACAGGCTTTGTAGACCAGGCTGGCCTCAAACTCACAGAGATCTGCTTGTCTCTGCCTCCCCGAGTCCTGGGATTACAGGTGTGCACCACCACTCCAGGTAACATTCTTAGTTATTAAGCAATTTACATCAGAGCAAAAATAACTGGAATGCATACTTTTTTCATTAGGGGATAGTAGCAGTTATATTCTGTAAGTTTTTCACAGTGGATTGAAATGTATCACATATATAAGAAAAGTAAAATTATATATTACAAAACAAAGAAAACCTGTAAAGGCTGTGACCAAATTAGGTTAACACCATGGTTCCACTGTATTTTCAGGAAACATTTAAACGGAATATATGGAAAGGAAATTTTTGTGTGTGGATATTTCATGTCATTCCTAGGCTTGTGTAATTTCTACTAAAACCAAATGTGGTATATTTCAGTTTCCCCTATATTATTTAAATCTTTCCACTCATTAGTCATTACACATTTAAGGAAAAAAACAAAAAACCCTGCAAAAGATCACAGCGTTCTCCAGGGAATACTCACATGGCTCTTTACTGGTAGTTGGGCCTCTGCTTAATGATTAACTGATTATGGCATTCAACGTGCTTTTATCTTTATAGCTGGTATTTGGAGGTTGGTTTATTAATTCACTATATGTTCAGGGAGAATTATAGTAAGAATCAGAGGAAGAGAGACACAGTCCCCCATCCTGGGATGCTTACACATTGGCACACAAGGCTAAGATTGAACACATACTCTACCAGCAGGGGAAGCGGAGAGAGGGAGTTGTGGAGGACTACTGGAAAGGAAAACATTTTAACTTAAGTTGTAGGCCATAGAAGCCATCACAGCACATTTCTAACTGGTCTTGGAGTTCTCAGTTCCTCCCCTGCCCCACACACTTTCTGGTATTACTTATTTGCATAGAAAACAACGAAACGAGAAAGATTAGGGCAAAATGAACCAATGCTCTAGAAGCTTCCGAGAGGTGGTATGAGAACACACAGGGATCTTCTGTGTTTACAGCTTAAGGGCTGGGGTAGAAACGGAGGCTTCTGAGCGGCCTCTGCTGCTCTTGTCTCGCACCTCTATGTAATGCTGTGGTTTGCTGCTTTGTTGTTGATGTTGCTGCCTGCTTTCATTGCCTCATTTGGGGGAAGCTGGCAGAGCTCCGGGAGGGCTAATAGTTGATATCCGTAAGACCAGGTACCCCTCCATTCTTTTTTCTGTCCATTTAAATTCAGTGCGGCTCCTAGCAGACGTGTCCTGTGTACGTGCTACGTGACCATACAGTACGGTGCTGGCTGTGTCTCAACCTGGTCTCTGTCTGCTGCAGGCGGAGGAACGGATACTACTTTTATCTCGTCTTCAGATAAAGAAAGTTAAGATATGAAGAAAATAAATAACCTGCCCCAGGTTATGGAGCTACTCAGACAAGACAACCTCAAAGCCAGACAGCCCGAGGGGAGACCCTTCCACTGTCTGTTGGCCACTGATGTCACCCAGGGCATCTTTAATGGCCCCTCCATCATGGCTGTAATTTTAAGAGGGGAGAGACAATTTCTCCGGGAATTAAATTCTCTGCGCAGGACAGCTTTTGTGACTTTTACAGTGAACCTATCAGAGGACCTCGTGTAAATGTCAAATTGCAATAAATCGTACTAACTGGCCGCAGTCAGTAAGTCAAGCAGTCATGGCAGCCACACTGACAGGCTCTATGATCAGTTTTTTTTTTTTTTTGTTATTTAATTAAAAAATACTTGACGTTCATGTAACCCCTGCTAGGACTTTCTGTGCAATTACTTCATCCGGGAGCCTTCCAAATATAACATTCTAACACACCGGAGACCAGGTTGGGTCAGGAAAGAGAGGGGTGTGAAGCTGAGAAAATGCTAGAGAAAGCTGAGTCTGCCATGGAAACCAGTCTCACCAGGGACAGGGAGAGGGCAGTAAGGTTGGCTCCCAGAGGCTCTGCTCAGTCAGAATCTCAATGGGAATGTTGGACACATGTCTGATTAAGCATCTGAGGATGGTGTCTTTGTGCTCCCATGCTTGCTAGACTTCTGGTCAACCCCAAGTAAACACCGACCTGCTTGAAAATATGAAATCCACAAACAAGGACATCAGCAACATGGTCCCAGGAAATACGGGACCGTTAGTTCATGTGCAGTCAGCAGCCCATGGCCACAGCTTCTATACGATATAGATGTACAAATCCTGGGAATATACCTAAGGAAGCTAAGCCAGCATACCACAGGGATGTCCACATATCCACGAGAACTGCAGCCTTATTAACAGTAGTCAAGTTACGGATCAGCATAGGAGGCCTGTCAACAGATCGATAAAGATAACGTGATATACACGCATGATGAAAATTATGTATGAACTATGCATCGAATTAGAAGTCATCATATTAGGTGAAATAGATCAAACACGGTGTGTATTTCCTAGATATGGGTAGAAATAAATGTGCACATTCATTTATATATTATTTATTTTCTCTAGAAATTGAAAAGTTTAAAAGCATGGTCAAGTCGATGTAAATGAGCATGCATTTTGCTGAAATCTTGATTTCTAAAATTCTTAGAGATAAACGACTGTTTGCAAATGTATTGGAATAGGAAAGATACAAGATAGACCTATAAAAATGTATCCTGGTTGTTTGTGAAAAGCTTAAAGAATAATGGGCACATGTCCTAAGGAGCCAGGGCTTCCTAATGACCATATCTGGCACTATTTGAATTTCAAAATAATGATGGTAAAAGAGTAACATTGAATCAAAGAAAAACCCAAAAGACAATTTTCATATGAGTCCATTAAAATAATGAGGGGATAAGAGAAATCATTTATGGGAGAATGTCAAACAACTAAATGGAAATTTGTCATTTGACATTCATCACAATTATGCATAATTCAGACAGACATCATCAATGAATTCCAAGGAAGGAAGACTGAGTTAGAAGCAATAATATTTTGCTATAACTTTAGAGTATCTATTTACAAAATACTTGCCAATTAAAAAAAAAATTAATGGTGATGTTTTGGTGGGGAAAAAAAAACCCACTGCCAACATTAACTAGGCTTGAAAATTCAGTTAACATTAACAGTGTTTTGAAGAGAGGATTGTGTGACCTGTGGTGGGGTCCACAGAGAAGGTTAGAAATACTTCCTTTGATATTCTTGCCAAGAATACACAGCTCATGTTATGTGATAAAGGAAAATCACATGTAACACACTGAGGATATCATATGTAATGAAAATATGGTATTTCAAAATGTATAATTAAGTACACAGTGTTTTTCATTAACAAAAAAGGAAGGAAATAATATTGGTTCAACTGGTCAAATTTGAATGAAGTTGATACATGTAGTAATGGGAAATCAATGTGATATCTTTTGAAAATATATTTTAATTGTTTTTTCATATAATATGTTTTAATCATACTCTTGCGTCAGCCCCGATTCCTTCCAGATCCTCTCAACCACCCTACCCAGCCAACTTCACGCTTTCTCTCTTATTCTCAAAAGAGAAACAGAAAAAAAAAAAAGAAAATCAAAGCAAACTAACTAAATAGAGAAAACAAAAAGGAAGGAAGGAGGAAAGGAAAGAAGGAGCAAAGGAAGGAAGGAAGGAAATGCTAGTAAGACAATTCCGAAATGGAACAAAAAACGCATGCCCCCTCTCCCCCCATGTTCTGTGTTCCCCAACTACTCCTAGGCATGAGGCCTGCCGTGAGGTGTGGCTTATAAACACTCTATTAGAGAAAACATATTTCTCCAGCTCATATCAATTACAAAGAGCGCGTTGGTCAGGGGTGGGGCGTTGCGTCCACTGTGTGTCCTTCTTGACTTAGATAGTTACGTTGCCTGGACGCGATGGGGCATCCAACCTAAAATTTGCTCTCTAAACGACTGTAACTTTCTGGGGGTTGGCGGTGAAATCATTCCAATTAATAATAGCTACAGAGTTAAAATGCAATTCTCATAAACATGTTAACAGGATGAGGGAAAAGAAAGGAAAACATCTGCATTTCAATGAAGAAGACAACGTTTTATAATTGGAATTTCCATTTTTGGTTATAATTATGCTCTGCCACTTATTACAGTAGATATACTCCCAAGTACTTATTCCCCAAACTGCTCAACTAAAGGCAAAGAAAGCAGAAACGGCATGGCTGGTTTAACTTCAATGTTTGCAAGAGTTTTTCTCGGCAAATTAAAATTTCCCATAGACATGGTATGTTCAGTCAGGACCACCTATACGCAGCTCAGAAAGATGAACTGTAGGCACAAATATCCCCAAAATAAATGATAAACACATGAATCTACCAAGGGGTATTTTCATAATGCTGTAACTTTAGACTTCTTCATGTGTTGAGAGAAGTATCTTTTTGAAATGACTCTGGAACTGTTTAACATTGGAAGCGAATGTGCTTGTGTGCGGCGCTCATGGAATGCCGGCCGTCAAAGACACAAAGACATTGTCAGCCTGCTTCTCAATTAGTCCTCACGGCCCAATATATTCTCATCCGTTAGTAGGCACCTTCTGCGTTTTCAAGACTATCGCTTCTTCTACTCGTAGTTCATATTTATTTGCAGTTGATTTGCTAATTTTCTGTTCATTATACAAGGCAAAGGGAATCGGGCAGTCGTTCTTTCTTTGAGCTTCTATATGCTTCCTTATCTGTTTGTATTTAGTTTTGTATGAGTTTGTCAATACTTCATAGACACTTAAATTGAAATTGGCTGAACGTCAGGGGTTATAATGTTACCATTGTGCTGGGAGCTAACGACTGTCACACATTCATACACGTGTGGCTGCCGAGGCTATGCGAGCCTCAAATATAACTAGGTAAGAGAAAAAGAATGACTCTCTCACTGCCTCGCGTGCCATTTCAGGAAATGTTAACCTTTGATTCATCTCAAGAACGCTCTTGTGAATTTCTCAACCAAAACTTAATAAGGAATAGTCAGAAATATTACTGAGGCATCACAGGGAAAAAGAATCTACTCGTGCAAATATCTAAATTAACTAACATGAGTCCCTGTTTTAGCGGAATTTTGAGAAATTTTGAACCTTTTCTTTTATTTATATTATCATTATGAATATCAGTCTAGAAGATACCTATCTGTTCTTCTGTTTGTCGGTAATGACTCCAGGTCTTACATCCTACCTTCAGGGGCACTGAAGGGCAAAGGAGTTAAAGACACTATGCATTGTACCCTACTACAGGATGTAATAACTTAATTTAGTGAGTCATTTAGTTGACTCACCAGTGGCTTCTTATTTCATTGGGGCCATCAGACTAGAGAATAACTGTACTTGGAGACTTTTGGGAGAGAAGAGTCTTTTGAAATCTTTCTAGATACAACTGAAATCCCAGGAGTTCATTGCCAGAACTTGCAGGCAGAGTTAAGCGACTGGGGAGCTAGCTGCAGCATGAAACAGCCTGATTCAGGGCCAAACTAGAACGCCTTACTTGCAAGAGTAGAAGATAGCAGAGCAAAATAAAGATAAGCCAGCAAGCAGCAACATCACTCAGTGGCTAACACCACAAAGCTTTCCTTTCTCTGAACTGCGTGGCATGCAGCACGATGGAACTGAATTCGCCTGCCACTTGTAACTGCTGTCTTTTCCACAGTCATTGATTCATTTATGTTGTGATGCCTGCAGGGCTGACAGCAGCATTTTCCCATGATGCAAGACGTCTCATAGATGGTGGCTTTCTGCTTATGTGTCTACTTTGTAATAATTTTCTGTCCCTCTCCTGTTGGTAGCTCTCACTGTGGGGTGTTAACCTGGTAATGAGTACCTGTGACCATTTCGTCTTGTCCTTAACAACTTTCATGGATGGAACTGTGCATTCAGTCTTGGCTTTCCCTCTCCTCAGGAAAGAATTTCCTGACTTACATAAAATATTTTTGTTAGATTTTCTTATTAAATAGTATAGTAATATCCCATGCTTTATTTGAAGAATTTTTCCTGAGCTGATCAACTTAATCTTGACAGCCTTATTTTAGAAGCTCTATTATTCCCATTTTATTTTATTTGTACTGCTATCCCTATAATAAAATGCCCAAGAATTGGGTAATTTATAAAGACCAAAAGTTTATCACTCCTCGAAGGAGATTAAAAAACTGACTAGTCATCTGGGCGAGGTGGTACACACTTATAATCCCAGCACTTGGGAAGCCAGAGGCTGGCCAATCTCTGTGAGTTTGAGGGCAGCTTGGTCTACAAAGCAAACCAAGGCTACAGAGAGAAACCATGTCAAAACAAAACAAAAAACCAAACAACAACAAAATAACAAAACCAAAAATAAAAAAAAAAATACTGACTAATATTTGGTCTGGCAAAGCTCTCACTGTTGGCTTCTCAGCTAGTACAAAGATGAGGCCAGTCCAGTTACTCTTGGATTGCCTGTAGCCTTTTTGCACATTTGCACAGACTTCAATGCTAGAATAAGGTGTGAGAGTAGTGAACTGCTAATTGCCTGCTGCTTAGCATCACCCCACTGACAACATTTGGATTTTGTGGATTTCTCTTTCACACAGGTCAAGAAATCAAGACATAAAAGAGCTGGTAAGTAATGCAAGGTCACAAAGAAAAGATGGGAGTAGATGTCCAAGCAAGAGAAGTAAAACTTCTCCCTCTTTGTGTGTGTGTGTGTGTGTGTGTGTGTGTGTGTGTGTGCCCACACTCATCTGTATGAGTGTTGTGAATGCAGGTATGCATATGCTACAATACAAGGGTGAAGGTCGGAAGACAGGGTCACCTCTTGCTTTCCATCTGTTGAATCAAGGTCTTTCTTGTTTCTGCTGCACTGTGTTTCCTGGGGTAGCTATCTTGCGACTCTCTTGGTGATTATCTTGTCTGTCTCTAATCTTACAGAGGTGGCCACTGCATCTGGCTTCTTTATGTAAGCTGGGGTCTCAGGAGATCAAATTTGGTTTAGCAAGCTTGCCCAGCAAGTGGTTTTAGCCACTAAGCCATCTTAAATCCTCCCTGGTAATGACTACTTTAAATAGCCATGTTCCTTTTCCCAAAACACTTGATCATTAAATATAACCCAAGACAATAACTAAAACAACATTCAATTCTCCAAGAACACTCTAAAGGCAAATGATCAGAGATTATACCTAGTATCGTTCATCACTGTCTTCTCAACCTTCTGTACAATATTACCTTCTCAGTTAGGACTGAATGATCTTTATTAAATGAAAGAGAAGAGAAAGTGTGTGTGGGGGGGGGGTACAAAATAAAGGGAAAGGAGGAAAATGAAGATGCAATAATGATATCAGATCAAGGCTCAGAGAGGAAATTTAAGGCAAGTTATCAGAGAGAACTATTTCAATTATGCCAGTGAATTTTCTGCTCAGTTCCAAGCAGCAAATTTGCCAGATAAATAAACACCACTGTTAATATCAATGGATGCTCCCATCTTAAGGAGTGGGGGAACCGAAAGAGCGATAGTAATATAAAAACACACTTACTGTAAAAATCAACACCAAAAGCTGCAAAAACTACAGGTGGATAAATTCCTTAGACACCTGTGACCTCTAAAAATATGTCAACAAGGTACAGACAAATTAAACAGGCCCGCAACAAGTAAAGAAATAGAAGCTGTAATAAAAAAAAAAGTCTCCCTCCAAAATAAAAGCCAGGACTGATGGGACTGATGGATTTACTGCCAAGTTGTACCAAATCCTATTCCATAAAATAGAACAGGAGAGAATGCTTCCAAACTCATTTTATGAAGCTAATATTAAACTGATCCTAAAACCAGATAAGATCAACTGCCCTAATGAACACAGGCGCGCACACACGCACAAAATCTTAATAAAAATAATTCCAACCCTAATTTAAGAACATCTTAACATCATAATTCACAACCAGGTTAGCTTTAGACTAAGAAGGAAACTTGGTTTAATATTTACAAACTAATACATATACTGAGCCATATAAATAGATATGGGTAGGGATCACATGTTCATCTCAATAAATGCAGGAAAGACCTCTGATAAAGTGTCACATCCTGCCATCATCAAAGCCATGAAGAAGCTGCAAACAGGAGCACTGTGCTTCCACATAATGGCGACTACATTTGACAAACTCATAGCCAACATTATAATAAATGAGGAAAGCAGAGAACATTTTCACTACAATTACTAATGAGCCCAACTAGTGACCCAGAGGCTATGCCACCAAAGGAAGTGTCACTCCCTCCTCCAGAAACTAGTAACCACTAACAGCTTCTTGGTCCTCAGGGAGGGGTCAGGGCACCTCCCTTATTCGTGTGGGAAGGCGGAAAGGCCCACTTCAGTGCAGGGGTCCATAGCTGCTGTGTATCCTGTCTGGGTGGCAGCATTTCACGGCTCTCCTCCACATCCTTAAATTCTCTCTGCCCTCTCTCCTGTGATGTTCCCTGAACTTTGGGAGAGGGCAATACAGAATTTAAAAAAAAAATCATATTAAGCAAAATATTTCTTCCTAGCAAAAAAAAACAAAAAAAAACTATTAATAAGCAAAGTGAGGGGTGATGTTACAGGAGAGAGACAAAAAATACCTGCTCACTCACACTGGCGATCTATTAGCATCCAGGATCTTCAGATCTGAAAAGTCACACACCAAAAAGTCACCCAATCAGGAAAATGGGTCATGAACTGAATTCGGGTATCCAGATGGGAGTAAATGTGGGTCTCGAAAATAGGTAGAGGCCTATGTGATTCGAAGAGAGTAGAAAGAAAACAGAGAAGACAATATAACCAAATAGAAGGTGATTATGGGACCGAAGGGTACAGAGAGGAAGTGGGGGGGGGGGGTCAGACAGGGAAACGAAAGGGAAGAGACTCAATCAAAATGAAATACATATAGAAAACATCCCATATCTGCAAAATGAATTTCAAAAAATTAAAATTGAAAAGAAAATCCAACTGGCTAATAACTATTTTTAGAAATTATCAGAAAAATGCAAATTAAAGTTGCTTTGCGATTCCATCTTCACCTTAGGTAGAAGGGCTATTCATCAAGAAAACAAACCAGAAATGCTGGCTAGGATGTGGGAAAGGGACCCAGTATGCTCTGCTGGTGAGAGTGTAAACTGTGGAGGGGCAGTCTCTAAGCTCATCTGTGTCTCTTCCTCAATAGAAGCTCCATGTAAGCCATTTACAGTAATCCTTGGTGTACAGCCTAAGGACTCTAAGTCACAGGGCACAGAGACACTTGTGCACCCACACTTACTGATGTACTACTTACCACAACCAAGAAACGGAACAAGACTAGGTGCTTGCAAACAGATGTGTGGACAAAGAAAATATAGCATTTACACAATGCATTTCTCATACATAAAGAAAAACCAGGTGACAGTATTTGCAGGGAAATGGATAGAAGAGGAAACCAAGCAAACTAAGGACCCAGAGAAATCTCTCTCTCTCCCTCCTTCTCACACTCTCTCTCCCTCTCATTCCCCTCTCCCCATTATCTCTTCCTTTCCCCCATTTTTATTTCCCTTTCTCTCTGTTTCTCTCCCTAGTTTGTGTGTGTGTGTGTGTGTGTGTGTGTGTGAGAGAGAGAGAGAGAGAGAGAGCACATCAAAGTAGAAAGGGCACTATGAAAAAAGTGGGAGAGATCGTAAGTGGGGTTTGGAAAGGGAAAGAGAGAGGGTTGTTTGGGAGTGGAAAGGGGTAAGCAGGAACCTAAGGTTACTTGAGGCAGTGGGAGAAGGGAGTGCCTGAGAGTAAGAACAATGGCATAGGTACTTGAGAAGCCAAAACTAAACCAAACCAAGTACTTAATGCATAGTAACTTTAAAAGTAACATAAATGAATACATGTACATGTGACTTTTATTCTCCAGAGGTCATATAAAGGCAACTTTTATTCTACTGTTGTAATTGTTGTCTCAGAGTCTTACTACCTCTAGTAGTAAGACCTAGGCAAGTCCTGGAAGCTTCTAGCCACCTTATAATCTAATCTAGGCCTAGAATGCTTTCAATCTCTGAGACTTGCTGCTGAATAATCTCACCCTTTCTAGTGCTTTCTGAACTCTGGCTGGCTGGATCACCTCAGCTGTTCTAGCTTAAACTCCTCTCCAAGCTGACTGATTTAAATTGGCTTCTCTCACTTCTGACTGAATTGCTCTGTTTGGCCTCATACTAATTTTGGCGATATATATTTAATCTTCTGGCTCCTTCTCATTCTTTGGCTTGCTCTGTCAACACCTGTATCTAGCGTGTTCTCTCTCTCTGCAACCTGTCTCTGTCCAACCATCCCAGTAAAACTGCCTTCTCTCTCTCTCTGTGTTTGTGTGTGTATGTGCTCCTCTCTGTTCTCATGAGAGTTGGGTGTATCTTATCTCATTTGACTCATTCTGTCAAAACTTTTCTGATTTATCACTTTGTCTGTCCCTCAATTAGATGTCACTTTCAAACTTGGCTGCCTTCCTCTACAAACTAACTTTACTTTTATTGTTTGGGATTAAAGGTGTGCATTGAGAGCCTGTCTGCATTCCAGCTGGATCACACTTTGGATGTCATCCGAGAATCCATGTTGCTGGATTAAAATTCTTCACAAATACAACTAAAATTAAATTAATAACCAATACAAACACATGTATCTTTAAGCATACAGGAATAAAATTATGAGAGTGAATTTTAAACAAACTGCATGCTCAACCTTTAAGGATTTAGAATAGAGAATAAAACTTTCCAGAGAGCCTTGACAGGAGCTCTTGATAAGTAAAGCAGAGAGACACACACACACACACACACACAGAGAGAGAGAGAGAGAGAGAGAGAGAGAGAGAGACATACAGACAGACAGAAACAGAGACAAAGACAGAGATGGAGACAGAGAGACAGAGACAGATAGAGAGACACAGAGAGAGACAAAGAGAGACAGAGAGAGAGACAGAGAGACAGAGAGACAGAGAGAGAGAGAGAGAGAAAGAGAGTTATCAGTCATCTATTGCCATACATTTGTAGTCTTTCTGTGAGTGGAGTGTGTGACCTAACAGACCCCTCTTCAGAAAGCAGCACTCCAGTTTCCCAGAGCAGGTTCATGTCTTCTCAAGGTGCATCTGAGGCAGGATCCACTCACAACCTCACTGAGATTTCAGGATTGCATTCTTTGGGGGTGAAGGTTGCCTTCAGTCATCGGCCTATGGGCCTCCTCACATAGGCTTGTTTTATCAGGGCAGCTAGTCCACTAACAAGGCAGGAACCACGTTCTTTTCAGCTCATATGAAGAGCTCCTCCATACATTTACTAGTTAAAGACAAGCTGCTGTGTCTCTCTCACGTAAAATACAGGGGAGTTTCTTATAATAATAAATTCCAGGAGGTAGAGATCATTGTAGAAATAAGAATAAGCCTTTCTATAGGTTAAAAAACTGTTTTTAAATTATATAACCTGTTTATAATATATTTTGTCTTAGTCAAGACTATATATATATATATATAAATCAGTATATATATATGTATATTTACACAAATAATTATTATAAGGTTCTTTTGCTTTCCATGAAAGTAGCCCAAATCATAAATCAAAAAAGGTAAAAATAAAAAGTTATTTTAAATTAAAACGTATGTAGAAACATGTTTGGTTCTTTAATTGCAAGATGTAAGATGTCACATGTGTATGTCTTTTTAGGGGCTGTTTAATAAATAAATACTAAAACAAGGAATACCATTCAGTTTGTAAGGTGTAGACAATTGTGAACCGATTGATAGAAAGCAAAAATATAGCTTAATCAAAGGCTGGCTATCACACGACTAATTCCCAGTCCACTGCAGAAGCACCCCTCACCTCACCCTCCGCCTCCCACCCGCCTAGCTTTCTTCAGGGACGGGAGATGGTCTTTTGCGGAAAAACTTGTAAGTCTCTGAACCACTTCCTGAATGTTTGGCGGGAGCAGGAAGAGCCCGTGAGCACTTCCCGGGATCATGATTCATGAGTGTTTCACTAAATATCCAAACTGGGACATTCAAAAAGAGACTCTAGGGGAAAATCGCCCCTTTTGGGAACAGAAGGACTGTATGGGTTCGGTATATCTTATGCTTTTAATTGGCCTGAGGTTTCATGCAGCTTTATTTGCCAGCTAGGCCTATTTTACTTTAAAACATAACAAAACAATTGAATGTCAAATTAAAGGCAGAGAAAGCTGCCAGAACACCCACTGTGAGCTACGGATTTTTAGAGCCGGTTCAAGTAGGCTTTGCTTGTTATTCAGGTCACTGCATGGGGGGTGGGGATCAGCATGGGGGGCCTCACCAGAAAGTCACCCTAAATGCATGTATTTTCTTTTCCTCCCTCTAATTTTGTAGACAGAGGAAAGCAGTTAAAAGGCAATGCCCGAGAAAGAATGCAGAGGTGGAAGAACAGAACTAAACAAAAGAGAAGACACCTCACCAAGACACAAGTCCACAGACCTTGTGCGGCTCCTTACCTCACTCCTAAAGAATCATGAAACTGCAGGGCACGGCAGCATAATTCAGGGCATCCGGGCACTTGCATTCTCCTAAAAACACGAATCTCTGAAGGTGCGAAGGGTTGTTTACCCGGGTTTCATCGTAGAGCTAGATGTGAACATGAATTACCTGCGTGGAGCTGAATGTGTGTGGAATCTGACTCCACGTGTGCGGTCTTACAGTCAGTCCTACAGGGTGCGAGCATGGAAGCAGCTGGCCTAAAGTTTTTAGATCGTCATCCTTTCATGAAAATGACGATTTTTATATTTGACACTTGTACAGCCTGCTTTTAAAACCGTAATCAGCTACCATCCTCCATCCATTCAGTAAAAAAAATATCTATGACCTAGCATAGCTTAAACATCTCAGATTAGGAGGACAGGGAAGGAATAGTCATGGTATGTGAATCTGTGTATACAGGGAGGCAAACAGCCCCAGAAGCCAGCAGCCCAGCCATGAATCTGATGGGATAATCTCTACACACTGGATGGCCCAAATCCACACAACATTTTCAGACAGAATCTGATCTTTTGGTCTGGGCTACTTTTTTTTTTGAAAGATTTCTTTATGTGTATGAGTGTTTTGATGCATGCATGTTCATTCGTTATGGGAGTGCCTGGTGCCTGTAGAGGTCAAGAGGCACTGGGCCCCCTTGAACTTGAGTTAGGGGTGGTTGTGAGCCTGTAAGTGGGTGCTGGGAACTGATCTCCGGTTCTCTCTGCAACAAGAACTCTTTACCGGTGAGTCATCTCTCCGGTCTCTTGGAGTTTGAACTCTGAATGACTACCATTTGTGTCCCAAAGCCAACCTAAGTTATGCTACACTCGTAGGACAATGCACAGAACAAGACAATAATGGTGATGTCAAACCCATTTCCCAATTTGACTTGTTCTCAAATGTCAAAATCTTTTCCACCCTTAGAGCGTATCCTCATATGGTCTACTTAAATCTGCATATCATTCAGGTCACAAAGGACAATGCCATCTATGGTCCCAGTTCACTACTGTGGACGAGAATACAACTGTGCCCTACGTTATCCCATTCTTCCTGTTTTCCAAATGTAATAGATGCACATAAATCAGTTATAGTTAAATATATGGTGGAAAAAAGACAGAAATAAGAACGTAATCGGATGTTAGTTCTGAATATAAGATATGTTTGGGAGCCACTTATATAGCCCAAGAAAGGGACTTACATCTACAAAATAATCTGAGTCTTTAGACTTCTCCAGACAAAGACAAAAAAAATACTTTATTTCAGATACATGGTTGTTTAGAAACTACCCACACTGTGCTAGTATGAGAAAGAAAATGAAATCTTCTTTTCATCTCCTGGAATTTAAGTCCTCAAGTATTCCTGAATTATTGCAATCTCATTCTCCCCAAGTCCATGTAGGAAGGAAAGGCCGGCAGCATGCAATTTCCATCCGCCTGGAAAAGGGACAGTGAAGAATAGTCAACAGGATACAGAAAAATCATGTAGGATATATGAGAAATCTTGTGAAGGAGGGTATTAAAAGTAACAGTACTTGATCTATTAGGCAGAAGAGAAATTACCCAAAGACAGTAAAGATAAAAGATTGTGAGTTTTGGGGTACACATTCTTTTTGATGACTATGTTGGTCATAATATCCCCAGTGTGGTCTGTTTATACAGAAAAGCTCAGCACAACGTTATCTATTAAACTCTCTGGCAACTACATTCACTGGAAAGATGATGGAATATCGGGATATGTGATAGTGTCATGGATTATTGACTGTCAGACTTTCATGTGCAGGGATTCCAGCAAAAACAAACTTGCCCTACTTCTAACCACAGAGGAACAGATGAAAAGCCACTGGCCAACTTAAAATACCTTGAAAGAATTAGCTGTCTTAGAAAATGAACATTTTCTACCTGATTCCTTTGGACAAAGATTGAAATACTCCCCTGAATGTCCTCACTTATCTAAGGAATCCAAGGTTTTGGGTAACCTGGAAAGACCAAAGGAGTGGTATCTTCAACAGCCTTAGGATTTTTTTTTTTTCTAAAATTTAAGTTTGGCTTCCTTAGTGGGAAGGGTCATTGGAATAAATCAATTTTTATTTATTGAAATAAAAGAATGACATTCTTTGTTTAAGGGTGGGACTTTGTGGCCACGTCTTCTTTGTGCTAGGATTTTATCTGGCTTGAACTAGCACAGGACTCTGTGTGCTGTCACAGTCTTGAGCTCCGAAGTAGATCAGGCCCCCGTTCTGGAAGATGTTGTTTACTTGGAGCTGTCAATCATCTCTGGTTCTTAAAATCTTTCCGCCTTCTCTTCCACACAGGTCCCTGAACCGTGAGAAGATCAATTTGATAAAGACATCCCTTTTAGGCCTGGATGCTCTGAGATTTCTCAGTCTCTACAATCGCCCAGTTCTGGGTCTCTGTATTAACTCCCATCTACTACATGAAGAAGATTCTCTGATGAGGATTGAGCAATTCACTGATCTATGGATACAGCAATATTATTAAGAGCCAATTGCGTTTGATAATGTCTGGGAGACAGAAAATCAATTTTCTCCATTGGAGTCACACTGCTTACAGCAAGCATAATCCAGGGGCAGGTGTCATGTTCAGGAATAGTGGGTCAATACAGAACAGACTTTGTGAGGTTTTTTTTTTCTTTGTTTTGTTTTTGTTTTTGTTTTTCAAGGTGTTGAGTGGGTAGGGCGGTGGCAAGGAGCTTGGAGAAATTGGGGGAAGGGAAGTTATGACCAAAATCTATTGTATAAAAAATTGTAAGTTTAAAATAAAAAATGAATAGACTAAAACAATTCTGGATTTTAGAGAGAAAATGGAAGGAAAAAACGTTCTCAGTGCTATAATTTGGACCTTCAATATCCTTCAAACACCTCTGTGGTGAAGCTTTAGAAGATGGTTTAAATTCTGAAAGGCTTGTCATTGGAGGTACGCATTGAAGGAAGCTACATCATTAAGGATGTGCCCTTGAAGGTGATGGGGACACCATGTTCTCTCCCTCTCTCTCTCTCTCTCTCTCTCTCTCTCTCTCTCTCTCTCTCTCTTAGTTCTATCCCTCTCCCACCCCTTCCCCTCTCTCTCTTTAATTCTTGGTTGCCACAAAAATGAACAGCTACTCCACTGCTCACTCTTGCTCAAGAGGGCATGGACAAACCTTCATTTTATACGTCAATTACCTTTGTATTTTTCACAGCAGTGGGAAGGCATCACATCCTATAGTGCATAAAAATGTTTTGATCTGATGCACATTTTTAGAGACTAGATTTAAAAAATTGACTTTTGAACAGTTTAGTTGCTTATCCAGCATTAGGTCAGAAAAGCCAGGGCTAGAGCCCAGCTCCTGAATTCTGATGTAATATCCCACACGCTGTAATTGTTTTTGTTCTGAGTTTTGTTATAAAACTTTCAAGTCATATTTAATAAGTGAACATATAAGTAATTTTGTATCGAGGCTCAGAGATTAAAGCTTACAATGAGTGAGAAATAATGCAGTATATTAGATTCAATGTATACTTGATATAAAAAATTACGTAAAATAAACATTCATAAAAATACAATAGATATTAATTTCTAAACAAGGACATATGGAAATTATTAGTTATACATCTATAAGCCTTAGTTGTGAGGCTAAAGTAAAAAGTTAAACTAAATATATCCCAAGATAAAATTCCATGTATCGTTGACCCTTGAGCAACACAGGTGTGAATGGTGGGTCCACTTATAAAAAAATTTGGCTTTTGAAGCTTTGTGCAGATTTGGAAAAATTTACAAATGAACTGTAAAGTTCAGAAATAGTTCAAAAATTAAATAAAACAACATTTATTGAATCCACATAATACATGTCAAAATAGTCGATTTTATCATGTATTAATATAATATACAAGCAAATCTATTATAAAAAGTTAAAACTTATACAAATATAGACAATGCAAGGTACCTTGTATGGTAGAGAGACATGAACACAGACATAAGCATTGAACATAACTATCAAATTAAGTATGTAACTATGAAGTTGACTGCAGTGCATACCGTTGGTGTGATGATTTTGTAGGCACTAAGTGTTGCTGATGTTGAGATTTCAGAGTTATGCTCTCTAAAAACATGCTGTGATGATAATCATGCCCCAAGCAATTACTCTCTCAAGAAAATTTCTTATCACAGTAAAAGAATCACAGTCCTGGGACTATGAATATAGCTGAGTTGGTAGAGTGCTTGTTTGCATTTTCTATGGATCCCCATAAACCTGTGTAAGTCAGATGTGGCAGTATTGCCAATAGCTCTAGTACTTGAGAGAGAAAGGCAGATAGATTAGAAATCCAAGGTCATCCTTGTCTACATGGTTCTGAGGCCAGCCTGGGCTATAGGAGACTCTACCTCAACCTTGAAAAATGAATTCTTGAAGTTCTTTCATATTTTTTTCTCACTGTACATAATACATATAATGTATATAACCTGTTTACCCATGAGGCTTTCAGTCAGCAGCAGGTTGCTATTAGTTAAGTTTGGGGACAACAAAAGATGTATACATACCTTTTACTATCTGGGCGTCAGCGTACCTTGTCCCCATATTGCTTAAACAGGCAGCTGTTATTCTAAGATTTATTTTTGTTATTATGTGATTGTGTGTGTGTGTGTATACACACGCGAATACATGTACGGAGTACAGAAGACAGTGTTAGATCCCTGGAACTGGAGCTACAGGTGGTTGTGAGCAGCTCAATACAGATGCTGGAAATCAACTCAAGTTCTCTGTCTGCAAGAGCAGAATACTTTCTTAACTGCTCAGTCACCTCTTCATCCCTGGGCAACTATATTTCTAAAAATAATCATGTGACATTTGTCACAAAAAATGAACTAGAACTAGTTTAGATTCTTTACTATGATTCTCTCATATTAATCTTATAAAAATATTAATGGCTTCCTCAAAACTGAGAGAATAGTTCTCCAAAGCAAATATCAAGAAAAGACAACAAAAGTAAGATTGTTTTTTGAGCTTTGAGGTAACCCAAGACAATTTGAAGTGGCAAGTTTAAATATGTTATCCCTTTAATATTAATGTTCACATAAATATAAATTAAAGCAATAAAATGAAATTATTAAACCATGATTAAAATCCCATTATTGCATAATTAAAATCCTATTATTGATTTTTAATTATAGTCATTGATTGAAAAATATGCTCCCTTTTATTAACGATCAATGTATGTTGATGATCTTACTGCATTTGAATTCCCCAAAATGTGTTGGAATTCAATACACACTTCTTTTGTAGCATTGTCAAAATCTTTCAACAATATTACATGCCAAGGGATTATTCAAGTAAACTATCAATTCAGCTCTTACTGGATGCAAAGTGGTTCTGAAAAGTGAATTGTTTTTAGAAAAATATTTCCCAGGTAAGCCTTGAAATCATTGAAGACAAAGTAGAAAGGCACAAAGCATTCCTCTTATTTTTATTGTTTTCTTCAACCCTGTCTGTAGAACACCAAGAATACTTGATCTCAATGATCTGAGCCCCAAATTAACCTCCCTTCATGCTGAGCTCACATTTTAAATGTAATGAGCCTGGCGATGAATGAGTGCAGAAGCTCCTTGCCACAGGAGCTAGCGGGTTGGGGAGGTGAGTGATTCTCTTTCAATCTGGTGGCTCTTCTGAGGGGCTAGAAGTTTGGTGGCAATTGGTGTCATTTGCTGGCAGTTGCCAACCAACTGTGCATTGCCTTGCGGAGAGTAACAGTTGAGGGTAGTGGGAGGAGAGGTTTATACATGAAGCGAAGTCTTATAGCCCTAGATGATCAAAGCCTCTGGTGAACAGGTGAGAACCGCTCACTTAGAGGGTCATCTATGGAGAGTCATCAAGGGGAGTTACAAAGCTTGCTAATTCTACTTGAGATTCAACACTAACCCAGAAAAACATATAGACACCAAGAAGGGGGCCTGTTAAGAGAAAGTGTCACATTTGGCTTCTTTCTGAAGCAGTTTTCAGCCCTGTGGCCACATTGCCTGTTGAGACAGGCCTGGCACTCCAGTCTTCAAGAAAGAAGAAATTCCTGAGCAGAACAGGGATGCTAAATCCAAAAGGAAATCTGGAAATCATGTGTCTGGTTACTTAGACAAGATTCTGAACTAGGACAGGAGGACTCTCCATGAAGAATGTGGCATGGAATAAGATGAGAGAGAAAGCAATCAAATCTGTAGCAATTCTGTACACAGTAAAGGCAGAGAAGAGAACAGCTTGATCTGAGATTTATTGAAGCACAAAAGAATATCTACAAGGAAGAAATCTGATATCACTCTTGTAGAGTAAAACTATAAAAAAAGAGACTCTTATGGAACATTTGTTGAATGAGTGAATAAATGGATGAATGAATGAATGATTAGAAAATACAGTCCTGTTTCTAGGAAGCCTGGTATTCATCTAAGGAGACAGATATGCTGCAAGTGATTGTCATGGACAATGAATGACTAGTGGCTCTGCTGTGTTTCTAAGGCACATGTCCAAGATACGCTAACTCATTGCCACTGTCCACTCTTGATTCATCTGGGAAACAGTACCCCCAGTAGAAGCTGGAAAGAAAAATCAAAGGAATAGCTAAAGTTCTAGTAATGCATAAAATAAATATCAAATTCAAAAAGAATTATAAAAATATGCAGATATGTACATTCATCCACTCATATGTCAGTAGACAGTTCACAGAAAACTAAAGTAAATTTATTGTTCATAACAGGGTAAAAAGCACTGATTAATGACTCTTTAGAATAAAACATTAAAATTTATGTAAGATGTAGGTATTATTGACTAGGAACAGAATATTTTGAGGGAGAAGTGATTAGGCAGTACCTAAGACTTAACTTAGTCTTAATATATATAAAATAATGTTTTCTAACACATAGTAGGAAATTAATAAATATTTGCTAAATAAGCAAATGAAGAAATAAAACAACTGAGATTTCTAAAAAAATGTAGAAAGCTCATCTAGAAAAAAAAGTAGATTTAAACAAAATTCAAAATATTAGGCAAAAGGCCTTTAGTTCAAAAAATTTGACAAAAGTGAAATGTAATTAAATACTAAAGATAAAACGGGACTGTTAAACATTGACATACACAAAATAATTCAAAGAAAAATGAGATGCATTTTAAAGTATAGGATAATTGTAAATTAAGAATTAAACAAAGGACAGAAAAAACAAGCTAGTCACAGACAAGTCATGCGGGTCCACAGGGAATTTCTAGGGACAGTGGAACTTCCTGGACTAACAGCTTCCAGCTGAGGCAGCTGGCATTCATTCTTCCATGGCAAGGAACAAAGAGGGAGAGATCCATGTGCTGTCCTTATGTTCGTCACCTTACACTGGAACATGGAACCTCATATCTCATCCCCCGTATCTCCCTTGCTCTCCCCACTCTTAGGAATCATTGTGGAAAGCTGGGGCATCCTAGATTTCGACGTGGGCACCGTAAAACAGGTTGACCCATTACCCTCGTCCTCTCTACCATCTGCTATGGCGATACCAGCACTTTGCCCTCAGAAAATTTCTCTGCTTTCTCAGGTCCCTAAAATGTGAAGACACGCTGCCCCAGAGTTCGTGACCACGGAAGGTGAGGCATGAAGAAACTCACGGAAGAAATGAACCCTGCACGTGGTATGTACTACATGGGCACAGGAAGGATGTGGGCAGGCCATCTGCATAATGTACTAAGAGTACAACCCACACTTCCAGAACAGACGTCCCACCGTAATCAGGGATTCCAGCTGAAGATAACGAACTAAAACCAGCATATCCCTTAGATCTTTCTGTTTTAGAAGAAGAGGAAGAAGAAGAAGAAGAAGAAGAAGAAGAAGAAGAACAAGAACAAGAACAAGAACAAGAAGAACAAGAAGAACAAGAAGAAGAACAAGAAGAAGAAGAAGAACAAGAACAAGAACAAGAAGAACAAGAACAAGAACAAGAACAAGAAGAAGAACAAGAAGAAGAAGAACAAGAACAAGAAGAACAAGAACAAGAAGAAGAACAAGAACAAGAAGAACAAGAACAAGAACAAGAACAAGAAGAACAAGAACAAGAACAAGAACAAGAACAACAATAGCAATAGACCTGAATTATAGAAATGGAAGGATCTGAACTAGGGAGATAGTTAAGCAGTTAAGAGCACTTGTTACTCTTGCAGAGGACTTGTATTGGGTTCCCAGCATCCAAATAGCTGATCACACTGCCTGTTACCCCAGTTCCAGGGGATCTTATGCTCCCTCTGTTGTACCAGGCACACATGTGGTACACATACATAGAAGCCTGCAAACTCTCACATATACAATCTTTTAGAAAGAAAGAAAGCGGGGGGGGGGGATGCGTGGGATCCAGCGATGAGCCCCACAATTGCTACACTGCGGGGCAGAGACATCCATCTTTACAGCTCTTGTTGGCTTGAGGCTGAGAAAAGCCTTCAGATTGGGCTTATTCGGTGAGATCAGTTTGTCAGTCACTGGGAATATTTGTCCTCCTTGGGCCCCAGTCACACCAAGAGCCCAACCATAAGATCGAGGTCCCCGATTTTGCACAGGAGTCTAATAGCATCTTTCCCTCCAGTCTACAGACTTGGGGTCTGAAGGCAAAAACAGATAAAACATTTTTTACTTCCTGTCCTTCCAATTTTGGAAGCCATCCATCAGCTGCCTGAACTCTTCTTTGGCCACAAGGCTTAACTCCCACTGGAAAACTGTGCCTATCCTGACTGTAGTGCGTACTGTGCCATTCAGTAACTATAGTCTTTCAAACTAGTCTCCTTCGCCCTTCCTCATGTAAGTCATGTGCTGCCCACCCCCCACGTTCCACGTTTTCACTTCCACTGCTGCCACTATGGTTCCATTCTTTTAAATTATTCAAATTTGGAATATTTAAGGCTATTTTGGATCCATCAGCATCGAGGGAGAGTGATGGATGGATGAGAGAGAGACTGATGGATAAAAACCCTGGGAAATCCACATGCCACAAACTCAGCTCCAGAGAGGTTCAAGAATTCTTCTTTTAGACTCCTGTGTGTGTATGTGTGTGTGTGTGTGTGTGTGTGTGTGTGTGTGTGTGTGCGCGCTTCATATAAGTGTGTGTACCATATACAAATATGGTCCTTTCAGAGACCAGAAGAGGGCATCTGATTCCTTGGAACTGGCGTTATAAATGGTTATGAGCCACCATGTGTGTTCTGGAAACTGAATGCCTAGCAAATGTTCTTAACAATTGAGCAATCTCTCCAGCCTCAATTTTGAGCAAGTTTATTTTAAAGCAAGGCAAGAAAGATTGATTACAGCTACATAGGAGAGTAGAAGAGTAAGAGAAAAGAGTATAAATTACAGATTATAAAAACTTTAAAAAAAGCAAAATTTAATACTGTGAGATTCTAAAATGAAGGTGTATTAGGGTTCTCTAGAGTCACAGAACTTATGGAATGAATCTCCCTCTCTCACAACATATCTATCTATCTATCTATCTATCTATCTATCTATCTATCTACCTACCTACCTACCTATCTGGAACTTATTGGAATGACTTACAGGGTACAGTCCAAGTAATCAAACAATGGGCAGCTGTGAATGGAAAGTTCAAGAATCTAGTAGTTGCTCAGTCCCATGAGGCTGGATGTCTCAGATGGTCTTCCAGATAAGCTGGAATTCCAAAGAAGTAAGGTC
Organism: Meriones unguiculatus; assembly: GCF_030254825.1. Taxonomy (NCBI): domain Eukaryota; kingdom Metazoa; phylum Chordata; class Mammalia; order Rodentia; family Muridae; genus Meriones; species Meriones unguiculatus. The sequence continues at coordinate 46,809,127 of NC_083349.1, forward strand.
CAATGCCAGTGAAGGAATGGATGTGCTGGCAAAGTAAGAGCAAGCAGGCAAAGAAGGAATGAACGGACGTTTCCTTCTTCCATTGTCCTTCTATGGGTTTCCAGCAGAAGGTATGGCTCAGATTAAAGTCGTACCTCAAGAGTGGGATCAAAAGTGTGTGTTATCTCACTTCAAGATCTGGATCAAGTGTGTTTTCCAGCCCCAAGAGGCATGTTGTCTTCCTGCCTTAAGGTCCATATCACAAGTGTGCCTTCCATTTCTGGATTAGAATTCATTCCAAATTTAGTCAACTTAACAACCAAAAACAGCTATCACAGAAGGACAATTCAAGTTCAGAATCTTTACAGTGTAAACTTGTCTGCAAAGAAAGAAACCAGGGGCACTGAAGAAGAGTAGAACCTTAAAGCAAGTTCAAAAAGAAAGAGACAGAACCAGACAAAGTTTAAAAGACATGATACTCAAAGTCACAGACAGTGGTGAGTGATGGCTAGATTCTTCCTAAACTTGACAATAAAATTAAATTAAAAGAAAGAATAATGGAGGGATATGCCTTTTGTAGAAAGAAAGCATTCTAACTGATAACCTGTGGAGGGAATTGCTGATTTGACTTCCTTACAGGAAATCACCTCTGGGATGGATTATTCGTAACAATAGTAACCTGCTAAACTATTCACATTCTAGAAAAATGAGAATGTGTTAGCAGGTGATGACACTGGTAAACACAAGGCCTAAACTTCAAAGATGTGCACACATGATGTTCAATGCTTCCCTACCACGGCCTTAATAGATTTTCCTGCTCAGATCCAAGCATTCAGTAGATCCAAGCATTCAGTAGTGCATGACCCAGCCATCAAGACTGCCACTTCAAGTTCTGTAATTCTCTAAGTTTGGGAGTTACTGCTTTAAGAAATGTTTTTCTAAATTCCTCATGTCTGATGAAGTAGCAGAGAAATTTCTTGTGCTTTGAGCAAGCCCCACAACACAAAGGGAGTTTTGCAAACCCAGGTTAATCAAAGGGTAGTGTACAGCTGATACGGCAAAGTGCTTTTGTGACCGCTACTAAAGGAACATACCTGCAGCAAAGGTTGGTCTTCTCCAAAACTCCACGTTCCCTGAAAGCTGGTAAAAGTGCTGAAATAAATGACTGTCTTGGATGGAAGAACACAGACTCTCAGTTCACTGTCTCATTGATCCTCTCCCCTCCCCACTTTGCAACTGCTGAACAGAGTCGTTCTGATGAAGCCATTCCACATCGTGAGAAACTTCACATTGCAAGAGTGTGACATTCTGACCCCCACAGACACTTTGATCCTTGTTCATTGGCCCCTTTGATCTCTGAACAGTATATACAAGGTTCATTAATCAGTACTTCCATTTTTTTTTTTGATTCTTGGTCTGGTAAGTGCTTACATTTAAATAATTGACTTGAACAGGTAAGTATGTATGGTGTGCTTCCTTTCCACAGTTGTGTGTGTGTGTGTGTGCGCGCGCGCGTGTTTAATACAAAAAGAACAAAATGGCTTTCTAATTTTCAACTGTATTTTTATTAAAAGCATAGTTAAGCAAAGGAGTACATACTATCAGTGTGGGGAAGATGGTAATTTTTTTTTTCTATTCAAAACATTTTGCTTATACTCTAGGAAGAACAGTATGATAGAATAAGATATACTGGGCCTGTTTTCACTCTTTGTAAAAGCACTCAAAGTGGATGCAATCCACTTCCATCTCATAGGCCAAGAGAGAAATGTTCCTGAGGTAGCTTAGTGTCTGCCACTTCATCCAAGTGCTAAGGGTTCCCTGCTTTCAGAGACTCTAGGCACTTGGGTGGATAGTTAGCCTACCACTGGCAGAAGGTCCAAGTAGAGGAAAATAACTCAATAAAGTATGATATATGAAGAATAGCAGTAATCAACAATGGAACCCATCTTTGAATCTTGTTAGCCAGAGTGACATGTTACCTTGTGTTATAGGTCTATCGGTGAGATAGTGGCACAAATGGTATGGGAGTAACCAACCATTTATTTTTTTACTGGACTTAGGGTCCATTCCACAAGGCTGAGCCCATGCCTGTCACTGTTAACTAGGACAAAACCCTTTGGCTTCTTAGTCATAGACCCTAGCACAAACCTACTATGCTTATTCTGCTAAATTGACATAGTAATGAACTTCCACATAAATTCTTATCTTTATAATGACAGATTGGTGCTTTTCTCAACCCTAATAGAGAAGCTTCTCTTTGCAGTAGATGGTGATTAATGCAGAGACCCACAACCAGCCAACATATAGAAAAAAAAAATACTAGCTTGCTCAGCTCTGAATGGAATACCTATGTCACAAACCTTTCCCACAAGGCTTGAATAGTTATAGAAGATGGAGTGGAAAGATTCTAAGACTCATTTGCAGCTGTGTAACACAGTCGCACACATGAACTCATAGTGTTTAGGATGTGTGCACAAGACTTGCAGAAAATCAAGCTAGTCAAAATCCTGGTGTGGATGTGGAAGTGGCTCATGAAGTCCCATCCTCAGCAGAGAAGCTACTGGCAAGTGATGGATGCTGGGGGAGGGAGATTCAGTTTTCTTCCGGGATGTAGCCCTGAGAGATACACATGCTTGAGTAGATAGCCCATAACCATTCACACACAAAGAGCACTAGCTAGACTTAGGGAGATTTTAGTTAGTTATTTAGCTCGTTTGTTTGTTTGTTTGCTTTTAAGGCAGAACACAAGAATTTGGAAGGGAGAGTGATGGTGGAAATAGGGAGGAAGGGGAGAGAAGGGAATGAGGGGTGGACTTGATAAAAACACACCAAACTTAAAATTTATCAAAGGATGCCAGAAGTATGCGGAGTGGAGTTCTAGAAATGGGGAGAACTGCACAATTAGGAAGGGTTTCATAATCTGGCTTTGTTGGGTCAGAAGTATTCCAGAAAGTATGAACTGTATGCCCAGTGCTAGAGATGGAAAGTCCTGGGCTAGTTATCCAAAGTAACTAAGGACTTAGGAAAAAGTTGGTATACTCCTCAAAAGTAAATAACCAGCATAGCTTGGCATGACTAGTTTGGGTTCTGAATTTCATTTTGTTTTATTATGAGCTACTTTTACTAAAATAAGCAATTTATTTCAAGCATTGGTAGTGGTAATATTATTAGGTCTGATAATGGACCTATTATTATTTGACTGTCAAATTGTATTAAATAAAACAGCCTGTGCCATATTTTCATTTGCTCTCATTTCCTTTTCTGCATGAATTTGAAATTTCAACAATAGTAATCCTGGCAAACATCAGAGGAAGGCCAGCACTGTGTGGCAGAATTTTTTTGTACCCTGTCTACTCTTTATGAGCATTACAGGATCAGCTTAGAGTTGAGTGTGGTGGCACACACTCATGATCCCTGCACACAGAAAGGCAACACAGGAGAATTGAACATTTGAGGCCAGCTGAAGCTCCAACATGGGAAAGACATACAAAAACAAAACACAACCTCCCCCCCAAAAAACCCCAAACAAACCTCACAAAATCACCACCATCACCACCATCACCAGCAACAAAAACTAAGACACACTCATTGCTATCCATTAATCTCTCACTCTCCAATCATTTTCAGACTTATTTATTCTTATTTTATGTGCATGTGCAAGTGCCTGCATTTATGAACGTATGTTTTTGATGCCCGCAGGAGAGGGTGTCAGTTCCCCTGGAACTGGAGTTATAGACCTTGGTGAGCCATCAGGTGGGCCACCTGGTTCCTCTGCAAAAGCAGCATGTACTAGTGTTCACTTAGACACCTCTCCGTCCCTTTGTCCTCCAATGCTTTTGAGAATAAGGGGAAATGAAATCAGACTTCAGCAGCACTCGATTACTTTATGGGATCCGCTGTCTTCTATGCAACCTCAGATTTGCTGCTCATCAGATGAACCTGGCAGGTAACTGAGAGTCACGGTACTGTCCCACCCATTTCTAAAAGTGCATGAATATTTCCGCCTTTACTAAAGGAAAAGAAACCCCACATTTTCATGTGAAAAACTGAAGCAAAATCACCTCTGTGCTTCAGTAGAATCATTGCATCATACAGTTAGATCTTGGGGTGTGAGGGGTAAACAATGCTGTGAATTTCTCCTGGCAACTGCACCAACATTCAGACAAGCGGACCAAGATCAGCATGATTTCGTGGTTTCCTGAAACTGCCTGACCAATGGAATCAGAGGTTTCCCCATCCCATTCCTTTTACTGGACTAGGTTTTCCTCTTTCGTTAAACAAGAGTTGTAGCTCCGAGGCTTTATTCTACTTTAGACTCCATGATGTCCTCCTGTATGAATCTTGGGGAAAAGAAATCTAAACCTAAAAGGCAGATGACTGCATTCTAATTTCAGTTTATGAAGGACCACACTAAGCCGGCCTGCTGTGGTTCCAATGCCAAGTGTTAAATGGCAGAGCGAGTTAAAGCCCTGGTTGTTTGTTGCTGGAGGTAAAAATATATCTCTAGGTCTCAGCCAAGTTCCTGTGGATCTCTGTCCACATCCCCAAAATACCACACATACTTGGCAGGAATGAGAGATATGGCCAAATAAGGCCCAGATCTTGAATTGCCGGAGTGTTTCGAGTAAAGAGCAACATACAACGGAAAGCTGTCATGTTTCAGTGTGTCGTGCCATTCTCCTAAAGCTCAAGAATCTTTCCCATTTTTTACATCTTGCAACCCAAACTCTGGAATTACAAAGGCACATTTACCCTTTAGTGATTTAATATAGGATGAGAACAAGCACCCAACCACTCATTGCCTTTTCTCCCCCCCAAAAAACTTTCAAAGTGATAATATAGGAAGAAAATACACATAACTAAAAATTATTTATTGTAGGCTACAAAGGGACCCACAGTTAGAATTTCACTATTTCTCACAAGGGGTATTTATTTCCTTTTAGTTTTCTCTGCTGTGGTTTATAGTTGTCATGGGGGCCGATTTTAGCTGGCTCAAATGCGACACTTGCCTTTCTTTGTTGCTGGTTGGGTTCTTTCGGAGAGACCGGCATATTTTTGGAAGCAGGGAATACAATTTTAGCACATTGGTTGAAACAGAGTGAATGTTGCATTCGAGACATATGATTTTAAAAGGTTTAAATAGGCATTTGGGCAGACATCTCAGTGCTGGAGTACCTACCTGCTGTTTGGGAGGTCCTGGGTTTGCTCCTGACATCCTAGGGAGATTGAGGCAAGAAGAGTCATGCAAGCCTGAGCAGCTTAGTAAGTCCCTGTAGGGAATATTTTAAATATGAAAAAAAGTTCTAGAAATACAGCTCAGAGAGAATGTTCACAGATTACACACTAGGCCCTAGTACCACAAACACACACAAAACTAATATATTTATGTGAACCATATATTGTTTGAAAAGTATTTTTATGTTGAAATATCGCATGACCATATATTTATGTTTGTACATATTTTATCAAGTATATAATCCCTGTTTATTGATAAGCATGTATTTTATATATTAACGTAAACAACATATGTAAGTCGTATATATTATTATAATATTACAATATATTTGCATACATGTTTATGTGTTAATTGCATGTTTGTTTTAGGTATAAAAATGTATGAATAATTCAATACATATATTTTTACTGACTAGTGCATTATTTATATAAATATATTAGTAAATATACAATATAAACTCAAGCAAACAATTATTATGAAGATTAAATGAACATTTTTATTTTCTGAAATATAGTTAATTATCCCGTTTTCTTAGTAAAACATTTGAAAATCAAATGCTTGATTCAAACTATTTTTACCTGGTATGCACTGGTGCAGGCTAGCATTTTGGCATGTCAGGACATCATGTGATGATTTTGGTGAAGGAGGGAATGAAGCAAGTTCACGTGAGAAAAATCTGCTCCCATATAATCAAGTGTGACCTTCCAAGAAAAGAAAATTCCCTCACTGTAGAGTTTCTGGAGCAGGAAAGAACTGATAAGTGAGAGGTAGAAGATGAGCCAGGGCACTTCTAGACCAAGTTGGGGACTTCTAAACTTCTACAGGAATCCTCTCACTCAAACTGCTGCTTTCAGGGAGTGCGCTACCAACCGCAAAGTGGAAAAGGCTAATGCGTGATGAGATGTCCTTATTGGAAAAACAACAACAACAGCAACAACAACAACAACAAACGTCGCCATTTGCTTACGTTCCAGTCAAAACATTTCTGATGAAGGTAAAGAAATCAGGCTGAGGTTGGCAGTATCTAGTCTGATAAGCAGATTTCAAGTATTGTATGTTTATTCTAAACATAGAAATATGCACTAAAATGACTGTGAACTACACTCTAAGTGAATTCTATAAGGAAAGCAACGACTCTAAGGCAGTTACATTTTGGAGTCAGGAGAAAATTACACAACTGTAGTTAATTGTGTTTTTCTGTTTACAAAATGGAGATTTGTCAATTTGTCTCAGAAGGCCTTTGGGAAATGATAAATTATTTGTGTAATATTTATAAACTTTTATGCAAACATTAAACACACATCATATGCTTAATAGTGTTCTGTTTGACATATCACCCTGCCCATTGAGTGCTCTGTGGCCTGGCAAGACTGCTCACCCCCTCAGGAGGAAGTGATCAAAGAGGCAGCCACTGAGTTCATGTCAGAGACAGTCCCTGTTCCCCTTACTGGGGTACCCAGTTGGAGACTGAGCTGTCATGGGCTACATCTGTGCAGGGGTTCTAGGTTATCTCCATGAATGGTCCTTGGTTGGAGTATCAGTCTCACAAAAGACTCCTGTGCCCAGATTGTTGGTTCTGTTGCTCTCCTTGTGGAGATCCTGTCCTCTCCCCCTTCTTTCATAAGATTCCCTGCACTCTACCCAATGTTTGGCTATGAGTCTCAGCATCTGCTTTGATACACTGCTGGGTAGAGTCTTTCAGAGGCCCTCTGTGGTAGGCTCTTGTCCTGTTTCCTGTTTTCTCCTTCTTCCAATGTCTATACCGTTTCTTTCTGAGTGAGGATTGATCATTTTACCCAGGGTCTTCCTTCTTGCTTAGCTTCTTTAGGTGTACAGATTTTGATATGTTTATCCTATATTATATGTCTAATATCCACTTATAAGTGAGTATATACCATGTGTGTCTTTCTGCTTTTGGGATATCTCACTCAGAATTATCTTTTCTAGATCCCACCATTTGCCTGCCAATTTCATGATTTCCTTGTTTTTAATTGCTGAGTAGTATTCCATTATGTAAATGTACCACAATTTCTGTATCCATTCCTCAACTGAGGGGCATCTGGGTTGTTTCCAGGTTATGGCTATTACAAATAAAGCTGCTATGAACATGGTTGAGCAAATGTCCTTGTTGTGTACTTGAGCATCTTTTGGGTATATGCCTAGGAGTGGTATAGCTGGATTTTGAGGAAGTGCTATTCCTAATTGTCTGAGAAAGCACCAGATTGATTTCCAAAGTGGTTGTACAAGTTTACATTCCCACCATCAATGGAGGAGGGTTCCCATTTCTCCACATCTTCTCAAGCATGTATTGTCACTTGAGTTTTTGTTCTTAGCCATTCTGATGGGTGTAAGGTAAAATCTCAGGGTCCTTATGATTTGCATTTCCCTGATGACTAAGGATGTTGAGCATTTCTTTAAGTATTTCTCTGCCATTTTATAATCCTCTACAGAGAATTCTCTGTTTAGGTCTGTACTTCATTTTTTAAATTGGATTACTTGATTTGTTGCCTTTTAACTTCTTGAGTTCTTTAAATATTCTGGTTATTAGCCCTCTGTCAGATATAAAGTTGGTAAAGATCCTTTCCCAGTCTGTAAGCTATTGTTTTGTTCTGACAACAGTGTCCTTTGCTTTACAGAAGCTTTTCAGTTTCATGAGGTCCCATTTATTGATTGTTGATCTTAGAGCCTGTGCTGTTGGTGTTCTGTTCAGGAAGTTGTCTCCTGTGCTAATGAGGTCAAGGATCTTACCCACATTTTCTTCTAACCGATTTAGTGTGTCTGGTTTTATGTTGCGGTCGTTGATCCACTTGGGCTTTAGTTTTGTATCACTAATTCTTTAAAATTATTTTTTTCTGTAAATTAAGCAAGGTATTATGTATTGGAAAACAGCAAGCATATTCGTGGGATAGTTTCATAATTCAGGAAACACAGAATCCAAGGACTGGGCTGCCACCTTCTCTCCAACACCTGATTTTTCAAAGAAAACTGAAATTACCTTTGAAAAGTGTGTTTTGCCTGAGAAGAAACAAAACTGGAACCCTGAAGACAGACTCTTGTTGACCTCTCTCTCAGTTTTGTTAGTTCTTTGGCTAGCTTCCCACATGTACACAATACTGACTACTCATTCTCTTGCCCCCATCCTCACCCATTTCCCTGTTTAACTCCATTCTTCTCTTCAAATCTCTCCCTCACATTCTTGACTCTTGGTTTTGTGTTGTAACTGACTGACTTTAAGCAGGACTGTGTATGTAACCATTGGTTTCAGACTATTCTTTATAGCTCCATGAGCTTGATAAGGCAACAACACCTGATCTCCCACAGCCTGTGCAGAGTCAGTAGATCCACAGTAAGGGGTATATATACCCCATGAAATAGAGAAGAGAGTTTTAATCCAAACTTACGCTCTTCGCTGCAGTTTTCCAGTCGGATCACAAGGTACAGTCATCCTGTTCTTCAATATAGAAGAATTGCTCAGTGATAGTTTGCCTTCTCCACGACACTGTGGTTTTTAGTGAACACACATCAATGATTTTATACACTGTTTCTTTCCTTTGGTTTCTTGTTAGTTCCTCATAGTAAAATTCACTTTGTCCTGAGTGGGTGTCATTTTTGGAGCCACTCTATAGTCTATGTCCCTGAACCCTTCACTGGGAATATTTACCTTAGTCACTTAGCCAGAGTGGTGCTTTGCCTCTGTCTAATAGTTAGAATTACTCAGAACTATTAAGAAACACTGGCTCTAGGAAGTCCCTTTGAGCCTGTCAGCCATATCCATTTAAATTCAATAACCACTGATTATCTGTGCACCAAAACCAACCACTCAACAAACTACAAGCAAAACCAAACCAAAACAAACAAAACAAATCAAACAAAACACCAACCATGGTGATAAAGAAAAGAAGAAAAGCAGAGACTTCGTAAATTCACTGCATCTTCTATACCTTCTGCAAAAATAAATAATAAATAAATAAATAAAACCACAAACATAAAACTGTTTCTTTGTCCCTCATTTTTATCTTCACTTAGATAAAGACCTATGTATCCAAGAGCCCATACCCTTTCCCAGTGAGTTTTCCTTATTATTCTTAATTATATATTCTCAATTTTTGGCAAATATTTTTTATGCAGCTTTAAATCAACAATAGATGACTGTTACTTCTTAGACTTTTTAGTCATTCCAGGTTTTTAAAGTATTTCATCATAACCAATTTGATGTAAATTGTACTCTAGACATTGTCTCAAAAATAAGAAAGCAAACAAAAAAAGATGAACATTTCAGTGGGACAAGATTATGAACTCACGGGAGTATCTAGGCTCTTTGTTGCCCAGCGTTCCATTGCTGTGACAAAATCTGAAAAACATACTATGGAGGAAAGGGTTATGTTTGCTCACACTTTCAGAGATTTCAACTAGTGGTCGCTTGACTCCATCCCTTCCAGTGAAATAATTACAGTGAGAAACATGTGGCAAAAAAACAAGCTCAACATCAAGATACAGGAGAGGGAGAGGGGCAGAGAGAGGGTCGGAGAGAAAGGGCTAGGGAGGGGACAGGGGAGAGCACACAAAGGTAAAAGACAAGGGTGGTCTTTCAACCTTTCTAATGGATACTTCAGATCCAAACTATAACAGAATTTAAATTAGAAACAAATTTTGGTGCATGTGAATGTGTGAGTGTGTGTGTGTGTGTGTGTGTGAGAGAGAGAGAGAGAGAGAGAAAGAGAGAGAGAGAGAGAGAGAGAGAGAGAGAGAGAATGTGTTCATGGTATGTGTGCATGTGTGTGTTTGAGTGCAAGGTGTGTGTTTGTGTGGATGTGTGCGTGGTATGTGTGTGCATGTGCATGTACATGTGTGGATGTGTGTGTGTGCACATGGGTAGACACCAGATCTTTCTCTCTACCCTAGTCACTCTCTACCTATGTCGAGGCAAGGTCTTGGACTTTTACCCAGAACTTATAGATCCAGCTAGTGCAGCTAGTCAGGTGGTTTGGATCCAGCATCAGGATCTTTCCTTCTGGAGTAGGGGTGGGCTGCCACACCCAACCTGCGCCCACATGGGTGTTATAGATCTAAAGTCTGGTTCTTATGCCTTCCTAGCGCATACTTTATCTGAGGAGCCATCTTTCCCAGTCCCTAGAAACAAATGTATTAAGATTTAACATTGGGGCTGGAGAGATGGCTCAGAGGTTAAGAGCACTGGCTGCTCTTCCAAAGGTCCCGAGTTCAATTCCTGGCAACCACATGGTGGCTCACAACCATCTATAATGAGATCTGATGCCTTCTTCTGGCGAGCAGGTGTGCATGCAGATAAAACATTGCATATGTAACAAATAAATAAACAAACCTTAAAAAAGGAGATTCAACATCAATTGTTGGTGAGCAATACGCTAATGCTTCGCTTTACAGAAAAATTAGTAACATTCAGAAAGCTATCTTTGAATATAGACACTTGTAATTGTATTTATTCTGTCAAGTTGTTCATTGTTACCAATAAAGCAAATATTTATGTGTAGATTGACTTAACGATACGTATCATATTGCAAATTGTATTACATAAAATTACGTTATTCTAAATTCTTAATAAGTATGCTCACATGTATGAGGTGTTGTATATATACTTGAATACATAAAATGTAATTATTCATGAGAAGGAACACAAAATCATGGTGCTTCTAAGGTATCGTAAAGCAAGCTATATTCTTTGTTTTACCTATTTTGTGTAACTCGTTTAAAGCATAGAATAGATAGTGAATTCTGAACCACCTTTGTCTTGAAAAAGATTAGATTATTTTTTGAAGAAAGTAAAATTTCTTCTATTCAAATAAGTAGTATATTTATGCCGTCTTCCTAAACATTAAACCTAATATTAAACATTAAATTTAATTTTTATCAATACCAAGATATTGATGCAGGACTGTAGGTCAATAACTTGTCAGTGACTCAAAGACAACCACACAATGGGTTTAAAATGAAATCTAAAAATAATTCATAAATTATAAAATTTACGTAATAAGTCTACCTGTGTCAGAATAGAAGAAAACCCGGCATGGTGGCAAAGGGCTGGAATATCAGTATTTGAATCGATAAGCAAGAAAGAGCAAAACCTTGAAGCAAACTTGGGATTTGTTGGGAGCCATTTACTTTACAAATCAAAACCAAATAATTTTTAAAAATCTATAAAAACATAGTCACAAATAAACATAAAAACTAATTGAGTCAAGACCTTCACAATGACTTACAAGGCATCTGTTCTTGCATCCAAACTGAAGAACATTCCTTCTGTTATAGTTGGTAAAACTGTGTGATTTAAAGGAAGTGGACAACAAGAAAACTTCTGATTTGATCTTCATTACATTATGTTGCATTTGTTACATTTACTTAGGTATATGTGAGCGCATAGAAATGTCATAGGAAAACCTGTAGGGGTCAGTTCCCTCCCTCCAAGTACATCCTTGAGATCGAAATAAGTTCTTCAGGTTTGGCATCAGGTGTCTTTATGGACTACACCATCTCACTGGATCATGTACAATCATTCTTATTTAGCTTCAAGTCGGTTTCATGATTCCATCACAGTCCTCTGGCCTACAAGAGAGACTTCCTTGATTTTCCTGACCTGGTTATACTCCCTGCACACCAACAGATCTCACTGCAGTTCTTCAGGCTGAGCATTCCCAGTGGCATAAACTACGACGTTGCCGACCAAAGGATTATGGTCTTTTCATCAGTTTTCCTGCTGGATGGAAGCAGGATGGGAAGATGGGTTACACAGAGAAAAGCCCTGCCTTGAAAACACTAATCTTCAGTGACCAGTAATTGAGAATGGACATACAGCCAATGTATTAAAGCTAAAGCAGAATTTGCAAAACAACCAATTTCTAAAGCCAACCAAGTCTGACAGTTTATCTCCTAAAACAAGTAAGAGTGAAATTCTAGCAATTTTTCAGGCACCCTCACAGGGAAGAGCAAAACAGTCTGTCTAGAGGACTTTTCAGAAAAGAGCTGTCAGCCTTATGGAGATGCATTTGTTCTCTACCCAAGTAAAACCAACATTAATAAAATTAATGTTGCTAGGAGAATGAAATAGTTAAGACAGCTGTAAACGCAGGTTTTGGATAATCTTCCCTGCCTGGTTCATAGTTCTGTTTGTTAGTAGAACAAATCCTCATATATCATGAAAGTTCCAGGTTCATTGTTTTTTTTATTTATTCCTCTTTTATAAATGCATAATCTGTGCAGAGGGGACTGTATCCAGCCAAACCTGCTAAAAAGTTAATGTCACATATTTTAAATTACTTCACAACAGACCCATTAAAGCTCCTTTAAAATGTGGAAATGTAGGTGCTGAGAAAGATAAAAACCTCAAGGCTGATGAATTTGCAATTCAAAAAAAAGGCAAAGTCAAGATGTGTCAGATTTAACAAAGCTGATGCTGGGGGTCCAATTTCGGAGATAAAAGATGAAAGGCAGGCAATCCACTTTACTCCAACAGTGCAATGAAAGTTCTGTGTCTCTATTGCTTCATCAGGTAACTACAAAGTACTTTCCTCCCAGGAAATCTCTCTCTCTCTCTCTTCGTGTGTGTGTGTGTGTGTGTGTGTGTGTGTGTGTGTATGGATTCTGAATATCTGACTATGTAATGAGAAAAGTTTGCTATGATAAAGGGAACCTAAAAACCTCATGCTCAGTGCTATCACAACTAGGAATATGTGATTCCCAAACCCTACTATACATAGGCAGAAGACACAAAGTAAGGAATTTGCATTCCTCTTAGGAATGTGATTCATTTTGTAACAATCTTTTCCAGCTTCTTTTTCCTTAGTAGTCTCCATTAACATTCAGACTATTCTAGTAGTTTCCATTTTTAATTGTGTCTTAATATTTTAAGATTCTGAGCCACATCAAAATATACAAAATTGATTCACCAGATTTTTCATAGCCTCCACAGTAACAAAAGATTATCTTCACAGATCTCTTTATTCAATTAAAAAAAAAAGTTAGACATATCTGTGAGTTGCTTGGTTAATTTTTATTGTCAAAGGAAGGCCGAAACCTTTATAAAAGTATTCATTAAAACTACTGGCCAAAGTACACTTGGTCCATTTGACACAAAGAGCCCCACGTTCGAACAACAGCTGCAATGTCCAAAGTTTGTTTCGTTAAAGACAGTCTAGGAAACAGATGGAAAAGCCATAAAAAAAGGCCTCTATTGCTTTGGTGGGCAGATTGACTTTGAAGGTTTTACAGAGTTCTTTTCTGTTTTTTTTTTTTTTTTTTTACCTGTAAGCCACTCATGGCACAAGAGAGCAAGTTTACCGTGCAAACCCCAACCAGATACCAGCCACAAAGGAGGAACCCCAACAAATTTAGATGTGTGGTCCCGATAATTCCCTTCAATGTTCAGATAATTGCCTAAAGCTTCTTTAAGTCTATGGAAAGACTTTACCCTCTTCTTCACCTCATCTCTTCCTTTCTTTCTTCTATAATCCTCCCCTCCCTGCTCTGATCTTTTTGTCTCTCTCCAAATCAACCTATTCAAGTCTCCCTCTGTTATCCTAAATTTCCACCTCACTTTTGAAAAGAGCTTCCCTCGATGGTGAATCCCTAATGCTTCCTTAAGTTTCTCACTTAAGCAGATAGTGTTTTCAAGAGCAAAGGGAGTGGGGGGTGGGATCTTGGCTCTACAGAGAGATTATTAAGATGTTTCTAGAAAAAAAAAATCATGAGCATTGGTTCTAAGGAAAAGTTGTGGGTCCAAATGTGTATACTCAGAGCAAGCTGTGTTAACTAAGGAGGATACAGTTATCTGTAAATCTAAAACATATCCTTTGTCACTGTCTCAAAACATCAAAATGAATAACTGGACAACATTCAATGATTCAACATCAAATACAATGTCCATCACATTTGAGGTTCTGAAATATATTACAGTTAATTTCAGGAAAGCAAAACCCTTTGATCTTTATGTTCAAAACCAAAAACCAAGCACAAGGATCAGAAGATAAGGTCTGGCCCTTCCGGTAAATGAAAATTCATTTTGGTCTGTCTGGATAGCTCCCTCTTAGTAAAAACGCAGTTGGAACATCCCCCTAAGAACTAGCAATTGTGTGTGTGTGTGTGTGTGTGTGTGTGTGTGTTCTTGGGGTTTGGGTTCTGATAATATAAATCTGGCTGTTAACAAATAGTTTGCCATTAAAATCATAAGGGCAGATTCATCTATGTGTGATATTCTTCATTCAAAATCTAGAGAGTGAAAATCAGCAAAACACAAATCAAATATACTGTTCAAAAATATTCAACTCCATAATGGAGTTGTAAGGTATATTCAGAAATAATTATAGTGCAAGGTAGGAAATGGCATTCATCTCGGGGACAGATTGAGAACTATGGACATACATGGGAAGACAGATCACAGCTAGCAGAATAGACAGCTTCTTGAGAGATTGCATCAAAGTAGAAATGTTCTGAATGGGTAGAATTTGAACACAAATGGGAGGGTATTTTGCTGTTAACCACACAAGTAAGTGTCTTTCCCTGGAAATCATGATTTGTAAGCAGAAAGCAAGTGGTTAGTATTGTTTAACTGATGGAAAGTAGACAATGAAAGACTATGAATAAGCCCTGATGGATCCCTGAGGTTAAGGGTGTGAGAGCCTTCAGAGCAGGATGCAGTTTGAATAAACACAGTAGATATTGTGAAAACATCAAAAGCTTGTGAGAAGCCATGAATTTTCAAATGGTTTTTACCAAATGGATTTAAGAATTTATTTATTCAATAAGTAATGTTGGGACAATGGGATAACCAATGTAAAACAGATTAATAAAACCTTTATTTCTGCATATGCAAAAAATTGGTTCAAAGTAAAAATCAATGCATTTGAAAGAAATATAATTTTAAAGTCTCCAAAAGAGAAAGTTCATAACTTTTTTAAGCAAATAATTGTTAAGAAACAAAATTGATAACTAAAATTTTTAGTTGGTAAATGACATGATCTAAATTAAAAAATTTAAATTTATCATTAAAGGTAAAATAAAAAAAGCCATGGAATAAATGAGAATATTTGGAAATGCATATTGATAATTTGCTCTTACAACTCAATAAGACTCATTATAACTAATTTTTCTAAAATTAAATTAGTAGAATAGACATTTTATATGCTAATGTACAGGGGCTTAGGGCTGACTTCTCGGGATTGGATAACTTGTGTAGACCCATTAGTACATCTACCACACAAGCCCTATACCAAAGGCTCAGGAGCATTGCAGAAGAAGGGAAGGAATGGCTGTAAGAGCTGGAGGACCACAATTACAACTTTAGACATGACACGGAGCTGCACCCGCGAAACCTCAGTCATATGATTGCCTAAGCAAGACCTGCATAATGTGGGCTGGAGAGATGGCTCAGAGGTTAAGAGCACTGGTTGTTCTTCCCAAGATCCAGAGTTCAATTCCCAGCAACTAGACAGTGGCTCACAACCATCTATAATGAGATCTGGTGTCCTCTTCTGGCCTGCAGGAACACATGCAGGCAGAATACTGTATAAATAATAAATAAATAAATCTAAAAGAAAGAAATGCTATCAGATATTATTAAAAAACAAAAAAGACTTGCACAATGGACATACCAGCCCACATGCTAATGGGGATGAGGAAACTCACAATTCCCTACCCCTAGATGAAACAGAGACTTTTTATAGCATTGCTAGAGTATATAGAAAATGTTGCAGCCACTTTGGCAGTCTGGCAACACTCAGATATTTAAATATAAGTTACTACATGATGTAGCAATTACACTTCCAGTATGTCCCCAGTAAACAAATAAAATAAAATAAAAATACACAACTACGGAAAAACTTGTAAGTGTATTTTTTCACAGTAGTATAACTCACAAGAGACTTAAACTGAAAATAGCCCAAATGTTTATTAACTTTAAGAAGGATCAAGAATGTAATGCTTTCAAAGAATGGAACACTAAACTCAATACGTTCTACAAAGGACTAAATCCCCAAATAATATGATAAGGGAAAGACAGCAAGGTGAATGACTAACAATGGTATAATAACGCTTATATTAAAGGTTCACAACAGTCAAATCTATCATCACAGCATCAACATTAATGTTTAGTAGGGAAGAAAGCAAACACACATATTTCTGAGAAATCTGTGTCACTTAATGCCCTGGTAGTACAATACTAAAACAAACAAACAAACAAACAAGGCATAAAACCATGGGGCCATATGCTTCTGGATAAAGTGTTGTATTCAGAATATCAACACAAATAAATAGTATCAAGCTTAGCTACATTTTGTGTAGCACCGGTAGAACGGAGGGACACAAACCATACAAAAAGACAGGGGACAAGGTAAGCTATGGACTGATGAATAGACGCTGCAATCTAAACTTATGGGCTTGGGATCAAGACAGGGTAACCCCGCAGGTACTAAAGCTTATTATAGACAGAAGCAAAAGGAGATGAAAGAAAGATCAACACGTTTTTTTAGCTGTGTAATTATGAAAGTAGATAGAACTCAAGAGAGAAATAAACTCAGAGAATGAATGAGCCAGACCTCCCATATGAGTACATTCTGGGCATACAGGATTACGTGGTCTAATGGGATGTGCTGTTGCTTTCTAGGTCATTTCAGGACAACAGAGTTGAAGCAGTAAAATAACAAGAGAATCAAATAATTGTTTCCCCACCACTGAGAAGATCCGCACTGTGAAAACACTACTAGCTATTTGTTGAGATGGAATCTCTGTGACATAGCAAACGTAGACAGAAGCGGTGTGGGGATTTCCCCAGAGTTTGATAAGATACATTTTCCAATAGCCCATTCCCTAGTGTGCTTGGGGGAAGAGATTGTTTCCCCTTAGTTGGGTATGCTTACTGTCTAAGGAAAGCAAAGCATTCATTTGGATTTGGGCTAAATGACAAGATGTTGTCAGGAACTTTAGCATCAAAGTGGAGAGGAACACCCAGTCACAGATCTTTCCTGACAGTCTTTCTAGGCCATTGTCATCTCTCTTGTTATCACCACCTCCCCTCTTGCTTGTTCAGCCATCACCCATTTGCTCACTCCGACGACGACGTATCTTCCATTTGTCTTTTACACACTCCGCTGTCTGGCTGA
Source organism: Meriones unguiculatus (assembly GCF_030254825.1). Taxonomy (NCBI): domain Eukaryota; kingdom Metazoa; phylum Chordata; class Mammalia; order Rodentia; family Muridae; genus Meriones; species Meriones unguiculatus. The sequence continues at coordinate 46,826,467 of NC_083349.1, forward strand.
GTGCTCCTCACTCATGTCTTCAGCAAACACTGGATGAGTCTGGCAAGTAGCCGGTGCCATTCTGTAGACTAGGAAGGCAGGGCTAAACAACAAAGGAAAGTTCCGTGCCTGCGGGGGGGAGTTTGCTAAATATTAACTGAAACAATACTTGCAAAAGGGATGGGCTGGGTTCTTTATTGTCCGAATCCAAGCACAGCCACAGTGTTATCTCTGCTGATAGGCATTTGAATGGATGCTACGTCTTGTGGGGAAAGAGTGTCACAAGGGTGACCAGGGTTCACAGTTTCATAGCTGGGAATTTAGCTTTGTAACTGAGGGCGGAGCTATAGAAGGATATGCTTTCTGCTTGGAGGTGATCATTCTGAACGCAGCTTGCTCAATTAATAAAAATAGAACAGATGTAAAAATGTCATTACTAGCAAAAACACACACTCACTAGCTTCTGTGGGGTAAGAAATATTTAAGGAATATTTTTCTTATTTTGCTGTTTTGTTTACTCCAGAATCATAGCAATTTTTTCTGTACTGCTGTCCACTAAGTTAGATGCTCATATATGTTACTACTTTGTAACCTAGCATATTAGCATACAGGCCAATAACAGTTTGATTTCTAAAGATACACAGTTAAATTAGCAAAATGAACTTGATCAGAAAAGACACATTTTTAAAGGAAACAAAAGCAAATTTTGATTTTTCACTCATAACTGTGTGGGTCAGGCCTAGGAGCTATTTGTTTTTGTGCTGTACAATTACAGTGGCAGCTCTGAGCCCTGTCTGGAAAACTTACACAATAATGCTTAGCTCAAATAAATAAATAATGCTTAGCTGCTATGAATGTTGGTGGTTGCAAACACGTGAGACATAAAGTTCTGGGCATCGGCATCACCATTCATCAAATATATGTGATAAATATTTCCCTGTCTAGCCCTTTCTTCTTTGGACAACAGCAAAAAGAAGGGATATAAAATATTTTCTAATTTTTCTAAGCTCAATCTCAAGTATATTCTATCTTTTTCAAAATTTGTATTTACCTATCATTTTCATGTGTATGGGTGTTTAGCCTACATGTGCATTTGTGGAGGCCAGAAGAAGACATCGACTCTCCTGGAAATGGAGAGTTGTGAACTGCCATGTGGGTGCTGGGAGCTGAATCCAGGGCTTCTGGATGAACATCCCTTGCTCTTAGCTGCTGAGGCATCTCTTCATCTCCAATCGGCTGTATTCCTAATTGTTTGTATCAATGAACGTTTATAATAGCCATGTCTCATGTTTCCATAGTTAATTCATCTTTTTAATCTTATAGGAGATGTATTTAGCTTGAAAAAAACAATTTTTACTTTATCCTACTTCATATCTTTCAAATTACAAAAAGAATATGTATTCATTACAGAATGTGAATATACAATCCAGAGATGAATGAATACAGACTGAACTTTGACATCCTACTTTTTCTAATCATGACCATTGTGGTCTAACCAGAGTTGTATATTCCTTGTGGAGAGATCTTTTTCTTTTTCCGTTAAAAATTGTTTAAAACACATTGTATGTTTATTTATCTCTTGTTTAAATTTAACACTTAAGATTACTTGGTATAAATGGATCTTTTTCCATTTTCCTTCCAGGCTTTTATCAACAGATCTCTCTCTCTCTCTCTCTCTCTCTCTCTCTCTCTCTCTCTCTCTCTCTCTCTCTCTGTGTGTGTGTGTGTGTGTGTGTGTGTAAGCATGCAGGTGTCCATGAAAGAATTAGCCTCATATATTTTTCAGAAGAAGATTGGCCAATCAACTTGTGGCCAGTGATGTTTCAAAACTGAGCACAGGACAAAGAACAGCAACCCCTTTGACGATTCCCAACATAGTCACAATGCTAGGCTTATTCCTGTGTACTAACTCTTGAGCATATACCTCATTCTTTTGTTCCTGTATTCTTTCCTTCTTAGTCTAGCTATTTCTTGAGGTTAGTGATAGCCTTCAATTCATACTCTTTTTTTAAATTTATATTTTCTTTATAGTTTTCTTTTTTATATTTTTTATTATTACAATTTATTCACTTTGTATCCAAACTCTAGCCTCCTCTCTTGTCTCCTCCCAATCTCATCCTCCTTCTCTCTTCTCCCCAATGTCCATCCCCCAGTCCACTGATAGGGGAGGTAGTCTTCCTTTCCATCTGACCCTAACCTAACAGGTCTAAATCAGGACTGGGTCCATTGTCTTCCTCTGTGGCCTGGTACAGCTGAACTCCCCCAGGGGGAGGTGATGAAAGAGCCAGCCAGTGAGTTCATGTCAGAGACAGCCACTGCTCCCCTTACTAGGGTACCCACTTGGACACTGAGCTGCCATGGGCTACATCTGTGCAGGGATTCTAGGTTATCTCTATGCATGGTCCTTGGTTGGAGTATCAGTCTTGGAAAAGACCCCTGTGCCCAGATTTTTTTTTGTTCTGTTGCTCTCCTTGTGAAGCTCCTGTTCCCCTCCAGGTCTTTCTATTTCCTCCTTCTTTCATAAGATTCTCTGTACTCTGCCCAAATTTTGGCTATGAGTCTCAGCATCTGCTTTGGTACACTGCTGGGTAGAGTCTTTCAGTGGCCCTGTGTGGTAGGCTCCTGTCCTATTCCCTCCCGCTTCTGACATCTATCCCATTTGCTTTCTGAATGAGGATTCAGCAACTACCCTAGGGTCCTCCTTCTTGTTTAGCTTCTCTCGGTGTACAGATCTTAGTATGTTTACCCTATATTATATGACTAATATCCACTTATAAGTGAGTATACACAATGTGTGTCTTTCTGTTTCTCGGATACCTCACTCAGGATTATCTTTTCTAGATCCCACCATTTGTCTGCCTATTTCATGATTTCCTTGTTTTTAATTGCTGAGTAGTATTCCATTGTGTAAATGTACCACAATTTCTGTATCCATTCCTCAGTTGAGGGGCATCTGGGTTGTTTCAAGATTCTGGCTATTACAAATAAAGCTGCTATGAACATGGTTGAGCAAAAGTCCCTGTTGTATATGTGCACATATTTTGGATATATGCCTAGGAGTGATATAGCTGGATCTTGAGGTAGCACTATTCCTAATTTTCTGAGAAAGCACCAGATTGATTTCCAATCAATGCTCATGAATCAGTAGGATTAACATAGTGAAAATGGCAATCCTGCCAAAATAATCTACAGATTCAATGAAATTCCCATCAAAATACCAACATAATTCTTTACAGAACTTGAAAGAACAAGTCTCAATTTCATATGGAAAAACAAAAAACCCTGAATTGCTAACAACAATCCTGTATAACAACAGATCATCTGGAAGTATCTCCATCCCTAGTCTCAAGCTGTACTACAGAGCAATAGTAATAAAAACTGCATGGTACTGGCATAGAAACAGATTGGTGGATCAATGGAATTGAATAGAAGACCCAGAAATAAACCCACACACCTACAGATAATTGATTTTTGACAAAGAAGCCAAAATCATACAATGGAAAAAAGACAGCATCATCAACAAATGGTGCTGGTCCAACTGGATGTCTACATGTAGAAAAATGCAAATAGATTCATATTTATCACCCTGCACAAAACCAAAGTCCAAGTGGATCAAAGACCTCAACACAACCAGATGTACTAAATCGGTTAGAAGAAAAAGTGGGGAAGAGCCTTGACCTCATTGACACAGGAGATAACTTCCTGAACAAAACCCCAAACGGCACAGGCTCTAAGATCAACAATCAATAAATGGGACCTCATGAAACTGAAAAGCTTCTGTAAAGCAAAGGACACTGTTGTCAGATCAAAACAACAGCCTACAGACTGGGAAAGGATCTTCACCAACCCTATATCTGACAGAAGGCTAATATCCAGAATATATAAAGAACTCAAGAAGTTAAACAGCAAAAAAAAAAAAAATCAATTAACCCAATTAAAAAATGTGGTACTGAGCTAAACAGAGAATTTTCAATAGAGGAATATCGAATGGCAGAGAAACACTTAAAGAAATGCTCAACACCCCTAGTCAACAGGGAAATGCAAATCAAAAGAACCCTGAGATTTCGCCTTATACCCCTCAGCATGGCTAAGATCAAATCTCAAGTGACAACACATTCTGGAGAGGATGTGAAGAAAGAGGAACGCTCCTTCATTGCTGATGGGAATGTAAACTCAATCCATACTCTTTAGAGGTAGATGGTAGATATACAGGGGCCTTTAGAAAAAGGAACTTAGGTAATGCTTAAGAAGGGGGGGGCATGATAGAAGAACACAGAGGGGACAGGAGCCTCCATAAGGAGACCAACAAAGCTGCAATATCTGAGCCTAGGCAGTCCTGCAGAGACTGATGCATCAACGGAGGACCATGCATGGAAAGAACCTAGAACCCCTGCTCAGAATCAGTCTCCATGTGGGTTCCCTAGTAAGGGGACACAGGGGAACAGGTGCTGTCTTTATCCTGAACTCGATGGCCTGCCATTTGATTGATCACTTATCCCTGGTGATGCAGCCTTGTCAGGCCACAGAGGAAGAGGATCTAGGCAGTCCTGATGAGAATCGATAAGATATGGACAGGTGGCAGAGGTGGAGAACTCCCCCTTTCAGTGGACTAGGGGAAGGGGATAGAGAGGAAGAAGGAGGGAGGGTGGGACTGTTAAGAGTTGAGGGAGGGGGCTTCAACCGGGATATATAATGAATAAATTGTAAAAAAAAAAGAGTTCTAACCTTTCAAGTTAAAGAGATTTAGCTTCCAGCTCTCCAGCTGAATGGGTAAGTGCTTTAGTGGCTGAAGAACTTGCTAAGCACCCATAGGCATCTGGGTTCAGATCCCAAGCACTCAGGTAAAAAGCCAGAAACAGTCGTGGACATCCATGTGTTCAGCGCTGGGGAAGCAAGGCGAGGCAGTAGACAGGTCTCCACCATTGTTGACCTCCATCTGGGCACAACCACATGGGCGTGTACCCACACTCCCACATTCTACGTCTCTTCCCGCTAAAAGGTCCATCATGAAACCTGTTTATTACACATGAAAACATGAGCATTTGTGTAGTTACTATAAAGACTGAAATCGCATTAACTGGCTCGAGAGTGGTGAGATAATGGAAAGTGAAGAGAATATAAGGGAGAAATCTTTAGAGATCTTGAGACTTGAGATCTTTGGAAACTTTCTAAGTCACTGCTCAGGTTTCCTCATTCTTGAACTTTTTCAGTTCCCTGGGCCTTGTCACTTCCCTTCTGTCTACAAGACTCTGGACCTGTCTATTCAGACACCTTCAATTTTACACTAACTTCTTTTTATTTTTTTAATGTCTTTATCTTACATCTTACCTTTTGCCCCTACATTTAAGAGAATAATAAATGCAAACTGGTTGAGAGGAGTAAATGAAAAATCCCTTTTAAGTATAGCTAAGGAGTAAACCAGTTTTCATTGCCTCATACTCCAAAGGCAGGGGTGTTATTACAGATGATCTAAAACAATCCTCAAGCGAGGAACCACACTGAGGGGTCGAAGCAACCCCCACTCCCCCGGGAGACCATGAGGAGATAACGGACACTGTACAAAGAGGCTTATCTCCATGAAAAACATGAAAGAAGCAAGCAGGTTAGGAATAAAAGGTTATCAACGAGAGACAGAGTTATCTGGTAGAAAGGCAGTCATTTGAAAGATCAGGGTGCAGTGCCTCATGCTGAGAAGCGTGTAATGTTCCCTGCCTAGACAGTTGTTGCATACAGTTAAAGTTACGTACGGAAAGTGACTTGTAGGTTACTGGCAATCAAGTACTATAAGCAAGATTAAAATTGTTTACATTCAGATACTAATACACAGTTCTAAAATAGTCAACAGCCCTCTTGTGAATTTAAGAACATAAGGCAGGCCACCCTGGTCTGCACAGTGAGGCCAGGATAGTCAAGCCTACACAGAGAAACCCTGTCTTGAAAAACAAACACACACACAAACAAAACAGAGAGAGAGAGAGAGAGAGAGAGAGAGAGAGAGAGAGAGAGAGAGAGAGAGAGAACATAAAGCCTGGTAGGCCATTTGAATACATCTTTGGCTGCTTCCTAGAAGGATAGAACACAGACATTAAACACAGACATTTGGAAGGAAAATCATGTTATAAGATGCTTTATATTTAGTGGAAATTCCAGAAACAAAAGGTAATTTTATCAGTGTGATGGAGACTCAAGGAAAGAAGAATCAAAAAGTTAAAAAGAACTGAAATCAGTAAGAGTATGCCTAATCAGCATAAGGGCTTTGGCAAAGAGGAGAGCGAAGAGGAGATAGAGTTAAGAGACTGTTACGCAAGAAAAATAAATTGATTTGGTGAGCCCCTAGATAAGGAGGAAGAAAGGGATGCCATGCATTTGAAAGATGAGTGATAGCATCGTCTTCAGTCTGAAGGGTAGGCAGAGGCCTCTTCTGAATGACATTAAGTTGGTTTGGTGAATCTTTCCTTTTTCCTCTCTAAGTAATAAAATAATCCAAAGAATTCTGGGCTACTCGAAAGCAGCCCTAGACCCAGGACCGGATCTAAGTTTTTGCAACATTTACACCTCTAGCTTTTATGAAAAGTAATATAAAAAACAATTTGTCACTGTAACATTAGACATTTGCTCACCAGTTCTGTTAATGTGGTTACCGGTATTTTGTTATAATGCTTCCCTCTGTATTTCATTATTGTCAGTCATGAATTTCATAGTTCTTCCAGCACTCGGAGCCTAGGCATGCAATTGTACAGGACACAGAATTATACACATTAACCGACTAGATATTTGTCAGTTTGTATAGGTTTATTTTTATTAGAATGGTCCTCATATCTATACAGAATAATTGGGGTGGGGAAGGAAGAAAATAAATGAGAAAGTAAGAAAGGATGAATTTTAATGTATAAGCTAAAGATTTGTCTTAAAGTCCAGAGTGATAACTTTATTCATTACGTTGGTGGGATAAAAATATCATCCCATATACAAAGAACTGTTACTGGAAAAGAAATATCTCCTACATTACTAGACTTCTTTGACAACACAAGAGTAAAAAAAAATGCATTCTAGGAGATCAGCCAGACAAGGCTTAACACCAGGTATGTAGGGCCCCAAATACATCAACTAATCTATTAGGTCACCAAGAATAAAACAGACATGAGATAGATTTTAGCTGCTTAATCAAGCCAGGTGTAGCATAATTTTAGAAAACAGAATTGGGTAGAAAGAGGTCAGATGTAGTGAAAATTTCCCTTAAATACGTTAGTCCAGGACAAACCCTGGTGTTAAAAGGAAGTTGTTGCTGTAGAATTTCAGTTTTAGTCCAACTACACCATTATTTTTAGCACCCCATTTTCCCTCGTGGTCTGCCACAATCTCTTTTCTGCTTTCTTCTATACTCAAAACCATTACCAAAGGCTTGGCTAGGGCAGCTGTCTGTATTGTGCAGGCAAGTCTCCATTCTCCCAGGAGCCGAAGATAGGGGCGCAGGATGTGAAGAAGATGGGAATGTTTGATTTACGGGAAAAGTCTCCAAAAGTCTCAGACAGTTGCTGTCCTGTACAGGGCAGGAAGAGAAACCGGCTGCCTTTATCTTGCTGTACCATCTGAAAGATACCATGGCCATTCTTCCCCTTAAGAATTCAAGCAATCCCACAGCAAGGCGAATTCCTCCCGATTTGATCTTTATCTGAGACATACCAGGCCTGGAGGCCCAAACTCTACCTGTAATTAGGTGAGTGGCCTTGGACAATTCCAGACCTTTCTCGGGGACAGTCTTTGTTCCATAAAGATGAGAGGGAGAGCAATACTACTGCCCATTTAGCTCTGTGGGTGCTGGGACTTTCTTTGAGACACAGACACTGAAAAACAACGTGACTGGTATAAAGCAGCCCGTGTTGAGGCTAGCAGATTTTCCTGGTTCTGCTTTCACTCTCATTAATTTTTACCCAGTGACCTGAACAATTCTAGATCTCTGACGGGATCTTAGTAGGTTCTCACTGAAGGCAAAACACAAAAGTGAAGAATCTGAAAGGCGAAAGTTTTGACCTCAGTAACCATCACTGAGCAAAAGTAACAAATTACTAAATATAGAAAGATTAAGCTTAGGTAAAATCACATTGATTGGGCAAAACAGAATAAACAAAAGGACCTTGTGTTTTTTGCTTGTTTTTTTTTTTTTTTTTTTAAAGAAAATATGAACTATTTTTATTGGTTTATCCAGAGGCCTCTTCTGCCAGGCTCCTGTTCTTCCTGAGCCAGTGTACCGCGCTGCCCTCTTATAATCCTAAAGTCCTTCAAATGCTTGTCACTCGGTTTTCTTCAAAGTGAGATCCAACCTGCTAACGCTGAAATGCAGAGCTCTTGACCAACCAGCCCCGCTTCTCCGCAGCTGCACATTCCAGATTTCTTCCGAACCTTCCTGGATTCTGTTATTTTCAGATTCCCTTTAAACATTTCAGATGTACAGGTTTGTGGGTTTTTTTTTTTTTTCTTCTGAGTCATATCTGTGTTTTCCTTCAGCCTTCTTCTTTCTTATGCCTCAGTCTTTACTTCATTTTATGAGACTTCCCCCATGCATCCCCTCCTCTGAGCCGCCTTTCACTACACGGTCTTCTAAAGTCCTGGATGAATTAAATGGTTCCTCTGAAGGCTCTGATGGGTTTGATCTTGTTCTGTGAATGCTTCTGTCATTGTCCAACGGTGCTGCTCCAGGCATCCTGCAGAATATCTAAAACATATTCACTGGCACACAGTAAGAAAGATTAATGCCTTAACGATAGCAATGAGGGTTGGTGGGGTGCTGCTGAGGTTTCAGGAATGGTGCTGTCGAAGAAAATCCTCTAAAGCATTGGTCTCAACCTTCCTGATCTTGTGACCCTTTAATACAGTTCCTCATGTTGTGGTGACCCCAACCATAAAATTATTTTTGTTGTTACTTTATAAACTGTAATTTTGCTACTGTTATAAATAGTAATGTAAACATTTTAGAGTTTTGACAAAGAGATTGAGACCCACAGGCTGAGAAACACTACTCTAAAGAGTTTACCATTATCAAATGTATCGATGAAAGGCAGGGATTTATTATTTTTAATTTATATGTGTATCTTTGTAGTGGTAGAGATTTACCCCAGGAGTTCATATAACTGAGATAGAGCTCAACAGCCCTAAAGCCTAGAGAAGGACCTTTGAATAACATGAAGAAAGAAGGAAGAGTTGAATTCTGTTATATTATACATTATCATATTTTTTGTAAGATATATAATTAGAACATATTGAATATGAATTATTGGAGAACTTGCCAAACTATATTACAACCAGACTCTGCCTTGGCTTGTAAGAATGAGGTGAACAATGAACGCTCCTTATACACAGTGCTTAGTCTCTAAATAAACTAAGGAGGCAAGCAAGAAAGACACCAGATAGAATTGTTACAAGGAACACAAACTGACTCAGAAACCAGAGATGAAAGTGTTAGGGTCAAGTCGGAGGGAAGAGCATCAAGGCACATCGTTCAGTGCCCTTTCTCTGGGCTCATTGTAGTCTCCTTCTGAAAGCAGAGGGAGTCCTCTTTTGCTTGCTCCCCAGTTCCCTTTACCATTTTGCGGGCCTAATGTTTGGAGCGATGGCTGTAGGCACTGTACACTTGTCATGATCTCAGAGCTAGTTTGCCTGAGGAATGTGGTCTCTTCCAAGGGCCATTCCACTTGCCACATTCACATCACATTCTGAAACACGGGTGTCAGAGAGGTCCGCCTTTCCCCGTCAGAGCAGCCCTTTATGCTGCCTAGTCTCAGGCTTGCCCTGACGCAGGCTTCATCAATGATCAAAAATGGCCCAGGACGTCACCCTCTATTTCCTCAACTTCTGTCAGTCGACGTAGCATGGCTTAGACAACCAAAACGTTTGCACTGTTATTTGTGTCTTACTATGTTTAGTTTGGGGGACATAAATTTTAGTACTTTAGCCCTCAAGTTTTTAAAACAGACACCAAGTAAATATTGAAGCTGGTTAAGCATTTTGTTGACAGTTGGCAAGCGTAGGGTACTTATTTTCTGCTCTGATTTTTAAATGTGCCAGTTTCTAGGGTAGGCTCATAGTAACTGTCATCGCTTGGTCATGTGTGGAAAAGCCTCTAAAATTAGACAATGCAGGCATTCTTCGTGTACTAGTAGGCATCTAACTACTGGTGAAGGAAACTTCTGATGTGCTTATTTTTTCTCCTAGTATTTACGTCCAAGTTAACAATTACTGAGCCTTATTTAATTACTTACTTCAGCTCATATTTCACTTAGTGTTTATGACAGTAATAGTAATCTCTGTGCCATCTCTGGAGTGATAGCTGTAAGCTTTGTTATATTTATCCCCTATCTTTTTACCCTCTTCTCACTGTGCAGCCCAGTCTATGAGTCTGTGAAGCTTGGGTACTTGCCAAGGGTCACCCAGCAAGTGAATCAAGCTTGGTTTAGACCCAAGGTTTGTGGTATTTACAAAGAAATAAACATGGTCTAATGTGGATAAAGTGTCAGGTTGAGGCACAGTAATGAGCTATTACTTTGGTTATGGGAAGTGGGCAGATCTATAGAAGGTTTATATTTGTGAAATAAGGAGGTGATGGGATGTGAAGTACATATTTTTTTGAGCAAAGGGACTAAATGAGAAAGACTCAGAAGGCCCTAAAACATTATTTGTCAACTTTGATTAAAATGAAAATGTAGATTTGGTAAATAGTGGGCAATGATTTAAAAGTCTAGCTGAAGCTGGAACTAGGGGTTCAGCCCAGAGGGAATGGTTCTTACCACACAAATGTGATTTTTTTTTTAAATAAAAAACTGAGCTTTGATGCCTGAAACTTGGGTAAAGCGAGAATAGCACAGCAGTGAAAGTATATGTAATCCCGGTGCAGGTAAGGGGAGATGGGAGGTTTAGACGAGAGAATCCCCAGTAGGCCAGCTAAACTGGCATAATCAGAACTAAATAATAGTAGACTCTGTCAGAGAAGGTGGAAAGCAAGGACCAACACAAGACGCTGTCCTTTAATCTCCATACACACTCTGTAGCTCAAGGGCAACCACATTCATACACACTCACATTACACACATTTACACATACTCACATGTACACACACACACATACACACACACACACACACACACACATATACCTCTTAAAAGTCTAGTTAAAGTCATGTATTCCTGATGGTAAGGACTGCATTGGAGTACGAAGAAGCTAGAAATAATTCAAAGGATTATAAGGACTTTGTAATAAAACCATAAATGCCGTATCAAAGAGAGTGGCATTTCGATTAAAATCATACTGGAATCAAAAGCGAAATGTGAATGAGGAATATTTTTAAAATACGTCTTTGTTCACATTGGTAGGATGAGGAGTGGGTGTGGTGGGATTATACTGCTAGAATAGAACTATGAAAAGTGTAATAATAGCATCCTAGATGTTGTAGACCTGACTAGTGGGTAAACCACAGCTGTGCGTCGGTTAGGCTTCCTAATTCAGACTCCGTTTAACTCCACTTATGTGAGCATCAGACGGAGCAAGAGGAAAGAACTAACATCAACCTTATTTGGTTGTTAAGAAATCTCAATGTGGAAACAAAGGTAGGAACTGACATGAGGGAGAATCAGTTCATCCGTGACAAACAAAAAACAGAAAGCACCCTAAGGTGTTCTGCAAATGTCAAGGCACGGTTTCTCTGTGCATCTCTGGTTGTCCTAGAGCTAGCTCTATAGACCAGGCTGGCCTCGAACTTAGAGATCTGTCAGCCTCTGTCTCATGAGTGCTGGGATTCAAAGTGTGAGCCACCAGCACCCACTGCAGGTGCCTTCTAAAACTAGATATTTTTTCTGTTTGTCTAGATGAATGTAATTGATCTCTCTGTTTCACAGATGATGAAATAAGGAATTTTTGGAGCTCTGGAGTAAAGCAAGAACTGAACTGGCGGGATAAAAGAGTAACCATCAAAATACATACCTGAGTGAGTATAGCCAATGTTTTTTCCAAGTATGCCCTAGTTAGCTTCTGGAGTAAGTTTTCTTTTAAAGCTAGTGGCTGAGTCACTGTTCTTTAAACTACTCTTTCTTTAACCCAGATCCGTCACACATGCTCATCAATACCAGAAAGTGGAGAATCTCTAATTTCCAATTTTGCTCTTCAAAGTTCATTATCCAGAACCACTGAGAAGATGAGGAAAGCAAACATTACTGGGTATGGGCTTTAAACACAAACACAAAGGCTCAGAGTGGGTAAAAGTCACTGAGCTAAAATCAAAACTTCTCCCTGGTATGCAGACAAGGAGCCTAAGGGTTTTACACATAAGGTCCCACCCCATTACTGGGATGCATGTTTGCTCTGTCCCAGCAGGGCAAGAAACAGCAGTGTGGTCGATGTGATAAAACTGGATAGTTGGCACACTGGAAGGCAAAACTGAGCACCATGAAGTCCTGGGGCTTGAAAGAGTTTAGCCCTATAGGTAAACAGACAGACTATTAAGCTATTGCAACCTAATTACATACACTGTACCAATGTAAAACGTAGAACTTGCTGGTAAATCGTACAGGACTGTAAGTTCTTTGACATGCCTCCCTCTGGCAAGGATACCCTCTCTGACTTTATACCTGAGCTGTACTCTGACCACTTCGAATGTAAGTAAAGATTCATTTCATTATTCTGAGTTCTGATCCTTGGAAATCTATGATGCAGTGTAGGAGACCCTACTGATGGCCTTCCTGGGTACACCAGGAGGAGAGGTTTTGAAATTACATGGATAATCAGAGGAGTCCACCTCACCCATCTTTTGTCTTCATGAGTGTGCCAGCTTGTAAATCAAATATTAGAGCCTTAAAGCTACTTAGTGTTAAATTAAATGCGCAGTTAATGTCTGAAGTTCTCTCTTCACCTTCGGTTTCCGTGCAGCAAACTGTGACTAAATTTACTTAATAGATCAAGACCTAAAGATACATGTATAAACATCAAATAGTTAGATATCAGCCAATCACAGTCATATGAGTTTTAGAAAATTGCCGGCGTCTGACAGTAGACCATACACAAATAAGGCAACTACTGAGCAATAGTCATTCAGGTAATTACTTCCCTTTGCTTCCATGTTCGTTTAGAAAAGTCTGCCCGTCAGAACAAGAGGGATAACTAATTTCCTATGACCTAAGGAGGCCTTCTCACATGGAGACCCCTGAGTATAGTTGAATGGCCACAGGATGACTCGCTCAACGAGGGAAAGGAAGTCACTTCGGGCTGATGGAGCAGTAAGAGAGGAGGCAGAGGTACCAGTATCGGTGTAAGGCTTGGTTAGGAACTTTGGGAAATAGATGAGAAGTTGGGGAGTAGTCTGAAAATGGTATGTGCACCCCAACGCCTAACCACTTTCAACTAAGAGAAAACTGAAATTGAAAACTCACTTGGAAAGTGACACCAACACTGTAAAGAAAACAATATGTGGCAGTAGAAACAAAGGTAAAGGGCTAATTTAAAACATGGGCTCGCTAACACTCCCATGCCCGCCCATTCCTTCAGATGATTCATGGCTGCAGCAATCCATGATGATAATCCTGTGGCTAGTCCTGCGTCCACTCTGGTAGAATTTACTGTGACAATGGCCACTCTCAGCTGCTCCATCGTAGTATTGAATTCTCCAGTCCAATTACCTAAAATATAGCTCGACAATTGTTTAGACAGATTTGCAGCACAGGAAAAATTCTCATGTTATATGCTAGTGACTCAAAGTCCAGCATATTTTCATTGACAGCCAAGTTGAGCGATTTGATGCCCCAGGTCCCGCCTCTGAGAAAAAGGTATCGGACAGGTCTGATGCTCTTTGGGTGGATGACACCTAAATGAACATCGGTACAAAGTCCCAATTTATTTCTAATATCAGAGATCAGACCTCTACTCTTGCCTGATGCATCTAAAACAAAAAGGGGGAACTGTAGAGAGCTGCGGAATGCTATGCCTTAAAGATGGAGCTGGTTTCCGCCTTCCACCTTCCCGATGGTGAGTGCTCTCTGTCATGAACAATTCCACATTTGGCTAAGGCTGAGGATCTGGCTTGCTTCCATGTATGTGGACCTATCTGCATTGCCCACGTGGCACGCCTGGGTTGGCTACCCAGAGGCTATTTAAGCTGTGGGCTGGCTTTCCCCAGGGTCAGATGATTATTCAAGGTTCCTGAATAAACTGCATTGAAAAAAAAAAAACAAAACAAAAAACATGGGCTCTCTAAGTAATGCATTAGATGGATAAAGAAAAAAAAAATTATGAAAGGATACTGATTAAATCTTAATTTTTAGATTTGGTGTCTGAATCAAAGTTGAAAAATAAAGGAATAGGAAAAGCTCAAAGTTGAAAAATAAAGGAATAGGAAAAATTTCAATTTGGAAACATTTCTTTTTATTAATTCAAAACATTTTATTTTATGTGTGTGGATGTCTTTCTTGCATGTACATATGTGCACCCTTATGTGCTTGGTGTCTGTGGAATTACAGATGGTTGTGAGCCACCATGTGGGTGTGGGAAACGAACCCAGGTCTTCTGGAAGAGCAGCCAGTGTTCTTAATTTGAGCCATCTCACCAGCCTCCAGAAAGCTGTATTTCAAGTTCAATATTAGCTGTATATTGTTGGGATATCTGCTGGATACAAAAATTCTTTAGTTTAGGCATGATTTTAAGGCTCTTTATTTATTTGTAGTATATATAATATCAACATGTGTACATGTTAAAAACATATATCCACACACAGAGAGATATTGAAAATTTAGTGAGTACATGTTGAATACAGCCAAAAGCAAAGGTTTCCTAAATAAAACAGCAAAGTGAAAGCAGAGGAAGCAAATACGATTGGAACGCTAGTAATGCTGACAGATAAAGGGTAAATAGAGAGAAGGATATGAGGGGATCCAGTCAGCCAAACATACCATGAAGGTCGTGTTCAGGGCCTCTCTGCTCATTTCAGTTGCTTAAACTCTGTTCACAGACCCCACCCAGTAATCTAGATTTTATTTCAGTGTCCTTGTGATTTGACTGCTAATAATATCTAAGTGTTATGTGAATTCAAATAACTATGAATTTAGGTCTGGGGGTAGTAAGCTATAAATACATATAATTGCCCTTTTTATACGTATGTATTTATTCTACGCTATCCACTTGAATGTTTGCTTTTAAAAATAGCCTTTTCATGAGCATATCAAATGATCCATCGTTTCTTTCCAACTCACTATCAAAAACCAAATAAAACACAAAGGGTCAAAGTATGTTTTGTTTCATAAAATAATGGCATATTCTAAAGCTATGAAACCCAAATTAAAAATTGCAGGATTGATAAATACATAATTGACATTATTTCATGAATGAAGCAGAGACTTAAAAAAAATGGAAATAGATTTTATTTTGTTAAGAACTATTGTAACGACAAAACTTCAGAGGTGGGGTCAGAGGAAATTCAAGGCTAGCATTGGCTACCTTGTGAGACCATCTGGAAAACAAAGCACATAAACTAAAAATCCCAGGAACCACTCGCTCCTGTCATTGTCAGTACGAAGGGTTTTGGGGGAGACACCGTTCCGAGTATCAGTCTGCTATTGTCTGTGGTATTCAACTATGCCGAGAAGAGAAAATTCTGATATGACTTGTGGTTCTCTATTGTTTCATATTAGAGTAGAAATATGCTCAATTTTGCTCACTTTTCCAGAGATCAGGATTTGAAAACAAGAACCTCCCTATTTCTTATTTTTCTACGAGACCTTAAATCTCCTGTAAATGGAACACGGTCCATTCCCACTTGTGGAATAACCACAGGGCAATTGGAAGTTAAATTGTTGAGCAGCCCGCATCTAATTGAAGTCTCTCCATTTTAACTATTTTATTTTTAGCACCTGGAGCAGTCTGTAGCTTTTTCTAGCCTGTAATCATGTTTATTTAAGAGCAGTGCAGTCTTCAGCAAGAAAATACAAACCTACCGGAACTGCCCTGCCGAATAGGAGAAAATAAGAAGAGGGCTGTAAGCTCGGGGTGCCTGTTAGCCTCCATTTCCTCCAGTCACTGCCCAAACATTCCAGCAGGAGTTCAATGCGTCTCTAAGAGCCTCCCCTTCCTATAGCGCTATGGATGTGTGATATCGGCCTAAGCTGAAGGAGTATGCAAACTGCTTTACTCTTCAGAAAGTTCAATCCTGTAAATTCTGAGGCTGCTAAGTTTTATTCGGCAAGGCATTCCAGAGAATCTCCCAAGCCTCTCCGTTTGCCAGAAAACACGGGTAATACACTTACGGTAACCACCCTCCAACATGTTAGTTTCCAGAGAGTCAGGATGGCTTCTTCGTAGAAGCATTTACCTGACCAGAAAGAGCTGGAGAGAGCCTCTAATGTCCTCCAGTGCCTGAAAATGCCTTCCTCCTACAGCACCTGCTAAACTTTGCATCTGGATTGTTCCCCAGAAGCTAACTGCTGGCCCAACTGGGGAGGTGGTGAGACCCTTCATTAAGGTGCCTGACAGAGAGAATCAAGTCGTCAGGGACATCAGAGACCCTAGCCTCATCCTTCCTAATTTTGCTGTGATGAACCTGACCATGTTCGTTTTTTAAGAGACCATATTTTAAAAAAATTGTGGAGGGATTTTGTAGTTTTGGGGCTAGAAAAGGCTGTGCAGTGCTCAGAGCTTAATGGAAATAGGAAAGTAAAAAAGAAAGAGATGTGTCGTGGGGTACAGAGTCTGTTTGCAGCCTCTGGCTTGGTCTATCTGTGCCCTGAATCTACCGTGTAGTCCCCTCATAGGCCAAGTAACGGGGCTCTAATGGAGGATCCACGGTTGTGTGTTAGGTTAAGGCACACAGTCCACTAAACCTTTCAGCTATTTGGGAATCTGACACAAATCACTGAGAAAAAGTAAATTTTTTTTTTTCCTGGTGCTCTAAGAGTCATTCGCAAATATTTCACTTGTTTCAGAAGTCATTTCCTGACTGCAACTTCAAGATCCAAGTGACCGTAGTGGCTTTGCTGTCAACTTGTGAGGAAAGCAAACTAGACGTTTAGTGAAACAAGGAAGGCAGATGATACTTAACGATAGCATAATTCCCCACAGAAGTGACAGGCCATACGCTGGGGATTCCTGGACTGACGACTGTCACCCTTGGCTCGGCTGCCCTCTGAAAGTGCAAATAGCTGTACACATGTGGGGCCCTCAAAAGTAAGAACTGGCTTGTCCAGACCTCCGTAAAGACGGGGGTACGGTCTGCTGACAACAGTGCAATAATCCATTCTTCCGAAATGTACTGCACACGTCCCGTGACTCTGGAACACTGGGAAATGGACAGCAGTGGCGGTATTTATCTACTCGTCCAATGGACGACTAAAGCAGGAGCTGGAGGAGGCTTGCTCAGCATCCAAAAGCCAGCTCAGGAGGGGAGGTCACCTTCTACACAGGGTTCTTGCCCCCTATGTGAGCCAAGGAACAGAAAACAACAGTGTAGTCCAGGTAGGTGTGACATACAACCTGACATGCGAAACATGTCCCCTGGGAACAGACATGAAACTACAATACTTGGGCCCCTAAAGTCACTTACGCAAAAAAAAAAAATCATTGATAAAATTAGCTGGATTTGTGACTTGAAAATACACAGTTGAAATGTAGGGGAAATTGTTTTATTATGGCGTGATGGATGGTTAGTTTCAATGGCCAACTTGACACGATCTAAAGCTATCTGGGTGGCAGGCATCTGGGTGTGCCTGTGGGTTGTTGTCTTGATTATTTTAACGGGAGTCAGAAGAGCAGCAGCCCACTGTGGGTGGGATCATTCCCTGTGCAGGGGACCCTTGGATTGTATACAGTAGAGAAAACAAGCTAAGTAGCTAAATGACTGTGGACATAATGTCATGAACTGTTCACGTCCCCATTGTCCTGACTTGAATGGAGCCTGGAACTGTGAGTCAAATGAGTCCTTTCTTCCCTAAATTGCTTTGCAAATGTGTTTTATGCCAGCAACAGAAAAGAAACCAAGGCACACAGATTTTTTTTTTCCTTCTAGTAAGCGAAACTAGCTACATCCACACAAAAGTGCAGACAATCTAGAGTCTAAGCAAACAAAACAATACTCTAAGACCTGATTTACTGTACTGTTTTAAGGGAATCCATCTCTTATGTTACCCCAAACTGCTGCAGGTTGGATTTGTTTGTCTCAACAAGATAACAACCACAGCTAGAAACATAAGGGAATCGATACTACCAGTTGAATATTCCTTATATTTTGAATTTGTATTTTTTTAAAAGATTGAATATCTGCAAATAAGACAATGTTGTGGAAACAAAACTCCAGAATAAATTCTGAATTTTTTAATGCTTCATTTATGCCTAATACAGACAACCCAAAAGTAAATTGTATGCAATATTTTTCTTGCATGTGCATGTTTTCTATGACCCATCACATGAAATCAGGTGTGTAATTTTCCACTTGTAGCATCATGTAAGCGCTTAGACGTTTTCACATTTTGGGATATTTTGAATTTTTGATTTTTGCATTCAATCCATACACGGTTCATTGTCAATGCACAAAAACAGGTGATGAAATAAACTTCATGGTCTCTTCCTGTTTAATTAGTTCTTTATCCTTTGGGCTGTTTGAATGCCACACAGCATTCTTCCTATATGACTTTGTTTTAGCCTTTGTTATATTGAATTGTCTGTTTATCCTTGTAAACAAAGCTTTTTTTTAATTTGCTGTTTTTATGTGCATGTGTTAGAACACACACACACACACACACACACACACACACACACACCATGCCTACTTCTCAGTGGGCTTTCCCCCAACCCTTTCCTGTATTTTTCTCGTTCACTTTCCCACCCCATTCCTCTGGCTCTCACTATAGGTACCTGAAGTAATCATTATGGTTTCCTTCCTATTTTCTTATGAGGGATGCAGACACACCAATCTTCTCTAGAACATGCTTAATTGTGAGCACATATCTGTGACTGCCTCTTTCTTAAATCCCCTTCAGTGAAACTTCTGAGCATGTTTTTTTTTTTTCTCTCACCTGTCACCTTCTCTGAAAGAGATGGATTGTTGGTTTCTTTTGACTATGTGACTACTAGTTTGCAATCTAGATGTTTTAATATCCAGCCTCCCCATTTATTCTTCTATCAGACCAAATGATAGACTATGAATTAAAAAAAAAGATTTTTCAACTACTTCATCTCAGAATTTGAAACCCATTCTGTGCTTTTCTCTCTCTCTCTCTCTCTCTCTCTCTCTCTCTCTCTCTTTCTTTTAATCATCTTGGTTTAAGTAAAGAAACCTGGGAAGAGAGCACCTCATTTGAAGAATTCTGTCCATCAGATTGATCTTGTGGGCATACCCGTGGGGGCATTTTCTTGATTGTTAATTGATGGGATAGGGCCTAGGCATGTTGCTTTCTGGGCAAATAGTCCTGGGTTGTGTGAGGAAGCTAGCTGAGCAGAAGCAGGAAGCAAAACAGTGTGGGATGTTTCTCCATGAGCACTTCTTTGCTCCTTGGTTCCTGCTTGAATCCCTACTCTGCCTTCCCTCAGACTGTGACATAGACATGCAAATCAAATGAACCCTTTTCCCCTTTTCTTGCCTATGTTGCTTTTGGTCAGTGTTTTATCACAGCAACAAAGACCAAACTAGGATGGAAACTGGTAAGGTGTTGTGCTGTAAGGAACATTTTTTTTGAGAGAGAGAGAGAATTGTGGAAGGATTTTGGAGCTTCGGGTAAGAAAAGGCTCTTGAGAGTTCAGATATTAAGGAGCAGGATGGCAGGAATGTTGAGGGAGATGGAAGGATTGAGGAGTGGTTTAGGATGTTTTCGGGAGAAGCAAAGACTCTTTCAGGGCCATTTATTTGGCATTTGGGATGAAGAATCTGAGGAAGTGAAATCTTTGCTTTACTGGGACAATTGGGTTAATTGGGGCTAAAGGATCAGCAGTGATTACTGAGAGACCAGCATTAGGAGGTGACCTCCTCTGGGAAGTATTTTCTTAAGGTCAGCACCCAGAGGCCTCAGTACAGTGGAGGGCCCAGCTAGAAACAGATCTTGATAATCTGAAGAGTTTCCCATGTGGGACTAGTTTTGAAGGTGTGAAGGGGCCATTAAGAAACAGCTGAGGCTTAGCACTGGGAGCATCTAGAAGATGCCATTGAGCATACTGTGGGTACATTTTCTTGCTTGCTAATTGATGGAGGAGAGCCTAGTTCACTGGTCCTGAGTAGTATAAAAAAGCTGGCTGGAGTTAGCACTTCTTTGAAGGTCTGGTAGAATTCTGCACTGAAACCATCTGGCCCAAGGTATCCCAGGAACAGAAAGACACACACAGTATATACTCACTTATAAGTGGGTACTAGACCTATATGATAGGATAAACATACTAAAATCTGTACACCTAAAGAAGATAAACAAGAAAGAGGACCTGGGGTAAGATGATCAATCCTCACTTAGACAAATGGGATGGACATTGGAAGTAGGAGAAAACAAGTAATAGGACAGGAGCCTACTACAGAGGGCCTCTGAAAGACTCTGCCTAGTAGTGTATCAAAGTATATGATGAGACTCATAACCAAACCTTCAGCAGAGTGCAGGGAATCATATGAAAGAAGGGGGAGTTAGTATGACCTGGAGAAGACAGGAGCTCCACAGGACCAAATATATCTGGGCACAGGGGTCTTTTATGAGACTGTTTCTCCAACTAAGGACCATGTATGGATATAACCTAGAACCCCTGCTCGGATATACCCCATGGTAGCTCAGTATCCAAGTGGGTTCCCTAGTAAGGGGAACAGGGACTATTTGTGACATGAACTCAATGGCTGGCTCTTTGACCTCCCCCCACTTCCTGAGGGAGGTGCAGCCTTGGTAGGTCACAGAGGTGGACATTGCAGCCAGTCCTGAAGAAACCTGATAAGCTAGGGTCAGAAGGAAGGGGAGGAGACTTCTCCTATCAGTGGACTTGGAAAGGGGCAGGGAGGAGATAAAGGAGGGAGGATGGGATTGGGAGGGAATGAGGGAGCAGGCTACAGCCAGGATACGAAGTTAATAAACTGTAACTAATATGTGAAAAATAAAATAAAATAAAAGATTAAAAAAAAAAAGAAAGCTGGCTGGGCAGAAGCAGGAAGCAAGTCAGAAAGCACTGTTCCCTCCATTGTTTTTGTTAGTTCGTTGGTTGGTTGGTTGCTTGTTTTGTTTTGTTTTTGTTTTTTTCCTTCAGTTCATGCTTTCATGTTTCTGCCTGAGGTTCTGTCCTGACTTTCTCCATCATTGGCAAGGAAGTGCAAACTAGATAAACCCTTTCGTCCCCCAAGTTATTTTGCTCAGTGTTTGCATCCCAGCGACTAAGTCAACTACAACTTCAGTAGTCGTTTTTGAAGTCTCAAAAACAAATGTTGATGACAAACCTGGATTCTTGTAACTCTTATTAATATGATCAAAGAGAGCTCGCTCTGCGGTCTCCCTCCTCAGGCCACAACTAAACGGTAGTTCAAATTTATTGGCCATGCCCATAGACCCTAATTGCCTACCTTTTTAGCAGATTCTCTCTCTCTTTCTCTGTGTGTGTGTACAGCATAAATGTAGTGGTCAGAAGACAACTTGGACTCACTTCTCCGCTTCCATCACGTGAGTTTTGAGAATCGAGTCTAGATCATCGGGCTTGGTGGTAAGAGCCTTTATTTGCGGAGCCATCTCACTGACCCTAAATTCTTTTTAATGTATTTTATTATTATCGTGTAACTTGGTTATTTCTCTGCTTTCTTGTATTTTCTAAATTTCATCATGGGAGCCTCGTCATGTTGACTGCTGTGTCTTTTAACATGTTCACTGATCTTGAGAGCCTCCTGCTTTGGGTCTAGTGAAGGGTTTTAGATTTATCTTGTCTTTAGCCTATTCCAGAGAAGGGGACTCTTCTTAAAGGAGCTTTCCCGCCTTCCCATGTTTTTCTAAGTGAAGGATGATGCTTACAAATTCTAATTGGTGTGCTTGTTACTCCTGTGTCATAGACTCCAGACTTTTGAGTATAAGGCAAGTGAGGAAAGGATGTGCAAATGTGTTTGCATAAGTATTTCGTGCCTATATTAATATATATGCATATTTACATATGCATATATATATAACACACATTTATATTGATGCCTAGGAAAATATCATCACCACTAGGTGTTAACATGAATTGCTTGAAAAGTTATTGGCAATGTGACATTACTTATCATCCCACAGGCTCCTTATTAATCATAACAAAAAGAGTAGTCTTGCAATGGAAAGATTTGGTAGACAGCACATTAACTGAGTAATCAAACTTCTCATCAGTAGTACAACAAACCAATGTTGCAGGCCTGCTAATGTAACAAAATAGAAAGTCACAAGTGTGTAGTATGCATGTGAAAAATATTCAATCAGAAATTATCACATGGCGACTACCAGGATAATTTAAATGGTTAGCTAGGCATGACGGTATCCATTTGCTCTGTACTTTCAGAGTTCAAAGATAGAGGCAGGAAGATGAGGGGTCTAAGGTCACCCTCACCTCCAGAACAAGTCTGAAGTCATCCTGGGATACACAAGACTCTTTCAATCCCTCCCCTCCAAACTGTCTTAGATTTAACAACAGCTTCAAACTCTCTTTAAACTTCAGTAACATGAAAATATAAATAAGGATGTTTTAATTTAGTTGTCAAAGAGACAACTAAATGCAATTTATGGTTTGGTATTAGGCCCAAAATATGCACCTGTGTGTTGGTAGGGGGATGAAGTTGGAGACAGCTGGGGAAATTGAATATAGATTTTATATGAAGTATTATTATTTATGTAAGTTAAATTTATTATGTTTGATAAGGTTAGTATGATTATATAGAAATATTTCTCATCTTTAGGAAATATCTGCTAAAACCTCTTGGGATAATTGTCCAATATCTACAGTTTACTTTGAAATGCTTTCAGCAAATTATACAATGATTTGGTTCTTGTTTGCAGATGGAAATTTTTTTGTAATTGAATTTATGCAAATGATGTTCATTGTACTATTCTTTTAATATTTTCAAAAGAGAAAAGAAACCTCAGTTGAGGGCAATATTTTCAAATAAACAAAATTAATAATCACCAATTAGTGAAATTTGCTTAAAATATACACTCTCATAAAGCTACAAGGGGAGAAATTAACTTTTTAAGATGAACCATTTTGGTCCCCGGGACCAGCACAGATGAGGGAGCAGTAGGTAAGAGAACTCCCCTCCTCGTGTACTGGCCTGCCACAGTGGCCAGGTCTGCCCACAGCCCTCTATGCTCCACTTCCTTGGCAGTCCCCGGGCCTCAGTCCCCGGGGACCTGTGCCATTTCCTAGGACCCACCGCTGTCTGTGGCTCCTGTACAGATCAGGGAGCACCAGTTCCCAGACCTGCGCCATTTCCTGGGACCCCCGTGATCTGAGGCACCTGATACCAGCATGGATCAGGGAGCAGCAGGAAAGCAGCCATCTGGGACCCCAAGCTCTACCTACAACCCCACAGACTTATTCCCGTCGGAGACCACCAGGCTGGCTAATAACAGAGTCAACCAAATGGCTAGAGAACAGCACAAGGACACCAGTAAACAAAAGCCAGGGCTGTATGATACCACCTGATACCACCAAAACCCAGCTATCCTACCACAGCAAGCCCAGAGGATACTAACACACCGGAAGCACAAGAAAATGGTCTTAAAACTGAGGTTATGAAAATGATAGAGGCCTTAAAAGAAGAAAATAAATCCCTAAAATAACCGCAAGGAAATACAGCTAAACAGGTGAAGGAACTGAATAAATCCCTTAAGGAAACACAAGAAAAGACAACCAAATGGGAGAAGGAAAAATTAATAAAACTGCCCAGGACCTAAAAATGGAAATAGAGGCAATAAAGAAAACACAGTCCGACCCAATCCTGGAGATGGAAAACCTAGGAAAGAGAACAGGAACTACAAACACAAGCATCAATAACAGAAACTAGGGAACAGGACAGGAGCCTACCACAGAGGGCCTCTGAAAGACTCTACCCAGCAGGGTATTAAGGCATATGCTGAGACTCATAGCCAAACTTTGGGTAGAGTACAGGCAATCTTATGAAAGAAGGTGGAGATAGAAAGACCTAGAGGGGACAGGAGCTCCACAAGGAGAGCAACGGAACCAAAAAATCTGGGCCTAAGGGTCTTTTCTGAGACTGATACTCTAACCAAGGACCATGCATGAAGATGACCTAGAACCCCTGTACAGATGTAGCCCATGGCAGCTCAGTGTCCAAGTGGGTACCCTAGTAATGGGAACAGGGGCTGTCTCTGACATGAACTCAGTGGCCTGCTCTTTGATCACCTACCCCTGGGGGGGAGAGCAGCCTTACCAGGCCACAGAGGAAGACAATGCAACCAGTCCTGATGAGACCTGATAGGCTAGGGTCTTTGGATGGAAGGGGAGGAGGACCTCCCCTATCAGTGGACTGGGGGAGAGACATTGGACAAGAGAAGGGAGGGTAGGATTGGGAGGAGATGAAGGAGGGAGCTACAGCTGGGATACAAAGTGAATAAATTGTAATTAATAAAAAATAAATTACTTAGAAACAAAAAGAAAAAAACCAGATAATTTACTTTTGCCTGAATATCATGTAAACAGATCATTACTATTTTTTAAATCTAGCTTCTAATACAGTTAAAAATGATTTTGAAATTAAAAAAAAAAACAGAATACAAGAGATGAAAACGAGAATCTCAGGTGTAGAAGATACGACTAAAGAAATTGATACATCAGTCAACGAAAATATCAAATCTAAAAAGTTTCTGACATAAGACATGCAAGAAACATGGGACAATATGAAAAGACCAAACCTAAGAATAATAGGAATACAATAATAGTAATAATAATAATAATAATAATAATAAGAAGAAGAAGAAGAAGAAGAAGAAAGACTCCAAACTCCAAGGCCCAGAAAATATTTTTAACAAAAATCATAGAAGAAAGCTTCCTCAACCCAAAGAAAGAAATGCCTATAAACACACAAGAAGCCCACAGAACACCAAATAGATTGGACCAGAAAAGAAAATCACATAATCAAAACACTAACTGTCACATAATCAAAACACTAACTGTACAGAAGAAAGAAAGAATGTTAAAAGCTGCACGGGAAAAACGCCAAGTCACATATAAAGTCAAACCTATCAGAATTACACCTGACTTCTCAACAGAGACTATGAAAGCCAGAAGGACATGCAAACACTAAGGGAGCACAGGTGTCAACCCAGACTACTATACCCAGCAAAACTTTCAATCACCATAGATGGAGAAAACAAAACATTCCATGACGAAACCAAGTTTAAACAGTACCTAGCCATAAACCCACTCCTAGTAGACAAGGAATGCACAGCCAATTCTCTGATCCTCTGGCTCTTACAATCTTTCTGCTCCCTCTTTCATAATGATCACTGAGCCTTCGGCATTGCAGTTGTTCCAGTTTTCTTGCCTACTAGGAGCGTCAGAAGGTACACCCAGAAATTCTCACCAACACGACTTCCTAAAGGGGGGCTGAACAAGGACAGCAAAAATAGACATGCTGACATGGATGGGGATGGCGGTTAGGGTGGAGGGGAGTAGGTGGGGGAGCCCAGGAGGCCTCAAGCCTACACAGAGAACTAGAGACAGCAAAGAAAGGCCGAGAGCAGGCAGAGCAGTCCTCCCCTCCCCCCGCCACATAGAAGGGCATACGGACTGCTTGTACAATATTAGTTTGTTTGGAAACTGTTGTTTTCTTTGTCGCTCTCCGGCTTTAGTTGTCTGCGGTGTCCTTTCTCTCATCTCTCTCTCTCTCTCCCTCTCTCTCTCTCTCTCTCCTCTCTCTCTGACTTTAGTTGTCTGCAGTGTCCTCTCTCTCTCCCTGCTCTCATACCCAGCAATGCTGCTGTGGTGCCTGTGTATCACAGTTTCTGTCCCACAGGCCTATCTTCCCCTTACAGGCTTGGATTTTCAGAATCTTTATCTCATGGAAGGAAGTTGCCAGCCTATAGATAATTTTTTTAAAAAGAAAGATAATCTAGAATACTTGAGTGTGTATGAATTATTGAAACAGATGGCAATTTCTTGAGCAGGTCTCCCAGGGAGCAAAGTGTTACAAATCTCCAAAGAGCGAGCATGTAAGTGTCCAACCTGTTTCTCCACTGGAGTCCTTTGGAGTGCTACTCAGTTTAAATCCTGTGTCTGGGTTTATTTTCCATGAACACTGAAAACTTTATGCTATTTTTGTTTGTTTTGTTCTGTTCAAGGTAGGGTTTCTCTGTGTAGCCTTGGCTGTCCTGGACTCACTTTGTAGACCAGGCTGGCCTTGAACTCACAGAGATCTGCCTGCCTCTGCTTCCCCGAATGCTGGGATTACAGATGTGTGCTACTTAGCCCAGCATTAGAACACATTCTACTTAAACTTTTTACTGCATTATTTATTTGTGCATGTGTAAGTGTGTGCATGTCACAGAAGACAACTTTTGTTTGTTCTCTCCCTCTGCCATGTGGGTTCAGGGGATGAAATGCAGGTACTCAGAGATGAGGCAAACACCTATCTGCTGAGCCATCATATTGGCTCCACCTTTATTTGTTGATTTTTTTTTTGTCCCCATATCTAGCTATTTTAAGCCAGGATAGAGTAAATTTTATGTAGCCTTTCGCATATCAGTTTGAGGAACAGGTTAGTAATAGGACTCTGAAATTAGGATATACATCTTCAGATAATTTGATAATTTGGCCTTTGGTTTAAAAAAAAAATTGTCCAGGAAGTTGTTTCAGTTAGGATACTAGTGTGGAGACTCCTAGCTTTTATAGTGATTAACAAGATTTAAATCCCAGGAGTAAAAAGGCAGGAAGGCTGTGTGAATAGGCAATGACCTACAGATTAAATAACGTTAACTTCAGCAATAGCTCCAGAAAGCAAATTAAAACAGCATGAACGTTGTCACGTACAATGAATGACTGTAACATTGTTCTGTTAAAAGTCTGGTAAGTAACATCTCCCACTAGAAATGATAAGGAACGACATCCCTAGTCCGACACTGGTGTTAGGGATACACTTTGGCTCTAGGGTGGTGCTAAGCACCATTCATGACATGTTAATATGAAAAGCTCATATACGCAAAAGCTTGTGAACCTACCCAAGGGTACATATAAGAATGTTTGACACTGCGTTGTTGGAGAGAGTGCAAACTTGCACACCTGTGTCGGTCAAGAAGAAGATGATTAATAACCTAGGGACATTTATACCATGGAGTAGTGTACTGACTTTATGGTGAAATAGGGTGAGATTCTTTGTGTTATATGAAAATCATCCAAGAGATGCTATTGGATAGAAAGTAGTTTGGAGCCAATTATTATGACAGTCTTATATATACTAGAATGACAAATATTTAATGTTTGATGATGTTTAATATTTACAGTCATGGATATGGAGTTTGTGGTAGAAGATATTAACTGTGAAAAAAACCTGTCCACATATATATTATGCTACTATCTTAAATAATGAAGACATGTCTTTGTACTCTTTCTGGCTTAAAATAAAAGATATTAGATTGAAATAAGCAATATAAAATCTACAAATAAGTATATTTTTAAACATAGCCAAGCCTTATTATTATTGGGAACTATAAGATCTGCTTATCTGTGGGTTATTAAAATAAACCCTATGTTTCTTGATTCTTCAATAGCAATCTGTTATAAACCAAGATATAAATATTAACAAATAGAAGTATATCGATAAAAATTAATATATAGAAGGCATATACCACAATGTTCATTTTCAAATAATTTTTTCCCTGGTAAAACAATTGCTTGTAGGTATAAAATTTTGACTTCAAAAATACCATGCTTTTGGTAGCCTTCATAGCATCTTGTTAGAGTTTATATTTTTTGTTTTGCTTTTTCTTCTATTGGTGTAATAGTGTTCACCAAATGTTGTGGATATGAACATGTTTTTGTTTTAATCCCAGGTGTGGGATGTGGGACTGATTCAAAGACAGTCCACAGCAGCAAACTATTTACCTCATGGGGGCTCTGAGGGGGGCTCTTTGCCAGCTGCAGAGAGTTTAAATCTGAGGACTCTGGAGAGAGACTAAATGCCAGAGCCCAGAGAGTCTGGGGAGCTCTGAGAAAGAACAAGGCTGCTGCTGCTTCCCCCCTGAGGCTCCTGATAGCAATGAGATAAAAAGTTGGGGCTCTTGCAGCTAAGAATTGGACGGATCCAAGGAACCTGAGGACCCTAACCAGCAGGAAGCAGGTAAGACAACTGAGCTCCCTCTCTTACTAACCCTTTCAGTCTCCTATCTGGTATTGGGGGTTGCAGTGGAGTAGGGAGAAAGAGATATAAGAAATATAAATAAAAGAGTTTTTTTTAAAGTACACCGACAATAACTACTCTGAAAAAATAACAAAGCACAAAGTTACTGTTAAATACAGACTACCGAAACAATTTTAATCTTCATTATTTTTGCTTTAAGAAATCCCCCAGATTGAAAGATGATTACTTCAAATTAAACAATAAATATCTGTGCCATTTCAGAATTACAGAGTATGAGCCAGTCAAATCTGGGTCAAGGGAGTGCACTGAAACCTGTAACATTCCAAATTAAAAGTTTTAAGTCATTATTCATTCTCAATATTTTGCATTTTTATTATCTACCAAGTCATACACTACATAGCTAGTCTCTGGGCTCAAAATTAAAAAAAAATGTATCTGTTGCTTTGTTTCAATTTTTATCTTATTTTTATAATTGTTTGCATATCATATCATCTAACGTTTTCTGTGCCTGTATAGTAAATATGTTTGACACAATAAACAGCAAAAA
The DNA here is from genome assembly GCF_030254825.1 of Meriones unguiculatus. Classification (NCBI taxonomy): domain Eukaryota; kingdom Metazoa; phylum Chordata; class Mammalia; order Rodentia; family Muridae; genus Meriones; species Meriones unguiculatus. The sequence goes on from NC_083349.1 coordinate 46,855,293, forward strand.
TTGAGAATCAAAATCTTAGGGAACATGAAAAGTTTTAAAAGCAACAGCTGCTTCCACAAATCAAAACAACCGAAAGCTTAAAGTTTGTTACACTTAAGGCAAAGGGACCAGAGATGTTAGTGTAGATTAACAAAGCAGTGATGTTTAGTTGAGAAAGAGAGAAAGAGAGAGAGAGAGAGAGAGAGAGAGAGAGAGAGAGAGAGAGGGAGAGAGGGAGGGAGAAAGAGAGAGAAAGAAAGAGAAAGAGAGAGAGAAAGAGAGAAAGAGAGAGAGAGAGAGAGAAAGAGAGAGAAAGAGAAAGAGAGAGAAAGAAAAAGGGTGAAAAAGGTCAAATGAAGGACTAGAAAGCTTAAGATCCTAATACCTGTGCCGCTTACTGGGAATGAAATAATAAAGAGTATGGCCACCTGTGTGTTTGCTCACCTCAGCTGAGGTCAAGGTTCAATTATTTCCAGACTAGAGTTCAAGGAATTAAAAGACACTAGAGATGAGCTTAAGCTGAGTTTCTTTTAAAACTGGGTTACTGTCTTCCTTCCCTTGGTGAGTGCTCAACTTCCTGTAAACTGTGCCTTCCACAGCTGGCCATGTCACTGGCTGCCTACACCGGGTTTTCAGGGTGACAGAATATAGGGATATAAATTTGCTCATTCTTTGAAGAGAAAGAAGAATGAAGGAGGCATAAAACGTTTTTAATATAATTTTATTTATTATAATTTATTCACTTTGTATCCCAGCTGTAGCCCCCTCCCTCTTCCTCTCCCAATCCTGTGCTCCCTCCCATGTTCCTTCCCCAGTCCACTGATAAAAGAGGTCCTCCTCCCCTTCCATCTGACCCTAGCCTATCAGGTCTCATCAGGACTGTCTTTCATAGTCTTCCTCTGTGGCCTGGTAAGGTTGCCCCCCACCTCAGGGGGAGGTGATCAAAGAGCCAGCCACTGTTCCCCTTATTAGGGAACCCACTTGGACACTGAGCTGCCATGGGCTACATCTGAGCAGTTCTAGTTTATCTTCACACATGGTTCTTGGTTGGAGTATCCATCTCAGAAAAGAACCCTGTGCCCAGATTTTCTGGTTCTGTTGCTGTCCTTGTGGAGCTCCAGACCCTTCCAGGTCTTTCTATCTCCCCCTTCTTTCATAAGATTCTCTGCACTTTGCACAAAGTTTGGCTATGAGTCTCAACATCTGCTTTGATACCCTGCTGGGTAGAGTCTTTCAGAGGCCCTCTGTGGTAGGCTCCTTCTCATTTCTAGTGATAGTGCTTTGCTGCTAAGTTAGGGGAACCAAGTTCTGAATTCAAGTTTCTGAGCTAATGTGGACTTTCTTTCTTTCTTTTTTTTTAAAACCAGTAAAATGTTTTACTAATAGTATTATAATGCCATTTTATAATGCATTTTGTAATTTTATAATGCCATTAACAAAATATTTTATTGCTATATTTTCAAAGTCTATGATTTATCTTTAACATTAGTTTTTTAAAATTAATTTTCATTAAATTACAATTTATTCATTTATGTCCCTGCTGTAGCCCCTTCCCTTGTCCCCTCCCAACCCCACCCACTCTACCTCTTCTCCTTCCATGCCCCTCCCCTAGTCCACTGATAGGGGAGGCCCTCCTCCCCTTCCATCTAACCCTAGCCTATCAGGTCTCATCAGGACTGGCTGCATTGTCTTCCTCTGTGGCTTAGTAAGGCTGCCACCCCACCCCCCCCCCAATCAGCAGGAGGTGGTCAAAGAGACAGCCCCCGTTTCTCTTACTAGGGACCCACTTGAGCTGCCATGGGCTACATCTGTGCAGGAAATCAACCTGGCACTTTCTCAGACAATTAGGTATAGTGCTACTTCAAGATCCAGCTACACCACTCCTAGGCATATATCCAAAATATGCTCAAGTACACAACAAGGACATTTGCTCAACCATATTCGTAGCAGCTTTATTTGTAATAGCCAGAATCTGGAAACAACCCAGATGTCCCTCAGTGGAGGAATGGATGTAGAAATTCTAGTACATTTATTTACCAAATGGAATACTACTTAGCAGTTGAAAACAAGGAAATCATGAAATTTGCAGGCCAATGTAGACTTTCACAGGTCCGTGTGAGGATGAAGGCAAAAAATTTAATACTTCAACTCTGAGGACAGAAATTATTGATAGTGGCTCACAAACTTTATAATTAGTATGACTATTAATCTTTTAGAGTTTCTAAAGCTCATGCCATGACCCAAGACATTCAGTCACAATGTGTGTGGCAACCTGAATCATTTTCAGTTGCCCAGGTGACACCAATGTGAAGCCAAGCGTGAAGAACCACTGCTAAGAGCCTATCATGGCATTTGCTTCAGTTTGGCTGGGGGCCAGTGCCTGAGGGCTCCAGTCCAGGGGCTGGAATGTTTCACATCCCCTTAGAAAAGATATACAAACCAAAATAGGGCAACCGATTTATTAAGGTTTTGTGAAATCCATCTAATCATTAGAAAAGTACACAAAAACATAAGAGTATTTTATGTGAAGAAAATACTTTCAAATTGCTTCAGATTACTTTCAAAATATTTTAATATTTTGTGCCTGAAATTTGGATTAAAATTGTATTTGCACAATATCATTCTCCAGATTCAGCAGCAATTATAAATAATAGTAAAGTTGAAAACATTTTGTGTAATCTTTATTAGTTTATTTGTGTACGTGATAATCAAAATTAGCAGATCAGAAATATAAAATTAGTAAAAATGAAGTTTTAAAGTTTTAATTCAATAAAATATTCTATTACAGGAGAAAGAAATGTTATATTTCAACAGGGCTTTTGCTTCTTTTGTGTATCTTATGACTAATACAGGGGTAAATCTGTTCATGGGAAGCAAAGTGGGAGTTTATTGATTCTTTTAGCATACTTAAAAGCAGCTATTATAAGAAAGCCCAGAGCTATCAGTTTTATATAGAAGAATGAACTAAATCTTTATGTACATAAGATTAAAGTTTGAGGATGATATCCATTTAATAAGTATGAATAGTTTTGCTAGTGTTGGAGTAAGAGCCAGGAAAGGGAGTTAAGGAGAGGAAAAAGCATGCCTGATTTAACCTGGGATAAAATAGGGTCAGGACAGGCTGTCTCTCGAGAAGAGGTAGCTATTAGAAGAAAATAGAAGGGGCTCCAGTTAAGCACCATCATCGCTTGCTTCTCTGTCTTCCATTCCAATTTTGAGATTAGGCTAAAATGGGTTTTCTTTTAAAAGTATCTGCAGAAAGAGTAAAGCCCAAAACCTGTCCCCCAAATAAGTAGTATATTTGACAGTATTCTCACCAATGTCTTTGAGGTCACCAGCATCCATATTTCATAAAGCATTCTTCTGCTTCTTAGCCACGTGACATTGAGACATCAGTTTGTTCCCTTAGCATATCCTTTTCCCATTGTCTTACTGATAGAAATGAAAACACCCACCTGCTGGGGACGCTGCCAGGCTTTGTTCTGAACATTTACTCCCTGTGTGCCTAACCACAGTGCAGGGAGCGAAGCATTTCAGTTAAAGCTACATAGCAATGGGTTCCAAAGTTAAATGTCAAAGGAAGAGCTTTAAAAACTACAGCCTCAAAGTTCCAATCCCAAGAAAGTCTGGTTATAAGTAGGTTTTGGAATGGGCCAGAGCTTCCTTAGTTCAAAAAGTAGTCTGGGTGTTTCAAGTGATGGAGTTACGGCATTCCCGACCAATGCGTCCTCTGGATCAGTGCTCTCTTGGGGACACACTGAGGGCACGTGCATAATGTAGGTCTATTTTTAGCTTTTTGAGGAATGTTCATGCCTGTTCACACAGGGTCTAGGCTAGTGTATATACAAACAGGAAATGGGTGTTTCTTCTGTCTGCACCCTCACTACTGATATATATATATATGTATATATATATATATATATATCTGTGTGTGTATGTATGTATATATTAATGGATTTTAGTGAAACTTTACAATCAGTAACTTTGGGCATTAGATTATTATAAGTTAGCATGTAGTCATTTTAAAGTAACTAATAAATTACATCAAACTTCAGGAATATGGGAAGTGGTTATACTTTGATGGTGGCCCTGTTCTGAACTTCCTTAAGATTTTCTCAAGTCTCTGGGATGGTACAGGTGAAGTTTCTCCAAATGTCTATTCTAGACTTGCACAACCGTGGGGCCCTCGTAAGTTTAGTTTTTGACTGTGGCATGGATATTAGGAACTCAACTAGCCCTTGAATGATTAAAAAGTGGCAAATAGATTGTGTAGCTGCCTCAATCCAGAATGCTCCTGATACTGATTCCCTCGTTGGTATAAGGAAACCTCTTGTTGCCAAGAAAAGGCATGATTACATGGTCCTGGAAACTGTCCTTCATCAAGGGTGAAAGATACCATAACTCCAAACCATAACTCCATCCGCTCATTGCCGTTGTCTGAACGCTGGCACCTGCCATTGCTTCTTAAAGCATATATTGTGCAGGAGGTCATAGAACTTACTGTGTTCTCCAGGGAAACTCCAGTTGATGTTGAACTAGATGTTTGCCGTAGTACCAACACCATGGTAACACGGGTAGAGACCCTACAATATTGGAGACCATTAAGAGATCTGATCTCTGTGAAGCGACTGTCTTCACACTTATCGCAGTCACCGCTCACCTCAGCTGCGTATTTGAGCTCATAGGGGGCACTATAGGTGCTGTTTCTTACAGAAATGTTGGCACTATGCACTTTTATGGCCCATGTGGGTCAGCGGCTTCACTTGAGTTGGTAAGGTCAGGTCAGCCAATTAGACTAAATCGCATGCATTGCACAAATCAGTAGTTCCCAAAATACTTTGTCCAGCAGTGTCCACTAATTGAATTGCTTTCAAACTAGTTACCAAAGCAATAGTTAATATCTTAGAGGCAATATGTCTGCCTCCTATAATGGTTTGCAAGTCAAGAAAGGGTAATTCTGGATGGAATAGAGAGACTGAATGGAGGGGAGCATTGGCACCAATGATTAATTTTCTTCAGCATTACCTTGAAAGGCAATAGGTGATGTGTGCGCTCTGTCTGCTGGTATCCTTTAAGGCACGAGGAGGGATGTCTGTGTTCTTAGGTGCGTAGAGTATAAATTTGAAACATTAGGTGTTTCCTTAGTTCTGGTTTATAATTAGTTTCTGTTTCACCTTTTGTTCACCTCCTGTGAGTCACCCTTGCTGTGTACACAATTGAAGAAAAGAAAACAACAAGAAGGAATGATGTCAGTAGCTAAGGGCAAGTTATCAAATGAAATGTAACTATATGAAAGAAAGAAAAGAAAGAAAGAGAGAAAGAAAAAAAAGACAGAGAAAGAACAAGAAAAGAAAGAAAGAAAGCTTGTTTCCGAGTTTCACTGGTAATAGGCCAGACCCTGAGCATGCTGGGAACACTGGTGCATTTGTTTGTTTTAAATATTTTCTGCAGTGGGTCATTTCAGTGTCAGGACATGAGAGCACTTGGCACTCCTTGATCAAGAAATGATTGAGACTGAAGAAAAAAAAAAAAAAACAAAAAAAAAAAAACCTGTGAAATGTACAGAATCCCATGGTTAAATATGTTCCGTCTTCTTTGCTGTCTCCAGCTTTCTGTTTACGTTAGCTATAAAATTCCAGCTCCTAGCCAGTAAGATGGCAAGCCAAGCTGTCTAAAAGCTTAACCCTCTCCTCAGGAGAAGGGGGAGACTTTTCTCACAGATGAAGCTGTCTGAACTAAAGTCCATGTCCTGCTCCAGCAGTTTTATGTATTCGTGTAACTTGTATTTCCTTTCAATTCATCACAACTTAGAGTTAACAACATAAACGTGGAACCAGGTTCAGAGGGGGAAATGAGGGTGTGAAAACAGAATTGTGACATGTTTTTCTTTGCCCATTTTTCTCTCCCTGTTTTAGATTTTAACATGTTCCGTTTTATTAGAATCTCAGTAAAATCAACATGGCTTCCCCTATGGTGCTTTCTGCATCCCGCCCTTCTTCTAACAAGTGCTCTGGCCATTCTTCTCAGCGGCAGTTATCTGCTTAGCGCTACTGAAAAGTAATGTGCTCAGCAAGTGGAGGACTTTTGTCTTTCTCTTTAATTCGGAGAAAACCTGTGAGAGTTCGCTGGAATGTAACTTATCAGGAAGTTTGTATGGAAAACTCTCCCTTCAGAATGAATAATATCTTACATGATTGACAGAGAACAAAAAGAGATTAAGTAATTCCCATCATTCTACCTTCCATATAGGCCAGGTAGAATTAGACTAGGTAACTGATGTTCCCATAATATCACGTATGCTTTACAACACGCTGCTTTCTAATGTCCACCTGTAAGTTCTGATCATTTCTACCCATTATTTGAATGATTGCATAGTTATAGCGGCATACACACATTACCTACACATTTCTGCTCTGTTGTACCTTTAATCTGTTTATGACTTTTGCGACTCTGCCATTGAAAATAAACTTTTACACGGCTACAGTTATGTTCTTAAGGTAAATTTCTAGAAATCAGATTATTATATGAAAGACCGTTTCGCCTCAAGCATGTGCCACGTTGCTTTTCAGAAAAAGGGGGTCATTGCTTTCCCTACCAGTTGCACTTAGATTTTTCTACCCAGGCCAGATGGAGATGTACATTCTCTGCTTCTTTAAACAGGAATTTATTTAATTTAACATTTAGGATTCTTACAGCCGGACAGACCGTACTGAACACCGTTAGAGTGCTGCATAGCGACCTCCATATTGACACTACCATGCGCGCTTCTGTTACAAGATGACATTTTAAATTACTCTGACATAACAGCGGTGTACAAATAGAACCTTGGATGTGCACAGCAATTAAAGTGCAACCCACAGTTAAGTTATCCTCATGTCGACATACCGAAGCTCGTGGCATCCCCATGCCACTGTCCTGTAAGCTTTCTTGGTTTGTTTGGAACAAAGACACATACACATGCTTTTGGCTGTATGTTACCTTTCTCACACACACTCTCCGTTGTGGGAGACTTTTATAAGCTATACGCTACGTACTTTTTGGACCTGAGTCTTCAAGATCTGATCAACCCTTGGACCATTGGCACACACACCAGTCCACAGTGCAGACCGAACAGGAGATGAGGTCACTGGTGTGAAGGGAACTTGTCCGTAGCCGTCCAAGCACGTGAATCCTCGCAGCACCCTACACAGGTTGGTGCTGTCTTCCTGAGAAGTTGTTCCACGACACAGGTTTACGATGTCTTGTTTGGATGGGAAATGCCCCATAGGCTCACCTGAATGCCTGGGCCCCAGGTGGTAGTGCTGTGTGGAGGAGCTGTGAGCCCTTAAGGAGGTGGGGCATGGCTAGAAGTGGGTCAGTGTGTGTGTAGCCTGACCCCATATCTGGCTCACTCTGATTTCTGAGCAAGTGCCAGCCAGCCTTTGGCTCTCACCACCATGGCTTCCTTACCAGCTGCCACGTCTCCCCTGCCACATGGACTGTCCCCCTGGAGTTGAAAGCCACAACCAAACCTTTGCCCATTAAGTTGTTTTATTCAGAGTATTTTATCATAGTAACAGAAGAGAAAGTAAAACAGATGGTGAACATTTTAACACACCCTAATGCACTTGAGTGATGTGTTTCTTTTGCATTAATGTGACTATCCTAGGTTAGTTAGTGACCTAGTCATTTACAGTTTGGCCACCAAACACAGTAAGCATGAAAAAAAAATAGAAAAAGGAAGGCAATATTCAGAATACTGTGTGTTCATCTGTTTTTCATTTGTTATGAAATGTCTCTATCAAGCTCATGTTTTGAATACGTGATCCCCAGCTGGTGGAACTATTTTGGGAGGCGGAAGAAAGCTACAGTGCAGAATCTAACTGAAGGAAGTGGGCCACTGGGAATGATTCCTGGTGGCACATTATCCTTAACCACTTAACCTTGTCCTATCTCTCTACTTCCTGCCCAACATGATTGATGAATTCGCCCCTCCCCCCACCAGCCAAGCCTGGTAGCAGATACTAATCCCAACACTTAGAAGTCAGGGTCAGAAAGATCTGGAGTTCAAGACTGTTGATGCCACTGTAGGGTATACAAGCCCTCTCTCAAAAAAAGAAAAGCAAAGGATGAAGAAAAAAGGAAATAGATTTCCTTCACAAAGCATCCTTGCTTTGCAATGTTCTGTCCAACTGCTGGAGGGCAAGAAACCGTAAGTCCTGTGAAAGTGATCAGAATAAACAGATCATTTCCTCTCACAGGTCGCTCAGTCAGGCATTCCATCATTGAAGAGACACATCATCATAATCCACTCAAATAACGTATCTTCAACCCCTGTAAGAAGGTGTAACTACAGCACTTTAACAAGGCAAATGGCATATTTTCTGGGGTTTAGGTTTTACTCATAGTTCTCAACACATGGAACAGACAGCCCAAGCCAACATGCTTGGCTTCCATAACAGAGCCTTGCTCAACCACGCACACGTGGCTCAGGTGAGTAGACACGTTAGTACTTCCTCGTTCTTCTGGAATCCATGTGAAACAATTGTGGCAAAACCACCTTTCTCCAGGGACACATGGTGCTTCTTCTTCTTCTTCTTCTTCTTTTTTTTTTTTTTTGATACATTTGGGTCTCTGATCTTACTCGTAGGAAGAAAGAGAGACATCTGTACTGTTTGACATAGTGATTGCTTGAAGAAATCTTCCCCAACCAGTGAAACCCCTCATGGTTAAACCAGATTCTGTCATCTGCTTTTAATTTGAACTTCAGAGCATCACAGATACGTGAAAGGTTTCAATATAAGATTCTTTTAAATATATATATATATTTGCCCATAAGGAGAAAGTTGTAAAATATTGTAGAATGTAATATTGAGTTATGCTTAGCCGTGTTTCATGTCTTTTCCTAAGTTTGGGTTTTTTTTTTTTTTAATGTGGAATTTGCTTAATAATTTACATTAGCGTGGGGCTGGATGCCGCTGCTCTCACAAAGATAACTGCGTAGGAGCTGGAGACACACAGGCGTCGCTCAGTGATGAAGACTATGCTGAGTGTTTGCGAGAGTCTCTTTCCACCACTGCCCACACTGCCCACACTGCCCACACTGCCCACACTGCCCACACTGCCCACCAGGGCTGGGGCTATGGGAACGTGCAGGCATGAAAGATTTTTTATGTAGTTTCTGGATCTCATGCTTACAGAGTGGGTGCTCTTGGCCCTTCAGCCATCTATGTACACTTTCAGACAGTGGATCCTCCTCTTATTCCTGGCATCAGATTAAACTAAGATTATATAGCCCTGAAAACACACCACACACCACACACACACACACACACACACACACACACACACACAAAGTAAGATACAGACTAAACAGGTTACATTTTGGAACATATATGTATATGCAAATATGGGTGTTAGGAAAATTAGTGGAACAAAAGAGGCCATGAATTTCACAGAGCAGGGAGGAGTATAGGGGAGGGTTTGAAGGAGAGGGCAAATAGAATAGACAACTGTTTGTGGAGAAGCGGTGAAAGAGAGGGAACAGGACTGGAGCCTACAATAGATGTTCTCTGAAAGACTCCACCCAGCAAGGGATAGACGCAGATGCTGAAACTCACAGCCAAACTCTTTGGGCAGAGCTGAGAAAGTCTTATGGAAGAATGGGTTGGTGGGAATAGAAGGACCTGGAGGGGAGATGGAGCTCCACAAGAAGACTGACAGGGGCAACAAATTTTGGCCCAGCAGGGGTTGGGGGCTTGCAGAGACTGATGCACCAACCATGGACCATGAATGGAGAGGACCTAGGTTCCCTGCTCAGATGTAGCCCATGGCAGCTCAGTTTCCATGTGGGTCCCTAGTATGGGGAGCAGGGGCTGTTTCTGACATGGACTCTGTTATCTGTTTCTGGATCACTTCCCTATTGTGGTGGTGGGGGGGACTTGCCAGGTCACACAGGAAGAGGATGCAGGCAGTCCTGAGGAGACTTGATAGGCTGGGATCAGATGGAAGGGGAGGAGGGCTCCCCCTTTCTGAGAACTAGGGGAGGGGAATAGAGGGAAGAGATGAAGGAGAGGGCATTGGGATGTAAAGTGAATAAATTAAAAAAAAAATAAAGCTAAAAACATAAAAATATATAAAAAGAAATACTTTAAAAAGAAGAAAAATGTTTTTAAGTCTTTCAGTTGAACATGAAAAAGAGGTGAGAGTCTTGTGGTTTCAGTGTAACCACTTTAATATGAAAGAAGTAAGAGTAAGTTAACCTCCTAGTACAAGAGATTGGTGCCCACTGGAAAATTTTAAAAGCTTGTAACATACCAGACCTCAAGTAGGTAGAAAAAGCATGGCATTCAATTTTCAATTTTGTGTCAAAATGCAATCACTATCCTATAACTCTACTGTGATGTAACAGGGGGATTTTATGTCTTGACACCATATTTATTAAAGTAATAACTCTGGAAACTACTCGGTTGCATTTTGGTGCCTGGTGGAGTAAATCAGAGGATGCCCTATGAATAATGCAACCAACGAAAAGGTTGAGTCACCTCCTTTTTACTATATAGGACAGTAGACAAGATACTCAAAGTGGAGAGATGAAGGTGCAGGGCAGTAGGTAGCCTATGGAAGCATAAATGACAAACTCGCTGGTGAAATGTTCTTATGCAGTCAAATACATTAAGAGTCAAACACCACAAAACATTTGAACCATCTATCATATAAATTCTAGATTCCCTATGATCCTGTTTAGGGCTTTCATAGTCTATAACTTCCCTCTTTATGTTTTATTAATAAGGTAGCAATGGTCTTATTTTTTTTTAATCGTCATATATATGTAGAATTTTTTCTTGGTACTATCCTTCTAAGTTCCCAGCTGGATGGGAAGAAGAGGTTAACTGACCAGTCTCTCTGGCCCCATCCTGAAAGGTCAACAGGAAGGAGACCCTGGTTAATACAGAGAAGGACATCCCCACTCCAGCTGTCCTGCAGAAAGGATCTAGTAACCAGAGTGCATGAAAAATCTGCCTTATTTCCCTCCCAGAAGGCCCTTCTTCGTCCTGTTTCATTAAAAAAAAAAAATCCCATTTCCTTTCTTCTTCTTCTGTGTTATTGAAGTCAGCATTGGAATCATTGCCTGGCATATTAGGCAATGAACACACTTAGGAAAAGATTTCCTCTGGGTGAAGAAGCAGAGACCTGTGGACCAAAGGGACACAACTAGAGACACCCTGCCAGGCCACCTCTCAGCGAGGCAACAGAGTACATGCGCTGTTGCATGACTCCTTTGAAAATTAACCACTTCCGGGAACACAAACACCAATGAATACTCTAGGACATCTTTGCTACTTAAGGAAACGTTGGGACAATCGGTCAGTCACTACTATCCTTTGAATAGTGAACCCAGTGTTTTGTGGTTTTGATGCAGACTTTCAGAATACTACAGAATAAACAAATTAGAAAGCTTATTTTGTCCTTCCCCCAATACAAATGTCAAATTTAGCAAGGAAACATAACAAAATTTAATTTGGGGATTTCTTTTATAAAACCATATATAAATATCTTCCAATCAATGTAATACAGGTGAAGCAAAAATTGAAATGATCGCTTGACAAGGGAAAAAAAAGGAAGCATTTTAGAATTTTTGACTATTTAATAATTATTTTAAAATCAAAGTAATTAAAAAATTTTTTTGTATGCCAGAGTATCTAAAATAGTGTGGATCAATTATTTGGCTTAAACGTACTTGTTCACCATGTTTCTGCACAACTTCATTTTTTTTTCTGCCCATTATTAAGTACTTTGGAATAACTTTCTTGGACATCCCCTCCCTTCCAATAACTATTGGGCATTTAGATAAGTTTTAATTTGTTGGAAACTATTTTTGTTGATGCTATTTTGAAACTGAGCATCACTCAGTATAGCCGAAGTTGGCCTGGATCTCATTTAGGTTGGCTAGTAAATCAACGGGCATTCCTCCTGCCTCAGTCTCCAAAATCCTGGGATTCCAGGATTATAAACCAGTGACACCTGGTAGAGGAGTATTTTTGAAAGTAGTATTATCAGAGTCAAACCCATATTACCACAACCATTCCAGTTTATCAATGTAGAATATATTCTCTTTGAAGTTACTCAAACATAGACAATGTGCCTTATCAGTTTAAAACACCATCCACACATGCACACAACACACACAGAATTCCAAAATGTATCTATGCTTGTGACATTTCATGACTATTACATGTTAAATTTTATTTCAAGGACTGTCACAGCTGAAAGAGAGGAGAGGAGACGGAGGGAGAGAGAGAAAGATAAAGAGAGAGAGAGTGTGTGCCAGAGCCTAAGCAAAGACAGCACACCTCAGGAAATAAACTAGGATCTTCATGTTAAATTTTTGATGCCAAACACTGACTATTCCTTGCATTCTACATTCTAAAAACAAGAGAAGAAAAGTTTACACATTTAGGAATTGTAGGCTGAAATTACTTCAATATAGAATATTTATGAGTTAAGACAATCAATGTGTACAAAAATTTACATGCAAGAGAAGCAAAGACAATGTAGCACCTCTAGAAAAATAATTAAAGGTTTCGCTGCATTTACAGGTAAGTGCCACACTGCGGGTTTACAACACAGTAATTTACTGCAATCACAGGGGAGTTCCATCACGAAACAAAGTCCTTACACTCCAGAGGTTTCGGCAAGTTATTATCGGAATGCTTAACTATACGCTGAAGATTCGTACATCCTTGGGCTTGAGCTGACAAATCATAAAGGATTTTTCGTAGCATATATTAGGTAAAGGAGTCCGTCCCATCAGACCCACTGGCTTAGTGTCTCTGACAGGTGTGGAGCCTGGAAGAATTGCTGGCTTGGTGATGGTCTCTCTGCATCCTGCAGGCCAGCCCTTCCCCACAGTAACAGCGCTGGAATATCTCCAGCCCGTGGGAGCCTTTCCTCCTGTGCTTGGTACACACCTGACCTTCTTTGAGGACAGGTTTACAAATCTTGGACCAGAAGTGTCTTGCACAGCACAGCCCCGTGGCGCAGTCTGATGATCGCAGGCAGACCGAGCCTTCTTGTCCTGTGATGGAGACAGGAGGAACATGACTGTTATGGCTAGGCCTTGTACCTTTTTTCGTTGAGAGAATTCGAAATGCACGCCTGGTACACTAAAAGGGGGGGGGGAGGGGACCGAGTCTTAAGGCCTTTGACCTACCTTTGCTGTGATATATTTTCGAAGCCAGGGTGGTTCTTCGGGAACCGTCCAAGGCGCTGTGGTCATTACCGAAGTTTTCAATGATGCTTTCCTCGATTTCCCCTCGAGGTGAATGGCTGTGGTCAGAAGGCATGCATATTCCTAAGGAAGCGAGAAAGAGTGATTAATCCCCAGGCTGTGGTGTGTTGCTGCTAATAGCCATGACCGGAGCAGTCTATAATGCCCACATCGGCGTGAGACACCTTACCGCCTCTCTGTTCAACAGAACTCCCCAGAGAGACCTGCATCAATGGGTGTACTGTTCAGTCCTCTGCAATACCCCCATATAGCCATTGAAAATGCCTTCCCACTAATTGTGGTGGCGGCAGCAGTGATATTTCTGTCCGTTTTAATATTACCCTTTGGGGTAGGAAAAAGAAATTCAGTCTTAAAAAAAAAAACAACAACACCCAGAAACTTCTCTGCTCTGGATGCTAACTGCGCAATGCAGTTCCAGCTGCCTGGACGACTACGGGTCTCACCCGCCAGTTACTTTGGTGTATAATTTCGATATTACAGAGATCTAGTGAGTGCACTCTGGAATGCTGCCGTGCTCCAGGAGGTTAGCCACCCTGCGAGTTTATTTCTGGAGACTTCTTTGAGACATTAACATTTTGCGGATCTGCGGTCTCTACCCTGAGAGTAATTCTTTGAAGGTAGTTGAGGGTGGAGGGAAGGGGGCGTAGAGCTAGGGATTTAAGTGGCACAGAGATCTCTTCTAAAAGCTGGCCAGCAGAGATTAATCATCCTAGCCCACTGCTGACGACACTTTTAACATCTAGAGACCTTGAGAAAGAAGAGGAGAGCCTGGCAAAGCCTTGGAGAGTCACCTCAAGAAAAAAAAAAAAAAATGGAAGTGGTAATAAAATGCCAAGGCTGGCTCCCTAGGTCTGCCTTTCAGAAGGACCTCTCCCACTTTCTCAGGTGCCTCGAGGCTCCCTGAAGACAATTGTTTGATGGAAGGGTCCACCCTCACTTGGGTGAAGTGTTGTTAGATTATCCAGGGAGGCAGGGGAAGATAAACTTCCAGGGCCTCAAACACAAGCCAGTGAACACGTATTAGGAGAACCCTGGCATGATGAACACGGGTTTGCAGGTGGCGCCTTGTTGGCAGAACCAGAGCATTTCCGTCTGTCTCCTGGGTGCCCGGAGGCAGGTAGTTCCCGTCTAAAAGGAGCCCAGGACTCACCGTTTTTGCAGTAATTCCCGGGGCAGCACATAGCGTGCCGCATGCAGCGCTTCCTGCGCTTTCTGCAAGCCAGGCAGACATGTATGCCTCCAACGGCCGCTGCCCCGCGGCTGGGCCCGGAGCAGTACTCATCAGTGCCGCACTCCTCGTCCTCTGCGCAAGGGTAGGGCTGTGGGAAGGGAGCGGAGTGGTGAGCAACCCGGGCATCCTGGTGCGCACACCTTCAAGGTCCCCGCCTGCCTTTCGAAGGCTCTCCAAGCCCCTAGCCCCCGGTGCAGTGATTCCGAACACTCCCTAAATCTCACACACCCGGGATACTCCGCGTCCTCTTCACCGACACCCCTTCAAGGATCACAACATCCTCCGATCCCGGAGACCCATCTCACCTGGTAGTTGTCAAGCGTCTGGTACTTGTTCCCGCCCTCGTACAGAACTCCCGGAGCCACGCTGACAGCCGAGCCCGGCTGCCCCGCAGCGCCGCCCAGCGGTGGGGGCAGGTTCTTGATGGCGTTGGAGTTGATGATGACCGAGTTCAAGGTGGCGCTTGCTCCGAGCAGTGGGAGGCTGCAAAGCGCCACCGCTGTAAGCCCGACCAGGAGCCGGCCAGCTGCCACCGCGCACACCACCGTCATCTCAGAAGGACGCAGGCGGGAGGGAGTCAGGAAAAGAGAGGTCACGTTTGCACAGCAGCTGCAGAGTCCGGACTGCGGGTCCCCAGCCGGTGGAGTCTCTGCTGCCGGGCGCACAGCTCTGCACCGCCACCGCCACCTCTGGCTGCCTTTATACTCGGGCCCTGAGCCGTCCCAGCCCCTCGGGGAAGACAACAAAGCCAGGATGGGATTTCAAAGCTCTGGGAGGAGCCGGGAGGGGGAGTGTTTGTGTATCGGAAGCAGGGAGGACTTTGACACTCTCCCCCTCGCCCCGCCCTTGCACTATAGTCCTTCTTGTCCAGCTCACCTTAGAGCTCCGGCTATCAGAGCGTTAGAGCCTAGCCTGGACTTTAATTAAAAAAAAAAGGGGGGGGGGGGAGGGAGGGAGGGACGGACCGACCAGCGCTTTGCGAGCGCCAGTGTGGGGTTATTTCTATCTGAAACATTTTTTCGAGTTAAGGGTGATAGAATATAAAACACCACTTTTCTCCCCTTCCCCTTAACGCCTGCCCTCGCTTTCTGTGCACGCAAATAATATTCAGTATTAAACTCAACTCCGGCAGTCGTTCAAAGGCTTTGTGAAAGGCCCAGGTGGCTCCTGTGAGTTGCTGATTAACCCTTTAGGGTTACGATTTGCAAATGAGGTTCTTGTCTTTTAAGTTTGTCTAGTTGCTCCCCACCCCACACACACGCACCAGGAGAAAAATGTGCAAAGACAAGAAAATTTGCACATCAAATGAGGATACCAAGGGAAGAACTAATTCGCTTTTGATGGTGAATTTGGAGGGGGAGGCGAGAGACTGGCGTTTGGAAATTAGATCAGGGGTGGAGGGAAGAGGGAAATAAGCTCCCGATAATCAAACTATTTAATGTGGTTCTTTGAATCTGGTCAGTCCCAGCAGTAGATGAACTTGATTAAGCAGACACGTGAGATCAAAGTGGCCCTGAGCCAGAGCGGACAGGGTCCCCAAGCCCCGGTCAGTCCTCTTTCCCGGGTTCCCGGTTCCCAGCGGTGGGTTAATAGAAGGAGATAAGACCCCGAAGGCTTAGCTCCCGACTTCCTCATTAGTGTTTGTATCGCTGAGCGGGTGAGGGCTCGCTTTTGATCCCCAATCAAACCTTGTCCAGGACGGGACAGGAGAAAGAACCCTCGGGGGTGATAGTAGCCTACCCCAGGAAAAGGAGTGCTGAACCTAAAACAGAAGGAATGTGAAACAACGCTGACGTGAGAATGCTGTGCTTATAAACTAGAGGTAATTTAGTGAGAGAATAAAGGTTGAGTTCTCTGTCCAGCCCTTGCAATACTGAAAGAGACAGTTGTCCTGATACAACGAAAGATTTAAAAAAAAAAAAAAATGTGCGTTAATAACGATGGAGATCGGTGTGAGAAAACCACCAACTGCTGTGGGAGACTGAGAAGGAGGGATGGCTGGAAGTCACTGTTGAAGAGGGCGGGCTAAGATGTGTTCCCTTAGCTCCTGGATTGTCGAGTATGATTGGCAGCACTGCCTTATCCATAGCAGCCATTCCTGGGAAAGGCCCCCAAATAGCTGAGGATGTCCTTAAACAAGTATAATCCTGAAGTTGAGCAAGGAGGGATTAAAACAACAGCCATCACAGTTTAAAAACATCTGTTGGGTAGTTTTCAGAAACCAGTGTCTTCTCTGTAACTTTTAAGGTTGCCTCGGTTCTTTAACAGTGCCTCTCCACGAAGTGATGCCTCCTCTCACCGGCAGACGTTTAGAAGATTTTAAAACAAAGATGCTTTAAAGTGTTGTTTAAAAATTGAAAATTAGAAACAGTAAGGCGGGGTGGGGGACAGGTGGATGACAAGAGCACAGATCTCCTCGGCTCCAGATACCAGCCAGTCGACCTGGAGTTTGCAGAGGGACTGGGGGAGATGGACTAGAAGAACAAAATGGCAGGAGGTCTTAGGTCTCATCACATTATAGTGATGTCAGAGTGTTGAGCGTCTTTCCATTTAAATTCACATGACACTGGAGAGCAGGGAGTGAATCCTCTGCCTGTTTTAGGAAGTAAAAGGTCTTATTTTTATGGACTTCTTTTCCTATTTAAATAATTCTAGAAGTACACCTATGCTATGCTACAGGCCCAGCCCTCTCCCTGGATTCTGAAGGAATGCCTTCTGACAACACACCTACTCTTAATACACAGAACTTAGCTCACCAAGACCTGGGACGCACAAATGAAATCACTTTGGCACTCCCTACTCTTTACACTCCTTCTGAAGGTGTGGCTAGGCCCAGATCTGTGATCTTACTATGTGCTAAGGAGTCTACTTGGCATTGCTTCAATAAAAGAAAAAGAAAAAAAAAGGTCATAATATTCACCTTCAAATTATCCAGGAAAAGAGTAAGCTCATGATGATAAGGGTGAGAAATTTTGTATGAGAAATTTGCCCTGTCCAGCACATTGTTCTCCATTTGTGAATACTTGCTCTGATTTAGCTTACTCCCAGGTGTCATAATTGGAAGGTAAAGATGGAAAGAGATGCTTACTGCTCCTTCAGTGCCAAAGAGCATTCAGTGGGGCCCACTAAGAGCATTTTTTTTTCTTTCTAGTACTCTGAAGGCAGCCTCCTTCCAGTCTCCCAGTAGCCTGATAAACACAGTATCAGGGCACAGAGGGAGGTTTTTTATTGTTATTGTTTTTTGGTTGGTTGGTTAGTTTTTGTTGATGTTCTTGTGATCTTTGTATTTTAAGACAGCTAGCACCTTTGCAGCCTGCTCTTGAGATTTTCTATCAGTGTTTCCTCCGTTGTTAGGGTTATAGGCATGTATTGCCACATCTGGCTCAGTTTTGTTATTAAGTAGATGATACTTGGTACCTATGGCCCAGGAGGAAAAAAAGAAGAAAAATCCAAGAACTAAGACCACAAATTGGTCTCAGGAAGTTGGAGGACATATTTCTCAGAGTCTCTTGCAGCTAGGTGCTGAAGTGGAGGGTTTTAAACTCAGTATACTTTGTGTTCTGAATGGCCTCTCATTGGATGTGGTCTAAATATGACCACAGTTATTACAATGCAGTTAATATTTTATATAAGATTTAAAACTAGAAGAACTGCTTAGCACGGTGGAATTGAACTCTGTAACTCAGAGGTGTGGTAAGACATGCCTTCCTTCTAGCTTAAGCATTGGCCAGCAGCATAGAATATTGGTCCTTTTTAGTCATCAGACAAATGACAATATTTAAAGAAATGAAACACTGGGCTGTTTGCAAATTACTTTCACACTTTTATTGTTTGGGGTTCTTCATTTATCTCCCTCCCCTTGTCCTCTTTCCCCTTCCCTCTTCATTCTTTCTCTACTTGTCAAACTGAAGTTAGTGAATATGTGGACATTTCATGTTTTTGTTGTTTTCTTCTTTTTTCTTTTTTTCTATTTTTTTGAGACATGGTTTCACTGTGTAGCCCTGGCTGTCCTGAAACTTGCACTCTAGACCAGGCTGGCCTTGAACAGAGATCCTCATGCCTCTGCCTCTTGGAATTAAAGGTGAATGCCACCACTAACCAGCCTAACATTTCATTTTTGCTTCAATAAGAAAACACCATGTAAGTGGAGGGTGTTGCCAACATCTTCCCTCGTGCCAATCTTGAACTAAGAGTAGTGATTTCCCATTCCTGTGTTTAATAAAATCACTATGACTTTCTCCTTCACTTTTAAAAGATTCTTAGTGTCTATGCTCAACATGATGGAAGAGATTCAGATGTGACCCCCGTTTAGACTCCCCTGAAATGGCAGATTTTTCTGTAGTACAAAAACAAACAAACAAACAAACAAAAAAAGCAAGTGAGTTCACGATTACTACCTTTAGTCAGTCCGTGAAGACAGCCAGCCTAGACAAATTCAGCTTCAAGAGAGTGTATAAGCCGGCTCAGAAGATGGTACTGGATCCATTGAGTCCAGCATGGAGCTCAGAATCCTAGGAGGCTTGGCTAAAATCTGGTGAGACTGGCACCCAAGGCAGTTGGCTGCCTGCATCTTTTCCGAGGTCCTGACACTCAGGAAGGTCTGTAATGGGTAGGGTCTAGGAGTTTAGCTGCCCCGAAATATCCCCCTGAAGAACTTCGTGTTTCCGGTCATAACGATGGGGTAGTGCCAGGGGAGGGCGGGGGATGAAGCCACCCGATACAGAGGATTGAATTTTCCTCAGTATCACTGGGTCCTGTCATTACCCTCTTTATTGTACTGGCATCCTCCATGGGCTATGGCCAAATGGGCCCCATGCCACCACATGGGAAGGTAGGGCTGGCTTTTGGCCCTGGACACTTGTAGGTGAAGACAATCCCTTTGGGATTGCACAGCTAGCTTTCTTTTCATTTGTAAATATCATGCTGGGAAGACACGAGAGCCCCCTTCTGGCTACAAAAATAGTCTTTAAGCATTCTGGCCGAGGCCCTTTTGTCTACAGGTTAAACGTCTTTCAGACAACCTGCAAGCTTTATTAAGCAACATTCACTGCTGTGGACTCTGGTAACTTGCTGGTTTTGAAGAATGAAAACTAGGTTTCCCCAAATATGATTGCGTGACTATCTGATTTCCTAAGAGATGCGTGAGAAGGAGGGAAGGTGGGAGAGAATGAATGAATGAATAGGTATGGATGAGAAGGGATGAATGGATTGATTTTGTTTCATTCCCAAACTGGTTGCAGCGCCGCGGAGCTGACATCTTAACTACCTCCAAATTTCCAGCTAGTGGATTGTAATTAGGTCCTTGGCAGAATCAAGATGTAGGCTAGAAACAGTACTGACTTCTGGTAAGGGGCTGGAGCAAGGGTTCTTCCCTTTGAGGGAGACTAGGGGCTCCGGTCTGTGGCTGCATCCCCTTCCCGCCAGGGTGAGCCAAGAACCTCCCATTGCCGAGTGCTTGCTCAGGCTCAGGCCGCTCAAGAGCTGTCGCTACCTTACAGTAGTGTAAAATGAAGCCTGCTTAACGACTCTTTGATGAGTGAAGATCAAACAGCCCAGGGTCCCCGGTCTTAATCAGCCTTGAGCCAGGTGGCATCACAAGGCGGGTTGCTGCTTCTATGGACTTTGTGTTGAGCAAATTCATCAGCGTAATCCCGTTGAAGCCCTGGCCTGGCCGCAAATCCCTTCACACTACACTGTTGCTGTGGGTCCGCGGTGTCAGATCAGGGGCAAATAAATCAGGGTTAATTAGAGGGGGGAGGGTAGAAGAGGAAAGGAGACACGCAAGATTACTCCTCCAAAGGATCTTACTGCTGCGCTGGCTAATGGGAACAATCCCGTTCCTCTGCTGCCCTCTGGTGGAATCCTGTTAGAAGGTCTTTGGTGGCGGGTGGGGGGTGTGCTTTTTTGTTTTTTGTTTTTCGAGGTGTGTGGATGGGTATACGTGTGTGTGTGCGCGCGCGCGCATCTCTGCTTCCAAGTACTGGGATTAAAGGCGTGTGCCACCACTCCTGGCTGAAGGATGTTTTCATATTCTACAGATAAGTGTAGAATATGTTGCGGGTAGCCTCACCTCTCACACTGAAAAATTTTCAAAGCTAAATAGCCTCCTGCTCTTAATATTCCACAATTGTGTGGAATATAGAAGTATTTAAATCTTCACATAATAAAACAACATATCATAGTGTCAACACCATAGTCTAAAGAATGAGGAGCTAGGGTCTGGCCCACCGCCTCTCAGTATTCAGTTATTCGGTTAGGTATACCAGAATTGCAAACCAGAATTTTGCATTCCTGGCCTCTTCAGATTATAAGTGATACACTTTAGGAGAACCCTATGCTGAACACATTTTAGAAAAGCTCGTACATCTATAACCATTCTCATAACAACATTTTGGAAAATTAAAATTTGCTTCCATGGGAAAATGTTATTTTCAAATTTTCCATTTTCAAAAAGAATATTATCTAGGAGGCTTATACAGGCAGGTAATAATTCCCACTATTAAGACTTCTTTTTAAGAATAAAGGATGATGGGAGAGGTGTGAGAAACTCAACATTTATAGTGTACTAACTTTTAGATATAACAAGCACTAATTATAAAATTATATAGCATCACACTCATGTTGTGCTTTAGATTATGTTTTCTAAGAATGGCTTTAAGGAAGTAAATTGACCTCCAACAAAAGACCTCAAGAGGTTAATTTTTTTTTCCTGTTGTTGCTTGAGACAAGGTCTTGACGTGGCCCAGACTTGTCTTGAGTTTGCAATCCTCTTCCCTCAAATTCTCAGTGTTGGCGTTACAGGCCTGCACCACCTGGCCTGGCTTCTCACCGATAATTTCATTATGTCCTGCCCACCTCTTTGGCTTGAACTGTGTGCCCATCAGTACCTCCAAAGACTGCTGTATTGGTCTGTTTACAAGAAATGCAACTTTAATGGAGGTGGCAAGCTTGAGAAATGAGTGAAAAGCATTTTGTAAGTTTTGAGAGCTTTGCGGGTTCAGCTTAGCTGCGAATGTATTTAGAAGGTATGGAAAGCTGATTAGCCTTTTGTGAGAACTGTCTCCCTTCCCTTTGCTCCTAATAATGTCAGAAGAGGACTGCGGCCAGATCTGTAAGCTCTAAGGCCTAGTTTGTTTTCTCTGTTCTTTTTCTTATTATAATTTTTTTTTAAAAAATTTAAATACTTTTAAAGTAGCAAAAGACAAAACAAAACCAAGAACAACAACAACAACAGCAATAACAACAACAACAACAACAAAAACCCACATATCAAAATTAATCAGACCCAACCCAAAGACCTCACAACCCAGTGATCAAAGAGTAGCCATCCAAAACGGACCTTTAGACCCTCACAACTTATACTTTCACTATGGATATATTTTTTCACTGTTCCCTGTCACCAAGACCAAGACAATCCATGACAGAGTCAGAGGGAGGCTAACTTTCCATCAGTTGTTCCCCCTCTTTTATAACTCGGGGCCATTTCCTCCATCCGGTCCTACCTCATCCCCCTGACTTTCAGCCTTTCTTACTCTCTTGTCTGCGTGTTGTGTGGTACCCACAGACAAACTTGTTTACATTCATAGATACATGGCTGCTAGATTCTGTATATGAG
Organism: Meriones unguiculatus; assembly: GCF_030254825.1. Classification (NCBI taxonomy): domain Eukaryota; kingdom Metazoa; phylum Chordata; class Mammalia; order Rodentia; family Muridae; genus Meriones; species Meriones unguiculatus. Next base: position 46,877,388 of record NC_083349.1, read on the forward strand.
GGCGAGCATGCGGTTTCTTTCATTTTCTTTCTGAGATTGTCTGGCCCCACCATACCATACAACCGCAGTCCCTACATTTTCTTGCAAATGCTGTGGCTTCATTTTTCTTTCCTCGGAGCTAAATACTGTTCTATTTTGCACACGTACGCACCAGATTTTCATTATCCATTATTTTTAAGGTCACAATTCATAGGCAACGTCCTCGGTTTATTCGAGAACTTTCCGTGGTCTAGTTGCACTACCGTTGAGATTAGAAAAAGAAATGTGGTGTGCGGGGAATCGGCTCAGTGACCAGGCACACAAAATAGTAAGTGGAACTTTAATTTGTAAGAGTGGGGAAAATGAGAAGAAAAAAATCTGAACACTTTGATAGGAAAACGGCTCAGTGGGTAAAGTGCTTGACATGAAAACACGAGGACTCGTGTTTGACTTCTCAGAACTAATATAAAATGCGGAGGCTGGCATGGCAGGAGTAATGGTAGTTGGAGGACCAGGCAGGCAGAGGCAGGAGGATCCTGAAGGTTGATAGTCAGCCGGTTTACCTAAATCATTGAGATTCACTTTTATTGAGAGCCTACCTCAAAATATGAGATGGAGAGAAATTGAGGAAGATTTTAAAAATCGTCTTCCGGCCTCCAAAAGCACATGCACACACATGCACACGCACACACACTGGAACACGTAAACATACCCCTCTTCTTCCATTAGACTTTCTGCGCTCTGCCCAAAGTTTGGCTGTGAGTCTCAGCATCTGCTTCGATCCCCTGTTGTGTGGAGCCTTTCAGAGGAGCCTCTATGGTAGGCTCCCATCCTGTTTCCTCTCTTCCACCATTTCTGGTGTCTATCCTATTTGCCATTCTGAATGAGATCTAAGCATCCTCCCTAGGGTCCCCCTTGTTTAGCTCCTTTAGGTCTGTGGATTTTAGTATGTTTATCCTATATTACATTGCTAATATCCACTTATAAGTGAGTATATCCTATGTGTGTCTTTTTGCTTCTGGATAGAAGGACACGGAAGGGACAGGAGCTCCACAAGGACACAAACAAAGCTAAAAAAATTCTGAGCCAAAGGGGTCCTGCAGAGACTGATGCACCAACCAAAAACCATAAATGGAGAGGACCTAGACCCCCTGCTCAGATGTAGCCAATTGGCACCTCAGTTTCCATGTGAATTCCTGAGTAAGCAGAGCAAGGGCTGCCTCTGTCATGAACTCATGAACCCGGTTGCCTGCTCTTTGATCACTTGCCCCTGGCTATGCGGCCTTAGCAGCCACAGAGGAAGAGGATCCAGGCAGTCCTGATGAGACTTGACAAGCTAGGAGCAGATGGCAAAGGAGGAGAACTCCCCTTTCAGTGGACTAGGGGAAGGGAATGGGGGGGGAGGAAGAAGGGAGGTGGGCTGGGATGAATTGAGGGAGGGGGCTTCAATCAGGATATATAATGAATAAATTTTGAAAAAATAAAAGAAACTGAAAGTAGAAAAAAAAAACTTTTCTTTTTCTCTGCAAGGGTTGGTCAGGAGCTCTGTGGGCCTGTGATCCCTTTGTTTGTTGTTGTTTTGAGATAGAGATGTATCAGGCCTAGGCTGGCCTTACATTTCTGATTTTTCCACATCTACTTCCAAAATGGTGGGATTATAGGCTTGTGTCACCACACCCAGCTACATCCCTGATTCTTAAATAGCCACTAAACTAGAATCAGTTTTTGCTTCAGCTTTGAACGAGGCCCAGATTTTAATTTTTGTGAACAGTCTTCATCACGAGCCAAACAGATGGTCCTGAATGTAACAGAGGTTTGAGTTCGACTTTCCCAACTTAAGGCACAGAAGGAATACCACTCATTGAAAAGCATTATGTTTGGCTCTAGATCCCGCCTAGGCTGCCCACACCTTTGTTAAGATGTACAACGTGTGGTAAGCTGCAACTCCCAGTCAGCCCCGAGGTCACCAGGCAAAGGAGGCCTGCAAGGACGCCCGCCTCCCCCAACTTCTCTGACTGCTCAGCCCCCATGTTGGGTAGTCATTGTATTGGGTGCCTTTGGATTTACCGTATTTTCAGGTTATGGTAGGTTTACGGGCCTTCAGTTTATTTGTAAGTCGGATAGCAACTGTCATGGTTCTCTAGGAAAATAGAACTTGTGTTATTGACCAGACCAGTCACCCTGGAAGAGAGAACTTCAAGTGAGATTTGCCTCCTTCACACTGGCCTCTGGGCTTGTCTGTGAGGTGTTTTCTTAAAGATCAATGAGAAAGGACCCAGCCCACTCGGGTGGTCCCATACCCAGGCAAGTGGCTCCTGATTGGATAAGCAGGGAAGCCAGTGAGTTCATGGTTGTAGCTTCCCCATTGTATATGGAAGGCACTCTCTCACAGCAGACTTCCTGGTCCTCTGGCTCTTACAGTTTGTCTACCCCATCTTCTGTAATATTCCCTAAGCCTGAGATCTGGGGGTTGTGCTGTAAATGAGTAAGTTGGGGTTGGAAACCTCACAGTCAATTGGCTGCAGGAAGAAGCTTCTGTCATGAGGGGAGAGGCCACATTCACCTTTGGGTAAAAGGATGTGTTTATAACACAGTTAGAAATTATACCGTTTTAGGAAAGTAGCAGTATTAGGCTCTCCTCTAGGGTCCATGGCATCACCAGCCGCAGGTAGTTGGCTGAGTTTACAGTACCAGGTATGAATGTCTTCCTGTCGAATGGGCCTTAAGTCCAATTAGAGGGCTGTCTGTGGCTCCCAAGTTACAAGCGCCTCTTCTGCACCATTGGGTGTATCTTGCCACGCTGGTCATTCTGTGGTCTTGTAAGCTCACATCTGGCTAGGACTACCAGTTACTTTTCTCTCGTGGCAGCTTGCAAAGCACCTTCTGACACTACAAGAGCTAGTGTTCAGGAACGAGGCGTCTAGGTTAGTTTAAGCTCAATTCCTCCAAGTCCCGGGTCCGAAGTGTGTGGTGTTTTCATTTAAAGGGTATCCCTTTCAAGGTCTGGGATGCAACCAAGAGCAACAGCGACAGCCTACACTGTTTGGGGAGTCTCTTGGACTCCAGTGATCAACTTTTGGAATAGAGGTTTTACATTTCTGGCACTGAGATTTTTGTTAGAAAGCCAATGGATCTTGCTGAAAGCATTATTGCCCCAAGTGACATAACTTCATTTAATCTCTCTCTTTCAAGATTATATTATGTGTATTTTTAAGTAGACATAAAATTATGTTTCCCTGGCATTTTCAAACATCCTTATTGTTATTTATCTCTCTTCCATTCCTCTCCTTCTTTATTGGCCTCCTTCCCTTTTCTAGTTAAAAACCCTTCCTCTGAAGAGCATGGTAATTGGTTATCCAATTCCAGACGGTCAGTTCTGAAAGCATACATACAAGTAACACTTGTATTATGTATGTACATTATGAATGTATACATACATATAAATAAATGTGTACATGTAGGGACAATTAACGCAAAGAGAGGCCATGAATTTAATTTGAAAGAGAGCAAGGAGGAGCATATGGGAAGGCTGGAGGGAGGAAAGGGGAAGAGGAAATAAATGTAATTCTGTAACCTTCCTGAAAGCTTCACAGTGTTCTCATGATGGTAGACCATTCATCATGTTTTCCTGCCTATGACTATCTTAAAATATATAAATATAAAACTCTATTTTATTTAGAACCCTCATGTATTATTGAAAAAAATCATCATCCCAGCACCCCAATTCTGCATAAGGGCTTATTAATAATGCAAACATAGACTTTCCAGAGAGAATCTTGTGAAGGTAGTTCTCATGTCTGTACACACTGAGTTGACTGTTGAACAGTGACCTGACAGGAGGACGCTGAAAAGTTCTGGGCATACCTGCCAGTGGTTGTGGAAGCTGAAGTCAGGCAGGGATCAGAGACTTCAGCTCATCTTTAAGCGACTGGGGAAGGGAGGCTGACTTCATTCTGTCATTACAGGGAGTTGGGAATGACAAAACTATTGACATTTCTCGAAATAGTCTCAAAAAGAAAAATGGGTTGGAAGCACATAAAGGGTGGAGGGAGGAAGTTTCTTTCTTTTCAAAACATATGTTGAATACAAGTTATTTTATATGTAATTGATTTTACACACAAAGAAATACTTCAAAGCAGTGTTACAACATTGCTTTTACACAGACTCGGAGGCACTATACAGCTCATAAATTTTGGTATGTTATATATTTTATTTGATGGAGGTCTCCATTCTTTAAACCTATGTATTATAGCTCAGTGCACAGTCTAATGAGTTTTCATGGGGTGAAAATTCAATTAAGTTAAATTAAGAAATGAATTTACCAGCACTCAACAGCGTTCCCTGTTTTTGAAAATTAATTCAAGTTACATCTCTCTCATAGGCCCCTCCCTCTTCTCCCAGTTCTGCCCTCCCTCCTGCATCCCTCTCCCCTATTCCTCACAACAGGAAAGACCCCCCCCCTTACCCAGACACCCCAGCTCATCTCTTCATATGAGGACTGAGTTCATCTTCCTCCCCTGTGGCCTGATAGGGAAGTCCCATCAGGGGGAAATGATCAGAAAGCAGGCGACATAGTCTGTGTCAAAGATATCTCCCACTCCCCTTACTAGTGGACTGTCATGAAGCCTAAGATGTCCATTGGACTTATCGTCTTGGGGCCTGCGCATTGAAGTATGTACAATATCACTAAAATCCACTTATAAGTGAGTATATACCATGTGTGTCTTTCTGGATCTGTGTTACCTCGCTTAGCATGATCTTTTCTAGTTCCTTTCATTTGCCTGCAAATTTCATGATTTCCTTGTTTTTAATGGCTGAGTAATATTCCATTCCATACCAGACCTCAAGGTATGCTACAGAGCAAGAGTTTTAAAAACTGCACGGTACTGGCAACAGTGCTCCTTCGTATTCTCCCCAAAATTAATAACTTTGACCCCTTAGAAATTTTCTCACTCTTTGGAATTTTTGAATGGAATCTTCCTTCCAAGAAATAATACTTTTCAAGAAATGTACCTATAAATATGCACATATGTGCAAAGAACCTCAAATAAAATCTAGTTCAGTATTTTTTTTGAAAATCATTAATAACACATAATGTTTTTTTCCAAAGACGAATGTATGTACACCATACATTATTTCCATACGTGGAGTAGATTATATTGAGGCATCTCTAGTTGAATCAGAATAAGCAATATATTGAGACCAGGGCTAGAAAATCTGTCCCCCTGGAGTAGTATCCATCGAATTAGAAGGTACTAGTCAGCCTGCTGGCAGGGAAAGGAAACAGCTGTAACATTTAGCTGTGGACATTGTGTGCCACAATCAACCTACAGAAAAGATGTGCCCAGGAGTGCGCTAGCGGCATAGCTGATTTGGTGATAACAAACTACTTTCTGATTGGCTTTCTTCTCAACTTCCCAGTGTTATATAGGAACTCTACTTAAGTCTTTTTCCTCTCCTCCTCTTTGAATTTCTTCTCTACTTCTTTCTTTTACTCCTTTTATTGACACTGAAGCTTGGCTTGTTTGACTTTGCTAATGGGTGTGTGAATGGATTCATCATTTGCTCCATAGGTCAATTTTGGCTGAAAAAACAGTTGTCACAGACAAATACTACTGTCCAAAGACAGCTTATATCCTGAGAGGTTACAGAATACAGGGGGAAAAAAAACTTTAAATAGGACCCAGGAAAAAAGAATTTTTGTTGTGGTACCTGTCCTATTTTCTGTACACATGGTAGTTAAATCTTGTCAGTGTGATTTGATTGAGAAGAATCTAAGAGATTCATAAAGGCTATTTGTAGGTTTATCTGTGAAAGCATTTCCAGACACTATTCCCCTCTGAGGGCTCTGACCTAATGATTGCATTAAAGATCTCTTAACGGATTCAAGCCATGATGGAATTATTAAAGAGGTAGTAAAATTAAAGTGAGACCTTGTCGGAGGAAGTAAGCACTTAAAGGGTGTCCCGAAAGCTGTATTTCACTCCGGCCCCATTAGTTTAGGTAGTCTCTTTGCTCCGCCTTCTGTTTGTCCTGAGGTGGACTCTTCTGCTCCACCATGCCTTCCTAATTTAAAGGACTAATCATCTGGGAGGCATCGAAGTTTAAAGATTAGAGATTTCCTTTAAGTCATTTTCTCTCAGGTGCTGGTCACAGTAATACGAAAAGTGACTAATCAGGACAGGGCACATTTACGGCTGACAATCTGAGGAGAGCTCTGCAAATATTAGGTCATTCTTCCCTAACATATTGACTTATCGACTCCAATTGACTCATGAAGAACTATGTGATGGTTTCGCTCTGCCTAACAGTACGCAGAAGGTGACAGTGGGGGGATGGCCATTTCTAGCCCTCCATCATCTCTTTTGTAAGCATGAGTGCCACAGCACACTGCCCCTAACATGGTGTATAATTAAAATAAATATCTTTGAGAATCAAGGGAGACCATTCTTTGAACAACAGTAGGAAAACTGGGTGTGTAATAAAAATTCATGTTACTTTTTTCAGAAGAAATGAAATTATTGAATTACTATATTGAAGTGGCATTTCATTCTGACTTTTAACTTTCTGAGACAGTAACCTAATTGAATATATAGTTTTCATTAAGTTTTTTTTTTTTTTTTTTTCATGAACTGTCACTAGCAATGTATGTCAGTGGGACAAAGGCTACTTTTAATAGGTTAGTCATTTCCTGCAGCAAGGAAATGCTTATCATCATTTCAGAGAACCGAGTTTTCCCATCCATGTTGTCTGCAGAATCTATATTGTTTTTGCATCTGAAGCTTTGTGAAAGGACCCAGAAAGCAGAGACTCGGGAAAGCGCTTTTACATATCAAATGTTTCTGGTTTGGCTCAGAATTCTTGCTTCATTCTTCACCCTGCACGGCCTGACATTACTGAATTAAAAAAAAATATGAACCGTTGAATTATTTTTCTATTACGGTATTTCATGGAAGACCCCTGGGTTTTGTATAGTGTTCGTGACTATGCGACCTCTTACGTGCAGAATGGTAGCATGCCAATTCTACTATTTGACTCATCTGGAGTTAAAGACAAATACGTTCAAAAGTAATTATTTTTTATTTCAACTCTATAAAGTATCCAACAGGCACTCTGCAATTACAGCTGCAGGGAAAAATACAGAGCAAATCAAAGCAGGTTAAGTTATGAAAAAGTTTTTAATCTACACCAAAAGAGTGCAAGTGGCCAATGACCATTATAGGAGTTTGTTGCATCCTAACAAAAGACTCTTTAATGTAGAACAAATTGTAAGAGGACAATCAAATAACCATAGCTGTAGGAATACAAAAGAACCAACCAGTTGTAAAAACATCATACATTGAAATAAACTTGATAGATGATGCGTAAAGAAACGTCCCTTCACTTAGAAAGCCCGAACCTCTGGGTTGTGGCCGAGGTTCCAGAGCTCTGTCTGTTGATGCAGGGCAGAAACGGAGGAGGACTAACAACTACCAACTTTTTGCTTTCAAGATCTCCTGAAAACTTGCTTCCGACGTGATTTGCATATACAAGAACTCAGAGAAAGCATCCTGTTTTGTTGAGGGGGTGCACCAAGGTACATTTTCATCATTGGTTTCGTAACGAGGTGTGGTGAGCAGTCATTTCCATTTTTGGGGAAGTGGGGGGTTGGACTGTTGCTAATGGAGTCTATAAAATGAGATATGTTAGGATCTGACTGCACTACTTTTCTTTTTAATTTATCAAGTCTGCACAGCTTTAGCAAAACAGGAACACCTGTATACAGACTGATAGTATGTCATATAGTAATTTGACCTGCACATACATTTATACATTTCACAGAAATGACGCTGTATCTCATGAACAGACACACAGCTCTGGTACGTTTAACAGAAATAAGGTAACAACTTCATCATTTCTGTAATTCATCAATATTATATAATAAAGGCTTATAAATCGTTAGCAGAAAGAACTGTAAAACGCAGCAAGCTAAGAAAGGACAACATTTTGAGGTGTGTTTGTCTTTGTCATGCAGCATAACACCAAATTTGTTTTCTTAATAAGATGCCATGAGTTTAAGGCACTTGCAACAATGCCAGATAGCCAGGTCATGTTCTAAACTAGGGGACAGATGAGTGACAGTATTGTTGACAAAAGTTTTAATAATACTAACAATTATAACGTTCATTCAAGTCTACTTCGACCTAAAAACATTATTTAATACAAATAAGATGAAATCATAACGCCGTGAAACACTAAAAAAAAGTTATATGTACCACAAAATATCACACAAAAATATCTATTTACATAAATATTTGTTGTGGTCCTATTGTGAAAGAAAACACTGTGATAAAGCAGAGGTCACCTCTACTGTATAAAGTTGGTTTTAATACGCTTGTGTTCAATGTGGTAGCCGACTGCTTCAGGTTTGCCATCAGGTCTGTGGAGATGAAGTGTGAAGGATTCGCTGTTTCAGATATTCTACGTGTGTGTTCCACGTGTACACTCCCGAACGTGGAAGGAAAAATAACCTGTGATTGTGAGGATTATAATAATAAATTTATTTTAAATACTACATGGATTTGATTCACATCCAAATAACAAAGACGGTCATAAGTGTAAAAATAAACTATAACAAGTTTCCCAAACTCACTTTTTCTAATGTGTTCACTCTAATTAAATATTGTGATGTCCTTCTCTGGGCAGTTGGCAGTTTTTCCTGTGATTTAACCCACACAGAAAGCCCTATTTCCCATACGCAAAAGTATCAACAAGAAAGTCAGTCAGCAAATTAAACAAATTGACTCTATTCTAACTTATCTAGATGTTTTTTTTTTTTTTTTTTGTGAAAGAAAACAAAACAAAACAAAACAAAAAATGAGGGGCCATGGAAGAATCCAGAAAGTAAGATGTGGTTTATGAAGCTGACCATGAATTATAGCCCTAGTGTCTTCATTAAGACAAGATTTCAATCCTTAAAATTCAGTGTTGAAAATGTGATAAACGTTTTCTGTTAGAAGTTCTTGGAAGATAGAGTTCACCTTTATTTCTTGTGATTGCTTTGGACATTCTAATCAATACTGTGGATGAAATGAACAAAGATGTATCACGTGATGAAAACAGCCCACAGTCACATTGTGCTGAAAGCAACGACTTTCTTCTTCATAGAACATGTACACACACACACACACACACACACACGAGTTGTCTTAGCCGAACCCCAGTTCCTAAATACATGGTCCATGATAATTCCTGGGGATTTGTGAATATTTGAAAATTAGAGAGCCAGATTCCCTTCTCTAATAACAAGACAAATGTAACATCCTAGCAAGCCTTCAGCGTACCTAAACCCCACTATCTTGCAACAAAAATTATTGAACACTGATTATAATGTTGGAAATATGTTTTTAAAACCAGTTAAGAGATAAATAAACCTTCAGAAATTAATGAATTTTAGCTTGATGTGTTTAATTTTATATATTATCTAGCCTGTGGAATCCACAGATCTCTCAGGAAATCGACTAATCTTGAGAAATTGCATGTGAAGGAGAGGATTCTCATAAACAATAATAATATCGGGATCAACGTTTTAGTTGAACTTTTACCCTAGTTAAATATACTTTCAGCAGTTTTAGGCTTCAAATGTTTTCGGGGTATTATATTTTGATAGGTTCGCACATTTGAAAGTGGTTTTGACGATGAAATTTCAAACAAAACTCATGTGACTTTCTGATTAGGGTGTGATGACCTAGTGGAAATATTTTTATAGGAATTTCTACCTTAAAAAAAAAAAAACTACCAGAAAAATGGCAAATTGTTCTTAACACACATTTCCAATCAGGATTACATCTTGGACGGCTGTACATTTACCTGTGTAAGTAACATGCCACCCGCCAAGCCAAAAAGCCTCGGAAAGTTCGGCCACTTGAGAACAGTGCTGACAGGCCAGCAACATATTTGTTTTAGTTTGATGATCCTTTGCCTCATGTGAAAAAGACAGTTAGTTTGACCTTTTCAAATTTTGTCTTCTCCGGCCAACATGAGATTTCAAGATTGTAATACCTCTCTGCTCCATTTAACTAAAATGCAGTTTTGAGAAATCAGTTTCCTGTTTTCTCCTCTAACCCCTCTTACTTTGACAAACATCCGCAGGGAAAGATGCTCGGCTCCTGGCTAGGTTTTGTCTTCCTCCCTGACCTCACATAAGCAAAGCTCCGTAGTACAGTAAAGTCTTAATACCATTGGCTTTGCGCTTTCAGACTGTACATGTATATCTTGTTTTGGTTCAGGTCTAAGACAAGAGACTAGTTTAAACACATTTTTAATATCCTTTCTCTCTGAGACCTGGACTGTGTTGTGATGTCTGACAGGAGTTTATTTTTAATAAAGTTAGTGAAAATGCTTGAATCTCTGGCTAGACATGATGATTAGAATCTGTGTCGTCCGTTCAGACACTGACATTACAGATGAAAGATAGACATAGCACCTTTTCATTTTTATTTTTTGGATGGGTCTTCATTCCTCCCCACCCTCCCCATCCCTTTCCCAAGGGTTTATTCTTATAAAAGGGAATAGTTTAAGCCTCAGTTTGAGGGTGTTAGGTAATAAATAAAACCAATTGGCTGCTAGTCATTTCCAGGACCCTCTTTAAGCACAATATATATATATATATTTTAAAAAAGGTATGAAATGGTGTTGTGAATTCCTTTTTTTCCCCTCCATTTTGTCACACCAATTTCTCAGTTTCCATGCACATTTTCCATCCTCCAAAAGCACACTATATGTACCTGCCACGGGAGGCTTATACAGAAGCCAAAGCAGTTGTGCTTTTTGATCAGACCAATTTTTAGAATCTATCAGAAAGGAAAGGTAACATTCAGTCTCGTCATCAGCTTGGAAAGAAACGCAGAAACTTCTAGCATGGGTTTGGCATGACCTCTGTGACCCACAGATGTGTGGCCCTCTCTGTACGATATACATACCGGCTTGCCATCACAAGCTCTACCCTCTGTTTGACGAAAGGGAATAGTATCCCGGGTTCTGTACCACAGCCATCTATCGTACCAAATATATGATTCTCTGTTCTTCTCGGTCATTCTAGCAAGATGCAGACTCTTCTACTAGATTAAGTGTTTCCTACACTCTCAAAATATAATCAGAGCGAAGCAAGGTCATCGCAACAATAGAGAACATCACTTTATGGTGAAAGGCTTTGCTTCAGGACCACCATGTCAACTGCTGTTTCAGGTTCAAACGTAAAACATGTAAAGAGCACTATCGTAACCTAAGCAAGAAGTCCTAATGCCACCGTAGTTCCTGGAGCAGCATCGATCAAAGGCATCATGGTGACCCCGAGCACTAATCTTCTCTCTTTCCCTCAGGTTTGCTGGCAGCTGTGTCTCAGAAAAAAAGCTGTCTTCAGCAAGGCAGAAGCAGGTAAGAGAAATACATTAGAAGTCTATGTCCCAGCCCGAGTTGTCGTCAGGTGGTGGCTCATCGCTGTCCTCGGGGAAACTGTCGAAATTGCTTGTGTCTGTGGGTGACGCAACCTGCAAGGCGACAGAATGAACAAGAGGCTTTTGGTAGTTTGGGTGGAATTGTGTCCTAGGGGTTTTATTAAAAAAGATAGTTCTTTACTTTTAAACAGGTACATAAAACAGAATCTCTATATACTGATGGGTACCTTGAGAGATGCATGCATTCAATAATATTTAGACCACAGTAAATATATCTGTCTCCTGAAGCACCTTTATTTTTTGTCTTTGTGAAGACTTTGAACATCCTCTCTTCCAGTCTTTGACATGTAAAGTTCCTCAGTTCAATTATCTTTCATCACCCTGCTCTGGTGCCATGGTAGCTATTGGTCAATGGCACCTTCTCCACTCTTTTGGCATCCTTATTTTCTTCAGCCTCTGGTAAGCAACAGTCTAATTTCAACCTGTGTAAGAGCAGCTTTTAGACTGCCCAGGGAGGTAACTGTGCACTTTTAGTTTTCTGTGCCTGAATTACTCAAGAAAGTGATCTCTAGTCACATCTACGTTGTTACAGATGACAGGATTTCAGTTAATTTTCATTTCACTTTCCTGTTGATGGAAAGGTAGTATCTTACCTTGCAAAACTACAAGTTTTCTTCTGATGTTGGACTAGAGTTGTGTTATTGTTTCAAGACAGGGTCTCCCTGGGTAAACTCTGCTGGCCTGGAACTCAATATGTAGACCAGGCAGGCCTGGAACTCATGGAGACCCACCTGTTTCTGCCTCCAGAGTGTGGGGATTAAAGGAGCGAGTGCTGGGATTTAAAGGCATGTGCCACCACACCTGATATTGAGTTTGGGTTTTAATGGCGTTTTAACATTCTTCATTCTATGACAAATTTTGGTCATGTACTATGGTATGAATGTTTTGCTTGAAAATTTGAGTAACTCTGAGGAATTGGAAACCCTTGGGGGAAATTATACTGTAGAGTGTGTAAGTAAAACAAATAATCATATAAATCTGGAAGGAATTATAAAATCCTAAGACTCTGAAGAAAATTACAAGGGGCTATGAAAATTTGAGTGACAATAGGAAAAAAATCTTGTTGCCAAAATATTACTTTAACTTAAAAATTGTTGTTCAGTAAAGAAGATAGAACCCTTTTTGGGCCTTGGTGTGGGCTATGTTCTGAAACTAACAATCTGGCCAACATGACTGCTGCCTAAGGGAGGAGAATGGAATGGGGCAAAGCCAAAGAAGGAGGCAGAGCCAGAGCACAGGTCCTGGCATGCCAGATTATGAATACTGTATATTGATTTTTAAAAAGTATAATGAAAGTATTCTAAAAATTTGTGTTTATTCTAAGTTCAAAGGAAGTTTAGAGATTTGTTCTAAACTTGAGCACAATCCTTATGTATTTGCTGCTTAAGTCTGATCTTCAGGAATCATCCAAAACCCTTGTAACCTTCCCTGCTCAATTTAAGTGAGAAAAATTTACATCAAATATTTGGGCCTCCTAAAAACAAAAACACCATGAATGTAATTGGGATCTATGATGTGAGATGTGGGTGTAGGATTTTTATTTTGTTTCCTGAATAATAAAAAAAAAAAAGTCAGCAGAGAAATAACTCTTAGAAGAAAGGAAAATGTTTTTATATACAAAGAATCTTGAATTAATCTAGGAGAGCAGAAGCATCTAGACGACAAAGCAAAATCGGGGAGGGACTGCTACGTACAGCGTGCCTCATTAAACAGGGGCAGTGCAGGTGATGGAAACAACTTCATTAGCTGGATTCTGTGTTAGGTTGGCACTGTATACGCAGTCCACGTGGTGAACTGGCTATCGGAGGCATACCCCCTGACCCCCCAGGTAAACTGTGTTTGGAAGAGAGAACCGCCTTACGGGTATTTATAGAAGGGGGGAAAGAACACAAAGCTTTGAAGTCATGCAGGGTAGGTGTGGGCGTGTAAATGAAACAATACAAAATGGTTGCTGTCAATTCTCTATTCTCTTCTAGTGCGGACACACATTTTTAACATATATAATAATGAAAGGTGACGGTAGTCAAGAAAAAGCGAGAAGAATTTAAAAAGATAAAGGGTAGATCCCACATATAATAAACCATCTGTAGATTTGTCGGCATTATGTTTGGATGTTAGACTGTGCCATTATTTTAATGTGGTGTTTCATATTTTCTTGTGACATGATCGCAAAACTCTAAATTAACAAATCTTTGTTGACTGAAAAATACCATCAAGTGCACACCATTCATAAACTCAAAAGTCTACTTACGCTTGGAATTATGGGAGGTGTCAAAGTGCCTTTTCGTAAGCCTTCCCAATTAAAGCCTTCAAACCACCTAAGGAGCAAAAATAAAGAAAATTAAGACACGGCAGCTCAGCTACATATTCTCACCCTAATGTGTTTGCTATAGACGGTAGAAGAGCAGTCAGGCAAAGGTTTTCACATGACAGAAATTATTCCCACTTGACTGTGATCTTGTTTTTCCACCTAGGAGAGTCTCATGTAGTCTAAGCTGATGACCTCAAACTTACTATGTAGGTGACGATGGCTTTGAACTAATGATCCTCCAGTTCCCAAGTGTTGGCATTATAGATCTGTGCTACCACACATCTGGCTCAGAATGTTTTCAAATAGCTTATTTTATAAAAATGTAAAGACATATTAAAATACTTAAGACATTTTTATTTATTAAATATTTTAAAATAATTGTACCTAAAATTTTTACACATGAGTTAAAGTTAAAATTTACACTTAAAGTGTAGTTATCAAATTTACGCACCACTTTTACTTTGTTGTAATTTCAATTTTGTCTCTATGTCTAATTTAATACATAATCTCTATTATAATTTAGTACATGTTCATAATATGCTTAGCTCTGCACATTACAAATACTTTCTATCTTTGCCAGGGAGTCAACAAGACAGTTCCAGTGGGGATGGAAGATCAGAGACCAGTTCCGTTCTGTCCCCTGTAACAGCCTGACATGGTCTTTCAGAGACCTCTACTCAGGTGGCAACGGGATTCTTGATTTTACTGAAGAAAATCATCTCCACTGAGCCAGCACAAGGATGCGGTAGAATTTGTTAGGAAAGGATTGTAACATAGATTTCAGCACGGGGGTTACTAGAGAGAGAAACCCTTGCGAAGAATTAAGACTCAGGCAGGTGTGCCTATGAGCATCTCAAGAGCTGGCAGGCTGTGCTTTTAACAACAGCCGTCTATGCGATTTTTGTAGCCCAACTTGCACCTCAAAAGGACATGCTCAGTTTTGATATGATGTGATGAACTGGGGTGAATGGGAAGGGGGTCTCCCCTTTGCTGAGGAATAGGGAAGGAGGAAGGGAGAGCGCGAGGAAGTGTGGGACTGGGAGGTGAGAAAGGATGAGGCTAAGATCAGGGTGCAGAATGAATGAAAATTAAAAAGTGAGCTAAGAAATGTCCTCTTAGCCCCTCTTGCCCCTCTTTCTGGTAAATCAGAGAACAGGGTCGCTCCATGAGTGCCTTGCTTTGCAATATGGTGAGGCAAATGGTGCTAACGTGCAGAAGTGACACAGGGGATTTGGACACATCTTTTCTCATCAGTGAGGTTCCTGGAAAACTCTAGGCTTGAAGAAGAGGAAGGAGAAAGGCCACATAAAAGAGGGCTTTTGCGTGTGACTAACTGCTATTTTAACATTCCTGCTTGCAATATCTCTCAAAGGAATCTTGTTCCCACACAGATGACCTTCCCAGCAAGGGTCTTTGGCCTGTCTTTATGTATGTAGTTATATCTGTATATTCTTTGTAGGATACCACGTCAGCTTATAAGACAATTGAACACTAATATAAATTGGTCCAAGCTCCTTTTAGTTCGCAGTATAATGGGAATTTTAAGACAAAAAGCCACCCAGCTCCAATAGCCCCAACAAACAAATCTTGGGCATTTGTCCCAGTGAGGACAGTTGAAGAGACAGTAATGGCAAAGGTTAGAGAGAGAGGTTTGATCTATGCAGTTGTGTTATGGAAAACAGAGGGACCTAATGGCCCAGGTTCTTTTTTCTTTGATACTGACATGAACTTTACACTTAAGTAAAACATACTGAGAAGAGAACAGGAAGTATAACTAGGTGGTCTTGGTAAAGATGTTATCTTGTTGACCACTCAATTCTAGTTTTACAGGATGGTTCACAGAGGTCCCTACTGCTTGAATTGTGGGTGGCTCATAGGGGAGGATTACTCTTTCTCTGGGGCACAGGCTGCCTTCCTGGGTTAATGGCCTTCATCTTGAGAGTCGTTCTGCTTAGATGATGTTCCTGGACTACAAAGATTTAAAACAACGACTTAACTCTGTACTTTCTTGAGTGATTAATATGCTTACTGGCGGACATAAGCAGGTGGCTCAGAAGAAAAGATGCAGGCATGACAACGGAGGAGACACAGAGAGATTTTAACCTCGCTGTTGGTTCCCTTTGTAGGCCTACTACGGAAGTTGGTGAGTTTTAACAGCTCTTTCCAGGTGCCTGATATTATAGGACTTAAAACCCCAAATAAGCTGCTGTTGGAAAGGGAAAGCTAAAATGTTTTGTCTGTGTTTTGGATACCTTCTTGGGGATTCATTGGAACACAGTTAATTTCCTAATGAAAGAAATATTTTCTAGACCCTTTGCTCCAGCCCACCTAATCCTAACCCTACCCACTCTGAAGCCTCAAACCATGTGAGATCCAACCCAGAACTACAACCCAGGTCCTCCAGGTCCATCCTACCCACCTGCCTGCCTGTTGCCACTCTACCCAATGCATCGCCCAGCACCACAGAAAGTCCTTCCCGGAATGCAAGGCAGGCTCTTCACATCCACTCTGTTCCTCACTCATCCTGTCACTGAAGCTGACAGAGAACTCCACAAAGTCCCCATGATGCCTTCAACCCACCTATCAGCCAGTCTAACTACTGCGCAACTACCTCACAACACGCAGTCTGACCCAGGACTCCAAGAAGCTCTCTGGATCCATTCTGATAGCCTTGAGCCTATTAGTTACTCTCTTCACTATGTTGTTCTCAAAGAGCATAGACTATCTCCTAGAAGTCCAGGAAGTTCCCTCGGACTCATTCTGCCCCCATGTCTATTGATCGGCCCCTTTATCTACTGCTCTGCACAGGCGCAATGTGGAGTACAACCAGGAACTACAGGAAGGTCCCGAGACCCCTTACCCCATCTACCTGCCTGTGAGCAACACTGTCCAGCCTGGTAGCCACCAACCCTCCTCAGCCTTGTCCCATCCACACAGTGCGGAGTCTGACCTGGAACTTCAGTTAGGACCCCTGGACCCATTCTACTCTGCCAACTCTGTCAGTGCCTCTGCCCTCCTACAAGGAACTCTATACTCATTCAGCCTGGATGGCTATCAGCTGTCCCACCGATGCTGTCACCCAGTACAAGTCTGATCCGGAACACCGTGGAGGCTCCTCAGGTCTTCTGTGTCCATTGAACTGTCAGCCACCCTGCCTGCCACATCATCCTGGAGAGAACTTAGAACTTCACACAGGATCTCCAGAGCCATCCCATCCACCTGCCTGCCTATCGGTCATCCTGCCCAGTTTCCTGAGTGGAATCTGACCTGAACACCAGGACCCCTTCCATCCACTCACCTGTCAGGCCCGCCTGCTTAACCTTGAGCCATACCGATCTGTGAGGGGATAATAGGTAGGCCTCCTCCTACCTCCTCTTACCTCATCCTTGCCTATCACCCCCTTCACCCACAGCACCACATGGAATACAACCCACAACTCCAGGTAGGTTCCCCTCGACCCCGTCTGCCTACGTGCCTGCCTAGCAATCACCTTATCCACCCCTCTGTCCTGGCGTCATATGGAATCCAACCAGGAATTTCTGGTTTGTGTCTCAAACCTATTCCACCCCCTCACCTGCCCACCAGCCACCATACCCACTGCATCCAGTCTGACTTTGTGCTCCGTCCAATGGGTTGCATAGAACATCATCTCGCTCATGTGCACGCTAGCTACGCTACCCACCCACACTGCTACCACACAGGGAGTAATTGGACCTGACCTCCAGGTAGGTCGCCTAGACCCATATCCCCCAGTGACCTGATACTGCCCTCCCACCCTGTTCATCATCCTTCCCTGGCGCAGTACGGGGTTTGACCTGTGACACCTGCTCTTCCAACCTGAGTAACACCTGCAGAACCAGAGGAGGGCAGACAAAGGCACAAAAGAGATTTTCAATAAAATTGTAGAAGAAAATCCCCAAATTTAAGGGAAGAGATGCCCATTATTAAAGTGTGGGAGGCACAAAGAGCAGCAAATAGGAAGGACCAGAAACACATCACATGATCAAAGCAGTAAATGATTTGATTAACAGGACAAGTGAAAGTATCAGACAGGAAGACCAAGTCATTTCTAAAGGCAGGCCCAGCGGAAGTCAGAAGGACCTGAAATGATGTTCTACAAGTACTAAAAGACCACAGATAGAAGCCCAAGCTCTTCCTATCCTCCTAAGGAAATTATGGGCTTTTAGCTCCTATGATGGCTGCCTCTGAAGGGTGAAGTTGCCCAAAGTTCCCAGGTAAAAGTCCCATGCAGAAGCCTGCAGTAAACACTTAAGTGTTCCAGAAAAATCTTGACAGGTGAAAATTTCAATTTTCCTTAAGTACTGGGGCTTTGTTCTTTGCCTTTGTCAGCAACTTAGGATCACTTGCTAAGTACGCTTGACTGTGACTGAGAAGGATGATCCCTTTTAGCAAAGCCTTGCGTCTTACGTGCAGCAGAGTAAGATGTCCCTTACAAGCTTGGGGACATCTGCTGACACACAGCTTTTACAGCTGGTCTCTGTAGTGTATAAAAAGCTAAGGCACTCACAGCCTGTAGGAGCTGTGGCAAGACCAGCAGATGAGAAACAGAAATAGCTCTAATCCACATGTCTCAGAACCAAAGATAAGGTCTGTCTTGCACCAAAGCAGAAAAGGCATAGGCCACAGACTGACTAAAAATGACTGGTGGACGGACTCAAGGCAACATAAAATGCTTATTTCCACCAGATGATCAGAAAATTATCCAGAAACATTACAGCTCATGCCCCATGGGAAGAAAGGCATTAACTGTTCTAGTCATGTCTGTCTTTGGGGTTAAAGGATCATAAACTCTATAATCTAGATAGTCACAATGTCCCGTCCACTTTGTCTCTGTAATTACCCAGGAGGCAGAACTAAGCACCTTTCCTTAACTCATTACAAAGGGTCGTCACATTCTGAGAAGGAGATTGACAATGAGGTCTTACCCCAAATGCTTCCCTGTCAAGAAGCAAAGTATCTCCCACGTGTGCTGACAGTCTCAAATGTTATATTGTATAATAAAACTGTCCCTCCTGAGAACATGGCACTCAAATCTGTAAATTCTGAAAAGCTTTAAGAATTCTCTTCAAACAAGAAATAAGGAAATAAGGCATCTTAATATCATAGTTTTCTAGATGCAAAGATAAATTCCAGCAGCATATTTACATGTTTGGTTTTGTATTATCATTTTTTAAGATGCAGCACATATACTCAGTGGTCACAACCTCACCCAGTTTTCTTTTTAATTTATTCTACCACTAGATTCTTTATTGGAATCGTTCTTTTATGTTTTGTCACATTCTCAATATATAACTATCGGTAGATTTTATGCAAACTCAAGGGCTCTTACTTTGAAATTTAAAAGGAATCCATAAGGAGTTGGATATGATCGAGGATGGATCTGATCGCATTTCATTGTATATATATATATACGAAGTTCTTATGGTTGCATCCTTTCGGACCGCCATGGTTTAAAACTATACCCCAACAACAACAGAAATAACAAAAAGCCACATACTCATGGAAACTAAACAACTCTCTACTTAATGACAGCTGGATCAGGGAAGAAATAAAGAAATTAGAGACTGCCTAAAATTCAATTAAAATGAAGGCACAACTTACCCAAACTTACGGGACAGAATGAAAGTAGCACTAAAAGGAAAGTTCATAGCACTAAGTGCTTACAGAAAGACGTTTGAGACATCTCCTACAAGATATCTCATGAGTAAGGGGCACTATTTCTTTTCTTGCTAATATTAAGTATAACAATCTTATACTTTCTTTTTTACATGGTTTGATGTCCCAAGTAATCACCCTTTATCTAATCCTTAGATATCACAGAGGTTGAGACTTTAGCTAGCTGGATGTATCCCAAATCAGCAACAAAGAAGTTTTAGAATATAGACCTTTGGATGAATACTTTACATCATTAAGATTAGGGATCAAAGTCTCAGAGGGGGAAACTGAGGCAAGATAGAAAAAGAAGGCATGAGAAGTAATGTCTCACTCTGGAGTCTGGTCAAAGTCTCCCAATAAATGAGAGTCAAGAATCCTATCCAAATTAACCATTTGCTGTCCTTTTTATATAGTTGTTAAAACTGCAACGAATCTGTTTAAGGTTTAAGTGTACATGGCCTTTTTTTTTTTCTTTCCCAGCTGTAAACCTACAATTATCTAGGACTCACTAGAAAGAACGTGTGTAGCAAAAGATGTCCTAAACTCTTATGCAACCCTGGCAATTTATGGTTTTACCAGACATCTCTCTGAACCAAGATATCTCTTTTTCGAAGATAAGTTGCAATTCTTGAAGCTATAACCTGACAGCCACCAAAGAAGAACACATGGACACCCAAGTGTCTTAAGAAGCCCACACCCAGACATAGGTATGTATTGTTCTTTCTGAGTGCTCTCAGATGCTTACATTAACAATCTCCTTCTACTAACTTCAACTCTGCTTCATCTTCACCTGACCTGAAATTCAGAGCTCTCCTTAGCAATGTCAAGAACTCCCATTTTCATCTGAGTAGAGATAATCTAAAGAAAAGATCCAGCTACTGTAAGTGGGATATACAGCTGTGTCCCTAGCTCCTGTACCTCACTGCCACTGATAATTAGAAATCTCTCTGTCTCTCTCTCCATATATATATATATATATATATATATGTATACACACACATATATATGATTTAGTGAGCAGTTTTGTTTTACTATGTATCAAAGAAAGTCTCAAAATCTATCTATCTATCTATCTATCTATCTATCTATCTATCTATCTATCTATCTATCTATCTATCTATATTTCTTTGTGCCAAATGTAAAACATATAAATACTAGTTAGTATTAATTGATAGAAAGTAAGTCAGTGAATTGGTGGATATTAATGAGCAGATTTCCAGATACACATAGAAAGGTTTTTGAAAACATAACCCTCTCTCTGAATGTTTAAACCAGTGACTAAAACCTTCCACCATGGGGAAACTCATCACGCTTTCTGGAATCTGAAATCTAAAGTTATACAAAAACTCACTTACTTGTGTTTTTGAATGTCTTTCACTCCGTTTTTCAAATTTCCTAACCTTTCTGATGGGTTGTCCCTAAAAAGGAAATAATCATCATGTGAACGAAAGTCGAATATTTACACATTATGACCCTTTAAAGATGATGTGCTTCAAACACTTACCTGCATAGTTTTTTAATTAAATTAGCAGCATTTTTTGCAATCTTCTTTGGAAATTCTATCATGTCAATCCCCCGCAGTATGATGTTATAGGTTTTCATAGGATCTGGGCCTGAGAAAGGTGGGCTGTCAGGTAGGAAGGTAAAAGAGATGATGTTTTTAGTTTCTGAATAAGAATCAGAATGTTGTTACAGCCACACTCATGACGTCAGCTTTTCGGCCTGGAATTGCATTAGCTATGACAATGAAGCTAACTAAACACCCAGGAAGCCTTCACAGGCCACTGCTTAGCAAAGCCATTGATGGATGCAGCTTGTGCAATGGTCTCTCCATCCTTTGACCCTCTCTCGCCCCTGTGCTTGGTCATTGTGCAGTCTCCCAAATGCTCCTGCCTTTTCCACACTGCTCACTGGTGGCACGTGGGTGACTATCATACAGTTGACAAATTCTTCAGAAATTACTCTTGAAATACAGTCTATACATTTCTGGGGAATAAATCTTAAAAATTATTTTATTTTAGACCCCTGTGTTTGTATTCTTCACTCTTAGGCTATGATAGTATTTCCCTTGATATTGTGTGTGTGTGTTTATTTACTTTAGTACATTATTTACTAATTGCAACTTTAACTGCCATTCAAATGCACAAATGCAATTCTGTTTAATCTCCTAATGTTTGAGCATCTTTATGTGGTGTCAGGATGGCATGTTCTTTTTACTCTTTTAAGTTAATTTGCCAGTTTTGATCTTGCTTCAAAATGAAGAATAAAATCCTTAGAGTCTTTTTGTGATTAACTTAGTACTTTCTAATTCATGCTTTTTATATTCATGTTTATTTTAGACAACTACATAATTTAGTAGAGATGCCTTTTGTATATTTTAAAGATGATGTGTGCTTAGTCTTTGCTAAAATATTCATAACCCTATAAATTATTATTTAGTACAAAATAAGCTGTATAATGCCCCCCAAATTAATAACCAACATTTGATGAACATGATTTCATGAAATTATTTGTATACATGAGCACAGACAGTATTACATTGTATATGCTTTTTCTTTTCTTGAAGACAATATATTGTTTTTATTGAGGCTGATAATTCTGACATGATAATAAATAAACAGCACAAAGCCCATTCTGTATAATAATCTTTCATTTAAAAGGACTATATTTTAGTTAGCTTTAGATGTTTTCTGATTTGAAAAAGAATCTAGTAAAATTTATGCTGGATGTATGGTCACATTATATCACCCTTTAAAGTGTCCTCCACTAGAACACTTGTCTGCCTTTAAGTTAATTTAAAATTGAACTGATTTTTAAGTCAGTTTAAGAGTTCTTTTAGGGCTGGGTGGTGGCTGTGCATGCCTTTAATCCCAGCCTTTGGGTGGCAGAGGCAGGTGGATCTCTGAGAGTTTGAGGCCAGTCTGGTCTACAAAGCAAGTTCCAGGACAGCCAGGGATATACACAGAGAAACCCTGTCTTGAAAAAAAAAAAAAAAAAAAAAAAAAAAAGAGTTCTACTAAGAAAGTCCTTTTCATTAAATGTTAAATTTAATTTTAGCATTGAAAAATGAACATGCATTTTATACAATGCATTCCAACTACAGATTCCTCTTTCTCTGCTCTTTCTAGTTCCCCCTTATCTTCCCTCTCCCCAGATCCACTCCTGGTCTGTTCTTTTCTGAAAAGTATATGCTTTTTACAACGCAGATATGTGCTCAACTTAATTTTGTTTCAAGTAGGAGTAACACTGAAAGAAATGCTGAGCTTTGGATATTTTAAACAATAATATCAATTCCCTAAAATATTGTTCTAAAACAAAAAAAAAATCCTAGAAAATATTTGAGATTACTGATTTGGAATGATGAAAAAGAAATATATCTATAACTATTCCAGCCCCTTCTTTCTATGTCAGTTTTTAATGACATTGGTATTAAAATGGTTAAGGAATATAATATTCCCATTCTCTTCAATGACATTTAAATTATTTAATCTAAATTATAATTATTTAAAGTAAAACAGCACCAATCCACTTGCCAGTTTCTTTGTTGATGAAACTTTCATCAGATTCACCCTTTTGTTGACAATTAGTGTTTGTGAGAAAGGCCTATATGGATACTTTATATGCCATATTTTTATTTTAAGAATAACTTACTTTGATATAAATTACCTTGTTTATATTGTTCTCTTCCTTGGAACTACATGATTATTGATACACTATCTTTTAGTATTAAAGTGCTGAAGAGAAGGTTGGACCTAAATAAATCCCTAATCTTCTGATGTTTGGCCAACACCATGCCTCATGCTTTGTGCCTTTGATATCACTAGAATTATTTCTTAACACAGCTTGGAAAATTTGCATCAGATTCATCATGGTGGTGTTATTCTGAACTTCCTGTCACTGGTAATACTTAATAGTGAGACTTTTGAATCATATTTTAATTTTATTTTTTAATTTTTTTGAGGAAAGCCATGCTTAAAATTTCTTTTTCTTTTCTCTCTACATTCTACTCTTCCTGCAAGGTCTAACAGAAGCCTTATTCTGAGGGTCATGATGACCCTGTTGTCACCACATATCATGGTGGTCCATTAGTTTTTCTTTCAGTATTATTTCTTGGGGAACTTATAATGTGTCTCTGTCCTGTGCTATTCCTGATGACTGTTGATTATAACATCATACAAATGATGAACAAATAGCTCACATTTCATTTAGATACAAAAACCTGCTAAGTAGGTCTTCTTGCTTCTAAGGAAATCTGACCCTAGAACTTTTTATGTGATTATCATTTCCTATACTGTATTGTTAGCTAAAGGACCAGTCTAACAAATCCCAAGAAAATTTGATCTCTCCGTATTACACACACAAATATGAAGACAGTGACCGCAATGTTGACGTTGGTATCGAGTTGGTTGCTCTCTGGTGCCCTGCTTTGCTGCTTGCTTTCTGTATCTGTGATTATTTGCATACATAAGCGAAGTTGAGTTCCATGGTGTAGTGAGGTGTACTTTAAGATCATCTAATCAGAGTGCCAAAGGCAGGAGTACACAGCTGCCTAAGGCCCTATTGTTATTCGCAGTTCCTTGTAAATGTCCATACCTGCCAGTCAGAAGCTCATACATTAGAATTCCTAGTGACCAGTAGTCAGCTGAAATGTCATGGCCTTTGTTCAGGATGATCTCTGGGGCCACGTATTCTGGAGTCCCACAAAATGTCCATGTTTTCTTTCCAAATCCTATTTTCTTTGCGAAGCCAAAGTCAACCTTAGGAAGAGAGAAAGCAAGACACCTAAGCTATTTACGATCAAGTTGTGGAGTCATATGTATCTAGCTGAGCACACCGATGATGCCACTAAAGAAATAAGTCACTACAGCCCTGTCTTCAGACACAGATGCTCAAATTCAGTTCTGATGAGAACAGTCAAACCTGAAAATGGATACAACTGAAATCACTAAAAGAAAAGGCTGTTTTAAGAAACGCTTTTTCATTTTTCCTACTTTTTAAAAAATTTTTAATTTAATTTTAATTTTTTTTATTTTGCTGATAGTGGTTGTGACATAAAGAATTTCTCTTTTAAAGAGTCAGAGGTCCAGGTAGGTCATCATAAAGTTTTCCCAGAGTATGCATGCTTTCTTTTGGATGTATAATATTGACAGCGCTAGTATTGAATCCATGAGAAGGAGGTTTACTTTTGAAGGAGTTGAATGACACAATGCAGAGAGCCACATCTACTCTTGGGAAACAAGCAGATCAAAACAAATGTCTCTTCTTTTAGGGGAACTTTTTGGAGAAGGTGCAAATACAGAATGCCTCCTTTTTTTTTTAATGATTTGATTTAGACACAAATAGTTTCATGCCATTGATTTGGATATATCTAAAATCCATGCTTGGGTTATAATTCTAAAAGTTTATACTAGAATCTGGCACCAACAGATACAGAGCTCACAGAAGTTGGACATTTTTAAAATTGAAGAACTTCTCTTATACAGTAGCTCTTTAGAACTCTTAGCCAGTTGCTGGTGTTATTGCTGTTAACATAACCTAAAAAACGCTAACTCGGGGCTCATTTCTCGTAGGTATTATTCTTTAATGTCAAATACTAAAATGTTTGAGGTCTGGTGTAGCGCTACATTTCTGCAGCATTTGAACAGCTGAAAGCTGGCTGGAAACAGAGTGCTATGTACAAGTGCTTTCAGGTCTCTGACTATGACAAGGCAGTTTCTAATACCTGTTAGAACACATGCTTTGTGCAGGTATTATTAATCCAAACCTAGCCAACTTAATTTTCCGTAATACTTTACATAATTTGAAATGCATTTTAATTTTAATTAAAAATCATGACGCTAACACCGCTTTCAAGAGTTTACAACAGTGAAATGGAGCGCAATTCGTGGGCGAACCACACTGACCAGTTTGGCGTAACCTCTGTGATCTAGGATGAGATTTTCTGGTTTGAGGTCCCGGTAAATGATTCCTTTGGAATGCAGATAGGCAAACGCTTCTACCACACATGCTGTGTAAAATCTGGTTGTCGAATCTTCAAATGACCCCCTGAAAGTGAAAGATAGAATGAACAGTGTATGAGAAATTAATTCTCTAGAAAGGCTGATCGATTCATGTGTATGTGAGTTCATTATATTTCTGCACCAAAGCTGGCTCTGAGACTAAGAGGCTCCATATTACATGATTTCCATTCCATTAGGTTTTTTTTCTTAAAGCACCTGAGGATGAAGCCAAAGAATTATTTGCCATTTTGCCTGGGACAGTTAAATTCAACTTCCTGGAAGGTTCAAGAAGGGATCAGTAACATTCTAAGTTTCTTGGATTTTGTGGCTTCCTCTCAACAGCCCGCTGCTACGTAAAAAATGCACAAAGTCAGAGCAGTGGGCAGGGAATAAAGTCCTATATTAGCATTTGCTTACCTTCACCTTGCTTTTCAAATGAGAGGTTATTTTGATTAATTAATTAATTGTTCTTTTCTTACTTGGGATCAAACCAAGTTCTTCACATATACGAGACATATCCTGCACCAAGGAACAGAGATTATTCACCTTCAATAATAAACATGCATATATATTTATATATATGCACTTGTTCATGGTTACCTTCAGCAGATTTATATCTTAAGCTTTCTAAAGGGTATAGATGTAGTTCTTGTGACTGAAAATGAAAGAGGCCAGCATTTACAGGGAACTGTGCTTTAGAGCTCTAACCGTGCACATGGCACCTCATCAGCTATTCGTTAAGTCTCTGAAACATCTGCCTTCAAGATAAACAGTATTTACCTTCTATACCATTGCCTTCTCATCACTAGGAAGTAATGGAACTAAAACACAACTAGGAGAAAAAGTCACTGGAAGGAACTATTAAATTCCAAACATTTAACAAGAAAGCACTTGTTCTCTGCCTCTCTGCCTCCTGTTTCTGTCTCATCTGTCTGTATTTGTGTCTAGATATAAACATGTAACTTTATTAATTAAAATAATAATAAAAGCCAGGCACAGTGGTGCACGCCTGTAATCCCAGCACTTGAGGAGGCAGAGGCAGGTGGACTTCTGTGAGTTTGAGGCCAGCCTCATCGACAGAGTGAGTCTAGGACAGCCAAGGCTACACAGAGAAACTGTCTCAAAAAAAAATAATAATAAAAGAAATCTCTAAGGTCATTCCTTGTCTCCAGAGAAGAACTTTTATAGTTGTTTCATCCCTGAACTGAACTTAAGATCAGCGTGTTCTTTTACTTCTTTCTCAAATACTGAGACTCCATTAAAAAACTTCAGAATTTATGGCTGTTACCATGACATTTATCAGCTCACCACGTGGCTGCGATGGAACAGGAGCCATCACAACTTCACATGGTGTCCAATAATCAACAGTGCAGGAACTTGCTTCTCGTAGCTCCTTCACACCTGCTTGCATTTTGGTCATACTTCTTTTTAAAAACTGAAGAGTGAAGTCTTAACAAACTGAGCAGTGGGATGTGGCCACAAGTTTACAAAACTCATCTACAAATCCCGGGCTAAAGCAGGTGTCTTGCAGGAAATAGTATGTTCAGCCCTACAGAACTCTATATCCTTCTCTATTGCCTGACTAAAACAAACACAGATAAGTGAGGCATGATAGCATATTGCTGTAATCCAGGTAACTGGGAGGCTGAGGCCAGCAGCCAGCCTAGATCTTAGAGAGTCCTTGTTTCAATCACAAATTATATGAATCAAATTCTAGGTAGGATGCCATCTACTCTAAGAATCAGGAGTAGCTTGCATGACTAAGATTATACCATCGTCCCAATGATTTCTGAGCGACACAACTGTGAGTTTCAAAAGATAAAAGCCAGGGACCACATCCATATCAGGGAGTGAATAGTGCTCCGTAGGCTCCAACTGCCCTCTAACAGGTAAGTAATCTAGGCAGATTTTAAAATCTGCAGTCCTAGGGACTGGGAAGGGATAAAAGCATTGTCCTGAGTCCCTTTTCTCCTTTGGAATTAATAAATTAGCATGTTTGAAAACAAAGTCTTTACTTTTAAAGAGTTAAGCATATTCTGTGTTGTATATGATTTCAATCTCCCCAAACACAAATCATCACTCAGAATAATGCTAATCAGAACCGTACAGGAGTGGGGTTTTAGAGGATTTCATACTGCATCACTTGCTTGAATCCAGAGATTGTTTTACTTCCTTTTATCCGGGGTACCTCTCACGGTTCTGAGCCACTGTGGAATTTAGAAGGTTCTAGAAAGGTTGGTTTCTAATTATTTAAACAATATTTATTGAGTACATACCATTTATTTTGTAACTCATTCTAAAGGTTTGAGAAAACCCTTGTCTCAGACTTTGAGAACTTAATACCCCAAGTGCATGCAAACAACGTTATCAGTAGCTCATTGTTGCATCCCTAAACATTTGGTCAAGGCCACCGAGAACAGCCACAGTGCGTGGCGTTCCAGTGACTCAAAATGAAACATTACAATTAGAATTGGTAATGGCACTGTAAACTTGATCTAAACAGAAGTGAAAGCATATTTTACCAGCTGTTTAGAGAGTTGCTCAAAGAAATAAATCATTTATTCAATGCAGCTCTTTGAAATAACAAGTGCTTTGACAGCTTTATCATTTCAAGTCAAACTACAGAAATAGGCCCTCAGACATTCTTTAGGGGTTGTTGTTGTAGCTAAATGGCATGAAACGACAATTTGATAAAAGTAGAAGGTTTTATATATTTATTTATAAACTTGAATTAAAATTTAATCACAGTATTTACTCAGCTTACCATAAACTGAATACCAAGATGTCAGAATGTTAACAGAGACAAAATACCTCTTATCAAATGAGAACAGGGATCATTAAGTAGTGGCAGCAATCATTAATGGGTACATAAATCTGAAATGTGTTGCAGTATTCAGGGTTATGACCCATTGTAAAATGGCGTAGCCAGGGTATTGGGTAGATTGACTCATTCCTTCAGAAATGCTGCCAATTAATGCCATCTATTAAGCCACTAAAGGAGAAATTAAATTATCAACCTCCATAAAATAGCCAAGATCATAAATTCTATCCAGGAAAACATATGATGAAAAATTGAGATCGTATATGATTTGGAAATCATGATTTCTGAGATACTTAAGTTATTTAGCAAAAAGAAAATGAAAATAAATAAAATAAAAACCCTAATAATCAACATGCAGCTTCACTAGGTTAAAATACACATCAAATATTCATGTTGACATATGTGCTATGTGCTATATCCTATTAACATGCTAATGTGTGTTTTTACCATATTCTACTTGGTAACACAAATACCAATAAATATTTATTATATCAGCTAATTACATTTTTTAAAATTTCAGGACTTACAAATATTTTAGGTGTTAGAGGGAAAGCAAATAAAACATAATTTGCATTTGTCTTATCCCAAAGAACAAAAGAGAACTTTGGGGTAAAAGAAAAACCTTCATGAACTAGATGATAAATTATAATAGCTACTAAGGAAGAAATCAGAGAAATGTAAGGAATAATTAATACTCCAGTGTTTAGCTCAGGTCTGTTTAACAGTTCTCCAATCTCGCCTGCATGTAGCATCAGCTTAATTCTCTCCTCTCTCTCCCTGTCTGTGTGTATGTAAGTTGCACGAGTGTAGTATATGTATATGTATATGTATATGTATATGTATATGTATATGTATATGTATATGTATATGTATATGTATATGTATATGTAGGTGCATGGGTACAGACATCTATGTGCGTGTAAAAGCCAAAGGGAGAACTTGAGTGTCTTGCTCTGTCACTCTATTTTATTCCCCGAGACAGGGTCTCTCTCTGAAATTGGTACTAGGCTGGCAACCATAAAGCTCCAGTGATCCTGCTGTTCCTGTCTGATCCAAGTGCGGGGGTTGCAAGCACCTACGACCATGCCTAGCTTTTTGTGGGGGCCCTGGGGTTTTGAACTTAGGTCCTTATCCTTGCTCTTAAAGATGGAATTCTTTTCCCAGCCTTTGGTTCTCGTTAAAAATAACAACAGGGGCCAGAGAGATGACTCAGTGGTTAAGAGCACTGGCTGCTCTTCTAGAGGACCTGGGTTCAATTCCCAGCAACCCATGGCAGTTCCCAAGTCCCGTTCTAGGGGATCCAACACCCTCACACACATGCAGGCAAAACAACAATGCACGTGAAATCAAACAATAAATAAATTATAAAAAATTAACAACCACAGAACTGCTTTGTGTTCCTTTTTTGTGCTGATGACAGCAACTGGAGAGTCAGGAAGTGGTCGTCATAGCCAAGAGCTAAAGGGAGAGGGTGCCTGAGTTGGTCTCGGGGACTTCTTGTTCTGAAGAAGGTGGCTCCAGTCAGTAAGGAAAATTGTTCTACAAGCCTGCTTCCCAGACTCATAGGCACTTCTTGTATACTTTCAGGGTAGGTTCTTCCTTACCATTGCTTACTTTGGACACAAGAAGAAAAGTGAACAAACTGACCATGGTGTTTTCTGCTTCTTCGTTTATGTATTTATTTTTTCATCATAAGGTTTTAAATCAGAAATCTTAACATGATATGCAAGTGTGCTACCACTGAGCTACATTCAAAGCTACTTTTTTTTTTTTTTTTTTACCATTTTAATATTTGAGACAAGGTCTAAGATGGCCTGGAGCGACCTCACCTTACTGGCTAGTAAAGGATTACAGGAATGAGCTCACAGGCTTGACTCCCAGCATTTTATTGAGGAGGTAAAAATAAATCTCTGTAGAACAAGAATAAGACTATATATGCATACAGAGGGGGAATGGGTGGGAGAATTGGGACCAAGTCTATGCATTTATAATACATCTCCATCGGCTTAATGTGGGGCTTTAATGCTTTGGAATCTTTCAAAGAACTGAGCAGTCTTTGTTTCTCCCCAGTAAGCCCAGTCCTGCCTTATCAAGTTCCCCAGGGATTCATAGCAATCATATACTCAGAACTCAAAGATGACTCAGGGGAAGGAAAAGGGAGGAACATGATGCAGCCCCTGGAGATGGAGGAATGAGCCTTCACTGTTATTATCTATCCACTCCTCCTCCTAAGGGAAATGGCTTCTTCACAGCCCCCCCACCTTTGTTATCCTACTGAGGCAGAGTCAAGCCCACTCAGAAACCCAGCCTGTCCAGCCAGACTGTAATCTCAAGCGGCATGAGAAAAAACACAAGGTGGCATTTCCTTGCGAGAGTGGATTGAATATTGATGAGTGGACATATGTGATGCCTGCAGGCTGAGTTCTAGTATTGTTGCCATGGTTATTGTTCCAATAAAGGAACTTAATGCCAAGTTTACAGAGCTCTGAGAGCATAGCTGGTCCTTCCTCTTTACAGCGCATTATACTTTCCTGTTTAATTCTACCTACAAACCTCCTGTTTTAATGGACAGAAATAGAGAAAAGGTTTCACACAAACTAGCAGATTGAAAAACAATATGTAGTAGAACCATGTGAGGAATGTTAGGTGCTAACTCACACATTAAAACATTAAGTTTTTGTAGCAGTCAGCAAGTCCCACTGAGGAATGGGACCACATCGATATCTACCCTATTTACCAGAGTATATCCAGGACCGCTATTACCATGGCTGTCACAGAATCACGCCTAGTGACTAGCCAACAACAATGCAGTATTATGCAGTGATATGGGAGCTGAGTGTAGATACTGTGTCTACAAAATGAAATGCTTTGCATGCTTCGTTTTAACCTATAATTAATATATAATAATACCAGTAGATTAAATTACAACACAGAAGAAAGTGATTGTGTGTGTGTGTGTGTGTGTGTGTGTGTGAGTGTATAAGGCCACTAAGATCAAAGGTCTGAATGGATAAGCTGTATGAAGGTACAAAGACACTAACAGGGTAGGATTAGGAAGGAGAACTTAATCAGAAGTTTGTAAAGAACCTCGTGTTCTAACCTGGGCTGTGTAAAACAACAACAACAACAACAACAAAAAACAAAAAACAAAAACACAACAACAAAAACCAGATATTTAAAATTCATATGATACATAGGGGCATCAGGTCTATCTCTAGCTAAATTTGGGGTGGGAGTGGTTATTGAAATGAAGGAGAACTTGAAGGCAAGGCTGGAACAAATAAGAAAAATATTGTATAAAAAATGAGTCCTTTGAAAGTGCAAAGACAACAGCACATATCTGCCATACCAGCACTCTGAAATCAGAGGCCTAGATCAAGAGCTCTAGGCAGCTTGGACTACATAGCATTTGGGAATGTAGCTCAGTGGAAGGGTATTTCTTTAGTGAGTGTGAAATTTTAAAGTTGATCTCTAGCCCCGGGGTCGGGGTACACAATGACTTTTGAGTGATCAAAGATCAGTTATGTTATAGGGAATGACCAAGAAATACTTGTTGGAACATAAAAATAAAGAAATTAGAAAAAATGATTCAAAGAAGCAAATGTGTACTCTCTAGACAAACTACCTCCTGAAGTAAGAAGGCCAAAGCACATTGTCTGCACGAAAAGGTGCAGCTAAATGGATTTATTTCCCCCTAAAGTCAACAACCTCTAAAAGACGACGTAGCAGTGTTGGTTTTCAAAACAGAGCTATGAAAGAGAGAGGAAAAAGTAACTTTGGGAATATTTATCAGTCTCATAAAAGATAAGGAGACCATCTGAAAACTGCAGTGAAATTAAAGTGACAGGTAACCCAGACTGCAGTTAAGGTACAGCTCTCAGTTTCCCCAGGCTAAAGCACGGTGTGGACTTCCAGGCACGGAGCTGGCTCCTTCCGACCATTACCACTCACTAAGGCCTGGGTAATGTATAGACTCTCCTACTGATCATTTGTAAGGTGGACTCAACCTACCCCATCCGTGACAAGGTGAGTTTTACGTGTCTTATAGAAAATTCTATGTGCCGTTGGCCATGTCTCGTGTTTACAATGGAAAATGCAAGTGCATGTAAAATGTAAATATAATTTTACACGTGATAACTGTGGATTCTTCTTTTAGATCATTATGGATCACTTCGTTTTCAGACATGTGACAGAAAGGTTGAAATCGCCTACCTATCCCTGAGAATAGTCCAGAGCTCTCCACCTAGGCAAGCTTCCATCAACATATACAGGTATTTGCTGTCTTTAAAGGTCCTGTATAGCCTGTGAAGGGTAAACAAGAAAACAAAAGTATGAACATTATTGTTTTTTTTTTTTTTTAAAAAAAAACATTCACTTTTAAGTTTGGCGAATCATTTTATTTTATTGACATGTTTAGATACATGGGCCACAATAGGATGTTTTAATAAATATTTGTACTGTTTAGGAGTTAAGCCAGGATATTAAGCACATGTGTCGCATATTTGTAGTAGTGAGACAGGGGGACTAAGTTCTGGTGTTCCCTTTGCATAGTCAACAATATTGCATTGAATATTTTCAAACAGATAAAAAAGGTAATTTGCAACGTCCTTATCACAAAAGAGAGTGAGCGCTCAGGGTGCCGTGGTTTGCTTTGCTACTCCTGGTATTTTGTGATGAGAACGAATGGCACTCAAGTCCAAAGCCAGTGTCCCATGGATAACTCTTGTAAACCAGAAGCTTCTGGAGTGGGCTGGTCAAAAAGAGAAGTTTCTTGAGGTTCTATCAATTCCTATTTGGCTGCTGTTTCAAGCATGACCTTGAGCAAGACTTAGTGGTTAGAAGCACAAAGCATATTATATTTTATAAATATAGACTGTAAAAAAGCAATTTAAATTCATATTTTAACTTTATGTGAGCGTTACTGGCAAATTAATCATGAAGGTTTCTTCTGCTTATAGAAACTCTCTATCATTTCTCTTATCATCTTATTAGTGCTACGCAAAGACTGAGGTGGACATATTAGCTGCCATGTCCTAGAACACAAAACAAAGCAAAAAAGACATCTTTTAGTGCTGGGGAAATTGCCTCAGTTGGTACAGTACCTGCTACACAGATATGAAGATCTGAGTTCAGATCCCCAGTACCACATAAAAGCTGGGCATGGCTGCAACCCCTGTGCTCAGGGTTGAAGACTGGCAGAACCCTGGAGCTCACGGGCTAGCCAGCCCAGCCAAATGAATGAGTTCCAGGCTCACTGATGGACCATGTCTCAAAAAAATACAGTGCAGAGCGCTTGAAAGAGAGGCAAGCGTCCATCTCTGGCTTCCACAAACATGTGAATCCACCTGCGTGCACTCTCCCATGTGTGTGTACACATGAACACGAACACGAATATTCAATGAATACACCCAGAAGCAATAAAGTTCTTCAGCAAAGTAATGCTAAACAATCTGATTGCGGTATTTGTTTCTTGTGCTTTTGAGGTCTAGGTAGATGTTTGAAGAGCTATAATGAAAACAAAATGTTAAAAGTTGATACCTCTTTTGGGAAAATTTTTCTTTTCTGGGAATATAAGACTATGATTCTCTTTAAAAAATAAATGTAGAAACAGCCCTTTTTATTCTTAGAAAATAGAATATAATGTCATCAGGTTTTCTTTGTGAACATGAGGTAAACACAGTAAGGGTAAGCACAGGGGAAGAGAGGGCTGCAGTTGGTTTGCCACTTGGTGGTGGCCCATTCATCGTCTGGGGTCCACCTTTACCTCACAATGAAGTCGGAATGGGCCCCCTGCATGATCTGCTTTTCCGAGCGAATGTGCTCCTGCTGTCTTGTGTCCACAATGTGGCGTTTCTTGAGAATCTTCATCGCAAATGTCTTGGATTCTTCACTTTTCAACTGGACCTTAAAAGACGGGCAGAAAGGACACATGAACAAACAGCCTACGTGCTTAATCTGCCAGGCTGCGTCATTGTCCTGAAACTAAGAGGTGCAGAGAGGACTCACATGAAATCCCAGCTACCACCCACGTCACACAGAGGTTATCCTTGCTGAAGGGGCGGAGCCTAAAAGCCACACTACAGAACCATCCTCAAATCTAACTGCGCTGGATTGTAAGAGCACCAGCTGTCTACATCCCAAACTAATTTTGCCCACGTGAATTGGAAGAACATATACTGCATGTTTCCTTTTACTTCATACAATAAGTCTATTACATAGCCTTTCTTTACCAAAAATGTCTGCTTTCCTCCTCAGTTATATTCCATGTGCTGGTGGCAAAGTATAATCATATGATCACCTGGAACTTTACACTCTTCACATTCTTCATCCACAAACATTTCTAGAGCTAAGTTTAGGGACTGACCCTGGTCTCTGCTGGGGCTGGAGATGCATATGTCATAACTGTTATTGTCCATTTTACTTTACTTTCCATTCTTTTTCTTGCCTCCAGTTAATGTATTTTTTCCCCCAGATTCTTGAAAACCACTTTTTCCCCTTCCATCATGCTCAATAACATGAATCTCCTTTGATCTTAAATCTTACTCCTTAGCAGTGTCCACTGAAGACCAATTTGGCCCTTTGTGCCTATGGAGGAGGCGGGATCCTCCATTATCTTCTCTCACATGGGCTACGGTGTGTGTTCATGATTACAAGAGATTCAGCAAGGACACTCGTAAGGCAAGGAAGAGCCATGATGGAGCTAACCAGTTGGCAGTTGTCAAGGGAGTTATCTCTGAGTGTTCTCTGTCAAAGGAACCTCACAGCAATGCTCACCAGCATCATTATTCAGACCCAAAGAAAGCTTCAGAGAAATAGCATGGCAAGTCTTGGCTGAAGCACAGCTCACCCCTTCCTGAGTTTTAAATTCTTGGCTGCTTCAACTACAGAGCGGTAGAGAGATCTTATGTGTCTTGTCTGTGAACAATAGTCAGACTAAATTCAGCCTGAGAAGACTTAACCATCAGAAACCAGAGTTTGTGTTTGTGAATTCACATGACCAGTTACGGGGGAAAAGAGAATAATGTGAAAATGTCTACAACAGCCAAAGAGCCGCTAGTTCTCTCTAGTTCTCCTTACAGTGCTAGATTAATGTGGTGCAAATGGATTCAGTTGTAGTTCATAATAAAATACAAATACGGAAACTCATGTCTACAAGGAGTCTGGGCAGACCAAGAAGATGGAACAATAAAGGAGCTGTTTTGAGAAGAAAATTCTAAACTTTCCAAAGAGAGAAAATGTAGCCTTATACAGATAACAAAGAGAATAGTAACTCAAATATCCAATTTAAACATTGTTCTCTTTGTTGATAACACAAACTTTTCACTTCTGCAGAGGATAGGAAAAGAGGTCAGCATTTAGAGCCGCAGGTCTAGGTTCTCATTCTGACCCTTGTAGACTGTTTGACTCTTAGAGCATTCGTCTAACTGCCGCAAGCCCTAATTCTTGCCAAAGACAGCAGCAGCAATTGCTGTAGAATCATGATCCTAAAGGAAGGTGGAATGACTTCCCTGTGTAGTGGTTTATAGCTGTCTTTTCACAGAAGCAAACTTGGCAGAAGTGGATTCAATCAAAGCTAATCAGGTAAACTGGTAAACATTAAAGGCAAAAACTACACACACACAAGTGTTATCTAAGTTCACTGAACTCCTAACAGGCAGACCTGGGTTCATATTCAGGACATGTGGAGTCAAGCTACTGTAAGCACACACAGCTTTCCCCCAACTGGAACGAAAACACGATGAAAGTATAATCACGAATGTTTACAAATCTGAGTTTGATGGAAGATGCTAACTTTAGAGTCTATGTCAAAAATGGAACTATGTATTTATTGGTTTGTATCTTCATTAGTCTGTGTGATGCGCCCATCATCAGGGACTGATCAAAAGCTTGTTGCCTGGGATGGTGAAGTAGCTCATCAGGTGAAGATGCTTGCTGCCAGTCCCGACAACTTGAGTTCAGTCCTTGGAAACTACGTGGTGGGAGAGGAGAACTGACTCCTGAAAACTGTCCTCTGATTTATACACATGTGCAGTGACACATAGACCTTTCCACAAATACACAAAAGGAAAATAAATATATATATGGAGTAGAAAAGAAAATCCTGGGTTATTGCCCTAGTCATTTATGATGGCCTCCGTGTGTTATCTACGGTTCAGAGATGCCTGATGCCTTGAGTCACACAAAAAGCCAATGTGGGTAAGACATGTTTAATGAAAATGAAGAGGAGGCAGACTTCATGAGAGGCAAAGTGAACCCCAGCATCTTTACTTGAAAGACTTGTTATTTTTAGTTACGTGTATATGTTTGTGTCTGTGCACATGAGTGTGGATTCTCATGGGAGCCAAGTAGAGGGCAAAGGTATTTGATAATATGGCGCTAACATCACAGATATAAGCTACCTTGTTCAACTAATGTGGGTGGTAGGAATAGAACTCCGGTCCTCTGCAAAAGCAGAATATGCTCCTCAACCGCTGAGCCCTCAACTCTTCAGCCCTGAATTCTAGTTTCATAACCTGGGAAGTCAGAGTACCCAAGGACTACTGCAGTGATCTTATTCAAGACAGAGAATCTCTTGCTTAGGTTAATTCCCTGAACAACACCCAACTCCTGTTTTCATCAGAAACCTCTTTTCTTCAGAGAAACCAGAAACAGTCTAAGTGTCTGTCAGTTGAAGTTTGGGGGAAATAAATTATGCAATGTCCATGCAGTGCAGCTGTGAAACTGCTGTTAGAATATTAATTAAAACATATGAATAAATGGTATTAGTTGCAGAGCAGTACATGTTTTATGATTCCATGGTATAGCTGCACATGAGCATATGCCCACCTATGCATATATCTGAAAAAGACGTATGAAAGAACAATCTGAAGGTCATCAACATGTTCACATTAATTTTTCCTTAATGAATATTCTTAGTTAATACTTCCTTAAGACTTTTGAGGTGGCGAACATTTATGGAATTAATGTATGTTACTTTTATGAGGAGTAGAAATTAAACCCTAATCGTGGGAATAATTTTTAGAATTTTTCTAGGAGCTGGAAATATACCTTGCTGATAGTGTGTTTTGCTAGCATATATGAGTCCCAAGGTTAAACTCCCATTTACTTTAAAACCCCTTTTAATTATAATAGCTATTTCATATTATTGAATGATGCACTCAAAGTCATCCTGGTCCTATTCGAATTCCACAAATACAATGAGAAAAAATACACCATATGAAGATATAGCATATAAATCTGTGCAAGTTTTGAGCAACTGTACTCTATTTCTTTAAGGATTTGCTATAGTTTATTTTTTCCAGTCTGAACCCTCAAATTAAGGCTTAACATTTTGCATTTGATATGCCTAAAGTAATATGTTTAATATGGGTTAAACTTAATGCACCTAAATTTTAAGTCAAAGTTAAGTTTGCCTTCTTTCTTTCCTCTGTGTCTGGTTAGTTAGAGAGTCCACTTGTAAAAATTTGAGATGATGATGATGATGATGATGATGATGATGATGATGGTTATTATCTAATATCCCATCCACTAGAAGAAAGAATTGGTGTCAATTTAGACAGAAGTGGTCAAGGAGGAAGAAAGAATGTGTATTTTTATTTCTCCTTCCTTTTGTCTAAGCCTCTTCTCTACCTCAGCTGGCTAAGCCTGCTCATGGGTTTCTCTTCCCTAGTAGGTTACCCTAATCTTCCAGACACAGGGGTTATGCACTGGTTGAGGGTGGCCAGTCTGATATTTAACTGCCTTTGACTCTTGACTATGTTTGACCTCTTGTCTTGTAGAAGTTCTTCAAATTCAGTTTGTTTTCTCCTCTCTGTAATAGGAGGAACTCACAAACTGGAAACTGATATAAGACCACTCGGAATGGAGTTACCATTTGGAGAATATTAACTGTGCTTAGTCTTACGTATACCTTAGTTCAGTGAGCTCTTCTGGTCAAAGCACAAAGCACTCAGGCTACTGCAGACTCTGAAGCAGGATAGAAAGGTGAGGAAAGTATGAGAAATTAGAGGGGCACCTCACCCCAAAGCCTGCTCGAAGCCTCTCACCAGCTGAGAAGTAAGAATTCCAACACAGTGCACAATGTTTGCAGTGAAAAATTACCAACATAGAGATAACATTCCTTTCACCCACATAATTTATGTTAAAAGAGCAATGAGCCAGGCTTAAGTCCTCAATATATATGACCCCAAGTCAGGCTTCATTTCTTTCCTTGGACATTTTCTGGGAATCTCAAACAAGGTTAAACCTTTGTTTACAATTAAAACATCTTAATTTGCCCTGTAACCTCTGCGATCTGAGATCAGCTGTGAGCCTGTTGAGTGCGTGGGAACTACCATAAGATCTCACGTCGGTTTCTAAGCAACCCTCTGAAGTCGATAGCTTCAAAACCAACCAGTATCCTGTGGGTGACCATTTTACATAAATCAGAGTTGTTTTTTTGAGAAGCCCATCCTCACATCACACCCACGTATGCTTTCTTCTTTTCCTGAGCGTCATTCCTTCTCCTAACCTTCACACTTAATAGCTGGATTGAAATGTCTTGCTATATCCCAGCTGTTCTTCATCACTTGACAGTCCTTGAATTTCACTTCTGTACAGAATTCAATAATTTAGTTCTACGTCAGACCATCAGAGCCCTGAGAGAGAAAGGAACTCCTCAGTCTTTGAGGCAGCAGCAGGGAGCTGTGCCTCTTGGTCTGTGTCCCTGACAACAAGGCAAGCTGAATGTCACTTGTGTCTGTTCCCATGCTAGCCCCGGCTCACCTCAGTGCTGCTAAGATGTAAAAGTCAGCAAGTGAACAGTTTAAGATGCTACTTTAAGAGCACAGATGCTTACACAACCATGACTTTACTCTCTAAATTCCTGGGAGGTGGCTGTCTGGAAGAAAGTGCCAATAGCCACTTAACTTCATAAAAACAATGGCTAAGAACAGTGGCAACAAATGCCTCCAGACAGAAAAAAGAGGGAAGATGTCTGAATAGCAGTATAACTTAATGAAACGGGCCAGCCATTGGAAGGGATGACCACGGGCATACAGTGCATGTTGTCTCAAACACACATCAAAAGAGGACTTAGTTTCAACTGCATTCAGTGCCAGGTTTCCAAGGACACTAAAACTGCGCCATGTAGGCAGAGGCATCTTAGTTATAATGGCTGCAAAATAGAAATAGCACAAAATTTTAAGGAAGTAACGTCTATTTCATGGTTGAACACGATAGTCATTATATTTTTAATTGCCTTTCTTTAATCAGGGAGGAAGTGGCTTTATAAATGAAATAGGAACATTTTTGCAATAGTCTGATTTAAGTCAATCACATTTAATGCAAATAGAGATGCTTTAATAAACTTAACAGTAATAAACTATTTTTCTACAATAAAGGGAAAAACATGTCCAAGATACCTACACAGAAAAAAAATGACCTATGCCAGCAGATTCACTGTGCCAAACTGCTACAGTGTCTTGCTCCACTGCATTTACAGTTTGCCCTTCAGTGAGATGCACTGAAGTGATATAAAGACCTTAATAAAGACATCAGCAACTGGGAACACCAGTAAAAAAAGCCATTAGACTGTACATGTATGCGCATTACATGTTTTTCACCATCATTCTCCACCAGCAGCATGCAGAGAAATAAAAAGAAATCCTAAATTAAAGAGGAAAAAGAGGCATGGGGCTACTGTAAATTAAACAACCTAGAACCTGTGTCATTCCGTAGGATTTATAATCATAAACACAGAAAACAAAAACATTGAGAATAATTCAAACTTGTAACGTAAGAAACTGTGTACCAGAAAAAGCAAAACTTTAGATAAAAAGAGTAGATGCATGGCTAACTGGAGCTGGGGGCGGAAAAGGAGGCACAGGGCTCTTTTTGAAAAATAGAAATGTTCTTTGAGTAGTGTGTGCACAGTAGGAAATGTTGAGGTACACACAGCATGCAACAGTGAAGCTGTTTAAGTATTTTTAAAGGGAGGAATATCAGAAAATTCCATATCCATAACTTCTAGTTCTTTTATTATGATACAGCTACACATTTAGCTTGCATTTTAGAGAATTATGTGCCAGAGAGGGACTTTCTTCTGTGCCTATGTTTTTACCTTTAATATGTATTTAGACATTACCATCATTAGTCAAAAAAATGTATTTCTTTTCACTGTAATTTCTGTGAAACATTGACCTAGGTTTGAAAGTCCACATGGGTTCAAAAGGTTATAATTTTAAAAAAGGAGATGATGAGTCTAATTTAACTAGAATATATGATTGCTGTGAAATTCTTTATAAATGACCTAGTCAAATTAGTAGTTCTTTGATAGTGCTTTTAAGTTCTTTTTACTTATTTTAATGCAATAATTTTATTCATTCTTCAAAGATTTCACACAAGATAGTTTGATCTCTTTGGCTTTCTATTCCTCCCTCCTAACACCTTCCAAATCTGTCAATTTTTAATTTTTTATTTATTTTTTAATTAATTACAGTTATTCACTTTGTATCCCAGCTGTAACCCCCTCCTTTGTCCCCTCCCAATTCCACCCTTCCTTCCTCTTCTCCTCCCATGCCCCTCCCCAAGTCTACTGATAGGGGAGGTCCTCCTCTGCTTCCATCTGACCCTAGCCTATCCGGTCTCATCAGGACTGGCTACACCTTCTTCCTCTGTGGCCTGGTAAGGCTGCTCCCTGCTCAGGGGGAGGTGATCAAAGAGCCAGCCATGAGTTCATGTCAGAGATGGTCCCTGTTCCCCTTACTAGGGAACCCACTTGGAGACTGAGGTACCAATGGGCTACCTCTGTGCAGGGTTTGTTTACAGGTTATCTCCATGATGGTCCTTGGTTGGAGTGTCAGTCTCAGAAAAGACCCCTGGGCCCAGATTTTTGGTTCTGTTGCTCTCCTTGTGAAGCTCCTGTCTCCTCCAGGTATTTCTATCTCCCCCTTCTTTCATAAGATTCCCTGCACTCTGCCCAAAGTTTGGTTAAGAGTCTCAGCATCTGCTTTGATACCCTGCTGGGTAGAGTCTTTCAGAGGCCCTCTGTGGTAGGCTCCTGTCCTGTTCCCTGTTTTCTCCCTCTTCAGATGTCCATCCCGCTTGCCTTTCTGAATGAGGACTGAGCATCTTAGCCAGGGTCAGCACGTTCCCTTGCAAGTTCACATGACCTTCTACATACAGCCCCCAATCTGCACTATGAAATGAGAATAAAGCCAGACTTACAGATATCCTAAGACTGAATCAGACAAGGTATCTGAACAATCCCTTGACACTTCAAACGTGCTACATAAAATCTGTCACTTGTACCAGAATTTCTACTATATTTGGGCATGTTACCTAAAATGGATATCTGTAAATGTGGGGCTTTTTTTTTTTTTGTATTACAATTTGCGTTTCAATCTATTTCCAAAGTCATTGTGCCAGTAATGATGAAACAAAAAACGCTGTCGAAATGTGTCTGAATTTAAAGAAGTCTTGCTTTCATGGGGAATGGAAGCAAGGTTGTGACAATGGTTCGAATCAGTTTGCATTAGGCAGCCCAGTGTGTCCTCACACCCAGGTAGAACATATTCATTACAGTCGTGAAAGAAAACACCACAACTGAAGTGCCCAGAAAGCTTCTGTTGTTAACTTAGTGTTATGTTCCTCAACAGTTCTTCATAATGGGGATCGCTAATTCTGTTAACCCAAGTAGTGATCAGTATAAAGTGTCTTTTTTCCATCTAAGTGTATTTAAATGTGGAACAGCCTGAAGAAGTTACATCCAACTTAAATGTTAATATCCTTACATCATAATTACTTTCCTCCTTGTCAGCACAATTTTTAGGTAAACAAAATATAAATTATCATTCCTTAAATATAATATTCATGTTCTATAATAAATATGCTAAAACTTGATTGCATTTTGAGTGATTCATTTTTCTTCATTAAAGAATCAAATTTTCTTTCCCTTACCAAAGACTTTAATTTCTGCGTCTAACTTCACAAATATGAAGAAACGCTAGGTGTGACAGCTTTGACAACTGTGTCTACATAATTTTACGCCCAACACCTAACGATTGCCCCACTCAATATTATACCTAAAGCACACTTAGGACCTAAGACCTCACCTAGGCGGAGTTGAAAATCAAATGCTGACAGCCCTGTTTCTTTCATTTGCTCTTCTTGATGCTTAAAAATGAGTTGAAATGGGAAAGAGAAAACCTCATATTGCAAAATTCAACTATCTTTCTTACATGTGGCCGGGTAACCCTGGAAAAGGATCTGCATTCTCATCACACTCTGGAAACACAGGGCCTGTGCACCACCCTTGCAGTTTTAATCACACTCAGAAGAATGTTTGATAAAAAATCCTAAATGAATCCAAATAGAATCTAAGCAGTTCAGTGAAAAAGGAAGTTAATATAGGGTATGAAACTGGAATTCAATAAAATATTTAAAAGCTACTTCACAAAATTGAGACCGGAAAGGTTAATAAGTCAGAAGACTCTTCAGAATGTCTCATCAATAGAGTGGACAGAGTGGAAGAAAATAAGGAAGCTTGAATCTGATGAGGATGAATATAATAACATCCAGAAAATGACAGAGAACATTCATAAAAAAGTAGGAACAGGGCAATTATATTTGTAAATCATGATCATAGAAGAAGAAATACAAGCTAAAGGAAGAGAAAACACATTGAAAAACATTGCAGCAGGAAATTCTCTAAATCCAGTGAAAGAGATGTGGGAGGGATGTAGAATACCAAACAGACAAGACCCCCGGGAAAAACCTCCCGCACATCATATTTCAGCTAAACTACTAGTAAATGGAACAAAGAAAGAATACTGCAAGCTGCAGAGAGTAACATCAGTTACATGTGAAGGAAAAGCCACCGTCATAGCAAATAAAAGAAGATTAAAATATTTTTGCCTAATAGCACTGGGAAAAAACTGTAAATCTACAGTAAGAGAAATTAAAGAACATAGACAAACTCCTGGCATTGTATAACACTGTTGAATAATGAATGGGTCACTGAAAGATCAGCAAAAAAAACTAAAAAACAAAAAAATCCTGAGTGAATGAAATTAAAAACAAAACGTGACAGGAGTTGTGAGAGACGATGAAACTTCTCTGAGGGAAATTACAGCTACAAAATCCTACATTGAACAGGCAGATGTGGCGGCAGAAGGGAAAATAGAATTAGCTTGGCCAAGGGCTGGCCTCCTTTGATAAGAACCTTGGAAGTTAACAAGCCACACTCCGGGGCAGGCTTCATGCTAGAGCTCCGCATTGTTCTGTGTGTGTGCCGTTTGTTTTTTGTTTGTTTTTGGTTTGGAGGAGGACTGTTTTTTGAGAAGGGATAAATATAAACTGGGCGGGTAGGGAGAGGGTATCTAGGAAGGGAAAGAATATGGTCAAGAGATACTGTGTGAAAAACTTAAAAACAAACAAACCAATAAAAGCCCACAGAAGTAAAACAAAACAAGACATCTCAAGGAACCCCCAAATCTGTACACAGAAGAAATAGTGATGGCAGTGGCAGAGCTGGATTAAATGGAAACAGTAAGAACAGTGCAAAGAACAAATGACATAAAGAACTGGTTCTTTGGCAAGTTAAACAAGATTTATAAGCCCTTAGCCAAACTAAACCAAAGAAAAAAGAAGATCCAAATTAAGAAAATTTGAGGTGGAAAAGGAAAAAAAAAACAGTAAATTTTACAGATTTATTAGAGCATACTTTGAAAATCTGTGTTCTAAAAGCCTGAAGACCTTTGTAAAATAAACCAGGAGTGAATGAACAAATTAAACAGAGTTACAGCAAGCTTTAAGACTGAAGCAGTAATAAAAAGAATCCTCCCCACAACACACACAAAAGACAGTCTCAGATGGACTCAGGACTGAATTCCACCAGACCTTCAGAAGACCTGATACAATTGCTGCACAGACTACTTCATAAAACATAAAGGCAGAAGCACTGTAAAACTCTATCAAAACCAGGGAAGAAGCTGCCAGAAAGTACCAGGGAGAGGGGGGAGAAAGATGGGGAAAGAGAAAGAGGCATGTCTGGAGAGGACAGGAAGACAGGAGAGAGAGAATGAAGAGAGAGGGCAGGGGATGGAGAGAGAAGAGAGAAGGGGAAAGGGGAAGGAAGAGGGAGAGAGAGAAAATGAGAATGAATGTTTATTATTGGGCAAAAGTCATGTCAAACAAAACTTTTATAAACTGAGATTTAACTTTCCATCAAAAGATCATTCACCAGACTCAAAAGAGTTGTGTCAGTGCAAAATGAAATTCAAGAGAGCAAATAAAAAAAATGTAAAACAATACATTAATAGTCTCAAAGCCAGAAACCATGTGATCAAAACAATACATGCAGAAAAGACCTTTGATAAG
The DNA here is from genome assembly GCF_030254825.1 of Meriones unguiculatus. Lineage (NCBI taxonomy): Eukaryota > Metazoa > Chordata > Mammalia > Rodentia > Muridae > Meriones > Meriones unguiculatus. The sequence continues at coordinate 46,922,028 of NC_083349.1, forward strand.
GACTGACATCCTTTCATGATAAAAATCTGGAATTAAACATTGAATAGAAAAACCATCTCAACACAATAAAGGAGGCATATAATACACCTGGAAGTACATTTCACTATAATGAGGGACAAGAATGTCTATTATCTCATACTCAGTTCAGTTATTGAGGACTTAGCTAAAGCAATAAGGCAGAAAAAAAATGGAATATATATATATATATATTTGACTTCTCTTTACATATATATATATGTATGTATGTATGTACATATATATATATATGTAAAGAGAAGTCAAATGGTCCTTATTGTAGGCAATACAATCCTGTACACGAGACCCTAAAGATTCTACTAGAACTGTTTTTTCTTTTTGGACACAGGGTTTCTCTTTGTAGTCTTGGTTGCCCTGAACTCTCTTTGTAAGCCTGGCTGGCCTCATACTCACAGAGATCTGCCTGCCTTTGCTTCCCTTGTATGCTGGGATTACAGACATGTACCACTGTACCCAGTTATCACCAGAACTTTTTAACTGATGAACACTTTCTGCCAAAAGGCAGAATACGGAATCAGCACGCAAAAATCAGTAGCCTTTCTATGTATCCAAAAAATATGTGGAAGACATCAGACACATAATCCCATTTGCAGTGACTTCAAAAAGTTAGCCCAGAATAAACTTAGCCAAGGAAGAATTAATGAACATTGGGTAGCCTACCCCCAACAGATAGATAGACTTACACTACAGTTTAGGCTTAAAAAAACTTTGTAGAAGAAAGGGCATAAAGATTGTAAGAGGCGAAATACCAGAAACTCAGCTGTGAAACAATATCTTTTAAGAAGTAGCTGGATAAATGGGATGGGAACAATGGAAATATTGATGCACATGCTAACTTGGAAGAGAGAAAATTTCATGGGGTTCTACCCTAGACAAAGAACTATAGAAACTCTCAGAACTATAGGTAAACTGTAGGGATGACCTTCTAATGTTGGTTATACACTACAAAATGCTCAGCTCTGGAGCCATAGACACACAAAGAACAGAAATGGATTCAGGGGGTTTCATTTACACATTTGTACATTCATATACATACATAGATATGTATATATGTAACAATACTAGGACAAAAAGAGGCTATCAATTTGAGAGTGAGTGAAAATGAGAGGGGTTGGAGTGAAGGTACTTGGGAGGTGCTATACAGTGGAAAGGGGGGAAGAGGAAAAGTGATCTGATTCTATTTTACCTAAAAAGAAAAAAAATGCTGAAAAAATAGAGGAAAACACTAGATGGAAAGACCTATTATGCTTGTCAATCAACACAGTTAATATAGTAAAAATAACCAAATTTCTAACAGTGAGTTATAGACCCAATGCAACCACAATTAAAACTCACAGAACTATAAAAGACAACATGAAAACTCATACGGAAGCACAGAAGGTCATGATAGCCAAACCAATACTGAGCAAAAAAACAACAGGAGGGGTTTCGCCACATCTGACTGAAGTAACAGTAACAAAACTAGCATGGTATTAGCATTAGAAACAAACACAGTATCAGTGGGTTAGAATTGAGTTCCCAGAGATAAAAGAAAACAACCCTCAACCAGAAACAGACTTTGGAAAAATGGTAACCTAGTCACCAAATGGTGCTGGAAACACTGGATAACCATCTGCTAGGAAATGAAGCCAGATCACTAACTCTTTCATATACTAAAAGCAATTAAAAATGGATCAAAGACCTTAAGGTAAGCCCTAAACTCTAATACTGTTAAAGGAAAACATTTCATTATATAGGCATAGGTAAGAATTTTTCTTATTTTTAATTCTTATTTATTTATTATTAATTATAATTTATTCACTTTGTATCCCAGTTGTAGCCCCCACCCTTGTCCCTTCCCAAACCCCTCCTCTTCTCCTCCCATGCCCCTCCAGCAGTCCACTGATAGAGGAGGTCCTCCTCCCCTTTCATCTGACCCTAGCCTATCAGATCTCATCAGGACTGTCTGCATTGTCTTCCTGTGTGGCCTGGTAAGGCTCTTTTCCCTCAGGAGGAAGTGATAAAAGAGCCAGCCACTGAGTTCATGTCAGAGACAGCCTCTATTCCCCTTACTAGGGGACCCACTTGGTTACTGAACGGCCATGGGCTGCATGTGGGCAGGGGTTCTAGATTATCTCCATGAATGGTTCTTGGTTGGAGTATCAGTCTCAGAATTTTTTTTTTTTTTTTTTTTGCCTTTGCCCAGATTTTTTTTTCCTTTAGTTCTGTTGCTTTCTTGTGGAGCTCCTGTCCCCTCCAGGTCTTTCATCTCTCCCTTCTTTCATAAGATTCCCTGAACTCTGCCCAAAGTTTGGCTATGAGTCTCAGCATTTGCTTTGATACCCTGCAGGGTAGAGTCTTTCAGAGGCCCTCTATGGTGGGTCCTGTCCCGTTTTCTCCCATTTGCCTTTCTGAATGAGGACTGATCATCTTACCTAGGGTCATCCTTCTTGCTTACCTTCTTTAGGCGTACAGATTTTAGTATGTATATCCTATATTATATGTCTAATATCTGCTTGTAAATGAGTATATACCACGTGTCTTTCTGCTTCTGGGATATGTCTCTCAGGATGATCTTTTCTAGTTCCTACCATTTGCCTGCCAATTTCATAATTTCCTTGTTTTTAATTTCTGAGTAGTATTACACTTTGTAAATGTACCACAATTTCTGCATCCATTTCTCAGTTGAGGGACATCTGGGTTGTTTCCAGATTCTGGCCATTATGAATAAAGCTGCAGCATCTTCAACAAATGGTGCTGGTCTAACTGGATGTCTACATGTAGAAAAATGCAAATAGATCCATATTTATCACCCTGCACAAAACTATAGTGCAAGTGGATCAAAGATGTCAACACAAAACCAGACACACTAAATCTGTTAGAAGAAAAAGTGGGGAAGAGCCTTGAACTCATTGGCACAGGAGACAACTTCCTGGACAGAACACCAACAGCACAGGCTCTAAGAGCAACAATCAAAAAATGGAACCTCATGAAACTGAAAACTTCTGTAAAGCAAAGGACACTGTCATCAGAACAAAATGACTGCCTACAGATTGGAAAAGAATCTTCACCAACCCTTTATCTGACAGAGGGCTAATATCCAGTATATACAAAGAACTAAAAAAGCTGAAAAGCAGCAAACCAAGTAATCCAATTAAAAAATGGGGAACAGAGCTAAACAGAGAATTCTCAATAGAGGAATATTGAATGGCAGAGAAACACTTAAAGAGAGGCTCAGTGTTGCTAGCCATCAGGGATATGCAAACTAAAACAACCCTAAGATTAGTTAACACCCATCAGAATGGCTAAGATAAAAAACTCAAGTGACAGTACATGTTGGAGACAGTACATTCCAGTGAGAATATGGAGAAAAAGGAATCCTATACTATTGGTGGGAAGACAGCTTCCATGGAAATAACATGAGATTTCACAGACAACTAAAAATAGTACTTTCAAATAACACACCTACACCATTTCTGCGCATCCACCGTTAAGCCAAGACAGAGCAGAGGTGTCTCTGCATCTATTACTGTGGTATTGCTCAGAGTGACCAAGTTATAGAATCAGCCTTCGGTATCTGTTACTAGATAAAGAAAATCTGTGCATATACCCAACCCTGGTCATAAGGAAGAATGAAATTTTGCCAGTTTCTATAAAATAAGTGCAAATGAAAATCATAGTAAGTAAAATTAAAAAAAGACACAGAAAAACAAATGGTGCATCTTTTTGCTATCATAGGCCTTAGAATTCTTTATAGAGACACAAAATCATATATTTATGTATGAGTGTGTGTGTTGTGAAAAAAGAAGAGATATTGGGGAAGAAAGGATGGGGAAGAAGGGAGGTGTCCTTGACACGGAGGGAAGGGTGTGAATCTTGCAAAATCACAGGCTATACTTGAAAAAAGTTGTCTTTGTGAAACCTATTTGCCAACACAAATTTAAAAAAAGAACAGTCATTAGGCTCATAAAAGCTCCCGACTTCAGGTCAATAACTGTGTATGTTATTGGCTATAGGGGTTGCTAATGTGAAGGCTATATTATCAATAGACAATAAATTAAACGTGTAGAAATTGTGTGCAGTTGATAAATCCATCTAAATTTGTATAGTATTGTTGGTTTAACACTTTTCCAGAAACAAAGATTAACCTACTTGTTATATGCAAGTAACTCTTATCATAAAAACAATTTTCCTTTTAGCTAAAAGCTCCGATGATTTTCTACTTTACCAATGTACACAGAGTGACTATTTTACTCCTTATCCGGATCCTCTGCTGGACGTGTTTAAAGAAAACTTTGATGGATGAGTACTACGTCTTGGCATAAAGTGAGCCAAGGGAGAAGGGAGGTGATGCTTGTTCTTGGGAGCAATGCCACCTAAACCATCTGTTAGTCAATGTGTAGCAAACAGAATGTAGAGCTATGTTTGAATTTACACAGCCCTTTAATTGTTTTGAGGGAAGGTCTCATTTAGCTTAGACTGGCCACAAACAAGTTACTCTTCTCCTCTTAGGAGGCAAAAATTCTCTGAAGGCTAGATATCTAGATAGCAATATAGATTGCTATATTCAATACAGACTATTCAGGTTTTTTGGAGGGGAGCAGCAGGGGGAGGTAGATGAATTTGTGCTGAAGTCTGTCTCTAATTTCTTTTTTTTTATTTCTTTCCTGACCAAGCTGTCATTGAATAGAGAGTTGTTTAGTTTCCATGTGTATGCAGGCTTTTTGCTATTTCTGCTATTGCTGAGGTCTAGTTTTAGGCCATGATTTTCTGATAGGGTACAGGGATTATTTCGATCTTCTTGTATCTGTTGAGACTTGCTTTGTGCCCAACTATATGGTCAATTTTTGAGAGGGTTCTGTGAGGTGCTAAAAAGAAGGTATACTCTTGAGTTTGGGTGAAAAGTTCTGTAGACATCTACTAGGTACATTTGATTTAGGACCTCTGTAAGTGTTGTTATTTCCCTATTAAGCTTCTGTCTAGATGATCTTTCCCTTGGTGAAAGTGGAGTGTTGGAGTCTCCCATTATTAAGGTGTTGGGATCAATGTGTGATTTAAGCTTTAATAATGTTTCATTTACAAATGTAGGTGCTCTTGTATTTGGGGCATAGATGTTCAGGATTGCGATGTCCTCTTGTGGATTGTGGTGTATTTATACATGGAATACTAATCAGCAATTAAAAACAAGGACATCATGAAATTTGCAGGAAAATTGTGAGAACTAGAAAAGATCATCCTGAGTAAGGTATCCCCCAGACAGAAAGACACACATGGTATATACTCACTCATAAATGTATATTAGACATACAATATAGGATAAAAATACTGAAATTTGTACACCTAAAGAAGCTAAGCAAGGAGAAGGACCCTGGGTAAGATGATCAATCCACATTCAGAAAGGCAAATGGGATAGATATTGGAAGAGGAAGGAAACAGGACAGGAGCCACCACAGAGGGCCTATGAAAGACTCTACCCAGCAGGATATCAAAGCAGATGCTGAGACTCATAGCCAAACTTTGGGGAGAGTTCAGGGAATCTTATGAAAGAAGGGAGAGATGAAAGACCTGGAAGGGACAGGAGTTTACAAGGAGAGCAACAGAACCAACTAACCAACCAAACAATCAAAAAACCAAAAAAACCGGGTGTAGGGGTCTTTTCTGGGACTGATACTCCAACCAAGGACCATGCATGGATATAACCTAGAACCCCTGCACAGATGAAGCCCATGGCAGCTCAGTGGCCAAGTGGGTTCCCTAGTAATAGGAACAGGGACTGTCTCTGACATGAACTCAGTGGCTGGCTCTTTGATCACCTTCCCCAGAAGGGGGGAGGGCAGCCTTACCAGGCCACAGAGAAAGATAAAGCAGCCAGTCCAGATGAGACCTGATAGGCTAGAATCAGAGGGAAGGGGAGGAGAACCTCCCCTATCAGTGGACTGAGGGAGGGGCATGGGAGGAGAAGATGGAGAAAGGATGGGGTTAGGAGGGGAGGAGAGAGGGGGCTTCAGCTGGGATACAAAGTGAATAACTTGTAATAAATAAAAAAATTAAAAAGACTGATTTTTCTAGGACCACATCTATGTTTGGAGGAAAAAAAGTTACTATTTTAACACACTGATTTTAAATAAATTTCATAAATAATATATACTTCAATGCATAGATAGTACATAAGAGTCTTATAAATTCAAGAGATGTGTATGACATTGATTGCGTTTGCTATCCTTCATGTAGCCTGCATTATGTTACAGTGATTGATGGACAACTGAATATATATCCTATAGAAAAGAGTTGAATTGACTCGTTCTTCATTTGCATTTATCAAAGCACAGCTAGTATTTAATACCAGCAAGTTCTGCTTAGCAACTAGCTTTGTTGAAACCAGTATAAAAATCGGCTTTTAAATCTTTTCTCATGAGGTATATGTCGTTTGGCCAGCAGTCTGTCCTTCTGTATCACCTAATATTACCCTTGCTTGGTCTCCTTTCTGTCAATCTGTTCCCACACTTAATAGCCGTCTAGGTGTGAACATGTACACATTACAAGCTGGGATCCATACATGAGAAATGATATGTGGATTTTTATCTTTCTGGCTTTGGGCGACCTCACTTAATAGCATGTATTCTATCTATTGATTTTTCTGTAATTTTCATGACTCAGTTTTCTTCACATCTGAATAATATTCTATTTTGTATATATAATAATTTTCCTTATCTATTAATCAATTGATGGACATCTTGGTTCCATTTTTGTGCTATTGTAGATAGAGCAGCCATTAAACATGGATGTTGTGACTATCGCTATGGTGTGATATGGAGTTCTCTAGGCATTTGCCCCAGAGTGGGGTAGCTGGGTTACATGGTAGCTCTACTTTTAACATTATGAGGGTCCTCCAAACTGACTGCCATAATGGCTGCATTTGTTTCACTCTCACCAGCAGTGAATGAGGGCTCCTCTTCCCCCTTGATGTCTTTCCCAACACTTGATAGCTACTTTGATTGGGGCGAGGTAGTCCCCAAAAGCAGTTCCAGTTTCAACACTTCTCTGTTTTTCTGATGGGCAAATCGTAAAAATATAGTTTGCAGTAAAAGGGTAAAACCTCAAGTGAAGATCCATAGCATAAGAGCGGCCATTTTAACTGTAGAGATAAATTCATTGTAAAACAGGAAGTTGGAGCCGGCCATGTGTTTACTTAGTGGCTACCTTCCTTTAGCTCTGTGATGGTTTCATGTGTAAGTTTATTACAATAAAGTGATTTAATAGAATGAAAGAAAAAAAATGACTGATGGTATCTTTGTTTCCAGTGTGTTCTCTTAATGTCTTTTAGACTGAACCTTCGTTAGCTGTATGCATTTTTTCGCTTTAGGAATCAATACTATGGATCACAGTTATCTTTTATTAATTAATTAATTAATTAATTTTAGAAAGAAAACAGGTAATTCCATAGTGGATTTTTTTCTTTTTCTTTTCCATTTTTCTTTTTGTTTTTCAAGACAGGCTTTCTCTGTGCAGCCTTGGCTGTCCTGGAACTCTCTCTGTAGACGAGGCTGGCCTAGGACTCAGAAATCCAACTGCCTCTACCTCCTGAGTGCTGGGATTAAAGACATGCAACACCACTGCCCAGCTTCCGTAGTGAATATTATGCAAGGGAGAGAATAGCTAGAAAAAAGACTGTGTCAAAACCAGGCAAACTTCTAGTTTCCAAGGGTTACAGAAGACAGCAGGCCCCGCTCACTGCCATCTCACAGTGATTTCATTTCCCTGCTGTGGGTTGGCAACAGGAGCTCTTAAAATGTTTTCATCTTAACTAGGGGTTTCCCTTTGGGGTTAAGCTCCTCTCCCTTCAGAGTGATGTAACATAACTCTGGTGACTGAGCACTGGGTTTATCACTTCATTTCTTGCTTAATCATCACTGTCTGTTCTGTTGCTTTTCGTGGCTCTCCACGCCTGCTTGCCTATGCAGTGCATCCCAAGAAAGCTTGCAGAAATGCCGAGCAACCGGCCTGGGCACCATTTTGAAGAATACAGGGACGCTGCCACACACACGTGGCCTCTAGGAGATGCACGGTTATTGTAACTCACTACTGTATTGTTCCTCGAGGAATTCAACTTTGGGATTTCAGAAGCTGGCCTCGCAAAAAGAAGGAGAGCTGCCCAAGCACACCCTTTGGCAAGAGTCTGGTCCTTAATTGCCCATTTAGAACACCATACTTGAAAATGGCTCGGAAGCAAATGGCTGCCATCCAGGACTCTACATTAAAATCCATTTCTTACTGAGAGTCTGACTTTGTAGTTTAAAAGAAAAAGTGATAAACAGGAGGAGGCTATTCCAGGTGTGGAAGATTGAAAACTGTTTCCCATCAATTATCATGGTTGTTCAGAACATAAAAGGCTTAGTGGTTCAGGAGAATTTAAGCATCTACCACTGAGGATCATCAGAACCCAGGCTTTTACTCTGAGTGAAATGGGAAGAAGAAAAAAACAAACTGTTCTATTCTAATTCTTCTCTGAACACAGCTGGAATGACTAGTGAAGATGGCTATTCTGAGTGTATTTTAATAATAAGTGCTGATTATATTACAGGAACCATAGTAACACTGAAGTACATTGACCAAAGAAAATATATAACTGTGGCTGTCCTGTCCCTACACTCCAGAGCAAAACTGTCCAATTATAATGCTGCTTTAACTTTTATTAGCCATTCAATTTTGTCAAAATATAACTTGTCAAATTCTTGACTCTATGCTGGCCAGTTTTTGTCACCTTACACAAACAAGCATCGCTTGATAACAAAGAATCTCAAGTGAAGAACTGTCTTTATCAGATTGTCTTTGGGCACATCTGTGAGGAATTGTCTTGGTTAATAATTGATGAGCAAGGGTACAGCCCATTGTAGATGGTGCCATCCCAGGCAGGTGGTCCTGGGCCAAGGAGTCCAGAGGGAGGAGGATGGGAGGGGTTAGAGGAAGGAGAGAGGGGAGAACTTAATGTAACTATGTAATAATAATAATAATAATAATAATAATAATAATAATAATAGTCAGAAGAAAGCAAGATGAGCAAGCCATGAAAAGCAAGCCAGTGAGCAGCATTCACCTATACTCTCTGCTTTGTTCCTGCCTCCAGGTTCCTCCTAGAGTTCTGCATCTAACTTTCTCCCACTGCAGACTTTAGACCTGTTAATCCCACAAGATTCTTTCTTTCCTAAGTCACTTTTGGTCACGGTGTTTATCATAGCCGCAGAAAGCCAAACTAGGGCAGGATCCCTAGTGGGGGAAAAAAAATCAGAAAAGCAGGAAAACTTGTCTGTCTTCTGGACTTGATTTTTATAACCAAAATTGGCAACAATCGGAACCTCACAGGCACATTCTGGACGTTCTTGTCCGTAATAGCAGCAATCGTTATAGTAACTCCGGCCCGTGTGACGGGAAGTATAACACAGATGCAGGGGAACACACCTTAGTCCTGAGACCTTTTCTAAGACTTCAGCAGAGTACATCTTTCCAAGTATCAAGGCAGACAGCCCCACAGCAGCACAAACAAACATCAAGAATAGCTCAGGGTCACTTGAGTTTTTGTGGAAGGGATTCCTCCTGACCGCGCGTGGCAACAGTAACTGTTTACCGAACTCTGCCCAGTGTTGGGGGGTTCCCAACACACTGTACTGGCACCTCCTATCAGGGACGCCCTCATGCTCGGCAGAAAAGCAGGCGTGACTCACAAACACCACACATGACTACCCAGGGTTGGAATGCAGCCACCTCAGCCGCCGGGATAGATTTCCTTTCTTACTTTTTCTATTTGCAATAAGTCAGTTTGTAAACTCCCATTTCAAACAAATGCAAAATAGAGTTATGTTTTCATGTTGTTTGTGCCATGTTCATAATATGCGCTTAACAAATGAGCTGGGATGAAAAAGTGTCTTTCTCATGTCTCATAACGTGTATCTATTTATCTAGTGAAATAAGCTACATAAAATGTATATAATAAGCTATACAAAACATCCAAACCATTATCACTATAATTTAAGTAGGTACTTACAATTATGGAATCACAGAATTACTACCACTGCCTTTATTTTATGTACATAATATATATTCCAGTTTCTTTTTCTGTGTTTACTTTTAAGTTAATTTAATTGCAGCATAATTAGTAGGCACTGATCAGAACTAAGAAAGGAGGTGAAAATCAAAGACAATCAGGGGGGCAAAAAAGTGATTTACAGCTGCCCATGGCATGAATGTGTTGAACATTTACTCACTACAGAGTTTTCTATAAGGCAATTTGCAGATTGTCAAGCAATCTCTGACACACCTGCATGCTGGGAGTCTGCCTCTGCTTGGAGCAACCATAGTTCATAATGAGAGGTAGAAGCGAGGAGAAGAGATCTTAGGCTAGGAGGAAACGTGAGGTGGGGGGTGGGGAGAAAGGCTTTGAAAATCATTTAAAGAAACTTCACCTACCAGCTCTACTCGTCCGAAACCTCCAACTCCAAGGGTGTCGATGATGTTGAAATCAGACAGCTTCAGGTTGGCGAAGAAGGCAGCTTCGGCTTCATATCTGGATTTTTTGATGTGAAAAAATGGAAATTTCTTAGATGTGCAAACACGAGTACCATGCATGGGTGTACTGGAATGGTGTGACTGTGGCAGGGCCTTTACCCGCTTCAGTTCCATTTTGCTTTTAGAATCTGTGTTTTCTCACACTCATACTTTTTTGGTCCCGGCTGTACAGAACAACAAAGACTTTCACTTGCTTTTCAAAAGAGAAGAATACAGAGTAGCCACTGCATGCCAGTCAAGTGACTGATAAAGTCCAGTTATCAAATCAGTCACATCTTGGTGGTTTTCCTACGCGTCTTCTTGTGAGTGGGGATTGTTTGAGTTGCTCTCTTTTGGATTTGTTTTGGGTCTGGGGGCTCTGCTGGGTTTTGGTTTTGCCGCTCAGGTTTTAGATGGCAGTTTCTCATGAGGTTCCCTTAGCCACAGATTGCCAGTATCTTCTCTCAGTATTTATCGAGAGTTGCAGGATCCAGACACAAGTGGGGTTGTCTCTGGAGTGAAATCACAGCCAGGTTTCAAAGAAAACAGAAAAAAGCCGAGCACTGAAGTGCAAATGTCTGCAGTGGGTGATCCCAGGAGTATAGTCACATCCCCAAGAAAGGCTTTTCCCTCCGCTCACATCTATTCACTGACTCTCGGCTGGCCAGCCCAGTGTCTTTAGGTTTGCAAGTTTCTTATATGAGTGGCAAGAAGCATGGACTAGTATCCAAGTCTAACTGCACACGTGTCAATCTGACACAGGCAAGAGGCCAAAATGTGCTTCTACCCAATGAGGAGACTGAGTAGGACTCGCTTAAAATAGCTCCTGGTTAAAGGCCCTGCTATTTTTAGAAAGGGCAGGAAGGCTTAAAGTAAAGATGATCAACCCTCTGACTAAAGCCAGGTCAGGAGTGCATTCAGCTGTCTCAAAACTGAAGTGTTAAAATCACTATGTATGACCCTTGACCTTCAGGCCAATAGGATTTAGTCTAGTACTGTACTCTACACAGATGTGAAGACTATACTTGAGGAAATAGTACATACATAACTTGCGAATGATTATTTTTAATACAATCCTAGAACCTTTGGTGTTAACACTCTAAGGCATTTTTATTATAATCAAACACACATTCAAACCGTATACTGTAAAGCACATGAAATAGCTTCTTAGACAAGCTTTCAACTCTCTTCAGTTTACAATTACAATTATATCTTTTCAACAGGTCCCTCGTTGACTGACAACTCAGAGTGGATGAAAACAAGCAGAAAAGCACTAGTCTTTATTTGCTTATTGTGTAAATTTAAACACGTTGACAAAACCTTTATAAGTAAAGCTGATGAATCCAAGAGTGTTTGCAGATTTGTCTCATTGACTACACAATTCAAAGGTCACCAGAGTAATCCAGGACCTGATGAGCTAGAATGGAACATGAGCAAATGCGCATTTCTGACATTCCAATTGCTGTCTGCTTTTGGAAAGTTAAAACTCCATCCCATTTAATGCAGTGGAGTTGAATCCAACAGGTGCCTAAAAAGACATCTGTTGAGCTCTGACTCCCTGGGGGTTTAAATGTACCCAAGTATTTCCTGGACATCTAGATAAACACATCACTAATAGCATTGCTTTAGTTTTTGATTTTTTTTATTTTTGAAACAAACAAACAAACAAAAAAGCAAAAACAAACATTTTTTTTTAATGTGGAGTTTTCAAAACATTTTAAACCTTCATACTCATGCTATTATATCAGTCTCATAAAACCAACATGGAAAAAGACCTGAAAGGAAAAACTTAAATAAACAATGCCTGATTCTGACTTCTCATCCAGGAGCTGAATTTTTAAGACAACACATCAATTGCTGGTTCATTAATTAATATTGCTGCTGGTTCCCTTTGGGCCTTTGCTGTGTTTTGCTTTGTCGGTTTTCTTCTTTAACTATTATTGTTATGATTATAATTTATTTTCTTTGTATCCTGGCTGTAGCCCTTTTGACATAGACCAGGCTGGCTTTAAACTCATGATCCTTCTAAGTTAGCTTCTTCAGAACCTGGATTACACATGTGCACTACCAGATCTGGATAACTGATCTTTTTATTAATTCAAAATAGTATGATCTGAGATAGAACTCTTTAATAAAATGCCGTGTCAGTACTAACAATCCTCACGCATTCATAACAGGGACACTTTTGAATAGCAATGTGTTTGCCGGATGCACAGATCTTAGGTGCAAAAAGAGCTCACTCATACTCTCTCATATACCGAATCACTCTCTTATGGTCTGTTTAATTGATGACATCATTACCTACGCCCTTGGCTACAACCCTGACATTCAGTTTGACCTTTTCCAATTAGACTGAAAGTGCATCAAAATTAGTGGAGTGATTCCCGGCTTTGGCAGAACATCAAAGCTACCTGGGCTCTTTTAGAACAACTCTGGGCCTCACTGCACACAAGTGAAACAGTTATTTCTAGCGCTGGTATCAAAAGTCTCAAAAGCGAGAAAGTCCCAGAGATTCTGCTGCGTGGTCAGAGCCAAGCCCCACCCTTCTGAAGGTCCAGCACATTCCGGCAGTGGCTCCTGATCCAGAGTGCAGATGAAACTGGACCAGAGGGAGAAGCTGTTTCCCAAGAAGGTTTGAGCCGCCTTCATTTTTGGTCCTCCACCATAAGGTGAACAGTGGCTCTATAGTGGGTAACAGCTTAGAATGTTAACAAATAAATAATTAGGGCTGGCGAGATGGTTCAGTTGGTGACAGTGTTTGCCAAATGAACCTGACAACCTGAGTTTAATTCCTAGAAGCCACAGTGAAAGGAGAGAATCAACTTGTACAAGTCTCCCTTTGATCTCCACACATAAGTATCTCTACTTATCCCAGACACACACACTTACACACACACACAGAGTCATACACATATACACACACACTTTCTCACACACACATACTCATACACGCATACACACGCACACACACATGCATATATTCATACACACACATTTGCTAAGCAGTAGACATTTCCTTTAGCTATAGGAATCCATTAGCCTATATACATTTTCCTTAAGCAGAAGTATTGATTAGGATTTCCAATATCACTGTAATCACACTTTGCTAGTTTGAAAAAAAAATTACTCTGCTAATATTATTATGTGAATATAAAAACTGTTCCCTGAAGACATTATCTTAATATTGATGAAGTGTTTTTTTAAAGGAGCTTTAAGGTAATTGTAGTCTTGATCCTCCACTCTGTTTCTATTTGTTTCAGGGACTAATTCTTGCACAATTCAAATAACATAGAGGTGGTTTCTCTTTTACAACCCAGGAAAAGCAATGAGTTGGTTATTATTTTAGATGTGATTAATTTTTTCTTCTCGTTTAGATTTATTAAAGAGTAGGGTCTTCATCAAAGAGACTTTCACACTTTCCCCTCTGAGTGAACAACTTTAAAACACGAACAAGGTTGCGTGCAGAGATTCCTAAAGATGCTCGGCTGTGATTTTCTTTTCCGTTCTTTTTCTTTATTGTCTACAACAGGAGGGATATATACATTCTTTTCCTTGAGGATTTATATAAGAAAATCTGAACTCATCAGTGATCTTCTAATTTTTTACAGAGTTGATGAAGTTTGAATGGGAGAGAGACTAAGTTACTGACACATTAAATAACCCTTTTTCATCAAAACCAAACCGAGCGTCCAATTCACGTTTTTAGTTAACCTGCTGTGGGGAGGCCAGGGAACAACAAAAAATGTATGGTGATGTGTTCATCAGTTGAACAGTGTTTATGGAGGGGCCATTGCCAAGTGTTTAATAGAAATCGGTTTCAGTAGCATGTACAATCCTCAACTTCAGGTTGCTTACACTATAACAGGGTTATACACTGTATTCTCTAATTGCTCTTAAGTCAGTGTGAGCCATTAACTTAAACTTAGTAATGGTACAAACTTATGGGTATGTTTTTCCAGAAAAGTATAAATACTGGCACATAGATTTCTGTTACAACAGTATGAAGCCTATACACCTATAACTAGATTAATAAAATACAACTAGGCGGTGGAGTGTGGCTTATAGATAGAGCATTTTCTTAGCAAGTGTGAGACTGTGTTTTCAATTCCCAGCAAACATATAAAATGAGCAACCAAAGCTATAACAGACATATTTTTAAAAAATCAAAAATTCCTATACAAGATATTAAGTGTGTTGTGTGAAGCAAGCAAAGGGAACATATCATTTCTCAAACATTTCTAATAAAAAAAAACAAACTTCACGTGGGATGATAGTGATTAGAAACAACAGAGCATTGTTAGTCCTTATAGGGTACTTGTTAAACTGTGAAATGTTGGGCAGCCGAGACAGCTGGAAAAAAATGAAATTGTCTTGAAATTTACTCCCTTTTCAATTTTTCTTTTATGCCACATGAGTTCCTAAAGCAGTGAAATTGAAAAAACTGAAGGGGGCGGGTTTGACTATGCTGCTCATGGCCTGGGACATCTGTATTTCTTTCACCCCTGCATCTACCTCTCCTGTTTCTACCGCCACTCATTGGTGCTCTGCTAGGCCCACATTTCTCTAGGAAACAGTTAATGATATCTATATTTCTAGTTCTTCCATTATTAACAACAAAGTCTAGGGGTTCTTCTCCAGCTACCACACTTATGTCTCTGGTTCTCACATAGCATCTCTGAATCAGTTACTTCCTAATTGTTAATTGAAAGAATTGGATGTTGTAACTTAGGAGTTATTATTATTAAATAGTCAACACGTTTCCCTGGGTCTCATCAACTGGATGAGTGACTCATCCAGAACCAAACCTATGGGACTTACCATTATAGCTCTACCTTGATTATTATAATAAAAATATTTCTACACCATTTGATAAAGCAGACAATATTATGTATACTTTTGAGTAAAGGTGAAGTGACCAAAACATGGTAAGATGAGAAATTAAGAACCATTTGAACAAAGCAAATGTGGCCCTGTTTGTTTTCGTTCACCTTATCTACCATAAAAATGAACTTCAGAAATCTGAGGCTTCAAAGAAAAAAATGAAAAATCTCAGAATCTCCTGATTCACATACAAATGACATTTTCTGGCTTTGCTTGAACTCACCTGCTCTTGAGTGCACTTGTATTGCCACTGAGTTTAGGTTTATCAGTTCTTGGGGGAATATATATATAAAATATATATATTATATAATATGTATAATATATATATATATATAATAAACATGAATTGGTTGCTAGTTCAAGTCAGAATCCAGGTTCTAAAGGCATAATGGAATGTCTAGAAATTATCTGCCAGGTAAATGTCTAGAAATTATCTGCCATCACCTTGTATTTGATGAGAGGTCATTGGAATCTACAGGTACATTTTATAGAAATAGATTTAAAAAGGAGTGAGAGATTTCAGAAATGTGATTTATATGCAAAAGACACAGTCCTGTTCTATGATAAATACAAACTACAACACTGACCCTATCCTAAATAAAGACTTACTTGTATACAAAATATGTGGTAGAATAGTAGTTTCTGATTTAATAGAGCTTGGTGTGTTGAATAATTTGTGTGGCAAGTACATTTAAATGTAGTAAAAAATATATTGAACTATATTCATGGCAGCTTTATTTGTAATAGCCAGAAACTGGAAACAATCTACAGGTCCCTCAGCTGAAGAATGGATAAAGAAAATGTGGTACATTTACACAATGGAATACTATTTAGATCTAAGAAAAAACAAACAAACAAAAATCATGCAATATACAGGTGAATGGATAAAACCGGAAAAGATCATCCTGAGTGAGATAACCCAGGCCCAGAAAGACATGCATGGTATGTACTCACTTACAAGTATTTTTATATTAGCCATAAACTACAGGATGACCATGCTACAATCCACAGACCCAAAGAAGTCAAGAGGGCTCAAGTGAAAGTGCTGAATCTCACTCAGAGCAGGAAATAAATACATATCTGAAGTAGATAAAGGGAAAGAACTGGATGGGAGAGGGGCTGGGGAGGCTAACAGGGGTGGAGATCAGCTCCTTGTACACTTAACTGTGTGGAGAGCAGGGTTGGGGGTTGGGGGAGGATCTAGAGAGAGAACAAAAATTTGTGTGGGAGGGCATCTCTGGGACATAGGACATGGGAGGATCCCAGGAGTCCATGGGGGTGACCCTAGTGGAGACATCTAGCAGCGGGAGTTGAGAAGCTTGAAGTGGCCACCTCCTGTATCAGATGGGGCTTCCAGTGGAAAAGGGGGGACACCAATAGACCCACAAAACCTGAGACCACAAATTTATCTTGCCTACAAGAAGTGTAGGGGTAAAGATGGAACAGAGATTGAGGGAATGGCAAACCAATGACTGGCCCAATTTGAGACCCACCCCGTGGGTGAGAGCCAACCCCTGTCACTATTAATGATAACCTGCTATGCTTGCAGACAGGAGCCTAGCATAGCTGTCTCTTCTGAGAAGCTTCATCCAGCAGCTGATGGAAACAGATGTAGAGACCCACAGCCAAACAATAGGCTGGGCTTGGGGATGTTCTGTGCAAGAGTGGGAGGGAGGATAGAGGAGCAGGAGGGGTCAGGGACACCACAAGAAGACCTACAGAGCAAATTAATCTGGGCCCATGGGCCCGCACAGAGACTGAAGAGCTTGCATGCGCAGTACCTAGAACTCCTACACGTATGCAGCCTCTGTGCGCGTGCCAGCATGCTGGTCCTCCAACAATGGTAGTAGGGGCTGTCTCTGGCTCTGTTGCCTGCCACTTGATCCCTTCCCCCTAGCTGCACTGTTAGGCCCCAGTGGGAGAAGATGCTCTTAGTCCTGCTGTGACTTGAGGTACCTGGGTGGGTTGATACCCCTTGGGGGGCCTCCTTTTCTCTGAGAAAAAGCAGCGCGGGGAATGGGGGCATAAAGGTGGGAGCAAGAGGAGAGAAGGGAAGTGACTGGAATCAGGCCATAAAGAGATTAGATTAATAAGTAAATGAAGAAAAAAGTTGTACAAGAATAAAAAAAGAAACAAAAGCACTATATATATATATAGTTTATATTTTATATATATAGTGTATATATATATATATATATATATATATATATATATATATTTTTTTTTTTTTCCTGTGCAGTCCTGGCTATCCTGGACTTGCTTTGTAGACCAGGTTGGCCTCAAATTCACAGAGATCCGCCTGCCTCTGCCTCTCTGAGTACCAGGATTACATCACCGTGCCTGGCTACAAGATATATTTGAACAACAGTTTTTTCTGCATTGTTAATAATTATTCATACCTTTATTTATGTACTTGAGTTTTAACCTATAATGATACTGAGCACGTGGCTACTCTAGCGACATAAAAGGGCTCAAAATGAAAATGTACTGGTGCCTAGAAGGCAATTTTAAAAATGTTTAACAACAGGGAAATAACTGTAAAAGAAATTAGTGAGGCTATGCTATTATACACTGAAATTCTGAAACATATGTTCAACATGCAATTGCAACTATCAATTTTTAAAGATTTATGCAATTTGAGATGAATTTTTCTTTCTCTCAACTGATTTCCTAAATAAATACATACTACCATGAAAAAAAAAATGAATGTCAAAAGCTACGTTCTGGTGCATTTTCATGGACCTCAATTCCGATTGTAGGGGGAACGGAAGGACAGTGGTGAGGGCAGAACAGTCCAAGACTCTAAATTGGCAGTTGTTTTTTGTTTTCCATAAATGTAAACATTTATTACAAACACTAGCTTATTTAAACACATCCTCTTTAGTTGTAGAGATTTAGAATAAACTTGCTATCAGATTTCACTTTCATTGGAACTGGGAATTAGAAGGAATATTGTTACATTACTTCATTTTTCACTTCATAATATTTTGGACACAAACACATGCACACGTACACACACACACACACACACAGCTTATTAGAAATTGCCAAATCATTCTCAATTTTAAATAATTAGTAAATATAATAGGATGAAAGAAATTGGAAAGGGCCATTCAGACCTGCCACAATTCTTTATTACATTTAACAAAAAGAGGTTTTTCCATATTTGTATTTTTTTTTAAATTGTTGCATATTTTGCAGAGGAAAATTAGCTTTTGACTATACCCTGTTTTGATTTGTCTTTTCTGAATGCCCCATCCGCACACAAGTGCCTAGTCTCAGGCTCTTTAACAGCCAAGTGTTCATGGCCTAATGGGTTGATTTGGTTTCACCACGCCCTTGACAACACAAGCTCCAACACTGGTGGGAACATTGCATTTGCTTGTTGCCCGTCTTTCCCAAAAGTTTTACAACATGTGTGTGTTGGAAGCGCCCTTCGCATTCCAGAAGGTGGTATCTGTTTGGACCCTCAATTCAAGTTGCCCTCTTACTACTGCAGAAACAACTGCAGGCACAGACTTCAAAAACCCTCTTTCTGCCTGCGGGGACAGGGGACTATACTGAATGGGACGTGCAGGCCTCAGGAACTTGCACAGTGAGTTGAGGGCTGTGGAGCAAGTTACCTGTGAAGGAAGCTAAAAGAGAGCCAGGGACTTGTGTTGGGACGGCAGAGAAGGAAAACATCTTCTTTGAAGAGGAAGCTAATTCCTAAAACTTTGTTCAAGCCTGTGCTTAGGAACACTCAGTTCTCTTTCCCAGCAAAAAGATCAGAAGGCTCTTGAAGAACATGAGTATTTGTAAAATGTTACAAATGGCTGTGAGTCAGAGGTGTAAGCAATAAACAACAGCAAGAATTATTGCAATTTTAGGTTCCAACATGCCAACATTACAGTGTAACCAAGCTTCTTCACGAGTATCTGGGAAATGTATATAATAAACTAAAATTGGTAACATTTTTCATGATTTGTCTCTCTGGAACACAGAGGTGTAGAGGTTCCCCCCACCCCAGAGAGAAGTCATTTATTAGATGAATAAATGAAATAAGGTGTGTTGCTTGGAGTAACAGTAGCAAGAATCTACTAATAAAATCAGGCTCTTCAAGCGTAAGTTTAAGCTATAATTGTCATGGAAAGTAGACTGAATAGCATTCCTTTTTGAGCTAAGATCTCTGAAACACATTTAAATAGGTTTTTAATAGTAATACCTATTATCTAATGATCCACAAATTACACACACACACACACACACACACACATACACACACATATATATACTTTTGAAGCTTTCTCACAACCTCATGTAGTTCACACAACCATTAAAAGCAATATAGATAATCTAGTCCGCAAATACATAGGGTCTGTTCTGGAGTACATTCTTGTTAGCCGAGAATTCCATGCAGATTTTCTCCTTCCAACCAACCAAGTAAATAATCACTTAATGAACACAGGAGAGAGTGCCGAGGTTGACACCCCATTACCTCTATTTAAGAATGTTTTATGTTACCCACAGAACTTTTATGCTAGTCATTGGATGTTACCTATTATTTTTTGGTAATCAGAAAACCCATCTGACTTCCTACCACCAAATTTTCTGTGATCTGTCGACACAGCTAAATCTGTTAGGCCTACACCTTTCATATGTTTGTGTAGGCAGAGAATCGCTAAGGAGGCAGCAATAGCCCATGGTTGAAGCATATTCTTGGAGGCCAGTTGGCTTTGGGAAAACCCCAGCTCATTGCTCACTTAACATAGGCAGGAACAAGAAACTTAATCTGTTTCCATTTAATTGGCAGGAGAAACAAATCAGATCCCTTGGGTTATGGTAAATATTAAATGAGATTAAATTGCATGAAAGTTAAATAAAGACAATTGCTACTAATAATTTTTGAAAGATGATCATTACCTAGGATGCATTTTAATTATGTGTAAGACACTGTCGTTTTAGTCATGTCTAATTATTACCAATTGCCTAAGGTTTCTATCTGGTCTAAAAACTACCCTAGTCCTCGTGGGTATGATCTATAGTATCATTTGGTTGGCAAGCAGAATAGATGTTAGTACATAGAAATAAACTAATTTAGGAACATAAGGAGTTTGAACTAACAATAATGTGCTTTGACTCCATTCCTAGAATTTAGCTTTTTCATTCTGATTGTTTTAATCATGGCTTGTATTGTCTCTAAGAAAGTGGATGACATTTTCCCTGCTACAGCAAATGCAATTTGCACAGTATTTTTACCATTTAATTTCTGAGAAATATGTGATTCATTGCTGTCGAATGACTCAAACTGAAAATGTTACATGTAATGAATGAAGGCTGTAGCTCTTGCAGTCTATTCTAGACTTTCTATTAGAAGAGGGTAGAAGAGGGTTCGTTTTAGAAATTTAACATGCTCTTCATGTCTACTTTGCATTCAGAAGATATGGAATTTGTGAGGCTTCAAGTGGACAAAAGAAAGACACAAAGCCCTGATGTTGCTTCCCAACAGCGTCCTTACCTTCAACTATTCCCTGAGCTTGTGAGACAGAGAGAGACGATACATCACCACGCTCGCTCTCAGCCACAGCCAGAAAACAGACAGAGTCAGGTGACAACCTTCGTAATCCAGAGCCTGGAAATGACTGAAACAGATTCTCAAGAGGCATTGACTGTTCTGTAAATGTCCCTACTGAGGACGAATCATTGCCCAAACTAGAGTTTCCGAGAAACTACTCAGTGACCCATTCCTGTAAACACCCCTGTGTCGCTTTCCTCGTGTTAACGTGTATGAGAAACTTCCCAAGAGCATCCCAAAGACCCATGTTCATTAGGAAACGGTGGAAGCCTTGCCAAGGTCCGTAGGCACAAAGGACATCATTAGTTCCTTCATAATAACATGCCAGTGAAAACCATGGCTGCCTCCTGTTGATCACATACTTATCAGTGGATCTTTTGTACTGGGAAGGCTCAATGTCAGATCAACTCTTAGTGTCTTTATAATTATGTGCTAGCCTTACAAGATTAATAATATCTTCACCCCACTGCATAAGGAAACATTCCCAGAGGTATAACTTTGGAAGACAAAACAAACAAACAAACAAAAAACACACATACACATAGAGAAAAAGTCCTTCTTCATATTTTACTGACAAATGATAATAGAAGGAAAAAGGAAACAAAAGATGCACTTCCTTTTTTCCAGACTTTTTTCACAGCATATTTGCAACTTTTCTTTAAAATCACATGAGTTTATTTGCAGTGCTATGAATATACAACACAATTAACTTTGCATGGAGATGTTTTCTGTCACTGGAGAAGGAGTCATTAGTAAGCTAATGCTCTGGAGATGAAACTGACACCAGGAGGCTTCAGCACCCAGTTAGTGCAGCCACCTCGGTACCATCTCTTCCAGCAGCTCTCATCACCTGCCCACTTCCACCCAGCGGCGCTGACGGGAAGAGCCTGGTCTGTATCGTTACAGATTTACTTGAATCAAGGGTCCTCCATGCAGACCTAAGCAAGCAGGAACAAACAGTATTCTCCCTCTACCCATAATCCCGTTCTCAGCATCCATGCTTTTGTGTCTGACACTGCCGAGCCTTTCCACCCTAGGTTCCTCTGTAGGAACACAATCCACACATGAGACACAACGCTTATAACCAGTCGTGAACAGCATATGCCTTCTTATTCTCGGGCCTCGTGCTATCATAAAAGGACAAAAATTAAAAATTACCTGGCTGGGACAAATGGGAAAATCTTGGGCTTCTGAATCAAGCCTTTTTTTTTTTTTTTTTAAAAAAAAAAAAAAGAACTTAAGCAAATGATCCCCTTTCCTTCTGGTTCAGGTCCCCCCTCCTCCTTCCAGACCAGATTCCTTCTGTTCAGCAATGCACTGGCTCAAATTCCTGCTTTAGCTGCTGCCTCTCCACCCCACGCTTTTACTTTCCATTGAAAATCTAAATCAGAATCAAACGGAAGTCATTTTGGCATCTTAGGGAGTCAATGAAAATGAGGCAGCAATGGTTCTGGCGGTGATGCGATTGAGAGCCAGGGTTACAAAGATGGCGCCACCAGAGAATGGGCTCAATTCGGGAAAATGTCATTGGGTTACTGCGGCAGTTAGCCCACCCACGCTGGAGTTCCCAATTTACTTGCCTTTAAAGAATTCCAAATCAAGAGAAATTGCATACCACCTGTTTTAGATTTTCTAACAGAAAGTGAACATTGAGCTTTGCAGCTAAAACAGACATTAAAGCTACGGCATCGCTAACTTCCTCTGGAAGGGGAGGGAGATCTGAAAGCAGAAACATAGAGTTAAGAAGTAACACGGAAGTTATCATTGCTTACAAACATCCTGTTATCGTTGCCTAGAGCATTACAGTGTGCCATGAGACTCGAGCCTGAAGTGGGAAGCAGGTGCCTGCCCGTGCAGCCCATCTGCCCCTGCACCCCTAATTAGGGGTTTCCGGCTACATACAGAAACCGTCTCTATTATTTACATTTTCAGATGTTACTAGATATCCTGGATACTTCTTTTTTTTTTTGTTCAACTCATCCTTCATTTCTAAATGGAATATATTTTACTCCCCATAGTAAAAATATTACATTATGGAATGCATTGCATATGTCTAGGAAAAAAAAGACTTGGATGTTATTGTTAAATATTAGTAGGTAAGTAACATTATCAGTTTTCTAATGAGATGAAACTAAAAGCTTACAATGTGAAAGGGGTTTTTCTAGTGAGATGAAGCTAAAAGCTTACAGTGTGACAGGAGTTTGAATATAGCTCTTATCATGTTGCTTTCGTGTATTACTACCTTTCTATTGTGATAATTCATCAATTAATATAAACCAGACATTTCATTTTTGCTAATTTTCTGTAAGAACCAGGTGACTAGATCTTCATTCCAGTAAGCAATGTAGTTCCAACAGGGTATGAGAGGGGTTTTTTTTTTTTTTTTTAGCAATTTTTAAAAATTTGCCCAATTCAGTTTAATATTATGTGAAATTATTAAGTTATCACTTTTGTACATTTTCAAGGGCCATCAAAATAAACTCTACAACTAACTATGTTATGACTACCTTAGTGACCTGATGAATAAGTTTTTAATATTTTTCCAAGGACTGTATGAGGTTTACAGCTGCCCACTAATTCTAAAAGAATATAATGGGTTGCTTCTATTCTGGAGTGTTCGTGAACTGGAAATGAGGCTTGGCAACATCCTGTGATTAGGAATTTAGCTATGAAAACCAGCTTGTGACCCATGACAGTCTGTTCATTCTTTTTCACTCATTTATTTTTAGCATAGAAATAATAGATTAATTGACTTGAAATGGCAAAGGCCATTTTCAAGGTAGGATCACCTTAGCCCTACATGTTTTATAATAGAAACTTGTTGACTAAGGGTGACAGCAATTGTTCTATCCCTAGGTTGATAAAGACATAATTTTCCTGTGAGGGACAGATTTCATGAAAACCATAGAATCTTAACATAATATACCAATGTAGCTCTCTAGAGCCTAGCACAATACACAAATTTGCTGTGCTGAAAGACATTTTATGGACTGAGGTAAGGAACCTGATCCAATTAATGTAGAGTAAAATACAAATCTTTGAAATAATTTTGGATAGTAAGTATTCTCAATATTAAGGTCAAAACAGATTTCAAGTGATGTGTTCTCAGCAGAATCAGGTGGTTCTGCAAATTCTTAATAAAACACAAACATTTCAGGTACTCTTATTGATACTGACTGCGGACACAAGTGTGTACAAAATAGAGAAAAGGAAAACCCAACCCTCATACGGCTTCCATGCGATGGAGGAGAAAAAGAAACAAAAACGTGTATATTAACTGTGTGAAATGTTGTGGATGACCGTCAGGAGTGTGAGAACAGGCGCAGGAGGGCTGTGGGCATTAACTCAGAGACCAGGGGACTCACTTAGGAGAGAAAGTAAGCCCTGTGGAATCTGGGTAGAAGAAAATGAAAGTGTAGTTGCCCCAGGGCAGATGTCTATCTGGTGTGTGTTACAATTAGCAAGGTTACCACAGAGGCTAGAGCAGCAGAAACAAGGGTGGGAGAAGGGAATGGGATTGGGGGAAGGGTGGCAGAGAGGTGTGAATTGTCTAGTGCTTTCTAGAACTTTAGGGCTTCGACTTCCTCTCAAAAGGAAACCCTAGAGAAGGAAGCATGGCTTGTTCTAACATTTTAATTCACCTTTGCAATTGCCTCTAGGACGGTAGAACTCAATAGGAGACCAAAGCTAGTACAATAGGGACCAGCCTTTGAGTAACCCAGGTAACAGAAGATGCAGCTTAAATGTGGTTGGTTTCACATATATTTACAAAAGAGCATCAGCACAATTTTCTACGTGAAGAACATGAAAAGCATAGAAAGGGAAAAAGAAAAGTATGATTATTAGACTTGAGGCTCATGACAGAAATGATGGAGCTCAAATGATTGAAATAAGAAACACTGTAATAAAAACAAGTTTGGATCAAGAGTAGTTCAGTTTTGATATTTTAGATTTCTGATACACACACACACACACACACACACACACGCTATATCTAGGTGAACTTTTCAAGTAGGCATCTGGAAGTCTGATGTTGGGAAAACAGAATCTGTCCTGGAAATATAAATCTGGAGCTTAGCAGCACATTTGGGTTCAAAAGTTGGAAGACAACCTGATATTGCCGGAGATGATGAAGAAAAAACATTAATTCAAAGGAGTTCTAGAGCACACCACCATTGAAAAAGTGGTGGGAACAAGCAGCCAGAGAGGAAAAGCATCAAGAGAATGTAAGTTCTGGGAGAGGAGATTTCAAGATGAGGATGTGGAGAACTGTATGAAAAGCTACAGACTTACAAACTACAAAAGACATGAGCATCAACATGTGAATTCAACTATGAGAGTTCACTAGTGACTTTGGTATGGCAAAGCTGGAGGAAAGAATTAGAAATCACCTATCTATGTATTGCAAAGGATTTTCTAAGGTAAGACCAATGAGGTGGCCAGTAAAGCATGGACTCGTGGCTATGGCTTGTGGGGTTTTCTCTGGATGTCAGTTTGCTGGAGAGTTCCCTAGTTTAGTGAACAGAATCAATCCACTCTGATGAAAAATGCCTGTTTCCCAGGCTTCTTCCGTTGGATGGAAGCATGTGGCACATCCCCAGCTCTCCATCTCACTGTGAACGCATACTTTTCTCCTACATTGCACATTGACCTATAATGTAAGAGTGTAAAGATGAGTCTGTCTGTTCACTCTTGAAGTGCCAAATGGAGAAGCTTCACAGATTAAGTAAATGTTTAGAAGCAAGGGGAGATGACACGGTATACAGTGAAGTGTGGTAATAGGACAAGACTAGAGCTATCTCAGTGTCAAGTTTAAAAGGGTGCTGTAGTGGCAGGAGGGCTTTTAGGTCAGGGAAGAGTTGATGGGAAGATGAGGAGATGGCAGTACTAGCGCGAGTGCTCATACAAGGGCGTATATTTTTCTATCAACAGTATTGATGAGCACTGATGATTTTTTTTATTTAGTGCCTGGGTAATCTGTAGTGGACATTACTCTAAATTCTTAATGTTTACTGTCATTTAATTCTACAGGAAACAGCCTGTTCTACTATCAACTACGTGATCTTCATCCTGACTTCTTTTATGTAGCCTCTGATCTACATAGCTAGAAAATCTCTCATTTTCTATTCTCATGTAATATTTCTGCGGGGGAAAATGTATCAACAAATCTTCAAGAGAAAACAAAACATTCTAGAATTTAAAAACACTATGAAGCTAGGTAGAAATTCATGTTATTATATAACAGATTTGGAGTTTAAGAATGACAAAAGATGAATTTCTATTCTCTTGTGGTACTTAGCAAATGGAATTTCTTTTCCCAGGAGGCACCTGTAGAGTCCTGGCATAGGTCAGGGGCAGAAATAGGCTTATTTCTCACATGATAAACAATATCCTGTTCCCATGGGTGAACTCTTAAGGGCATCTCTGCTGGTGTCAAAGGGGGTCTAACCTACACAGGGATGATTCTAAGTGAACATCAAAGGCTGTTTACTAGAAGACAGGGAATCCTTACCCATCCACACAATTTCCACAACTCTGGGCACAGGGGAACAGCAGATGCCTGAAAACTGTCATTTCCACTCTTGCCAGATCCCAACATGCAGCACAATTAACGTGACAGTTATCCACCATGCAAGCCTCATTCACAAACACCTGCCCAATCCTTCCACCTTTAAGTCTTAAGTTTTCAGTTATCAAATACTTAATGGAATTGTGAAGTTGGGTTTTGTAAGTGGTATTCAAATTTTATTTTATTTTCCCTAGCCTGCTGCTTTCTAAGGAGAACTAAAAAAACAAACAAACAAACAAAAAACAAAACAAAACAAACAAAAAAACCCCTACATCTTAATTTGTATTAATTATATTTAGAAATATGTTTTGTAACAGAAAGTCAATGACCATTTGCTGTTTAAAGGTCTTGTCTACTTGAAGGTATTATCACCTACCCTCCTTCCTATATGAAAACTGAGTAAAATCATCATTCTTTCCATTACTCATTTACTAATTTGATTTTTTTATTGTTAGCAAATATTCATGTGAATACCTTCATCATTTAAAAAGTAACAGAATCAGCAATTTGATCTTACATTTAGATTTTCTTTTTTAAAAGTAATTTTAATAAAGTTTATAATATCAGGCTTTAAATAGAGAAGTGAATTTCAATGAAATATGAGAACATGTAAATAATTTTAAACCTAATATTAAATATAAAATTTTATTTAAAAAGTGTTGACTTATTTTATAAAATAAACTTTATGCAGTTTACTTATTTAACATTCTTTCTATATAAGATTTTAATAGAGGACTTATGTTATTTATATAATGCTAAAAAAATCTCCAAATGTCTTACTTTAAAACGATAACAGATACTTATTATCTTCTGGATTCTGTGAGTCACAAATTTGAGGAGAACTTAGCTGGGCCATATGCTCTGGGAGCCCTTGTGGATGATACATGGGGCTACATGAGTGTCCTCTTCCAAGGGGCTTGTTCATACAGCTACTAGGTGGTGTTAGATGGCAGTGGGATTTAGCTCCTTTCCATATGATCTTTTTTGTTTTCTCCTGATATGGTGATCTGTTTCCTTCTGAAACAAGCATTCTCACAGGATAAGGCAGAGAGTACAAGGCCTTTCCAGCCTGGCCACAGAAACCACACACACACCATAGTATTCTCTCTCGGCCTCATGGACCGAAGCTTTTTATGTGCTAGGAGACTACGCATCACACGGATACAAAAACGCCCATACACCAGGGGCCACTGATGGTCGTTTGACTCCAGTCTCTGTGGCTTTTACATAGGAGTGCTCTTATCTCTTCCTGAAGTCTCTGAAAGCCTCATTCTGTATATACTCACTCTAAAGCCCTCGTCATAAAAATCCATTGGAGGAGGGAGAAAACAGGGAACAGGACAGGAGCCTACCACAGAGGGCCTCTGAAACTCTCTACCCTGCAGGGTATTGAGGCAGATGCTGAGACTCATAGTCAAACTTTGGGCAGAGTGCAGGGAATCTTATGAAAGAAGTGGGAGCTAGTAAAAACTGGAGAGAACAGAAGCTCCACAAGGAGAACAACAGAACCAAAAAGTCTGGGCACGGGGGTCTTTTCTGAAATTGATACACCAGCCAAAGACCATTCATGGAGATGGCCTGGAACCCCTGCATGGAGGTAGCCTATGGCAAGTCAGTGTCCAAGTGGGTTCCATAGTAATGGGGACAGGGACTGTCTGACATGAACTGATTAGCCTGCTCTTTGATCACCTCCCCCTGAGGGGAGTACAGCCTTACCAGGCCACAGAGGAAGACAATGCAGCCAGTCTTGATGAGACTGATAGACTAGAATCAGAGGGAAGGGGAGGTGGAGGACCTCCCTTATCAGTGGACTGGGTGGGGAAGAGGGTGGGAGGGGTTAGGAGAGGAGAAAGGAGGAAGGTACAGGGGGGATACAAAGTGAATAAACTGTAATTAATAAAAATAAAAATAAATCAGTTCCAGGTGCAGATGGAGTGTCTCAAATGGGATTCCTTAATTACAGCACTTATTTATTTATCTACTTATTGTTTATTTGCCCATTTGTTTGCTTGTTTGCCCGTTTTTGAGACTGTCTCAGCATGTGAATAGGTTGGCTTTAGGACAGGATGCTTCTGCCTCGTCTGCCCCAGGGCTGAGACTGCTGTTCTGGAGCCACCATGCCTGTAAGTGCAGTTCTTTGAGGACGGTTTTTCACAATCTGAAGCTACAAGAATCAGGATCATTTACTCCCCACTCTCCACACCACATGCATCCTCTCTAGTTCACAGAAGTTCTGACACCTGCCCGGAAGAAGGTTGTTTGTCCCTGAGTTGGGACTTACAGGGCTAGACCTAATGAAGGCATCTAGCTCCATCTTCATCTTAGTCAGTTTCCCCTCTTAAGTCAGTCTTCTGTTGACACAAACAGTAGCTCAGTGTTTGGAGTATTCTCTGGGGGCTGCTTTCTGCTTGGAGATTCTCTTCACTTAGTGCCACCTTTTCTCCCTCTTTGTCCACACTGGTGACATTTTTGGCCTCTCAAAAAAAAATACAAACAAACAAAAACAACAAAAACAACAACAACAACAAAAACCCTGCAAGTGTATGCTGAATCCTGCTGGAGTTTCATAAGACAAAAGGCATACCCAGCTGCTTCTGGCATCAGCTCTCTTGTGCACACAGATGAGAAGTAAGGCCCCTAATCCGCAGGTGAAGCCTCTGTCTGCCTGAATCACTCTCCAAGGCATTGTCTTAAGTTACTGATGACAGAACAAAAGATCTTATTCGAATTACTTTAGCCTTACATTTATATTGTCTTTCCCTTAAGGTTCCTTAGATGTGACTTTGGCCTGGGAGCCACCTAATTTTAGCATCATTTTCCACTTGGAAAGGATGAAAATTACTAAAGTAACTCCTGGATCATTTATGCTTGACAGCCTTTATTTATCTCATTTTTTCCTCATACTACATTTCCCATACGGAATGAGGCAAAACCAAGACTGACTTTCTGCACATGGATTGGAAAATGACTTTTAGCTGGATTTCTCCCTGGGTTCGCCAGACTCGTTTTTACTTATCCAGTCATTCTAGGTGACATTCTGAATACTACTGAATAACCAGGGCTCCTTTTCCATGATTTCTAGGAACAATTTCTCTTTCTTCTTTTTTCTTTTTTAATATTTTATGCGTTTGTATGTGTGCGTTTGAGAGTGGGGACCAGAAGAAGGTATCTGATGCCTTGGAGCTGAAGTTACAAGTAGCTTACAGCCTCTCAAAAGGGTACTGGGACCTGAACTCAGGTCTTCTAGAAAAGCAGCCAGCACTGAGCTATCTTTTTAGCCTGTCTTTATTTACTTTAAGCCTCCTAAAGGCATTGGATTTCTTTTCAGCCTGTTCAAAGTTTCAAAACCCTTCTGCTTTGCTCACTTTCCTGTTCCAATCTCTCCACATTCTAGTCTTTATTATAGCAGGCACCATACTCTTGGGAAGCAAAATATGTATTAGTTGTAGAATGCCGTGTAACAAGGCACCCTAATACATGATGACTCTAAGCAACCGTTTTAGATACTTATGTAGGAGCTTCCAAGTGTCTGGAATCCAGGAGGATTGAGGCTCAGGACTAAACGGTATCTCAGCACTACTGGTGTTTTATTAGACGTCAAATCTATCCATACCCAGAACCTCAGAAGATGATGTTACTTGGAATCAGGGTCTTAATTAGTTAAGATGAGATTATAATGAATAGATGTGGTAGGCCCTAAATCCAGAAGTTGCGTCCTTACAGGAAAACCTTATTAGGATTCAGCTCCTCATAGGGTAAAAATGGCTGTGCAGAGATGGAGATATTGGAGTAAGCATCCACAGACAATGGACACCAAAGACTGTCAGAAACCCAAGAAATAGATGGATTCAGAGTTTTTCCCCCTTGAGTCTTCAGGGGGATCCTGCCCCTGACACTTTGATTTCAGACTTTGAGCTTCCAGTGAGATGAAAAAAAAATTTCTCTGGTTTTAATTCAAGTTTTAATAATTAGTTATAGTAATTCTAGCAAACTAGTATACATAGCTTCTTTATATTGTTCTTGTTTATTAATCTAGTTTCCCATTGCAGAATCAAATAGTTCAAAAAAATTGAATAATTCATATAGCTCTCAATTGAGTGAACTGGCATAACAAAAGCATAAAAAGCAAGTGTGATAACTCACTTATTTTAGTTCTGCATGTAACCATTCCAACTCGAATTCACTGATTATATGTATTAATCATCTACCTGGGAAACTCTTAAACTAAAAACAAATCTTATTCTCTTTCCATTATGTACCTGCTGACTTCCAGCAGTTGCCAGCCTATACAGTTTATCTCCTGGCTGCCTTACTTTTCCCCAAACTTTCATAAAATGCTTTATTGAGTAAAAATGAATTTCTGTTCTTGGTTTTAGTAAAAATGCTTTGGGGCACTCACCCCAGGTTTGTCGTACATAGATAGCTTCATTGTGCTGATATATGCATCGCTTATTTTTAGAATCATCAGGAATTTTATCATGAAGGGATGTTGGATTTTGTCAAAAGTCTTCTCCACATTTATTGAGATGTTTTCTATCCTGGAAGCCATTTATGTAGTGAATTTCATTTATTGATTTACATATGTTGAACCATCCCTGAATCTCTGAAATGAGGCCAACTTGATTGTGGTAAATGTTCTTTTTGATGTGCTCTTGAATTCAGTATGCAGACTTTTTATTGAGAATTTTTGTATTCAGATATATCAGTCTATAGTTCTTTTTATGTTATGTCACTATCCGGTTTTGATATCAAGGTAATTGCTTATCCACTAATGCAATATGGTGCTTTCATGTCTTAGTGACAGAAATAAGAGAAGAAAATGAAAGGGGTACAAAAAGGTAAAGAAAAAGTCAAAGTAAAATTATTTGAAGATTATATTATTCTATACATAAACTTTCCCGAAGACTCCACTGGGGAACACTTAGGTATGATAAAGACATTTACAAAAGTAGCAGAATGCAAAGTTAATGTACTAGTACCAGTAGTCTTCTATACCAATAACAAATATGCTAAGAAAGCACAGAAACAATCTCATTCACTGTTGATTTGTATTTCCCTGATGACTAAGGATGTTGAACATTTCTTTAAGTGTTTCTCTTCCATTTGATATTCCTCTATTAAGAATTCTGTTTAGCTCTGTACCCCATTTTTTTAATTGGATTGCTTGATTTGTTGCTGTTTAACTTCTTGAGTTCTTTATATATACTGGATATTAGCCCTCTGTCAGATATAGGGTTGGTGAAGATCCTTTCCAATCTGTAGGCCGTCATTTTGTTCTGAAGACAGTGTCCTTTGCTTTACAGAAGCTTCTCAGTTTCATGAGTTCCCATTTATTGATTGTTGCTCTTAGAGCCTGTGCTGTTGGTGTTCTGGTCAGGAAGTTGTCTCCTGTCAGGAAGTTGTCTCCTGTACCAGTGAGTTCAAGGATCATCCTTACTTTTTTTCAAACAAATTTAGTGTGTCTGGTTTTATGTTGAGGTCTTTGATCCACTTGGACTTTAGTTTTCTGCAGGGTGATAAGTATGGATCTATTTGCTTTTTTCTACATTTAGATAATCATTTAGACCAGCACCATTTGTTGAAGATGCTATATTTTTTCCATTGTATTGTTTTGGCATCTTTGTAAAAAATCAGGTCTCCATAAGTGTGTGGGTTTATTTCTGGGTCTTCTATTCGATTCCATTGATCCACCAGCTGGTTTTTATGCCAGTGCCACACAGTTTTTATTACTGTTGCTCTATAGTACTGCTTGAGATCAGGGATGGAGATACCTCCAGAAGATCTTTTACTGTAGAGGATTGTTTTAGCAATTCTGGGTTTCTTGTTATTCCATATGAAGTTGAGAATTTTTCTTTCAAGGTCTATAAAGAATTGTGTTGGTAATTTGATGGGCATTGCATTGAATCTGTAGATTGCTTTTGGTAAGATGGCCATTTTTACTATGTTAATCCTGCCAAGCCATGAGCATGGGAGATCTTTCCATCTTCTCATATCTTCTTCTATTTCTTTCTTCAGAAACTAGAAGGTTTTTTTTTTTTTTTCATACAAGTCTTTGGCTATTGTGAAGGGTATTGTTTCCCTAATTTCTTTCTCAGCCCATTTGTCTTTTGTATACATGAGTGCTACTGGTTTTTTTTTTGGTGCAGTTTGGAGGTTCTTAAAACATCTAAAAAATAGATCTAACCTATGAGCCAGCTACACTATCCCTGGGTATTTATCCCAAGGTCTCCCAGTACAACAGATCTGGGTACATCAATGCTCACTGCAATAGTACTCATGCTAGCTAGGCTATGGAAGCCCCCTGGGTGTCCAACAACAGAGGAATGGATAAAGAAAATATCATGTATATACTTAATAGAAATTTTCAGCCATAAAACATAGTAGTTATATCATTGGTAGGGAAATGGATGTAACTAGAGGTAATTAAAGTAAAGTAAACCAGTTTCAAAAAGAGAAATATCATATGCTTTCTTTCATTTGTAGTTCCTAGATTTTATACACATACACATAGTCAAGTATCTATATAACATAACAGAGGAACAGAAGGGCCAAAAGGGGAAGGGAAGAGAGGCACAGGAGACATGATCTGAATAAGCTGTGTACTTGTAGAGAAGGCTTACGTAACATACATAACAACCATTCTTCAGTCCTTTCTAAGTTTCTTTTAAAATTATTTTCTCAAGGATCTATGGGACCTTGTAGTCACAGGTAACAGAGATTCTAAGAGAAAGAACAATGTCCTAATTGGCCATCTGGTTATTGTTTTTCTCAGTTATGTTCTTTGCTTTATGTCTCTATGATTTTTCTAATTCCCATAAGCTCACCAATGGGTTTCACATAGCTATTTAATGTTCCCAAGCTTGACAGACAGCTATTGATCTTAGTATGTGAACATCTGATGATACTTGGAGCTCAGTGTAAGAATCTATAATTTTACTTAGTTTTGCAGGAAATATATTTTACAAAGTACTGAACGAACAATTATGAAACTAAAAACAATCTAACTTGTTTGGATAGTATGCTTCGATTAAGGAGTTCAGGTTAAAAGAATACTGCTTCCATTGTTGTGACCTGATTCTTTGTTGTTGTTTCATTTGTTGTTGTTGTTGTTATTATTATTACTATTATTGGTGGTGGTGGTAATCATGTGTGTGTGTGGGGGGGTGTCATATGCACATGTGTGCATATGTGAAAGAAGAAAAAAACAACTTGAATCCTACCAACATTTAGTAATTTCTGCCCGTTTTATTTTTTATTGTTATTTTTTTAATCTTGGTTTTTGAGAATTTCTTGGATACTCTGTTTCCCCATTGGCACTGTTGTTGTGATTTCCATTCATGTGAAATAGCAGCCCTTCAGATAGGTGCCAGTTGGTCAGAATTCCCAATTCATCTTGTTTTAACAGAAACAAATCCATCCAAATTTTTTGTAAGCCAAAAATATCCAAAGAGAAGCCAATGAGAAGAAAGGCTAAATAGTGATTGCATTTTTATGTAAACTGCAAATACAGAGTCAAGTGGAGGGGGTGCAGGTGGGTTGCCAACCCTATTGTTATTGTCAGTGATGTCACTACTGAAGTTTTCTTTGGGATCATGTCTACACTCTCAACTTTCCACACAGAGCTTGCATCTGTTGTTTCAAGCCACCAATGGGAACTATTTCCATTTTCTTCTATGAAGTTTAATAGGCAGCAGAATGTCAGTCTTTTGGCTAGTTTTTAATAACCCAGGCTTTTGAGATACTATAAATATAAGTTAATGCTGCTTCTTGTCTCTTCTGTACCATCCTGAATAAATTTAAGTCTGCATACATGCCATTTGGAGATAGTATAGAAATATGGTGTACTGAGATCACGGCTTGTAGTAAGTAATCTGTTATCACCACTTTCCTAAAACAGTTCAACCCCTAACTGCACTGCAAACAGTCATTCTTACACCCACGAGTAAGTGCACAACACACCCCCAATGAAAGAAGCTTCTTTTTGCAGCAGATGGAGATCATGACAGAAACTAGTCAAAATGTAGAGCACAACTAGCCATGGGTACCCTGGCACAGTGAACACATCTGCAACACAACTCCTACCAGTCAGGCAATAATGCCAAAGAGCAGGACAAAAATATGTGAGTGCCAGAGGAGCAGGAAGTCTACTGTAAGACTGTGCCTTCTCGCTAAGACAGGAAAGCCACACCCACAAATGATCAACAACACGGTTGCCTAAAAATAACCGGAACGATTCTAATATCATTTGACATCCCAACATAAATGGGGAGAATATCCACAGGGCTCCACACTTAGGCAAAAAGCTACAAGCGATTAGCAACTGCTGAGAGAGGGAGAATTAGTCGTCCTCAGGGATCAGCCCCCTGATTGGTCATTTAGTCCCAAGTGGTCAATGCTTGAAACACCGAACAGATTTAGCAGGTTGTATTCATATGTTTACTCCTTTACATGTCTATTTAACAACAGGGGTTAAAGAAGGGGCTGTGAATTTGAGAGAGAACGGGAGAGGGAAAAGGGTAGAATAGAGGAGAGGGACTGGGAAATGATGCAATTAATTAAAAATTTTAAATATACATATACCTGACTGATTCACTGTGTGTAGTTCTTTAGCTATGGAATTTGCCTTATGTGAACCAGCTAAGAAGAACTCAGCTGATAAATGTATGTATGTATATGTATACACACACATATAAAATATATATAATATATGATCACCTTTTTATTAGATCCCAACAACTGGTATATGATGAGCCAGCATGCTTCCAGTGAGCTACAGTTCCAGCCCCATTTTTAAGGTGGTAAAACGTCTTAATATTCTATCTATACATTTATTATTTTATATGTTTTTTTTTTTTTCATGAGGTTTTCCCAGCAGATCTTTGGAGAGGCTGTGAGCCTCTCCCAGGATATGCATGCCTTCCTGGCCAATTAAAAATAAATACAGACACAGGAAGTAGGATCAACTCACTCTTAAGTTGGCTCATGACCCAGCGGTGGAAGGAGGCAAGGTCAAATGAGCCTGCGGTGCTATTTTAGAAGAAAGGGGGAAATAGGGCCCACATAACCACCCTTCCATGACCTGTGGTTTGAGAATCAGAGCTCTGCGTGGTTCCCACACCACAGCTGTTTTTCTACATCACCAACACTGAGCACAGGAAATGGAATGGCACACAGGCTGCAGTTTATAGACTCTGTTCTCTCGGCAAGAGAAACATGATCCCCGGGCTCTTACGTTCTCCCCAGAATGGCATCTGAACTCACATGTTAAAGGAATAGCCTGTCTCATAAAGGGGACCTTTATGTGTGAGAAGCCTAAAAGCTTTAAGAGACATGTAAAGAGTAAAAGACATGTGTAGAGTTTACATTTAGACAGTGTTTGGAAAATTTAGGAAGATTTCAGTCTATTTAATTCTTAAACAGGGCTGCAGTATGACCTGAAAAAAAAAAAACCAAAAAAAAAAAAAAAAAAAAAAACAACTTAAACTCACACAAAGACTAAGTGTTAACTTTATTCTAAGAGCACAGGAAACACAGCACCCAAAATAAGCTAAATTTTAGACAGCTGAGAATAAAAGCATCTATCTGAGGCACAGTGGCTCTGGGAACCATATATAATTCCATGGGAATCAATCTAATTTCTAATGGTATTGATGAGAAAATAGGTGACTTGCATTTCAATAGACAAGTATTTTTCTAGCTTGGAAATCCTGTGCAACCCTAGCTATTATTGCTCTGTCTGTACAATGAGCTCCTAGGAGCTTGTAAAAATCTATGTACAATCATTTCTCTGTTTTTCTGGCAGCCATGTAATGGTTTTCAAATTTTCAATTGTTTTGAGAACTGCATACATGACCATTGCATCTATATGGCTCTTGTCCCGTCCTTTCCCCTTCCAACTCCTCCCATGCACCCTACTCCTTCCCCAACTCGCGACCTCTTATTTGAATTTTCATATATGCATACATGCATAAATACATATACACACACACATGACCTGCCAACTCCGTTTGCACAAGTGTCCAGGGCTGATCACTTGGAATTTAACAGTCTATCTGGGAGCTCATCCCTGAAGAAAATGGATTCATCCCCTCCTGGCTACCATCAACTGCCTTTTGCTCTTCATCTAGCAGTGCGGCCTCCCCCACCCCCCAGCACTAGCATGTTAACGTGTCATTATGTAGATCTTGTTCAGGCAATCGCATCGAGATTTCATGGGTGCAGTTTCCCTGTGAAGTCTAGAGGTCACTAGCAGCAGTTGTCAGCCTTATAGGCACTGAGAACTATAGCTCTTATCCTGCATCACAAAAGGTTCTTTTTGCAACTGAGGGAGACTATTACAGAGATACACACTGGTCAAAATAAAGAGAAGTGACCATGGAGTGCCCAACCATATTTGCAACGAAACCCACACATCCAAGGTTCAGGAAAGACTATGGAAGAAGGGGTCAAAAGATAGATTTTTTTTTTTTTTTAACTCCAGACACAGGAGCCTGTTGAATGAAGGTGAGACTTGATGCCGTCTATCCAGAAATAATCTATCGGAATGAAATGGAAATTCAAGCTTCACTTTCCACACCTCACAATCCTGCTATAGAGATGTATGTAAACCTGCCCATTCCAGAATGATCAGCACAGCTGTCGACACTCTGGGGTCCTGGGGGCGATGCTTGTTTAATTTCCTATGATGTTGTCTTGGCTTGCTGCCTTGCCTGAGTCTATGACGATGAGCTGATTTTCCAAAAGCTGCCACTAGAGGGGACAAAAGCACTAGGTTTGCCTCAATGTCGAGTCTCATAGGATTTTACTCATCCTGAAGATGTCCATTTGGACATTACGTTTGCACCTTTAGATCTGTAGGCATTCAGTGCCTACCCTGTTATCCCTGTGTTTTTGTTGTTGATGTTATGAATAAGATGCAACCCCATAGTTATCTCCCTACTTGTTCCTACTATGGAAATGAATTTAATATGTTAATGCACATGTTCTTAAAATATGTATTAAAAGGAATCTATAACTCTCAAAGCAGAAATTTTTGCCTCAGTGAAAGACCTCTTGATTTGTCACCTTACTCATTCTGTCTTCCTATTACTTCTCTTCCTAGCTTCCTCAAACACAAGGTGAACTGAGTATCTAAAAACATTTGCATAGAGTCGGAACTCTGGGAAGCATTAAGGGACTGAGCAGCCCAGCTTCCCCACCCAAACGTTATACTTTAGTTTCACGTGACTACTTGAAAACTCTCAAGTGTCCTCTCTGTCTAGCTATAGCTTTTATTTATATAGCTATAAAGATGGTTTCTAATATTAAATATTTGCTGCACATTGGCCACTGTAAAAAAAAAAGTGATTTATACAATATTCTTATTTAATTTTTGTCTGAACTCTGAAGGAGGGGTGCTTGCATATGTGTGTGTTCTCCATCTTATAGGCAAAGAAATTGCAGACTGGTGGAAATTAGTGATTTCAGTGTGTGAATCTATATCCCCTGACACGCTCTTTGCTGATGCAAATTCATGTCACTATGGGCTTTGCTGAAGAAAGAACAGTGAGAGACATTTTTCTAAGGTGTGTCTTTAAATCTATCATTCTTACTCTTTCCTCCCAGGCAGAACTCTCCTCTCCCCTCCGCTGCCATTGTGCTTTTGGGTGTCAGGATGTAGGATATTCATGTATCCATTCCCCTATATACAGAGGGAACTCCAGGAGCTGGAAAGGGGTATATAATCCATTTTAGTGTCTCAATTGCTAGCAGACTGCCTCGTATTTTGGAGGGGATCCATACATGAGGATTGTGGATTGCCAAACTGAAAAATAGCAAGTTTATTCCACATTTTGGATGTTCATCAGAATTTGAAATATATAAATTTCTAA
The DNA here is from genome assembly GCF_030254825.1 of Meriones unguiculatus. Classification (NCBI taxonomy): domain Eukaryota; kingdom Metazoa; phylum Chordata; class Mammalia; order Rodentia; family Muridae; genus Meriones; species Meriones unguiculatus. Next base: position 46,960,456 of record NC_083349.1, read on the forward strand.
AAAGGTATTTTTGTACAAGTGTTGAGCATATATTTGTTTTCCACTTAAGATTCACAGAGAGTGTTATTTATAAATATTTGGAATGGTACTTGGCTTTAATTATATCATCTACCTAATAATGAATTCTGTAGATACCCCCGGAATTACACTGTCCCCTTACTGTGCTTGTTATAGCATGTGTCTGCTCAGTCAGGGTGCTAAGGTACAGGCCACTCATGGTGAGTCATTTAATATTTACATACAGGGCCATTGAATGAACTCTAAAAACAACATCTCAAACTGCTTCTCCACTTTACATGGAGTGATCTTTCTCCTGTCTCTCAGGATTAAGCTTGTGTCTTTTGTTTCATTCCTGCATTGAGAAATTCCCTGTAGAAGCAAGATGGCACTGCTAACTTACACCCCAATACCAGGATCCCCGGACACCTCCTTACTCCTACTTCTGCTATGTTTAGTGAGAAAGGATATTCTTCTCCAGTGAACCTCAAAGCAGTTCTTAGGTTTGTCTTCTAACTGGCTACAGCTATGGTTTTATAACAGCATTGAAGTTGTGATTAAAGACCCTTCCACATGTAAGTTATCTTCCCTCGAGCATCACTAAAACGTAGCAATGTTTTGCACTTAATTTCTATGTCGAGGACTAAGTGTTATAACGAGACGGTATTTTCAGGTAGTATGTTCAGCAAACATTGTCAGAGGAAAATATTTGCTAATTTTTGATGTATTTGAAAAATATGCACCTGTCATCATTTTGCATTGTCATTACATGTCAACTAAGCCTTTTTTGGAAGCCAGGCATCAATTCCATGTCTTTGTGTGTTGCAAAGTACCTGATTACGGTGAAAATGATTAACATTTAGCTATTTGAAAGTGTATTTGCTTTAAGCTCACCTATCTATTCCTCTCTCTGGACTTGGTAAAAATTTGTGATAGTGGATACACTATCAAATAAGTCCCCAGAGATAACAGTAATGAAAAATTAACTTAGGATGAAACATACTTCCAGTAAGCAACTCATTGTTTTAGAAGTATAAGCTTCATAGAGGACAATTCTGCTCTTTAGATATGTGATTTGGCCACAAACACATTGTCCAGAGGTGTGGGGCTGCATAGAGCTCAGTTGCTGACAACCTGGCACATATATTTATATCTTCCAGTTTTCAGGCTTTTGTTCATGATTTCTGTCCTACTTCACTGACTGAAATGCTTTCTTTTTCTTAGCCTGATAGCTATGCATGTATCTATGTGTGCTTTTAGACTACTTAATTTTAAAAGTTTAGTTACTATCACATGCATAGTGACAATGACTCAGTGGAAGGCTCTCACTATCTGAATAAACCCCGTCCTTTGCAAGCTTTGTGACCAACCCTGCCTCACTTGCTACCACACCTTTGACAGTAGCAATTTCTAAACGTAAGTACACATTTTGAATGGAAATAGATAACCATGTGAGGTCGAGCTATGGACACAACCTGTAAACAGCTGGCAATCAAAACAAACATTGGAAGTGGAAAGCAGACAGGAGTCTGATAAAGATCTATTTTTTTAGGATATGCAGGTTTAACTCATTTGTGAACCAGAAGTGTGTTTATTTGAGTAAGTACCAAATAATCTGACCCTTACACCTTGTTTGTACATTGCTTGGACATGGTAGGCGCCCTGTGTAAGACAGAGGCTCTGCTGAGTAGGAGTTGTTTCAGTGATTTGGGGGGATTATACAGCCCAACTGAGACTGTGGTCTACACAGAAGTGAACCAGAACACAACAGCACTTCCAAGACAGCTCTTGGAAATCGTGAAAGAGAATGTCAGTAACTGATTTGGGTGGCATTTGTTTTGTCCTCCCAAAAATGAGGTATGGAAAGAAAAACCCAAGTAGAATTTCATTTCTCTGCCTAGTAACAGGCATGTGTTCTACGTATGTTAATTGGACAAGAGATGGCAACAGTTAGAAATGCTTTTTCTCTATGAACAATATTTTAATGATAAAGACTAAGACAATGCTTGAGGGAAAGAAATATATTGTTGAGAGTATTTTGATGTATGCTTTCAAGAGATAAAACTTGTTCAATCATGTCATAAACTTTTGAAAATAATTACCAACTCTTTTTTTTATTCCTCTATACTTAGAAAGGCCTAATTCAGAAGCCATATGATACAGTTGTTTGTTTGTTTGTTTGTTTTTTCTTTTTTTCAGAATAAATGGACAGAAGAATGAGTTCTCCAGATGTGTTGGTGCACATTTGTTATCCTGATACATGAAAGGTTGAGGTACTTGAGAGGCTAGAGCATGAAGGCCATGAGTTCAAGGTCAGCCTTGGCTACATAAATAGCCAAGTCTACTTATGAGTTCCAGTCAAACCTGGACTATCTTACAAAAATATGTCTTTATTTCCATGCCCAGTCCCAAGAATGTGTGAGCTCGTTTGTTGAATTTCAGTAATTATATATTAATCCAGATGCAATTGGAAGGCAGTTCTGAGATTTATTTTTCTTTCTTTTGGTTAATAAGTATTTGTTGAAGTTGAGTAGTCAAAGAAATAGGACTGTACCTTTTCCTTACAGTTCACGTAGCAAGGAAACCAAATATAATCCCCAAATTAATAATCCACTCTGGGAACTGTTATAAAGGAACTGAGGAGAGGTCTGTCTATGAGTGAGCAGGTGTAAGTTTGTGAGGAACGGTTTTGAAAACAGATTGTTGGGGTAGGCTTCTTGGAGCAAATACGGAAATTGAGAATATACTTATCTAAAGAATTGTGGTAACAGCTGCCACAGTGCTAAGAGTTTAGAGGATGTGAGGAGCTGAGGGGGGATCAGGTTTCAGAGATGTAGAAAGCATCACAGCCAATGCAAGGAGGAGGGCCAGGTAGACGCTGCAAGCTTAAGAGGGAAAAGGCATTTTGATTGCATTCTAACTGCAAGCTGCAGTCCACTTTAACTAGAACAGTGACAGTGAAGATGACAGAAATGACAAACACAGCAGCTGGTCCTCAACAAGCCTCTGCTCCTTCTTGAAGGCTGATAGCAGGTGCTCAGAATCTTCTGTCAATCATCACATCAAAGCACAAAACAAAGGCGCTTGCTTTTGGCCATTTACAAACAAGGGGTTGAGTCTGAATGGTTTTGGTTACTTACCCAAGAGCACTGATAGTACGTATGACATTATCATACTTAATATGCATGGTATCATCATATGAGAAAATGGACTGTTGAAGAATAGAGAGATCAGGGATAGGGTGTCATACGGAGCCTCATAAGCATATACTTCTAGTGGGCTTGAGGTGAGGGGAAGGAAAGAGAAAGGGTATTACTGCCACTCAATGAAACCCAGAAGATTACGAAAGAATTAGGGTCGAGAAAAGCCTAGATTTCAGTTTTAAATAAAACTTGAGCTGAATAAGATGTATACAATGTATAATTTATACATTCTAAAAAACACTGGTCAAGAGCAAACCCCTTGCCATTCTCAGCCCTTTCCTCCCCACTTACTGAGAAATTCCTTGGAAAGCCAATTTTATTATTTTTCATATAAAGTGATCAAAGTCTACAACTTTCTGAGGAAGAGATAGCAAACTACAGGACAGGACAGGCTGAGCCTCTTTTGAGTGGTCAACAAGCTAAGAACAGCTATGGCATCTTTAAATTCGAAAGGAGGCAGGTGATGCTCTGTTACACTTGAAGATTATATAAAGCCCAAGTTTGGGGCCCCGTAAATAAAGTTTTATTAAACACAGATTCTCCAACATCACCTGTAGCTGCCACTGTGCTACAACAGAATTTGGTCAGCTTGCAGGGCCTCTGTGGCCAAGATGCAGCTCAGCCTAGAGCACTCGCCTGGAATGTGTGACGCACACAGTTCCATCTTAGCATGTGCATGAGAACACAAAATAATCCTGGGAACTCCCATACTACTTCATTTGATACTGTCAATAAAACCGTGTGTGTGTGTGTGTGTGTGTGTGTGTGTGTGTGTGTGTGTGAATGGGCGCAATTGCATGGAGGTCAGAAATCAGCCTTGTGTGTATGTCCTTGGGTGTTCTTCACCCCATTTTGTGAGGCAGTATTTCTCTCTCTCTCTTTTTTTTTAATATTTATTTATTATTTATATAATGTTCTAGGCATGTACACATACATGTACACATGCCTGCCAGAAAAGGGCACCAGACCTCATTATAGATGGTTGTGAGCCATCATGTGGTTGCTGGGAATTGAACTGTGGAAGAGCAGCCTGTGCTCTTAACCTATGAGCTATTTGGAACTTGACAAGCAGGATAGGACGGCTAGACAGTGATCCTGAGGGAACCATCTGTCTCTGCTGCCCTAGCTCTACAGCACCCCAGCCTTTTTTTTTTTTTTTTTTTTCTTAAGGTGGTGTGGGTTCTGGGGCCGGAGAGCTGGATCAGTGGTTAAGAGCACAGGCTGAACTTCTAGAAGATCCAGGTTCTATTCCCAGCACTTCCTGGCAGTTTACAACTGTAATCCACTATAATACAGCTCACCGTAATTCAGTGCCAGGCTATCTGGCCAATGTCCTCTTTTCTGCCTCCAAAGGCACTGCACACACACACACACACACACACACACACACACACACACGGTACATAGACATACATGCAACCAACACTAAAAAGATAAATAAAATTTTAAAATGTTTTAGAAAATAGGTTCTAGAGGCTGAACTCAGGTCCCGGTGCTTGACTGGCAAAAATAATGTAACAGACTGAACTACCTACCTAGATCAAACTTTTGTTTTAAAATAGGGGCTTTTCTTAAAATAACAGTGTAGTTGGAAAAAACATTCTTTTTGTTTGTTTGTCTTTTGTTGATGTTGTTTTGTAAGGCAGGGTTTCTCTGTGTAATCCTGGCTGTCCTGGATTTGCTTTGTAGACCAGGCTGGCCTTGAACTCACAGAGATCCACCTGTCTCTGCCTTCCTGAATGCTGGGATTACAGGTGGGCACCATTGTGACTTGCTAAACAAACAAACAAAAAAAACCTCCATAATTCATGTTTTGTCTCCTGTTTAAGTGCATTTTCTTTACTACTAAAAATTTGTAAAGAACAATAAACCAAACCAAACAACAACAACAAAAAGTGTCAAATTGTTTTAAGAACTTGGCACAATACAGGAATCACACATTACTGCTTTAAAGAGAGACATGGTTTCAATGTGAACTGAGCAATTTAGCTTTTGTCAGATTCATCAGGAGAGATACACATACAGACATCTGTAATATAAATTATTCAGAAAATATAAACTCTATAATCATAATTTAAAAGAAGCCATTAAAAGAATAAGCCCTGCCATTTTTTTTTCCTGACCAAACAGGAACAAAATATAGATATGCCTTTAGGGCAAGAGTAATTTGCTACTGCACTTGTCTTTGCCTTAAGGACCATCTTTCTGCAATTTCACACAAGGTCACTTGACACTCCCCGTAGAACACTAATGTGCCTAAGTGGTCTAGTATTAGCTCTGAGTAGTTGTAAATTTGCTTCAGTTGCTCAGAGGTGGATTTGATAATGCTGACTTAAAGATGAACTCAGCTGTCCAAATGTGTGAGGGCTCAGGCAATATTAGAACAAGGGAACAGGGTTGCTTTTAAGAGGCAGGCGCTGGGAAGAAGGGAAAAAAGAGAGAGTCGTATGATATATTAAGTAGAAGGGGTGTATATTTGGAAAGAAGGGGGCCAGCAAGAGGGGGGCAAATAGGAAGGGCAGTGGACAAAGAATAATGACATCTAGGAAAAATACCATAATGAAAGCCATTACATTTAAAGCTAACACACACACACACACACACACACATACGTATTAGGTCTATGTATATATATAAAGAATGATGCCTTTCTTATTCTCAGTAACTTTCGGTTGAAATATGAACAAGGGATACTTTCACACTGAAATCTAGCTTCTCAAGTGTATTTCTAATTTAAAAACCAAGTCGATAAGAAATAGCCCTGTAAGGAGCTAGCATTCTGGAGATGGAAGCTGCCTGTTGCTGACTTACACTGTAGACTTTAACCCACAACCACCCCTTAAGCCACCTGATCCCACTGATCCATCTTCTCTTGAATATATACTAGTAACAACAATGACAACAACACATCCCAGATCACAGGATTAAGTAATAGAAATAAAAAGGTTTAACTTGAAACAATAGAGATGGAAGGAGCAGTTCAGAGCCTGACACAAATCAAGTGTCCGTTCAAATTAACTGTGAGCCTCTGACATGGCAGAGCTTTTGACAAGTGCTCTACCAGTGAGCTTCATCTCTGGCCCTATTTTCACTCCTTTTTTGAGAAAGGACTTACTCAGTTGTGCTGGCTTTCCCTGAACATACTCTATAGACTAGGCAAGTCTTGAACCTGTGATATTTCTGTTCAACCTCTAGAGCAGCTGACATTATAAATCTGTGCTGCCAGGCCTTGCTCCAGTTATCTACCATGGGAAAGATCTACTCCTGAGCCCTTTCATGGTCTTCTGGGTTTTACACAGCTTCTTGGGAAGTATAAGAAAAGGATTTGGTAACCTTTCTGCTCCTAATCTTCTAAATGATAACGATCATCATGCATATGAAAGGAATTTATCCCACAGGACAACCTGACAATGGCCAGTGTGTGAATGAGGCAGGAGAGGAAAGGTCAGTCTCTGCACAGACACTGCCTCGCTCCCTCAGGGTATGCATCCTCTAAAAGGACCCAAGGAATGTTCCTGTGGGTGTCAGTCAGGTAATGTTTATTTTGGAGGGAGGTTTGACAGCAGTGGAGGTGTGTAGTGATTCCAACGAGGAGTCAGAATTTAAAATAACAGGCTAGCTTGTAATCTGCCTCTATGGAACTCAGATAATACTAAACTGTCTGTTTCTGAGGGGGCAGTTATTTTTTTTTTCCATTTCTCTCTCTTATGATCACAGCAAGAGAAGCAATTCTTACAGTCACTGGGCATGGTCCCTAAGCTAAAAAAGAAAATACAGATAGAATATATCTCAGACCAGTCTCAGGGTCTTTGGAATTTTCTACTTCAGGCCATTAAGAAATCTACAGGTATAGTCTTTGAATGACAGATGAGTTGAATCGTTGAGAAGTAGTACTGTGCTGTCCAGCTTTATGCCTACCTGATACAAATTAGAGTTGTTTTGGAAACGGGAACCTCAATTGAGAAAATATTCCTACTATCTTGGTCTGTGGGAAAGCCTGAGTAACATTTCCTTGACTGATTTTTTGACATGAGAGGGCCCAGATCTCTGTGGGTGGTGTTACCCAAGGGCTTGTGGTTCTGGGTGATATTAGATTGTGCAAGTCATGAGGAGCAAGGCAGTAAGCAGCACGCCTCCAAGGTCTCTGCAGCAGCTGCTGCTTCCAGGTTCCTGTCCTAACTTCCTTCTGACAGACTTACTAACTGTAAGGTGAAAGAAAATGCTTCCTCTCCAAGTTGCTTTTGGTCATGGCATTTTATTGCAGCCATAGGAAGCCTAAGACAAGACAATTTCTAGTACCTTTTTCCTCTAAGAGATCAAAGAGAATTTTCATTCTACATTTACCCAGACAATGACAGATGTAGTAAGTAGCCTATAAAAACATAACTAGACCAAAATCTTAGGCTGTGCTATAGGGGAAAGATAATTGAAAACTTTGTAGAATAAGATAGCAACTTCATATTGAGCTTATAAAGGACCTATTAGAAGCAGGAGTGGGAGCAGAATTTTTTAAAAAAAGATAACATATGGCTAGAGACCAATCCCATTCTTCATCAATAATCACTTTAGATTTGTTCAAAACACCATTCTGTATACTATGAAATGGAAAGGGTCTATGATCTCTTGGGCTGATTAACCAGTTAATCCTTCTTTGGTAGGTTACCACCCCACAGTTATCCTACTTGGGAAAAAAGTCTTGGCAGTTTCTTTCCTTCCTTCCTTCCTTCCTTCCTTCCTTCCTTCCTTCCTTCCTTCCTTCCTTCCTCCCTCCCTCCTCCTTCTCCCCCCTCCCTTCTTTTCTTTCTTCCTTCATTCCTTCCTTTCCTTCTTTCCTTCTTTTTCTTGGGGGAGAGGGGGGAACACGTTGGGAGACTGGAAAGTATGTATGATCAGGGTACATAATGTAAAATGCTCAATAATCAATATAAATATTATGTTAAAAAGAAATAAAGTGAGTTATATATAGACACACACTGAACAAGCAAGTGAAGATAGAGATGAAGACTGAATTGATGCAGCCGAAAACCAAGGAAAGCCAGAAGCCATCAGAACCTGGAAGAAGAAAGTACTGGAGTCCCCTCTAGAAGCAGTAGGTGTTTCATTGGGGATTTGGCCAAATGCTATTCACTAATTACCTCTGGGCTTTCATCTGCAAGAAAACAGATTTCTCTTAAGCCAGCCTGGTGTGGTGATTTGTTATGTAGACTATAGGAAGTGAATGCAATAGCAAAAATAATTCCATTAGCATTTAATTATTATGTATTTTCTTGGCTATGTCCACTCACTGTCTCTATTTTCCTAAACTCATTATCAGACATTACAATTTTTTTTCCTTTCTCTTCAGTCAGACTACATTGTGTGCCATTGTAAACACAATTTCTTTGTTTCATTTTTGAAATGTTCTGACATAAAACTATGCATATATCAGTCATCAATGAAGTTCTCAAACAACTCCTTTCCATGGTACAAATATTTAATAACTTGCATGGCAATTAAAGCAAGTAATTATACCCTTAAGAGATGCAATTTTCAAATTTATTATATCAAAATTGTGTACTACAGATGTTCAGGTTTTAATGTGTATCTATCTGGAAATGACAAAGTAACAGAGTCACAAGAGACATCAGACAAAATATGTGAAACAATTTGAATATTTAAAATACTGTGTTTCTGTTCTACCAGAGTTATATGAATAGAATCAAACTCAAAGATGATCTGATGCGAGTGATGAAACTGTGTGAGTTGTGAACTCCCAGAGGTATAAATGAAACCTGAAACTCCCATCTGTGCTGCAGATTGTAAATCAACTGCCTCAGTGCTTCAGACCATACCTCATGTACCCCAGAGACCAGAAAAGGCTCATTAAGCATTCCAGGGTACCTGCCGCTAATGAGGAGCTCTGATGGTGGTTCTGTATTTCATGCACACCTGAAGTAATATGCAAAAGCCATACTTCCAAACCCTCCACAAAGTCTAGCGGCTCAGTCCATGTCACTTTGGGCCTCTTTGTCTGCACAATGACAGAGACCAAAGTGGAGAAGCTGTGTCTATCGTCATTTCAAGGAAACCATGATACGTGTCTATGTTAATCACCTGTTTGTTTTATTCTACTAAAACATGCTTTGAAACAATGAGGGATAGAGTCACTAGGGAGAGTCCCCTTAGCTGGCATGTATACTTATTCTTTTTTTTTAATTAAATTTTTATTTTTTTATATTGATTGCAGTTTATTCACTTTGTATTCCAGCTGTAGCCTCCTCCCCAGTCCCCTCCCAATCCCACCCTCCCTCCCTCATCTCCTCCCATGCCCCTTTCCAAGTCCACTGATAGAGGAGGTCCTCCTCCTCCTTCCATCAGACCCTTAGACGTCATCAGGACTGGCTACATTGTCCTCCTCTGTGGCTTGGCAAGGCTGCTCCCCCTTCAGGGGGAGGTGATCAAAGAGCCAGCCACTGAGTTCATGTCAGAAACAGTCCCTATTCCTATTACTATGGAACCCACTTGGATACTGAGCTGCCATGGGCTACATCTGAGCAGGTTCTAGGTTTCTCCATGCATGGTCCTTGGTTGGAGTATCAGTCTCAGAAAAGACACCTTGCCCAGATATTTTCATTCTGTTGCTCTCCTTCTCGAGCTCCTGTCCTCTCCAGGTCTTTCTATCTCCCCCTTCTTTCATAAGATTCCCTTCACTCTACCCAAAGTTTGGTTATGAGTCTCAGCATCTGCTTTGATACACTGCTAGGTAGAGTTTTTTAGAGGTCCTCTGTGGTAGGCTCCTATTCTGTTTCCTGTTTTCTCCTACTTCCAATGTCCATCCCATTTGTCTGAGTGAGGACTGATCATCTTACCCAGGGTCCTCCTTCTTGCTTAGCTTCTTTAGGTGTACAGATTTTTGTAGGTTTATCTTTATTATGTGTCTAGTATCCACTTATAAGTGAGTGTGTGTGTCTTTCTGCTTCTGGGATACCTCACTCAGGATGATCTTTTCTAGATCCCACCATTTATCTGCAAATTTCATGATTTCCTTGTTTTTAATTGCTGAGTACTTATTCTTATCCAGGTTATTGTTGAAGCTCAACATAAGCTCATCAGTCATGCTAGGGGGGAATGCATCCTTCACAAGTGCAAGCAAATTAGGGTGGGACTTCAGTTCTTTTGCAGCCCTAGATATTAAGTCATGAACAGAAGCTTGGCTTAGAAGTTTAAGAGCTGCCTAACTCTAAATACTTAACTTTACCAAGAAATTCATAAATGACTAGATGTCAAGGTAGGCCTTGAAGCTACCTGAAAAATATCATGGAACTTCAATAGCAATGTATCACTCTAACATTTGGGATTTTTTTTTTTTTAGTAAAAAAATAGGAAAAATATTATATTTAAGAAAACTGTTCTTTTTAAAGCTAAGGGGGGTGCGTGGCTAAAATGTTTGGGGCAAAGAATATGTATTGTAGCATGGTTTTGATATTTCTGAAATGATTTTTGAAAACTGTTCACCTGAAGAGAGGGGTGGCATGATCAGATCCTTCAATGCTACACAAGGAAGACAAGCAGCTTGGCTCTGCTTTCAACAATAAAACCCCAAACCATAAGCAGCTTAATTTTTGCTTCAGGTAGTGTCAACATTATTGGAAAGGCAGCTCCTGATCTTCCCCTGCTGACCTGCTCTTCATAGGTTGTGTAATTTGCTCCCTTAAGGATGTGAGGATTGCAGACGAAGCTCACCTAACCAATGCTACTCTTACCTCTACAGTCAAGTGCCTTTCTGGACCCTTGGGATATGGTGTTCACACCTCCACAAAAGAAAACACCTGGATTTTTTTTTCACCAGTCTATTTGTGAAAACACAATTGTTTAAATATGAATGTAATTGGTAAGTTAATTACTGCTGTCCTGGTAAATTCTAAGCTTTTGGTATACGGAAAAGCACTTATATATGACAGGCTTACCTGTGTATACTGTTTATAAAGATTACTGTAAACCCGGACCCAGAAAGACAAATGTGGTATGGACTTATAAGTGGATATTTGCTAAGTAAAAAACTCTTCCATACTGTCCTCCGAAATTCTGTCTGCCACTCTGCGGGGCATCCAGAGAAAATGAAATAAATGTACACAAACCATTTCCCTGTTAATGTTGTGGACAGTATAAGGAGTGCCTTAATCCCTGATTTATAGGGAATTAGTTTTGTGATGAATTATCTATGACTTTTAGACATTTATCATAAATGACTTCACTTGCCAGCTATGTAAGTAGGGTAGATATTTGGCTGTGCCCAATTCTTCATCAATAAAATGGAATTTTATAAAAATGAATTTCTGACAACATTTTAGTAAGGTTGCACAAACTATGCACATGCTTCCTGTGCTTGCTGTCATTTTTATGACTGTTGTCTAAAATGACTGTTGTCTAAAATTATTGCATATGTAGAGGTTCAGTTTGGCTAATGCTATATTCTATGGTTGTGGTATGCAGCTTAGTTAATGTCAATCATATAATTATATAAAATCATAGTAGTTGTACTCAACATAAGACTTTCATAATTATTTCAAGGAGGTTTTGAAATGCTCTATCACTTGTAGAGTGTATTTTGAAGGTCTCATAAAGAGAAGCTTTATTTCTATTACCACTGCCTATTTTTAGAGGGCCCAGGGGCCCAGGTTCCCAGTGTTCAGCTCTGCCTCTGCTGAAGTAGAACACTGCTTTCGCAAGCCAACATCTACTTCACCATCTAATACATGGGTACCCTAGAGTCTCTTAACACAATCCCCCAAACTCCTGCCTTCATCAAACCGAAATGATTATTATCTTTCTGTGCTGGTAAATTTATGGGTTTCAGATGACTTTTGTGCAAGCTGGCAAACCTTGTTTTTCTAATTTATATTTTAATTAATTTCTCCTCCGACTCTCCGTTTTATGCAATCTTTCCTCCTCATATATTCAGGATACTTTCCAGGGAATAAGCGCCTTGTTTCCAGCAAATTACAGATTTGCTGAAAACTTCCTTCAGGTAACAACAGGTAAGGTGTTAATAAAAGCAAGATGCAAATGGGAGCCTAAGTTTACTTTTTTCATATTCATTGAACCAATAGTTTCATATACCAAAATTAAGGTCAATTTCATTTTTCCTTCAGTTTTTTTCTTGAACCATGAGAATCATGAGGGTAGACTTTTCCCTGTCATATGCAGTGTGTGTATGAAAACTCCACACTGTTAACCAATATCTGAGTGGCCATCAGTTTTTTAATTTAAATGGTTCCACAATGGTGATTAATTAATTAATTAGAATCTAATTACTTAATCTATAATTAATTAAAGACACATTATATGTAAAGACTGGTTATCATTTAGACATTTTATAATTAGAAGCCAATAAGAATGAGATTGGTTTGTGAGCTATTATTCCTAAGTGATCTATAAAATAGAACAAAATGAAAAAATATTTAGATTTAGCTCAGTGTGGAAAAGTAGCAACCATAAGTGTCAGGCTTTTAAAAATGCCTTTGAGGGGAAAAGCCTTCATAATGGTTCATACCTGTAAAGCTACCAATTGGGAAACTAAGATGGAAATACTGCAGAGAGTATGGAACCAGCCAGGGCTACATAGTGAGTTCCAGGCCAGCTTAGGCTACAGATAAAGACAAGATAATATATATCTATATCTAATATATATATATATATATATATATATATACACACACACACACACACACACACAGAGATATAAAAAAGAAAAAAATAAGTAAATCCATCCCATATTGACTATGCCTTAAGGCAGCTACAGAGTAAAACTTAAAAGAAGATTGAGAATTGCAGGCACTTTAATGAATATCCAATCCATTCTATTTTGCTACTTAGAAAAAATGGTTCATCTCAATGACAGTAAAAGATAGGACCAGCAGCACTAAAAATACTTGTTGACGCATCTAGAGTAAAACACGGCATCTTCATTTGGTGGTAGATGTTTTCTAAATAAAATAAAAAGATTCAATCTTATATATGGAGTAAAGGGAAACCAAGCCAGCAAAAGTGACCAGAAGTTTTACTCTATTTTAAGGTATGTGAACAATAAATACAATTTACATTTCTCTCTCTTTCCTTTCTTCCCTCTTTCCTTCCTTCCTTCCTTCCTTTTTCACCTCCTTCCCTTTCTTGCTCCCTCTGTTTCTATCTCTCTTTCCTTTCTCCTCCCCTTTCTCACTCTGTTTCTCCATTTTTTTTGTCTCTCTTTTTCTCATTCCTTCCCCTTCCCCTCTCAGTTTTGAGACAAGGAATCTCTATATAACCCAAGAGGGCCACAAACTCACTCACAATCCTCCTGCCTCATCCTCTGTAGTGCTGAGATCACCGGTGTATGCTGTTATGCCTGTCTTCCCTTTCTCTGCCATTTTGTGCCATTCCTAATAGTTGTGAGGTCAAAAATATCTGTGGTATCATCTACTTTCTTGTCATCATAGGGCTATCTAAACTGCTAATCAATTTTAGCAGAGTATTTCTCATTCATCTAAGCTAACTATTAAATTGGTGTTTTACATAGTTGAGTTTGAAGCAGATGAAACCTGTTGCAATTTATTATAGTAAGTGCCACCTTAAGAAAACACCCCAGGAAATCCTGTTAATTATTTCATATTCATTGTTTCATACAGTAACATATTTCATTTTATTACCTTGAGCACATGTCTGATGCTTTCGGAGAGTTGGTACTGTCATATTTCATGTTAGAAGTGAAAACTTTCATTACCTGGATATAATTTTATGCTGTAAAATTATCAGTAAATATAAAATAATGTTTTCTTAATCCGTTAGCACTGATAGCTCAGTATACTTCACCTTTTCTCCTATAATGAGTTTCATCAATTAAATGTTTCAGTAGTAAGTTTTATATATTTTTATAAGCCTCCTTTTCTTTTTTTCTTTTAAAAAATATTATTTATTACAATTTATTCACTTTGTATCCCTCCTCTCCTCCCCTTAACACAGTCCCTCCTACATACACACCCCATGCCCTTTCCCTAGTCCATTGATAGGGGAGGTCCTCCTCTGCTACTATCTGACCCAGGTCTTAACAGGACTGTCTGGATGCTCTTCCTCTGAGCCTGGAAAGAGCACACCCCCAGGGGGAGGTGACCAAACAGCTGGCCACTGAGTCCATGTCAGAGACTGCCCTGCTTTCCTTACTAGGGAACCCCCACGGGATGAGCTACCCATGGGCTACACCTGAGCAGGGGGTATAAGTCCTCTCTATGCATGGTCCTTGGTTGATTCATCAGTCTCTGCAGGCCCCTCCCTGGGCCCAGAGTTTTAAAGGCACAGAGACAGGGACCAAATAACTGCAAATTTTAAGGAAGCAATAGCAGCCTTATCATTATTACTATTAATATCACATGCTAAGCACATATTTAACTTTCTATCTATTACTTACATAGCTCAACATTAATCTTATTAATTTTAAGTACTTTCTAATCCTAAGTATTTAGTCTTATGATCATTACGTTTTAATAGCAGTTATCTTTCTCCCTTCCACATTGGCATAACCATCCTGTTTCCATGGGAACTACAGAGAAAGACCAGAACGGTAGAACACCTCCATTTTAGATGGAAACTGACGAGGTTGTTTTTATGTGGGGGCCCCAGCTCTTCATGCAGATGAGGCTGTGGACAGTGGCCTCCCACGTACTTTACAGAGCAGTCATTAATCTTTTAAGCAGGAAAGTCTACTAGTCGTCATTCCGGCCTTTCTGTGGGGGTTTTGTTATGGGTGCTAAAACTCTGAGGAAGGTGTTTTTTTTTTCCCCTCCTTCTTCTTCTTCTTCATATTTTATGGACCCAATTGAAAGTTCTGCTCAAAAGAAAAGTGGCAACAGCCATTAGGAGCAGTTATTTGTTAACTCTGGATCAATCCATTTTCGACTCTACCAAAAATCTTCAAACACGTAGAGTTAGGCATTAGCTATACATACATTTAGAGTAGAAAAGTAATTCTTCAATACATATAAGGGGAGTTAGAGGAATTTCAATACACCCATCAGCAGTTTTGTCTAAATAATCAATATTTCATATATATATATTTCTTTAGTAAAAATTATAATTTAAAATGGAGTGACCACTTCTACCTTATAAGTTTTGGAATCTCTGCAGGGATCCAGGGGAAGGTGGTTCTATTGCTCATTTCTAGCAAGTAGCAATGGAAACCTGTCTCTTGTCTATAGATAATTAAGCTACTTCAGAAGGAAACCAGAAAGAAAACTCAGTCAATAACTGCTTGCCATGAAACACGAGGACCTGAGATCAATCTCAATCCCCAGTGGCCATGTAAAAAACCGAGTGCATTTGCCATCCCGGAACCAGGAGTGATGAGACGGGTAGACAGCTGGAGCTCACTGAACTGCCTACCTAATCGAATCAGTGAGCCTGACACCTGAGTGACAGACAGAACAAGCAGATAGCTCCTGCGGAACGACTCCTGAAAGGCTACCTCTGGCCTCCATGCGCATGTGGGCATGTGTGCGCACCTACATGAATCTACACATCAACATTTACACCCACACACATACACAAGAGTGTGTGTGTGTGTGTGTGTGCGTGTGTGTGTGTGTGTGTGTGTGTGTGTGTGTGAAAGAAGGGGGGAGGAAGAGAGAGACTGAAATGCCAGCAGAAGCCAGGAACTCTTTGTCATTCCCGGAGAATCCCATAGCAATCACCTAACTGCTGTAACTTCCTGTCCTATAAAAGGGTCGAGCCAAAGTGAACAGACGACAAAATTCTTTAAAAAGACAGTGAAACAAAGACCCCAGCAAAGACAGGAGGGAATAGAAGAGCTAGCAACAGAGTATGGCAAAGCCTTTACCTCAGCAGACTCCGAGGAGGACGTGGCTTTGTTGAAATAGAAATACTGTCACTGTCACATATGCACATATTATAGTTCATCTTGATTGTCGAGTTGATGAAATTTAGGGTCCCCATAGAAATGACCCTTTATTATATATATATGGAGGGTTATTGAGATTCACCTAGGGAGTGAGATAGACCAACCTACATATGGGGAATATCACTTCAATGTTGTTTTCCTGAGTGTAGGCTCACTGTGAACAGAAACCTCTTGTTCCTGCTTCCATACTGTCCCTACCACTGGGGACTGTGCTCCATAGAACTGTAAGCCACGAGGGCTGCTTCTTCCGGGTATTTTTTCGCAGTACCAAGACAAGGGTTTGACACAATGCATGTCTTATGTTTTCTAAAGATCACTGATAGTCTCATAAAAACCAACATGGGGAAAGAATTACTAATGCAAGCTGAGTCTACATTTTTTAAGAAACAGAACATTTTTCTTTTGACATAAATATATAACATCTTAAGAAAACATATAGTCTATAGATGACATGATATTGGTCACTGACAAATACTTAGTAAACTGGTGTTATTAGCCAAGCTCTCTTGAAATAAGGTATCCTTCTAAGACAGCGAGAGTCTTAGAAATGCTTGATGAAGGCAGTCTTCAAACATAACCACAAGCCCCACTGCTCACTTAGTGAGCTACCATCTTGGAACAGGTAGGAATGAAGCAAGGCTACAGACAGCATTTTGTGTTAATCAATATACTACTTAAAAGCTTAGAAACAAAGGAGGCCACAACAACATTGCTGAGTAGAAGTTACGCGGGTTCCTTCAGAAATTGCTGGCTCAGGACTAGGGGAGGAGTAGCCCATGACAAATGCAGATCATCTTGCTCCTGAGAAAGCAGCAGCTCACCATTGTTGCCATTGATTACTGCTACATTCATAATCCTTAGGATATGTAAGTACCAAAGGACTATGTTATATTCATACAGCGTTTTAACATTTCAGAAAATGCTTTAGATACATTTGCCTATTGCAATAATAGTTTAATTGGTTTTAATTGAGGATATTTGAATTTTCCAGATTCTCTGACATTTGGGTGGTTCTTATAATTTGAGCATTTTAAATTACTACTGCATTTAAATTACCCAGAAAGCCACTAATGAATCATGTCAAGAGGAAGCAGTAAGCCAACTAGAGGGAGTTTCAAGCAGAAAATTACTGAATACATTGAAAATGCACTCAAAATATAAAAATCCATGAATTCATAATGATACAAAAATGTGCAAGAAAATAAAATTTAACGACCTCACTTGTTACCAAGAAAGAAGTAGGGCACCAATTACTTAGTGTGCAAATGTAATCAATGGAAAGGGACAGAGCAGACGCCTGCCTGCTGGTCTTGATGTAATAGTTTCAGAGCAAACCGAGTATTAAATTTCTGCTTTATAAGGTTAAAGGTTTTTTTTTTTCATTGTTGTTGTTTTGTTTTTTAAGAGAAGAAACACAGCTAACAGGTATTTAAGAGAGGGTGGAAACGTTTAGTGATCAAAAACATGAGCTAAGCTGACATACAGGGGTCACCACTGTATATCAAAACATTTAACACAAGGTTGAGGGGAGACCATCATAAAAAGTACGAGGCTTCTTTCTCCGCAGATACCAAATCAACGTAAGGTGGCGGGAGGCAAAGCAATCGAGCGCGAAAGATTTTCACAACTTATTGAACCTCCTCAGAAATTTTGCCAAAAATGTTGAACATTAAACGTAGTCAGTTTGTAGGGTCAAAGACCCCAAGCTGGACGGACGGTCCACGGCGCAATTTAAAAGCAGTGAAGCCATCTGAAGTGATGGACTGGCACCGGCACACCTGCTTCAGCTTACTAACACGCTACAGGTTCTCCAGGAGTGCCCCTGTGACGTCACGGAGGGCTCCCAGCAGACGTCACAACGTACCGCCACGTGTGACTTTTTTTTTTTAAAGCACAAATGATAATCATCAAAAGTCAACAGGATTATGTGATATTTGTGCAGCATTTTAACATTTCAGAAAATGCCCCAAAACACATTTGTCTATCTAAAGCACATCATAATTTGTTTTAATAGAAGGCATTTTAACTCTCCAGGTCCTCTGATATTTGAGTTTTGCTTATAATTTGAGTATTTAAGTTATTGCTGTTTGCCTTGTACAAGTTATATTGATAGGTAACCAGTATTCAGAAAATGAAGTAATGAATACAAATGAGATTATCATTTTATAGTTTAGATGGCTATGGGCTTTTGTTGATTTTCCTGGTCTTCAGTATTATTAATATCCATTACAGTAAAACTAATTTGGAATATTTGAAATTTTTTGTTTTTGAGTTTCTGTAAATGAGGGATTATGCTATATTTTACAGTAAATGGACATTATAATCCAATAAATACAAAAATAAGCACACACTATAAGCATCTATGCTGATTCAAGTTTCATAGTCTAAAGAGCTAAGATACAAGTGAACACACTGTTAGCAAAGAGCTGGCTCTAAATGCAGCAGTGGTCCCCAAAAGCAGAATGAGGTATTTGCTTTTCTTATTCTTGCATTTGTAAGCATAATCCAACTTCAACCTGGCCAGTGTCATTTACTGAGATGACAGGAGAGCTTATCAATGGCCACCTAATTTAGTGACTGGCAAAGAGAAACAAATCTGTGCTAGGGCTCGAGAGGTTGAAGGAAAACGAAACTCTTGACCATGTTCAGCCCATTCCGTCATAAACATGTACCTACAGGGGGTGGTTTGTTGAAGACAAAGCTTAACATTTTCTTGTACCAAAAGTTTGCCAGCAACCACATCTCATAAAATTACAGATGAAAGACATAATCAGTGCTCATAAATAAATTTAGGCAAACAAATCCTTCCTTGGCTTAAAACTCCCTTTTCCTTTTAAAAGAATAGTATTTTGATAAAAATAGATAAGTTCTTGGGGTGACAGAGTTGCCCCTTTTAAGGGATCAGGCAGCATTCCACCATTCTCCTCTGACAAAAATGGCACCACAATCATTATAATTATTGGCTTTTTAAAAAAATGTTCTGCAATGGGAAAGGACTTACCTTCTGTTTTGTATTCTTTTTGCTTACTCATGCCTTGTATTTTAATTTTTAAGGCATTAACTTACTTTATTCTTTACAATACTGGGATTCTGTTCTTTGATTATGGACCATCATTAGATGGGCATGGGCTTAGGATATTGAAAGGTTACAAGAAGGCCCCTGGGAAGTCTGTTTATAGTCACACACCACACACCACGGAGAGGACAATTACAGATGAAGAAAAACTCTACCAAGTTGAGCTGAGTGAGCCAATGGGTTTGATTGGGGTTATTTATAAATAAGAGCATGAATGTGACGCTTCTTACAGGATCCTGGTAAATTTACAAACAACTACACCATCAAAGAAGATTCTCGCTTCCTCACAGCAACTGTTAACCTTCTATGCATCCTTAGGAAGTAGAGGGGCCTCTAGAGCCTTGTGACTCTAGTGACCCTTGCCCCACTCATGATCAAGTTGTTACCACTGCTCTGACTTAAGATGGCAATGGTCACTTGTATCTAAAAGAAACATATACACAACAGATGTGTACTTCTATTTCTCTTATTTTCTTGCTAGATTCTCCTCCTTAAAAATCTGATTCTACATGTTTTTAGGTAACTGTTTAACAGGCTTTATTTTTATTCACATTTTAATGTGTATATGTTGGGAGGGCCTATGTGTACACAGGCAGGGAGACCTGCATGTGGGTGCAATGCCTTATGAGGCCAGAAAAGGACATCAGTTCCACAGGTGTTAACAGGAGGTCATATGCTCTCATTCCTCCAAGGTAACCAATGAGCATGGAGGACAATAGGTAGCCGTTGAGCAATGCACAAAATGGAAAATTTATAGTTCTATTCATTTTTTGCTGTGACAAACACTATGACCAAATGCCCCTTTGGGGAGGGAGTGCCTATTTTAGCTGAAGGATTGTATATAAGCCTATCACGGAGGGAAGTCAGGGCAGGGACTCAAGCAGAAACTCGAAGCCGGATATGCTTGCTACCCACAGAAGAAGAGCAGGAACTGTCGATGAAGCTGCTTCGTAGCAGTCTTGCTCACAGATTCTTGCCTAGCTAGCTACCTTATACAGCACAGGACCATCAGATGGTCCAAGGAATGATGCCATGCGCCACAAGCTGGGCCGTCCTACAACAGTTATCAAAAAGACAGTCCCCAACAGACATAGCCAAAGGGCAACCTTGAATGGGAAATTCCATTCTCAGATGAATATTGGGGGTGGAGAGTTACAGACAAAGTTAACTAGCACACACTGGTTACTTCTGACAGATTGAATAAATAATAAATATCACAGCTGAATTGGGAAAGAGGCATTGTTCTTAGCTCCTTTATTATGCATTTTAAACCTTGCTTAGTCAGTCCACGTGACAAAAAATCAAGTTTTGTCCTATCCATCCCTTATATATGAAAAATGTATGTGTGTGTATGACATATATATATGAAAAAAATCACAAAGCAATGCTTTTATGTTCCCGAATCCATCAACAGTAAAAGTCATAGTCCACCAAATGAACTTAGAGAGTCCTACTCATTAGAACCTGTAGCTGAAAACAAACAAACAAACAAAAAACATCACTCAAAAATTCTACTGTTTTATAGTAAACTCTGCAGGGAGCTGTGATGGTTCGCATGAACTGTGGACCTTTCACGGTGTAGAATCACCTGGAAAAGGACTCTTGGTAAGTAATTGTCTACAGTAGGTTGACCTATGGGCACATTAACGCATATGGGAAGACCCTGCCTAAAAGTGGTGTAGGCCACCCTAGCCAGGGAATCCTGAACTTTTTGAAAGTGGAGAAAGTGAGTTGAGCGCAAACATGCATGTGTTTATTCTCTTTTGACTGAGAATGTGGCTAACTGCTTCAAGATCCTACTGCCTTGATTTCCCGATAGTGACGGAGTGTTACTTAGAGTTGTGCCACACAGGTCCTTCCTCCTTTAAGTTGCTTCTGCCAGGGTATTTTTTATCACAGCAACAGGTAATGAAACTAAGATAGATTCAGTATAACTTCTTATTTTCCTTGTGGTCTTTTTTTTTTTTTTCTTTTGACAACTTCAGACTCTTATGTCATCCTTGATTTTTCTTTTTTGGCCCCAAAATTTCATCATGTCCCTGCTCTGCATCAAAGGATACATGTGTACTAGAAACTCATGGAATGGTGAGGCTGTGCCTCCATAATTGTTTCTGGCTTTTTCTTCAATCATCAAGAAGTAAAACTGACCGGAATGGCTCTTGGAAGCACGTGAGAAATTGAGACCATGTCAGCAGACAGGAGGATGACAGCATGACAATTTGTTGGTGAAATCTGTTGCCATTATCACAATGGAGGAGTTTAAAGCACTTCATGCCCTTTGCTTCAAAAAGCTAATAAAACCATGCCCACAGTACGTGTGATGCAAAAATGCATTTATTTGGACTATTTGAAGAGGTTCACTAAATACCTGCCTCTTGGTCCCCAAAAGCACCTCTGTTTTTTGCCTGTAACCTATTTTCTTTTGTAATGCATTCAATTTTCAGTATGCATTTGCTTTATATTATTAATGTAATAGTAGATATTCATTTTATGTAAATGTATTTCCATGTTTTCTTTTTCAATATGATGCCAGGTTTTGAAATTATAACCCAAGAAGTTACATGAATATAAAGAAAACTCATTGCATTAGTCCAAGTAATTACATTTTGAGGCTATTACGATGAGTAACATCCGGTGTAAAAAAAAAAAAGAAAAAGAAAAAAAGGACTGTCAACAATGCACTCAATCAAAATGAGAGTGTTTTCCAGCTTCAGCTAATCTACTGCTGCTGACATCCTAAACCCAAAGTTTCAGCATCTGATGAATCAGAATCTAGCAAATTAATCATCCCATTGTACATTTTAAAATTGAAAATGAAAGTCTTAAAATTCTTATGTGTGATACTTTTGCTTCAGCTAAACATTTCTGTTGGAAGTGGAGCATCACTTTATTTTTATCTATTTGAACAGATTTTCAGTGTTTCACCCTGTAATTCTCTCCTATTCCTCAGTGTGTATTTGGTAATACATAGAAGTATTGTTGTGACTCAGAAGTTGAAGGTTATGATGCAGACGCTGACATCTGGGAGACAGAAGTCAGTGGTTAAAACCCTGTATCTTACAAAACATTCTCCCTACATTCAATGTTAGAATTGTCCGGCCCAAAATGGGCCTAATACAGATAGCTTTGATCACTCTACAACTACAAATAATGTCAAAGGGCCAGCTTATAAAATAAACTTATCAACTACCACAGAGGGCCTCTGAAAGACTCTACCCAGCAGTGTATCAAAGCAGATGCTGAGACCCATAACCAAACTTTGGGCAGAGTGTAGAATCATATGAAAGAAGGGGGAGATAGAAAGACCTGGGGGGGGGGGCAGGAGCTCCACAAGGAGACCAACAGAACCAAAATATCTGGGCACAGGGGTCTTTTCTGAGACTGATACTCCAACCAAGGTATATTCATGGAGATAACCTAGAACCCCTGCTCAGATGTAGCCCATGGCAGCTCAGTATCCAAGTGGGTTCCCTAATAAGGGGAAGAGAGACTGTCTCTGACATGAACTCAGAGGCTGGCTCTTTGATCACATCCCCCTGAGGGGGGTGCAGCCTTGCCAGGACACAGAGGAAGACAATGCAGACAGTCCTGATGAGATCTGATAAGCTAGGATGGAAGGGGAGGAGGACCTCCTCTACCAGTGGACTTGGAGAGGGGCATAAGAGGAGATGAGAAAGGGAGGATGGGATTGGGAGGGGATGAGGGAAGGGGCTACAGCTGGGATGCAAAGTGAATAAAATGTAATTAATGTAAAAAAAATAAAAATTTAATTAAAAAAATTAATGCATTGACTCTACTGTTTTTGAAACTGTTATTACATTTGCATGATGAAGGTTGATAGCTAAACACTGGTGCACCTAGAAGGCAATTGGTAATGTGGATTAAATAATAATGTAATATGATATCTGACAGCAGTGATCCAATTCTAAAACACTCTACTAATCAGAGGATGAAAAATTGTAAATAATATTTGAATTATTTTAGTAGTTTATACATGATCAAATATTGGCAGATTCTTATGATACAATTAATAAAATGAGTTTCCTATTTTTTAATTTACTTGAATACTGGCATTATTTAAAAAAAAGCAAAGTATTTTAAAATGAAATATTACAGAAATGTATTTAAATAACTATGCATGTAAAAGAGAAATTATGTAAATTAGATAATATGCTTTGCCTTCGGTCAAACAGAGAAGTATTTGTCTAAGAGTTTCTATTTTCAAATATTATCTGTTTGGTTTTTTAGCACATGTGTACTTTTCAGAGAAAAAAAAGCACTTTAATTTGAATTTGGTGATCTCTCATGCAGCATATAGATGAAATAAATAGTTGAAAATATGATATAGAAGAACATACCATGAACAATGTAGTTGTCTTGCATGTGATACTTAATGGTATATGCTTCTGTTTATTAAGTGGGGCATCATAGTCACATCCTCATAATTATAGGTATGTGTGTGTGTCTTTACAGGAAGGTGTTCTTAAGACAGGCATCACAATGCAGTATTTTCATTATGTGAAAATTATAGAGTGCATAGCAAAATAAGAAAGTCAGCTGTCTCTGGGTCATGTAACCTCATGGATCATCTTTGCACATATGTCCATTGGTAGAAATGTGCCTGAATATAATTCAGTGATACCCTGGTAACTCTGCTTTCTTTAACCTCACCTCTGCTCCTCAACTTGTGCTAGCGTGTGAAATTATCACTCTGATACTCATGTCAGTGCCGAAGAAAATACTAATATTCCCCTTGGCAAGTTTCCCAAAGAAAAGGGCTTATACAGCCTCTTAGTTCATCCTGTCAAAAGTCCTATCTGTCATCTGTTCTCTGCTCATTTAGTTGTAGGGAGCCATATATTTTTGAGACCACAGGAAACTTCTGAGCCTACTTAAATGCAAAGTTGACGGGCAATCCAAAGCATATTCTTCATTGCTTACTTAATTGTTTTTATAATAAAGTTAACAGGTTTGAGTGAGAAAACCTGAGTCTACATAAATAATTTCCACACTAATGTGATGAGCAGAGAATCTGGTTTCAGGAAACACGCTCTTCGAATGAAATTGACAGTTCTGTAAATCAAATTTATTACCAGAAGAGGCATATTATGCTAAAAAAAAATTCTAAACCATATAAACAACAGATGGTGAATTGCTACTAGACCTGACTCTTCCAAGCTCTTAAACTGAAACTGGTCTTTGAGTCAATATTTTTCTGAAGCCGTCTTATTTCCTTTTGAAGGACACTGGGATCAAGACTCAGTAACTCTTTGAAAGGTCTAAACTGCTTGTTCCGATCGTGGAGACTAGAGCAATAGCACCTGTTTCATATCTCCACATGTTTTATAAACTAGGGAGAAGGCTGGGTACCTGATGTGATGGATGTACCTTATAAAGCTGAATGATGCCTGTGACTCATGCAGTGGAGGTGAATGGTGTGATACATGGAAATAGCTCTGAGCAACAGCCATGCTCCAACTCTATATCGTGTCCTTTTCGAGTAACAATTTTAAAAACGTCAATTAGCATAGTATATTATGTTCATTTTATCAAAACTGATTTGTGCTGCCATTCAAGTCATTACTTAAAAATTATTGCTTTCTGAAAGGATTCACAGGGAAACATTACTATAACATTTTCTAGTTTCAAAAGTGTTCTATAATTTTCTAATAGCTACTTATTGAAAAATAGCCTGGCTTATTATCATATCTAACTGTCCTATCAGAAAGAGAAAAAGCCTATCTATGTATAGCAATGAAAATGAAATATTCTGTTCCAATGGGCTAATTTATGTAGCTCTTCTGAATTACCATAACTAACTTCAAGCAAGTCTACCTAATTTTTTATGTAAATGTTTTAAGTAATGGAGGTACTATGAGCCATACTTAAAGATTAAAAAATGGAAGGACTATAATTACCATTTTAAAAGATACACAGCTATTTGTTGATTCCTAAGTCTGATTTCCTTTTTATTTTAATTTTTCAAAAGTATTTTTAAAATAAAAACCTGTAGATAAAAAGTCACGTAACAAAATGAACCAGTCGCCTCTATGTATTGTATTGAACTTCTGCACAACTAAACAAGCCATCTTTAAGGGTAGCTGTGGAATTTCACATTGGATATTGTACTTTCATTATTAAATATATTTTATCGCAATTATATGACAGCAAAAATTAAAAATCCAGAGAAAGTGAGAACTATAAAAACTTGTATTCAGTCCTTGCATTCAATTCTTCCACATCCCTAATATCTAGTGTTTTCTTGTTATGTTATGATGTACAGACATACACATTTGTGTATATATATTTGGATAGAGTCCATGTAGAAAAGAAAATAGGCATTTTAAGAATGTATGACTATGCTTAATATTAAACATTTTAGGTCCACCCACTTTTTTCTGCATTTTTTTTAGAGCTGAACAGTATTCCCTTTTCTATATATTTCACATTTTCGTTGTCCATTCATCTGTTGATGTACAGCTAGGTTGATTACAATTCTGTGCTAGAGTGAAAAAAGACAGCAATAACCATGGTATGTGGGGTGGACATCTCTGTGGTAAAGTATGGACCTATCTGGGTCTATGCCCAGGGGTGAAATAGTAGGTCTATCTGTAATGTTTTTGAAAAATCTTCAAACTGACTTCCATAATGGCTGTATTAATTTGCAGTGCCACCAACAGGGATCTATGGGTTCTGTTCTCTCCACATCTTCTTCAATATCTGCTGTCAGCTTTATCGATGACAGCCTTGCTGAGTGGGGTGAGGCGGTATCTTTTAGTTGTATTAATTTGCCTTTCCTTGTTGGCTAGGGAGACTAGACACCTTTCAAAATAGTTATTGTCCATTTATGTTTCTCTGTTTGGAAGCTCTATATTCAGTTCATTTTTTTTTCCATTTGTTGATTGGTAGTGCCTTTTAAGAAGCAATAAATGGAGTTGGCAATTAGGTGATTTGTCTACATTCATCAAGCATTTTAGTGCTAGAATTTTAGTTATCCTCACTCCTCTCCCTGTTAACTAGAAAAGGATACATGCAAGGACATCCTAAGTTTCCCACCTATATGATCTTGCTACTTGGGGAGTCCTAAAGATAAGCAGAGTGCAAAAGAAATTAGCAAATGGCCCTTCATTATTAAAAAGTGAAATAGATTTAAAAAATATCCAAGGCCAAGTAGTTTTATTTGAAATCACATTCTAAAAATGCCACTGAATCAGTCTCACTGTTCTTGAGAGAGAAATTTATGTTATGATCTTTGAAACCTTATGTTACACTGAAGTATTAATATTGCTATTGGTGGTCTTAGGAACTAGTCTATACCCTTGTTAGCCTGACAATATGTCCTGGAACTCAAAAGCAAACAGCTCTTGCAAGCCTGAAAACCAACCTCAGGGCCGAATGTTCCAAAATTTTCCTGTTTCCTACCCTTTGCTCTGCAATATAATGGAAATTAATTTTTATAGCCCAGACGCTGGGGCTATCCTCTGACAGCCTGACCTACAGTTGGTCAGGAAGCTCCAATTCTGGTCTGAGGACTCGTTCATGATGCCATAAACAGTGCTCTTTCCATTTCAACAGCACAGCATTCTCATTTGGGAACAGGGCATGCCTCACTTGAATTCTTTCCACAGGGGAAGAAACCATTTTCTAGGCCCATTTCCCTGAGAATTGCTTAGATCAAGACAGAATTGTTTAAAGTAAATTGACGAGATTGTGAGAATGCTAAGATCTTTGTTCCAAGAGGCCTGAGAGGAAAAGAAAAAAAAAATCTAATAAAAGGAGGGGGGGGTGTCCAAATTTCAAAGCCTGTGTTCAAAAGGGCAGCCCCTTGTTAACTGTACTGAACATTAGAAATCATATTTCTGTTGGATGCTAGATGACCCCAAGGGCACTTCAGAACATGCCATGGAGCAATACAGCCCCGAGTCCTGATTTGCATGACCTCTTGTGCCTCTGAAGGTATTTGATGAGTTAATGATCAAAGGTCTGAGTAAGATCCGATGCCAGAGAGCGTGGAGAAATAGCAGCAACCTCCCTATGACAAACACTGAGCAACTAAAGGCCATCTCTGCTAATGAAATGGAAGGAGAGAACATCTTTTATTGCTGCCACATTGTGTCAAGCAAGCAAGGCTCACCACCAAATGTAATTGGGAACACATCAAACAAACAAAACCATTCCTTTGCAAATGAGCTTGTGAACAGAAGGGAAGCTTTAAATTAGTGAGCGTTAAACATGAGAATGGGACTGTTCCAACAAAAAGCCCATGGGTTGATGCATAGGCCTGCGATACTCTAGTTAAATTCTTGCAAAGGGGAGCAGAGAAATGGCTGTAGAATCTTAGTGCTTAGTGACAGTAAGTCAGAGTTTGGGTGCCTGTCAAGTTCTAATTAATTAATTAATTAATTAATTAATTATTACAATTTATGCACCTTGTATCCCTGCTACATCTCCCCATTGTCTCCTCCCAGCCCCATCCATGCTCCTTCTTCTCCCTCTATGTCCCTCCCCTAGTCCACTGATAGGGGAGGGCTTCCTCCCCTTCTATCTGACCCTAGCCTATTACATCTCATCAGGGCTGGCTGTTTTGTCTTCCTCTGTAGCCTAGCAAGGCTGTGCCCCATAGGAGGAGCTGATCAAAGAACTGGCCACTGAGTTCACTTCCCCTTACTAGGGAACCCACTTGGAAATTGAGCAGCCTATGGGCTTCCTATGAACAGGGGGTCTAGGTCCTCTCCATGCATAGTCCTTGGTTGGAGTATCTGTCTCTGCAGGGACCCCTGGTCCCAGGTATTTTGGCTGAGTTGCTCTGTTGCTCTCCTTGTATGCTCCTGTCCCCTCCAGCTCTTTCTGTCTCCTTCTTTGATAAGGTTTCCTGCACTCTGTTGAAAATTTGGATCTGAGTATCAGCATCTCCTTCAATAGGATATGAGTCATATATGCCTGTCTTCCATACTTCAGTTATGTAGCATAGGTCACATATTAACGAAGCCTCCTTCCTGGTTGTGTAAGATGTCCCAATTCCCTGGGAAATCTTTAACAGTAGAACACAAAACAAACTAGATAGTTCAGGGACCTAAGGTAAAACCAAATGCTACTGTTCTTTAAAAAAAAAAAAGTAGCAATATAATGACTCCTGATGACATTGCTATACTCATAGATCAGTGCCTTGTTCAACCATCCTCAGAGAAGATTCCTCCTGCTGTAACAGATGGTAACAAATACAGGCACCCACAACCAGGTAAGGCTGAAACGCTCCTTTAGAGCTCTCTAATCCCACCATATTGCCTGTTGTTAATTTTAATAAATCTCTTGTCTAAAAGATGATTTTGCTCAATGTTTCTGTCTTAAACACTCTCTCCTCTTTCTTCCTAAAATCCAGCATACTTATTAAGGGAAGAAGGGATAAAACAAGTGAACTGATTTGGTACACGATGGAAGAAGTGTGGAACAAAGCAAAATCCCTCAAGAATCAATCCCTCGCTTGATGCTCCGCCTAGTCTCCACTTCCGCTGGTTCCTTCTATACTTTCAATTGCCACTTGCCATTTGAATGCTTCTAATTCTGTAATTCTCTCTGCACTTCTTTGCCTAGGCCACTTCAACTAATGCCTACCTAGCATCAGCTAATTACTCAGGATTCAGCTCCAATGTGTGGAAAATGTCACTTCATCAGAGATCTTGTCATAATGGTTGTTTGTCTCTTTTGCACTTTGCAGGCTGAGTTATCTCTTGAATAAATCCACGTATATTCAGAAAGGAATGAACAAGGGTGAGGCTGGTGCATAGGGAGCTATGAGTTATCAGAGGGGTTTAGGTCTACGTAACAAGTGCCACTGCAGGTGATAATGCATGGTTGGTCGGTTGGTTTTTATAATGAGGAGGTTCTCATGGCTAACAATATAAGGTCTCATCAACTTAGACTGTAGCTACCGCACACATCAATCTATTGTTACAGCTACCAGAATGTCTCTGTGGAAGGACTTATGCATGTATGCCTCCAGACTTCAAGATAAGACAGCAGGACAGAACAGGTGGCAGATGGGCCAACTGGTCTAAAATACTGCAACTTTTCTATCAAGCATGACAGAGTAATTTGCACAGCTGGAGGGACCATATGTAAAAGAGGTTTTTGCTATGGGCTTAGGTTTCATTTTTGTTGTTCTGTTTTTAGAAGGGATTGAGAACTTATATTCAAAAGAAGAATAAATAAAATCAGTAAGGCTTTGACTTGAGTCCATCTAGGAAACGAAGTTTCCATTTGCTGTGTTGTCAGGCAGTACTATGATGATGTCAGCAGAACATAGAATACTGCTGTATGTTTACAATGTGATGATGCTTAATGGAGAAAAACAATGCATAAAACATGTAAGTGTAAGTAAAACACAAAGGGAGTTAGGAGCATATGCTAGATTGGCTTGGTTGGTTTTCTTTTTCTTTCTCTATCTTGCCATATTACTTTTATAAAAAGTAAAAGTACAAAACATTTTAACAGAAATAAACATCATTATAGATGAAAACAGAATTAAATTTTTCACCCACTACACGTTCTCAACCATAAAATATAATGACGACAAATGTGAGTCATTTTAAGAGAATAATTTTTATATAAAGGTTTTCATGATAAGGTAAGTTGAATGTGTGTGCACCATAGATGAATTTCGGGTTTTCTTTAGAAAAAAAGAGTTCTTTTGCCTATTGTTTTGGAGCACAATTTTCAGCAGTGAGTACACTGCCATAAAATCTGACTTTATGAAGAGACTTTTGTCAAAAGTACTTAAAATCATGAAATAAATCATTTGCTTTTATATTTATGGACAACTTTGATCTCATAAGACAAGCCTCACACATGGATGGGGTAGAATACTCAAAAAAATGTCAGAATAATTGTTATAACTGGTTCTTAAAAGTATGGGGTGAAAAGTAAACACTGACTTATGTATCAGTCTCCCTTCAAACTACAATATATTCCCTCTTGTATTGTAAAGTGTGTTTCGTGTCAATATGTACATCATATAGTACAATGTAAAGCTCATAACTAAATTTATAAATGCTTTCATCAAGCAAATGAGTGTCCTTAGAGCAAAAATGACATAGACACATCATTACATATATTATATTACATTCCAAGTGATAGCCAGTGACCCTTAATTTTTACATTAGATTGTTTTTCAATCTTTGTGACTGTAACTCATATTTTAAAAAAGCAAAGCCTTTAGTGGAAGATAATCAGCAATTAAGAAAGGGTGAACATGACAAAAGAAGTTTCTATCAAGAATAAATTTAGGAAAGATATAGTGTGATGCAGGCAGAAAACACATATCCTAGAAAAAATTGAAAACCATTTCAATAAGGTATTTCCTTCAATTCAATTTTTCTGGACCGACTGTCTGATCTGCATGCTTGGTGTGGGCTTTCTGAGAGGAATAGCATGTTTCTTTGGGGGCAGCCTGTCATTGAGAGTGCTACACTCAGAGGTAATGAGTTCCTCACCTCTGAGCTTTAAATGTCCCCAAAGAATCAGTTATTAAAGTCACTCCTACTTTTCTCTCTTCTTTCCCAAATAAGAACAGACACAGAAAAATAGTCATTTTACTTGGTTAACATGATCCCTTGAGTGGGATTTTAAGATGTATTAACCTTAAATTTCATGGCTTTTGCTAAACAAAGGGGACCTTGGGAAAAAAAATACTGTTGAAACAGTGGCGCTTAATCATCACCTCAGCTGTACTTGCTCTGGGGTTTTGTGGTCTACGTAGAAGTAGAAAGGCATCAACAGAAGCTTAAACCAGCTAGAAGGTGTTCCTAGTTTCCATTGCGCAGGCAAGCCTTTAAACGCTCCACAAAAACCAAGCGAGTGTAAGATACAGTAAAAGGGAAGAAAGTCAGTGAAGGAAAGAGACAACAGTGCTAGCACAAGCAGACATTTAAGTTTGCTAGTGCCGGTAAACGGCATCCATAGCCTGCAGAGATTCATTGTTAGCTTCCTCTTAGGTAAGGACATCCGATTGAGGGATGACTAATGCTTCCGGCACCTTCTCATGCTATTTGTTAGCACTATTTGTTAGAATATTAACAGTGTAAAAGGCTGACAACAGCTACTCTAAATTTGTTTGGTGTGAGACAATGTCAAGGAATAAACTTATACTCATTCCCTCTAGAATTCATATCAGTTTATTATTTTTTTAAATCAAACTATTTACACTTTCTAAATAATGATTAACATTAAAGAATATTCAGAATGCCTTCACTTGGTTTTAGAAATAAGCAATTTGGGTTAAATCTATTCTGAACGAAATTTGCTGAGACAATGAATGTATCTTGTGAGGCAGCTTATCAATCAGCAGGCCCTCCGAAAGTTGGCTATTCATCAGCAATCGATCAGATTAGCAACTGATCTAATAAGAGGTCTCTATAACCAAGTTTGATCCAGTTAATAGTTGATCTAATTGGTGACTAATCTGACTTGTGATCAATCCCATCTGGTGGCTGAGCCAATCTATGGCTAACCAAATCAATAATTCCCATCAAGTCTATGGTTACTGAGTAGATCAGTGGCTAATTTAATCAGAATTTGACCAATTCACCACATACACAAGAGCAACTTAGGTGATAGATGGGCTGATTTGTTTAATTTCTGTGATCAACTCCTAATTATCATCTATATCAAATTATGTTGTATACACTAAGACTGTATGTTTGTTTCATGATGTCCAAATTATAGTTTAGCAAATCTCCTGGTCAAAAAAAATTTGGAAGTATCTTAATATAGACAGTTATTTCATTATTTTTTTATTCCTTAACCATAATTCTTTGGCCAACCTGTGACTGTTTCATAAAAAGATATCTATGGGTATTTTATAGCCTAAGTGTAATTTAATGATATTCTATAAACATGAGAGCTTTACTTATATAAAATTAAAGACTTCTTAGTCATGTAAAATATTTTATAATATACAGAATAATTATTATCTGTTATCATAGTACTATGTCAAATTAAAGCATATTTCCAAAGATTATTCACCAAGATTTCCAAAGATTATTTCAACAAGGTCATTCACCTTTGAAGCACTTTATGATTTACAAAGAATTTTTTCATAATGTCATCAATTAAAATGCAACAGTAGCTGCCACTTTAGAGATGTGCTGAGGGTGAGGCTGAGAAACAGGTGTTGGGAGTCATGAGCAAGAGTGAAAGCAGGAACAAAGGCCTGTAGTCTTTGTTCAGATTCATATTTCAGCGTGACAAATTATGGCCAAATCTTCCTTCTAACAGTCTGAACCTGGATTAAGTATACTTGTTTCCTTATTCCCTAGAAGTGCAGCATGAATGGTCAGAATTCATGAACTGTCACACTGTTAGGTCTACAAAGTCACTAAATACAAAGCAGGGTCACACTCACAGTCACTTTCGCATCACTGATAATTTTAAAGCTGAGATTGGACTCCACCTTTCCTTGAATAACATGATTAATATAAAAAATCATCTAACCAAAGCTGTAAGAAAACAGATAAATGTATAGCCATGTAGGTAGACTATGTCCTAAAGATGGTTATCTTTTTCTGTAAGTCCAAAGCAGCTGTTCATGTTTTTAAGATGACCATCCGTCATCTCATTTACATACCTGTATGTATAAAAGACATTAATATGGAGTGCAATTCTTGATATATTACTCTTAGGCCAAATGTTATTTTCATGGACTCTTAGAGAAAAAAATATTTTATTTTTTTTGTGATTGAGGATATTACAAGTTTAGTAATCAAATGTTGGCATGAACTATGGACTTAACACTAAATTTTAATCTGTTTAATCATTTTGCTGTTCTATAGGATGTAAAATATCAGTTTGTACTGAGTAAAAGAGGGAAGGACTATGAAGACCACTGTTTTAGTTTTCAATATTACCTATAATTTTGAAATAAAAAGAATCTTGAATATATTAAATTTTTGCCAAAAAGCTTTGGCAAAGCTTTGTTTTATAGCAAGTTATCCTTGGAAAAGAATTAATGTTCATACAAAATTATAAACACTTAGCATCTAATATCATCAGAAAGCATTTTCAGTCTGACAATTACATGTTCCATTGTGAGTGTCTGTGTTGGGTTTTAAACTACCACTTATGTTGATTTTCACAAAAGAGTTCATGTTGAAAAGAATCACACTAAACAAGCATATTGTGTAACAAGTACATTGTTTGCTTAAATTTTCTTTTAAAGTAAACAGATTCTTACTGCCAGAAGTCCGTATATTTCACCTTACCCTATTAAAATCATTTTTATCAAGGTGAAGTCCCCAAAACAAATCTCACTTACTTTGCTTTCGCTTCTGCATCCTCATAGGCCTTGTTAGAGACATCATCCAGTCCTCCAATCAAATGCTTGAAAGAGCTGTCGAAGAAAGAGCAGAGTGGTCAAGCGGAGTCTCCCGAAGGTTGAAATAATAGCAAGCAGACATTCATAGTGAAATGATTTAAAGCCTTCTTAATAAGAGCAAATTCAAACAATCTGGAAGCATTGCTCAGAAATACATCAGGCCGCGGAATTCCCTCTGACTCCGTGATAAACAATACGAGATCAGGGTCTCTTCTATCTGGTCAACCTCTGTACCCCACACCTAATCATATTTGTCAACCATGTCTGGCAAAAACAGACGTTGAGCCAACTGTGTGGAATAAAATCTAGACTCTGCTAATTGCTAGTTAATTCTGTATCCAACTGTTATAACAACAAAACTAGCTAATAAAGAAATGCCTACTCTGTTGGTTAATTAGGATCAATTTTTATTATTTTTAATGTAAACTGTAGAAGGCAAGCAGTAGCTTCATCTCCATTTGAAAGAAAGCAAATGATCATCATTGGCAAAGTAAAAATTATAGAAAAATAAGCTCATTTGAGAATGTGAAAATAAATTGACTTTCTCATGAAGTAGGAAGATTCAATCAATTCAATTCTACTGTATATCTAGAACTGTCTTTAGAGTTGTTTTATATACTGAAGTATCATCCATCATATGCTTAAAATATAAAATGTTATAGAGGTAATATGTCACTGGAGGAAATGGTTCGCATGGGCCAGGTCCTTAGCAATATCTAGCCTCTGGTACCTACCTGCTTTCTGTTTGCCTCAACTACCCACTATGATATTCTTAGTACATAGAACCAAGTAACCATGAGCCCTCTGAAACAGTGTGCTAAAATGAATGTTTCTTAAGTTCTTTCTGTCAGGTATTTGGCCACAGTGATAAGAGCAATGAACATACCAGGCATTTTCAGTGGCGACTGGGACTGTAAAATGATGTTGTAAGTTAGCATCACCTCCATTTTATTGGTGGGTTTATGACAGTTGGAAGCTCATCCTAAATGTTAACACCCAGTCAATGTGATGACTCAAAGGAAGGAAGTGAGCATTCTCTTTCCTATTCAAAAAATTGATACCACAAGCTCCTACCCAAAACACCAGACTTTGAAGACAGTGATGATAAATGTTCGTACTGTATAGGCTCTTACTGGGAAATTTGGAGATATCATATAAAATTATAAATCTTCTATGTCTATACTGGATTTTTATGTATGTTTGTGTGTGGTTGTGTGTGCACATGTAGAGGCTGATGCCAAGCGTCTTCCTGGATCTTTCTCCAACGTTACATAGTGAGGCAGTCTCTCCTTACTCGATTTGGTTTTTCTAGCTGTCCAGTTTGCTTTGGGGACTCCCTGTATCTTTGAGCACAGGGATTCCAGATGTGCTTCTATGCCAGCCCTAGGTTTGTGTGAGTACTGGGGAGCCAGACTAGAGTTCTCACGCTTGTACACCAATCACCTTACCTTCCTTGTGTTTTCCTCCGTTCCATCTGTACCATTTGTTTTCGGAAGCAATGGGATTAGATCCAGGGTCTCTTATATTCTAGACAAGCTGTATAACACTAAACCACATCCATAGTCTTTTCATAAGCTCAATCTATAAAGGACATGCGTTTTGAGCGTC
This sequence comes from Meriones unguiculatus, assembly GCF_030254825.1. Lineage (NCBI taxonomy): Eukaryota > Metazoa > Chordata > Mammalia > Rodentia > Muridae > Meriones > Meriones unguiculatus. The sequence continues at coordinate 46,995,633 of NC_083349.1, forward strand.
AAATAATAAATCATGCATTGTCAGTCCCTGAAACAGCAGAAAATTTGATGATTTAAAATTTACAGTTTCTTGACACAGAGGACCTCTGAAAGGCTCTGTCCTGCAGACTATCAATGCAGATGCTGAGACTTACGGGCAACCTTTGGGCAGAGTGCAGGGAATCTTAGGAAAGAAGTGGATCTGGAGAGGACAGGAACTCCACAAGGAGAGTAACAGAACCAAAAAATCTGAGCACAGGGGTCTTTCCTGAGACTGATACTCCAACCAAGGACTATGCATGGAGATAACTTAAGACTTAAGATAACAGATGTAGCCCATGGCAGTTCAGTAACCAAGTGGGTTCCATTGTAATAGGAATAGGGACTGTCTCTGACATGAACTGATTGGCCTGCTCTTTAATTACCTCCCCCTGAGGGGGAAGCAGCATTACCAGGCCACAGAAGAAGACAATGCAGCCACTCCTGATGAAACCTAATTGACTAAGATCAGAAGGAAGGAAAAGAAGACCTCCCCTATCAATGGACTTAGGGAGGGGCATGCATGCAGAGGATGGAGGAAGGGAGGGGTTGGGATAGGAGGAGGGAGGGAACCATTGGGGGAATACAAAGTGAATAAAGTGTAATTAATAAAGAATTAAATAAAATTTAAAGTTTATTAACTGCATTCACTTTTAATTACTTTTGCAGAAACTAGAGAGAGTTAGGACTGAAGAGGATGGCTGTTATCTCACATCCCTTGTGGTGGGAGGCTGGGTCACTACTTCACTGTGCTAAATAAAGTCATGCATGCACATAAGGAGACAGAGAGGATGTTTTGAGACACAGGTCCAGGAAATTAAGAATCTCATTTCAAAGTATGAAGTTTAATATAATGAACTTATCAATCCATACTGAGTAAGAGGAAAGCCTATAATTTTTCAAAAATGTTATCAATAATAAATGATATCTGTAATGTGATTTCAGACATTTTTCCTTTGTTTTAGTTTTGTTTGTTTGTTTTCATTAATTAGTACTTTGTTGTATTTATTTATTTTTTTAAACTTTAAATGCCTATAATTTTTGTTGGTTATATTCTCATGAAGCTGGAGCCAGGAAACAGAAACCTAATTTTTTGCTCAAATAATAGCATAAAATGTCACCTTTTTTTTTTCTTGTTTTAGGAATTTTTTTTCTCTCACAATAATCCTGATTATAGTTTTTTCTCCCTCTATGCTTCTCAGTTCTTCCCTCCTCCACTCCCATCTGGATCCACTCCCTTTCTGTCTCCCATGAGAAAACAAACAGGCTTCCGAGGCCACAGCCGGGACAGAAATTGAATTAATTGTAATAAATGATAATAATAATAAGTTAAAATGTAATATAATAAGACAACACAAAAATGAAGAGATCAGAGTTAGACAAAACAAATAGAAAAAAAAGGGTCTAAGAGAAGGCACGAGATCAGATACCCAATAGTTTGTATACTCAGGAATCTCATAAAAGCACTAAACTGGAAGCCAAAATATATATTCAGAGGACCTGGTACAGACCCATGCAGGCCCTTTGCATGCTGCCTCAATCTCTGTGAGTTCATGGGAGTTCTGAGCTTGTTGATTTAGAGGTCCTTGTTTTCTTTGTGTCCTCCCTCCCCTCTGACTCTTACACTCTTCCTACCCCCTATTCCACAGGGTTCCCTGAGCCCCTGAGTAAAAGATTTGATGAAAACCTCCCATTTTGGGCTGAGCGTTCTGAGCTGTGCATAAGGTCTGGTTGTGGGTTTCTGTGTTTGTTCCCATCTGCTACAGGAGGAAGCCTCTCTGATGATGGCTGAGTAAGGCACTAACCTATCAGTATAGGAGAATGTCACCAGGAGTAATTTTATTGCTACTTTTTTCTTTGTTTTAAGAGCAGTAGTTTTGGGTTTTACCCTATGTCCCTAGGCTGTCTAGTTTTTGTTGTTGTTGTTGTTGTTTTTGTTTTTTTTTGAGATGATTTTTCCAATCCTAAAGTCCAGGCTAGCCTAGAATTTGCTATGCAACAAGAGTTGTCTTGAACTCATGGTCTTTCTTCCACAGCCTTCTGGCTGGTAGGATTAAAAGTGTGTGACACTACTGCCAGCACAACTATTCTTTATAGGATTAATTTTCTTACTTTCCTGTAGAATGTATTGGTCCATACCTCAACTTGGAGAAAAAGTCTAATTTCAGAGAAACTCTAATGTCCATAAATGTCCCAGTGCCGCCTTGTTAATTGATTAGAGTTATAGTCATTAAATAGTTATGATTCAATATTATTTTAACTGTACTTTATAACGTATTTAATTTTATCTTTTAAAAATTTAAATAATATTTTAGCAGTTAATAGGTCACTGTATACACATTTGTCATGGAATATCTATCCCTGTATCTTTGTGTGTGTATATATATATGATTGATATATGATATATGATGATATATAATATATAACAATATATATTATATATGTGCAAACATACAGGCACATATGCTCAGTGAAACAGGAAGTGTGATAACTGTGTACACAAATATAAATATTCATACTCTAGATTGTACATTGAGCATACAGAATATTTTTTATGATAAACATTTTGCCTTTAGGAATTTAGGGCCATATATTATTTGTGAAAAATTTTTGTTCAAAGGGAAATCTAAGTCAAAAGAATATTGAAACAATTAATAACTAGATCCTGATAAAATAGTAAATCTTTTTTAAACAAAAAGTTTATATTATATTATAGTAAGTACTTTAAGAAGATGTGGAACTTTTAAGTAATATTGCTGAGTCCCAAGGGATCACCACTATGTATTTCTCCTTTAGTCAAAGACACCTTGATAAATTATATAATGGAATTAAAGAACTAATTAATAAACATATTTATTACCTGGTTTATTTATTTGTAGTTCTGGCAACTGAGCCAAGGGACTTGCATCTACTAGGAAGGCCCTCTACTATTGGGCTCTATTCCTGGTCACACACTAGCTTTCAGGAATAATTAAGATCTGTTTGGAGTTTTGCCAAATAGGTCTTTGAGGACATATCAGGACAGGTGGTTGGCTATTCTTGGTTGTCATCTTGACCATCTAGAATTATCTAAAATCTAAGGACTAAATGACCCACTTTTAGTCTGGATCTTTGAGGTGGAAAGATAAACCTTTAATCCAGATCTTTTGAGGTGGGAAGATCCACCTTTAATCTGGACCACACCTTCGATTAGCAGGCTATCTAAAGGGCATGGAAAAAGAAAACTTGCTCTCTTGTTGCCTGCTTGATCTTGCTGGCAAGTCCATTCTTTCACTGGCACTAGAGAATACTTCTTTGTAATTCCAGCATACTGAAGACCAGCTGAGACATCCAGTTTTCTGGGCTAAACAACTACTAGATTCTTGGACCCTGCATTCATAGGCAGCCATTGTTAGACTTCCTGGACCATAGCCTGTAACTCAGTCTAATAAATCCTCTTTCTCATTATATATGGAGATTCATAAGTTCTGTCACTCTAGAGAACCCTAACTAATAAGGTGGTAAATGCCCCTCTAAATACTTATTAAGGTCTTGTGGCATGACTTGACGGATGAAAAAGACTTCTGCCATCATTGCTGTATTCTGAAGATCTTAGTATGATGTTTTGACAACTTTTGCACCTGAATGAGTAGAACTCAAAATATTCATCAGTTATAAAAACAAGTAGCTACAGGTAAATCATTAAGTTCTTTTAAACTCATAGTCATATGTAATTTATATTTTAATGTGGAAAAATAAAATAGCCAACTTTATCTATCCTCTAGGTTCAATTTCAGAGGAAAGAAGGAAGCTATTATTAAGTAAAAATCTTTACCTCAAGCTATTTCAACAGCAAACCTTAATGCATGAAGGTACTTTGATGTTAATTTTTCGGAGAAGAGAATCCAGTTTGAATAAGTCAAGGAGGAGCTAGAGAGATGGCTCGGTGGTTAAGAACACTGGCTGCTCTCCCAGAGTACTTGGATTCAATTCTTAGCACCCACAGAATGGCTCACAACCAACTGTAATTCCAGTTCCAAGTGGTCTGATGCCCTCGTCATATCTCTGTGGACACTGCACACACTGCTATACAGATATGTGAGCAGGCAAAACATCCATTCACATAAAATAAAAATAAATAAATAAATCTTTTTTTTTTCAAATGCCAAGGCAGGATTATTTAAGGAAAGTGAGTGGAACAGAGTTATTTGAATGCAGAACCACAAATGTAAAGACACAGAAGAGTTAATCCCAAGAGTCTCCTGTGTGCTAAGGTTCAGAGGGAAAAGAAAGCCAAAGAGGAAGGGAGAAAGAACGAAGGTGAAAGAGGCAGCTAGAAGGCGAGGGTAGGAAGAAAGGGAAAGAGAGAGAGAAAGGAAGTAATGACCCTTTCCCATCAAGAATGTTACCATTTGTGGACATTTTTCTTAAGAGGCGTCAGCTGAGAAGCTGCCTCTCATTCCACTCATGCTAGGAAAAGTGTCTGTTTGGGGACATTACGGTGATTGACTCAGTGGGTAATAATTTCAGTTATTAAGATGTTTTTGTTATTAAACCAAAACATCTTTCTGAAGGGAGCTGATTACTCAGTGGTATGTCTAAAATGTGTATAATTTTGTTCTTCAGTTGCAACATGATGATACTTTGTCTAAAGAGAAATGGGCTCTAAAACTCAAAGGAAGACAAAAGTCCAAATTTATAGAGTCCAAATATCAAGGATTGGCATGCTGCTGATAAAGAAAAGCATTTAAACATAATTTACAGTTTATAAAGTATATTTTATAAGCCGTGTATTATGTAAATATAGAAGACACGTTCGTGTTAGTTGACTAAATCCTCATGCTTTACTATATCCTGTTTTGGTGCAATGTTTAGTAATCATATGTAGGTAATTAGACTCTGTGAGTGTAGCCCTAAAGAAGCTAGACAATAAGGAGGACCTTAGGGAAGACACTTAATCCTCATTCAGAAGGGCAAAAGGATAGACACCAGAAGTAGAAGACAACAAATTATACAGGAGCCTTCCACAGAGGACCTCTGACTCTACCCACTAGGGTATCAAAGATGATACTGAGACTCATAGCCAAACTATGGGAGTGCTGGAATCCTTATGGAAGAAGAGGGAGATAGAAAGACCTGGAGGGGACAAGAACTCCGCAAGGAAAACAACAGAGCCAAAATACCTGGGTACAGGGGGCCCTGCAGTAACTGATACTCCAACTAAGGACCATGCATAGAGAAGATCTAGAAGCCCTGTTCAAAGGGAGCCCATTGGCTGCAAAGTTTCCAAATGGGTTACCTAGTAAGAGGTACAGAGGCTGTCTCTGACATGAATTCAGTGGCTGGCTCTTTGATCACCTCCCCCTGGGGTGTGCAGCCTTGCCAGGCCACAGAGGAAGATGATGCCAACCAGCCTTGATGAGACAAAGAGGGAGGATGAGTGGACTGGGAGGAGACAAGGGAGGGGGCTGCAGTGGGGATACAAAGTGAATAAATTGTAATAAATATATAAATAAAATAAAATTAAAAATAAATAATGTAATAATAATAAAAAAATAAATTAAGCAGACCCTTTCAAATTCAAAACAGGGTGAGAGCTATCTGGGTATGACATCTGTCACTCCATGGATTACTGAGGTTGATTGAGCTGATCTGCCTCTTTAGGCTGCTGTCTCCTCCTTCTCTTACTGTCACATATGTCACAGAGCTCTCCCCAAAACTGTGTACTCCATGGAAGGTGGACGAGGGCAAATTTGCCCAAGGATGGCTTTCCCAGACCAGAAGAGGAGTGGTCTTTAGTCAAGGGTATATGAGTGGCTACATTCCCATGCTAGTAACTCCAAATAAGTTCTCAGATTCCAAATTATGGCTACAAAAGTAATCGCTTATATAAGGCAGATTTGTCTCCTTGCTTGCATCTTTAAATAAGACAATGATCTGTTCTAAACAATTTGAATATTTTAAGGCAGAGAATAAATGGAATCTTAAATCAAAATGGATTTTCTAAGTTTTTAATTGTTACATATACATACTATATATATGTATAAATATATATATATGTACATATACATACTATATATAAAATGTATTTATACATATACATGGTGTGTGTACATAACATATATCACATATCATATATCACATATTATATATACATATAATCGTTTTAGAAGGTGGGCTTTGGACTGTTGAGATGTCTCAGTTGATGAAGGCACTTGCTACCAAGCCTGCATTAGATTCTTGTAACTCATTTGATGGAAGAATTCACTCTGTGAGTTTCCCTCTGCTATTCATATTATGTTGTGGTGCAAACATGCATGCATGTGCACACATATGCCAGTAAAAAATAGACCTAACATATAAACTTAAAATGTATAAATAACATGGTGTATAAGAGCAAAGCAGGTAATAATCATTGCCTGCTCCAAACTTACACCATATATTTAATAATAGCAACAACTGTGTGATGATAATAATAATAATAATAATAATAATAATAATAACACTAAGCAAATTCATAACCCTGGGCATCTGTTGGTTTACTTTTAGGCATTTTTCATAATGACCGGGGTGGCTTAAGATTTGTGAATCTCTGAACGATGCCATCCTTTCTTCAGCAAGAGCAGGCCTCTCTACTCTTTATATCCTGTCATGGAAGGTGACATGGTCGTGAGAGATACGGGGTGTCACAGGATGGTAAGCTTCTGAATAATACGGGTTCCCAGGGGAAAACAAACAAACACAAAAACAAAAACCACTTTACATGAATTCAAGGAATGACTCTGAACCCAGAGGTCAGCAAGCTATCATCTGCAAAGCAAGCCATGCATATTGCCCATTTTATAAATAAAGTTTTATCAGAGCACAGACGCACTTACTCTTCTAGATACCGTGTATTTCCTGGGTCTGTTTACACATGTACAGCCCTGTTGAGCAACTGTAGCAGATCCCATACAGCCTGGGACCTGGAAGTATTTATGTCTGGCATGTTACATGAAAGTTTTGTTAAACCTTTTTCTAGATGGCTCTCTTCCTCTTACAATTCTACCATTATATTGAATCTTTCACTAAATCCTGCTGATTCTAGTTTCAATAATTTGAAGTTGTTCTCTTTCATGTCACGTCCTTTTGTTTCTTCCTCCAGTGCCTGTCTTGGGATAGTCTTCTTTGACTTTGTGGACACTCTTCCTTATAAGCAGGCAAGAGAATCTTAAAACACAAGGTAGATGACATCAGTATTCTCTTGGCCTCTACAGCTACTGTAATTTCTCCCTTAGGACATTTGTCCTGGTCTGGAATGTTCTCTGCCTATGTGCTCACGCAGAATTTCCTGACTGCCATTCAACTCTCAGATCAAGGGTATCCTCCTCACACAGGTCTTCTCAGAGCAGAGACAATTTAATCTTTAATCTAAAGCCTTACTGATAATTCACTGTCACTTTGACTCATTCTCACTTACCACTACCCATAAAACAGCTTTGTTTAAATATTGGTTGTCTTTCACACACCAAAATCTAGGTGTCACAACTAGAGCTTAGCCTATGTTATCCATTTGTAGTCCTCTGTTTACTACGAGATAGTGGGCTTGTAATAGAAACATGAAAGGAAAGAGAAGATGTACGCACCTTTTGAGTTATCCACTGCACTGTAAGGATGTGATCAGATGACAAGCAACCTTTGCCCTTTTTTGACACAAACTTCCATTTCTAACTCCAGGTGTGTTTTTGTGAATTATCTATACAAAATATGACTATTCAGAAGAAAATGTTAGCTTCAATGAATACTCTATGTACATGTTAAGAGCTAGTAAAGAACTGTATCAGTGACAGACTACATAGAAACTGTTTGAAGCCTGAAAGCACCTGAGTTATCACTGCCACGACTTCTCTCACATTCCTGTATTTTCTGCAATTGGTGATGTATTGGTTTATGAATCCCTCCTCCTCTACTGACTGTCTGAGTAGAATATCACTGTTCTGAAAGCTGGTGTTGATGTTTCATAGAAGTCTCACTATTTTTACTGAATTTCCTGAATATTCATAATCTGCAAAGAAACTCACCTTGGGTTAGAAATGTAAGTTTGTGTCAGAAAAGGGCAAACATTGCTTGTCATCTGGTCACATGCTTAGACATGCAGTGAATAAATCAAAGGACATGTCATCAAATTTCACTAATTCCATTTTGCCCCACCAAAACCAAGTATCAATACTAAATTATTTAGCTTGTCTTGTAACATAGAAGATTCTCAATTCCAAGAATATTTTATGTTTTATATTGTAATAAGAATCACAAATTGCTCTGCTGGGGAGCTCTGTACCAACTAAGACCATGCATGTAGAAGACCTAAACCCTCTGCTCAGATGTAGCCTATGGCAGCTCAGTCTTCATGTGGGTTTCCTAGTAAGGGGAACAGGAGCAGTCTCTGACATGGACTTTTTGATCACTTCCCCATAGGAGTGGGGTGGCATTGCCAGGCCACAGAGGAAGAAGATACAGACAGTTCTGATGAGACTTGATAGGCTAGGGTCAAATGGGAGGAGAGGTGTGAAAAATAAGGGAGAGGAATAGGGGGAAAAGAGGGAAGGAGGGTGGGACTGGGAAGAGATGAAGGATGGGGCTAAAATCGGGATGTAAAGTGAATAAAATATAAAAATAAATTTAAATTAAAAAAGAAATTTAAAAAAGAATAAAAAATTGTTAGTCATTTGATTTTTTTTCTAGATTTTCCTATTTTCAAAAAAACTAGGATAATATCAAATACCTTACATATTAAAAATTTCGAGCATACTTTCTTAAAAATAATTTTAAATTATCAATTCATTTAGGTTATAAAAACTCTTCTCCAAATGAACTAAAGAAAAAAAAGCTTCATTTATTTAAAACAAATAGAAATACATAGCTAATGCATTCTGTAGTAATTATATCAAATAATAGTTTTAAAGATATTTTTAATAAATGTGTAGAGCAGGGGCAATCACTGGCATGAACTCATTTGTTTGCCTGATCTTTGATCACTTCCCTCTGGTGGAGTGGCTTTATTAGGCCACAGAAAAAGAGGATCCAAATAGTTCTGATGAGACCTGATAGGCAAGGGTCAGGCAGTAGGGGATGAGGAGGAGGAGGTGGAGGAGAAAGAGGAGGAGGAGGAGGTAGAGGAGGTAGAGAAGGAGGAGGAAAATATATAAATATAGAAATGTTGAAAAATATCATGTAATTACAAAGCAGTATGAAAGTTGTAAGTGAACCCCTTAGATAATACAATACACTATCCCATCGTATCTTCTTTAGAAACCTTTTATTTGTGACTTAAAATTCTTTGAGGTAAAGAAGTTAGTTACTAGCTTGGCAATCTTACAAAAATTTATCACTGAACTTTTTGTTTTTTGCCTTTATGATGTGACTGGGAAAATAAATTCTTGATGTCTCATTAGAACTAGTTGCTAAGACTATGCTGCTGAAGATGCCATAGAAAATGTCTAGAGTGCAAAGGGTAGAGAAATCAGGCTGAAACCGAGCTGGAAACATCCTCTGTGCTGGCTAGTTTTCCTAGGGCTAGAAAGTGCTATAGAGGCCACAGGAAGGGAGACAGCGTATCTAGCTGCTAACCAAGCAGGCCACAATATCCATCTTTCAGGGAAGATGTGCCTGCTGGTGCATGAATGCCCCACCTGTCAAACAGGCAACAACTCCATCTGACTAGATCTGAGGCTGGAGCCACAGGAAGGAATTCATTCATCTTAATGTAAACATGCTCAAAGACCCATGATGTAGGAGGTCTTAGATCATGGGGGTGAGCTTAACCCTTTCACTTAGCTAATTGTCATGGTGTCGAGTTGCCTTCTGAATATGTACATTTATAGGAACAGACGAATGCTGTTTTCAGCTCAAAAATGAGAGAAGGCTTTCGCAATGTGGGCGGTGAAGGCAGAGACACATGGCTGCTCGTGATGGCTCAGAATTAGAGATGGTGGAATGCCTGGACATTTATACCCCCACCTCTAAGGCTCAGGGAACACTGTGGAAGAGTAGGCGGAAATAAATAAGAGCCAGAAGAGAATGGCCCTGAAGCACTGTCTTCTGGGCTCTGCCCTCATCTCGCAGTATGGTGGCTTCCTTCAGCAGACCTGCACAAGCTTAATTACCGTCTCGGTTTTCCCGTTTTTCACCCAGGACTCAGTACAGTGTGATGAGAAACATACTTCTTTTGCAGGGACATTCACTAATGTCTTTCTAAAACAAATTGTCCTCCCTCTAAAAAATTAAGTTTGTTTTTATTCCTTTTTTGTGTGCAGGTACACACACGCCTGCCTGTATGTACATGCATGGGTGTGAGTGTGCATGTGCCCACTGAGGCTGGAAGATGCTGTCAGAGGGTCTGGAGCTGGAGTTACAGGCGATTGTGGGCCACTCAGTGTGGGTGCTGAGAACTGAAGCCAGGTCCCCTGGGAGGGCTAGAAGCATTCTTAAGGTCTGAGCCATCTTTGTTCTTTTTTTTTTTTTTTTTTTTTCTTCTTCACAACTTGTTCATTTTTCTCCTCTGGACTCCTGTTGGTTCCTTCAGCAATACCTTTTCCACTGATTGTCTCCTTTTAGATTCTTCTTTCAATCAATAAACAGAACAGTGTCTCTAACCCTGCACGATAAAATAGCCTTTGTAGCCAGACAGCCAGTTAAAATAAAGTGGCCTGTGGTCCCTCATCCTATTTCATTTTACTTTTCAACCTGTTACAGGTTAGCATTTTATTTCACCTTTCTCTCAGTCTTCTTGTAACTTTCCATCAAAGTGGTCATCACTGTTCGTCTGGTGCTCGTTTGGAAGTGCCCCCTCCCTCTAGGAGCTGGCTGAGGTTCAGGTACAGAATGGCAGTATTCCCTGGATGTAGAGATGTGTGTTTGCAGTGGCTGTAGCCTGTCAGTTGCCCCATTTTCATCTCCCCCCTCTGTGCCACTGCCTCTCAGCATATGGCACACGCCCCTCTCCCTCTGCCATCTTGATGATGTACCTTACTGAAATCTCTGTCTTTACTACCTTTCTATAATACAACGATAGTGTTATTTTCCTTACATACCTAAGGTCTTATATGTATTTAATTTTTCATGCTATCTTTATCTCACAGAAACCTCACACCTCTACAAGGTAACCACAGTTACTGGACTTTGCAGGGAGCTTACATTGGGATTTCTTGCCCTTGTCCAAATTGATGTTTATGACTAAATAATTCTCCTAGTTGTAGGGAGCTGCCCAGGCACTATACGACGTTTAGGAGAAGCCCCAACCTCTGCCCACACGACATGAGCAGCAAGTCCACCATAATCATCAAACTGCTTCCAGACAATGCCAGAGTCACCCGGCCAGCAATAGGATACACGAGACTAGGCTTGGGAAGGTTATACAACCAACCAGAAACAGGAGACCATACCAGATGTGTAGCTTTTACTATGATCTAGTTCTTATGTAGCACATTAGTCAAACCTTCCTACAAGGGTTCTCAAAAGCTAGGTTGACTCTTAAGTCTTCAGTTCAGGTCCCCACGCTATCACTGAACTCTTCAGATTTACATGTCTGCCATGTTCTGGTGTGTTAACCTTCATCTCACTTGTACCTCATATTCACTTTACCCATAGCTGCATACACCAGCATCTCTCCGCACTTGCTCCCGCGCCTCTCGTCTTCCTGATCACCTTATCATTTACTGCAATCAGAGTGCGAATCTTAGGGCTCTCCAAGAACATTCCTTTTTACTGGAGCCCATCAAAACCACCTTTGCAATCTCTTTTGAACTCTTTGCCCTTTTTGTCTCTGCTTTCTTTACTTATAGCCCTAGTGCAATAGAATCACACATGATTCTTTGTTATACGCCTTTGACCTCTTCCATTCTATTTGTCTTTAAAAGAAAAAGTTCAGCAAACACAATCAACCTCCGTACTTCTCTTCTTGAAACAAAGGCAACAGCTACAAGAAGTCGTAAGAGGCAGGCGTGGCCTTAGACAGCCCTGAAATTCTAACCAGGCAGATGACTCCTGTCCCAGTCATTGAGCTGCTCTAACCTTCAGGTGCTATCCCTTTCTATATGTCTTTTTTGGTGGCATTTGTTCCCATGGGGCAATTGTGAGGATTAACAGGTTAGAGTGTTAACACAGCAGCATCAGATCAGCAAGGTGCATCTGATGGCAAAGGCGCCTGCTGCGGAGCCTAGCATCCTTCCCTAAACTCACGCTAAAGGAGGACAACTGATTCTTGCAAGCTGACCTTTGTCTCAAATGCACAAGATGGCAGGCATGCATACACGTGCACACGCGTGCACGCACACACACACACCAAAATCACCACATGTAGATGGTCATATCAATGAACCAGCCTTTCTCAGCTGTTCCCTTTCTACTACCAATGACACTATCTGTCATCAATACTCGGAATCTTCTCTAGTCAATATTTTGGCTCCTAAGCATGTTGGATAATTTCCTTAGTTTTTATAGTCTACCCTTCTTTCCCTAGTACTCCGTTGACCTTTAGTATTTACTGTTGACACTTCAGAAGAAGATCATCTTGACTTTTTCTCTTCTTTAAGTTTTTCCAAAGCTTTTAGAACGTATTTATTTTTCCCTAAGATAAAGATGCAATTGCGAAACAATGCACAAATCTCCACAGGTTTAATTGTTAACAACTACGCTCCATGCAGTAGCCATAAGAGAAGAAAATTGTCCAATGCCATCTTCTAAGGTTGTGAGAGATTTTATACTCCGGGCTGACTCATCATAATTGTGTCTTTTAGAATTATTTCAGTTGAAAACTTAAGCTGGCCATGGTGGTATACTATCACACATTCTCATGACTGTCATTGAGGTTTGGTACACTGGATAATGGTTCTAGAAAATTATTTTAAAACATACTGACCTTTGAACCCATAATTTGCCCACTGTATGTCTCTTCAGAAAAAATACTTCTTTTTTTTGCATTTTTTTATTTATATTATTATTTATTACAATTTATTCACTTCATATCACTGCTGTGGCCCCCTCCATCATCACCTCCCAATTCTACCCACCCTCCCTCTTCTCCCCGAATGCCCCTCTTGACAAAGAATGAGCCTTTTTGAAATTTGGTGTTTAATGCAAAAGCAAAAGGATACAAGGATATATTCAAATGAAGTAAATTATAATGTAAGATTTATGATATATATAGGGAATATGTATTTATCAAAATTAATTACACAAAGAGTTGGTCGATATTTAAAGTTTTCCTCGATTAAAAGTAAATGGGACAAACATGCTTATTCCTGAGTCTATAAAGTATGGCCTGGATGGATACGGAAGATATTTAAATGATCTAATAGCAAAAAAGAAAATCTTAGAGAAATTCATAAAACTCATATGCTATTTCTGAACAATAATGAAATGTATACTCATGACACTGCTAATGACTCAACTTGACTCATTTCAGTTATGTACACGTGGCCTCTTTTTTTTTAATTTTTTTTATCAGTTACATTTTATTAACTCTATCCCAGCCGTGTCCCGATCCCTCATTCCCTCCCAGTTCCTCCCTCCCTCCCTCATCTCCACCGTGCCCCTTTCCAAGTCCACTGATGGGGGGACCTCCTCCCCATTCATCTGATCCTGTTTTATCAGGTATCTTCAGGACTGGCTGCAAAGCCCTCCTCTGTGGCCTAACAGGACTGCTCCTCCCTTCGGGGGTGGGGAGACCAAAGAGCCAGTCATTGAGTTCCTGTTAGAAATAGTCCCTGTTCCCCTCACTTTGGGAAACCAATTGGTTACTGAGCTACCACAGGCTACCTCTGAGTGGAGGTTCTAGGTTATATCCATACATGGTCCTTGGTTGAATGTCAGTCTCAGAAAAGACCCTGTGCCCAGATATATTTGGTCCTTGTGGAGCTCCTATCCTTTCCCCATCAGACTAACTCCCCTTCTTTCATATGATTCCCTGCACTCTGCCGAAGGTTTGGTTATGAGTCTTAGTATCTACTTCGGTAGACATTCTATGCTGAATAAGATGGTACATGTCTGAGATCTCAGCATTTGTCCCATAATATGAAGAAACTAAAACAAATGAATACAAAAAGTGCTGAAAAGAAGGTGTACTCTTTTGAGTTTGGGTGAAATGATCTGTAGACATCTATTAGGTCCATTTGATTTAGGGATTCTGTGAGTGCTTTTATTTCCCTATTTGGTGTCTGTCTAGTTGATCTGTCCCTTGGTGAGAGTGGAGTGTTGAAGTCTCCCACTATTAAGGTATTAGGATCAATGTATGATTTAAGCTTTAATAATGTTTCGTTTACAAATGTCGGTGCTCTTGTGTTTGGGGCATAGATATTCAAGATTGTGATGTCCTCTTGGTGGATTTTTCCTTTGATGAGAATATAGTGGCCCTCCTTATCTTTTTTGATTAACTTGGGTTGAAAATCTATTTTATTAGATATTAGGATGGCTACTCCAGCTTGTTTTCTGGAACCATTTGCTTGAAAAACAGTTTTCCAGCCCTTTACTCTGAGGTAGTGTTTGTCTTTGTTGCAAAGGTGTGTTTCTTGGATGCAACAGAATGTTGGATCCTGTTTCCTTAACCATTCTGTTAGCCTGTGTCTTTTTATTGGTGAGTTGAGTCCATTGATATTGATAGATAATAGTGACCAATGCATGTTAGTTCCTTTTGTAATGGAGTCGATGATCTAACCCTGTTTCATTGCTTGTTTTCTTTTCATTTTTGTTGGGACATTATCTGTATGCCCTGTTTTCTTGGGTGAATTTGTTTTCATTGGATTGGAGTTTTCCTTCTAGTATCTTCTGTAGGGATGGTTTGCTGTGTAGATATTGTGTAAATTTAGTTTTGTCATGGAATATTTTGTTTTCTCCATCTATGTTGATTGAAAGCTTTGCAGGGTATAGTAGTCTGGGTTGACATTTGTGATCTCTTAGAGTCTCCATGATACTTGCCCAGGCCCTTCTGGCTTTCATAGTTTCTGATGAGAAGTCCAGTGTGATTCTGATAGGTCTACCTTCATATGTTACTTGGCCTTTTTCCCTTGCTGCTTTTAATATCTTTTCTTTGTTCTGTAGATTTAGTGTTTTGACTATGATGTGACATGATGTGTTTCTTTTCTGGTCTAGTCTGTTTGGAGTTCTGTAGGCCTCTTGTATATTTATGGACATCTCTTTCTTTAAGTTGGGAAAATTTTCTTCTATGATTTTCTTGAAAATATTTTCTGGACCTTGGAGTCTGGAGTCTTCTTTTTCGTGAATTCCTATTATTCTTAGATTTTGTCTTTTCATAGCATCCTTGATTTCTTGGATATTTTGTGGTTGGAACTTTTCTGATTTTACTTTTTTTCTGATTTTACTTTTTCTTTGAGAGAAGTATCCATTTCTGCAAGTGTGTCTTCAGCTCCAGAGATTCTCTCTTCCATCTCTTGTATTCTGTTGGTGATGCTTACTTTTGTGGTTCCTGATCTTTTCTCCAAGTTCTCCAGCTCAAGGGTTTTCTCATTTTGTGTTTTCTTTATTGATTCTAATTCTGTTTTCATGCCTTGCACCATTTCTTTCATGTGTTTGAATTTGGATTCCTGTCTCTCTACGATGGCCTCTATTTCTGTTTTCATTTCCTTCTTATATGCCACTAATTTTTCCTCTACTTGTGCATCTATTTGTTTGGCTATGTTTGCCTGTGTTTCTTTAAGGATATTGTCTATTTCTTCTTTCTTTGCCTCCAATTGACTGGCCATCTCTTTGAAAGACTTGTTCATTTCCTCCTTATGAGCCTCAAATAATTGGGCAAGCATGGCTTTAAAATCATTTTCCTGTGCTTCTGCTGAATTGGTGTATCCATCGATTTTGGGGTTTGCTGGTGAAGTCATGATGTCCTGATTTATGTTGGAAGTGTTCTTTCGCCTACCTCTGGCCATTGGCTTATCTGAAACCTTCCCTGTTTGTTTTTGGATTCTGCAGATCAGACTGGTGCTGTCTCTCTCTGGTGTCTGGAGAGTTCTTCAGGAAGCTGAGCACTCTCAGCGTGTGCTGAGGACTAGCTGTACCTGTGGGAGGAAAGTACGCAGGCGCAAACGGGGCAAATGCAAGCGTGTGTGCGTGTGCGCGTATGTGTGTCTGTGTGTGTAAGTGTGCGTGGATGAGTTTCTCGAGGGACAGAGTGATGGCTAATGTTGAACCCTTGAGTGTGTGGGAGGGGCTCTGGTATATGTCGCAGGTGCTAATGATGATCGCAGCGCAATTTCTGGCATTAACTGTCTTAACTCCTCAATCAGGCCCACAGGGCAGGAACTTCAATGTCCCTAGTGCCCCTCTGTTTCCCAAAGTGGGTATGTGGGTGGGAGGGGGGTTCGATGCCTGGCTTCTGATTTAGAAGGACCCAGGATCTGGGGAACTGCAGATTCTCAAGGGTACACTCACTTACAGGCAGGTCTCTTGGCAGAGATCTTGGTATCCAGGGATCTCTGCTCTCTGGTTTGGCCCTGCTTCTTTGATGTGTTCCGCCAGTTCTGTGCTGCTGTCACTGCCAGGTTCTGAGGTCTTGCTGCAGCTGGAGATTTCAGGGTGGTCACTTCAGCAGGGTTGGGGTAACCAGGCTCTCTGTTCTCTGGTTTGGCCCTGGTTAGTCTTAAACTAGAGGGCTGTGGTGCCCCGCCAGTTCAGTGCTGCTCCGCTGCCACGTCCCGCTGTAACTGGAGACTGGGTTGCTAGTCCCAATGCTTTCTGGGAAGTCCTGGGATCTCTTCGTTGTGCTCTCCAAGCTTGGGAGGCCCAGCGCCTGGTGTGTCCAGGTTGTATGACGTTTCTGCCTGGTTTTGGTGAGTATATAGTGTATTCTCTGTCACTGTGGGATTGGGCGGGCTGTACCGTCAGTGATGGTGATCCTGCGGAGCTAGTATGGTGTCTAGCAGATTCGTGCCCTGGGAGGATGGTGCAGCTGCTGCGCGAATCTGGGACTCCTGGGCACGTACTGCTGGCTTTTGTCTGCCGCTAAAGTGCTTGGGGCTCCGTCTCAGTGGCTGTATACCCCAGGCAGTTAGGTCTGCGCTGAGAAAGGTGAGTCCACTGTGCCGCTGTGCCGAGGAGGAAGGAGGTCTGGGGGAAGGGAGTGCCGCAAGAACAAAGGATCGTTTCTCTCCTTCCCCAAGCAAGTCTCCGGGTGACCGGAGGCCAAAGTTTTCACCTCCTGCGATGTTCCCTGGTGTTCAGAAAGCCTCGCTGTGGTTTTCCTGGGTTGGGGGTCCTTCCATTCTCCAACTCAGAAGATCAGGTATCCCACCGCTCAGAAACTGTGTGTGCTAGTCGCCATCTTGGCTCCGCCCCTCCTCGAAAAAATACTTCTGAAGGTAAGCAAAGCTGCCTGAGGCGTAGAGCTCTTTTTAAAATTACGGGTAAAGTGAATTCAATGTCTAAGCACAGCTAAGGATGTAAGAAGACAAAGACACTGAGTTCTGCTTACAGTAAGTGGTCAGTGTAGTGTGATAAGTCAGGGACATTCCTGTGATTACCTCTATTTACATGTGATGCATTTGGGGACACGGCATGGGCTTTCTAAAGCTCCAACTGTTTTGAAGAGGAGACAAACAGCATTTCTCACAGGTAGGCTGTGAGAGAAATGATCTGTTTAATTAGTCCTTATTATCTGCATCTCTAACTTCTGTGTGAGTCCCAGTAAATATTTAATGTGTTCCTGTTATCACTGTGTGTGGATAAAGCAGAAGAAAAAAATCTAAGTGGAATGACCTATTTAATTAAATATACTAAAGGTTGGTTAAATTTAACGATAGTTACTATTAAATGACAATATAGTTACATTTTTCTGAGTCTTTTTTTTCTTTAGTGGTTATTATATACAAAACTATATACATGCATTCTAATAGAGACATTAAAAAAAGAAGAGAAAACATCTTGTGAAACCAGCGAAATAGGATTCATTAACTGCTGTCATTCAAGTTTCTTTCTCGATGATAATGTATTATATGTCTCCAGTTCAGCGAGCAAGACAGTACCTTCCTTATCAACCACCAAATCATGATTTTTGAATAGATAGTCTGGTGTCTATTCAAAAATTAATTCAATTACACAGCTGTAGAAGGGCTTGTAGATAAGGTGACCGTTGTATTTCTTCCGGAGAGATAAGTTCTGAAAGGGATCCCATTGTAACATTTGGTCAGGGATGAGGCATCCCTATTGTTGTGGCTGACGCTAATTCGATTCATGTTCTTACACCATGTGCTTCAGATGAGTACCAACTGTGAAACATATTGAAAAGGAGAGGAAAGCCTTAGATCTGTTATGACCCAGCTGGGCCTGTAATGACTGTCTCGCCAGGGAAGTGTGGCTTCTAAAATAAGCAAATCTACTTAACTCTACCAGAAATGTACAATGGGTATCTGGAGCAGATTTCGACTTTAATGATGTCACCACTGTTTTTAGCCTTATTTGTAGATTTCTATCTGAAAGTGCTCCTGGCTTCTGCCCCCCCCCCCATGCCCACCCCTCCTCACTCTGCACCACCACAGGAAACATTAGAAGTGCCTCCCCAAATAAACAGCTAGAAACACCGCTCAGACTGGTGAATGTGAAATAGAATTGCTTTTAATGCTTAAATTTTGGAAAATAAGATGTATTGTTTCAGCTTATTTCATTATCCTTTCATATAAATAGCCACAAGTCTCAAAGCATTTGCTGAATTTTCAAATATATTTAACAACATTGGATTAAAAAATGTGAGCCCCAGAAACACAGTAGGCTTTCAAGTGTTTGCTGAAAAAATTAGATTACTTATTACTAGTAGAAAACAAGCAGAAAGACACACACGGTATATACTCACTTAGAAGTGGATACTAGACCTAAAAGATAGGATAAATTAGACCTGGAGAGGACAGGAGCTCTATGAGGACCAAATATATCTGGGCACAGGGTTCTTTTCTGAGACTGATTCTCCAGCCAAGGAACATGTTTGGATAGAGCCTAGAAGCCCTGCTCAGACATAGTCCATGGCAGCTCAGTATCCAAGTGGATACCCTAGTAAGGGGAACAGGGACTATCTCTGACATGAACTCAGTGGCTGGCTCTTTGACCTCCTCTAACCCCCGAGGGAGGAGCAGCCTTGCTAGGCCACAGAGGAGGAGTTTGTAGCCAGTCCTGATGAGACCTGATAAGCTAGGGTCAGATGGAAGGGGAGGTGGACCTCCCTATCAGTGGACTTAGAGAGGGGCATGGGAGGAGATGAGGGGGGGAGGGTAGGATTGGGAGGAGATGAGGGAGGGGGCTACAGCTGGGATACAAAGTAAATAAAATGTAATTAATATGAAAATTAAAATTAAAAAAGGAATTGAAAAAAAGAAAACAACAAAAAAAATGTGACTTAGTTAGACTAAGGCCTCTTAAATTTTAAGGGATTTACTATGAACTTCAACAGCAACTTCCTTTTGTCTTCTGCCCATCACTGGAAAAGAAAGCTCTTCTATCTAGTAGTAATCGTCTGATTCTGAGCATCTGAATGGACCTGAACTTAGCATATCCACAGATAAAGCAATCGTTTCCCCATTGCAACTGGCTTTCACCCTTGCATCAGTGATCTCCTAGGGACATCCACTGAGTCCTGAAAAATAAATATTTCTCATGTGGGACATTTAGTAATCACCTTAGTCTGCTTTACAAAAACTCTCACTCTTAATAGATATTCCATAGGACTGTTGTCTCGATGTGCTGGTTCTTGTCTATGTTGTAACCAATCTTGCTCAGCTCATTTTCTTCAAAGACAAATACGTGCTTCATAGCAATAGCTTTCCGTTGAACCCTTAGTTTTCAAAGGATAAGGCCAGCTTCTTTAGTTTGAGATACTAGATGACTTTTGAAAATATGGATTTATTGTTTTTCTACTGTATGTGTATGGCAGCTGCTTTGTTGTGTGTATGTACATGAGTTCATGTGTGTATTTATGTATACATTATGCATATGAATACTTGGTGTCTGCAGAGACAAGAAAAGGATGTCAATCTCCTGGAACTGGAATTACCGTACAATGTGGGTGCCAGGATTTGAACCCTGGTCCTCAACAAAAGCAGCAAGTGTTCTTATTTACTGAACAGTCTCCAGCCCCTGTCAGGAGATTTCTTGATGAACTGTGTGCATCAACTCCCTCCCTATCGGTATGATTTTTTCCAGTTTCTTCTCTCTGTCCTCTGTACTTACTCTGTTCCACTCAGGATAGCACAAAGGCCATTTAGACCGTGTTTTTTATACGCCTGGCCCTCAACAGTCCCCACCTTTGCTTTTCTTTCTTCATTTCTAAAACTCCTACTCAAACTTCAAGGGACCTAGCTCACAAGTAACTTTGCCCAAGAATTTTTCCAGAGATGCTTCAGGCAAAAAACACCTTCTTCTTCCCTTAGTTCTTATCAAGCATTTGATCATTTTTGAGTTGTTACAATCACAAATTAGCATTAGAAAGGAGAAGCTGTTGCTACCCATCTTTATCCCCCTGCGTGGCAGAATGGGATGCTTCCTGGTTATTAATTTTTTTTTTTCTCTTCGGTCTTTCATTTTTGTTTGGTTGCTTCTATTAAGCAGACTTGCTATGGGAAGTCAGACTGGCTTTGAACTCACAACGACTCTCCGGCATTAGCCACTCAAGTATGGGGATCACAGGTGTGCATACCCATGCTCAGATTATTTCAGCCTTTCCTCTGCCTTTGGAGAATGTGTTTGACATAATTCTCCCGTCGCTGATTAGCAATGACATGCTGTCAGCACTGGAGAAGCGAAGAAACAAAGAGAGCATTTGCTTCCTCATCCTCGTGCGTGCTTGCGATTCCTCCAGCGTGTGCTCTGCAGTACCCGATGGCCTGTAGGCTTTTCCTGAGGTAGCGCTTCATTTGACTGGGAGTAGCTTTCCCAGGGACACTGTAGTGAGACTTCCGTTACAATTTCTGCTGGCATAACACCACAGCTACTTCGCCGCTATCGTTGATTGGCTGTACTCTTCCTAGCCGGGGTGGATTTTGTTGGTGAGGGGATACTAGGCTGGATATTACACCGGACACTCCGTTGATCACTTTGGGGAATCGGTATATTATGTAGGTAGTCCCTGTCAGGGTGTTGCTGAACATCATACAGGACAGAAGACATGCCCTCACTCCCTACCCCAAACACCGCTCCCAACACAAACCAAGCATCTGGTCCTCAAATGTAAACAGCAGTGAGTTGTGGACAATTTACTATTGTTGTCTTATGGGTTTGGGTATTTTGCTTGCAGGTATGTCTGTTTACCATGTACACATGTGCAGTGCCCACAGAGGCCGGAAGTGGGTGCTACACCCCCTGGAAGCAGCGTTCCAGACCATGTGAGATCCATGTGGCTATTGAGAATTGAACACGGGCTCTTTGGAAGAGCAGCCAGGCGCACTCTTTCCCACTGAATCATCTTTCCAACCCTCAACATCAGGTCCAGTTCTTAGTCTCAGCAGGGCCAACAGAGTAGAGATGAGAGCAGAAAAGAGGACCAATAAAGGCCTTTGGTAACATTCCTTTGGGACCTGGGTTTAGTGATTACTTCTTCCTGCTGCTGCCGCCACACGCTTTAGGCTTCTCGGTAAGCACACCTTATTACAACAGTTATCTACCTACTATGTTTACAGCTTGTCCTTCAAGATCAAATTAGTATACGCCATCTCCATCCTGACTAGACCAAGACTGATATAGGGCCACACATTCATTCACTTCAAGAGATATCTGTTGAGCATTACTATTATTTCTGAGAATTTTAAAAATAAGAATACAGAAGCAAATAAAAAAGGACATACTCTGTCCTTTCCTTAAATTTATAAAATGTAAGTGAAAATAGATAATGGAAATGAACGACATGGAGAGCAGAATATGACTCAGAAAAATAAAAAAAGCAGGCCAACTTCTCATGGGAGTCAAGGCTTTCCCATACTGTAAGTCTAATATCCATTTATAAGTGAGTATATGCCATATGTGTCTTTCTGGGTCTTGGTTACCTCACTTAGGATGATCTTTTCTAGTTCCTTCTATTTGCCTGCAATTTCATGATTTCTTTGTTTTTAATAGCTGAGTAGTATTCCATTGTGTAAATGTACCACAATTTCTGTATCCATTTTTCAGTTAAGGGACATCTAGGTTGTTTCCAATTTCTGGCTATTATGAATAAAGCCACTATGAACACAGCTGAGTAAATGCCCTGGCTGTATGGTGGTGCGTCTTTTGGTTATATACCCAGGAGTGGTATAGCTGGGTCTTGAGGCAGAACTATTCCGAATTTTCTGAGAAAGCACCAGATTGATTTCCATAGAGGATGTATAAATTTTCACTCCCAGCAGCAATGGAGGAGGACTTTCTTCTTTTCTCCATATCCTTGCCAGCATGTGTTATCACTTGAGTTTTTAACCCATTCTGATGGGTGTAAGATGGAAAGACTCCTAACGGGGGATGGCATAAAGACTGAAGTGACCACCTCCTAGCCAGAGAGGACTAGTGGAAGGAGGGGAACAAAAACCCATCAATAAAACCTTTGATCCAAGAATTACACTGCCTACAAGAAGTACAAGAATAAAGAGGGAACAAAGATTGGGAGAAAGTCCAACTAATAATTGGCCCAACCTGAGACACACCCCACGGTAGAGAGCCAGCCCCTGACACTACTAATGATTTCCTGCTATGCTTGCAGACAGGAACCTAACTTGACTGCCATCTGGCAGGCTCCAACCAGCAGCAGGTCCACACAGATGCTGTCACTTGTAGTCAAGCATGGGGCAGAGCTTTGAGGGTCCTGTGGAAGTGTTGAGGAAAAGATGGAAGAACCAGGAGGGGACAGGAACCTCACAAGAAGACCAACAGAGACAGCTAACCCAATCCCATGGGGGATTACAGAGACTGAGACAGCAACTAAGGAGCACGCATGGACTGGACCTACGCCCCCACTTATGAGGAAGATGGGTGGCTTGGTCTTCATCTGAGGCTCCTGTTGGGAGTAGGGGGACTATTTCTAACATATACTCTATTGCCTGTTTTTGGATCACCTCTTCCTGGCAGTGCTGCTTTGCCTGGCCTCAGGGGATGAGGATATGCTTAGTCCTGATGTGATTTGATACGCTGGGGAGGGTTGATACAGGGAGAGAGGGCTCCCCTTTTCTGGAGGTAAAAGGAGAGGAGAAAGGGCAAGGAGAGGAAGGGGGCTCTGAGAGGAGAAAAGGGAGGTTGCACCCTTGGGATATAAAGTAAATAAACTGAAATTTGAAAAGAAATGAAATCTCATAAATAGCAAGTACATGGCTAGAGATGGGTAATGCATGAAAGGTAAGCAGCGAGCATTGGTCCAGCAGCTGAACTGAATCTCGGACTCCTCAGAACACATCCTAGCCAGAGATGCTATTTGTTGTTGCTGGAAGGACTAGCATTAGTGGAAAGTTTATGAGCACATTAAGGCACTTGAAGCAAGCATCATGAAGAGCTGTCTCTCCACTTTTCTTCCATGACTTTAAGCCACACTGATGATTCCTGGAATAGTCTTTTTTGTTTGTTTTGTTTTGTTTTATGGAAACATGCTTGTTTTGTAGTTAGGTCACACTTGTTAAAGACAGACTATAATTTAGCTCACATCATTAAGCTAAACAAATATAGTGACTTTCTTCTAAACTTCTGGATTTTATCTTTCCTACTTAGTGTCTTTGAAAAGCGTACTAGTCAGTAATAGTGCCATTTAAAAAAAGAAAAAGAAAAAAAGGCTAGGCTAAATGATTGCAGCAGACAGCATTCTAACAAGGCACATTTGTTTTCTTGTAATCATCCTGCCAATATCCTCACATCACCCCAACTTTCTTTCTGGGAAAAATGAACCAAAATAAAATTCACTTAAGTTGTAGGAAAGGCTAAGACTGTGACATAGTTTATCACCCTCTCAGTTAAGTAATATGGCCATAGGCAATGTGGCATATGGAGTCCCAATCGTCCTATCATGTGGACAGAGAATGGCATGCCTTACAAAGAAGAGGACACAGGTGACCACGGTGGACAAATTACCACCGGTACATAATCCATCCTGACACCAGCCTGAAAGGAGGGCAGTGCGGAAGGACTGCAGTCTCTAAATCTTGCCTCTAGCATCCTCCGTCCATTCCCTGACAGTACTTGAACACTTGAAACAGTCTTCTGGATTTCTGCTCATTTTATAGACTTCAGGAAGATATCCATCAAAACCAGAAAACTATAGGGGAAGGGGAAGGGAGGAGGAGAGATGGGAAGGGGAGGAGAGGAGGGAGGGGCTATACCCTCGATGTAAAGAGAATAAATAAATTAATTAAAAATCCTTTCAAGATATGTCAGATAAATTACATGTTAATTTTCACAAGAAAATAGCTTTAATAACAAAATATCAGATAACTCTTGCCAAGAAATATCTTAATTCCGAATTAAACTTTAACAAAATTAATGGAGAGACTAAAGTAAAGGCCTGAAAAATAAAAGAATGGAATTAAGACCACAGAATTTTTTTTAAAGGGTTCCTATGTGGTGGGAATAGCAAAGGGATTTGATGCCTTCAGAGCCAAGGGAAGAGGATGCAGGAACATCAGATAGGATGTCAAAACTGAAGACAGCCAGTCAGATGGCATTAGGGGAACCAGCACTGGAGATCACTAAGGTAACAAGTAGAATGTAAGAAAAAAAAAAATCATCAGGGTATGCTGTTGGAGCACACAAGTAGGTAGCTGGTCATTATTTCCTGATTAGACAAGGAGCATTTCCTTATCACAGAAGTCTGACATTCATGATTGGTTACAATGGTATTCTTTTGTTCCCCTGTAGGAAAGCATAAATGCTGGCTTATGTAACACGGTGACTAGCTTGTAAATTAGTGAAGGGCACTCCTTCTGTTGACAGTTCTAATGTCTGCCATCTGTTTGCACAGGATGACACCCTTGTGCTCCTTTAATTGGACATAAATTAGGTACAGGCAGCAGTTTTGACAAAATCCCTCCTTTGTGGTTAGCTCTCTCTCTTTTACTCTCTCTCTCTCTCTCTCTCTGTGTGTGTGTTTTCTTTCTATCTTTAGCTATGGATTCAATGTTTACTTAGAGGCTCCCCTAAAGGTAGACTCATAAACCTCATGGGTTCAAATACTCAAATTGTCTTTTTTATAATTATGTTTAAGCCTGGACCTATTTCAATATACAGAAGACAAACTACTTAAAGAGGAATTTCTTTTTATTTTTTTAATCCAAAGGGTCCTATAAAGGAATTTAAATTCAGAATATGGCTGTTCGGGCAAAAGATCATATCCAAAGACCTTCTAGGTCTCTGTGATCTGGCTGGAATACAAATATATCTTTAATTCAGGAAACAGAGGCAAGCAGATCTGAGTTCAAGGCCAGCCTAGTATATAGCAAGTTTCAGGTAAAGAAAAGCTTAGGTCCAGGCATGGTAGTACATGCCTTTAATCATGGACAATGAAGGTAAAGATAATTTGAAGAAGGAAGTACTCATGTTTGAAAGTGATTCCTAATTGAGTGGCAGATAAACAGTGACAAATCAGAGAAAGACTTGACAGAATAGGATGATACACCCAACTCTCGAGAGAAGGGAGAGGAAAAGGAAACTACTTAGGGTACAATACAGAGAGGAGAGGAAGGAGGTTTCACTGGGATAGTAATAGAGAGATGGGTTGCAGAGAGAGAACTCAGGTGAAGACTGAATGTCAAAGGAAGAGAATAAGCCAGGAGATTAGATTGCTTGAGTTAGTTTGAGGCCAAGCAATACAGTTCAGAGGCTGAGAGAAAAGCCAGATTGAATAAGTCAGTTGGGAGAGGAGTTTGAGTCACAACAGCTGAGCTGAACCAGCCAGCCCAGAGCTCAGAAAGAACAAGAAAGGGTAAGGTTATTTAACAGTAAGTCTCAGAGGATAAAAATATTCTAGTCCTAGGTTAGATTGTTTGGAGGCTAGAAGGTTTTAGGACTAGGCCTAAGTTAGCTGACAGAGGCAGTACAACAATTGAAGGAGGAGAATAAAAGTCTTTTTGCAGGGTCCCTATGCCTTAATTAAGAAGAGGAAGAACATGTTTTTCAGACCTTATCACACGTGTTCTGCTATGCATGTTCCTTTCATATGTTAAATTATTTGCTGTAGGCTCAATATTAAAATTTAGGTAATATTATTTCATTGTCTCATTCACCAAGGTTTTGAGGAATTTTGCATATTCTCATAAATTGGTCTGGCCAATATTCATGTATTGAGGTCTGTTGACAATACTTGTCACTCCCTACCTCACACTGTATAGTTCCAGGAACAGAGAAGGGTGAGCATGGAGAGCATGTACAGGAAGTGTTATTTGATGCTTCTTTAGCTCTTTCAACATTAATGGAGCAAGACAAAATGACAATGATCCTCAAAGTTCTGTTCCACTGTGGAACAGTGGAACCTGTTTCACAGTTAGGTTAGTCTGAGCTGTATTTCCTTAAGAACCCGTCAGGTTATTAAGCCTCATTGTGCTTCAGCTTGCTCTTCTGTAAGACATCCTACCTGCCCCTCAGGCAGCATCATCCAGACATAAAAACGCATACCATATAAGGGACTGCAGGAACAAAGCTCTGCGATCACCCAGGAGTCCTAATCAGTGCCACACTCTGCTCTCATTCCTGTCATTTTCAACTTCTTTATGTTATGCTTTAAAGACAATATTGAGGTAATATAGTCCCCTAACTTTTCTCAGCTAAATGCAGCTTTCCTTCACAGATATTCTAATCATCCTCTTTTATGCTTTGGCTGTGTTAAGAGATTTAAAGACAATAAAAACAACCAAAATCAAACAAACAAGGAGGATGGGAATTCAAAATAGTCTTCCTTCAGTTGCCTAACAATCTTCTCCCTACAGAGTCAGCTACGTCAGGTTTCCCTCAGCTTCTCAATGATTCCCTCTCTCTGGATATCTGCTCAAACTCATCACCGAAAGGCCTTAAAACTGTAGGCCTCACTCTCCTTCTCTGGATAGCCATTTGTTTGCACCTTATTATGGTAGACTATCTTTTTCTTAGGGATGTCTTCCCCGATCTGGGTGACCCCATGTCTTGTAAGGAGCATCTCAGGAAAGATTACAGGCCAGACCCTTTCCCCATAAGGAAACCCGTTCAGCTAGTTATCAATTCCTAGAAATGCCCACCCTGCTAAAGATCTTAGTCTTTAGCAGTGACCTTCAATTGTACTTGGAGAACCCCCCCAACATCTCTAGGATAATTAAGTAGTGTTTTCTCCTTCTTGTGATAGTACCATGCTACTGCATAGAAAATGAGGCACTGTACCACTACATGCAAGTCAACAAATCCCTGACCCCTGACCCCAGTGAATCAAACTCATTCACCCTTGAAATCCCTCCCACTAGCCAAGGTTTATAAATCCCTGAGTTCAAATAAACATGCTGACTGACTTTGTGATACCAGCCTTCCACCATGGCTATCTGAGATTTGTCATTATTCTCCATCCAGACTGAAACTCATCCAGCCTGCCCTCTAGCCAACCAGGATGGCTTTTTGTCTACACCTCTGCTGTAACACTTTGGTATTGCCATAGGCTTTGGAATGCTGAGTTTCCATTGCCACTGGTGACCTCATGCTAAAAGATCTAAATTGTAACACCCTACACCTGGCCAGCGCACTTGGGCCTGACCCTAAAGTGTTCTTGCTGCCCCTGAGAGAAATGGAACCCCTTTTCTCTGCCAAGGAAAGAATGACAAACTATGTATTCACATTTATTCTATTTTTAGGATTTCTCTCTCTCTCTCTTTTTGTGACAGAGCCTCAATATAGCCCAAGGTGACCTGGAAATGCTCTGTAGCCCAGGCAGGCCTAGAGTCCACTATGGTTCTTCTGCTTCAGCCTCCTGAGTGGTATTGCAGGCATGGGTCACCATGCTAGGTTCTACCTGTACTTTAAATACTAATTTTAGTAATAAATTATAATGCCATATATTTACTGGGTACAAGGGGATGCTTTGAAATGAACATACAATGCAGTAAGAGTAAAATGAGAAAGTATGTGTAAACACCCTCTCACCTCTCATGTTTTAAAGTGCACTTGAAATTTACTTGTACTCTTTATTTGCTTATTTGGGGGTATTCAGATTCTGTATATTCAACCCAAGTTTGCCTTGAGCACACTCTGTAGCGTGCTGGACTCAAACTCACAAGTCGTCTCTCTGCCTTAGCCTTCCATCTATTTGTGTTTCTCAATACATAAACCACCAGCTGGGTGTTTAATCCAAGAATTCAGGAGGCAGAACCAAGCAGATCTCCATGCGTTTGAGGCCAGCCTGATTTACACAGTGGGTTCTAGGCCAGTCAGAGTTTCACAGTGAGATGTGTATCAAATGCAAAGCAAGTCAGTAACAACCAAAAAGCTATCATTATTCCCTTAGTCATTCTATGGTGCAGCTGATCTTGAGTCTTGTTCCTCCTATGTAAACCTTATATACTTTGATCGAGAACTCCTTACTCTTCCCTCTCTGTCACCCAGCTTCTGATAGCCATCATTTTCTGCTTTTCTTCTGAGTTCCATAATTGAGCTCAGGAAATATTTATCTTTCTTTGTGATTTCATTCAGCGGTCTTCCAGATTCATCCATGTTGTTACAAATGGCAGGACTTCATCCTTAGGTGGATGATATTTCCTGTATATGTTTATATTACATATTCTTCAGGCATTCATATTTGTCCGCTGATAGGCACATGGCTCGTTTCCATGTCTTGGCTTCTTATAAACAATGCTGCAAAAGCGCTGGGATTACAGGTATGAGCCACTGCACCTGGCCACACTTTTCTTACTTTTACATTCACTTTAACTTATAAACTTAAAACATACAAATCGTGTGTGTAAGAGAGACTGACTTAGGGTAACAGGATGTCTTAATTCTTGCATACATTATGCGATGTTTGAATTAAGTATATCCATCTCTTCAAATGTTTCTCTCATTTGTCTATGGGGAAAGCATTGAAAATCCTTTCTTCTAGCTTTTTGAGATGCACATAATTATGCACATTTGATTAATAATTCTCAAACTTCCTTACGTGATTAGCTGTAATTGGCATCTGTCCTCTCCAGGTGGCACAATCCTGTCTTGCCCAGCTTTCCTAAAAAACTTTTGGTTGTGAATGGATGCTTCACTAACTGTCTATTTCTTTAATTTAGGATTTAGTTTCTCTCTTCTCTTAAGATTTTTTTTTCTATACTGCCCTGTTTCCTGTAGTCTTGGTTTCTCCCTCATCTGTTTTTCTTCCCTTCTGTGAACTTAATTGAGTTTCACCAAATTCCTATTTTTTTTTAAATCATTATCTCTGTTCTTTCATGGAATTCTACCCCACCTGATGTCTTCAGCTGTTAATTCTATGAAAGCAATATTAAAGTAAATTTCATGGTAGCAAGAACAGGTGCTGGAGCCCACATCCATGACTTCCTGTCTCAAGCGCCCAAAATTGCATGCCAATGGCTTTCATTCTCGGGAATATCATTGTACCTTCCAAACTTATACCAAACATCTCATTTTCCTTGTTCTATCTTAACATTATTCTTACTTTATATCTTGGTCTTTAACTTAGTCAGATATTCAATCCTTGGTTTTTATGTTTTTAAAACCTTTTCATTATTACACATTCCTCCTCTAAACGGCCCCATGATCACAAGCTAGAATTTGTCTTCCAACTACATATTCGTCTTGAAACCTTTCATCCCTAATTCACTTCTTACAGTACTTTCTTTAAAAAAAAAAAAAAAAGTATGATTTGTTAATGGGACACTATTTGGCATTTGGTAGAATTGCTAGAGTTGCTGTTTTAGCAACGTTTAGCTTTCATAGTAACCCAGCCTTATTACATCTGCACACTTAGGTCTTTTAAATGGTCTTTCAACAACCTTTAGCCAGTTTTCCCCTCGTCAGTTGAAAGTGGCTCAGTTTCCTTCTGAACTGCTCACTCTCATTACTCTTTATGCCGCCCTCCCTACACCTCCAAATACTCCCCCAGTTTGATTCTTCACCTAGCACCCTCTCTTGTACATGGCGGAACGTCAGTAGAATATCAGTTCAGTAAAAGCAGTGAGGCTAGGTCATTGTTGGTTCTGGGACCTAGAAAAGAACAACCCTTTTCAGAGCCCTCTGTTACTGCAAGTATCCTATAGCCCCTGTGCTGTGGCTTACCTTTTAGTGATCCTAGCGTGAAGGGACCTCAAAAGTAGGATTTATGGACCAAATCGGGACTCTCTCTACCCAGAATGCCCTGGGCTCATCCAGTGCTATCGTGCTAACCTTGTCCTATATTCCTCAGCTTTGGTTTACTGCGGCACAACGTTTCACGCAGCCTTGAGGGGCGCACTGGCATGCTTTCTGATCAGCTCGCTCTGGGCCAGGCCCTCGGCCTTTCTGATAAACTTATCCACATACGCTGCATTGAGGAAATACCTGCTCTCTGGGCTCCATGTGGTTGGTATGCACCTGAGCCATATTCTTCTGGTGGCGACAACCTACTATTAACCTTTCACCCTGGTAAGAACTGTAAAGCACAATGAAGAGAAAGCAACAGGAAGGGAGACAGATGTCTCAACGCAGCCTTTCATTTCTCTAAATAAGCACCTGTCCACGTCTAAAGCCGATGCTTCTTACAAGAGTGTCTTCCCTAAGGCTCTGTCTGGTGCAGGAGTCTCAGGACAGAGAAACAGAAAAGAAACCTAAAACCTACAGAGAGCAACAATGCTGGTGATTCTAAATAACACACCAAATGACCGGCACTGGTTAAGCACCTCCTAAGTAAAAAGCGCTTTGCAAAGGCTTTAATTACATTTCTTATTAATCCTCAAAATATCCCTGTAATATCTCTCTATCGTCACTTTTCACGTGAGCCCACGGAGCTGTAGCTCGTCCCGGGTGTCTTATTAAAGATTACAGAACTAGATTGGCAGAGCTAGCCGCTTCTAAGAATAATACAGGAATAAAATACAGACCTCGTCTTAAAAGGAAAAGATTTTAAACAAGTATTAATAGCTCTTCAAAATGGTGTCTAATTCTAGAAACACGTATATTGCTGATATGAGTGTATGTTACACATTGAAAAAGCAATGTACTTACTCTCTGTCAATCACAAGGCAGGTGACGGCCTCTGCAGCAATTACGTTTGCTGTTCTCACATCCTCCCTGCATAAAAAAAATAGACACATTAGAATGGAGCATCGGCCTTTAAGTCCAAAAAAATAAAAAAGGTGACTATGGTGACTTTCATTCAGGCACCAAATTATAGACCCTTTTCTTGATTTATCCACTTCATGGTTTAGGCTTCATGTGAAGAACCACTTTACACATATTATAAATCACACATTCCCTTCGGCTAACACTCAGTTGTTACAATTATCAAATTTAAAATTTCACTTGCACAAGTAGAAGAAAATTTTATAAGGTCATTTCCTTTGCCCTTTGGGGGAATTTCTGAATTAATTGTGTGATGATAAAGATGGGAATGAATAGATTATAGCTTTTAAAGTCTTTAAAGACATACCCCTGGAAATGGAGTATCTAATTTATCTGCTATGGATTTGACATTGCATCTTTGAGATCAAAAGACCAGTTTTAAATATTTTCTTAATATAGTAACACAACTTTTATGCACCTAAGATTGAGATTCCATCTTATACCTATTAGAAACTCAAGTGATAATACATGCTAGAGAGGGTGTGGAGAAAAGGGAACCCTCCTCCATTACTGGTAGAAGTGCAAACTTGTAAAACCACTTTGGAAATCAATCTGGCACTTTCTCAGAAAATTGGGAATAGTTCTACCTCAAGACCAGCTATACCACTCCTGGGCATATACCCAAAAGATACTCCACCATTCAATAAGGCCATTTGCTCAACTATGTTCATAGCAGCTTAATTTGTAATCACCATAATATGGAAACAATGTAGATGACCCTCAACAGAGGAATGGATACAGAAATTGTGGTACATTTACCCAATGGAACACTACTCAGCTATTAAAAAATTGCAGGCAAATAGATGGAACTAGAAGAGATTAACCTGAGTGAGGTAACCCAGAAAGACAGGCTTGGTAAACACTCTCTTAAAAGTGGATATTAGACATATAATATAGGACAGCCATCTACAGAACTAAAGAAGCTAAACACTAAAGAGGGCCCCAGGGAAGATGCTTACTTCTCTTTCAGAATGGACACTTTACTGTACATAGTTATTCAGCTATCCTGAGCTCATGGGTCTTCAAGTATTTGAGAAATACTACTCACAGTGACTTAACTATATGAACACTGTCTCTTGAAAAACACTTAATTTGTGACTATTTCAGGCAATGTCGATCTCTGAGACCTTTGAAATCTTTCCTGGTGCATCTCAAGTAAAGAAAGATGGATTTGGCAAATTCACAAGTTATTTTCAGCTGCCATAAACTTAATATTATCATTGTTAGAACATTAAATCACACCTGACAGGGTATCCTGTTTTCTTATGATAACATTTCTAAGCCAATGTAATTAATGGAAAATATGCATGAACATATCACAGAAGTAATTGCATGGAAAAATACTCGGTTCACATGTTTTTATACTACAAAACACAGTGCTCCACCCAAACCAAGCATCTGAAGTATTGAAAATAAAGTTGTTCCCAATGCATTGTTTGCTATTGAAGACATGCAAAGTTCTGACACATTCCTAAGTTCTGTTATTTGTCCTGCTTTCCTGTCTTTCACTGTTATATCATCTTGTTTGGGTACAGTTGCTTAACAGAAAGGGCATTTGGTATTTGGTAAACCAGAGCCAAATATTCTTCCACTAATATTATTTTTCAGGAATGCACTTGTGATATTCTTCAGCATTCATTATTGGACACTGACCTAAAAATACATTTTTCTTCTTTTAAACAGGCCCACATTAGTGTGGGACCATAACAGTCCAGGGTTGCGGAAGAAAGGTTGAGGAAGCTTCAACCCTGGATACCTCAAAGCAGGAGGGCGACAGGAGTAGGCTACCTCTCCACTTCCAACCTGGTGCCATAAATCCAGCTGCCTCACCATCAACCCTAGTGAGAATCTGTTACACTGACAGTCATCAGGCTTCACTCCTGTTTGACCTTATAAGGCTTTTCCCCAGGACCCCACAGCCCCAGGGTATGCATATGAAGCATCTTCCAGCATCCCAGCCCTGGCCAGTGGTACATGGCCACACAAACCTTGCCACCAGAGATCCAGACCACCTCCCTAGGGGCAAAACACCCTCTTTTCCCCCTCAAATAACCTGATCAGTTCTCCAAAGCTCCTCCTGGCTGGGTTCTTTGCACTGACCTCCACCTGAGGACCTGCACTGCACTTACCTGTGCAGGCTGAGCTCCCTTCCCTGGCACGTTAGGACTCATGGAAAGGTGGACTGCATTAATATGCTGATCTCAGAAGCAACCGTTTCTGATGTTAATTTTTTCCATATAAGACTATGACATGACTTTCCATCATGGGAATCTACTTTTACGGTTTTAAGTGAGATTCCATAGGTTTCATGAAGAGTATTCTGAGGTTCTCAGCTCCCCATCAGTTTCTCTTACATGCCTTTCCCATCCGCATGTTACTGGTTGTACTCTAAAGAAGAAAACTCTTCCTTGTTGTGTATATATATATATATATATATATATATATATTTATTTTTATTAATTTTAAAATGTTATTTATTCTTCTCTCATAGGATATATTAATAATAGAGTTAAATATATATCATGTACAGCTGACCACAGCTTCCCCTTCTTCCACTCCTCCTAGTCCCTCCTTACCTTTCCTTTCCCAATATCCATCTCCTCAGTGCAACCCCCAAGAAAATAACTTAAATATACTCCCAAATACAAACTTTTCCTCTGTCAGGAGTTGCTATTGTGAGCCTCTCACGCCTGTGTCACATTCTCTGCCTTAAAGGGAACCTGGTCTCCTTTCAAAATTGACAAACATCTTCTTTCCCTTACCCAGTAGTCCTCATGACATGCTGTCCTTAGGCTTAAGCAGCTTCTCTCCCCCATGCTTGTCCTTTGGATTCGATCCCTAGTGCCTTCTCCTATGCTGTCCTGAATTAGCTAGTAGGCTTCCCTGTGTATCTGTTCTCAGCACCTTACATATCTCTGCATTGAAGTGGCTATCACTACTTAAAATTCACCTACTTCTTTGTGTGCCCATTCGCTTAGGGACTCCTGCTAAGCCATATAAAAGCAGGGACAATGACTAGATTTACTCCTTAAAGCTGAAAATATAGGAGGGGCTTAGTATATGTGTTACAAGAAACTCATGGGTATTGCATTCCTGAGCCCTGTGGTGGTAGAGATCAGATATCATTATTACCACCACCACTACCATCATCATCATCTATGCACATCAATGCCATGGCCCCAGAAGCCAGGCCACTGAGTCCTCCTGGAACTGAAGTTTCAGGCAGTTTAGCCACCAGTGAGTGCTAGGAATGGAACTGGGGTCTTTTGCAGGAGCAGTATGTAGTCTTGGTTGCTGATCCATTTGTCCAGTCCTAACTTCAGACTCCAGGGTCATAGGAACTTGCTATTAAACTAAGATCTACCAATCACACGCTATATAAGCCTCTCTTATGTGACCATGAGACCATTCAGTATCACTCTTACCCAGTAACAAAGTGAGAACTGCATATGATATATATTTAACTCTATTATTAATTTCTATAAAAGGTGATTTTTGTGTGTGTGTGTTAAATAAACACAGCAGGCAGCAGCACATCATTTCCACAGGGCCTCTATAAGTTGTGAATAACTTATTTTTTTTTACCATGTATTTATAGCATCACAAGGTACTACAAGTAATTCCTAGCCTTAAAACAACAATAATACTTTTATGTGTTTAGGAAAACAGCCTTTAAAATCTACTCTTCCATATCTAGCTTCATCTTTACTATTTACGATGTTTCCTGTTTAAAGTATTTGTATTGGTACACTCCTGTAACTACAGTCTCCAAGTACTTGGAGGCTGATCATAAGGTCAAGGCCATCCTAGTCTTATACTACATAGTGAGATCCTGTTATTCCTGCTATCTGCTGCCAAATAAATAAAAGTAGAACTTGCCGATTTAGAAACATTTTCATCTTGACTATTAAGAAATTTAAAAATAATATCTATGGTCAGGCTGAAGAAAGATCTGAGCCCAGGGGTCCTGCAGAGAATGATGCACCAATAAAGGACCATGCATGGAGAGGACCTAGACCCTCTGCTCAGATGTGGCCAATTGGCAGCTCCATCTCCATGTGGATCTTTGAGTGAGGGGAGCAGGGGCTGCCTCTATCATGAACTCAGTTGACTGCTCTTTGATCACTCTCCCCTGATGATGCAGCCATGCCAGGCCACGAAGGAAGAGGATCCAGGTGGTCCTGATGAGACTTAACAATCTGTGGGCAGATGGAATAGTGGAGAACTCCCCTTTCAGTGGACTAGGGGAAGAGGATGAGGGGAAGAGAGAGGGAGCGTGGGACTGGGGGAGTTGAGGGAGGGGGCTTCAATCGGGATATATAATGAATAAATTAAGAAGTAAAAAAATAAAATAAAATGGGATGGACATCAGAAGAGGGAGAAAACAGGGAACAGGACAGGAGCCTACCACAGAGGGCCTCTGAAAGATTTTACCCAGCAGGGTATCAAAGCAGATGCTGGGACTTATAGCCAAACTTTGGGCAGAGTGCAGGGAATCTTATGAAAGAAGGGAGAGACAGTAAGACCTGGAGGCAACAGGAGCTCCACAAGGAGAGCAACAGAACCAAACAATCTGGGTACAGGGGTCTTTTCTGAGATTGATACTCCAACTAAGTACCATGCACGGAGATAACCTAGAACCCATGCACAGATGTAGCCCATGGTAGCTCAGTCTCCAAAATGGTTCCCCAGTAATGGGAACAGGGACTGTCTCTGACATGCACTCAGTGGCTGGCTCTTTGATCACCTCCCCCTGAAGGGGGAGCAGCCTTATCAGGCCACAGAGGAAGATAATGCAGTCAGTCCTGATAGGCTAGGGTCAGATGGAAGGAGAGGAGCACCTCTCCTATCAGTGGACTTTGGGAGAGGCATGGGAGGTGATGAGGGAGGAAGGATGGGATTAGGAAGGGATGAGGGAGAGGGCTAGAGCTGGGATATAAAGTGAATAAACTGTAATTAATAAAATAAATACATTTTTTAAAAAACTAAAAAAATCTCTATATAAAAAGTATTTAATCCTGAATATAGTTTGTGCATATAAATTTTAATAAATTAATCACAAATAGCTAATATTTTAAAATTATATTATATTATCTTATCTAAATTAGACAGACTTTTAACATCAAGTGAGTTTTCTTGTAGCAGAAGCATTAAATATTTTATATAGATGGGGAAAGTATCAAGGATAGTATCAAGAAAGTCAATAAAATATTTTATTTTATGTTTTAGTGCATTAAACATAAGAATATGTCAAGAACTATATAAAAAGACTTCAAGGTAATATCATTTATTGCCTAAAGCAAGTGGCAGTTATTTTCTCTCAGATCTAAATATGAGAACACAAGCTGTGTAATATATCAACAATCAGACCAAGCTCTTGAATGACAGTTCTGGTATTCGAACACAGACTGCCTGTTCTTTAAATCAAATTCTTTCCCTACAACTACACTGCTCAAGCTGGGCACAGTGGGGTATACCTGTAATCCCAGCACTCAGGGAGGCAGAAGCAGGTGGATCTGTGAATTTGAAGCTACCCAGGTGTACAAAGTGAGTCCAGGACAGCCTACGTTACACAGAGAAACTGTCTCAAAAGAAACAAAACAAAACAAAAAACAAACAAACAAGCAAACAAAAAATCAAAACAACAGTTATTTAAAAAAATAAAAAACTGTACTGCTCACATATATTGTCAGAGTTAAATTTGATGATAATTAAACATATATTAAAATGTAGAATAATTTTGAGCAATGGGCATAATATCTATCATAAAATTGCATTTGTTAATGAAAGCCAGCACCAATATATTTTGGTGACCAACCACAAAGTAAATCCAAAAGACATTTAACCCTTAAATGATTAGAATTCCCATTCATGGATATGTCCTAGCCTGCTATGCAGCTTTAAAATGATGCTATGTAAAACTAGGCAGTTACTTAATATCAAGTTCATCTGACTCTAATTCATGCTGCCATCACAGTACTATTGTTCCCACTATTCAGGTGCTAAATGCCCTTCTGTGAAGATGTCCAGAAGTGCTCTGAGACCCTGCTTTCTTGAGGGACAAAATGTTGCTTGAGTTGGCTTTGACATGTTAATCTTCCACGTTGGCAGACATGCTTCTAATGAAAGTGTGTTACTGGAAAAAAGCTGCCAAAACTGTGATTATATGCATATTTGTTTCTATTGTGGGTCCAAGGACCATGATACAAATAAATATAATCTGGATTTGTGTATTAGTGTTACTTGTACAGATGATAGAGAGAGATCCTAATGATTCTATGTTGTTACGAAGCATTTTGGCTACTTGCAGTTGTTATGTTTTTATATAGACTATTGACTCAGCTAGTAAGGTTACATATACTGGCTTAGACGTGGAGCGGGAAAAGCATTAAGTAAGACATTTTATTTTTAAAAATTACTTGATTTTTTTCATTCTTATTTGTTGGCATGTATATAATAGCTTCTAAGGTTTTTTTTTTTGAGATTATATATGAGAATATTATACATCTAGAATTATAAGGCAGTGCCCATACTAAACCCACATTTCTCTGAGTGCTTAGCAGAACTATTTGTATCCATAACAATCCTGACATGACATGCACACTGTCTTTAAAAAGAAAATCCTACATTGATACAGTTCTGTGCAGGCACATTAGTTGATTTCAGCATTACCAATAATAACAGTGATAAAAATAAAAATAAGTCATTACAAAACTAGGCACCACATGGCCAATTATCAAGTATTTTCACAAGCACATTATAGGTTTAAAAGTTAAAGCAAAGCCCCATTGTTTCGTAATGTTTACGTTTTAAAAAAAAATTGTGAGGAGTTAGAAACTCCTCACAATAAAATTACAGAGCCTGGAAAAGATCCCAAATATCTAAAAATACAGTTTTATGTGCACTGACTCTGATATTCTTTGGACTTCGTCACTGGAATCTTCATCATCGCTGTATCCCAAAGTAGAGTCACTATCAGTGTCTGAATAATCCATAACAACGCTTTACATGGACTCCTCTTCTTACGAAGCAATTCTCCCGAGTTTCATGGCTACAAGAGAACTCTGTGGTGCATAGATGCCTCAAGGGTACAAGCTCAGAGGTAGGCAGCCAAGGCAGAGCAGAGTTCATGCAGGGCAGCTGCCAGAGTAGGGATCTCCCTCTGCACTCCTGGGCCAGCGTGACCACAATTAGCAGAGTCCTAACACTGCCCGAGTGCCAGCCTTCATGGAAACTGACACTCCTCCAGTTGCCTATGAGCATTCAGCAACACACAGGGCTAAGGCCTTCATTCGCTGTCATGTTTAATGCCCCAGTTAAGTTACATCCACACAGGATGAAGTAAATCCTCTTTATGGTAAAATTAAAAGGAAATCTTAACACAAGTAGGACAATCAAAATATAGGAACATAATAAGCATCAGAGGAGCACATACAAGGAAATTACAGTATTGCAGCAGTGAATTAATCATGGACAACTGTGACAAGGCTGACTGCTGATTGAAAACAGGATTCTTATGCAGTTAGGGGTTTGTTTGGTTTTGCACTGCTTTCTGAATCATATCACTCCCATTTCCACTTCTGACTCAATCACAAAACTACTCCAACATGATTTGTACTCCAATTCTAATAAAACTTACATATTACATGTAGAATTGATCAGTGAATGAAGAAATTATATTATTTAACCCTACTTGGTACAGAATAACCAACGAGCCTTCATCGACATATTTTTGACAAAGGTTTGGTCATAAACCATCCTGTTGGAAAAAAGTGGTCTCTTCCATAAATGATACCAGGAAGACTGGATATCCCAATGCTTATATAAGAACTATGTGGAACTCCTTTCTCTCACCACATACAAAAATAACTTACAAGTTGATTAAAGACTTAACTATATGACTTTAAACTTTGAAACAATTAAAGGAAAAATAGCATAAGTACTATTTGATATTAATATAAACAAGAAGTTTTTGGATGTGATCTCAGAAATATGATCAACAAAAACAAACAATAAAAGCCTCAAATATGAAAGGAGACAGTCAACAGAGCACGGAGGTAAGCTAACAACGGGAGAAAATATTTCCTGTACATCTGACAAAAGGCTATGTCTGGGATGTGAAAGGAGCCCCAGCACATCACCCCTGCAAAAATTTCCAAATTATTAAGTTGAAAAATGGCCAAAATACCAAAATAAATATTTCCCTAAAAGTAGAAATGACAGCTGGGCAGTGGTGGTACATGCCTTTAATGCCAGCACTTGGGAGTAGAGGCAGGGGAATCTCTCAGTTTGAGGCCAGCCTGGTCTACAGAGTGAGTTACAGGACAGGCAAGGCTACACAGAGAAACCGTGTCTTAAAAACAAACAAACAAAACCCCCAAACAAACAAAAACCAAAAAACAAACAAACAAAAAACAAAACTCAGAAGTGAGCAGCAATATCATGAAAAATACACTCAATTGTCAATAACCATCAGGAAAGATAACATCATAACATAGCAAATATCTCATCCCAGTTAGACTGCCTACTGTCAGTAAGAAAAACAAAGAAATGTGGGTAAAGGCAGTATAAAGATGACTTCACACATTGTTGACAGAAATTTACATTACTAAGCTGTTATGCAAATCCGTGTGAAACTCCTAAAAAAAATTACATGATCCCACTATCAATGGTTCCAAAGAAAAATAAATCATTATATCAAGACAACATATTAAAAATCTCTAAAAACAAATTACGCCAGACTGATTATGTACCTATGTAGTGGGTATCATGTAGGTCTTGGAGGTGAACTAGGAAAAAGTTCATGTCCTTCTGAACTCACTTCTATTCATAAAACACAGAGAGACGTTTAGTTTAAGAAATAAAAATCTGCTAAAACAAAAGAGGCAAAATTCCTTGCTCTAATCACCAATATGCTAACCTGACAACAACACATTCTAAATGTAGATCTAGCTAGGCATGGTGTGTACCCTTGAAATCTCAGCACTCAAGAAGATGAGGCAGGAGCATCAAGAATGTGAAGACTGAGAACCTGTGTTAGTCACACAGACATGTATCCACACATCCCCCCACCCCACCTCTCTCACACTCACATGCACACACACCATTTATATGGGCTTCTATGTGTAACATTACTGGATCCTTTATGTTTCTGGTACTATTCCAAGAACTTTACATGGAATATTTCAAGGAAAGCAAATATGCTAGCAAACTAACTTGGCATAAGTTAACATATAACTATAACCTAGGATCAGTATTTGAACACAGGCAGCTTCACTAAAGAACCCTTGCTTTTTATTTGGGTATGATAATTTGTATGTAGTGCCTTGAATAAGTACCCACAAACATTCCATATTCATAGTAAAATGTGCTTTAGTTTAAAAGACAAAACAAAACAAAAAAAGGAATTACAGGTGTAATGGTACACACCTTTTTGTTGTTTGTTTTCCAGACAGGCTTTTTCTGTTTAGCCTTGGCTGTCCTGAACTCGCTTTGTAGACTAGGCTGTCCTCTAACTCATGGAGATCTTCCTGCTTCTGCCTCCCCAAATTCTGGGATTGAAGTTGTGTACTACCTTGCCTGGCTACGGTATACAATTTTAATACCAGCAGTCAGTATTCTGGGGAAAGAGGGCAGATGAATCTATCAGTTCAAGGATAGCATGGACTACAGAGCAATTTCCAAGCCAGCCAGGGTTACATGGTGAGATACTGTCTCCAAAAAGAAGAGGAGGAGGAGGAGGAGGAGGGGAGGAGGTGAAAGAGGAGAAGGAGGAAAAGGAGGAGGAGGAGAAAGATACAATAGTGAAAACCAAAGATGACAAAGGCAGCAATGGTTTGGTTTTTCAGAGAGTCAGAAATTCCTTCTCTGAATCTAAGACATTTGGTTTGCACGTTAACCTTCCTTCTTGTTCCAGACAGAACTGAAAAACCTAGAACAGAAGAACAGCTGTCTCTGGGGTCTACCTGCTCCTTAGAAGTTGAACTTATCAGAAGGATGCTTTTGGTTTTCACTGTTAAATCTTGATAGAATGTGGCTGCAGATACTTTTCCTAGGAAACATAGTAGATTTTCTGTAGATCAGGAGAAAACACCATTTGAGATGCCCAGGTAGACAAGAGCCCCATGCTGTATACAGTGTCTCTGTATCTCTGTCTCTGTTGTGTTTTACTTTTGTAAATCTGCTCTCTATTTACAGTAGTCAAGGTATGGAAGCAATCAACATGATCATGACTTGATGAACAGATTAAGAAAATGTGGCACATCTATACACAATAGATTATTATTGAACCATAAAAGTGAAATTATGAAATTTGTGACAACAGGAATAAATTTAAAAGATGATATGTGGCTTTAAATAAGCCATACACAGAAGGACAAATACCTTATGGTATCCCTTATACATAGAAATGTAAAAAAGTTAATCCCATGACATTTAAGAGTGGAATTGTGGAACCCAGAGTCTGGGTCTGGTAGTTTTAATGAGAATGGCCCTTCTAGGCTCATATGTTTGAATGGTTGCTCCCAGTTGGTGGAACTGTTTGGGAAGGATTAGGAGGTGTGGCCATGTTAGAGGAGCTGTGTCATTAGGCAGGAAGGAGGGGTGAGGTTTCAAAAGAACGTTCCAGAGTCTCTCTTTCTACCTGCCTGTGGACCAAGATGTCAGCTCTCAGCCCCATGTTTGCCTGCCTGCCACGATGATGGGGACTAACTGTATGAAACTGTAAGCAAAACTTAAATGCTACTTTTAATAAGCGCTGCCTTGGTCATGGTGTCTCTTCACAGCAATAGATCAGTAATTAAGATGCTAGGAGGATGATAGGGGGTGACAGGGAGATATCTACCACCTGAAAAAAATGTTCCATTAAACAGGAAGAGCAAGTTCTGGTGCTCTACCACACATGAGGGTGTCTATAGAAAACAATTATTTATGTAAATATACATATATATATATATTTCAAATAGTTGAGAAGATTTGGATAAATTTCACAACACATAATAAATGTTTAAGAAGCTAGAAATATTATATTGGTTTGTTAATTATACAACACATATGTGTTTGGAAGCATTTCATTATACCTCATAAATAAATTATTCTGTCATTAAATAAAAAAATTATTATTAAGTATTATATTAATTATTATTAAATATAAAAGAATATACAGCCAGAATAGTGTTCTCATTAGTTAGCTCCAACATTTGTTCTTCCTGGTTTCATATGCAGATAGATCTATGAATTATGTCAGCTCATTTCCTGAGGCAATGCATACCCATCTGGAATGACATCCATGGAAGGGTACAGTGAATACAAGAGCCACGACATTGGGAGAATTCAATTTTCACATTCATTTACATAGTACTTTTCTGAGGTTGATGGCATAATGAAATTTTTTGACATAGAAACCTCATATTGTAAGGTTTATGTAAATGACAATGAATGCATATATTTACTGAATTGAATTACATGAAATTGCTTTTTATAGGTTAAAAAAACTTACTGGCTAAATACCAGTAAGTTCATATGGTTCAACTTAATACGTGAAGCTAGTAAAAGTGAGGAAATGAATATATATTTATTGCTATTTCTTTTCTGTTGTGCTTCTGCTGTAGCCTTGACTGAGTTGGGATCCAACACTGGCTCATATTATTTTTTCATATCTATAGCCAAATGATTTCATTCTTCTGCATGCTAAGGCATGATTGATGGCTTTTGCTCCTTCTCTATAGACATTTTAGATGATACTTTTCATTTTCCTTCCATTATGGCTAGTGTTAGAATTATCACCAAATACCATGCATGGGTAGATAATGCTGATCCCAGAAGACATGGGTTATTATTTTGTGAAAATCCCAGGTATGAGACATTTCTCTAGGAGCTGTGGGCCAGAAAGGCTCCAGAACTCTCCCCAAAACTATTCGGCTTATTGACTTGGCTGTTGGTAAGACCAGCAGGGTAGTCAGACCTATTGCTAAAGACACCACACTCCTTGGTTGCTGAGTCTACAAAAACCATTTGGGAATCTTGCTAGCTTTCACTCTGTCAGACATTGCTATCCAGGTGATAAAGGGAAAACAGCAATATTCTATAACTTTAGCCTCTGCGTGCTACAATATTAACTAGCTAGGCAAGAGGGCACTGATGTGACAGTGGCATGAATTATGAAAATAAGCAGATGATTTCTTTTTTGTTTTTCTTTTTGAAACTAAAATATAATATCCTCTCCTTGTCTCCACCTCACCCCTCCAATGTTATCCTCTTGCTCTTTCTCAAATTCCTGGCTTATTTGTCTTCAATTATGTATATATTCCTAAATACACAGATGCATCCTACTCCATCCAAATGTTACTTGTATGTGTTTGATTTCAGGGTTGACCACTTAGTATTGGGTAGACAAATGAAGGGGCTCTTTCCTAGAGACTTTTCTCATGCTCTCAGCATTCCTTAGTTACTTATGTTTTTTGTCTAGGGCTGGGGTTCTGTGAGATTTCCTTCAGAAAAATCTCACAGCATCAGTGGAAGGCTTCACATGCTCGCCAGCCGATTTCAGATTAGATCTGAGACCAGCTTCATAGGAGGGAGTTAATGCTTGGTAATGCGTACCTGGTTATAGAGTGTTCGTGGGGCCTGAAATGAATCTCCTACAGCTGTTTTGATAAACTGACATGTTACCAAACTCTCTCAAATATTTATTTTTATATTTATATTTATATCATAAACAAGAGATTAAATTGTCATCAGACTTGATTAAATCATCTTCTCTTTGCAGCAAGTGGTGGGTAATAGGGATTTTGTTTCTATTCACTCACAGGTTTGTAAACTATTTTTAATTTTTTTTTCTATTTTGAAAGTAAAGAAAAATGAAGCATACTGAAAATATGGCTAGATAGACGGAAGCTCAAGTACTGCACATATGGGGCGAATGACAAATTGCAAGTCACATATTAAGACAATATAATCTAAATAAAACACCTTCACTGTAGGACTCATGCTTTCTTGTAGATAAGTACAAAGAGAGGTCTCCTACGTCTTGTTCCATTGCCAACCTGCACACCTCATTTTTCATTTCAGTTTCTGCAAGCAGAGTGGGAATCACAGCCCTACCATGTGCTATGATTAATTAGTGTTTGACAGGAAAGTTTCCAAAGTTCTTCATATCATAGTTTTCAGTGCTCCTCAGAGGATTCATCCTAAATCCAAGGATATATTTTTCTGCTGAAAAGAGGTTTAAAGCTTGTAATTAAGACCAATCATCTGAATATTAAATAGCATAATGTGGCATCTATGTACTGCAAATATATGCCAACCAATGTTAGAACAGTGGCTAAAACATGCCTTATATAGAAACTAAATATGCAAACTTCACATGATAGATTGTCATTGTCAGATGGCATGAACAATATGGAATATTATTATAAAACTAGACTTGGAAATTTTTAAATTAATTAATTAGTTTATTACAATTTATTTACTTTGCATATCCCCACTGTAGCCTCCTTCCTTGTCTCCTCCTAGTCCCACCCACCATCCCTCTTCTCCCCCTATGCCCTTTCCCTCGTACCCTGATAGAAGAGGGCCTCCTTTCCTTCTATCTAACTGAAATTATCTTAAAATATTGAATGTAATCCGTGTCGATATGTGTGCACTGAAATGGTCCTAAAATGTTTGCAGCTTAATTAATTATCTAACTATCCTAAAGACAATTTGTTCAACATATCAAGAATGTCTACAAATTGATAAAAAAAAAACATAATGGAGAA
Source organism: Meriones unguiculatus (assembly GCF_030254825.1). Classification (NCBI taxonomy): domain Eukaryota; kingdom Metazoa; phylum Chordata; class Mammalia; order Rodentia; family Muridae; genus Meriones; species Meriones unguiculatus. The sequence goes on from NC_083349.1 coordinate 47,040,622, forward strand.
CAGCCACTTAAAACTACTTTTAAAAAAAAAGATATGAATGTGAGTTTCTGTGGAGTCCAGAAGAGGGTGTTGGGTCTTTTAGAGCTGGAGTTAGCAGTTGTGAGCCACCTGATATGAGTGCTGGGAACTGGTCCCCTACAAGAACAGTATGCACACTATCACCAGCTGTGGTTGTGAGCTCCCCAACTAGGGAACAAACCTAACTGGGGTCCTCTGCAAGAGCAGGAAGCATTTGTAGCCACTGAACCATCTCGATAGCCTAGAAGTAACTTCTGAGTGGAGAGGCTGCTGAGATCTTTCCCAGCTGCTGAAGGCTTTCCGTGTTGGGAGCGTCGTCATCACCACCTGTCCAGCACAGGGTGACCCCTTTAACCCTCGACCAAATCACTCCCAGCCATCAGGAACAGGGCTCACTTATGCCAGTGGAGCCCAGTCACACAGAGACAGCAGATTGGCAGCTGGAGCCAGTAAAAGACTTGACATAGTATCCTGCAGTGTCGCTTACAGGATTGTCCTATGCCCTCTCTTCATTGGCAGCAATCAGAGGAGCTGGATGACACAGGAAGGCATTTTTCAGCAAGGGCATCTTCTTCTTAATACCTTAAGCAACTGTGACCGTGACATTTTGAATCTCTTAAAGAGGTTTGATGACAAAAATATAGCGAAAGATCTGTACAGACACTTGAAAAATACTTATGCTTGTATATAATCATTAAAAGTTGTACTTACTGGTGGTTTGGGGGCTTTATTGTTAGCATTTCCACTAGAAATTGAGAAATGGACTTTTTGTGCACAATCATTATCTATTCATTTATTATAGTGATATTATATTATTCACTTAATCACATATGATGCATTGACCACAGATATTAACCCTGAGTCTGTTCACTAAGAGAATAGGACACAGAAGTCAGAAAAACAGATTCAAGAGTTACCCATCTGGATTCAACTGCAGATGTGCCACAGATTAGCATAGCAATCTGGAGTCAAATATTTAAGTTCTCTAATTGTGGATGTTTTGTTTGTGAAACGGGAAGACAACAGTCTTTAGTAAGGCAGTGATTCAAAGAACAATTAAGTACATAAAAAGAATCTAGATCTACTGTCTAACATACTGGAGTACTCAGTAAACATTAGGCACCATTATTATTCCATTATTATCATAGCATGTCTAAACACAATAGATTCCATTCAGTCCTGTTTCTGTTACACAATGATTGTCATGTCTCTTTCATTAATTGGAAAAGTTCCTCAAGCATCAACAGTCATTTTTTTTTTCACATTGAATCAATTCCTCTTTTGTTAATACAAAAACATGCTTTCAAAGAATAAGAAAAGATTTGAAATCAAATTGTGGGAAATTTCCATTATGACTTAACATAAAATCAAAAATCTATAGAAATTAACAAAAAATGGCTTTTTGCTATGAAACACAAAAAAGAAATCATTGGCATTTTGCTCATTCCTGTAATAATGTTAGGTTCTCAGATTTAACCAATAAAAATTCAATTCAAATAATATTCAAGTAAGTATTTCTTAGTGTGTATGTCCCAAGTAATAATGTATATAAGTAAAAATAAATCACTCTTCAGCTGAATAAGCCAGATATCATATAGTTTCCCTGGCCACCCTCGATGAAGTTTCTGAATGCACAGACTAAGAAGGTAATCTTTGATGGTGGTATATAGAGTAAAGGCACAAAATAAAGTGCTTTACATGAGTTCACAGTCCTGCAGCGAAGAGACATTATTGACAGTTGTGTTGCAGTGTTACCAGTGTGTCACAGAGGGACAACAAATGTCATACGATGTTCTAACTCTGACTAGGTGCTGGGGTGAGAGAAGGCATCTGTCAACAGTGGAAGGGACCCAGGAACATAAGGAAATGGTGCTGAGGTGGGATAATGGCTGCCGTGTGTGTATGCGACTTACTCTACAAAGAAAGTGAGGTGGTTATTTCAACACCAACAGCCTGTGGAAAAGGCATGAGAAAATATTCTCAACAGTGAATACACCAAGTGATTCCTGAGAGCTGGAAGTAGAGAAAGAGGAGGGACGCGTAAGCATGAGGCCTTCAGAGTTGGGAGAGCAGAAAGTATAAATGGCTGTAGGCATAAATTCACTGACTGTGTGAATGTTGGAAACTCCAGCCAGTCATTTGCCTCAAAGTTAAACCTAAATCAGATCTCTGAAAGGAAAAATGAAAACACAGGACAGAAAAGAGACATGGTGAGATCAACATATTCCCTGTTTGGCTTACTACTGCTCGACCCTAAAGTGAACTATAAGGAAGACCCATCAAATCCTTCCAACTAAGAAGACAACTATCTGGAGCTACTGGTGGCATTAGGAGCCCAGGCAATCTTCCCTTCCCTAGCATCTAGTTATTCTCACTGTTCTTTCCATTGTATTCCAGTTTGCGCGGCAGGCAGGACAGATGCAAGACAACCGAGCTGTGTTCTGGGTCCTGCAGAGAGGGTGTGTATCCACTGCAATTCTGCTCCATTCCCAGCCACTGTTCTAAGGATGCTAATGCAGCAATGCGCTAAGCTCTTCCCTCGCGATGTAACAAATAACATGTCATTGACCACCTGCGGCACTGTGACCACTGCGAACAGCCATGAACTGTGTGGCCTTCAGTTCTGAGCAGCTACTCATGCTGATCGCCATTAAGTACACATGGTGCCAAAACCAGCTGTGCGACAATTGACTCTGACCCCAAAGTTCAGCTTTCTTGATATTTGGGAGAGGTAGCAATCATACGGTGCTTCTCCTTGCCAGGTATTTGCTTCGTAAAAATGAAATCCCTCTTGCCATGAGTTCAAGGCCAGCCTGAACTATAGCAATTGTTAGGTAAGTCAGGGCTCTATTACAATAGACTGTCTCACAAATCAAATAAATTACTTAAAATTGCTATGAATAAAAAATAAACTGAATTATTTTAATACTATGCTTGAGGGTAGGGGTGAATTACATTCCTGGGCTAAAGCCAGGGAAAAGTCTGTTTTTGTTAAAATTTTCAAGTTATGAGAGTTTTTATATTTTAAAAAGGTGTTCAGTGGATCAAAGACCTCAATATGACACCAGACACACTAAACCTGTTAGAAAAAAAAAAAAAAAGTGGGGAAGAGCCTTGAACTCATTGGCACAGGAGACAACTTCCTGAAGAGAACACCAACAACACAGGCTCTAAGAGTAACAATCAATAAATGGGAGATCATGAAACTGAAAAGCTTCTGTAAAGCAAAGGATACTATCATCAGAACAAAATGACTGCCTACAGATTGGAAACGGATCTTCACCAACCCTTTATCTGACAGAGGGCTAATATCCAGTATATATAAAGAACTAAAGAAGTTAAACAGCAGCAAATCAGGTAATCCAATTTAAAAAAGGGGTACAGAGCTAAACAGAGAATTCTCAATAGAGGAATATTGAATGGCTGAAAAGCACTTAAAGAAATGCTCAACATCCTTAGTCATCATTGAAATGCAAATCAGAATGACCCTGAGATTTCACCTGACACCCATCAGAATGACTAAGATGAATAACTCAATTGACCACACATGCTGGAGAGGTTGTGGAGAAAGGGGACCCCTCCGCCACTGCTGGTGGGAATGTAAACTGGTACAACCACTCTGGAAAGCAATCTGGTGCTTTCTCAGACAACTAGGAATAGCGCTTCCTCAAGATCCAGTCATACCACTCCTAGGCATATATCCAAAAGATGCTCAAGTATACAACAAGGACATTTGCTCAACCATGTTTGTAGCAGCTTTATTTGTAATAGCCAGAAGCTGGAAACAACCCAGATGCCCCTCAACTGAGGAATGGACACAGAAATTGTGGTATGTCTACACAATGGAATATTACTCAGCAATAAAAAAAAACAAGGAAATTCTGAAATTTGCAGGTAAATGGTGGGAACTGAGTGAGGTATCCAAAGAAGCACAAAGACACACATGGTATATACTCACTCATAAGTGGATATTAGACATATAATATAGGATAAATCTACTAAAATCTGTACATCTAAAGGAACTAATCAAGAAGGAGGACTCTGGCTAAAATGCTCAATCCCCATTCAGAAAGGCAAAGAGGATGGACATCAGAAGAAGGAGAAAACAGGGAACAGGACAGCAGCCTGCCACAGAGGACCTCTGAAAGGCTCTACCCTGCAGGATTTCAAGGCAGATGATGAGACTTATAGCCAACCTTTGGGCAGAGTGCAGGGAATCTTGTGAAAGAAGTGGGAAACAGAAAGATCTGGAGAGGACAAGAGCTCCACAAGGAGAGCAACAGAACCAAAAACTCTGAGCACAGGGGTCTTTCCTGAGACTGATACTCCAACCAAGGGCCATGCATGGAGATACCTTAGGACCCCTGCACAGAGGTAGCCCATGGCAGTTCATTGTCCAAGTGGGTTCCATAGTAATGGGAACAGGGACTGTCTCTGACATGCACTCAGTGGCTGGCTCTTTGATCACCTCCCCCTGAGGGGGGAGCAGCCACTCCTGATGAGGAAAACAATGCAGCCACTCCTGATGAGACTTGATAGTCTAGGATCACAGAGGAAAACAATGCAGCCACTCCTGATGAGACTTGATAGTCTAGGATCAGAGGGAAGGGCAGGAGAACCTCCCCTACCAGTGGACTTGGGGAGGGGCATGTGTAGAGAAGGGGGAGGGAGGGTGGGATGGGGAGGGGAATAGGGAGGGGGCCACGGGGGGATACAAAGTGAATAAAGTGTAATTAATAAAAATTAAAATAAAAAATATTAAAAAATAAAAAGGTGTTCAGATAGCATAATAAAATAAACAAAATAAAAATGAAAATACATATGACACAGTCATATGACATAGTCTATATATATATATGCTCAACCTAGGCTGCTTGTCATCTGGCTCTTTGCAGAGCCTGTCCCTAGGGAGATGACAAAAGCGAAGCTCTGAAGTTTCATGGCTGTATATGAAGTCATATGGCTAAAAAGTAGCACGTTTAGATTTTAGTCCAAATTTATTTCTATCCGATGTTCATGTACCTTACACTCACTAACTGTGCTAAGTCCCTAATTATGTGACTCTCTCTTCCTGAGACAGTGACCCAGGCACGCTCTTCTATAAGTGTATCAGGCTTGAACACACTGTGTAGCAGCATAGATGAGAACTCAGGTTGACCTGATCATAAATCCACTGTTGGTACAACAGCAAAAATGTTCCTCATCCACTCCCTCCCACCTTTTGGTTAAGCCCAAATGCTTAATGTTTTCTTAGCTGTAACCAAAATGAAATATACTCTGTCCCTAATTGCTTAGTGACTCAATAATAACTTTTGCAAACTAACTACATCTTCAATGACATCTTCAGTGGTCTAAAGGGAAATAATAAATCCAGTTATAGTTCAGTGAAAATACCGTACTATTTCATAGACTTTTAAAAATCATCTAGCAAATAATTTTCTGAGGAAACAATGTCTTGGGGAAACTTTTTATCATTTTATCAGGTTCTAGTGATCTTAATTCTGTGCAGACATGGCTCAACCCTTGCAGCCCTCAGCTGTCCACTTCCCTCCACAGAAACTTTGGAAACCTCATATCGCTACCCGACAGGCACAGCTGTCTAGTATCTAGTGAGAAACAATCTGTCATTTCACTCCATCTGATCAGTGTACTATTTTCTTCTGACAGCTTTGAGATTGTTGGCTGATTTCTTTTATGAACAAAACAGGCAAATTGGCTTTTTTAATTCAAAAATGCATTTGTGCATTTGAAAAGTCAAAATTTTTGTCCCAATATTTCTACCATCTTCTCTTCCTTCATTTTTTGTTTTTATAATGCTATCTAGCCATTCATTTACTATGTCTAAGTGTAAAGGAACCATTCGAAGCATTATAGCAGATATGACATATAATGCATTGCTTTACTTTCAATAAACTTATAGCTTAATAAAGAGAATTCAGGACATTGCAAACAATCTTTATTTATGCTAATTATGTATTGGCAACCATGAAAATTTTTGTTAAAAATAACTGAGACTCTACCTAGCAGTGTATCAAAGCAGATGCTGAGACTCATAACCAAACTTTAGTCAGTGTGCAGGGAATCATATGAAAGAAGGGGGGGATGAAAGACCTGGAGAGGACAGGAGCTCCACAAGGAGAGCAACAGAACCAAAATATCCGGGCACAGGGGTCTTTTCTGAGACTGATACTACAACCAAGGTCCATTCATGGATATAACCTAGAACCCCTGCACAGATGTAGCCCATCGCAGCTCAGTATCCAAGTGGATACCCTAGTAAGGAGAACAGGGACTGTCTCTGACATGAACTCAGTGGCTGGCTCTTTGACCCCCCTCCCTCAAGGAGGAGCAGCCTTGCCAGGCCACAGAGGAGATATTTCAGCCAGTCCTGATGAGACCTGATAGACTAGGGTCAGATGGAAGGGGAAGAGGACCTCCCTATCAGTGGACTTAGAGAGGGGCATGGGAGGAGATGAGGAAGGGAGGGTGAGATTGTGAGGGAATGCTGGGGTACAAAGCGAATAAAATGTAATTAATGTAAAAAGTAAAACAAAAGGTAATTAAAAAATAACTGAGGCTGAGAGTTTCACATTGACACTTTCTGTAATAGGGATTTACATGCTATGATATTTAGTTTTCAAAGCAACTCTATGATTTAGTTGCTATTATACTTTCTCAGTTTGCTAGATAAAACAACAGGTAAATTGGGGTACACAAATTTCCCCAGGCCAAAAAGGTTGGTGGTTAAAAAATAGAGACTCAAATCCTGACAGTGTGACTCTAGGTAACAGGCACAAAATAACTATATGTGTAGACATTAACCTATTTATTTAAGGGAATGCAGACAATAGAACCATAACCCTTAATTGGATCACTGGCTATGTTAAGTAGTATAGCACGTGAAAAGAAATCACGTAAATCTAAAGGGCTCGAAGAATAAAATGGAAAAAAAAAATACTCCCTTAGAAGGAACTTTCCAGATTCAGTATGCTCTGATTAAGCCTGTGGTCAGCCAGAGTAGAATTTTCATATACCCCTTTTCCCCAGTCCACAAGAGAAGCACACACAAAGCGTTAGACAGAGCGTGCAATCATGTGGGCACACTGACCTAACATTGGATGTGTTAAGATGATGCTAAGGAATTGTCTTTCCCCTGGAAGTGTTTGTGACATTCATTTTCTCATTCAGAGAGGATGGGCCTAGGTAGAGAGCAGAAGAGAGACGAAAGCAGAAGCTATATATCCATTATTAAAATACAGGTTAACAAATCAAAAATGTGCAAGATGTGGCCAGAAGACGAGAGAGAAAATTGCATTGTGGCTAGAGAGATGGTTCAGCCGTTCAGGTCGCATATTGCTCCTATAGACCATGTGAGGGGCTCACAGCTGTCTGTAACACCATCTTGAGAGAGTCCAGTGCCCTCTTCTGGATTCTGTGTGCACCGACACTCATGCACGCACGCCCCTCCCCAGACAAATGTACATATATACACAATTTTAAAATAATATGTTTTTACAAATTTACTTTTTTAAAAAGGAAAATAAACAGTGATGTCTTTAGGAACAGCAGCCTTTCTGGAAGAACTTACTACATTGTCTGAAAAAGAAAACAACAAGACTGGTTTAGGCAAGGTAAAGGGTGGCGTAGCGAAAGAGAGGGTCCGTCACTTCAGGCAGAAAATTCTCATGAGGAAAAGCAGGCAGATGAATAGTCAGAGAAACTACCAACACTTCTGAACTGTTGCTGGTCTACCGCAATAGTCCCAACCTATTAGGCAAGAAGCAGGAGCCAGACCGCAGACGGACCTGGGGACAGGTCCAAACCACTTGACATAAGACGCTAAGCAAGGAGCTATCAAATAACACTACACAAAGTGTGTCCAGGAAACTTCTGAGCATGGAGGCATTTCACCTTGATTCCCCAAAGCAAGCTATTTATATCTGCAGAAAGCCTAATATTAGATAAGATTGCGACATTACCACTGTCACACATAGCCACCATCATCTGTCAGATCCTAATGTTCAGAATTATATTGAAATTTTGTCCTAGTGTCAAAGCAGTAGATTGGTTAAAATACAAATCACTACCATCTTGGCTAGATGCTCTTAATAACAGATGCCTTGCGATATAAATTAACTTTTGTTATCTGTAAATCCTCTAGTCCAGAATGAGATGTCAACACCGCACTGTCATTATCTTGCCAAGGGACATAAATGGCTTTTAAAAAGTGTTTGTAAAATAGTTTATATTTCTGTGCACTTAATATATGTCAGTCCCCATGTCATGTGCTTTATATAAGTCATTTGTATATTATACAGCTGAAAGCACTTCTCTAAAATACTATATCATTTTCTCCCTTACATCTGTAATTTCTGGTACATATGGTAGGTATGTTATGGAAAAGTTAGAAGAGAGTAGGCCTGGGGCTAACAACGTAGTTGGCAGAGTGCTCAACGAACATGAGCAAAGCCTTGGTTTTGAACCTTAGCACCAAAACAATACTGACAATGATAATTTTCAAAGAGAAATCAAGGAAGCAGGGGCAAAGAATGAATGACTAATGGAGTCCAAACATACTCATAATGGCCCATTCTAGTTATAGAACATGGACGAGTGTAGTGGCTTGGATAAATAAGCCTTGTGGTGCCATAGGGTATGGCACTGCGAGGAGCTGTGGCCTAGTTGGAACAGGTGTGGCGGGCTTTGAAGCTTCAGAAACTCGGGTCAAGCCTAGTGGTTCACTTGATCTTCCTGCTGCCTGAGGATCCAGACGTAGAACCCTCAGGTACCTCTCCAGCACCATGTCGGCCTGCTTCATGCCATGCTCCCCGCCATGATGATAAGGGGCTAAACCTCTGAACCTGTAAGCCAGGCCCTACTAAATGTTTCTTTATAAGAGTTGCCATGGTCATGGTGTCTATTCACAGCAATAGAACTCTAACCAAGACAGCCAGTTGCTTGACCCCTCTATGCCAGATGTTACTTATCTATACAAATGGAACACTGCTTATATGCCATGATGATAAATATTTAGTTTGTTAATCTTAATGAAGACCTCTAAGCAATTCCCAATACATTTTGGCATTGCAGACTATCTATCCTTTAGCAACGTTTATTAGGGACTTTCTCAGTCACTGGGACACACTTTTCTTTGTGTACCTAATGTACTCAAGATATGAAACTTTCATAAGAGAGTGGCAAATCCTACCAATTCTAGAGACATGAAGTTCTAAACTCAGTTTGTTATATGTAGTACCATGTAACTAATGTTTTAGCATGTAACCAAGTCCTTCCGTCTCTGCACGGTTCTCTGGGAGGCACAGTCGCCACTCAAGTCCACTTCTGGAAGGTACACTGAGACTCTGAACCCATTACAGTGCTGGTTCATTCTCCTTTCATGCCTCCCATGCTATAGAGGCCCCTTTGGTCTCAACTTCTGTGTAATTTTCCCTTAGATTTTGTATTTCTTCCTCTGTCTATAGGGAGCAGCTGAAGTCCTGAGTTAATGTAGATTATTGACATAAGCACGGTCATGTCAAAGATTCCAATGCCTTACAGGTTTATGAGAATGGCAAGGCTTTCCCAGGTTCAGAGGAATAGCAAGGCCTTCCACTGGTCCAAGTACAGATAGTGAGACTATGTACGGATTCCTCACTTAGATGAAGACCGCCTGAATGCTCCCCTCCAGAGACCTGATCCAGCATCCCCTTTTTCCTTATGTACACACTCAACAGTGAATTTCTAAGCAGATGGTGGTGCCTTTCCATAAGAGCACATGACGTACCAAATCCCAGTTTTTCAGTGTGTTTATGCTGTGTCTTTATCCCCCATTACCTAAGCCAGGATGGTCCCTGGATGTGCCCCCCTCCCATCTTTCTGTATGAGATGTGAAGATGATAACTACAACTACAAAAGCTCCACTGCATAAACAGCCTCATGCAGGAATTGTCAAAGTAACACCTCCCTGGAAAACAGGATGTGCCCTCACGTGATCTCTCTTCAGCTGCTTTACTAACGGAGCGCAGTGCACTCACTGAGAAGCAGCTACATGAGCAGGGAGGACAATGAAGTGTTCCAAAGTCAGCTGGAGTACACTGCTCTGGCTGTACACGACCTAAATGGGGAGATATATTATCGTTGTTCTGTTTTCAAAAAGGATATCTTACATCTGTGATGACTTGGTTCTGAAATGCCCCTTGCAGGCTTTTTTTCTGTTGGAAGACTTGATGCACAAAATGAAGAAATGTTTGGCGGAAGTTGAGGAGCCTTTGAGAGATATGGCAATGCTTACTGATGTGATATGAGCATTGGGCCTTCGCAGGTTGCGCGTCCTCTCAGGACTAGGTTCCTGCCTTCTGACTACAACAGATGTGAAGGTCTGCATTTGCCTCCCTTTAACATGGACTGTTTGGGGAGGCTGTGGGACCCAGCTAGCATAGGCGGGTTGCCCGCACAGGCCTTCAAGTGTTACGACTGCTGTGATTCCAATCCCATTCTATGCTTCTGGGATGGTCAACATGTGAGAAGCTGTTTCCTCATGCTCCTGTGACTCCGAACCCTCTCTACCACAATAGATCACACTCTCTGACACCATGAGCCAAAATAAATGTCACATCTCATTTCTCAAGTTGTTTCTATCGTATATTTTTACCACAGCAACTAGAGAAACTACTGAGACAGTGTCTAAATTAGTGACGGATGCTAGTTTTCTTTTATCCACTAGCCAGAGAACACTGCCACCTAACCAAGGCAAGGGAAAGGGCAGAGTTGGGGACAAGATGGTCAGTCATTTTAGGCAGAAAGTTCTTATGAGGAAAAGCAGATAGTGGAATAGTTAGAAAGAAAAAAAAAACCAACAGTGTACATGGAACTGCCAAATATGTAATCTGTTATCTAAAATCAGTTATTTCATAACCCCACTTAAACGTCCTGACACAGCTCAGGTGCTTTTCCCACTATTTCATAATACAAACCATGGATGATGACACATAGATTAAAGCAGTGACAAGTTACAGAACATTGAACCAATGAGTAATAATTCAAGGCAACACAGGAAAGTATGAACAATGGTGACATGACCATCTACAGTCCACAGACATACAAGCGCCTGAGTTTCATCACATTATACAGTATAAATTGCCAACACATTGCCATCTTGGAGAGCTGTCATTTAAAAAATATCTTTGATATGGTCGAGACAATGTCTTCAGGACACTGAAACAAGAGACAAAGGACAGCATTTAAAAGTTCAAGTGGTTATTTATAAATGTTGTTTCAAAAAAAAAAAAAACAAACAAAAAACCACCTTGTAATCATTTTGTTTGTATTTTGAGACATTGTGAAGGTTGGTGAAGGATTCCCAAATGTTTCTTAGTGCTCAGCAGGATTTATGCAAAAATATTATTCTTCCAGCTCTCAAAAACATGTGCGACTCACAAATATTTTAACGAACTTTGGGGTCCGTTATAGGCCTAGCTTCTTTACTGTTGTTTAGAAGTTAAAGCACACGGTGCAGCATCTTCACATAGTAGATGCTCGGTTAAAATGTACTACTTTGTCCTGGAGATAACCTAGACCCCCTGCACAGAGGTAGCCCATGGCAGCTCAGTCTCCAAGTGGGCTTCCTAGAAAGGGGAACAGGGACTGCCTCTGACATGAACTCAGTGGCAGCTCTTTGATCATCTCCCCCTGAGGTGAGAGCAGTCTTAGCAGGCCACAGAGGAAGACAATGCAGCCCGTCCTGATGAGACCTGATAAGTGAGGGTCAGAGGGAAGGGGAGGAGGACCTCTCCTACCAGTGGACTTGGGGAGGGGAATGGGAGGAGATGAGAGAGAGAGAGGGTGGGATTAGGAGGGGGCTACAGCTGGGATACAAAGTGAATAAACTGTAATTAATAAAAAAAAATATAAAAAGATAACTAAACAATGCTGGGAGCCCCTGGTCTACCAGGCTACTCTGTTATTTAGATTTCAGAGGAAAGACTGCTTTCACCCTGGCCTTCACTGGAATCAGTGATAAACTACCAGGTCTATCTCCTTTTCTTTGAGACAGCAGGTGGGATGTCTAGTCAAAGTCACACCTTTTGCTTGACTTCCCTGTGAATCCATTCATTGCACTATGGTACTTTTGTTGACTTGAAAGTAGTCTGGAATAAAGCAAGGCCTTTAATGTCTAGTAGGGCCTCTCAGAAAGGTCCCACGTGTTGTGTGTTGGTTTATTAATTTCAATCCTCACTCCCGACTCAAGAACCGTTCTACTCTGCCGGTGGGCTCCGGCCAAACAAAAAATAATTTAAAATGTACTACCTTGTCAAAGAAAGACTTTAAAAAATATTAATTCTTTGAGAATCCCATTGGATATGTTTTGAGCATATTTACCCCCACTCCTCCCCTAACTCCTCCCAGATCCTTCTCCCTACCCTTCCCCTTGAAATTATGTGTTGTCTTTGTTCTTGTTTGTTTGTTTTTAGGAAGTCCATTTTTTGTTATCTGTATATTCCTGGTGTGGGACATTGCCTGGAATGGTTTATGCATCGGTGGGCATACCTTTAAAGAAAACTGTCTCTCTGTCCCTTGCCCCAAATTTATCACCTGAACATAGTTCTTCAGGTACGGATGGAGACTCTTGAATTTTTTTCCCCTTTCGCCTCTGGGTAAAATCTTATTTGATAATTTTCCAGCTGGAAAAAGTCTACTTCGACGTGTTTATCACATGTTATATAGTCTGTTACCCAATTCTTGTGTGTGACTTCAAAAGCTGATTAAAATAGAATCTCTCAAATAAACTTTCTCCAACTCCTCTGGTTCTTTCTGACTGTTGGGTGAACAGTCTTATCTAATGACATCACAAGGGAAGGCTTCTGAAGCACACATACATTAACATGAAAAGATCAGTGTTGTGAGTAATTTGTTACTGAAGTGTGGCTAAAAAGCACCTTTTCAGAATTTACTTTAAAATCATACCCAAAGCACAGTATAGTTTGGGTATTATTCCTAAATGCTCACAATCTTGTCACTTCAGAAGAAACGAAATGCACAACCACAAACTCCCATAACTCAAAATTTCCTGCAGATGCTAACGACCTCTTCACAAAGACCATCTCTGATTTGTCTCACAAGTGTTGGTCCACACCACAAGGAGTAGATCTGGCTTCCTTGCTTACATGCTATTCCCTAAAGAAGTAGTACACATATATACCAGTTCTTTTGCCTAGAAACTGTGGCTTCCTGGAGAGAGAAGGCTGCCTGGTATAGCATAGAAAAACAGACTCAGAGCACCCTTGTAGAACATACTTACACCAAATTTTCAGTCACTGTTTCCTGGAAGTTCTTACTAATCTGTGCACCCTATGTTCTGTGCTGTTTCTTACAGCAGTTGAAATTTCTTATGGGAGCAAAAGGAAAACAATATATGTTGATATATTTTGACTCTGGATGTTAGTGGCTAAGTAACTTGGGATAAGGATAAGATATTTTCTCTTCTCTGGACCTCAGCTGTCTTGCTGTTAAAATAATTGTCTACCTCATAAGGATCTTCTAACCACTACTGAGTCAAACCACCTATGTTATTCAGGGAAGCACTTGGCAGCATAAGAATTCATTTAGTGTTGAAAATTCTACCACTGACTCTTATGTGAATTTCTGAAAAACTGAGTTTTTCCCTGTGTTTGTATAAATCTATGGAATATGGATAGGAATCAAAGAATGTGTTAGTGTAACACGTGAGAAATGTCCTCCTGGGGCCTTGACTCAATAGAGATTCATGCATGCAAGATGGAGTAAATAAAGTTCTCAAATATGAAATGCAATTATAGTAAAATTATGACAAATCCATGTTTCTCAATATTTTTCAGGTCTGAAAATGAGGTCATCATATACAAGTTGGACATTTGTGTACGAAGTATCAGTGTAAATCCTATATAAGCATGTATTCCAGCCACATTCTATTGTCATATTAAGGCGGGACTATGACACAAAACAAGCCTCTTGGTTATTTAGGAATACTAAGCATCAATTTGGGGGTGTATCGTGGTTCTGAGTGACAAAGCATTTTTCTAGCATGCATGATGTCTTGGGCTCAAGAGACCAGTACTGAAAAACCAGTAGTACCATCATTATAAGAAACATTAATATAATAAATAATGAAATCTGCAGCAGCAACCACTTTCCAAACACTGTGCCAAATACATTGCAACAAATACATAATGAAAGTCTCTGCTTATGAAGAAAGGGTCCAGTGAGGAGAAATATACTCACAAAATGAGATTAATCCAGAAGAACAGGACCAGTTAGTGGCAGATCAGACTTATACATCAGGTCTATGATTTTAAAAGCACCTCTACAAATATTCTGGTCACGATGAAAGGTTGTGTATTAAAGATTATCCTATGGCAATAGCTTAATTTGTTAGAACATGACATTGATTGTCACCTCTGAATGCCATGTGATCCACCCCTTTTATTCCCAACACATTCTCCCCTCATTACTCTCTGCATTGCTTGTTGATTGTCTTTTAAGTCTTCCCAAGATTATATAAATGTTTGAAAAGAAAAAAAAAAGCAAGTTTGTAATAACTGGCCCACATCAAATGACTGAGGCACAGAGGTGGAGATGGACATGGAAAGAGAGTTTTATCCCTCAGTTTTATCAAAAGAAAAAAATGTCTGACTTTAAAACAGAAATTAATGACCACACAATTTTCTTCTTGTATTTTGTAATAATTTGGTTACCACCCAAATAAGTTCATTGTGACATTCCCACACAAGTATATCATTATTTTGATAATCACCCACTCTCCTCTCTCATCCCCCTTTTGCTCATTCTGTTAGTCCTCCTATTCTTCCCAAATAGTCACTATTCTGCTTTCATGACACACAGATTCTATTCAGCACCACACAGTTCTAGACGAGAATGCCTTGCTACAAACCTGTCTATTTCAGGACAATCTGGAGAGCACTGTTTTAAGATTCTACACACTGGCAATCATTTGACAAATGGAAGAGAAGCCCCATTCCTTCACTTTATCACAGGGGCAAGCCAACTCAGAAAATTTGCAAATTACAGAGTCTCTTTGAAAGTATTCAACGTAACTACAGAATTTCCTATTCGTCCATAAAGAATGTAATTTATAACATTCATTGTGAGATTTTTTTTTTCTTCCCTTGTTTTCACTTAATGAATTTTTAAAAGTATAGCTTAGGAAGACTAATTGAGATATTTATTGTAAAATGTCTCTGCTGTCTCCCTACCGGCCTAAATCATTTCCTCCACCTCGTCTCATTCATCTTTCAATTTTGGTTATAACTTCTCGTAAAGAGACCCACAGGACAGGCTAAAAGGTTTATTATTTAGATACTTAGACTATTTGAACACATGTATCACCATTAAATCCTACTTAGTGTTGGGTGGTTGGAAACAAAGTGTCAATCATTATCTCAAATATTCATTTCAAGATCAGCTTTTCTTCTCAGATTCAACTTTCCCAACACAGTCTGAGTCTGGCACAACTTTTTTTTTTTTTTAATTATATATGGTTATATTCTTTCAGGGCTTCTCATTCTTTATTTTATAACTATAGAATTTACCTTCCTGCTCTTTAATGTTTTTTGTTCTGTTAGGAATCAAACTCAAAAAGAAAAATACTCTACCGCTAAGTTACCTCCAAGCCCCTCCTATCACACATGCGCACGCACGTACGCACTCATGCACGTATGCACGCACGCACACAGTTGATTTCCAGAGCATTTAACAATCATTACAAGATATAAAATAGTCTAAACTTTTCTTATATATCAACTGGATTTGTTTAGGTTTGTTTATTTTGATTTTATATGCAGGAGTTTTTTGCTTGCAGGTATGAAAGTTCACTGTTTATATTCATTTGCGTGGTGCCTGCAAGGTCAGAAGAGGGTACTGGAACCCCCGAATTTGGAGTTCATGATGGCTATGACCCATCATATTGGTGCTGAGAACCACCCACTGGCAAGATCAGCATGTACTCCTTAACCCTGAGCCTTCTCTCCATCCATCCTCAGGTAAATGGAAACTCTATCAAGCCTACAGAAATGCTCCTATGATAATAGGGGCACAATTATTCAGCATTCGTGAATATTTAATGTAATAATAGGAAGCTGTAGAAACTTACTCTATAAAGAGACAAGGGGATTTCAAAATATTCTATTCTGGAAACTATACGTTTTAATAATTAAATACAGTTGAGATTTCTTCTTGAAGTAAAAATGATTATTTGCTTGTGCTATTAAATAAGTGCTTTTGTCTGTTAAATTAACCTTCTAAAATTGTTCTTCTTTACAATTGTACATATATTCACTGGACTGAAAACTTTGCTATCAGTCCAAAGTTATTGAATCTCATGCTGTTACTATATATGATAATTATCTATATAGCAATATAATTTATATCTGTGAATGAAAATAAAAAATCCCTTACATCTTCTAGGATTTTAACTGTGTAACCTTTATTTTTATTTCCTAGGATTACAAGCTTTATGTCCTATAATAAATAAGTCCCACAGAAATTAATGATATAAGTAGTAGGCCCCTTTGAACTACATTTTAATTTATGAAGCCATTAGTAATTATTATTCAGATAGTAGACATTTGAAAATCATTGCTCCATTCATATAATGATTAGCTTTAGAATGCAATGATACCTAATCTTATCAAAGAGTTGATGTGAAAACAAAGCCCTTTTATTAGGGAATCAATTAGTATGCAAAAGATGTTAATGAAATGATCTTAATCTAATTAAATGCCAGGGATAAAGTGTGAGAACAGAATAGAAAATAAAAAATCTGAACAAATACTGAACTAAGATGATATAGCATTTAATCAAATTAAGTTTGGTTGTCTTATCAATGAAAATTGCCGTAGAATCATTAAACATTCAAAGTGAACACCAACACATGGCTCCAACTTCATACTTAAGTATGAAGAACCCTAATATCTTTTAGTGAATGAAATTTAATTAAGAATTCAATAACTTCTATGTAAATGAAAAGGGCAGGTGATGAGTGTTTGAAACTATCCTTATTCTCTTTCCTCCAAAGAAACCGTACAAATCAGCGTACGTTAGAAATATATTTTAAAGGCCCCTAATAAGCTACTAACTAGTAGCTAAACAGTCATTAAAATGAGCATAATTATCTGCCTCAGGTGGAAAGAATATATAGATATGTGTATTCCAATTTGAATTCTGTATCATGGCAAAAAGCCATTGTACATAGGCTAGCAACAGCAAACACTCATACTACATTATAGCAGGGCAACGAATAAATGTCATTTTCCATTTTAGGTATTTTAGGAATTCATATTAATTTTCGACGAATCTGCTGCATTTTTTTTAATTTAAAAATAAAATTACATCGATGTCACAATAAAACAATGTGCATACACATTTCCTGGCAAGGATCAGGTTATAAACTTAGTGCTAAATCACGCAGGCCTCCCACTAACACGGAATATTGCTGTTCCTCCTGGTTATCCTCTAGAGCTTGATGGTAAGACACTGCTGGTAGAGAAGCCATACTTATGAATCCTAAAACATGGGGAAATCATCTGGTGGATATTGACCTGGAAGCTCCATCCCTAGCAATCAACATTCATAGTGCCAGATTTATAACTACTAAGAGGGTAAAGTAATCAACCCACCTTTTCTCTCTAAGTTACAGTAACGGTCAGCATGGCAAAGATATGCCAGTTGGTCCTATAGTGATGTAACAGTGGTAGAGTTAGGGTGACCAACCACATTAGGTTTAATTTAACACCTGGGACACAAGACAGAACTCATGCCTGCTTCTTTTAGCTGGGCCAAGGATATGCGGCTGGGTTGGTCACAGGTCCTGGAGGAGAACCAACTATTATTCTTCTGTTAAATGTACATAGCAATAAACTAACTTCCCCTAATCGTGAGATACTAGTGCAGTTCTCAAGCATCTCAAAGAAGCTTCTTTCGCAGTACTCGAGAATTAATGTGGAGGCCCATAGTCAGTCAATGGGAAGAGAATAAACGAGACCGTGGGGTGCTCAATCTTAAAGGGGACAGCTACGTCATCTCTCCTATACACAAGGCTCAGGAATCATCATGAAAGATGGCGCAGAAAGACTGTAAGAGCCAGAGGTAGTGGGGGCTTCTGGGAAACTGCTTTCGACACTTAGTGGGGTTGTTGCACACCGGAACTCACAGCATCTGCTACTGCATGCCCAAGACCTGCACAAGATCCCAGCAATAAAAGTTCCAGAAAGGGGAGAGTAGGGACTCACGGGGTCCTACCCCTTGCTTAGGAGCTCTTGGTTATGGGTGGAAAGGGAAAGGAGTAAGGTTTCTTTGGGGTGTGGCCCTGACAGACCGACTGCCTGTGCTCCGGGGGATGGCCCTCCAGCATGAACCAGTGGGGAGCACCAAGTGGATTCAGAGGTTTAAAGGGAGTCTAAGGAGTTTGGGGTGTGTCTGATGAGTGGTAGTGGTTAGGTATGGAGGGAGCGAGAGTGGGAGAGCTAAGGTGCATTTGATCAATATACAGCATGCCTGATTAAAATTCTCCAAAAATAAATTAAAAATCGAAGTGCAGAGGTGGGAGAGACAGCTCAGCAGTGCGGTGCACCGCTGCTTCCAGAGGACTTGACATCAATTCAGAGCACCCATGGGGTAGCTCACAGCCTTCTGCAACTCCGATTTCAGGGAATCGAACGCCCTCTTCTGGCCTCCCTGGGCACTGCACCCTTGTGCTTCATAGACACACATGCACATAAGAAAAACAAAATAAATTAAAACAATATATTAATGCAAAGTCATAGCCTACTATGACTAATATCTAATTGAGTGGAACAACTTTGCTGATATCTACAGAGAGGAAGAAGCCATTAGACTCCTACCATTTCTATTGTTTTCACAAAGGACACAGGGGAGGAAAGTTAAATCAAGTGAGTTTGATTCCACAAAGTAGAGGACTTTCCTTACTACAGAGAGAAACTTGGTTTTCAAGTATCATGAACTCAGAAGCCTGTAGGGACTTCGAAAGGATGAAAAACCAGGACGAAGAAAGAACCTGTTTCTACTCAGCAGCAAACTGTGGCTATGGAAAAGCTGAACTGTCGCTGCATGGGATTGCTCAAGAGGAGGCAGATGCAGTCCTGTAAAAATGTCCTATGGTGAAGAGATGCTTGTTCACATCTCTCCAGGAAAAGCCCCACTGCATAGGACAGCTGGCTCGATGACAAATACATTTATTTGTCAGTTTATTCATTTAGCGTTTTAAAGTGTGTCCAGTAAGTGGCTTTTTTTAGGTATTGCTACCTAATTTTAGGATGTAATAATGAAGGCCAGTGATTCCTGGCTTCAATTCCTCATGCCATTTATATTTTGGTTGATATTCATTTGGAAGCCAAGACTTCCAAGTAAAATAAATTATCAAATTACATAATCTATTTAAAGGGGATAATTACGGTGGGAAAAATATTTTTTAAAGGAGGAAAAGGAGACCAGAAACAAAAAGATTTGATGTTTGAGAACAAAAATTAAGTGTGATATGAGTTGGTCTCAGTGAGAGGGTAAGATCTGAGGCAAGAGATAAAGGGTCAGAGTAACTCATCCAAACAAAGGTTAGAAAGTGAGTATTCTGGACAAGGGAAATAGTTGAACAAAACCCAAAGTGTTCTGTACGTTCTAGAAAAACTGGCTACTATGTTCCAACGACATGAGCAGAAGGCTGGTGGGGTGAACACCCGGATGACTGTGAGCCAATGTGCAAGTGGAAAGAATTGCTCCAAATCGGCAGCCTTAGATATTGATATTGGAAGTAGGGTTCAGGGATTCATGTTGGCTTCTATGAGGTCTTCTGACTGGAAGCATCCTGCCATTACTGGTGTGCTCACAAGGAAACACATGATGAACTTATGTGTTCCCCTTCCGTCTGCTGGGAGGCCAAACCCAAGAAGTCAGCTGTCCACACTCCAGAAAGACAGCCCTTTCAGAATGAGTCATGCTGGCACACCAGTCTAGCCTTACAGAACTGTGGGACAATATGTGTTTGTGGTTTAAAGCCAACGAGTCTATGTTATTTTGTGAAGGCAATCCAGGCAAACACTGAGAATCCAGGCAAAACCTGAGAATTACTGTTTGGCTACTTCAATATCTAAGCAGAGATGGTATAAATAGACTAATATCGGGTTTGTACAGATGAGAGCTATCTGCATATGAGAGAGAAGACACCAAATGATATAAGTATGTATTAATGTGTAATGATTAAATAAAAATAGCAAAGAAAAAATTTACACTACAGATGATGGCAAAATTATATTAATAGTTTTATCAACAAGCAGAAAATAAACATTACCAGTAATGGTAAGATTGTACAAGTTCAGTATAAATTGTATAAATTCAGTTTTATGACTACAAGATTTGCAGCTGGGATTCAAAACTGGAAAGCAGGTCTGTACAAATTCTAAGGCCAAATCACTCTACAGTTTACATGTAAAGAATCACATAGAGAATGCCCATGTGAAACTCATATTTACCATGGAAACAGGAGTTATTGTATTCATCAATTGACTCAACATTCTTGGCTTTGAGTATTGATTTTGAAATATTTAATTGCACATAAAATACTGAAGGTTAAACATATTAAAACGGCAAGAATATTTCTACCACTCAGGACAATCATTTCATGAATCCATTCTGTATTAAAGTCCCTTAGGCAGATATTTTCATCATTTCTGTGATCTGGAATGATTAGCTGGGATACAAAGTGAATAAACTGTAATTAATTAAAAAATAAAAATTTAATTTTTAGAAGATGATATTTTTAACAGACACCTCAGGGGTTAGTAGGTAATGCTTCTTCAATTTGACTAGGCAACAGCAGTAACATGACTTCAGCAGACACAAGTTATCCTCTTTGGTTTATATTGGCAGCTTAGGGAATGTCCATAAGACCCTTGATTCTATGCACAATTTTCAGTTTATAGCATTTTTTTTTCTTGGACGGGGTCTATAAATTTTAGAGTCTAAAACTATAAAAGTTAAGTTCTAATAGAGTAAAAAAATCTTCCCAAGTATTGATAATGGCTGGGTTTCCTAAGACACAGAGAAAAAGCCCCATTTTCATTGTGCTCCAGCCCAAGGTAAAATCTATGCTAACAAATGGAATTAATAAACAAAGATAATTATCTGTAGAATTCAAAACCTGAAGAATTACTTAGCAGGAGTAAGGAAGGCACTAATGTGTCTTACTTTGAATCAGGTAATTACAGAGTCTTCTCTGATTGGAGGTAGTTTTAAAGAAAAAACAGAATTCCCTTTCCCTGTACAGCAAAGTTAGGCTGCATTTCATTTTCAAGGTTTGCTTTCACCGTGCTTTTTCATTCCTGTCATCTATTTATTCTAAAACATAATATGTTCCCACATGCAATATTAATGCTCCCTGAACTGCAAGAGCATGGTTGAATTTATCTCACTCTTAAATTGCTTTGGCTAACAGAAAAATAAAAGCAATTAAGGAGAGCAGTTAAGTACACTGATATTTCAAAGAAACATTTTGGAAATATATTTACTTCCATCAGTACATCTCAAAGGTTTATTTGAACATTAACGTCTCTGAATCAAGTCATTATAATGACAGCAAAGTAGTGTTCGCTGTCATTTCCTCACAATGAGATTTAAGTGCATGCCAATAAATTCCCAATGATGGTACATATCCAAGACCAGCTTGAAAATTCCCCCTAAACCGAATCTAAAACTAAATGACAGTTTAGTGAGAAACTGACACTATCTATCACCCAACTTGACAAAAGAGAAAGTGAGTCTATATGCTTTTCACTCTCTCATGGCTAGAAGTTTGTTTTCAAAACAAAGACTCCCAAGACAAGTCATTTCATAATTCACAAGTAAAGAATAATGCAGGTAAGTCCATGAGAAAAACTGTACTTGTCATGGAAGCTGAATTTTTAACGTGTTCTGTTCAGTAATTGGCTCAGCATTCTACTTCATTTTGAGTTAGTCTTTCTGACAACTTTTTAAGCAACTTTGGTCAGCACATTTTTTGGGAGCTGTGAGGTGGCTCAGCTGGGTGAAATGCTTGCCACACAAGCATGAGGGCCCGAGTTCAGATCCCCAGACTTTA
Source organism: Meriones unguiculatus (assembly GCF_030254825.1). Classification (NCBI taxonomy): domain Eukaryota; kingdom Metazoa; phylum Chordata; class Mammalia; order Rodentia; family Muridae; genus Meriones; species Meriones unguiculatus. The sequence goes on from NC_083349.1 coordinate 47,062,778, forward strand.
CAGAAAAGTCAGGCACAACACAGCAGCACATGCCTGTAACCAGGGGCTGGGGTGGTGTGGAGAAGACCTAGAATTCTGATCGAGGACCTGGCCTGCCAGCCAATCTGCCAAAACCCTCAACTTCAGCTTCACAGAGATACACCGTGCCAAGAAAAGATGGTGGAGGAGTGAATGAGAAAAAGAAATCCTGATGTTAGCCTCTGCCCTCCACTTGCACTTACCAACACAACCACACATAGTTAAAAAGTAAAACAACGGCAACCCCAAACATTATTTTGAAGATGGATAAATGTAACTTGGTGATAGAACACTTCTCTGAAAGTTATCTTGCTAAATATTAACCCTTAAAGCATTACATTAGCACAGAGATAATTTTTCAGACTTGGCTATTACTCACTGTATATGATCTCATATGAGGACACGTGCCTTTTCTAAACTCTGTATTTCAAATAGAAGAATACAACCTGGATCAAGGGTCAATGAATACACCTTGCCTAACTAAGCTTTCAGGGCCCCCAAGCCTCCATCTCTGAAGGCCCCAGAAATACAGTCGTATGTAGAAGACAATTTTGGTGTTAGAGAAGAGCATCAGATTTTCTGTTGGAACCAGGGTTTTCCTCTGGACTATCACACACACACAAAAAAAAAAAACAAACAAACAAACAAAAAACAAAAAACTATTCTTAGGGCTGGGCGATATGACTCAGTGGATAAAATGCTTGTCATGCAAGTCTGATGATCTGAGTTCAACCCCAGAGCCTGTGTTAAGATGGAAGGAGCGAAGCCACGCCACAAATTGTCCCCTGACTGCTTCCCTTGTGCTGTGGCATGTGAAAAGCCCCTATGTTAACAGCAACAACAATAATAACTATAAACAATAATAACATAATTTAGACCTGGTATCTTTTCCTCTCCCCCAAGTAATTGCTTTTATGATGTTTTAAGATTATCTTGCATCTTTCTTTACTGGGTGGAGAATCATTCATTCCTCCAAAAAGCTTTATTTCCTTTTACTCAATAATGATATTTTTGAAATCAATATCTGGGTATTTGTAGTAATGTGCTATTACTGCTCTGCAATTTTAAATATATATATAATATGTTATATATAATATTTGTGTGAGTGTACATACATGTGCTCACCTATACACACATCTTAACCCACATTTATAAATGTACTTATTTATTCTCTATCCATTCACCCAACCACCCATCCATCCATCTATTCATTTCTCTGCTTCTAATACAGATTTCCTTCCCATAATAGAAATAATGACTCTTATTATTCAAGTCATATTTTGTAAGAGATTTCAGTCATCATAAAGATATTGTCGCATTTAAGAATGGTGTGAAATGGACATCTGGAAACATCTCAATTGGATGCATCTTAAAAATAGTTTTTAAGCCAGGTGGCAGTGACACACTCCTTTAATCTCTGTCTCAGAAACACACACACACACATGCACACATACACACAGAGGGGGGTTTAAATCAGTATGTTGCTGAAAATTGTTAACAAAATATAACTCAATAAAATGAAATTGGAAAACAATGAAATAATTATGGCATTGGGTTGTTTTATTACTCTACTTCTACTTCTATTAGCTGCTATCTTTTTTTTTTTAAGGTTCTCTGTCACTCTAGATAGCCTACAGGTACTAGACGCTGATCTTATCAGCACGTAGGGGAAAAGGTAAATTAATAACATAACACATGCTCGCTTTCGCTCTCTCTCTCACACACACACCTCTCACACAAATATACAAGCCTAGATTTCCTATTTTCATTCAGTGAAAGAGAGCACACTCCATCTTCAGCACTTCGCACTTTATGTCATTCTAAAGAAATCAGAACTCTTGCAGAAAAACACAGGCAAGAGTATTCAAGAAAAAGCCGGTACAATTACATGCTATACGAAAATTGTCAGGAAGTAATTTGAGTCATGCCACACAACCTTTGGAGCTAGGCTGAATGGAGGAGCCACATCTGCTTTATGGTGTGACTGAATGGGTGAGTCATAGCTGCGCCGAATTGGAAGTCAAAGCAATGATCATGCCCTGAGTAAAGCAATAATCTGTAAGCTAATGGCGATAATTAATCAGAAGGAGGAAACTCTATAATGAGGGTTTCCTTCAGTCTCGGAGAAGACAGGATCAATGACTGCTAACTCAAGAAGCAGCTGTAGCTAGTTTGGCTGAGGAATCACAGAATCTTCCTGCAGAAGTTTTATTAGTTGCAAGTAAAAGAATGTTCCATGTGGTTCAGTGGAGACATGAGCAATTTTGGAACTAAGTAAATCTAAATTAACATCACCAAGAGGGGAAAATGTTTGTGTGTGTGTGTGTGTGTGTGTGTGTGTGTGTGTGTGTGTGTGATATGCACAGGGCCACAGCAGTACTTCTATAATATTCTGTATGTGGTTCCTAAAGTAAAAGTATCTATCCATGACAGAATATCAGACTGACCCAAATTGAGATTTTATATCTATGTCAGATTTCTTGATTTTGGTAATTAGTCACACATTGCATAAGCAAATATCCTTATTCTTAATAAATACACTTTGGGGGTTTTAGGAGTAAGAGGATATAACTACGATCAAATTATAGTCACAGAGTTGAGAAAAATTATATTAATGAATAAAGTATAAACACATTTAAACCAGTACGTGAAAGGGGATGAAGATGATCATGAGCCAACCGTGGCAGAATGTGTGAATTGAAAAGCGATACAGAAGTGCTCCCTGGATTAACCTTGCTGCTTACATGCTCACCTGAAACATTCTTAAATGAAACTTCAAAAGAGACAAGGTAAAAATCCCTGAAGACAAGTGAACCTCTTAAAGTTGAAGTCAAATAGAATCAGATCTTATTTTTTTATTAAAAAATATTTAAAACAAAATAGTTGTAACAAACTTGCAACTGCTCGTGTTTCGCCCCCTTTGGCCCGAAAGCATCTTAGATAAACAGATTTTAGTTTTACTGCATTTAGTAAATGGAATTCACTTCCTCAGGCATTATAGCAAAAGTTACTGCTCCTATTTATTGATTTGTGTGCATATGTTTAAGTTCACAAGTGTAGGGGCCATAAGCCAACACTGAGTGTTACTTCTCAGGTACTATTTACGTCATTACCTGAAATGATGTTCTCAGGAGCCTGGAACTTGTCAACTACCCTAAACTGGCTGGACAGTGAGCCCTGGAGACCTGCCTCTCTCTACCTGATGCCGGGATGACAGGTGTGAGGTGCCACTCCTAGCCTCTCACGTGAGTCCTGGTGACAGAGCTCGGGTCCCAGGCTTGTGCAGCGATCACTTTACCACGTGAGCTGTCTCCGCTTCATCTTGCTCATCAGCTGGTGTTCTAAACCAACCATTTCCTTAGAGAATCTCTTCAGAAAGAATCCTCACTGCATTCCTTCAACAGTATTCGTTACAGTCCATCAGGGCAAATAAGAGTTGAGCACTTGTATGAACTTAGATTCAAAAAATAAGACGGGAATTTAAAATGCAGCCCAGCCAGGAGAGAATAAGCAACAGAAGGCATTTGTTTCAGTGCCTGCTTGTCTTTCATCTCTGTAGACATGTTTGCTTCTCTATGCCTGCAGTGATATTTACTAATATCACTAGACTAGAACATATTCTTCACACTCAGGTTTAACACAAAGCAAATCCCCATCTAATTTCCTGGGCAATTTCACATCCATCCCAGAGCTCTTTAGGCAAAACATTCTGACAAGATGTGAGCAGCCATTGAAAACACAGGTTTTGTTTTGCTCTTGCCTCTCATAAATCTTACCCCTGAACTTGTCAGACAGCCGCTTTGTGAAAGAACTCAAAGTGGCAATTCCATATAATTAATTTCTTGACTAATTAGCTTTAAGTTAAATTAGTTAAACACGAAATTGTTACAGAAAACATCCTCTGGCATTGTTTAAACTGAGAAATAGTTTTATAAAATAGTTTTATAAGGTGAGTCTGTTTGATGTTTTCTAGGTGATATGATTTCTTGGATTTCAAATGTTCCAAACAATAACTACTTAGTATCAATTAATGTTAGACTCAGTACAAAATTCTAACAGGAATAAAAACAAAAATTAATTTTAGTTATCTTCATAAAAGTTTAATCTAAAATGTAAACATTAATCTAAAGCTAAGAAAGTTAAGGTGTGTTTGGCTACAGTGTATTGTGGAAATTTCAATATATACAGAGAGAAAAAAAACAGAACAGATGATAGTATAACTGTAATTAAGTTTCAATAATGATAAATTTCTGGACTATCTCTTTATATACATCTTTACATGTTGACCACTCAACTATATGACTCAAAATCATGTCCAGGTTACATGTATTTTGTTGCAAATATTTGACATACACTCTATCTCTATTAGATCTATGTTTTCCTTATCCTAACAACAATAACACTGTCATTCTAGAATAACTCATCCTTTAATTTCATTAAATATCATATTTTAGAGTAAAGTTTTAAAAAAGAATAACTGAAATTTATGCTTTATAAACTATAAAATATGTTCTCCTTATTTGTCATAGCTTATGCTATATACCACCAGTGTGAAATTCTACATAAAATTAAGTGCTTGTCCCTGGGATTGACAGAAAGAGTGCGTGTAAAAGTCCTCAGATCTAGGGAAGAATGTAGCTTTTCTTTTCTTCTCTTTTTTTAGGTTGGAAGATGGGTATCAACAAATTGTAAGTAGAGAAACTGTGAATGATGCAATCAAAGGCAGTGTTGTGCGAGGGCTGTTATGGCAGCTGACACATTGGCACACCATCCCCATCTTCCCATTCGTTGCCCTGGCAAAAGTATATGCACCACGGAAACTGATGCTCATCAAAACTGTCTCTCTTGCTCCAGAGACCATTCTTAAAAATTGGGATTACCTTACAAATGTTGTACACTGAAAACACGATAATTCAATACTTATTTTAAGAATACTAATATTTATGACGTACTTTAAAATGGGACATTGCTTAAATCCTTTATGGATAAAAATCACTTTGGTCAGATAGCCATAAAAAATAATACCGGAAAATAATACAAGTAAAAATAAACAGAACTTTACAAATGAATATCAGACATATTATGAAATGGCAAAGAGACAAAGTGAATATTGTATTTGAGCATTCAGACAATGAAAAGGGCACAATGCAAGTCTCCAAAAGGGTTAATACTGCCTTTTTTTTTTTTACTTTAAAAATATCTATCTATCTATCTATCTATCTATCTATCTATCTATCTATCTATCTGCCTATCTAATGTGTATGAGTATTTTGTATGTATGTCTGTGTTCCACATGCCTGCCTGGCCCACAGAGCCTAGAGAAGGTGTTGTACTATAGAATTAGACTTATAGATGCTGTGAGCCAGCATGAGGCTACTGGGAACCAAACCAGACCCAAGTCCTCTGGAAAGCAACATTTTTCTTACCTGCTGGGTCATCTCTCCAGCCCTGAAGTTAATATTTCTTGAGTCTGTGCTTTACAGTAGCCAAAAATGTATTATAATTACATAAAACATCTTGAAGTTCAAAATAATGAACTTTTTGTTTATTTAGGGGATGCCAGGATGAAGCCAAATAGAAAAGGTGTGACATCATCTGGCAGCCCTACATACATGAGCATGTGTTTTCCTAATATTCATTCATTTTATGCTGTAAGCCAAGATGTTAATGGAGGCTGGCCTGTAGTATATCAAATGATATAAATCATCCTTCTACCTTGAGGATTATGACTTTGTAATAATCTGAAAGGTGAACTTCAAGCAACAGTGTAGTCTTCAGATTTCCAGGCACAGTCACAGAGTATGATCACATGATTAGGTTCCATGTTTCTGTCCTACTTAGCAATTAAACCAAATCATTGATGATTCACATACATTAAAACTGGCCATTGGCCAGCAAGATGGCTCAGTGGTTAAAGGCACTTGTCGCCAAACCTAATGACTCAAGTTAAATTCTCAGAATCCACAAGATAGAAGAAGAGAATCTACTCAAGCATGTTATCATCTATTCCATATATATATGTTGTGGTGTGCAAGTGACACCACACACACATACACACACAATAACACAATATACACACATACATATACATATACACAAACATACATACATACATACATACATACACACACACACACACAGGTATTATTACCATTTACTAGAAAAGCCATAGAAAGATAACCATTCCAGGACTTGAAAGGGGTAAAGATGTCAGAGATACTGTGCGTGTGTGTGTGTGTGTGTGTGTGTGTGTGTGTATTCATTCTTCTATCCTAAAATACATTCCAACCACAGCCTCTCTTCCAATGCCCTTCCCAACACACCTCCACTGCCCTTCTTCCCCAGAGCCACTGTTCCTCCATTTTTCTTCAGAAAAGAGCATGCCCCCCAGTGATATCAACCAAACATGGCATAACAAGATGCAGTAAGACTAGGGACATGCTCTCATATTAAGGCTGGATGAGGCAACCCAGGAGAAGGAAAACAGTCCCAAGAGCAGGTGAAAGAGTCAGAGACAACCACTCCCCCACTCAGAATTCCCACAAGAACACCAAGCTAAAAAAAAAAACCACAGCATGTACACTGAGGGCCTGATGCAAACCCAGGCTCCATGGTTATGGTTTCAGTGTCTTTGAGCCCCTGTGAGCCATGCTTAGTTGATTCTGTAAGTCTCCAAAATGGTCAACAAGCAACTGTTCAAGCCTCTGGTGGACATATCAACTTGACTGCAAAGATTCTTTTTGTGATAGTTTGAATGAGAAACGTCCCCCAAGGACATTTCTGGTATTCGAACATTTGGTTGATGGTGGTGTTTAGGGAGTTTTAGGTGATATGGTATTCCTAGCAGGAAGTACATCACGGGGTTCAGGCTTTGAGATTACATAGTTTTGTCCACTCTGGGACCTGAAGGTGAGCTAAGGCCCAGAGCCGAGCTTCTGCTTATCTGGGCCTAGAAAGATAGTGGTTTGATACACTGAGATGTAAATCACGTGAAAATAAACCTAAATGGTGTGAAGTACATGATAGGGAAACAATCTGAATTGCAGTGGAAAATAGGATTGAAGAGAGAAGGGAATGAATGAGAAATACTATAGAATCATCAATAAAATTTGAGGATCAAAGGTGGAAGAGGCAGAGCTATATGGGACAGAAGAGATGTAGAAACTGTCCTTAAAAGTGAGGCCTAGGTTAGGAGGGATATAAAGGTATTCTTAACGGAGACACTCATAGAGGACAAAGTGTTTGAGAAAGAAAGACAATTTGCCCTGACGGCTGCTGCCCACTGAAATTCTCTCATTAGTATATTCGACTCCTAGGAGTGATGTGGGCATCCATGGTCCACTCCGAATCTTGGGAGGAATAATAAAAATGAAAAATGCAAGCCACCCCATCACCTGCTCACAAATGGTTGACCCCTTTTCACACCTAATCTTTTTTAAACAAAATAATTTGCCTGAGCAGCATTAGATACATAGTATATGCGCCATTTTATTTGTCTGTTTATTTAAAAGTTTAAAGGAAAAAAAATTCTATTTCTCCAGGATAGAAAAGTTATATTTCTAAGGAAAGTAACTATATTTAGGGGTGGGTAGAAAAAAAATGCCCCCAAAACTTGTATTCTTATGTCATGATTATGGGAAAATGTCTTTTCAAACCAATATGTTTTCCCATATGGAGACTAAGAGTCAGCTGATGTTGAGGATCTTAGCACAGACACACAAGAATGTTCTAGAATATGGCAAAGTACCCACAGTATCCCGCAGGACAAGCTTTTAATGCCACTTTTCTTGAAAGAAGAGGGTGAGGTGTAAAACTTTCATTTCTTTAATACTTATTTAATTTGTGATGGAAAACTAGGGCTGGAGCATAGTTGAGAATCTACATATTTTTATACTTAACAGGCCAATTAGGTGAGAGAAGGAACAAAGACCATCCAAATTACAAAGGATATCAAGTTAGCTGTATTCACAGATGATATCATTTTTGTAAACAAGTCAAAATTCCATCAAGTGGCTGTTGTAGCTGATAAATTATAGAAAAATTTATGCCATAAATTTCCTACATAAAAGACAGTAGCATGTTTATGCACCAATAATGAACTGGCTGAAAAAGAAATCAAGAAATCAATTATATTATAATAGCTACATAAATTTCTAGGAATAGATTCAACCAAAAAAAAATTTAAAGCTCTCTATGATGAAAACGATTTTTAGATGATGAAAACCATTCATCCCAGAACGAGGTAAGAGAGTGTTTGTATATAATCCCAGTACTGTGAAGGTGAGGTTAGGAAATGCCGTAAATGTTAGCCAGCCTGGAATACAGAATAAAGAAGAAAACAAGGAAAAAATAAATAGATCTGTATATATAAATGCGTGTGCGCACACACACACACACGATTTCTTGGAATGTTCTTGTCTCTATTTCTTAGTTAAATCTGCAATATTTTCTTTTAATTGGCAAAGTAATTGTATAAATGGTTTCCAAACAATAACTACTTAGTGCCAACCACTGAAGCACTCTGTTAGGCCTGAGAGACGACTTTAGCGGCTAAAACTATTTGTTCTCGAGGAGAATTCAAATTCTGGTTTCAACACCACATTATGGCTCACAGCCATCCACAATTTTAGTTGATGGTTGAAGAGGTAAAAGAGCTTATTACCCTGATTTGGTCACTCTCTTTATCTAGGTCATTATATATATATATATTATATATGATAGATATTATGTAATATACAAAAACATATATGATATATATGATATTACATATGTATTATATATCATATAGGTGTAATTTACCTCACAAAAATATCTAAAATTACTTCACAAAATTAAACACTTCAATTAAATTTCTTGATTAGAAATGTAGCTTCATAATGAGAGAATAGAGCTTTGCAAGTCTCCTGTGCATAGAAGACTATTAGTTGTGGTGGGTAATGGGCCAAAGAGGAGTTAGTTCCCTTAGATGCTTGATTACTTCAAGAATACTATTAGGATTTTAAGCGAATTCTAATAGTTCAACAATGAGGCTTGATTCACATAAACTATACATCTTTGAAAAGTACAAGTGAAAACCACTGATATTTGTAAACACTCCAATTAATACATAATCACTATAAAGAATCTGTACATCGCCCCAAGGCTTCCCAGTTTTTCTTTATAAGACCTACTTTATGTCACTGCCTATCTCCAGGTAGTCAATGGTGGGCTTTATTTCTCTCCAGATTAGTTAATTAGTATCTCTTAGACTTACAGATAAATTGAATTATACAATAGATACTCTCCCTTACTTGGCCTCTTTCATTCATTACAATTATTTTAATAGTCATCAAGGTTGATGAGTGCATCAATACTTCATTTGTTTGGCTGCTGAGTAGTATTTCATTGTATGGTTATACCACACTTCTCTATCCATTCATTTACTGATGAACATTTAGTTTATTTCAAATACGAGGTTATCTGCTACTAAGAACAAAATTTGCTTGTGTGCAAATGTTTGCACAGACATGAGCTTTCGCTGAAATATCTAGAACTAGAAATGAGTGGTTTGGATGGCAGGTGATATACTTAATAATCCTATTTTAAATTTGGAGGAAACCACAGTTGTTACACAAGTTTACACTTCCATCAACAATGCATAAAAGTTCTAATGGCACTATACACCCCAAATACAGGATTTGGTCAACTGCTTTAATTTTAGGCATTTTAATATTTGTATGCTAGTATTTCATGAAGTTTAATTTTTATTTCTCTATCGGTCATTCTTAATATTTACATGATAATTTGCCACCATGTTTTTAAAGTATGGGAGCATATCATTTGTTCATTTACAAACACCAGACTGTTGGTTTTCTTATTGTTCCTACATAAGAGTTTGGAAAATTGGGAACAAATTCCTTTCTCAGATATTCGATGCAAATATTTTCTCCAAGTTTAAGAGCTGTCTTCTTTTCATAACCGACAGTGGCTTTCTCACAAGGATTTCGTTTTCAGGGCTGGAGCTAGAATGCAGGGCTGTGGTCATGTCAGGCTTTAACACAAAGCTACTTGTCTACCTTCTAGAAGTAGTATCATTATCTTAGTTAATGATATCTAATTAATCATATTTCTTTACATAAATAATCATGGTGTAATGTGACCATTAAAAAAAGTCTTTATCCATTCATTCCTCCACTGAGGGGCATCTGGGCTGTTTCCAGCTTCTGGCTATTACAAATAAAGCTGCTACTAACATGGTTGAGTTAATGTTCTTATCGTGTACTTGAGACTCTTTTGGGTATATGCCTAGGAGTGGTATGGCTGGGTCTTGGGGAAGCGCTATTCCTGATTGTCTGAGAAAGTGCCAGATTGATTTCCAAAGTGGTTGTACCAGTTTACATTCCCACCAGCAGTTTACATTCCCACCCCTTTCTCCACAACCTCTCCAGCATGTGTGGTCACTTGAGCTATTCATCTTAGCCATTCTGATGGGTGTAAGGTGAAATCTCAAGGTTGTTTTGATTTGCATTTCCCTGATGACTAAGGACGTTGAACATTTCTTTAAGTGTTTTTTGGTCATTTGATAGTCCTCTATTGAGAATTCTCTGTTTAGCTCTGTACCCATTTTTTAATTGGATTACTTGATTTGTTGCTGTTTAACTTCTTGAGTTCTTTATTTATACTAGATATTAGCCATCTGTCATATATAGGGTTGGGAAGATCCTTTCCCAATTGGTAGGCAGTCATTTTGTTTTGATGACAGTGTCCTTTGCTTTACAGAAGCATTTCGGTTTCATGAGGTCGCATTTGTTGGTTGTTGCTCTTAGAGCCTGTGCTGTTGGTGTTCTGTTCATTGTGGTACATCTACACAATGGAATATTACTTGGCAATATAAAACAAGGAAATCATGAAATTTGCAGGTAAATGGTGGGAACTGGAAAAGATCATCCTGAGTGAGGTATCCCAGAAACAGAAAGACACACAAGGTATATACTCACTCATAAGTAGATATTAGACATATAATATAGGATAAACACACCAAAATCTGTACACCTAAGGAAGCTAATCTGGAAGGAGGACTCTGGCTAAGATGCTCAGTCCCCATTCAGAAAGGTAAAGAGGATGGACATCGGAGGAGGGAGAAAACAGGGAACAGGACAGGAGCCTACCACAGAGGGCCTCTGAAAGGCTCTACCCTGCAGGGTATGTAGGCAGATGCTGAGACTCCTAGCCAAACTTTGGGCAGAGTGCAGGTAATCTTATGAAAGAAGGGGGAGATAGTAAGTCCTGGAGAGGACAGGAGCTCCACAAGGAGAGCAACAGATCCAAAACGTCTGGGCACAGGGATCTTTTCTGAAACTGATACTCCAGCCAAGGACCACTCAAGGAGATGGCCTGGAACCCATGCACAGAGGTAGCCTATGGCAGTTCAGTATCCAAGTGGCCTCCATAGTAATGGGGACAGGTACTGTCTCTGACATGAACTGATTGGCCTGTTCTTTGATCACCTCCCCCTAAGAGGGGAGCAGCCAAAGAAGAAGACAATGCACCCATTCCTGATGAGACTTGATAGACTAGGATCAGAGAGAAGGGGAGGAGGACCTCCCTTATCAGTGGACTGGGAGAAGGACATGGGTGGAGAAGAGGGAAGGTGGGACTGGGGGGGGGAGGGAGGGAGGTACAGGGGGGATACAAAGTGAATAAATTGTAATTAATAAAAATAAAAATAATTATAAAAAATCTTTTAACCTATGTAAGCAAAGTTTTAAAATTTTATAATAGATTCTTTCACTCTAAAATTCATTAAATTGTAGTTTATATTCAGACATGTAATCCATTTTAATTCTTTCTATGTGATGTGAAGTATGCAAGTTGTGGGTTCAAGTTATTTATTTATTTACCTTAATGTATATCTAACTGTGTCAACACCATTTGTGGGAAAACGCTGGCATTTCTTAAATATATCAGCTTTGAGTCTCTGTTGACGATCAATCAGCAAATGCTATGAATGGATTTGTGTCCACCAGAAAATCTTAGCTAGAAGATTCCTCACATTCATGGTATTTTGGAAATGGAGACTTTTGGAGACACTTGGCTCTGGAGAAGACTGACTGGGGCCTGCAGCCTGGGACTGGAATTCTCATAAGAAGAGATGCCCAGAGTCACAACCACTCCTTCTAATTGCCCAGACGAGCACGAGGTCAACAGGATGTGAGCATGCTGACCCTGCTTTCTCACAACTTATCAGGAAGCCATTATTTTTGGCTAAGCTACCTGTCTATGGAATTTTTTATAGCAAATCTGACTGGCGTGTAGGTTAGCTTCATTTTCATTATGTTCCTAAATCTATTTGTGTATCTTATCTTCAGAACATGCTGTCTTGTTTACTGTTGCTTTAAGCCACAGGGAAAGTTAGTAGGATTAGTCTTCAGATTTGCTCTTTTTTTTTTCCTCTGAGCTGTTTAGCCATGCTAGTTTTTTGTGTTTTCATTATAATTTTTAAATTAACTTGTCAATTACATTTAAAAGGGTCTTTCTGTATTTTAACTTGAATTGCAGTTCCTCCAGAGAATGTCATATAACTTTGCTGGGTAGGACTGACATATTTTTCATGTTCATCTCTCACCCTTTCATAGTTCTTGATGTAGTACATGAAGCCTATTATTTCAATTTTTAATTGACTGTTGGTTGACCAAGTCACAGACATGGAAAGACTATTTATTAGCGTTTTACAAGATGACAGTAGCCAGACTACTTGTCTTGTGTCAAAATGACTAGCCAGAATTAGTTGGCTCACGTCTGTTATATACTTATTGAAATGGTCTAAAATATTAACCTTGTAATTTTCCTGCTTCTAGAATGTAGAATAAGACAGTAATCATGTAATATATTTTTCTGGTCTATGTCTCACTTAATATCAATGTGTGAAAAATGAGAGCCATGAAAACCAAACCCAGTTGGCAATGCTGGCCTCATGTGGACATAATCTCAATCCAAATAAACAAATGATGTTTCAGCCATATAATTTTGACAAGAATATTCAGAGATATTTTTCAAACAGCTAAAATACTTTTCCAGGCATCATAAGTAATTAGTGCAGTAACAACAAATCTAGCCAATTAGTATCTATGTTTCCTGTCTAAAGAATGATTTATAATGAGTCATTTTTCTACAGTACAGAAAGAAAAATTAAGCAATCATTTAGATCTGGAAGTAATAAAAATGACATACAAAATGCTAGCAGAGTTCATTAACAAAGAAATTAGTTTCAAATGGAACATTTTTGTATTTGAAGAGATTTTTCAATTTTACAATTTTTTTCTTATCCTGTGGAATCTGAAGAGAATTATTTGTCTGGATGATAGTTTGGAAAATAACAATAAGGGTTGGATTGTTTGTTTGTTTTTAAGTAGCTCAGTTTTCACCACTGAAAATGAATTCCTGATTAAGGGAGCTAGGTTAAGAAAACCATTTTATTAAAAAAAAATACTATGTCTTCTCCAGCCATCATGGAAATCTGATCCTGTTAATGAGAAATAATCACTGAAGCACCAAAGACATTTCTAAAGAGAAATGTCATATATCTCTTATAAATCCTTCCTTCTCATATGCAGAAAATCCTGAAGATCCTACAAAACTTTAGAATTGACAGAAAATTCATAAATTTGTAGAATTCAAATTCAATATGCAAAAATTACTTTATTTACAATTATTAATAATAAAGTTTCTGGAAAAGAAATATATAATGATTTCATTTATAATGGTGACAAAATGTAAAATAGAAAATCATTTAGCTGAGGAAAATATCTCTACAGCTGAAACTATAAAACATTAATAAGAAAAATTTAAAGAGAAACAAATAAAAAAATAGATGACCTTTCTATAAAGTAGAAGAGTTTTTAAAAGCCCATATCATTCGAAGCAACCTATAGATTCAAATTACTCCCTACCAAAATTCTACTACCATTTTTTCATGAAATAGAGAAGATCTAAACTTCATATGAAACCACCACCAAGTGACCAATGACAACACAAATACAAACAAAATGGCTTCAATGAAGATTCGTATAACCCCAGTACTTGGAAGGCTGAGACATGCAGACAGTGAATTCAAGGCCATCTTGGTTTACACAGTGCTTTCCCTGTCAGTCTGAGCCATGTATGCAGTAAGGCTCTGTCTCAAAACAACTGAGTAAATCCAAGGCAGTTATGAGCAAAATGGCTCAAGTAGGAGGCACCTGGTTCCAATCTGCACTAAAATTAAGAGTAATTAAAATGGTGTGTTACTTCCCTACAAATGACAAACAACAGATTCACCAAATGTAGCAGGACAGAAAGCCCAGAAATGAAACTGAATTCACAAACCCACATTCATTTCACTTGGACAAAAGCTCCACAAACATACAATGAGGACATGCTCTTTAACATATGCTGGCAAACTGCTATCCTTATATCATATACCCATTTGATTCAGCATGAATGAGTTTTTAAGCACAAGCCCTGCAGCTGAGTAAGAACTATACAAAAATAGAGTGAACAGCTACACAATATTGGCCATCCAGCGATTTTTCTGTTATCATTCAAAAGCACAGGGAAATAAACCAGAAATAATGATGTCTTGCTTTGCCTTTTGTTGTTGTGATGAATAGTACCATGACCAAAAAGCAAAATAGGAGGGAAAGGGTTTGTTTCATCTTAACGCTGCCAGTCCGTCACTGATGGAAGGTAAAGCAGGAACTCGAGGAGGAAGCTAGTGTCCGGGTCTGAAGCAGAGACTATGGAGGACTGCTTCTTACTGCCTCGCCCTCTCTGGCTTGCTCAGCTACTTTCCTTAAGCAGCACAACCTATCCACCGACACCTGGCACTCCTCTTCCCAGATGACTCTAGTTTGTGCCAAGAATAACCAGCACGATGGTGTTAGAATCAAAGCAAGTGGATTATGAGCAGAGCCAAGAGAACATATTGATTAGGATTATGTTTGCAAAGTATGCATCTGATAAGAAATTAATTCAGATAAGGAGTACAAGTTACTATACAAATAGGCGGGCAAAGAACCTAAATAGACATGGGTGTGTCTAATAGATACGGGGAGGGGAGGTCAGGTCATCATCTCTAACCACTGGGGAAAAGCAAATTAAAACCCAAATAAAATGTTATCTGGTACCTCTTAGAATAGCAATTATCAAAGAGGCAAAGGATGGCGTGTATTGGCAAAGGAATGAAGAAAAAGAGTTAATTACACAATGTCAGTTAGGATGTAACTTAATATCGTTATGGAATATGGTACATAAACAGAATACATCTATTTGAGATAAACAGGAAAAATAAAGTTGACTTATTTTGAGCTAGGATTAGCACGTTTCCAATATTCTACACATTTCAATATTGCTAAGAGAGTTCATTTCAAATGTTATCCTTATGAAAAATTAAAATATTTGAGGTAATACAGTTCATTGGCTGGATTTAATTATTCTTCGTGATATTAAAAATCAGAACATCACTTTACAATCTACAAACACACATAGATATATCTGTCAAAACATATTTTTTTTTCAAAATTAGCACAGATAAACATACAGCTTAAATTTGTTTTTTGGATATGATGTTATATGTAAAATTGTACACCGAAACAAAAAAGTACTGTTACATAAAGAAACAACCACAGAGAGATACAGTTTTTAATAATTTATGATCAAATAAAGCTGAGCATGCGCATTAAAATCTTGGTAAATGTTTATCGACTGATAACCTGTGTCTATTGTGAGCTAAGTTTATGGTGCCAACTTAAGTATTAACTAGATTGCCAGATGAATTCACACAATGGTTCAACACACTTTGTATTTCAGAGCTTCATCTTTCTTTATGTAAGTACAGTAAGTATGCCAATTCTGTTTATTAAAAGTCATTTTTGTGGGCTAAGAGTGCTTTCTGCTTTTCTAGAGGGCCTGGGTTTGAGTCCAAGAATTCACAATGGGTGGCTTACAACTCCCTGTAACTCGAGCTACAGGGAGGCCAATGGCCAATGAATGCCATCTTCTGGCTCCAAGGGCACCCTTCCCTATTGTATTATATTAATATCTACTATTGTTATATCTTTTAGTTAAGCAGCGGTTATTCCTAAACAGCTGTATAACCAAATCACCACACAGAGACTAGGATTTATTTAATTAACCTAGAGCACAATGCTGGGCAATAGTTACTCCATTCTAATTATCCAAGCCCACATAATTTCCTACCATTATACTTGCTTCTAATGATATCTTTGGTCCAGTTCATTTCTCCACGTGGTTCCAAGACCTCTCCAGATTCTCCTCCTTCCTCTCCTCCTGCCTCCTTCCTCTTCCTCCCACTCCAGACCAGGATGTCCTACTCTATCCTCTCCATTGTTCAACATTGTGGCTGGTTGTTTTAATTGACAATTTAGAGGACAAATGGTGGCATGTTCACACAAACTTGAGACAGGTGATGCTTAGAATAGCATCACAATGTCCGGATTGAAACCAGATAGTAGAGGAGAGAAATCAGCATTTGAATGAACAAGGGTAAATCGTATACATTACAAAAGAACATTACACCAACACTTCCTCCTCTCTGAAAATGCACAGCACATATTTGTGTACATGTACACACACACAAATAGAAATAATAAATTTTAAAAATTTATTCTTGTTATTGGGTAGATAATCTTGTCCAAATGTTAAAATGCTTCTATATTATTATCATTGAGATGAGGAGACTGTGTCAATATTGGCTCTTGAAAATACTGGTTATATTTTCATGTCTCCTCTGATCATTTTCTTGGTGTTAAGGCTAAGTGATTAATTTCCTTCTAGATTTTTATATTTATATACACAGATAAGTACTAATATCAGCCTTGAGCAAAGAAGTCTCTTTTTGTACATGGTGCCCATATAGGGACTTATAGCTGGTATAAGTGCTGAGAATTAATGACCATTGAGTGCCCAGCCCTAAATGAGACATCTATACTGTCCCTATTTAAGGCCAAGAGAATATGGTGGAAGAGAAGCTGGGAAGAATATAAGACCTGGAGGATAGGAAGGAGTTGCCACGAATCACTGCCACACAGAGACTACTCAGCGATTGGAATCAGTAACACACAACCAGCAACAGATACCTGTGCAAAACAGTTCCTCAAACATCCCATCACAGATAGAGGGCAGCTCCATGAGGCTCTACCCTTCCTCAGGAGCTATTGAGTATTAACTACAGGAAGATGATATCATTTTATTCTATGGAGTAGCCACTGGGAGAGACTTAAAGAGGAGGAGGGGTTTGGAGGAAGTGAAGGTACATAAAAGAGGACAATGGGGGGGTGAATATAATCACAATGTATATCATATAAATACATATGTATACATACATACGAAACTGTCAAAAATCAATATTTTTCCTCAAAGAAGATACTAAAAAGAAGTCAACTTAGAGTTCATTAATATAAATTCTAAGATCAGATCAAAACTTGGTAAATTTTTCATAAAGTTGTACCTTTTAGGTAGGTATTTCTAACTATGAAAATCATCTTTATTTGGCATCTGAATCTAGTGACAATAAACTACAAAAGACCATCTTTGACTCCCAATCATGATTTATTTTCCAGCATTCTATTTGTGATTTCAATAGCAAATGATTATAAAAGTTTCCAGGGTTTGTCTCATTTGTTCCCCCCGCCCCATGGAAATAACATCACTTTCCACAGAAGCAGATGATCTTTGGACCACTGAAATTAAGCAGTATCATTCTATAGAGCCCCGTATGCATTAAATTGTCAAGGAAAAGACAGTTCAAGCCACAAGTTTCGTGGGCTTCTTTCTAGGAAGATAATGCTTACTGAATCCTTTGGGGAACCCACTGAAAATGTTTTCTTCCAGTTTTGATATTGGGAGAAATCTAATGGCAAATGTATGCTTAGCAGGTAAGAAGCAAATGAGCCCAGTAAAAGATAAATAGAAAATTGAGTGTGGTTTATCTTCAGTTTCCGTAAGGTGATATAGCCTAAGTGAAAGGACTATATGGATACCTTGGTTCCATTAGTGTAGCTGTGAAATGAGAAGCAAAATAAAACTTGCCATCTGACCATGACACTTAAATAAAAATTGCTTAGGTGATACTTTCAGATGAATGCTTATAATTATAAAATGAAGACTAACTGTTCTAATATCTAATATATACTATTTATTCTAATCAGAGTAAATTTTATCCCAGTGCTATAGAAACAAAAACAAGTATTTATTTGGCTCTTATTCAAATTCTGTGTATACTTACGGCGCTAAAATCTGTAAAGTCTCATGTTTATTTACTGATAATGGAAATAGGTTGCTTATTGGAAGATGAGGGCCCCCAAACATATTCCTCACAGATTCCGTAAAATAGGTGCCACAAAACCGACCTGACTTCTCTTCCACATGCTTTGGGAGGAACTCTCAAGGTTTTGTCAAGTTCCTGAATGCTGCTTTGAAACACAAAAAGGCAATCATCTTGCAGTGTATCTCCACCTGCCCAGCCTTTGGAGTGACAACAGTCACCAGATACAACCGTCCCTCTGGGAGGACTTCACTACTGATCCGCTGTTGGTACCATCAGGTTTAAAGGTTTCAAGTTCCCTAGACAGCCACGTTCTCTGACTGCGTGGAGAGCTGCAGAAGTTTGAGAGTCCCATCCTTCTCGCTTGAGTTACACAGACAGACTTCACCACAAAGCTGAAAAATGGTCCGATCAAGACCACAGGTACACTAGAAGCTTCCTCAATCCCACGAACGGTATAAACAGATCACAAATCCAGCAGAAATTTAGTGAATACAGCAGCCAAAGGTCTACGTTTGGGGTGTTAGCGTGGGCCGTAAGAGAAGGGGGTATTTCACCAAAAGCTCGACTTCTCGGTAAATTGTATAGTACTGAAACAAAAACTGTGCACACGTGGTGTACTTACCCCTGTAAGGCTTTCTCTCCAAACCAGTCTCCCTTCCCTAAAGTCCTAAGGAAGACTGGGTCTTCACTTGGCGAGTCTTCTCGAGTAACGTTCACCTATAAAGAGAAAGGAGCGTCTAAATCAGTGTTCTCAACCTGTGGGCTGTCATCCCTTGGGGGGAAGGGGTGTCACACACTGGATATCCCACACATCAGGGGTTTACATTACAGGAGCAAAATTACAGTTACGCGACGAAATCTTTTTATGGTTGGGGGGTTGCCTCAATGTGAGGAGCGGTAATAAAGGGCTGCAGCATTAGGAAGGCTGATCTAAATTTGCATGCTTGCGACTGCTATGCCTTTCCAAGAATTAATCAAAATATTTCATTTCCTTTCAAAAAAAATGTGCTCCTGAGAAATAAGAATTTTACTTCATCTTCATTGCTGCTCTGGATTTTATTAGCTTCAGTGAGGCAACCAGTTTGATGAATTTAATGATGTATTCTGTCAATGGTTTTCCTTTGTTTTTTGATGGTGTTTTCTTGTTGTTTGAAGAGATATAATTATACTGAAAGGCATCGTTGCATTATTCACTTCTTCTTTGAGATATAGTAATAATAATACTGCTTATCCTCCAGAAAAGTTAAATAGTTAAAATTCACCTACCTGTAAAATGCAATGAAGTAGAAAACTAATTTAGTGTAATAGCGCAAGTACTTAAACACATTAAACCAGCATGCTTTCGGCTTCTCAACCTAGACATAGGACATCAATGACCAGAACTTTTACTACTATAGGGAGGTTTGTGCAAGGCAGGGAGAATTCAATTATTATTCTCCATTGATCCATTTGATTACTCTTCTACATGGCGTTTCAAACCATGAAAATTCAGTTTTAACTCTGTCAGTTACCATAGAGCTATATCATAGAGATACTAATTTGCATGTTGATGAGGCTTTTATAGATGAAGAAGCTTCAGTGGGAGTCTTATTTAAAGTAGAAGTTACTTGTCCCATACTCTCGGCAGTTCTGATTCATTCATGTTAATATAAACAGCTCAAATTCATTTCCTCCATTTGCATACTATCCTATTACATAAATAGTATATAGCTTAGCAATTCTCTAGAAGCAAATGTAGCCACGAGTTTTATTGTTATATGTTGTTACTATGATATCATTAATAAAGTTTCAGCAAATATTCTTGTACTTGTTTTCTGGCACCCATGAGTTAGGGTTCAATAGAGTCAATGCCTACACAAATAAAGAACAAGCTTATGAACTAAACACATTTAGTTTTATTTTTTTTTAGGTGTTGACTCTGAGCATAAGAACCTACCTTCACCATCTGTGAATGAAAGTTTATATATACTGTGCAGGCAGTAGTGTTTAGCATTGTAAGACTGTTTTCTAGGAAGGTGGGTGGGGATCGCAGAGAATTGTGCTGAGGGTCAATTTTTTTTTTTTCAGATTGTATTTGGCTCGGATGATATCAGATTATCCTTTGTGACTATTTTTGCTATTGGACTGCTTTGCTGCAAACATTGATGTAGTTTTTGTGAAAACTACATTTTCATTGCTCTAGAATAAATAAATAAAGTATGAGGTTGCTGGATCATAGGGTCAACATTTATTACTTTTTAAGAAGCAGTCAAATTGCTTTTCAGAATATTTTAATTTTGCAATATAGCCAATAATGTCTCAGAATTCTACTTGCTTCACTCTTCACTAGAACTTGGTGTGATCAGTATTTCCTTCCCACTCAGATACTCTATTAAGAATGTAGTCCTGTCTTGGTTTCACTGCTAAAATTTATTTTTTATTAATTGTTAGTTATGTGTGTTGGGAAAGTGTGTATGTATGTTTGTAAGTGGGGAGAGGGGAGTATGCGCACCTGAAAGCAGGTGACCTTGGAAGTCAGAGGTCCAGGAACCTCTAAACTGAAATTATAGAAAGCCACCGATGTGGGTACTAGGAACCAAACTCCATTACCCTCTGGGAGGAGTATGTTCTCTCAACAACGAAGCCATCTCTCCAACCCTGTATCTCAGGGCTTTAATTTGAAATTTAATAATCCTGTTCAGTTTTTGGAAATTTTCATTTAAAGAGAGATAGGGTGTTGATACAAGACTTTTGGGGATATTTGCAGAAATCTTTGATATGTCCTCCCAGAAAACAGGAATGTACCAACTTAAAAAACAAAACAAACAACAACAATAAAAAAAAACAACAAAGAATGAGTTTACTTTCTGAGTTGGACATTGCTGCTGCAAGCATTGAGCCCCCAATTTTAGAAAAATAACAGTAAATTTTCATTAAGAGAAAAAACATTTAATAAGGTTATATTATGTTTATCTTTTGTGTGCATACCTTTAATGGAAGGATAAAATGTGGTTTGCAGTTAGACAAATAGAGCTGAACAAGTGGAAATCCATTTGTTGCTCTGTAGTCACTGTTGTGTTCCTCTGTCTATCCTCCTCCTCTCTGACAGCATCTTTTTTTTTTTTTTTTTTTTTTTTTTTTTAAGAAAACTTCTGTTCAAGCACTGTGGTGGTTGGAATATAAATGGTCCCTACAGGCTCATGTGTTTGGATACCTGGTCCCTAACTTGTGGAACTGTGTAGGATTAGGAGCTTAGATTATTGAAGATGTGTCACTTAGGGTCTAGCTCAGAGGTTTTAAAAGACCATTTCCAGTGTCTTTCATTTCTCTGTTTCCAACTCACAGATGAATCTCTGAGCTCTCAGCATTTGCTCTGGGATCACGGACTCTAACCCTCTGAAACCATAAGCCTCAAATTAAATGTTTTTTTTTTTTTTAATTAGTTGCCTTGGTATGGTGCTTTAGCATAACAATAGATAAGTAACAAAGACAAGCGGTAACGAAGAAAGTGTCACTACCAGGGCTGTCACGAGGGCTCAGTGAGTACAGGAGTCTAATGACCTGAGTTCAATCCCTGAGACCTACATCACGGGAGAAGACAGCCAAGCCCCGCAAGCTGTCCTCTGACGCACATGCCCTCTCCCCACACACACATAATGACACATAATCTCCCCAACACAAGCATTCGCACAAAATAAATTTAAAAGATATAATAATTATTTTTGGAGAAAAAATCTTTACCAGGGTTACTGCTTATAAATTTTATAAATTCATGGAAAAAGCAGTAGTTTACCTATAATAAATTCATCTTATAACAGTCTAATTTCATAGTTTATTTGTATCACAAGCACAACGTACTATTTTCTTTCCTGTTCCACACGGCAGAGACAAGTGTGTGCACCTTCTTCTTCTTACAGTGATTTTGATGAATCATTATCAGAATTAACATAATGAATGTAACAGCTGTCAGAGTTGTGAATCCTAGCGAATGACTTTTACGACCTGAGAAACTAAGAAAAAGTCTACAGCTGGTTCATACACAAACTTGACTGTGCCAAAGGAATCTGGTATACTGTGGCTATTTCTCTCTCAAAATTCTAACATTGTACCAAAGTACTGCCAGGGTAATTGGTTCCTGTGGTATACTCTCCAAGTGCTTCTATTTATACATGGCATAGAACTCATAAAAACAGCACTGCGAACACACCTGTTTTCAGCTAAAATGGGTTACAAACCTCTACTTCCCTCAGGCAATCCTGGCAATTTGCAGTAAATGGGACAGTCATAAATGACTGGAGGGTGCCCTTCCCAATGGGTTAGCAGAGCCGCTCTTTGGCAGCAAAGAATTAGCAGTTTAGAAGGATAAAGCAAAGCCAGACTCCAGGATGCAGCATCCCCCTGTGGTCGTCAAATGGTTTAGAGGCAAGAGGATGTTCTTTTCCTCATTCTTTGATCGGGGTTAGTTAACCAAGAAGACGGCAAGTGACAGAGTTTGCCAGTCTCTTCTGCACAGTGCAGCATATCAGCATGTCCTTATCCCCTAACAATGGAAAATGCAAAATACAATTTTAGCCATAACTGTGTCTGGACATTAAAAGAATACATTTTTATTTATTTATTCTGTGTGTGTTTGCGCATGTACCTGGACGTGCCTATGCCATAGTTCCAAAGTGTCCAACAAAGGTCGGAGGACAATTTGCAGAAGTAGATGCTCTCTACCTTGTGGGTCCTGGGTATTGAACTCGGGTTATTAGACCTGGTGACAAGCACCTTTTCCTGTTAAACCCACTTTACTGGCCCCTCAATATACTCTTTATACAACCAGTCCACGATGGGTGTTTCTATCTCAGGCTTCCAGATAGCCACCCAATGAACAAATACAGCAAAACATATATGATCGGTGTATCTTAGCATGGCTTGCCATTGCTATAAGTATTGACATATGTATAATCCTGATTCGAAATCAGTCCTCAAGAATCCTTTAAAATATAGGTCACTTAAGATTTAGAGTCTTCTGTACTTCCTGTTACACCATCGCTGCAGGCCTTCTGGAGTAAGTTCTAAGTACCAGTGTTGGGCATTTTGAGCAATATTTAAGAAATAGGTTCACTTATTTTTTAAATGATTATAATAATAAAACAGGCATGTAAGTCTTCTCTGCCTTTCTCTCTATATATCTTATCAAACCTGATAAACAACAACAAAAAGAAACTCTCTTTAAGGATAACTTATAAAGAAATGTTACGTTCAAGTATTTGGGTAATGCAGTGAGAGGATTGGTCTAACTAAGTTTACTTAATTTCATAGTTAAAAAATAAATATTGTAATAGATTCACACTAAGTAAATCCTAAAATAATACAAGAACACATAACCATTTATAACCATGGTCATAACCGTTTTTACTTCTCCTCCTAGACTTTACCAGTTTTAATAGTTTCTCCATGAAGCTACAGTAGAACATAGATATATTTACATCAGCATTGCCTTTGGAACATCAAGCCATTGGCCTAAAAGGAGTAAAATAAGTTCATTTTACTGAAGATTCAAATTGGGGCCATTGGATTGGATTCTAAAGCCTGGATGTTTCATAATAGGAGAGTCGCCATTCTTAAAGGCTTCCATTTGTGCAGATGTATCAGTAGCACCTAGTGTCATGGTTACTAATGTCTAGACACAGGATTGCATGCCTTCTTTTCTTACATTCTACTTCAGAAGGTCCGTTCTCAGATAGGGGATGGGCAGCTCATGGCACAGGACTCTGCACAAGCATTCCACAGTGCGCTGCTCAAGCTTACCTTTCCTTTGCTGATGATAAAGAAGGTGTCACCTCTTGCGCCCTGCCTGATGATGTATTCTCCGTTTTCATAGTGTGTCTGAAAAACAGGAACAGTCACATGAAACAAAGACATCAAGGAAGCAATGATGTACCGAACAGAACACATTTTCGAACACCAGGCCCTAAGGATGCATTCAGGCTGACAGAATTTTACCGTGTTCAGAATGGATCTTGGTTTAAGGCTGACTAACAGTCAGTCAATCACAGGAATGACACCTGATTATGATATTTTATAATACTCATTTAAAAACCTGTAGTGAGTTTCATTTTTCTCGGTAATTATACTCATATCTTTAAGTTCATTATTTCAATTGTTTGACAAAAATTATTTCTCCTGTCAACTAAGCGTGAAGTAAGACGGCACTGCTAATTAAGTTCATATTCATATATTATTTTGTCATTTTCATTTGTTTTTAATAGCTTCACAATAACAGTCTTTTTAAAAAGAAATTACTGTAACACTCAAAGATCTTTACTTAAATCCAGAGTAGCCTTTGGTGGGAGTTATATGGCTTTAAATACTTTTCTAAGGTGCCACTTCAGCCCTTAATATCTTTACTTTGCAATTTGCATTTGGCCTTGTCAAGCAGAATGTTTTGTGGTCTGAGTTCTGGTACAGGATCTGTCGAGCATAAACTACTAGATGGGGAAGGAAGTAAGGCTGGAAGAGAATTGCAGCCAGTGGGTTGACATTCTGGGGAGGACCTCACCACTAGGTCTGTTCCCAGCCTGAAGATTACTGGTGCAATAAACAAAACCAATTCTATAAGGAGACGTGAGAGACAATTTATTGCTTGGTCAGCGGGCAAAATGAGCCCACGCCATCTGGCCCTATGCTCCTCTGCAGCTTGAGAAGGGAGCCATATCTTGGGGAGGAAGATATTACCTTACACACTGCTTCATGGTAAACACACAGCAGCCATTAAGCTGCTGGCTGTAATTTCTCCTTACGCATCAACGCTATTTGTTGTAACACTTTATTTCTGTTCTGTCTTAAAGTTGCCTTCTGTTAAAACCTGCCATTGAAGGACACCTTCTTATTTCTAAGCACCTAGAACATCACCGAAGCAAGCCGGTGCCACTTACTAATTTTGAATCTACATTATTTCTTTTCCTAGTCACAAGTTGTTTTTTTTTTCTTTAAGTAACAATGTTCTTCCTTTTCCCTTCTCCCAACCTCAGCCAGAAAATGGCACAAACAATCTGGTGTGTGCTTTTAAAGACTGTTTTCCTATTTTCACACACATAAGTGTGTGCATATAAGTATGTATCCCTATATGAGCATGCAGACAATTGTTTAGAGAGATGGCTTAGTGGTTAACAGTGCATATTGCTCCTGCAGAGGAACATAGTTTTATCTGTAGCACTCAGATCAGGCAGCTCACAGCCACGCCTATAACTACCTTCAGGGTCATGCAGCCTATGACCTCTGTAAACACCTGCAATCACATTTGCACACTCGTATGTAGAAACACAAATAAAATTAAAAGATTTTAAAAGTTCCTAAAGAAAATTAGGAATGATTGCGTGTGTGTGTGTGTGTGTGTGTGTGTGTACTGATTGTCTCCATTTGAAAAGATCATCCATTCAACTTTCAGCTCTTGGTACTCTCTGTTGTTTCTCCAGCCAGGTGGCTTTGACGACATGATAAAAAAATGTCGACCCATTAGCTGGTTCAGTTTGGGAAGTCTGTTCAGCTCTCACACCTAACAAACATCCTCTAACCCAAACTTTATTAGTAATAATGGTAAAACAGTTTACCACCATTTATTGCACAGTTCATATGTCTCAGTTTCTAGACAATGATGTATCAAAACTCGCAAAATAACAATGTATATAATTCTATGTCACAAATAAGTACAAGGTTTGTACAAAACTTGTGTTAAAGGAACATCTTTCTTCTCAGAAGGCTTCTCTAAGATACAAGCTTCAGCTCCCATTGGAGAGCTGAACAAGGCCTCTGGATGTTTATGTAAGACTAATCAAAGTGTATTTTGGGGGAAAATGCAAATGACAAGCTCAAACTCTGCAGAAATCTTCACCTACCTAAAATATTCTTCATTTTTCTCATTTTAAAACAGATATAATTGCCAATAGGGGGATACTTTTTATAGTCAAGTAATATGTATCTCACATTACTTTTAATAGATTTTTTTTTCAGTTAAGCAAAACATATCTCTATTCATAGGACAATTGTTTCTTCTCAGTAAGCAAGCATTATTTGTAACATACCAAAAGATAAACCAAGCATATCAAAAGATAACACAGCACCACTGAAATCTCCACACATAAGATTCTTTGCTACAGGTCCTGTCCTGAATACTCCTTGATAACCTGGGACATTTGACTGAGTCCCTAAAATCTATTGGCTGGACACCAACAGCACCTTAGTCTCAACAAAGAATCTCCAGACACGTCTGTTCCTGAGTTGGAGGAACATCGGCCCTCAGCTGAAAATAGCCACTAAATGTCTCTTACATTTAGAATCTCTTCATTCGAGTGACTTGAGAGTGTGCCAGGAGCATCCAGACACAGCCCCATTGTTTACATTGCATGAATCATCTGGGTGTCTTGGTATTATTTGATCTAGATTTCTGTTAAAGTGGACTTCACGATTGACAAATCTATTACTTGAGTTCACATACACAGATTTTCATTGAAAATGGTTATAGCCCACATAAGCTCATAAGACACAGGAGTCCAGAGGAGCCTATGGGGTAGGGACCAAAAGGATGCTAGGCCGGGAAAGATAACACTACAGAGCCACAACATGACGACTATGTAATCCTGAGATGTTCAGCTGCACTTGAGGGAGAAATGAGTAGGCATGCTGACTCTTTGAGAGTCCAATTATGTGAATCAAATACCAGGAAATTGAGTGTTTTATAAAGATCATTTTGTAGTTCATCTTTTTGCAAATTTCAAATTAAATCTCAGATAGATACAGGACTAAGAAGGGGCAGAAAACATCAGTTAGACAGTTTGTTTTTTAAAGAGTTTCTATGTTTAATAAATCCCCAACCTCCCTATCATGGCCTCTACTGCTGTAATGGTCTGCTCAATGCTTCAGTTTCCAACCCCTCCTCACCTTTTCCCACTTTGGCCCCCCAACCTGCTGGTTCTCCTGTCAGTTCTGCAAATGTTTCATCATCCGTCCTATAAGCTCCCAGTGCTGTATCCCAGCTAATCTTTGTTCTAATGATCTTCCTGGACCACCCACGTGATTTTAAAACTGAACCTCAACAGCAACAGACATAGAAAAAGCCTGCACGCAGAATCTCTATTCAATGACAGCTGGGGCAGGGAAGAAATAAAGAAAGAAATTAAAGACTTCCTAGAATTAAGTGAAACTGAAGGCACAACATATCCAAACTTATGGAACACATTGAAAGCAGTGCTCAGAGGAAAGGAATTTAGAAGTCTTAACTGGCTTAATCAAGTAGATTTCCTTAATGCTCACCTTTGGTATTGCTTGTCTTGACCAGCCACTGCTTCCTTTCCCTCCCATTCCTATCACCGCAACAGAACTGATAACAAAACCAAACAGATAACAAAGCAATTGAAATCACTGCTGCCTAAGAGATTCCAGTGATACACAAGCACTTTACTGTGGTCTGTGACATGGTCAGAATTTTGACTCCTACTCAGTGCTCCATCCTAGCTTATTGCCTTCTCACCATCAGTCATTCTTTTTCAGATACAATGGCTCTGTTTGTATGCCTTGTCTGATACTCCAGTTATGACAATCTTCCTCCGAGATCTTTGTTCTTATGTTGTTTCTCATTACTGGGGACTAAACACATTCCTAGACTCACTGTCTGAGACATTACATTCTACCTTGTGCATCAAGGACTTCTGGTATGGCTGCCTAAGGACAAACATTAAAGGACAGACCACCAGGCAGGTCTCGCTCATAGCCTCACCATCTATGCACTGAGTGACCCCAAGGACAAACAGTTTATCTTTGGCTCAACATGGTGCTGGAGCTGATTATGATAAGCTCCCATACTGCCGAAAGGGCAAGTAAGAATGTCTCCATGGGAATATGAAGATTTCACCCTGAAAACCAACTTATCACTAGTACTACCTGTACTAGTGGCTAAAGAAGGGGCAGAACTGCCAGATGGGGTCTCTCTGGCTTGAGATTGATACAGAGGAATGGAGTGCAGGGCTGGGGGTGGGGGATCTTGAAATGGACACACAGATGTATCTTATCTTATTAAAGGATTTAGTGGAGTTGTTACCATAACCAACAGTGATTTTTTGCAGCTTTGCTTTCCTGAAGAGTTTAATGGGCCCACAAAATCTGTAACTCCATCTTAGAACAGGCTTCACCTTCCTTACTCAACTCAGCTTCCTAAAATGATTGTGAAATCCATTCAGGGAGCTTCAAAGAGCATCTTTTATTAATGAAACAGAAAAGATTGAGCAAATCACACCTAATCATAAATTATAGAAATTTTTTTGTGTGTGTGAATACTTATATAGATGCTAAACCCTTACAGGAACAGCAAGTGCTTTTTGATTTTCTTAATTGTTTTTCTTTACAGGAAGAAATAGAAAAGTGAGGTAGCTTGACTTTTATATCATATCATCTTAAGAAAATTTTATTGGTAGTAAAAATGATTACAGTGGATTTTTCTCCCTTTTTAAAAAAAGTGTTTCACTTTGAAAATGGGCATACGAGGAGTTGAAGGGCTCAGTATTGGACAGGACATATAATCAGCATTTAAGTAAACATCACTGCCTGGGCTCACTTCTCCACACCATCCACCCCCAAGTTCTCTTGGGAAATCTCTTCTAGCCTCTACCACATCTTTTCTTCATTCTGATGTAATGCAATCATATGTAGTAATATTTTTTTTTTGTATACAATGTTCATACTGACTCTTAGTGCTTCTCAAAGGGAAAGAAAAACTCCACAAACTTGTCTGTTTCCCAATGTCAAACATTTTGAGTTCTTCAGAGATGAGATCACATCATTTTCCATTAAGTCTCTTGAACACATTTAGAATTTATGATTCAAAGACAACAGTTGGCCCAGCAGCAACCTTTTGGACTCACTGAATCCTTACCCCAAATACCAGACAGAGGAGGAGAAAATCTAAACTAAAATTCCACAGATGCTCAGATTTTCTTTGATGTTTAACTAAGCTCCTCTTTGGTGACTCCATCCTACAAATGGATTTTCAATCTCTTGTTTTCCATTGCAGGGGTTTTTGATGTGAACATTCAGTGATTCAGAGACATGAAGGCAGGCCCACAAAGTGCTGGAAATCTCTAAGAGGAATGGGTCCTTTCAGCCCCACCCATTCATTTCACAACAGGATGAAATCATTTATAGAGTAGACAAGCACACATTCTCCTTCTGCATAATTAAACTATAACTCAAGTTTAACAACTTGATCTATAAAGGCAATTAGCATCGGCAGAACTCAGAGTCTGTCTTGACAGCATATGAAATGCGTCTTGGGGAAGCAAACAAAGTAGTGTCAGAGGGTCGCTATCTGAAGAATAAATACTGTTTCAAGTTTCTACCAAAATAAATGTAAAAAGGAAAAAATATTAATCTTTTCAGAAACTCTATCCCCATCAAAATGGGGTATAATTCAGTTAATTTTTTAGTTATTTGGAAAATAAACACTTGCATTTCTATTTGACAAAGCACCATCTTGCTTAAAGGGTATCTTGAGTCACTGAGGACATTAAAGGAGGAAAAGTTGAGAGAACGTAGATTCCAGAGTGGGGAATGAGCCAAGACATGTGGGGCACACCATTAATCCCATAATTCCAGGCCAGCCTCAGCTATGTGGTGGGTTTGGGGCCATAGTGAGTCATTTTTTTCTTTTTCTTTTTCTTTTTATTAATTACACTTTATTCACTTTGTATCCCCCCTATGGTTCTCCCCCTTCTCCTGTCCCAATTCCTTCCTTCCTCCGCCCTCTGCATGCATGCCCCTCCCCAAGTCTACTGATAGGGGAGGTCTTATATTCCTTCCTTCTGATCCTAGTCTGTTAGGTCTCATCAGGAGTGGCTGCATTGTCTTCTTCTGTTGCCTGGTAATGCTGCTTCCCCCTCAGGGGGAGGTAATTAAAGAGCAGGCCAATCAGTTCATGTCAGAGACAGTCCCTGTTCCTATTACAATGGAACCTACGTGGATACTGAACTGCCATGGGCTACATCTGTGCACGGGTCTTAGGTTATCTCCATTCATAGTCCTTGGTTGGAGTATCAGTCTCAGGAAAGACCCTGTGCTCAAACTTTTTCATAGTGAGTCTTTATCTCAAGACTCACTATGTGCTGGGTATAGAACCTGTAATCTCAGAACTCTAGAAGCTGGGGCAGGAAGAGGACAAGTTTGAGGATACTCTGAGCTATATGGTGAGATCCAGGACAACCAGTGCTACACAGGAAGGCCCCGGGCTAAAACAAAACAAAAAGTTAAAAGAGACAAAGGCTTCTTCCAGGATGTGAAATTACTGTATTTACAGGAACGAGTGCCAACTTGTAATACTGAATATCTTTCACTTTAAGGGCACTTCAAGCATGCTGGAGAATAGTCCCTGAGATCCAGAGGATGTTTACTAGTTCAGAAATGAGCTTACACAGTGGTTGGGTCTCTGGGAAGATTATTCTCTAGTTGAAATAGAAAAGTTCCATTATGCTAACAACTGTCTAGACCACTGAAGGAATACCCTTCTGCCACCCTTTTCTACCTCGTATCACCAGCCCCTAAAACGGGGCCTGCCAAACACATACATTAAGTTTCTGAATTCAGGAAAAATATAGTAACGGTGGTTGCACTGATAACATTACATATATGTAAAGTAACATTACTATATGTAAAAGAACAAAATTGAGGGAACAAACTGCATTCAACAACGGAAGTCCTGGCTAGGAACTACCCGGAAGGAACAGAAGAAGAAGCAGAAGGGAAAAAGATGGGGGAGGAGAAGGAGGGAGGAAGAAGAAGCAAAAGACGAAGAAACAGCAAAGGTAATGAGGAGAAACATCAAGATTACCAGTGGTATGTCTGACAATAAAGTCTACAGAGATAAGGTTAATGAGAAAACACACATGAGCAATGTATGTGGGCAAGTCAGAGGGGAGGGTTATAGACTTTCCAGTGAAGCAGAGACCACCAGTGGGTTGATCATCCTAAAATGAGATCCTCTCTCAGAGCAGCCTCTCATGTGCTTGCAACAATTATACACCCCAGGAAGACACCAGGCTGACATTCAAGATCATGAATTAGTTCAAGGAAACTAGTATATTACACTAAATGGTAAACGACTGACCATAGGCTAGGTATATGCGCAGGACTGTTTCTTCTACCATGATAGAACCCAGATCCTAAGTATGTTAAAATTCAACAAGGCAATGCTACCTTGACAACCATGCCTACTGATGAGGCCCTGCCTTCCATACTGGCTTTTTCAACTTCCTGCACGCACAGGCTATGTCATGGTGTCTCTGAATATATCCGCTGCTGCAGAGGAAAGCCAGGATCATTGTCACCTGTCATAACTATTCATCCAGTGCTGCAGGCACAGATTTTCATAACATAGTTATTATGGGATCCCTGGTGGCTAACGTATGTGCATTGAAGTGGCATTTGCGTTCCTGTGGGTTTATATTCCTATTTCTGGCAAAAGAGAAAAAAAAAAAGAATTTATTTTTTAAAAATAATCAACTGAATTGCCACTAATTCTCATGAACACAATAGAACTAAATATAATGTCAATAAAAATTCACTTTATACCCCAATGACAACTCACATCATGAAAGACAGTAGCTATTATTAATGTCATATTTACCGCATACTAGACAATGTATTAAGAACATCTCCATCAGGAAAATGACTTTTCTGAGTTTAAATATTCATCTTCTTGTAGAACAAAAGAGAAGCTTAGACAGCTTAAATAAATTCCCAAGATCATGGAACATGTGGACTTGAGAGACAGAATTTGAATCCATGCTTGCTTAAGAAATCAATGTTTACACTTTGATTCTCACTGAGCTTATAGAAAACAAATCTTCCTTAGCCTAAAGAGTCTCGGTCTCGCCTCTGTGTGTGTCTCTCTCTCTCTTTCTGTCTCTCTTTCTCCACACACACACACACACACACAGAACCATGTTAATAGAAACATGTTAATAGAAATACAAGAAAGCTGTGTAAACATTTATTTTATCCCATTGTACTCTGCTCAAAGCCCTTGATAGCTCAACCTTGAGAACAACACATTCAGTCTCTTTGTTGGGATATTTTAGACCCTCTGGGATGAGGCGCTGGTTTGAATACGCCCCTGTGTATTCGAGTCATTCCAGGGCTGATGTGTGTTCCCTCATGTGCTTCTCACCTGCTGCTCCCTTCTCCTAGATGTTCTTTCATGCTGGATCAGCTTACAACACCTGCTCCTTTCCTGACACTCCCCATCCTCCAAATCACAGTTACCATAGCACACTTTTGTATCACAAACGCAGCTTTTAGCATTCCATCTTTCATTATCAGTTATAATTTGTATATTTTCTTTATACCTAAATGAGATTACAGTCCACATTGTTTTATCTTCCAACTCCAGCAATAGGAGTCACAGTGCATTTTATGTAAAAGGATTCAACAGTATTTTTTCCATTTTAACTTTTTTTAATATTAGTTATAGTTTATTAACTTTGTAGCCCTGCTGTATCCCATTTCCTCATTCCCTCCCAATCCCACCTTCCCTCCCTCATCTCCTCCCTGCCCCTTTCCAAGTCCATTGATAGGGGATGACCTCTTCCTCTTTCCTCTGACCCTGGTTTATCAGGTCTCTTCAGGACTGGCTGCAATGTCTACCTCTGTGGCCTGAAAAGGCTGCTCCTCCCTTAGGGAGGGAGGGGAGTAGGTCAAAGAGCCAGCCATTGAGTTCATGTCAGAAATAGTACCTTAATAGGGTACCCACTTGGATACTGAGCTACCATGGGCTACATCCGAGCAGAGGTTCTAGGTTATATCCATACATGATCCTTGGTTGGAGAAACAGTCTCATAAAAGACTACTGTGCCCAGATATATTTGGTCCTTGTGGAGCTCCTGTATTCTCCAGAGCATGTTAACCCCCCCTTTTTTCTCGCGATTCCCTGTACTCTGCCAAAGGTTTGGTTATGAGTCTTAGTATCAAGGAAATCATGAAATTTGAAGGCAAATGGTGGGACCTAGAAATGATCATCCTGAGTAAGGTATCCCAAAAGCAGAAAGACACACATGGTATATACTCACTTATATAGACATATAAGATAGGATAAACATACTAAAATCTGTACACCTAAAGAAGATAAATAAGAAAGAAGACCCGGGGTAAGAGGATCAATAATCCTCACTTAGAAAGACAAAGGGGATAGACATTGGATGTAGGAGAAAACAAGTAACAGGACAGGAGCCTACCACAGAGGGCCTCTGAAAAACTCTACCTAGCAGTGTATCAAAGTAGATACCAAGACTCATAACCAAACCTTCAGCAGAGTGCAGGGAATCAACAGTATTTTTAAAATAGAATTAACTTAAATTTGCATTAAAGTACATGGTTTATGATACTTTTCAAAACTCAAATATTCTGATCAGGATTGTTGCTTTCTGAGATGAGGTTTTCACTCTGTAGCCCAGGTTGGCCTGGAACTTATAATGTAAACTAGGCTGACCTCAAATGCTTGGAAATCCTCCTACTTCAGATTCCAAAGGGCTGGGATTACAGAAGTCACCACGGCTGGGTGGTAAATCATGAATATTCTCGACAAAGTCATGCATTCTGTATTCCTTCATGTCATTCACAACAGCATTGTAAACAACTATATTAGAGTGTATGAAAAATATATAAACATATTATATAGAGATACAACACACATAAATTTATCTCATTCCCTCAAGTGGGATAATTAGTAAAAAATGTATGGTCTTCATTTTTCAGATGAGAATTAGAACTAAAAGTAGTTAGCTCTTTGCAACATCTGCATAATATTTCCTGTGTGACAGCCCAGTGCTAAACCCACACCTGAGTTATTTTTTTTTCTCCTGAGAGCTTCAAATGCAATGTGGAGGTGTCTCACATCACTGTGAAAGAGGAAGGACTTATATGTATCCTAAAACAGGAATTAATTTATTTTCAAGCCTATATATTTGGAGGAGATATTCACAAGCATAATCTTTTTTAAATTTCATTTTATTTATATATTTATTTATTATAAATTTATTCACTTTGTATCCCCGCTGCAGCACCCTCCCTTATCTCTTCCCAGTGCCTGAATCCTTATATAAGAAGAGGGAGATAGAAAGACATGGAGGAGAGAGGAACTCCACAAGGAGAAAAACAGAACCAAAAATACCTGGGCCCAGGGGGTCCTGCAGAGACCAATATTCCAAAGGACCATGCATGGAGAGGACCTAGACCCCCTGTTCAGAGGAAGCCCATTAGCTGCTCAGTTTCCAAGTGGGTTCCCTAGGTAGGGGAACAGGGGCTGTCTCTGACAAGAACTCAGTGGCTAGCTCTTTGACCACCTCTCCCTGGGGCATGCAGCCTTGCTAGGCCACAGAGGACAAGCTAGGGTCAGATAGAAGGAAGGAAGATAGAAGGAAGACGAAGCATAATCTTTAAAATAAATCTCTCCTGAAACTGATACTCCAACCAAGGACCATTCATGGAAATAACCTAGAACCCCTGCACAGATGTAGCCCATGGCAGCTCAGTGTCCAAGTACATTCCCTGGTGAGGGGAACAGGGCCTATTTCTGACATGAACTCAGTGGCTGGCTCTTGGGTCACCTCTCCCTGAGTGAGGAGCAGCTTTGCCAGGCCACAGAGGAAGACAATGCAGCCACTCCTGATGAAACCTGATAGACTAGGGTGAGATGGAAGGGGAGGAGAACCTCCCCTACCAGTGGACTTGGGGAGGGGCATAGGTGGAGAAGAGGGAAGGAGGGTGGGGTTGGGAGGGGATGAGGGAGGGACCTACAGTTGGGGATGCAAAGTAAATAAACTATAATTAATAAAAAAATAATTAAAAAATAAAAATAAACCTCAAGAGTTTATTTTTTTATCTTACTTTGTTTTTTACCTAGGATTTTTGTTTGAGACTAAATAATGAGTCTTACAGCAATATCATATTATATGGGAATGACAAAATATTTTTTTCTGGCTACAAACATATGTAAAAATTAAATGAGGACTTCATGATCACAATACAGAACATAAAAGATACCTTGCACCACTCTAAAATGATGCATGTTTCCCTCATAAGGAATCACATAATTCCTTTTTCTATCTTGGCTAATTTCATTAAAATGCATTTATACTGTTGTGTTCATTTTATTTTTAAATAACATCTATATTTAATCTTTTTTAATTGACCAGGATTAATTATTAGTTGCACCCTTTGTTGTTGTTGTTCTGAGCCATTGTGTGGCCATGAAGCCAGGAGTGACTGAGGCACACAGACCAGAGAGTCTTGCCGGGTCTCTTCTTATCACTGAGCCTTCTTCAGTTCCTTTGTTTCTTTCTGTGTTGCCAAACCATTAGCTCTGACTTACCCTGACCTTCAATATTACTTTACTAGCACTATCCCAATATGCCATTACCCTGAATCAGTTCACGTCCATAAGCAATCAAGTGAACAGGCACACACGTAAAGGCATGCTTTTATGAGTTATAGCACAGAGAGTGCATTAGTGAAATCAGTCAACTCAAAACTACCATTAAAATGTTTTGTTAGACATATTATACAGCATAAAACCTCAATGGCAGGAGGGTTCAAAGAATGATGCCCAGAAAATTTTAATGATTAATATGAGCCTTGTTGTGTGGATAAGAGCTAGACAGATGCAAAGGGAGCTGTGGAGAGGAAAGAGAGGAAGAACAGATGCTTGGGAGCATGAACTAGCTCAGTGACCACAGAGAAGGTTGAAATTCTCAGGATTACCAGGGCCTCTATTAGGCAGCGGGTGATAGGACTCAAAGCTTGAGCCCTGAGGGTAGCCTTGTATGCTGTGTTCATGAGCAAAATGAGCTGCTGATGGGACTGGAAATGGGAGCAACTTGAAGTAAGGAACATTTCATACAGATGTGGGGCCAAGCATAGCAACCCCTCAAAAATTTGTTGAAACAATGCTCACATTCCTCAAAAACAAAGCAGGCTGAGTAGGCATTGACAAATGTAGAGAGCATCCTGTAGGTTTCATCCTGTATTGTATTTCAGGGCAGATACTGCCTTAGTCACTATTCTATTGCTGTGGGCAGACCGTGACGAAGGCAACTCTTATAAGAAAAAAAAAAAAAAAAAACAAAAAACATTTAACTGGGAGCTTGTTTACAGTTTCAGAGGGTTAATTCATTATTGTCATAGCAGAGAGCACAGAGGCATGCATGGTGCTGTAGAAGTAGCTGACAGCTACATCCTGATCCACATGAGGGGAAAGAGAGAGATAGAGGGGTTAGACAGAGACAGAGACACTGGGCCTGGCATGGGCTTTTAAAACCCCAAAGCCCAAACCCAGAGACACATTTCCTCTGACAAGGCCACACCTCTTGATCCTTCTCAAATAGTGCCACTCCCTGGTGATTAAGCATTCAAATAGAAGAGTCTCTGGGAGCCATTCTCATTCAAACCACCTTAGCTATCTAAAAGGTACTGTTAATGTCTTCCCCAGACTGCTTCTAACCACTGATGGGACGGAAAACTGCAAGAGCAATGTAGCTTCTGCCTTCCTCATTTCATTAATGTCACCAGGGAGAGTTTAAGAGTCTCGCTGTCTTAAATTAGATATGCAAAGCCGGTCTCAGTGTGTTCCTCAAGCAATTTCAATCTCTGCTCCCATCAAAGAACCTCAAGGTCAAAGCCCATGATCAGGAAAGTGCGGGGCTTACAAACAGCTGTTCCCTATATAAAACAGGGATGTTGAGATGATGGTAATTCAATCCTCCTCCTCCTGACTTGGCACAAGCATGTTTCAAACACACAGCTCTTCTGTCTTATGTTCTGACAAAGTGCCAGTGCTTCAGACAGGAGCTACTGATTTCTCTCAAGAATTCTTCTATGTTACCTGAGGTTGCTATGCAGGAGATTTCTGAAGTCAAACAAGAAGCCAAGGAAGACTAATCCAGTCCGTATGAGATTCATTAGCAGATACATAAATCCTGGGTGAAAAGAGACAGTATGGTGGCAGAAAAAGGAAAGACTTTTCTATTTTGGAACAGTGGTTTTCAGGTTCTGCCGGACGAGAGGACAGGCTTCGAGGATACATACCTCCTCCCAGGACATTAGCAGCCCAGAAGTAAGCCAGACATAGCACCCGGGTCACAGAACACTTTTTCAACAGCTTCCAAAGTGATCTGCCCTTAATGGCATTTAGAATTCAGATGACTTGCAATTTCAAACCACTGCCATTATAAACAGGAGAGTCTGTAGTTCAATACTATTATTTTTCTTTAGCCTGATATTTCACTGTAGAGGTTCCAGAGACCTGCCACAGCAAGTCTGGATTTTCTTCCCCCTTGTTCAAGCAATATTTTAACACTGTTGTTAATTGCCAACAAGGTCTTACCAATGACTGGGCAGATGTGCTGCACCAATATTCCAGAACTGTGGAAGCTGTGTCAGTTAGGTATAGTTGAAGGTAACACTCTGTGGGGTTCAATATATCAAAACCAATTCTAGGCAGACACTTAAAATTTGCCGAAGCAAACACATCTTAGGGCAAAAATAAACAAAATGTTTCAGAAGAGTACAACTGGGATCTATTTAACACGGGTGCATATCTACAAATAGCCTAAAGTAAACTGCAGGCACAAATCCTGCAGCTCCGTGAGATAAAACTTTTCATTCTCTCCCAGAGGTGATTCCTAACGGGATGGATGCTCACTGAAAAGGAGCTGGCAATAAAATCATATTTTCCAGAAATGGTGTAACTTCAGAGTCGGGGAGACCAAGGGAAAAAGACAGGTAGTAGGGTAGCTTACCACCTAATTTCTCGTGTTGTACACAGACCCACCCAGTCCTGGAGGGGGAAAAAACAGGCAGGTTTAAATGGCTCTGCTCTCAAAATGTATGTGGCGAAGTAATAGAATATGTGGACATGAACTGCACGCGGAGGACAGAAAAGACAAAAACATAGAGAAGTCACCAACGAGAAAGTTTAACTATGGTCTGTTTGGTCTGGGTGTGCTATTCACAAATTCCCATTGCTAACTTCCAAGTTGTTTTTCTTTGAGACTGGGAACTGGACCCAAGGAAGCCAGTTATGTACGTACAATCAAGTGAAAACTCGAGCTCAGTTTGGTTTGCTATATTTTGTCCTTCTTAATTCTTTACTCCTTAGTCTGGTTTAATGGGTTTTCCTTTCTATATTCTAAGTTCCTATGAGAAAACCACATTTTTGTCTTTGCTGTGCCTCATAGGTAGGAAAGGGACTGCCCAAGAGCAGCAGTAGATCAGGACAGAGAATGGTTCTTAGACTCTTGGGCTCCCATTGTTTCTCTAGATATGTCTTGATGTCACTGCAACTTTTCTCCTCTATAAAAGGGACCACAACCTGAGCACTCGGGATACTCAAAAGCAGTGGTAGTGATACTTTAACCATATAAAACCATGACATGGGGACTAAATTTGGCTTATACTATTTGCCTAATATCATACTTAAATTAAACAATGCCAATTTTCATCACAAGTTAGGGTTTGAATCAAAAGTGCAAAGGCAATAATATAACTACTTGGAATATTTTATTAACCAATAATGAAATTTTACTGAACCAAATTCATACTGGAATCTAGTAAGTCATATGAATCTGTGTATAGTCAAGTGTTAACTATATATAAAGCAGTTTTGATAAGAAATGGCATGAATATCAACAATAAGAACCAGCTATATAAAGGAGCTCAAAGGGACTGTGTTTGCAGGGAGGAAAGGGACTGTGAAGCAGCAGCAATGAAAGTAACAGGGGAATGAATATGAAGAAAGGAAACTCACATACAAAAATGTCATGATTTAACCATGTTTTACAGTAAAAAAAAAAAACTTAGTCAAAAGAAAAAGGACATGAACTCTGGAACTAGAAAAAAAAATGTACTACCACATTTTTACTCTTCCTCTTAGCTCTTTTCCTGACATCCTAAAAATAGAGTGGGGATGGGGACACGAAGTTAGGTGAGCAGGGAATGAGAAGGGTGGACATGGGAGGACTGGGGGGACGAGAATGTGATCAAAACACATACATGAAATTCTCAAAGAAGTAATAACAGTAGATTTTTTTTAAATAAGCAGAATGAAAAATTAAGCCATAGCTAAGCAGCCTACATTTTTACGATGTCTGGAACGTGACCTCACCTCTGAATTCACAGAGAATTTCTCTGTTCAGTTATCATACTCGTCCCAAAAATTGTTAGCATAATTTGACACACGATTCAAACGCAGATTATGTGAAACAGCAAGCGCCAAGTGTCCCAAATCAGTGGTTCCACCCCCCCCCTTCAGAGACTATAAAAGAGATTCTGTGTGGATGTGCAGTGGAGCACACCTGTAATCAGACTGTGAGCTGAGTATTAGCGTGTGCCACATGGCAGGTTCAATGCCAGCACGAGCAACCTGGTGAGCTCTTCTCTCGAATGTAACACCAGCCCTAGAGACACGGCTCAGTGGGCAACATGCTTGCTGCCCAGGTGCCAGCACCTGGCTTCGGCTGTCCGCCCCCATGCAAAGAGCAGGCCCAGTGGTGTTGCATGTATGTAATCCCCGTGCCAGGGAAACAGAGAGAGGTGGATACTGAGAGCAGACTGACCTGACAGTTCAGCCAAATCAGTGAGCCCCAGGTTTCTGTGAGAGAGCCTGTCTCAAAAAAAAAAAAAAAAAAAAAAGAAGAAGAAGAAAGAAAGAAAGAAAGAATGAGAGAAGGACTGAGGAAGATCCCTGATACACCCCTCTCTGTCTTTATCTCTCTATCACACACACACACACACACACACACACACACACCATAAACACAAATATAATTCTACATATAAATAAATATATATCATACGCACACCTGCATGCACATGCACACATATGCATATACATATAACCACAGACAGACACACACACACACACACATATATATATACATAGACACAAATATACACACACACAAAGAAAAGCTAAGTTTTTAAAAATAGGGAGAGTTCAGGACTAGGACAGTCACCAAGCATGCACAGAGTCCTAGGGCTCGACCCTCCTACCACAGAGAAGCATCTTTTAGGTGATTTTATACATTCCTACCCCACCCCTACGCCCGCGTATGTGCACAGTTATGTAACTTTTTCAGTTGAGCAATGTGCAATTTCCATTAGTCAGTAACGCTTTGGTTTACTTTAAGATATTCTTGAACATCATTTCATGTCAGCATGGCATTCTATCTTCTTTGTTACTCTTTTCAGTGATTTGATCATGATTCTACTCAATCAAAACAACCTCCCAGCGAGTGACTGCTCGTCTGTCACTAAAGTGATTAACCATGTACGATGCCAGACTTCGCTTCAAGCCAACAGCACACCACTCAAGACCAGCCTATAATTCCCACGACTGAGAGCACCCTCCTCCTTCCTGTCTTAAACCCCAGCATCGCTAACACTGGAGTACCAGAGTACTTGCTTCCTCTTTGCATACCCTGAGTGTAGCCAGCTGTGAATCTTCATATGACCCTGACAACCAACATGCGGATAAGACACATTGTAGGGTGTGCATCGCTGCTAACGTTTGTTAGTCAGTCAAGAACTGTTTCTGAGGTGTGCTCCTGAGAGCTTGGAAATCAGTGCTGAAGAGACACAGTTCTTGTTTCGAGGAGAAATCAAATTCAGCGGAGGCATATGAGAAATGTCTGACTTAGGATATATGTTGAGGACTGCCAACATATACCTTATTATACATTTATAATAATACCCTGATTGTGTAGGATGTTCAGATAATTGAGGATTCTTATTGTTTTCATTTTGTGTTTTACCTCGGAAAATCCATTTTCAATACCTAATCATAAATACTGACTTTGTCAAAGAGGCGACATTAAACTTACTGTGAGGGATGGGACGATTTCTCAGTGGGTAGAGCACTTTGCCATACATATGTGAAGACTGGAGTTCAAATCTCCAGCACCCTCTTAAATATGGGCTAGGCATGATTACCTGCCCATCTTTAACCCAGCATTTGAAAGCTAACACGGGGATCTGTGGAACAAGTTGGCTGGCTAGATTAACTCTATGAGTAAGCTCTGGATTCAACAAGAGACGCTGCTTTGATGTATAAGGTAGAGAGAAAGCAAGGAAGATACCCAATATCAACCCCTGACCTCCAGTCAGGTGCTTATAACCTTACACTTGTGTGCCTGCACACAGGGAACTTGCCTAAATAAATCACAAACACATGCAAAAAAATAAAAATAAATAAAAAAGAAATGTCAATAAATAATAATAGAAAAGACTTTTAGAGCTTTTACCGTAAGCTAAGCAGTGTAATTTTTTACATATGGTCTCATTTAACCTCACAATAAATTTGAAGGGTATATTTTATTATTAAACCAAGTTACAAAAGGTAAAACCGCAAATAACTCAGAAACTTAAATAGAGAAGGTCAAACAACACATAGATAAAACTGGATATATTACAACACATTTCAGCTTGTAAATACAGCATATTAAACTGACACTAAAAAAAAAAAAAACGTTCTGATTTGCATCCCATCTCCACTTTTGCCTTTGTGGAAACTCAACTCCAGAGCCTGTGAAATGCCAATAGCAGGTCTATGAAACAGAGCTACCATGTCAGATTACTTGATTCCCCGGGTCGACAAGTGTCAGTGATAAGCAGGATGTCCAGCCACAAGATACTACGTTGAGCAATCTAAGGAAGGTGAATCACACTGCTGTTAGGGAAGGCAACTCCTCTTGCCTAAATCAAATGCTTCTGTGGGGTGTGGTATTATCTTGCTTATGAATTATTGAAGATATTTACAAGTCGTGCATACAGAGCACAAGATAGGCTAGTGAAGATGACCCTCACAGTCTTCTCAGGTTGCCAGCATTGTGGACAGTTTTCCCTGACTACCTCCGCTACTTTCCCTTTCTTGTAAACTATACACAACTAGCAAATTTAAATATTTCTCTGTCTTTTTGAGAGATAAACCTTCTGCTACCCTCCGGCCAGTGTTAAAACTCAGAAACAATTCCTAAGAACTGGGACCCATCTCCATGAAAAGCAACATGAAAGAAGAGAATCTGTCCATCTCCTCGTCTCTGTAAGACAGTAGGATTCTAATTTTCGTAAGTGCCAACAGCAAACATAGAGGGCCTAATCTACTTCACCAAATACCATCCCACAGTTACCCAGTACTTTTCCATTACTTGCTTGCCACATGATTCAAAATACAACTACCTTTTTTATTCTAATGGAGTTGACTTCATTTTTTTTCTACCCTCTTAGAATACTGTTGAAAATGTCCTTATTTCCTGGTTAACTCTGTATAATACAACTTTTTTGACAATGCTAAACATGCCAGGTTTTATTTCAATGGTCCAGAATTTTGTTCTTGTCGCTTATATGGAGCTAATTTGGTACCTGGATCATGTAACTATCAGAAAAGGTGGCATATTTTGTTCTCTTTATAAAAAATAATGCATTTATGTTGATAACATAGAACAAGAATGTGTTTTGTTGGTGGGAGAGAGACAGATTTGTTATCACTACAATAAAACTATTGTTAGCCAACTTAATTCACCATATAGTCTTGTTCATTGTGCTTGGTGGAACACACCTGTAACCCCAGTGCTTGGAAAATAGAAGTAGGAGAACAGAGAACTTAAGACCCACCTCAGCTACTTATAGAAAATAAATGACTAGCTTTGGCTACATACAACTTTGTCTCGAAAAAAAAAGTTTAAAAGTTATGGCATGCATTGGCATGTATACTTAGAAGATGTGACTTTGTTCTTAAGATGTTTTCAAAATCACATCATAATGAGAGCAGATGCCTGACCAAACATTGAGTTATTCAAGCCAACATAAATAGCAGAATTTGGCCATACATTGTATTTCATGGACTATTGATGAGTCTCAAAGTTCAAGATTTAATAATTTTATCCTAGAAAACACTACACGTTCATGCTTTTTGTCACCTTCTGTTTGAGCTCTACTGAACTTAAAATGATAAATTGAATTTAATATAGTAACAAAAAAGTGTTGATCTAAGTAAACCATTTCTCATCAGAAGTGTGTGGATTTTTTCTCAGGAAACAGCAAGAAGACCAGTTACAGCTCCGAGGGTTGCTGAAAAATACTCTATGTTTCTTGAAGCCAAAACTAAAAATATGCACATTATGCAATCAAGAAGGTGTGCTCTCTTATAATTACAGAAACACAACAGGCACAGCTTGGTTGTTATAAAAATTCTTTAAAATGTCTATTTCCTTTCCTTAGCATCCCAAGAAACCTCTTCGGTGTTGTACTATCATCTCCATGTAGCTCTTTATTTCCCCGGATAGCTCTACTTCTCTGCAGCCATGAGTTTCAGCTTCGGACTCAATGGCCTAATGGAGCAGCATGACTAAGTGACTGCTAAGCATTTCTTAACTCGCCCACCTAACTTTGTCATTTACCAACCTGTGCACCGCCATTCAAGCTACCCTCAGATCTTGCAGCAATTCCCAGCTTCTTTTTCCTTGTCACCCCATTAAGTGCAAAAGACCTGTCTACGCTGCTTTTAAAACCTGGCTCTAATCCATTCTCTTCTTAACATGTACTTGACTGCTCTACTTCTGTTCATTTCCTTCGTTTCCTGTTTTGCTGTGCTCCTTTGTCAGTGATCCCAACTACCTCCCCAATAAAATGAGAACCCTGGAAGTGCATGCCCCTGCTCAAATCTTCCAATTATCTCCCCTGAGGCTGCTGCAAATAAGGACCAAGGGGCTCACCAGCCCACCTTCTGCATTTTCCTCACCAACCATTGGACCCTCCATTCTCTCTTCTCCAGTTTCAATAACCTTTCATTAGTTCCTCAATCAAACCCAGCTTCCTGCTCCTTAGGACATTATGCTTCGGTTTGGCTGAAATATCCCATATTCCTGCATCCCTCAAATTTTCCACCTGGCTACCAGTAGAAATGACTTTAAGTCTTTACTCAAATAGCGCCTGGCATCAAGAACTGGCCACCACTACTGCTCTCCCCTCATCTCTTTCCTTCTCTTCTTCTTCCTTTTATTCCGTGATTCCTCCTGACTTGCTAGGGTTCTAGTTACTTTGCTCTTCAGTGCTTTGATTTTTTTTTCTTTTACTCTTTAGCACTTATGCAGCAGCCATGCCTCATAGTCTTCCCCCGTCCCCATCAGAATGGAAATAGCATAAACGCAGGGAATTTCTAACAACCTCATGGCCTAAGTAGGTAAAAATAAAAAATTAAAAATATTTGTTGAATAATTTTTAATATAGTTTTTATTTATTACAATTTATTCACTTTGTATCTCAGCTGTATCCCCACCCTAGTCCCCTCCCAATCCTGCTCTCCCTCTCTCCCTCATCTCCTCCCATGCCCCTTCTCCAGTCCCCTGATAGTGAAGTAACTCCTCCCCTTCTTTCTGACCCTAGCCTATCAAGTCTCAGCAGGACACTCTTTCATAGTCTTCCTCTGTGGCCTGGTCAGGCTGCTCCCCCACTTAGAGGGAGGTGATCAAAGAACCAACCACTGAGTTCATGTCAGAGACAGTCCCTGTTCCCATTACTAGGGAACCCTCTTGGACATTGAGCCGAATAATTTTAATAATTATTTAATAATTTGTTGAATAATTTTCACACTCC
Source organism: Meriones unguiculatus (assembly GCF_030254825.1). Lineage (NCBI taxonomy): Eukaryota > Metazoa > Chordata > Mammalia > Rodentia > Muridae > Meriones > Meriones unguiculatus. The sequence continues at coordinate 47,107,749 of NC_083349.1, forward strand.
GTGGGATTTAATATAACATTTTCTATAAATAAAGAGTTGCTCCAATAACCACATTGTCTCAATTTCTCTGCCAGCTTTCTAAATCAATGACTTCAGATTTATCCTGGAAGCATCTCTTTTGACCACACACTGCACCCCACCTGATGCTCCGTGCTTTGTTTTCTACTGGTTCTATCTCCCTCCTGACACCAAGACAAGTAAAGTATCTTTGATGAGTACTCCACCTGGACACTCCCAGAGAGTGGGCATGAAGAAATGACAAAGGAGAAATAGCAAGAGCAGACTCAAGGACATAGTGCCCTTTCACATGCTGCCCGAGAAGGACCAAGAATCTGCAGGTTCATGGGTCACCCTCTTCTGTGAAGTCTACAAGGGCTTCCCCATTTCAAATGTACTTCTGCTTTTTACCTTTTCCCCCTTTGATTTGGGACCCAAAATCACATTACCTTCCCTATCTTCCAGCATGCTCTTCCCTCCAGAGAAATCAAGTTCCTGCCTCTATCTCTCTTTCTCTTTACAGGGTATCTTTCAGACTGTCCTGATGCCAACAGAAAGGAGGTCTACCAGCTGTCTGCTAGACACTGAAAACACAACTTCTTCCTTGAATACGAGCCGGAGTAGAAATCCAAAGTGACAGAAGGTCAAATAAGGAGCCCGTTGTACCCCCTTTTATAGACTCACTTCCAGAAAATGTAAAGGATGTTTGAGAGGGATGATGCCAGCACCACACTGAAGGAAATAACCATGGCCTAGACGCTCCAAACAGGACCAGAAAGAAAACTGTTTTTGCCATTGGGAGGAGAAACTGTGAAATCATCAGCCTGCTTTTCTAGTCATCTTTCTGACCAAAGGCACTCATATTTTTTCACAAAATAAAATAAATAGTTGGCGGGGATAACAAAAGTACACTTACAATCTGGCAACATACACACAGGCTCATTAACACCAGTTGATCTATCCAGCTAGAACCATGCACCATAAAATGAATTCTAAAAATAAGGCCTGGCTATCACTCTGATGGCAGGGAAATGCGCAACAGGAAATTTTACTTCAGGCTGTTTGACATACCTACAAAGTCCCAGACCTCCCCACTAATGCTTAATGAACACAAACCAATCATGTCACATGTTGCCAGGAACAGATGACATTCTAAAACTAACTACTGGCTCTTACTTGCTATTCACAACGCCGCTGAAAGAACTGCCCCACACTGAAACAACACATTTCCAGCTTGATGTTTATGGAGATGTGTGACATTTGGGCTATTAAATATCCCTAAGAGGGACTGAGCAGGCTGATGAGGGCTGGACGTCTCCAGGAGTGAGAAGCTGGCTTTGGCAACTGGGCCACTGGCTTTTTCTCTCTAGAGACTCATGATTGCTGTTTCTCTGTGAGAGTTCTCAAGTTTGCTTATAAAACCAGGCAAATGACAATGGCTGTAAGTGTTTCTGGATAACTGAAGGCAGATATGAGCAATTAGCATGTACTTCTTCCTTCTTTGCTCTCTTTGAATCCTTTTCTTTTTTACTTATTTGTTGTTGTTGCTTTGTTTAGCCCATGCTGGCTTGAACTCATGATTCTCCTGCCCCAATCTCCTGAGTGCTGGTATTACATCGCACTAGAATTTATAGAGATAATTTTTATCCAATAGTAGAGACAGGAATCAGAAGGGTCTTGGATTTTCTAGTTTATTTGAACTCTCTCATTCTCCTCTTCATTATGTGAGTGTGTGGACACACACACATACACAGAGACAGAGAGATAGAGGCAGAGAGAGACAAAGACACACATGAGAGACAGAGAGAGAGAGAGAAAGATGTCCTGAGTTAATTCTAGGACAGGCATGTTAATTTTGGAAGGAAACAAAATACTGAAAGTATGATATAATCCTGGAAAGAGATCTACTTAGTTTATTTGATCTCAACAAATTTGTAATCATAATTTGTACCATTCCTGTGTGCCCAGAAAATATATACTTTATTAGAACACAGCCATAGTCATTCTTTTATGTCTTGTCTACAGCTGCCCTGGAACTGTGATGATGATGTTGGGTAGTGACATTAGAATGCATGTCCTGCCAAGCTCAGGATGTTTGTCCTCCGGCCTCTGAAGGACAGGTTTGTTGCCCCCATTTTAGATGATCAGGTAACAAAGACTATCCATGCCAATGTGACAGTTTGTTAATGTTTACACCATGGTTCATAGTATGCCGGTTCATAGAGATCTGGGTTTATCTCACTCTTCATTTCACACTAGGCTTCATTTTTGTTCAGAAAGATACTATTTCATCTTATGGTTATAATGAGAGTGGGGAATATTTCTACCAAAAGTCACACCCTCAGAGAACATTAATGTCTCATCCCAGAAACAATGTCTGAAGCATCACATTTAGGGAGTACTCTAGGGAGAATGTCCAATAGGAGAAGAAATGGAGAGAGTGATACATGGTATTAAAATGGTGCCTCGGGGCACTAATGTCACTAAAACGGGGTGCTATAAAAGAATGTGGGTGTTAGTTACTGGTAACAAGCTGTCTGTGTACCTCACAAAGCTCATTCTGAGCACACTTCATTTTAGGAGCCTTGATATGGGTGGAATAGGAATGACTTTAGAGGACAATTGCTAAAGCATTTCTAAAATATGAGCAGTAACCTCTGCTTGCCCATAAACAGCCCTGCCATGCTGAGCAAGTCAGAAATTCCACATTACAGAGACAGCATTGCGAAAAGGGAACAAGCATGGCAAAACATTTCTGGAGGTGGAAAAGCGCAAAACCTCCTAGAGAAGCTGTCTGCAGGGATTCTTCCGTTAAATCATGAAGAAAAGACAATTTGTTGGGCCTTCAAACTGACTTAAAAGGAGGTGAGGGATCATTGAAGGAAATCAGAATCTGTTATGGTTGTACTTCTCTGGAACCATAACACTGTCTGAATAAGGGGGGGGGGTAGTAAATTAAGTCATATATAAAAATTTCCCTGACTCCCACCACTCAATGGCTAATCTCTCATCAGCAGACTATCATAGAAAGACCAGAAAGCATTTTCTAGGAATCTTCTCAATACAGAATACGTTTTTTTTATTAATTCAGTTTCCATCAATCATAGGCCCCTTCCCCCTCTCCTTCCAGTCCCACCTTCCCCCTCACATCCCATCTCTTCTATTACTCAGAATAGGGAAACCCACTACCCAGACACCCCAGCTCATCTATCCACATGAGGACTGAGTTCATCTTCCTCTTCTGTGGCCTGGTAAGGAAGTCCCATCAGGGGAAAATGATCAGAAAGCTGGGAACATAGTCCATGTCAGAGAGATCCCCCACTCCTCTAACTAGTTAAACCCACATGAAGCTTAAGATATCTATAGGTCTTATCTTCTTGGGGTCTGTGCATTATAGTATGTCTATCCTGTACTATATGACTAAAATCTGCTTATAAGTGAGTATATACCATGCGTGTCTTTCTGGGTCTATGTTACCTCACTTAGCATGATCTGTTCTAGTTCCATCCATTTGCTTGCAATTTTCATGATTTCCTTGTTTTTATTGGCTGAGTAGTATTCCATTGTGCAAATGTACCACAGTTTCTTAATCTATTCTTCAGCTGTGGGATATCTAGGTTGTTTCCAGCTTCTAACTATCATGAATAAAGCTGCTATGAAAATGATTGAGCAGATGTCCTTGTTGTATGTTGGAGCATCCTTTAGGTGAATGCCCAGCAGTGGTTTAGCTGGGCCTTGAGGTACGGCTGTTCCCAGTTTTCTGAGAAAGCGCCAGATTGATTTACACAGTGGCTATACAAGTTTGCACTTTTGTTAAAGTCTTCCCAGATTCTCTAGAACTTGCAGATCTTTTTTTTTTTTTCTGGTACTGAAAGAATAGATGGCTTCCATACCAACAGACACCAAAGGAGCATATGTTTTTATTATTATCTTATGAAAATGCATATAAATAAGTTCTGCTTGCTAGAACATAGCTAATAGGATCATTGTTGTTTCTGATGTTGCATAGTAATTGTTCCTTTCTTGTAATGTTTGTGGCAAGAATGTACTATTATTTGGAGACATAATTAAACACGCAAATGCACGCACACACACACACATTCTTTGACAGCATGGAACTTATGATGCAACATGGTTTGTGAGGAGTTAGGTTGAAAAGAACATCTCAAATAATACAGATTAAGCCAATTTTTTAAACATTAGAGAAATAAAAGATAAAATAGAGTTGGTTGTGTGAATAATGAATCAAGCATATACTGTGCACGAGAATTGACTAAACATATATCTTCTTTTCATTTAGCCTTCATTTTTTTTTATAATCTAAACATAAGCATCATTATCTGTATTTCGAAGAAGAAAGCTGACAATCAGGTCGTCCATTGCTACAAGCACTAGACAGAGGAACTGCTCTATTTCAGGGACTCCAACTACACAGCGACTCCTGGAAACTGCAGTCAGGGGACAGAGACAGGCTGCAACATTAAAAGAGGCAGAACAAGGAAGACTGAGGGTCAAGGTTTTCAGTCTAGTAGTGTTCTGACTTCCCCTTGTCTCAGATGATTTTTTCACAGCAGCTGAGCATTGTTCAATTAGAGAAAAATGTCGGCTTCCCAGTTGGTTTCCCTCAGACCCAATATTCTTGGCTATGCATCAGGCTCATCTCTAGTTCCTAAGAGTCTGCCAGCATCTCGTCTTTGAAGGATGCTCAGTTATGCTGGTCAGGTGGCCAAACCTATGTGAGATTTATTACCGCTAAGTGAGGCAAGGAAAGAACATACAAGTTAGGACATGACTACGTTCCATCTTTATCCCACATGTTCTTACAATATTTCTCATTTAGGACTCTTCCTGTATGATTTTTTTTAAATCCTATTTTCCTTTCACCCACATGATTATACAGGCTGTAAAAGAAGAATGGAGACCGAGGGCAATGGGATTTACTCTAACAGGAACAACATCTCAAAATAAGTGAACCATAAAACTTTACAAGGCTGGACCACAGGTCATGCTGGAAGCTCCAAACGCATTAGAGGAAGCTGTTGCAATGGGGTTAAGTGCCTTTCTCGAGGGCACAGCCGCTAATTAGAGGCTCATCCAAGACCTTGTGTCTTAAAAGTGGTACTGCCCTTCACCCAAGACAGTGAAAGGTGTTTGTAAAACGAGGAGGATATGATTGCGCTGGAAAGGAAAGATGGAAAGTGCAAGTCAACGTCAGAAATAGTGGAGACAACCGTAGATACAATGAGGTTGGGAGATGTGAGACAAAGGTACAGAAGAGGTCTTGAGCAAAGAATTGCTTCTCTAAAATCCCTTCATGTTACACTGCGTTTCATTATTGAGAAGCCTGTCGTGAGTCTTTCCACATTCTGTTTAATGTTGTATCTCTTTTAGATAAAAGAAGAGTAGGTATTACATGGAGTTAATCTTCTAGTACAATCACATGTCAAGAGAGTACAGCTGGGCAAGGTCATGCACGCCTGTTCTCTGTCATTCTGGAGGCTGAACAGGAGGGTCTTCAGACAGAGGGGAGTTTCTGCTGTACTGTGAAATGCTGGATCTCCACCAGGGGGACTGAAGAATGCAAGAGGAAAATGCTACTAATGATCATTCATTGTGTTTTTAATTGACCTTCATTGTGTTTTTAATAACTAAGTGGGGAAACAAGATGCTAACGTTTGCATCTTGTCTATTATGAAATGTGTCTTTTGTGCTTCCCCTGGCTCCTTGTTCATTCTCATTGCGATGATGAAAGATGCCTTTCACCAAGTAGCAGATGCGTGCACAGCAATGACACATGCTGAGAAAGCCTGAAATCGCGCACCATTCAGTGAGCACTGATACACTCAGCAACAGACTGGCACAGCCTAAAGCCTGTACAATGGAGAGTTATTTTATTGTTCTTGCTAAGTCACACCAAGTTCATGTCAGAGACTGTCTCTTCTCCCCTTACTAGGGAACCCACACGGAGACTGAATTGTCTATTGGCTATATCTGAGCAGAGGTCTAAATCCTCTCTATGCAAGGTCTTTGGTTGATGCATCAGTCTCTGTGGTTCCCCCTGGACCCAGCTTTTTTGGCTTTGTTGGTCTCCTTGTGGAGTTCCTATCCCCTCTGGGTCCTTCTATCTCGTCCCTTCTTCCATAAGACTCCCTGTGCCCTGCCCAAAGTTTGGTTGTGAGTTTCTGCATTCATTGGCTTCAATCCCTGATAGGTCGAGTCTTTTAGAGAACATCTGTGGTAGGCTCCCATCCTGTTCCTTTTTCTCTTCTACTGCTTCTAGTTTTTCCTTCTGAATGAGAATTAAGCAATCTTCCCTAGGGTCATCCTTGTTGCTTAGCTTCTTTAGGTCTGTAGATTTTAGTATGTTTATCCTTTATTTTATGGCTAATATTCATCTACGAGTAAACATATAGCATGCATGTCTTTCTGCTTCTGGGTTACCTCAGTCAGAATGATCTTTTCTAGTTCCATCCATTTTCCTGCAAACTTCATGATTTCCTTGTTTTTAATAGCTGAGTAGTATTCCACTGTGTAAATGTACCACAATTTCTGTATCCATTCCTTGATTGAGGGACATCTGGGTGGTTTCCAGATTCTGGCTATTATGAATAAAGAAGCTATGAACATAGTTGAGCAAATGTCCTTGTTTAATGGTTGAACATCTTTCTGATATATGCCCAGGAGTACATCTGGGTCTTCAGTTTCCCAGTTTTCTGAGAAAGCACCAAATTGATTTCCAAAGTGTTTGTACAAGTTTATATTCCCACCAGCTTATTGAGTCTGATTGAATGCCATGATCAAATGTGTATCTTTATGCAATGTGAGGTATTGGTATATAAATTGTTAAGTGAATAGTACAATAAAGTTAATTAAAACATTTATCAAATCACTATAAACTTTGTGTGTCTATGAGTATGTTCATGTTGAACATTTGAAACCTCCCAGCAAATTTTAAGGATGAAGCGTATTGTCAGAGCACAAGTAACCAGTTATCTATTAGTTCTCAGAATTTATCTTATAACTGAGGTATCCATTAAAAAATAATTGGATAAAGAAATTATGTTGCAGATATGTATAAGGGTGCAGTGCTAAGTTGGGTATGGTGGCACACACCACTAATCTCAGCACTTGGGAGGCAAAGGCAGTCTGATCTACATAGCCAGTTCCAGGCCATCCAGAGTTGGGTAGTAAGACCCTCTTGCAAAATTAACTAACCAACTAATTAAAACTAATAAATTCCACAGAAATATTTAGGCACTGAAGAAGATGACTCATAAGTCAAAAGCACTTTCTATTCTTGCAAATGACCTTCACAACTGCCTGTAAATACTGTTGCAGGGGATCTGATGCCCTCTTCTGGCCTCCATTGGTACTAGACAGTCATGTGGTGTACATACATAAAATGCGGGCACTCACGTGTACACGTAAAATTTATACAAAATAAATCTTATGTAAGGAGATTATATAGTACTTAGTAAATGTATTTCCCTGGAGAACACTCTACTAATAAAAGTACAGTAGATGCATAAAGACAAATGCTGCATTTGTTTTCTATGTATAATCGAGAGGAAGGTGAACTTGTAAGAGTAAAGAGCAGTGATTATAGTTTTAGGAAAGGGGAGAACTGGTTACAGGGTGCCGATCCTTTAGTTAAAAAAAAAAAAAGATTTTGAATCACACAAATTTCAGATTCTTACATTGATTCAAAGGTGTTTCATTACCTGAGTTTTTGATTCAGTGGGTTTTTTTTCTTTAATTTTCAATGTTTTATTGGCAATTTTTAGAATCTATGAACTGTATACTTTTTACTTGGCTAGTAGTGTACTAGGCAGAAGAACGGGACTCTTTGGGTAGGGGTACTTCCTCTCTCAAGTGATGCTTAAAGTTATTACTCTCTGTCCTTCAGAGAATGTATAAAAACCATTCTTCACAAGCTGACATCCAATCTATTCATTTAACCGTATCTCTACCATATTTTGTGCTTTGGCACTTTTGTAGGGTCATTTTCATCTTTGTATTCAAGGGATTTCAGGTACATCTTAATGAGCTTGATAGACATTCAGATATTTCCTTAAACAATCAGCACTTAGTAAAGAAAAAACATGAGAGTATGGCTATATATGCATACTTACTGAGAGAGAAGGACAGGCAGAGAGGAAGACAGACAGACACTGTGGTGTGGCCAAATAAAACAAGAGGGCAGAAGAAGAGTAGGTAGGAGTTCTCAAGTGTTCACAAGTCCTGCCCTTCCAAGACCCCAGAAGATGCATGCAGGGGGAGAACTTTAAAATATAAGCATGCATTTTAATTTCTGAATAGGATTGAGGCACCATCACAGAATGTCAAACTTCTACATTTCCATTCTACTTTGGTAGCTGATGAAAACCTGCTACACTAGACCTGGAGATATGCAACAAAGTATTTAAAAACTTAACTAAAAGACTCAGTAATTGAAAACACTTTAGTACAAATTAATGAGTTATACATTCGGCTCTCTCTTAGCGGCACACACATGGCTTTCTGATTCACTTTTGATGCCGATGATGCCTAGACACATTCCACAAGAGTAATATTGCGTTTCCTTCTGTAAACAGCACCATCCTCTCCCAAGTTCCACAGGCCCATCATAAAACAGTGCAGCTGCAGACATCACCCGGGCATCATTCCTTACACGATCCTGTAACTGTGAGCCACACTTTGTCTAGGACTTAACAAAACAAAGGGGGGGGGGAGGGAGAAATGGCACTGCAGTGAATTAATTTTATGAAGTAATAATAGAAACCCAAAGGATGAAAGCACATTAAGTAATAAGAAAGCTGTTCCATTCCCAGCCCATTGATGGGCCACAATAAAATCCTTTCAGAATAATTCCCTGCTGCCGAGTATTTGATACCACATTTTACCCGGCCGCACTATTCTTAATCGTCATTATGCAGGAAACCTTGCTGGTATTGTTTACTTTCATTTGTCACGTATTCTATACCAAGTTGGAACAGAACAAAAATTTCATCCCCTGCTCTTAAAAATGCAAGTAGGCACTCATACTGTATTGGAGACTGAAAACTAACCTATACCTGAATTCTTATGAATCTTAGTCTTTAGTCAAAGATCCTCCACCAAAAAAGGTAGAATCAGAGTACATTTGCAGGGCAGGAAAGACGGCTCAGTGTGTAAAGGCAATTGTCAACAAGCTTGATCGCCTCAATTTGATCCCTGGAACCCACGAAGAAGGAGAAAACTGACTCCTACATGTTATTCTGTGTTCACACAGCCCATCACATGGGGCAGTCGCCAACTGGACACACACATACACAATCAAACACAATTTCAAAATTCAAAGTCTGTCTGTATTATATACAGAGAGAATTCTGAAAAAGAAACTACCGGGGCCACTGTCTTAGAAGCATCCAAAGGCAACAAAAGCAAATGCAGTTTCAGTTCTGTGTCTGGAGTTAGAAACAGATTGCCCATTCACCCACTTCCCAGTAGATGAAGATATGGAAATTGGTGTGTTTGAAAAGTGATAACAATAAAAGTCTCTTTAACACGTAGCCAGATACAGGGTTGTTCTTGTCTGATTGCAATCCTAACGCTAAAGCGCACCCTTGGCACGGACAGGGCGCCTCTTTTGAGTGCTCAGTTTTACAAGATTCAACCCCTAACAGCCTATCACGTGGTTCATTTCTCTTACACAAAGTCATTTAACAGATGGCATCCTTTTCGGGCATATTCTGATGACAGACGACAAACGCCTTTAACCTGTGTTTGGATGTAAAGGCTGCAAGGCTGCAGTCCTGCTTTAGATCTAGCTTGGGGGAGAGTGGAAATGCAGTAACATAGCAGTTAAAACTTTACATCTGCTGCCTTTGCTCATAGCTAGATTTACTAAGGCTGACCATAGAGAGGAAAGCTTGCCTATGCTTGGAAATCAGGGCTGGGAGTGCATAGAACTCTCCAAAGGAGAGAGTTTGAGAGAACGTGAGATCTAACAGACCAAACATTAGAAAAGCTCTTACACCTCAGGTGATCCTGGGTTTTCAACCTCCAAACAGGAGACGAAAACAGTAAAATCCAGTCTCAGAAATGCCACCATGGGATGAGTGACATGAAGGGAAACTGGGGAGATTTGATGAAAGGGAAAGTCAGGATTGTAAAACACGCTAAAGGCTCTCTCTCTGATGAGCAGCGTGACAGTATCATCAAAAAGGGAGAAAGAACTGATTTTTAAGAAAAAATGTGCAAAAGTTACAGAAAATGCCATTAACATCCACACATGCTTGACTAGGCTGGATGCAACCTGACCGTTCTTCGTGTTTACCTAGGACAGTTTAAAAATGCATATGATATGCAGCTTTTGTTGACAGCGTATGTGGAACAGGCATTGAAGAAGCGGGCCACTGGGAGCAACTAAAGACGATGAGTAAAAAAGGGTTGCTTCTCTGTCGTGGAGGGGGTTCTTCTCAGTCGTATGTAGATGAGGTGTCTTTTGTGTTTGTGTGGCTAGTTCTCTAGGCTTGGCATGTCCTAGGCCATGACTTCACTGAATGAGTTCTTCATGCCTTTAGGTTTAACTCAGCACCCGGTTCTATCACATGGTCTTATTGTAGTCTTTCGATTGTATCCCTGAATTCTTGGACGTCTGTTTATGCTCATAGTTCGTTTGTTCCATTGTTGATATTTTAACGTGGTATCTCATCAGTTTTGTCCTCCATCCTCGATACTCATTCTTCTGCTGCGTTGAGTCTATTGACAACACTTTTCCATTTTGTTTATTTGATTCGCCAGCTTCTCTGTTTCTGAAATTTCTATGTGTTTTTTTTTTTTTTGTTTGTCTCATAATCAGATTTTCCTTTCTGAAGGTTTTTCTCACATTGCTGACTTCTTCATCCATTCTGTTAACTTTACGCTCCATGTTGCTGACTTTCTCTCTCCAGGTCCTGGCCTGATTCCCTTTGCTTGTTCTCCTCCTCTTTCAGGTCGCTGGTCATTTTATCCAGAAAGTTCTTGAAGCCTTCACCTGGCGTTTTCCTTGAGTCCAGCAGTTGTGGAACTGTGATCTTTTGGAGGTGTAGTATTGCCTTGGTTTTTCGTATCCCTCACGATACTGATGATGCAATATGTGTCTCTCTTCTGGTTTGGTAGCAAGTGTGGAACTCTGGAAGGCTTAATCCCCAGCACTTCAGGAGAAAACAAAGGACTGTAATTCTGGACTCTTAAGATCTCAAGGCATCCTGTGCTTAGTGAAGATCACAGAATAATGGCATCTGAGCCACCAGGGACAATTATCAGTAGAAGAGTGGACAGGGGTGATATCAGAAAAACAGAGCATATTGAGCCTTTCCTCTTCCCATGAGCACTCCTGCTCAGACAGTGTTCCAAATAGTGGACAAAATATTTTTAAAACATTTCTAAATATAGGATAATCTGGCAAGAAAGTGGAAATGGTCCAAAGTCAAAATATGAGTAGTAACAGCAAAGTATAGAACCAAGTATTAAGGGTATTCAAACCAGGAAGCATACATTGAATTCAAGTGTCCATAAGTTTCCATTTGGTTGGCTGATCAGGGCTCCCAGATAAAACTAGGACCCAAGGATGCTATAATTTCAATGTTCCATATAATATGACTATATTACTGTTAAAATTAGTATCTTATCAAGCATCTACAACAATATAAATTTTCAAATTTATCACTATGTTTTTCTACCTTTATGTGGGTTCCAGGGATTGAAGTCAAATCTCTGGACTTAGGTGGAATTGCCTTTTTCAACTGAGCCATCCTTCTTGCCTCTGAAGATTTTGTTGAGAATATTTTCAGTAGTTTCAAAGTTAGTAAAAAATGACTCACCTTCAACACTAAGTAGTTATTATCTTAAAAAAAAAAAAGCATCAACCCTGATGCCTGATACCAAGAAAACTGAATTTGAATCAAAGCCCGGCCTCTTACTATTACATGGTCATAAAGAGATTATTTAACCTTTCTGCTTCTAATTTCTATAATAACTGAGTGGAGAACATAACAACTAATTTTCCCAGGCTCTAAGAAAATTCAATGAGCTGATTATGCAGTGCACCTAATAATAAACATTAAATATTTTAGAAATCATGATGGTGAGACTGACTATGTCAAAACGGGAGTTTCCGTTTCCCTTTAGCTTTTGGTCAGTTTGTTATCTTTCTTTGTCAAGGTAGTGGAAATCTTTTCAAGCTAAAAGAACAGATGTCAGTGTTACCCATGTGAAATTAAAACATCTTCCTGTTGTAACACACTTAACCTACTTAAACTCTCTAGCCCCTCTGTTGAGACCTGCTTCAGTGCTTAGCGTAACTCTGGCTCCTCTGTTAACACCTGTGTCGCTTTTAACATATCAGAAGCCATTTTGCCTCCAAGTCTCTGTTTTGATTATAAGGTAAAATTAAGTTCAAGTTCTCTGGCCCTATGTACCTGAGACCAGGATACAATTTAATAGTTCAATACTTGCTGCTTAGCATAAAGCAATAGGTGATAATTGCATGTTCTGTTTAAGTTAAAGATAAATGTATATTCTGTGAGAGTTAAGACCGCAACATCCTGCTATGTTCCTTACTCCTAGAAAGCTAGAAAACCCCCAGAGCTCCCTACCCTAAGTCCCAGCCAATCAGCTTAGAATATTTTGTATAGCTACCTAGATAAAATATGTTTAGCTAGTCAAAATGATATAATGCTGCCCCTTCCTTGCTTTTTACCTGGTTATGGTTTTTTGTATTAAAAACCTGACTTAGAAACAGACCAGCGGGGACTAGCAAGCCAGTCTCCAGTTACAGCGGGACGTGGCAGCGGAGCAGTACTGAACTGGCGGGGCACCACAGCCCTCCAGTTTAAGACTAACCAGGGCCAAACCAGAGAACAGAGAGCCTGGTTACCCCATCCCTGCTGAAGTGACCACCCTGAAATCTCCAGCTGCAGCAAGACCTCAGAACCTGGCAGTGACAGCAGCACAGAACTGGCGGAACACATCAAAGAAGCAGGGCCAAACCAGAGAGCAGAGAGCCCGGATACCAAGATCTCGGCCAAGAGACCTGCCTGTAAGTGAGTGCACCCTTGAGAATCTGCAGTTCCCCAGATCCTGGGTCCTTCTAAATCAGAAGCCAGGCATCGAACCCCCCTCCCACCCACATACCCACTTTGGGAAACAGAGGGGCACTAGGGACATTGAAATTCCTGCCCTGTGGGCCTGATTGAGGAGCTAAGACAGTAAATGCCAGAAATTGCGCTGCGATCATCATTAGCGCCTGGAACATATACAGTGCAGAGCCCCTCCCACACACTCAAGGGTTCAACATTAGCCATCACTCTGTCCCTCGAGAAACTCATCCATGCACACTTACACACACAGACACACACGCGTGTGCACGCACACACGCTTGCATTTGCCCCATTTGCGCCTGCGTACTTTCCTCCCACAGGTACAGCTAGTCCTCAGCACATGCTGAGAGTGCTCAGCTTCCTGAAGAACTCTCCAGACACCAGAGAGAGACAGAACCAGTCTGATCTGCAGAATCCAAAAACAAACAGGGAAGGTTTCAGATAAGCCAATGGCCAGAGGTAGGCGAAAGAACACTTCCAACATAAATCAGGACATCATGACTTCACCAGCAAACCCCAAAATCGATGGATACACCAATTCAGCAGAAGCACAGGAAAATGATTTTAAAGCCATGCTTGCCCAATTATTTGAGGCTCATAAGGAGGAAATGAACAAGTCTTTCAAAGAGATGGCCAGTCAATTGGAGGCAAAGAAAGAAGAAATAGACAATATCCTTAAAGAAACACAGGCAAACATAGCCAAACAAATAGATGCACAAGTAGAGGAAAAATTAGTGGCATATAAGAAGGAAATGAAAACAGAAATAGAGGCCATCGTAGAGAGACAGGAATCCAAATTCAAACACATGAAAGAAATGGTGCAAGGCATGAAAACAGAATTAGAATCAATAAAGAAAACACAAAATGAGAAAACCCTTGAGCTGGAGAACTTGGAGAAAAGATCAGGAACCACAAAAGTAAGCATCACCAACAGAATACAAGAGATGGAAGAGAGAATCTCTGGAGCTGAAGACACACTTGCAGAAATGGATACTTCTCTCAAAGAAAAAGTAAAATCAGAAAAGTTCCAATCACAAAATATCCAAGAAATCAAGGATGCTATGAAAAAACAAAATCTAAGAATAATAGGAATTCATGAAAAAGAAGACTCCAGACTCCAAGGTCCAGAAAATATTTTCAAGAAAATCATAGAAGAAAATTTTCCCAACTTAAAGAAAGAGATGTCCATAAATATACAAGAGGCCTACAGAACTTCAAATAGACTAGACCAGAAAAGAAACACATCACGTCACATCATAGTCAAAACACTAAATCTACAGAACAAAGAAAAGATATTAAAAGCAGCAAGGGAAAAAGGCCAAGTAACATATGAAGGTAGACCTATCAGAATCACGCTGGACTTCTCATCAGAAACTATGAAAGCCAGAAGGGCCTGGGCAAGTATCATGGAGACTCTAAGAGATCACAAATGTCAACCCAGACTACTATACCCTGCAAATCTTTCAATCAACATAGATGGAGAAAACAAAATATTCCATGACAAAACTAAATTTATACAATATCTACACAGCAAACCATCCCTACAGAAGATACTAGAAGGAAAACTCCAATCCAATGAAAACAAATTCACCCAAGAAAACAGGGCATACAGATAATGTCCCAACAAAAATGAAAAGAAAACAAGCATTGAAACAGGGTTAGATCATCGACTCCATTACAAAAGGAACTAACATGCATTGGTCACTATTATCTATCAATATCAATGGACTCAACTCACCAATAAAAAGACACAGGCTAACAGAATGGTTAAGGAAACAGGATCCAACATTCTGTTGCATCCAAGAAACACACCTATGCAACAAAGACAAATACTACCTCAGAGTAAAGGGCTGGAAAACTGTTTTTCAAGCAAATGGTTCCAGAAAACAAGCTGGAGTAGCCATCCTAATATCTAATAAAATAGACTTTCAACCCAAGTTAATCAAAAAAGATAAGGAGGGCCACTATATTCTCCTCAAAGGAAAAATCCACCAAGAGGACATCACAATCTTGAATATCTATGCCCCAAATACAAGAGCACTGACATTCGTAAATGAAACATTATTAAAGCTTAAATCATACATTGATCCTAATACCTTAATAGTGGGAGACTTCAACACTCCACTCTCACCAAGGGACAGATCAACTAGACAGACACCAAATAGGGAAATAAAAGCACTCAAAGAATCCCTAAATCAAATGGACCTAATAGACGTCTACAGATCATTTCACCCAAACTCAAAAGAGTACACCTTCTTTTCAGCACCACATGGAACCTTTTCCAAAATAGACCATATAGTGGGCCACAAAGCAAGCCTCAACAGATACAAAAGGATTGAAATAATCCCTTGTATACTATCTGACCACCATGGACTAAAGCTCGACCTCAACAACAACAGAAACAACAAAAAGCCGACACGCACATGGAAACTGAACAACTTACTACTCAATGACAGCTGGGTTAAGGAAGAAATAAAGAAAGAAATTAAAGACTTCCTAGAATTCAATGAAAAGGAAGGCACAACATACCCAAATTTATGGGACACATTGAAAGCAGTGCTCAGAGGAAAATTTATAGCACTAAGTGCCTGCAAGAAGAAATTCGTAACATCACATACAAACAACTTAATGGCCCAACTGAAAACCCTAGAAAAAAAAGAAGCAGATACACCCAAGAGGAGCAGACGGCTGGAAATAATCAAACTAAGGGCTGAAATCAATCAACTAGAAACAAATAAAACTATCCAAAGAATCAAAAAGCTGGTTCTTTGAGAAAATCAACAAGATAGACAAACCCTTAGCCAAACTAACTAAAAAGCAGAGAGAAACTATCCAGATCAGCAAAATCAGAAATGAAAATGGGGACATAACCACAGACATTGAGGAAATCCAAACAATTATTAGGTCATACTACAAAAGCCTATATGCCACAAAATTTGAGAATCTAAATGAAATGGATAATTTTCTTGAAAGATTCCATCTACCAAAACTAAGTCAAGATCAGGTAGAAAGACTGAATAGCCCTATATCTCCCAAGGAAATCGAAGCAGTCATTAACAGTCTCCCCTCCAAAAAAAGCCCTGGACCAGATGGCTTCAGCGCAGAATTCTACAAGACCTTCAAAGAAGTGCTAACTCCAATTCTCCTCAAACTATTCCACAAAATAGAAACAGAAGGAACACTATCAAACTCATTCTATGAAGCCACAGTCACCTTAATACCTAAACCACACAAAGACCCAACAAAAAAAGAGAACTTCAGGCCTATCTCTCTTATGAACATTGATGCAAAAATACTCAATAAAATACTTGCAAACCGAATCCAAGAACACATCAAAGATATCATCCACCATGACCAAGTAGGCTTCATCCCAGGCATGCAAGGGTGGTTCAACATACGGAAATCCATCAATATAATCCACTACATAAACAAACTGAAGGAGAAAAACCACATGATCATCTCCTTAGACGCCGAAAAAGCATTTGACAAAGTCCAACACCCATTCATGTTTAAAGTCTTGGAGAGATCAGGGATACAAGGCACATACCTAAACATAGTAAAGGCAATATATAGCAAGCCTATAGCTAACATCAAACTCAATGGAGAGAAACTTAAATCAATCCCACTGAAATCAGGGACAAGACAAGGCTGTCCATTGTCCCCATATCTCTTCAACATAGTACTTGAAGTCCTAGCCAGAGCAATAAGACAACTAAAGGAGATCAAGGGGATACAAATCGGAAAGGAAGAGGTCAAAGTGTCACTATTTGCAGATGATATGATAGTATACATGAGCGACCCCAAAAATTCAAACAGAGAACTCCTTCAGCTGATAAACACCTTCAGCAAAGTAGCAGGATACAAAATCAACTCAAAAAAATCAGAAGCCCTCCTATATACCAAAGACAAAAAGGCTGAGAAAGAAATTAGGGAAACAACACCCTTCACAATAGCAACTAATAACATAAAGTACCTTGGTGTGACCCTAACCAAGCAAGTGAAAGACCTGTTTGAGAAAAACTTCAAGTCTCTGAAGAAAGAAATCGAAGAAGATATCAGAAGATGGAAAGATCTCCTGTGCTCATGGATTGGTAGGATTAACATTGTGAAAATGGCCATACTGCCAAAAGCAATCTACAGATTCAATGCAATTCCCATCAAAATACCAACTTAATTCTTTACAGACCTTGAAAAAAAGATTCTCCGCTTCATATGGAGAAACAAAAAACCCAGAATCTCCAAAACGATCCTGTACAACAACAGATCATCTGGAGGTATCTCCATTCCTGATCTCAAGCTGTACTACAGGGCAACAGTAATAAAAACTGCATGGTACTGGCATAGAAACAGAAAGGAGGATCAATGGAACCACATAGAAGACCCAGAAATAAATCCACACACCTATGAATACTCAATATTCGACAAAGAAGCCAATTCCATTCAATGGAAAAAAGACAGCATCTTCAACAAATGGTGCTGGACCAACTGGATGTCTACATGCAAAAAAATGAAAATAGATCCATATTTATCTCCCTGCACAAAACTAAAGTCAAAGTGGATCAAGGACCTCAACATAAAACCAGATACCCTAAATCAATTGGAAAAAAAAGTGGGGAACAGCCTAGAACTCATTGGCACAGGAGACAACTTCCTGAACAGAACACCAACAGCACAGGCTCTAAGAGCAACAATCAATAAATGGGACCTCATGAAACTGAAAAGTTTCTGTAAAGCAAAGGATACTGTCATCAAAACAAAACCACTGCCTACAGATTGGGAAAGAATCTTCACTAACCCTTTATCTGACAGAGGACTAATATCCAGTATATACAAAGAACTAAAGAAGCTGAAAAGCAGCAAACCAAGTAATCCAATTAAAAAATGGGGAACAGAGCTAAACAGAGAATTCTCGACAGAGGAATATCGAATGGCAGAAAAACACTTAAAGAAATGCTCATCCTCATTAGCCATCAGGGAAATGCAAATCAAAACGACCCTGAGATATCACCTTACACCCATCAGAATGGCCAAGATGAAAAACTCAAGCGATAACACATGCTGGAGAGGTTGTGGAGAAAGGGGAACCCTCCTCCACTGCTGGTGGGAATGTAAACTGGTACAACCACTCTGGAAAGCTATCTGGCGCTTTCTAAGACAAATAGGAATAGTGCTTCCTCCAGACCCAGCTATACCACTGCTAGGTATATACCCAAAGTTTGTTCAAGTACACAAAAAGGACACTTGCTCAACCATGTTTATAGCAGCTCTATTTGTAATAGCCAGAACCTGGAAACAACCCAGATGTCCATCAACGGTGGAATGGGTACAGAAATTGTGGTATTTTTATACAATGGAATACTACTCAGCAATCAAATGGGAGGAAATCATGAAATTTGCAGGCAAATGGTGGGATCTAGAAAAGATCATTCTGAGTGAAATATCCCAGAAGGAGAAAGACAAACATGGGATATACTCACTTATATAGACCTATAAGATATGATAAACATAATGAAATTTATACAGCTAAAAAGATAATCAATTGAGCGGACATGGGGTAAGATGATCAATCCTCATTTAGAAAGACAGATGGGATGTGCATTGAACGTATGACAGGAGTCTACTGAGCGCATCTGAAAGACTCTAACTAGCAGTGTTTTCAAAGCAAAGACTCATGACCAAACCTTTGGCAGAGTACAGGGAATCATAAGAAAGAAGGGGAGTTAGTCTGATGGGGAAAGGATAGGAGCTCCACAAGGACCAAATATATCTGGGCACAGGGTCTTTTCTGAGACTGACATTCAACCAAGGACCATGTATGGATATAACCTAGAACCTCCACTCAGATGTAGCCTGTGGTAGCTCAGTAACCAATTGGTTTCCCAAAGTGAGGGGAACAGGGACTATTTCTAACAGGAACTCAATGACTGGCTCTTTGGTCTCCCCACCCGCGAAGGGAGGAGCAGTCCTGTTAGGCCACAGAGGAGGGCTTTGCAGCCAGTCCTGAAGATACCTGATAAAACAGGATCAGATGAATGGGGAGGAGGTCCCCCCTATCAGTGGACTTGGAAAGGGGCACGGTGGAGATGAGGGAGGGAGGGAGGGAGGGACTGGGAGGGAATGAGGGATCGGGACATGGCTGGGATACAGAGTTAATAAAATGTAACTGATAAAAAAAATAAAATTAAAAACAAAAAAGAAAAAAAAAGAAAAAAAAGAAACAGACCAGCATCTTAATTTGGCTCCCGAGGCCAGATTAAGGCTCTGACCTGTCAGTATTTGTTCATCGTTCAATAAGCTTCCATCAGTCTGAGTCTGGTGTTCAGTGTGTGGTTGGCTATTCCTGAACCCCACAACAATTCTCTTCCCTCTCTAGCAAAAGAACTCTTCAGGCAGTTGTATAGTCTCTTCTGGAGGGTGTGATAGAGCATACAGACTTAGGTAGAGAAAGGACTATAACACAGAAAGCCTACGGCCTTCAGAGCTAAGGCTCCTTGGGGGCATGGCAATCTCTTACAGTCATACAAGTTTATGCTTTCAAACTAGAGCACACAGCAGGGGTAGGGAATTGAGTAGCCCCGAAGCCAAAGCGCAGGCAAAGAAAAGCGCTATTCCATGTGACAAATGCCCAAAGGGGTTCTCAGATAGGCAGAGAACTGACGATAGTGTTACTGACTTTGGAGGTCTTCGGGGGTACATATGGCCTTTTAGAGACGATAAGGACACATCTTGTTTGGCTTACAAGAGTACATCTGTCTGCGACATGGGGCTGCAAGGAAACATCAATCAATGTAGCTCTCTCAGAGGTGTTATCAGCAGGAAAGAGGGGAATACTCAAAGATCCATTCACTAACACAGCAAGGTAAGTGAACTAGGCACTGTAAACAAGCCTTGTGAATTAAACTCTGAGCAAGACAATAGGAACTCAGTACCTCACCTCCTAATCTAGGAAGAAAGCAAAGGCGGCAAGCAACGGTTGGGCATCAACAAGGAAGCCAAGGACTGTGTGCCTGTCAAAGGGATGAGAAATGCTGAAGGTAAGCCAGAGCCTCCTGGATTTAAAACCTGTCTTTTGAGTCTTATTCAACATTTTGTCATTTCTTCAAAGAAGGGGTGTTTAGCTCGTGCCACCAAACATCAGGGAGAGGACTTCTGAAACAGCAAGTTAACTATGCAAGAAAATCTCTTTGACACCTATGCTTCCCACTGCCAGAGTGGTGGATGTAGCAAATGGTGTTCTCAAGAAAAAGAGGAGCAGCCATTGGTTGGGCATTCCCTCAATCCCTGCTCTAACTTTATCCCTGCACATCTTGTTGGCAGGGTAAAATTTGGGTCGAAGTTTTTTGTGGGTGGGTTGATGCTCACCTCCTTCCACTAGGAGACTAGTCTAGTTAGAGGGTGTCCTCTTCTGTTTCCATGTCCTCTGCTACTAAGAGTCTTTGCTTGAGTCCCTCTCATATCCTCCCTGGAGCCTACCCTGACTTAAGTCCCCAGCTTGTCACAGAGATACCCTCACCCTCAGTTTCTCTTTTTTTTTTTTTTTTTTTTTTCTACAAGCTAGGGATAAAGATGGAACAGAGACTGAGGGAATGTTCAACCAATGCCTGGCCCAACCAAGACTCACCTTTATGGAAGAGTGCCAACCCCTAACACTATTAATGAGGCTAAGCCTGCAGAAAGGAGCCTATCAGAGAGGCCCTGAGAGGCCCTACCCAGCAACACCTTAAAAGCCGATGCTGAGACAGCCAAATACTGGAAAAGAAAGTCTTGTGAAAATGTGCAAGAAAAAAAGAAAAGGATGGGACCTCCGTAAAAAGACCAACAGACCCAACTAACCAGGATGCAGAGGGGCTTGCAGAGGCTGAAGCATCAGTCAAGGACCATGTATGGACTAAACCCAGGCCCCCTACAAAAGGTAGCTCATGGGAAGTTAAGGCTTCATGTGGGTCCTCAAGTAAGGAAAGTGGGAACTGCATCAGACATGGACTTTCCTGCCAGCTTTTTGATCACTCCCCCTGGCAGGACTCCCTTGCCAGGCCACAAGGGAAGAGGACATGCTCAGTCCCTATGTGACTTGAGGAGCTGGGGAGGACAGGAAGGGGAACTCCCCTTTTCTGAGGAATGGGGAGAGCGGGAGGGAAGGGGAGGAAGGCAGGAGAAACAGAGAGGTGAGGTAGGGTGGGGCTACAACCAGGATGTAAAGTGAATAAAAATAAGTAAATTTAATTTAAAAAAGAAAATTAAAAAATGTGTTTCTTAGAGCTATTCTGTATCAAACCTTAAAGGTTAGCTCAATTTATAATAAAAGTATATTATGACTAATTAAAAAAAAGAGGGAAATAGAAGTGCAAAGGGGGACTTTGAATCAGCCTCACAATCGCCGTGAAAATAACCACCAGGATTTATTACATGGCTGAGTATGAATTCCCGTGAGAGTATGAATCCAAGGGCACAAGGCTCATGAGTAGACAGACCTGCTGTTGGCTGAGCTGCTTTACCACCTTGCTACCTCTACTGCCTTCTTGAATCTACCCTACAACCCGCAAACCCTTCACACTGTCTCTGCTACACGTGCAAACTGGAGTTTAAGTTATTCAAAGTCAGCTTTGGTGGGTTCCTGTGTAACACACACTTGACACTATTATGACTCCCTGTATTTAATAAGCATCACATGAAGGAAGAACAGCAGCTCAGCAAGTGGAAGTTTTTGTTAATTATCCCACTACGTTGACTACTAAGATTCTTGTTCAAACTTCTTGTTCTTTTTGTCACTTTGTGGAGTGGAACAAGGGGGCCATTCCTCTTTCCTAATGAGAAGATTTATCAAGGCACACTAGAGATTTATGACCTCTTGCATTATGGAACAAGACCTACTTAAGATGAAATAACAACCTTGAAATAATAAGAGAGAAAAGAAACCTTCAGACCGTGTTAGAAATTCAGGCTGTGCAAGAGCTATGTGCATGGTAAGGTTTTACAAACTGACCACTAATTTTATGTTTCTAAAAATCAGGAGAGGACAATTTGTGAAGCAGGCAGCACACTTCATCCAGATGATAACTTGAAAGGATGCCTTCGATGTGATAGCTGCTTCATTGGGACACAGAAAAACAAAAGGCCCAGATTTTTTAAAAATAGCCAATCTGGCAAGATTTTTTTTTAATGGACTCATCAATGTAGAAGCACACATTTTTTTTTTAACGGTTTCAAAGTGTCACAGGATATGAAAATAATTATTTGGGTTTTGCCCAAAGTAAGAAAAAATTCTAACTTCAGTTGAGATATTTAAGAATAAATAACAGGGGGCTGGAGAGATGGCTCAGTGGTTAAGAACACTGTCTGCTCTTCCAAAGGGCCTGGGTTCAATTCCCAGCACCCACATGGCAGCTCACAACTGTCTATAACTCCAATTCCACGGGATTCTGACACCTTCACAGTAATGCACATAAAATAAAAATTAATAAAAAAAGAATAAATAACATGTCTGCATTCACACACACATATACACAGATACATAGAGATAGACTTCTGGATAGTTTTAGACGTGGACATGTGATTAATCCGAAAGATAGGACTTCATAGTTACAGGCTGCTGGAGCTTTGAGAATAGGTAAGGCCATTGAGGAGTGGTAGGAAAGAAAGCCATGGGTAGGAAATGCAGTACCAGGTAAATGGGTGATCTAGAAGGCCCCACCTGCACAAAGCCCAGACAAGGCAAGAAGAGCAGGGAAAAAGCAGCATGGTCCTCACAGAAGCTCCACCCTGAAAATTAACCTCTCTCCGATATACTCACAATGTATACTAGCTATTTCCAAAGAAGAATAAAACTTAGAGATCTCCCTGGGAAGAGGAAATAGAGCAGATTTTGCGAGTAGACTGGGGCAGGGGCAGGAGGAATCAGGTTGGGGCTTGCAGGTGGGGGAGCATGCTTGGGGAGACTGCGGGAATTAGGGAGCACTTGAGAAGTGGTATGGAAACTTAGTTCTGAGGAAACTTCCTGGAATAGACAAGGGTAATTCTAGTGAGGTCTCCTAGCAACGATGGATATGGAGTCTCAATTGGACACCTCTTGTAGCCTGGCAAGGCTTCCTGTGGCAGGACTGGGCTACATCCAGTTGAGTTGTTGAGCAATGGAACCGTGTGGTGATCCCCAAACAATCCAGGCTGATGCTAGGACAGAGGATTGCAGTCTGAAAACTGACAGTGAGGCTCCGTTGCCAAAGAGGAGTTTTACACAGCTCTTTAAATGCAGACAGGTCAAGCTGGTGCTTGCATGGAGCCTTCACCCCTATGGTCT
The DNA here is from genome assembly GCF_030254825.1 of Meriones unguiculatus. Taxonomy (NCBI): domain Eukaryota; kingdom Metazoa; phylum Chordata; class Mammalia; order Rodentia; family Muridae; genus Meriones; species Meriones unguiculatus. Next base: position 47,131,164 of record NC_083349.1, read on the forward strand.
AGTCTCTTTGGTGCAGGAAGGTATTCTGCAGGTTACTGAAAGAGAAATCTGGACACCAACCCAGCCACAAAACCTTTGACCAACAATCTGTCCCACCTGTAAGATGTGCTGGGAAAATGGGATGCAGTATTTACAGGTAGTGGTCAACTAAAGTCTTATTTAACTTGAGGCCCAGGCCCGACACTGCCTGGATGGCTAGATACCAGAGACTTGATGTCTTAGAGACACAGGGTAAAACCAAACATGACTGGCCAAAAAAAGAAGAAAAAAAATCAATGAAATGATTCCTTATGATATTCTGCTTGACTCATAGAACTGTGTGGAGTCAGAAGGGATGGAGGACACCATGGGAACATGACCCACTGAATCAACGAAGCCAGGATGCACATAGGCTCACACAAACTCAAGTGGCAAGCATGGGACCTATGTGAGTCCGCACCAGGTGTTTTGCATATATGTTTTTCCTCTTTGGTTGATGTTTTTGTGGGAATCCTATCAGTGAGAAAAGGTACAGATGTGTCTCTGACTCTTATGCCTGCTACTGGGACTCTTTTTTCCTCCTGTTGAATTGCCTTGTCCAGCTTCAATATGAGAGCTTTTGCCTTATCTTATTCTCTTTCGTTTTGTTTTGTTGGTTGTTGTTTCTCTGAGACATGAATTTTTTTGAAGGGGGACAGAGAAGGAGTGGATATAGGAGAGAAGGGTGATGGGTGTGTGTGTGTGTGTGTGTGTGTGTGTGTGTGTGTGTGTGTGTAGAAGAACTTTAATCCAGCAACATGACTACTCTGGCAAGGGATCACACCTAAAGACGTATTCTGTGTGATCCAGCCTGAATACAGATAAACCTTTAATACACACCTTTAATCCCTCTGGCTGGAATATAGACAAGACACACCTCTAATCTCTCTGGCTAGAATTTAGTATATTCCTTTAATCCCAAAGAATGACTTCTAATTGAGGGGCAAACAAAGTGAAAAATCAGAGAAAGATTTGACCAAATGAGTTAGAGACAGGGTATGCCCAACTCTCACAAAAGAGAGGGCTACTTAAGCACAGGCAGAGAAAGAGATAGACAGACAGTCCAACACAGTGGAGGAGAGTACAGTACAAGAATACAGTAGAGTTCATGGAGACAGGAAAGTAGACATTCAGCTAACTGCATGCAGTTCAGTTCATAAACTTCAAAGGCGGCTTTTACAAGCAGAGTAATTTAGTGAGAAGTAAAGAGAAGCCAGTTTGAATCAGTCAGCTTGGAGAGGAGTTTTGAGCCAGTCAGAGTTCATAAAGAACTATAAAGAGTGAGCTTATTTAGCAGTAAGTCTTGGAGGCTAAAAATATTCTAGGCCTAAGTTAGCAGATGGAGGCTGAAAGCTGATGCCTTCAAAGTATGGACTTACAGAAGATTAGATTGTATGGAGGCTAGAAGCTTCCAGTACCAGGGATAGTTAGAAAAAATTGCTCCAGCCTCAGCCTGTGTATTCATATATTCGTAAAGCTTGGGAAAGGTTCTCATCTCGTACGCTCTTCTGAGAAAATAAAAACATTTACAGGAGTGGAGGGAAGGAAAACTGTGGTCTGAATGTATTGTATAAAAGAATAATCTGTTTTCAATTAAAAAAATTTTACTTTCAGTAATTAAAAAAACAGCTTGAAAAGATTCACTCTCAGTCAGTCAATGGCAGAGAGTGAGAGAACACTACATAGAACATATAATACATAATCTATGCTGTATATAAAACCCTCATATGAGAGGCTTTTTCACACTCATATCTGCTCTCAAAATCTGTCAACTTGACTGGATGCAGAGATAACTAACAGGCAGCAGCAGACAGGCTATTGGGTGCACCTGTGTGATTTTCTTGCTCATTCTAATTGGAGTGGGAAGACCTGCCCTACATATGGGTGGTACCTTCCAGTAGCAGCCCAGAAAAAGAGGAAATCTGAAAGAGAATAGCACAGGAGTTTTGCCTGCTTATATGATGACATCACGCTGGCAAGTTCATCTACCCTGTTGGCATCTTGTCAGCGTTGTCGCTACTCTTCTCTACTATCAGAACCATTTAGCCTTCCATAATGGGACAAAGATCAGTGGGTCTCCAGGGATCCTCCAAGCCTTCCTCTCCACCTGGGGACTGCTGAGGCAGCTGGCCTTGTGGAGTGAGCAAATTCCCAGGCTCTCAGCCTCTCCATTGTGAAAGACAGCCAGTCACACTGCCTAGACTCTATTTGTGCAAGCTAATCTAATAAACCCCTTATATATTCATTCTAAGTGTTCTGTTTCTCTGGAGAACATTGACTGATGCAGTAAGTCTTCTCCAAATAAAAGCATTTTTATCTGTTTCTTCCATGGGAAAAAATAAATTGTCCACAATGATAGATACTTTTAAAAGGAAATTCCATGCCATTCCTCCAACACGGAATCCTAGCATATCATGAGCTGTGGGTGGAAATTACTGCACGTAGGCTTCATTTCTAACCCTAGACATCTGGTCACATGCTAGACATCAAATCTCACAAGTGCAGGGAGCAACGTTCCCAACAAAACAGGTGGTTTCAACGGTTCTGTTCACTGGTCAGCACTCAACATCTCAGTATAACACGAGCTCTGTCTGGTTTAAACCACAAGGAGCTCCGTCTCCCCGGCTGGCATCAGATGCTCTCTCTGGAATTCCCTCGGTGTCAGAGAAAATGCACATCAATCTCCTTGTGTTTTTGTTTAGCATCTTTTTTCACTTTGGCTTGGGAAATAGCTCTTTTGAAATGACTTCTGCTGTTTTACATAAATAACAGTTTTGCTCACTACAAATTTGGAACATACATTTCTTAAAAAGAGAGAGAGAGAGAGAGAGAGAGAGAGAGAGAGAGAGAGAGAGAGAGAGAAACTGCATGAGTCACGCAAGTGAAATTAGAAGTCCTAAGATTAATCTTTAGTTTCACATAATTACTGCTTAAGGTAGAATGATTTTTTTACTTATGTTACTAATGCCTGTTACATTTCAAGGATGATACAATCAACTCTTTGAAATGGAAGCATATGACAGAGAACATGTGGCTACAAACATGTTATTAACTCACGCAAATGATTTGTGAGCTCAGAGAGCTGGCAATCAAAACCGAGGCAGTACAACAGGCTGAAACAATGTTATCAAAGAACAAAGGGTCTGGCCAAAAGTCCCAGTGGGACCCACAAAATAGAGACAACAGACTCCCATGAGTTGTCATTTGACCTCTAGGAGTACCCTGGCGTGAGCATGCTCCCCACCACACACATACAGGAGAAGATGAGATGCCATGAACCCCGTTCAGTTACTAACATTTTACCATTATTTTACCTGAGTTAATCATAGGAAACAAGACGGAGCTATTTTCTCCAATTAATCTATAAGCATTTCTTGCTCAAGGGCCAACCTCATTTCTGGTAACCTTCTAATAACAATTTTGAACTAATTTAGAGAAAACCAGAGGAAAACAGTTTAATACATGGGCTTGAAAACCAAGGCACGTTCCATGAATTACAAGTTATTAGGTTTTATTGCAATTAAAAATGAATCCTTCCATGCATGCTGCGGAACTGAAAACGTTAGGACGCTGATGTAGCTGGCAGGCATTCCAGTATGGGACTTCCGTTCTGTGCAGTGTACTCTCCAACAAAGCATGTCCACGCACAAAGGAAACAAAACATGGCTCAGGAACACACCTGATCATCTGCCATGCGTCTTCCTACAATGAGCCAAGTCTTGTGTGTCTGTGTGTGCATGTATTTGTGTACATGTGTCATACGTGTGCAAGTGCCAGAGGAGTGTACAAAAGCCAGAGGAGGATGTCTGTGATCCTGTTCCATCACTCTTTGCTTTATTCCTTGAGACAGGGTCTCTCCATGAAGCTGGGGCTATGCTGGGAGGCAGTAAACCTCAGCCTCAGTGGTTCTGTGTCCACTCCCCTCAGCACCAGGGTTACTGCCATGTTCACAGCCTCATGCAGCTCCCTAGACGGGTACTGGGATCTGAACTCAAATGCTCATTCTTACATCAAAAGCACTGGACCCATCTCAAATGCTCTACTGGGAGGCATCTTCCCAGCCCCTGCACCAGGCTTCTTGGTAGGATTTTTCTTCTGTCAAACCCTCCTAATCTAATTTTGAGGGAATGAGACCATTTTTAACAATTAGGACTTAGCATTACATAAAAAGCTTAAGCAGTGCTCGCCTTTAACTTCCACCTGACAGTAACAATTTTTTTTTGTCAATATGAAAATGGTTCTCACTCTACTAAAGGGCATACAAAGATTATAAACTTCATAAGGACTGTTAATGACATTTGCTTACATTTCATTTGAGTTATGCCAATCAGTGTTGCATCCACAGGTATTGTGAAAGTTTTATCTGCCATGTTCTTCCTGGTGAAGATCTACCAAGCAGGCACAAGTTAGCACATTTTTGGCTGTGTATACTTGAGAGAGGACAGCCAAAGTAATTATTTCAAATATCAGGTTTATGCCAAAAATATAAAAGAAGGGAATATATAATTTAAACCCACTCTGAGAGAATAATAAATTCTAGTTACACAATTGGATTTGCTAATGCTTCTTTGCCTACTTACCTTTACAAATTAGTCTTGCATTATGCAATTAAAAATTACATAATGGCACTGTGAGTCATCCCTCTTATAAGAAAGATGGCCACATGCCTGTCCAAAGTCAGGTCTCACATCTGCCATTGTAATGTGCTTCACAAAGAAATGTTTTCCTTGTTCAGGCTTCCCGCGCAGTCTCCTGCTTGCTCAGTATACATAGGTGAGGACCCAAGCCCCCAGGATGGCAGTCTGGGCTCAGCTCAGGCTGAACTCTGACCCAGTAAACACTTAGCATTCCTCAGAATCCTTGTAAAGAGGGCTTCTGGTTTCCAGGAGACACCATTACTTCGTCTGCTCCTACAGTCCCCCAACCTCTGCTCAAGACATCTAGTTTTGTATGAACTCAAACAAGTCTCCAATAGATCAGAGCTCCCCGGCTGGTCCAGCTAACCTGCCCTCCTCCTGCTGCAACATAACCTCTCTCTCTCCCTCTTCTCCCCTCCCATCCTCTCCTTCTCCTCTCTCCTCTCCTTTCTCCTCTTCTCTCTCTCTCTCTCTCTTCTTGAGAGGTAGTCATAGCAGACTCTCCAAAATGCCTCTGGCTGTTCTCTAGCTCCTACCTACAATAAAAGCCTTCCCCCTAACCATGGAGCCACCCCATCAGTTCTTCTTTACTGCACCCATGCATAAAACACAAAGCCTTTCTCAATGCACTTGGTGGTTAATGTTTCTGTAATTGTTCTTTTCTATTTTTAAATTAACATAAAGTAATGGGTTTCATTGAGGCATTTTAATGCATGCTAATTTACTGAGTCTCCTCTCAAATGCTTCTCCCTGATTCTTGTGCCACCCACCACATGCATTTTTCCACTCCAGTGGTGCCTTCTTCGTGTCACATGTTTTTTTGTCACATGTATCTATGACGCCCTCCCTACCCCTTCTCCTGTCACCATCTTTTCCACCTCCCACGGTTCTCTTTCTAGCTTCATGCCTCAAGCTACATATATGCACGTATCTGAAAACTCAAAACAGGATCAACATATAAGAAGAACAGGTAGTGCTTTCTGAATTTGGGTTACCATGTTTACTATAATAACTTACATCTCTGTCCAGATTCTTGCACATGTAATTATTTACCTCTCTTTATGGATGACTAGCATGCTATGGTAGGTATGTTCCTCGCTTTCCTTATCTATTCTGTGGATGGATATCTAGGCTGATTCTATTCTCTTGCTACTATGAATAGCCTAGCAGTGATGTGGGTACAAATAATCCCTTTGTGTATATGCTCAGGAGTGGTATAGTTAAGCCAGACAGTACTTCTAATTTTAATATTTTGATAGAGCTATTAACCCACTTGTTTATAGATAGTTTGTTTTTGTTTGTTTGTTTGTTTGTTTGTTTTTACAGTTCTTCATATATTCTAGATTTTTAACTTCTTGTCTGGAGCATAGCTAGAAGAGACTTTTCTCCCATCCACAGTCCCCCTTTTCACCCTAGTAATTCTCTCTATTGGGGAGAAGATTTGTTATTATTTATCAATTATCTGCACACACATGTCTGTATATGGGTTTGGGTATTGTGTGCAGTGCCCCTGGAGGCCAGAAGAAGGCTTCAGAGGCTCACTGGTGCAGAAGTTAACAGGCAGTTATGAGCTAGCTACCTTCTGTGGGCACTGAGAACTGAATTCAAGTCCTCTGAAAGAGTGACACGCCCTCTTTGCCACTGAGCTGTCTCTCCAGCCCCACATAGATTTATTTTATGTTCTTCCTCTTGTCAGTTCTCTGAGTTATTCTCTATGTTATTAGAGTCTTAGCCTGAAATTTATGGGTTTTGCCTTTGGATCTAAGTATTTTCTTGTTTTCCTCCAGCATTTCCAGTGCTTCAGGTTTTAAATTAACTATTTGATATAGCTTGACCTTTCTGAAGAATGAAGGATATGAATTTAATTTCATTCTTCTGTAGATGAATTTCCAGTTTTGTCAATGCTATTTATTAACAGTCTGTATTTTTTTTTTTTTTTTTAGTAAATGTCTTTGCTGTAAATTGGGTCACCAAAACTGTATAAGTTTATGTCTAGGTCCTCTATTTTATTTCACTAGTCTTCATGTCGGTTTGTATGCTGGTACCTTGCTGTGTTTATTACTATGGCTCTGAAGTATAATTTGAGGCCTGGTACTATGACAGTTGTGGATTACTCTAGGTAATATTGCCATTTCTGGAATATCAGTTCTGCATATGATCATCATGCCAGCAGCAGGCAGAACGAGTGTAGTGCAGAGGGTGAACAAATGGGCCATGATAACATTCCCCACAAGGCAGACATTGCTGTGGGCCCCTTCTCAGTTGTCACCCACCCGGAGCTCTGCCCACAGTGGCCTGGTTTTGTTCTACAGCCTGGGCCACACTGCAGGCTCAGGGAAAGTAGATCCTTCCAACAGATAAGACTTTCATTTAACCATTAATCTATGTCATTATAGCACATTATAAAGACAGCTCCTGAGCCACCCTGTATTCTAATGAGATGCAATTCTGCTTTAATGTTTATGTACAATAGAAAAATCTCTTTAGAATTTTTTCAGTATTTTAGCATTTTAAGACCCATTCTTAGGAGCCACTATTAGTTCCTGAACTATCCAGATGAGGCATTAGACTGCATTTGTGGACTATAATTTTCCAGTGCTTGATCTAAACCAACTGTGGCTGTTGTGAACCTTCTGCCAATTGTTTAGAGAACCGTTGAGTATGTTATAAAGTTCTGATCAGTGCAATCAAAAGGTAAGCCTGATGGAGAACTTCTAGAAAAGATGGTTACATCTAATTAAAACAGGTATGCCACGAAAAATGAAAGTCAGTGTAGATGAAACAAGCAGCTGACCCAGCTTGTTTTGCATTGATGAGAATAAAAAAACACTTCACAGTGCATCTTAACTGATACACCAAAAGAAAGGCAGAGGTGTCAATAAAGCAGAATATTCACTATGTGAAGTACATACATACACAAAGAATGTCCTAATAAAACTTATTACTTTGTATACCTGACATGTGCTTACTTAAAAAGAAAGACTCTGGGGATGAAAGCACTGTCCCAGTAGCTTCAGAGCAAGAGGACATGCAAAGGACTATTGCAGGTTAAAGCTGTGTGTCAGTCACACGGGTTGAAATGTATAGGAGAAGAGAGGTCCACTTTTTAAAAGAAGTTACTGAGTAGAAAATGAGCGTGTTTTCAAAGATTCAGGAGGCAGCATGAGATTAGTAAGAACTGTGGAGGAACAGCGAGATCCCCACTGTGCACTGCTCGCTGGAACAAAGGTAGACCACTTCACCATGGTGAGAGCAAAGATGCTCCCAAGCTCCCCTACTTTCTCTGTGACAGGCTCGGCCCTTACCCTCCTTCAAGCACAGTCTTGTGCCCAGAGACTGGTACAGTCGTGTATTTGGGTTGATTCTGTTGCTCATAAACATTTTTGCTCTGTTTGAGTGTCACTCCTGGGAGCCCTTTGAGGAAAGCCACCTCTGTCCCTGTTTTCCCACGCTTTAGTCTACAGACAGAGAGATGGCTTTCTGTGCTCCTAGGAGGCTGAGCTTTCCCTGGCACATTTGAAAATGTTGTGAGCAGCATCCGTACCTCCGCCGGTGTGGCAAAAATAATATAAAATGCTGTTAAGATGTAAAACAGAACTAACCCATACTTCAGAGAGCAACAAAAAACACAATAGAAAGCATTTCAAAAGAGACTATTATTAAGATAAGGAAATCCCCTTAAACTGATACTGTGTAAGATACATCATATGAAGCTAGGAATAAGAACACGTTAGATGTTTTACAATAAAACAGAACTGCATTTTTTTGATGTACAAATAAATGAAAATATAGATGAGGCAAGTCAACCATCTGTTTTGCTTAATATTAAGTAATACACAACTGAAGCTCAAATGTCTAATGAAATAAAACATTGGAGGGGGCAGAGGGAAACGAGAGCTTCCTTCTGGGAAGGGTGCAAATAAGATCTGGTCAAATAATAAGGGATATCTGAGATGACCGAGGCCAGCCAATTTCATTTTCTGGCACGATTCTGGAGAGGCTGCGCAATGCAAGCATCACCCGGTTCAGAGCCAGCTTCTGCACCATTGCTGTAACGGCTCACTGTTACTGATGTTGTAGATGTTGCAGAATTAGATACATTAACTATGTCACAGTTGTGAAATCAACACTCTACTACAATTAGAAGACCTCTGTGTATCTCAAATGCAGCGAGCGTGTGCCAAATGCAAGAAGATACAGACAGCACTAGGGAGAAGGGGCAGAGTTAAGAACACTCACGGCTCTTGCTCCGCGTCCATTCAGTTCCTGGATCCATCAGCGGCATCTTGCAAGTCTGTGTAACTAACTCTGGGTGGGCCTAATGCCCCTGAGGCATTACTCACCCCCATATATACATAATTGAAAATAAAAATGTCAAACATCAAACATTAATGAGAGGAAGACGGTATCTGTCACTTTTTCATCTTTCTTTTCTTCTTTCCTTTCTTTCTTTTTTCCTTTTCTTTCTTTCTTTCTTTCTTTCTTTCTCTTTTTTTTTTTTTTGAAACATGGTTTCTCTGTGTAGACATGGCTATCCTAAAAATCACTCCGTATACCAGGCTGGCCATAAACTCACAGAGATCCGCCTACCTGTGCGTCACAAGTGCTGAGATTAAAGGTGTGCACCGCCACCGCTCATCGGTGTCTTACTGTAAGACTAGCCAGGTTTACACAGCAAGTTCTCTACCAGCTAGGCCCACACGGTGAAATCCTTTTACAAAGAAAAGAAACGTTGACCCATCCATTCTATATTTCCTAAAAACAATGATAAAAAATGCACACTAAATTCTGGAGGATTTTATCAGGGAGGGAGTGAAGATCAAAGAGTGCTTGTGTTACCAAGACAGGAAAGAAGGGATTGTGAAAGATTCTGCTCTTAAAAGTTCATTTAATGCGCCAAGGCTTTATAGCAACGTGTAAGTGCCCAAATGTGTCACATGTAGATGGAAGAGTCATTAATGGCTTCAAAAACTGTGTTATTGCATGCGTGAAATATTGTGCAATTTTAAAAGAAGGTTCTTTCATGGCCCAATTTAGTGGTGATTTTGTTCAAGGCAGAACACTTAATCAGCAGCTCTTTGACAAATTGAGCCTTTTTATTGCACAATAATAAGGTAATATAATGAGAAATGAAGTCTAGATTAGGATGAAGTCTGCCTGTAAGATTGTAAGAGACATTCGGGTCAGTCCATGACACTGGCAACTTGACACATCAGCAAAAGACAAACACACTAACTCGCCAGAACCCTGAAATAATAAAGGAAAAAAAATAAATCCCTCAATATTTATGCTCTATAAATTGCTATAGGTTGGAGTATATATACACATACATATGGCAAAAAAGAAGTACTGCCCGAATGAAGGCCTCACCCCTCCAAATCAATTTTCTGTATCTATAAATTTCAACAACCCTGATTTCCAGCACCATATATCCCATGCCATGTTTTTTAACCAAAACCATCTATTTCCTCTGTGCATAGTATTATGTTTGTGAGATCCATCAATGTTCCATTTATTTGTAACATATTTGGCTTCACATTTTTAAAAAATACCAGTGAGCACAAGTATAAATGAATCAGGGATGGTAGAAGATTGATAGCTGCTGAAGCTGAGTGGAAACAAGAAAAAAAGTGATATAAATATAAATATGGTTCTATAAAGAAGAGTAAACAAAGCAAATGAGAAACAAAGGTTATCTGGATAGGAAATACACAGGTACAATTTACACCGTTCCAAACAACTATTTCTGTTTTCAGCTTTCCCTAAATTTAAAATTATTTCCAAATAAAATAGTTTGTTCTTTTGTTGGTGGCACTGGAATTTGAACCCAGGACTTTATGGGCATTAGGCAAGCCCTCTAGGATGAAGCTACAACCCTGTGTGTTCAAGTGGCCACTTTGACTTCCATCCTACTTGCAGAGTCAGGGCTCCCGCTGTCGCCCTCCGGTCCCCAAGGCCTTGATGTGATGCTCAGTATTTTAGTCACCCCAAAGAGGATAGATGTATTTCACCGTGGCTTTCATTTGCACTTTTTCATTTCCCTGAAGAGCAATGGTTGGGACCAACTGTTTACAAGTTATCTAATTTTGATTACTCTTCTAAATGTTGCCTCACTTTTAGTCCTTCCCCCCGAGTTTCTCAATCAGTCATTCTCTTGTTGACCTGCAATTTATCAATGAAAAAAAATAGAAGAAAAGAATGAGTTATATCCTGAGTCTCTGATGACTGGTTCTTATACAGGATCTAGCAGCTCTGCTTTAGAGCTAGAGCCAGAGAAGACAATGCAGTCAATGCTGCTTGTTCTTCCTTCTGACTTACCACGGTAACAGTCATGATTCTCACCGGAGCAAGCAAGGCTGACACAAGTTGCCAGTTTGGTAAGCACTCCAGCAAGGGTGGTGCTTAGTGACTTGTCACATGCAGTAAATACTGTCACCTAGCACGTCCAAGTGCCCTGTCTGCTACTCCTTGCCATGCCCACCTCACCTGCACTCACTCGCTCACTCACTCATGGTTTCTCCAGGTCTCCCAAAGAAGAGGGAAAGAAGGCCTTGCAAAGGGCCTCGGTCCCTTGGCAAGTAGGATAGGGTTTATCCAACAATAATGTAAACGAATATTAAAATGCATTCCCATTCGTAGGTCTAGGGTAACTACCTAGACTCTGCATTCCTAACAGGTTTCCAGGAGAAGTCAAAGTTGCTGGAGTTGTAAATGACGAAGCCCTAGAAGACGGAGCTGATACAGAAGCTGTTTGGATTCATATGTATTAGTGTCTCTCAACTTTCCATGGGGTCACAACCCAATAAATCCTTCATAAAGTGAAAGCATGCTAAATAAAATATACATTTGATAAACATTCAATATACGTTTGACCTACTGAACATCTTCCTTCAGCCTAGCATCTTATAAGGGTGCCTGGAACAAATCCATTAGCCTAAAGTCCGGCAAAATCATACGAATCATACCATTTTGTATAAAAAATGTTGCTTATCCTGAATGTCCACATATAAAAATACACAGCACAGGCTCTGACTGGGAGCTGCAGGCTGCTGCTTCTGCCAGCAGGCTGTTGTCAAATCTGATGTCCACCATAGGAAAATATAAAAATTCAGAATTGCAGCCTGCATTCCACTTTGCTCCATCTTAAAGTCAAAAATACCGTGGGTTTAAAGAGATGGCTCAGCAGCTGAGAGCACTGGCTGCTCTTCTGTAGGACCTGGGTTTGATTCCCAGCACCCACAGGATGCCTCACAACCTTCTGTCACACAAGTTCAAGGGAATCCAATGCCCTCTCTTGCTTCAGCAGGCACCAGGCACTTGCATAGTACATGGAAATATGTGCAAATAGAACAGTCAAATAACTTTAAAATTACAAAAATGCAAACATCATTATGCCAAGCCTTCATCAGGTCAGGGACTGTCTGTGTTAGTAAGGATGAAGTGACCAAACACAGCCTTAAACTACAAGGTATTCTAAGGTTCTACAGATATGATGCATACAATCAGCAAAACTGGCTAATGGAGTCTGTGATGATTAATCTGGGTTGTCAAGTGACTAGATATAGACTCAGGTAAAAGGCAAGCCTCTGGGATATTTATAAAGAAGTGCTTTATTGAGCTAATTGAACTGGGAAGATTCACACTAAATGCCAGTTCTATGAGAAGGACCTACCTTCTACTAGAGCCCAGAGGTAAAGAGTCCAAGAAATAAGTCTTTGTTCTTTGCCTGCTTGCATTTACACGTTTAGGGAGTTCACCTACCCTATTGTTGATGGCATCAAACCCAGCTTCTTTAGCCTTTCGATTTGAACTGAAGCTTAGCAGTTCTTCAGGACTGGTACAGGCCTTTAGCACTACGTATGGTCTCACAGCCTGAGCAGCTCCTGAGTTTTCTACATCTGTAGTGTGCAAACAGACCTTTTGAAACCCAGACCATACCAAGTAGGTCAGTCTTATAAATCCCTGTTTAATATTTGCTCATTCTGTTGGTTCTGGTCCTCAGGGAAACACTGAATAATGAAGGATTCCAAAGCAAAAGAAGGCAAATAGGTCTGTGATGACATTTCCAAGAAAACAGAGATGCATCAAAGCTCTGAAGCTCTGAGACCCTTGGAAAGAATATTAGGCAGAGAAGAGGGAGATGAGAGGTTAAGGAGATGATGGGTATAAAAGATTTGTAAAGCCCTGTGATGTTAGGATTCCCTCTGAGCAAGAGTAAAGTTGAGTAAGACGTTGTAGACATTAAAATGCTGTGATGGGACTAAAATTAATACACATGTCAAAGTTAAGAGCTATGGGCAGAAGCCAGGGAGGATATGGGACAGTGGCCAGAAGTCTGAACTATAAACACAATGCAGTTGAAGAAACGCTGAGCTAGACAGAGTGAAGACTTCTGAAAGAGTGGTAGAGGCTCAGACTGGTGCTTGCAGGCCTGTGGAGGCCTTTTAGAGAACTAGGTGAGCACAGCCACAGCGGATTAAAACCATCTTGAGCCCCCCACCCTTGTACCACTGGGCTGGACAGACAAACGCAGTCGTGGCCACAACGTACACAAACCAATGCCTCCTCCCAGTAGGCACTGGGAGGGAAGACAAGGTGTGGCATCACAGCAAGATGCATTCAGCGGAAAATGCATTAGTAGGAAATGCTGCTGGAAGTAAAAAATAAGAAAAATACATACTTAACAAACCATTCCACTTAGGGGGGAAAAATAACCTACACCATTGGTTGTAGGTGAAAAAGTAAAGTAACAAATACACAGATGGCAAACTCAGCACCAAAGGGAGTTTTCCACAGGCCAGAGAGAAAGGGATTACGAAAGGTTACGTGGATCAGGAGGCTTCTCACTAAGCTGCTTATGGTAATAATAAGAGATTACAATGAACCAGGGACTGTGCTGAGGGCTTTACACACAGAATTACAATATAATTGATCAAGCTGACCCGAACATTTGAAGACTACCAAAATGTGCTGCAAGTATTAATTTCATAAATCAGCCCTATTTTGGATTAGCCAGCTTACACCTATGAAATAATTTTCATAAAAAAATTTCTCTGTGCTTAAAAAAATGCAAAATGTCGATACGTATTAAAACATTGGCCCTGGTGGTGGTGGTGCCAGCCTTTAATCCCAGCACTTAGGAGGCAGAGGCAGAGGCAGACAGATCTCTCTGAGTTTGAGTTCAGGCTGGTCTACAGAGTGAGTTCCAGAACTGCCATTGCTACACAAAGAAACCCTGTCTCAAAAAACAAAACAAAAAAACCAAAAGAAGAAAAAAACATTGATATAAATATAGTCATACCCTTGTATTTATATTTGTATGTATCTCTAATCTATGTCAGCAATATTTTTCAGAATAATATATTATTTATTACATCAAAAATTTCTTCAGAAAATTAACCAGAATCTTCAAAATTATACTCTACGATCATCAAATTTGGAAACGTTGACATTTTCAATGGACTCTTTTCTCTGTCATGCCAATACCCTTTCTACAAAACAATACCCTTTCTACAAAACAATACCCTTTCTACAAAACAATACCCTTTCTACAAAAGTACCAGAATAGGTGAGCACGGACCATAAACTATAGGCTATTTTTGGTCTATTTTCCTCACTGAACTGTGAAAATGCTGCCATTCAAACATTTCAACACTACAGTCCCTGTTCTACTCTGAAGATGCCTTGTTACTAGATATTTTCAGAAACCAAATCATAATAAATAGGCTCTTTTGGTATCTCATTCTTTTGAAAATCAAAGTCCTTTCTTCTTAATTTCATTGTATCATAACACGGAATATAAACTCATCAAACTGAGGGCAAGATCTTCATGAAAAGATTCTTCCTGGAAATCGATGGTTCAAAGTGGAATCATAGGTTTTCGAAATTAAGTCTTGCATAAAAGTTGAGTGCTTAAATTTTAATTTTATTCAGTTTCTTCCATAATTTTATGATAATGAAATCTCTGTGACTAACTGTGATCTTTGCTTTTAATAACTGCAATTTTCAAATACTTTCCATACATGGATGAAAGGTTACTGATGGCAAAACTGGAATGAAAGCTTCCATTACTCATTTCAGTGAGAAATTATTTGAATTCTACTGGAGGTAACTGAATTTTATTCACAGAATATTTCTCCAAAAATTGATGTTGGACAATGCATTAATTGTGTTTTTCCCTGTTGTGAACAAATACCTTACAAAGGCAATTTATGGATACAAAAGCTTATTTTAGCTCACAATATGAGGGTGCAGTCCACCACGGTGAGGAAAGCATTATGAGAGAAGCCTGGGACCCAGAGCTGCTCATGACATAGCCACAGAAAAGAAGCCAAGAGATAGGAATCTGGTAGATTTTCCTTTTTCTTCAATATGAGACCACAATCTATGAGATGATGCTATTCACAGTTAGGTGGGCCTTTCCTCTTCATTTAGACCTTTCTGGAAACAACCTAGATGTCCCTCAAACCGTAGACCTTTCCGGAAACAGCCAGGTGTTGCCATTGTGATCATGTGCTGTCAACGTGACAATGAGTATCAACTATCATAGGCACCAGGAAAGGGGTGCTATGGCAGAGCTGTCATCCAGTTTTTTCTTAATGAATGTCAGCTCCGTGATGTGGCTTTGATGTTCAGTTCCTCTCTCTGTGTGTATAAACATATCTACAAAAAAACTGATGGGAGCATTTATTTTATTAGAATATTTAAATATTTTTTTGTAATCCCATTTGGAGAACATCAAACACCATAGCCTGTTTAAGATTTTCCATTCCATGAACTCCCTAATTGTGTAAGAATGTTGGTTTTACCATGATGGTTTCTGTCAAATCTATGATTGATTACAAAACAGATTGTGTTCAAGTTTAAATTTTATCTGAATTTAAAATAGAACTCCTAATAGGAATCAAATATTTCTTACTTAAAATAACTTCAAAACCCGTTTTAATTTTATATAGTAACCAAACTATCATTGAAATGTGTATATTTGTTTGAAGCATTTATAGAAGACAGAATAGTGAGTCTCCAAATATCTCAACACACCTCAATCCTCAGAATGTCTATACACATTTTTTATATGGAAGAGGAACTTGATAGATGTGATTAAGAAACTTGAGAGATGAAAATTCTCATCAATTATATGAGTGAATCCAAACACTAGAGACATTGTAAGAAAAAAATCAAGAGGATCAAAGCCAGAAGATAAAATTTTCAAGAGGTATGTGACAGAGGCCAAGGTTAGACTCATGTGATTACAAGAAGGCAGGAGCTAAAGAATTTAGGAGGTAATTTTGGCTTTCTTACATGAACACCATAGATCCAGTGTTTGACTGATTTAATATGATGTCTAAACAGAAAAAGCCTCTAAGAATGACCCCAAAGACCAACTACACTGTAAGTGGAAAATGAGCAAAATTCACTAGTAATACACTCTCCTATAAAAAGTGGGTGAAGTTCAGAATGTGGGAGAGAATATGGCTTAACTGGGATTTTAATTTAATACAATGAATATAAACATATGATCTAGCATTGTTTTCATAGCGAAGAGGGCCATTTTAACAATTTTCTTACTTTACTTCATTTATGTCGTGTGTGTGTGTGTGTGTGTGTGTGTGTGTGTGTGTTTCTGTGTAGGTTATATAAGCAGATGGATGCTATTGAAAAGTGCAGTCTTGATACTTGTTAAACCTACTAATTTAACTGAAATCTGATTCCTCAAATCAGGCATAGTAGCACATGCCTGTAAACCCAGCACTCCATGGCCAAAACAGTAGGATGACAAATATAAGATCAAAGCATTCCTGGGCTTCAGTGGGAGACTCTCTTTTAAAAAGAAGAGGAGGAGAAGGAGGAGAAGGAGGAGAAGAAGCAGCAGCAGCAGAATTCCAATTACTCCTTCAGCCACTGACCATGCTGTACTTGGTACTGTATCTTTGTTCCATGAAAACAACATCCCTGTTTACAGTTTAATGAGGAAAGGAAAAACTGTGTTGGCTATCCTCATAAAACTAACTTTCAAAAGTTACATCTACCCAGCTCCAACACCTATGTTATAGTTGTGTGATTTCACAAAGGCTCTGGGAGAGCCCTGTTCCAAAAGACTCAGCACTTCAGCTCGCGTTTGTGTAAGGCAGCAGTCACATGGGCAGATTCCTCTTGCATCCCAGTATGTGAGAACAGCCAAATGCTTAGAATCCCTAAGCAATCTCAGCCTTTTTTTTTTTTTTTTTTTGGCAGAGCTATGAACTAGGGAAGTCGGATATCCTGCCTCCTAGATCCTATTTGGGTCTCTACTAAATGACAAAATTGAGCATCTCTGCATGAGACACATGATTCATTTCCTATTTTAGTCGGATCACAGACAATCTGCTTTCTAACAGCTGCCTGCAAAACTCCAAGGAGATTTAAGAGGATACAGTACCAATGACAGTAGGCTGTTCTTGCTTTGTTTTACCAATTGGTGGCACTGTGGACAACAATATAGCTTGAGACATAAACATGATATAAATTTAGAAATATAGATGCCTTTTGTTTCTTGCTTTCCTTCTCTCTCTCTTGTCCTCTCTCTCTTTTTTTTTTTTTTTTTTTTTTTTTTTTTTTTGGTAAGAGGAGAAGAGAAAAATATCCCATCCTAGTCCCACATATTCTCTATAGCTATATCACTCGTTATTTATACAGTTACATTTGTACAGCTCATGTGGGTCTTCAAGTACAGAATTATTTCTGCTTTTGCCTTCATATATTCCTCCCCCCAAAGACTGTCTGTCTAGTCATTTAACCCCATTTTACTTCTGTTAAATAAGGATGGTTGAGGTAGTTCAGAGGTAATTGTGTTTGCTGAGCATGGTGGCTCACGCCTGTCATCCAGACTGTCACAAGCCTGAGGCCATCCTGAGATAGACAGAGTGAGTTCCAGGTCAGCCTAGGCTACACTGTGAGACCCAGTTTCAGAACAGGCACAATGCACACAGCCCCTCCACCAATTAAATACAATGAATATGCAGGTGCTCGCTAGATCAGGAAGCTCATTTGAATAAATCCAGAGGTTCTGGTGAAAAGTGAAGAAGGGACCCATTAGGTGTTGCTCCAGAATAAATCGAATTTTAAAGTTTTTTGTTTAATTACATAGTCAGCTTTACCTATTTTAAAAACAGAGCTGGGGGAAGGGGTCTGGGAGATGGCTCAGCAGATGAGAGCTCTCACCAAACTCAGTCTGACAACCTGAGTTCAATCCCTGTAACCTATGACATGATGTCATGACACACATCTGTGATCCCAGCTCTCCTGCCTTGAGGTGGAAGGGAGAGAATGGAGGATGGATTCCAGAGCCAGATAGTCTTAAGCAAGTAGCAGCACAGCAGCCAAAACAAGGGGCACTACCTCAGAGCGGTGCAGGACAAAAGCCAGCTCCTAAAAGTTGTCCTCTGGCCTGCACATACATACACAGGACTGCCCATACATGCACACGATGGTGGTAACAATGGTGATAATAAATAGCTAATTAAAGTAAGAGACTTCTGTCACAATGCTTGTTACTCTGGTTAGATCCTGTCTAGAGGCCAGCTGATAAAACACTAAGGGAGTCTGAGCTCAAAAAAAAAAAAAAAAAAAAAACAAAAAAAACAACCCACACATGCCTTCATAAACATGTGAGAACATTAATTTGCATGATCTTGTGGTCTTTGGTCTCTTGACAGGTCTGCTTAAGCCTAATGTGAATCATAGCTAGGACTTCCTTTGCATTGAAACACTAGATAATAAGAAATGACTTTAGAAACCACAAAGTTCCCTTCACTTCTGGCTTTTCCTGTCCTGGGTCACAGTTTCTCTGGCCCCTGGATGGTCTGCAGATAGGAGCTCATTGGATATACCTCCATAGAGTTTAGGGTCTCAACGGTCACTCAAGGTAACCCACTTTACCTCCCAACTTTCACTCTCACTCCTAAATTTTTTAACCTTTGTGATTACTCCCCCAATTTAAACATTCACCATCATCCAGATCTCAACTGGCAGAATAAAACCAACAGGAGCTCAGAACGGGTGTGCTGGAAGGGTAAGTGGGGACCAGCCTAAGGCCCGCTCGATGGCCAAGTGTGTGACCCATGTGTGAAAGGCTCTGGATTCTTTGCCTAGCACTGCAAGAGAAAGAAAGATTTGAACAACACAATACTTTTCCAATTTTGTGTGCTGAATACTATTGTAAACATACTCTTCTACATTTCCATCTCTAGTATTAAAATACACTGGACACACGCTGTCAGGTACCAGGCCCTTGCCTGCCTGGTGAGGAGGCAACTCTACCATCTTCTTCTCTGAAGGCTTCTCCAGATCTCCCAAGGCACACACTCATTGCTCCCCTTGACTCATTGCTCTTCTTGTCAGCTTGACTACATCGGGAATTAAACTAAAAGTCCAAACAGCTCACTCTGCACACCAGTGAGGGAATCCCTCCCTGTTGTATCATTCGAGGTCAGAAGACCCGCCCTAAATCTGGGCCACACTTTCTCACAGCAGCCTAGAGAAAGGACATGGGAGCAGCAGCTTTTGCTTTTTTGCCTCCTCGCCTCATTCTCACTGGAAAGTTCAGATGTCCTGCTGCTGAGGCATTCCTTCTGTGGTAAGAGAGCTCACTTCTTCCAGCAGAGACATCCAGCCTTGTGCATTGAACAACTGCTGGATTCTTGGGCTTTCTTTGGGGACAGCCATTGCTAGATTAAGCTGGCCCACCACCTATAAGCCCCTGTAATAAATCTTGTGTATATGGGATATATTAGGTTAATATAGATTTTCCTTTCATTCTATCAGTTTCCTCTAGAGAGCTCTAAAATACTCTATCCCTAATACATGCGCACATTTTTCACATTATGCCGTGTGCATGTTCTGTGAAACAGACAACAGCCACTCCTTTTTGTTAATTACTGAAAGGCACCTGGAATAAATTATGCACATAATTAGCCCATCTGGGCTTGAATCCTAACTCTACTCACAGGCAACCAAGGTATTTTTTTTTCACACAGTTACACCTACAAAACCCTGTTTGTTCTCTACTGAAAAAAAAAAAAAAGATGCCATGGGGGCTCTGTGAGCACAAAGTAAGGACTTACATGTTTGGGACATGTGAAGTACTCCCCAATTAGAATGATTAATATAACCATCTGGAAAGGTGTGAGATTTTTTAGAGTCCCAGGTACAATCTTCTAGCTATGACATTTTTCCCTCCATCACTATCATGATTGGAATGGCGGCATTTGACAATGTGGAGCCAATAGCTTTGTGGGTGCATAGCAGCATCCACACCTGTAAATCGTAGTCCTCATTCTAAGTCCGATTACTTTATTAAGCCTAAGTGATTGAAACTATGCTTTAATTTATTCAAACAAGATGTGGAACGGCCTTATTAATTCATGTACTTTGCATATGCTTTCTTCAACATCCCTTCAACACTTGTGCACACTTAATTTCCAAAAAACAACAACAACAAAAATATTCTGGAGACATGCAACTGACAAGGAACAACAGAAATCCTGCCAATTCTTTAACATACTTAAAGACCATCATGTGGCAAATTACCCCAAAAAACTATGGCAATGTTTCTCTCTGTGTTCATCTAAATCTCCATGATTTTTGTGCCTAGTTTCAAAACATACCCACACACACACACACATACACACACACACACATACACACACACACACGATTTCTTTGACACACTGTGAGGTTACTGGGTTTCTGTTGTTTTTGTTTTTGTTTTTGGTAGCCGAGTTTGAAATGTACACTTTCTTTGTTTTATGATGTGTTACTCAAGATGAAATTCAGGGTATTGCACAGGCTAGGCAAGAATTCTGTTGTTACATTACTTAAAGGCTCTAAGGTCTTTTTGTTTGATCTGAATTTTCCCCAGATCCCCTCTGTGTTGAAGTGTTACTCAGAAGCACTGAAAATCTCCAGCAGAGAGGGGGCTAAGGGTTCAGTGTGATCCCTAGTTCTCCCATTTCAGTAGAGAAGTGGTGGTCTAAGGACTGAGAGCACTCGTGCGTGTCATATACAGATGAAGACAGAGCACCATGAGAACACAAACAGGAAAATAAACGTTTTACTCTGCTGGTAAGAAAAATAAAAGAACAAATTTTGTTTCGATTATAAAAGAATTCATTGATACACATATTGGCTGTGATGGTTTTAAAGAAAAGAAGCAAAATTACCAGTCTAGATTACTTTCATTTCAAATACTTTAAAGTATAAAACATATATAAGACATCTTTAGCTTGTTTTCCTCACACTTAAGAAAAAGTAACACCCAAAGGAAAAATGGTAGAATCATTGAAACCATCCACTGGAATGGTTTGTTTTGTTTAGAGGTACTGGAGATCAAAGCCAGACCTTGTACATATTGGATAGACTCCACTGTGCCTCCTCTTTAAACTATAATTATGTTCTTTAAAGTCTAAATATCAATTATGAAGAATTCAAAACACTTAGTGTTGTCATTAGAAAATAACACAGATACCACACTTTGACATCAGATACGCATTGTTGAGTGGCCTTGAATCAAAATGCACACTGACAATCAGAGAACTTCTGAAAAGACAGACTGCTCAAAACTGTAGGAAATAAAAGCAAAAAGCTAAGGAAGTTGACAATCCTTAAGATTAACACAAGTAAATCTTTACATTTGCAACAAGAAGCCTCTGCAGCTTGTCTGTGTAGCCCTGTATAATGGGAATAAACATTCCTCTAGGACATGGTATTTGAGTATAGTTTTATCAAAATTGAAAACACAATCAGAATAATGGTTTCTTCATAATCTGTTCCCCATAAACACAAAACAAATACCTTTTGATCATCTGTATCTGTACTCACAACTTTCTAAGAAGCCAGGAGCAGTAAAGGGAGAAGAAAGATACCTTTAAAACCCAAGCAATCTTGACCTACATGAAAGGAAGACATTGCCGACATTGTCTCTTGAAGTGTCAGAAAGATAAAACTGTCTATCAATTCAAAACATTAACATGCTGGGAGAAATCATGTATAAACCCCAACAAATTCCTGTCACACTGATCATTCCCATCTTCTCAACCAGCATGAACTAGTTATCATCAAGGGACTGTTGCATAATGAGCAATAGACAGCTTTGGACTAATGGTTTCCAGAAATAAAGAGATTTTTTTTTAAACCTAAAAGGATTCGACATCCTTAAAAAGCTATTCATCATAATAGCAAAGTCAAATAACATCTTGCATACAAGATTTTCATTTGTGTGCTACTTAATATGCCAAAGCTTACAAAAACAGTTAAGGAGATGCATGTGGCAAGAGATCGAGTTTTTGAGACACAGGAGACAACTTCCTGAACAGAACACCAACAGCGCAGGCTCTAGGAGCAACAATCAATAAATGGGACCTCATGAAACTGAAAAGCTTCTGTAAAGCAAAGGACACTGTCCTCAGAACAAAACGGCAGCCTACAGATTGGGAAAGGATCTTCACCAATCCTACATCTGATAGAGGGCTAATATCCAGAACACATAAAGAACTTAAGAGGTTAAACACCAGCAAACCAAGTAATCCAATTAAAAAAAATGGGGTACAGAGCTAACCAGAGAATTTACAACAAGGACTACCAAATGGTAGAGAAACACTTAAAGAAATGCACAGCATCCTTAGTCATCAGGGAGATGCAAATCAAAACAACCCTGAGATTTCACCTTACACCCATCCGAATGGCTAAGATCAAAAATTCAAGGGACAACACATGTTCAAAAGGATGTGGAGAAAGGGGAACACTCCTCCAGTGCTGGTAGGAGTATAAACTTGTACAACCACTTTGGAAATCAATCTGGTGCTTTCTCAGAAAATTAGGAATAGTGGTGCCTCAAGATCCAGCTGTACCACTCCTAGGCATATATCCAAAATATGCTCAACTATACAACAAGGACCATGTTCATAGCAGATTTATTTGTAATAGCCAGAATCTGGAAACAACCTGGATGTCCATCAATGGAGGAATGGGTACAGAAATTGTGTTCATTTACACAATGGAATGCTACTCAGCTATTAAGAACAAGGAACTAGAAAAGATCATCTTGAGTGGGGTAAAGACACATATTGTATATACTCACTCATAAGTGGATAGATAGTAGCCACATAACATAGGATAAACATACTAAAATCTATACTCCTAAAGAAGCTAAACAACAAGGAAGACTCTAGGGAAGATGCTCAATCTTCATTCAGAAAGGCAAACTGGATGGGCATCAGAAGAGGGAGAAAACAGAGAGCAGGACAGAAGCCTACCACAGAGGGTCTCTGAGAGACTCTACCCAGCAGGGTATCAAAGCAGATGCTGAGACTCATAGCCAAACTTTAGGTAGAGTGCAGGTAATCTTATGAAAGAAGGGGAAACAGAAAGACATGGAGGGGACAGGAGCTCCAAAAGAGGACCAACAGAGCCATAAAAACCAATCCCTCGGGTCCCTGAAGAGAATGATACCCCAGCTAAGGACAATTCATGGAGAGGACCTAAAACCCTGGCTTAGATAATGCCCATAGACTCAGTCTCCAAGGGGGCTCCCTAGTAAGGGAACAGGGACTTTTTCTGGCATGAACTCAGTAGCAGGTTTTCTGATCACCTCCCTCCTGGGGGGTGCAGTCTTGCCAGTCCACAGAGGAAGATAATGCAACCAGTCCTGATGAGACCTGATAGGGTAGGGTCAAACAGAAGGGGAGGAGGACTTCTCCTATCAGTGGACTAGGGGAAGGGCATAGAGGAAGAAGAAGGAGGAAAGGTAGAATTGGGAGAAGATGAAGGAGGGGGCCACAGGATACAAAGTGAATAATTGTAACAAATGATAATAAAAGGAAAAAAAGAGAGATGCAGTTTTCAAAGTATCGATCTTCTTAATAGTGCCAAATAGACAGAGGTATACTCTTCAAAGCATGGTACTCATGAGGAATGCTGGCTTGAATTTGGATTCAGTGGTATGCTAGCCAACGAAATGGCAGACTTGTGTTGTCAGAGCAAGCTATGGTGTGCTCACCTGTATGTAGGATACCTTTACCTCACAGGGCAGTCAGATACTGCAGAGCCAGACAGTCCACCTGATTCTGCTCCCCAACTGACACAGCTTCTTTCTGCTGAGCTCAGACTTAATACCAACTCTTGATAGGCCCCGAGGGATGTCTGCCTATCACTTTTCAAAAACTGTTCCAACAGATTTTATTGCATGAGCCAAAAAAAGCAATCTTAAATATTAGCCACTAAGTTATAGTTTTAAAATAAAATAAAAAAAGTCATAGTTGCCACATGCAAAAGTCAACTGTAAAAGTGATGATATGGATTTTGCTTAAAAATCTCTGCCACAAGAAGACCTACAGAGTCAACTAACCTGGATCCATTAGTGCTCATAGAGACCAAACCATCAACCAAAGAGCATGCATAGACTGGTCCTTGGTCCCTTGCATATTCATAGCAGATGTGAAGCTTGCTCTTCATGTGTCTCCCCCAACAGCTGGAGTGGTAGCCTTCTCTGACCCTGATGCCTGCCTTTCTTTGGATTCCTTTTCACTAACTGGGCTGTCATGTCTGGCCTCGGTGGGAGCATTGATTATTGCAGCCACTTAATATACCAGGGCAGGTTGGTATCCATGGAGGACGTCTGCCTTCTCTGAAGAGAAGGAGAGCAGAGAATGGCAGTGGGAGAAGAGAGGGACTGGAAGAAAAGGAGATGGGCTGCAATCAGGATATAAAGTGAGTAACTAAATAAAAAATTTAAAAAGAAAAAAATCTCTAACAAAAATAACTATTAAAAGGCAGAAAAGGGCTGGGCACAGTTGTGTACTCCTGTAATCCCAGTACTTGGGGAGGCAGCCGCAGGCAGATCTCTGTGGGTTCAAGACCATCCTGGTCTACAAAGCCAGTCCAGGGCAGCCAAGACTACACAGAGAAACCCTGTCTCGCGAGGTGGGGGCAGAGGTAGAAAGAGTAAATGGCAGAAGAGTGTGCTGATAATTATTTCAGCTGAGTAATTAAGTATATGGGATAGACTCTGTGTGCGTGTGCGTGTGCGTGTGTGTGTGTGTGTGTGTGTGTGTCACAGTTCTCTTTATTTTTAGAAGTTTGAATAGTCCTGTCTCTAGTTTTTTGGAGGGGGTCAGGTCACAAACAATAAAAGTCTATTGTAATCAGCAGACTGAGCATTACAGTTACATAAAAGTAAAAATTCTTTGGTTGTTTATTTCATTTGCTACATTCTCATGGTTCTAAGCAGTTAGCGCCAACACGCCTATATATGATCCATGAAATTGAGTTCTAAGAAAACATGTGCCTGTGTTCAGAGACCTTCATTAAACTCAAAAGGCATCTGCTTAGCTAAGTCTTCTCTTCAGTGCAAGGAAGATACAAAGCATCTTAAGCATGGTTAACAATAGGAATCTAACAGCCACTGTGCTATAAAATACATCACAAAGAGGACTGAAAGTCTTTGTGTTAAACATTCCTCTTTCAAAAACATTTGCAAATTTTCTCCTTTAATTTAGTAAATCTGGTGAAAATTCTACCCCATTGGTGTTGCTCTAAAAACAATAATCGTTAATTTCATGTTCCATTACCAGGCAAAGACAGAAAAGCAAGACCACTCTTAGCTCTGCTTCTAGTTCATTTAATGACTGGTAAAACCTCTGGTCATTTATGCCTGCAGCCCAGTCAAGCAAGCCCATCCCTTTCTATGGATTATTGTGTTGCTGTAATTTTTCAGTGCTTTAGAACAATTTGGAGAGTGCCCTGACTGCCATGGTTTTTATACAAAATCTGCCGTATTCTGATTTTTTTATGCTAACCACACATACGTACTTAAAATTCAAACTGACCTCAAATATAGAGACATTGTGACAGGAATCTAAAGTGGCTCTGATAATAACTCATTAGCAAATCTTGTGTACCAGGAGATAGAACAAACTTCATCATTCAGGTCCTAAACAATGGACAAATAATTTGCACAGCATGCTTGTATATCAGAAGCAAAGCCAGGGCACTTTCCCTATCAAGCCACAGCCTTAACTGATGGTCACTTAACTGAAGGTAGCCTTGTTAACTGCTAACTAGGGTGGTGGAATTTGAACCCCATAATAACCCATGTTGACAGAGAAGAGCTACATTATCTGTAATTCTACTGACATTAATTTACAAGTAAATGCAAGTTATACAGTTACTAAGGAGAATGGTCATTTGACATGTATTCTCAAGGTACTCAAGCATTATTCTGTACTGGGTTTGGGGCTGATCATGGGTATCAAGTCCATAAAGCTGGCTTTCCAAATTTGTAGTAATTCTTTTTCATTAAGCTATAGTTGCCACTGGTATCTGGCCCCTGGCTGAAGAAGGGCTTGGAGGAGAAGGAAGAGGGAGTAGGAAAAAAAAAATAAAATAAAGGATTTGTTGAGAAAGGTTTTCTGTTGACCAGTCTTCTCCATTACAAATTGGAAGCTACAGGAAACTGAACACATGAGGGGCAAGAGGAAAAACAGTGTGAAAATGTGTAGACTTTAGGGAGTGGTGATGAGAGGAATGCTTTTTATGGCTCGTCCTCCTTTTAAATCTCCCACAGTGTGTTAAATGCAACACGTAAACTCGGAAGCTGCCTTTGGTAGCATGGTAGGCTTTCCTAGAGCAATCGGTTCTGATCTCGCCAGCTGGACCTTGACTCCAGTGGTGAAAGGAGCAGCAGGAGAAAATGAACTCCTAATTGAAAACAAATTTCAAGTTGAATAGTCAGGAGAAACTAAAGGAATTTACAAATGCATGCCTGTGAGCAAAGAAGACAGTGTAAAGGGAAACAGAAAATTGAAGTAGAGGAGATTTCTCTGCATCAGGCATGAATCAGATCCCCTAGGGCAGAGTAATCATTCCTCTGTCAGAAGGGGGCAGGCTTTGTCCTAGACACTGGAGTGGCTAACATAAGCATTAGTGAGATGCATCACTATTTTTTGTGGTTTGATGTGATTGGATGGTAGTCTCCAAGGATACATGTGTTGGAGGCAGGCCTAGTTCCCTACCTGTGCCATTACTGGAAGAGATAGAAACTCTCAGAGATTGCATCAGAGGAAGAAATTTAAGGTCTACGTGCCATGCACTCTAAGGGGATATTAAGAACCTGATCCTTTCCTATTTGTCTCTTTGCTTCCTAGACACTATGAGGTAAATAGATTCTTTTCCATCACACTTTTGCCATGATACAGTGGTGCCATAAATAGAAAGCAATGGGGTAATGGGATTAAAACACCTGAAACCATGAGCCAAAATAACTCTTCTCTCCTAATCTCATTAGCTCCAGTATTTGTCATGGAAACTGAGAGCTGATTGAGACATAAATGAAGCACAAGATAAAGAGGGATTTAGGTATATGGTAGTAAGTGATGGACACTGAGTCCATACTCAGATCTCTTTCTCAGTGATCCTTCTGTTCTCTGATGTCCCAGCTGTTCTGGACCTCTGCTAAGGCTGCTTCTGCTATTTATAATAATGATGGGGGTATTCTTTGACATTTTTTATGTGCCAGGTGCAGAGCTAACTCAGTTAACATCCAAATATATTACCTAGCTGGGTCAGTAAGACAAGCCAAGGTGAGGTACTGTCCCTATCCTTATACACATGGCTGAGTTCTGGTTATACCCAGAAGCCCATGATAGCTCCAACATTCTACTTTAGTAAGTCTGGTTTTCAAACCAAGACACAGACTTTGAACAAATGTTGGATGGATGAACACCCATCAAATCAAGGAAACATACTCTTCTACTGATGATAATTCCAACTTCTATAAGATCTTCGAGTAACAGGCTGACAAGATCCTTATGTAAAAGAACAAGACAGACATGAAAGGCCAAACAATTTCTGATGTAGGTATTCATCTCTGCTCTTAGAGTTGGGAAGTATTCAAAGAAAATTAAATACAGGTGTTCCAATAAAACACCAAACTCTGAATTTAATATAGCAAGAAATATTCTTCTTTTGTGTTTTTAAGCATTAAAAAAATGTAAAACTATTTATGGACCCTAGATGATGAAACAGTTGTGCTGGATTTGACCTGCCGGCTATTTTAACTCATTCCTATTCGAGCCATCTGTCTCGGAGTTCTGTTTTATCTAGACGACTAGCTGATGGAATTTCTCCCCCAACACATCCCTATCGGCATTTCTGACTGCACACATTGTGCCTTTTCCCCCTCCTCCTCACCTTGCCTCTTGCTAACCTGATTACTAGAAACTCTCATTTCAAATTCTAGGTTATCAGTGTGGTTTTTAGATAATTGTACAAACAATGCCACTGCCACGAGGTGTTTGAGGAAGAAACTAAAACATATTTAGGATAAGCAAGTGTGTTATAAGGAATAAAGAGCTTTTTACAAACTCTTCAGACCATATCCACAACAATGATAAATGGATTTTATCATCCTGGTGGGTCATTACCAAGAAGCATTAAGCGTACAAATTCTAAGAGAAGTTGGCAGGAAACCATCTAAGTTCATGACATTCACACTGGCTGTGCATCCCTGGACATCAGGAAACTTTGGCCTCGTAGCTCTAATCCATGTGTAATTACATCCTTTGGGCTTTCCACTTCATTGAGTTCGTTTTCTAATAAGATGTTTCTCCAACTCTTTCTCTTGCAAGAAAGCATCTCTTGTAATACTTTATAATTGAAAACAAAATGAGTTTTAAGGGGATGTCGGTAGGTATTTTAATCACTGTGTACTTCGTCCTTTTTTATGACTCATTTCTCTAGCATCATTTGCTTTTTAAGACACATGCCTTTTACTTGTTATGAAGAGATATTTTAAGGGCTTACTTACACATTAAAGGGAAGAACAGGTGACCACCTAGAACACATGACTAAGTTCAAAGACCAGTCTCTGCTTTTATGAATACAAGAAATGGTTTTTGAAAAATTGAGAGTATCCTAGGAATCATCTAAGCCAATTTATTCTCCGGTTTGACTGTGAGTCAAGATCTTTCTCCAAAGGAAACCTAACAACTACTTAAGAGCCTGCAGGGAGGGGAGTGTGACCCTACCCCAGGAGCGAAGTCAGCTTTCCGCACTGCCAGCTCTTCTTCCTGCAACTGTAAGCTGCCATTTTCTCCATAACTTTCATTTGCTTGCACAAGATTTACAACCTAAGTAAATGATGCCATGTACAGTGTGTGCAGGGAAGCCTGTCCTGCTTACATCTGTGCATATGATCATACATTCCACGTTTAGGTAGAAAGCTTTTTAGCCAAATAAGAAAATCAATAAGAGAAGCCAACAATTACCCGAAGCCACATCATTTCACTTAGTCAAGTTCTTTGGCTTCACAAATGCCTAAACTATAAGTTTTATATTAGGAGATAAGCAGAGCTACAGTTGAGTCAAGACAGGCTTGACAAAGTCAAATGCATTTTATCTAGCCTAAAACATCTGAATCCAATGCCTCATCTCGGAGATATCAGATTTTCCTAAACAATGAATTCAAACTAAAAGCGAACTGGAATTCCATACAAATGTTGGAAAAAGGAAGAACAAGAGAAACTGACTGAGTCCACAGACTCTTAACCAGATGGGGTTAGAGAACAAGGGATGTCTTGAAATTTTCCTCAAGATCCCTCAGGATTCTAAGTTGACTAGACTAAAAAGCCAACTCAAATCTCATGTTTTATGTTTTTGTATTTGTGTTTTGTGACAGGTTCTTACTCTATAGTGCAAGGTAGACAGGCTCTGACTATATAGTGCAGGCTGGGCAAGTCCTTACCATATATTGCAGGCTGGATGGAGCCTCACTAGACAGGGCAGGCTAGCTTCAAAGCCAGGACCCTCGTGTCTTAGCTGCAAAAGACACACTAGCCTAAGACTGCCTTAATTCAAGTCCTCACTCCTACTTGGCCAAAAAAAAAAAAATACTAATAATAATCAAGAGTTCAGCCAATGCACAATAAGCCAGGACAAACATGCAGGATCTAGCCCTAGTCAAAGACTGTCAATGCATCAAAAACCAAATATATATCCTGGAACTATTCTTATTACTTATTTTCTTCTATGAAAATGGAAACAAAGTAGCACAGATTCTGTGAAATAAACATATATTTTACTTATTAAAGCTAGTGTAGCTACATATGTATATTTACCAAACAGCAAGGTCATCATAGAGGTTTTTGCTTATTGAAATGCATGAGATCTTCAAGGCCAAGAGCCGGTGTTAATTGCCGATTTAATTGTTGTGTCGTTCATAGACTACATAGAGCTTAGAACATGCTAAGCTTAGAACATTCAACAAATGTTGATGGAAGAAATAAACTAAGTATTTTTGAATAACTGACTCCTTAAATAATTAGATGTTTGAATAGGCCAAAGTTATAATAGATTTAGGAGTAAACTATTAAATTTTAAGGCTTTGCTTTAATTACTGAGGCTATATTGTACATACTAACACCTTGTTAAAAACCTCTCTTAAACTACCTAAATTAGAAGATGTATATTGAAACTTGAAAAATAGGATGATGAACAGCAATAAACCTAGATGTGGGCATGCTGTTAGAATTTAGCAAAAGCAATATTTTTACACATAATGAATCTTCAGGATGTTTTCTTCAGTAATTTGCATGAGAACTTTAAATCTCATTCTTATCTTGGACAATTAAGCAGAATTCATTTTGTAAATGTATCTAAACTTGAGCCTAGCCAAGGAATACCAAATGAAGCTTATTTGCCAGAAAACAAAAATGTTTGCAGAAAAATGCAAATATGGTGGTCTTGGGGGTTGATACTCTCACATCTTAATGGCCACATCTGGTTGTTTCTGTCTACTTAGCTGCTAAATTTAAGGGCCTGACGGCGTTGAATGATGGCTGAATTCATATCTCAGTGATCGTATTAAGGATAGGGCTTTTTTTTTTTTTTTTGTTCACTTTAGATCAGGTTAAATCAAAGTCTGGACTTTAAAGAAGGAAGTGTCAAGTTGTTGGCTACTTTGATGGTAACACAGAAGATGTTATAGGGACTGGACCGCAGAGTTCTCAGAAACACTTCATTCAAAGGGCTGGTGGGTGAGCTAAGTTTAGACAGTATAAACATTTGGTGGACAGGCTGAGGAATTCTCTGGCAGAAAACTCAGTTTAGGGAAAGACAACCAAACAGCACGCTCTATCATTAAAGCCTTCATTCTCATGCCTGGTTTGGTAGCACAGGTCTATAAATACAACATTCTTTTAGGAGACTAAGGGAAGAACATCCTAAGGTCTAGTCCAGTATTATCTACATGGTGAGACCCTCCCTCAATAAACAAACAAAAATATGTATTTACCAATTAGAAACAGAAAGGACAATGCCTCAAATCTAAGCCTGGACATGGCATAGATCTTAAAACTCAGCAGGGTAACTGCAAATGCAATCCAAAGAAGCTGGGAGATGGATTTTGAGGGTTGCCTGGTTGTCTGCTTCCTGATCTCTATAGAAAGAGGTAATGAACCACTTTATGTTCCTTCCCATGCCACAGCCATGCCTTCCCACCCATTATGTCCCCTGTGTGCCCTCTCAAAAGTTAAGCCCCAAATGAATCTTTCCTCTCATAATTATTTATAAAATATTATTCACAGCCACGGGGGGGAAACGACTTCAAATGCTTAAAAGAACAATTATAGAATTCATGTTCGAATTATCAAAAGAAGTCTTAAAAGAATGTGAAAATAAAGCAAGCAACCCTGCAGTTAACTGACAAGCAATTCTAGAAGTTTATGAAACACGAGACGAAAAGGCTAATAAACATGAAAAGATGTTGGTTATTACTAATAACCACAGAAAACAAAATTTCATCTAAAATGAGGTGCAATTATACATTATGAGACCGAAAAAGAAACCAATAAGTGTTATGATCATGAAAAGTCCTGAGGATGCCCAAGAGCTACTGATGGGTGTGTACTAAGGGGGGCAAGGCAATGCCTAGTAAAGTTGGAAATGCTTCTCTTGGGACTCAGCAATAGTACTAAGTAGCTAAGCAGACTGAAGGATAACATGTGTCACAAAGCTACCAACACTGCTATCTTGAATAACTGGGAACAGACAAATGTCCTTATCGAGGAAATGGACCCACTGAAGTATAATTGTGCGAAAAGACTGGCAGTGAAAATTACTGAGCTACATCTAAATACACTGACTGGCTTTCAGGAAATGCCGGGGTAGCTCTTAATACACAGCAACTCATGCAGTCTGGTCCCATGTACCTGAAGTGGCAAAGATAACGCAAACACTCCTACTGGCTGCATTTCAGTGCAACAACAACGAGTCACTCATCTATGTCAACACACAAAAGACCCCCCATAACATGTAGCAGCCATGAGACCCATCACATCCCCCTACAAAGAATCTTGTGGAGCCTTAAAAGACAGACACAGACACACATACCAATGAAGCCAGGATCTGGTGGGATTCCCCAATCCAGCCTAACCCAATCTGAAAGCCCAGTATGCTGAGGAGGTGCAGAACAGGTGGAAGGTTAGCTAGTCTAGTAGGAGGTCTCTGTGGGTGAGGAGGCTCAGGTGGCAACACTTGGAAGGAGGAAGCTACAGTTGTTCTTCTTTGCATTCACTGATCAACCATCCATAAATGCTCATATTCGAACTCCTGAGGAAAGCATTGCCATCGCGCTTGAGCCTGGTCCATGTAAATAATGGCTTTGCCAATTTCCCATGCACCCATTGGTCTCAGAGTACTCTACAGGCCTTGTTTAGGTCAAAATACATATTTGCTCAGGATTTTACTATCTCAGGGCTTCCTGCATTTTCTATGGCATACTGCCTAAAATTCAGTAATATTAAGACATTGTTCAGATATTGAGATAGCTCTGATAATGGTTATAATTATTAAATCCCATGATTTTGAGTTATATATTAAAGTATTTGTTGAAAAACAAATTATGAAATGCTTTGAATTTGTTTTAATCCAGTGCCTAGGATTAGAAGAAAGACAATGAGATTGAAACCAAATACTGGACAAATGTAAGTTCTATTTTTATGGATGAACTTTTATATCATAGAAAAAGGTGTGTCAAACAAGTTAACAAATGTTTATAAAATAAGCTTGTATGGTGAAATATAATAAAATATGTGCATATGTTAGATTCAGTGTAGGGCTTACTATAGCAGCTTAATTGCAACACTATCCACAAAGAAGATGCCTCAAAGTTTCAGCTTCACTTAGCAAGCTCTCCTTCCACCCTTCCCATCCTTTCTCTCATTCTCTGTTCTTTTTGACAAGGTCTCATATAGCTCAGGCTAGACTCTACTGGCTATATTGTCCAGTATGACTTCAAACTTCTGATGCTCTTGCCTCGACCACCCAAGTGCTGTGAAGATGGGCAGACACCGCCATCCACAGCCTAGAAGGTTTTTAAATTTGTAATAAGTATTCAGAATATTGTTCTTTTTTAGCTTCTGCACTTAAGTATATTATATAGTTATAAAAGAAAGATGATAAACATAGCACAAAGAAAAAGAAACCTCTAAGCCACACATATATGCTATCAATGTCCTTGTTTCTAAGATGCTGGGTTTTTTATGTGCTGTTTCTGAAACGATATTTCTTGTAGTTGATGATGCTTGAAACTCAATAAAGTAGAGTAGTTTTTGGGTATACAAGAGGAGCTAGGTAGTAGGGTAAACACTTATCTTTTACTTATGATTTTTTCCCCATATGTGCAACCCCAAAATGAAAATCTTCAACCTGTCGGTTTCATCACATATTAATTAAAAAATACATCCTGTGCTCTGGTGAGTATTTTGTATCTAAAAGATGGATTAGTTGTTCTTGGAGAGAAATGGATATCAGTTTTGATGCTTGGGTGGAAGAATAAAGTGGTTTGAAAAGGAGTCTCAAGAAAAGTAATAAAATATTAAAACTGAAGAGAAATGGTGCTTTGAGGTTCCAGTGAACCAGCCCCATGCTGCCCTGAAGAGTGGCATGGTGGGCTCTTGTTGTGCCAGTCTCTCTGCAAAGATATCTTGCTGGGGATTCCAGTAGCTTTGGCTCCCACTAAATTACAGGGCTGACCCATATTTCCTTGAATTGGAACACAAATGCAGCCAGTAACAAACGTCTCGGCGTATACCAATGCTAGCGACTGTAGAGAGAGCTCTAGCCTCTATTCCATGCTTCTAAAGTACCTAAATGCAGTCACCTCGTGCAGTAGGGATGGAGTTATACAGGTGTAACAAGAACAGAACTGGGGTGAGGGTGGTGACACGAGGTAACTGTTCTAAAGCTACCCCGTGATTATCAGGACACTGATCCCCAAACGGGAGAAGAGTTGTTCTGGAAAATGTAAGATGGAGCGAGTTCAAACTGTTTGAAAGGAAAGAAAATCACGGTTTATTTTATTTCTTACTAAAATCCTGAAAGGACAGAGAGGATCTGTTATACCTGTCTTGTAAAGAATGTAGACAGACAGAAAAGTGAGCAAAGGGCAGCAGGGGATGGCTAATCAGCTACTTCTTAAAATGAAGCAAGTAGGAAAGCACATTAATTCTTTAGAAGAATGAAACAAACCGAGTGCCTAAAAGTGCTCATCATTTGGATGGATGGGTGAGCATTCCATTGCTACGATAAATATCTGAGATGCTCTTCTAAGAAGGAAAGGCTTGTTTTTGCTCACATCCTTGGAGGTTCCAGTCCAAGCTTGAGTGATGCCATTATCTTTAGCCAGTGGCGTGGTAGCACGTGGTGGTAGGAGCTTGTAATAGGACAAAACATCTAATTTCATCAGCCAGGAGGCAATGGCAAATGAGAAAAGGGCTCCCTTCAAGGCCATAACCCTAATGCTCTAAAGGCTTCCTCCTAGGCTTCATTAGCAACCAAGACTGTCACCCTGGAAACTGAAGCCTTAACCCAGAGAGTGCTGGGGAACACGTTACAAATCACAACATTGGGTGTTTTTACTTTTCTAAATCTTTAACAAATGGTCTCAATTTTGCTCAGGATCTACATCCTTCTTTGGAATAACTAGGATACTGTAAACTGGCTTCAGCATAAATTCCCATAGCAAACCACATTGAATTTAAGAGGAATTAACATTTCTCTGCCTTATTTATGTAACACTGTAATACGCTTACCTGTTGTGTGTATTACTCACACAAGGTAAGAATGCTCTTTCATGACCTCAGTGGATATTTAAAGATTCCCACCCAAACTCAAAACTATATACCAGAAGTATAGAAAGACAAGCTAAAGCCTGTGAAGGGCACGAGCAAACCTCTCTCTTAGAATCAGCATTCACCAGGGAAGAAGAAAGGCAGGGATTGAGTCAGCTCACTCCAGGTTTTAATGTTTGTTAGGCCCAAGCTGCACTTATTTGTATTTCTTCAAGCTTGTAATATACTGTGATTCTTAAAATTAGTGATGTTTGTAAAATTAACAAGACTGAACATGAAGCAGTATAGTCATAACAGAGCTGAATAATTCTTGATCTACTACTACATAATTTCTTCTCCATACCCCTATAATAAAAAGTTGCTTTTATTTCAGAGACTTTTTATTTCACTCCAATTACTGCAACAAACTTACATCAAATACTTTTACATTCCAAAAGGGTATAACAACAAATAATGTTCAATACTAGCTATTAACAATCGATGATAATGGAGTAACAGTAAAAACACAAAAAATAAGATAAGGATGTAGCTCAATGGTAGAGTACTCCATAAAACGTCATGTACAGAATCCCAAGTTCATTCCCCTCCATTGGAGAAAAACAAAGAGTAGCTAGGATGATCGGAAACAATTCTAACTTAGGAAATGGAGTAATGAAAACCAAAGCACTAACACTTACCTAAAACAACTTTCACATGCTCACATTCTCACATGCCATGGACTCATTCACTTTCCTTGTCCAGACCCACTTCCACAAGAAGAACATCAAAATACTAAAAGCATGTTCCCTTGATCCTCTCACAAGCTTTTAAGCACCCTCCAAAGGTAATGCGTTTGCCTTGCTTTTCTTGATGAAAACATCGCACCTGAGATGGTTTAACTCACTGTCCAGTCACATATCTCAAAGGGAAGCTGTGGAATGGATGTGAGCCGGGACACTCAGTAGGGTGGGACCTGGGGGAAGCTTTGTGGTCTTCGGAGGACATCACACGCTACTGTGGCTTCTCAATGGCCGGAGGGTTAGCAAAGGAGGAAAATAATATGTCTTGCAATCCTTGGGCTTTGGCAAATAGTGTGAGTGGAAATCAGGCACTTATAAATTTCTGGAGATAGGCTAGCCTTAGCACGCTGATCAGAAATCTCTACTTGAATCAGTATAAAAATAAAAACATAGTTTAATTTTTAATAAATTAGATAAACGGTGATAAAATCAATCAGTAGGTAAATAGACAGTTGACAGGGTCATTGAACCACGGTGGTAGGTACAAACCTTGGACTTGATGCCTGAAGTCTGGTTGTAGCAAAAAGAATAACCTATGCAAGGACTTCCTTTTTCTCTTCTGCCAAGAAGACCACCATGGTATGTTTCAATATGTTCTATCTAAGAACACATAATAGCGGGCAAGGTTCCCTAATGCTAGGGAAGAGACAGTGAATGCATGTTAATTTATTTTCAATTTCTTTCACAGGTTATTTCATGTCCTTCTTTCGAGCAGCTCCTGGTGGCGTGGAGAATGGCTACAATATGAAACACACAAAACTAGGCTTACACAGGAAGAAGGGCTTTAGTAAATGAAGCCTTATCAAGTAGCCCAAAAAAAAATATCTAGAAATGACATTATAAACTTCATATTCTTCGCCAATGCTAAGAATATCTCATTGTTGTTTCTGCAATTTTCTCAGAATTAAAGTGTTTTCTAACTCTAGTCTGAGAGGTAAAATCCTAAGAGAAGATACTTCTGCTAATTGAACAGCAAAATAATTCCTTCTTTCTGAGTTTCTGTGAATCTTTATGGAACCATTCCAGAAGACACTTGCATTTCCTCTTCTGATTATTAACAACTCCCCTGAGGAGGCTCACATCCAAAATGAGAGCTCTCATATCCAAAGTTTGTTAGGATGTGGGCAGAGTGAGTTGATGATCCAAATGTTGTCAGCTTCTCTAAGGAGACTGTAATAACTTACTCATGGACACCTTTCCCAAATTGTTAATTTTCCTTTTTCTATTCTATTAGATGGGTTGATTCCATCTAATCATCTGTTCACACAACCAAAGAATGTTTTAAGCCACCACTGTAATAATTATATTTTGCTTTACAAAAACCAAAACTATAATTTTGTTCTTTCTCATGATAAATGATACTAGTATCAAAGGTCAAATATAGACAATGTAAGAGATGGGAGAGTCATCACAAATAGGACTAAGTCATTTCTTTAAATTCAGTAGTTTAAAAAGGTGATGTTTTCAGTCTGTAATTTGTTGTAGAGAGTAATTTCCTCATGAGCAGAGGAGCATGCTTTGTGTTTGATAAAATTACAAAAATACATTGTGTTATATGACCTATCTCTTTTAAAAGAGATCCAGTAGTTTGACTACACAGATCATTTCACTACCTCAAGGTATAAATCCAGTTGTACCCTTATGGAAAATGTAAGAACAATGCCATTTATTGTGAAAAAAAAATACTGTATATTAGTCATGTTGGGAAATGTCTGTAATCCTAGTATATGAAAGACTGAGGCAATAAGAACACAGGTCTGAAGCCATCCTGGCTTTCATAGAAATACACTGTCTCAAAATGAGGAGGTGGAGGAGGAGGTGGAGGAAAAGGAAGAAGAGGACAATGAATATGCTTTGTTGTATGGGGGAGGGTAGTTTCCTCATAACTAGAGAAGCATCTGTCTATAGCTCCCAATATTTTGTTCTGTAGTTTTACAAAATTCTGTCTCACCTAGTTCCATTTCTCACCATCTTTACCTCTTTACCTTTATTCATCTGAAATGTAGCTTTGTGTTAGAATTCTAACGCCTGGCAGTTAGTGACTGCTTCTGGGTTCACAGAAACTATTAAAAAGGTTATAACAAGGGGGGAGAGATTAAAGATTTATTATTCAACGTAATAAGTGCTATGACAGACAGATGAACCAGTTGTTGAAGCAAAGAGGGGACAAACATCTAATCCCTGTTGCTGACAAGGCGGGAGAGCTGGAAACATTTGATAAGCTTTGGTTCACCATCCAGGACCTCTCTATAGGAATAAAAATACAAGAAGAAGCAAGGAAGGTCCCTTTCCTACCCGAGACAATGTTGTATTCAATAATATAGAAGGGTGGAGAGGAGTGAGGGCGGTGACACCAGCTGTGATGAGGGTGAATGTAGATGATTGAAAAGTGGACAACATGTAGGTCTATTGTAGAAATAATGGATAAGAGGGTGGAGGGTTTAGATCTATTTGCACATTCATATTAACGTAATGAAATTACTCCCAAGAAATTTTATTGAGTGTCCATGATGAAAGAAAGACCAGGGATTTGGTGTGCAAAACAAAGACAATGAGACTAGACATAGCGAGAGAATTATGAAGTTGGCAAAGGTTCTAAGGATAGAGGGACCAATAGTACTAAATTCCAAAAACAAACAAAAAAAGATACATGAAGTAAAGAACAAAAAACAGTGTGGATTTGGTGTCTGGTTTGAGGTTGTAGGAAGTCAAACAGAAGTACTTATCTGTGCTGTGAGAACAGAACACTATTGTCTTTGAATCTACATTAGCTCGCCTCTAGTCACTGAACTCCATTCTTCAGGTATGGTAAATGTTTACAGGATTGGTTGTTTCGTCATCACCATCATCATCATCATCATCATCACCATCATCATTCAAAGGTAAATGAGCAGTTTCCTCCAGAAGTTTGTTTGACAGTTAACAAATCCACAGTGAGCACTGATTTTTTTTTCTTGACCCTTAACAAGCATCTATAAATCAAACAAATCCCAAATGAATCAACTGCTTAGCAGTTCCTTGAGCTTTACAATCTCATGTCCTCTTCTCTCAAGAGCATGGGGGATCTTCCCAAAGCTTAAGGTAAAAAAGGCAACAGGGCAGAGATGACTAGGGCCTGGACACTCTGCATGTAGTTAAGCTCCTCAAAGAAGCTGAAGATTCTTGTCCTCAGTTCAGTGCCCCACAATTCTCTCAACTCCCCCACTCAGGGTTCCTCTCAAAATTCCAGTCTTTTCTCTATCCTGGCTGACCAATTGCCTTGTCATAGGACTCTGGATTTAAATCCACATGAAGAGGACACCCAAACTCTCCTTAATTACTATGTGGCAAAATACATCACTGGCTGTGGATCTACCTAGGTCCATGCTTTAATACTGTTGACTCTACCACTGCCATTCACAGCCTGTGAGTTTTATAAGAGTCACCTGAGGCCATCAGAAAATAGAGATATGGAAAAATTACAGTAATGAAGTAGTAACAAAACTAATTTTATAGTTGGGGCTCCCCACAACATGAAGAACTGTATCAAAGAGTCACAGCATTAGGAAGGTTGAGGACCACTGAGCTACAAGGTATTCTGGGTAGCTTTACTTCTCATAGCCAATGGGGAAATCTTGTCTTTCCATACTACAGAGCTAGATCACAGGCAAAAAGGAAAATACAAAAGCTTTACAGGCATCAGACGGAGCTTATGTCAACCTCGGTCCTTGGGAGACCACCATAAACAGAGGCCACACTGAACATGTAGCACGAATGAGGGACAACCCCGGCTGCTGTCAGGTGCAGTTGCTTGTTAGTGTCACGGGACCAGGATCGTGCTCACTAACTGACAATTCTTGGTGTATTTCAAAAACTTTCCATTTCAAAACCTCAATGGCCAAATGTGAACAGGGATGCCCCACAAAGAAAGCGCAGACCGCAAGACTTGAAAATGTTCATTCATGTTGATTGAACTTTGGCTGATACAACCCAAACTATAACCTAAAAACCAAACTGATGAGAGAAAGAGTGAGAGGAGGGGGTGCGCGCTCCGTGGGGGCACCAGCACGCATGTGTAACCGCAGACACGCCACCCCCTGTCAGGCACCCTCTTCTCCGGTGATTGCCCTGCCT
Source organism: Meriones unguiculatus (assembly GCF_030254825.1). NCBI lineage: Eukaryota > Metazoa > Chordata > Mammalia > Rodentia > Muridae > Meriones > Meriones unguiculatus. Next base: position 47,170,872 of record NC_083349.1, read on the forward strand.
TTCTTATCTGATTTGCTGCTCTGATCTTCAGGCCTGGGTGATTGCTTTCTGAGTCCTATTGCCCTAGCTTTTCTATTTCAATTTTCATGCCTTTCTATCGCTGCACCTCGGGAAACTTTCCAGCCAGTAGCTCTTTGGTTTCTTTTACCGGATGTGTGTCCATGAAAACGGTGCTTAGTCAAAACAAAATATTTGTAACGCTTTATAAACAAAACAAAACAGTGCTCAGGAACGATTTTCACCAGAGATACTTTACGTAAGTGTGAGCTGCGTTAGGGTTTTATTGCCGAGATAACTGTTCAGGCATTGTGATTCGGGCAAGCCAACTCTTCACTGTTAGCAGTACTGATAACAGCGTGAAGCATTCCCTCTACTACAGTTAAAGCTACTAGATGTTATTAAGCAGGTAAAAGCTCCCGCCAGGTGATTCGAATTACTTCATCTAATCCCCATAACAAACAAACCATCAGAACTCTTACTATCTACTAAAAAAAAAAACAAAACAAACAAACAAAAAATGGTGTAAAGATTTTATCTCCACATTAGTTTTAGAACCAAAATCTTAGCTAGGAGATTCTAATTTCAAATTTCACATTTAAAAAAGATCTGGACTTCATATAAAAATGTTGACTTTTCAATCAGAACGAGCTGGGGGCTGGGAGTGGACCTCAATGGTCCAGCAAGCACAGTGTCCTAGTTTAAACCCCAACTGTGCACACTCTCACAAAAAGTCGAAACAGGTAGTTTGCTAGAAGTGACCAGGGCAAAGGAGCAACTGCCCAACCAGGAACACACACTCTCTCTCTCTCTCTCTCTCTCTCTCTCTCTCTCTCTCTCTGCACTCTGCCACAGCCTCTACCCGGCTCCTACATGATTTGCCCATCTTACCATCTACCCCAGTTTCTCTCTTCAGTGAACTCTGAAGCTCTTGATCCATGTGAGCTGCCATGTGGCCTCACACCCATGCTTCAAAAATATGGCCATCCTGACACATACTGGATTTACTAACCAGAGCCTTGGAATAATATCTATTGGTCTAGACTAGAGATTTTTAAAAGGGAAGAAATTAATAATTAAAAAAAAACTCAGATATAATTTTTAATAAGAATATCAAACCATTCTTAAAAACATTCCAAGGACTGATTATGCAAACAATAACACTGTTTGTTTGCTCGGTCTCTCTCTCTCTGCTTCCGAGACAACCTTGACCTCACTTCTTTTCCAGCACAAAGGAAACATCATTGCTGAGTTCATTGGCAGCGGCCAATAAAGGCACCTGAAAGCTTCTCATTGAAAAGGAATTGTCAAAATGTTCTAAAGCTTCAGGAGCTTGAGCCCTTCACAAGCAGCTGGCATCAGCCCATTTAAAATCGCTTTTGTTGAGCAGCTGAGTGTTGGAGCACTTGCTTAGCAAACATGAGGCACTACAATTGTCTCAACACCAAACCAACAGGAAAACAAACCCGGCTGGGCTACATGCCTGGTCACTGTCTCCGCTAGAAATGGGCCATCTTAACTTACAGAAGGCTCCACACTTGGTCCAGGAAAGCCACTCCTTCAACTGTCCACATAGACAAGGGACAGCTAAAAGGAAAGTCTGGCATTAGTCAGAGGACAGGTCAGCATCCAATTCTGCTACATGTCATCGGCTCAGATGAGTGTCCTTGAACACGTTCCTCTACCTGTTAACCAGTTTTGTATCTCATTTCACAGAGGGACTGAAAGATTCAACATGTGTACCTACACATTACGTGTGATGTCTGACCAATGACAAGAGAAGAGGCAGCGAGCTCTATTACTAAAGACATTCAGTGTCTCTACTGGACTATTTTCTCAGGTTTTACTGTTCTATTGCTTTCCCAAACAGTACAATATTTTTAGGAGCTTTAAAAATGCCTTGGCTGAGGCTGATGTGTAGTTCTTGTGTCTTAAGAATTATAGAAATGATTGTATCTTTGGGAAAGTTAGAGATTTTTTTCCTCGGACTCAGCAGGTGAAGATGCTTGCTGCCAAGGCTAAGAATTTAAGTCTGATTCCCAGGACCTACATGGTGGAAGGCAACAGGGTCCCCCAAACTGTCTTCTGACTTCCATATGTGTACTGTGTTACACACATGCATACATATAAAGGTAAATAAATAACTGTTTAAAGATTGACTTTATACCTATTTAAAAAAAAACACAACAGTACTTAATCAATTCAAGAAAGAAAAAAAATATCAAATATTCCAATGAGAACTGTTTTGTTGAGGTAAGGTCTTTCTCCAGAGCCCAGACTAGCCCAGAACTCACAGAACCCTCCTGCCTTGAATTTCTAAACTTTGGGATTACAACCATGAGCCACCATAATTGGCTTAATGAAAACATGTCTGAAGTGAGAGATAAAAGAGAATATTTAGGAGAATACTTGAATTATAATGCTACATTAACAGAATAAAATGTACCCTTCTGAATGAAGAGGATCCAGCTGAAACTTCTACATCAATCATGAACAATAGCTTTCTATAAAGAAAACCTGCAAATAACAATTGAATTTTCAAATGTATCAACTGTGTATAGTGGTACTATTTTTCTCTTTTAATGTAAACTTTGAAGACATAACTCCATAATATGTGGGCCATTCATATAAATGATGTGATCTCCTAAGTTCTTAAATAAGAAAAATTGTAGCAGGGCATTTCCTGAACGTGAATTTTGTTATTTTCAGTGTGCTCCTTTTTTAAAAAAATAAGCATTTCTTTTCGGTGGCTGAGGACATTACAGAAGAAATGTGCAAAATATATTTCCTAATTTCTTCCAAACCCTCATATTTTTATTGGATTATATCTGTTGCAATACAACTGACAGGCATTCCTTTCCTAAAGGATCTCAGCCTTTTTTCATGTGGCAGAAATACATTTGAGTGAGCACAGTTTCACTAACCACTAGAACCTGGTGTATTTATCTGTCTTAGTGATTTGTAACATGACAAGTTAGGTCTGGCTCATCTCCATGGTCCCTCTCATCTCTAATGTTTAAGTGATTATCATCCTGAGGTCCCTGTTTTAGGGTTTATTTTTTTTCTGAGTAGTTTAATTAACTCATGGTGTATTCATTGACAAGTAATGAAAGATAATCTTATGACAGCAGGTTCAACCCAGGATAGTTATTTCTGCTTCAGAAAAATGTCTCAGAGACACCAATATCGAATGTTCACATATACAACGGAATAATTATCTTCACAGAGAAGAAACTCACAGCTGCAATACACCTGCAACATAGACTTGGGCTGATGCTAGGAAAGAAATAGACAAAGACAGCTGAATAAAAGGAATAACTTGATAACTTGGATTCACCAGTGCTACTGCTAAGGAGTAGTAAGACCAAATTGCTGTCAAGTGCTACAGTGGCCAGCGGCTCAGCAACATTCTTAAAGGATATAAACAACTTTGGGACAAAGTAGATAAAACTACTACTTATTTTCCCAAGTATTTTAAAACGACATGAAATGCACCCTACCGTGTTTGTCCTTTCTCTTTACAAAAGAAGATCCCTTTGAAAGATCAACCCTCGAAGACATTCATTTGTTTTTCCATGGTTTTATTATGATAAAGTACACAGGACGCGAAATTTACAACTGTAACCACCTTTAAGTCTATAATCCAGTGGTATTAAGGTCATGCCATATGGCAAAACTGAACATCTATATCCATTAAATGATAATCCTCCCAACTACCTCCCTATCCCACCTGTCTAGATCCTTTTTCAAAACTGTTCAGCTGCTCTGAGCACCCCATTAAAGGGACTCCCATACTAAGTATCCTTCTGTAGCTGGCTTATTTTGGCTAACTAAACATCCTCAAGATTCGTCTTGAGACATACCATAATTTTTTTTTGCAAGGTATCGTGCTGTGCAATAGAGACAGAGGCATAAGGACCATGAGCTTAGAGCGGTCTGTCACAGCAAGATGCAGCAAATTTCTCTGTGTTTGATCAGACTCCACAGTCAGCAGTCAGAACACAGACTCTGGCATGCAGAGAAAGAACGCTGCTCACCAACTATGGCTCCAAAAATATGTGTGACCCTGCCTGCCATGCGACTATGGGTCAGAGGTCGATGGTTGCTATCGTGCTAAGACCTGAAATTGTCCAAAGTTAACCACAATTTACTACCCAAGCCTTCGCCCTGGAAATTGCAAGCTTTTAATAGACTCTAGGGCAGCAAAGCAGTTAAATCAAGAGATTCTCACTGTGCAAAATTGCCTTGGGGCAAGAAAGATTCATGCTGCTTCTGGTTCTGCCATCTCCTTAGAAATCATTCTTTTAGTCATTAGAATCATTAGAAAACATTCTTTTAGTCAAATAAACTTTGGTTTACATCAGCACAAACTAGTAAAACCTGGGTCATTTGAAGCCATTGTGTTTATAATGTATTTGGAAGACATATATAGCCAAGCACAATGATATACCATTGTAATTCCAACACTTAAAAGAAAATGACAGGGAGATTACAAGTGTAAGGTCAGCCAGCATTACAGAGAAAGGCCTTTATCAAAAAGTCATATATTCATTAATAATGAAAATGCAGAGATCCTATGTATATTTTTGTTATATACTTTTGTTCTAAGACTGTGAATTCCAGTTTTATTAAAAAGAATTATGATAACATATACTAAATTTAAGAAAGGTGCAGAAATAATCTCAAAGTAATAGTAGATGGGGCTGGTTAGATGGTTTGCCGGTGAAGTTGCTCTACAAGCCTGATGACCTGAGGTGACCAACCAGAACTCACGGAAAGGTAAAAGGGAAGAACTGACAGGTCGTACGTAACATGTACACGCAAACACCTCCACCCTACTTCCACACACAGAATAACTTTTTTAGAATTTTAAATATTGGGCGATATGTCTTTATTCATAAAAGTTGTGGCTTCTCCAGAGTGGTTTCTGAGCAGTAAGAGAGTGTAGAGAGCTCGGGGGGAAAGTGGCATTTACTGCACAGGCCCACTATCAACTCTGGACCTCCAGGGATTTGGGTGCCTACAACTACATCACTTCCTTCTCCAGTGTCCCTGATTCTGTCCCCATAAAAGTGGGAATCTGAATAAGCCATTGTAAGAGACACATTATTAGGAGATTTATTAGACCAGCATCCCAGAGTATTATATTGATAGTGTTGTGTATACAGTTAACTGGGGAAAAACAAAACAAAACAAAACATCGAAGTAACTGGCAAACTGAAAAAATTCAAAATGTCTTGCTAGATTTCAGTATGCTAAGTGACCTGAGAGGAAAGTGTGTGCACTGTCCATTTCTCATAGTTTTATTTGGCTTGAGAAACTGAGCTTTGGGAACTTGAATTTTTTTTTATTTTATATTTACATAAGAATTCTGTGTTCAAATTTTCTTGTTCTGTTGCTCTCCTTGTGGAGACCCTGTCCTCTCCAGCTCTTACTATTTCCCAGTTCTTACCTAAAATTCCATTCACCTGCCCAACAGTTGCCCATCCGGCTCAGCATCTGCTTTGATAGTCTGAAGGGCAGAGGCTTTCAGAGGCCCTCTGTGGTAGGTTCCTAGGTTGTTTCCTGTTTTCTTCTTCTTCTGATGTCCATCCTCTTTGCCTTTCCGGATGGGGATTGGACATTTTAGTTAGGGTCCTCTCTTTTGCTTAGTTTCTTTAGATGCACAGGTTTTAGTGGGTTTGTCCTATGTTGTATGTCTATATGAGTGAGTATATACCATGTGTGTCTTTTTGCTTCTGGGACAACTCACTCAGGATGATCCTTTCCAGATCCCACCATTTACCTGCAAATTTCATGATTTCCTTATTTTTCATCTATTCATGGAGATAACCCAGAACCCCTGCACAGATGTAGCCCAGGGCAGTTCAGAGTCCAATTGGGTTACATAGTAATGTGAAGAGGGACTGCCTCTGACATAATCTGATTGGCCTGCTCTTTGATCACCTCCCTCTGGGGGGGAGCAGCCTTACCAGGCCATAGTAGAGGACAATACAGCCACTTTTGATGTGAACTGACAGACTAAGATCAGAAAGGAGAGGGGAACCTCCCCTATTAGTGGACTTGGGGAGTGGCATGCAAGCAGAGGGAGGAGGGAGGAGGGAGGGTGGGATTGGGAGGGGAGGAGAGAGGGGCTTATGGGGGGATGCAGAATGAATAAAGTGTAATTGATGAAAAATTTTAAAAAAAAAAGGGAAAAAATAATTTAAGAACCTTAAATGACTTTCAAAATTGGAGGAAAACATGGAGTTAGTCAATTGGCATGGAGCACGTCTCGTCCCTGGGGGCAATGGTCTCCTGAACCTACTCAGATTTCGGACACCACCACTGCTAGTTCTAGAACTGACGCAGGATGTTCCAACGAGGGGTTAAGGCTTCTCATAATATTTCCTATAAGCCCACACCTGTTTGTTTATATCCCCCATTTTTATTCATTATTAGCCAGATAGAGCCAAGTAATTGTGGTAATGATACTTGCTTTTTTGCCCAATGCTGGAATGCTAGTAAATTTAGGTATGCCCTGGTTACTCGAATGCCTCACTGGGTGCCTGTGCCCATTGATGCCCCTCATGCTATGACTCTCTTCAGACAGAAAAGGGATCTTGGAACTACAGCCACCATTGTTATTACCATCTCATTGGCGGCTGTTGGAGCTACCACCAGGGCATTAGCCATGAGTCATACTGGGCAGACTGCTCAGACCCTGAATAATCATTTAGCCAATGTAGCTCATGCCTTAGTTGTACATAAAGGAATTAATGCTCAACTAAAAGGAAGCTTGATTGTGGTCAATCAGAGGATTGACCTCTTGCAGGAGCAAATTGATACCCTATGGCAAATCGCTCAACCTGGCTGTCAATGAAAGTATGCTGGACTTTGTGTCACTAGCATACAACATGAGAATTTTTCCTGTGCTGCAAATCTGTCTAAACAATTGTCGAGCTATATTTTAGGTAATTGGACTGGAGAATTCGATACTACGATGGAGCAGCTGAGAGTGGCCATTGTCACAGTAAATTCTACCAGAGTGGACGCAGGACTAGCCACAGGATTATCAACATGGATTGCTGCAGCCATGAATCATCTGAAGGAATGGGCGGGCATGGGAGCGTTAGCAGGCCTTCTGGTGTTGGTCTCCTTGGTTTGCCTGTGGTATATATGCAAGATTAGAGTCTCACAACAGTGTGATGCAGCCATGATCATTCAGGCCTTTACAGCCATTGAAGCAGGACATTCTCCCCAAGCATGGTTGGATACCATAAAAAGCTAAAATGATACGCTCAGGATGCGAGGCTAAGCACTGCACTCAGGGTCAGCAGCTTTCGACCCAGAGAAGAGCATGTCTGATTGCATGCGGGTTGATGCCCCAGGTCCCGCCTCTGAGAAAAAGGTATCAGACGGGTCTGATGCTCTTTGGGTGGATGACACCTAAATGAACATCAGTACAAAGTCCCAATTTATTTCTAATATCAGAGATCAGACCTCTACTCTTGCCTGATGCGTCTAAAACAAAAAGGGGGAACTGTAGAGAGCTGCGGAATACTATGCCTTAAAGATGGAGCTGGTTTCCGCCTTCTACCTTCCCGATGGTGAGTGCTCTCTGTCACGAACAATTCCACATTTGGCTAAGGCTGAGGATCTGGCTTGCTTCCATGTATGTGGACCTATCTGCATTGCACACGCGGCACGCCTGGGTTGGCTACCCAGAGGCTATTTAAGCTGTGGGCTGGCTTTCCCCAGGGTCAGATGATTGTTCAAGGTTCCTGAATAAACTGCATTGAAAAAAGAAATAAAAAAATAAAAAAATAAAAGAATTCTGATATTGAATAGATAATGCCAAAAGCTGGAGTATATAGTTAAGATTTAAAAAAATTCTATCAGTAACCTATTAAAAAAAGTGATACAGCAATCTGCCTAGGGCCTTGCCTTGGCATTGATCAAGCTCCTTCTCAATTCATCAATTAAGTATTTAGCAATCGGAAGATAAATGACATTTCAAGGCAAAATTTAGATAGACAAATCGGAAAATCAATCAGACCTTCATCCTTCTTGATTTATGGACTACTATTCAGAAATATGGTTTTATTTTCATCTCGTCTGGTTTGGGGTACAGTTCCTCCTAATTTGCTATAAGCTGCTTAACTGCTTTCTTAAGTGTGAAATGTAAGCAAGCAAAGAGTGGGCCACCCAGAAGAACAGCCCTGCTCTGTGGCTGTAAAATAGTAAAGAGGGCAGGCTACTGTCCCACACAATTGTTGAAGCAGCAGCTACAGATCAGCATCAGCCTATTTAAGACTATAGTCACATCCTACTGTCTTCTCACTCCCTGTGTCAGTAGTAATCACGCTTGAAGGATACTTGACTATTATCAAATAGTTAGGCTAGCTATTTGCAATTCACTGAGAGAGCCAGGTCTGGTTGACCTGTCATGTATAATCTGAACTGCTATGGAATAAATTTAATGACCATTTAAGTCAGGTGAAAACGTGGATTTCTTTCTAGTCGTCAGTATTTCACTGTATTGCAAAGCTTGCTCTTCAGCTCTCTATTTAACACTCCCATCCTCACCCATCTACCACTATCTACCCCTGCTTCAATCTCTTTAGTGTTGGGTCTTCAGGCATCTATCATGACTGCCTACTTCCAAAAACTCTTTTAGCTGGTGAACCCAAGTCATCAACACATTCAAACAGCTGCCTGCCGTTACCCCCTCCTTTTTTCCTTTTTAATTTTTTTCATTTATTTATTTATAAATGTAGCTTGTGGTCCTAAGAATAAAATCTATGGCCTCACATATGCTGTGTCAGTAAATGACACCCTCACCTAACCCCTGATCTTTGTAACAGTTGTGCTGGTCATCTCAAGAGCATGAAATCATGATGAGGATTTCATAGGTTAGTACATACAGCCAGGATTAGCATGGCTTTCAGTGAGGAAGATTAATAACTGTAGCAACTTGGATGGCGGAAAATGATAGTAGATAACGGTGATCATCTTAGGATTGGGAACAGCTGTTCAAACATCTCTTCAGAAGTTCAAGTCCAGCCACATATCCTTTTCCTCAAGTAGAGAATGTCTTAATGCTGATTAAAGAGGAATAGTACACATTCAAGTGTCAGCTGGGATCATTCTTTATTAATGTCTTATTCTTCCCTACATCATGCTTTCTGGCCCTTACACTGAAAAGTACTAACAGGAACCTCAGGGGTCTCCAGGCTTCTACTTTATATTTTATTTTTATGTTTTTTTAATTTATTCACTTTACAGCCTGATCATGGCCTCCTCCCCCTTCCTTCTATCTCCCCTTCCCTACTCCTCAGAGAAGAAGAGTTCCTACTGACCCATCCAAGCACATCAAGTAGCGTCAAGGATGGAGAGCATCCTCTTCCCCAGTGGCCTGGAGAGGCAATCTCACCAGGGAGAAATGATCAAAGGGCAGGCAACAGAGTACATGTCAGGGACAGACCATGCTCCCCTTTGCTCCCCTTACTAGGGACCTGTATGAAGCCAGAGCTGCCCCTCAGCTGCCTAGGCCCAGTCCATGCATGGTCTTTGGTTGGTGCTTCAGTCTCCTCAAGCCTTTCTGTGCCCTGATTAGTTGGCTTTGTTGATCTTCTTGACAGGGAGCTCCTGTCTCCCCCAGGTCCTTCTATCCTTCCCCCAACTTTTTCACAAGACTCCTATGCTTCACCCAATATTTGTTTGTGCATCTTAGCATCTCTTTCATTCTGCTGCTGGGAGGAGCCTCTCAGAGGACAGCTATGCTAGGTTCCTGTTTGCATGCATAGCAGAGTATTGTTATAATAGTGTCAGGGGTTGGCACTCTCCCATGGGGAGAGTCTTAGATTGGGCCAGTCATTGATTCACTTTAAACACTTTCAGATTCACCAAAGTAAGCTTTGGATTTACAGTTAGAACATAACCCGCTTTCTGGAAACTGTCACAACTGGTATAACTACACAGCTAGTCCCTTTTGGCAACAGCCTCAAAGCACATGGAATATGGTGCAGAAAGACATGTAAAAGATTGGAGTTTTGTTCATTCTATGGCCACAAAAACTGCAAACACATTTAGTAAATTTCTTAACTTCTTCACAAGTCCATCATTTTATCTATGAAACAAAAACATTACACCTTGTCAATGTTTGCTGAACTTGTCACACTATGGGACTCACCCAGAAACTGAGGTTATAGGGTAGAGGCTCAATGCAATCTGAAACTCAAGCTCAGGGCCAGAACTCCAGCAGGAGGGGATGAAGTCAGAGCCAGGGTGAATTGTGCAAGCCTTTTCCAGCCACGGACAAAGAAGAGAAAGGCAGAATGCTCAGGACCCAAAGCATACCATTCCCTTGAGCTGACAAGACCTTGGTAATTTGAGATGTACTTGTTTTTGCCTGGGTGATAGTGAGAATAACACTTGGCAAAGTTTCCTCACATCAGCAACCTTTAACATTTCCTTGTGCAGTCTGCAGGGTGAGTGTTCCAGACCTTGGGGTCGTCAGATCTAGGCTGTAACTACTCAGATCTGCTGATATGGAGTAAACACAGTCACAAACAAAGAATAAAAACTAAAGAAACTAGTGTGGCTGGAATCTAGAAAAACTGATATTTGGGTTTTGTTTCATCATCATATACGATGAATGTTATTCCTCTGAATGCATTTCCAACCTTTCAAAATTAAAAAAAAAATCCTTCATAGCTCTCAGGAATTTTTTTTAAATCAATGATAAACAATTTATTGACCCCAAGTTTAAGTGCCAAAAGACCAAAGTATATTTTATATTTACAAAAAGGCAGACAAATATCAAGTCTCTTTTCCATCTCTCTTGTCTGTCTCTCCCTCCTTCCCTCCTTATCTTTCTCTCCTCTTCCCCTCTTTCCTCCCTTGTTTTTGTTTTGGTCTGAGACAGGGATCTACACTGTAGCTCAGACGAGCTTTTAACTTGGGGCAATCCTCTTTTTCCACCTCTCAAATGCATGCAGCACTGGTTTGAATAGAAGTCGACCCCACAGAGTCATAGATTTGAAAACTTGGCCACCAGGAAGTGGCACTATTAGGAGGTGTGGCCTTGTTAGAGTAGGTGTGACCTTGTGGGAGTAAGTGTGTCACAGACGGTGAGCTTTGGGGTTTCAAATGCTCAAGCCAGGCTCAATGGCTTTGCGTATTCCCGATGCCTGCTGATCCCGATGTAGAACTTTCAACTAGCTCTTTAGTATCACGTCTGCCTGAAGGGCACCATGCGTCCCGTCGTGACAATAATGGACTAAACCTCTGAAACAGCCAGCGCCAGTGAAATGTTTCCTTTATGGCGTTTCTTCAGACAAAGACAGACACCACGCTAAGCTTCACTTTCCTTTTCAGTGGTACTGTAGAAGTAGGGAGTATAGTAAAGCACTAGAGACAAGGGCAGCACATTCCTTCTGGGGGTAGCGACCTCACTTCCAACTTCCAAAGGGTCCTGTTGCATATCCATCTTGAGGTAAGTGTTAGGGGCAGAAGGGTCGATGCTGCAAACCTACATTCTGACCTGCTGTGGTTACTGTTTAACATACAGGCTTCCAGGCTATTCTCCCAGATGCTTCAAGCATTCTGAGAAAAAGGATATTTAGGGACCTTTATCATAAGCAACCTCCCTTAGTCACTTACAGGATCTAGACTGAGAAAAGTAATACTGGAATCAAGGTCTAGATCTAGGATAAATTCAATGTTCATGATATGGTACAACCGTCTCTGTACAGCAAGTCTGATCCTTCCAATTTTATGATTATGACATTAGTCAACTAGAACCACATACCAATGTTAGCATTAAAAGGTGAATAGGGTGTCTGAGTGGGAAAAGTGCTTGCTATGCGAGCAAGCCTATTGATCCAAGTTCAATGTCCAAATCCCATGTTAGAGTGGAAGTAGAATTAGCTCTATGCTAGCCCAAACCTTCCCCCAACACACACAATAGTAATAAAGAAAATATATTTTAAGTGAGTCAATATTGTTGATCATGAAGTCCTGGCAGCAAGGAAAACTACTGTGAAGCTACTTAGAAGCTGTGCTCAGTGAATAGAAATGCTAAGCAAAGAATACTCAGGTGAAATAGGCCATAAGTAATCACTATGGTGAATTGATATGGCCACAAGCAGTCAGATTAAAAGAAATGCCCTTCTCTTGCTTTCCAGATGCTGTGGCAATCATGGACCGCCGCAAAACTCAACAGTACACAAAAGAAGCAAGCCCACGGTAATCATGACGGCGAGGCTCTGTCTGAGCAAAGAGGTTGGGCAGATCAAATGTATGTGACAACTTTGCTTTAAACTGTGGTGACAGCTATGAGCCAAAGGGCAGCCTTGCTTGGGATAAACTGTTCAGTGGAATCTCACGGCACAAAGCCACGCTCATCACAAAGTCGCATCCTGAATACAAAAGACAGGGTTCCATGTGTCAGTTCTGCGCAAGGTCAAATACAGAAAGAGGCTATTATCTGATTCATCATTTCTTCTGTTCTCAAACTTACACTGCTTTGATCCCAATTTCTACCATTGTCTTTCACATTTCGCACTCTTCCTTCCTACTGCAGGTGATCTGGTGCTCCTCACAGCTAGGAGCTATCCTGTAACTCCAAATGCAGCCATCTGACCATAGTAAATCCTTCCTCCAATCCTGATTATTTCATTCAGAAATACCACGTTCAGAGAACTGTTTTGATATCTTGATGCCTGGACTATGTTAAATTGTTATGATCTTTCCAGAGTGTAGTGGTCACCACGCCATAAAATTATTATGATTTTAATAAAAGAAGGAAAATTTGCTGAGAAAAACTGAGAGTGAGAACAATTCTTGAGTTCCAGCAAAGCAGTAACGGTCAAAAAGAACAGGGTGGACTTGAAAACAAGGGGGAAGCTGTGCGGTGAGTGGGCAGAGTTTCACTGTGTTGAGCTTTATTGCAGGACTCCTCTATTATGTTCTCATAATAAATAAATAAACACTGGAATAAATCCTTATCTTTTCCTCCCAGGCATTAAAAAACACTATCTTTCCACAAGCTACATAGATACTTTGATTCTCCTTAGCGATATTAGGAGTTTTATAGAACTAACTAACCTTGAGGAAGTATACTCCCAAACCCAAGGCCCTGGCCTTTGATGTGGAAAAAGGGAGGTGTCCAGCACCAGCTCACTAAGGACTGAGAGCTGACCATGGAAATCCAAACACCTTAATGTGGCGGGGGTACTCCCGTGTAACAGAATCCCCGTTTACAGTGTGCATGAGAGACAGCAAGGAAGGCTCAGTTCCTGCTTTGTAATTCTTTTCATTGCTTCAGAATTTCTATTTGCATATAATGTGTTTTGATTAAATCTGTGCTTCAATTCCTCCTCTACAATTCTTCTCTCTGGTGGTTTGAATGAGAATGTCCACCTTCCCCCCAGACTCATGATTTGAATGTTTGACCCCTAGATGGTAGAACTGTTTTGATAAGGATTAGGAGGTGTGGCCTTTTTGGAGGAGATTTGTTACTGGAAATGGATTTTTAAGTTTCTGTAGCTCATGCAGAGTCAAGTTGTGCTCTCCCCCTCTCTCTCTGTTCCTCCCTCCCTCCTTCTTCCTCTCCCTCTCTTCTCGCCTCCTCCTCCTCTCTTTTCCCTTTCTTTTCTCTCTCCCTTCTCTCTCTGCTCTCTCTCCTGTCTCTGTCTCCTCTTTGTCCTCTCTTCCCTCAGAAAGTAAGCAAGACCTCAATTAAATGCTTTCTTCCTTTCTTTCTTTCTTTCTTTCTTTCTTTCTTTCCTTCTTTTTGTTTTTGTTTGGTTTTTGTTTTTGTTTTATGGTTTTGTTTTTTTTTTTTTTTTTTTTTTTTGAGTCAGGTTTTCTCTGTGTAGCCTTGGCTGTCCTAGACTCACTTTGTAGACCAGTCAGGCCTCGAACTCACAGAGATACAACTGCCTCTGCCTGGGATTAAAGGCCTGCACCACCACATCTGACAAACGCTTTGTTTTTTTAAAAGTACCTTGGCTATAGCTTCTCATCATGACCATAGAAGAGTAACTATGGCATTCTATTATCCATTCACCATTTTCCCCTCGCAACATCAAGTGCTTTATATTTAAAACCACTGAGACCCCCTGATGGTGTATTTATGGACATGGTATAGGATTATCTACTAGAAAACAGAACCCCTCACAGAATAGATCCCTGAAGAAAACTTGTTCTAACCAGCAGCCATCAATTGCAAGCAGCACCTCAGTTAAAAGTTAGGCGGGGCTTCATGAGGTCTTCACCCTTGTATGCTGGAATTTTGGTTGATTTAATTTTACAGGACTTGCGCATGTCACAACAGCCGTTGTGAGTTCATGTATGCCACAGGCCCACAGTCCTGATATGCCCAATGAATACAGGACTGTACTGAAGATGTTTGCTACCCCTGGCTCTTGCAATCTTTCTGCCTCATCTTCTATAATGACCCTTGAGCCTTGAGTGTAAGGATGTAGTATAGATATTCCACTTAGAATGGACTGGAAAACACTCTACAGTCTCTTGTTTTCTGCGTACTGATTAGTTGGAGTCTGTTTTACTCCTACAGGTATAAAGGCAAGAGCTTTAGGGGAATTTATTTCTAGGCCCTTTTAAGAGAATAATAGCATTAGCTTCTTCCCTATGACTTAGGCAGCCATGGATTTTGGCCCAGTTAGCCAATCAGAAAGTGGTTGGTTGTTCTCATAACAACCATGCCACTGTTGCCCCAGTGGACTTATCTTGCCAGGCCAGTCATTATTAACATCTAATATTTAAAATATTTCTAGTTAATCATGATGGCTCACAAAGGAAATTCTAATACTTGGGAGGCCGAAGCAAGAGAATTGTTGTTGGTTTGAGTCTAAGCTACGTAATTAATCCCAGAGCAGACAGAACTAAAATGTAAAACTCTTATCACAAATCAGATGAGTAGTTTTTGAGGAAACCTAAAAACAAAGGAGAAAACAGAAGCAAGGAGGCCAGAGGGAGTCTCAGCCTCTGACACCTGACTACAGTAAAGAGGAAACATGGTCTAACTCTTAGACAAACATAAATCTTTCTACCAAAGGCTTGTCTATCTCTATTCTTCACACAGTAATGAGTTTATTAACTTTCAATAAAAATGTATATTAACCCAAGCATTCTGAAGACCGAAGCAGGAGAGTTGTGAGTTTGAAGCCAGCTATGGACCACATAGCAAGACTTTGTCTTAAAGTGGAAGGAAGGAAGGAAGGAAGGAAGGAAGGAAGGAAGGAAGGAAGGAAGGAAGGAAGGAAGACAAAGTGTTAGCAATATCAAAAATTACCCAATAGCAGGTAAATCATACAATATAAATACGTTAATGTGGCCAGGGCCTATAATCATAACATACATGAAGCAGAAAAAAAAAATGACTGCCATGAATTCAAAGTCAGCCTGAAATACATATTGCCCTACCCAAAAAGAAAGTAAAGCTAAAGGAACTCTGAACACTGAATAAAAGAAAAAATAATAAAGATCATTATCATCAACAACAAAATATAAAACAGAATTTCTAGAATTGAGACACATTTGTATAATATTGAACTTTTATGTAATGAGAATTTAAGGTGTAGAAAGGAATAAAAGTAATATTTGAAGTAAAAAACTCTTACTATTCCGTAACTACTGACACATATAAAACCAGAGATGCAGGAGGCTTAGAGATATTCAATAAATGGCAAAAATACCTTGTCTAGAAACATAACATCAAACAAATGGAAATTAAGGACATAAAAGTTGGGAATGTTGGGAGGTCCTGAGTTCAATGCTCAGACTGAAACAAAATCCAGATATTATATGAGCAGATTTTAAAAACTAACTATAAGAAACCTGCTTTAAATAAAAAGACGTGGATTTGTTAAAAGATAAGATATAACCTAGTGTGGTGTTGAACCCAGATACTCAGAAGCCTGAGGACTATAAATTCAAGAACATGCTGTACATGTTATAAAACCCCAATCTCAACACACACACACACACACACACACACACACACACACACACACACACACACAAAATAGAGGACTATGCTGTAATTTAATGATGGAGTATTTGCCTAGCATGTGCAATGAAGGCTCTGGTTCAATCCTAAGTACAAAGAGGAAAATAAATCCTTAAGAGAAAGGGGACACACTAACATTCATCACAAGAAAATAGAAGTAGCTGTATCGATTGCATTTTGAGCAGACTTTAGAGCAAGGCAAGCTAGCAGAAACACAGAAGGGAATTATATAGTCATAGAAGGATTACAGAAGACATAAAGTCCTTAACAAATATGTGTCTAATGATACAGTATCAAAATGCATGAGGCAAAATAATGAGAACAACTCCCAAGAGAAATGGAATAATGTATTATTCAAGTTGGACATTTCAATATTCTGTAGTTGGTAAGAGATCTAGCAGTCAGTATTTCAGTAAGGGAATAGTGGAACTGAACACACTACCATATAATTAGATCCTGTTCATATTTGTGTAATATGTCATCCACCAACAGAATAATAATGCATTCTTCACAAGCCCATGAAAGCATCCCTCAGTGTAGACCACATTCTATGTCATAAAAACCACTTAAGCATATTGAAAGGAAATAGGAATCACACAAAGTATGTTCTCAGGGCAGCACTGAATTAGATTAGAAATCAATAACAGAAATGCAGCTAAAACTACATATTGCTAGGTAGCATTTGGCTAAAAGAAGTCTCAAGAGAAGTGAACTGTTTGGAATAAATGAAACTAAAACCAAAAACTTACCGAATTCTAAGATATGTGTGCTCTTTCTCTTGTACTTGCTATGCTGTCCTTCATGCCTAGGCTACCTGTCTATAGTCCCCACGTCCCTTTTAATGTGATGCTTGGTGATGCTGATATGCTAAAGCAAATTAAGCATGTGATGGCTTTCCTTGAAAAAGAAACCAATGAGGCAGCAGAAGAGACAGGTGCAATGGCAACAAGGAGAGCTCAACATTGAGAAACATCATCTTGTGGGAACCCCAAAACTGAGAATTATGGGACACTGTGAGAAATAAGTACAGCAGACAGTGCTGGGAGAAATCTCAAATGTCCAAGCTGATGCACTGAGCAAGACTCAAATCCTCGGAACAGGAGATAACCTCTGATCTGCTAAATGAAGCAGGCTCCACAAGGGGAGAGACAGCCAACTTCGAAACAGTGTAGGAGGAAACATAGGCCATTATAGCATAAACTGCACAGATGAATTGTGTGAGCAAAAGAAAGGATGAAATAGTGTTAGTCACAGAAAGCTTCTGTACGCAAGAAATGAAAGATTCAAAGTGCTTTTGAAAAAAACGTCTTTGGAGGAGGGAAGAGGAGACATGGAGAGCCTTTTCCTCCTCCTCCTCCAAATCACTAATGATTTTATAACAAACTGATTTCCATCACACCATAGAGAGTAGAAAGAGCCAGCTAGGCAATGTTACACAACAGTCTATCTACCAGACAAACCAGGTTACATTTATTAAAATAATAATCTGAAGGGGAAGCAATAAAAAAGAATATTAGCCTTCTCTTCCCAGAGAGCCAAGAGAAGCTCATTTATATAATCTTGTAGTAATTGGGGGAAACAGAAGACTCACAGACCCAGTGTCTGCCACACTGCATTGTTCCTTAAGCCTCGGCTGGTCACAGTTTGCTCCTCATTAACGCCGAATGACATCTGTTGAACATTCATGATTGAAGTTCTGCCTGCGCTGGTTAGAGCAGCCTGAAGCATCTGGCCTAAGGCACTGCTGGGTTTCTTCTCCACAGGAAGGTGGTATAGGCTGCCCTTGGCAGGGATTCAGCAATATACTGAGGTCCCTGGACCTGAAAACCCAGGTTATCCCTTCTCCAGGGGTGTTTGATAGTACTGTATAGAACAGAAAAGCTTTGTATTCTGGGGCTAAAACCAAAGATTTTCTTATTTTTAACCTCTTGTTTGTCAGCCTCTAGTTATTGATTTATGCATAGCCTCTGCGCACACAACTTGCAGCTAGACTTTTTTGGCAGGTACAATGAGACCTCCAATTTAAAAAAAAAAAAAAGATTAAGTAGATAAAAAGTCTTGGTCACTTTGTTTTCAATCAGGGCCATTTATCTGCTGTTCATCTTTGATCTCTGGAAAAGTTGTTCAAAGTTCATGGTGGTCTGCGTAGGTGCTGACTACCAAACTACCTCCGAGAGCGGATCTCACAACAAGCTGAATTCAGGGAGGCTGTCAATTTCCATTTTCACACAAACCCACAATTTGCAAACCTCACAGATGATAGCAAATCAGAAGCGCCATGTGCTGGGACCCTGATCTGTGGCAACCACTTCAAGCACTTTCTACAGTGATTTCTAGAAAGCTGATTTATTGCGGACTGGCTTCTAACTTGCAGCATGCACACTCATTTTAATGGATCACAAGCAGCCTGGGCAAAGCATGCATTTTATGGCGATAAAATGGCACAAAATGCCATGTGTCAAAACTTGTGGAAGGGTTAAAGTGGGTCCCTGTGATAACAAGCATAAATTAATGACTGAAGAAAACAAATTACTCCGAGAAAAAAAAAAGGTAAATATGCTCAGAAGTACCCCCCCCCTTTTTTTGTTTCTTTTCCATATATCACCCGAGTTTGCGAGATGCACCATAGACCAGTCCTCAAAGGCATTGTTTCTAGTGTGGGATTGCGAGGCAGAGTAGCTCCCCGTTTATGTGGCTCTGCCTACTTAGCTTCAGAGCACACACAGGTAAAGCTTTTACCCGGGGTAGAGCTGAACAGGTACTCTTTGCCTGGCTCAGAGTAAATGCTAATGAGTGGAAATTATTCATGCTGCGTTCCTTTTCTTTAAGCAACTGCTTATAAATAGCCAGTAAAAAGTAATAGCAATCTAGAGCTTGCTTTAAAGTGGTTCTCAACCTTCCTAATGCTATCAATCTTTAACACAGTTCTTCATGCTGTGGTGACGCCCCCCCAACCATAAAATAATATTTGTTGCTACTTTATAACTAAATTTGCCTCTGTTATGAATAAATAGTAATAAATATCTGATATTTCTGATGGTCTTAGGTGATCTCTGTGAAAGGTTTATTCAAACTCCAGGGGGGTCGTGACCCATGGGTTGAGAACCATTGTTTTATAAAGTATGTTTTAATGTGAGGGGCAAATCTTCATAAGAGCAGAGCTCTGTCAAAGGAGCAAGCTCTCATTTTGTCTCTCTTATATATAACACTATCTAAAACGTGGATTCAGAACCAGGAAGTCTTTTGTATAGAATGGAATCACACAAAATGTCAGACAGGCACCAAAATGTCATCATTGCCCAAGCATCAAATCAATGTACAAATCTCTACAACACCCCAACAAAAATCTCTTCTACCTGGCACTTTTGAAGAACATGTAACTTCCATGCATACTTCATACTTTGAACTCCACCTATTCCTCAGTGTCAGCGTAGCTGCCAACTCCAATCTGACCTCAAGATGAGCAGCACTTGGGGAGACAGCTCTCCTTCATCCACAGTGCCGATAATCTAGGATGGAAGGGCTGCACCCTAAAACATGGGTAACCGTCTGAGAACCTGCCCTTCCCTTCAAGCAATAAGGACTTCAGACCACCCCTTAGAATCAAGCTAAGCCAATGATGGACCATGCCTTGGCTGAGAATGCTTAATTATGCCCACCCTTTGCCCGTTGGCCCGGTTCTTTTCCTACTTAAACGGAAAGCTCCGTGTCAGCACCCCCCAAAAGGAGGTTAAAATATCAGAGCTCTTTTCTTTGTTCTACCCAATTTGTGCGTTATTAAATTTCTTTTCTCTGCTTTTCACGATTATTCATCTCTGTGACTGGGATATTGGGATGTGTGGCCACACGAGCCCTCTGGGACTGCTGCAGTCAGCCCTTTTGCCCCGAAATCCCAGTCATGGACCCACTAGAACATGATCTTGTTAAATTCTCTGAAGCCTTCTCTCACAGTTTTTTTCTCAATTAAAACAGTAAACTCATCTTCATGTTAATACCACGCATGCACTCTTCCCCTCTCTCCGGTGCAACCCCATTATCAGTTAGCAGGCCTTGGTTTAAATCTTACCTCTTCTGACTAAAGTCAAATTCAATTAAGTTTAACCTAAAGCAGCTTCCGTACATATTTCAACTTGGGCCTCAGGGTTTATCTGAGCGAATTGCATCTGTACCAATATGCTCGACTAAAGTTTTTCTTTCAATAACAACCTCAGTGGGCTTATCATTTGATGGTGTTTGCCTCACTCCCTTATCTGTATCCACCAGAACATATGCTATGGGAGTGCAGAGCCTAAATCCTCAGGGTGTAGAGCATTCCCTGGCACATAGCAGGTTTCCATAAGTATCTGTCCAATAAACAAAGCTGAAAACTTGCTTGTTGGCTATGATGATATTTCTTAGAAAATAATTTGGGATGCTTTCAGTTTATGGGTGTTGGTAGAAATCTTAATTATGATGCGAGCACATTTGTCTGTGATGTTAAGTGATATTGCTGTTGCTTCTGTTCTTCCAGACTTGTTTCACTTGATCTGATTCATTATTCCAATCTAACTTCTCATTGCTCTTGTTTATTCAACTTGAGCTAAGCATTTCTGTATCTGCTTTGTGTTTGGTACATTTGCTTCATATTTATGTCCTAAAAACAATTGTGTGGGACTGACTCCTCTGCTCGCATGTGTATTTCTGCTTTGATACGCACTGCTTTGTGTACACACACCATCCAAACATAACATTAAAGAGTCTTCTAATTGGGAAATGTGACTAGGGACGGGAGGATTGTGGCGAGGGTAGGGGAGAAGATGGCTCCGTAAGGAAGTGCCTGCCCTGGAAGCCTGAGGAGCAGAGCTCAGATCTCCAGCCCCCCACGTAAAAGGCAGGCATGGCAGCCCATGCCTATCTCACTGCTGGAGGTGTGGGGACAGGAGGATCCCTGGAGGTCGGTGTCCAGCAAGTTCAGCTGAATCAATCAGCTTCTGGTTCTGTGAGAGACTCGATCTCAGAAGACCGAAGTGAAGAGCAATAGAAGACACCCATTGTCGACCTCTGACCTCCACACATGCACCTGAACAAAACATATACACTTACAAGAACTGGTATATACGATATACACGCATACACACAACAAAAGAAAGAGAAGAAAATGCAGCACAAAATTCTAAAATACTTTGTGCTGTGCATTAGAGCACCGTGGCTATTGTTACATAAGACAGCGCAAATACTTTCACAGCTGTGGAGAAGAAAGAAAATGATTAAAGGATTTCACAGACCGTTAGTTTTGTTTTGCTTTATAAAGAGGTTGATTGGGACTAATGAATTTGTGCTTCAGTTTGATTTCTTTGAAACACACACAAACACCCCACACATGGATACCCGCCCCGCATGTGTGTGTCTGTCTGTGTGTGTGTGTGTGCACACGCACACACGTGCACATCAGAGAGTTCTTCAGAATATTCCACAAAGACAAGCAATTTCTGAAAGGCCCACTGGAAAAGGCAGTTTTTCCATTTGTAGAGGTTACAGGTCAGCACATCCAGAGAGAAATACACCCGGTCTTCTTCTGATGAATTTCTTTTATATCTCAACACAGAAGTCAAATGCAGCTATGCTCTGGTTCACTTTATGGTCACACATGAAAGAGATCAATAAATCATAAGACAGCTTACTTCAATAAGTCCCGAACTAAGAATTTATGAATGTACCACGGATTTTCCGGTATAGCTTCTACATAGAGACAAAAAATACTCTTAATTCCTCTCAAGTTCAGACACTCTAACCACTGAACTCTAAAAATTCCTCAACTATGTGAGACTAAAGTCCACTGATCCTGTGACTTCTCACCGGCCTTGGCCAATCCATATTCCAGACTCAAACCCCCTGATCTTTCTTGCATGTGACCCCGATTACCTGTTCCCTCACTCAGTCACTCATCTTCTCTCAGAAAAGTAATAATCCCAGCTAAGCCCACTTATCTGCCTCTCTGGAATCTGAATCCATGCAAAAGGAAAAATAGAGACTAAAAATGAAGGAAAAGCTGAACCAAGCCTGATGGTTCACACCTGCAATGCCAGCACTTTTTATTGAGACGGGACGATAATGAGTTCAAGAACAGCCTGGGCTATAAAGCAAGATAAATAATAACAAATTAACTAAACAAATAAATAAATCTTTCCCTATGCTGTTTCATTAATTTAGATAAGAAATTACTATCATCGAATCTGGGCCTTAACGGTACGCGGTAATTCCGTATTTCTAAGCTTCAGATTTTCTCCAGTCTATTGCCTTATGCCATTCATTTGTCTACACCATTCCCGTTCTCCCTATGTCCCTGCTTTCTGTATCACCAAGGAAACAAGATATCCAGTCAGGATTCGCATAGCTCCAGCCACTGCACCAGCCCACTCATGTACACCCAGTGCCTGTCCTCGAAAGCCTAGCTTCTGTGCGATGCGCTGTTTCCCACACCACAGCATTTCCTGGGCTCCCACCAGCTCCATATCCCTGTCCAACTACCTTCTCTGTTTCTGTGCTTACCTTTTAAGCAAAATTCAACTGTAAGTTCTGAGATTCTTCCTTGAACCACTTCTCAGTTTTAAAGCACAAAATGCTTCTAGCATTTCCACAGGTTCTGCTAGTCCCCGTTTACTCTCCTGTCTCTTAGAGCTGAACTTTTATGAATAAATCAGAGCTTTACCTTGTGCCCTCATTCATTCACTCACTCACTCATTCATTCATTTTCCTTTTTTGCATAAGCCTCCTTTTCCTTTCTTTTATAGGAAACCATACATATGTATCTGATTAGTAAGACTTTGTTTAT
Source organism: Meriones unguiculatus (assembly GCF_030254825.1). Taxonomy (NCBI): domain Eukaryota; kingdom Metazoa; phylum Chordata; class Mammalia; order Rodentia; family Muridae; genus Meriones; species Meriones unguiculatus. Next base: position 47,193,701 of record NC_083349.1, read on the forward strand.
GATTACTAGGTCAAAAGTATTCGATATGACATTTTTAATCTTAATTTTTGTTTTTTTGGTTGAGGTTTTCCCCTAGTACTATAATCCATTTATCTTCCTCATTCACTATACTCCACTAGACACAGATCCATTCATGCTACTTTAGTAATTTTTGGCTGCTACTAGCTTCTACATTCTGCCTCATCTTCACCCACATTTGGTCCCTCAGAATAACACCCAAATAACCAACAGCTGCTTGTCAAACACTGCTCCAAGCCATCTATTCTGCCAAGGGCCCCAAGGATTCTATTGCCCCACATCCTACCTCCTTAAGCTCCTTGTCTCTTCACCCCCAGTGTGCACCTCTCCTAGTCTTCTCCATTTCATTAATACTACTCCTCACCCTGCCCTATATTCATGTCAGGGATGTCATGTCCTATAACAATAAAGTGTCGGAGTTATTCTCTCAAAGCTGATCAGTTTCTTTCATTTTTTTTTCTCAGTCTCCTCTATTGACAGTTAACAACATGACCATCATTTCCTTTACCATCATTCCCAGTACTCCCCATCATGGGAACCATGTTAAAAGTGGAAGTTATCTAATTCTACTGATCTGCTTAATCTCGGCTTCCATCTCAGTCTAAGGGAAAGCGTAAAGAACTGCAGTTGACCTAAAGGCCTAGCATGATTTACTACCTGTATAGTTTTAACCCATGACCCCAATCTCAGCTTATTGACACCTCACACTGTTTCCTAACTACCTCAAGCTGCTCTTTCCACAGGGTTTTCCTACCCCTGGACACTCCCTCATGCCCCGTATTCAGTTGACAACTCGGATAATATTTGCTCGTTCTTCCAGACTCCATCTTTTCTCATACTCAAATTCTTGTCCTTATTGAGTATAGGGACAAAGGTGTTTAGAGCAAGCCTTTAAAGATGTGTGCTCGTGTTCCAAACCAAGGTCCTCTGCAAGAACAATTGCCTTAACCTCTAAGCCATCACTCTGATCCCTCAATTAAGCTTTCTTGTGACTGGTTGATTACTAGGAATCTCACTTTCTAGAATGCAAAGTCTATGACGAATTGGCCATGCCTATTTTTTACTTGTTTTTGTCTTAAGACTCCTCTTTATGTGGGTTACTCAGTGAAGGTGAACTGAGCAAAAGAAAACATAATCAAACAACCTGCCCTATGATGTTTCCTTTGTCTTTGTTGTCTGTTTCTCCGGTTTCCCCTGGGCTGCTCAAGAACCTTCCAAATTGCCAAATTCATTTCTTCTACCCTCCTCCTCTTCCCCCTCATCCTCATCTTTCTTATCCTTTAGTTTTTACTCTCTTGATATGTGGCCTGAAACTATAGCCTCGGTTAGCCTTGAATTTACTATTCCAAGACTGTCTTCAAACTCAAATCTTTCCTGTTTATACTTCTCAGTGCTGGAGTCGGGAGGAACTAGCAAACTCAGTCAGGAATTTGTTTGATTTTCAACTACACAGGACAGAGAGAACCCAAGGCTTTCATCATGCTTGGCAAGTGCGTTGTAAGAGAGCGCCACCCAGCATTATGAAGTATATTTCCTGCCGGTGATTTAAACCAATTTGCCTGTATTTCCTACTTGAGCTATAATATCCTACTTTAGCAGTTAGCTTTGACTCCTCCAGTAACTGTTCCAGGATTCCCATTCATGTATCTATGCTTCCTGAACAAAACGGATCGATTTCATAACTGTTCAGCTTGAATCAAAACATGTATGTCCACCACCTGCAGAGAACAATGTCACCACTAAAGTGGGGAGCAGACAGAAAGGCAAGGAAAATAAGAGAGGCATGAGAAAGGAACAGAGCCTGTCATATCCCTGGAACTGGGTTAAGTCTCTCAAAAGCTGGAAGTCAGGAGTTTCAACACAACTAACAAAAATTACAGTGAATATCACCTGCATATAGATTTTTTTTCAGAAATGCTTCAGAGTATTAAAACAGCTAATAAACCATGCTTAAGACCAAAACAAATGTGACCTTTGAGTTTAACCTTACTTTTTTCTCATCCAGAAATCTGTTTTTCTGAGAATTTCACAACAAGGTTAAGAAGCACATTTATTGTCCAAACTTATGTCTTCACCTCTTTTTGACCCCTGTTTATGGAAAGAATTCCTTTGACTTTCTGACTTCATGTTTTTATTTAATCACCTGTTCTTTCTCATCTTAAACTTGTGTTAACACAGAGATAAGCCTCCATGTAGTCTTTTTTTACAAAACTATTCAGATAAAAATAAGCATATCAAAACATTATTACATAATCTTTTCTATTCAGAGATTAGTTTATATCCTTTGTAAAATGCAATCTAAAAGTTTCCAGAAGCCAAACACACCTTCTTGCCTTCCCATGCCTCTGGTTTATGCTACTCTCCTTCCCCTCAGTTTTCTCTCTTTCTCCTTTCTTTTCTTTTTATGGCGTCTTACACATCCCAAGCTAGCCTGAAACTCGCTATGTAGCCGACGATGACTTTGAACTACTGATCTTCCTGCCTCTACCTGCTGAATGTCAGGGTTACAGGTATTTGCCATTGTGCATGGCTCCTCCTGAGGTTATAGTCACTATTGTTGGTCAAGACCCAGAAGCACAGAGCTCCCTAGGAGTTACTCAGCAGTGCCAGAAGAACACTCCTGTTCTCTAATCTCCTGCAGTCAGTGAGGCAGTGGGATGCCCTAAATTCAGTGCCCAGGTTCTCAGTGTAAGCGGAAGAAGTTGCTTTCCTTTCTAAAAGGGGTCTCTGGGGGAGGGGGCATGAAGAGCTGCATTCCACTGTTTCTCCTCTTCCTCACCACCATGGCTTCAATGGGTTTAAAGAAAAACCTGTGACATTCCACATGCATGCATGAAATTATATGTGCAAAATAGCCTCAGCTGCTTAGAATATATGGACCCAACTACTAATTCTTCTTGTAAAGCTGTTAATCTCAGGATGAAAACAACTATAATTAATTGAAATAAGAAGAAAAATGCCAGCGTGTTATTCATAGATGGCAAAGTAACATTATATTTACTGCAATGAAATGCTTTCTGCCCCTGTAACTGATGCACCTCCGTCTAAGCACTGGTTGTGCTAAGCTGCTTTTAATTTGAAGTCAGATCTATAGCTCATCCCAGTGCTTGGGACAAAGCAGCCAGGTCTCTGGGCAGTTTTCTGACTTGTCATCAAAGAGCTGTGAAAGAAAGCAGAACAGCCTGCCTCGCAGTCTGGGTTCCATCTCAAGATGTCCAAAGGATCAAAACAATTACCTCTTCGAGGACATCAGCCAGCTTGCTGAGGATTTCATCAGGAAGGCTCTGGAATGTTGGAACGCTGGAAAACAAAGCAGAAAGTGATGCTGAGCACCTGCATGGCAGCTTAACATTACAAATATGTCTGCACGAAAAATGCAAACATATTTCATGATTAAGAATCTACAGAGGATGATCATGTGATCTAAGGAATCATCACAGTGTATACGACATCTAGCAAGGAGAAAGTATATATCCTCATCAGGGCTTCTATTGCTGTGGTGAACACCATGAACAAAAGCAAATTAGGGAAGAAAGGGTTTACTTGGCTTATACCTCCATATCACCATTCATCATTGGAGTAAGTCTGAACAGGAACCCCAAACAGGGCAAGAACCTGGAGGTAGGAGCTGATGCGGAGGTCGTGGAAGGATACTGCTTGCTGGTCATGGTTTGCTCAGCCTGCTTTCTTACAGAACCCAGGACTATAAGCCCAGGAATGGCTCCACCCACGATAGATTGAAGCCTCCACCATCAATTACTAATTAAGAAAATGCTCTACAGGTTTGCCTGCAACCCAGTCTTATGGAGGCATTTTCTTAGCTGAGGTTCCTTCCTCTCAGAAGACTCTTAACTTGTATCAGGTTGATATAAAACCACCTAGTACACCTGATCCCTAGTCAACTTGACCCACAAACACATGACTGCCAAGCCACAAACTTTCCTTTCTTATTTACCCTCAAGATCACATATTAACATAAACATCACAATATAAAACATTCTACAAACTTAAAAAGTCCCACAGCCTTACAAATTTATATACTTTAAAAGTTCAATCTCTTTTTGAAAACCCATAATCTCTTTCAAAATTATAGTGAACTCCTATAAAATAAAAAAAAAATAAATACTTTTTTATTTCAAGAAGAAAGAATCAGGGTATAATCATAATCAAATCAAAACAAAACTGAACTCCAACTTGCAAATGACTTGGTGTTTAACGTCTGGGATCCACTCATGATCTTCTGGACTCCTCCGAAGGACCTGGGTCACTTCTCTGGTTCTGCCCTCTGCAGCTTGTCTTCTAGCCCTCAGCTTTCTCCACTCTACCACTGCTGCCATTCTTGGCGGTCATCCCATGGTAGTGGCACCTCTAAGATGCTAGGGTCTCTTGCTACAATTGAGCTGCACTTTCATCAGTAGTCTCCGTTGGGCTCTCTTCAGGGACTCCACCCCTGCCACACTGTGCCAAGCCTCAGCTGATCTCCACGACCCCTTCATACATTCAAAACCACTGTTACCTGAGTGATGCTTACACTATGAAGTCCAGCTGTCAGCACAAGGTACAACCCTGGCCGCTGCCTCTGCAGCACAGCTTCTGTGTGGTGATCCTGAAAAAACACTTTCCAAACGTCTTCACCTCAATGACGTTGCTCTCTTCTTAATCACAGCTAATTCCTCAGCCCCAGCTGACCAGCATCCATTACCCACAGAAGCACAGGTTTTACCTTAGTGGCTGGGGTCTCCTGCTAACCCCAGCTGATTCATCAGTTCCTACTCACCAGACACCACAAATTCTTCACACAAATGGCCTGATAGAGTCTTTGTTTCTCACCGAAATGTCACAAGCCAGGCCTCCAGTATCTTGCTCTCAACATTCCTATCTTCCAAGCTCCTACAGAACATCCCACTGAGTTCTTAATACTCAATGACTTTTCTTTTTTTTTTTTTTTTCATTTTTTATCTTTTTTATTAATTATTATTATTATTTTTTCAATGCAGTTTATTCAGGAACATTGAACAATCCTCGGACCCCGGGGAAAGCCAGCCCACAGCTTAAATAGCCTCTGGGTAGCCAACCCAGGCGTGCCACGGGGGCAATGCAGATAGGTCCACATACATGGAAGCAAGCCAGATCCTCGGCCTTAGCCAAATGTGGAGTTGTTCGTGACAAAGAGCACTCACCATCGGGAAGGTGGAAGGCGGAAACCAGCTCCATCTTTAAGGCATAGCATTTCGCAGCTCTCTGCAGTTCCCCCTTTTTGTTTTAGATGTATCAGGCAAGAGTAGAGGTCTGATCTCTGATATTAGAAATAAATTGGGACTTTGTACAGATGTTCATTTAGGTGTCATCCACCCAAAGAGCATCAGACCCGTCTGATACCTTTTTCTCAGAGGCGGGACCTGGGGCATCAACCCGCATGCAATCAGACATGCTCTTCTCTGGCTTTTCTAGCCCAGAGTTCCACAGTCCTCCCATATTCCTCTCAGAAACAACATTCAGGTCTACCACAGCAATACCCCACTCTCTGGTAACAATTTCTGTCCTAGTCAGGGTTTCTATTACTGTAACAAGCACGGTAACTGAAAGCAAGTTGGGGAGGAGAAGGTTTATTTGACCTACATTTCATATCTTAGTCCATCACTGAAGAAAGTTGGGGCAGAAACATGGACACAGGAGCTGATGTAGAGGCCATGGAGGGATGTTGCTTACTGGCTTGCTGGCTTGCTGACATGGCTTCTCAACCTAATTTCTTATAGAACCCAGGACCACCAGCCCAGGGATGGTACCACCCACAATGGGTGGGTCCTCCTCCAATCACTAATTAAGGAAATGCTACACAGGCTTGTGATCTACAATTAGGTCATTTTTCTGGAGGCACTTTCTCAATCAAGGCTCCCTGATCTCTCATGGCTGTAGCTTGTTTCAAGCTGACATAACACTAGCCACAGTATGTTGAAAAAAAAAACATTAATAAATAAGAGCTTAGTGTTTGGACACTACAGGTCAATCCACACTTTTATTTATTTATGTGACTTTGAAGGTCTCAGCCATTATGGGAGACAACCACTCTCTCTCTCTCTCTCTCTCTCTCTCTCTCTCTCTCTCTCTCATCAGGTTCCTCTCACCAGATTTTACCCAGCTCCTCCTCCTTTTCCCAAGTTCTCCTACGTACACAATTTTCTCCATGCTAGCATCCATCCACCCTTTAAGATATTTTAATTGATGATTGATTGTGACCTGAAGGCGTTCTTCAACAGCTGTTGTCCTTAGCCCCTCTCTGAAGCGAGAGTCTCCTGTCTTGATTCTTTTTATGTTTTTCTTTAGTTCAAAGTCTTGGTTCTAACCTAGGACAAACTAGAGAGTCACACGCTTGCCTTTGAGGGACACCCAGCCCCTGCGTTCCCTTACTCTAACTTAATTAAATAATAGTTGTGTTTATAGCGTGTGTTTATGAAACAAAAGAACTGTATGTGATTCGTAAGTCATAAGTTCAGCAGCATTTGTTGAGTGAAGCTATGGAGGTACTGACTGTAAATGCTCCATAAGTCAATGATAAAAGAACAACTCTGAGATTTTCTGACTTGCATGAACGAGAATTCCAGCAAAGAAGCTGTGACTATAGAACCTGACGAACTGATTAGAACTTCAGTGATATGGAGAGGATGGCACGATACAAGTTCAGAGCCAAATTACCTTAGGCCGTTTTTAGCACTCTTAATCACCATCCCCTGTACGTGATCTGACATCCTGGTGACTTTTAGTTAAATCTTGTGGAATGCAACACAACAGGACAGAACCCTAATGTCCACCAACTGAAGGACTAAAAATGCTGTCAAATAGTATCTGACCCCTCCAGACCCTGCTTTGCTATAACCCACCTACTTGGGGTACCCAGCAACAAAAGTAACAAATTGCCACCTCATTAGAATATGATATTTGGAGAAACCCAAAGCTATGTTCTTGGGCCACGGTCCCTCATATTTGCCCTCCAGAATAAGCCATCTCTTTCGTTTCTTTGAGATGAGAGCTGTTTCATTGACACTTTATGACAAAGGGCTAGAGGACAGGAAATGCAGAGGGAATACAAGAGGTGGCCACAGCTATAGACCCAAAGAATAAGGCAATTTGACATTTTGGAATAAATGCTAAAGTTTTTAATCTCCTCAGAACCAGATAGTATGATCATTGGTCCCATGTTCATACCTAAATTTGGCCGACTATTAATCTAACCAAACCAGCTTAGGGGGCACCATTGCTTGTCCCTGTAGACTCCTTTCCCAACCCTTCTCATTTCAGCACTGAGTTCCCTGCCCTCTTAGCACAGTCAATGAAAATTCTTTTACAAAACTGACAAAAGATGTTCTAAACTCTGTCCCTGACCAAGGGCAGTTTGAATTGCCACCTTGCCCTGCTCTTCACCATTGAAGGAAACAGTCCCATAACCCAGTCCTTTGTTTTCTTGGCTAGCATCTGTGAGCTTCAGTAAACCTGCATTATAAGGGCTTTGCTTTGAGAAAATGTATTCAGATTAGACAGGACTCCCATGGATATGATGCAAATGTCTGTTTCCTTCATCTCACCCAGCTTTCCCATGAAACTATTGAATGATGTCAAAGGTGCAAACTGAAAGAACTTCATGTTATTATATATTTGCTTGGTTTTGTTTTGTTTTGCTTTGAGGCAGGATCTCACACTATATCCTGGGCTGGCCTTTGAACTCATGGCAATCCACCTGCCTCACCCTCCCAAATGCTAGCCTTAGCATCATGCAGCACCACACTCAGCCCAAACATCATTTATACGTGAACTAATGAATGATGAACTAAAACTCATTAAGTGAGGTATATTTCCTGAAAGTCTAGTGAAAATGCCAGCTGGGGTGTAGAACTCATTTGTGTGCCTGATAGCTGATTTATAGCACAGTCTCAGGTTGAGGAGAGTAATGCAATGAAACCAGCATGAGCGTCTGATGTTAATTTGTCACTCTAATTCCCTTTACTTAGGGAAAAGCCGATTGATACATTTCCAGGGTTTATGCAGAGGTGTAACAGCTCACCCAGGATCACCTGTTCCGCCAGACTGACTGCCCTGGTCTGAGGCGGGGGGGGGGGGGGGTTAATTTCCAGAAGGCAATCAGTTTCAACAGCTGAAATGGATGGAAGATGATTGCACAAGTGGTTCTCAACATGTGGGTCGTGACCCCTCTGGGGATCCCGTATTTACAGTCCGATTCATAACGGTAGCAAAATTACAGTCATGAAGTAGCAACGAACTAATTGTATGGTTGGGAGTCAACACAACATGAGGAAATGTATTAAAGGGTCACAGTGTTGGCAAGGTTGAGAACTACTGAGCTAAAGAGCGCTTGTTCCCTAAGTTCTGCAGGTTGAAGAATCTGCCCCCCCCACTCCCTTGTTCTTTTGATGGATTCTATTTCAACTCTTGAGATGTGAGATTATTATAGTGTTTCTACCACGTTAAGTATTTGTGGAAAACAGACACTGCAGTTTTATGACTGGGTGCTGCTGTCTTTAAAGCTCCTGTTACTTCTGCAGACCAGCTTCTGTGTAAATATGGGCTGCATGCTGGACTTTCAATGCCCTGAGAGCTATTGGCCATGAGGAAAAAAAATAAAGAAAAACAACAACGGCAGTATTTCCTTGACCGTGCAGCCCATTAAATGAAGGCAAAAATGATTGGAGTTAGAAGGGCATTTTCAAGTTATTGTGTTTTATAATTTTAGATGTTTCAAAACACTGGGCCGGAGCTGTCGGGTTGGGTTAGCTCAGTGGTGGAGCAATTACATAACAAGCACGTGATTCTGGCCTCTGTGCAGAACAGCCGCACAAACAATTGTGCACCATTATTAATACAGATAAAGGGTCCTTCGTAAGAAGAAGCATTAAGATGTGATCAGCAAAGGGGCTAGACAGATAGTTCAGCAGGTATAGGTATAAGACTTGCTGTGTACACATGAGGTCCAGAGCTCAGATCCCACCCCCTGTATCTGTAATCCCAGCCTCATCTGTAATCCCAGCATCTACATCTGTAACTCTAGCATTTACATCTGTAATTCCATCCCCTGCATCTGTAATCCCAGCCCCAACAACTGTAATTCCAGCATCTACATCTGTAATCCCATCATCTACATCTGTAATTCCAGCATCTACATCTGTAATCCCATCATCCCATCATCTACATCTGTAATCCCAGCATCAACATCTGTAATCCCAGCATCTACATCTGTAATCCCAGCATCTACATCTGTAATCCTAGCATCTACATCTGTAATCCCAGCATCTACATCTGTAATCCCATCCCCTGCATCTGTAATCCCAGCCCCAACATCTGTAATCCCAGCATCTACATCTGTAATCCTAGCATTTACATCTGTAACCCCTTCCCCTGCATCTGTAATCCCAGCCCCAACATCTGTAATCCCAGCATCTACATCTGTAATCCCAGCATCTACATCTGTAATCCCAGCACCACTGCAGGGAGGAGAGAAAGACTAGCTTCTGCTCCTCCCTAGCTGATGGCTTAACTGGGAATGGGCTCCAGGTTCAGTGAAAGACCCTGCCTCTAGAGAATGAGGTGGAAAGTCATAGAAAAGGACACCTAAAGCCTTCCTCTGGCCTCCAAGAGCAGACAGATAGGCACACGCACCCATGTGTGCATGCACATACACACACACACACACACACACACATACGCATACATGCGTGCATGCACTCCTACATGCATGCACATCTTTCACACACACACACACACACACACACACACACACACACACACACACACACCAGACGCAAGCATGAAAAATACTAGAAATGGGCAGTAACATCTGGTTAACTTCTGGAATAAAAATAGTGAGTTCATGCTTATTGATTACCCTAAAAATACTCCCTCCGCTCTTTCCAAAAGCTGCTGTCCTTCAAACCCCAGATAAATTCTCTCATATAACTAATCTGCTTTCTAAGAATCATCTGTCTGCCAGTAGTTTGAACTCCACAAACAAAACAACCAAAGATGGTCAGTTTAAAATTCCACCCAGAAAAGATAGGCACCGAATGTTCTCAAATGCATAAAAAAAAAATCAATTCAGAGTCCAATAATTTTGGTGAATGATAATTCAAGATAGGGCCTTCTGGTTTGAAAAGCTGAAGGCAGCCCATTACGAGAACAAACTTGCACACAGAATGTTAAACACTAGAGAAGAGTATTTTATGATTAAAATTGTGTGTTAGAACTAGTTGCATGTTAATTGCAAGTAATTCCTAGAGAGGTGTCAAACGTCCTGGTGCCTAAGGACCTACCCTGGTCTTGAAGTAAGAGACCACATTTTGCTGCACTGTAATAGAGGTGATTAAGTATGGTGCTTTTCCATTTGTTTTTCTCATTGAATAAAGCAGAGGCTTGAATCGGTAATGACAGGCGATAGGAGACATGACTTGAATGTTTTTATTTGCCCAGGCACTACTCGGCTAAGGGTTTTAGAGATAACACAAATTTCATTTTTACACCAATCTTATCACTAGCCCATTATAGCCATTCATTTTACAGATAAGGGCAACCAACCTTGAGAGGTTGTCTAAGGTCACATCACACAACATTGGAGGAGAAAAAAAAAAACATAAAAATTCCCATTTAGATGGATGCGGAGCTCATCAGTAGCTCACTGAAATTACATAATTTACAGGGAGGATACTAGAAAATGCTTTTCAGAATAGTGCTTTCCAGCGGGGTGTGATGGTACATGCCAGTCATGGAACTTTCAGAAGCTAAGGCAAAAAGATTACCATGAGTTAGAAGCTAGCCTGATCTACACAGTAAGTGTCAGCCCAGGCTAGTCAACCTCCTAGATCTTGTCTCAAAAACAAATAAACAAAAAACAACCCCCAAACCCTAGTATGTTAGTCTTTCAGATAGTGATTTACAAATTTTAATGCCATTTGATTAAGTGACATAGTTATTTTCCAATTTTTTCTTATGAAAAATATCAAATAAATTGTAAAGGAGAAAGAATCATTTAAGAGTTACCGGAATTATCAATACCATAATCACTTCCTAACATTATACCATTCTTGCATTATTACCTTTTATTTCTCTACATATATACATAGTAATCTACCGGGAGATGTAACTGAACAAATATTTGAGATTGTTTCAGATTTCAAAGATCTCTTCACTAATATTTCAACAGATAGCTCATAAAACTGAAGGAAGGAGGAGCCTGACTTTGAGGCCAGCCTGAGCTTAACAGAAAATCTCAGTCTAAGTTTTATAGCAAGACAGTGTCTCAAACAAATCAAAAGGTATTGGAGGGTCATGGAGAGCTTCCTAAATAACCTTGATATCACTACTATACAGAACAAAATTAAGTCAATAATATCATCACAAATATTATCAAAGGATATCTTTTATTTTGGATTTTTAAAGAGTTATTCTTATCTTATGTCTATGGGTACTTTGCATGTATGTATGTCTGTGCACCAAGTACATGCAACACTCTTGAAAGCTAGAAGAGGTCATCAGATGGTCTGGAACTGGAGTTACAGATGGTTGTTAGCTGTCAGGTGGGTGCTAGGAATTTGAATTTGGGTCCTCTGGAAGAATGGCCGGTGCTCTTAATCCCTGAACAACCTCTCTAGCCTTTACTAATCAGTTGTATTTTTATTTTATTTTTTGAAGGGTTGGAGAGATGGATCAGGGGTTAAGAATGTATATTGTTCTTGTGAGGAACAGAATTTGGTTTCCAGCACCCACATCAGGTGGCTCGCAACCACCTGTATCTCCACCTCCAGGGAATCCAATGCCCTCTCTTGGCTTCTGTAGGCACCTGCATTTATTCGTGTACACACTATCACAGACCCTTGCACACACACACACACACACACACACACACACACACACACACACAAAATAAAATTAAAATAAAATAGATCTTAAAATGATTTTTTTTAATATTTCTTTTCAAAGAAATACATTCAGTCTCCTATTGTATGCCTGTCTTCCTACTGTTTATCTTATGACACTGGCATTTTGAAGAGTCTGAGAAAGCTATAAAAGAGGTCCAATAAACCTAAGTAGTCTTTGGAGTTTTATTTCTGACAATCAACCGTATAGACATTAATAATGAAGAGGCTAAGCGAAAATAATTACATGACAACCATGCAGGAACACAGATAAAATGCTAGTTGTACCCAACATTGAACAACAATTATAGACAGAGAAGTTGTTCCTAAGGTGTGGCCCGAGCATTCCTTCAAGCTTTTCCATGGTGGCCTTCAAAGCTAAAACTACTTTCATAATGAGTTCAAGTTATAATTTACTTTTTAAAAACTCTTATTCTTATATACACAACAGTGAAATTATCTGACATATGATATCATCACTGGAATGGCTAATAGTATATATTCTTGCATATTCTTGTTCATGTGTGTGTGCATGCATGTGCGTACGTGGGAGGGGGGTTGTTGGGAGGCAGCAAAGGGCCTGTAGATTCCAGCAAAGAGGTCAGAGTGAATTTTACTGTGCAGGCAAAATAGACTAGCAGTGGATGAAAGCACAGGTAATAATGCTATAGGTAGCAGTAGAAACTTAAGTTTCTTCTGAATCACTGTAAGGATTTAATATGAGTAATATGCGGGGGTCACTGCAGCATTAGAACCACCATAACCTAACATTACTCACACGGTGAAGAAAACCTCCAAATAGCTCTATAAAGAATATGCTCCAAAAGAGCATAGATAGAACCTGGGAGACCAGATAGGCAGTTTGTGGAATGGCAGGGTGGAAGCCCATGGTGGTGAGAAATCACCCGACTCTGTGCTTCATTTTGAAAGTAGAGGCTGTGTGGATGTGGGTTGTGGGACAGGAATGGAGGTAAGGGTGGCTACTTAAGATGGGAAGAATGAACCATTAGAATAAAAAAATAAGATTTCTTTTTATCAACGATGCGTCATAGTTTTAAACCCTACTCTGTGCTAAATAGTTTTAGCTTAACAAAAGGCTAGATGTTTTTTGTGTACTAATGCTGTTGTTACTTTGCATTGTTGGGGATGGAACCAAATGGAAGAATCTCCACCACTCCTGCTTTCACTGTATAAGCCGGCCTAGTCTGGAGTTTATAATCCTCTTGCCTCAGCAGGAGCTGGAATTACAGCCAGGTGCCACTAGGCCTGGCCGTCATTTGTAAAGCCTTTGGGCATTTTGAACTCTTCCTGAAATCCAAGCCCTAGAGAGGTGGAGTGCTTCAAGGAAGATCAGTGATTCAAGGCCAGCCTGGGATACCTGAGATCCTGTCTAAAAAATAATATGCCTACCTGCATGTCTACTAAACAATTTTAGATTAAGCCACATACTTCTAGAGCAAAGTCTCCAGGAATGTTTGAAAGCAGGTTAGTAATGAATTCAATATAGAAGAAAACATTCATGATTATGTTCATATATTAATGGTCATGGTAATATATTAGTAATGTTTTCTTAGGGCTGCAGTTAGACAATTGGAGTCTTTCAACTCTGTCATAAGAAACCAATTCTAAAGCAAATTTAATGCTGCTAATATAGAGAAGTATTTTTATATAACAATAACTTACTACAGAATTAAAGAAGAAATCTCTGACTCACCAGATAAATCAATTTGTGTGGATGAAATATTAAAAGATTAAGTAGGGAGGTGGGAAGAAAATGAGGCACTCTAAATCAACATGAGCAAAGCTATGTGAACTCACAGAGACTGAAGTAGCATGTACAAGTTCTGCACAGGTTTATTATATATATATGTATATATACACATATATTCCAAAGAACAAATATATATATATATTCCAGTTTAGTATTTTTATGGGACTCCTGACCTGAGATCATGAACGAGTTGGTTTCTGGCTCTTGTGCCTTTTCTTGGGCCCTTTCCCTTCTTTTGGTTTGCCTTGTCCAACTTTGATGTGATAATTCTTGTTTTATTTTATTATATTTTATTATCTTCTTGTAGATAATCTTTTCAAAGACTATCTTCTCCCCTGTTCTTTTCTGATGAGAGATAGAAAGCAGTGCATCCAAATAGGAGGGATGGTAGGAAGGAACTGGAAGGAGTAGAGGAAGGGGAAAACACAGTCAGGATGTATTGTGTGAGAAAAGAATCTATTTTCAATAAAAGGGGAGTAGGAAGGAGGAAGATGTTGGTGAAGGAGAAGAATACCACCAAAATTTATTGTATGAAAATATTTTGAGTAAATTGTTTAAAAAGATTAAGGTAAGAGTCCTTTTTAACCTTACAGTTATCCGGCCATTCCTCTTGGTAACAGCATCAGACATTTCCTGCTCCAGGAGAGCTGGCAGGCTGACCAACTCATCTCCCACCCAGGCCCAGATTCAGAGCTTTGAGGTGGCCCCACACTAACATCTACAGCCTCTGTGAACCGGAGGAGCTCTTGAAGGGACCAGTCCTCCATAACAAAAGTTGCAGGATCTCCATAACACAGGCCATCAACAGGATACCCAAGAGCAGTCCAGGTGAGGATCCGGTATTGAAAGGGTAGCAGAAGCCAGACACCTCGAACCAGACCACTGACTCACTGCAATAAACATTGGCAAGTAAAGTTGAGTGGACAAAGGTTTACACCGTGTGACACACAGTGGCACATTGCAGCTTCAACGGCAAGATCTTGTTTTGTGTATATATATTTTTTTCTTTTTCGTTCTCTCTTGGGGGGAGGTTGTAAGGGTGGAGGGTAGATATGAAAGGATGGGGAGACAAGTGGGATTTGGGTGCATGATGTGAAAGTCACAAAGAATCAATAAAAAGTTTTAATTTTCATTAAAAATTAATTTAAAAATTTTCCTGCTCCAAACATACCTTTCCCCCCTGTTTCTCACTGAGATTGTCCTCCTTTAACAACTTACCAGTTGCTGAAACTACAACTATGCACCACCATACCTGGTTTCTCTGGATATACTTCTCTGTTAACTGGATGGTTTGGCCTATCCCAGTTCAGTGACATATAACTGATCTTACTCCCTGACTCCCGTTCTCTACCTCTCAAGCCAATCTACTCTGCACCCCACGGTGGTGGACTTACTCTCTTTCACTAATGATGCCCCCTTATCAGACAATGGCCCTAACCCTTTCATAGCTGCTCTTATCTCACTATATTATGAGAAGCTGACAGATTTTGTGCATGAAAGCACTTCAGACAAAGAAAGCCAGTGTGGAGATATGAGATATGCTCTTATTATCTATGTGGTAAAGTTTAAATTCTTTATATTGGATAATGGTATACAGGGTGATCATATAGGCTTTAGAAGCAAAAGGAATCGGATTAAACTAGGGTGTGTGACTCACTATTTATGATGCCGTCAGCAAATCAACTTCTTCAAACTTTAGCTTCCTTTCCAAAGGGGAGGAGATTGCACCCAGCACATAGATTTATGGTGAACATGGGAATGATAACATTGACCGGCTCTTAGTAAATACATCCTTCAGTATACCACATGCCCATATTGTTCTGGTTTTGTGTCTGTTGCCATGACCAAAATGTCCCAACCAAAAGCAATGTGCTGGAGGAGAGGTTCATTTGACTTCAAATGCCAGGTTACAGTCAGTTATAACAGGAACGGTTTATTATTATATCAAAGCAAGAGCTCAAATCATCACATCTACTTCAAGAGCAGAGAGAGAATAAATAAAGCCATGCTTGCTGATGCTCAGCTGGCTCTCTTCATACTTAAAAACCTCACAGCCCAACCCATGAAATGGTGCCCTCAGTTTATAACCAGACAATCCCCTACAGACCTGCCCACAGGCCAACCTGCTCTAGGTAATTCCGCAGTTGAGAATCTTCCCAGGTGAGACTACATTGTGGAAAATCAACACTTAGATCCAACCGTCACACAAACACACAGGTACAGTATTTAAGGTTTTCAACCGTTAACACATGTCTAATGTGTCAGACGTGAATCTCAGGCTAAACTTGAATGGGTTGAGGATATAACTGTTTTAGCAGAGTGCTTTGCTAGCCTGCACATGGCCCTGGGTATGATCTCCAGTACCACCTAAACTGGGAAATGGTGGTTCATTTCTGAAATTTCAGCACTAATAAGATAGAGGCACAAGGGCTAGAAGTTGAAGGTCATTCTCAGCTATATGGAGTTTGAAGCTAGCCTGAGCCAGAGCTCTTGTACCATTAAAAGGTGGTGAGGGAAGAAGGGTGGGATTGAAAGGGAATGAGGGAGCAGGATACAGCTGGGATACAGAGTTAATAAAATGTAACTAATAATAAAAATTAATAAAAAATATGTTCATCCAAATAAAAAAATAAAAGAAATAGTCATTTTTTATAAAAAAGTAGACAGCTTTTTGTTATAAAAATCACAGATACTTACATTTTTAAATATAAAATGATGTTTACATTTCATAAAAAAAGGTGGTGAAAATATCTATTTTATTAAATTTCATTCCTTTCTCACTTCCTTCTTCCGTTCTTCTCTTCCCTCTTTCCCTCTTTTCTTCCCTCCCTTTCTCCCTCCCTCCCCTCTCTGTCTCACTCTATTTCAACAGACTTGCTCTGTTGCCATGCTGATCTTGCACTCACAACAATACTCCGCTCAGCCTCTTCCGTGCTAGAATGCCACACCTGCTTCTATCTATTTTCAAGTCAAGTTATAGTTAATATAGACTATCAATTATTCTTTTGCAGTGAGATTTAACTATGTGCATTGTTTACCTCTTAACACAATTGAAGACGTTTTATGCTTCAGAAGTGGGGAGTACTCTCTCTTGTCCTTGAGATCAAGAATGCAAAGGGCCCTTGCAGTTGGTGATGACTCTCTGCTTCTCTGCACCCAGAAAAGAATGGCAACATCTATTCTGGCTCAGAACCCTGTTGCTTCAAGTTATCATCCCAAGAAAATCCCATTCAGAGGAAGCTGCTGAGTTTGCTTACTGCTGCTGTGATAGACACTATGACAAAAGCCACATGAGAAGGAAGGGGTTCATTTGGCTTACATGTTAGAGCTCCATGTTCAAGTAAAGCCAGGGAGCGAACTGCAGGAGGGAACCTGCAGTTAGGAGCTGAAACAGAGATCATGAAGGAGAGCTGTTCCCCTGCATGCTCAGTAAACATTTGTAAATAATTCAAGAGCATCTGTCTAGGGTTCCTACTGCCCGGAGGAGACTGACCCCTCCCACATTAATCATTAATCAAGAAAATGCTTCCCAGATATACCCATAGACCAACAGAATGGAGGTGATGCTTCAACTGAGGTTCTATCTTTCCAGGTGACCCTGGCTGTGTCACATCGTCAAAAACTTAACAGCACAGCTTCTGTTGGGAAAATGTCCCCCAAAGACCTCTCTTAGACCACAAACACCTTTTCTCAAGTGAAATTAGGCTTTTAAAATGGATAAGAGGAGTCTTTTCTACCTGAAGATTCGGGTAACAACAAAGAAATCTAAGACAAGGGAGTGGAAAGAACCCATTCACCTGCATAGAAAAAAAAAGGAAGATAATCAGGAATTATTACAATCGTATGTTTCAATAGACTGCCCCATCTCCACCACTTGCCTCTCAGCCCCCCCTTTACAACCAGTTTCCCTCTCCCACAGTCAGTGTCCTGCAAACATACTGCCTCTGTGTTTTGTCCCGTACACAGACAGAGTAAGCCACTAATGGGGAAGAAGCTGCGGAAAAGCTAGAGCAGAGCAGAGAGTGAGCTCAGGGTAGAAAAATTTAGGGTCCTGATTCATTGTCTAGACGAAGCTAGCTGGGGTGCCTCCTATTGGTTTTTCCCCATAGGGAGGGAAATTTCTACAAGATATAACAATCATGCCATAGGATTTCACGTAATTTTAGATGGCTAAAAAAAGAAATGGAAATCTGTTATTATTCCCGCAGGTCTTATTTAAAATAGTTACAGTCCCTTTTGGTAGGCACCTCCCATTCTGTCACTAACCATAGGTCGTATGTGTACAATGAAAAGGCAAGTAATTCTAGCTCACCAAAATTCTGTGGCTTTAATCTCTAAAGCAGAAATAAAAAAAAATCTGGATCAAGCAATCTCAAACAGCTGCTTTGAAATAACCTAAAAATATAAGTGTATTGCTTTATAATCAAAGCATTCTACATAATCACCAACATATTTGTAAAAACAATGACAATCCTAAAGCTACTCTCATAAAAATCAGCTTCTAAAATGATTACACACGCAACTAGAAGCTCTCAGCCTTGGTTTTTAATGTAATTTAATCCTACCTTCTGTATACATGTTTATGTGTATATATATTCATGGGTGTATACACAGGGGCATCTGTTGTGTATTCATGTGTATGGAGGCCAGAGATTAATGTTGGATATTTTCAGTCCTATTTTTAAGATTTATTTCTTTTATTTTTTTGAGGTTATAATTTAGCATAATAAGTCCATTCTAAATATTTGTCCTTATACACACAGATAAGTGTGGTCATTGCCCCTCATGATGGAAACTTTGCAACAGACAGAGACCAATACAGGAAAGAACAAACAATCAAAATGCAGAGTTGTGGAGCTCAGTTCCACAACTTTCTATAAAGAAAACTGCTGTACCCGAGGTTCGGAGAACACTGCAGAACAGAGTGGCCCTTTCGCAGCCTGCCATCTCAGGGTAGGTGCCATGGGATTACAGACACTCACGCATGGCAGTCTTCTGCGGATTCTAAGGCACTGAACACAGACCGTCAAGCTTCAGTTCATTGTTCCCAAATCTCTGTCATTAAAGGGTCCAATTCAAACACTCGTGGGGTGGGTTTCAAAAAGTTAAGGCATTTTTATGCATTATGATGAATTATGATAAAATACATATAACAAATTGGCCACCTTCAGTAAGTATTTCTGGTTATATAATTCAGTGGCAGAGGTTAAACAATAGCTCTTTCCTTGCCCCAACCTCTGGCAACCGCTACCCTGTTCTCTGTCTCTGGAATTTGATGATGTAGTTTTCTCGTGCAAGCAGATACAAGCAGAATGCATACAACATTCGGGGCTTTGTATCTGATTTGTGGGGGGGGTGAGTAACGTATGTGTTTGTGAACGTGAGGGAGTGCCTGTCTTTTAAATTTAGCACAATGTGTGTGTGTGTGTGTGTGTGTGTGTGTGTGTGTGTGTGTACTAGAAGTCAAAATTGGGTGTTTTCTTCTCATATTTTGATACAGAGTGTCTAACTGACCCTGGAACTCACTAATTTGGCTAGACTACGAGGCCAGCAATTATTAAGAACCCTCCTGTCTCTGCCTCCCTGGGGCATGGATTCCAGCAGCGAACGACAGTATCTGGATTTTCACGTGGGTATCTGTACTGATGCTTCTTTAATAAACCCCTTACTGACTGAGCCATTTCCTCAGTCCCTGCACCTGATGTTTGGTTGCTGTCGCTGCTGTTTGTTGAGACAGTTTTACCATGTGGCACAGACTGGCCTTGAAATCAAGATCCCCAGCCTCTGCCTCCTGTACGCTGAGGTGATAATTATATCTTAATTATTTAATTCCATATGACTTCAGGATTGATTTGCGTTACTCAGCGCAGGAAACAGGGTCTCACAGTAGCACAGGCTTGCCTCAAATGCATTAATTAACCAACAATGATCTTGATCCTCCTGCCTCCACTTTCCAGGTGCTGGGATTATAGGCATGTGCTACCACATCTGGCTTTTAAAGCATCTTTTTAAAAAAGACATTTATCTAGATGATCTTAATATGCAGTAAGCCTGACTGTCTTATCGGTCGATGATTTTCACTTGATAAGTGGCAATTTAAAATAACTGCTGAAATCACAAAGGTAATCGTGCTTATTTTCTGAAGTGCTGCAAAGATACCCTGCCTGCATCATGGCTTAGAATGCTTTGAACTGCCACAGGTTACAGAAACTTCTACAAGGCTCAAAGACGATCTCTTCTTAGAAATGGTCCTGACAAGCTTCTGTGGCTAAGCAAGCAGCTGCCCAAGTAGCACCCACGTGGATCAAACCTATTAGCATATTTGTGTCCTTCTGATAATATACAAATTCATTAGCAGAACTCATTACTGTCTAATGACTAATTACAGAAACTTTAGGATCAGACACAAACTTATTCTGAATCCCAGAGTCCCCATTTCGTACAGCTACAGGCAAGTTATTAAAGCCAGGAAGCTTTCTTTATTGAAAAATTAAAACAACAAAACCCTAGCTTATGGGGCTGCTGTCATTATTAATAAATACAAAGTGCTTAGTAAAGGGAATGCCATAGGGTAAGCACTCGATTACAGGGACATATAATTCAGCTTGTATAACACCACACTTAACATAGAGTGTGCCATGTCACAGGTACTTAAAACATGCAAATTAAAGCAGTACGCAATGAAGCCAAACGCAAGGAAGGAATAATGGTTTGACCCAGGGTCACACAAAGAGCTGTACAGTTTGCAGGCTGTATGAGAGCACCTACGTCAGTGGCTTCTCACAGGGCGATGAGATTCCGTCTCGCATGCTATGCTTATAACCCACTCCATCCTGTCAGGGGGGTATGCCAATCAGACTCCAGCAAGAAGCATCTCTTCAGTTTCAAGATGCATACCTCATGCCCCACCATCGTTCTGTGATATCCTCCTTTGTGAGTAAGTCACTGGCAATGTTCAATGAGGCAGTTTTAGTCAATAAATTCAAAACAGAAATGTTCTGCTACTGATGAACTGAATTACTATTTTTTTATTTCTCAATCTGTCATCTGTCTATCTATCTGTCTATCTATCTATCTATCTATCTATCTATCTATCTATCTATCTATCTATCTATCTATCTATCTATCTATCTTGAGGCAGGGTCTTGCTATGTAGCCATGGCTTGCCTGCTACTTACTATGTAAGTCCTGAGCTCACAGCAGCCTTCTTTCGCCTTCTGGGTGCTAGAATTCTGTGCAACCCCAAACCTGATTCACCAGAATCTTCTTATGTCAGGCTGTTAGAACGGCCATTTAAAAACCCTCTGGTGGCACACTTTCCCAAGCAGAGCTCAGGGTGCTCCAGTGCAGCTGTCGAATAAGTGTGCACTTTATAAATCAACTAAGAAGCGCTTAATAGCATCCAGTCCTGCCGCTTATCCAGAAAAGTCACACTGTCCCAGATCTTTGCAATGAAAATCACGGTTTCCTACATACACATCAAAAGTGAAAGAGCAGGGGCTTTTATGGCATTTAAACAAATTATATCTGATTGCTACTACGAGATAAGGAGCGCATGACTTCTAAAATGCTTAAAAAGCACACTGGTGGTCATCAGCCTAGAAGGTTCTGTTACAGATTTCTACCTAATCTTTGGAGAGCTAAGAGATGGCTCCTGCCCCCTGCCACCCTGGCCTGAACTCTGCTCAGCAGCATGGGGTGGGACTTGGTACAGTCCGCATCTTTACCGTGCAGGGCTGCTGCACACACTGAAGGGAATTTTTCTATCTCTCATCCCAGCCTGGGAAATGCCAGAATCCTCAGTTCTTCTGGCAAGGAAACAGCTTCTGGGAACGATGTTGTCTGGAGTCTACACTTCTTATTCTGTAAATGCAATGCCTCCCCCTGGCCCAAGGCCTGATTCCTACCTCTGCTGATCTCTGATGCTGGGCCTAATGCCCACCTCCCAAGGCTGCACACCTGTCCCGTATTTCCCAGGCTAAAGAGCACTTGCTTAATGTGCTTTCAGATAGAGCCACCTGTACGCAGGCCCTAGAGCTCCTCCTAATTCTTAATTTATGGTAGTTTTAGAAAACCACACCATAAAAAGCACCATTTTTGAAATATATCAGCAGATGAGATGGATTCTATGAATAAATAAGGAGTTTCTGGCTTATAGAATTTGAACTTTTTCCTCACTGGAAGACTTCAACTAAATGCCTTCATTTGGAAGGAAATCACCCTGCAGAAGGCAAACTCCAGACTGAAATGACTGTTTTTCAAATACACTGAATTATATAACTCATTTACTAAGAAATGTCGATTATTTCATTGAGAAATTAAAATTCCAGCCTATCCGGTTTAGAAACACTGAGAATTTTTTTTTTTTTAAGGTAACAGATACACAACAGCCTTCATTCTTAAAATAGAATCCATCTCAGTATGACATTTTGTGGATTTCTCCAGACTTTTAGGATGAAGGTCAGCCAAAATGCCTTCTGGGAGAACATCTAGATGCCCATATTAGTTCTCCTGATGCACCCTGTGTGTGATTCTGCCATAACAATTATTGCATTGTGACTGGCTATAATTTATGTGCTACATCTCAGAGAAGCAAACGACTGTCACTGGCTTGGTGCTGATTTTTATAAATCAAATTTTAGTGGATTAGATTCATGCCCACTGTGAATTATCTATTGCTGCTTCCATGGCACATTGGCAGAGCTGAGCAGATTCAACAAAGACAACACAGCATGCACATGAGAAATATTTGGTCCTTGGTTCTTTAAGGACAGTAATTTGCACCTGGATCTTGAAGTATCCAGGTACAGAATCCAGACCCTTTCTCTCAGTGCCTAGCAAATGGCAAGTCATAGTGACAGTTTGGAAATTATGGTTTGGGTTTCTTTAAACACACAGAAATATATAGCTGATGTTTAGCTTGGTCAACATGGGGGTCCACTAAGAATGGGAGTAGGGGCTGTCTCTGACTCTGTTGTCTGCCTTTGGATCTCTTCCCCCCTAGCTGGGTTGCCTTGTCAGGCCTCAGTGTAAGAGGATGTGCTTAGGCCTGCTGCAGCGTGAGATGTGGCAGGGTTGGTTGGTACCTCTTGGGTGACTCCTCTTATCTGACAAGAGAAGAGGGGAGTACGGGGAGAGGGGGCATGAGGGTGGGACTGGGAGGAAAGGAGGGGATCAGGGTGTAAAGTGATTTAATTAATTAGTTAATTAATTAAATAAAACTGCATTGAAAGGATAGTAAGGTGAATATTATGTGTGACTTTAAAATGCTAAATAAAAACTGTAGTTAAAGGAGAAAAAACACAGAAATATTATATTTTCATTTTAATCCCTGGTGTGGGATATGGGGCTGCTTCACAGTGGCTGATTATAATTTGACTCATGATCTGGCGGAGGCATGATTTTTGCCAGCTGCAGATAGTTTCTTTGACTGTGTGACGTTTGGAATTCTGGGGACTTTTCAGAGGGTTATAAATGCTTGGGCTCCAAGAGGGTTGTTGGTTGGTTGGTGCCTGCTATTTGTTGCTGTTGGTCTCAGTTTGATAGACTAAGGTCAGAAGGAAGGAGAGGAGGACCTCCCCTATCCGTGGACTTTGGGAGGGGCATGCATGAAGAAGGGGGTGAGAGGATGGGATCGGGAGGGGAGAAAGGCTTATGGGGGGATACAAAGTGAATAAAATTTCTTTTAAAGTTTATTATTATTTTTTAAAAATCTTGCAAATAAAAACATCACACATCAAAGTTAAACAGACCCAAAGTCTATACCACTCAGTGAACTTCTACACATTAGCAAAGGTATCTGGAGGGAGGCCATCTGACATCAAAACTTCCTTCCCCAGCATCCTTAGTCCAGGTATTACAGTGTGGCACCAAGCCAAAACAAAAACAAAAACAAAAAAGTCTCTTTTTAATTATCATTTTGATTCCTTTAAGTATGAAGCTTCTCCTTTTACATTAATTATTATTATTTTCAATTTGAGTGCATTACATATATACAGCTTGAATTTAAAATAGTCTCGTCCCAGTCTCTTTTTTTTTTTTTCAATGCAGTTTATTCAGAAACCTTGAACAATCCTCGGACCCTGGGGAAAGCCAGCCCACAGCTTAAATAGCCTCTGGGTAGCCAACCCAGGCGTGCCACGTGGGCAATGCAGATAGGTCCACATACATGGAAGCAAGCCAGATCCTCAGCCTTAGCCAAATGTGGAATTGTTCGTGACAGAGAGCACTCACCATCGGGAAGGTGGAAGGTGGAAACCAGCTCCATCTTTAAGGCATAGCATTCCGCAGCTCTCTACAGTTCCCCCTTTTTGTTTTAGATGCATCAGGCAAGAGTAGAGGTCTGATCTCTGATATTAGAAATAAATTGGGACTTTGTACCGATGTTCGTTTAGGTGTCATCCACCCAAAGAGCATCAGACCCGTCTGATACCTTTTTCTCAGAGGCGGGACCTGGGGCATCAACCCGCATGCAACCAGACATGCTCTTCTCTGGGTCCAAAGCGGCTGACCCTGAGTGCAGTGCTTAGCCTCGCATCCTGAGCGTAACATTTTAGCTTTTTATGGTATCCAACCATGCTTGGGGAGAATGTCCTGCTTCAATGGCTGTAAAGGCCTGAATGATCAAGGCTGCATCTAAGCAAGAGAGAGGACCCTAACTAAAATGTCCAATCCCCATTCGTCCCAGTCTCTTTAGAGACTGGGATCACCAGTGTGTCTCTCTGGCTCTGAGAAATAATTTTCCAATATATTTGTTATTAACTCTTTTCCTGGAATAAAAATAATGCCCTTTTCTTTATTTCATCCAATTAATCACAAATGTATTATTTTTCAACAATTTTTTTTATGATTTAAAATTTTTCAAAAGCATAAGAATGCAGAAAGTAAGTTTTCATACTCAAAATACTATATAGTTAATTAAAGAACCTTTCACAAATTGTTTTGATATTTATGTTTAAAGGAGTCAATTATATCATCAAATGTTTTTAACAATTGTTTAACTAATAGCTATGTTGATATTAAATGGTATTACACAATGTCGCTCTAAATCTCTAACACAAGACCCTGCTTAATCACACGCTGTGACCTTAACTCTTAGTAAGTATTGTCATCAATGTTGTAAATGACTTTATGTATACTGTACTTAAGCCATGCATTACCTGAAGGAATGAATGAATTTCCAGTGACTGCACTAGTTTGTACAAAAAGAAACAAATACATATATCTATTGTAGTCAGTAAAAACAAACAAACAAATGAAAAAAACACAATGGGAGAATCTTAGTAGAGGAAAATATTTCTTATGGCAAATCATAGGTAAGTAAAGGGCCTGAATACTATTAATGTCTACTAAATACAATGAAAAGTGGTTGGTTTAATAAATTAGTAATTTCAAGGGTCATAAAATAATTCTAGTTATTGAGTACATGTATAGCACATATTTCATGATGACTTTAATAATAACAACCACCATTAATAATAATAACCACAGTTAACATCTGTTCAGCACTTAACTATCACCAAGCACACTGACTGCTAGCTACAGACTTTGTTTAGACCTTAGGAAACCTGATACTCCAAGTTAATAGAATATGCTGTGAAATAGGCCATTTTTAGGTGAATAAACACTGCACACCCCAGCTGTGAATGTCCGGTATTGGCTTTTCCACAGGAAGCACAGTTCACTTGCCTAACTTTTGATTTAAACTTGACACTCACCTTCTATCTATAGTGACTAAATCGCCTTTACATTAGCAAGCTGACCTGGGGCCTCAAGCCACACTACATGAAGAGGATGAGAAATTTATTAGGCCTAAATAACTATTTGATATTTTTAATCTTCAAGGAAAACAAAGGCATATATACAACCAGTACTCTTTGTTGGGTTCTAAAATAGTTTAGATTAAGTGCTGGAATTGATGGTGTGAGGATTGGAGCTTGTGGTTGAGATCCACACTGATGTATGACGCATGAAAAGATGGTTTTAGTGAATGGATTTTTAGTTATGACTTCTTTCGTGAATGACTTCGGCTACAAATACACACAGAGAAATCCCACTCAGAAAGCTTACTGTATATGTGAAGTTTCTGGCTTTATCATCCCATGCTACATTTAGAGAATTGAAAAGAGAAAAATTAGGTATTTTATTTTCACTAGTTTGCAGATGTTGTGGAAAGAGATAAGTGATGGAGAATGCAAAGCGTAATTGAATCTTGTGAAAGAAGTCATCATGATGTACAAGGTGTGGCAGCTACATGACTAGCTTCAGTTTGGAAGGAGCTACGAGGGATGGAAGTTATCTAAGGTGAGGAAGAAGAAAGAGAACCCAAAATCTGGCTTCAGAGCAGACCATGGACCCTGCGGATTGGGGAATGGAAGTGTAGGTTGCATATTAAATGAAGGAACCATGAGTGATCTAACGTGCTATAGAACTTGACAAAGAAAAATAAAACCCAACAGAGAGAGGAGATATCTAGTTATAAAATTCCACTGTAGTGTCTGGATTGGAGCTAGTACAAGAAAGTAAAAAACTGATTTATCCAGGTATGGTGGTATACACCTTTAATCCCAGCACTCAGCCAGGCAGGAGCAGGTGGACCTCTGTAATTTTGAGGTCAGCCTGGTCTACATAGAGAGTTCCAATCCAGACAGGGCTACATAGTGAGACTCTGTCTATCAAAAACAACAGCAACAAAAAACATATTTTATTAATTTTGTGTAACTTATGTTTCCAGAGAATTTATTTAAGAAACCATTCAGCTGGAGAGATGGCTGAGTGGGTAAACAGCTTGCCTGGCAAGTAAAGAGCTTGCCTGGCAAGCATGAGCCCCCAAGTTTGGATCCCCATAATCCACATGAAAACTAGGTGTGACTATGTAGGTCTTTAGAATTCATCACTTGACGAAGTGGAGCAGAGACCTGGAAGATTAGTGGGTCTAGTTGGTTACCAACTTCATTGAAAGATGGAAACACAGAGCTCCAGTTTCGGCAAGAGATGCTGTCTGTCTCAAGGGAGCACAATGGACAGCCATTGAGGAGGATACAGAACATTCTCCTCTGGCCACTGCATGTGATTCATAGACATGTGCACCCCCACACAGATATACATACCTACACACATCACACACACACACATACACACACACACACACACCCAAAAAGATGCCGAGTATGATAATACATGCCTGAAAATCCAGGACTCCATACATAAGGTAAAAAAATCAAGAGTATTTTGGGTTACGTATGAGACTTTGGCAAAAGCGAGGAAGGAAACTTTGTCTGATTTTAGATAAACTATACTCTGAGGTAATGGAATCTTTTACGGATAGAGCAGAATTTGTTGTCAAGTGGCTGTATGGGCAAATGGTAATTCCCTTGGCTTCACGTTTCTCAATAGTTATAAAGTAACAACTGACTGTTATATATGCACTGTGCTTTGCTCTTCAATGGTATGACTTTGTTCTAAGTAACTTACTGTAACACAAAGACTGTGAAAACTAAAAGGCAGAATTTCATGAAAATCAAACACTATTTTTGTTTTCAATATCTGAAACATTTATTTAGAAACATACAAAACAATGGGCCTCTTTGTGACATTTGAATACACGCACATCACTATACCTTGCTCCCATTTGTCATGTCACCACCCTCTCCCCTTCCTTCTATTGCTGTTCCCCCTCCCCTCCTGCTGCTTTCAAGGTGTGTGTGTGTGTGTGTGTGTGTGTGTGTGTGTGTGTGTGTTTGAATCTAGGTTCCACATAAGAGAACATAGAAAAATCAACTAACATTTTTCCAGTTCAAACATGGAAAATTAGTCATGGAGATGAAATAAATGCAACTAAGGTTGCAAAATTCATCAGTAACTGAGCTGAAAGAAGAGAAGGTTCTGATGATATGGCAGGAATTTATACTTAAATGAACAAGTGAATTGGTGTTTCTTTGATGAACTAGAAATGATTTCAAATGCTTTGTCACATCTCACAACAGGTGAAGGCTAATTCCTCTCCTCTTAAATAGGGCCTAAGCTGAAGGCTTGCTCGAGCCAAACAGAAGAGGTCAAGATCGCGAGCCAACATGGGCCTTGCCAAGGCCCTGGTATCCAAGCTTGTCTTGGAAGCCAGCCACACAGCTACAAGGAAGCTTCCCGAAGTCTGCTGGTGACCAAGGAGAATTAGAGGAGACGCTGTAGGATGTGGCACCACCCTTTAATCCCCAGTGAGCCTGGACTAGGCTACTGAATGTTGAGCAAAGCACTGACCGCTGGTTCCAGTCCAGCCAGGGAATTATGGGAAGCAACAACTAAATTTCCTCATACACTTTTGTGGGGGAGATTAGCACACGGAAACACACTCCATGATCGAACATCTACATCCCCTCTAAATCTAAGCCTTGGTTCTAATTCATCTGTGACTCGTCCAAACAAAGCCATCACAGCCAACAGCCTCCTTTCTCCACAGCACCTTCTTCTTATTATTTACTTGAACAATATTTGGAAGCAGCAAAAGCTGCCTTCTATTTTGAGAAATAGAACACATGAGTTTCATAAAATTCAGTTCCTTAGAAAACCTCTTTCTGATTTAAAATGACTTTTCACTTATGAGCTTTCTCAGTAATTGAAAAGCATAATTCATTATTCCTATTTTTTTTTTTTTGTGGTAGTCCCTAGGCATTCTACCACCTGGAAGGTCAAATTGGCTAAGAGCAGGAAGTTGGATTCAGTCATAATCATACACAAAATCTTGTATAAACACACACATTTCTTTTCAACCTATTTTTCAGTGGTTCCATTTTGGCACATGTTCCCTTTGACTGTGGAAACATCTCACAATATTCTTTCAGAAGAAAAGATCCACATCTTATATATTTTACATTTAAAGGTACATTTTAAAAATTCTGTGTTTTCATGGGTTTGCAAGTATATGCAATGAGGATGAAGGTCAGAGGAACTCCATTAAAGGAGTCCTCAGGATGGAACATTGTCAGCCTTGGCAGCAAGTGCCTTTACCCACTGAACTACCTTGCCAGACCCAATGGCTATGAGTTTCAAAACTCTAAAACAACTTTGATGTACAAAAACGTTAATTTAATGAGTGATTGTTCAACTAACACAGTTTGATAGCACAGATAATCCTGGCCATTTCTTTCTGTAATAATTGTCTTTCTCGATCCATGAGGAAATCAAGATTACCATAATATTGTGATAATCCATGAGACTGGAATATAAAACTGTTTGGTTTAGACAGAAAACAGCACACACACACACACACACACCTGAATGGATAGGGAGAAAGGAATAATAAATATTTTGTAATCTATGAGGTTATTTCTTAGTCTAACCAAATTTATACATGAAATTAACCATTAAAATGATGCTATGTAGAAGACATTTTAAATCTTAAATCTTATTGTACCTCCCAGTACACAGAGAGAGAGAGAGAGAGAGAGAGAGAAAGAGAGAGAGAGAGAGAACTAGAGAGAGAAATACATATGTAACTGTGTTTGGCAGGCCTCTTGGTAACTCCCCAAAGTCTTCTGGTAGGAGGGACTTTTCCAGAACATCCATCCTAAGTTAATGTGATGTCAAAAACAATCAAGTTGATATCAAAGCCTTGATTAATGGAAAGGAAAATCTCTGAATAGCACTTGTTATCTATTAACAGCATTCTGGCTTATTTGTGGAAGGTGGACCTCGTCTTCAATGGGACTTGCATTATCCCACTATAACTCTCAAACTGTCAGGACTTGGAGCAGAGCAGAAAGAAGTCTCTCATGGAAGAGAAGAGAGACAGCCTCTTCCATACTGAACACAGAATGAGTTTGAGATGCAGTGGGGTTCTGGAGAAAATGCCATGTTTTTAACACGGGAGAAGAAAAGCTGTGAACATCGTGGGTGGTAGAAAGAGTTATTTATGCAGCACCGTGAGAAGTGTCTTTGAGATTTCTAGAAAGGAACTGAAAATTGCCAAGGGTAGCTGGTCAGAAGAAAGCATCTAAAGTCATTGACAATGTTTCTTCACTTGGCTGACGGGACTTGCAGAGTCTCAGCTTTGTAAAACTTTAGTGAGTGGATTTAGCTAGATCAGCGTGATTAACTACACTGTTGATAAATTACAAACTAGTTTTCTGAACTTCACCAGAACATGAATCAATAATGAGATTTTTTTCCAAAGATGGAAAATGATGCCTTAATCTTAAACAAAATGACTTAAAGTGTTGCAGTTCTAATTCTGTCTTGTCAATTATCACAGGCATCACCATTGAGAAGATGAAGGGACAATGACTGACAACCAGCAAAATGGTCACAGCTGCATGGCCCTCAAGTCGGGACTGGCTCCAGTTAGACCTTGGATGATGCCTGACCTTAACAGCTCTCTGACACTTAACTGAACAACAACCTGGTAGTTCACTATGTTGTGGTGAGGATTATAGTAAGCATGGGATTTCAGGTATATGATGGTAAAGATTCCAAATCCAAAATACTTTAAGGCATCTACACAACTCCTCTGTCGATAGCCATGATAGAATGGTTGCAGAAGATGTGGGCTCTATTTCACCTTCACCCTTAGCTGGTCTCCCGACTCACCTCTCCTCCCAAATGGCTGGTTTCGGAACTAGGTCATAAGAAGTTCTGGCGCCACAGTTTTATACCTGGTGAGATTTACCCAACCATTAAGATGTTCTTGATAGACTGCTGCCTTGAGAGAGCGCATAGAAAGAGGCATGGAGAAGGCATAGAAATACTCAGGTCCCGGCTATTTCATTCACCCAGAGGAGGTCATGGACCCTACCTGCTGCAACCAAGCAGTGCAGCAGACATATGGAGCACAAGACTCATCCAGCTGCACCCTGCATATAGTCATGAGGAAAGCAGAACCCCTATCATGGCCCGGGAGGCTTCAGTTGGCTTGCTATGCCTCAGTACATAAACAAAACAGCTAAAGGCTGTGTGTGGTGTTGTCCCCGCCCCCACCACTTCACACTGACCCTTTCCTTCCAAGTTCTCAAATACACTACGAGGCACAGGAGCTTCAAAATATGTTGCCCTTCTGCCTAGAATATGTTCCCAGAAGCCCTGGACAGTATATGTTTCCCCTTTTCTGAATAACTCCTAATTATCTTTTTGTCCTCAAATCGTACCCGTCCCTACGTTAAGCCTATTGCTTGATACTTACTCCTGAGGAATCTTTAGTTTCTCACTATGCTATAGCTACATGTGTTATAATTTAATGTGTATCCCGTTCTAATCTAGCAGTTCACGAAAAGCACCCAGTACAATTTCTGGCATCGCTCCAATTCTTTGGGCTTGGATTGTAAAACAATAATTTGGCCACAATGTGACTACCCGAGGAAGCTGTTTCAAGCCTCAGAGGTTAATTCCTGTAATTTACCATTCTACTTTTCTGCTATAGGGAATTAGTGTGAGATTTTATCCAAAATGTGTTTTGCAGTGCGCACTTTGTGTGTGTGTGTGTGTGTGTGTGTGTGTGTGTGTGTGTACACGCATGCGTGTGCTACTTACTTTTGCCAAGTTGATGTGGAAATAATGGAATCACCATGGAAACGGATCTCTAGGTATGTCTGGGAAGAATTCTCTAGATCTGGCTAACTGAGGTAGAAAGAGCCATCCTAAACAGGAGCAATGCCATTCCACGGGCTGGGGGCGCAGACTGTACAGAAGGGGGAAAGTGGACTGAGCAGCACCTTTCGTCACTCTGCTTCCTGTCTGTGGACATAATGTGACCAGTTGCCTCCCGTTCATACCTGCCATGATGTCACTGCTGTGGTGGACTGTTTCCTCTGCAACTGTAAGTCAAAATAAACCCTTCTTCGTCGTGTTGTTTTTGTCAGGTGGTCTTCTTGTAGCAATAAGACAAGTAAGACACTGTTGTTGTAAATGAATTAATTTTTTTGTATGTGCGTTTGCCTGGATGAGTTTTTGTGCAACTTGTGTTCATGCAGGAGGCCAGAAGAGGGCATCAAGCGCCCTGAAACTGGAGTTACAGGTGCTTGTGAGCTGACATTTGGGTGCTTAAATTGGAGCTAGCTCCTCTGTAAGGGCAGTGCCTAACCACTGAGCCATTTCTCCAGCTCCCAGTAACTAGTGTTTGAGGGGCTTATGTGCGTGCATATGTTCATGTACCCATGAATGTGCACGTGTGCATGTGTATGCATGCAGGCACACATGGAGTTCATGTGGTTTATGTGCATGTGGAAGAACATGTTTATGTGACCATGCATGTGTGCATGTCTATCTGTGCGATTGCATACGGAGGTCAGTGTTGGGCATATTCTTTGACCACACTGCACCTTATTTCTTTGACACAGAGTATCTCCTTAAAACTGAAGGTCCCTTACTGGCCTGACCTACTGGTCATTGACGTACAGGAAGCTTGTTGTTTTAGTTCCACCAGTTTGGGGCTGCAGCCACACATGCCATGGCCAGCCAGGTGAGTGTCAGAGATCTGAGCTCAGTGGCTCAGGCCTATGGACCGAGCAGTCTCTGGATTGAGCCTCTCGCCAGTCCCATCATTTGTGGTTTTAACCTCAGGTTATGAATGACACCATCTTCAAGGAAGACGCTTTTAAGAGATTGACACAGGTCAAAAGTGATAGTTCAAGTCTATGACTCCAGCACTCGGGAGGCTGAGGCAGGAAGACTGCCTTGAGATGCCGTTAGATTGAGGGTTTCCCGAGCCACCATGTGAATTCAAGGCCAGCTTTGACTACAAAAACTCTGACTCAGAAACACAAATTATGGAGGAATTTTATACTAGTCACCAGTTTACCATTCTCTGTTCTTCCATGATTCTTGCTTTAGATGCCTTATTCTCTGCAAGACATCAGAAACAGAGCAGTCTTTAAGAAGAAAATACTGGCCTGGCAATTTCAACATAGCAGACAGTTATTCAAAGGAGAGTTCTCACAAAGTAAAAAAAAAAAAAAAAAAAAAAAAATCAAGCAATCCCAGCAACCCTGGTGCCAGTTACAAGTGTTTATCACCTCCCGCAGGCCTTGCTGGCAAAATGCCATCAAGTTTAGAGAGAACTGAGCTCTAGCTTAATTGTTTAATACAAAGATACTAAGTCATATTACATAACCTTTCTGCTGCTCAGTTCACATTGGACAGCGGATTAGTAAATTTCCACACCAGAAGAGAACTAGAAGGGCCAAAGTGCTTTGTAATATGGAACTAAAATTTAAATGCATAACATCACACAAGATATGTTTTAAAGGTTCAAATGTAATACATATTGTTGTGGTTATTATACACAAGTGCTGTCTCCTTGTGGTGGAAAAGATGAAGGCTGGCAATATTCTTGCAGAAGGAGAGTGCCCCAAACATGTTCTATTGCAAGCATGTCAGTTATTGTCAGTTTCACGTAAAGAGTGTTCACAGATGCTGTAGAGCTCTCAGTGGCTAGGATTCCTTTGCTGTATTGCCGCTGTGTGACGTTCAAGCAGCAGAGACTTGCGGTGCCTCCCAGTGAGTGGTCGAAACTAAATTTCAGAAGTCAGAGGCCCATAGGTAGCAATCATCTTCACTGATATCCAGGAGGGCCCACGGCTGCTCTCAGAGACTTTCTATTAAGCCAGCATGAGGAGATAGAGGCTCTCTGCCTGCTGCAGAAAACCAATACTTTGATTCCACACACATGAAGTTTGTTTCCTGCTGAGGGAGTGCATTTGTAGCCAGTGACACATAGCTCCAATAGCTCAGCTGGTTTGCTCACAATGAGAAAGCTGCAAACTCTAGAAACTTGTATAAAGTCAGAGAAAGTGACTCATAATAGTTTGCTTGTCTGTAAGCAGCTCCCTCCATTTGGCCTTGGGCTCTCACAGCACTTTATGTTTCTGCTTAATACCTCTCACACTTAGTCATGAATCACAGTCAGGTATGTTTATTTTCCATGAGATAAAGATGCTTGAGGCTACCAACTTTTCTCCAATCCGACTCTTTTGAGTCATCCCCAAACTCACCCCCTTCCATCCTCAGTTACACAGCTGATACAGACAAGACAAAACCAGTCAAATAAAAGATCTGACTGAAATCTGAGCATTCAAGTTTCTGTTGTTTTTAAAAATCCCACGCAAAAGTGAAAAATGTGGATGTCAATTTTATATTTACAGTGAAAATGCTGATGTTTTCATTCTCTCCCTGACATCCTTCTGTGTAGATGTCAGCTAAGGTATTTAGATGATGCCTTAGACAGCTTCAGCTATCAACTCAACACAGTGTGCAGTCATCTGAGGGAGGAGGCTCAGTTGAGGTGTTGCTCTGATCATACTGTCTTTTTTTAATTTATTTTTATTATTAGTTACATTTTATTAACTCTGTATCCCAGCTGTATCCCGCTCCCTCATTCCCTCCCTATCCCACTCTCCCTCCCTCATCTCCTCCCTGCCCCTTTCCAAGTCCACTGATTGGGGAGGACCTCCTCCCCTTTCATCTGACCCTGTTTTATCAGGTCTCTTCAAGACTGGCTGCAAAGTTCTTTTCTGTGGCCTAGAAGGACTGCTCCTCCCTTGGGGGGTAGGGAGGTCAAAGAGCCTGCCAACGGTATATACTCACTTATATAGACCTATAAGATATGATAAACATAATGAAATCTATACACTTAAAGACAGATAAACAAGAAGATAAACAAGATAAACAAGAAGATAAACAAGAAAGAAGACCCGGGGTAAGATGATCAATTCTCACTTAGAAAGACAGATGGGATGGACATTGGATGTAGGAGAAAACAAGTAACAGGACAGAAGCCTATCACAGAGGAAAGACTCTACCTAGCAGTGTATCAAAGCAGATACTAAGACTCATAACCAAACCTTCGGCAGAGTGCAGGGAAATCATATGAAAGAAGGGGGAGTTAATATGACGTGGAGAGGATAGGAGCTCCACCAGGACCAAATATATCTGGGCACAGGGGTCTCTTATGAGACTGATTCTCCAACCAAGGACCATGTATGGATGTAACCTAGAACCTCTGCTCGGATGTAGCCCATGGTAGCTCAGTATCCAAGTGGGTACTCTAGTAAGGGGAACAGGGACTATCTCTGATCATACTGTCTTGACTCATGATGGACATGAGATTGCCCAGCCAACTGTGGGTGGCACAATACCTCGGCAGGTGGTGCTGGGCTGTATAGGAGAGTTAGTTGAGTGAACCAATAAGTAACATTCTCCCATCACTTATGCTCCAGGTTCTCCTTACACTCCTGCCGTGATTGCCCTCAGGGATGGGCTGTTACCCAGAAGTGTAAAGTGATGTCTTAGGGTTAAAATTGCTGGGATGAAACACACTATGACCAAAAGCAAGTTGGGAAAGAAAGAGCTTATTTGGCTTACACTTCCAAATCATTGTCCATCATTAAAGCAAGTCAGAATAGGTACTCAACAGGCTAGGAAGCTAGAAGCAGGAGCTGATGAAGAGGCCATGGAGGGGTGCTGCTTACTGGTTTATTCATCATGGTTTGCTCAGCCTGCTTTCTTATAGAATCCAGGACCAACAACCCAACTGCAATGGGCTGTACCCTCCCACATCAACCACTGTTTAAGAAATTACCTCACAGGCGTGCCTACAGCCCAAGCTTATGGAAGCTTCCTCTTGACTGGGGCTCCCTCCTCTTACTCTGATGGCTCTAGCCTGAGACACATAGGACATAAAGCTAGCAAGGACAGTTGAAACGAACCCTTTTTTCTCCAGGTTGCTTTTGGCCAGAATGTTTTCTCACAGCAAAAGAAAAGCAAACTGGAACAGACAAAGATAACCAAAACTGCATGGCCTTGGCTTACTGAAGAGTTACAAACAGGTCAGCAATGCTGCCCCAATGCAGCGAGGCTGGGTATACTGCTTGCTGAGGTTTATTTCTTAAATAAGTAACTGAGTGGGCTAGAGAGTAGCATGGTGTCAGAGTGCTTGCTGGGCATGTACTAGGCCCTGGGATTCATACATCCCCCCCCAAAAAAAGAAAAGATTTCCATCCTAAAATAAGTACATGTCTGCTTTTGCCACATGGTTCTTTCTTCTAGACAAAAAAAAAAAAAAAAAACTCATTGTGGGAGATAGCCCCTTGGACAGAAGCTCATTCGGGCCTCACTAAAGAGGCAGTCCTAATTGGTTACCCTGAGAAAAAGTGAAAATGACTGTGAGAAGAGCAAACTCTTCATTAGAAACTGAATGTTCCAGGAAGTCAAAAAACGAGGTGGTAGGAAGCCATAAAATGAGGGGCCTTGAACAAATACATCTCTCATCCAAAATAAAAATAGATGACCACGTACCCCAATGGTATAAGATCCTGACTTGTCATTTTCATCACCAAGAAAAATCATTCAGAGTAATTGTATGAGAGAGACAGGTTATACACAACTAATTTACTTGCACTATTTTTGCCTGTATACCTTAGCTCCATTTGCTATACACTTGCCACCTACATAGAAAAACATTTTTCTGTTCTGTTAATTTGTGTCTTTTGTTTTGCTTAAGACAAGCTCTCACATTGCTCAAGGTTGGTCTCCAGCTCAACTCGCTATCTGTTGGAGGCTGGCTTTGAACTCTTTATCTCCATACCTGTACAGCCTAAGACCTAAAATTATAGGAACATGGTACCACATTAGACTTGAGAGTTTCTCGTTGACCCACTGAAACAAGTATCTGCTTGCTTATTGTAACATCTAAAGCCAATCAGAACAGTTACAAAATATAACTTGTTTGTCCGTACCTTAGCAAGCAGCCCTCGATTTCTATATGTATATGCTCATTTACATTAATGTACATAATATTTGTACATATACTTAAAAGGTATATATATATATACACTCTGCCCTGTAGTTTCACTTCCCTTTACATCTTCCCGATTTGAAATGGCATGTCCTTGAAACATGATAAAACAGTAAAGAACTGGATTATGTCAATTTACACCTACTTAACATGTTTTGTAGTGCGGTTTACCTACGCTCATAGGAGATGGGTTTATTTCCAAGTGATAAGTGCTCTCTAAACAATTAAGAGGTGGCTCCCTTCTGGAAATTCATATTATTACCTCCTCAGTTAGTGTACTAAATTTGCCTAATTATGATAAATGCTCATTGAAGGAGCATGGTAGACGCTGCTACCATGGATTGGAAGCTTAGTCAAAAGGAGTTATGTGTTTGCTTAATTAGAGTCTCCTCATATAGCTGAGGTTAGCCTCAAAGTTATTATGTAACCCAGGCTAGCCTCATACTCACAGTCTTCCAGACTAAGCCTCCTAAATGGTGGTGCCACCACACTCAGGGAAAAAGAATATATTTTAGGAAATTTTAGCTTGAGTTCTTTGATGTTTACCAGTAAGAATTTTTGTTGGTTTGTTTGAGACAGGGTCTTGTGTAATGCATGCTAGCCTCAGCGTAGCTACAGAGTCAAGTATGACCTTGAACTCTTGTGCCCAGCAGGAAATAGCATTTCTTGATGAACACAGAGGGGAAAAAAAAACTCCAGGAAATAAATATTCCTAGCCATTTTCTTGCAATTGTTGTAATCTTTCCAACCTTTCTTTTGCAAATGCTACTATGGAGAGACATTTAATAGCTAAAGGCAAGTGGCTACAGCAACTGGGTCCTGGGGTGACATCTTAAAGTGAGGGTTGTAGTTTTTAAAAATCCATTTTCCATTTAGAAACATGAGCTTTCTGAAAACCCAACTGACTTAAAACATAAAATATACAACCAAACACAGAAGCTTGTAAAAATTGAGCTCCTCTTTTCTAAAAACTGCACCTGTTAGCACAGGACGAAGAGTTTTTCAGAGACAGGCTTCCCACATATTGGTGGGGCATGGGCGAATCATAACTTAGAAATAGGTAAGCATTGTTTAGAAAGAACTGCATTGAGCTCATAAAACTCTTAACATTCTGTCGGTATCCTTGATCACTGATAACCGTGGAGGGTTGTCTATGGGATGTACATAAGCTCACAGAAAAGAGATGTCACGGTACAGTTTTATTTTACTTTATGTTGGGTTGTCCCAGACACAGACCCGCGACCAGGATTTGAGTGTGATTTATGCATGAACTCATCTCATGACCCATTGGTAGAGGAAGAAAGACACCCCATAGAACAGCCAACTTGGCGTAACCAGCGCTTGTTTCTACTCTGCTCAGGGTCAGTGTAAAGTCAGGACCCAAAGTTGCTCCACCTCCAGGCAAGGAGCTGGATGCTGAAACTTCAGCTCCCACTGGTCTCTGCCTAATAGATTGAAAGAATGAAGAGATCTAGCTTGCCACGTGGAGTTCTAAGCATGGTCCAGTGGCAAGAGAAAAAGTCCTTCAAACAAATAAACGGAGGTGGTAAGAGAAAAAGGCCCCAGAGACATACTGATGTCTTAAGCTCCTCAAGGTTAATGGATAAAATGAAAGTAAGAATGGTTTGCCTGGGTCTTTGAAAGTGACAGTGTGTGTATGTGTACATATGTATCTCTATGTAAGTCATGCATGGATGCATGCATGTGTGTCTGTGTGTACATGCATGCATGTGTGTCTGTGTGTGTACCAGCACTGTGTGTGTGTGTGTTTGTATGGGTTTGTGTGTGTGAGAGTGTGTGTGCCTGTGTGTCCACAAATAGCAAAGGAGCAGGAGAACAGAGAAATGTATGACATTTAACATACATTTAATACAGATGTATGACATTAGACATTGATAGTCTACACAATTAGATCTTAAACACTGGAAGAGAAAACACCAACTTCACACCTGCATGTGGATTAAGAGCTGATTTTACCATCTGATTTGAGGGACAGAAAGGTCCACAGACCAAAGCGTATTCCCCTACTGACCTCCATTCTAATGTTGAAAGTGCCTCTCACTGACATTTGCCACATATCACTATGCCACACACTTATAATGCAAATGTACTTATTAATGCAGATAAATGTGCTGATGTATTTGAGAGGTGTTGATGTATTAATTTCTGGGAAATTGGCTAGTTAATTAGTTCTTTTCATGAAAAAAAAGTCTTCAAAAATAACATTTGGAAAGGGAAGTCAATCTTCCGGCCTATAAATGGAAAGCAAGACTATTCTAGATATCATGTTTTCACAGCTCAAAGTGAAGGCAAGAGACAGTGGACTGGTGTGTGTGTGTGTGTGTGTGTGTGTGTGTGTGTGTGTGTGCAGTCCTGAGAGAGGTTTTTAGAAAGCACTAAAGATGGTGGAGAGGCAGCTAGAAGAACCGTGTGATAGCCCTAACCAACTCCTAAATGTGTACTTAAAGCACATGCGTGTCCAGACTTCCCTGAACTGGTCAATGCAGCATCCTTCTTACAGAAGTAAAAGAAGCCAGTGTTGCTATGGTTACAAAACAGGATGTACCTATACTCACTGTTGTGATCCCTTATATGAATTATCTCAAAGCTTACTGCTCTAAATTCATTTTTAAATACTTTTATATCTTCCTGAAAATCTAGACACCATCAAGCAAACAAAATATTAAAAATTAAGCTGTCTGGGCATGGTGGTACACACCTTTAATCCCAGCACTTGGGGGTCTTGAGTCTAGTCAAGTTCCAGGATAGTCAGGACTATAGAGTGAGATCTCGTCAAAATGAAAACCCCATTAAGAGCAAACAGAGTAGCTGGGGATGCAGATCAGTGCTGGGGCACTAGACCCAGGGCTCAGTTTTTGGCAGTCCAGGGTGGTGGGGCAGCAGCCTGGAAAAGAGGTGCCCAGGCAATCAAGCTCAGGAAGGAGGACTGGGAATCACCTTCCTGAGCTATGTTCGTCTTAGGGCTGTTGTCCTCTGGGTGTGGCAGGACCATTGTCCCGGTGGAGTCTTAGAGGCTGTGGAGTATCCATACAAAACAGAGTGTACGCTCCTTCATGGAGGTGGGAGGGGCTCAGAAGGCCCTCCTTTTCTCCAAGAATATGTAAGCAGTTAGTGGTCATTGGGATAGGAAGACATTTTTCCCCCGGTGGTGTAGTCACTGGTGAGGTGCCCGGGCTCCTATAACCTTTAGTGAATGCATTGGTTCAGCAAGGGAGGTGAGCAGAACGGCTTCCATGAACAGTTGTTTGTGTCCTCTCTGGGGTGGAGAGACATTTGTTTTTCACAGTAAAGGCATGCCCTTAGTCTGCTTTTCACTGGTGCCATAAACACCACGGCCAAAGGCAACTTACAACCACTTACTTCCTCTTAGACTTTACAGTCTGTCCTGGAAGGATGTGAGGCAGGAATTTAACTCAGGAAGCAGAGTCAGGAACTGAATCAGACTATGAGGGAGCACCTCTCACTGACCTGCTTATATTATTATTATTATTATTATTATTATTATTATTATTATTTACAATTTATTCATTACATATCCTGATTGAAGCCCCCTCCCTCAACTCCTCCCAGTTCCACCCTCCCTCCATCTTCCATCCTCTCTCCTTCTCCTAGTCCACTGAAAGGGGGAGTTCTCCTCCCCTGCCATCTGCCCATAGCTTATCAAGTCTCATCAGGATTGCCTGGATCCTCTTCCTCTGTGGCCTGGCATCACCAGGGGCAAGTGATAAAAGAGCAGGCAACCAAGTTCATGATAGAGGCAGCCCCTGCTCCCCTTGCTCAGGTAACCCACATGGAGACTGAGCTGCCAATCAGCTACATCTAAGAAGGGTGTCTAGGTCCTCTCCATGTGTGGTCCTTGGTTGGTGCATCGTTCTCTGCAGGATACCCTGGGCTCAGGTTTTTTTTTTTCTTTTTACAACCCAAAACACCTGCCCATATGACACACCATTACGGTGAGCTGGTCCCTCCCAAGTCAATCATTAATCAGGAAAATGCCCCATAGGCTTGCTCACAGGCCATTCTGACAGAGACGTTTCTCAACTATTGTTCCCTCTCTGCAGATGACACTAACTGGTCAAGCTGACAAACAAAACAAAACAAGCAAAAGCAACTAACCAGCAATGAGGCTTTCTCTACTGAGGTAGAATTCGTTTAAATGTTATATTCTGAGTTCGTTTATCTGTTTGGTCTATTTGTATTATCACAGATGATATTTTCTAGATTTTATTTCTCACTAAAGCTACAAGTTCTTCTGATGTTCACCAACAATTACCTCCGTTGGCCTGCCAGAAAGCTTTTGGCTACTTTGAGCAACTCCAGAGATCCTTTTATTTTCCTTTGCAAAACACATGAGGATCTTTTTATTACAAATTATTACAAGCTGCAGCTTGGGCTCACATGCCCCATCGCCAAAGCAGTGAGAGCCAAGAGCCCAGTGCTCAGGTTAGTTGGATGATTTAAAGATTCCAGTCCCTCCCAGCATGCCCAAAGCAGGGGCGATTCCTGCCTGGCAAGCATCTATTGGTGGAAACACGAAAGGGATGATACACTTTGAATTGATTGGCTATAGGAAGGTCCCCAAACCATTAATGATCTGGTGTCCCTCCATAGGGGGAAGGGCTGGTTTCCTAGCAACTTTATCTCAGAGATCCTCTTGCTCATGAGCATTCTAGAACAATCTCTTCCAAGTGATGCTTAGTATCCTAGGGGAGCTAAATTTAAAGGACAAAGATAACAGTATTTTATATTGATATCTTCTAATCAACCAAGCTCCCACAGAGTAGAGGTCTTAAGTGAGAAGGAAAAAAATGATTATGATGGTAATTACCACTTTGGAGAAATTCTATTCATAAACGCTAGTCTTTATGAGAACAAAAACTCTGGGCCTGCCTTACCCTCAGAATCCAGGAAGTGTCTGGCACACAGTAGGAGTGAGAATTAATTATTTAATTAACTAATGTATTTTACACAATCCTCCCCATAGGAATGTGAATTAAGTATTGTTAACCTAATTTTACAGTGGGGAAATTGATGCTCAAAGGAGCTGCATAATTATCTCAAAAACAAGCAGCTGGTACATGCTGATAGAAGCCTATACTTACAAATACATGTTTTCTAGGGGAAAGAGCAAAAAAAGAAACCAAACAAACAGAGCTTTATCTCACTGTGTATGTTTCCTACAATTTAAGTGATGTCTATTTTCACCCCCACTTATGACTTCTTACAGCATTGGATGTCTTGTCAAAAAGTGGGTTAAAGTTCCAGAAAAGCTTTAGTTAGATGCTGGCTTCGGAATCTTAATGCTTTTGTGAAGCCTTTACAGGCCAAATTCAAGGGAACGCACAATTTGTCTCAATTATACGGCCAGCTCACAGGTGAAGAATTTAAGCAAAACTGTGGAACGCCATTTCACAGTCATATGGTATTTCAATGCTATCCGTATTGTGACTTCTAGGATCGCTCACACTCTTGTGTGAAATATCTGGTGCGTATGTTTTCTGTGAAGCCGTTTTCAAAAATAGTGGCTGTCCATGCGTTTTTCATGAAACAGAGCCGGCTGCTGAGGAATGCAAGGGGCAACAGTATTTTCCTGTCTTAAAAACACAGACTGATGGTAACAAGATTATAAACTGTATTTACAAAGTCTCCCTGGAAAAACCAGCAAGATTGGTCATAATCTCTCTAACAACATAACACGAGGTGTCCAGGACCTAGATATTTTCACATGCATAGATCAAAAACCTTTCTTTCTCTACCTAGTAGCTGAAAAAGTTTAAAAGGTGGTCAGAAAGGTAGATCATTATGTCGCGGCAAGAGTATCATATTTAGGACTACAAAATTAAAGATAAACTAATTAAACATTTAGTTATACAAAGAAACAAGAGGATAGAAAACCCACCAATAATTATGCAAATTATTGAGAACATCTCATCATAAAGATCCAATCACTTTTATCAGTATGGTTAAGGAATTATCTACCATCAGATGAATAATTGAAAATAAATTTCATTTAATGTGAACAACGACCAGTCACAAATTTCACATAACGAACTTCACTTTTAGAATAGAGGTTGCTTGCATATTTAACCACTGACACAAACATCAAACCAGCTCCTAAAACAGACCCTCTGTTAAATAAAAATTAAAACTAATACTATGAGTTTCTCTCTTAACTCCATGAATGCTCTATGCATAGTCTGAAACATTCTATATATATTCTGCATTATTCAAATGTTCTGAAAAGCGAAAGTCAGGCAAAAATAATGCTGAATAAGCTGTCAAAAGCCACATAGCAACTGATAAGTTGAATGGAGATTTGAATCCAGCAGTCTGACGCACAACCTTGACTGAACACTACAAAAGCTTTCCTTTAGGATTTGGGGGAACATTTCCTACTTCCCCATGAAAAGTGCCACTATTACAGAAAACGATGTGCCAAGCGGAGGCAGGATTGAAAGAGTGGGAGTGGAAGAGCCAAGATACACTTGTTATATAATTTACAGGTCACGCCACGAAGCAGAAATGTGTCTCTTGTTCAAAACAGAGGAAAACATTCCATTAAAGGTACCAAAACATAAAGCTTCACCTTACTTCCTGCCTATCTCTACTCAGCGCTCCTCAGCATTTTTGTTTGCAACCCACTGCTGCCTCACTTCAGGGGATTCTCCCTGGCAAGCTCAAAGCCTTATGGGCTCCTCAACCACTACTGAGTTCATGCAAACCACTTCTGCCTGCACAACTCCATCTCTGTCAGATTCTAGGCCTGCACATTGTCTTCCAGGTAGAAAAAGAGAAGTCAGGTGTCTTTTAGTCCCATGCAGAAAACGTAGAAGATCACAACCTGTCCACAGGATAAACAAGGGCATCCTCCAGGTTGAACCTCCTACCAAGTGTCATGGCACTGCCAGGTTAGGGCTAAAGGGGCAGCTATCTTGTCCTACCATAGAGCCTACCTGCCTCATACCTAAGGTCTGCCCATGAACATTGGTCCCTGCTGGTGACTTAGTGGGAATGAAGATGGAGAGATCTGACAAGGTTCAATGATACAGCAAATCTAGGATCAGTCTTGGATACCGAAAAAGGAAAGGGTTAGGGTCACATAATTAGTTTCGATGTTATATATTATTTCAGGGTGATAACCACAGAACATTAAACTTGGAACATGAGGCTCTTCTGGGCACTGAGTCATGTGTGATCACACTGGTAATATGCCCATGATGTTTGGGGCACCAAAAACTTGTGACACAGAGCAGTGTGTATGATTCAGTTTGTTTAGTAACATATTACCATGTTCTGAGACACAAGAAAAGCAAAATACAATGGACTGAAGAAGTCTGACAGGTCATGTCAAGAGAAATGAGTCAAGAAATGTTTGTTTTAACTTATTAAATTGAAAAGATGATTCAATTGGACAGCGATTAGAGACCAGAAGATGAATATTCCTGTAGTAAACAACTTTCCATTGGTTAGGGGAGAAAGAGCGTGATGCTAGGTCATGTCATCAGAAAGACTCAGGAGTTTGGCTTGGCTGGAGATGAAGGATGGGATCAATGCAGTTACAGCATGTGCTGCAGACAGAAGTCAGTTTGTGAGGAGTGTTCAAATACTCGGCAACTGAGAGTTGATCCCCTGAAATTATTGTGGTATAAATGGTTAGACCTTAAAAATGACTACGCTCAAGGTTGAAAGGTTCACAGAGAGGCACAGCCTGAAGAAGCCTGAAACAGTATTCTTTTTAAATTCTGTATGCAAAGGAGAACCACTGTGTGGCTCTTTACTACAGTGAATTTGACATCATTATAGACTGCATTGAAAAGGATGTTTGCAGAAAGAAAGTTAGTAAGCCACTGCAACAGACAATAGGCAGGAGCTAGCGTGGGGAGAAACATACAAGGCCCCTAATGTTAGCTGAACACCAAATAGACTTGATGAATTGGGGATAGACAAGAAGATGATGAGGCTGTAAAATACCTTGCAGCTTTAAAACCCAGCTAACATACACAGATTGAAGCATTTGTGTATTTGATGCCACAGCGCGTTCATAAGTGTGTAGCTTAATGGATATTCAGGAGTTCAGTGCTATGAATATAGTTAAAGATAATAAAATAATAGCTCATCGAGAATTGCCTTCTCAGAATGGGAAAGGACTGCACTGGATACCCATAAAGAAGAATGAACAGGAGAAAGGAAGG
Organism: Meriones unguiculatus; assembly: GCF_030254825.1. Taxonomy (NCBI): domain Eukaryota; kingdom Metazoa; phylum Chordata; class Mammalia; order Rodentia; family Muridae; genus Meriones; species Meriones unguiculatus. Next base: position 47,238,395 of record NC_083349.1, read on the forward strand.
ATGGAGAAAGAATTCTCAGAAAAATAGGGAGTAGGTGGGTGAGAAGAGGAGAAATCAGACAAGAATATAGGATGTACACCAAATTATTTCATGAGAATTTACTTCTGAAAACACAAAGGGGAACAAGATCTCTTCACCAAAAGGCCATTATGGGAAATTTTAGTGTCAAGAGGGCATATTGGTATTGAAAACAGGACCAATCAACTCATATGTGTCATATGATTTGTAATGTAGCATCTCATACCCTAAGTGGGCAAACACTGATATTTCCAAAAGATTTAGAGTTAAAGCAACCATCCATCACTTTGGGACAATGTCTTTTCAAACACTGGTTTATTAACTTTTTTTTTAATGGTAGCTGATTTGAAGAGAGGGAATAAGGTAAAAGATGAAACAGCAATAATCTTAGCTGTTTAGGAGAAAAACATTTCATATTTCTTTGAATTTCTTTGTGAAGCTACAGACACTTGAAAGAGCAGCAGTGAAAACTTCATTTCCTTCCTACTGAAAATGCCTTATACAAACATCTAGGTTGTTTTCTGGAGCAATCAGTACTATTTAGCATCATGACTCACTAGCACAATGCACTCTGTAGCGTTCCGGTTAGCAGTCCATACAAATATGTTTACATGGCATTCATAAAATTAAATTACATAGCTGATTAATTAAAAATAGCCAAGTTTTTTTCCTTTCATCCTTTACTATTGAGTACTCATCAGACTACATAAATGGGCACGTTATTTTGCTCTTTGTTTCATATAGATTGCATGTTGCACTGTGCCCTATTATATAGGCCCTAGAGAACAAATGATAAGTCAAAGGAGCTAATGATGAGGTTTCTGAGTTCAAAGTCTCTCCTTATGCTTTCTTCCTGAGCATATGTTTGCCATTTTCCTTGTAGACGTGTATTTAGGATGCTGATTTTTTTTCTGGCTACAAGGAGATCATAAATTAATACAGCACCCACTTTAAAAGATAAGCAGTCATACAGAATTGGAAAATAGATAACAAAAATTCAGGCCTATGAAATGCAATAAATTTTAAGTCATGTTGACTCAAAGTACATCAAACTCATGGTCCAGTGCAATGGTGAGATTACTGCAAACTACATTCCTAGGAAGAATGACAATCTATAAAAGAGTGACTCTGAAGGAATACAAATAACTAAGGATGATCAGGAGAGGCAGAGAGTGAACACAGGTGGCATACAACACGTAAAATGCAAAAAAAAAAAAATACTCCTATGGAAACACACTGGGAGAAGCAGTCTTTCTAATCACGAAAAGTGATAAGCATAGATGCTATCAATTTTCATGAGCAAAGAAAGAAATGCATTAAGGAAGATGTGATCACAATGTGTCAATATCAGAATGAAATGCTTATGCAGAAGCTGAATATTCATAGACAGAGAGTCAGATTACAAGATTCAGTTTGGAAGCATTTGAAGACAATTGGTCCATAAAAGAAAAAGACCCAATAAAATTATAAATACAAATAGGGCAATGAAATTATTCATTGGAAAAACAAACCTGAGAAAAATGCCCTGAGCTCATTTAAATTAGAAAACAAATTCGTCCTCTGTTCTAGTTTCACTTAGCAAACAAATTCCTTTCTTACGTGAACACCTTATAACATAGGATCAATTTTATCCATGATGCATTCAGCACAATTCAGACCTTAGGAGCTTCTGAGCCTCTTAAGTATTAGCACGGGGCTCCAGACTCTCTAGATCATCAAAAAAGTTTATATTTTTTATGCAGTATGGTTATATAGATTGCTGCATGTTTGGCAAATCTGGATCATGATGAATAACCAGGATTTCTCAAAGTGGGCATTTCTCCAAATATGCTGGCACAAACAGGGATCTGTAAGAACATGGCAGTGGGCAGGATACTCTGAGGCTACGAAGATCAGAAGGTACTAAAAGAAGCAACAGGGAAGGAAATGCCTCTCTGAATGCACATTCTCATAGGCAACAGATAAAAGTAAACATTAAGGAAAGGCATAAAGGAAATGACGTTTTCTGTTTCCATTTATCATCTATCCCTCCCTGCACTCAAGGCATTTTCTAAACGGGCCACTCCCTGACAGACCTCTCTGTCCCACTGTGCCTTTTTGAGGGTAACATGTTCCATGGTCCCCTATATTTGTAGTCTTTACTGTTGTTTTCTCACAGAATGATGGCTTCTCTTGACCACACACAAGCCTTGGACAAGTCTTCCTTGAGTTTGCAGACTGGTAAGTTTTCCTAACCTCTGCCAACCTGCCCTGGGGAACCATTTGATCCCATTGTGGGACATCTGCCCCCTTTCTGAGCCTCACTTTCATAGTAGCCACACAGTGGGCACAACAATGAACTATGATGTCTACTAAGCTCCCCAGAATCAGAGAAACTTACACATGAAGTCAAGAGGAACACACAATCAAAACTACACATTTTCAAAAACGGTAGTCAAACCAACATTTACTTTTTGTGTGGTAACTTGGTTCTTACCGTTCTTGGACAACAGGTATCATATATTCTCATTTCACACAGAATCTTGTGATGAATTTCATAGAGAATTCTCCTTCTTTCCCCTTGTTACCATCTTCCTGCCTCCCTTGTCCTCCATTTCTTATAGTAGTGCTACCAACCACTCCCCGAAGCTGGGAAGAGTCTAATATTCCTTTTCCTTTTGCTTTCTCTGTATTTAATTTGTCCGCTGTGTTCAGCTCATTAAAGCTCCTAAATCCTGAGATCCATCCATGTCTTCCCACCTTTTCTGCCTTGGCCCATGACCATGTCCCTGTCTTCTCTTCTCCAGCTGGTCACACGGCCTTCCTTCCTCTCCAGAGTCTCACGATGATTATTAAACTCACGTTCAGCCATGCCCCTCTCTTACTTAAACGTGTGTAACACCCATGTAAGTGCCCACTACAGAAAACTCAGACATCTGGCCTGGAACTTAAGGTCTTTGGTGTACTCCTACCCCTCCCTCCACCTATCTATATTTGCCTTTGATAATCTTAACATTTAGGTATGTTAAAGCCAAGGAGATAGCTCAGTGGGTGAAAGTGTTTGCTCTGAAAGCAGGAGGACCTGAATCCAGATCCTCAGCACCCAGGTTAAAAGCCAGACATGCTCCTGTAACCGCGGGAAGCCACACACAGGTAAATCCCACGTTCAATGGGTAGGGACCATGTCTCAAGGCACCAAGGTTGAAAGAGTTAGAGAAAAACTCATACTGTCCTTCTCTGGCCTCCACACTCACACATGGGCTCATCCACTGCACAACCCATACACACACAATTAAATAAAGAAAGAAAAAGACATAGCCTCACACCTCTATGCTTTCCAATTTCTCCACCTAAAGTGTTTTTTTCTTCTCCTCTATCCTTTTTTTAGGTGACTTAATTAATCAAAGCAGTTTATAATTTTATCCTCAAAGTCTTCCCTGCTTACAACCTATTCACCATGCCTAATCTCTAGAATGGATTAAGCAAACTTTACACTTTTTAAAATAAACCTCTGTCTTCAAATTCTAAAATAATTATGAGGGAAAAATACTATGCTTTAATCAAATTTGAAAAAAAATTAGTTCCAAGAACCTATACCATAACTAAGGAAGTCTTCCACAATAACCTACTAAATGCTCACAAGAGGTTTTCAAACACCTCCTGTTAGGACTGGCACCAAACTCTTAGAAATTCAGTAGAATTTTATGGCACTTAATATGTTCAATGAGGAGAAGTTTAAATTTAATCTCACTATAAAGACAATGACATTTTAACCTAATATACTTGATGGGCAGGAATAACCACATGCATTTATTAGTTATTTCTTCAACAGGAAGTTTAGAGAGCAGCAATCTCACCATCCGTTAATGAACCTAAATGTTATTTGTGGCTTTGATTTCTTAGTTAGTACAGAATACTTTCAGACACCCATTGTTCCTACTTAGGGGTTCTAATTACACTGACTCAAAATAATTCTATGAAAGCATTCTAGTATGTTTATAAAACTGGCCAACAGGCATAGCTTTAATAGTAATTAAATTAATAACTGGTGTATAATGATAATAATAATAATTAATAATAATAATTGATGAGGTCCAGAAGATCCGCCTAGCATTGTGTGATTTTTTTTTATTTAAATGAAAGGTTGCTTTTAACTTTCAAATACTATGTCAATAATAACTCTGCAAATTATTCTTCAGATGTCAAAAGAGATTAAAATTTATTATGCCTGTATATTTGGAGTACTTAAATAAATGTATATAGTAGGCATAAACAAATCAACATTTTTAATATGGACACAACTTGTGGGTCAGTGACTACTTCAGTTGAGCCCTGTAAGCTCTTTCCAAAGATTTCAAAAAAAAAAGAAAAAGGTTTAAATTTGCACTTAGAAGACAGTGTGTGCAAAGGAAGGTGCTGAGGTAGTGAGGTATTGTCAAGAATGAAAGTGTGTCCAAGTTTTAACACAAGGGATAACATCACCTTCATGTGAGCTCATCTTTATATGATGCTCTGTATTCCTGGTGCAGCGGAGCTTTCCCTTCTTGGCACAGCATGATCAGCCCATCTCCGCGTGGGGATAGTGATTACCGTGGCCTTACAGATATGGTAACAGCTTTGGCAAAACAATACAGTGGTAGGTAAGTCAAAGACCCTTACCTGGAACTTATGCTAATTATTCCCTTCTGACCCTGCCCTCATACACCACGTGCGCGCACACACACACACACACACAAACACACACACACGCACACACCCCTACCAGCTCAAGCGATCTTGAGCAATGCCGAAGTACCTAGGGAAGTAATTGAAGGTGAGAACTCCATGATTCCGTTTCCACGACGTCATTATCCAGGATGAGAGAGGACTTTATAAAGATGCAGCTATCTGGGACCCTCCATCCTCTTCTAAGCAACCCCTTGTAAAACAAACACTTTGGCTCACCAACTTAGACAGTGATAGAATCCTTACTTTTATCTGTTGCTAGTGCCCCAATCAGAGATGAGGACATATTCAGATCTCCCAAGATGTCTACATAAGTTCTATAAAATGATATATTTAAGCAGTGATGCTTGTGATAGAATTGTACATACATACTTATATGGTTTTTTGTTGTTGTTGTTGTTGTTATAAAAACACTTTAAAACTTATCTGTTTGTGTGTAGGTCAGAAAACTTGCTGTTATTTTCTTTCTATCAGGTAGGTACCAGGGCTCATTCTCAGATCACATGACTTGGAGGCAAACTCCCTAACCTGCGGAGCTGTCTCATAGATGGCTCATCTGTTTTTGAGATAGGTTTTCATTGTGTTTCTCAGGCTGCTCTAGAGTTCACCTTTGTAGCCCAGGCTAGCCTCAACAGTATGGTAGTAGTACATCCTTAGCCACTATACCTGGCTTTTCTCTTTCAGTGTTAATATAGAGGATATGTGTCAGAGGGACAGGAGTGGAAGTCAGAAGACAACTTAGACCAGTTCTGTTCTGCCACGTGGGTGCCTGAGGTCTGAATGTAAGTCATCAGCCTTGAAATAAGCACCATTACCCACTGACCAAAATGGGTATTTTGAAATCAGGTCTCACTGTGTAGACCTGGCTAGCCTGGGACTTGTTATATGGGACCACACTGCCCTCCAACTAACCAACAACAATCCTCTGTCTCTGCCTCCTGAGTTTTCAGAATATGGGTATGAACTACAATGCCAGGTGTTTATTTTTAAGTGATTAAGGTAAAGTACTAACAAAACAAAGAAAATACTATAAGGAAGCTTGAAGATAAGCTTCAGTTAGAAATATAATGGCTAAAATGTGACACATTTTTCCTTAGGACAGTTAAACCAAGTCACAATCAAACACAGGACCATGGATCTAAATGGAAGACACACGGAGGTACATCTAATTATTTTGCATCCTTTTACTGTTCTTTTGGTGCCATTGCAAGTATATGCTTAGGCCTAATTAAGAAGATGATTTATTAATATACTTACTAGAATTTTAGCCAGTTAGAGTATTTTCCCTCAAATAAAAAGGCAAGCCCATTAGCAGAAAGACCAGAATGAAGAAACATATCTGGATGTCCAATTACACACTCATCGGTTTTTAAGTTTTACATTTGACCTGGTCACTAAAATGAAAATAACACTTTTTGCTTCACAGGAATAGACATTTTAAAAATCTTTATCATCAGATAGAACAATTTTATTGATATTAGTAATAAATGCTTGATGATGACCTCATAAGAGGTTGTGGAATGCTAAGTCAAGCACTCAAGTTATCAAGCTAGTTCTATCATGAGTTTGTTTTACTGAGGATGAAACACAACAGCATTTTCAATATGGATTCTATTTTTACCATAAGAATATTTAATGATTACATTTTGTTTTCTTATTTTTATTTTTAAATTTAATTTTATTTCTATATTTATTTATTACAATTTATTCATTTTGTATCCCCACTACAGCCCCCTCCCTTGTCTCTTTCCAGTCTCACCCATTCTCCCTCATCTCTCCCTATGCCCCTTCCCTAGTCCACTGATAGGGGTGGTCTTCCTCCCCTTCTATCTGACCCTTCTATCAGGTCTCATCGGGAGTGGCTACATTGTCTTCCTCTTGTATTTTGAAGAAATACAAGTGTTTCTGGCCTGCCCAGAGGAAGTTGATCAGAGAGCCTGTTACTGAGAAAACATCAGAGACAGCCCCTGTACCCCTTACTAGGGAACGCACTTGGAAACTGAGCAGCCAATGGGCTTCCTTTGAACAGGAGGTCTAAGTCCTGTGCCCAGGTTTTTTGGCTCTGTTTTTCTCCTTGTATAGTTCCTGTCCCCTCCATATCTTTCTATCTCCCTCTTCTTCCATAAGGATTCTGACACTCTGCCCAAAGTTTGACTGAGTCTCAGTATCTCCTTCAATACCCTGGTGGGTAGAGTCTTTCAGAGGTCCTCTGTAGACAGCTCCTGTCCTGTTCCTTGTTTTCTTCTACTTCTGGTGTCTATCCTGTTTGCCCTTCTAAATGAGGATTAAGCATCTTCCCCAGGGTCGATCCTCCTTGTTATTTAGCTTCTTTAGGACTATAGATTTTAGTATGTTAATCTTATATTATGTGACTAATATCCACTTATAAGTGAGTATATATCATATGTGTCTTTCTGCTTCTGGGTTACCTCACTCAAGATGATCTTTTCTAGTTCCTACCATTTGCCTGCAAATTTCATGATTTCCTTGTTTTTAATTGCTGAGTAGTATTCCATTGTGCTAATGTACCATACTTTCTGTATCCATTACTCCATTGAGGGTCATCTAGGTTGTTTCCAGATTCTGGCTATTACAAATAAGGCTGCTATGAATATAATTGAGAGAATGTCCTTATTGAATGTTGGGGCATCTTTTGGGTATATACCTAGGAGTGGTATAGCTGAATCTTGAGGTATCACTGTTCCTAATTTTCTGAGAGAGTGCCAGATTAATTTTCAAAGTGGTTGTACAAGGTTACATTCCCACCAGCAATGGAGGAGGGTTCCCCTTTCTCCAAAACCTCTCCAGCATGTGTCATCTCTTGAGTTTTTGATCTTAGCCATTCTGATAGGTGTGAAGTAAAATCTCAGGGTCATTTTGATTTGCGTTTCCCAAATGACTAAGGCTGTTGAGCATTTCTTTAAGTGTTTCTCTGCCATTCGATACCCATGCTCATGGATTGATAGGATTACCATGGTGAAAATGCCTATCCTACCAAAAGCAATCTACAGATTCAATGTAATTCCCATCAAAATACCAACACAATTATTTACAGACATTGAAAGAATGATTCTCAGTTTCATATGGAAAAACGAACAAACAAACAAAAACTCAGAATAGCTAAAACAATCCTGTACCATAAAAGATCTTCTATAGGTATCTCCATCCCAGATCTCAAGCTGTACTATAGAGCAACAGTTATAAAAACTGCATGATACTGGCATAGAAACATAATGGTAGATCAATGGAAACTGAATAGAAAACCCAGAAATAAACCCACACACCTACAGAAACTTAATTTTTGACAAAGAAACCAAAACTACAATGAAAAAAAAGACAGCATCTTCAACAAATGGTGCTGGACTACATGTTTACGTAGAAAATGCAAATAGAATTTATCACCCTGATCAAAGTTAAAGTCCAAGTGGATAAGAGCTCTCAACATAAAACCAGACACACTTACTCTGTTAAAAGAAAAAGTGGAGAAGGGCCTTGATCTCATTGGCACAGAAGACAACTTCCTGAACAGAACACCAACAGCACAGGCTCTAAGATCAACAATTAATAAATGGGACCTCATGAAACTGAAAAGCTTCTGTAAAGCAAAGGACACTGTCATCAGCCTACAGACTGGGAAAGGATCTTCACTAACCCTACATCTGAGAGAGGGCTAATATGCAGAATATGTAAAGAACTGAAGAAGTTAAACACCAACAAACCAAGTAATCCAATTGAAAAATGGGGTACAGAGCTAAACAGAGAATTTTCCACAGAAGAATAATGATTACATTTTGAAGAAATACAAGTGTTTCTGGCATATGGAAACCTTTGAAGTTATTTATCAGTTTTTCTGAAAATAGTAGCCTACCTATAATTTATCAATATATCTGCTATTCAATATAAATTTTCTGCCTGTAACAAAAACTTTTTTTTGTATCCCATAATTCTCCTGTCCCTGGGAGTTGAGCAGTGACACATATTAATTGATGAACAGTCTCAAAATCCCCAAAAAAGAATGGAGTGACAGGAAAAAGTTTCTTTTTTGTGAATAAAAACTAAATCAATATCCAAGATTCATGGCAAACATGTATCAAGATGACGTCAAGACATCTATTTCCTAAGCAGATGTGAGTGCACAAACAGATCATTCCAGTGTCTTCACTTTTCTCCTATTAAATGATGCAGAGACATGTTATGTCTGAAACCTATTGCTGCTAGAGAAGTAGACATCCTGAGTAGACATTGGAGTGTCAGGACAGTGAGCCTGTCATAAATAGACTCAAGGGTCTACTTTCAAAGTTCCTGGGAAATGCTGTATCTGAAGTGAAAACACTTCACTGAAAATTCTATCTGCTTACTAGAGCATAAAGTAATCTTTCAACAGGAATTCTTTGGAAAGAGTTGAGAAAAAATCCTTTCCATAACAACTGTGATGTAAGCAAGTGGGTTTTACATTAGCTGTGCTGTGTTGGAACTGCCTAGTTCAAGATATTCTAAACTTTGATGGTTTGGAGGTTTACTTTCCTAAAATAAGATCATACTGTGTGGCCCAGGCCGGCATCAAACTCAACAACTCCACATCAGCTTTCTAATTGGTGAGGCTATGGCATCTGCCATCACTCTCAACGACTTCATTAAAAAAAAAAATGACACGTTAGAATGTGATGGTGTCTATCAATACCTGGAAAAATGGCACACATCTCTGGCAAAGAACAGCAACCAGCCTAGACCTCCAGGTTATCTAAGGAACAGAACTGTTAACTCAGTACACTTCACCCTGGTAACCCATAATACTACACACAATGAAAAGTAGTGATGACAGAAAGCTAATAGGAAATGGGGCTTGGATGTAGCTCAGTGGTAGAACACTCGCCTCAAATGTATAAGACCCTGGTTCTAACCCCCAGCGCTACAAAGCATTCTTTTTAAAAAGTGTAAAGGTTTCCTGTTTTCTTCTTCTTCTGATGTCCATCCTCTTTGCCTTTCAGGATGGGGATTGAGCATTTTAGTCAGGGTCCTCTCTCTTGATTAGTTTCTTTAGATGTACAGATTTTAGTGGGTTTATCCTATGTTGTATGTTTCTAGGAACCTGCCACAGAGGGCCTCTGAAAGCCTCTGCCCTGCAGACTGTCAAAGCAGATGCTGAGCCCGATGGCTAACTGTCGGGCAGAGTGAATGGAATTTTATGTAAAAAGTGGGAAATAGTAAGAGCTGGAGAGGACAGGAACACCACAAGGAGAGCAACAGAACAAGATAATTTGAACACAGGGAACTTCGCAGAAACTCATACTCCAACCAAGGACTATTCCATGGAGATAACCTAGAACCCCTGCACAGATGTAGCCCAGGGCAGTTTAGTGTCCAAGTGGGTTACATAGTAATGGGAAGAGGGACTGCCTCTGACATAATCTGATTGGCCTGCTCTTTGATCACCTCCCCCTGAGGGGGGAGCAGCCTTACCAGGCCACAGAAGAGGACAATGCAGCCACTTTTGATGAGAACTGATAGACTAAGATCAGAAAAGAGAGGAGAACCTCCCCTATTAGTGGACTTGGGGAGGGGCATGCATGCAGAAACAGGAGGGAGGGTGGGATTGGGAGGGGAGGAGGGAGGGGCTTATGGGGGGATACAAAATGAATAAAGTGTAATTAATAAAAAAAGTGTAAAGGTAAATAAATTTCATTTCTCAAACAGACTCAAACCAGTTGGTAAAGCTGTCTCTAGTGTAGTTATTCAGAGGGCAGACTGATTTGGTGCTTACCCAGAAGCCTAAGACAGAAAGATCATATGTTCCAAGCAGGATTGGGCTACATAATGAGATCTTATCTCAGGAAAACAAACTAACAATAATAGTAGTAGTAATAATAATAATAATAACCCCGAAAAAACAACCAAACACAAACCCATCACAGACAAACTGTGAGAGCCGTCACAGTAGGAAACCAGGCAGTATATCAGCTTTGTAATCAGGATTAGTCAGTGAAAAGGTCATGGATTTTGGAGACAGAGGAAGCAGATACTTTGCATTTTTTAGTGCTGGGTCAAGTCCTTTCCAGGCAATAAGACACACAGAGCATTATCCATAGGCAGACATACAAGATAAGAACTAAAGCTAGATAAGAAATAAAGCAACCTAAAGGATAAAAGCATGGAAATCAAAAGGGAAGTTGACTTTGGTGATACGGGGAGATAAGAGAATAAAATACAGTTTAAATAGGATTCAAGAGTGTGCAGCACTATCAGAAACGAAAACAAAGATCAAATGGAGCCACTGAGTGTGAGAACAGAGGTCCCTTAAGGCAGGGTTTATTTTTTATTTTGTAGTATTGTCTTTAATTGTGTGTACATGGTGGGGGAGTGGGCTATGTTCATGTGATTGGACATGACTGTGGAGGCAGGAGGCATTAGGTTCCCCGGTAGACAGAGCCACAGGAGGTTGTGAATCATTGGATCCAGGTGCTAGGAAGTGTACTTGGGTCCTCTACAAAAGCAGAACATGCTTTTAACCGTTAAGCCAAAGCAAGGCCTCTCAAACTTTTGCCTCTCATCATGGAAGACATATTTTTAACTTAAATTTTTAAATTTTTGCGGAATTTCACACAAGTACTGTATTTACATAATTTATCCCTCCTCTTACAAACAAATTACCTCATCTTTTGTAAGTATTATTGTCAAGCGCACACACACACACACACACACACACACACACACACACATACAGAGTCCAATCAGTGTTGCTCATATGTTCATTTGGTGCAAGATTTCTCTTCCCTTTTAAAAACAGACTGACTGAATATCTCCTATGATCTAAATACAACTCTGCATTCAACTTATGGTCTTTGAGATTTTTTTTTTAAAACTATAGAATGTGCTGCAAGGCCTGGATCTGACCAACTGTCATTATTTATTTCAAACTGAGACCAGAGGACGCTCATAAGACTGGTAACCAAATAAACACTGACAACAACTACTGCAGTAGGGCTGGGGAATTCTGGCAGCCACAAAGAGTCCTAATGAATATGAAAACACTGACAACTCCGGGAGATGTTTATAAACACCTGCTGTTTCTCCACGCTGAGAGAGGCACTGCAGAAGGAAAGAACTAGCAACCAATTACACTTATGACACCTGGAATCCAGTTTGAGGCAACATTTGACGTACTTAAGTTGATGTGTTGATAATATTGTCATTTACTTGAGTTCTCTGTCTGCACCTTTTCTGTCTTCTGCCACTAAAGGTTCACACTCAGAAAGCAAATCACATCTGGGAAGGTGCACTCGGAAGCTAGATCAGCTGGCTTTGGATGCCTGGCCTGCTCCCTAACTCTGCTTTTGAGGCACTGGATACTAACCAAAGCCTCCTCGGGCTTCATCCTTCTCGTCTATAAAATGGGTATTCCTAATGCTGTCTTCACTCATACAGTATCATCAATTATTTATACCGCACTTTAACATACTCACTATACACCTGTGATAAATAAATGAGTCATTGTCCCTAAGAACTTTATTTCACTTCGTGTATTTTTTAGCAATCAAATTGCTTCTTTAGCATTCATTTCCTTTTCAATTCTACTTCCTAAGCTGAGCCAAGAGTCAGATCCACTCCCAAAGCCTTTCCTTTATCTGTTTTCAACTCTCTCATCTCCCCAGCATTTTGCTCCTGTTTTCAATTTAGACTATCACTTCTTCTCATTCTAATCTGATATATTAATCTGGGGATTCCACTGTGTTGCTTAGGCTGCCTTGGGATTCTCTATGTATGTAAAGCTGGGCTCCCACTCATGATCCTCCTGCCTCAGCCTCCAAGTAAAAGAATTATAGACATGTACTACCATGCCTAGCTTAAATTCTTATTTTGGAAAGAAAGAGAGAAAGAAAGAAAGAAAGAAAGAAAGAAAGAAAGAAAGAAAGAAAGAAAGAAAGAAAGAAAGAAGAAAAATCTGATGATGTGGCAGAGGATGCCTTAGCATTTAGGAAGTTGAGGATTAAGAGCTTGCAACCAGCCTGGGCAACATAGGAGACTTTCTCTCAAAAACTGACAAAAACCTCTCAAGCCCTAATAAATAAATGCCACAAATATGGCATTCTTTAACCAATTTTCATTCCTAGAAGAAGGTAGGTTAATGGGGTTTAGTATAGAGTGGGGATGAGCCGAGACAGGAGACAGTGTTGCCAGTCTCATCATTGCTGCTTCTCAGTAGTTTGAGCTTTCTGTGTTCTGCTACGGTGGCATTGTTCTCTGGCCTGGGTTTTGTTGGTGGTGACGGTGGTGCTGGTACTATCAAAGCCTTGCATGCTTGAGCTATACTTTTAACTCTGCCCTATTTTGAAGCTACCTATAGCACAGTTAGGTATAGCACACAGGTATGAAATAGCTACATCCCTGTCATGCTTCAAAACTAGGTGTGATCGTGAGCTTTGTCCAGACCAATGAACATAAAAATAAGTAATTTCTGTTATATTTGAACAGAAGTGTAGAGGAATTTCATCCCAGCAACATGGCTACGCTGGCAAGCGATCACATCTAAAGACCTTCTAGATCTGTATGATCCGGCTGGAATATAGACACACACTTAGTACATACTTTTAATCCCAAACAATGAAAGTAACATTAGTTTATAAAAAGCAGCAGGCTTTTTTTATGTTATATGTCTATATGAGTGAGTATATACCATGTGTGTCTTTCTGCCTTTGGGACAGCTCACTCAGGATGATCTTCTCCAGGTCCCACCATTTACCTGCAAATTTCATTATTTCCTTATTTTTCATTGCAGAGTAATACTCCATTGTGTAGATCACCACAATTTCTGCATCCATTCTTCTGTTGAGGGGCATCTGGGTTTTTTCCAGCTTCTGGCTACTACAAATAAAGCTGCTACAAACATGGTTGAGCAAATGTCCTTATTGTGTACTTGAGCCTCTTTTGGATATATGCTTAGAAGTGGTTTGGCTGGATCTTGAGGAAGCGCTATTCCTAGTTGTCTGAGAAAGTGCCAGATTGATTTCAAGAGAGAGGACCCTGACTAAAACGCTCAATCCCCATCCCGAAAGGCAAAGAGAATGGACATCAGAAGAAGAAGAAAACAGGAAACAACCTAGGAACCTGACACAGAGGGCCTCTGAAAGGCTCTGCCCTGCAGACTATCAAAGCAGACACTGAGACTTATGGCCAATGGTTGGGCATTGTGGATGGAATCTTATGTAAGAAGTGGGAAATAGTAAGATCTGGAGAGGACAGGAACCCCACAAGGAGAGCAACAGAACCAGAAAATTTGAACACAGGGGTCTTCCCAGAGACTCATACTCCAACCAAGTACCAGGCATGGAGATAACCTAGAACCCCTGCAGAGATGTAGCCCATGGCAGTTTAGGGTTACATAGTAATGGGAAGAGGGACTGCCTCTGACACAATCTGATTGACTTGCTCTTTGATCACCTCCCCCTAAGGGGGGAGCAGCCTCACCAGGCCACAGAAGAGGACAATGCAGCCACTCCTGATGTGATCTGATAGGCTAAGATCAGAAGGAAGGAGAGGAGGACCTCCCTTATCAGTGGACTTGAGGAGGGGCATGTGTGAAGAAGGGGAAGGGGAGGGTGGGACCAGGAGGGGAGGAGGGAGGAGCTTATGGGGGGATACAAAGTGAATAAAGTGTAATTAATAAAATAAATAAAACCCTTGGGGGAAAAAAAGCAGCAGGCATGTCTGAAAGTGATGTCTAATTGAGGGGCAGACAAAGCGGTGAATCAGAGAGAGATTTGATAGAATGAGTCAGAGATAGGATACACCCAACTCTCACAAGAACAGGACAGGAAAGGGCAGACTTGAGAGCAGTGCAGGCAGAGGAAAGAAGGAGAGTGGTGGGGAGAGTCATGTGAATAGTAGTAAATGTGCAGTTTTACCAGGACAGTTTTACAAAGACAGGTTTCCAGTGAAGACAGAATGAGCCAAAGAATGAAAGAGTCAGAAGATTAGAACATATTTCCAGAGTAGAGCAATTCAGTCAGAAGCCAGATTGAATCAGTCAGAGTAGAGAGAAGTTTGGGCCAGAACACCTGAGTTGAACCAGCCAACAAGAGTTCATAAAGAGCTAGGAAGGGTGAGTTTATTCAGCAGTAAATTTCAGAGGCTGAAACATTCTAGGCCTAGATGAGTAGACAAAGGTTGGAAGCTGAAGCATTCAATGTTAGGATTTACAGAACATTACATTGTATAGACCCCAGGCCTACACCTAGGGTGGTTATAACAAAGAAGGAAACCTTCTGGGCTCAGCCCAAGCCATGTATTCATACAGCTTGGGTATGGCTTTCATCTCGTCCCTTCATCTGAGGAAAAAAAAAACAACAACAACAACAAAAAAAAAAACACATTTACACCTGGCCCCCAATGTTTACAAGAAAGATTTTGTTGGTGGTATTATTTCTTTATTTATGTTTTGATATTGTGTTAGTGTCTTGCTGTTTATTCCCATTTGATCTCAAATTTATAATCCTCCTGCCTCAGTTTGCCTAGGGCTGGGATTACAGCACCTACCACCAGGCCTAGCAATAGAAGTTCTAAGACTCAGTAGTGGTTAATCACATTTCCTTTCTGCCTATTTACCTTCGAGCAACATACAGATAAGAGTCGCCCTAAACTTGATGACAACATGAAACAAGGTGTTAAAATCAAGACATAACCATGAGTGAAAAATAGATCCTTTACATTAAGCCATGAGGTTTGAGAGTCGGGGCTCTCCATAACATAACCCATCTATCTTGACTGAAATAAAAGCATTGTGATTGAAAGTACACTGGCTTAAAATCCAACTCTGCACTTTTTATAACTATACCATTAGGCCCCATTTTTAGATGATCCCATTTTAGATTTTTAATGACTCCGAGTTACTTTCTCAATATCTGTCTCAGCTCTCTGGTGTCAACTGATAAAATGGTGTTATATTGAGCATGCAAAGTGCTATGGCTCATACATAGTTATCTGTTATAGAGTGGGAGTCATCAGAAACCCAAAACAAAGAAATGAAAGCATTCTTGATGTAAACGAACTTATAAGGTGATATTAAAAGCAAAAGAAGGTAACCATAACTAGAAATGACAATGATAAGAAGGGAGCCGAAGCAAAATAATGTTGAGTTTGGGAGAGGTGGAGCTACTTTTTATGGGAAACAATGTGCGCTATGTTTTCTTTCCTCTGATCCTTGAAAGGCGATCAGGTTTTAAAAAGAGAAGGAGTAGAGAGAGACCATGAGAACATTTCAGAGGAAAATGGCGTACAGAAATCGCCATGTGTTTCTGAAAGTCCATCTGGTAGAAATAGTCTTGGAAGGTATGGAATGTCCAGTTTACCATCTATGCCAGTGCTTTATTTTTGTTTTTCCTGATGTGATTAAGAAAGCATCACAGGCTACACTCGGCTTTTAAAAGTGTGGGTGCTTTTAAAAGCTCAGTGGATGGAGTGCAACCCTCCCGTGATCCAACTCCCTGAGGTTTGATCCCCGACTCTTCCTAAAAGTCGGTGTGTAGACCACACCTCTAAGCCCATCACTCAGGAAGAGACAAGATTAGCCGTTCAAGGTCACCATCAACCTGATGACAGGCACACCAGTGAAAAATAAAGGGACCCTTGCGGGCTCTGTTGGAGACAACAAGCATAAAGCGCTCTTGATCTCCTTTTGGATTTAATCTGAATGAGCCATTTGGCAGTTGTGCATGTCTTGCTGAGTTCACTGCCCAAAAAATACAGACCTGCTTCCCCAGGCTTCAGTGTCTGCCCATCCTGGCTGTGACTGTGCAGAATCTGGATTTCTGAAAGAGCTCAAGACAGAGTCTCTGAACATCTGTGCAAATATACAATTGAACACCAATTTGGAGGGAATCAAATCTATGGATTTAAACCAATCCCTGGTCATTATGTAAATCTCTAGTTCAACATCTAATACCAGGAAGAGGCTTTTCCTGGGACCTCATCATTTTCTCAAATAAGCAGACAATCTTGTGTTGGCAAGCAGCCTGCCCTGGGGGCAGGCAGAGGCAGGCAAGTGCCGTTTTATGATGCTCTTTAACCGTGACCCCAGCAGAAAGGAGAAGAAAAGAGATCTGACAGACCACTGAAGGCTGATCTGGAGATTTAAAAAAAAAAAAAAAATCAAAGTAATTGTTCACCTGTTTACATGCAGACTAGCTAATCCATAGGATAAACAAGCCAACAAAAGAGGACTTAAAGCCTAATGGGTAGGTCTCAGGGCATACAGCAGGCTCGAAAGTGCTGCTGCTGTATGTGACGTCATTGAGGATTAGAATCTTGTTTTGTCTCCTTCACTGTCCTCACTCCACACTGGGAAGATGGCAAGTACACAGCCATGTCTGTAAACGTGTTCAATTGCACAGATGGTGAGCATGTACTGTGCTTACCATGTAGGTTTGAAAGAGGTTCATTTTGTTTGCTTTTACAGTCTTGAGAAGGGTTGTGACTGAATTTCTAAGAATCCAAAGACTCTCAGGTCACATGTGTCTTTCATTCAGTCCTAAACAGAGTCATGAAATGTGTGTTTTTAATGACAAACAGGACAAAACATTAAAACATTTATCATCTATCTGTCTGTCTGTCTATCATCTATCTATCTATTATCACCTATCTCTATCTCTCTATCATCTATCTATCTATATCTATCATCTATCTATCTATTATTTATCATCTATCTTTCATCTACAATAATCATACCTTCCTATCATTTATTCCTTCTATGTCATTACAGCATGACTGTCTGGTTTTCTACAGTCTGGAGTTTACTGCCTTCAAACACACACAAACACACATCTCATCCTGTTTGGAAACAACATAGAGATTCTAGCTGATATCATCTGCTGTGTTTTCTTGTTGTTGGCCAGAAGAGAAAAGGTTGTTTTCTGTCTAGAACATTTTTGTTGTCCTTGGATTAGGGGACGGTGCTCCATTGGCTTCATTAACACTCTAACGAGAGTGTGTTCTGAATACATTTATAGTTTGCTATCTTTGAAGAAGAGTGAAAACCGGTGAGAAGAAAAGGCTTTGAAAACCCAGCTTCAAAGAGAAAGGCATTCGGTTCAGCTTTAAACATTCTGCTAAGCAGCACTGTTCTCCTCCACCCACTGCACTGGAAAGAAATGAAATCAAGAAACACACAAACAAAACCAGAACTGATTAGCTCTTTTCCTTCTCCGGCCCACCTGCTGTTCACTCGACAGGGAAAGCGCCATCTGTAAGCCAAAAGCACATTTCTTAGACTCGGTGGTCCTTCCCAGAAATCAGGGGATTGCTCCACAGGCCCCACCAGCAGCAGCAGCAGCAGCAGCAGGCAGGGAGAAGGTGATCCTCAAGTTCACAAAAGTGACTTGTAATGCAAGTCTCTGCGGTGGCATCAGATGAGATTACAGACGGAAGAGGGCTTTGAGAACAGTAATGCTGATGGAAGTGAGCATCATGACTGTTATCAGTTGGTCTCGGCTTGTAGGTATTACTGTCATTATGCAGCTCGACACTCTCATGAGGACTGCCATGCACCACAGCGGAGGCGGCCCAGGAGTAAGGCGTTCTGGCACCGTCTGGCCCCTTTGCTTCACTGCAACGCTAAAGACAGGAACTTTCAAAGACACTAGCCAATCTTATTCCTTTCTCAAGACTCAAGTGAAATGAGGAAAGTAAGAGGTGACGAGTTACCCGAAGGCTTAATGGTGGTGGGCGTGATCAGCCCTGCCACCCCCTTCTGTAACCGAAGTTACAGAAGCAGCCATGGCTAAGACTAGCTGAGTACTTTCTGTGTTCTGCCATATATATATATATATATGTATGTATGCATATGAATATATAACATATCTACACATATACATATAATTATGTGACAGCACTTAATGAGAAAGAAGCTATAATTTTGAAAAAGAAAGGATGGAAAAAAAGAGAAAGGGTGGGGCAAATAGAAAGATTTAGAGAGTGGAAGAAAAATGAAAGGGCAAATGATGTCATTATATTGCAATCTCAAAACAAAAGAAATTGCTTCTTTAAAAATCATTCTAGAGTCGATTGTATGCTGGCTGTAATTTTGGCTTTAGAGTCCAAGTTGTGAAGCCATTATGCTAACATATAGTGCTACTGAAATTTGTGATTCTTGGGAATCTGCTCTGAGACATGATGGGACTGTTGGCCACCTCACTTCTAAGTGTAATACATGAGGGAAAGGTCCCTTAAGTAGAGGAAATGATCCACCACCCAACACTGTCCTTGTACAATTACTTTATTAAACTAAGAGAGCTGATGTGCGGGAAATAACAGTAACGGCTTTTCACAGCACAGTGCGGTAGTCACAGCTCACATGAGCGGCAGAAGACAGCTGCATCAATTAAACACAACTGCTAACACCCCAGGGGCTACCTAATTACACAATATCAAACCCAACTTTTTAATAAGGCCAAAGGAAAAAGTATGTGCCTCCCCCTCCCTCCTCCTTACTGTCAAGAGCGTCTTCTACAACACAAGATCATAAGGTCAGATACATAGTAATAAAGTAATCTCAAGAGTATGCTAGAATGCAAGAGGGAGACAGACAAAGGCCCAGTCAGGCCCCACGTAACACTGTATTTCCCACCCTGAGATGGAAGCATAATAGAATCCTTTAAAATAGCTTTGTCCATTGTCACTTTTCTCAACATGACACCTAAGAAGCAAAATAGTGTTAACACTTAGAAGAATTACAACCTCTCCCACTGCGCAGAGAGATTTGTTCCGATCTCTAAGTTACCGTATTTTAAAAGCAATTGTATTATTGCTATAGCTATTTAAAAATTTTGACACATTTTTCAGTAATCAAGTTTGTTGGGTCCACAGCTGTTTCCCTTCTCCTCTTCCGATTCTCGTCTATTTATGTTACATGCGTTCTCATTAACTGAAGAACTTCACGCAGTGTATTTCCTTGTACACTTATGTTTCCTTTCTTAATTTACTAAAACTCTGAGCCAGTTTACTTTCTAAACAGTGGCGGAAGGCTTTTCTATTCTGTCATCCACAGAAATATTAATTTTTGTACTCTGAGATTTTTCCGAGCATGCATAAATTAAGTCATAGTTTTATGGGTATCCCATTTTTCCCCTACAGATTTTTCAGACTTTATTCATTACTATTTTTTTTTTTTTGCGTGTGATATGTGGAAGTGGGTGTGTCCATGCCATGGTACATGCATACCACAGCACCCGTGTGTAGGTTAAGAGGGAGGGCTTGCGAAGTTGGTTCTGTCCATCTGTCCTTCTGTGGGCTCAAGAGTCTCAACTCAGGCTGTCAGGCTTGCCCAGCAAACATCTTTTGCCCACTGATCCGTCTCACAAACCTCCCTTGCACATTTTGACAGCACCCTCCCATTCTCCCCACTTACCTTTATAAGGGTGCTTTATTTCACTTGTGTACATACAGATCTGCCAAGTGATGTTTATACCCAGCACCCTAAAGTATGTAATTTATTCTACTGTCTCCTCACTGAAAGAGTGGCTATTTCTAACCAGTAGATTTCTCTAGAGAATATTATGTGTATTAGTTAGTCCTAAGTTCCCCTCACTAGTACGTAGAGACAGTTATGCCATCAGACTGCAGGACCTATGGTGGCTTCTGTATGGGCTGGTTCCAGCTATGTCAATACGGCCATCCCTGCTTTAGGAAATCCTGACATGTCACAGAGAAAAAAAAGTAGCCATATTGGCATATAAGCCAGTGACAAGCTGACTACAACCCATGCGTCAAACTAAAATTCTACTCCCATATTGTGCTCCCTCAATCACAGTTACATAAGATATCAATTCTTTAGGTAGGTGGGACAGGAGGTACGGATATTTGACTCCCAAGATGCTATACACAGAGGAATTTAGTCAGACAATTGCTGCTTTTGCAAGGAAAACAATTTCACAGGTCTGTGTTTTACTGTTTGCTGATGGTACAATTATATATATATATATATATATACACTCTGGAAAAAGGTTCAAGTGCTTAGGCTAGCAAACTGACTAACACCCCCACAATGGCAATAACCAGCTGTGGAAGCATGTAGTTCAGTAGAAGCCATTCTCTTCTGCACTGGCCTTTGCCTTGAGGGTTTTACAATACCCAGATCACACATTTGGCAATTGTTGTACAGGATGCCTAATAGAGCCCAGATGCAAAATGCTACATCCTGCAAAATGGTGTCTGCTTGTTTCTGAGTTTGAAAGCTTGTTGTTTAACTAACAAGCAGGCTTCAGATTCCTACTGTGGAGATTCATGGATTCGCTGCAGTCTGCTAAATTGTCTTATCAATTTAAGAAACATTTTCAGATAATGTTAAAGCACAGAATACGCTAATATAGAGTTAGAAGAACTTGTATACAGTATGTTTCTTTACTTATATAATGCAGCGTAGGCAGAATTTAATTTTTCCCTGACAGTATCTTGTTCTGCAGGTGTTTTAGTTAAGGCAAACATCTTGAGGTCTAACTATGCACACAGCAGCTGCCAAACACTGATGTTCAACTTGAGACTTGGACATTTCTTTGCAATTTTGCTTATTTTTGAGACTCACACATTCATAGAATGTTTTTACTATTTGTTGTATACAATGTAGAATAGTCTTGGCATGCTCAAAAAATACTGAAATATCAAGGCAAGTGCCATGCTGAGAAGACATAGATAAAGCTTTAAAGGACTTGGCCAGTTCTGTCCTTGTTCTAGATCATTAGTGTGACCCTAGGATTAATCACGTGTATCGTATGTTGTGCATTTAAACATAATATTATATGGTGTGTGCATGACATTCTGAGGGAGATGGGTAGAGGAAGGAGAGTCAAGGCTATCTTTGAATTTCTTTTAGTTTCCAAAACAATAAATGTAAAAGATTCCAAGCCAATCTGAGAGAAACTGGTAAAAATGTAAAGCGCTATTATAATAACTCAACAAGAAAAACATCCTTATGCATACTGAAAATATGTTTATATTAAAACTTCTAAGAATACTCAAAAAGTTAATATTATTCAAAATCCACGAACATTTGAAACATATCATTGTGTGTCACATCTCAAGGTTTCCAACTAAGTATTTAGGTTGAAGAGGTTCTCAATTCTCCGTAGACAACTGACAGCTTTTTATTTGCATTAATTATGTGGGGTATCCTTATTTATGCTTCTGGGTGTGGGGTAAAGCTTAATACCGTTCACAGTTGAAAAATCTGAATTCCACTTCCAGTTCAGGGGTCCACGGTAGGAGTATGGACACAGGTACCCACCATCTGTCCTCCATTTGAATACTGAAACTTGAGCTACAGAGAAGCCAAGGTACAGAATGCAACAAAATGCTTTTAGTATGCAGCTGAGCAACTGTTAGCATAATGGCCCTCCCTTGTGTCTAGACCAGCTATTTGTCTCCACCCAATCCCCTACTTTAACTTAAGTTTTCAAAAAATAAACAAGCTGTGTTGCCTAATTTATGTCAACTTCACATAGCTGGAGTCATCCTGGAAAGACAGGCTCCAGCCGAGAAAATGCCCCTAGCAGAGTGGCCTGTGCGTGAAGCCTTGTTGAGTGGTGATTAAAGTGGAAGGGCCTTACTCTCTGTGGGAGGTGCTGTCCCTGGGCCAGTGGGTGCTATAAAAAAAAAAAAAAAAAAAAAAAAAAAAAAGCTAAGCAAGAAATGGGGAGCAAGCCAGTAAGTAGCACTCTTCCATGGCCTCCGCTTCAGTTTCCGCCTTGAATTCCTGCATATGGAATGGGGGTATGCGCTGAATTAAACCTTTTCCCCCTGAAGCTGCTTTTGGTTGTGGCGGGTTTTCTCAGAGCGATAGAAACCCTAACTATGCCACCAGCTTTCCAGGGTCAGATGATTCACACTGCTGATTCCGTCCGTGCTGCTTGTTTTACTCTCAGTCTTTTCTAACTTAAGTAACAGAACTGCAAAGTAATCCCTGCCAGACTTAAGGCAAGTATTCCCAGAGGAAGATCAAATCCAATGACTTTTAACATGGCTAGGGCTGCTCTCAACAACAGTACTTAAAGATTTTTCCATTTGAGCTGGCATCATGAAAATTCCTTCAAGCAATTTAGAGACAATACCAACGGGGACCGAGTGCTGACAGAGAACAAGGATCCAGGGCAGCTTTCAGCAGTGTAAAGAAACAGCTCCCAGAAAAGCCTCCACCAAGACCCATACTCTGTTCTGTAAGTCATCAAAAGAAAAATTAATTTGTCATAGCTTAATATTAAAAGTTAAAGTAGGTTAGATAAGGTCTAGGAAGCAGCTCATTGCTAGAACTTCTTTCTAAAAGTAAGCATGTAGTGCAATATGTCACGATGTGCTGGCTCCTTCCATGTGGGTCCTGGGGACAGGACTCGGGTTTAATTGCCAGGCAGAGAAGCATCTTACTCACTGAGCCATCCAACTCATTTTAAAGAGGAAGAAGCCACGCAGGCAAGGACTATGTAATCTGCCTAAGCCAACATCTAGAAGGGAGCATATTTGGAATTTGAACTTCATGCTACCCCCAGAACTTGTTTTGGGAAACGCTTCACAATCTCATGTCTTCAGGGCCAATAATTAGAGAGCATTGGCCCCATCAGGTAGAACGGTGTGTTAAAAAAGAGTGCACACATCCTCAGAGATAACATTCTGCTTTTAAAATAATAAGCAGACTGCGTTTTCATCCTGCTAGCATAAAATTTGTATTACGTCGAGGTTTAATTCCACTCTCTTCTTTAAGTAAGCAGCCTATAAAACAGCAAAATATATATGACTGTATCTAGTGAGCTCGGATAGCTGCCATGCTGAGTGCAGGCATGGATCTAGCCATTTCCTGACAGAAACAGACACTGAGAATAACTGATCACGAGAATACTGCTAACAAGCACAAAATCTACCTTATAGTTTACACGTTAGCCTAGTCACTCTGAAACTTTAAAGAAACTGATGTATTTATTCAAGATGCCCACAGAATGCCTATCAATTGCCTATTATTTTCTGCCTATATTGGGTGAAGGCTGTACCCAATATACCAGGACGGTTTTGCCAACATCAATTTATATTGTAAAACTCTATAGCATTTAGCCAGTCATTTAGCATCTGAGCATGCTTAGCATTCTTAGGCCTCAGGAGGCGAGGCGGGGGCAACGTTTAGATAGTTAGAGGCCAGTCTTGATTACATAGGGGAACCCATTTTAAAAGGTTTCCCCAAATAAACAACAAAAAGAACCCACTTTATCCATTTTGTTTATTGGGTACAGGGTTTGGGCTAGGAGGATTGGGGCTCATGACCAAGAGTGACTATCTTTGTCTTTGTTGAGTATTAACATGGGATAGCCTGAGGTAACATTTTCCCCCTGACATAATTCTAAACATCTTCCTGAGAAGA
The DNA here is from genome assembly GCF_030254825.1 of Meriones unguiculatus. Lineage (NCBI taxonomy): Eukaryota > Metazoa > Chordata > Mammalia > Rodentia > Muridae > Meriones > Meriones unguiculatus. Next base: position 47,262,498 of record NC_083349.1, read on the forward strand.
TGAGGGGATGTCTAGACGACCATCGGGGGGAGGTTTGATGTTGGCATGATGGTTCAGGTTCCATTACCGTGTAACTTTGCATTTGTGGAAAATCAGACAGAAAGAGAAAGGGCGGACCCACAGCTCAAAGGGCTTCTTAAAAAACATCTGGCCCAACAGAACAACTGTACTACTCCAGTGATGACATTAGCCAGTTTCCATAAAGGGCTCCGTGGAGGATAGAACCTGAACAAGTAACAGTGGAGACCAGTAACTGTCAAGTGCTCCACACACAGCTGTAAAGACAGTATAAAAACAACATCCCAAGTACAATGGATTCATGCAAAAAAACAGCCATCTAGGCAAATGAAGTTAAACATCAAGGAACATTTCATGCGCTCAGAAAGTAACAAGTAACGAGTGAATATGAAGTGCCACATGGATGGCAATCCCTTAGAGACCAAGTTCACTTCATTTAATAGCAACTTTGTCATGAGGTCAGTAACCAATTTTCCCATTTTGTTCATGAGGAAAGCATAGCCTAAGGACATTAGGAAACTGTGGAAACTAGAGAGCTTACGTTGAGATTCAAACCCACAACAGTTGGCATGACTTGCTCTCACAAGGAAGACCGACAGGCCCTAGCGCTAGGCAGAGCGAATTCTGAACAAAGCAGTCAGGAAAGGTGTCCTGACTGGAGACGGCGCTCAAGCGCTGGGGGAGGAATGAAACGGAGAGATGATATCTGGAAAGCTACACAAAATGTGAAGTCCATGACGAACTTTCTAATGAGTGTAACTGAGTTTGGATGCACATTTTATTTGGAGGAAATAACGGCTGTGATTCACCTAATGTGTAGTTATGGTCAGGAATAGGAATGTAAGACCTGTGAAATATTTTTTTCTTATTTACTTACTTACTTACTTACTTACTTACTTACTTACTTATTTACTTATTGCCATTTACTCACTTTGTATCCCAGCTGTAGCCTCCTCCCATGCCCCTCCCCCAGTCTACTGATAGGGGAGGTCCTCCTTCCCTTCCATCTGACCCTAGCCTATCAGGACTCAGCAGGACTAGCTGCATTGTCTTCCTCTGTGGCCTGGTAAGGCTGATCCTGCCTCAGGGGGAGGTGATCAAAGAGCCAGCCACTGAGTTCATGTCAGGGACAGCCCCTGTTCCCCTTACTAGGGAACCCACTTGGATACTGAGTTACCATGGGCTACATCTGTGTTATCTCCATGCATGGTCCTTGGTTGGGTATCAGTCTCAGAAAATATTCCTGTGCTGAGTTTTTGAGGGTTTTTTTGTTTGTTTGTTTTTTGTTTTTGTTGGGGTTTTTGTTTGTTTGTTTGTTTTGTTTTATCTGTTTTTTTTTGTTTTTTTTTTTGGTTCTGCTCCATGTGAAATATTTTTAAAACCAAATATTTTATCATCAGGACAAACTTCTAATACTAGTAACTGTTACATGGCCCTATGTTATATTTTCATCTTCTACTTGCTTGCTCAAACCTCTTATTTACTATTGTAATTTTGGTTCTCTGTCTTCACATTTTTTAAACCTCTGAGATGAATATTTCACTCCCATTGTGACATTTCTGTAATTAGGCTCTGACCTGCAGTCACTGGGTAGGTCTCACAATTCCTTCTTTGCTCCCTCAACTCAGTCACCCAGTGACAGCTCATCAGACCACTGACACGGCTGCACAGTGTTGGAAATAAACCACTCTTAATTTTTCTTTATTTTTAGCAAAATGGCCACTTGGAAAAATCAGTAAATAATAACAAAACAAAAGCTACTTCTGAAATGAAAAAGTTTTAAAGAGCCACTCAAACTGACTTGTTCAATGCAAGTGAACTGTGTGGTGAACACAATAATATAAATAACCAACCCTGAGGATGACTAAACATCATTTTCTTCTACAGATTGTTCTCCAGTTCTCCTTTTAACCTCTACTCGCTCATTTTTTTCTCAAGTAGAGCAATAAACTTCATCTTAAGCAAAATAACACAAATCATACAGCAGAAACGTGGTGACCATGGACACATCTGACAACAAGCCATCTATAATTTTGCTTTCTATTTAATAACTTTCTATAAAATCTGTGAAAATAAATAGTTTGTTGTACATTCAAAATGCGAGTTGGGTCATAAATCAAAGGTGGGTCACGACATGAAGAATCTGGATTGGAACCCCCCGTTCAGAGCCAGGTAGCACTATACACGTATGTCTTTCCAATGACAGGTAGCTCCTTACATCAGGGTGGCAGAGACGTGATGGTTGCACTCAAGGTGAACAATGAGTTAGGGGTATGACTTCTGTTATTTAATATTTGACCCGCTCTTTTTGTCCCAAGTTTATTTAAATACAACACTTTACCATTTTTGAAGAAATGATAATGGAAGCAAGTGTTCCGACATTAAGCTGCCTACCTAGCCTTATTATACTAGATCCCAAACGGTCACTATGGAAACAAAATTGCTGCTGTCTTACTTGGTACATGCTGACACAAATGGACCAGCCATCTTGACACTCAATCTGTTCACACACACAAAAAGAAATTATTTGTTTCCTCTGAGAAACAAAAAAAGTTGAACTTCTTAATACACAGAAAAAGAATTCAGCTGGGTGTGATGGTACCATGTATGGAATCCCAACACTTGGAAAGCTAAGGCAAGAGAACCACTGTGAGTTCAAGGCCAGCCTGAAATATATAATGAACTGAGCCCAACATAAGCTACAGAATGAGAATTTGTCTCATAAAAGCCAAAAGTAAGTATTCTTAGAAAATCAATATTTAAATTATATTAAATTGGGAGTCAGCCATTTTTTGATCCTATTAAGTCCTACTCCTCAAGATGAAATACATACCTGGCACCATTATCAAGCCAAGAATAGAGGGCCAGACAGCTCATAAACCCTAGGAAAGAACCTATCTCTTTATTCTGCTAAAATAACATAGTTAAACAGATCTCTAATGAGTTATCATTATACAGCTCATAACTCTCATCCAAGATGCTTCTGTTTGCAGATGGTGATGAACACAGACTCCTGCAACCAGCCACTATGTAGAGAATAAGAGACTGAAGAATGTTCATGCCTAAAGGGAACGAATATACTGTCTCCCACACCCACCCTCACCCAAGGCTCAGGGACCATTGGAAAAGATGGGACCAGAAGAATACAAGAAAGAAAGGGGGTGGCTAACAAGGCAACATTGTCCTCTGGACATAGCAAGACAGCTGCACGGCAGAACTCAGTGGTTGCAACAGTGCGTGAAAATGCACTGTGCAAGCACACACCAGGCCAAACCTGAACATGGAGATGGGAATTAGGCGCATAATCACACCTGTAACCGTAAAGGTGTTGCAATTGTTAGCTTCTGGGAGAAAGAGAAACAGTTTTCTCTAGGTGTTGCCCCTGGTAAGTCAAGTATCCTCCAGTGAAGACCATGGTTCCAAGAATATTTGAGCAGCACAAGCTGGTCTTAGAGGATTAACAATACATTATGTGGAATGAAGGCATATTTCTGGGAAGAGGCGGCGGAGGGGTGGTAGATATGGCCAAAGCTTGTACGAAACTCTTAAAGAACTAGTAATGCTTTTAAAGTCCGTAATTTCCCAAAAGTCAAAATTAAAGCCAATGCATTAAAATATGTATAACTATAAAAGTTACTGATGATATGAACTCAAATTTTATTCAGTGATCACCTGATCTCAACATTCACCAAAACTTTAAACAAAAAATATTCTAATTTAATTGAAAATATAAAATTTCTTCTTCTTTTTTTTTTTTTTTTGTTTTTTTTTTTTTTTTTTTTTGTTTTTAAGAGAAAGGCTTGGATCTTGGATATAGCACCGAGGAAACGTTAAACGGCAGCAGGATTGCCTTAAAGCCATCGTATAATTTTTATACAATGCTCTTTTAAAACTCTGCAATATGCAGCATATGACATACATGTGTACTCTATAAAAGTAATTCTTTGAAGAGCTTCCCATATATAAATATATACTAATACATGTACATACAAATACATGCACACACATACATAAACTCAACATAAAATTCTCACAGTATCCCCAGCCAGCATGAAAGCCACTCAAATAGATAGCACAAACCTTTTTCTCTTTTGAGTAATGAATCAAAAACACCCCAGTGCTGTGAAACGTGATTGCTGGCACTGGCACTGAGCAGCACCACAAGCACCATTCACAAAAGCTGGAAGGAAGTAGCTAAAAGCAGAGATGAGAAGGTGCACTCCGCCTCCAGCTAGCTTCTAGCGCAGCAAATAGCCCACTTTCACCGGCTTAAGTCTGTGTAAGTCAGATGTTATCCTAGAAGAGGTGTCCTCATAGTCCTCGGTCATCAGTGGAGAGCTTGACCTTCAGGGACACAAATCATACAATTCTGCCTTAGTAAGCTCAGACTATCATCTTCACTCGTTTGTAGCCGGTAGACCCTGAAAAACCATGGCAGGCAATGCTAGCTGCAGGCTCTAAGCCAGAACACTGATGTGAGGATTAAGTCAAATACTGTATGCAAGTCCAGCAAATGTGAATCCGAGCCTGACTTGGAAACCACTTACAGGATGAAAGAATCCGGCTGCCCCATGTCCAATGTGTGTTAGCTGAGATTCGGAACAAGGTCTCTCGAAGTGCTGCTATAAAGTTAGAGAGTACACATACGATTGCAAAATGTGAAAACTATACTTTGTATTTCGCTGTTGTTTGAATAAATTCAATCATGGCAGAAAAACATTTCACTTCAAATACCTTATATTAGGGGCTGGAGAGATGGCTGGCTCAGCAATGAGAGCACTTGTGGCTTTTACAGAGGACCTGGGCTCGGTTCCCAGCACACACATAATAGGTCGCAACTACCTGTAACTCCAGTTTCAGGGAATCTATTGCTCTCTTCTGACCCTCACGGGTACCATTTGGCATACAAATGGTGCATTTACATATGTGCAGGTAAAGAATGCATACACGTAAAATAAACATAACTACTTTTTTAAATCTCTCATCATTTTAACACTTTGAATTCATAGCACATTGCTCCAGACTGACCTTACACATTGAATCTCCTCAAAGCTGCGCATGCCCCACAAATCTCTAGGTACCAATCGTTTAAAACCTGTTCATACAACACAGCATGACACTTGTCATGCTCTACTCTAATTTCTTGGTGTTCCCCGTGCTGCCTGTTGATTGTGAACTCCCTGGGGAAGGTGATTATGCTTTAAACTCTCCACACAGCCCTGGTCTCAGTGCTTGTGATAGAGTTCACTCTTAACGCGTGTTTGTTGCACGAAACAGAATCTCACATTCATCACTTTTAAGTGACACAGGGAGACTCACTCGCTGGAATTAGGCTGCAACAAGACCGGAAGAAGGTTTTTTGAGAGGAAGTAAGCGATTTACCACTGGAAGGACTTGCAGAGGTGTGGCATGACAGTTTGACTAAACCATCCATTGTTCGGTGATCGGGAGATGAGAGTAGGATGGTCTAATCTCTATCCTGCTCTGAAATTTGGGGACTCAAAATGTGGTATCCCTACCAAAAAAAAAAAAAAAAAAAAAGAAAAGAGTTTGTATTTTAACTATACTGTTTATTGACTAACATCTGATATTTGCTTCCTAATAAGTGTTGCAGGCTGTGTAGTATACTAGCTTCTGTTTAAAATAGCAGCTTCAGCGAACACGTAGAAAGTCTCAATAAAAGCTATGTTCCAGACCTTCTGAGGACCTGCAGGGTTCATAGAGTGATTGGCTGATTCAGGATTGTAAACTGTGTTAGAATTAAAAGAGTTCTCAGTCACATTTGAAGTGTAAAGATCTTACCTATAACGACACAACATGTCTTTGAGGAAAGGAGACATTAGCTTAACAAGAAATCTCTTGGTCAAGCAGAAAAAAAAACAACAACAAAAAACAGAAAACAAAATCAAACAGCTTCCCAGGCCCCTTAAGATCCACAGAAGCCTCATTATCAGCTGCCACCTGTGGTCTCCGTCGTCGCAGAGTGCTGCTTCCCACGCTCACAGACCACTGCTCTTGGTAGCCAGCTGCTTCTCAGCAGACACATGAATTTCTCATTTTAGCAAAGTCTCTGAGTGCCGCACAGATGGACATCAGGGAGAAAAGCGCCGCACTGCCACCTGCATTTGGCAAATAACTCTTCCCTGAACTGCTGATCTAAATTAAAACTAGATGTGAAATGCCTGGGAGGACCACGGACGGAGCTGGCACTCACTGAGCTCTGCCAGTGAAAGTGAGGCTGTCATGGATTAGGGAAGAAACCTATGGGTTCCATCTCTTAACCATAACGCTAGACTGGTTGGCTTCTGAGGGAAAGATGATAAAATAACGGGAAGAAATGCCTATAGGGTCAATATAAACGGTGCCCAAATGGAGCAATTCCCCACCGTTATCAGAGTGACAGTCACGGGACAGGGTCAGAGCAAAGCTACAGTCGAAGATTCCTGGTATGGACACCAGGAGCCCCACAGGAAGACAGGCGTCCACCTGCTGCAGGAAGACAGCAAGCCTTCCCTGGAGTGGTGGTCAAAAACTGTGACTTCCAAGAAGTATAGACTTCCACATCAAAACTACATCCCTGCACAACATGGCTATTCGCCTGGTTGTTAAGATGTGGTTAGCGAGTTCCATCCGCAGCTCAGAAGGAACCCTGCTTGTTCATAAAGTCAGTGAGTCGTAATTTTCTGCTGACCACACCACACCATTCCCATCTCTTTCTTATCCTAAATACACACACGGGGACTGTCGCCACACAGATAACTGAATTTAAGTGTTTCTGCCAAACGTGGTAGGGGTGGGCCTGAGAGGAATGAGTAGACATGCTTATTTTTTTACCAAATCCAATTACTTTGCACATGAAAGTGAAAACTCCACAACAGGAAACTGAGTGCAGAAATAAACTGGGGAGGTTGGCAATAGTTGTGCGTTTAATAAATAAATAATAAATCAAGCATGTGTGTTTCATCTTTATTTCAAGTGTGATTACAATCCGGAAATATCCACTCCGGCACCTACTGAAAAAGCAAAGAGAGGTTGGGGGTGGGGAGGAAGGGAAGCCTCCTTAGGTCAGTGGTTAGAACAACAGTCCTGAACTGTCAGCTTCTCACACGTTTCTCCTGCTGAGTCAGTTCATGCTCTGGCAAACTAATAGTTACCTACAAATTGTCTAACTATACTGACTTACATTTGTGATTTCCAAGAAAGTGAAAAGCTGAAAAGACCCCCCAGTACATCCCTTCTTTCACTCCCTGAGACAGAGGAGGAGGCCAAAGAGACCAGAAGACACCATCAGGGAGGCTGCTGTTCACGGTACCAGCATCCCTTGGAGACAGAGCTCTATCTGTGGCTCAGAGGGAGAAGCTCCCTCCAGACACATACATCAGATTCGGTTGACTGCTGTGACACTTTCTTTGAGAGATTTTTCTGCCTAATAGCAAAAACGCGGAATAAAGATGTTGTGATTAAATATCGGAATTTCTTTTAGCTTCTAAAACGAGCACTAAAATTTATTCTTTATAAAATGAAACAAAAACAAGAAAATATCACAACTAACTTCTGGGCCAATTAAAAAAAAGTCCAAGGCACAAACATCATTAAGATGATACTCTCCTTTGACTTTCTCCCAAATCTTACCCATTACTTAAGATTATTACAAATTGTATCCCATCTCTTTCTAATAGCTTTGAACTAATGAATGATTTAAATGTTTACAGTCAGTTTCATAAATTTATTGATACAAATACACAGAGAACATCTACACAAAGGGAACTTGGCTTTCAGACTTTCCAAGAGGCCATGGTATCGGGCGAAGGAAAGCCCAAGGGACTGGAGTAACACTTCCTCCCATGCTGGGACAATGTACCATCTAAATGCTTGTTTAACAGCAAAACTCAGGGTGAATTAGAAATTAATACGCATTATCACAAACCAAGAAAATCTTAATACATTAAGTTACCTAACCAATACTTGCTGAGGGGTACCAGAGACCAAGCGGAGAGGTATGGAGACAAAAGACATCTTTTCTGCTCTCAAAAATATCCTTCTGTAACGGGACTGTCAGAGCAAATACTAGGCCGACACGGCAAATCTCACTGAAAAGACAAGTCTGTCCAGGTCATGGGGTCATGAAGAGCAGGCCCTGATCTAGCTGTACAGTACTCCCAGGGAAGGTGAGAAGTCGTCGGGGGTTTTAGCTCAGCAGAAAGGGAATAAAGGTATATGGGCAACAGGAAAGACTTGGCGAGGCTGCGGAGAACAAGAGTGGTGAGCATTAGAGGAAACAAGCTTTGTGGTAGGAATTAAAACCTCTGTGGGGGCCAACAGCAGGAGCTGAAAGTAGATAGGTACACATTTCCAGACCATAAAATGCCTTGAGCTAACAAAACGCTGTTTGTATTTCCACTTATTCCTTGATGTCCAATACAGCGTGCCATTTAATTCCCTAAATTCATTCCGAGGTCTTGACTTTATTTTAAATATTTTTGTGGAGAACACCTTCAAAAACTTTTAGATGTTAACTTTCACCTCAAATCAAGGTGTACCACCACAACAAATTATTTCAATATATTTTACTTCGATGATTTTTATATTTAGTCTTCATTTTATTTTGATTGGAGTTTTGCTATTGTTGCTGCTGTTTTTGAGACAAGATCTAATGAAGTCCAGGCTAACCTCAGATTTTATACACAGCTGAGAATGACATCATTCTCCTGACCTTCTTACCTCCACCTCCCAACAAACTTCAAATTTAAATACAGTTAACTGGGAACTCAACACGCTTCTTCCCTTTCAATATATTTTGGCACCATGCCTCAATAGCAAAGGATGGAAAACATCTTATTTTTCTCAGCTACCTTATGGTAGCCTACCACATGACCTGAATAATTTTCAGATTAAAAATTATATATCATTTATTAGCCTATTGAAGGACTGTGGAGAAGGAAATTTTAATGCCTGTACCCAGCTTCTAGCCCAGCCTGGAATAATATATCCCTCTTACTGCCAAAATTCTGCTAAAGCAGTCAAATGAAGACACAGTGTACAGCTTTCACGCAATCCTCTGGGTTGTAATTAAATCCTAGATGCAGCAATATGGCGGAGCGGAATGGCCAGAGGCTTTAAGTTAAAGATTTAGGTGGAATGCAACTTCATAACTACGTAAGTGTACAGAGTGTTTGACGTCACCAAGACTCGGTTATTCTATAAAGCTGGCACATGCATGACTATTGCAATTGCTACAGAAACCAGAATTTCACATCTAGTTATGCTTGACAAGCTGTAAGGACCCAGCAGAACGGAACTGTAATTAATGTATGCTCCAAACCCTAGCGAACAAAAGCCAGGAAACTCAACGATGTCGTTCTTCATGTTCGCCTTCCACAGAGGCCCTTATTCGTCAGCTCCAGCTGAAGTCCATTCCTCATTTTTGCATCTAGAACGCAGTGGGGCAGACCCCTCCTGCAGAGGTTCTGCTCTCATGACTAAAATGCTTCACACAATACCAGCCCTTGGGATGGCAACCATGACTAACACACTTCACAGGACACCCGTTCTTTGCATGGCAACTGAAGCCTCTCAGTCATTATTTACAGAAACAGCCGCAATACCCTTTAAACGGAGCAGAGATGAGAAACACTGTTTCTAACTTTCAAAAAGTCTCTATTTTCAAGTGAACTTGAAAACACCATCTTTCCTAATTTTCTCTTTAAATGCGAAGGTTACAGATTGTCTAACAGGAAAACGACCCTTCAATCGGTTTTGCTTGAAGTGAAATAAATCCTATGACCAGACATAGTCTCACTCTTTCATGAGCTTGTTCGTAGATTCCTAAGAGGACCTTCAACTCACAGGAAGTGGCATCCAGTGATAGGAGAGGGCCTGATTTTTACCCACATGATTCTAGTAGGACCTAGAAAAAACATTCTCTTTCACATGTTGTTTGAGTCTGCGATACCCCAATTTATTTTTCTGAGATTTGGTTTTATTTTATATGTCTGGGTGTGATTGTGGAAGCCAGAAGAGGGCATCAGATCACCTGGAGCTGGGGCTACATGCGGGTACTGGGAACTGAACCAGCGTCCTTCGAAAGAGCAGCCAGTGCTCTTAACTACTGAGGCATTTCTTTACAAGGCTGTGCTTTGTCATCTCGTGGCTGAGTGGAAACTGCATAGCTGAGGTTCATTCCCATCAGAAGCCAGCTAAACAGAGCTTTACCACGTGATTATGGAATACCCTGAGCTAATGCTGGTTTGTATGTGTCTAACGGTTTAAAGGAAAGCATATTTGCCTTCTTTTGAGTGACATAAGTTTTCTTCAGGGGTATTATATGTGTCTTGATAGAACATCTTGACCTACAAATTTTAGAATATTTGCTCTTCTGTTCCTTGCAGAAAACATTTGATGGCCATTTGTTTAATGATGATTAAGTGAATGGGGCACTGTCAGGAGAAGTTGCATTTGCCCTGCACATGGAAGTGTTTAATCAGTTCCCTCCCAAGGGACTAACTGTGGCTTTCTGCAATAAGCACTGATTTAAAACATGATCTTTCAGACTCATAACAGTTTCCATCACACACAAATCTTGCAGCATGGGGAAATTTCTCAGCCTCCCCAGAGGAGCACTGGTTTATATTCTTCAAATGAAACATTGGTACCACTTAATAAAGGTTTCAAAGTAAGAAATAGCTAATTATTTTTAAACACTTAAAAACACCGTAAAACAGGGACTGTCTCCAACATGAACTCAGTGGCTGGCTCTTTGATCACCTGCCCCTGAGAGGGGGACAGCCTTAGCAGGCTACAGAGGAAGACTATGAAAGACAGTCCTGATGAGATCTGATAGGCTAGGGTCAGATGGAAGAGGAGGAGGTCCTCCACTATCAGTGGACTGGGGAAGGGGCATGGGAGGAGATGAGGGAGGGAGAGGGGATTGGGAGGGGACAAGGGTTGGGGCTACAGCTGGGATACAAAGTGAATAAATTATAATAAATAAAAAATTATACTGGAAAAAAAATTTTAAAACACCTTAAAAATTCAATTGGCTCACAGACACCAACTGTTTCCTATTTGGAAATGTGAGTTTAGATGAAAAGATTCTTATTGTATACACACACACATAGACAAAGTAAACACAAATCTAAGTCACCTATTGGTCACCATCTAGTGATGATTCCTGTCAATAAAAATGAGATGAGGGAGAGAGGGTGGGATTAGGAGGGAATGAGGGAGGGGGCTATAGCTGGGATACAAAGTAAATAAACTGTAATTAATATAAAAAATAAAAATTTAATTAAAAAATTGAATGTTTTCCTTTAATTCATTCTGAAATTCTCTTGAATTGCCCACTCTGTACTCAGATATCAGCTATGAAATACATCCTGGCCAAGGAGATATACATATAAAAGAGATGGAATTTCCAGGGAAACCTCTTTTAAAAGGAGAGGATAGAAATCATTAGTTATCTTCTTATATCCTGGGAGCTAGGATGCAGAGATAAATGGGAAACTAGGCTTACCCCTAGAATGATGAGGCACCTGAGGAATTTAGGGAATGCCAAGGATAACATATCAGTGAACAGATCAGGAGTTTATTGAGTCTGGAGAAACTATGACGCCTCGTAACTGTTCTGGTTGTCTTTCAAATTCCAGGATTATTTTAGACTTGTGCTGGTTTTGTTTTCTGTTTTTCTTTTCTTCTATGAAGATAATCCAAATAGCTCAGTTACATTCTAATGCAGGATGGAGGAAGTACAAGTTAAAGCAGACCAAAATGTTGTCAGTGGTTTCATCCAGGTACCAGTGTTAAAGTGGATTATTGTTTTCATTTTATTTTTTATGTTTTCCTGTATTTTCTACATTTTTTTGTCAGTGATGTGTGAGATTCTGTTACCAGGGAAAAAAAGTAAATTAAATGGCACATTATTTGAAATGTGTTTGGATCATTTGCCCAGTTATTCATAAATAAATTACAGAGGATACTTGATCCAGCAGAATACATGTATGAATAAAAATAACGCTTTTGTTCCTTTTAAATATTCCTTAGGACAGAAGATTCAGTTTCCCTATCAGTCCTTACTAAGTTCCATCTGTGACATTTATCTTTAAAAACAGAATACTGTTGGAAAAACATACATTAGTCTGATAAAACAAAACAAAACAAAAAACCTCAATCAATAATGATCTTAGATGCAATAGAGGTTAGCTAATGGGATTGATAAAGGAAAAAAAAAACCCAGTAAAACACTTTAACACTGAATTAGTAATTATTCCTAGGGGTATGATCTCACAGTTGAAAATGTTAACAGCTTTTGGAGAACACTTTGAAAGCAGTTCAATAAAAGTCTGTACTGGAGAGATCACACAGTACAAGTGGACTTCTAAACATAAATAAGCGATGTCCATTTACAGCCTGAAACAAAACCTACAGGCAGCATTTATAGACAGATTAAAGAAACGCTGCATCTCTAACGAGTCAGGAAATTACAGGCTCTGGAAAATAGTTGGGTGGCTCAACACACATACATATATACACACATATACACATCTCACCAGGTATCCATTGAGATGAAACATGCTACATTATTATGTATCTGTTAAAAGAAGAAGATCCTTGTGGAGATCAACAGAGCCAAAATACTCTGATCCAGGGGGACCCTACAGAGACCGATACTCCAACCAAGGTCCATGCATGGAGAGGACCTAGACCCCCTGTTCAAAGGAAGCCCATTGGCTGCTCATTTTCCAAGTGGGTTCCCTAGTAAGGGGTACAGGGACTGTGTCTGACATGAACTCAGTGGCTGGCTCTTTGATCACCTCCCCCTTGGGGTGCAGCCTTGCCAGGCCACAGAGAAAGACTATGCAGCCAGCGTTGATGACACCTGATAAGTTAGGGATCAGATAGAAGGGGAAGAGGTCCTCCCCTATCAGGGAACTAGGAAAAGAGCATAGGGAGAGAAAAGGGATGGGGGTTAAGTGGACTGGGAGGAGACAGCGGGGATACAAAGTGAATAAATTGTAATAAATAAATATGTAAATAAAATTAAATTAAAAAAAATAAGTGTCGTTTTTAAAACCAGTCTTTTCTTTTAAGCAACAGGAAGAAGGAAGCTTCTTCACATCTTGTTTATTATATTGTATTTTACTAAGATACAAATTACCTCCCAAACAGCGCAAGCTCTCCTGTTTTAACAGGTGAAGATACATAGACGCCCTCCTTTATGCTCATTTCTCTTTATAGGAAGGATGGATTCGAGATTGCACAGCTCTGTAGGTAACCTCATTCCCAGTGACACAAAAGCCACTTGTGTACAGGCCCCATTCATCCAAACGAAAACTCAGTGCTTCAGATGGAAAAGTCTGATAAGCTCATATATCTGGCATGTACTTTGATGACACACAGCTTTCAGCTACTTTTGTTTGTTGGTGTGTGTCTTTGTACACATGGGCGTGTGTGTTTGGGCATACAAGTCATGGTTTGTATGTGGAGGCACAGCGATAACCTTTAGTATCACATTTGTCTTCCATCTAGTTTTGAGGCAGGGTCTCTCTTGTTTAGCACCTTCATCTGCCAAATAAAGTAACCATTTTTCTTTTGCCATGTATTTTATTAAATTAGATTCTAAATAAATGTATGTGTTGGAGTAAGGCTTGTAGAAAGATCTTTGGTGGTAGGATATTACTACTCTTTTCTGTTGGAGTTTTTTTTTTTTAAGCACTACATTTAGAGTGACATGCTGCAGCCTCCCTCTTATCCTACACTAGCCAATTCCATATAATCTACATTATCACCAGTTGTTAAAGAAATCACCACAGTCTGATCCACAGTGACCACCAAAGTTTCTCTTTCCACTAGCCCAGTAAACCTAACAGATGAGAAGACAGAGAATTCATGATGGCTTCTATAAAGGCTCTTCTAGAACCATACCACTGAGTGAAACCATTTTCCTAAATTCACTATCTTATATTTGTAGGATTCATCTGCAAATATCTCTGATTTCTCTGTCTAACTCTCCCATATCACCAGCTGCCAAGCAGTCACAAAGGGAGACCTGTCTTGAGGACTTCATTCTTGAGATTCCAGGGATGGGATGGTTTTGAGATTTGAAGACTGGCCCTCCACTGCTGTAGACTCTGTTCAATCCAGGCTGCAATCTGTATACATTCTTGCACAGCTAGAATTTGACACTTGCTCAAAGAACTTCAGTATATCTACCACCCACCAAATTCAGTACAGATTATTCTCTCTGGCATTTCCATAGAAAGTATGTGAGCAGGAATTCAGAAGCCTGTGGGTAGGGCATCTAATAGCATGGCAGGCATGGGAACTGGGTGACAAGAAACAGATAACAGCTAAGATCAGCAATTGGCTTAAGTCAGGCTTGGTGCATGCCTTTAACCTCCACTCAAGAAGTAAAGGCAGGAAGGCCAGGAGATTCGGTGTCGTTTTTACCTACAGAGCTAATGTGAAGACAGTCTGGGCTACATAAGATCCTATCTCAAAGAAACGACAACAAACCAAATGATCCACTCAGTTTCTCATACGTGCTTTTGCTGAGCAAACTTCTCTACCTAATATGATCTTGACTCCATGAAAAATCAGTCTTCAAATCTGTCTTTTCTGTTCAGCAAAAAACACCTATTATGATTTGCTTTCTTATCGTAGTATTTATTCTATCCTTATTCTGGCCTTTTTGCTCTTGCCTTACACCTCTGGTTATCAATGACCAAATGAAAGGAAAGAAGAGCTTGCTGGTTCTGGTCTGAAGATGAGAAGCGTCATGCAATGGTTCTGAGACTTACAAAATCCCAAACTGTTTTATTGTTTTGCTTCCATTCATTCCATTAGTTTTCACTGCATATAGAAAAAATGTTCGTATGTGTTTGACACATGCAATTAATTTCAACATTAATGACTGACATTAGGATCGATGTGACCTAGTCTTATTAATTGCAATAAATGGGCATTCTCTCACGAGTTGAAAAAGAAACAACAAGCAGAAAACCATTAGCTTTTGGAATCTAAGAAAACCCTTTCTATCCAAAATATAATTGCTATTCAAATGACAAGTTCCACAATTCACACTTTAATTTTCGCAATGGTGTGAGGTGCAAATCTACTAATATAAGCACTCATTTACTTCATTCATCATAGTTATATCCATAAAAGTCAAGGAACCACTCACAACATCAAAATATAAAATTTAACAAAGGAAAAATGGTAAAAAAATAAAATTTCAAGTGAAAAACATACACCAAAAACTACTGTAAATGACATTAAAGTTAAGGCTAAATTTCTTTCAGAGAAAGCAACACTGAGTGTGTGATTTTATTTTATCTTATTTTATTTTATTTGTGAAATGGAGCCTCACTGTGCAGTCCTGGATGCACTACATCTCACTTTGTAGATCAGGCTGGCCTCCAGCTCATTGAGATCTGCCTGCTTCTGTCTCCCAAGTGCTGGGATAAAAGACGTTCCACCACACCCAGTGTCAAAGTGTGTGCTGTTTGTTTGTTTTTATGGAGGTTGTGTTCCCACCTGGATATACAAGCAAGGAAAGAAGGATTGACATTTGTTCCTATCTGAAGGACGCAATCCACCACCCACGGTGAAGTCAACGCATGAGGACTCCTAGACAGGTCTTCATGTTCATCTGAAGCTGGGGAGCAGAAAGAGATGGATTTGCAGGTGCCAGGCTCCCTCCATCTGGGGTCCTCACACGAGCGTATTTCTACAGAATGGTGCTGCTCACGTGTGGAGTGGCTCTTCCCACCTCAGCCCAATCTAGCAAACCCCTCTCCAACTTGCCAAGAGATTTGTTTCCATGGTGACTCTAAGTGCCATCAGGTTGAGAATCAAAATGAACAGAGGCAGGGAGTGTTAGGAGGAAGACAGGAGCCAAAGCACAAAGAGGATATCAGGTGGCTCGGAGGTGTGGGCCTGCAACTGTTGGTTCTTCAAGACAGCAAGAAACTTCAGTGTTATATAGTTTCCCCATTGTGAAATTAAGTTCCTGATTTCTTAAGTACTTTAACACTACACACAAGTCAAAGGAAGTGTTCGAGACCGAGCACGCACGGTCTGTGACCCCTTCAAAGTGCCGCCCCTTTCTATCCGCCACTCTGTTCTTGTAACATGACAAATGCTGCCCTCGCACTGAATCTGAGGAGGAATTTACCACAAGGACTACAAATTAGGGTATTCTAAACAAGAATGTGTGTGCAGACTGTTCTTAGACAAAGAGAGGGCCACCTCTGTGGGATGCTGGCATGCTCCTGGCATTTTAAACACTTTCTCTGTTTCTATGGTAACACAGGATTCAGAGAAGCTAATGAAATAGGGAACTAAAGCTGGGCCTTCACCTATCTCAGACATCAAAATGTTTCAGGAAACTTTCAACAGTTTCCAGATACAGTGAATTCACAGGTGGATTCTCTGACACATGTCAGATGCACTGAGAGCGGAGGAGGCTGAGAAGAAAGGAGCCCTCACATTTCATATTCTCGATATAAAGACAGCGGAGATGACCTTCTGCTGACAAGATTTGAAAAAATCAGCTGCTTAAGTTTGAAATTTGCAGCTAGTTCAGGTTCCTGATCGTGTCCTATCTGAAAGCGAGGCCACCGTTTGCAGCTTTGCACAGAAGCGATGAACACCAATGGATTGTCCCGAGAATGCGCAGCTCTGTTCCTAGAAGCACAGCTTTTTCCCACAAGAAAATTTCTCTCTCTTCAAAAATTTTAATTGAAGGAGATCATCCCAGCAGCACATGGAAAACATCATTCCAGCTCACTTTTCTAAGAACTACAGCACAAACGCGCAAACCTGGAAATTTCTGAAGGAATTTTTAGCTTCTCAAGTTCTTTTCATTTTGTCGGGGGTTTAAAAAAGACCTTTTATGTTTTCACGTGGTCTTAGTCTTACCCATTCTCCATATGTGGACATTATGCTTCTTTCTAGGGACTTCTAGATCAGCCTTACACCTTGGCTATGGTGAATAAACTGGTAAAAAATATGGTGAATAAATAAAATGCTGGAATAAATTGGGCATGAAGGCATCTCTCTGAGATACTGATTTAACTGACTAACATATATATATGAATACATACATATGTATATATGAACGTATTGTGAATAAATATTCAGAAATGAGAATGTGAACTATATGATGGTTTTATGAGGTGTTTCTACACTGCCTTCCACAATGGCTGTACCATTTCATATTCGCAAGAGCAATACATGAGTTCCTTTTCTCCATGTCCTTCCTAGCACTCGCTGCCTTTTATCTTTTTGAAAACAACCATTCCAAGGAACATTTAGGGAAAATCCATTATGGTTTGGGTGTGCTTTTCCTTGGTAATTATTAACAGTGAGGTTTTTTCCTCCACATGCCTGTAAACTGTCTTTGGGACTTCTATTGAAAATGTCTATTTAGATCTTTTATCTATTAAAAAAAAAACAAAAAAAACAAGGTTCTTTGTTTTCTTATGACTGAACTGGAGGTCTTTCTTGGGTATTGTGCATTTTAGTCCCTTAGCAGACATTGGTTTCTAAATTCTTTCTCCCACCAGGTGGCTGTTCCTTCTCTCTATTGATTCTTCTCCCAGGCAGTAACTTCTGAGTTTGACTCACTCTCATTGGGCTAATCTTGCCAAAGCATTTGGAGCTCCCTGCTAAAGAAAAATTACCTCTGCACACTGATATTAAGAAGCTTTTCTCTATGCTTCTCATCTAGTAGATTTGTGGTTTTCAGGCTTTACATTCAAGTCTTCAATTTATTTTGAGTGTAATTAGTGCAAGCCATACAATGATGGTCCAGTTTCCTTCTTATGCATGAGAATATTGTTTCTCAAAAGTCATTTATTTAAGGATAATGTCCTTTATGCCTTACATGCTTTGGCTTCTTTGTAGAAGATCATAAACCTGTGGGTTTTCTTTTGGGCTCTCAATCTACTTAATTTCTTATCTTTTCAAAAAAACTATTTTATAGATCCATAAATTAAGATAATATTTAAATTAATATATGACTAATCTATTTAATTAATATATAAGTATACATAATATTTTGAGCAGCATTCTTAAAAACTGTATTAATGAGGTACATGCACACCATGACTTTTAGGCTTTGTGAATTCTTATCTATTAAGATGTCTCAGCCGGATAAGCTTAAGGATGAATTTCACAGTAACAAATATTGGTAAAAATTTGAAACATGACTCTTTCATATTTTAGCAGTATATAAACTGCCTCATCCACTGTGAAATATGATCTATATATAAAAGTTAAATGTATGCCTCTACCATGACCCAGACATTTTGTTCTGAAGTGTACATTTAAGAGAAATCAAAGCAGGAACTCACTGAAAGATTGCTCACTAAAAGGTTTTATAAAAAACTATAAGACTGGAATACACCCAATCTGGGCCAAATGTCTATTGTCAGTAAAATGGATGAACCAAGTTGGCATCTTAAGTTAATAGAATGCAACAAAGCAATAAAAAATGAGCTATTAATATACTCGGTAAGAGAGAAAACTCCTCAAGATACAAACTGAACAAACTCAACCATGGACAGCGCATACTGAACAATCGGTTAACTTGACTTGAAACTAGTCTCCAACGGTAGACGTTAGAACACTGGGAATCCTTGAAAGAAGGGATTAACCAGAAACAGGCCTTGGGGGCTTTCCAAAAGCCTTGGCAGCTCCTCTATCTTGATCCAGTTAATGTTCACATGACTATAAAAGGAGGATAAAAATCAATTATTTCCAAAGTTTTAGCCAAATTAGAAATGTTCAACTTCTATCTTTTTTCATCAAAACGACAAAGGACCCATAGACTCCCCTTTAGGAACAGGTAAGCCCCGTGACATTATGCTTATGACCAAACCACATATTTTCTTTTTAAGGGTTCAAGTCAGTCTCACTTTCTTCCATGATTATCCCGACACTGGTTCCCATTGTCTGAGAAAATCTAGTTAGTTCTCACTCCACAGCATAGTGAGCGAACATGAATGAACAGAGCAAAGCTGTGCCACCTCTCATTCTATGGTGTTCTGACTACACCTGCCCCAACCCCTGCCGTCACAGAACCCAGAGTTCTTCAAAATCAGGCAGGCAAGGAGATCATGATGTCAAAGACTGCCAGGAAGAGTTAGAAAGGATTTAATAGCAGGGTGTAATGTTTAATTAGCAGCAACATTTTAAAAATGTGCACCCAACATGAAGATTATTATATAAATACACAGAAGGAGAAAAATACTGTAGGTAAAAATCCTCAAATAAATATCAAGAAGTAGCTTACATTCGTTATCTTTGGCATATGACATCACAATGATATTTCTTTTTCAATTTCAAAAAAAATAGATTAATTTTATTTTCCATGTATGTTTTTGTCGGCAAGTATGTACGTGCGCCGTGGGTGTGCCTAGTGCCCACAGAAGCCAGAGGATGTGTCACGGCCCTGTAGCTGGAGTCAGAGATGGTCATGAGTCAACATGTGGGTCCTGGGAATTGAACTCGGGTCCTCTACAAGAGCAGCAAGTGCTCTAATCCACTGAGCCATCGCTCTTGTTCCAACGCCAGGAACTTTTGTAAAACAAAAATGTTAATTAATTTTAATCATTAAAAATAGAATGGGGAGATGGCTCATTGCACAAGCAGCTTGCTGATTGAACGTGAGGCTCTGGATTGGGACCCTGGGAAATCTGGGTGCAGAAGTCTGTGTCTCTATCCCTAGAATTAGGTGTGTGTGGGTGTGGGGGGGAGACAGGGAGATTCTGAGGTTTTGCTGGCCAGCCAGCCTAGCAAAAGAGTAACCTCCAGGTTCAGAGAAAGGCCTTGGCTCAGAAATAAAATAAAACGGAGAGCAACAGAGAAAACCCTTTGACAACAATGTGTGGCCTCTACATGTTTGCACATGGACATGTACTGTCTACTTCAACACACACATACATACACACACATGCATATATACACACACATGCATGCACACACGCAAGTGCACACACATGCATGCATGGGTACAGTTCCATGAATGCCAGCACACAAGCACAAATAAAAATGAAAGTAATGATTTAGGAAAACACTCATTCTCTCTGTCAAAGGCTATCTAAGATCAATACAGCCATCATCTATGCTCTCATTGACATGATTGTAATGTCAATTCTGAAAGATTGCAAAGAGCTTGTCAGCAGCTCTTCCCACGCTCTGCATTTTCTTGAGACGTCTAAGTGTGCAGCTACATGCTTTTCAGCATGGCCCATGCCCTGATTCCCTGTATTAAGCACAGACTGCTCTTTACATAAACGCTAAATCTGCCACTGTGGACCCGTGAGAATTGACGACTTACCCCCGGGTTGCTCTTCAGGCTCCACCAACATTCTGTTCCAGCCTCAGGGTCACTCGTGCCACTTCATTACTCTTGTCTCCCCCGAACAACACCTCTAGCTAGCATTTTGCACTTGGCTCTCATTAACTCTGGTCAGGCCAAATTGACAGGTTTTGGTGGCAGCAAGACAAAAAAAAAAAAAAACTGATCCAGGTGAGACCAAGATAAGCATTACAGTCAGCTTTTGAAATAAATGGGATGATGAATTCAAAAGCCAGCCTTCAAAAGCAGAAAGACAAATGGTCAACAAATACGTGGAAAGGTGCTCAGTATCTTTAGCCATCAATGAATGAAAATTAAAATATTCTTTGTAATTCTGTCTGACAAAATGGCCATCCTGTCATCAAGGAAACAAAGAAGCACAAAAGGATGTAGGGAAGAAGAAATCTTTTATTCATTGTTGGGGGAAATTTGAGCCTATGGAAAATAGGGTGAGGATTCATAGAAAACCAAAGAGGACCCTACTATTTGGCCCAAATATATCACTTCTGGGTTTACGCTCAAAAGATCCCACCAGTGCGATACACAGATGCACGTTTGTTTCTACACTACTGGGAAGAGCCAACACATCCACCAGCTTAGAAGTCTACTGAAGGGAAAAGGGCGCTAGTGCAGAACAAACACAATGGAATTTATAAAGAGTGGAATCATGACATTTGCAATAAGATGGATTAAACTGGAAATTATTGTGCTAGGTGAAGTAAGCCAGACTCAGACAAATACTTCACTCCATGTTTCCTTCCAGATTCAGAATCTAGAATTTCATATAACAAATATTACATATAAATTAGTTGCCATAGATATGTACATGAAAGGAAAAAGCAGCTATGAGAGAGGAGGAAGAGATATAAAGGGAGCAGAGACAAGAGCAAGTAATTGTGTCTCTGTGTGTATGTATGTGTGTATTTGAGTATATATGTGCATGTATGTATATGCATGTGTGGATATAAGTGTGTGTGTGCATGCGTGTATGTGCATATATGTGCACATGTGCATGCATGTATGTATGTGTATACATGGATGTGCATGCGTGTTATGGGGCAGACAGGGAAAGCAGTTGGAAAGAAAAGAAAAATATATGACATATATGTCTTAAGATGTCACAACAAAACCATTTATTTGCACACTAACCATAATATTACTTAGAAAAAAATATAAAGAATAAACTAGCATTAACTGACTCAAACAGTATGTCAACAAACCTTTCAAAGTGGGATTCCACTACTACCAGTTGTTTTTAGGACAGTGATGGAGTTTTTATGGGTTTTTTTTTTTTCATGTTTTTACACAGATAAAGTCAGAACATAAATTGGGCATTCAAGAGCATGAAGGGGTGGGGAAAGCAGGAAAACAGTCCCCCAAAATTCTAAAATCTCCCCACAAGTCTGTGCCCATGACATCCCAATTTAATTGCAAAACTAATAGTAGCATAAAGATTATATTAAGTATACCAAGACCATACACATTTTTAGGAATTTTCAAATGTCTAAATTATTGTTTTTGAATTTTTATTTTTTTATTTTTATTAATTATTATTATTTATTACAATTTATTCACTTTGTATCCCAGCTGTAGCCCTCTCCCTCATATCCTCCCATGCCCCTCTCTAAGTCCACTGATAGGGAAGGTCCTCCTCTCCTTCCTTCTGATTCTAGTCTATCAGATCTCATCAGGAGTGGCTACATTGTCTTCCTCTGTGGCCTGGTAAGGCTGTCTACCCCTTCAGTGGAAGGTGATCAAAGAGCAGGCCAATCAGTTCATGTCAGAGACAGTCCCTGTTCGTTCCCCTTACTAGGAATTTTTATTTTTTATTGCATTATTTCTCTCTCTCTCTCTCTCTCTCTCTCTCTCGCTCGTGTGTGTATGTATATATTTGTTAGTGGATATGTGTGTACTTGTGTATGTATGTGTGTGTTCATGTGTGGGTGTATGTGTGTGTGTTCATGTGTGTATGTTCATGTGTGTATGTATATGTGTGGGTATATGTGTGTGTGTGTGTGTGTGTGTGTGTGTGTGTGTGTGTGTGCATTCACTTACCATGGTACATGTGTCAGAGGACACCTTGAAAGAGTCCCTTCTCTCTCTCCTCCATGTGGGACCGAGTGCTCAGACTCTGGTCCCTGTGCTCTGCAAGCACCTTCACCCGCTGATCCACCTCACAGGCCCACGTCCTTTACTTTCAATAGTTCCCCTTTACTGGTTTCATTCTTGGCTCTGTTCATATAGAGCTTATCTATACATTTAACTTCCTTTTAAAAATAAAACAAGAAAACCTACCCTCCCAGCAATTTTTTATTTATCTTTGTTTATGCGACAGGCCAGACCTCAAGTACTTTTTTGCGAACACAAAACGCAATATTTACCCATTGGACTACTTCCAGTAAACTGAGAAAACAGAATTTATTAAATTCCCTAGAAACTGCTGAATAATTTTACATTCTCTATATTTATAGCATAGCAGAAGTCGTGCTGCTTAACTGGCATCTTTCTAGGTGTCAGTGTAAATATCCTGTTATTCAATCTACATGCGAAGAGTAAATTTTAAATATGATATGACTATTAAGATAATCTAGAGGAAACAATTCCTTCCCCTTATTTTTTAAAAGTTCATATTTATTTCGTGTATGAAGAGATAGATTTATGTGTGTGTCTGTGTGTGTGTGTGTGTTATAAACACTGACTCCAAAATTCTATGCTACAAACTTTTTCCAGTAGTTGAAATGCAGCAAGTAATAACCTTGCCAGCATACTGGCACTCAGGCATTTTTATGTGCATACCAATGGTCATCTTAATTCCACGAAAATGAAGTTACAAATAGTACTCTTGATCTTCCTCTGACATTACTCATTTTCTAAAAGTCAGCCTCATATGATTTACAGAACAAGGCCTCTGAGACTGGTTCTGTTTTTAATCGAGTTGTGTGGTGGTTGAGAAATTACTACTGCCCTGACTCCAACTACGTCCTCAGCAAAGTGGACAGACCGACTTCCTCAAATGGTTTCATCAAAATGACATGATGTCTAGAAGAGGGAGGTGGGCCTGTTTTGTTCTATCACTGACCCCCTTCTCTCACGCTGGGGCAATGTTCACAACCCAGCTCACAGATGATGTGTGGAGAGGCTTGTCAACTCTGCTTTGGGAACTCACCTCAGTGAAACCACAGTGCCACGCCATGTTGATCCTGCTTCAAGCAAAACAAAACAACCCCAACCTGTTTCCAGCCAAACGAAACAACCCCACCTGTTCAATACTCGTGTTCCTAACACAGACTCCACCTATTCCAAGACACCTGAGCTCTCCCAGCCGGGAGGTGCTCATGTCTAATCTTATATTTACCTTCTCCCTCAGCAGCCTGCTCTAGATTCTCTCTCAGATCTCTCACCAACACTTGAGAATTGAGGGTTCTGTATAACAGAAGTGAACTATTCACGTCTCAAACCTAAGAGACTCGCCTGCCTTTTTAATTGCCCCAACGACCTGTTGTTTCCTTCCAAAAAGATTCACACAAAATAGATTTTGTTACGGAGGAGCACTCAGAGCCATCTGCTTCATCCTTTGTGTGTAAAACACACAAAATAGAACCACAGCTAAGCACTATATGACTGATAGAGAAAGGAGGTAAGCCTCAGCACAGAAGCAATTTGGAAGATTCAAAGCAACAACAAAAAGGCGGAATATTACATTGATCCACCACACCAGACGTAGCTTTTTAAATCCCGGAGCATCAAGCAGGCATCCTCAGTGATATGGGTGAGAAATTAGCCCTCAGCTTCCAGGGAGACTCAGCTCTGTAAAGCCGGGTGGGTCAGTGTATTATGCCCCTCAGCGGGGACCCTGCCTTCTTCTGGATCTCCTTAAAAGAGGATCTCCTTACCTATGACATCCGTTATAACCAGAAAACAACAAATCATAAACGTTGTTTTCAGGAATTGTAAAACATGAGAAATAAGTGGGGGTGGCGATTCCTATACATAACATGGGCTGATAAACATTCTGAAAAATCAACATATAATTATGCAAATTCATGAGATCATACTGCCTTTCCTTTTTACAAAGCGTCAATATTGAGACATTTGTGCAAATTGTGGGTGACAACATGAAATTAATGGCCACTTTTCTATTTATCTGCTGCTCATGGCATGCTTAATGAGAATGGATCTGATATGACAAAATGGTCCTTAAGCAGCCATGCTTGAAAATGCAGGGTGGCTGAATCTCGTTGTTTATTCTTCACTTTCTTTCCCTTCAAATTAGAACCTTGCCACTTTTGTCAATCTTCATTCTAAGAAAGGTTTTGTGTCTTTAAGCTTCGATAAAGCTCAAAGCTTAAATGCTTAACAGGCCCGCCACTTATTCTTTAAAAATAAAAAAGGACAAAAATTCCTAAAGCTGCTTTCATATCCTCTATTCTTTTATAGATTTTTTTTGTAAATTACTAAAAGTTTAGAAGAGAGGGTTTCATGATTTTGATTGTCCAGAATGTGATTTCTGCAAGTTGAATTAGGTATAGCTGTCCCTTCATTTGCATCAAACAGTAGAATCTTGATTTCTTCTGAAGGGTTTAAGAAATACTCCATAGTCCTCTTTCGGGTCTTGGCTCCAAGATGATCAAAAAAAGAAGAAACAAAGGAAATGCTAAAAAGGGCCACGGCCAGGTGCAGTCAACTTGCTGCACAAACTGTGGCCCCTGTATGTCCAAGGACAAGGAACACCGGAGAGGCCGCTGCTGTCAGGGACATATCTGAAGCAAGTGTCCTTGACACTTATATGCTTCCCGAGCTCTGTGTCAAGCTGCGTTACTGTGTGAGCTGCGCCATTCATGGCAAGGTCAGGAATCAATCTCGTGGAGCCCAGAAGGAATGAATACACCCACACGCACACATGATTTAGACCTGCTGGTGCTGCCCCACAACCTCCACCAAAGCCCACATAAAGACAAAAAGCTCTGGTGACAGAAAAACAGAAAAACAATCTGTGCAAATAAAATGGAAGTTATACTTTATGTGGAAAGAAAAGAAAAGAAAAGAAAGAAAGAAAGAAAGAAAGAAAGAAAGAAAGAAAGAAAGAAAGACTCCATAAATGTCGTCAGAGATCATAGAACCCAGCCTAATCTAGAAAGAAACTCAGCCTAAGCTTCAAGAACTCATCATCACGAGGGTGAAAACCAGCCACGAACAGAAGACACTGGTCCTGAAGCATCAGCCCCTTAATATCCACTTCAGAAACCCCATTGCCTGCTCAGATGCGGGGTACAGACTAACAAACTATAGAAAATTTCCCTAGCCAGCTCGTGTGGCTCTCAGCCATCCTTCTGTCATATATCACTTAAAGCAATTAGGCTCATGATGATGTTGAGCATTTCTGAAAACATTCTGGGGATCACAAGGGTAAAGGAAGGAAAATGATGCCGATATGTAGCAGAAGAGCTTTGCTACAGAAAAAACAAAAACAGAGAATGGTAAGTGATGCACTGCAAAGACAAGATCAGCATGCCATGGAGTTCTCAGGGAGAATCAGTGTCAGTTTGCTGAGGAGGGACGCAGAATATGGGAGTGGCATCCCAACATCCAGCATTAACTGAGTATGTAGGACGCCAGCTATGTGACTTTGTTCATCACTGAGAGCTTCATCTTTCTCATCTGTAAGATGGAAACAGCCATGCTGCTTTTATAGAATTTTGTTGAGAAATTTTGTTGACACGTAAGCTAATACGTGTCAACTACTTTGGATTGCTGGCATGTACTGAATAAATATTTGCTATTGTTTTATTTGTTCCTAATTTTGATTTTTCATGGTGTGAAGGTTTTTATTACTAAGCCTAACTTTAAAGATGCTCTGCTAAAAATTACAAGCCAGTGACTGGTGAAACCACGATCTAAACACAGACATCCTTCCTATTTAGTAAGTCAAGAATATCTAAAATACTTCATCTTCTGTCTTACATTGTGATCATCCAGGCAGGAGGAACTTAACTCAGAATTTGTTAAATGTGCAAACTTTCAAGCTAGGCATGGTGGGCCAGGCCTTTAATTTCAGTTTGGGGAAGTCTGAGGCAGGCAGACGCCTCTAAATTCAAGGTCAGCCTGCTCTACGTTGCAAGTTCCACAACAGTCAGTGCTACGTGGAGAGACCCTGTTTTAAGCGACTAAAATAAATAAAAATAAATAATAAACTTCTGTCCAAGCATGGTGACACATTCCTGTCATCCTATCCCTTCCTCCTTCAGCATTCTGAGGCAGAAGGATTTTCAGCTAGAGGTCACACTGGGATATATAGTGAGCCCTAGAAACGTAGAATATATAGTGAGACAATGTTAAGCAAAAAAAGAGAAAACTATAGCAAAAATATGCACATTTCCTTACCCCAACCTCACACCTGTCACTTAAAATTGATACACGTAGGCAACTGTGTACAGTTATTTTCTGTTTCCATAGAGGTTATGACAACTTTAACAAGAGTCTTAAAGAATATTCTACACGAATTGTGTAACAGTGAAGCATATGATTAGTCAATCAAAACTGGAGAGAATTTTACTCTGGAGATTTTGAACAAAAGATACTTGGCGTTCTGGGATAGCTAAATTTCAGACTTTCCTCGGTGACTTTGAGCAACTGTCACATTCACAGGCTCAGTTCTCCCATCAGTAAAATGAGTAATTTTGTGTTACTGTTTTAATCCCCGGCTATACCAGCTCAAATATGATGCAGAATAAAAGTACTGAAAACAAACTGAGTGGCACAAGTCTTTAATCCTAGCACTTGGGAGGTTCATCTCTGTGAGTTCAAGGCCACCCTGGTCTACACAGTAAATTCTAGCCAGAGCTACATAGTAATACCATGTCTCAATAAGTAAGTAACTTAGTATGTAAGTAAGTAACAAGGTAGCCTTTAAGAGTATTGATAAGAAAAATATGTTTCTAGCTTTTAAAACTGAATAAAAAGAAAAAAATTGTGATGGGTTTCAAAACTTCACTCTAGAAGAATGAAGAGGAATACAAAGCCTACATAAGGCTAAATTGATGGTACAAGTTTCCTCTTTGAAGACTGAAAACACCATTAATCTGTCCTTGGTTTAGCTTACTCTAGTGAGAAAATTTCATTTGAAAATAAACTATACCTTGAGGGTGGATGTGATGGACTACGCAGGTGATTATGAATTCATAAACCCAAGTTTCCATCTAAGCTGTTTCTTTAAGGAAGCCAGTTTTAGCTCAAGATTCTATTGTTCCATCTCCAAAGTACACAGAAAGATTAAATTACATTGTAGCTTAAATTTTTTCCCATTCAAAGTCATTTGGTTCTTATTATTCAGTCAGATCCCAGGAGTAAAATGATATCTTCTGGCAGTGACAAGAGCAGTGACAAGAGTGATAGAAACTATGAGGTGACAAAACACAACATGTTTAGAGAGGTTTGGGCTTAGCTACAGAATACACGAAAAAAGGCTCAAAAGGCTATGATATTCCTCATCAGGTGTATTATGACGCCCAGTGAAATCACAATAACAATATTATACATGTTACCCAGGGACAATAAACCCTCCTTTCCAATAAACATATATAAATAGAACATTTATTTAATCATATGTTAAATGCATATGCAAGCATTATTGATTCAGAGATTGAATGGGAAGAACAAAAAAGCCTTGGAGCTCACTTTCTAGTGATGGAGATAAGGAAGAAGGAAACTCTTTATTAGCGGGGAAACCATAGAAGGCAGAGTCACTGTTTAGCGCCAGGGCTTTACCGAGGTTCTTTCAGCCTCTTGGCATCTTACATGCAATACTAAAAAGGCTCTCACATGGCACCATTAGCTCTGGGCTTTGGCTATAAGTTATCTTCCAGGATCCAGGAGTCCCTGGAAAAGGGTAAACCTTAGAGGCCATAGTTGCAAATTTTAAAAACATTTACAATGTCCTTAATGGTTATAAAGTAAATACAAAGCCAAATATTCACCCATATCTTTCAAAGATCCCAGGCTTCAACAGTCTATCTAGTTAAACAATGTGAGCCTTGACAGCTAATAATATTCAATTTAAGTGTCCCATGACTGTCCCTAGGAGACATAAAGAAATGTCTGTTCTTCCCAGGCAGGACACTAAGAAACCCCAAGTATTCCATTCAAGTACAGGGTAATGAACCAAAGAGTTTATGGTGTTGCTGCAGTGAGAATTTTGGTTTCTTTAAAAATACAGAAATATGTTATAGGAATATGTTTTAGTTTTAATCCCAGATATGGGATTTGGGGCTGCTTCAGCTTGTCCACGGCAGTGACTATGATTTGTCTCATGCTCTAGCAGAGGAGTGATGTTGCCAGCTGCCAATAGTTTGTGTTTGGAATTCCGGGATTCATGAGAAGGTATGAAAATGCTAGAGCCCTGAGAGCTGCCACAGCCTCTGCTGCCCTTGCTCCTGCGGTTGACTGCTGTTTGTTCCTGCTGCTGTTGCTGGCTGTTCTTTGCTTCTGCTGCTGCTGCTATTTGCAGTGTATACTAGATTGCTAAGTTGCTGGTTGGAGATATCCCGACAAAGAAGATCAAATTTTCCCCAAGGAACTTGACACTTCTAATTATCAAGAAGTAGTCTAATGATATCAACACCCCCTTTCCCCTCTAAACTTCTTTCTCTCCTACCTAGTGTTGGGGGTTTGGAAGGGATAGGGGTGGTGTAGGGAGGAATGATAAAGAACCCAATGAAGTACCCCAAAGCTTACAGAATTATTGGTGACTCAACACCAGAAAAGCCCTCTTCCTTGAAATGACTTCTGGGTTTGCAGATGCACCAATAAAGAAGCTCCACCCCCAGCCAACCTTCCTCAGCCTATTTATTTTATACGTCCCTAAAACAACAGCATATGGAAAAAGATGGAGCAGTGGCTGTGACCTCAGATAATAGTCTGGTGACCCTCTCCCCTCCTTCCAGGAATAGCTTATCTTGTTAAAGACCAGGCTATCACTGTATTGTCTTGATTTGTTTAGGTTTGGGTTTTGTGGTTCTTTCTTTCTTTCTTTCTTTCTTTCTTTCTTTCTTTCTTTCTTTCTTTCCTTCCTTCCTTCCTTCCTTCCTTTCTTCCTTCTTCCTTCCTTCCTTCCTTCCTTCCTTCTTTCTTTCTTTCTTTCTTTCTTTCTTCTTTCTTTCTTTTTGGATTTCTGAGGCATGGTCTCACTCCATGGGCCAAGTTGGCCCCAAACTCACAGAAATCCTTTTTCCTCTGCCTCCCAAATTCTGGGATCACATAATCTACCACACCTAGCTGATTCTGCTTATATCACTGTCATGCCTATGGGTCAAGTTCTTCTGTAGATCATCCCAGAATCTCTGTTTCATTATAGGAGGTGTCCATGTCACATTCACAGGAGATAGCTCTGGTCTAACACCAGGGAAGAAAAAAAATCAGAGAGCTATAGCTATATTGGGGAATTCCGGGTCCCATTTTCAGCCACAGTAGTTGTATTCAGTATATTGGTTTCTTTATAGATTCCATTATAAAATTTCCTTTCAAAGGCAGAGGCTAATGTCCATTTTTAAGAAGGAATATAGAAAACACAAGGAAACAAAATACTATGTGACTAAAGCAGCAAGAGAATGAATGAGATTCAAGGATAAAGGAGGAGAAAGAGAGAGTAATGAGGTATGGTCTTGGGAATTGAGGGTAGACCATAGTGACTTTCTCCTTGAGTAATAAAAAACTATGGAATAGTTTTCTGTAAAAGGAAGATATGTGCCTGTCTGTCATACAAAATGATTCTCTCAAAGGAAAAAAAAATTCACAAAGTCCCTCCAGTCTATGTTTTGTCAATGAAGCAAGTAACATAAACCATGGTCCGTCACCATCACTATCATAAACTGTGGTCAATCATCATCATCATCATCATCATCATCATCATCATCATCAACCATGGTCCATCACCATCATCGACATCATAAACCATGCTCCATCACCACCACCACTACCATCATCATCATGACCATCATAAACTGTGGTCCATCACCATCATCACCAAACTACCATTGTTGGGGCTAAAAGAAATCTTGATTCATAACAGCAGACACTACTGTTTACACAGTTATATCCTAATGTTCCTTTGTATGTGGAAACACTACCAACAGTAGCACCAGAAGATAAGCTCAGAGAGAAACACTATAAATTAACTATGGCAGTTGTTTGGCTTGTTTTCTAGAAGCCATGGCAAATGGCAAAAACATTGTTTGACTGACAGCCATCATGCCATGCTTGCTAGCACTTCCCCTTGAGCTATTTTTTTATTCCCTTATGAGTTACTTTATTTGACTTGCTTTGTGTTATGCTTGCATAGTAACATCTGTGTTCACATCAGGGAAATGTGTAACACAGGCACAGAATGGAAAGAACTGACTAAAGATCCAGACTCATTGCATGTGGCACTGAACAGCAATGAAGGGGTGAAACTGTACTAATGACAGTTACAAAATGAATAAATACAGTGAAATAAAAATAAAACCCAACTTTGACAAAAAGGACACACTCTCTACTAGTAGGCTACTATCCACTTACATGTATGTGCCCACTGTGAAGTTTTCAAAGAACATTCTACACCTGTGTTAAAGATTCTACATGGATAACATTGATAGCTGGAGTGTTGCACAATAAAAAAGAGCCAAATTACCTAGTGCTATGTTTACGCCCTTAGTAGTCATTCAATGCCCACCCAACCTAGGTCTGACCTGATATCACTGTGACCATCGGATAGAAATTTGGGAAATGTACTAACTTAATACAAAGCCAGGTTCCACCGACCCAGGAATTAAGAATATTGTCAGATACTATCTGAAATCTGGAACAGAGATTCCCCTCCATTGCTGTAACCCATCTGTCTGGATTTGAAAAGCGCTGTGGTTGGTGGCTTTCTTCTCTGAAACTGAAAAACTTGTGACAGTTGTACACACTGGAACCTGGTATTTAGGCAACCCCATTATTTGTTAGTTTGTCTGGTTTGGCTCATTTGTTTTTGAGGCGGGTCTCACTATATGAGTTCCCTCGCTAGTTTGGAACTCACAGAGATCTGTCTGCACTCAGTACTCAGTACTCTGCCTGAGTACTGAAATTAAAGGTCTGTGCCACCCACCACCCACCCACAGCCACGGACAACCATGTTTCTGGGTCACAGTGGCTCATATTTGGCTCAGAACAGACTCTCTTGTTCTCCTTAAAGGGAGAGTCCTGCTTTGGCTTCACACCAATGTGTTTCCTTCTCATCTCCAAACATACATGCTTATTTAGAAAAACAAGGAGAGCGAATAAGAAAAAGAGGTGACCCCGGCACTGACTCCCTTTCAACCTTGCCACTCCTGACATTTCTCCCTTATGGTGGTGGTAGGGTGAAAAATGAGACTTCCACTGAGGATTACCATGATATTATTATATCATAATATTATTGTACTATCATTTCCTGGAGCCTTCTTTTCAAGAAGTAAACCAGTTGCTTTGCCTCTTTATCTACAGCAGAAAATTCAGATCAAAGGTTTGTTTGTTTGTTTGTTTGTTTAGCAGACACACAGAGAAATATACCTCTGATACTAGGCACAGAGCACTAAAGAGAACTTTAAAGTATTCAGTCTTTTATAATATTAAGCTAGGTAAGTCTTTCTAAACATGAAGTCACAAAAAACGTTGGATTGACTTGGTTATGTAAAACTTTATTCTATATTTTACAAATTAGTGACAAGTAATTGTGCTTTAAAAATAATAGGGCAATAAATGATTTAAATTCATAATAAAAAAATTTAATTGACTTGAAAATGCTGAGTTTCGTCAAGACTTTTCGTCATTGTCCTTACATGTTGTCATGTGTCCTCCCTCCCCCTTCTACTTTATATGATTGTTATTATCACTATTATTATTCATACAGTATTCTGCCTGTGTGTGTGCCTGCATGCCAGAAGAAGGCACTAGATCTCATTATAGATGGTGAAGAGCCGCCATACGGTTGTTGAGAATTGAACTCAGGACTGTCGGAAGAACAGCCAGTGCCCTTAACCTCTGCGCCATCTCTCCAGCTCCCTCCCCATTTCTACTTTTAATTTACTTTCATTTTATGTGGATGGATGCTTTCCCTGCTTGTATAACTGGGGACCACATGAGTGCAGTGGCTGTGGTGGCCAGAAGAGGGCGAGAACTCGCTTGGGACTGGAGTCACAGGTGTTTGTAAGCCAACCTACCGATTGGAGAAATTAAACTTAAGTCCTGCAGAAAAGCAAACCGGGATCTTAACTGCTGAGCCATCCCCAGCCATGTTATGACTATTTTTTTTAAAGAGCCTCAAAAAAATCAATGAGAGAATAATTATCCTGGGAATGTGCAAGAAGAATGAATGCTCTTCACTACTGAGTTTCTTGGGCATGTGACCTGCACCAGCAGAGGGCTTGCATGCATTAGAAACCCGTTCTGGATGTAATGCTAGACTGTCGTTTTGAATTTTTTGACAGTTTTTGAAGAGCGGGAGCCTGCGTTAACATTTGCAATGAACCTTGGAAAGCGTGGAATGACATGCAAACTACTGGCAAAGCAATATATCTTGTGCCAAAGATATATTGTTTGTTTTTGAGGCAGGTCTCACTATATGAGTTCCCTCGCTAGTTTGGAACTCACTAAGGAATAGCCCTTACACTGAAAAGTTCACAGCTTACAAGTACAAATAAGAATAGTAACAGACTTAGAGTCAAAGGAAGCGGGCAGTAAAATGTGCAGGAGAGGTGAAACTCCAGAGAGCAAAGATGACAGCTCCATGGGATTAGCATTGTCAGGAGAGCGAGCATTTCATTGGATTCAAAAGAAGAAGAAGAAATGACAACTAGGAGAAAGGGCAGATGAGTGTGCCCCAGGAAAGCATGGGAGTAGGCTCACATGACATGGAATTATCTGGTTTGTGTATCTCAGGAGCCCAGGCTGAGAAAACCAACCAGCTGTCGGAGAACAGCCTAGAACATCCAGCCAATGAGAGTCTGAATAATCTAGCACTAACTATGAGCCATTAAGTCACAGTCACAATTTGAAAAGCTTACGGCACACACGGATGGCCGCCTCACCAACTATCTAGGCTCTCAGCACCACTGTGCTAGCTAACACATCGGGTGAACTTGTTTTGCACAGTGGCAAAATGTAAAGTGACATCAAAGTTAGAAATGCCCCTTCTCTTTCAGTCCACCTGTCAATTCTGCTTGCCCTAAGCTAAAGAAGGACAACAAAAAGCAAGTTCTATGGAGACATTAATATTCAGAGTGTCAAACCAGATTATAAAACTAAGAGGACTCTGATTTTACACACACACACACACACACCCCTCCACCTTCTAAAGAGAGTGCTAGCAGAATTGTCTAAAAGCATTTGATTGCCACTTGGGCCGTTCCTTGAGATTACTAATTCATGGAAGCTAAAATCAACATCTTAAGAACTCAAGCTGAGATACTGCAGACAAATGACAAGCTCCAGCCCCCACACAAGCATTTCATTAATTACCAACTGAAGTTTTCATTAGAGTGCTGTCAGATCAATAGCTTTGCACGTGAAGACTTGAAATGAATGTGTGTTCTGTGGCTTTTTCTCAGTCTCTCAACACACACACACACACACACACACACACACACGTGAACACATATGTGTCCTCCCACATAAGCATGGCATCTCACAATCTTAATTTCCTTTCAAACTATACCAAACTTCATAAGGAATTTATATTTCCACGTCTCTAATCACACTGACGGGAACAGAAAAACACCCTGCTGACATCAAACTATTTTAATATGTTATTACTTGATATTAAATTAGAATTTTATTGTCCCTTCAGCAGGAATATAACAAAAAAGATTTCATGTGGAAATGAAAAATGTATAAAAGATGAAGCAGAAACAAAATTAATTAACAGAAATACCCAAGTAAGGGACATTAAAATTGTATTTTAAGAAACTCAGTAGATATCTATGAAGATATATCAGTGAAATAAAGTACGAGTTTGACTTGTTAGCTCCATTTTAATCACATATTTACACAAAGTGAAACAGTGGAAATAAAAAGTTTAATATTCTAGCCTTCAAAAGAGAAATGTCACTCTACACTGTCTTTGTTTCACATGATCTGTACATCGCGATTCAGTAATGTTTCAGTCCTCAAAACTAGCAATAATACAAATTGTGTATGGTGTGGATGCATGGTGCGAGTGTGTGAGAGCATGTATGTCTGTGTGGGCGCACACATTCGCGCCAGCAAGGCAGGAGGAGGACATCAGGTGTCCTCTATCTCTCTCCACCTTAGTCTCTTGAGACAGGGGCTCTCACCATATTAGACTGGCTGGCCAGCAGGACCCAGCAACACGCTTATCTCTGCCCCTCCCCCACGGTGCTGGGATTGCCTGTGGCATGTGACATGCATGTGCCATGCCCAGCTGTTTTTCTATGTCCTCAGGCTTGACAGCAAGCATTCTCAACCACTTGGACAACTTTTTTGTAAACAATATGTAAACAATGCAAAATACGTTTAAAGTTACTAGAATTGCCAATGTTCCTTTCAAAAATTATATATATATATATATATATATATATATATATATATATATATATGTCAAAGCTTAATGACAGTGACTATCAGTGATTTTCTAAGAAACAAGAAGTTGGCTTTCTATTAAAATCCTAATCCTATGTTAAGTTATCAGAATAATCTATGAATAACAAAAGAAACTGGGAATAAATGTATTTGGGAAATTGATCTCAGGATTACAGGCCAATAAGCTGCCTTGTGGAACTTCACTTCTTAAGCTCTGTGGCCTTTCCTATGGGAGCCCACAGGAGGCAGCTCTGTGAGGCGCGGTGGGATAAGCACTGTGCAGAGAAAGCAGTATAAGCACATTAACTAGAGAATTCTGAAAAGGAACTAACCATCCTTTCCTGCTCAAGTGAATTCTCGTTTGAGTCACTGAGAAAACTCTGCATGTCTGAGTACACATGATAAAATGTGGATGTCCCGAGGCCACCACACATGAATCCTGAGAACCAGCAGCAGAAATACAAGGCCCACCAAAGCCTGGCCCTTTTACAAATAAAGGCAATTAAGACTGGGATAAAAGCACACACACACACACACACACACACACACACACACACACACACAAATATATCTGCATTTCAGAGAGGCACCAAAGTCTCCCAAACAGAAAGAAAGAAAAAAAAATAAGTGTCCTACCTTTTTAAAAATTCCATATACTCGGTATGCTTGATGAGCCCTGTCCTCATCATTATTGTCTGAAAACATTGTCGATCAATGGCCCAGAGTTTCACATTTACCAGAGCTGGAGAAAGAGAAAACAAAGCAATTGGTAAGAAATTAATTAGGGAATTTCACTTGTGAGTAACACCCTGTAAAAGAGATGAGTTATTCATGAGAGGTATGAAAATGATTAACCTTTTACACATATTTAAAGCTAATAGTACTAAGCTGTCCCGTTTCATCAAAAAGTCAGCTATGTTTGCTGACAACTGGTTCCCATTGCTTCTATGTCCCTAAGCATCCATTCAAAAGCATACATTAAAGACTGTGCAGGAAGGAAATAGCTTAGGGTAAAAAAGAGGCTCCCAAGAAATAATTCTCCATGGGAACCATCCAGAAGATTATTAATGACTCATATAATCATATTTTAATTATAAAAATACAAATGTAATAATTAATTTCCACTTCGGGTATATTCCACGTAACAGAAATAATAATTATGCAGCAATTTCTACACAATGCTTGTTTAACAAATTGTAACTTGTGCACAAACTATGTTGAGGTTTTATTAGATGTGTCTGTTGAATTGTAATTTCTTCTCTTACATCCTCTATTATTGACGAAGTATAATTAAATGTTGAAGTTAAATACCACAGAATCATTACATGTGTGACTAATAGACAAGCTTAAGAACAAAATGGCAGATGTAATAGAATGTCATACAGCAATTTATCAAGGTAAACTTATGTTTAAAATAAAAGATAGCATATTGGGGGCTGGAGAGCTCAGCAGTTTTGAGCACTGACTGCTCTTCCAGGAGACCGGGGTTCAAGTCTCAGCACCCAAATGGCAGCTCACCACCATCTGTAATTC
The DNA here is from genome assembly GCF_030254825.1 of Meriones unguiculatus. NCBI lineage: Eukaryota > Metazoa > Chordata > Mammalia > Rodentia > Muridae > Meriones > Meriones unguiculatus. The sequence continues at coordinate 47,299,003 of NC_083349.1, forward strand.
CAGTTCTAGAGCATCCAACATCCTCTGCTGACCTCCACAGGCAACAGGCATGTGTGTTTTGCACAGACATACATGCATACAATACATCTATGCACATAAAGTAAAAAAAAAAAAAAAGAAAAAGAGTTAAAAGTTAAGCATATTAAAACCTTGGTAAATGATCCTGTGTGGTCTCTACCTTTACGTATATAACTTTCATAAGAGAAAATATGTTATTTTAGCATGTATGTCGATATATTGTGATTAAAAACAAAAACAAAAAACACTTCTACCTTCTAAGAGACTGGAACTTTTGCTGGAACTCATAACCAGAGTTAATAAGACATCTTAAGGTCACCTAAGACTGCTATCCTGTTGTGTACACAGCCTGTGTGTTTAACCGACTTTGAAGAGAACCATGTAACAATCAACCTTACTTGCCTTGGATTTCCCATAGAACCAACTTTTACAACTTAAGTTAATGCATAGCTGTAATCTTAAGTTATGTGCTCTTGTATGCCCCTGACTCAGAGATAATGCTTTTGTATCCTTTGCTGAAAACAGCAATACAGAAGTTGAAAACAATCTTCTGAGATGAATATCCACCATAAATGTTGAGGCAAGACATTTGGATATTGCTTGATAAACAGTGCTGTTTATAATACTGTTTGTTATCTGGTCGGTGGAGACCGGTTGGAGCCGGTGACTTAATGTATTGTAAAACTCTGTAAGATTCTGTAAAGTATCCCATTTTCCCAGTAGTGGCGCTTTCAGTGCTGCTCAATAAATACAGAGTGAAGCCTTTGTTAGGGACAGAAACACAAAGACAGAAGACACAGACCTACTCAGACAAACAGACAAACACACAGACAGGTACTGATTCAGATGGAGGATAGACAGATGGAAGATGGAAGACACAGGGAACATGAAGTAAATAGTTCAAATCGGAACTTGTTCTTGGTTAAATTATTTCAAGCAAAAGTGCTTTTTATTTCATTCTTTAGTACATCATTGGAGTTAATCACATGCCAGCATGAGAACTTTAAGAGGCCAGACGATATACTATCCCTGAAAATATAGAAGGGGCAAGAGCAGATGGTACTGAATGATACTGCTGGGTGGGGCCACAATACGCTTAGTTCAAGTGAACATAGTCAAAAGGAGAGAGCCAAGCGAGGGGTTGGGAGGAGAGGAAGTGTCAGCAGCCGAGTCAGAACACACATGTGTTATGAGGGGATGGGACAGAAGCAATGGGGAAAGAACAAGAGAGAAAGAAGACAAATGGAGTATTCGACTCTAGAGTCAGTCCAGCTCTGGGATCTTACCTAACTTTCTTTGCAAATCTCTTTGAGGATAAGAAAATAGAACATGGTTTCCCCCTTGACTCTTTTGTCACTGGTGAAAAAACATTAAGTGAAGTAAAGGGGGGGAGAGGTAACAGAAAGAAATCATATGTGCATGGCTCCTTTCCCAACAGCTTTTGAAAATGACGCTTCCTCAAACAGTCATCAGGGGTGTCCTCCAGCCGCAGTCTACCTCTTCCGATGACTCCAGGCTCGTTTCCAGAACAGCAGTTTACATAACACAAACCATAAGACTAGATGGTATAAAGACAGAGAGGTGGAACACCAGGAAAAAAAAATAACTCAGGTTTAGACCCACAAGGAAGACCTTGGTAAATGACAAAGCTTGAGTATGAAGGGAGGTGGATGAAGTGTACACGGTTGGGAAAGAATAGGAGCCAACGTCCGACGGCCATGAATGAGCTACGCAGACCAGTACCATGAAGCGACTGGCTGAGATTTCTGCACATTCATGGCGTAGTTTGAGAGTGAGCTAATACAGGACTATAGAACACAGGCTTATGAAGTTAGAATTCATTCTATAAAAAAAGGAAAACTGTTAGAGATCTTTAAAATACAAAATAAAACAAAGCAAACAACCAAAATTTAAAAGAATATACCTTGGGTATACCAATGTATCTTTAAGCGGTTATGTGTAACAAATTAAAAAAAAATTCTAAGCTCATCACATTTTTAGCAGGCGTTAAGTATGGTACAATACATATACTCACCACCAAAGAAAAAAATTGGGTTGCACCCTCAATGTTACTAAGCTTTTGCGTTGAACATATTTATTTTCATTGTGTGTATGTGTTGGTGAGTATGTTCGTATATATGGGTTGTGCATGCCAAGGCACGAATGTGGAGGTCAAAGGACAACTTGCAAGAATAAGTTCTTTCATTCCACCATGTGGGTCCCAGAGATGGAGTATGGCTCCTCAGGCTTGGTGTCATATACCCCTACACCCTGATCCACCCTGCTGGCTCCCGTGTCACTATTCTTTATAAGGATGATCAACTGACACACATACAGTTTTCAAACACACATTAGTTGATGACTGGAAATGAAACAACTAAGTGAAGTTCAGAGTGCTTGCATATTTAAGCTGTAGAGAGCGCTTCAGGGAGGCCTACTACTTCTGCCCTCTGAACAGCAGCGCATGAGGTCTTCTTTATAGGCTTTTAAAGCCACAGTCACAGTGACAGCAGAGAAAACGAATCTAGGAGAGTCACATATTAGAAGATCCCTGAATCAAGTGCTCTATAGACCAGTAATGGCGCCAATAAATAACAATTCATAGACCATCCTTGGGCATAGTAGTAACATGATGGAAGGTCTGGTAAGAGAAAGCATTTTTGTCATTCGCCTTGTGAACAGTTTCAAACAAAGAGTGAATAATACCTAGCGATACCACAAGCAACTCAGGATTCAAAAGAGGAGGTTACGTTGAGTTTGGCAGCAATAAGAATAAGAACAAGAGCATGGTGATTTGGGTGTACCCTGTGGAATATATTGTGTAACTTTGTGTATATCTCTGTGTGAAAAGATGCCTTTGAGTGTATCTGTGTGGCTACGTGTGTCTGTGAATGAGTGTATGTGTGTATCTGTGTAAGTGTTCATGTGGTCATGACATATGTGACTAATACTGCCTTTATCTCTTGTACCTATATTTCATGCTTCCTCAAAAAAAAAAAAGAAAAGAAAAAGAAAAAGAAAAGAGTATGTTCTTCCAGAGACAAGTTCCTTATTGCTTTCTGTTATTTCAACAGTAGAAATGGGCTTTTCATTGGTAAGAATTAGGCATGCATCTTCTTTTTTTGCACACTTCTTGATAAATGAAATTTATATACAGGAAGTTCATCTTTAAAAAACGCTCACATGATAATGTAAGCCTATATTATTTCACGTTATAGTCAAGTCTCCAAACTGAATGTAGCAGATCTCCCTATCTATATGTATTTTTGAAAATTTATTTTTTATACTTATCAGTGCTCTATTTACATGTATGCCTACATGACAGAAGAGGGCATCAGATTCCATTATAGATGGTTGTGAGCCACCATGTGGTTGCTGGGAATTGTACTCAGAACCTCTGGAAGAGCAGCCAGTGCTCTTAACCACTGAGCCGTCTCTCCAGCAACTCCATATATACATGTTTAATGACTTCTGAAAGCGAGTTTACAGAATTCGATGAGTGGCTTACTTGGGCTATTAAAATGCCCCTAAGTGAACCTTCATTTCCGATAATATTGCTTCATGATAATGAACATGAGTTGATGAGACAGAAAATTTATCCATGACCTTGAGCAACATGCCAAAGCTTTCTTTCCTTCTAAGCCACTGCATTTTCATGAAGTCGGCATTTTATAGGTAGTCAAGCATGACTAGTCATTAAGGCATGACCTGCTGTATCATTAGAAGTGTGGTTACTTTAGCGCTGTGATTAACATCTTGGTTAAGATGCCTGCAGGGATGTAAATCTGGTGCTCCTTTGAAGAGACCATTACAAAAATCTTTCATATCTTTGATTTTAAGTGTTTTATTAATCTCTGCAGGGAACCATCTCCTCATGGTGAAATACCTGGGATTCTCATAATAGCTACAGTTAAACTGTTAATACGGGCTATTGCCATTGCCCTTGGTTGCCTGCCGGTAACTGAGTGTGAGACTCTTTTGCTGAAGATACCACACTTAGGACGTAGGTCTTGGAGAAAAGCGGCTGGAAATCACCTGCAAGCCTCTCCCTAGACCAGCTCTTTTAGTTCTGGAAAGAGACATGCAGGCTGCCAAGGGAGAAGAAGAATCAGTTGTTCTCTCTGGCTGTAATGCCCACAAATGACAATGACTAAATGGTGACACAGCCAGAAAGGTACAGTCGTGGCACTTACAACCTGGGAGAAATTTGAGCCACAGCCCAATTGGATTTACGGCCCATTCCATAGGAGGAAATTCATGCCTAGTACCATAAACCTAGCTCACTACCAGTGGATGGTGAAATCATAGACCCTGAAAGAAGACCATTGCCATTTCCCTAAGCCACTGTGGTTGTTTGGATGAGAATGGCTCCCGTAGACTTGTATGTTTGCATGCTCAGTCCCCAGTTGAAGAACCATTTGAGAAGGATCAGAAGGATTGGAGATGTGGCCTTGTTGGAGGAAGTGTGTCAGTGGGGATGGTCTTTTATATTTTAAAAGTGCAATCAGGACTAGTGCTCTCCTCTCCTCTCCCCTCTCTCTCTCTCTCTCTCTCTCTCTCTCTCTCTCTCTCTCTCTCTCTCTCTTATGGATCAGGATCAGCTCTCAGCTACTGCTCCAGCACCATGTCTGTCTGCTTCCTGCCATAACAACAATGGACTAATCTTCTGAAACTGGAAGCAAGCTTTTTATGAGGCAACTTCTTTATAAGCGTTGCCTTGGTCATTGCACCTCTTCACAGGGATATAAGAATGACTAAGACAACCAGTATAATTTCTAACTGCATTACAAATACTTATCCTCATACCCACTGATAAGGATAGCTCTCAGCCCTCAGCAAAGAGGCTTCTTTGTACATCAGATAGAGACCAAAACTCTTCAACTGATCAAAATGCAGAGAATAACTAACTACAGGGTACCATCCCCAACTGATATGTCCACAACATAACCCCTATTCCTAAGACTTAGAAGACACATAAGAGGGGAGTGGAACAATTTTGAGAGCCAGAGGACAGGACACTGGCTGAAAGACAGTGTCCTCTCTATGACACAAGGAAGCTGCACCAGGAAATTCAGCAATATACCTGCCTAAACAAGACCTGAAAAATGTCAGCGCCAACTGATATGTCAACATGGATGGGGGACTTCTCTCAAGGCTCCATCACTAAAAAGCTACATGAAATTAATAGTTGCTGAGAGAGGCACTTTCTCCAGGAACAAGGCCCCTGGTAGGTTAGCCAATCCTAAGAAGTCAACCCTATTTACATATGAGTAACACCAAATGAGCTCAGCAAGTTGTATTTATAAATGTGCATGCCTCTGTGTGTGCGTGTGTATGTGTGATAAGAGGCCATGAATTTGAGAATGGGTCTGGAGGACACACAGGAAGTGTTGAAGAAGGAGGGGATGATGTAAATACTATACTCATATATGAAATCTTTAAAAGACATGCAAAGTCTAAAGGGCGCAAAGCACTGATGGGAAAGCAACCTTTCTTTGTGCAGAAGCACATCATGTTCTCAATGTTAAGACCATGTTCCACTCAGGGGAAATTCATAAACTCACATCAATCTGCACTTTCTAAGCACACAAGTAGGATGGCAATGGCTTCAACACAGGAAACAACTGCCTGTCATTTAGAGACAAACATTAGGTGAAGCTCAGGGAGTCTTGTGGAAGACTTGGGGAGAGGATAGAGGGACCCAGAGGTGACAAGAACTCCACAAGACCAATAGAGTCAACTAACCAAGATCGATGGGTGCTCACAGAGACTGAACCAACAACCAAAGAGCAGACATTGATTGGACCTAGGTCCCCAACACATATGTAGCTGCTGGGCAACTTGGTCTTTGTGAGGGACCCCTAGCAATTGGAGCGGGGGTTGTATCTGACATGGCCTCTGTTGCCTGCCACTACCTGGGCTGCCTTGTTGGGCCTCAGAGGAAGAGGATGTGCTCACTCCTGGTGTCGGGGGATACTCTTTGGGGTGGCTCCCTTTTTCTAAGGAGAATGGGAGGCAGAGAGGTGGAAGAGGAGAGTGAGGGATGCAACAGGGATGTAAAGTGAAAAAATTAAAAAAAATTTTTTTTAAAGCACTGGAGGGATGGCTCAGAGGTTAAGAGCACTGGCTACTCTTTCAGAAGTTCTGAGTTCAATTCCCAGCAACCACATGGTGGTTCACAACCATCTATAATGAGATCTGGTATCCCCCTCTGGCCTGGGGGCATACATAAATATAGACTACTTTATACATAATAAAATAAATAAATCTTTAAAAATTTAAAAAGAAAAAGAAAAAAAAACAACAAGATTTCAGAAGATGTAACCATAAAGTTGTACTAAACTAAAATTGCAAATCTGGATTTAGCTTAACTTCTAGTGAGGACTTCTGTTGTTGCCCAATTCAAATTCTGGAAGAATGCAGAAAAAGCATCTATGAACACAAAGTACTGCCAGACTTAACTATTTAATCAGCCTATATTTATACCAATACAGCAGACATTGATGTTAGATATGGAAGTTAAAAAAAATCCACAGCCCTATCCTCAGGAAATATAGGATCTACTACACAGACTCACAAACCACAATCTGAGCCGAGCCTTGCCAGTGGCCTGGTTTTCATAGTCTACTAGCAAAGAATGGATTTTACATTTTCACATAGTTGAAAATTTTTAAATAGAAGCGTATTTTGTGACACATGAAAATCATCTGAAATAAATTTCAGTGTTCATAAAATTCTTCTTGGCACCTAGCCATGTCTGTTCATTTACATGCTGTCTCTGGATGAGTTGAATACTGTGACAGAAACCATATGGATCCCAAAGCCTAAAATATTTCCTAACACAGGTCCTTTTCAGAAAACACCTGCTGATTCCTGGTCCAGAGCTAACATAAGTTTAAAGGGTTGTAAGTACTCAGGAAAAGCAATGTGTTCTTCCCCGGGGTGGGGATGGGATAGTGAGAAGGGCTGGCTGAAGAGAGACTGACTGGAGGCACACTCAAAGCCATGGTTCTCCACCTAGTGTTATAGACTGTATTCATATCACTTGAAGCCCAAGCTGCCAAAAAAGATGGTAGCAGGAGATGGGGCATTTAGGTGTTGATCGTGTTTGGATGGGGTCAGAAAGAGGATGCTCAAGAGACAGGAATGCAGGGGGACCACCTTCCCTCTGCACACTTTTCCCAAGTATTCATGTCACAGAAGGGCCATCACCACACCGTGCTCCAGAGCCATAAGAAATACAAGCTCGTGTAGTGAGACAGCCAGCCTACAGTGTTTGTTCTAACAGCCTGAAAGAGGACAACGCCGGCATCTACAAAGGCACCATGATGTACATGGAACTTGGAGAATTTTTTTTAATATTTTTTGCATGTTGGGAGAGATTAAACCTAGGTGGGGGGTCTCACAGATTAGGCATGTGCTCTACTGCCGGCCTATAGCCCCAACAGAATTCAAGGGATTCTCATGTGTGAGAGAGGAAAACTACACTTTTATTTTTACTATCCTGTAGCTGAAAAGTAGCATTTTTTCCCTCCAATCTTTAAATGTGAGCAGCAAACCACACCAACAGAAATCATGGGCTATTTTTATACCATACGAGCATTTGCTATAGAAGTTTTAAATACAATTTATACTCGCAGTGGTATTTTAAAATAATGTGAGGCCTGCATTTCGTCTTATTTTTAGTTAGCTGTTATATCACAATTCATCATTATCTCTCACTAGTTTCAATGGAAACAGGTTTTCTTTGCTGGCATCCCTTAACTAATGCTCTTAAATGCATTAGAGGGGTCCATCAGGCTGAAGATAGTTCCTTGTCTTCCACAAGCTACACCTGAGCTGGAGGGGTAGCTCAGGAGTAGAGCCCCTGTCTAGCTCACACTGTGAAGCCTTGGATTCAAGGCCTACAGTAGTGGTTCTCAACCCCTGGGTCACTACTCCATCGGGGACTGAAGAAACCTTTCACAGGGGTCACATAGCAGATTATCGTGCTTATGGGATATTTACACTACAATTCACAACAGGAGCAAAATCATAGTTAGAAAGTAGCAATGAAAATAATGTTATGGTTGTAGGTCACAACGTATGTGCACATATTTAAATTTGCAATCAATTTGAGGAGTTCTTAGTTTGTGCCATTCCAGGGTTCAGGGAAGTCTTCGGGAGGAAAATGGTCATGTCATTGCTCTCCTAGAGCCTCGCTGACCAATAGAAGCACAGTATGAGCTAGACACATGACATCATGCTTCCAGGACTTCCATTCAAAAGCATATGGAAGCAGTTGTATTTTATTTAATCAAACACCCCCTCAACATTATCATTTTAAGAGGTGATCAACATAAAATCATTCCTATGCATATACCAATGGACACATATCTGATTCCAGATGATAGGAGCTAAGCAGAACCAAACACAAAGACATTAAAAAATATTTTTTTAAGTGGTTACTAGGGACTAGGAGTGAGGAAAATAGCAAGTGGCTGTTTTATTTTTCCGAGCTGGAGTCTAAGATGGTGAAGATTTCTGCAGCTAGATGAAGCTGGCAATGTGAATGCACTTAAATGTCACGGAGTTGCAGGCTATGAAGTGTGAGAATGGCACATGTTACATGCGCTATATCATGATAAACGAAGTGTTGGTCCGATGGATTTACTTGGTGAGATAAGTAAATAAAATGCATTCCTGTTATCTTTTCATTTTCTGAAAGGCTTACATCAGTATCTTCAAAAACAAAACCAAACAAACAAAAAAGAAGACACATTCTGAAGACTGTGCTTTGGATGATGTCTGGATGATGTCATTACTATGCGACCACCGCCGAGTTGTCCAGATACATAAGCTAGGGAAGCTAACTTAGAACTATGTGACATAAGCCTGTGGGTGCATGTGTGGTGTGCCACTGATTCGCCTGTCATTACAGGTGCAGGCCTGTGCGCAGGCAGAAGACAGGGGACTCATTACAGAGACTAGAGAGGCTAGCTCGCCTAATTATGGAGGCCAGATGAGAGAACAGACTTTCTCTCCTCTGCAGTTTGCTCTGTCTAGACCCACACGATGGAGGTCAGGCCTTCTGGACTGACTCTGCTGACTCCCGTGTTTGTCTCTTTTGTGAAACACACCCATAAGTGATAGAGTGCCTAGCACCTGAATATTGCTTCACCCAAGTAAGCTGAAATGTAAAATCAATCTTTAGATACTGAGTTTTTAATCATATTTTCACTTTTCAGATAGCACAGACAAAACTTTTTTACAGCCTTGTTTATTTATATTCTCCATACACATTAAATCTCCATTGCTTAATATGACAGCTATGATTGTTGTGCCCTTCCAGTGAGGCAAATAGTAAGTCACACCTGCATATGGAAATCACACCTGCATATGGAAATCACACCTGCATTTTTAAGACAGTAAGAAAATATGAATGACTTTAGGTTGATCACATCTTAAAATGATAATATTTACGGGGTGTTTGATTAAATAAAATACAGCTGCTTCCATATGCTTTTGAATGGAAGTCCTGGAAGCATGACATCATGTGTCTAGCTCATACTATGCTTCTATTGGTCAGCGAGGCTCTAGGAGAGCAATGACATGACCATTTTCCTCCCGAAGACTTCCTGAACCCTGGAATGGCACAAACTGAGAACTCTTCAAATTGGTCAATTTAGATATGTTCATATTTAAATATGAACACGGTATAGAAGCGAAGTCCTCCTCTATTTTTACACGTCACTGAAGAAGCACCACAGGTCCTCACGTTAGAAGACAACTGGTTTTCACTTCACATGATGTTTTAGTATCTTATTCCAGTAGTTGAATTTTCTGATATGGATCCAAAGGGATCCAAAAGGGATTTATTTTCTCAAATGTACTGATTATGTTCTGTCCACTTGAAACAAGTTAGAGTTGTCTGGGAGGAGGAACCTCAGGTCATAAATTCCTCCAACAGGATGGCATGTAAAATGTTTAGGGAGCATTTTCTTGATTAATGGTTGATGTGGAATGGCTCAGCACACTGGGGCAGTGCCACCCCTGGCCATGTGGTCCTGGATGGGAGAAAGTAACCAAAGCAAGCCCTGAAGAGCAAACCAGTGTTCCTCCATGGCCTCTGCTTCAGTTCCTGCCTTCAGGCTTCTTCCTTCAGTTTCTGTCCTGACTTTCTCTCATGTGGACCATAAGCTATAAAATGAAATAAACCTGTTTCTCTCCAAATTGCTTTTGGTCATGTCTTTTATCACAGGTAACAAAAAGCAAAATAGAACATCAAGTCAGCTCAGTTTTCCTGTGAATCATCTCAGTAGATGGGACCCACAAAAACTGTTTGTCAGCCCGTAAGGATCACAAGGAAATAATCCTTAGCTACATTCCTACTTCACCTTCAACACTGAAGAACAACAACTCCTAATATAAGATGCCCAAGGAATTCTAGAAACTTCCTGCTGCTGCTTTTTCCTTCTCCATGCTTAACTCATCTATGAACGCTCAAATACTAAGATTGACAGAATCAGGGGCTTGGAAGAGACCTTGAGGGACTCCATGGAACTCACAACTGCTTCTCAACATTGTAAGGGCATATGTTTTCCTCAAGCTAAATTTCAACTGCCAAATGTCTGAGACAAATGCTTCCTAATTAGAAAAGACCATTTGCTGGAGACCATGCAGCTGTGCATACCAGTCTCTGCTGTACAAACTGGTTCCCTGCTTGTTTAAAGAAAATGCTTTAAGTTTTCTTCCTAGGAAAGTTACGTTTTTAATGACTAACTGATTTAATGTGCTCATGATAATTTGTTCATCATGTGAAGAGGAGAGACTATAAAACCGAATACTGTAGATGGGAACCGTTATTATTACAAATTTAAAAGGAAAAAAAAATTCACCATGAATGTTGCTATGATAGTCTCCATTTGAAAGTATAAAGTTTGGTGTATTAACCAGTAATAAAGCAAGGAGAAATTATACAGCTCTTTCTACTAAACTCTGCCTCACTTTATACCTTGTAGAAAAACACTAACTGCTCAGATCACAGCTACAATAATTAAAACACCCAGGAAAGGCGCAAGAAGTAAGCTTTGAAAATTGTTGGAAAACAATTAACAAAATGATTTTTTTTTACCTGGACTTTACATTTTAAAGTTAAGGATATGGAAAGAGCAAATGAACACTGATGCATTTTAAAAGATTTGATGATATAACAATAATCATTATATGAGATATCTTCATGAGAACATCTACTAGATACATTCCATGATTTAAATGTCTGTTTAATGTTTACTATCTGCTGCAGTGCGATGAATGCCTGGATCTACTTTCTATCACTACCTAAGCTGAGTCTCACGAAGGCTCACTTACTGCTCAGATTATACATATTTAATAATTAAGACTCAAAAAAATAAAAAAATAATTAAGACTCAGTTTTACTCTAACACCAAACCTAGTTCCTTTTACAAATATGTGCTTCTTAAACGCTAGTACAATTCAGTTTCCTTCAGTCTATGTATCCTTTTGGTAACCTTACTGACCTTATTAAATGTTCAAAAATGACAGAAGAATTAAAAGGGAATATAATTTTGATGAAGTAGTTGAGGTGGGGGGAGATTTCTTTAGCTCACATAAGCACAAGTAACCTCGGATTTTGATACATGGTTTCAAAGTAATCAGAAGCTTCCGTGGTGTTTGGAACCTCTTGACTACATTCTCTCGGCATCTGGAATTGCCTTCCTGCTGAGTGGAGTCTCCGGAACTGCCCTCCCAGACTGGCGCCTTTTGTGTGTATCCAGAAAGCCCTGCGCTTCTCTCCACTGACTTACCCTTCATGCAAAGCAACTCACAACAGTGTTAAAGAACTCATTTTTGACAGTCACAGCTGTGCACAGTGTCCTGACCCTAGCTAGGTCAGCTACTGAGGGCAACTGGAGTGGGTGTCCACGGAAGCTCAAGTCAGTCAGTCACTTTAACTTACGCAGAAGTCTATCTCTGTCTTCCTTCTTTTTGCTAAAGTCCATAAACATCAAAACATAGATTCCGAAGACTAACAAGCTCTGGGAACGACAAGTAGGATGCGGGGATTTCCCTAGGCGCCCTGCTCTTTCTTCTCTCGGACCTTGTTCACAGCACGCACTGTGTTATCTTCTTTCTGAGAAGCCAAAACTAAATTACCAGGAATACTGTAGTGATGTACTTCCATTAAAAAAAATGCTGTTATTTGAGGGTTGGCCAGCAGCAATGTGGAATGTGGAAATAGGAAAAAATAGGAGAGGGCCCTTCTGAAGGAGGTCCCACGGCAATGGCCGCTGGGCTTCCTTCTCCCACAGTCCATCCAGCAGCGCTGTCCCTGTTACTTGCTGAACTGATGGTGAGGCCTCTGGCCACTGCCATGTGTGATGCCCTCATGCCACCATGCCCTTCGTGATGAGCACCCTGAAGGAAGTCATCCGGGTGTTTCTTGGCCCCAGGGCTAGTTAGTGGCTGGCTTTGCATTCGTGTTGACTGTTGAAATTTATTTACTCTATGACTATCATTTATCATGTCTGTCATAACGAAGAAAGAAAAAAAATAATAGTGAATAAGTAAAGCTTAGGGCAGCTATGACAACCCTAGCCTGTGGCAAAAGTGCGTTAGGCAAAAGAGAAGGAAGGAAAGTGGAAGTAATTGCTAGAAAATATATGAATTTCTGTTTAACATGGCTACAAGTTAAGAAGCAGCACTGAAAAGAGGACTTAATAATAGGTATGGGAAGTCTAAGATACAAGTTCTGTTGTAAAAAATACTAAATATGAGTATTATATTAATATGAGGATATTAAAGATCAGATAATCACGTTGTGAAGTGATGAGACACAGTTAGAGATGGTAAAACGCCATTTCATTTTAAGGAAATGAAGCTCCCTATTACTCAAAACTCATTAGGTAGCTCCCTATTTCACCTTGGACTGGAATGTTAAACATCCATCACTACATTTTATCTGCATTTCAAGACAGAGCTAGCCTGGGCTAGACAGAAACCTCATCAATCAATCAATAAATAAAACAACAAAAAATGAGATCACAAACGTTCTCCATTGTCGGGTTAATGCTGCAAACTCGTTTTCTTAATCTTACAGTCTTTTTTGTCTTATTTTTTATATTAATCAAAGGTTATTTACTTTGTATCCCAGATGTAGCCCCCTCCCTCATTCCCTCCAATCCCACCCTCCCTCCCTCATCTCCTCCCTGCCCCTCTCTAAGTCCTCTGGTAGGGGAGGTCCTCCTCCCCTTCCATCTGACCCTAGCTTATCAGGTCTTATCAGGACTGGTTGCAATGTCCTCCTCTGCGGCCTAGCAAGGCTGCTCCTCCTGGGGGGGGGGGGGGACGGTCAAAGAGCCCACCACTGAGTTCATGTCAGAGACAGTCCCTGTTTCCCTTAAAAGGAAACCCTCTTGGATACTGAGTTGCCATTGGCTACATCTGAGCAGGGGTTCCAGGTTATATCCATGTATGGTCCTTGGTTGGAGAATCAGTCTCAGAAAAGACCTCTGTGCTCAGATATATTTGGTCCTTGTGGTCCTCCTGTCCACTCCAGGTCTTACTAACTCCCCCTCCTTTCATATGATTCCCTGCACTCTGCCCAAGGTTTTAACCTTAGAGTCTTAATTGCTCCATGTCAAATTAAATTTGGAACAATCGTAAGATAATGTCTCATGAATTAAGAGTCTTTTTTTTTTCTGGTTTATCAAGGATAGAACTGAGATCCATTATAAGAGTTGAAAGGATTGGCAATTAAGACTCAATTTAAAGAGAGGAAGGAAGGATTGTAGGAGCCAAGGGGTCAATGACACCAGAAGATCACAGACCACAGAATCAACTAAGCAGGGGCTCATAGAGGTTCACAGAGACTGAAATAGTGATCAGGGAGCCTGCTTGGGTCTGTGCTGGGTCCTCTGCATATATATTATGGTTGTATAGCTTGCCGTTTTTGTGGGAATCCTAACAGTGGGAAGGGGGGGTGTCTCTGACTTTCTCTCTCTCTCTCTCACACACATACACAACACACACACACACACACACACACACACACACACACCCCAATGTGGCAAGACATGAGCCTCTCTGGGGAGTTCTAGATTGAGTCTCCTAGTAATGAGGCATGGACGTGAAGTAAAGAGGCAACAAACTGGCGGTGGACACACTAGATAGCCCCAGACCCTGAATCCCAGAGTCTATGGTTCATGCTGCCAAAGCGGTCCTTCCAAGGGAATTCCATCTAGGACCATTGCCATGCTAGCAGTCCTCAGGCAAGCCCTGGTCACTGGTAGCAGACAGCATACAAATAGTGCAGCTGTTGAAATATATGCTGCTGGTAAGCTGGGACAGAACACCCACAGAAGATAAAGGCCTTTGGGATGACTGAAGGATGCAGTAGCTGAAGGAATATATGAATGGTTCTGGTTTTCAGCTTCTGAAGCACGGTTGGGGGAAAACAGACAGAGGACAATTAACCTTGAGATGAAATGCCAAGGAGAAACTATTTTTTTCTTTTTCCTTCCCTTGGGAGTCTTTTCCTACTACTGGGCTGTGTTGCCTCATCCGGCCTTGATATGAGGGTTTGCCTAGTGTTGTAACTTGCTATGTCTTGTTCGGTTGATACCCATGAGATACCTGCTCTTTTCTGAAGGGATCTGGAGGATCTGGGGGAGGGAGAGGTAGAAGAGGAGGCATGGGAAGAGTAAAGGGAGGGGAATCTGTGGTCAGGATGTAATGTATAAGAGAAGAATTAAAGAAAAAAAGAATGGGGAGGAGGTCCCCCCTATCAGTGGACTTGGAAAGGGGCACGGTGGAGATGAGGGAGGGAGGGAGGGACTGGGAGGGAATGAGGGATCGGGACACGGCTGGGATACAGAGTTAATAAAATGTAACTGATTTAAAAAATAAATAAATAAATTAAAAAAAAAAAAAGAAAAAGAAAGACTTGGATATCTGTGGTCCTAGCTGCCATGAGGACATTGTCTGAGTTCCTGATCCCACTGCTGCCAGGGGCATTTTGGGGTCTGTTCTGTCACCAGATACCACATGGAAGCCCATGATCTGAGGTCCCACGGACTGTAAAGAGCAAGGAAGCTGCTTCTGCAGAGAGATTGACGACTGCAAATGTACTGTTGAGAAGGAGGGACAGGGAAGACTTCTGTGACAATCCTACCCCACCTGAAAACTAACAGCCTGAGCAGGAAGCCATTGAGGAGAACTCTTAAGGAGTGTGACAAGAATGTTGAAGTTAGCTCTCCACAAATGATGGCTTCTAACGGGATGTGGAAGGGAAAAGTACTGAGTTCCATTTAAGGAATAGATGACAAGAAAACGTAGTTCAGTCATCAGTGGCCTTTTAATTTAAATACATAACTGGCAAATTTAGCTGATCTATAGGTGAATTCTAATGAATTCTAATGGGCTTCAGAAAGGACAGTTCAGAGCAGTTCACAGATTTGCTTCACTGACTCAGCATAGAAAAAAGCATTCTGGTAAAGGACTTTCAGGTTTATATGGGCTGTGAGGCTAACACAGAAAATTAAGATAAAGAATTACTGAGTATATGGTATTAAGGTACAAAGATCAAAGCACTGCCTCATGGCAGAAGATTTTGAATGCAAGAAATGTGACTTCATGTTTTATTTCTATCTTTTGATGCACAGTAAAGGGCCAATAAATACTGAATAACTCATGCATATTCTTGCCTAGTGTTCTAAGGTATAACTGCTTTTCCACTCTCCATCTCAAGAGGGCCCTTAATATTACTAACAGCACCATATTATTTCATTGACATCAAAGCCCAGCAAAGAAGTAAAACAGAAAAAAAAAAATTAGGTAGCTTGCGATTCTTTAAGGTAGGACAACAGAGGCAGGGGAGCCACTGACTTTAATAAGATCCATGTTCAGTGAACTTACAACACACAGAAGGGTTCATTTCACGGTGGCGAGGCTCCAAATACATCATATTAGGGAATAAATCAAAAACTTCAGTGTCTGTCATGCTGCTGAGATGGATTGGCCGGCAACCCTTTGCGGTGACAGGATTTCCTGCAGGTTGGCACATTTTGAGCAGTGTGCCTATTCAAAAACATCGGCACATGCCTGGTAAATGTCACTGCGCATCTGTGCATAATAATAGATTTCATCTTGAATCTCAT
The DNA here is from genome assembly GCF_030254825.1 of Meriones unguiculatus. Classification (NCBI taxonomy): domain Eukaryota; kingdom Metazoa; phylum Chordata; class Mammalia; order Rodentia; family Muridae; genus Meriones; species Meriones unguiculatus. The sequence continues at coordinate 47,315,178 of NC_083349.1, forward strand.
TAAGGAAATGGCCACTGCATCTGTAAGTCCCTTTTGTCAGTTGGCGAGACCGCATCCCTAAACACTGCACCAAGATGTCGATAACATATGCTTTCACACTTGGTGAAATTCAAGTAAACATGCTCAGAAGAGTCATACCAAAAAATTTCCCTTCCAGGCTGAACTTTGTGACTTTAAGTGAGAAATGTTACTAAATCTTGTCCTCTCAAGAGAATGTGTCCCCATTCTTGGTCATTCTTTATGTCACAATGCTTCTCATTCTGGGAATGGTACATTTATGTTAGAGGCTATAATTTTGATATATTCTTTTTTTAAGATTTATTTATTTATTATTTATACATATTTCTGCCCACACACCAGATCTCACTATAGATGGTTATAAGCCACCATGTGGTTGCTGGGAATTGAACTCAGGACCTTTTGAAGAACACAGAGTGTTCATAACCACTGCACCATCTCTCTAGGCCCCAATTTTGATATATTCTTAATAATTGTTCTTTTGAAGGGGACTATGAAGCACTAAGATTGATACTTATCAGTCACAAAGTATACTCCACTTTTAGAGCTCACTGTGGACATACTGTGGAAGTGTTTCCATTTTTACTAAATATTTCTGTATCACGTCAGGTCATTGCCACTTGAAAGCTACAGTCAACACAGTAATTTATGAAAGCTTTGGTACTTCACATAAATATGAACCCCAGAGTCCTGTCTCGTTCATTATGGAAGGGCTTATTAAAAGAGGCAGGGGCAGTAGACTCAGAAATAGAAAAGGCCCTTTTGGATTCATCCCTTCTTTAGCAAATTAAAGGTAATTTGCTCTTCAGCTGAATTCCAGAACAATCAACAAGAAAAGGAACTCGTTAAAAATCTTCTTCAAAGGCAAATGACATCAAGAACTATCCAGTGAGCTCAGCTGTTTCACATTTTCAAATCTCCTTTTGGCCCAGCACGCAAGTGCCATTTTCCATCTTGTGATTTTTTTTTTCTTTCATTTGGAAGATTCGTAGTGTTGCAAAGAAAGATGACCATTCAACAACAATTAGGGAAATGAGCTTGGCCAACATAATGAAGAGGGTGGTTGTGCAATTATGAGAGACAGAAACTAACAGCTTTTATTTTTATCCAGATGAAAGAAATGGGTTCATCTAGATTTTACAAGATGATCAGAGATTTGGTTCAGGAGAAAAAGAAAATCTGAAAGATTTCTAGAAAGATGACCTTCTGTTTAAACACATTAAAATATACATATATATATAACACACATTGAGCATCATTATCACACCATGGCAGCAACTGTGAACAACCTTCTGAGTGACACTAAGTAAGTTCAGTCCGGCTGCCGAGTGGCTGACTTGCTCAACCACAGCAAGCAAAGCCCACATTCTTTCTCCAGCCCTTTCAATCAAGTTCCTGTTCCAACTCAACATGTTCCTCTTCAAGCCCCTGCTTCACCTCATAACTAATGAATCACTGTCGGTTACTACAGTGTTCGACAGCATTCTCTAACCTCTGTGGGATATTCGTTAAGTAAAAGCAAGAGATAGCATTTTGTTATTCCTAGTCAGACTTTCATATACTCAGACATTAATAAAAGTCTATCCTGGTCAATGTAATTGTGCCTATTTCTTTATCAAATAATGATAAAGAAAGCTTGGTGTAATCTCAGCAATTGGGAGGCATGGGTAGATGGATCTCTGTTAGTTTGAGGGCAGCCTGGTTTACAGAGTGAGTAACATGACAGCCAGAGCTACGTAGTGAGACTGTATCTCAGGGGGAAAAAAAAAAACGAAAGAAAGCAAGAAAAAGTAAAAGGAAGGGAGGAAGAGAAAACAGAAAAGAAAGAAAAAAAGGTAAACCAAAGGCTAGCCTTTGTTTCTTCACAACACTTAAAGATGAGCATTTACCCAAAACACATGAAGACTTGCATATTTACACTAGGAAGAGCAACATCTGAATTCTAACCTTGGCCATTGCTCTAGCTCTCCTGGGTATGTTGCCCAACCTTCCAGCACCTTCTCCTTCACACCCTGTGTCCCCAGGCTACACAGCTCTGGTCATTCCACAGTATGTGATCCATCAATGCAGGCATACTCCTCTCTTTAACATACATTGATTCCAGTCTGTCTGAAGTTCCAGGGGAGCACCAAACAGCATATAGACTACTAAATTTGGTATAATCGTGGTTTACATTCACACATATATAACGTGTGTTTTGATTTTTGTTTTGTTTCTAACAAGACAGGGTTCCTCTGTGTAGTCCTGGTTGTCCTAGTACTCACAATGTATATCAGGCTGGCCTCGAACTCAGAGATATGCCTGCCTCTGCCACCCGAGTTGAACACTGGGATTAAAGGGGAACACCACCACGGACCAGCCACACGTGTAACATTATAATTAAATCTAAACCGAAATATTTTGAGATGATTCAGAGATTTTTGAAATCAAGTTTTGACTGAATAACTGCCCCTCTGAGAACCTACTTCATCTACATAAGAAACAGTTTTCCTCGGGGTCATGAGCTCCCAAAGATCTCTAAAACGGAATCCTTCTCTCTCCTCAGTAGAGAAACAATAGCCCCACTCTCCTAGAGCATATACTACAAGCAAATTTTATATCATCAAGCCTGCAACCTAAACACCTCTTTCTCCGAACTAACACAACACCGGCAAGCTCTCGCCCCTTCCGACTTCACAAATGCTGCTTGTGCCATTCAATATACCACTCACTCCCCTACTCATCCTCTCAATAACATTCAACACAAACTTAAAGAGATTTCAAGTCTGTTTCTTAGACATGACCAAAATTGGGCTCCAGCACAGCATAAGAGATGGAGACAGTACAGCTCAAGGCCCAGGACTCCTGCCACTCCAGGCTACATACAGGCAGGTAAGCACAAATGGTCAAGGAGAGTCATCATTAAAAAGGATTGTTGGTCTCTTTATTGGCTGAATATGTAGCAAAAATGACAAAAGTAGCAATGTATGTTCCCTTAACTGTACTGTGTCCTTCTCAGTTTACCTTTTAGGTACTTAAATATGGCAAGAGTGGACCATGGTTTTTCAAATACAAACGTGTACGGGACAGGAAGGACAGTTTGTCAGGGGCCTTCACTGTCGAGACAAATCATTTCAGTGAAAAGTCTACAGAGTAGAGTCGTGAGACGAGAGATGGACACAAGCAATGGCCTTAGTTCTTCCTAGTATTTTGTCACTTCCTACTCCTGCCAAAATCGAAACTTGAAATCTTCGCTGTAAATCAACCATACAATAAGTAGACAGTGAACTGGTCAGTGCTTTTACTGCAGTTTTTATTGTCTTACTTTATAATCATAAAATAATGATGAGGATGAACAAAACCATTCGCATGCAGCCTTATGCCATGCTGGCATGGAGAAAGTCTTATGGAAGAAATACATCTGGGAATGTGGAAAAGGTAAGACTTATGTAGAAAAACATCCACCCTTTCCTTCTACTTCAGGGATGGCTTCAGCACTCACCCATTTCCTCAGGCTGTTAATGAAAAGCACTAGCAAGAATCAGGGATATCTAATTTAAAATTTTTGTGTTTCAAGTGTTTTTATATAAAAATGATAAAATTATAATCTTGTGGCCTAAAGATGAACAAAAGACTAAAAGTATCAGAAAAACCTTAGTTCTAGAAAATTAGAAGAACATTTATTTCAGTCATGATCTCTACCCTAGTTGTATTCCTGATACAAATAAGTGATTTTCCCTCAGTAACAGAATTGGTCTTTCAATATGAAGAGGAAAAATAAAAACTCAAGCCTCCAAACCATGTATTTGTTTAAAACTATGACTTCTCTGGCTTTTAATAAAACATTCCAGGCATCTTTTATTCACAGCTCAAAACCATAGCAAGGTATTAACTAGACAATTGTCCCAAGGACTAAAGGCCTACAGAATACCCAAGGATCAAAGAATGAGCCTACTTGAAGCCACATCACAGGCTGGACGTGTCACCCCTCACTTGTGCTGGAAAGAGAAATCACTTACACAGACTCCCTTCATTGTCTGGGTGCTCCACTAGAAAGAGTCTGTCTCCCACAACTGCCAAGAGTCAGGTCTTAGAAAACCATAACAGCATTGAATTTTATTTTTTTTTTTTGTCTGCATACTCCCATCACAAAGTCCACGTTAGCAGGCAAATGATAGGAAGATATGAAGCCACCAGAAGACTGTTGACTTTCTAAGGAGGTCTCACTCTGTCTTGGAACTCACTGGTGCTCCAAGACACCCAGATTGAATCTCCTATAGAATCTCCCTCCAGCAGCCTGCTAAGTGCCAGGATTATAGGTGTGAGCATCCATTCCCAGCTTAGCACTACTTTTAGATTAATAGCAATATAATTGACACCAATGAAGCTATGCAGTAATATCCAGCCTTGGAAAACTGTTCCTTATTTCATCAAGAAAGTTCAATACTGTAATCATATCGTCCAAAGAATGCCTAGATAAAACAGGTCGTCTATAAAGGTGACTTGCCAGACATCTCTCTGTAACTCATTATATGTGATAGGATACAGTCACTGTTCAATCAGGCTGCTCAAATACCCAAGCTAAGTAACAATCATTTTAAGACAACATCATGTGTAAAATATGCTGGCACTGGTTTTTGAAGAAGAACACACATATATCCTAGTTTTCCTGGAAATGACCCAAGATAAAATGATTCATTCCTCATGACAGGTTAAGTTGTCGGTTTTAACTTTGAGAAAGACGGCCAACCTATGCTACCACATGAAGAACAAAGAGGCCCAGGAGCTGCCGCAGAAAAGCAGATGGGAGAGACACACACGCATCTGCATTGAAATATTAGGGGAGAAAGACATTCTGTGGCCAATTTTCAAGAAAGCTATTCATCTCCAGCTCAGACACAATGGCAGCGGGAGAAGCGTCGAAGGGCATGGTCCTGCATGCAGGGCATGCAGTTAATCTTTATCAGAAGACAGTGCAGAGCCTCTGCAGATCGACAATCAGGGGACCGGATGCTGTGGAGATGGGGCAGTCAGAAGCCTGTCAAAGGACAAACTCAGCCAGGGCAACGGAAAAAAAAAATAACATGAGAAAACCACACAAAGGGATGGGATTTTGTGGAGCAGCATTAAAGATAGCACCCAAACCAAACAAATTGTCAAGAGGGAAGGAGAAAGAGTTAACCAAGATGACAGAGAGGCAAATGGCAGGCCCAGCTCTTTCCAGAGACAGCCATTTTCCAGGAAGCTGCCATGAGCCTATGTTTAGGGCTGAAGCTTGTTTTCCATGAAACTCAGGTTCACATGCATATTTTTAAAAATAAATTGTAAGCTGTCTCGGTTATAAAAACAAATATGTTATGTTTTCCTGAAAGCTCTATGACAAGGCATAATTAATATTTAAATGCTGTTTTGTATTTAACACTATTTTGTAAAGATTAACACAGTGGTTTTCAAACTTTACAGGGGACCAAGGTCACCTGAAAGGTTCTTAAATGTATAGATTATAGGTTTCCATCCGGTAACAGCTCTTAGTTGAAAAGCCAAAATGGATACACCTAAGAAATTCCCTGGTGATTCTGATGAATCCTGATTCAGAGACCATATTTAAGAACCACCCATCTGTGGAAGAAAACAGGGTATTTGTTTTCATAGCCTCGGCTCCTACCTGGTCCTCAGGAATAAGAACACAGAGAACAGCTCACTGAGGACTGCCATCTTGCCAACACTTTCAAAAGCCGAGAGGAAACGTCAAGGCAGTTTAATTGAAGTAGAGCACTTGCTTTTTTCTAAACTATTTGCAGTCACATTTCTCTCCATACAGCACTGGTTTGGGACCCTTATGTAAGCATGTGTCTGAACCATCTGGTAATCTTTTCTTCCACCTAGATTCTGGAGTAGGGTGCCAGGTGCACCCTTAACAAGTCATGCCAGAGGATGGTCCTGTTGTTCATCTAAGGGCCATACTTCGGGAAGCAAAAAATCTTACTTTTGTGTAGATGGAAGACATATGACTCAGGAGACAGTGTAAACACTCCAGTCACACTGCCTGGGTACAAAGCCAAACTCTCTCACTGCCTAGCTGTGTCGCTTGGGCCAAGTCACCTAACCCGCCCGTGAATGCAAGACCTGCAAAATTAACAACATTCCCTACCGACTTAAAAGGATTAAATAAGCTAATACATAGAAATACCAAGACATGTGACCTGTATCTACTGAGAAAGGGGATGGTCCTGTCTGCAACGACCTAGTTGTATTCAGCTTTATGTACTATTTATAAGGGCTTTATTTTAAGCAGGCAAAGGTTTTTATGAGATTAAATATTTGATTACAGAGACGTCTTCACCTGTCTGTCTCTTGGTTGTTATTTTCAACACTTCTTAAAAGCATATGGAAAATAAGCAGCTTCATATCTTCGAATTTCACTAGGCTTGTTCTCACATCTGAGGCAGAACTGAGCTATGTGTGGTGGGGGTGGAGGCACCAGAGTGCTGTGGAAGAGTGTATCATCAGGTTTCTCCTCACTGTGACCAAATACTTGACAGAGTGACCCAAGGAAAGACAAGGGTTTGTTTTGTTTTGTTTTGTTTTTTGTCTCCTTATTTGAGAGTTCAGTCCATCATGACTGGCAAAGCATAGCATCATCGTCCGTCCATCAGTACATCATGGGCAGGCGTAGTGTCTGTGGCAACTTAATGCTGGGGCAGAAGAATCATAAGACTTCTTGCTTAAACCCTTGTGGACTGTGAAATAGAGAGGGGACAGGAAGGCAGGCCCAGGCCGTAAGCCTCAAGACCTACCCCTTGACCAATCCAGTCCCTTCACTTAGACCCAACCTCCTAAGAGTTCCACAGCATCCCAAAAGAGCACCCCAGGCTGAGGACTACATACTCAGGGGGCCCTGTGAGGACTCATTTTATACAAATAACCCCTAAGAATGAGAAAGAAAATGACAAACGTCCCCTCCCCCAGCTCTGCACATGTAGTTAGTGATGAATGTTCACACTGATTATTTTCACGATTTTCTTGTACATGGACATGAAAGGACTTCTAACATCTTCCACTAACGTGTCCTTACTGGTACTGGTTCTTGTAAATATGGAGACCTACTCTCTACTCCCCATGTTCCTTGATCTTCAGCAAAAAGGTAACACTAATTGCAGGTGTGACTACTGATGGTCCCTAGATTAGTCTTATTGTCTAATGAGGACCTTTGTTTGATGAGCTAAATATTTGTAAAGCGGGAAAATCAATAACTCTCCATCAATAACATTAGGAGTATTCTTGTTCCCAGCCCATTGCTATTGTGACGATACAGTGTTCGGCACCTGCCTGCTTCCAAATGTCAGCCTCGTGAGATTGTTTTCACATAGCTGTCAACATTTTATTGAAAAGGTAATCTGGGATAATTGTAGAGGCTTGAAACTGCACCTGCTATAATTTCGCTCCAGACTTTGGGGAAACAGCTTCCCTTAAATAATAGCGTAACTGAAAAGCTTTGTAATCAATAGGGTTTTTTTTTTTTTCATAGCCACAGGACTCATATTTGAGATCATGAATATACACACACATGCAGGTTCCCTGAGACAGTTGGTGCCTGGAACCACTAAGCTGTAGCTCTCACAAGAGAAACGAATATCAAAACGAAAAGCATTTTGAATTTTAAAGACAACTGTTATACACAGAGACCACAGTCCTTATAAATATCTTAATGGCTGCTCCATCCAACAAAATATTTCTTTCCCAAGAAACCAATCCTAGCTCTTCAGAATACATACTAAATACCTTGATAGTGCCCTAGAATCTTAAATCCTGCAAGTTTTAGGATAATCTTTCTTTTAAAGCCTACACATTTCTACCTGCCCTTTAGGTAATAGCGCCTCTTTTATATGAACAGGAAGGGAAAATAGGCCGTCCACCTTATTTACCAATTGAGTGGCAGACACTTTGCAAATAGTCCCAGATAAGCTTAATTATCTCCCCAGTTTTGTTAGAAGGAAATTCCCCCTCATTCACATTGTCGCACAGTCTACAGTCAAAAACAATGCCTACCTTCAAAATTATTTAGAGAAGTAAAAATAAGTCTACTCATGAAAGTTGATCACAGAGCAATCTTAAAAAAAGAAAAAAAAAAACTGACATACCTCCAGACTGACTCCAAGGTAATAGAAGTAATTAAGAGTTGTTTCTAACAGTCATGTTTCTTAGTATAAGCGTGAATGTGAAACTATGTAGCTTAATGATGTACATACACACATGTGTGTATTTGCTAAAGAAACCTCTTACCAGATGAGTCATCTCAAACACCAGTATTATAAATGCCATTTCTTCCTGGAAAGCTAGACATAAGCAGACCGACTTTACAAAATTAATGAAGAGGGTAAGTTTTCCATATTTTACCCAATTTAAAGGTGTAGAATAAGATGTCCCAGGTGTGACAATGGAGAGTGGACATCTTTGGCACACACATAAATAAAAACAAAGAAATGCACTACATTTTCAAAGAGCGTGTGCAAATAATTGTTTCACAAGCAAATTTTCTGAAACCCAGGGTTACGATAGGAGGCAACTACAGCCACGTATTCTCATCTATAAAATGGAAGTAACGGTCTGCCACACTTGTTTCAGTGATGTGAGAAAATAAGTGCAAAATGAACTTGGGAAACTACTACATGCAATAAAAAACCAAGTAAACAGACCACGTGATCAGCAGTCAACATGACTTGGATTGTGTGTGATGCTCCTTTATACATGTCCTGGCTTCTCAGAACACTTCTGAAGATAGGTCACACAAGAGGCAACTACCTATTCTCTATCCTCAGGAAAGAACTGCAGAAAGATATGTGATTGGCTCATGTTCTCACTTGGAACTATTGTTCAAGTTAACCCTAATTTATTGGCAGGTAAATTAAATCCTGATAGAAAAACAAACAAACAAACAAACAACAACAACAACAACAAAAAAAAAACAGCCCTTGGGAGATTTGGGAGATACTCCTGTAGGTATTCATAAAGAAAGTAGGTGGGTGAAAGGAGAAAATTCACATTCAAGCTCAAATTCCTATGTGAGACACATACAAGTCTGCTCACACTCCAATTTAGCCTGAGTCACACAGGACACACATTATTGCTTACTTAAAAGCTATTTTTAAGAGACAAGCATGTTACCTGGAAAGGTCTTCCTATGTTTTAGAATCTGAGTAAACCAAAGATTTGTGCTTGTCTCTATTCAATAAAATATATAGGGCCAAACTAAAAATGAGAAATGTAGACAAAAAAAAATCAACTAGTACTTCAAATAAAGAGACATAAAGGCTTGGTTCACCTCTGCAGCCAACCTCTTCTTTCAAACAAGATCTTGGATGGAGAAGAATTTCAAAAACCAAAGAAGAGAGCTGTTCCCCAGGCAACTCAACTCTCAAGCATTGAGCAAAACAAAATGAGAAAAAAAAAAACATCAAAACCAGTGACCAAGCAATGAGCCGGTCAGGCAAGTAAGACAGAGTCCTCCCTATGCCCTTTCCCTAGTCCCCTGATAGGAGAGGACCTCCTCCTCTTCCATCTGACCCTAGCTTATCAGGTCTCATCAAAGCTGGCTGCATCATCTTCCTCTGTGGCCTGGTTAGGCTACACCCCCAGGGGGGGAGGTGATCAAAGAGATGGCCACTGAGTTCATGTCAGAGACAGCCCCTAAGCCAAAACCATAAAATGGAAAAAAGATAGCATTTTCAACAAATGGCGCTGGTCTAACTGGATGTCTACATGTAGAAAAATGCAAATAGACCCATATTTACCACTCTGCACAAAGTTAAAGTCCAAGTGGATCAAAGACCTCAACTTAAAACCAGACACACTAAGCCTGTAAGAAGAAAAAGTGGGGAAGAGCCTTGACCTCATCGGCACAAGGAAACAACTTCCTGAACAGAACACCAACAGCACAGGCTCCAAGATCAACAATCAATAAGCGGGACCTCATGAAACTGAAAACCTTCGGTAAAGCAAAGGACACTGTCATCAGAACAAAACGACAGCCTCCAGACTGGAAAAAGAGCTTCACCAAGCCTATATCTGACGGCTCTTTATAAGCATTCTTTACACAAACGTGACAAATAGAACAGTGGCCAACCCTGCAGGCAACACACTGGGACCTCTGCCAAGCAACACTAAAGGCAAAATGGCGGCATGGAGCTGGAAAGGAGGGGCTTCTCTTCAGGTATCACTAAACATGCAGGGGAGAAGGCCAGTCGAGGTTATACAGCACAGTTAATGATATCACGTTTGGGGGTGAATAACCCTTTTGAGGCAACAGAAACACATGGTGTCATACTATGAAATGAGCTTTAGTTAGATATGCCTGGCTCATATGCTGTATCCATCACACGCCTTTATTAAAGACTTATCTAAATCAGAGTTTAAAGTCTGGCTCTATCTGGTGCCTCAAAGGTGGGTATAAACATAAACTGATTTGCATGGTAAAGGAGACCAGTTGAGTATTATGTAACGCTGCCTAAAAGAATAACCAAAGACAGCAAACTCTATTTCAAAACTAAGCTTGCCACATAGTTTCAATCAAAATACCAAAGTATGTAAGGCATTCTTGTGATGTCTCCTCCAAAAGGGCCATTGTCTGGGCCTAGTGAGCAAGTGTAGGTACTCAGAATCTTGCCAATCTTGTCAATTAAGCAGTTCTTTTATGGAACTTTCAAGTAAATACTAGACTTTCTGCTCAAAACATGACCATCTAATTTCTGCTTATGGCCCTTATTTTCCCCATTCTTTACCATCACTCTGAATTACTCCAAACATAACGTTTCTACTACCAAGAAGAAAATACCAACCTCTTCATATTTGTTTGAGAAAGCACATACCTGGCAGAGATTACCAACCTATCTCTGATGGAAGAGCTTGTAGCCTTATTAAATATGACACAATGGCAGTTCTCTCCAAAGTGCTGATGTTGGCTTGCTTCGCTGCAGTCATTACTATCCAAAAAGCATGGAGGGAGAGACTGTTTACTTTGATCCTCCTAAGGTAAGGGGCAATTTCCCACACATATGGAAGTCTAATTTCATATTGTTATTGCTGGTGCTAGGATGTCCCTCAATGTCCTTCATGTTACAACTTGGTCCTCAGCCTGCAGCACTATTACGGCAAGTTTAGGAGATGGCTGAGAGTAGGCCAACTTCAGGTCACTTGGCACTCGAAGGTGATAATAGGACCTTGATCACGTCTCTATTTTCTGCATCCAAGAATGTGCATGTGCTGAGGAATCTCATGCTATGAAGCACTCCTTTGCCACAGGCGCAGAGGAGTAGAGTCACTTGATCATGGGTTGGAAACCGCAAAATGATACACCAAAATAAAATTTCCTTCTGCGGTACTCGTGCTAGACAACCATTGTGTTACATCTCCAGTCCCAAAATCAATATTTTCTTTAAAAAATGGATAAGCTCAGATGTTTGTTACAGTGATGGAAAGCTGTCTTAAAAAATAACAAACCATCAGCCTAACATGTCATTTTGATGAAACGTAAAATTAAGCACAGAGCAAGCCAGCCAGATGGCCCAATGGGTAAAAGTGCCTGCTGCCAACTTGATGACCTGAGTTCAGTCCCTGGAGCCCACATAGTGAAAGGAGAGAATGGATTCCCGAGCTGTCTTCTGACCTCTAAACATTCACATGCCACAGGCACACACACCCACACCAACACACAGAGTAAATAAGTGGATATTAAAAGTTTTTCAAAATTAAGTACAATTTGCTTTTGAAATTTTTGCCCCCATTTTAACAAATCATTGCTTTCCTACCCAATGGAAAATGAAAATAAACTGAGCAAGACACACTTAGATTTGGAATGGCATCCTCTGGGTTCTGCAACCTTAGAGGCATGCATATTTAGTATGGATAGAAGAAGAAGACAGTTTCCTTTTGGGGTTAGTGGTACCAACAGCAGTGAAGGACAGTAGCTTCAGGCAACCTGACAGACAGACAGCATTGAGTAGTGAGCACATCGTGAACACACAGAAACATCCTCAGGAACTTGAAAAAAGAAAAGCAAAAACTATTTAGGAAAAGTGCAGCAAAGACATGGTTTTTTCATGCCTGTGTTAGCTCTTACATCCTCATGGGCTGGTAAGTGCTGGGGTGTTCCAGGTCATACCTATTAAAGTGGAAGCATTTCCAACCCACCATAACAGGTCTTGAGGACACCAAGACTGTGAAACTAAGGGTTCACTGAGGAAAGAAGTAAGGCAACAGAGGAAAGACACATGTGAACAGAATTAAAATAGAACAGTCACGGGAAGAGCCAAGATGTCCTTCAGTGGGTTAATGGGAAGTAAACACTGGTACAATCCAAACCACGGAACATTATTCTGTGCTAAAAGAAATGAGGTATTAAACCATGAAATGATACGGAGAAAATTTAAATGAGTGTCCTGGAGTGAAAGAAGAATATCAGAAAGACGTTCTACTGCACAGCTTCACTATGTGACATTCTGCAGAAGGCAAATCCATGGAGATTGTCAAATGTCAAGTGTAGGGAAGGTAAGGCCAGGACACAGAGGATTTTTTGGAATAAGGAAAAAAAAAGTATTTGTGGGCTATAATTGGAAACATTTGTTATATTTGTCAAAAAAAAATAACCATATAATACTATGAATGAACCACAGCACAAAATACGTACTGTGGAAGATAATGTGTCCCAAGAAGTCCATCCCTTGCAGCAAGTACAGCCTCTTGTATAGAAGTTTGATGCTTGAGGAAGCTATGAATGTATGGGAATAGAAGATACAGGGGAGATCTCTGATCTTAGTAGTCAACTTTGCGATAACTCTGAGGCTTTTTTGAAAAATGATCTTCAGAATAAAGAGGACAGAGCCGGGGGGGGGGGGTACACTACTCTCAGCCCTTGTGGGAGAGGAACTCTGTAGGTGAGAGCTTAGACTCCATAGCGACTACCAATCCAACCAGGCCAGCAAGCAAGAGCGCATCTCAAAATCCCAATAATCATATTCACTGAAGAGAGCAGGACAGTCTGTGACGGCAGAAATACGGTGTTGTGTGGATGTACAGGGTGGGTTCCCTGACTGGGAAGGATGCTTTCCAGAACGAGGCTAGAAAGCCCTTCCAGCACTTTCTACGTGCGCCGCTTTCTAACCCAGTCTAAGTACCAAATGCCTCCCCTTTAGACGGGTATATTCATACACACCCCGTCCAGTCCTGTGGGAGGAAAGACCGCACATGCCACGCCCAGCAGTGGCTGTCTCGTGGTGAGCACATAAGGAGTCCCTAACAGTGCTTTATTACTGGGCCAATTCAGATTGCTAGTTAGCAATGTAGAGCAAAGTTGTGCAAATTATGAATCAATTAATTTAAACTTGGACTATGGTGTTCTATTCACCCTTCGGGGAGTAGTAAATGGACTAATGACAAAATTCATCATCTTGTCGTTTAGTATCTATTTTTCAAAGAATTGCTGCCTATTACTAAATTTCCCGTGGAAATCTCTATGAAATACCAAGTGTTCTCTGTATCATATGAGTTCCAAATACCTAAGATAGTGCCCTCTACAACTTCCACATACATGGAAATCCCTGAATTCAGAACACAATTTGGTTGAAGGTTAGGTGATCAATTTGCTTCCTCATTCAATTTTTTTTTTAATGTAATAATGTACACAGGTTTCTGTAGAGTGTTAAGAGTCCTCAGGTTCCCGTTAATATTTCACTATCTTTTAGAGTCTAGATCATTCAACATCAAAGCCAAAAAGGTTCTAAATCTGCTGTGTTCTTACAGTCACAAAAACAAATGTACTGTGCTTCTTTGTGGCAAATAAAACAGGAAACTACAGTTTGCTGTGTATTTTCTTTAATTATCATAGAAAACAATTTTCATCATTTTTTTTAGTATCACCTTCAGGGCCTGTGGGTAAGTAAGTATTTTCTCTGGGTTGACCTCATTTTTCCTCACTGTTCAGTGAAATAGATTTAATTTTTAAACTTGTTTTGTCACAGTGACCAACCGAGAAAGGACTCTTTATTTTTACTTGTTCTGGTGTTGTCATCACTAAGAAAGTTCACGTGACTTTCTCACAGAAATATGATAAGGATGTAACTGAAGTTGAAACTAAAGCGATGAAATAGCAGAGAAGAGAAAACTGTGAGTGAAAAGTCACATTCATTGGAATAGTGTGGGATTAGGTAGAAAAACATAAAACCCAACGATCTTGGCCTTGTCAGCAAAATAAAAGAAGATATATCTATCCATAATGCTGTGTAGCCAATTTTTGCACCAATCCTGCTATGGGGCCAGCAACTACATTTGTGAACTGCACAAACGCCTTGTAGCCAGTTGTTGGTTTTAAGTTTTTGGAGACAGGGTTTCTCTGTGTAGCTCTGGCTGTCATGGACTCGCTTTGTAGGCCAGGCTGACCTCAAACTCACAGAGATCTGCCTGCCTCTGCTTCCTGAGTGCTGGGATTTAAAAGTGTGCACCCTGAGATTGTAGCCAACTCTTTCCACAGCAGAAGGTAACAGCCTGGGAACACTCACTTCAGACATCTACAGGTGTGTCCCAAATGAAAGTGAGCCACCACCTTCTCCTCGACCTGCTCTGGGTAAAGACATCGGGTGATCTCTGAAGAGCCAGGAATCTCCTCAGACTGCTGACGGATTACAGTTGTAGCCATGTGCTAAAACAACCAGTCAGTGAGAGACAGTTTGCTTGTGATCCAGAGTGCTGCCCTATGAGACCTGAAACTGCACTGATAAAAATCCCAGGGTTTGTAGTAGCTGCCTCCAGGAGCGGGTCAGTAAACAGGCGAGTGATTCCTATGTAAAAGCGCAGTTCCAAGTAATCATTTAAATAAAAATATTCCTCCGAAACATTATTTTAATTATATAAGGAAAGACAGAATACTAGACTATCCCTGAGAAAGGGCTATGAAGATTATAATGGGCATTAATAGGTGGTTAAATAATTTTTGGTTACCAGTAATAATCTTGAAACAACTAACCAAACATAAATGCCTTGCAGCGTTTATCTCAGGTCTGTGTGTTTTCCATTTAGCACATGATACATTAGCATCTTGTAACATCATGAAATATGCATCTCACCACTGTTCCACACAGCACTTTCAACTGGTCTTTTGTTTCATGCAAACACTTCTAAGAAAATTCTTGGGGCACAGTTTCATAGAACTAAGTAGTTTTACAGTCCAATTGTGACTGTAAAATTAACTGCTCAAAATAATAAGTGGCATTTTAAAATTCAAAGGTGGAGCAATTATCACTGATGTGCTTAATATTCTTTCACATGATAATCACCTCCTTGCAATAGATACACACACGAAGTAAACATTTCTGAAAGCTAAGCGCCTGCCTCTGAAGAAGGTTCTGTTTCACTTCTGAAACCTTGGTTTGGCTTTGTGAGAATTTTTGAGAAATCTGTTTTTTCAGTCTCTGAATTTAAGTCACTGGGAGGCATGAATGAAACGAGACTAACACACTTTGTTTACAAAAGCTAGTATTATAACGCTCAGGGAGGAAATTGAAAAGGGAATGAAATGAACAGTGGTTAAATTCTTTCCTGCTGACACATTAGGAAGAAAATGAACAAAGGGAAGCTAGAGATTGCTCGGCAGCTAAGACAGCTTCCTGCTCTTCCAGAGATGAGTTTCTAGCACCCATGGCTGTGGCCTCACAACCTCCTGTTACCCCAGCTACAGGAATCCAACGCCATCTTCTGGCCTTGATGGCCTGCCACACATGTGTGGCATATACTCACCAAGACACATACACACACAGAGAAAGAGAGAGACAAAGACAGAAACAGAGAAGTAAAGGCAATTTTTAAGAAAAATAAAAACCAACAAAAAGCAATTTATGCCACTTGGCACAGTGCTATTAAAAGTGAGTCACAGAAACAAAGGGGCCTGAGTTTCTGTCATGACTTGGCTACGCACTATCTATCCTTGCATAAGTAAATTAAGCTATTAGAATATTCGTTTTCTCAGCAGAAAGAAAAAGGCTACACTAGTGTGTGGTTTTCAGGAAGTTCGGCTTGAGCTAATAATGTAAGAAAGTGAGGGCCTTGCACATATTAGCAGCTCAGCAAACATGGAGTCCTGACACTTGATTAGCAAGGCCTGTGAAATGAACAAAGGCTGTGCTTTCCTTCTCCTGGTCTTTTTAGGAAATTGACATACATTCTGAAGCTGTGTGTGCACATAGGTATGAGTGTGTATGTACTTGACCTGCTTGCTGACAATGCTTCTGGGTCAGAAGGACCTACTGCAATGTCACATTTGCTCCTGGATACCTAAGTAACCTACGCTTTGAAGCTTCAACATGTCAAATGTAGAAGAGCAGAAAAACAATGAATTACTGGAATTGAGATGATTTGTGGCTGGTGATACAACATATAACAAGTGTGTAGAGGAAAACTGCCAACTCTGGCTATGGCTCTTTAATATAATATTCTACCTATCAGAGTGTAGGCACAGGTTTGAATGTGACATATATATACACATATGTATGCATATATTTTGTATCTATATGTCTATATGTTTATTTATAGCATTTATCAGAAATTTCAAAGAATATCAGAGCCTAAAACAAAAGCGAGTCCCAGTTTCAGGAAAATGGTAAATCCTATTTGAAAAATAATTTAAGATTTTTTTTTCTGACTATTTTCTTACTTTGTTCTTTTTCTTACCCTTCTCCATGCCCCTTGCTTCCCTTTGGCTGGTTCCCTTCTTTGCTCCAGTTAGCGTCTCCCTCTACTTTGCTGTGACATGTATTCCATTAACTTATCTTTTTCTCCCCTCACTTAATATAAATCATTTTCAAGTCATGAAGACTAAGTAACAGCGTAGCGTCTCTGTCAAGCTTGTATTGTAATTTTTCTCATGATGGTTAGAAAATACCTGACAAAAGCATCCTTAAAAAGGAAGGATTTATTTTGGCCCATCGTGGCAGAGTTGGCACAGTGGGAGGTATGTACGGGGTATGGAGTAGCAGGTCACACTGCCTTCTCGCTCGGGACGCAGAGAAGGAAGGACACCAACACACACACAGTGCCGTTTCCTTTTCATCCAGTCTGTGGCCCCAGCCTATGAGGTGTGCCTCCCACATTCAGAGGGTGGCTTCCCCTGTTCTAAAACGCCTAATAGATACGTGATTTCAAGTCCAGTCAAATTGGTACTGCAGACTAACAGTCACAGGCTAGCCCAATTATCTGAGAGAAAACACTGGTCTCATATTAAATGGTGTGCTTTTATGCCTTATCCTTTTGACAACATAACTTTTACTAAGTGATTCACACCAGATCTACTAATTGACCTCACATGCTCTCATTCACCAGCGCAGAGGAACGAGAGACTGGAGAACAAAGGTGATTACTAAGCGCCTTTTGGACGTTTACTTTCTTTGACCATCACTCTTTACAAAGAAGAGAATGACCTTTAGGGACCAAATCTCCATGTGTCTATTTAACTTCAAAATATATTTTCTCTTTGACTGTGACTGTTTTCTTAAAGAAAGACCGTTTAATCTGGAGAAATAAAATAATACAGGGTGTGCTAAAAAAATTCATAAAACTCAAAATAAAAATGTCATGATTCGTACTTATACCACAAAACTACTAATTTTGCACATTTTATATAAACTTATTTACAAGATCGTTGTGTCAATCATTGACTTGTTGCTTTCACTTAAAATGAATCTGAGTCTTTTTAATTCACTGAATAGTAGTTTCTAGTTGCCTGCTTTATTCAAATGACATCTTTCTATTTTGTTGTTTCTCATACCCCACTGCTAAACAAAAAGGGAAAACTGCAATGGCTCTTTTAAATATATTTTGCAAATTAATTTTCTACAGACTAAAATCTCTCAAGTTAGAATCATTATATCCAGACATGAATATTTTAGAGTGTTTGACAAATGTTGCCAAATTGCCTTCCAGAAAGACTGAGTGAGTTGGAATAGCCAGCAGCAGTTTATGAGAGCGCTCATTTCACCAACACACCATGTTGGGAGTCTTCTCAGTGTTCTCCGCACTTTATTACCGAGTCTACCTTGAAATACCAAGCCTCAAACCAGTATTTAGGCTTTTTAGTACTGTAGGTGTCTTCTTACTGATGAAAACAAAGATCCAATCACATTGTAACTCGCGCTGTAGCATCTGATCCTTTCCTCTGTCTGAGGAAGGAAGAAGGCAGGGGATGTAATGTGCTTGTCTACTATGCTTTGAGCCCTGCATTGGTTCCACAATCCCCACAAAATCAGGTTTGGGGCAGGGGGTGCTGTAGTTTCAGTATTCGGTAGTCAGTAAAGATACAGTGGTGGAAAGATCAAAAATTCAAAGCTGCCCTTGGCTACATAAAGTTCAAAGCCAACATGCATGAGAATCCAAAAGAAATGTTCTATGCATGTTCTATCCAACATGCATAGAATGCATGAGATCCAAAAGAAAGAAAGAGAGAGAGGGAGAGAGAATGAGAGAGAAAGAAAGAAAGAAAGAAAGAAAGGAAGGAAGGAAGGAAGGAAGGAAGAAAGAAAGAAAGAAAGAAAGAAAGAAAGAAAGAAAGAAAGAAAGAAGAAAGGGAGAGGGAGAAAGAACAGACAGGCAGAAACAGGAGGATTGTTTGGAATTCTGGAGTAGCTGTTACAGTGATATACATACAAAACACCAGGAACTATTAAGGCATTTCTGCAAACAGGCCAGATAGATCGTCTTATCATAAATAGGCATTCAATATTTAATGTCTGAAGTTCACTAAAATGCTAGGGGTGAATGCAGTTCGTTCCTCTTTTGCTGGTTTATACAACCATACTTCAGTCTGATATGAAACAAGAGTTAATTGATGATACTTTCTAAGATGGCACTAGCACTGTTCAGAGATATGTTGTACACCAGGATTACCAGGAGTGATTTAAAAAGAGAGAGAAACTTAAAAGAAATTAGCACACAATCAGCTAGAAAACGAGAAGGAACGAGTTGAGGGAAACTGAGAGATGCTAAATTGCTGAGTCAGACTCCGAGCTCCTGCCCCAACACCTTGGATGAACTTTGGCCTCCTAAGACTGCTGTGCTGAACCAGCATTCTGAAAATGTTTTCAAATGCAAGGGGTATTATGAAGAGGAGGGAGAAAAGGGAAACGGGAGAAGTGATCGTACCTACTTACTATTGAATAAGTAAACACCTCCAAAGTAACTCCTTCATCTGCTTCTCAGGCTTGGCAGACGACAGAACATTCAGAACCTAGATCTGGATTTCCAAACCATAATAGAGCTAGGTCAACTAAGGTTTCGATGCCGTATTGCTGCTGGCCCTGCCTAGTGCTATGTCCTTTTCCATAATTCGTTCCTTGGTCATGGGTGACCAAATCACGGTTACAACCCCTTTCCTGCCACACTGCTCATTGTCTGTCCACACCATGCTCTGCAGCAGTGTGGAATTGAGGGGAGGCTCTTGAGACTCAGAGGGTAAATAAACATCACACTGGGAAAAGTTGCGAGTTACATGAGCAGGCACAACTGCTAGGCAAGGAGAAACTGACTAGCCACAGTGCGGTGGAAAGAAGAGTTTCCGGACCTGTCAAGATGCCTGCACGTTATACAGACGGGTCCAGTGTTGTAGCTCTCGGGTGCCGCCATGAACGGTGCTGGTGGGAGCTATGCTGGGAATGCTCTTTGCAACGATGTACCAGCTCCTACAAGTAACTCCTCACCCATATTACTGTTTGTCACCCCATTATAAATGCATTGTTTCACTGCGGTGGATTTTGGTCTAGTTTTTCCTTTAATCTGTCACAGGTTCTCTTTATGGGGTGGGTAGATAGCTGTGTTGTGTCTCCCCAGAAACATGATCACTTTGGGAGAAAATGAATAAGGGTTCCTTAAACCAAACAGACCAACAAACGCAAAAACTTAAAGAGCATAGTGTAAGATACCTAAACCCACTGGTCAGATTTCTTCGAGGCCAAACAAAATCTCTGGCATGTGCCAAATTTTGAAAATTAATTAACCCATCTATAACCCCCATTCTGAAGGGGTGACATTTTTCAGGACCATTTTGAAGAAGGCGAGAGAAGCATGCAAACATGTGTATGTATGTGTGTGGGTATTCTTAACATGGCAAGATTTAAAGTTTCTCTCTCGTTTCCCACAACAAAAGTGATTGCACATGCAGCCAGCTTGCCATAATTTCCTTGCTTCCAAATGATCCAAAGAAAACATTGACATCAGAAGCATTCGTTTGCAAACACACTTAACACCTGTCTTTAATTAGAAGGCCTGCACCAAGCACTATGACATGTGTATGGCAGTGAAGAGACTAGTATGTACAATGATCCTTTGAAAGTGGCGGAGAATAAAGGCCAAGTTTACCACAATGTGGATTAGAACTACCAATAGGCATAGCTATAAATCATTCAAAGAACAGCTTTTACATAAACACTTCAGATTGAGTGAAACATTTAATTTAAAGCTTAATTTCTATGGTGAAGCCCCCCCCCCCCCACACACACACTAATTACATGAAACTTGAAAGGATAATTGGGCCAGCTACATAACCCTGATCCAGCACTTGTAAAATCTCAGCATGAGTAAGATATCGTTTCAAGAACTCAAATAATGCCAGTTTCCAGTTCCTAACCATCAGGTTCCTAACTCCGCATGGGTCATATAGAAGCCAAAAGCAAATCTTCCACAACCAGGGAATGCTTTTGTTCACTGGCTGTCCATATCATAAGGAGAAGACATGTTATAGTGATGAAATAGCTAATCCTCACCCCCTACTCCCCACCCCCCACTCCCCACCCCCCAGCCACTCCCACCCCACCTGAGAGCAAACAGTTGTGTGTTAAAGAACTATAAAGACATGGAAGCTGCAAGCCTGCTAAGTACTTCGGTTCAGGCTTTTATCTTTGCTTTTCAAATGTTCACTTACAGCATCAAAAATGCTTATAATTAAAATTATGGCTTGACCAGCATGCCAACAGTCATTATGGACTGATATCACCTTTTTATTTATAATAGTTCCATTTTTTTTTTTACTTATAGAGTGTTTTAGCTCTTAAAAGCATTTCTGTAAACCACTTTATTGTCTGAGTTTGCTAAATTCACCAACATTATTTTTAGCTTGAAAGATAAACTCCCATACCTTCCCTATTTCCAGTTCTTTTTTTATTTTTAAAACCTTCTTTATGACCTTCCTGGGATGCCTGATAAGTGCTTGTTAAATATTTAGAGGGAGGGAAAAAAAGGGATTTTTTTTTTTTAATTTAAAAAAATGCACTAGTTCTTTGTGTGTGGCGGTGTGGGGCTGTATGTATGCCACAGCACACGTACGAAGGGAAGAGGACAACTTGAAGAAGTCCTTCCTCTCCTTCCATCCACCATGTAGACGCTTGGGTTCGAGCTCTGGTCACTGGACTTGGCAGCAAACACCATTACTCACCAAGCAATCTCACCAGCCATCTTGAAGTTTTAGAACTCAATCCTAGTACTTCTTTTTCAGAAGAACGAGAAACAGATGAGGTCTTAAACTGATACAAAAAGCAACTTTTTTTTTCGAAATCTAGTATTTGCAATGTGAAGAAAACATTTTCACCATTAT
The DNA here is from genome assembly GCF_030254825.1 of Meriones unguiculatus. Taxonomy (NCBI): domain Eukaryota; kingdom Metazoa; phylum Chordata; class Mammalia; order Rodentia; family Muridae; genus Meriones; species Meriones unguiculatus. Next base: position 47,336,794 of record NC_083349.1, read on the forward strand.
AGGTGTCACTATGTACATTGTCCCAGCGATATTTTAAAATTACAAAAAAAAAAAAAAATACTCAAAGAGAACTATGTAGAAAAGAGCAAAAGAAGGTTGCTGAAATGCTGGTTAACTCCAGAGACACATAAAGAAAACCTCCCAGCAAAACTGGCAGGCAGAAGGATCTCTGTGCAGCCATATATAAAGCAGCATTCTGCAAGCACCACCATGCATATATGTTGGAAATCTGATTTGCCTCCCTAAAGCAGCACAAATCTACATTTCATGAATGACAACTACCTTTTGTTTCCCACTCTGTAAAATTATGCAAATCTTGGATTCAATTTTGGAAATGATTTACTAGGACAATAGTTTAGGGCCATATGTTAAAAGAGACCTTAAAAATAGTAGAAAAAAATGGATTTACTCCCAATACTTGCCTATAAATTAATCTAATTATTTTTCTTACAAAATAAAGGCATTTCTTATCAATTAAGTATTTGCATATCTCCCTCTTTTGTCTTCTGTACCCTCTCAACTCAACAGCTAATTTTTTGAGAGTTTAAAAGATTTTTCAAATGTAGCCAAATCACCAAGACCAATAAAGATGTTTCGATCTGTTTTTAACACGTGCTATATCTCATAAAAATGTTTAAAACAAAATAAAGAATTTCTGACTTGCTGGACAACTTATTTTTCTACCCTAAAGTTTGCGTGAGCTTTGGAAAATCATAGGCCCTTGTACCCTGATTTATGGTTAAGGAAATAAATGCTAGAAACATAATGGCATGGGGTCAGATAGCGGTCAGCAGCCATTTGTCCTGAACCAAGGTCTTCTGACTTAGTTGAACCTTTGCTCTGCATACCATGCATGTACAGACAAATAACTGCAGGAAAGAAGAAAGCTATGGGTATTTATTTTTAATTTCTCTATTATTTAATTACCTTTTCCTTAAACTTTAATAAATCAAACTTCAGCTCCTATAATCTGGTTTTGAGGCAGAAACTATTTCTCCAACATTAAAATCATTATTTAACAATAATAATGTTAGGTAGATAGACAGAGAGTAGCTAACATGGAGACAATTGGGAGTGGGCCCTTTGTTGAACATCAGCCCCTTACTCCTGTTTTCTTGGTAACAATAGGAAGGGACACTTCCTAAATGCACCCCCTAGGATTTAAAATATCACATGAAAAAGGGGAGGTGGCAGGGCTTTGTTGAGGCCCCCTGATACACAGCTATTTCCTCCTGGCCACAGGGTAGGATCTGAATTCTACCTCTGACCCCGAATGAAGTCATGAGTCTTTGAGCTGCCCCGCAATTAGAACATTACCCACTATTTTCCTTTCCCATAGGACTTCATCCAACTAGTGGTGTGTCAACCATCTGTCCATCAGACACTCCCGCCACCTCAGGAAAGCTGATTCACCTTTTCTCCTTCCCTTCTCTTCTTTGGATGCTGCTCAAATCCTAAGTATGCTTTCCCTGACACTCTTGACATTCTCACTCTTTCCCGAAGACTCCCTACCCTTCCCCTTCTTCCAGGCGGCTGCTGGCCAACCTCCATTGCTTTGATTTCTTTCTTCCTCTTCTCCATCTCCCTCCTCCTAGCAGCTACCAAGATTTGTAGCTTGCTGGCTCTCTTATTATTCTCCCAATGTCTAATAAATGTCTTCAAGTTTCCTTCTGAGTCTTCTTTTAAATTCTTTTGTTAACAAGATTAAAAATCTCATAAGAAGGACCTTTAACTCCCTGGAGACAATATTACATGGCTACAGCAGGTCAGCCTGCATATATATTTTCTTAATTCTGTGTAATGCTTTAAAGTTTTTTTTTAAAATCCCATGCAACTAGTTCCCAGGGGAAGGGAGGGAAATTTTAGGAAACACATGCACACAGGCTAGGCTCCACTTCTAAGCTAGGCATGCAAGAGTTGTACGGCTAGGGAGACGGTGACAAGGGGAAAAGGAGGAGGGAGAATAGCTGTACTTTCAACGTTTCTGAAAGCATCTTCATCACACTGTAATTGAGAACCACTACAGCTTCCTTCAAAATGGTTTACATACAGTTAAAAATAAAAGTACTTTCAGGTGAGTATAAAACTACAGGACAGTTGATCCAGAGTTGAGGATGAGAATTGCATAGTGAACATTTGTAGTACACGAGGTCTTATAACACACGCTCGGAGTAGGCTTTTGCTAAGAAAGCTTGGTCACTCACATGGCTGCATAGAAATGACTACAAAGGAGAGTCTCCCTGTCCCCCCTCTTGCTTCCTCTTCAGGTCGATGGCACCACAACAACTCATTGCCCTAAACCTGTAGTCACCCTGAAGTTCCAGGATGAACAAAGACCAGGAGGACAGACCATCCTCCAGGTAAGAGTAATTGTCTGTGATGGCAGGCCGCATCCTGACATAGAAATAGTCAGTTGAGAGCCAGCTTGCTCCATTCAGCAATGATTTCTTCCAGCCTTCAGATCAGGAGATAAGACCAAGATGAAGGAGAACAGACCTTGACAAGAACTGTGTAATTATCTATGCCTCTTAGCCCTTACCCCAGTCTTCCCCAATTTACTCTAACACTCTTGTCAAGGCCCTGAAGACAGACCTGGGGTCACTGAAGTCTTTTTTTTTCTGTTCTTCCCAGGGTGGCCCCACTTACTAAGTCTGCCCCCTCTCATTTCATTATCACTCATGTTTTTAATTGGCATGTGGGCACAGGTATGGAAGCTAGGACTTTTGGGGCTGCCAGAGCTCAGGCTTTTTACCTAAACCTATGATTAAACGGAGTAGGGAGAGAACGGGTACTAGCCCTCAATTAGCTTGGAAAGTCAAAACAAGCAGCCAAAGGAATAAACTGTGAAGCTACGAACTGCAATATGTCCCTCTCAGACTTATATGAAACCCTTCCTTGCCTCATGACAGTATGTGGGGATGAGGCATTGAGCAGGTAAGTAGTTCCAGATGAGGCCATCATGATGGGAGGCGTGCCTTTACACAAGAAAAAAAAAAATAGGGATTGCTTTCTTTCTCTTTCTCCACTATGTGAGGCCATACAAGAAAGTTGCCATCTGCAAATCAGAAAATGTTCTGGAAGGAAAGACAAACAGCATTTTGCTTGCTCTTGATCTTGGGCCTCCCAGCCTTGAAGGCATGACAATTCCTGTTGTTAAAACTACCCATTCTGCCTCATTTCTTATGACAGGTGAAGGTAATATATAAGAAACAAACTGAATATGAAGATAAGGTCAAAGAGGGCTCTGTATGAGTCACCGAGTTTGTTCTGGGACACAGCCACGGAGAAAGGACTTCTCTTGGAATGTCCCAAACCACCTCTTTGTTTGACTTGGTAAAAATCAATCCCCTACAAATGTCAAAACAATGGTCCACCCCTTCAGAGACATCCTCCCTTTCTGTTTGTAATGAAAAGCTCCTGGACCTGATAAATGAGCCATCTACTTGAGGCAGCTCCTGCCTTATATATTTTTCAGTGTTAATAAGTCTGCATTTTCCTTATTCCTCCTCCTCTCCCTCTCTCTCTCTCTCTCTTTCTCTCTCTCTCTCTGTGTGTGTGTGTCTATTCTTTGAGACATAAAGAACCTGACCAACATATTACATAGTAAGAGACAATGAGTCCACCTCTTCAGTAACAACGCTATGTAAGATAACACCATATTCAGTGTAAAAAGGACAAAGCAGCCGTGAATGCCATCAACAGGCAGCCTTTGAATTGCAAAGAAGGTTTCACTCATGTGTGGCATTACTTGACTAGGAGGGCAGATTAAAATACAAACACGGAGAGGAATGAAAATTAATTGTGTAGGAAATGCAGCTTTTGCCTTTGCCTGTTGCTGTTCTGGTATGTCCTGTGATGGGAGGGAAGACAATTTTTTTTTTTTTGAGCCTGTTTTATAAAGACAAATCCTGTTATTGAGTAGACCATCTTTGTGATCTAAGGACCTCCCAAAGACTCAACCTTCTAATACTGTCACTATGATAGTTAGGGTTTTAACACATAAAGATGGTGGTGACCAAACATTTAGACCGGCACAAGCATGCACTCATACATTACTTAATTCTGAGGAGTCAGACTGGCTCCAAATTGAAATTCAAGGATCAGCCACTTCAGAGAGTGCAGGATGGTCAAATCCACTTCTCTGGAGAAATTTACCTTTCAATGGACTTTGCCAGAGATCCCCAACTGGAAGACACTCTATTTCTTTTTAATAGTATGCATCAACCTGGGCCAGGTTGACGATTTTCTTTCTGTAAAGTGAAAACATGCACGGGGCAAGACTAATCCTTATGCTCATGTGAATTCAAAAGAACAAATCATTGCAACTTGATTATAATTGCAAAGCTATTCACAAGAGGTTTTTTTTGTATTTAATTTAAAGAAAAGGCATGGCATGAAAGTCTCAGCCTGTACTTTTAGCCTTCCTCCTTCTAGACATTCTAGACATTCACAATCATGTGAGCCATTTCTCCCATGTTTTGCTAAACCCAACAGTTACAGATCCATAGTACAGCTTTTGTACTTTTAGTATAAGTGTGTTTCAGAATCACAGTTAGATAATAAGGAAAGAAGCTTTTTATCTAGTATGATGATATTCTCAAGGCCTGAGAGGTGGAAGCAGGAAGCCCAGTTCAAGGTCATCCTCAGCTACATTAAAATCAGCCTGGATATGTGGGATACTGTCTTCCCCAACAAAAAGAAAGAAGGAAGGAAGGAAGGGAGGAAGGGATAGAGGGAAAAAAAGAAAGGAAGGAAGGAAGGAAGGAAGGAAGGAAGGAAGGAAGGAAGGAAGGAAGAAAAAGAAAGGAGATGGGACCAGGCTTTGTCTTGTTTAATTTTGAAAGCGCTGTGTGTCACCCTGGGAAAAAGGTTTGTCACTGTTAAGTTGCCGGTAGGTAGTCTATCATCAGGATGGCTGGAAACATATTACTTACAATCAAACAGTGTTTTTGCTTTTTTTTTTTCTTTTGTATTTTTTCATTCATTTATTTAATCACTTCACAGCCTGATCCCAGCCCCCTCCCTCCTCTCTTACCAGTCCCACCCTCACTCCACCTTCCCCCAGATGCCCCTCTTCCTCTCAGAGAAGGGAGACCCCCCCAAGGGGTACCAACTGACCTGGTACCTCAAGTCGCAGCAGGACTAAGCACATCCTCTCCCACTAAGGCCTGGCATGGCAGCCCAGCTAGTGGAAAGAAATCCAAAAGCAGGCAAAACAGTCAGAGGCAACTCCTACTCCATTGTTAGGGGACCCACATGATGACCAAGCTGCACATCTGCTACATATATGTAAGGGGTCTAGGTCCAGCCCACACGATGCTCTTTGATTGGTGGTTCAGTCTCTGTGAGCCCCCATGGGCCCAGGTTAGTTTACTCTGTACCTCTTATGGTAACCATGACCTTTGCGGCTCCTTCAATCCTTCTACTCTTCCACAAAGTTTCCTGAGCTAGGTATATTGTTTGGCTGTGGATCTCTGCATCTGTTTCCAACTGCTGCTGGATAAAGCCTCTCAGAATACAGTTATGCCAGGCTCCTGTCTGCAACCCATAGCAGAGCATCATTAATAGTGTCAGGGGTTGACTCTCTCCCATGGGGTGGATCTCAGGTTGGGCCAGTTATTAGTTGGTCTTCCCCTCAATCTCTGTTCCTTCTTAATCCCTACACTTCCTGTAGGCAGGACAAATTGGGTCAAAGGTTTTATGGGTGGGTTGGTGTCCCCTTCCTTCATCGAAAGTTCCACCTGGCTATAGGGGGTGTCAACTTCAGTCTTCATTTCCCTACTGCTAAGAACAGGGGAATCTCCAATGGCCAAGAATCACTTTTTTTTAAAAGTCCAATGTCCTTAGTCACCAAGTAAATGCAAATGAAAGGACTCTGAGATTCCGTCTTACAGAATAACTAAGATCAAAAACTCAAGTGACAGCACATGCTGGTGAAGATGTGGAGGGGAACCCTCCTCCACTGCTGGTGGGAGCGCAAACTTTCACAACCACTGTAGAAATCAATGTGCTGTTTCCTCAGAATATTAGAAATAGATCTACTTCAAGACCACTCCTGGGCATATACCCAACAGATGCTCCACCATGCTACAAGGACATTTGCTCAGAGCAAATGACATGTTCATAACAGCTTTATTGGTAATACCCAGAATCTAGAACCAACCTAGATGTCCCTCAACTGAAGAATGGATAAAGAAAATGTGTTACATTTACACAATGGAATACTACTCATTAAAAACATGACATCATACAATTTGAAAGCAAATGGATGGAACTAGAAAATATCATCCTGAGTGAGGTAACCCAGACCCAGAAATATATGCACTGTATGTACTCACTGAGAAGTGGTTATCAGCAATAAAGTACAGTATAATCATGCTACAATCCACAGACCCAAAGAAGCCAAGAAGCCAAGGAGGGCCCATGGGAGGAAGCTTGACTCTCATTCAGAAGAGGAAATGAAATAGACATCTGAAGTAGATAAAGGGAGGAAACTAGGTAAGAGAAGGGGTGGGGAGGGTAACAGGGATGGTGATCAGGCATGGGAAGGGGGGTTGACTGGAAAGAGAATGAAAAATGGTTTTGGGGGGGGAGATCATCTCTGGGACAAGGGAGGCTCCCAGGAGTCTATGGGAACAGTGTGTTCTAATGTTATGTCATTTTAACAGTCAGTACCTAGGACACAGATGTGATGTCATATATCAATAATACCAGCATCCAGGAGGTTAATCAAGGCAGATTATAAGGTAGAGGTTAATAGGGCAATGGAACACAACATGTATCTATGTAGTAAAACAAGCAAAATCTAGCACTCTCCTTGTAATGATATGGTAAGATAATCTATAGCCATTCTACTCATTTTTCCCAAGAATTCAAAAAGCCCATTTTATTAATAATTGTATTACAGGCAGGAGAAATGGCTCTGAGGTTAAGAGCACTGACTATTCTTCCAAAGGTCCTGAGTTCAATTCCCAGCAACCACATGGTGGCTCAGAGCCATCTATAATGAGATCTGGTGCCCTCTTCTGGCTTGCAGGCACACATGCAGGCAGAATACTACATAAACAATAAATAAAATAAATCTTTACAAAAAAAGTGATTATATTACCATACAGGCTGACCTTCTTCTTAAAGACAAATCTAACATGCCAAAGCTTTCTAACTATTAAGTTTATTGTAATAAATTTGTCTAAAGGCGTGTGAGATGGCTCAGCAGGTTAAAGCACTTGCTACCAAACCTGACCATGACCTGGGTTGGAAACCCACAGATTTAGATGGTGGAAAGACAGAATCAACTGTGGTGTTCTACCTCACCCCACCCCAGCACTAAAAACAAACAAAAAAAAAAAACACAGACAATAAATAAATGAGTGTAAATTGTTACAAAAAGAAATTTACCCAAAGTAAACAGCTAGGACAGAGCTAGGACTAGTGTATACTTTCAATTTCTGTCTTCTCTTTTTATCCCATGACACTGACTTGTCACAGAGGGGAGGAACCAGGCACAGGAGAAATTCTATATAATGCTCTGAAGTTGATGCTTCATTGTTTTTTTGTTTTGTTTTGTTTTGTTTTTTTCATTTTGATTGTCACCTTTGACTAAGAGCTGGACTAAGAGCTGTTTAATGAGGCACAGCTTTCTTTGTAAGCATGTTTCCAGGCAGAATGAGGGAGGGGATAAGACCTGACCTGAAAGTGAGTGACAACGTCCCATGGGCTAGAATGCTGAACTAAATTACAAGGGAGAACAGAGAAAGCTGGCTGAGCAGTAGCCTGTCTACCCCTCTGTCTCTTGATCTGCCCATCATGAGCAAGCAGCCTCATGTTCTAGCTCTCATGCCTTTCCCACCATGAGGGACAAGGGACAATAGCTTCTCAAACTGTTGCCAAAATAAGTCCTTCTTCCCTTAAGCTGCTTTCTGTTGGGCTTTTCACCACAGCAGTGAAAAAAGGTTACTCATAGACAGGTTAAAAAAAAAAAAAAAAAAGCCCAGTGTGCAGGGCAAGGGCAGTGGTGCCACATGCCTTTGAGCCCAGAAATTGGGAGGGAGAGGCAGGTGGATCTCTGAATTTAAAGCCAGCCTGGCCTACAGAGGGAGTTCCAGGACAACCAAAACTACCCAGTGAAACCCTGTCTTGAAAAAACAAAACAAAACAAAACAAACAAACAAAAAAAGCCAGATGAATAGTTAACATTCATAGCTACGTGATGGCATTTTACATTCATCGGTTATATACCACATGTAGAATGAAGTTAACAGAGTAACTATTAAGCCAATCACAATGCCTTTGAAAGAGATGAGGTGATGATTGGATTCTTCACAATCTATCTTGATTTCTCAGGCAAACACACTGTCTAAGAGAACTGTATTCTTAGACCCACATCTATGTATCCAGGCATTAAATTTCCCCTCATCTTGGCTAACCGAGAGGCCTAACAGTGAACAGAAAGTCATGGTCTCTGTAGTAAACCCACATATTCGAGGCAGTTCATGCGCGTGTAAGATATTACTAGAAAGAGATTCACACACCAAGTGTGTGAATTAGCCACCTAATTCGAAAATATACCTAACTGCCTTATACATCTGGATATGAATCCCTGAAGGTCCATGGTTTGTCCTTATATCTGCTTCTATAGAATTCTTGGTGAAAAATGCAACAGAGTACCAGCAAGATAGCTTGGTAAGTGAAGGTGATTGCTACCCAGACTGGCGACTCGGCTTGCATCTCAGGACCCACACGGTTGAAGGAGAAAGCTAACACCAGTTGTTCTCCGACCCTCAAACAAACGCTATGTATGGCACACACAACTCCCACACAGTTACAGAAATAAATAGATGCAACTAAATCTTTTCTAGATTTTTTTAGAAATAAAGACGCAATTGAAATGCAGTACTGTTTGAGAATTATACAAGTGTTGCTCCCAGATAAGACATTAGGAGCCTGAATTCATAGCATCTCTACCTCAAAACACCTATTTAAACAGTAGAACCATTAACTCTCCAAAGGAACGTTTATCCTGTGAAAAATAACCATGGGTTTTTTTTTTTTTTCAATCTTAAGTATATGCCTTGGAGCAAATAAACTCTGAAAAAAAAAAACTTAATTTGTTTTTTTAAAAAACCTATAATTCTACTTTTGAAAGCTTAATACAAGCAGTCAAGTTTTTTTAAAAAAAAGAAAAGGAAACACCAAGAAATCACTACTTCCCTTGGAAAGCACCACCGTGCCATTTCCTCGGCTTGTTGTTCCAAATGCACCCTTTTCCGGCTGTTACCTGTGCCCCGGGTGTACACACACTTTCCACCAAGGTATGTTTTATATAGGATTCATTCATGTGGGCTAGACAGCCGGGGGCCGTAACACAGATACACACAGCTCCACACACCATCATTTCCACCACAGCCAACAAAGAAACACGACTTACACTGACTTTTGAAAAGGCTGATTTCAATCTGAAGTCCCAGTACTTTTAAATTTTTGTTAAAAGTCTAATCAAAGATAAAGAGGACTAAGGACACGAGCATGTCTTCTCTGACAAGAGCGACAGGCAAACACTCACTGTTACAAAGAGGTAATTGTTCAAGTCATGGGTTGTACCATCTTTGCAACACTCAGAAATATATTTAATAAACAAAGAACACTACAGAGGAACAAAACCACTACAGGCCAAACTTTGTTTTCACTCTAACTAGCTGCTTTGTATGTGCCTAGAGTGATATTCTCATGGTCTAAGACAGCTTTCCTATCCATCTTCAGCTTTAGGCAGCTAATCTGTTATTCTTACTGACAGCCAATGGCGGCCTAAACAAAGCAACATTAGATCATGTAAAAAGTCAGCACCACCAAACACAAAAGCAATGATGACCAAACCTAGAAGGTAAGATGAACGGAGAAACATAGCATGTAAGGCATACACACACACACACACACACACACACACACCAGGGAAGCAGAAGACGGTAGAACAGCCTTTTCAGCTGGCTCTGCAGGGCCCTAGGTGATGATGGACGTGAGGTGTTATAATGACCCAGCATGGCAGGTAGCAGTCCAAGCCTCCAACCAGGCTTCAGTTGGAGTAGCTAGACAGAGTAGCTCTGCTTTCATCAGCTTTAAAGACTGAGCTTTGGAATAATGATTTTTATCTGAGGAAAATGTACTTACACTGTTAAAACTAAAACCCAGGGTGGGGCAGTGAATACGAATAAATGTAGCGATACATTCGTACAAAAACGTCACAATTAAACTCATTGCTTTACATACCACTTAAGGAAAATTAATGAAATAAACCTAAAAACTCCAAAACCACTGTTTTAGAAATGCCTTTATGGGCCCAGAAAGAGATTTTTTAAGATATTAAGTGACAAAAGCTAATTACAAAACTGCTCAGTCCCATTTTTATTGTGCCCATATACAGATAATTACAGAAATGATTAACAGTAGGTTGTTTTATTTCTAATGAGAGAATAATGGATGATTTTTCATTTACTTCTCTGACTATTGCTAACTTCCTGAAATGAACATGCATTTTTAATGTATCTTATTTTAAGTGTTTCTAGGAGACTGAAGAGCTGCCCATTGTGCCTTTTTCTCCCTTTCGCATGGTCTAGTATGAAAGAATTGCAGCAAGAGGCTCGTGGCAGTCTTGTCTCCACCTGGCCTTAAAATTAACAGTATTATCCCAGAGGTCCTTGTGTGAGTGCTATTGAGAAATGCATAGAGGTATAGACCAAAGAACAATTGCTTTGACATGCACTTGTAATGGAACAAGAGACAGATCAGAACTGAGATCTTGCTCTGTCTGAATTCGGCCAGATTGCAGATGATAATGAACTTAGAATATATTTTTACGTATCTAAATCACTGCTCTTTAAAGTAGCATTACATGATAGAAATATGTAGTAAGCTAACGGTTTAATTCCAAAATTTGTATAAGGTATTTTGAAAAGAAATTAATTCTGCTATCTTACTTAACCCAATATATCCAAAAACAGATATCTAAGTACTAAAAAAATGAGCAATAGTTTACATACTTTTAAAATTAAGTTTTTAAAGCCAAGTATGTAGCTTAATTTAATATTACATCTTCGTCTACACTAGATTACTTCTTTATTTAATTTGGTATTTCTGCTTGTTTGTTTTTTTGTTTTGTTTTGCTCTTTTGAGATGAGGTCACACTTGTATAGCTCAGGCTAACACTGAACTTACCATCTCCCTGCCTTAGCCTTCCAAGGGCAGTAACTATAGGCCGGCATGCCCAATTCCAGACCACACACATAGTAAGTGCCCCAAAGCTGTTCATGGCTTGCAGCTAGGCCACTGGCAAAGCTGACTCAACTATACTTATACAGATAAAAAATGTTACATCCCCTCTTAGAATAAAAACATTTTAGTAGGTAAGAGAGATGGCTCAGCAGTTACAAGCATGTATTGCTCTTGCAGAGGACCTGAGTTCACTTCCCAGCATCCATGCCAGGCAGCTCACAACCACCTGTAACTCTAGCTACAAGGAGATCTAACACCTCTGGCCTCTGTGCACACTTGTGTGCACATACCTCCACATAGACACACACGCAGATGCATAAAATTAAAAATAGTAAAAATAAGTCTTAAAAATATTTAAATCATCCTGTATTCCCCCAGGAATCATAATTTGTCCTAATGCCCTCTGCTCTATGTTTTATTTGCCTTCCCACGAGGCCACGAAGTTGAGCCGCATCATTTTTCTAAGTTTCCTGTGAACAGTTCTTCCTGCCATCCTGTCTAATCATTTCTCTCCTTCAAAGAGCAGCCCAAACCCCACCACACATGAGAATGTGTGCCTGGTTATGTACAAGTTCTAGAGCAGAGATTGAAGACATCACTACATTTGTTGTCTAGTTGTGAGATCTATTGACATTTTCAATATTTACTTTGGTTCAAGGTCCCTGAGAAGGGCCATGGCTTATATATGCATTTGTCTTGTTAGCCTTGTTTTAAATATACTAAATTGAAACACTGAAATATAATTTTCATTTTCCGTCTCTCTCAAAAAGCAGGAAAATGAATGTTTTCACTTTTTATGTAGTTTATAAATTTGAGTGTTCTGTTTGCATTTATGCCTCCGTGCCAGGGGAGGGCATCAGATCCTATTACAGATGGTTGTGAGCCACCGTATGGAACTCAGGACCTCGGGAAGAAGAACCATCTCTCCGGCCCCACTCTCCAGCCTCATAAAAATGTCTAGCCCAGCCTGGCCTCAAATTCATGATCCTCTTGCCTCTGACCCCTTCAGTAAACCTCACTGGCATGCAACGCCACAGCTGGCTAATGTTTTCTGAAGATATATATGCAAAGGAAAAAAAAAGATTTTTCTAACCATGGTTATCAAAAAGAAAGAAAAGTTGGCTTAAATTTTATGACTGTGAAGTCATAAGAGTTTCATTATTAAAAGAATTCATTCAGGAGAACATGGCCCACCAAATCAACTAAGAAGAGCTCACATGAGCTCACAGAGACTGAAGTGACAAGCATGGGGCCTGCATGGTTCTACATTAGGTTATCTGTGTGTACTTTACGGCTGTTAGCTTGGTGGAGTTATGGAGAGGGTGTGCCTCTGACTCAGTATGAGGGTTTTTGCCTTGTCTTACTACTATATCTAGTTTTGTCCTGTTTGGCTGTGGTGTCTTGGGGATCAACTCTTTTCTGCAGAAGAAACGGAGGGGGAATATATCTGGGGGAGAGGGAGTTGGGGGGGTTAGGAAGGAGGGAAAATTGTGATTGGGATGCTTTGTATGAGAGAAGAATCTATGTTCAATTTTTAAAATGTGAAAAATTAAAAATTATTCAGTTGATTAAAAAAACATTCACGAAGATCTTTAGACACTGTTTTGGATCATTATAAAAGAGAATTTCTAAACTAAGTAGGTAGTTGGATTTATAATGTCTAAGCACTATTCTATTATTATTGTTATTATTATTATTTACAATTTATTCACTTTGTATCCCAGTTGTAGCCCCCTCCCTCATCTCCTTCCCTTTCCACCCTCCCTCCCTTTTTCTCCCTTATCCTATGATAGGGGAAGTCCAATGATAGGGTAAGTCCTCCCCCCTTACTATCTGACTCTAGCCTATCAGGTCCCATCAGGACTGCCTGGATCCTCTTCCTCTGTGAGATGGCTATTTTAAGATTCAGCACACACATGAAACAAATGTGGAAAAATCTAAAAGTGTGGTGCAACTCTGACTTTAGGCTCCACCAGGCTGCAACAGAATTTCATCAGTCAGGCTAAATACATAAATAATTGGATATTTTATTTAAAAGTTCATCAGGTTCCTCTTCACTCAAACATGAAGCTGCATTTGACAAATTTGCTTTACTTCATTCCTTTGTCTTGTTTTGTTTGAGACAAGATCTCACGATGCAGCCCAGGCTGGCACGGAACTCAGAATGTCCCTGCCTCAGCTTCCCAAGTGCTGGGAGTGCCGGAGTGGACCATCACATTCGGCTTAGTGTGACCTGTAAGTCTCCCAGAAGAGCAAACCTAATTAACTGTGTAAGAACTGCAGGGGCTTGAGGCTGGAGGCTTGCGAGGCTGTTCTTGGATTTGGTGGTGCTGGAGCTGGGTGTAAATTGCTAAGTGGATTGTGTTTCCTAAGTGAGAATGTGTGAAAGATCTTATCTCCAAACCCATCCATTCCTCTTTTAGTTCATTCGAAATACACACAAGGCAGCGGGCTGGCGAACATTCACCACTAGGCATGGTCAGTACTGACTCAGGCCTGGTCTGCCCAGCACAACACATCAGGCCACCTTCTTAAGTGAGCACACAGTGTGTACATTTAACAGCTTGTCAGGTTTGACCCCACACTGCCCAAAAACGTCAGGGTCAGACAGGAGCTGAAGCAATTCCCAAGTTCAGAGTCAGTTCACTCAGCACGTGAGTGCTAACTATCAACTCTTCCTTCACACCTTAAGACAGACTGGTTTTATATGTGTATCTGTGCTTCGTAAGGGACTTCCGACTTACTTCAACACATAATTGAGGAGGATAGCGTTCCCAGCCGAATTGCCTCGTGGCTGGTGGTGCCTGTGGGGAACCAATGCATTCTCATCAGATCCAACACTTCCTTCCCCGTAACAAGATTTTTCAAGACAAACGACATTTCCCAAGGTCTGACCTAGACCAGCCTACGTTAAAGGCATGTCCTTTCACTATTTGAACAGGTTATCTGGAATTCACATGGCTCCAACCCAGAAGTTACTTTGAAGGGTGATTCGATCCCTCTGAAGAGGCAAAGAGCGATAATGACATTTACTTACTAATGAACACTCCCTGTAGGGGAGGCTTTTGACTCTGCCATTCTTCCTGGAGATCAGTTTGTTCGGTAATAGGCACTAAAGAAATAAACAAAATATTCTACCAGGAGAGCCTCGTTGTGATCTGAATGCAGACGCCTCTGGGTTCCAAACAATGGCTTAGCTTGGTGACTTTGCTAACTCCTCCATGCAAGAAAGCTAAGCCACCCATTTCTGTAAGTGACAAAGGAAGTGAAAAAGAAGCAAATAAGTGAAAAAAGGAGCTAGCACATGATGAGGCCAAGACAAAGTAGTTACCTCCATGCCATAGAGTGCTAGGCAAGTCCCCCGGCTACTAATTCATTATCAAGTGCAGGAATGAAATCCCGGGCTAGATCAAGATGCAAACCTGAGGCTTGCTTCAGGCTTGAAAGAGAAATCGGAATAAGTGTCATGGGTCAGGCGAGGCCAGGCCAGGGCCTCCAGACTTTCGGTGTGGAGTCTGAGGATCAGGCTAGGCCAGGCCAGGGCCTCCAGACTTTCAGTGTGGAGTCTGAGGATCATTAAGAGAGGGAAGAGGCAGGCATCTAAAGAAAGGCCAACTCTGGAGAAAAGCCAGACACACCACTCAGAGTTTGGCCCAAGGATAAAACGAGCTGATTATTTCTTGTGCTTAAAATGACTTAGCATGCAAAATGGTAAAGGGCAAGCATGAGAGTGAGCTAAAAGACTCTGAAAAACGCTAGCCTTAGCTGTCGAGACAATGCAGCAAGAGGTGCTTAATATACATATAAACTTCTGTTCTGTTGATGCATAATTAATATATATGAACATCTGTTCTGTTAATATATGTATGAATTTATATGAACATATACATATGTTCATATTTGTACGTCTACAAATTTGCATAAAGTACTCTAAAAGTGTTCCATCTATCTTGGTGCTAGCATGAAATGAAGCTTTCTGACTTTCACAATACCAAAGCAATGTTTTCATGACCTGCATTTCGACTCGAACGTTTAGGATACAATAAGACAGAAAACCTTTTATGAAAAATAATCATTTTAAGGAACATCCTGGTGGGTATTTTGGTCCATCTCCTGAGATGGTAGCATTCAGATCCATTTTTACCATGAGAAATAAGACTTGATGATATAAATGTTTTAGTATAATAGAATTTCCTGTAAGAAAAATGATCTTAGGAAACATTTAAAAATAAAAGTCAAATATTAATGCATCAAACATGCCAAGAACAATGTAACCGTTATACAGACTTGAACTTTCATGTCAACACTATCAGCCTACTTTCTTCCGGGGGCAGATCTACCTGAAATACTGTCCAACGAGAGTGCTACCCAATGAACATGGACTCATGAAGGGTACTAGTTAGTTGAGCTCAGGATTTGTATCAGTTAGCAAAAGTAACTTACTCACTTAACTATTCAGACCACAATGCTAAACATTTTGCTAGGATCTTCTCTCTCTTGGAAGAGACTAGGCAGGCCCTGCAGCTGCTTGGGAGCTCATACACTTGTCCAAATGAGCAGCATCTTTCTTAGAGAGACAGAAGTTATATTCGGTGCATCTGTTACTTTCCTTGTTTCTGTAACAAATTACCTGACAAGATCAACTTAAGGAAAAGGGGTTTCCTTGTCTCATGGTTTGCAGATGTAGTCCATTCCAGCAGCACAGGTATGGTAACAAGAGTATGAACCTCCTGCACAGAGGCTCAGAGCTTCATCTACTGAGTAGCTCTAGGTCCTAATAAGTTACCAATCAACATGATCGTTACCTTTGACAATCACGTCATTTGGGTAGAAACAGTAGAGAGTACACAGTACCAGAGGTCAGGAGTCCTATCCTTGCTGCGATGCACGCCTCTAACATGAAGAGCCTCGGGTTTATTATAATCTGTGTCTTGAATGGGGTATATTAAAGAATTTCTAAGGTATTTTACAGGTTTAATGTCTTAACATTCAGAGTTCTGCCTTGAAGAGATTAAAAGTAATTTGTGCTTCAAGCTCAACCATTTACTGAAGCCTCCTTCAAACCGCCATGAACGCGGCTCAGAAACTTCGAAAATCAATAGCTGGCTTCCCCTTGACTTTATTTGCATGGCCTGGATTATCCTGACAGCTGGCTGTACCCCCAGACACTCCGGCAGGGTCACTTGTGACTGTTGGCAGAACACAGGTGAATGGCTCTCTGTGTCAAGTGCTAAAGACAGATTTGGCCTCTGGTCAGTGAGTGGCCTCTCTCCCTCGGTAGGTTGACCCCACAGGACCCAAAGCGCAACTGAGACACAGTGAAAAGCAGAGGTTAACCCCCTCGCAGAGGAGGGGCATCCTTTTCATATTAGGCAGGCACAGGCATGGCGGCAGTCTGAGCCGCAGACGAATGAACTGCAGGGGCCCTGCCTGTGTATTCCCTTGTGAGTCACTTTGGAGCAGAGCACTTATTCTTTCCCTCTGTTCTGGGCAATGGTGGTTCTCCGACAAGTAGGGCCCCTCAGTGACTCCAGACAGAGTAACAGCAAAGATGGGAACCCCCGTGCCGTTGACCACTACAGGGATAGAGTGAGAATGACGGGCTTGAGAGTCCTTCTGAAATCAAAGTGTAGCCAGAACAGCTGACCCTCGGTTCTAACAAAAGCCCAGCGGACTAAAGAGGGAGCCAGGTCGTGTTGGGAAACAGTATTTTGTTGTCAGATATAGATGGAGACTTAACAGGGGCATGAGAAAAAACAAAAACAAAACAAAAGAAAAAAACAACAACAACTAATTGTCAACACACCTGCCATTATTTGTAATGGAGCAACAGTTTTCATATTATTGAGGAGGTAACCAAGGACAATGTGATAGAGAAAAATACACTCAGTCCAAGTGGGAACTCTACCCTAGAAGGGACAGGAGCCCAAAGTGGAAGGATTCCCCAGGCAGCCTGGGGAAATGCAAAATGGACACTAAGCTTGGCTTCCAGACTGCTCATAGTACATACCTTACATAGGTTACTTAATTCTTTGATTTATATCAAATATCAAACAATGACATGCATTGAGCTGAGATTTAGTATTAATAAAAAGAGCATGTTTTTAAAAGCTTTCTGTTCATAGCCTGTCATGGTGGTGTATACCTTTAAACTCAGGGAGGCAGAAACAGGTGGATCTCTGTGAGTTTGAGGCCAACCTAGTCTACAAACTGAGTCCAGAATAGGCAAGGATACACAGAGAAAACTTCTCTCAAAAAAAAAAAAAAAGAAAGAAAGAAAGAAAGAAAAGAAAAAAGAAAAAGGCCTTCCCTCAACAGAGGAATGGATACAGACATTGTGGTGGTACATTTATACAATGGAATACTACACAGCAGTTAAAAACAAGGAAATCATGAAATCTGCAGGCAAATGGTGGGAACTAGAAAAGATCATCCTGAGTGAGGTATCCCAGAAGCTAAAAAAACACACATGGTATATACTCATTTTTAAGTGGATATTAGGCATATAGGATAAACACACTAAAATCTGTACACCTAAAGAAGCTAAGCAAGAAGGAGGACCCTGGGTAAGATGATCAATCCTCACTCAGAAAAGCAAATGGGATGGACATTGGAAGAAGGAGAAAACAGGGAACAGGACATGAGCCCTCCACAGAGGACCTCTGAAACACTTTACCCAGCAGGGCATCATAGCAGATTCTGAGACTCAGCCAAACTTTGGGCAGAGTACAGGGAATCTTATGAAAGAAGGGGGAGATAGAAAGACCTGGAGGGGACAGGAATTCCACAAGGAGAGCAACAGAACCAAAAAATCTGGGCACAGGGGTCTTTTTTGAGACTGATACTTAAAACAAAGACCATTCATGGAAATAACCTAGAACCCCTGCACAGATGTAACCCATGACAGCTCAGTCTCCAAGTTGGTTCCTAGTAAGGGAAACAGGGGCTGTCTCTGACATGAACTCAGTGGCTGGCTCTTTGATCACCTACCCCTGAGGGGGAGGGGCAGCCTTACCAGGCCACAGAGGAAGACAATGCAGCCAGTCCTGATGAGACCTGATAGACTAAGGTAAGATGGAAGGAGAGAAAGACCTCCCCTATCAGTGTACTGGGGTGGGGCAAGGGAAGAGAAGAAGGAGGGAGGGTAGGATTGGGAGGGGATGAAAGAAGGGGATACAGCTGGGATACAAAGTGGATAAATTGTAATAAATAAGAAAAATAAATTTAAAAAAAAATGTTTGTTCATTAGCCAAAACAATGTATATTTGTTTGTTTGTTTGCTTATCACGTACTAATTTCATAATACAAAGAGACTACATAGAGCAAGAAGAAGAATCCAATCCTGGATTCAGAAAAATCTTTCATTTAAAACTGTATGTACTCTGCCAGTGTAGCAGACAGAAGACCATAGTGAGCTCTGTCATTTTCTAAGCTTCCTCTCTGGCAAAATAAAGATGATATCATCCACCTCCTATAACTGCTGTGAGAGTTTAATGGACATCAACAAATAAAAAGTGTCAAATCCTTAACCGAGTGTCTAGACCACAAATGTAATCAATAAATCAATATTTTTTCTTCCATACCCATATGTTCAAAATATCATAGTCCTTTTAAGAACGCTAGAGAGAAATTTGGACTATGGTAGCAATTACCCTAGGGAACACAAGGTAGGTTGTGTGTGTGTGTGTGTGTGTGTGTGTGTGTATGAGAGAGAGAGAGAGAGAGAGAGAGAGAGAGAGAGAGAGAGAGAGAGAGAGTTTGCTATCAATAGGGAGAAAGAGTTTCAGAAATACTGTAATTTTTCTAGAAATGCACATGCTGGGAAATGCTGGTGCTTTTCAGCCTCCTGTACTTCTAAGGTATTGATTAATACATCTTTTTAAAAATTAAAGACATCATTAACAAGAAATCACTGTAGACTCCCAGTTATTCTATGAATCTAAACGTGCTTTAAAAATAGTCTTTTTTTTAAAGTGACGATACTTGGTAAGATAATTTTATGTCCTAATAAGTACATAATTCTAAACATATTTCCCTAGTGATTGTCCAGAATGTTTTCCAAAGTATTTGACTCACAAAGGCCATGGATTAGGAATTGACGTGGTAAGAAGAGCAGACAAAGGCAACAAGAGCCATCAACTTTTACAGTCTTTAAAATGCCTCACGAATACTGAGCAAAAAGCGTTTAATTTTCGATTGTCTTATCAAAACCTGTGTGGAATTAGACTCAGAGAATTCGGCTTTATTATCAGTGTATAGTTCCTTCAGCAGCCTTGCCGTTTTAAAAACACATTTTAAATATCTCTTGGCTAGAATGAGGTCTGAAATTCATTTTCAACTCTTTCCACAAAACCGCTCAGAAGACAGCTGTTTGGGAATTAATCTTTCATGGGGCTCTTTAAGGGTCGATGAGCTTGCATCACCCGCTGAATGTGTTTGACTTCTAAGACCACTGCAAGATCCGTGATTAATGTGAATTGGTATTTTTCATAGTGTTTACTGTACCCATCAATAGTCGCTAATGTAATAGCTTCCAGTAAGCAACTGCTTAAAAACCTTGAAAATATCCGGCCATAGAAACAGATATGTTGCTCTCTATCCCCCAAACCTAAAAACTGCTTTCCCACAGAAACAGAACTGTGTACACAGAACACACAAAACTCTCTGTTCCTTGGCCAGGGTGAAGCAAAGTTACACTCGAAGGACTTTGCGTGAAACAAGGTACAGTGAGGAAAGAAAGGGATGTTAGTGTGCACATGGGTTAACGTTTCACTGCTGTGGTAAAAATGCTTGACAACAGCATTTTAAGGAAAGAACGGTTTGTTGTGGCTCACAGGTGGAGGGTGCAAGCCGTCATGGCTTGGAAAGCACGGCTGGTAAAGTGGAGCTAGTTGTGGTTCCTGGAGCAGGAGTGGCTAGTCACATCGCATCCACAGTCAGGAAGCAGCTCACTCTTCCGGTTGCCTTTACCCAGACAGGAACCGCAGCCCATAGGATGGTGCTGCCCTCATTCAAGTAGATCTGCCCTCCTCGGTGAAATCTCTCTATAGGTTCCCTAAGATGATTTCACAACAAGGTTAGCTGATGATAAAGGTTCACTGTGTGTCTTTGCCTTAACGTGAGCTGTGGATCCTCTGAGTTGAAACCAGGTTTGTTCTGCTAAAAGCAGAGCTAACCAAGTAGCCCATGGAGTCTGGGGCTAGGATCTGACACTCTAGAAGTAGGCTATCCGGAGTCAGCAACAGAGCTGCTACACAGGAGCTCCATGACACCGGATACAGCAGTCAGCATCCAGTACTCCAAGCTCATCTTTTTATTCTAGACAGTGTTTTGCTATGCAGCCCTAACCAGTCTGGAACTCACTATGTAGATGAGGCTAGCAGGCTAACTTTGTACTCACAGAGATCCACCAATCTCTGCCTACTGAGCTCTGGGATTAAAGAAGTATACCACTTGACCACTAAAAAAAAAAAAAAAAAGAAAAAGAAAAGAAAGAAAGAAAGAAAAGGAAAGGAAAGGAAAGGAAAGGAAAGAAAAGAAAAGAAAAGAAAAGAAAAGAAAAGAATAGAAAAGAAAAGAAAGCAGAGGTACCTACTGGACATTGGTTTGGAGGGCTGAGGTGAGGTCTCAGCCAGAGACATAATAAAAGGACAACTGTTGGCTTATTTCTGAGTGTTGGCATTACAGTTATGCAAATGGCATTGCTGTAGCTATTAGTTTATTTTGAAGAAAGGATTTCAGTGCCTTACAGAGAGAGAATTTTAGAGGTGAAGAAACGTAGAAAAAAGAAAAGAAAGACATGGAAAACATACTGAAACCATTAAATTATGAATTCAGTTATTTAATTAAATAAACCAATGAGCTAATTAATTAAAATAACCTGTTAAAGTTGCCATTAATAAAAGATACAAAACACCTTCCCAGCATCCTTTGTCTTCTAGCTAATGTTTAGAAAGTTCAGAGATCAGAAATATCAAAAGTTTCCCTTAATTTGCTAAGGACTAACAAAATGTACTAAGCTAAACCCTCATGCATAAGAAGACAAGGAGAGCAAAGGCATTGGAAGGGAGAGGAAGAGGAGAAAAAAATGGATTGATGGTTTTGTTCATGCAGGGGCATAGTGTGTGTGTGTGTGTGTGTGTGTGTGTGTGTGTGTTGTGTGTGTTGTGTGTGTGTGTGTATTATGTGTTTGTGAAAGACAGAGAAAAACTTCAGCTATCATTTCCTAAGCATTGTGGTAGTTTGAAGGACAATAGGCCCCAAAGGTTCATAATTTTGATACTTGGATTCCATTTAGTGGAACTCTTTGGAAAGGATTAGGAGGTGTGGTCTTATTAGAAGGGTAGGTATTTTCCTACTGGAGAAGCTGTATCACTGGGAGTGGCTTTAAAAGGCTGAGTCTCTGTCTCTGTCCCTGTTGCTCTCACCCTGAAGATCAGGATGTAAGGGTCATGCCTCCAGTACCTTGCCTGTCTTCTTCTCACCAGCCATGATGATCATGGACTAACTCTCTAAAACTTCATTCAAACCACCAATTAAATGTTTTCTTTTACAAGATTGCCTTGATCATGTTGCCTCTTCACAGCAATAGCTGAGACAAGCATTGTCCATATTGTTTTAGAGATACAGCATCTTACCTTGATGTTCACCATGGAGGCTAAATTAGCTCGGCCGGTCAGCCCTGGTGATCTGCCTATTGCCAGGGCTGGGATTACATCTCTGACTTTGTACAGGTTTTGGAAAGTGAATTCAGATGTTCAAGCAACTTCTTGGATCCCTTCTGAACACCGAATAAATCCTACTTTCTACTAGAGAAAAGGCTACTGAAGCAATGGACTGGGTCTGCTGCTTTGAGATAGCTCCCTGGCGATTATCAAATAGGACTATTTCCAAGATGCTACTTTCTTCCCCTGGGGCAGAGTTCGGGCTTTTGCTCAGGCTGACATTCAAAGCATGATTTTCTTCCCTGAAGAAACAGAAAGAATAGCTGAAAGGGCAGTTATACATAGATAGCCCACTCTGAGGCGTGTGTATGGTCCATCTTTCCAACCTTTAAGGTCTCTGGCACAACCATCTGATTATCTGCGCCTAAAGCCTAACCTCTTTGGACCTTGATGGGTTGCTCTATGTGTCCCTAACTCTCTTTCCAAATAGTCCCATATTGAGGTCTAATTTGCACCATATGTATGGTTCTTGATAAATGTCTGTGTGCACTCCAGCATTTCTGGAGAAAGGTCTGCCAATTTCTTTGTATCTTGCCTTTTTCTTAAAGAACAGAAGTCAATTTCCCTGCTGTGGCCAGTCTCAAATCTTTCTTTCTGCGTTTCTTCCTTAGGTGGCTTTATCCTTCTAATTTCCTGTACTCTGTTGTTGAGTTGATGGCTTCAAAATTCCCCAGATCTCCAGGGCAAGATCTACTAAACACCTCCCATATCTTCTCTCTTGGATTCAGTTTCCTTCACTTGCTTTTTCTAAGTTGAAACTCAGTTTGACCCAAGTAAAGCGTACAACTAGTGGGAAGCCCATGATTCTCCTTCCTGATTCCTTAGCAAAGGACCTCAGGTAAGGTACACCAGCATAGTCAAAAGTCTCTCTCTCTCTCTCTCTGTCTCTGTCTCTGTCTCTGTCTCTCTCTCTGTCTCTCTCTCTCTCTCACATACACACACACACACACACACACACACACACACACTGTGTTCACTTGCATCAAGGCTTATTGTATTTGTTTGGTTTTTAGACAGGGTCATACTATGTGACCAAGTCGTGAATTCACAATGCAACTGCTTCAGCCTACTGAGTATGAAACACCAAAGAATTAAAAATTAGTGTTTTGGGGGATATTGGTTTAAAGTTTAAAGCACAAGACTGAATGAAGGCCAGCCAGGTGGAGACATGTCCAGCCACCTGAGGGGAGGAACCAGCCTAACTGCATTCTTTTCCTGCCCACTAGAGATACAGTTTCTAGGAAACCAGTCCAGATGGCCAGGCCAGAACTATTTATGGTCTTGGCACTTAAAGTAAACCAATCATTTCAAAAGTCAGTTTCCCTCACCCAATCGTGTAACACCAAGGCATGTAACTCCCTGCTTGCTGTTTTGCCCTTTAAAAACTTTGTTCCCTTAGACCACCCCGCTGCATTCCTCTCCTGCTTCCACAGGAAGTTTTCAGACCTGGGCTCGAGCTTGTAGCTAATAAACCCTCATGTGTTTTTCAGTGGAGTTGGTTCCTGATGGTCTTTGGAGGTCTCACAAACTGGGCATAACAGGTTCTGGCAAACTTAACTGATTCTGCTTGGTAATAATCTTTCTAGTCTGTTTTTAAGCACCACCCATCTCAGTAAGTGGCTTAATTCAAGTACTTATCTTATGACCACTAAATAGAACAGTTGACTAAGATATGTCAAAAACCTCGCCATCTTACCTTCCATACTTCTGTTAATGTAGTAATTCCTAAACTCTAACGTCTTCCTGGAATCTGGTGCTTGAGGTTAAATACATTTCCCCAACATAGCACAATCAGCAAAATATTCACCTCAAGGTAAACCTCAGCCTCTTGCACTAGCCATGGCCTCTAAGTGCCCCCATCCAGGCCCCAGTTCACAGTGCCAGGGCATCAGCCTCTTTCCCAGACTGCTTTGGGAGATAACATTCACAGGTAAGAAACAATGAGGCTTTTGTCTAAGGAAGAGAACAGAAAATTGTCTCAGAACACCACCATAGCACCACAGACAATCATTATGGGTGGGTAGCATAAGAGAGGAGCTAAAACTTCCCCGTTGAGCATCTGCTGCTGAAGCTAATCTATTCTCAGTGTTCAAGGAGCCAAGTCTCTACTAAACACAAAGCACCTAACTGTTTTCTCCTGCTGCTTCCTGTTTCCAGTTGCTGAGCTTTCACAGAGAGATAGCCTTTTGTCTCAAATGTTCATTTAAAACTTCTTACAAAGATTAGCTCTAAAGTTAATGCTAATGACAATTGGATCTGAGACAAAAGGGAAGGACAAAAACTTTCTTTGAAATTTAGCATCCTATGCTGAAAATGGAAATATGGCTTGTAGATCTGTCATTAATAGCCTCCTGCATAATTAATCTGAGCTTTGGCACTCCCAAATCTACTAATGCTATCTTACAATAGCAGTGAGCAGAAACAGAATGCATAATACAGATTCTTCAATTACAGCAACTGAAATATGCACCAAAATATATAAAACCATACCTGGAATGACTCAGTAATTCATTTCAGCAAATATTTTAACAGTGTCCTTTTTCACCAAAGGTTTCATTCAGACGTACATCCCTTTTTCCAATATCACATTAGAAATGATGGAATACAAATGGTATGACTTCAAGTATAAACAAGGGACTGTAGCTTACTGCTTGGCTTCATTACTGCCATGGTCAATATTGCCAACCAGACAGGATCTAGAACCATCTAGGAGACAGGCTTCCAGGCACATCTATGAGGGATTACAGAGAATGGGTAAACTGAGGTAGAAACCCCACTTTCCCTGTGGGTGGCAGCATTCCAGGATGCTGTGTTTGACCATTTTTAGAGGAGAAAGTTAGCTAGTACCAGAATTCATCTTCTGTGCTTCTGACTAGAAACAATGTGACTGTCTAATTCCAGCTCTTGCAGCCCTGCCCTGCCCTGCCCTTCCCTGTCCTGCCCTGCCCTGCCCTGCCCATCATTATGAACCATACCCTGGAGCTGGGAGCCAAACAACCCTTCTTCTCTTAAGCTGGTTTTGTTACAGCAACGAGAAAACAATTCATTCAATAATTGTTTCCTAGTAGGGTGTCAGGAACAGTATCTATGAAGAAAGTTCCTCTTTGGGATATAAAAGGTCATCGAGACAGTAACAACCAGAGAAGTAATGTGCCCACATGGGTTAGTGAGTCATGATAACAGAGAATTCAGGAGCATGGTGGAAGGAGTGAGCGCTGTTAGCGTCGAGGAGGAAATAAGGCTAGAAATGTGAGAAGGGAAGGTTTCACACAAGCAATGACATCATCAACCTACTCTCCATCTTTCGCCAATTCTAACATACAGTCCACAAGACAGGTTAAAGATATACAGAAAATGAAATTAGGGTAAGTCAGAAATATAAGAGGAAGTAAAATGGAAGCCAAAGATAAAGCTAAAATGGAAGAGTGTATGCATCCAGGGATGGCTGCATAATTTGGAGAGCCCAGCACAGAATGAAAATGTGGTGTCTCTTGTCTAAGAGTTTTAAGTATTTCAAAACAGCAATAGTGGAAGTGGACATGGTGGCATGTGCCCACAACACAGTGCTCAGAGCTGTACCCTACAAGTTGTCTCTAGCCTCTAAACTTGCCTCAACATTGAACACATAGCAAGTTCAAAGCCAACCCAGGTCACATAGACTCTCATGGGTAGAGGGGATTTCAACTGCAGATCTGGAGCCTTAAACTGAGAGCACACCCTTGTAAGCATGGAACTCAAGGCTCAGTCCGTAAAATGCTTGCCACCCAAGATGAGTGTCTAAGCTTAGATCCCCAGGACCTGTGTAAGGAGCTGGGCAGGAGGCAAACAGCTACAATATCATCACTGGGAAGTCAGAAGGAGCCCCAAGTCTTCCTAAGGAGCCAGCCTCACTGAATCAGTAACTCCACACACAGTGAAAGGCCCTGTTTAGAGGACCAACAAAGTGGCTTGGTTGGTAAAGGGGCTTGTTGCCAAACTTTACAACCTGAGTTCAATCCGCAGGACCCACATGATAGAAGGAGAGAACTGACTCCCACAGTTACCACCTAACTCTACAAACACTGTGTGGGTGGGACACCCTCCACTCCCAATGACACCCCTCACACATAAATGCTTAAAACAGTTATTTTAAAATCCTGTCTCAAAAATTAAGATGAGTGCAATCAAGTAAGACATCACTGTTCACCTCTGGCCTACACACACAGACACACACACACACACACAGAAACATGGGTCTTCCACAGTCACTTTCAAGTAAGTCTCAAACCCAGCTGTAAATACACTTAGAAGTAAAAACAAAATGAATATGTGATCAGCTTTAAAATTCCCAGCACTAATTGCTAAAGAGATAGCTCTGCAGCTAAGAAAGCCAGCTGCTCTTCCAGAAGAAGAAGGTTGAAGGCTGTTTCATCTAAACATTTTCATTTGTCTTTTCTAGAAATAGAGTTTTACAGATGCTAAGAATTAACACGAGACACGGGGGGTTAAAGATCAAGATGAGAGTAGAGACCAGTGTGATCACTTCTGGGAGACGACATAGCACAATCAAAAGAATTTCTGACAGTAATGCTTCATACCCTCCATTTTGTCTACCCACAGCAGACATCATAAATTCTAGAAACTTCAGACACTTTTCTCCAAGTTCAGAGTGCGTCATACATCACCTACTTAATTTTCGCAATTCCTTCATGAAGGGTTATTATCCCATTCCTATAGAGAATAAACTTGCAGAAATTGGATGATCTGTGCGATGGTATGCAAATGGAATTCAAATTTTAGCAATCTGCTTTCCTCTTCTACCTCTCATCTCTCCTTTCGTCTCTTAGACAGAGATCTCCCAAGCATCCTTTGAAAGACTGCATTAGCCCACGTGTGAGAAAACAGAAACAGGTAATAAATGGCTACACTCATAAAGAGGCCGAGAGGAATGAGAAAGCAAATGACTTGACTAGTACTTTTTATCTGTTACCTTTACATTGATTGGAATCTTGGGAGACTTCTTAGGATCAGGTCAGGAGCTTGGAATTTTTTTTTTTTAAGGCTCATTTTACTTTTATAGGTATGGGGGTTCAGGGGAGCGTATAAACAGGTGAGCACAGGTGCCCTTGGAGGTCCAAGGAGCTAGATCCCCTTGTAGCTGGAGGTATAGGTGGGTGCTGGAAGCAGCTGAACCCAAGTCCTCTGCAAGAGCAGAACAGGCTCTTAACCCTTAATGGCTGAGCCATCTCTCTAGTCCTAAGCCCGAAGTTTTAAATACCAGCCGCAGTGGTGATCTTCCGTAGTCAGGAAAACATCTGTCCAGGAAAGGTAGAGAGTCCCTTGAACACCTTTCAGTTAGCATCTCTTCACCAACCCAACCCACTTTTTCTTTTTAATAGACCTAAGAGCAATATGTCTCCCTGCTATTTCATATCTATGAATTACAATGAAATCAATAAAGAAGGCATGAGCAAAATGCTTTAACTCTGGAGTCTGCTTTGCATGGATGATAGGGCTTTCCAAGGATGTGGAAATAAAGAGAGGAAGCAGACCCATACTAGCGGGAGCCGTGATGGAAAGGCTTGAGCTATAGCAGTGCCGAGCAGGGATGTGCTACAGACTGGCAGGGGAAGGAGGTGGGAGCTGAACAAGGCCAGAGAATCATTCTGAATTATCTATGGCAGCAGAGGACACTGGGCTCCTCAAGTCCAGTAATTCTCCAAGGACATAAAGTCACACTAATTAACCTTAAATAGTTTTATTTAGAAATAATCTTACCAAGTTAATAATCACTAATGTGCAAGCTTAAGTATTCGGGAATGGTGAACTGATATCTGTTATTTACTTTGAAGTATATTAAAAATAAGATGGAGTTAGACACAGTAGTGCACTCCTTTTAGCCAAGCACTTGGGAGGTAAAGGCAGGCAGATCTCTGAGTTTGAGGCCAGCCTGGTATACAAAGCAAGTTCTAGGACAGCCAAAGCTTTATAGAGAAACCTGTCTCAAGAAAGAGAGAGACAGAGAGAGAGAAACAAACACAAATGAACAAACAAGTACATAAGATGGATTTATAGATGGATATGATGATGGGGAGATGAATGTATATCCAATGAAGCAGAATTATAGTAAAATGTTAATGGTAGAATCCAATGGTGAGTATTTGGTGTTCCCCATAAGCAGGTATGTACAATGTGTGGCCTTTAGGGCACATGTAGCTACATGCTGTCAACTATAGCTATGACTGTAGCCCAACACAAAATCATAAATGTACTGAAATGAAGTTTTTTTTTCCAATTTTTAAATTTGATTGCTCCGTTCTCAGGTATAAACTTTGTGAATGAGAGCGTCATGTCTCAGTGTCAAAAAGATGTGCATGCTTGCTAAACCTAAGCTCTTCTATTCTTGTTAGATATTTGGAATGGTTTTTTTTTAAATTATTGGATGTCAAATGAGTTTAATAAAATTATACCATGCAAAGAGAAATTGTGTTTATAGCCTGAAGTTTTTATTAATTAGAGATAAAGTCAAGCCATGAATTTATAAATCAAATTTAATGCTGGAGGAAGAAAAGCATAAATGCATAATTCCTGAGTATGTTATAAATTTTTGTATTAGTGGAGTATATGAGTGATGATATATGAAACAAAAATTATATCTTGCAAAATTTTTATGATAATCTCAATACTGAGCAGGGGCAGCTAGTCACAGATCTCTGTCACCCAAGAAGAGAGTAAACAACTAATATTCTGCAGGTTATTCTGTTGTTAAGCTGTGGTTGATATTCGACACACCATTTTTTGTGTGTGTGCTTTGTTTTGTTTTTAATTTGTTTTTAATTTGTGTGTATGAGTAGCCTGCCCGCAGGTACGTACGCATGTGAACCACGTTTGTACCTGGTGCCCGTGGAGGCCAGAAGAAAGAGTCAGATCCTCTAGAACTGGAGTTACAGTTAAAAGCTATCGTACAGGTGTTGGGAACTGAACACTGAACGAGCAGTAAGTGCCTGTAGTCAGTATGCCTTTTTTTTTTTTTGTTTTTTGAGATGGGTTCTCACAATGTACTCGAGACTAGTGTACTTGTGTCTCCTGCCTTGGCCTTCAGAAGGCTGGAATTATAGGTGTTTGGTGTAACACCTAGCTTGCTTTACCATGTTTTCAATTTAGGATGGGACATGACCAAGCAAATTTAGGAGCTTCTGGGTATTTCTCACGCGCTCCTGAAAAGCAAATTGGTCCTCAATTGCTGGCATCAGAATTTGTTCAGCCCCTTCTGGGAGCTATGCAAAGCAGGACACTGTGGAGATTCACACATTAAAAGGGTGGAAATCGATTTCCTCCCACAAAAGACAGAACTAATTGGAGCCTTAATGGTTTAACCATAAATAAAACACACATGAGGCTCTGATGACAATTCCTGACTTCACTCCTAACTCAGGGTCTCAGAAAGTACATTCCAGGGGGCAGGCAACGTGGCTGACTTGGTGGGATAGTGCCTGGCATGCATGAAACCCCTGAGTTCATCCCTAAAATGGGTGTGGTAGTGCACGCTCCAGCCTCGGGACAACTGACCCTCAGCATGTGGAAGCAGGAGGGTCAGAAGAGATTCAGGTCACCCTGAGCAGCATAGGAAGTTCAAAACTTCGGATGGGATACGAGATCCTATCCAAAACACCTACAGTAATAACTACAATAAAAATGATGAATGTAGTCCAAGCCAGAACATATATAGTGAAAGGCTGACAAGGTTGGCTAACCTGGAGATTAGCAGTTCGGTCTATTGCTTATCCCCACCCCTAATGCTGCAATGGCTGGGAGTCCTGGGAAATCCTCTGCGGCCTTGAAAATCCAGCATGAACGTTCCGAACGCCCCTTCTCTCGCTCTGTCTGCTCAGAAGCTCAGGTGTTCAGAACGCACCTCCAGAAATTCTCCCACTAAAGGAAATGACCACAGTACCTCGCCAATGAATCCTTCCCTAAAACCTCCTGCGCACAACACACTCTAGACAAGCCCCGTTCTCTAGAGCAGGATTGGCTGTTTCTGCGGCTGCTGCCTACCAACAAGACAAATAGAACCAAAGCTCCATTTTCAGATAGGACGGAATTGTTCTCTTCTTTTCAGTTAGCTCTGAACCTTTGGATGGGAGAAGAGAAACCTCACTGGCTGCTGCAGATTCAGTTATTTCCAAGAACTCAGTGTTTCCACACCTTGGGGTTATTTGAATTCAGGCCTGTGATCTGGTGGTGAAAAACTACTGGTTCCTCCTTAGGGTGATACATTTTGTCGACACCATCCTTCAAAGAAGAAGGAACCAAATTTCTTAGTGTTCTTTCTTCCTATAGGACAGCCTCTGTAAAGACATAATAGCATACTGTTACACTCATCTAACTCTGACTCCACACTCAGTGACTAGTCAGCAAAGGCTGAGTGCACATCTGGCGGATTCTGAGTGACATCAGAATACAACAAAATAGAGTCACACTGAATTAAGCCCCTTGCCGATCAGTCGCGGTTTAAAAAAAGACATGCTAAGTGTCTTTAGAAAACAGTGAGGCGAGCATTGTCCTGGCAGTGTGCTCCAAGGTCTAATTATGTTTTAAATAGGTATCTAAACAGGTGCAAAGGCATGATCCACCTGGCGCACTTACCCATTTTTTAATTTATTTATTATTTATTACAATGTATTCACTTTGTATCCCGGCTGTAGCTTCCCCAGCTGCACCCCCCCCCCCCAACCCTGTCTCCTCTGAGTCCCACCCACCCTCCCTCATCTCCTCCTATGCACCTTCCCTAGTCCACTGATAGGGGAGGTCTCCCTCCCCTTCCATCTGACCCTAGCCTATCAGGTCTCATCAGAACTGGCTGCATTGTCTTCCTCTGTGGCCTGGTAAGGCTGTACACCCCAGGGGGAGGTGATCAAAGAGCCGGCCTCTGAGTTCATGTCAGAGACAGCCCCTGCTCCCTTTTGTAAATGCATTTCTGATCTCTAAGAGGTGTAAGACAGGAGATGAAATTATATCAACTCTGACAGCTTACAAATTATGTGCTGGTATCTACTATAAGCAAACCATTGTGATTTTAAGTACTAGGGGCCACATTTTGAATGATAAAAAGAGAATATTAAAAATAGTCAGGAAAATATTTTTAAAGCTGGTCGTGGGAATCGATTTTATAGAAAGCTCTGCTCATTAAAATCCCTAGAATTAAATACAGTAAATAATACCATTTAATAGCTGAAGTATAGGAGGTCTTCTGTCCTTCTAAAAAAAAATCTCAAAATTTAATATTTTCTGACTTTGGTATGCCGAAACTGTCATGAATACTAACTACAACACAAACGTTAGGGGCACAGAGAAGAGAAATTATGTCTAATTGCTAAAGGTCAGAGGTGTTCCAAACATAAATTTCAGTAAATAGCTGCAGGATCAAAATAAGCAGCCTCACGGCCACTGGCAGCCCACCTGCTATCCCCACAAAAACATCCTGTGGCTAAGCTTAGTGTTGATTTGCTTACAGTGGCTTATTCTTGTAAATCCAAATCCCCCACTAAGCCTGTTGATGGAGTTCATTCTTTTATCAAATCGTCTTCAAGAAAGACCAACTCTTTGATGTTTAGAACTCAAATTTGAAGGACACTTGAGGGAGATAAAATGATCACTAGTCATTCCATTGCCTTTCATCTGTTTCTTAAAGAAGAAACAAATATAAGAGAAAGGTAATCTCAGATTATCGGTCTATTAGTGACATCAAGGAGAATCCTGAAAGAAGCAGATACCTGTCTCAACAGAATGTCCTTACCATCTAATATGCCTCTAAGGCTCCCCTCAGCCTTCCAGAATTTGCTTTCAATTTTTGTTTTTTGCAGCTCATGACTCGGATATTGTAAATGCACAAATCTCTCTTGCTTTGTCTGCTTGTTCAATTTGACAAAAATAATAATAATAATAATAATCCCAACACAAACAAAGTTATAGACCCAATTCAGAAGAATCTTTTTCTATGAATCTTATTATTTTGGCAAAAATTCTTCCCAAATGAGTTAAATGAAAAATTAATTATTAACACTTGATATAAGATTATGACAGCTGGGTGGTGGTACATGCCTTTAATCCCAACACTTGAGAGGCATAGACAGGCAGATCTCTTGAGTTTGAGGCCAGCCTGATTTACAAAGCAAGTTCCAGGGCAGCCAGGGCTACAAAGAGAAAATCTGTCTCAACACAAAACAAAACTAAACAAAAACAAAAACCCCAAAACAAACAAATAAAAACAAAACAAAACAAAAAGCTGAGATAAAAGTTTTGAAAGATAAAATGGCTTTATAATATTGTGTATGGTTTGGTTTTTTGTTTGTTTGATAATGTATTTACTTGCCCATTTAAATTTAAGTAGTGAGGTTTAATTTTCTCTTGGGAAAATATAATTTATAAGCCAACAGGACAAGAAAGGTTGATTTAGCCAGGCATGGTGGTGCATGCTTGTTATCCCAGCACTCAGGGAGGCAGAGGCAGGAGGATTTCTGTGAGTTTGAGGCCAGCTTGGTCTACAAAGTGAGTCCAGGACAACTAAGGCTACACAGAGAAACACTGTCTCAGGAAAAAGAAGAAGAAGAAGAAAGGTTGATTTACTTTGTATGCAAACTGTGGGTCATATAGATTGTAACCAAAATTTAAATAGCATTAATAATATTTTGTCTAATATATCCATGTGCATTTAAAAGGTTATACTATTTTTAGAATTGTAGAATAATACTTTGTTAAAACAAAACAATCCCACAGAAGCCACTGTTTCAGTCTACGGCTATACATACACAACTGCTTTAGACAAGTCATGTTGAATTCCTGAACCACTTCCGCCCTCACAAAAGGCTGACTTACTCCCTCCCCTCCTCACATGAGGAACTCAAGGTCAAAGTCTTAAGTGTGCTTTTTGTAGTCCTTTTCTTCTCCATCATCAGTAAAAATGACTTTCCCAATTGTCATTCATGTTTGCATTTCGTTACTTTTGAAAGCCAGAGCCTTTGTAACAACTCGTGAGGCAGCACAAAGCAAGGCGGAGCTTGAGGCTCAGGACCCGAACTGCTGCTGCCCTCAGCTTAGAGGTCTGTGTCCTTGCCAGGGGCACACCACCAGGCAGCTCCTGAACCTCCAGCCTTTATTTCCAAAGCCAGATTTTTCTTTTGATTTACAAATTTAGATATTCAATATTTGGGAGCATCGGTTCTAATTTTATCACTACTAAAACTCACTTCCTTCCTGGACTTAGTTTGTATTTTCACAAAAATTTTAAAGAATTCCTCCAAAAAAAAATGGTGTCTGTAAGGGGCAGGGCGGGGAGGAGGGGGGCTCCTAGTATCTAAATTTGCAGAATGAGTGCCAAGAGTGAATGATAATGTAGAAGCTGGATGGTCACAGTGTGCTATGTGTGCTCATCAGCCCTGTTAACTCAATGGTAGGGGAAGATGTGGAAAGTGAAGACTATTCGTGTGCGGTGCAAGAGATGTGTGAAAAAACACAGTGACTGTAGCTCTCTATGGATATGGCTGCTGACCTAACACTACCCCAATAAATAATGTCTCATACTTTTTAAAGGGGAAATTTCAATCCTGGTATATAACTGGGATCAGCCAGGCCTCTGTATTTTTCAGTTTTCCTCAGACTTGTCTATTTCATTAGTTGGGTACAGTGTTCCATAAACAAAAGACAAACCCATCTTTTCACTCAACTTCAAGAAAGAATACATCCTAGTGGGCTGTGTGAGTGGCAGGTGTTGACTAGGTCCTGGAACTTCTTTCATCCAATCACAGCCACGCTCTGAACAAGGGCATGAGCTGGAGTGTGTATATGAAATATAGCAAAGTGTGGAAAAGTGTGCCAGCCTGGTAGCATATGCCTTTAAGCTCAACACTGAGAAAGCAGAGGAAGTTAGACGTCTGTGAGATCAAGACATGCTTTTTCTATACTGTGAGGTCCAGGCCAGTCAGGGTGATAGAGTGAGATCTGTCTTTAAAAAACCACAAGAGAGAGAGAGAGAGAGAGAGAGAGAGAGAGAGAGAGAAGGAAAAGGATGAGGAGACAGGCAGGGAGGAAGGGAAGGGCAGAGGGAGAGAGGGGGAACTAAATGAGCAGTTTTATATCAAACTGCAAACCAATACATTTTAGGTAATAAAAATTACTTGCAGAATAATTGTTCCATATTAACAATTGTCTTTCTTTACTAAACATACACTAAGCAAGGTATGTTGTGGCTGCATCCATGGATTCTCTTCTTCATTTATGTCAGGTATTTGGTCATAAGAAGAACAGAAACTGTGCCAGGCAGTGGTGGTACATGGCTTTAATCCCAGCACTCGAGAAGCAGAGGCAGGAGAATCTCTTGAATTCAAGGCTGGCCTTTACTACAAGGGCAAGTTTCAGAGTGGCCAGAGCTACACAAAAAAATCCTGACTTGAAAAACCAACCTGGTTTACAAATCGAGTCCAGGACAACCAAGACTACACAGAGAAACCCTATCTCAAAAAAACAAAAACAAAGCAACAACAAAAACCTAACTCACAGAACATGATAGCTTGACTAAATCTCTTTAACTTTTAACTAAATTTCAATGTTTTTGTTGTTGTTGTTTCCTCTCTCTTCTTAGAAAAGAAGGGGCATAATTTACATGCGAAGGAGAATCCACAGTCAACGCTTTTGAAACTTCTCAGTGTTTCTCCCCTCTTCAACTGCCAGCAACTGTAGTTTTGTGGTTGTTGGTTTTGCTTTCTTTTGTTTTGTTTGCTTGTGTCTAAATTTCTTTAGGGAGTATCCAACACAGAAAAGGGGACTCTGAATTGAACTGATTCAGCAGTTTGAGCATCTGCTTAAAGATGATCCAGAAATCTGGTGCAAACAGAGCTTTGCTTGAAAGGTTTGAAACTGGGTCATTTGACCTTGCAGGTACTTATTTTGCCCCTGAGACTCTATGTGCTCACCTCCAGATTCTTTTCAATCTTACCTGAGGGATAATGTATAAATAATGTTATAAGCTAAAGAGAAAACACAAAGGATGTTGGCAGGTAAGGTCCTTTATAGCAGGGCATGACAAGGCTCTGTAGCAGTGCAGTGGACATGAATGACACAGTTTATATTAACACGAATGTAATGAAGGTTTTATTTTATCAGCCTAGTTATTCCACTACTTTTCTCAAACTAAGAATATTTTTGACATGTGATTTTTTTTTTTTTTTACTTGCAAAACTTCAATTTGAAACAGTTTCTAACTTCATTTGCTCTTGAAGGATGGGGACAGATCTCGCTTTGTAATCTAAGCTACCCTACAACTCAGACCACCTGCCTTGACCTCTAGAGTGCTGCTTAATATACATGGATATGAGCATTCAGACCTGGCTCTAACTCAATTTTTTAAGTTCTTTTATTGTAATCATTTGAAGTAATGTAGACAATAATTTTTTAGTTGGTACATTTACGAAAAGAAACAAATGATCAGTTATTTAGCAAATCTACCATCTGGGCACGAAAAGAAATTCCAACTTAGTGTATGTCATAATGATCTGTGAACGCCATTCTGTAGTTTCATATACTACTATACTACAGACAGAAAAGAACCTTTCTATACACGGCCTCTCTCCTTCTGTGGACTTTAAATTTGAAACTTCAAAAGTAGCATTGTCAAAGGAGGATGAAAGTCAGCCGTTCATCAGAACAAGATTCCCACCCTGCAGAGAGGATGAGCCAATGCCACGCTGTTCATTTTTCCTATATCCAGCAACCGGGGAAGAACCTGTTACCTGGAAGTCACATGACTCTCTGGTGAGTGAAGTTTGTGACTGGGATACCGTGCCACTGGTCTCAAGATAGTAAATAAACTACTCTCCTGAAACTATTCATTTTAAAAGGTTTAATGATACAGGCTTAAACAGTCATTTACCTCTAGCCCAACGTCTATGCTGGGCTACATGAATCCTAGAGCCCACTATCAGGCTGTTGAACAACTGTTCAAAAATGAGCTAATATGCCGGGCACTGTGTCTGTGCTCCCCTCATACGACACTTCTATACTTCTATAAGGCAAACACGGAGGTGAATAGGATTCCAAAATTGCTGTGTAGCTAGCAAAAGCAGAATACTAACTCCAACAGAATCACAGATGTAGGGCTGGAGAGATGGCTCAGTGGTTAAACTCTTCCAAAGGTTCAATTCCCAGCACCCACATGGCAGCTCACAACCGTCTGTCATGCTGATTCCAAGCGATCTGACACCTTCACACTAACGCACATAAAATAAAATTAAATTAAAATTTTAAAAAATTTAGCATAGTGAAGAAGAAGAAGAAGAAGAAGAAAAAGAAGAAGAAGAAGAAGAAGAAGAAGAAGAAGAAGAAGAAAAAGAAGAAGAAGAAGAAGAAGAAGAAGAAGAAGAAGAAGAAGAAGAAGAAGAAGAAGAAGAAGAAGAATCCCAGATGTAAATCAAATCACATCCAGAATCCCTATGGCTAACAATCACGTGACTAGAGAAAACTCCCACCTCACATCCTCAGCACTCTTACCTTAGACTATCCTCCCTTCAGACAAATCCAACAGGTATGGTGACCATTTACATATCAAAGTAAGCAAGTGTATATTTAACTTTTCTCAACACCGGAGGGTAAGAGTCAAAACCTGATGCATACTTTTCGGAAGGGAACAGCTTTTGAGCATAATTGAGTATAGCACGCTCACCCACATTCATCTGTGCTAGACAAGACAGAACAGGGAGCAGGGGCTAACCTGCTTACTTACCAATGACTGCTTACTTTTAAGTGAAGCTTAACTTTCAAAGTTATCTTATGAATATGAAACATAATTTTTATTATTATCCCTACGAATGTCTTTATAACCTAAATGGTCAACATTGAAAAAATATAGCTAGAACTCAAAAGATGACTGTCTCTTTTCGGTTGTGGGGGCGTTGTTTGTTTGTTTGTTTGTTTGTGCTCTTCTTGGTTCATACAAATGAACCATGTCACAGCAGTCTAGAGGCAGAGGCAAGTGGATCTCGGACCAGCCTGATCAACATAGCCAATTCTAGGCTTCCATATGTACACAGAGAAAGACCTTGTCACAAGACAACAAACAAACAAAATATATAGTTGCCATTAAGTATATTTATTGCAATGACAAAAGTTGCCTGAATTTAAATGTTTTCTGTGCCATAAAGGCAAATCTTGTAACAGGCACAATCCTGTCTATATTGTGAATTTGTTGCAAATAATAAAAAAGAATAGATATCTAACCAATAAAACCAAATAAATGTAGCTATGCAGTAAGTTCCTTGAGGGAAGAAATTATGTTTTTTATTCTCCATACCAGCTAAAGCAGGTATGTTAACTTCCAAAGGAAAAAAATGAATTGTTGAGTTCTAATAAAGAAAAATCACATGAAACTTTTTGGGGTGTTCTGATGGCAAACAGCCATAACTAAAAATGATCTCATTAATAACTGAATGGTAGTGTTTGTGCTGACATGACAACTCCGAAGTATAACCCTGCCCTGAAGAAGGCAAGGCAAAAAGTGTGTGCTTGTGGCTAAATGGCACTCTAAGAAATAAAAAGGTTGCCTCTGGGGGGAAAATACATCATGTCAAATTACATGCTTACAAATTACAAAGAGGAAATTCAGTAAAACTATGATTGATGAAACTGGTATTTCACAGAGACAAACTGAGAAGATAAGGAAATGCTCTGATTGTGATAATGACCGATCAAGTCAGCGAGTGGCAGACATTATTGGAAGATGCAAGATTCGTGCACTAAAGAAAGCTTCCTTGAGATACTTGTCGGCATGGCTCTCATCCCAGAACTCAGGAGGCATATAGCAAATGGAGCGCAGTGAGGCCTATTCATCCCGGTCTAATATGAGTTCCAGGACAGGGCTCCATAGAGGGCTATATGGAGTCCCTGTCTCAAACAAAACAAACAAATACATAAAAAAACAAAACAACAACAAAACCAAGAGCTTCTCACCATGTCCTGGACCCCAAGCATCACCCGCGCCATGCCATCAAAGATAGTAAATTCTGATGACTATATACACAAACAAATGAGTTAAGGACAGATCAAATACACCTTAGACAGGAAGATGATCAAGGAACATCTCTAACCATCAAGGCAGGGAGCAGTGAAAACCTAAATTTCAAAGAGTTAATTGCTTGTAATTTGCTGTCCGTGGTGTTGATCATAGGCTCGTTATCTTTTCATTTCTAAAGATGTTTCTCTTCTTACTTAACGATCTTTAGTCTCCTGCTGCAATTTAGAGATTTGCCTATGGCTAAGCCAAAAGGTGCACGCGTACTCTATCAGTACAGAAACTACCTTTAAAAGTAATTAGCTGATCTCCTGTTTCTGTGCCCCCTCATTTACTTTGACAAATGCTTTCCTTGGCTTCCCAATCTTCTCTGCTGCTTAAAAATGTTCTTAATCTGTTACTCAGGTCTCATGCACACCCAGACACGAAAAGAAGTTGAGGATGCATGGAGAGCCAGGATGAAGGGCTCTGTGTAGTTTGTCTTCCATTGCTTCCTTCCACATAACTCTGTCCTATTATCAGATGAAGGCAACTGGCTCCAGGGTACTTTCATGTTTTCTTAGAACCAGTTGGAACCCCTGCTGCCTCTAATGCATTCATGGGGCATGCCACTCCTCCTCTGCCCCCAGCAGGGTCCGGAGGCCCACAATGGCAGAACTTCAACATTATTAACAAAGCCTGTCCTACAGTTACTTCAAAAAATGGTAACAG
Organism: Meriones unguiculatus; assembly: GCF_030254825.1. Taxonomy (NCBI): domain Eukaryota; kingdom Metazoa; phylum Chordata; class Mammalia; order Rodentia; family Muridae; genus Meriones; species Meriones unguiculatus. The sequence continues at coordinate 47,375,530 of NC_083349.1, forward strand.
GAAAAAGAGAGCAGAAATCCCATAATAGAACATTTGTTTTAGGTCCATCTTAAGCCCTTGGTGTTTGTGAGTACAGATCTGACAGTGAGAACTGGAAGAGGTGTGAAAGCAATAAATAGGAAGACAACTGATAGCACAGTGTGGAGACTCAGCTTCCCCATCCTTCTAACAAGCATGGTGTGAGAATTTTTCTTAATTCAGAGTTTCTTTGGGCTTTCTGCATTATTAACTGTGGCTGTAAAGAACAAGTGAGTTACATGTGCAGTATTTCCAGCTGTCCACAATGGATAGCAACATGAAAACCCTACAGGGATGCTTTTCAGAACAAAGTCTTTCTCTCATTCCATACCAGAAATTGGGAGCGGAGCACTGGTCCTTCAAAGGAAAAAAACACACTGGTTAACACAGAGAGCAATTAATGGAATGACACGCTTGTTTTGATTTTAGGCCTAACAGTCACAAGTTATTTGTATACTGATTCACACAGTTATCTTTGTAACCAGTCTGTTACCTTCACAACTCAATAAATGAGGGCAGTTGCTCAAGAAGACCAAGGATCTGAAATTGCTTACAGCGATAACAAGGTCGCTATCTTACCAGCTCTTCAGGTTATAGACTGTTAGATTACCAAGGATTCTATTGAACAGTGACATTATCAGACTCACGGATATCCTCCACATAAATACAGCAATAGCAAAGGTTTTCAAATGGTGTCTTTATAAGTGAAATCTGCTGACTTCATGGGCGCTTGGCCTCAAGTGTACATAACAAATACAAATTCAAGATTCTGTATTGAGTTTTCCCTTTAACTTTCCTCAGGAGGGACAAAGTACCTTAGCCCAGGTGACTTCTTATAATAGTATTTCCAAAATATACTAATCTAGCAACAAAAATATACAACATATAATTACATATATATGTATATATAGAGAGAGATGTGTCACAAAAATAAACCTCTCTACTGACCTGTGTCTAGTCCTACTGCTTTTACAAGTCTCTGCAGTATATTTGTGAAACATTTTATGCACACACCAAACAACAGCTCATACAAGCATCTAAGCTCCACGTAACCACACTACTGTGAGGTTGGGATCACAGACAATGATCTCATAGGGGCTCTATGACAATGCCGCCCTATTCTTTGCTTTTCTCATTGAAACATCTATAGGAGCACATACGCGTTTCTCTCATTTAAAAAACATGTACATAAAATTGTACAAAGGAAATTATTTTTATAATAAGTTGTCTTAATAAATACAATGTACTTGATTGATTGATGATGGAGATTTTGTTTGATAGTTTGTAGTTTTATGACTACTGACTTACAAGCAATGAATAAAACTTTCTGTCTTGGGGTTTCTATTGCTGTAATAAAACATCATGACCAAAAGCAACTTGGAAATGAGAGTGCTTATTTCATCTTCTAACTTGTATTATATCATCCAGGAACTCAGGGCAGGAACTCAAGGCAGAAGCCTGGAAGCAGGAACTGATGTACAGGCCATGAAGGAATGCTGCTTACTGGCTTGCTCCCCATTGCTTGTTCAGTCCACTTTCTTACTTTACAACTTAGGACCGCCTGCCCTGGGGTAGCAATAATCAGTATGGGCTGGGCTTTTCCATATCAATCACCAGGTAAGAAAATTCTCCACAGATTCGCTTATGGAGGCATTTTTTTTTTTTCAATTAAGATTTCCTCTTCCAGCTAGCTATAGTGGTGCATCTTTAATCCTAGCATTCCGGAGACAGAGGAAAGTGAATCTCTGTGATTTCAAGGCCAGCCTGGTCTATGTAGCAAGCTCCAGAACAAACCAGGGCTACACAGAAAGATCCTGTCTCGAAAAAGTAAGTAAGTAAATACATAAGCAAGAAAACAAATAAATAAATAATAAAGACAAAAAAATTCCCTCTTCCTAGTTAAGTGCAGCCTCTGTTAAGTTGTCAAAACAACCAGTATACCTTCCGAAATATGAGAGGTATTGACCAACTTTAGACTAGAAGAGGGATGGCTTAGTCGGTGACTGCAGGGAAAGACCTGGCTATTCACTGGTATACCTGTCATTCTTTAGAATTTGGGAAAGGAGGTACATACTGTAACCCATAAAATTATTACTGTAGCATCCATCTCTTTATATTATTTCCTTGCCTTCTATTTGTGTTCTATCTTTCAGAGGAGTGAGAGAAAGAGAGATCCTTCTCTCTCTCAAACATTTCCTATTGATCATTTCTCTTTCATACACACTACCCTCCACTGTAAATGTGCCTTAGTCCCTTGCGTGTGGATGACTGTCTCTCCCATGGTGCATATATGGGGTCTGTGCCCTCATTTCCCGGCAAAGAAAGAAGCATGACCGCCCATACGATAAGCATAATTTAAGTGTAAGAAATGAAAGTAACAGTGAACACTGAGCCATAAGCTTAAAGTAGGGCTTTTCTGGATTCTTGGTAACATTTGGGATTATAAAAACCTTTTGATTGTCTTTTTCTTGAGCGACAGATAGTGAAATCTCTAGTCTGCTGACCCTATACACAGAGCACAAGCCTTTGTGTTACATAAGCCTTCACAAGCCTAAAGTGTGCATAATACTTTAGAGCCTACAGAATGCTTTCTCATTTGTCACTCCAGCCTTAAAGTTAGAAAACATTCAATCCATTTTAATACCCTATTTGTAACTAATGTCTTTTCAACTTCCAAACACAAGATTTGCCATATTATGTATTTCTTTTTACCAAGCAATCACATATTTTAACCTGCGTGCATTTCTTTTATTGGAATGACAGTTTCAATGTGAAACAGCTTAAATTAATAGCCATCTCTGATCTACTTTCCCCCTCTGTGAAATAATTTACAGTTCCTAGGCAGTCTGTTTTTATAAGTAAGCAGCAACCAAAGCTTAGTAATGAACTCCCAACAATGAATTTTCTTGGCAACATAATATATTGCCTAAATGGTGTCTAGTAAATCACACATGCGACTGGCAGCCTGTTGCGGTGCCTTGGTATAAATGACAAAACCAACCTCTGCCGGAGCTTTTCTGGGTCCTGTCATGTGGCCACAGATTTCACAGTTTCTCCCCATCAGCTTAATGCTGCATTTTCTTTTTCTGACAGAAAGGCAGCTGACAAGGCAAGAAATGCCGGGAAATTTGGCAGCTCGTACAATTTAACAGAATTTCCCTCGGGGAGAGAACCTCGCATTCACTATTATGATAAAACCAAACCAAACAAAAAGCAAGTCAGGTTTTCTTCAGGACTTCACAATCTCCTTCGCCACTCACAAACATTGTCTAACCATGGGCAAATTCACCTACGGGTGGCTCGGCATTCCCATCCGTCAAGAAGCCCTCACAGCTGTATGGCTGTAACCAAGCAGTTATGTAGAAAGCCAGCACTTAGCCCCCGCCTTTACACTGTCATTTTCACAAGAATCATTCGGATTTTACATCTTTCAGATCCAAGGGAGGGGGACAGGGTGGGGAGTAGGAGGGAGCGAGAGAAATTGCGTTGCTGTGTAGTCCTAACTGCGTGAACTACAACTTAGCATGTAGGCCAGCCTGGCCTGGTACTTGTGGCAATCCTCCTTCTGCTTCCTGCTGAGATTACGGGCACGCACTGCATATCCAGCTGCTCTACGTGTTTGTTTGTTTGTTTGTTCATTTTCGTGTTTGAGACGTGTCCTTACGGTGTTGCGTCTGGTCCTGAACCTCCAATCCTTCTGAGTAAAATGAAGAGCGCCCCCAGGTTAAGGTAGTGGGAAGTGTCAGGCACCGTCTGAGTTGCACTGGCTTCAAGGGGGAAGCCATCTGTGACCATCAGGACCTCTGGCGCGGGATTACTCGTGTGACAAAGAGAAGTCACTGGTCCTTCACTGAACGATAAAGAAAGAAAATCCCTTTTCATCTTCACCTGAGCAAGAGTCAGCAGACGCACAGCCGTTCCATTTTCATTTTCTAATACCTCTAAGGAATTCAAACAAATCACAATTCCGTTTGGAAACTGCTCATCGCCTGTCTTCTGTATCTTGACAGAATGAAAAGTCCCTCACAGGTACAGCTGTTCCTCTGCTACAAACTCGAACCTGCACGTTATAAATCCTCAATGCAAAGCTGAGAGAAAATCAAACGGGTGCTTCTAGTGATTGCCGCATTCAGCTCACATCTAAGCTGCCATATTAGCAGCCGCTCAAAGCCTACCTTCCACACAGTGCATGCGCAGTGACCAGTGCTAAAAAAACAATAGTATTCTAAAGTTTTCTCTGATCCGCGCTGAAACGCTCCAAGTGGGATTTTCCTAGGGATGGAGGGGTGTAAGCATTTTCCTTGTTTGCCTTCCTCCACCTCCCATCTGCACACACCTGCTCTCAGGAGGATTCCTTGGAACCTGGCCTCTCTCTCTCTGGAAGTCTTGCTGGTGACAATGAATGGCCACAACAATTACTCAGTCCTGGGACCTTGGCAGCAGATCGCAAGCCACTAAATAGGCAGGGGAGAGTTTGCATTTTGTTTTTATCCTCCCTGCAGGCATCAGCTTCTCTTCTCTGGACCGCTTGGGGCCTTGGGCTGACACACTCAGTTCCATTTTAAGAACTAACAAAAGACTGAGCACAGGAGGAATAGGTCATTTGCACTTCCTGGTTTCCTCGCAAGCACTTGTTTTGTTTCCTAGAACCGGGAGGGAATCGGCAAACACCTGGAGGCCAGCGAGAAGTTCTTTGTCCAGCCAGATGAGAGAGCGGATACAGCTATTCCAAACTAAATGTCAGCCTCATATTGTGCTGAAGGTGAAAAAAAACAAAAACAAAAAACCCGAATCATTGTCGCTGTTTATTGTGTCATTAAACTGCGGAGAATAGAGGCACCACTCGTTTTGTATGAAGGATGCAAGAGTTTGGGGTTTTAAAATGCATGTCCAACTTCAAGAAAGTCAGGCATTATACACAGTCGTGTGTTTTCTGAAGGCCATAAGTTATGAACGAAACATTTCTTTTGAAAATCTTTTATTTCAGGTGTATGGGTACTCTGCCTTCCTGTATAAAGTTACGGATGCTTACCAACAATTATTTTTGGAGTCCCTAGTCCACCAGGAGTCAGCCTTTTCTAATGCTGCTGTGCAGTTAGTCAGATTCATTGGGAGAGGGATGGAACAGAGTGTCACGAAATCCTGAAAACACCTGTGCCTTCTTGAAGATATCAACACTATTGCCTACTATGCACTATGCACTTATTTGTGACATACACACACACACACACACACACACACACACCGCCAGCTTCCATTTGAAGACCTAATAACTACTGTAACTATATCTCATGTTAGGCCCGAGCAATAAATGAGATTAAATGAGGCCATAAACTGAGAGCCATTCTAATCTGAAGAATGTCCTCATGAAAAGTCAGAAGCTCTAGCACTCTGTCTGCCCAGAACAAAGGCCAGGAGAGGGCGAGGTGCAGCCTCAGGAGGAAGCAAGGCTGCTGTGCTGCCTTTTTGATAGTACTCAAGAAAACACGTTTCCTTAAGCCATCCAATTTGTGGTATTTTATTACAACATCCCTCCCAAACTGATGTGTATGCCCATAATCCCAGCACTCTGGAAGGCAGAGGCAGGTAAATCACTGTGAGTTTGAAGCCAGACTGGTCTACAAAGGAGTCCAGAACAGCCAAGGCAACACCGAGAAACACTATCTTCAAAAAGGGGGAGGGGGAGTAGGGGGAAGAAGAATGAAGTACATCTCAAAATAGCTGTAGAGTAAGGGTTGTACCTCTTTCCGCTTATTTCTGCTTTGTATACTACCATTACATAAAAATGCATAAAAATAATACAATATGAGGAAGGATAAAATGTTATGTCTTTTATACAACAGTCCAACACAAGGCAATAGTATCCTCATTTGAAAGACACCAAAGTAGAAGTAAAGAGAAGTGATTTGTTTAAGACTGTATGATCTCTTGTCAGCCCAAGTCTAAGATGAGTCTGAAGTCTAACCCCCCTCATCCTACTCCCTGTAAACATTGTTTGCCTGACATAGACTGAAGATCTAGACCCCATTACAAATGATGTCCGTAAGCTGACAGTTAATTCTGGTCCAGGGCTTTCCCTTCCTTATGCCTTATTTTCTTAACCTATCAATACAAAGGGCTACACAACGTTTGTCTCCACTTACAGCCTTGCAGTGGTATACTCTCAGACTGTCAAAATTTACATAGTGTTTTTCTTGCCAGCAAAAGTGAATCATAAGTAAATGGCATTTACTATTTACTTCCTTCTATGTTCTATTCATATTAATGTATTACAAATGGGGAGGAAATATGTCTCAGAGCAGCTTAATTTGGGATCTGAGATCTCCAGGCTCTTTTATAGAAATGAATTCATTACCTATGTGACTGCATGATTTAAAAAAAAAAAAGCCTAATTTGAGGTTTGATGTTGGCCCTATCGAATGAAAAAAGGAAACATTTTTCTCAGCTGATTCCGTCTTTATATTTACAGCCCATCTGTTGCCATAGCACTGACCATCATGTCAAAATTGCAATTAGTAACACTCCAAGGTAATCAGGAAAAAGGCCAACGGAGGCTGTGTCCAGGCCTCGGTAACCCATGACTACTAGACTAATTGATCAATAGGAAGCTTAATTTCAAGAGACCTGGTTTCAGGACGTTGCTTTGCCTCTTACTGTGTATATGTGGGTCATCTGTTGAATAGAATGATCATTTTCAAGCTTGATTTCTTGATTGACGCAGCATGTGTAAAATTGTTGCCTTTGCTAGTTAGACAAACTCATTAACATCTCTGGACCTAATTCCAATTAAGTGTAAATCAAAATACTACCACTGCCTAACCCAGACACTTCTACTATACGGCCACCAAGCTCATACTGTCGCTTTTATTAAAAAAAAAAAAAACTTTGAGGTGAACGTTGAAAAACAAGAACGTAAATGTAATGAAGTGGGAAAAGGAGGCATCCTGAAGAGAGGGGCAGTATGGGCAGAAGCCAGGAGGGTAGAAAAGCAAAGACTGCACCCAACGAAAAATGACACTTAGAAGTCAGCCAAAGAAAAGTGCACAAAGTGATGAGAGATGAAACGAAGCCACATGCTGGAGGTCGGTATGTAGGAAGGCCAGATGCCACACTTAGGTGAAAAGGATTGACTAGCTCAGCTAGAAAGCTAATGTGATGTGATTGGTGTTCCTAATTAAGCCTCTGCTATTAGGCACTTTTCTTTTCTTTTCTTTTCTTTTCTTTTCTTTTCTTTTCTTTTCTTTTCTTTTCAGGATGAACAATGAAGCCTACTGACTTTACTATCATGACTGTTCTCGTAAATTTAATTTCCAGAACTTTTATGATTTGTCCCATCACATGATCACCGGCCATCTTAACTTGCCTCTAGGTCATTAAAAAAAAAAAAAAGTCCTAGTCTCATAGCTTGGCCAGTTGTAGCTGCTGTCTGAATCGCTTCAAGTTCTATTTAACTACAAGAGATTGTGAACCATCCCTCGATACCATTTCTACCAGAAAGCCTTCTTTAGGAATCTATATCTTTCTAGATTGCTTTATTCCATTTCTAGATAGCTCTTCATGTATCTAATTCTTAAAAATAGTGTCCTGGAAGATTTATCATTGAGCTAGGAATAAAATAACAGGCATCCTGGCAGTAAACCGTTACAATTTGGACTGTGCTATTTAATGTCACCAGTTTCTTTCCAGGTTAAATGTCTTGTTAATTCTCAAACTCCAAAGACACTTTGAATCATTCACTCAAGAAATGAAATAACAGGAACTCCACCCTTAAGCTTCACCCTAGGTGCTTAGGATATGCCGGTGGAAAAAAAAAAAACAAAAAAAACAATAACAACAACAAAACAAAAGCTTATCTATACATGTCAATATATCATGTATATATTTATGGTATGATTGTATCATTGCAGCAAAATAGTTCTTCAACTTTGACCTGCATTAAAATTACCTTCAGGCCTCAGCAAAACAGAGTTCTGTGTTTCTGATATGAGGGGCAGGAAACCTTTCATTTTTAAAGTGTTTATTTACTGGTGAGTTTGATATAAAAGTACACAAAGCTCATGCAGAGAATGTGTTCTAACAGATTGGTTTTCACACTGCTGTACTGACAGTGCCTGGAAAGATATTTATGGAATGAGAAATATGCGGCAGATGGTCAATGGATAAAAAGACCTACATATTTTCTTGAGTGATTTTATAGATGCAAAAGCACAATTCAACTAAAAGAAGAAAGAACAACAGGTGAATTATTGTCAACAGAAAGGTCCAGATGAGGAATTTGCCTGCATCCAAGGGAAACAATTATTTTTAACCTACAGGAAGGGGTAAGGACCAGGAAAAACTTTGTGGAGTGTTTTGGTTATTCATGAGAGACCAAGACAAATAAAAAAAATGTCCCCAGGGACAGATCTGGAATTATAACTGCATGGGAGACTTGAGATCCTCACATTGATTCTCAGCATGAAGGGTAAAAAGTGCCTTACACTCTTCAAAATATGCTAAGAATATGTCTAGATCTTATCTACTTAATCTATAGTGAATCCTTTTTAAATTTATTTTTTTGAAGGTCTCACTGTGTTTCCATGACTAGCCTGAAACTAGATATGTAGACCAGGCTGTCCTGGGAATATCTCAAGTGTTGGAGTTAAAAGTATGAGCCACCATGCCCAGTTTATGGTGAATCTTTTATTTAATGTTTTAAGATCTTTTACGGTCTCATAAAGACTACAGTTTTATAATTTTATGTAACATTTGATTTCTGGAAATAGCTGAAAATCATTTGTGGAGAAAACGGGAAAATAAATGCATTCCAGTTTGGCCTGCAACTTGGTATATAGCCTACACTTTCCTTGAACTCACAATGAGCCTCAGCCTGTCTTAGACTCCCAAGTGCTGGTAATTACAGGCTTCTGTGACTACACCTGCTGTAAATACCACATTTTTGTCAAAACTGTCAGAGGTTTGAGTGATTTAGTTGGTCAATCCTGTTTGTTGAAGACACATTTTTTTTGTTAAGTCATTAATTTTCTTAGTTGCCCAAGGCAACTTTAGAGTAAGGGTTTAAAAACTGTTTCTACAATGGACTAAGCTGATAGTCTTTAAAAGTGAAAACGGTTATTAAAGTGTTGAGAGTCTCACTGTGTTTCCAAGACTAGCCTGGAATTAGATATGTAGATCAGGCTGTACTGGGAGTGTCTGAAGTGCTGGGATTAAACGTGTGAGCCTCCAAGTTTATGGTGAATATTTTATTTAATGTTTTACTGTCTTTAAACAACTCATAGGCCTCAGATATTTGATTGATTGGTTTGTTTTTATTTGACAATCAGTCAGGTAAAGGCAAGGCTTATGGTGCTTATTTCTAATCCCAGCATACCGGGGCAGAAGCAAGGGGATTGCAAATTTAAAGACAGTTTGTATGTAGATACACAATGAATTCCAGGCCAACCTGGGCTGTAGAGGGGCCTTGTGTTAAAACAACAAAACTAATTTTAATACACTAGATACCTTGATTTATTGAATAAATTGACAACTGAATATAAGAATACCATACCATTTATGGTTTTCTTCAAAATATAAACCATGACACAAAGGGATTTTTTTCCCAAGTTAAAACTATGAAAATTATGTATTGGTGATATAAAAGGCACTACTGAAAATATAAAACTGGTGAGGCTCTTTTTAATGTATATTTCTTGCACTTAGTCTTCAAAATCCTGAATGTACTTTATATAGAGAGTACATCAATTACAATACTAAATTTTAACTGGCAATGCTTTTTTATTCAGAATTAATAACATTTTATTATGGAACAGAACTCCATGCCTAATTAATTAAAGGCTTTTCATTAGCCTAAGTGAACACTGGTTTTATTATGCTGGGATTAATTTAAAAATAAGAAACTTAAAATTCATCTTCTAAAACCCAGAGCAGGTGGGACTGCGCAGTGGATGAAGGTACTTGTCCTTCTGTATTAGGTTTGATCAAAGAGTAGAAGGAAAGAATCCACTCCTGCAAGTCATCCTTTGATCTATATAATCCACAGCTGTAAGTCATACAAGCACACACACACACACACACACACACACACACACACACATACTCGCGTACATACAAACTAGATGTATTTAAAAAGAAAAAAAAAAAAGGAATGATCTCTATGTAAAACACCAGCTGGCCTTGAATTCAGAGATCTGCAGTACTGAGGACCTTGCTCTCTCTTCAATTGTCAACATTTTGTTGACAGTCTAGGTTGTAAAAAGAATTTTTAGCTATATTATTAATAATATCTTTTATATTTACATTTTATATTTACATTTTATTTTATTAATAATATTTTACTAAAATCAATTTCTTATTCAAGTTTTGTAAACAGAATTCCTTCTGCCTACTGTCTCAAGTACAAGAATTTACAGTTGGACACTAGCTTGTGTTCAGAAATTCTTCATAGTCCTTGAACTAGAGCTAGAAGAACACGGAAAATTGAATTTAGCTGGGTGTGGTGGCACACTCCTTTAATCCCAGCACTTGGAAGGCAGAGGCAGATAGAGGATCTCTGTGAGTTCCAGGCCAGCCAGGACCACAAAGAGAGTTTGTTAAAAAAACAAAACAAAGCAAAACCATAAACCAGAAATATAAAAAATAAAAAACCACAACTACCTAAATGTGTACAATAACAGTTAACTAAAATTTGATAGCTCCATACTCTGAAACCAATCTTTTTAGTTAATTCCAATTTAGTATTAAAGTCGATTCGTAAGGTTTAGGCGGAAGGACCACAGCAACAGCCTGCTCAGGTGGAGAAAAACCTAGAAAATCCTAAGAACAGTTTCAACGAGCCATAGATGGCTTAAGGACGGGGCTGCAGCTGACAGAAGTTCTAGTTTATCTTCCTGGGCGTTTTTTATTTTTTTAATGTTTTTAAGGAGGTGTTTTAATTTTAAGTGACAGATGTATTTTTTTACCTCACAATCTGGGATATAATGTTAAATATTTCAAACATCTTATACTGAACGGAAGCAGCTGTGAAAACACACGTGTCGAAATTAAAACACTAGGCCTCGGATCAGCTTTCGGTTGGCGGTTTCCCGCCCGTGGAACGCAAAGAAAACCGACCCCCTCATCCAGGGAGGCGGATACCGCCTCAGACCACCGTGAAGCTCGATCGGCCATGTTTAATGAGGTCAGTTCTAATGCATCCGGGAAAGGCAGGAAGAGGGGGGCGGGTCGCCGTGGAAATTCGGCCAATAGGATCGTGGAAAAGAATGACGTCATCAGTAACCAGGGGCGGACAGTAAAGCGGGCGGCCGGGGACGGAAGGCGCTAGATAAATTAGTCCGGTCTCAGGAAGCAGTTTCTGCTGCCTAGCGGAACTATAGATTCATAGCGGAAAGGTTTCTGTCCGGACCTTGGCTTCTGCTTCCGTTACATAGCGGAAGTGTGGTTCGCTAGAGGACGACTCTTGGACGAATTCGCTGTCCCCTGCATGCTCGGCCGGCATCATGTCGAGTTTGGCGGTGAGAGACCCAGCCATGGATCGATCACTGCGCTCGGTGTTCGTGGGGAACATCCCGTATGAGGCGACAGAGGAGCAGCTAAAGGACATTTTCTCGGAGGTTGGTTCAGTTGTCAGTTTCCGTCTCGTCTATGATAGAGAGACCGGAAAGCCCAAGGGTTATGGCTTCTGCGAGTACCAAGACCAGGAGACAGCGCTTAGTGCCATGCGGAACCTCAATGGACGAGAATTTAGCGGGAGAGCGCTTCGGGTGGACAATGCTGCCAGTGAAAAGAACAAGGAGGAGTTAAAGAGCTTGGGCCCGGCAGCGCCCATCATTGACTCACCCTATGGGGACCCTATTGATCCGGAAGACGCTCCAGAATCTATTACTAGAGCAGTCGCCAGTCTGCCCCCAGAGCAGATGTTTGAACTGATGAAGCAAATGAAGTTGTGTGTCCAAAACAGCCACCAGGAAGCTCGCAACATGCTGCTTCAGAACCCACAGTTGGCGTACGCTCTGCTGCAGGCACAAGTGGTGATGAGAATCATGGATCCAGAGATCGCACTGAAAATTTTGCATCGTAAGATACATGTCACGCCACTGATCCCGGGCAAATCTCAGCCTGTCTCTGGACCTGGCCCTGGCGCTGGTCCTGGCGCTGGCCCCGGTCCTGCCCCTGGGCTCTGCCCAGGACCTAACGTTATGCTGAACCAACAGAATCCTCCAGCCCCTCAGCCTCAGCATTTGCCAAGAAGACCCGTGAAGGACATTCCTCCTCTGATGCAGACTTCTATCCAGGGAGGAATTCCCGCTCCAGGGCCAATACCAGCCGCAGTACCTGGACCCGGACCTGGTTCGTTAACTCCTGGAGGAGCAATGCAGCCACAAGTTGGCATGCCAGTGGTTGGTCCAGTGCCCTTAGAGCGAGGACAAATGCAGATGTCAGATCCGAGACCTCCAATACCTCGTGGACCCATGCCTTCTGGTGGCATTCCTCCTCGAGGACTACTGGGAGATGCTCCAAATGACCCACGTGGAGGGACTTTGCTCTCCGTTACTGGAGAAGTCGAACCCAGAGGTTATATGGGACCACCTCATCAGGGTCCTCCCATGCACCATGGTCATGACAGCCGTGGCCCTTCATCGCATGATATGAGAGGAGGGCCATTAGCAGCGGATCCCAGAATGCTAATTGGAGAGCCCAGAGGACCCATGATAGATCAAAGAGGTCTACCTATGGATGGTAGAGGAGGTAGAGAGTCTCGAGGGATGGAGCCGCGGCCTATGGAAACTGAGGTCTTGGAGCCACGAGGAATGGAGAGAAGAATGGAGACGTGTGCGATGGAAACCAGAGGAATGGAAGCAAGAGGCATGGACGCAAGAGGACTGGAGATGAGGGGCCCTGGCCCTAATTCCAGAGGTCCAATGACTGGTGGAATCCAGGGTCCTGGCCCCATTAATATGGGGGCAGGTGGCCCTCAGGGACCTAGACAGGTTCCAAACATTGCAGGAGTGGGGAATCCTGGAGGTGGCATGCAGGGGCCAGGTATACAAGGAGCAGGTTTGCAGGGGGCAGGTATACAAGGAGGAGGAATGCAGGGGGCAGGAATACAAGGAGCAGGAATGCAGGGAGCAGGTATACAAGGTGGAGGAATGCAGGGAGGAGGCATGCAAGGAGGGATGCAGGGAGCGGGCATGCAGGGAGGGATGCAGGGAGCAGGCATGCAAGGATCAAGTAAGCAAGGTGGAGGCCAGCCTAGCAGTTTTAGTCCTGGGCAAAGCCAGGTAACTCCGCAAGATCAAGAAAAGGCAGCTCTGATCATGCAGGTTCTGCAGCTGACCGCAGACCAGATTGCCATGCTGCCCCCTGAGCAAAGGCAGAGCATCTTGATTTTAAAGGAACAAATCCAGAAATCCACTGGTGCTTCTTGAAAGGTTTTCAATGAGGAAGTATGTAGTTATTCCTTCAGTTTGTTCTGTGGCATGAAGTGGGTGCAAAAAGCTGCCGTCTGTGTTTGGATACTTTAATGGTTTAAAGTTTCCTTCTCCCTAGACTTTTGTCTTATTTCTAGTCTTTGCTTTCTGTTTTCTTTCTTTCTTTCTTTTTTTTTTTTTTTTTTTTTTTGATATTTTGAGGGTGGGAGTTGGAGGGAGTGGGTTGGCTCACGTTGTCACTGTTGCTCTGCTGGGTACCCAGAAAGTGAGTACAGCATACCAAATAAGGATATGAGGAAAATACAGCAAAAGTAACGTTTGCATTTGGTTAACTACATTTTTAAAATATTGAGTGATCTGTGAGAACTACACAAAAAGTGAAAGTGGCCTGTTGCAGTATCGCTGAACTAAGAAAGTTTAGAGATTTTTTTGGTTGTATATTGAACTGAATGTCAGAATGTTAAGAGAACTTTTTTTTTTGTAAACCAAAATAATAATTCTATTTTGGAAGCATTAGAGTATTGTATTAAGGTTGCCACTTTAGTTATTTTGGTATTATTTTGAACTATTAGAGCTAACAGTGTATGGTAAAATTTGTAGCAGTGGGGTTGGTTTTTAAAAGCACTGTTGTCTGTAAAAAGATAATTCTTCATTTATCTGACTTTTTTGAGACCATTAGTATTTTTGCCTGATCCCATCTGTGGTGATATTGTAGGCTAGTTGTAGTGTCAACTGATTTACCAAGTCTCTGGTGAGACTCAAGTAATCTCAATACATTTCTCAAAAAAATTCCTAAGCTCCAAGTCTGGTTGTGACTGATTTTCTCACATCATCTGTAAGAATCAGTTAAACATGGGGTTAGACTTTGTTGGGTAATGGAGGTTTTATTCAGTAAAGCTCCCAGGTTCTTTAAATCACTATCCACACACAGATGCAATCCATTTGGTTGGCAGGAATCAGAAGTTAAGACTCTGTCTTCACATTTTGATGTGTCTTATAGTTTGATTACTTTCATAAACTCATGTCATCATCGTACTAGAACTGAGGCCCAAGTAGACTGACAACTCTGCTCAGTTAACTTAATATTTTATTTCTTCATTCCTATGAGATATTTTTTAAAATAAGGAATGTGAAATCTTTAGAGTTACCATCTTATTCTTCAGCTTTAAGTATGTGACATTGTATCCTATCCAGTTAATGAGCAGAAACAAGCACAAGTTCCCACTTGACCAAGTGACCTTCCTCTGTAGGAAAATAAACAGCCAGCCACAGATTGAAGGGAGAGAGCTGACCTGAGGGTTTGTTTTCCCCTCGCAAAATTCATACATTTTAAGTGTAGAAGTTTCCATCCCTAGGCCATTCTCCTTCAGTTTAGTTTTTTTGTGCTAGTGTTAAGCTTTCTGTGTTTTCCTGGTCCTCCCCTATGCTAGAGTTGAGTAGTGTACTTTACCTTTGTGCAAATTCTAATTCCATTTGCCTGTATCTTTTGAAATTGTAGTTGCTAACCCCAAACTTCTTACAGTCTTTGTTATAAGAAAAATCTCTGCATTGTTTAATGAAGATTAAATAAAAAGGTTGTATAATGTATTTTGTATGTTTAATTTCATTTAATACATTGGGAAATATCTTTTTAAGAGATACATACATGCATATATACAATGAAAAAAGTAAAAACAAGGAAATTGGTGGATGTACCTTTAATTATTGTATATGTAGTTCAAAAGGTGGAATCCCATGAAAACACTGCCACTCCAGTGTGATACCGCCCACATCAGACATGGTGTTTCCTTTGGAGCGCTGTGTCCTAGGAACACCTTTCAGGTTTCCTTTTTGTTTTTTGAGATGGGGTTTCTCTGTGTAGCCTTGTCTGTTCAGGATTCGCTTTGGAGACCAGGCTGGCCTCAAACTCACAGAGATTCGCCTGCTTCTGCCTCCCAAGTGCTGGGATTACAGGGGTGCACCACCATACCTGGCCCTTTCAGGTTTCCTAAGCACTGACAGCATTTGTACTGCAAAGTACTGTGTTCAATTCAGCCACAGCCCCCAACTTGGACTTAAAGTAGATAGCAGATAGGGGATGTGGGAAGGGCATTACTCATTCTTGTATGCACTACAGTAAAAGAAGCAGTTAAAAAAGAAGGGTAAAATATTTTGCTAGGGTCAGATGGAAGGGGAGGAGGACCTCCCATTTCAGTGGACTGGGGGAGGGGCATGGGAGGAAATGAAGGGAGGACGAGGGAGGCGTCTGCAGCTGGGATACAAAGTGAATAAACTAATATAAAAATAAAGGGTAAAATATCCAGTTTTAGTTGAAAAAAATCTCATTAAGACCATGTTTATCCCCAAAGGACTGAGATTCATCACAAAATGAATTATAACAGCAGTTTGCATTAAGATACAAATTAGAAGAAAGCACCTGTGATTTCCAAAGGGAGGTGGAGGCAGGAGAATAAGGAGTTGAGGGTCATCCTTGGCTATGTGAGGAGTTGTGGCTACCCAGGGCCACGTTAGCCCCCATCTCAAAAACCTTTAGAATAATCCCAAGTAAAAAGCAATCACCTTTACTGTGAAAAGATAAACAAAATAGTTCCTCATTTCTAATGAACTACTTAAGGATTCTGGTATTGAGAAAATAACAGGCCTTAATTCATTTATAGGAGAATAATTCAAACTATAGGTGATACACAAATTTGTTCTTTGTGCTGGCTCAAGGTGATGGGATGTAATACTGATTACCAAGGTTTCTTTGGAGTCTGTTCTCAAGCAGTACATGTTTTGGGGGATTATATAATGATTGAATTTCACTAGTGCCTTCACAATAGCCTTTTTCTTCCCCTAATACTGATGATTCTTTCGAAAATGTGCTTTTCTAGAGCTTTCAATTTTGCATATAAAGTATACAGTGATGTCAGGTCCGGGGAAGGTGGCCTAATCTAAGTGAGATTGTTTTATGACTGGAATTTTAGTGTTAGAAAAACAGCTTTTTAAATGTATCACAGCTGGCAAAGCTTGCTTTTTCATACTGTGATGGGACATTAAGAACGCCTACAAACCTCTTTTTCTTTGGTGTATCAGGCTTTTCTCTTAGGTCTAATGAGGTCTTAGGGCAATTACTAGCAGCCACCTACTGTGACAGGACTAAGACAGCCATCACATCTGAGTCCTCACAGAGAATGTCCGCCTCTGCTTTATTTCCTCAGTTAATCTCTAAACAGACTTCTCCAGTTGAAATATGTTTCTTTCATAGGGTATTTATCAAGAATACAGCCAAGAAGTGATTTATATTGAAATTATTAATATATTAAAGCTGCAGATACAGTTAATAGGTATGTAGTATTGATGTATGATATGCTTCTATATTTTAGATCTAATAATACTTGGTTATGTTTTTCTGTGTGTATTTACACACTAAAAAGCTTCCTTATTTGAAACTCTTACATTTTGAGACAAAGTCACACTATCAAAAAGTAAATAGAAAGACACTAGATATTTACTTAGTAAATGCTATGGAGAGAGTACCCAAGTGGTTATCAGCTGCATAGAAAAACATTTCTTTATAACTGACCTGAGTTAAGGCCTAAAGGTAGGTACAATATTCAGTGGGTGGAATAAAACACTAAATCTTTGACTATAAATAATTTTGTTTGATTCAGTTTATATAATATTTATAGATATTTGGTATGAACTTAATGTCAAAAACAGTTTTTTGTTTTTTTAATCTGCTGGGTTAATGATTTTTGGTCTGCCTTAGAAGTAGAATGGAGGCAGAGGCAGGCAGATCCCTGTGAGTTCAAGGCCAGCCTGGTCTACAAACTGAGTCTAGGACAAGCAAGACTACATAGAGAAAACCCTGTCTTGAAAAACAAACAAGTAGAATGGATAATCTTTCGGACACTGAGAAATGAAGTTTCTTCAAAACTACTATGTCTCTCTTACTTAATCAGCCATTTTAACCAGAATTCTGTCATGATATGAAATATCTACGAAAGTGTATAAAAAAACATTTTACACACACCTCTGAATGCATACCTCCAAACCTTACTGCCTGCAGTTAACTGAAGCAACTTGTACCGATTTCAGAATCCATTTACAAGCTTCCAGGCATTAATGAAAAGGTTCCAAATTAATCTCCTTCAGAAAAAAAAAATTAATTTGCAATAACTCAGTTTTCAATTCCCTTTGTCTTAAGCATTAGCTGTAATAGAACTTGAAATGTGTATCAATTTAAAAAAATAGCACAGTTGAGTTAAGGTAATGGGACTTTATCGGCTTTGCATAGCGCATTAACATTCATAAAATAATACTTTATGTCCTAGGTATCACATTTTCTCACATGTTAAATCAATAGTAGCATACAGCATGACTGTAAATATTGGCAGATAGAAACAGAATTAATGGCCTACTAGAATTTACTTTTCTTTAAACCTATGCCTAAAATGATTTCATCTTTAGTCAGGTGTGAGAGGAAAAGGTCTCCATCCCACCTTTTCTTTTTTCTTTTTGTTTTGTTTTGTTCTGTTTTTTGAGACAGTTTCTCTGTGCAGCCTTGGTCATCCTAGACTTCCTTTGTAGACCAGGCTGGCCTCAAACTCACAGAGAACCATCGGCCTCCTGGAGTGCTGGGATTACAGATACGTGCCACCATCACCCGGCCCATCTTGTTTTCAACAACAGAGAAAATATATTGTTGAAACTTCTAAAATAGTTATTAAGTTTATTACCAAAAAAAATGTCCTTCAATATCTTCAGGCAAGAACTGTTGCATTGGTGGCCTGCCGGCCAATTGAACCTGCACACAGGTTTTACGCTGACTAGCTCGATTTTCTCAAACCTTTTTATTTTGAATGTATATGTTTTTCCAACTTTGCAACAGAGCCAACTTCTTTGATTCATGCGGTTATAAGACTGCCAACTGACCCCTGTAATACTGTGACTTACAGCTGTTCTTTTGTGGAAATACATGGCTGTTAGAGTCCATTTTAATCATTAGTGTCTAATTTGGCCAATATGAAATAAGAAAAGTTGTTTGGCAAGTGGTTTATTAAGGGTATTCCTGTAAAAACAATGAACAAAATAGCCCAAAACAAGCCAAACCCAACAACAAGATGGCAAATTGTTAATATGGAGATTTTGTATACTGGCCAAAGAAATTCCCACAAGGCCTGTCCAATTAGGACATATTGTTCTCATAAACTTTTTGAACTTTTAATAAATATTGACCCCCAAAAACCTTTATTCTGTTTAAAAAATATTTTTACATTTATTTGTGTGTGTATTTCTTGCACATTGCTGAAATCCTAGACGAAACATACTCTTAAATAGTCTTTTCCATCTCCAATTCTTTGTTGTTTTTTATTTCATGTCTTTGTTTGATTTTCATCACAATTTGTGTGTGTGTGTGTGTATAAACATGTAGAAGTCAGAGGACAACCAGTGGGAGTTGTTTCCCTTCTACCATATGAAAACCGGGGATCAAACAGTCAGTCTTGGTGGCAAGTGCCTTTACCATCTGAACCATCTTGCTGACTCCCTTTCTTTCTTTTTGATTTGTCAAGAACAGTTACCTTCTCTGACCACCATTTAAATATTTGACAGTATTTTTCCATCCTTTTCCAGAGCGTACTGATTTATGCATACATGAAACTTGATGACTGCCATCAATGAGTTACTAGTTATTCCTATATTACCATTATCTCACCTGTGTTGGTCCCCAGACATCCATTAACTTTATTACTATACTGCGCGCATATGAAGCTGTGCCGTGGAGGTGCACACCTTTAATCCAAACACTAGGCAGTCAGATCTCTGAGTTCAAGGCCAGAGCAAGTTCAAAGACCCTGTCTCCACCCACAGATGTGTTATATAGTCATAGAAATAGGTCTAGGTAAACACAGAGAATGTTTACTTCAGTCATTTGCTGGAAACGTTTTAAGTTCAACCACTTAAACTCAATGTCAACTTTGAGAAAAATCGAAACCCTAATTTGCTTAAATTCCAAATGTTGGTTTGGTTAATTTATACCCTTAATTCTATAAGATTCAACGATTACCTTGAAAGGCATAGATTACAGCATAGAGTTTGGAGACTATTTCTGGTACTAGGCAGATCTTTCAGTAGTTCTAGTTCTCCCGGCCCTCTCCTTTTGTTACTTCAGAATACTTACTGCAGTTGCCAGTTGGTTTTGCAGCAGACTTTTGTCACAGGTTAATTCTCACTGAATCGTAAGCAAAATGACCTTATACTTTTGAGAATCCTTCTCCTGGTGGCTGGAGAGATGGCTCAGTGGTTAAGAGTACTGTCTGTCCTTCTAAAGGACCCGGGTTCAATTCCCAACACCCACATGGCAGCTCAAAACTGACTGTAACTCCAGTTCCAAGGGATCTGACACCGTCACACTAATGCACATAAAATTAAATAAATTATTTTTTTTAAAAAAAAGTCCTCCCACTGCCTTAAGGTATGAGAAAATTCCTCAGCTCCCAGGAAGAGGTATTTACCAAAGTTAAGTGTCATATGGTAACTTGGTCAACATTCTGAGAGTAGTTTATCTTACCAACAAGACTTGCTGCAGTGAAAAAAAAAAAAGATATTATGACATAATTCTTATGAAAGGTGTTATCCATCCCAAGGAAGCACAACATGTCTATAGCAATGTTTCATGTGCAGTGTTTCAGGTTGATAACATATACTAAAATATAAATGTATTATTTCCATCAATTTTTATGTAACTTCCCCTCTGCTCAGGAGAGAAATGAAGGCTCACTTACATTCGCTAAGTAAACTCAGGTGTCTTCCGAAAGCAACTTCAGCTGTGGCATTTTATGATTTTTTTTTTCATCACGGCAAGTGTTCACATGATTATCATAAACAAACAGAATTTCTGTTCATGTGCTCACTTGTTCTAGATGAAGTGTTCCCTCTGTCTAGTCCCCAGCCCGGGTAGTATCCTCCCCTACCACTTGATTTTCTGTGTTACTGAGTACATTAACACATTCTCCTAGTTCTCCTAGTAATAGTCTTTAAGGTACTCTGTTTTCAATTTTATTATTTTAAAATTACTTTTAGGCAGTGTTTCGCCAAGGAAACTTTTGGCTGTGGGTCCCAGGAAACGTTATTAAAATTAAATTCTGACTCAGCAGGTCTTGGGTGCAAGGCGAGATTCTCTATCTCTAACAGGCTCCCAGGTGATACACACGCTGGTTCAGGGACTGCTTTAATTAGGGAGAGATTAGAACACATGCCATTTTCTTGAGCATTTAATCCCAGGGAGAGTGGGAGGGAGGAGGACCAGGAAGGTGACAAGCTGGGTGATTCCTGTGGAGATGGAACTCTGATGATTAGCTGTACCAAGCCTAAGATTTCCTGAGGATGTTTTTTATTCGTTATCTGAAAATTCCTGAGAAAATTGAAGGCTCTATGTGATTTGTGAAAAATCTAAATTTCCTTTCAATTGAATTGAAGAACAAATAGATTCAAAGGTTCAAATAGTTAGCCAAATATGTTTAAAGCAATTTTTGGGGGAGGGGAGGGAGTTGGTTTTGAGACAGGGCCTTACTATGTAGCCCTGGCTGTCCTGGACTTCACTCTGTAGACCAGGCTGGCCTCCAAACTCACAGCTCCATTTGCCTGTCTCTGCCTCCTGGGTGCTAGGATTAAAAGCTTGTGCTGTCACCCTCTGCTAAAGTATTTAAAAAGTAATCTTGTCCCTGGAAAAATGTAACATTTATTTTTAACCTAATTTTTCTTAGGTTTTCATAGAAATAACCTTTTATACTTATATCAATATTCCTATGTCTTATCGATAGTATAAAAATAGCACAATTAGGGTGTGAACTTACAGTAAAACAGAACTGATGTGCTATACATACACAGTTTTTGAAGTACTCAACAGTTTTAGTAGACATAATCATGTATTTTTTACAGCATAGTTTACATACACACTCACACACACACATAGAGTCCTTTTCGTGTGTGTACATGCGTATGCGTGTATGGTGTGTATGCTTGGCCAGCACTATTAGGAGGTGTGGCCTTGTTGGAGCGAGTGTGTCACTGTGGAGGCGAGCTTTGAGGTCTTATAAACTCAAGTCTGGCCAGTATGTCTCAGTCTTCTGCTGTTGCCTGTGGATCAAGATGTAGAACTCTCTGCTGGGCTTGATGGCACAAACCTATAATCCCACATTCAGGGAGGCAGAGGCAGGTGGATTTCTGTGAGGTCAAGGCCAGTTTGATCTACAAAGTGAGTCCAGGATAGCTGACTACACAGAGAAACCCTGACTGGGGGCGGGGGGGGGGGAGTGGAAGAGAAGAGTATGCTGCCATGCTTCTCACCATGAGGATAACGGACTAAACTTCTAAAATTGTAAGCCAACCCCAGTTAAATGTTTTCCTTTATAAGAGTTGCTGTGGTCATGGCAATAGAAACCCTAACTAAGTGCTGATGTCAAAACCCCTTAGTGAGGCTGTGAAAATGACCTGGAAACATGGGAATCACGCCTGCTCATATGTGTTCAGGCAGCTTGTCTTCCAGAACAAACCCTGGACTTTAAAGGTTTGCCTAAACAGATTTGCTGGATTAGAATTTTGTGAGAAGTGTGATGACTTACAAGCTCTCTAGTGATGGAGATTCTGTTGTTACTTTCAGAAGAAATATATTTTGGCAGTTTCCTCCTACTGGATGTAAGGAGAGGTGGCAATCAGTTAACCTTTAACAAGCAAACTTGCCTGGCCCAGCTTCTTGGCAGCTGTTTTCGGTGATTTAGAGCCAGGTTGTCCTGGGTAGAGGAGAAAGAGGTTTCCCCGAATGCCTTGGATATGCAGATGGTCAATGTAGCTCCTGATTGATTGACCCCAGGCTCCCTAAACTGGATTCTGAACTGGCCCCATGATAGTCATGCTAACTACTAGGAATGGAAAGTAATATTCTAATTCTTGCACTCTCCCAAGGAGAAAAGAATGAAAAAGGAACTCATCTCCCTTTAACATGAAGATTCTCCCATAAGCCCACTCTCTTTCTTCCCATAGAGTCAGGCTGGCTACCCAGGCAGGAGGTCATCTACCTAGCTCACCTGCAGCCCCCAAAGTCACCTTCTGACACCACAAAAGCTGTTCTGCTTTATTTTATAACAAGGAAAACAGTCACTTTCATTGATAAAAGCACAAAATGTAACTATGTCACACACATATATAAATTAATCCCGAAGCAATCCTGTGACCCATATAAGTTACACAACATAATATTTAGCAGTGTAAAATACACAAGGCAGTGAGTTTTACTGTATTCCTAGACCTCAGTGGCCATCACCACAACCTGAATTAAGAATGCATCTATCGCTTTAAGAAGAAATGTGTTGTATATATACAGACCTATATATTCATGTTTTTCTGCCAAGAACTAAGTACTAGAAGAACCAGGTTTAGCTCATCAAGAAAAAGAAAAAAATGAAATTTAGAATGGGAACATTTATATCTAATTTTTAAAAATCTGCCATCGATACAAACTATGTATCATAAAAGTTACCAATGGAAAGTACACAATGCCATGTTACTGTATTACTGGAACCAAGAGGCCAGCCCTGCAACCCAAATTTAGAGTACATTCATCACTTTAAGAATAAGCTTTATATTGACCAACACTTACTCCCGACAACCCTCACTCTTGCACATTCAACCCTAGAAAACTATAGATATAGTCTACAAATTCTGGACATTTTGTACAAATGAAGTTTATATTCGTTATGACCTTCAGGCCAATTTCACCTAGCATAATCTTTTCAACATTTATCATGCTGTATTGTAGCACTAATATTAATATTCCATTGTATAAATATACCGTGTTTTGTTCATTCATTTCACCAGTGGATGGATATTTGTAGTGTTTCATCTCTTCAGTGATCACAAACAGTGCTGTCTTGAGCATTTGTGTGCTCATTTCTGAGTGCGTGTAATTTTCATTTCTCTTGTGTATAAACCAGGAATGGAATTGTTACATCATGTAAGAGCTCCATAGTAAACTTTAGATGAACTGTCACTCTGTTTTGTATGTACTCTTTTCTGAGGGGGCAGTGGTGGGCTAGACAGGGTCTCTCTAAGTAGCCCTAGTAGTCCTGGAACTCAGAATGCAGACCCTGATAGCCATGAACTCACAGAGAACTGCGTACCTCTGTCTGAGTGCTGGGACTAAATTCCCATTTCTGCCCACTGTGATTCACTTTATACAAATAAAGTAATCAAATAAAACAACATTTTCATAATTTTAGCACTTCTAGCGAAGGAAGGCAGATGAGATGTCTTTAGACATGAGACATCTTTAAAATGAGAGGTCTTTAAAAATATGACAGAAATTATTTCTTTCATGATTTAAGAATTGACCTGAAGTAGAAATCAAGATGCAGTGCTAGAGGTAAGTGTTTTCAATGATTTTTTTATATGCTTTTAGAAAATGCAGGCGACTGTTTTCATGGATCGTAGCTGGACACACAGTGGTCGGTTCTGAGGGGAAATGGAAGCGCTTTTTCAGGGGAGACATACAGTGCCACATAGTGAGCGTGGCCTCCATCAGCATTCCCATTCTGCCGCTAGCACATAGTACTTACATGACTCAGTTCAACGCCTCATTCTGATTCTGCACACTAGGATAATTGCCACCTACTATAGCTGTGCTGACTGTTTGATAAAGTACATCCCACCATGCCTGTGTATCATATGCTCTCAATGTGTGGTATAGGCTAGCTTTTGCTATTCTTTATAATACACACAGAGGGTAAATTTGGAAGGCATAAAAGTAGCATGAAGTTTAAACCAGGTCTCTTTCCTTCTCTAGATATTGAAAGATAAAGATCCACAGACATGAAAAAAATCAGCACAACTCTTTCCACCTCAAAAGTAAACAACAAAAGACAAACAACAAAACAAAAACAAACAAACAAAAACACTCTAAGGACCGGACCGCCCCCTCCAAAAGAGGAAAAAAAGAGCATTCCGAAGAGGGAGCTGTTTTTATTTTTGTTTTTTCTTTCAACAGAGAGGATGCCAGACTAGTGTTAAACCAAGCTAGTCTGTCTTATGTTCCGGTGAGGCAGAGGGACAAAGCTAGCAACTTTCTGAACCACTTCACTTACGCAGTAAAGCTGCATTCTGTGCAAGAAGAAAAGGAACGTGGAGTTCACGAGGGTGAAGGCAATCTGATATGGACTCCCCCCCACCCCCCACCCCTGGCAGCCAACTCTGACCTAAGACGTTCCAAGCTCCTGGAATCTTGCTTTATATAAACTAATAGAAATAGAATCAGGATTTGATCTAGCTTGAGCTCTCATGGCTTATTTATTTCTCTCCCTTATGGCTTTAGCCACACAATAGAAGGCAGATTTGCAAAAACATGTTTCCTTTGTCCAAGGCAAACTTTACCAACCAACCCTATAACAATGTTTGGCAGAACTGCTTGTGTTTATTGTATCATTGTCTATAGAACGCATGTGTCTGAAGTGCTATTGTTATGAGGGAAGTGTGACATTTACTCCTCCCTCTGGCTTTCACTGTAGAACGACATATATGTTTTTAAAATAAATGTGTCAAAACATTATGGTTCAGTAAATCTTCATTTAGTGGTTTGTAGTTCACACATAATTGTGTTTCCAAACTTAAGGAAACAATCCTACAAATTTACAGGCTCAAGGGGAGACTTTTAAAGTAACATAAATCCTATATTTATGCCTTTTTGTAAACCGTAACTCAAAGCTACAACAATTCTGAATTACATTAAGACCCAGATATCTATTTAGTAGAACTTCTGCTTTATTTAAGATCTCTTAATCAGTATAATTTTCTTTAACAATAACAGCATTAATTTAATATAAATTTTTATTTTTAATATAATGGCTTTTGTAAAATCAGTCACTGTTTTGAAGAATATTTACTTTCAATTATTGTTGAATTTCTATTGTTGTATTTCTCCATAAATTTTTACTTATAAAGCAAGCAGATACATTTAGCTTTAAACATGTCACTACATAATTAACTTAAATGTAATATTACATATCTGCACTTCTGCTCTGGCAGCACTAAATACTTGTAGTTATTGATAGCTCAACCTCTTACTAGCAAAGATTAAGAACTAAATTGCTGCTGAGAGTGGTGGTGCATGCCTCTAATCCCAGCACTTGGGAGGCAGAGACAGGTGCATCTCTGAGTTCAAGGCCAGCCTGCTCTACAGCGTGAGTTCTGGGACAGCCAGGACTACACAGAGAAACCCTTGTCTTGCCTCCCTTACTACCTCCCCCAAATGCTAGTAATTTTTAAAAGGTCTTATAAAAAAAATAGAAAAGACAACAGTTCACTCCTTAGAGTGCTTAAGAGCATGTAATTGCAAATCAAGCTCTTTTGTGTAAAGACTACTGAATGGGAAATGTATGTGAAATGTTGGCATTAAAAACATCAGATTCTCTCAGCTGGGACTCTGCTGCAGCGAGAGTCAGTAGCTATGGTGGAAAGTGAGGGAGGAAGGAGGTCTAAATATCAAAACTCTGTCTTCACCCTTGTATCTCTAAGCAAGAACAAAATATCTGGGCCTCATGCCATGTGCTTAATAAATACTTCCTAATATTTGCGAACATTTTGTATAAATGAATGCATAACAAAATTAAGAAAGAAGAATTAAGCAGCGATTTCAATAATTTACCAAGATAGTCCAAAAGACCTTATGTCGTTAGCCATGAGGCTTGGCTGTCAACTTGATACACGTGGGAGCAGAAACCCCCATCGAAGAATTGCCTCCATCAGATCTGTGAGGCATTTTTGATTAATGGTTAATGTAGGATGGTCCAGCCCACTGTGGGCTCTAGGCAGATGGACCTGCGCCGAGAAGGAAAGCTGCTGAGCAAGTCTGGGAGCAAGCCTGCACATCCTGTTCTTTTGTGGAACTTTCTGTTTCAAGCTCCTGCCTTGACTTCCTCTCTTGCTTCTCTCAGTGATGGGCTGTATTCTGTAGGATTAAATAAAGTTTCCTCCCTAAGCTGCTTTCGGTGATGGTGTTTACCATAGAGATAGAAAGCTAAGTAGGACACCCCAGTACATTATACCTCAAGATGATTAATGCTGTTTATTCTAAGATCCTTAGTGAATAACTCACTCACTCACTCACAATAACAACAAAAGACTCTTGGCTAGACGATGTGGAACTTCTAGCCCCTATATTTTTCAACCCCACAGACACTTGTCTCTGCTCTTTCTTGGGCTCCAGGAACAAGTGCCTAAAGTTTGAATCAGCTGCCTTGAAATAAGACACTTTTCTATGGTAAGCCTTCTTTTCTGGGGAATGACAAATGGAACAATGAAATCTATGGATCTCCTTTTCCTTCCTTCCTTCCTTCCTTCCTTCCTTCCTTCCTTCCTTCCTTCCTTCCTTCCTTCCTTCCTTCCCTTCCTTCCTTCCTTCCTTCCTTCCTCTCTCTCTCTCCTTCTTTTCTTCTTCCTTCCTTTCTATTCTCCTCCTTCTTTTTCTTCTTCTTGTTTGTTTGTTAGAGACAGGGTTTCTTCTTAGTGTAGATTTAGTTGTCCTGGAATTCATTCTGGAGACCAGGCTGGCCTGGAACTCAGAGATCTGCCTGCCTTTACCTTTCTGGGACTAAAGTTGTATGCCACTAAGCCTGGCTAGATCTCCTTTCTTTAGGACCATTAGGCTTTATCCTCTATCACCTGGAACAGAAATAAGCCACATACAACTGGGCTCTAACAGGCTACCTGGCCTTTATCCCTAGAGGTGCAGACTCAATATAGGATGGCTAGGTTTGTTTATTGGCTTGAAACTCTAATCTCAGCTATGCTCACTTTAGGGAATGTCCCAGAAGGATTCTGTTTGCTCAGACAGAAGTTAAGAATTACACACAGGCTGACTGTTGCCTCTTTGGACCAGAAACCATCCCAGGTGCTCCACCACAGTGCCTTCCCTTGCTTGGGCTTCCAAGCAGGAAGAACAGCTCCTGAGGCTACTTGCACACGTTCTGTCCTTTAGATTTGCTAATGACTGTTTTCTAGGGAAGGTTTGAGATCCTGCTGAAAAGGTTAGCCCTCTTCCTCCCGGAATCAACTCGTCTTGCGTTTTCTAAAGGATGACAAACTGTTGTGGTAAATATGCTCACAATGAGAACAAAAGACCTCTTTCTCATCTTCAAATTTATAACACTTTCTTTTCCTTCTCCCACTCCTCCTCCTTTCTCTTCTCCTCCTTTTTCTCTCCCACCCCTCTCCCTTCCTCCTTCACAGGGAAGAGCATAATAGTCCTCTGAATTCCATTCTGCAAGTATGAGGGTCATTTTTTTCTACAAAGTGAGTGTCTGTCTGAATACAAATGGGGGATAAAACCCGATTGTCCCCCAATAACTGCCATTATCTTTGGATATAATTATAATTTTCCAAATTAATTAAAATAATTATAATTATTTTAAAGAAAATAATTACAAATGGCATGGGCTACTGGAAAATGAAAATTAAAGTTATAGCCACATGCGACTTTGTTGTTGCTTGCTTATAGTCACCAGTTTTGAATTTAAGATGCAGAATTCTTACGTGTATGGGTGTGTGAATTCTATGCTGCAGTCTGAACCAAACAGTCCTGAAGGCAACTACATCTTTTTTTCAAAACAAACACCGTAAACGCCAGACTATATACATTTTATATTTGTATCATTTTATGTATGTAGCAGGTCCCCTACATCGATGAAGTTAATTGATAAATTTAAGAGATATGGCCAATACGAATGAAAACTAAAAAAGTGTCCCATGAAGTTTTTATGTACAAAGCGCTCATAACAACGTCTGTGTAGTGGGGTGGAAACACTGTGGCCTGTGGCATGTCCTTGTAGGCCGTATTGGACACCTGTACAAATGCAGAAAGCTAAGCATGTGTGGTCGTGGCACAGACATAATGAACTAAAGAAGCCAGGCGTAGCCACTTCACACTGAATGACTCCATACCAAATGCAGAACAAAGTGCTCTAAGATGGAAGACGCTGGGGCTTTGGATATTTCTAAGGAAGAAGGGAGGAAAAATCACTAGGGTCGCTCAGAGGCTAGGAAGGGCATTAAAACAGGCAAAGGTTACACAGTGCCTTCATTTGCGACATTTGATTGAGATGGGTGTTTGTGGTTGGAATGCTTTCCAGGATGTGATGCTTTGGTAGGAAGGTTAAACAATTGCTTCTGAAGTTCACGTATTTAAGGTTGATCATTTAATTACATTAGGCCTGAATCGGTGCCAGGACATAAAAAGAAAGACTAGGCAACTTAGATTAATGAGACACCTATCACTTCATACCGTGGGTTGTCACACAGATCTTAGTAAATGGTTTCTGGTGACTGGAAATTATGAAGGACTTGGTAGCGTTAGGAGACAGTTTTCTGAGTCCAGCCATCTCAGGAACCCGTTCCATCTTGCTGGCAGGGTGAAAACTGAATTCATGCTTCTAGGCACCAAACCCAGATCCTATCCTGCTTCTTCAGATGTTTCATGTCTGTCTGTTAACCAGTAAAGGATGTAAAGAGGCAAGTTGCTCTTATCCATTATCTAAGCTAAGGCACACCCGTTTTAAATGTGTTGCCTGTCTTGACTTAAAGCTTGCCCACTCCTTTGTTCCCTTATTATTCTAAATTCCAGGCCAAAGTCCAAGAGAGGACATGACTGCAAAAAGCTGAGTCCAGGGTCCTGAAACCAGGTGACCTGGAAAAGGCCCAGTCACTCACGTCTACTTCCTTGCTCAAGCCCTGGTGTCAAACTATGATTTGTCAATGAAACAGCCCACCTGCCTGTTCCTCCTCACCTTGTGTTCCCCTCCTTTAAAAATGTACAGTCTCCCTTTGGGATGCAGTTCAGATCCCAAACTGGCCACCTCCATGTGCACCACAGAAAATAAAGCTTGCATTTTAAGCTTCTGTCTCTGCAGTGAGTTTTCTCGGCTTCCACCCTGAGTCCAACAGTAGGAAAATAACGATCTGACACAGGATTCAAATATCCACATGCAAAGCATACTCCAGCAGAGAGTGATGCTGTGGATGGAAATGAGAGCAGACTCCAGAATGAGTCCAGTTGACTGGCTCGCACTATTTGGCTCTGCCAATCTATTTCCGACCATTCTTTGCTGAAATAAACAATGGGGTTGAGGTGATAAATAGAAAGTTTTTGTTTTTCTTTTACAGCACTAGTAATTTTCTTTTTTGCAACTGGATGAGATATAACACCTGAAGGTTTTGAAATGCTCATAATTTTAGAAAAAGGGTTATTTTAGATTTTCTTTTGTTGTTTTGTTTTGATGTTGGTCTGGCAGTGTTTTCCAGCAGAATTTTTTGGGACTGGAAATGGTCCTCTGTGGTGATGATGATGACTGCCATGAGCTGCACCATTGAACTGTAGCTAAGCTGAAGAAGAAACTCATTTTTACTTTTATGCCAGTTTACTGAAATATGAATTTAAATAAAAATGAGCCTAGTTGCTATTCTATTGTGTAGTGCAAGTCTTTGGTGGTTTCTTTTGTTTGTTTGGGGTTTTGATGTTTGTTTTTTGACAGAGTCTCCTGGAATACAGGTTAGCTTCAAATTCACTATGTAATTGAAGCTGGCCTTGAACCCTTGATCTTTCGACCTCTACCTACCCAGGGCCAGATTACAGGCATGCACCACTATGTCTGGTTGCATGGTAGAGGCAAGTCTTGGTGACCATCTGGTCCCACATTACCTCGTATGATCCCCAAAATGATGATGTATTGCTGAAATGACTAGAAGTGACAAGAGCTGAGCAGGGAGGTTTCAGAGGTGAATCTGGCAAATGCTCATTGGCTTTTAGTTTCTAGAAGGAAATGGCTTACGTTGGAAAGGGTGATAAAGAATTCCCCATTCTTACAGTCATCGGCAATATTAAATAGGTCCTGATGAAATAACAGCTTCAAAAAAAAATCCAAATTCATTCACATCAATAAAATGTAAACAAACAAACAAAAACAAACAAACAAACAAAAAAACAGAAAGTGAGATAGCGCACTGGCCACAGATCTTTTGACCAGATTTTAAACAAATGACGACCATCCTTTGATTTTAACTTAGTAAATCCTTCCGGGTAGGTTGTTGCTCGTGTCTGGTCTAGAGGCTACAGAATCCAGGACCTGGAACAGCTAAAGCACCATCTCGGGTAAACTAGGAGAGAATTTTCTTTTATTATTGTAGACTTAATGATGTTTAATTTTTTGTTCTTTGTTAGGTTATGTGTTGGCCTGAGAAGGGCTGTTATTTTATAACATTTTACTTGTTGGTTACAGAATCAGTCTTTTCCAACAGGGCCAGCAGGCTGTGACACACACAGTAGCTCATATCCACCCACTCCTGCTGTCAGTAGAGGTGTCCCGGTGCACCAACTTATACAGGCATTTTGGTCATTTCCCAAATGCTTTAGAACACAGTGGCCTTAATAGAACAGGGACCTTTTACAGCACTTTTATTTTTTTCCAGGGCAGTGTAATTATTCACACACTGTGTACTAGCAAGATTGAAAGAGTTGCTGGTAATTTTCTTCTCACTGTAAACCATTTTGCCCTCTTCTCATGAAACAGAAATGTACTAGAGTTTCTATCTTCAGACCTTTCTGGAGTGTGTGCCTCAGACACATGCATCAGTGCACGCGTGCACACACACGCACACAATGAACTAAACTGAAAACCATGCATATTAGTTTAAAGTCTGACCATTTTAATCTCTGAACTTCCCTTCTTATTCCTTTCTTCTGCCACATTAATATTTATAAAATTATGGCATGTCTTAGAATCTACTTCAAAAAGAACCTTGCCAGACTCTAGTTAGGGAATTCAGTGTCAATAACATTGTTATTCGCCAACCAGATAAATTGTATTTCAGCAATATTAGACTATATCGGCTCTTCCAAAACCCTCACCTCAATTTAATTACTGTCATTGGAAGTTAAATTTCCACTTATGTTTGGATTTTTAATCTTTTAAAATGTCCTTAGGAGGATTACATTGCTGAGCAGTTTTGAAATGTAAAGTTATTCCTTATTCTAAAGTCTGCTTATCCTTCAACAGATAATGTAATTAAGGAGAGAAGCTGCCAGAGTTCTCTTAAATCAAG
The DNA here is from genome assembly GCF_030254825.1 of Meriones unguiculatus. NCBI lineage: Eukaryota > Metazoa > Chordata > Mammalia > Rodentia > Muridae > Meriones > Meriones unguiculatus. Next base: position 47,407,098 of record NC_083349.1, read on the forward strand.
AAAGTGTTGTACTGGAGTTAGGTTGACTCTAAACTCAACATCACTGGCATTCTTAGAAAAGGAATAAAGCAAAGAGACAGAAACACAGGGAGGCCAAGACAGAAGTGATATGTCTACAAGCCAGAGACAGCTGAAGGTTTCTGATCTGAACTTCTCTCCTGAAGCTAGAAGAGGACCATGCAACACATGCTTCTCCAGAAACATCCCAAGGCTGTGATGGCCCCCACAGCATCTTGATCTTCAGCCTCCACAGCACCTAGAGAATGCCTTTCTCTATTTGGAGCCACTCCTTCTCTTTCTGTTTGTCATAGTAGTCCTAGGAAACATATAACCGATGTCATAGGAACTTCAATTTGATTGCATCTAACAATAACCATGGAAACTCTAGGACACTGACATCCTTTAGCTGTAAGAAAGCAGCTCTTGACTTGGTACTATTTACACAGCTGTGTTAAAAATTAGAACAAAACGAATTATAGTCCATACAGCAGAATTCAGCTTCTGTAGCTCACTGATTAAACTTCTAAAAATAGATCACAGGAAGGATGCCAATAATCCATAAAATATCTCTGACATGAAATACAATGGAAACAAAGTAAATAAGTTAAAAATATATGGATTCAAACTATCTAGAACAACAAAAATGACACAGTCTAGTTATTCAATATAAAATAAAGTTCAGGACTATAACATAATTTGTTAAAAGACTGGAAGAAGTGATCAGAATTCACTGTTGAGTGCCATTCAGGATGAAGGTACTCAGCTGATTCAGTGAAAGTTATGCTGATTTTTGTAAAGGCATGTTGAAATTTTTTAAAGTTTGCTGTTGGAAGAACAGGAATTGAGTTTTAATGGGTAAAAGCAATAAAGAAAAATAATAAAATATGAACAATAAAATTCAATATAAAAGGAACGTGAGTAGAAAGACTATAGGGTCAAGGCTGAACATAAATATTGGCACTATGATGTCAGACTCCCAGCCGTGTGAGTCAGGTGCTTCCGCTGTTTAAACCATCTAGTCCCGCTGTTCTAAAACTGTGGGTTGGGACCCCTTTGGGGGCTGCTTAAGACCATCAGAAAACACAGATATTTACATTACGATTCATAACAGTAGCAAAATTACAGTTATGAAGTAGCAACAGAAATAATTTTATGGTTGGGGGGGTCACCACAACATGAGGGATTATATTAAAGGGTAGCAGCATTAGGAGGGGTGAGAATAACTGAGCTCGTCTGTGGTATTTTGTTATAGCAGTCCAAAGGACTGTTACAGCTACTTGATGGGATGATATTTAGCTACTTGATGTAAGGAAAAAGAGCATGTAGAATACAGTTCTGATTTTATATTAAAATTTGAGCCTCAAATTACTGCATATCGGATTAAACAAATGTAATTTTCAGCTATATCATAAAAATATCTCCTATGATACAATATTATTTTTAGGATACGCAAGAAGACGAGAGCACTTTTTTTTTTAAGAAGCCCTTAATTATTTTGGGGGATGGAGTAAGATCTAAAAGTACAGCGGGTGGCACTTGCAGCTATACTAAAGTGTTCTCTGCATTGAGATGCTCAACAGTGGGATAGGAGCTTTTGAGGAGACGGACAGTAGGGTTCTCTTTGGAAACACTGCAGTGCTCATAATTGCTTTGAACACTCACAAAAGCCCTTAGTTTTGGGTAGACTTATAATGATCAATACCAATGATGACCCTAACTAGACGTTGGCTGAGTCCCCTGTATAGACATTCATGTTTAACCTTTAACACGTCACCACTGGTTAATATGCTTAGAGCTGAAAAACATGGAGGATCAAGGGCCAATACATTTGATCTTGGACAGCCTTTTCTTTATATATAGGTCTATATGTCTATCTATATATTTCTCTATATATACCTCTCTATCTCTCAACTGCCTATTATGAAATAAAATTTCTGTTTTTTTTTGTTTTTGTTTTTTTTAATTGCAAAGCTAAATAAATAAATAAGCTTTCTGGACCTGTCTGGCAACCAGGAGATGTCATCAGCTGCCATCATGAGATTTGACATTCCTCACAACAAGGCAACAAAGTTTCCGGCACCAGGAATCCTAGCACTATCACATCTACCAGTGGCTGTTAATCAGGCTGAACAGGTTTCTGTCCAAATTCCATCTAAGCTCAGGTTGTGCTTGAAAGGTAAGTCCCACTAGCTGGCCACCTCTGTCCCTGTCCCAGATGATCTGAAAGATGACACTTCCTCGCTGAGAGAACTAAACAGCTGTGGTTATGGATGGTCACAGATGACATGTGGGTTCTGGAAGTGTCCAAACTGAAGGTGTGTGCACTCCAGGTGAGCAACGAGGTCCAAAGTCTCATCCACAAGGCTGGGATAGGTAATAGCCTCATCCATGACCAGATGGCCCTGGAGTCCTCCAAGGGCCTTGGCGCCATGCTTGGAAGGGTCCAGAGGTGCAATGCCATTTTGACATGGCTTCAGGAATGCCACACAGCCACATCAAACCCTATGCCAGCCCCAAGGGCCAGAAGCTTGAGCAAGCCAGAGGCTGAAGGTCCGGCAGTGGCTATAAAAACTGACCTTGGATCCTACTGTTACTAAAAAAGGTTTGGATGCAAAACCAAACCACACCAAAAGCAGCTGCAGAGCTTACATGCATGGTTCCAGTCTACTTTTACTCAGTTTTCCTTATTGTTAACATTCTCTGTGCCAAAATTAGTAAGTGTAAGTGGCCAGGCAAGGTGGCACACTTTAATCCTGGCACTCAGGAGGCAGAGATTCAAGGCTGGCCTGGTCTACAAAGTGAGTCCAGGGCAGGGTTCTTGTTAACCAAAGAAACCCTGTCTTGAAAAACCATAAAAAACAAGCAAACAAACAAACAAAAAAGAAATTTAAGTGAAGAATTTTAAGTATACTAATTATGCCATAGAACTTTCTATCTTCCCATTAACATTCTTAGTTTATGCAGGACTCATCCCATGTTTGGAAACTGCACTCAGGATTTCAAATTCCTTCCCTTGGTGTTTACTTTTCAACTGTGACTTTGTTTGTTTGTTTGGCTGTCCTGGAACTTGCTCTCAAGAGATCTGCCTGCCTCTGCCTCCCAAGTGCTGGGATTAAAGGCGCGTAACATCACCACCTGGCCTTTGACTGTGTCTCTTTTTTTTTTTTTTGACTGTGACTCTTTTAAAGACAATGAATGGATTTAGTAATTCCTAATACTTTCTCTCTGTACGTATACCCACTTTCTCTCTATATGTATACCATATGAATATATGAGAGAAATGGTACTGTGTCCTCACTGATCACATCAGGAGTCCCATGATGCTGAAGTTTCTCATTGCTACCCCTAATGTTAATTTGATCATTTGGTGAAGATAATAGCTGCTAGTTTTCTACTATACTTAATGAGTATTATGTGATGGGATATACTTGAAAATCATGAAAATATACCTGCTAAGATTAGCATCTGTCGCTGAATATGACCAATGAAAATCAATACTATGCTTTATAAAATTGTAATTTGATTTCTATCATTCCTTTTATGCTTATTATTAAGAAATAACATTTAATGAAAAAATAATCTTTTATCTCAGTAAACAAATATGACATGAACATAGATTCATTTATATTTTCTATAATCATGGATTTATTTATTAGTATTTTGTTATTAAAATTATCTAAAATTTAGTCATTGATATCTCATTCAGTCTGGTTTCAGTACCTTTTCATCATGACACTGTATATACCAAATATATAACTAAATACACACTAGTGAAATATGTGTGACGTATATTTATATAAATATATATTAGTCCCCCTTTATTTTTTGAAGACAGGTGGCCTCCCAAGAGTTAGGATCAAAGGCATCGGCCGCCATGTAAAGCGTAGATTAGTACTTAGCTTTCTTGGAATACAAGAGACCTTGGGCTTAGACTGTCATTTACCTGTCCAGGCTGAATCAGCCACTTTTATAAAGTGCTGCTGGCTCATTGTCACTGTAAAGTGGTGTTGGGATAGGACGATATGGGTGCTAATGATGCTTGTTGCTGTAACTCAGCATATCTTAAGAGATGAAATTTAAAATCTGATCCTCTGATTCTGCCAACAGTCTTAGAAGTGAAAGAACAGCAGCTGCTCAGAGGAGGAGGGCAGAGTTCATCCAACTGGGATTTTTCAGGTGACTCAGGACCACCACGTGCCTGATCTGTGCCGGCCACGGACGCCTGCAGCCTCTAAACACTTTCTTCCTGCCTGTTGGCTGGTTTAAACAAATCATAGGATCTGGGTTTTGTTCACAGATCATTTCTGTGGGCCCACAATGACGAGTGCCATGATTACAAAAAAGTACACTCAAGCCACACTGTCAAAACACGTGAAGCCGACTACCTCTCAGGGCTGTGCTTGGTCGCAGTTCGGCTCTGACTCTGGAGACAGCGTGCCAATTTAGCCTCATTAACCTTCTCGACACATTTCCTTCAGCCGGGCATAAACGCGTTTGACTCTGACTTGAAGTTTCCTGTGCCAGCTTTCAGCTCCAGCTCACTAGCTGTAGGCACAATCCTTTTCCCTCCCATTTGCTAGAAGCAGGAAAATGGCAGCAGATTTGAAATTTAAATGACCTCAGGCAATGTGTTGACCTAAATTTTCTGTCAGTGATTTAAGAGGCATTCGATGGCTGTAGGCAGGGACAAAGACAAAGCTGGAAAATTCTCCCCATGAATAATCGCAAGCAACTTCAGGGCCAGATTTTGTCTTCAGGTCCCTGCACACGACTCAGTAATGTTTTCATCTTGGGGAAATCAACAGGGCCTCTGCACTGTGGACATAATGTTGAATTCCAAACAGTCACTGTTTAGGAGAAGACTGATGATGCCAGAGCCTGGGATCTCTGAAAGATGTAGTGAAGATAAAAGTAATATTTGGAGATACATAGCAAAGACAAATAAATCTTAATAAAAGTTGTAGCATGGACAACATAAACAACCATGGACAAGAAATATAGGTGAGGGAGATCCTTACATTGAGGTACTTCTGGGGTACTTCATGAAACCTGTGTTTGATGGTCCTTCTGGAACCATAATACATTTCAGCTCTAAGCATATGGGCTTATATAGGGATGAAATACTATCCCTTTCTTTTTTTTCAATGAAAGATGTTCGATACAATACCAAATCATCCTTAATTTACCCCTTACAATCAACAGCATAAGCGAAAACCTCCAAGTCAGCCTGAGCAGAACACGATCTGTTCTAACAGAATAAAGGCTCAACACATTATATTTAAAAAGGGCTTTCATATTATTCTATTTGGTATCCTTTTAAAAAAAGCAATCATAACCTTGGTTCCCTAACACTACGTATTTGAAAAGCAGAAGAAATTTCTTTTACAGAGGCTCACAAGAAAAATATGCTTATAAGAGGTGTCAATTGGCATATGTAAATCATGTCGTTGTATTACCTTTCATGGTATATTGATATAAGGTTAATTATACTTGGTAGTTTAGTTATTGGATATTTTTGTCGATAATACAAATGATGCTTCACAAGACCTCTCCCAAACTACATTTAACAATAGCTTTTAGTAATTCAGCCCAGGAGCCATAAACTCAGCCTGAGCGTTCCCATCTACTTTGTGGGTGGATTTACGACATGAAGAATCATCCCAGAGAGCGCTGAAGTGGCAGATATTTCATATCAAGGGTAGGAATTGCTTTGGTGCTTCTTAGAGGAAAAATAAAAGTATGTATCCAGGATGCTGTTATTCACTTCCAGCTAAAAAGAATAAGAGAAATATCACTGTCTATAGGAACTCAGTGTTGAAAGTACCTACCCCCTGGTGCTTTTCAAAACACTAAATAATCTCTAAATAGAATCGTTCCGTTTCATTCCTAACTGGTATTATTTCTGTGAGTTTATCTGCATTCTCTCTGGTGTAAAAAAAAAATATCAAACATTCACTTCACAAAGCTGGGATTGTCTAGGTCTAATGTCTAATGTTTACTGATATCTATATTTAAGCAAAGGTGGTGTGCCTTGAGAGGTGTTTTGTTTTGTTTTGTTTTGTTTTGTTTTGTTTTACTCCAGAAGAAAGAGGAGTTAGTGTTAGGGAACCAAAGATGTAATATAACATTTAACCCCAAACCTATAATGAAGAAAATCTCTTCCATGTATGTAAAACAAGAGTCTAATTTGACAATCATGTCTCTTGAATTGCAAATCTTCTAAGACTATTCAACATTTAGTCTCACACAAAAGTAATAATAATAATAATAATAATAATAATAATAATAATAATAATAATAGGCAGGGTCTTATGTAGCCCAGGCTGGCTTAGAATTTCTTTTTTTTTTTATTTTTTTTTAAGTTTTAAATAATTTTATACATTCACTTGTATCCCAGCTATAGCCCACTCCCTCTTTCCCTCCCAATCCTCCCCTCCCTCATCTAATCCCTGCCCCCTTCTGAGTCCACTGAGAGGGGATGTCCTCCTCTCCTTCCATCTGGCCCTAGCTTATCAGGTATCCTCAGGATGGTTGCAATGTCCTTATCTATGGCCTACCAAGGCTGCTCCTCCCTCAGGGGAGAGGGGAATCTCATGTCAGAAACAATTCCTGTCCCTCTTACTAAGGAACCCACTTGGGTACTGAGCTACCATGGGCTATGTCTGAGCAGGGGTTGTAGGTTATATCCATGCATGGTCCTTGGTTGGATAAACGGTCTCATAGAAGACCCCTGTGCTCAGATATATTTGGACCTTGTGGGGTTCCCTGTCCGTCCCCTTTAGGATATACTAATTCCTCCTTCCTTTATATGATTCCATACACTCTGCTGAAGGCTTGGTTATGGGTTACAGCATCTGCTTTGATTTTGAATACTACTCAGAAATTAAAAACAAGGAAATCATGAATTTTTCAGGCAAATGGTGGGATCTAGAAAAAAAAATCATCCTGAGTGAGGTATCCCAGGAGCAGAAAGACACACATGGTATATACTCACTTATATAGACCTTTAAGAAAGGATAAACATACTAAAATATGTACACCTAAAGAAGATAAACATGAAAGAGGTCCAGGGGTAAGATGATCAATCCCCATCTAGAAGGACAAAGGGGATGGACATTGGAAATAGGAGAAAACAAGTAACAGGACAGTAGCCTTCCATAGAAGGTTCCTGATAGCTTAGAATTTCTATCGAGCCAAGTGAGACCAGGGACTCCAGATTTTCCTGGCCCCATTGCAGGTACTTGGATTACAGGTATTCAGTATCACACTCAGTGTATATGGTGCTGGGAAAAGTTAAAGGGCTTCTGAATGCTAGGTAAGCACAAGAGAGCTACACCCTTAGCTATTTTAGTTTTCAAATAATAAATGTTCAGCTATAATTTCTTTGTACATTTCCTGCCTTGTTTTATACGTACCCACCTGCTACCAAAACACACTCATAAATAATTGTAGTCTGCTCCACTTCTCTTTGTCAATCAATCAACCAACCAACCAATCAATCATCTCTTTTCTTCTTCTAAGATATAAACGCATTGAGTTCATGGACAATATCTCTTAGACTTTATTTATTTATTTATTTGCTTATTTATTTATATTTGAGACAGGGTTTCTTTGTGTAACCTTGGCTGTCCTTTGTAGACCATGCTCGCCTCAAACTCACAGCAATCTGCCTGCCTCTGCCTCCCCTGAGTGTTGGGATTACAGACATGCCATGCTGAGCTAAGGTAAGTATATAGTTTTTCAAATCATATGCTGTAAAGCAGGGCAAGAAATTTTTTTAAAGAAAGAAAAATGAGAGAGAGGTAAAAATAGACCGAGGAGTACAAAGAGGAATTTAAGAAATTAAAACTATTGAAATAATATCCAAAATTACAAAATTAATTTGCTAATCTTATTCCCCTTCTTATTTTTGTTTGTTTGTTTTGACTCACAGAGATCTGCCTGCCTCTGCCTCCCTAGTGCTGGGATTAAAGGCACGCACCACAATTGCCTGGCCTTACATCAGGTTTTTTTAAAGTTAGGCATGAAAATTACATCAGACACAATCAGCGAAATGACAATTTGATATAATATAGTTATAAAAATATTTTTGTATTAATTATATTTAGCAAGGCAATGGAAAATGGTTTCATCATTAGTCATCCGCACAGCAAATGAAGTATTTTATAACTTTTCAGTATCAATAATGAAATGTTCTTCTAAGATAATGCTTGTTTTGGGTTTCTTAGAGGGTGCTCAGCTCACTTACATATCACATGATTTAAATTAATCGTTGTGTTGATTGAACACATTAGTAATAACCTCAATACATTGGTGTGGCATTAAGAAAAAGATATCAAAAATAAAAATAAAAAAAAGAAAAAGATATCAAAACTCTTCCCCTTGGAGAAGTTTCACAAAGAGTGAGCCCAGATGTGAATTGTGAATTCTCTCCTTCTCTTTCCCTAAGTCTTTCATTGTCTCCTATCTGTCTTTTGTAAGAATCTGAATCTGTGCCTGCCTAAGTGCTGTATTGTGACTATCTCTCTGTGTGCGTGTGTGTCCAACAAAGGGCTTTTGCTATGTATTTATTGAACAAACCAGGGAATATCACATGGGGGAAGGAATGAGGGATCCTTTACAGAAATCCCTAACAGAGATTTACAAGGGATGAAACTTCACTGGCCCCGGCTGACCCAGAAAACAAACAAATAAGATCAAGCAATATCCGTGTGCTGCTTTCAATGTTTTCGGCAAATATTTATTTTTATAAGGTTGCTTTCAACCTATTTGCTGTTTTCAGCATTTATTACCATAGCACATAAACACACATACATTATTCATGGGTCAGTGGCATGGAAGACTATATAATTTAAGATTAAAGCTATGCATCAGCTTGGGTTGTGAAAGTTGATTACAAAGGAAGTGTGAGGTTGGTTGTTACGTGGTTCTGTTAAAGGCAGATTAAACAGATAGGCTGGGCACACAGTAGGAGAGCAGTCTTAAGTGACCTGGTGTTGTGGTACTATCTCTGCCTGTGAGTTCCAGCAGGTTTCGGTCCCCTTGAATGTAAAAGTTATTTCCTTAATAACATCATCACAAATGGTGTCTGGATAGCAAAGGAAGTTTGTATAAATGTGGGGTTTGTGTGATTATCTTTCAGAGGGGGGTGGAAACACATCCTTTAAGATCCTAAGACGTCTCTCCAGGTTCCCATTTTCTTCTGCTCAGGCCTAAACCAAGGAGGAAGTGACCAGTTGATGATGCTAACGCATCCTATGAGGAAAGGAATTCCCAAGTAGGAAGACAACAAACTAATTTTTAAAAGGAAACTAGTTTGTTTTGAAATTTTGTTCTGCATATTAATTCAAGAGATATGATGTCTGCAAAATCAGAAAGAAAAATAATTAATTTGATTGCTTTTTAAGAATTCTACTGCCTTTAAGTTTTTCACAACATTGATACCCTATCAATCATGTTTCTTTGTCTAGTTGAATGCACTGGCTCCTTCGTTCTATAATTTTATAATATTCTTTAATTTTAGACAAGAAAATACAAATTATTGTCCAGAAAAAGAACCCTCACTGTTAGTATATCTCAAAAAGTGTAGTAATATTTCTCTATATTTACATTCACAAAAAAGCTTTATCTAATTATTTTCAAAATGAATAAAACTCAATTTCTGTCTGCTGCTCCATATTATAGAAGTGAAAAAAAAAACTCAAGCTCACTAAAAGCTAAAAAACCTTTTAAAAAACTTTCATCTCTGGACACATTTAAATCTTCATTTTAATCACTGAGTCACTGACAACTCAGGAGAGACTTAATAACTCTCTTGCTTTTCCTACAGAATGATAAGAGCAATGCGCTGTTTTCTGTCTATCCTTAGGGTTGACACGAAGCTGAAGACAATGAATAGACTTTCAACTCCAACCCTAGAACTGGCCACCTTCACTGTGGAGGCAGAGATGGAACTAAAGTAGGAGATTGAATGCATACAGGGAGTGTAAGACAGGACACTCCTCTCCCAGGGATTCACTGGACAATCACCTAGTTCTCCATTCCCCTAACAATGCCATGATATTCACAGCATGTTGAAAGCTGGAAATTTATGCCTTATCTTGGATTCTCTCTGTTCATTAACCTCTCCCTTGAAAATCTGACCACTGAACCAGGTATGGTCAGCACACCTTTAATCCTATTACTTGGGAGGCAGAGAAAGGTGATTTCTGTGATTTCAAGGCTAACCTCGTCTATCTCTCGAGTCCCAGGCTAGCCAGGGCTATTTAGTGAGAACCTATTAGAAGACATAAATAAAAAAGAATTGGCCATTGCACAGCTCTTTTTTGTAACAAGTTCTACGTTTTACATTTTTCTTTTTTTATTTGAAGAAGGGTCTTGCTGTGCAGGTCAACTTTTCCTCAAACTTGTGATTCTATTGTTCTTGCCTCCCAAGCTGAACTTGAACTCCCGAGCTGGCTGAGTTATGTCTTTTACAATTCATCATTTGAAAACTACATCTACTTACTGTGGCCCGCTGCTCAGAACCATCTTGTAAGGTGCCTGTGTCGCACAGATCAAAACCACACGTCTCAGAAAAGGCAAAGCCTTTCAGAACTTACACCCAACTTAAAACTCTTTTGGTCCTGATCTCAATCCTCCACCTTATCACCTCAGGATATTACTGCCTAATCCTATAGAATATTGTGGCTGGGTGTGGTGGCACACTTCTTTAATCCTAGCACTTGGGTGGCAGAGGCAGACAGATCTCTTTGAGTTCAAGGTCAGCCTTGTCTACAAAGTGAGTTTCAGGACAGCCAGGGCTACTCACAGAGAAACCCTGTCTAAAAAAAAACAAAACAAATACTGTGAACTCTCACTTGCTCATATTTTGTTGAGATTTGCCTTCTCCATTTCCAGTCTTCCTGCATTCAAGACTCAATATAAATATCTCCAAAGTCTGATATTTTCCTTCATGATCCAGTCAGAACTGCATCATCACTCATTTCACGCCCTGTACTCTGTGCATTCACGCGTGATCACAGTTTTCATAATATGATTAAATAATTAACATCTGGGTAAAAGTTTCCCCGAAGGAAAGTGACTCAGAAAAGGTCTTTTTGAGACGTTCCCTATCCAGCCTAGAAGAGTCGTTTGCACACAGTACATAACCATGTCCAATGACTGGCCCCAAACTACAAGAACATTAAGTCTGATAACTATTTTTTTTGAGGCAGGTCATGCAACAGATAATTTTCTCTGTGTGTGTCTTGTCCAAAAAGGACAGAAGTAATCTAGTATGAAATTGCTTAAAGGGTTATTTTCTATTTCTTTTCTCTCCTTGAGAAAGGTTACTCTAAAAATACAGACTATTTGCACACGATTCACCAATGGCAGTCTTTTTTTTTTGCTTTTGTTTTTTAATGCCTTTATTTACAGAAATGAACTTCCGAGTGGATCAACCAATATTAAATAAATAAATAAATAAATTTTATAAGCAGGAAAAATAGATTTATTGAAATAACTGATTAATTTCATCAAAATGATCGAACTTAAAGCAATTTTTATCAACTGTAAGTAGGAAAAATGGAAATGACTGTCATATTGATATTCACACAGTTATCATGGCAATTACTCTTACATTTCTTTGGTGCCAATTACGTTTCAGATACTAACTTGATTCTGGAAAATCAAGCTGAAAAATGAAAAAAGTAGTTGAATACCTCGTTTCACGTATCTAGGCTTTTGTGTGGACATGAAAACATTCAGTTTGCTAAATCAACCAGATACGTTTTTGAAAGTGATCTCTGCTCACAGAATGAAATGGACTCTTTTGAATCCTAACATGGTGATTGATGCGCCAATAAAACAAAACCAAACCAAACCAGGTATGTTTCCCTGAATCCAATTAGCAGTAGAAGATGATGCCACCGAGAAGGTGGATGAATAACATTTGCAACTGTAACGAGAGCTGTTTTCATAATGAAATAAATGCTTCACAGTCACAGAAGACCTGAAGCATTCAAGCACGGCACACTGCTTCTCAGCCACTGTCGGGCAGGGCATGCCTCGCTAAGCAGAGCCACCAGCATAAAGGTGTTCAGCTAAGCGGCTTAAGGCCGGTTGTTTTTCATCTTCGGTTCTGAATCCGCATTAACGTTTTTCAACAATAAAATTTCAGAGCTGCTCCCGTGACAATGTGTTCCAAAGGCGCCTCTGTGTAGTCAGAGCTATCATTATTTCAGATAGGTTACCAGAGCAGGGAAGACGAGTGGAGCCGAGGAGGGGAAACACTCTATGAGCCTCTCAAAACTTAGTTGAAAGAAAATTCCTGTAACTCCCACTTGTGTGGTATGCTTAAAAGTCACACCTTCAATGCCAAATTTGTTGTAACCTGCTTAAACTCTATAGCCCTTCTGTTGAGACCAACATTAATTCTTAGCCTAACTGAGGCTCCTCTGTTAACCCCTGCTGTAGCCTTTAGTATATCAGAAGCCATTTTACCTCCCAGTCCCCATCTTGAGTATGAGGTAAAATTAAGTTCAAGTTCCCAGGCTCTATGTTCCTGAGAACGGGATACGATTCAATAGTTCAACGCTTGCTGCTTAGAATAAAACAATAGATGATAAATCCATGTTCTGCTTGAATTAAAGACAAATGTACGTTCTGTTAGAGGTCAGATTGCTTCGTCCTGCTATGTTCCTTACTCCCAGAAAGCTGGAAAGCACCCAAGAGCTGGTCTACCCTAAATCCCAGCCAATCAGCTTAAAGTGCTTTGTCTAGCTACCCGGGTATAACACAATACACTTGGGACAAAATCGATTATGTTTAGCTAGTCAAAATGATGTAATGCTGCCCCCCCCCTTTACTTCCTATACTTGGTTTCCTGGTTACAGTTTTTCCGGTAAAACAAACAAACAAACAAACAAACAAACCCTGCCTTAGAAACAGACTGGCATCTTGGTCTGGCTCCCTAGTCCAGATTATGCCCCTGACTGGTCAGTTTTTGCTCAGTGTTTGATAAACCTCCATCCGTCTGAGTCTGGTGTTCGGGTGGACAGTGTGTGGCTATTCCTGAACCCATAACACATTCAGGTTGTCCCTCAGTCTTCCCCTGAAACTATTTGGTGATAAGTTTCAGCTCTAACTCTCCTCTTCGAACTTTATTTATCATTTGTCACCACTGTCTTCCTGATTCTATAAATTACCTCCATTACTCATTGTTAAAATATTGTTCTTCGAGGGCCCTCTCTAGAGTTCTTACAGCTTTTGTTTCTACAATAATTTTCAGATACTCTATTTTTAGTTATTTAGAGCAGAATATCTCAATCTTTAATGTACATCACCAGGAAAACTTAATGTATTTAATGTACTTTAATGGGAATCACCAGGAAAGCTTATTAAAGAATATATACTTTTTAATGAATTAATGAATTATGATTTATTCCTTTGTAGCTCCCTTTCTCAACTCCTCCTGGTCCCACTTTTCCTCCCTTCTTCCTCCCTATCCCTAAGAACATATTCTTATATCCTATTCAGTGTGTCTTGAATGAAGTCTAGTATATGGTGTTTAAACAAGCTCTTCAATGATGGTGATAATGGTGATGTTGATGGAGGTGATGGTGTTGGTGATGGTGATAGTGGGGATGGGATGGGAATGGTGATGATATCACAGATCACTTGGGAACACAGCAAGGCTCTAGTCATACACCATTTGGTTCAGAGGCTCCTACACATACAAAGCTACTGAACACTAGCCACGTGGCTAGTCCTAATTGGTTTATGATATATAAACCTAATTGGTTTGTGATATATATATATATTCACACATATATATGTGTAATATAAACATATATACCAGAGTTCAAATATATATAGTATATATTTGAGTGTAAAATATTTTGTTTTAAAAAGACACACATGGTATATACTCACTCATATAGACATACAACATAGGACAAACCCACTAAAACCTGTGCATCTAAAGAAACTAAGCAAGAGAGAGGACCCTAACTAAAATGTTCAATCCCCATCCGGAAAGGCAAAGAGGATGGACATCAGAAGAAGAAGAAAACAGGAAACAACCTAGGAACCTACCACAGAGGGCCTCTGAAAGCCTCTGCCCTTCAGACTATCAAAGCAGATGCTGAGCCTGATGGGCAACTGTTGGGCAGAGTGAATGGAATTTTAGGTAAGAACTGGGAAATAGTAAGAGCTGGAGAGGACAGGGTCTCCACAAGGAGAGCAACAGAACAAGAAAATTTGAACACAGGGAACTTCCCAGAGACTCATACTCCAACCAAGGACTATTCATGGAGATAACCCAGAACCCCTGCACAGATGTAGCCCAGGGCAGTTCAGAGTCCAATTGGGTTACATAGTAATGTGAAGAGGGATTGCCTCTGACATAATCTGATTGGCCTGCTCTTTGATCACCTCCCTCTGGGGGGGAGCAGCCTGACCAGGCCATAGTAGAGGACAATGCAGCCACTTTTGATGTGAACTGACAGACTAAGATCAGAAAGGAGAGGAGAACCTCCCCTATTAGTGGACTTGGGGAGTGGCATGTAAGCAGAGGGAGGAGGGAGGGTGGGATTGGGAGGGGAGGAGGGAGGGGCTTATGGGGGGATGCAGAATGAATAAAGTGTAATTGATGAAAAATTAAAAAAAATATTTTGTTTTGTATTGATCACAAATTGAAACATTATTTCAGACTAAGTGAAATATAAGACTCTCACAAGCTTACTTTTTTCTACCGTTTTTAAGGTGCATGAGAGAAAATTTTAAATTTATTGGAGTTCATGTTACATTCCGATTGGTTGAAACTGCTATAACAGAGGCAGACACTTCATAAGCTAATGAGGCCTGGGACTTATCCAGCAAATTCCGAGGCTTGCGATGTGACCTACGAAATTTGCGTTGGTAAGTCTGTAGTATTTCCCTCAAATAAAACATTCTAAATCAGATACATTTTAAGGTTCACAAAATCTCAATCTGCCCTGTTGCCTACATGTGAAAAAGTAGAGGGTCGACTATGCCTTGCCCAGATAGCTCCCCCCAAACCAGTGAATGGTCTCTGCCCTTCAGCCTCCTATTTGAGTCCGTCCCTTTCGGTCACCCTGTCATCTAGTCCTATGGTCCTGCTTGAAAACAGTTATTGTGGACGTTTATTAATCTCCACAGGTAGTGAGTGCTGCTCCCGACAGATGGCTCAACATCTCCAGGACTATAGAGGGTCTGCTCTTCCCCTGAAGGCTACCTCCAAACTCCACTCTAAAATACATTGGCGTATTCCTGAAGACGAAGATCTCTCTACCTAGCATATCTGACTAAACTGCCAGGCCTTTGTGCTGTTTTAGGGAACACTGTTTTAAATTCCATCTGACTTTGTTCTCTGCTGTATCCCCACTCTAGCATTTTCTAAGATCCCTGGGGATAAATTATTCAACAGCATCCTTAAACATTAAATACCCTACCCCATATTCTACTGAGGGTTTGGATTAGGTAGAAACATTATAAAGCAGCCAAACCAAGTACAAAATGTGCAAGCTGCGTGATAGACATAGAGAATTCCCTGATGAGCTTGTCCCAGGAATAAAACTCCCTGCCCAGTTTTGCTTTATGCCTTTATCCCGGCTGGCACGGAAGATCGCGGTGAACACCTGGCTTCTGGTTTTGAACTTCTAACCCTCTGTGGTGGGAATTTCTGCCCTGTCTGATTCCAGCCAAACCAGGATCTACCATGGTCTCTTCCAAGAGCTCTGTTACTCATTTATCTTGTCAGTAGGGACTCTCATGGATGGTTAACTGACTGCCAAGATGTAATTTGTTTTATTTTATTTTATTTTGAAACAATATCTTACTGTGCAGCTCTGGTTTGTCTAGAACTCCATATGGAGACCAGGCTGGCCTTGAACTCACAGAGCTCGATCTACCTCAGCCTCCTGAGTGGGGAGATAAAGACCATGAGCCACCATAGCTGGCTACATTTCTAATTATTTTTAATCTAATTATTTTGTTTATGTTGGTCTATTGGTAAAGAGTGAGCTAAGAAAGTCAAGGCTATGATTGCATACATCTGAATCTGAAAGACTATGCTATAGCAAAAAAAAAAAAAGTGTCAGATGATCTGATTCAAAATCTGACCACTTTCTTATCTACTACTTGACCTTAATTACTTTTTCCATCTATAAACCGGGTATAACAATAATACTATATTTTGTGAGGCTTGAATAAAATGAAAGCCTGATATATACTAAGCGTTTGACAAATAATTATCTTCTTAAGACTTATTTTTTATTTATTTCGTTATTATGTGTATGTGTCTGGATGAGTGTATGTGTGCAGGTGCAGGAGGAGGCCAGAAAAGTGTGTCAGACCTCTTGGATCTAGAATCATAAGTGACTGTGTGCCCACCCACATGGGTGCTGGGAATTGAACGTGGGTCCCCTGAAGAGAAGAAAGCATTTTTAACTGCTGAGTCATCTCTCAGTTTCCCAAATATACTTACTAGCAAAACCCTTGAATTCTCAAGTTCACTAACTTACTGATCAATCAACTTAGTTTGTTTCCGAATTGAATACACTCATATACTCGTTTCTATTATTAATTGCTTGCTCCTATTATGTATTCATAGCTACACACACACACACACACACACACTGAAGATCTTATGCTATCAACATCTTCCTTATTCATCACAAGAACAACTGAGACATTTTCAAATCTGGGTCTAAGAGCTATCCTTAGCATTGCTTAATATTTTTCCTAAGTAGTCAATATGAAAATATTCAACTAAAATCAGAGTGCAATTCTGTGAATGGTTGCTGCACACAATGATGTCTAGCAGGGATGTGCTTTTAGCGTGTGGGACCTATGAAGAACAAGCCCCTGCTAAATACACAAAGTCATTAGTTAAACCAGAAATATTTTGCCTTTCTGTCTGCTATAACCTAGAATAGGAAGCCATCAACATGATTTCAAGTTGTTTGTTGTTGTTTTTGTGGAGTAAGACTTCAAAAGAGCCTGGGTACATTTACATATGTAAAAAGCCAGCCCCATCCCAGGAGAGGAGGCTCTGCAAAAATCCCACCACACCCCTCACTGTTCTGTAACTTTAAGGTTTTATTACTAATGTCAAAATTAGTGGTAAATGAGAGCCCATGTGGAGCTGCACAAAAGAACTATAGAAGCTGAGGAATTTGAAAGCTTCCCAGTCTGCAGGCACACTTACGTTAACAGTTGAGCTGTGATAAATTTGGATGCTTAATTTATAAAGAAGAGAAGGTTGAATAGGTTTCCCAGGCACCAATCTTTTCCATTTTCCTATAGGTCTGGCGTCTGGCACACATTGTGATTGAGGGAAGTCAAATCCTGCTTCTAGCCGAGACGGCACTGCACAGACTCTGATGGAGAAGACGGAGAGGTACACATTTCCAGTTCCACCTCAGAAGTGATTATTGTCATCTCTCAGACTGGGTTAAGAGCAAGAAAGGCTTTCTTTTGCCTTAGAGGAACAGGGAAGGTCAGAAGTGAACTATGACATGCCATGACAGAGCCCGATCAGCACCTAAGCTGTTATCTCCTCAAACTTCTTGGATGAATTGTTTTGTCTAGAGCTAGTGTCAGAAGTGGAAGAAAAGACAGAGGGAGGGAAACAGGACAAGGGATCTCAGGAGGATGCAGCAGGTGATGGCCACAGACTAAACATCAGCAGCCAAATGATCCAATCATGATCACTGACTATTAGTTACTTGGAATCCCAAAAGTCTAAGTTCTGCCTCACACTTATTTGAGAGGAATTTTTGCTTTATGTTTTGACAAAAAAGGATGTTTAACTTGTGTTTATGGGGATATAGAAAAATGAAATTGGAGCTTGCTCTCTCTCTCTCTCTCTCACTCTCTTTCTCAGGCAGGCTCTCTGGTTGGTTCTGTCTGTCTTGTATCTCTATTGGCCTAGAACAATAGAGATCCTCCTGCCTTCTTCATCCCAGGTTCAGGGATTAAAGAAGTAAGCTGCTGTGTTCAGCTTGTTGTTGCCAGTTTTGGTTTTGTTTCTTTGATTTTTGTTTTGTTTTGTTGCATTTTATTTGCTTAGTCTGTATGTACATGTGTGTATGGTACACATGAGGTTGGAGAATTTACATGAGTCAGTTCTTCTATCTCATCTGGTCTGAGCATCAAACTCAAGTGCTCAGGCTTGGTGCTAAGGGCCTGTACCCACAGAGCCATCTTCTCAGCCCTGTCTCATTTTATCACGCTGCATACTTTGTTGTCACTGATTTCCTTCAAACTCTCCTCACAGTTAGTGAATTAGCCAGATATATTACTTAAACATTTACGTTTTGTTTACTGAGAAAACATCTGTACAGTATCCTTTTTCCTGGTGACCCTGTTTTACTCCCCCCACCCCTTACTTTTTAGGGAAGATTGTCAACCAGGTCAATAGTCAACAGGTATCAGGTATATCAAGCCAATAGCCAATAGCATAAGGGGTTTTTCATAGCTATAGAAGATTGAAAGGCTCCAGGTAAGCTACCATCTGTCCGCCTGGAGCTGTTAAACTCTGGGTCAGCTTGGGGCTGGCTATGTTGGCTTCAGACTTTGGTGCTAATTTTACAGTGATTGCTCTCAGCTGAGAAATCTGACTTGTTCATGGCCAGTGATTGCTGTTCTTCCCTGACATCTTGAAAAGTAAATAAATGGATAAACTTCTAAAAGTCCGTTAGTAGAGGGAGATTAGAAAATGTTGATTTCCATAAAACCAGGGCTGATTAAATAAAGTATGACCTTAAGGGAATGTCCAAGATCTTGTCGTTTAGTTTTGTTTTGCTTTTTTTTTTTTTTTGTTTTGCTTTTTAACAAAACAACTTGGTGGCTTTATTGAGAAGCAGTGAAGATTTAAACAATGGGACCTGGGGGAAAGAGGCAGTTCATTGGGAGCAAGCGTTAATGCTTCAGGGGTCTCTCTGTGTTTCCTTCCTTCCTTCCTTCCTTCCTTCCTTCCTTCCTTCCTTCCTTCCTTCCTTCTTTCTTTCTTCCTTTCTTTCTTTCTTTGGCAAGGTGGCACTATACAGTCCTAGCTAGCCTGGAATTCACTATGTTCATCAGACTGGCCTTCAACTTACCAAGATGATCCTGCTAACACAGCCAGATCAAATAGCAATAATAATAATAATAATAATAATAAAACTTTCGTGCATGTATTCACTGTGCATGTGTGTGAACACATGCATGTATACATGTGTGTTGGGCAGGGGGTATGGACATGCCATGGCACATGTATGGGGATGAGAGGACCACTTGTGGGAATTGGTTCTTTTCTTTCACTGTGTGGGTTATGTTGGCAACTGCCTTTACCTGCTGAGCCATCTCACTGGCCTACAATATCGCTTTTATACTGTTCCTCATGCTACAACTGGTTGGATTATTTGGAGTTCTCAACTATTTTAAAATTTTAGTTATACTTTGACAATTTCATATAGGTATGTATTTTAGGATTCTTAAATATTTCTAAATAAATTCCTAATCTTTCCCTTTATATCACTGTTTCTGCTAGTGCACATATGTTCATGTGATGCAGGTACGCACACACATGTGCACATATGGGCACAGACCACAGGTCGATGTTGGACATCTTCCTAACTTGCTCTCTCTCTTGTTTTGGGGGACAGGCTTTCTCACTGAACCTGAATCTCATCAGTTTGGCTAGGATGGCTGGCCAAGGGGTCCTTGACATGAGATTATTGATGTGTACCACGGTTCCTGGCTTTTTATGTGGTGAGGGTCTAAACTCAGCTCTTTAGATTTACACAGCGAGCACTGTACTAACTTCAGCTCTTACATTATGTTAACAATCTTTATATCCTTATTTAATGTGCATTGATGTTTTGTCTGCATGTTTGTCTGTGTGAGGGTGTCGGATCCTGTGGAAATGGAATTACAGACAATTGTGAGCTGCCATATGGGTGTTGGGAATTGAACCTGGGTCCTCTGGAAGAGCAGTCAGTGCTCTTAGCCACTAAACCATCTCCTCAGGTCTTTAACAAACTTTTTGTAGGAGAAAGAAAAAGAAAACACTTAAACAAATGTAAAGTGTTTTCATATACCTCACACCTAGTTTCTGTTATAAGTAAGAAATGATTATAATGTATTGGTTGCAGTTAATATAACATGATACATTAATATTAACTACAATAATGTACATTAGTTTCTCTAAGATTTTTACCTAAATATGTCAGGATCACATGTAGGGTCACACCTTACATTTATTCATCATGTATCCCTTGGTTTGTAACAATTTCTTAGACCTTTCTCTCTGTCTTTTTTTTTTTTTTTTTTTTTTTGATGATCTTGACATTTCTGAGAAATGCCAGTCACTTATTTTATAATGTGTCTCTTTATTGGAATTTAATGAATGATGGGTTTGGGGAACCCATTTTTATTGCACTGTAACAACGGAATTGTTATAACCATGCTGTGTATATTGACCTTGGCGGCTCAGCTGAAGTGCTGTTTTTCAGGTTCTTCGCTGACAAGCCAGCCCTCTGATGTCTGCTTGGAAAGAATGCATTCTCTTAGTAATACTTAATGAGAGCGAGGTTTTACTCTGTCTCCAATGATTGGGTCTGCACATAAATTATTTGGAATTATGTGAGAAATTTTTCTCTTTCTCCCATTAATTATGTAATTACTTTAATTATTTATGTAAGTATAGATGTATTTTGTTGTTTAAATTACTTTAACTTTGGCCACTGGGATATATTCTATTTGGTTCCTGTCTCTTTTTAATATACCCCATCATTTTCTTTTGCACCTTTTTACATTTTGACACTATTAAGTTCGCCAATTCACTTGTAACCCCACTAGCTAAGCCTCACAAGCAACCATTCTCCATGGATCACTGGTTCCTTTTACTGAAGAACAGTGTTAGGAAACAAGATGGTGGTTCTAGGGCACTTGTTGTTACCAGGATACTTTTGCTTGTCAGTCTGCTGCACTGAGAGCTAAGAAATAAATATATGTGTGTGTGGGGGGACTACACACACAGATATATATATGAAGAAACTAAATTTGGTATGCATATACATCTCTCAGTATTTCTACGTTATCACCTGTATCTATATTAAGCTAAATATGAATTCATAAGACTCCTTGTCTTCTTTCTTGTCTATAAACTCCTACTCTTCATAGTGAGAAACCTTGCCGTCACCATCTGCCATCTGTTTGCTCAGCCCTGTGTGTATAAACAACAGCGCAAGCATCCTCAGTCGATATCCTTATGCCTCGTTCTTCTTGCCATGTCCTCTACTGAAGAAAACAAGATTTATCTTTTCAGACTTTATTCCACATAATGCACAAGTCTAATTCCTACCAAGGCCCTTAACCAGCACTTCCACATGTATTCTCTACATTAGTTGTAACTGGAGAACTCACAATGCTTCTCCCATTATTTTGAATGGTTTCACTCATCTAGGTACCAGACAAAGGCAAACAGAGTTTGCGTTTATCTTTACAAAATGATTCTTTACCCATTATTATCATCAAAACATTGAAAAAATGGGCCAAAGCACAGGGAGGCTCATAAACTGTGTATTTGCTTCCCTAGGGCTGAGCCTTTCTCGTCATGCTTGTATCTGTCCAGTGCTTATAGGCCATTGTAGGGGAAAGAACCAGCACTTCATGTATTTCTACCTTTTTGAGAGTTTTCCTTTGGTATCAAACATAGTGGTGTTGAGATGCATCAAACGGAACTTATCTGAATACAGTTCCCCGGGCTGTAAGGATTTTAATAAGCATGAGTCATCAGCACTGCCCGTTAATTTTTGTCCAACAGAAATAATCCAAATCACAATGGTTTTATGACCAACACAAAACCATGAGACTATGAAGAGTTGGGAAGAATGGCTCCCAATTAAGCATCACCTGTGTTTTGAAGTGTCAGCTACACTGGACTGTCTGGTAGGTTTGGGGTTTGCAGGCCAGCAGTGAGTATGTCTGAAGTGCTACCTGTTGCATTCTCATTTTTTTTTAAAGCTTTTTAAAAAAATCTTTTCTTTTTTTAGTATGTCCATTACAGGAAACAAAACACAAGAATCCAAGAGCTAAGTCACCTAGTCACAAGCAGCTCAGCTTGGTGTGTCCTTCTGGATCCGGCAAGTCTACATACACTTAGGTAACTGGGATTACACAGGAAGTACCATGCTTTCCCCCACATCGTGAATATTCACCAACTACAAACCCCACACTGCATGAGTATTTTCATAGCCGAGAATACACCAGACCATCTCCATCTGTCAGACAAAACTGTAATCCTGGCTTCCTTGGCTACAAAAACTCATAGGCCACAAAATGGCAGCAGGCCTTTAGACAGATGTACTGGTGAAGTCACTGCATTCCCTCAGGGGTCAGCTTACAAGGAAACACAAGGCGACAGCCCATACTAAGCTCAGCATTCCTAAATTCATCAGCAGATCTATATACGAGGAGGGGGCGTCCCCACTCAATACATGTTTTCCCGTGGAGCAACTGGAAGGCACGCCTATGGCAGGGCCTCTCTGGACGCCAGTCCCAACACAGCACTGTAGATCTAGCCCGTGAGCCTCCCTCTCCCCCTCCAGTCAGCCTAGCAACAAGCACTAACTCACACTGTCCAGACGTGGCTTCACAGTTGTGTGCTCAAGAGGAACCTCTCCTGTCAATTCTACCATCTTTACTAGCTGTACTTTTCTGAAGGGCTCACCATGACATTGCACCTCCACAGCCCTGAGAACAGCTACTGTCTTTTAGGATAATGTAAGTTAATGACAATATTAACATAGTTTCCAAATGGAAAGTTGTAATCTATAAATGGACTCTTCCTTATTCATTTATCATCTTTCCTCTAATCTAAAGCCATGAATACACCTGTATTAATTGTTGTTGTGGCTGTTGAGGATTATTGATGCGCGATTCTTTTACTTAGTCGCCAGCTTCATTTTGATATAATTAGGTTCTCACTCCCCGAACCTACAACATTCTTTTTCTATTGTGCTAATTTGTCAGTCTGCTCAGAAAAATTCTGTTTGAAGTTTAAGATTACACCAAGTTTATGGATTAAACGTGAGAACTGAATTCACAATATTACATTTTGTCAACCCAAAGCTATGCCTATTAGCCTATTTCTATTTTTTACCCCATCTATATGTATGTATGTATGTATAGATGTATACAAAACTGTATAGCTTTTAGAAAACTAATTTTCTCACTAGTAATATTTTTATTTTCAATATTCTGCCTTTGTGAAATTTGCTAATTAATTTTTTAGACTATTATGAAAACTGATTATTCTTTGAGAATATTGCATTCTCATTTTTACGGAGGAAAAGACTGGTCAGATTTCCTGAGCTAGAATTCATTTGCTTACGACTTTCTCTTTCCTGTTTCTCTCTGTCTTTTAAAACCCATCCATTATTTAGGATCCATTCCCATCCACTCTCTTCCAGAAAGCTTTCCTAATGATCTTTGGTCACTGACCTCCCCACTTTTTTTTTTTTTTCTGAGAATCTCACAGCTTGTCTCTGTTACATTAAATATTTGAACATTTTACATAGATCTATTGTGTGCTCCAAAGTTGCTGCTTTGTGACATGTCTTAAATCCTTACGCTGTAGAATACTGTTATTCTTTCATTTCTCTTTGACACCTATCGTTTGCCCATCACAGGACCAAGAGATAAATACCTGTAGTAAGTCTGATAAATCAATTTTGGATGCCACAATGTTTTGAGAGTTTGTCAACTTCAGGCAAGTCAGAAAATCTCTCCTGGGAGAATAAGAGCTAATAAAAGAGCAACAATTTACTTGTTAATGATGTCCTAGCTAAGGGTGAGCTATTGAAATATCCCTCTGTCAATTCTCCCATTTCAACCTCTGCCTCACTCTTATATATTAGTCATTTTTATTTACTTCTTTCTGACATTCTATTCTTACCTGGTACTTTGCACAGAAATGTGGGACTAGGGCAGACAGCATGTATACATTTTTCAAAAGTAAGGTAGATTTGAACAAGAAGTCAGCAGCTTATATTTGGGCATGAATAAGGAAAATCATTCCAGAGGGACAGAACATGAGAATTTCTCTGTTAATATTTCAAGAATGCACTGTTTCCCTGAAACTATAACATTAAAAAACACAAAAGTTGAAACTTCCAGGAGTTAAAGAAATCAATGAAGAAACTAGGAACTAATTTTTATATTGATTCAGCTTTGTCCTTTGTCCTTTAGCTAGGGCTCATGTGCCTGCATTGCCTATGCTTGTTGGTAAAGATTAAATTATACGAGCTGATATACACAATACTGCTCTTTCAGTTTGGCCTTAATTTAGGCTTCATTTGCATTTACAATCATGCTCTATGTAATTCAAGAGCAGTTGCTTGGGAGACACCTTGCCTTCAGGATCTGCCTGTAGCCATTATCAATTTCCTGGACTTCCTTGCTATGAAGAGCTGTGTGCTAACCCATGTGGTTCTCTTCTGTCTTGGATGGCAGAAGAACCTGGATTGCCCTCTGCCAACACAGAGAGAATGGCAACACAGATAGCGAATAAGCACAAGCCCATTTGGCTAAGAGAGTCACTTCGTTTCAGCTAAAAATCTCCATCCAGTAACACAGAGATGAAAGAAACAGGTGGACATAATTAATTGCACTTCATATCAATGACAAATTGTGACAGACAAATCCATACTTCATGCTTCCAAGGTTCTCATATTTCTTTTGATTCTGGTTTGTTCCCAGTCCTAATGTAACCCAGTGTTGATTCCATTCATTTTTGATCAGTAGCTTAAAACAGATTCCTGTATTTGTCATCAAGAAGCATATTTGGAACTATTTCCTTGTTTTTCTTCTTAAAAAAAAAAAACAAAACAAAACTTTGATTGCTTGTCACTGGTGCCCAGTACCCCGGATACTTTAGGCACTGAGAGCAATGATAGTTCTCTGCCATTGCTTCTGCTGAATCTCATCAGGGAGTCTCCACTTTATTGCCTGGCGAAAGCCTGTTTAAAAATGAGTTCCAATATTGCTCGAATCTCTCGCCTGAACATTTCTTCACCAACCACCTCTCAATGAATCAAAACTGTTCCACTCCATTAAGTACTTACAGGTATGCTGAGCATTTGAGGTATGGGCCATAGTTCTCAAGGTTAAAGAAAGGCACATTTAAACATCTGTGACCACAAAATAAAGAATCCCACAAGCCCTTTACTACAAGACCTTGTGAATGACTCCCTGATCCCAGGCACAAAGACTAGTTGATTCTTAAAATTATTGAGAGGAATACTTGAAGTTTGAAATTCTGCCATTTACGTTCAGTCTTCCATTTACTGTTTCCCATTCAATGAACCACACATTTCTATATTTCTGCTTCTAATGGTTCCTCTGAAAACAAAATTATTTTTATCATGAGATAGGTTTTTAAGTTACAGTAGAACATTTTAGCTGAGTGGGTAAGGATATACCAATAGACATGTTAATGTGGACAACGGTGGGATGGGGTGTGGAAGTTGAAAAGGTTTCAACCCTACACAAAGAGTTATAGGTAGCTAGGGTTAGTGGTACACACCTTTAATCCAAGCACTGGGGAGAGAGGCAGGCAAATCTCTGTGTGTGCAAGGCCAGCCTGGACTGTATAGAGTTCTGGGACAACCAGGGTACCAAACACTCAGCTCTGAAAACATATACATACAAGTAACATTACACAGACTGAGCAGGTTTATTTATAGATTTAGGAATACACAATAGACACAAACGTATGTAACAATGAGAATGAGGCTGAGAATTTGAAAGGGCAAGCAGGAGTGTGTGTGAGGGTTTGGACAAACAAGAAGAAAGGGAGAAATGATTTAAGTGCAATTTCAAAGATAAAAGAAGTAATCTGAAAAAATACATTGCAACTTCATGAACAAGAACTGTACAGTCTCAAGCCAGACAAAATTATAGCATAGAGGAGGGCATCTCGGCACCACTCTTTTAAAATATTTTTAGTTGTTTCTTTATTATTATTATTATTATTATTATTATTATCAGTTATTACAATTTATTCAATTTGTATCCCTGCTGTGTCTCCTTCCCTTGTCTCCTCCCAATCCCACCTCTCCTCCCTCCCCCTTATGCCCCCCCCCAGTCCACTGGTTCCCATTCTATTTGACCCTAGCCTATCAGGTTTCATCAGGACTGGTTGCACTGTCTTCCTCTGTGGCCTGGTAAGGCTGCATCCCCCCAGGAGGAGGTGATCAGAGAGCCTGCCACTGAGTTTATGCCAGAGGAAGCCCCTGCTCCCCTTATTAGGGAACCCACTTGGAGACTGAGTCTATGGGCTACATCTAAGTCTGGGGGGGGTAGGTCCTCTCTATGCATTCTCCTTGGTTGGGGTATCAGTCTCTGCAGGGCCCCCAGGGCTCAGTTTTATTGGCTCTGTTTGTCTCATTTTGGAGTTCCTGTCCCCTCCAGGTTTTTCTATTTCCTCCTTCTTTCATAAGATTCCCTCAACTCTGCTCAAAGTTTGGCTATGAGTCTCAGCATCTGCTTCAATATCTCAATCAGTAGAAGCTTTCAGAGGCTGTCTGTGGTGGGCTCCTGTCCTGTTCCCTGTCTTCTCCTGCTTCCAATATCTATTGCATTTGTCCTTCCGAATGAGGATTGCGCATCTTCGCTAGGGTCTTCCTTGTTGTTCAGCTTCTTTAGTATAGATTTTAGTATGTTTATCCTATGGGTAATATCCACTTATGAGTGAGTATATACCATGTGTGTCTTTCTGCTTCTGGGTTATCTCTCTCAAGATGATCTTTTCTAGTTCCCACCATTTGCCTGCAAATTTCATGATTTCCTTGTTTTTAATAGCTGAGTAGTATTTCATTGTATAAATGTATAATTTCTGTATCCATTCCTCCATTGAGGTACATCTAGGTTGTTTCCAGATTCTAGCTATTAAGAATAAAGCTGCTATGAACATGGTTGAACAAATGTCCTTGTTGTATAGTTGAGCATATTTTGGATATATGCCTAGGAGAGGTATAGCTGGATCTTGAGGTAGCACTATTCCTAATTGTCAGAGAAAGCGCCAGATTGGTTTCCAAAGTGGTTGTACAAGTTCCCACCAGCAGTGTAGGAGGGTTCCCCTTGCACCACATCCTCTCCAGCATGTGTTGTCACTTGAGTTTTTGATCTTAGCCATTCTAATGGGTGTAAGGTAAAATCTCAGGGTTGTTTTGATTTGCATTTCCCTGATGACTAAGGACGCTGAACATGTCTTTAAGTGCTTCTCTGCCATTTGCTAATCCTCTATTGAGAATTCTCTGCTTAGCTCTGTACCCCACTTTTTAATTGAGTTACTTGATTTGTTGCTGTTTAACTTCTTTAGTTCTTTATATATTCTGTATATCAGCCCTCTGTCAGATATAGGATTGGTGAAGATCCTTTTCCAGTCTGTAGGCTGTTTTGTTCTGATGACAGTATCCTTTGCTTTACAGAAGCTTTTCAGTTTGATGAGGTCCCATTTATTGATTTTTTTTATCTTAGAGCCTGTGCTGTTGGTGTTCTGTTCAGGAAGCCATCTCCTGTTCTGGGCACAGTTCTAATCCTAGTTGAGAAGCTAATGACATTTGATAGCTGTAAGGAGAGGGAGAGTTCATTTTCATTAAGTATCAACTACCATCCAGAACAGGTCCCACACTTGAGTAGTTATTGGTTAGTGAAAACTGCTTTAGAGAGAAAGAGAGATTGGGAGGAGAGAGAGATAGAGAGATGATTAAATTGGGTATGTAGGGAAATAGATCCAGGATGAGTTGGAGAATGGGGTGGATATGCTCAAAATACATTGTATGAATTTCCCAAAGAATTAATTTAAAAAGTATAGGTTTCAGCAAGATTAATAAAGAGAGATTATTTACAGCATGAAAACAGACATATAGACCAATGGAACAGAAGAGAGGACACAGAAATAAATCCACACAGTGACAAACACCTCATCTTTGAAATGTGTCAAAAACATGTGTTGGAGAATAGACAGCCTCTTTAACAAATGGTTCTGTGAAAACTGGTTTCTCACTTATCAACTGAAACTAGATCTATATCTCTCATGCTGCAAAAAAATATTGAAGAACTTAATGACAGACCTGAAACTCTGAAAATGCTAGAGGAAAACAGGTCAACATCTGCAAGAGAATTAATATCAATACGAAGCTTCTGCATGGCAAAGGAAACAGACACCAGAGTAAAGTGACCCAAAACATTAAGGAAAAATCTCTGCCAAGTATACATTTGATAGGTGATAAATCTAGACTCTTTGAAGAACTTCTAAAATTGAATGTGATCTCCCCCAAAAACCCCAGGACAATCAATAAAAAGGATGATGAATGGAATAGACAGTTCTCAAAGAAAGAAATGCAAAGGGCTGATGCATATTTGAAAAAGAGTTCAATATCCTTAGCCACCAGAAAAATACAAATTTGATTTGACATTACATCTCTCCCCAGTCATAATGGCTGACATCAAAATGACAAATGACAAAACACACTGATAAGAATATGAGGAAAGAGAAAATCCTTTATACTGCTGGTGAGAATGTAATCCTATGCAGCCATAATGGAAATCAGTCTGAAGGTATTTTCAAACAACTTAAAGTAGAACCACTGCATGACCCAACCATATGGCTCTTGGGTATATAACTGAAGAACTCTGAAGTCAGCATATCATATATACACTCCTGCACATTCACGCTTTTACTGCACAGTAGCTAATATAGGGAACCAGGCGAGGTGTCTATCAACAGACAAATGAATAAACATGTGGTACAGTGGAGTTACTCATCTTTAACGAATTAAGAAATTATAACATGCTTTGAGAAATGGATAGAATTGAGAATCTTTATGCTAAACGAAAAGGTCAAATTTAGATAGCATACACACACACACACACACACGCACACATTTCATGTATAAAAGAAAATGTGATAAATATATTACACAAAAGTAGAAATGGCAGCATGAATAGGGGAGGAGTAGGTCTTAAGAGAGTTAGGGGGAAGGTAAAGAAGAGACCGTAATGAATATATGTGTCATGAAAGGAGAAACTGTGTGTGTAAAAGAAGAAAACCACCACGAGGGACAGAGAAGGGATGGGAGGGCAGAAGGGGTCAAATATTAACAAGATAGAATGTGTCAAAATGTCAGAAGGAAACCCATTTGACTTCCTCATAACAACAAAAATCTAAAGCCCCCAAATAGGCAAATATGGACAGAGACGTAAAACAATGGAAGGAAAGGAACAAATTGAGCATCGTAAGTAAAGGATATAAAACAAGGAAAGCTCAAGGGGCAAATGACTGCAGGGACCACCGAGTACTCCAAATATGTTCAGCTATTTTCTGTTCTCAAGTTAAATTAATTCTCTTTTTAACCACAGGGTCTCACTCGCTATGTGGCTTTGGCTGGTCTGGAACTCATCTTGTTTTAGAAGGCATGTAGGTCCTTGTGTTTACAGATGGGCACTAGGGAATCCAGGAATGTTAAACACGCGGGGCTGTCTCTTCAAAGGAAAGATGAATGACTTGTTTTCTGCCTAGGGGGCTTCTGCACTCTCTGGCCATCTGTATGGCCAGGCCACACTGGCTTTTCCCAGACCCTTATCAGGAGCTTGTTTATCTCAGTTAATCTATAGCATTATCCTGTTCTGGGCCCTTATCATGAGCTTTCTTTACCTTGAGCCTGCATTTGCAGTTAATTTATAGAATCCTCCTTTTTGGAAGATGGCACTTGGAGTTTATAGGCTTTTTGATGCAGTCATGCCTTAAGCTTTGTTGTAGGCACTGAATTGAGTTATCACTAGGAATTCTTTCCCCCCAAACTGTGTTGTCCTCAAATAGGCCTAAAATAAACTACCTGAAGTCAGATGCTATTGAGTCATGTTGAACTGGACTTTCTTTTTGCCTCTTGTGGATTCATATTTTACTGGCCATACTCTTTGCAGAGACTCCCCCCCAAAACAAAAACAACAACAACAAAACAAACAAACAAACAAACAAACAAAAAACAAGCCAAACCAAACAAAAATAAAACTATGTAGACCAGGCTGGCCTCAGATGCACACAGATCCACCTTACTCTGCCTCCCAACTGCTGGGATAAGAGAATGTTCAACTGTGACCATTTAACTTTTATTTTATTTTTAACTATGCAAGTGTGTGCGTGTGAGTGTGCTTGTGAGTATGTACAAGTATGAGTACAGATGCTCATGGAGTCTAAAACAGGACATTGGATCCCCTAGAGCTGGAGCTTTAGGCAGTTCTGAGCCACCTGTCATGGGTACCAGGACCTGGACTTGAGTCCACTGAAAAAGCAGTATGTGTGCTTAACAAATATACCATTTCTGGAGACCTTTAGCTCTTTTTTCGTATATGTTTAGATATATTAACACATTTTATGTCATAGGAGTTATTCATAACCCTGTTTGTTGATATAGACAAACACATACTGACAAAGAAAGAGAAACAGAGAGAGAGAGACAGAGACAGAGAGACACACACACACAGAGAGAGAGAGAGAGTTAGTTCAGATACTGCTATCAAGGTCTCAGCCCAGTGTTGGAAGTAAGACCAGGATGCAGAGATGCTAGTCTTCAGATTCTGTTCTCTTGAACCTGTCTACTCTAGACTGCTCACCCCATGGCACAGGAGATGTGATGGAAAAAGTCACTGACACCAAATTGTAGAAGACCTTGAGTACTGCCAATAAAGACCACTCAGAAATCATACAAGCACCACTGAGGACTTGGAGGAGGGATTAAGTGCTGGAATTAAGTAAGAGCACTGGTTCTCAACCCTCCTAATGTTGGAATTCTGCATATGAGAATGTAAAATCTGATATGCAAGATATGTGATATGTGAGCACTGTGAAAGGGGTTGAGAGCCAATGCTCTAGAGGAAGGGTCTGGGTGTGGGATTAAGGATAAAAAGAACAGAAGCATATATATGTGTGTGTGTGTGTGTGTGTGTGTGTGTGTGTGTGTGTGTGTTTAAAGACTATTCTTTCAGCAAGTACAAGGCTGAGAGTTTGAATTAATCTCTTACAAATGAAAGATCTGTTTCGAGTATTAAACACCTTCCTGAGAAGGTTCTGTCAATTCCAGCCCAATGTCATAAACTGTGGAAACACAGAGTTGAGTTTTGTCTGTTTAGCTTCGGGTATGCGCTGCGTATACATATCAGGCCCTCAGTACAGAGCTGGGTGAATGGGTGGAGGTACACACAGCAGAGGCAACTTCAAAGGGCATGGCCAAGAGTGAAATGAAAGCTAGACATACTGAGAGGAAATTTTCAGGTAATATTAATTGTTGACATTTTTTGATTCATTTGTACTACAACGATTCAAATGTGTATTACAGGAGGTGGAGACGGTGGACACAGCTGTCACCTCAGCACTGGGAAGCTGGGGTGGAGGACCGTAAATCTGAGAAGAACAGAGTTCAAGGTGAGCTTGAGCTCCACAGAGAAAACCCGCCTCAGCATAGCAACCCAACTTTATGTGGGTGTTGCTGCTTTTGATTTCTGAAATCTGTTATTAGTGTGCTTGCACTCTCTGGTGAGGTCGGCGGACAGCTCTGTGGAGCCTCTTGTCTCCTTCCACACTTATGAAGTCTCTGGGGATTGAACTGAGGTAGCCAGGCCTGCACAGCAAACCCATTTACCTGCTGGGCCATGCCACTGCATCTACTACTTTGTTTTTTCTGACTGCGGAAGACACTTAAGTATGTTTAGTTCCATCTTCTTATACTTCTGGTTTTCAGAATAAATTCTGAAACTTTTTACTCCATTGTCATGATAATATATTCAAATTTAAAGTGGATATAGTAGCTGCAGTCATTTTCATAGCTCCATGCTAATGTTTTACCAGTTTTATAATAATCAAGACTCTTTTCTCTGGCAATTGAATATATTCCTACCTGATATGAATATAATAGGCAAATCACGTAAGCCTATAGACTCCACAGCACTAAAAAAAAGTGTAAACAGAATTACAAGTGGAATTAAGTGGTATTTATTTGCTCCTACTTTATATCTGTCCATTATCCCCCACATTTCATGATTTGAATTTGCTTTTCCAAATCCTGCCTCGATACCTAGTCACTCACTGTGCACAGGTGCTGATGTCTTCAGCAAGGAGGAGGCAATAACAAAAGCAGAGTGCTTTGCAGTACTGTTCACTAGGAAGCCGGAAGTACTCACTTGTTATTCCGGCTTCCCTTCATGATAAAGGAGTCAGCTGGTGGGAGAGCAGGAGCCCCTTATCAGTATTCCTTCTTTGAAGACTGAGAGTTACAAGGGGCTTAAAAGTACATCATTGTTCTAGAATCTAAAGTGAGATCAGAATTTGGGCACATTGGGGGCTCACGAGGGACAGGGTTCTGACCATTCTGAAGGTGCCGAATGACTTTCTGGTCTGTTTGTGTTCAGCTTCACTGCAAACATTGTGCTAATATTCAAAGTATCCAGCAGGCCCCGGTTAACAAGTATCCTTCTCAGGCTGGACACAGGGATCTTCCCTCTCCAATGTCCCACCTCCTGGTCACTTAGATCAGCAGCACTGGTTCTTTCGGCACAACAGCACATGTCCAGCCCTGTCTTCTTGGGTTCCCTCCAAATAATATTTTTATGAAATAGGATTCCAGTAGAATTGGAAACTTGGGATTGAATAAAGTGAAGTTCTCCTAGGCTCCTTGCCTAATTTCAATTAAGCCTTCTTTGATTTAGTTTAGATGCTGGGCATGTGGCCCAGCACTTCATTTCATGGTTACAATAAATTATGTGCACAATCAGCAGTGTCGTCTTCAATTGACATTTACACACTTGGGCAGAGTCTAACAAGTAATCTGTGATGGGAGGAAAAACCCAGAAATTCCAAACAGCAATAAGAGAATGTCTTTACTGAAGACCAAAAGGCTCATTCACAGGCTCTTGCATTGCTTTTAACAAGTGGATGTGCACCAGTTGGAGAGGATTCATGTACACTATTGGCTCCTTTCAGCTTTCCAGAAACAGAAATCCTACCCTTTGTGAGGACAGGGATGAACATTATGCTAAGTGAAATGAGAGAAAGAGAGATGGAGAGATGGAGAGAGATTCAAAAGCTATATGATCTTGCTTAAACTTGGAACAGAAGGTCAAACCTGAGGAGAGAGAACAATGGAGTTTGCCAGAGGAAGAAGAGGAAGCAAACAGGAGGGTAAATGTTGGTCAAATGAGTCAGTGTTTTAATTAGGAAAGGCAATCGGTGATCTCCTGGACTACATGGTGACTGACTACAGCATAACAGACATTACAGAGTTGCCGAAAGATGAGGGTTTAGATGTTTTCACCATAAAAATGTAGACAAGGTATTCCACAAGTGACTTAGATTTATTAAATTATTCCACAGTAAATACACACATGAAATTATTATTAGAACTCATAAAATTATATATAATTATTATAATATTAAACATAGAATTAAGGGGAAGATAATGACAGCAACATACAATAGCATGTGACATGGTTGAAAATGCCACAAAGAAATTTTTTTTATTTACCTACTAAAAGTTCAAAAGGCAATTACAATTGATTTTGAAAATAAAAAGAAAAGCAAAGTTTGACAAAAACAAACGACAGCAGCCACAGCTGGATGGCTGAGATAACAGTGCTCCATCTGGAACTTCTGGGAAGCTTCTTCCTACAGTTCCCCCATTTCACGCTGGCTTCTGCTTTCACAGAGCTGAAACTTGTTCAGTCTGGAATGTGAGAGTGGAGGAGGCTGAAGCCATTGGGACCACAGACCACAGGGCAGGAGCTACTGCCGGTCACAGTATTACCTGTGAAGAATCTCTAATCTGAGCCATCCTCCCTATTTGCATTGGGTTTTCTTTTATTTCTATAACAACTCATTTTGTTATGGTGCTGGAGAGATGGCTCAGCAGTTACGAGCACTGGCTGCTCTTCCAAAGGCCTGAGGTTGGGTTCCTGGTCCCCATGAGGTGCCTCAGAGCTGCCTTTATCTCCCATTCCAGGGAATCTGATGCCCTCTTCTGGCTCTGTGGGGACCAGGAACACATGTTGTGCATGCACATACATGCTGAGAAAATACAAATACACATCAATTGTTTAAAAAAAAATTTAAAAACTACAAAGAAAATCCTCATTTAATCAACCCAAGTAATAATATGCATAACCCAACATGATAGATAGCATTTATTTGTCCTACATAAAATTAGAATTCTTTTGTTAAATAACAAAGGAGCTATAACAATTTATACCTAGTATAGTTTATTTGTTGCAGATTGGTTGTGACCAGTTTTTGATTAAGCATGAACACTTTCTTTCTACGAGGGGATAACTCTTAAGAATGCCTCTTGCTAACGGCAAAAATTCAATTCTTGTTAAATATATACATGAATTTAAAACCAATTATAAGGTGTAGTTTAGGAATCCCTCTTAAAACCTAAGATTTTAATTCAATCTAAACATTTATTGACCACATTTATTAAAAGTTTTACTGGTCACAGAGTAATTGCTGGTTTTAATGATGTTCTCGATAGTTCAAGAATTTTTGTTTATTAGAACAAGTAAGAGCTGTGAAAATTGTGCATTGGCCTTTTCAGAAGAGAAGCAGAATGATGTGGTGGGGTCCAGGAACCAAAGCAGTCACTGAGGGAGGAGGAAGAAAACCACGAATGACTTTCTCTAGGAGGTGATATGATACTTTTAGCTGAAAAGGGGGGTACAAAGAAGATATAGAGGCAATAACACCAAGGCGAAGAGGCAGCATAGAGGAAGAAGAAGAGGTAAGAAAGCCAGACTATGCTTGGGGAAGTTAAGTTCCTAGTTTTATTAATGTATACTGTATACAGAATGGATGGTGTGAGGATGGTTTCAAAAGGAGACCTAAATGAGACTGTGAATGCTACATCTGAGGGGTGAAATTCCTTCAGCATAAAATGGAAAACCCAAATAAAAATTAAAAAAAGAAAATGGAAAACCCGTGGAAAGTCCTAATTGTCCTGTATGCATTGTCTAACATATACCACTTCTGCCTTCAGCTGGTGGAGTTTTTGTTGCTTGTTTGCAGACTGTTAGCATCCCTGGACATTATCTGTGAGACATCAAAACACTTCTGTCTCTTTCGAGTCCTGAAACACAATTATTTCTACAGATGTGGCCAAATGTCTTGGAAGGCAAAATTGGAGAGCTTCCTGTGTCGAGATAACAAACGTCAGACCTGTATTAGATCCACCTGGAGAGGACAGCTGGGCTGAAACTATTAGAGAAAACCGGGAACGACTGTAGTAGAGCAGGCCAGCGTCTCAGGTGGGTAATCATGACAGCCATGCCCGAAAGGCCCCTAAGATCAACACTGTTTGCTGTGACAGTATTTCGCAAGTTATTACAGTTTGGGTATGAAATGTTCCCCAGAAGCTTATGGGTTGAACTTTTGGTTGTCAGTTGAGGCACTATTTTGGAAGGCTCTGAAACTTGAGGGGGTGGGGTCCAGTTGGAACAAATAAGTCATGCTTTGGAAGGTTACCCTCGGTCACTAGTCCGTTCTTTGTTCATTTTGCCACCATGACGGCAACAGCCTTCTCCACATTCTCCCACTGCCATTATGTCCAAGGATGTGGGACCTAGACATGATGGCTCAACCCCACTGAAGCCTTTAAACTGTTCTCCCAGTATTTTAGTCATAACAACAGCAGATATACTAAGGATATTGGAAACATTTCATTACAGGGGCTGGAGAGATGGTTCGGTGGTTAAGAGCAGTTATTACCCTTGCAAAAACAAACCTGGGTCTGGCTCCCAGCACTCACATCAGGCAGCCCATAACTGCCTGTAACTCCAGTTCCAGGGATCCAACACCCTCTTCTGGCCTTTGAGGGTACCAGCACACATGTGGTGCCCATACACACAATGATGCATACATATATACACCTAAAATAAGCACATCCTTAAGAATTATTTGATTAAAGAAATTATATAATATGTCTCCATATTCCATAGGATATACTGCAGGGAATATAGTGGTTGAAGTTTCAATTTAAAAACCAATTATATCCAGTTGTAATACTTTGATAGAATAAGACAAAGGTTAAGTTTTTTGATAGTATGTATGAAATTTGTTAATAGTTCCAGACTCCAGAATGATGTATTTCCTTGGCATTAGTATTTCTAGTTAGTTTTTATGAATGATGGTGTAAACATAGTTCTTTTAGTTCAACTCATTTGTGATTGGCACAGTGTCTCGTAATGCTTTGATGTGGACTCTTGTTGAGGGGCACGTTATTTCGATGAGGTAAAACATAAGGCGCCATGAGAGGAAAAAAACAATTCTAATGCAACATAAATAAATAAGTTTCCTGACATGGTAGAGAGGAGATTCTCACATTTCCCAGGATGGCAAAGGCATTGAGCCTGAGGATTTACCTCTGAGTACCTTCTGTGTACCATGGCTAATTTTTGTGCTGACAGGTAAAATTCTTGGCTCCCAAAAATGGATGGTCTGTGCCATCTTCACATGAGAAATTGTCTTTGACCCACAGGCTGACACGTGAGCAGCTTTAAATCTAGAGAGCAGCCATTGACCCTTGAGTTACATTTGTGGAATGAGACCCGCCACCTCACGTAGTCCACACACAGAAGAAATCTGTGCTTGGCTCAGGGTTCTGCTCTGTATTTAAAGAGTAACTCTGAGGTCAAAGTTCTGCTTCTCACTGCCAGGCTATTCTAACAGTCCTCCAGCGGGGCCCTCCTGACCAGCACCTTCGCAGGTGATTGACAGTTCTAAGCCAGGCTTTGCTCTCCCAGACGTTGGACTTCTGCAGGCTAGTGTGCCCTGGATAAGCATTAATTTACGTACAGAATAATAGCACGGGAAGGAGTGTTTTACTTATCTGTGGAGAAACAAATTCAGCAAGCATGTTCCCTAGCAACTGGAGAGTGCACCTTATACCAAGGATGATTATAAATATCCTTCAGGGGGCTCTTTTTAGAGGGGAAACAAGTTTAAAGACCATTATGGTTAATTTAAATAAAATTGGTTACACAAAGAAGGTACCCAAGGGCGCCTAACATGTTAACAATAGACATGCTGTCTTCCCATGGTTATTTCTTCTGCTCGGTGTGGTGACTCATCACGGGCTGCTTTTGGTCCATACACAATGCAAGTGAATTACTGGTTTCCAAAAGGAAAGTAGGGGTTCCTATTTTCCAGTCCTCTTGTCTGCGCAAAACTGAAGATTTGAGTCATGGGGAGGGAGGATGAAACTACAGTGGCCCAGAGCTCATTTCAAATTTATGTCACAGCGTTAATGCTTCAGGGGTCTCTCTGTGTTTCCTTCCTTCCTTCCTTCCTTCCTTCCTTCCTTCCTTTCTTTCTTTCTTTCTTTCTTGGATGGAGGCTAGAAATTAAAGTGACATGCTTGCCATAACTGAATATTAAATGTCACTGAACAAAACTCTTTATGATAATAATGTTGAGGCCATTTGGAAGTTCAAGGAAAAATATTTACAGGGTACCTTGACATTTTCAACCCCTCTAGCTCCAGCAGAAAAAAAGGCTAATTAAAGAGAGAAAAGTCTAGTGCTACCTCCCTCCTTGCTATTCATAGCAATGCTCTGAAGATTAATACAAAGTCTGTTTTAAGGGGGAAATGAAAATTAAAATACTAATTTATCATTAGTATTATATTAAATGAAGTGTAGATTCTTTAGACCAGTTCTCATGCTTTCATTAGCATTTTCAGTCAGTCTAGGAAACACAGAGCATGGGATCCAGCACCACAGATTAAATTCAGAATCAATAGTCTATTTCAAATCCTGCTGCATTAAAAATTGATAATTGCCTTTGAAGTTCACTTGAGGGAGGTGGGAGGGGATGATGTGCATATTTTCCCCATTGTCAATGCTGTAAACATTCTAAGAGCTAGTTTATGTATGACTCATTTTCTACCCCCCAAAAGTTCTTAGAATGCAAAGGAGTCTGTCAAAAAGTTTATTGAATAATAAATGGTAGTCACAATGAAGAGAACACATAATTTTAAGATCCTAGTAGAGTTGAAAATATTCTGTGTACGCATGTAACTAGAAAATGTGATTTTCTCAAATATAACCAAAACGAGGAAAAAAAATGACTTTGTTGTGTGTATGTGGTATGCATATGTGTATATACATATTTGTGTATATTTACATGCACATATGTGTGTGTGTGTGTTTTCACACAGAGGCCAGAGTTTGACATTAAGGGTCTCTCTTGATTTTTGTCCACTTTATTTGCTGAGACATAGTCTCTAGCTCAGTCCATGGCTCACTACTTGATGAGCCTATTTGGCTAGTCTAACTAGCCAGCATCCATGTCTGTGTCCCAGTGCTGGGGTTACAGGTGAGTTGCTGTCCAAGCTTTTATGTGGGTGCCATAGAAATGGATTTGGGGTCCTCAAGCTGGCAAGGCAAGCACTTCCTTCAAGGAGGCATCTCCCTTGCCACTGGAAGAATGATTTGTTGTTGTTGTTGTTCAAGAGAACGATGATTGTTAGTTAACTGAAGGGTGGTTTGAAACACGATATGGACTAAAATGCACGTAGGCAGGTAACACTGAGTTACCATTAGAGCAAAAGCCTATTAACTGCTAATTCGTTAGGTAAGCCTTTGAGGTGATTTCCTGTTTCAGAATAATAAGCAATTAAATATTTACGATGCAGCCAAAATTAAATGTATTTTTAAACAGGCTGAACATTTTATTATCAAGAGTTCTTCTATGATGAAAACCAAGGGACCCCTCCTCTCTACCTCCTCCCCCAAAAGAAAACCAAGAAATATTCTAGGGTTACAGTAAATTCTTCTTTAGGTTAGTAAGTTTTCAAATTGTATTAGAATATTAAACTGCCAACTAATTAGATATCCACCAAAACTTAATTTTGAGAAGGATTAGTGAGCATCAGTAGCCCAGCTTGCCATTTCAGAAAAGTAATCAGAGGCACAAAAACGGTACAGAGGTAAGAATGTGAATTTAGCCAGTTACTTAACCGAATGCTCCATTCCTCCCACACCTCTTCTCAATTCCTGAAAACACCTCAGTGTTCTTCTTTGTGTCTTCAATTACTCCCCTTCTATTGAGTCATCGTCATTAAAAATAAAAGCTTATTCCGGGTTCTCACGTCTCAAGCCATCCTCCTTCGAGCCCATTCCTTTTTAATTATGGCTCCATTTTATGTTGTACTTCAGAGTAAAACATCAAGAGTTCTCTGTCCAGTTGCCATCTTTCCTGCCTCCTTCCCACCAGCTCCTCGGTACCTTGGCTTTCTTATGTTTGAAATGAGGATAATACTACATACTTCACAAGGCTGTTTTACATTAAAAACCAGCATAGGGCAAGGGGTTAAAAGTACCTAAGGCATAATAAGTGTTTAGTAAATAGTAGCTATTACTATTATCAATTCTAAAGTTGTTAAATTATGTATTTTTCCTTCTCAGAACCAAGCTGAAATGAGTACACTTTTTAGCAAAGCCTCTAGCCTTCAAGAAACACTACTACAAGATTATTTGATCCTAAGAATAATATACTGATAATAATAAAACTACTTTGTAAACTTGGTCTTTGCATTAGGTGATCTGAATGCCACTGAAACACTTCACAGGTAGGAAAGGAAGGCTCCATAGCTACATTCTGACACAGATAGTCTTGGAGATCTATGAGAGTATTTCTGTATTAGGTTCAGTGTTTCCTCGGTGTCCATGCAGCTCCTCCTCCCACAAAGCCATCTGGTATTCCAGAGTTCTCCCATTTCAATTATCACATTAGGATTTACGGGCACAGTTCCAAAGGCTATAAGTGGAACTCAGAACAGGAGATTCGTCAAGTCTGGAGGCTTGCATTCAAGCTGGATTTCCATAATAGTTTAGATGGCACTGACACAATGAGACATTCTCTAATCAACCTAGAAAGTAGAGCGAGAAGCAGAGGAGACACGAATGCCTTCGGCCATTGCTTGCAGCATGCTGCTACCAAAGGTTAAAAGATGCTTAGGAGTGGCTGGGAAGTTGTTTCAGACATAAGATGGTTCAGTCAGTGAAGTGCTCAGTGTGCAGGCATGAGATTCTAAGTTCAAATCCCTAGTGGGGATGCAAACTTGTACAGCCACTTTGGAAATCAATTTGGCAGTTTCTCAGAAAACTGGGAATAGTTCTACCTCAAGACCCAGCTATACCATTCCTGGGCATATACCCAAAGATGCTCCACCATACCACCAGGACACTTGCTCCACTGACTTCATAGCAGCTTTACTCGTAATAGCCAGAAACAAGAAACAACACAGGTGTTCCTCAACTGAAGAATAAATAAAGAAATTGTGGTAAGTTTACACAATGGAATATTACTCAGTTATTAAAACCATTTTGCAGGCAAATGAACAGAACCAGAAAAAAACCATACTGAGTGAGGTAACCCAGATGCAGAAAGACAAACACGATATACACTCACTTGTAAGTGGATATTAACTATAAAATATAGGCTTATCATGCTACATTCCACAGACTCAAAGAAGGTAAGTAACAGGAGGGCCCAATGGGGTATGGTTGAATCTCACTGAGAGGAGGAAATAGAATAGACATCTGGGATGGATGGAAGGAGGGAAGAGATGGCTAGGAGGAGAGCAGGAGGAACCAAGTGGAGGGACGACAGAGAGACAGAATACTGGGAAAGACAACTGGAATCGATGGGGGCGGGGCATCTGTGAAACAACCCAGGAACCTAGGACAACGGAAACTTCCAGGAATTTAGGAGGTTGGCCCTACCTAAGACTGCTGGCAATGGGGGATATGGAGCCTGAAACAACCATCTCCTGTAACCAGAAAAGACTTGCATTAGAGGGACTGGGACACATACCCAGCCACAAAACCTTCAACCCACCATTTGTCCTGGCTACAGGATGGGTAGAGGTAAAGATAGAATAGAAATTGGGAGACTGGCCAACCAATGATTGACCCAGCTTGAGACAGACCATGAGAGAGAGCCCATCCCGACACTATTGATGAGATTCTGCTGCACTTGCAGACAGGACCCTAGCATAATTGTCATCCGAGAGGCTTCACCCTCAGCAACTGATGAAAACAGATGCAGAGACCCACAGCCAAACATTAGGTGGAGCTTGGGAAATCCTCTGAAAGATGGGGAGGAAGGTTGAAGCAGCCAGAGTGGTCAAGGACACCACAAGAAAACATACAGAATCAACCAACCTGGGCCCGTAGGGGCCCCCAGAGACTTAACCGCCGAACAGCATGAATGGGACATGCCTAGGCCCTCTGCACATCTGTATCACTTGTGCAGCTCTGTCTTCACGTGGGACTCCTAACAGCAGGAGCGGGGGCTGTCTCTGGCTCTCTTGCCTGCCTTTGGATCCTTTTCCCATAACTGGGCTGCCTTGTCTGGCCTCAATAGGAGAAGATGGGTCTAGTCCTACTGCAGCTTGATATGCCAAGGCTGCTTGTTATCCATGGGAGAAAGGGAGGACAGGCAGAATGTGGGGGAGGGGAGAGGAGAGGGAGACCCTGAGAAGAGAGGAGGGAGCAGAGGCTGCAATCCAGGTATTAAGTAAGTATGTAAATAAATAAATAACAAAAAAGGAAAAAAAAATGGTTTTGTTGAGAAGAGCTGGCTCAGAGCGCTTGGTGTTCCCCCAGAAACCATAGTTTGGCTCCTAGCAGCCAAGTCAGGCAGCTCACAATCTCTGTAATCCCAACTACAGGGATTCAGCATTGCCTTCTGGCCTCCGTGGGTATTTCACTCATGTGCACAAACTGCCACACAACAAAGACACAGGCATGAACACACACACGCACACACATACACAATTAAAAATAAAAATAAAATCTTAATGAAGTTTTAAAACAGAAAACTCTAGTGGCAGGATTTCATTGAATTATGTCAACAATAGAAATAATAATTTAGAAAAGTGATCATCTGGAAATATGTCTTTGGGTAACTTCATAAAATTTTCTATGTCTTTTCTCAGGTTATTTTTATAGTCAAAGCCAGCACAAAAACAATGTATTTACTCTAATTAAATTTTTTTGTATTTTTCTTCAAAATCGCATAGATATAAAAATTGAAACCTGAAACAAGAAAAAAATGCAATATATAAACTTGTACCATGCTTTTTCCCTACTTAGGAGAATGGCTCTTCAGAGCTGACCACTTCTTAGCTGTGTTAGTGTATTTTTCTATACACTTTTATGAATACAAATATGAAAGCTGATGTATAAAAGTATATCCACAGTTGCTTTTATTCTACAAATGGGTCTTGACTTAAAAACTATATAAAACTTTAGTTGGGGTGTTGGGGAGAAGAAGAGGAGACCTAGGCAATACATTTCTTTACGAATCACGTCCGTAATAACAAACTACGAAAGTATGTGCTAGTTTAATACTAATTTTTACTGACTGAGGAAACTAGTATCCCGCTAGCCCTTGGTTTGTTGTGACAATGTTTTACTATGTAATTCAGACTGGCCTTGAACCAGCTATTTAGAACAAGCTATCCTCAAACTCACCTCCCTACCTCATCCTCCTGATTACAGATACATGCCACCCACTATGCTTTGTTCATGGCTTGTGTTTTTTTTTAAT
This sequence comes from Meriones unguiculatus, assembly GCF_030254825.1. NCBI lineage: Eukaryota > Metazoa > Chordata > Mammalia > Rodentia > Muridae > Meriones > Meriones unguiculatus. The sequence goes on from NC_083349.1 coordinate 47,449,750, forward strand.
TTATTTATTTTATTTATTACAGTTTATTCACTTTGTATCCCAGCTCCCATGCCACTCCCCAAGTCCACTGATAGGGGAGGTCCTCCTCCCCTTCCCTCTGACCCTAGCCTATCAGGTCTCATCAACACTGGCTGCATTGTCTTCCTCTGTGGCCTGGTAAGGCTGCTCCCCCATCAGGGGAGGTGATCAAAGAGCCAGCCACTGAGTTCAGGTTGGAGACAGTCCCTGTTCCCCTTACTAAAGAAACTACTTGGATGCTGAACTGCCATGGGCTACATCTGTGCAGGGCTTCTAGGTTATCTCCATGCGTGGTCCTTGGTTGGAGTATCAGTCCCAGAAAAGACCCCTGTGCCCAGAATTTTTTGTTCTGTTGTTCTCCTTGTGGAGCTTTTGACCCCTCCAGGTCTTTTATCTCCCCCTTCTTTCATAATATTTCCTGCACTCTGCCCAAAGTTTGGCTATGAGTCTCAGAATCTGCTTTGATACCCTGCAGGGTAGAGAGTTTCAGAGGCCCTCTGTGGTAGGCTCCTGTCCTGTTCCCTGTTTTCTCCTTCTTCCAGTGTCCATCCCATTTGTTTTTCTGAATGAGGGTTGATCATCTTACCCATGGTCCTCCTTCTTGCTTAACTCTTTAGGTGTAGAGATTTTAGTACGTTTATCCTTTATTATATGGCAAATATCCTCTTATGAGAGAGTATATACCGTGTGTGTGTGTTTCTGCTTTTGTAATACCTCACTCAGGATGATTTTTTCTAGTTCCCACCATTTGTCAGCAAATTTCATGATTTCCTTTTTTTTAATAGCTGTGTAGTATTTCATTGTGTAAATGCACCACAATTTCTGTACCCTTTCCTCCATTGAGGGACATCTGGGTGGTTTCCAGCTTCTGGCTATTAAGAATAAAGCTACTACAAACATGGTTGAGCAAATGTCCTTGTTGTATACTTGAGCATATTTTGATATATGCCTAGGAGTGGTACAGCTGGATCTCGAGGAAGTACTATTCCTAATTGTCTGAGAAAGCACCAGATTAATTTCCAAAGTGGTTGTGCAAGTTTACATTTCCACCAGCAATTGAGGAGAGTTTTCCTTTCTCCACATTTTTTCCAGCATGTGTTGTCACTTGAGTTTTTATCTTACTGGCTTGTATTTTTAATGAGCAAACCATTATTAAAATGTTGAAAGATTTCATGAGTGCACATATAGACTTCTTCATTCTTTTCAGTGGCCAAGCAGATTGTGTTCTACTGCCAAACATTGTAGCTGTACCAGTCACTTAGTGATGGAGACTCATTTCCTAGCCTTCAAACCCAACAAAGCTTTTGAAAATTATAACATTGCTTAGTGGTACTTTAATCCCAATACTCAAAAGGCAGATGGCAGATAGATCTCTACAAATTTGAGACTAGCTTGGCTCAATATAATGAGTTCCAGAACAGTCAGGCCTATACAGAGGGCTCCCGTTTCAAAACACAAACAAACAAACAAAGAAAATTATAACATTTAAGAGTGTAGGCTTAATAATTTATTTTATTCACATTCTACAGGTCAAGATGGATGAAAGATTTTCTGCATTTACTTTAAATTTGCTCAATAAGCTGAATAATTTGCTTTAATGGTCCATTGTCTTCAGTGCAGATAATCCAGACTCAACTTTGTCCACACATACAATCCCTCTGCCCTCCCCTAGACCCTGCCATTAGATGAAAGCTAAGCTAATAGTTGGTCATCGTACTTGATACTGAGGTATCTGAAACATGGCTGCCATATTTTCTCAGGTACTAAAGAAAGTTTGAATGGGGGTAATGACTCCTTGTTTTTCTTTTATTTTTATCTCGTCTATTAGCTGGTCTTTTCTTTTCTCTCTCTCTCTGTCTTTATATTGCAATGCTTATCAAACAGAAATTGGTCTGAGCACCATGACATGGCTGTATCAGTTAATCAGACTCCAAAAAAATTAAGATTTCACACTCTAATTATCAAAATGGTGAGTAATAAGCCAAAGGATTCTGATTTACTAATGCATTTTCATCATTATAATGCTCTTGTGTATTTCCAGCTTGAAGACCTATTTCCTCAAAACGATTCTCAGAAGAAAGTGAACTCAGAAACATAAATAAAATATTTTTTGTTTTGTTTTGTTTTTGAGAAAGGGCTTCTCTGTGTAGCCTTGGCTGTCCCAGATTCACTTTGTAGACCAGGCTGACCTTGAACTCACGGAGATCCTCCTGACTCTGCCTCCCCAAGTGCTGGGATTACAGACATACACTACATCATCCAGTTTAGGTAAAATCTTAAACCTATAAAATGCCGAAACAAAATATCGCAGTATGGTTCACAATGCTGTCTTCTAAATATGAGGAGTTTTGTGGAGCCTGTGCAAAGTCTAAGCTACATTAAAGATTTCCTGGAACAAATGAGTTTTACAAGCAAAATGGTATGCGTGTGAACAACAACAACAACTAATTGTTGAATCAATAGAGAAATCAGGATAGAAAAAAAAGTTAAACATTAAAAAAACTTTTTTTTTCTGAAAAGGCTTAGAAACAGGTCAGTAGCAGCCACAACCTCATGTTCAGATTGTGAGTCTATGAATAACAGCTCTTTTCAAAGGCTGCCTGGGTAGGTGGGCACTATAAAATTGTAATATATGGAAAAACAAAGAAGGTCTTTCTACTACATCTATGTCCATACAAACTCGGAATGAAACTAGAGGACGCTCCCACTGGCCTGAATGAAGAAATCTGAGCATTAATAAAAAGAAATACTGAAGTAATTAAAGTACATTAAAATGCATAAGTTCTATGGGTAGAAACATTTCAGGCAATAAAGAATTCTGACATCTACACTAACATGGGGCCAATGGTTGCAGACAATGGATGTCATGCGTCACTAGGACAGAAATAGAATTAGACTTCATACGCTCCCCTTTTACAAGGGGGTAAGTATAGTCGTGGAACAGTCCCGCCATAAACAATAAAAAAAGCAATTCACCAACAACCTTTACTCAGAATTCAGCTCCAGCTTCCAACTGACAGAGACTGCTAATGTCCTCTCTAGTTGCACCACCTTGAATGTATCCAGTCATGTCTGGCTTGGGAAGCTGAGCGGGGATGGGACGCTCTACTGAGGAGGGTTAGAGGGACAGGGACATTCTCTTCTCCATCGTTTGTTTCCTTGTTTTTAATCAGCAACACTTAAAAGTGGTGAAGAATTGCTCCAACATCAAAATCTTCAGGGGCTTTAACATCAGTTGCACTTAAGGACACCGGGGAATTGCTTTTACACTTAAGTGCTTGCATTAATCCAAACACTCAGCGGGCGATCCTTCCACATCCAGACCAATTAGCGATCTCTTCAGTCAGCTGAATCCAGTCAGGTCAAACCTGTCATTTTCCAAATATAAATATTGCTCGCTTTTAAACACGAAATTAAGAAAAAAAGCTGTCAGTTGCTTTATTGAATGTGAATATGAATGATGATTTTTCTCCCAACATTTATTAAGTGTCAAAATTTTAAATATCTAATTAAAACTTCTTAGAGATACACATATGTAATTAATTATCCTAGGAATTTGGAAAGGGAAAAAAAATCAATAGGTCTTACATTACCTATACTGGGACTGAAATTTTGGGGGGGGCATTAAATCCATTTTTCATAAGAATAGGAATAACTTGTTTAGTTAAAATAATACTAAGAGGGAACATTTAAACGAATAAAACCATACTGCTGGATAAAATCACTGGTTGTCTTTGTTCACATATATTTGTGACAGGAAGATAGAATAACTCTCAATTCACCAGCAAAATATTGATTGTTTTTAACATCAGCCTGGGCAGTTAATAATAATGAAAATCAGTTTCTTTCATTGCACCTCAGTAGTTCTGCGGTTTCTAAGCTTTCATGCCAGAATGAATTAACTGATAACTTAAAAAGAAAAAGACTTGTGGTATTAGAAGTCAGGGATTTAAGATGAGAGCATGGATTACTGGATTCAGAAACCACACTCTGTCTTCTGATTTTAGAGAGCTCTAAATGTAATTTGGGTTGAAGGCAATGAATTCCTTGGAGGTCAGATGGAAATCCAGCACATGCCAGGAAGCCCTTGTTGTTTTTTTTTTTTTTTTTTTTTTTTCTTCAATAAAAAGTCTGACTGGTCTCATTGATGAAGGCAGGAGATAGGAGTTGATTAGGCAGTTTTGGGGAAGGAACCCCAAAAGTTCCAGTTCCAGAATGAAACTTATTTTTCCAGGAAGGAAAGAAGGGAGCTCTGGTTTCTTGTCTCTTCCTAGTTGAGCAGCCTTCCCTGGACAATATACCTGAGACCCAAATCCTACTCCGGATATCATCTCCTTTTGGTAAACAGCTTTGGAACTGGAGCTCTTGAATTTTCATCATGGAAACCTATTTATCTCTTCCCCAATTTCTGCAAATCTCCTACATGCTGTTACTGTTAACAGTAACAGGACAGAAAAGAGTTATAGCAGCCTAGATCAGGGTTTGCTAGGCCCATTAAGTAAGGGAAAACTATTTTCTCCTGGTTGAAAGTACCACAGAGGTCCTCTGAAAGCCTCTGCCCTACAGACTATCAAAGTAGATGCTGAGCCTGATGGGCAACTGTTGGGCAGAGTGAATGGAATTTTATGTAAGAAGTAGGAAATAGTAAGAGCTGGAGAGGACAGGGTCTCCACAAGGAGAGCAACAGAACAAGAAAATTTGAACACAGGGAACTTCCCAGAGATTCATACTCCAACCAAGGACTATTCATGGAGATAACCTAGAACCCCTGCACAGATGTAGCCCATGGCAGTTCAGTGTCCAAGTGGGTTACATAGTAATGGGAAGAGGGACTGTCTCTGACATAATCTGATTGGCCTGCTCTTTGATCACCTCCTCCTGAGGGGGGAGCAGCCTTACCAGGCCACAGTAGAGGACAATGCAGTCACTTTTGATGTGAACTGATAGACTAAGATCAGAAAGGAGAGGAGAACCTCCCCTATCAGTGGATTTGGGGAGTGGCATGCATGCAGAAAAGGGAGGAAGGGTGGGACTGGGAGGGGAGGAGGGAGGGGCTTATGGGGGATAAAAAATGAATAAAGTGTAATTAATAAAATAAAATAAAAATATATATATTAAAAAAAAAGAAAGTACAAAACCCACACTTGGCTTTATGAAGAAATGGAACAATGTAAAATACCCAACACAGAAGAGTTAATCCATCTCAGACTGTCAATCACGTGGTAGAGACTCCCCTACCCCACTCCTAGAAGGGCTGATTTAGCATTCATGCTGAAGGAATGGGAGGAATAATTATCCTTTTAATGAGATAATTTTCCTCCCACTTTGTTTGTTTGTTTGTTTTCCTAGAAAGCCAGCCTCGGGACAGTCACTTACACAGCCATGGCCTTGAGGTTCTTCTATGTTCTGTTTTTTTCCTGTAGAAAAACACAGCTTTTCTTTCCTCTTTCTCCTCCTCCCTGTCCCTCTTTTTAATCCTTTTCATTTTATTTGATATTCAAAGCTTTGGCATGTTGTTTTGGAAGACATGTGCTTCCTCACTCTTTCTCTGAAGCTGCCTTCCTTCTCATGTGGTTGCTTGTCTGTCATATGGCTGTCTAAAAATGCCATGGTTTTCTTTCTTCTTTTGTTTCCTCCTGAGTTTGTTCTTAAATTTTTTTACTAATGAGGCTAAGAACCCAAAGAGCAGACCCTGACTTCCCCAGGAACATGTGGCATCCAGGATGAGGCTCTCCAAAATTTCTGCTATCATTTTGTTAGTGATTTAAGTTGCTTTTATCCTTTTATATGGCATTTTACCATAATTTAGTCCATTGTTAGTTATTCTCAGGTGAAATACAAATCTGGTTCAGTTCCTTACTTTCTAAGATTTAGCTTGCAATATCTCCAACCCTTACTTATTTTGTCCTAAAATATGTGAAAATTATTTTAAAGGTACAACTGCCGACAAAAATCTGAGTCTTATATTGAAGATGACAGTGCTTAGGTCAAAGCCCAGCCAGTCTTAGCTCTGGAGTGTGTAGAAGTAGTCCATGTTCTGTTGAAGATCCTGCATTTTTCTTTGAAAATAAAAATAGACCCCCTCATCTATCCCTCTGAGACACTGAGAATTCTTTTATTCTGTAAGAATGGGCATATTTCTCTATGCTTAACCTTCATTAGTTGACCCCTGTTCATTCTTACATAACTGATAAACAATATTTTCAGTACATCTATCTCAAATTAACTGAAAAAAAAAAAGTTTCCTTCCTGCTTTATGCTGTCTGAGTGGTGCCGATCAGTGATGGGCCCCTCTCAAGAAATCTTCCCCAACTGTAAGTGTTTTTCGCCTTGCTTATCTCTTTGCTTTCTGAAGACGGCAAGAAAATAAAGTCCATAAAAAGTAGGAAATAGCTAGAAATAAAAATAGTCAATGGCTTATTTTGTGTTTAGATCTCTCTGCTGGAACATTTGTCAAAATAATGATAAGATGCGCAGTAAATACTAAGACCCAATCACATATAAAATACTAAACTATTAAGTATAAATCTCCCGGTGATGGCTTCTGGCATAAGATACCTTCCTTCCCATCTGTTTACCTCCAAAGTTCTACAGCCACACGCACCTTAGAGACTCTTCGCACTGTGTGATCATTCACACCAGGTATTGAGACTTAAAAAATATTTCCATTATTATTCGAAGAAAAGATTAAAAAAAACCAGATAAAAAGATTAAAAAATAACATGTCTAAGCTAAGTGAAAGCTGCTCTTGACTTTTACAAAATGCCGCACATATACAAAAACACCCAGGAAGGCCACAGTATTTGTACTATGAAGTTCCAAAGCTTATTAAGTGTATCTGTGTTAGACAATAGGATTATCAATCACCAACTCTAATTGCTACAATCGCTTAATTGGCAAAAGGACCATTTGCTTCTCCCCTCCCCAACCCACACACTCCTGTTTAGCTACTTAGAGTTTTCCACATGTCATAGGATGCAGCACTTTTGACTAGGAAAATTTTCAGAAGGAAATATGAAATAGCAATCATCACATGGAGGCATTGCAAAGTGTCCAGTCACTAAATGAAGCCCTACATGCAGACAAGCCAGTGTATTCCTACTGCAGTATTTAGCCGTGTGCATCATGATCCGAGAACTCAAGGCTGCCCTCAGAAATGCGATGACTCAGGGAAGATTAATTAAATGAAGTATTTCTATTTGCCACCAATCCTATCCGAGACTTTGATGCAGGTGAAATTCAAAGGAAAAACAAAAACACAAACAAACAAGCCAAAATTCAAGGGCAAATTCACACATTAGCAGAAAAGCAACAAACAGCACAAGCAAAAAATAGGTCAAATAAAGCTTTGGATTCTGCCTGACCCAGTCATCAAGAGCAAAACCCCTCTTACTACTTGGGTACAGCCTTCTCGGATCTTAATCTCTTGTCCATCCAAACCTTGGCATCTCATGTGAAAATTACTCATGATTAGTCCAGGCTTTGATATGGCCTAGAACCCAATCATTGAGCATTAGAAAGGTTCTGAACCTTTCTAATGTTGCGAACCTTTAATACAGTTCTTCATATTGTGGTGACTCCTTAACCATAAAATTATTTTCATTGCTGCCTCATAACTATTTTTGCTACTGTTACAAATTGTAATGTAAGTATCTGTGTTTTCCAATAGTCTTAGGTAAACTTGGTGAAAGAATCAATGGACTCCAATGGGGTCGTGACCCACAGGTTGAGAACCCCGACCTTAAGTGCTAGGGTCATGATTCAGGCCTGGCTGTGTTTTGTGAGGAATGTCTGACAACAATTAGCTTAGTCCTACGTTCTTAACTCTGACTTCTGAGTCCTGCCAAGAAACAAAACATAAACTAAACCACAGCTGAATTAAAACAAATATTCAAGCGGAGGCCATGAAGCCTCGTTTTCTTCTCAGGGTCTTAGCGCGTGTTATGATGCCAAATAAAAGCTTCTCATTCGTTCAAAGTTCAGTGTTCGTCTAAGAATATTAAGTGCTTGACTTACTGACTCTAACCACGGTTAGTGATTAATTAGTTTCAAGAGCTTGTGAAAAATGCCCATTTCGTTTTGTTTTGAGGCAAGTTCTCCTTGTGTAACCCTGGCTGGCCCAGACGCTGTTATGTAGAAGAGGTAGGTTTTGGCTTCAGACTCTTCTGCATGTGAATGCTGGGATTATAAATATATGCTACAAAATCTGGCAGGTATTAATTTTTTTTTTTTTTACAGTGCTGTATTAACTACACAGACAGTTCAAACCAGAGATTTCTCCATTTCTGTTACTGTGTACTCGGGCTCCTTATTTAATGTTGCTTGGCTAAAACTGTTTTCCTTGTGGCTGGAGTATCTAGAGGGGCCAGCTTGAGTAATTAGCCAGAGATAAACCAAGTGATTAATTTAGACCTATAATTACTGTTGAGTCGATAAACAAGAGTCACATGGGGGTCCACATTAAGTTTCTTGGAAGAGAGAAATAATGTGTTAAAGCAATTCACATTAATTCATACATTGTTTATACCAATTGTGCCAAAATGACCATCTGTCTCGGACATTTTTTTACCTAATTACAGTTTGGCACATGCCTTTTTTTTTTCCTGACCAATACCCAAATGCTGGTCAACAGGTGCCTTTCATGGCAAATTAACTACAAATGAGATTTGACCATTGGCATGGGGGAGTGTCTTTCCTTAAATCCCAATTTAGCCTTGCATTTTTATTTTATCTGAAATAATTTTATAACTACTGTGAAATACCTTCTCCCCTTCCTCCTCTGCTTCTTTTCTCATTTTGAATTATGTTGTTATAATAAAAACTAATGCTTCTATTTACCTATATTCAAATATTGCATTTTTAATTTTACTTTCTCACGTAGCCGCGTCATACACTCTAACCTCTTTTTTTATTGCTGTTGTGAAAATAATTGAGGTAGTTTCATTTCTCTTCCAGTTTACTTCAACCTAATTCTATCTAATTCATCCATGCTTTTTCCACATGGCAGCTAAGAGGAACCAGAGGGTACTCACTCCATTGACATTCTCTACCACAGAGCTCACTCTCCAATAAACTTACAATTTCAAACTTACAATACAACCCCAATATGCTTTCTTTCTTGCTTGCTTGCTTGCTTTTCTTCCTTCTTTCTCTTTCTCAGTCTTTCTCTCTTTTTCTTTTTTCTTTTTTTTAGCATTGTACTAAATTTAACAACTTATCTTTGGTTTTAAAATATATTGCTTGTGTAGTTAACAAACAAAATTACATATATTAAAATGTACCAACACCACCAACAACATTACACATAATGGAACAAACCTGTAATCTCAGCATTCAGGAGTCTGAAAGGAGGATCATGAATAAAAGGCCAATCTGAGCTACCTACAGTTGGAAGCCAGGCTGGATTTTTGTTTTTTTTAATTTTATTTTATTTATATATTTATTTATTACAATTTATTCACTTTGTATCTCCTCTGCAGCCCTCTCCCTTGTCCCCTCCTAATCTCACTCTCCCTCCCTCAACTCTCCCACAGTACACTGATAGGGGTGGTACTCCTCCCCTTCCATCTGACCCTAGCCTATCAAGTCTTATCAGGACTGGCTGCATTGTTTTCCTCTGTGGCTTGGTAAGGCTGCACCCCCATCAGGGGAAGGTAATCAAAGAGTCAGCCACTGAGTTCATGTCAGAGACAGTTCCTGTACCCCTTACTAGGAAACCCACTTGGAAACTGAAAAGCCAATGGGCTTCCTTTGAACAGGGGGTCTAGGTCCTCTCCTTGCATGGTCCTTAGTTGGAGTATCAGTCTCTTCAGACCCCCTGGGCCCAAGTATTTTGGCTCTGTTGTTCTCCTTGTGGAGTTCCAGTCCCCTATAGGTCTTTCTATCTCCCTCTTCTTCCATAAGGATTCTGGCACTCTGCCCAAAGTTTGGCTATGAGTCTCAGTATGTCCTTTGATACCCTAGTGGGTAACCCAGAAGCAGAAAGACACATATGATATATACTAACTTATAGGTGGATATTAACCATATATTATAGGATAAACATACTAAAATCTATCACCCTAAAGAAGCTAAACAACAAGGAGGACCCTAGGGAAGATGCTTAATCCTCATTCAGAAGGGCAAACAGGATAGACATCAGAAGTAGGAGAAGACAAGGAACAGGACAGGAGCCTTCCACGGAGGACCTCTGAAATACTCTTTCTCTCTTTTTCTTTCTTTCTTCCTTGCTTTGTTTTGTTTTGTCTTGAGACAGGGTCTCTCTGTGTAGTTCTGGCTTCTAAAAGGAACTTTTATTCCCCTGGTTCAATTGTTGTCTTGGAAGATTATGGCCTATGTCAGTTAACCTAGTCCTGGAAGCTTCCAGCCTCCGTACAATCTAACGTAAGCCTGGAATGTTTTCTGCCTCTATGAATTAGTGCTGAATAAGCTCACCCTTTCTTGTTACTGAGCTCATAGCTGGCTGGTTCAATTCAATTGTTCTGGCTCAAACTCCTCTCCCAGCTAACTTACTCAACCTGGCTTTTCTCTAGGCCTCTGAGTTGCTCTTTCTGTCCTCAAATTAACTCCAACAATCTTTTCTAATCTCCTGGCTCCTTCTCATTCTCTGGCTCAGTCCATCTTCTCCTGAGTTCTCTCTCTGCCACCAGTCTCTCTATTACTGTCCTGGTAAAACTGCCTCTTCCCCCTCTCTCATTGCTTCTTAAGTAGCTTCCTTTCCTTTCTCTTCCCGAGAGAGTTGGGCGTATCCTATTCTGTCAAGTCTTTCTCTGATTCAAAACTGTTTCTGCCACTCAAATTAGACATCACTTCAAACGTGGGTGCTTCCTTCTACAAACTGACTTTACCTTCATTGTTTGGGATTAAAGGTGTGTACCACCATGCCTGGACCCAAGCTTTTCTTTATCTGAAACTTGTTCTATACCACGCTGGCCTTGAACTCAGATCTGCTTGCCTCTGTCTCTTGGATTAAAGGCATGTTTGTGTTCCAGTCAGATCACACAGACCTAGAAGGTCTTTGGATGTGATCTCTTGTCAGAGCAGTCATATTCTGAATTAAAATTCCTCTATACTGTCTATTCTGAAACTCATAGACCAGGCTGGCTTCAAACTCAGAGATCCTTTCACTTCTGCATCCTAAGTGCTGGGATTAAAGGCATGAGCCACTATGCCCAGATTCAAGAAATCCTTTTCTATTTCTACAACTTTATACAGATTTTCTTTTTGTTGGCCAACTCTTTTATCCTTTCTCTAGTTCGTATATTTCATTAAGGCTTTATTGGAAGTCTACACAAGAAATCATCATGAGTCTTTTTCAACCTATTACATCCTCCATCGCTTCCTTTCCACTGTGATGGTACTGATATGATGTTTCTCTCCAGTTGTTGAAATTTTGAGGCAGAGAGGTCTTTCATATTTTTATCATATTTATATATCTGGTATAAGACATTGGTAGATTTTCACTAAATGTCTGGCTCAATGAATGAATAAAGAATCAATCAATCAATAAATACCAAAACAAAAATTCTCCAAAATTAAAAGCCCACAGAGCCAACGCAGATTGACATAATAATACAAATTCTGTGGCAGTTATGATAAAAAAAAAAAGAAAACACTGGTGGGGACCCTTCCACGTCACAAAATTATCTGGAGTTATCCTAAGTATGACCAATCAATCTGCAAGAGGAGAGCAATGCAGGAACTCCAGTTAGCTCTTAAAAGTCCCAAGAAGCCCATGTATTGAAGTTTTGTTCTTAAAGTGGTGCTATTAGAAAATATAAATTAAAAAAAAATTTTTTTTACTTTTTGTTTGTTTGTTTGTTTTTCCGAGACACAGTTTCTCTGTGTAGCCTTGGCTGTCCTGGACTTGTTTGTAGACCAGGCTGGCCTCAAACTCAAACAAATCTGCCTGCCTCTACCTCTCTGAGTACTGGGAATCAGGTATGCAGCAGGGTGCCTGGCTAGAAAATTGTGAATCTTAAGACGTTTTAAATGGTATAATACATATATACAATGTATGCAATTATATTCTGTTAGGGCCCAAGAATAACCCAAGAAATAACCAAGAAACCCCACACTCGAGTAGTATGCAAAAGCAAGGAACATATATTATGCAGAAATTTGCCAGCATGCAGGCGCCATCATTTCTTAGAATGGGACCAAGAAGTGAACACGTAGGCTAAATTTAAAGGCCATTGGGGGATTTCCAGAAGGAGTCAGGTAACCTTTCATTTGATTGGTTAGTAGTGACTCAGGAGGCAGGAGGGGGGATTTAGGATTGGCTAAACATTTAGGAACTTTCCAGAGTTGCTATAGGGATGTTTCCTCAGGTTTGCTGAATCATTATACTTAGCTCAAGTCTTTTAAGCTGATAGGCTGCCTGTGACTGCGGTTTTTCCAGAAACTGTTTTTCTGTGTTCTGAAAAACAGAAACTCAGGCCTAGTTAGGGAAAGTTGAAAATGAAGCCTGTCATGGAGTCAGATTAGCCAACAGAGTGGGGCCTTCTGTGGGTCTCTCTGGGACTTTGGAGTTACTAGAGCTCTAAATTCACCATCCCATTACTCTGTCTCCTTCCCCTACTTTCCCTAGGAACCCATTCTACTTCCCACTAGTCTTCTAGGAGCTATGCCACCGAAGAAAATGGTACTTCTCTCACAGCAGCAACAACTGAGAACCAATAAATAGGTCCTCACGGAAGGAATGTGATCTTGAGGGTACCTTCTCTATCTATGATGAACTGTTGGAGGTGCCCAATCTTGTGCAATTTATCTATTGCTGTGTGGTCATGATTTCAGTGTTTATCGTGAAGAATGATTGTAGTGACCCTACCTTACCTGGATGGCAATGTCCTCCTATCCATGTCCCCACAATTAAGTGTTGAAAATGTCACGAATCACTGGGGACATGGCTTCATGGATATCTGGCCTCTTCCTCTTTCTTTCTCTCTTGCTCCTGGTCATGAAACGAATACCTTTACTTTGTCACCCACTTCTGACATAATGAGCCTAAGCAGGCCCAAGATAACAGGGCCCACAGCCACGGACTAAAACCTAAAAATCTGTGAGACAAAATAAACCCTTTCTCTTTGTAAGATAATTTATTTCAGGCATTTGCTACAATAACAGAGAACTGTCTTGACATCAGTTTTAGCTGAGCTGGTAGTAAATAATACAGAATAAAGAGATTGACAAAACATAAAAGAGCACTAAAATTGGCCCCCAAAGAGGGATGGGTTGATGGTGTTTAAAAGTTACAAACCAGAAGAAATACGAGCTTGCCAATCGATGTTTAACATTGTTATTTGTAAGTTTCTATGTGCTGCTCAGATCAAAGTGAAAACATAAAATGGAGCAGAAATTTAAGGGGAAAATCTCTACATAGAAATTGCATAGAAAATCTTTCAGTCATCAAAGTTTTTTGGTCAATGGAAATGTGTTTTTCTAGCTATGGACATGTAATCTTTTCAAATCATCACACAGAGATATTTATATTCTTGGATACAGACTACAGTACATAGGAACTGATCAGAAGTGCTCCCAATCATAGGAATTGATCATAAGTGCTCCCAATCATAGGAGGGGCAAATGTTTACTAAAAGAGTCATGCATTTCATGCTTTGTGCACGATGTCAAGTTTTTTTTTTTAATTGCAAAATCTCTGAGTCATAGTCATCCAGTTATCTTAATATTCTGTGACTGCTATAATGAATGGTGACCCAGGCATTCCATTGAGATGAACATTTCTGTTACACACACCAATGAAAAGACCCCCTTCCTTCCCTTGGGATAACACTGGTTCTACAAGAAACATGTAGATATGAACGCAGGAAGTAATATTTGACTTTTGCATTATTGTCCTTGCTACAGTAAGGAAATAGGACTATTATAGCAAGTGACAGACATCTTCTCTTTGGGCTGTGTCTCTTAGAAAATATTCTTTTCACATTTTTGACAGCTTTATTGATAGGTAATTTACATATTGTAAAATTGATCCATTTTAAATGCATTTTAGTGAGTTAAAATGTGTGCAACCATCACAACGTTTAGTTTTAGGAGTATTTCTTTCACCTTAGACGTCTCTTCTGATTGTTGGCAGTTCTGAAGTGCTAGAAATTTAAGCTCCTTTCTGTGCATTAGATTTGTCTCTCTGCACATAGAGGTGAATGAGACGAGCTGCAAGTCTTTCCTATCTGCACTTGCCCTTAGCACGTTCCCAGATCAGTCTCTACTGCGCACATCTCCGAATCGTTATGTCCTCTTATCCATTCATATTCTACTGAGCGAAGAGAGTACATCTTATATTCATTTATCCCGATAAATATTAATTTCCACGTTTGGGCCACCATGAATAATGCTGTAGCACATTATTTGCTCAGGGTAGACATGTTTCTCTCTTCCTGAGACACATATCTGGGAGTAGAACTGTTTGAGTGATAGGATTAACTTATATTCAACCTCTTAAGAAACAACAAATTTCCCCCTGTTTAAAACATCCTACCCAGTTGGGCGGTGGTGGCTCACGTCTTTAATCCCAGCACTTGTGAGGCAGATGCAGGTAGAGTTGGAGGCCAGTCTGGTCTACAGAGTGAGTTCCAGGACTGCCAAGGCAGAAACCCTTTCCCACCCCCCCCCAAAAAGAAAACATCCTACCCAACAATTATTTTTTAAAATTTTCATTAGATTGTAGTCTTACCTACTTACTCTTTCTAAAGTTTTTAAAATTACGCTTAGTAATTTGCATATGTGAGCGTAGGCTCACGCAGGTGGGTGGAGGCTTGTGTGCCATGGTGCATATGTGCAAGTCAGAGGACAACTTTTGGGAATCTGTTTGCTCCTTCTGCCATGTGGATCTGGGGGTCCCTGGGAACAAGGTCAGGATGTCAGACTTCAGGGCAAGTGTCCATACCTACTGAGCCATCTTGCCAGCCCTAAATTGGCAGATTGTTAAGTGACTTCATCCTTAAGTATTTCCCTCTGCCTTAATTTACCCAGCACATATTATATTCTTTCTAGGAGACAATCAATCACTCCCCACCCAATTAAACCAGTAGAGAAGACAAATAGAATAAAAAGAGACTTAACTATGAAATAAAAAGAGAGACCTTAGTCCAAATGCATCCTCTATGGGTAATTTAAAATATGAAATGTTTTATTCCAATTTTGAACAAAGCAACATAGAAACAATACGGGGATGAGATCCACATAGTCCATTTGTGTCAGATCTCATCTGGAATGCCGCACACAGGTCTGTGCATTAGAAAAGGAACATTTTGCTTAGAAAAATTGGAAGCAATGAAGAAAATGTAAGCCTGTCATGGTATCATTACCTATTCATTCATTATTTACTTTAAATGTGTGGTTATGTATACATGTTAGGTAATGTGCATGGATACGCTTGCATGTCTGTGTGTGAGTATACAGAGGTCAGAAGTTAACTCTGGGTTGTTTCTCAGTAGCCATCCACCTTGTTTTTTGATACAGGGTCTCTGACTATTTGGTGCTCCTGGATTAGGGGAGGCCAGCACAGGGACCCACCTGTATTTACTTCCCCAAATCTGGAATTATAAGTGTGCTGCCATACACAGTTTTTGTTTGTTTGTTGGTTGGTTGGTTGGTTTTGTTTTTGTGCTTTGTATTGGTTCTGGGAATCAAGCTCAGGTCTTGATGTTTGGGTAGAAGCACTTTGCCTGTTTTGCCATTACTCCCTATTGTTCTTTTGGAGGCAAGACTGTACTCTATGGCTCAGGCTCTTCTGAGATATACTAAGTGACCCAGGCTGGCCTTGAACTTGCAGGACTCTTTCTGCATCAGCCTCCTGAATCTGGAGTTGCAAATATGAGCCACCAAAACTTGCTCCACAGTTTTTATTCTGAAAAAACTCATCCAGTCTTTTTTGTTATGCATATACATATAAACACATGATTTCTTTATGTTTATGTGTGTGTGTGACTGCTTGTATACATATGTGCAAGTGACTGAGGAGGCCAGAAGAGGGAACTGGATCTGCTAGAACTAGAGTCACTGGTGATTCTGAGTGACCCAGTGTGAGTGTTGGGAAGCAGCAAGTGCTTTTAACCACCGCGCCATCTCTCCAACTCCACTGTGTATACATTTTCTTTTGATGCATATGTTTTATCACAACTAAATTATGTTTTCCATGCTATAGGAATTTTGATTTTAATTTTCCATTTTTAATTTTCTTGCTTTTTTAAGACATGCATTTTAAAGGCTTCGTAACTGTCTATAATAAAACAGAATCATAATACATCCTTTTCATTTGTGCAGTATTTTCCATTTTCACATATGTGAATGATGCCATGAAGACCGTCTTTATGCTCAGGAGTGTGCTGCAAATCAAACTTAAAGAGAAACAAAAGTATTGTATAGTTAGTTCTTCCAGGAAAAAAAAAAAAAGTGGTACTTGGAGACCTTGAGAACATTCTTCCAGGAAATAAAAGATGAGAAGAATTAGTCCAGATACAGAGATTTGAATTTGTGTTGAAATGAACTGCATGATAAGAGGATTCAGACAGGGATGAGGACAACATGGTATTCGATGTGGGGGAGGGGGTTGAATTCTGTTTATTAGGACACCGAGAACAAGATCACAGATCCATCAATAAAATCAGCAGAGGACCCCACAGCACAGAAAACTTCATTGGTCAGCTTCCTTCCACCTTGGCTTCAGCAAATGCTAGTGTAGAGGAGGCTCAGTCATCACACCACAGATCCTTTCATGATGCATTGGAATCACTGCTTATGAAGATCAGGCCTAGCGGGCAGGTATGCCCTGGTCAGCACACTTTTCTCCAACATCACGGTTGCAGTTCTCTCAGGAAAGAACAGAACCCCAAACGCCTAACAAGTTTAGAAAGTTGAGCAGTCTGACTTGATGATAAAGCCATCCCTGAGGGTACTAAGGGAACCCCTTTCCCATCACTTTATGCTGGATAAGGAAAAGCTATGAATGTGTGGTGTCCTATGCTACTCCTCTTCTAAATCTCTGATTCACCACTCATCAGTTTGGACCACGGTTTGTGGAATGACGTCCCGTATGTCTTTGTAAAACAGAAAGGAGCCACAAGAACAACAGAAAATGACTAGGCGTGGTGACACACACGTTAAATCCCAGTGGTAAAGGCAGGGGCAGGGGCAGGCAAGGAAGCAGAAGAAAGCACATCATTGAGACTAACCCTGAATGATCACCGATTGCAAAGATGCAAAACTAAGGGTTAGTTCTGCAGAGGGAAAATGTGTGTGAGCAGATGTGGAATGGCTGTCTTCCTGAGAGCGACTGTAAACACAACAGCTCTTGATGTGTTTGTGCATGCCCGCCTGCTCTCAGCCTTCCCCAAGTCTGCCCTGTTCCATGGACGACTCTACATTCACCTCCTTCTTAAGAGCTAACCCTACCTTACAAATGAGAATTGATGTCGCCTAAGGCCAGTTAAGTCACTGCTGTAGGTCATCAATTACCAAAAGCTTGTTTGTAAACACAAGCTTGGTTCAGCCACGATATGCATAGTAGAATGGATTTTTACAGAGAACATTTTTCTCTGTCTTCCCATAGCTTTATGATGAGCCTATAATATACAAATGGCACTGTGATCTGTTTCACCTCCTCTGTGTCAAGATACTTGTAAATATTTATATGAGAGCATTGGTAAGAATATTTTTATTGATATAAAGTGTTATTTTGGCACTTTTAACTGAGACATTGAGCAACTCTCCCTGTCATTTACAAAGCCAGTGTTATAACTCAAGCTCTCTCTAACATCGGTTGTAGTTTGAAGGATGCATTTTCTTTCTTTCTTCTTTCTCAAGACAGGGTTTCTCTGTGTAGCCTTGGCTGATCTGGACTCTGTAGACCAGCCTGTCCTAGAACTCACAGAGATCTACCTACCTCTGCCTCCCTAAGGGCAGGGATTATAGGTGTGTACCACCTCACCCAGCAAGCTCACATTTTCTAGCAATGGGCAAACAGAATTTCAGTCAGATTAATTAGATATAAATTATGTTTGAATCATGAGTTTTAGGACATAAAACCCAAGTAATTACATTCACCCAAAACATCTGATTGGGTTTGTGATATAAGTTAGCTTGCTACTAAACACTGTTCTTACTGATCAGATTTTCTATTTACAAGCCTCCATGAAGAAAAAAAAAATTACTCTTAATAAAAAGTTCAACCTGGCATCTGCAAACATCTTATCCATAACCTAGAGTTTGCTGATTAAGCTCAGATATGGGCAAAATGTTTTACTTCCATGATTATTTTGTTTCTTTTTTATTCCTTTGAATCAAGTTCTCACTATGCAGGTCTGGCTAGCATGGAAGTCTAGATATAGTCCACCGTGGCCTGGAGTTTTGCCTGGCTCTTCCTACCAAGTGCTGAGATTAAAGGCCTGTGTTACTACTCCCTCTGTAGTTTGAAAAAATAATTGTAAAAATTGTAAAGTAATATTTTCTATTAAGGTGCATTTCGGCTCAAAGTACTGACTTATACTTTGAATTGGTATGGCATTTTTCGTTCCTCCAATAGTTGGAACAAAAACAAAGAAAGCCCACAAGTAGGAGAAGGGAGGGAAATGACTAGCTAAGCCAAGTCATATTCTAAACATTTCACTAAACCTCCTTCAATTCTTATTTAAGGAAGTAAATCAAAGGTCCAAATTGGAGTTAGCAGTCTGTGTCCAATATTGACTTTCACTTAAATTTCAATTTTCTTTTTTCAACAAAAAAAAACATGTTTACCACATTTTAAGATATAAAACCACCTAAGTATGTGGAAGATATAACCACCAATGTGACAATATCATAAGGGCCAGCCAAGGGTTAAATGTGATTCTGAGCAGGTGCTAATCTGATAGGACTGACATCCCTCAAAAGAGGAGAATGAGCTGAGCTTGGTGAAACAGCAGAGCCTATATTTTCAGCAGCTCTAGCGGAACCTGTATTTCCAGCAGTTTGATAGGCTGAGGCAAGAGGATCACAAGTTCAAGACTGGGCTGCAGAGGGAGTTTAAGGCCAGCCTGGGCAAGTGAGACCCTTTCTCAAAACACAAAAGTGAAAGGAGGTCAGGGTATATCACAGTATTGTAGTTTGCTTAAAATATATGTAGTCCTGGGTCCAAGAGTCATCCCTGGGGGCCCGTGGGGTGGTGGGGGAGAAAGAAAAGAAAGGAAGAGGAGAGACATTGCAGAGTCGTAGCCGTCTCTATGAGAGAGGCAAGCAGTCCTTGCCATGGCACAGCATGAAGGAGGCCATCTGGCAGCCAGGAGAGGAGGAATCTATCCACACCTTAACCCTGGACTCTTGGCTTCCGGAACTAGGAGACGACACATTTTTGTTGTTTTAAACACCCACTGATCCTGTGGCAGCTGGGTGACTGTTACAGTCAAGTTGCCCTTCTTCACTTTAATGAAAGTGTTGTTGTTTTTGCGCATAGTTAGATATTAGACTTTGAAAAAATGCACTGAGGTCTTGGTGATGGAGGTGTTCCTGAGGTTTTCTTTCTCAGTCTGTTATTATGCTGAATTACAATGATTGTTTTTCAAGTGATAAGACAGCTTTCTATTCCTGGGATAAGCCCACCTGGGTAAGAATCTAGTGACCATTTTCTCTATTGGATTGGATTTGCTGAAATATTCAAACAAAATAAAATTTAAGACAAAAGAAATCCCAAAGGTGAGAATTATTCATTGACTTCTCCTCAGAATCAAATAAAATTCAATAGGCACAGAGACATCTCGAAGCAGCAGATCAAATTAATACTATTCTAGAGCAGGAATAAAATTGGCAGAATTATAGATCAGAATGACAGCAACAATACTGAGTCAGTTTATTAAAAAAACAAGAGAGGGTGGCTTGAATTTTCTTTCCTTTCAAAGAAAGGCATAAAGTTTACAAGGAGTAAAAACCTGACAAAACCCTTCCATGCACACTCATCAACATAACAATATAGTGACGGCGACCGAGGTGGCCAGTCCGGCATCTTTCTGCCAACAGAGTGTCCCTCTGATTAGAGTCCCTCTAATTTTCAATTGCCAGCACAAAACAACGTATGTAATTACATAAAGGAGAGACAGAGGCTTGGACATAAATGGGCATGTTCTCCAAAGGGACAGCCACCAAACTAAAAGATTTTGATGTCTTTCAAATATTTGCTAAGTGTAAAAGAGGTCCTGAGACTAAGACATTTGAGACTCTCTAACCTATAATTACCCTCTGGGCATCTTTTGTCCTGTACTCGGGTCCTATACTGAATAAAAATCAAAAGGGCGCTGCACAGCAACTTCCACCTCAGGCTCCCTGACCACAGACTGGCTGCCTCAAGCTCCGCAGTTTTGACTTCTCCAACAGGATTGACTGCATTCCAGAAACGGTGAGCTAAGCTAATCCCCTCCCCCTTTAGGTTGCTTTAGCCAGGGTCATTTGAGAAACCCTGGCCTTAAAACTCATGTGTGGATATAACCTAGAACCTCTGCTTGGAGGTAGCCCATGGTAGCTCAGTATCCAAATGGGTACCCTAATAATAAAACAGGGACTGTTTCTGACATGAACTCAATGGCAGGCCTTCGACACGCCCCCCCCCCCCCCCCCGTGGGAGGAGCAGCCCTGCTAGGGCACATAGGAGGACTTTGCAGCCAGTTCTGAAGATACCTGATAAACCAGGATCAGATGAAAGGGGAGGAGGTCCTCCCCTATCAGTGGACTTGGAAAGGGGCAGGGAGGAGATGAGGGAGGGAGGGTGGGATTGGGAGGGAAAGAGGGAACAGGATACAGCAGGGATACAAAGTTAACAAACTGTAACTAATATTAAAAAAATAATTAAAAAAAGAAAAAAAACTTCAAAAAGCAAGGAAGAATAAGCCTGCATCATGGCTATTCTTTTTATTTTCTGGACTACACTAAAATCACAGTAGGGTGAGAGTGAGAATTCTTGCTCATGCTTTTAAAGCAAGGCAGTAAGAGGTGGGCTGTGACCCTGTGCTTTAATTTCCAGCGTAAAGTGGGAGCTAAATGGGTATTCTAAAAACGATGTTTTTGTTTTGATGTTCAAAGCCAGATTGCGTACTAATATTTGAAGGCCCCTTCCCCAGAAGAATATTTACATTATTTTTCTACTTTCTACAACCTTCATTTCTGCTTTAGAAATGTATAAGTTTTTATGGAAAACATTTCGTTAAAACTAACAAGACAAATTTCTCCAATAATTCAAGTGATGCTCAACAATACAATCTACATGAATCAAATTAAATGTGTTTTGTGTCAAAGCTGTAAGGGGAAAAAAAAGCATAATTGACAAAAATACTCTACTGCTTTGCTAATTTCCAGTAACCATATCAAGACTTGAAGTGATCATACATAGCAATCTAGAATTGGAAACCGTCCCCAAAAGAAGATTCTAACATTAAAGAGGAAATTATAGACAGAACACACAGGCAGGATGCAAACACAGGGATAGCTGCTTCCCTAGCAATATCTTGGTACGAAAGCATCTTTCTCCTCTCCTTGGAAATATCACAAAGAAGGGACTAGAAATCACCCACTTGTTCCTGTCCTTCAACAAGCTTTTAGAAGCCTTGGGGCAGACCTCACAGCAAATGGCAAATGCCCTATTATCTCTGAAATCATCTGAAGCTTGATTGTTGAGAATAATGTAGACGGCTTTCTTTCTCCAAGCTCCAGAGGGTTTAGCTGTGCTGAGATGATAATGCAATCATCAGAAGAAAACACAAATTCTCTTATTAACACCAGAACCCTAGGAAACCTCCCGTGTGAAAGGCAAACCCA
The DNA here is from genome assembly GCF_030254825.1 of Meriones unguiculatus. Classification (NCBI taxonomy): domain Eukaryota; kingdom Metazoa; phylum Chordata; class Mammalia; order Rodentia; family Muridae; genus Meriones; species Meriones unguiculatus. The sequence goes on from NC_083349.1 coordinate 47,471,563, forward strand.
GCAGAGTCCCCAGCCCTCAACTACACAACCAAGAGTCTGGCTTGATTGATTTGATTGGATCTTAGGTGAGTGCCTTACTTTTCCCTCTTTGTGATTTGGCAAGGACCCTTAAAGGCGAGTCTCTTGACTGTCATAGGCTCTTTCCTAGCCTGTCTTTCATCAAATAGAAGGTGGAAAGTCCCAGTCAAATTCAAATGTTTTCAGGCTGTAATCTGGGCATTTGTTAGGGATTCATAAGACTGTGCATGTTCCTGGGCCGACTTGCAAGACTGCAAAATTTACTCAAGCCTCAAAGAGTTAAAACCAATGAACCAACTTTGACTGTTAATCAGGCAAGTAAGCAGTCCTCCCTGGCCCCACTGCTCCTGTGACTCCTATCATATGTAAGCACTCCCCCACTCCACTTTGTTTCTCTAATTTTCCACATGATTTAAAAAGCTCAGATAATGCCACACTCTTGCTTGGCATGCTCAGTGACTATAAATCTCAAGCTTTACATCACTGCAAGTCTGAACTTACTTATGCCTCAGTTCCTTTGCCTGAGAGATAGGGCCTATTTTATAGTTCATATAAGAAGTGTTTTTCCCCAAAACACTCATTTGTCGAAGGCTTGTCGTGACTGGATTATGAGGGCTAACCTTTTTACTAATCTCTACTCACAGACTAATAATTTAATGACATTGTGGGAAGGGATGGAAACTCAAATGTGGCTCCTATTTGGAGGACAGAGGCCACTGTGGGGGAAGGAGTATTTCCTTGTCCCAGGTCCCTCTCAGTTTTCCTGTATGCCTTTTGTTCTCCATGAAGTGAGCTGTGTCGCTCCTCAGCAGGCCCAATGATATTCGGCATCACCCCAGGTAGACCCAGGAGCAACGGAGCAACTAGAGATGAACCGCTAGTGAAAATAAACCTCTTTTCCTTTCGAAGTATTATCTCAGATGTTTGCTAGTGCTAAAGTACGTTAATACATATGAAATCTTAGAATAAATGCTGGCCGGTGCTGTGCAAAAAGTGAACCTGCTGTGATGATGACGACGGCGACAATGATCATTTTTCTTTGATGTGCAGTTATGGGCTTCTATGCTCCGCATCTTTCTTTCTTTAAGCTTTTGTATTTTGTTCGAAAGCACTTGAATGGAGAGGATTAGTTTGTATGTTCTACAAATACCAAGTTCCTGGCCTGTGGCTATTTCCAGTGTTATTGAAGGCTCCAAAACCAATGACCAGAAGCTCCTAGCCTGGGAGTCCTTACCCTGATAGTTGGTGAAATAATCTGCCTATTGTCTCTAATTGACACATAACCTCTTGTGATTTTAGCTGGATATTTTTCCATCATATGAACAGAACTACTACTTTAGAAAAAAGACAGGATGTAGAGGGATGAGAATTTTTATTGTTTAATAAGTGTCAAAATATTTGAGTCAAGCTATCCAAAGCCTGGCATTAACATGCAATCAGAAGTAGAATTTAATAGATCACAAGTAGAGCACGGAGGTAGGTTCTAAATAGCTCAAAATAAAAATATGTTCTCAGCAAAATATTTTAAAATATTTTAATTTTTTTCTGTAGAAGATAAACAGTACTTAGAAAAAGAAACAAGACCAACAATGTTTCAATCACTGAACACCTCCAATGCAAAGCAGCAGTGGAGATAATTATTAAATAGATTTAGTCCTAATTTTTTTCCTCTTATATCAATTATTTGTGCTTAAAAAAGGGACACCATCTCCTATCTCTCCAAAGGCATACTGCAACCCACATATGCGGCAAATATACTGAAAAACACAGTTCCTATTTTGACATAGGATTTTAGGAATGTATCTCTCCTCCATGTACCTCATGGGCAGGAGCAGGAATCCAGCTGGCTTGGGGCCACTGGAGCACTGTTGACTGAATTGGAGTTCTATTAACCACCTAGGAGATGCAGGGAGAATCAGTCAGGCAGGGCTTGTGAATGAGAGCTAGGAAGCTGACCTGTAGGGGTGGGGAGGCTCCAGGCACAACAAGCTAACTAGTCACCCTTACTTTCCCTCACCTCCAGTCCAGTGAGAGCCTGTAGCCTCCAGATAAACAGGTCAATGACAGCGGTTTTCTTCAATTGCTTCTTAATTACCTATACGTATTTGCAATTTGCTCCCTTTGCCCATCAAGTCTGAAATATGTATTACCTGGCTTTTCAGGAAAATTTGCCATGCCCTGTTATAGATCAAATGTCCTTCAGGATAAATAATGAAGTTAACCACCTTTTTTTCTTACTCATTACTTCAACTAAGTGTCAGTACAAACTCAATGAGGCAGGAAGTACTGGTACTATGGGCCTCATTGGAGCATGTACCTCTGGCATATTCATATTTAAAGGCCACTTTCATTTTATAGGATACCTACTGTAAAAGTGCTTTCCCATCAATTTTAGGATTGTTGGACTTTTTATCAGGAAAACACATAGAGGATTATGACACACACAATGGTTCCCTGAGGGCTGAGAACCTGCACCTTTCAGGTTCACCTGGACCCATTCAGTTCCATCAGGGGGATGAGCCACAAGCCAAGAAAAGGAGCCGCCAGACGAGCGGCACTGCGGCCTACCACGGCCTGTCCTCCCAATCTGTAGTTAAGCTCCAGTGTTTTAGTCACAGCTGCTCTCTCTAGATCACTGACTTCCTGGAACAATCACTCCCCGTGAACTGAAGCCATGCCAAAAAGCACCAAAACAAACACCCCCACCAAAACAAGTTACTCATTGAAGAAAAGATGGCTGAAGAATATGCCTAGCTGCGGTAGAACAACCTGCTCTAGCTTGTTGTTCAAAGACTACTTAACTTTTTTTTTCAAATAGAATATCAAACACATACGTGATTTTCATTTTTGAACCTTGAGTATTTAATATTCTCTTTCATATAGACACACCCCCCGCATCTGATTTGCTCTTTACTAGTACAGCCAATTGGTACTTCAAATGACCTTGTACCAAAACACAAAGGCAGAGATATCATTAGTGCCTTACAGGGTATGACCTGAAACAACTGCTTTATGTTCACTTTAAACATTCGCTAGTATGGTAGCCATAATAAAGAGAAATGGATTGTGCACATAATTCTTGTTTATATCTACAGCCACAACCTGAAAGACAGGTTTAAATGTCTCAGAACAGCATTGTATATAGGTCTTAGAGTTCATCACTTTGACTACAATATTTATGTTTCTTAAATCCACGGAATTCATAGCCCATCTATGTGCTAGTTATCCATGCAGTTGGGGTGTGATGGTCTCTTTTCACTTTTAATTTGACACAGTCTGGATTTACCTGGAGAAGCAGTCTCAAGGAAGGACTGTCCGGAATAAATTTGCCTGTGGGTATGTTTGTGGAGGATTCGCTTCATCATGTGAGTTGAGGTGGAAATATCTGTGCACTGTGGGTGGGACCATTCCCTAGTGAAGGATTACTATATTGTAAGAGAAATGGAGCTGAGCACTAGCGTATATGCATTATTTTATTGCTCTCTGCTCTTGGTTGTAGATGTCATGTTACTAGCTACTACCTTGACTTTCCAGCAGTGACGGCACTATAGCCTGGAAATGTGAGATGAAGCTTTTCTACCATTAGTTTCTTTTGTAGGGAAATTGTCACATAGCAACAGGAAAAAAAAATTAAAATAGGACAGTCTGTTAAAATACTTTTAAGAAAAACCAAAACCAAAACATAGATATGAGAAATACTTTCTCCATGGAAGCTAAGCTGGGACAGGGTTTCTGTCTCTGTTATTTCTGAATAAGAACTTGTGGTTTTTTTTTGTTTTTTTTTTTTTTTGTGAATCAGACATGGTTTGGCCTGTAAGACTTTATGGCCAAACAGAGGAAGAAAAAAACGATACCTACAGTTATCAGTGAGACACTAATGAGATGAATCAATATCTTTAAAAGTTAATAATCAACTAACTCTTTCAAGGCTATGGATGGTAATGGATGTCTGTAATCATAGGCTAAGGAGGGAGAGGCAGGAGGATCTTGATTTAAGGCCACCCTGACAATACACAGAAGGACATTGTCTGAAAAGAACAAGAAAACCAAAACAAATAAAAGCCCTACAATGTTTAAGCAACATCTGAAACTGTTCAAATGAAACAGTTGAAACAAACAAAGCAAAAATAATTTTTCCTTTGTGTAAAGGAGAGTCATCTCTAATGGGAAATAGTGACATCTTGAGAAATCAGGACAATAGTGTGGAAGGTAGAAAGCAGGAATCAGCCTCAATAACCCTGTGCAGATGTGATGACTGTCATCTCACAGATATGCACCACATCTCAGAAGGGAAATGGAACTAGAGTCAATACATGGACATTTAAATTCCTACTCGGCATTCTTTGTACTGTACCATCCCATGCGATAGACTTGTTGTCAAGTGAGGCTGGCTAAATCATGAAAGATAGCAGGAAGCAGGAAGCAGAGGTACAGGCAAACTCATGTCACTTCTTCCAGAAGCACTCTCTGACCTTCATCCTTCATTCTCAGGTCACCCTGTGGCACCATGTTACTTGACTACACTGTGAAATTATCTCCCAAATGCACTTCCAGGTACTCCTAATTTAGAAGGAACTGCCTTTTCTCTGGGGGCCTACAGTTATATCTGAGTCCTCTAATGTACTAAGAACTACTAAGATATATAAAGGCTACTGGCACACTCCCTAAATGAATGGATGGAAGACCATCTAGGCTTTAAGCAGAGCTGCTTGCCTTGAAAAAGTCACTTGGCTTCCTAGTATCTAATTAGCAAATGGAAATGGGTAACGATCTGTGGTTTTGGAACTGAACTCTGTGTGTTTTGAGAAAATGATGATATAACTCCACCCTCTCAACTCCCCTTCCTTCGCCCTTGGTATGTCATACAACTTGTACTTCATGCTATGAGCTCTGGGGGTATGACTTCTAAGTAAAGAGCTTGCCAGATGAAAGGTTAAAAATAATTAAACTAGTCCACTTCAAGATGCTTCTCTGTCTCTAAGATTTCATGTTTCCAGTGTCCTTATATCTTAATATAGCTCAGTTCTTTCAGACCTAGTGTATAATGTATTGTTTTCCTTAAGAGGGTTCATAGGTGTGTGTGTGTGTGTGTGTGTGTGTGTGTGTGTGTGTGTGTGCTACTAGGGAGTGAACCCAAAGACTGTACTGTAACACTGAGTTGCATTTTTACCCCTGCGATCCATATTGTAAAAATTATAACATAGAAAAAAAGCAAATGACATAAGTATAATTTACTCTATCAAAAACATTTTTTTGAGACAAGGTCTTGTGTATCCCAAAATGGTGACAAAGTCTGTACGTAGCAAAGGATAAACTTACATTTCTGATTTTTCTACCACCACCTCCCAAATGCTATGATTACATTCATTGGCCACTATATGTGGCTCAAACTTTTCTTTTTAAGTCAATGGACAATATTTATCTATTGGTTAAAATTGGCCTTACACACCAGGCACATCCAAAAGCTGTCAATTCTCTTATTTGCAGTTAATATTCTACTTTGTGTTTCATATACAGTGGAATATGAAAAACAAGAATGGAGCTATTGTCATAGAGCCATTTAAAAAAATGAAAAACAGCTTAGTCCTTAAGCAAAACCAGGCACAAATCAATGGAATGGTAGATCCAAATAGAAACCTACACAGCCATGTCATCCGACCTTTGACAAATAGTGTCTCAAATTTTCAATCACGCATTCAGCATCAGTAGAACTGACTGGATTATTTTTCCTGCTTAAAATAATTATATAAAAATATATCAAGAGTGACACAGTTATGGGAGGTGTGAACAGCTCTCATAGTCTAGAGGCAAAACGCAAGGCTTCTCAGTTGCTCATTTGTTTGCAACAACAGCCGACACATTCTAGTGTTTGTTGTAATCAAACGTCCTTGAAAGCTACCTCAAGAGTTCCATTTACCAGTGAAGACCAAAATAATATGGCCATAGGAACATGAATGTGTTCCCATCTTTGCTCTATTTTCACATTTGTGATGAACAAACCCTTCAGGCCGGCATGGAATGACCATTCACCATGGAACTCTAACTGTAGCGATGATCCAAATATCACCTCTTTTTTTTTTTTTTTTAAATTCTGAAAGTGAAATGGGTTGCACGCAATTCCAATTTGCACGGGCCAAAAGGGCCAGAAGATGCCAGGCAGTGTGCTGTATTCCTGAACAGAGACTCTAAAGAGAGCCGGTGACACACGATGGTAGCTAGGTGGAATTTCCTGTAATGTGAAGAGCTGTCACTATTAAATATTTTAATTCACGATTCACATTGCCATCTGCAACCTGATTCAGGAGCCCCACTCAAATTATAACACCATTCTCTTCATTCCAAATTAGATTAGATGATCCAAACCTCTACATTCCAGGCAAAATGACTCAGCTTTAAAAAAAAAAAAAAAACACCCAATAAGCTGCTCTTTCTAAAATAACGGTGATAAAAAATGACACGCGGTGAGAAAAGAAACAGTAACTTCCTTTGCTGAGCAGGCTAAGGGGCCATGCGGGCCACGTTGATTTGGCTTCTTCCAAATGAGAAGAGGCAGGGAAGAGATGAAGGAAGAGCAATGCGATAAAGGTCTGGACACCCCAATGATGCTTTGGCTGCGTCACCTGCAGTGTGTGACCAAAACAATTTCAATCACTCATATGCTTCTATTTGCCTACTTACAGACAAGAATCTTCAATCAGCAAGAAAAACAGCATGCAGGGAGAGAAAGAAATCACCTTCTGCATGAAATCCCTTCATTTCAAATCTTTAGCCATTCCACCTTCCACTTTCCTAAAATTTTATATACAATTCTGATATTTTGTTTTCCCAAGGCAGTTGTATTTATTTTGGTCTTGTATTCGATCACACACTTCAGCAAGAAAGGAGGTTCACTTATTCATGCAATAAATATATGGGGCGTGCTTGGTCTGCCTCATGCGTTCCCTGAGACTGTGGGAAGACAGCAGGAGGCTAGCCACGTAAACAGCACACAGTGCCTGCTGCTCCAGTTTTAATCCTCGTATGCTGAGACTCTGGCTGACAGCACACAAAAGCAGAAAAAACACCTTTCCTTATCCCCTTCCTTTCTGTTTCCTCCTTTCCCTTATGTTCTTTCTCTCTCTCTCTTTACCTTTCTTTCTCCTTTTTCTGCCTCTATTAAAGAGTTTCCAAAAAAAAAAAAAAAAAAAAAGAGTTTCCATGATGTGTTAATGATGTTACTGTGATAAAACACTGACCAAAAGCAAGCTGGGTAGGAATGGATTTGTTTCACCTTCCCCCTTACAGTCCATCATAAAGTGAAGCAGGAACTCAAGACAGGAACCTTGGGGCAGGAACTGAAGAAGAGGTGGTGGGGAATGGGGACATTGCTTGCTGGTTTGCTCACCGTGGCTTTCCCAGTTCACCTTCTTATACTGCCCAGGACCACCTGCACAGGGGTGTCAGTGCTCCTGGTGGGCTTGCTCCTAAGAGAAAGAGTTAATGAAGACACAACAGGTTCCAAGAGAACACTCGGGGAACAGAGCAATACAGAATAGAGGGCAAAGTGACTCTGAGCTGGAAAACTTCTTCACTCAGTGTCACAGACTAAAACACTTAAAAATAAGCATTTATTACTATCACTTTTTAAAAAATATGTAGAGAGTTGTGTGTATGTGTGTGTGCATGTGTGTGTGTAGAATGCTTGGCTGTATGTGGCATTCTTGCTAAAACTGTATATCTCTTCCTACTGTGACCCTTTGCTTATCTATGCACTCTCTTCCTGCCCTCCCTATGTTAGATGCCAGGATTAAATCACCCAGGAAATTTGAAATATTTGTGCCATACATATTGTGGACCTAGGATTTAGGAGAAAGGAAGAGTCAGGATGCAGATGTAACAAAATATCTTTGATTTGATCTTTAATTTTTGTGAACTTTGTTACTAAACTATTTTATATTTCCTATTGCTAACTTTTTAGTGTTTGCTTGGTTTAGATTTTGGAGCTGGGGATGGAACCCAGTGCTCGCACATGATAGCCAACGACTCCAGCCTGAGCTAGAAACTCAGCCTTCAGTTTTCTAGGTGGTTGACTGTTCCTTCTATTCAACAGCATTCCTCTAGATGGGCCAGTGGCTATCCCATTTTTAGACAAGTAACTGAGACAGAGTTCATAACAGAGCTTTGTTTCTAAAAATTTGAATAAAAGAAGACCTTGGCAATGTTGTTCTTCCTATCCACAATGTAAAAAGTCCCTAATCAACGTTGTGCAGAACATGTCCATAAATATGTCAGTGTAGAACACGATCATGAACATGTCAAAGGCACACATGCTCTCGTGTTCTCTGTTCAAATGATCTATCCAGGGCAGAGGACAAAATACTTTGGAAACAAGAACAGCAGATAACATAGAGAACACGATAAATACATTAAGAAAAAAAAGAAAAGAAAAAGACCAAAACTCCACCATCAGTTATATAATTTGAGTGAAGAGAAGAATCGCATCTACTCTGTTTTCTTCCAACTGGATAGAAATCAATTTAGGGATAATATATGCACCCTAAACTATCAAGTGCCCTCTCCTTGTGGGATTATTTCAGAGCTTGGGTTGACTGTACTGTGCACTTTTGTAAGGCATCCAAACTCAAGGCACATAGACTCATGTGTATACATACAGATTTTGAAAGCAAAATTACTAAGAGGGAAAGCTTGCTGAAAATAAAACAGCATTTTGTAGCCATAGCAACCCTAACTTTTAAAAAAGCAACATTAAGCAAGAAGAGCTCATCAAGTTGTTATAGCAACCAAAATATGGCTTTACAGAAACAGATTTGCATGAAGGTAGCCAGAAGGTTATAATGGTAAAAGACTAGTACAAAAAAATATCTTTAGAGCCTGAAGGTTTATTTCTCTTGCTTTAATCAGGACTTGTATCCTCTGTTTTATTAGAAAAAGAGCTGCTCCCCCCACCCTCAGGTGATCCTAATGACACACAGCTGCTATGGTGACAAGGAATGACAGGTTTTATGGTATCTCCTAATAGTCAGAAAGATCAAAATCAGTTTATAAGAACTACATTTTGATCCCAATAGGTTATCAAGCTTTATTAAACAAGAAATAGAGCAAAGGGTAGTTAGGAAGGGCTGGAAAGACCTGGAAGGATGGGTCTGAAATGGATTCTAAAATGAGGCAGGGCTGATATTCTGAATGCTTGTAGTATTTAACAGCACTCCTGGCTACTACTAATAGCAAATTCCTCATCCCAGGATTAACTAACCCCCACAAAAATCCTCCAACACAATGACAAATCTTCCTCAGGGAAGAGGCTAGCCTGTTTACCCACTGCTGGCAACCTCAATACAGAAGCTTTTTTTTTTTTTCTGTGCTACTACAAAACTCACACACACACACACACACACACACACACACACACACACACACACAAAAAAAAACAGTCAACAAGTGTGGAAGAAATTAAGCTGGTGAGTTAATCATTGTTTTCTTCATGGACAAACGCTCCAAACTCCTTCAATCTTTGTGTTTCACCAAGTTGATTGCCTGAGAACAAACGTGTTAATATATTTATCTCAGCTATTGACTCTGGCATATGATGCTGTTTATGCTCTAGAAATGTCTTGTCGTCTTGTTTCTGGGCAAACTCACAGATGCCCACACTCCTCTGCAACTGGCCTAAGCCTTCTAGAATTCTTTTTATTTCTCCCAGTTGTTTCTGCATCATCCTAAGATTTCATTTGGAAGAAACAATTATACTACCGAAAGTGTCCACCTTTGTTAGTCCACTACCCAAAGTATTTTCAACTAATACTGATTTGAATACTTCAGAGCTTGGAAGATGTCATGCTCCCCTTATATTCAATGTTATGTGGCTTGTGACCATTAAATATCTTATTGAAGATCATATGTTAAAACAAAATGAAAGCACAATTGGTCAGCTTTTATTGAGTGAATAATGAAATGCAAGTCTTGGGCAGGTGATAAAAAGGAAAAAAGTTTTTTTTTCACAGCTATGTTATAGTTATCTTTAGCTGATATGATATGTGGTTATTAATGCTTTAGGGATATAGTTTCTTCTAGCTCTTTTTACCGAATTTATTTTATTATTTCTTCCCCACGTATCTAAATAATTTAACAAAGTAATTTTGAGCAATTCCATTTCTATTAGGTTTCTCACTGATTTTCTATGAAAATTATTCTTTTGAGGAATATCAGAGTATTTGTGGGATTTCTGTGTGACACACACTCTTTCCCCATTGTGCTTTCTAGTACAATTCGCACAACTCCAATACTCTCCAGAAGGTCACCTAAACTCTGACAGAATTTACCACAGTCAGAATAGAAAGTTCAAGGCCAGCTTGATCTATGAAGTGAGTCCAAGACAGCCAAGACTATTACACAGAAAAGCCCTGTCTCAAAAAAATGCAAACCAAACCAAACCAAAGAAGAAAGAAAGGAAGGATAGTAGAAAGCTTAAGCAACTTAGTTTCCGCCCTTACACATAAAAACCACGACGACGACGATTATTTTTTAACTTTAGAAGGTCGGCTTGGTTTTCTTGCCAAGAAGAAAACACACCTGCTAGGATAGGAGTGAATATGAAAGGAAACTGAAAAAATAAAATAAAATAAATATCAGACGTTCTCAAAGCCAAGATAAATCTCATTAGAGGAGGCTGATTCACCTAGGTTTTGTGTGGTGACAACAAACACGCCTTCTGCCAGGAGACAGAAGTAAGGCATCCATCAGGTTACAGCAGCAGCCTTGGCTTTCTCATACATTACACACATCAAATAGAGAGAGAACTTGCTAGAGCCCGAAGACGCTGTTTGAACAGCACCGCCTTTTGCTATTCATTATCCCAGCTTGAATAGGACTGGACTGTTTCCCCTGGAAAAGGGCATTTCAGAAGCAATTTTAAAAACTAGTCGCTGTTTTTTTTTTTTTTTTAACTTTTATCATTTTCATAGCTTTCAAATCATCACATTGATTCTCACGTACATCGTATTTTCTTCAGCTTAGAAAATGGAGAGATGCTGTGGGTCAGATTAGCCAAGGGAGAGGAATCTACATTAGAGGCCTGACATGCTAAAGAGCACCCCCAAAATACAATGGAGTATAAAGACTAGGATAATTAATGGATGAAGGCAGTGCGCAACCGCGTGGGACAGGGAGGGGCAGTGAGGCAGCAGCTCAGGTTCTTCTTCTTCTCTCAACTGGAAGATCATGGCGCTGACAGAGTTCTAAATTGCACCCCTGTTTTCTCTTCTGTTTTCTGAGACTTTCTCGGAAAAGTGGTTTCCTGGAACCTTTACTAACTGCAGCTGGGCTTCATCAGAAGATAAAGAGAGTTGAGAAGAGACACCGTTGGGAAAGGTTTCTGATTCGCTGAAATCTGTGCTCATGGATTTTTGCATCCAATCACTTGCCAATGATTTTCTGAGTAAAAATCATCACATCAGATATTATCTTGGGAGTAAAAATATACAAAAACAGGTACATGATTCCTGTTCTTAAAGATCTTATAACTTAGCAAATGGCCAGAAATTAGTTTAACAATCATACAAATGAAGATAAACGTCAGAAGTGGGCACTAGAAGAATGTATTCCTATGATGTCATTGGGTTTCATAACACCAAAGCCATCATCTTTGGGTTGAGTAGAACAAGAGGGAAGATTGTCCCAAAGTCACGGGAGTCTAACACATGTCACAATTGGTCATTTGAGTGATCAAATAATGCCCACTGTGTGTGCTAAGGCAGGACATCTGTGAGGTTTCGGTGCCATGGTACAGTACTCCTGGTAGGCCACAGTAGTTTAGGAATGGGTAAACAGGAACCTGATAGGCATTGCTTGATTTTGGGAAGACAGTTCTAATGAGTCTAATGTGTTGTACCTTTACATATTGTAATGATATGGACATTAGAGTGAACATAGCATGCTTTGTAATATAATGCCAATAAACCATTTTATATTATATTATATTCAGCTGTTTATAGTTTATAGCTTCCTGAAGAGCATGTCCAAATGTCTTAAGCCCAATAGTGCCTTAGTGATAAAACTGCCTTTTTGTTGTTGTATTTTCTGGGAAATACGCAATTTCACTCTTGACCTACCTAGTCTAACTCAAATCTCAATACATTGGCAGGATCCAGTGCTCTTACCACATTGAACTGTATTTTCAAAGATGGTTCCTAATCACCTGCATTTGGACCATTCAAGATGTTTGTTAAAAATATTCAACGCTCTAGTCCAAGTCTATATGACCAGCAGTTTGGGAGCCATGCACTCTTTTCACACCACTACTTTCATAATCAGGCCTGGCCCTGGTTTGTAGAATTTGGCGTTCAGCTCTTGGTCATCAACTTGCAGCTCATCCCCTGCCTCTGCTCTCAGCTGTCTGTTCAGTTTGCACAGAGATTCCGCTTGGACTACTGACCCACACTGCTGCCCTGCCTCTGGAAGCACTGATCCAGCCTCACACTCCAAAGAGATTCTCAAGTAATGAGCCTAACTCTCGGAGGTCCCATCTCCGAGGAACTGTACGCTGTTCACTGTGTCCCCTGCTCTAAAGTGAGACAGTATGGAAATGAGAAGCGCCATTCTGCCCTGATTGGGATGAATCAGGCAGAACGTTACAGAGTTATAATCTAGCCATTTGCCGGTCAAAGTAATGAGGTCAGCAGCCTCATCCTGCCAATTGTTAGGAATACAGAATATTATATACAGTCCACCTGAGATCCATAGTGATAGGTTGGTAATGGCCCCAAAGGTGTATCTCTGCCATAATCTCCACAAGATTTGAGTGTTACCTTATGCAGTGAAGTTTTTGAAGATTTGAGTAAGGGACTGCAGCTCATACAGCATGATCTGAATGAGCTTCCAGTTAAATCGCATGCGTCTTTAAGAGAGGCAGAGGGAAAGCACACCCAGAGAAAAGAAGGCAATGTCAAGGCAGAAGCAGAGATCGCTGCACAGTCATGAGCAAAGGAATGCTGGCAGGTGGAGGGGTCAAATAATGGATTCTTCCCCAGATCATCTAGCTCTCATGATTCCCTATGTCCCTGTGTGTGTGTGTGTGTGTGTATGTGTGTGTGTGTGTGTCTGTCTGTCTCTTCTTATTTTAGGTACATTGGTGCTTTGACTGCATGTATGTCTGTGTTGGGGTGTCAGATCCCCTGGGATGGTACAGTTGTGAGCTACCATGTGGGTGCTGGGAATTGAAGCTGGGTCCTCTGGAAGAACAGCCAGGGCTCTTAACCGCTCAGCCATCTCTCAGGCCTGTCTGTCTCTTCTGATTAGGCCAGGATTCAATCCTGGTGTTTCCTCTCTGATAATGGTCTCTAAGCTTACTCATCTCCTAAAGGCCTCACCTCTAAATACCAGATCATGTTTTTACCTCCTCACCACCTCTTATTAGGTATTAAGTGTCTACATGAGCCTGTGGGACACATTCAAATCGACCCCAGATCATAGCATTACTTTATATTTGTCAGGATCACTGGAAATTTATGTCTTTTTTTTGGGGGGGGTGTTGGGGATTGAACCTAGAGCCTCATTCACGGTGGACACGTGCTGTAACACTGAGCTGTATGCTAATACTTCTTTTGTGAGTACAAAACAGTCGTCTAAATAATTTAATTTAAAGGCTAAAAGTAGCACATATACTCAAGTGTGGTGGTGCATGCCTTTAATTCCAGCACTTGGGGAGGCAGAAGCAAGTGGATTTCTTCGGATTCAAGGCCATCCTGTTCTACAAATCAATTCCAGGACAGCCAAGGCTACACAGAGAAACAAAAGCATATATACTCTGTCTTAGCAATGGACAATGGGCATGAAAGCTTCTAACAGGGCTATAATCAATGATCATGCCAGGCAGGAGATGGGACTTTTTTTGTTAGCCAATAGGCAACTTATTCATTGTGAGACTGTGAACAGCATAGCTGAGCTCTGGAAGTGTTGTCACCAGCAATGGCAATACCAAAGCACATCCAAGTCTGGCAGATTCCAGCACTCAGGATGAGCTAGAAGGATTGAAACTTCAAGGCTGGCCTGTATGTAGCAAGTTTCATGCTACCCTTGGCTACCCAGTGAGCCCTGCCTCGAATGAAGAAGATTCTTCTTTCTAGCACACAAGTTGAAGTTAAAACCTAGCAACGAGGACATGACCAGTAGAGCCGCCTGTTCACCGTGGCGGGTGCAGACATGCATTTCTTTAATTGCATCGACTCATCCCGCCTTTCACAGGCAATGGTCTCGAGGTCTCGAGGTTTCATTTCAGTTCTACCTTACCCAGCTCCGTCAGCAGTTCCTGGGAGACAACAGGGAAGTCCCCCGATTTCTTCAGACCTGGCTTAGTTCATTTCCAACCTTCTACCAAATGGGGAAAAAGTTCTCTATTTATTTTTTCCCAGTTAGTGTCCTATCCCAAGAGCCCAGAGCTATAGAGATGCATTTCTTTACAGATGAGGCTATTGGTGAACAGCCCCATGGCTCACACTACGCTAATTAAAATTATCTAGGCGAATTAGATGCTATATTACAAAGTGGTGTGTTTTTTTTTCTCCCTAATAGGGGGACTAGAGCTTGTTAGATTGCTGTTTCTTAATTTGCTATGATCTTAAAAGAGACCATTAGGTGTGAAATGAAAGCAAATACCTGACCCAAAGCAATCTAATCTAATATGATTTCCTTGGTATATTTAATGAGTATTCTTTTTTGGTTATGAAATCAGATATGTTTATCATGAGCAAAATTTTCTGAACCTCTCTCTATTTTTTTTTTCTGATTGAAAGGCACTCTGTTGTTAGATGCCACTGTCATCTAAATAATACTCAAATATGAATGAAGGTTTTCTCACGTGACTTTTTTCTTTTTCTTTTTTTTTTTTTTTACTGTTTTGTAATCATGTCTGAAGGCCTTCATGAGTAATATACTGAGCCATATTCCTGTGCATGTGTGGCAACCCCATCTGTTTAATTGGACTGAACAGTTTCTGCAGGGCCGAGGCAACTTACTCTTTCCCATTTCAAACAAAGTGTTCAGGCAGCCACTGCGTAGCGTGGGAATGAATGAGGAGAATTCACAGTCAAAGATTTAACCTTTCTAATATGTGGTTGCTCTATTTTTGTTTCTCTGTTGCTGGGATAAACACCGTAAGTAAAAGCGATGGAAGACAGAAAGGGTTTGTTTGCTATACAGGTCACACTACTTCACCAAGGGAAGGTAGGACAGGCACTCAAGGCAGGAACCTTGAGAGCTGTAGGCAGGAACTGAATTAGAGACCACAGGGGAACACGGCTTACAGGCTTGCTCTTTATGGCTCGGGCATTCTGCTGCTTTTTACTGTTGTTTGTTTGATTTTTGTTATTAGTTTATTTTGTTTTGAGACAGGCTCTCACTATGTAACTCTGGCTGGCCTGGAACTCACTATACAGACCTGTCTGGCCTTAAAGTGATAGAGGTTTAACTGCTTCAGCCTCCCCAGTGCTTGGATTAGAGCATGCCACCATGTCTAGCTTTTTTTTTTCCAGAGCTGAGGACCGAACCCAGGGCCTTGTGCTTGCTAGGCAAGCTCTCTACCACTGAGCTAAATCCCCAACCCCCATGTCTAGCTTTACCTTTCTTTCTTATACAGCCCAGGGCCGCCAGTCCAGGGGTCGCACAACCCACAATAGGATGGCTAGACCTTCCACATCAATCATTAATCAAGAAAATGTCCCACAGACATGCTGACAGGCCAGTCTGATGGACGCAATTCTTCCTTCAGTCAAGGTTTATTTTTCCAGAAGACTCTAGTTGTGTCAAATTGATGACCCTAGCCAGCATAGCTACGTTAAAATATTTCATTTTATCGACTGAAAGAACTGATCTTGAATTTCTTAATCACATTCATAAGGTAAAAGCAGCATAATTCTACATATAGGGACAAATTTATAACTCACAACTTTCACATTTGATGTGTGTAGATTTTTTTCTTGGAAGCATCTTTTCTTGAAATTTAAATATGATGAAAAATCTCCACACGTAGTACTTTTTCTTCTACCCCCTACCTATTTTTTAAAGACAGTTATTATGGGCTCTATTTTCACTCTCCCTTTCATGATGGTGTGTGTGCTTTGACAACACCGCATCTGTGTTTACCTTTGCTCAACCATTTACCATTTTTGAATTATAAAGTCATTATCCAGTACACACATTCGCTTACAGCCGTTTGAAAAATAGGAGCTGTGTGCCTCCAGACTCCTGATCTCTATTACTATTTGGCACAAGGGAAGTTTGCAATGTTTTGAATGCATGAACAGTGGCACCTCATTTCCTTTTTCATGTCTGTCTCTGTCTATTGAGGAGTAAGACCATCCCGCCCACCCAGATCCAAATACTGGGTTACAGAAAGAGAACAGAAAGCAGTGCAGTACCTGGAGTGCTCACAAAATGCAAAGTCAACCCTAAAATTAATACATGGGGCCAAGCTTTATACACTTTGTGTCTGGTGACACAGCTTCAGATTTTAGCTTTGCACCCAGAGTGCTGACAGACACAATGGCTGAGCAGTATTATAGTGGAGAGAATTGATTTTACTAATGCATGAAACAAGTGCAGCATTTTTATGCTAAGCAATTAGTTTTTGGCAAGGAACTCTTTGTAGAAAAAAAGGAACCGCTTTTCTGGGTGACAGAGCAATTTTCTTCATTGGAGTAAAATATTCTCTACAAAATCTAAATGTTTGGGGGGTATATGAAAGTCAAAAGAACAATCACGTCCTCTTTCTGTGACTTGTGACCCCATGGTAGATGGTACACAAAGGGGTCACAGGCTGGGATTCACATGTCACCTGTTCTCCAAGTGAAAAACGGTGAGGGGGTGGCTTGGGTGTCCCCAACCTCAATCCTGTTATTTCAGAAATGAAAAGGAGGACTGAGGGAAAGCTTGTTGCTAATACATGCTTGCTTGCTCTCTAACTAAAATGTTATTTGACAGCTTTGACTTCCTTGATATGGTTGTGCCAGATGCTGATGATGAAACAAGTTTTCAAAATTACTTAAAACCATGTTAGTTCAATTACCACGGAGCAGAAGAAAACAAACAAACATACAAAAACAACATAGCTCTTTAGTGCCCTGTGAACAAAGTTAACCCATCATCTCCCACAAATATAAGCAGTAATTATATTTAATCCCTTTACATATTAAATTTAATCTCTTTCTTTTTCAGGTCAATACAGGAACGTCCCAGATTCCCATAAATTCCCATTCACTGGAAATTGTTGCCTTGAACATAAAGGTGGTAACATTAAATTTTACAATTTTCTCTTCATATAGTAAAAAATATATCATTATTTCTATTTTATTAATCTCCGTACTGAATGACAACCTTCAGTGTTTGATATCTGAGCACAAAGGTAAGTCCAAAGGGAAAAGGAGAGGGAACATGGAGAGGCTGGTGAATGCTCATGGCACTACAAACCCCACAGAATAAAGCATTGCATTGTTCTTTTTGTTCAATGTCGAGACACAGCTTATTTCCCCCCAGGTTACCCGAACCCTTCTCTATGGTAGCTGACTTACATTAAAAGCAAACTTTCTTTTTTATTCCCCTCAAGCTGCAGTCAGCGGTAGCTAAAAGAACATAGCGACATAGCAGGTAGGCAAAGCATCTTAGCAGTTGACTGGATAGTTAACAGGGCACCTTAAGAAACAAATTTCCATTTAGCATCCTATCTACACAATACGATTCCCCAGTAGCCTTTGGAGTGACGTGGAATGTTCCCTAGGGAAAAGAATAGCTCCTTCATACACTTACTTTACTCTTCACATACTCTCCTGCCTGCCTCTACAAAAAAAATGTATATATATATATATATATATATATGTATATAACTAATTGGATTTAGATTCTACTCAAAACCTCTCACACACACAACTGTTCATAGTGTCACTAATAACAAAGGAAACAAGTACCTTCCTGGGTTGCTATCAAAGGTTTTTTGTTAGTAGCTCTTTATACACTTGTCATCCTGTGGCAGAAAAGGCAAGCTCTGTTTATTTTGTCTGACCGGTATTTTCTATGACATGTTAAAGAAACGTTTTAAGGACTAAATGTTTCAGAAGTTTAAACCTTAGATTTCCAACCATAGATTTGTGTAATTCAGCCAAATAGTGAACAGATGTTCATTTGAAACCTGACTGCATTTTTCAGAGAGGGCATTATGCATAAATCACACACATACACATATTTATTATGCATAAATCATGTATATCTATACATACACACACACACACACACACTCCTTTAGAAAATGAAAAGGCGGATAATGGAGATTCCATTACTATGTTCCTAGTGTCTCATCATCATTCGCATACATCAATGCATTTCTTAAGCCTCATCTAAGAAGCTTCTGGTTGCAGTAGAGGGTGGTTAACACAGAGACCTACAACTGGCCAAGGCAAAGACAGTGAGAGACTACATAATCCTCAGCCCTAGAGGGAACATATATATTGTGCTCCCTAGGGGATCTCTGCAGAAGATGGGGGAAAAAAAGTGTAGCACCAGCAGTGGTGGATGACTACAGGAAAACATCATCTTCTGACACAGCAGGGCAGCTCTCCTTATGAACTCACAGAAGTTTTAACAGTGTGTAAAGAGTCTGTGCAAGACCAAATCTTAGAGTGGAGAGGAGAGTTGGGTATGTAATTCTATCTCTAGTCATGCGATTGTTGCAGATCATTAGCTGTGGAGAGATGGAAAGACAGTATTTTGTTTGTTTATTCATTTGTTTTTCCTAAGAGTGTAGTCCCTGGTAAGCTGACCATGCGCCAGCGGAAGATCCTACATCCAAGAATATTTGGGCAGCACAAAGTAGTCTTGGTTAATTAAAAATATTGAAACGTGTGATGGTTTGAACAACAATGGCCTCCACTGGCTCATCTACTTGATGTTGGTTCTCAGCTATTCAGGAAGAATTCCGGGGTGCGGCTTTGTTGAAGTCTGTCCACTGGGGGTGGGCTTTGAGGTTTCAAGCACCCACACCCTGCTCTCTGCCTCCTGCTTATGGATAAGGTATAAACTCTCAGAGACTGCTCCAGCATGCCTGCATGCCTGCTACCACGCTCCTGCTGTGACGGTCATGGACTCACCCTCCAAAACTGTAAGCAAGCTCTTAATGAACCATTTTTTTTTTTATAAGTTGTCTTGGTCATGGTGTCTCTTCATAGAAATAGAAGAGTAACCATGACACAGGATACAATGTTTGTTGAGTAGGAAAGGGGATAAATCTGGGAAGAATTGAGGCAAGGGATGAATATGATCAAAATAAAGTGTAGGAAACTATCAAAGAACTAGCTTAAAAAACACAAAAAGTCCATTTAGAGGAGAAGACTTTGGCTATGAATTCTCTGGATAAAAACCAAGGAATGGGTGCCATGTGTTGGATTGTTGCTTAGAATCATTTCAGACTGTTGTTATGGTGTTTAATTTTCAGACTATTAATTATGACGTTACTGATTCAGAATGTGATTGCATTTTAAACTGTAGGTGGTTCTTATATTTAAATTTTGAAGTCTAGAATGAAGGATTTAAGGTGCTCTTTGACCCAGCAGACAGATGAAAGATGACATTGATAGGACTGAGTCAAAAGAATAAATGCTAGTGTTTTATAAGGTCCATTAAAAACAAAGGTGAGAGAACAGTGCACATTGTAGAGACAATGGCTATGCTCTGTATGATTATATTCTAGTTTTTGAAAAGTTTGAAAGAAAGCATTCCCTCAGGGAGATAGGCAATGATCAGCTTTCTGAGTCTTCTTGTGTTTGACTTCCATATGATTGATTGCCCTCGAAAATTACAGCTGTGAAATAACCATATACAAAAAAGCAAAAGATTGAGAATCCAGAGAGTGCTTGAGTCCACATACATATTAGAGAGTTTACAAAGGTGCTGAACCATAAGGGATACTCTTAGTCTATAATTTCTCAAACAAACGCTGAAGATCATTGCTGGAAGTAAAAAAAAAGAAAATAAAAGAGAAAATAGCTGAGGCTCATTAATGTTCTGAAACCTGCTCATGTCAAAATGGAAGTTACTAGAGCCAGGCTTTGCAGACCAAACCTACTTCAAAACCTTTGCTAATATGCTACGCTGCCAGTTGATTGGCATTTAAATAGAAAATGATTTATGTGTAAATATGCAGAATGAGAACAACCTAGCAATCTAAAACTGTAGATTACTCAATGGAAACATGGAAGTATTATGTGTCCTATTTGAATATTCACATTGAAACTCATTGTCTGAAAAGCTGCTCCAACGTTCCCATAGTTTATCCTTCATCCTAATGCAAGGACTATCTGAAAGACACAAACCCTGTAGGAGCTCCCAGGAATTTCTGCTTCGCTTTGCTTAAAGACCTGCTGTTGTGAGATAGATGGAGAATTTAGTATTTGAAATTGGTCATTACTTGTCTCCAACTATGCAAACACACCCGAGGGAAGAATCA
This sequence comes from Meriones unguiculatus, assembly GCF_030254825.1. NCBI lineage: Eukaryota > Metazoa > Chordata > Mammalia > Rodentia > Muridae > Meriones > Meriones unguiculatus. Next base: position 47,492,063 of record NC_083349.1, read on the forward strand.
GAGCTGCTATGCACCCTTGCTCTGCTGTGGACTGGTTTCCTTTCTGCAGTTTGATCCTTGAGATTTTCCTTTTGGAAATGAAGCTTATGGTCTTTGTATTTGAACTAGAGAAATCTCCCAATGAAGGCACCAACGCCTACATTTCCCAGTAGACAAAAATGAGGTGTTCTCAGCAAAAATGTTTATCAGTGGACACCAAGGAGACCTAGGAGATCTTTTTTGTTTCATTAATTAATCAATTTATTTTCTTTCTATCCTAATCCCAGCTTTCCTTCCTCTCCTGCCTCTCAGCTCCCCTCCCCTCGTTCCCACACCCTTTCTCCTCAGAGAGGAGCAGGCCTGCGTGGACATTTACCCACGTTGGCATATCAAGTTGCAGTAGGACTAGGATGCCTTATAGGAGATCTTTTTAAGTGATATTTCAGAAGAAGTTTATTAATGAATAAAAAAAGTAAAAAAAAATACCAGTAGAATTATATATCTATTTATTTATTTATCTTTAATTGCTTGACAGTTTCATACATTTATATAATGAATTCCCCTCTCTTATCCCTTGCTTCTGGAATCCTTCTCAATCATTCTCCTTTATAATTTGATGTCTTTGTGTTTATGTGTATGTGTGTGTGTATGTGTTTCCATGACCCACTGAGTTTAATTAATTTCTTGCCTGAGCACGAATGAGAAGTTACTAGATAGAGCGTGGGCAACTTATCAGTGGCTATACTAGTGATGAAATTGACAGTCCGTTGGCCAACAACCATTCACTGCCAATACTTCTTCAGGAAGGGGTGAGGCCTCAAGAGCCTCTGGCTTTCCATGGCAAAATAGTAATCAGCCCAACCTTGAGCAGGTCTTGCAAAGGCAACTCAGCTGCAATGACACTAGTAACTATACGATACTGTGGAGAAGGCCTGCCAAAGAGAAAAGAGTTTGTCTCGAGCGTTTCCTAATGAGCTATTTGGCGTAAGCTCTCTCCTCTTCTAAGCCTAGATTTCTCAATTATGAAATGCAGGTAAGTCAATTTTGAAAGATAATCATTAGGATTAAACAAGGAACATATGATCTGAGTGCATCCTTTTAATTGGAAAACTCTGGAGGCAGAAGCAGTTGGATCTCTGTGAGTTCGAGGCCAGTCTGGTCTACAGCGTGAGATCCAGAATAGCCAATGCTGTTAACACAGAGAAACCCTGTCTCACAAAGCCAAAACCAAACCAAATGAAGGCAAAACAACCCCAAACAAACAACAAAAAACCCCCAAAATTAAAAAATATATATATATGGATATAGACAACAGCAGCTTACAAATTCCAGCAATTTGTCCTTTTTTTTTCTCTCCCCCAACACTGTAAATGTTAATAACTAAAAGCAAATATTATGAAAGATGTTAAAAATCAGAGGGTCATTCAACTAAATGGGATAAACATTGTGAGAATGAGCCTTTGCAGAACTTTGCTATGAGCTGTCATGACTGTCCTTATAACTTCCTATTCCTATTACTTACTTCAGAATATTAATTACATACTATATTCAGTTTTGATAGTTTTAAGTTAATCTTTTCTTCCCATATTTAAAAGTTTTGAATTGAGAGACCTAGTTGATCACTCTTGGGAGTATCTATCAGGCCTTGGCACAATGTGGCTTACCAGGTAGGCATTTAAAACTCGCTTTACTTAATTGACTGACGTCACAGAAGAACTCCATTCAAACAAAAGGCTATTGTATTGCACTTGGCAAATGAGGTCCTCACCATTACAGTGAATTACCACAGGTACAACAGAGTTATTAAAACCATAATGGAAACAAATTAATTAATAGAAACCAATTCATTCTCTCCAAATACCTAGAAATGTACTTCAGACTTGAAAAAAAAGAGTAAGTGGAAGTAATTTGACTACAAATGTCCAATTAAGTTCTAGCATTAGGGATGGAACACAATCTCAGGAATTCTTGGTCCTATTCTCAATGTAATTTAGAACCCGTCAAGAGATTTTTCAAAGTCTTAACTAAACAAGATTCTCATCTCAAACAAAAGAGTGGAAGAAAGCTTCCCTGAATTTGACCCAATACACCACTCTTAAATACTGTGAGTTAATCCCATGAAGCAGGAAAGTTTCACTGCAGAGTTCTGTGTGTCTATCCTAGAGTCTACCATGCAGGTAAGCCTTAAAGGCACCTGGGGAATAATTCATCCTACCCACATTAAAATAATTTTCTGCTTCAGTTATTACATTTCCAGTAATTATTTCAAAATTATCTTGACATTTGCTCATGAAAATTTAAGCCGCTGAAGCTCAGGACACATGACATTACTCTTTGCAGCATTTCTCATTACTGGCAAAGCCAAATTTATCAACCCAATTCATCTCCCAGTCTAATATGCATTTCTTTTTGATCTGGCTCATGTTTATCACATACACACATATTAGCTTCCCCTTTGCTACAAGATTCCCAATGCCATCACTAAATGATCAAATTTCCACCCCCCCATCATCATTAAAACATCTATTAAAGAAACACAGCACACACACACACACACATACACACAGCACTTACAGAAATGCATTACCATCTCTCAGTAACTTTCACAAGAAAATCATTGCCCAATGGGAGCTTAGCATCATCTGGATGCCATGAAGGATGCCTAAGCAATGCTGACCAAATCTCTGACTCAAAATTTATTTTTTTTCAGATTTTATTGGACAAGTGTTACTAATTAAGACAGATAAGTTACTAGTGAGAAAGACCAAATAATTTTACTTACTAATGAGTTTTATAAATCAAGATTATATATTAAAGGGTAATGGGTTTGAGTAGAGAGTCTTATACAACTGACAGTTAAGGAAGATTCTTTGAAGCCAAGAGAGTTAAACACACACAAAAAAAGTGAATGATGAGATAGTAGAGATGAGATGGTCCCGATAATTCCAGGTAATAGGAATATCTCTTAAATGCCTGAGGCATGGCACATAAAGGGAGAGTTTTATTATGGAGGAGCAATAATGAGCTAACGGAGTGTTAGGTGTCTGTGGGAGGGTGCGGACATAGCGGGGCATAGACGGCTGACTCACAGGTCCTCCTGTGGATGCAGTCTAAACTGAGTGAAAACTGAGTTTTAAGTGGCCATTAAGGTTTGGTGGTATTTGGTTGACTTTTCTTTCTAATTCCTCCACCTGGCAAATAAAGGTTGAATTAAGAGAGTAGTGACTATTAGCCCAGATGCAGTAGATGGTGATAAATATGGAAAAGCCAAGTACAGATGGAGAGTCCACTGTGGAAGCTGAAGGGACCCTGTAGTGAGCACACTCTGGCAGGCCTTGCCCTTCACCCTGATTCCCTCTGCCTTGCTAAAAAATCTTTAGATTATATTCCTGAAGCTAGACACCAAGGTCTATTCCTTTAATTTAGCCACTTCCCTCTCTTTTGGGTGACTACCAAGGTCCAGCTATCAAAGTATTGAGGTCCGGCAATCAAAAGCCCCATTTGGCTCAACTAATTAACAAGCCCAATTAAAATTAAACACCTAACATGGGGGGTTTCTCATTTTACCTTTATAAGCTGCCATTTTTCTATGTACCACATCTGTGGTCCTTTCTAGCCAGAGGCAGTCCTCTGCCCAGTTCCTCTCTGAGACAAATACCTTTTCTTCCTCTTCCTTCTTTCCCTGCCCTTCTCCCTCATTCTCTATCTCTAGTCTTTGTTTCTTATTCCCTGCCCTCTGTCCCTCTAGGGAAAAGAAATCTTCCTTTGTGCTGAGAATTTGGTCTTGGGAGTCCTGAGACAATATTTTTCCTTTCAGAAACATCTTAGCAGAAAGGAAGGCAGAAGCCATAAGGAGTTCCATGTTCAGGGTAAAATGAGAAATGAAGGGGAGTCTGTAGTTGTAATAGGGTGTCCCCACTGGGAGAGGCAGTGAAGAGGACAGGGTGACTTATAGTTTACTTAATAAACATCTCTGTGATGGCAGAATTTGAAGAATTCTCTTACTTTATCAACTCTTCACACCACACTCTATTCTACTGGATTCTTTGCATTTTCTCAGATAAAGCATCTCTGGCTTCATGAATGGTTAGCACCAAAAGGCTTACTGTTGAGGTATCTTCTATGCACTTCCCCCGACAACAGCAGCTTGTGAATAAAAACAATCTTTGTATGTAGCAATTATGTACTCTATTCATACTATCATGCAAAAGAAAATCAATTATAACTTTCACTGCATATAAATCTTGCCAGCTATGTCATTATGGGTTCAAATAAGTTTCAAAGAATACAAAATAAAATAGATGTGATCCCGATTAACTTCTGAATTTTTGTGGCTGACAGTCTTATGAAACTTATACCTAGATGAGACTAGATGAGAAAGTATTCTGATTTTTTTTTTTTTTTGTTAAGAATGAAAATAATACAAGTTTCAGCAAACCACCTATATCAAAGCTTCTTTTCTACTGCTTCATTCATGTTTAAAAGCTGCTGGTCTCCACTATGTCCAACATAAGCAGTCTCTATTTGAGCTCCAAGAGAGCAAGCAGGGCCCGGAAATGTGCCTTTTCACCTTTTCAGATAAAGGATATTAAACAATAGTAGTTAGATTCTTTCCTTCTTTCTTCCTTCCTTCCTTCCTTCCTTCCTTCCTTCCTTCCTTCCTTCCTTCCTTCCTTTCTTTCCTTCCTTTCTTTCTTCCTTCTTTTTCTGTCTCTCTTTCTTTCTTTCTTTCTGATTTTTTTTTGATTTTTTGAGGCAGGGTTTGACTGTCCTGGATTTGCTTTGTAGACCAGGCTGACCTCAAACTCCCTGAGATCTGCCTGCCTGTGCCTCCCCAAGTGCTGGAATTATAGGTGTGTATCTCTCTTGGTTAGATATCTTCAAGCCATGTCTATCACTTTCTTCAGTCACAGAAGTTTATGAATTTATCTTACTAATTAGTCATCATGCATTGTCTAAAGTAGAAAATAGATGTTCCATATTATAAAGAAAATATTTCATAGACAGCACAAGCTGTTTCTGTTTTGTTTTATTATTATTGTTGTTGTTGTTATGATGTTGTTTAAATAATGATACCCATTATTTTAGCCACATGCTAAAGACACTGAGGTGAACTTGCCCTGGTGTCAGAAAGGTGACCTTTTAACCCTCTCACTCTTCTTGTGCTTCTCTTTAAATACAAACAATCTTTCAGGAACCTAATTTAAAACAGCTGAGTTTCCCTCTGACTCTGATGCCTGCCTTTGGACCCTGTTTCCCCTAACTGGGTAGCCTTGTCTGGCCTCAGAGGGAGAGGAAGTGTCTCCTCAAAGTGGAGAATGGTGGGGGTGGTAGTGTGAGGGGGAGATAGGGAGGAGAGGAGGGAGGGGATGTAAAATGAATAAATAAATAAATGGAGGAGAAAAAAAGAGTCCTACAGGCAGCAAACTGAAGGCAGTAAGTTGCAAAGCCAAGTCAACTCCCGGGTCCTTCTCTGCCTTCCTGTCTGTAATCTTACCAAGTGATCATAGGAGCAGTGTGGGAGCATTACGTTCTCTGTGACTGAAACATTCTATCCTGGAGGGAGGGAGGCTCATTAAGACAGGAAATAAACAACTCAGAATAGGTTCAGGAAGTTTTCGGCACTGACCAGATTCCCAATGCTCCTCTCACCCCCTAAAGTATATACACAAGACTGAAAAAGGTTACTCATAGACAATCCAAGTTGCAGAGAAGACTTTTTTTTTTAACTGAAAATATATTCTTCTCTCATACAATACATCCCAAGGGAAGGGTTCCTTTCCCTTCACTCGTTCCAGCTCCCCCCACCTGCCCTCACCTCCTTTCTCTCCCAGGTCCATTGTCCCCCTCCCCCATTTCCCTTCAGAAAAGAGCAGGTCTTAGGACAAAACAAGATACAGTAAGAGAGGGCAAAAGCCCTCACACATATCGGGGCTGAACAAGGAGACTCTTGGAGTAAGCCTGGCTGGCCGAGGAAAGCAGAGCAAAAGTGTTCTTGAAAGTGGCGGAGGCCAGACTAACTGCCTCGGGAGGCTCAGACTAACTGAGCCTGTGGAGGACATTGCAACCTGCTGCTGTCTTCATGCAGGCTACACAGTGCGCTTTAGGCTTTCCGCTTTCGTGAGCTGTCACCCATCCTGAGGCGGGCTTTGGTGATGCAGTTGTCATGGGTCATTTCTGCTCCTGGTAAGCAGTGTCTCATCCATAACCTATAAGTAACCCCACTAAAAGCCATTGGTTCAGCAAGTTGGACCTTGGTGTTATCTGTACTTTGGACCTGTCACTGGTCCCTAACTGGGATGGATTTTTGTTTGTATTTCTCCTGGAAGAGTCTGTCACACCTTAGGCAGTTAGGGGTCCATATCTCTGGAGCTCTTGTGCTCATTATTGGCACCCAAATGCAAACAGATGCCGCCAAGAAGTGCTTTCATTCTGAAGCTGGATCTTGCCTTGCCGCTCATGGTCAAAGCATGCTTTCTGACGTGTTCACTGGAAGAACTGTGCCTCATAGACGCCTAAGGAACCTTATTCTTAGAAGCCAGCACTAGGCCTGACTTCGTTTTCATAGTTTAGGAAATGGGGTTAAGATTATCATTTGCTAGGTAAAAACTAAACAGTAAACTCATAAAAGAGGCAATGCGTTTGAAGCCATAAACCTGCAGGATGTTTATGTTAACACGTGGAATTTGGTTGTATGCGGCCACTACCCTTATTTAGAGATCCACGTGGCTTCTTCTTCTTTGTAACGTTTTTTCCCCACTGAGGAGACTGATTTAAAAGCATTGTTTGCAGCATACCAGCGTATAAAAACACTAACAGAAAGACCACAGTAATCACGAAAACCTCCCTGAGGAATTCTGAAATTAGCTATAACATCCAAGCCTACTTAAACTGGGTAATATTTAAAACTGTATCTTTTCTCTCCTCCAGTGATTAAAAAAAAAATGAAATTCTTCTTTTAAAATGAAGCTGTAAATTGTGTTGTCATGACCTCAGAGACAGAAGACACACGAACAAATCCAATCAGAGACACTGCTTCTGGCATTGACTGCAGCTCTGAATCAAGATCCTTTCTTTTCAAAATTTTAAACCGAACAGTTTTTGTTTATTGTTTGTTTGTTTGTTAATATTTGGAGCCAGAACTGACTGAAAGTAAAGGTGCTTCCCTCCCCCCCTCCACCGCCCAACTTTGGAAGCATTTAGAAATTTACAGAAGAGTGTGAATGCATATTCCGCTGCCTACTATTATGGTAAACTGCTAAGTGCTTCTTGTCTTTCTCTAGTGAAGAGAAAGAAAATCTAAAATGCTAAAGCAGTGACTGACAGCCCAGGCTAATGTTAATCCCAAACCACTGGCAACTGTCAAGGCACTTCTATAGAAACAGTTTCTAGCTACTCTAAAGCTGACACAGGTACTCATTTTGTTTCAATGTTCATTGAGCATAAACAGAAAGGCTTCTACCCAGTTCAACTTGTGCAGCTTTCTGTCCACTGACAGAGAATGCTCCTTGGCAAAGTTTAGGGACAGATTTTTATGGGGCCATAATGAGGCCCAGGTTGGAGTGCTCTGTGTAGAAGATTTATTAGCTTGATGGTAAATCAGCCTGTTACTAGCAGGAGCTCTCGTTGAATCTTCAGGCATCCACTGATTAAAAATATGTCCCTGATTTGTTTGCAAAGGGACAATTACAATAATTTTACGAGAGAATTGGAATGAATCAGAGTAAACCAATTTAAGTCAATCAAAGTGATAATTTACATATTATTCAGAGTTCAATAATAGCAATCTGCTTTTAATGATTAAATACAATATGTATTAATTCTTATTTCTTCCATACTTAGCATTTTTAAATACTCATCAAGACTTCAAAGGAATATATGTAAAATTACAAAGTAGTTAAGGATGTATTGGATATCTTCTGGGCAGTGGAATCTTTTTTCAAGGATGTTTAAGAGTCTTTGAATTTGTTTATCGGTCTAGATGTAGGACAGGGAAAGCTGTATGAGAATAATCAAGCTAGTAGGATGTTTTCCACATACTACGAAGCTGTAGGCCTGTGTCTAAATGGCTTTCAGAGGTTCTAGGAGAATCAGAGTTTTGAGACAATTATCAGATGAGATTGGGCACGTTAGGAGTGTACAATTACCTACACTCCGGAAGAATTCTACTTTCACCTTCAAATTCTCAGGTCAGGCAAAGGTGTCTTTTGAGCTGTGCTTTGAATAATTCATCACTAGGCTTGTTGCATGGGGACACAGTTGGATTCACACTAGACTCTTGCTCCCTTGAATCCTAAAGATAAAGGCTTTGGTAGGAAGAGAAGCGGCTTAGTAAAGTGCTGTGTAAAAACGTATCCCCCCGAGTTAGGCACTGCAATAATTAAAATGCAGTGTAAATTTTCTTAAGTTATAGTCCTCATCAGCGTCAACTGGAAGGCTAATTAAAATATAGCCACTGGCCTCATTCCTGCGTTTCAGTAGGCTTGAAAAACAGCTTCTCCCCCTACCCCCACCCCCCAAATGCCTTTCTATTACAGTCCTAGCCTAGCTGATTATGATGCAGCATAACCGCTTCTGAGGATAAAATCCTTAGTCTAGCTCATGTGTGTTAGATACTTTGTACTTCCTTGTCTCCAACTCTCTGGCAGGACCTGGGAGACCCGAGAGTGCCCTTCTTCCGCCCTGTGGTAGATCTCTCCAGCGCATTCTGGGAAGTGCAGAAAGCCACTTACTCTTCAAACATGATTCCTCTTGACGATTCCACAAGAACGATCCTTAAAGCACTTTAATATCTGAGCTTTTGCACTGCCTGAAAGTCTCAACCTAAATATACGATATCACATAGCATAGTGGTGGCTGAAATAATGATTTCTGACACAGCTGAGGATTTCCAGTTGGAAGGGCGGTCAGAAAGAGTTAGAAGAATATGCTTCTTTTAGAAACATACCAACAAATGGAGGCCATCCATAAAGCAAGTTGACTTTTCGAATTAATTTTGTGTTCAAATATGACAGTCACAAATGATTTTACACTATTCTTTTACCTAGAAAAAAAAATTTAATTCTCTCACCATTGTCTTTCAGTTTCACCTAAAGTGAAATACAATGCCCTTATAGGAGACAGTTTTTCTCTCTTTCTCTCAAGTGCATTTTGTATCAGACATCAGTGTTACTTTATGACCCACAGCACTTGGACATCCTGATCCTGCCTTTGAAGCTCCCTATCAGTAGCTTCTCAGAACAAGCATAGTATTGTAATTTCATGAGGTAGGACCACACCACCTGAGGTGGAATGCAATGTATTTTTGTCTATCAATTCAGGATTCTTTCTACCGACGTTTTATAAAAATGAAAGTCTAGTAATTTTATCAATAGCCACTCATATTATCAAATGATTTCCACAGATCTGTTATGTAAACTCTGTGCTCACACCAGCTATAATTACGTAAACGGCTGCTGTCTTCCTTTTGTGGTGGGAGAAATCAAGTTCAGTGACTCTAACTAAACTTTCAAACCATACATGGTAATAAGTGATGGAGCCAAGTTCAAACCTGAGCAGCCTCAGCACACAGCCTCTTCTGGGGAGGGATCAGTGACATGTTCTCAGCTGTGAGGTATCTACACTCGCATTACTCCTGGATATGTGCACACCGTGTGAAACTATGGTTTCTAGGTTTTGGTGGTCTCAGTTCTATTAGGAACCCCCTGGCCTCAAAACCATGTTAGGTACTATAGCACAGGCAGTTTGAATGGGGGCAAAGCACAATGGTTTTTAAATGGAGTGATCTTCCCTCACAATCTGTTTTGACATCTCACCTATCGGTTTCGTAAGGATATCCAAACCAGTCCATTTCCGGGATAATCAGGGATCATTTTGTCTATAAACTCCTCTAAAATAGACTTAATAGGATAATTCACTAGGTCAAACTCCTAATGGCTTAAGTGCATGATTTGTGCCTGCCATGACAAAATATACACGTGATTTCCTCTGTGTGGCCATGTAACTATATCATGGATAGCTACTTCGCCTGGGTCGAGCAGTATTGTGCTAGTTTTGACATCGTTATGTTTAAGTTATTCAAAGGCACATCAAATGTCCCAGAGCATCAGGTGAGTGGTTGCCAATTAAGGAATTTGTAGTGTAAATAAACTGTACTACCTTGTAGTGCTAGCTTGCTGCGTGCCCAGCAGCGCTGGAAGCACTTTAGATGCATTATTTTATTTATTGCTCACACAATCAAATCAGGGCAGCACAAATTTAGAAAACTTAACAGCTAAAGTAATAAAGGCAGAGAAATGTAATTTTTTCCCCCAATGTCCTGTGACCATAGCTTGGGTAGGTTTCTGAAGCTTTGCCCTAGTTTTCCACCAGGCTCACCGATTTAGAAGCGAAGTGCCTGGCAAGCTACCACATGTTTCTTGACATGGGTTTTCTCTTCCAGAAATAATGGCGTCTTTCTCATGCATCTGGGATTTGGCTGCATGGAGAGTTAGTCTCTTAGCCCTACACCCTCTTACTTGTTACCTACCACTTTCTTATGTAATACCAATTCCACGCCACCCCTGGTTGTTATAATTAGGTGATCAACGGATCCTCCGTTTCCAGCACACTGGCATCTTGTGATGGTTCACTTTTCACCCAGCATGTGGAGAGATAAGTGTGAAGCCAACATGTTATGCTACTCTAAGAATTTCCACATTGCTCTGAAAGTTGGTCTCTGTGAGTTTCTCGGTATAGGGCAGAGGGACATTAGAAAACATTCGTTATTTGAAGTTGCCTTAGTAGAAAGGTTGCCTTAAAAAGAAAAGTCAATAGCTTTAAAAGTAAATTTGTATTGGAAGCAACATAAAAGAATAAAATTATTTTGTGTGTTTATGTGTGTGTGCCACATGTAGTAAATCATACCTCACAAAGGATAAGGAAGCCACAAAGCCCTCATTGGTCAAATTAAAGAACTATGGCAATGGTGCACACCCGGTATCCCAGCTACTCGGACAGAAGGTCAAGGCAGAACATCTTGAAGTTGTGGCCAGCCTGGGCTACATACTGAAGTCCAGACAAGCATGGGTAATTAATGAGATCTCGTATCAAAATGACAAATGGGAAAGTGCTGGGAACATAGCTCAGTGGCAATAGGCTACCAGCATGCGCAAACCCTGAGTCCAATACTGAGTAACACACACACACACACACACACACACACACCCTCACACACTTCTTTGTCCTACACAATATTCTAATCACAAAAGACTACAGACGAAACTGGTTATTTTGTTCGGTTAATTATGGCACTATCTATAAGAGAAATTTTAAGAACCAAAGTATATTTTCCAACTTGAGTGAAGTATTTTGTTTCAGGAGGACAAACTATGACTCCATTCCCCATTTAAATGGCATGCTCTTTCTCTCTACATCATCATCCGCTGTCATTTTCCCATGGATGAGCAGACAGTCCTCTGACAATGATGATGTAGATAAGCAAAGAGCAAGAGGTCAGAGCTAAGAACCTTCAAACCCTTCCGCTGTCAAACTTAGGGCCCCATGTTTGCAGTCCTGAAAAAGTTTCATGTGAAACGCTCTATGACGCCAGGGCAGTTTTCCAAAAGAAGCCAGTCAATCGCATTTTGTATCCCATCTTGCTGAATCTTGCAATGTTAAGTTCTCAGCTTGGCCTTTAGGAAGACGCATTGTGCTAAGCAAAACCCCACCGGGCCACGTGCTCTCCCCAAATGCTCTGATGTGTAAAACTGCGTGAGCAGTGTGAGTGCTGCCTGGAAATAAATCCATGCTTAGTGAGAAAGTTATCCAGGAAGGTAGAGTGTCTTAGAGGGGAGAGGTCCAGGGCCAGGCCTCAGCTTTGGAGAAGCAGTTTACACACTGAGAGGGGTACCTGTTGCCTACTCTAAGCCACAGCCTAAGTACCTTTACGTGAATCATCAGTAAAGAGCAACATGTGTGTTCAAAGAAAGAGCAGGATGGCCAGTTTCAGCATAAACAGAAACCTTAAAAAAATTAAGTCAGGTTGACGCTGCTTTAGAAACCTCTTTCTTCAGGTTGCTTGTAGGGTTCTTCCATATGACCATCTTCACTGAAATATTTGTGGTAAATAAAATTGTTATGTAATTGTGATGTTCTGATCTACATACACATCATGAAGTTATCACAACCGGAACAATTGCTAAACTCATCACTCATATAGTTGAACTCTCTCTCTCTCTCTCTCTCTCTCTCTCTCTCTCTCTCTTTGTCTTAGGGTTTCTATTGCTGTGAAGAAATACCATGACCATGGCAACTCTTATAGAAGAAAATATTTAATTGTGTCTATTTAAGAGGGCTAGTCTGTTATCAGCATAGTGGGAAACATGGCGGCACACAGGCAGATACGGTGCTGGGGAAGAAGCTGAGAGTTCCATATCTGTATCAGCAGACAGCAGGAAGAGAGAATCACACTGGGCCTTGCTCGATCTTCTGAAACCTCACAGCCCACCACTCCTTCTGACACACTTCCTCCAATAAGGCCATGCCTACTCCATCAAGGCCACATCTCCCATAATGCCACTCCCTATATAGTCTATGGGGACTGCTTTTATTCAAATCATCTCTCTCTTTCTGTCTCTGTCTGCCTGTCTGTCTGTCTCTCTGTGTGTATGGATTTGTGTGTATCACAAAATCTATTGTTTATTATTTTATGTCTTCCCAGTGAAGTTTGCTCTCCTAATGAAGTAAAATTTTATATTAAGATAAGAACAGTGTGATAGTGGGCAATGCTGTACTTTTGTTAATTTTTTTTTTTTGTGTGTGTGTGTGAATATTATGCCATCTTCCTGTTTCCCAGATGCTACTGACTCCTGCAGGTTCACTGGTGATATGTGTCACTTGATCCACTCTTGTGTACATTCCTCCTTACTCCTGTGCCAGGCCCACCCTGCTGTCTTCCCTACCTACATAGCCCTTCTGGGCTCCTTAATCGGAACATTTGATTCCTGTGTTGTCTGTTAGCATTGTAGATATACAACAGTCAGCCCTTTTTGATGCAAGTCTCTGCAAATAAGAATTCCACAAAGAACTTGCACCGACTTTGCTGCTGCCCGTCACTTGAAACCATCATTTTATAATAATTATAATAATTATTATTATTATATTTTATAAAAAAGTAAACTCAGCATGTAAACACTAGCTCTACAATATCATTAGACACTGTTTAGCTTTCCCTCACAGCTTGACTCCCAACATCTAAAGTTGTGTAGGAAGCATATAGGCACTCCAAATGTTTGCCAGTGAAGACGAAAACGAATTAATGAAACAGGAGAGACCTAAGGGAATAGAGCTGTGAGGACCCTGGCTCTTGTCAAGCACATGAGATGGCTTCTCTGGGGCTCTGTGCCGTAAGAACCTGGGCCAGATCATCTTCATTCTGGTCTACTGTCAGCATGCCACGAACCAACTATCATATCTCTTCTCTGAACACCTGAATTTCTAATATTTGTCAACTCTCCATCATTTCTCCTGCCTTTAGGTTCAGAGATTATAGTTTCTACATTTAGCACCTGAAGTAATATTTAAGTATAATAGTGATGCCATTTGCAACATCCATTGTTTTACCCTTTAATTGCTTCTTACATGATTTTTTAAAAAATAAATCTTTCCATAGTATTTTTGGGGTGGAGGGGAATGTTTTCACATCATCTTCTTTCTCATTTTCTGATTTCCAGACACATAATAATGTCATAACTCAATCTGAACCAGCCCCGGACCCATGCTAACCACATACCACATCCTTGTTGGGTAAATAATATTATCCTCTGAACTTCCAGTGCCTATTTATAAAAGTTGGAGACAGTACCCTGGTCTACATGTGCTAACTTTATATTTAAGGTATTTTTCAACAATCAAAAGCAAATGTCTTCATGGGTGACCAGAAGTTCTATGAGGTTTATTTGGTTCTTGTCTGAGCAGGAGTCTGTTTCGAAAGAATCTGCGTGAACACATGTTTTCAATGGTAATTTAGATAGAATAGTTATAATTCCTTCATATAACATTGGTTATATTCAAGTCCTAGTTCATGCATACTTTAATGCCCAAATTGCTGGCTAATGTCATTCATCTAAGCCCAAGAGGATAATTAATTTTCGTGCTTCTAACTCTAAGGCCAATCATGTGGGAATTGGAATAAGCCCAGTTATACACGGGTACCTTCAGAACTACCCTGGGAGGCATGCTTTATCATTTCTTGGTTTATTCACAAAGAAACACCACTGAATCTCTTGGTGCAGCAACTTAGGAAAGAAAAGTCCAACAGCCACATTTGCCTTCATTGAGAAGTGGCCCAAAACTCTAGGCCCTTTTATTTTTCTACGTAGCATATGCCACTATCTTGAGATGAAATCATCCTCATTTATTTTGTCTATTACCTTGCTTTTCAATTAGTGATTAAGCAAGACAATTTTGCTTTTTGTTTTTGTATCCAGTTCTTTATTTAAACCTTGAATATATTTTTAAATGTCTCACATTTAATGCAATAAATTATTAACTGGTGCCCCTTCATGATTATGGTGAAATAAAAATAAGATTAATAATGGTTTTCCCAGAAAAATTACTAGCCTTGGTTCTCTTAGGGAGACTTCACTAAGGATCAGTTAGTCTTTTTTTTTTAATTTTTTATCTTTATTATTAGTTACATTTTATTAACTCTGTATCCCAGCTGTATTCTGCTCCCTCATTCCCTTCCAATTCCACCCTCCCTCCCTCATCTCCTTCCTGCCTCCAGTTAGTCTTAATGTACTATAAACCAGTTATTTAAAGCAAGACAGTCAGTTAATAGAAGATAGTTCACATCCAAGACACTTGTCTCATAGGTGTTTTTTTTCTATCAGTAAAGATGAGTGAGGTCTCAGGAGATGGTGCGGAGGAAGCAAGCTTCGCTATTTCCCGGGTGTTTCCCTCGCTTCATTTCCATGACCAACAGACTGGCCACACTGAGCATTTATGGTGCTACCTTTGAGATCCTCCCCACCCTTTAAACTCTATTTGAAAGAAAATATTTAAAATTGTGCTTCCTCTTCTGTCACCAGAAACATAAATTACTACTATTATGTATGTGTGTTTTTCAGTTTGGGCCATGGAAAGACCAATGTCAACAGACAAAGAAACTCATGCTGTTGGCGCCACATTTTTGTTCACCGAACCTGTGTCACTGTGCTGTTTAGGATGCAACATGGTGCCTCAGGCTACGTGCCTCCCGATTAAGACGTGAGTGACTCTGAATCCAAAAGCCGTGTAGAAACTCACCCAGGATAAACCTTTGAGTGTCTCAGCATCTGCTTTCATACACTGCTAGGTAGAGTCTTTCAGAGGTCCTCTGTGGTAGGCTCCTTCCTGTTTCTTGTTTTCTCCTGCTTTCAATGTCCATCCCAATTTTTTTTTTTTTTTCTGAGACTCATGACCAAAGCTTGGGCAGAGTACAGGGAATCTTATGAAAGAAAGGGGAGTTAGTACGACTTGGAGAGGACAGGAGCTCCACAAGGACCAAATATATCTGGGCACAGGGGTCTTTTCTAAGACTGATTCTCCAACCAAAGACCATGTATGGATATAACCTAGAACCCCTGATCAGACGTAGCCTATGGCAGCTCAGTATCCAAGTGGGTTTCCCTAGTAATGGGAACAGAGACTGGCTCTGACATAAACTCAGTGGCTGGCTCTTTGACCTCCTTTCCTGCCCCCCCCCCCCCCACCCAGGGAGGATCACAGAGGAGGACTTTGCAGCCAGTGCTGAAGATATCTGATAAACTAGGGTCAGATGATAGGGGAGGTCCTCCTCCCCTATCAGTGGACTTAGAGAGGGGCAGGGAGGAGATGAGGGAGAGAGGGTGGGATTAGGAGGGAATGAGAGAGGGGGCTATAGCTGGGATACAAAGTAAATAAACTGCAATTAATATAAAAAATAAACAATTAATAGAGAAAAAAAAACCCTTAGTGTGTTCTTCGGTCTCAAAACTTTACCTCTAAGCTGATATGTACTTTTAACAAAAACCCTGATGGTTTTGTACCAAGTATAATGCTCCCACTAAAGGTAGCCTCTCCCCTGGGGGAACGCAGCTCAGGGGCATAGTGACTGACAATCATGTAAGAGTTCCTAGGTTCAATCCCTAGAAGACTCAGAGAAATTAAAAAAAAAATAAAAGTAGGCTTGCTAAATATGAATTGTTTCTTATACTTTCAAAAGTTGGTCAACAGCACGCTGTTGGAGTCTCAGTATTTAAGGGATTCCAGCTACGACAATCAGACAGAAAAAACGACTGTCATCAAACGGAGATGATGCATTTCCAGATGCTGCCCTCAAATGACAAAAAAATAAATTTTTGTCATTCCCCAGTCAAGAGAGGAATTCAGGGTCAGAAGCATAGGGCATGTCCCAAATATTGTCTCTGCCTTAGAGAACAGCTCCTGACCCCCAATCCCCCAGAACAACAGGGACTCTACTAATTCTTAGAAATCCTGGTCAGCAGACTCTCACCAGGATAGTAGCATAAGAAAATATAATTCATTTTCAGGCAATCATATGGTTAATTAGTTGGACCTATTCTAAAAATTTTATCGTCTTTACAAATAACCGCCCTCTATATATCTTGGAAACAAACAAACAAACAAACCAGGAGCATTCTATGTAATGCTCATCAGTATTTTTTTATACTTCCTAACAGTTTTTGGTAGTGAAACAAGTCTTTATTACTTCTTTGATAAATCTGCTGGAGAAAGTATTTTAAAAGTAACCCAGCTGACTAAAATGCCAATTTAAACCAATC
Source organism: Meriones unguiculatus (assembly GCF_030254825.1). Taxonomy (NCBI): domain Eukaryota; kingdom Metazoa; phylum Chordata; class Mammalia; order Rodentia; family Muridae; genus Meriones; species Meriones unguiculatus. The sequence continues at coordinate 47,508,847 of NC_083349.1, forward strand.
ATCCTTATTTACATAATTCAGAGATAACAAAACACTCCATTCTCCTAATCAAGATTTGAATGCAAATAGAGAATCTTCTATTATAAACAGGAAGGCTTTTAAAATACGATTTGGAAGATTCTTTTTCTTAGATTTCTTTTTTCCTCAGTTCCCCTCCTCTCCCTTGCCCCCTTTCGTCCTTGTCCCTGTCTTTCTTCACTTTCACCCTTTTCTTATCTCCCTCTTCCTGGTCTTCCTCCCCCTTTCATTGTTCTCCTTCACTTCCTCTCCTTCTATTTCATTACGGTTGTCATTTCCAGGCTCTGTAGCTCTAGAAACTTCGCTCGCTGAGTCCAGTTCTTGCATATAGAATGTAAGGTTGGGGCTCTGAAGGCTGTAGATAGCAGCAAAGATAATGTGGGCCCAAATGTGGGTTAATCATCTGCCACACAGTAAGTCCTCAGACAGTTACTACCGAGACAGTTGACCTGCAAGGTAGTGGTAATGTTTTTCAGAAGCTAGGTCAGAAGATTGGATGGTCAAGACTGTCCAACATGCTGTATCTTGCAGAATTTATTTTAGATGTATGAAACGTTAAATTTTAAGTAAATACATTGGCGAAGCAAGCTGAAATACAAGAGCAACTACGTTATTTGCTACTGTCTGTTTTTACTGAATCATATACTCTTTTCTTTTGTATGTGTGTATGTGTCCTTGTGTGTTCTTGTGTGTGCACATGTGTGTATGCCTACATGTGTATGTGTAGAGTTTTTAAAAAGTAGCATCATCCTATTTCATCTACAGTTTACTTTTACTTACATAGTATAGAAAGTAGCTTGGTTTTCACTGGATGTCTAGACTGTAACCTTCCTATTTATAGCTCTCATTAAATCCTCTTAACTATAAAGTTGTTTGGTGTTCTATGCTATTAAGCAGACCTCACTTCGAGGGGGTGAGAAGAACATAATGCAGCCACCAAAATAAACATACTGAACAGACCATAGGAGGATATCAGGGACAAAGGCCTGGAGAAGCACATGATAGAGAAGGCAGTGGCCTGAACAATTCCTCTATCATGATAAAGTCAAAGTATGTGGCTGATGATAATTCTACTAGAATAATAAATTCAAATAATAGAGGGAAGAGGAACTCATGAGGCCCTGCTTCCTCCTGAAGATATGCATGCACTTAATTTCTGAGGGAAAGTGGGTTTTTGTTTTTGTTTTTTTTTTTTTTTTTTTTTTTTAGCAATGTAGTCACTGGTCAGATGTCCATGCTCCTGTAAACACTCTCTCACCCATGCTTATGGAAGCCACCATAAGAAAACTCACTGGGTCACATTAAGAAGACATGTAATAGACAGGGACTAGAAGGAGAAGGTAAAGGAGATGAGAAGGTGTGGAAAGAAGGCAAGAAATTAACAGGAAATGAATCTGGTAAACATACATTATATGCATGTATGAAAATGTCAAAATGAAACCATTATTACTATATACTAATTAAACACTTAAGAAGATGTAAGTGAATAAATGTCCTGCAGATCATATATAAATGTGCAACCAAGCAATGGAAGATACAATAATGGGTTAAGATATACAGGTTTTACCAGGACCACAGAAACTGTTGGGGCAATCACAGCGGGCATGTGACATTAGCTTGTTTAGAACTGCCTTGCTGATATTCAAAAGGAATATCAGTTACATATCTCGTTGCACAAAGGACAGTGTGATATTCCGCCATAATGACTGTGTGTTTTCTCTATTTAGTAATAGTTTCCTCCTAAGCTTATTTGCTCCATAAACCACTTTTTTTAAAATTTTTATTTTTATGATAACAAAAGAAGGTACTCCATGAGGCAAACTATGAAGATAGTCTTGTTTGGTTGCTTGGGCATTCCAGTTCTCTATTTATGAAATTCATTAGGCAAAGAGACTCCGAAATCGGGAATGCAGCCTCTGTCTCTAGTGCACTAATCATGCCTTTTGACTTATGCATGCAATAAGGAGACAATCGTCTCCAATGTAATCTGCTCTATGCATTATTTACATCCTCTGCTGCATTAGTAAGGAATATGAGAAGCCAGGGGAAAACTCAGTGGAGACAGTTTGCTTCTCTGTCCTTGCTGGTAACACCGTTGCCTGCTAGAGCACAGAGAGGGTCCATCCCTTGGGTATATGTGGTGTTTTTCAATTCTAAGTGTATGTGTCCCTCCGTTCTCTCTGCGCCTTCACTTCATTGATCTGTCCAAAATCTGATGCTGAAGCTTGTCAAGCTTCTTATCTAGAGGATTGTCTAGAGGGCAGCCTAAGAGATCATTCCATCATTGCGGCTTTCTTTACTGGTTCTTCTCCGGCTCGCCTAGTTATTATTTCAAACAACAATCGTGCTTGCTTTAGAACAAACACAACTCTATCAGGAATCCACTCGCATTAATCATTAATAATTTTTATAGTTGATTTAATTTAAGCGTACATGTGCTCTTATTTTACTGAGCAGTTAGCAAGGCTGGTCTTATGCTTGACATTGCACCATACCATCCTGTAGGCTAGAATGAGCAGCATGAATCCACTATTGCGATCATCACAGAAATCATGTAAATATAATGTTACTTCTTGAAATCGGAATAAATAAATAAAAATATGTTTTTCATGCTCAGAAAGATTTTCATTAGACCACAAAGCCTTCCTATTCAACAAGAACATTCTGACTTTGCCTTTCTTCTTTGTCAAGATTAGATTTTTTTCCTGTAACCACAAGTTGGCCAGGACTCAACGCATTTTGATAAAATTCCTTCAAACATTTACGTAGTTTGGACACGAAAGTCTCTTCATTTCATTAATGCTCCCAGCTTTCAAATTATCTCATATTGTTGGGGAGGATTAAAGCAATGTTACACTTATAACCTATGAATAACCAGGCAACTCGAGAATACAAATCTGCTTCGTCTTGATAATTTTTACTTAAAAGTTAAGGAATTGAGAAGCAAGAATTTCTAATGCTCCAAGTATGTCTGCATCAGGATATAATTCTTTCTGTGCAAATGCACAGAACACAAGAAAACATGGACAGGAAAGAGGAGAAAGCATGGTCAGAAGCTGAAAATTATATAACCAAACCAATTTTTTAATTGGTCTTTATTTTATAATCCGACATGAGCCTTTCAGGTAGTTTCTGAAGCATGTCAGCCCCTGAACGTCATGAAGAATCCCCCTCAAAATCTCTGTTTGAAGACTTGCCATCAGTGGCTGAGGTTTCCACACGACCCGAGGTTCGAGCTGCATATTGAGAGGTTGCTGTCTTTCAGGGGCAACCCCAGCACATTCTCCACATTTCTCTAGAAAAGGGCTTACATGTCCTCAACCTCCTCCTTCTAGGAGACCTCTGAGGTTCGAGACACGCTCTTGTTCACATTACACAGCCAACTGAAGAGGAGGACTTGAGTTCCAGGAGCATATGACAGTAAAGTGCATAACCCATCATAACTTCACACGGGTTTTCCAGCTCCTCTGGAGCAAATAGAAGCTCTAAGCCCTCTTATCCCCTCTATTCAAAGTTCATGGAGACACGGCAGCATTGACTCAATAGAAATAGTCACATAAGGGCTTGTGTGCCAGCTAAAAAAGACCCATGTGTACAAGGCACTGGTGTCTACCGTGGGCCCATATGAGGTTCCATCTTGTTTTCCATATTTGAAGCATCTGCTATCTGTAATACCAGAGAAATGATAGAATTCTCATTTTAACAGCTATAGTGGCTGAAATGATATAGGGAGTGCAAAGGGACCAAAGAAAGAAGCTCATGGAAGAAACAATGTAAGTAGGAATGATGTTAGGTGGGCAGTGTATCTGGTGAAGGAGAAAGAAGTCAAAAGAAAAGAATCAGTTCATAAGTTCACTTGATACATGTGAGCTATACAAATAATCATATTTAAAATTCTATAAAAGTCAGCAGAACTGAATATTTATGCCTATTTCATGCTTGTCAGCAACATTTATTGTCTTTAAAACTACATCATGCGAAATGCTATATTATAATTTCATGGTATGTATTTTATAATATTTAAGGAAATCTTACGAAAGCTTATGATATTGTACAGCATCAATAATAAGTATACTTTAGAATAGTTCTTTCAAAATTCATTCTTACAGAAGACGGCCCTATTTCTTATATACCTGGAATGATAATTTGTCTATAACTAATGAACCCAACTGATTTGTGCATGACAGAAATGTCATTTTTCATAGTTGCTATTTCCCCCTTCCCTAATTGTATTTTTCCTTCTGCTTCTTGCCCTCTTTCCCGATCTTCCTTCAAATTTCTCTTCCTCCGTACCCCTTTTTTCTTCTTCATGTTTTTCCCTTACTTCTATTTCTTCCTTCCAGTGTTTAACTGAGATCAGATAAGATGGTTTCTAAATGGATAAAAACTTAGCCTGCTCAGGATCAGGAAAACTTAGGAGTAGACTGTATGAAGTAATGGATATTGCCCTTCTTTGGTTATTATTATATCTATTATATCACTACGCACTAAGATTAGAACCTGATAAAATAGAGACTCTTCAGGGAATGCGCTCTGAGAGATAATGGATGTTAAAGCCTCTCCCCAAATATTTAACTTGGCTTTCTGCTTCAGGAGACATTTAAAGCCATTTTTTTTCTTAACAACTTTAGCATTCCATTTTTTTTCTTAATAAAGATAGTCCCTAGTTGTCTTTTTCTCAAGTTTTGTTTCCCAAGTGAAGCGAACGTCCCTAAGCAATAAAATTTCACTCTACCAAATACTGAAAAATAGATAATGCCAAAAGTCGTTTAAAAAAAAGGGAATGTGTTCTTTTCCCGAAAGTTATTTTCAGGGGCAGCTAATCAATTTGATTAGTGAGCTTTGATTTGAAATTGCTGCTGTTCTGATGGTAAGGGAATACACCCCCATCTGCACTGGGAACGCCAGAGCTATAAAGCTTTGGAAACTGTGACAGCCCTGTTGTCCTTCAATAGCAAAACAAGTTTTAGGAAATTTAGGAAAAAAGTAAAGGAGGGGAGTTATATAAATTTCATTTTATTCTTTCCTTATCATTCTCTCAAAAATAAACATGAATAAACACCGCCGCTGAAGAAAAAAAATGTGTAACAATATAACATTGTCATCCAGCCTTTCTGTCATTATTTTCTTTTGGATGTTCAAGAGGATTTTAGTCTTCCCTTAAAAATATAATGGCCACCCAAGTCTGGGATCTCTCTTACATTTGAAAAGAGACGGTGGGTTTTTTGTCAACTTGATACAAAGTCAGCTAAGAAGTACCCTCAAATGATAAAATGCTTCCATGAGATGGATCTGTAGATGGTTGATATGGGAGGACAGCTCACTGTAGGTGGTCCTGGGGAATATGAAAGAGCAAAGTGAGCAATGCAGAAGGAGCAAGCCAGTAAGAAGAATTTCTCCAGTACTTCTCAGTTCCTGCCTCCAGGTTCCTGCCTTGAGCCACGAGCTGACTTCGTTTCATGATCAACTTTAAATTGTCACCAGAAATAATCCTTTTTCTCCCCAGGTGGCTTTTGGTCCTGGTGTGTATCACAGCATTGGAAAGCAAACTAAGAGACCCAGCAAATCTTCCAGTTATTCAAGAGTGCACCAAAGGTGATATCGTAAGGTGCTGGCAGAGCCTTGGTTTGAAGACAGAACTTGTCACTCACTGATTTAACAAGTCTTTGTCCTCTGGTGGCCCACTGTGTGTATCCCAGGGAGGGCCTGATCACCTCGCATTCAGTCATAACTAAAACCACCTGCTGTTATTAAAATGCTGGCAGTCTATTGGAAACAGAAGCATAAGTGAACCAAGGGTACAAACATGAATGAACAATACAGCAGGTGCTTCTGGGCCACAGAGGAGAGACAAGGGGGGGGGGTGCCTTCCAGGGGGCCTCTGGAAGAGACTGAGATTGAATTTTGAAAGTACTGCATGGAAAAAAAAATCAGGATTTAGTAAAGGAAGGAGGGCAATGGAGAGGTAAACTATTACACACCCATTCCAAGCCGAAAAACAAGATGCTTCTGGAAAGAACAAATTGGAACAGCAGAACTCGGTGTGAGAACCAGGGCAGGAGATGAGCTGGAGCAGGAAGTGCCCCTCCAGCCACAGACAAGGAATACAATGTGAAAGACTGTGCTGAATGTCAAGGAGTGGAAATTCCCCCAGATAAGCAGAGAGAGCCGGGAAAGGTCTTAAGAAGGGAGTACCACGGTTTAGAGTTTTCTGAAGGCCATTTTGGTTGTCTTTTGAGGACTGGATGGGGGAGATCAACAGTCGGAACAAAGGATCCTTTTCTAGAGGACTAATTAAAACACGTAGACAAATGACAATGATGAAAACCTATCCGTGTTGCAGCTCACCGGCTGATACTCAACTCCCAGGTTCGTTTCTGACCAGCCTTCTTTATTTAGATAGCTGGTACATGGAGTCTCGGAAACCATCTCCATCATTCTCCCAAATGGAGTGATTAAGTCACCTTCCCCAGAGGACTTTGTCGGACACCTCTGTCACAGCAGAATTACAGGAAGCTTTATCTGCAGTCTAAATGAATGGAACAGTAGCTTCTGTTATCCCTTCTTCTCTTGTAGCTCCTAAATTATTAAGTGAAAAATCCCAGGGAGTGTAAATTAGGAGGTGGCAATAATTTTTTAAGATGAGCCGAGACAATGACCAACTTGAAATAAAGTTCAGATGCAATTAGGGACTAAATAATCTGCTGTCATATTAATTAAATATGCCTTCAAAGAAAAAAAATGAAGCGAGATTAAAAAGAAAACTAATCAGGTTCATTATACCATCTTCACATGCTATTTTATACTCTTGGCCTGTGTGCTCTAGCCACATACTTCTCTTAGGCTATTTAATCCAATGAAACTTCAAGTGACTTTAGATGAAGCTAAATTGTATTTTCAGCGTCTCAGGTCTGCCTGCTGACAGGATGTGCTACAAGAAGACACAGGTGTCTATAGCAGACATACTGCAGGAGAGACTTCATGGTCAATAATTAACGAGATTTAGCACCAAGTAAAGTTTTCAAGGCAGAGAAAAGAGATTTGATTTCAAAAGAGCATGGGCTACATGAAACAAACATTTCATACCAGTTTCCAATTGATAACCTAGGGTGGGTGAACGTTAATTGCCCTTTTATGTGACTTCTTGTGGGCTAGAGAAGTAATGCTCACAATAAGTTGGGTAGGATTGATTTGATTTGATAAAGCAATTTTCAGGAGAGTTTCTTAAAAAAAATAACACAAAACTTATTTATTCTTGTGACCTTACTTTGTGCAACTATTGCTATCTGTGTGGAATGACACTGAGAGTTACAGTCTTGCTACTGAAAGTGAGAAGTGGTTGCCTGGAAGTGCCCGCCTTTGGTCAGGATAGGAAACAAACAGAGAATATACAGTACAAAGAATGCTACAAAGCACAGGAAAACTAACATATGTCCCTTTAGTGACCTATTGCAAAATTATTGGTGTTCTTATTACTCAACAAATGTTTAAACAATATAAGCAAAAGAATAATATTTAGAAAAGATTCACTTAAATTTTCTCAGAAACTTAAGATTTTATATACCTACTGGACTGAAGAGGGGAAATTCTGAATGATTTAGATTCATGTGAGAGTGTCTGTGATAGTTCGTTGGTACAATGATCCCTCAAGCTACAGATAGTGGCACCTTCACCATTGTGAAGATAGAATCTCTGTGTCTGCAGGTTCTTACTTAGTAAGCTATATTTTCAAATGAGTCTACAATGGGAAAACTGGTCAGGCAGAATAACAAGAATGATTAACATATTCAAAGATTTATTTCTTCCTTGCTCATAAAGAAAAACATTTGGTCACTTAGTCAACATCAAGGAAGAATAAAACAGAATGATTAATTGACAGCTGAGGGCAAGACACAATCTTGAAAAGTGATTCAAAGCTTTGACTATGGTCAGGTTTTTTTTCATAGAGGAAAACAAGGACACTTTAGGATATTTCACCACTATATGTGAGAAAGAATTATTAGTGATATATTTGGAAGCATGTTCCTTATTTGTAAAAGTCTCGCTCATTTATTTATTTTTCAGTAATAGAAGGGGTCCTAAAGAAACAGATCTCACATATCATAGCACCTTTTCAAAATCTCTAAACTCCTGGCATTTATAACCTTCCCAGAGCAGAAGCATATAGCAAATATTTATCTGCCAAAGCAAATAAAAATTTTTCCTATCTAAGACATTCTCCACAGAAACACGCACAATGTTTCTCTTAAATCTTTCTATGAAGAAATTCTTAAAATGATACCCCCTGACTGATGAATGAACTGCACTCTTTGTCAAACACCTGCATAACATTGCCAGCTCCAGATAATCAGCAGATATAAGCTTCAGTAAACATCACAAGCCGATGCTGTAACCCCAGTAAGAATTTTCTATGGGTTCAATAAATAGCAAGTGTAAAAGTGAAACTGAATTCCCTCACAAATGATCTTTACAATCAATCCCAAGGAAGAGACCTGAACATATGAGGTTCATAAAACAGTCTTTGGATCACGATACATAGAACTGTCAATGTGAAATATATCTTGGCTGTAAGGTAAGTGTATCCATAATATGACTGTCTGAGTTTGTGATAAATTATAAATGGTGATGGCAGCGGTAATGCTCACTGAGAAATAAAAGCTTTAGAATGAAAAGAAAGCCATGTGCAATCCTATAACCCAAGCACTGGAGAAGCTAAGGCAGAAGGATTGCTGTGAATTTTAAGCCAACTGGGGCTGCATATTGGGGAGTTCCAGGCTAGCACTTGCTACAGTGTGAGACTGTCTCAAAGGAAGAAGAAAAGTCAGAGATAGTAGTTGGAATGTTAGTGTTTGGAGGTAGCCTGTAAACCACACACTTGTAAAGCATGACGACATTTTACTTTCATACTCACGAATTTGGGATGTTAGCCATTAACAAATGCCCACCAAAAACACTCTTAGGTTGGCTGCGAAGATGAGTTAAGAGTGCCTCCTCTTCTAAACCTGACTTTAGTTCTCAGCACCTGTAATGGGCAGTTCACAACCTCCTGGAACTGCAGCTTCATGACACTTGATACCCTCTTCTGGCCCTGACAGGTACCTGCACACATGTGGCATCTACTCACACAGATATACCCATCAATAAAGAAAAAAGTGTTAAAGTCAAAAGTTCTCCTAGAGACTCATTAGTTTACTCAACATGTGTTTATCAACAGAGAACATGTATATCAGGTTACATTTTTGTTTAGGGCTGGAAAATAGTAACAAAATTTAGACACTGAACCAGTCCTTGGCTCTTCAGTGAGGTCAACTGGGAGTCCATTTTTGAACGAGGTGGGGAGGGCTAGAGTTCTCCATTCAATTTTGGCTCTGCATGGCTTACAAAGATTCTCCTCCTAGCAGAGTTTCTGCGGCTTTGGAGAAAACCACCCCGTATCTTCAGGCACTTAAGTTCTCTTCACATTAGCAGCACTGCTTGGGACTCTGCAGAGTCCTCAGCCTTTCCAGTTGCCCACTCCACTGTCTCCATATGAAGATTGTCTTTAACCGTTTGGCTCTGATGTTCCACCTAGGACCCTACACAGTGACATTTCTCAGAAGCCATCGAACCCATCTCTAAGATGGGGCCATTTCAAGATGACTCTGCAAATCTGGTAAGAAATTCCATTTAATTTCCCCAAACTCATGTTATGAAATTGAAATAGGAGGAACCCAGGACAATGACAAGCTTGAAGTTCTGCACCTGTGAGATCACAGTAACAGGGTCATCTCAGAAAGCAAACAGCACATCTCAAAAGCAACTCCTGTCATTTGTGTTAATTATAAATGATTTGCTGAAGTGTTCATAGGAAAAGAAACTCCGAGGTAGACGACAGAAAAAGAGAACACAACACATTGCATCAGATAAAGCTTTGTTTGTAAAATGGTTTCTTTAATACTATGGATGTGTTTTCCTCTAGTTTACCTAGACAGGAAACATCACCTAGGTATGGTAGGGATGTTGAAATAAAGAAGGATTATGGAAGCAATGGTTTTATATATTATATTATATTTATATTACACTAAATAACAACTGAATTTTGTAAGTTTTGATTTCCTTAGGCTAATAGAAACACAGTCATCACAGATAGTTATGGGATTTGGGCTAATCTGAAGATACAGAGGGAAGAAATAAAATGTTATTGAAGATGACATAATTCTATTGTCATCAGTAAGCACCAACTCAATTTCAAATAATTAAGCCACGGCTGGCAAATTAATATTGTGACAATGAAATAAATGAGTGATGAGTCTGAACAAAAGCAAAAGCCATAGGATATTTCCCTCATATTACCTTGTACTTAATAAAAAAAACTTTTCTAAAAGGACTGTGGTCCCTTTTATTTCCTTATCAGAAAGATAGAAATGTTACATTTTCTCTGAAAATGTCAATTTGTCCCTGTGACACAAGGAAATATAACCTTAGCCTCATCATACTAACCTTAAGATAATGTGACACTTCATCTTTCAGACAGGGAACACTGCAAGAAAATGGCATTCCTACAGGCAAACAAAGGCAGCTTAATTAGGTCAGAGGAAGATGCTAGAAGGAGGAATGCAGCAAACAATTTGAATTTCAGAACAGTTGACGGGGGTAAAGAAATAAAACGTTTCAAAATTTTCTATTAAAATCAGATAGATATTAAGTAATAAGCCAATAAAAATTTGTTCCAAAATACTGCTACAAGCCATGAAATGCTCCTATAGACACATTTAGTTGAGAAATAGTCTATCCTAGTTTTCTTTCTGTTACTATGATAAACACTCTGAACAAAAGGAAAGGTTCATTTTATTTTACAACTTACAGACCATGCATGACTGAGGGCAGTCAGGGCAGGAACTTGAAGCAAGAACCTGGAGGCAGGAATTGAAGCAGAGACAAGGGAGAAATAGTTCCTACTGGCTTTTTTTCTATGGCTTGCTCAGCCTGCTCTCTTATATAATCCGCCTGCCTATATAATCTGCATTGACCACTGTGGGCTGGGCCCACCTACATCAATCATTAATTAAGGAAACAGCTTAGTTAGTTAGAAAACAAATGAAAGAATCATTTTGGATAATATATACATATTTCAGATATGTATACATACATATACCTACACCCAAACATATATTATATATATATATACATATTTTAATGGTATTTAAGATACTGCTGTCAATTATTAGATATTCATAAGTATGCTTCGAAGAAAAATCAAATTATTTGGTGAGATACAAACACTAGCTGTGAAATGTCTTAGTAAAGGCTTTAAGGATTATCGATTGACCAAGAATACAGGACAGAATAGTCAAGCCATTGAGTTTCTAAGAAGTAATTGTAGGCTTCATTAAGCAGCTTTTTTTAAGGTAAATGAGATCATTATGCCAAACCTCTCTGCTGTGCTAAGGTAGAGGTAAGAGACAGACTCTTCTGAAAAAGAAGTAAAACAGTGTTGAAATCTTATGCCAGCTTAGGAAGTACAAAGTCACTACAGAGTCTCCTTTCTTGCAACCATTCATTGATTTCTTGCTGCTCATATTGTGAATCCATGTTGCATTTAATATTTTAAGAATATAGTAAAATGTAGCTATAAAAAGACCACTAGCCCATACAAGTGGAAAGCATAATCACAATGGCATTAATATAATTGTTGAAAGAAGAAATTGTTACACTCTGGCAACAATGTAATAACAGGAGTCAAAGGAAAAGGAATTATTGTTGCCATGCTTCTGCCTAATAGTTAAACTCCTTATTCCAAACTACTCTAAGGCATAAAATTCCTGGACGTGTTCTTTTTAATTGTATGCGCAGGAAGTGCTGCATGTCAGGGAAGATCTACTTCATTGAAAAAGAGCTGCCTCTTAACAGAGGAACAAAGAGCAATTCATCAGCTGCCAGAATGTCACACACTTCCACAAGAGCAAATGTGTTACCAATTCAGATCAAGGTGTGTTCATCCACTGTGTCACTGTGAAATAGAAGAGGAGATGTTCGCTTCAAATGCAAGTGAAGTTCATTTTCAAGTAGGTTCCTGACCTTTCTCTATCAATGCAGATCATTCTGGGGGAGGGCATTTTCATTTCCAGGGTGTCTTGGACAGGATCACTTTGATTTCCTCATTTTCTTTCATCTCCCTTTTATTTCCTTCTCTTGTTGTATTGCTCTAGCTAAGACTTCAAGTGCTATGTCGAATGAGTGGCTAAACCAGATACCTTTGTTTTTCCTAATTTTAATAGGATTGCTTTGAGCTTCAAGCAGATTGTTTCACAAAAATCTTCTCAATAGTTTTCAGCAGTAAAGGAAACTAAATATTCTATGACCCACTGTAATCTTCTCTAGGGAAAAGATACCTAATAACTTTAAGTATATACCAATATAAAAATACATTGAAATTCAGACTGCACTATTTAAATGAAAACACATAGTAAGAGAACACAAACTACTGATTCTATATCTCCGTTTCAGAAGTCGTTTCAGTGATAAGGGAGGGGCTGCTCACTTATCACCCTTTACGATACAGAGGGCCGTGTTACACAGACCCTCAAAGGACAGACAGGAATAGGCACCCGAGCTCACATGCTAGACCAAAAGCTTCTTCACAGGGGTAAATAGTTATTGTTTCAACTTTACTTTTAAGGGATGCTCCCAAGGGCCAATGATGGATCACCTTTCTTCTTCAAGACATCCTTGTTTTGTTCCTGTTCCTGTTCCTGGCAATAAGAAATGGTTTTCTAGCATGAGTGTGGCATTTCTATGTTTCTCATGTCCAGTCTCACGATAGAGATGGCCACGGTCAGGGAGCCCTCAGATAATAAAGATCTAGTGTAGTCTTGTGAAAATTCCGTGGCCTTGTCGGCAGCTTCTAGCTACTTTTAGTTGTGAGTTGTGTTGCCATCTGTGGGGGGTAGTTTTTTTTTTTATTCTGTCAAGTGGGAAGTAGGGGAGAAGTCATTGAGACCTTAGCAGCATTCTGCTTCTACGATCCTCTATATGTAGCCTACGATTTTGTTTTTCAAACAGCATCCCTACACTGTTAAACATGAAACCAGTGCCAACTAACATGCCATTAACTGAGCCCTGTCATGTGTTTATGCAGATTTATAATCACCAACAAACAGGGTTTCCTTTGCTGAACTCACTTTGTTAGTCCTGCCTTTGGAGAATTTTGAACACTTCGTAAAACTCAATGTCATCAACTTGACAAATAGATATTCCCTTTTGTCATCGACAGAGTCAGCTGGGACAGAGCCAAGTTCAAAACCTTGTCACTTCCCACTATGGGCAGCTCTCCAACTGCGCTGGGGTGACACTGGCCTTCAAGAAGCAGCATTATGTAGTGATAAGATGTACTGAGGACTTGGGAGTTTGGAGTTTTGAAAAACACCTGTGTTATTCTTGCATGCTTGAAGCCGACCAACATTTCAGCTTCTTCCACATGCTGCCCTGTAATACAGCAAAGGAAAAACTGCAGAAACACCAGTGTCTGTGGGAAATGAGACAACTATGCAGTCTAATATTCTTTTGTTACAGATGTAGCCATAGGTCCAGGGAGACTGTATAGACCCAAGGATTCACAGAAAGAGATGGTGCTTCACAGAAGACAAGTCTGACGTGCTCTTCCCTTTTCATTGCCCATTACGAAATTAGAGGAAACATAAAACGAAGTGGTCTCAATCCAGTGCTTCAATACTAGTTGGCAGGTTGTTATGACTTCCAGGGGCTACATGTAAAAAAATAAGACAAGTGTGACAGAACAGTGACCAGAGATCTAATCTGAGTAAGCATGGGCATTGAAGATTTTTAAAAGTCTTATTTGTTTATGGTTTGTTTTTAATAAACAGGACATGAACTGCATTTGTTTTTCCCTCGTGATGACTGGGAATATGAAGTGCATTTCCACTGTCTGATGACTGGGCACCAAACTTCTCCAAGACTCTTCAAATCAGATTCACAATAATCTCGTTCATAAGATGATTGTGCAGATATATTTTGTCCCTGTGGAGCTCCTGTCTTCTTCACGTCGTACTAACTCCCCCTTCTTTCATCTGATTCCCTACACTCTGCCGAAGGTTTGGTTATGAGTTTTAAGTATCCGCTTTGACACACTGGTAGGTAGAGTCTTTCAGAAGCCCTCTGCAGTAGGCTCCTGTCCTGTTACTCGTTTTCTCTTACGTCCAATGCATATCCCATTTGTCTTTCTAAGTGAGGATTGATCATCTTACCCCGTGTCTTCTTTCTTGTTTATCTTATTTAGGTGTGTAGATTTCAGTATGTTTATCATATCTTATAGGTCTATATATGTGAGTATATACCATGTGTGTCTTTCTCCTTCTGGGATACCTCACTCAGAATGATCTTTTCTAGATCCCACCATTTGCCTGCAATTTTCATGGAAAGGATAGGAGTTCCACAAGGACCAAATATATTTGGGCACAGGGGTCTTTTCTGAGACTGACACTCCAACAAGGACCATGTATGGATATAACCTAGAACCTCTGCTTGGATATAGCCCGTGGTAGCTCAGTAACCAATTGGTTTTCCCTAGTGAGGGGAACAGGGACTATTTCTGACAGGAACTCAATGGTAGGCTCTTTGACCTCCCCATCCCCCAAGGGAAGAGCAGTCCTGCTAGGCCACAGAGGAGGACTTTGCAGCCAGTCCTGAAGATACCTGATAAAAAAGGGTCAGATGAAAGGGGTGGAGGTCCTCCCCAATCAGTGGACTTGGAAAGGGGCAGGGAGGAGATGAGGGAGGGTGGAATTGGGAGGGAATGAGGGAGTGGAATACAGCTGGGATAAAGAGTTGATAAAATGTAAATAATAATAATAATAATAATAATAATAATAATAATAATAATAGTAATGATGATGATGATGATGAAAGATTATTGCGGGGATTAAATCAGTGAGTCCACACAAAACGCTAACACTGTCCACAGAAAGCATTGGGCACATCAGGCATTTTAGTTGTTACATTTTTCCCCCTAGCGGAAACCATCTAAGATCTCTCCCTCCCTGCTCCAGCTCCTGTTAACTCTTCTACACAGGGGCAACTCACAAAATAGCCTAGTAGGGGGAAATGCTCTGTGCCTGTTTGGAAATGTGCACTTTCTGTGGGCTGCCTCTGTCAAATCAAAGGTCTCTAAAGGTAATGTGTCTCATCTTCCATATCTCCCACCCCATGATTACTGATGAGAAACAGATGGGGCTGACAGGGGTCAGGAGGCTGCAGAGACTAGGTGGCACAGAACAAGCCAGAGCCACAGGAGTGTGGGCAGGGAGTCATTACCAGAAAGAGGGTATGCAAACGGGTTAGGGCGAAAAACTTCTAATAAGCACTTCTAGTTTACATTTATGAAGCCAAAAAAGATCTAGAAATGCTAGTTGAAATGCATTGAAGAGGACCAGGCTATCACTTATATAAGATATTTCTGGGAAAAAAATGCTTAAAGATGAATCTTTTCTGAAAAATAGACAATTTAATACATTTTTTCCAAAAATAAAACTTCACTCCTGTTCTTTTG
The DNA here is from genome assembly GCF_030254825.1 of Meriones unguiculatus. Lineage (NCBI taxonomy): Eukaryota > Metazoa > Chordata > Mammalia > Rodentia > Muridae > Meriones > Meriones unguiculatus. Next base: position 47,524,409 of record NC_083349.1, read on the forward strand.
AAGCATTTTAAAATGAGTACCACAGGAATCATGAACAATCAATACAACTAATATTAAGCAATGTAATATAATATCACAAGTTTAAACCAACAGACAAATCTCACTGATTTTATTTACTGCTGCCTAGCTCCTTTATTGTTTTTTTCTAATCATTTATTCCAGTTTATTTTAAACTTCTGAATTGCAATCTCAGCTTTGCTTGCTAAGACATCCCAGAATAACATAATAAATATTTAGGTATTGATCCATAAGCACAGGATTTAAGAGTCCACTCATTTATCTATTTATATTCATCCTTTAGCATAATAATCTCCATAAAAAACCATTGCCACACCAAAAAGATTAAAAAAGGGACCGAGGAGAGATGACATAAGCAATCATGATTGCTTCAGAGTATAAAATGAAAGCTCGTTTTAAATGTGAATTTTGCTCACATACATAAACACCAAATGTTTATGTAAACCTATTACATATAATTACACACATATATAATATACATAAACATAAATCTTAAAATTGGTTGATGAAGAGGCAATTTTCATATCGGACTATCACACCTAAAGACTTGATGCTATCACATAAAGACTTGATACTGTTTGGTGTCGCTACTACTTTGCAATTGAGTGCTGTGCTTTGAGCCAGCATAAAATTACAGCGGAAGGCAACTTTTCAGTTGACTTGGCTGAGTGCTGATGGTCGGCACTGATGGGAATGTAAATGCTCAGTAACAACAGGAAAGACGATAGCAGTTACGTAATGTGGTCCTGTTAGGAAGTCGCCTACTGCAAAGCTAACGAGATCGTACCATAGAATGCTGGACAAGTCTTAGCTGGTGGATGGAACTGATGTGACCGGTCACAGCGTTTTCTGCAGAGCAATGGGAAGCAACTGCAGTGTCACAGTCTGGCTCCCGCAATGAATGCCTATGGCAACTTAATCAGTGATCCCGAGCCAGTTGGCAAAAGACCACTGGGTTTCCTGGGAAAAGACATAATTTATTTCTTGGGTTAATAAAGAATATATTTTCCACCAAATCCACTGTACAGATATAAACACTGTTTATAAGATAAAAAAAAAATTGTTAGAACTACAAACAAGAGTTGAAAAAAATTTTACATGCTCAAAATTATCCCTGTTGACTTTATTAGAATTATTTAACTCTTAACAGTTCAGACAGTAAACAACCCAGTTTAAAATGTCTTGGTTAGAGAAAAGTAGAGAGGGACCATTGTTGGGTAAGGGGCTGTGGAGTAACAGAGAGGGTAACAGCAGGGTACATGTGATTGGATAAGGGAATTGGGAAAAGGAGGGTTCTAATTAGGAAGGGAAGAGAGAAATAAATACAGAAGGAGGGTAAAGTAACAGTAAGGCTCTCTGAAAAAAGTTATAAGGAACCATACAATTAACTTTCTACCAAAAAAAAACCAAAAAAACAAAAAAAACCTGGTTGTAAGTCTGTGCGCGGATATACAAATACAGTTTAAATGAAAATTTCTCATCTGAGCTGACGATGCTCTCTCTAAGAATCAAAGACCACATAACAAAAGCCAACACAAGCATGTGAATCCCTCTTTTGAGTTGCTGCTCAAGGTTGTACAAGAAGCTCCCAAAACATTACAGAGTATTGCTTTTTGCTATTGGTTGCCAACCCCAGAAGTGGAAGTCACTATTGCTGAAGACATGTACTGCATAAATATGGCCCAGAGGCCCCTGAGCTGGAACTGACCTTAACACCTCCTCTCTGAGGTCTAGCTTTCATGGTGCCAGAAGGTGCCATGCGAGCTTCTAAAGGAGGAAAGCAGCCATCAGTCATGAAGCCTGTGAACCACAATGATCAGCATGGCACGATAACCCTGAGCGTGCCGGAGTGGCAGGCATACCTTGACAGGTTTAACCAAGAGCTTTCTGATTAGACTGAAGACAAGCTTATGAAGAGAGAAGCCATGCTTGGTTCTAGGAACCTAGCATGAATTCCACAGGGCTAGTGAAATCATGGACCTTGGAGGAGAACCTGCAGCCACCTCTTTGACAAACCGGCAGACTTCCTAAGTACATCCTGAATATTTGTCCTTAAATCCAGATGAGCGTATTGTATTCTTCACTCCTCATCAAGGAAACTTTTCTTTATAACAAACGGAGACCATTAGAGATAACCACAACCAACAAAAACAGGCTTGTTGACACCATTCCCAGTGGATAAATCTACAAAACAACTCCTCAGAGCTCAGAGAACCCTGCAGAAGAAGGGTTTTGTAAGAGTCAGAGGATCCAGGAGCTTACTCTAAGACTGTGTCTCCTAGTAATGTCAGAAACTGCACCCATAAAGTTTCACCACATGACTGCTTAAAAATGATCTCAACAGATAACATCAGTAGACACTGCAAAGTGGACAAGCGAAAGCCCACGAGGCCTCAAGCCTACAGGAAGAGCTGCAGTCAACGAAGAATGGTGAGAATGGGAAAAATAGCCTTCCTCGGAGATGAACATACCAATCGGATATCCAATCGAATGGACAGCCCTGAAAACATACATATAAGCAGCGTTATACAGCTGAACAGGTTGTGCTTAGGAACACACATACATATGCATGTATGGATGTAACGAAATTAGTGAGAGAAGAGGCCTCGCATTTGAAAGTGAGCAAAGAGAAGTATAGGGTTCGGAGGGAGGAAAAGGAACAGAGAAATGATGTAATTATGTTATAACCTCAAAAACATGAAAAATTCAAAATTCATCTATATCTGTCATCCCTCTATCTATCATCTATCTACGCACACACTCATGTTATATAATTTTAGCTAAGGAGACGGCTCAGTTGGTAAAGTGCCAGCTGCAGAAGTAGAAGGAAAATTTCTTGATTAGGTGAACTTGAAGGAAATCAACATCAATTACTTGATAACTGTGAAAGTGTCAACTTTTGTCCCTTTGTCACATGGGGCAAGTTTATACTTCGTTGTCTACTGACCGTTATTATATTGTAATAATACCAAGTGTCACACAGCAATACCTCAAACTCCTCAGAAGAATACACTGGGAGCCTTGGTCTGTGCGGGTGTTTCAGAAGTATCAGTCTTCAGAATATCGTTAAGTTTTTCTCTCTCTCCAAACCCGTCACATAGATGTGAAAATGTTCCTTCGTAAGCAGAGGGGAAGTCCCTTTCTTTCCAGTCGTGAGTTATGTCCACATTGCTTTGGCTCATTCATCTTGTTCTCACTGCGTGTTCATATTGACACAGGGAATGTTTATTTTGGAAGCACCCTTTGGGTTTGTGTACCTATCTAGTTGTATTTACATGGGTCAGCGCCATCATCGACCTAGCCTTTCTCACACCAGAACAAATGAATGAAATTAAATCCTTGTCCTGAATCTATTTGCCATATGGTGAAAACTATATTTAAAAAGAGCACAAGCAGAAAAATTGATTTGAGGTTAACATTCTAAATGAACAACTATTTTTCAGATTCAATTATGCTGCACAAATAAAAGCAGCACAATTGGATAAAACTAATTTCCTCCATAATGTAACTTTAAATCAGTTTTCTTTTTTTTTCTAATTTTTAACATCCAGCTTTTCAGTTTAATGACCTAGAAGTATCTTTGCATATATATTTGACAGTGTCTGTGAGAGAAGTTGCAGTTACTACAATAACATATTAAAAAAATATTGGCATAAGTTAACAGAAAGAATGTATGTAGACACACCCAGAGTACCAACAGTCAGAATTAAGAGGTAATAAAAATTCAATTCTATTTTTTTTTTATTTTAGAGCCATTTAATAGCTAAGAAAGAGCAGGTCAACTAATTATTTTTCCTTTCTCTCGCTATTAAATGAAGCAGAATTATGGTACGTAAACACTAATAAGACTGCTTGTCCTTTTCGTTGTTAAGGTTGCCAAATGACAATTATAGGTATGGAAGCTTAACATTACGACACAATCAGACATGGCAGGGCTGTGGGACATTTATTATTTTGCCTGTCATCCGTAACAGCCAATGAATTTAAAATCAAACCAGTTCTCTATCAGCTTTGTATGCATGCCCAGGTTGTATATCACATCATATATTATTATTTTTTTTTATTTTCCATCAAGTCACCTAATTACATTACACAAGCTACAATACTTGGGAGGATTATGTTTGGCAGTGAACATAGAAAGTAATGAAATGCAATTTCTTTGCTTTTGATTTCTAAAGTTATGTCTGGAATTGAACCTGGACAGACAAGCACATTAGAGTTCGAAGTAGCTTTCATTTCTTCTTCCCAGAAAAAAAATCTCTAAGATGATGAAAGAAACAGAGTGGTATTGTATGGAAAAATGAAGATTGGACCATGCAAAGACAGAATTTCAATCTCAGCTTTGACATTTATTAGATGTTTATCATTAGACAAGTAATTTAGTCTGTCTTATTCTCAGTGTTCTTATACTGGAAACTGTGATATTTTCTATATTTGTACTGTCTGGCTTAAGACTGAAATGAATTTATCACTTGTGAGAAACATATGAAATTAACTTACAGATAGATGGCTCTCAGGCTTAGTTGCTTTTGTCCATAACCAGGACTTAAATATCACCTGTCCCTGGGACAATAAAGGAAAGATTCCATTTGTAGGAATCCAGGACCTTGTATGCTTAAAAACTCCTTGGACAGTTAAGGTAGAATTCTCTATCTCCAGGGTTTATATTTAACATGAACCTAAGGTGTGACTTGTCTATAATCTAAGTTTTTTATTTCTTCATTTCTGTGCATCATTTTTCCAATTTATTTATTGAGCAGTTATTATGCAAAATGCTGGGTTTCAAGGATGCAATATTAACAACTAAATAAACCATAACCTCTGCCACCAAGAAACTTGTTCCAGTATACATTTGGCTTCCAAACTTTTGTGACCATCAAATATATGGCAATCCTATGAAAACTCAGGACAGACACCTAGACATGAATGCATCCGGAAATTATGGAGGTGTGTAACAAGCTCTAGGGTGGAAATAGCAACTCCATCTATGTCAGATATGTTTCCGTAATGGAGGCATCATCATTTTTTCAACTAGATCTTGTTTTAATAAGTGGGATTATTGTATGGTATGCCAACAGAGTATGAAACCAGACTGGATGACCATGGTCTTAGTATCTGACTTTTAAGATCAGATATCTTGGCAGAACAATGGAATTGAAAAATCTATTTCCTCTTGACTTAAAAAAGTCTGAGCGACGATGTTCAAAGAGTGAACAATATCATATATGTTCATATATATGATGTGTACATTAAGGCTTCCACTACACAGTAAATTTAATTTTATTATGGTTATTCATAATAATAGCCTTTATCTTTGCTTCTGTAATTTTCACTTCCATTACTGTTTCAGTCCTAATGGTATTTCTGTGGGTTAGGGCACTCTAAGGGCTACACAAATACACATCTTTAGAAAGCTTCCACTTTTAATCTGAAAAGTGAAATTGCCTTAAAAACCTATATGTTGGTATTTGATAACACTGTTGGAGCTTTTTACTGACTTCTATAGCCAAATTGTATCTTCTTTCTTAAACTAGTCCAGCTTAGCATATTATGAATGAAAGAAAATATATTTCAAAACAGGCCACCCTTTTTGAATAACTTAAAGTGTTACGAGTCCTTTCTGTGCGTGGGTGACCTGACATTAACACTAGTTGGCAGTCTTCAGAAACAGGACGTTCTAAATGGAACGAGGTTAATGCAGTGCCACTGAAAAATCACAGGGCCAATGTCTGTGGATAGCACTGATGATGTTTTCTGTTTATGTTTTTAAAGTGTAAAACCTCATTAAATAACCAATACAATGAAATATAATGTCTACTACTGATTTTTCTTGAGCTTGATATTCTGAGATTCTGAGACAATGAGCTTTGTGATTTTCATGAGGAAACGTGATAATGGCACAAGAAAATCGGATCAGTCCTGGGGGTTTATCACACGGCACTGTGATGTTTTCTTATCATATAATTTGCTCATTGCTGTCCCCCCCTTTTCTTTTTACTATAGAAGACTTGGGGCACATTTTTCATATTTAGCCAAATATGTCTGGTAGGGGATCATGGATAAAGTTATTCAGTGGAAATGATGTTATTTGGTTAAAATAATCTTTCATGTCTAAAGTAAGCTTTGATTTAGAAAGAAAACTTACATAAGGGCTTCATTCCCTGAACTTCTATTTGTGCAATATTCAAGTTAGGTAACTGAACATCACACAGACTCCTATAGACTCCGGTTTTATACTGGTTTTATAATTCTTAATTTTCTCAAACATTGAACTGGACACTTTAGTATTACATCCACTGAGAAAAGAAAGAGATATATAAAGTACAATTCATTTGTCCAAGTCATAGTTTAGGAACTTTTGATTTGGGCAAGGAAGAGATTGCTCAGTGGTTAAGAGCACAGCCTGCCTTTCAAGAGGACCTGGATTTGATCTCCAGCACCTGCAAAGAGGCTTGAAAATGTCTGTAAATACAGATTGTGGAGACCTGATATTGTGCATAAATATACATGCAGGTAAAACACCTGTACACAAAAGATAACAAATAAGTAAGTAAAATATTTTTACTTAGATTTTTTTCTTTTTGATCATTAGCAAACATTTTTACATTTCATTTCCCCCCTTTTCTCCTTTTCTTTATGACTGCCTTGCACATTAGTTACTTTCCTGGAAAAAACTACTTAGTGTTAGGTGGCAAAGACAAAGGTAACATCACTTTCCTGAAACAGAAGCTGTTGCCCCGATGCTTCCCAGCTCGCTTTCTGCGAACTGGAGCGCACCGTAGGAACGCCTTATTCATATGTTCTACAACCCTTATGCCTGCTGCCTTCTCTGAAAAATGACTCAGATAAGGCATGACAGTGGAGCAGGGGCAAACAGTTCTCCTCTATCCCCTCAGATCTTAAAAAAAGGCATCTGACCATCGGCTCCATAAACAGGTGAGGGGCACAAAAAGACAAGAAGGAAACAGTCATCAGTGGACTAGATTAACAAAAACATTTAATGCCAGGCTTATAAAGGAATAGCAGACTCTAACCCAGAGTATCAAACACAGCAGCAGGGGAGGTGGGAAATCCCTCCTGCTCCTGTAGTGGGTGGCAAACCAAAGAGAGAAGGAAAATCCCCAGAAGCTAAGGTAGAGAACCCAAAAGTCCTGGAAGATCCCCAAGCTATGTAAAGCAGACACTTGGGAAATCGCCCAGAGCTTACCATCCCATATGCTGTGACTAACTCTGCAGAAGAGAGAAAACTCCACCCAATCATGACTTCAAACTCAGAAGCTCCCCCTACTAAGAGTCTGGGCATAGAGGACTCTAGAACCACCCGGATTCTCTCAAGCTAAGACAAATGGGTAGCCATTGCACTGGCGATATCCTTCCAAAAGGTACATGAAAGAATGGGTGTGACCTTACCATAGCATCAGACATTGAAATCCACTTGAGGCAAGGTTGACCATCTAATATCTGAGGAAAATAGTGTGTGAGGTAGGTGTGGGGCATACTACATTCTGTACGGATTGCTGGGACACTCCACTCCTATTGGACGAAGAAACCTCTGATGATGCCTGGCCAAAACTCAACCCAAAAGTTACCCTGTTTGAACCCCACAGAAACACTGCATGTCTGCCAGTCTGGGACAAAGGGTATGATGTAATGGAAGTTTTGTTTTCTTTGTATGTTATGTAAATATGCTTTTGTTTTAATCCCAAGTGTGTGATTTTAGTTAGGCTATAGTTTGTCCACACCTGTTAATTGTCTCATGCAGGGCATGATCTTTGCCAGCTGGTAATGGCCTTCCACTTGTGGCATGGAGAGGGGCGTGGTCTAGAACTCTGAGAATATAAATATGAGAGCTGAGAAGGAGACCGTGGGGCATTTGGTGTGCCGCTTGGTGTGGTGCGGAGCAGTCTGGAGAGACCAGGGACCAGAGATGGTGTGGTGGTTTGGAGCAGACAGATGGAGAGAAATGCTTCAGGATGCAGCAGCAGGGAGGCATCTGCTAGCTGCGATTGCAATTGACAGAGATTGGTATAGAGCCCTAAAAGAACCCCTTGACCTTAAATAGCCAGCTGAAGTAAAGGGGTCTGGGCCCCCTCAACCCACTACCCTTGAGTCTCTCTTACTTGAGGATGGGGAATTGGTAAAGGGGAGGTAGACGCCTAAAGACCCCAAATAAAGTAGAGTTAAAAAAAAAAGGCCACCGCAGGTGGCTTTTCACTACAGTATGATTTGTAGATACCAGCATCAGGTCTTTCGTTACCACAATTTGATCCATAAAACCTTGGCACGTGGGTCTCCAACATCCAACTTCACAAGTAAGAGACTGGCTCATGCTCTATCATATTTCAGCTTTTTACTTCTATGCTACATTGACTTATAATTTTTATGATGAAAGTCTGAACTCTTGCAAAAACGTTTGGCTTGTGTTTTTTGGTTTTATTACTAAATTAAGTGTTAGGATTACGCAAACTTTCTGCACCTTGTATATTGTGTTTACTATTATGTTTCTTACTACAGCCCATACACATTCTCATTTTAACCAGTTTTCTCCTTCTATTATCCCCAGTACATCCTTACTTTGCAATATAACTATAAGTATCTATAGTTTTAGGAATTTTAAAGTTTTGTGTATGCCAAAATATACCAAATTTATTTTTGTATTTATTTTCCCCCCTGTTTTTCTGTGTTGTTCAATTACTCACCCCTCGTCTTACTTAGCTTACCTCTGCTCTATGCCTTTCCTTAGTGACTCTTCTCTTAGTACAAATATCTTATATGATGATTGTACCTTTATTACTCCCAAATTATTAGAGCCGAAGAGACATAGCTTTTAATTCACCATTCCCATATTTACATGTAGTGGTTGCTTTTATAGCTAGTATTCTACTCTCAGAATGACCCTGGAGCTCATGCCTGGAACCTTCACCAAATGGACTTAACTACTTAATGACTGAGGAGTAGTCTCTGTGTGGTTAGGAGAAATGACCTTCAACCTTACTGCAACCTAGTCCCACCTGAATATGGAAATACTTCAACTGAAAAAATATGATAAGAAAAAAAATCCAACAGTGATCTAATCCCCAATGAAAAAAAAAAAAAAAGTAAGAACAAATAAGACAGAACACAGCCCCCAAAGAGGATAAGTTCCACAGTAATGGATTGCTGTGAGTGAACTAGATTGAAATCTCAGAGAAGGCATTTAAATAAATAATTGTAAAAATGTATCATGAAATCAAAGAGTACACAAATTCCTGGATGAATAAAAATAAGTAGTTAATAGAACATGAAAGCAAGTATAATAGTATAATAACAAGTATAATAGAGGAATTCATTTTTTATATAAAATATTGAAAATATCAAATAGCAATTTTAGAGATAAATGTTCAATAAATCAAATGAAAAAGTCAGGGCAAAGCCTCACCAATACAGTGGATCAAGAAGACAGATATCAGGTCTTGAAGAAAAGGTCCATAAATCAGAACATCAGACTTCGATAAAGTAATAAGAAACTATTATTTATCAAGCGATAAAGACCATTATTTCATATTGATGAAGGGGACATAACTCATCTACAGGATAGAGTAAGGATAAAGGTATATGTACGAAATATCAGCAAACCTAATTTCCTGAAACAAATATTACTTGATGGAAAGGAGCAGATCCACTTCAGTGTTAGAATAGTCGATGAATACAATATGCTATTTCCATCAATAGGACATTAAAAAAATAAAATAGCTGTATCTGGTGCCATTATATTTTAAATGGGATTAAGAGACAATTACAGTATACCCTACTCAAAGCCTGTAGAAGACACATTCTTTTCTGTGGCACATAGAACTTCCTCTAAGATAGTTTGTATTTTAGGACTCAAGAAAAATCTGAACAAACAAATTTGTTTTCTGTCTGATTATGATAGAACAAGTACAGAAATCTGGGCATGATGGCACATGGCTTTAATCCCAGCACTCAGGGACGCAGAGGCAGGCAGATTGCTGTGGGTTTGAGACCAGCCTGGTCTACAGAGTAAGTCAAGGACAGCCAAGGCTACACAGAGAAGCCCTGTCTTGAAAAAAAAAAACAAAACAAAACAAAAAACAACAACAACAAAAAACCTCAAAACCAAACAAAAAAAAGAGAGAGAAACTACAGAAACTACACAAATACACACTATTAAAAGAAAGATCTCTACTGACCTCCCATGCATACCCAAGTTCTAAAAGTATGAAAATATGATGTGAATAGGAAATGCACAAAGAGGAATATTTGACAGACCTGGGTAATTAGAAACTTGTTGCATTATGCGAAGTAAATATGAAGAAAGTGATCTTGTGATTACATAAGAGAAGACCTGCTTAGTAGCAAAGAAAAGGGAAAAGGAAAACTTAGCGAAATGTAGGGCACCTGGAACCTGAAACCTTATTTTGAAGTAATTTCAACTTGACTGGAAAAGTGGCAATGTAAGTACAAAGATTTCCTATGCACTCTTCACCTGGATTCTCATAAACGATTTTTTTCCCTATATATGTTTTAAAGCACAAAAATGTCAAAAGCGAACCATATTTATGGTCTCCAAACATAATGCACTGGGGAAGCTGTGGATACTCTCTCCTAGGGTTAGGAAATAAGTCTTAGTATTGCTTACATTACAGGCAGGCAAAGATATCCACAGGAATCAAAGTCTGTAGCATTTATGCCTTCCAAAGAAGAAATGGCAAGATTCAGTGAATGGCTATGACTTTGGAATACAGACCTTGATAATCCAAATCAGCTTAATTTCAAGAACAGTTGCTCATGAGGGGCCAGTGGGACAAAGAAGGGCAAATAGCTAAATGGCTAGCAATGGCAGGACTGTTGACCTTTGAACGTCTCTCTCCTGTTCCCTCCCAGGCTTCCTCAGTGACTTCATCTCTTCTTGAATATTTGTTAATGCCTCACCTGTCTCTACTTCTTCCTTTGGCATATTCTTTCTTCTCCCCAAGATCTTATCCCTACTTGATTATTAAAATAATCATGATCTAAAGAGGAAAATAAAAGCTTATAAAATGCAGTGATTTCACGCGGAGCCACATAGATTTCACATTCACAAAGCCATGCCGTGTGCTATCAGAATGAGTGATTCCATCTACAGTTGGAGGTGGGGGAAGGGAGTTAGGATTGTGTAAATTTTTGTGCAAAGTTATCTTTAAGGTCGTCTCCTTAAGTTCCCAAGCTTTATTTTGTTCTACAGTTATTAATGATAACTTGCTCTGACCCAGAGTTTTGTAGTCTTGGAATGGAGCACAAGAATTTGGTTATTTCATGCTACTCCTGTTCTGAGACCACCCTTTGAGAACCCCCTCATACTATATGCTGACCAAGAGAATCTGTCTTGAGAACAAGTAAGGAGAGAGGAAGCTTAGATTTGTATCATGGCCCATAAGGGTTATCTTCTGACTTTGCTCACCCATCTTTTCTAATTTATATGAAGAGAATTTACTGTTGAAAGAACACATCCAAAAGAACTTAGGTTTTGGGGTAAGCACTACAGAGAAGATTTTATTGAACTATCTTGAATGTGGTTAAAACAACTTTAAGTAAGCTATTTGTAACAATGTTGGCTTGAAATAAAGGATTTTGGGCAAGAAGGTGGGTGTAAGAATGTTTGGTTTTGATACATTAAGGTTTCCTATGCTCTATTCCACATTCTTTGGGAGACTATGACCATAGAAGGTTACCTCTTCAAAGACAGCTCACTGCATATTGTACAGTTAGTATATCAACTTCCTACTTAGAAGTGAATTTGCCCATTGCGTAGGTAAGAGAGATTAGCTGTGAAATGGCCTTTAAGTCTCAAGTCATATCCCCAAAGTACCTTCACTGATGTCAAGAAAAACCTAGACCTCTCTCCTGACAGTTCAAGCTCAAATAAAAAGCTCAGGCCTTTATAGCCATTGAAGCAGGACAGTCTCCCCAAGCATGGTTGGCTACCATAAAAAGCTAAAATGTTACGCTCAGGATGCGAGGCTAAGCACTGCACTCAGGGTCAGCCGCTTTGGACCCAGAGAAGAGCATGTCTGATTGCATGCGGGTTGATGCCCCAGGTCCCGCCTCTGAGAAAAAGGTATCGGTTGGGTCTGATGCTCTTTGGGTGGATGACACCTAAATGAACATCGGTACAAAGTCCCAATTTATTTCTAATATCAGAGATCAGACCTCTACTCTTGCCTGATGCGTCTAAAACAAAAAGGGGGAACTGTAGAGAGCTGAGGAATGCCATGCCTTAAAGATGGAGCTGGTTTCCGCCTTCCACCTTCCCGATGGTGAGTGCTCTCTGTCACGAACAATTCCACATTTGGCTAAGGCTGAGGATCTGGCTTGCTTCCATGTATGTGGACCTATCCGCATTGCCCACGTGCCACTCTGGGGTTGGCTACCCAGAGGCTATTTAAGCTGTGGGCTGGCTTTCCCCAGGGTCAGAAGATTGTTCAAGGTTCCTGAATTAACTGCATTGAAAAAAAAAAAAAAAAGCTCATCAATGATTTTGTGAAGCACTGACAAAAACTGGATAGCTATGTATTGTTGCCTGCTGGTTGACATGATACTAGTTTATTGAAACTGTATGATAAGTTAAGCACAGATGATTTAAACCTATTTTTATTCTCAAGTGGTCTATATTTTAAATCAGGCATGAAGCTGTTTTATATTCCACTAATGTCTCGTATATAAAATCAGCTTTCCATTTCTTTACTACTTACTAAAAATAAAAACTCGGTAAGAAAAAGGTAATATTCGTAAGAGTAGATTGCCTTTTGTTTTTATTGTATCTTCCTTTATTGTTGACAGTTTTCATCACACAAAACATCTTTTGCATTTAATAAATAATTAGTCCTGCAGCTGAATTCTAAGTCAATTAATTTTATATTGAATTGTCAGACACATTCATTTGCTCACACACATTAATGAACAAACAGTCTAGCACCATTCCAGCATTAATGGGGCAATGGTAGACTTATTTATGAGCTTGCTCCGATTCTAGCCCTGTGCCTCTGTCTCCTTTCTTAGTCTTGAGTCTGTTCTCCTTGATCTACTAAGCCCAGATTTTCCTCAGAATTGATTTCCCCTTCATGAATTTCCTTTCCTGAGTGTATCATCTTGGTCAAATCATGGGCCATTTCTTGCCATCAGTTCCCTCATCCGTGAAATAATGGAGCTGATCCAGGTAGTACTGCAAACTCTTTTAAGCTTCCAATTCTGAGGCAGACCAAATTTCCCAAGACTATTATTTCCCTAGCAAGGTAGCAGAGGTATTTATACTCCAGCTGGAAGTTATCGTGGGTAAAAATGATTATAAATTCCAACTAAAAGAAATCCAGAAATTTCTATCAGTCTTTAAAGATACAAGAATATATATTAGGTAATTTAATAAAATATTCAGTTTATTAGAAGCAGTGGTATGCTGGCAACGCTTAACCACTAGTACTTAAAAAAATCCTTGATGGGCTGGTGAGATGGCTCATCTGTCAAGTGTGCTTGCAGCTCTGGCAGAAGACCCAAGCTCGGTTCTCAGCATCCATGTTGAGAGGCTCCCAACCACACGTGATGGGAATGTGAGGCCATCTGATGCCCTCTTCTGTCCTCTGCAGGCACCCATGTACCCATGACCGTCCCACATACATCCACACAAATAAAATAAATAATTGAAAATAAGCCTTGAGTTGTCATGTTTTCTGATTTCCATTGTGTAACTGCCCCCGCCCACTCCGGTTGCCTGATTTCAAGTTGACAACATGGGTGCACTGAACTCAGGTGTGATGAGGACAATATTGAATTGGTGGGAACCCCAGCTGTAGAATATGGGGTCCTGCAGATACTAGGCACTTGAGGGGTCCAGTCCTTGCACTCACTCGAACTTTGTTTCCCTCTGATGCTGGGGGCTAATCCCAAGCCCTATGTATGTTAGGCACACGTCTCCCATCTGAGCTCCACCTTGGACCTTAATTAACTTTAGTTAAAGTTTCAGGAAAAGTTCTAGTCTTCTCTTCTTAGGCTAATAATTAGCTCAGCATCCTCAAATCTATATGCTCATGTCTAACTGATTATGACTTTATAGCTCTGAGATCAAAAAGGGAAGAAAAACAAGAATGAAGGCACAAGGAGGATGAGGGAGGAAGGGAGAGTGACTTAGGTGTTTGCCTACAAATCAGTTCAGTGGCCTGGGGAAGTGGCCTGTACTTGCTGCAGATAGGCTGTCTAAGACAAGAGGCCCATGAGTCGAAGTGCTACCTTACGTAGCTACAGTTCCCACAGCAAAGACATGTTAGATCATTTCATTCAAAATGTCCAAAATAGGCACCGCTTACAGGATGATCCTTTGGTGAAGCCAGCAGCGTTTTGTTGAGGTCAAGGAATTGCTTGTCAATAATAAGAGATTCAAAGGAAAACCTAATTAGCACTCGCTTTGTCTGGTGGCTGTATCATGGTGCACGACATCTAGATGAGACATGGAGGCTGATTTAAAATCCGACTAATATAATGAAATATTATGAAAATAATGTAGCTCACTTGGGAATCAGAAGCGGGGCCGGATGCTTGTAAGTTCCATGTTTTAGTGAAGTTCAATGACGTGATTTTAAGAGACTGGAAGGTCATCGAACATCGTGTGTGTGTGTGTGTGTGTGTGTGTGTGTGTGTGTGTGTGTGTGTAAGGGGAGCTAAAAACTCATGACAACAGTGCCCCCTGAAATAACAGGGTCTTTATATCCTGAGGGTTATTAATGTGCACTTTAGTCCAACTATCTGAAACAACAGCTGGCTGTGGATGAACTTGAGCTATGCTGTGGCGACCAGAGCTGTCTTTCAACATGCAACAGAGAGGCAAAAATCTTAGCAGTGCTCAGGGAGAGAGACAATGTGTGAGTCAAGGAACAAATCAGAGTTGGGGGAAGGAGAGAGAGAGGGAGAGAGAAAGAAGGAAAGAGAGAGGGAAAGAGAGAGATTTTCTGTCAATTTACTGAGCCAATCGGAGATTAACTGATTTCTGCAAGAACATTCTCTCCAGCACACTATAGCGAGCAGAAATTGCATGTTATGGCTGTCATTTTTAAAAAGAAATTCTTGCTATAGTTCAAAACTATGTCACAATTCACGGAGGTTAAATGGGAAGAACTCTGACAGACGGCACATTTGCTCTGGTATAAAAATATATACACAGATGTCTAGATAGAGTTTAAATGATAGGTCAGTCTGGAAGGGAAGATAGACACTGTTGTTAATTCCAGGTATTATTGCTAAAGAGTAAAACCACGGATGAGAGCCAGTGAACCAGACAAGCCTGCCGCCACAGCTTCCGTTCTCTGCACTACCTTCAATGTTTCATTCTGTCCCACGAAAATGTTGGGTATTATTGTCAGAGAATCACCAGGGCTCCTTTAAACTGGTGCGTTTGAAGGCTTACTGCATACTTGAGTTTGAAGGGGAAAACAGGGGGTGGGGTTGCAAGTCATTTTGTGATACATAAGAACTATTTAGAAAGCAGATACTCAGCTGTTGCTTGAATCTTATGCCGAGAAGTAAAATTGAAAACCGTTATAGACAGATACTGTTTTGCGCTATTAACTTGTTCTTTTTTTTCTTCTTCTTCTCAGTATCTATGATTTCATCTCACCCCAATTTTATAAGAGAATTGGCCCAATGTGCAGTGATTCAGCTGAGGGATCTGGAAGGGCAGAAACAGAAATTCGTTGCAATTCACTGTGGCATTGTGTTTCCAAACCTCAGGCCCTCAAGGAAATTGAGAGAATTTATAGGATGGCTGAGAGCAGCGAGATTGGGATACACATTCTGGATAAATGCTCACAGGAAGAAAGGCTCCCAATCAGTTCCAGAGCATTTCCTGGGTTGGTGGGAGAGTGGGTGAAAAAAGTGGGTTATTTGGAGGGTTGTGGGGCTTGTGCCTTCTGACAGCCTTCTAGGGATAGAAAACAGTTGTTTCTAGGCACAAAGGGCCCAAGCAATGAATCAAAGAAGATTCTGTGCTCTTAAGAGATGTAGCAAGCACCAAAGCACCTTTGGTAATAATGATGACAGTCATTTCACCTGTAATCAATGGGGACAAATGGCTTTGCTGCAAAAGGACAGGATGATGGAAGATTGCAGGCCGAGACTGAAATGTGGGGGCTGCTCGAAATAAAAGGTCCAGATGAAGGAATTTGGGACATATTATGTATTATCCATTCAAAACTGTGAGACACGATTTGCGTTTACATCATAATCTGTGTATCTAATACAAGAACGAAAGATGATAATATGTTTTTCTTTATTAATCTTAGAATGGATTTGTGACATGCTCATGAAATAATATTTTAAGATACCAGAGGTTCTGTGAATATTTGGGAAGTCTGGTATTCTAATAAGACAAACATTATTTGAAATCTCAATGAATTCGATAAACTATTTGAAAATATGTACTTGGGGCATATACAGTAAATATTATGATGCCAAGGATGTATGAGAAATTAATAACAATATTGTAAGAAGGGAGAGTCGTAAAAATAGTTTCATCTAAATGGCCAGTAAGCAATTATCTTTAGGACAGTTAAGGAAGCAAAGGGAGCCAAAAATTATCTCAATTAATTCAATAAATAAAGGCTTTTAGAGTCATATTATCATTAGACTGTAATTATAAAATATGAAATTATGTTCCACTAACCATCCTTCACTTTTAAATAGAGCTTTATAAAGTTCTTTTTACACATAAATATCCATCATTTGATGAGGTACATAAAGTAGCTATGTAAATAAGTACAGCCATAATGTACACTATGCAGAAAAGTAACAGAGGGCTTGGAGATTTGTCTATGTAGGTGTACATTTAGTGAGATTATCCGGAAAAAAAAGGAAGTGACATATGTGCAGTGACCAGAGTGTTATTCATTACGTATGATGACACAAAAGCTCAGTAGAAAGGAAACATCCAGTGCAGGGTCAGAGACTCCAGTAGACGTTACTCTGGCTCATGAGAAGCAAGCAGGTGGTCAGTGGGTGATGCGTCCATCAGAGTGCCTTCAGGAAGAGGCCTGCATGCAGGTCAAAAGCAGGAATCGAGACTATAATCTGAATGTGACGAAGAGTTACTGGAGATGGACAGCAATCTGAGTTAGGGTTATGAGACTGGGGCTACATTATGGACAAAACTGCAGGATGTCCACCGGGGACAAGGACCTTACTACAGGAGAGCTGAGATAATGATGTCGTAAGCTGGGACCGCTGTGCTGGAGGTGAGTTTGGAATATATTTTGAAGGTCGTGTCCACAGGACTTTATGGACTATTGGACATGGGAGGTGAAGACACAAACCGAGGCCCAGAGTCTGAGCTACAAAAGAAAGGCTGGTACTATCTACTGAGAAGCTGGAACAAAGTAGGCAGTTTATTTACCTCAGTGCTGAGAAGAGCTACTCTTCCGCATTCAGCATCTTAGCTTTTCTACAGTAGGAGGGACTTTCACTAGAATGTCTAAGGAGTCTAGTAGCAGCTCACAGGATGTGTTCAGAAAATTCCTTTCTGCAGTGACCTGATATATGGGATTTTTCTTATAAGATTTCTCATTGTCCTACTTTTCTTGGCTTTTAATTTACTTCCTAAGGGCACGCATCTCTCCTTCAGGGTGGCCAAAACATAGTTAATGCAATAATTCACATGACCTTAATTAGCCTTCTGGCAGAGCTATATACTCACAGGAATTAATAGCAGGCTCTTCTTTTTCCAATTTATTTTTATTTCTTTTATGTACATTGGTGTTTTGCCTCCATGTATGGATGTATGACAGGTTGGATTCCCTGGAACAGGAGTTACAGACAGTTGGGAGCTGCCACGTGGAGACTGGGAATTGAACCCAGGTCCTCTAGAAGAGCAGCCTGTGCTCTTAACCTCTTTGCCAACTTTCGAGCTCCTAGCAGCCTCTTCTTAAAATGTAAGTCAATTTATGCATGAAGTAACTTGGATTCACACCAGAATTGGATCTTTTGTTTCTTTCTATTATCTCACTCTATCAAATCCGAATTCTGTGAAGGGAAATCTAACAATCCACTTAAGCCACGGGGTTTATCTCTTCAGAAGATGACAGCAGCTCTGTCTTAAAATATATACCCTGCGAACAATCTTCCCTAGGCCCAGCCATCATCACAGCACACATACTTCTCACTTTAGTCCGCAAAGCATTCATCATATTTTTCTATTTAATGTTTACTTACAATTACTTCCTTTTGTTCATATTCAAAAGACTATTACAAGCAGAAGTTTAGGTTAAGTGTATAGAAATGAGGCAATTGCGTAAGTAAACGCTATTTAGTGACTCTGGCTTCCTGCCGTGGTGGTCTTTGATAGGGCAGAGTGGGTCTGAGTGGTCCTGTTAGGTCTCTGGATGGCTGTCAGAGCTTCTCCGTCAACTGTCTGCTCCCACAAAGCTGGAAGCAGCCTTTGAAATTAGATAAGAAGTTTTGCAAAGGGAGACGTGATGGCACTGGCTTTCTAATGTCTATTTGCAAACTGTTAATGGTGAACATATCACCACTGGAAACCGCCCCGCACACTCTTCAAGTCAGTACAAAAACCAGTGCGGTTTGGTGCGAAAGCACAGCATGCTCCTTTTTAGCAAGGAGTTTATCGCTGTCTTTCTTTGCCTTTACTTCACTGGAGAGGTGTCTGCGTGGGATGACCTGAAGCCCAGGCTCGAAGACCTGTCAAACCAAAACAGCAGCTTGATTTTGTCACGCCAGGATCAGTGCCTTTCCACTGAGGATGGTTTGCTCAATATGTAAAGGGTACTTTTTGGGTCTTAAGAAATCCAACCTAGTGAGTCTTGCCCACACACTTTTACTTACTTGAAAAACAATGTATCCCTTGCTAACACTCTACTGTCTTACATGGGCATCAGCATCTTTGCAGATTCACTGCCATCATGTAGACTTTTGGGTTCTTAGTACTCTTTTAACATACACTGTTTGGGCAGATAATGTGGTAATTTAATTATCTAGCTGAGCGATTTTTATATCTTTACAATTTATCACTTCGAAGCCAATATTGGAACAACGTATTTATTCTACTTTTTCACCATAAAACTAAAAGCTTATGTAGGTTATTTCAGACAACCATCACACGGTTGGAGATTTGTAAAGTCTTGTGTACCTCACCTTTTCTAAATATTCTATGCCAAAAAGAAGGTGGACCATAATTATATCAGACTACATACCATGAATAATAGTGGATCCAGTCACCACTTGATCCAGTCATAGTGGATCAAGTGCACAAAGCTTTTTTTCATTGGACTGCAGTTACTGTAGAGTCTCCTAACTTAGTCTCAAGATACTGACAATAAGTTACTGTTGGATGTTCAGCCCTAAATGAGACGTCAACATTAGTCCTGCCAAGACTCAGGAAAACACTGCAGAAGTGGGGGAAAAGCTGATGTGCTGGAGGATGAGAAAGAGTTCCTGGAAATAATGTTTTTGAGTTGTGACATGGCTATTGTATCCCTGAACTCATAGCAGCAACCTCTTGCACAGGATTGGATCTGCCAACATTCGGTCTAGATGGTGTTGGGTCAAATCCCATAAGACCCTACATGTCCTTGGTGAAAGCTCTTGGCAATTGATAGTTGCTGGGGAATGGAGAGACATTTTCTTCAATGGTTAATCTACTAGTAAGTTGTATGTGTCCTCTCATCCATGTGCATATAAGCAATACAAATACATTAGTTAAGAAATGAATTTTTAAACATGAATATGCCCCAATTCAACAAATTTATTTGTTCCCCCCTCTTGGATTTTTTTTTAACAAATAAAGTAATATACCAAGTAACAATCCATAAGAGTGCTTAAGGTACTTTCTAAGTAAGTAATTTAGGTAAGAACTTATCACCTTAGGAACAATATATTTCTGAATTGCCTGTGATTGACATTGGAATTATATTCTAATAACAGCATCTAGATTTTTACAAAGCTGCTCAAACACTTTAGTTGAAAATAGCACAGAGAGAAATGATTTTTGTAAAGTTAATCAATGAAAGTGAAATCTCATACCTCAATGACTACAGTAAACAAAATTTTAATTCACCTAATTATCACATACGCACTTATTCACAATCAGTTTACCATCTTCATGTACCACCCACCGAACTTCTAATAAGAAAGTATTCGAACATGGTACAGATGTTGAAGATGGGTAGAAAAGGCTGCATGAAATTACCTACTTGGAAAAATCAGACTGATTTATTCTTGTCTCACCAGGCTACTTTCTCATCACCCTGACTCCAACAATGAAGGTGGAAAATCAATTTCATTACCAAGCAATACGTTCAATCACAGGTCTCTAAACTGTTCTGCATTAGAGCTGTCATCTCCCAAGTATTTTATGATTGGTCTTTAATGCTTATGTGATGATTTTAAAGTTTTGCTTTGCAGAACGGAAAGAAATACTGCTCATTTGGAAAATGGGTCAAACACGAAACATGACATTGAACATAACATTCAGTACCGTATTTATATTTCCAAAACTTGATGGTGAGTAACATGAAGTGAGGAAAATCTTGGGGGAAATTATATGTTTAAGACCTACAGAATTAATAAACACAGCCATTAATTCTGACAGTTTTGAAAGCAGTGGATTTGATAGAGAATAACTATAAATTATGATCCAAAAGGATTTTGGAAATTCCTTTCTCTCTTAAGCCCCAATCTGTTGGCTATGAGTTAGTTTTCTGCTCCCCATGAGGCATTCAAATAGAAGTGTATTAACTAAGTGATTACAACAAAGGAAGTTGTGATGTTTTGCATACCAAGTGTCCTAAGGATTTCACATCTTTACAGTAAATGCACAGTGTAAAAAGAGCAACATGGGATAAAGTGTTCGTGTAACTTTCATTTATAGTACTGAAATTACTAATTACTTGCTTAGTTCTATTGATAGATAATTCTCTTCAAGAAACTCAAAGTATTTTATAGCTATCTCTAAGTGATCTTTGCCATTTTATAGATAAGGTTATTTGTAAAATTAGAATTATCATGGAAAAATTAACAGCAGAAAGAACTGAACTTACATTACCTTAAGAACTCAGTGGATTTTTTTTTTTTTTTTTTTTTTTTTTTTTTACTTCCTTGGCTAGTACTGTATCCCTTTAAGGGATATTTTGAAGTTTAAAATATATATCTTGTTTAGTATTTGGTTTTATGTATACATTTTTAACAATAAATTTTATATAATAATCTATTTTAAGTTTAATGCAGAATCTTATCAGAAAACTGTGTTTAAATAAGCAAATTTTAACCAAGACATTGGAACCATTTAAGAATAAAAGTTTCCAACATCCCTGAGTGCCATATTGTACCTGGTGATACAATAGTGAGCAACTCTAATGGGGTATCCAACCGTTTTCTGATTTAATTGAAATCCACAAGAGGCTTTCAATCCACTCCACAAGAAGAAATAAATACCTAGTTCTGTGAATCTGGCCAAGAACTCATGGTTGAAGAACTCACAGATTTCATAAGTAATTCTAAATTATTTGGCTAAACAGACATAGCACTAAATTGCCCTCTCCAACGGTATCATTATGCCCATAGATTAGGGCAGCTTTCAGACCTTATCAGATAAGTTTCTTTGTGCAGTGGCTTGTGGTTAAAACAGAAGCTCATGATCAAAAATGTAGAGAATAGGTGTCAGGGATGTACTCAGCAATAATTGGGCTGTTGATATCACCCTCCCCAACCTTAGGCATAGGGGCATGGTGAAAGAGGAAGGGAAAGATTGGGCATAACTGGAGCAAAACACAGTCTTGTGAAAATGACAGGACCCATGACATCACAACAAACTCAAGAAGCAGCCATGGTTACGTGCACAAGACTTAAACAAGATCCAGCCAGTCAATATTCTAGTCCAGAACAAGAAAGGGTTTATGAACCCATTATGAACCTTTACATCTAACTGAAGAGATAATAACTGTTGGTGGCTTATGGTGGAGGGAATTTTTTTTTTCTTTTCTGAGTGTGACTCCTATTAGCACAAAAATGTTTTAATAGAAGGCCCCATATCTGGGAATATATGGACAGCATCAAATGGACCTGATGGATTAGATTTTTAAGGAAAGAATATAAAGTTGTTAGAGTAGATCTGAGAGGTGCTGGGGGAGGAGCTGGAGGTGAATGTGATCAAAACATATTTTATGAAATTCTCGAATCATTAATGAAAATATAATAGGTTTCATTAGCCTATTATCAGAACCTAGGTATAACATTTTAGCCGTATCACTTTATTTCCTTGGAAATATTTACTTAAAGAACAATTTATTTACTTAAAGAGTAAATTATATGTGAAAGTAGTATATACCTTCTAAGTTGGTTGTGACAAGAGTTAAACAAGATAGTTAAATATTAGGTGCCTACAAGACAGCGGTCACACATGAATGGTTGGCCCCTTTTGTACTTCCTTTTAGGAGCCAAATTACTTCTGGCTGTGAGCACATCTGTTCATTTTCTCATCTGGGTCATATTTTTGCTGGTCTTGTTGATGCACGCAGGAAAACTTCCCATGAACAGGGAAAGGAGTAAGGAAAGGTGATGGCTTATTTTAAAGTACCTGGTTGTGCTGTTCGTGTAGCCATGATTATAACAGGTATATCAAACATTTGGGGGATAAGATCATATTTAGAGTTTGGGAGGTACACCATGAAATGTCTCAGGATTCAAGTTAATAAAGATATGAGCTGCACCATATTCTTGTGAGTTAACACATTACTTTACTTGGGGAGAATTTAGTTGAAATTATTGTTCCTTTTGTAGAATAATGTAAAGATTTACTCCAATCTAAATAATATAATCCAGATTTTTTCCTCCCTGCTTATTTAAAGTTTCTTTCAAATTGTAAGACTGGTGCATATTTGTGGTTCCTTGAGAAGAGAAGAGACCAGAATAAAGCACTGTCAATTTTCAGGCTTGGCTTCACTATTTACAAGTTACATAATTCCAAACAAAATATCTCCAAATATTTAGATCTGCCTCTATAAAATGTATTGTACATGTACCTTACTTAAGAATTTGTTTAAAAATTGAATCAGAATATACCTAAAATACACGAGGTTTATGGCTTATAGCAGGTGCTTAAAAGTTATCATTTTTTTCTACTCATTTTAATACTAAGTAACTTTAGAACAAGTGCCTCATCTCGAATGCATTGTTAAATGGTGCATATTACCAGCTCAGCTTGGTATTTCTTCAAGTTGAATGGCTCAACTTCTTCCATAAAATATTGCCATCAGACTAATGGAGGTTTGGTTTTAAATATTTTCCATGCTTGCTGAACTACAGAGCATATGACTCTCTTCAGTGAGATCATGCATATAAACTCTAACTTATGCAAGCTCTTACTTTGAACAATGACGGAAAATTAAAATGTGTTCCCTTTTAAATATATACAGCCAAGAATAGTATCAGAACCATGAGAAATATGAAAGAGTAGATTATTTTGTTCAGAAACCAGTCATCCTTGACCAGCCTTCAAAATTATGAGGGGTACAGAATTAATGAGGCAACATGTCATCCTCACTCTCTCACAAGCAAATATTTAAGAGATCCTGACAGCTTACTTTTCTTTTTTCATTTTAAAAAATCTATCTCCTGTGTGTGAATTTTGCTTTTGTTTTTTTTTCTTTTTTTATTTATTTATACTTAGTGCACCTAACTTAGGTCCTTATTGTTGCCTGCCTGCATGTGCCAATGTAAAGACTCATTCTGGCTTCTCAGCATCTCTTTGACCTCTCCAATCCTTCTTTTACATTGATGTTAATAGAACAAACTTTCTGAGACAAATCAGACCATGTCAGATATTGCTTAAGTACACAAATCCTCAAGTAGTTTCAGAACAGAATTTTGGTAGTATATATGTTGTAAAACCAGGGAGCTAAGACCCTGCATAGAAGGCAAAGGGACAGGAAGAGGCCTGGAAGTGATATGAGTAACTGAGGAGTTTCTCAATCAAGCACCCAGAAAACACATAGGCTTACCGAGTCTGGTACACTCCTGTAATCCCAGAACTCAGGGAGGCAGAAGCAGGTAGATCTCTGAGTTTGATTGAGGCCAGCCTAGTCTGCAAAGAGAGTCCAGGACAGCCAAGGCTACACAGAGAAATCCTGTCTCAAAAAAAAAAAAAAAAACAGCAACAACAAAACAAAACAAGGCTTACTGAAGGCTAAGAAATTACAGGATTGTGAGGCAATCTTACAGTTGTGGGAGCCTGAGGTTGGAGTTCAGGGCCTGTTGACTAAGCACAATCATAGAGATTACACTAGACTAGACCCTAAAATGCTCAAAAGCTTTGCCTTAGGAGCAAAGGGAAAACAGAAATTAATCAGAACTTATAGAAAAAAATCAGAAATACAAACCTAATCCTGAGCTAGCTCAGTCTTGTGACCTACCCTTTCTCTAACATCCTGACAAATGAAAATGAGAAAAGATTCTGAAGGAGAAAATACGAACCAACTTTCAAAGACACGAAATCTAAGAAAATATTCTTAGGCATTCTAGGAAGCAAATGAAATTAAAACTCAAATTAAAAACACACATATGGACAAACCAGATAGGAGAGTTCTAAGATACAAATTTAAATAACTCCGATTTGCGTGTTTGGAAAGGTTTGCAAATTCTGTGGTCATTCTGATACTATCTGGCTTGTCAGGCAGCCAGCAGCAAAACCCTAGCGGTCAGCGTTGACTACAATTCAGAGAATCGTCTTACCTGCAAGTCAAATTGATTTACCAACACATACAGATTATTTGGTATCTGTTGGCTTTCTCCACTGTTGCTGCCAGAGAGGCAGAAAGGAGCATCCTCGTCTCTGAGGACAGAGGCACTGGAGAGAAATCCAGACAAGCCGGCCTTGCTCCAATTTGACTCTAGGCTCATATCCCCTCCTCCTGAGTACAGTTTTTTTCTACGTCTTTACTTCAAAACGCTCAGGTTTAATAGGTTCTGGGTGCTATATTTCTTTATGGAGGTATTTATGTCACATAAGACTTAGTAAATAATACATAACCTTTTCTATTACTAATCTGTTTTTTTTTAGTGTAGTTTACAAGGCCTCAGCTGGAGTTCTCGTTGGATAGAGAAAGAAAAAAATATCTTTTTTCCTTCCATACAATTCATACAGTTTTTCCTCATAAAAACCCTCTGTCACTGGCCCTTCTAAAATAGATCCCTCTCTTCTTTGATGGTTCCTCCTATGGCTCTTTTTTTCCATTGTAACTTGTTTATATGTATTTGCTTGCTAGCTGCCTCCCACACTGAAACGTAAGCTCAATGAATTGTATTCACTTCTCTATTTCCTGTGCTTAGAATAGGATTGTCCTCGTGATGGGGTCGAGAGTTTCTTGTTATGTAACTCAGCACATCAATAAAGTCAACAGATGCCCTAATTACTTAAAAGTTTTCGTTAGAATGCATTTTAGATCCAGGACTCTGTCCATACCTGAGACACTCATTCAGGTACCAATGCAATTATCTCTCCCAGGGTTTCTTTTTTGTTATTGTTATTTATTTATTTAATGTATACGAGTGCTCTATTTGCATGTATACCTCCATGCCAGAAGGGGGCATCAGACCACATAGATGGTTGTGAGCCATCATGTGGTTCCTGGGAATTGAACTCAGGACCTCTAGAAGAGCAGTCCGTGCTCTCAACCACTGAGTCATCTTTCCAGACCCTCTCCAGGATTTCCCTATTTGTAAATCTCAGAACTTAGTGCTGTTGAAACTTATTTGTGATCTACAATATACATTTATATAGTACGCATAATGTATGAAGAATTGGGTTAATCATCATGCTGTGACATAAATGGCACAAAGTGTACTCAGACCAGGGGTCTTTGAGCTGAGAGTTTAACTGGTGACATCTCAAAATTAGAAAAGGAGAGGAGAAAGGAGGGCGGCTGGTCAGCATTTTCAAACTGGCATGTGAAGTCATCCTGAGGGAAATAATCATTTCATTGCGGTTGTTGATTTCGTACAAAAGGCCAGAGATGTCAAGCAAATGGAATTGATATCTCACCAGGTCCTCAATAGAATTTACCTTCTTGGAAGAATCATGTTCTATGGATACATCACAAGATAGCTATTCTGATAGTTGATTTTGGAATTGGCTAAATAATTCTTTTTCTCTACTGACAAAAACAAAAATCCACCTAAAATCTAAGGAGAATTAGGTCCATTAAAAAATAAGGTTGTTGGAGCTACCACCAGGGCATTAGCCATGAGTCATACTGGGCAGACTGCTCAGACCCTGAATAATCATTTAGCCAATGTAGCTCATGCCTTAGTTGTACATAAAGGAATTAATGCTCAACTAAAAGGAAGCTTGAAGGTGTTCAATCAGAGGATTGACCTCTTGCAGGAGCAAATTGATACCCTATGGCAAATCGCTCAACCTGGCTGTCAATGAAAGTATGCTGGACTTTGTGTCACTAGCATACAACATGAGAATTTTTCCTGCGCTGCAAATCTGTCTAAACAATTGTCGAGCTATATTTTAGGTAATTGGACTGGAGAATTCGATACTACGATGGAGCATCTGAGAGTGGCCATTGTCACAGTAAATTCTACCGGAGTGGACGCAGGACTAGCCACAGGATTATCAACATGGATTGCTGCAGCCATGAATCATCTGAAGGAATGGGCGGGCATGGGAGTGTTAGCAAGCCTTCTGGTGTTGGCCTCCTTGGTTTGCCTGTGGTATATATGCAAGATTAGAGTCTCACAACACTGTGATGCAGCCATGATCATTCAGGCCTTTACAGCCATTGAAGCAGGACATTCTCCCCAAGCATGGTTGGATACCATAAAAAGCTAAAATGATACGCTCAGGATGCGAGGCTAAGCACTGCACTCAGGGTCAGCCGCTTTGGACCCAGAGAAGAGCATGTCTGATTGCATGCGGGTTGATGCCCCAGGTCCCGCCTCTGAGAAAAAGGTATCAGACGGGTCCGATGCTCTTTGGGTGGATGACACCTAAATGAACATTTGTACAAAGTCCCAATTTATTTCTAATATCAGAGATCAGACCTCTACTCTTGCCTGATGCGTCTAAAACAAAAAGGGGGAACTGTAGAGAGCTGCGGAACGCTATGCCTTAAAGATGGAGCTGGTTTCCGCCTTCCACCTTCCCGATGGTGAGTGCTCTCTGTCACGAACAACTCCACATTTGGCTAAGGCCGAGGATCTGGCTTGCTTCCATGTATGTGGACCTATCTGCATTGCCCCCGTGGCACGCCTGGGTTGGCTACCCAGAGGCTATTTAAGCTGTGGGCTGGCTTTCCCCGGGGTCCGAGGATTGTTCAATGTTCCTGAATAAACTGCATTGAAAAAAAAAAAAAATAAGGTTATTAACTCTAAACAGTGTCACCTCTAAATGGAGTATAAACCGAATGAAAATACTTTGTATCCCCCTTAGTGGTTAATGTACTATACTTTGTAATGCTTATGCAATATATATATATATATATATATAATATGTATAAATAATATATATAATTAACCATACAACAAAGTTAGTTACCATATTCTTTACTTGTATATAAAGCTGCTTTTTCTATTTTTCCCATTAGGAACTGGAAAAGTAGTTTCTTCCCTCCCCCTCCAAAAAACCTTGCCAGTGTCTGGAGACAACTTTGATAATCATACCTCTTAGAAGTAACTATTAACATACATGCACAGGGCATCCTCCTACATTTCTAGACAAACACACGCAAGGGTTGAGAAATGCAGATTAGACATATGTCTCATGTGTCCAGATTTAAACCTTAATAAGTTTCCATAAGCAGAAGTTTGAAATCCTCTCTGGAAGCTTGAAGGCTTGGGAACACTGTTCTCCGTTTTGATGTATGGTGGTTGACATTCCCCACGGGAGACAGATCAGCCTCATCCACATTGCTCATGCTGTCTTCAGTAAACGCCTGGCCGCTGTGGCAAGGGAGACAGCAGGACCGCCACCTTGCTGCATGCTTGGACATTCTGTGCATCTGGACTGATTCCGAGTCTTTGGAAGTCATACAGTGACTTCCTCAAAAACACTTACCTTGCTTTGCCCCTGAGTCCTGTAATTAATTACTGCCCTTTCTTTGAACTAATGAGCGGCTAATACATATTTTACTTTGATGGAAATCCTAGGGCCATGCTCCCATCCTCACGCTTAGTTTTATTTATGTAGCTGTGTGTCTATCAGCATGTCTGCCTTATGTATGCTGCTGTCTTCAGAAGCCAGAGGAAGGTGTCAGAGCCCCTGGAACTGGAGTTACAGGTGGCTGTGAATTGCCTAACATGGATGCTAGAAACTGAACTGGGAGAACAGCAAATTCCCTTAACAAATAAGCAATCTCTCTATTATATTCATGTTCTTTTACCCTTTGTTGAATAAACAGTTTTTGTAAGTGTTCTTTGAAACCTTGCCATTAACAATTAAGGGTGCATATTTAAATTGTAAGCACAAGGGATTTTTTAAACACTAAACACACTCACATAATCATAACTCATGACAAGGACTAGAAAGTCAAGATGAGAGAAGACCCACCGGTGACCTGCGCTGTAAATGGAATCTGTTGTCCTTACTTCTTTACATTGTATGATTGACAATTCTGTTCAAAATGTTTAGAAGATTTCTGTTGTATGTGGTAGGAGGCTTTTTTTGTTGTTACTCTAGAGTATCTAATTGTATTACTAGATCACAACTTATTCATATGACTACCATTAATAGATAATTAATATCACTGTTTTCAATTTATAACTGACTTAAACAAATACTTTGAATATTATTATGATCTTCTATGTCCTCTCCACCTATATATGTATTTGTATTTTATCACTATATATACGCATTTCTGATAGTTTCTATAAAATAACTGATAAGGAGCAGGGAAACAATTTGTACTTCTACCAGCAATGCATAGGAGTTCCGGTGCCTCCCTACCCTCATCCACACTTAGCATCATAACCCGTGCCCACTAACCATTGTGCTGTTACTCAGAGTTTAATGTGGTTTCCTATTAAGAATGGATGATAAGGTTAGTCAATATTTAATATGTGTCAAACATTTGGAATGTCTCCCTTATGGAATATTTTATTCAAATCTGTTCATTTACTTCATATTGTCTCATCTGTTGATTTGCTGTGTTAATCATATCTCCTAGACATGGTTCCCATGAGAAGAAGGGAGTAGCTCAGTCAGCCTGTCCCACTTGGTGGCTAGTTTTTTCATACTCTGAGTTAGGTCTTTTGATGACCAGCAGTGCTTAACTTTAATGTAGTATAATTTATCAGTGTTTTTGTACACTTGTCTTTATTTTATTTACTTATTTTTATTTATTCACTTTAACACCCTGAATGTATACCATCCCTCCTCTTATACTTATGTTTTTAATGAAAAAAAAATACAGTGAAACCAGTTTGGTGTTACAAAACCTCCTTATTCCCAATGTACATCTTATAATAGTAACAGAACTGATCCAATAGTTGCCCATATTCCATCCGTCAAGAGTTCGCGCTGTAATTTTTGTAGTTGTCACCAATTTCTTGTATAGAGCATTCCATTGTTGGTAAACAAAACCCTTCAATGTATTATCAAAGTCTACAGAAAGGAAAAGTTGAAAGATTTTATGCCTATAACAGTACAATAATGTAGAGCTTGCATGTTATGTAAATTCATTTTGATTACCATTTCATGTACACAGGTACATAAATGATTATTTAATAACAATCTCTCTAACAGCCTAACAAAGATACCTTAATCACAGCACTGAAAACCTAAAGTCTAAATAAGTGCATCCTTTCAAATTATGGTAATTTAGGTCACTTCTTGAAGAAAGTAATTTATCGATTTATAATGAGTTGATAATGTTTTTAAGTGAAGCCCTTCTCCCAGTGTACCATCCATCCACTTTATAACCTGGGGTAAAAATCACACCCAAACACTTGTTGGTACCTAAAAAGCACATGACTCCTCCACTTTCTGTTAAAGGCATTTGCTATAATAACTTGGCTATGTGTGTAGCAGCTTCTCAGGGCTGATGAAAATTTTATGTTATGTTATCCACATGTGCTCATTTCAGATTCCCCTTTTATCTTTCATCTCAGTATAATTTATGTATGTTCACACATACATGCGTGCATATCTTTGCTACATAGGTAGTCAACTCTAACTTTTCAAGTCTTATTAACTGAAATTTGGCTGTGATTAAATTTGGGAAATGGAGTGCTTAACAAAGTCCCTTGGAAATTATATTGACTGGTAACTACATGTTTCCCTATTATGAAGCTAGTTTTAATTATTATTTATTACACATCCTACCCTACCAGTATCATAAGCATATAAACAAATCAGAATTTGCCAAACGTAATGAAATCACAGAACCCAAGGGTTCTATTCAATTATACTGAAGGGTAGCAAGAAGTTATTTCTTGCTTTCCAATCAAACAACTTCAGAAGATAGAAAGGCAGGTCTTTCTGTATCAAAGTGCATTATAGGCTTATTAAATTAAATTGAAAGTGCACTGGACCTTAGAATTGCTGTAAGGTTAAAGATCCCTAGGAGCTTACATGGGACATGAAAACTCTAAAACAGTAAATTTTTTTCCTTTCTACAAAGTGGACTTGGGTTTATTAGACTACTGCCAATGTCTTAACTCTTTTTTAAACAAATTACACAGAAGTCATCTTCAACCAGCATCTGCACATCTGGAAGAAGAAGGGAAAACATAACATTTGCAAAGCCTCTTTATTTAAGATTTGTGCTCTGGAATCTTATGTAAGAAGTTGGAAATAGTAAGAGCTGGAGAGGACAGGAACCCCACAAGGAGAGCAACAGAACCAGAAAATTTGAACACAGGGGTCTTTCCAGAGACTCATACTCAACCAAGTTCCAGGCATGGAGATAACCTAGAACCCCTGCACAGATGTAGCCCATGGCAGTTTAGTGTCCAAGTGGGTTCCATAGTAATGGGAAGAGGGACTGCCTCTGACATAATCTGATTGGCTTGCTCTTTGATCACCTCCCCCTGAGGGGGGAGCAGCCTTACCAGGCCACAGAAGATGACAATGAAGCCATTCCTGATGTGATCTAATAGACTAAGATCAGAAGGAAGGAGAAGAAGACCTCCCCTATCAGTGGACTTGGGGAAGGGAATGCATGAAGAAGGGGGAGGGAGGTGGGACTGGGAGGGGAGGAGGGAGGAGCTTATGGGGGGATACAAAGTGAATAAAGTGTAATTAATAAGAAATAAAATTATACATAAAAAAAAGATTTGTGTTCTCTTTCGCTTGACATGATTATCTAGAAAACCATTTGCTTTCAAACAAATTGTTACCAAAAGGTGATACTATGGACACAGCTCTACAAGTCAGGCTTGAAAGTTGGGCCAAAGGATGCCCTTAATCATTGCCCTGGTGGCTATGTATTCATCCAAATATTCAGATGCGAAACTAGAGGTTGTGGGCCTCCTTCCCTAGATCAAGTTTGAGCCGCACTTGTCCTCCACTCCTGGAACGTCCAGAACATTGGTGAAGTCTGCTTTTAACCAGAGGTAGAATGAAAATACAGCAAGCTATCCGGTGACATTTCATTTGTAGCACATTGAAATAGCATTACAATTCTCTTCTGGCATATACAGCTGGCCTCCTCAGTCAGTGCCATTCTCACGGTCATATATGTTCTGTCAATGGTCAGTGACCATCATAAACAAACAAACATACAAGTAAACAGAGAGCTCTAGAGGTAACGGCATCCACAGTAGCTGATGTCTCAGCACATCATGACTTAACTATGTCCATCTCATTTTTGACCTCAGGTCAAAGAATTACACAGCCCGAGGTCCAGAAGCAGAACAGCATGGCACTCTTCCTGACTTCCCTAGAGAAGAAAGTGAGAAGAGTCTGGTGGGTCTGACTTCGTCACTGTTTCATCATGCTTGAGGCCGTCGGAAATTCTATGAAAAATAACCCACGCATGTTCCAACCGGAAGTATCCCACAGTAGAGGCATATGGAGATGAGATAGTGAAAGAGACGGAGACAGACAGATAACACACACACACACACACACACACACACACACACACACACACATCACTACAGACAATGGGATGGGGTGGCTTTTATCACATATAAGCAACTGCACCCCACATGAGAAACTATTTATTCTGATTGGCCTCAGTTTTATTCCTATGGCAATAACATTTCTTGCCATTGGGCTGTGAGAATTCTATTTGAAAAGATACGCTCAATTTAGAAACTCAAATGTTAGTTTTTACTTTCTAGATAATAAAGTAGGGCCTTACTTGACCTGAGTAAACTGATTAGATCATCCATTTTGGCGTTTGTGTATGCAATTCTTGTCACTCAAGATTATGGACTTGATCTAAAAATAAAAAAAGCAGAGTGTGACATATGATGAGGAGGAATCAGAAGCATGCCTCTAAGTGTGGTTCAAATCCCTAAGAGTTACAAAACGTAAAATTCAGATTCTGCCAACTTAAATATTTATAGAACTCTCCTTCTCCTCTTTGCTCCCAGAAGATACCCAGAGCTTATTTCATAATTGAGTTGTATCTAGGAGCACAGTTATTTATACACAGCTCAAAATATAATCATCAATGTAAAACAGGCTTACATAAACATTTCCAGAAACCATGTGTATGAATGCAATGTACACATCATTATGGCCACAAAGCACTCAGAGTCCCTGCATGAGAGGAAATGACAACAATCCATCAGCTTTTGTTTCTCTATGAATTAACATTCCAGAGGTCCTGCAACTCATTGTGACCACAGGCACCAAATTTTACTTCAACTTGCTTTTAAGAAATCAAGAGGAAAATAGACAATAGGGAATAATGAAGGGATCCAAGAGTTTGTAGCTTGAGTCTTTCCAAGGGTGGAATTTAGTACCTGTCACTTTTATTATTATGAGAAATTGAAGGGCATGCAATTAAATATGTGCTGTAAAGGTAGTTTCCCAATAGATGTGGTCACATAGAGATATTTATACAGGAAACAGTTTGTACAAATATATGTTCATTTGTATATATGAACCTATATAAGCATATATATATGTATATTATATATCATATATATATGGTAGTGGCACACATAAGTGTATATATCTTTATCTCTCTGTGGATGTCACACATGTTAAAATCACTTTATAGTTTCCTTCAGTTTTAGAATTTTAACTTCCTATTAAAAATGGGCAAAGGATATACTTCCAACTTATTAACAGCCTTATTTAGGAAAGGATATATGGAATCAACTTATTCGTCTATCAGTGAATGAATGGATAAAGAAAATGTGGTGCATAGAATAAAATACTAGTTAGGCTTAAAAACAAAAAAAATCTTGTCATTTATCTTGTCAAAAAAATCTTGACAACACGGAGAAAGCAGACAGCATGTCAGGTGAAACAAGCTATAACAGAAAAGCAAACACTGAGTGATTTCATATATACATTGAAAATTACAGGTTAGAGGTTTAACATTTTTAGTTAGATATTGCAGAGATCTATTACACAACACAATGGCTATCATTAATAAGAAGACATTATGTTTTGAAAACATGTAAGAATACTGTTTAAGGGTTTTTACCACCAAAGTAAATATTTGTGGTAATATATATGTTAATCAGCTCAACAAGCCTATTTTATAATATATACATATTTCAAAATGTCACCTTGTACAGAATATATATAATTTATTTGTTAATTAAAAAATGAATGAAATAATGTTGGTTAATCCTAATAAAACTAAAGGAGAACTAACTATATTTTTCTCTCCTACACATCGTCTTTTTAACATCAACATCTGGAAAGGTGGGGTGGATATATCGTAAACATTTAAGAACACAAAGTATAAATGCTCTTATTTCATAGATACTTGCTCCAGTTTTACAGGTAGTACTCCCAGGAGGCCCAAGTGTTAAAGGTTTGATCTCCACAGAAGCAACCTTAAGAGGCACTGTGGGCTGTTAGGTGGAGGGGTTAAGGGAGGTCCTCAGTTTACCATTCATGCCCTGCATCCTGGCTATGGCTGGTGCGGGCGTGCATTCAATACATTCTGCCATCTCGAAGCTCTTCCCTCACCAGAGGCTCAAACCAACTGGGCTCCCCAGTCTTGGACTTGTAACCCCTAAACTGTGAGTTCACGTAAATCTGCCATGACTTCTCAAGTACCTTGAGTTCGAACCTCTTTTGTTGTAGTATGGAGATGACTAATATCCATGCCATGAACGTTGTAAATTCGTATTGTTATCACCACAAAGTAGGATGACTCTTTAAAGGAAGGTCCCTGCCCTTTTACTTTGCCTCAACCTCATTAATATCCACTGCTATACTCTGTACTAAACTAACCTTAGCGATCTCTATGTTAGTTCAAAGATAATCAATGCTTTCGCATGTACTTAGAGTGGAATTCCTCAGAACCCATCTTGTCTTTGGTCTCCACAGGTCAAAGATGAAGATAAATCCTCCCTACTACAAGGAGATGGGACAACACACACAGCACCCAAACTGACATGTGGTCATACTGTGGTCCATCTCAGAATCCCTGCTTTTTTTTTTTTTTTTTTTTTTTTTGCCTCATGCTTATCTTTAGAACTGCTTCAATAGGTGCCTTTAAGAACAATGCCTAATTTGTGAAATCAAAATAGCAGCATTGAATTTGAGTGGTAAAATTGAGTCTTGCTTCTCTGTGCCAGATTCCTGCCCTAATGATTGACCCTATGTAATTCATTTGGAATTTAATCACCCCAGGCTGAGTGCAAGATCCTACCAACTGAAGTATATTTCTAAAATATTTATTTAGTTAGTCTTGTATGTCTGTGTACAGCATTTTTCCCCCTTGGTGTTGGTTGGCTTTTTAAATATGCTGTGTCAATCAGGGCTATTGTGTGAATATTTCAACACATTGCCTGAAATAAGTATTCAAACCATTCCAATGTTGTTAAGGAGTCATCAGCTGTGACATTACTAATGAATATTAATGCCCTTTTATATTTGGTCGGCACCAAAATAATAGCAGTTGTCATGTAGCATAAACAATTTTAAGTTGGGAAGTCTGGAAAGTCATTTTAATGTGAAATGCCCTTTCGATTACATCCTTTGGCTAGCACACAGCTATAGAATCAGCTGTGATCAGTACAACTAACAGCCATTCCGCTAGAATGATGTTGAAATAAAATGGAATTTTTAAAACAACTCGCTTCTACCATCTACTGCTTCTACTCTTTTATAGGGCAGACTCAATATTTCTTGTTGGTAAAAATATATTTGGGTAAAGACATAAGCAAGGATGTCTTTTCCAGTCACACCAAATGAAAAGAACAGAACTGAATAAAAATCAAAAGGGCAGAAGAGTGGCATGTGCAGTCCTGAAATAGTTTCCTGCCATTTGAGAAAGCGATGGCATGAGGACTTCTCTCCACACAGATGCAGCAGAGTTAAGCATGTTTTATTTACTCTGATAAGAAAAGAGGGTGGAGACTTCCGTAGGAA
The DNA here is from genome assembly GCF_030254825.1 of Meriones unguiculatus. NCBI lineage: Eukaryota > Metazoa > Chordata > Mammalia > Rodentia > Muridae > Meriones > Meriones unguiculatus. Next base: position 47,559,969 of record NC_083349.1, read on the forward strand.
ACTGTCAAAGCGTTCTGCTGTCATATCTCTACCTTCAAGGACTGGAACTCTGATCGTATTCTTTGACAGTTTGCCACTGACACATGGCAGAGCCATGCCCTTGCCTGGGTTCTGTCCAGATAAGGTAGCTGGAATAATTGTTTTTCAATTCCATCACGGAAAAAAAAAATATATCAAGGTAGACCAAGCTTATCTTTTGTACACAAAAAATAAAACCTGGTCATGGCAGTGTCCTATGTGGTAGTTAGCCCTTCTTCAGGGAATTTATAGCAATAATATGAAGTAGTTACTTTCTTGAGCACTGGCGATCGCCAGGTTCTGCTTCAGCAAGCCTCGTGGATTGCCTCAGCTAACCTTCAGTGCGGCTCTGTGGTGTCTCCTGCCACCATCTCCACGATGCAGATGGAAAAACATGTGGTCACACAGCAAACGATAAGCCAGGATTTGACTCTCACCCATCACTCTCTACAACCTACATGTGTAGACATACGAGCATGGCTTCCCGATAGTGAACTGCTAACTCCCCGCTTCAGATGTGGTAGTATTTGTGGAGATTACAACTTTTCAGCAGTTAAACCTTTTATGTCTTAAAACAGAAACAAGGGGGTTGCTACTGAGAAAGAAAAGTCAGTTACGGAGTCCAGCTGTCAAGAAGGAAGATGCTGTGGGGGGCAACTGAAGAAGGCCTCTCCCCCTTTTCCAGTTCTCTTCTCAGTGAAGGGAACAGGAGGACACAGGGAGAATTTGTACCAATTGGCTCTTTCCTTTTAACTAGGTTATTTCTGATCCAAGGAAAACATTGAGAGTAGAAGGTTATCCTCAGCTACCTGATATAGTGGGAGCAAGCCTGGGCTACATGAGACCCTGTGTCATAGAAGCAAACAAAAACTACCACCACCTATAAGAAAAAGTTCAGAGTTCTGGAAAGTGGTACTGTACGTGCCTTTAGCCATTACTGAGATTTCGATTGCTCCCTGGCCATGGCACTGTACAAGCGAACTCAAGACAAAAACATTTCTTGGTAATCTAGGGCTTCTGTGCAGTATGGTATAGCAAGGTTACAAGCAAGAATTCCTAAGCATGTGTTTTCTTCAGATAACCCATTTAATCAAACATATCTGCTTTATGAATGGGCAAAAGACCGGAGACATTTACTTTAGTTGAATTCTTTCCTTGTGATTGGTATACCAAAGGTCCAATACTTTGCATTTTTAAAAATCCAGGGCACAAAAGACTAGAGTAACCAAGGTTATTTCGAGGCCTTGTTTAATGTGGCTAGACACTGGGGCACTTAAAGATTGCTTTTTTTAAATCTTCGTGGGGTTACACTTTGTCAGCACACAGTCATCACTGAAAGAATTTAGCTTTGCTAAAGAATTTATGCTCGTTTTTTAAAAATTTCTTTTCACTTAATTCAGTCATCAAACCACAGATGCATCTGGTAATATTTTCACTAAACATGGAGTACATACCATCAATTCTAGATTGAGAATTGTTTGCTGAAACCCCAAACATTTTAAATGACCAGTTTTCTACTGTGTAAGTACAATTTCACTTTCAACACTCAGGAATATAAAACTCCCATTCATACACTCTGAAAACATTCCTACTTTCAGATTCTTACCCAGACCTGAAAGAAAAGAGGTTCAAGTCTTAAAGGACAGACTGAATTTTCAGAAGAAAAACCATGTCCACAGGCCTTGTTTTCAGGATAGTCACCCTCAGGGAGAAGTACAAAATCTGTTGTGTTAAAAGTTAGCCCAAAATCCAGAGCTGGCCCAAGTCATAGTTGTATTACAGATCGAGTCTTTCCTACTTGAACAGCTTATTGGACTCCACAAACTCCCACAGAGCAACAGGATGGTGATAAGTGGAGGCCACGTGGGCATATTCTCTGACTGTATTCCACGCCTACAAATTTTTCCAAACAGTGAATGGTATTTTTTGTTTTTTAATGTTATTCCAGCAACTCTCTCATTGAATTTTCACAAAATATTCTGATGCTAAGCGCTGACGCTTACAGGAAGAATTTGCATTCAGAACTCGACATTAACATCTCTTTTTGACTAGTCACTTCAAAATCCAGCACTTAACAACTACTGGCATCTGATTTCGTTTGGTAATCACTGTGGCTATGGGATCTAGACAGTATCATTGCTCCCATTTTACAGACTCAGGAGTTTAAACCTCCAAATGTACAGTGATCCCTTCCAAGTCTTGGCACAGATGGTGAAGCTGAAATTGATTCCGATTCTTCCAACTACAAATACTGTGCATTGTCTAAATCCTAGGAAAGTGTTACCTAAGAATGAAGGTGTGTGAAACAGAGGCCCCCAGTCATCATTAAACAGCCGAGGAGAGGATTCAAGCCCTACAATAGCAGACACCTTGCTTTATATGGCCTTGATGAACGCAAACATCAATTCTACGGTGTTCAGAGAAGGCATACGGCAAAATGAGGCACAAGATCCCATGCATGCCTCAGAAGATGCTTAAATGGCACCAGGGTTAGGGCTGGTCTGACGGGACCAAGTTACTGTGAACATCTACAGATCTGAGTTATCAGCATAACAGACCTGGGATTCCTTAGTTCAGTCCTATTCCAGTGGCTATGGAGGCCTGATGGCTGAGTGGGAACTGATTCTGTCCCAGTACCAACGTGGATGTGAGTGACACACAGCCTAGGACAGAAATCAAGCGTGTAAGCCATGTCTGTAAAGTCTATGTCCTTTCAAATGGAAGTGCTTGCCACCTCCAATCTACATGAAACTGAAGAGAATCCACTATGGTAGCAAGCCTACCCATGGGCACCTCCCTACTGAGCCCTTTTGCCATAGAGCAAAAGTAAATCTGCGCTCATACTTGGCCATGAAAATCAACCTTGCACAAATGCTGCACAGAAGCAAAACCTTTACAAAGAAAGTGAAACTAAAGTGGCATAAATCTGGTAAGGACAGGAACACACAAGTCAGAGATTCCCAGGGTAGCGCAGGTGAAAAGAGCTTAGGTGTCAGCACCATGCTTCCGGCAGCCAAGGCACACGCTTATGAGAGCTGCAGGGCTTCTGAAGGAATCCATCCTTGGGGCAGTGCAGCATACGAAACCCCAAAGTTTCCAAAAGACATCCGCGGGAACCTCAGCCTCCCTAACTTTCTCTGTCATCTTCACTCAATCCAAGCACTTGTGACACTGCGAGTGTGGACCTGATGGCTTCCTTCTCTCAATGGAACAGGGAGGCTGTTTGACAGACGGGTAAATGAATTGTTAGAGTTTCCTGATACCATCGTAATCCTGTGATTCAGAGCAACAGGAATTTTAAAAAATGAGCAAAAATTTTACCTTAGTACAAATAAAAATATGTGCTGGAAGGATATCGCATGATTCAGAAACGTGGGAACAATAAATTACAGCCACGCTAGGACAGGACACAATGCAGATCTGAGCACAAACACGTTAACTGATGGTAATCATTTAAGAGAAAAATGCAGTTTCATTTGCTTCTCATCTTTGTGTCTTCTATTTAAGGCCGAAAAGGTTGAGGATAGGAAAACCTTGAACAGTTTCATCAGATCCACAAGGAACAAGAGGCTGTTGAAGAAACGTCTCTTCAGAAGGCAAAACAACGAAGTAACTACAGGGATTCGCAGGCTTCAAGTGAGCATCACTCAAAACGTAGCCACATCCGCTGTAACACTGTCAGCTCCCCAAGAAGGCTGACGCAGTCTCTGAAAGTTCTAAGCAAGGCTGGCTACTAGGCGACTCCATTCTTTATTCGAACCCGATGCTTTGATCTCCAAAACTTAAGGTTTTCTACACACTTTCATTTAAAGTGATTCACAAGTATAAAAACCTGTACATGAGAGACATGATTGTGGGAGTTTCTTAGACTTTTGTGTGTGTGTGTGTGTGTGTGTGTGTGTGTGTGTGTATGTGCCTGTGTTTGTGCATGTGTGTATACATACATCCTCTATGGTGCACATGTAGGGGTCAGAGAACAACTTTCTGGAGTCCATTCCCTCGTTCCGCTGTGTGGATGCCAATGATCAAACTCAGGTCATCTGGCTTGATGACAGGCATGTTTACCCACTGTGTGTCTTAATGGTGCAGCAGCATTAAACAATAGGCTTGTTCTTTGACGTTTTCTATAGGAAGTCACATTGAATGGCCAGCGACAAGCAGAAACATTACTGGGAGAAGCCAGTGGGTACACTGACCATCCCTCCAATCATATTTGTCACTAGGAATTCTAGAGATGTAATTTTTTATATTAAGCAAAACAAACAAACAAATATAACAAAACAAACAAACAAACCATCATTCTGTGGCTGGGGCGATGGCTCAGTGGTTAAGAACACTTCTTACTGAAGACACTGGTTTGGATCCCAGGACCCACAGGGTCTCAAATCCACCTGTAACTCTAGCTCCAGGGGTTCTGACACGCCCTCTTCTGGCCCCTCTGAGCTCCAGGCACGCATGTGCTGCTCATACATAGACTCAGGCCCACACTCACATCAATAAACATAAATAAATGTATTTTTAAAAAAGCGAAGTGACTCCTAAGGGAAAGCAAACATCGGCTATACAGAGTCTCTAAGTAGAACGCAGCAGTGGGAAAAGCCGACGTGAAAAATTACAACAATAACTGCAAAACCAGACAGAAGCTACTAAAGAAAAATCAGCACAGTATCAAGAAGCAACGTGACGAGGGGAAAGCGAGCCCTTTGGTGTGCCTACAATGATGTGAAACTGCAAAGAATTAGGGGACATTCTTCAGTCCGAGCTAATGAGTTTACTTTCCTGCTGCCTATTTCCACATGTAAAATGAATGTTAGAGACTATGGAAAAATGAATGTGGCCCCTATGTTTAAGTGAGGTAATTAGGTGAAAATTGTAAGCAGTGTAATTTCCTATTAAAGGATAATTCCACGAGATAATTTGAAACTCAATTATAATACACAAAGCATCTTCTAGTTTCTGAATACCTCTCATCAATATCTTTCCTCGGCTTGTTTTCTCTTATGTTTCGGGTATAATAACGGAACTTTTGGAGTGTGCCTTCCAGTTAATTCTGACAGATCCTAGGAGGAACCAAAAACTTGCTCCACTTACCAGTCTATTTCAAAGGCGGTCACACAGCTGCTGGGAGTCCTCTATATGAAAGAGCTCAAACACCCCAGACCACAGCTCTGACTCCTTAACCATGAACTCACAGCTACTCCCAAAGGAACTCCAGAGGGTGGTCTTAAATTGGGTCTAGTTTGTGTTTCCAATAACAAAGCATCTCGATCTGAAAAACCAGATGAGTTTGTTGTTTTGACATTAAAATTTGACTCTTTGGTCATGTGGTCAGAGCTTGATAGAACTGAGTTGTGGATAATTTTCTCAGAAAAGTCAGGTCTAGCCCTTGAGGGCAATAGAGACCTTTTCCTACTTGTGTATGTGTTGCTTTTTTAAAAGTGCAAAGTAGACTTAAGGAGTAGTAGTGAAAGAAGAACAGGAATAAATTTAAAGAAAGAGCGTTAGGTAAGAAAAATTTCCCTCTGTGACACAGAGGAGACAGCATGGACCAGGACCTGATTTGACCAACAGTAGCACACTGTGTTTGGTTGGAGTCTTCAGCTGGTGAGTAGAATCAATAATTCAACAAAAGACTCCCAGGAACAAGGAAACTCAGTAGCTTCACTTCACCCACACATCATGTATATTGTTTAATCGGGACCTACAAATACCATTCCTGCATTTATTTATCTTTCTGTATCTACTTGCTATGCCCAATGTGATGTTTTGAAGTACATATACATCATGGAATGATTAAAGTTAGCAGATTAATAGATAATGTCAGCCCCCACATTGTGGTTTTAGTATTATTTACTAACTCAAAGTATTGTGTCCAACGTGGAAAAGTCAGCCATGGAAAAAACTTGTGCTAGTCTGTGAAACTCCCAGAAGAAAAAATAATTTTTATCAGTAAACCTAAGTATAGCCGGATTATTCCACTTGGAATGCAAGTTCTTCTTGTATTGTTTTCCCACAGTTAGTTCAAAAAGTGAAACTACAAATGCCACATTCTCAGACTCTACAAACTACGACATGATTAAAGTTGCAAAACAGCTGGAATCAAACTTTTTCTCAGCGGTTGACAAATCCTTTCTTCTCAGCACGTTTGTACCTAAGAGGTCCCTCCAAACATTAAGCAAAGTAGAACCATCTCAAGGACCAGAAATGTCCACCTTTACAGAAAACCCTACTTCTTGAGGTTCTGAAAAGGGTTTCTCTGTTCTAGAAATAGACTCAAAGGGTGGGAAGACAGGCAGTAGTCTGCTAGTTCTATGAGAGACTTACGCATGACTCCTATAACAAAGGCAGGCAGCTGCAAAGATGCCCAGATTATCAGAATTTTGTCTTGCAATGTTCTTCTAAACGCTATTGAAAGCTCTCAGGAAGCTCTAAGCAGCTATATCAGAGATGATTCAATTACTCCTCTAAACTACAGGTCCCATTGCATGTAGGTGTTATTCCAAATACTACATCAGTATTTAGGCGATGCGATTTGAGAACGGGGACTTCACAAGGCCCCTGGCTGGTTTCTCGTCTAATTGATCACCTTGTTCCTATTTGCTCCCCTCTACCACAAATATCACCCAGACACCTCTCTGCTTAACCCTCAACTTTCTCATCCACATTTCTTTAGGCAGTCTCTCAATATTCAGGTCAGCCATCATGCTGTTCTCTAATTGTGTCTCACACTGCAGCCGTAATTTCTGATGTTTCCATTATTTATTTGGCCAATCATCTAAGTGCTAGAGAAGGGCCATTTATTTCTCTGTTGTGACCACAATACCCTATGCAGCAACAGAAATGGAGTAATTTCTTAATTAGTATTTATTAAGTGATTCAATGGACAACTCTTTAGGCTAGCAAGAAGTGTATAAAAACGTTCAAGGAAGAAAAAGTATCTAAAGGGAAAAGTATTCTTTGGAGGTAGCAGAAGATACAAGACTTAGTTACAAATTTAAGAAAATTCATATAATTGAAGTAAGTCTTCTGCTTTTTTCACCCCCAAAGATAAAACTAAACTTCAGAGTGACGAGCTGACTTAATAAAGTTGTTATAATCAGCTAGATCTGGCCTCAAAACACAGACACTGTATCCAACAATTCATCCCAGAAAAGCCCAAGACAGGTAAATGGTTCATGTTGCTAAAACAGGTTCATTTAGAGTACATTCTAAATTATACAGAAGAGAAAAATAAGAGAAGATTGTAATCCAGAACACATAGAACTCTCAAAAATATTATTTACAATTACAATCATTATTATCCATCATGACCCTTTATAGAAAAGTGAGGGCTGAGAAAAGAGACCATATTGATGAAGATGGCCTTCAGTTATGGGCTGAACACTGAGGTGTTTCTGGCTGGTTGACGGGATTCAGTGAGGAAGCCAGGAAAAGAAGTCATGCACGTCAAGGCCAAGGGCAGCACGTGCACTCTAGCCCACAGTGTTCTCGGGAGACAGTTGTCTCTAAGCACATCTCCATTAATAGAGCTCATGGGAGAAGTTCAACTTTATATAGGACTAAAGGACTTGTGTTCTCTGTAGGATTGTTCCTACCGTCCATGGTTTAATATGCCGACCTGTGTCAGAGTCTAACTCAAAAGTACGCTACCTGCAAACTACAACTCATCTGCGTTAATTGTCTCTGAGGCATTTCCTAAATAGATTAGGTATTTGCTCCTAATGGTGCAAAGGTAACCACGAGAAGATAAAAATGAGACTCTACCCTACGGTGGAATAGACACTTTCATGTACCCTCACGTCAAACTGCAGCAAGGCAGAATCTTTATCTAAACTGGCATTGTTAATCTGAAGAACAGATGAATATTATATCAGTGTCCTTAATATAGCGATCAACCCAACAAAATATTATACGATAGCTTACTAGCTGCTCTAACAGTGCTCTAACGTACTCATAAACAAATCTAAATCAAGAATGATAACACATGACTAAAATCACAGCACTCAAGAGGCTGAAGCAGGAGTATGGCAAGTTTGAAGCTGGCCTGTGTATAAAGAGCATAACTCTTAACACACACACACACACACACACACACACACACACACTGGGGGGGGAGCAGAAGGAAGGAGAGAAAATAACACAAACCCAAACAAAACAAAAAACCTCAACAAAACAGACCTCCCCAAAGCATTTTGAAAGTATAAAGTACTTCACATCTAACTTGAAAATGTATTAAGCCAAACTGCAACTTATTTTTTAAAAAATCAGCTTTAAATTGGTGTGCTCAGATAAATTATCTTTCAAATTTGATCAAAGAGACCAAATTAGATGAAATTGGCCCAGAAAGGCAAAATAATTTTTATGCTGAAAGTCATTATGTAGGTCACTTTTTATTTATTTTATGTGCATTGGTGTTCTGCATGTGTGTCTGTGATAGATAGATAGATAGATAGATAGATAGATAGATGAGAGATCAATGTTATTTTACCAAAAAGTTCAATTAAATAATTAAAAATAGTTTAAAACACAATTTGGTAAAATAACATTGATCTCTCATCTATCTATCTATCTTACATCATTTACTTATCAGTTATCATTAAATAACTTTAATAAAAATGCAACTTTTAGCAATGATACATGATAATTATAAAAAGTTTTACAAATTGCAAAATATGATAAACTGAGTAGCAGCAGAAACTTAATTTCCTAAAAATAGAAAGCAATAATCTCCTTTAATAACATCTCATTGAATTTTTTATAGTTGTCAGTGAGTCAAGCAAAGATTTTGAGCAAGTGCCCTTTCAAAAAAGTTTAAATAATATTATGATATGTCTATTTAGTCAAAAGTTTAAAAAATTAGTCAATTATTTAAAAGAATCATTTTATGAAACAAAAGAAAAATATCATTATATACAATGAAATCATTCCATTACAAATGATATGATAATGGTGATTTTTGCACAAAAGTGCAATTATGAGCAACCCATTAGGTACATCTAAGTTGAAGAAACTAGTTTCTCTATAAATAAACCTGGAGTTCTAAAACACATCTAAGTTTGTGCTTAATAAAGTCTGTGTTTTTTTATACTTTGGAAATAAATACATCAAGAAATTGCTGTTTTGTTGGCCAAAGAGATGGCTCAATGGGTAAAAATGCCAAAGACTTGAGTTTAATTTTCACAACCCATGGTACAAGGAGACACCTTAACTCCTGAAAGTTGTCTTCTGACCTGCAGACACATCTAGGCACCCAGAGATAGACAGATAGGCAGACACAGACAGACACACAGACAGACAGATGGACAGTGAGTCAGACAGACAGATGAGAGGGAGAGAAAGGGTAAAGGGAATGGGAGGGAGAGGGGAGAAGGAGAGGGAGAGAGACAAAAAGAGAGAGGCAGGGGATGGAGAAAAAGGAGAAAGGAAGGAAAAGAGGAATGAGGACAAGAAAAAGAATAAATTAATTTTGAAATTTTAATTGCTATTTTCTCTAAATAAAAATTTAAATAGCAGCTAAATGATGTCTTCAGCTATTCAGGGGAAGTGCTGACAGGTTTAGATCAGAATGAAGGCTTATAATTAATAAGCAAGTTGTGCTTTAATGAGTTAACATGATATAGATGGAAATTTACTTCTAGTAGGCAAATAGACTTTTTTTTTTTTAAAGAGAAAAATAAAGAGATAACAGAAGTCCTGGGCGAAACAGATTTCTTAGTTACTGGTTCAAAGATGTTTATATGCATTCAATATTAACATCCTTCTGCTATTTCAAGGCAAGTAAAAGCAAACATACATAGTTTACAGTATAACACTGTACATAATATAATATAATGGGCAGTAATCATCGCAAACTCATTCAAGCTGCACGCTACCCCCAAATTGCCTGGAAACATCATAGTTTGACTAATGTTTACGAATGTCTACATACTAACCTACTACTGTCTTATAAACTTGAGAAAAATATTTACATATTGACACTGTTTAAGGCTATGAAGGTTTGAGGCTTCTAAAGTTGTTCGTTTTTACTTCTTTATTGTCTATTTCTCAGTTATCTAGGCAGTGAAAACTAAATAGGAAGGGCAATTGTACTAAGGTGGATGTTTCATCTGAGCAAGGCTTTGAGCGATTCCGAACACTCACACAGATAAAAGGGTACTGTATAGGGATGGCACCAAATTAGATCACAGAAGTCTGTACTGATAACGCACATAGGAGATTCTGAGGACTTCCTTCTGATTAACTTCACTGGATTAGAATATTAGTCAGCTGATTTAGACACTTGACCATCTGAGTTCTTGTTGATGGCGTTCCAAATCCATGCAGGTTGTCATTTGAGTTGTGTGTTAAAATCCAACAGAATGTGTAAGATGACTCTAGTTTTTCAAAGGCAGATGGTTTTGTCTTGTTAGGTTGCTATTTCTTCCAGGAGTTCATTATTTAATAATAAAAAAAGAGCAAGGAAAACAAATAAAATCATCCAAAGAGTTAAGGTCTGCCTATCCAAACAGAGATAGAATCTGGAAGCAAAGGTTTGTCCAACTTGGTCTTCTGGCTTCTCCTATTCACGCTCAAGTCTCCCTAGAGCCAGCATTCTTATGGATAAGACAGATTCAAATGAAAACTTTTCCCTGCTTCATTTTTAAGTTCATATGCATTGTGGTTGAGCAAAAGGAAGTTGAAAGGTAAGTTGAGCTGATCCAGACCAAAAAGTGGACAGTAACACTCATCTAATTGAACTTGTCAGTGACTGGTACCAGAATAAGAAAAATGTAGTTCTTTTCTGGAGTGGAAGAGGGGAATCATTGTTTTCCCTTTAGACCCATGTGGAAGGGGTAGGCATTTAGAGGATGAAAGGGAAAAGACAGATGAATAGTGCTAAGGCAGCATATATAAAGGCCATCTACCGAAGTATAATAGTTCCAGATACTCAGCCACAGACTGGCCCTGGGAGCTCATGAGGGTCTGATTTGGATGTTTCTACATTTTGCAGTTCATCTGCTCATGACCTACCTTTATCCCCCTGCTGCTGAAATACCTACTCATTTACAAATATGAAATACATTGCTGGTTTTTAAGGAAAGTGATGTGACATAGTATTAGTTATACCACCTGCCTTTCAGTAACTTAGAGGCAGTTAGTTGACAATACCTCGATGCTTACAGCTATCAGACTGGTGGATACGATCATTCTCTGTGCTCTTGAGAGACCTTGGATAAGGTAAGTCCCTGGCTTTTGATGGCTCTCACCTCCCTTTTCTGTTCAACAGGCTTGATGGTCTTTGTGGCTTCCTTTGACATTATCTTTATAATTCTTTTCAGTACTTGGAAAAGTGATCGTTTTACTAGTATTCATTCACTTGAATCCACATTTGCATGTTTCTAACTGAGCTAATTACCATGCAAAGCAGCAAAAGAGGAAAAGAGAAATACCCCTGGAACATCTGGCAGTAAATGGCAGTGCTTACGAAGGTATTCAAAGTTGATCATCTTCTCACAGTATTTATATGCTATCCCGTTCTCCTAATCTGATACCCATGTGTAATTTAAAAATAATCTCAACCAATAATTTAGGGAGAATCCCTGAATATACATTTGACTTATATTTTAAATATCTTCTCGAATATATTTCATTATTTTATTAGCTTGGGTGCTTTGCCTGCAAATATTCCTGTGTGCCATTTTGTGCTTGCTGACTACAGAGGCCAGCAGATGGTCTCAGGTTCGATGGGACTGAAGTTACAGAGTGTTGTAAATGTCACGTTCTACTAGGGATTGAAACTGGGTCCTCCGTGCTCCTAACAATTATGCCATCTCTCCATTTCCTCTTTGACTTATCTTTCAAGCTGAATTTTTCTAGATCTTATGATTTGACAGGGAAGAGCAACATCCATATGAAAAGCTAAGGACTCTATCTAGGACATCATCAAGAGTGATTCCCCTGATGTCATATAATCAGGACACATTTTCTAAGGACCATTTAAACACCTACCAGAGTTGACTGTGGCTGAAAGGACGTTTATAGCAATGGGCAATGATATGTTTCCGAGACAATGTATGGACTCAGATACCAACTCTAACACTTATGTTGAATATATTGTCTTGGTTAAGTCCGAATATCCCTCCATGTTTAGCTTTTCTTCAAAAATGGAAGTAATTATATTTAATATTTCTTAGATTATAATACAGTATTTGAGTTAAGATACATCTTATCTGAGACGTAGAAAGAGTATCATATAAACATGAAAGCTATTAGTTTTTTATTATAATTTTTATAATCTTTTATTTTTGAGATTATAATATAATTATAATTCCCCCTTTCCTTTGCTCCCTTCAAGCCCTCTAATATAGCCCCTCCCTGCTGTCTTTCAAAATCATGGACTTTAAAAAATTAATTCTGTTACATGCATAGATGTATTTGCATATATAGCATACAGTATAGCCTGCTCAGCCTGTATAGCGTTTCTCTGTGTGTGCACATGTTTTCCGCTTGGAGTTGGATAACCTCTTCCTGCTGTCATCCCTAGGGAAGATCGGCACTCTCAACATTTCTTAGTAACTTGTACTTCTTCTAAGAAAAATCAAAGTCAGGAAAAGAAGGTATTCCTGTGGGTTTGTTTTGTTTTGCCTTTGCCTTCACTGCCCAATCTGAGCCTCGACCTGAACACTGGTACAATTTTTCAAAGTTAAGCAAAACAAAGCTAGTAGAAATATACAGCACAAGTAGTAAGTTACTAATTTATGGTATAATGGATAGCTGAAAAGTGTAAGGGAAAATATTTCAAAGGATATATTGAGGAATATAAAAATTAAAGCAAACTGCGGTTGATAAAAATCATGAGACATAGGAAGACAAATAAAACATGTTTTAGTCTCTTTCTTTTTTTAAATTGTAAAGGCTGACCTCATCCAAATAATGAGAAAAACAGTGAAGAGAGGGGACAGAGGTTGGAGAGAAATAATTTACAAGGTACAAATTCACAGGCAGATCTGTAGAACAATGAGTGCTATTGTACCATGTTGGGTCATAGTTTAAAATGCTGTGTCATCTAACCCACATTAAAAGATTTTGAATGTTATCACAAAGAAATATCCAATGTTTGAGATGACAAATAGTGTATTTGATTCATTCCCTTATTTGTCATCTATCTATCTATCTATCTATCTATCTATCTATCTATCTATCTATCATCTAACCACTCTATCTATCCGTCTATCTATCACCTATCCTCTCTATCATCTCTCTCTATCCATCTATGACCTATCTATCTATCTTCTACTTATTTCTCTATCGCTCTCTCATCTGTTTGTCTCTCTGTCTATCATATCCATCATGAATAAATGTGCTGATACAACATACTGTACCTCATAAAGACATACAAATCACACTTATTAAATAAAAATAAGTTATATTTGGTTATTTTTATGGGGGCAAACAGCAACTTTTTTGAGATGCAAATATAATAGATATGATAGATAGAACTATTTCTTATCAAAAAGTAATTTTTCTTAAATATGAGACAGTTAAGGTTGTTGAGTTGGTTCAGTGGGTAAAGCAATTGCCCTGTAAGCCTACTGACCTGCGTTTGAGTCCAGGATATTACCACAGTAGAAGGAGAGAACCAGCTCCCAAAAGGTGTTTTCTGGCCTCCACAAGTGTGCTTATACTTGTACACACACACTCATGCACATGTACACAGTAAATGAGACGAAAATTTAAAAAGAAAATAATGTAACTCAAGTTGGGGATTCTGTTTCAGCAGGTTCTATGAAGAAAGGACACAGTTTTTCCTTCCCTTCTTGTCAGACTCTTCAGAAACTAGACCAGTCTCAGCTTCCTATTAGTCTACTGAGCCTAAGAAGTTCATCAAATTCATCATTGGAATAATAATAATAATAAAACTGAAAATGAGTTATGCCTCATACACTGGCTTTCAAGATTACATGACATTGCATGTAAAATACTGTGCACAGTACCTCACATGGAGGGATGGATAAATACTGGGACACAGTGACTCGTCATCACCACCTCAATTTTGTGGTGTACATTTAAGCTATGCACCAGATAGCTCACCCTTAAAGTACGCTATTACAAAACAAGCCAAAGGCATCTCGGTAGAGGCAGCGAACCAAACAGCTTTTGTGCAAGGACACGAATTGGAAAGCCATCGGAAGGTCTGCTAAACAATTTCCTGTTTGTTTTGATTTGAGAGTCAGGGAAATAATAAAATTATTATTTTCACCACGAGGACAATCCTCCCTGCTGTAATTGTAATTCTGTTGAAATGAATCAGAAATTCTAATGGGAATGCTGGCTCAAGGCCAGGGGAAATATGCTGATGTAATCTGTCTGGGTACTGGAGACAGAAACCTCATGGATGGCTTTATCTTGTCCTGAATTGAGGCTGATAACTAGTTTAAGAAGAATACTTCCGCTCTGGCTATGCTGGCCATGCTTCGAGGAAAAGACCCCGGTGCTCCCCACCAGGGGCAAAGCCAGAAGAGGGCAAGAGGAATAATGCTGACCAGCAACACTGTTCTTTCCTCAGTGCCACCTTCAAGCCAGCCTGGTAGTACTTCTCACCTTAATTGCTACATCCCAGTAAACACCATCCAGTTGCATTCCTGACACCCATCATTCTTGAACCTTGGTTATATGCATGATAATTTAGTCTCCGAACTGCTGAGATACACCTATTGATAAATAAAACAAATGTCCTATTCCTGTTAAAGGTCTGTTAGAAAGAAAAAAAAAAAAGGATTTTAAGTTCATAGGCTCAATGTAACAGAAAACAATGCTATAATAATAATAAATATTTCATATATTACATCCCAACTGCAGTTTCCCCTTTGTCCTTTCTCTTAGCTTCCTCTCCCCTCTTCTCTCCCAGATCCACCCACTCTTCTCAGAAAACACAGGCCTCCCAGAGACGTCAAATATACACTGCATAACAGCTACAATACGACCGGGCACATATGCTCATGGACAAGGCAACCCAGTAGTGGGGACGGGGGAGGAGGAAGGTTCCACAAGTAGGCAAATGAGTAAGGGACAGCTTCTGCTCTTGCTGTTAGGATTTCCACAAGAGCACCAAGCTACGGAGCCATACTGTATACGTGGAGGACCTACGTCAGACCCCTGCAAGTTCCCTGCTCTCAAGTCCCCACGAGTCCCGGTCGGTGGGTCCTGTGGGCCCTGTTCTTGTGGTGGAGCACAGGGATTCCTAAGTAAGATTGGAAGACTGTTTTAATCGCTGTTTCTGCACCTGTGTGTATGGTCTAGAATTTGCATGGTTAATAAATCTTAAGGAGGACTGGTGCTGCTAGCCAGCGAACATACTATGAAGATCAATGCCTCACAGTTCCGCATGATGTTCTTCAAGGCTCAAAGTTCATCAAGTTTTTTTTCTTGCGCCTATGAATCTGCTCAGGGTAACCCCTCGCCTGGGCATGTCTGCCACCCCAGCCCGTGCTAGCATGCTGCCTTCATTCCCAGTGTGCCTTCATGGCCTCCAGTCACTGATGTGTTATTTATGCTCTCCGTTAAGGTCTTTCAGGTCAGTTTCTTATATTCATATACCTGGTGCCTACCAAAATGCCAGCACATGCTAGAAAGAAAGGCATTCAGTTTTTTTTTTTAAAGAATTATGTAACTTCATATCTAATATCCTGACATCTTGCCTATGATGGCTATTTTTTTTTTAACCACACTTTCTTTTCTTCGGTAACGAGAATATTCTGAAAAAGGGAGACC
The DNA here is from genome assembly GCF_030254825.1 of Meriones unguiculatus. NCBI lineage: Eukaryota > Metazoa > Chordata > Mammalia > Rodentia > Muridae > Meriones > Meriones unguiculatus. Next base: position 47,575,737 of record NC_083349.1, read on the forward strand.
TGAGTAGAAGTAAGAAGCTAAAGAGGTTGCACGCCACTCAGGACCTAGTCAAGAGAAAAGGGGAGATACGGAAGAAGGAGCCCGAAGCCCTGGAATGAGCAGAGAAAATGTGAACACAGGGAAGCCATCTAAGCTAGAGAACAGCTTTTGTTGGGCTCCCAAAGCGAAATTTTTCTCTTCTAGTTTACTGAGGTGGTATGCACGTACATTTCGGATTTTAATGCCACATAGCTTTTCATCATATTCTGCTTGGTCCTAGATAGAAAATTCAAAGATTAGGATCCTTGTTAAACACATCAAGTCCTGATTATATTTCATCCTGAAGTGAAGGTCTAGGAAACAGCATCCAGCTGTAAATACAGATGTCAAAGTTTGCTACGTATCTGGTTTACAGTGCTGTCACCAGCCAAATAAAATACTTCCACTCCAATTATGCTCAGAAAGAAAATCTAATTCCTGAAATGTAATGAGTTTTTCACACTTCCAATGCTAAGAACTTTTTATTAAAATATCTTCCCACTGTTACATTGATTTTGCATGTACCAAAATGCTCTTAAAGCACAATTGTGAAGAATTAAGGTTTCAGTCCATTTTGAATTCCGTGATGACCAAATTACCTTTAGGAAATTGCAATGTTCAAATGTTACTCCCAAAGCTTAACTTCTGTATATTGAAAAAGAATTAGAGCGATGAAAAGTGATTCTTAGAATTCCATGCTACTGTCAGTATTTTCTACTTTCAGGCTAGGCTGAGCCAGAGAACAGTACATTAACCATAGCTGGTTTTGCATCTATTATACATGTTATGGAGAATTGTAATTAGATGGTGAACACTTTCTCTTTCACTCTATTGATTAATGTAGCCTTACTTTAATCATAAAGCCATGGGTGTCAAAACTCAGCTCAACACAAAAACTGAATAAATGCAGTTGAATTAAAAAGAAAGTTGTCAAATTCTACAGATATATTTTTATGTTAGAAATACTGAGGTAGTCAGATTCATTATCAAATATTAGAAGCATGTGTCTAAAAATAGCTCAAATTACTTTTTGATTAAATATACATGGTAAGTGCCATGGTGATTTCTAATTCGTTTGCAGTTGTAGAGCTTTTACACGCTAACAAATTCCAGAATCCATTGTCCAGTCAGTTTGAGCCTATCCGTTTCTAATTGCTGAGACACCCTCCCTAAGATTCTCTTAATTGTTTTATTAACTCTGTAGTTTATTTCTGCATGTTCTGATCCAATTTTGAAATATTTATGCAAGTTAATAAATAAAAAAAATACCCAAACTATTCTCTTCCCAAACAATATGAACTCAATTTTCTTGTGACAGAATGACTTTAAAGAATGCATTTTAAAATGTATACTTGTTTTTAAAGTTTCAGAATGTAGAACTTTTCAGAAGGTAGGTTTAGTAATTCAAATACTTAAAACTGTAAGACATTAAAAAATGTCTTGAGCCTGTATTAGTGATTTGTCAATATTCATAAAATTCATCAACCTTTCTTTGTTTTTTGGTGCTGGGGATCAAGTCTAGAGCCCTGCGCATGCCACACAGCAGGAATTCCACTACTGAGCTACATTCCCAGCCCCCTAAGTTCATCAACCTTCAAGTCCAAATTTTGCCTCTGCCCTTCCAACCTTCCAAATCAAGTTACTGATGCATGTGTTTTTGCATCCAGCAAATGCTCTCTAACACCCTCTCAGTATCTAATGATGTCCTTGAACAAATGTGGAAAGAGTGGAAGGCCTGGCAGTGATCTGAATATTAATCAGAATTTTAAAGAGAGAGAGTGTCCCCTGAAAAACAATGCTGCACAGAGAAAAGCAACGACAGGATGCCAATCTTGTGACTGCTGAACAACTGAGCAAATGATTGACAAGGAAGTTATTTTAAACTAATGTGCTATAAGTTATTGGTGATATGAGACTCTACTAATTTCAATATTCCCGTAATCAGCATTAATCTGAAATGCTAAAGGTTAAATAGTCGTTAAAGTTAAGATTCTAGCAGCAGAGAGTAGATTTTTCTTTTCTCCCAGACAGTATTTCAGTTTTGAGATTATTAAGAATCATGAAGAAATGTTCACATGTCATCATCATTAAAAGCCATAAAAATGGAAATGTTTGTACCCCAAACCTCCAGCAGAGCACAGCATGGACTTCTAAGCCACTTCAATGATGGCAATTTGTTACAAATGCTGTGTACACTGAGCATGCGTCGTTCCACAGTGTGACTATCATCCTGATATATGCTATAAACCCACCCATAACCACCAAAATATCCACCTTGCTGGTAAAAACTACTGACAGCATGACTCTAAATGACCCAGACTCATAGAAATGAAGAACATAATGCGTGGTTACCCGGTTTAGGGACATGGGGTGCAAAGTCCCTCTAAACAAGATGAATATGTTCTAGAGACTGGAAAGCATCATTGGCAAAACGGAATCACACACATACAATTCAGTAAGAGGGTCGACTTCAAATATTCTTTCCACAAGTCATGTTCCTTTAAAGGGTGCACTAGTGAATTAAACAGACAAACAAACAAACAAACAAACAAACAGAGGCAGACGTCTGAGGGGGCAGTTCCAGAAACTGGAGTACTTGGCCAACAAACAAGAGTAACTAACATATTCGCCAAATGGAGAGATGAATAAGCACTCCCTGTAATAATGAGAACTGTCGCCGACAGGAGCCTTGCTGGGAAAAGCCTGCGTCCTGCAGTGTATTAATAACAACTGGGAATAGCTGCTAAGGGCATGAATTGTGCTGTCAACAAGTAGCTGCATTATAGCTACGTGGGGGTGAAGCCTGATACCAATAGTGTCTGCTCTCCTCTTTTCGGCGTAAGAAAGTGGGAGCTTATAATAGATCAAGTGAATCCCAAAAGGAAAATCAGAGATCTCAATGCCCCTTTGTTTTCAAGACATTCTTTGAGAGCCTGACTGATGCAGAAATCATAATGCCAAAGGAAACAGTGTAATTGAAAATGTTCTGATGCGTAGTTAGCAACAATAAAAAATTTGAGAAGAGCCTTGTAGGTAGATGCTAAGTCGTCCTGTCCTGCTTGCATGTCTTTAATCAGTTTTTACTATACTGGAGGATTTGTACGTGGGCTGTCATTCTTTGTAAGACAATTTTCTTGCTGTTTATTTAAGAATCCATACACTGAGCAAGGCTTGTGAAACTAAGCTATGAAGCAATCTAATTACTTCCAAGAGATGGTCCACAGCCGCTTACTGCAAATGAGTCCTGTCTAACCATCTTCAGGCAGAGATTTGTTATTCAAAACAAGACTCTTCAAAGGCAAGGGTCCCGGTGCTCACTGATTATGTGAAGGGTTCTAATCTTTGCAATATTCTGAATGCCAAAGGAAAGGCTTAAATGCAGCCACGTCAATCAATAACGTTAAGAGGAGAATCAGGAGACTATAGTATCTTTACTAAAAAATAAAAATAAAAAGCAATTAATGTTTAGGAATAGAACTTAAAGGGAACCTTGTTATCAAAGACATCATTGTAGTGTAGACTTTGATTGAAAGGTAAGATTTTTCTATTTATCTAAGAAAATGTTGGTCTTATTTTGTAGTTGGCACATTATTGGTTTTCATGGAGACAGAATCTCACAGTGAAGCCTAGACTGCTAAGAACTTACTATGTAGCCAAGGCTGGCTTCAAGCAGGTAGTAATTTTTTGCTTCAGCTTCTTGAGTACCGGGATCAGAAGGCACCAGCTTTATCCGGCTTCCTACTCTTAAACAGCACTGAGTATCATTAGGTTTTATTTCCCTAAGACCCCATGCTTTGACTTTGTATCCACATACCTAAGATTCCTGATGCTTCCGTGTCTTTCCTGAACAGTGCTAATTATCTGTATCTTTAAAAGCTACAGGACCACTATCTGGTAGAAGCTTGGGAACTTACACATAATGGGCAAACCAAACTCATTCTTCTGGTAATATATATTTGGCACAAGGTAACTGGTCAGACCTCATGTGAAAGCGCTCTGTTGCTCAGAAGCAGGGGTTATGAGGTTGTAGAGCATATTCCTGACTCTGAAACCAACCCACAGGGCACCATGTGTAAACAGTTCTCCCAAGAGGACTGATAGTAGATGCTCGATGTAAAATGACTGAAATAGGTACTTTTATTTTTATTTTATTTATTTTTTTACAATTTATATTCTGATTATAGCCCACTCCCTCATCATCTCCAGGTCCCTCCCTCCCTCTTACCCCCTATCTCTTAGTCTACTGAAAAAGGGAGACCTACTCCTGCCATCTGACCCTAGCTTATCAAGTCTCATCAGGATTGCCTGAATCCTCTTCCTGTTTTCTCAGAAGGCCTCTCTGCCAGGAGGAAGTGATCAAAGAACAGGCAACTGAGATCATGTCAGAGACAGCCCCTTTTCCCTTACTAGGGAATCCACATGGAGACTGAGCTACCCATGGGCTATATCTGAGCAGGGGTTCTGGGTCCTCTCCATGAATGTTCCTTGGTTGGTGCATCAGTCTCCACAAGGACTGAAACAGTTTAAACCATAAATGGATTGGAAAAAAAGAACATTTTGAAGTACATTTCAAAGTAGGCATTGTGTCAGAAGGCAGAGATTGTGAGAAAGAGAGTTTTGCATGGCAAGCAGATTAAGGGGTGGGGGTGGGGCTCACATAAAGGTACCAAAGTAGACAGTTCAGAGGATCTCAGAAATCTTTGTTTCTTTAGTTACACAATAAATAAGACAATTATGGTCCAGCTGGATGCCATCAGGACCATGGCCACATAGTGGTTTCTTATTCTCATTTGGAACACATAACACTTTACTCTTAACATATGTTACCTTATTTATATCTCATGGTAACTCACTGAATGCACCTTATCTTTCCTTCATTAGCGACGTCAGTGGAGTTAAAGAGAAGTCAAATAAATGATTTGTTAAGCTTTAAAGAACAATTCAACCCAGGAGAGCTAACTTGCAGCCCATACCCCACTCCACCTTGCCTGGGGATTCAAAGTGAACAACACTGGCAGATGGGTCCTTCACATTAGAAGGGAATGAGATGAACTCGATATTTATGACCAAGATGGTAAGGAAAATAAGGTTGGGGCCACTTTTGTTACACAGCAAAAGAGCGGGTTAAAGACCAAATGACCCAGACCATGGACAACCTGGGCAAGGAAGAGATGATAATGGTCAAGCATTATTCATTCTGGTGCTTTGGAGACCAGACCTCCTGTCGCAAAGCTACTATGTGTCAGGTGAGGAGGTAGACTCTTTGGGAGATGCTGGGAGTAGAAGCAGAGTAAAAGGAAAGATAAAGAATCCTTCTAGTTCTTCCCAAGAATTCTACATTTCTGCCTTTGAAGTATAATCATGACAGAAAGAGCTAATTTTCTCCTACAAGTTTTACAACAATATTTTAGAGGGACTCAGAATTTTTTTTCAGGATTTATAAGCTATTTTTAAAAGAATAAGCTTCTTTAAATGCTGTGCCCCTTTACATCCTTCTCTGATTCAACTGAGCTATTCATAGTGTGCTAAGTCACTTCAAAATTATTTCAAGGTGGAATAATTTAGTAAAATATAACAAAACTTTTAAAAGTAAAAATTGTTAAGAATATGTGAGCTTTAAGCAGGTTGTATTTCTAAATGTGTGCACACATAATAGTAATTTTGGTAAGGAAGAGTTTGGGAGTTGGGGGACATAGAAGGATTTAGACAAGGGGAGTTAGAAGGGGCCTGGATGGAGTAAAGGGAGGGCAGATAGTGATATAATTATATTTTAATTAAAATGTAAAAAATAAAGAAAAAAGAATAATTGAGCTTATAAAACATTGTAGCCAAGTATTATTTGAAGACAGGACACATTTGAAAAAAATGTGTCAGCAAGGACAGAGACAGATCCTAAAAGTCTGGGCACAGTGGTCTTTTCTGAAACTGATACCCCAGCCAAGGACCACTCATGGAGATGGCCTGGAACCCCTGCACAGAGGTGGCCTATGGCAGTTCAGTATCCTAGTGGCCTTCATAGTAATGGGGACAGGAACTGTCTCTGACATGAACTGATTGGCCTGTCCTTTGATCACCTCCCCCTGAGGAGGGAGCAGCCTTACCAGGCCATAGAAGAAGACAATGCAGCCAATCCTGATGAGATCTAACAGACTAGGGTCAGAGGGAAGGGGAGGAGGACCTCCCCCATCAGTGGACTGGGAGAGGGACACGGGTAGGGAAGAGGGAGGCTGGGATTGGGAGAGGAGGAGGGAGGGAGGTACAAGGGGGCTACAAAGTGAATAAACTGTAATTAATAAAAATAAAAATAATTTAAAAAAAGAAAAATGTGTCAGGTGATTTCACTGTTTTAAAACGTCATAGAATGTTCTTACAGATGTCTAAATGGTACATGCTTAGGCTATGGTATATGGCATTGCTCTGTGTCTTAAATGAGAACTCTCCCTCATAGGCTCATGTATCTGAGCACTTGGTGCCTGGGTGATGGCACTGTTGGGGAAGGTAGTGGAACCTTTAGGAGATGGAGCCTTTCTGGAAGAAGTCGTCACTGGGCTTTGAGGGTTTATAGACATAAGCTATCTCCTGGTTTCTCTGTCTGCTTCCTGTGTGTGAATGAAACCTATCAGTTGGCCTGCTCCTCGCCTCCATGCCATGCCTTTCCTGCAGCCACGGGGTCTATTTCTCTGGAATCATGGAATCATAAGCTGAAGGAAGCCCCCATTCATCCCTAAGCTGCTTTGAGTCAGAGTATTTTAGCACAGAAACCAGAGACTAACCAATACAGTACTCTCCATGTGGCCGGCCACTTCCAGAAACATGAAGAAGCACAGCCCAGTGTGTTCCACAACTTCCTGTATTATCAATAACTTTCACTGATGCAGTAAGAGAGTTCCAGAGCTTCTGTGAGTCCTCATGAGCAAAACTAAGTACTGACAGAATGACAGCAAGAGTTACCTGAGATTAAATAGTTCAGATAAATCTATAATTAACGAGAGATTTTCAAAACAACCCGTTTTTAAAATAATGTATTTTGTTGAACCCAAGATTCTGAATAGCAAAACACACTTAAAATCTATAAATACTGCTGGGTTTCTTGTTTTTATTTTTCTCTGTAACAGTTCTCTTACTCAAATTGTCTTTCCTCAACAATAGATTACTCTATTCCTTCTGAGTTTGAGTCTCACTTATGTGCCTTATATGTTAGACATTATTTGTCCCTTTCTGATCTTGATTGAGTTTGTATGCACAGGCAACCACTGCGTGGCTCTCCCCTTCTGGTCTAACGTCATTCATCTACTTAGGTATGTTTTTCAAAATTTGAGACATTTAGTTGAAGCCTTTAAGATGACCAAATTAAATTATTAATATTTAAAAATTATTTCCCTCTATAAAATCAATATCTGATATTGATTTATGTTTATTAACATACCCTCTGATACCCGTCTTTTACTTATTCTTTCACATTGTTGACAGGACTGTAAATTCCATGGCCACAGCTACATTTAATGAAGATTTAAACCTAAAAATGTTATAAAATTTCCTCTATCAATAATAAGTCCTATCAATACTTTCCTTTCAGTAGTATTTCTACTTTATATGGTATGTTATGAAAAATGCAGTTGATGGGTTTCTGAATACCATTAGACCAAAGCCCACATTCCTAGCCACTGGTCTCATAACCTAATTCACTTTTTTTTTTTTTTTTTGGTCCCATGGACTTGATCTCTGGAAGGCTTTGTAGAACATACTGACTCAATATTTAATCGCAAATCCAAGCTATAAGTCAAGCATGCATATTCACTTAAAGAGCCCAAGGGGAACCACAACTCTCTTTAGTCAAAGGAGCATAGGGAGTCCCTGAATGGTGATGGAATGACTGATTTAGCAAGAACACCGCTGGAAAAGACAGTTTTCAAGAGATAACTGATTTTCTATACTATGGGTATTATTCATGAAGTTCACCTTCATGGTAGCACACCATAAATTAACATAAATATTAATAACAATCGAAACTCAGTTCACACGAGAAACAGCACATATGCTCTTGAGGACTCTGTGAGAACTCTGAAGAGGAATCTCTTGCCCGCTTAACTAGTATTCTGAGCTTCTAAGAGCATGGTTGTAAATGACGCAAGCTTGCCAACAATTAATGTTTTAAAAAAAAAAAAGCCCCGATTCTGCTGAGAAATTAAAATCTTTCAACTTAATTATTCCACAATTTAAGCTACTGGTGATGTAACTGAGTCAAACATGTAAGTCCTAAAGCAGAACGGCTAAATGCTATCACAACAAGTTGGGGAGAACGTTAAAATGGCTCCAGATTTGTCCTGTCGACCACGAGAAAGGTATCGTTGGCAAACACATCTTCAGATTGCACTGGTTCTCTCACCACTGCTTGCTATTCTAATCGCCTCAGCTGTGTTCAGAAAGGCTTTTCGTAACAGCATCTAATTCAATCTCCTCATGAAACATGCATGCCAAGTATTATTAATCTTTTAGTTCAAGCCATCAGGTTGTGGGGGGTGAGGAGAGTATGTACATCCAGAGTGCTACAGGAGCCATGTGTTTATAATGAAAATGGACAGAAAAGTAAGTGGGAAGACACGGGATTAATATTGCTATGTAGGTAGAAAGCTTAAAGAGAAATTGAAAACAAAATCTTGCTATCTGGATTGAAAGTACTTCCTTGAGAAGAATAGAAGCACATGGCACCATAAGAAAAAAAGACAAATCATCAGGATTAGTAAGGCCACTAAGCAGCAGAGAAGAACAACTATGTCTTTTGACATGTTCCAGAGAAAATATCTAAGGTCCAAGCATTAGTATTTTTTTTCCTCGATAGTGGCAATTAAGTGGTTTTAAAAGTTTAACCTGTAGAGACTTTATAAACACATTAATTTTCTGACCAGAAAATTGTGTGATGCATTTTAAAGTCATGTTCGATTAATAAAAGTAAGTGTCAGGGAAAAATCAACAAGAAAACGTCTGTAGTCTAAGCTGTTTTGGATGTAAAACAAATTGTACACACAGGGGCCTCCCAGGACAAAGGCGATGGCAGTGCGACCGGGTGGAGATTAACAGCCTTCACCTCTCCACAGACCAGGGTCCTATCTTCGAGCAGAAGGACTGGAATGGGACTCCCAGCCTGTGTAATCTACTTGCTACCTTACCATTGTATGTCTTTACCCATAACCCAGCATCGAAGTAAGTGTTTCTCTTAGTAGTTCATGAACACTATGCTTTAGAAAACCCTCTCCAGGTAAACGTTGTTATAAAAGGAGAGTTAGCTCTGGGTCTGGAACCCTTTGGGTGAATTCATGCTGCAACACAGCCCCTTCCCTTTCTTGCTCAGGTGCGCCCTGTGTGCTTCCAGAACACCTTTCAGATTCTGCAAAGGCTCGTCCCGAGTCCCTTCGGATCTGCCTGGGTGTATAGCGCCAGCAGTAATGACAGTAATAACCACAACCAGGGTCTCCGGGAGGGGGGAAGGGGGGTCACATAGAAGCTTTCGCACCCAATCCATCACACTCTTTCATTTAATACTCACCACAGCCATAAAGCAGGTGCTTGCTGTTTCACAGGTAAGAGTTGAGACTCACAAACATTACATTATTTCCCGAGGCACACAGCTGGTAAGTGATAAAAACTCAGGCAAAATCTCTGCATATCATGTGATGTGGACTGTTTATTCTTTAATACTGTCACAAATTTATTTGCATTTTATGCACAGAACATTCTCATTCCGGTCTAGAACATTTCTTTCTCCCTCTTTAATTTACCTCTATTCTTCCACGTCTCTCGTTTGCCAAGATTCTTTGTAGTCTTTCTGTCTAGCCCTTCTTCTCTCCGGCTGAATTATGAATGTACAGCCATTCTCTCTCTCCTCTCACACCCCAAGATGCACCTTGGGGTATTTATTAATGCTTCGCAGAATTTGTATAAACCTAGAATATTTATCCCTTCTGGAATACATATTTTAGATTATGTGTGATGCACTGTGTATTTGCATGTGTATTTAAGTGCAAGCGTGTGTGGAGACCAGAGACAGCAGTTATAGGCCAGAGGTAGAGTTACAGGTTGCTGTGAGCTGTCAGATATGGGTTCTGGAAAGAAAGTTGGGACCTGGGCAAGATTACACAGTCTTAAACATTGAATCATATCTCTACTCCCAAGTCTAAATATTCTTGATAAATGGCATTGCGAAGCTAAAATCTGATAGCCATCTATCGACATGAGAAATAATATTTGAAATGATGGGGTTCAGTGTCTTACAAGAGTTACCAAGGAGAAATACAAATTAAATATCGTGTCTGCTGTAATTAAGAAAGTCACCTGAGCTTCTAAAACCCAGTTGCTTATTTGTGCACTGATATTTTTGACCTCCACTGCAGAGGATTAGCATGGGGGTTAGCAACACTACACATAGGAAGGCGTCCCTACATAGTGTGTGGGAGGTTGATAAGGATTCTCTATCACTCACATACTCAAAGTAACTATGGATTCAAGCAGAATAGTGGTTTTCAATCATCTTACATACCTGAACTCCGAAAGTCCAGAGACGCTCTTAATTCAGAAGCAAGAATGAGAAGGAAGAACAGGGTTTAACAGGACTGCTTTTGGGGGATCCTGAGAGTTTTATGTGTGTATGTGTGTGTGAGCGAGAGGGGGGACTTTAGGAGTTGGTTCTTTTCTTCTTCTACATTGGTCCAGGGAATTGAACTCAGGTCATGAGGCTTAGCAGCATGTATCTTAACCTGCTCAGCCATCTTGCCCAGGCCCAGAGACTCTTCCTCGCAGTTTCCTGCACAGAAGCACTCCACAGAACTTTCCTCTGGAAAGGAAATAAACAGAAGGCAGTGGGAAAGATGCCCACAGTGCTGTCTGACTCCACCGAAGGGTTGGAGACAATGATACTGTAAACTACTGCCTTATTGGAAGTGTGACAGGAAGTGTGTATCTATTAGTGGGGCCAACAGCCTTTCATAAGAAAACGACCAATCATGAGGTTCAGCCTCAAAGGACATATTCAGCAACCCCATATTCTTTTTGTATTTATTTTTCTCCCTACTATTTGTCTTCTGATAATTCACCATTCGCTTTTTAGGATCTGCTGTCACACTCATATGAAAACCCAGTTCTTAATGGCTACCAGAAGGCTCTCCTTATTTCCTGTATACATCAACATTTTAAATTTCTAAGAGACACTTAAGAGAGTCTCAATTCTGAGGGATATTCTGCTTCTTCCTCAACGACTGTGAAACATTAATATCTTTCTACCCAGTAATGGCCAGAGCAAAAGAGACAAGATCTATAGCCACTGAAACCTCACTGTGAAGTGCACTGGTGAACCTTGGTAAAGGCTTAGATGGAGAGCTTTCAAGGTTGATGGGCTCTAGCCCACAAATCCACATATCAACCAATTACCAACTTTTTTTCTAAAAAAAATGTCCATCCACATTTGTTTGTGCCTAATCAAACTTCAACGACTGTGAAAACGAGTAACAGAAAACTCAAATTAAACTTTCTCTTTGTTGTTTTCCTCCCAACAGCTTAGCCATCCAACCCAATAAATCAAACAGTGATCCTTGTTGAGAACACGTCCCCACCAGGCATGATTTTTTAATTTTTTCTTCCCTCTCAACCTGTTCTTTTAATTTAACTTCTTAATATTATTCAAAATAACAGCTTCACCGTGCTGGGGTACTCTACAAAGACAGTTCAAAGTACAAAGGTAGTCTGGGAATAAAAGTGCACCTCCCTTGATTGTATCTCAATAGCAAACAAACAAAACAAAAAACCATCGCCTCAGACTGCCATTATCACATTATTTATTCTAGTGCTTAATGTTCTATGTAAAATACTCCAGTGCAGACAATTTAATATTTCTGAGGCCATGCACATGTATGTTGATGCACACATTAAGCGCCTGGGGATGTTTGTTGCTAGCCCTTACAGGTAGGAGACCCTGCTGCAAGGCTTCTTATACAAAGATTGTTCTGGCCTACGACCAAAAGTTCTGACTCAACGGATTAGGGTCACCCAAGTGCTTAGGAGGTCCTGATCCTGTTGCTCACGCACCGATATTTGACAAACGTTAAGGTAAGAGGTCATACTTTAGGTATGGATGGTAGTTCTCTTAAGTTTATAAAGTGTCCATATATGTGGTAAGAGGAAAGGGTGATGTATATAATAAGGAATTAAAATACTATTATCTAAATTTACATCAGAGTCCACCAGAGAAATTCACTAATAGAGGCTGTGATGTGGCTTGTATTTCCTCTCCCCTGGATAATCAGGCACAGGCTCTCCTACCAGCATCAGGCTATTTTGGGGACTGTGTTACATAAATGCATGGATGATAGGTTGTAAATTACAGAGACTATTATGATGATAGTCTGTCCTCTGTATCTGCAGATCTAACCAACTGCGGACAGAAAAGACTTGAAAAAAACGCCATATGTATTGAACACAAACAGCTTCCTTTCTTATTATTCCCTAAAAATGCTGTTTAACAATTATTTACATAGAATTTACATTGCACCAATTACAAGTAACCTAAACATGCTTAAAAACACATGGGAGAATCTACTTAAGTTATAGGCAAATACTACACCTTTCATAGAAGCAAATGACCCCCATGGATACCAAGGTACAACTGAATGTAGAAACACATCTAGTTAAAAAAGAAGGTCTCATATGAGTGTGCTTCTTAGACACAGTGATAATGTGCTGAGATTACAATCTTTCAGTCATCAAAGGAAATTTAAGAAAAGTAGCACAGACAGCAGACACGACTGGTCACAACTCAGAATGTCCATATACTTTGTTACACAACAGCAAGAACGAAACAAGTTCTTTTGCTATTCTCGTTTTGGAAGCGCTGTTCAAATCTTAAAAACTCCAACTTGAAAGAAATCCAACTAATAGATTTCACAAATAAAACATATAGCCACTTAGCAATGGCTCAAACACTGAGCCGCGAAGGTTTATCTCAGCAAGCATTCAGAATGATTCAGTGCATTTCAAAGCCAGCAATGCAACTGGTTCTGTTTATTTATCACACAGCTTTAAGGCTTTAAGCTTGGATCCTCTCATTATGGTACTTCACTCCTTGGTAACTGATGCTCTCACCACGGGTCATTGTGACAAGATATTAAATTTTTAAGTGTTATTATTATTATTATTATTATTGCTATTTTGTGTGTATGTGAAAATAAAGTTCCAAGAGCAATAGATCAAACAGATACACTTGGACTTAAAACCCAAGCTACTACAGACGAAGCGCAAAAACCCGTGCTAGCAGCTTCACAGCAAACCAGTACCCATCTCACAGCCGCTCTCCAGCTATGTGGTATGGCACACTTGCTACACTGGGGTATGTCTCCGTTGCTTCCCCATTACGGCAGGGTAGCAATGCCACCCGTCGAAAAGCCTCAACCTAGTGCAACGCTGAGCCCTGGGATGCATTCTGCTTATCATGTATCACCACCGCATAAGTATTTATTAGGAAATCACAACCCAGGAATGGAGACTTTTCGTTAAAAGTAATTACAGACGATAGAGCCCTCACCTGTGATACTACTTTGTTGTTGTTTGGTTTGGTTGTTTTTTTTTTTTTTTTTTCTGCCCCGAGTCCACTGAGTGAATATGGAAATAGTCTCCCAGCCAGTAAATTACCCACTGAAGGATTAAGATACCAAAAGCTGAGCCATGCCCACATTCTGTGGGGCTTTTTATGTCATGATCTACATGGAAAAGCTATTACATTTTTGTTGTTTTATTTTTTTTGTTTGCTTGTGTTTTGTTTTTTTTTTTTGTTTGTTTGTTTGTGTGTTTGTTTGTTTTTTTTTCAAGTCAGGATAACTCTGTGTAACCACCCTGGATGTCCTGGAACTTGCTCTGTATGCCAGACTGGCTTTGAACTCATAAAAAATCTATCTGCCTGCCTCTGCCTCCCCAGTGATGGAATTACAGGCATGTGCTACCATGCCTAGCCTAGCGATTACCTTTGAAGATTTAAGAAATTTCTGGAAAAGTAAAACCTCAGCTTTCCTTGCCTATTGTTCAGACTTATTATTAAATTATCTGCAATCTTTTAAAAGAAATAGCTTGTCAGGGAAAGCCTGACTTATTTCCAGAGAGAAGGAACATTCGGTGTGGTAGTGACTAGGCAATTAAAGGAGGGAGTGGGGAGTCATTTATCTATCTGTGAGAAGGAATTAAGTTACTTTCCCTCCACAAGTACTGTTAAATAGGATTGCCAGCCACACCTCATCAGCAGGGAAATTAGATGATTGCTTTTATTGGAAGTAGTTAAATATAAATGATAAATAGACTCTGATCATAACAGTTTTTGTTAAAATGAAGGAGAAAAATCACTACCCTTAAAATTCACCTCTTCTCTATATAGATCACAGAATGAGAGTGAAGGCCAGCTTTGGGGTATCTGCTTGCACAGTTACTCTGTTACACGGCATCATTGGTACCCAGTGAATTGCTTCTTCATCAAAGAAACTTGTTTTTCATAAACTATAGCATTGTGTGTTAACAACATCGCAGTATTGGCAATGATATTTTAGTAAGAACATTGTCTCTGAGCTCACTAGGCAGGTGTTTCTACTTTGGCATTGTAATGCACAGTTTGCTTCGTTTTCCTGGATGATAAAATTTCTGGGGACACACAGGACAATCCCTTTCTACCAAGGACAAGTTTTTTAGTCCCCATCAGTCCAAACTTATCTTGTGTGTTCTCCCCAGCTTTTCAGGATTCTTGGCAGAAAGGATTCATTAGACTGAGAGAAAGTAAAACATGCATTATAAAAGGCTCGCTCTCAGAGGCCAGAGAGAGGCTCATTAACACGGTCACCTCTCCTACTCATGTTGTGGATGGGGACCATGAAAGTACAGGGCTGCTGGCACTCATTAAAATCCCAGGTCATAGGCGTACACGGTCATTGCTCCTGCTGACAATGTTTCTTCATTCACACCTGCGCATCCTTGTCATAAATAGGTTGTTGTACAATGCTCTATAATGATAGTCCCTAAGAGAACCTGACTGTTTACTTCTTGTTTCAGTAATATTAAGATATGTTCAAAGTCTGCAACTACAAAAGGGCCTCATCTATGCTTGCTTCTCCGTAGCAATGGAAGAAGCCTGCTAATAGCAAGCACTGTATGTATGTGTGGTGCGGAGCATTCGTATCAGGCAGAGGCATTTTATTCACAGTATATAGAGTTATCAGAGGGAAAAATTCAGTCGGATTCCCCCCCCCCCTTTTTTTTTCCCCTCTCCACTCATTTGTTTTGGATTGTTTGTTTTTTGACACTTGGCAGATTTTTTTTCTGACTTAAGCTGAATAATGTAATTCTTGAAACAGAAATGCAAGGGAATGTACAAGACACCTTCCCTACAAAGGCTCAGACTTACTTTAAAAGCTAAAAATAAAACAACAGAATAATCCAGCCCTTTTAAGTTTATTTATGAAATGTCTGTGACACTAAAATACTTTAATTAGTCAAGTTCTTTTTGACTGATATCTTAGAAAGGCTGAAGTATAAAACTTGAAAAACAGTCTCACTAAGGCAGAAAAGAATATTTTTACCTGATGTTATCAAAGTCATTAATTTGTCTAATTTTTTTAAAAAGTCTTCCTATGCTGTGTTATGTTAGTACGGAATTGTTTTCCTACAAAGGAATTTTAAAATACTTGTTATACATAATCTAGAGAGAAATAATCACTCAGATATTTTGTCCAAATAGCATCATAACTAGCTACCGCAGCCCACACAAGGCACCCTACTTATATAACTTTCTGAGGCACACCTTCCTCACCTACTATTGAGACTTTCTGATGAAGAGTTCTTTTAGTCTTCAATTTTTATTGGCTATACTTTAAATATGACTATTTGAATAATGTATTAGCAAAGGCCTGGGAACATGGTAAGCTACAAACTCAGTGTAAGAGGAACGTTGCTTCAATTTATTATTTTGAAGTCAACCCCCCCACCCCAAGTAAAACCTAGTTCCTGTGACCTAGAGGTGACACAAGAAACCATACATTTTCAGCCACATGAACATCCTTGTGAAGCTGTGGGCTGGTCATAGGAAACGAAAGGAAGACAGAATAACAACACAGATATCACGAAAGGGTACACGTAAGGTACCCATCACCGGCCCTGTGCTCCACGTGAATAAAACACATTTTTCTCTCCAGTTTTAGAAGCCCAGTGACTGCACCGTTTTGTGTTGGTATTTGAAGAATCTTGAGCATAGAAGTAAGAGAAGAAGGCCCGGTGTGAGTGTAAATTGCTAACACCCCAGGTGACTGCAGTACAATCTCGGAGTGACACACGGGGAAGATGATAATGAAGTTGTGGGAAATGACAAGGCAAGGGGTATTTAGCCAACGGGAGCACCCCTGCCTCTGGTGAGCTCTGGAAAATTCACAGTAAAACTTGCTTTAAACAAGGCAAACACTTAAACAACTGTGAAAACCCCAGACCATACGAGATGCGGAAATCAACTGTAACAGCTGATTCTCCTCTCATCCCCTGGCATCCACAGCGCTTACCATTGGACAGGTACAGCACAAGTGGCCAATTTCAAAGAAACTTCGAAAGTCTTAAAGCTGTTAGAGTTTTGTGTCCAATGTAATGTAAATCTTACACGTTTGATGTCTTCATCTCTTGAGGGTAAATCAATGGTGCCGCCTTGTAAGACAAGAGCAGACCACGGCTACAGATTTCTGCACCCTGCCGTGGTGTTCTTTCTACATCTCTGTGGCTTTGATTGCTACTATCAGGCCTTCCTCCAGTGTCCTCATCACAGCTAGTGCTATATACACTTGTGCATTTTTAGATAGACAGCTGATTATTTTTCCAAGACAGGAAAAAAAAAAAAAAAAAAAGCTAGCTACAAGCTACCAGGACAGTTCTTTCAGTTAGATCACCACAAGGAAACATCTTTCCTAGCATTTCATGCCAATCTAGAACTTTACTAAGAAATTTTAAAGTATTTCAGGTATGAAAGGTATATCTGATCAACAATCAGAAGAAGTTGCTGGAATTTACTCATGGTCTGACAAAAATTTATAAAGTGCTCTCATGAAGAGGATTAGCTCACATTCATGTCTTTTACGAGCCCCCTAGAACTGAGTCACTACTCTGAGATTATACATGTATTAAAGGCATAGACAACTTTCAGTCAGCCTAAGGAAGCAGAAGAAAGAAAAAAAATCAACATTTTAAATTATGGAATACAGACCAAGGTCTGAAAACCAAGGAAGGAGAAGGAATGAATGGATATGCCAATCATGTAAGAAGGGTATCAGCTGTATAGTGCTGTGCCCAAGTGGATGTATTGATTTAAAAAACGAACAGAATGGTACTTCAGTCTAGAACTCAAATATAACTATTCCCAATAGCAACCACTGGCAAAATGA
Organism: Meriones unguiculatus; assembly: GCF_030254825.1. Lineage (NCBI taxonomy): Eukaryota > Metazoa > Chordata > Mammalia > Rodentia > Muridae > Meriones > Meriones unguiculatus. Next base: position 47,593,193 of record NC_083349.1, read on the forward strand.
TGGTTAAAAAGTGGACTGTCAAACACAATACTGAATCCTGAGAAAACACTAGACCTACCTACGAAGGTAAATATATGTAAAGACAATTTAAAATCTCACATGTAAACGGTAACTTAGCCTCTGGTGCTATATTCTGTAGTCATATTCTGTAGTTATATTCTGTTTACAAATAGCATGCATGGTGGACTCTAATAAGAATCACAAATGCTCAGTCTGTGGACATGGTTTCATCATAAAGAAAAAGATGGTACTTAACGCCCATAGTCATGTGAACAATCCCCTTGGATAGGAAAGGATACATAGACAAACATTACTGAGCAATAAACAACCATTATTTATACCTTCCGGCTTTTGAGCGACAGTTAAAAGAAATAGTTCTTCATAAGCAATGGTCCATACTTATAACCTTTATAACTGTAATACAGAGATACCTTACCGTATCGTAAGCCTGGGGCTCATTTCTTCGTGCAACCTCCATATCTTAAGTAGGGCACCATGAAGTGAAATGCACACACATGTACATAGATACAGCCATGTGTCTGTGTTCAAGAAAAATGTCTCCTATCACCCAATCCCCTCAGTGCAGAAGATTTTGACACGGAAACAGTTAGGATCATCCACTACATACAACTTTCACCTCGTTCTCACCTGCTCAGACGCGTACTGCCTATCTAAATTTGCCAAACATGACTCTATAACGGTTAGCAGGGATGAGCACCATTTCAGAGAGCCTGGATGTGACCACTGATCTTCAGCAGTCATCTCATAAAAAGTAATTAGCTCCAAAACCCCTTTCAATAAACGAGTCTATTTAAAAATCTTCCTTTCAGTATTCTAATTCAACATTTCATGTGACTAAGAATGGCGTGATTACCATATGTTAACCTTTAGAAATTTGTAGTCCCAATTAGATTCAATGAGTAGTATTATTCAAGGCTGAAATGTTAAAAAATTTTGAAATGGCAAAAATTGTTCACAACGCTAAGAAAACATACATTAACAAAAATGTGCTCTCCTGATCCTCTGTTTACCCTAAAAATATATTTCTTACAAAGGCAAACCATAATAATAAAATCTGCTTTCACTGATGGAGCCATAGCTGCTCTTTTCCCATCTTAGGCTCCTTAGGAGGGAATGAACATTTCACGGATTCTCCTACGTTCCTCTGGATCTCTATCTTTCGAGTCATGGAATTCGATGGTAGTGTAAAAGAAAATCCTGGCAGTGCTTATCACCTGAAGCATCTTCTCTCCAGGATCAAGAGTTAGGTGCCAAGCAGAACTCACAGAAAGAGGCCCCGTGCAAATGCTGCTGCTGTGGCATTTGGGGAGAAAGGTCACTGGCTGGCTGTCATGATCAGCTGTATCTGGGACTTCAGGTGGCCATACAGTTTTGAGTCCCTTCTAGCCAGTGCCTTCGTGGCATATTGCCATCCAAAGAAAACTAACTGATATTACTAATTTGCCATTGAAATTATCCATGGGCTAACGTGGCTGCCTTTACACACACTGGCCTAATGACGTACTGGGCTTCCACTGTTGGCTTTGAACTCAGCTTTATCTGTTACAGCGTTCCTACATCTTTACACTGGAAGATTTTTTTTTTAATACAGATTTTTCTCTAACTGCTGCAGCTGCTCCTCCTGAACGCCCAGTGTTGCCAGAGAAATCACATCTACACATACGTGTAAAATCAGGAAAACAAGCGGCGTTATTGCTCGTTTTAAAATAAGCTCAATCAGAGAAAAGAACAACTGCTACAATATACAACTTGATGAGCAGCTGAAGATGAAAATATTCTCAGATGCAGTCATAGAATCCAGGGCATATTTTATTCAGGGATTCTTGGATGAGACAAAGGACAGTTCTCGCCTCAGTTTTTCCGAATCACAGAATCAACAAGTGGGATGCATATGGCTCATGTAATCTAAAATTGGCTTGAAAATGTTCTGGAATGTCATCCACACTTTAATGGTAGAAGAAATAAAAGCAAATTTTAATTTAAAAGTCATACCATTTAAAAAAAAGTTCTACCATGAGAATTTTAATGAGGACAATAATTATCCTATAGGAAATAAACCGTGTTTTCAACAATGGCCTAGCGTTAAATAAACACACGTGTCAACAGAGCAAAAGCAAAAATGGGTCTCTACACTAGCAGATGGCACAGATTCGACCCATCAGCGTTAAATGAATATCGCACAGGCAGAGAGAAGGAAGACGCTGAAAATGCGAGCAGCCAGGAAAGGAGCCTTACTCTTGACGGTCGCTGTCCGGGTGCAGTTATAGAGAATAGCCAGCTCCCCGAACACCTTCCCGGGGCCCATCGTGCACAGCTTTACGCCTTCCTTCGTGACTTCAACCTTCCCATCTGAAAGAAGAAGGGAGGGCATGTTATCTAAATCCTCTCTCATCAGGCTGTTGCATCTGTTGCATCTTCATTCTGAGCTGAGGAACGCTGAGGATGTTTAATAAAAAGGAAGAAAAGAAAAGCACCAGTGAATCGATTTAAACAAAGTTTCCCCCAAAGGATGATACAAGAAATGCAACAAAATATGCACGTTTAGAAACCCAGCTCTTAAATTCTGCACCGACAGATTTGAAGCGAGACTCCATTAATGAAGAGGCTGGGAAAAGATGGGGACAAAAACACGAGCCTATGCAACTCTTCCATATGTCATTTTAGCAAACCATGGTAATTCCAATTTTAACATTGTGTTACATCTAAGAGGAAATTCGAGTAAGTGGGCACATATTCTACAGCGTGCCTCAGACTCAGACATTTTCATCTTGATCAAGGCAGTTATTATATAGAGAGAAATTACTTTGACCCCTGGGCATTATTTAATTGCAGCTTTTGGTATCTGTTTATTTGGAAACATCTTATCTGACCAAGGCAAACTGTTTTCTCTGCTTCCCAGCTTGTGAATTGACTATCAGTCAGGAAAAAAAGGAACCATAAAGCCAGAGGACTGTTTATGCTCCACAATGGGCTGGGAAAATAAAATGCAGAAGAAGGAAAAAGCTAAGAAACTCTGTACAGATTGCTGCTCACAAATAGGGAAGTAGTGTTATTCATGGGGGAAATAGGGAAAAATATTAATTTTCAAATGTTATAGTTCTGTAGCCTAAAATTTCCATCACACAACTATGGAAGAAATCAAAGGCAACACACTCTACTCTAGAGGTAATCCTGCACTTTCGCTGTTTTTTTCCAATCTCATACCCACTGTCTACAGAAGAAAAGAAAACTTCTCGTTTGGTAGGAGAACTAAGCCCAGACTGATGTTTAGTGTTGTCCTAACTTCAGGCCCAAAGTACCAGCTTCAGAGCTGTTCCTTTAAGTGCCTGTTTCTTGTAATAGCTGTTTTTAAAATAAGTGTTGAGAATAAATTCATTCCTGTTTTTAAATCAATTGAGTCTAATAAAAATATTGGCTTAAAAATCCAATTTGATACATTAACTTTTTCATATACTTGTTGAGCTATAAATCTTAAGCATTGAAGATGTTTCATTTATGCATCCATGAGGCATCATTTACCCTGTAGGGCAGTGGTTCTCAACATGTGAGTCATGACCCATCTGGGGAGAGTGGTTCTCATATTAGCCTACAGAGCACATATTTATATTGTGATGAACGATAGTAGCAAATTACAGTTATAACGTAGCAACAAAATAATTTTGTGGTGGGGGGGTCACCACAACATGAGGAACTTTATCAAAGGGTCACAGTATTAGGAAGGTTGAGAACCACTATTGTAGAGCGTAGGCGCTCTGAGCCTCCGTATCAAAATAGTATTTACGAATGGAGGATTTGAAAATAATTGGGACAAAACACAGAATCTACTCAGCATGTTAGAACTTCATTCCTCGGTATTAGTAAGCTACAAATGAACAAATCTCGTGATTCTAAAGGTCTAGAACTGCTTGCACCGGGCAATATGGATCAAACATTCTTGAGCTTTCTCATGCTCACTGACCACAGAAGGGAAATGTCCTCCTTCAAGCTACATCAAAAACCAGCCCAAGAAATTTATCTATTCTTAAATATAGCATATCCCCATTTTTTTCCTGTGATGTCTGTTCCCCTAGAAATTTTATGTTTCACTCAAAAGCGAGAGAGAGCATACTTTAGCATGGTAGTAAAGAAATTAATACATTTGTCTGAAGTCAGAATAGGAACTGGGTTTTCTTATCTATTAGTTACCGGCACTATGACAGTTGGTAAAGTTGATTAACTTTTCAGTGGCTTACTTTCTTCATTAGTAAAATCAAGAAAGCCAGGGTATCTTTGTCATTAGGTGATTGTTAAATTTAAATGAGATAAAGACAACTAAAAGTACTTATCCCTGCAAGAAATGTGTAATACATGTCTGCTCTTACTGCTTATGTAATTTTCATTATGTTTGTTTATCTTATAAATGAAAGTAGGAATTATTTGCAATATATTTCAATAGACCATCACCTACTTCGGAAACTGAAGTCTATGCAGAAAAATAGGTTTTCTGTTTTAAACAAAGAATTTGTTTTTAGATCCCTTCAATGAGGTGTAATGGTGGTGAGAAGGAAAAACATTCGAACTCAAATCATTATTAGACCCAGAGGAGTAAACAGAAACCCAAGAAAATCAGTGATTCATCTGGGGAAATGCCAAGTCTTTGGACTTTTCTACATTCGCCTTTGTTCAGACATTTTATGGCCACATTGCTTCAGAGACCATAGACCTGAAGTTTGGAACTCTCAAGGATGAGAAGTAATAATGTCCTAATGCATTATAAAACTGTCAATCTAAAGCTTGTAGTGTTAATTATAAATATAATTAAAACAAAACAACCAAAGCCTAGAGGAAAAATAAATGACTATGTGAGTCTGCCTCTCTGTCTTTGAGGTTGACATTTAAGAGTCTTTAGTGGAAAGAAACATCGAAGCAGAATCCAGCTTTACACTGAGAATTATGCTGTCTCTAGGAACACCTGCCCAGGAAAAGATAACAGTCAGCATTAGGCCTGTTGTTTTGAACCAGAGGTTACTTCAAGTAAATCAGTGGATGGACCTATCACATTAGAGACAGCTTGTGAAATCTAGATGATTTCTTTTATAGAGAGTTACAAACTAGTCAGCTACCACCGTGATCCTCACACCGATCATGCAGACATCCTTCCTCTCTGGACAAACCATATTCATATAACATTTGTCTATTTAGAGGTATGGACAACTACACTTGTAAGTGATTACACCTTCCATTTTAATGAACTCCTGAAGGCTTGTGTGCTGAAACCGTGAGACTCTAGGGCTTGAAATTTATGCACAAATTCACTTCTAGTTTTAAGTTGTTTTCCTAATCTGTTTTAGAGAGTCTCACGGTGTAGACCACACTGGCTTTGTATAGAGCAGTCCTACTTCTGCCTCCTGAGTACCGGGATTAAAGCTATGAACCACCACATCCTGCCTTGTTATTTATTTGCCTAATTTTTTTTTTACATCTAACTTAACTTTTGTTGAAAAAAATAGGTATAAATTATACATGTGCTAATTTTTCATTTATATATTAATAACTGGCACTGCCAACAGAAGTTTGTGCTGCATATTAATTAGAAGAGTTAAAATAAAGTATTCGGTATTATACTTGATGAATGCTAGTTTGGATATGAATATCATTTCTAGGTTAATTTAAATACTTGACAGAAAGTATGGCCACAATTACCAAGGAAATATAAATGATCTGATGTCATTTGATATATGGCACTTATTTAAAACATTCTGTTTTTATTTGTTTCTTCAGTATTGCTTTTTTTTTCAATTATTTGAGACAAGATCTCATATTTCCTTAGAAAACCTCAATCTTGCTATGTAGCAGAGAATGACCTTGAACTTCATATCTTCCTTCTTTTACCTTCAGAGTGAGGTAATTACAGGCATGTATCACCATGTCCCACCCAGCTTAAAGCACTGTTGTTTTGTTGTTGGTGTTATAGTTTAATAGACAGACATGCTTAACTCAGAAACAAAAATACATATATTACCCTGAATAATTTGGTTTCTTATTTTTCTTCATATCTGATATAAGGATGAGAGTAAGTAACAGAGAGAAGGGACAGATGACAGAGACCTGCATGGTGTGAAGCAGAGCTCTCTTAAAGGCATGGAGAGGTATCTTTGTTTTACAAATTATTTATTTATTCTATGTATATGAGTGCTCTGTTTTCATGCACACCAGAACTGTGTTCTTAAGTGAATACCAATTATCTACTTGAGGTATTTTCCTAATCGAGCACACCTCCTCTGCAGATCTTAACTCCTACTTGCTAAAAGAGCTAAGTGCACATGCCCAGGAATTCCTATAATCTGCTTGTTCTAGCGTGTTAGGGAGTGATGAGGCCATTCCTTAGACCAATACTTCTCAACCTTCCTAATGCTGCTGCCCTTTGCAGAGTTCCCCAGGTTCTGCTGCTCTTCAACGAGGAAAATGTTTTTGTTGCTATTTCCTAACTGTAATTTGGTGCTGTTCTGAGCCATCATGTAACTATCTGTTATGGAGGTGGTCTCAGGGGACTCCTATGCAAAGGGTGTGAGACCCCACAAATCGGTCACAACCTACAGGTTGAGAACCAGTGCTGTAGATGTACTCATGCACAGATGACTTCTCTTCCCGCTCCCCTCAGTGGCCGCCTCTGAGAGACGAGCTTCCTAGGGAAGCCTAGGAGTGGTGATTCTGCTGGGGAGGGAAAGGGTGGGGGGAATGTTTGCCTGAGGCGTTTACCAAGCGTAGAAGGTAGAAAGGTCTCCCCTGGAACTTTTATTATGAATGTTTTCTTTTACTAAATTTGGTGATTCGTTTTGGTGAATCTCCTTCAGGCCAACATGAATGGGTGTAATTTCTATTTCCTTTAAAACAAAGATGAAATCAATTTCAGTACTTCAATTTTGACTTTTAAATGTTACATTTCAACCCAGGTTTTTTTTAAAGAGCCACAGAAAGAGAATTTTCAGACTATCTTAAGTGTAGACTTTCCCTTTGACTAATTCCAGGAGTTCCTACAGACTATAAGAACTCACTTGGGAAACCAAATAACCCCAAGAATAGTTCATCTTAACACCCTACTTTGCTCCTATTTTATTTTATTGTTTTATAACGGGATACTCTCTTAGTGTCATTTTCCCTCTGTCCTCTGATAGGTGAAGAAACATACAAGTCATTTGGAGTTTTCTAAATTGCTAATGTGGTTTACCCATGAGGAGAGGTAGAAGCTGGTGGCTGAGAAGTGGTTCAGTGTTATTTATGGCTTCGCTTTTTTTTTCTTACTCCTGTCACTGCCATGAATAATTGACAGCTGTATCACAGTACATGGAATGCATTTTTCTGCCTCTACTTCAGGTGCCATATGCCTGTTTGTGATCGGGAATTGGCTGAGTCGTATATCCTGAGCCTGACACTTCTAGCCGCAATCAATTTGGCTCTGCTTTTGGCACCTTTCTATGCACACGACCCTGGGGAGAGTCAGAGCGTTAAGAGGGCTATTAGAAAGTATCTACACTTTTGCTTGTGTTTCATAAGAATCAGGAGTTTCAATAAATAAAGGAAGAAACTGAACTTATAAAGATATGCCAAATCCCTTGGTTTTGTTTATCCTGTTTTTTTCTTCTTCTTCTTTTTCCTAACCTGGGGTTTTGAGCCATAAGGAGCCTCGTGATAAGTAGAATTAGCTTAGAGATTTATTACTGGCAGGCAGGAAGAGAAGGGCTGGTAACAACCTGATTGTGAAGGTTGGGCTCAGTTGCAGCAATCTTGGCTGGCACATTGAAGACGGCTTGTTTTTGACCATTAAAAGGAAAACGGTATTATATCAAGTTCCCACTTACACAACACCTCCTGCCTCTTTCTTTCCCAAGCACCTTGAGTTTGTTCTCATGATCCTGTAAGTTAAAGGCTGTAGCTTTATGCTATTTGTTCTTTCATATGGATTTCTATATTTCCTAGAGTCAACCGAGCTTTCAGCATTCTGGTGGTTGAGCTGTGCTGGCATCAGAACAGATATACATCCCTCTGGGAGACGAGTTCATCTCTGGGTCTTCACCCTCAATCAATTAAAGATTCTATCAGGCCTGACTTACACGGTCATTTTAGGTCAGAGGTGCTGTCACTTTGGGAATAATGCAGAAAGTGACAAGACAGTGATAGGGCTAAGTCGAGGGAAAGATGTCCTTTCCCTTCTCTACTTCCCAGGAACTCAACGCAGACTGAGAGATCCTGCTTCTCTCTATGCTTGTTGGTCACGTATATCTGTTTTCCTTAATGCAGAATGAGTGAAAAAAAGACAATTTCTCTGTAAGAAACGTGTTTGTTATAACTGAGAGAATAGCAGGCTATCAGGGCCTATCCAATATCTGTTGAAGATTGCTTTTTTTTTCTCTGAAATGGATGTGGTCTCCCTGGATCTCAACTCCTGCTCCTTAAATGATGTATTCTCTCTTCAAGGGATTAAACTTGATGACTGAAATATATATATATATATATATATATATATATATATATATATATATGTGTGTGTGTGTGTGTGTGTGTGTGTGTGTATGCCACTGAATAAACATCTGTCTGAAACTGCCCTGTTACAGTATTACATATTTCTTTCAAAGTTTGCTTTATCACTGGTTGACTTGCTTTTGCTCATTAACGTTTCATTAGACTATGTACACAGCAAAGTTTTCTTAAACTATTTTTGCATTCTTGGTTTCCATAACCACTGGAGTTCATATGAAATTGTTATTATGACAGAGCTTCTCATTCAAAGGCTCTTTTTATATAAAACCATAGCAATACAGTTTTAAGAGTTGTTTTTACCTCTTGTGATTGGGTGTTTTGCCTACATGTAAATGTGAGAACCATGTGTGTGTGCTTGTTCCTCACACATGTTGTGCTTGACGAAGGTAGCAGATCCCTTTGAGCTCGAGTGATAGACAGTTTTGAGCTGCTATGTGGGTACAGGGAACCGTGCAGAGGTCATCTTCAGAAGTATCATGTGCTCTTCATCACTGAGCCATCTCTTGAAACCATAGTCACCAAAGTGCTCAGGATCCGATGACCTAGAACAGCATTTAAGGGGTGAGGACAGGTTCCACGCAGGGAGACTTTTGCTTCTTTGTCCCTCAGTTATGCAAATCTGAGTTCTTACATGGTCTTGACTACAGTAAGCATATTTGATGCATTTTTTTATTGCACTAAGTTTTAAGATATTTCAAAATAGATTGTATAGAAAATAAAAATAGCCAAAACTATCCTTGGTTTCAGAGTCAGAAATATACATGAGCTCTGTGGAACTAAAAGTAGTTAAAGGTGCAGACAGAAAAGATGCACATTAAGATATCTGAACTTCACTTCACCTGTTTGTTTTGCTTCCGGTTCCAAAGTCATGGCCATATAAACATACCCCACAAGGAAACCTCAGTGAGGAAACTGACTGACATTTGAGTGATTTGGACAGTTGGCTACAGGGAGCCATCTGAGCAATCACACTGAAGGTTTGAGTAGCTGATAGCGCAGCATTTCTGTCTGCAGAGACATTTAAGGAACAGAGGAAGATATGTGGATTTATGACAGATGGGTCAGTCATGTACCTGAGCACAGGCAGGGTTTGGAAAGTTCTTCCCCAGGATCAATATTATGGTTTTTCTACACATTATACTTAGAAATCCTAGTGAAGTATACAGAGAACCCAAGATAAATGTTTGTGATTTTTTTTTAAGCTAAAGACAGGCCAGAGGAAAGACATGCACACATAGGACGGCAAGGTGATAACAGAGTATTCATCACTGAACTAAGTGAGAGTGGAACAGGTAACTTGTCTTCATTCACTCAGCTTATTAAGCCAAATTCCAGGAATGGATGACAGAGTCTTGCCCTACTGTTCTATAATACATAATCACCTTCAATGGGACGACAATGAACAGAGGCCTGGAGGGGGATTAGGAAGTAAAGTGCTTGCTGAGCAACCATGAAGACCTGAGTTAGATCCTTCACACTCATGTAAAAGCCAGGCACGGTGGCACGTGCCTGTGATCCCAACACTGGGAGGCAGAGATAGGATGATTGATCATGGGGCCTTGTTGGCTAGCTGGTCTAATCTTGTCAGTAAGGTCTAGGTCACTGAGGACTTTGTTTAAAAAAAAATGAGGTGAAGAGAGACAAAGGAAGACAATCAACACTGACCTATGGTTTTCACAAATGTGCACACATTTGTACATGAATTCATATACATTTGTACATGAATTTTCACATACACCATCTATACCACAAACACATGAAAAAGTGGAAAACAATAAACATATGAATCTATAGTTATGTATAGAGAGAAAAATGGCAAAACCACCACTGTCAGATTTTCAAATAGCTGTTTGCCATTCACTTATTTTATATTTAAATTAACCTTAGAAGAATTTATGATGCAACACAATGTTGCTAATTGTGTGTCTGTGTGTATGTACTTTAGACTGGGCACTTTTGAGTTGTCATAACATGGGTGATAAACTGCACAGATACCACAGATGCTTTTGAGACTCCTCCAATGCACACGACAGCATGCCACCCAATAATTATTCAGCCCCAAATGTCAATGGTGCTGGTGTTGAGAAACCCCAAGTAAAAGTACACCCATGAATGAAAAAAAAAATCCTCTATAATTTATAGATAAATGCCTGCAGCATTAGTCAGTGACCCCCCCCACTGTAATCATTCATCTATGCAAGCCTTAAACTGCATCTTAATCATATTATTTACACAGTCCTGAAGAAGAACATCTAAAAATACCAACCATTTTTCTCCATTTACTGAAAGCATGTATGTGCCATTACTTTGCTATAACTCTCACAGAGCTAAAACACATTTCCCACCAGGAGAGTTTATGGTAGGAAATGAGAGTTTGTTGCAAGGTCTCATTTGAGACCTTACAATAGCTGTACTTGAACTGGTATATGTATTTTTCCCCTCTACATGGGACCAGGATTCTCCAGAAAACATAAGAGATATGTATCCACAGTCATATATTTTAAGGGAGTAGAGAAAAAAAAAACAAAAGTAACCACATATCTCAAAAATCTCTGAACACCTATAAAATGAAAAGGACAAACTTTGGACTTCTTTTCTCAAAAGCAGTTGATCATAGGTTGCTGGTCTCAGAGTGAGAGAACTTGGCTGGAAAGCTGCTACACATTAAACAAAAAAATAAAATTTTATCTTTTAGTACCACTGCAGGCAGAGTAAGATCAGGATGGAATGGTAAGGATTCTTATTTTTTTATAACAACAGTTCAGAGGATCCAACTCTATTGTAGAGAGACAAAAAAGATGAAGCTGCCAAAGGCTTGGAAGAGATGGTGAGACTGAGGATCCTTTTGAGATAATGAAAATGATCTAAATTAGGCTACAGTGATGAAAAAACGGATTTGTAAATATTCTAAGAATTATTGGACTGAATATTTTAAGGAGGCAGATGGTACGGTGGTGAATTATCTTAATGAAGCTGTTAACAATGATTACCAAATACAGGCACATAGTGATTGCTCAGTGATAAGATTAGTGCCCAACTCATAAATTTCCTCATGAGAATTTATGAGCCGGAGATGATTTGGCTTCTCACACTTCCTCAATAACCTCTCTTCCACATCAACATTTTTCACCAGCTCTGGTCCATTTCCCCCATATGATCTTCTACCTGCTCCCCACTTCTTCCTGTATAAAAGAACACCCAAATCACCTTTAACTAAGGCACAAATACTTCCTGTGAGTAGATTCCACCCACGTGATAGCATTCACTCCTAAACTGAAGCACTTGTTGAAGCCTCTGCTAACAGCAGTGGATACAGCTCCTTCCTTAGTTTCTCAAGATAACAGGATTCACTCATTAAATATGTTTCTAATATAAAATCTTGTGCTGAGAAGTTCAAACTGTTCTCTGGAGTCAAATTCTAATTTCTAGCAAAGAACGTCTAGTCTTCCCATGAACTGGAATCTTTTCTAAATTAGCCTGAATCCGAATCCTTGTCATCCTCTCACTGAGACTTCACAGCCTAGCTCAGAGGCTCTTAGCCTGAAATAATTCATGGATCTGTGAACATGGATAAGTAAAAGGGAAGATGGTTTTATTAACCTTTAACCAAAATGTAGTATTTCATAGTAACAAATCATATTAGCTTAACAGAAATTGTGATACCACCAACAGAAATATTTTCTTACTATATGATAATTATCCCAGATATCTTTACACTCACTATTAAAATTTTGTGATCATTATTAGGTACATTGTTATATCTTAGGACTTATTGCACTTAATAAAAATAAGCCTCAATTTGTGAATCACAATTAAAAAAATGTTATGGATTTCCAAACAAATTGGTTTTCTTTATATTCTAAAATACTCTATTTTATGCTTTTGGAAATATATATATATAATAGGTTTTTAAAAATTATATATATATATATTACAATTTATTCACTTTATATCCCAATTTTAGTCCCTGCCCTCATCTCATGCCCATTCCACCCTCCCTCCCTGTCCCTCCCCTATCCCCCTACCCTAGTCCACTGATAGGGGAAGTCCTTCTCCCCTACTATTTGACCTTAGCATATCAAGTCTCATCAGGACTGCCTGCATCCTCCTCCTCTGTGAGCTGGCAAGGTCACCCCACCAGGGAGAAGTAATCAAAGAACAGACAAAGGAGTTCATCTTAGAGACAGCCCCTGGTCTGCTTACTAGAGAACTCACATGGAGACTGAGCTGTCTATGGGCTACATCTAAGCAGGGGGTCTAGGTCCTCTCCATGCATGGTCCTTGGTTGATGCATCAGTCTCTGCTGGTCCCCCTGGGTCCACATTTTTTGGCTTTGTTGTTTTCCTTGTGGAGTTCCTGTCTCCTCTGTGTCCTTCTATCTCTCCCTTCTGCTATAAGACTTCCTGTGCTCTGCCCAAAGTTTGGCTGTGAGTCTCAGCATCTGCTTTAATCCTTGGCTGGGTAGAGTCTTTCAGAAGACATGTATGATAGGCTCTGGTCCTTTTCCCTCTCTTCTACCACTTCTGGTGTCTCTCTTGTTTGCCTTTTGAATGAGAATTAAGCATACTCCTGGGGTCCTCCTTGTTGTTTAGCTTCTTTAAGTATGTAAATTTTAGTATGTTTTTCCTTTATTACATGGCTAATATCCACTTATAAGTGAGTATATACCATGAATGTCTTCCTGGTTCTGGGTTACCTCAATCTCCTGGAGTTATCTCCATTCTTGATCTCAAGCTGTACTATAGAGCAACAGTAATAAAAACTGCATGGTACTGGCATAGAAACAGAATGGTGTATCAAAGGAATCAAATCAAAGACCCAGAAATAAACCCACACACCTTCGGACACCTGAGTTTTGACAAAGAAGCCAAAACTGTACAATGGAAAGAAGATAGCATCTTCAACAACTGGTGCTAGTCTAACTGTACGTCTTCATGTAGAAAAATGCAAATAGATCAATATTTATCACTCTGCATGAAATGAAAGTCCAAGTGGATCAACATAAAAACAAATAAATGAAATCTATTATAAGAGCTTTGATCTCATTGGCACAGGAGACAACTTCCTGAACAGAACACCAGCAGGCTCTAAGATCAACAATTAATAAATGGGACCTCATGAAATTGAAAAGCTTCTGTAAAGCAAAGGACACTGTCAACAGAACTAAATGACAGCCTACAGACTGGGAAAAGATCTTCACCAAACCTACATCCGACAGCAATAGTTTTTAAATGAAATACCACAGGTTTAAAATATTCAAAAGGATATGAGTTTCTTGAACAACAATAGATTTAAGGAACTAATTTCTGCAGAAACGTATTATTCCTAGTGACTTAGAACTATGCATGAATAATTTGTTCCTATATAAAACTGGCCTAAATAATTTATCTTTTGATTCAATCACCTGTTAGCAAGAATTAGTGCTTAGACTCTGTCTCAGTTCTTCCAGATTTTTATTGACTCACATCAACAAGTTAAAGATGTCTCATCTGAGAGGATGGTTTTTCAGCACTGAACTCTTTGCTACTATGACATCAGAAAAGCAAACCTTATGAAAGAAATCTGTACTTTGCCTCAGGACAAGGTAATGACTATTAATAGATGAAAAGTAAAACTGACTATACGTGAAGTTATAAAGATAATGAAATACATATTATACTAAAGTTATGTTTATATTTAGCAACTTTTACACAATATTAGGGTGAAATATACATAAATAGAATAGCAAAGCTCTGGTTTCTTTCTTTCTTTGTTTGTTTTGTTTTTCAAGACAAGGTTTCCCTGTGTAGCCTTGGCTGTCCTGGAACTCAGTCTGTAGACCAGTCTGGCTTCACTCTGGCTTTTAACACATTAAAATTCATAAAATGAATAATACCATAAAGGGTTATTAAAAGAGTAGAGTTTCAAATTATGTCTAAATTTTAGGCAAACACACTTCTACGTCTACCACCAAAACTTGTACAACTTTTTAACCCTGGGTCTTTAGATTTAATGTTATCCTATCAGGCTTTTAGGTCATTGGTCTCCGGAGGAAATGTGTAAAGTCCTGAAAGATGTCAGCGGCCAGCAGAATCTTTCAGGGTTACAAGATGAAAGTAAAGTTGTTAAGTTAGACCAAGACAAAGAGCTTTACATAAGTTCTCCACATTCCCACATATTTATTCATTATTTGGTGTATTGAAATTAGAAGATTCTTGTGCTAGATATGAGGTCAATGGTGGCATAATAATATTTAACCCATTTAGGACAGCACACACAAGTGACAACAAGCAAAAATCCACCTGCTAAAAAAAGCCAGTTTCCATTAGTGGAAAGCTAAAACAAGTCCTGGGAAATATTGTATCAAAAGGAGTGATATCATAACGTTTTAGGTTGGGTTGTTTAATTAGGCTTGATTATTATCCATTAATAAAGATTCCTATCTCAGTGATTCTATTCCAGTCTTTTATTTTGGGATGTTTTATGGAATCTGCTCCATATGTGCTGCTCTTTTGTAACATAAGAGATATTCACAACAGTTGGCCATAAGTCTCATCATCTGCTTTGATAGTCTGCAGGGCAGAGCCTTTCAGAGGCCCTCTGTGGTGGGTTTCTAGCTTGTTTCCTGTTGTCTTCTTCTTCTAATTTCCATCCTCTTTGCCTTTCGGGATGGAGATTGAGCATTTTAGTCAGGGTCCTCTCTCTTGATTAGTTTCTTTAGATGTACAGATTTTAGTAGGTTTAGACTATATTACATGTCTATATGAGTGAGTATATACTGTGTGTGTCTTTCTGCTTCTGGGACAGCTCACTCAGGATGATCCTTTCCAGGTCCCATTATTTGGGCAGTGTGCATGGAATCTTACATAAGAAGTGGGAAATAGTAAGATCTGGAGAGGACAGAAACTCCACAAGGAGAGCAACAGAACCAGAAATTTGAATACAGGGTCTTCCCAGACTCATACTCCAACCAAGGACTATTCATAGAGATAACCTAGAACCCCTGCACAGATGTAGCCCATGGCAGTTTAGTGTTCATGTGGGTTACATAGTAATGGGAAGAGGAACTGCCTCTGACATAATCTGATTGGCCTGCTCTTTGATCACCTCCCCCTGAGGGGGAAACAGCCTTAGCAGGCCACAGAAGATGACAATGCAGCCACTCCTAATGAGATCTGATAGACTAAGATCAGAAGGAAGAAGAGGGGGACCTCCCCTATCAGTGGACTTGGGGAGGGGCATGTGAGAAGAAGGGGGAGGGAGGGTGGGATCGGGAGTGGAGGAGAGAGGGGCTTATGGGGGGATACAAAGTGAATAAAGTGTAATTAATAAAAAAGGAGATATTCACATATTGTCAAAATCCCTTATCACTTTCACAGAAAGGTAAGCAGTAGGGTTCAACAGTGGGCTTCTACATGTTGAGCAACACAGTAGAGAAATGTGCCCAGAAGCCTGGGAAGCAAGATTTAGACAAGTGAAATAGGTTTATGATAGATCCCCTGGTACCTGTCCAGATCCCCCAGAGCTCCTGTTTTCCTAAATTATGCAGTTGGCATGTTCCGGTCAAAGGTGGCTCTCAGCACACAAGGAAGATAACAGCACTGACATAAATCTGAATTTTCATCTTATTATTTTGCTGTTGACCACTGAGAAAATATTGCAGGGTAATAACTATCAATAAATTTGTTTGATGCATGAGTATGGATCAATGCCTCTAGCTCCCCAGGTAAGAATTCATTCACAGTCCTAAGAAAAAGTGGTTGAATTTGAAAGATGTTGGGATCGAGTACAGGGAAAGTCCACTGACAAGCCTGAGGAGATCCTGTTAGAAATAGTCCTTGTTCCCCTCACTTTGGGAAACCAATTGGTTACTGAGCTACCACAGGCTACATCTGAGCGGAGGTTCTAGGTTATATCCATACATGGTCCTTGGTTGAATGTCAGTCTCAGAAAAGACCCTGTGCCCAGATATATTTGGTCCTTGTGGAGCTCCTATCCTTTCCCCATCAGACTAACTCCCCTTCTTTCTTATGATTCCCTGTACTCTGCCAAAGGTTTGGTCATGAGTCTTTGCTTTGAAAACACTGCTAGTTAGAGTCTTTCTAACAGGAACTCAATGACTGGCTCTTTGGTCTCCCCACCCCCGAAGGGAGGAGCAGTCCTGTTAGGCCACAGAGGAGGGCTTTGCAGCCAGTCCTGAAGATACCTGATAAAACAGGATCAGATGAATGGGGAGGCGGTCCCCCCTATCAGTGGACTTGGAAAGGGGCATGGTGGAGATGAGGGAGGGAGGGAGGAACTGGGAGGGAATGAGGGATCGGGACACGGCTAGGATACAGAGTTAATAAAACGTAACTGATAAAAAAAATAATAAAATAAAAAAAAAACCTTAAAAAAAAAAAAGCCTGAGGAGATGGCTCAGGCTGCAAAGCACTTGCCACATAACCACGAGAATTTGTGTTTGTTTCTCCAGGACCAGTGTAAACCCATAGACAATAGTGCTTGCCAGAAATCCCTGTGGTGGGATGGGCGGCAGAGAGAAGTCCCAGAGGCTCCTGGGTTATGCCCTGACATATGCAGCACTGAACAACTAGAGACCCTGTCTCAAACACGTAAGGTGGAAACCATTTCCCTGGGTTTACTGCCTAACTCCACACAAGCCATGCTCAAATCTTATAGAAAAATACCTATTAACCAAAAGAAGAAGAAGAAGAAGAAGAAGAAGAAGAAGAAGAAGAACAACAACAACAACAACAACATCAACAACAACAACAAAAGCAGTTAATATTCTTTTTCCAGATGAGGTAGTGAAGTCTTAGGTTAAGCTTTCACTTTGAGCTTCATAATAACCAATGAAATTTGACAAATTGGTTGTTTCTGCTTCATTTTGCACATCTCAGAGAATGTTCACTTCTGGTGAACAGAATTCTGAGCTTGAGTGGATGGAAATTTCAAAATTAACATTATTGTGCGGGTGAGGGACTGTCAACAACAGATTTTTACCCATTCAGACTCATGAATTCTCTGCTATGAATCATTAAACATACACCTTTACTGAACTACGTAAGTGAGAAAAAGTTGCAGAACACCACTAATGTGAAAGAAAGCTCAGGGTATTTCAATCATTAAACATTCACCATTGGGCTCCCATTCTCACGGGCAGGTGCAATCTAGCCAAACATCGATCTCCTGTTGCAAGTCTCCAGCACAAAAGTGAGAGATAAATGTTTGCTGATGAATGTTTGAATGGGGGTTTGAGGCTAATGGGAAGACATTTCTTCAGAGAGATGAGTAATTCTTTAAAGCGAATATTTCAGTGTTGAAAAAGCGTTATGGGGCTATTTTTAACTGGCTCATTCAGTTAGCAGAGCAGGCAGTTATAGATGGTGAATTATATGTCCAGTCACACAAAACATTTTAAGACCTATGAGTCTTCCCCAAACATAATGTTATAAAATGTCCTTTTGCTAAAAATACTGGAATCAAGTAATTATCTACGTTTGAATTTTAATGAATAGGCCATCTGTTCTTTCAAATTGAAAAAATAAAATTTTTCTACAAATTAACTACTTGATGAGATGTCTCGTATGACAAAATCTGCTTTTGCTGTTTCTACCATAGTTAACTTAAAGGCAACACATAATATATGATACCATGCTGTGTTAGTGTTTGGAAAATGTTTTCCTCGGCTGTGTGATAATTACGGTATCTGTTCTGACAGGCTGTACTTATAATTATCAAAGTCTCATTTTTATTAACATAATCACCAGAAACAGCATTGAATTGAAAGCATTGGAAAGAAAACCCTGCCTCGTTCATTTGTGACGAGTGTGACAGATTTGAACTATAACATACTATTTTGTAGATTAGCATAAAACCGTGAGAGACAATTGCTTCCAATGTCTTTATTGTCCAGTGTCCAAAGAATACTTTTTTTTTTTAAATTTTCTCTTGTGCTCTCTGTTACGGGATCTAGTCAACACACGTGGCTACTTAACCATGAGTTAATAAAAAGTATAATATGGAAACATCTTCCATTATCCACACATCAAGTACACAAATGCTCCGCAGGGCTAGAAGCTACTGTACTGAACATTGCAGAAATTTTCAATCCTTTCAGAGAGTTCAGGTGACTGTCACTTTTTGCCCTATCAGCCACAGTTTGAATGTTGTTTATCCACAGGAAGGTCTTAGCGTGATGGTGGAGGATGAACTTGTAAGACATGAAGCCTACAGGTTTTTAGAGGCATATCTTCAGAGGGGTCTATGGGACCGTGTTTCCTTCAATGTACTCTTAAAGCCACAGTACAGCACAGACAGTAGGCCCTTTTCAGAACTGGGATGAAGCCAGAGTCACACAGTTGACTATCCAAAACAGTGGACTATGTGTATTTCTTTCACAAGCCAGACTTCCTCGAGGATTTCACTGCCACAGTCTAAAACGGACTAGTGCACAGCCGTAACATCGTCCCTTGGAGGCCACATTCTGTCCTTTGTCAGCTCCACGTCCTCTCTCAGCTGTTAGTGTCCAGGTAATCTCCATATGCTCTACTCATTTCCTCAGAACTGCATCTACCTTTCTCTAATTAGTTGAGTGATCACTTAATGTCTTTCATCTTTTGAAAATTATTTAGGAGGAGAAAGACAAAGTTTTTATGACATATGAACAAAAACTGGTATTACTGTATTGTACCACCATTGAACATTGCATTAGAGCTATGTGACATTGGCAGCTTTTGGCCTAATTAAAAATGATAATACTGTTAAAATCTAAAATTACATCCCACATCAAAGTGTTCGCCTGCTCTTCCAGGTGCACAAAGTACTCAAACTACTGCTTTTGAGACATGGGAATACTCTGCTTTGTCCTCTTATCCAAAGATGAAAGCTGAGCCTCACCTGTGTGGTCCAAGTGATGGAAGAAGGAGAATGACCTCGCTAGGGCTTCAGGGAGCAACTTTAACGCTGCTCACTTCCATCACGTGGGATTCTGCCCAGGACGCTGAGCCAGCGAGGGATGAGACGCCGCACTCAGCTTTTATCTTCAAATTTGGCCTGAGCCTTTGGTTTTGGTTTTCCTTTTCCTACATCACCTCCCTTGACACTCCCCCACCCCCACCCCACTTCTAACACAATTATCCCACATAGCCTGGGGGCTCATTTCTTGGCAATTTTTTGTTCCAGACAGAGTCTACCACTCAAAAGCCCTCACTATCCCAGGCATCTCCCATTTTATGACAATTTCTTATACTAAATATTTCTAGCTATCGCAATACCCAACGGGTGTGAGAATTAACCCCTCAATTGCTTCTATTTTTTTCTCCAGTACTTTCTTCCCCTTCTTGTCTGACCATACCTCTTTACAGAAGGATAATTTTTTTTTCCCCAAAACTGCTTTGTCTCCTACTAAGAAAAGAGGTGTTTCTAGTAAGCACTTCATGCAATGGGTTAATTTCTGCTCAAGCTGGAGTCCTTCTTTTGCAACAGGTGAGTACATTTTATTAATTTATGGATGGTGGATTGTGTTACTGTTGGTGTAATAAAACTTTACAGTGTGTCAGGTTTACCAAGTGTTCTTTAGGCAGACTACGTAGTGTCTTCAGTACTGATGCCTGGCACCGGGCTTGGGTTAAGTAAATTAAGATGAGACCATCACTCATCTAGGCCCTAAAGCATCACGGCTACTTTCAACTTGCTGACAAGTTTGGCCTTGAAGACCACCTAGAATATAAACAATATCCTATAAGAGCAAACTAAACAACTCATGAACTAAACAACAAAGCTACATTAGGGGTGGTGGGAATGGAGACAAGAGGAAAGCATTTAGTGCCAAGTCCCAGAGAAGTTCTATCTTAGTAGTAATCAACAGCTGTCTGATTAGACTTAAGACCGGCTCAACAGCAGGGAATTCATCCCTGGTATTGTAAACCTTGTCAATAGGCCATGGCTAATGAGGTCATGGATCTTAGTGGAGAACCTACAGGTGCCACTTCCCTAAACCAGAATAATTCCTCAGCACTTTCTGAATACTTATTCTTATATATGCAGATAAGGGTAGCTCCCTTCTTTACCGACGGTTCTTTTCTTTGTGGTGGAGACCATTTTAGAAAAGTCACAAACTGCCAAAACATAAGGAACAAACTGATCATGGGGTGCTCAGCCTCAGTTGCTATTCTAGGATACAGCCCCTAAACCTAAGGTTTGGGGGGAACACCGGGAAATTTGGGGAGGATATTATGAGGGCGAGAGGACCAGGAAGTCTGCTCGGATATTGTGTCTTCTGAACATGAAAGGGAAACTATGTCTATAAAATTCTCAAGAGCCTAAACAAGACCTCAACAATGACAGCACCAGCTGACATGTCTTTGTGGACAGGAGAAATCCCACTGAGTCCCACCCCTAGATGAAGAGCTACAGGGAATTCATGACGCTAAGGGAGAATTAGTCTCTCCGGGATGAAAGCCCTAACTAGCTCTCAACACCAAGTGGCCAGTCCTGAAACCATGTACGAACACGCAGCACTAAGTGGACTCAGCAAGTTGTCTTACACATTTATTTGTTTATACATGTATGTACGTGTCCATAAACAATAATGACCAAGGGAAAAGAGGCCATTAGTTTGAGAGGAGCCGAGGGCATAGAGAGGGGGGGGACTGAGAAGGAGGAGGGGGGAGCTGATGTAATTATTTTAAAATCATAAGTGAAAAATATTAAAAATGCAAAAATTGGAAATGAAAGTGGTTAAGACGTTCTACAAGGATTTGAGAAACTGTGAAGAGCCAGATAGGAGAAATTTTAGTGCTTATGGGCTACATGGTTGTTATTGTCATTCTAGAACTCTGCTACTGAATTATGAAAATAGCCACAAACAACATGTAAATGCCTGAGCATGGATAGGTGCTAAGAAAAGTTTGTTTATAAAAAAAAAAAAAAAAAAAAAAACAGGCAAAGGTTTGGATTTGGTCTGAAGACTGTATTTAATGAAGTTCAGCATTAAAGAGCATGGCAGGGAATTTCTGTGGAAGTGTCATGGTGGGGTACATCTGCACAAACATTCCATAGCAATGCTTCCCGTCTTTCAAGCTTTTACTGTCCTCTTGCTATTTTCCTATCAAGAGGTGATTTCTATTTCACAGTCTCCTTTGATGTGATCAAGCGCTGCCGTTTCTTTGAGCAGCAGAATATGGGGAAAGTGGCAGTTTCTGCATTTCCCCCAGGCATTCAGATAAACCTGTCCACGGAAGCCCTCCAACCAACACAAGAGGGCAGGTCCCCTACGAGAAACCCCTGAACACAATTAACGCATGACACCAGGAGGAGCTGCAAATTACTGTAAGCCGCTGGGTGGTTTTGCATGATGAAGTGAACATCAGACTTTGGTGTCATTTAAGCAGTGATGCCACTTTCTCTGCTGATGTCGATGCCTTTTAGTTACATAGACAGTTATCATTGAATAGAATGATAGAAGGCTTTTTGCTGCCCCAAATTACAGAAATACATTTTTTTTCTCTAAAAATCATAGATTAGCCTTATTTATTTTAAGCTACATATCTAGGTCACCTATAAGTAAAATGACTATATTAAGCAAATTCATTTGAAAAGTATCTTAAGCTCTTCCTTCTGACTAATCACTATCATACATAGATTCAGTCACGTTTGTATTGGACAAATAGAAAAAGGATGAACATATGTTATTTCCATTGTAGCCATATCTTCTTCTGCTACAAGTGGTATGGGAAGAGAATAGAATAACTAAAAACCCGTATTGCACTAATTTGAAATGGATCAGCCATCAAAATTAATGAAATGATTAAATTATATTAACTCTTAAGTATTCATGTTTCTATGAAACAATTAAAACTACAGTTTTGATAACCAGGACCAAAAATACACAATGTTTCAAAATTGGCAAATGTATACAGTGAAATCGCAAATCCCTGGGAGTTCAAACATAGGCAATGACTTTGCATGTAGAGGACATTCCAGGACTGACAGGTTGACTCACTTGTAGTGACCTCCACACAATAATCAACATAGAGGAGTGATCAGACCAGAGTCTATTTGCACAATAATCAACCCAGATGAATGAGCAGGCAACTATCCTTTCATACAGTAATCAACCCATAAGAGAAACCAGACCAGTGGCTATTCACATGATCAACCCAGAGGAATGACCAGACCACTGTTCAGAGACAGTAATCAACCCAGATGAATGACCAGACAAGTATCCATTTGCACATAATCAATCCAGGTGAATGACCAGACTAGTGTCCATTCACCTGGCAATAAACCCAGAGGAGTGACTAGGCAGCATCCATTTGCACAGTAATCAACTAGGATGAATGTCCAACTGGTGTCCATTCACACAGCAATCCCTACTGATGAGTGAGAACTTTACCTGGTGAAAATGTATGAAATATTCATGGTGAAAAAAATGAAAGCCTTTCCCAGGTTTTAACCATAAATAACTCCAGATAAATTGAGCTGGGAAGATTTATTAATGTTACAGAAGAAAAGTCTAATGTGCTCCTATGAATTAAGTGAAAGACAGACACTGAAATCCAGAAGACTTTTGCCTGAAGGCAAGAATCAGGATTCTGAACACCTAAAGCCAGAAAGAAGAGTGTATGGAGACAATTATAAACCTTGTCTAAAAGAGAACAAGAGGAGGAAAACAATGCGGAGGGGCCATTCCTCCAGAGCCCTGAACTACAAGAACCGAGGCTTTAAGAATCATCTCTATATTACAGAGATAGGATGAGGCAAACTAGGTCACAGAATTCCAACAGCTTTGGGAAAAGCAAACATGCTACAGCTGAGTCTAAGCTGGACGTCAAGCCCCAGGTTTCCACTTCTGTTGGGCTTCTGGTCACTCCAGCGCTGCTCCCTTGGAAGGACAGGCTGCTAAGATGGCTCTGCAGGTAAACACACTTGCCATCCAGCCTGACAAGCTGAGTTTGATACCTGGAACCCATGCAACGGAAGGAGAAAACCCAAAAGTTGTTCTCTGACCTCCACATATGTTTATACCAGCACACACATGTACATGTATGCAGATGAGCACACATGCACACACAATAAATAAAATGTGAAAAAACAACCTTAAGTGCTGGGGACTGATAGAGAGTGGGCTGTTTTCTTTCTTATAGAATAAGAAGATGCCTTGTTCTCAGAGTAGCTGACTTAGAGTCAGAATCCGAGCATTTTTGGTGCTAGGGGAGGGAAGTTCATATAGTTTTGAAATGACTTTTACATAAGTATGGCTAAAAATAAATGTACAAAATCATGCAGAGGAAAAAAAGGCGATAAGAACTGATGTGTGTGCTTGGACAAGCAATGATCCTCTTACATCTTCTCTTCTTTTTACATGCTCAAGGTACTATATCAAAGTAAAAGACTCACACTCATTGTTTCACACATTCACAAACTATCAGGGTGAAAGGTCAACTCACAGCAACAACTTTGAGATGGTCCACTTAAGAATGACAGTTTGCTCTTAGGTTTTCAGCATTTAGTCACAGAGTAGAACAGAAACAAATTTCTGAGCAGACTGAGACTCAGGACAGAAGCAGGGCTCAAAGAAAAGACCTGAGAAATTATTTACTTTAAAAGCAACATCTGTGGCCCACGAGATAGCTCAGATGTTGAGAGGGCCTGCTGCTTTCACGGAGGACCTGGGTTTGGTTGTCAGCACCTGTATGGAATGGACCACAACCACCTGCAACTGCAGCTCCAGGAGATCCGACACCCTCTTCTGACCTCTGTGGGCACCTCGCATACATGCGTACACCCCATATACATAAATTAATAAAAGAAAGCAATGTTTCTTTTTAATTGCCCCTTGTTTTGTTCTTTAAACTTTAAAGGATTTTTAATATCTCAAATTCATGCTCATTATTCTCATGTTCTTCCTAATTTTATAGGATCCATTCCTTTCTTATAGGTTCTATAGAATTGAAGTTAATCCAGGAGAATCTTGGCCTTGGGATTAACCTTCTTGACTGTCGCTCTTTTGCAATTTCCTTCGGACCCCTCTACCTTTCTTTGCCTCCATTGTCATTCTCTGTAGGCAAAGAAATGCAGCTGCATTGGAATAACAATCAGGAAGGTCTGCCCCTTGGGCCAGTGTTGAAATGACAGAATCCATAGCAACTGTAAGTCAGTCCATCCACAATAATCACAAACTAGTCCAATGTTGAAATCAGTGCTGAGTGTATACAGTCGCACTTGATGTAGATACATTTCAATCCAACTGTGTTGAATTGCTAAAGCAGTTCTGGTACTCTACTGAGCTATGTAATCTCTTGAAATATTTCTCTTCTATTGCTCTTAACCCCAATCTCCACATTCCCTAAGGCAGAAGAACCATCATTCTTTTTTTTCTTTTATTATTATTATTATTATTATTATTATTATTATTATTATTATTATTTTATCAGTTACATTTTATTAACTCTGTATCCCAGCCGTGTCCCGTTCCCTCATTCCCTCCCAGTCCCTCCCTCCCTCCCTCATCTTCACCGTGCCCCTTTCCAAGTCCACTGATAGGGGGGACCTTCTCCCCATTCATCTGATCCTGTTTTATCAGGTATCTTCAGGACTGGCTGCAAAGCCCTCCTCTGTGGCCTAACAGGACTGCTCCTCCCTTCGGGGGTGGGGAGACCAAAGAGCCAGTCATTGAGTTCCTGTTAGAAATAGTCCTTGTTCCCCTCACTTTGGGAAACCAATTGGTTACTGAGCTACCACAGGCTACATCTGAGTGGAGGTTCTAGGTTATATCCATACATGGTCCTTGGTTGAATGTCAGTCTCAGAAAAGACCCTGTGTTCAGATATATTTGGTCCTTGTGGAGCTCCTATCCTTTCCCCATCAGACTAACTCCCCTTCTTTCTTATGATTCCCTGTACTCTGCCAAAGGTTTGGTCATGAGTCTTTGCTTTGAAAACACTGCTAGTTAGAGTCTTTCAGATGCGCTCAGTAGACTCCTGTCATACGTTCAATGCCCATCCCATCTGTCTTTCTAAACGAGGATTGATCATCTTACCCCATGTCCGCTCAATTGATTATCTTTTTTTAGGTGTATAGATTTCATTATGTTTATCATATCTTATAGGTCTATATAAGTGAGTATATCCCATGTTTGTCTTTCTCCTTCTGGGATATTTCACTCAGAATGATCTTTTCTAGATCCCACCATTTGCCTGCAAATTTCATGATTTCCTCCTTTTTGATTGCTGAGTAGTATTCCATGGTGTAAAAATACCACAATTTCTGTACCCATTCCTCCGTTGATGGACATCTGGGTTGTTTCCAGGTTCTGGCTATTACAAATAAAGCTGCTACAAACATGGTTGAGCAAGTATCCCTTTTGTGTACTTGAACGAACTTTGGGTATATACCTAGCAGTGGTATAGCTGGGTCTTGAGGAAGCACCATTCCTAATTGTCTTAGAAAGCGCCAGATAGCTTTCCAGAGTGGTTGTACCAGTTTACATTCCCACCAGCAGTGGAGGAGGGTTCCCCTTTCTCCACAATCTCTCCAGCATGTGTTATCGCTTGAGTTTTTCATCTTGGCCATTCTGATGGGTGTAAGGTGATATCTCAGGGTCGTTTAGAACCATCATTCTTACTTCACATTCTCCAATCTGAAAATAAGTCTAAATTTTCAAAGATATATTATTTGTACTTTATCCAGATTTATTTGTTTTTTACTTAAAAATCTAGTACACTATACAACGCAGCATCAATGATAGGATATTACACTCAGTGCCGAAAGAATTTAACTTTTGTCCTGACTCCAGAAGTAAGGAGCTGGCTGCATGTCCTTTAACTTTCCACAGTTTCAGCATTCTTTGGAAAAGAATGATCCTGGAAAGTTTCAAGTTAAACTCCGTGATGACATGAACCTTAAATATTTACTTTAAAAGAAAACAAAAAATTCCTGTGGGATCTAAATCTAATTTTCAGCATTTTATTTTTGAAGAAACAAAGAATTCTCAAAATCCAACCAAGATCTTCTGTTAAAATTTGTGGGGTCTTTCAGGCTAGCATCTTGCTGTGCACAGAGACCCATTCTTCACAGTCTCACTCAGATCCCTTATCATCAGATAAATGTGAGTGGCTTGGAGTGGCTTCCGGTTATTTACACCCTGGCAGGCAGATCTAGGAGAGCATCCTGCCTTTGGGAATGTCAAGAAGCTGCTAATGGACATGCTATCTGCAAGGTTAACTGTCCTTTGCTGGAGCTTTATACCCCTTAGGAGAGCAGTTCTGCCACTCTGGGTGTTTGCTTGTGGGGTGGTGACTGGTTCAGTCTGTTTTCTCTTGCTTTTCAGAATAAGCGAGGCTAGGTCTAAAGGAAAAGTTGATTTTGGCCCCTGGTTCTGAAAGTCTAAGAGCATTAATGCTGGTATTTTCTCAGCTTCTGCTGAGGGCTTTGTGCCACTTTAACTCATGGTAAAGTCAAAGAGATGGATGAAAGTGCATCCAGCACTTTATTGCAATCTATTCTCTATAAACTAACTCGGCTCTCGGAGAACTGCAGCAATCCCTCTCCAAGACTCAGTCACTTCTTAAAGGGTCATCAACTCTCACCACTTTCACTGGGGAGCAAGTCCTAAGCTATGAGAAGACAAACAATATTCAAGCCACAACAGAGACCCACAGATATCTTCGCTTTTGAGAAGAATGCCAACCTGAAATTGGTAGGCTGGAAAGGAGATTTCCAACTTGTAGCAGAGGAGTGGTGTGGTGGTACCACAATCCCACCAGCAGGAAAGGGGATGTGGGAAGCAGACAAGCACAGCGGTGATGAGACTAATAGTGAAAAGATGCAGTAGGACATGTTCTAAAGGCTCTTTCCATTCGTTATTTTAAATTTGGGGGTTATTATGTAAAGAAATGATTTTCATTGTGATCTCTCTGTGTGTGTGTGCATGTATTATACTTTACCGTTATTTTTCATGCATCTTACTCTCCCTCCCTGCCTCACCTCCTCACTCAAATAATTCCTCCTGCTTTATCATATGTATTCTAGTATATTCTTCTGTTTTTCCTTCTTATTCTCTTTAGTTCCCTTACTCTGCTCTCATAATCTCCTATTATTAAGTCACTCCATCACACACACACACACACACACACACACACACACACATTTAGATCTTTGCATCTGAGAGTAAATATGATTTTTTGGGGGGTCAGGGGTCTGGCTTATTTCGCTTTACATAACGATCTTCAATTCCATCTATTTTCCTGAAAATGCCATAATTCCATGCTTATTTAGAGCTGAACAAAGTGTCATTGTGTATATGTGCCTTGTTTCCTTTGGCTGACTGCTGAGGTTGATGTTTATGCTTTTGTGCATCGGGTAGCCACATGCATGGTTGTCCAGGCCGCTCTGTGGTAGAAGCACTTCCTAGTATCTTTGGCCTCTTCTCAACAACACTGCGACAGCTAGCATGGTGGGAACAAGTGTCCACGTGTGAGGCTGACGCATGCAGTATTCACACGTACTGGGTAGTGACTCACATCGCATGGTTCTGCATGACTCTTGTCTTTCAGCTTCTGAAAAAGGGTTTTTTTGTTATTGTTGTTGTTTTGTTTTGTTTTGTTTTGAAATAGAATTTTAAATTTGACCACGGACTATATTTCCTATCTAACATGTTTCAGAATTCATATCTGAAACAGACAATTAGTTTGTTTTTCTTACCTTTTTTTTTAAATTGCCAATTAGTTGTTGGCTCCCCGTGGTTCTCAGTGCTTTTGAGCAATCTGAGTATTTCCCCAGAGAAAACTCAAGTGCACTGTTTAATCTGTGCAACCATTAATTTATAAGTTTATAATTTGCAGTTCCACCTGTACAGTAGATCTGGTAACTGTAAGGTGTAAGTGCTTAGAATTTCAAAAGGGAAGATAGCTCCTGAAGAGGAGCCTTCATTGGCTATAAGCAAATCTGAGTTAGAAAATTTGTATACTGGCATGTGGAAGATTTACAACCTCAGGTGGGTGATCAAGGTCAAATCAGCAACGATGGATCACGTTTTCCAGGCCATACGGTACTAATGATGTGCTGCTTCTGCGTTCTTCCTTACCAAACAACAGAACCCCCAACTAATTTGAAGGCAATTCTTTTTTTTTTTTTTTCAATGCAGTTTATTCAGGAACCTTGAACAATCTTCTGACCCTGGGGAAAGCCAGCCCACAGCTTAAATAGCCTCTGGGTAGCCAACCCAGGCGTGCCACGTGGGCAATGCAGATAGGTCCACATACATGGAAGCAAGCCAGATCCTCAGCCTTAGCCAAATGTGGAATTGTTCGTGACAGAGAGCACTCACCATCGGGAAGGTGGAAGGCAGAAACTAGCTCCATCTTTAAGGCATAGCATTCCGCAGCTCTCTACAGTTTCCCCTTTTTGTTTTAGACACATCAGGCAAGAGTAGAGGTCTGATCTCTGATATTAGAAATAAATTGGGACTTTGTACCGATGTTCATTTAGGTGTCATCCACCCAAAGAGCATCAGACCTGACCGATACCTTTTTCTCAGAGGCGGGACCTGGGGCATCAACCCGCATGCAATCAGACATGCTCTTGAAGGCAATTCTTAATTGAGGGTCACTCTATAAAATATGTATTTTAATTTTTTTCACACAAGTCTTTCTATGTAGTGCGGGGCAACCTTGAATTCATGATCCTCCTGTCTCAGCCCCTATGACTGGCTCTATGAAATACTTTCCCAAATAGTTCTCAATACAGTTAAGGTCATCATCATAAACAAAAAGTCTAAGAAAATATAGTTGCCCACAAAAATGTAAGGGATCAGGAAAATTTAATGTAAAGTGAAATCTTCAGTGATATCCAGGAACAAGGAAAAGTACATTATATAAATGTTATAAGCTATGGAAAATTTAGTTTAGTTAATGATAAGGTGTGGATACTGGTTTAAAATTATAACAAACTAGTACCATTTTAGTGTAGATGCTTATAACAGACTAAACTGTGTAAGGACTCGCTACTATTTTGTTTCTTTGTTTGAGACAGGGTCTTTTACTATAATTACCAGGCTGGCCTCACCTATAGGAATCCTCCCACCTCAGCTTTCTGAGTGCTAGGATTATAGCTGTGAATCACCAACCATTTTCATTGCAAATATAAAAACAAAATTTGAGGAATAAAGAAGCTACATAATTTCATCTAATGTTTTTAGATACTAATGAAGCGTAACTCACCGCCCTGTTCCCTATTCAATTCAAGACCGAGGACCAGAGTTTGTTCTGTGGAAGGAGAGAACTTAGCCCCCAAAGTTATGTTTTAATCTCAACATACACACAGGCTAGTGCACACACACACACACACACACACACACACACACACCCCTCATGCACACATGCACACATGAATGCTACTACTACTACTAATAATAATAATTTATTTCAGAATATGAAGAGGACTCCTTGGAAGAAATCATCTCTACCGATTCATCGGCCATGTTAAAACATTTGCTTTATTTTTTAACTTTTAGAAAGAATTAAGTTTTAGAAACTTAATTATTTTATTAAATAAGAAGGAATCTTTTCACTATCATTGTGGTGTATGGTCTTTAAAGCAGGTGATTGGCAGAGAGATGGAAGACAAGCAATGTCATCCGGTGATGCAGTTCAAGGTGAGAGAGACTGGCTTCTAATTTCATGATTGGCAACTCTGATTCAGGGGAACTTCGGAAGGTCAGTTGACTTTTCTGACCACTATGTTCTGGATTCTTGTCATAGGGATAAAAGAATTTAGCTTGGAGTTTCTGGAATGGATGTTCCATGCAGAGGCAAGGAACATAAATGAGGTTAAATAATGAACGCAACCAACTTTCTCACTTGCCAAGACACCAAGACACCATGGGCAAGCGAGAAAGTTGGTTGCGTTCATTATTTAACCTCATTTATATGCAGTCTTAGGACCAGACACAAGCAAATCCAATCAAACATATTGGTTCTGAGAATTCACGGTAAGATGTGCTCAGGCACATCTGCATGGCCAAGCTGCCTTGCCCCCAGTTCCTCTGTTCCCTTTTAAGAATTCATAAGCTGCCATTTTTCAATGTGACAATACTGGTGAAAATCAATTTGAAATGTCCTCTTCATGATCACTGGATATTAGTCACACACTTTCCCAAGGCACCCCAGAAAGAAGGCAAATCAATGAGCTGCAGATAATTTAGGAGGGAAAAGAACAGAGTATAATGCTATATGTAGGAGACCCTCCCACAGCTGGTCTTTATATACTCAGGTACCCATTTGTGATGCAAACACAAAAGCCTTTCTTCTTATGCCCGCCTGTCCTCCCAGAGACAGACAGCACCATGGATCCTCCACAACAGTAATGACTTTACATCTGCCATTTGTCAGCAACTGCAATGGGAAAACCTTAAAGATGGACTCTCCATACCTTCAGAACAGAAATACAAGATGCTACTGCCTCTGTTTTGCAGATTGTTAGAGAAATGAAATTCCTTGTTTAAAGGCTGCAAGAAGTCTCAACCTTCTTATATTGTTTAGCATTCGTTCCATCTTCTCCGAGACCTGCTCACTGTCTTTAAAGGTTATCTCTGTGCTATCAGTATCAACCATGATCCTGAGAGGAAGCTAAACATCCTGGAAGCAAAACAGAGTTTGTCTATGATCCCGTCCAGGATCAAAGAAAGTGAAAGAGAGAAAGAGAGAGAGAGAGAGCCCAGGCACCCACGTGTACCTCAGAGCCACTTCTATTACCACACAAAATGTACAATGTTGCTTTGAAGTGACCTCTAGAGCCAGTGATGCCGTGGGTCAGGCATGTACTAATCGCCTCAAAGGAGGCTGCAGCTCCCCCTGTAGTCAGGTCCTATTAAAGTTGAAGAAATGCAAATAGAAACCATAGAAACCAATAGTTCTCTAAAGCCAGGAAATAAAGATCAGTGAGCTGTTAAAAAATAAATAAATAAGCCACTTAACACCACTTTGAACCAAAAATGTTTATTGATTTCTCACACCCAAGCTGCCAACCACTGTGCAATAAATGGAAGCTGGGCTGAATTCCTTCACAGCCAGCATCCTGGACACGTGCTACAATCTCCATCCTTTGTAAACACAGCTACAGCCCAAGAGGTCCAGACACCTGGCTGGGATAAAAAGTCTCTTAAAGGAGTGATTAAAATTGCTCGCTACCCGGAAATTGGAGCTAATAAAATTTCATGACATGATGTCTTACAGATGACGGCTTGCTTTGTTAAGTGAAACTTCTGTTTTCTTATTCGTGGGGCAGGAAGAATGAGGACAGAGATAGCTCAGTGACCACCTTCTCAGTCCACGCGTCTTAGGCCACTTAGAGCAGTCAGGGATTTTCCCCATATGTGCCTCAGAAAATCAGACTCTAAAAAATGGTTTTCACTTCCTTTTCTTACTTTGCATACCTGGGTGTGAGAAACCTGAACATCCCATAATTTCTAAAACTGAGATGAGGGAGATAAGGGGGAGCGGAAATAGCGTGTACTCTGATCTTCTGTTTATACTGCAGGCTGTCTCAAGCCTGTTAAGCAGTCATTCTATGGCGATTTCACTACCTAAGTGTTAAATTTCAACCTCATAAAAGAAACCACTGTGTAAAAAAAATGCTCTTTCTCTCTGAGCAAGCATTTCACATGCCACAGAAATCCATCCCAAGGTAGTTGCTATATTTGCTTAAAAAATGCATGTTTTTGGCCAAGTAGTCCTTAACCTGGAACAATTTCCGCTCTCTGCTGACTGGCATCGGATGCCTACATCGATGCCAGAACAACACCGGTTTTCTTAAGGTTCAGTCTGCCCCTTTCACTCGCCACTTCATCTCCTCACGTTGCTGTGAGCACAATGAACAGGCAGATACACCGACTGATGGCAGCAACCCAGAATGGGCAGAAGAGAGATTAAGAAGTTTCTTGTAGCCTGTGATTTGAAGGTACCTCACATTGAGGTCAAGTCACCTTAGAAAAAATATTCTGCCATGCCTGCGGATTTCAGCAGCCTGGCGCTAGCCGCAAGCCTTGCCAGCCTTGTTCAAAAATACACTCTTGGTCTGGATGGCAGCGTGCGCAGGCAAGAGCAGGTCTATGTACACATGTCTGCAGATGTGTCTAGAGGCGCCCGCCCTGCTCCATCACTTCCTAGCTTACCCTTTGAGACAAGGTGTCTCACTGAATAAGGGGCTGCTCAGCCGGCTAGACTCTTTCCAGTGAGTTCCATGATCCACCCATTTCCTCATACCATGCCTTGCTTTACGTGGGTGCTTTTCATGTCTTCATGCTTTCATGGCAAACACTTCACTGATGAGGCAACTCCCTAGAACTAACGCGTTCTTTTATTCATGGTTCCTACATAGGTGTCAGTAGAATTAAGACCTCTGCCCCTTTTGTACAATTCTATCAGTGACTGACTAGTGACCCAGATGGTTTGAGCTGACTTTTAATTAATTAAAAAAAAAAAAGAGAACTCTTTATTTCTGGTAACAATTGTGAAACAAACAGACATTCACCTGGGTACGTCTGGTATCATCAGTGTCGCCATCTTTTCCCTTTACATCTTGGCTCACTGAAAGGTCTCTATATGTGTAGACTCTCATCTCCTCTGACAGCAATACCTTCATGTCTTGAATGGCCCATCTCAGGCAACTTTACAAGGATAGACTGTAGAGCAGCGAATAGTAAGTGTAGCGTGGTGAAAATGTAAGCCAGGACCACGGGTGTTTATTAGCATTAACAATTGTGTGTTATACATCATTGTTGGTGCTGTAATTTAATCACTCTCAGCACAGTAGGCTTGTTTATATCAGCATCACCATGAAGAATGCATCGTGCTTTATCAACAGGGCCAAAATATCACTAAAAAAATAGGAATTGTTAGCTCCCTTATAATGGGATGGGACAGCATTCACTGACCAAGCACTCAGATATTGTATGTCTATTAAACACAGATGTGTCCATCTTCCACTGCTCACATGGCTCACTGTAGACCCTGTACATTCCCTGTTGTAGGAGCATGGTATTTTGCCAAGTTGTACTTCTGGGTTGAGGCGTTACATAAAGAGCTACATGACTGGCAACAAACACTGAATTTTATAGGTCAATGTCCCTTTCACGTGGTTTCATTTCTTATTCTGTGTATTTAATGCAGGGGACATATTGATCTTCCTATCTACAAACTTTAATTATTACTGGCAAACCGTTTTAGACAAGCACCTGAAAACCCACTTCAGGGCCAGAAAATCCAAGGCTAGTACATGGGGCAACCAGAATCCAAATCACACTCGGGCTGGTGCCTTATATGCAAACGTCTTATCTCATAACCCTGATATTAGGTTTAGCAGCCCACGTGGCTCCAGCATCCATTAGACAACACACAACCATCTTTCACCTGCTCTCACAGTAATGGGGACATGACAGATTTCATCTCAAGACTTCCTTCCTGACCACTTCAATTACGTCTTCTTTCCCTCTCTCTTGTAGCAGCTCTTATTCAGAAAAAAAAAAAAAAAAAAAAAAAAGATTAAGCAGCTAGCGCAATAGCTCCGAGTTATGAGCACATACTGCTCTTTTCGAGGACCTGGATTTGCTTCTCACCATCCTCTGTAACTCCTTTTCCAGAGGACCTAATGCCCTCTTCTGGCCTCTGGGGGCGCTAGGCATTCGTGTGGTGCACAGACACACATGCAGGCAAAATGTTCAAACACATAAACTAAATCTTTATAAAATAATAATAAAAAAACCTTAAGAATCAACTATGGCTACGATCTCTAATTTAATCATGTCCTCGGGTATTTCTGTATTTAGAAAATATCTATACTATAGCTTGAAATCTTTATTTTCATCACACCTCAGCAATCACGTTAAGATGGTATGTGTGGGGCTGGTGAGGTGGCTCTGGGCGAAGGTATTCACTGCCAAGCCTGATGACTGAGTTCTGCTGGCAAAGCCTCTATGATGGAAGCAGACACAAGTTATGCTTTGATCTCTATATCTGCACAGTATGCATAGACGCACAGATACATACATACACACACACAGAGGTACAGACAGGAAGACATAGAGAATTAAAAAAGTAAAAGAAGTTGTGCATCCTTTTTTCTGGAGAAGTAGCTATTCCATCTTTTTAAACTTAGCATGAATAGTCATGTTACTATCAAGATATGTGTAACCCTTTGCTAAAACACAATGAAAAGGAGGCAGCCAAAACAGTAGGTGGGGAAGAAGCTGAAAAACGTTTTGGCCCTAGAAATGTGATGAGACAAGGTTTGAGTTTTGAATATGGTCCTCATCTTAAATGCTAGTTGCCATGCCCAACCTGGCATGTTCAAAAGGTATCTGTAAATTGACCATTGCAAGTGGCTTGAGCCTTGTCCACTCCAGTGGCTTGTACCCTCAAAGCCAGCTGGAATGTTTCTGTGTCTGGCAGTCTTCTTTGAAATTTGTCAGGAATTCACTAGGTGAATTTTGTCTCTGTGTTTAAACATCTGCTGGACTCTGCTGCTTAATCTGAGTCCGTGCACGAACCCCTTGGCTTTCCTTCTAAATCTTTGAAGTTGTGTTTTATTTATTCCTTAGTTTTAACATACCGCTGAATAAGATTTATGCCTTCACCTAAAAATAAAACATTACGAGACAAGTATACCTGAATCTTAACATTGTTCTGGGCATCTCATCCTGTTATTTTGTTAAAGTAAACTGGATATGTGATGAACATAAACTTAGGTGATTAACACTGCAATTGCATGACTCTGGGCAATCAACAGTTATCTGTAATACTTTTCACAAGTGTGTAAAGGCAAATCAAAAGGATCTGAAGTTCTTCCTTCCCTCCCTTATGCACGTCATCTCTGACTATGGGTGACATTTCCGCTCTTGACTGTGGCATTCAAGATGTGTCTCCTCCAGATACAGGTCTCAGGGCTCCATTAAATTCAGGGCCGGGGAGGAGTGCTTCATCTCCTCTTGCTGCCAAACCATCACTTAAGTCCTAGTGCTGCATGCTACAAAGCGGAGAACTCTTACACAAATGGCTGTGCTTTCTGTATGTGTTGTATTTAAGGCTTTGATTATTCTGTTTTGCCTCTCCTGGATTATTGAGAAAACAACAACAACAACAACAACAAAACCTAAAAATACAATTACTGAAATACATGAAAGAATAGGAAAACAGAGAATTACTTTTTTTAGCCATTGTGTTTCTTGCTCCTTGGTATGTTTCCTAAGTTTCTGAAATATATATTTGGCATCCCTTCATCACCTGTTCAATTACTCTAATCATATTTTTGTTATTATTAATATAGTAGCATTTTATTATTACTAATATAGTAGTAGACAGGACCAGGGAAAGCAACCCATGTCCCCTAGAGATACTTAAACAGGGCAGTTTGAAATGGTTTACTCTGCAGTCTGTTCTGCTTCCTTAGCAAATCTCTTGTATTCCCAGGTGTTGTCCTTTCTCTTGGAAAAAATAAGTAATAAATTCTTCCTCAGCAGCACTGGGCTTTCCTCATCAATAGTTGCATTCACAATTAAAATCCACATTATTAAAATCTACCAAGATGGGGCTAGAGGTATGGTTCAGCAGTTAAAGAGCACTGCCTGCTTTTACAGTGGAGCTGGAGTCAGTTCCCAGCCCCAACACTGTGGCTTATACCCATCTTTAACTGAGGTTCTGGAGGATCTGATATGCTCTTCTAGTTTCTGTGGATATCAGGCACACACACAGTGCAGAGACATACATGCAGGCAGGACATTCACACACAGAAAATGAAAACAAGTAAATCTAGAAAGACATTTAATTTTACCAGGATACCATCTTTCCCTGGATGCCATTGCCTATTTCCACTGCACATGACACACAGCTATATTGAGGCAAATTTACATAACATTTACACATTTACATGATTGAATATTTAGTGAATTTATGGAAATGGGCAACTGCCACAACTCCAAGGATATTTCCATTACCACAGATAAACAATCTCACCCACTCCACTTGCAGGCTGCTCAGCCTGAGGGGATCACCAATTGCTTGTTGTCTTTTCTGCATACTGTACTCAAATGAAATCATGGAATATACAGTCTTTTGCATCTGACTTCTTTCCACAGCAGGATGCTTTTGAGATTCATCCATGTTGTTGCTTGTTATTATTATTATTATTTTTTCACTCGATAGGATTCCACTGTGCTACTGCGATGCTTTGGCTAATCGATAGATAAATAGTGGTTGGTTTATTTCCAGGATAATAGTGCTCTGAGCAACGGATGCAACTCTTTATAGTACACGTGCTTCATGCTTTTCTGTATAAACACTCACAAATAGAATGGGGGAAGGGATTATATTCTAGGATTTTCATTTAAGAGGTCATGAAAGTGCGTGTGAAAGTGTATGTATTGTTTTATGATGACACCAGTGGTCGGTAAGATATGGGGATCTAGGTTTTCCCACTGTCCCCAAAGGTTGTCACTGTCCTCTTTTATTGTAGCAACTCCGCTAGCTGCTTTTGGCTTTCTGGAGTTGCATTATGTGGTTACCTAGACGGGGGAGGACTGTCCCTTCTCCCCATACCATTCTCAGGCGTAGCAAGAGGCTCCCTTAGGAGCAGGGCTTCATTTGCAAACTGTAATGGTTGTTTGTTTGTTTTACTGTTAATTTTGGAGTTTGTTAAGAGGCTTGAATGTTAGTGGATTTAGGGTACCCCTAAGCCCCACCCCTAAGCTCATGTGAGAGTTTGGAACACCCAGCTTGTGGTGTTAGAGAGAGGTGGTGGGTCCTGAAGGCACTAACTTCATTGAGGGATTAATCCTTTGATAAGTTCATCACTGAATGAGTCTATGTGAGGGAGGAAAAACATCACTGACAGCATGCCTCTGGAAGGGATGTCCTGTCCTCTCACCTTTCTTGATTCTCTTTCTCTCTGCTTCCTGGCTGCTATGAGCTGAGCAGTTTCACCATATACTCCTGCTTCTGTGATGTTTCGTCATGACCCAAGAAAATGAAGATAGCCCACTTTGAATTGGCAGTTATGAAACTGTGAGCCTAAAAATGCCTTTCCTCTCTAAGAGTACTTTTCTCTGGAATTTTGTCACAGCAATAAAGAGCTGACTAATGGAAATGTGTACATTAAATTTATTATATCAAAACTACTATCTATGGCTATTTGATTGGAATGTTATCATTCCCTCTTTTTCTCTCATTCTTTGCTGGGAACCTAACTCTTGTTTAGTAGTTGGGAAGCTCCAAAGTACCCCGAAGGTCTTTAAGACCCATTGATTTTTCACTGTCTTCTTTAGGAAGAATAATTTGTATCTATTTTAATGTTCACTGATTCTTCCTTCTGCCATCTTGAAATCTGCTTCTGAGCTTTTCTTTTGGTAAAAACTTCATGCTATAATACAAATACAGCAATCCTTCTTTTCTTTGATGATTTCATGTTCTATTCACAGCTACTATTTGAAAAGTTATTAGTATCTTTATTTTTATTTAAATTTTTTTATTTATTACAATTTATTCACTTAGTATCCTAGCTGTAACCCCCTCTCTTGTCCTCTCCCATTACTGCCCTCCCTCCCTTTTCTCCCATGCCCCTCCCCAAGTCCACTGATGGGGAAGGTCCTCCCCTTCCATTGACCCTAGCCTATCAGGTCTCATCAGGACTGGCTACATTATCTTCCTCTGTGGCCTGGTAAGGCTGCCCTCCCCTCGGTGGGAGGTGATCAAAGAGCCAGCCACAGGGTTTATATCAGAGACTGCCCCTGCTCCCCTTAATAGGGTACCCACTTGGATACTGAGCTGCTATGGTCTACATCCATGCAGGGGTTCTAAGTTATATCCATGAATGGTCCTTGGTTGGAGTATCAGTCTCAGAAAAGAACCCTGTGCCCAGATTTTTTCATTCTGTTGCTCTCCTTGTAGAGTTTCTGCCTCCTTCAGGTCTTTCCATCTCCCCCTTCTTTCATAAGATCCCCTGTACTCTGCCCAAAGTTTGGTTATGAGCCTCAGCATATGCTTTGATACCCTGCCTGGTAGAGTCTTTCAGAGGCCCTCTGTGGCAGGCTCCTGTCCTGTTCCCTGCTTTCTCCTTCTTCTGGTGTCTATCCCATTTGCCTTTCTGAATGAGGATTGAGCATCTTACCCTGGGTCCTCCTTCTTGCTTAGCTTCTTTAGGTGTACAGATTTTAGTATGATTATTCCATATTATATGTCTAATATCCACTTATAAGTGAGTATATATCATGTGTGTCTTTCTGCTTCTGGGATACCTCACTTATTTTTCTTTTAATTATTTGAAGTTTAATTATTTGTTTTGCCATTAGCCTAGGCTGGCTTCAAACTCAAGATCCTCCTAAAATTCCCTCCTAAGTGTTAGATACCATGCATACACAACCACAACTGGCCTGGTATTGTAGACTGCCTCATTGTTAAGTTTTACTTACAGCTAGGACCCTCAGAAATAGTTCTATCAACCTTTAAATTTTCCTCTTTTCTATGGCTCATATATTTTTGTTCTTCACGTGTTTCATGACTTTTTTTTGCATCTTGTTAAATCTTATAACAAGACTCCATTCTGATATTTCCATGAAGATACCACACTTTGATGTTCTGTTGTTGGTACTGACTTCTTTAGTGGCATCCTTTGGTTAATTCAGTGATTGTTTTTTCTTTACCTAAAATATGAATGTCTCTATCTAGTCTTTACACATTCATTTTTTATTTGAAAATTTAGCTTTTTAGAGATTACTGCTATGTAAGAATAGTCTAGTGGTAAAGTCATTGATCAAGATTTGTACGCAAACAGGATAGGCTGTGAAGCTTGCACCTTTTGCAGAGAATCTGTTTAGGGGCAGGGAACACACTCTCAGTCCAGGCAATTTAAATTTGTCTCAACCTTAACTTTATTCTAGACCCTCCTGTGACTCCTTTTCCACTTGGTACATAGATTCATGCTCAGCCAGGAAGTATGGATAGCAGAGTCCCTCTATAGCTTCTGACTATATGCATAAATTTGCATACGTATACAGACTTTAGACCTACAGGGATATATAAGACTTTATCCAAGGCACACACACACACTGGATTTTCCTGTTAGAATTTTAGCCAATTTGCCATTCTGTTGGTAGTCCTAGCCAGGGCAGCGATGCCAAGATAGCTGCAGTGTTAGCTTTGTTTGTTCATCACCAAGATTGATGTTCTGTCTGAAAACGTCCTGAGGCACAGGGATTTTTGCACTCTGTTTCAAATCAAAGCAGCCCTCTCTAGCAACTAGTTTCTGGTTTTCACGGTATGCTGTGCCCTGATGGAATTACTCCCCTTACAGGGTCTGGAAAGGATTCAAGTGACACAGAGAAACGTGCTACAGGTTCTACTGCTGTAACCGAGGGGTCAGTACTCTTAATGAAAAATCTCTCAAACTGTCATTTGCATTTAGCCAGATATCTGGGCTCTCTCCAACCCGACAGATTTTTGAGTAGAGTACTTAAGTTCCTCAGACTCCATCCTAGAAATCTCGCTATCTCTTTTAAAACGCTTCCATCAGGAATGAGTGACACCATTACTATTTTGAAATTCAGCTTTCTCAGAAGCTAAACTTTTGCATCAAAATGAGCTGCTGGACCTGGGGATAAGATTTACTCTTGGGGACCTCTTCAGACTGAGGGGAGTAAAGAGGCTCTCAAAATTACCCCAGCGAATGAGATTTTTCTCTAACTTTCAAGAAAGCGGGGAACAAAAGCGCTGGTTTAAGCACTTCAAGGATGTGAGGGAAACGGAAAGCCATTCAGATGGAGGCACTGTTCCTGCATCCAGAAAGCTGTGTTCTCTCAGCATCTATTTTCAATTTACTGCCCTCTCCTTCAGAGCATGTGCCCTCAGTGTCTGTCTCCGCATCCACTGGGCTCTGCCTACCCACTAATGGAACTTTTCTCACATTCATTCTCCTCCACAGCCTCCATCAACTTATGACTCCACTCACTCACTGTCTATTTACTGTTTTCTTTTTATGCGTCTCTAATTCCTTCCCACCTGGTGTTTGAGACATTCTTCATGCTGCACACTCAGGCTCCTCAGGAAGGAGGAAATGATTAAGTCTCTCATATGACAGCATTCTTTAAAATTTAACGCGCACATCGATCACCTGAGAATCTTTGTAAAATGAAGACTTTTGAGGCTGAAAGTCTGGGCGTAGATAGGAAGTCTAACAGGTGAAAATGGTGATGCTGAAAAGAATCATAATTTTGGTAGCAAGTATTTACTCAGCACCTAGGAGGGGATTTAGCGCTCACTACGGGGGGGGGGGCTTCAGGTTGCTCACTGCCTTTGGATGCTGGGTTTTGTATTGCAGGTGAGTGGGGTTTGAGCCACAGGAACACCAGAGGTGGCAACAGTCTAGGCATCGTGTCTAAAATAATTGGGGTGTTTCCTTTCTGTTAACTGACAAAAATTTGTCGTTGCTGATTGATAAGAAAATCATCCCGAAACTTTAGTAACATTCAAAAAGTTGTTCCCCACATCTCTAAAAATACCAGCATTTCCTGAGGAAGACTGTGGGCTCTGTGGGTCTCGGCTTTCAGTCAGATGTCATTAGAAATAGTTAGAGGCTCATATCCATTCCTTCCCCCTCCAAACTCCCGTTTGCGTTTGATTTTTATTTTGCCTCTGAGTTTCTGATGAAAAATCATAGATCATCAAATTCATTTATTCCTGGCTATAATAGCCAAAGAGAGACAAACCACAATATTCTGAAATCCACAGGGGCCTAACCATCACAGAAACAGGAACATAGATGCAAATAAGCCAAGTGAGGCTTTGACAATAACTAACCAGAGAACAAACCGCAAGTTGAAGCAAGTCAGGAAGAGATTAGTAAGACTGACGAGGAAATGGAGAAGCAAGGAGAAGAAGCACACAGGCTGGCTGACAATCTATAGGTCTCCTCACTCCCGTCTGCCTCTTGTTTTTCCACGTTGCATACTAATACCTGCTCAGAATGAGAAAATACAAAATAGAACAAAACAAAACTCTCCCCACATCACTGGATGATTTAAGTAGGTAATAAACACATACATGAAACCTTCCCTATTTGCGTGGGTATACATACGGGCATATTTTTCTTTTATGAATGTAAATGAATTTGCAATCCCTCCTCTATTTTATCTATTTAATTGGCAATCAGTTCTCTATGTTTTTAAGGTAATTAAATCAAGTCCCTTGTACTCTCTTTGATGCATATTTTCGTGTCTATTTCTCTATTCATCTGTGTGTCTATCACTATGATTCTATGATTCCTAATAACCTTTCATCTTTCAGACTGATCAGCTTCCTAAGGACAGTCAAAGATAGGTCAAACATTGTGCCACCTCACAGAGAAATCTCTCATTGTTATTCTCCTGCATATGCCTGGAGTCTAGCATGGGGCTCAGCCGCACACCTAGCAAAGCCGTGTGGCTCTCACCTCTCCGCCTTTCATTCATTTATAAACAAAGTGCCTAGAC
Source organism: Meriones unguiculatus (assembly GCF_030254825.1). NCBI lineage: Eukaryota > Metazoa > Chordata > Mammalia > Rodentia > Muridae > Meriones > Meriones unguiculatus. The sequence goes on from NC_083349.1 coordinate 47,635,224, forward strand.
AAGATGATTTGCCAGGTTTCTTCCCCTTCCTCATTACATTTAAAAGGCGGCTTTATCTCGAAGGTTGAACTAAATGGAGAATCACCCATTGCATCGCCGTGCACAAACACATCCAGCCAAAGTGTCATTTTCTGTTGGCTTGTGGATGCAAGGCAAACCCAAATGGTAAGCATTTCCTCTGAAACCTCAAAGCCAGAGAAACACATACCCTAACTATGTCCCTTGATCATCAGGTGTAAGGCTGGCATGTTTTCTTTTGAATCCAGGAAGTACTGGGAACCACACTGGGCTTGGCAGAAGCTCAAGCTAGCTCAGACCGGGTTGTAATCATTTACAGCTGCTTCCCAGTCTGTTGTCATCCTATCGGCTTCTAATGAACCTCAAGTCAGGCCTGCCTGCTGTGGCTTCTGAAAGGGGTGGAGGCAGCAAGCCCTCTGTTAGATCAGACTCTGGGTTAATGAATGGGAATATTGTTGCTGAAGTACACTTATCCAGTGTAACGACTAAGGCAAACCTCTCCCACCATGTCAACTGGCTTCATTATAGGGCAGCACTGATCACACAGAGATACAGACAGTAGAGCTGTGTGTTTTGGTGGATAACTTTCGGCGATTACCTTGGTCACAGACTTGAATATAAGTTTTGTTTGTTTGTTTTTGTTTCTGTCCAGACCGGAGCAATTTAATTCAACATTATCTATGAAGGGTAAAAAGTAAAAATATTTGGGCTGCAATATACTTAAGAATTTAATTTAGAACTTGAAGGAAAATATCTAAACTTTCAGATATAAACTTTCAGATTCCCCAAATTCTGGAAGTTAAACATCAAAGAAATTACCATCTACAAAGACAGTCTTTCTTAACTGTATCTTAAAAGATATGCGGCACACCAAGTACCAGACAGTTGATGAACCAACTAGTTGATGAAAGGAAGAAAAGGATATATAGAAGAAGGGAGAGAAAAGAGAGAAGAGAAGGAAGGGCAGGAAGGTAGGAAGGGGAAGGGAGGTAAGGCAAGCAGAGAAGTCTATTCAGTTTTTTTTAGAATGATATAGAACCAACCATAATATTAAAGAATCACCTTTAAAATATAAATAGGATATAACCAACAAGGAATTATTTTTGAACTGCTAGTCATATTTATTTATGTGTTTGTTTGTTTGTTTGTTTGTTTGTTCTTGATACAGGGTCCCTTGGCTAGCTTAGAGCTCTCTAAACTAGCCTTGAACCACAGAGGTCTGTCTGCCTCTGCCTCCTGAGTGAGGGAATTAAAGACAGGTGCCACCACAGCTGGCCCAATATATTCATATTCCTAATCCAAGACTGAACGATCATACAAACAAACAAGCAAACAAAAAACAACAGTAAAATGAAATATTAGGAAGGAAATTAATTCTTGATTTTGCTGGAAGCGGCCATTTGCTACTGTGACTAGTCTAATGCATAGTAGAAGAAGAGAAGGAGGAGGAGAAGGACAAAAAAGAGGAGGAAAAGGGGGAGGAAGAAGGTGGCCTGTGAGATGGCTCAGCTTGTAAAGGGTTCAGTCTCCAGAACTCACATAGTAGAAGGAAAGAACGGACTCCCATAAACTGTGCTAGAATCTCCATACATGTCCCATGGCGTGTACACCCCTTGGCACAATAAAATAAATAAATGAGTGTAAATTTTTAAATAAAAAGAGAGAAAAAAAGATTTCATCTGAAAGCACATTTGAAATCTAAGCACATTGAAACTGATGTGTTGGAAGAAACATGATTTTTTAAAATCACCTATTATTGCCAGTGGATCTTCTTAGGGCTTGTTTAATCATTCAACAATTCTTCTCATGTAAACATTTTGTGGGTGACGACAGGAGGACTCCTGCAGCAACACGCGGTAAATGCAACCCCGGATCTAAGGAGCACTATGCTCCAAAGTGATCTTGCCACACATAGTTTCAGGCAACAACTGAAATTATTTCACGTAGGGAGGTATGTTAAAATTGTAATGCCATAGTTACCTCTTCATTAACAAAGCTAAACATTATAAGAAACAGGCTTGAAAGATCTAACCATGAATTAGATAAAATAATAAAATACATATGTGAAAATATGGCATAATATATGTGTGTGTGTATGCGTATAAATAAAATAAGCGATATTTTAGAGGCTCAAAGGGAGCTGAACTCTTCAATGGATGAAGCAGAGCTACAGGGCCTCTGTCAGAAGTTTGCTTCTCTGTTCTCAGGCTCTTCAATACTACAACAAGGAGGGTGCATACTTCATACCTTGTAAGGTGTTTTTAGAAACAAAAATGCTACATTCTCGAACCTCTGAAGTTTGGTATTTTAAAATTTACACACCATACTTACACTCAAAGCATCAGAAGAGTTTGTGTCCATAATCTGGACAGATGCAGTTTATCCACAAAGCCCAGCTTCCCAAACGGTTCAAGCACAGCATGGTCATATAATTTAACACAAAGGCTGTACTGTGGTTTATATTCTATTCTTACACCGAGGTTTATATCCAGCATCTGCTTTGGGCTAACTACTGTAAATCAAAAGTAGTTACAAAATATTAAAGATCCCAGTGACCTCTGTGAACGGTGTCCTAAAATATTCTTAGTCCTTGAGAGAAATTCTCAGGAGGATTAGAATAAAGCTGTTTAGTGATTATAATATGGATATTGTTAGAGGAATGTGACCCAGTGTTAATTGATGCTTGTATTTAGGTATCCCAAAATATCAAGAGTCCCAAAATAAACATTTTTTTTCCTCAACAATTAGAAAATAAATTCAGTCCTTTCGAATTACTTAGAAGAGAACCTCTAGGAATCTTCATAGTGAACAGGGGTTTTGTGGGAAGAAATCTGGAGATAAACATCACAAAAATAAACTAGAAATATGAAAAAGGAGAGAGGAGAGGTACCTATTTTTGGAAAAAGGAGGAGCAAAAAAGACAATGGGAAGCAAAAACAAAAACAAAAACAAATCAACAAATATCTTTTGTTAAACTTGTTAAGGCTTCGGTAGCTACCTAGGTTTAGTGTTTTAAAGGAACTGCTGCTAACAGACAAATAGAACTTACATTTCAAGCAAAAATTTTAATGCTCTGACAAAGAAATGGAGAGCAAATCCCAGCTCCAGCCCAGGGTAGAGGGCTGACACCCCAGGATGCATGATGAGCTACGTGGTGACATTCGGGACATGTCTTCAGGTAGAGAGGAGTGAGGTGTGGACCCTGCAAGTGCTTCAGTGAAGGTGGAGGTAGGAGTTTTTCTCCTGGGTGGTCCTGGCTTTGATCTCTTCCAGTCAGCCTTAGAGGCATTGGACTGTGGTATTTTAAGAATTTTCTCTTAAGATACTTCTGAAGAAAACAACTGGTATTAAGAGAAATCACTGACATGTATAATTTGCAGACACGTCATCACTGAACCGCTATCCGTTTATCTGGAAGAAAGGCCTGAGTTATCTCTTGGAGTGAATTCCATCCTAGCCCAATGTGGACCAAAGACAAAGGCACCCATGGCTTGTGATGTTTCCACTAGATGGCAGCAGCAGGCATGACTGTGCCCTCAGAAATTCCAGGTCACTGGACTTCCTTTTTAATAATGGAAGGAAGGGTAAGAGAATTTCAGAAGTGTAATCGCCAGCAGGTGCCTGGAAATACACAAAATTTCTGAAAAAAAGGGCCAAACAAGAGAATAGAAACAGAAAACAATTCCTGCCATTTGCTGAGGGAGCTAAAGTTGGTGGTGACTGTACATGCTCTCCCAATGGCATTTAAATCCAAGCCCCTACTCTTCAGAGCTGCCTGGAGGCAGGAGCATGCAACAGAGATTCCTGGGATACTGGGGAGCAGAGAGCATGGGGAAGCAGCAGGCATGCTAAAGCTTCTGGATAGATGCCGGTCTGGCCCAGCCTCCCTCCGCTGTGAACCACTGTCCTGCACGGATATGGAGTTCACCCAGACTTAGGGCACCCTACCCAGTCTTCTTCCCCACAAACACCCCTCTATAGTCCTTCTCCTACTGAAAAGGCCACGTAATATCTTATCCAGTCCAGAGGCTTTGGGGAATGAAGTGAATGTGGTTAGCACTCATTCGAGAACATCAGGCACAACTAAATGACTGAACAGGTAGGCTAGAACTTTCCGGTGAGGAAACTTCAAATGCTCACAGAATCCCAGTAGGCAGATGACTGAGAACACCTTTTAAGTCCTTGTTCTCCATTCAGGAGTACTTGACACAGAGTAAGCAAAGGTCTAGTTTGTTCAGTAAATCCCAGTACCCAGTAGGACGAGGTGAGATGATCCTGGGGTCAAGGCTAATGCACTAATAATGTGTTTGAGGCCCGCCTTGGCTATGCAGTGAAACCCTTTTTAGAAAACCTCACAACCAAAAGACTTTATTTTTTTTTTAAAAAAATCACTTAGTGATGTCTTAGCCCCTCCAAAAATGTTTAATTTAATCACCGAATTTCACGACTTTACAGATGAGAAAAGTGAAAACAGAGTTTACATGACATTGATGTTAACTATAGAATCAAGCAGCAGAAGCAGCAGGCCAGCTCTTGACTCCTCAGTATTTTTTTTTTTCTTCTAAATAAGTGTTTCCATGGGAGTTCTAAGATTAGTGAACAATAAAGGCTAAATTTTTCAATACTTTGCCATATCTGATTTGAGAGCTTAAAGAGAGTATGGGAAAGAGGATTGCACACAGACACTAGTACATGATTCTTAGGAAAGGGCTGAAAATTAAATGCCCCCAAGACTTAAACAACAGAGATGGAGCAAGTGGATGGCTGAACAGGGGTGACCTCATCCTGGACACAGAACACACAGGACTAACAGGTGGCAGCTGGGTAGAAATATCTACTTCAATGAAGATACAGAAATGAGGGTTTCATGTGTGAGCTCTCAATGTTTGTAACTGTAAGAAAAATTACAAAACATTGCATAAGCAAATCAACTTATTCGTTATCCACCTTTGTAAAAGGTATCATGGTTCTCAGCCCCTGGGTATGCTCCTTTCACTGGTCTGAAAATTCTTCCCTGGAAGCAGGATTCTCTAAAGTTCACATTTGGATCAATTTACCTAATGAGATTGAGTCTTATGAGTGAAGGAACAGTCATTGTCAATGTGGATACCAGAGAGTTTGTTAAGAAGGAGGAATCTGGATTCCCATCAAATTCTGGTGGCTTTAAGATTGTACTCATTCAAAATCTTCATCCGCAAAAGGTGCAGAAGAAACTTTAGGTTCTCTGTCAGTCAGCTGTGCTTTTTTTGTTTTGTTTTTTTTTTTGTTTTGTTTTGTTTTTTCTAGCGCTTTGGCATTCATATTCCACATCTGGTACAAAGGGACAACAGAGCCAGTGAAGAAGCCAGGGTGTACAGGCACCTGTCCTTTGACAGATCAGAGCCTTAATTATGCCGTTACACTAAACAAAGATCATCCCATGGATTCCAGGAGAAGATGGGTGAGTGAAAAATAAGACAGAACAAAAACCAACCAACCATCATTGACTTTCTTTGCTTCATCTAAAACCTAACCTCTGGCTATTCCACATTACTATTGATTTTATCATGTATCTTTTTACCTGTCAGTTATCTTTAGCATAAACATCACTAACTGTCCCTTGTATGACATAATCTCTAAGTTTAAAACACGTTTTCCTACTCAGCACGGGTGGCTTAACATTCCTCTGTCATCTGAAAGTCCCGACTTCATTAAAACTCCTTTCAATGCACTGGATAGAGCACTGGCTTCCTTTTAGGGAAACCTCATCTCCATTTAGTTGTTCCTCCTGAGAGAAAAACTGATTATCCCCGATTCTACCAAGGCAGCCAGTCAATAAATGTTCAAATACAATAATAATAATGACCAGAGAGCTTCGTGTTCTTCCACATCCATGAAGGTTGCCATGGTTACTGCTAAAATCCTGTTTTGTTTCACCTGTCTTTCAATTCTTTTACATAAGTCTCTTGGGTTTTACTGTTCACTCTCTTTGTCTCCCGCCAACTCATGGAGGATCTGTAGCTATCACTGATACAACATGCCTGTGTTATGTATCTGTGACTGCACGAATCAGAATACATCATTTTCTCATGAACTTCTAATGCCAAAGTATAGAAACATGCTTGAGCGATAGAATGTAACAAATGTGTTCAATAAAAATCACAACACAACTATTTTCCAATTGAGTGAAATTGTAGTGATAAAAATAGAACCCTTGAAACTAAGCTATGCTTTCCATTTAGTTGAAAAATAATTTTGCTTTTTACCAGAAACGCTAAAATGTGTCACTTTCACCCCCAAAACAAATCTAAAGGAAACACTGCTCTATATCTCTATGACTCTAAACAATATTATTTCTTAAAAGGCAATTTATGAAAACTTTCTCTTGGAGGACAGCTCTGGTGTTAAATGATGATGATGCTGGGATTCCAGGAGCTTCATGTCTGCCTGCTAGGTGGTCCACTAGTATTCGCTAACAAATAGTGCATTTATAAGTTTGCTGGATTAAACAGCCTGTTGCATTATTTCCCTGTCAGGCTGCAGCTTGACCACACGTGTTAACTTTGTCCAGTATTTGTGAGCCACAAGCACCTGGGAACTTTCTCATGCATTTCTTATATAAACTCAGGCTAGAGATTTACTTAACTGATTTATGTTTCATCTTTGTCGGTCCTGTTTTTATGTGACCTTTTTTCAGATAATGGGGTTTCCGAGAGCTGGATATAATATATGCAGGTAGATCAAAATGTAGAGGCAACCAATGTCCATTTTGCTGTCTAGTTTCAAGGGAGACACTACAGCTATAGATCAGTAATGAGTATTGTTTTCTTTTTTTCTAAGTTAACTTATATAAAGGTGCTGCTAGTTCCCACTTTTATCTACAAAAAAATGATAGTATTAGATGGGTCAGCCTAAGAGCTGATAAACAGAAGGGGACTTTCTGAGCGGATTGTGGTATATTGATAATGCCCTGAACTCTGCAATTATATTCATAGCCCTTTGAAGCTTAACAAAAGTAGGAAATGCCATCATACTCCTACCGAGGTACACTGACTTAGAGACAGGTGGCTAGATTGTAAATGAAGTAGTTTCTCCCGTTTGTCTGTCTGGACCACACTTGCTAGAAGGCCAGAGTAAGGAAGCCTACAGGAGTTTAAAACTATCGTCACTTTCCTACAGAAAAGCACCAGTACAGGAGACAGAAAGGTGAGCCCAAAGGCTCGTGGGTGGTGGTGGTGATGTAAAGTAAGTTTCACAGAGAGCTCTGCTCTGTTTCTAATTTGATGGTTCCATTTGCTACACTGTGCGACTGATGAACTGTTCTCCAGAAGTGTAATGAGGACACCAAGCACAAACAGAATTGATTACATATAAATAAAAGGACAGACTGAACAACTACATCCAGGAAATGGCAGGGCACAGATGAGAAAACAATAATATACAAACTGTGTCTAAACCATTACCTCATATTTAATAGTGACTTTTGCTATTCAGCTTCTTGTCACTGTGACAAAATAACTGGAAAAAAAAATGACCCTAAATGAGGGGGGGGTTTGCTTGGCCTCACCATTTCAGAGGATTCAATCCACAATTACTTTATTGCTTCTGGGTCTGTTGTAAGGCAGGCTGTCTTGATACAGTCGTGTGACAGAGCAAGGCTGCCTACGTCATAGGAGCCAGGAGGCAAAAAGAGAAAGGACAAGATTGGGGTCCCACTCTGTCCTTCAAGGGACACAACCACACCAACAATGTAACACCCGTCTACTGGAATCCTTGTGCTAACGTTTCTCCCACCTCCTGACAACCCCAAGGTGCGATGCGCAAATCTTTAAAGACATGAAGCTCTGAGGGACATGCCCAGATCCAAACTATGCACAAGACCTACTCTTGCCGTGCTTTACAATTCTTCGCTCTAAAGTGAAATCAGTTTCCCTGCTCTAGCTCACCATTTCATGATATTAATGACAAAAGTGGTTGGCCTTACTCTTACATACCCATTCACTAACTTCCTCTTGCCAACTGCGCAACGGAGCATGTCATACCACCTTTCAGAAGCTGCGTGGATACTTCTGCCCCCCCTTCATCCATAGACTCCCTGCGCTCTGCCCAGGCTGGCTGTAAGTAAGGCTCAGCATCTACTTTGAGATTAGGGAGGGGGCTACAACCAGGATGTAAAGTGAATAAATTAAAAATAAATAAATAAATAAGGTATGGCAGAAGAAGAAGAAGGGGAGGAGGAGAAGGAGAAGCAGCAGCAGCAGCAGAAGCAGAAGCAGCAGCAGCAGCAGTGTTGAACCTGGCGGTAGTGGCACACGCCTTTAGTCCGAGCGCTCTGGGAGGCAGAGGCAGGTGAATCTCTGTGAGTTCGAGGCCACGCTGGTTTACAAAGTGAGTCCAGGACAGCCAGTGCTAAAGAGAGAAACCTTTTATTTTTAAAAGATAAAAAGGAAAGAAAAGAAAAACAAAAAGCTGCGTGGCCCTCTCCATGTTATTGCAGTCTCGGCTTGATGTTCCTTATCTTTAACAGGGACTTGTTTAAAGATCTTTGCTTCAGTGTAGCTAAAAGCAATTTGGGAATGCAGAGTCTGGGTGAGAGGTCTGGTGACCAACCTCATGTCATCCTGTAAGAAGCTGAGGAGGAAGAGCAGAGCGAAGAACTTGGCGAAGTATGTGGTTGAGACTTTATTCTGATTCCGATTTCAGCAAATCTCGAGGCAAGGCTGCAAGGCGTGAAAAGACTGTTTCTAAGCCAGACTGGTGAACATCGTTTGTCATCCATGCAAGTGCGTTTCTTTGGGCTGAAGTGAGATTTTGGTTGCTGCTGTTACTTCTTTGACCTTGCAATTGTTGTGTATGACTTTTAAAATATTTGAGCTCCCTACATAATCACACAGGAGGAATTATAGCTGGATTGCAACTAGAAGTATTTTCTCTCTTTTCAGTGGTATCTCACGGTAATAAAGTGACTCTTCTTATTACTCATGGAGCAAATGTTTACGATGGAAAATAGGAATGAGAGTAAGTTTCCATAAGTTAAAGACTGCCAGGTAAACATTTGGGTGTGTTCCTTTGACAGCAAACCCACTTGTTGTTGTTGCTGTGTTTTGGGGTTCTTTGGTTAATTTTATCATCAGAAGACTCTCATCCTTACACGCAGGTACTTGAGGCTGTCTGTGTGGGAAGGGTGTGTAGTCAGGACACCAAAGCCACAAGGCTTGTTGTGAGTCTTCACTGGGATCTATACTGACTGTGAAAAAACAGTGACTTCCTGGGCCTCGGTTAAGACACACATGGTATATACTAACTTGTAAATGGATATTAGCCATATAACATAGCTTTTCCTATTTAAAGAAGGGATAGGAATGCCCACTCTTCAGGGCATTCCTTGGCTGAGAGTGTGGAACTCCTGTCTCCCAGTCTGATCTCCAGAGCAAGTCAGACGCTGCAGCTCCTGCCCAGGCTGTGTGTTCTCCTTTCTCTTTCCCTTTTCAGGAATCTGTAGGACCAGTGTCAGCGTCAAGGCAAAGGGGTGAACATAAGAATAAGTGGAGCAAATTGGCCCAAAAGCAGGGTCCGAGAAGGAGGTGCGCCTAGTGGACAAGAATAACCAGTGCTGGATTTGAATCTTGACCAGAAGGCCGGTGTTTTTCTTTGCTCCATATTGTGGAATAAATACTGACATTACTATTTCAGCCTTAACTTTTTTTGTCATCTAGGACAAAGGTATGTTGCCAAAGAGCTGTGTAACAGATCATTAAAAAAAAAAAAAAAAAACCAACCAAACAAACCTCTCAGCTGGAGCCCTTGAGAGGTACATTAACAGACATGGTACTATAAAAGTATGCTGGATCCATAAATTAGCTGATTACGAAAGTTAGATTTTGTTCCCAAAAATGTACAACATTTTCGTTAATATCAAAATGTGCACACTTCCGAAACTTACTTTATATAAAACCAGATGATTCTATGCTTGATATTTATAATCTCCTTTCAGGATTTTCAAAAAGGAACATTGTAGTTCTATATTTCTACTATGTAATTATTTTCTAGCATTTATGTAGTTTTTTATCTAAATTTTTTCTTTTATTATTTTTTTCATATTCTTTTTTATCACATTCTTTCCCTTCCCCAACTCCTATCAGATCCTCCGTATCTCCCTACCCACTCAACTTCATGTTGTTTTTTTTCCCCGAAAAAAAAACCTCATAAAAATGAAAAACAAACAAAAACAGTAAGACAAAAATACCCAAACCAGACAAAGCAAGATGCACACGCAAAAAAGCACTGAGTCACTAGAATAAATATAAAAAAGGCTAAATATTCAAAGACTATAAACACGTAATTAGTATTCTGAATTACAATATGAACAGTTTCGGTTTAAGAGGGAAAGGTGTTATTTTGTAGGTTCCAAATGTGGTGATTCCTCACCTATCACAGCAACTTCCTAAAATAATACACCATTCATACACCCATGGGGAGAAGAAAGGTTGACTGAATTGCATAAGCTCACTTGCTTTTCAAAAAGCAACATGGTAGTTCTATAATATTACCAGTATAAGGGAGTCCGGATGGCCTGATACCAGGATATGAGTCAATTCTTGTAAAAAGTTTAGTACAAGCTCACAAAAATTTCCAGTTGTGGAATGAGGTAGAGATGATAGCTGGGTTTTCCTCAGGAGGTAGGGTCAGGACATTTGCTGTCTTCTGACGGTGAGCCATAGGGCTCCATCTTGACCGTTGTTTGCCAGTTGATTCGGATGTCAGGCCGCTCAGAATTCACAGGTTGCCTAAGCCCCAGTGGATGACCCCATGCCCATGTTCACAGCACTAACTGGACTTAGTGGGTGAATAATAAATAATAATGATAATTTTAAAAGAAGACATGAAGGGAGACATGGGAGAGCTTTTGTAAGGGGAGGAGTCCTATAAAAAACTGGAGGTGGAGTGGATACAATCAAAGTGCATTGCATACCTATATGAAATTTTCAATAAACAAAAATACTACTTTATAAAAGTCACATGGCAACACTATTTAATCTTAGGGTATATTTGTTGTCGTTGTTGTTGTTGTTGTTCACTTTTCAAGACAGCGTTTCTCTGTGCAGCCCTGGCTGTCCTGGAGCTCTCTCTGTAGACCAGGTTGGCCTTGATCTCACGGAGATCTGCCTGCCTCTGTCTCCTGAGTGCTGGAATTAAAGCCGTGCACCACCACAGACCAGCTAATCTTTGGGAATTTTAATAACAACCAACAGTAATAAAAATATGTCTCTTAGAATTCCAATGGACCACAACAAACAAACAAACAAACAAACAAAAACTTCAGAAAAATGTAGTTGTCAAATTCTTAAAACAATCTAACATGATGGGTCTAGTTCAGAGTTTGAAGCCTAATGCCATTTGAGAGGAATTTGTAAATTTGTAGACTTCTTCCCAATTTCCCATTGAGAACCACTCTTTTGCTGTTTTGCAGACCCTGGCCACTCATTGCCACCATCTTAAACCATGCCCCTTTCTTGGCTCAGTACTCGATTCTAAACCCCACTTCAATGAGTTAGCCACCTACTCAGCAAATAGCTCTACCAGAAGCTGCAGAGTTCGGCCCCATTTTCTCTCAGTTCTGTCTTCTTCTCCCTCCTTTCCTTTCTTTCCATCTTCATTCACCAGCGTGTCTTCTTGTATGTACAGGATGGTCCATGTACATATCTCTATCAGTAGATGGAATGTGGGCAATGATACATTCATCTTCATTCTCTCTTTCAACCATTTCTCAGTAAAGAAATAATGCAAGTTGCTTTTCAGCCATATGCTGCATTTCTCTACATGTTAAATTCTGTCCTTACCCCAAGGAGCATTTTGTAAAGCTTAAATGATTCATGGATAGCTTTGAGTCCTGTAATTGCTCCCTTCTTTTTTTTTTCCCTTAGAGCTTTATTGACTTTTTTTCTCTTTCTAAGAATTTTTTCTTTTCCTCCCTTTTCCACTTCTTCTGTCTCAGTCAGCCTTGGATAATCAGTGTCTTGGAATAAGCTAATAGGGTCATGCATATGAGTATTTCATAAAAGGTATATTCTCATTTTAGTTACACAATCTTTCACAACCCTGATATTAGACAATGATATTCCTTCCAGCTAAATAAGGAGCAAGACATTAATTATAAATCAAAACTAATAATTTAATTTCATCTTACATGTGTATTTAATTTCAGTGCTCCCAAGAAGCAATGCTTTCTCCACCAACAATGTAGTAATTGTTTTCAATCCATGTTCTTCCTTTAAAAGCACAGTTATTCTTGATCAGATTCCTTGCAGTGACCCCCTTGGCATAAAATGGTCATAAATACTCAAGAGTAGCCTATGGGTGAAGTGTTTTGTTCTTTTATGTTCAAGAGGAAATGCTTTTAACTGCCCCAGCCTGAAAACGAAGATGACAGAAAAGGGATCAACACTATGAGCTGAAGCCTACTGAGACTTTGTAAGTGTGTCTACAGCAGAAGGACTATAGACACAAATGGCACCACCGAGGACACTTTCTTTCCTTCCACCCCAGGCACAGCCTCAAATTATCCATTACCCTTACATATACAGCACACCCATGTATCTCAAAGACAAGTAGAAATGTGACTGCAGTGTTCTCTAGTTTTTCTTTAAGTTTCATGACCTCATTTACTTAAATGTGCACAATTCCTTTCTTATCGCCATTACCTTTAAGTGAGTTGATTAAACCCCTTTAAATCCAGTTGTTCAGCATCCACATTTAGCTTGCAAAATAACCACCATAATTCTGAAAGGTATAAAAATCACTGAGCATAATTTTGCACGTGCTCTTTGCCAAAAGAATCCGGAAAAAAAATAAACATTTAACTATTGAAATGTTTGTATTGAAAAGTTAAGTCCATTTATTACATTTGAAGCCTTGTTGGTAAGATCTGAATTAACCTACTTGTTTTACTAGCTGTGGTGTGAATAATGTGAAACAACTCATTATGAACATTCAAGGTTATGAGGCTGCTGAGGCGTAAGAAGAACTAAACCACTGCTACAGCAGCATGTGAAAAGGGTGGGCCTCAAATCTGAAATCCAGCACAGTGCTTCCGTGCTTTTGCCAAGAAACTTACTAGTTTACATGATAATGTTCTTTGAAAGCAGCTTCTCCTTCAGAAATCTGGTTCCAGAAAACTAAATTTGGTCCTAAGTGGGTTCATTTAGAAACAAGTTTCCCATGACAACCACCTATCTCCAGTAAGTCAAGGACCATCCAGTCTGCTTCAGCACCACTCTGTATGAGCTGGCTACCATTTACCACTAAAATGACTTAGTTCAACAAGGAAGCCTATATGATACAGAGAAAAGAGTGTAAAGATTCTAACAGATCTAGCCAACCCTGTCTTCACACACCTGGACCAGGGATTCCTTTCCCAAGAGAAGAGCTGGAGGATCTATAAAGTTCTTGAATAAGTATGGAGAGGAACAGCTGTTGACAGCAAATTAATGTCATTGGTTGAGTTCAACAGCAGCAGGCAGGAGGCCTAAGGCTGCTGTGTGCTGCCTCAGGGACCCACGGGGTGGTTAACGTCATTAAGACATCTGAGAACGCCTAAGGAGAAATGACGACCTAGGAATACTGCAGAAGGAAAAAGGCAGAGAAGTGGGATTCTGATCAACCCGGCACCCCAGGAGTCTTCAGCAGAGAATGGAACAAACAGCAGGGTGGATTGCAAAACACCAGCCACCCCCTGTCTTGATGACTGTCATGTTGCCGGATGAAAAAACGATCTGCTCCTTCTATGTTCGAGTGTGCAGCTTCTTCCCTAGCGCACCGAGTTCACGGTGCAGCTTGCTCAGCCCTGCACAGCTCAAGGAACATTCTCTGAGCAGTCGCCCAAGTGCTTCTCACATCCAGTCACCCAGTGCATGGAAACACAGGAATTTTACATCGTTCTAGAGACTTTTTATGACAGCAATGTGACCTAATGTCAAAACACAGGGTTGGAGAAACTAGATGACAAGTCAGCACAGGAAACTATCATCCGCAAGAACCAAAAACATCTTAGGCCCCAGGAAAAGGCTGTTCGCTTCATTTCCTGAATAGATGTGCCAAATGCAAATGCATTTCTGCTATGGTTTTAATGGGATTTGTTCAACCTATATGGTTTACATATCTCAAATGGCCTGTGAGGAAAAGAGGAAAAACTCCGGGGGTGGGCATCCTTTTCTAGCTGGGTTTAAGTGCTGGCAAACTCAGCTTTCACTATTTTAATTTGCACTGGAGCTGTCTGAACAACGAAGTACACACTTTATTTATTTATTTATTTTTGTGACAGAAGACATTTCTTCAAGTCATAACAGAAGAAATTAAGGCATCCTTTAATACCATTGCCATCCTCTCTGGGATCTAAACCACCAAGTGTTAAAAATGCAGCACCACTCTATGGAACGGTGACTGGATGGTACACACAAAGGTATATTTACAGAATTTCACTTCTGAAAGCATCAGTCTCATTATCGTTTTTACCCTTTTGGGAAGACCGCATAACCAAACTCATTGACCCATGCCTATTGCTAGAAGCTAATGAATACTTTCTGTATTTTTCTTACGCTAATTTTTCCTTAGCAAGCAAGACAAGGAAAGTAAGTCCACCCCCCATGCCTACTGTGTTCTCCAGCATAATGGATGACTTCCAAATCCATGACTTTGTTGTAAAACACCACGTAAGATAAACCAATTTAGAGGGAAATAGGTAAAGGGGTAGGAGAGACATCTGCTACACATGTCCCAAAACTGTTTGTTTGACATAAATATACCCATTCTTTCCTGATTCTTGTATATGTTCAAGGCTGAACAAAGCTGGGTATTACTTGTGGCACCTCTACCATACGTCAGGTATGCTTGGCCTCATCATATTAGAAGACAGATATTACTATGCTTGATTATTTGTTCAAGCTTTTGGCAAATAGAGATGCTGGAAAGAAGTACTTAAACCCACAAAGTGTGCTTGATTCCAGAACTAAGAAGTACAGTACTATCATTTTGACTTTCTCGTTCACAAGGCAACTCTTCATCCTAATTTTGCCCGCAGGTAATTTCACATCTCCACTTCAATTCAATATTAGCTGGGACAAATCGACTCAGTACAATTAGTTTTTTTTTTTTTTTTTTTTTTGAACATTGGTGACAAGAAGCATTTTGTCCTCTGCAATGTACAAACTGTAGATTCATACATCACCCTATCATTTCTTCATAATCATGAATCTATGAAATGTACAGATATAAATACATGAGCCATACAATGAATTGATCTTATATGTTCAAACACTAAGTTAAATGAAGATCTTCATTGTTGAAGTTTGCTAAGCATGGCATCAAACTTGATTTTGATGAACCGATTCTGCCTGAAATACTGCTGGTGGAGACTTGTTATTGGTTATTGTTGGCTTTATTGTGATGGCTTTACAGGGCTACTCCTGATGGCACCAAATATGCAGCTGGCTATCCTATCCACTTTCTCATTCACAAGGCGACCTTTTGTCCTAATATTGCCCTTAGGTAATTTCACATATCCACTTCAGTTCCAAATTAGGTCTGACAAATTGACTCAGTCTGGCTAGGTTTCTACAGGCTGAAAATTACTTGTTCTTCACATGTGTGTTGAAAATCAGGCAAAGGGGTCACTGCAATACTGTCAGCACCAAACTTCTGTGTGTCACCCAGATATCATTCAGGACACCGGATCTCCTTTCTTCACCTTCTTTCCTTCAAATAATAATAAGAATTATTTGTGTACTTCATAAAGAGGTTGAGGAGTATATTGGGTTCATCGGTGTCAACACACTATCTTGTGTAGAGTGAAGATCTAATAAATGTTAACTGTTACAATGTCCGGTCTGTGGGCATTATTAGCAGCTTTTATGGACAGCTTAGTCTAGCCATAGAAGAGTACATTTAGTATTTTGCTCAGGGACTTTAAATGCAACATGAAATCTGGACATTAAGCACTTCAGAATAAGAGCATTAGCATGCCATATGTAGTTAGAATGTCATATTTCTCTTTGCCAAGTCTTTAACTTTGTAACTCATTTGGTGGCTTAATCATGAAGTCAAGCCCTGACATCCATCACCCTGAATAGCAAAAGCCTGTTCCAAAGGGACTAGAAGTGACCTCTGTCTGCCTGGGCCATCAGTCAAGAAGTCCGGCTGCATTTCAGGCCAACATGTCCAAAGCAGCACTTCGGTTCCAAACTCTCTTGGTTTACAGTGGTTTTACACATTCTTTCCATTTTTCAGGCATGCTGCTTTATGGATGAATAGTCATTTCCTGTGTAAGTGGCAGCTTTCCATTTCTGTCAATCAGAAAGGCACGCCATAGGTTGGCATGGCTAGCCTAGTGAGATGTGAGCGGATGGTGAGAAGAGCTCCTGTGTAGGTCTCTCTCCTTGGGATAAGCCAGGAGTTCCTTTAAATAACAGAGCTAATCATGGATTTTTCCACCAAGGAAGGAGCATTATGATCAATCTACCAAAGATAATTATCACAACTAAGAAGGCATTTATGTTCCTTTTCTCTTTCGGTACCAAGACTCTTCTGTACTTCAAGGCGGAGTGCTTTGCCACTGAAGCACTGTAAACAGGCATCCAGGTATCCATTCTCCAGCCATGTGATGAACAGGACATCCTGGTATACAGGGTTGTCCTTTGTCATGGATACAACGCACAATCATTTTCTACATGTGTCTTGACATTTTAAAAAAATTGACAAATACATAAGCTCTTATTCTATTTTTTCCCCTCAGAGAGCTGAAGAAAGTCCAGCATCCTGAGTGGTGTCTGGATGGTGCCCTTTAAGGCAGATGGTATTATAGCATCCCCTTTGCTGATTTTCTGCACGCATGTGTGGAACAAGTAATTTTCAGAAGATTACTGCAGTCATAACTTTGCTCTTTGTCGTGTAGGTATTTATTATGGAAGGGATGACTTTTGCCTGATTTCCAATAACAGGAATGTGGCTGACTGGATAGTATATGACTAGAGGCATAAGTGAGAAATAAAAACAGGGACTATGTGGGTTCATGTGCTCGCCTGTTTAAGGTATCTGCTTCCTCGTGTCACAAAGACCAAAGGATACTGAGCAGAATCAATGGCCCTAACAGCACTGGCTGTATTTCTTTCATTATTTTATTGTTTCTGGTACTTCTGTAACATTAGGTGAAACAAAAGAGGGAGTTCTCAAATTAAAGATCTAACACAGGCAAGGTGATGGTGTCAGCAGAACAACTGAACAGTTCTGTTAGACAGTCCACATGCTTTCATCATGTTGCTCAATGCTCATTTGAGGCACAATGTTTTAGGTAGGGGGTAAAATGAATATTAGGCTAAAACTCAAACCAGCCAGTGTTTCAAGAAGGCAAAAAAATTTTACATACAGAGAGAACACCAGCTAGTTATATCATGATTCCTTTTATAAAGCCTTGATTAGGGGAAGAAAGCAGTACCTAAAAAGAATTCAGAACCCAAGAGGACTCAATTTGCTTTCAGTGTCACTTTTTTAAACTGAAGGATAGGGTGGAAATAAGTTGAGAGAAAGACAGAGACAGAGACAGGACAGAGAGAGACACATATGAGCAACAAACACAGAGACCGTGACAGAGAGAGAGACACAAGAGAAAGACAGACACACAGAGAAAGAGACAGAGATAGAGACAGAGATCCATACACAAGAGATACAAACGCAGAGAGAGGGAGAGAAAAATTGAAATAAAAAAGAAAAATTTAACAAAGGAAGTTTGACAATGCTCAACACTGAGGCAGAACATTTTAGGGAAAAGTCATGGGAACACCCTTCCAGCTTGGTCTTTCCAAATGGTAGACCATCCAGAGTCTTTTTAACATTTTCTGTGCGGCTATATGTGTCCAGACACACTTTCAAGGAAAATAGATACAGATTTGGAAACAGCATATGCAGAATGTAAAATGAAAACATGACAATATTTTAAATATATTCAGTTAAATACATAGTTAAAAGGAGCATCATCATTTCTGTTTTTACATTTTAATTGTCTACTTGAAATTTTGATACAACAGACATAGAAATTGTACAGAATGGTTTGAGTGTGAGTTTAGTTTTAAACACGAAGCATAATAGGTCTGTCCTGAATTCAGCTAACTTCTCACTGCTTGATTGTCTATGTAGTTTTTCTTTAGTAAAATGGTAAAACTTGAACCATGTGGAAATTTGTGCTCACTCCTGTCTGTACACATTCAAAGCAAACCACTAAGAACAAACTGCCAAGTTCCCTTTTGTCAATCGTGCTATAGAGAAGCCAGAATGGGACAGGGGTATAAGTGCTCTAGGAAAAATGTAAATTGAGAAAGGACTGAAAACAGGATGTGGCAGGTAAAAATTTAAATTTAAGCAGAAGCATCTAAATGTACCTTGAACTCTGCTCACTTTTCACAGTTGTCGTAACTGACCTGCTGACCTATTGAAACACTTGAGCTCTCACAAGGGTGGAAGGGTTTTAATTTACATTTTAGGTTCTGTTTCTTTCTTTGTTTATTTTTGTTTTCTTTCTTTTCTTTTCTACTTCTTCTTCTTCTTCATCTTCCTCTTTTTCTTCTTCTCTTTGTTCTTCTTCGTTGGTGGTGGGTTGCCTTGTCTTGACAAGATTTCTCTTGTAGCCTTGGCTATCCTGGAACTTGCTTTGTAGAGCAGGCTTGAACTCATATTCTCCTGCCTCTACCTCCCGAGTGCTGGGAATAAGGACATGTACCAATACCTCCCAAACCCATCTCACTTCAGTTGTTGTTGTTGTTTTAATCCATGTAGATAGATGAATTAGAAGGGCTTTAAACATCTTCCAATTTAGAACTTGCATCATTCGTAACTTTGAACCAGGACTTCCTGCTGTCTAGTGTCTGTGTGTCCTTCCTGTCACTGAAGTCTCCAAAGATTCTTGTTTCCTCCCAGAGCCCTTCTCTAACCATAGTTTCTGGTCCTTCTGTCTCCTTAAGATGCTATTCTATTTTACTTAATTCTGTAGTACTTACATCACAATGGTCTTCTTTGCTCATATTATTTATTTCTTTGCTTTTTTTTCTTATTTGCTTATTTTCACTGATTCTACAATAATGCAATCCTCAGGAGAAAGTGTCTTGCCTGCCACATTCACTCTTCCATCCAGCATACTTAGAAAAGTAATACTGTACAGTACGCAGTGAACAAATGTTAGATAGGCCAAAGATATGGCTCGATGTGTGAAGTGCCTATCGGACAGTGTGAGAGTCTGAGTTTGAATCCTCCAAACCATGTAAAGCTAGGCACAGTAGTGCAAGTCCATGATTCCAGTAAACTGGAAGAGAGAGGCAGAGAGAACCTCCCACCCAGCCTGAAAACTAGCTTCCACATTAGCTAGGCATACACAGAATGACCAAAATATCCTGTCTCAAACAAGGTAGAAGGTGAAAACTTATAGTCTAAGCTATAAGTCCTCTGATCTCCACACATTCACCAGGGGCATGCACACATCCATACATTACACACAAATACCACAACACATGCATCACACATCACATACTTCATACACACACGTCATAGGCGCGCGCACACACACACACACAAATTTAAAGAAAACAAGTTCCAGGAGAATGAACCAACTTTTATTCTATTCTCATATATTAACAAACATCAATAACTAGCTAATTTAATAAAAATTGAATTTATGAACTATCACATATACAACGAAGGCTGGAGAATCAGAAAATCACATCAGGAAAATTTGGATAATAACAGCAGTCAGGTATCAGCTTATAGCTCTTCAGCACAAATTATACCACAGGCATTCTTTGGAGAAATAAGACCAATAAGCTTTCCACATAGCCTATGTAATGTACTTGCACATGAAATAATACATTATGAAATTTATTATAATAAACTATTTATAGAAGCCTACTCATCCAATGTCTGTCACTGGGATTCTGAGGACTCAGGAGTACCAATGCATGGGTCCAGTCAGGGTCCAAAGGCCTGAAAACTGCTGCATTCAGATAGCTTAGAGAACCAAGAAAATCTTCTATTTCAACTCTAGTAAGAGAGTATTGAAAGCTTGATGTCCTAAGGCTATCAGTTAAGAAGACTTGCAGGTAGATCAATCAATTGTCTGATTTATGTCTCCAATGATCAGATGAAGTTACTTTGTTAGGGAGTATAAAGACTCATTTTATTGACTTAAATGTTAACCTTATCCCAAATACTCTCATGGGCACCTAAACATCTTGTGCCCTATAGCCTAGTCAAGCTGAAGCATATAATAAACCATTACACAAACCTCTGTAGGGACAGTGGATAATCCAATTAGACCCTAACGTCTCAAGCCATGCCATGGTTACCCTTGGTAAGACAGGAAGCCGGATACCTTCACTCTCTGGTTCCTTACAGAGGTTTACTCCCCCTTCCCCATTTACTGATCTATGGGTGAATACTTTTAAAGTGTACACCATGGACAAGAGAGACTGACCAAGTTCAAGGTGAAGGGCTAGCCCTGTAAAGCTTAGTAATTACACATCCAGGGGCTCTCATTTAGGTTTGATGTATCAGCTACAGCAAAAAGAATGACACAGAAACGGAGCACTTACTTGCAAATTGAAATGTGTGGCGAGCCTGAGTAAGAGACACATTCTGCCTTCGAGGAGGAAAAGGACATCTGATTCATGGCAAGCCCTGCCAAGGTGCAGCTGGTCGAGCCAAATGGCTCCCTGCCACTTAGCCTCAAGAAACAGGGGAAGGCAGTCGCAGGTTAGGCAAAGGATAAAAGGCTCCTTATGAAAGGGGGCTTGATTACTGCTGTGAGTTTAATTATGCTCGCTCTTCCTGAGTCCAATCAATATTTAAAGGCAAGAAAGAAGACAATTTCCTGAGATTGTGTCCTGTTTTCAAGATGGTCAAAATTAGCCCCCAGAAAGTAGTCAAAGTCAAATAGGAAAAAAAAATCAAGTTTGAAAACAGGAACACAAGCAGAAGTCTGTGAAAAGATAAATACAATCACAATTGTTTCTTCTAAACCTCAAGCAAGCCAAACACTAAGTCAAGGGCCTTTAGGCAGGAGAGAAGGAGCCTTATTTGTTTAATGCAGTGTCCTGGAGCCATGACAGCTTGATAGTTCTGCCTGACTCTTTACTCACAGGTTGTTAAAAGCAAATTTTGACATTAAAAAGGGATATACAAAACAACAACAACAAAACAAAAACAAACAAACAAAAAAACCCCAAACATCCCAATATGCATGTCTAAGCATGATGACCTCAAACAGCTTGACCAGGCTTGAAATCTAAACCAGTGAGTTAAAATATAAGCAAACTCTACGGGAGCCAGGACAAAGGATATCAAGTAAAGAGTTCATCCAATCACAGCAGTTAGGAAGGTGCCCAGAACAAAAACAAACAAACAAACAAACAAACAAACAAACAAACAAAACCACCTCACTAAATGGGAGGGATATTTTGATATGATACTTTTTGAAGAAAAAATTCACACCTGGCATCTGTGTCAGCTGTCTATTCTTATCAGTTAAGCTTTATTGGCATCAGTTAAATAGACCAGGGATAACCTCTGTAGCTGCTGTTTCTGTTTAGCCATTGGGTGTTTTTATTCACCACGGCTATCTCTTTTGTTGAGTTTTAAAATTTTGCCGAAAATACTATCTTAGATACCAGGTTTTGGGAACCTACTTAATATTGTCACTTACCTGGTTTCATTCTATTTGCTCCAGTACTGGCCCACCCATACCCTTTCAGGATTAAAACTATTCCCAACGTTGTCAGCTCAAAACACACAATAAGGAGCTCATGACGGTATTGCCATTTGCGAAGAGAATTTCACAGATTATCTACCTCAGTCTGACACATACCTATGAATGCCATTTTTCTATTTTACACCTGAGCACCCTGAAGATAGATAACCAAGATAATAAGCAAAGGCAGAACGGATTCAGGCCTGCACTCCACCCTCTGCTGTGTGACTCAGCGGCCCAGAACTACTAACTACTCGTCAGGATTTCATAAGCCTCTGGGCTTTGACTGGTCCTGGCTTTATATTTCCGTACACTTGAGGAACTTATTTGTTTGTTTGTTTACTAAGTCAAAAAATAATGGTAGGGGCAAGCATGTGCATTCACATATGTACAGGGACATATGTGGGTATGTATGAATGTGTGGCTAAAGTCCCAACTCCAGTGTCATTTCCCATGAACTGTCCACTTTTTTTTTAATTTTTGAGACAGAGTCTCTTACAGGGGTCTGAGGATTAAGATGGCTGGCCAGTGAACTCAAGGGATCCTCCTGTCTCTTTCCCTCTAGTTCTGGGACTATAAGCCCATGTCAGTATAAAGAGCTTTTCTCATGGTTGCTAGGGATGGCGTTGAAGGCCTTACATTTGCCCAGCTAGAACATTACTGACTAAGCTATCTCCCTAGCTCATGAATAGATTTAAATGCTATTGACATGTCTTTCTAAAAGTATCAAACACTGATAAATATTATAAAATACCTTGATTTTTAAATGGTAGAAAACAAGCTGATAGGTATATTTTAGGATTCTGAAGCCAGTTACCATAGAAAATAGAGTTGATCACCTGGAATGACCATCATTTCAGCAATGTGAGATACCTTGGCAATATAGGAAACAAAAGCCTTGAAGGAGACTGCGACTCTGAGAACTGCACAGTGACTGGCACACTGCATTCTGATTGGTAGATACGCCCCTCCACATAAGCATCCATCTAAAAGGGCTGTCTTGCTTTAGTTACAACCGCAATATTGCCTCACCAGTGGCAGGACATAATCAATACCATCACCACATCTTAACACCCTTGTCCAAATGTCCTACTGCCAGGGTGATCATGTCTCAGCAAAACCTTGCAAAATCAAAACAGTACTTCTTCTCATCCACACCCCTCCTGCACATTTTCTGCTGATTAATCTTATTCCTACCCAAACTCCTTTGCTGTCTAGAGATCTTGCTGAATGGATGCTGTCTTTGGATAAGGCCTCTCAGTCCTAGCTTTATCCAGGAATGGGAGTCTCTGAACCTGGGTGGCATGAGGACCAAAGACAGGAAACTTACAGGTTGAGCACTGGCTCAAACTTATGGTAGAACCAACTAGATTCCCATCCCACTGAAGGAACTAGATCTAAGAAATAATCTGGACAGCGTGGTTATGTACTGAGAAATAAGTGCAAGTGGTCATCCCATGGGAAGAGGCTGTGACAAAGTGAATGGGAAATAACGTTAGTCAGAAAGAAAACTGCCGAGAAGAGGGGAGTTAGAAACCACATGGGCTGTGAGAAAGAGTTAGAGTTAGGGTTTAGTACCTTGTCTTCCTATTACTCTTGACCAAGCCAGTCCAATCTAAATATATATGCATGACAACAAAATTTCCTTCCATTCAGTAAGGCAGAAGTAAAACTCTGAGGTTCTCTGTGAATGTGAAGTCCAAGGGTCCAGGCTCTACTCTTCCCAGTCTACTGTTTCTGCCAGCTTTACTACCGCCAACCTCATTCTTCCCCAGCGCTGCTCTTCCCCAACCCTATCCCTCCCCTCCATTTCTCCTCTCCATCTCAAGCCCTCTCCTCCACAACCCTACCTCTACCTTCCTTACTCCTCTGCATTCTAACTTCTTTTCAACTCTACTGCTTCACTGTGCTTCGTCTTTTATGCTTAGCTAATGGTGCTCATCTTTAGGTAGACAGTGTAACACAGGAGGTCTCCTTTGCCTTTCAATAAACATATTAAAATGGTGCTTGTCACCCCTTCATTCCATCTGGATAAAAATAATTTTAAAATTCCACCAAAAGACCCTAACATAGAGCCTAACAAATGATTTAAATATCATAGGGTAGAACTTGGAAGGGCAGAAGTTACAGCTCACTTTCTCTTTTTCTGTGGGATTCTTGTTTGTTTATGCTATTTCTTACTTTTCACTCAAATATTTACCAGGAGTTCATAGAATGGGTTTGGGGGGAAAAATCAAAGCAATCATAACTTTCATGGGCAGAGGAAAACAGCCACTGGAGAAAATGAGAGCATTTATTTTTATCCAGAAAGAGTTCAGCATGATTCAAAACATGCTGAAAAACACCACCTCATATAAAATAAATTATCCACTATGGCAATGGAGCAGTGAGGGCTCATGTCAACAAGAGACCAAAAATATCCAGGGAAAGTAAACAGTTTTGCAAATAGCAACTGATGAGTTTTATTATCCCTTATTTCTTTTTGACTGGCAGGAGAAAACAGGACAGTAATGTCTGCCCTGTTAGCTCTGATGAGCCCTAATAGTTTCTTTGCCTCCAGCACACCATGCAAGTCAAGGAAAGATAAAATCCCCCTAACAACACACACACACACACACACACACACACACACACACACACACAAAGACCATAACACACTTTAGTGATCATGCACATGAGCCTAAAGGGTAAAGTGAATTGTGAATACTCTCTCCTGAGAAGAGGGAGCTAACACTCTCCTGAACAAATGCATTGCCACAGTGTAGTATCACTTCAAGCAGGGGCTTTAAACAAACAAATAACAGCCCCTGATGGAGGGGTTCCATCAGGCCTGGGATAGTGGCAGGTTAGGATGGCAAGCCTTACCACTCACACAAGTCCAGAGTAAGTAGTTCAAATGGTGGCCCAGAGCCAAAGCAACAAACTCTATGATTTTTTTTTTTCTTAAAAGATAGAAATTTGTATTGTAGACGGCAACATTTGGAGGCCATCCACATAATAATTAACTAAAAGCCAGCACCATGTGGTGTTTAGGAAAGAAAGGGTTCTTTTGTGAGTCTTCCTTTAGAAGCCCTATGCAAGATGAAGACAAATCTGTGTCCCTTATAACCTCTGGGATCTTGAATAACCTCTTGACCTTTCACTGCTACCATCATGCCTCTGTAGAATGCGAGTAACACACAATCTACATCCCATGTTGTTTCTGAGGACAAAATCACAACTAAATTCCTTTTGTGCAGGACTTCTCAACAAGTACCATGCTCATATGGGCAAGAGTCATTCTTGCTACATTTAACAGGTTCATTGGCTCCTATCCAGTAGATATCACTAATAGCAATATACATTTCTGTAGTCAACACAGAACAAAATTATCAAAGTTGATAGCTACTACGTTAGTTCCTGGAAGATGCTAATTTCTGAAAACCTGTCAGATCTCTTGCTCATCTCAAGACTGTAAACACCCCCATACTGACATAATGCCAAAGGCAAGAAGAGTAGTTGATGAGTATTGCATACTTCTCCAAGGGTATTTACTTGTCTTCATTAACGCCTGTAACCTTCATTATACTAGAAAACCAATACCAGAGTTTCTCCAAAGTTGTCATTCACGAAGAGACTGCTGAACTGGTGACACCTTGAGATCCCAAAGTTGAAATGCATACACGCATTTTTACTATCTCGAGATAAATTTCAACATTCTTTTGACATTGTATTCTCTATGTCTTGAATGTGTGCATCACTGTATTTAGGCAGCTTCTAGTTTCTGGTACTGTGAACCAGTCCATGAAGCATAGGACAAACTGTAGTGTCTAGGACACTGTGAAGAGCCTTTCTCAGTGATCCCAACAAGCCCTCTCAGATATAAGAACGCGGTAAGTGGTTTCCTGGAATTCCTGTCTGTTGGAATTCCCCTAGAGTGGTACACTTAGAATGTGTTCTGCATCTGTGTCTCAAATGTTGTCCTAGTGGCCAACGTGCATGTCGAGCTTTGAAGTGTCTTACCATGGTTCATTCATCCGAATGTCTTGCCTGCAAGCATCTCCACTTGCCAGAAAATTTTGGTCTTGACTCAAAGCAAGGAATTAGGAAGATACACAGTTTTGCCATACTTTGAGTACAGCAGGTGGATTGAAATTATTGAGGGACATAACACTTCCACATAACACTTCCCTAAAGATGCTAGAACTCTAAATGCCTGACAGAATCAAAGCAACCATTTGACTCATGACCATCTAAACTGGTGGACAGCTAGCTGTCAGACTAGACAGCTGTCAGAAAATCCATCTAAAGTGATGAGTCTTAGTTCTAAGATTTTCTTACAGCCATATCATTTCATGTATCATCTAATAATTACCCATTATGGGATAGGAAAACTCATTAGATACTCTAGTATTTTTAACTCTACATGCATGGTCAAGAATTCATTAAGAATTCTAATGTTATCATTTCAATTTTAGAGAAGATACAGAGATTCAGAGAGACGTTGACTCACAGCACTCAAGAGCAAGATTGAAAGCTCAAACGCAGAACTTTCTGTTTGTTATGGAATGCTTCCTTTTAGCCAACTGATAAGACCTTGGGAACCACAGTGTGATAGTGGCCATGTTAGGGGTAGGTAACAGAGATAAGGTTTAGTGCTCTGATGGTACCCTTGAAAAAAACAAAAGGTGATTAGCTTTGGGATGTTCCATGACCATGGGCCTCTTTTCCTAAGCATGATATGATTCTTGTACTCTGTAAGGTAGGGTAGCAGGATAGGAAACAAAAAAGTCATCCCTCAAGGAATAACATCTTCACATAAGATCATAAGATTGAAAGGTGTCTTGTGTAATGGGAATGAACTGTAAATATTGGGCAAATTGATCACAAAGAAAGTAAAAAACAAACAAACAAACAAAAAAAAACAGATTTAACAGATTTTCAAAAAACATGCTTTGAGTCAGGTCTTTCCTGAAATATGTTTAATCAGAACTCTTATTTCCCAACCACATCAGAGGCAGCTTACCCTGCGAAAGTCTCATAATTGGCAACTACAACTTATACCGTCTGGTCAGTACAATTATCCCACATCCCCAGAGAACACCTTAGGCAGATAGTTTTAAAAGAAAAACATTTTGATGCTGATGATATTGTAATATGGAGCCAGTTACCACATCCCTAAGATCCTCATTAGATCTGTTTTCAGTAGCAAAGAATTCACAATTTGCCTTTACAGCAAATGGCAAATCCGTTTCAGTGTTTCCTGTAGCAACCAAAACAAATGTGCTGTGGTGCGGACCTAGCCCCTTTCAACCGAGCCCTTCCTGCTGCTCTTTATTAAGGGTCAGACTCAAAGACACTGTTTTCACCATAGACTTAATTGGACTTGCATTTACCGACACCCTTTGCTGGGCAGTTTGTTTTATAAAATATATTACACGGCTAGAAAATTATCCAAACAATTGAGAAGCATGGCAGTTAGTTAGAAGAATTTAATCAGAAAATCAGACTTTTTTTTTTTCAGACATGACACTGAACATTCAAAAACACTGTTGCCCTTTCACTGAAAAGCTAGCATTTCCCTCCAGATTTCCGATTTTCATATTCATGGGGCCCTGGAAGGCTAAACTTTAACTTCAGGCTCAAGGCTGTATAAATATTTATCATGAACAGAAAATTAAAGAAGAAATCTTAGTGGGTTTAGGCATCAAAAGAGATTTGTGTGCTGTAATAAAAGAATCCTGAACTTCAATGTCGGGGATTTGCAGTAGCTCTCTCCACCTTTCCCTGCTCTATGCTTTTACTAAAGAATCTTGAACAAGTCCCATATGCCTTTCTGGGATCAGTTTCATTGCCCAAGAAGCACAAATGCTGTATTAGATGATTCTAATATTCCTTAAACCTTCGTAGTATATGATGGTAATAGAGAAAATTACAAAACAAAGGGGACTATGCACCATGAATGAAAAGAAAGTATTGTGATTCAACACACTAAGATGGAATCTATCTAAAATATGACATGAAGAAAAACTTGGTTTTAGGATTCAGTGAGTTTCAAAACTGCTCTTACACTACAAAACCAAACACTGAACACGTTCAGATAAACAAAGGAGTAAGGAAAGCACATGGACCTTTCTGCCAGTTCTGTGACTTCAAAGCCGACAAGCTTAATTCAGATGGGAAAGAATTTGGGTTAGTAGAAAAATGGCTTCACACAAGTGCTGAAAACTAAACTAAATGAATCTTCATTATCAATAATAAAATACTTCAATAGTAGTGATCAGTTGTAGAAAACCAGTGCATTTTTTGCTAGGTCAAATAGAATGAATATACATTTCTGTAGTCAACACAGAACAAAATTATCCAAGTTGATAGCTACTATGTTAGTTCCTAGAAGATGCTAATTGGAGCAGGAAACTGAAATGTCTCTCTTTGTAGAACTGAAAATATATTTGAATATGTTTAGAAGGAATGAAAAGCTGAAGGGAGCTGGTAACTACTTAAGGAGTTTTGTTTCTTGCAGGATGCTCCTCCCTCCCCCCTCCCCCTCTCCCCCCATCCCAGCCAGGTAGCAATCTAGAAGTTCAATACAAGTATCAAATCCACCCACACTGTATAAGCAGACTCTAGCAACAGTATGTCATTGGGTTGGTAATGAACAGGAAGTGACTATTTCTGGTGTGGTTATTTTGACAAGGGAGACTTTATCTCTGGGAAGAAGTATTACTGAGTGGAAGATTTATGGTGGGAGAGATATGACTAGGCACATAATTTGCAGGGCCCTGCATGAAGTGTAACTGCACAGGCAGGAGATTTGGTGAGTGTAGAGCCCTTCCCTAACATATACAAGACCATAATAAGATCAGTAACAAGTATCAAGGCAGAATGAAATAAATGAAACTGAAGGGTAACATAACAAAATACTTCATAGTGAGGCATGGGTAGATGTCCAGGTTTGAATCTTCAGCACCCATATAAAAAGCCAGGCATGGCTGCTCATATGAGTGTGCAAACCCCCAATATTATGTGGCAGAGAAAACAGATCCCAAGGATTCCCTGGTAAGCCAGCCTAGCCCAAATGGTGAACATTTGGTTCAGTGAGAAAGCCTTTCTCACAAAACAAGGCAGAAAGATAGTAGAAAAAGATACCCGAAGTCCTCCTTTGACCTCTACCTATAGGCCAATGGCACATATACCCACACATCGACAATGCTGACTATGACAACACACAAACACATGCGTGCGTGCACACAAACACAGAATTTCAAGAGGGTGTGTACTATTAAATGGAGATAAGGCTCTTCCAATCGCAAGTCCTTTGGATCCACACAGGTCTAGCACTCATGAATCTGACACCACAGGAAGTTTACATTTCTGCTCAGCTGCTTATTACAAGAGGAGACTTTAAGCCAGTCAATTCACTGCTCCCATCTCTAGATTTTTCATCTATAAAAAAATCATTAAAGTAATAAAAGCATCGTTATGGATCCATTGCAAAATCATATTAAACCATCCACAATGTGTGCTGTTATCATGGGGTTGAAGGTTAAATCAAGAAAAATAAAAAGCAATGGCATGACAGTTGCAAAGATGTTAACCAGGTTTTCTCACCAGCAAGAGCTCTTTTGTTTTCATAGTTCTCCTCCATTTTATTTTATTTTGTAGTTCTTCCCATAGTTCGTTCATATGATTGGCTCTATGTCATGGTTTGACTGTAGAATGGCCCCTGGAGGCTCATATGCTTGCATACTTGGTCTCTAGATGTTGGTGCAGTTTTGGGAGGTTGTGGAATGCTCAGGGCTGTGGCTTAGCTCTGTAGACGCTACAGACATGAGCTGCTATGAGGAGGACCCTAGAGGTGATACCTGCTTCTGGTCCCTCTGCTTCCTGAACTGCCAGGGTGGGAGAAGATGCTACCTCAGGTTCTTGCTACCATGAATGGGGGGCCACTCTGGCTTACCTGCCCCAACCAGATAGACTAAATTGCCCCCAAACCATAAGCCACAATAAATCATTCTTCAATTGAGTTTCTTTAGTCGGGTGTTTTGTAACGGCATCAAGAGAGGTACTGTAAGAACGCAAGGCTACTGTGACAGCAGCATTGGCTCTGGCTGGATCTACAGCCCAGCAGCGGGGGCTGGAAACTTGTATCCCATTCTTCAGGTCCTCGGGCCCCCACACTCACAGTGAAATACCATTGGCTCTCCTGGGAACTTGGATATATGGAAACTTATCATACGTATGTCTCAGGGCTTCTTAGCCCCTGTGTCCTTGTAAATGGATTCATCAATACTTGTTGGGGGAGCCTTGATGAGAAGTTGTTAGAAAACCATCTTTCTCATACTAACACAAGTCCCTGGTTTTCAAAAGCGGAAAAGTGGCTTTCTCCTATATTAAGAAGACTGTGTGTGATGTTTTGTTGTGTTCAGTTCACCATGGGACCTGGGGGATTGAAACATCTGAATAATGAAACTGAACGCATTCTCCTGGAAAATGAGTTCTAATTTGCTTGTAACCATACCATATAATTTTCAAAAACACAGGGCATCTACACTTCTTCTGTGTAGTACTAAATTCAACTCTTGTTATCATCCATGGCTATTCCATCGTACTCTGATTTAAAAGCATTGAGAAAATTAACTCATGCCCCTTTTCTAGCATCAAAGGTGAAGATTTTGGAAGTCATTAAATTCCAGGGCCGTCCCTTCCATATACAGACACTTCTCAACTTCAGCAGTCAAAATGGTCCAAGTTATAATTATTCTTTTGCATCATGATTGTACAAAGTAATGCTGGACTAGCATAAACTATAATTAGAAGTCTGAATTTCAGTCTTTTCCTGCAGTAGTGATATGCGAATGAAACTCCACAGCAACGCTGGGCTCCCAGTCAGCCTTAAGATGTAACGGAGAACAACGAATGATGTTGGTTGGCTAGGTGTGTGGAGCTCATTTTTCATTAAGGCTGTCTCCAGTGAGTTCCCTGGGAGAAAACCCCACTCACAAGTCCAGAAACATCTGCATATGCACTTTCTAAAAAGAGATGGAATAGCGGAGAGACTTGATGAAGAAGGAAAGAGACTCAAGGGCTCTCCTGGCTTAGTTTGCTTGGTTATTTTGCCATCCACTCCTCACCTTAGGGCGTGGCTCCTGAAAAAGGAATAAGTAGAAAAGAGGAAGGGCCTTTCTAACTTTAAACTACCATCTCTTTTTGGTAAAAGAGATGGCTAACCGAGAGCCAGGCCGAACTTTAAGGACCGGTGTGTGAGGCCAGTTCTACAAACACTGGCTCAGACTCAGAATTTTAAAACCGAGTGGGAGTCCTACCAGTGGGGTCAGTTCCAAGGATAACTCTACTTGCACCTGACTTCTTTTAATCTGATCCTCAGAGGCTAAGGGCCCATCCGCTTGGCACAACTCAGTCATGAAATGTGGCATTGCGCTTACACATCACACAGAACAAGATAGCCAGAACGACTGCTTACTTAACACTTTAAAACTGGGCATATGGTCTTCCCCAGGGAAGAGGACAGCAACTGGGTGCCAAATACGAATGTTCGGCCCTAAAAGCATGCACACAAATAGCATTTTACAGACTGAGAAGGTTGTATTTATGTGTTATGTGTTTAGGAATATACACGTACGTAACAATTAATTTAAAAAGGCATCATGAACTTGAAAGAGGGACAGGGTGGATATGGAGGTGGGCTTGAGGGAGAAAAGGGAAGGAAGAAAGGATCTAAGTATATGATAGTCTCAAAAGATAAAAGAAAAAATTAAAAACTGGATTTATGGATTTCTTTACCCTCTTTCCTTTAATGTGCATGCTAATAGCCATTGTAATAGATCTCATACTCTGTTGTATCTTTCATTCAATTTTTGCTATGGATTGAAAGAGTTAAATAGGAAACAAAAGATTCCATGTGGGTGTTTTAATTTCTCAGTTATTTTCAAATATGTTGGCACCTGAAAATTGGACTTTTCTGCCAGAATAGCAAAGCTTTTTATCAGATAAGAAATAATGTACTATATTACCTAACCAAAACTATTTCATAAGGCCTTTAGGCATCATGTTAAATATGCCTGTGCTTTTAGTATAACTTTGCTATATACTAATGAAATTTCCACTAGAAAAAAAAAGTCCATAAAAGCAACTCCAAGAGGCTCTTCTGAAAGGCTCCACCCAACAGGGGATCAAAACAGATGCTGAGACTCACAGGCAAATTTTGGGCAGAGAACAGTGAGTCTTATGGAAGAAGGGGGGAGTGGGGAGGTAGAAGGACATGGAAGGGACAGGGGCCCTACAACAAAGCTAAAAGTTTTGAGCCCAGGGGTTTCTGCAGAGACTGATGCATTAACCATGCATGGAGAGGACCTATACCCCCTGCTCAGATATAGCCCATAGGCAGGTCAGTCTCCATGTGGGTTCCTGAGTAAGGGTACCAGGGGCTGCCTCTGTTATGAACTCAGTTGCCTGCTCTTTGATCACTTGCCCCTGGCAATGTGGACCAGCCAGGCCACAGAGGAAGAAGATCCAGGCAATCCTGATGAGACTTGATAAGCTAGGAGCAGGTGGCAGGGGAGGGGAACTCCCCTTTTTCAGTGGACTAGGAGAAGTGGATGGGGGGAAGGTAGGGAGGGTGGAACTGGGAGGAGTTGAGGGAGGTGGCTACAATCAGGATATAAAATGAATAAATTGTAAAAAAAAAAAAATAAAGGTTAAAAAACCAATTCCAGTGTCACAAACAAGGTTCAAGAACAGTTCAACTATTTGTGGCATTTATTTGTTTTTCCTTCTTTTTGTCTTCATTTTTGTCATCACAATTGTAAACTGCACAGTACTGGTGAGATGGCGTGGTGTCAGACATATTAGCTCACTCTGTTGTCATCGTCAGTGTCATTCCACAGCTGTTCCACGTGCAATAGGGTTTATTTTAAGAATCAGTGGGGGGGGGTCAGAGACGCAACCACTGGCTCTAATTATTCTCTGAGGAAGGAAGTAGAAATGATAAAAAGGGTGTTAAGGAAAGAGGAAATGCCAAGAAGCATCTGACAGACTGAAGAGAGGGTGCACAGAGATTACAACCCCAAAGCATGACCAAGAGGATGGACTAGACTCTCTCAGTAAGACTTCTTTTTTAAATTATTTTATTTATTATGCATACAATATTCTATCTGCATGTACACCTGCACACCAGAAGAAGACACCAAATCTTATTATAGATGGTTGTAAGCCACTATGTGGTGGCTGGGAATTGAACTCAGGACCTCTGAAAAAACAGCCAGTGCTCTTAACTTCTGAGCCATCTCTCCATCCCCATCTCAGTAAGACTTTAAACATGGAATAACTTTAACACTTGAATTCAGAATATGGTCCCCTAAAACATTGTACCAGCAGGACACTGCCTTTGAGAACCTCTGCAGTTGACGAGAGAATGAGGAACGAAGAGCAGCCATTTTCCTTTCCTCCATCCCCACCTCTGCTTTGTATCCCTGCTGTAGTCCTCTACCTTATCTCCTCCCAGTTCCACCCACCCTCCCTCTTCTCCTTCTATGCCCTTTCCCTAGTCCCCTGATAGAGGAGGTCCTCCTCCCCCTCCATCTGATCCTAGCTTATCAGGACTGGCTGCATTGTCTTCCTCGGCTCCCTCAGGGGGAGGTGATCAAAGAGCCAGCCATGGAGTTCATGTCAGAGACAGCCCCAGTACCCCTTACTGGGGAACCAACTTGGAAACTGAGCAGCCAGTGGGCTTGCTTTGAACATTGGGTCTAGGTCCTCTCCATGTATGGTCCTTAGTTGGAGTATTGGTCTTTGCGGGTCCCCTTTGGCCCAGGTATTTTGGCTCTGCTGTTCTCCTTGTGGAGTTCCTTTTCTAATACACCTAATTTTGGAATTACAGGTACATACCTTCATGCCAGCACTAAGGACAAGCCTTTGCATCTAAGCTTGGCAGGCCACTATCCTTACATCCCCCAGCATGCATCCCTAGATGCATGCTGGTGAGAATGAGTACTTTTTAAGGTCTGGTTAAGTTTAGAATTCTAGAAAATAAAAGTTTCAAGTACTTTTCATTTTTTAACCAAGTAGTCCTTACATACTAAACTGACTGAATTAAGCCTTGAAGAAGACAAGATTCTTAATTCAGAGTACTCTCTGAGTTGGGCTCTGCTGCGATTTTTGATATTCCGCTGAAGTGGTTTCTTAAGCCTTCCCCTATTCTTTGAAGAAATAAGATAAAACAAAAATGAAAATATGTTCAAAGAGAATTCATTCAGTGGTTATATCAAGATGGCTTGATCAAACAGAATGTAGTTTTCTTTCAGGGGGTGTCTTCCGTCCTTGTTATTAATGTCCCTTATTTACAAGCGGAACTCTCTCCACCTGTACCCCACTTTTCGTCATCACCATGGGATCACAGTGACAGCAAGAAATAATCACTAAGAAGTGTAGCCAATAGGTTCAAGAAAACCCAAGACTTTATAGACTTGTCATTAGCATCACTCAAACAGAGCTGCCCATCAAAGACAAGTCCATCAGTTCTGAGAAAGTTCATGGACCATTTCAAGACCACATAAGCTGCTGTTCTCCAAGGTCCAAAAAACATAACAGATTAGCCGCATCAAAAAGAGCTGATACTCTAATGGGCCAGTGGTCTATTTCACAGTTAAGCTAGGAGCTTTGTTGTCGTGCAGGCCAGTCGATTTAGAGTGGTTAAGGCCATGTGCTCCAGAGCTACAGGATTTCCTGACTACAAATCCCACCTCCAGGTGCTTTAGTCTTTGTGTAAGACACCTAACCTTTCCGTGTATTTGTTTTCTTAACTTTAATAATAGTGACTACTTCTTGAGCTCACTGTGAAAATAAGCCCATCAATTTCTATTGCTATATACATCCCTTAAGCAGTGGCTGGCATCTAGCAGAATATGATTGGACAGTTTACTGACTGACTCCTTAATTCCTCTTCCTCCTCTTCCTCATTCTACCTGATAAGACTTGGTCAAGAGGATGAACATCTTGGTTTTGTAGTTTGCAGATCTGGGAATTTAGGATGGAAATACTGCGGTGGTATTTAGTTATTTTAGTCTTCTCAGAACCTTCTTTGTCCTCCCTCAAAGACTCTGATGTTATTCAGAGATTTCTCTTTTTACACGGACATAGGTTTTAGGATGCTGAAACTCCAGCCACTGGTTCTGCTAGTAATGGTTTACTGGTGGGTCAGTTACTGCATAGCTAACAGGTCTAAGTTGAGTAGCATGAGATTTTTTTTTTCCCCTCAGAAAGAATTTTTTTTTTCCAGGAATGGTCATACGGTTGTCATTTCCTTAAGCATACTGAACAGAAGAACATATTTTCTGATTAGATCTTTCCCGAGATTGGATAAAAACAACAATGCATATAACCCAGGCCCACCCAGCAGATAGCACTTGATTGAATGAGGTCACAATGTTGACACATATGAATAGACACAGTTGGAAACAGGACTGACACACCAAAAAGCATCAAAGAAGCCAGTGAAGAATTTCTAAGGAAGAAAACAGAAAAGCGACCGAAGTGCAACTTTGACTGTGTTTTAGGTATGCCTCACTCTAGCCTATGCTTTACTTCTTAATGCCAATTTTCCTCTAGAAAGAGAGGTACCTTAAAGCAATCTCAGAGTTCATGACACGAGGTAATCACCGATGTTGTACGGCAGAATTTTCATATAATGTAGTTATGGAAAATCAGGGTAAGAAGTTAGGAGTCATTCTTGTTTAGGTGATTTATAAATACAAATCTGAAATTGGGGAATTAAAATGAACTCAAGCTCAAATATTTGCTACCTCCTCACATTACATGCATTTTTTTTTCTTTCTAGGTTTCTGTTTAGCTCTTTTTTCACGTTCATAATTAAGTATTGACAAGTCTGATTTACTAAATCTAACTAGATTTTTCCCCCCGATGGCTCAAGGCCAAAGTTGAGAGGCAGGAAGCAAGGCAACTCAAGCCTCCAGTCTTGACTTCTGCTTTCCAGAAGCCACTTTCCCACGGGGGGCCTAGTGAAGTTCGTTTACCAATCAAGATTTCCCACCCCAGCTGTGAGTCATTCAGTCAGCCCACCAGAGGAGTAGCGGTGATGGTGTTTATCCCTGGGAGAGGACACTCAGCGATTTTGCTTGTTCACTCACACATCCATTTATAACTCTAAGAAATATGTGTGAATTATGGAGCACTGAAAGAAACAAAGTCTCTTTTTCCATGATGCTCCATTTAATGGGAGTAGCGGTGCAGTAATCGCTGGTGTGATAGTAAGACATCTCTCTGGGTGGGGGAAGGGTGGGAGAGGGGCAGGGGCGGATGACTTATTCTTAGGTCATGTTATTTGCTGTGATGTAAATATTTCCACTCTGCCTAACTTCACGATCAGCTTGCCAAACGTCTGAATATTTAGCAATAAGCCCTTATCAAACCAGTGCAAGGAAGCCCCATTCTGGGGGAGGAATTAAATAATCAATGACTAAAATGTGCAATCAGCTGGACCAGAGTAAGCTCCATGGAGAAAAATGAGGCAGGCAGAGGGGCTCTGACGTGTTGGCAGTGGATAGAGAAAGCACTCAGGTACATCCTGGAGAGGGAAGGACTCAGTGACAGGGCAGTGTCTAAACATAGGCCTGCCAGTGGAGAAAATGAGCCAGATAGTAGGAACGGCAGTGTCTCTGTAGCTCAAATAGCGTATCAACCGTGGATGTCAGTGTCGGTCAAACATTTCAGCCCAGTGTGCTGTCACTTGTGCATTTCTTCACAGGTAGTGTCTGCACATAAATGGATTAGATTTAACAGGTTGAAAATATTCAGTCTCTCTAGTTTCAGGAACATGCCCTTCTACCCATCAGCTCACACTCCAGAAATTTTATACTGAGTCCCTGGAGTTAGGCTGAGAGCCTTCCTCTCTCTGCTGATCACATACACCTGTCAAGTGAACAAAGGGCGATGGAATTCATTTCAGAGCTAATACAAAAAGACAGAAACCATCCTATGTGAAACGTGAATGGCTTTCAAGACTTTCATTTCACCTAGACAGCGTGGTAATCACCAAATGTCCATTAACAGAGAGCTGGATAAGGTATGCCGGCACAAGGGAGCTGGAAGTAACTTCAAATTAATGACTTAAATTTAATCATAATGAATTAGAAAGTTGTTCAATTTATTAATGGTAACCAACCACAACAACTGTAGGTTCTGGAGTGTTTTGATTTTTATGCCTTAATTACTTCATCTATAAGATGGAAATATTAATGTGGTTTAAGTAAATTAATAGGTAAAGATGAAATACATCAATATTAAACTTGTATAAAATATAATTCATTAATAGAGAGCATGTGATAAATATTTGCTTTTTACTATGTTTTCTCATGTTTCTGAGTACTTATTCATGGTTATGTTTAATGGGGTACTAATAACATCTCATTGTGGGTGAGAATATTGCATTGAAATTTTAAATAGATTATCCTGGGCACTCAAATCATAAATAGCGGTACCCGGACCCAAGGCCCTGTATTAGATTTATCAACGTGTTGTCCCCAGCTATGTCACTTAGCTGCCAACCCGAGGAACAGCTACATATCAGCTTTCACGGACCCCTGGGGTGTGTGCATCAAGGCTGGTGGCTTTATGTGGACATACGACATCATCCTCTTCTATGAATTACAACTTATGCACAAGAGCTGAATATGAAGATGGGTCACCAGAAGCCTCGAGGAGTCAGATAATGTGGGTACTGACCTCTTCTGCCAGGCACTAGCGGGCAAATGCTGTGAGGAAAATGTATAAACTCTACCACAAAATCAATCTCTAGGCCATTTCTGATCAGTGTTGTGCGTGTTTCATGAAACTGGGAATACAAGACCATGGAACAAGGGCTTGAAAAACACCCAAGGATTAAAAAAAAAAGAACAAGCTTATGTTAATGTTAATGGTCTAGTTTGCCCACAGCTTCAGAGCAACCATTTTCCGGCTTCAGGAAACCACAGGCAGTTTTAGATACCTACCGGTCCCACGATTGTCCCACTTCACACTTGCAGAGCAGAAGAATGTGCTTGTTTCTTTGGCCTGAAGGCCAAGTCTAAAGCAAACAGAGCATCTCTCCTAATGAGACTTCCTGGAGCCTGGCAAGCGATGCCGCTGGCTGTTCAGAGCTCTGTGGTGCCATGATGCCAGCGCAGCCTCAAATCACAGACTTCCATTAGTGGGTCGTGCTTACAGAAACTTCCCCATCTATAGGGGTCAAAGGTCTCAACCACAGGGCCAGTGGAAGCAAATCCAAATTGTCTGGAAGCCAGAAAGGAAATATAAAGAAATGAAGCGAGCAGGGTGTAAATAATAGGGAACGAGGCACTTGGAGAGCATGGTCGTCTTCAGTACCCCTGAATGAAAGCAGTTGCCACTCACTCCAGCTAATGATTGCCATAAGGAGAGCAGCCATGCTTCATTGTATCTTTCCATTTTTTCCAAGCAGAAGCCATCAGATGGAATTTTAGGTAAAACTTCAAAACTTTTAATGTCAGAAGCTCTTAGGATATAAAAGGCCTATTGCCAGTTTAATTGATAAGGTGCTCAGTGTGCAAGTATGAGGTCCTGAGTTCAATCCCTAGAACCTACGTTAAAAAGCTGGGCAGTGCTGGGAAGGTATGGGCGGGAGGATCTTGGGGGCTCCCTGGCCAGCCAGACTATCTAAATAAGTGAGTTTCAGGTTCATTGAGAGATATCTTTTAAAGCACGATGGAAAGTGTTAGAGGGGACACCTAATCTTGACCATTGGCAGTGCATACCTGTACACACATACTTGACCTCCTAACAACGCAGCCTGTGAAGTCAACATGTAAAGTAACAGGAAAGAATTGATCCATAGAAATAGCCTTTATCAGACTCATACTCCAACCAAGTACCAGGCATGGAGATAACCTAGAACCCCTGCACAGATATAGCCCATGGCAGTTCAGTATCCAAGTGGGTTACATAGTAATGGGAAGAGGGACTGCCTCTGACATAAACTGATTGGCCTGCTCTTTGATTACCTCCCCCTGAGGGAGGAGCAGCCTTACCAGGCCACAGAAGATGACAATGCAGCCACTCCTGATGAGATCTGATAGACTAAGACCAGAAGGAAGGAGAGGGGGACGTCCCCTATCAGTGGACTTGGGGAGGGGCATGCGTGAAGAAGGGGGAGGGAAGGTGGAATTAGGAGGGTAAGAGGGAGGGGCTTATGGGGAGATACAAAGTGAATAAAGTGTAACTAATAAAAGTTAAAAAAATAGCCTCTAACAAATAAGAATAGAAGAATAGCTACACAGATCTATAGGAATATCATAGTTATTGGTGGACATGGGAGACTTCTGCTTTGAGAAAGGAGCCAAGGCTGTCTTCTGTATTTCTTTTATTCTGCTAAATAAGATAGTACAAGTCCTAGTTGTTGGTAAATGCAGAATAGCAGTGTTAAGGAAATATAGAATTACAATTCTCATTTTTGGTGTATGACTTGATTCCCAAGTATAGAACCCCCCCAAAAAAAGAGTCTATACAAAGACTACTAGAACAAAGGGACTTAGAAAGGCTTCCAGATACCAGATCCAGAACTCAGTTTTATATTTATTTATTAGTAACATGCAATTAGGATAGAAATTTAAAGTACTGTTTGTGAAATCGCAATATGCCTCAAAATAGAATTAAATCTGCAGGATGACAGGCAAAAGTTCTTTTCAACAACCTATCAACTTTACCACACTAGAAATAACCAGTTTATCTCCCCCTGGACCATTGCTAATAACTCAGTCACAATTCTATTAGATTTATGCCATCAGCCACAGCAAACATGACATGAAATAATAAGACATGGGCTCAGCTATTCATTTATTTTCAGTATTTTTAACACTTCAAAAGTATCAACAACTGGAAATGAAGCAGGTTTTGACTTTTCTTCCTTCCATTTCTTTCACTGGCAGTGTGTATGGGTTGCCTAGGAAACAGTTCCAGCAGGGTCAGAGCTGCTGGGCTGTCTCCCTGAGCTGGGCATAGCTCTCAGTAGTAACATGTCAGTTCTCAGCTCTGGCGGAAGGGCCTTGTGCAGCTCCACATGGTACCGGAATCATTTACTTCCAGGAACCAGTGGCTGCATGCTTTGCTGGTAGCTTTTGGCAGAGGAGGCAAGAAGAGAAGAAGATGATAAAGACAACTAAGAACTAAGAACCAAAGGTTAACAAGAGTGGCCCTAAGATAAAAGGTCAAGAAATCACAGCGAACAAGATATTTACTTAAAATTATCTTAGTAACCAAGAAAGAGGGCACCTCGGGCGTACAGCTGGCCAGCGGCCGCACCCCTGCTACTCACCAAAGAGTCTTGGAAAATAACACAGAGAGAGGAGAATTATAACCACCATGTGCCAAGAGTTATGGCACTGTATATGTTTTGATGGTTTTAAATTTGTTTTGGATTCAGAGATAATATAAAGTCTGAAGAAACCAAATTGCTTCCTTAAGATTACCTAATTATTCAGCAATGAAGTTGGGGTTAAATCCAAAATAAAGTCTATTAGAACTCATTTCATGTGACTTGTAAAAGACATGGGTAGAGTAAAAGGAGGCAAAGGCCACAGTACACACAAAGAAGGTGAAAATCCAAGAGTCAAGAATTAACTGGAAGACTGAAGTGATGGTGTAGAATAGAAGTGAAAAATCAAATTAGAGGACAGATCAGTAATGACCTTTAAGGCCAAACCAATGAGCTGGATTTTAGTCTATAAATTAATGTTTAATATAGTACCCACGAAATGTAGCAATGTGGGTTACCTGAACTGGTGTGCACTTTGGGCACAACACGAGTGGATATTGAACAAGACAAAAACATCCCTGTGAAGCATCCCACTAGTAATTTCATACCGAAACATGTGGACATAATCTTTTGGATACGCTGGATTGTGTGCACTGTTAAAATTAATTGACATGGATCATCATTTTTAATGGTCTGAACGCTTCTGAAGATCCAAAAGTTATATTTACGGTTCACATATTTTATTTAAATTGATGTCCTGTAAAGGTATCACATGAAGTCTGAGAAACAGAACGCGTGGACTGAACCTCTTTCTGTCTCTGTCTCTTTCTTTCTATAACGCAAAAGAACCTGGAGGAAGCAAACTAACAGTGATGCCTTTCCAAAAAAAAACAACAAAAAACCAGATTTCTGAGGGCTTACCCTCCAGAAAGAGCAGTCAAGCTGGGAGCTCCTGGGCACAATCACGGCGAGGAACAAGTACAGTAGCAGTCACCTCATGACTCACTCTTGCTTGCCATATTATGCTCCCGACCACACTGACCTTGGTATTTCATATGGTACTGAGAAATTACTCACCTCATCATCGAAATGACAACCAACACAACACAGCAGCCCTTCTCAGCCTGAGTGGCCTCAGCTGGCTTGTGGGAGGGTTAGGACGAGAAGAAAAGAGGGTGAACAACAAACCTTCGGTTTGATTGCTCTTCAGGATATTCTGGTCGTGCCTCATCATTTCAGTGTGCATAATTTTCTCCAGGGCACATGGGTATTTTCCTTTGACGCTTTTTTCTTCTAGGGCACAGGTGGAACATATGGTCCAGAAATTTCCTCAAAAGACCTGACCTGGGACTCCCTCCTGTGAAACTGCTGAGCGTTTTCAGGGGTTCGCATGAGATGAAGTGTCGCTGGTTGGATGGATGCTGAGTGAATGGTAGCAGGGTGGGCACCCAAGAGGCCAGTATTCCAGCTATGGCTCTGGTGGGAAGAAGTTTGTGGACTCAGGCAGTTTCCATTTCTCCATCACCTTAGCATCACACAAAGGCTTGCTAAGTTCACAGCCCTTGTCCTTTGCTTCCATTCTGGCACACGGCAGAGATGGGACACCTCCTGCTACACACGGAATGTCTGTATCACCTCCACATGTTGAAGTTCAGTCTTGAATGTGAAGGTGCTAGGAGGCGGGGCCGTTAGCAGTTGATTGGGTCAGGAAGACAGGAATAGTGTCTCAGAGCGTTAGAAGAGAGGACCCAGAGTGCCCCTCTGACCCTTCCACAATGACAGGATGGAGTGTGATACCATCATCTAGGAACTGGGCACTGAGCACTCACCAGACACTCAATCTGTTAATGTTGGATTTCCCAAACTTCAAAACTTTGAGGAGGGAAAGAGCTTATTGTTAATAAGATAGCTCACCTTCGATTTTCTTTTCTTCATTTTAAAAACCACCATATAAGGTACTAGGTATCATTATGTCATTTTCAAATACAGTGTATTTTAGTAGATATCTTTTGCACATCTTCTCCCTCCAACCTGCCTGTGAGCTACCTCCCATCTTCCTCCTGCTTTTATGTTACATGTATCTTTATAACCTCTTTCCACCAGCTCTGAGAACTTCTTCTTACACTCTCTTGGTCTTCTTTCTATTCTTTTAGGCTTTGCCCACATTTATACCCAATTACGTACACAGATGCATGCACTATAAGCTAGGTTTTCCATAGTAGATATACTATATGGTTTAATCTTCCTGAGTTTGTGTCATTTTGCTTAATGTTATATTTTCTAAATCCATCCCCTTTTCTACAAATTCCATTCTACTTTACAGCTGAATAAAACTCCATTGTGTATCTGTACCAGATTTTCATTATCCATCTGTTGATGGCTATTAGGCGGAGGCCATTTCCTTGCTCTTTTGTGGAAGGCTCCGATAAACATGGATGGACAAGTGTATCTGTGACTGGATACAAGTCCTCTAGGTATAAGCCCAGGAATGGTACAGCTCCTGTAGAGGGTACTTTTAATTTCAGTTTTAAAAAGAAGGTTCCATAGTGATTTCTACGCTGTCTGCTCAGTTTACACACCTACCCACCATGAACTGGGGTTGCTCTCTTTCCCCCATGTTTTCATAGCATTTGGTTTCTTGCTTTTATCCGATTGCAGCTGTAACTCGGGGGGGAGGGGGAGTGGAATCTCAAGTTTTAATTTTTTAATGATCAATGATACTGAACACTTTAAAAATATTTATTGGACATTTTGTTTCTTCATTTGAAAACTATGTTTAATTCATTAGTCCATTTGTTGACAGACAGTTTTATGCTATGCACATGGATTTGTATAATTAATATTGTGAAAATAGCTATATACCAAAAGAAGCTTACAGATTTCATTTTAAAAAGAATACTACCGATATTCTTCACGGAATACAAAAATACAGAAATTCAAAGCAATCCTAAGCAGAAAGAATACTGCTGGAGATATCACAGTGTCTGGTCTCAAACTACACTATAGAGATAGAGCAACAAAGACAGCAGCAATAAACATGACTGTGCAAGTATCTCTGGTCAGATATGATGCGCTTTGGGTACAAGTGCAGGAATGGTACATCTCTGTTACATAGTACTTTTAGTTTCAGGTTCTTGTTTTTTTTTTTTTTTTTAATTCCACAGTGATTTTTCATACTGGTTGTATCAGTTTGTGTGCACATGCGCGCGTGCGCGCGTGCGCACACAAACACACACACACACACACACACACACACACAGTACACAAGGAGTTCCTCACAGGTAGACCAGTTGGACCATAAGAGAAAACCCCAGCTGGGTGGTGGTGCACACCTTTAATTGGGAGGCAGATACTGGTGGATCTTTGTGAGTTTGAGGTCAGCCTCCTCTCAGAGTTTGAGGACAACCATGGCTACAGAAAGAAACTCTTGAAAAATCAGAGAGAGACAGAGAGTCCTAAAGTACACTCATAAAAATATGGACAGCTAATTTTTAACGAAGGTATCTAAAATACATTGGATATAACAGAGCCTTTCTATAAATTATGCTGCAAAGCTGACACCCATCA
This sequence comes from Meriones unguiculatus, assembly GCF_030254825.1. Taxonomy (NCBI): domain Eukaryota; kingdom Metazoa; phylum Chordata; class Mammalia; order Rodentia; family Muridae; genus Meriones; species Meriones unguiculatus. Next base: position 47,678,846 of record NC_083349.1, read on the forward strand.
GCAGAACAATGAGAGTGGACTCATACATCTTACTTGGAGCAAGTCAGTTCAACATGGATCGAAGAACTTACTTACGAATCTGAAACTACTGCAGGAAAACACTTTGAGATACAGGCATAAGCAAGAACTTTTTAAAGAGAACTTTTTAAAGAGTATAAGAAATCATCACAATCTGTAGGCAGTCCTTTTATTCTGACGACAGTGTCCTTTGCTTTACAGAAGCTTTTCAATTTCATGAGGTCCAATTTATTGATTGCTGCTCTTAGAGCCTGTGCTGTTAGTGTTCTGTTCAGGAAGTTGTCTCCTGTGCCAATGAGTTCTAGGCTCTTCCCCACTGTTTCTTCTAATAGGTTTAGTGTGTCTGGTTTTATATTGAGGTCTTTGATCCACTTGGACTTTAGTTTTGTGCAGAGTGATAAGTATGGATCTATTTGCATTTTTCTACATGTAGACAGCCAGTTAGACCAGCACCATTTGTTGAAGATGCTGTCTTTTTTCCATTGAATGCTTTTGGCATCGTGGTCAAAAATCAGGTATCCATAAAATGTGTGGATTTATGTCAGGGTCCTCTATTCAATTCCATTGATCCACCAGTCTGTTTCTATGCCAGTACCATGCAGTTTTTAGTATTGTTGCTCCATAGTACAGCTTGAGATCAGGGATGGAGATACCTCCTGAAGATCTTTTACTGTAGAGAATTGTTTTAGCAATTCTGGGTTTCTAGTTGTTCCATATGAAGGTGAGAATTTTTCTTTCAAAGTCAGTAAAGAATTGTGTTGGTAATTTGATGGGAATTGCATTGAATCTGTAGATAGCTTTTGGTAAGATGGTCATTTTTACTATATTAATTTTGCCAAGCCATGAGCATGGGAGATCTTTCCATCTTCTGATATCTTCTTCTAATTCTTTCTTCAGAGACTGGAAAATTTTTTCATATAAGTCTTTGACTTGCTTGGTTAGGTTCACACCAAGGTACTTTATGTCCTTTGTGGCTATTGTGAAGGGTGTTGTTTCCCTAATTTCTTTCTGGACCCTTTTGTCTTTTGTATAAAGGAGGGCTACTGATGTTTTTGAGTTAATTTTGTATCCAGCCGCTTTTCTGAAGGTGTTAATCAGGTGTAGGAGTTCCTGGTAGAATTTTTGGGGTCACTCAGGTATATTATCATATCATCTGCGAATAGTGATACTTTGACATCTACCTTTCTAGTTTGAATCCTCTTGATCTCCTTTAATTGTCTTATTGCTCTAGCCAGGAAGGACACTGTTGTCTGAACAAAATGACTGCCTACAGATTGGGAAAGGATCTTCACCAACCCTATATCTGACAGAGGACTAATATTCAGTATATATAAAGAACTCAAGAAGTTAAACAGCAACAAATCAAGTAATCCAATTAAAAAATGGAGTACAGAGCTAAACAGAGAATTCTCAATAGAGGAATCTCGAATGGCAGAGAAACACTTAAAGAAATGTTCAACGTCCTTAGTCATAAGGGAAATGCAAATCAAAACAACCCTAAGATTTCACCTTACACCCATCAGAATGGCTAAGATCAAAAACTCAAGTGACAACACATGCTGAAGAGGTTGTGGAGAAAGGGGAACCGTCCTCCACTGCTGGTGGGAATGTAAACTTGTACAACCACTCTGGGAAGCAATCTGGCACTTCCTCAAGACCCAGCTATTCTACTCCTAGGCATATACCCAAAAGAGGCTGAAGTACACAACAAGTACACAATAATTTGCTCAACCATGTTTGTAGCAGCCTTATTTGTAATAGTCAGAAGCTGGAAACAGCCCAGATGCCCCTCAGTGGAGGAATGGATACAGAAATTGTGGTACATCTCCACAATGGAATATTACTCAGCAATAAAAAACAAAGAAAATCATTAAATTTTCAGGTAAATGGTGGGATCTGGAAAAAAATCATCGTGAGTGAGCTGTCCCAGAAGCAGAAAGACACACACAGTATATACTCACTCATATAGACATATACTGTAGGATAAACCTACTAAAATCTGTACACCTAAAGAAACTAATCAAGAGGTAGGACTCTTGCTAAAATGCTCAATTCCTATCCAGAAAGGCAAAGAGGATGGACATCAGAAGAAGGAGAAAAGAGGGAACAAGTCAGGAGCCTGACACAGAGGATCTCTGAAAAGCTCTGCCCTGCAGACTATCAACACAGATGCTGAGACTTAAGTGCAACCTTTGGGCAGAGTGCAGGGAATTTTATGAAAGAAGTGGGAAACAGTAAGATCTGGAGAGGACAGGAACTCCACAAGGAGAGCAACAGAACCATAAAATCTGAGCACAGGGGTCTTTCCTGAGACTGATACTCCAACCAAGGACTATGTATGGAGATAACCTAAGAACCCTGCACAGATGTAGCCCATGGCAGTTCGGTATCCAAGTGGGTTCCACTGTAATAGGAACAGGGACTGCCTCTGACATGAACTGATTGGCCTGCTCTTTAATTACATCCCCCTGAGAAGGAAGCAGCCTTACCAGGCCACAGAAGAAGACAATGCAGCTGCTCCTGATGAGACCTAATTGACTAGGATCAGAAGGAAGGGGACGAAGACCTCCCCTATCAGTGGACTTGGGGAGGGGCATGCATGCAGAGGGTGGAGGAAGGGAGGGATTGGGACAGGAGGAGGGAGGGAACCACAGAGGGGATACAAAGTGAATAGTGTAATTAATAAAGAATTAAAAAAAGAAATCATCATAAGACTCAGTAAATGTTATTACAAAAAAATTTAAGAGCTTCCGCACAGCAGATGACAGAGTGATATCTGAAGGGAGAAAAATCTTTTCCAGCTATACTTTATATAGGTGTTTAATATAGAGAAGATATTTAAAAACCTGCAAGAGTTAAACATTCAAGTCAAGCTAACATTTTCTAAACACTATTCTCTATGTAAGGTTTTGAGAGGAACATAAGGCCAAATGTGAGACAGCCAAGAGGCACAGAGACTAAAAGAGCACACTAGGCCAGTGCCCACAGTAAGATAAAAGTTCAGCTTCACCATAAACATCAGAAATTTGGAATTTATATTGATCCTATGCAGCTTAAGTCATGGAAAGTTCTTGTCTGCGAGGTCAGTAGCTATGAAAAGGTAAAAACAAAACAAAAAAACCTATAAAATTTCTTGTTCTCTTTAAGAAAAGTATATGTTTCAATCTGGACATAAGCCATACTTAAAGCCTGCATGGTTCTCAAAGAAAATATTAGTCTTAGAAACTTAGGGACACTGCATTTTACACAACAGTCACATTATGAAAGAGATAGTAGATAAAAATATATGGATAAAATAGGTGGGTTCTATAATGCTCCCAGAATTTGGCATTTGGTTGATTTCTAGCAAGGAGTAAAGATTTGGAGAAGAAAACAGACATTTCTAGGGTGTGAATTAACATCAACAAAACACAATTATCAGAAGAAAGAAGAGTCCTTATCAAATGCCTTGTTTGCTACTTTCTTAGGACGGAAGGATTTAGTTGAAGTGACTTAACCAATAAGACAATTTCTTTAAGAACACAAATAGTAAAACATGTAATTTCTGTTACACAGGCTGCTTAGAGAAGCAGTGGCCCAGAGTCCAAACAACCTGCATTTTCATTTCATTTCCTCACTGCATCGGGGCTTTTTACAACGTGTGTTTTTAGCTCTGTAAACAATGAGCCGTAGTAAAATGAGTGGAAACTGCGCCTATTAGCTGTTATTGGAATAGTGAGAGAACTGATTCAGAACCTGAAAAATAAAGAGATTTTGAAGAAAGCTTTCACACAAATGCTGAAGAAATCACTTTTCCTGGTCCTGTCTCATCCATCTAAATGTATGCACCCTAAATATGTCTAGACAAGACTCATTGGGCCTTATAAGATGCATTTGAATACATACATCTGAACAGTGGGTGTCTTCTACAAGCCTGAAGAACAACAAAGACCTCATGTTTTACTTGGAGGTCCATGTTTTGGTTTAACAGCAAATCTAAAGATAACTGTATCTGTATATTAGTGTTTTATCTGCTTTAACTATTCATAGAAAGACCACACAAGGGGAAGCTTGTTGTCTCCACAAAGAAGAAACTCAACAAACTCAAGAAACTGTGGTTCCACAGCTTTAAAGTGAGTCCTGAGAAAAACACTGTTTCATAAGGAGCAAACTAGTTATGGACCATGATTATAGAAGACTGCAGTGTCTGCTTCTAAAAGGAATTGAAAATCGACTTATAGGCAGCTGCGAACATAGATGGACTCCACTTCCCTTTAGAAAAACCAGAAAACTCAGATCCTCCAAAAGTGATGCTATGTTCCCAGCCAGCACAGGGATTACTTTAACAGGACTAATGGAGAAATCATGTCAAGAGAGAAAGAAAGAGAGAAAGAGAGAAAGAGAGAAAGAGAGAAAGAAAGAAAGAGAGAAAGAAAGAAAGAAAGAAAGAAAGAAAGAAAGAAAGAAAGAAAGAAGAAAAAGTAAAGGAAAAGAAAGACTTTAAGGTGGGTGAGACGATATAAATATTGACATGTGCAAAAGAAAATTCTTAGAGTAATTATAAAGAGAATACCAAACTATCTTTTCCCTTAAGTATAAATGAGGCCACCTGCCAAGATTCAGAATTTGAGTGAGAGGGGCATTTTTAAACAAAGACATGGAGGGGATATCTTATTTAGTATCTTTTACATAACAGTGTTTTGGGTTTTTGTGTATGACAGAGAAAGTAAAAAAAGCAAGCAGCAAAGCTTGGAAATATTGAGATAAATTCACCCTTCCGAATGGACACTTGTTCATAGCTTCATACAATGGATGAACTGTGTACCTAAGAGAGACCAAATAGTCTAAGGTAAACCTTTGAAATCCTCATTTGAATCATCTCAGAATCTGGGTTCAATGCGGATTCTCATTTATCAGGCCTCTGATTAGGCTGCAAATGCAGCTTTCTAACAAGTCCAGTGCACTATTAATGTTCAGCATCCTCTTGCCATACTGTACAAGAAACAAGCAGAGACAATGAAAGTGATTGGGACAGTCATGCTGAATAAATTAAGTGATTTCCTGGGCATGTGCAGCAGGATTCACTCCACAAAGAGAATGCATCAGGCATCAAGAACTAGGAGCCACAAACAGTATCAGGTTGATTTTTCCCCACGTGATAATCTCTACTGACTGTTTTCTGATTATAATTTCATTTTTTCTTGCATGATTTCCTGTAGAGCAAGCAGTACAGATCGGTCACCAATCCCAGCAGGCAGGCTGATGCTTGGAAAGAGCCCCGGCTTCGAGTAGGAGCTAATCGGAGCTATTTGGTATATTGTCGTTAATGGGCAGGGGAACAAGAGTAGGATGGAAACTAGCTATCAGCAACAGGGGTTTAATGGCAGGCATTGCATGTGCCAGATACTGTGTTCAGTCTCTCTACACAACAGATCAATCTTAAGAGTCGACGCTGTCACACTTGTGTTACAGATGAGCAAAAACTTAAGGCTTCGCTGGCGTGTCAGGAGACTGAAAACCCATCACTGCCTGGCTCTAAGTCTACTTTAGTTTATTTTGTTTGTTTGTTTTGGCTGACACATCCTAGTAGCAAAGAGACCTTCTGTTTTAATGGTTACAAAGGTGGACACTTTGTAAATGGTAAGCATTTGTACTTGTTATTACAGGAAGCCTATGTATGTGTTGACATTGTTTCTTTTGTGCATCTGGGTACCAGGAATCTGACTTCATGAGTCTTACTAACAGATAATATTGATTTATTGAATCCAAAAAGCTGAAGGCTAAACTCTTGATTGTGGTAAATCCACCTGGGAGTCAACCGGATCACTCACTTTTAAAATCCAGCTCAGATAAACAAAACCTTCCTGCTCCATGAACACCCCCAAACTTGACAGTTCTATCTATTGGCTTTTTAGAATGCTTTTTAACTTAATCTACTGATTATATATTGTCTTCATATTTTCCTTATATGAATTTAAGTTTTTTTTTCCTAGCTCTTCACATCATTACCTCCAGGACAATAGTTCACTTCTACTGCCTGCACCACAGAAAGCAGATGTGACAAATTGCCATTGGCATTAAGCCCATGGTTCTATGGACGTTGTAAACGGCCAAGCTCACAAGTTAGTAAAGATCATTTCATGAATATTGATGCTAATGGTCTCCTACGATTTCATGTCCCCTCAAGGACACTGGGTGACAAAAGCAGATACTTGAAAACTGAGGACTGGGAATGAACACGTGGTTCCAACACCCTCCTGACTATGGAAGAGCCCGATGAAGGAAAACAAGCAAGCTAGGTCAGTGCCAACGAGAATGAGTAGCAAGTTTTAAGTAAACCAGAATACAGAATATCCAGCTGGAAGTAAGATTCAGTATGGATGGCGTTTCCCCCCCCCCCCCGGCCATCTAATACAAAACGGCAGTGACTTTAATCTAATCCTCATGCTGAGAAGAAAGAGGCATGTCCTGCCAGCTCTCCGCCCAGCCCAGGAAAACAAAGGTTAATGTTTTCCTGTCCTTCTTGTAATCAGATGTAACTTTTTGGCTTGGCATTTTCTAAGAGGATTTCTTCTCAAATTTCCATTTATACAGAACACAATTATTTGATTTATTTTGATTAGTCTTTATGTGATATGCATATTCTGATACTCTAGAGAAATGTGCAACTTTCAATTAAAAGCCTCTTGCCGCTGCTAATAAAAAACCAAACCAAACCAAACCCCTTACATTGGCATTGTCAGAACTGAGGGGAGTGGCCAGAGAGCACTACACGGGGCCAACTAATGAGGGCCGTCGAATTTACATGCCTTGACCTTTTCTAATGTAGCACAGAGGAAAGAGAAACATTGGGAGGGCCCACAACTCCCACTCCTATCACCTAAAAGCCCTCTCATGGTGGAAAAAGAGTAGGTATCACTGATGAGGAGCTAAATTAATATAGAGCAGGAGCAGTTGTTAGCCAACGGTGAGACAATACCTCAGTTGAAGAGACTAGGACCAGGGCTAATTCCTGTCATCACCAGACCCCTCCACTCCATTCTACTCATCTCACCTTCTCCTTCTTGCTCCCTGTTGATGCATTTTTGCTTTCTTCCTTCTGAACGAAGTTGATTTAGTTCTATGAATAAATGACTCAGTTGATAATACAACTTTGCTTCATCAATATCAAAGCAAATACAGATAACCCTTGGTATACATGGGAGACTGTTTCCAGACCTTTATGGATACCAAATGGCATAGATGATTGAGTTCTTTATATAAATGGGTACAGTGCTTTCATCATGGCATATTTATATATCTTCCTATATATTTTGAATCACACCTTAATTACTTATATTATCTAACACAATATAAATACTATGTAATTTGTTGTTACATTATATTGCTTAAAGTATAACGACAAGAGAAGAGTCTGTGTTTGTTCAGCCCAGAAATAATTTTGTTACAAATAAATACTTTTGATTTGTAGTGTATTGGACCCATGACTGTGGCATCCACAGATAATGGGGGAATCACTATGCAAACTCAATAGACTCCATGGGGATATCAAGAGAGAAGAGCTGCAAAAGCAGTAAAATGTACTAGTGCAGGCAATTTGCAAGGTGGTTGTCTGATCAGCGCAGATTTACTAAGTTATTTAGCCATTCCGCTTTGACAAGGGAGCCAGAAATATTTTTGATCAGACTTTAACTGTCTTCAGAATTGTGTTTCTCCTCCTGTATTTTCTTTTTCCCAAACATCTGGGAATACAGGCCTGTGCTACCACACCTGCAATTATTGGAATTAGTTACACCTGAGCAATGAAGGCATGCCCACTTGAAAAAGTACAAGACGAACAACAGCACACAGAGAGGGCCTACTGAGTTTTGTTGATTTGGAATGACTTAGGTCAAAATTCTTCTTTCGAAAAAACAGCAACCCTCCTCCCCCAAACAACAACAGTGTGAGGATAGAGCTGCGTTGTGGGGTGCCTGCATGGCATATGCAAGCCTCTGTATGTATGCCCAGTACCAGGACCCCACTACGAAAGACAGGACTGATATTGGACAATATGTAATAATTTGAATTTGAGAAGTACCTGTATAGTTATATGTCAGCTGAATTGTTAAACTGGATGACCTCAAATTATTTCAAATTCAGCAATACACGCACACACAAACACACACACCCTACCTCAAGGTTCTCGATAAGGAACCAAGATCTCTCAATAATTTAAAGAACAATAATTCAAATAACTTTCACGAGTCACTACATTTGTGACACAGACTATGGTTTGGGAAATGAGGCGATTCTAGGCCCCGCAGGGTTGTTTTTGATTGCTGTTGCTGTCGTGTGTATGAATGCTGTACCAGTCAGGTGGCGGTTGGCCAAGAGTTAACAGAAAGCAAAGCAGTTATTTCCATGGCAAAGACCATTTCTGTATTTCTATGGCAAATAACCATGTGGCCACACCACTGAAGAAGGTTGACTAAGATAATAAAGGTGAAACCCATACAACAAAGTATGTCATGGACAAAAGCTTGGTAATACCAGCTATGCCAATGCACCTACAAAGCAGAACAAAAATACATGAAGACTGTCATTTTGGATACCACGTATCCCCCCAAAAGGAAAGAACCTACACACTTTCCAGCGCAACAACCCAGAATTATATTTACTTTTTATCTCTGTGTAAGTAATATTTTTTATTTCAATTTCTCTAATTTTCCTTAAATTCAATTTACAGAAAAATAACTGAAGTTTTAGAAATCACAAATACAAAGCAATCTTGGTGATGTTTGTGCTCTCAGAGTCTGAAAGGCCTGAAATGTGAAGCTCTTAACTTTTGATGTAAAAGACAAGATAAGATTCATTATTTTGCTAATGTTGTAAGAGCACCTTTGGATAAATAGATTCTTTGACTAGGGATTATCAGGAAAAGTACCTAAAGTCTTAGTAACAGACAATTCACTTAATTAACCCTTTAGAGCAGCTTTATGGGTTTTGTTTGTTTGTTTGTTTGTTTTTGTTTTTGTTTTAAAAACAAGTATGCTCTTCCTGGTTGTGTTTGTTTTTTTAGAGTCAGAGGTGCCAGAAGTTTAATATTACTGTCAGGCTTCTACAGAAATCTGTTTTGTGAGTTTATCTCTTTCAATGTGATGTCTGCCAGTGATAAATAGTGATTTGATTTTTACATATGAAATGGACTCACCAAAAGACAGCATCTTCAACAAATGGTGCTGGTGTGACTGAATATCCACATGTAGAAAAATGCAAATAGATCCATACTTATCACCCGGCACAAAAGTAAAGTCCAAGTGGATCAGAGACCTCAACATAAAACCAGATACACTACACTAAACCTGTTAGAAGAAAAAGTGGAGAATAGCCTTGACCTCATTGGCACAGGAGACAACTTCCTGAATAGAACACCAACTCCAAGATCAACAGTTAATAAATGGGACCTCATGAAACTGGAAAGCTTCTGTAAAGCAAAGGACACTTTAAGTAATATTTTTGTTGGTATTGCAAAGGCATTAAAGGAGGTGTCCTTATACATCTTGTAGCTTCAATGACACATTTTCCTTAATTTCTCTTAGTTCATATTTTTACTGGGCTATGTAACCTGGTCTTCACCGGGGTGTTCAAAGGGAAATGTGCCTGTGGTACTTAGTTATTTTGCTAGCCAAGGCAGAAAGATTTGGTAAAAGTCAAAACTTAAATGGATGTTTATAACCTGCCTGGAAATGTGTACCTGGCTTGAAATTATGAGGACTGGGCAAGAATACCTAGATGGCTCCGTAGCTGGTTGCTAAGTAGCAACAATAATCTAGAACTTGTAGGTCAGTGATGGGAGCTATCTCTAAATATGAGCCATGATCCCTAGAGAGCCAGCAGTCCTCCGGTTGCTGGTAGGAGGGGGGCGACTATGTGCTCTGTTCTCTGTCGGCAATCATATAGCACAGAAATGAGCTCTTAGACTGTTCATTTGGTTTGCCTTCTCAATAGCCTACAATATCCGCGATAACCACCTCTAGCAATAAATGAGAACCTGGCAAACGGAAAAGCAGAGATTTTTAACTTACATTCTCTGAGTTGACTGGGTTACCTAGAAGCAAAGCAAGAATTCAGGAAGAGCTCTGTATCTGGTCCGACGTCCTCTTTACATCCACTGATTATATTTGAAATGACTGCTACTGAACATTTCACTGCCTGTGTCGCAGGCTGATGTATTCCTGATATATTTTGTATCTTTATTTATAGGATTGGAAAGCCCACATGCATAAGCATACTTGTGGGAGGCAATAAACACAGAAGGCAGGCTGAATCAAAACTGGGTTTCTGTTCCACAGGCCTGGGGCTGCATAATGCAACAGCAAAATCTTCTAGGCAGGTCCTCATAGCTCAGTTCTCAGCAGGAGGATTTCAATCTCCCTTAGCATCTCACAGAGCTGCGCTCCCGTGGTGCAACTTCATGAAAGGCAATTTGGAAGGTTTTCTTTGCAAGCGTCAACCATCTAATGAGCAATGAATGAATGAACGAATGAATGAATGAATGAGTAAGTGAGGCAGAGAGAAAGAAAGAAAGAGAGAATGGAAAAACCACGCTCTTCTCAAGTAATATCTTTCCACATCATAGATTGTAGTATTTCCCTCAGGACATTCCAGCAGCTGCTAAACACCTCTCAATGACTTAAAAAAAAAATGCCGCTGTAGGGAGCGGCAGTGTTCTGAGAGGGAAGGTTGTCCTGCATCTTGAAAATTCTACCCTAGCTGTCTGGACTGGAGCTGAATGCCCATCTACATATCTGCATTTAAGGACTACTTACAGAAATTATTTTTGTTTGTGGGAAGTACAACTTTCCATCCCATCAGGTCTTTTTTTTTTCCCTCTCTTTATTTTATAACCTGTTCATCTATTCCTTTTTCCCCTTCAAATTCTAGGCAAGAGCTAAAATTATTGTCAGCAAAGAAAGCCCTGCCTAAACACTAGAATATATTCAGACATAATGGCAAAACCCCAGCATTTTCTTTTGTTTGTTTGGTACCTTGTGGTCAAGGGCCGTGAATGCCATTTTTTTCCAACTTCTTTGAAAGTCAAAAGAGGCCTATTTTTTTTTTTCAAATAAATCTGATTTCATCGAAGTAAATAAATTTAGATTTCCCTTACTTGACCTGTGACTGTTACTAATGGCCACACGTCCTTCGTGCATCCGAATAATTGGCTAAGTGAAACAGCTGGTCACCTGGCCTCCCAGTACACAGAGCCTTCTAGAACTACAATTTGCCCTCCCTCTAGAGAACAGTGTAATTTACTGTGGACTGACAAATGGGGCTGAAGAGGAAAGCCATTAGCCCTTTTAGCTTTTTTTTTATCATTGCAAAATCGCAAGAGGTTTATTTTTTTTTTTACTTTTTATTGATTCTTTGTGAGTTTCACATCATGCGCCCCAAGCCCACTCATCTCCCATCTCTTTGTATCTGCCCTCCAGCCCTGCAACCTCCCCCACCCAAAGAAAATAAAAAATAAAAACATGGTGAAAGCTGTAGCGTGTCGCAGTGTGTCATACTGTAGACCACACAGTACACCCAAGTGCCCACTCATCTTTACTTAGAAATGCTCATTGCAATGAAGCTCCTTCTACAAGTTGCTTTGGTTATGGTGTTTTATCACAGCCACAGAAAGGTAAGCAATACACTCCCATTCTTGGCTCTTCAAAAGCACCTCTCCCAGAGCTCTAAGGGAGACTCATCCATTGCGTCACCTCCTGTCTATATCTAAGAGGTTTTATGGACTTTTTTTTTTAAACAACCCTGAGATTTTACCTCACACCCATCAGAATGGCCAAGATCAAAAACTCAAGTGACAACACAGGCTGGAGAGGTTGTGGAGAAAGGGGAACCCTTCTGCACTGCTGGTGGGAATGTAAACTTGTACAACCACTCTGGAAATCAATTTGGCGCTTTCTCAGACAACTAGGAATAGGGCTTCCTCAAGATCCAGCCATACCACTACTGGGCATATATCCAAAAGAGGCTCAAGTACACAAAAAGGACATTTGCTCAACCATGTTTGTAGCAGCTTTATTTGTAATAGCCAGAAGCTGGAAACAACCCAGATGCCCCTCAACTGAAGAATGGATGCAGAAATTGTGGTACATCTACACAATGGAATATTACTCAGCAATGAAAAATAAGGAAATCATGAAATTTGCAGGCAAATGGTGGGATCTGGAAAGGATCATCCTGAGTGAGTTGTCCCAGAAGCAAAAAGACACACATGGTATATACTCACTCATATAGACATACAACATAGGACAAACCCACTAAAACCTGTGCATCTAAAGAAACTAAGCAAGAGAGAGGACCCTAACAAAAATGTCCAATCCCCATCCAGAAAGGCCCTTTTAGCTTTAAAGCGAAAATCTTCGCTTAAAAATTTACGCTATGTAAAACTAACTAGAGCAGAATCAGACTTTGAAATAAGTTTATTTGGAGGAAAAAATAGGATTTGAATTATCACAAATACTAATTCAAAATTAATCTTTTTTATTAAAACTTATCCAATTGTACTTTCATTTATCTATTTTGGGTGTTGAGAGGTACACCACAGTCTTCACATGAGGCTCAGAGGGCACCTTGCTTGCAACTAGTCTCTCCTTTGACTGCATGGGTTCCCAGGATCTAACTTGAGTCATTAGCCTTGGCAGCAAGTGTCTTTACTTATTGAGCTACCTCACTGTCCATCCCTTTAAAAATTATGGTTGTGAATCCCCATTTATAAAATGTAACATACAAAATGTGCTAAGATGATTACAAAAAAGATCTTGGTTGTTATCCAATATCAGGTGAAATTTTTAAACAGTACACCTGAGGATTTACACTTCAACTAAATTAAACCTTGAGAACCTAAGTAATAGTCTAGTCATAAAACTTGGTAGAATCCATCCTTGGTGAGCATGTACAAAGTACTGAGTTGTTTTTCTGTTTTTTGTTTTTTTTTTCTTCTACCCAACACTTCATCAGCAAAGAGATGATACCTCCTCATCCTGAGTCACATGCTGGCCTAAGTCATTCAGACCTAACAAAGTCTCTCCTGTCTCATAAATGTTATGCCTTCCCATGGTACTCACCAATGGTACTAAACTCCCATACTTACCCTGAGGTCCTTATTGAATTAAACCCTTCTTATTTTGATACTTAATTTATTTATCCTTTGGACAATTGCACGTATGCATATGACACATTGTGTACATGCCCAACTCTCCACCCTCTAGTGTTCCCTTCCTGTCTTCCAACACCCCCTCCACAAACAGATCTCTCTCCTCACTAAGCTTACCCAGGGTTACCCCTTCCGAGGATGGCTGTGGAGCTACCCAACAGAGCATGGTTAACTCACCAGTGTCTACGTCACTAAAGACAGTGGCTCCCTCTCCTTTCTGTTAGTTCTCCGGTAAGCACAGTCCTATCCAGTCAGAAAACTGCAATGCCAGCCTAGTCATTCCCACTTCCCCTTCCTTCATGATTGTTTCCACCACATTCTCTTCAGCAAGAAGGCTACCAGCGTATGCCGGCAAGGGCATCTCGGGATCCATTCCTATACACGTTACTTTTAGAGACTGCCATTTATTCTGTGATCTGTCAGTTAGCAGAGGCATCAAGGTGGCATTTCACTCCACACTACATAGAGGAAAATGGCCCCACTGGATTTCTCTGAGAGCAGTTCCTCTGACTTTCATGCTGAGCCCCGCAGCCTCCATGTGTTTCTTTTTACCCACAGCAAAGGAGGTACAACTGCCACTATACTAAGAAGACATGTCATAACCACTACTCATCTCAGACTCATCTTTAGTTCTGTCATGTCCCAAATTGGATGCCAATTTGTTACCCCATCTATTCTGGAGATTTGATCATATGTTCGCTCTTAGATAGCGAACAAATGACAGACCAAAGAGGTAATTTCCAGCCAACTGCAGTTGGATGACTCCGACTAGGTTTACTAGGCTTATTTAAAGGGATATCAAAGGGTTATTTATAATAGCATGAGAGACTAAAACACAATTACCTCTCAGAGAGTCTCACCTCAGTATTGGTGAAGACATCACGGAGGCTGTATAAACACAGGAATGTTTTCTGTTCACCTCCCATCTCCTATCGCCTGAGTACCTTCAGAGACGACATGCTGGGAGCTCAGGAGAGAATAATGGATAATATCTTGGGTAAGAATCCTATACTACCTCCTTCCACTTGAATGTTAACAATTCCAACTACTATTAGCAGAGACATAACCATATTTTTCTGCTTATTTATCTATCTTCATGACTATGGAACCTAGCATTTTATAAATCACAACAAACATAGGTTCTATGATGGCTGATGGTCGTCTCAGGTTTAGATAAAACCACTTTACTTGAACACAGGACAAGGCAAATTCCACCTCTTCCATTCAGTAATCTTCAAGCCTTCAAGTGGTTCTCTTTTCGGAGCCTTTAAACTTTTGAGCTACTACTTGTTAAATGACTACTAATGCCTTTTTCCCCTCTCAGTCTGTTAGCTCATAACCTTTCTGAAGCAAGGGTCATATTCTGTTTACTACTTAGTCCCAGAATAATGGTTTTCAGTTTCAGTTTTTGCCAGTATATCTATGCCAATATATCTAGCAGGACATCTGCTTTTACTACGTGAGACATTAACACGCTTCAGACAATACCAATCACTTGAGAGATGTCAATACCTATTGCTGTTATTTCCTCACCCCAATATATTCATAGAAGTAGCTGCTTCATTTAGTAAATTACGGTGAAAGTAAGGAGTAGACTTCAGAAGCTAAGTCATAAAAGGCCTAAGAAGAATCTTCTTGATCTTTGAATAAAGGCCTCCATGGAGGAAAATGATTTGTCACACGAATGGGCTACGGTGCAAACAGATCCTCTGTTCTCAGCCAAGCAACTGGATAACTATTTCCCCAGTCAACAACTGGCTACAAATACATGACCCCTTTCTTCAAGAAATTCACAAATTCTTCACCCAAAGCAACAACGGGAAGTCATGAATTCTATTTCTATTTGAACTTAAGGATAATTAAAAAATAATGAATAAGGAACATAGTAGTGTCATTCTTTCAAGACACAATACCCAGAAATATCTAGTCTATTAAGCACAGCTGAAAATTAAGCATGGAAAAAAGTGCCTTTCAAGTAGCATGGGCTGTAATTTGTTTCCAAATATTAAAGCCCGCTCTAAGAGTTTAAAGACTTTCCTCTATGTAACTTTGTTCAGACACAGTGAAGGACTTGGGGCTACTGTAAATCAATCGTGTGGGTCAACATTGTCCCCATTAAACCTGTAGTGAGAGAGAGCAGAGCCCTAACAATCATGAGGCATGACTGTTATCCATCTCTCACATAAACCCTATCAGTTCAAGCTTCGTGTTCTCATCTGTCAATAGCTAGTGTCTGAAAGGTGAAGAAAAAGATTTTGTCTGTAAAATAACCATGGAGGATTTTAAGGTGAAATCAATAATTGCTCTCCTAGTTGAATGTCCATTCCCTAACACTGAAATGACAAGTAGAGGGGCTTTGCCGGAAGGTTTCACAGTCTCTTCAGTTGCTACTCCAAGTCTTCTTGTCTGAGCTATGATTGATGAGGCAGCCATGCTTCCAACGGAAGATGAGTGACGTGAAATAAAGCTTCTGCTTTTCACTAACGGTGGAACAGGTTAAATAAATCAACAATATTCTCTGGGTTATAGGCTTTGTAATGGGATTTAACCAAAGCGATTTATATCCTTTGCACAGTGTCCAGAAAGAGCCTTCTTTTACCTAAATATTTATTTGGTTAGTTGCTGCACCCCCTGTTTCTTTCATTCCTCATTCCCCATGCCTACTGATGAGTGCATGTGTGTGTGTGTGTGTGTATATATGTATTATCTATTACATTACTTCATGATATCACAGCGAGCAGCAGTCTGATTGAAAAATTCACAGGCCTCTCTAGTCCCTAGCACTCTCAGGCACTATAATTATTATGATAGCCTTCCCATAACAGCTGTACATGAAGCATATATGACATGCTGGAGGTTCTGGGTACAATGGTGAGTAAGAATCATTTTGTAGAACGTATGTACAGTCTATATACATTGAGACAAGACAAATGTAGCCACGAGTCATCAACAATGATCATGTGACAGGGAACAAACAGCACAGCCTTGGTAGAACAGAAGTCTGACAACTGTCCTTTGATCTCTCTGGCCAGAGGTGTAGGCGGAAGGGTTTTCACAGGGGAGAAAGACATCTACACACGGATCTAAAGTGCAGTAAAAAGCAGTGTTAGAGATTTCTGCACAGGATCTAGGAATTGACCAGAGCTGAAGTGGGGAGGGAAATGTCAGAAATGACAGATGATGTGAGTAGCATTTGAAATACAGTTAAGCTGGCAGAAGAGGCAGAGGAAAGGAAGTGTGAAAGGAAGAAGGCATCCTGGGGTAGAGAAGAAACACACAGAAATGAAAACATAGAATCTTAGGCTGTTATCTCTGAAGAATGATTCATTCTGTTTACAAGTAGATTTCCCAGGCAGATGAGTGTGGCATTGCAGTATTTAAGTGTAAAACACAAGCTGATTTTCTAAGTGGGATCTTGTAGATTTTTCTTCTGGAGCATGGACAGTACATATGATTGTTTAATTCAGGAGAGTGACATTACAAGCTGCTTTCTATAAAAAAACAAATTGAGGGAAGAAGAAAGGAAGAGGAAACATATCCTTACTTTGGCAGTAGCCCCATGAATGACTCTGGTTCATCTACATTTCCTTCCTACACTTCCATCTTCCCCTTTATGGTGATCTTTGCTACCGATACAGTAGCGAAGCTTTAAAGTAACCATCCAGAGGCATGCAGTGTGCAGCCTCTGCTTAGCAAGCAGGATTCTATTATGGGAAGGAAAGATGTTATTGTCACTAAGAATACAGCAACCTAAATGTGCGGGTTTATTTTAGCAGGATCTGGCTATTGAAAGAAGCGTTAACATCAGTGGTTTGAGAGCGCAGGTTTCCCAACCCTTTTTATTCCCTGTAGAATGAACCTGCAGTTCTCTCACTGTGAAAACATGGGTGTTGAGAAAATGCCATTTACACTGTGGATCTCCTGGCGGCATCCATACTCATCACTAATACTTTCTCTTTTTTTCAATTTTTATTTTTTTAATATTAGTTACAGTTTGTTAACTCTGTATCCCTGCTGTATCCTGCTCCCTCTTTCCCTCCCAATCCCACTCTTCCTCCCTCATCTCCTCCCTGCCCCTTTCCAAGTCCACTGATAGGGGAGAACCTCCTCCCCTTTCATCTGATACTGGTTTATCAGGTGACTTCAGGACTGGCTGCAAAGTCCTCCTCTGTGGCCTAGCAAGGCTGCTCCTCCTTCGGGGGGTGGGGAGGTCAAAGAGCCCTCCATTGAGTTCATGTCAGAAACAGCCCTGTTCCCCTTATTGGGCACCCACTTGGTAGTGAGCTACTTTCATAGGTAATATTTGCGAAGATAAAATACCCATTTACTGAAGACTAGCGACATTGCGAATCCTGGGAAATGGTTCCCTCATCTTGCATCTTTAAAAAGAAATTCAGGGTCCAGTTTCCAACCTTAACAGGGCATTGTTCTTTTAACCCATATTCTCAGGCTAGGTTACCAAGTTGGCTGTATTGTCATTGAGCATTGAGTTTGCTAATTATTTTTTTCAAAAACAAAACAAAAAAAGCAAGAGTATAAGCTTTTATCTGATTAATGTTTCAACATTCATTTAATTTTGTATCTAGGAAAAGAAGTTAGTGTGGTGAATGAAGGACTAATGGATATAAAGGATGTTAAGAATCTGCAGGATCAGGATTATCTCGGACAATTGGCACATATTTGATTCTAGATTCTCTAGTGTAAAATTTAGTGTAAAATTCGACCTTCAGAGTGCTTAAAATATTAAAAATTAGTAGACATCAATTTGCATTTCTTGATTATCCTAAAAGAATGTAAACCAAGCTGGCACAATTCAGGAATTCTTTAATTATATATTGATTTTGCTCTGAAGTAGAAAGAGAAATATGAATTATAAAAATCAGAGATGTCCTTTATTTTTAGACTTGCTGTGTACCAGGCACTAGGCACTTTACAAGTGTACTATTTTTAAACAATCCCAGGTGGCATGGATATATACATATGTGATTAAAAAAAAAAACCCTAAGGCTCAGCTATTTTGTAAACCTATCCAAAGAATTATGTGACTAATAAATGGGTGAGTTATATCTCAAATTCCCATGTCTTACTGAAGACTGTGCAGCTACTCTTATGCAGAGGCATTTGCTAACCAAGATCCCTTGAGCTTTCAAATTCCAAGCCTAGAGCACCAATGGAAAGATGCTTTATCTGTTTCTTTGATACCTGTGACCAAAACTAGCAAGTCAAAGTAGCTCATCAATAACATCACCCAACAAAGATTTAAATTTATTCAAAACAAATGATCTGTCAGCTCTCCCCTTATATAACCTGGGACTGGCTGCTCCCTTTCATTTTACAAAGACCTGAAAATAAAACCGCTTTGATCAGGTTCATGCACTGATTATTCACTATCTGAAAATGACATCTGAAAGATTAAAATTATGTAACATGCAGAATAAATTGAGGTAGCCATTCAACCAGAAACAGGGCATTAAATAGACTTATCTGAGTTAGAAAGTCTAGTGATTCCTAAGCTTGGCATACTGTACCATTTGGCTTTAATCATGGATGTCAGAAAGAATTTTCATTTCAATTAATCGATAAGAAATATAGATCAGAATGGGAGGTATTTAACATCTCATCCAAGTGTTAAAGGTAAAACTTACCCTCCAGTTCTCATCTACACTTGCCTCATATTTCTTATAGTCAGGACTCCTTTATTATCTATGCTAATGAGTTTGAATATGTATACCTTTAATGGCTTCCTCACTAAGTCAATCTTTCTTACTGAGGATGTGAGATCTGTCTGAGGTCAAGTGAATCTAATTGGCTTGATTCATACCCCCAACTTGCTTCCACCGGAGAAAGCTAGAGCACTTGGTCCATTCCCCAGAGCTTCTGTGCCTGCACCTCTACAATACAGATGAGGTGAGCACCTTCCAGAATGAATCAAGTCATGAAGATAGCACAAAAGTGTTCAAGATGGATGTGCTGGTATTATTATAGGACTCTAAGGTTCATCTCTTCCTTATCTCCAGATAAGGAAGGTAAGATAAGGTAGAGAAGTTTGCAGTTTGTATCTAGAGGTACATAAACAAGTTCAAGTGAAAACCCAAAAGCAAAGCAAAAGAGCAGCTTGAAAGCCAACGACATATGAGTATATATTCACTAAAAATAGCATCAGATTGTTTTCCCTACTGTGGGATGTGCTGTTTAGCTGATATTATTTTGAAGCAAGTCATTTATGAAGTCAGGTTTGCCAGAGGTATCAGATGCTTCCAAACTTGAAGGGTTTGAAATATCAGCTATTTGTCAGGGAGAACATTGTACATAGTCAGGTGCCCCCTGACACCTTCCATCTTCCTTGGTAAGAGATACTTAACATCTTTATTTAATATGTGTGTGTGTGTGTGTGTGTGTGTGTGTGTGTGTGTGTATGCATGTTCACGTGTGTTCCAATTCACGCGTAGGTGTGTGCATGAGTGTGCACAACTTCAGGTGTCCCCATGAGGAACACCACCTATACCCTTTGAGACAGGATCTCACCAGCTAGGGTCAACCGGCTGTGCAATGAGCTCCAGAGAGCCCTCTGTTTCTGCCTGCCAACACTGGAATGGCAAGTGTGCACCACTGCCCAGTACTGCTCATGGACTCTGAGGACTGGACTCAAGTCTCTGTGTCTCTCCAGCGCTGTTAGTGAGGCAACCCTGTTTTCAAACAAAGGCGCTCCTCATGTAGAGAGCTGGTGTTGGCTAGTGAGGGTGGCTGTTATGTGCTTCAAACTGGTACCCACGGGGGCAGGGGTAGACATATACTTTAAGTTCTCTTGGGAGTAAAGAACGTTGCGCTTCTTGCAGTTGGACCTTCACAGGAAAGCATGCGGATTCTAGGGTCATTGTACATTAATACGTCATCAAGATACATGAAAATCACCAGACTTGGGATGCTTATGCTGAGAGAGCCAAGATAACCTGATCCTTGGCAATGTCATCTGGCTGCTGATGGTACAAGGCTTAAAGCCTACTCCATATCTAGAAAATAGGTTTGTTACTAAACAAGAAAATTTGCCATTTAGGTCTAAATGGTTCCATTCTTTCCTGGAGAAAGAAACCGCGGAAGAGAGCTACAAAATCTTTACTTTAGGGGACACCTCAGGAATAGGGAGGAAGCTGGGTATGGTCAAGAAGAGCTTTACTTCCAATACCCGTGATCTGTCTTTATTTTATAAATGGAAAGTGTCACCTACAATCAAAAGTGCTTTGGGGCTGTCAAATTCATTGAAGTTATGCTTATGTCAAAAACGCCATCCATCCTGAAAGCCAGAAAAGTGAAGGCATTCTTTGTGATGTAATAGGCAAAGCCAGGAGGCACAGAGCCTCCTAAATCACCCTTCCTTGGAATCTGAGAAATCCAAAAAACATGTCTACATGGCCCTCAAGTTAGTAATTTTGCCAGTCATAGTAGGTAATTGCTCGATTCCATTTACATAGCTGTGTTCTCTCATTTCTTTACTCAGAAATGGGAACAATTATAATTCCCCATAACGCTCATTACTATAAATCTTTTACTCCCGAAGATCCATATTTATCTTTAAACAACATGTCTTTAAGTCTATGTTTTAAATGACTATCCTAGTTGCAAGCTGCCAATTTACAAGGCTATTTCCTTTACTTTTTATTGAAATTATTTATTTATTTATTAAATTTTGGAGGAAATACGTAGAGATTAGAATTATACAGTGACTACCAATGGATGTCTTAGAATTTAGACATCTATTGTCAGCTTCAATTTCTACCAAACATATGTTTTAAATGACGGCCGCTGGACACATAACACTGAAGGCGAGCTAACAGTAATACAATGACCACGCGGTACTTTGTCATACCAACAGGAATTCCATAGACCAGAGAATTAAGAAGCTTGGGGTTGTCATTTCACATATGAATGTGATCCACCCATGCAAATCGGCCAGAGAAGCATCAATAACTTCCCCAATGAAATCAAGGGCAATCTGAGAATTCATGGGTCACAGTCTCTCTCAGCTAGCCTGTGCAGGTCACTTGTAGAGCTTTGCTATAGTTGTTTGCTTGTCTGCTGCTCTCACTTTCTCAGAAACTAGAGTTCCCTGGCTTTCTGGTACAAAGCACAAGGTCACCAGCGAACAAGCGAACAAGCAAGACTCAAGGTCTTCTCAAGCCCTCGAAGCTCTTGCCAAAGATAGGAAAGATCACTTCTTTGCCTACTTCATGTTGTTTGTTCCAAACGAAACACAGGCTGAGATATTCAGTGTGGCCAAGTACAGGCCAAGGTAGCCTGGAGGGTGTGCATTTAAGACTGTAAAACGGCTGCAGGAAGTTGTTTATTAGCTCTCAACTGACCGTCCCCTTGCTAACTGTTTTTCCTGTGGTTTTAGGCCAGAATTACAGTGCCTCAGGCAGTGCTCACCCCATTCTAATCAGAAGTCTCGATTAGCAATTACTTACATTACTGATGAATTAAAATAGATGACTCAGTCACTGCTTAGAAAAATTTGTGAGCTGAAGGGCCGCACAGAGGAAAAAAGAAAAAGCGAGTGAATAGCAACAAGATTTGGAAGAACTAGATGGCTTACTCAGGAAGCAAGTTTATTTTGATGTTATAAATACTGTACAAAGGGTCATTCAACATAGATTTTATTGGAAACTTTGTATCTGAAGATTCCCACATTACTTAGCTCTTTCAATTTTCCGTCTAGCGCAAAGGCTATATTCCACCCCAAACGACTAATGATTGTTTTTGAAGCCACTAAAAGCAACCTTGGAGAGGGAGACTAATTAGGATACCTCCTAGTCTATAACTATTAAAATAAAAAGATAAATATACATGTACACAAACATTTGCAAAATTGCTCAATAAATTTCCGTGTTTTTAATGTGCAGGAGTTCTGTAGGCCAATTAGTATGAAATGCAATTTGCACCAATTCTTCAGGGCCAAAGGGAGCACACAATTACCTTGACTTGTTAATTTAGCATTTGATGGTAAATTGCTCATATTGAGTGTTTTTCCCCCCAGTGGTAATAATACTCCCCCACAGGAACACAAACTATGCAGTGATATCACAAACCTCTTCACGGCTTCAATTTACATTACATTTTAAAGATGGTGTGTGGGGGAGACAGGGACAGCCTGTACCTGTATTACTTACTAGATCCCTACAGTCACCTTGTGAAGAGATTAAGGATGGCACCCCAGTTGGATATACACTGTGTAGGTGGAGCACCCGAGGCTTGGTGAGCTTCCATTGTGCACAAATCTATTTCTTTGGTTAAGCTTTATGTGGTCCTATAATGGAGAAATGCTGAGGAGAAAGAAGTAACTTTACAATTAATTTAAAACAAAGTCTTCATGTACATTCTCCAGGCTTTGTCCTTCGTATAAATACTTCACCATTTTTCTGAGTGCCAGATTATTACATGTTGTAGCAGGACACTTAGCTACCTAGCAGGGTCATTTACTTGAAAATACATGCTGGTAATGCAGAGAACTTCAGTTTGGCTTCATTGTTCCCTGGCTGGGGGATCAGGCGCTAGACACGATCCTGCTTTGGTCATGTCATACTGTGATGCTTGCAAAGAATAGCACTCTTAAGCCAGGTGTGGCTTAATCTCAGCACTTGGGGGAAAGAGGAAGGTGAATCTTTGTGAGTTTGAGGTCAGCCTGGTCTAGAGAGAGAGAGAGATAGAGATAGGTAGGTAGGTAGAGAGAGAGAGAGAGAGAGAGAGAGAGAGAGAGTTCTAGGACAGCCAGGGCTGTCTTGAAAAGAAAAAAAAATAATCTGCACTTTTTATTTTTCAATAGATTTTTTTTTGTGGAGTCTTTATATATAAAAGGCTAGGAGAAAAATCACTTATGAAATGTATATTTTATAAGCAGTATTACATTTTAAGCAAGCATACAGGTAATACTATAGCTACCAAATTAAAGTATTATATATTACTAGATATGCATAAAATGGAAAAAAAAATTGTGTCAGATGCTATCACCATGTTTTTGACAGCTTTTTTTCACTGGGGACTGGCATCATACACAAGTTAAGTGAACGAAACTCCAGAATGTCTGCTGCTCTGAGACCCATTCTGACGCAAATAACCACACGAGATAGATATCACAGATGCTGGACTAGTGGAGAGCCGCTGACCCATCCCTCAGAATCTGAGCTGGAGATACCGAAGGGAAAAGCTACAGGAGAAAGGACACCGTAAGGGGCTCATTGTGCTCAAATGGATTCTGATGTTTAAAGCAGCCATGAGGTAAGATACTGCTCATGCTGCTGTGAAGGTGGGGTAAAAATCCAATAAAGTAATTCAGCGCAATTGACGCTCCACTGTCTTTTAGCTTCTGTCTTCGCTTGCACTTTGGTCCTTTCTACTGCATTCTTAGGCAGTGACCGCAGGTTCACATTTTCTTTCCTTTTAAATTTCCGCATTTCTGATGACTACAGCTTTGTTAACTTTTAATCCAAGAATTCAGTGTTACCGCAAGACAAAAGACGCTAAACAACAGATGCGTATCCATAGGATAAACCCTTCTTTTCTGTTGTTCTTCGTGTTTCAGACACGGCACTGTCACGTTTCTGGGGAAGAGGCAGCAAGGGCAGTCAGTAGTGTATTAGGACTCACACAGCCATTCTGGTTTCTTGGCTTTATTCCCTGTTGCAGTGTTTGAGATACCTGTTAACTGCATAATAGAAATTAACTGTAATTTTGCTGACTATAGAATACAGAAAATGGTAGGAACAAAAATATGATTGTATCTGACAGACTAGGAGTTAGATAAAGGTGAAGAGGTGAAGTGCCGGCCATATATGATGACTCAGGACTCTGACACAGACTTAGGAATTCTTAGAGAAATTTTCAATTGGGGGAAAAAAAGTTCCCGATTCAGACTCTCATTTTAAGATAGTTTGCTTCTCCAATTTTTAGCTCCCCATTCTGAAAAAGTTTGATACCATCGTGTCCTTTCTGTGATACTTCTCTGTCTAAAAGGTGAAAAGAATCAAGCCATCTCTTTTAATCCTTTAAAACCTCTCTCAGTAGAATTGGGTTTTCTAATCCGAAAATGATAATCCCTGGTCAGGTAGGTTGGACACAACCACCTCCTGTCATGCACACTCATAAAGCTCCTCCCTCACATCTACTATTCATCCTACAAATAGCTACTGGGAGGCCTCATCTTATCCAGGAGAAGACAGTTGACTGTGTATCCAGATTATGAGGGTACTGAAAGCCTCTAAGAGGAAAAGGCGTTCCCGTTCCCCCATCCCAGGTTGCCTCAGACTTGCTGTTGATACTGCAGCGTCTGCCCTTGGCAATTACTTTACTCCTTACCGACTGTAAAGTGTTCCCTGTGGAACACCTAGTACCTGGAGAGAAATTTAGCACCTTAAATCCCTTGTAGCTACCACAGTAGGAAATGAGCTGGAGACACCCTTTACACCATGAGCTTTTAGAACAGGTGTTTTAAATTCCCAGCTTCGACAACTGTCTAGGGGTGGGAAGACGTGGGGATCTCTGGGTGTCAGACACAGCTGGGCACCACACCGAGGTCAGGAGAAAAGGGGAGTTGAAGAAACGAGCTTCACTGCTGTCTGCTTTTCCTCTGTCACACGTGATCTTTGTCTACTGCAGGATGTTAATTTTTCCGCTGAATTTTACAAATCTTGATCTCAAAAACCAAAATCAAAACAAAAAAACCTCGGCTTACTTTTTCTAAGATAATTAAATGAAGAGGGACATGCAAGAAAATCATTCATTGAAATGTGCCTTTTATTAATTAATTGATATTATCCATAAAATATCTAGTGCCCCCCCCACATATTTCTAACTCCCCACCTTTAATTAACCTCAAGGCAAGTTAAACCTAAGAAAATACACTTGAGGCTATGCATTATGACCATCAAATATGGATACTTTGCAAAAATCTGCTCAGTTTTTTTTCCTAGTGCATGACACAGAGGCTCTGCATGAATGGATATTCTGAATTAGTTAATGGAAAGGGTCCTGGGGTAATTTTATTTCTCAATAAGCTGCACAGGGGTCTATGCAAGATACAGAGTAAATTACAGGTTACATTGGAATTCAACCTTAGTATAGATATGGTGACCTTTAATCCACCCACCTCCTCATATTATCTCATTCACCACTTTTCAGGCATGTATTTTTAATGTGACTTTAGACCTCTGTGCTTTTCTATTGACTTTTAAAAAGGAAAAGATCCCTCCAGCTATTTTCCCAGGCCTCTCAATGTACAAAGTCAGGTATTCTCTGAAATCAGACAGCTTTAACAAAATGATGGGGAGTGCATTGCTTTGGCTCAAAAGTGATTTGCTGTAGCAATTTCTTCTACTTGTAGAGCATTGTGCCTGACACATGACCCGAAAGTGACTTTGTAATTTTAGATCCAATGTTTTTTTTTTTTTTATTTTATTTTTCAGTCTCTGCATACTCATGTATGTTTACCATACCTTGCAGCAGCAGGTGTTTTGAAATATAATAAACATTTGGATATCTGTAGTCACACAAAGAACAAATAAAAATACGGTCTTTTCATAGATTAAACAGAGAGGGGGAAATTTCTTTAAGAAATGAAATGGTTATGGCTGAGTCTGGCAGAGCCATTGCTTTGGTTATCTTTTAAATGCAACAAATCACATATTCGCGAGGGGCAAGCAGGTAACAATAGCAGTTTAAGTCATCCATGGAGAATTTTGGAAAGTCCCCGGGGTTCTCTGCCATACAATTCTTGGAATACAAAAATGTCTTTAACCTGCCATAATAAAATGGAGGTTAATGCTATGAAAGTGGTCTCAACCAACAGGACTTGTTTAAAAAGCCAAAGGATAATTTCCCTAAGAGCGATTCTTCTGTAACACTGTTACAAAGCCAGGCTATCCTGGAAGCAGCTTTCAGTCCACTGGAAAAATAAATGAATACAGCATTTCCACAGAGTGCTGATGGAAGGAGAAAGTGTCAGATAAAAGCCTGGACGACTAATAAAGCCCCACTCGGTAATACTGCTAGAAATATATCCTTGTGAAATTATCACCAATAGAGATTGATCAGTTAGAATATTATCCAGAATTCTGAAAATGGCAAAAGAAATGGAAAAAAAATCCAGCTATCAGTGGTATGACACTGTGAACGCCACACTATTTCCTTACATGGAATTTCATGCAGACTTTAGAACAGCGACCCCAAGGTCTGCTTAGTTACATGGGGGGATGTTAATGTTACTCTTCTGGTAAGAAATTAGATCTACAACAGCAGATGCCATATCACATGCATATACCAAATTATGCATTACATGTGTACGCCATATTACATGCAAGTGAGTACACACACAAAGAAAAAGACTAGAAGACTCTACATACGCCAACTATCAATAGAAATGGTGCAGAGGCAGGGAGCCATGATAATACATTTATTTAATTCTTTTCTTGTCCAAATTAGGGGTTATTTTAAAACATTCATGTCTCTGTCCCAAAGCCATGTCAGACTTTATCTGGACACCCATAAGAGGTTCTCAAAAACGAATACTCCCCGAGACCTTACATAGGGAGATACACTCTTTCAAAGAAATTATATTTTAAATGTTAAGGATTGTGCAAGTATTATATAGAAAAAAAGAGTTTAAAATTAAACTGTGACAAAATTTAAGACTCCCTAAGGGAACTCCATTCCCCTAATTTATGAGCAGTTACCTGTGCCAGTGAGATAGCAATATTCAATCCAGGCTTTCAAACCCCGGCCAATTATGAGGCAGCTCATTTCTCAAGGCAGTCATACTTCATCCTGACACTCCTCAGTTACTCTCTAGGACAAAGGCGACATTACTCTACATATCCTTTGTGGCCGGTCTGTGAAGATCATTTTACAAAAGAGGTAGAAACTAACTTCTGGACTCAATTAACATTTCAAGGCTAGGTCTTTTTCTGACTATAATTTCTAACCAAATCATAACATCATTGCTCAGGCATTCCCCAAGCTCCCGTTTTGTCTGAGAGAGTGGTGCAGGGTACATGCTAACAATAACCTCTTTAAAATCAGGCAACCAGAAATTTCCACAGGCCATGTACATGCGTGGTAGTTAGTTCTATGTGCAAGGATTTCATTCCTCGGGAATATCCAATGAAGATTTGGGTACTGCTTTCACAGCTATGTGATTCATGCCCTTAAAGAGTGGCTAACTTATAAGTAATTTTTCCAATTCCTTTTCTCCTACCAGATCTAAATATCCATTCTGCCTTGCTTTCCACTAAAATGTAAGGCCTATGTCATAAAGTACATACTCACTAGCATCTCCAACACTCTGCTCAATGCTCTACCCTACCAACTTGTCTTCTGCCCCCAAATGGCCACCATGCTTTAGAATATTGAGAGTAAGGAGAATCTCTGTCAGATACGTGACAAAGAATTCTTCCGTATAGGGTACAAATAAGATGCAGAAAAAAAAGCCCTGCTTATCCAAGGAGCTAAGAGGATTTAGGAACTTACTGTGTTTCTGCCTCTTCCCTTGCACATCATGGTTCCTACTTTTGCCAGGGTTTGTGAGAATTTTCAATCAACCATTTTTATTTTGATACAATGTCTCTCTGTGTAGTCCTGGTTGTCCTAGAACTTGCTATGTAGACCAAACTGGCCTTGAACTAACAGAGAGCCTCCTGCCTCTGCCTTCTGGGTGCTGGAATTAAAGGCGTGCACCCACCATGTCTGGCACAAACAACTTTTTATTTCAGTCACTTTGTAATTTTTCTCTGACTGAAATTTGGTATTTCAGCATTTCTTCCTACTCTTTATTTCAAATATATCTTGGCTTTATATGAGACTAAATATGATAAATCCAACCATCATTTATAATGTGATTCCTGTGGGAAAATGTCTTTTGAGTTACATGTAATTGACTCCTGCAAATGAACTCTTAGAACCTCCACGTTCATAAACAGAAGCCTGCGGCCTTGAGTTTTCTAACGAGCCACGGTTCTTGGCCTATGCTAACTACTCCATTAGCTTGGTTGAGTAACATGAAATTAAAAAAGGAATTTTATATGCTCCTTTAAAACAAGGAAACAGCTCTGTAAACTCTAGAGAAGCCCGTTCTACAGTTTGTCATTCTGGCTCTAGTTGGCATCAGAGCAAATCCCAACTTATTCTAAAACATATCCAAAAAGTCCGCTCCAAGTTTCCAACCTATTTCAGAAGATTAAAGGGAAGAAATGGACCTGAACTGAATGTGATATCCATGGCTAATGGTGGGTTCTCTGTGGACTAAGATTGCCAAGGGGAAGGTGGGTATGGACTTGTTGCAGTTGGCACTGATGCTTGGCCAGAAGCTTGGTGGGAGGAAAGGAAGGAAAGAAGAGAGGGCATGCTACAGTGCCAGTATAAAAGGCAAGGGACAATGTTTTCCTTTTTCTTGCTCCTTCATCTCTCCATTCACCCTTGGTGTGTGTGTGTGTGTGTGTGTGTGTGTGTGTGCAAGTCAGCATGCCCACACCACAGGTTAATGATGGTTTTCTTCCTCAGTCTCTCTCGACATTGTGCTTCAGGAAGCGTCTCTCCCTGAACCTGGTGCTCACTGACTAACTAGGCTGACTAGTCAAAGACCTGCCTGTCTCTGATGCCTCCGCACCTCAGCACGGGCAGTGCAGAAGTGCACCACCACATCCAGTTTTTATGTGGGTGCCTGAGACAGAACCCAGGCCTTAAAGCTCGCAAGGCGAGCACTTCCCCACTCAGCCATCTCCCATCTCTGTGGCGCTTCCTACAGAATTTTATCCTGTACTTCTTTTATGTGTCTTTTCACTTTTCCTACCTTTTCTCTTTTCCCCCTCTCCTTCGTCTTCCCACCTTCCCTCTCATCCATCAGTTAGTCCATTTCTCATCTCTCAGTGCTCTGTCCATCCATCAAAGACCCTGCTCTTCTGCCTCGTATCCAGTCTGAGATGTGGTTACATCGGGTATCCATCACTGCTGGTTCGGGGTGAGGACGCACAAGCAGAGCATCACCACGGCTGCTGAAAAGCACTGCTGTCATGACAGCAACAAGCAGATCTCGGCCCAGCTTCCCAGAACTGCTTTTCCTGGACACACATGGCTTCCATCCCTTCCCCTGATGTCCCTAAAACCACTGCTGGCACTTTCTAAAAGCATATGTATTCCTTGACTCCTTCAACAAATCCCTAGCTCCAAAGCCACTGGAGTCCAGTTTTAACCAGCTTGTTGTTCCCACATGGTGACATGCCCATCAGCCTAGACTCTGCAGTCCATTTTTTACCTGTCTGCTAGATTTTCCACCTCACATACCTAGATCAGCTTCTGGTATAAATGCTCCGAACCAAAGGATCATTTCCAAGGGACACTTAGAGTTATCTTTCCATTTGCATACCAGGGGATCCACAACTGTTTGTGAAAATGATTTCATTTTAATTTCTAAAGAGAATAGCACCGTGTTTGCATTTTGATAAGGTTTTTTTCCAAAGCTATAGTGGTGAGGTCTCTGTTCACATCATTATGATTTAGTAATGGGTTCATTACCTTACTTTAGGTTACTGTTTATGTTATCATGATGTAGCAATACATCCACTACCATACATCCCGAAATGGAAATTTCGAAATAAAATGCTTTAGAATACTCAAAACAAAACAAAACAAAATTCTCACTTCCCTTAGCTCTTTGGTATGATTTTTGTTCTTATGTATGTGAGTTTCAATCAGCTGTATTTTGCAGATAGTAGAATTGCTAAGATTTTATTGTATTCACTGAACAGTCAGGAAAGGCTCAAATGATATGCAAATAGAGTCAAATTTCTGTGGTGAGAAGCAGACATATGTGTTTGGTGTGTGTGTGTTCACATGTGTCTGAGTGCATATGTGCATTGATACGTGTGCACACAAACACACATGTGTGGACCAGAGGTTGGTACGATGCTTTTCACTGTCCATTTCCACTTTATTTACTGAGGTAAGTTCTCTTGTGAGCCTGAGGCTCACCACTTCCACTATTTTAGCCAGCTAGCTAGGTCTAGGGAGCTCAGGTCTCCAACTCCCAAGTATTGGCATTACCTACGGGCTGTTGCTCTCACCAGGCTTTTTATGTGAGTGCTGGGGATCTGAACTCTGGTCCTCATGCTTGCACAGCAAGCACTTTATCCACTGAGCCATCTCACCAGCGCCCTAAGTTGTCTGAAACGACAGAAATAATACTACTTACCCCCACCAAGGCAACTGCTATGGTAGAGGCAGAAGTAAAAGAAACTCTACTCACTGACAGTGGCATCTAATTTTATTCTGGTTTTTCTCCAAGACAAATCTAGCAACAGTTCAAATCACCCTCCTGCCTCTGTATGTGGACAGCAGCATCTAGCCATTTCACACACTCAGATAGCAGGATCATGAGAAGTTTCCTGTCTGAGTGAGGCTCACGACTGTCAGCATTGACATCATCATGCGAGGACTTCCTGCAAATACAGTCCAGGTTTTATGAGCGTGGCACACAGGAGGGAGGCCCGCAGATGAGTACATGAAATCGGTGACTCTGGAGCTTGCTAAAGCCTGAGTTCCTGTGTCCTGTTTGCTCCTTGTCCTTGCTTTCTGCCTCTCTGCAGTGCCTCGGGGTCACCCCAGGGTCTCTGAGGGTAACCATTTTTAATTTCCATCACAGATTGGATCCTCTTGTTTTTATTCTTTTTTTTTTTTTCCCTGCAGAGATCATGAAGATAATTTACTGTTCTGCAGTGGTTCTCACAGTTACTAAATGGAAGTTTGAAAAGTTTATGCGCTTCACTTCTATTAATAACAACAGAAATTATTTAGTGTTCTAAATTGAGTTAAAATAACTCTTTTGGATAAACAGAGCTATTTAAAATTCAACCAGGGAATGTGACTAAGAGCGTTGAAGGAAGCATTTCAATACAGATATCGAAAAGTCACATTAAAAACTTTAACAGCCTGAATGAATATCAAAACATTTGGGCAATATTTTAGAAACATTTAGAAATTCATTTTTATCTTTAGATCCCTTGGTCCAGGAAACTTTCTTTTATATAAATGGAAATATATGACAAAATAAATTCTATAAAGATGGCAAACACAATAAAAAGCTGAATGGCCATAGACAATAAGAAACTAAAATTGTGGGCCTGGATGCAGGCCTCAGAATTTGGGGGAGATTAGGAAGGCTGTCCTTTGGGGGGTGCCTAGATGGTGTGGCGATTAGGACAAGCTGCCCTGCCATCATGAAGACCGGGGTTCGTATCCCAGCACACACATTACAAGCTGGCAGTTCTGCACAGGTGGTTGCCTCAGCTGGGGGGGAGAGGGGTCACAGAGGGAGACAGGAGGAATGCTACAGCTGGCTAAAATGCAAGCCTCGGGCTCAGGGTCCCCACCTCGGGGGACTTGGCAGAGAGTAGAAGGGGATATCACTCCACGCTCTCATCTGCTTCCAGCATACATGAGCATGCCTAACTGTGCACATATATGTATACATACGAACACACATAAATAATTAAATAAATAAACCTCAAAAAACCCTTTCTTCCATATACAGGTGTGTGTGTGTGTGTGTGCAAGTGTGTACATGAAAGTGTGTATGTGTGTGAACTGAGTGTGTGTGTGTGTGTGTGTGCAAGTGTGTACATGAAAGTGTGTATGTGTGTGAACTGAGTGTGTGTGTGTGTGTGTGTGCAAGTGTGTACATGAAAGTGTGTATGTGTGTGAACTGAGTGTGTGTGTGTGTGTGTGTGTGACCTTTCGAATCCATGTCTTGTTTTAAAACTACACTTTTTTTTGTCCTTCCCTTAGCAGAAAACAAGCATCCAGGCAGGGGCTTTGTCTAACCCCTCACATAGCTCTTGGGTGGATATTCCCTTTGCTTCCTTTGGGAATAGCCACTTAAATCTTCCTTTCAGGTTCCCCTTGGACTGTCTCTAATCCCACTATTATTTCTATAAAAACAGAATGATTTTTTTATACTTCCTCCCTTAACCCTTTCCCTGTCACTTCAGCAGACACATCATAGTGGACACAGACCCATTAGCTCCACTTTCCTTAATTACTAATTTCTTCTTCCATCCATCCATCCATCCATCCATCCATCCATCCATCCTTCCCTCCCTGCCTCCATCCCTGCTTCCATCCATCCAACCATCCACCCATCCTTCCCTCCCTGCCTCCATCCCTGCTTCCATCCATCCATCCATCCATCCCTGCATCCATCCATCCATCCACTCACTCACTACTTTTATTTTGAGTGTCTATCATCGGTATCCCCAGCTATACATCCAGGCTCCCAAGTGACTTACGTTCTAGTACAGGAAAAAAAAAAAATCAGTTTCAGAAGACTCCAAAAATGTAACCATAGAGACATGTGACTCAGATTTTTTACAGAAAATAGGCATCTTGCCTGGCAAAGATAACATCTACGGGGCAGTAGAGAGGCCAGCCACTGAGGCACAGCGTGGGGAGAGCTTGGTGGTAACAGGTAAACTGGAGGTCATTTCCAGAGCTTGAGCTTTGCGAGGTAGGCGCTCTGAAACAGTGGCGACCTTTTGAGTTGGTAGCAGGGGGAGAGAGATTAACACGAGTGATTGGCTGCTCTGTAAAGTAACTCTAAACACCATCCTTTAGAAATGTGTTCGAGAGGAGAGAAACGGATCAGAGGAGGGAAACTATTTCCACTTCAGAAAAAAAAGAAGAAAAAGAAGAAGAAGCCCAAAGGGAAAGGACGGCTGGCTGCTTATACAAACTGGTGTGTTTCAAAAGTGACCAATAAGCCACCACATGGGTAATAAATTTAGCCCCCTCAACAAATAGTTGTTAACACCTTGTTTTTTTTCTTTTTTTAAAATTTTAATTATTTTATTAATTACACTTTATTCACTTTGTATCCCCCCCATAAGCCTCTCCCTCCTCCCCTCCCAGTCTCACCCTCCCTCCCCCTTCTTCAAGCATGCCCCTCCCCAAGTCCACTGATAGGGGAGATCCCCCTCTCCTTCCTTCTGATCTTAGTCTATCAGATCACATCAGGAGTGGCTGCATTGTAACACCTTGTTTTAAGAAGGCCATCTTGTTTTTGTGCTTAACTCTAGTCCTGAACCATTAATGTGCCATTTCTAGGGTTGGTATATATCTATCTTTATGTTCTCTATTAGAAGCAAATATTCCACAGACGCCTACAAAGTGGTCATTTTGATTGCTACTAATTTTCTTGTAAAGCGTCAGAATGAGAACACTACTTTCTCGGGCGACGTGATAAATAAGGGATGAACATACATTTCTGAAGGGAAGCCTGGTAATTATGATGAAATCATAAAATGCTTATATATATATATATATTTAATATTCATGTACTACTTCTAAGTTGCTAGGGGGAAGGGGGCCTATTTTTCTAGACAAAACATGGCTGTGCATGTATCACCTCAGAGCAGCTGAAGTCACCTGCACAAGATTAAGCATGGCTAGTGAGAGATCCTTGAGGCCATATCCCAGCAGTGAGCTTCTGGCAGTCAATGGCTGTTGAGGGAGACAGAGTCACTCCTCAGGGCCATGGCTGCAGGTTGGTTGCTCATGCCCCAATGGATAGAGACACAGTATGCCTATATGGGCAGCATAATTGGATTCAGGGGGTTATTAATGATGCCGAAAAAAAGAAGAAACAAGGGCAGACATTTCACAGAAAGGGGGATGGGGAGGAAGGGATGGAGGGAGGTAATGGTAGGAATACAGTTAATATACATTGCAATAATGTATAATGTTGTCAAAGAATAAAAATAGTTTTAAAAATGTATGCATCTAATACTATAAAGAAGACCTCAAACATATGTTGCTGTAGTCATTAACTTAAATAATTTATGACCCCAAGATAAGGCACTGTGAAAATTCTTCTTCTAACTCACCTGAAGGCAAATGGGAGCTTGTATTTAGGACAAAAAGTGATCTGGTTTTGAAGGCAATTTATTTTACCCCAGATAACGCCCTTGTTGCCCATACCTCAACAAAACATAAAGTTATGTTTTTAAGGAAAAATTTGGAACTTAACATGCATATTGAAGTATCTCTGGAGAAATTACTTGGATATTTCCTTCCCATTAATTTGATAATTGCAGGATATTAATAAAGAAAATTTTCTTCATGATTGATGGAGTCATGTCCCAGAAACCTATTTACTGTCATTTTTCATAATCCTCAGAAATGTGTCTGGAGACATTTTTGGAGTCACGGGAATGTCAGCCTGCAGACCCAGACCCTGTTGATAAACTGGTAACTGCATTAGCTGATGAACTGTCACTTGAACGATATTAAAGCGGACTTGAAAACTGAAATGGGCTTCAATAGTTGCATTTAAACTTTTTACCAGTTTTTCTCAGCTAATTTAAAGTACAAACAGTAAACTAATTTGAAACTTGACGGACCACCACCTTACACGTAAGGATTTGCATCATTGAACAGAAGCTTTTTATCATAAACCTGCTCGGCTGCCCACGCCCCAGGTCATTAGACAGCTCCAGGGCTTGATATACACACTGCCAGTACCTAGTGCCAAGGTGGGCAGCTCCCAATAAACGCCATCGGAGGGCAGCCGGCAGCTGGCACAGGTACTGAGCACCCGTTAACTTCAGTACTCGGTAAACAGGCACTCCTTTCTTCCTTAAAGCTGAAGAAAAATAATACTGAAGCATTGTGAACCAAACATTTTGGACCCCCTGTGCAATAAGGAAAAACAATTTTCATAGTAATTATTAGGTTGGAAGCACAGATCAGTGGTAAGATGCTTATCTACCTGGCTTTCAGCTCTAGAACATAAATAAGTTTATGAACAGATGCACAAATGTTATTATTTTAATAGAAAATTACTAGTATTAAGGTCTTTCTGTGCCCTCAACATGGTAAAAGAGCATAATGTATATTATTACAACTTTGGTGGCAGATGAAGAAATTTACACTTAAGGAGATGATTCATTTATTCTAAATTAACTAACCAGTGATTATTCCTTAAATTTTACGTATTATTATTGTGTGGCCATGAAGCATGATGTGTGTGTGTGGGCATGTGTCCCATGACACACACAGGTCAACTTTTTGGAGTTGGTTCCCTCATTATACCTGTCTATGGGTTCCACGAATGGAACTCAGGTCACAGGCCTGCAGAGTAGAGCCTCGACACTGAGCCATCTCACTAGGCCTGGTTGGCAATTACTAGAGCAAAAATCTGAAGCAGTTTTACTAATTTTAGATTATATAGTAACAGGATACTTACAAAGAAGTTTCTGAACTTTCAAGTTTTAGTCCTGCTGTGTAGACTAAGACTTTAAAAATAAAGGGTTAGTTTTATGGTTTTATATATATATATATATAAAATGATACACATATTATGTATAATGTATGTACATATGTCGTATTATACGTACATATATTTATATATTACATATATGTACACATATAACACACATATATATGTACATATATAATATATGCATATGAATAGTATTTTATATTATATATGTGTGTATGAACATAGCTGTAATAGCCACTTCTAGAGTTTTGCATAGATGAAATGAGATAACACATAAAGTACTTTTATCAATTCTTAGTACATAGTATCTCCATAATGACAATACAAATAACTTGAAAATAAGAATAACAATATCCATTTATTGAGAATAGTGTAAAGAAAAGTTGACTGCAGTGTTCATGAATTGTATTGAGTATGTATGTGTGTGTGTGTGTGTGAGCGCACATGTGTGTGCGCATGCGCCAGAAGACGCATGTTGAGAGTCTTCCTCTATGGCTCTCCATCTTCTTTTGAGAAAGTGTTCCCCATTGAAGAGGGAGTCTCCCAATTCAGCAAGAGCAGCTGACCAGTAAGCCTCAGGCATCCTCCTGCCTCTGCCTTCCCAGATGTAGGATTGCAGGCAACACCACTACACCTGGCTAGTTTTGTTTGTTTGTTTGTTTTCTTTTCTTTTTCTTTTATTTTATTTTTTCTTATCAGTTACATTTTATTAACTCTGTATCCCAGCCGTGTCTCAATCCGATCCCTCATTCCCTCCCAGTCCCTCCCTCCCTCCCATATAGGTCTCAGGCAGCCACATTTAGTCCTCACGTTGGTGTGGCAAGAACATTACCAACAGAAGCACTCCCCAGTCCTCTATGAGCTTTAAAAAACAAGAAGAAAATCATTTCTAAGAAAAAAAATCTGTCTAATGTAGTTCAGCATTAGACAGACTAATGCTCCTGTACCCAATGTGCTTTCAAGAAATAGTACTTGACCTTAGCCTTCAAATAATCCTCTAAATAAGTTAGTTTTTTTCTCAAAGCCTTAAATGATCCAATTCTAATGTGGATGACGCATATCTCGGAAAGATGTTCTTAGAGTGTGACCTCCAGAAAATTCTAGAAAGTGTGCTGCTTGTTCAGTCTGTTTTGGATGCTCTTTCCTCTGCCTGTAGTTTTGCCTCCTCAGGACTCTAAAAGGAGAGTGTGCCGTTGCCTCAGAGAGTAAGTTCTTGGGCTGGGAAAACCTGTGGAATCAATTTCAGGCACTGAGAGCTTTGTTTGACTTTTCATAATCTAGAGACTGGATTCATGTCAGAGTGGAGAAAGGAGTCCTTCCAGGTTTACACAAGGGCGCAGGAGTGACTGGCCTTGCTTGCTCACGCTGACTCTCTCAGGATGAGAGAGGTTTGTGTACTTTTTCTTCATCTGCACTGACTCCAAAGCTCTCCTCAGCCACAGGAAGCAGAGCTGTCTGTCACAGGTCTGGATGCTGACAGGAAGGGCCCACAGTGTCTCTTCTTTCCAGCTGATTTCATCTGTAGACACAGAAGTTCT
This sequence comes from Meriones unguiculatus, assembly GCF_030254825.1. NCBI lineage: Eukaryota > Metazoa > Chordata > Mammalia > Rodentia > Muridae > Meriones > Meriones unguiculatus. The sequence continues at coordinate 47,715,894 of NC_083349.1, forward strand.
CAACGGGGAGCAGGAGAGCGGCACACAGATAGCTCTGAACTGTCCCTTACGCAGGCTCCTCTCAGCTCATCGACATTTAGAATGAGGCCAGCCGGGCTGAGGCATGACAAGAGCAAACTGTGCATTGCAAAGGATTCACAGGAAAAACAAAAAAAAAAAACAAACATGGTGATGCAAGAATCTCTAAGGCTAACACCTGCCGCTGCCCAGAGTTTATGCCACAGCACTGATTCGATTAGGCTCCCTGGAGCCCATAATGGGAATTCATTTCCCCAACTTTATAGGTGATGATAAGTAAAGATAGTTAGTGTGGGCATCCGTGTGCCAGGCCCTGCACAAGGCGTGTTTCATTCATTATCTCATTTAAGCTTCCTCTATAAAAAGTTACACTATTAACTCCTTTCATAGATGCGCCAACTGAGCCCTGGATAATTTACGTAACTTGCTTAAGATTTCAGAGCTGAAGCCTGGTTAGGAGGAAAGGTCTGCCCCATTTCCAAGAGCTTTCAGATATTAGCTTATTTCCAAGGCTTCAAATTTCACTAAACACTAAAACACTAGACAGAATGTTTTGTTTTTCAAACTCCTTCTAAATCTCTGTGGGTTGAAAGCATGCCGTCCTCTAGACAAAAAACACCTCTGAAGCTGTTGACCTTATCTGCTTCGCAGAGGATGCAGCCAACTCACAAACACGATGAAGCACTTGCTTCTTTTATCAAATGCAATAACTTGGGTCAAATTGTACCTACAGGCACATGGAATCCAATCACACTTGATCTACTCTTAAGTCTCTTATGCCAGTGACTGAACCCGTTAGAAGAAAAGATTAATTCCCACATATTTAAGGATATGATACTGAGTTATAAAATGTATTTTGACTCCTTGTTCTTTATATATTTGTTTGCCAGACAGCAACCTTGTTCCTTCAGTTTGGAAAATGTGCAAGGCCATGGATGGCTGGATACTTAAATCATGTAGAAGAGGTAGTGATTAGAGACACAGGTAACACATTTTGGTAAGCAGAGCCTGAGCCCTAAAATCCCAGGTTGATGCTTGAACTCCATCTTAGCAATAAGCTTTTCCTTAAAGTGGATATTGTCTAGTAACTGAGAGTAAAGAATCCAATTTCTGTTCATCAGTTTTATTCGTCTAAAATGGCATTAAATTGACAGTGGTCCTGGAAGCAAGAAAGAAGGAAATGCAAGCAAAATCACAATCAAAAACCATGGAAAACTGAGCCTCAGCACAAAGCAGGGCAGAAATTGTTTACTAGGTTAAAAAAAAGATAGTGCTTCCTTCTGGGGATCTATGAAACAGTTAAAAATGTCACTTGAGTACATTCTTTCTCATCCATGTCAAGCTGTACATTCTCTCCCTGGAGGAATGGTGCCTGGCAGTCATTCCCATTCAGCAACTGATAAAATTGAAACAGGAACGAGTGAACCGACTTGGTCCCGGTCAGTTAACAAGCTTGTAATAGCCATTCAAAGCACTCACAATCCAAGGCAAGAAAGACAGCACAAAACTGAGTGGAGCCTGAGTTATCCTGAAGTATTTAAGGGAGAAAAACCAAAACCCACTGGAACTTGGTAGGAAGCAATTTTGTGCTATGTATCTGATCAAAGGTATTGCAAAGTCTCAGGGTACATGCCTATGCAAAGACATGGCAAGGATCAGACTCGACTTAGCTCAAGATTCTGCATGGAGTATTATTACATAATTTAGCTGTCATGGAACTGTCTTAAAGGGGATAAAATTAAAGCAAATCAACAATGCAAAAATTGAGCCAGTAAAGCAATCAGCAGAAATGTAAGCTCAGATTCTAAGCAATTTGTCAGGAAGGCCTCTAATTTAAAACATGTCAAACTAAGCACAGAGAGGAAACTATCAAAATATTTAAGAATTTCAGCTAATTTTTCTTTATAATATCATCAGCCAAAGAAGTTCAGAGGATAGTTTTCATAACACACATTTTATCTCTTTCTCATTGGCTGCCATCTCTTCTCTTTTTGGGAATTTTTTTTTTTTTCCTGATTTGTCTCTCTGTCATCCAGATCCAAAACTCTGTTAACTCCTCACGAGAATGGAACATGCTTTTACTTTATTTATTTATTTATGTTTTAATTTATGGGTATGGGTATTTTGCCTCAAAGAATGTCTATGCATGTATGCCTACAGTGCCCGCTGAGTCCAGAAGAGGGCGTCTCTTTCCCCTGAACTAGAAGGCTGTGAGACATTGATGCGGTGGTGGGAACTGAACCCGGACCTTCTGCAAGAGCAGTGAGCGCTCTTAACCACTGAGCAAGCCATCTCTTTATGCCCTCACCCTGCTTTTATTTGACCCCCTTCTGCACCTCTGTATCTTTGCCATACACTAATTTCAACTTTAAGTTTTTCTTAAGAATCTTTAAAAATATCTAAATTGAAAAACGAACAAACAAACAAACAAACCTTCGATACAATGATTGGATATTATCAATGGGGTCCTACCGGAAGTTGAAATCATGTGCTACTGTTGTTACTGTGTCAGCTTAAAAAGCAACAAGTTTCCCTTTGGGCCTTTCCATACACATACTTAATTTTGGTTATTTCTTCTGTCCCCTGCCCCAGCTGTTTCCTTTCCCTGACCTGCCTTTGCATCCTCATTATTCCTTCGGTTTGGTTCCATTATCTTAACCCCCTCCTCTTGTTTTTCAGCCTTAGGAAAGCCTCTCCAGTTTCCTGGCCTATATCAACATTTATTAGTTGCTCATGAACTTATTTGAGGAAGCACATCACATATCTACGTATCAGCGGGAGCACAGGGTATTCGACTTTGTGAGACCAGCTTACCTCTGTGCATAAAATTTTGCAAGCTTGCTCTCATTTGATTACCTATTAAAGTAAACACGTGTTAAGAAGAAAATGGCAGGTACAAAGTCCCATGGCGGAAAGAAGTCCTGTTTGTTTCGAGGGTCTGGAAGAGGCATCCTTTGAGGAAGAGAGTTATGTCAACCTTAGGAAAACCCCGATTAAAGAGTTCAGAACATATTGTGCAAGGGGGGAGGAGGTCTAGGTAGCCTATTACGAAAAATGGTAGTGTGGAAGGAGTATGCTGAACGGGGTGGCGGTGTTAGAATGAAGTCTGGTTACCATTGATGACTGTTCCGTGACGTCTGGCCATTCATCTTCCTATCCTCGAACTCTTGCCTGTCTGGGCTCCTCCCTCCCTGGTCCTTTTATGTTCTTACTCCCCATGCTAGTTGCTGTTTTCTCTCTCATGCCACATAAACATACCATGACTCTATTGTGTTTAAAATTCCTTTGCTTGCTTATTGTTCGTTACATATGCTGAGGGCCAAACTCTCATTTTTGTACAGTTAGGCAACTCAGAGGAACAAAGGTGGAATAATTTGTAGCTCTTGCCACTTCCATAAACATTGAGTTATTAATTTTTTAATCTTAAAAGTAGATGCTGGTGATTGTTTTATTTATTTATTTTCCTCTTGAATCCCAAATTGTTTATAGCGATACTAGGCTCCCAGTTAACTTTTAACATATTTTTGGCATGTAGGTTTTAAGAGTACTCACAAAAGTTAGATACACCTGCACAAGGATTTCATATCTTTAAAAACAGAGGATGTAGGGATATAGTTGGTGCTCACTGTTTGCTGCATAGAATTTTATTTGTGGCAATATTTATGTCCTGACAGAAAGGAGAGGGATGGAATTACCCTCTTGAGGCAAGAGGACGTTTCCGCACTGGTTAACTTACATGCCATTGGTGAACACCTACTGCTACTTCGAGCCACGTGGAGTTCCAGCTCCAACCAGCACCTGCCGGTCGCTTATGGAAAGGTGGTTTGGCTGTCAGGTAAAGGCTGGAGTTCATTTTATGTGCTCATGTCAGAAAGCATTGTTCTATTCATTCATTCTGTGCGATGTCCAAGCCTCATCCAGAAAGAAAAGTTGACAATAGCTGTATAAAGTTTTCTATGAAAGGACTCAAAAAAATAAAAAAATAAAAATTCTGAATTGCATCAACACTGGAGACTAGAGTCTGCTCAATTTCAAAACACTACTAATAAATCATGACTACAATTTATTTTCTCCCAGCCTCATCTTTTGAGAGAATGAAACATTCTCTGTATGACCCAAGGACATTCTCATTATAAAACAGTAATCCACGTATTTGTCAGCAATACGGAAATAAACTGTTTTCATTTGATTCATAATAATTATTTCTTCCCTTTATCTGACCACCAAAGTAATATCTCATGCGTCAGTCCTCAGACTCTCTGACACATCCTATCCTTGGGAGCATTTGAATAGGCTTCCTGGGTGTTTCAGACCTTCTGCATTTTAAATAAGATAATTCCCAAAGTCCACTGAAACACCGTCAAGCTATTTCTCTCCTCCTGTCAAGTTTGTAAAGGCTTGAGAACGCCACTGGTTAATACTTTCATCAGTTGTCCTGTTAACTGGCCTCTTCTATCCATGACACAGAAGGAAAACTCAATTACAGCAAGTTTCAGGGGGCGGAAATCAAATTAAGTGTGATACGAATGGGTTGCAAAACCCTGAAGATACTGATCAGATGAAGACAAATGAGTTATCCAATAAGACATATTCATCTGTACACGTAATCTCATCACTGTTCCCGCCCGACTGAAATGCTCATCTTTTATCTAATTGTGGAGTTTTCTCTCAGGTCTGTATATCCCTATTCTAATGCCCACTCCCTCCTAGAACCATGTGCTCATGCTCAATGTCTAGGGAAGTAAAAGTAGCATGGAAATTAGCTCACAACATGGAAATCATTTTTTCTGTGTACTGCCCGTTTCCTCGGGCAACTACTTATGTAATTCAAAATGTATTTCCCCCAGAGAATTGTTGTAAGGATTAAATGAAATGGAAGTACCTAGGCTGACTTCAAAATACAGTCAAAAGCTCAATAAATGTCTCTTCTCCACCATCAAGTTCCATACCAGTGATCAAGGTGCCCCACCCTTCCCTGAAGACTGGCGGCCACATATTCATTTTCTAGAGGTAATTTATTTATTCTTCACTTTTGTAATGAACCTATTTAATGTGTGCTTCCTGTTAGTAAAGCAAAATCTTACCGGTTACATTTATTTGCCCTGCTTCTAGCTAGAATAATCAGGCACCTGTCACTGAAAACCCTTTATAAAATTCAAATATTTACAGTCCTGGGGCTTAAGAGATGGCTCAACAGGTAAAGTTCCTTCCTGCTGTGTAAGTAGGAGGATCCTTAGGATCCTCCGAAGCCACAAAAAAACTGGGTGTGGCATGGTGTGCCTGTATGCTCAGTGCGGGGAAGTAAGACAAGAGGATCCCAAGAGGCTCACTAGTCCTAGCCAGTGAGATCTAGGTTCAAGGAGAGGCTCTCTCTCGACAATTAAGATGGAGAAACATAGGAAGACTCCTGCCATTGACCTCTGGCTTCCACATCATGCGCAAGTAAAATAAAAACAACAACAACAAACTAATAACCAAAACCAGCTCCAAAATCAAACCCAACCCAGACAATTTAAAAACACATCGATGTGCCACAGTTTCTTTATCCATTTTTTTGTTTGAGGGACATCTGGGTTGTTTCCAGATTCTGGCTATTACGAATAAAGCTGCTATGAACATAGTTGAGGAAATGTCCTTGTTTTAAGGTGGAGCATCTTTTGGGTATATGACCAGGAGTGGTATAGCTGGGTTTTGAGAAAATTTTCTAAGGACCAGATTGATTTCCAAAATGGTGGTACAAGTTTTCACTCCCACAAAAATGGAGCAATATTCCTCTTTGTCCACAACCTCACCAGCATGTGCTGTCACTTATGTTCTTGATTTTAGGCATTCTGATAGGTGTAACACGTACATTTACACAATCTCAGCTATTGAAAACAAGGGCATCATGAAATTTGTAGGCAAATGGATGGATCTTGAAAAGATCACCCTGAGTGAGCTAACCCAGAGCCAGAAAGACAAACATGGAATATGTTCACATATAAGTGGACATTAGACATATAATATAGGATAACCACACTATAATCCACAGACTAAAGAAGCTAAGTAACAAAGAGGACCCTAGGGAAGATGATTAATTTTCCTTCAGAAGGGAAAACAGGATAGACAACGGAAGTGGTTGAAGAGAGGGAACAGGATGGGAGCCTACCATAGAGGTCCCCTGAAAGACTCTACCCGAGAGGAGATCGAAGGAGATGTTGAGATCCACAGCCAAGTTTTGGGCAGAGAGCAGGAAGTCTCATGGCAGAGTGAGGGGATAGAAGGACCTGGAGAGGACACGAGCTCCAAAAAAGACCAACAGACCCAACAAATCTGGGGCCAGAGGAACCTGTGGAAACTGATGCATCAACCAAGGACCATGTATAGAGAGGACCTAGACCCCTGCTTAGATGTAGCTGCTAGGTAGCCCAGTCTCCAAGGGGATTCCTAGTAAGGGGAGTCTGGTTCATGCTCCTAGATCACTTCCCCTGGGTAAGGCCACTGTGCCAGGCCACAGAGGAAGAGGATGCAGGCAGTCCTGAAGAGAATTGATAGTCTGTGGCCAGTTGTTAAGGGAGGAGGGTTCCCCATTTCTGGGTACTAGGAAAAGGGGATGGATGGTGGGAAAGAGAAAGGGAGGTGGGACCTCCAGGAGATAAGGGAAGGGGCTACAATTGGGATATAAAATGAATAAACTAAAAACAAACAAACAAATAAATAATAAATACACATTGAAAGTATTCCTTGCTCACAGATCAGTGATGTTTCTTTTTAGAAACCTAAATGAATTATTTTCAAGTATGACTTGCTCACAGATCAGTGATGATTGTTTCTTTTTTAGAAACCTAAGTGAATTATTTTCTTCAATTAAAACTCTTCATCTAATTATATATAGTAGTGCACACTTGTAATTACAGCCCTTAGAAAACTGAGGTAGGGAGGTTTCAAGTTGAGGGCCAGACTACATTACATGGCTGGACCCTGTCTTCAAAAGCAAAGCTGTTTATTTAGAAATTGTTTTGAAAGCACATATCAGAATACAAAGGGCTAAAACCTCCTTTTATGATACTTGTTTCAAACAGCAGTACACAGAATCACACACACACACACACACACACACACACACACACACACACACACACGCAGAGCCAAGCTCATGTTTGCTCAGTTGATGTTTTTAATAATTACTGGGTTTTTTTGTTTGTTTGTTTTTTGTTTTGTTTTGTTTTGTTTTGAGAAAACCAGCATGAGTAGAAAGCAATCCAAACTCACAGACTCAGGACAAATAATATCAACTGCAGAAACTGGCGGGGCATGCTGGGTACTCTCATGGTGAACGTAGACCCAGCTCCAGCTTAGACACCGAGGCCTACAAGACTTTTGAGCATCACACATTCCTTCCCTCTCAGAAAAGTCAAGGGCCAACCCAGGAGCACTATGCCACCTTCACGTCCATGACTTGCTTTTCTTCCCTGTCATTTTCCGGTTGCAGGCTTCCACCAAACTCCCTAAGCTACGCACTGTGAACACGGCAACTGAGGGAAGAGGGCTTCATGTTGTTCGCACCATTGATCCAGTGTGCATTTCATCAACCACAGAATTGTAATTGTGCCGCTTGGTAATTAGGTGTGAATGACAAGTGGCTCATGTAAATGAGCAGATTGCAACGGTTACCAATATAGTTAGTGTAAGATCTTATAATTTACAAACTGCTCACATACATTATCACAATTAATTAGCTTTATTTATCTCTTTTTCCACCCCCTTGGCAACTTTGCTGTTTTGGCGGTCAGCTGAAGACTCTGAAGAGAGGATGTTATCAGACTGAAGGGGGTCCTACCGGAGGGAAGCAAGATGTTTAAGAAGACCAGAGAGGTAGCTCTGAAGCGGTCACAGTCTGGGTTAGAGTCCTGGCTCCACCATGATATTGATCAGAGACCCTGCAAAACACCTTAGGTTTTCAGGGTCAGTTTTCTAACCTGCAAAAGGAACGTGGGAAGACAAGACTGAAACACCTCACATCTTTCTCCCTCCCTTACCCAGTATTGTGAGGATGGAATATAGAAATCTGAGCCACAGCCAAGAGGTGTTTGTCTCCTTTCTGTTCCATCTCGGCTTTAAACCACGGGGAAGATGATGCCTCTGTTTTGAATGGAGAGTCTATGCTGTTTGTTCCTGGTGCTTTTCCCACCGAAGCCAGCCTACAAATAGGAATTAAAGCAAGGCTTTGTCTTTATGACCCAAGGAAAGTTGGCTTTTACCTTCTTGAGTGAGAATCAGCTGCAAAAGTAAAATGAACTTGGATAGTGCATGGAGACAGGGGAAGCAGCAGCAGAGTTTGGTAAGTTGTTGCTCATCCATAAAGAGACTAGGGTACTAAAATGAAGAGTCACTTTAAAAGAATTAATCCACTACAGGGCCGAAGCAGCTCTCTTTCTCCAAACACCACTTAGGTGGAAACTTTGCCCCAAGAACCACAGATTAGCATTTAATCCAGGTCATTACGTGCAAGAATGGTCCAGAATACTCACAAACAAACCCCTACGTATCTCACAGTCACCAAACACACACACACACACACACACACACACACACACACACACTTGCCCTTAAATATCTTTATTTGTATGAAATTATGGCCTCAGTCATGACACAAAATCATGACAATAAACAAACCGGGATAATAAAACATTGTGATTACCAACTGCTAAAGGAACACTGTTAGACAATATCACCCATCAACTGAACTTCACCATATGGCCTTCAGATTACTTCCATGCTGCAGAACTTGGCAACATGTTCCAACAAAGAGGATGTTTTACAGTGAGAACAAAATCACGTGTTCATTACCGGGGGAGTGGAAACAACCTTCTTGTGAAAGCCAACACTCGAGATATGAATTCATAAATAAAAGCATATATTCTCAAATCTAAACATGCATTTCCATCTCAACTTTGCCCAAATTCTTTGTTTTCATATCTCTCCACCTAGTTATGGATTTAATATGGTTCTTCAAACAAGTGTATAAACCAGCTGTTTCTATTATCTTTTCTCATACAACTGTTCCCTCATTTGGCATAAAATTTTATACATCATCTCCGGGTGTACATTAATCATATTTATAGTCTACATAAAATGATCATTTCCATGCACTAGAACTTCTAGGTCATTTTGGCAATAAGTGGGCTGCTCCCTCCCAGTGTGATTTGTCATAGCTGGCATAATCTTTCCACAACTGTTAATTCCAACTCTACTCTGAAGTAATATCAGGTGGAGAGTGTCATAATTTCCAGTCCATAGTTATTTTCTGATTCCATCTAGGGCCCCAGCCAGTGAGTATGTCATGAGGATGTGTGGCTATGTCCTCAGCACAGGAGGGGGATCCCTCATGCTGTTGGAAACAGATCTAGGGCATGGATCGGAAGAAAGGCCAATAGGTGTGATTTCTACCAGGCCCTCCTCTCTATACGGTGTTTGACTTTCGAGGTCAGCTCTGTCTGAGGTGTCCAGACGTTCGTGCTGTCAACGCTCACCTTTTCCTTGTGTGACAGCATGCAGGGAAAACTGGAGGGAAAGGTAAATGATACCATAGAGTTGGCTGAGCGTGAGTTCAGCTGCACATTTCTGAAAACTTAGGAAGAAGGAGCCAGTCATTGTGGTTCATAGAGACCTGAATAGAGGTCCTCAAATCCCCAGCTGCTGTGCCATTCCAAAGAGAGCTAGGCTGTATCTCCTCCCTTGCTACACATATGTCCAGCAACCCCAATAGCCTCTTCAGATAATCCAGAGCCCCATACTTGACAGTTCATTGAATGAGAATTGTGTCATCTTACCGGTAGCAGGAATAAAATTCTGCTGCCTCACGTAGCCCAGCATTATTAGGACACAATTATTATGGGTTACAGAAGTATGTAGGAGACAAATCCTAGTCTGTAACTACCTTTTTACAGAACTGGTCACAAGGCACACCAGTATGTACCGGCAATACAACACATACCTATGGGATGAGAAAAGAGAGCAGCCGTTTTAGGTGAATTAACTAAGACAGGTTTAATGGAGAAGGTACACTCTGAGGCTGACCACCCTATGTGAAAAGGTTTGTAGCCGGCAACCCCCTCCATACCGACTTCTCAGTTATTCTGCACGGGCAAGAACGAGCTTCCCCCCTGCCCCATGATCTAAAACCTCTGCATCATTTCTCAGGGAAACTTTGGGAGTCCCTCTCCCCCCAACTAGATTTGATCCCCTTGTTACCGTGGCGTGTTGTGGCTGCCTTCCTCGGTAACAACCATCATTGATTTTTTTGCATTCATCTGGCTGGCTTTTTATGGGAGTGGCTACCCACACTGGCCTGTAGATTCTAGGAGGTGGGAATCTCACATCCTCTCCCCACTGTAGCATTTTTAGCCTTAGCTCAAGTCGTAGCCTAGGTCTGGCAAGGCATCCAAGTGATTGGCATGAGAAAAACAGCAAACTAGGAACATAGAAGAAAGACTTACATTTCACAGACAATGAAAAGGGACTTGGAGGGAGGGGTGAGGTTCCCACGTGCAGTTCAGGACTACGTGTTTAAATGCCAATCTGATCCCTCTCTGAAGCTTCTGACTCCTACAGTCAGAACAAATTTCCTTCCTTCTGCCTCTCTCTCCTGGGATGGCTTACATTTGCCCTGGACCATGTTAAGTTGGATGAGCTCACAAATATCTGATGGATGGTTTCATGTGATCAGAGCAGCATTTACAGTGGGCCAAAGAAAAAAAAGCTATGTGAGCAGGACAGACCTGTGATATTTGTGCTGGTAACTAAGCTATTGTGTCTCATCTCAAAAGCCCATCACTCTGCCCATGGTTTTCTGACATTGACCTTGTGATTCATTCAATAAACTACCCTTGTCCTTTGCCATGTTAGTTTTCACCTGAAAGAAGCTACGAGGCAGGAAGAAAGAGGGGAAACATATTTCTTCCTGCTTGCTTTTTCTTTCTGCCTACTCACTCCTTAGAACTTTAGCTAAACAGTTCCATTGGTTCCACTAACCAGCTTGTGTATATGCTCAGAATCAGCCTCATCAAACCCTTAGCCCCAGGAGCTGTGCTCCTTCCCCAGAGGTCTCAGCTACCCACAGAAGCCAGATGGTACTCTCTTCAAACCTCTAAGCCCCATCTCTGCTCATCCTCCCCCTGAGCATCTGAGCTACAAATCACACTCCTTCCTTTGAGTTGGCCCTAAATGTTGGGCTGTTTCTGAACATATCAATTCAGCTTTCATCCATAATGCCCTTATTTTTTGGCACAGCTAAAGCTGTTTAGGCAATCCCTATATTAAATTATCTCTAATAAAATAGCTTACATCAAGAATAATATTAACAAGATCCTAAAGCCAGGATAGGAGAGGTAGAGAGTTAAGGGTGGATTTGGCCAAATACATTGGATACATGCTGAAAACACTCAAAGAATAAATAACTATTTACTGAAATAATACCATCAGGTAGACCTAATTGAGACATGCTGATATGATTTCATAGCATGTAATTTAATAACATCCCTATAAGGTGAGGAATACAATTAATTTCATTTTCATACAAGAAAATTAAGGTATAAAAATATAACTTACACAGCATTGCCAGATGACAAATAGAGAAACAAAAATACAGACCTGCTTACATCTAAGCAAAAACTTAAACACTTCAAACCCATCAGCACATACTCCTCTTATCCAGCTCCTGAACCATCAAATTACCCGTGAAGTGATGGGAAATCTGCACAAGGTGAGGTAACAGTGCTACAAAATAGTACAGGAGTACGCGTGCCCTAAAGACACGGTGGCAAAGGAAATGTCTAGGAGGTGCCTGGATAAGCCAGATCATAAATATTTTATCCACCTTAAGAACCAGAATCCCCAACTGCTGACTGTTTTCTTTTTCTCATTTGTGCTTTCTTTCATTTAAAATGGAAATAAACGGAAGGTGCAGATGAACATAGAAAATCTGCATTCGTTTGTATTTACAAACTGCTTTAATTTCGACAACGAAAAACCTAGGGGAATGAAATGAATCCAAATCGACCTTCTCTCTAGAGCTCTTCTTTCCTTGGGGCTGTGCTAATAGGCGCTGAAAATGGATGTTCTTGAAAACTAGTTAGAGCATCTCAAAGGCCCAGCACAACTTTATTAAAGCGGTCAGGGTAAACTCAAAGAACACCTTTCATCTCCAGGGTTCTACCACCACGGGTCCCTATATACTCAAATTAAAGGTTAGATAAACTTAAAGACCAGAAGCTCAAAAACAAACATAAGCAAGCAAAATGTCAGCTACGTGAGGAACACCTGAGTGTGAGTGGCTTAAAAAAACAATGTCCTAAGCTGTGTTTTGGTTTCTCAACTTTAATCACCATCATCAGAAAGGTGGGCAATTCAATAATGCAGAATGAATAGGAACACCCACTTTGGAGCTGATCATCTTGGGGTTAAAACTTGATGCCACTGCATAACGTTTTTGAGAATGCCTAAATGCGTATCAGTTCTATAATACAAATAATGGATTTATATTGAAATATATGCTAATATATTATTGTTGTTGTTGTTAAAAAAAAAAAAACCTATCAAGTCCTGGTTTTGAGGAGATAGTTCAGTGGATAAAGTGACTGTCATGCCAGCATGAGGACAGGTGTTTGAATCCCAAGAACCAAAGCAAAGATGTAGTATATTGCACCCCCAATCCCGGTGTACCTATGATGAGATGGGAGATGAGGACAGGCGAATCCTCCGAAGCATATACAACAACTAGCCTGGTGTACTCAGTGGTGAAGAATAAGCAGTCTCCTCAAACAAGGTGGATTTGAGGCCTGGCATCAAACTATCCTATAACTTCTACTGGCATGCGCCATGGCCAGTACACATTTACAGTAGCAGTAGATACACATACATAAAAAGAAATACAAGAAAAAATCGTGAAGTTCCTATTGGAATTAGAAATCTATATCTTAATATAGATACAGAACAATAATATAGATATAGATATATCTATCTTAATATAGATACAGCAACTTGAAAGAGGTAGAGTCTGTTTTGGTTCAGAGTTTGAGAGTATAGTCAGTCACAGAAAGGTAGCAGGAACATGAGGCTGTTTGCTGATCACAACTAGGAAACAGAAAGGCATAATGCTAGTTCTCAATGTAGTATTTTCTGCTTTTACAAATTCAGTCTGGGAATAAATAACTCCCAGATCCCAGAGATACATCTTTTGGGCAACAAATACTCTACAGTTGTCAATCAATATTAGCAACTATGAAGGGTAATGAAAAAGTTGTGCTTTGAAATCCATCTATTGCCTCAGATAGGCAAGATCTTACCAAGGAATGTTCCCATGGGATGCAAGTGCATCACATCCCCAGTTTTTTTTTTTCACATTTATTTATTTATATATTTATTTATTACAATTTATTCACTTTGTATCCCTGCTTCAGCCCCTCCCTTGTCTCCTCTGTCCCACCCACTCTCACTATTCTCCCTTTATTCCCTTTCCCTAGTCCCCTGATAGGGGAGGACCTCCTCCTCTTCTATCTGACCCTAGCTGATGAGGTCTCATCAAGGCTGGCTGCATCATCTTCCTCTGTGGCCTGGCAAGGCTGCACTCCCCAGGGGGAGGTGATTAGAGAGCCTGCCACTGAGTTCATGTCAGAGACAGCCCCTATACCCCTTACTTGGGAACCCACTGGAAACTGAGCAGCCTATGGGCTTCAGTTGAACAGGGAGTCTAGGTCCTCTCAATGAATGGTCCTTAGTTGGAGTATTGGTCTCTGCAGGCCCCCTTGGGCCCAGGTATTTTGGCTCTGTTGTTCTCTTTGTACAGTTCCTGTTCCCTCCAGGTCTTTCTATCTCCCTCTTCTTCCATTAGGAATAGTGCTACCTCAAGATCCAGCTATACCATTCCTAGGCATATACCCAAAAGATGCCCCACCATTCAATAAGGCCATGTGCTCAACAATGTTTGTAGAAGCTTTATTGGTAATAGCCAGAAGCTGGAAACAACCTAGATATCCCTCAACGGAGGAATGGATACAGAAAGTGTGGTACATTTACACAATGGAATACTACTCAGCAATTAAAAACAAGAAAATCATGAAATTTGCAAGCAAATGGTGGGAACTAGAAAAGATCATCCTGAGTGAGGTAACTCAGAAGCAGAAAGACACAAATGATATATACTCACTTATAAATGGATATTAGCCATATAATATAAGATAAACATACTAAAATCTATAGTCCTAAAGAAGCTAAACAACAAGGAGGACCCTAGGGAAGATGCTTAATCCTCATTCAGAAGGGCAAACAGGATAGACATTGGAAGTAGGAGAAGAGAAGGAACAGGACAGGAGCCTTCCACAGAGGACCTCTGAAAGACTCTACCCACTAGGGTATCGAAGGAGATACTGAGACTCACAGTCAAACTTAGGGCAGAGTGCTGACATTCCCGGTTTTTTAAACAAAGATGTAGAAAATGGGTGATGCCTAGTGGCCAAGTGACTATAGTTGTCATATTCACAGATGAGTAAGCTTTGATTCTCTGTTAGCATTTATGAAGAATAGTCATTGCTTGCCAAGCTTAGACAGAAGCAATGACTGTACCTACTCTATTACCTACAACCTCTCTGTTTCCCACTCTTCATGTCTCTGAATCTTATTGCAAATCTCATCTCTGAGGAAGGAGTAAAAGAGATTTTAATTATTCTTGTCAACTTAATTAGCATATTAGTCACTAACTTGTTTATTTATTTATTTATGTATTTTTTATTTGCATATATAACAGCATCATTTTATCATTTGATGTCATGGAGAAACAACTTGATTATTGGACTTTATTGAATGAAATTTACTACATAAAAGGTTACTGTTACTCTATGTGCATCTATTTAAACATATTTAATGTACTCTCATGGATTCATTTTTATTATCTAATTCTTTTGGAAGCTTTGTTCCCAAGAAAAATTCTGATTTGGACCACTGCAATCCAATTATCCCTTAGGATGCTGAAAAGAATTTAAGATTTAGTCTTGAATTTTTAAAGTGACAGAAGAGCCTGTATTATCTTCAATGGAAATGACATTACCAAACAAGCCTTATTTTGTGTTTCCATTAAAAAAATACTATAACATTGAAGAAAATATTTTGAATTGAAAATCACTATGATATTCAGAAAGAAAAAATATATTTATACTTTCAATATTTATATTCAAAAGCAAATGGGATTCGTCATGCTCACTAGGCTGAGAATTATTGGACTGATTCACAGCAACACCGTCTGGCCCCCCAGTACTGTCTAATCAAGAGACTGGAAGAGTGCAAGAAGTTGATTATCTTCAAACCAGTAGGAACCTTGGGCAATGTTCACAAATAAGGCATGGCTCTTGGCTGCAGTCACTGACAGCTCACACAGGAGGGCCATCTTTATGAATAGGCTTGTTTTTGATCCTGGGGCATGGTGACTCATATGTTGGTCATTGATTGCTTTGGAGATTGGTGGGAACACTGAACGCTCACAAATCCTCAGAGTTCAGAAAAAAAAAGGTAGCTCCTTGAAAAATTCTTTATATTATTCATATAGGAAAAAGATTTAAAGAGGACTCAGCACTAAAACTAGGCAGGTCTTTGAGAGACGCAGTTAAGGGAGGCTGTATCTCTCCCAGATTCTAGCATTGGACAGGAGACTCTATTTTATTTCTTAGAGAACAGTTTTCTTTGGTGTATCTGAGGTGCCTCATATACGAAAGCACAGCAACCCTACTCAGCTTTAAGACACTTTTTAAATAGCATCCATTCTCTGAGGCTTTCTTGGTTCGCTTCTTCCTCTGGGTAGTTAACTTCTCTGTTATACAAATATCAACAGTTGTTTTTTTTGCAATAGGCCACAAGACCCTGGATTAAACACCTGTCTTAAGAACATGAACTGGAAACAGTGCTTCAGATTCCCAGGGGAGGTGGCTTGGCAGTTAAGAGCACGTACTACTGCTCTTGTAGAGGATCGGTGTTCAGATCAAAACACCTGTATCAGGCAGCTCACAGCCTCCTGTAACTCCAGCCCCAGGGAATGTGCTACCCTCTTCTGCCCTCTTTGAGTACCATCCCCTGACCCCACAGTATTAAAAAATAAATCTTCAAAAATATATGTCTAATACTAGAGCCTAGCAGACGGATGAGAATTGAGCTTGCACGCTGTGAGCACTACAGAGTAAATAAAATGCATTACAAACTCCACCCTCTACCTCCATCTTCATTTTTAGCCTAGAAATGTTGTCCAGAAGAAGGGACCATCTTCTAACTTCCTTATTGTCAACCATACCTACATTTATTTTTTTTTTGTAGCAGTAGTTAATGTCTGCCAGGTAAAGAAATGCTCTCTGAGTTTTGTTACAATATAATCACTATTGAACAACCATTGTGCTTTAAAGATAAACAGAGAAGGTTTTTGTATTTTCTATATGTTCTGTAACTATAGGTTTCTAGGTCTCAGCTAAATTATCCCTCCTTGTGATATACTTAATGAGTAGTGGTAGGTGTCTATAAATATACTGAACAAGTAGCCTTTTATCTCAATGTCTTTACTTCATATTTCATCTGAAGTGATGCTCAATTTCTACTTCATCCCATTGACTAAAATGCTTATCAAGTTGATGTTATTCATCTTATACTAGAGGTTTTATACAACTGGATATATTGTTGAAGACATCTTATCATAAATCTTATTTAAAATGTATTTACTAGTTAGTCAGTAGGCATTAATTGTGATACTGGTGGTGCCGAGAATCATGAAAGAGGCAAATATATTTGACATCAAGCAGAAGATACACCCTCCAGGAGCACAGACTAGAGCTAGGTTAAGCTTACAGTGGTCCACACCAAACAGCCCAAAGATGCTAGTGAGAAGCTGGAGGACCAGGAAGAAGATGGTTTAGAAGAGGCTGATGGAAAGAACTCATCCCATTGACAAGGAGAAGGAAGAGAGGACACATTCATCATACTATTTCACATCTCTGTCTTTTGCATGTATCCATCACACCAAATGCAACTGACCTGCTCTGGCTACCAAGACCAGCTTCCTGAATGTCACACCTTCAATGTGCTATGATAGCAATGGGAACTCTGGTCCCAGGAGACTTAAAACAGATTCCTAGGAGAAAGCATGCCTCACTCTGACCTTCTAGATCATATTCCACAGACTACAGGAACCAACTTGCTTCCCAGCAGCTAGCACCATTGGCTAGTCTTCCCTGACCACACTGTGACCTCCTTACAACCCTTTGGTCTCTTCCACATAGGTGAGAAGGAATTGCTGCCACTCCATTTCACTTAAGTACTAGCTTGCAAACAAATATAAAGGCTTTCTCTGTGTCTACATTGAAGTGACTGGCTCAAGGCTTTAATTTTTAAAATCTGATTTTCCTCAGGTTTTGAATATCTCTTTGTACATCTCTCTGAAATGATTAGGTCAGTTATATTAAACAGGTCTAAAATAAGGCACTTTTCTTTAAGGCTTCCCCCCTCCCCCACCTGAATTCCTCAAGCATTTCATTACTATTTCATCTCTTTTGAGCCTAGCCAAAAACTTGGCCTCACATGACTCCCAAGCATACCAAGTCATTAAAAATATCCTTCAGCCAAAATTAAGGAAGGGTCAGTGAAATGAACTGCACACAAGGCATAAGCTGAGCACAATGACTTCTTTGACTTAAAGTAGGAAATGGTGATGCTTTTGGACAGCTAGGTTTTTTTTTTTTTTTTTTTTTTTTAAGTAATCTGTAGCTGGACTCTACTGGGCATGAATGTTTCCCTTTGTCAGAATTTCCAAGAGTTCTCCATTTTGCCATCACCCAAAGCAGGAAAGTTATCTGGAGAAACCAGAGTTCACGTCACCTCTCCCCACCCCCACCTCCACCCACCAAAAAAAGAGATTAGTATTCTACACAAAGATAGGCAGCTCCATGGGTATCAAGAGGGGTGGGGGAAAGGAAGATTAGCATCTGCAAGGTTCACAGGAAACATAGGAAGACACACATTTCAAGTGGCTGCTTGTGTTTTATTTGGGTTGGAACCCAAAAGGAACCAACCCATGGAATGTGAGGTTACAAACAGAAAAGTGACAGTCACTGGAAATTATTCTGGGACAAGAGACTTGGTTACTTAATTCTGGATGGCACAGCCCAGCCCTTTGAAATAAAGAGATGCATTGTTTTGCAAAGGAAGGAACCATTGTTGGGACCCACAGAAACTGATTTCTCACCTCTGAGGGAGACTCACCTCTGTGTTTATCTGTGGTTTTCAGATTCAGTTTACCAAACGGGAATCTGTTGCAAAAGTTAGTGGCACTCAGAAAGCGCCAGATTGACTTCCAAAGTGATTGTACAAGTTTGTACTCCCGCCAGCACTGGAGAGGGTTTCCCTGTCTCCACACCCTCTCCAGTATGTGTTGTCACTTGAGTTTTAGATCTTAGCCATCCTAATAGGTGTAAGAGGGAATCTCAGAGATCTTTTGATATGCATTTCTCTGATGACAAGGATGTTGAGCATTTCTTTAAGTGCTTCTCCACCATTCAAGAGCCCTCTGCGGGAATAGCCATACCTCAAGACCCAGCTATGCCACTCCTGGGCTCATACCTGAAAGATGTTCCACCATACGACAAGGGCGTTTGCTCAACCATGTTCACAGCAGCTTTATTAGTAATACCCAGAAACTGGAAACAACCCAGATGTCCCTCATCCAAAGAATGGATAAATAAGCTGTGGCACATTTACACAATGGAATACTACTCAGCTATTAAAAACAAGGAAATCATGAAATTTGCAGGAAAATGGGTAGAACTAGAAAAGATAATCCTGAGTGAGGTAACACAGACCCAGAAAGAAACACATAGTACATACTCACATATAAGTGGATTTTAGTCATATTGTACAGGATAGACATACTACAATGCATAGAACCCAAGAAAATAAATCTGATGGACATCTTAGACTTCATGTGGGCCCACTAATTAGAAGAGTTGGGGATATTTCTGACATGCAATAGGTTGCCTGCTTTTTGATCACTTCTCCCTGATGGGACTTCCCTACCAGGCCACAGGGGAGGAAGACAAACTCAGTCCTCATGTGAATAGATAAATTGGGGTGTCTCCCCTAGGTGTAGGAGGGGCTCCCCTATCTGAGGAATAGGGAAAGGGGGATGAGAGGGGGAGGGGAAAGGGAGGGGCCTATGACCGAGATGTAAATTGAATTAATTAATAAAAAAAAGAAAGAAAAAAAGTGAGTGCCACTCAAGAATCAGCAAAATTCACCAGCAAGGCTAAGTAAAACACATTCTTTGGATAAGACTTCAGTAGCATGCTGAGTGTTTCTTACCAGGAAAGAGAGAGCAAATCGTTGCATACAGAGTAAAGCACTGACATTCAGAAGGAGGTGGAACCCCAGGATTAGTCCCCAATTTGCGACACCACGATAATACATTATTGGCCCAGATAAAGCAGCCATGAATAACTCACAAGAGAACTGTCTAGGTCTGAAATGAAAGGAAGCAAAGACTGTGTATACATTCAGCTGTTTGGCTTGGGTGTGTCGGGACTTACTGGCTAGTTCCAAACTGAGGTTCAGCTAAATGGTAACTGCTCACCAACTGTAGAGTCATCTTCAAACAGACAACACCCTGATAATCCATATAAAGACAAAAAGTTGTTTATTATTATTTTTATTTTATTATTATTATGATTTATTTTCTGAGCAGGCAATCTAGTCAGCTTGTGGCAGTTACTATCAATTTTGATGCAATTACCAAATTTCCTTTTCAAGACTTGATGGCCTTCAGCCCTGTCCTAGCCAGCAGGCATAGGTGGTAGTGATGGCAAGTTAAGCAGAAGCACAGTACCTCTGCAGGGATAAACAGTTCCCAGAAACACGTGACTCAGAATCATCATTTTCCTAAGTTCTTTCATACATTTGGGTCAAGGTTTCCAACAAAATTAGTTCTTGACTTTAATTTCAACTTCAAAGGAAGAGCCCGTTACTGAGTTCTTTATATTGCAGAACATTTATGTAGTGTGAGTCAGGAGGCACAAGAGAAAGAACATGGGAAGACAACCAGAGCTGTAAAAAACATTACAAAGCAAAGCACTGGAGAGTTACAGCCAGGATAGGAGTACAGATAGGTATTACGGGGCAACTGCAGAAGTCTACCAATGGTCTGCTCTAAAGAATGGGCAAAGAGAAATGGTGGTTGAACAGTGGCATGTGCAGAGAAGACAGGGTGCTTCCAGAACTTCCAGAGCTTCCAGAGACCATTAAATGGACCAAGTTATTCCACTTTAAACAACAAACCTAGAAACCTATCCTACTGAAATAACCGGAAGGCACTCAAGGAACATTATTGATTCACTTAGGTCAACCATGAAGTTTCTGAGTAGTAATAACAGTAACCATAGAGCCAACTATTTGTTAGATGCCTACTGTGTGCCCAGAATGGGTCTCACACAGAGTTACCTCTTTTTCCTTACTCAGTGTAATCCTTCAAAGTTCCTAGTCAGTCAAGATGTGGACTTGTTTTACCCCCATAATGCTCGTCCACATGTCCAATGACCCTGCCTCAGCAGAAACCACGATATTTTAAAATTAGGATTCTATATTGTGCCTAAACTGTAAGCTCATTGCAGAAAAGTGAAACTCACTTTGTGTGTGTGTGTGTGTGTGTGTCTCACAAAGGGCTACAGGTGACATACGCCATACATTAACGAACATGAGAGGTGTACTGTGTAATGTGCTTGGAGACAAAGCTGCTTCATTTAAGGCTCGCAGCATCATCCTTGAAAAGAGAGGGAGCTGGAGTATTGAGAGACTGAATAGCTCCCCTCAGGTTTGTGCAGTTAATAGATGATGGAGCTGGAATTTTAAACAGCTCCCACAGAATCTAAATCTTTTAAGATTGCGAGTGAGTCTAGGCTCAATATTTAATTCAGCTGTGCGACTCTGCCTCTAAAATATGGCAATGTTTGGAAGCAACGGTGGTGGCGCTCTGGGGTCACATTGCACAGGCTCGCATTTCAACTGTGCTGCTCCAGATGTGTGTCCTTGGCCATGATCGTAAATAGCCTCCAGCCTGCAGTGTCTATAAAACAGCATAATATTAGTTATATGTACAGCATCATGTAAGGATTAAAGGAGATTTCTGTCTGTAAAATCTCTACATAGAGCCTCTTACACAGTAGATCCTTAATAGGAGCTGACTACACGTTGAAAGTAGAGAAATTAAGGGATGGATTTAAAACATGAGAAAGAGAAAGAGAGATCACTCATATACAAGATACCTACTTTGTTACTCAAGTTTTAGGGTTAAGAAGAGTTCGCATGTAAGTATGCTATACATATGTGTGAGAGAGTATGTGAGTGTATGTGTGTTTGTGAGCTTATGAGTTGAGAGTGTGAGCATGTGTGAAAAAGTGATTGTGCGTGTGAGACTGTATGTGTGTAAGAAAGTGAGATTTTGTGTACACAGGAAGTGAATAGGGCTTCAAGAATGGTCGTAAAAAACTGTCATAGGGTTTCTTTGGCTGTGCTGAAATACCAGAACCAAATGTAGGGAAAAATAGGTTATCCCACTCACATTTCCAATAACAGTTCACCATCAAAAGCAGTGAGGAGCTGGGTATAGTGGAACCAGTCTATAATTCCAGTACTTGGGGAGGCATAGACAGGTGGATTGCTGTGAGTTCAAGGCCAACTTGTTCTACAAAGTGAGTCCAGGACAGCCCAGGCTACACAGAGAAACCCTGTCGAAAAAAAAAAAAAACCCACAAACAATCAAACAAGAAAAACAACAACCATCCAACTAACCAACCCAACAAACAAAAACTCCAAAAGCAATAAGGGAAGAAACTCAAATAGGGCGTGAATCTGGAGGCAGGAGCTGATGCAAAGGCTATGGAAGAATGCTGCTTACTGGCCTGTTCCCTTGTCTTATAGTCTTAGTTGGCTTTCATATAGCACTCAAGACCACCAGCCCACATTAATCAGTAATTAAGAAAATGCCCTATAGGCTCCCCTACAGCCTGATTCGATGGTGGCATTTCCCCAGCCCTCCCAGTTGATTCTAGCTTGTGTCCACTTGATCTTAAAACCACCCAGGACAAAAGTCTGTTACTAAAGTGAAGACAGTGAGCTGGACCTGTGTCATCACACTCATTCCCACTATGATCAGTGATAACATATACCACAAATCAATGCCAACTCATGGATAAGGTAAAACATCTGACAGGACATGGCCCTTTAGCCTTCAGAATGGTGGGCATAGGGAGTTTGACTGCCATATGTTCTGCCATTCACTTCCATGCAGGAAACGTGCATAGGTCAAGCATAGCCTTCCTAGTGTCCCTTATTGTATCCCTTCTTCACTCCTTGTTAAACCACACTGCCAATTTTCACGTCTTAATCATTTTATTTTAAGAGGCAGCGCCATTTCCTCTCGCTCCTTCTTTAAGGTGAGCAGAAAGTCATAGTATAAAAATCCAGGGAGCCGTATGTTTTTGAGAGAATGCATCATATTGAGTCTTGGGGAGCAGATGTTAATTTGGAAGCTAGGGAAACAACTTTTATATTACTCAAGACAGTTGAGCTCTTTGAGGCTGCTGTTCAAACGGAAACCCATGAGTTCACCATCCAGAAGCGGCAGACTGCACAGTGACTGATTTCAGAGGACAAATTGCTTCTCAGTGTTCTGTATTCTCAAGGTCCCTTTCCCCAAATGTCTACCTTCTCTGTGCACTTGTCCTCCCTACTAAAATTATGCCAGTCTGCCAACTTAAAGGGCAGAAGAAAAGAATTCACCAAATCTGCAAACAGTGTGATAGCCAGAGAAGAGCTGTTGTCTATCCCTGATTTGATCTTAATGGTTTGTATCAAACTTCCCACTGTTGTACTGGTCAGTAAAGTTACACATTGTGAACACTTGGTGTGTTAGTCTTACGAAAAGTGCCAGAGCAGCCCCTTCATGACTAACACTGCAAATGAAAAATGGGGACTAAAGACAAATGTGATGTTAACAGGAAACAGATTAAGAGAGCATGAAAACCCAGAGGTGCTGATGCAACTAGATTGTAGTCAGGATAAAAATAAAATACAACATAGTAAATCATTGGATACACAAAAGCACTACCAAAAAATGTCTGTCATTATAAACACCTCCATTAAAAATGATCTTCAGTAACACTTCAGCTTTACATATGCTCGAATAAGAAAGCAAAGATCAAATAAAGCCCAAAGTTGTCAGAAGGAGGGAGAAAAAAACAAAACAAAACAACAACAAAAAAACAAAAAGACAAAAACAAAGCAAATACAGAAAAAAAGTATATTGTGAAAAACTTTCACAATTAGTGAAAGTAAGATCTAATTCTTTTAAAAATGACAGTTAAATTTCACCTTAATCAAAGGAAAAAGAATTCTGGATATGACTCAATATGAAACATTATAATAGATACCTCAGAAATGAAAAGAAAACTACATTGGAACTATTGCACACATTTAAATACTAGCAAACTGGACCACTCAGATGAAATGAATACATTCCTAAAAATATACAATAGACAAAGACTGAATCAAGAAGAAATTGAAAGCCCAAACAGACCTCTAACAAGTCAGGAGCTGGAATTAGACAGTAATCAAGAACTCTGCCCATCTAGAAAAGCTTAGGACCAGATGGCTGCGAAGCTAAATTCTAATGTTCAAAAAAGAATTGATAACAATCTCCTAGAATTATTTCAACACAAACCCAGGTTTCTGTTATTAAGCCAGCATCACTCTAAACAAACAAACAAACAAAAAAATCATCAAAAATACTACAAAACCCACCCAGACTCTCATCTTGGGTGAAGATGAATATGAAGAGAGTGAGAGCTAGAGAGAGCGAGCAAGAGAAAGAGAGAGAGAAAACCAAGGATATATCAAAAGAATCTATACATTGAGCAAGTTGGGCTTATTGGGAGGATGAGAGAATGACTTAACATAAACATAAATGAATGTCATATACCCCACATTTCAATGAATATGCGAAGTGAAGATGCTGCAGAGATGGTTCAGTGGTTAAGAGCACCACTTCCTCTGAGGACCTGGTTCAATTTCAAGCTCCAACTCGGGAGCTAACCACCTTCTCTAACCTCAGCTCCAGAAGATCTGATGCCCTCTTCTGGCCTCTACGGGTACTGCATGCATAGGATGCACAAACAGAAAAGAGGGAAATGAATGTAATTATAGTATACCAGCAAGATTTAAAAGAAGTATTACAAAAACTTAAAATGCAATAGTAATGAAGATAAGCACAGGACATGTATGAGATGTTCATGGCTAACTTCACAATAGACTGAAAGTTTTCCTCTAAGATCCGGTCCAAGATAAGGATGTTTACTGATGGCATTTCTACTTAACATGCTACTTATTAGAAGCCCTATTTAGAAATAATTATCTGTACTTAACAATGATATGCTTATATTAGGATATGTGTAAAATGCTATTTTTGTTCAGTCGATCAAGAGCGTGGTTAGTACTTTCAAGGTTCATTTTTTTTTTCTTCCCTGGGACTACAACATAATGAGGGGGATGGTGAAAGGGGGGAGAAAGGGAGATTAAAATTTTAACAAATTCAAGGAAACAAATTTAAACACTTGTGCAGCTAAAGAACAAAGTTTATGAAATAACAAGGTATATGCATGGTAATTAAAATGACATCAAAATGTTAGGCTGCCTACTTCAAAGGCAGAGAATGGAGAGAATGCAAAGAAAGTAGAACTCATACTTTTCATGGAAAAGCGTATGGTTACTGCCATTATGGAAAAGAGTGAAAAAGGCTCCCATAATTAAAAATGCAACTTTCTTATGCAGTACCCTTAGTTCTAGGTATATACTAAAAAGAAATGAAATTAGCATGCCAGTGAAGATTCATGAACTCTTGTGTTCATTGTAGTATTATTCACCAAACTTTAAATATGGAATCAACTGTCAACGTAAAAATGAATAAAAATGTGTGTTATATATGCACAATGGAAGACTCTCCAACATTTTTAAAAGGAGGAAATTCACGTGTTTATAACGGCAAAGATTAACCTAATGAATGAGATTATAGTTAGAGCAATAGTTTTGACACATGAAGATTAAAAAGATATAATTCATATATTAGATATTAAATAGTCAAAGTCATAAGCACTGAGACTTGAATGATTGTCATAGGTTACTAGGAAGGGCAATATGCAGATATTTGACAAAGTTTTCAGAGTTTCAAATTAGGTAACATGGACAAGTTCTGGCAATGGGGGTATATTCTACGTACATGCTGATTACAGCACTGACTACATTGCATTCTTGAAATTCAGTGGGTCTTAAATGTGTTGGGGGGATCAGGATGGGGGAGAGGGGGCAGGAAAGATAGAAGGGAGGAATGGAGAGAGGCAGGGATGGTGGAGGAGCAAGGAAAGAATGAAGGTGATGAGGAGCTTAACCGTTAATACATCCTCAACAAAGACACTGTAAGGTTGGGTCTGTCTTGGACAAAGTCATATCTTTGTCTAAAGTACTAAGCATACCTCGACTCTCAGGTTCATTGGAAAACTAAGTGAGAATAGGAATGATTCCTGTAAGCACCAAGTAGACAAAACAGGGTTTCTAAGGACAGAATGTAATCAAAGAATACAGGGTAATAAGGATCCTAAATATATCTGTGACAGATGTTGTACAGACAAGGTTCATAAACACCCACAGGCATATCTAGGGATGGAAAATACTGTAATAGCTAGAAATACAAAATTTCCCCATGTGTTTCTATATCAATGGAAAAGATCTGTTGGAAGGAAGGAGTATGTTCTAAAAGCAATATTTTGTACTACTGACTAATGCAAAGAAACGAAATCTCATCCCACTTAGACTAATGGGACTCACTTTAAAAATAAACATGACCTAATACTGAACAGGTTCCAACAGTATTTTGTACTCTTAATCACCCCAAAATAGCACTGAGGTGAACAGTTCTGTTAAACAAATGATCATGCAAAAAAATGTCCTTTTCTTGTTTATTTAAATGGCGACCTATCTCGTTCAGTTGTCCTAAAAAAAATTGAGTGAGCTTCATCTGTTCTGTCAGCTGCAATACAGCAGGGAGGAAGAGGTGAGCAAGTGAACCTTTGAGGGCCTGCAGAGTGGAACTGTGGACAGTGTTCTCCTAGGCCATGGAGGATGTCAAGGCCATGGCAAAGCCAGCTAGAAACTGTAACTCTTCGCCAGTGCTTGATAAGCAGGGAAAGAAGGTTTTGTAGCAGTGTTTGCCCAAGCTTCCTATTGTGTTCCTTTCTCGTGATTTCACGATAAGATGGTAACTGAAAATAGAAACTTAGTAATTGACAAGTCACAGTTCTGTTTTTTGCAGCCTTCTTAAAAGAAACCAGATTGACGCTAACAACATTAACCAGAGCCTCCTAGACATCTCAGAAAGTGAGTTCCAGGCATCATCAGGATGTCTTCAGGGTTAAGACTCTGAGAAGTACTCAGAATGTCACAGGATTTCAGATGTTATCACCTAAAACATTCCACGAATTTTGTTTACAGCAACCAGATAACGAGAGGATAGATTTCCCTACTGAGAAGTCATACAATGGGCTTTGCAATAAAATCTAAATATTTTATTGACAATATGTACTACCAAGGACCTGTTTCCATAAACATGCTAATAGCCATCTGGTTTAGCTACATGGTATTCTATTGGCCCTTTCCAAAAGCATTTGCTCTTTTAAGGTGGTCATCTATTCTTCCTACTTTTAAAAGGATTCGCTATTTTTATTGGATGTATGTGTCTTACCTACATACATACCCATCCAGTGCATGTATGCGTGGTGCCAGAGGGTGTCAGTCCTCTGGGACTACAGTTACAAATGGCTGTGAGCCACCGTAGGGGCGTTAGGATTTGGACCCAGGTTTTCTGAAAGAGAAGCCAGTCCTCTTAGCTGCAGAGCCATCTCTCCAGCTCCACAGTCCAGATTTATGACTCTGGTAGGTCAGGGTAGTAGTAGCCAGCTAATCCAGGCAGCTTTCCCATTGCGTACCGAGTGGACCATAAATGGGGGCATGAATAAATTGGAGCAATGACACGTGGAAGAAATTTCATTTGTCTTTGCAGAAATAAATTCTCCCCTCTCCATGAGACCTAAAGAATAGAGTTAGGGTAATACCTACAGTCTTTAACCATCTTGCTACCATGTGAAGGTAAAGACAGAAAGAAGAGCGAAGGAATAGTCAGACACAGGAAACCCAGTTCCTCTTGATTATTTTGAGTCTGTAGACAAGTCATGCCTGAGGTCAGCTTTTCCTTGGACTTCAGAAATAGAAAACCAATAAGTTAATTTCCAGCCTAAGTGTTTGTGGGCTGGCTCTTTCTTCACTCATCTCTGACAGAGTCCAACTGACCAAGAAACTCCATATGGAAGAATCAGGAACATTAATTTACAATATTGCTCTGAGGTATGAAGATGCTTAGCTGTTGTCTGTGCTCTATGGATTGAATATGCAAGACAGATAGAATGAGAATGAGCTCATTTCACAAGACTATGTGGGTATATATGTATGTGTGTGTGTGTATATATATATACATACTGCATATTTCTTTTAAGGGGACTATTAGTTATTAAAGACAAACAGAATAGTTGTGCTCAGTCTAGCTCATGCCATACATTGAAGTATATAAAATGAATAGGAAAATAAGCGTAAAGGCACAGATTAAAAATGTGGGCCTTGACATTGCACTATTCATGTTTTGGCATAAGACATTAGAAGGCAGACAGAGAATTAGTGATAAATGCATAAACGCAGTAACTACTAGCACAGGCAGGTAAAGCTAGAAACTGGATACAACCCAATTATACACAAAAAGAAAAGGAAAATCAACTATTGTACTCTCAAAATGTAGTAGTAATCATCTAGATAAGAAAGGAAATACGCCAGCCACTGAGTTCATGTCAGAGACGTCCCTGTTATCCTTACTAGGGAAATCCACTTGGATACTAAGGTGCCATGGGCTCCATCCAATCAGGGCATTTAGGTTATATCCATGCATGGTCCTTGGTTGGAGAATCAGTCTCAGAAAAGACCCCTGTGCCCAGATATATTTGGTCCTTGTGGAGCTCCCGTCCTCTCTAGATCTTACTAACTCCCCCTTCTAGGCCACAGAGGAGGACATTGCAGCCAGTCCTGAAGAGACCTGATAAGCTTAGGTCAGATGGAAGGGGAGGAGGACCTCCCTTATCAGTCGACTTAGAGAGGGGCAGAGAGGAGATGAGGGAGGGAGGGTGGGATTGGGAGGGAATGAGGAAGGGGGCTATGGCTGAGATACAAAGTAAATAAACTGTAATTAATGTAAAAATAAAAATTTAATAAAAAATTCATAATTAGTACTGAAGTGAAAGAAAGAAAGAAAGAAAGAAAGAAAGAAAGAAAGAAAGAAAGAAAGAAAGAAAGAAAGAGAGAAAGAAAGGAAATACTCACCCATCTACATATCTGGACCTGAAAACATCTTGCTAGGCAGACGACACCAAATACAAAAACACTCCTTCCATATGTATACTACACGATTTTCCCTGCGCAGAATTCTAGAGTAGGAGACACTAGTAGATTTGTAGAAACTTGAAAGTGCTTCCCTAGGCAGGGCTGTCTGACTATAAAATGTTCTGAGGAACCTTTATGGAGTGAAAGAAATATTCTACAGCTAGTCAGGGTGGTTCAGGTATTTTAAAAAATGATTAAAAAAGAAAAATTCACACATTTGCTGACAGCATTAAGGGTTAAATAAAATTAAGTCTCTATAAGACTTTAGGTGTCCAAGCTTGTGTTATTGGGGGAGGGGGGTAATTCACAAGAATGGAATGATTTTGGTTCAAAGCCTTGGGAAATATCACACAGTTTTGACCTTTGTATGGCTATAAGTTGGTACGCATGCTCATGTGTAGGAGTTACATATACAGGTACACATTTACAGATGTGTGTATCTGTGTGGAGGTCTGGGGACATTACTTATCCCTTCTCAGGTGGGGTCCATCCTGCTTTGAGGCAGGGTCTCTCACTAGTGGGCCTGGAGCTTGTCAACCAATCTAAGCTCCTTGGTCAGGGAACCCAAAGGTCTGCCTGTATCTGCCTCCCTAGCAAGTTCCTGCCACCATGACTGGCACATTTAGTGTGGGTTCCGGGCTTTCAACTTGGTCTGTTGTGTCTGTAAGGCAAACGCTTTACTGACTGAGCCCCTCAGCCCTTTTTTATTTGAGGGTCCTATTAGGAACTCTGTATAGGACTCCATCTGTCATGGAGTACCCCCTAGTTTCTACAGCCCAAACAACACAGAGAGCTAGGTAGAGTCTGGGGATAATGGGGTATGTCTGCTGGATAGTATAAGCATCTCTGAGCCAAACCCCCCAGGGAGTGTTATCAATGGTGTCAGCAATACTGATCGTTCAGCACACAGCACCAGTGTCACCAGCAGACACAGCTTCAGGGCAATTAATGGCTGTGGCAGCAGAAGAGATGTGGGTGGCCCCATTACGAGTTTTCACAGGGAGAACTCACCTCACTATTTGGGATACTAAAAGAACATGGGGGGGTGCTTAGTAATGCAGCTGAAATACAAGTTACGGCCTTCCAGAAATAAGTCAGGGAGACTCTAAAGGGAAATGAAAGCCCAAAGCAGTCGATGGAGGTGAGAGCTATAGAAAAACCATTTGCAGAGCATCTACATGACTCTCACTGCTGTAACACAGCATAAGGAGACATGGGTTATTCATGCCTATAGAGTCAACATCTTTTTACAAAAGCTGTTAGAATTGATTTTATGTGCATGGATATTTTATCTACATATGTGTCTGTGTACCATGTGCCTGGTGCCAGTCAAGGTAAGAAGAGAACATTGGATCCCCTGGAACAGGAGTCAGGAATAGTTGTGAGCCATCACGTAGGTCCTGGGAACTGAACACAGGTCCTCTGTAAAAGCAGCAGTTTTTTGCTTTTCCTAGCAGTTGCTAGAGCTATCTAGCTATCTCTCTAGCCTCTGCATATATATATATATATATTACTCAAAATAATCTTTATTTACTTTGCTTATAGAGAAATGAAGCACTGACTCCCCTATACTCTTAAGTGAGCAAGGTTTAAAAAAAAATCACACAACTGTCAACTTCAGACTAAATGGATCTGTGCATATTAACTCAGACAGTGATTTTAAAAACCCTCTTTCTCTTCTCTGGGTCGAAAGCGGCTGACCCTGGGTTGATGCCCCAGGTCCCGCCTCTGAGAAAAAGGTATAGGTCGGGTCTGATGCTCTTTGGGTGGATGACACCTAAATGAACATCGGTACAAAGTCCCAATTTATTTCTAATATCAGAGATCAGACCTCTACTCTTGCCTGATGCGTCTAAAACAAAAAGGGGGAACTGTAGAGAGCTGTGTAATGCCGCGCCTTAAAGATGGAGCTGGTTTCCGCCTTCCACCTTCCCGATGGTGAGTGCTCTCTGTCACAAACAACTCCATATTTGGCTAAGGCTGAGGATCCGGCTTGCTTCCGTATATGTGGACCTATCTGCATTGCCCACGTAGCACGCTGGGGTTGGCTACCCAGAGGCTATTTAAGCTGTGGGCTGGCTTTCCCCAGGGTCAGAAGAATGTTCAAGGTTCCTGAATAAACTTCATTGAGAAACAAAACAAAACAAAACAAAACAAAACAAAAAACCTCTTTCTCACTGTTACAACAGTTTTCAAAGTTTAACAAGTGCAGAGTCATCTAGAGGATTTATCAAAACGTTTTTTAGCCCTCCACACCATAGTTTATCATTCTTCAAGTTTCAAGAGTGTCATGGGAATTTTCATTTTTATTCAAGAAGGTGTTTACACTCCTGGTCCACAGACAAGATTTTTTTATTAAACTTTTATTTTTATATTAATTACAGTTTATTTACTTTGTTTCCCAGCTGTAGCCCCCTCCCTCATTCTCTCCACACCCACCCTCCCTCCCTCCCTCATCTCCTCCCTGCCCCTCTCTAAGTCCATTGATAGGGGAGGTCCTCCTCCCCTTCCATCTGACCCTAGCTTATCAGGTCTCATCAGGACTGGCTGCAATGTCCTCCTCTGTGGCCTAGTGAGGCTGCTCTTCCCTCAGAGAGTGGGGGTTGGAGATCAAAGACCCAGCCATTGAGTTGATGTCAGAAATAGTCCCTATTCCCCTTACTAGGAAACCCACTTGGATACTGAGCACAGACCAGATTTTGAGAATATGATGTCTAGTTGGATTGAGCAAACTTTATTTATTTTTAGCCATGGAAAAGAAGTCAACAAACTAATTAGGGTCCTGTGTTATATTCCAGGTTCATGCTTAACTCCTTATCTCCCCTGGTTCTAACAGAAATCCTGTGGGAACATATTTCTTTTCTCCAACTCGTGGATCAAACAAGAGTGGCTCACACCCAATACAGTACTTCAACTAGCAAGAGATCAAGCTGGTTCTCCAGGCCACAAACTTCATACTCTACTGTGTGAAGATTAGAATGATTAGAAAGAAGGGCCATCAGGGACTGGAAAGATTCCACAGTAAAATACTAGCTGTGCAAGCCTAAGGATTCAAGTTCAACCCCAAGGTCCATATGAAAAGTTGGGGATGGTAGCACATGCTTGAGAGTCTCAGCACTGGGGAAGCAGACATAGACCAATCTTTATAGCTCTCTGCCCAGTCAACCTAGCCAAAAAGCAGTGTGACTGCTGAGAAATGGCCCTAAGTTTTTTAATGACCTACACACACACACACACACACACACACACACACACACACACTCAGAAGAACATACACACACATATAGATAAAAAGAAAGGAAAATTAGGCAATCATGCTTGACAATAGAAATCAGTAGCCACAACACCCTAGAAATCACAGGAAAAAAATATCAACTATCCTGTTGACTATGAAAGGGGCCATCTCAGATAATTGTCCCCATGGAGTTGTATTAAACTTGTATTTAAGTTGTAAATACAAGTTGTATTAAGTTGTAAATAAACTTGTATTTCTATGTCTTCTCTACAAATTCACCTCCATTGGCAGCAGGGGAGTCAAGACTAACACAGCAGTAGCTATATGATGCTGAGATTGACAGTGTAGATTATTTAGGCTTATTATTTCCTCTTTAGGCTAAGGAAAATACTTAGGTCTCTTTATGTGACTCTCTGTGGACAACAGTGACCACCAGGGACCATTGCTGCTTTTTATTTCCTTTTTAATTACCTGACTTCTAGAAGCTGGGCCACACCAGCAACAAAATCACATCGTCCAGTAGCTACATCCCTGGTATCTACATTTCCCAAAGCTGATGTCAAGTTCTGACTCTATATTTACCTGGCATCACTTAAAAACAACAGCTTATTGGAAGGATGATCTTGATTCCTGTGTGTCTGTTTTAAAGGACATCCCTTTCAAAGACTGAACATGAAAAGGGATAACTCAGATTTCCTTCAAACATGTAAAGGGAACTAGAGATGCCTAGAAGTTTGTATCCCAAATATAGCTTGAAGATGCTATTGGGCTTTCTAATTAAACCCTGGCTAGAGCTGTATTCTCTTATATGGGACTTACAGAGTTTTAGGTAAAGCTACGGAAGTATGTCCCATTCAAGAAGTAACCTAGGTGCCTGATTTCTGATGGGTTAATAATAATGACCCTGCTCATTTGGACACAGCTGTTCCTTAAGGTGTAAAGGGCACAAAGGAAAGAGAAGCCATTGTTCGCATTCAGTAGGAGAGTAGCAAGAGTTTTGCCTGCGCTGAAATGTCACTGCAAACCATCAGGGGTAACTGAAGAAGGTCAACAGGATATAGCTTGAGGAGTGGCAGCCACTGCAGCAATAATAATAATCCCACCCAGAACTGGGGTCATCCCAGATTCACAGAGAGATGGCTGATCCGCGGCAAGAAGCCAATGTCTAGCAGTGCTGATGGACCACAGCAAGAAGGCTGGATTTGCTCATGGGCACCAAGTTCTGAACGGCTCTGAACTGGATGCGTGTGCTTTGTCTTACTTAAAATTTAAATTCCTTCCATTTAATTAAAAGTTATCTATCTCCCCTCCCTGTAGTGAAAGGCTTCTGGAAGTGTCACACAGGTGGCTTCACGGTATGCTCAGAGCACATTATTAATCAGGGAAGCTTCACGTATCCCACACAACTGCACAGAGTACACAGAATTCAGAAAATCAGTGCTTCATTTCAAACTCCACTCTTCATTAAGACTAGTATTTAACACCACACAGATATATAAGCTCGATGGAATAATTACACAAATATTTGCAGCTTCCTTCTTCTTTTTCTTTTTTTGCCATTGTAGTCCAATAGTTTGCTGCCATCCATTAGTAATCAACTATTTGTAATCACATAACCTCCCAGCCAAGTATAAAATAGATTTCATTTCATATACAGAATCTTCTCGAACTATCACAATGATCAACAACCTTGAATGATGAAAAATTTGACGATGGAAGCTCCATGGAAATCTTAAAGACTCAAGTTCCTTTAAATTTTAACTAAAAATGAATCAGTTTTCCACACCTGCTTTCAAGTAGCAGAATTAGGGGAACCTCTACAACTAATCCAAGTACAGAAAATCAGGCCATGGTGGCATCGTCACTGATTACTGGAGCTCTAGGTATCTATTAACATATTACCCCGTCATGCATGTGTTCCCTTGTTCAGTTTTTAATAAAAAAAAATTTAAAATTTTCACACACACAAATATTTCATAGCTTGTCTGCACTGCTCCCAGAAAGCACACCCATCTGATTATATTTACGCTGAATAAAAAATCATCCTCTAGCGGTGTAACTGAAATTCTATTACAATTGAAATTAAAAATAACAGATGAAGGATAACAAAGCAACATATGCTGTTTTAATTAGCTGCAAGTTTAAACATGCACCATCCAGAACTCTGGCGTGTGCTGCCCTGTTTCCGTTTACATCAGAAGAACCGATGATAAAAACCTGATGCCAACGATGTCATCCAGCCCAATTCTTTCGTGCTGTGTGAGTAAAGACGGACTCTTAGACAGAGACTATCATTTTAAATATCATAATGATTGTTGTAAAATACATAAAAAGTACGCAATGAAATACTTTGGTGTGATCGCTAAGGAAGTGCCTGGTTCAGACTCATCCAGGGGGTGGCCAGTGGGCTGCATGCGGCTAGGGCCAGCTGTGAATGCTGCCCAACACAAAATTGTGAACATTAGAAGAGTTTTTTTTGTTTGTTTGTTTGTTTATTTGTTTGGATTTTTTTATTTAGTTTTGTCTTGGTTTCGGCTGTTTGTTGTTGCAATTCATCAGCTTTATTCAGAGAATCATAAAAATGTTAGTGTTTGTTTACAAAAGTGAAATATGTCAATTAAAAAAAAAATGACTGAATCAATGGACATTTACTTTCAGATACAACCTGAAATCAGGAACTAGATAGTTCAAGAGTCAACTCATTCTGCAACACAATGGTACCTGCAAGGTATTTCTGCCTTCAAGGAGTCACAGTGTTCCCCTCAAGAGTTCCAAAGTATCACAGCAGTTCACAAGCATCTTCGTATTTGTACTGATATAGCCGGATTTTAAGAAATAAATGTTTTCCACTTGATATATACCTTAAGTCAGTTAGAAGTAACTTTAACTAGTTTTTAAATTTTATTTTATTACTTAAAAAAATCCAGTTAAATTGAAGCTTTGGTGGGGAGAGACTCTGCCATGCTCCCTTCTCCACTTTTCTGGATTTTGAGTTGTTTTTTTTACATGGTATTTTTCTTTATCTCGACTGTGCAGTTCCTGTGCATGAACTTTGCAGATTACAACACAGTGCCACAGTGTCACAAGGTTTTGGAGACGTCCGATGGTATCTAAGCCTGCTGTCCTTTCTTCTAATACCAGTCTTTTCAGAAATGTTTTTCCATAAAGAGTTTTTGGACTTTCCTCCACAAGACAGTGCTGTCCAGGACACTCCTTTTGGAGTTAGCTTAAACAACCTGTTCCCTGCTGGTTTGCTTGCTTCATAACTAGAGTCTCTCCCTCCCTGAGCTCCTGTAGGATTCATATTCTATGTAAGCAGGTTCCTCATCTGAATTGTCAACAATTCTCTCCCTGGCTCATGCGGTGGATAGAAATGGCCAATAGATTATAAGAAACTATTAGTGGGGAGACATTACAGACCCATGGCTCCTTCTGTGCTCAGAGACAGCTTTTCAAGTTCTTTCAGAGAATTCATGTTTTTCTGAAGCCAAACAAGGAATCTGGAGTTTGAGACCTCAAAATGAACACCTATACATCTCTCACCCTAATGACTACTCTATAAACACAGAGACCAATCTAGACTGTGTGATACTATGGCAATGGATATATTATCCTACCCACATATTAATAAAGTTTCCAGACCAAAACTTCCTTTCTTAACAGATTGGAACTACATCTTCATTTTTTTCCCAAAGAACAAAAGATCCCCTCCTTTGTCTTCCTGAGTCTTTTCCACCACATTCTAGAAAAAAAAAAAGTGTACTACCCACATCTGCATTTTGACTATATGTTGTTCAACTGTCTCAACTACAGTGGGCATAATTATTTAGAGAGAAAAACTAAAATTATATATGTTTTGTCATAGAATATTCTTATCAATGTTCTACCAGCATTACTAAGACCTTACTATGTCCATAGTTAAACTACACCATAGGTATGAATGCATGGAGAAAAACACACTATGTAGAAGGTTCAGAACTATGCACAGCTTAAGGTGCCCCTGGGAGTCTCCGAACACACCTTTTGTAGCTAAGGGAGACTACTGTAGCTATTCACCCAACAAAGACAAATATGCCCATGCTCTTTCCACTGAGCCAAGTGTTAAAAAGAAAAAAAAAAATTGTCAGTTCTCACCCCCACCAGTCAGTCTATTTACGGTAAGAAAAAACAAAACAAAACTGGACGTGGGAAGACAAACAGATTAAAGGAGTGAAGGGGTGGAAGACAGGAGGGGATGGCCACCTGGAGAATTCTTGCCCTCCCACTGTTTGAGGGTCTGTGCTTTAGTGCTGCTCTCTCAGAGGACTCGCCTGGCATCTTATCTGAAACACTCACTACCAATGCCACCTCTGTTTACCTCTCTCTCTCTCTCTCTCTCTCTCTCTCTCTTTTAACTTTATAGATACCATTATTTTCTGAATCTACTATGTTATTTACATTTTTTTCCTACTGGCTTTTCCTGACTACAAAAGCTACATAAGGCAATATTGTCTCAGATCCTATGGCAGCTAGTAGAAGAAGAATGCACGTAGAAGGAGCATTTGTCCTGTGTTCAGCCCTGCCCCTGCCTTTACCTGGGAGACTCCATTGGCCAAACCTGTTGGGAAGAAGATCCCATTATCTCTGCTGGGAGAGCAGCCACACCAGCTCTCAGCTCTATCTACAGCTTACCGACCAAAATCACTCTGGGCTCACAAAAACAAGCAACCCTCAGAGACAAATCAAGGGGGGAAAGTATGAGGAGGCTGGGAAACACAATACAGAGAAAAGTCACAGGGAATATGGCATAAAACACATAAGATTTGTTGGGGGGCGGTGAGCAAAAAATAAAAGTTATGGATTTTTAAAAAGTAGAAAATAGAAAGAAAATGAGGGGCAATAGAAGGTTGCACAGGAATGGAAGAAATTGGGAAATTGGGGTATCACATTGCTTTCTATTATTTGTTCAGTCCTCACTTTAAATCGAGTCTTTGAAAGTCTTCCCCTGAGGCAAAGGTTCTTTCACATCTGGCAACTTTTCTCAGGTCTTTGGTATTTCCAGTGGGTCCAGGCTCCCCTGCCAGCTCTCCTTACAGTTCTCGAGGATGTAGACTCTGTTGCCTCTGCAGAGCTACAGCCACTACAAGCAAGCTAGGGGCTGAAGAACTCTTCACTCTGTGTAGCGCTCTGTCTCCTTAGACAGAAGGCATCTCTCCAGAAGTCTGAATGTAGGAGGTTAGCACTATTATGAAAGTTTTAGCTTTACTCTTCAATAAAAAAATAAGAGGAGAGATGTGAAGCCAAGGAGACATTGTACTAATTCTGCTTTTTTTGTGTGTGTGCTAATACACCTATACTTTCTTTAAAATACATGGGAAAACTTATTAGAAGAACAGGGTGTTCAACTAGAAGCCCATTGTTCTGTGCAATGGAAACCTGGTAAAGCTTTGATAAGAGATTTAACAATGGCCACAACAACAAAAGCCTCCTACACTGGAGCCACACCAGAATACAATGTAACATATGTTTTCGGCCTCAGAAATTGTACTGCAAATCCTCAAAAATAAAAAAAATAAAATAAATAAGAGTCCTTTAAAAATACCTTCTATTAGCGTGGTCCTGTCTCATGAACTTTGGACCAAAGCATTAAACCTGGCTTGCAGTTAGTATTGCTCTGATAAAACACTGTGGCCCAAAACAATGTGGTGGGGAAAAATGGGATTTATCTTGCTTGTGCTTCCATACCACTGCTCATCACTGAAGGAAGTCAAGGCAGGAAATCACTACGGGCAGGAAACAGGAGGCAGGAACCTGGAGGCAGGAACTGAAGCAGAGGCAGAAAAAAGTTCTGTCTTACTGGCTTTTTTCTCATGGCTTGGTCGGTCTCCTTTCCTATAGAACCTAAGACCACCAGCTCACAATGGGCTGTGCCCTCTGCCATCAATCACCAAATAAGAAACCACCCTATATGCTTGCCTACACTGAAATCTCTCCAAGGCCTTTTCTCAATCAAGGTTACCTTCTCTCAGATGACTGTAGCTTGCATCAAGTTGAAATAAACCCCAGCCCACACAGTACCCTTGCATTTTGGTTATGGAACTGTTCCAACAAAAATAAAACCATGATTAGCCTTTTTGCTTCCAAGTAGAAAACAAGAAACTCAGCCTTAAAAACAAACAAACAGAAAGCAGGGAAGCACCATGCTTAGATTTATTTTCCTAGGATGTGTCTTCAAATAAGTCTCAGTAACAAAAATAACAATGTTAGAAAGAGTTTATTTTTGAAATGCATTTGTAAAAATGTAACAAAGTGATTGGAATAACCTATGAGCCACAAGAGACAGAACAGTTAGACTTGTGTTTTAGTGCTAGCTGCTTTAAGTACTAGTTTTGTGTCCCTGGGCTAATTACTTACCGTTTCCGAGCCTGGGCTTCTCAGCATGTACGGTGGAGATAATGATGCTTACACAACACTGTTGGGGAACTAGCTCATCTAGCGTCTGACAGGCATGAAACACTAGCTCTACCTTTCTTTGCAAAGCATTTGAAGTATTTTTATTATTCAGTTAGATTTTCTTACTTTAGAACGAACAATGAAGAATCCCATCGTTTTGAGTGGATTGATTTTGTAGCTCTTGATTTAAAATGGGGGTGTTTAGAAAAGGTCTCCCTATTTCTTGTTATCTGCTGTAGAATTTACAAACGTTTTCTTTCCAAACCCTTCATATTATAGTCCAGCATGATAGCTAAGTCTCTTCACGTCCCAACAATTTTATAACACTATAAATGGGTCTAATGCAGCCCTGTTTAAAAAATACACTATTCATTAAAATATGTTTGTAGGTTGGGCTGTTTGAATCAAGAATTCAGTTCTTTATTGAATGGATTGCTCAAGATCAGCTAGATTCAGGTATGATGCACAAATATCACTAGAAATATGTTTCAGCATGTATTGATAATTAGATTGTGGGTTGACCTAAGTCTGGAGTCTTGAATACAGATGCCACATGAGGAAGTGCCATAAGTAAGTCATATGTATAATTTTGTTTAACCAGCTCACTAAATATCCTAAACTATCTAGATTATTACAGGTAACCTAGCACACATTATTTGTATATGTGAATACCATCCAGAACTTTCAAGATTCCCTATGTCTTCAGTTGTATGTTTCTCTCCTCCTCCTCTCCGGCAGGAGCCTCAAGTGAAGTGCCCAGTTGCCTACACACTACTGAAGACTCCTCAAACTACTGAGTTCTACTTTGTCAACCTGAGTTCTACTTTTCTTCCTGCCTCCCGGCCACAGATTTCCATTAGATGGTAGTAAGAAGGCAAAAGAATCCAGACAAGGCCCTGTCGTGGCCAACAGCTTTAAGACCCTTCCACAAGTTTTACTCATTCAGATATACTACTTCTTGCCTACTAAAACGATCTCTCTGGTAGATTTGTAGGTAATCTAACAGACAGGAGACTATTGTTTCTACACAGGAAAAATACTACTGCATGACTAGAGAGCTGTTTTGTAGTCATGGCCCTGCTAGGACTCCAATCACTCAAAAGACATTGTAGACTCTGTGCTCTCTCTGCATCCTCACCTTTTAAAGCTAAGCATTTCAGTTTCTTGGTTTGTCTCTAAGTAAATCTTTCCAAGGTGGAACGAGTCTTGGATCTAGCAGTCGGACCTTCACTTTGCAGAGAGAGGGAGAACAGTGAAGAGGGCACTGGAGAGAGGTTACTTACATTTGGAGTCATTGTGCCTCAGAATACTTTGCTGGGTTTGTTTTGTTCTTGTGTGTTTGTTTTGTTTTCCTTTATCCTTGTAATTCGGCTGGACAAAAAATAAAGGCAGGCCTTAATGAGTTAAAAAAAGTTGACTCAGCAAAATAGGTGCAAGAGGACTCAATTTTCCTATAATTCATAAAACAGATGTGACATACTCATGCATTCACACACATGCACACACACACACACACACACACACATACACACACACAACAGTAGCAGCAACATCTTAGAGTTGTGAGTCTTGTAAAATGCAATGGCTATCATTGGTCAGTGTTTGCTTACTGATATAAAATGGTTTTTAAGAGATGCTCTTAAGTGGATTTTCTTTTAAAGTTTCTCTTCTTAATTGGTCACCAGGTGGATGTAATATGAATTCATGTATAAATTAGTGAGGATGGTTTTCAATTTGACTCCCACTTGCTCTCTTTTGTAAGCCTTTTTTCTTGTATGTTCTTGGGGTGGTTTGAATAAGGATGGTCCCAAAGGCTTATATATTTGATGCTTGGTTTGAAGTCGATGGAATTGTTTGGGAAGGATTAGGAGGTGTTCATTTGATGGAGAAGGTGTGCAACTGGAAATGGGCTATGAGATTTCAAAAGTTCATGCCATTCCCCGTTAGCTTTTGCTGTGACTGCTTCCTGCTTGTAGATCACATATTAAACTCTCAGCTACTGCGCCAGTGACATACCTGCCTGTTGGCATATTCCTTGCTTTGATGATCATGGACTTCAATCCTCTGAAACTGTAAGCTTCCAAGAAACTCACAAAAATCACCTTGGTCATGGTGTCTCTTCACAGAAACAGGAAAGTAACTAAGGCAGTTATAAAACTTTGACGGCCTTGAGCGCTCAGTAGTCTGAGCAATTTTCATACAAACCTAATTCAGAAGAAAGAACACATTTGATTGAACTCAAGGCTTCACACATGCTGAGCAGATAGTCCATCATGAGAATCATCACCAGTTATGAGAGATCTTGACTCCTCTTGAGCCTCCAGAACTTCCAACACACTTGTGACTCTGCAGATGTATGCACTCTAAATGCCTCTTGTGCTTCAGACATGTACAGCTAATAGCCTTTTAGATATGCTTCAGAGAATTTCAGGCTCAGCTAGGATTACAAAAAAAGTCCCGTCCTCCTCATTAAGTTATATTTTCTACTTTGTTGACTATAATCCCCACATAGTCCCTGTTCATGGAACTGGAAGCTTAGCAAGCAGCCTCACTGTCTTCCTGTCCTCTTCTTCCAACATCATGGCCTGTTGAGTTTTCAGCCTAGTGTCAGTTCTTGTGAGTCTCCAGTTCAAAGTGTTGGCATCCTATCACTTTACACTCCATTTAATAACAGTTAGAAGTGTGCCCCTCAAACAGCTGAAGTCATCTAAGGAGATTTTTCTTCTAAACCTAATGCCTGAGCACCATTCTAAGAAACTTTGATTCAATTAGTCTGCGATGGGGTCAGTCATGGAGAGTGCCAAAAATGTTCCACAGGCAATTCTAATGGGCAGAGATTTGCTGCCTTAGAAGCTATCCATTCTCCCACTGTGATGTCAGAAGTTATACCTGATCAGAAACATCTCTGACAGTTTGGGCCATACCATTTTTTTTCAGCTCTGGCTTTGCTTCCCATCTCCCATCCCACATTGACAGGGTACCTGTTTAATGCTCATGGCTTAGCTCACTTCACTCTTTTTTTTAATGCCTTTCTAGGTTCCATTGCCGCTGCCTACAATATTAGTCCTTTCTTGCCTCACTTAGAGCATCGTCGGTTGCTTTTCCTTACCAAAAGACTCCTTTCTCAATGTAAACTCAACCAGTCTACCATGGGGATACTATCTCTATTCAATATCAACAACAGTCTCTTTGCTGGGGAATTTGCTTTTGGACACACGGGGTGTTAGAACATAGATAGTACACATGCATAGCAGGTGTGGTTCACGGAAGTTGGCTGCAGGGAAGGTAGGGAAAGAGGGAGAAGCTCCATGAGAGAGACAGTGTAGGACAGCAAAATGAGGAAGGGTACAGACAAACAGAGGGACAGGCAGTAAATGCAAAAGGGGGGGAGAGACAGAGAGGTAAGAGACAGGGATCTTTTATCCCCCCCGGGGGTGGGGGCTGGCAGCAATGACAGGTGAGGATGTCACAGGTTGCTAAGCAACATATATGCTAACACAGAGACTATAATTTTCTTGTCTAAATAGTTTCTGACATAGCAGCTTCTTTGTCTGTGTTCACTCAATATTATGTGAATAGTTATAGGGACATATAAAAATGAGTGGCCATCTTTAATTTTATTTAGAAATAAGAACATTTGTAACACATTAATGAGTTATAATATTTTTTCAGCACTTCTCAAATTCATTTCACTACTTTCCAACTCACACTCTTTGTGCCACACTACAAGGAGCTACAATTGCTAGTGATAGTCAGAGATATTTTTCAAAAGCAAAATTACAAATTTCCTGACTTCATTATTTTGTTTAACCTTTCATAGAAAAAAAAATACAAATAACACATACTGGAGCCATCAGAATAATTTCACAGTCTGTTTTCTTACACAATAAGCTGCCAAATGACAAAGTGTAAGACATAAAAAGCTAACAGTAGGCAACAATGACTTTAGAACATGGGGACAGAACACATGACTCAGTCCTGACAAATGCATCCCTCGGCAGGCAATGATGGTGACTTTATGACCAGGAACCAAGCACCTGACTCAGTCTTGACAAACATAGCCCTTGGAAGAGCAAGGATGCTCTGAACATCACTTTATCCTTCTTCACCTCTAGTTCTACTCTCAGTCTCAGGATGCCTACGATGGAAGTGAATCTCAAGTTTTCTTTCAGAAAGATTAGGCCATGTAGTGTCTTGGTCATGGATGATTGAGGCTGAACGATGACAAGTCAGAATGTCATACAATAGCAGAAAAGCAGGACTGGTTACCGACGGCCGACAGCAGGCATTTCAGTGGGCACAGCAAGGGGGATCCCACATGAGGACTTCACTCATGTAACCTAGATAACATTCAGCCCATCAGATGCTTGGGCTCCCCTTTCCAAAGGGAACCACACTGCAAAGCAGACTACAAATGTGAATGGAATGGGCACTACCCTTTAACTTGACCCACAGTAACTTTCCATGTAAACATTTCCATTGCCATTTCCCTTTCAATCACTAGGGGTGGATTGTTTTCACACCTTTAAGGTGAGAATTTGAGAGGATATCAGCCACCGTATAGACAAGAGCTGTCTTGTTATCTGTCCAAACACCCAATACTCTTAAATGAGTGAGAAGTCATCCACTGTGTTAAGGATTGCCACTGCAGGTTTATAACTGATTGTAGCCATCTCTGCTGCTCTGCATGCTCAAACTGTTAATCTGGGAATCTCAGAAAGAAAGACTAGAAGACAGGATGGTTCCAGCACCACTAGAACACTAAACTCCTGCTTTCTTCTTTTAATTTCCATGCCATGGCAGACTTTTGGTTTCATAAAACATAATTTAAAAGAACTCCAAATCAAAAGAAAATGGTACTTCAGTAGACATGAAAGCCACGAAGTGGTGTGATACCCATTAACAAGTTCTCAGAAGTCCTCAGGATGGAAGAAAAGCGAGAGCAGCAGCAGTTCTCAAGGGCAGCTGGGGTGTATTGTCACCGAAAGTGGTGATTACTTTGAGGTAGTAGTTTCAAAGCAAACTTACAAAGTTGAAAGTAGCCAGTACTGTCACTTCAGTATCAACAGCCAGAAAAAAATAAATCATATGACATCTGGAGGGCACATGGATAGTGAGTACTAATCAGTGTTTGATTGGAGGAAGACATTCGTCCAGGCTCTACATGTGAGGTATTTTGTTTAAAACTCAAAAAATATCTA
Source organism: Meriones unguiculatus (assembly GCF_030254825.1). NCBI lineage: Eukaryota > Metazoa > Chordata > Mammalia > Rodentia > Muridae > Meriones > Meriones unguiculatus. The sequence goes on from NC_083349.1 coordinate 47,759,358, forward strand.
GAAAGAAAATGATCTAGTTGATAAATATGAATGCCAAGGTTTGGAGATACATGTATGTCTCAGCCATGGAAAGGAAGGGACTGGGACTGAAGGCAGGCTACTCTCATGCTCATGTGCCCTGTGCTTATGTCCAGGATTCAAGTGCCTAAAGAAAGTGGGTATTTGGGGTACCTCATTTTCAACTTGATTGCATTGAGAAGTTATATAAGACTCATTAAACACACTTGTATATCTGTAATGGCATCTTTACAAAAACTATTAGATAATGCAGTCTCCAATCCAATGAATACATTACCCCTTGATGGATTCATACTATGATAGTGCTATGGGAGATGGTAAAAGGTAGGAGGTGGGACCTGGTGAAAGTATTTGAGTAACTGAAGACATAGTGTTAGGGGCTGTATCTTTTCCTCATCCTGCTTGTGTTCTTCCATTCTATTCTTCGCTTTCTACAGTGAGAAATCATCCACACTCTGCCAGCCATGATTGAATGCCACTTCTGAACACTTGAGGCAAAATAAATAGTTTCTACCTTTTACTTGTTTTCTTGGTAACATAACTGATAGTAGCATGCCTGTAAAGCAGAGCAGGAAGTGAGCTGTGTCACCTAGGTGTCTGTCTTAGTTAGAGTTTTATTGCTGAGAAGAGACATCATGATCATGACAACCCTCATAAAGGAAAACATTTAACTGGTGCTGGCTTAAGATTCAGAGGTTTAGTCCATTTTCATCATGGTAAGAAATATAGCAGTGTGCAGGCAAGCATGGTGCTGGAGAAGAAGATGAGGGTTCTACATTTTGATCTGCAGGCAGCAGAAGTAACTATCACACTGGGCCTGGCCTGAGTACATGAGACCTTAAAGCCCGCCTCCATAATGACACACTTCTTACAACAAAGCCACACCTCTTACAACAAGACCACACCTCCTAATAGTGCCACTTCCTATGGGCCAAGCAGTCAAGTACACAAGTCTATGGGGGTCATTCCTATTCAAACCACTACCGTGTCCCTGACTTACCCGATTGAGGTGACCCAGAATCCCTTATTCAGCCAGCTATTCTCAACACAGGAATGTGAACCTGTACCTATATCCTCCTCCCTCACCCCCATACTCAGGATTTTGAAGACAAACATCTGAGCTTCTGCTTTGCAGAACTGGCAATGAGTTACACGTAACTAGCTGTTCAGCAACCACATTTTGGTGCTGCAGTGGGTCTAATGGTGCCTGCTTGAAGCTTCTGAGTTAATAGCGAATGATGTCTTCATCAGCAGAAAAGAAGTAATCCCAAGCAACATTTACACAAATTCCAAATGTTACTTCTTTATGCTTAGAGACTCCAATCCCCCTGAAACAGAAGCAATGAAACTTAGTGTCTGTAAACAGAAGTGAGTAGTGGCTGTAAATGTCCCACATCACTACACTGACACTACAGGACGATCTTTGTACCAGGGGCTTCACTGTAGACTACAGCGAACCATGGGTTCTCACTCAACTCACGGACAGATCTGTGTCATCTCAGAGCTAGCCCTCGAGTGAAATGAAGGCTTCTGGTTCATTGTCAGATGGATCCTATTTAGTCTGCTATGCTTGGTAGGAGGAAGAGATCACCCCACAGAGACGCTGGAAACGATTCCATCTAATTAAAATGCAGATCACCCACACAGGAGCTGCCAGGGCCGAGGCAGATTTCTTGGCCCACGCTATTCCATGTGCACTCGGCTGGGGATCCCGACAGGAGCACACGATCCTTAGTCCGGTTCCCTCGGTTTCCCTTTCTAGCAACTGATTCTGAATACATTTACTCATAACCTTAGAGGTGAGAGGAGCCCGTGGCAAACCCAGACCTCTTTGGATAAGCAAGAAGAACAGCTGAAATTAACATCTGAATTTTCCCCATCAAAGCAAAACACAGATTCAAAATCCTTGAAAATAAATGCTGTCTACAGGTAAACGACCAACTGAAAGTTAATCACTGCTGTCAAGGCCTGTGTGTTAGTTATGTATCACGTATCATATGTATTACACTCCTATTAAATCTCATTTTACAAGCTAAAAGTTAGGCACAGAGATTTTCTGTATGCAAGTTCAATTCCCCCATGGACTTCATCATACTATTAGAGCTTTGTGTCCATCGGAGGTGGAGGAGGAATCAGACCAATGGAACAAAACACTTGTGGCAATATTCATATATAAGATGGCCAAGTTCATATAAATTGCAAAAAAATAACAAATTTCTTCTTGAATAAGATAAAAAGCAGCTGTGCTACTTTTCTAAATTCCCTCAAATCTATAGTTTTACAGCTTAAAGCCAAACTTTGGGAAGACTGCAAGGAATCTTATGGAAGAAGGAAGAGACAGAAAGAACTGGAGGGGACAGGAGCTCCACAAGGAGAGCAACAGAGCCAAAAAAAATCTAGGCCCAGGGGCTCTGCAGAGACTGATATTTCAACCAAGGACCATGCATGGAGAGAACTTAGATACCCTGCTCAGTTGTAACCCATAGGTAGCTCAGTCTCCAAGTGGGTTCCCTAGTAAGTGGTACAGGGCTGTCTCTGACAAAAACTCAGAGGCTGGCTCTTTGATCACCTCCTGCTGTAGGGAGCAGCCTTTCCAGGCCACAGAGAAAGACAATGTAGCCAGCCCTGATAAGACCTGATAGGCTAGGGTCAGATGGAAGGGGAGGAGGACCTCTCCTATTAGCGGACTAGTGGAGGGGCATGGGGGAGAAGAGGGAGGGTAGATGGGACTGGGAGGAGACTACAGTCAGGATACAAAGTGAATAAATTGTAATAAATAATTAATAAATTAAAAAATTTACAACTGAGAAAGCAATTAATCAATATTGTAATCTGTCCTAAATATTTTATCATAATCTTCCCCCACTTAAATCAATGTGTAAATACATTTTTATAAACGTAGATGTGGCGTTGATACTATGAAATTGGTCCCTAGTCAATAATTGTGAATTATACAATAACCACAATAGCAGTATGTAATAGAGAGCCCAGCTTCTTCCATGATCTGAGCTTCTCTGAGGATGTAGTTAATGGTTATGGGACAGGCAAGAGCCTGACCCTCTTTTCCTCAAGCTGGGAGCAGCATCCATAGTTTCCTGGTGTGCTCAAGTAAAACATGCTGGCAAGCTCTGATCCCAGCTGTGAATTAAACTGTTGCATCTTTCTTTAAATTATCCCCTTTGCTTCTAAAACATTGCAGCTGGGTCCCTACACGGTAAAGTGTAAAACTATTAAGTGGAAATAAACTTGCAAGAATGACAAAGACTCAGCTATATGAACGAATACTGCAAGTGGGAGCTCTCCTCCCCTGCCATCTGCCCATAGCGTATCAAGTCTCATCAGGACTGCCTGGATCCTCTTCCCCTATGGACTGGCCAGGCCAAGTGACCAAAGAGCAGGTAACCACCTTCACGACAGAGGAAGCCCCTGCTCCCCTTACTCGGGGCCCCACATAGAGACTGAGCTGTCTATGGGCTACCTCTGAGCAGGAGGTCTAGGTCCTCTCCATGCATGGTCCTCGGTTGGTGGATCAGTCTTTGCAGGACACCCTGGGCTCAGACTTTTTAGCTTTGTTGGTCTCCTTGTGAGGATGGGGAGAAGAGGGAGGGAGGTGGAACTGGGAGGAGTTGAGGGAGGGGGCACAATTGGGATATACAATGAATAAATTGTAAAAAAATAAAAATAAAAAATACACAAATAAGAACGAATACTACAGTATACAAGAGTAAACATTGAAAATTGACTAGTATTGAAAATATAAAATAAAGTTATGATACCTGAACAAACATTAACTAATACAAGCTACATTTTAATTAGGATAGTCTTTGGTATGGGGAAAGAGCCATGATGTAGCAGTCACAACACAATCAAGTCACAGAGCAGTGTATACTCCAGGGAGATATATTCCAGGGTACAGAGTGCTTCCTTGGCTGGTAAGATCATGTACATACAAGGGACCATTATGCTCTTCCTCATAGGTAAAACACTTTCCACGTTTTCAAAACAAAACAACATTTTCATAGAAGAATGTAATTGCAATGCACAGTTTCGTTACAGCAGTCAACATTAATAAGTCCTCCCTGAGTAACAACACAACAGTAGTCCAGAGTGCTGACACAGCACAGACAGCTCTGGGGAAGAGCAAGCATTCTGAGGCCTCAGCAGCCTTTTCCTGCAATGGTGCCCACGCTCTGAATGCTACTCTAGCAAACTTATTATCATTATTGCTGTTGTTATGATTATTCCTATGTATCTGTAGACGAGATCCTCTCAAAGGATCCAGCAAATTTTGCCCCATAAGATTTTTTATACCTGATTGAGTCGAAGCCATTGAGCATGAGAAGTAACTTGCTCTCAGAAAATGTGTCTAAAGATCTAGGAGGTATTCCGTGTAAACTGTAATAAGATACGAATGCTAAAATTCAAGGCATCATGATATATGCCTGCTCGTGATTCATCTCTCTGTAAGCGTTTGAATGAACAGCAGGCCCTGCTTTAGTCTTTTCCCCTTTTGAAAAAGTCTACTTTAATTAAACAGGTAACAACATTAAAAAAAAATGAAAACCAGTAGTTTTTCAACCAGTAGTTAGATCCTGCAAAATGAAGTTCCCGCCAGTTCTTAAATTGGCCTCTTATGAATGAAGAGGCCGCTAAGAAAAACCCACCACCTGTCTCTCAAAACCACAAATACCAAGCAGCTCCCTAAAGCAACTGTTGTATCCAATCTAGATGTTACCCACCACTCTGGGTTCCTGACTTCTCCCATCTGCTCCAGCAGCTAGGTAATGAGCCTTGCTTCTCAGGTCTGTCAGTGGCCCTTTCGATCAATCCCCCAGAGTCACCAGATACACTTTCCTACAATAGAACTCAGCTCTGACACCCTGCTTGTCAGCCCTTAATGGCTCTCTGTTTTCTATTAAACAAAACCGAAGTTTCAGAGCAAGACAGATGGGGCTGACAGGGCCACCATTTCCGGCTCGTCACGCACAGCGTTGCTCTAACGCTAGCACGTGTGTGGTCCCTGGGCCATCAGCAGCAGAACCGGGGGACTCATGAAGAATTCGGATTCCCTGAGTATAAAACAAAACAAAAACAAATGAGGAGAGGGGGAAAGATGAGCTAATGAAAAATCACAAGAAACACATGTATAGATGCAGAGACACAGGCAGTTGCACACAAGAAATCTCTTAAAGACACAAAATAGGAAACATAAAATAGACTTCTAAGGTTAAAAAACATGGCCAGATGAAGCATTATGAAACAAACAAACAAACAAACAAACAAACAAAAAACAACAAGAAAAAGAAATCCTTTCAAATACCCCATTGAGTTCCTTTCATGTTGGTCATTTACGGCTGGACATGGGGCCGGCCCTTAGGCCCTTAAGTGTAGTTTGGCTACCCAGTGATACTCCATTGAAGAAAATTGGCTGTTCCTTTGCAAGAGGTTATCAATTAGAGACATCTTCTAGATTAGGGCTAGGGGCTTGTGTCCACTTCCGTTCTCAGTGCTGGGACCCCCACCTGGCTCAGCGCTGTGCAGCTCCTGTGCACGATGCCACAGTCTGAGCTCATGTGCGTCAGACCTGTGGTGTTTATAGAAGATCCTGTCCTTGGTGTCCTCTTCACTTTTGCCCTTCTTACGCTCTTTCCACCTCCCCTTTTGCAGTGCTCCCTGAACCCTGAGGGTAAGGATTTCATATCCCAGTGAGGACTGTGTGTTCCAAGGTCCCCGACTCTGTTTTCTCACGAGAGAGCAAGAAAGTGTGCATTTGGGTGGGTGGGGAGGACCTAGGAGGGGTTGAGAGGAGGGAAGCCATAATCATAATAACATTGTATGAGAAGCTATTTTCAATAAAAATAACTTTGAAACTCTCTGAGGGCACAGGATGCTGAGCTCAAACCTCTATGAGGCAGGACCTTGAAAACTCTGCTATTAAGCAGCCTCCTAAAGGATTCTGATGTGTGGTTAAGTTTGAGAACTTTCATTAAACTGTAGTCCCTGTAACACAATACATAGCATCAAGTTAACATCTTTCCATGTCTGCTCTCCAGCTAGGCTTACATTTATGGGACTTACCAATTTCTCTTAAAATAAGCTTTCTGTATATTCTTTACATCCTCTGATAGAGCGTTAGCCTTTTGAGGACTATGTCACACACACACAAAAAAAATACAGGCCCATTTGGAAAACAGGATGTAATTCGCAGGCGTTTGTTGAACAACAACTAACGTTTAGCATTCAGCCTTGGCAGATTAAGCAAACATCTAGGACAGCTAGCTGAGTATGAATTTCAGATAAGGAGTGATTTTTTTTTATTTTTAGTATAAATATATTCAAATATTTATTATCATTCCTTGGTCCAGTGAGACGGCTCTGTGGTTAAAGGTGATTGTTCCACATCCTTGATAACCTGAGTTCCAGCCATGGAAGTCACATAGAGATAGATGAAGAGAGCCCCTTCCAGGAAGTTGTCCCCGATCTCTCTGCACATCTGAAAATGGCATGTGTACACTGCGCATTATGCATACGCAGTAATAAAGTTGTAAAATCATCCATGGGTCATATGAGATTTCTATCTTATTAGATGCTCTCTATTTTACCTGGCAATCCTATCATGCCAATGCTACTTTGTCTCTAACTAGATGTAGTTTCATGTGACCTCTCTTCCTGAGAAGTTAATCTAAATATGGGGAAAGATGATTACATACTCAAAGAAATGTTTTTCTTTGGAACATCACGGGAAACACCTGAGCTTGTTTACCAGTATGAAGATATCCCAAATATATTTGTATTTTTCTGTGAAAAAAGTAGTTACTATTCTACCAGAAAGCCAGCCCTTTTATCTGAAACATATGTACTTAAAATATCAGTATATGCAAACTGATATTAACAAGATACCTATTTTCACAGCTTAGCTTGATTTTCAGCACCGAGTTCAGTATCATTTTACTCTCCTAAAGATGAAATATATCTTGAAAGGTGGACTACTTATCACCGGTTTAAAGAACTTTAAAATACTCTTACAGAGTAAAAGGGCAATTCCTAAATACATTCAAAAAATGTTCAATAAAGCCCTCGGGATTAAATATATAACCTCGATGGTAGCAGAGTGGAGAGAATATTAAAGAGATGTGTCAAGTCTGATTCTCCTTGATTTTTTTTTTTTTGGAAGTCCCATTTCCTTAAAAATCACTTTCTTCAAGATTCCAAACTGACATTTCGTGTACCCACGCCACCAAAGGCCAATTCCAAGAGATTGAAACCATATTCCTCTAGTTTCTTCTCAAAGATTTCTATAGATGGCTCAACCAAAAACATGTGCTTCGTTTTCCACAGAACACAGCAACACTAACACGGGATCAGTATATATCCCACACTTGTATGCCACACTTTATATCCAAGTATTCATGTGATATTGCATGTATAATATATACATGTATGTGCATATATATATATGTGTGTGTGTCTTTCCTGAAATTGCAATGCCCTGAAACTAAGAGCTGCTCTATATTAACACACAGGCCTACTCAGAACATTCCACATAATATGTGAATTCAGAGAAGCCTCAGTGATAGTAAATAGTACTGGCTCATTTTAATACCTCACAGTAGTTTAAATTCCTAAAACAGATACAATTAACTATCATTTGAGTCCAACCTTCAAGTATTTAAGGGATAATGTACTGATGCTCTTGAGACACACCAGGTTCCAGGCTATTTAGCACTTCACATAGCCTTTCCTACTCTCATGTAGGTGAGCAGAGTGGAGGCAGAAGATGAATGGCACAAGCCGCTGACAATATTATTTCTTTAAATAAACAACGAGTGAATAGAATAAGGAGGTTATTCAAAAATAACTTTTATTTTATGGCATTTGGAATTTAGAAACTGATTGCTAAGGAGGTTTTCCTATCAGTGTCCAGGTCTATGGGAGCTGCTCAAGGTGATGCTCCAAATGGAGAATCACCTGGGACAATTGGGCTCTTTTAGAATAACGTCAAATAGATGTGAACTCTAATAGGAAACTTAAATTCACAGTACCTTAAGGATTTCAGCATCCTGTATAACTTTCAGCTCTGCAAGAATATTCCAGAAAGTTACTATATGACTTATATCATGAGCTTCAGAATTCATTCTTTTATAAATCAACAGAAATTTAAAATAAAGATAACTCCTTTCTGTATACCAGTTGACTATACTAATGAAATAACTACAGTCTATATGTCTCATAAAATCTTTGTATGCACAGTAGCTGTTGGGTATGGAAGAGTAAATCAGGCCAATGACTTGGCTTAGTGCAGTAAGGCATGGATTGCTGCCTAACACGAGTTCAATTCCCGCTGGGGACCTACATGGTGAAAGGAGAGAACTGACTTACCAGTTGTCCTGTGACCTGACCATCACGCATGTGCCTTAGAGAATGTATATCCCTCACACGAAATAACAAATAAATTCGAGGTTAAAAATAAGAGGCTAAATCCTCCATAAATTGCATGCATGCATTCATACAGAAAGATTCATCCCACTACACTTGATTGTTGTTCAAATGCGACATGTCATGGAAAAGAAATAAATTAACAAGACTTATTAGTATCCAGAAGGCTGACTAAAAGAATGGATCAGTTTAGGGGCTAGGAAGATGGGTCAGTCCCAAAAGCTCTCGCTGGACAAGATTGGGGACCATCATTTGATTTGCATGCACCCTTATAACAAATTCCCTGAAGTGGTAGAGCTTGTAATTCCAGTGCTAAGGACACTTCCTGGGGCTCACTGACCCCGTTTCAAAAATAAGATATCTGTCAACTTAATTAGTTTGGTGGGTAAAAGTGATTATTGCTGAGATGGCCTGAGAGTAAGCTCCAAGACTTGTATGGTGGAAGGAGAGAATAGAGAATAGATGCCTGCAAGTTATCTTTTGACCTTAACACACACACACACACACACACACACACACACACACACACACACGAGAGAAAGCGGGAGAGAGAGACAGACAGATTGACAGAGACAGAGAGACTGAGACAGCAGATGAAAATCTAACTAAGAATTTAAAATTTGAACCTGACACAAAGGACCTCTGAAAGGCTCTGCCCTGCAGACTATCAATGCAGATGCTGAGACTTAGGGGCAGAGTGCAGGGAATCTTAGGAAAGAAATGGGAAACAGTAAGATCTGGAGAGGACAGGAACTCCACAAGGAGAGCAGCAGAACCAAAAAATCTGAGCACAGGGGTCTTTCCTGAGACTGAGACTTCAACCAAGGACCATGCATGGAGATAACCTAAGACCCCTGCACAGATGTAGCCCATGGCAGTTCAGTATCCAAGTGGGCTCTATTATAATAGGAACAGGGACTGTCTCTGACATGAACTGATTGGCCTGCTTTTTAATTACCTCCCCCTGAGGGGGAAGCAGCATTACCAGGCCACAGAAGAAGACAATGCAGCCACTCCTGATGAGACCTAATTGACTAGGATCAGAAGGAAGGAAAAGAAGAACTCCCCTATTAGTGGATTTGGGGAGAGGCATGCATGCAGAGGGTGGAGGAAGGGAGGGATTGGGAAAGGAGGAGGGAGGGAACCACGGTGGGGGGATACAAAGTGAATAAAGTGTAATTAATAAAGAATAAAAAAAGAATTTAAAATTTAAACAGGGTGAATGGATGCAGATGAACAGCATCTGAACTTCCCCCCCACACACACACACAAACACACCATGCACTCATATATACAAAGGCAATTTTGTCAAGATTTTAGCTCCTTCAGTAAATCTGTTTCCAAATATTCATTTAGGCCAAAATTTAAAAGACTATTTGGTAGCTATTAATCCCTTTTTCTGTTTTTTCAGGGCTCGGGGATTTCCTGTTTCTTTAACACAGCAGGAAGACCCTAGCCTGCAAAATACATACAAGCATTTACCTTCTCCAGAACAAACATTGTTTTCTCTAAGGATTTAAATAGTCAGGCTCTGTAGAATTAAAACTAGGGTCAAATAAAACAACTTCTATGTTTTAAAAATATGGGGCAAAGAAACTCCACCCAGGAAATCTTAACAATATAATCACCCAAGTAAGAAATAAACAAAGACATCACCAGTATATATCAGTGAGGGTCTTCATGCCTTGATAAAGGGCAATTAATGGTTGCTGGGAGAGGGGGATTGGTCTTCTCCAGGGACAAACCCCTAATGGGTCATCCAATATTAAGTGGTCACCCTAGACACTAAATATACTTAGCAAGTTCTCTCTCATTTTCTCTCTCTTTCTCTCTCTCTCTCTCTCTCTCTCTCTCTGTCATAATTAAAGAAATAGAGACCAATAATTTGAAAATGAGTGGGAGGGACACATGAGATTGGAGGAGATAGGGAGGAGTAGAAAAGATATAAATACTGTATTCATATATGAGATTATCATATGCTTATGTGTATTTTTCCATTTTTAAAATTAAATAATTCATTTTAAATCTCGGTCATAGCCCCCCCCCCGCCAGTCTCACCCTCCTTCCTGCATCCCCTCTCTCCTATTCCTCAGATTAGGAATAGGTAGGAGAGCTTCTACTACCCAGATACCCCAGCTCATCTATTCACATGAGGACTGAGTTTATCTTCCTCTCCGGTGGCCTGGTTGGAGGGTCCCATCAGGGGGAAGTGATCAAAAAGCAGGCAACATAGTCCATGTCAGAGATATCCCCAATTTCCCTAACTGTTGGATCCATATAAAGCTGAAGATGCCCATTGGCTGCTTACAAGCAGAGGCCCTAGGTCCAGACCATGCATTGTCCTTGGTTGGTGCTTCATACTCCATGGACCCCTCAGGACCCTGTTGATTGGTTCTGATGGTCTTCTTGTGAAACTTTTGCCACTTCTAGGTCCATTTATTCTCCTCCCCCCTCTTTTTTAGTAGACTCCCTGTGCCTCATCCAATGTTTGGCTGTGAGTCTCAGTATGTATTTCAAACTGTTGCTGGGTGATGCCTCTAAGAGGAAAACTCTGGCAGCCTCCTGGCTGTAGTCATATCAGAGTCTAGTTAATAGTGATAGGGGTTGGCATTCTTCCATGTGGTGTGTCTTAGGGTTGGGACCAGCATTTTTTGAACATTTCCTCAATCTCTGCTCTATCTGTTCAGTCTTTGTCTCTGCAGGTCTTGTAAGCAGGGTAAGTTATGGACTGAGGTTTTTGTGGGTGGGTTGATGATCTCCTCTTTCCACTAGGACTCTTGATAAATGGTGTCCTCTTCAAGTCTCCATGGCCCCTGCTACTAAGAGTCTTAGCTAGAGTCCCCCTCATATCCTCCCAGAGGCCTATTCTGATTTAGGTCTGCAGCAGAAAGACACACATGGCATGTACTCACTTATAAGCACTTATAGTCATATAGTACAGGATAGACATATTACAATGCACAGGACCCCAAGAAGATAAGTAACAAGGAGGAGGCAAGGGAGGACATGTAAATCTCACTCAGAAGGGAAAATAGAATAGACAGAGGTGGTGGTTGAAGGGTGGGAACAAGGTAGAAGAGAGAGCACAGAGAGAAATGAGGGTGGAGATCAGACCTGGGGGAAAGTGTGTGTGGGGAGGGTATGTGTGTTTTGTTTGAATGTACGTAGGTTTTCCAGGTACATTCCCACAGAGATCAGGAGAAGGTGTTGAATCCCCTGGCATTCTGATGACTGTGAGAGTCCATGTGACTCCTGGGAATGGAATCCAGGGTCTCTGTAAGAGCAACAAGTTCTTAACTGCTAAGCCGACTCTCCAGCCTCAGAGGAAAAGTTTTTTAATTAAAAAACATATATGGGCATAAAACCTTTGAGTGATATTTGCCTATATTCACATAGGATTTCTAGACCCCTACATGAATCATGAAGTATCACATAGGATAAACAAAGCTTAGTTGTTGTTTTTTTTTTTTTTTCATGATCTCTTAATTTAATCCCATTAAACTTCCAGTAAATACGGGGTAGGGAATGACATTTTAGAATGAGAATTTGAGACTCTATCTTAAGAGAAGGCTTAATTTTCTCAGCTATAAATAATACCAAAGTTCACACACCTACATTGGTGGCTGGCACAATTCACCGTTTCAGACAACGCAAGAGCAGTTTTTGGAAACCCACTCTTATAAAGGTGGAGACTTCCTACTGTGGAAACAGTGAGAACTTTTAGAGGAGACACACATCTGTGATTTGTGGGGTTAAACCATTGAGAGAGGAGAGTCTCTCCAGTCCCACTGACAATTTCTGAGGGAAGTGAACTTCTGCTCACAAGAGTCATTCCTCATGGTGACAGTGTTAAGGGAGAAGAGTTGCTCAAATTAAGACATTATGTTGTCAGTGCCTAGAGATGTGAACAAGAACATTTAGGGATATGAGAATGCTTTCTTTTCATACGAAAGGAGCACTCTGAAGATGCTTGGCTTCATGCTATTTGGTGCTGCCATGCTCTGAAACACGCACAAGTCTCTTTATGCAAGTTGTTCTCTGCCTTCTGGGTTTTGCTATGGTATGGTCTCAATTGCTGAGACCTCATTTAATTACCCGTGAAGCCAGATCAAAGGTAGCAGCCACCCTGATATTCTAAGGTAGGCCAAGGCCAATTAATGAACTACAAAGGTCAAAGCTTTTCATCAGTTACTAAAAGATCAGGCTAAAATAAACCAGCCATAGAGAGAAAAGGAGAGCCTGAAATCTTTACGGTGAGAAAGATATTGCACATGAAGAGTATCAACTCAGTTAAGGACAATATAAAAATGGAAGTGTCTCCTCCAACATGTGTCAGGGAAATGATAAATTTGAAGATAGAAAAATTTCTGTGTTATCTTTTTAGCCAGGACCAAATGTTTCCCTGTGGAAGGACATGCTTTTAGATACTATATCATTGACCTTTATTTGGGCTAGAAAACAATTACATCCTGAATTCCTCAACAGGAGTGATAGACGACTGAAGTTGTTGGATTTTGATAAAATGATAAAAACTATTAAAGGATAATATTAACATAGAAGCCAGAAAGGAAAGTTTTATTCCTTCTTCCCTTTTCTCCAGGGATAAAGGTTGTTCCCAAAGCAACACTTTCCCAAGGACTTCTATCTGACATTATAGATAGGGTTCATTAGGGTAGGGCCTGGCAGCCTGACAGCTAAGACTCAGGTCTACTACAGAAGCAGAGACTGATATAATTAAGGAGATCAGATCACATACATGTAAGACATGAAAGAATAAAGGGAACAACAAAAGGATAAAGTCTGAAGGGAAAAGATAAGAACTGGATGGGGTGATGGGATGCATGTGTCATGAAAACAGGAGGAGATACTTGAAGGCAGGAGTGGGTCCAGCAGATGGGGAGTAGCTTTTGGAGGCCAGGCCAAGCCATCTATAATTATATGTAAGTGTGGAAACTTACAGTGAAATATACTGCTTTGCGTGTAACCATGAATCAGTAACACTAGAAAAGAACAAGAATAGAGAAACTCTCCATTTTTTGTGAGAGAATTTTCACCACAAACAACAGATATGTTGGGCTAAGCAAAGGAAAATGAAGAGATTCAGGAGCAAGGGAGCAGAGGGTGTGATGTTTCCCACGGGCAGAGCTGCTAAAGCCCACACTCAGGATCTTAATAAAAGTATCTAGTAACAATATCATTGTGGCGGTAAGCTTTTGGCCGAGGTGTTGCTGATGAGTGCCTTGCAAATCACACGCTATCCATGTGCGTGGAACCGAGATGTTGTGTTTTAAATTGACTTATTCTCTACTTCACAGAAGAATCAGAATATTTCTCAATAATAATAGTAATATAATAATAATTACAATTTTATTTTCTTTAAAACGAAAAGTCAACGCAGAATGTTCTGCCAATGTTGGCTAAAAATTTCTGAATGCAATGACATTGTTGAGCTGTCGGGCCACTAAGGACTTTAGTCAGAGAAGCTGTTATTGTACCGGCCTCTACTTCCATTCACATACTTTCTGTGCAAGGCCCCATAGACATTTGAATATCCAACCCTGCCTTAGAGGATGGTGAGAATTAAAAGAATTCATAGGAATGATTGTGTTTTATATAATAAGTAGTCAAATGATATGCTACTGGAACATTCTTCACTTTAGACCAAACACCAAGGAAACAAATCTTGGTCTTCAGTATAAATGAAGTAACCTTAGACAAGACAGTAGTCTTGAGAAACTTTCTTGATTCTATACATGATAGCTCTGTTTCAACTGTCACGCTCTGTCCACTGCCTGAAATTCTAAGTATTTGGGCTCATATTTGGAAAAGAAAGTGTGGGGTAAGACTGAGCTGTGCACTCTTCCCAGGCAGTTATTTCACAACGTTCTAAGCAGAACTGATGCTGAGAAATGCAGACAGTGCTGTTGGCTCAGGAGTATCTCAGAACTAAGAAGTGTTGCAGCCCACATTTTTTCCAGATTTAATTTAACAAAACCTAAAAAAAAAAAAAAAAAAAAAAAAAAAAGTCTTAATCTTTGTCCGTGAAATCTGATGATCCACTGAAAACAATATTAAAACCTTGGCTAGAGAAGAGCATATCACAATAATGGCCTGCTGAACCATTTCAGGATGCTCTGAATTTGTATTTAATAATACATGCTCTAGGGAGTCCAAAAGAAAAGTGCTTTATCTTTTCTATTTGAAATGGCTTGGGAAATATTCCAATCCCTTGAAAATTTGCTGGGGAACACTTGCCATATCGTGCTTACATATGCTTGTTTGAGTTATGACATATTTTATAAACTTAAGAGTTTTAAAGAACAAATAGCATCCTTTTTATCAGCCATGAAACCAGGCTTAAAGTGTTTTGACTTGTATACTGCGGTAATAGCTGGAATTATCATTTTAAATACCCTCTCTTAGAAAAGAAATCAAATTGAGTTTTTGAATGGCTAAGTGTCACCTAAACCATTTTTAAAAAATGAATGTAATTTATTTGTCAGCAAAAATCGTCAGGTCTTGCTCAGTTAACGCTATTCATAACATGTTGATCTTTGGATATGGTGTTTGCTCTCAATCCTCAGTAATCATATTGGGTAGAACAGATCCCTAATGGTTTAACCCTGGGCAGTGGCATTTCCCGCAGGGATGGACATGGAGCAGAAGATTGGAGCAATACATCGTAGCACATGCTTTGCTTTTTTTTTTTTTTTTTTTTTGTGGGCACGTTTTCAAAATCACCATCTTTTTCAGCCATTGCCCCTGCTCTGGAAAGTACCATATGCACAGAAATTCAAATTAGCATGCACTCCTGAAGAATGCTCTCTGCAGCTCAAAGGAAGGGGAACCTCTGAGTATTTATTTATACTAAAGCATGAAAATAAAGGACAGTCAAATACATACACCAAAGAGTCTTGGAAGTGATAACTTAGCATATGTCTAAGCGTCATCACTAAGTTATAATACTAGTACAATAATAGCAGCACAATAGTGGGTCTTGGTCTTTAAGGACAGAGGAGCAGGGGAGTTGACAGACAGTACCTCTGCCATCATAATGTCACACTCACCGCCAACGGACGTGTGCATGTGGGTGTTGGTTCTGCCACACTCAAGAAGAACCAAGACTCTTCAGGTCCCACATATAGACAGGGATAGCATCATCCTACTACAGGGCTACTGTAGAGGTGAAGCAAAGTAGAGGACACATGCACATCAATGAATGCAATTTGCATCACATCAGGCAAGAGAAAGTGATGATTGTTACAGATTTATTAGGAGTGCTGTTGGGAAAAATGTCTCTGAGCTGTACGCGCTGCAGGCTATCGTAACCAAAAGTGGCATGCATACACACCTTCTTAAAGCCTTAGAGAAATACTGCTGTTTCTACGTGTATTCGGATTTGCACACATATGTGTATAAATACCATATTAGAGACATAAATGACAATGTAGATGTACACTCCACAGTCTAGAGTTTATATTTTGTATGAGTGTACCTCAAAAATCAAATATATAAGCTCTTGGCAGGTGGGACTATGTATCTTTAAACACCATGCCATGTAGAAGAAACAAGACCAAAAAGCATTGAAGCTGCTAGAGCCAGAGGTTCAGAGACACATTCCCAAGTAAAACAACTGTTGAATGCAAGGTTCATGTCAAGGGAATAATGGTCTGACTTTCATCAAAAAGACTACGTCCCTCCTGACATATAAGAGTTATTTCCTAGAGAGATGAGCTCAGAGGAGTGGTTTCTAAACACAGAGTTAAGACCCAGGTGCTGGCATTTACCTAGTGGACAGGTTTGCAACAAATAGTCATGATAGTGACATTAATAGCAACAATGCATATTTGCAGAGCATCTGCTGCACACACGAAGGCTCCTGAAAGCAAGAGTGTGAGAACAGAGACTCCACTGACAGTGCCCACAGGAGCCATGAGCGCAGCTGTGCTGGACTCTCCCTTGCTGACTCAGCAATGGCAGATATTACACCCGGCAGGGGAGGGTGGAGTCCAGAGAAAGAGAGAGAGAGAGAGATGGGGGGTCAGCTTCTGCTGGGAGGAAGCTGAGCAATTCCTGGAGAGACCTTAAAATATCCTGAAAGAACTGCACAGCAGGGATGGAGACACTGTTAGGTTTTTGCCTTGGGGAGTATGGCATTTTGGTCATGCTCTTAAGAAGCCTCACAAGCCTCACGAAAGAAACCACCATGATTAGCTCCTGTCTAGTTTCCTGGTCACAGCCGAATCTTCCCTTCTGGTTCACTTCCTCCCCGTTCATTGGGTGCACCTCTTCCTGCCCTGGGAATATGAGTGGCTTTCAAGTCTTAACTTTTCTCCTTAAGCTCAGCAGTGGATCTAGGGTGAATTTTTTGTACCCCTCTTCTATGGAAAAGTACCTGAGTTTTCTTTAAGTATGTGCTTATCTTTATCACCCTTCTTCTAGTTTTCGGAACAGTTTGGAGGGTTTTACAATACCAGATTTTCCATATAATCAGAATCACAGAGGCTTGGATCAAGGACAGTGGATGTCCCAAGATTTCCAAGCAGAATAAGGGCTTGGTGAAAAGATGACTTTTTTCCACAGGAACGGCTAAGCTGAAAAAGCAGAGCAGTCGAATAAGAAAGAAAGCCAACACAGTACAGCTGTGTAGAGCTGAGAGGTAAAATCTGTAATTATGGAGAGTGACTGAGGCCAGGCCTGTGGCAGAGGAGTCTCTGCATGCCCGAGTGGCTATTGTGTGAATCTGTTAAAGTAAAGCCTGGATTGTGTTGGAAATAGCAAGATGTTGGGCATGCCATAGCTGCGAGACATTTGCCAAGGACAGCTGTGGACAGGGAGTGGAACCAGCCCAAGAAAGAAAAGTATGTTGCAGTTGGCAAAGCCAAATGGGCTTGGCCATCTCAGCCCTCTGATTTCACACATGGAGCCAAAGGATTTGAAGTTTGCCCTGATGGGCTTTGGTCTTGCTTTGCTTCAGCACTTCACCTCTTTCCTCCCTTTTGGAATGGCCAGGTACATTCTGGGCCATTGTCTGTTGATGTAGCAATTTGATTATTGATTTTGCAGATGGTTTACAACTAGGAAATTGTCTTGCACCTCAGAAGAGATTTTTAACTTTGGATTTTTAAACAGTGTTGAAATGGAAATACTATGGGGACTCCTGAAGCTAGACTAAATGCATTTTGAATTATGATATGACTATCAGCCAGGAGGGTTCATGGAGCCGGATGTGGTGGTTTGCAAGAGAATGGCACCCAGAGGCTCATCCACTTATATGCTTAGTTTTCAGTTGGTGGAACTATTTGAGAAGGATTAGAAGGTTTGGCTTGTTGGAAGAGGTGTGTCACTGTGGGCAGGTTTGAGGCCTCTATGTGGGAGCTCTCAGTGGCTGCTCCAGATGTGTGCCCATAGCACAGCATTCATATTAGAACAAGCAACATGGGGAAAGTTCTCTAAAAATCTCTAATTTCCTGTTCAGGTTAGCAAAGTGCTGACTGCAGTGACCAGGCCCCCATTTTTCACAAGATGCTGTGAGAGCATTTCTTTCTCACAGCTCTTTCCAGGAGAAAGAGCTAACCTCTAGTTAGGTGTTTCCTAGCATACACACTCTCATTTATGATTCAGCTTCACGCTGGAGATGTGGAATTGTCATGGTTGTCATATTTTATGTTCATGGGATTTGAGAGCCTCAGGATATGTTTATGTCTTCTTCTGTCGAGCAGTAATTTTGCTCAACAAGAGTAGAGTGCTAAACAGAAAGTGTGCTGTTTCTGACTCCACAGTGTTTAAGGAAAGGGACAAATTGAACATGACTAATGATGTAAACTCATTTTGAAATATTCTTTTTGTGGAAAGTTCTAATGACAGAGGGATCTGTGGTATGTTATAAGATGGACCTGTATTCTCTAAGGAAGCAGAACATCAAAATGTTTTATTGTTTCTTTATTAACTGAGATGCTCAACTGATTAAAATTTCTCCTCATTTGCAAGTTCAAATGTGACAACAATTATATATTCAAATGAGAACTTACAAAAAAATTAATGTAGGAAATAATGTCATCCCAATTGCCCTTAAGATTGTAAATAGACATACTTTAAGTCTTCTTGGGTTGCTATTTCCTCATCTGCAAAAGAAATGGAGTTATGCTAATAATTGTCTCTTTAACTCCCTTTCTTCTCTTCAAACAAACACCAGTTTCACACAGTTGGCCATCTCCCACCATGTAGCTCAAAGGATGGGGCTCCCAACTCTTCACTCCAATGATGGTGAAGACCTCTTTACATCCTTCATGGTAACCCCTTGTCTCTAGCCTAGGGTCCAACCACCATAAGAGTATGCCACTAGGAGCCACCTGGCAAGAGGTCACATTCTCCTGAAAAAGAAATAAAAGAAAGGAGGGTTTGCAGAGCTTTCTCTGCACAGTGTACTCCTGGCTATTGCAGCCACCTTATTGCCAATCTGCACAGGGAATTGATGCTTTCAGCACCCAAATGCAAATCCCAGAGGAACTTAAATATTGCACTTAAGGTCCAGCCTCCAGTAGAAGCCTTGTGTAAGATGAGAAATAGGCTACTTCACAGGAGAAGCATCCTTATACTCTGACAGGCCATGCACAAGCCCTCACAGCTCTACCTCTGCTGTGGTTATCGGTCCATGTGCCGTCTTTTAGTAGAAAAATATGAGCTATGCAATCAGTTGCTCCATATTAGAAAATCAGATTACTGTTTGTCAAGTGATCCAGTGAATTCATAATTTCCAACTCCTTCACAGTCAAAGCACATCTAAAAATGTAATTTTATAATAACTTTCACATGTAAATTCTATGTAATTATATAAGGTATTATCTCTGTTTATACCTAATACTGGTCATGCTTAAATTGGATCTAATGTATTAGGGCATGGAACAAGACTCCCCCACATTACCTAAACACTCTGTTTTATAATGTTATTTTGAAACTGTAACACAGTTACACTTATGTAAATAATGAATTTCTTTCAATCAAATCAATGCCATCCTTTGAACCATTCCTCTGAGTTATGTTTCCATCCATGATCAAATTGAGCTGAATCCATAGTCCTTGTTGTTAATTTATTAATTTAGGTCAAGGAACAATTTGTTGATCTATAGCCTGACTTTTTCTTGGACCTTAGGTAATACAAGTCTGGTTTCCAAGAAAACCCCAGATTTTCTCCCAAGTCACTTCTTTAATTATATTTTCAGTCTAATAAAATAAATAATGATTTATTTGTTTTCTCCCTTTATACAATATCTAAAACCGTTAGGGATACAAATCAGCTTATCCCAGGATAATCAGGTACTTTAACTCAATTAAGCATAAATCCAAATTCCCTAAGGAAAAACACTGAATTAATTAATTTTATATTGCACAGCTTTTTGCCACAATACATGATGCTGTTACTGTTCTACTAATGGGTGATTATAAAACTTTCTCAGGTTGTCTTATTCTCTTCCAATGAATTGTCCAGTAAATGGTTGAATGAAATTGTCAGTTTGACCCTCAGTAAGAAGGTGTGGGTCAGACTGCAAATGTTTAGTCTATAGTTCAATAGCATCTTTCATATCTAGGAATTAACCAAAAATGCAATTATTTATGCAATACCTTACAAAAAACATATGCATTAGATAACATTAGGAGTGAGACATATACATTAGACTTTTGGGAGGTAGCCAAAATACAAAAACAGCTAAATTTTTCTGAGAGTACTATGTTAGGATGTATGAACTTAAAAATCAAAATAAACGTTTACAAGAAACATAATTCCTGCTTCAACTCCAGAATTTTATTGAGTGATTTATTGAAACACAAATAGTATAGTGGTGGATGGACGTGACTGAAACATAAATGTGTCCTATTTGAAAAGAATAAATAATAAAAATTTTATTTAAAAATCTCCAAATAGTCATATCTTAGATTGACTATATAAATATGTAGTGTGATCCTGTCACTTTTGTTGTAACTGACACTCATGTAAAGGCAGGGTATGTGTGCAGGAGTATGATCACAATGAAATGCACAGATTCTCAGAGAATTAGTAAACACGAAAAGGTAAAGGTTATGAGCTTAGGCAGTGGGTCTCAATGTG
This sequence comes from Meriones unguiculatus, assembly GCF_030254825.1. Classification (NCBI taxonomy): domain Eukaryota; kingdom Metazoa; phylum Chordata; class Mammalia; order Rodentia; family Muridae; genus Meriones; species Meriones unguiculatus. Next base: position 47,779,918 of record NC_083349.1, read on the forward strand.
CCTAGTGCTGCAAAACCCTTTAATACAGTTCCTCATGCTGTGGTGATCCCCAACCAGAAAGTCATTTTCAGTGCTACTCCATCGCTGTGATTTCACTGCTGTTATGAATTGTAATGTAGATACCTGATAGGTAGGATGTCTGATATGTGACCCCCCTAAGGGGTTGTGACTCACAGGTTGGGAACCACTGAACTAAACTGTCCATTAGGTTGCGTGCGTGAAGCCATTTCAGAAACAAAGCACAATGTTCCATCTGAGCTTCTTTGATTTGCACACAGAAACAATATGTGACTATTGGTATCCAAGATTCCCTTTAAGAAAAAAAAAATTCAAATCTTTGAGGCATAATAATGTGAAGTCTTCCATCCCTTTGACATGATACGTTTTGCACTTACAAAGATTAAAGGGATGCAAAACTCTAACATCTTTCCATGCCAATGTGAATGCCAGTCTTCTGGCCATCTCTGCCTTCTGATGTCAGTGAGTAGAAGCAATGGTCTGAGTGCTTCAAAGTGAACAGGAAATACAATACGGCAGGCAGAATCCTGCCTAACCCTGACTTCTCTGTGTCTCAATGATCAGGTTCAGAAAGTAGAATTTGTGCATAATTGGCTTGGAGATGAATGAAATATGTAACATCCAACTCAGAGGTTAAATAAAATTCTCTGATCTCAGAATCAGACAGGGCACCTTGTAGCAAAAAGAGAGGTCTATTGGGAGGAAAAAGAAAAAAAAAGAATTCTCTTATTCATTATAAATTCAAGCAGGGAAATGAAACTTGGTAATCTAACAAAACCAGTTTTACATTATAAAACAGTTGCTTTGGAACTCCAGAAGAACACTGAATTCACAAGGAATAAAAGTATTCATAATTAGAACCCAACTCTACTTCTCTACTCTTGTCTCATCTCCTCTTGTCTCTTCTCATTTCCTCTCGTCTCCTCTTGTCTCCTCTCCTCCCTTCTCCTCTCCTTTCCTCTTCCCTTCTCCCCTCTTCTCTTCCCCGGATTTCCTGGAACTCTTTGTAGACCAGGCTGGCCTCGAACTTGCAAAGATTTGTTTGCCTCTGGAGTGTTAGGACTAAAGGTATGTGCCACCACACCCAGCTGTTCTGTACCTTCCTAACCTCTGGCAACATTTAGAAAAATGGTAATCTGAACAGGTGAAGTGGCCCATTTCATTTTACTGTTACAACAGGGTGATACTCTGCCACAAATCTGAGCGTACAGTCATATACTCACCTGCGTTGTCACAGATTAATGAGAACGTGTGTGACTCTGACGTAGGCAAAACAGTGTTTGCAAGTGAACTCTAGCAGCAGCGGATGAAGAGCCCTGATAACCTAGATCATAGGCTTTGAAGTTAGAATACGCAAACATAAAGCCACACTGTCTTCTGCTGCCGGACGTTTGGCAAGTATTATCAGCTGGATCAAACCGAAATGAATCCAAGTGCACATGCTAGTTGTATGCCAACCTGGACCCACAGAGGGGTCACGGCTGCTGAAATGCTTTTTTAAAGAAACGGCATGTAGTACAGAAAGAGCAACCAACAACTTCTTGCCAAGGTTTGACCCTGCCACTCTAAAGAAACGATTTTCAGTTATCCCTGCCAATGTGTAAACAGTTGTTTACACAAGGGGAACACAACACTCCCTAGACCTACCACAACACATAAAGTATACAACACAGCCCATTCCACCCTTACGCTGCCCAAACCAAGTCTACACAACAGAGCCTGACTTGTCTACCGTGTGTTTGACTCCATGAGAAATCCCTTGCCCATGATTTTATGTGTACCAGAGAAACAGTTACAAACTATGCCCTGATTGAGACATGTTGTCATTGAAGTATTCGACAAAGGTAAATCTGTCTGTAGAGAAGGACCAGGGGCCAATTTCAGTAACATAAAAAGGAGGCGGGACACCCATACAACCTGACTGTGAATCCACCCAGAACTTCAGCCTTGTCTATACAACAGCTGGCCACAACACCAGAAGCCAGAGTGACGGCACTGGAAGTTGTGGGGAAACAGTGCCCCACACGCAGCGTGATCTCACCACGCATTCTACTCTGCCCCCAAACCTTCTTGCATCTCCTTGTAGAATGTGGTGTACGGGCTTGAGAGTCCCCCACAAGAGGCCCGCCTCCCACTCATCTCTCCCGCTGCGCACCCTGCGTCTGCGGCATCGGAGTCTGGCAAGCAGCTCGCAGTCACAGGGAGCAGAGCGTTGGCGCGCACTGAGCCACGTACAAATCTCCACAGAGAAACTGTCCCCCTGGCTGCTTTAGAAAAGAAGATTCCCAAATAACTTCCTTGCTTCCTGGAGTAAACGGGGAGACAGGGCACTCTGGGAATGAAAACACACCTGACAGAGCCATCTGCCTGCTCTAGGAAACCCACCAGTCTCCGCGGAAAGGCCCTGGCCTTTCCCTGACAGGTCACTCCATCACTCCGAAGCTCTTCTCACCCCTCTCCATGGCTAAGCTTGCTCTCAGACCAGCAGGCCAATTCTGGTTTCAGGCACTCATTTATTCCTAGCTCTGGGAAATGCCTTGAATCGACACACTGCTAAATATTAGCTTCTCCTAGCGGGTTTTCTCACACTGCTCAGTCAAAGGTCTTTTTATGGTACCACGTGTTCATGTTCACCCTTTTGTAACACAAGAAAAATACGTTTAGGTGTCTGTCTTACTTGCTAAGGTAAAATGAATGAACTGGCCTTCTCCCAAATTGCTGTGCAGGTTAGGAGAGGAAGGAAAGCCAGGGCATTTCCAACTAAGCCTTACTTACGTCATTTACTATGTGCAAGACCCATGGATTCTAGAGAAACTTCTACGGTCCTAGTACCGTCCTCTGGAAGACTGAGTTCTCCAAGGGGTGGGAATTATGCAAATAAATGTTTGTGTTAAGGTCTAAAGCATTATCCAACATAAGGTGTTACTTATGCTCCTAAGCCCGCTTAAGCAAATATGACATTTTGAAGTCCGTAATTATAAATTTGTCACCTGAAATTTGAAGATGATAAGTGCGCCTGGCCACTAGAATGGAAGCCTCATGATTATAGAAGTGCCTGAAATGCTCTAACTTGTCTGCCAAAGCATTTGGACAGCACAACGGTCACTTATGCTGAATAAGTAAACGGTATCCCTCTTTCAAGATCGCGGTTTAAAGTATGCCGAGACTTGTTACTTCAGTATTGTAACAAACATTCAGTTTGTTAAACCTATTATCCTATTTATTAACAGAAATTCAGTTGCTTTATAAATGGAAACTTAAAAGTTGGGCCTAACACTACTAGGGATCCCAGGGCTACCTAGAAGACTGTCTGACTAAAATCTGGTAATTAAATGAAAAATTGCTTTAAATAGTCAAAGGAGTAGGAACTTTGCATATGCACTTATGAATAGCAACACGAAATGAAAATTAACAGGTTTGCATTTGCTGTTGAAAATACTATAATGTTTTTGAAAATATTCCGTATGCTTAAATACTTCTCAATTAATATTCAGGTAGAGACCACCATGCAGGCTGCATTTCACGTCATGGCCTATCCAATTTGTGTGTGTATACAGCTCATAGAAATTCTCCACCCAACTTTTACTGATTATTTTCTGAAGTTATATTTCATTTTGGGGTGCTGTAAGCTCTCCATATTTTTAAAGGGTGATTTTAATATATGACTTAAGCAAGACTCATATTTTAAACATGGTGTTTTCTGCCCACCTCTTCATTTGAAAATAAAACAGTATCATTTCAATGTAATAAATAATCAACTTGTGTTATGCCTTCTATTGCTTTAGGCTCCCTTGAGCCAGACAAAATTCTAATTAGGGGCATTTTTAGTTTTGTCTTTAATCTGATCTGTGCCTTCATTAGCCAATTACCAGTCCCTTGTACCAATATCTTCTGAACGTAGGAGGGGGCTTTACAATAAGAAAACTGTTATTATTTATTTAATGTACCATTATTTAATAGAGCAATTTCCACAGTTGTGATGGATACTCACGGTTCTGTTTTATGAGTTCTCTCCAAAAAGAATTTGTTGTGTTGGAATAGCTTATAAACTTCAAAACCTTACACAGGCTACGATCTCCCAACTGGCACTTCTTCAAATAAATGCATGCGCGGAAGGTTTACAATAGAGATTATTTCTGCAGCCATAGCTTCCTCACAAGGAGGAAGAGCGTGAGCTAGCTGCAGTCAACCGTTCACTTTCAGCTCCGACTTACTGTGGCTATCCCAATACGCTTTCACCGTAGACCTCTTTTTTGCAACCATGGATGCACTTAGCTGAGATAAGACAGGAAGCTGAGAGTGATAACATGTGCGGAACAGTCCATGTGTGAACCACGGGCATAAAACAAGAACAATGGCATGCAAATCGCTCACTTCCAAGCTAGATAGTGCAAACATTTTGATCTGTATGTGAAGTGAAACTTGAAAGAGACTGAGATGTTAATATGGGTCTCGTCTTAGTGAGACCTAAATTGTGAACATTCGGTGTTTTCTAACAACACTGAGTATGAAACTAGCACTTTTTGGGTACATTCTATAGATCAACAACTGTCTTGGGAAGCCCACAGACATGTTTAGGAGGAATCATTAAAGGTTAATAATTTGACAGTGGACAGTGCAGCACAGAGAGGGGCGTGGTCTAGGACTCTGAGGTATATAAATACGAAAGCCCTGAGAGAAAAAGTGTGGCACATGGTGGTTTGGAAAGACCAGAGGTGGACGGGGTGGTGGTTTGGAGCAGACAGACTGAGAGAAACTTTTCAATGCAGCAGCTTGGGGGAGACCACTTGCTGCGTTTGCTGTTGACAGAGACTGGTATAGCCCCCAAAGAACCTATCAACCCTAAACAGCCAGGAGAAGTAAGGGAGTCTGTACCGCCTCTCCCCACTAACCTCTCTTCTACCTAGGGTTGGGAGGCTGGAAGGGAGAGGCTTTAAGGAGCCCCAAATAAAATAGTTTAAAAACAAGTGCAACAATAGAAAAGAAGGCATAGTGCAAGAGAAGAGGTCAGAAATCAGCGATGTGAGAGACACACTCCAGGACCTACATGAGGGCTTCAGGAGCTTCACTCTTCATGGCTTCTTCATCCCGTACACCGTGAGGCTACCGTGGGGCTGCCCTGGGTTAAACCAATTCATCCAGGTCTTGTCTTTTTGAGCGATTAGGTGAAAAGGTAAGAAGTTTTATTGTGTATATTCAGTTATCAAAGGCACAAAGTTCATTGTATATTTATCTCAGCCCAGCATCTAGTTGAAGTAGTTGGTTCTGGTTTTACCCCTTGAATAATTCCTTCTTTTACATATCTTAACAGAGACAAGGAAATATCTTGCTCACATACACTTTTATTCTCCTTTATTCTGATTTAGACATTTACGTTCCAGGTATAAAATTAATTTCCTTTTCTTCTTGCATAGTTGAATAGCTATGATGGGTAAAGGCAGGGAAATTGGTTCAATAAACACAGAACTGTGAATAACAATTGTCAGTGTATCTGAATCATTTCAACAATGCACCAAAAAAAAAATTAATGTGCTTTAAAGCAAACGTGACAGGAGAAGCAAGTATGGGGCTTTCACCTTCCTCTCTGGTACTCAACCCTCATTTATAACCCCACTCACTGTATAAAACCCACAGGTTTTACTGCTGCCCTGTTCTTTAAGGCAATCTATCTCCCCACAGCATCACCATCTTAGGTTCATGGTCTCAAAGCCATATTCCAGGAATGCATAATCGAAAAAGAAAGACATTAGGCAAGAGAGGTATTGTTTGGGGCCCAAAGATTTATAAGTTTTCATTGCACCAAGAGCCAATATTTTAAAACTGGATGTTGCGTAAATATCCCAATATATACACATTACTGAAAAATGGATTCGGCTGCAGGACAGTCTTGAGGGTCTAGGCATGGGTAAGAGCAGGAGTAAGCCAGAGCTCAGCAGATCATCACAGTTCCAGCTTTCCTGGTGGCTTGGGGCTCTGAGGCCACCGCCAGCCGTGGGTATTCTTCTCAAAGTTTGCATTATGGATACTTTAAAAAAAAAAAGTCTTACTGGTCACACTACATTCTACCAGTGTGGACACTACTCAACTTGTTTTTTGCAACAAAGTGTAGAATAAAATAAAACTTAAACACTCTGTGCCCAATCTATTCAGAATACCCAGGCTTGTCTCTATATTTTGTCTCTATTCCTACACCATGGGTCTAAAACAAGTATGCTTTCTCTCTGTTTTACGAGCTGAGAATCAAAGTCATGTCCCATATCTTAGCTGAACCTCCAACCCAGGCATGTGAACCTTTCATACTCACATCAATCGTTTTTCAGTTTCAATCTCTGTCAATTCAACTTTTATTAGTTAGTTAGTTTGTTTGTTTGTTTGTTGTTTTCATCACACTCTGAACTCTGTCTTTAGAATTACTTGCTTCAAGCTGCAGTTAAAGGATAATGTGGAATTTTCTATTAGCTATCTGGGCCAGGCAAGTTGGCCCATCTTGGGAGGCAGTACAGGCTGGCCTCAAGCACAGTGATGGCCACAGGATGAATGGCCATGAATTTGTTTCCTCCTTTTTCAACATCCTTGATGCTTCTCTACTGTGTGACAACTTGATTCATGGTCTCGACAAACTACTGACTTGTCTGTGTTTTTCCTACTCTGCCCAACTCAGGAACTATTAGCTGTAATCTTTTATGACTGTTTGTTATGTCAGTGTGCATGCGTACATATTCACGTAGGGTGCATATATGTGTAAGGTCTGTGTATGCATGTGTGCATGTGGAAACAATATCAGGTGTTGTTTCCCTGTGTCTGTGTGTGTGTGTGTGTGTGTACATGTGTTTGTGAGTGTGTGTGAGTGTGTGCGTGCATGTGGGTGTGGGCGTGTCTGTATGCATATGTGTGTTGCCAAGTGCTTATTGGGACCAAGATAGGGCAACACATCTGGAGCTAGAGTTGCAGGTGGCTGTGAGTCTTCTGACATGGATGCTGGGAGCTCAGCCCTGTGCCTCTGGGAGAGCAGCACATACTCTTAGTTGCAGGCCTCATCATTGCAGCCCATCACCTTGTTTCTGAAGTCAGGATTTCTCACTGGCCTGAAGTGACTAGCTCAGGCTAGGCTGCACCAGACACCTACCAGCCTTATCCACCAGGCAGAAGGCTGTCACCAACGTGGCACAATGTTCAACTTTATTTTTTTTTTTGTTTGCTCGTTCCTGGTGATCACTCTCAAGTCCCCTGCACTTGCAGGGACCAACTACTCTCTTCATTCCTATTTGCTACTTTCTAAATCGTTCTGCTTCCTTTGATTAAACTCCTGGCTTTCCCGAACTGGGAGAAAATCCTTTTCTACCTATCAAGGCTTTACATAAATCATGCTTCCTATAAAAATCTTCCCAGATTCCAGGAGTTACAGTTCAGATCTTCAGACCTGGTGTTCCCTTAGCCCCGTCAGGACGTGTGCTAGGTTATATCCCATGAAATGGTTTTGGGGTTAAAAATGTTTAAAAGTGTGCAGGAAGGAAGGCATACTATTGTTGCAACGAGCATGTCCGCTACACTCCTTGAAGCAGGGACCATGTCTTATTCCTCTTGCACTCTCCAAGCATCTAACAGTGCTTTGCTGGAAGAATCCTGGCGTTGCTCAAAACACTCAGTGTTAGCAGAGTAAGGAAGACACGGTACACATCTCTGAATTCCTTTTAACTACCACGACAAGGATGGCCTTAATTCCTGACCTAGATGACTTAAAATTTAAAAATAGTACCTGAGAGGAAGAAAGGAGGACAGAGTTCTAGTTGAAAGATGTATTGGCACCTGCCTGGCGGCTGACATCCTCCTCTATTCACTTGAGCAACAAGGCCCCCCAGATTAAGACCATTGCAATCAGAGATAGTGTGACGATCCTATGACCAGCACAAGGCCCTGAAACTCAGAGATGAAAATTTGAATTCAGCAGAATGTGTGATGTTTTATGGGCTGTTTTATGTATTATGTGATGTTTTATGAGTTCATCCCTTCAGTATGGGAGCAAGAAAGAAATCTGTTCGCAACCCAGTGCCTGACACATCCTGTTGCTAAGCAAAGGGAAGAAAGAGATCCAAAAGAGCTGAAGGTCTGTGAAGCCAGGGTATAAAAATCCTACTCACCCCTTAGCGTTATGCTTGACTGACTGTCTGGGAGAGGAATAGTAGCAGGCTGAAGAGGTAAGTCTACTGGTCCAGACTTCACAAAAGGAAAACACAGACTGTGAAGTTGGCAGTTTAAAAAGATCCACTCTCAGTTGTAGGCAAAGTTGATGAGGTAACCTCCAGCTGCCTGCATGAGCTCTCACATTTATTTTCACCCGAAGTGGCTATAAAACTGAATAATAATAATAATAATAATAATAATAATAATACCAATTAAATAGCTGCCACTGCAAATGATATCAGCATCATGTTATCTTCAGAAAAAAATATCATTGTACATGGATTAAAAAATAAGCTATGTTTTAAAGCAATAGAAAAATAAGCATTCACAACATATGAGAGAATATAGAAACTTGGCTGTGTCTTATTCCCTGAAGGGCCCTTTAAGGCATTTCCCAGCAAAGAAACCTATAACAGGCTGTTTAGACTGTTTGAAATAGAGACCTCACAGCAGGAGTCTTTGGTAGAGGAAGGATGGGTACAGGTCTTTGTATGCAGCTCCATCTGTTTTCCATATCCCCTGGAACTCAGCGATGAGGTTCCGAGTCAGGCTACCTGCCGCAAAAATTGTCTAAAACTCACCTTGACAATATACATGGAGGGAAAACAGGGCTTCCTAAACCAAAGGCTTCGTTTTGTAAACTTGAGGTTCATAGACAAGGAGTTGAATATCTTGTCATCTCACCAGGGAGATTAGCTCCAAAGGTATGATTTGCCGCATAAAATAGGGATGGTATGCTTTTCAGATGTCTGTGCTGCAGTTTTCTACCAGCTGTGTGCTGGTGCAGTCTCAAATAATAGAGGTCATCCAAAGGCGAGCAAGAGAGACATTGTTGCTTCTGAACCAGTATGAAAACAAAAACCAGAATAAAATTCAAACATGAAAAGAAATCTGTTTAGGAGCAACTATGCCATACCTGACCATTTTGTTCTAGAACTTTACTTACTCATAAAGAAGAAATAAAACAAGAAGACAGAAGAGAATAATTTAAGAATCCAACATTTTCCTCAAGTGTATTTCTCTATTCTCTTTCCGGCTAACTAAGAGATGAGGTGGGAAACTACAGACTCCTATCAAGCACCTCTAAGCCTGTTCTTTTTTTTTTTTCTCTCCTTTTCTTTTCCTTTTCCTTCTTCTTCTTCTTCTTCTTCTTCTTCTTCTTCTTCTTCTTCTTCTTCTTCTTTCTTTTTTTAATAAAAACTTAATAAAAACTTTTTTATTAAGTTTTTCTTTGACAATTTCATAAATAAGGACTCTGCTTACTCTCACACCCTCACTCTTATCTTCCTCCTCCCTCACCTTGGCCTCTGCATTTTGTCAGTTTTGTCTTGTGGCCCACCAACGTTAACAAAGATCATTTTTAGGACCATGGGTTTGGCAATACCCACTTAAGTCTTTCGGCCTGGCCATTTGGAATGCAATGAAGACAAGGACTCTCTTTTCCCCAGAACCCATCAGGAGCTAATAGTTGAGCAGGAAGGTATGGGGACCCCTGGGCCCCTATTTGATCAAGGTTTGGCTGTTGACATGCCCAGTCTTGACAGCACTTCCCAATCCTCCTTACTGTCATGTCCACTCTTAGACCAGCATCAGGCACATACATTTTCTTGGCCACACACGTGTGAGATAAATTTTATACACCTAAGAATAAAAAAAAAGGCCAACTGCACATTCCATGATCATAGAACCTCAGCAAAGTACAAATGAGGGTCATTAAAAACAGTATCTCAAACGCAGTAAAACACCTGATATTAAGAGATGAAAAGAGTGACTAGTCTTGAACAGGTAACAGATCCAGAAGAGAAGGACATGGAGGGTAGGCAGGCGCTTGTAAACAGAGCAAAGTGTGTAAAAACAGACCAATCCATACAGACCAATGCTAGTAACATTGACTCTAAACATAAGCAGGGGCAAGAGCTTCTTCTCACACCCCTGTCTTCCGTTTGGAGGCCAGACATGGGGACTAGCACCAAGACCCTGCTACCCCTTGTTGGCTTCTATCAACCACACTCACATTTTTACAGTCCCTTGAACTCACCTACAGTTTCCTTGCTTATATCTGCTACCTGATTCCTGTGAGGAACTGATCCAGCAGGTATATCCAAGTCATGTCATGGCTACACTTGACACATCTACTTCTGTTATTTACCAAGCGATCAGTACTTCTTAGTCCATCTTCCTACATTATCATTCTAGCCATATTTCTTGTTCACAACTCATCATCGAAGACTTAGTAAAATGTAAAGATCCACGGTGCAAGATGAGGTCTAGGTTATATATGTCTGCCTTGCCTCAGTAGCCTACAAATCATATTTACTTTCCCAAATTGAAATGGAATCATGTAAGACTAATTGTTCCTGTTGAACCCATGATGGCTCTCACTGATCATCTTGAACTTATAGTACGGTTCAATATCTTTTCCTTAATTGATTTCAGAGTTGATTTTACTTAAGGTTAATATCATATCTCCAGGAGCATTTTCCTAGGAGCTAGAAAATTCAGCTTGTTTCAAATGAGATGCATCATTTTGCAGTTATGATGTTTTAGTTCTTTCTCATTCTTCCTATCTCTACAAAGTTATAGATACCAACATGGTGTTTCATCTATTCCTGGCTTACCCCTAGACTGTGAACCTTTGAGAGTGGGTTATTGTCTTCATTACAGCATCACAGTCTTTGTTGGTATCTGGCAAAATATCAGTGTATCCAAATTTGCAATAAAAGCTTGCTGAATTTAACTTAAATCACCAGGGTGGTATTTTGAAATTTTCTCATACATTTGAGATTTCAATTATTTCTCCAGTATTACTAAAAAGAAGCAGACAATGTCTTCCTCCTTCCACGCAGGGCCATGTGCTTGAGCAATCCCTTCACCTCCTTGCTCTAAGCAGTATTCTGAAGCTTGTTTCATTTTCAGCACTTGACCCTTGTTCCTTCTTGTTCAGCTCTTTTCCAATCTCCAGCCTTTACTCTTCTGCATTAGAAAGCTTCTTAACTACTCACCTAGCCACAACACAGCTTCTCTCGCTTTCCTCATCACAGCTCACAACTATTACCCTATTTACATTTCTGTTCAGATGCTTTCCAAGTGATTCAGCATTCTTGTTGTTTCAGATCAACATGCTGGATTAGCCACTGATTCTTATTTTCACGGAGGACAAAAGGCCATTTTTTTTCTGGTGACTATGAAATAATGAAGGGGGATTTGGAGATCTGGGGATGTGTATAAAACAAGTATGCCAGCTTTAAAACTGGCTGTCATCTACTGGATAGTTGGCTGCTTAACGGATATTTTGTGAGCACAGTTTGTAGATGGGGCAACGAAAAAGAAAATTCCTTTCTCGGCATCAGGAGTTCTACAGGTTGTCAAATTAGGTTCTGGAGATGGAGGAAAAAGAGGAAGATCTGGCAGAAAGAGTAGGTGATGACAATTAGAACCTAAAACATATGTTATGTGAATTGTGGCATTTGATGTTGCTTTAGCAGGTTTGGGTTTGCAAGGTTAATCAGCAGAGACAATTCCTGCCAAATGAGGCATTAGTGGGGGACTCAAAGAAAACAGGGTTTGGTCCCTAGTTCTGCCATTAATTCACAGATGGAGGGCAGAGCATCTACTTCCCAGACTTCAGTTTCCTCCTCTCCCAGTATGTGAGTATGTTTCCTCTAAAGTGTGAGCCCATGTTTGAGCATACATCTTTCAGCTGCCACAGTCAATGACTTTTGACAGCAGAGAGTAGATAAAAGAAGTACTTTTTAGGGTTGGAGCAAATTAAGACTAGCCCCACAGATGACCTGTGCTCTGGCCACTGTCCTGGAGTAGAGTCCCTTCCTCCAAGGAACAAAAAGAGCCAAGCAATAACGTAGCCTGTGAGTGAAAAACACTGTCCAATTCTTTTCAGGTTCAGATTCCTTATGAGCTATGTGAAGTTGGATGAAATATGTCTGGGTATCAATTCTTCATCTGTAAGATATCACTCCTTTTGGACCAACTTTATGAGGTTGCAATGAGGGTTAAAACAATAAACTTCATAAAGCATCTAGCCCGGTAAGTGGATTTGGGTGATTCTCAGCCAATGTGGTAAGACGTACACAACTGTAGAATTAAAAGTTAACACATGTGGGAGGATTCCAATATGGCAGACATAAAAGAGGTAAGCCTTTTATTACTATTTTATAACAAAATAAGTGGAGTTCTATAACATAAATTGTGCCCAATCTGGTTCAGAATGTGGAAGCAAGAACTTTGCTCATCTCAACCTTTTATTCCATTGAAAGGAAATCTCATTCAACTGACTACCTGGTATTTCCTATTCATGTTATATAAGGGTAGTCTCTGATGGGTGATGTGCCTTTGATAGCAGAGGTTCCTGCATGATTTTTGTCTTATTCAGTGGTTTTTCTCAAATAAACTCATATATTCAAAACAGTCAATATGTGAGAACTTGCTCTTAGCCACCGAAGAAGCATAAAACTCAAAAGCTATTGACTTTATGAGCTACTGATGAGAACAACACACAAAACATCTAGTTTCCAAAAAGCACAGATGAGATACATCTAAAGTATGTCATGCTGTGAGGGAATAAGGGGAGGGGCTTGAAACTGACTCTGTGAAATTAGTGACAAATTATAAAACAAAAACAAAACAGGAAAAAACTGCCCGAGAAGAAATTTCACAAAGGTGTGACTCTGAGATAATTCTGGCATGCTTAGAGGAAATTAGGCTGCGCTGCGCTGGGCTTCTCAAAGTAGGCAGCCAAGAGGCAAGGAATGTTCCTGAGCACTGGGCACATGAACTGAAATGGACAAAGGTGGTGTTAAGATTTTTTTATTATTAAGTCAGTCAGTCAACACAATCCATTAAACCCCTAAAATGTGCCAGAGAAATGCGAAGCTTTGAAATGCGAACCTGTGAAAGCTGATTGAGACCTCAGAAGTGAGTAGCTACTACTCAGGAGTTCTGCGTGTCCCCTCATTCTCCAGGTACTGACAGGCGATATTTACTGAAGGTCCCTACATGCCGGAAATCAGGTTACACCCCCTCAAAGAATTACCCTGTTCAGTTCCATTCTGGTCCTCAAAGGCAGTCACTGAGCTAAACTGAGTCCTCCAGATATTGAACTACTTGATTGGGGTGACACTGCCAGAAAATCATGGGGAATGCAAACCTAGGTTGCTCTGGCTCAGGCTTTCAGCTGTTCATCGAACCTGTTCAAGCAGCAAGCCCCCCTCACCACAGAGAAGCTGAAGTCACGTGTAAGGATATCACTCCCAGCTCCTCATGTCTCTAACACAAATCTGTCCACTGTTCGTGAGCTGGCATCAAAAATCTGTCCTTACTCCCAGCTCAGAGGAAGGTGTAAAGATATTTTTAAAGTTGGAAATAATTTCACACATTATCCAAATGTGCAAAATCAAAATGCCTAATGCTTCTTCTAGCAGTTTGGCTGAGCGTGCTTTAGATAACCTTCTACAGCCTCCTGTAAAACGTTCTCTGGGAAGCCCCACTTTGAACTTTTAGATAGATGTGTTAGTGTGCTATTTAGGCTGTTGAAGTTTGTCCCCTGCTAGTCTCTTTTTTAAAAAGCCTCACACAATCTTGCTTGTTGAAGCGTTGTTTTCATATGTTCCAATATTTCTATTATTTACTCCTGGTTACAGCTGCCATTTAAGAAGCAGTTTCTTGTTGCAAGGTTAGAGAGGGGAATAAGCTGAGATTTAGCAAAGAAAAGAGATTCTATTTTAATTGGTTTCTACAGGGCAGCTGCCTGTACAGTTTTTCTAATACGCCTTCTTAGCTAATGTTGTAGTTATTTTCTAAAATGATTTCCTTTTCAGTTGCTCTAATCATAAATTTTAGATGGCTTCTCATCAAGTATCTCAAGCTCACTATTTTTTGTTTATCTTATCATTTGCCATTAGGTCTAAACATACCAAATGAAGAAAACACAAAATTCATAAGATTTAAAAATTTATAAAATAAATGAACTGTTCAATTATAGATATAAATATGGAAACTTGAAGACCATCTCCCAAAACTTTCAAAAAGAGCCTTTTATTCTATAAAACTATAAAATTGTGTATGAAAAATATTTTCAAACAAGAAAAAAACTTGTCTATGGTGACTTAATAAGCTACAACTATAAAATGCAGATGTTCAATATTTCATGATCCCACTGTTGTTATCCCCAAGATATAGTTGTGCTTGTCAAGCTGTGGTGAAAAAGAAATCGTGCTTTTAACTTCATCAACGTAAATGTGGAAAGCAGTTGTAACAATCTTTACATTCAAAGGCTGGAAGCTGTCACATGCATTAAAAATAAAAAGTGAGGGGCGGTAAAGGGGCCAGTCCTTAAGTTCATGTCAGAAATAGCTCCTTTATCTCTCCCCCGCCCCCGAGGGAGGAGCAGCCTTGCTAGGCCACAGAGGAGGACATTGCAGCCAGTACTGAAGATACCTGATAAGCTAGGGTTAGATGGAAGGGAGGAAGACCTTCCCTAGCAGTGAACTTGGAAAAGGACAGGGAGGAGATGAGGGAGGGGGCTACCGCTGGGATACAAAGTAAATGACCTGTGATGAATATTAAAAAAATAAAAATTAAAAAAAGAGCGAAAGAGAAGTTTCAATCTACTTACTTAACGATGTGTAATTTCAAGGAGTCTTGTCTTTTTACCAGGGGGATGTTTCAGGGTACAGAGTGATAACACCATAGAGGTAGTATCTGAGGTAGGTCTGGAATTCACTGGTGGGAATGATACCATCAAAAGTGACATGAAATAATTTTATTGAAGTCCCAGCAATTTAAACATTGTCAGTCATGAAACACTGGCATCTGAAGCAGGATATGAGTGTTTTCTTCTAAAAATTCATGAAAAAGTAAATATCGCTTCTGTGGGAAGTGAGTCCTAAGTGCAGCTTTATTCATAGACGACTAGGGAGGCACAGGGCAAACATTTTATTTTTATTTAAATATTTTCTTTTGTTGTTTATTTTTCCATAGTCTAGGGACTTTATCGTGTCTTTTATTTATTTTTATTTTTAAAATTAAAACATAATTACATCGTTTCTCCCTTTCTTCCACTCCCTCCGATAAATACCATGTACCCCTCTGACTCGCTCTCAAATTCACTGCCTATTTTTCCTTAATTGGTAAACAACAAGTAGTCATCTCTGAAATTGTATATGTGCAAGTAATATTTTACAGGCTGAGCAGGGTGTGTGTGTGTGTGTGTGTGTGTGTGTGTGTGTGTGTTAGAGTCCTTTTATTCTTTCAGGTCATCCTGCATGAAGCATGTATGACAGCCGTGTCACTGGAAAATGTGTTGATGTCTGTTCTAGAGAGCACACTTCATTCCCCCTCAATCCGCTAATTTTGTTCTATCTGTTCCGGCATTGGTGGATCACAAAATTGTTTAGTTCTGCCTAAGTGATGGGCCCCACTGCGTATGTAAATGTGCTTAAGGCCCCATAGAAGCGGACTGCCTTGACACCCCAGCAAATCTCCGTGCTTCCCAAGCATGCAGCCTTAGAGCCTTGTGCTTCAGTGCATCATACATATTAAGGAATCTCTTCTGCACAAATGTTCCAGCTGCCACAGACCCTGAGGATGCCCTACTAGTGCATGTGAAGAACATACGATCATCTGCTAAAGCTGTAATAACAGCAAGATACATCAGCACAGTAAAATTTTCATTTGATGTCTTCAGGCATAAGGAAATTAATGGATGTGATGTGTTCTGGAATCTTAAAGAACTAGAAAGAATATGCTTTTTACAAAAAGATAGATGAACATCTAGACGGCGGCTCGTATTAGGATGTAAAATGTAAGCTGGCCCTCTTGCTTCCAAGTCCACAGGGAATTGAGAAAAAACATCATAGCATCGATGCTGAATACTGCAACGAATACCACCAAAGATTACGAACATTTCTATACTGTATGTCATGTCCAGGTCACAGTTTGGTCTTTACAGAACGGAGAACTCAAGCGAAACTGTCATGACTTTATTCCTGTGTAAGAAGAGCATACACTCCTAGTTAGGTAAAATGTGCCTATTCACAGCCCAGAAAAGAAGAGGAAAGCGGTGAAGCAAATGTATTTGGTCATTAGTTTGGTAAAGTTCACAATTTGACTTTCTGTGTTACTTTCATTTGGGTGAAATCTTTTAATTTTTCTCTTTTCTTTTCTTATTCAGAAATGAAACTGGATTGGTTTCTTTCTTTCTTTTTTTCTTTTTTTTTTTGTTTTTTTTTTTTTTTGTTTTTTTTTTTTTTTTTTTTTTTGTTTTGGCTAAGTTCCAATTGGCAATTGGAGAAAAGGTTACCGAATGAGGGTTGCAGAATTTTACTGATTTGTCCCTAATTGGAAGACTTTTCACCCTTCCTTTTCCTTTCCTTTTGATAGACTAAGGTAGGTTAAATTATATATAATTGGGAGAATAAATGCCAAGCTAAAGCAAATTATTGGTGAGGTAGGGACAGATGTTGTTGGCTTAGGTAAAGTTCAAGATCAAACCAAGCAACGATGCTGGGTCTGCTTCTTATTTTTCTGTTTTTCCCTCTCAAATGTATCCATTTTACTTGATTCTCTAAACAATTCGACAGGGGAAGATGCATTTTTGAAAGGATTGATCCATTTCTCTTTACAAAGGAAAAAAGTGGTCATTTCTGTCAGTGCCATTTGGGTAGGAAAGTCTAGAACCTCATCGACTGATGGAAGAATCATTAATAGACAGGGAAGCGTGGCCTCAGCAATAGCCGGAAGTGTTTCTCTAAGTCAGGAAGACAGGGGCAGGGGTTCCTACAGCCAGTGAAGGTGCTCCACATGGAGTTGTGATGGGTGGAGAGTACTTTAATGGCTTTTGATGCATTCAGACAGACAGACCCGTGCACTGAGACCTTGTAAACTTACAGAGCTTCCCTCGCCCCAAATTGCTGGGCCATCTTCCATGGGGAAGATATGGTACTAACCAAGCTTGCAACCTGAAATGGCTCATGATCATCTGGACCTTGGTAAAAATAAGTGACACGTGTTCAGTTTTTCAATATGGCATCCATTCTCTGAATTCCAGAAGATTATTTTCCCAAGGAAGCAATGAGACATTTGAGAACCAGGATGCAAATTCACACTTGAGGTCTATGTGTAAGAAACAGGAATGCTTCTTGTAGAAGTGGACAATAACACCCGGGCTGTTTTCAGAGGTGCCAAATTGCCTCCCCAAGCTTACAAATAAAGGGGTAAAACTATTTGCCAAGATTTCCTAATTCACAGCAATCATCTCTAATGAATTTCTCTCATTAGACTCTATCTGAATCCTGCAGCATCAAACACCGAGTGAAGGGATTCCATTTATCCCTTCTAGTTAGTAAAATGGACTGCTTATGTGAATGAAAATAATACTTTAAGTTTTAGAGAATGCCATCTGGTTCTGATATTCAAGAATTTGGTGAACATGTCCATGTTTACTCTAGAATTTTGTCTTAATAACATCCCATCTGTACTAAATTTCCTATACTGAAATATCAACTAGTTTTGTTACACTCTAATACCAAAGTCCCTCCTAGTTTTTTTCTTTATGATGGGAGGCTTTCATGAGAATAATCTTACAGTGCAGACTTGAAAACAGAAATAGATTCCATGCCCAGTCAGGCATTGAGGGTCATGCTGAAAAATAGGACACCCTCATCAAGTCTCCTCTGGCCTCCTGCAAGGAGGAACTCAGCCTAGGTACCAGTATTTGTTACAGAGATTCATTGTGACACATGACCTTTAAAAAAAAAACGTGAAGAGCAATGCCATATCTGAGGTCACATCCTTAAAGTTTTTTCTCAACTCTGCCTGTACATTTTCTGCCTTCTTCTCCAAAGCCCTATACATATGTGCTTTGTGTTAAGTTCAGCTTGATCATATCTTACCTATATCATGGAACAGTTTGGAGTTCTTCAGTAAATTAACAGCTCCATTCTCAGAGCTACTTCCTTAAATAATGGATTGACTGTCCTCCGATGAATGTGTTACCCTAGTTCTTATTTTTTAATTAGTGCTTCATCTCTAATCAATAAACCATGACAAGGAATAGGGATGGGTCACTTGAGGAATGGGGCTTTCATTATATATATATATATATATATATATATATATATATATATAATATTTATTTAACATGGGAGGAACTTTCATGCCCCTGGGCACACGTGGAAGTCAGAGGACAGCTTGCAATGGTTGTGCTCTGCTTCCATCATGTATGACCCAGGTATCAAATTCTGGTCATCAGGATCAGTAGAAAGAACTTTTACCTGGTAAGCCTTGCTGCCACTTTTAGGGACCAAGGATAGGTGATTTTCTAGAAATTGCTGTGAGCCAAGCAGACATAGAAACACGTTTAGTATAAGGTAAAACAAGAGATCTGTATCCCTTTGGGATGGCATCCAGTGTTTTAGAAACCATTTTCCTTTGGTCAAAGTTTTTTTTTTTTCTTTCTTTTTTAAATTGTACTGAGGTGTTTTCACAGGTCTTTTGTCTCAAAAGACAGTGAGATAACACGTGCTATCACTGTTGACTTTGTAAGTTTTCAAATGAAAATTGGTATGGACTAACAATCACCTACGTGTGAAATGCTTGTTTTTGTACTACAGATTCAGAAACCTCTCTCTCTCTCTCTCTCTCTCTCTCTCTCTCTCTCTCTCTCTCTCCATCTGTCTGTCTGTCTCTCTCCCCCATCTCTTTCTCTCTCACACACACTTTCAAGTGTATTGCACCTTTCCCATTTTGTCCTAAAGTATCTGTATATCTTTAGGACACCTGCTGCTTCTTTGAAGCTATCTCTATTTCCTTATTAAAGTACAGAACAGTACAACCAATCCTTCCACCGAAGGATTACCGCTACTGTATTAATAATGTGTCTCTTATTAAAAAGCTATATGGTAGGCTTTGTTTTTTTTTTTAAAAAAAAAAAAAGCTGTACAGAGGTTCTGCTTAAGCACATTGCCTTGTACATTTTCCTGTTCTTTTAGCATCCTGGATGCTTGCTCTGCAGGAGTTTACAGCAGGTGCATGCCTCAACAAATTGCTCTCCTGTCTCCATACGGACGTCCCACTCTGAACTCCTCTTTCTTACCTCTCGTTCATCAAGTGAAAAGCATTGAATCAACACCGCTTGGCAGTATGTCAGCTTGTGGAATCATGCCCAACATAAAGGTATGCATGTTTACTGTATCAGGAACAGAGGCAGTAAAAAACACGGCTGGAACTCAATGACCTCAACAAAAACACATGAAACTTCACAGTGTTGTGTAAGATGAAGTGTGCTTTAAATACATCTAGGCACGTGCCAGGTTCTCTAATAAATACCATTATGTGACAAGAGATACTATATTTACATCGTAATGGAAAATTTTGCTTTAGAGGACTGCAAGCTATCAAGTCGGTTCTTTAGAATACATCAAATCTAGAAGCGTAGTAGAAATGGGGGAAAAAGATTTTTAATTCATCACCACACAGCTCTGAAGGGGATTAAGCTCAATTTGAAACAAAGTGTTTGTTCAGCTCATGTGCAAGGGAAGCTCATGAAGGGAAAGTCTCAGGAAAAAAAAAAGGGTTAGTTACACACACACACACACACACACACACACACACACACACACACACACACAGTTACATGCTTGCCCACGCACTAAATAAACCTTAAGAATATAAAGGTAATACATCTTCTAAATAAATGAAACCTAGGTTAAAGCGACAGAGAGGTAGTCATGCACTTTATAGGGAAAGGCTTTTTTCTAAGGGGCCAATTAGATATGCCCCAGTAAGTTATGGACAGAAGACACACGCAATTCAGCGAATCACTGATGTGCCAATTTCACGAGCCCCAAAGCTGTAGGCATCCTTGACCTTGTCTACCTATCACATTACTTTCCCCACTTGCTAATTTTATTATAAAATTATGTAACTTTAATAAGAAAGCAACTAAGGCTTAATTTTCCTTTGAAAGTTAACTTTTTAACTTTTCACCGAAGATATGTCTGCTGTCGCTTGTACTCTTAGACCCACTGGAGGATACTTTTTACTGCTCAGAGTGACCAAGGCACTGTATCTTCTTTCTTACTCCAGGAAGAATGTCTGGTGCTGACCTATTACAGATGATCAAGACTTAGAACTAAATTTCCTCCTGGCAAACACTTATGGGCATCCAAGATCTGATTGGAACTGTGCTCAAACATTGGCAGGGCAGTCTTGCCCCTTTAAAGCAATCATGCAGCTCCCTTATACTTACAGACTTTTTTTTCCATGTGATGTGAAGAACACATGCCACCCATACTCAGCCATGTGGACACCACTCATCTGACAGCTCAGAGACCGCCCTCCATGATTGGTGCTCTTGATATCAAGGTCTTGGCATATTCTTCTTCAGACCCTTCTAAAGTTTATTTCATGCTCCCTATGTATTGGCTATTGTCCATATCCAAATCCTTTGTATTTTCTAGAACCCCTACATTTCCCCATATCAATTTCCCAAATCAAATTGATTTGTCCTTAGTGGTTCTATTTTCTTGAAGAGATGTACCATTTAACCAACCTTCTGAACATTTAGTTACTAGATTCTAACTATTACTAACAATGCTGTAAAGGATGTCTTCATATCTCTGACAGTACAATATTGGCGAGCCATATCCCTTAGTTAAATTTAGGAGCTTTAAAATTTTGATAGGTACCATAAAATCTCTGATATGGGGTACTTAGCACTGCTGAATTTATTTACCCAACAGAAACCGAGTCTTAAAAGTTTAAGCTGTATTTCGGAGGGCACAAGGCTGCTAAGCAGAGGTGCAGAGCAAGGATTTGATACAAAGCTATCTGATTCCAAGCTTTACCATTTGCACTTTGTTTCATGACTTCCTAAAACCTGTGGGGACAGGGAGTATGGTCAACAGCCCTTACACTTTTGGAATAGCAGAGTCTGGTGCTAGGATGGACAATGAAAAATTTCAGGATGGGAAAAACAATTGACCAGTGACTCCATTGAAAGAAACTGGATTCTAAAGATGTTTAAATACAGTGGAATGTATCCCATCAGTTATCAAAGGATAACTGAATACTACCCACTTCACTGTCTGATAGGACATTATTCCCTGGACATTTATACTAATGACATGGTTTCTGCTTTCTAAGGGAATGATGTTAACCAAATCATAATAAGAATCGGGTGAATCTGTAACCAAACAGTATAAACATGTCAGTGATACGTGGGCTTAAAATAAGTTTAAGTTTAAGTTTTAAAAAAGATCAGGTTATTATTCCTGGAGGGAGACGCCCACTGAGCTAAAATCCATTCATGGTTGGGGTAACTAGATAAAGAAAGTAGTAAAACAAATGCAGGAGTTTCCAGGCATAGGACTGAAAGTTCCAGGGACTGAACAGTACCAACCCCACGAGGGCTGAAGAGAAAAATGGAGAAAACATGAGCAGGCTCTAGGTCCTGCAGGGCCCTGTTAGTCTAGGAAGGGAGTGTTATCATTAATAAAATGGTAGTCATCAAAAGACCTTCAGGGAGGTGCGGAGCTCTACAGCTGCAGAGCAGAGAATGATTGCTTGGTTCCCAACAGCAACACTCATCAGTCTATGAAATGTGCAACTGAAAGCTACTTCTCTAAGAAGAAACCCCACATGCTTAAGAACCACAGATGAATATGGATTACTAGGATCTCTCTCTGTGTGTGTCTCTCTGTCATCTGTCTGTATGTCTAAAAGAAGCTAATTAAAAGTCCTTTGTTAAACATGAAGTACTAGGGAAAATCATTACAATCATGAACCTGTGTCAGCGACATAGAAAGGGTTAAATTAAAGAGCTTCCCAAATCAACTCAGCAGCAAATGCAGCATCAAATTAAAATTAACCGGCTGCCCAAGTAAGCCACTTGTGGAGGCATGGTTTGGAAGAATCCGTTTAGACTACGTGAGTGTGGAAGCTGGTTCAGAGACCCTGTCCCCAGTCCCATATCCCCGGCCTCTTTATGTGCTTCGAGCATTCTAATCTACCGAAAAGTGAAGTTTCCAAAAAGAAGACAAGAATGATAGCACTTTTAGGCTGAACATGCTACTCCAGACCTTCAGACATCTGAAAGAATATCTCAGACAAATGCACAAACATCTGTAATGCTAACATTTGGATCAAAGAATGAGTGATCTCAACACCTGGCGTGGTCTCTGTGCACCATAGGAGGTTCTGAGAGAAACTCTCCACCTGCTACAGAAGTTCCTGAAAAAATACTCTTAGGGGATTACTGTTACCCTAAAGTAGAGCTACCCAGAGATATCCATAAGAAAAATCCAGCTGCCACAGTATTCAAGGCACATAGTGTGTTCTTTGCAAGGCAGCTAACCCCTCATTTTTCTAACCCCTCATGTTCTAGTTAGTTGGATGATTTTCTTTTTTCTTTACTTGTGTGTGTGTGTGTGTGTGTGTGTGTGTGTGTGTGTGTGTGTGTGTGTGTGTGTGTTTGGAGAAAGTACAACTTAGCAAGTTTATTAAACTGGTCAGATCAAGGGCAGAGCAAACAGGGCTAACTGTAAACTTGCAGTCTTTTTTTTTTTTTCTGAGAGATGGTCTAACAGGATAGCCCAGGTTAACCTGGAGCTCATTATGTAGGCTTGGCCGTTCTTGTGCTCATAGCCATCCAGCAGTGTGGGATTCCAGATGTTAGTCGCCACACCTGGCTCCAGCCCCTCCTCCCAGTGATCAGCTGTCATGGGACGAAGAAGAATGAGGTGTGAGGAGAAAGTCTGAGCACTCCCTCTGTGGGTACAGACTCCCAGGATGCACTTCTACCCTGTTTCCTTCTGATCCCCTGGATGCTTTTCTTAATTCCCATGGCCATACCCCGATCCTCAGTGACACTTTCTTGATTCACACTGCTTTCTTCATATGAAATTCCCTCCAACTGCAGTGGTTCACTTTATTCTTTAGAATTTCTAATGTCTGGTCAGGGAACAACTCAACATTTGGGGGGAACTACCTAAACATCAGTCATTCGAGATACAATGATTAATTTTTGTCTTCAAGATGGTTAGGTTTCATTATATTCCCACAAGCCAGCAGATTTCTTCCAGTGAGCAAAGTTAAACAGGATGAAAATGGTTGAGTGAGATGGCTCAGCAGTAAAAGAACTTGCCAAAATATCTGAGACCTTGAGTTTGATCTCTGAGACATATGTAGCATAGGAGAGAACCACTCTCTGCGAGGTGTCTCCTAACCACCACACCAATGCTATAGGGTGTGTGTGTGTGTGTGTGTGTGTGTGTGTGTGTGTGTGTTACCTATGCTACAGTACATATGGAGCCAGAAAGCATCTTTCTATCATGTAGTTTCTAGGGATTGGACACAAACCAATAGGCTTGGCAACAAGCCCTTTAACCACTGGACATCTTGTTGGCTTCATATGCCGTCTTTTTAAAAACCATATAAATCATACTTTCATTAACTCTTTCTATCAGTCATTTTTGTTAAGATCAGTTTTATTATTTAAGGTTATGAACAAATCCCTGGACTTCTAATGTTGTGAACTTTCAGTAATACTCCATTGAGTCTCTGTGAGATTATTCATGTGATGATCTAAAGTTCTAATCAAGCTAGTGTTAATTAATTGTATCATTTTAGTCATTCAAATAACCATAGATCTACATACAAAAATGATCATTCAGCTTATAGCCTTCCTCTTGGTTGATAAGAACATCACAGGTAAGTTGCTAAAGTCCAGACACAAATCTTGGGTGGTCCAACAGTCTATAGCTGAATGCCATAGTCAAAATAATAATGTAAAACTTTGATCCTAATGTATGCCTTTGATCCTAATAAATCTCGGTGAATTCAAGTGATTACCTTTTTCTTTCTAAGAAAGAAATATTTTAAATAATCGATCCTATATTATACCAAAATTAATTTCTGTTTTTTAGGTATTTTGGTGGTTTGAACAAGAAATGCCCCACTCCCATGTGTGAATACTTCCTTGGTCTCCAGTTAGAGTTACTTTTTGGGGAGGTTATGGCACACTTAGTAGTTTCAGCCTTGCTGGAGAAAATATGTCACTGGGGGGTGGACTATATGGGCTTATAGCCTTTCTTCATTTCCGACTCGTTGTTGTCTCGACTTCCTGTGTGGGGTTGAGATGTGATCAATCAGCTTTGTGTCCCTGCAGCCATGACTTCTTTCCATTATAGCTACTCAACCCTCAGGAACCATAAGCCAAAATCACCTCTCCCTTCTAAAAGTTGCTTTTGGTTGTTGTATGTCATCAGAGTGACAGAAAACAAACACAGAGTGTAAGAATTCTGTTTCCCTGACCCTTTTCTTAGAAATGCAAACTTTTAAATCAAGTCCTATGTGATAGCAACTCTTTTTATTTTCTGTGAATTCGAAATACAGACTTTTTCTAAATCAGCTGGCTGTTTTCATAACAATGAGTTTGTTTAAATCTCAGCCTATAGCTTTATTCATCTAAATTATGATCCCCAATCTGAGAAGAGAACATTTACGTACTTCGTTACAATACTTACAGGAATCTATAACATTACAATAAATGAAAATTATTATAGAAACACAATTTCTACTTTAGCAACAGCAAAGTTCTCCAAGAAAAGATTCAAAGGGGAAAACACGCTAAAAAGATCTTATTTTTTTTTTTCCTTAAGGAAATGAAACCTATTAAGCAAGTTAACCAGCAAGTATGAATTCCTAGGAGACCTTTCCTATATAACTATATGTAATGAAATGGGTAACTGTCTAGTGTGTGAAACAGGCAACGTGTACTCCCCAGATTTGCATGGTTGGATGTTATAGCGCTATGGGATTAGGTGGTAGAGCCTTTGAGAGGGATGACCCAACCACAAAGTGGCCACTTCATGAGCGGGACTACTGCTGTTATAAAACAGAGTCCAGCTAGACAATCAGTCTATTTCACCACTCAGGGACACTGCAAGAAGGCACCAACTGTTTGAAAGGAGATGTCAACAGATGGTGCACTTGTCAGCATCTTGATCATCAGGGACTCGGTGACAAGTACATTCTGTTTATAAGTTTATGGAATTTTTATAACAGCAAAGGTGGACTAAAATAGTATACACATGCCCTTTCATGCATTTTAAACCAAAGTCCCTTCTTTCTATTTTTGCCATCAATGCTAAATTTATAGTTGTTTTATATTTAATGGGAGGGTGAAGGTAGGGGGTAGAGAATAGAAAGTAATATCATAGCTAAAACAGGCAAAGAGTTTTCATGGATTATTTCCAGGGTGGATGATTTCATGGCTCAGATTCTGCCCACCTCAGTCCTCTCTATAATTTCAACCATATGTGGGCCTCTTCAGTTCTGCTCTCAGAATAAACACAATGGTGAAACAGGGCTTGAGTTTTACTTAAGAGTCTGCATAGTTCTGTGACAAGTAAATTCATTTTTAAGTACCTAAGAAGCAGTTTATGAAAGTGTAGGAAGCCCTGTAGGTGGAAAATAAAATGAAAGAAAATCTGTACTTATGCATCTAATAACTTTCCCAGTCACAACAAAATATAATATATTGTACCACAGGGAAATTGCTCTCCAGCACAAATGTAAATAACCTTGATGTATAAAGGTACTATTTGCTAAATCTCTGAGCAATAAATAGCCAATGCTAGACCATGGCAACTTCTTATTGGAAAGAAGTTGGTAAGGACAAGACTGAAGAGGTCCCAAGAGTAGAAGATGCTATCATAGAAGAACAGGCTTGGCATTGGGCCTCTAGAAGTAAGAAGACAGTTTTCTAGTCTCCTTTATAATTCCAATAATCATGTTGAGGATACTGGAACAAAGACAGAGGACCTAAACTCTAGAATGTCCCACTGCAATTGTTACATCTTTCAATGTTTGCCCAAACCTAGCACCTGTAGAATCATGTTTGGCTGAAGACAAGCCTTTGAAAAATCACACAGTGTGCTTACTTTAAGCACCAGGCTTATTTGCTGTCTTCTCCTAAGTCTAGGGCCTTATGATTACTTTGTCTTATCCTAAGTGTTCTGGCCAGTTTTATGTCAACTTAACATTAATTACAGTCATCTGAGAGGAAGGAATCTCAACTGAGAAATTGCCTCTTTAAGATCTCCATTCAGAAAGGCAAAGAGGATGGACATTGGAGGAGGGAGAAAACAGGGAACAGGACAGGAGCCTACCACAGAGGGCCTCTGAAAGGGTCTACCCTGCAGGGTATCGAGGCAGATGCTGAGACTCATAGGCAAACTTTGGGCAGAGTGCAGTGAATCTTATGAAAGAAGTGGGAGATAGTAAGACCTGGAGAGGACAGGAGTTCCAAAAGGACAGCAACAGATCTGAAATGTCTGGGCACAGGGGTCTTTTCTGAAACTGATACCCCAGCCAAGGCCCACTCATGGTGATGGCCTGGAACCCCTGCACAGAGGTAGCCTATGGCAGTTCAGTATGCAAGTGGCCTCCATAGTAATGGGGACAGAGACTGTCTCTGACATGAACTGACTGGCCTGTTAAAGAACCTCCCTGAGGGGGGAGCAGCCTTACCAGGCCACAGAAGAAGACAATGCAGCCACTCTTGATGAGTCCTGATAGACTAGGATCAGAGGAAAGGGGAGGATGACCTCCCTTATCAATGGACTGGGAGAGGGACATGGGTGGGGAAGAGGAAGGGTGGGATTGGGAGGGGAGGAGGGAGGGAGGGAGGTACAGGGGGGAACAAAGTGAATAAACTGTAATTAATAAAAATAAAAATAATAAAATAAAAACTATGGATAAAATTAAGAAAAAAAGATTTGGCTTTAGGCAGGCCTATATGGCATTTTTCCTTTCTTTCTTTCTTTCTTTCTTTCTTTCTTTCTTTCTTTCTTTCTTTCTTTCTTCTTTCTTTGTTTTTTTTTTTGTTTGTTTGGGGGCTTGTTGTTGTTTTAAGACAGGGTTTCTCCATGTAACAGCTCTCCCTGGCAGTCCTTTGCAGACTAGGCTTTGTAGACCAGGCTAGCCTCAAACTCATAGAGATCCACCTGTCTCTGCCTCCTGAGTGCTGGGATTAAAGGCATGCTCCACTAATGGGATGGCAGACCCATCCCATTATGGGTGGTGCTGCCCCTGGGCTGTCCTCAGTGGCTGTCCTCAGGAGGAGAAAGCAAGTCCAGGACAGCCAAGGCTATACAGAAAAACCTGTCTCAAAAAAAGAGACACCAAGAAATGATTTTCAGGATGGGCAGACAGAACAAAATCACTAAAAACCTAGTACTGGTCAGCATACCTTTTCTCTCATTTTAGTGATGTCCTCAGAGGAAAAGAATGGAATAAATTACACTCTATCCACAGCCAGGAATTACTGCCTCAATTTATTCTTCAATATAGTATTTGAACTATGTTTGTGAGCCAACATATTTTTTATCCATTAACCCCACTTTTAAAGTTTTATCAGTAGAAAATAACTCTATGCATGTGTATTATGAAACTATGATATCTCTCTTGAAATACTGTATTTGTAGTAAGAGAACTTTAAATGGAGACAGCCTTAAAAATAAGCATTTATCAACCTATGTTACTTTATGTTACTTCCTATACTGCCATTAAAATTACATCAATGTATATGTTACATGATAGACCCTTTAAAGAAACAAAACACAGTTCACTATAAATAATAGTATCTAATTTTTTAAAAGTACCCAGCCATGTGGATTCTCACCAATGTACAGGCATATGCGTGCAGGATGCATACTGCTGAGCACTTGGGAGATGGAACAGGTACAGTTTCTGTCCACCTGGAAACTACCAAGCAGTGTCAAACCCTAGCAAATGTCAGAGAAAAACTGATGTTCTAATGGAGTTTATATCTTATTTTTCATTGTTTCTTTGTTTGATAAATAGAACTCATAATGCTCAAATACCAACATATCTGAAAATACAGTCAGAGAGTAGAATTTAGATTGTTCCAGGGCCTCTAGTCAGGGAAATCAAGGATATATAGTTATAAACTGTTAATTTCAACTAGGACAGTTATTTTTTGAGAATACAGTATATAATTTCTGAGTATAGTTAATATTATTATAGTATTTACTTGAAATATATTAACTTATTATGGTAATGAATTGTATTAATTTGATTGTCATAATCATTTTATAATGTGTTCATCTTTTAAACCATCACATTATAAAACTGAATATGTAGATTATTCATAAATTATACTGAAATAAAGATAAAGAAAAAAATAGAATTTGGAAAAATCTGGAAGTGATATCCATAGGCAAGAAAAGCATAAATCCTATTGTCTGACCTTTTTTTTTTTAAATAAACTTTGCAAATTTCCTGGAGCCATCCTAACAAAAGAAATATAAATTATACACATAATATGCATACACATACATATTTACATGTTTTTGTTTTTTGAAGGAGAATTTCATGTATAACAAGGGATTCACTCAAATGCTTTGTAGCCAAAAGTTACCTTGAATTTCTGGTCCTCCTGCCTTACCCTCTAGAGTTCAGGATGACAGGCAGGTGCCACTGGGAGGCTTGGGAGTTA
The DNA here is from genome assembly GCF_030254825.1 of Meriones unguiculatus. Lineage (NCBI taxonomy): Eukaryota > Metazoa > Chordata > Mammalia > Rodentia > Muridae > Meriones > Meriones unguiculatus. The sequence goes on from NC_083349.1 coordinate 47,808,656, forward strand.
GACAGACTCTTTGGTAGACAGAGAGGGAGAGGAACCAAACTTATGTAATAAAGTTAGCAAATTTCCAAGATGGCTGGCTTTTCTCTCACCCTCCTGACTTGGGACAAGAGCTTGGCAGTCACACAAAAAGGCTTTGGAGGCTTTTGTTTCCCACCATCATGTGCCCTGCAGATGGACCAACTCAACAAGTTCAAGGTTGGATCAAGACATGCTACATAACAATTGTGGGTCAATCAATTATCCCATCTTTCTTCAAACTGATCAACCACAAATTAAGAGAGAAAGTTCTTCCAGAGGTTTAAAAATCCAAGCCTCTGAGAAGAGACTGGATTTCTCTGCTTCCTGGGTCTCTCTCTGTTTAGCAGATAGTCTTTTTCTCTCTAGTGTCTGCTGCATGTATTGTGGTTCATCCTCTCCCCCAAATAAACAACCTTTTTGAACTGCTATTCTGGCTGCTGCTATCCAGAGTAAGATTTTTTTCATGGCCAACTGCTGTGCTCAAGATTTTTCCTGTCTTTTAACTCTTTAACTACCACTGTATTGTATCACTACCACACCTGGCTTACAAAATTCTCAGTTAGAACCATAGACTATGTGATTTGTGCTAGAGAGAGAGAGAGTGAAAGAGAGAGGGAGAGGTGGAGAAAGAATTTCTCAGTGTTACTTATAAATCTATTGAAGAATTTGGGGGCAAAAGTTACTTATGAATCCATGCAATACCCTGACACAATGGATACATTTATCTAAGGCTCAGAAAACATGGTAGAATTGGGTACAAAAAGAGACTAAGAGCTAGAGGAAGTATGCTGTAAGGACCTGTCTCCTAGAATGACAGGAAAGGTACAGGCAAGGTACTTCATGGATATAACCTAGAACCTCTGCTCAGATGCAGCCCACGGCACCTCAGTATCCAAGTGGGTTTCCTAGTAAAGGAAACAGGGACTGTCTCTGACATGAACTCAGTGGCTGGTTCTTTGACCACCTCTCCTGGATTGGGGAGCAGCCTTACCAGGCCACAGAGGAAGAAAATGAAGCCAGTTTGGATGAGACCTGATAAGCTAGGGTCAAGATGGAAGGGGAGGAAGGCCTCCCCTATCCGTGGACTTGGAGAGGGGCACAGAAGGAGATGAGGCAGAAAGGGTGGGATTGGGTGGGGGGAGGTTACAGCTGGGATACAAAGTGAATAAACTATAATTAATATAAAATATAAAAATCACAAAAAGAATATGTTTGCCTAGACAAAACCTGAGCAATGGTATCATCAGACATAGCCAATGTGAAAGGAAGGTATTTATCTCACAGGACCGTGTTCCATGACAAAGAGCTATAGGCAACTAAGGACTGCTAAGAGTGGGAGAAAGAGACTCCCTCAGGGAAGAGCACAGCAATTGATTATCCAATATTAAACAGTCAGCTCTGAAATTATATACACACAAATAACACTAAACAAACCCAGGTGGTTGTAGTCATACATTTATGCATTTACATAAGCATATAACATAGCAATAACAACAACAAACAAAAGGCCATGAGTTTGAGAAAGGGAGTACAGGGAAAGGAATTGAAAGGCGGAAATAGTAGGTGATAAATAATGTCATTATATTGTAATCTAAAAACAAAGTTATATGAAAATAGGAGAAAAAGCATTGATGAAATAGACTGAGCAACATAATCAGCCTTTAAAGAAATGAAGTAAAGTGTTTGACTGAAAAATAAAAGTCCAAGGTTTCTATGAAAAGTAGAAATTAAATTATTTCAGACCATGGGTATAATTAGAGCATTCTCAGAGAGATCAGACAGAAGTGTGTGAACCAATGAAACCACTGAAACCATAAGGAGAAAATGTTCATTCATGCTGTCTTTGGAAATCAAACTTCAACTTAGGTCTGCTGAAAAAGAAAAGATACACTACTTTGCTCAAAAATACCCTTCATCTGGATTAAACTTAGCTTTCCAGTAGACAAAGCAATGGCAGTAGTAGCATATTGTCTGTGTCTCCCTCTTTGCCATAAAAAAATAGAAAACATTGGGGTTCCCTGTCTGCCACTGATGCCTGGCCTTTGTGTAGACATCGCTGGCTGGAAAAGATTATTATCTTCCTTTCATTATTGTTAGTTTATCCAAAAGGATGAAATTACAGTTGACTCTTCTCCTGTTTGGAAGATAAATTCAACTTTCAAGTCAAAGTAGAGGACAAGGTGGAAAAAAATGGCTTTCACTTATTAATCTTTTCTTTTTTGGAATACATTTACCTTAATGACTTGCTGAAATTCTCACTATGGCTGCAGCAGCCGCAAACCAAAGAATCTGCACAGACACTGCCTTTTTATCCTCACTCTCCAAATGGAAGAAGTCACTGGTACTGAAGGAGTCAGGTGACACAGGCTGGGCGTCCCTTACACAGAATGTTTGAGGACAGAAGCATTTGATTTGTGAGAAAGTTCTCTATTGGCATCTCTTAGCCAAGAAAGCATTTCGGGTTTCAGACCTTTGGGTTAGGGTTGTGTAACTTAAATGCTGCTTGATAATTCTCAGAATACATGTAAAGAAAGACTTGGGGGACTTCATCAATTGGAATACACCTTAGGGATGCCATGGACGTGGACGACTTATACAGTAATTTAGACATAATTTTAATCTTAGTTATTTGAAAATTTACACAGTAATTACCACTGGGAGGTAGCAAACTAACGGCATTCTGTCACAGAAAGGGTTCATTGACTTATATTCTCACACCATCATTTAATGAAAGACTAACTGGCGAGTTACACTAAACATGCATATTTTTTTATAAAACTTGGAAAATTTCAAATTATGTTTGTCAAAGTACATTGGTTTAACTCATCCTCTAACTTAGAAAATTATTCTATTTTTTTATCCATGTATATTTTTTCTTCTCCCCAGAGAATGTACTAAATATGATAACTCAGGGCAGAAATAAAGATACTTAAATTAAGCTTCTTATTTACAAATACTGGACTACAGGTGCTTCCTCTATAAATGTAAGTCTCAACATGGGGACACTATTTATTGCTTCTCTGTTCTCTGTTCTGAATGCACCTTTTCCTCTCTTCTAGTTTTACTGGTTATAAATTTCAGTATACCTCATTCCCACGTCACCAATTTGAAATCCTTCTTACATATTTTAATCTGCACTACCTTTCAGTACTTTTACTTGGTGTGCCTTATTCTAAGCTCTCAAGCATAAACTTTTCTGCACAAATAGAGATTCCCAGAATAAAAATGAGTAAGAATGTCCACTTTATTGTGGACACCCATACATTTGTTTGTAACCATGCTGCTTGGAACTGATATCAAGACAGATAATCTATATCTATGGTTTAATGGTGATTGCTTCCTCTAAGGCTGCTATAATATTCTGTCTTTTTTTTAAGCTTCCATGTCTTCTAGGCTAAGTATTAAGATGAATCATTAATGATCTATCTCCCTGTCTTTGCTGCTCTTCCAGACAAACTCTACCAAACATACACTCTAACATCACATCAGCCATCTATTGCTTTCTATAAACTGACACGAGTCAAATGAGACAACAATCAGAGTGACAGACATGTCTCGATGAAGAACCCACTTTCATGTTCAAGGTGACTGGCTATGTGCATGGTTGAGGGATTGAGGTTTCTTTCCTAGCTAGCAAGGAGTCTCAATCAGCTTCATAAGGCGGTTTGGGTTCCTTCTGACGGTTCCTTTCCATCCTCAACCATGCAGACAGCATGGTAACTCCTTGTACTTTAAATGTTGACTCATTTTTTTTCTTTTGTCTAGTTCCTGCCTTTATCCACTGTGAATGAAAGTTTGCTGGTTTTAAAGGCCTATATGATTGTGTGAAGCTAATCAGATAGTCTATCTTAGTATCTACTGCTCAGAGAATAAAATAATTATAGAAATGGAGTCACAGCATAACCTTGAGATTAGGAGCTCTGGAGTCTTAGGAGCCATTCTTAGAAATTCTGCCTGCTGCACAGACTCATACATCACTACAGAATTGCTTTGGTGTCCACGAACTTACCTCTTCCTTTGATTGTTTTTTTTATCTCTGCATTTGAATAGATGTCGGTACTTCAGTTCTATAGTTTCTTTTCAAAGCATTCATCACACTAGTATATTGTCTCCTGCTTGTCTATCATTCTAAACAGATTATAATAATGCAATTTCATGTGTGCCAAGCAACATCGTGGATATTCCCCTGAGAGATACATTACATATGCCTTTAAACACAAAGAAAAATAATTTATACTTATATAATAGTAATGTAAATTCATTGGTAGATATTAAAGTGCATACTCTTTGTATATAGGTAAAAAGTACTAGTGTTACGTTATGTATAATGGCTCACACCTTTAATTCTAGCATGCAGGAGGCATAGGCAGGCCGATCGCTGTGAGTTCAAGACCAGCACGGTCTTCATAATAAATTCCAGGACGTCCAGAGCAAATACTGAGACCCTGTCTCAAAAACAACAAAACAAAACAAAAAAACCATACTACTACTAGTGTTGAAAATGTCGTGAATTATGAGATTTCAATCAGCTAAAAACACCTGAGATTCAGAGGAATGTAAGAAATCAACCCTTGGAGAGAAATACCTAAGTAGTATTAGGAAATTATTTTAAAAAATGGTAAAAGAGTTATAGCTCCCACTTTTATATATATATATATATATATATATATATATATATATATATATATATATACCTTTAATATAAGAAACAAGGTTTGCATTCAAATGTTGACTCGGGTGTACCTATAACGACTGAAAACTGAATCAATATGTGTAAGTAAAATAAATCAGTCTTTAAAAGTCTGTCTGAGCCTAAAGCTCAGACGTAGAAGTACAATTTTTACCACAGAAAACTGATTTCTAGGTCATAAAGTGCAGTCTGTAGGCTTAGGGATGTTTATCTATGTAAATATAAGTAGAAACAAGTCACTGAATTCTCACAATAACTACTCAATTCCAGGGTATTGAAATTCCAATAGTCCAGTATATTTATGATTTACACTACAGATTAACAATTCACCTGGTTGCTCCTTCATATTTGAATTTTTCTGCTTCTATAATCATGTAATTTTAATTTATATAAAATGAATTAAGTTTCTGAAGCGATGCAGAAGTTTATTTGTTATCCCAAAATTGTGTGCACTGTCTCAGAGTGAACCCAGGAAATTGTCAGTGTCCCCAAATAAAAGTGCTGAATAAAAGTTGAAGATACTTCAAGCATATAAAACAAATGAGCCATCATCTTATTTCATGTCAACTCAGGTGATACTTTAGGTGTCATGGATGATCCAATTACAGATTGTGTGACAGAAATGCATACAAATAAGCATACTCCATACCCATTCCACATAATTAATCCAAGGATCTTCAGGGGCTGTGAAGCTTCAGCATCACCCGCCTCCACTTCCACTTGACCATCTGCTTGGACATTGTTTTAGTTTTTTACTTACAACAATAAAATAAAAAGTGGCCCGAATATTTTTTGGCCTGCTATAAGACAGAAAATGATAATAATTTTCTTCTCAAGTGTACAAGTTGTAAAGCCTGGCAGTATTTTAGGAACTATTATTACAGTAATTGGATATGCAGTAAACATTTTTTCTACTAAATATATATATTTTAAAGAATGCTAAGACAGTTGAAATACACACCATTTGGAGAGACTGTTTTTTTTTTTTTTTTTTTTCTACTTTGGAACTTCTTTTACGCTTAAAACTCAGATTAACCGTTCTTGGTAGCTCTTTGCAATTGTCTTAAGCAGTTTTCCCTTACTTGTCAATCTCTTTAAATAATAATTAACAATGATGAGAACGACCCTAAGAAGACATATAGCATGTTATGCTAGGGTCTATTCTAAGCATTGCATACTTAATCCTCATGCCAACCTCCCACATCATTTATATATTTTACTGGTGAGTAAATCCAATCAGCAATGGTAAACGGTAAATGACCACAAAGCTAGCAAGTGGAAAAGCTGTTACAGCAATCTACTCAACCTGTTTCTAGAGCACAAATTCTTGGCCGTTATACTATGTAATTGTAGCCGATTTACTGCTTTAAAAATGGAATCGTTTATGCTTCATGTCTGCTGCTGTGATATAATATTCGGACCCAAACCACTTACAAGGGAATGCTCCTGAGTCCAGGTTACAGTTCATCATTCTGGGGAAGTCAATGCCAGGACCCAAGCAGCTAGTCCTATCATAGCCAGTCAAGAAAAGAGAGAAACACATGTACTCATGATGCCAGCTTGCTCGCTTCTCCTTTCTTCTGTCCTGTATAGTTCAGGACCTCCTGCCCAGGGAATTATTCTGCCCTCTGTGGGCTGGGTCTTCCTACGTCAGTTAGTAAATCAAGACAATGCCCCACAGGCATGTGCACAGACCAACCCAATCTAGGCAACCCCTCGCTTGGAGTCTTTCCCAGTGTTATGGCAAGTTATCATTTAAAACTATTCATAACAGGACCCATTCAAATGTATAGGTTCGTAGGCTTGTTTTCTAAGCTACGTAGATGATTTATGTAAATACACGAGTAACTTTGCCCACTAGATAGCAAATACCAAATATTTCTCCTCTTACCAGTTATTTTTAGTCAAGCTTTCGTTATGAATTCATTGATGATGGGTGCTACTCCTGCAAATGTTCAGTCATCAGCTACTATGCATTAATCTCTAAAGACCAGCACTGGGTGACAGAGTGACAGTTCTACATCTCTCTGTGCACTTTCTATGCCCTCTGTCTGGAAGGTCCTTTTGCATATAATTTTAAATCTTGCTTCTTCTCCTTATTGTTTTACCTCAATGGTATATCATCAGAGAACCCTTATCACAACACTTTAGTTTTAGAAGGACTGCTATTTTGTGCCTCTATTTGATGTTTTCTATATGTATCTAAAATCATATTCACTAGAAAAAGTCCTGTCAAGACAAGGATGGCAGTTCTACAAACTCTAAAATACAGTTTTTGTTATATTGACAAAAGAAAAAGAAATTGGAAAAGATGGAGTGAGCAATAGAGACAGGTGGGGAATTTTGATAAATGTATGTTTTATAAACAAGAATGAATTTTCTATCTTTTTCTTGACCGAAGTACCTTGGATCATAATAAAAGAACACATCACTCTCCACCCTGGGCCTTCTCCATCCTCTCCATAAAGCAGCTGTCCCCACAAGGTTTCTCCTTGGCCTTTCTTCATCTATGTCTCTCACTGCTTAACTTCCACACTTGCTTTGATCCTCCCAATGAAAATAAGTACGTGGCCTCCATAGAGACTAGTTTATTTTAAAAGCTACAGAACTATCACTCAAGAGATATAACTCAGTAACATCATAAATGGTAGTTGTCATCACTTGTAATTTATCATCCAATGACAATAGGCAAATGATTAAAGAAAAAGATTGTCCTTGTTTTTCAACTATTAAAGATTTGCATATGTGGTTCCTTCAAATATGATATTAATTACCAAAATATTATTTGAGCTTCTTTTCTGAAAGGATTATGAATTTACACTACCCCTTTCCACTTTTAGGACTTTAGTTATTTATGGTAGGTCTAACTACATCGAATTACTCTGTTTTTCTTTGTTCTTGTAAAACGGTAGCTTTGTCCTCTGTAGGTTTTTAAGACTGACCACAGCCTTGTAACTTTTTACAATAAAAAGAACAGAGGTGTGTTATCTGCCACTTAAAGCCACAAGCTTTCAAAGTTCAAGCTGTATCCTTTTATGTCCTCTTTGTATGTGAGTGGGGTTTGATGCACGTGCGTTCACAAGGACCAGTGTGTGTGTGAGAAACAGTGGTCCATATCAGGTACCTGCCTCAATTGTTCTCCGCCTTATTTTTTGATACAGGGTCTCTAACTAAACGTGAAGATCATCACCTCAATTCATCTTACTGGTCCGTGAGTTCTAGAGACCCCCCTGCCTCTGTAGATATGAGTACCCAGAGCTAGGGGTTAAGGCACGGCTACATTCAGCTTTGAAATGGGGGCTGGCAGGCCAAACTCAAGTCACTACGCTGGCAAGGCAAGAACTTTATCAACTGAGCCATCTCCCCACATTTGAAAACATGTATCACAGGCGTCTCACTAAAGTGGCTTTGTACATGACTGCATGGTGAAGGGGTGCCCAGTCATGGTGGACATGCAAAATGATTAAGGACAAACGTGTGCCCTAGACATTCATCGACAATTAATAGGTATGTGTTTGAGGCTTTATTTAGTAGCCACAGGTGCAACCCTAGTACTTTAGAAGCCAAAGTAGGAGCATCAAGCCAGTTTGATGCCAGCCTGGACCACACGAGTAGACCTTATCAGAAGGAAATGAACAGTAAGTAAACAAAATGTGGCACTATTTATGTTCTGCAGAAATACCTTGTGTGGGATATGCGTCCATCCAGTCAAAACCTACATGCATTGTGACTTGATGCCTTGGGAACCAAATACTGGGTGTTTAGCATGATGCTAGAATACAGTGGAACAAGCAGCATGGGAGGGGGAAAACGCCCAGTGGATTATGTAGCCCGGTGGAGCTGTGTTTGTCGTGTGTTTCTGTACCCATTTTGAGGCTGTATAAATGAGAAGAATTATGGAAGGTAATCATATATTTGTATTTTTAATTCAACATTTGGTTTGTGGGGGATGGGGAGTATTTAAGACTAAAATTCTGCTTTTTCAGTATTCAGGACAACTGTAGGCTCATGAGACCTCCTAATGAACACAGTTATAAGGTGGCCAACTACACGAGGTCACAGTATAGACAAAGGTACAAAATGTAACTCTTCTTTCTGTTTATATAAGAATAGAGAATCCCACTCCAAGTGAGACTGGTAGCCTGGTAGGCCAGTTTTCTTTTCTCTAAATATTATAAATGAATATTCAATATCCTGCAAATACCCCATGACACACAGTGTTCCAATCAGTGACCTACATTTTTCTTTCTTTAAAAGTTTTGATGTATTTTAATCATATTCTTTCACTTTCACCGATTCCTCTCAGAAACCCCACCTCCTAGCCACCTTGTCATGTTTTTTCCCCACCAAAAACCAAACCAAAAGACCCCAACCAACCCAGAAAACAAGCAAACAAAAACCAAGAAAGAAAATGAAACAAAGAAAAACAGAGAAAAACACAGAGTTCATTTTGTGTTTTTCCAACTATCCCTGAACATGAAGCTTTCCCTTGAATGTGGTTGATACACCTGGGGTCACTTTGTTGGGGAAAAGAAAATTTTTTTCCTCTCCCATTTTAGCATTTTTGTATGCTTTTAACTATGACAATATATGTTCTTTATTTTTAATATACATTTTTTTATTTTTGAGGCTATATTTACATTATTTCCATATTACCTTTTTCCTTCCAAATCTAGCTTCCCATGTACTCCGCCCTTTGACCTCTTTAAAGTTCTTGTCCTCTTTTTCTTTAATTGCTATTACATATACGTTTGTGTGTGAGTGTGTGTGTATATGCACACGTGTGTGTGTGTGTGAGAGAGAGAGAGAGAGAGAGAGAGAGAGAGAGAGAGAGAGTGTATTCAGTCCGTATAATGTTACTTGTACATATATATTTTCAGGGCTGACCATTTGGTATCAGATATCCAATGGGTGTGTTTCTTCCTGGAGAAGAGACTATTTTCTAACTTGCAGAATTCTGGAGTTGCCTATAGGTCATGTCTGGGCTTTCCCATGATCTTTTCCCCTTCCATATTAGCATGTCTGTGGAAATGTTCAGGAAGCCCTGTTGTTCAAACTTCATCTGTATAGCTTCTAACTTCTGACCTTTCCAGTAGATAGAATATTACAGCAAACTCCCTGTTCCTTTGGCTCTTGAAATCATTTGGTAACTTCTTCCACAGTGATCCCTGAGCCTTGGGTATAGAGTTGTGTTGTAGATATGTCAGTTGGAACTGGGTTTTATAACCCCACATTTTCATCTGTTATATTTTTCTGTAATAGTCTCTGTCTATTGCTAAGGGAAGTTTCCTAGATGGGAGATGAAGACTATAACTCATCTTTCTTAAAACCTCTCTTTTGTCTCCTTTACACACATACACACACACACACACACACACACCGAGTCCACAAACCCAATTTCCAATAGCACAGCAAGTTTACTTTACATCCTTATAAAACTAAGCTTTTTTATCTTTACGCTTTATAGAAATATTATTTTTTAAAGTCCTAAATGAGTTTCAACTAATCACAACACCAATTCACTGAGAATATATTGCAGATTCTTCTAACATCTGCTCATACGATGAGTGATTCCAAGTGAGTGTTTACTCTGTATGAAATAACCTCGTCATTTTCTGAAAAAGTCACACTCCTGAAAAGACACGTGTAAATGTCCATTCTTTATTGAGATAAAATTATTGCATGCTGCATTAAAATGGCTAGGCAAGAGATTTTTCAAAAACCCCAATCAAAAAAGTATAATTTTCCAAAATAAAGGCTCACTGTTGACTATTTTCACACCATTGGATCCAGGAAAAAGTCACCACTATGAATTATCACCTCACGTACTTCATGTGTGTGGAAAACTGCCCCTGAACACGTCCAGAGAGAATTCAAGGGCAATGGGAATTGTTCTTAAGAAACGCTTCAGCCCTTTCAAAAACAGAAAATTGAAAAAAACAGAACAAGTCAAAAATGCTCTATACTCTCTATACTAATTGGGTTTTGCTTCCGTATCTCATTTATGCCAATCCTTTCTCTGGGATAATTTTCTGTTCTCTGGAAAAATGGCAAAAAAAAAAAAAAAAAAAAAATGCAGCAAGAACAGTATTCCAAGAAAGTAATATGAGAGGAGAAAATTAGGCTCTACTACTTGGAAGAGATCTAATTCATTACCAATCATTATTACAACTGTTCCAGTGAGAGGGTAAGTCGGACAATGAACGCCGACTCTGGTGAGAATGTGAATACTTGATTCTTGACTCTCGCCAGGCGGGACTACACGACTTCAGCTGGACTCAGCTGTTTTATTCCGAATACTGATCTGCTCCCTGGGGACATCGGTTGCAATGAAAGCAGGAGGCTGACAGTAGGACCTTCACAACAACCTGGTGCATGTCTAACCCAGCAGAGAGCACATTTCTACACACTTCACATGAGAAACAGCTTCTGTCAGTTCACCAGCGCCAGCCCAAACCACATCTTTCTGCTTCTCCCTTCCATACAAACATGGAAACCTGAAAGTGAATGTATCACGGGTAGCTTAAGAAAATCAATTTTCCCCCATTGCCAGAGAGGTTCTCCAGTCAACTTTTAAAAGCCGTTAGAAAATCTGCTGGCCTCCTTGTACCCAAACCACATGAACTCAGCAGTGGTTCTCAGTCACATAGTGCTGTTGGGAGAAAAATCATCAGAGTATAACAGGCAGAGTCCATGATTTAATGTCAATTTTTAATATGTCGTCTCCCCCCCGAATTTTCTACACCATGGTCCTCCTGTTCTCTTTGAGGTAGGTAGCGAGGAGAATATAAACTCCTAGGAGTGCTCCCGTCATGTCCTAGCAGCACATGTCAAATATAACACTTGGTGGAGCGTGTCCAAAGTGAAAGAAGAATTCCCATTGCTTCAGCTTTGGGCCCTGCCCAGATCGCCTCCTCTCTCTACTGTGTCCTCCAACGACCCTCAGCGGCCTTCCTGTCTGTGCCCGAGGGAAATATCCCCAAGCCTTATGTATTCTGAAACCCCATTCTTACTGTTTATGAAAATGAATAGTTTCTCAGTCCTTCACTCTCCAAATCTCACTATCACAAGAGGAAGCAAGTAACTGAGCAGATGTTTCTAACATCTGTTCCTGTGTGCCAACAGGTAACAGTGAGTATCTGCTTCCGTGACCCTGAGCACAGGAAGCATTACAGCTGGATACAGTAGGAGAGCCTGGGGCCTAAGCCTCCTTTAATGGAGCCACTGTAGTTCCCTTCTCAGAGCCACAACAATTTACCATCTCTGCTTATTGAATTGTTTTTAACTATTTTTTTATTATTTGTAAATTTACCTCATATCACACACTCCAATCTCACCCATCCCTCTACCCCCTGCCTTTGCAACCTCCCTTCCAAATAAAACAAAACAAAAATAACAACAACAAAATCATCTCATTGCGGATGCTGTGGTGTGTCGCAGGGTGCCACGCTGTGTGTTGTTTCTGTCCACACATCTTTCCTTGCAAAGGTTCGTCGCAATGAGTCATTGGTCTGTCTCGAGGCCTCTGGCTTCTGCTAAACTCTCAACGCTGAATCCTCACTGGGATTCCTCTCAGGTACCCTATTGTTGCCGTGTGTCATGGAAATCCTGCAGCTTTGGATCTGCAGGATCCTCTGTAAGAGCACTTCCTGTGCTCTGGCTCCAGTTCATTACGGTGTAGATGTTGTGGTGGTCAACTCGTAGGCCTGGGTTTGGGCCTGGATGGTCAGCCCAACAGTTTTCCTGAACCCTCATCACCAGGGAGAGCTCTCCAGCACTGCCCCAGCTAGGCTAGCTGACCCAGGGCTGCAGCCAGCAAGGGAAAGGGCTCTCAAGTCCTTGTAATTGACTCACCCTAAGTCAAGCCACCAGAGCCTAGCTTTACTGTGGTGCCCAGCTGAGGTAACCCAGTATCACCTGCCTTGCACTAATTAAATAGTGCCCCACATTGATCATTCTTCATCTGTGTACAAAAAGTCCCACATAGAGACATATTCCATAATTATTTTCCCCACCAATGATCAGATAGTATTTCTACTTTGGGCGGTAAATAAACAATAATTTGCATTTGAATTCATATTTACCTAGACAATTGAATTTAAGAAAAGTGGGAGAAACCAAGGACTAAGTTCTGTTTTAATAAGAGTTGAAGTTCGTTCAGCCACTACTGAGTCCCTACTGTGTGGAAGACATTGGGTCAGTGATACCACCATGACTATGAAGCTGACACTTGAAAAGCTTGCATACAGGGCAGGTTCAGACAAGGTGTCTATATTGTAATGAGCACACGAAGCTGAGGCAGTATAGGATCCTTCTTGCCAGGAGGAGGTGTGGAGGTGGGAATACAAAACAAAACCGAGGAAGACAAACAAACAAACAACAGGGAATAGAAAGAGGGGATACTCTGCGAGCTTTAAGGGTTTCAGAAAAAGAAAACATTAAGCTGCCCTTGGCTGCAACTCATCTGCCTGCAAAGCGAGTCTGGAGCATGAGTCATCACTGTGGAGGACATGGGGGTTCTTCTACCACGAGAGAAGAGTTGATTGGTTGTGAGAGAACAGTTCCTGGTGCCTGAGTAGAACTAGGTGATGGAGCAGACCTCTGAGAAAGCTGTGAAAAATCTGTGGGCCAAGGGGATAAGGAGAAGCAGGCACACGTCAGGTAAATGTGATTTGTTGAGACAACTTGAATGAAATTCAGCCAACACAGAGAGTGAAGCTTGCAGGGGCACTTGGACATTTGTCTCATTCGGCTTGGTGTGAATTACAGTACGAGTGCCTAAGGGCTGCCTGGGGCATCTTTATATGCACTAAAACAAGAAAGGAAGGCAAGAGTTGGGAGTTAATCAGGTTAATTATTTTCTTTTGTAGAAAACTGGCAGCCTAGAGAATATCATAAGGACTAGAAATGGATATTACTGATGTTGAATTTAATCCCTTTTCCCTAACACTGCGCCCTGGCCAGTTCCCACACTCTGACTTTCAAGTTTTGGTTCTCCCGAAACTGGAGTCAGACATGATTTATTTACTGATCTGAGACACTGTAACCAGAGCTTTTTGTAAGGTTTCCTCAGCAAGCTGCTTTCAATTTAGGTGACAATTTTCTGAGTTGAAATCATGACACAGACCATATCTAGGGAATACCAGTTGATCTTTCCGATGACTTTCCAACAAGAACTGTACCTGGCTCTGCACTGGTTCCCAGTTTCTACAGGAAGACAACAGCAATCCTGTGCACTTCAAAGAGCTATGTACAGTTGGAGTGCATTCTATGCCTTGAACTACATGCCTTAGAGTCTGTTTGGCTCTAAGACCTTTGATTTTTATCCTGACTTGAGCAAACCAAAAATACTTTTTGGCTCTGTCACTAGTAGTGGGTACATTCCTAACAGACTAGAAACAGCTCAGAAATTATGGTATGTCTTAAAACAAAATTGAAAAGTATGCATGTAAGCTTCTTTTGCTGGAACAAATACTATAAAAGACAGGAGATTCAACAATAAAAAATAAATAAATGATATTTTCCTTGCTCCTTGTGTAAGGTTCAAATATATCCAACATAAACTGTCAGTGGACTTTTGTTGCAGGCAAAAGATTTATCTTCCAGTCAGTGCATTTATTCCCCCTCACTTGGTGATCCCATACACTACCAAATACTGTGAATGACACAGAGATGCTCTGAATGTCTAACCTATCTGGTGAAAAAGATGCAGAAAAATGGGCAGTGCAGTCTATGAGAAGTCACATGACATGAGGACGGACTCACCTAGGTACATAGGGAAGAATCAAAGATCTAGTTGCCAGGAAAAGGTTGACCAGAGGACAAAGGGCAAACATAAGCTATACTTTGAAGACAGATAAGATTTCAAGTTAGAGATACATACATGTCACGTGGGGAAGGCAATGACATAAAATCCATCCAGAGAAAAAAGTGCGACCACGCTCAGGAAATAGCACGTTCTCTTTTGTTTAACTCACAGAGTCAGGGGGTGTACTGCTGATAACCTGAGCTGTCAGTAACAGAAACTCAGGTATGGTACCATCAGCCCAAAAAGAGCTCGGTTCCTTGGTTGCATAAACTCCTAAGATCAGCGAAGGAGAACCAAGCACATTCCCACCTCGGTGTGCCCCTAGCAACGGGCATCGTTCTAGGGATCTTGACATATACATATTTAAAAGGCCCTAGGTCTATGAGAAAGAAAACAAAACAAAACAAAGCCCAGTTACAGCTACACTTCCACTCTGGACTCACCAGCACCTTGCTCCATGCCCACCACCGTTTCTCATTTGTAAAATGTTGATAATTACAACACATGTCTTGTCTATCTTCAGCAGGGTAGCTATGCTGCAAGAGAGAGATTCTCGCTGCAAAAGCATTCTATTGAATATGATCTCACCAAAGGCAAAAGACAGGCGTACACTAGAACGCAGCTGTGGAGGGGGTGGTTATTACCCATTGGAATCCTTTTCCAGTAGAAGCAGAGGAAGGTGGAGGAACACAGGAGTGTACACACACAGAAGAAAGGGGAGGAAGAAGCTCAGATGATCAGGATGAGGAGCTGTTGCGGGGAGCCAGGGGAGAACCACACAGCAGGCCACTTTTCATCTTCCTGTCACTTTCAGGAAATGCCAAAAAGTAAAAATAAAAGATGCAACAACAGTTTTTCCATGCGCTAAGCCAGCGACAGCTACCTCAACAGGAAACTCTTCTTAATAGTTACAGAATCCAACGGCTCATCAGAAATAATACCCTTGTAGGAAAACAGGGGTGGGGCTAATTTCACCCATCTGAGGGAAGCACATCACCAAGAAATGCTGAAGCCGGAGGTGTGGGGGATGGCTTTGTTTTTTTTTGGGGGGGGGTTGTTTTTTGTTTTTAAATAGCAAAAAGGTTCCTGCTCTTTTCTTGTTTCTTTTCTCAGTCCAAGCAAAACAAAATAAAGTAAACAGAATGTCACTTATATGACCCAGGGGAAAAGATCACTGAGGCACACACAAGCTTTAAAGTGATACTGTGCACCAGGAAGAAAGGGGGCAAAGACAATACTGGAAACGGAGATTGTTCCCTTGAAAAGGTCAGGCTAGTTAGAAGAAAATTCTCCAAAGTTCATTTTGCAAATATTAGAAAACTTTCATCATCCTGATTATCCTTTAAGAAAGTACTTATTTGCAAACTGGAAATCAGGGGCCCGTGGAATTTAAACGACATGTACCAAATGTATATATAACTGGCTGTTAATGGAAGCAACATTGAATCCCAGGTCTTCTGACCCAACCCCTTCTCATGATCCTAATCAAGGAATTTGCTGGCAGTGCTTTCATTTTTTTATTTTCTTAAAGCATTGCCACACCTCCTGCTGTGCCCTTGGCCGCCTAGAAAATTCCATTTGGGCTTCACATTTTCTCTTGGCCGTTAGTCAGAAAACAGTCCAGATGCGGCCCTGCCATAAATCACCACGGACCTCACAACACATTACAATCCCTACAGAAAGAAGGGTTCCAATTAGAAGAGAGGTGAAAACCTAAGAGGAGAGATTCCCCTGCCCCTCTCAGCTCCTGAATGTGACAGTTGACAAAAATCAGGTAATAGGTTTATATTTATTCATACTGTTTTTCAGAATGAATGAATACAACACTGAGATGCCATTCCCTCTTATCAAATTGGTTCAGAGATTTGTTTTTTTTTTTTTAAATTAAAAACCCTATGTGTTTGTGTTTGTGTGTGTGCCCACCTATGTAGAAGCATACATACACCCTGGTACATGCATGCGGAGGCCAGAGGTTGGTGATGGATGTTTTCCTTTATTGCTGTCTACATTATTTTTCGAGACCGTGTCTCTCACGGAACATGACGCTCACTGATTCTGACAGACTAGCTAGCCAGCAACCCCAGATATGTTTTCTTCTCTGCTTCCCAGCACTGTGGTTACTGGTGCATGCCACCATGTCTGGCTTTTGTGGGAGTTCTGGAGAATCACACCCAAGTCTGCAAGCTTGCACAGCATGCACTTCACCGACTGAGTCACACCACCCCTGACCCCAGTGTTTGCGTCTTTGAAGAGAATGCTGACATTAGTTTTCGTCAGCGCGGTAATTGGACTCTGGGAAAGTACTAAGAGGTCTCCACTTAGACAAATCCCGGTTGCTGTCCTCCCTCCCTCTCTTGCTCTCTGTATCCAATTACGTTCCAAGACTTTCCCGCTCTGCTTTGGAAATGTCCCTCCTCATTCCATACCCAGCACCGCCGTGTAATGTCACTTTTCCGCACCTCGCTGTTAAACTTACTGCTCCTTTCAGCTTTTACTTTCCACCACTAACATTCACTCTTTGTAGCAAGTCTGTTATCAGCTGGAGTAGTTGCAGCAGAATTACGGTGATGTTCAGAAACATTCAGTGGGCTTTCCTCTGGCCTTCAAGTGTAGAGCAAATACCATACCATAATATGGCATGATGAGAACTGTCCATTTCCTAATAGATAAAATGTCCTAATTGCCTATAATGTACTGGAAGAATTTAAGATCCCCAAATACTATCTTTGTATATCTTTCAAAAACACACTATGTTCTTCTTTAAATAATTTATAAACTTGATCCACTTACTGTATTAATTATGGCTTCCTTGAAAAGATTATATATCTCCTAAGTCTAGTCTCTCTGTGGAAGGGGTGGTTCTGCTGAGAATACTCTTGACCACTATCTGGTCAAGATGCAGTAGATGTGGTTTACTTGAGGAAGGGCATGAAATGGGGTCTTTGTGGTCTCAGGAGAAACCTACAGAAGAGTAAGGGAGAGAACTCTGCAAAAGCAGAGGGAGCCAGACATAGAGACAGCTCCAAGAGAAATCTGTCCTGAGCCTACTGTCCTGAGCCTACTTCTGTGCTAGGAAGTAGACTCGTCTACAGAGTGTAGGCTATCCCATGGGGAATTTCCTCCCATCCCTCCCAGGTGAAAAGGCCAAGATATCATATGCTTCAGTAATCAGTCATGTCCCATCAGACATGAAATTTCCCATCAGATATGAAATTTCCCAAGTATTTTCTGGGCTCTGCATGTTCATCAGCCAGAGACAGCATGTGAAGAAAGACTAGTAACATTTTCTAAACAATCAGTATCTATGAACTGCTGGGGAATGAGGGCACCCACTGAAAGGACTCTAGAGAAGGTGTCATGGACATCAGCTATAGACTCTCATGACACTTGTAATAGCTCACAGCCAGTACACTAACACAGATGACTGCAAAAAGAATGTTCTCCTACTTGAAGCATGTCAAGATGTTCTAATGAAAAGCCACCTGTTCACTTCCTGGTCATCCATTGCAGTTGCTATTACAATGCTTATAGACAGCAGTCCTGGGGGATGGAAGCCAGAGATGAAGGTATCGGCCAGGTTGATTTATACTAGTAACCCCTCCAGGTTGTTGGTAGCTACTCATAACCTCCCAGAGCTTCTCCCTGTACTGTGCCCTTCACTGGACTGTGATCCTCAGAAAGGAAGTAAGGATCGTTCATGGATTCTTCCCGTAAAGTCACTAAAATTATCCCTGAAGATTCTAGCCTTTGTGGCCTAATTATCTCCTAAAAGACCCCCTTTAAATGCCTTACACTGAAGATTAGATTTGAATATAACTTTTGGATTGACACAAATACTTAGCAGCATTTAGTCCTGGCACATAAAAAGAAATATTATTGGTTGGTTGTATTACATTTCTCTGATAAAATGTTTCACTACAAAGTTTGAGCAAATATATTTAACTTTAAATTCATTCATATCCATAGAAAAATCAAATGATTTACCATGCTTTAAGATTTAAGGTAAGACTATTGGGAGCAATTTCTAATGAATGAGACCATTTTTGTTCTAATGACAGAATGGCATTATAGCAATAAATACTTACAACAGGAACCAAATATTTCCTCACAAAGCCCAAGGGACTCTCTTAGTTGTATTCAACTATTTGCTGTGTCAAGGTCTTCTCTGGATCAATGAGAAGCAAATGAACAATGATGTTTCAGTAGATAGCACACAATTCCGGTTAGGACCATTGAGTCTCTGAGTCCAATTGCATTTTGTTTAAGTACATGTTTGGGATAAAATCAATATGGCTTTGTTTTAAAAGTCCTAACAGATTGTTAAAATATAAGATACATGCTTTTAAAGCTCAGCCTTAATTTATGTTTATAATAATCCAGCAAGCATGTCTTATATCTTATCAGTGTAAAAGCAAAATGAAGTATATAGATGACTAGGACCTGATTCCTGCCCTGAAGATGGTTATAATCTAGTAAGCCAACCATTCATGTACAAGAATATACTAACCTCTCACTTGAAACCATTTTCTACTTCATTATCACTTCACTATGACAATCTAATATGACAATCTAATTCCTCCCACCTTCCTGTCACTTCTTTTTAAATAAATTGACCATTGCTGCACAGATATGCCCACAGGCCAATCTGGCAAAAGCATTTTCTCAGTTGAGATTCCCAATTCCTGAGTATGTCTAGATTAGATTTGTCTCATGCTTACAAAAAGTAACTACGACAGTGTGTGGATATCAATGAGAACCTTTCTCAAAACACAAGGTGAATAATAACCAAGGCTGACCTCTGGCCTAAAAGAGAACACACACCCCACCACATTCATACTTTCCCATATACATGACCCCCATATCACATGAACACACACACACATCACACACACAAGCCCAACAGAGCACTAAGAATGGATACTAGTATTTAGAAGAACAAATGATTTCATCTAAGCACAACGAACACAGGAGCAAAGGTGCAACTCCTTGCTAAGTTATGCATATCAAAGGTGCTAATTGAGGATCTTATTAATTCAGTGAAAGTAGACCGATAACTTCAACCTTTTCAGACTGATGACTTTTACAGACACTTTGGTTAGTTGGTACATATAATAAAATCATGTACAATTCAGCTATTTGCAATTTTGATTCAGAAAAATGAATAGAAGAGAAAAAAATCTTTACCACCCAAACTGCCAACATCCTGTTCTATCATCTTCTTCTATCCATGATTACACAAATTGCTCCTTAGCAAATATGATGTTATCCCTTACCTCTTTCTTCAGGCAGTGAGCTTGGAGTTGCATTTCCAGGAATGCTCAAAGAACACTAATACCTCTACGGAGCTTCATTAGACAAATATCATGAGCTCACTAAATCTTCAGACAATTCCAAATCTTATTAGAAAACTGAGTATCTACTACCGTGTTTTTAGAGGACACAATTTTACTGTTAATCTAATTGACCAACTTAAGTTGTAGGAACTTTCAATCTAGATATTCTTCCCAAACAGACATTACAGGAAATGGCGCTTAAACCAGTATGCAAGCAGCCAAAAAAAAGGCTGAGAGCATACGGAAAGCGGAAGGCCTAATGGCATGAACTGAAGAACCAAGCTGAGTATATGTTCTGAAGTCATCTTCCTTCCGTGCTTCCCTGCCGTTTTTATAGATGCTTCAGCAGTTGTGTGGCAAATCACTGCTCAAGGAATACAGTATTGTGTTTTGAATGTTTTAAATTAAGTTACACCCACTTATGGGAAAACAGCCCTTAAGTTTTGGATGTGAGGCTGTGAATTTGACTGCATTTTCATTTGAATGGAAAACGGTGCCTAAAGTTCCTGGCTTTAAATGATGCTCCCTGAATATCTCTTTATGACACCAGCCCTATAATAAGACAGCTTCCCCATACTCTAGAGACTCCTCTTCTGCTGAAGTTACAATTTCGTTGAGAAAAGAAAGAAAAAGAATACAGAACTATTTCGGCTAAGACTAAGGATGCTGTGAGCTCATATTCTTATATACAATACACAAAAATGCTACCTTATTTTTGCGGTCTGTCCTGTACTTTTGCAAATGTTTTGATATCCGGGGAATCCTATAACATAATTAAGTTTGAAGTGAAGGTGGAGGCAACCAAAGCTCTAGGCCTTCTTTCCCAGCCTCACAACAATTTCAAAAGAATCCTTGAAGCATATAGGCTGTGGCTTCATGTAAATTGGCTGGTAATCCTATGTTTACCTGTTTATACAGAGAGATGGTATCTTTGGTACCGGACCATCGTCTACACTACTGTAAAAGAAGCAGATTTGTTACTCATTTCCCTGAGAAGAAGGCCCTCCTGTTTTTTCTACCTCGATCTTTTAGACAAATTATACTGGGAGAGAGCGAAAATCTCTAGCTAATTGGTGCAGGCCATTTGCACTGAGTGCATTTCTTTAGCTCCATGCCTCAGGCAGTCCTCCAGGTCTTCAGGACTTACTACATCCCCTGATAATTCTTTCCTTTGAAATGTCCCTTTCCGGCCTTCTTGGAAATGGTCATCTTTGCCTTGGTTGACTCCTGCATGGTTAGAGCACCTCCTTCAGTAAGTGTTAATGATTTTTTTAAATAAGTAAATCACCTTAAAGCTATCTTACAGGCCAAAGCCAATGGATGAGAGGCAGCTTTTGCCCGGCAAAGAGCTAACTTGCTAACTGAGGAAACACCAGTGCAAATAATGGGATTATTAGCAGATGGATGCTCCAATCAAGACATCAATTACATCTTTCAGGAGAGAGAAACATAGCCCTTCCTTTTATTGTTGTTCTAATGGAATGGATATTGGGGTACAATTTAAACCCAAAGCTGATTCCACATGTCCTTCTGTGTAATTTTACACATAGGCACCAACCTGAACCAAGTTTTGTAAGCTCCAAAAATACCCGCATGTATGTAATTGCTTCAGTGTGCTGTAAGTCCCACTTACCACACCCAGGCCAGAACTTGCTGTCCAATTTTACCATTTCTCAGTAATTCATGAGCTACAGTCCTCCCCAATTCCCTTCCACCAGCAAACTCCACGTCATTTTAGGATGAAATTTATCATACTATTTATGTGTATTATAAGGAAATAAGATATTTCCTTATAAATAAAGCAAGTAACTATTTTTATGAAGTTACTACCTTTATTTCTTCCTGAAAAAGTTATTAGTGTTGTCTTCTAACCTTGTTTCCACAGAAACATTATAGCTATTTCCCAGCAGGTTTGCTTAAGGTGGTAATTTGCGTAAATGTCTATGTTTGATTGCAACAGAATTAATCACATATGTGCTCAGTATTTGAGTAAGTACATAAAACTTGAAAACAAATTATATAGGTCCTAAATACATAGTTACCCACATTCACACATACATTCTGAAAATGGTTGGTTCAACCAATTATCACTTGGCTGTGAGATGGCTTCCATGGCCCTCAAAGTGGTAGCTATCAACCTTGTGCATTCTACCAAGAACCGTTCTACAGCATCTTCCACTTTTAGCTCTTCTTTCTTCCTGCTCCTTGACAATAATTACTGTACAGGGTCTATCTTTTCTTTCTCTTCATACCAGTTTTCAGTCAGGAATGCAGTAGGGAATTTAGAAATTTAAAACTAAAGTATGTGTTGGGTTTGAATCCTGTTGCATCCCAACTAAGACATGTTTCATCCATGATTTAAATTTATCCGTCAAAATATGTTTTTTAAATAATATTGGTATGCTGCCAATTCCCACCACAGTGACTGGCATACAAGTACTTAATAAGTATTAGTTGGAGATTAATAAACCAACTGCTAATTATTCTGATACTATGAGCATGTGAACCTTCTTCATGCAGGACCTGTGGCACTTTTCTAATAAAAAAGATATAACTAAAAAATTATGATTTTTAAAGAAATAGAAAGCTAATACATAGTTTGTTGCACTTAACATTAATGTCAACTTAAAAACGACTCTTTGAGCCCTGAATTTCCCCTCAGAAGCTCCTTATTAAGACTAGTGACTAATAAAAAGAAAAGAAAAAAATATATATCCCCACTGTTGGCTTTGAAGGTTATAAACAAAGAGAGCTGAAAATAACCCACCTTATTTCTAAGTTGTTGGAATGTAACAGTTGTTACTATAGGAACAAAGCCAGTAATTATTCATCTTTAATTCAGCTGATTAATTTAAACAGCAGAAGAATTGTAAAACTGAAAACTGATGTTTGAACTGAATTAAGGAGGCAATTCAAATGCAAGTGACACTAACCCTAGATCCAGGATGAATGGGTCCAATTCAAAGGTACTTAATTTTAACACAAAGATAACTAAAATAAGCATCAACTGATGAATAAGACGATGCTCTCATCAGCGGGTAATGAGCCTGAGAATCAACTCCCCATCTGAAATGAGGTGTTTTTTAGTTGTTATTTTGTCT
Source organism: Meriones unguiculatus (assembly GCF_030254825.1). NCBI lineage: Eukaryota > Metazoa > Chordata > Mammalia > Rodentia > Muridae > Meriones > Meriones unguiculatus. The sequence continues at coordinate 47,831,606 of NC_083349.1, forward strand.
TGATACAGCCCCTTACTTCCCAAGTGAGTTCCACCAGTATGCTAAAGCTTAGGCTGATGAAGCTTAGGCTGAATAATCAAACACATCTAGCTAGTGCTATAGTGTAAAGTTGGTCCCCAAAGTGCATCCACTGGACACTTAGTCTTCAGTAACAGCATTGTGCAGTGATGAGATTAGACCTTGAGACCTCGACCCTCCTAGACCCAATAAAGCTGATGTTGCAGTTCTGAGTTCAGCATCTCACTATTTCTTGTCCTCTGTCTGTCCTTCTGCCACATCGTTTGCACAGTAAAGACCTCACCAAATGCACTGTTTTAATCTTTGAATCAGTAAGTTTCTGTTGATTGTAGCTTACCACTTACCCAACTTGAGATGCTCCATTATAGAAAGACAAAATGGATGACAATACAATCCATCAAAATACTAGAAAACACAACAAAGCTTTCAGGGTAAAATTCTGCCTTTGAACAACTAACTTGAAAACTGGAAAGCTTTAAAATATTCATCAACAGACTAAAATTTGGACATTCATGTGTTATTATGTATTTTCAATATAATGTATTATTATGTATTTTAAATTCTAAATCTAAGAATCAATCTTTTTCTATGTGCCAAAACTAAACACAATCTCACACATTAAGACAGGAACAAATGATACTGTATATATGCACCATGAAGGAAGCTCACAGTATAAATTGAATGAAAAGATACCATTACATATATATATATATATATATATATATATGAAATAAATAAATAAATATATGTATATATGTATATATGGGTGGATGTTCTGTCTGTGTGTATGTCTTTGCACCATGTGTATGAAGTGCTGGCAGAGGTCAGAGAGGGATTCAGATGCCTTGGAACTAGAATTACAGATGGATGTAAGCTACCATCTAGGTGCTGGGAATAGAATGCCTGTCCTCTGGAATAGCAGCCAGTGCTCCCGAGAGCTCAGCTATCTCTGCAGTTCTATTTTAAAACTAATAAAGGTAGATAGGAAAGTTCAGCCTAATTTCTAAAGATAGTATCCTGGCCAACCATAGCACACCTTTTATTGGCATCCTCGGGAGTGGCCTTTCTTAAAAATACTGAGACTCATAAACCAATCCTTGGGCAGAGCGCAGGGAGTCATATGAAAGAAGGGGGATTTAGTTTGACCTGGAGAGAACAGCAGCTCCACAAGGACCAAATATATCTGGGCACAGGGGACTTTTCTGAGACTGTATCTCCAACCAAGGACCATGAATGGATATAATCTAGAACCTCTGCCCAGATGTAGGGAAGAGGGGCTGTCTCTGACATGAACTCAATGGCTGGCTCTTTGACCTCCCTCCCACCCTCAAGGGAGGAGCAGCCTTGCTAGGCCACAGAGGAGGACATTGCAGCCAGTCTTGATGAGACCTGATAAGCTAGGGTCAGATGGAAGGAGAGGAGGACCTCCCCTAACAGTGAATTTAGAGAGGGGCAGGAAGGAGATGAAAGAGGGAGGGTGGGAGTGGGAGGGAATGAGGGAGGGAGCTACAGCTGGGATACAAAATAAATAAACTGTAACTAATATAAAAAAATAAAAATTTAATTAAAAAAACAGATTAAATGACATTATAAAGGTGGGTCTCCAATCCAACCGGACTCAAGTCCTCACAAAATGAGTAAGACACACTTTGATCTGGGACATTGAGCAATCCAGAATGTAAACAAATAAATGTGATCATTTAATCCCCCACCAAAATTGTTGTGACTTGGTGTTTTCCTCCAAGCCACCTATCTCCTGATTGTAGATATAAAAAGAGGAAGATCAGTTTGATCTTAAAAATTATTGTTGTACCCCAACATAAGCTTATCAAATTTATTATAAGTTTGTAAACATCTGAGTTATAAAAAATATTTTATACAGAAGTCCTACTTTTACAATCCTTATCACAGCCATTTCTGGAAAACAAGGTTGCCGCTGACAGTGTGGGTGATCTGCAGTTTCAGAATATGGTATTTTATATGCTAATACATTTGCTTAAATTTTAATTAGTGTTTTTTTATAATTTAATTTAAAATATAAGGCAAAAATAAATCTGAGCACGCATTTCAGTGTTTTCATGATCTGGCACCATCCTAACTCAACCTTAATGACTTTCTAATATAAACTGATTTTGGAAAAAAAAAATGTTCCCATATATAACAAATCACTCCAAAATGTAGAGCTGATTTAGGCCAAAGATCTCTTAACCTACCATCAATTCTGATTCAGTCATTGTAGGGTAGGGCCCATAACTTAAGATTTCATGCTGGTGGTATCGACGCTATGGTGATTTAAAGCCACCCCTGTTCAAACAGCCATATTCCTCAAATTGTTTCTTATTTCTCCATGACTTTCTTCTCCAGAATTGCTGTCAGTCAGTGACTATCTCCTGATCAGTAATCCATGCCAACTCCTACTCATTTTCCAAAGTGATTCTTCCAGGAGGAAGTTGCCCCGTTAGGATTCCGTGGTCTTAGACAGCTAAGTGAGATGTCCCAGTGTTTGTCATGAACCCTGATCTTTTCAACGACTGTTAGAACAATCAGTGCTCACTTCTACTTTTTCAACTAGATGATGGCTGTAGTGCGAAGCAGACATTTGTAACTACTGCTCAGTGAGTAATGGACTGAGTGGGTGAGTGAATGACGGAACTCACTTGAATGGTGGCAGCCCAGACGAAAATGCTGATACCAAATGAGGTCGTTAGGATTCATCTCCCAAATTCTTCTGCTCTTCAGCAATGTCCTTCACGGGAGACTGGAATTTTTTTTTTTTTTACTTTGCTTCTTTTCATGCCAATTGACAATCTTCAAATTTATAAGTGGATTTGAGTTAATAAACATTTTCTTTAGAGATAAAAATATCTCTACAGGGTAAAATTATTATCCAAGTTCTTTAAAAATGTATAATATTGAATATTTTAATCAGATTTATTTTTTCTTCAGGGATCCTTCCCCACATCCTCTACATATTTTTATTAGGTTAATGAAAACCAGGGGAATAGACATTTTGGGACTCCCCCTCTCTGAGGAGAGACAGCTAGGGAAAAGGGGGAGGGGAAGGAAGAGGAAGGGGCTGGGAAGAGAGGAGGTAAGGAAAGCTGTGATTGGAATGTAAACGAAATGAATAAATTGGTTAATGAAAAATGGAAAAAAAGCAAAAAACAAAAAAATTGAGAAATAATTCTGAATTTATTCTTAAGTAAAAAGAAACAGGTAAAAATTATTTGTTTCTAGTTATAGATGTGTATGCATGTGTGCGTGTGTGCGCCTGCATGTGTATGTGTGTGTGTGTGTGTGTGTGTGTGTGTGTGTGCTTACAACTCTCTCTAACTTGTTCTAATGGATCCAGTTTCCTCTCTGGCCCCTGTAGACACCAGGAATTTAGATAGTACACAAACACAGGTGTAGACAACACACTCATTCACATAAAATAAAAACATATATTTATTCTCGAAAAATAAAGATGAGATTTAATTAGTGCAATCTTAGGTTTCCTCTTGTGTGAGTGTTTAAATAGACATGATGGGTTCACCCACTTATAATGCACGACTTGGGAGCCATTATTATCTTTTATAATCTGGGTAGCCAGGGCCTGAGCAAGCTCAAGTCAAGAAAGAGTTATGGCGGAGTATAAGAATGCTTGGCTGCCCACCTGTTTCCATACCCGGCTCTACTGTTTCAGCCAAGGTATTCTACGAGGTGAAGACACCGAAAGCCTATGAATTTAGCTTAACTACTGGAGAATCATAACAATTCAATTCCAGCTCTGTGACTGCCCAGAGCTACGCAATATAAAACTCAACCACTGTGCGAAAGTGAAGTAGTAATCACAAGGGAAGGTAGTGCAAAGGGAGGAAAGCAAAGCAGCCCTGGCCTCTCGCATTGCAGGCAGTCAGCGTCCCAGGCGTCCAGGTTTTGCATCAGCTTTTTAGGAGCATCTCTCTGTCATCCCTGCTACCCTCTCCCTCCCTGGTCCTTGTATTGTATTCGTCACATATCATTCTGAACTTTATTAGCATTCTCAAAGCAATTAATCCCCTTCTATCTTGATAATCTCTTTCCATCACGCCCATTGTCCAAATTTTTCTCCTAGTGCTGCTTCATTTATTTGTTCAATTTACTCCTCTCATGGACACCACTGAAATGATTCTCATGATCCATAATCTGAAAACTAGCTTCAGAGATTTACATTTACTTCCCTGTATTCAGTCTTTCAGTTATTATTAAACTTATTGAATAGTTACTCGTGTAATTAGTTGTGTAGTTGGCAATAAGCATATTGAAATGTAAGTCAAAAATTTGAACTGCTTAGACTCTAAAGATGGTTTAAATATGACACGTTCTATGGACTTAAGTGATTGGTGGTTTATACACACAGTTGATCACACACACAGCCAAGGACTGTGACTCCACTGGGACCAGGCAGGCAGGAGATCGGGTGAAATTCCTGACTCTCAGAGTCACAGTTCAGTTTTCATGTCCACAGAATGGGCATAATAGCTCCCATACAGAATCCTGTGGGTGATGTGATATAATTTTATATTATATATATATATATATATTATACTATAGCTATAGTATAGGTCATAGCTCTAGTATAGTGTTTACCAATGGGCTCTAAACACTTCCAGGATATCAATTTTATTCTCTGTTTAATTCTGGTTCTACACTCATATTTTACCCTGAATCTAGACTGTTAGTGACTATGCATACATACTGTCTTCATCAGGCTAAACTGCCAAATGGGGCCATGAGTTGTCTAAACACTCAATGTTTATTGACTAAATAAGCAAACAGCCCAAACCTAAGAAGTTATAATGAAACTATTGACTTATTTGTTTATAAATATATATTTTACAATATTAAAACATTAAATGCTAAGCATAGAGTTTAGTATTTAATACATAGTCTCTCTCTATATATGGACACACACGTGTGTGTGTGTGTGTGTGTGTGTGTGTGTGTGTGTGTATATATATATATATATATTAAAAACCTCTTCTATACACACACACACATATACATAAAGCCTCTGTGGTCCATATTGCACACTTTCCATTCCCCACCATGCATTCATGTGTAAGAATTTGCTAGTACTCTAAGCCAAATGCCTACAATCTCCACATCACCAAACACACTGAAAAATACTGTAATCCCAGAACTTGGTAGGTCTAGGCAAGTGAATCTGGCATCAGGGGGTAGCCTGTGCTATATAGCAAGTCTAAAGATACCTGGGATGCATTTGGGTTTTTTTTTTTTAATGTCTGAAAAAAAATAATAACAAACCCAATAAGAACATGTCTGGCCGGAAATGTTATTTCATCAGTTTCATTCCTTTGCCTTCCTTGCCTGGTTACCTCTTCTGTCTCTAATACGAACACAGGCTTTTCTTTAATTAAAGAAGTCAGAAAACCTGTGGTTCCTGGAAGCAAGATGCTATTTTGACTACAGAAAGACAAAAAGAAAGAAAGCGCATTAGTTGGGTTTGTTCGAGCGTCATAAGAGCATCTTGCTGTGGAGGAGAAGGACACTAGCAACCTCTCTCCGGCTGGAGCACCTTTCCCGGGTCTGTGAAAAACCCTCAGCCCCAGAACACTCCCAGGCCTCTCCATTTGCCACAGCTCTCGGGTCACTGAGGACCAGATGGACCTCTGTTTTCAGTGCTATTCTAAGTCTCTCAAGAGGCCAGGACTTTTATGAGAAGAGGCCAGAGTAACACTCTCCAGCGATGTCTTAATGGAACCAATTTCTCCCTCACAAAAGGAGGCTAAGAGCCATAAGCCACACTCATGGATACTTCTGCCCCATTCTCAGGGTCCACAGTCCTGAATTTTTTCCTGCCCTTTTCCATCTCAGTTCTGTTAGAGACGTCAAGGCTTGAATCTGGCCGATATTCTGGTCTTGCTCTTAGGATGTAATGTTACTTCTTTCATTGACTTTGCTATGGAATTGACCCAAATTCGTCTGAGGGAGTCTTTTAATTACTACACATTTAGATGGTGATAACTACCACAGTTTACATTTTAGAGTGTCAGTCTTAGCCTAAACAATGAGGACAAACATCAGAAGGACCCAGTCTTCCACGAATTCCAGGACTCATTCAACATGCCTCCCACCTAAAAGTGTGTGACCGCTTCAAATTGCTTTTTCAAGATCAGTCCATGGCCCTTTTTCAAACGTGTTGAAATTGTATCTTTAAAAAATAAAAACAGACATGCAGGGAAATATAAATTTCAACATTAAGCATATTAGGAATTTTGTTTTTGTTTGTTATTTTCTTCTTTTCTTTCTTCCTTTTTTTTTTTTTTTTAGATTTATTTGCTTAACGTGTGTGAGTGTTTTGCTTGTATGTATGTATCTGTAACATGTGAGTGCTAGGTGCCCACACAAGTCAGATGAGGGCACTGATTTCCTGGAACTAGAATTACAGATAGTTTTGAGCCACCATGTGAATGCTGGGAACTGAACTCATGTCGTCTGCAAGAACAAAAGCGCTTAACCACTGAGCTATCTCTCCATCTCCCACATGTAATATTTAATATAAAAATCACGAAAGGTGAATGTTAAGCGTTACTTTGGTAAGTTGTAAAGGAGACTTTGGATTCAAGCATTCTGTATGAGGGGTACACAGATGTTTGCCAAGATGCCGTATAATCTCCCAAAGTGTGTGAAAACCCCTCTTCAAATCTGTGTCAACAAAAAATAGCCGATGGCTGCATGAGGTCAGTTATAATTTAAAAAGATCCTTTATACAGGCAGGACCCAGGCCACTGGTGTGAATAAACACAGCTGTGTCTGTTAGCCTTCATTTCCTCCTCAGTGTTTATCATAAAGTGCAAGAAAATGGTTTCAAGTGTTTAGAGCCTCAGACAAAATCAACTAGGATAATTCTATGCTCCTGATTTTCCATTCACATTGTACTAAACTTGGGAACAACAGAAGACAGAAAGATAAAGAACACTGAACCAGTTAGAACCGCAAAACAAAATGTGAACTGAATTACATTACTTCTTTTTCTGTCAGAATACTTTTGTTACCTAGGTCAAGTGTACTCAAGAAACCAAAGCAATAGACAACAAATTCTGATGGTTTAAGCTGTCTTAACAGTTCTCAAACACATACAAAATAATGTGTTCATAATAAGGAAAACAATCTGCCATCATTCATTATAAATGTGTTATTACAACTAATGTTTGAACAGGGTAACTTTATGATCTGAGAAGCAACAGAAGAACACACGCCTAACGTAGATTCAGCATAGGAGGCTGCTGAGGCATAGTAGCTGAGCTTGAGGCCAGCCTGCCCTACATAGTGAGACTGTCTCAAAAACAAAACAAAAATTCACAAGACCGATAATTTGGAGAAATGCAGATCAAATTTTAGTTCCGTTTGCCGGTATAATTTTTTTCTTCTAATTTCTATCAACATAATTTCTTTCCCACGTGGTTTACCTAGCGGATCAATACTCTGAAACAAACCGGAGGCTTTGTTTGGCATGAGAAGCAAACCCGGTTGAGTATGAATAGCGGGAAGAAACAAATGCAAGGAGAAAGGGTCAACTTTTAAATAACCCCAGTCTATTTTTATAACTACTTTTTTAAAATAATTTTTAATATCATTTTGAACTAAAATTGTATTTTTTCAGTTACCCTGTTCTCAGGAAAGAATGGCTAAGACTTTTTAATTAACGGAGGCTATTGTCCTTATTTAGATATGTATCCTTTTTCTAATATCCTTTTGCACATCTCCACTGAAGGCAGGGAGGGGAGATTTTTTTGCAACTAATTTTAAATAAACTAACATTAATTTAAGTTGATGATCCATACCAGGCCTAGGTTATCAAGATTTATTAAAAAATAACTTAAGGTAGTATTGATTTACAAATTAAAAAAATTAACAAATATTCAAGTGGATGTCTTACATCAGTAGACTGTGAATTGGAATGATTTTTCTGCTCTTGTAAAACATTTCAGGCCTGTGACAAAGGGAAGGAATCAGGTCCTGCATGAGTCACTTGTAAAAGTAGAAAATGAGTGTCAATTACAGACCTTAAGACTTGTGCATATGCTAGACTCATGGCTCAGTGGTTAAGAGCATTTGCTGCTCCTCCAGAGGTCCAGAGGCTAGTTCCCATCACCTATATAACAACTCATTCATAACTCCAGATCCAATGGATCTGGAATCTTGGGCCTCTGTGGGCACATGCACTGATATGTATATTTGCACATGCAGACACACATACATGCAAATAAGTAAAAATAAAAACAAATCCAAAAATATTGTGTGCAGATTGAGATCTGGAAAGGGTAGGGGTATATTTATTTTGACATCATTGTAAACAAAATGCCTGAGACAAACATCTCAGAAGCAGGAAATTTTAGTTTGGCTCACAGTACCTGCTGGGGCAGTATTCACATATTGCTGAGACAGAAAGCAGAGGGGGCTAGACTGGAACTGGGGACAGGCACCACCTTCAAATGCCCACCCCCTCCACCCCAGTGATCTACTTGTGTCATCCAGATACACCTCCTAAACACTGACAATGCAACACCACAGCTGGCGACTGAGCATGTAAAACACAAGTTGTGCTGGACCTTTCAAACTACAGCAGGTGGATGTGGGGAGGAGGAAGCAAGGGCAGGGATTACAGTAGGCCTAGCATTACGAGATTTCAGAAAGTGACAGTTCTTTCACACATTAAGATACCAGATTGCAGCAACTGATGAAACAGAAAATGTATTTATCCATAGTTAAGGAAAGGGCATAGGTATTCCCATAAAGATACATAAGAGGTAGTCTGTACAAAGAGATCTTTTGGCATTAGATATTTTAAAGGGTCTTTGTTAGGAATCAGGGAGATTGGACCCTTCCTTCTAGTTTGCTACTCCAAAATCCATTCTACCCAACCTCTGCCCCAGGTTGAGACTCTACTTGCTCAAAACAGAAACATAATAGCACATTTAAAAAGGAAGTGGTTAAGCTGGAAGAAGGGATGTGATTTGTCCAAGTTCAGTAAATAACTATTAAAATAAAACAGTTATTTGAGAAAAACAGGTAAAAAGACCATAAAATCACAGAAAATAACTTACTAAGAAAAATAGAAGAATAAATGAAAAGGAAAAAAATAAAGAAAACAAAATAAGAAATAAGAGAGTCAAGAAGAAAAGAGAAAATGAGTAATAGAAAAGAAAGGCAGTGGATATCTTAAGTATATATAGTTTCTTCCTACAAAAAAATTAGGGTCAAAAAAAAAAAAAAAAGACGACCAGCTAAGAATAGAAATAAAAAGAAATGTACAAATAGGAATAGTCTTTGTGGCGGTTTTCAACAGAAAGTTTCCAATAGATTTCCTATTTGAAGACTTGGTCCCTATTGGGGTAAGGGTTTGGGAAGGATTGGGAGGTGTGGTCTTGGAGGAGGTCACTGGTGATGGGCTTTGAAGTTTCAAAAGATTCCTGCCATTCCCAATGTGCCTCTCCTTCTGCCTCCAGCTCCAAGGGATATGATACCAGCGGTCTCTTCTGTGGGTACAGGCACTCACTCACGTGAACTTTCACACACGCAGACACACATGCCTACATACAATTGACAATAAAATAAATCTTAAAAATGTGTATGTACTGAGATCAGAAAATGATGGGTATATTTGCGGATCAAGATAGGATTTCTCAGTTGTTCCGACCACCATACCTTTGCTCCACTCACATCAATTATAACCTTCCAAAACCATGAGCAATGTTAACTGTTGTTTTTTTTTTTTAATAAGTTGCTTTGGTGATGGTATTTTTTTTTCACTGCAATAGAAAAGTAACTAACATGGCATTCACGAAACAAATTCTTAATGTTCAAATTTAAAGACATGCAAAAAGTTATTTGAGCAATCAAGCAACTGAATATATGTAATTCAGCAAAACTTATTACGAAGAATAAAAAGTGAAAATAGATTTGTCCCTTAATTGAGGTTGAGAAATTTATCTAAGGGCTAACACCGAAAAGAAACACTGTGCCAAAATATTCTCATGGATTTTCAATGGGCCTTTAAGGAATAAATAATTAGAAACGTTACTTCTTGCAAACCCAGGAAGGAAGAAGTCTTCTAGACCTTTTGGATGTAAGCATCTCCTGCTGCTGTCTACACGTCTGCTCTCAGCTTGGATATGCACGCACAGACACACTGAGTGAACTAAGACTAGTCTTACATAAGACAGCCGTCTCAGACTTTGTTCTATTGCTATAAAGAGATGTCACGACCAAGGCGACTCTTAGAAAGGAAAGCATTACTCAGGGGTTCCCTTAGAGTTTCAGAGGTTTAGTTCATTATCATCACGGCAGAAGCATGGTGGCACTCATGGCACCGGAGCGGCAGCTGAGAGCTACATCCTGATCCACAGGCAGAGAGAGAGAGATCCTGAAACTGGCAAGGGCTTTCCAAACTCACAGGCAACTCTCAGTGACAAACAAGGCCACACCTCTTAATACCCTCAGACAGTGCTGCTCAAATACGTGAGTGTATGGGGGAAGGGGGATTCTGATTCAAACCACCACAACAGCTGGCACAAAAGTCCCATGTAAGCTGTTTAGAGACAGAATTTAACAGTATTAAAATATCAAGGGTTACTAAACATTAGAAAACTTCAAAATATAATAAAAAGAAAGTATCATCTGTAGTAAGAGTTTGGTTTCTTTAAAAATGCAGCTATGTTGGGAAAATGTTTTTGTTTCAATCCCAGGTGTGGGATGTGGCGCGGCTTCAGATTGTCCACAGCAGCTAACTGTGATTTGTCTCATGCTCTAGAAGGAGTGTGATTTTGCCAGCTGAAGATAGTGTTTACCTTTTGAGAGGGTAGAAAAATGTCGGAGCCCTGTCCCTGCTGTTGCTGACCCTACAGCTGGGGGTCCCTGTTACTGCTGGTCCCTGCTCCTGCTTTTGCTGGTTGCACTGATTGCTGATTGATTTTGCTGTTAGCTGCATTACTGGCTGGTAATTGCTGCTTGCTGGTTGCTGGCTGGAGATACCCTGATGATGAAGACTGGACTTGCCCCAAGGATCTCAGTGGCCCTAATCAGCAGGAAGTAGTCTAAAGAGACCTTCCCTCTTCTCCCTCTATATTTCTTTCCCTCCTACCTACTGTTGGGGGATTGGAAGGGATAGGGGTAGTGTAGGGAAGTAAAAAAATCATAAAGCAGTCAAAAGCCCAGCTACAATCATCTCCATAGCTTGTGATAAAGCATTTGATGAAATTTAAGTGTTTCCTAATAAAATATATTACCTACACTCCAGAATATATTATGAGTCATCTGTACTAGTTTCAGTTTTTTGAGGAATCTCTGTTCCTATTTCCATGGTGCCTAAACCAGTCTCACTGCCATCAATAGTGAATAGGTTCTACTATGTCCATAACTTCATCAGCATCGTGTGCCTTTGGGGGGGGGGTTGGGCAGTTATTTTGCCTACATAAAAGGAAATCTCAGAGTAGTTTAATTTCCATTTCTCTGATGGCTAAGGCTGCTGAACATTTTTAAATGTACTTTTTAGCTACTAATATTTCTGGTTTTAGGAACTCTCTATTACAATCCCAGATCCCGTTTCTGATTGAGTTGTCTCTAATGTTTACCTTTTTGAGAGCTTTTCATATTCTAGATATTCATCCTCTGTCAGATGTGGAGCTGGCAAAGATTCTCTTCAGTTCTGCAGGCTGCCTCTTCGCTTGGTGTGATGGATTCCTTGGCTGCACAGAAACGTTTCAACTACACGAAGTACCGTTTATCAGTTGCTCATCTTATTTTCTGAGTGACCGGAGTCCTGCTTAAGAACTCCGTATCTATGCGTGAGTATATGGGCCTGCCTGTCTGTAAGTGAGCTATGTGCCTGCCGCTGCCCCAGGATGTCAGGGAAGTGGATAGGATCCCTTTGAACTGGAATCACAAGTGCCTGTGAGCCAACCAATGTGAGCACAAGAGCAGCACCTTCTCTGCGAGCAATCACTCCAGCCCATAATACTCATATCTTGTAGTGCATGCTCTAATTTGCTTTTCCTTGAGCAGTTTCAGAGTTCCACGCTTTATGTTGAAGTCCTTCATCTATTTGGAGTTGAAAAATCTACTTTTAATTCATTTATCTGTTTCTGGAAACATTTGTTGAAGATATCTTTACTCCTGTGTGTATTTCTGGCTTTTTTTTTGGGGGGGGGGGAGGACAAAAATCAGATAGCTGTAGACATACTAATTTAGGGAAGGTTAATCCAAAGGAAGGATGTATATAAAAGATAGGAAGAACTGCTAGGAAGCCTACTAATTTGTAAGCCTGTAGTGAGAGGTGTTTGTTGTTTTACTCAGTTATGTTATATGACTGTGCTTTGGTTTTCATCCTAGGCGTGGAATATGGGGTTGCTTCAGATTTTCCACAAAAGCTAACTATAATGTGTCTTGTGCTCTGGCAGGGGCATAATCTTTGCCAGCTGCCGATAGTTTAATTCTCGGAACTTTTGAAATAGGAGAGCCCTGAGGGGGCCTGGGCAGCTGCTGCTCTCCCTGCTGCTGCCCCCCTCCCCCGCCCTGCTGTTGCTGGTTCATCCTGCTGCTGCAGTTGCTGTTGACTTTGCCGGTTTGCTGGCTGGACAGACTGGTGGATATCCTAACAACAAAGATTAGACTCATCTCCCCAAAACCTACGTCCTTAATCAGCAGGAAGTAGTCTAATATGAGCTCAACTTTCCCTCTCCCCTCTAACCTTCTTTCTTTCCTACCTGGTATTGGGGTGTTGAAAGAGATAAGGGTAGGAATGGAGGTAGGGGTGTAAGAATCCAAATAAAATAACCATAAAAAATAGTGCCAAAAAGCCAATTTAAGAGAAAGTGTTAAAAAAGAGAGTTAGAGGGGAAATATTCTGAATGGCTCTATGGTTGTATAACAGTGACCCTAGGAACTACTGTTCTATGACCTATAACATGGGCTATTGGAAGAGAAGAAAGGCCTTCTGGTCTATTGGAAATGCAAGGAAACCAAACTTGACAAGTGGAAACCTCAGACTTGTTTCAGTGACTTAGAAAACTGATAAAGCCTCAAAAACATGATGAACTACAGTAGCAGTTAAAAAATATGTTCTAGAGTTTTTTCCTAGAAAATTAGTGGGATACTTGAAAAAGAGCTTGGTACAGCTATATTTAAAAAAGAAACAACAGCAAAAAAAACTTGTTTTTTGCTTGTTTGTAATGCACAGAAAAGACAAAGGGCTAAAACAACTTTTCAATATAAATTGAGTGAGGTAGGGAGTTGAGCAGGCATAGTAATAATGAAGGAAAGTTCTGGAAAAAGATGAAGAAAGTTCTGGAAACAGCTAACTAAAATGAAATTCAACATATGATAAAGAACCTATCTGTTTCTACAGAAACATGCTTTTGTGTCCCAGCACAGAGACAGAATTTAGAAAAATAATGAAGTAGAGAGGATGAGTCAGTGGCTGGAGGGCTTGCTGTGCCCTTCTGGGGACTAGAGTTCTGACCTCCAGAGCACAAATACAAGCCATGCAGAAATGATGACCAGTGCTAAGGAGGTGCAGACAGGCATTTCCCCAGGCTGAACCAGTTGCAGCTGGTGAGCTGAAGGTCCAACAAAAGGCTCTGTGTCACTAAGCAAGGTGGAAGAAAGCTCGAGGAAAATCCTACCCATCAGATCCAGCCTCCACATGCACAAGCATACATTTGCAGTTCCCAGGTACAGCTGTGCCTGCATAAAGCCATGTACCCACAGACATGTGAACATGCCTGCCCCATACATACACACACACATCCCAAAAGTAAAACAATGAACTGGGATCAACCTCTCACAATCTTATATCTTGGCGATGTTCCAATAAATCAAAGATGGGAATGAACTCGAGAAAGGACGAGGAAAAGAGAAAACCACCTAAGAATTCTACGGGAGACATGGGAACATTATGTGCAATTTCACCTTTGGACTAATACTCCAAAGTTTGTTACAAGTAAACCAAAAGAGTGGTGAATTCTACCGCAACGTATGTCTGTTTTTATAGAAAAACAAAGGCAATGCCATAAAGGAAGTGGAAAAAATGAATGCAAATTGCTGCTCTGAATAAAGTATCACTCTTACCTTCAAGAAAGGCAATACAAAATATATGTAAAATATGACTCATCTACTATACTGAAAGAAAGTTTGACATTTTGATAGCACCATTTGATAAGGCTAGAGGAAGGACAATGTACTCATTGCTAGTGTCAGTGTAAGCATCAGCACAGTGAGCATTTCTCAATATTTCATAAAATTCTTATTCAAGTGATCAGCAAGCCTACTTCTGAAAAACATCTTCAATATAGACTTGAAAGTACAAATAGTGAATGCTGATGATTATTTATTACAGCATAGTTTATCAGAGCAAAGCTAGAACTGTTGTGTCTATCAGGGAGGTTCTGTGTAGCTTGATCCTGTCCTGGCTACCTTCAGCTGTCATTGTTCAGACCCAGAGTCACCTCGGAATAGGGAACCTCAATCGTACTGTCTAAATCAGACTGGGCTGTGAGTGTGTATATAGGATATTGCCTTCATTGATAATTGGTGTGGGAGAACCCAGCCCCCTTGGCAGGTGATCCAGGCTATGCAAGAAAGCCTGGGAAGGATCCAGAGAGTATGTTCTTACATGGTTTCTGCTTCCGTTTCTGTCTTGACTTCTCTCAGCTACGAACTGAAACTTGGAAGAGTAGGCTGACCCTACTAAATAAAGCTCCTTTTCCTCTTTTAAGTTCCTTTTGTTAACAGTGTTTATCACACCATCAAAAGTCAAACCTGAGTGCGATAACCCAGAAGCAGAAAGACACAGGTGGTATATACTCACTTATAAGTTCATATTAGACATATAATATAGGATTAACATACTAAACTCTGTACATCTAAAGAAGCTAAGCAAGAAGGAGGACCCTGGGTAAGATGATCAATCCTATTCAGAAAGGCAAACAGTATGAACATCAGAAGAGGGAGAAAACAGGGAACAGGAGAGGAGCCTACTACAGAGGGCCTCTGAAAGACTCTACCCAGCAGGGTATCGAAACAGATGCTGAGACTCAGAGCCAAACTTTGGGCAGAGTTCAGGGAATCTTATGAAAGAAGGAGGAGATAGAAAGACCTGGAGGGGACAGGAGCGCCACAAGGAGAGCAATAGAACCAAGAAATCTGGGCCCAGGGGTCTTTTCTGAGACTGACACTCCAACCAAGGACCATGCATGGGTATAACCTAGACCCTCTACACAGATGTGGCCCATGGCAGCTCAGTGTGCAAGTGGGTGTTCAGGGACTATCTCTGACATGAATTCAGTGGCTGCTCTTTGATCACCTCCCCTTGAAGTAGGAGCAGCCTTACCAGGCCACTGAGGAAGACAATGCACCCAGCCCTGATGAGACCTGACAGTCTAGGGTCAGAAGGAAGAGAAGGAAGACCTCCCCTATCAGTGGACTTGGGGAGAGGCATGGGAAGAGATGGAGGGGGTTACAGCTGGGATACAAAATGAATAAACTATATAAAAAATAATTTTTAAAAAGAAAATAGAAAGGAAACTATTTGATGAGATGATGAATTGAGGAAGGTAGTCAGGGGGTAAATATGAGCAAAAATAAAGACGAAAATGTAAAAAAGTCAAGCCAGAATACATCCCCAAAGAAAACTTTAATGCTTTGAGATAAGAAAGCAGAACATATGTCTTCCATCTCCTTTGTATGAAAGGATTAGAGAAAGGGCCCAGGTTTTTGTTTGTTTGTTTAATTTTGTTGAATGCAGTGTTAAAAAAAAAACAACAATACTCTCTAGAAGGGCTAGAAAATAGTTTCTCAAGAAAAAGCAGACAGGTAAATAGATGGCTTAGAACTTGTTGGGTGCATAACAAGGCTGAAAAATTGCTTAATGCTATGTAAATTTTTTGGTTTTTGTGTTTTTTTTATTCCAGAAATACATTACCTATTTTTAAAACCATTTACTAAAATGGTTTTAAAATGCACATTACTTTTGATCATATGATTCTGTATTTTGGGTTTATTCTAAGGAAATTATGTCATATATGCACAGTGTTAAGAAGTATTCACTGAATAGTAGTTTTTAACACTGTGCATAAAAGAGATTGCGAGAAAGAGAAGGAATTCATATACCAAATGCCTAGCTGTGTGGGAGTACTTCAACACATGCATTGCATTTACAACTCAATTGTTGAAGAGTATGCTACAAAATAACTTGAGAGATTTGGAGATATTACTTACAACAGATTGGTGTTAACCAAACAGCAGAAGTAGAACTCCATTTTTACAAAATTATAAGGATACGTTCTTAAATAGTCTATCACTTTATTACTTTGTTAATTTACTTATTGGGTATGTGTTTGTCTGACTGTCTTTCTGTCTGTGTGCACGCATAGATGTGTGAAGGTGCCATCAAATTCTCATACTGGTTAGAGGGAAATTTGCAAGAGTTGGTTTTTATTTCTTTCTTTCTTTCATCTCCCTCTACAATGTAAGCCTTCAAAATGGAACTCAGGTCCACAGGCCTGGTGACCTACCAGGTGCCTTGTCCCAGCATTCACCCATCTCACTTGCCTAGCACACATTCTTACACACAAACAGAAACTCAGAGACGGTTACAGACTTAAATGGTAATAATGGCTTTTCTTGGGTCATAGAATTAAGAAAAGGTTTACATAAAGAATCTTTGCTAGTGTATTATCTATATAAGATGAACCAATATTTTTATGTATGTATGTAATGCATGTTCATATGCATATATGTGTGTGTGTATGTATATACCTATTTATGGCGTATCTCCCCCCCCCGTGTGTGTGTATGTGTGTGTGTGTATGTGTGTGTGTGTGTACATATACATATTCACATGCTGTGGTGTGTGGAGATCAGAGGACAGCTCCATGGAAATAGTCCTTTCTTTCCATCATGTGGGTTCTGCGGATGGAACTCATGTCATCAGGCTTGACAACAAGCCCACTGAGCCTCCCTCAGCAGCCATATTTCTTTTCTAAATTAAAGCATCTTAGTATTCAAGAACCAGACATCAAAACGAGATAAACCCCAATTCATATCTGTTTGAACATGATGATGTGCATCTATTTCATCTTGATAGTTATTTTAGAAATAGAATGTCATAATGCAAAAGAGGCACATCAAAACACTCTTCTGAACTTGACGTTTGTAACTGCCAACTGAGTACTTACGGTGTGTTACGAGCATTTTCTTATATTATCTGAGTCTCACAATGTTCTGCATAAGTTCTTATTGTATGTGTTATCATCAGATAATAAAAGTGAGCCCTAAATAAGGTCGATAGCTTTTTCATGACTTCACTGTGACACAGTACATTCCATACCACCCATAAAATATCCACAGGTTCCATAATGCCCTGGTGTTGACCATGATGATGGGACAAACTGAGTATCTGTCAGGTCCCCACTTGAGGATGTGAGGAAGGTTTTCAGTGTAAGAACTGGCTTTGCTGGGATATAACTCCCTGGGAGGGGAGAATATAAATGCTTCGAGGAAGAACCTAGCCCATTGGTCATGGAGGTATCAACTGGCCTCTGTCATGCCCCTGCTGGCAGCAGACTTCTCCCAAGGGATGTAATTGCCAGAGTGGCTTCGCTGTGCCTAAAAAATGGTGAACGTAATAATACCTTTTTGCTTGGGTGCAAGCAGCAGTGAGGTAACGCCTTTACTGTGAACGTTTCTGAAAGGCTAGGCCAAAGAACTATACGGAATAAAATTAGGGTCCCAAGAGCATTGGCTCAATCATATTGCCTAATTAGATTGGGTGTTAATGAGTAAAATAGAAAATAAACACATAACCTGCTGATGAAATAACTAGCTAATCATCTCGAAATGAAATGAGACTCTCCCACTGGTTTCGCCTCAACCGTTACTAAGTGACACAAAGGCAAATTCTAGTTAGTTATTTTCTCTTAAGTCACCATGACTACTTCAGAACAACACAACTAACTTACAGTAATTTCTAAAAAAATCAGGGTGGGGGAGTTCTTATTGTGTTCTTATATTCTACCGGCTATAAAAAAATCCTAGTACTCAGATAAAGTTACTCAATTCTAGTAAGAACCAATTCTTGAATAGTAGCTGTTAAGAAATCTCATGCTCCATGAGTGATCTAATAAAGATCAAAATTCTCATAGAGAAAGGGTAGATGTGAATTGACATTTTTTTCATGGTAATGTTAAAAGTTTGAATTTAGGAAGAAAGTATCTGAGGTCTCAGGAAGTATACGAATTACAGTTACCATTAATTTTGGAAGGAAGGAAATCATGTCAGTTAGGTATCAGAAGACCCTGTGTGCTTATCCTGAAGGACATGCCTAAAATAATTAATGTTGGTGCAGGAATGGCAGAGAGATTTGACCTAGAAGCAAATATCAATCCATTGGTCACGCCTGATGAGAGCGATGGGCTATAAAGATAATGAGGCTGAGTCTGTCTCATCATATTACAGGTTCCAAGTCTGTAAGGCATCTAAAGCGGAAAAATTATTGTGGCGGTGTTATCATTTAATAGTTTTAATATTGCTATCAAAAAGCCACGATTCATCTGGCAACATTTAAAGGGGAAAAAATGTTATTGGTCTTTTGTCTTAAATAGGTTGTTTTGCAAACGTTTGCCGACGTCATTCGTTTTGATCAACATGAAGTGCGTGAGAGCACTAAAAAGGTTACAGTTCTGTTTTGTTCCTGTGATGACTGTGTCTGTCTTGAGCCGACTTATCTCAGGGCTGCACATTCCTAGCAGGGAGTACGAAATCAGGTCAAGTCTCAGTCAATCAGGTCTAAGTTTGAATTCAATCCTTCTTGAAGGCTCTTCAGTGGCATGCCCTGGGCTGGGTGACCATGTTGACCTCACGGATAGTAGACGCGGCACCTTTGTTGGATGTCATATGCAATCTGCTTCAGGACGCTTTGCTGAAAAGCTAGACAAGGCTCGTTACCTAGTAGATATCTACTGGGTTTTTGTGGCCACACAAGTCCAAGCAAGCATTTCTTACTCAAAATATCCAGACATGCTTTCGGTTATAAAGACTAACAGCAGCCATTCTCAGGTATCATGTGCGTCATTTTCTGAGGCACAAACAAGTATGGCCTACAAGCTGTACAAAGAACTATAGCTAAAGCATTAGGTTCTGGCGATGTGGTCACCACAGCAGTTTTCGGGGACGAAGAAACCTGTTGCTCTTTGCAACCCCTGTCATGAACATTTATAATGAACTATACTAGTTCCAAAGCATATTCTTGCTGTTTTGACAGGGTTCAAGCAAGTATAAAGTAACCAAAGAAGAACTCTGGGCTTTTTCAGTGTTTGGGATTTAAGCCAGGGCCTTGGGCATAGTAGGCAAGCACTCTACCACTGTTTCATAGCTTAAGCCTCAAGAACTGTGGTTTCAAAAAGAAAAATCAGTTAGGGGCTGAAGATGGTTCAGTGGTTAGGAGTACTTGCTGCTCTTCCAGAGGACCCAGGCTGGGTTTCCAGCTCCCGTGTGGTAGCTCATAACCATCTGTAACTCTAATTGCAGGGGATCTGATGCCTTCTTCTGACACCTATGTATCCATGTAATACACATACATACACTCAGGCAAGCAAATATATATATAAAAGGAAATGACATAATAGAATTCTTTGCTTTTATCCCTAGCCTTCAACATGAAGAAAACATGAGTCAAACTAGAAAGACGACCTTACAAGGAAGGAAAGGAAGCTTCAAGGAAGGGGATTAGACGGGCTTTTAGGGCACTGGTGGTGTTAAGGTAGAAAGAAATGTAAGGGTGCAAGAAGGGAACAGTGATAGGGAGGGGAATGGTGGGTGGTCAATCAAACCTAAATACACGTAAGGATCCTGATACTTTGTATCCATGAGGGTGATCAACTTGATTGAATCTGGGACCAACTAAGAGATATGCCTCTAGGTGAGTCCCTGAAGGTTTTTCCTGGAAGGATTAACTGACAGGGGGATTAAGTGACAGGGGGATTGTCCCCCAGAATGGGCATCACTTTTCAGCGGGCAGCAAAACATAAAGATGTCTGGTGGGAGAGGGAGGCGCAGGCAGACTAGCTTTTGCTGGTCAGCCATCTCTTCTTGTTACTCATTGCATCTACATTGTTGCTGCATTAGCCGCTCACAACAAAACACAGCTTTGTGGCTCTTCAGGAACCCTCCTGTATTTCAGAGACAGACTGGCACTATTGAGCCATCCAGGTTTGCGATAAGCAGCCTCCCCAGCATGCAGCCAGCCATTGTTAGTTTACTCAGACATTATTGTACACACTCATCTAGCAAACCCCTTTATAATTGGTGTCCATTCTTTTGGTTCTGTTCCTCTAGAGAAACCTGACTAATGCAGTATGCTAACATAAAAGTACTCTGAAAAAAAAAAAAATAAATAACCCAGCAGTTTGTGAGCATTTGGCTCAAAGAATTTGCCTTCAATATAAGAGCTGTGATATTTGTTCAAAGTTGTTGATGACACAGTTCTATGTCAGCAAGCATGTTTAGCACAGAGGGGGGCTCTGGGTACAACCCATAGCAGCAAAGAAGTTAATTTAAAGTGATTTTTTAATTGAAAGATAAATGTGTACATGGTCATGGAAATAAAGAATCTCATGAGAAAAGTGAACTCAAATTATAAAACATTTCACAAAATGTGCTACTCCAGCTACGTATTTCACCACATCAAAAGCAGCTTTAAATCAAGGTATGAATCTGATTCTTTTGTGGGCTCCAATGCTCAAAACTATGCAAGAAACTTTGAAAAAAGCCACATCAGGCAGAGGTTAATTATATCAACTGCAAAGCCTGTAGACCTGCATTGAATTCTCCTGTAAACTAGATGCTCAGACTACTAAGAAAGCTCTGTCCATAAAGGGCTTGCTGTGTGAGCATAACAGTCTGCATTTGCTCTGCAACACAGGCATCGCAGCTTGATCCCTGGTACACATTTAATATCTGGGCGGGGTCTACAATTCCAACGCTGGAAAGGCAGAGGCAGATAGATCCTTCGAACATGCTAGCCAGCCAGTCCAACCAAATCAGTGAGGTCCAGGTTCACTGAGATATCGTTTTTCAAGAATGAGGTGGAAGGGTCAGCTTAGTGAGTTAAGGCACCTGCCACACAGCCTGACGACCTGGGGGTGAGCTATTACACCCACGTGGCAGAAGCAGAGCGCTGGCCTCAGCAAGTTGTTCTCTGACTTCTGTGTGCGCACCCACTAAAATAATTTTTAATGTTTAAGAAATATTAAGTGGAGAACGATAGAGAACAAACCTGAATGTTAAGTTTTGACTTCTTTATGAACATACACACACAGACACACACACCAACATGCACCTCTGCATGCACACCTCCACACAGATGTATACCCATACTGACATGCTCACATACTCCAACAGGTACACACACACATCAACATTCTTCACACCTACATGCATACTTTCACACGCATGTATGCACACCCTAACATGCACATACATGCATGCATGGGCACCTGCATGAATACTTGCACACAAATGTACATACATACACACATGCACACCTGCACTAAAACCCACCTGAACCTCAATTTCCTGACTTGAACAACAAGTGAAACAAAACATACCTCTTCTGGGACTTCTATGAGCATTAAATGGGCTCATGTATGGACACATAGAGAATAGGGTCAAGCATGTGGTGAGCATGAAGTGTAGCATACATACATACATATATATATACATATATACGTATATATATATATATATATATACATGCAACACACTTTAAGTTTTAATAAGATCTTCTTGGCATTAGTCTGAAATAAAAGCTTCCAGGAAACTACCGTCTCAGCATCTTTCTTGTAAATATCTCTGTACAATAATCTGGGTACCATTTGCAAAGTATCTTTGCAGAACCAGAGCAGGATGGGAAGCAGACATTCTTCATCCCAGCATTTTCTCCTCTCTCCAGTGTACTCCGCACAGTGTAACTGAACTAAAACTTAACGGTAATAAATGCCCATGTTGATCAGACCTACATAGTGGATGAGATTTAAATGTGGAAAATGTTTAAGTTGAATGTTACACACAAGAGAATAACTTAGGTGTATAAAAAAAAATCAGAGCTCCACAGAGTTTGCTTTAATTTCTTTTTGAATGCTTGTAGTGATTAAGAATCAAAAAATAACTTAACCAGTTCTAAGAGCTAGACAGACTCAGACTTCCTCCATGCAATCTCTCTGTGTAAAGATGGGAAGAAGCTTTTTGCAGCAAGACTAGAAGAAAGTATATTTGCTGCTGCCAAAGAAAGAAGCTTAATGAGAAAGGCCTCGCATTGTGGTACAGCTGCATCACCATGTAGACCTATTTATTTCCAAACCATGCGTACTCATCTTCGTAGGGGCTAAATTCATGAGAGGAGAGGGGAAATTCAAACATTGCACTTGACTCTCTGCTAAGAAGCACACCCAGTCATTAGGCTTAATTAGAATGAAATAGATGAGTTAATATCATACTTAAGTTGTCATATATGTTAACTAGCTTCCTTTGTCTACTAAGTTTGATCTATATCTTCTGTACCAGCTGTCATTAGTTCAAAGACAAGGATCTCTAGATTCTGGGGTAAATATGTTTAAGGCAAAGGAGTCAGAAGGCAAAGACAACCAAGGAGGCTTAACTGCATTTGCCTTAGGCCAGACCTTAAGTTAGAGGTAAGAGAAAATGGAGTCAGACAGTAGGCACAAGGGACATAGCAAACCACACTTTCCTTAAATGACTATAGAATAAGGCTCTTCCACACGATGATTTGAAATTTGTTAATAGACTCCATCCCTAAATGCTTCCAGAGAGACAAGGCAAGGGAGAAAGAGGAAGAAGGAAAGATGGAGAAAGGAGAAGGAGAGGGAGAGGGAGAGCTGGGGAGAAAGAGAGAGAAGGGGGAGAGAGAAGCAAAAGAAAGAGAATAAATGCTCTTTTAAATGACTATAGTACTTATTCCCATGAAGGTTCCTATGCAATCTTCCTGGAGAAGGGAGATTTCAAAACATGAAGACTTGAGTCTTATAATATTACTTGAATTAAAGCAAATGACTAGATACATGGACAGCAGAGTTCTAAGAAATGAGACCAACAAATGAAAGAGCATCGTTTACAGAAGATTTTCTGTCAGGAGACTTTCTGTCAGGAGACACCCATTAATTCTTTAGAGGTGAGTTCATAAGAAGGATCTGTTTGTATGAAACAGGGACAATTATTACCATTACTACCCTCCATTTGTGGGTGGGTGCTCAGTATTGAAAACTACACAGCTACTAAGATACAGAGGGACGACTTAGCCCTGAGTCTGTTTGTCTCAAGATCATAAGTATGTCTCTACTTTCCTAGTGTCAGAAAAAGCACATTAAGATTTTAGCATAAGGACTCAAGAAAAGTCCAGTGCGGAACAGAACTCTTCTGGGCATGGAAGCCTTGTACACTGCTCATAGGAACAAAAACTAGTGAAGCCACTATGGAACTCAGCATGAGAGCTTCTTAAAAATCGAAAGGCAGAACTACTGGATGACACAGCTCTATCAGACTTCAAGTCACATATCCCTTATAAAGAAGTTTATGTGTGTGTGTGTGTGTGTGTGTGTGTGTGTGTGTGTGTGTGTGTGAGCTTGTGTGCTCAACATGCATGCAGGATCCTGCAGAGCAGATTAGAGCATCAGATGCCCTGGAACTAGAGGTACTTTGGAGCTATATCGTGGGTGATGGAGTTGAATCCAGGACCTCTGGAAAAGCAACCGGTGCTCTTAAGCCCTGGGCCATCTCTCCAGCCCTTTCACAGAGATCCTTACATGTCCATATTTATAACAACAAAATTCACAACAACCAAATTATGGAGCTATCCTAAATACAAAAGCAGAGGAACTAAAAAAAAACATGTTTTATGTATACAATGGAAAGTTTTTTTAGCCATAAATAAGAAGAAAGATATGTTCTTTGTAAGAAAGTAGATGCAGCCAGAGATAATCACATTAAGCAAATTAAGTCAGTCTCAGACAAATACCATATGCTTCCTCTCATTTGTAGTTTCTAGGTTTTATATAGATACATAAAAGCATGTCTGTATACATGACATGAATGTAGAAGTGAACTGTCTAGGAAAACAAAGGTGATTGATGGGAGGGGAAGGAAGTGATGGGAGAATAAAGGCACACGAGGAAATATGTGCAGTGTATACCATGTATGTTTACGAAGACATTCTCATGTAACACAGTTCTATGTTCAGTGAACAGAGAAAAGAGAAGGGAGAAATGCTGTCATTAAAGTACAATATCAAAAATAGAAAGTAAAGAGAACTATTTTAGGATCTCTCCCCCTACAAGGAAAGAAACAACAAAATCTTCTCTGAAGAACAATGTTCTTCATGGAAAGCGCAGGCTGCTGTTTTCACCAGAAATTGTCTCAGAGTTCGGGCATTGGCTGGTAAGAATCACTTCATTGTTCTTTGCTGTTTCTCCTTAACAAAGCTGAATCAAGAACACGCAATCTGTTATCTCGGGATTAGCAGGGTGAGGAAAATCAAAAGAAAGGTTTTCAGCATTCTGAAGACTGTGTGTGTGTTTCAGCTGTAAATGCTTCCTAAGTTCCTGGATATGCAAAGCAGGTATGATAATACCCTTTTCACATTGAATGGCTATCTATGGAGACAGCTAATAGCCTATATCAACCCCAGCATCCTATAACCTGACCTGAAGCATATTGCGTTAAGGTATGATAGCCAGTCTCGTGGACTAATGCCATGCATCAAAACGTTATGGTGGTTGCAGAAAGGTCAGTGAACTTAAAAGACATGAATCTGTTTTTTTTTTTTCCTTGAAATCATGTCAATAATTATAATATATCATGTCTACTTTACTATTTCTCTATTTAGTTCAGTTAAGTCTCTTACTAAAGTAAATTATTTTACAAAGAACTCTGGCACATAGATGTGCCCAAACCAACTTTCTCTATAGCATTAGCATTCTAACAGCACTGTCGGAGGCAGAGGCAGGCAGACCTCTGTGAGTTTGAAGCCAGCCTGGTCTACGAAGTGTGTCCAGGACAGCCGAGACTACAAAGAGAAACCCTGTCTCAAAAAACAAAGAAACAAATAACAACAACAAAGAGGAGTAAGGACTGGAGGTATTTACATTTAAGCAACATTTAAGCATTTAAGCATGGTGGCTTATCCCTGTGATCGCATGCACAGAAGGCCAAGACTACAGAATTGCCTCGAGTTTAAGATCATGGAATACATAAATCCATGCACACCAGGAATCAGTATCAGTCCTGTGATTCCTAGAGGAATTCTGAACACATTGAAAAGGCAATTCAATTCCCATTCATAAGTGTTTGGACCCATAAATATTTGATTTATTACATCATTCATTCAGTGAACATTAGTGGTGCTTCTCATTGCAGGAAATGCAGATGGAATATGATGCAGCCAGGGAAAGGACTAGAGCCTGCTTGAGCACAGTAGCTAGCAGCTCCCAGTTACTAGCTTTACACACAATCGAGAAATAAAATGTTAGAAGGAAAAAAAAAGCAATTGCATTCAAATATTTAAAGTTTTATTTAGTTTGGTTTTCCAAATAACTTCTTAGAAATAACATATGGCTTTACCATAATTTAATTTTATCCTCATTCATTTCTTAGGGCCTCACCCAGCACCACCACCACCAACAACAACAACAAAGCCCCGCATGTCCTTCCTATCTGTATGACGGACTATTTGTCAAACGATAAGTATGACTTGGAAAGAATCTAATCCAAGATTTTCTAGAAGAAATGCCACTGTAATCCAGTTAGGGAATAGTTCAGGGCATTAATCATGGACAAAAGTGCTTCCAGCCATCTGGCATTCTCAGTTATTCTTAGAGCGCCTGGGGAGTGCAGCCTAGAGGATATTATAGTGAATTCAGGTTTGCTCACAGCACTGACTCATCCAAGCTCCCAACATTTCAGATTTCGGAGGTTTTCCTTTTTTTTTTTCTTCCTAGTTTCTACGCTTTAAGAAATGATTATTGGATGCCACATTAAATCCACTGCGGAGGCCTACAAACTTGGCTTCACTGTCACATCAGTTACCTTTACAGACCTGTGTGATAACCACAGGTACCTTGGACCACAGTGAAGCTGACGGCACGTGTGGTGTGACCAGGCTCGCTCTGTACCCATCCCACTGCAAGAGGTGGGGCTCCGGATGTATAGGCTGTAGGCCTGAGGCTCCCTCCGCATGACCACATGACCAAATGACACTTAACCATCTGGATCAGCAACAGCCTCACCACTGCCTCAAAGAAACATCCTCTCAACTCCTTCTCAATCAGGTATTGGAATTACAGACTCTGGTTCTGATGCCCTCCTTCCGTTTTCATTTTTTATTGTGTGCTGTTGGCCACCTTAACACCTGTCAGAATTAATCATCATAGCAATTCTACAAAGTACAAAAAACTTTTACTATCTACAACATATGTAGAGAGATAAATTGACTTTTTGATCCTAAGTGCAATAACTCACACTGTGCTAGATTCATATTTATAAATGATAAAATATTTGTCCGTTAACTGATTGAAATATTTATCTTTCAGAATTGCAATTTGACACTCTACACATGGTGAATAAAGTGATTCAAAGAGATTTCGGTTAAATTCTGTTTCACTACATATAATCTGACAAAATGAATATAACACACACTTCTAGAATTGTGGCTTGTGTTTAATAAGAATTCAAGGGTTTAATGTAAGCCAAATAACCATAATAATTTGCAATCAAATTATTCACTCATGATTTGTATTCACATATTTTAATTCTAGCCCACAGATATTTAAAAGCACATCTCATTTAGCCTCCAAATGGTAGCCTTTCCAATAAAATGGCCTCCTTTGTTTGCCCAATTAGCTGGCTTGTGTTTCTTAATTATTTTATTGTGTGCATTGATTTGTCACTTTATTCAACAAATATTTTTGAGACACCTGAGGTCTGAAAAATATGATTACTCACAAATCCCTGTTCCCATCGTGAAAACAACTAAATAGGGAGCTAAATTATTCAAACAATCACCAAAAATTAGAGGACTTTCTGAGGGCAGAGATTACAGAAAACCATCTTCAGAGATTCCGTCTCAATAAATCCCCAGTGGAATCTGAAATTTCATTTCTACGATGTTCAGAAGCTACAGGAACCAAGCTGCAAGTCAATGGCCCAGGAATCATCCTTCGTGAACTAATGAATGGAGAGGTAGGAAACAGCTGTCAGAAACGAAATCCCTGTAGTTGGATGGAAGAAGTGATGTTGGCTGTGAAAACTGGAAACGACTTTGAACGAGGTCTCATGCTTTCTTCCTTCTAGGAGGAAAGTATCACATTTGTGTAAACATTACAACTGATTATTTTTATAAACTTATTCCTGAAAACCAGTTAAGTGAAAGTATAAAACTCTGCTTGATGGAAATAAATAGCAACTATCACACTGAGAGTCCCAACCTTTATCATTTTTTAAAGTATATTATACACACATTTTCTTTTATTGAAAATAGATTCTTTTCTCATACAATATAACCTGATTGCACATGGCTTGTCACCAAACAAAGCTTTCATTTCTGGGGCTGGGTGACATCCAATTGAGTTGTTGGCCAAAGGAGTAAGGGAATCCCCAAACAACCCAGAGTATTGCCGAGACTATAGATTGATCTCCATAAACCGAAGCCCCATTGCTGAAGAGTCCCAACCTTTAACACAGAGGCATCATACCAAGAGAATTTTTGCTACATACCTATTGGTAGGAGCATAAACATACAAATGGAAGAAGTCCTTAAGTTGAAAAGCTTTGAATCTCTAATGTATGTATTATGAAGTTGATGAGGTAAATGAAATCATGTACACTTTGCCAACATGCTGACTCTGGACCAAAGAGCACATATTGATTCTGGATTTGTCCCTTGGCTATCACACTGCTTATAGTTTTGATTTTACAATTTGCCTGCTTTGAAGCTCACTTCAGCTGGAATCTTATTGAGAAATTAATACACAGATCGCTAGCTACAAGCTAAACAAACACATATCAGCACGCCCTTCTACACTTCCCTCCACTGATAGAAAATACTACAGCACATAGAAACATCTCACATGCTGACAGAGCGTGCTGCTGTGAGACCTGGTGTGAACTTAGATCGGCTACTCTCAAGTAGGACAAATAGAAGTTCCAACATGAACAGCGAAGCACAAGGGTTGCCATTTTAGTGCTGAATGCTATTAACCTTGATTATAATCAATGGGCTGTCTGATGAAAACTACAGCACATGAGTAATTACTAAAATATGTACCAAATTCATAGAGCAATTCTGACAGCATAGATATAATTAAGCATTTCTTTATAATTGTACCCAGTAGTATAGCACAGCTAGTGAAAACAGAGTAGCAACTCTTCACTAAAGTATCATGATTGCAGTTTGACATTGACACTGATGGGATTATTTACACCAGGGAAACCAGCAGAGCCTGAAAACTCAGATTCATCTTTTCTTCCTCTGTGTCTGTATTTCCCGTATTTCCTCTTCCCACTTATCTCACTCTATTTCCTACTCTTTACCCTCTATCTGCCTCCCCAGATAGTATTTATTATTAAACACTTATTATTTTCCTTTGCAGGTTTCCACTCCTTGAGACTAATGCTAAAGAAACTTTGATCACACTCACATATTTAGAAAATGAAGAAAACATAAAGTATTAGTGTTCCCCAGGCGAAAATTAATCAGTATGCATTTAAGAGCTGTTTACCATATCTTTTCGCCAAGCATTTCATACTCAGGATTGATCAACCCACCTTCACAAACAGGCTTTGAGAAAGAGTCATTATTTACTCATTTACTTATAGGAAATTACAAGTCTATAAATGTTAAGTAACTTAACACTTACTCTGTTTCTTTTTTATTTCTTTTAATGAGAACCTTGATACTATACAAAGATGCATTGCTTAATGTATTTATGTATTTTATTTAATATATATACATGTGTATATTATGAATTCTATAAATTGAGATAATAAACATTTCCTTGACAACTTGGTTACTGTTTTGATGAGAATATCTGGTTTTTATTATTATTATTATTATTATTATTATTATTATTATTGACTGGTACACTTTCTAAGTTACAAATAAAAAGCAATAAATCAAGTAATCCAAGTAAAAAATGGGGTACAGAGCTAAACAGAGAATTCTCTGTAGAGGAATATAGATTGGCAGAGAAACACTTAAAGAGATGCTCAACATCCTTAGCCATCTGGGAGATGCAAATCAAAATGACCCTGAGATTTCACCTTACACACATCAGAATGGCTAAGACAACACATGCTGAAGAGGCTGTGGAGAAAGGAGAACCCTCCTCCATTGCTGATGGGAATGTAAACTGGTACAACCACTATGGAATTCAATCTGGCACTTTCTCAGACAATCAGGAATAGTGCTTCCTCAAGATCCAGCTATACCACTCCTAGGCATATACCCAAAATTTGCTCAAGTACACAACAAGGACATTTGCTCAACCATGTTTGTAGCAGCTTTATTTGTAATAGCCAGAACCTAGAAACAACCCAGATGTCCCTCAACGAAGGAATGGATACAGAAATTGTGGTATTTTTACACAATGTAATACTACTCAGCAATCAAAAACGAGGAAATTATGAAATTTGCAGGCAAATGGTGGGATCTAGAAAAGATCATTACGAGTGAGGTATCCCACAAGGAGAAAGACACACATGGTATATACTCACTCATATAGTCCTATAAGATATGATAAACATAATGAAATCTGTACACCTAAAGAAGATAAACAAGAAGGAGGACTCGGGGTAAGATTATCAATCCTCACTTAGAAAGACAAATGGGAGGTGCATTGGATGTAGGAGAAAACAAGTAACAGGACAGGAGCCTACCGCAAAGGGCCCCTGAAAGCCTCTACCTAGCAGAGTATCAAAGCAGATACTAAGACTCATAATCAAACCCTCAGCAGAATGCAGGGAATCATATGAAAGAAGGGGGAGTTTGTATGACAGGGAAAGGATAGGAGCTCCACAAGGACCAAATATATCTGGGCACAGGGGTCTTTTCTGAGACTGACACCCCACCAAGGACCAATAATGGATATAACCTAGAACCTCTGCTCTGCTCATATGAAGCCCGTGGTAGCTCAGTAACCAATTGGTTTCCCATAGTAAGGGGAATAGGGACTATTTTTGACAGGAACTCAATGGCAGGCTCTTTGACCTCCCCACCCCCCAAGGGAGGAGCAGTCCTGATAGGTCACAGAGGAGGACTTTGCAGTCAGTCCTGCAGTTAGCTGACAAACCAGGGTCAGACGAAAGGGGAAGAGGTCTTCCCCAATCAGTGGACTTGGAAAGGGGCGTGGAAGAGATGAGGGTGGGAGGGAGGTTCTGGGAGGGAATGAGGGAGCGGGATACAGCTGGGATACAGAGTTAATAAAATGTAACTAATAATAATAAAAACAAAACAAGCAAACAAAAAGCAAATCAGCCTGAGGAGGAGCTCATTGCCTTCAGCCTCAGGAACAAAAGCAACTGAATAGAATGTGACAACCAACTCTTCAATTATTACAAGAATTATTTAAGAAAAGAGTTTTAAGTTGAGTTACTTTAAAAATGAGGAAAGATCCAGCAATACCACTCCTGGGCATATATCTGAAAGATGCTCAACCATTCAACAAGGACATTTGCTCAAGTATGTTCATAGCAGCTTTATTTGTAAAACAAACAACGTAGATGTCCCTCAGCCGAGGAATGGATACAGAAATTGTGGTACATTTACACAATGAAAAACACTCATAATAGTTGAAGGTTTTATGAAACTAAGTTCTCTTAAAGTTTTCAGGAAATGCAGTCTGATTTACAGAGTTTATCTAATCAAGCCTTGAGCAAGATTTGGCATTTCCGAGGTCCTTTTACATCTAGCAATTTGACTAAATAGCTGGGCACTTTTAGGAAGGAATATATTTGGGGTGATGAAGAAATGCATTTCTCATTCATGAAAGAAGTTTTAATTTAGTTATAGCCAAATATTATAAGATATGGAAAGCTAAGCATTTGTACTATTTTTTTTTCTAATTTTCTTTGATTCTCTTGGGGCAATGTTTTTAGCTGAATTATCTCTTAGCATATTGGGCGATACTTCCACAATGATGGAGGATTTGCATAAACTTTTGTGAGTCTCTTGGAAAAACCTCTTTAAAAAGTTGAGAATTCACACACGCATGCATGCACACACACACACACACACACACACACACACACACACACCACCAACTCTAAAAAGCCTAATTGAAAAATTTCACAGTTCAAATTATAATATACTAGATCAAACAAACACATTGCAAGCAGTGGCTTATGAAGTCTCAACAGAGGCTTCGGAAAGCTTAGAAGTCTAAATGTAGGATATTTTTTAAATTAAACTAATAAAAGTTTCATCTAGAGGGAAAACGGGTAGGTAATTTTCTGAATTACCTGGCTACTTAATAACTCTCAACTGGAAGTTCTTCCGAAGCCGTACACTTTACTATCAGTTAAGAGTTTCAGACAATAATTGAAGAGCTGGAGTAAACTGAAGATAGGCTGTGCATCTGCCCGTACATGTGACACATTTTTACCCGAGTACAAGCTTGTGACTAGAGTTCTTAAAATGGCATCGGGGGCTACATAAAGTATTTCATCAGACTTCTTGTGATTGTCAATGAAACACTTAGAATTTGCTGTCTCAGATGTAAGCAATAAGAAATGCTGGCAAGGTCTTTTTGCCCATCTAGTCATTAGACAGTAAAAGCATTCTCAAACATCCATGTCTTTTTTTGAACAAAATTTTCTGAACAAAATTTCATTAATAAATGAACTGCATTTATTTGATAAATGGACCTCAATATGAATACTTGTAAATAAATACCCAAAAGTTAGGCATTACCAGTTACCCTGTTTAGAAAATGATGTGTAGTTTCACAAGGATAGAATTACCTAATGAATTGTACATTTAAAGAGATGATAGATATGTTTATTGATACCGGAAAGAAAATAAGACCAATTTCCAAAAATATCATATTATAAAACAATAGGACACTCTTATTTCATCTTGTAGAATAAACCCAAGCTCTCCATGGGAAATATGATATCATCTACATTTCATTAATCAGTTTCCTGAGTATTTAATATTTTACCAACTATATCAATTTTATTATTAAAGTCTTACTTTACATGATATAGTTACTCTTTAAAGTATATTTTAAAACATAATTTTAAAACTGTTTATTAACCTTTCAAAACTACATCCTTGAAACCAAGTCCATCTCCTCTAACTTTTAAGCTAAATAAAACCAACCAGACAGCAGCAGCGTGTACACAATTCTGCAGTTTGGAATAGGTGATACAGTTTTATTATACAGCAATGACTCACTCTTTCATCACCGATGGTGACTTCTTAAATCGTTCTATTGTAGCAAATGTGTGACATAAATACTGTCGAGAAACAATAATGATAAGTCATCATGACTTGCTCATTCTGAAGCAAGAATAAATGCAAGGCCCTTTATATTTTCTGGAGATGCTGTGGCTGTGCAACATTCAGACAAAGGTATATTAAAAATCACCTGAAATACGAAAGATGGGTGAATTAACTCAAAGGGCAAGGAGATCATAGAATATCAAGCATAAAATAGTGTATGTGGGAGCGACTTACATGTAGTGAGAGCACGGTGGTGAACACCAAGGCTGTATAGAACAGAGTTCTAATCCTACGTTACATATAAGAGAGGGTCAAGGATGGCATCAAGTTTCCCAGGATCCAACCTGTCTTTCTTCATGTTGGGGAGGGCACTTTATAATGTCACTAGGAGATTGGTTCCCTTTGTAGAGATTTCTTTTTCTAGCCTTTCTGTGATTAAGCGTTGGGCAAAGGGATGAGGACAGATAAGGCGTGTGACTTTGAGCTGCCTGCTCTGTCTTTTCTCCTACTCCCCATTCTCTTGGAACACAGCCTTAAAGAGCTGATGACCTGGCTTCAACCATATGTACAGCGGAGTGTCTTTTGACCTGGTGCTTGAATCACTGCACGAGGGGCAGCTCTTCAACCAGCCTCTTCCACTTACTTCTAAGGGGCACATAAAACAGAAATAAGTTTCCACTTGAGTGGAACTATATCATTTCAGGGGCTCTTTGTCATTACAACTTAGTCGATCCCTGCTACGATAAACAATAAGACAGTTGTAGAGCAGACACTGTCTAGAAGTGTTATTCTTCATTAATCATCTAAATTTCAATATAAAACCTGATTTCATTATTCCAATTACTTAAGTCAAAATCTGGAGTCCTTCACTCTTTACTTCCCCTTGCAAGCTACTACAAATCCATCATCCAACAAACTAGCAAAAACTTTCAAGGTAGACTCTAAATTTGACAATTTTTTATTATCTCTATTTTTTTTTTTACTTTTTAATTCCAAACCAAGAATCGCTATTTCAAAATTTCCTCGTTGATATCACAGCTTATTCCTGCCATTAAAAATATTATTTCCCATGCATGATAAAGGTTTCTTATTAGTCATAACACTGAGATTTATAAAATGTTTGAAAGACATCAGCATAGCCTATGATGCTATCTGAACTCTGATACAGCAATGATTTGTCATGCTTCCCTACCTTACCCCCATAACCACCCACTTCTCTCCGGCCACTCTGATATCCATGCTGTTATCTTAATATGCCAATCAAAAACTTGTCTAGAGCATAGTACAGTTTTCTTCTCTCTGTCTACAATTCTCCTACCACCCCCCACCATGAACTCAACTACGCCTCTGCTCTGCTCAACCTACAAAGGCATCTTCCTTGACTCTCTCTTGCAGCATATCTAGCTCGTCTTCTGCCTACCATTGTAGGCACCACTGCCATGCTTGGTATTCATAACACCTACTGCACACACGTACCTGTCTGTTAGGTATCTCCTCTGTTGAGACATAAGAAGCATACTGACACAATTCTGTATTTCTTTCTGGGCTGTAACCCTAACTCTTAAAACAGGGCCTAGCACAGACCATATGCAAAATTACTAGTTCCTGAATCAGTGAGTTTCTTTTTTTTTTTTTTAAATGAAGTCAATAAACCCAACCTGTGTAAAGTGCTGTATGGAAAGCACAGTGGATGTTAGGCTTTTCTGATCAGATAATTCCATTCTCCTGGGAGATAACAGACTTCTTAGGATAGATACATTAGTTAACATCAAAGAGCAGCAGCATTTGAGAGCATGCAATTCAAGCAGAGGAGATACATACTGTCACAGATACAATGAGCCACAGAGAGATTAGCCACAGTCATGGAGTACAGCATTCGGGACTGAGTGGAAGCAGAGCAGATAAGCAAGCGTTCCCTCCCACATGTCAGGCACACGACTTCACACTGACAAGAGGGGAGATAGGAAATGCATCTAGAACATTCCCCAAAGATTATGCAACTACCTACAGAGATCAAAATTCAGGTCTATGCCTGCCAAGTCCCAAACTCAGCCGACTTCACGTCCCTGTAGGGTCTTCTATCCTGGGGAGTTCGCACTTTTAACCACAGGAGGACACTAAAAATGTGAATCAGGGGATGTCATAACATGAACATATTTTTTAAAATTATCTGGCACATGGTTATATGCTTATGTAGAGAATGCATAAAACTGGGATAAACCTAAGTACAGAATGGCTGAGATGAAATGTAAGGGAACTCAGGCAAGAAGTGATGGAGGCATAAATGAAAGCAGGGCCAGACAAGGACACTTGAGAGCAGAGGACAGACCGACAGGACAGAGCTGGTGATAGAACAGCCCCTGGGTTGCACTCAGGGCAGATTGTTACAGAGCAAGGATGACATCATCTACAGAGTTGAGAAACAAAATAGACAATGGCAAAGAGGATTATTTCTATCATGGCTATCTGGTCACACAGCTGCTTAATAGATGGATCTGGATTAAGCCCCCAGGATTTATGGCTTTAGTTCTTTGGTCATTTCTCCACCTGACATCTAAAACCAAATGGCTAGACCTTGTAACATAAAGCACAAAAAGACAGAGACCTGGTTCAGCAGTTTAGCTATGTCATGAGAGGCCTGTATTGTGAGCATGAAAGAAAATGTACTGTTCCAGAGAACACTGAACTCTGATATATACTTTAAAAAAAACTTAAAATAAAATCAATTAACGTTACACGTGTTCACTGTCAGAGTAAGCCTTTATTTCTCTCCATGACCGAATGAGAAGAAAAAGGAAGAATGTTGTCTTTCAAGAACAACAAATGGAAGGAGTAACATCTTTTGGTTACAGGTTTTTCCCCCCAGCTTAGGCCATGAAAAGTGCTTAGTACTGTGTTGGTTAAATATCAAAAACAAGTAGATGTATTCGCAAATGAAAAAGCTCTTTGAACAGCACAGCATAAGAGAGAGAAGCCTAGATTTTAAGCCTTCACTTAGCAATGAGAATTTTAAGAAAGGCATCCATCCAATCAGCTTAAAATTACATATGTATGAAGGCTGCAAACTGTACAGGGCCATGTGTGAAATAATGCATTGCTTATTTAATTTGAGACCTTTTATGGTATTAGAAGAGTTATTGTACTGAGTAATCACAAGACAAAATGTCAGATCTAACGAGACTTTGAGTAATAGGCAAAGTATAAAACCACTTTCTTCAAGCAAAATGCCGAGTAGATTTTAAAAAAAATATTTGATCCCTTTAGGCCTTCTGAACTAAAAGTCTAATTAACAAAAATTTCAGGATCCTGCTACCCTAATTCAGGGTAATTACTGGGGAACCCAATTCAATTCCCAATTCTTGAACATTAGAAAGTGTGAAACCGAACACACAAAATGCATCAAGGATACTTTCAAGCTGTGAAATGGAATGTAATTAACGCAATAATAAGCACTCTAATGCAACTTATCAGCCCACTTATATCTGCACAGGCGATTTGCCCTCTGTTTAAATGCCAAACATTACAAAAGTTTTCAGCTTTTTGTCACCAAGACTTTACCTAACACATGTTTGTTTGGGATATGGTCCCAGTTATGCATATATCAGGGAGGGCCTCCATATCTGATGTCCTGAACCTTTAGCCAATGCCAAGGTGCTCTGTAAAGCAAAAATGAGCTGTTCTTATTAGCCTTCAGGTGATAAGGCTTAAGCAGTGTTTCTTGTAACATTTATCCTGTGGACTGCTTTCCAATACTAAAAGCTACTGGAAATCCCCCAAAGTTTTTGCTCATGCCGTCTGTCTTGTTGTTTATACTATCAGATTTTAAGGTAAACTCAATATGAAAGAAATCATGCCTGGATACTTTGAAATTAGCCAGCTTCCCAGAGTGAGGGAGGCCAGGGACCTTAGAAGAGAAGCTACCCCCTCTTCGCTAGACCAGCATACTTCCAAAGTAGATGCTAAGTCCGTCCTTGTACCCATACCTGAGTGCAGCTGCCACCCGTCATCAAAGAAGCTTTTCTCCACAGCAAAGGAGACCATCACAGAAAACCACAACTGATCACAATGCAGAAATCAACAGATCCTAGGGATCACAGCTCCAGTGCATACATCTATATCGCAGCTCCTGTTCTCTCTGGCTCGAGAAGCATCGTGGAAAAAGGAGCAAGACATGAGCAAGAACACAAGGAAGTCTGTGAAACAGTCTCACCTAGAAACTGCTACATAAAACAAAGTAAAACAATGGCATTATCAATGGACATGTTAACAGGAAAAGGAGCTATTCCTGAGGAGGGGTTCCACCCTAAGACAAAGAACAATAGCAACAAACGACTGTTGGAAGAGGGAGAACTGGCCTTTTCCAGGGATGAGTATCCTTACTGGCTACACAATACAAAGTGGTCAGCCCCGAAACCACATATACACGAACAACAAAAGCAGGCTCAGCGAGTTGTATTTATACATTTGTGCATAAATATACATTCTATGCATGTATGTATATGGAACAACAATAATAATAAATTGGCTATCAGTTTGAGAGTTAGGGGAAGGGCACGAAAAAGACTGGAGGAAGGAGACCTGAGAGTGACTGAAGAAAGCAAAAGGAAATAGGAAAGTGACACAGTTATATTTTAATTAAAAATGTATTAAAAATCTAAAAAGTAGGGGGATACAAAGTGAATAAAGTATAAAAAATAATAATTAAAAAATCTAAGAAGTATAATAAATAGAAAAACAGTTTAAAATATTTATTCACTTCAAATAATTTTATTACACATTAGAGAATTTTTTAAACAGAGATACATTTTAAGTGGTTTTAAAATGTTAACAGGGAACATAGTTGTTCCATACTCTGGAGAAATAAGAGTTGATTTCTGGCTTAGACACCTGTATTTTCTGTTTCTGGATTCATTCTGTACCACACTCTTGAGTGTGGCCTCTAGAAGAGTCCACCATATACTCAGAGGGAAATGAAACAGAAAGGGACAAAGAGCATGCTGGGGTTACATGTTCTGTTCTCAATGAACCCTCAGAAAGGTCCCAGTCCATATTTCAAGGAATACTGCTTTGAGGATATCAGTTTTCAGAGAACGGAAAAGAATTTTCAGTTCAGTACATAGATTTCCCATAGATAATCATTTTTAATTATAAATATCCATAATTATGAAATCTGTTCAAACAGGCAACTTTACCCATTTAATCTGCTGCTCATAAA
The DNA here is from genome assembly GCF_030254825.1 of Meriones unguiculatus. Lineage (NCBI taxonomy): Eukaryota > Metazoa > Chordata > Mammalia > Rodentia > Muridae > Meriones > Meriones unguiculatus. Next base: position 47,869,387 of record NC_083349.1, read on the forward strand.
ACAAGTACTTTAATTATAAGAGATCCACGTTCATCAGTCTTCTCTTTATGCGTGGCTTAGTCAACAGAACACGCCACTGACCCATTCTACCTCTTTACTGCTCTTTCCAAGATGGGCACTCACTGCTCTTTTCAACAGCTTCAAGGGGTGCCAAGAGGCATCTTGACCTCCCATCATCAGGGCAAATCTACTAATTCCCTCCCTTAAACATGAAACCATCTCATTTATTCACACATCAGAAAATGCCACTATCATTGACTCCATTATTGGCATAAAAATGAGTCACTCCTAATTTCTCTCTTTATCACATCCACAGCTAAATGATGAGCTGCCAAGTTATCCTACAACTTCCGTCTACTCCCGTCTGCCACCACCATCTAAACCACCGTTGCCTTTGCTTTACAGAAGCTTCTCAGTGTCATGAGGTCCCATTTATTGACTGTTTCTCCTAGAGTCTGTGCTATTGGTGTTCTGTTCAGGAAGTTGTCTCCTGGGCCAATGAGGTCTAGTCTCTTCCCCACTTTTTCCTCTGACCGATTTAGTGTAATTGGTTTTATGTTGAGGTCTTTTAACCACTTGGATTTCAGTTTTGTCCAGGGTGATAAATATGGATCTATTTTCATTTTTCTGCATGTAGACATCCAGTTGGACCAGCATCATTTGTTGAAGATGCTGTCTTTTTTCCATTGAATGCTTTTGGTTTCTTTGTCAAAAATCAAGTATTCATAGGTGTGTGGGTTTATTTCTGGGTCTTCTATTCAATTCCATTGATTCTCCTTTCTGTTTCTATGCCAATACCATGCCATTTTTATTACTATTGCTCTGTAGTACAGCTTGAGATCGGGGACTGGAGATACCTCCAGATGACCTGTTGTTCTACAGGATTGGTTTGGAAATTCTGGGTTTTTTGTTTCTCCATGTAAAGTTGAGAATTTTTCTTTCAAGGTCTGTAAAAAATTGTGTTGGTATTTTGATGGGAATTGCATTGAATCTGTAGATTGCTTTTGGCAGAATGGCCATTTTCACTATGTTAATCCTACTGATCCATGAGCACAGGAGATCTTTCCATTTCCTGATATCTTCTTCAATTTCTTTCTTCAGAGAGTTGAAGTTTTTTTTTCAAACAGGTCTTTCACTTGCTTGGTTAGGGTCACCCTAAGGTACTTTAAGTTATTAGTGGCTGTTTTGAAGGGTGTTGTTTCCCTGATTTCTTTCTTGGCCCTTTTGTCTTGGGTATACAGGATGGCTTCTGATTTTTTTGAGTTAATTTTGTATCCAGCCATTTTACTGAAGGTGTTTATCAGCTGAAGGAGTTCTCTGGTTGAATTTTGGGGGTCACTCATGTATACTATCATATCATCATCATCATCATTAGTGATGATGAATAGTGAAACTTTGACCTCTTCCTTTCTGATTTGTATCCCCTTGATCTCCCTCACTTGTCTTATTGCTCTAGCTAGGACTGTAAGTACTATGTTGAAGAGATATGGAGAGAGTGGGCAGCCTTGCCTTGTCCCTGATATCAGTATTGATTTAAGTTTCTCTCCATTGACAACCTACAGACTGGGAAAAGATCTTCACCAACCCTATATCTGACGGAGGGCTGATATCCAGAATATATAAAGAACTAAAGAAGTTAAAAAGCAACAAATCAAGCAATCCAATTTAAAAAAATTGGGTACAGAGCTAAACAGAGAATTCTCTGCAGAGGAATATAGAATGGCAGAGAAACATTTAAAGAAATGCTCAACGTCCTTAGCCATCAGAGTAATGCAAATCAAAATGACCCTGAGATTTCATCTCACACCCATCAGAATGGCTAAGATAAAAACTCAAGTGAAAACACATGCTGGAAAGGTTGTGGAGAAAGGGGAACCCTTCTCCATTGCTGGTAGGAATATCAACTGGTATAACCACTTTGGAAAGCAATCTGGTGCTTTCTCAGACAATTAGGAATAGTGCTTTCTCAAGATCCATCTATACCACTCCTAGGCATATATCCAAAAGATGCTCAAGTATTCAACAAGGACATTTGCTCAACCATGTTTGTAGCAGCCTTATTTGTAATAGCCAGAACCTGAAACAACCCAGATGTCCATTAACGGAGGAATGGATACAGAAATTGTGGTATTTTTACACAATGGAATACTACTCAGCAATTAAAACAAGGAAATTATGAAATTTGCAGTCAAATGGTGAGATCTAGAAAAGATTATCCTGAGTGAAGTATCCCAGAAGCAGAAAGACACACATGGTATATACTCACTTAGAAGTGGATACTAGACCTATAAGATAAGATAAACATACTAAAATCTGTTCACCTAAAGAAGATAAACAAGAAAGAGGACCCGGGATAAATTGATTAATCCTCACTTAGAAAGACAAATGGGATGGATATTGGAAGTAGGAGAAAACAAGTAACAAGACAGGGGCCTACCATAGAGGGCCTCTGAAAGACTACCTAAGAGTGTATCAAAGCAGATGCTGAGACTCATAACCAAACCTTCGGCAGAGTGCTGGGAATCATATGAAAGAAGCAGGAGTTAGTAAGACCTGGAGAGGACAGGAACTCCACAGGGACCAAATATATCTGGGCACAGGGGTCATTTCTGAGACTGTTTCTCCAACCAAGGACCATGTATGGATATAACCTAGAACCCCTGCTCAGATGTAGCCCATGGTAGCTCAGTATCCAAGTGGGTACCATAGAAAGGGTAACAGGGAATATTTCTGACATGAACTCAATGGCACCCCTCCCCCGAAGGGAGGATCAGCCTTGCTAGGCCACAAAGGAGGACATGGCAGCCAGTCCTGAAGTACCTGATAAGCTAGGGTCAGATGGAAGGGGAGGAGGACTTCCCCTATCAGTGGACTTGGAAAGGGGCAGGGAGGAGATAAGGGAAGGAGGGTGGGGTTGGGAGGGAATGAGGGAGGGGGCTACGGCTGGTATACAAAGTAAATAACCTGTGATTAATATAAAAAATAAAAATTATAATAAAAGAAATAAATAATTTTTAAAAATGAAAATGAAACAAAAGAGACAAAAGCAAATAAAATAAAACACTGTTGCATTTTGCTTCAAATAGTGTTATCACCTCCTAGTTGGCACCACTGGGCCTCTCCATGACTCCATAATTCATTTATCGCAGTCTGTGACTGTGTGTAGAATCCACTTTTATACTCCTAATGTAGAAGCCTCACTGACAAACTGACAAACTTCCCTGCTCTCTCTGAACCTCTAAGGATGAAGAAGCAAAGTTCGACAAGTGCCCTTTCCTGTAAGACCACTGCAAAGCCAGCTCTCGCTCTCTAACATGACAAAAGTTCGTCCTGGGGTCTTCTCCACCTGGAATCTTCTCTCCACACAGCTGGTGGTCTGGCCCTTTCTTGTCATTCAGCTCTCAGCTCCAATTTTACCTTCCCAGAGAGGCATTGTCATATCACAGTCTGCCAGACTCAGCAGGACTCATTAACCACCCTACTGAATTCCATTTATTCTAACATTCAGCACCACCCTGAAAGCCTTTTGGTTTGGGCCATATATGTCCTTTTTTTTTTCCCCATCAACCATCATCAAAATACCTATCATGTTCAGTTGTATATCTTCAGTGGCTGCTAAACCAGAGTAATATCGAATGACTTAAACCCTACATTTCTTGAATATAAAATGAATAATCAAATAAATTCATAAGTTAATTTCAATAAAGAAGCTATTTTGCAAAAAAAATTATCAAGGGTTTTTTGTTTTTTATTATTCTTAATTGTTTAGGATATATAAATTCAAACGTTCTCATACCACTTGCTCAAAGGCACACTGTAAGGTGCCATGTGAGGGAGAATATAATCTTTGGGGCTTACTAATCTTTGACATGTATGTATATTTGAGATCTCAAAATCAATACAGAGAAAAACATTTCAAAAGAGTTTTCCAATTTTAGGATATTTGAAACCTAGAATTGATAAAATGAATAAACAACTTAAATTCACAGGATTGAATTCAGATATTCAAAGCCATTGTAATTTTTTTAAGAGAGCAAACAAAATGATTGTTAAAAACCTACAGATTGAGTATTTCTCTTCCGAGGACTAATTTTGACTTCACTCGAAAGCATTATCATCTGTATATTGATAGAGGAAAAACGTGGGAGTGTTTTATGTGGTAGAGCAACTCACCTCAGCAAAGTTAATCAGATTAGGCCTCAAAATGAAGCTAAATAAATCACTAATGTAAATGTACTCTGTAATAATTCCATGATACATTAAATATGCATGAAATATAAATTCCCAGGAATTTAGTTTAATAACCTTTTAAGTCATATCTATTATAACTCTAAATATCTGTGTGATACTTACAGAGGTTGAAGACAAAAATATTTTCTTGAAAGAACTTATGGAATAACCTAAGCATAAACCCCAGACTGCAACTTTCCAAGCCATAATTGTTCAACTCAGAAAAAGCATGTTCAAGTATAGGCTGCATTTCTCAAGAAGGAGGCCACTGGAGAATACCAAAAGGAGCATTGGAGACTTAATCCTATGGTATCTATATTGGGGTCTGGATACTGGGGAGGGATGTTGCCATGGTAGCCATAGTCTGAAGCTCCCCTGTTTGGGTAACTTAGTTCTCCCTTGAAGAGTATGCCAAAGCCATCACAAACTACTCAAGGATGTCTCATTAGAGGGATGGATACTAAAAGCATTACGTTAAGTAGCCTGCCACAAAAAGTCATCAGAAATCTTGTTAGAGCTTCCAAGGAAATACAGGGTGTTTTGTTTTTTGTTGTTGTTGTTGTTGTTTTTTTTTTTTTTTAAAGAATCCACAATCAGGAGATCTTGTTAAATGTTTTGAATGTACAGTACCAAACAGCTTTATGTGATGGTGAGTGAGGTGAGTTTGACCTCATTATCAAGAAATCAGTGTGTTATTACACTCTGGCCCAGGTACTAATCACATTTTCTTCTCACTGTTTCAACTGTGCTACACTTTAAAATTTTCACCCAAATAATACACGTTTGAACTTCCAAAGTTGGCATTCCTTCAAAATGAAAAGTGGAAAGACTGACAGTTGAGCAAAGTGAATGAGGATAGAAATAAAACCCAAGACCCATAATTATTTAAAGTGGCAGTAAAATGGAGAAAGGAGACTTGCATTTAAAATGTGGGATTCAGGAACTGCATTATGGATATCACACTGGGTCCAGTTTGAAATTAGTTACCTTTCCAGCTACCATCTCAAAACTCTATGCACGGTAAATTTCAATTATTTTGCAATTTCTGAAATCTTCAAAATTGAAAGCAATCACAATGCTACTTTTTTTGTAATGTAATGAGTTTAGTTCAACTAGTATGGCTTCATTTTACAAAGTCCTGCCAGGATTGATTAGCTATATCTGCCAGTCAAAGGCAGGCACAGCAGTGCATGGCAATAATCCTAGCATTTGGGAGCCCAAGGCAGGAGGCTCTCAAGTTTGAGAACAGCCTGAGGTACAGAATGAGAGTCCCAGTGTCTAAAACACAAAGCAACAACAATAAAAATCTCTTCTAAATGTGGCAGTTTTCAATAACAGTGCCTTCGGTCAAAACATTTGGTTAGTTCTGCTTGAATTATAAAACAAAAGTTTTACTGTTTAATGACACATACAGACATATTCTTAGGTATATTTTAGACAAAAAAAATGTATTGCTCAGTTTAATCATCAAACCTGTCACTAAATGACTTGTCATTGTTTTTGAATATATAACAACTCCCATGGGAGGGGAGGGGGGAAAGAAACCACTGTGTGACATTCAAAGGCATCTTGTCATCTCTCAGGATGATTTACATTCAGAAACATTTTTGAAAACAATAGAAGACAGAAGTGAAATAGAAAATATTTTCCAGCTTTATATTTTGAGAGAAAAAAAAAACCTCTTTTTAGATTATGCGCAGATACTTTTTCTACAGATAATTAATGCCTCACATACCTAACTCAAATGCATATCTTTGCAGATGCTCGTGTATGCCTGAGAAATAATACCTTCAAGAATTTCTTGAAGAGATACAAAAGTAAGAACATATAAAAATAAGAAGATACTGGGGCTGGAGAGGTGGCTCAGAGGTTAAGAACACTAGTTGTTCTTCCAAAGGTCCTGAGTTCAATTTTCAGCAACCATATGGTAGATCACAACCATCTATAGTGAGATCTGGTATACAGGCAGAATGCTTTATAAATAATAAATAAAATGATATTTGTTAAAAACAATAAGAAGAAGATACACTTTACTGCATGCAAACTAATAATCGTTGTCCCCCAGGTATCACTAAGACATAAAATACAAGCCCTGAATAAGAGAAAATAGTTACAATGCTGATAATTGTCAGGGGTAAGCTCCAAATATGTAAAGTTAATTCCTAACAGGAAAAGGAGCAGACTAATGAGGTCTCTTCCGAGGGAAGAACAGCTCCTCGGTACTAGAGAAAAGTTCCACCTCATTAGAAGTTAGAGAGAGGCAAGTTGAAGTCACAAGATAACACTGCACATCCATTCAGTGGGTTATTTCAATGTTTGCCAATAAAAATCATCATGAATAAAAGAAACAAAATGGAAACACACACAAATCATAGTCAGATACAATCAGCTTAATAAAAACACATTAGAAAGAGATTGGGCGTCATTTAACAGATATAAGGTACTTTGTGGGATGGAAAAAAGTAGAAGCAGCACAATTATCATGGGAAACTAAAAAGTAAACAATGCTCAATCCCCATCCTGAAAGGAAAAGAGGATGGACATCAAAAGAAGAACAAAACAGGAAACAAGCTAGGAACCTGCCACAGAGGGCCTCTGAAAGGCTCTGCCCTGCAGACTATCAAAGCAGACGCTGAGACTTATGGCCAACTGTTGGGCCGAGTACATGGAATCTTATGTAAGAAGTGGGAAATAGTAAGATCTGGAGAGGACAGGAACCCCACAAGGAGAGCAACAGAACCATAAAATTTGAGCACAGGGGTCTTCCCAGAGACTCATACTCCAACCAAGTACCAGGCATGGAGATAACCTAGAACCCCTGCACAGATGTAGCCCATGGCAGTTCAGTGTCTAAGTGGGTTCCATAGTAATAGGAAGAGGGACTGCCTCGACATAAACTGATTGGCCTGCTCTTTGATCACCTCCCCCTGAGGGGGGAGCAGCCTTACCAGGCTACAGAAGATGACAATGCAGCCACTCCTGATGAGATCTGATAAGACTAAGATCAAAAGGAAGTAGAGGGGGACCTCCCCTATCAGTGGACTTGGGGAGGGGCATTCGTGAAGAAGGGGGAAGGGAGGTGGGATTAGGAGGGGAGGAGGGAGGGGTTTATGGGGGGATACAAAGTGAATAAAGTGTAATTAATAAAAAGTAAACATATGGAATGTAACAAATGTGTAATGAGACAAAATACTGTACAAAACCATCACACATCCAAATAACATCTCAGAATTATTAGTGTCCTAGAAATGTTAAGGCTATTCAACACCACACATGAGCTTTGCATGGTTGGGGTGTCAAAAAGAACTCTTCCGACCTATGGAATCTTACCAGCTAAGTTGGAGAATGCTTATTCATCAATGTATAGGCTCAGAAATATCAAGTTGGGGAACAGATAGAGTAATCCCGTGAGGTTTAGACACAGGGGTCTCTCTTCAACCCTCACAGTGTCTCCTAGCAGGTGCCACGTAATCACTCCTAAAGTGCCTCCACAAATGGGTTCTTGCCATCACATATAGTTGTTTGTTTCACTTTTAGAACATTTTAATTTGTAGGTTATTGATTCTCCAGCTGACTCAAGTTAAACTTCCTTGTAACTTGCATTTCCCCCTGGTTATCTAGAGTCATGCAAAATAATTCTATTTCCATATGAGAGCAGTTTAAGCATTTAAGAACTTATATTTGCTTCCTAAACTTTCCATATATAGGCAAGATATTTCCAGTGTTTATAAGTGTAAAATTCCTGGATATGCTCCAGCATTTTAAAACATCTTTCGCACATTGTACCTCAAAGAACATGATGCTTATGCCATGTGCCTTAAAATTATCTCAGCTCCCTATCTCTAACTCTGTTATCACATTTGAATTATTATTATTATTAATATTATTATCATCATTATTATTATTTTGTTTTCTCAAGATAGGGTTTCTCTGTTTTAGTCCTGGGTATCCTGGAACTCACTCTGTAGATCAGACTGCCCTCAAACTCAGAGAAATCCGCCTGCCTCTGCCTCCCGAGTGTTGGGATTAAAGTGTGCACTACCACCACCTACCTGAAATATTATTTTTTTAAATGTACACTTGGTACTTATTATTTTCCTTGTTTATAAGCTTTCATAAATATGTTTTGCTTTTGTGTAACTATTCATAACCTGGTCTTTTGCATGAATATTTCAAGTGTGGTTCTCTAAACAAATTATAAACAATAACTCATTGCACTTATATTTCAACTACATTAAAGTGAGAGAGCTTCTTGGTGAACGGCAAATGGCAACACCTGATGTTAGCAAATAAAATGGTCTGTTACTCCTGTTACATTTACGGAGAACTATGTCCTTTGAAAATGTATTCAATTCCCTTATACACACAGGCAGCATTTTGCATGCTAACTGAAAGAGAGACTTATCATTAATGTCCAGTTTTGCGTAAAATTCCTCTTTGAACGTCAGCATTCACAATGTCAATTAAGTCCATGCAGAAAATAAAAATTTTGGAGAGGACTAACAGTTACAGTGAGACATGTAACTTTAGCATAGAAGGTGGCTAACACGAAACTAATAATAGTTTTGAGCATATGTAATGTATAGAGACCTGCATCCATGAATTTGCCAAAAAAAAAAAATTGCATCAAACCAAGTCGCTCAAATGTCAGTCTTCCCACTTTTCATTTTGAGAACTGCTACGGATAATCAGATACTGCTTAACCATAGTGTGCAAGGGTTCATTCCAAGAGTCGTTTCTGTCATAAGCTAAGAGGTGGCTCCTGAGAAGGTTTTTTACTTTTTTAATTTAAATGAGTGAAAATAAAATGGATGCTATTGATTTTGGAAAAAAAAAATGTGGTGTTTCCGACGTTCAACGAGTTTAATCCTCAACAGAAAGTGCATAGGGGTGAAATAAGAATTAAGACAAGTCACAGATTTCCTCAATGAGGAAAGATAAACTAAAGAGGAGACAAATTAATTCCAGAATGTCTCTACAGACTTAAGCTCCCAGGTGAGTGTTCAAGGCAGGGAGCCTCAGTATCAGAAGATTTGAAGAGAAAAGTCTTTTGCTTTCATAATGAACTGTTGCCCCTCAGCCTTGGCAGACTCTATTCCTTTTCACAATAATATCATTTCTCATTATGTACTTTGGTACTGTGCATCTTTGTGAGCCCAAGAATAGAGATATTAACAATAAAAATGTGTGTGTTGTATTTCTAATCTATCTTTGGAAAGTCAGCTTTACTGAATATTCAAGTGTGGAAAATTCAGGGCTGAGCATCATATTTCAATATACTCATGGAATAATCTTCTCCAAATGATCTAACTTTTCCAGGCATCAGCTTTTCTATGTACTAATGTATAGAGAGTGGGATGGTATCATGGAATCATTCATAATAAAGACAGAGACTTTAATAATTAGCAAACGGCTAAACAATATCCAGTAAGGATAATAAGTTAAATAAGTTATTGCCATTCGTAAATATCTTATTTTAAAAAGCCCACAATGATGACTCTATTGGAAGAGTTAATTCAAGTAGGCAATTCTCAACATCCACCACAGAGACGTGTGATTAAAAAGGAAGTGCAGTCTGCTTCCACAAGGAAAAGCCACAAAGCCACCATCTCTAAGAAAATCAAACACCAGCATATTACAAATTAGCAATCCCCAGTCATTGACTATCAGGTAAGATTCCTGAGTGTCTTATTTCAGATTTTCAATTCTAAATCAGAATTTTATTTTAAATGAGAGTAAATTGGGGTTTACCTTTCTAATAAAAAGAAGACCATAATATAAGTGTTAGCAAACAGTACCTTCTAAATCAGGCCAATGCCCATTTCTTTGTGAAGATAATCTATAAAGTCTATAGTAAACCATTTATTTATTTGAGATGTCAAATAATAAATAAATAATTAATAAATAATAAATAAATAGGCAGTTCCCCCCCCCGTTAAACCTATACTATTGCCTTGGCAAGTTAATCTTAACAATTCTTGATGAAATTTGGAAATGATACTTTTTACTATGTTGCAATTTTAGGTGTCCGAAAGGATCATTTCACTACAGAGAAAATTGAAAACTGGGCTGAATTTTCTTTGTCAATTTTTTGAGTGTTTTCATGAACATCTTGATAGTAAGCTCGTGAAAGATCCTTCAGAGCCAATTCATTTACTGTAGCATGCTATACTCTTTATAAATATTAATGTTCACAGATGAAGAGAACCCGTCTATATCAATAAGAACATTGCTGGGTAAGCTTTGAGAAGGTCGAATGTGTTGGTTTAAAAAAAAACCTAATTATACCATAAAACATTTCCTCAATTAAAATTCAAAAGAATTTAATGACAAAGTTTTTAATTTAAAAATATTTTGACATAAAGACAAAAGCACAAGATCAGCAAAAGATATGTTGAGATGATTGATTTTAATTTCTGGCTGGAGAAAGGCTGCCATCAGTTTACAGAATTATGATCATTTATTGGGTTTATTAAAGACAATCAACAGCATAAAAGCAATAGGACTGCATATTAGTATATTATTTAAAGTCTTGTTTTTAAAAGGACAATTAAAACATAATTTGCAATCGGTAATTATGATGGTATGCTGTTTAATTAATCTAACAATAAAAAATACAATTTGTTCAAATTACATTGAGGCAGTAGTGAAATTGTATTTCTATCTTTATTAAAGGAATCAATATAGTCTCTGATGAAATTTTGGGGGGTTCCAAGATGGCGGCGAACAGAGTGCACTCTTTTGGAGAGGCAGAGGACATGAATCTCCGAAATTGGTGAGTGGAGAGACAATTGAAGCTAGAATTTGGACTTCTGGGCTTTCTAAAGGAGAGGGGACACCATAGAAGAGTGAAGTGCTTGTAGATTTAGATCAGGCTCGGACTCCTCTGGGAATGAAATGGGGCGCTTCCCTAGTCCGGGCACGGGGAAACCAGCACACAGCACCAGGCACTGGGCGCAAAGCTCACAGCCGGGGGATTAGGACAGCAGAGATAGTGCTCCAGGCCCCTTAGCACAGCGGACAGCTGTAACCACCCGCTGAACAACACCCCTCGGACACACGTTTGAGGAGCCCACACCCTGGCCCCGCCCAGGGCCCTCTTGCCGAGCTCTGGACCTCGCAGAGCATCCCCCTCCCAGACCGTGGATGTGATCCCGCCATAAGAAGCGCAGCGGAGCTCACGGAGCTCACGTCCCTCCGGAAATCCCGCGCAGCCAAAGCGCACCCACCATAGGAAATCCCACCTCTCCGTAGTATACACACCTCCAGAAACCCCACCACACTGGAGGAGCGCACCCACTGCCATCGCCAGACCACAGGCCCAACCACAGAGACTCAGTACCAGTACCGCAGTACAGTCCTTCCCAGATCCCAAGTCTGCAAGTGGCAGTACTGACTACACAGGGCTGCCCAGCCAGTGATTGTATGGGCCATCCAACCCCTCAGTGGCAGAAACCAGCTGAATAGCCACCAAAGCCTAGCAGACCTGCAAAAACAATACATGCCTGCAATCTTCAACAGCGCTTGCGATCCCTTAAGTGACTGCAACACTTTCAGTGCCTGCAAGGCACCCCTCTCACACACTGAAGGCCTCTTCATTCTCCAACACCCTGTCCCTTAGGACACACCTACAAGCACACGCTCAATCACATGCTACCCCGCATTTGCCCTTCTGTGCCTGCGAAACTTCCTCCTACAGGTAGAGCTGAATCACCAACGCACACACTGAAACAAGTGGACCTCCTTCATTTTCCTGAAGAATTCTCCAGACACCAGAGAAAGACCAGTCTGATCTGCAGAATCCAGGAACAAACAGTGAACACTACGGATAACCAAATGGCCAGGGGTCAGCGAAAGAACACAACCAATGTAAATCAAGATATCATGGCTTCACCAGCAACCCCCCTAAAATTATTGGATACTCCAACTCATCAGAAACACAAGAAAATTATTTTAAAGCTATGATTATCCAGTTATTTGAGGCACATAACGAGGAAACCAACAAATCTCTCAGAGAATTAGCCATACAGATTCAAAGTTAAAAAGGAAACAAATAAATCTCTCAAAGATTTGGACTCCCAAATGGAAACAAAGAAAACCAAAGTGAACAAAGCTCTTAAAGAAACACAGGCAAATATAGCCAAACAAATGGGGGGCAGAAGTAGTGGCATTAAGAGAGGAAACAAACAAAAAAATAGAGACCATCTTGGAGACACAGGAATCCACATTCAAACAGATGAAGGAAATGTTTCAAGGCATGAAAACAGAATTAGAATCAATAAAGAAAACACAAACTGAGAAAACCCTGGAACTGGGGTACTTACAGAAAAGAGGAGGAACCACAAAGGTAAGCATCACTAATAGAATACAAGAGATGGAAGAGAGAATCTCGAGTGAAGATACACTCACAGAAATTAATACTTCTCTCAAAGAAAAAGTAAAATCAGAAAAATCCCAAACACAAAACATGCAAGAAATGAAGGAACCCATGAAAAGGCAGAATCTAAGAAGAATAGGAATTGACGAAGAAGGTTCCAAGGACCTCCAGGCTCCAAGGTCCAGAAAATATTTTCAAGAAAATCATAGAAGAAAAATTTCCCAACCTAAAGAAAGAGATGTCCACGAACATACAACAGGCCTACAGAACACCAAATAGACTATACCAGAAAAGAAACTCCTCAGGCCACATCACAGGCAAAACACTTAATCTACAGAACAAAGAAAAGATACTAAAAGCAGCAAGAGAAAAAGGCCAAGTAACATATAAAGGTAGACCTATCAGAAACACACCGGACTTCTCATCAGAAACAATGAAAGCCAAAAGGGCCTGGGGAGATATCATGCAGGCTCTAAGTGACCACAGATGCCAACCTAGACTACTGTACTGGCAAAGCTTTCAATCAACATAGATGGAGAAAACAAAATATTCCACGACAAAACTAAATTTAAGAAATATTTGAACAGCAAACCAGCCCTACAGTAGATACTAGAAGGAAAATTCCAATCCAACGAAAACAACTACACCCAAGAAAACATAGGTTATAGATAATTTCCCAATAAAAATCAAAAGAAAACAATGAATCACAGTAACACCACCAACTCCACAATAATAGGAAATAACATTCAATGGTCATTATTATCTATCAACTTCAATGGACTCAACTCTCCAATAAAAAGACACAGACTAACAGAATGGGTGTGGAAATAGGATTCAATATTCTACTGCATCCAAGAAACATACCTACACAACAAAGATAAACACTACCTCAGAATAAAAGGCTGGAAAACTGTTTTTCAAGTAAATGTACCCAAAAAACAAGCAGGAGTGGCTATCCTAATATCTAAGAAAATAGACTTTCAACCAAAACTAATCAAAAAAGACGTAGAGGGGCACTACATTCTCATCAAAGGAAAAATCCACCAAGAAGACATCACAATTCTGAACATCTATTCCCCAAATACAAGAGCACCTACATTCATAAATGAAACATTATTAAAGCTTAAATCACACATCGACCCCAACACCTTAATAGTGGGAGACTTCAATGCCCCAGTATCACCAAGGGACAGATCATCTAGACAGAAGCCAAACAGGAAAATAAAGGCACTTACAAAGGTCCTAATTCAAATGGACCTAATAGAGGTCTACAGGACTTTTCACTCAAACTCAAAAGCATACACATTCTTTTCAGCACCTCATGGAACTTTCTCCAAAATAGATCATATAGTTTGTCACAAAGCAAGCCTCAACAGATACAAGAAGATTGAAATAATCCCCTGTATACTATCTGACCACCATGGACTAAAGCTGGACCTCAACAACAATGAAAATAGCAAAAAGCCTACACGTACATGGAAACTTGACAACTTACTTCTCAATGACAGCTGGGTTAAGGATGAAATAAAGAAATTGAAGACTTCCTAAAATTCAATGAAAATAAAGGCACAACATGACCAAATTTATGGGTCACAAAGAAAGCAGTACTTAGAGGAAAACTCATAGCACTAAGTGCCTTTAAGAAGAAATTCGTAACATGTCATACAAACAACTTAATGGCACAACTGAAAACCCAGGAAAAAAAGAAGCAGAAACACCCAAGAGGAGCAGATGGCTGGAAATAATCAAACTCAGGGCTGAAATCAACCAACTAGAAACAAATAAAACAATTCAAAGAATCAATGAAACCAAGAGTTGGTTCTTTGAAAAAATTAACAAGATAGACAAGCCCTTAGGCAAACTAATTAAAAGGCAGAGAGAAACTATCCAAATCAGCAAAATCAGAAATGAAAAGGGGGACATAATGACAAACAATGAGGAAATCCAAACAATCATTAGGCCGTATTACAAAAGCCTATATGCCACAAAGTTCAAAAATTTAAAAGAAAGGGACAATTTTTTTGATAGATTCCATCTACCAAAATTAAGTCAAGACCAGGTTGAAAGATTGAACAGCCCAATATCCCCCAAGGAAATTGAAGCAGCCATCAATAGCCTCCCTTCCAAAAAAAGCCCAGGGCCAGACGGTTTCAGTGAAGAATTCTACCAAACCTTCAAAGAAGTGCTAACTCCAATTCTCTCCAAATTATTCCACAAAATAGAAACAGAAGGAACATTACCAACTTTTTCTATGAAGCCACAGTCACCGTAATACCTAAACTACACATAGATCCAACAAAAAAGAGGACTTCAGACCTATCACTCTTATGAACATTGATGCATAGATACTCAATAAAATACTTGCAAACCAAATCCAGGAACACATAAAAGATATCATCTACCATAACCAAGTTGGCTTCATCCCAGGCATGCAAGGGTGGTTCAATATACAGAAATCCATCAATGTAATCCACCATATAAACAAACTGAAGGAGAAAAACCACATGGTCATCTCCCTAGATGATGAAAAAGCATTTGACAAAATCCAACACCCATTCATGTTTAAAGTCTTGGAGAGATCAGGGATACAAGGAACATACCTAAACGTAAAGGCAATATACAGCAAGCCTATAGCCAACATCAAACTCAAAGGAGAGAAACTTAAATCAATACCACTGAAATCAGGGACAAGGCAAGGCTGCCCATTGTCTCTATATCTCTTCAACATAGTTCTGGAAGTCCTAGCTAGAGCAATAAGACAAGCAAAGGAGATCAAGGGGATACAAATTGGAAAGGAAGAAGTCAAATTATCACCATTTGCAGATGATATGATAGTATACCTGAGTGACCCCAAAAACTCAACCAGAGAACTCCTTCAGCTGATAAACACCTTCAGCAAAGTAGCTGGATACAAAATTAACTCAAAAAAAAAAAAAAATCAGAAGCCATCCTGTATACCCAAGACAAAAGGGCCAAGAAAGAAATCAGGGAAACAACACCCTTCACAATAGCCACTAATAACATAAAGTACCTTGGGGTGACTCTAACCAAGCAGTTGAAAGACCTGTTTGAAAAAAAAAAAATTCAAGTCTCTGAAGAAAGAAATCGAAGAAGGCATCAGAAGATGGAAAGATCTCCTGTGCTCATGGATCAGTAGGATTAACATAGTGAAAATGACCATTCTGCCAAAAGCAATCTACAGATTCAATGCAATTCCCATCCAAATACCAACACAATTCTTTACAGACCTTGAAAGAAAAATTCTCAACTTCATATGGAGAAACAAAAACCCAGAATTTCCAAAACGATCCTGTACAACAACAAATCCTCTGGAGGTATCTCCATCCCTGATATCAAGTTGTACTACAGAGCAATAATAATAAAAACTGCTTGGTACTGGCATGGAAACAGAATGGTGGATCAATGGAACCAATTAGAAGACCCAGAAATAAACCCACACACCTATGAATATTTGATTTTTGACAAAGAAGCCAAAACCATTCAATGGAGAAAAAAAAAAGACAGCATCTTCAACAAATGGTGCTGGTCCAACTGAATGTCTACATGCAGAAAAATGAAACTAGACCCATATTTATCACCCTGCACAAAACTAACGTCCAAATGAATCAAAGACCTAACATAAAACCAGATACTCTAAATCGGTTAGAAGAAAAAGTGGGGAAAACCCTAGAACTCATTGGCACAGGAGACAACTTCCTGAACAGAACATCATCAGCACAAGCCCTAAGAGAAACAATCAATAAATGGGACCTCCTGAAACTGAAAAGCTTCTGTAAAGCAAAAGATACTGTCGTTAGAACAAAACAACAGCCTACAGATTGGGAAAGGATCTTCACCAACCCAACATCTGACAGAGGGCTGATATCTAGAATATATAAAGAACTAAAGAAGTTAAAAGGCAATAATCCAAGTAACCCAATTAAAAAATGGAGTATGGAGCCAAACAGAGAATTCTCTATAGAAGAATATAGAATGGCAGAAAACACATAAGATGTTCAACATCCCTAGCCATCAGAGAGATACAAATCAAAATGACCCTGAGATTCCACCTTACACCCATCAGAATTGCTAAGATCAAAAACTCAAGAGATAATGCATGCTGGAGAGGCTGTGGAGAAAGGGGAAACCTCCTCCATTGCTGGTAGGAATGTTAACTTGTACAACCACTATGGAAAGCAATCTGGTGCTTTCTCAGACAATTAGGAATAGCACTACCTCAAGACCCAGCTATACCACTCCTAGGCATATATCCAAAAGATGTTCAAGTACACAACAAGGACATTTGCTCAACCATGTTTGTAGCAGCCTTATTCGTAATAGGCAGAACCTGGAAACAACCTAGATGTTCCTCAACGGAGGAATGGATACAGAAATTGTGGTACCTTTACACAATGGAATACTACTCAGGAATTAAAAACAAGGAAATCATGAATTTTGCAGGCAAATGGTGGGATCTAGAAAAAATCATCCTGAGTGAGGTATCCCTAAAGCAGAAAGACACACGTGGTATATACTCACTTATATAGACCTATAAGATAGGACAAACATACTAAAATTTGTACACCTAAAGAAGTTAAACAAGAAAGATGTCCAGGGGTAAGATGATCAATCCTCATCTAGAAAAACAAAGAGGATGGACATTGGAAATAGGAGAAAACAAGTAACAGTAAAGTAGCCTACCACAGAAGGCACCTAAAAGACTCTACCTAGCAGTGTATCAAAGCAGATGTTGAGACCCATAAACAAGCCTTTGGCAGAGTGTAGGGAATCATATGAAAGAAGGAGGAATTAGTATATCCTAGAGGGGACAGGGAGCCCCACAAGGTCCAAATATATCTGAGCACAGGGGTCTTCTAGGATACTGTTTATCCAACCAAGGACCATGCATGGATATAACCTAGAACCCCTGCTCAGACATAGCCCATGTTAGCTCAGTATCCAAGTGGGTTCCCTAGTAAGGGTGACAGGAATTGTTTCTGACATGAACTCATGAGCTTCCCCTCCCCCGAAGGAGGATCAGCCTTGCTAGGCCACAGATAAGGACATTGCAAACATCCTGAAGATACCTGATAAGCTAGGGCCAGAGGGAAGGAGAAGAGGACACCCTCTCTCAGTGGACTCGGAAGGGGGCAGGGAGGAGATGAGGGAGGGAAGGGAGGATTGGGAGGGAAAGAGGGAGTGGGCTACAGCTGGGATACAAGTGAATGTATAAAATTATTTAAAAATAAAAATTTTTTACACATTTTGTTATGAATATATATATATGTATGAAGAAATATGTTTTAATCCCCTTAACCTATTAAGTATTAACTGCATAACAGTATTTAAATAATGTTAATTTTACATCATAATACTTAAGTTATAGGATATTATCAAGATAAGGAAACATCACTCAAAGACTTTGATCCTTTTCTGGAGAAAGGGTTCATGCATTTTCTGGAGAAAAGGTTTGTGCAAGGTACTTCCTTATGTTAGAATACGAGCTTCTTGCTCATTGTTTTTGAAGTTTAAATATGGTGATGTATTAGATATACCAAGTTGGTATAGGCTAAACTTGTGATACATTGTGCCCAAGGGATACCAGAAGCATGCTTAATTGTTATTCTAGATGCTTCTTTCAAGGTATGCTGTGGATGAGAGCAATATTTGAAAGAGGAGACTTTGAGTTAGGCTTATTGTCATATATGGTGGAAGTGGAAGTCCTTCAATCATCTGATGACTCAAAGGGATAAAAATAAAAAAAGGCTGTTCTCTCACCGCAGAAGAGGGAATTCTACAGTAGAGAACCGTCATCAGTTACAGCCTTAAACAGCCTCCATAGTCACATAAGCCCATTTCAAAATAAACCTCTTTCTTGCTACATATTTATGTGAATGCATATACAATAAGTTACATATATATATGTGTGTGTGTCTGTATAAAATGTATTCTGTTTCTCTATAGAACCCTAACACCCTCATAGTTAAGAACTTTAGCTTTGAATCAAGATTGCGAATGCATATACAATAAGTTACATATGTATATATGTGAATAAAATGTATTCTGTTTCTCTATAGAACCCTAACACCCTCATAGTTAAGAACTTTAGCTTTTAATCAAGATTGCCTGAAGACAAATCTAACTAACTACCATGATTGACCTGGAAAATAGCATATCCTCAATGGTCCTCAGCCTCCCTTTTATAAAACCAGACAATACTTTTAGCCTTTATGTACAACTGTTTTGAAAATTAGATGAATTCTATATATGGAATGAGTTTAAATAAGCATGCTCAGTATGGTTGATATTGTTCTAGAATTCAACAAGTCATATAGCTAAAAGTAAAGAACTCTTTCCCTTTGAAAGGGAGGAGATGAAAAGTGTAGGTTTTTTTCTATTCATAAGGTTTTATATAAACCTTTTTTTTAATTTTTTGAGACAGGATTTCTCTATGTAGCCCTGGATGTAGTGAAACTTACTCTGTAGATCAGGCTGGCCTCCAACCCACAGAGTTCTGCTTCTGCCTCCTAAGCTCTGGGATAAAAGGTGTGTGCCACTATCATGCAACTTGTATATATATATCTATTTTTTAAATAAATAGACAAGATGGTGGAAAACTTAAGACACAAGTTTTGACTCTTGATTGCTGCAGTGGAATACCAAGGTTACAATTTGAAGACAACCAAAATAAAGTTCATTTTGCTTTATACAATAGCTGTGCTTTACATAGATACCCTACTGGTAGAATGACTGACAAATCAAATTATGTGATACCACTGGCATATTTAAGGTTGTGCCCAATTTTAATCATTCCTAGGAGAATGTCTCTAGTTTCATTATCTATACCTGTTATCTATTTATTTAATTTGTTTATTTTTATTAATTACAGCTTATTCACTTTGCATCCCAGCTGTAGCCCCCTTCCTCAGCCCCTCCCAGTCCCTATCTATCTATTTCTTACAGTTTTCCTATCCTGCCTGCTCACTCTCTTACAACATTCCTACCCTGTAAATATACTCTTATCCCTACAGTTCTCTTCCAAGTACATAATATTTATATTTGTGTTTACTGTACTTTGGTTTTATCAGAAGAAATTTTAGCTGAATATTTATACCTTTTCATCCTTGAGCAAAAGCTTATAATGTGGAAGCAAAATCTGAAGTTGTTAAAGGAAAAGATGACAAAGCACTACTATGTAAAAAAATGAGTATTCCAGAAGGCTGAAAAAAATTAAAAGGTAAATCACAAAAGCACACATAACTTTTAACTACACTTTCAAACACTTAATAGAAACAAAAAAGACATTATTATTTTATAAAGTGTTATTCTTTACATCAAATATTCGTATAAATCAATGGTTCTCAACCTTCCTAATGCTGAAATCCTTTAATAAAGTTCTTCATGTTTTGGTGACCCCAAACCATAAAATTACTGCCATTGCTATTTCATAACTGTAATTTTGCTACTGTTACAAATTATAATGTAAATATCTGATATTTCTAATTATCTTAGGCAACTCTTGATAAAGGGTTGTTTAACCCTCAAAAGGCTCGTGACCTACAAGTTGAAAACCACTGATAGAAATTATCATTTAATTTCTTAATAATCCTATAAAAAAGAAAAAACAGGTAATATCAATGGTATTTCTGGTCAAAAAGATGTGGGGTTTTTTTTTTTTGTTGTTGTTGTTGTTTTTTGTTTTCATGGTGAGACACATTCCTAACCTCTACCCATTAGAAGTCAGCAGCCTTCTTGAACTTTTTCAGTCATGGCAACCAATAATGTCTCCAGGTGCTGCCATGAAAATCTACCATTTTACAAACTGGGTTGCTGAAAACCAGAGAAAGTACTTGTCCCAGTATGCCTTTTCTCTTAATGATCTATGAACTTGAAAGAGGCTCTAGAAGTCATGAGTCACTCACCATGAGTGCTCTGAACTAAACAGTGGTCATGCCCAATAAACAGCTTACAGACTAAACATTTCTCAACTCACTTTTTTCTCGGCTAGTTCAGATGTCATCTCAGATTCTTTCCACAAAGTAAAATACAGCATTAGAAATTCTAAATTAACAATCAATATAAAAATTTACCTAGGCATACAGCATATAAATGGCTAAGTTGTTCATCAAAACAAATTTCTGTTTCAGTTTCAGAAGGTTTTGTAAAACACACTAGCCCTCTTTTTATTAGACAGCTAATACGCCATTAAGATTTCATTGTGATACATATGCAAGGGACTGAAATCATCATGTTTATCTGGAAGAATCGTAACAAGAAACCTAGTCATGTATTAAATGTTAAGGGTACATATGAATATGTTGATTGTCTGACCTAAAAAAAACATCCCATTATCTTCAATTATCATTCATGACTTGTAAGCATGCTCCACAGTGTAATTGTGTGCAGTGTCATTCAGTTAGCAAACACTATTGCTTACCTTCTCCAGGTGTGAAAACATACAGAATCCTTACATTAATACTCTACACAGCCAAACTTCATATGATTAGACGACCATGGGACCTAATAGTGTTTTAGCTCTCTGTGCAAACTGTTCCCCAATAAAAGAAGAGAGACAGGAATCATTCCACAAAAGACATTGTGGTCCTTACGAAGCTGGGAAGATGGTAAGAGGATGAGTGGCAGGGAAACAAGTTACTAACCATACCTTCCATGACGTACACCAGTGACCCCACATCTCCTTCCTTGATGATGCAGCTGTCTTTGCCATATTCCACGGGGTACATACAGTCCACAATCTCCTGGATCTGTGACAGCTCCAAGTTCTTCATGAAGTCATTGTCAAGGATGGCCTCCTTAATGAGATCCTTTGACCTAGGGCAAGAGAAAGAAGAATTACTGATACTTCTGATCAGCCTCTCTCAGTTCTCAAGGTTCAGGGGTGCCATGTAGTCCTCTAGCACATAAGGAAGTTTCTTGAAAAAGCATGAAAACAAAGCATCATAACAAGCAGAAAGAGAACACAGAAATTTTCCTGTAAGCAGACTTATCACTTAGTAAGTGACCAACACACAAACAACAAGTATATAGCTTCAAAATGTTTTATAATGTTTTAATCCACAAAGACTGTGGGAAAATCAATGGATGAATACTAAATTAAAATTTATAAATTGGTCTAAGATTGAATGCAAATTAAGTTTACAAAAATTACAAAAGAAATAATTTCCAATATAGGTACTATAAAAGAAAATTCACAATTTTTTGCATGAAACATTTATTAGACTTTATGGGGGTCGGTCAGTTACATATTTATTCATTACAATTACTTTATCAGGACTTTTTCACCTATTTATTCACTTTACATCCCAATTGCAGTCCCCCGCCCCCATCCTCTCCTTCCAGAGTCACTCTCACACTCCTCCTCCTCATTCTACTCTCTCATTCTCTTCAGAGAAAGAGCACCCCCCCCCATTGGTACCAATCCAACGGGCAAATTTAGTTGCAAGCAAGGATAGGTGTGCCCTCTCCCACTGAATCCAGACAAGGCAGCCAAGCTAGGGGAGCGTTCAGTTCCTGTGAGAACTGCGAACCCAAGTTAGTTTACTCTGTAGGTCTTCTGGTAGTGTTCTTAACTGCTTCAGCTCCCTTAAACACTCCTCCACTCTTCCACAGGACTCCTTGAGGTGTTCCCCTAACTCCTTTCTCAGTTATTGTCTGTATACAAGAGGCCTACTGATTTTCTTTTGGAGTTAATTTGTATCCAGTCACTTCGATGAAGGTATTTATCCGCTGTAGGAGATCCCTGATAGAATTTTTGGGGTCACTGATGTATACTATCATATCATCTGTGAAGAGTGATACTTTGATTACTTCCTTTCCGAATTGTACCCCTTTGATCTCCTTTAGTTGTCTTACTGCTCCAGCTAAAACTTCAAGTACTATATTGAATAGATATGGAAAGAGTAGACAGCCTTTTTTATTCCCGATTTTAGTGGAATTGCTTTCAGTTTCTCTCCATTTAACTTGGTCCTGTCTATCAGCTTGCTGTATATTGCCTTTATTGTGTTTAGGTATATATCTTGTATCCCTGATCACCTTTTATTATGAAGGGGTATTGGGTTTTGTCAAAGGCTTTTTCAGCATCTAATGAGATGATGATGTCTTTTATTTCTTTCAGTTTGTTTATATGGTGCATCACATTGATGGGTTTTCATATATTGAATGACCCCTGCATCCCTGGAATTAAGCATACTTGATCATGGGGAATGATGTTTTTGATGTGCTCTTGGATTCGGTATTGGATTGTAAGTATTTTATTGAGTATTTTTGCATGAATGTTCATAAGAGAAATTGGTCTGAAATTCTTATTCTTTGTTGAGTTTTTGTGTTTTTAATTTGTTCTCTTCTGTACACCATGTTTCTACTATTAATGCCAGTTGTGATATGGGTGCTCAAGAAATAGCGTAGCTGGAGATTTTTAAGGAGTGGATTCCTAATTAGCTGGTTGAAACAAATGGCAGAAATGTGACAAACTTTCATCTGAGTGTCTTGCTTCTGTAGAAAACATTACCCTTTGAGCATCTTCATTTACAGTAACTAGACAGATAGAACTGTGTTGAACGTGATATGTTAAAAAACACATTATTTAGAACTGGAATTAAATACAGAAAATCAGTAGGAAGGATATAGACAAATTTTGCAATAGGGATTCAAGGGTTAGCAGGAAAGTTTTGCAGAACTTCAAAAAATGTGATAATTTTATTCAGTGAGGTATAAGAACTTCCACACCACTCATTACGGGTATAGAAACCAAAGAGGAAGCGATGCTAAGAAATAAGTTGTCAAGAAGGAAGAAATCATACATAAGGCAGAAACTGAGCTTAATGAAAGCTGAGTCCTCAGTAATACAGATGAAGCAGCACATTTAGAATTTTATATTGAAAGACTTGAATTTTTAAAATATGAACACAAGCTGGCCTTTGTTCATGCTGACTCAGCAAGTGGCTCTTGCAGAAACAACCCCCAGTTGGGACTGCCAACTGAAGCTCCAGCCCTCGCCTCCTTTTTCTCTGACTTCTCGTCTAGGCTAAGTCCAACTGACCTGATCTTCATACACTGTGAGTCAAAATGATTTGGGCTTAAATAATAAAACAGATGTATATAAAGCTAAAAACACAACTTTATTCTATGAAAAACTCTCAAAATGATGGCTATACTGTAATTAAAAATGAATTTGGGAAAGAGTAAAGAGGGTTCTGTTGGCAGGTTTGGGGAAAGAGCATGGAGGCAGAGATGTTGCAATTATAATTTCAGGTTTTTTAAATATGTAAAGTGCATTTATGCATAGTATTGGAGGCACAGGGAATGCTTAAATAATTTAAGTGAAAGGGTACCATACAGAATTGTTTTAGGGTAAATATGTGTGTAATAAAGTTTCTTAAAATAACAGGCTTTAAAGTTATATACACTCATGAGCTACATTGGCTAAATGATTATTCAGGGTCTGAGCAGTCTGCCCAGTATGACTCATGGCTAATGCCCGGGTGGTAGCTCCAACAGCCGCCAATGAGATGGTAGTAACAATGGTGGCTGTAGTTCCAAGATCCCTTTTCTGTCTGAAGAGAGTCATAGCGTGAGGGGCATCAACGGGCACAGGCACCCAGCGAGGCATGCGAGTAACCAGGGCATACCTAAATTTACTAGCATTCCAGCATTGGGCAAAAAAGCAAGTATCATTACCACAATTACTTGGCTCTATCTGGCTAATAATGAATAAAAATGGGGGATATAGACAAACAGGTGTGGGCTTATAGGAAATATTATGAGAAGCCTTAACCCCCTCGTTGGAACATCCTGCTTCAGTTCTAGAACTAGCAGTGGTGGTGTCCGAGCTCTGAGTAGGTTCAGGAGACCATTGCCCCCAGGGGCAAGACGTGCTCCATGCCAATTGACTAACTCCATGTTTTCCTCCACTTTTGAAAGTCATTTAAGGTTCTTAAATTATTTTTTTCCCTTTTTTTTAAAAATTTTTCATCAATTACACTTTATTCATTCTGCCTTAGTTGTACATAAAGGAATTAATGCTCAACTAAAAGGAAGCTTGATGGTGTTCAATCAGAGGATTGACCTCGTGCAGGAGCAAATTGATACCCTATGGCAAATCGCTCAACTTGGCTGTCAATGAAAATATGCTGGACTTTGAGTCACTGGCATATAACATGAGAATTTTTCCTGTGCTGCAAATCTGTCTAAACAATTGTCTAGCTATATTTTAGGTAATTGGACTGGAGAATTCGATACTACGATGGAGCAGCTGAGAGTGGCCATTGTTACAGTAAATTCTACCAGAGTGGACGCAGGACTAGCCACAGGATTATCAACATGGATTGCTGCAGCCATGAATCATCTGAAGGAATGGGCAGGCATGGGAGCGTTAGCAGGCCTTCTGGTGTTGGTCTCCTTGGTTTGCCTGTGGTATATATGCAAGATTAGAGTCTCACAACAGTGTGATGCAGCCATGATCATTCAGGCCTTTACAGCCATTGAAGCAGGACATTCTCCCCAAGCATGGTTGGATACCATAAAAAGCTAAAATGTTACGCTCAGGATGCGAGGCTAAGCACTGCACTCAGGGTCAGCCGCTTTGGACCCAGAGAAGAGCATGTCTGATTGCATGCGGGTTGATGCCCCAGGTCCCGCCTCTGAGAAAAAGGTATCGGACGGGTCTGAGGCTCTTTGGGTGGATGACACCTAAATGAACATCGGTACAAAGTCCCAATTTATTTCTAATATCAGAGATCAGACCTCTACTCTTGCCTGATGCGTCTAAAACAAAAAGGGGGAACTGTAGAGAGCTGCGGAATGCTATGCCTTAAAGATGGAGCTGGTTTCCGCCTTCCACCTTCCCGATGGTGAGTGCTCTCTGTCACGAACAATTCCACATTTGGCTAAGGCTGAGGATCTGGCCTGCTTCCATGTATGTGGACCTATCTGCATTGCCCACGTGGCACGCCTGGGTTGGCTACCCAGAGGCTATTTAAGCTGTAGGCTGGCTTTCCCCAGGGTCAGAAGATTGTTCAAGGTTCTTGAATAAACTGCATTGGAAAAAAAAAAAAAAAGTTATATACACTCAGTCCTCCAGCTAGCCTTGCCTGCTCTAAAATGTTCCTCAATTCTCCGAATTTCTATTGTATCATCTATAATGTTATTTTTTTAAGGAAAACAAAACCATCACGTACCTGGTTTCTATGTGAAGCCTAGTGACAATACAAAATTACTTTCAACAGACGGGAACAGATAAATTTGGTAGTAGCTTTGACTACAGAAGCAGTATAAGAGGAATCTACCAAAGTATTTAACCATGATTTGAAACAATGTCAAGAGGAAATAAGCAAAAATTTTGATTTTATGACCTTTTGTGACAGAATTATATTTTTTTTCTTTCACTTTTATACATTTAAAAAATTTCCCTGTTTCTGAAGTTTAGAGCGGGCATGCATTATTTTTTATAAATTTTTCAAAAGTAAAGCATGAATAGTAAGCTACTTTGAGGATAATACGACTAATCTATTTCCCATTTAATTAATGACCCCAGACCATGATTGGCAACTCAGATATGACTCTTTAGGAGGTTTGCCTTTATGTGCTTGACACCCTGCAAGCACTAATGACAGGGGTTTTCACTTCAGGAAGCAACAGTGATAGATGGAAAGTTATTAAGAATCTCAGGATGTCTTTATTTTAAAGTCCTGGTTCTTAGACAGAGCTCTTCCGCCACATGATTTCTGCTGTTCTGGCTTATTTTTAAATTCTCATATGCCAAAAACTTTGCTTTCAAGCCAAAAGTTGTAATGATTCTTTTCAGAGTTTAAAACAAGGTGCAAAATTTGTCTTCATAAAGGTGGCATGCTTAAGTATCTTCCTCACTCTGACCTCACAAAGTCTGGTGGCACCTTTTTATTGGCTCCCATATGTATTAATTTATATTTATTTCCCCAGATATAAGAGTTTTTGTCTTTAAGAAATTCATTTTTACCAAATCCTATCATATTTTTCTTAATTATTATTTCCTATGTTATTTGAGCCAAGAAACAAGGCTACCCAGTGGGTTCATAGCCCCTGACATAACAGAAATTACATTTACCAACACACAATCCCAACTTGCTTAGGCACAGATGGGGTCCTATCCTTTGGAAAATATTAATAGTACTCTATAAAGATCTAAGTTCTAAATTCATAGAAACCTAAGAAATAAAGCCGTCTTCAGAGAAAATAATTAACTCCCTTTAAAGATGATGGAAGAAAGTCATTTTCCTCAAAAATAGTGCTACTGCCCTATGTTATGAATACAGAAATGGTAAAAACAAACTCCATGACCATCCTAGCAATCATCCAAATTTCCCAGGCATTTAGTGTAGAGTGCCAGAGCATGCCTGGGGTACATACTCCCCAAATTTTGTTTTGGATGGAGATTACTTAACCTCAGGTCTCTGAATAAAAATACTCTGGACTTTGTATGTGTACTTGTGTGAGCTCCAAACAAATTTATTGGGTTTTAGATGAAGTTTGGAGTTAGAGTATTAGCATTTATGAAACCCTGGCTTTACTCTCCAGTGCTGCATAAACAAATAAATAAATGAATATAATATCTAACCAACTAAATAACTAAATAAATGATAGATAAATAAAATATTGATCGGTAGAAAGCCAATGACTTATCATTTATCCCCCACACAGATTTTGTCAAGTGTCATTCTTTGTCAATAAATTATCACAAATAATCTATCTCTGATATCACATCAAGATGGAAACTTTGGGCCTCTGTCTTATCTAGTTCGTTCTGGCTAGTTTTATGTCAAGTTGACACAAGATGGAGTCACTGAAAAAGAAGGGGCCTCAGTTGAGAAAACATCTCCATAAGATCCGGTTAGAGGCAAGCTGCATGGCATTTTCTTAGTGAGTGATTGATTTGAGAGGCCAGCCCATTGTGGGTGATCCCACCCCTGGGATGGTGGTCCTAGGTTCTATAAAAAAGCAGGCTGAGCAAGCCATGGGGAGCAAGCCAGTGAGCCCTACTTCTCCATGGCCTCTGTATCAGCTACTGTATCTGGGTTCTTGCCCTCTTTGTGTTTCTGTCCTGACTTCCTTTAGTGATGAACTGTAATATGGAAGCATAAGCTGAATAAACATTTTGCTCCCCAAGTTTCTTTGGTCATGATGTTTCATTGTAGCAACACTATCCCTAAGACAAAATTCAAAGTTGGCCTTGTCAGCCAATAATACACAAATCCTTGTCCCTCCTTTCAAGTGACATTTTAGGCCTTTCCAACAGGAACCGGGATCCTCAAGTCATTACCCTTTCCTAACTTCAACACAGAAGCCTGTAATCAGGGCCTATGACTAACCCTGAAGACACTATCACTAAGGCAGAAGTTGCACATGTAATCAATTGAGCTGATATCATAGCTGAGGGCCTGGAGAAGGTGAGAAGTACCAGAAGGGAGCTGCTTGCCTTAACCCAGAGTTAAGCACATGCTAACATCTTTCAAGAATTCAGTGGCATGACCCAGCCTGAGAGGCATCAGAGGCAAATACAGAGATCTTGAGTTTCCTGTCCTTCTATCTGCCTCTGTTTTATAAAACACTTTGTCTTTTATATTCCAAATGTATGACTTTTAATCCAAACAGTATAACATTAACTATTCTATTGGATCAACCCATAGTGCTTTGGAATCATTCCGCTGTTAACCTCTAAAATATTAGCACTACAGAATGGAGCAGACATGCTGGATCACTGTTGTGAAGAGGCCTGGTGTTTGGCAGTGTTGATATTTGTGGTGTAAGTATTCAGACCACGGGAAACTTTGGCGCTTGAGAAAGCCAACCTGCCTCTAAAGTATCCTCAAACCTAACAAAAAGATTTTATATGAGCTTTATGCTATTTCTAGATATCCCAAGAATTAAATGGGAATTATGATGTTTAAACCGAAGAGATAATCACTTCTTAAAAAGCTCTTCAGGAGGACCTCCCTTATCAGTGGACTTTGGGAGGGGCATGGGAGGAGATGAGGGAGGGAGGATGGGATTGGGAAAAGGGAGGGAGCTCCAGCTGAAATACAAAGTGAATAAACTATAATTAATAAAAAAGAAATAAGTTTTTAAAAGCTCATCAGATGTCATAATATTCCTATATAGGTGCATGTGAGGATTACTGGTAGTTTTATTTTTTAACTCTAAATTTTAGAGAAGTGAATTAAAATGTCAGTTTTATTACTTGTTTAATAAAGAGAAGTTTCCTGAAAATCAGGTAAAACTAGACACGTCTAGAATAAATGTAAGAAAATATACATCCGTTTCCTCAAACTAGGGAGCCAACATTAGCCTACTGTTAAATATAGCCTCATTCGTCTGCTTGACCTAATAAGAGGATTTTTACATTGTGGGTACCATGTAGCCAAGCAGCAATACCAAAAGGTTGTCAGTTGTGTTGTTTCAAGGATGAGAGATGACAGACTCAGTGTAGGTGGCCCCTAAGTCCTTGCTCGGCTGAGGACCGCATGAAATGAGGGGTAACCACTGTCTCAGTGGTCAGAGAAAAGGGTGAGAGCCTGGCATTATTGAGGAACAGAGAGGCCAGACCTTAGAGCAGTGATTCTCAACTTTCCTAATGCTGTGACCCTGTAGTGCAGTTTCTCATGTTGTGGTGAACCCCAACCATAAAATTATTTTTGTTACTACTTCATAACTATAATTTTGCTACTGTTTTGAACCATAAATGTAAATACACGATATTTCTGATGGTCTTGGGCGATCCCTGTTAAAATGTTTTTCAACCCCAAAAGGATCGAATTGCTACCTTGGAGAAATTAGGAGGCCGTAAAAATGTTTAACTTTATTCCCCAAATCATAGAAATCCAGTGGAGATTTACAATAGGGTGTGTGTTCCACAGATAATATATTGGGCATGAAGAACAAGTATTTGCCTTAAAATATTACCGAGTTCATGGGGATTTTTCACCATGCGTTTCATCAAGTAATGGATATTAAAACCAAAACTTTTTATTGGGCTCATAAGGCAAGTATCTAATTGATTCCCTGGTGAATGACTGTCTATAAAAGCTGTGTTTATTTCAAACTTGAATCAAGGACTCTTAGGTAATTCCCACATGCCAAGAACAAAAGAAAGTGCTCACTATGGTTTTAAGAGGCCTATCTTCAGAGGCCTGAAATCTTCACAGTTGTCTCCAAGACAGACACCCTCAGCACCCTCAGTCAGATCCAAGGCAATGATAATGATGCCACACGCAGCCTTCCCCAGTATGGTATGAATTACATATAATTTTTTTAGTGTGGAAAGAACTTTCAGGCACTGAAATAGCCATAAAGTCCTCTTTAAGTATGAATACCAGCCAAAAAAATCTAATAACTGAGCACCAAACTTCTACAATCAATCATTTAAATAAAATAATAAATCAGTCCCTTCAGTTCTCATTGGTTAGCTTTGGGTTCAGGTATCAGGAGAAGCAATCAGTGCAATGCAGCGTCACCCACCATAGCCTCGAGTGTAGTCTCTGCAATCAGGAACTCCAAATCCTATCCCTGTTGATAATCCACAGCCCTTTCATCCAGATGTGGTCCTTACAAGACTTCCTAGCAGTCCTAATTCTAGTAGTCCCTTCAGAAAGATAACTTCACCTATCTGTTAGGAAATACTTGATTGTCTATCAAAGAAGAAAGAAAGAAAGAAAGAAAGAAAGAAAGAAAGAAAGAAAGAAAGAAAGAAAGAAAGAAAGAAAGAAAGAAAGAAAGCTGTAGCGCTCATTTTTAAACCTCTACTTTATTTGGGGTATTTACACTTCCGCCTCCTTTGTAACCTCTCAGCCCTACATAGGAGAGCGAAGGTTAGTGGGGAGAGAAGGCACAGACCCCTTTGCTTCTCCCGGCTGTGTAGGATCGATGAGTCTTTGAGGGCTACACCAATCTCCATCCACAGCAGATGCTGCCCGCAGTCTCCTCCAAGCCACTGTGCCACAGAAGCGTTTCTGTCTGTCTGTCTGCTCCAAACTACCACACTGTCCATCTTTCTGGTTTCCTCAAACTGCTATGCACCACACACCAATACCACATGTGACACCTTCTCTTTCCGGCTGTCATATTTATATCTTCAGAACCGTAGACTATCTCCCTTTCCATGTAGGATGTGGAAGGTCATCACCAGCAGGCAAAAGCCAGGCCCTGCACAAGACAGCTAACAGCTCTGGACAAATTATAGCCCAAATAAAATCTCACCCTTGGGATTAAAACAAAAACATGTTTACATAGTGTGACTGAGTTTATGAAGAACCCAAAACTTCCATTACAGAAATGCTCTTGAAATTGCTCTTTGGCTGCCACCCAGGGAAGACCCTGCTTAGAATGCATCTTCTCTCTGGCAGCAGTCTTCCTGAGCCAACTCATCAGCTAACAAGTGGTTGAAAACTCATATGACCAGCTGACAGTTTTTAAAGGTGAAATTTAATTGGCTAATTATATCAACCAATTTCGATATTTCTTCAACATTGAAAACCTGTCTACAGTGACTTTTCGCTGGCTGTCCACATCTACCAAAGAATACACATGGGGAATTATAAAGTATTTATAGCCTTCACAGACATAATGAGTATTTAATACAAAACACTGGCATCACCAGGCCAAAACTTATGGCTGCATCATTCTTCATAAGTAACTAATGACATTAATCTCTCTCTCTCTCTCTCTCTCTCTCTCTCTCTCTCTCACTCACTTTGGTAATGTATATGTTGTATTTTTCTAATTTTGTTAAGCTCTAAAATAGAAAATTTATTTTTAGTGCCATAAATTATAAAATCACAGTAAACTATTCTAGAAATCATCACTGATAATAGGGAAAGCTGCTTAGCCTATAAAATATTCATTTGCTAAAATGTCACCTAGACAATAACATAAGCCTTCTCCTTTTAAAGTAAGGTTCCCTCTCATTGTCACTGGTGAAGAACAATGATAAATAGCTCTCAGAATCACAGGTTAGGTATTGACCAACAAGAGGGACTTATAGTAGTGAAAGAAAATTATCATACTTTGTAGGTGTTCATCAGTTTCCATAAGAGTCAACATTAAAACTCCCCCATTCAACTATTCAAAGCATTCACCTGTGCAGATACAGACACACGTAGGTGGCCATTCACTGAAGTGACCTTAACTTAGAATGCAGCAGTCTCTAAAAGAGCCCAGATCAGTCACACTCTTGTTGTCTGAGCTCCCTCTTTGATATCAGAGAGACGCAGCTGCTAGGTTTTATAAAAGTGGTATAAAGTGCTTCCCTGAGAACAATTAAGAACATGCCCGTTGCATTGCAGAATATAAGAACTGATATGGTTTCGTCTGTTAAGAATTAACTCTAGCACTGATGGCCAGGTGCCCTCACAACAAACCCGGGCAATGATTGAAAAGAAAACATGTTGTGTCGCTTAAGCTAAACGCCTAGTTATAATTCAACATCACACAGCACTTTCGAACCTTCCAATGTTCTAAATAAGAGGCCGCTTAGAAACTACTTGCTTCCAGGAAGGTCGCCATAATCAAATTAGGAACACTCATTAAGTTAATCACCGTATTGAGTTACCCCAACTTGAGGACATAGTTGGATGCCATGATGTCAGTCCCAAGAACCTAGGACCTTCTCCGTGCCACACACTGTCCTTTCAAATGTCGCGACGCCTTTACTTCTACAATTAGCAAAGAAGTGAATCGCTTTAAAGCAATGTTAATGCCTCTTAAATTTAGTGTCTGGGATAACTATCATACACTTTAAGGGCTCTTGCATTCAACAGCACAAAAATAATATTATCTACTAGCCCTGACTGCCTGCCTCAAACTCATGTGTAGATTTTCTCTTGTCTGAAAATGATTTGGTTAATTCACTCAAGTCAAAATCTACTTTCAGGAGATGGAAGCCAAACTTAGCCCTGTTATACTAACATATCTCAAGGAAAAAAAATCTGATAAACATGGCTGTTTTTCTTCCAAATACTGTTTGGTACCGGGCTTTAATACACGAGGGACTCTGAATCTTCCTGAGGAAAATTGAAAACAGAACTAAAAAGTTAATTCTTAGTCCTAGTTGTAAAAGCTCTGTGTGTTCTCAGCTTCTAAAAATAAGTGGAAAAACTTAGCCCCAAACTGACAACCCGAATCATCATCACAGTGGCAGTTGCAGACCCACTATTGATATGAATTAAATAGTTGCTTTGTGTTCTGCCGTATGTAAACTCCTTCGCCTCATTTATGCTTCATTGTGATTCTCTGAGTTCATTATAGTGGGATTCAGAGCTGTTTTCAAAATGTTCAATGATGCTCACTTAGTAAGTGACAGGCTGAGTCGGGATTTAGAGATTAATATGTTTGATTTCTGGGACCACACTGTCCCTAAGTGCTTCAACTTCTAATTCTAATATTAAATTTTATCTCCCACTTTCAAATAATTACCCTAATTATAAAATCCAAAAGTAAATACTTTGCTAAAATATTTGCAAAAGTAACAGTTGTGCTTGGATAATATTCTCTTTCCTCTGAAAAGACCATTTCATGCTTTCTAAACAGCCCTACATAGGACCTTTCATTCTATAATACCCTAATCTGAGTAGAACATAGAATAGATATAGCTATTACACTTGTTTGGCATATAAGAATATACATGCATCAAAAGGTGTGAGTTCTCGGGAGTTCGTGTTCAAGATCACTCACTGACTGCCAAGCTAAAATTCAGACCATTGTGTTTTTCACATGTATATTTATATACCTTCACTCATATTCTCCACCAGTCTGATCCTTCGTTTCTTTCTATGTCTCTATGTCTATGCCTCTCTTTCACATAATTCAACTTTTTAATGTTCAAACTCACATGGTCGACAATAAATTCACTGTAACAGTAGGACCTGGGAGGTATTCCCACTTGACAATAATTCTGTGGCCTAAAGAGGTTTATGTAGCAATTTCCTCCCTGATAAATCCCACCATCTTGGAGGGAAGCTCTTTAAGACACGGGATCTTCTAATGGGGGAATGGGATGGGTAAAACCTTCCATCCTTCAGAGAAACTTCTCAGGTAAAGAAAGCAAACAACTGAAACACTTACGTCTCTAAAATTGACCAAATACTAGGCCCCTTAGTCCCAAGAATATACAGAAAATAAAGACTTCTGAGAAATGCTCTGATAAGCTGAGCAGCATAAAAGTGGATCAGACCACCAGATGCCTGGGAAACAATAGAGGTCAGGAAAGCTCCTAGAAAACACAAACACAGAAGCTGACCTGAAGGGCATTAAACCGACTGAATTACCTGGAAAAGATACCCTCCCACCTGCTGAGCTGCCTGCTGGTTGGGCCCTGCTCTTCAGGTTTCCGTTTTTCACGAGCTGGATTGACATTTGATGACACACCTGTCTAGGAGTCATACCTGGCCCGTTACGTAGTCCCTCACTCATTCATATTCCTACATTTTTCCCCAGTAAAACTAAACACAGTCACCTTGCTGGACTCTGGTACTTTTCCATACCAGTCCGTCAGTTCCCCATCTGGGGTTGGTAGACATGTTTATATCTCCCCAGGAATAAAGTCACATAACATGGGGGAGGGGGAGACAGTTTGGTTGGTAAAGGATTCTCAAGCATGAACACTGGAGTCTAGATCTCCAGTACCCACAAGAAGAGCCAGGTCGGTGGCAAATGCCTGTCATGGCAGTGCTGGGAGAGTAATGGCAGGAAGAGCCCTAGAAACTTGCTCAGCCAGCCAGACTAGCCGAATCAGTGAGCTCTAGGATCATTGACAGACTCTATCTCCAAATTAAGAGGGGAAGCTGTAAGGACACCTGACATTGACTTTTGCTCTGCACATGCATACAACATGTGCGTGTGCGCACACACACACACAAACAAAAATAAATAAACTTAAACATTCTTATTGGTTCATTCAGGGAGATCTGCCTCTTCTAAGGAACAAGAACTTCTGAGCTTGGCAATGGGGCTCAACTCATTTTGATTCTACTACAGTTAATACTCCTTCCTTATCTTTCTTTCCTCCCATCCTACCCCTTCTGACCCAGGCAGACTATGTATACAGGCATGGAAGAGTAACAAAGTCTATAGAAATGTAAATCATCAATTAAGATAAATGTTCATATTTGAATTCAACAGAAAAGGTGAGCTCCTAAGGAGCTGGGAGAAAAGTCCAGTGGTGGAGAACTTACCCTCATATAGAAGACTGTGGATTCTGTCTACAAGTTGCACCAAAGAAACAGAACTTTCCACTGTGCCTATAGGATAAAAATCTAAGAAGAAAACACTCACCACTTTTAACTCATTTAGTTAATGACCTATCACATGGTGTTTTTCAAGAATCTGGAATGATGATAAACATTCAATATTCTGCATATAAGTATATTAGAGTAGAACCTAATCATGTCTTTGTGTAATGGTTTAGACACTGTAATATGAATTAACTACTTTAAGTTTTCACTGAAGAAGACAGAGAGGTTAGGAAGGCAGAGAAATGAAAGATAAATAAATGTGATTTCATATCTTCCATTCACTACCTATATATCATGTAGCATGCTGTCCTCTGAAGGTTTTTCCCTTTCAGGAGAAAATAGTTAATATTTATTATCTTTTCAATACAGCGGTTCTAAGCCTAACCTTCATCCACTGCAGATACATGCATGGGGTAGTGACTGACAGGTTAAAATTAGAGCCACGAGCTCCCACAAAGTGGTTTAAAAACGAACTAAGGTTGCTACCAATAAAAATACACTTTTTGGAAACAGACACTACTCGTAATTCTGGAAGGTGATTATATAGTGAGGTCAGTCGAGTGCTTATTTCAAAACAAGTAAACGGGGAATTTAAATGTTCTCACAGGGAAGCAATAGTAACGATTTGAAGAGATGCGTCTGTTGATTGCTCCGATGAGACTACTTCTTAGTCTCTTTACATTCTGCAACATCACCTTGCATACCACACAATTAATCTTTTGTCAACTACAAGAAAACAATGATACAGGATTTACTGGACAGCACGCTGCTGAGCCCTGTTACAACTTCTGGAATGAATGAGATTAGGGATAGGGAGGAGGGATGTGAATAGGGTGGGAATCTGCGGAAACACCCACACTTCCACTGCAGCTAGTCCAGGTCTAAGTGGGAGCCAGGTGCAGGAAAAAATATTTTGAGTGGCTTTATAATTTAATGTTTTGATTCTTTATGCAGATTATTTTACTTACATCATTTCCATTCCTCCTCCCCCTATCAAGTCCTCCTGTGCCTTCTACCACTTTCCCTCAAATTCATGACCCCTTCTATAATTGTCATACTTAGACACAGGGTGGAAGGAGACCCCTGCTTTCTTGGGGCTAAGATGATAGTGGTAAAGGAAGATAACACAACATTAACACTAAGACAGGTTCTATAGAGAACACTCCTGGAAGGTTAAAAGATGAAGGTGCGTCTTTTAAGGAGGTGTGTTTCAGGTCTGAAATAAAGACTGGTGTGAAAACGAACCCTTTAGGCAGATTTAAGGATGAGGGGAGCCACCCCGTAGAAGATCTAAATGAAGGTATATAAACAAAAAGGAGCCTATTATTTCTGGGTTTCAGAATGCTTTGTGTTTGAGCTGGAACCTTTCCGAGATGGGACTGCTGGAGGAGGATCTGTAGACCTCAGCAGAGTGTGGTTCAGACAGGGGCCCTCAGGACCTTTGGAAAGAATTAGACTCTTGATGGAATGTGAGTCTATGAGAAAAATGAGATGAAGTTGAAGCCCAAGTCAGCAACTCAGGCACTGATTTTTAAAATGAAACATTCTAATAACGGAAGTTTCAGTTTGCTTCTCTGTGATGGTGAGAAAACATTTACCACAGTCAAGTTGGAGAAGGGACTTATTTGGCTTAGAGTTATGGGAAGACCATCACTGAGGGAAATCAAGCCTGAGACTCCAGCAGGGCAGAAATCTGGAAGCAGGAACTGAAACAAAGACCATGAAAGAATGCTGTTTATGTGCTTCCCCCCCCACCGCCCCGTGGCTTTTTCATCTTTCTTTCATAGTCCAGGCAGACCTACCAGGGAGGGGACCATTCACAGTGGGGTAGGCCTTCTGACATCAATCTTTAATCGAGAGAATGTCCCCATAGACATGCCCACAGGCCAATATGATGGAGGCAATTTATCAACTGAGGTTTCTCTTCTTCCCATGTGACTCTGGTTTGCGTAAAGGAGTCACAATTTAACCAGCACAAAATATAGTCCAAAAATAAACTTGGGTGACATCTTGCTGAGGAATAAGCAAGAAAACAATAAAAGCCAGGTGTGGTGGCACCTGTAATCCCAGCTCCAGGGAGGCAGAAGCAGATGGATCTCTGTGAGTTCAAGGCCAACCTAGACTGCAAAGCAAGTCCAGGACAGCCAGGACTATTTTGCAGAGAAACCCTGTCTCAAACCAACAACAACAACAGAAAGAAAAAGAAAAAGAAAGAAAAAGAAAATATTAAAAGCCTTTGTTTTCTATAATTAAATTATTACATTGCCTTGAGTGCAGGGAAAAAATTGTACACTAAAAAGATTCTGCAATTCACACCTTATGTTTTCTCAAATACAAGCTTCCAGCAGCCTCAGTTGGATTTGCATAGCACAAGGGAATTCGCAGTGCAAAGTGGACATCTGTGTGCTCAGAACCAAGACTGCAGTGAAGTCAAACAAAGCAACAAGACTGAGCACTGCCAGAAACATCTCAGATCCTTTAAGCATTTGATTTTGAATTAAAATTTGATCATTGGCTCTTCATTGACCTTTCCCTATTGCTTAATTTCTCATGACCTGTACATTCAGTTACATTACCTGATCTAGGATAGGACCGGCAGTTAAGCTAGGGGCCTAGATTAGAAGAAGGTCAACAGTAGAAATGTGTAGAAATGTGGACAGTTTCAAAGCATCATTTTGCAAGTAAGCACTGCAGGACTGGCAGTTTGGATGTGAGGATGGCAGAAAGAGCAGTAGCCTAAATGTTCGGTTAGGGGGACTGCGCATGCATTGGTGATGCTGTTTCCCAAGATGGCTTACGCTTGAAGAAGTGATGGGTCTTATGTAGATTAAAATCTGCCCTCTTTCTTTCCCTTGGCCCCACTTCCGGGTTAACTTGCTCTGTGGGGAAGAGGAATTGCCTCTGATATAATCTGATTGGCCTGCTCTTTGATCACCTCCCCCTGAGGGGGGAGCAGCCTTACCAGGCCACAGAAGATGACAATGCAGCCACTCCTGATGAGATCTGATAGACCAAGATCAGAAGGAAGGAGAGGAGGACCTCCCCTATCAGTGGACTTGGAGAGGGGCATACGTGAAGAAGGGGGAGAGAGGGTGGGATCGGGAGGGGAGGAGGGAGGGGCTTATGGGAGGATACAAAGTGAATAAAGTGTAACTAATAAAAAAAATAAAAAAATAAAAAAATAAAAGATTAGATATACAAGGATGTGGAAATAGGCCTAGGGCCAAACATGCCAGGAGAGACAGATTTCAAAGGGATACAATGGTTGACTTTCCTTTTGATTCCCACCAGAGCCATATTTTAAAGATTTATTTTTAATATTCTTAATTAAGTGTAGAAAAGGTACTGTGTGAGCACAGTACGCTTCAAAGGCCAGAGATATAAAATGTCCGTGGAGATAGTTACGGGTGATTGTGAGCTACCAAACTTGGATTATAAGATCCTAACTCAGGTCCTCTGCAAGTACAGCACAGGCTTTTAACCAGTGAGTCATCTCTCTCTGGCCCCCATGGCCATCATTTTTAATATGAACAACTTTATACCGTCAGTCTGGCTAGCTCTCACATCAATCATTCATTGCTGATGAGCTGTCTTTTTAGTCTGGCAATAATTAACACTGCTTTCCACAGGCTTATCCCTGTGGGTTTATTCCTTAGATTTCTTTCAGCAAGTTTCAGAGCAACTGAAATTTTATTGTAAACAGAATTACTCAACAAGAAAGATGGTAAGACTTACTGTCTTCCTCGTGTTCTACACACACAACTAAACAGATACCTAAGAAAGCCTGTAACATCTATTGGGTGATGATAGTATCTGATTAGCCTGCTTTCCTCCTCATTTATGAGAGTAAAATGACAATCAACCAAAATTAAGTCTAAATTAGACCACCATCTCGGGAGTGAGAAGTCTCCCTTAGTGTTGAGGGAATTTACTTGTAGCAGCCTGGCAGAATAATCCATGCAGGAAAAAACTGGCTTAACAGATTTGATTCTCATGCTAACTTATTACAGATAAAGAAAAAAAAGCATCAGGCAGTAAGGCAGGCAATAGAGAACATCAAAGTGACTCAATATTAATCATACTTTGACTGATTCACCACCATATAAGCCTCATTACCCACCCCTCCATTTATTTCCTAAGCTGAGAATTGTGTTGTAAATGACACTGTTCAGAGGAATGACTGTGCCACGAGGATCATTAAGAGTGCTATGCCAAATATAGTATTTTGGAGTTCTAAATGTCAGTCCCGCAAAGCTTTGCACATAATGAAACGACTATCTCCTCTCACTTTGCACTCTTGACTCCCCAATTTGCTATCAAACTTGCTTATTTTTTTATGTTCACACGGCACACCAGCCATTAAAAAGTCAACTCCACTGCTTCTTTTGAAAATATGATGGCTAGAAAATGTATAACTGAAAGGTTAATAATTTTAATAATCCAGACCTTAAAAACACACATATTGTCTCTTTTCTCTTATATGTGGATGATAGCTTTTAAGGTTTAGATAAGCACGTTTCAATGCGAATAACCGAAGAGGTTAGGTAGCCAGGGAGGAACCAGGGCAGGGGCTGGGCAAAGGTAAATTTCCAAAGAAGGTGACAGAATAAATATAGTGTTGTAAAGAGGCAAAGGAGAAGCCGGGCGACCAGCACTCCAGGAGGCAGAGGCAGGTGGACCACTGTGAGTTCGAGGCCAGCCTAGTCTACAAAGAAAGTTCAGGAGGGCCAAGGTTACACAAAGAAACCATGTATTAAAAAATAACAGAGAGGCAGTGAGGAGACATAGACAGACAGACAGACAGACAGACAGACAGAGCAAGAGGGAGAGGAGAAACTAGACTAGGAGAACTAAATGAGGATGGGAAAGGAAGTGCAGGGTAAAGGAGGCAATATGAAGATAGACAACTAACACAGAAAGCCTCTTGAAAAGCCACATGGAAACCTGCTACTACAGCAGAAGCTTCCTTAAATATATACATATATGTAAGGAATTTAGATTGAATCACCATGTAACAGGAGATACAATGCCTCAACTAGACATTTTATACCATCAAGTAAAAACCCCTAATGTCAGGAAAGGAATATGCATTGTTGAGTCATTGGCTAAAGGGGTCTCAGGAATCCCCAATACCACAACCTACTGGCAAAGCTATTGGCTATCTTTCACAACCTGACAGTGAAACTGTATGGTTAAAGAGCCTCTTAACGACATTGCACACGAAGAAATCGAGCTGGTGCCCAATTCGGAGTTTTACCTCTGCTTTCTAGTGTTCATGCTTCTAGAAGGTACTCTATATGCTTCCAGAGGAGAAAAGCAATTACTTTTTAGTTTAATATTGTTTTAGTATTTAATAGTATTACTCAGTCCAAAACCTGCAACCTACAATAATGACCTGCTTACAAGACAAACTGGTACAATAGTGGTACAAACGTTATCCGAGCAATCAGCCCGTTTTTGACTGAATTGAAGACCTACCCCATGAGACAGAACCCACACATGACACTGCTAAAGTGACCAAAAACCTGAGAATAGGTAGTAGTAGTTGAATAATAGTACTACCCTTATTCAACTAAAGGATTAGAACAATGAAGCTCTAACGACTTATCATTATTTGCATAGATCAGTGCCTTGCTCAACCCTCATCGGAAAAATTCTTGAAGTAGCTGGAAACTAACACAGAGATACACAACTGAAAAATATGCACAGAGAAACTTTGAAGCACTAAGCCCTAAATGGGATATGCTTTTATTAAGCCTCAAGGCTCAGGGATCTGTGCAGAAGAGGTGGACAGCTTATAGAGATGATGGCTAATGTTCATATGAACCTGCAAGAAATTCTGGCAGTATGCCCAAGACCTGCATAAATTCAAATCAGACAAGATCCCAGCATAGAGAAGGGGAAGTGGGTACAAGGTCCCAGCCCTACCCAAGAAGCTAGTGGTGCTGATACTTTCTGAGAAAGAGAAAATCAGTTTTCTCCAATGGAGCATCACTGATCCAGGACAGACACCATGCTCGAGATGTATTGGGCAGCACAGAATGAACTTCATCTTTCTCTCCCTTCCTCCCTCCCTCTCTCTCTCTCTCTTTCCCTTCCCTCTGTGTGTGTTTATGTGTTTTTGTGTGTGTTTATGTGTTTTTTGTATGTGCACATTCTTTTGGTTTTGTTATGTTATTTTTCTTTTATTGGTTTTTTATTTTTACTTTTTCTCTGAGAGAGATGGGGAGGGATAGAACATTAAGTTGCTTGAGGAGGGTAGGAAGGATATGGAGGAAATATGTTATATAATTTTTTTAATTGAAAGAAGGGGAAGATAGAAAGACATGGAGGGTACAGGAGCTCCACAAGGAGAGCAACATAACCAAGAAATCTGGGCTCAGTGGTCTTTTCTGAGACTGATACTCCAACCAAGGACCATGCAGGGAGATAACCTAGAACCCCTACACAGATGTAGCCCATGGCAGCTCAGTCTCCAAATGGGCTCCCTAGTAATGGGAACAGGAACTGCCTCTGACATGAACTCAGTGGCTGGCTCTTTGATCATGCCCTCAGAGAGGGGAGAGCAGCCTTACCTGGCCACAGAGGAAGACAATGCAGTCACTCCTGATGAGACGTGATAGGCTAGGGTCAGATGGAAGAGGAGGACCTCCCCTGTCAGTGGACTGGGGGAGGAGCATGGCAGAAGAGGGGGAGAGCTAGATTGGGCGGAAAGGAGAGAGGGGGTTACAGCTGGGATACAAAGTGAATAAACTGTAATAAATAAAAAAAGTTTAATCCATATTTTGAAAAATGATCACCTTCTTTATTATTTGATTCTTCATGTTCAGTTCAGGCTCATTGTGGAATTATGGATTATGACTGTGCAGCTGTGTACCCAATTTCTAATCATACTAAATCTGGCCCATCTTATCCTCTCCCATTCAACTACCAGCTTCTAATAGTCTATGGAAACCACCACCATTGTTAAGTCTTTTCCTGGTAAAAGTGCCTAGAGTTTCAACTCATGCTCATCTCTTGTCAGGTCCAGAATCCAGATGTGTTTCTTTTGACAATGGCAATGGTCAGCCTTTGCTTGCATCACTCCATCAAAGCCCTTGGCACTCTTTTAGTCATCTCTTACACTGTTGTGTTCTCTTCCTCGTGTTTTAATACCAATTGGCCTTAAAGGGTCACCTGAATTTGTCATTCCACATTTGTCACACAGCTTGTCATAGCAAAAATATAATAAATCACACTACTGTCCTAGTAACTGGAACCTACAATTCTCATGATGACTTCCCCAATTTAGTCAATGTCTTTTCTCCCACAGCAGCCTGCACAGCACCTTCCAGTACTTCGGTAGCTAGCCAGGGGGAGGAAGTTTCCAGCTCAGCTCCTGCATGATTCCTGCATGTCATGCATCAAGTGATGTGTCAGAATTAGAGTTTTATCATTTACTTCTGATTGGCAATCAGTGGGAATGCTAGGAGCCTGTATTATTCAAAGGACTCTGGAGCTTCCCTGGGCAAGAATTCCGTGGGTCAAATAGAACTTGCTTAACACTTTTTTTTTTACCTTCTCCATCATTTCATCCAGGGAAATTATTTAGCATTCATCCCTTATATTAATATTTCAAAGGTTTCCATTTGAGAATATTTTTCTTTAAGAAATTCTACAGAACATGTTCATACTTCCATCCCTTCTAATACCGGAGTATTTATTTGTTGCAATCATTCTTCATCCATACTATCATGGGTCAATTTCTGAAAATATGGATATCCAATAAAAAACACACATATTCTGGTTTCAGTTATCCTGAAGTGTGGCCCATTTACTGGTATATGCACATCATGTAGTTATGACTTGAGAAATACATTTTAATTATAAGATCATATGTTAAAATATTTTTAGTTTCACTCAACTTTTACATATAGTTTATTACTTTTCTCCTTTGACACACACAGTTTCATGTTTCTGATTACCCTTAAGGGGGAAAAGAAAGCAATAAAATAGGGCATATTGGTCTTAGTTTGCTTCCTGCTGCTGTGAAAAAATCAGGACCAAAAGCATGTGGAGGAGGAGAGGGTTGATTTGGCTTATGCAGGAACTTGCAACAGACCTAGAGGCAGGATCTGATGCAAAGACTATGTGAAGGAGGGTTGGAAGGACACTGGGAGGCAGAGAAAGGTAAGACTGGATTTTGAGATGCAGTTTCTTGTTTCTAGAAGACCCTTGAGGAGACACCTCGGGAAGGCATAGTGGCCAGTGGCTAGTAAGGACCACTAGGGGAAAAGGGAGACCCAGCAGCCCAATAAAAACCCCAGACAGGGACCATTAATAGACTTCAGGGCTTAGATTTCTCCCATTCTGAATGTATCAAGTTTTTCTCTTTTCCCCCCTATGGCTTAGTTTTCTGACATTCCTGATTATTCAGTTTTTTATTCAAGCCAGGGAGCAAACTCAGAAATCTCCTAGACTACTTCATCATTCCTGACACACATGGAGGATTGCTGCTTACTTGGGCTTGCTCCTCAGACTCACTCAGATTGCTTTCTTATATAACCCAGGGCCCCTGCCTAGGGGTGCCATACACAGTGGCTGGGCCCTTCCACATCAATCATCCATCAAGAAAATGCACCCACAGCCTTGTTTATAGGCCAGACTGATGGAGGTAATTTCTCAGACGATGTCCCTTCTTCCCAGATGACTGTATCTTGTGCTAAGTTGAGAAAAAATAAAATAAAACCAACTACCTAGTACAATATTCAAGAATTCTCAATCCAAAGTAATATTCTGGGGCATGTAAAGTGATGTTATAGAAAGCATCACACTTTATTATGAATTGAGTTCACAATAATGTAAGTGCTATGCTGTAAAAAAAAAAAAAAAAAAAAAAAAAAAAAAAAAAAACAGAAGGACAGCAGACACAGGAATCCAAAGGGAACCTTTGAATCATGACTTTACATGGAGTCACACAAAAGAGACAGAACTAACCAGGATATTTATTCTCTCAAACGGTCATTTTTCTTTTTCTAATATTGCACACAGTTGCTCAATTCCCATCTCTCTCCCCATTTATCTCTTCACCTCTCTACCTTTCCCTCTGTGTTTCTCCCTCTCCTCTGTTTCACTCTGCCTCTCACCAGGCAGATTCTAGCTCTATTACTCCTTCCTGGCTATTTAATCCCCACATTTCTTGGCACTCTACAAATTTTTCTCTTCATTTAACAAACTCTCCCTAGACGATCTTACTAAAACTCCTTCCTGTACATTTAGGATGCTTAAACTTTTATTCCCCGCCCCAGCCACTGCCATCTTTCTAGAGCTTCAGGCAGAAGGGAGATCACAGTACACAGTTGTCTGAAGTTTACTGTGGTCACAATGAATGTATGTCTTGTTTCCCATAAACCTACTCTCTTTAAGGTATCAATTAGAAGCATCACCACTGACTGCCTGGAAGCTTAATGCAGCAACTGATAGGTTCCCTTTGACTTTATTTCTTCTCCCTCACTAGTATCCAAGCACTAGGACATACAAAACATTTCTACCTCTAAATATTTCTAGTTATCTAGATTTTTTAAAACTCTACAACCTATTTATAAGATGGATTGATAGCCAATTTTTTTTTACAATTTATTCATTGTATATCCTTATTGCATCTTCCTTCCTCAACTCATTCCAATCCCACCCTCTCTCCTTCCACCCCCCATCCCCTTCTCCTAGTCCACTGAAATGGGGAGTTCTCCACCATTGCCATTTGCCCATAGCTTATCAAGTCTCATCAGG
This sequence comes from Meriones unguiculatus, assembly GCF_030254825.1. Classification (NCBI taxonomy): domain Eukaryota; kingdom Metazoa; phylum Chordata; class Mammalia; order Rodentia; family Muridae; genus Meriones; species Meriones unguiculatus. The sequence goes on from NC_083349.1 coordinate 47,914,039, forward strand.
ACTGCCTGGGTCCTCTTCCTCTGCAGCCTCACAAGGTTGCATTGCCCGGAGGAAATAATCAAAGAGCAGGCAATCGAGTTCACAACAGAAGCAGCCCCTGCTCCCCTCATTCAGGAACCCACATAAAAGCAAGCCTCAACAGATTCAAGAAGATTGAAATAATCCCTTGTATCCTATCAGACCACCATGGACTAAAGCTGGACCTCAACAACAGAAATAGCAAAAAGCCTACACACGTATGGAAATTGAACAAGTCTACTCAATGACAGCTGGGTCAGAAAAGAAATAAAGAAATTAAAGTTATCTATATGTTTTATGTCTGTGTGTATGGTGTGTATATTGTATGTTGGGGTGGGGGGAGATGAGAGAGAGCATAAATATGTGTGTGCCTGCGTTTGGAGGCCAGAGATCGATACTGGTTATTTTTCTCTGTCACTCTCCGCTTTATGCTTTTGGACAGAGGCTCTTATCGAACCTGGAACTCAATGGTTCAGAAATAATGGGTAGCCATCGAGTTGTGAGAGTCCTCCTGTCTCCGCTTCCCTGGAGCTAGACTTACAGACACACACCATCATGCCCACCTTTCTACATCAGTGCTGGAAATCTGAAGACAGATCATGGCAGACACATTGCCAACTGGGCCATCATTCTAGCCTCTCCAGGCCATCATTCTAGCCTCTCCAGCTGTCTAGTCAAACAAACATTCGTCTCTCAACCTGACTTTGCTTCTTAATCTCCAGCAAATCTTATGAGTTCATACACCCATCCAAGGATCCAGTCCTTTCTATACAGTGTTTTGATCTTTTCAACTAAAATGAACTGGAAAAAAAAAATCAAATACCCCTACATCTTAGCCAATAACACTCAGCAACATAAATGTATTGGTTTCAATGCTGTACTATGATTGTGTAAGATTTTTGTCGCTGGGAGAAACGGGGTGAAAGCACATAACACCCTCCATACTATTTTTGCAAATGGTTATAAATCTTACGTGGTTTCAAATTCAAACATTACCCAACCTTGATTACATTCTCTGCTTTCTTCCCAACTTTATTTAAAACCCTTAAATGAAGACTGTGTGTCCTTAAATAGGGCCACCCTCCTTGTAAGAAAATTTCCAGTCCATTCAAGGCCTAGTCTACCGCATGCTCCATTTTCTAGTTCCCTTTTTGGACTTGTACGACAACTGTACCAGGCTGCTTTTAGTCTCTCCAAAAGGATTCTCTCATGCCTTAAGAACTTCAAATAAGCTATCCCATCTGCCTAAAACAATTGCCTCAAATCTTTGGTTGGCTTGTCATCTGCCTATTTTTCAGATTTCTGGTAAATGCCCCTTCATTGTGGTAGTTTTCCCAACTTTACTGGTTCATCTCCTCAGTCGAAATCAATTACTCCAGTTGTAGTCACATCCACGGCATCCTTTATCTGTCCTCATAAATTCCTTCAGTGGGCTGGTAAGCTGGCTCATTGGGTAAAGATGCTTGTACTACAAGTCTAGGCAGCCAAGTTCAATCCCAGAATCCACGTGAAAGATGGAAGGAGAGAGCTCACTCCTCAAAGCTCGTCCTCAGACTCACACATGTGCTCTGCAGCTCTACTCCCCTCAACACACACACACAAATATACACACAGTAATACCTTTAGACAATATTGAAAGTGTCAGAACATGGCCAAAAGAATGGCCCATGCTGAACAATGCCTTGGGGAACTGTGAGAGAAGCTCCAGGTGAAAAGGCAGAGAGAGCCTTTTACCTCAGGTCCATTTGGTTCCCTGTTTCATTCTTGGCTGTGATTTTGTGCTTTCCATGACAGACATTTACACACAATTTATAAGACACATTTATTCTTGTTAGATGTCAGAACATAGCTATAGAACCCAATCTGGCCAGTGTACCCTGAATCTGGATCTGGCCTTCTGCCTCACTTAAGTGCTTTCCCAGATATAATCTATAGTTCATGCCAGGCAATTCTGTTTAAGTCATCTGTCCTGAGAAAGTTCCAGGAAAGGGCTGCTCTGTTAATATTTCTCATGTGCTTACTGATGTTCACTTACATGTTTTTCTGAACTCGGGCTTCCTGGGATCACTGCTTTCTTTGTTACATTCATGTGTAAAAGCACCCCGAAAGCTCAGTAAAGTTGTCTATAGCACCATTCTTCCAGCTCCGCAGACCCAGGCCCAGCTGACAAGATCCGCGCATGTCATCCGAAAAGTCGACAAAAACGATGTCTTTTTGTATTTCAAATGGGTGAGCATATTTTTAAAAAATGCTAAATATCTACCCTGATACAAGTACTTTAAAAGCCCAACATGGACAGGGACACACCTCTAGTAAGAAAATATTTACTGTGAAAATGAATGAATGAGGTTTTCTAATAATAACTAAAATCTCACCCCCCCATCACTTCCTAAAAGGTGCCTTTGCATTACACACACACACACACACACACACACACACACACACACACCTAAAAGAGAGTAGTGTGTTTAGTATTTAGCAGTATTCTGCTTTTTTTATATTTAGCAGTACATTTATGATGGTTTATTAACCAGGATTTTGAGATGGTATTATATCAAATACTACAGACACTGTGGGAAATGGTATTCTATTCCAGATGCTAAATTAGACATAAGTATGGTTAACAGAAATATAATTATGGTGTTATATAAATATCTAATAAAATGGGAAGGAATACAAATATATACTACTGTTTAGACATAGCTCCTTAGGAAGCCTATAGCTCACAAATCACTAGGAATATGACAACAGAGAGCTAGAGATGGCTCAGCAATTAAGAGCACTTGTTGCTAGGGTCCCCACCACAGACTCCCGGGACAGTGAGGGATATGGAACCTGAAGATGCCACCTGCCGTAGCCAGGTGAGACTTCCAGTGGAGGAAAGGGACACCAACCCACCCATGAAACCTTCCACCCAAAATTTGTCCTGCCTATAAGAAGTGTAAGAATAAACATGAAGCAGAGATTGAAGAAATGGCAAACCAATGACTGTCCCAAGTTGAGATCCACCCATGGGAGAGAGCCAGTCCATGACACTCTTAATGATACTCTGCTATGCTTGCAGACAGGAGCCAACCATAATTGTCTTCTGAGAGGCTTTATTCCAAAGGTGATAGAAACATAGAGAGAATCACAGCCAAACAATAGGCTAAGCTTGAGGAGTGGGAGGAAGGATAGAGGGAACTGGACACAAAAAGACAACACAAACCAACCTGGACCCATGGGGTCTCATAGAGACTGAATCACCATCCAAAGAGCATGCATGGGCTGGACCCGGATAGCCCACATATATTTAGCAGATGTACAGCTTGGTCATCATGTGGGACCCCTAACAATGGGAATAGAGCCTGTCTCTGACTCTGTTGTCAGCCTCTGGGTCCCTTTTTCCTGGCTGGGCTGCCTTGTCTGGCCTCAGTGGGAGAGGATGCACTTAGTCCTGCTGAGTCTTAAGGTGCCAGGATGGGTTGGTATCCCCTGAGGGCCTCCCCTTTTCTGAAGAAGAAGGGGAATGGGGTAGAGGGGTGTGAGGGTGAGACTGGAAGAAGAGGAAGGAGGGGCTGGAATCAGGCTGTACAGTGATTAAATAAATAAATAAATGAAAAATTATTTCCCTATGACCTTTCTAAACTGCCTTCATATATAAAACAATAAAATATTTATAAAATATGTAAAATCAGTTACTTCTGATTTATTTTCTTTTGTTTTATTTTTAAGTGAAAATAGAGTTAAAATAACATTTGTTGCACACATACAAAAAGAGTACTTGCTGCTCTTGCAAAAAACAAAAACAAAAACAAAACAGGTTTAGCTCCCGGTACGCACACGTCAGCTCACAATCACTTATCATTCTGATTCTAGGGAATCTGACCCATCTGGGCTCTGAGGGCACCAGCATAATGGGGTGCAGGCACATTCACGAAGGCAAAATATCATATCATACATAAAAAATAAAAACAAATCTTTTTTAAAAAGAACGTAATAGAAGAGAAACAACGGAAAGTGGATATGCCATTCTGTACGATTGCCCCGCTGTATGTGCTTGCTATGGCCGTCTAGTGCAGTCTACATTGACACAGCATGTTTGGCATCTGTCTAGGGCATTTTCTAAGCTGTTGCATGCATGTCACAGAGACCCCTACATTATTCCAAGAATCAAAAGATGCCTAAGCTACAAGAAATCATTAGGAAGTCAACCACAGGTTGTAAAAAAAAAAAAAGAAGCTAATAAAAGTTCACTGATCTTATAACTGAGGCATGAACACAGGTAATTTGAAGCCTAGTTGCCCTGCTGCCTACCTACACACATAGACTTTCATAACAGCAAAAAGTAAAACAATTTACAAAGATTTCTGTCTGAGATGTCAAGTCCTTAACTCCTGTTCCTAGTATCTTTAAATACAAATACTGGTTTGGCCTCTACAATTGGAAGCAACAAGAATTCAAGTTAAGTTTATGATAAAGAAGATTAGGAACCAACTGATTTAATTTAAAAATTCTGAGTTTGAATATTTAAGACCTTTTGAGTTTGTGTTCTTAAGTTCTGTTTTCTCGGAAGCACATTGTAAATTGGATTCCAAATAGAAGAGTTTGGAAGATAATAGTCATACAAAGCTTTATGCCAAGCAAAACCAAAAAGAAATTCATTGCAAAGAGCTATGATGGTAAAGATTTGGAGAAACAAGTTAGGTGAGATTGAGTTAATGTTTTAACAATGTACTCTGAGTTGTTTGTGTCTATGTTGTTTGCTTTTCAATGGCTATTTTTTTTTCCACAAAGGCACACCACACATATCTTATCTACTCATTCATGCAGTAGATTATTTTTTTAGTTTGTAAATTAGTGTTCATTATAATTCACTTGAACGAGGTTTAATATCCTCTCTTTGATATTAAAATCACATTTAAAGGCTTGAAAGGGACATGAAAATAAAGAACCAAGCCATATTGTGTCACATTAGCTGTGCCAAGGTGTTAGAATTCAAAGGCCTCCCCATTCTTGCTCAGAATGCCAAACAGACAATGTCTGCACAGGAGCAGCCCCACAGAGTCGCTAAGGAAGAACATGTGAGTGGTGTTTTCCATGTCCCTCTGGCTCCTTCTGAGCTGACTGTCCACAAGGCGGGCCATGACTCCAGTCCTACAATCTGCAAAGATGAGAATGAAGATACTACCTGCTTCTAGGCTATGGTGGTCATGCCACAACAAGGAAGGAAATAATTAAGATTCCCAGAACTAATAAATGCAAAAATAGGTAAAAGTTATCCTCAAAATACAGGATCAGAAGGCAAAGGGCAAGGAGGCCCATGACATACTTTTTTGTAAGATTAGCACAGACATGAGGTAAGAGAGAACCCAGGAGGCCTAGCTGCTGCAAGGGCAGGTGAGGAGGGGCAGCCTATAGAACTGAGTAAAAGCTCATTTCCATGTCCACACGCACATCACTTATTAGATGACCGAAGTATTTGCAAGTTATCAATTACCATTACAAACAATAAACCATCACACATTTATTACTTTCTGATAATGATCAATGCCCCTGGTAAACTTTTGTATCTTAAACATTCACATTGCATTTTTTTTTCCATATCAGTCCATCGAAATTCTAACTTTCTTTGGACTACTTCATCTCTAAGTCATGCAGTATGTCTTCAAGAAAAATTAAAAGTATCAAGAATCATTTCATATTTCTGCGTGGACCTTTCAAACAAATAAACAAAGTATAGTATTTTATAAAGTTACTTTTAATTTGAGAAAGGTTTGGAATTGCTTTCTCTAATAAAAAAAATCTCTTAGTTTACCTTAGGAAAACTAGGGAGGTTTGTATAAACGTGGTTAAAGGATTATTCACCAGAACACAGACAACTAACCAACGGCTTCACCACTGAAGAAAATGACACCTTTCTCAGCATGCATTAACTGGCAACAGCTCCTCGATGAGGCTAGAGTCCATGCATGATGGAATGCTAAAGGGCCCCACCACATGCAATTATCCACAGCTACTGTGGGCTCATGAGTGTCACATCAGAAGACAGAATTTCACAGAACTCTTTCCCACACTCTGATTACTTCATTTTTTAAAGATGTAAATATATGCCCTCTGTATACAGGTGTATGAGTAAACCAGGAGAGGGTGTCAGGTTTCTGGGATCTGTAGTTACAGGTAGTGTGAATCACCCAGTGTGGGTCCTGGGAACAAAACTCTGGTCCCTCTAGAAAAGCATAAGCACTCTAAGCCACAGAGCCATCTCTTCAGCCCTGGAGAGGCTGAATATTTATCACCCTGAATATTTATCACATTCTTTCAGTTCCTTCTTCCCAGTGTCCCCTTGGTCTGTCTCATTTAGGGGTTGGCACTGGGCAATCACTTATTCTCAGTTGACCGGTTATGGGTGTGTTCATTAGCCACTTTGCTACAGAAAGCCTCTCCAGACACTCCCAGCGCAAGCAATGCCACAGTTGAAAGCCTCTGGTGTAGGACAATGATCACCACATTTTACCCACATTTCTCATAAAAGGAAAATATTGAAACCTATGCATGATTCAAAATTAATACCTTAAGATAAAATTACTATATCAGGAGACACTCTCCTGAGAAACTCACACCTACATTTGGGTGTATACTGTTATTTTCCTGAGCACCTCTCTCTTTCACACAATGCCAGTGCTCAACTCTATATTGAAATCTTTCCTAAATAAATTTTGCTCCATAAGAAACTGTCATGTTCTTTTGTCATCTACCATAATCCAGTTTTTAAAATGAGAATAAGTTTATTTGATTTTTATCCCCCTCCCTTCTGCCTCTAGCCTTCTCGTCTTCCTTTCCCTACCTAATATCCCTCTCCCCCCTTTTCCTGACTTCTGCAAAGGCCTGCATGGTGCCCTGGTTTCCTCCAAGTGTATCCACCATTCCCCTTTGCCTTTCATAAACCCTACTGTAAATTTACTTCCCCTATAGAATGCACGATAGTTTTGATGCCTTAAAATTTTTGTTGACTCAATAATTCATGGACACTTGTGCTTCAGTAGCTCCATATATATATATATATATATATATATATATATATATATATATATATGGAATGCTGAAACTCCACAAAGTGGTTTATTTGAATAAATCCATGATTTTGTATCTTGTGTCTTAGTTTAGGACCAAGCAAATTCAAACTGGAGAAGGAAGCTGAGTGGAGGCAGTTTCTGCAGGAAGTAGTCTCAATAAACACAAGAGCAGACAGGGAATTTATAGCCACTAATCTTTATGGAATTAGTGACTTTGTAGCCGAATGGCTTAAAAGACCCTCCCCAGAGTCTTGTCAAGTGTAGCTTAGAATTTCTTTGGAAGACACTAAAACGGAGAGTCTAGGCTGGCACCCATCCCTCACTGATCTTAGATTCCCTGTGAGGTCTGACTCTAATGCACTTCCAGATGCAAACAGGCCCTTGAATCCTGGCAGCAGAGTGATAGGCAGAAGGGGAGAGGTGAGATGCAGCTGTGGCATGGTGCTGTTTCGTTACACTTGTACACACTTAGCTGTCACCACAGCTAGAGTAAAAGGGTAGGATAAGAAAACTGTGAAGTTGAGTGTTTGGGATAGTTCTTCCACTGGACCCATTTGAATACCATGACCTAGCAGAACCATGAAAAACATCTTAAAGATGTGAAGGGGGTGTGAGCCTTACAGAAAAAAAGTCATTCACAACTTAAAATTTAATATAGGATAAACATACTACAATCTCTATTCCTAAAGAAGCTAAGCAAGAAGGAGGACCTTGGGTAAGATGATCAATCCTCTCACCTCCCCCTAAGGAGGAGGAGCCGTACCAGGCCACAGAGGAAGACAAAGCAGCCAGCCCTGCAGAGGCTAGGGATAGACCTGATAGGCTAGGGTCAGATGGAAGGGGAGGAGGACCTCCCCTAGCAGTGGATAGGGGAAGGGGCATGGGAGGAGAAGAGGGAGGGAGGATAGCATTGGGAGGGTACTAAGGAGGGAGCTACAGCTGGGATGCAAAATGAATTAATTGTAATTAATAAAAAAGTAATTAAATTTTAAAAATTCACAACAAAGGATAGAGCTAACTATCCTTTACGAGGCATAAACAGAATGATATGTTCAGGAAACTAGAAACAATTTGGTATTTTTATCTCCCCCTTCTTTTATCACCCCCTCCTTCCCCTTCTTCTGCACTCTGCCTAGAGTTTGGCTATGAGTCTCAGAATCTGTTTTGATACCCTGATGGGTAGTCTTTCAGAGGCCCTCTGTAGTAGGCTCCTGTCCTGTTCCCTGTCTTCTCCCACTTTCAATGTCTATCCTGTTTGCCCTTCTGAATGAGGATTAAGCATCTTCCCCAGGGTCCTCCTTGTGCTTTACTTTCTTTCGGACTATAGATTTTAGTATGTTTATCCTATATCATATGGCTAATATCCACTTATAAGTGAGAAGATACCGTGTGAGTCTTTCTGCTTCTGGGTTACCTCACTCAGGATGATCTTTTCTAGTCTTATCCATTTGCCTGCAAATTTCATAATTTTCTTGTTCTTAATAGTTGAATAGTACTCCATCGTGTAAATAAATACACCACAATTTCTGTATCCATTCCTCCACTGAGGGACATCTAGGTTGTTTCCAGATTCTGGCTATTGTGAATAGAGCTGCTGTGAACATAGTTGAGCAAATGGCCTTGTTGTATATTTGAGCATATTTTGGATATATGCCTAGGAGTGTTATAGTTGGATCTTGAGGTAGGTTATTCCTAATTTTCTGAGAAAGCACCAGATTGATTTCCAAAGTAGTTAGTTGTATAAGTTTACATTCCCACCAGCAATGGAGTAGGGTTTCCCTTTCTCCATTTCTACCTTGTATTGTCACTTGAGTTTTTGATCTTAGCCATTCTGATGGGTGTAAGGCAAAATCTCAGGGTCTTTTTGATTTGCATATCCCTGATGACTAATGACCTTGAACATTTATTTAAGTGTTTCTCTGCCATTTGATACTCCTCTATTGAGAATTTTCTGTTTAGCTCTGTATCCCATTTTTAATTGTATTACTTTGTTTGTTGCTGTTTAACTTCTTCAGTTCTTCATATATTCTGGATATTAGCCTTCTGTCAGCTGTGGGGTTGGTGAAGATCCTTTCCCAGTCTGCAGCCTGTTGTTTTGTCCGGATAACAGTATCCTTTGCTTTATAGAAGTTTTCAGTTTCATGAGGTCCCATTTATTGATTGTTGATCTAAGAGCCTGTGCTATTGGTCTTCTGTTCAAAAAGTTGTCTGTTATGCCAATGAGTTCATGTTTCTTCCCCATTTTTCTTCTAAGAGGTTCAGTGTGTCTGGTGTTACATTGAAGTCTTTGATCAACTTGGACTTTAGTTTTGTGCAGGGTGATAAATATGGATCTACTTGCATTTTTATACATGTAGACATAAATATAGATCTATTTGCATTTTTATACAGTTAGACCAGCACCATTTGTTGAAGATGCTATCTTTTTCCCATTGTATGGTTTGGGTTCTTTGTCAAAAATCAAATGGGTTTATTTTTCCCATTGTATGGTTTGGGTTCTTTGTCAAAAATCAAATGGGTATGTGGGTTTATTTCTGGGTCTTCAATTTGATTCCATTGATCCATCAGTCTATTTCTATGCCAGCATCATTCCATTTTTATTACTGTTTCTCCATAGTACAGCTTGAGATCAGGGATAGAGATACCTCCAGAAGATCTTTTATTGTACATGCTTGTTTTAGCAATTCTGTGTTTTTGATTGTTTGTTTTCTATATGAAATTGAGAATTTTTCTTTCAAGGTCTGTAAAGAATTGTGTTGGTATTTTGATGGGAATTGCATCAAATCTGTAGATTGCTTTTGGTAGGATTGTGATTTTCACTGTTAATTCTACCAGTCTATGAGCACGGGAGATCTTTCCATTTTCTGACAAAAGCTACACAAGGAGACCAACAGAGCCAAAAGATCTGGGCCTAAGGGCCCCTGCAGAGACTGATACTTCAACCAAGGACCATGCATGGAGAAGGCCTAGGCCCCCTACTCAGATGTAGCCCTTAAGCAGCTCAGTTTCCAACTGGGTTTCCTAATAAGGGGAGCAGGGTCTGTCTCTAACATGAACTCAATATCCAGCTCTTTGATCACCTCCCCTTGGGGTGTGCAGCCTTACCAGGCCACAAAGGAAGACAATTCAGACAGTCCTGATAAGACTTGATAGGCTAGAATCAGATAGAAGGGGAGGAGGACTTCCCCTATTACTGGTCTAGGGGAAGGGCATAAAGGGAGTAAAGGGAGGGAAGGTGGGACTGGGAGGAGACAAGGGAGGGGGCTACAGCCAGGAAACAAAGTGAAAAAATTATAATAAATAATAAATAAATAAATAAATAAATAAATAAATAAATAAATACATAATAAAAGTTAAATAAAAAAAGTTTTGTAGTGCACAAATCAAGAATCAATTGTGAAAGATGATGAAAGAGATATGCTGGACCTGTAAGCCATGCTAAGGAAGTTTCTCTTAAGCCTGAAGGCCAGAGAGTGATGGGAGACTCTTAGGAAAAATGTCATCTAGAAGACAGGAATGATCACTTGCAATAAAATGATGAAGTCCGCAGTAACATGTAGTGTGTAAGGAGAATGGACAGAAAATTGCGAAAATATTTAGAAAGGAAAATCAGAAGAGTCTCAAACAGCTGATGAGGTACAGAAGAAGTTCACAGTGACTCACAAGGCTTTGACATTTGTCCACAACTATTGAGTTGGTGACTAAGTTACATGAACACAAGTTCTGATTTACTCAGCTTTAAACAAACCCAGGTCTCCAATTTTCCAGTGGTTTCCTGTGAGTCACAGTATCGGAGAAAAGCCATCAGAATGAGGCTGATTTTAACATGTACTTTGGGACTCATTCCCTCTTTGAAGCCTTCGTCTCCATGCCAAATATAGGAAACAAAGTGTCTATAGAAAGGCCTACGGTTTGATGCTCCTGGAAGCTTTTTGCACATAAAACTCAATGGAATTGGAGCCTGAAATTAGTAAACAAGGTGATCGAGAGATCATTGCAAAAAGGATAAATACAAGATAGATCAAAGAATGGCAGCTTAGCTACTAAAAAAACATTAATTACTAGCTGGCAAAATAAGGGGTATATATTGCTTGGACCTGCCTTATCAACCCTTCCTTTGCTAGTATAAATTTCTGGACTCCCCAGTAGGTCCTTTCCTTACCAATGGACCCCTCTCACTTGCCCCTTCCTCATAAAAAGACGTGCAACCAAATTATACAGGCACAGAGTTGAACTGTCCTGCCTGTGTGTTTTACTGTGCCCTCTGCTTTTGAAACATGGAGGTGCTGGTAACGATAAGGAAATGCTGCTGCGTAAGAAAGCTCACGGGAAGCCGCAAAGAGCTCACAGACACCTGCGGCTGTAGCAAGAAAGCACCTGTAATGCACACAGACACTCCAAACAGCCAGGAGGCAGGACAGATGCTGCCGAGAGTAGGAAGGCAGGCTGCCTGACTTCAAGCCATTACCAGGAGCTAAAGGAGGCTGTCATTAAAATATATGTATTTTCATCAATTTGACATAAGCTTTCATCAAATTAAAATCTTTGCTGCTAAATCAATGCCCATTAGCATTAAGCTTGAGACATGAATATTGAATGTTTACTCTTCTGGGTTTTTTTTAAGTATTCTGTCTTGTTCTTTCTTATTAAAAAAGCAATAAAATCTAATTTGTAATTACCAAATATTTAATTCAATTACAGAGAATGTATAATCTATCTCCATAATAATTATAAGTTTTTTACATATAGCTGTTTATCAGACACTAGAAACCCAGGTCCACATGACCTATGTCCTGTGTCGCCTCCTTCCTGTAAATGTGGGCACACAAGAGAAACTTCAGCTTACAATATGTTCAGTCTAAGGATACATTTTCTGCCACACATTGTCCATGTTTTTCCTTTTACTTTGAGAATTATGAGGTACATGTTTGCACGTCATTAGCTACAATCTACAATTATTTGCGATCAAGCTACAGGTGTGACCTAAACAAAGTTAGTTATGGCAAAAGTAGACAAAAAAATTCAGATTTTTAAGATTCTCTCATACCAAAAGAGGCAAACTATTTTTAAAATATCAAGTTAACTTGAAAAGGATTTTGATTTCTGAACAAAATGACCATTATAGTTCCAACACATGAGTGAAAAGCTGCTATAAATAAAATAAAATTTAAATAAAATCAAGGGATTTATTATTTATACATTTTCCTAGCTAGAGGTTGCTTTTATTGTTGTTGTTGTTGTTTTTTTTTTTTTTAGTTTCACGTAATATCTCTTTCTTAAAGAAAAAAATGAAATTTAATATTTAAAGACTAAAATACACAGGACGTGTATATGTTTTATTCATATGCTTGATGTAAAAACTAAATGAGTTAAAGCATGTAACATGCTCCAGACAGCCCAGGACAGATGTCATATCAAGGCTTCACTGTGACAGGGCTGTGAAGGAGCCCAGGAAGAGGGTGGCTGGCAGCCTGTTCGCCACAGAAGTCAGAGAGCATGACAAATGCCCTAGAATAGCTGCTGACGAACACCTTAGCCTCATCTAAGGGTTTAGGAATTTCCTCAATATTTTAGGTTAAACAAACTAATAGATTTTTAGGACAATCAAGGTTAATTTCATACTGTTTTTTACAAATTGAAGCTATACTGTCATTCATTGAAAACCGAATTCTATTCTTAAAATCATTTCTACATAAGCTCCTCATACATGACCCTATTCTGGAATTAAAAACTGATTTTTAAAATCATATGAAAGAAGGGGGAGATGGAAAGACTTGGAGGAAACAGGAGTTCCACAAGGAGAGCAAGAGAACCAAAAAGAATGTGGGTACAGGGATCTTTGGTTGCTGATACTCCAAACAAGGACCATGCATGGATATAACCTAGAACCCCTGCTCAGATGTAGCCATGGCAGGTCAGTCTCCAAGTGAGTTCCCTAGTAAGCAGAACAGGGACTGTCTCTGACATGAACTCACGGGCTGGCTCTTTGATCACCTCCACCTAAGGGGAGGGGGGGAGCAGCCTTACCAGGCCACAGAGGAAGACAAAGAAGCCAGTCCTGATGAGACCTGATAGACTAGGGTCAGATGGAAGGGGAGGAGGACCTCCCCTATCAGTGGGCTGGTGGAGGGGCATAGGAGAAAGAAGGTGGGAGTGGGAGATGATGGGGAAGAGGCCTACAGCTGGGATACAAAGTGAATAAACTGTAATTAATAAAAATAAAATTAAAATTAAAAAAAGAAACTGAAAAGACAATTGGGAAGGGGAGGGCACTCAGAAAGAAAAAATAAAATAAAATTATTTAGTATTTGACATTTATGCACCAAAACCACAATAGCTGTCTTCTTTCCTGTGATATCAAGCCCCAACTGAAAAATGAGTGAACTTCCCTGGAAATGACTAGGCAATCAAAGACCCTATCTATGAAATGAAAAGGAACGAGTGAGAAACACACAAATGAGATGATAATAGTTAAATTTGTCCACAGAAGAGGAAACTGGGAAAGTTCCGTGTTGGTAAAGCCCGAGAGAATAACCAAAACAAAACAAAACAAAACAAACAAGCCAACAAAAACAGGAGCACCAGAGAACTAGGCCCTTTTTGAAGAACTATATATGCAGTCAAGCTTTAGAATAAAAAAAAAAAAAAATTCTTAACAAACAAAGATACGTAATCTTCTTGCATAACTTTATCATTTTTATACAATTACATCAGCTCAGTCAGTGATAGTAGTAGTTTTCTGAATAGCTATTACCTACAAGTTAAAGACTATTAGCTATGGGGAACTAGTTAGGTTTGTTATTTATTGCAGGGAACAAATGTAAGATATGTTAGTAAAAAAAGTTTTAGGGTGAAAAAAAACTTATTATAGGACTGTTGTTGGGTAATTTTGAGTAGGTCTGAGCCAGCAGAGGCTCACTCTAGATGATGTCAGAAACCAGGACAATGCTATGGTCCAAGACTCTATCAAAAGAGGAGGCTAATTCAAGTCTGTCATAGCTGGTTTAAGGAAAAAAAAAAAAAAAGATATCTCCTCTTTGGAAATAGAGAAATAGCTACTTAGTACTTTCTTGAGCCACAGGGACTCTGTCTTAAGTAGACAGACTCTGCGATTGTTCCTACCCAGCGTGAAAGCATGACTTCATTGTGAGCATTCAAGCAAACTGTGAGAGCTTTGAGCCCGGGGTAATAGATGAGATTCACATGCCAATGTCTATTCATTCATTCTGTCTTCCTTTTCTTTGATCATTTTCTTCCTTCCTTTTTTTATCGTTCCTTCCTTCCTGCTTTCTTTTTTATGTCAGAAGTGAAAGATGTTTAATAAGGAACCACATACAACTAGTTTTGATTTATATGAATCAATTTCTTTTATTTTTTTTTTCATGCAGTTTATTCAGGAACCTTGAACAATCATCTGACCCTGGGGAAAGCCAGCCCACAGCTTAAATAGCCTCTGGGTAGCCAACCCCAGCGTGCCACATGGGCAATGCAGATAGGTCCACATACATGGAAGCAAGCCAGATCCTCAGCCTTAGCCAAATGTGGAATTTTTCGTGACAGAGAACACTCACCATCGGGAAGGTGGAAGGCGAAAACCAGCTCCATCTTTAAGGCACAGCATTCCGCAGCTCTCTACAGTTCCCCCTTTTTGTTTTAGATGCATCAGGCAAGAGTATAGGTCTGATCTCTGATATTAGAAATAAATTGGGACTTTGTACTGATGTTCATTTAGGTGTCATCCATCCAAAGAGCATCAGACCCGTCCGATCATTCAGGCCTTTACAGCCATTGAAGCAGGACAGTCTCCCCAAGCATGGTTGGCTACCATAAAAAGCTAAAATGTTACGCTCAGGATGCAAAGCAGGACAGTCTCCCCAAGCATGGTTGGCTACCATAAAAAGCTAAAATGTTACGCGCAGGATGCGAGGCTAAGCACTGCACTCAGGGTCAGCTGCTTTGGACCCAGAGAAGAGCATGTCTGATTGCATGCGGGTTGATGCCCCAGGTCCCACCTCTGAGAATCAATTTCTTATATTATGGGACTTTCCCCTTAGGAAATTATAGTATCCTTAACCGTATACATCCAAAGCCAGGTCATGATCATGTTTGTATCCTGAGAGAATCGACTCAGCCATGTCAATTTTCACTTTTCTCCAACAGGTCTTCCTAGCACCACTCAGCTCCGACCTGGCAGAGTCAGGGCTGGAATTGGTGTTTAAATACCAACCTGTTGGGGTCATGAAAAGCCACCAGCATGTGACATTGCATTGTGGTGGGTGCTTTGTTGGTGGTGTCCAGAGGAGATTCAAACTGAAATCCCTCTACAATATACCTTTCACATCAGCTTTGCCCTTTGCTCTCTATGTGACATTGTAGGGCTCAAAGGATTCATCCCTCTGATCTTAGCTCAGAGTGACTCCGGAGGAAGGTTAAAGTATAAACTGCAAAGTAATATCCTCATCAGAAATGGAGAGAGAGAGAGAGAGAGAGAGAGAGAGAGAGAGAGAGAGAGGGAGAGGGAGAGAGAGAGAGAGAGAGAGAGAGAGAGAGAGAGAGAGAGAGAGAGAGATCTGGTCTCTTCTTCAGCTAAGACCACAGACGTTGTTCTGCCAAATGTTTAATGGAGATGATGCTGGAGGTTCAGCAGACAGCCAATCAGATATATGTAATACAGGAAGCAGAGGGCTACCAATGGTGAGGGCCTGCTCTTAAGACTACTGCAACACTTACCAACATGAAGAACATTAAGTACAATCAGCAGAGCAGAGTTCCTCAGTCCTGGGATAGTGGGACCATATTATCACACACATTAAACATTGGTGTACCAGCTAGGAAACTAGTAGAGCATATCACTGCGACGTACTTGAATCCAATATATTTTTAATGGATGTCCATTGTAGATGACTAGTTCATGGGTGATGATGACATTTATAAGTATCCCAGTCCTCTAGGACTTCTGTCACACAGCTTTATGCCACATTATGCCTGCTCTAGCTGTGACTGTCATTTACTAGCTGGCTGTCTATAGTATCATTCTGTAGATTTTCAAATTCTCAATTATTGTTATTTATAAAATGGAGAAAAAAATAGTAGCTTCTTCAAAGAGTTAGTAGGAAGATAAAGAGAGATAAGACCTAAAAAGTGACCATCTCTGAATATAGTACTAAATAAATATTATTCATTACTATTTTTTAATTAACTTCACACTACAGTTTTCTAATTATAGGTATTGCGTACTTCCTTAATAAAGGAAATCATGGGTCCCAAATTAGAATGAAATGCAACAGCAAAAGTGTATATGATCATTTCTTCAACCCAAACCCCTTTTTAGACATTAAAAAACTCTCCATTGCCGGTGGAAGGCAGAGGCATGGTTCACCAGACTTGGAGTCAAGTGATACGAGGAAAACCAATACACACCAGGGGCCTCAGAGGCAGAAAGGGGTAAGGTGATGAATGCAGGCACACCCTCCAACCTAGAAATGATAAAGGAACAGCTCCTCCCAATCCAACTTCTAGTAAGAAAGGCAACCCGACTGGCACCCCGATTTTAGCAAAATGAGACCCTGACCAGAGTCCTGACTAGCAAAACCGAACAACAAAAATTGCTCTGCTGCCAGCCACTAAACGTAAGGTATTTGTGACAGCAGCCACAGGAAATTAATGTGGTACCCTTTGGTCTTATTAAACCATCCTTGTGAAATGACTAAAGGACATTCAGTGTGTACGTAGGGTGTGTGCTAATAGAAATGAATAGTAGCGATTTGCTGAAGAGTCTACCTGGCTGAGTTCACCGCAGAAGCCTAAATCACACAATACCTGCTGGGTACTGCAAGCCATTAAATGCTAGAACCTCTGTGGGTGTGCAGCGAATTCCTGAAGAGGACAGACATGGCAGGCTGCTCTTAAACCGGGACCCGAAAAGCCAGTTTGAGAGTGATCTGAATGTTCTCTACAGAATAGAAGGGAAACAGCAGGCAGCTGGGGTGCATGGCCTTAATCCCAGCACTCAGGAGGCAAAGGCAGAGGCAGGTAGATCTTTGTGATTTCAAGGCCAGCCTGGTCTACAGAGCATGTCAGGACAGCCAGAGCTAGACAGAGTCACCCTGCCTTGAAAAAACAAAAAACAAAGAAAAAGTGGGAGAGGAATATATACTAGACTTAGAGTTATCTATATAAAAATTTAAGCAATACTTAATATTTTCCCTTCTAAATAGGAAACATGAATTTTGGTAGAACTTTAGCAGTATCATAAAATCCTGAAATCCCTCTCTTCTGCCTTACTGTAACAAAGACTTCATCCTTCCTAATGCTTGCATAAGTCAAAAACACTCAGCTTAAGGTGATTTTCTCTAGAGAAGTAAATGTTAGATAAGGAATGACCCCGCTGGCCTTTTGCCACCCATGCTGAGCTGAAGCTCCATTTTTCTCGCCTTGTAAACAAACATTATTCTATTGTTTTCCAAAAATTAACTTTCATAAGATGGCTTCTTTCTCTTCTAAAACCCCCAAAAAAACTTTCAATAAATTTCCCAAATGGTTATAAATATTAAAGGACTATTTTAAGAGGAAAATCGTAGTACGTCCTATGTGAAGATCCTGCTAATATTTAAGACAGTGTCCACCTTCATGGCGACTGCTTCCTCTCACAGCAAAGATTAATTTCCTAATTGCAAATGAAAGCTAACATCCTAAGGGATGAACATAATTTTTCTAGAGTAAAAATGAAAAATTAACTCAATTATTTTTATAACTCAAAAAAAATTACTTAAAATTTTATTTTTTCTTTTTTAAATGTTTTATTAATTTTTTAAATCAATTTCAATTTATTCACTTTGTATCCAAGCTGTAGCCTCTCCCTCATCCCCTCCCCACCCCCCCACCCCGTCTTCTTCTCCCTTGCTCCTCCCCCAGTCCACTAATAGGGGAGGTCCTTCTCTCTTTCCATCTGACCCTAGCCTCATCAGGACTGGCTGCATTGTCTTCCTCTGTGGCCTGGTAAGGCTGTTCCCTCCTCAGGAGGAGGTGATCAAAGAGTCAGCCATTGAGTTCATGTCAGAGACAGCCCCTGTACCCCTTCCTAGGGAACCCACTTGGAGACTGAGCAGCCATGGGCTATATCTGTGCAGGGGTTCTAGGTTATCTCCATACATGGTCCTTGGTTGGAGTAAAATTTTAAAGACATCTAAATGTGATTCTGTATGCCATTATATTTTGAAACATATAAACATATCCTACTGTGAAGTAAAAAGGTTTGGCTGATGATAAGATTTAAATTGGTATATTTTTTAGGCCATGAATGTTAACATTCTCAAGAGAGATCGTCTTGAATAATGTCCAGAATTAACACAGGAAATGAGCTTGGTCATTTAGAGAATGCCCGCATGTATTTTTGTTTTGTGAAGGTGTTCTTTATCAAAGTACGACCTTTCTGAGATGGAAGCAGGGCTCACTATCTTGAATGCACACATTCAACTGTCTACATTCTGAAATATGTATTTTATACTTCAGATATTTCTTAAAAATATAAGTGGTGATTCTAGATTATCAGAAAGATTTCTCTGAGAGAAGTAAAATGTATGAAAATGTTTTCATAGGAAATAGGCCAGAGGGGTAAGAGATTGCAAAATAACTAATTAACAATTATAGGTATCTCCTTTCATTTGCCCTACACACACTGAATATTTGATTTAAGTTTATGTGGGGTACAGAGGAGTAAAAACAAAACAAAACATGACCAACGTGTTAAAAATAATGCAGATTCTACAGTCTGCAAATGAACATCTGGGAGTTACTTTTCAATCAGAAAATATGGGAAGATCTATGTGTGTCATACAGAGGCAGAGGGGAGGGAAGGTGAGAATGAATGATGTTTGGAGTGTTTGAACAGGAATGGCCTCCATAGGTTCAACTATTTGGAGGTTTGCTCATTAGAGAGTGGTTCTACTTGAGAAAGCTTAGGAGGTGTGGCCTTGTTGGGGTTAGTGTGGGTTTGTTGGAGGGAGCCTGTCACTAGAGGTGGGTTTGGGGATTTCAGAAGCCCAAGCCAAGCCCAGTGGCTCTTGCTCTTTCTGCTGCCCGTCAATCCAGATGTAGAACTCTTGATGTCTACCTGCCATGCTTCCTACCATGACAATATGGGATTGTCATGACCTGAAACTATAAGCAAGTCCCAATTAAATTCTTTCTTTTATAAGAGTTACCATGGTCATGGTGCCTCTTCACAGCAATGGAACAGTGACTAAGATATGAAAGGAGGAGAAAACAAGGAAACCTTCTTCTAAGGCCTATTATTTATCACTGGCCAGTGCAACCTGTGCCTAAGATCTCACCTGGTTTCCTTTTTCATTTTATCTATCCCAGTGCATAAAATAATCAGTGCATAAAATAATCTGAAGCTTAACATTCAGAGCCAAAGCGCTGTTTCCCCTCCCTTCAGTTCACTTAATTTACTCAAGCAACGGCGGTGTTAGCAATGCTAAGGCAAGCTCAACCATAAATGAGCACAGTGAACACGGTCCCCTCCCACAGATGAAGCAGGTCAGTCTGCGGGGACAACAGCAACAATAAGAGGCTGCCTGGAACAGATGCAGAAGTCAGATCAATGTTCCGACAAAGACACTGCCTTCAGGCAAAGTTCCTTACTTGGCTCAGCCTTCAAATATTCATTTGAAAACTGACGAAAGCAATAATACTTACCTCATGGGGTTCCGGTAAAAATTATGGAGAAAACCTTGTGCTCAACACTCAGTAGTCTGCTTAGTGCAGACAAAAACACTCAACATAAGCTTTCTGCAATAACAATAAAGGAAGTTATTATCATTCAATGTTTCCTTGAGAACTCAAGTTACTGTAGAAACTCTCTAAATCCAAGCATTACTTAACAGAAGCCATTTTGAGTGTGTGTGTGTGTGTCAAACTAAAGAGTGACTTATCTTATATGCTATAATTAAAAGTACATGCCACTATAATGATCTGAGAATTATCCCCCCTGAATTTACCCTTCAAAGTTACCTACTGACACACAGTTTACCCTACCATTTTTCTGTTTTAATTTCTTTTGAGTACCATTATATCCACTTCCCTTTGCTCTGTTAACCTCTGAATGGCCTTTCGCCAAAAGCTACAAAACACTGACCTAAAAATTGCTGCTCTAATCTTAACTGTGTTCTGAAATAGTTTTAATGGAACTTGGAATCTCAAAGAATCTTCAGGCTGGGAAGAAACTCAAATGCCAATTTAGCACAACTTTCCCTCCTGCAAAGTCACCAAGCCATAGTGCAAAGAGCCATCATGGAGCCTGCAGGCCCCGCTTGCTGGAGGCATTGCTAACTCCAGGCAGCTTCCTGGAAGTTAGACACAGAAGTTAGAGAAGAAGTGATGACACCGCCAAGTATCGCTATAGAAACAGGCAGATGTACTTGCCTCAGGCTTCCATGGAGAACTACAACCAGTACAATAAAGTAAGGCCAAGTCTCAGGTAGCTCTCACCTTGACTCTACTGGGAGCTGCTCCATGACGCTGCATTTAGTGCCATAGCGACATGCCTCCTGCTCTCATGGGTACATGGACCTTGCTCACCCCACACTTACTGCAGTGTCCATTCAGAGCTAGCCGACTTCATTTCACACAGAAACCCAGCAAGCTGCGATATGAGGGCTACAATAAAAGTTCAGGCTGTCCCCACACTCTGCTTCCTTCTGGAGGAAGGCAGAATCATAGTAGTGCCCTCTGTTGCAGTTCTCAAGTGTGAGGAAGAAAGGCACAGCTGATAAAATTCAGAGAATTTCAACTGGGGCTAGCCCTGCCAGTCCTCATGGAGAGGACCTAGCCCCCCCCCCCCCCACTTCTCAGATGTAGCCCATAGGCAGCTCAGCCTCCATGTGGGTCCCTGAGGAGAGGAGCAGGGGCAGCCTCTGTCATGAACCAGCATGCCTGCTCTTTGATTACTTCCTCCTAGCATTGTGGCCTTACCAGGCCACAGAGGAAGAGGAGCCAGGCAGTCCTGATGAGACTTGAAAAGGTAGGGTCAGATGGTAGGAGAGGAGAACTCCCCCTCTCAGTAGACTAGGGGAAGGGGTTAGGGGGAAAGAAGAAGGGAGGGTGGGACTAAGAGGAGATGAGGGAGGAGTCTACAATCAGGATATAAAAAGAATAAATTGTAAAAAAGAAAAATAAGTAGCAATCTATTACCATTCACTCATCTTTTATTTGTTATTTTATCCTCAAAGAACATAAGCAAATAGACAACCCCTAGGTTATATTTTAAATTTCTTTAATGTAAAATATGGTTTTTCCTGAGAATGATGGAGGAAGAGGAAACAACCTTAATGTAGGCACCAACTGAACAAGAAGAGAAAACAAAATAAACAAACAAACAAAACCCCAGTTCTGCTCGGACTGAATGCAGACACCCATGGTATCAGCTACCCCTTGCCTGCAGTTTTATTCCTGAACCCAGTCTACACGGGGTCTCAGGGTCCTCGTGCAGAACATATGGTCTCAGTCATCTTTACTATCCTTTTCTCTGGTGCTCCTCTTTATATTTTCATCATTATTGGTTTTCTTTTCTTTTAAGACAGGTTTTATACTTTTTCCTTATTATTACAAGTTACCTCACCCATGAAATCCATTGGGATCTAGCACCTTTACCCATCTCTCTCAAGTTTGCTTCCCTCCCCTTTTCTCTCTCCCTCCATCCATTCTTTTCTTTCTTTCTTGTTTCCATGTGTCTTTTTTTTTGAGACAAGGTGTGTGTGTGTGTGTGTGTGTGTGTGTGTGTGTGTGTGTGTGGCCCTATCTTTCCTGAAACTTGCTCTGTAGACCAGGCTAGCTTCAAAATCAGAGATCCACCTGCCTCTGCCTCCCAAGTACTAAAATTATTCCTCACACACTTTTGGAGTATGTGTCAACATAAATTAGACACATCTCAGAGAAGTAAGAGGTCTTTTATTCTGGAGACAAACAGGAATGGCCTTGGCCCTGGGGACACAGGTTTAGGCTGTTGGAACATGGTAATAGTTTTATGACATTTTCATGGTGAAAGAACCAAGACAGAGATTGACATAATTTTCAAACCCATTGGTGGTTTCATCAGGTAGGCGGGTTACACCAGGGTGTGGAAATTTCTGCTAAGGATCTCATGTGTTACCTGATGGCATATTCCTAGCTTTTGGATCAGTGCAAACTGGTTTGCAGTTATGTTTTAGCTTCCATTAACTGAGGAGTGATCGATATATGTTCGGAACAAAATACATTTTTGATAAATCCACAAATCAGTTAAATTGTGGCACTTACCTGGACTTTATGTCATTGTAGAAACAAAACCATAGAAAAAAGTATCAACAGGCACTTTTTCTAACCATTTCAGCTAGCACGCCAATGGAAAGAGTAAGTCAACACACCAATATGAGGGTTGTTAACTCTTACAGTGTTGTTGGGGAAAACAATTATTTTTACATTTAAACATTTTGTTTTCAAAATACATTTTCATTTATTGTGTATGTGTGGGCACACATGTGGAGGTCAAAGGACAACTTGCAAGAGAGATTTTCACCTTCTGTCACATGGGTCCCAGGGACTGAACTCAAGTTATTAAGCTTGGAATCAAGTGCCTTTAGCCACCGAGCTATTTAACAAACACTTAGCACACTGGTCTGTCCATCACTGCCAGACCTTAGACCCTTTTAAAGATGTTTTCCAGCCACTAGAATTAGATGGTCAGTTAGATCCTTCTCATCCTCTCTCCCTCTTTCTCTTCCTTCCTCCTCTCAGACCACACACACACACCACACGTACATGCACACTCACTCTAACACACACTCACAGACACACGCTCACACTCACACATCCTCATGGGCAACAAGGAACTGAACAACACAGCTAACAAACCTTCATCTGCTTTTCTGCAGGAAACCATGGAATTGGAAGGCTTTCTCGTCTTTACCACGGAGGGTGGAAAAATCAGTTTCTGAGATTGGGAGAGAGAATGAGAGAGGAGAGAGAGATAAAGAGAAACAGGCAGGGAGGGAGGGAGAGAAGGATGGAGGGACAGAGACACAAAGAGAGAGAGAGAGAGAAAATCCCCTATAACTTCTCCAACATTCTAGTCCTTTTACAGATCTAACCTAACATGCTTACAGGAGCAATGCAGTGTTCAAGAATACAAACTTGGCGATGAGAGTGGGGAGAGACAAACAAAGAAGGCCTGAGGTCAGTATGAAAGGATGCTAAATTCAAGACCGATATAAGCCAAGAAAGTCAAGTGACCCAATTATAAATGTGAGGCAAGGAGGAGACAGCATTGTACTGAAAATGATGAAAGGATTTTCATATATGATATGTATTTCACATATAATATATATATATATATATATATATATATATACACAGGCAATACAGGTTTGATAACATACACATGAATGTATGATTACATTGTATACATTCTGGCTTTCTAAAGGGCTTCATTGGAAATCCCCCTTCCTGAAATGGATCATGGGCTCTGAGTGTGAAGCCCATGGGTACAATGCCAACTGCTACTACCAAAATAGCTGTGTTCAATGGAATCAAGTTATGTTTGGCGAAAATGAGGCTTTTTATTGAGACTTTCAGTTTTTTCCTCCCTTTTTAGCCTTTTTGAAATAGAATGTGCAAAATATTCCCACTGCTGTGGGGGGGTGTGCTTAAAACAGTTTCTCCTTCTAACATGCTAATGTAATTTGGTTGTGATGAACTACACATTTTGATTGTTTTGTATTTTAAATACAATCTTCCTTATGAAAGCTCCCTTGTTCAGGATGTATGTATAAACATGAATAAAATCAATCAACTAATTAAGTATTTCCGTGACAGTTTTCTTTCCTTAAAGGGCTATAACATCCCGAGGGAACAGTGAGAAAGCAGAGGTGGATGGAGGGTGAGAAGGGTGCTCTTGCTGATCGCATTGATCAATTACTCTTTACACCTCATGCCCTGAGGAGTTGGATGCCAGCTTTTGGCTTAGCTGGAAAGTTTTGAAGGAACAGGAAGGCATCAAAATATGGAACTTAGTCCCTAAAGGGTCACAAGACCTGTGCCAGCTGTGCATCTTTGAAATAGCAATTTACCCTCTCTGAACCTCACCAGTGACTGCAATCCATCTGTGTGTGTGCTCCTTAAAGCAAAATGCTCACCCCACCATATCACCCTGTGCATCACAGCTACTTATGAAGACCAAAGACTGTCAACACCTGCTGACTTACAAGAGAAACGGAAAGCCAGCAGAGAGGTCTGAGATCATTACTCCAAGTCATCAGCTAATGAAAGATTTTGGTAACCAATAAATCAAATCTAAGCCCTCCAGCTGCCAAATTGAAGCCCATAGAACTTTTTCAATGTTGTATTCTAATTCTTTCTAAACACAACCTGAATAAAATCATCATAAGCTAACAGCATTAAAAAAAAAAAAGGCAACTCATACACATTTTAAGCTAGGAGGGCTTCATTTGAATTTGTGGAGAAAAAAAAAGGAAATTACTTGCCTGACATCAGACTCAGAGTTATAGACAGAAATATGTTTAGAGGTGACTTATGTGGAGCTGCGAATTTAAAACATTACTTGGAGCTCCTTAATTCCTGCCCATCCCCTATTTCTCTAACATGCAATGAAAATTAAAGAACTGAATGAAATAAGCTGGCATGCTAGTTTAATCACTACCTCTGTTTTCACAATCTAGCGAGCTCTGGTTCGAGCCTTGAATGTTACAATAGTTTTCTAAATTTTCGCTGCCATATCCCTGGCAGATGTGCTTGTGAAACTAACCAAAAACAAACAAGGGGCTCCAGACTCGGCAGGGCATCATGACAAAGACAAAACCTGGCAAGATCTTTACTGTATTTAAGTTTTTAGCGGAAGGCTCTATTTTGGGACTGCGTTTTTTGTTTTGTTTTGTTTTGTTTTTTTCTACTCTGTTGACTAGAATAGGCAGCACATACTATTTAACCAGCTTACTTTTCTTTGTTAAATTTCTGTTTTAAAATTCAAATGCCTGTTGTTGTTGTTGTTGTTATTATTATTATTATTATTATTATTATTATTATTATTATTATTATTATTTGGTCCTTAGAAGTTGTGTAACTGTTGCCTATGGCAAGATTTGGTTAGACGGTACTCGAGGCATTGTCTCCTAGGAAACCAGTACAGGGTTGAAAGATATTCCCTGCAAGAGGTAGAGCGGTGACGGGAGAACTCTACAGCGGAAACCACCAACGTGGGACTGGCCGCTAAGATGCGGGCAGCACTGCACGGGACCCTCCATGTGCTACAGAGAGCACTACACGGCCTAAGCCAGCACCCAGTTCCTCCCGGGCCTCCTGCGGTGCATGACTTCAGCGCTGAAGGCAATGTCAAGGGTTGCATGGCCTCCCTAGCCGTGCGCCGAAGAATGAAAGGGGAAGAGAAAACCCTGCAGCTGGCGCTCAGCAAGAAATGCGGCTGAAGCTGAAAGAGCGTCACAGTGGAAGCAAAGAACTCCGCCTGCTCCTGGCTCTGAAGTCTCCTGTGATCTGTTTGAACTTCAGCATGCTCGAGCTCTCTGAAAAGGTTTGTTTAAAAAGTACACAAAGACAGGCTGGGGAGACTGCTCCATAAGTATGGCGCTCGCTCCGCAAGCATGAGGTCCTGAGTTTGGGTCCCCATCCCACATGTTGAAAAGCCAGGGGTGGCGGTATGCAGTGTGATCATGGGGCTAGGGAGGTGACACAGGGGCTCTCCGGGGCTTGCTGGCCAGGCAGCCTAGCTGAATTGGCAGGCCTCCGGCTTAATGAAAGAGCCTGTCTCAAATATAAGGTAGGAAGGGTTAGCCAGGTGGGTCCGTGGTTAGAAGCAATACCTTGCTCTTGCGGAGGACCCGGTTTCAGATCCCAGCACCCACAGCGTGGCTCACGTGATCGGTAGGGGCAGTTCCAGAGCATCTGAGTCCTCTTGGGAAGTTACACTGATAGACCGTGGAGATGAAGCTGGGGCTGCCCTGCGTAGGATAGTCTGAAGTTTGGGAGAGGTATGGGGTGGGGAAGCTGGATAAGGAAAGGTAATGACGTCGTAAATTGTGACTGGAGAAGTGGAGGTGGAAGCCGACTGAGGCAGAGGAAGGGCACTGGGCTGATGCTACTGACAGGGGAATGGGAGAGGAAGCATGCAAATACAGCGTGGGCAGGCAGGAGCCGCAAGACTTCCCCATCACTTACTTCCCACGAGACTCTCACCAGCACTAATGTTTCCAATTGGTTGGTTTGATCCCAAGCATTAAAAAAAACCAAAAGTATTTCTTTACTTTCTTTAAGTACTTTTGTATGCACATGTACCCACACCTATTTGTGTGTGCGTGTGTGCACGCACGCATGCGCGCGAGTGCTTGCACGTGCATATTGGTTAAAGCCATAAATCCTTTGGTGGCATTCGAGGTTTTCCGCAGTGGGGTTCGGCTCTACACCCTGAAATGTCTGGAGGCCTCAGGCTCGCCAGCTTGTTACTTCTCCAAAGCCAAATATTCACAGGTCCACCAAAGCACCTGTGGCTTCCTATGCCCCATACCTTTCCTTAGAAGGGACTGAGACATGCTTTTAAATCCAACACAGGAGCTCTCTCCCTGGACAGATACCTTCCAAAATACACAGAGGGGTCTCACTGGAGGCGTGACAGACTGATGTCACGGATAGTTGCTAAGGTGTCCCGCTCTTTATTCGCCCCAGCACTATCCCAGTCAAAGCCATTCTTGAGGAAGTCAAGTCGTTTTTCACTTTTTTCTGTTTGTATTGTTTTCTTCGACTTTGCTGATTTTTTAAGCCATGTTTTATTGTTTCTTCTATTGTACTTACTCTGGCTTTAGTCTACCATTTTCTAGTTTCTAGAGAGGAAAACTTATACTTTTAAGCTCGTGAGGGGGATACCTTCTGTCTTAGCCACTTCACCATTGTCATGACAAAACAGCATGATCAACCCAACCTATAAAAGAGAGCATTTAATTTGATATCCCCTGGTGCCAGGGGGCTAAAGTCCATGACCATCATGGTGGAGAGCAAGGCAACCAGCACGGCACTGGAGCAGTAGCTGAGAGTTTCCATCTCACCTTCAAGCAGGAGGCAGAAAGAATAGCAGCTAACTGGGAAATTAGAAACTTCAAAGTCCATCCCCAGTGATATACCTCTTCCAAGAAGGCCACGCCTACTAATCCTTTCCAAACAGTTCCACAAAGAACTGTTCCCCTGGAGACAATTCTCATCCAAACCACCAAAACATCATACCTATGATAAAGCTTCTAAAGCTGGCAGCTGAGTGGAGATGCCATGCTACACAGCATATATACAGATATAGCCTCGTTTTGAGAAATTCGTTCTCTTCATCATTGCCTACAGTGTCAGCTGTGGGGCCTTTACAGATGCCTCTCACTGGGATAAGGAAGAAATCATCACTCCTGTTATGAGCATTTCATAAGGAATTGATATTGTTTGGAAGCCCAAGTCTTTGCTTTGCCTCTTGACACGGCTTCTGAGGACCTTCTCCCTCTCCTCTCTCCCTGCCAGTGTTTTCTGCCCCATCCCCATTCTGTCCTCTAGCCCCGCTGTCCCTTCTGCTTACAAAGACATCCCTGTAATACAACTTCTCTCTCAGATCTTTTCCTGGCAGCCTCCTTTTCATTACTGCAATCTCAGGTGAAGAGAGCTCCCCTCAGGCTCCGACCTGCTGATACCCACCAATTCTATCAGCAGGCCAGTGGCCCGCTCCTTCAAAGGACCTGTTACTGCTTGCATGTGCTTCTGTGTCTGCTCTCGATTTGTGACTACCTCTCTGACTGCTGCCAGTGTTTTTGAAACTCTCACCTGTTTACTCTCGTGAACAGGTTACCCAGTGTGGTGTATACAACAGATGCTCAATAAACATTTCGTAAGTGACTGAATACCCAGGTGCTATGAAATTTCTCTCCCTGGTGTCTCCTCCATCAAGGTTTGGCAGCCCAGCGATACTTTCAAACTGTAACTTTCACCTTCTATCTGTTTCCAAGTTTCACTATGACATTCTGGCTGAAGGTAGCAAGGCTTTCTTTTAACTGTGGATTCTAGCTTGCTTTATAGTGGGCCTTGTGGTAAACGTGGTCTCGACAGCTGGGGAGTACAGAGGCATGTATGAGCTGAAGTATAACTGATATAGGTTACCCCTCATCTAGCAAAGGCACTGATTTCTTGAAAATTGTCCATGAAGCTGGACTAAATTGTAAGCTGAGATTCCATGAGGGAGTTTCTTAGACTTCCTCATTCCTGTAAAACAATAGTGAGGCATGTAAGCTCTGTGTATCTCTGTCTCTAGCTGTTTCAGCCGGCCTCCAGTGATGTACCCCCTGAGCTATATAGTTCTAATGTTTTCAAAGTTTATCAGTAATGGTAACATTTACTAAGAATTTACTTCCTCTATGTGCCAGATACAGTCTGACATGTGTTTTAGCCAGGATAACTAACTTAATGGCGGCAGTCCTGTCAACCATGCGGCCTCATTGTAGCTTGAAGAAGCTGAAACATGCATTTCACTCATATTTAACCATGATGGATTGGGGCTCCATGCTCTTATCTGATACCAGGGTCCTGACATACCACGACCTTGAGCCCACTCCTTTCCTTGGAGGAAATGGTTTTATGGAACAAGAAGGTGACTGTTCACTGCTGTCCTGTTTCTCCATTCCTGTTTCCTTCAAAGTCACATTAAGAAATAGGTTTGAACCGGCTCTTACATCAGATGATAAGCTCTTCGGCCTTGCCGTATTTTGTCTTTCAAACAAACAGCACACGAGGCTAAGCCTTGTGTGTCTTACGTCAATAAAATCTTTCAGTTGTGTGTTTGTATGCAAGCATGTGTGTAGATGCATGCTTGTACACGACCACAGGTGAATGTCAGAGGACGGCTTTGGGGTTATCACTTTTCATCTTATTCCCTTGCATCCAAGGTCCCACTGAAAATGGAGATTACACTACTTGATGCAGCTGACTGGCCAGCAGGCTCCAATGATCTCATCTCCACTCCCTCCAAACTGAGTAACATTTTCATAAAAACTAATTAGCTTAATCAAACCCAAAACAAGGATTTAAGTTATTTCCTATGTAAAAGAAAAATAAATTTAGAATGCCAGTTTGTCCCTCGTCTCCATATTTAGGGTGACAGTTTGCTAGACATCGGTGCTCACTCAACTTTTTAGTCATGAAACATTTCAAGTTTTCAGAAAATTACATAAAATATTATAATAGACTTCCATGGTAGATCTTATACAATTGTGAAGACACACACACACACACACACACACACACACTCATACATACCACTTTCCATCTTAGAAATTCTTTCTCCTAATGCTATAAACTGCTACTTTTGGCCAGGTAGTTCTTTAATGCATAAGCTGTGATAACTAGATTCCCACTTTTTTCATCATAGACACACATGGTATACACCATGAAGAAATGTCCTTTTAAAAACTGTGTTGCCGGAAGCCCAAACTACCATCAAGAACAATGTAGCAGTTTGCATGGAGTGGGATGGAGGAAGCAGCTATCAATGTCCCTTTCTTGTTAGGATCCCAGAGTCAGATAGATCAGAACCTCATGGATTCAAGGCCCTTCCTTTGTTGAGAAGATGCAGACCTCAAGCTGTTCAGTCATTAATACTGTTCTAAGACACTGGGATTCTTTTAAATGATACAAGCTTCCAGATGATAAAGGGAAATCAACGTCTTACCTTCTTAACAAAATGGCAAGCAGACAGTTTGCTCGTGTGTACGATGCTTATTTTGCGATCATAAAAAGTTGAAATTTATACAATATACTAGCTAAAAGAAAACTCAGGAAGAAGGAACTGACAAGTGTCCAGTTATGGTATTCTGTTTCTGGTTTGATTTTTGTACTGATTTCCATTGTGATGTAAAATGGTCTTCCAGAGGGATTCTCAGTTGTGCCATTGCTGGTGCCTGCTTTTTTTTTTTTTTTTTTTTTTTTTGGCTAAATAAATGGATGGTAAGAAATCCAGAGAAATCACGGATTGGTGACTGTGGAAGGTTATAATCTGTATGCCAGAGAGTACTGTGGAACACTGTGGTCTGAAGTCATAGAGTGGGTGCTCCCTTGATGGCTGGATCCTGCGTGGTTCCTTTGGATAGGTAGCACCCAGTGACACAGGCCAGGTCTGCTGATATGAATTGCATGTATGGTCCAGGTATTGGTCCATGTTTGTTTGTCCTATAACATTCCTGTCAAATGCTGAGATATTAACTTCTGAACGGCAGTACTTGTGTTGCCAATCAATCCTCTTCTATTTCTTGCTGCCTTATGAGACATGCCATTATTTTCAGTTTCAGGTTTTGGATCTTCAAAACAAATGAAATATTTTCCCCTTCTGCTCACAACAAACTTTTCCTAGTTTATAAAACAAAGTCATGCTGATATTTTAAAAATATTTTTCTTCTCTATAAAAACCATGTTGCACATTGCCTTCTTTTAAATATATCTTTGTATTTTCCAACTCATTGTTATACTATTTTAAATTCCTTTTATTTTCTTCTTGGAGGAGTGGGTTCTGACACAGAGTCTCACATAGCCCAGGCTGGCCCCAAACTCCTGATCTTCCTGCCCCCACCTTCCAAGCACAGCTATGTACCACCACAGCCAGTTTACATGGCTCTGGGGATCAAAGCCAGTCCCCCTGTAAGCAAAGCGAG
The DNA here is from genome assembly GCF_030254825.1 of Meriones unguiculatus. Taxonomy (NCBI): domain Eukaryota; kingdom Metazoa; phylum Chordata; class Mammalia; order Rodentia; family Muridae; genus Meriones; species Meriones unguiculatus. The sequence continues at coordinate 47,944,841 of NC_083349.1, forward strand.
CACTGTACCAATGAGTTAGAAATCCAGCCCGAAGTTCCCTGCAAAACTCCCAATTCCTGCTCTATTCTCCTTAGCGTTTGCTTTGTATTGTATGACACTATGACTGGCTCTTTCGCTTTTTGGATTGACACATTGCACAACTGCCACAATTGCAAATAATTACTGCATAGTGAGGGGAAGAAACGTTAATCAAAGAACACAAAACCTCTGCAAGGAGTAAGGCCAGAGAAGTCTGTTCTACAAAATGGTGACGACAGTTAATAATAGAGCGGATCCTTCCCTCCTCCTTTCTTTTCCTTCCTAGGGCTGGAAACAAAGCTCCCAGCCATGTGCAGGCTGGGCAAGCCCTATCCTCCTCAGCTATTCTCCGAGTTCTGTATTTCTAAAAGAAAAAAAAAAAAAAGAAATAAAGAGAATGCATGTGAAGAGTTCCCATCACAATTATGATAACTATGTCAGGTAATTAATATGCTAATTAGCCACAATTAGTCATGCTACACTATATCCGCAATTGTCCTTTTCAAAAAGTCACACCCCTCCCCCCTTTTTTTAACTGGCTTTCACCAGCTGTTGTTTTTGTGCCTGAGATCTCTGTTTTGTGTACTGACATCAGACACACACACACACACACACACACACACACCAGGTATAGAAATGTTCTCTCCTTACATTCTACATGTTCTATGGTCAGTATGTCATCAAGTCCACCTATAGGAAATCCCTCCCAAAGGCACAAGTCTTCTGCAGTGAGGACCCGGAGCTCTGGGGCTGCATCCTCAGAGCTGTGCCCATCCATCTGGGAATACCCATCGCATCAGTCTCCGCTGCCGCTTCTGCATCCTAAACACCTTCACCATTACTCTTCAGAGAAAGGGTTCACCAAAGATCAAGGTCCTGATACCCGGACTATCTGAAATGTTTTCAGCTACCATCACGATCACTGGCATTTTTACAACAATTTTACTGTGCCCAGACTTCTTTTAGGGGGTTGTTTTTTCTGTGTGTGTATGCGTGTGTGTGTGTGTGTGTGTGTGTGTGTGTGTGTGTGTGTGTGAAGATCATGTGTGTGTAGCCGGAGCACAATCTCAGGTATTATTTTCCAAGAACAATCTACTTTGTTCTTTGTTTTGGTGGGCTTTTTATTGTTGTTGTTTGTCTGTTTTTTGAGACAAGGTCTCTCTACATAGCCCTGGTGGTCCTGAAACTCACTGTGTAGACCAGGATACTCTCAAACGTAGAAACCCACCTGGGAGGACTTTAAAGGGTCACGCCACCATGCCCAGCTGGCTGTTTTTCAAGACAAGGTGGCCTCTCAACGGCCTGGGGAATGCCCATTTCAGATCAACTGAAATCTACTTCAGTGGCTATTAAGGAATCTACTTCTCCGCCTCTTCAGAGATGGGCTTAAAGAGCAAACTACCACATCAGCTTTTAAAGCATGTTCTGGGAATCGAACTCAGCTCTTCATGAAGCTAGCAATTTACCGACTGAGAGAGCCCTCACACTTTTAGAGTTTAAAAGCATTATGAAACTTTTTCAACCACAGGGAAACATAAAGAAAACATACTGCTTGATCCTTTGGATAGAAATTCTTGTCCTTATGGCATGCCCAGTGTTCTAAAATGTCCAAATAAACACCTTCATTACTTAGTCTAATTCCTTGTGAGGGTGGGCTCCTATTGAGCACTTCTAACCAAGAAAAACAAAACAAACCAAAACTCTATTCTCTGGTTTTAGAAAAGTTGGTGAACTGATCTTTAGTGATGCCCTTCTGTAGTCCTTTTCTCTTCCTGTTGTTATCTCCAAGATGGATCATTTGATCTAATGGGCCATCTAGTTTTATAATTTCTAACCCTCTGCCACGTGTTCAAATCTTCTGTACTATTTTCTCAATCCTAGCTATTGGATTTTCATTCTGCTATAATATTCTGAATTCCTCCATAAGAGCTGGCTCTGTATTCTGCAAACCTCTCCTCTTTTTTTTTTTTTTTTTTTTTTTTTTTGGCAGGATCCTCTCCATGTTTCATGCATACAATGTTTTTCTTCTCTCTCTGAAGCATTTAAGAGAAATGATCCAAAATTCCTTTCCCTGCCTTCTTTCTGTCTCTCGAAGAAGTACTCTCCCATTTGCTGTGTGTGTGTTTCGTTCTTATGTCACGTGCTTCGCTCAGATGTCAGCTCATCCCAGTCCACACTGGCAGACTGTTAGGTCTCAAAAACCACCAGTTGTTCAACACAGCATTGAAGAGCATAACATCTAAAAATAGACATTTAGTGGTTGAGACAAAGGTAACAGCACAGCAAGATGCTTCACTTACTACTGTACTATGAGCAATGTGTTGGAGATGACTTACACACTGTGTAAGCAAGGGCGAGACGACAGAAAGGGGTCTCACTCACGTTCCTGCCCAACTCTGTGCCTCATCATCATTTGGGTAACTGGAAGTTGCCGTGGTGGTTGTATCTACACCATAACCAGAACAAAGCCTAGGATGACTTCAGGAATCATGAGTTGTTCTGAGGACTAGCTGTGAAGTAAATGCCAGTTTCTCAAAATCAGAGAGGGTCTCATTATTTCTCAAATATTAAAACGTTCAACCTTTTTTCTTTTTTTGGCAGTCCACATTTACTCCAGACTGTGAAGCAGAAAGTGTCCACAGTCCCCTTGGCTTCTGAAATTCAGTAACGAAAGCCCAGTTGCTTCTCAGCTTTCCCCTATGTTCAGTCTCTTTCAGTTTGGTATGTCAGAAGTCTCTCTCTTACATCCTTTTTCAGCTTCTAAAATATTCTCACTATGATCTCTAATTCTGTTTTCTTTGCCCTTGTGGAATTGAAATTTTTTTCCTGAAAAAAAAAAAAAATGCTGTTTCAGTAACATTTGGGAAGAAACAGAAATATGTGTTTTATCTCTCCCTTTTAACAATTTGCCCACTGTGTACTTGGGTAAGTTGACTCTGGTAAGGCCCTGTGGGGTCCCTTTCTCCTTCGGAGAGACCACTGAATGTTTATTATCTGTTACTTTAGAATAAAATCACATAGTATACTACAATGAATAAATGATATTGACTTCCAGAAAGCAGAAGACAATGTGTTTGAATCAGTGAAAGGTAATCCAGAGCCATTCGCAGGGAAAAGTCTATCTGTACTCTGGTTCCTATCATAAAACCTGACCAGTGAGTGGATCAAACAACAGAAATTTACATTTGTATATACAGTTCGGAAGGGGAGTGGTCCAAGATAAATTTGGTAGCCAAGTCAGTTTCTGATGAGGTTCCTTCTCTAGGCTTATGCCTGGATGGACACTGTCTGCTGAACTCGGAGTTTACATGGTGGGAGGCAGGGAGGCTCTTTTCATATAAGAAAGCTAATTCTACTGTATTAGAGCTCCCCTCTGGTGAGGTTCATTCACATTTAGTATGCATGTGCATATGTACATGAATGGAGGCATGTCTGTGCCACAGCACATATGTATAGATTAGAGGGCAATTTCAGGAGTCAGTTCTATCACATTGGTTGAGGGGCAGGACTCAGGTCACCAGGCTTGAAGCCAAGTGCCTTTACCTGCGGAGCCACCTCGTTTAATCATATTTACATTCTTCAAAGCTCTATCTTCAAGTACAACCACATGGAGTATGTCAAGGGCCTACGCTTCAATATTTAAATTGTGAGAGACACAAACACTTAGTCCATAACAAAAAGGGAATTTCCCAAAGTTCCTTAGTGCCTCAGGGAGTAAACCGGGCTACGAATGGTCAGAAACTTCCCTACAGCTAAAACCTAAACTTCCCCCATGGCTAAAACCTCTCTGTCTTCATGTGAGCACAAAAAAACATTTTGCATCTGTGCAGATGGTCACGAAAGCAAAAGAAAATGAACTCAGAATCAGTTGTGTAGAGTCCCAGGAACAGATGCTTGGATTTAAACCAGTCTGGGGTGGTGGTGACGGGTGGGGTCTTCCTTTAGGAATCCCATTTCCTTCTTGTTAACACAATCAAATCTAGCCAACCTTCCTCTGTTACTTTGTCATTTACCCCAAGAACTTGAAGTCTCCTGACCCACTAGTACTTTGAACATGGCTTACAGGAAAGAGTGGGTTTTGCTTGAGGGAACACACACACTAAGTATGAGATAACTAATATGGGAGGCAAGTGGTAGGACCCATGGACCAAAAGAAAAGGTTCACTTTGTTCAATGTTACAAATTTGGCGGAGAATGGTAGGGTTTTACAGGAGCGAGAGATACCCCGCAGTATTCAAAACCAGCAATAACTTGCTCCCAGATTCTTAATTTGGATTGCTGAGCATACCTTCTTTAAGCACTCTCACATCTGATCCATTAGAGCTTTGAAGTTTTTCGAAACATGCTCCCTGACAAATGTCAAGGGTCTAGAGCATCTACCTATTCCAAGGCTTGACATCTATTTTTAACCTCTGACTGCTGCCCCATTTTCTTATCCAATAAAATGTGTTTAATTTTCTTTTAATCCAAGCAGTTCCCTTACTGAAAGGACTCATGGTAGATGCAAATGCATGCATGGAATTCCCCTTTCAGCAAGTGGATCATCAAAAGCGTCATCAAAATCTCACCTGTTTCTTGGAAAATGGAGAGGGGAGAGGTTACCAAAATCATCTACTACTATTGTGCTGGTGTGACTCTGTGTCCTAAAGTCCAGTGGTATTCCCTGATGCATTTATAATGCAATCCCTACACATCAGGCTTGAGGAAAATGATGGAGGAGGAGCAAAAAGATTCTAAGAGCCAGAGGCCCAGGATTTCTGTTGCTAGATAGTCTCTCCTAATCATGATGGAGAAACACATCCATAAAATCTCAACAATATGGTTGCCTGAACAAAACCAGCATAGGGACACTACCAGCTAACAGGTCCACATGCACAGGAAAAGTTCCACATTGTTCAACACCTAATGTAGAGCTACAGGTGGTTAATGGATACTGAGAGAGGGAGAATTGGCTATCTCTAGGCATGAGCTATACATAGGATTTGTGATCTACTAGATTTGTACATATGAACCTATTAGGGTATGTGTGTGTGTGTGTGTGTGTCTACACAGAATATATATATACTGTTTTTTATATATTGTTAGATATACATATAAAACAAATAGTAAAACATGAATTTTGGGTGCAGTTGGAGAGTTGGAGTGGGGAGATGGGATAGCTATGAACATACAAGAATCATGTACAAAGTTTTTAGAACAAAGGTGTTTTTTTTTTTTATGTCAGTACACTAGAGACAAGGAGGGCATCCTGTCAAATATCCAGAGAGAAAAACATATTCTAATAACAGCCTCGTCGTGAGCATTATCTGCCAGAGTGCCGGGTGCATAGTGGGCACATACTTTTTTGCAATATAAATGCATTCCTCGCCAACTTTACTCCACACAGCACTGGGTTAAAAATACTCCAAGAGAGGTCATCTAGCCCTGCTTATTTCTAAGCTGTTCACCTCCGAGTGAGTGTTTGGAGCTAGAAACACTATTTTCCCAGAGGCTGCAGAGAATAGACTGTAGGCAGCGTTCCAGGAGGGTCTCCAAGTGCTTCCTTAGTTGAGTAGCTCAGACCTTCTACAAGGGGCCGGGAAGAGTGTAATAGCCATTGTGTAAAGTTTTAGCATAGCTGAATTCATTTTTTTTTCAACTATCAAATCTAAAGAGGAATTTTTTATATTGCTTCCATGATATTTATTAAAATCATGTGCCTACAATAAATAGTTATGGATGCCTGATATCTAAGGAAGAGAAAATTTACTATCAGCACTTGAACCACACCAAATTTTAAGAAGAATATATTTTTATTTTATTTTATAAAATGATAACTTAACCAATGCATTCCCCCCCCCCACAACTGACCCTTACTTCAGGGTAACCTCAGGAATATACAGCAGTGCTAGCAAGAAGCTCAGATGAGGAGAAAGTCTGATTGAAGAGCCATTTTACATCAGAATGCACGGCAGAAGTGTCAGAGATAAGGACTCCTATGTGGTGCCCATCTGAAGGAAGCAGCTCCAGAAAAGAAAAGCCAAGCAGCACAGAGTACCAGACCACACCACACTGAGGGTGCCTCACAGCAAGCATCAAGAGAACTTGCCCTATGCCAGACCATCGCTCCGCTTACCCTTCACTGGAAAGATTTGCCCTGGAGGAACAGACATTTCGAGAGACTTCCAGTTGTCTTCTAAGGCATTAAAAACAGCCAATAAACCAAAGAAAGATCAGCAGAGGAAGGTGGTAGAAGCAAGGGTGAGTGGTCCTTAGAGAAGAGTAGAGGAACCCAAGCGGAGCAAAGGGATGTCCTTTAAATGTGCTTGTGGGTAGCTTGATAATTTCCAACAGTTGAGAGCATCAAAGTGAGTTGGAATTGTTTGGTTTGGTTTCCTAAACATCTCCAAAGGTAAGTCCCAGACTTAGCATAATGATGCCCTCCTTTCCTAGAACATGTCTGCTTCTGGGAGAGGCTGGTGATGCTAGCTCACCTTCTCATACTGTGTCCTCCCAATTCCAGGCTCTCAACTACTCATTACCTCAGGGAGACTGGGAAAGTAAGAGGATGAGCAAATGGAAGGGCCATTCTGAGGAAATTAGAGGAAGGGCTTCATTTAACACAACCATCCTATGAGAAACGTTTAGTTGTTACACAATTTTCAGAGCTAGGTCTGAAATTGTAAGTAACTTGCTGCAAACACACATAAATGCAGGGAAATTACCAGTTGCATTTAAACACAGGCAGGCCACAGGCATGCATATGGCCTGTCTTGATCATTGAAGGTACAAACTGCGGATGGTGTTTCACAGAAGAAGTGTGTATCAGAAAGATGAAAACTCACCCAAGGTCAGCAAGGAGTACTGTGAGAACTTAATGCAAGTCAAAAGACCTGAGAGTTCCGGTTCACATCATGAACAAAAGTCTGACCTTGCCCTAGTTCACTTGGGGAGGAGATGACAGAGTCACTCAAGAAGGGGAAAACTTCCTGAACAGAACACCAACAGCACAGGCTCTAAGAGCAACAGTCAATAAATGGGACCTCATGAAACTGAAAAGTTTCTGTAAAGCAAAGGACACCGTCATCAAAACAAAGCGACCACCTACAGATTGGGCAAGAATCTTCACCAACCCTTTATCTGACAGAGGACTCATATCCAGTATATATAAAGAACTAAAGAAGCTGAAAAGCAGCAAACCAAGTAATCCACTTAAAAAATGGGGAACAGAGCTAAACAGAGAATTCTCTGTAGAGGAATACCGAATGGCAGAGAAGCACTTAAAGAAATGCTCAACCTCACTAGCCATTAGGGAAATGCAAATGAAAACAACCCTGAGATTTCACCTTACACCCATGAGAATGGCCACGATCAAAAACTCAAGTGACAACACATGCTGGAGAGGTTGTGGAGAAAGGGGAACCCTTCTCCACTGCTGGTGGGAATGTAAACTTGTACAACCACTCTGGAAATCAATCTGGCGCTTTCTCAGACAACTAGGAATAGCGCTTCCTCAAGATCCAGCCATACCACTACTGGACATATATCCAAAAGAGGCTCAAGTACACAAAAAGGACATTTGCTCAACCATGGTTGTAGCAGCTTTATTTGTAATAGCCAGAAGCTGGAAACAACCCAGATGCCCCTCAACTGAAGAATGGATGCAGAAATTGTGGTACATCTACACAATGGAATATTACTCAGCAATGAAAAATAAGAAAATCATGAAATTTGCAGGTAAATGGTGGGATCTGGAAAGGATCATCCTGAATGAGTTGTCCCAGAAGCAAAAAGACACACATGGTATATACTCACTCATATAGACATACAACATAGGACAAACCCACTAAAACCTGTGCATCTAAAGAAACTAAGCAAGAGAGAGGACCCTAACTAAAATGTCCAATCCCCATCCGGAAAGGCAAAGAGGATGGACATCAGAAGAAGAAGAAAACAGGAAACAACCTAGGAACCTACCACAGAGGGCTCTGAAAGCCTCTGCCCTTCAGACTATCAAAGCAGACGCTGAGCCTGATGGGCAACTGTTGGGCAGAGTGAATGGAATTTTAGGTAAGAACTGGGAAATAGTAAGAGCTGGAGAGGACAGGGTCTCCACAAGGAGAGCAACAGAACAAGAAAATTTGAACACAGGGAACTTCCCAGAGACTCATACTCCAACCAAGGACTATTCATGGAGATAACCCAGAACCCCTGCACAGATGTAGCCCAGGGCAGTTCAGAGTCCAATTGGGTTACATAGTAATGTGAAGAGGGACTGCCTCTGACATAATCTGATTGGCCTGCTCTTTGATCACCTCCCTCTGGGGGGGGAGCAGCCTTACCAGGCCATAGTAGAGGACAATGCAGCCACTTTTGATGTGAACTGACAGACTAAGATCAGAAAGGAGAGGAGAACCTCCCCTATTAGTGGACTTGGGGAGTGGCATGCAAGCAGAGGGAGGAGGGAGGGTGGGATTGGGAGGGGAGGAGGGAGGGGCTTATGGGGGGATGCAGAATGAATAAAGTGTAATTGATGAAAAATTTTTAAAAAAAGGGAAAAAATAATTTAAGAACCTTAAATGACTTTCAAAAGTGGAGGAAAACATGGAGTTAGTCAATTGGCATGGAGCACGTCTCGCCCCTGGGGGCAATGGTCTCCTGAACCTACTCAGACCTCGGACACCACCACTGCTAGTTCTAGAACTGATGCAGGATGTTCCAACGAGGGGGTTAAGGCTTCTCATAATATTTCCTATAAGCCCACCCCATTTTTATTCATTATTAGCCAGATAGAGCCAAGTAATTGTGGTAATGATACTTGCTTTTTTGCCCAATGCTGGAATCCTAGTAAATTTAGGTATGCCCTGGTTACTCGCATGCCTCGCTGGGTGCCTGTGCCCGTTGATGCCCCTCACGCTATGACTCTCTTCAGACAGAAAAGGGATCTTGGAACTACAGCCACCATTGTTACTACCATCTCATTGGCGGCTGTTGGGAGCTACCACCAGGGCATTAGCCATGAGTCATACTGGGCAGACTGCTCAGACCCTGAACAATCATTTAGCCAATGTAGCTCATGCCTTAGTTGTACATAAAGGAATTAATGCTCAACTAAAAGGAAGCTTGATGGTGTTCAATCAGAGGATTGACCTCGTGCAGGAGCAAATTGATACCCTATGGCAAATTGCTCAACTTGGCTGTCAATGAAAATATGCTGGACTTTGAGTCACTAGCATATAACATGAGAATTTTTCCTGTGCTGCAAATCTGTCTAAACAATTGTCGAGCTATATTTTAGGTAATTGGACTGGAGAATTCGATACTATGATGGAGCAGCTGAGAGTGGCCATTGTTACAGTAAATTCTACCAGAGTGGACGCAGGACTAGCCACAGGATTATCATCATGGATTGCTGCAGCCATGAATCATCTGAAGGAATGGGCGGGCATGGGAGCGTTAGCAGGCCTTCTGGTGTTGGTCTCCTTGGTTTGCCTGTGGTATATATGCAAGATTAGAGTCTCACAACAGTGTGATGCAGCCATGATCATTCAGGCCTTTACAGCCATTGAAGCAGGACATTCTCCCCAAGCATGGTTGGATACCATAAAAAGTTAAAATGTTACGCTCAGGATGCGAGGCTAAGCACTGCACTCAGGGTCAGCCGCTTTGGACCCAGAGAAGAGCATGTCTGATTGCATGCGGGTTGATGCCCCAGGTCCCGCCTCTGAGAAAAAGATATCAGACGGGTCTGATGCTCTTTGGGTGGATGACACCTAAATGAACATCGGTACAAAGTCCCAATTTATTTCTAATATCAGAGATCAGACCTCTACTCTTGCCTGATGCGTCTAAAACAAAAAGGGGGAACTGTAGAGAGCTGAGGAATGCTATGCCTTAAAAATGGAGCTGGTTTCCGCCTTCCACCTTCCCGATGGTGAGTGCTCTCTGTCACGAACAAGTCCACATTTGGCTAAGGCTGAGGATCTGGCTTGCTTCCATGTATGTGGACCTATCTGCATTGCCCACGTGGCACGCCTGAGTTGGCTACCCAGAGGCTATTTAAGCTGTGGGCTGGCTTTCCCCAGGGTCCGAGCATTGAAAAAAAAAAAAAGAAGGCAACTTCTCAAGACGTATGCCAGCATCCAACAGAGAATCAGAGCATTGAAAGCCAAGAGACAAACAGCCTTCAGGAAGAAGACTGTAGCCTCTGTCTTTTCCAGGTAGTGAACTCTCCAAAGGATTAGTGCAGAACTCAACCAAAGTTCTGCTTCCGCCAGAGGGATAAGCTGGATCAAGAGTTCCTGAGATAAGCTGCTCTACAGGAGGTGGGCCGTGCTGGGCTGAGAGAAAGAAAGAATGCTTTGAGCAGAAAGGAAAACCCTACAGAAGGGAGATAAAAGATGAGTCAAAGGAAGTAGAGTTGAGAACTAGTCAGTCAGATAAGTCTCAAACTCTCAGATGCCACCAGCTCCTAAGATATGAGAAAAAAAAAAAAACAAAACAAAACAAAACCAGGCTACATCAGTGGTTCTCAACTTGTGGGTCACAACCCTTTGGGGGGGTCACATATCAGATATGCTGTATAGCAGATATTTATGATTCGTAACAGTAGCAAAATTAGAGTTATGAAGCAGCAACAAACATAATTTTATGGTTGGAGGTCACCACACCATGAGGAACTGTATCTAGACTCCACCACCACGCACATACATGTGCGCGCACACATTTTTAAGTGGTCTACTGAAGAAGGAGTACTAGGATGAGGGAAGGTAGAGGGAAGTGAGCATGGAAGGGGAGATGCATGTGATCAATCCCTATGGAAACGCCACAGAAGATGTAAGAATCTGCACAATTCATTTTCTTTAGGGGTGGGCAAAATTGTACATGTGCTCTCCGTCTTATTTTTTGAGACAGCATCTCTCACCAAATCTGGGGTGCATCTGTCTAATAAGATTGTCCAGCCGATAAGTTTCAGGGTTCTGCCTGTTTGTGGCCTTTTCCATGCTAGGGTCACAGAGCCATGCCTCGACACCTGGCTTTCACATGGGTGCCAGAGATCCGAACTCATGTCCTCATGTTCACGCACTGTAGTGGTCTGGGTGAGACATGTCCCCCATAAGCTCAGATATTTGAACACTTGGTCCCCAGTTAGTGTGCTAGATGGACGGATATGGAAGCTTCAAGAGATAAAAAAAACTCGCTAGAGTCATACTCTACTTCCAGTTCCCACTTGGCTTCTTGACAGCGGACAGAAATGTGGAAATGTGCTCCCTCAGCTTCCTGCTTTGGCCACCTGCTGCCATGCCATCAGGAACTCTCCCTTTGGAACCATAAGCCCCAGATAAACCCTTCCTTCTACAAGTTGCTGTTGACCGTGTTATTTTATCATAGTCACTGAAAGGTGATGAACACACACTGAACTTTACTGAGCCGCCTTCCCTGCACCCAGTGTGTTATTATGATGATTAAGAAAATTAAAATGATCTATTAATAGGTTTACTAAACGAGATATGGTGTTACCTGCTTCCAATTATTATAAGCACACATACAAATCCCTTACCGACACAGTAGCATGAAAAACCAGGGGGAAAAGCAAATTATAAAATCTACCATCGTTAATAAAATGCTATGAAACGAAAGTGAAAATAATCCATGTAAAGTTAACATCTGCACCCTTTGACTTTGCCAAAAGGCCTCAATTTCTTTTTTTCCTGAATCATTTGCCTCTAGTCAAACAGAGGATGCTGTTTCTACTTCAAACACGAATTTCCTCGGTTGGTTTTAGAGCCTTGATTGTTTAAAACTGTATCTGACACCTGTGTGCATTGTTGTGCACATGTATAAACCCACAAAGTGCTAAGGCAGAAGCAAAGTAACTCTCTTTGACTGAATGTGCTCCCTCAGGTGTCTTATAGTTGTGACACAAGAATTTGACCAAAGGCAACAAAGCCACATGTGTTTGGCTGCTGTGTCAAGGAATTCTCCTGCAGTTGTGCTGAAAATAACTTGAAATTACACTTAACTGTAAGGGTTCCCTTAGTGAGTAAGACAGAAGTAAAATTGGAGCTATTAATTTTAAGTGAAATTGCTTATTTTATTTCTGAAAGCATCTAAAGAAAGAGGGAATCAAACTCTACTGTAGCTCAAGTAAATAGAGCCCCTGGCTAGAACCTGAGGAAGTGTACATTACAAGCACTTGGGTATTTGATAACAAAAACACAGAGAGTCAAACCATTTCATCAACACATTTTACAACCTGAAAAGGAAAACCAGAAACTATTAGGAGGCTGCCTTTGCATCTGCAACAAAAGTGATTTCCTAGAAAAATGGTTGGAAAACATTAGAAACCAGGTGGTAGTGTAAAACATGAGGGAACTCTTCAAAGGAGGCATCAAAGGGCAGGGAGATGGCTCACTGGGCGAACTGCATGCTGCCCAAGTATGAGAACTGGAGAGAGGGAGAGAGGGAGAAGGGATGGAGAGAAGGAAGGAGGGAAGGACAGAAGAATGAAAGGTGGAGGGAAGGGAAGGAGAGAGGGGGAAGAGGGACAGAGAGAGAAATAGAGAGGGAGAAGCTGAGCACCAATATGTGCACCTTTGCCTATAATCCAAATGCGGGGAAGCAGAGCCGGGAGGATTCTGGGGGCTTGATGATCAGCTGGCCAATCAATGACTTCCTTCAGCGAATGTCCTTGTCTCAAAAAAACAAGGCAAAAAGAGACTTAGGCAACATAAAGAAAGAAAGAAATAAACAAATAAATAAATAACATTGACCTCTGGTCTATACACACACACACACACACACACACATACACACACACACACAGAATTAAAAGACCTAATACCGTCAAGGGAAAATTCTCAGTCCCTCTTTGTCATTCATCGTATGAAGAAAAAGATGACTTAACTACATTTATGGCTCTCCTTAACGCTAATATACAAATGTGTACATAAGAGAAATTTAGCTAGGCCTGGTTTGAATTTGGATTTGATTTTTGCACAGTGCTTTGACCAAATAGTTCAGTACCCCATAGCTTCGAGTGCCTTGTAAGTTAATTGTACATAATAACTTGAGACATGAAAAAGGAACCTAAAATATAAATACTAATTGTTCTTAGAGACTTTACTGGTCTATAGACCATCATATGTGTGAATTCAGAATAAAAACACCTAAAAACTAAAATCTAGAAAATTCACTTGGTCACATAACTTAACACAAACTGATCACAGAGCTTTTGCAGCTTTTGTTCTCACTGCTTGGGTAAAAGATCATTTTCTTTTGGAGCAATCGAGTACCAGCTTTCATGGAGTATTACATGAAACAGCAAGAAGGTGTCATAAGGATCTATTCTATGGGAATGTTTTATGCTACCCTTTAAGATCTGAAAAATGAGGAGGAATTAGCTTACAAAACACATCGGGATCAAATGTTTCCATATGTTAAAGCCATTATTGTGTTACAAATTTTAATTGCTTGACATATATATTTGAATGGGGAAGTCCTATTCGTAGTTCACAACTGAGCATCACCCACAAAATAAACAGTCCACGCAAAATCAAAACATACAGACCACTGCTACTCCATTTTGTTTTCTAATTGTTAATACCAAACCCTTACACTCTGTCACAATTGTTATGCTCAGACTCAGTAAAAAGAATTCTTGGAAGCTGGGAGCCATGAAAATAATGACAGCAAAAGGAACCGAGGAAAAGAAGTTACTGAGGAAAAGAAATGAAAGCTTTCAGTGACCCCAGGTGCCATTTTGGTCATTGCTTTATGATTGCAATGTTGACATGAAACCTTGTTCCCTTGTAGTTTATAGTCTAGATCAGGAGAGAAAATCATCAGTCATTGTTTGCTGCACCCCGGCGATGTGTCAGACAACATTCGGGGGGCCATCATCAACACAGGTGAACTTTCCTGAGACTTCTAGACAGACAAAAACCAGAAAAGAAATCAGTCATCTCAAGTAATGAAGCCCTGAAAGGAAAGCAAAGTAAATCAGGTGATACCGTAGCGTATGTGTGGCGTACAAATGAGCCAGTGACCCTGTTCAAATGTATTGTTTTTGAGACAACTTCACGGGGAGGTGTGGTTGTGTATACATGTCTACACACATAGATACATGGGAAATAAACACAGAAAGTAATGATTAACAAGAGTGTTAATATTAGGTACTAAGAAAGAAAAATGTTAGGTTTAAATGACTTCTGAGCCACAGCGTGTCCCAAAAACAAAACCACTTCCTCTGGTGTGAACAGGAAATACCTCTGGGTGTGTAAAAATGACATAGCCATGTTGTGGGGAGAGGCCACAGGCCACAGCAGAGCCTATGCAGGCTGCTTCTCACTCTGAATGTCTGCCCCCTTGTTTTAGATGCACTTTCCTTGCCTATAACGGTATCTGTGATACAGTCGCTCCATTCCTGCTAACTTCCAATCCTGCTATGCCAGGAGTTCTCAAACCTTAGGGCAGGTCAGAATAACCTAGAGGGTTGTTGTAAACTGACAGCTAGGTCCTGGCCCTGTGTTTCTGATCCAGTGTGTTTGTGGAAATAGCTGAGAATCTTTATTTCAACGATTATCAGATTCTACTGACATGGCCAACCCAGGATCCACACTTTGAACTCAGTCACTTAGTCCCTGTATATGTAGAACCCATCTGCCTGGGTTCTGCGAATAAAGAAAACACGTGGGAGTGGTGTCATCCTGCACAATTTCTTATGTGTTTTCCAAAACTTTGTTGTCCTGCATGGATTTTTTATGAACCGGCTCTACTCCATTCACTCATATATACATAAGTACATATATGTATATATACACACATACACATATGTATCTCTCTCTTTCTCTCTTTCTCTCTATATATACATATAGTATATATACATATATGTATATACATATATATATATATGTATATATACATGGGTTTGTTTTATTATTAAGCCCTAATTACCATGGTTCTATATGTTAATCAAAACTAGTCCCCACATCCAAACTACACATTTTTCCCCTGAATTTAAATAAGAAATATGAATTTGGCTGCTGGAATTCATGACTTCCAACCACTTGTACAACTGAAAGTTGGATCTGCAATTAACAAAAGACACTTGGCACAGTTTGCTACTTCCGAAAGCCCCCTTGCTACAGCATGTTTGTAGACTTCTCATAGAATTATTTCTCTGCCCTGTTTTATACTTAGGTATAACACAATATACCATTCCTATGAAGTCTTTATTGCCCTTCCTTCCCTAACAAACTCACTAAAGATAATGTAAATCCTAGATTGCCACAGCCTTCCCAGGTGACCAGACATAAGCAAGAGCCATCTTAAAGATTGTTCTTTGGTTCCAAGGCTGGGCTGCTGAAGTAGCAATGTTCCTAGGGCCTCAGAGGAAGAGAGAATAAAGGAAACCATTTTAGTGTGGAGAGATCCTAGGATGAAAGTGTCCAGTGGCCCCAATGATGACAGAGGGGCTTGGAGTAGAAGAGGAGACACCCTCCCCGAGCCTGAAGAGGAGGGCTCTCTAAATAACACTTATGGATATGGCATGGGCATGCTGTGGTTGAGTAGATCAGTGAAGAAACACTGGTGGGTTATGTTTAGACAGAACAGCCCACAGCAGGCTTACCCACCTACTCATCAGCTAAGTAAAGGGAAGGGTCAGAAGCTGAGAGCCTAAAAGGGGAACATGGCAGGGAAAGAGAGTAATGGAACACGCCAGTCACATAAAACAAACAGTGGGAACCCCTCTGACCTGTAGGTCCTCCTCCAGAGAGAAGTTGCAATCTGTGCCTGGGGGTGAAGGAGATGAAAGGCCATAAACTAGATCCATCAGGAAGTCAGAGGCACAGGATGGGATTTTGAGGACTCCTACAGCAGGCAGGCAGCAGGGACCTCAGATCCCCAGGGAAGAAAGAACGGAACCACACCCTGTGGTTTCCTGGGAACCCCTTGCCCTTTCAGACTTTCTTACTGAGCAGATTACACGGATTGAAGCCAGGGGCTGGTTCTCCAGTCAAGTGTCACTCAGGGTCTGGAGACACTACTACAGCCGCCGCTACAGTCCCAACTCTCATGGTTTTTGCTTGTTTTCTTAAGGATGGCCATACCGCTCTTAAGCTGGTGCTCGGGCCCAGCTGATACTCTTCATTGACACTACTCGATCTGCCATGCCTGACTGTACAATTTCAGAGCTTGAAAGGCACTCCTACAAGGCACAGGCTGTGGCCCTGGGTCCTGGCTCCAGTCACCCTGCCAGTGTTACAGTCAACCTCCAGTCATCATGTGTGGGTCCAGGGAGCCCAAAGCAGAGGGCATATACTTCAATCCCCACGCTTTCCAGCTTCCCCACTTGTGGGGCAAGCCTTTAAGCATCTGTGTATGGGAACCACTTGACATGGGCTGCCCAGCGATGACTTCCAGGTGCTGAAGCCCTTTGGCATTCAGTGAGTCGTCGATCGACACTTGGGCTAAGTGTAATAAGCAAAGGCCGTGGGCAGCAGCAACACTCAAGAGAAGCTGGAAAACTTGGGCAGCTGTCTGGCCTTGAACCTTCCCAGCAGCCTCTCAAACGTAGACACCAGTGGCTCCCACTCACCTGTGGCATGAGCTTGGCCAGCAATCCCCCTGAGCCCTCTTAGCCAGAAGCAGAAATTGATGGCAATTCTGCCCTGGCAGCTTTACTTCCTCGCATGTCTGTCCTCAGCTGGGGCCTCTGGACTCAGGCTGTCTGGATCCTGGAAGACGTCTTCCAGCTCGTGGGTAGGTGGGTGGGCACAGTCCAGCTCTGCCACACCCTGAAGCTGCTAGGAGTCTCCCTGCAGACAGCTTTCTGCAGAATGCTCTAGCCACCTTCTACCTCTGACATCCCTTTTTTTCAGTCCCAAGTTAATCCTCAAGATAAGATTACTCTTCATTCTCTCAAACCCATACCTGAACAATAAGGAATAGCACTGGCGGTGCCACCTCATTTCACTGCTGAATAGGCAACAGATTCGGCAGCGTCCCCAACTGGCTTGGAACCCAGAAGCCTCTGCAGCAGGCAGGACTGACTGGCCCCTGAGCATGGGCTTCTCCTTGCAAGCCAAGATCTTTACTGAAACAACGTGGAGTCAGATGTAGTTGTGTCCCACTGGAGTCAGGACCAGCTGCTCTTGAGACTTAAGACTTCATCTGTCTTCAGCCCCACTGGTAGAGGAAGCCAGTAAGATTCCTCCTACATGACAGCGCTTCTTTAAAGAGAATATTAATCAAAACCGACTTTATTCATGAAATCACCACCTCGGGCATCACTGAACAACTGAACTGTCTCCCTTCGCTTCAAGCTCCTTGGAGTTCTTTTGTCTTATATTACTCTGTCTTGTCTCTTCCCTTCATAACTCAGGGCTCTCCTCTCTCCTTGCCTCTCTCATTTCACAAACAGGTAAGTCATCATTTCTGTACTCACCTCAGGGACTGGCCATACCCTAAACGTGTTGATTCTCTTTTTTCCTTCATACTCTCCATAACAGAATATGCACGGGACCCAAAAGGGCAAGCTGGCAGGTGGCTTCAAGAAGACAGCCACATTGGAGCTGTGAATGTGGCTCAGTGACTAAGAGCATAGATTGCTCTTACGGAAGTCCTGAATTCAATTCCCGGCTCTCATGTCAGGTGGCTCACAAACGCCTCTAAAGACAGCTCCTGGAGATAGGAAGGGCTCTTCCGACCTCCAAAAGTACCTGCACCCTATGTCCGTACCCCACACAAACACACACTGATACGTAAGTAAAAGGAAATCTTTCTCTTAAGCATACACCTGTATTGAAAAAAATGGAAAGCAATGGGTACCAGTATATGGTGTCATCCATACAGTCTGCTTACTCTAGCTCCTCGAGATAAATACATCTTGATGTGGCAGCCCCAAACACAGACTGTGGATTCTGGCAGCCCCTGTGTAGTCAAGCAAACTCCTTAACCGCTTTCTCTGATCATGTGTTCCTTATGTTGTCTCTAAAATGGAGTGAATATTCTTTACCTACCACCACTAGTAGCCCAAAATGCATTTTAACAACTCAGATCAATGCCTGAACACAGGGTCTACAACTGGAAAGTCAAATTTCTGCGATTGGTCATCAAATCATTGCAGAGTTTAATGTGATTGTAATTGCCCGGGACCCAGCTACATGCTTAACGTTCTAAACGGCATTGAATAAATCATAAAGTTGAGATCTACAGCCATCCCAGGGCATTGGCACAACTTTTCAAAAGAATGATCATTTACATGAAGCTTACACAAAAGCAAACTGATGAAGAAAGGAAGAAAGCAGATCAGTGGTTGCCTGGGTATGAGGACAAAGACAGAGACTGCAAACAGCTCCAAGTAGCTTAGTACTGGAGTGTTCTAATGACGGACTGCCGTGGTTCTGACATGGTTCTCTACAGTCACTGCAGGTTCTTTCCCTGTGCATATATGCCGGGTGAGTTTTATGTTATGTAAATTATATCTCAATAAAGCTGTGGAAGATCATCTTTCTTGCACTACGTGACACATTTCAAAATGAACTAGTATTTTTATTTTTATTCTAAAGTGTTCTATTATAAGCTCATCATCATAACTGTCAAGAATCCATCCCAGACCATTAATGTATTCCTCCACAGGCTAACAGGGCTTTTATCACTGCTCTTACCCACAATCATATTGTTTTTGAAAAGACATCTTGAGATGGAGAATCAAGGTCATTAATAGAAAACATTTATGAGCTAAGATTATGTTCTGCGCCTGAGAGCTTCTCCGTCTGGACAGTAAATACTCAAGTTGGGAATAAATGGTTTTCAAATAGAAATCCATTATCAGTGAATAACTTCCAGGCAAATATTTCAGGAAATAGCAAAGCCACTTTGCACTAAATACTTTTGATGGATTGGAATCATATTATTAAGGCAGGGGTCCTTCAAAACTTACTCCAGAGCATCAAAGACACAGTTTATCTTTTCAGTAACCTAGGTGTTTAAACAAATGTTAAGAACAAATTATTGCACATTTTCCTGATTGATCCTGAAAAGAATGCTCACTAAACATTCTTCATCTTCGAAACACAAGACATGGGTTGTGTTTCCTTTGGGGTAGTGAAAATTTGTTTTCATTACAACAACTTAGTTTAGATACACATCACGGCTCAACCTTCGTCAATCCATCTTTTGCTTCCTTGTAGACCTAGAACCATTTGCCGAATGAGATGAACAGCATGGGTATGATACTTCAGAACTGTCTGTAAAGTTCTTCCCTACAACAGAAGTCATGTAGGATGCCTGCTGTCGGCCCACTTTCCTGGGTCACACCCAGCAAAGCCAGCTGGATCGTACTGGGCTGTGCTCCTAAGACCTCCTGTTGGTCTTTGCATACCTGTAGGTCTTGACATTCATAAAGGTCTACTCCTTTATGAAAACCAGATTAACAAAATCCATACATTGATGAATGCTTATGTCTGGCTACTGGGTTAAGACGGCATTGTGTTAGCTCTCGTCCTGGTACCTATTATAATCTTCATTCATAATGAGTAAAGGAAAGCTGAGACAGACTCAGTATCACAGATGGAGTAGGTTGTGAAAGAGCGGGTGAATTAGAGACTTTGTTCCTCTCCATTGCTGTTGTGGTTTTCTGAGCCTACGTGCTTGTAATTTCCATAAGTGTATTGGTAAGCCTTAGGGTTCAAAGAATTCTCAAGGCAATGCATGAATGTATTAAAGATGTATTCGGTGTGGAAGGGGCTGAACTGAGTCTTGCCAGGTGTGGGATTTTACAGTGTAATCAGTTAAGAGCTATTGTGTCAAAGGGTTACATTGCCTCAGCTCTTTGATTCTTTACTTACTTGTCTGTGAGTGATTTCATTTATGTCCTAGAATATCTGAGTGATATAATATATAATTTTAAATGATAGCATGTGCATATTAATTTTATAACCAATAAGTTGTTATTAAATATCGTTCTTATCACTCACAAAGTCTATAGCTTCATGGTCACATGGGCCTCCCAAAACTATGACCTCAGACTTTCACAGAAGCATATGATCAAGTGATATTAAAAAACAGTTTATTAAAAAAAAAAAAAACACTGGGTATTACTAGTCTTCACCCTGAAGAGCTAGGAGAAGATAGGCAAACAAAACTAACCTTTAAAATTCCTGTCTTATTTTGGTTAACACTGAAGCAAGCACCTAATTAAAAAGTCTTTCATCATTAGTTTGATGGTCCCCAGCATCTCATAATATTAAGATCTTTGAGAATCTTTGGATAGTCAAAATTAGCAAGCTATTATTCTAAGCTTGACAGGATTTTGTTAGTGAAAGTGCTAGCTGTGTCTGCAAGAAAGGAACTAAGAATTTGAAAGGATTCTCATGTAGCTGCTATTAATTTCCTATTTGTAATTCTCAGCAATCAATCCCCCTGCTGCTCTAGGTTAGCCAGTTTAGGAGGTTGTACACTGCGGAGCCTCGGACAATTTTGATAAGCCAGAGGGCAAGCACACTGCCTTGGAAAGATAATTTACGTTCACAGATGATTCAAATTAGAAGGGGCATCTAAAGACTTGGCAGTCTCTGAGGTCTGAAAAAAGAAACTGAAATGTTTTTGGAGATCAGGTGGATGGTGCATGGGCTAGACGCATGCAGTAACGGGCTGAGATGGACGCTGGTATTCTACAAAGGATACCCAAAGTTCCCAAAGTCAGACCTCTGCCGGTCATTTTTCCCGTCCAAGCTACTGTGCCTACAAGCACATCGGTACCTAGTGGCTTGAGTTTATAATTTTCAGATTTCTAGATTTAAAAAATTAAAGTACCTGAGGACCAAGAACATGAAAAGGCTTTATGCTGTCCATTAGCTGACAAAGAATTTTTGTGTGTCAGTCCCGTTTTGAGCTCCAAGTACACAGCACCCGGCAAGAGAGAAACTGGTCTCATTTCAGTGGAATCCATCAGGTTGTGCGGGGATGCCTGAGAGCCAAATGAGAACTAAAACACAAACCTTAAACCCTGATGAGCCTGAGAAAGAAAAGGGCAGCACTGCAAAGCCAGACAGTAAGAATTATAAACAGACTACAGTTTGGCTGTTCAGGTCTAATCTGTTGGAATAGCCCCTAGAGAAGGCAGTATCTTCAAGCATATTTTCTCAAAATGCCAATGAGTAGGTATCAGATGGCTTGGAAGTGAAAAAGAAGACACGTCCAGTCTAGCACTTCCTGCCTTTAGTTCCTTAGGACCATTTGACGGATGACTAAACAATAAGCAAGTAAAAACTAATCTACTGAAACATTTATTATCAATGTAAAGAATCTAAAGGTGCTTGATAAACTTTCTAATAACGCTCAATTGAGAATACAAAATTTTGAGGGGGGAAATAAGCAAATGAATCACTCACAGACTGAGGGGCTGTTTCTTTAAAACATGAATTGGATTCAACAAGCACAGGCAGAGGTTGCTTCAAAAGGAAAGGAGAGGGGAACCAAGCTTGAAGAAGGCAAGTTTTGAAAACTATGTTGTTTCCCTTCACGGTGATTAAGTGGTGGACTGAACTATGAATGGAAGTGAAGGGGCAGAAAGAAAAGCTGTCATCAGTGATTTAAAAACTCACTAGCAAGAGTCCACCTACATGTTATCTAATAACCTCTAAGTCCATCTAGCAGAGAAACCTACTCTTGCCAAGACAAATAAATGTACACTTGAGCCATTTTCCATCCATCACTCTGGCAGGAACCCTTGGGAGTCACGAAGACTGACTATTGCTCTGGCACCTGTGTCTGAGGATTACATGGCACAGGACATGGGGCAGGAGAGTTACACCCGAAGCTAAGCCACAGGAGGTACTGCTCCAGAAAGGCCACCTCCTCAAGGATGAGTGGTGTTTTTATTTTGTGCTTTAGAATAAACGACTCAGCAACATGTTGGCTCAACTTTATTCATCTCGCATCATGCCTTACTTGGCTATTTTCTCAAAGTGGCTTAACCTTGGCCCTTCTAAGTTCTTCTTTTCTTAATCTGTAGACTGTTTGCCTATGCTACGCTAAGTACCTCCAATTAAATCATAGATGGAACATAACTTATGATGAAAATAATTAACTATTCCTCAAATATTAGCATGTTCAAAAATCATGTGTTACAGTCATAACCATGTAAATAAGTGTTCAAACGCACATATTAAGGCTTCCAAGTGTCAAAATTTTCCCTCTTTTAATTTAACTCTTATTATTTTTAAAGAACACTGACTATACTCTTAAGCCATTAGCTATCAGAAAGAAAGCATACCTTTATGCTAAACATTCCCTACCATAGGTCAAAACTATGAGCAGCAAAACACCTTGGTGTCTAAGCAATGCAATGAAAAGCAAAGGTGGTAAATACAGGAAGCCTGTGAAGAAGTTATCAAAAAATGAACCATTCATGGCCAATTGGTATTTTACATATTCAGGACCTTGTTCCATGAAGGTCTCAATTTAGTTGTCCTGCCATTTAGTCTAATGCCATTTGTTGTTCTTAACTAGTGTGAACTAGTGATCACTTAGTTTCTAAGTTTCCTTTTTATTCATCAAGAGAACAGAGGTCTCCTTGCTAAATTATGCTAAAACATGGAGAAGGCAGAGTCAGACAAACTATGCTTTTTGTGTCATATTTTCCTTTTATGAAGAACAACAAAATATCTGCAGAGCTGTTTTGAAGAAAAGTGACTACCTTGTGATCAAGGCTGCAAGTGTTTTTAAAAGTCACACAATAGTTTCTTTCACAATATTTCTAATGCCTTTCAAGTCTATAACAAGAAACACTGCTCATCCACATTGGTGGGATTCAGCACTGCATCTCGACAAAGCCAGGCATTATAGGAACAACAATTCTGAGCTGTCGGTCACTTAGTGTCCTTCCATCTGCTCTGGGAGAAAAACTCCTCCAACACTACAGAACTGAAAAGGTTCTATTAAGTAGACTCCATTGATCAAAATAAAGATAGACTCCAGTGAAGGGATCTGCCAGCCCCAGACCTTCTTTTAATTATCCATGTGTCTTTGAGCTTACTTTTTGAAGCCTTGGTATCGTTAAACAGTTTTAAAATAAGAGAGTAGCAATTATCTAGGATGAAGAACGTGATTCACACTGAGTCCCAGGCTCTAGCTCGTGCGTTTCCTTATTTCTCTCCTCCCACTGGCACAATGGAGTTGCCATCACGGGCTTAGCATAACAGTACCTGTAGCTTTCAGACACCCTGTTACAGCTGCACAGTTCTCTAGTTCTCTAGGCCATCTTTTCTGTCTTAGCGCAATATGCAAGTGTGCTGTTCAGTCACTAATGATTCAGGAGAAGCGTGTCCTGGGCAGACAGCGTGCAGTTGTGCTTCCTGTCACTGTGTGTGCCAGCCACCTGCAGACACAGCCCTGCATGGCCAGCCCACCCTCTTACCCATCTAAAACAATTGGTCCCGAGGGACAAAACGAGGAATGGCCATTTTCTTCCTTGTTGTGAGTGTCCTTTTTCCTTTCCCCTCAGTCCAGTCTCAGAAGCACTGTCAAAAGCATAATTTACTGATAAAGCTGGACCATTAGGATGATGCATTGCATATCTACAAGATGTTTTTTCCCCTCACACAGTCTCATTATTCCTTGCTGTGGATCTGGTGAAATCTTGATATTGCCATAATACATCTGTTTCACAAACAGCAAAAGTATCTTTGTACTGTGGCAAATTTGTCATCATTGACATTCAATACAATTAAGCAAATTAAACTGAATGCCAAATAATGCAATTGTTTAATGTAAAAGAAGAAATGTTTCTAAAGAGCAGGTACAGACTGGAAGGGAGAAAATGAAACTGGACCTTCTAACATCAAATTCACTCACATCTGTTTTAGAAGCATTACAGTCCTAGAGTAAAAATCATGTAAACTACTTACTTATACTTTGGCTGGGCATGACAAACTCTGCGTTTATGGATAAATTAATCAATTACATCTGTCTTGCAGCCTCAATCTTAAGCCTGATGAAGCTTAAATTGCATTTGTGATCTTTAAGCTGGCACAGTCGTTGACAGCACTGTTTTTGATGCAGGTGAAAGTTGTCATATAGGCCTGCACTAAATTGCCACTGGTAACTTTGCTCAGCTAACTGGACCCAGCTTTGTACCACAGACAATAAGAACTCAGACACAGACACTTTGGCAGGGTCCCAGCACCAACCTGTGTTCTCTCATCCTGCTTGATAAGTGCTAACTGCAGGACGTGAACCTATGATCCTGGTCGTGTTTCTTCATCATCTCCTCATTGCTGCTGTATTACCTTACTTCCTTATTTCTTCCTCTGATCCTTCCCATTTAGGTCTAATAACTAAATAAAACATTCGTAAGGCAAGACCTTACTTTCCTTATGATTAACTTTCTATGTAATTAATATCCCCATCCTCTGGGCAGCTGTATCTCACCTTCTCTGTTCTAACATGATGTCTGTCCATCGAACAAACTGTTACATTTATGCAAACAGGGAGGGAGACAAGGAAGCTCCCCATCATTGATCCTAGTGGTAAGAACATGGTTTTTACCAAAATGCATTTGCAAGTATATTAGCTATTTTCATTGCTTACATAAAGCACAATATTGGTTGATTATCACCTGAGAAGATAATAATTGAATTCCAAATGTGAACAGACTCCTATTGGGGACCATTACCAACATCTTGAGGAGTTTCAACCGGGGGTTGAAAGCAAGAAGGAAATGCAGAGCTAGCTGGGACAGTGGTGAGCTCGTAGCGCTGGGGATAGGATTCTTACATCTGCCAGGTCCCTCCCTGCAGGCATACCTCAGGCCTCTCATCTGCCAGCTGTTGCCCAGATATGTTCTCTCAGACCAAACTGTCTGGGAAGGGGGCTGAGAGGCTGATGTGCTTGTTCTGCTTTCGCTGAAACCTCCTTGGAAAGTACTTCTCAGCTGGAGCTCAAGCTGTTTGCCTTAAAAGGATAAAATATCTGTAAGGGGAAAAAAAAGCTAGCTGGCTGCAGAGGCATCTCATACCAGACAGAGAAACGCTACAAGCCCTGTACTGTTCTTCCAAGAGGAGCATGTCTTTGTCTCTCCTTCATCAATTTCAACTTTCCTAGCATCAGCTGGGACTCAAAGGAAACAGTCTCCCCTTGCTAGCAAGGCCGCCGCCCCAGCAAAAGTGGACAGTAAACTTGAGATGATGGCTGATCCCCATGTGTATCTGATGGCTGGCCAGGACTTGTGACTGGCTGGAAAGAGGAATCATGCTTGCCGGTTGAACAGAGCTGTTGATGTTTTTGTGTGGCCAGGACTGCTGCAGGCAACACAGGAATCAGAGTGAGAGGGACAGTCCAGCTGTGATGGGTAACGCACAGCTGGAGCTGCCTCCTTCCGCCAGGAGCAGCATCTGCTCCCAAGGAGTGGGAAGTCAAGTCATCTGCAGCATGAGGAGCCAGGTGGGCTGACGAAGAGAGGCTCAGTTCTGAATGGAGAAGACCGTCATCTCTGGACTGAAATATATAACTATTCAATAAGCCCAACCCCACAGAGACTGAATCAGTCTTGCTGGTGGCACCCAGCAAAGATGTGTTTAAGAGTTCCCTCTGCAGTTTTCTAACAAGCAAGTATGGCTGAGAATAAATGTGCTGTGGGGAACACTGCCCACTTACTTAGGAGAATAAACAATAAGACTAATGCTTACAATCTAACAAAAATAAAATAAAATGAAATAAAACCCACCACTGATTTTGCAAGCCAGTAAACATTTTGGCCCATAGAGGCGTTTAATTCCATAGACAAAAAATTTACCCTGGTCCTGCATTTGCTGTCCTTCACACACAGCATACCCTGTCCTCCTCTCATCACAGTGGCTCCCACGTTTCATTTCACATTGGAACTACCTTAGGAATCATTTGAAAAACTCCTATTTTAATTCATTTGTAGTAAAACTTAGGCAATGAGATGATTCTAATGTGCAATCATGTTTGGGGACAAGTCCTACCTAACATCTCCCAAGGTTTCTTGGCTTCTTCATCACCTGTGGGTGAACAGACACTTTCCTCATAACAGCCTATGTGTTCTTCTTAGGTTCTGTAGTTAACTAATGTTTGCAGGCTTTGGGGAAGTGTAAGAACCTACTAGCTGCTGAGAAAGGCTCCACCGGCTCAAATTCTGGTTCAGATTTTTAGTGGAAAAAAAAACTGAGCAGTGTGAGCATAAGCCTTACCTTCTAGGAGTCTAGCAGCAATTAAGGAAGACATTACAACATCAAGAACTACACCTAAAGAAGCCAAGCAAGAAGGAGGGCCCTGGGTAAGATGATCAATCCTCACTCAGAAAGACAAACAGGATGGACATTGGAAGAAGGAGAAAATAGGAAACAGGATACGAGCCTACCACAAAGGGTTTCTGAAAGACTCTACTCATTGTACCAAAGCAGATGCTGAGACTCATAGCCAAACTTTGGGCAAAGTGCAGGGAATCTTATGAAAGAAGGGGGAGATAGTAAGACCTGGAGAGGTCAGGAACTCCACAAGGAGAGCAACAGTGCCAAAACATGTGGGCACAGGGATTTTTTTCTGAGACTGATACTCTAACCAAGGACCATTCATGGACATCTGAACCCCTGCTCAGATGTAGCCCACGACAGCTCAGTATCCAAGTGAGTTTCCTAGTAAGGGGAACAAAGACTGTCTCTGACATGAACTCAGTGACTGGCTCTTTGACCATCTCCCCCTGAGGGGATAGCAGCCTTGCCAGGCCACAGAGGAGGACAATGCAGCCAGTCCTGATGAGGCCTGATAAGCTAGGGTCATATTGAGGGGGAGAAGGACCTCCCCTATGAGGGGACTTTGAAAGGGGCTTGGGGGAGACGTGGGAGAGAGGGTGAGGTTGGGAGGGAATGAGGAAGAGAGCTACAGCTGCGATACAAAGTGAATAAACTGTAATTAATATAAAATGAAACAAAAAATAACTTAAAAAACTATGAATAATCACAAAAAACTGGCTTCCATAATGCCCATGCTGTGAGCACATCCCCACACAATGTACACACACATATGAGAGAGAGAGAGAGAGAGAGTGAGTGAGAGAGAGAGAGAAACATACCTACACACAAACACACACACACAGAGAAAAAGAGACATGATGCAGGTTAAGCAGAGAAAAGATATGTGACACAGAGTAAGTGTCCCATGAAAGTTAGCATAATGGTGGTGGTGGCAGGGATGATGGGGATGGTGATGATGATAATGATGATGATGGTGATGATGATGATGATGGTGATGATGGGCAGTACCATCCTTGACCTGCTATTTCAGAACAGCTACGTGCTGACATACTGCCTTTTCCTCTGCACTGAAGCCTGCAGACAGGCCGCCAATCCTTTCTTGATATTAGGCTAAGTGATGCTTCAAAGGAAAGCAGTCAAAATAGACATTGTTCTGAAGAGAAGTATGCATGATTTTCTGCCAGTATCTAAGCATGGCTTCCCAAGAGGGGAAGCAAGCTTTCAGATATGGTCCTGCTCAATTTTTCTCCACATAGGACTATCTTTTTTGAAAACTCTGTTCTAGTATTTGGGGTATATTTATATGTCCATAGAGTATATTGCTACTTTCAAACTTCCTGGAAAATATAACACAGCTTCAACAATGCTCCTCTGGCCCTGTCCCATTCACTCTACTCCCCTGCCTTTTATATTAATAACCATGATCATAAGATTCCATTCCAACTGAAGACCTTTCTGAGAGTGCACTACACTTAGTCCCATCTTGTGTGAAACATCTGTTTTGTGTAGCTGCAGTTTTTGTGGCATTGTTTATATCTATATGTCAGTTTGGGAGAGAGAACATACCCCTGATCTTATCAACAAAATTGTACTTAGAGAGTTCAAGCAGGCAGTACAGATTTGACTTCTCAAAAAAAAAAAGAAAAAAAAATTCTTTAAGGAGAGAGCAAGGAAGGCAATCATTACAAAGGATGGTGGGAGGGACCAGAAGTGGTGTCAGAAGGCTGAGTGTGAGGAAGTACAGAGGAGCTGTCGCAAGAGGGGTGGCAAAGAACACCAGCTCAACAATTCGGATTAGGATTCAAAATGCCACAGATGTGGTTTTATAATAAGCTGTTGAGCGTGCTGGTAAGTGCTGCTTTGAGCATGTGAGCATTTGTCACATTGTCTGCGTTCTCAGAGCCAGGAAGGCTCAAGTCAGAGGGCCTGGGATGCCAGCAGCAATTCCGGTGTCTTGGGATGGGCAGCAGCACCTATGGTAGAGATAGCAGAAAGAGCAGCAGCCTGGTGTTCAAATATGGTTGCTAGGATACCATGGAGACCCTCCATTGCTAGGCAGACAGGGGAAAAAAATGTTCCCATATGCCTTATAACCTGCAAACTACAACAATGGAAACATCGCATATCTTATTCTCCCCTTTCCTAACAGATATCCATACCCGCCTCCTTAGTGAAATAATAAATAGTGGGAGCTTGGAAATGCACCCCAGTAAGGCAAGGAAGCTGGTCATTTATATTCTCAGGCAGTCCCTGGAGTTACTCTATTTAAGGCTTGTCTGTATTTTCATTATAAGTCCTGTTTTAGGGGCAAGCAACTTGACTGTACTTCCAAACACCCTAACAGGATATTCAACATGATCCCACAGAATGTTATAAAGCCTTTGCAAGACTTCTGTTTCCCTGCATAGGCGGTAATGTCAAATTAATGTTCAGACTTAAATTGGAAACTATTATAATAACCTGAGGTCAGACTTTAACTCCCCCCCCCCACAGAAGCGGGGGAGATGAATTTCAATAACTAACAAAATTGCATTCCCATCTACATCAGTCTGCCCAGATATGTGAGGAATCTGCAGAGCTGGCCGATGGCATATAACTAGGCTGTTTTCAATGGGAGCACTCAGAAAAGCACTCAGTGTCTTTAAAAGGGGACCTTGGTTTCTTCAAGGGTCTTCCTTGCCTGTTTTTTTTGGTTAGGTTAGACATCTTACCTAGTTAGTACAGTTATGATGGAAGGTTAGAACCACGTCCTGTTATTCAGAGCTTCACCGCTAATAACCAGCCCTTGGTAAACACACACACACACACACACACACACACAAACACTTCTTTATCATTCTAAAAACAAACATATGTTCCTCTTAACCCAGTTTATACAGCCCTAGAACCTGAGCTATTTAGTTCCCTCCACAGCACTCTAGCAGAGCTGCTGATTTGCCACCATTCTCTGGGTCCCTCTCTTGGCTGATGGCTTGAGCTGTATCTCTCCAACCCACAATCCTCTCACTCCTCCCTTCACATTACAAGGTGCTAAGCCAGGGCAGTCTTGCCAGTACTGCAGTGCAATAACACATACTCCGGGGGCGTTCCTGACACCATACAATGCAACAGGAGCCACCAACTGTTTTTCTGTGAACTGCTCTGCATTCCGCCCTTCTCAGTTTTCTAAAATACTTACTTGTATACTATTGCTGAGTCCCTTGCTAACTCTTTAACAGCAAGGGTTATGTGCCTTCCAGTATTTTCCAGGTACCATGTGGCAGTTACCTCAGACAAGTATTAAACTGACTTGCAAGGCTCATTTGAAATGTAATACTTTCAGAGAAATCTATGCTTTAATATTAGGCTATTTATACAACACACCAGAATTCAGTGATTTCCATGACTTCCTTCAGAATTAAACATAGCATTTAGGGAGACACTGTTTCTCTTAGAACATAATACCAAGGTTTAGATGATCACATAGGATCTTAATTCCTCCTTAAAATAAGAAAACATATTTCTCTTTTTTTTTTCTTCAATTCTTCCAAAGTATTTCACAATCACAAAGTGAAACAGAACAGAACATGTCATCGGTCTCTGAAGTGAAGCCACCTCACGGGTAAAAAGCAACAGCTTTACAAAAACACACAGACATTAACAAGTTTTGATAGGAACTCAAGTCAGACAGTCCAACTGAAATGACATGGAAGGCTGTGACAGCCAAACAGAAAAGACTTGGGAACAGCGAGTGCATCTTTAGGAATGAAATGTCATGAAATAAAATTATTTCCAAAGTTCATCTGAACCACCCACCGTGTGGCCTGATCTCACAGACTGGCTGGCTGGCTGGGGCTTAGTTGTTTATTTCACCATTGAGGGCTCTTTTGCTCAATATATTTTGGAACCTACAATCTAGTGGTTTTACACTAAGTAGTTCATTGGCAGCAGCATAGTACAGCATAGTGCAGACTCCAATTTGGAGAACATCAGTTCTTCCCCTCACATCTACACATAACCTAAGAAGGGTTTAAAGGTTACCGCTACACAGACCATGAAAGACCAACACTCGCACCCCACCTCACAGGAGTAATCAGAAGTATCCTCCCCTTGGAGGAATCTGACAGAGGCTTTCTTCCAAGTCTCACCTTAAAGGGAAAACCCAACTAAAAGCCTTTAAGATGATAAAAGTTATTTGGCTACTTTCCATTTTGTACTGCTTTTTACCCTCAAAATAATCCCTTATTACTAAGAATAAGGAAGTTTGAAAGATCGTAGTTCTCCAAAGGCAGCCTCAGTAAGGGAATGCTAGATGATCCTCTCCAATCGTCAGATAATTGAACAGAATATCAGCTGGTCAGTTAACTGTGTCTCCTGGAAAGACCTCCAAAAACTATGAGGAACGTGCAGCTGAAATCAGTTTCAGTCTACTTACTTTCACCTCAAGCTTAACTTAATCTTTAGGAAAGTGATTAAATTTAAGTTGTACTAAAAGATTAAAGGTATAAACAACTGTTGCCAGCAAGTTGGAATAATAAAAATATTCAAACAAAATACAAAAGAAAAGTTTTTAGATTGACACATTTTCTTATTTCTATGTGGAGCTTATCTTGTCCAGCTACTCAAATGTCATAGGAGAATAACTGTTTTGCCTAAAATATACTTATTTTCCCCTAAGAGAGGTACACTATCAGTCAAGGCAATTCCGGTTTCCTTAATCTAAGTGTGAAAAAAGAACAGATGTTTTTTTCCAAAACTATTTAAACTTCGAAGACATTTTATCATGTTCTCCAATATAATCCCTCAGAGTTACAAAGCTCACAGGGTGATACCACCTTAACAACTGAGTCCTTTAAAGATATCAGATAAGTACTGGGGTGCTAAGCATTGTTCGACAGATACAATGTTTGTCCTACAAGGATGCCACAAAGTATGTGCTCCTATAATTTTGTTTTCTACTGTTGTCTTTTATAAACACTAGTGTTCTGGATCAAACACCAAGAGTCCAAAGTCTTCTAAATGTAGCACATTCCACAGTTCTCAAATAGAATGCTTAAGTGAAGTTATCAGCTGGACTGATCGCACTGCCTCTAAAAGCCTATTAAAATGGTCTTTTTATAAAAGCAGACTCTGTTCTGGATTACTCCAAAGTCCTGCAGACATGAAAATGGCAATCCTATAGAATATTTTAAAATACCAATAGCCATCTCCCAATCATATTTTCAACATGCAGAACTTTGCCCAGGGGAGACTGCCGTGTACCTTGTTAGCTGCAACAGGCAAACATGCCAGGAACTGCAAATTAATTTATCAAAGAAAGCTCCAATGGGTTGGGATCATTCAGGTTTCTGAGACAAACTGAAATCAGCTCATCTTTCATGGTAACGTGGCAAGGTTGGAATCTCAGAAATATGTATCCTTATCAACCCTCCCCTACTCCGCAGAAGGCAAACTCCTTCTTCAGCTAAGCCTGCGGATGACTCACGCGGAGGGGGAGGGGCCAACATGTATAGATTCAACTTGTAAGTTTTCAGAAGTCTATGTAGTAGGTGCCCATGACCCCTCCCATCAGAAAGATATAAATGGAGACAACAAAGCATTCACTCTCCCCTCTTACGAATTCCCCGTGTTTATGAAGTAGAGGGTTCCCATGGACCTTCTGTTATTATGTAACACGTGTCATCCCAGCCGAGTTAGGTAGTTAAAAGCAGGACCACAGAATCCTCTGCTTTACCAATTATGTCATTACTATTAATTAAAATGCCATTCAGATGGTGTTCTGGTTCTGTTACCGTCCTGTCCCTGCTGCTCGCTCTCCATATGGACTCCGGGGTTGAGTGTTGTGTAACAAGTTTCATTCAGTGTTCCCGTCCAAGTTATGAATCCCACTGCCATCAGAAGTACACGGCTCTCTGATATGCAGGAACGGCAGCGGAGTGGCTTGAAGCCTGAGTGAGAGGCAAAGCGTGGTTCACGCTGGAAAGAACGTGTGCTTGGCTACACTGCCCCTGAAAATACACGAGCCCTCTGGGGAAATGAAAGTGTTCATTAGTAAAATTCCTGTAGGAAAACAAGTAATATTCTCTCTCGGATATTATGAAAATATATTTTTTTTAAATCAACAGACTAGGCTTCCGTGTATGGCTTATAAATGTCACTTAGCTCAGGAAATTAAGAAAAATTCTTCTGTTTTATATGTATTTCCACTTACTCTTTCACACTTTGATGGTGGCAGAACGTCAGGTTTGAACGGTACCAGCATGAAGCGCTGGCGGCATGTAGAAAAATCCAGGAGAGCCACAAGAGCATGGGAAGTCAGGGCAACATCAACGCATTTCATTTCAGTCTGATGAGCCTGCAGTTAGGATTTTCCAGCTGGCCAGGTTGGCTGGGGCTTTGGGAGAGACTGGGGCTCTGATTCCTCCATTCAACAGTCACTCACACACGGTCACACACACACACACACACACACACACACACACACACACACACCTGGGGCGCATCCAAACTCTATGTACAGTAGGTGGCCTATATGGACGTATATGTATATTTTTAAAATACCTTGTCATCTGACAAAGACACGAAAGCAACGGATGTGCGGGGAGTCTGGCCCCGAGAAACGTGCACAGCCCCTCAAGAAGTGCGGTGAAAATGAGACGTTTCTGAGGATGAGGACAGACATGGCAAACAGGAGGGGCAGGGGCCGACAGACAATACAGAGAGAGACCCGCAGCTCCCCACCGCCTGGGCGCCGCACGGACCCGGGCGGGCGCGCAACCCTGCTTACTGTGGGCTCTTGGGGTAGAAGGGCAGGGTCACGTGGCTGAGATCCTGGATGTCGAAGGCGGTGGGCTCCGCCGAGATCGCCTGGCGCTTGGTGCGCGGCTCACCCTGCAAGGTGCTGGCGCTCTGCTTCTGCGCCTGCTGGGTGGCCGGCCGGATCACCGAGCGGTACTTGTCCAGTTCGTTTTGCAGCTTCTGGATCAGTTCGTCCTTCTGATCCAACTCCAGCTCGAGCTCATCGATGAGAGCATCCCTCTGCCTCAGCTCCTCGATCTTCTCCTGGAGCGCGTACTGTAAATCCCGCAGGGTGCCCATGCTCCTCCGGGCTGCCGGGGGCTCCTTCCTGCCTCTGCTCCACGTCTTGGGGCTTTCTCCCCTCTCGGATCAACTTTCCCCAAAGTCGCCGCTGCCTCGCGAGTGCAAAAGCTTCCTCCGACTTGAGACCAAAGCCAAGCCTGGCTTCTGAGCATGCCCAGTCCGCCGCTCCAGCCGCCGAGAGTTTCAGTGTGCAGATTCCACTTCTCCGGGTTTAGGGATGAGCAAAACAGGTCCAGCCCAGGATGAACCTGCTGGGCGATGGGCGCCTCGGTGCTTGCGGGAGCACAGCCGGGGAGGCGCGGTGGTGACCCGCGGGCGGGAGAAGGAGGATCGGGCTCCGAGGCGGTGGCTGCTCGGCTGGGGTCACCGGAGCCTGGTGCCAGAGGAAGCCAGCGCTGTGTGTGGGGAGCCTGATAAAGCTCGGGGGCGCTGGGACTGTGCGGGCGGAGAGAGGCTGGAGCGCTACTTTGGAGGTGGAGAGGTGGGAGGGAGAGGACCCGGAGCGAACTGGAGAGGCGTCAGCGGGCTCCTTTTCCCACAATATGGGGCTAGGTTGCTGGCGACCGAGGAAGACACAGCAGGCTGTGCGTGCTAACAGCTCTGACTTCTGGAGGGACTGTGACCGCAGCCTCGCTGAGGAAAGCGGTGTGTGGCTGAGCTCTAGCGTCCACCACGACACCTTTCCCAAGGGGAGCGCCTCACACAGGTGTCTAATGCTCGCGGAGAAACTTGCCTCTGGGAGGGCGAGAGCTATGGTGCCCGGGAGAGAGTCCCCGGGCACCTAGATGCCTTTGGGGGAAGGTTAGGGGTGGTGAATCTGACACCCCTACCCCACCCCCGCAAGCCTTTCCGCTCTGCTAGTCTCCCTTTTCTGATCTGGCCGAACTCATATCAATTAATTTTTCTAGGGGCAAAGGCCAAAACCCCAAACGAATTTGGGCCGGAGAAGGCCTCTCAGCAGCTCCCTGGTCCCTCCCGTTTGTGCTAGCATCAGTTGCGGAGTGGTTCGCTAGAGGCCTGGCTTCTTCCATTTGCTAGATTTGTTGAAGTGGGTGGGGGCTTAAAACCACAGAGGAGTTCCAAAACATTCTTACTGAAACGGAACCATACCTTTTTTAAACGTTACTTCCGTGACAGCCCGGGAGTTAATGAGAAATCTTTGCCAACTTTGGGGAAGATGTGAAATCGACAAATGATGGGAAAACTACAGGAGCTGTAATTGCTCTGTACCACCCCCTACTACACTAGCTCTAGCCAACCATGTCTCCAGCCAGGACCTCTCAGTGTAGGCTAAACTGCTGGCAAGGAGGTGGCGTTCCTTCAGTCCAAGAATTGGTCTCTCATCTTGGGAACACTTAATTTCAAATCCCCAAAACAATTTACCTAATGCTTACGTAAGGGCCTAATAGTTAACTAAACCGTTGCCAGCTTATCCAAATTTATAGCTTTTTAAGAACTGGGAACTTTTCATTTACTATTCTTCCATAGTCTGTGTTATAATTCTCAATAGTCTATCTACCCACCCTTTAACACTTGAACAAAACAGATAGAAAATACGTTAAAATTAAGTAGCAATACACAACTACTGCCTGGAATCTCAAATTAGCCAAGGACACAAATCTGTCTTTAAAAAGGGGGGTGGGTGGAGTTTCTTATTTATTCCCTTGAATACACAGAATTTTGAGCTAAGAATACACAGTACACAGTATCTGAGCTAAGAAAGCAGGAAAGAGAAAGCCTACTGGCCATTAGCACATTAACAAGTCTGTTTCTTTCTTTCTTAATTTCAGTTTATGCTCCTTGGTAATTAGAGGTGCAAATAAAAAGGATATGCAACTCTAAACATTTTCCACAAAGACTATGATCTAATTCTCTCTACGAATGACTTCATGTGCGTTCTTTCCAACAGGAAACTTTGAAGTACATTTGCTTCAGAATGCAATATAAAAAGTGCACAGGTCGTGAAATAGTTCCAAAAGATAGCCGTAAATAAGAGTTCTGAAGTGCTGTTGTTTTCCTTAACAGTCATCTTGAGCAGAAATCTGTAACTCAGTGTGACTGATTGCATCCTCCCTTCTGGGACAATTTCCTCTTTCGGGCAAAGGTCCAGAACTTTAGTTAACCTGTGGGAATTCTCTACTTCCCTGGGAAAATGTTTAATGCTAAATATTTTTTTTCTTATTGATTTATTCTTGGGGTCCATAAAGCCAGGAGTTTGCATCTAAAAATGTATCACAAACAAAGGATGAGAGACTTTGTTTTGGTGTTAGGCTCCCTTAAGACTTCAGTGAGGTTGCTTAATGTGTCCCAGCAGAAGATACAAAACATACTGCCTCACTTGTCTACAAGGGAGGAAGGGAAGAAAAAGGGAATAATATTAGAATTTGAAAGAGCACCTCAGCCCTAGATATTCAGGATTTTCACCAAAGTGGGGGTTTTTCAATACTAAGCAGAATATTTAAGTGTGAGAACTCCCACAAAGTACAGCGTGAACTCACGAGACAATCTCCTGTAACAGAAACGTCTCAAAGTTCTGCAGGTGCTCCATGGTGGATCTGACATCTGCTGTAATAACAGAGAAAGTGAAGCGTTGGAAGGGGCTGACTATTGCAAATGGCTTACACTTCGAAAGGGGAATAAAGGCACAGAATATACTGTTAGACTGTAAGGGATAAGCTCGTGTGTGCGGGTGTGTGTGTGTGTGTGTGTGTGTGTTATTTATTCTTCCCTCACATCCTTCCCTGCAGTTCTCCCCCCTTCTTCTCCTTCCAGCTCCCCCCCCCAAACACAACTACTCTCTCTCCCAGATCTACTTCTCTTCTATTTCCCATCAGGATTCTTGACCAGCACTGGGAATAAATTTTATTTGAAAAGCCAAGATCCTGAAATTATCTTTTAATGAACAAATTATTTATACTCTGAATCTATAGCGAACTTTAAAAAAATATTTATTGTTTTTATATGTTTGGTTGTGAGCCTAGCCTTTAATGGCCGAGCCATCTCTCCAGCCCTTACTTTTAAATTATGTTCATTTGTGCCTGTGCCTGTCAGCATGCATACACAAATGGTCTCAGTGGTCAAAGGATACTTAACAGTTCCCTGGGACTCAGGTACAGGTGGCTGTGAGCTGCCTTATATAGGTCGGGGAAACAGGAACTGGGAACGGAACTCTGATCCTCTGGAAAAGCAGTACATGCTCTCAGCCATTGGCGCCCTGTCTCCAGCCCCATCCATAGCAAACAACATTGATTGAACTAATGTAGAATTTCAAACAAAAATCTACTTTCCCCTCATTAGGAAGTAGCTACCACATATCTGGAATGGATGCCACTGACTGCCTGGCCGGGATGAAGCCTGGATGGTATACAACAGCAGTTACAGTAATGCAGTTCCCAAGGAAGTGAGTTCCCGCCCGAAAACTCGGCAGTCAACCCAGAACCTGATTTCATCAGTCTTCCTTTCTCTTACCTTTAACAGGAGCAAACCTTTCTTTAACCAGACCAAACTAGACTATGGAACTAACTGTGCTCTTCAGCTTTGCACCCAGCTCGTGATTAGGAATAAACTTACCGTGCCTTCTATACTTCAATCTCAGAATCACTTAATGAAATAGTCAGTAGGTAGTTTTGTTATGACACTAGCTATTTCTTTAAGCATAAAGTCTGTTAGAATCCTTCACTTCCCAGTGTAATTAGCTTCAAAAGAACTATGACAATCTTATTGTACCGTTGTCCATCCCACGGGTGCTACATTTCCTGAAAGAGAATTGAGTTTGAAATGTCCTTGAACGAGAAAAGCAAAGTGTGGCTAACCCCTCATACTGATGGAAGCCATGCCTTGCAGGAGACTATACGATAGCTAAAACTATCAGGTACTTCTAGAGCACTCCCCATAATTCCTTACCATTGCTGGCAGGCATAAGCTTGCTCTGAGTCGCTGGTCATAATCAGGATCACAATAAAAAGCAATTTTCTTGAACACTTATGGCAACCCTAAAAGCTGGACATTATTTTATATTGTTTTATTAACAATGTCAAAGAAACTCGAGGCACAGAATGACCACCTAATGGATGGAAAGGCTGCATTCAAATCCTTATCGTTTGGCATGGGCTCAAGTGCCTGCTCCTTACTGCATGACAGGACAGGACTTTCTTTTTTTAATTTAGTTTTATTTTTTATTATTAGTTACATTTTATTAACTCTGTATCCCAGCTGTATCCCGCTCCCTCATTCCCTCCCAACCCCACCCTCCCTCCCTCATCTCCACCCTGCCCCTTTCCAAGTCCACTGATGGGGGAGGACCTCCTCCTCATTCATCTGACCCTGTTTTATCAGGTATCTTCAGGACTGGCTGCAAAGTCTTCCTCTGTGGCCTAACAGGACTGCTCCTCCCTTGTGGGGTTAGGGAGGTCAAAGAGACAACCATTGAGTTCCTGTTAGAAATAGTCCTTGTTCCCCTTACTATGGGAAACCAATTGGTTACTGAGCTACCATGGGCTACATCTCAGCAGAGGTTCTAGGTTATATCCATACATGGTCCTTGGTGGAGTGTCAACGACAGGACTTTCTAGTGCCCTGTCATTTGGGTTCTGAATCCAGAGAGACAATATGGACTGCCTTGACTCTGGCAAGTTAGAAAAGGGAGACATTTGGAAAACTCTTAAAGAACACACCTAAGACTTTTCAATCTTCTCCCCAAAGGAGTCTCAACTCTAGTACTATTTCATCCTGCTTTAGGGCAACTAACTGATACCCATTTGCCTGGGACTGACCTGGTTTTAATACTAAAATTGTTTAGGATTGTCCCAGTTTTATAAGCGAGAGTCCTAAGTGGCAAACTAAAAATCCACTTGCATATTTGTTTATGTGAAGATGTAAAAGACAATTATCTTATCTCCATGTATCATAATATAGCACAGACATTGCAAACAAAGATGAGTAAGGCAATATCTTTCTAATTGTGCTTTGGAATGTTAAAAAAAAAAAAGAGGGTGCTAGAATCTCTTTTGGTTTATTGCTCTTATAGAAGCAATTAACATTGGTTTCTTGTGAATGAAGCACAATAATTTGAACACCTGCTATTTTATTCACTCATAGAATTAAATTAGTCTTATGATTGCATTTGGGGAAGGATATTTGATTATAAATAATCTACATTTAGGGGCTAAGGAGATGACTCAAATGTTAAGTTCATTGGCTGTTCTTCCAGAGGACACGGGTTCAATTTTCAGCATCAACACAGTGAAGGACGATGATCTGAGGCCCTTTTCTAACCCCTGTGGGTACCAGGCACAGACACGGTACTCATACATAAACACATACATGCATACAAACATATGTGCATACATACATACATGCATACAGGCAAAAACACCCACACACATAAAATACAATGAAATGAAAATTGAAATAAAAAATCAAGCATCCACTTAAATGGCTAGAAGCAACAATTCTAATGTTTCAAAGTCATGGTACTTCAATGGCAAGTTCCCCATGGAAAACAAAAACAAAGACATTGATGACAAAAATTTCCTTTGGCCACTTGGAAAGCTATAGTACAGTGCACCGAAATTGCTAATGTGCTTAGCACTTAATACTGAATTAGTGTCATGCCCAATATTGGCTAAAATGAATTCTCAGAGTCAATGGCTCAAAGTGGTGGTAAGTTATTTTTGAACCTTAGGCTAAAACAGTCCTTATTAAAATCCAGGCACGAACAGAATGAAGGCTTTTTTTTTTTTTGCACTCATTACCAAGCTGTCCATTGCTAATGCCAGAATAATAAATTTTTAAGAAGAAAAAGATTGTATTCTTCACAAACGTAAATTTTAACATCCATAAAATATAATTTAAAATACTTATTAAGCCAGGTACACACTTGTAATCCCAGCTCTTGGGAGACAAGGCACAAGGATCTTCTCTTCAGGAGTAACCTGGGCTACATAGTGAAATGATCTCCAAGTTAAGGCTTCTCTCACAGAAACACTATTTTTGATTTCTCAAATTTTATTTATTTCATTTTTTCTGTGCATGAGTGTTTTGCCTGCCATTTATATATGAGAACGACATTCCTGCGTGATGGCCACAGAGGACTGAGAAGGGCATCAGATCCACTGACTGTAAAGCTCTGACAGTCGTAAGCCAAGTGTAGGAGCTGGGAGCAGAGCCCAAATCTTCTGCAAGAGCAGAAAGTGCTTGAAACCTCCAAGCCATCCTCAGCCCCTCTTTTCGCTGAATGTTAAGCCCAAAAAGCATATAAATGAGCATGCAACATCCAAATATCTCCCATTTATGATTAATAAATTACACTTTCTCCATTCCACTTCAGTGATTCTGGCATATAAAATCCACATTGTTTCCTAATTTAAGTCATCAATATTTTTCACAAAGTATTCTGAAACAGTTGCTGTTAGCCCCTACTGGGCAGTGCCCACATGCAATTCCATAAGCGCCTCCTGTTACCTTACTGGAAAATCTGAACTTTAAATTGTGTGTTTCATTGAAAATCCCTGTGGGATGTAGTTCTTTGTAAGTATGAGTGAACTTAGTCTGTTTTGTTCTTTAAACAAGATTTTTGGCTGTTCAAATTATTAATGTAAAACCTGTTGGAAGTAATTTTAAAATATTTTAATTTTGAAAACTCTGAGAATATCTGTGGC
This sequence comes from Meriones unguiculatus, assembly GCF_030254825.1. Lineage (NCBI taxonomy): Eukaryota > Metazoa > Chordata > Mammalia > Rodentia > Muridae > Meriones > Meriones unguiculatus. Next base: position 47,984,859 of record NC_083349.1, read on the forward strand.
ACTAATTTATTGTCCTTGAATCACAAAAGGTAACATGGCAGGAATATGAAAACGAAGAGAAATTTCTTTATTTGTTTTTCGCTGTATGATATAACTTTAAATTACACTGTATTGATCAGTAAACTTATTCTGTGGTGATCCCAGAAGTAAGAGGCAGAGGCAGGGAGATCTCCATGCTTGAGGCCAGCCTCGAAATGAATTCCAGGACAGCCAGGGCTACTCACAGACAAATTCTGTCTCAAAAAACAAAAACAAACCACAACTCCACATTTTGTATTTTAATTTTTTAAGAAAGCAGGATCAATGTCATATGAGCTGGGAAAGCATAACTCTGGTTACTACCTCCCTTTGACACTGTTTCTGTTTTAAATAGTCCTTACCTGCTGCTAGAAACTGGCTATCCTTCTCCTAGATATTTTGTCAGTCTAAATTTAAAGTGAAGGAAATCTACTTTTTTTTTTCTTGTGAAACCATTGTCATTATTAAGTTGGGAAAGTGCTGAAGATGGAGAGCAGGAAGGGAAATATGCCAGTGAATGAATATTGAATCAGTAAGTGAAATGACTGACTTATGTGGGAGAGAATTTTATGTAATTGTGAGAAGAGTGAGGAAAGAACAGTTACAGAAAAAACATACTGTCTTCAAAGGTATCTCCACACTCACCAACTTAACAGTCAGGCAAATGTCCCTTCTCTTCAGATTAAGGAGACTTTTATACTATGACTTTGATACAGTCACCTGAGATAGATGTCCATAAATTCATCTTTCTTTTGAGGAGAAAATGAAGTGCTAGGCTGCTAAAAGGATGTCATTCCATTTCAGAGCCAAGATAGGTTCGCTGATGCTTATGAGAACATCACGCTTGGAGCAGGGCAGAAGCCCCAGGTTAGGGCTCATGGGATATGCAAACCTGCAATGTATCCTAACCAACTGCAAAATTATCAGTCACCTCCTCTAACAACACCTTTAGGAAATGTTCAGTACTTCCTCTCTACTCTAGTTTTTATCCTGAAAACTTCACTTTGGCAAAGCACAGAAGACTTTAAATATCAGTGTCTCAGATGTAAAAGACAAATGTGTAAACATCTTCCGAAGATGTTGGGGGAATGGCTCAGTTTTTAAAGCGCTTTCCAGGCAATCGTGGAGATCTGAGTTCAGATTCCCAGCACGAATATCAAGTGCATGGAAAGCCAGGCAGGCATGCCATCCCTACACTGGGGAAGTGGAGACAGGAGGAGCCCTGGAGCTTGCTAGACAATCGGTCTTGTGTGGCCTTCACCAAATCTGTGGATCTTGGGTTCAATGAGACCGTATCTTTAATAATAACGATGATGATGATGATGATTATATAAAGAGCAATAGATAAGAGGTCCTCAACCTGTGGATCCCCTGGGGAAGTGAATCAAAGTATTTTGTAAAGGGGCTAACCTAAAATCATTGGAAAGCACAGATATTTACATTAGGATTCATAACAGTAGCAAAATTACAGTTATGAAGTAGCAACAAAAATAATTTTAAGATCGGGGGTCACTACAACATGAGCACAACAATTAAAGGGTCGCAGCGTTAGGAAGGTTGAGCATCACCGCAATAGAAGACAGTCTAATTCTAGCCTCCACATGAAGCACACACACCCAACACAAACAGGCACAGGCCCATTTTTGTTATTGTTTTGTATTTTTTTATTATCATTTCTTACAATTTATTCAATTTGTATCCCAGCTGTGGCCCTCTCCCTCGTCTCTTCCCAATCCAGGCCCATTTTTATACCCATGCATATACTTCCTCTCCCACACAAAGAATACTCCAAACAGCGAAATGTGCTGCCTAGTGTCAATGGGCCAAAAGAATAAATATAAAATCAGGGCTTTTACACTCTTGTATTTTCACAGTGTAGTCAGTGTCTGTCTTGAATCATTTCATTATGTAAGAATGTTTTCCCTCAAATATTAAACTTAGAGAGTTAGTGTGGAAAATTCAGTCATGTTTTCCATAGAGCACGATGCAGGCAAAATTCGATCTTCCTCAGGAGCTCATCGATGTTAACTACTCACCCATTTTAAGTGGAAATAGTGAAGGCAGGAGGGGAGCTTCAAAACACCTGAGTCATCAAATGATAAAAGTGATCACTGCTAAAGTGGATCACAAGTTTGCTGGTTTTTCAACTCTCCACTGATAAGAACCTACCCTTGTGGGCAGCAGGGAAACTGTCAGAGAAGGCAGACTTTCAATTCCACATGTAAGCAAAACACACACACACACACACACACACACACACACACAGAGAGAGAGAGAGAGAGAGAGAGAGAGAGAGAGAGAGAGAGAGAACTCAGGGCCTTGGGCAAGAGGATCCAGAGTTCAGTGTCATCCTGTCCTTGGCTAGATGTGTCTTCAAATTTGAAACAAAAATGGCAGCAACGTTTGCCGTGATTGGGCACCCGTCCCTCTTAGAAGAAAAAAAAAGGAGTCTTCAATCTTTATTAGTAATATTCGCCTCAGGATTTTTATCTAAAAGAGCATCAAGATTGTTAAGCTCAACATCCTACTCTGTATTCTGGGGAAAGCTGAAAGCAATTAGATAATTCACCCAAGAAAGAGGCAAGTCTGGAACTCATCTCCCCGTTCTCGGCACACTGAGGGCTTTAATTTTGATATTCTGAGAAAGCACTTAGTTTTGAATTGTACTTAATTACACATTTATTCCCATTTCTTGAAGGTAATTTTAATGATGGTCTTGGTGACACTGAAAATAAGACATAAAATAAAATAGTATAGTGTAGGTTCCACAGAAGAAAAACCATGCAAAACTTTGTCTTCTTAGGCAAATGGCATGATTTAACTTTTTGCTACATAAAATTCAAGTGTTGCATATGTACTGATTTTGCTTATTCATGCTGTCAGGGAAATGCACTCTTCTTTCACATTACCTACAAACGGGCATCTAAGCTGGGCCTAGTCCCTGGTTATGGTGAACATACAGCTTTATATGGATGTTCAAGTGTCTGGGTGCTTTGGTAACTTAGAATACTTTTGGTATAGACTGGGCAATGGTATAGCTGGGCCATGTGTAGGTCTATTTTGAGGCTGTTGTTTTTTTAAGAACACTCTAGCTATTTCCACAATAGCTTCACACATGCACACGCTCACCAACAGTGAATCTGTAACTCTTTTTCTCCATCTACCAACATTCCCTGTTATTTGCTTTGTTTTATGTTAGCCATTCTGACCGGCATAAGAAAGAATCTTCAGACAGTTTTGATTTGCATTTTTCTTATGCCTGAGGATGTTGAACAGTTTTCAAATACTTATTACACATTTGTATTTCTTCTTTTGTGATCTGTCTGCATCTTCACAAGTGGCTTTACTGGCTGGAGAATGGTTTTGGTATGAGATTTTTGTTGTTGTTGTTGTTGTTTTTATTTTATGTAGTTCTTTGTTTGTATGTCCTAGATATTTATCTGTGAAATGGGAAGTTGGGAATGTTTTCTTTTCCCATTCTATAAGTGTTCTCTGCACTCTCTGATTGTTTCCTCAGCTGCACAGAAACCTTTTAATTTCACACAATCCCGTTTCTGAAGTCTTGGGATTACTTGCTGTCTATGCAGTATTTGTAAAGCGATACTGATCTCTTCCTTGGCCTTTCTAGCATTACTACACAGAGAAGCTTGACTTGGTAAACATGAAAATCCTGCCTTATGACTCTCAGTAAAGGGAAGTGTTAGGGACAATTTGGAGCCCATCAATCTGCTATAGAAAATAAAATATAGTTTGTTTGTTTTTTTTTTAAAAAAAAAAGTCTTTAAAGTATCTACTTAGTTCTCTAAACCAGAGAGCTTTCTGTGCTACTGTGTGACTCCACGTGATGTTAAAAGATGCATTGTGCTCTGCACCTGTGTCCTGGAGTGTGCCTGGCACATACCATGGAGGAAAAAGAAAAGACCCTCTCAGTGGACAAAGGAGGCAGATGCACACAAATTATTTATACTTCACCTTCTTGGGCAACGATATTTACAGAAAATAGCCATTCCAATGACTTTTTATTTCTCTTTAGATACAGCTCAACCCTCTGCCCATTACAAAGTCTTTATAGTCATTGAAATATAAAAGATAATTATCACCAAAAATATCAAGTTTGTTTCAAATTTACAGGAAATGGATTGATTATAGCACCTACTCCTAGAAGTCAAATGTTATGACTTGCTTGAGTCCCTGCAATCATATGACTGACCATGGTTCATTGATAATTTTAAAGAATAATAAGTTCAAATATTTAAAATGATACAGCAGGCGGAAGACAGTAAAGGGGCATTTCACATCAAGTACAAACTTTCACAGCTTCCATTCCTATGTTTTGCCTATGTTAACTGTATAAAAAGTTCATTAAGTTGTATAAACTTGGGTCTTGTTAATTTGGGTGTGTAATGTTTTTATTTATGAGTGAGATTTCCTACAATAAAGTCTGTAAAATTAAAACATATTTTCAAAGTTTATTAGACTTCTCAGGTTTCACAATATGCAACCATCTAAAGAAAAGCCAGACAACTTAACACAAGCTCTAAGCATTTTCCCTGCTTGGGAGATTTCTCATGGCTTCTCTGAGAACAGCAGTATCTGGGAATAGGGCATACAGTCCTGGTCCCACTACTTCCAGGTAATGTCTCCTCTTACAGGCACAATTTGCCCCAAAGATACCCAGAGCCAATAGCATGAGAGAGAAAAACAAGATCATATGACTTGTTGTGCCGTTCAAGCCATTCTCAAATTCTACCTCTTTAAAATGAGGTGGTAACTTGGTAATTCTATGCTTCGGCTCTCCCTTTAGATAGCTCTCCTTCTGCTAATCCTCCTATGTTAGTCCATTATATTGTCCTCCACAGCTGCACTCAGAATGATTTATGAGCACATGGTATGCAGATATTTGTTAAATAAGTAACCTCTCCTATAAAACTGCAAATTGCTGAAAACAAGGATCTCTACCTATTTTGTCAACATCTAGCATGAGAAAATCCTAACTATATATTTGTCAATTGCACTGAGAAAATAAATAGAAGAACGAATGAATGAAAAGCAATACCACCAAGAAAGGTGGATAAGGCGACAGCTCTTCTGTTGAATGGTGAAATGTATGATAAATGGTTTCCGTTAAAGGCTTAGTTTAAGCCTTTATATATGTAATAAACCATATATATTAGGCTCTTAGGTTAAGGATGTGATTCTCCTTTTTTTTTTTTCCACAACGAAAATCTCAGACACCACTTGATAAACAACAGAACTGTCTGCTTAAGATACAGGCATAACTCTGGTTTCTGCCTGTCACCTTGAAATTTCTCTAGACAATAACACTTCTGGATACCCAGCCATTTCTTCAGATTACAGCAAGATGATCAACTCTCTATCACACTTCAGATCACCATGATCATATTTCTTGTTAGGTAGGCAAATGACATGTTGCTTTCATGGTCTGCTGGTACCTGCATGGCATAGCCATTGAGCAATGCTAACCTTGTTTCTTCCACAGTTCCAGCTCCTCCTTCCAAAGGCTGTCCAGGGGCCAGTCTCTTTGGAGTAGTCCTTCTTGCTCTGTACTTCTTTCCAAAACCTACTAAATCATGTTACGATTTTGGAAGCAGGGGCTCCCAGTTGACAGTAACCAATCCATGTGTGACACGGAATCACTTCATTTATAGCATCTTTGGAAGTTCAGAATGAAGAAAGATTCAAAGCAAACTTATGTACAAGAAGCAAATTATCTCTTCAAGTATGTTTCATTCCCCATTGGTTCTTAAAAATACAGGGGAGAAAGGAGAAAGGGAAGGTAGAGGTGGGGAACCTGGGAGGATGGAGGGAAGGGAAACTGTGGTTAGGACATATTGTATGAGAAAAGAATCTACTGTGAATAAAAAGAAAAAAAATACAAATTTCCTTCCTCCATTTTTCAGCTGCCATGTGCCGCCTCATCTGTCACTCTTTATTTTTCTCTGTACAATATCAAATTTGTTCCTTTCAATAAAATATCAATTCTAATATCATAATCAATTGAACATTAATGATTTTGAGTGTTGGTGGTAACTCTAAACCTATAACACTGTTAAATAGCCCTTTAATTTAATCAAAGGATAATCATATGCTTTGTTAATGTTAAAAAAGCAATATTTCTTAGGTCAAAAGTTCTCTTTTCATTTTTAAAAGTGAGAGAGACTTATAAAATTCTTCAACTTAATTATATTTGAATATAGATTTTGTGAAAAAAGTTCCATAGTAATGGGGACAGGGACTGTTTCTGACAGGAACTGATTGGCCTGCTCTTTGATCACCTCCCCCTGAGGGGGGAACAACCTTACCAGGCCACAGAAGAAAATGCAGCCACTCCTGATGAGATCTGATAGCCTTGGATCAGAGGGAAGGGAAGACCTTCCTTATCCATGAACTGGGAGAGGGACATGGGTGGGGAAGAGGGAGGGTGGGATTGGGAGGGGAGGAGGGAGGGAGGTACAGGGGGGATGCAAAGTGAATAAACTGCAATTAATAAAAATTTAAAAAGTGAAGTTGTCCACCATTTAAAAAAAACAAACTTTTTCCAATAAGAAAAACAATAATCTTGTCTATGGGGTCAAGCTTTAAAGGCTTTGGCACTTGAACCCCACATGTCTCTATGAATGAAATTTAAAATACAAATGTATATATTTGTCTTTGTGTGTAAGTGGAAATTTCTATTTTTGACTTACGAATATAAGAAACTCCTGGATCACTCAGAAAACTTGAGTGATAATAAACATTTGAATGTAAGAACGCCTTAACAGCATATCTTTGTCCTAAGGGGACTTTTGATTGATGCAGCTATCAATGTGCTTATTCTTTTTTAAAACAACATTTGAAAAGAGGGAAAGATACATACAAACAGCAAGAGTTAGTTTCTATGAAAGAATATCATGTATGGCTCTATAACATCTATATTCTCCTGTGTAGAAAATATATTCTTTGCTCATTTTTAAATCAGTTTTGTAATTTCTAGTTAAGATATGAGACTTCCAAAATATAAAATCAAAGCATTACAGGATTTTAAAATATATGTTTATTTACATGGCTCGTTTCTATAAATGCACCTCCATAAACACTATATACCAACAGTACATTCACGTTTTTGTTAGCCATTAAATAACTAATTTCTGAAGCACAAAATGCAGAACTAAAGGTCCAATTGCACCCTCTACTGTCCAAATTTTCTATACCACATCAAGCAAAGCCCTGTTTGTTAATGTGTTCATCACAGTGATAGGCAAATCGCATCCATTTCCTTTTAATATTCCTGGAATATGCTTAAACACCTAAAATATAGTTCCTAAATTTTCTTCAGTGATACAGTAAAAAATGCCATTTTTACAGTTAGTTGTGCCAAACTGTTTCCTTACGGTGACTAGACAAAGTAACGTGAAACATTGGTTACCATACAGCCTCACTGGTGACATCAATCACCTTCTACACATGAATCCAAACAAGAAAAGACCCAATTCCTCCAAGCCCGAAATGGGAATACATTTCTAAATACTTTATTAAGTTTGCCTGCTTTTTTCAAGTTAAATAGCAGAAAAACATTAGGTATTCTCTAAAACTATACAGATATTTTAGAAAATTGGGGTTTCAGTTCTTAGTAGTCTCAGTATTTAAGATACCTGAGTCAAAGATAATAAATAGCCTGTTTGTATTTTTTTCTTAAGCTTGCCTCTCATTTTAATTAGACTTTTTAAATTCAAAATTAATCATTGTTCTGATTTTCTTCTCAAGGTTTTTTCTAATAAGGGGTTTATCTTAACCAACCCCTCCTCCAGGGAAAACCAAACAGTGCAGAATGAATCAAAGAGAGGCACTGGAATACTAGAAAATACCAATGCATCCGGGGTAATAGCACAGAAAAGGAGGAAAGCTCTGAAAGGCTGAATGTGCAAAGTTCCCCTTGAGTTATGTTACAAACAGGCAGAAAACCAGACATCACCGTATACACAGTGAGACCTGAAACACTGAGATGCTGAGCATAGTTTCTAAGAGTCTCATGGACCGGGAGGGACAAATGACAGCTCTAAGGCCAAAAGGGGCAAAAGCCATGAAGCCTAAATGTTAATACCTAAAAATTCTGTCCCTAGGAGACTGGATTCTCTAGATCTCTCTGTATTCACTCAGTCTATGACTGGATCAAGATGAAGTGCCCTACTATTCCTGCCTGTCAAAAAAAAAAAAAAGAGTGGATTCTCCTGAAGAAGAGGCACAGTGTCCAGAGCCAAACCATCTCTGTGGTTTTTCTTTTTTTTCTTTTTTTTTTTTTTTTTTTTGCAGTTTATTCAGGAACCTTGAACAATCCTCGGACCCTGGGGAAAGCCAGCCCACAGCTTAAATGGCCTCTGGGTAGCCAACCCAGGCATGCCACGTGGGCAATGCAGATAGGTCCACATACATGGAAGCAAGCCAGATCCTCGGCCTTAGCCAAATGTGGAGATATCAGAGATCAGACCTCTACTCTTGCCTGATGCGTCTAAAACAAAAAGGGGGAACTGTAGAGAGCTGCGTAATGCCGCGCCTTAAAGATGGAGCTGGTTTCCGCCTTCCACCTTCCCGATGGTGAGTGCTCTCTGTGGTTTTTCATGAGAACAAGAGCCAATCAAAACAGCCACACATGCATACAACTCTATTACCAAAAACTAAGAAGGAGGAGGAGGAGGAGGAAGAAGGAAAAACACTCCACAGGAGCTGCAGTTAGAACAAGAGCTGAGGTTAGAATTGCCCATTTACAATTAGTTTTAAAGTCATTGTGACAGATAGGTTTGAGGAGTGAGATAAAAGTTTTGGTAATTTCAGTAGGTAAAGACAAATTATGTAACATAATTAAATTGAAATTTTAGAACTGGTAAAAGAACAGTAACTGTGGTAAAGTTCAACAGTAGAAAATCAGATAGCTAAATCAGAAGGTGAGTCCAAGGAAAATTACTATATTATGGGGAGAGCAGGGACAGCCACAGTGCTACATTTCTGTAATCCCAGCACTAAGGAGGCTGAGGCAAGAGAATTTCCATGAGTTGAGGACAGCCTGGGCTACATAGTAGATTGTAGGCCAGCCTTGACTACATGGAGAGAAGAACAGGGGTAAGGGATATAGAGACAGACAAAAACAGAAAGACAGACAGAGACACCATAGTAATAGTGCTTACAATCAAGGGTAGATAGGAAGCTTGTAATAGGCAAAAACACTCCTTACAATCAATAGAGCAACAAGAAAATGAGAGCTGAGTCTTTGAGTAGAAGAAGGAAAGCTGTAAAGCAATGGAATAGTACCTTCAATGAGATCTGAAGCTACTGGAAATCTGCACATGGAAAGACTAACTTTGATAACAAAATCATATACATTTTTAAAGAGTAAGCCCACAGACTTTGTTAGCAACCCAGCCACACTAAGGGAGACGCTAAGAGGATTTTCGGGGGCAGAAAAATAATTGGCATATGAGAAAGCATGAGATTATAGGGGAAAAAAAAAGAATCGTAGAAAGACAACTTAGGGGTTAAATCTATAGAAATTACTCCTGCACAAGACAACGGTGACCCTTTCCAGCAGTCATGTGAGGGACATCACAGGCGGTGTTACTTGCTGATTGCGCTCTCTAAGTAATGGTAAAATTGGCATTTTGTTTATACTGTTGCTACTTTTGTGTTGTGCTACACAATAGACTCCCCTGGGTGACTACCTAAAAATAGCAAACTATATGCAATGGCAAACGGAGGAGGAGCAACTATTCAAAATAAATCACCAATTCAAAGGGAAGAAAATAAGAAAGAAAAAGTAGCATTAAAACAGGAAGGGGAATAGGGACCTTCTCTGATGTGAACTCAGTGGCTGGCTCTTTGATCACCTCCCCCTGAGGAGGGTGCAGCCTTGCCATGCCACAGAGGAAGACAATGCATTCCTGATGATACCTGATAGGCTAGGGTCAAATAGAAGGGGAGGAGGACCTCACCTATCAGTGGACTAGGGGAGGACATAGGGGGAGAAGAGGGAGGGAGGGAGGGTGGAATTGGAAGAAGATGAAGGAGGGGACACAGCGGGATAAAAATTGAATAAATTTTAATAAATGATAATAATTTAAAAATTAATAAAGCAAAATAAAAGAAAAAACAGGAAACAAATAAAAACGAACACTATGATACATCCAACTCAAATGTATTGGTAAAATGACTGTAAATAGACTAAATTCTAGAAAAAAGCTGGTTGAAGGAAAATTTAACACCTAAATGCATCATCCAAGATAGAATTTTAATGTAAGGAAACAGGGAGATCTGGAGTTAAAAGGAGGGGAGACATAAACCAAATACAAATCCAATGAAAACTGGTGTGGCCCTGCTGCCACAGCGAGGGATGTAAGGAAAAAAACAAACAAACAAACAAAACCTTGCTAGAGATAAACAGGGATATTTCAGAATATAAACAGATCGGTTAAATGGGAAAGAACTATCATTGCAGATTAGATAAGCTGAGTAGCAGCATCAAAATATAAAGCAAAAATGTTTAGCACTAAGAATAGACAGGCACATCTATCATCTTATTAGATTGCAATCCAACTGATGAATCTAACAGGCAGAAAAGTGACCAGGTTATAGATGATTCAAACCTTCTTCGAAGTAGAACACCTAACTTACACACGAGAATTCTCCAGCCCCAAGGCACAGAATATACCACTTGATACAAAGTACATCGGCAGTATCCACTAAAATTGGCCACATGCTAAACCATAAAACAAGTATCAACAACCCTTAAAGGATTGAGATAATGTCTTGTAGAAGAATTAAACTGGAAATAAGTAGTGATGCTTATCTAAATGGACACAGAGTAATACATGAAGTCCAGTCATGATTTCAGAATCTTTAAAATTTTTGATCATTAAGAAAGATAAGTGATAGAAACATACATGCATAGAACCAGATTTTTAAAAAATACTTTACTTCGCTGTAAAATGCATGATTTCTCCTATAAATTTGGCATCACAAAAAGAAAGAGATCCCCATAACATCATTTCTGTTCATCATTTTAATTAAGGTTCTAGACCCCAATACTGGATAAGAAAAGAAACGAAATGCTTAAATATTGAAAAATGTTACACCGCTGTATAATTAGAGCTCTACATAAATCATTAAGTGAATTTGTTTGGCAAGGGGAGTATATGCAAAGCTAACACTATAAAGTTTTAAAATCCTATTTCTGTGCCAAGAACGAGCAGACAGCAGTAGTGGTATAACTGATAAACAAATCCATCAATGCATTAGAGAGCCCTGAGCTATGTATACACGTGCCATTTGATATACAACCAATGTGACACGATATAAATAAAGTCTTTTCAACAAACAGTGCTTCATCACTAAATGTATAGATTTTAAGAAATAAATCTTAGGTTCTTCATGTCATCTGCAAAATTCAATTCATATGAATTATAAGTCTAAGGTAAGATAAAATAGTCAGTCTTCCAAGGCAGGGCATGGAGAGTGTACTCACTACCTTAGAGTGGGTGAGGACATCTGAAGCAAAAAACAAAGGGCATTCATCCTAAGGGGGGAAAATCGACGACATGAGAAATTCTTATGATCAAAAGGCAGTTGGAGTGAATGTATATCATTATACATAGGTCATACAACGCCAAGATAAATTCTGTTGTAGCCTACTGATTTGGCATTGTGAGAATAGGTCAATGCGGTACACTGAAAGATGAGGAAAAAGTTGGTATTGTGGGAAGCTAGCTCATACACAACCTGAAGCCATGTGAGAAATGTCTGTAACTTCTTATTAATTTTTCTTTGAATTTAAAAATGTAAAATTTTTTTTATTATTTTTTTTCATCAATTACACTTTATTCATTCTGTATCCCCCCATAAGCCCCTCCCTCCTCCCCTCCCAATCCCACCCTCTCTCCTCCCTCTGCATGCATGCCACTCCCCAAGTCCACTGATAGGGGAGGTTCTCCTCTCTTTTCTGATCTTAGTCTATCAGTTCACATCAAAAGTGGCTGCATTGTCCTCTACTATGGCCTGGTAAGGCTGCTCCCCCCCCCCAGGGGGAGGTGATCAAAGAGCAGGCCAATCAGATTATGTCAGAGGCAGTCCCTCTTCACATTACTATGTAACCCAATTGGACTCTGAACTGCCCTGGGCTACATCTGTGCAGGGGTTCTGGGTTATCTCTATGAATAGTCCTTGGTTGGAGTATGAGTCTCTGGGAAGTTCCCTGTGTTCAAATTTTCTGGTTCTGTTGCTCTCCTTGTGGAGACCCTGTCCTCTCCAGCTCTTACTATTTCCCAGTTCTTACATAAAATTCCCTTCACTCTGCCCAACAGTTGCCCATCAGGCTCAGCATCTGCATTGATAGTCTGTAGGGCAGAGACTTTCAGAGGCCCTCTGTGGTAGGTTCCTCGGTTGTTTTCTGTTTTCTTCTTCTTCTGATGTCCATCCTCTTTGCCTTTCCGGATGGGGATTGGACATTTTAGTTAGGGTCCTCTCTCTTGCTTAGTTTCTTTAGATGGTAAAATTTTGAAAGATAGAGAAAAGAGTCATTGACAGTAATACTGGGTGTCAAAATGCAAAGTTCAAAGTAGGAAAAAAATAATTTTACATATGTAATAATTATTACATAGAAAATATACACAGAAATCTTCAAACTCTGTACTAAGGCAATCCTGTAGATCAGTCATCAGAATACTTGAACAGATATTTCATAAAAGATGAAACTCAGTCTGTAAACACTGGGAAAGTTTCTCATTAGAGAAATACAAACTAAAACCATAATTTACATGCCTACAAAAACTGCTAAGCATGAAAAGTTCACAGAAAATATTTGATTATTACTAACAGTGAACTGTGTGTGTTGAAAATAAGGAACATAGCTAGAATGACCTCTGGAGAAATCTTTGGAGGCAATACATGTGTAAATTTAGTACATAGAAATCTTATAATCTATAAGCTCAAATCCAAAGGATATAGTCTAGAAAATTACAAATATATTGTCACTGAGAAAGTGTATGAAAATGGTTGAAGCAGCATGATTCAAAATATCCTAAATTGAGAACAACACAAATATTTATCAATATGAGAACCAACACATACATCACGTAATAAAATGTAAATCATAAGTGACTATTGCCATAAGTAATGACAACAACAAACTCAGAAGTGTCACTCATTGAAATAAACCAAATATGGATGAGTACATATTGCATGGATAAAGCAAATTCATGAGCCAAAAAAAAAAAAAAAAACCACAATTTTTGAAAAGAAAAATGGAGCAAGACATAAGAGGAGATTTTTAGGTGCTGCCTAAGTTTTGGCTATACTGGTGAATATATATTACTTATATTTTTTACATCATGACTTTTTATCAGCTATCCTATAGTTAACTAAGAAAACTTAAAACACAAAGCCTAATTTATTTTATCAAGTGACAATTGTCAAAAACTACTAAATATTATTTTTCATAGACACAAGGTCTACGGACTTGCCATAATGTTTAAAGGCCCCAAGCCCTATCTTTCATCAAATATATATTCTGAGTAATCGACTGTGAGATTTTGAAAATAAAAGATTAATTGAGCATATATCCTACTCCCAAAATTGCATAGTTCATGTGGTTTTGGATGTCTGCACAATTACCTGATATCTGTGTTTATTCTATATTACAAAGAACCTTGGTTCATTACATCTTAAACGTTTTAATTAAAAGTTACTAACTGCATAACTTGGATATAATTTTCATGAGGTTTTTTTTTTTTCTTTCAACAAATGAGAAGGAAAGAACTTTGGTAGAAATGTGTCTTCAAACTGGGGTAAAATAGAAAAAAGTTCCATTAGGCTTCATTGCAGGAAGATAAAATAAGATCTGGGCACACAAAAGGAGAAAAATAGTTTCTAGAATTTGGAAGAGTATTTTAAGAAGAAAAGTGTGACACAAGCAAAGCAGACGTGCCAATAAAGGTTCATTTTGATTAGAGTAGGGGCTTCAGAGGGCAGAAAGGGGATGGATAGAGACTCAGAAGATAACAACAGAAATGCTGGGAAAGCAAACGGACTGACCCAGAGTGTGTACAATCAGGGCTGGAATGGATGCTAAATTCTGAAGAGAAGTGCCATCATCAAAGAAGTGTTTAAGGAAAATTAATCCCCCAGCATGGAATTAAATGAACTGGAGATTTACAGAGTGAAGTCAAAGACAGGTCAGGAAGCCGGTGCGGTGCTGAATGTGTAATCAAGCTATGAAGACTGGGGTGGGAAAGAGAAAACACAGCCAAAGATAACGCTAGAAAATATTCCCTCCTCGATATCTACTTTAATTGCTCCCACAAGTAAATAAGTATTCCTAAGTAATCATTTTGCAAACTGCTGTGTATGAGAAATGTAAACAGAGATCGAGCACCTGGATTCTGCAGCTTTTTAAGTTATCTCTTCCTGATGAGAATCAGTCCTTGGCTCCTCTTCCCATTACATCCTGCCTAGCCCTGGCTGACAACTGCTCCATCGCCTCAGTACTCAAGAACCCAGGCTAAGTCCTGCTAGGCCACAGAGGAGGACTTTGCAGCCAGTCCCGAAGATACCTGATAAAACAGGGTCAGATGAAAGGGGAGGAGGCCCTCCCCAAGCAGTGGACTTGGAAAGGGGCAGAGAGGAGATGAGGGAGGGAGGGTGGGTTTGGGAGGGAATGAGGGAGCAGGATATAGCTGGGATACAGAGTTAATAAAATGTAACTAATAATAAAAATAAAAAAATAAAAAATAAATTAAAAAATTTAAAAAAAAAACAGGCTAAGCAAGAGCACTTGTAGGTGCTAACTATCTGACACATGAGATGATCCCCTCGGGCTTCCCATCCCACCAGCTTTTCAGGAAAGGACTTTCACTGGACCACAGAGTTGGCCCTGATGTGGCACAGAATTAAAAGGAAAGGAAAGAAGAGGAAGAAGGGAAAGAAGACATGGGAGTCACCAAAATGGAAATAGAAATGGAATAGGGACAGGAGAGTTGCAGTTTTAGGAAAAAGCTGCAAGTAAAAAGTAAAAGGCAAAAAATCAAGAAATTTGAAAAAGAAAATGAAGTTTGTAAATCACCTCCTTTGTAATAGTTTAAAAATATAAACGGGGTAGTTTTCGTGAATTTCTGGCTGTTGAATACAGTACATGCAATGGACTGAAGGAATTACAATGGTATTGTTGGTGATCTGAATGAGATTGGTTCCCAGACGATCATGATTGAATGTTTGGCCTCCAGTTAGTAGAACTGTCTGGGAAGGATTAGGAGGTGTGGCCTTGTTGGAGGACATACATCACTCATCACTGGGGGGGGGGGGGGCTCTGAGGTTTCAAAAGCTCATGCCAGGCCCAGTCCCTCGTTGCCTGCCGCCTGAGGGTCAGGATATAAAGCTCTCAGCTACTACTCCAGCATGGTGCCTGTCCGCTCCCCTCCACGATCATGGGCTAACCCCCTAAACACCGTGAGCAAGCCCCCAGTTAAATGCTTTCATTCTATGAGTCTCCTTGGTCACGGTTGCGTCTCCTCCCAGCACTGAGGCAGTGACTACAAAAGCAACTTAACAGAAGGAGGCAGAGGAGCCATTAGTTGCATTTCAGATCAATTCATGAAAGGATCTATCCACACACACCCCAGGAACCCTGGGAAGCCTCCAACCCTGGTTTTGAAGAGCATTTTAGTAAAAAAAAAAAATGTGGAGAGGAAGGACTCCAGGAAGCACAGCCAAACTTCAGAGCAGAGCACTAATGAAGCATCAGTAGCAATGCACGCCCTAACTCAGAAAAGCCCTAACTCAGAAAAACAGGTGCATGAGACACTGAACCCACAGAGCTCTGTGGAGGTGCATACATGACACTCAGCAAACTAAGTTATGATCTGCAGAGCAAGGAGAAATCTAGGAACTAACTGTATCATAATTGTAATCTTTATTGAAGTATCTTATAGTCATCAAATGCTTGCTAGTATATCGTACTCCATTATAGCTACGAATGTGAAATGCTGCCCTAACTGGTTTGCATAGATAATCTCAAGTTTCACAGATCTGGGGGCTTGTCGTTTCTGACAATATTCTCATTTGGAAGGTGAGAAAACTAAGATGTACAATATTTAAGTGACTTGCTGAAAGCCGTGTAGATATTTATTTTGAATCCTGAATCTTGAACCTAGAAATACTTAACTCTAGAGCATTGGCATCTGTACCTATAGTATGATGCTTCAGTTTCCAGTGGTCAAGCGGTTTCAGTTTTAAGGAGAATGAAACATCGGTATCCACTATTGGCATAACTGGATATACATATCACCCAAATATACGCTTTCTTTGACGTCAAACAACCATTTTCTCAGGATGTTATACACAGGTAAAGTTATAATGCTGATCATCATGATGTGGATTTAACTTCATTTTGAAGCATAGCAAATCTCTGGCATGTATTTCATGGCATGAATTAACTAATACACACATATGTATGTATGTGTGCATAAATATATATGCATATGTATATCTATATACATATTCATAAACATATACGATATATTCCTCAACATCAACCCCTCTGACAGTACTTAGTTTTCTGTTAAAATAGGCATAGAATGCAGGTTGGGAGTTATAATCACGTTAAGGAACTTATTTTACTCTTTACTCTTCTACTTCTAGTTTTATGTCTTTTAATTTTTTTTTTTTTTTTTTACTGTTGAGAGTGTAATATAATTACATCATTTTTTCCCTTCCCTCTCATCCTACCAATCCCTTCCATATATCCCTCCTGGCTCTTTTAAATTTATGGCCTCTTTCTTCCTTCATTGCCGTGTGTGTGTGTGTGTGTGTGTGTGTGTGTGTGCGCGCGCGCGCGCATATGAGTGTGTGCTTGCGTGTATGTGTGTATTTTATCCTTCTTGGCCTGTATAATGTTACTTGTATGTCTGTTTTCAGGGCTAAGTATTTGGCATTAAATAACTGATTGGTCAGTCTGCTATTCTCTGAGGAAAACTGTAGGGTTAAGGCCTCATGGGCTGCTGTCCTTGTTCAGCTCATGTTTAGGTAGTCATGTTGGTGAGATTTTATGAGTGTAGCTTTTGACATTACTAGGGAACACAGTCTCACAGTAAACTCCTTGATCTTCTGGCCTTTAATCTTTCTGCCTCCTGCAATGCCTTAGGTGCTGGAGTGTTTTGTAACTGGGACTGGGCTCCACAACACTGAATTTTGATTCCTTGTGATTTTCGGTAGTGATCTCTGTTGTAAAGAGAAATTTCCCTGATTACAGGTAACAACTACACTTATCTGTGGGTGTAAGGATTTATTTTTAGCATGTTAGAATATTAACATAAATATTTAGTGTATAGTTCGGGATTGTGTTGGTTTAGTGAAGTGGCAACTGTATATTCTTCCCCAAGATCCATGACTGCAATAGATCTGGTTAATTAGCTGCGTTTCCAGTACCAGGCATGATTTATGGTCTTATGACCAGTTAGAAAGTTGGTTGCCACCGAGGTATGTGTGTCCCTTCTGCACCCTAAGTGTTATCATGATATGTTGGGTTTTGTTGTGGTTCATACACATCAAAGCTGAGTTGGGTTGTTGGTGTATTCCCTTTTTTGGAAGCTTGCATGGCACATTCTGGTACCCTGAAAGCTAGTCCTCAGGAAGGAGACACTCAGATGTCTGCTATGTGACTGCATTTCAAAAACAAGACAGAAACATGTTCTTTAAAGATAGAATTCTCTATGCGCTCTTTTTCTATGAAAACTTAGTGAAGACATTTGTGTCTGTGTGTGTTTGGTTTAGTCTTACAGAAGAAAATATCTCAAAGCCAGAGCTTGGGAAATATTATAACGAAACAAAACAAAAAAACAGAAAAATATTTCTAACTAGAAAATAAAGCACATTTCTATGAAGAATTTCTGGTTTCAGGTGTATTACTCTGATAAAAAGTACTACTCAGTTACATCATTTTTACTGCACTCAGTTTTGGAAACTGTGAGTTGGATTCAACATAAAACAAAACACAGCAGCACGGCAGTTATAAATAACTTTGTTCCACTGAGACATTCAGAAGACTCAGCTGCCAATTCACAAATCCACAAACCACCAACTTTTTAAAACTTCAGTTTGGAAATATCTCAATCTATTCAGAAGTTAGGAAAAGAAAAACTTGAATAGCAGGATTCTGTGTGGTCCTATGATTATTAAACTTGAAGTACACTATAGTATGTTTTGATAATTCTATAAATTTATCTGATTTTAAAGCAACAAGATGTCTGTATTTCCCTTATAAATATATAGTGGGTTTTATTTGTTATTTGCAAAAGGTGAAATCTTGTCACAGTGTTAGTACAGAAAGTCTCTGCATGGGCATATTGATGACAACTTGGGAAAGATTTTGTACGAGATGAAGGACATGTCCTTGGAAAGATAGAAATGGCCCAAGATACTACAAAAAAAGATTACTTTTCAGGGGATGGAGATTACTAAAGGGAGCTAGCAATGCAGAACCCATAATTCCCAAATTTTTCAGAATGAATCTAATTCCAACATATGTGTCTTGCAGTCACACGATGGGCTACTAACTTTTTTATGTGGAGACCAATCATAGCCCATACGCAGGATTGCATGGCCACAGTAATTACTACCCGGATGATGTGTTTGCATTAGGGTATGGTAGAGAACAGTTAGACAAAAGGGACACTTTAAAATCTGTCATCACAGATAGAGACTTCTACACATAGACAGATGGGTTAAAGATTCAGTGACAGAACTGATTTTTAAAGAGAACTATTGTCTAGAATTTGGGTCACTGTCATTACTTACTACAGCTATGCGTGTGCTCCACCTCAGAAGTGCCGACCGTGGAACGTGAAATAGGGCCAAGGCTGCGTGGATCAAGACAAATGGTCATATTTGCATTCTGAATAAACGTTTCTGAATTCAATCCATTATTTGGAAAACATTCTATAGAAAGCTTCTTAGTAAAGAAAATGACCAAAAAAAAAAAAAAAAAAAAAAGATGTTGTGCTCATCTGTTTATGTACTCAAGACAAGAATATTTATACTATGCGCTGTCCATGGGAAAGCCAGTACAATGTAATCCATCACACCAAACACACTCTTTGTTTATTAATAAGAAAATTTTCTGGTTACATTCTTGCCAAAAGAAGTACGAAAAAGTACTATCTCTGGTCATATTTTTACATTTGATTTTCTAACCTCAGTGTTGAAAAGAAATAAAATACCTGGAACTCAACACTGACCATTGGCAATCAAACTCTGGTGAAAGAAATCTAAATCTCTTCATTGAAATGTTTTTAGAAAGAATGTAATTTTATGAGATTAATTTATTGTCTTTTATTTTATTGTATTATTAAATCCATATGTACTTTACTATAAACCATTTCTAAAAACGTACTTCAAGCCAGCATAATTCACTAAGATCTCTACTTTTTTCCTTGCCAATAATATTAATTCATTTAAGCTCTGTTTTTACCTTATCAAATATTTCCACATCACTGAATTTACTCATGTGAGTCAGTGTTAATACTTACTTGTGGTCTTATCATCCCTGATGGATTTCTCTTAGCCCTCAGGAATATGTGAGTTTATTTATAAAGCTGCGAGTTTACAATGTGAATTAAGTAGTGCTTGTTTTTTCATTAAAACGTCAAGGGATGATCAATTCAGAGGAATAATTTTTTAAAAAGACATTCTTACTTTATTCAGAACTGAAGGGCTCACAGAAAGAAACTTAAATCCCCTTAAAAGTAGAGAAACAGTGTATATTAAAAACTATGGTCTAACTCATGGAGATGGCCTGGAACCCCTGCACAGATGTAGCCCATGGCAGTTCAGTGTCCAAGTGGATTCCACAGTAATGGGGACAGGGACTGTCTCTGACAGGAACTGGTTGGTCTGCTCTTTAATCACCTCCCCCTGAGAGGGAGCAGCCTTACCAGGCCACAGAGGAAGACAATGCAGCCACTCCTAATGAATCCTGATAGACTAGGATCAGAGGGAAGGGGAGGAGGACCTCCCCTATCAGTGGACTGGGGGAGGGGTACAGGTGGGGAAAGGAAAAGAGGGTGGGATTGGAAGGGGAGGAGGGAGGGAGCTCCAGGTAGGGATGCAAAGTGAATAAATTGTAATTAATAAAAATAAAAATAAATTTAAAAAACTACAGTCTGCTATGACTAAACAATTCCAATGTGATTGCTATGTATGACAGTGGAGAGAATACTTTAAGTGAAATGAGTCAACCGATCTTTGGTAAATGCTTTAAAAATGTAAAACAGGAATGCACCTACTTTAATAAGTCGAGTTGAGTAAACTGGGCATCCAAACATAGATTATGGACTCTCACTGTAGACAAGAATCAAAGCAAGATGGACTGAAGATTTAAACATAAAACACAAAACATCCTAGTTTGCTCTCTCTTGCTGGGATAAACACCATGACCAAGAGCAACTTAGGAAAGAAAGGTTTGTTTCATCTTACAGTTTATAGTGTATCATGAAGGGATTGGGCAGAAGCTCAAGCAGGAGCAGAAGCAAGAAGTTATCAAGAGCCAGAGAGGAGTGCCTCCTACTGGCTTGCTCCCCATGGTTCTCCCAGTCTGCTTTCTTAGACCTCCCAGGACCACACACCCAGGGGTGACACTCTTCCTGGTGGTTAGGGCCCTTTCACATCCATTACCAATTGAGAAAGTACCTGAAAAAACATGTCCAAAGACAATCTGACAGAGGCCATTCCTCAGCTGCGATTCCCTCTTCTCAGGTATATTTAGGTTTGTGTCAAGTTGACATAATCGACCAGCACACCTCAGAATAATATATAAGGGAAAAATGGTAAAAATGGCCTTGGTGGTGATTTCTTGGGTAGGACATTAAAATGGGGGAGAGAGGAAGGAGAGCAAAAGCAGACAAGAGGAACTGCATGGAGAAAAAAAAAAAGCTTCTGCCCATTTAAATAAGAAAGCCGTTTAAATGAGAGAAAATGTTTGCAAACCACACATCTAATAAGAAATTAATGTCTGAAATACATAAGAAACTCTCACAAGGCAATGGCAGAAAGATGAACACATGAATTTTAAGAGGTACAAAGCATTTGTACAGACCTTTCTCCAAGGAAGATAAGCAAATGGGCAATAAGTACATGAGAAATGTGCTCAATGTCAATAATCATAAGGGAAATCCAGATGAAAACATCATCCTCATTAAGATTGCTATTATTTAAAAGAAAACAAATGTTGGTAGACTTTGAGGGTGGTATACTGTTGATAGAAGAATAAATTTTCTACTGTGGGTAGAAATACAGCCAGTATGGGAAACGGAATCTAGATCTCTCAAAAAACCAAAAATAAAACTACAACAAAATCACGGATCACAACTGGGATGATGATTGAGTACTTTTTGTGCAGGCAGACTGGAATTTGGGAATCCCCAGACTCCAGATATTCCACCGTTTGTAAGCCTACTGTAGTGTGCACAGGGATCAGAGACAATAGGATCTAAGAAGCTCACTGGCCTGTCGGTGTAGCTGACTCATAAAGCTCAAGGTTCAGAGAGAGATAATGTCTCAGAATACAAGGTGGAGAATGTGGAAGTCAACGGACACAGACAGACCTTAGGCCTTCAATGGGCACACCACACCAGGCGAGACTCCTGCAGACATGGGCATACCCAGTACAAACATCTTACATCTTATTTCTGGGTATAATGCTAGAAGGATAGAAATTAAACTCTTAAAGAAATTGCTACATACTCATTTTCACTGTACCGTTATCTACAATGATACATTGTGGAAGCAATTCAAATGCTCTTGGGTAGGCAACTGAGTAAGGAAAATAAGGTCTATAGAAACAGCAGAATATTACTTCCTTGGAGGGGGGGTGGTTTACTTGTTACAACAGGTACAAATCTAGGAGAAAGTGCCACATGATTTAGGTCATAGAAGGTAAACTACTCCATGATCTCACTCACATGAAGAATCTAAGTTAGCCAGGTCCTCAGAGGCAGATTAGAAGGGTAGTTGTCAGGGGCTGAAAGGAGAGGTTAACAGAAAGGCATCAGTCAAAGGACACAAAATGGCACTTATGCAAGATGAATAGTATCTACTGTATGTTATTTTGTCCATCATTAATAACACTGTACTCTATAATACATGTTTACTAAAAGTATGGATATTATATTAGAGTTGGTACTGATAAGACAAAGTGAGTAATGAAATACATAAAGGTTTTCCTAAGAAGACTCGTAGAAGGAAGATTAAACACAGAAGAATAAGAAAAGTGAGATCAGTCGGGTTGAAGGTGGCTCCTCGAAGGTTGAATTTAAGGATGGGGTAAGAAACTGGACCTCTCCATCCAGTTCAACTGATGTAGGTGGGTGTGCCTGCCTGAACCTTAACTTTATGAGTGCATTGCTGAGTGTTCAGTACAGACTGCTCAAGCCATGCACATGGTTATTTTAGGACTTCCCTGTGCTTAAGGTAGAGCTGCATTATTAAAGATAAAATCTTAACTCTCGAAAAAGGCAATGCACTCAAAATCTATTAGCAATTACAATAAAAAAAAATCTTGTACATTGTGAGGAAGAGAGTTTAGAACCTCAGGCTGTTAGCTGTTGAAACAGCAAAGCGGGCTTTTACATGTATTTCTGTGCAGTGGTAAAGAACTTGAAAGGTAAATTCTGATTATGTGGAAACTTGGTATTTACACTAAATTAGATAAGTAATGCAAGAAAAATGTATGTAGATGAATACCATGCTCAAAAGAGCGAGGAATGAAAGAGTGGCCTAAATGAGGAGAGTAATTCCCTGGCCTGAGTTGAATATCCTGCATTAAAAATTAAGTTTTTATTAGCTGAAAGGATGCATGAACTAGAAGCTTCACACTGCTACCCATCCTCCAAGGACATCTATGAATGATGTTTTATGCACACTCCTAAGTAGGATTTAGAAAAGAACTCACATAAGACACTTTCAAACACACCAGCCCTCTCTCCATGCACATGACGAAAACCCATTTCCCTACCTGCTGGAACTCAGACATGGTCATGTAGTTTTAATTGGTTGACAATAAAACGAGTGGCCCTAGCAGGGAATGTTTCCAGGCAGAGGCATTAAACTGCTACCGTTGGACACCATAGCCTTCCTCCCCCTTTCCATCAGTCATGGAAGCGTGGATCCAGTCAGAGCCTCTGTCAGCTCTGGTGCATTACCAAAGTCCCACAATAGGGCAAATAGTAAATCTAAACTCAGTAAAAAGCCACGGAGAGTTTCGGACTGTTACCGCACCCAAACCTTGCCTTGCTGACTCATAATTAGGGCATGGTAAAAGCATAAAACTCACAAAAGAAAACTATATAAATAAAAACAGTCACACAGTCCATCTTTGATTACTTTTTTAGCTCAATTATCCTCTGGCAAGTGCACAAATCCAACTAACGTAAACTAATTATCCATGTCGGCCACCTGTCCAGGAGCAACTGCTACTGTTCTTGGCGAGAGTACTTAACAGGAATGACTTTGACAGAATATTTGTGCTTTTAACACCTTGAATGAAGACTATATCGCTGTTGAAGTAAGCTGTTTCCCGTAGAAAGGTCCACATTCATGTACCCTTTGAGGCTACACCTTTGATTTCATGCTTAGGTCATGCAAATAAGGTTTACTTAAGAACCCTGAGACACCATTAAAGAACTGATGAATAAGAACCAACTGATTTGTATTTATGGTTGTGAGTAGACTTTAAAGGCTGAGGAAGGGAATGCAGGCAGTTCTGAAGAGACTTGATAAGTCTGGGGTCATTTTGTAAGGGAGGAGGGCTCCCCATTTCTGAGGACTAGGGGACAGCTGTAGGCAGGAAAACGAGAGAGGGTGGCACCGGGATGAGAAGAGGAAGGGGATTATGATCAGGATGTAAAATGAATAGATTAATTTAAAAAGAGAGAAATAAAAAAAGAACCAACTGTCAGTTGGTCTCAAAGGCGATGGAGGATGGTGAAGGTCGAGGTAAGCTGAAACCTTTTCTAAAAGAGCCGGCAATTTCTCAGCTGCTATAATGCTTGCCACATCTACTACCAATCATAACCCCTTTATCCTCTCTGCTTTCTCTTCTTCCTGGGAATTCTAATGGATAAGATTTTGTGTGAAATCTGTTAACTTTAAAATGTTATTCTATTCTTTTGCGATGTCAATAACAAATATACCTGCAGATTTAATTCAGTAAATTAAGACAAGTCTGTGTCCCTTCTGGCCACCTTTCTGGAAAATAGACCCCAGCGACCCATCTCCTAAGCCAATGCAGTAATCGACATCCTGGATTTCACAGAATAGGCCAGACAGGGAATGATCTAAATAGTTTGTAAGAATTACATCATTTACCCTTCTCAATAACCCCGTGAATATAGATAAGGAAACAGCATTACAGAGCTTCACGAACTGGCCTTAACATTAAGGTAGGTGAAAGGCTGGAGATGAAGCCAAGTCCCTATGATCAGGCTCCCTTTCTCTCTCCTTGTGTATGTGTGCATTCTAGGTCACGGATCCTCAGGCTGTCATCTGCAGATAACACCCGCTAAAAGTTCAAGTGTTTACCAAAAAGGACGCATCCTACATGCCACAGGAGAAAACATTTGTTTGCTTGCTTTATTTTGTTTTCTTTTCCCTGTCTTCTACACTTAAATATAGTTTCTTAGAAACAATATCACCTTGCTGTCTTATGCCATCAAAAATGCAGGAAAAGAACAGTGGTATTTCTCATTGAGTTCTGAACACCTGACTCATCCCAGGAGTGTCTGTCTGATCAGGCAGACCTTACTATTTTCAAGGAAAGTGTACTCCAAGCATGCGCCACAATGAGAGCTTCCAACTAGAGGCACAAATCACCCAACATTAAGATCGCTTTCCATTCCTGAAAACCCCTTTCCTGGTATCTGCAAGACCCTACCCTGCAGAACCGGTGGGTTTTGACTGACCAGAATCCCACAGGTTAAATGCAAAAACCTGTTTTTTTATGTTTTGTTTTGTTGTTGTTGTTTTCTTCTCATGCTTGACTGTCTCTAAGTGTGTAATGTCACATCTGCTTAAGACCTATGGTCTTTTTGCCAACATGATAGCTCAAATCTATAGACTGGGTATGTGCTACCAACACTAAAATCTCCCCACCCTCCCCCCAGGAAAGATTTAACTCCAGTTCTTTGACAACCATCTGATTTTTACCCTGATACTATCCTGAGCTTTCTTTCAAGTCCACTGAAAACTTATATCTGACACCATCTATCACAAAACACTTCAACAGTTTCCATACATGGTCTTCTCAGGCTCCTCTCAGCTTCTTCATCATGTGACACAGTTCTAGAGGGGCTGCTAGTTCATATTGGAAACTTCTGTCATCAGATCTCACTGATGAAAGGCAGCCCTTAGAGCAAGTCCACCAAATGTCTGAAAAAGACTTGATCCATTCATCAGTCATTAAAGCCCCTACTGGCAAAGGTGAAGCCCAGTCTTCAGATCTTAATCTAAGCAAGATCCCTTTGTGAACCATCACCCCACTTAGACAGATATTTATTTTCACATGCTTTTTTATTCTGCAAACTTGCTGGCTTTGGAAGTTGCATTTCTTAGGCTGGAGATAGATGCTGGTGTTTCCACTCACTGTCAGCATTGCTGAAGTTGAATGTTAGCCTCTCCATCTACTGCTCACTACTCAAGTGGTTTCAGGGATTATGTGGCCATGTGATGTTTGTAACATTCCCAACATTGGGGATACTCATTCAAGCCTTCAACGTGAAAAAAGTTAAAGTGCAAATTTGTTGGTGATTTAAACTAGTGCATTAAATCATAAACACATTATTCCACAAGGGAATGATTAACTCAACACTGGCATATTTGGTTTAATGGGAGTTATGAATTCTTTATAACTATAAATTATATAATAATGTTGAAAAAATTCAGTGGTGCACTATTAAGTTTAAAAAGGAGAAACACTAAGTTTTATAGAGATTATTAATACAACTGTGTAAACATGTGAACATAGACAAGGTTAAAAAGAAAAAGAAAACATGGAAATTAGAAACACTTCCACACTGTGCTGATGTATAACTTCAAAATAGTTGTGCCACAGTAATTAAAAAGTGAGAAGAGGGGGACGTGTGTATAGAGGAAATAAAATATCACCTGATAATATCCAATCTCAATGTTCATATTTCTAGTATATTCTAGTGTGGCTAGAAAGACTTTTGGTTACTGCTACGGATTTTACCACTTATGAAATCAAAAAACAAAAATTAAGTAAAAGTGAATATATTTTTAAAAAATGTTTTAAGAGACTGTTTTCTTCCAAGAATAAAAATGTCTGTTTTTTAAGAATAACACATTTCTCTTGCCACGGGGAGAATCACTAAATCAATAAAATGTCACTGAATCGGCTAATAATTTTCTCACGTGTTTCTTTGGAAGCAAGTCAGCTAAATTTGTTCCCAGACATTTGTTTTTTGAGACCCCCTTCAAGAAAGAGACGCAACATGCAAGAACACAAACTCAGTCCACCTTCCAAAGAGTCACCTTGAGATAAAACAGCTCGGGAATTCTTCCAGAGTTATGGCTTTAGAAGATGGAAAGTACTTAGGAGTAATGTCCGAGAAGTTCTCCCACCCCTGTCCGCATGCTGTCCAGTAATTCTCCTGGTGCTATTCCAACTCAATATCCATCAGCTTGTCCAGTGGCCAGGACACACATAAAACTCTATCAACACTATTAATCCTTCTCATCTTTCTTATGTATTTAAAAATGTGCTTTTGGTATGTATAAAACAACAACAAACAAACAAAGAGAACTGCTGGCAAGGTTTCCTGGAAAATGTACAGCGGACAGTAGAGAATACCATAATCTAGTGACCTGATGACTGAGAGAATTTGTAATTGTGTGTCTACAATTACATCTTCAAATTTAGCACAGTTTCCTCCAACGGGGAAAAAAAATGACATTTTCACTAAAGCCTTTAAGTAGAAGAAGGCATGGATATTTCACAGTGCCAGCTGATAACCTGTTAACAGAGGAAAACACAACATAGACATACACACACCTCATATACACGCACACGTGGAGTTTCTTTCTGGTCTCAAATTTAAGAAAGTGGGCTTTAAGGAAGAGGGGACAGAAAGAGCGTAACAGACAGAGGTCAGGGTAGAATGCTACAGAATAGAGACGTCAGGACATGACAGGGTCTCGGCATTCATGAACTCCAGCAGCCATGTTGCCTGCACAAGATCTGTACAAGATCAGTCCCATCAACATTCCACCACGGAGCAGTGAGGGGTTACAAGGCTCCCAGCTGAGCAGCCATTGGCAGTTGGTGGCTAATGGGAGAGATGGAGTCAGTTTCTTCAGGGATGCAGCTCCTGGTGGGTTACTCATGTTTCAGTGGATGGTCCTACACCCATGTACGTTTGAAAAGCAGTAATTGCACTCAGTGGCTTATTAAAAAATGGAGGAGGAGGAAGAAAAGGAGGAAGAGAAAAAATGAGGAAAGGACATGAAGTCAGATATGAGGGAGGTTCCTGGAAGAGCTGGGGATAGATATGATCAAGATATATTATGTCTATGTATGAAATTTTTAAAGAATAAACATCTTTTTAAACTCCAAAAAGAAATACTCAGTGAAGGCAGCAGTTACAATTTCTTTATGTTCATATATTTCTGGTCAACCCATCCCTCCCCCTCCCCCCCAAAAAAGTAGTATTAAAAAGTCATTCCCAATGCTAGGGGTGGTAGGCTTCGTGACTCATTCTTGAGATTTTTAGCACTTAGGAAGTTCAAACCAAGTCACGAGTTCAAAACCAGCCTATGTTGCCAAGCGGGAACCTGACCAACCCCTCAAAGAGAAAAAGAAAAAAATAATAGAAATCAGGAAGTCACTTCATTAACGTTAAAGTGCTGGTACATGTATTTTTAATTAATTCCCTTTGGATGTACTTTTTTTTAAGTGGATAAAACTTTCAGTCTAGATGTACTTTAAACTTTTATTTCTGTATGGTATTCTGTTCTTAAACATTTATTTTACTTCTAAATATGAATATATGTGTGGGGTGAGAAGTCAGGCACAAGTGTAAGTGCGGGGGCCTAGACCCTGAGTGACAGGTGGTTGTGAGCCTCCAGGGGTGGGTGCTGGGAACCCAGCTCAGGTCCTCCTCAAGCCCCCTACGTCATTTTACCTGATCTCTCCAGGCCACAAAATTTATGTTTTTACTCTCTACATTCTAAATTGATCTGCAGGTCAGGCTCATCCAAAACATACCTAAGCAATCATGGAAACAGACTCCCTGTTAAACATGATTTAGAATTCATGTAACTGAAAGTCATTTCTTTCTTTATCAGAGAAGTCCTTTTCTCCGATACTTAGACCAGAGGAAGGGGCCCTGGGTTCACCAGCTCCTTCCTCCCTTGACTTTTCCCACTTCTTCTGGTTTCCAGGGAGGCGACCACAGTGCAGAAAGGACCCTCGAACACAACAGGCATCCCATAATTTTTAGCATCTTACTTTCCCAGCTATTGCCTGCCAGACACAGTTTAGGAATTTCTTTAACACAATCACAAGATTGGAATTGGATTCTTGAATATAAATCAGAAATCCCAGATAAGAGAAGACACACCCAGTGCTTAATCACCTCATAACCAGAGGTTCTCTGTTTTGTTTTGTTTTTTCCCATTGCTTCCAAGAATTTGATTCTAAAGGTCATGAAGAAGAAATGAAGCCCTCCATGGGAAAAAAAAAAAAAAAAAAAGAAGGGAAAAGATGAGTCAACACGGCTTCACTGGCTCCCTTTCCCGGAGTAGTTTTTTTTTTTTTTTTTTTTTCTATCTCTCAGCTAGTTGCCCCAGTTGACTCCTCAGTGTTCGCTGTCACAGCCAAGAGTTGCACACTTCCTCCAGGACCCTGTCCTAGGTGTGCCTCGCTCCAGACAACTAACGCCATATCAACAGTCTGAGGACCCTAGCCGTACCCTATGAATGACAGTGATACCTTTGGCTTAACCATGTAATACACAGAGCACTGTATCTGAACCAAACAGATCCGTAAGCTGAAGTCACCATGGAAAAAATAGGACCTGTGTTTTCACAGAATTAGGAATCTAAGAAGGAACTAAACAAAGTAAAAAAAGCCTATAGTCATGCAGATGGATGCTACAGAAGAGTAGAGATTGTGGTAAGCCAAGAGAGCCCACAGGGAAAAGTGAGAGGTCAGCCAGAACATGCCAACATCCACAGGAGCGATTTTGAGGTAGAAACATGAATTGGAATATAGCCTAACAGTTCAAGAATAAACATAAAATAACTTCTAATGCAGGTGGGAGACTCTTATTATACGCGCCTGACACTGGAAGTGCTTCTGATTTAATTCTCAGAGGCCAGGAATGGGGAATGGAAGATGTGTTGAACGTCCATAATTCAGGAATCCAAAGTCAAAACCGTTCCCAAATATGTAAAGATTTGGGAATCATGGCTGCATTCAGAAAGTGTTAGGTTTGGTACAACTTGAATTTCTAAAGTAAGCACTGCTTAATATATATTATTTTTTAAATGATGTTTCAGAATAATAAGGAATTACATGAATAGGTATGAGTTATGTATATTCTCTTATTTAAAAAAAAGGATCCCCAAAATGTTTGCAGTGCAATTTATTGTTTTGTAATATAAAAAAGATATGTATGCACAAAATAATAAAAGGTACATAACAAAATATGAATGGTGATTGCTAGATAGCAGGAATTATTATACGTAGCATCATATTTAAAACTTGTATATAAATTCCAAGTGATATACACAAAGCATGCCAGATATCAAATCTGCAACTTATTAAAGGTATATTTAATTTAAAATGCATTTAGAGGGATGGAAGAGATGGCTCAGTGGTTAAGAGAGCACACTCTACCTTTTCAGAAAACTGTATGGAGTTCAGCTCCCAACACTCACATTGTTGGGTACCTCACAGCCTCCTGCAAATTCAGCTCAAGGAGATTTGACACCCTCTTCTGGCCTTATGAGGCACCTGCACTAATGTACAGATATCCTTAAAACAGACATTTAAGCAGGCAAGGAGATACGTGCACACACACACACACACACACACACACACAATATTAAAAATAAAATAAATCTTTGAAACATACATATATGTGCATTTTAGAAATTTTTCTGAGCAATTCACATTTATCAGTGTCTATTATACATAAGGAATGGTACTGAACACCAACCTACAAAGCTTAGGGAGAGCACGCACGTTCTTGAACAGTCAAGCAGTGTGATGCAGACAGGCAGGTAACAAGTTATGAAGCAACAGTGTTGAATTTTTTTTTTTTTTGTCTGCTCCCAGGCTATCATCATCAGGGAAACTTAATCTGCCAATCACAATGCATCGATGAAATCCTATCCAGCACTTGTCTCACAGTTATCAAACAGCCCCACGCATCAACAAGCATTACTGTTCCTGATGTGTAGACGTGACTGAAACTTAGGCAGAGCAAGAAGGTCATGAGGTTGCTCTGCTCGTTGGTAAGGAAGTCAGGACTCAAACCCACACCTGTAAACACGGAGCCCAAGCTCCTGCTCACTGTCCTTTGTTGTTTCTCCTGTGTTATTATAATTGCCATCTTTGTTGTATTCCTAGCATGAAGCACGAAATCACATAGCGCTTGAGCAACATCCTGAAGAAACTCTCAGCTAGGACACATTGGAGAGGGATCATTCATGACCAAACAAATGGTCTGGAGAGTGGGGTCATTTCTGAAACTCTGCATTCTCACTACCACATTATTTTTTAAGCATAGTTTCTTCTAAATACAATTAAACACCTAGTGAGGAAAGGAATGAATGACTAGGGTTTTCAATCTGTAATTTGTACAGTTGTTTTATATAGATCTAAAGGATGCATAAGTAGCTATAATAATATAATTTTGCTTCTCTGATTGTTTAGAAAAAGATATACATTCCATAAATTATTTTATCTATTATGTACAATATTTAGATTTTTTTAATTTGGGCTAGATTTTATTGGGACATCATAGCAAATCAATTTAATGAATTATGGACAAAACCAAATTGCCATTGACTGTCCAAATTAAGGTTTAATTTAAAAGAAGACATGTGGATAATTATATACTTCCAGATATGACAGCATTGCCAGGGCAGACTGCAAAGCACACAATAATTTTCTGTCTGTCTCATATTTAGATTAACGTAAATCACCAACAAACTACTTATTATTCATTGCCTGTGGAATAACGATATCAACTCATTTCCATTAATCCCCGTCTGGATGTGCTTTCAACTTCACCATTGCTCAGAAATAGACAGGGAAACGACCACATTTTCAAATCCAGATGAAAAAGCAATTGGAGGCTATGGAAATATATGACGAGACATAAACTCTAAGTCCACGAAGAATGCTTGACACATAATAAAAATATTTAAAGTCAATTAAACATGATTTCTTCCACACTCCACTTATTAGTAATCATATTTCTTGTCTTCCATTTGGATTGCAATTGTTGTGTAGAAGCTCAGAAGCTTTTCATTCCCTCTGGAGGGAGGGAGTGTTATGTCCTACAGAGCAGCCCACATGAGGTGAAGAATGGAGGTACCCTCAAGAGATGTAAATTTTAAAATGGACAACAAAGATAGTAGGAGGAATAAAAACAGAGGAATGAACTTGAAATTATAGCATACATTGAAGATGCAGTAGGAGGAAAGTTTTACTCATCGGGAGTTACGGCATTTGCTCTCTTCCTTCCTCCTTGTACTCAATTAGCTTAGTACAAAAAAAATGGCTTTATTCTGCCACTATTGCTTTCCCTATGGTGGATTTTTTTTTTTCTGAAGTAACTTTCATTACTAAAATTCAGGCCCGTACCTGCAGAAGAGCTAGGATCCAAACATCTCTCACTCTGAAACGTGTACAGACAGCTGTGGAGTAGACACAGCACACATCAAGTGAGAACTTCCCAGGGTCTGAATTAGCTATCTTTAAAGGCCTTTATTGGCCCTTTGAGAGACAGGTTAATTTCTCTCCTTCAACAAAAAAGGCACAACGAAAGCAAGGAGGAAAAGGTCACACATCCTGGAGTGCGAATGATGTCAAATCCCATGAATTATTAGCTGTGAACTGAGAAATCGCCTTTCTTCTTTAGAGTCCACTTGACTTTAACAAAAGATGTTAGCAAGAGGGCTGATTCCCTCGGCGCTTAACGCAGATCTACTGTTTATTATTGTGACGGCAGTGAAAGGTGCCACTATCAGAAAAGGAAACACGATGCTTCCTGAGGTCTCAATTTTATAAGGATTTTATGGCATGCTCTCTGAACATTCTAAGCAAGAACGGCAGCTACAAAGGGAGGTGTCCTGTGGGAGGCTGGACGCAAGTGGCTGAGAGGTCTAAAGAGGTGAGATCAAGAGTGTTGACAATCACAAACATGGAGTAATGCATGGAAGAAGTTAGGGGACAGGAGAAGAAAGCAGAGCAGTTCAGAGATGGGATGGAAACAGACCAGCTCAGATTGAGCATGCATATATACCCACCTGTACACACATACACTCGCGCACACACATGCACGCACACACACCACCAACTACATGAAACATAAATATTTATTTTGCTCTTGTTGGAAATAAAAAAAGTATTAAATTGAAGGTACAGAAATGTATTCTGTGAAATTGGAGAAGTTGTGGATATGTTCAAAACACATCATATGAAATTCTCATAGAATTAATGAAATATTATGTTAAAAATCAAGACGCACAATGATCTGAGCAAGGAGATAGTGGCAAGCGAGTGTCAGCAGCACAGGTTTAGAAGGAAACGCTGGAGGAAAAGCAGAGCTGAGACTGTCAACAGCAAACACCAGCAGAGGGCGGTGCCAAAGAGCAGCTGCTGGAAAACATTAGAAGGGAACTGCACACAGCAGGTGGAAAGGCATCCCGTTTCTCTGCTCACACCCAGGGAAGCTGTGGCTGCTTCAGGATGCTGAAGTGTTCTCAGCACATGCTGAACAACTCAGTGATTTCTCGTGGGAACCCAGTTTCCTCAGTGTACCTCAGGGAAGCCCACCAACTTTTTAAAAAGCTTTTCCCATTAAACATTCAACTTGATTTGAAGGAAATGTTTCATGGGATAACAACTGCTTTCCAATCTCTTTATCACAGAGTCATAAACAAGTATTCGGACATCATTATAGAGGGGTTGAGAAGACTGGAAGAGCACAGCTGGAGAATCCACAAAGCAGGGCTCGTTGGAGTCCATGGGGGCTCGTGGAGACTGGAGTCACCACCAGGGAGCCTGCATGGGTCTGTGCCAGGTCCTCTGCATATGTGTTATAGTTGTTGGCCTGGTGGTTTTGTGGGACTCGTGACAGTGGGACCGAGGGTCTTTCACCTGCTTCAGCATCTCCTTTCTTCTTATTGGGTTCCTGCACTCAGCCTTGATGTGAGGTTTTGTGCCTGGTCTTATTATATATTCTTGTACAGTGTTCAGCTGATATCCCTGGGAAGGCTGCTCTCTTCTGGGGAAAGATTGGGGGAGGGGGGAGGGGGGAGAGGGTAGAAGTGAGGAGTAGGGGATGGAAGGAACAGGGATGAGTAAAGGGAAGGGAAGCTGCAATCAGGATATATTGTATGTGAGAAGAATTTTAAAATGAACTGAAAAAATACTTAAGGTCCCAGAGTGCAATTTTCTTACCTAATGTCACTGCAGAATAAATAACTTCTCTTCGGAGGCTTCTGCTTTGTGAACATCTTGTGGCACTCATTGAAAATCTGCCATCTCCTTCTGTTAGACACTTGGTCTATGGCCAAAGTTTATAAAATAGAGTTTGTCCTCAAACTTTCAACTTAGTTAAGTAAATCAATCTTGACACAAAATTAGCAATTAGAGATGATGCATTTTCAAACAGAATAAATTTCCCTTCAGATACCAATACTCTAAGGAATTAATGCTAATAAACTTTAGTTCCAATCTACCAGCTAAAAGCTTGTTGGATGTACTTAGGAATGCTGAGGAGGAAATGTAGGAACGGACTTTTGAAAACGCAAATGGAGGCGAGTGAGCTTCCATGCAGGGAGGTGGTTAGCAATCAGAGTCCTCCATCAGAGACTCAAACTGTAAACAATAGATGAGATGGAGACTTGGGAAGTCCATTTGAAATTTGCATAGATGTTTCTTTCTTCGATTATGGAGAATAAATTGTACCGAGAGATATCTTTCACCATAAAAAATGTAAGCAAAACTTGGAGGTTCGGTGATCTTTAGGGAGAGAAATATCTGATCCTTCAAATCAATGTTTTCTCTAGTTTATGATGTCATTCTGCTACATCAGTCCCTCACAGTGACAGGTAAAAAAGCAACAGAGACAGTGTTTGCATGTTTAGACCCTTGGAATGCTTTTAATTATTGAAAGGAAAAAGTGTCATTATTTTCTAAAACTAAAATATTTGAGAGATATAATTTGTAGGTAACTTATTCTAAGATTCTTCATTAAAAAAGAAAGGTATATTGTTATTGCTTTGACTTAAAGATAAATGCAACATTCAGTTTACTATGTATGCAACAATTAATAGAGGAATATTTACTCTGATGGAGGAGACACCACAGAAGACAGCGCCTTAAATATGCTAAGTATAAAAGCATAACTACTCAGAAGGTATCATCTTATTTAATCTTCCAAAACAGATGCAGGAGATAATAGTATCATTAACGTCTCCATTGTAAAAGGCATTGTTAAGTAAATAGTGAGAAGTTCCATTATTTGCTTCGAGTTACACAACCACTGTGTAGCGGAACCAGGCCCTCACGCTATGTCTGTGTCTGTATTGTTCTGCATTACACCAGAGCCTTTCCATTTGATGCAGGTGGAATTTAGAAAAAGGAAAGGGGGAGGGGTGCTTATTTCAAGCAAGCATATTGAGAACAAATTTCAATCACTCACCCAGAGCCACAGCTTGTCCCCGAAGCAGTGGGGACTAATGTCCAGTGCTTGGGGTCTACATTCTGCCTGCAGTGCTTGCTCCCCAGAAGCTGACTCCAATAAACACACTCTAATGTATCTCCACTATAGCAGCCAGTGAGGGCTCATGGGGTAACTATCTTATGACACTGAGAAGCTGATTTCTTTCAAAATGATTATATGTTAATAGCATGGGCTTAGACTCTGGGTGCTGACAATCTTTCTCAACTACAAACCATTTCACAAAGACCAGGCCTTTCCCCAAAGCCTCATTCATATGTGCTCATCTGGAGATGCAGTCCTTGGTTATAATGACTCCATCTCAATGACGCCAAATGAGCAATACCTGTGTAATCGCGAATGTCGGCAAAGTCCCGTGATCTTCGTCACCCACCTCTTATTGAATTCTGGTCAGAAAAGTTGACGCTTCATTTTTTTTTCTTTCATTATTTTGAAGCAAATTTGTCCAAAGCAATATGACAGTGTTTTTTGATAACCAGACTCTACAAATCTAACAAACGAATCTAAATTTGAAATAGCAAAATGGCTCTGTTTGGCATCTTTCCATTCTCAGTGAGCTGTCATTGTATGAACAGAGGGGAAGACTTCGCCTAAGTTTTATACAAAGATAGCCAATCATCTATTGATGATTGTTAAATAAATCAATCAGACATTCAAAGCAAGGAGATAGGACAATTGCTATAGAGCTTGGAAACCAAATTAAATTTGGTAAGACAGATTAAGTCAGGCATCTTGTTAATATACTAGCTGATGTTACATAAGGAGTGCATATGTAACTGAAGACAGTTGCAAAAACAAAGAACAAAAATCAGACCAAATTCCAATGGCCTTGCCTGTTTTTGCCAGCCCTGCAGTGAATTGCAGCTTCTAACTGTTGCAAGCAAGCTTAAATCTAGAAAGTCCTGCTGTTCTTCTCTGGCCTTTTTTTTTGTTTGTTTGTTTTTTAATCATATCTCAACCCTTTGTCTTCCCACTCTGCCATTTCCTTTCCATTATCTGAATTGTTCTTACTCTTTCTGTTTCCCTGATTCCTCCTGTGAGTCTGCTTCCAGCAATAAGATTAAGCAGATTATTGTAATTTTGTTGTTGTTTCCCTACCATCCTGCCAAGCTCCTTATTTGCTAAAATTCTAAGCTTTTGTTGAAAACACAGCCAAATCCAATCAACAGATAGTTCCTGGCAGACTCACTTGCAAGCAGACACACAGGGAAACAGTATCCCCCAACTTTGCCATGGCCCTGGTTTTCTACCTAAATCACTGGATTAAAAATAGAAGGGTAGACAAGGAAGAGGAGAAGAAGGAAGACGAGGGAGGAAGAAGGAAGAGGAGAATATGTTTATACTCTCTGATATCTGTCTGGTTCCATTCCTGAAGATGAGAAGAAAAGTAAGTTGTGACTTCCACAAAGATATTTCTCCTTTGGACTATCTGCATTTTATTGAATTAGCATATCTGAGTTTTAAATTGAGCTTTTTTTTTTTAAGGCGAATATGGGGCACCCGAGCTATTTGTCTTTCTCAAATATTCATCAGTTTCCCTTTTCAAGTTTTGAATAACAGAAATAAGTTCAGTAGAATAAGCCTGCCATGCAAGAAAGAAAAGATCTTTCATCCTGATTGTCACAGCCCTGCTTCACTGTGTGTTTATCTGTGATAAATGCCTCGCCTTTGTCTAGCAGTATCTACCAGAGAGAAATCAACTGTGTGTAATTGCTTCAGCCAGGGCAGACTTGGTTTTCAGTTTGATATTTTCCAGAAATAATGACTGTCAGAATGAGCTGACAGTGAGAATAATTAAGGAGTTTCACTCCTGAGTTGCATATAAGAGCCCGAGAAAAGAAAAGCAAAATATCCTGGTAATAAATAATCACTTTGTCCCAAGTGTGGGACCATTTTGAAACCATAGTGGTTCCTGAAATTTTGGGTAATTATCTTCTCAGCTGATGAAAACCCTGAGAGTCAATACAAATTAGGATTCACTTTACATTATAGGTATTATTTGCATGAATCTTCAAGAAATATTGAAAACAGCAATATTTAGTAAGAATGTTCTTGATGTAAATACTTGGATTTCTATACACAATCTTGCTCCAGACACAGTGAGCCTTCAAACAGGACAAGAAGAGTAAGTACCCCAAACAATGTAGTGATCGGATTCCCAAACTTCTTCATTATCCTATCAGCAAGAAAGACAAATGATATATCCACCCGCTCAAAACCCATGGGACACCAACCCTTTAAAAAAGAATCCTAGGGGCCTGGAGAGATGACTCAGAAGTCTAGAGGGCTTAATGCTCTTGTATAAGACACAAGTTCAATGCCCAGAACCCTTATCAAGATCACAACTGTCTGTAGGTGAAGTTCCAGGACATTCAATGTCCTCTTCTTACCTGGATACCAATACACACACACACACACACACACACACACACACTAATACTAAAAATAGTTTAAAATAAACTACTAAATCAATATACATTTGAGAAGTACAATTAGATAGATAGATAGATAGATAGATAGATAGATAGATAGATAGATAGATAGATAGATAAGCTACAAATGCAGTATGCTGAGGGAATCTGGCTGCTTGGAAACGCCGAGTTCTGACAGAGAGGTTGTGCCTGAGAATGGGACTGTTAAAATTTTAATACCATCTCTTATCCTAATGCATTGAAAATGACAGTGTCAATTAAAATGCCAAAAATGTTTCGCCACCCCAAATATAATGCTGCAAGTACGTGATGTTTCCTGGAAATCTTCGAGATATTGGAGCCTCTGCCAGTTCTCAATGTTCTTGGCAAAATTTTGGAGTGGAAATTGTTTTGTGCTATGTGGCTTACTTTTTTGTTTATTTTCCTCAGAGTGCTCCAGGGTTATCTAAACTCTAAAGACGGTCTGCTAGGAACCAGAGAACTCTGGCTTCTTTCAAATCAGATGCAACTATGAAATGCAGTAAAAATTGAAGACTTAGAGAAAATGTCCAGTTTGTGCATTATTTGTTTTTATTTTTAATCTGCATTCTGTATAATTAAAAGACTCAGGATAGGATTTACTAAAAACCATCTCTGTGAATTTATTCAGTAGCAAAGAGACTGCAGGATGATATTAGGGCATAGGTCACAAATTCTCCTACTGTTTTGGGATTCATCTCTGCTTTCATAGGTAGAACCATCAGAATGGAAGTCAGGGAATGTGTTACAGTGAGGGAGAGGTTTTGCCTATATCTCCACAGGTGATGTAAGTCTACAGGTCCCATCAAAATTGATAAAGATCTGATCTAAATAAGAGAGGCTTCCACATGAAAGGCATGCCTCAAGGAAGAGACACAGAAAGACAGCAATGCAGACAATGTAGAAGCAGATCCCTCCTGGAGACATCTCAACAAACCAGCTGAAAAAAAAAAAATGATCATTCATCTGACTGGCAGATTGGAAAACCTTGATGTTGAAATAGACTGTTGCTGAAGAGTAATAATCGGCACAGAAATTATGAAGGATCATCACATCAACGGATCTTGAAAAGGACATTCAGACTGTTAAGTATTGGGAGTTGATAATTGTTTCTGATATAATAGTTAAACCAAAAAAGCAAAGATGTAGAGGAGTTTTAATCCAGCAACATGGCTTCTCTGATCACATCCAAAGACCTTCTAGGTGTGATCCCGATGGAGTGCAGTACATCCCTTTAACCCCAAACAATGGAGGTGAAGTTAGTTTGTAAAAGGAAGCACCCGTGTTTGAAAGTTATGCATAATCGAGAGGCAGAGACAAAGTGACTCATCAGAGAAAGATGTGACAGACTAGGATACGCCCAACTCTCGCTAGGACAGAAAGGAAATAGAGGCCACTGAAGAGAGAGCAACACAGAAGTAAAAAGATGGAGTAGTTTTACCGAGACAGGTGTAAGAGAGAGCAAGCTAGACACAGGTGAAAACTGAAAGAGCCAGAGAATGAGGAGCCAGAAGATTATAACAGATTGTCAGAGTTAGTTTGAGGCCAACTAGAACAATTCAGTTAGAACATGAGAGAAGCCAGTTTGAATCAATCAACTTGGATAGGAGTTTGAGACAAAACAGCTGAGCTGAACCAGCCAGGCAGGGGTCAGAAAGATGTAGAAAATGTGAGCTTATTCAACAGTAAGTCTCAGAGGCTAAAAACATTCTAGGCCTTGATTAGATTGTACAGAGGCTAGAAGCTTCCAGGACTAGGCCTAGGTTAGCAGACAGAGGCAGTCAGCTTCTGAGGCAACAATTACATTTGTCAAATAAAAGTTACTTTCACACTAATGCCAACAGCAACTTCTAAGATGGCCTCAGGAACACAGCTCAGCTTTCATCCTTTTAGGAGAAAGTGGCATTGCCATTAATTCACTTAGAGGTGTCATCTAAGCATGATCAGTCATTGGCACCACAGAAAGGGCAGCTACATCAAGATCCATCTACAATACTCAGATAGCTGAGGAAGCAGTGAGCAGGTAGAATGAACTAACTGGTAGAATCTAGAGTAATCAACATACACATGACAATAAATGGGCAGAGTTAAGCAAATAATGCAGATTTGGTGAGAAAAAAAAATAATACAATTTCTTCAGTCATTGACTTTCATTACATTGAATGCAGCCATACATCACCATACATACTCAAACCTTAACATAAGAGTGGTTACACAATTGGCTTATATTTGTGATGATCTTTTCTAATTTTAAAAAGTTAACAATAAACTTTTATTTGTAAAATGTTTGGAAATGATATGAGTATTAGAATCCATGTAAGGTTTTCTTCCTACCAGTGAAGAGTTGACCATCTAAATTGCTTATGTTGGATACTGCAGGAGAAAGAAGGCTTCCTTCTGAGAGTTAGCAATGTAAGTTTGAGGACACATGACTGATGAACACATGTCACTACTTATGGTGGACTGAATAAGATTGGCCCCCATAAACTCATGTGTTTGAATGCTTAGACCATAGGGAGTGGCACTATTAGGTATGGACTTGATGGAGGAAATGTGTCACTGTGATGTGCTTTGAAGTCTTATAAGCTTAAGTCTGGCCAGTGTGTTCCAGTCTCCTGCTGCTGCCTTTGGATCAAGATGTAGAACTCTCAAGCACCATGTCTGCCTGCATGTGCCATGCTTCTTGCCATGACAATAATGTGTTACTGTTGGTCCTGGTGTCTCCTCACAGCAACAAAAACCTCAATAGACCACCCCAAAGGAGGGATACTGAGTCCTGCCACAGGAAGATTTTTTAACAGTAAAGGCATGTGGAGGAGATCTTAGAAATGGCTGGTTTAGAGAAAGAGCATTCATTTATTTAAAGAAGCAAAAAGTGCTATGAATCCAGAAGTATGAAAATAACCTGTTAAGGACCCTGGAGTTCTCCTCACCTCTGAACATCAGTGGCCAGTGCATGAGTACGTGAGGCTCCAGCATAAACATAGTGGCATTTGTCTTAAATTTGGAAGGAAAGGACTAACTGGTGTTGCGCTAAAATAACACCAGAGACAAGTTCCAAAATTCATGAAAATTCACAAGGAGAGCAAGGATCCCTCAAGATAATCCTCCTATAGAGAGTTGGTTTGATGGCATCCCTAATACTAGGATTTTTGTTTTAATAACTCCTTGCAAATTCCAGTTGGCCATTCACAGTCAGAAAAGCCAACCACATCTCTCAATTACCTTGGTTTTATATTTGAAATCTTGGGCATCTACTCTTTTCTTTTTTATAACTTTCTAGTTCTGTGGCACCCAAATTGAGAGAGAGAGAGAGTTCTATTGGACAGTATACACTGATGATCCTGAGTATGTTGCCTAATAGCACCAGTGAAATGATAGCTCAAGCCTTCATTAGAAACTAATTACTCTGTTCATTTCAATCTCATAATTCAAAACTACACAGAAGTTCCTGGTAACAGTTATGTGAAGGCTCATCTAATTTGCATTCTAATAATTATACTGTTCCAGAGAGAGATGAAGAAAATTAATATGGAGGAAAGTTTGGACAATCATCTGGGCTCCTTAGGGGCCTTTCTTTGTTCTGATCCTTTCTATACTTCCAGACTCCTATGGGCAATCACTGAGAACCCAGCATTTATGAGAGAAGTTGTTGACAATCCTGGAGACTAAAGTGGACTGAAACAGGGGTTAAGCTGGGAGGCAAGATCTTAGTGTCTTCCAGTTGAGATGATATATGAAAAAGCTGCTGATATTGCCAACAGACACCTTTGAGCTATTCTGAGAATATAGGGCTCACTGTGAGGTGCTGACGGCTATTAATTAAATTTCAGTCTGTTTTGCATTTTCACAGTTCTTAGAAGTGTCAACATTCTAACCATTTAGTCCTATTCTGCAGGCTATGAGGGCAGGGGTAGCACTTATTCACAGATATATTCTGAATATCAAGACAGTAGGAGCCAAAAACAATGAGTAAATGGATATATTTGTTTTCATGGTCAAAGTACACGTCTCTTAGAAACCTTGTTGTCAGTTGTGTTAGTTATCTGGTTTTAAAACCAGAAAAGAAACTGCTAGGCAATATAGCAAATCTATATTTAAATTTTGAGGTGCTATCACTGGTTTTCACAGTTTCTATACCATATCACATTCCCCTACCCCAAGCATCAGACAAGTCTTTCAATCGCTATTGGGGTTATCTTTTTGTGCACTGTGTATGGCTGCATCATATTTTGTAAACACTCCCTCTAATACCTTCTGAATGGTATAATAAAGAGCTAAACAACTTAGGGAGGAGAGGAAAGGCAGGCCTTCTGACAGAGATAGAAACTCTGGGAAGGAATCTGAGGCAGGAGGAATTCACCAGCCAGGCATGGAGGCTGTTTGATGCATGGTATTAAGGAGATGTAACAAGCCACATGGCAGAACTAGATTAGTATAAATGGGACAATTCAAGTCAAGAGCTAGTTGGAGAACAAGACAAAGCTAAGGACAAGCTTTCATAATTAATAAAATGTCCCCATGTCATTATTCTGGAGCTGGCAATCCAAAGGAACGTCACATTCTATTTGGCGCCCAACATGGAACTAGAATCCAAGCTTAGATTAGAGAAAAGTCCCAGGCGGAAAGAGGGGTTGGGGGTGAGGAGGATTTTTCCCTAGCTAAGGCAAGCTTTCATAATTAATAAGGAGTCTACATGTCAATATTCAGGAGCTAGTGCTTCAAAGAAAGTATCTTGTCAATAACTCTTATTATTGTGGTTTTGTCATCAGCTCTCCTCATGAGTTTGTGATGGTATGCCATTGTCATTTGGTGTTACATTTCTGTGCTTGTGAGCAATGTTGAACATCTTCACATAGTTATGTCATTTATTCATATTAAATATGTCCAGCCAACTCCTTTGCCCACTTAGGTGGGCTTTCATTACTGTTTTAGGAATCTTCTACATGGCTTGGGTAGTGATGTATGGTTTGCAAATATTTGATCTCATTCTGTGGCTTGTTTGCATAATCTGTTGTTATTATCTTTTGTTTGTATCTTTTTTTATTTTCATGAAGTTCAATTTTCAATTTTTCTTTTGATTCTTAGGTCTTTCATGGCATAACTAAGAGGCGTTCAATCCATGTTTTCTTTTAGTACTTGGTAGTGGGTCTTAAATTTAGTTCTTTGATATATTTTGAATTAATTTTTCTATGTGTCATTTAAAAGAAGCTCATTTTGTTATTTTGCATATGAATATTCATATTTCCATGCAGAATGTGTTAGAAGTGCAATCTTTCTCCTATTAATTGGTCATAGGACCATTACCACCCCCCACAAAAAAATCAATTAGTGAACTGGATAGCTCTCAATGGAGAAATAAAAATGGCAAAAGTGTATTTAAAAGTTCTTAATATTCTTAGCTGTAGAGGAACGAAAATCAGAACTACATTAAGATCCCACCTCACTGCAGACAGAAGGACAATTATGGAGAAATCAAACAGCAACAAATACACATGGCAGTATAGAAAAGATAGAACTCTATTGCCTGTGGCGGAAATGTAAAGTGGTACATCCACGACAGAAAACAGAATGGAGGTTCCATAAAATGCTGAGCAGTAGAACTAGATAGGATATGATCCCGCCATACCACAACCTAGGTATGCACCCAATGGCATCTAAGTCAACGTGCAGAGTCCATCCATGCTCACTGATACACTATTTGCAACAGCCAAGAACATCAGCAGATGTATGGATAAAGAAGATGCACTACTTACATCTGTTGCCATTTTATTTAAACCTCAAGAAGAACAAAGCCACAGCATTTTAAAGGGGAGAAGATGGAAATTATCACATTAAGCAAAATCACCTAGATTCAGAAAACCAAAACCCACATGCTTTGTCTCATCTGTGGAATCCATAAATATTCATATATGCAACATGAAACTGGTGATTATTAAACCAGGATAGCCACAGCTTGGGAGGTGAAAGAACTGTGTTCAAATTCTGTTTCTGAATGCTTAACTCTAGCCTTCTACTGGTGAATAAAGTAATAAAACAAATTAAAATTCACATAACCTTTAACTTTCCAGATTGAAAGACATGAAATATT
Source organism: Meriones unguiculatus (assembly GCF_030254825.1). Classification (NCBI taxonomy): domain Eukaryota; kingdom Metazoa; phylum Chordata; class Mammalia; order Rodentia; family Muridae; genus Meriones; species Meriones unguiculatus. The sequence continues at coordinate 48,028,442 of NC_083349.1, forward strand.
TTAGATTACTAATTCCCAAGTTGTTCACACCAAAGCTCTATTTTGTAAATCTTAAATATTATTATTTAACAATATTTCACGCTATAACATGTAATTACTAGGTTACATTTTTATCTATTTCGGTAAACAAAAAGTCATAATGATAAATCACAGCTTCTGATGTGGAAGAGAAAACCAGATCAGCAACCTGAACTGATTTAATGCCAGTCAAATGTATTAGCAAATATATATTTGTGTCCCCATCAAATGTATGAATTATAACTGGATGTTGTGTTGTTTGTTTGTTTGTTTGTATGTATGTATCTGGTTTTTCAAGAAATGATTTCTCTGCTCAGCCCTGACTGTCCAGGAACTCACATGTAGACCAGCCTGGCCTTGAACTCACAGAGATCCACCTGCCTCTGCCTCAGGCATGGTGGCACATATTTTTAATCCTAGCATGTTGTAGGCAAAGGTAGGTGCCTTGTAACATTTAATTGAAGGTATTTATAGATGTTTATTATCTTATGGCCACAGGTATACCAAGTTGGAATTCATTTCTCTGAGTTTTGAGACCATATCCTAAAAACAGTCTTAGAAGAACTGATGTCTGGGGTCTGAAGCTATCCTCTCTTTTCTAAAGATTCAGACTAAGAATACACAAATAGGAGAGAACAATACAATTTGTCTTTCTGGTCCTAGGTTACCTCGTTCCTTAGAATAACATCCAAGTTCCATCCATTTATCTAAAAGTGTCATGGTTTTGTTTTTCTTCAGAGATGAATAGTATTCCATAGTGTATAAGTGCCATATCTTCATTATCCATTCATCACCTAAAGGACAGTTATGTTGTTCCATTTCCTGAGTATTGTGAATAGAACAGCAACGAACACAGCTGAGCACCTATGGAGTAGGATGGGTCATAGGGTGGGTTTTATTTTAGCTTTTAAGAATTGTCCATTCTGATTTCCATAGTGGGTGCACCAGTTCGCAATTCCACTTGCCAGTACAGGTTGTCTATTGTTTTCTTGATTGTGCCCATTCTGACCAAGGTAAAATGAAGTCTGAGGGCTGTGTTAGCTTACATTTTCCTAATTGTTAAGTATAAAGAACACCTTTAAAGATATTTCTTAACTGTTTTTACTTCTTTTGAGAACTGTGTTCAAATTCATAGCCCATTTTTTTAATTATACCCCTTTATCCTTTACTTTTGAGCCTTTCATATATTCTGTATATTAGTCATCTATTACTCTATGAGTTTCCTTCTCACTCAGCTGATTTTTTTCTTTTGCTATGCACAAACGTTTTAGTTTTCTGAGGTCCCATTTGTCAAACCTTAACTCCTGAACAAATGGAGTCCTGTTCAGAAAGTTGCATCCCCTGGGGAGCTTCCCATTCTAAAGCAGTCCCAGTGTTTCAAGCTTCACATTGAGGTCTTCAATCCATCTGGAGTTAATTTCAGGGGCAAGGTGGTAGATGTGTGTTTAGTTTTATTCTTCTACATGAGGAACTCAAGTTTTCCCAGCAACATTTGTTGAGTATGTTCTTTTTGCCAGTGAGTTATTTTGACATTTCTGTCAAACATCAGATGGTTAGAGACATATGCAGGTTTAGCCCTCTGCTTTGTTCTGTTGGCTGTTCTGTACATGCCTGTTTCTGTGCAGATAGCATGCTGTTTTTAATACAATGAGTCTGTAATACGTCTTGAGCTCTGGAATGATAATTCCCTCAGCTTTGTTCTTTTTGCTGCAAATTGCTTTGGTTCATTTGTGGTTCCATATAAATTTTCCAATTTTTTTTCTATTTTAGTAAAGAATGATATAGGAATTTTTAATTGGGACAGCATTGAATTCATATATTGTTTTTGGTAGAATGGTCATTTTTACAATATGAATTCTACTAATCCATGAGAAGGGGACATTTTTCCTTCTTTTATTGTCTTCCTCAATGTCTTTCTTCAGAAATTTAGTTGTCATTGTAGAGGTCTTTCATCTCCTTGGTTATGTTTATTCATTATACATATGCACACACAACCACATACATCCTATATATGTGTGTGTGTGTGTGTGTGTGTGTGTGTGTGTAATAGGAGTCTTTGTTTCCATGATCTTTCTCAGTACACTTGTTGTTGGTATATAGAAAGGCTAATGATTTTTGTGAAATGATTTTGTACATTGCCACTTTGTTAAAATTTTTGGCCATTTCTAAGAAAGTAAAAAAAGGACAATATGAGGAGAAAAGGAGTTCTAGAGAGGGTAATAGTAGGATACAGTTTCTATAAGATGGAACATTGGAAAAAACATGGTTTGGGAATTTACCTGAGTGAGGTATAATGCAAAGGCAAATAGAGTGTACAAATAGCACCAGAACAGTTTGAAAAACTATAGAGAACCACATTATCTTATGTTTGCTGAAAACTGCATACATATGAGGACATATATATTAAAGTTAAGCCATGTGGGTGACAAAACTCCCCACAAAAGCTTTAGACTACATTACAAAAACCCCCACAACAGACATGAGAAACATCCCTTCTGGGTGTTGATTGGATGGGAACAAGCAAAACAATCTGGGCTATTGCCATTGCCCTTGGTCGCTTCCCAGAAATTGAAAGTAAGTCGCTCTTGCTGAAGACTCTTCAGACAGAGGCCTTGAATACAACAACCCGGATCTGGCCTGTAAGCCTCCTCTCTGAGAACTACCTTTCAGAGGACCAGAAGATGCTCCAAGAGAGGTGAGCTGCAGAGAGAGGAGAGCAGTCAACAGACCTCCCCAGCCGTCATATCTGTGAGCTGCATACATGACCACCATGGTAAGAGAGAGCTCCAAAGGTCCAGTAACAGTGGCACTCAGATCTCGGTGGTAAGCAACAGCTCTTTAATTCTACTTATGGCCCACTCAACAGGAAGAAATGTACGCCTTGTATGTAAAGTTACTCAACTACCTGTGGCTAGTGAAGTATGGACCTAGAAGAAAATCTACAACTGCCCCTTCCCAGACCAGTATAATTTCTACAGCATTCCAAATACTCACCCTTTTACCCACGGATGAATGGAGATCTTACTCTTCATGAATGAAGCTTTTTTTTTTTTTTTTTTTTTTTTTTCAGACAGAGACCATTACAGAAAGCCACAACTGGCAAAAAAACAGAGAACAGCTAACCATGGGTGCCTATCCTCAGTTGATACATCTATAACATAATCCTTACACCCAAGGCTCGGGCAACATTTCAGAAGAGGGAGTGGAAACATTTTAAGAGACATTTTAAGAACAGCAAGTGTGCTGTTACAGTTTGTCTTCTATATCAACATGAAGCTGTTGCCAAAAATAATAATAATAATAATAATAATAATAATCCCAAAATATGGTATCCTAAAAAACTGAACAACACCAGATAGTATGCCAACATGGATGGGGCACTCCTCCCCTAAATCTCCCAAGGTCCCACCCCTAGGTGAAAAGCTATAGATGGTGGGTGCTGAGAGAAGAAAAATCAGTCCTCTCCAGTGATAATCTTCTTAATAGGTTATCCAATCCCAAAGAGTCAGACCCAAATATGTATACATATGAGCAAAACTAAAGGGGTTCAGCATGTTGTATTTATAGATTTATATATATATATATATATATGTTGTATTTATAGAGTTCATATATATATATATATATGAATGTCAGGAATAAGAGGGACAAATGAGAAGTTGGTGGGAGGACAAGAAAGAGAGAAATTTTAAAAATAAAGTACTTGTATATTAAATTCTCAAAAAAAAAAAGAATTGTGCTGGTAATTTGATGGGAATTGCATTGAATCTGTAGATTGCTTTTGGCAGGATGGCCATTTTCACTATGTTAATCCTACTAATCCATGAACATGGGAGATCTTTCCATCTTCTGATATCTTCTTCAATTTCTTTCTTCATTGACTTGCAGTTTTTTACAAACAGGTCTTTCACGTGCTTGGTTAGAATCATACCAAGGTACTTTATGTTATTAGTGGTTGTTGTGAAGGGAGTAGTTTCCCTAATTTCTTTCTCGGCTCTTTCGTCTTTTATATATATGAGGGCTTGAGGTTTTTGTTTGTTTGTTTGTTTAGTTAATTTTGTATCCAACCACTTTGCTGAAGATGTTTATCAGCTGAAGGAGTTCTCTGGTTGAATTTTTGGGGTCACTCATGTATTCTATCATATCATCTGCAAATAGTGATACTTTGCCTTCTTCCTTTCCAATTTGTATGCTCGTAATCTCCTTTAGTTATCTTATTGTTCTAGGTAGGACTTCAAGTACTATGTTGAAGAGATACCGAGAGAGTAGGCAGCCTTGCCTCATCCCTGATTAGAGTGGGATTGATTTAAGTTTCTCTCCATTTAGTTTGATGTTGGCTATAGGCTTGCTCTACATTGTCTTTACTATGTTTAGGTATGTGCCTTGAATGCCTGATCTCTCAAAGACTTTAAACATGAATGTGTGTTAGATTTTGTCAAACGCTTTTTCAGCATCTAAGGAGATGATCATGGTATATACTCACTTATAAGTGGATATTAGACATACAATGTAAGATAATCATACTAAAATCGTACACCTAAAGAAGCCAAGCAAGAAGGAGGACCCTAGGTAAGATGATCAATCCTCATTCAGAAAGGCAAATGGGATGGACATTGGAAGAGGGAGAAAACAGGGAGCAGGACAGGAGCATACCACAGAGGGCCTCTGAAAGACTCTACCCAACTGGGTATCAAAGCAGATGCTGAGACTCACAGCCAAACTGTGGGCAGAGTGCATAGGATCTTATGAAAGAAGGGGGAGATAGAAAGATCTGGAGGGGACAGGACCTCCACAAGGAGAACAACAGAACCAAAAAATCTAGGCACAGGTTTGTTTTTTTGTTTTGTTTTGTTTTGTTTTGTTTTGTTTTCTGAGACTGATACTTCAACCAAGGACTGTGCGTGGAGATAACCTAGAACCCCTGCACAGATGTAGCACATGGCAGCTCAGTGTCCAAGTGGGTTCCATAGTAATGGGAACAGGAACTGTCTCTGACATGAACCCTGTGGCTGGCTCTTTGGTCACCTCCCTCTGAGAGGGAAGCAGCCTTACCAGGCCACAGAGGATGACAATGCATCCAGTCCTGATGAAACCTGATAGGCTAGAGTAAGAGGGAAGGAGAGGAGGACCACCCCCATCAGTGGACTTGGGGAAGGGCATGGGAGGAGATGAAGGAGGGAGGATAGGATTGGGAGGGGACGAGAGAGGGAGCTACACTAGCATACAAAGTGAATGAACTGTAATTAATAAAAAAATAATTAATTTAAAAAGTCTCAACAAAAAAAATAAGTGAGTTATATAAAGTCAGTTCTGACTGCATTCTTAGTGTCAAGGGATTGAGCACAATGACCGGAGATTCAGGACACCCAAGTTTACATTCTTCAGCTTCTATGTCCTTATTAAACTAACAAACAAACGAACAAAAACAGACTTTTAACCTTAGAGATAGCATACTCAGCTGGATGGTGGTGGCACTTGTAATTCCAGCACTTGAAGGCAGAGGCAGGCAGATCTCTGAGTTCAAGGCCAGCCTTGTCTATACAGTGAGTTCCAGGACAGCCAAGGTTACACGGAGAAAGTATGTCTCAAAAGAAACAGACAAACAAAACAAAAGAAAAAGAAAAAGAGAGAGAATACTCAGCAGTTAAGGGTTAGAACGCTAGAGAAATATTTGAACTTGAATCCTGATTCCACAGAGTCACTGAAACACTCTAAAGCTGTCCTAACCAAAGTGCTGAAAATCCATGAGGAGATCAAAAATCTTTCAAGCAAAGAGAAGAAAGTATTTCGTGAAGTTAAAAAACATAAAACTTGTCACAGACGTTGTGTCAAAAACAATGCAAGGCAGAACACAATAAAATAGCATCTTTAAAGTAAGAAAAGAAAAACAAAACCACAAGCTAGGATTCTGCAGCCAACAAAAACACCCTTCAGCAGTGAAGGGGAAACAAGGAAAGTTTCCACACATAGTTAATCACAGTGTCCACCTCCCAGGGCTGTGGAAGAAAACAAATGACTCGATACACAGAAAATATTCTAAGCAATGCTTGACAGACAGTGAACATGGCAGGTATATATTAAAAACTAATAATAAAATAAGCAAGTGAGGCTTTTCCAACCCTGTCTAGAAATGATAACACTCTCAACAAAAAAACTGTAAAGGGTCACGAACTCGAGTCCTCAGGAAGCAGTAGAGGTCAGCTCAACTGTTTTATAACGGTGCCACTCCAAATAATACGCCCTTTGAACTAGAAGACAAACGTGGGAAGCTTGAAGCTTTATGTTAGTGAAGCATTTTGTTCCTAATGAGTTCATTAAGAGTATCTCATGCTGCAGTTCATTGATAAGTCTCTTTTACATATATTATCTCACTCGAATTATAATGTGGCTTGAATTATTTAACTTTTTATCTCATTACAAACGACCACGGAAAAAGCTCTCTGAGAAAGGTCTTGGCGAAGGGTTTGGTGGGAACAAAATTATGATATTAACTCAAGCTGCTTGAAAGTAGAACCTAGCTTAGAAACAGTAAAGGTGATGATGACGATGATGATGGAAGTTTGCTCTGGGGGAAAGAACTCTTAAGTACAATAGGAATGCACAGAGGAGCTCTTGATCCGGTCCTCAGGACACAGGCAAGCTTATCTAAATAGCAGGAAGAATAATAGCTCTGGGTTGAGCGGGTTCATCTGAGCAGAAGGAGTCTCGGTTTTCTAGGATGTAAAGGGGATACAACACTGCCTTCTTTACTAATCTGTAATTATAATAAAAAAATATAAGACTGTAATAGCTTACAGAGGTATAGTATGCAAATATTGACAAAGTATGTTGCCAGTTGGTTTCATACAGCCTCGGTGCAGTAGGGAAGTAACATAGTGCTTTAAATTTAGTACAGAAATTATGAAGCACGAAGTGATGTTGTATTTAGCCATTCTAGCCTGAAACATGTACAATGTTTTCTGTCAAAAATGGGTAATTTTACTCAATCATAGTAATAAACATTCAGTCATGGTAACAAAGGGAAAAAGCAAAAAAGAGTCACTAACAAAGAGGAGAACAACAACAACAGCAAAAAAGGTTTTATTTGCAGGAAAAAAAAAGTGGTAGAACATTTCCTATCTTGCACCATGTTAACCTTGTAATGCCTGAACAAAAATGAAAAGGGAAGGGGCCCATATTCATTCACCTCCCAGCTTAGACCCCTGTGCACTTGACAAGCACAATATATTCTGTTAAACATGGCCAGCCAACGACTGCTGGACTCTAGTAAACAGTTTTCTAGATGCTTGAAGCCCTGAAAACACACAGGAAGACGTATGTGTCATGCATAGGTTCCCCACGATCATCTCCTCCAAGGTACTGTGTTGGTCTTCCTTTCCCTGGCTCAGTCTTCCTCCCTCTTTTCCCAGCATGCTTCAGTCACAGTATTTATCACAGCCTCTAAAATACTCAAGAGAAATTCTTCTAGCCACGTCTACGAGCTGTTCAGCAATTGTGTCCCTAGATGCACATCATTTCCCCAAAATACAGCAGAGTGTTTGGGATATGGGAGATACCCATTTCATTATTTACTGAGCTTTCATGACCAAAAGTAAGACTGAGTTTGGGGTCTAGGAATGCCTGTTTGAGTTCAGAGTTAATGAGGATCTCCTTTTACAAATCTATGATTGGAAGGGGTAATTAACAAGAAAATAAAATGCTTTACATTACAGTCTCTGAATACACTGTCTTCCACAGAGTAGGTCTTAAGTTAATATCTGTTGAAGACACAGTGAGCAGCAATGCACAGGTGCCTGTGAGCCTGGGAGAAGAGTTTAACTGCAATCTGAACATTTTCCTCACAAGAAAGACTTAATTGGACTTACAGACTTTCCCTAGAAAAGCAGCAGGAAAGCATTTCCTCATTTGAAAAGAAAGTTAACTTATCCCAAAGACCCCTTTCTGTTGAAATATGGGTTTGGTCTTTCTTGAGTGAGTTAGCAATGGTCTTGCACTATATTTAACACACATGTTCATGAATTCCTGAGAGTTTCTATCAAGTAGTCATGAAAGACAGAAGCATCAGCCTTACTCTATGTTGCTTGAAAAACAGGAAGCAAAAGAGCCAAATATTCCAGCCCAGGCTTTGTTTATTTTTAACTCAGAATCACTTGTGAGCCTCAGAGTTGGAACTCTAGGATCAAACGAGCAAGTCTGGGGTCACACACCAGCTTTCCCAGGCCTTCAGGTCTTCAGCCTCCAGTGCCCTTCTTAATATGGGGATAAGAGCAAAGTGACAGGCTGTCATCCCTACATTCCAACTCATCACTGACAGGCAGAGATTCAAAGTCGGGATTTTTTTTCCCCCCGAGATAATTTTTTCCCTACAAAAGCCCTATTATGTACAGCTGGAGTTGATTACTATCATTACTCTTTTAAGGAATGATTATCCTTCCCACCAGGCTACTGCAGACAACTAGTTCATAAAATAAAGATAGCATCAGCTTCCACCGGCTGACACGATGAGAAAGTGATAGTGTCCTCTGCGGCGTGTGCAAAATGAAAGAAAAGCAAGCTGCACACAGCAGTGGCTCCTGGAACAAGGCACACTCCCTTCCATCCGCAGGGATCAATAGGCCTAACGTCCTGGCTGCTTCTATCACACACTGATGCGGAAGGATTCCGGAGCAAAGCTCAAATCGCTGAGGAGGGAAGGAGCCACAGCGTACCTACCATGCAGCCCTAAAGCACGTCAATAGCACTGCGCATGTGCGCAGCCAAAAGAAACCGAGGATCTTCACGGTTCCACTGAGGAGTATCTAAGATGCCCTTTTTAGATGCTCATGCTACGTCTACTCGGGTTTTTGTCCTTATCTAGTTTGCCCTCCCTGAGCAGGTGAGAGACGTTAACTAAGATAATTTAAACCACCATTGCTCTGTCATTGAAGAGCCTCTCTGTGTTTTCGTAAATGACTCAAATCATCCAAAAGGAGTTTACGGAGGGACCAAAGGTTGGCATTCATGCTTCAATCTGTTTGTTAGAGACGTTATACTCGACGCTTTAAAATAAATAACTATACCTGTTTTCTTCTTGGGTTCACATTGTCGATTCGGGTTTAGACTTTGTCTAAGGCTAAGAAGTCCCTCTGTGGCTTAATCTTTTTAAGACAAAATCCAAATTCTTTACCAGGATCTACACAGCCCGTGGTAGGCAGGAAGAAGAGTGGTGATGACGGTGGCAACCGCCAACATCCACAGACATCCAGTTCCAGCACTGTCCACAGGTGCCATGTCGGATTCTCACGGTCACGTTAGGAAGCATATACTTTCAGTAATAGTGGAAACTAGTTGAACCCAGGCCCTCTGCGTCCTTGAACCATGTTCTTGGCTGTGCTTTGCTTCACTGCCTCCCGACGAGCTGGACTCTGTAGAAACTCAGTGTTCCAGAAAAGCTACCTTCCTTCAGGTTCTCCAACACACCAATGCCTCTTCCATACGTGTCCTTAACACACACTCGTTCACATTCCTCTTGGTGTTAAGAACATTTTTTTTCTTACTCTTGGATCTAGTTGCAAGAAGACACAACAGACTGCTCACCTCCAACCATCATATGTAAAATGGCTCCTTCCACCCCCTTTTCTTTTCTTTTCTTTTTCCAGTATGATATTTTTATTGATTATTTGGGAGTTTCACATTAGGCATCCTGACTATATTCACTTCCGAGTCCTCCCAGATCCACACCCCTTTGTGACCTCTATCCCAAAAAAATGAAGAAGAAAACACACACACACACACACACACACATATATATATATCTCAAGTCCAATTTGTATTGCCCATATACTCACTGGAGCACGGCCACACTCCCAGTGGCCTCCTCCTCATATCCACCAGAAGCTATCACCTGAAAAGTGCTATGCTCCAGCATTCCTGTCTCTTTTTTGGTTGGTTGGTTGGTTGGTTGGTTTGAGGATTTTTTGTTTTGTTTTTTGAGACAGGGTTTCTCTGTGTAACAGCCCTGGCTGTCCTGGACTCACTTGTAGAGTGAACTCACAGAGATCCGCCTGCCTCTGCCTCCCGAGTGCTGGAATCACAGGTGTGCACCACTGCACCCGGCTCTCCTGTCAGATTTTTAAGAGTACTTTTTAATGGCTTCCTGTCCTGTTTCTTTTGTGTGTGTGTGGGTGGGAGGGGGGTTGTCACAGAAGGCTTCTATGACTCTCATTCTCAAATGTGACTCTGCAGTCATTGTTAGCACCACAAAATCAGCTTTCTCTCCCTTTATACTCCAGAGCAGTGATCATGGACTTCCACATGGTTTCTGGCAACAGCATGACACATAGCCTCTGGCAGAAAGCCAGACCTCAGCATGGTGTCTGGCGGCAGGATAGACCACAGACATCAACACGGCCTTTGGCCACAGTATGGACAAAGAGCACCATCATGTCCTGGGGGGGGGATGCGGCCCAGGCCATGAACTTCAGGTGGAAGCACACACCATGAACACCCGCATGGGCTTTAGGTAGTAATACAGGCCATGGACATCCACAGAGCTCCCAGCCATACGAGGACCATGGACACAGACTTGACCTCAGGCAGCCTTCCACTGCCTTTTTAATTTATTTTCATCCTAGACTCTATCAAACCTTGACAATTTAACTTCGAAGTGTGCTTTCTCATTTACTGTTCTTCTGTCTCACTATACCAGAGGTTCCATATGCCTCCGACCAGTGTGCCTTCGACATTCCGAATAATGACTGGCATAAAGTAGACAGAGCATAAAGAACTACTTTCTGAATGAATGGGCTCTCGAATGTACTGTTTGAGTGTGTGCTCTAATTCTGAACATTAGTGTTAACTTCTCAGCTATTGTGTGCACAGACGGGGTAGCCTTCCCAAAGAACACCAAAGAGCTTTGATCAGAAGATGCTTCTTTCCTCCAACTGGAAATCCCATTAAAACTGTCTGTCATCAAGCTGCCTCCAGAAACCACGAAGAAGCTGTGAAATACCTTTGCTCGAATATGGAAATGTGGCTGTCAGTGTCTCCCCTGACTAAGCACAGGGAAACTGTATAACGTGAGCTTTTCTTGAAATGGCCACAAATGCTTTATTAAATAAAATTGGATTGAAACAAAAGAATGCAAACATTTAGATACTTTCGTGTATTGGCGGAAACAGAGAAGAGGAACAGCTTTTAATAACGGTGCCTCCTAATTGATTCAGAGATTTTGGCTGGCAGGTTAGCAACTAAAGGCTTTTTAAAATGCTTCTGTGAAGGGTCGGAGGTCCTCCCCTATCAGTGAACTAAGAGAGGGGCATAGGGGTAGAAGAGGGAGGGTGGTGGGCCTGGGAAGTAACAAGAGAGGGGGCTACAGCTGGGATACAAAGTGAATAAATTGTAATAATAAGTAGATAGATAGATAGATAGATAGATAGATAGATAGATAGATAGATAGATAGATAAAAAATATTTAAAAATGCTTCTGTGGAGTCATTTCTAACTATGAGGTTTGCTTTAAGTCTTATAGGAAAGCCAGGTGCAGTACACATGCCTGTAATCCCAAGCACTCGGGGAGGCAGAGGCAGGCAGGTTGCTGTGAGTTCGAGGCCAGCCTGCCCTACAAAGCAAGTCCAGGACAGCCAAAGGCTACACAGAGAAACCCTGTCTCTAAAAACAAAAACAAAACATCAAAAAAATCTTACAAGGAAATTTTGTTGATTATTTCACCGTTTAAAATATTTGCATTCAGCTCAGTGGTCACAGTTGTAGATGGATTTGGCGTAGACCCCAAAAAATAACTGGTAGTGTCTGGAGACATGTTAGTTACTGACATTTAATGGAGACAATCCACAATGCTGACAAACATTTCATAATGCCAAAGCTAAGACACACACACACACACACAAACACACACAAATTATCTCACCTGAAATATCCAGTTCCCAGGTTAAAAGTTTACACAACAACTTTCAAAGGGGGCTGCACTGCCCCCTTGTGGGACTTTAAAAGACTGAACTTGTCTTTTCGCTATCTCTGCCCTAAAATCCACTGAATTCTTTTTTTTTATTTTTATTTTTTTACATTAATTACAGGTTATTTACTTTGTATCCCAACTGTAGCCCCTCCCTCATTTCCTCCCAATACCACCCTCCCTCATAATCTCCCAATCCCTCCCTTCCTCATTTCCTCCCTGCCCCTCTCTAAGTCCACTGATAGGGGAGGTCTTCCTCCCCTTCCATCTGACCCTAGTTTATCTCATCAGGACTGGCTGCATTGTCCTCCTCTGTGGCCCTTGGGGGTGGGGGGAGAGGTCAAAGAGCCAGCCACTGCATTCATGTCAGAGACAGTCCCTGTTCCCCTTACTAGGGTACACACTTGGATGCTGAGCTGCCATGGGCTAGATTTGAGCAGGGGTTCTAGGTTATATCCATACATGGTCCTTGGTTGGAGAACCAGTCTCAGAAAAGACCCCTGTGCCCAGATATATTTGGTCCTTGTGGCTTTCCTGCCCTCTCCAGGTCTTACTAACTCCCCCTTCTTTCATATGATTCCCTGCACTCTACCCAAGAATCTGGCGCTTTCTCAGACAATTAGGAATAGTGCTTCCTCAAGATCCAGCTATACCACTCCTAGGCATATATTCAAAAGATGCTCAAGTACATAACAAGGACATTTGTTCAAACATGTTTGTGGCAGCTTTATTCATTATAGCCAGAACCTGGAAACAACCCAGATGTCCCTCAATGAAGGAATGGATACAGAAATTGTGGTACATTTACACAATGGAATACTACTCGCAATTAAAAACAAGAAAATCATGAAATTTGGAAGCAAATGGTGGGATTTAGAAAAGATCATCCTGAGTGAGGTATCCCAGAAGGAGAAAGACACACAAGGTATATATACTCTCTTATAAGTGGATACTAGACCTATAAGATAGGATAAACTTACTAAAATCTGTACACCTAAAGAAGCTAAACAAGAAAGAGGTTCTGGGGTAAGATGATCAATCCTCACTTAGAAAGACAAACGGGATGGACATTCGGAGTAGGAGAAAACAAGAAGCAGGACAAGAGCCTACCATAGAGAACCTCTGAAGGATTCTACCTAGCAGTGTATCAAAGCAGATGCAGAGACTCATAACCAAGTCCACTGAATTCTGTACACTAATGAATTATTGCACAAGCCACACAACTTCAAATCCCACAGGAACATTCAGGCAGGAGGGAACCTTATTCATAACCATCGAAGCCTTGGACTTAAATCCGTTTTACATATAACTCATGTGTTTATTTTTTGTAGCGGCTTAAATTGCCTTAAATTTGCTGGGAATGCAACTACCAATGTAAATTGGATAAGTGAGTATGTTACTTTGTTAGGAACTTTACAGAAAGTTGGTCACCATTTGAGAAAACGCAGCTACTTGGCAGGAATAACACCAGTGGCCAAGACTCAGGGTGAGTTTCAAAAATTCTGGTCATACAATGATGTTACCAAAAGAGACAAGCTCTTTCTGTCTTCAGTTCAACTGACTGTGTGCTTCTTTTCTGGTGAGAATCTCCACCGCACTGTGTATCATTTCCCATTATGTTCTTTCTACATTTTACTTACGGTGCTATGTACCCATATATACATTCAAATAATTATATGTGCAGTTAAGTTACCCCTGGATTTCATTTTCGGGTCATCATAGAGAATTGGAAAATGAGTGTTACGAGGGGGAAAGTATCACATGTGTTGAGTTGTAGACCGCTGCTCCTGCCAGACATGACCTTTTATACTACCTTAAAGCGACTTGGCACAAAAGAAGGCCCGTGAGAATCTCCCAACATGAGGAGGACCCAACTTTTCCTGATGGGAGCTACCCTTTGCCAAGCTTCCCTCTTACTCACAGACACACTTGGGCATTTCCAGCAAAGGTTTTAGAAAATAAAAGAGCTGGCTGAATCACTCCAGAGATCTTTACAGCCGTGAGAGGGCAAAATCCCAGAGACAATGGTAGCAACTCTGCTCCGACAGATTCTTATTTAGCAAAGAGCTTCAATGAGACCATACTGGACGGTGCGTTCTAAATACTTTCTGTCATCATGGGGAGCCAAGCTCTCCTTAGAAGTCCAGCCTTTGGGAGCATCTTGATTAGTATTGCTATTCAGCTGATGGGTTGGAGAGGTGGTTCAGTGGTTAAAGCAATTGCTTCACATGCACAAGGCCTGAGTTCAGCATCTCGGAGGCCACCTAGAAAGGACTATAAATTCAAGATCTGCATGGGAAACTTGGTAAGAGCTTGTCTCAAAACAAATAGTGGTGAAGCTCAGTTTCACAAGCAAGCCCATCGTCCTGGAATTAATCCTCAGTACTATACCAATAATTGATTCATTAATTTAATTTATTATACTTTCTTCCAAATATATGCATACTATCGTAATTTTAATTACATTTCAAATAATATCTGGACTTCATTATATATCTTATTTTATATACAAGTAAACCACCAATTATACTGTTTAACTAGTTCATGTTGTTAAGCTTCTTTTAAATAATGAAGAGGCTTATGGCCTCCAGGGTACAGTGTAATAGAACTGGATGAATTAACAAAATTCTCTGATTAGGTTATAAAATGTGTATATCTCTTAGCTAGGAGCAAAAGTGGGAGAAGTATGTAAATTCTACTTTTTCTTTTTTATTTCTTTTTTTATTTTTATTTTTCACTTTACATCCTTGTTGCAATCCCCTCCCTTCTTCCCTCCTCTGTCCCATCCCTCCCTCCCCCTTTTCCTCAGGAAAGGGTTACTGTTCCCTTTCTCATCCAGCCCAGTTCATCAAGTTGCATCAGGACTGAGCCTGTCCTCTTCCCCTGAGGCCTGGCAAGGCATTCTGCCTGGGGAAAGTGATAAAACAAAAGCGGGGAAGTGAGTTCCTGTCCAATGCAGCCCCCACTTCCCTTACTAGAGAACCGACATGAGGCCTAAGCTGACTGTCTGTTACATCTTTGTAGGGGGCCTAGCTCCAGTATCCTGCATGGTCTTTGCTTGATGCTTCAGTCTCAGGAAGCCTCTTTAGGCCCTGGTTATTTGACTCTGCTGGTCTTTTTGTGGAGCTCCTGTCACCTCCAGGTCCTTTTTTCTTTCCTTCCACTTTTCCACAAGACTCTCTATGTATTACCCAATGTTTGGCTGTGGGTTCCGGCATTTTTCTTTTCTGCAGCACTGTTGGGTAGCACCTCTCAGAGGACATCTCAAAGGCTCCTGTTTGCAAGCTCAGCAGAGTATCCTTCATAGAGTCAAGGACTGGTAGTCAATGGTTGGGTGGGTCTTTGGTTGGACCAGACATTGGTTAGCCATTCCCTCAGTCTCTGCTCTATTTTTAATCCCTGTACATCTCATAGGTAGGGCAAATTTGGGGTTGAACTTTTTGTGGGTGGGTTGGAGTTCCTTCTTCCTACTAGGAGACTAGTCTAGCTAGAGGATGTCCTCTTCAATCTCTATGTTCTCTTCTACCAGGAGCAAAAGACAGCCTACTCAGACTTAACAAAATTGATTGCTGCTACCTTCTACTGCTGAGGGATACAGGAGTTTTACTCCTTGCTTCTGTTGGCTGGCTCCGTTTTTACAGAGCAACAAGGGCCATGGTTGTGAGCACATGGCAAGTTGGAGAGGCAAAACAGACCTCCAGCCAGAGTTCAGCCTAAATTGTATCCAAAATAAGAACGCTATGGCAGAGGGTGTTTGGATCCCTTTTGGCTTTGTTTTGGTTGTAATAGTCATTGATCTGGTTGTCATGTGTTTAATGGTGATGGCCCTTCTCCATGCCTTCTCTAAGGTAAAACAGATGAAGAATACAAGCAAGTACCATGGGATTATGGATGAAAGGTAAACCAGATGAGGAAGATTAAGGTGGATGGTAGCATTGGATGGCGGCTGGGAGATGGGTGGTGAGGTTATTGAGCCAGTGTAGGTGAAATAGATGCCCAGCCCAAGGTAAGTAAAGCAATTATAAAATCTAACAGGTGTCTGTGTCTTATTATTTGTGATAGCAGGTTAAATAATACCGCCATGATAACCTTAGGGCTAACAATAAACATTATATAGCCCATCATTTTTTTTTTTTATTTACTGCAACATATGGACACATGTCTTTCTGGACATTCCTACAGATGCAGCTCTCTTGAGAGAGCTCAGGCACACATTTTTTTTGGGGGGGGGTCCTAATTTCCCCTTGGGAATGGGTCCCGGGCCTTTTGATGCCACAAGTAGTTTCATGTGCACTGCAATTTAAAAAGGATCAGAAGGTCTTCGCAATGGCTACTTTCCTCCCATTTCTCCTTGCACACCTGCTGTGGATTTTCACACAACCCAAGTGGTAGAGCTCCAAGAGCCCGGCATTTTCATTCAGTGAGTGTTTAGCTATCCTGTCATGTATTTGAGCTCTGTCTGCTGTGTGCGCAGTGCACAAAGAATGATAATAAGTACTGGAAACACAGCAGAGTGCCATGGGATTGTGGACAAGAACAAATAAATTCAGACAAATAATGCACCTGCTCAGAGTGCATCCTTAAGCCTTAATTAGTAGTTCTTATATCCTCATGCCATCCCAACTAAAACTCCCTCTGATTCATACTCCCAACTTGGGAACAAACTGGAACCCTGGTCTACCACATGGGCATGGAAACTCCAACAGTAGTGGCTGTCAATTAACTCATGCTTTCTTTGGGTTCTTAGAACAGTATCAGTTTGGGGGAGGGGGTGGAGGAGTCCTATCCCACTTTACAGAGGTGTAACTAGCTCAAAGACATTAAGCATTATGACTAACATACAATAGCGGAAGCATGAAAGCCTATGCAATTCCACAGCTCCATCTCCTAGCCTTTGTATCTAAGCCTTTGTATTACTAATCTTTAGTAATAGTGTAGCATTAATACATTGATCCTCATCACTTTGTTTATGCTGAAAACTTAACTTGCATTGCCAAAAAAGGAAAGAAGAGAAGAAAAGAGGGAAGAAGCAAAGAAACAAACTGGTTGCTCTCAGAAGTTCAGGAATGCGGATGCTGACTCTTGCAGACAAATTAAACTTGAAAATCCACATTTATTTGGTTTGGGGAACCCACAGCCTCAGTAGGACCCCTAACACAGCTCTGTGTTAAGTCTGTCAGTTTATCTATGAGCTTCTAGAGTTCTTTCCTAGAATGACAAGTTTGTAAAAAGCTGTAGTAAGAGGGAGGGAGTGTGAAAAGTATACAGAGGGACAGAGGCTCTCCATGGATGGGAATGAAAAATCCAGCCAGTCCTAAATATGGCCAAGACCAGAGTGCCATCTGCAGCTCTGAAAATGACTTCTAAAACAGGGTCAGAACTATTCCAATGAGCAGGAGCAGATCCAAGTGTGGGCTGAGAAGTATGGGCAGAGTACACGTGGGCCCATTCCTGGCACTGAGTTAAAAGCATGTCGTCTATTTGGCGAATTAGGTCAGAACTGGCAAAAAAATGACACTGAGAGCTGCAGTTATTGAATGACTGCACTGGGCAGGGCAGTCAGCTAAATCTTTCACATGCATAAGCTCATTCATGCTCGTCAACAACAGTGGGAGGTTTTTAAACAACTGAAGAGGCCAAGGCTTTGGAAGTGTTTTTGTGTGACACTATCAGACTAAGAACATAGAAAATGATTTTTGATCTCGAAAATGCTTCATGTGTCTTTTTACATACAAACTGATCAGACCGCCCTGGAAGAAATAAAATCTATAATAATATTTATTATATTATAATATATTATAAAAATAAAAACAGTAGTATTTTCACATAGAAAATACTCAAATGTAATAAAAATTGGTCTCTAAACAACAAGTGGGCACTGGGAACTCTCAAAGGCACATGCCTAATGTGACTTAGAGATACGGTTGCACCAAGGAACACTCAGGGAGAGCATTCTTCCCTGTGGCTGTCAGGTATGGAGACAGGGATCTACTGTTTCGTGGGGATGGTTGCAAGGTCCCTCAGTTCTATCTCCAGGCCTGCAATGCAACAGGCAACACGGCGCATGTCCACACATAGATAATGAGGGACAGGACAAACCTGGAAAAGAAGGACGCAAGCATGAAAGGTACATGTGCAACTGTCCACAGTGTGGCCACAGTCATGTCCCAGCTGCTCAGGACAGAGCAATGAGCACCCGTGTCCTTTCTAAATCTACCAGATTTACTGAGAGCTTCCAGCACCTCTGTGTCCCATCTAAATCTGGAACAAGTGGTCCACCGCCTTACCAATGCCCCTCATGGGCTATGCTCCCTTTAAGCACAGAGTCTTCAAGAAGCAGCCTTCATAAGAAACTCCTATAAAGAATCATCTAGAGCTGGAGGGATGTCCAGCCAGTGAGGAGCGTTCCATGTCCTTTGTGTCATGAAGCCAGATTTTCATTATTTTTTAGGACATGGTTACAGCACCTTACCTTGTGACTTCAACCTGTCCCGTTTCATTTTACACATACCTCCTTTTTTCTTGGTTCACTCACTGCTTTTAAAAGATTTAACATGCGTTTCAAAGGGGTGAGTATATGGGACTAAGGCACTCGGGGTCTGGTCCCAGTTTGGTCGCTAACAAGCATCTGTGGTTGGCAAATCAGAATGCTTCAGCATCCTCTAGATCTTTGATGTGTTTGTTACAACTGCTTTGCTTTGTTAATCAAAAAGGGTGGACAGGATATTTCCTAACATCCTTTCTAAGCAGTAGTAGCTTCGAGAAGCAAATTGTTGGGAAACTCCTCAGTCCCTGTAAAGTAAAGGTTTTATTTCACAATCGCTAGCAATTTTATTGAGAGCTTCATTACTATCATCTTCCAGCATGCCACAAACCAGCCCTAGAGCAGTATTTGCATAAAAAAACTTACAGGAAAGCCCATTCGTGTTTTTGCAAAGATGTCAAAATCAACCTCAAGGATATAAGTAATTTGTCTAAAATCACACAATCGATACTTGGAAGAATTTTTCAAGACTGTGAACATTGAGATCATTAGTTTATTGACCACTATCTACTCCTGGGTTAGGCTGAGTTAAAGTCTCTCCTCTGTTTACCCTTCCAAAGATTCTTTCTCTTACTTTAATCTTGTTATTGGGCAGGGGAGATGACTCGGTGGGTAAAAGCAGTTGTCTCCGAGACTAACAACCTGAATTCTAAAACTGGGATCCGCAGGATAGAAGAAGAGAACTAATCCCTCCTGCAAACCGTCCTCTGATCTCCACACATGCACCATATCACATTCATGCTGAGGCACAACACACGCAAAATAAATTTTAAAATGAATGAATACATGAATGAATAAATGTAATAAAAATCCAAGCTTATGTTGATCATCTTTAATATTATTAAATTCAGATACAAATAAATACTAGTAGATGTACCTCTCAGCAACTCTAGTTCAATATGTTAACAAAGACAAAGAGAAGAAGGAAAAAAAAAAAAACAAAGAGAGGACAGGCTGTAATGGAAATGCTAGCCTATAAAAAGTAAACTCTGCTCACTGACTCCAATACCATATATGTCCAAATTTTCCCACCAGTCTTTTAAAAAAATGTAGCTGAGAGACTTGGAATTTGTTATTTTCCCAAGTGGGAGAGCAAGTTCCTCACTCAGAGTCCTTCAAGTATCAAAGTTTTCTTCTGATGCAAAGAAAAACAAATCATTGTGCTCCGTGCAGAACGCCTCTGTCATAAGAGCAGCAGATACACACAGTTTTAGCCTGACTTGCAAAGTCATATCTTAGGGCCTTGGGAATTTTTTTTTTCTCAGTGTATAAAAACACACTGAAAGAAACCAATGCAGCACGGACTTACAAATCTGAAAAGTAGGAAGGAGACATGTAAATGTCACTTCAGAGACGGTATGTTCTTGTGACCATACCTCAGGTAGGAAAATACATCAGACCTTCTCCACGCTTCTACGTTGGTTACGTAACTGATGTCTTTTTAGAAAGCTGCCTTAAATGTGCACAGCTTAAGTTGATTGGTGGCGGCAGCATGCCTTTTCTTTTGAATAGACAAAGATATTTCTCTCACATAGCAAGTTTACATACTCTCACATGGATTTAAAGAGTTGAGATGAAATTTATTCTGTGTTTTTGGCTTGCCACTTTCACTTTTTGGCATTTATCCCATCTGTAAATAAATGACATTTCGAACCCTGTCTACAAGAATATTAGCTCCATCATTGCTTTTGCTTGCAACAACAACAACGAAGATAAACAGAAACTATCAACTGAGTTGAGGTATGTGCATAGAAAGGGATAATATATGGATTTGAAAAAGACTGATAAGGAATGATCTGGCAGAGAGCCTAGGTACTATAATTAACCACAAAAGAAATTTACCAAGGGACCTTAAGGGATGATTCTACTTTAGGGAAACATATAAACCACAGCCTTGTGACAGGGAGTTCTCTTTCTACATAAAGGCTTGCGGAAATATACTTAAGTTCAACCCCGACTCTTTCCTCTAGGACCATTAGGGAAGGAGAATAGGATTAGTTTTATATATCTCTAATGCCTGCCAACCAGCATGCATTGTTTGCACAACTGAAGCAAACAAAGAAACAGATAAATCCAAAGATTAAAACCAACAGATTTGAGGTAGTTATCAAGAAGGCACACGGATATTCTTCGTGTGATACGTATGATACAGCAGTACATGAAAGAGATCTTAGTCACCCCTTAATTGCTTTAATATTCAAATAGCCATCAGCATTGCCAGCCTGCCCTGCCTTGAGTACACAGCCTTCCTGCTAGACAGGAAGATAGACAGGAAGGTTAGACAGCAGACGCTTTTCAGGCAAGACACCCAAAACCTGCTGTTATGCTTCAGGAATTTTCCCTGAAGAGATAACGAAGGGGAAGATTGGGGTGTTGGGGCAAGTGGTAGTCATGCTACCTGCTCTTGCTGCTTGCTTCACTCTGTCCCGTGGGCAGGGGAGTGTCTGGTAGGCGCCCTGCCCACACACACAGGAACAAAGTCTTCCCTCAGGTCCACGCTTCATTTTCCCTGCCACCATAGCCTGGCTAAAAGTTTCTGACCCCAATCTAGGAACAACATAAATTACTGACCCAAGGTACATTTCGATATTGACAGTTGCGAATTCGAAAACACTTTTTACAAAGGCAGCTTATTGTCAAATGGGGAATCAAAATGTGCATCATTTTAAGAAACATCCAACACAGTACTGGCGAAGGTGTTCAATTAAAAAGACTAAGTAAAAGCATTAATTCAAAACCGAATTTCTTTTTTCCCAGTAGTATAACCTTTGGCTACTGAATCTCACCAAGATAAAAAAAGAAAAGAAAAGAAAAGAAAAGAAAGAAAGAAAGAAAGAAAGAAAGAAAGAAAGAAAGAAAGAAAGAAAGAAAGAAAGAAAACAAAGAATACATTTCTCCTTTTCTCCTGAGGGGTTCATATGACTGGAGGTCACACAGTGAGTGAAATAGCCTTTTACAGGAAGGCTGACTGACACTTTCCAAGGGAATATTGATTCAAAAACTTACAGTCTGCTAGACATGACCCACAATGCCTCCATCAGTAGCAGGCAGGAAAAATGATCCTCAGTTCTTTTATGCCTCAATCTGAGAGGCAGTGTAGACTTAGGACCTCTCTTTCTCTTAGAATCTCTCTCTCTCTCTCTCTCTCTCTCTCTCTCTCACACACACACACACACACACACAAGTTTCTTCTTTGGTGGGGGAGATATTTAAACACACTTATATGAACATCACATTAATTAGAGACCCCAAAATTTTTGCTATGTTATTTAATTATATTATAGAATTGCAGAATTATGAAGGATATGGAAGCATCTACTTGAATTGCCTATTAAACTGATCTAGTTTTTCTTATAATAATTTTTTTGCTTTTCCATGGGAAAGAAGAGGGGCCATTCCATTTATCTCCTCACACATTCATACATTTTAAACCAAACTTAATTGTCCATTATTTCTCCCTATTTCCTTCTTTCCATAAAATATGAGCCGACAGGTTGTCTCAAAGGGGTTTAGACATTTCCCTCAGGTGACACCAAGGTTCAAAGAACTCTCTAAGCAAGCTGTCCTATTTGTCTTTTCTTCAGGACAAACACTGGAGAACAGTTCACCTGGCGTTTCAAACGCATTCCCTCGAATCATCACTGATTAAAAACATGTGGTTTCTATAAGTCAGCATGTGATCCATCACACGTTTCCCAAACTTGAATCCCACTGTTGGAAAAGTTATGTCTTAGGAATACATTTTAAAATTCACCTGAAGTCATTACACACTGCTAGTGAGCTCCAACTATTAAATATTATACTTTGGCTGCCATCTTGTGGCGACTGTTGAAATCTCTCCCCCCCACCCCCATTATATTTTCAGGCTTTCTCTTATCTTTGTTGTGTTTCACAGCCTTCACAGGGGTCAGTACACTGAACTCTGAAGGCCTTCCTTTCTTACAGGGGTGAGCAGGTGATCTGAAGCATTCTCTAGCATAAAGAATGGATTTTGTATATTTCTTGTCCCACGTCTAACATATTTCCTCCTTTCACCATGCTTACTCAAGCTCCAAAACAGGAGCCAGTCCTAGGGGAGCACAGAGGTGAGCAGATTGCTGCTGTTTGGTGGAGCTAGCCCAGAAAACCAGATCCCCAGAATCCCAGGCAGGGGATGGGGGTGGGGGAGGGTGAATTCAGCCTCCGATATTTTTTTTCTGGGCTTTTATGAGCATCTATGGAGTAAATGTCATAAATCTGATGGGAGCGCAAATGTTTTTCTTGAGCCATGTTAATTTAACTCTTAATTAAACTCATACTCATACACACTAACAATTTTAATTCTATGTCCCAATTTAATTCTCCCCTGAGGCTATTGAGAGAAAACTATGTAAAATACCCTCCAAAGATGAGTACAGAGAGAACTCAATTGGACAGATCCTCTAAAAGATGGCATGAACAAGCAAAACAAGAAATATGAAAACAATGTTTCATTTCTCATGGAAAAAAAAAGACTTTAAAACAATATTTCCTAAACCTATATCTATAGGTGGCTATATCTATGATAAACACAATATGTACTTTTCTACTTTAAAATGTCTACTAAAATATCTACTTTAAAATATCTACTAAGCCATAAAACTTAAGCATAATTTTAAGCAATGTAAGTCCACAACGCGGGGCCCATGTGTCAGTCAGATGCTTTCCCCCAGACTTTATTAAATGTTAACCATTAATGTAAAATAGGTTTATATCATAAGATAATATAAAACAAAATAACTTGTACACACTTAGAGACTTTCTTGTGACACTGATAATATGAACATCACACCTTGAGGATTGCTCTAAAATACAAGTGCTAAGTTGAGTCTAGAGAATCTAACGCCTTTGTTTATAAATAAGAAGCTTAAGGAGTCACAGAGTCAAGAAGCTGATTTTCCAGAGTCCTCCAGCAGATGAGGGGCTCTTAGACATTTTTTTTTCCTGCAGTGACTCACAAGACAGATGATATCCCCAAGTGCACCATACTCCTGTGAAAAGACTAGACCATCTGTGGATTATGTGTAATTTCCTGCCATACATTTGTAAGTCTGCCCATCTAGGAAGCCAATTGGAACTCCAGTGAATGGCTTTCCCTGGGGAAAAGCTTGGGAATGCACTCAGCCTTGTTTTTAAAGAAACAAATAATTCATGAATTTTGATTTAAAAAAAAAACCGTCATTTATTCATCTTAACCTTATAATCAACCAAATACATACCATTTTGTTGTGAGGCCACACTTGAAACCTGCTGTGGTAAGAAAGGACGCCAGGTTGAGTATTTCAGAGTGAGCTTATTCTCTGAAAGGACTCATCATTGAATATAAAGTGCTTTTACCCTGAAAGACACTAGCTTCTTTCACTTGTTCTTAATACATTCAGAATATACCTTTTCTCTGAAGAGTAGCTCATGGGAGGGAAAAGCATGGTAAGCTGTGGGCTTTATTTAGTTGGAATTTTTTCCTGTAAACAGACCTGGTTTCTTCACAAGGGTTTACAGGCTGAGATATAAAAGAATTTTCTATTTTCAGAACTTCTGGCACACGTAAACAAGTCCTTTGGTGACTGTGTAATATGTGAAATGAATTTCATCCACACTGTGCGGGCAATGAGAAGCATCAGGAAAAACACTAACATTTACCCAAAGGCTTTCGAGTTGCTTGTTAGACAATCATAGCACCATATCGTTGAATAAACAGACCCAGAAATACTTGTGAAAGGCAAACATACAAATATTTTTAGGAACCCTAAAGGGTTTTTAAACAGTATTTTTGTAGCATTTTGAGGTCAGAGTGCTCAAAGGAAGATGGATCTGGGAATTTAAAAGATATTTTGAAGCACTCGCTAAATTAGACTGGATACAAAGGAGATTCTGAATTTGCAACAAGTGTAACCAGGAATTTATTTTAGTAGCTGTAGTTGCATCATTTCTATTACAAATTTAAAAGTTGAGCTAATGTCTACTAAAGTAATTACAATAGATATGTTGCTGGTTTGTCTTTCAATAAACAGTTGCATAAAATCAACACATTTATATAGGCACCAGGCCTTCAATGTGTCATACTCATAAAGAAAAAAAAATTCAGCCATTAAATCCCAGGATAACAAAGTATACATTCCCAAGAATAAATCAAATTGCTAGGTACAGAAAACAGACTTAACACAAAGACAGAGCACTGAAACACCAAAAACAGAGCACTGAACAGGGCAAATTGCAGATATTATTTTGAAACATTCTAGTCAACATAAAGTTGGTATCTTGTAAAGCAGTATAGGTTTCTCTTCAATTCACCTGCACAACAATATGAAAATTAACACAGAAAATACCAAAGTCTGTGCTTTGTGATTAACCTCTGTGGTTTCTGTGGAGAAGATTAACACTCCACAAAAGGAATCTGTTGTTCAAGAGAGAAAGTATTAAGACAAGAAGGTGAGCTCACTCACCTTTCCTAAATCCACACAAAAGATATAGATACCTTTTAAAGATATTTTAGTTTCTCATTAAACAGATATTTTAAGGCATTACATATCTTCAGTATGAATAATTATATTACTAATTTAGGAAACTCAATTAACAAACATATGTGCATACTCATGCACACATAGAACAATCTGAGGACATAACCAGTTTTTGAGTTTTTGCTTGTTTGTTTGGTATTTGCTTGTTTGTATGCTTTGTTTTGTTTGAGACAGGGATTCCCTGGCTGTCCTAGAACTAAATCTGTAGACAGGCTGGCTTTGAACTCAAAGATCAACCTGCCTCTGCCTCCCAAGTGCTGGGATTAAACGCATATGCCACCAACGCCTGGGAATTTTGTTGTTGTGGTTTTGTTTCGGGGTATTTTTTTGTTGTTTTGTTTTTTGGTTTTTTTTTCTTTTACATAACAGATTTTAAACAAGCACTTTTTAATTCCATGTCTCTGTTCTGTGACTTTTACAAGCAGACAGATCTGGTAAGGCTCAAAGATGTCAAGCTAGAAGCTAGAAAAACATATCCAAAGAAGAGACTCACAACTCAGAAAGAAAAGGGTGAAAAGCAGAGCATTGGCTAAAACAAGAGTGCCAACCATTGGTTCTTACAGCCGTTCTGGGTGACAACATAGGGCTATGTGCCCAATCGCATGCACAAATATTTGAGAAGCTTCAAGATAACACGAGCAGCTTTGTAAAATCAGATGTAAGGAAAAGGCCTTCTTTACTATAAGAACTTTCGGGGGATAACCTAAACAAGCTTTATAATAACAGCTACTATAATAAATGTAAATCAGAGATAGAATCAGGGACCAATTTGATATACATATAAATATACTATGTACATCGGGGGGGGGACATGTGTATGTGTGTGAATATGCATCGCCAGTTTTCTTTTCTTTTGTCCTCTTTTCCCATCAGTGAACCAACAGCATCACACACCAACAAAGTCAGAGTCAGGGTCAACAGTCCTATCTGACAGTTCCCAAGCTTCTAAATTTTTACTTTTGTGAGACAGGATATGCTCTCCCTGGTTTATCTCAGAGCTCCCAGTAACTTCCAAAACCTACAAGAAACCTTGATAATGTCAGGCTCTTAACCCTGATAAGCAAACTCTCAATGGGAAACAAAAATAATTATTCATACCCTGTGCAGCTATGAAATCACCTGAAAACCTTATCAAAAGAAAAGATTTAGTGCATTCTCAGCATCTTTGTGCAGTAACGTCAAGAGCCCACTAGGAAACAGGCTTTCAGTCAGGAAGAAAGGACATCTCTTGTTTATCCAGGTCCGGTGGAAACAGCTTTGTGAGGGTCAAATGTTTCTAATGGATACATGGCCAAATATAGGAATTTGACGTCAACTTACATTAGCGATTCAAATGAAGAGGAAGTCCTGGCATAGGCAGGCCCATCTGGAAAATATTCTTGGTTCCAGAACCAGAACCGAGCTCAAATGTCTTTTAAATAAATACAGGTAAATGCCATGCCAAAGGTATCAATTTGGCATCTCCAGTACAGATGCACGATCAAGAAACCTCCATCTTCATTTCTGAGATGCTTTAGAAACTATGTCTGCAAGGATTTGTTCAGTTTTCCCATCACTAAACCAAGGGACCACGCATCTCATGCACCCCTTGATTTGAAAGTCTATGTGTCCTGCTCATGTTCAGACCTGTCCCTTTCGATGACATGAGGCAAGATATATCAGCCGCCCCCCCTAAAACTCTTTCCCACACCACTACCCAGCCTTCCCTTAAATTCCTGCCCAAAATACTGTTCTTCTGAGTCAGCTAAATCAATGTTCTCTCCCCAATGCTGGTGGGAGAATAGTCCGATGTTAATCAGAAAGTGGTTTAAAAGTTAATATATTGATCATTCCCTTTGACGTGAAAGGATTAGCACATGGCCCCGCCCCAGTGAATGCAAAGGGAATCCAAATGAGGCTACGAAGTAATTCTAATGCCTTTCCCATGGTTATTCTTCATCCCTGCCTTGAACATGGCTCTGAGCTACAGAAGCCAGAAGAGATGATGAAAGATTGTTAAGTAACAAGAGCAGGGTTGCCTGAGGACTTCCCAGCTAAGCAGGCCCATTCAGGGTATACAGGATGGCTGTAAGAGTCCACCTGTCTTTTTCAGGAGGTCGGTTTAACTCATGGTAGGTCCTTTCTGCCCAGTGAGAAATGCTCACCGGTTACTGAGCCCTGGTCTGTGCTCTACAATAGGACATATTTTATGCGGACTCTGAGGACTGTAACATTTGGGTTTGAATCCGGCAGTGGAGGTTCTGGGCTGGGGGTCTGTATGCAAGCCACTCAATCGTAAGCTTCTAATTCTTCCCCTGAGAAGTGCAGGTCCCTTTTAGCTGCGTTACAGTAAAACGATAAGTGCTTAAATAGCCACAGTTTCTAGTACAGTGTTGAGACCAGAAAGATAAACTCCTATTGTTGCTTTCCTTGTTTTTTCAGAGCACTTTGTATTTTCAGCATGAACAATTGGTAAGCCACTGGTGTGAGGCCCAGAACATAGCCAGAGCACACTATTGAAGATGGCTATATAAAAATGACGCCCCGCCTCTTGACTTAGTCTGAAAGTCAAATTACTTCTGAATTGGATCAAAGATGTAAAAAGCAAGGCTTTTCTAGCGCATCCAGTCAAATGCATCTCTGTCCTGTGGAAGTTTGGGTTCCAGCTGATCTGCTGGTATCATTAGGAATCAAGGGATTCAAGACAGAACCAGCCCCAGCCACTTCGGAATACTGTGGGCTCTTATTCTGGGAATGAGTTCACATTGATTCTAGCCCCTGCTCAAGCTAATTTAAAACCTGTGTGTGGTCTCCTGAGCATAAACTAGTTAATTAGGGAGCCAAAAATAAGGAACTTAACGTGTGTATGAAAACTTAAAGAAAAAGAATTGAGAGAAATTGGAAACTCTGGATGCAAAATATATGCGTACAGGGAATCCAGTTCAGAGGAATCTATAGGAAATACTTGGAGTTCTTTGGCAAAAAGAAAGTATTTAAAGCGTAAATTTAAAATATCAACCCCATCATCTGAAAGAGCCTGCAGTTTTCAGTGATAATCACTTGATCCCTACGGAACATTTCTTCAGGGATCTGCAAATGAGTACTGCAATAAGTCAGACATTTTCTTTTTAAACATGATCATGATACTGTACACTTGATACTTATGCTTGAGAGCTTAGATCTTCCTCTTCCCAAGTATAATTTTCATCTAAGCATTCCTTAGATACTTGGCTCATTCTTAATGGAGAACAAGCATTATATCCTCTGTGGACACATGGAAATCTGGATAATTGGACGGAGTTGATTACTGCAGTACATAATTTCTCCCATTTCCTTTCACGACAATAAAAGCTTAAGATGTGTTTTTCCACCTACTATGTAAATTATTTTTAGATTACAGACTCTCTCTAAAGCTTAAATTTATAGGAAAATCTTCTTTTAATTTTCCCTCTAAACAAATTTCTAATTTAAGCTAAATTTATTTTCTTGTTGGGATAACACTAGTGTGTCCGCCTAGTAAATTTTGAAATGGACCTTCTGTACTGATAGCTATCATTCAAATATAACTGAACATTAGCTTTGGTAGAAAGCACTCTGTTTCATAACAACATGTTACTGGAGACAGAATATCTGCTTCCTAAATCCAAATACTTAAGATGCAGAAAGTGTATTCTTTCATTTTGAAAGCACCTTGTTTGATATTAACCTTTGTATTTTAGAAGTGTTTTCTTTTAACTAAACGAAGGTGCCATGCAGTTGACAATTTAGTACTGTCTCTTTAAGTACCTAATTCCAGTGGATACTATGCCCATATATTTTACCTGTCAAAATTCTTTAAACGCTAATGAGTCACCTTACTGAAAATAAACTCCGTGCTTCCTTTTGAAAACTTGAAAGTAAGCACACGTGCGAAAACGTTTACCTCGGTTCAGTGTAAACCAGGACAGAGAGAAAGTAGAAAAAAACTCCAGATACTTGTTCAGGACACAAGTAAGTGCGCCCTTCATCTCTCTTGGGCATGAGCCACTCTTGAGATGAAAGTTTCTACTTCAACAAGAAAACGCTGAGGCGGGGGGTGGGGGATCAAAAAGGGAGTTATTTCATATGAGACACAAGCCATTTCCTCTTCATAGATACAGAAACTTCACATTCTTTGAGAGTGCTTGTCAAGGGGGAAAATAAAGTCTCTGTAAACTGGCGCCTGAGGGTAGGCTCTGGGAAGGAAGTTTTTCTCCCGTCCTCTCCAGACCCTGGTGAGAATTTCCTCTCTGCTCTCTGCTCTGCTGTTACTCCAAGGGGCAGAGCCCAGACACGAAATCTGAAATTTCAAAAATGCGATAAAGCTCGAACCGGCAGCCCTGGGAGGCGAGCAGCTGCCGGGTGACCGCTGATGAAGTGGCTTCTTAAGGAGGTGGGCAGATTGATTCCAGCTGCCGAGCGCCGGGCAGGGCAGCGGCCGCGGAATGCGCAGCCAGGCAGGCAGGCGGAGGCAGCTCTGCAGCCGCTTCCCAACCTAGGGCCAGGCCAAGGACTGACTCTGTTTGCAGTTTCAGCCTCGGTGGGAGGGGTGTGGCCTCATTCCGGGCAATAGGAACTTCCAAGGCAGGCTGGGACAAAAAGGTATCAGTGTCGTTTCAAACGAGGAAGGTGACTCGGGGTATCTGAAAGCCCTTGGAGATCCGAGGTCAGAAGAGTCCACGTTTGAGAAGTGGTATCTTTCTTGGGGGTTCCTATTTGGTTATCCCCACTCCCAGCTAATTTCGGACAGCTTTGAACTCCCTCACCCCGATCCCGGTCGTCTGCTTTGCCTGCCCCCACTGTGACCAGTGCACTTAGGGAGTCAGAAACAGTACCGGTGGAGGGGCTAAGATGGAGGAGCCTGGAACTGACCCAGGGCTACCTAGGACAACGCTTGCTCTTTAGAACTAGACTCCAAAGCAAGAGAGCTAAGCGTGTGTGTGTGTGTGTGTGTGTGTGTGTGTGTGTGTGTGTGTTTGGTAGTCCCCCGAGGGCCCCAAGTCAGACACCAAGTGATCTAAGAAGAAAGAGAGGGTAGGAGGTAGGCGGGCACGAAGGCACGCCTAATGGAATATTCAATATCCTGAGAAATGCACTTTCGGCCTGCACTTCCAGAGACTAAAAGCCAGTAATGGGCTTTGGAGTCTGCACTTCCGCTCCCTAATGTCCACAGGGCTTTAAGGCTGCAACCGATCGATCAGCCTTCTCCGCGAGGGCTGCGAGGGGAGTGCAAAATCTTCCTCCTGTGGCCAAAATTCAACCAAGCCTCCTCTGAACTCTCCGAAGAAGACACACAACTTTGAAATGGAAAGATTTGGCTCTTAAAATGCCCGGGAGGGAAAGAAAAAAAAAAAAAGTGGGAAGAGAGGTGGCGCCTAGAGAAAACTCTGGCCTCCTCTCTGGACCCCAACTTTGCTTTGTTGCCCTCGGTGCTGGCCTGAGCAGCGGCCCCTAACCTGCTTCGTGTGCAAGGTGACCCAACCTTCACCGAGGCCAGGGCAACTAAAAGTGGCACTTCTGGAAGGGAAAAGAAGCAGAGCAAATGAGCACCCAGAGGTGGGGTTTGGTGACATTCTCCTGGTGACATCACAGCTCCCCTGAAAGTGACCCTGTGATTAACCCTCCCCCACCCCACCCCCCGGCAGCCCCTTGCTAGAGGCTGGATCTTACGCGATGGAGACCAGCCTCCGGTCCGCCCCAACCCGGGCCGGAGCCCTCTTGGCAAAGCTCACTCTCCAGACAAACTCTGTCCCTAAACTGAACTCAACCCCAGCCAGCCTCAGGTCAGTCCTCGGCCTGGGTCCCAGGATCGCCTCTGGGAAGCAGTCCGGGCCAGCGGACGGTCAGGGTCCAGTCCCAGCGTGGGCGTCCCGAGAGACCGTCAGCCCGCGCCGTCGAGCGCCGGGTAACAAACTTTCCGAGGTCCCTCTACCCACCCCCACGCCACAGGGGCGCGTCTCCGCGGAGAGCTAGCCTTTCCCAGCCCGCCCGAGACAGCCACAGCACGTGATGCACAGAAACAAAAATAAACACTTCCCCTTCCCGGACCGCCGCGGCGAGCAGGGGGCGCCCTGCGCTGCCCCGGAGCCGCAGCCCCCCGGCCCCGAGCGCGGTCCCCACGGCCGCCGCGACGCCCGGAGCCTACCTCTCGGATTTGGTGAACTTCCGGAACGCCTGGCGCAGGTCGTGGAAGGACCTGTAGGTCTGCGGCTCCGCGGAGATGCCCTGCGCCCGGGTGGTCCTCGGGCCGATGTGGGTGGAGGGTACCGGCAGCACCGACTGGCATTTGTGGAGTTTCCTCTTCAGCTCCTGGATTTCTTCCTCCTTCTCTGACAGCCGCTTCTCCAGCTCCTTAATCCTCTCCTCCTTGAGCATGAGAATCTTCGCAAAGTCTTCCTCCAGTTCGCTCATTTTAAGGGTTAAGCTCGATTTTCCCCTTCTTGAAACTTTTCCTCCCGAGGCGGCGGCTGGGACAGCGGGCGGAGGAGCGCGGAGAGCCGGGGACTGGGGCGCTCAGCCGGGAGCACCGAGGGCGGCCCCGCTCCGGCGACCGCTCCTGCTGAAGGGACTGGAAGCTCGGAGGGGAGGATGAGGCGTCTAAGAGGAAGGAGAGGGGAGGCTGAGTGCTAATCCCCAGCGTCTCTGGGGAATAGGTGATTATCTTTCATTGAGAAACCAATTAGAGCCGCCCTTCCTCCCCTGAGACCCCCCCTCCCTCGTCCCCCTTTCCCAGGCGCTGGGTGAGAACACGCGAGCGCGCCACCCCACCGAAAGCCTGGCTTCTACAGATGCTCACTCCATCACACAGTCACTCTTCTATGCTATATGGTACCAAGAGAAGGGAGTGGGATGGGGTGCTTCATGACACTTGATCCTTGAAATAGCAACAATTACCATGTGATCTCTCAAGGATGACGCAGTGCTTGTAACTGGATCCTAAGGGGAGAGGAGAGAGAGAGAGAGAGAGAGAGAGAGAGAGAGAGAGAGAGAGAGAGAGAGAGAGAGAATGTGTGTGAGAGACTTATCATAAACACTAAATTGTGTTTAGACAATAACCTAAGGAGACCCATCTTTGTTTCCACCATGTCCTTCTTTTCTGCTCTGCGTGCCTGGATGTGGTCGTGACACGCACGTGTGCGCATCTATTCTCACTGTGAAGTTCTGAGGTTGAGACCTTCACTAATCAGAATGACTGACAAAGCAACAGCAATTATTATTTTTAATGGTTTTTTTTTTTTTTGTAGCATATAGCTTTACAGGAAATTGTGGACTAAAACGCTTGGAGGGGAAGTTGGATGAGCATATCAGGACGAGCCAAGTGTTTATGGAAAACTGAAAGGCCAGTGCGTTGATTGTGAACAGTTTAAAGTCTGGGTTTTATTTCATCTACTCCAGTTAAATATTGTATATCGAGCACCCAAATATCATCTTTCATGGGTTCTGAAGTGGCTACTGCAGCTGCAAAACTGCTGGCTCACTCTCCCAGTTCAGTCTGGAAACTGCAACTGTGTTCATCTTTGCTGCTCCCTTATCCGTGCATCCATCATCCAGCCAGTGCTAAGAGAATGATTACGGCCCTTTGAACCTGAGTGTTTAGTAATTACTACACTTTAAAAATACCCATTGTACACCAAAGAGAATACGTTTTATAAAATAAATCATCATTTTCCATTTCTTTGGTGTACGCGGAACTACCCCCCCCCACCCCGCCCCCGCCCAGGGAATGACCAACAAGCTAACGTATTTTAATAGATAACAACTAAAACACCAAGTCTTTCTTAAAAGAAGCTCACTTTTCTTTAAAAAAAAAAAAAATCAGCGTGTGATTTTTTTTTTCCACTCACAAAATAAATAAGTATACTACCTATTCTGACACAATACATAAAAGGAAAACAATCACATGTTTTGGTTTATAAATAAACCCCAAGATATGTTTTCTTTTAACAACCCGTCTACTACCCAGCGCTGGCTGTATTCATCTGATTACACTGGGTTAGAATTACTAAGCACAACATCTGGTTTCTTGAGGGAACCACATACATCTACGTATACTGAGTTTTCTGTATGTGTGAAAACTCAGTATGATACAACCCTTTTTACAAACACTCCGAAATGATGGGTATTTAAAAATAATACGTGCAAAAAAAGTTTATCGTGATTAAAAGCCTACGACACAGTTTCAGCATGACCTATGGAAAAATGAAAACAGTTTCATAAAGGCTCTTGAGCACTCTCCCCGTGTCTTGTCCTATCTGCAACAAAGACGGTGTTTCAGTGCTTCTTCTGCCTCCGAAAGGGCCATTTAAGCCAGGATGCCATCTGTGTGTCAGAACTCTGAACACTGTATTTTCCTCCAAGATTACTCTTATTTTTGAGTGAGTCACTTTTAATTTAAATAATGGTGATACCCGGTTAAAAATATTCTAATGTTTCACTTAGATCATAAGGAAAGCCTGATAAGTGACCTAACCCAGTGACCTCACATTGTAAAGAAGGAAGATGAAAGGTTGGAAGCAAAGTCTGGGTTCAGGGCCATATAGAAGTCTGAGTTCAGGTCTCCTGATGTTGCGATGTTGGTTTCTCCACTACTCTGCTTCCAGCTTCAAAGCTGAAGATGTGAACTGTGGCGGGTTTCTGGCGACCCAGCTGTGAGAAGTGGCTTGCCCTTGTTGCTTCTAAATCTGCAGCACTGCTTCTCTCGGGGCAGAAGTTGTCATGAAGCCTTACTTCGGTTCCCTCCCCTTAAATTAAAGGTGAAGGTCGCCATCTAGTGCCCTTAGAAAATCCTGCTGGAACGCAATCTTGATCACAGTGAAGTTGAAGTTATTTCCTTAAATGCCTATAGCAATGTTTGCATGTTCTGTGGTCAAGAGAAACAGAAAGTGTGAGGAACATCGTGTTAAAGGGGAAAAACAATGAGTTTATCTCTTTTAGGCACTGAATAATGATAATAAGGATGTAAATAGTTTTAAAATATTGCTCTTATTTTTTTTTAATTTTGCGTCTATGGGTAGATCTGTGTGTAGGTGTGTGGGTACTGGAGGAGGACTAAAGATCCATTGAAGGGAGTCCCTGGAGCTGGAGTTACAGGTAGTTGTGAGCGCTGGGGACTAACTCAGGTCCCATGGAAAAGCAGTAGGTACTCAACCTGCTGAGAGATGAGGCGTCTCTCTGGTCCTCAGTGTTTTTATTTAATACATGCCAGCACAGAGCTAAGCCCTTCTATGCTAACTGCTTTAGTCCTCATGATGAGTCTGAAAGCTGAACACTCACACTCCATTCCACCTTAGGGATAGATTTGCTGCAGACCGTATGGACCCCAGTACAGCCTGCTTCTCAGTGAACTACAGAGCAATGTAGACATGCGCATCTCTATGAACACAGGGAGAAACGAAACTAAAATGTCTTTGTTTGTGGGAACACACACGTTTGAAATCTCATTTGAACCCAGAGAAGTTTCTAGGATCAAGCCATCGGTTGTCTTACTGAAGCTGTTTTCCTTATGACACTTTAAGATGAGATTTACATTTTATACAATATTCCAAAGGTTTTTATCTTAAAAGAATATCTATTGTGAAACATGGTTGTGGCTTGTGCCTCCCTCTTTTTCCCTCATTTGTATAGAATACTTTCTAAAGAACCTAAAATAGTTCTAAGGGGATTCCTATCTTTTAATTTGGGTCAGTATCGCAAGAGGCATTATTATATATTTACAATTTTTTTGTTTTGCCTCAATAAAAATTTTATTTATTTTTTATTTTTATTAATTACAGTTTATCCACTTTGTATCCCCCCATACCTCCCTCCCTCTTCCCTTCCCAGTCCCACCCTCTCTCTTCCCCACCCGTGTCCCTCTCCCAGTCTACTGATAAGGGAGGTTCTCCTCCCCTTCCCTCTGATTCTAGTCCATCAGGTCTCATCAGGAATGGCTGCATTGTCTTCTTCTGTGTCCTGGTAAGGCGGCACCCCCCTTAGGGGGAGATGCTCAAAGAGCCAGCCACTGAGTTCATGTCTGAGACAGTCCCTGTCCCCATTACTATGGAGCCCACTTGGACAGTGAGCTGCCACAGGCTACCTCTGTGCAGGGGTTCCAGGCCATCTCCATGCATGGTCCTTGGCTGGAGTATCAGTATCAGAAAAGACCCCTGTGCCCAGAGTTTTTGGATCTGTTGCTGTCCTTGTGGAGCTCCTGTCCTCTCCTGGTCTTACTATCTCCTGCTTCTTTCATAAGATTCCCTGCACTCTGCCCAAAGTTTGGCTATGAGTCTCAGCATCTGCCTCGATACCCTCTGCAGAGTAGAGTTACAATTTTTAAAGTGACTAAAAGTGAATCTGATCTTAGTGTCCTATCTTCTTAAAAATATATCCAACCATTATGTATACATCCTTCAAATATTCTATTGGTCTCAGTTGAAACAAATGATTCCACCTCTGGAGAAACACAAACCGTGCTACATGCTGTAAGGGTCTAAACCAAAGGAAATGACAAGTACAGGTTTATGAGGTCAGTAAGAGTGGCCACACAAGACAGGAAAGGAAGGTTGAGGAAGTGAAAATCAAGCCAGGGGTCCTACCTTTGGAATGGGTAGGGTCAATACCTTATCTTTTTTCTATATCAATATATCAAAACACTTCTCATACTGGTAGAAATAGCAAGTATTTATAAAATAATGTAATAACAACCATTGGTAAACTAAATCAAATACTAGATTCAAATCAAAAGACCCGCTTATGGTTCTGTTCAGTTATTATTCTAGCTGGGAGCTTATGAAAGCCCCCTACATTCTCAGATTTACTCTTTTTTATAAAATGAGAAAGGGAGGGTCTGTTTCTCCTTTCTACCTCTAGCAGATGCCTATTGTCTAGCTGAGCTTATAGGCAACATTCATCCTACAACTTCAACAAGGCTTGAAACTTTGAGAGAAGGGTAAGTTTAAGTATGTCTTGTCCCATAGGAAACAAAACATACTCTTTTGATTATTAGATGCTGAGATTATTTTTGGTTTATTCTGTGTTGCACTGAATTTTGCTTTTAGCATTTTTTTAAACTTAAACCAGCCATGTTCTGGTGACCAAGAAGTGTGACCATCCCTTATTCCACATACGAGCTTTTTAAGTCCAGACACACACCAACGTTCTCATTTGAAAAAAGCACATAGAGCTTGAGGACAACAAATTAAATGTTGGCTTAATTTTAAAACCTTCTAAATTTATCACATTATATTTAGAATAATAATAGTTATGATTTAAAAAATCTTTCTCCACAGGAAAGTATGCATAAATCATTCTCACAATGTGGTCTTTTTTATTGTAAAAATAGTCATCTATCCCGCTGCCTGTAACAGGAGGCTCATTGTCATTTTTATATACTATGTCTATGCATATGTTTAAGAAAAACCAAACCCTCACAGAAATTTTGAAATATAAAACTTAAACAGGAAATTGTGATACTCAATAATTTGCAGAGATCAAATTCTATAGTTTATTAGAGGCTTGAAGCTAGAATATGAAGGCAGTGCTCCCATGTGACTTTGAGGCTAGAGCAGACACATGGCGAAGGATGCAGCAAAAAATGAGAAAGGCTCTCATGGTCCTAAAGCCACAAGGCAGTGACTCCTGCCACAGCTTCAAGAGCTGAGAAGAGGCTCTTGGGCTCCCTGTGAAAAGACATCAGGGATGACATGGAACTTCTGCCCTCTGAGGTTCCAAGCAAAGAACCCAGGCATGCTGTGCTCAGACTCCTCACTTCAAACCAGTGAGATCATCAATGGATGCTTATTTAAGTCTCAGAATTTATGTTATTTTCTAGGTGATGAGGTAAAACTGCTAAATGATTCCACCATCCTTAAAAAAGAAGTCCATTACAAATGTAAGAAGTGGCTCTTCCAGCCTAAGAGCCTGGCTTCCCCAAAGTGTCATTTTATGTGGCACTCTTATTACAAATGGGTACTCGAGTACATAAACTGTTACTATCAATTATCAACTGATTCGGGCATACTGGGGAGGGGTCAAACGACCTTCTGAACATGTCAAACTCTCTTCTGCAGATAGCATTTGTGTTTGAATTTGTACATTATTTCAGCCAATGTGTAAATCCTGCCAGCCATGGGTTCCAGGAGGACTGAGGCCATTCATTAATTTGAATGACTACAAAGTAGAAGTGTTGCTGTAATTGACCCTGCTGATGGATTAACTCCACAACCCTGTGCCAATTAGTAGTGCACCAAGCTTTGGCTGTCTTGTCTGTGCAATGCCAATAAGCATCTTTTGTAGTATCCTTTATTTCTCATACCAGACTTGGAATATATTTGAATATGGTCTTGGTTCATGAGTTGAATGTGCTGCTGTAGTAACACAGAGAAATCAAATACTTCCACACAATACAATCTTCCTGGTTCCAATACTAATGTCAAATATTTGAGAAAAGCGAGAAGAGAGGAGAAGAACACAAATTTTTTTTCTGGGTTGTTTTGATTTGAATTATTCTGGGATTTCTTTATGAGGAAAAAATTGACTCACTTGCTTGGACCTGTTAGAATTAATTCTTCTTAGAAGAAAATGTTTACGCACAATATGAAACTCTGAAAGCACAAAAGGATATATAACGAAAGGCAGGTGCCCCTTTTATTCTGCTCTAAGGAAGCAGTTGCTTCACACCGAGTTGTGAATCCCTCGTGAAACATTCTATTTACACACATGCAGATTTGTTCTAAGCATGTATCCATGCAGAAGTAACAGCCATGGAATGTTAGTCTGCATGGATGGTAGTCTGTTACCTCACTAAGCACTACTGTGTCCCATTTCTCAGGGCTGTTAGTCAAATGCAGCCACACCATCCCTCTTTGTGATAAAATGCTCGGTAAGAAGTCAGGGACATTGCTGCATCTACCCTTGCTTTACCTCAAATTTATCTATAGTCTCTTCTTTCCCTTTAAATAAGGGAGGCACCTCTTACCACTCTCAGTACTCTTAATAACTCCAGAATAGTTTGATACTGTAAGAATACAAATGTTACCAGCTGTAAGAAGCCAAATGTTACCAGCTGTGTGTACTTTTAAGGAAGTGAGAAAAAAAAACTAATCTTAATCCTCTTTACCTGCTTCTTATTAATGGAAACATTCGATCTAGGCTCACCATCGGTCATTTCAAATGAACAGTTTCTATGCATAAAACTTCACAACCCACTGCTAAGCATAAGGCACCTTCTATCTTGACAGTCTCTCAATTTTTATAACTGTCAAAGTTATCTTCATCTCCAGTCTGACTGTCCAACTGTTCATCTCTTATTTCAAGTTCATTCAGGTCATACTTTTTTTTGGTAAACAATTTTGTTAGAATAACTACACATTTATTGAAAAAGTAATTTATAACTTACTTTCAAATCTATCAAAAGTAGTTCCCCAGAACCTATGATGTTTCTGGAGATGCAAAACAAAAAAAAACAAAAAACAAAAAAAAAAAAAAAAAAAAACCTCCCATATTTATAGATGGCGCTTCCAAGTGTCATATTGATTTTCTCAGTCTGTAAATGGGAAAGTTAAAAAAAAAAAAAATGGAAGTTTCCCCTAATAACGTTTAGGTCTTACACTAGTTCCAGTGAAAAGTCTCTGCACAAAGGGAGAAAGGCATTGCAGCAGCATTCTCCAGGGCATCCTTGTCACGCAAACACACACACACACACACACACACACACACACACACACACACAGGCTGCAGAGAGTAGAGAGGTGGCACAGAGACAGGATATTGACCTAGGAAGGCACTGTCCCCACCACCCTCCATTCAAGACTCTGTCTATAAAGGGAGATCGCTTTACAGTGCAGGCAAGCAGACATGACTCAGCCTGCGGCTAAAACCATCAGCAAGAACCTCTACCAGAAATACGTTAGGGTGACTTAAGGTAGTCCTGGGTGAATTGTGTGGGCCCGGTCACGTGCATCCATATTGTGGTGACGAAGAGTTTCTTATAACTACTTTCTCTGATTTAAGTGTCTCAGCCAAAGCTAGAGTCCTTCCTTTACCAGCCTCCACTCAGAGCGTTTGGATACTCTCATGTGAAGCACAGATGCAGAGTGGCCAAGAAGCACCTCAAAGGCCGCGGCTGCGGAACGCTGAGAGCCACCCATGGAGGGCGGATGGCTTCTGCCCCTGCACAGGCAGGCTGATCTATCTTCCGAGCAAATGTCAAATTAGCATTCTAGGCAAGACACCGGAGCACAGCCATTCGTGCTAACAATCCTTTTTATCAGCAATATCATGGAACTCACATTCTTGCCTTGAAGGGGAAATGAAAATAAATATTAGTGGTACCTGAGCAGATGTGCCTGGCTTCATTCATCCCTCAGAGTACTTTCTTTTTACTGTTCAACAACTCATAGGTGCTCTGCTAGACCTGGGGGGTGGGGAGGGCTGAGGTGAGAAGGGCAGAGCCTCTGACCTCAGTGAACTCCTGAGAGTGCAGAGGCAGGTGGCGTGGCTCACTGCTAGGGACCTCAGATCTGTGTGCAAATGACTGCAATAAAAACAGAGGCATATTCCCCAGTGCTGTGCTACTACAGAGGAGGGGCACAGCCAAGCAACTATGTGTGTAGTTCTTTGACACTGTGTGTGTACATCGTGGGATGGGGGTAGAGCCTTGGTTTTCTAAATCTTCACTTGCAAAAGCAATTCACAGAAAGCCCAGGACAACAGGAAGACTATTGGGCACATGGTCTCCTTTGTGAAACAAAGGATTTTTTTTTAATAAAAAAGAACCAGCTGAATTTCTATGATTTACAGTTTACCCAAACCCTTCATAGGCCTCTGAGAAGTTTCCATGTGCACCTTCTCTGACAGGCAGGGGACAGTGAGATGTTGGCGTGGGTAGAACAAGGGCAGACACACATGTCAGTAAGTACAGGTGCCTTCCAGATAGTAACTACTCATCCAAAGAGACCTTGATTTAACCAAATGCCATATCTGAGAAATGGCCACAGTACATAGCACGTGGAGCCTTCCAAAAAGATATCTGAAAGGAACAAAGTGTTAGTTATGGAATCAGCAGTGTGGTCCTATAGTCTTCTTGGGCTTTTTCCCCCCATTTCTCCTATAAAAGCTGCTTGCTCTTGGCTGAAAAAAAATCTATTCTCCATGAAAATTAAGTGAAAATAATTATATCGCTGAGGGCAAAAGATACTGTGGCACAGCTAAGTTTTCACATTTAAATCGGCATGCCTGCCTAAAAGTATATAAACACCTAAATGACCAGTGCTCTGCCTTTAAGGAAGAGAGGATCCATTTTTATTTCAAAGAAATTAAATATCTTTACAAACAAAGACAAAACTAACAAACATTTGATGCACTGTACAACAGACAATACTTGTGAACACGTAACACTACGTAAACCAGCTTCATTCAGTTGCTACAATGAAAGAAACATTTGCCTACATGCAATAGTTATGGGTAATTAGAGAGATTGTAATCACAAAAAATATAAAACGGTTTTACCAATAAGAGCACTTTTTACACCAAAAATTAATTTCTCCATAATTATAATCTAAAAATAGTGTAATTAAACAAAATTTCCTGAGAAGTAATTGCTTTTTCTCAGATAGATTTTTTATATTGTTGTTTATTTATTTATTTTTACATTTACTTTTTATTTTTAATTAATTTATTTTTTATTATTTACAGTTTATTCACTTTGAATCCCAGTTGCAGCTTCCTCCCTCATCTGCTCCCAATACCACCCTCCCTTCCTCATCTCCTCCCATGCCCCTCCCCAAGTCCACTGATAGGGGAGGTTCTCTTCTCCTTCCATCTGACCCTAGCCTATGAGGTATCATCAGGACTGGCTGCATTGTTTTCCCCTGTGGCCCAGTAAGGCTGCTCCCCCCTTAGGGGGAGGTGATCAAAGAGCCAGCCCATGAGTTCATGTCAGAGACAGCCCCTGTTCCCATTACTAGGGAACCCACTTGGAGACTGAGCTGCCATGGGATACATCTGTGCAGGAGTTCTAGGTTATTTCCATGCATTTCATTGGTTGGAGTACCAATCTCAGAAAACACAATGGAATACTACTCAGCAATTAAAAACAAGGAAATCATGAAATTTGTTGGGAACTAGAAAAGATCATCCTGAGTGAGGTATCCCAGAAGCAGAATGACACACACTCACTTATAAGTGGATATTAGAAATATAATATAGGATAAACATACTAAAATCTCTACACCTAAAGAAGCTAAGCAATAAGAAGGACCCTGGGTAAGACCTCACTCAGAAAGGCAAATGGGACAGATATCTGAAGTGGGAGAAAACAGGAAACAGGACAGGAGTCCACCACAGAAAGCCTCTGAAAGACTCTGCCCAGCAAGGTATCAAAGCCAAACTTTGGGCAGAGTGCAGGGAATCTTATGAAAGAAGGGGGAGATAGTAAGACCTGGAGAAGACAGGAGCTCCACAAGGAGAGCAACAGAACCAAGAAATCTCAGATAGATTTATATGTGAGTTAAATGTAGTTTTAGCTACAGAAGTAGAAGTGAATTGATTTTAAAATTAATGTGAAATAGACAGTACGGGATTATGAAAAATATTTGAAAAAAAAATGTAGTTCTTGTCCTATAAACTGTAAAGTGCACTACAGTGCCATAGTAAGTAAGCCAATTCTATGAGCAGTAAGGAAACTAGTTAATGTAAAGAACACGTAGCTTAGAAGAAGATGCATAGCTATATGGAAAGATAGTTGATATAAAGATAGCATACTGGAAGTGATAAAGGATGCTAACTAACTCAGGAAAATAGTTCTGCGATAACATAATGTCTGTCTGTTTATTCAAGTATAAGAGTCTTACATGCACAATGTTGTCCCTTCCTTTTGGCAGTAGTAAAACATTCACAACATGAAATTGGCCATCTAATCCATTTTCGGCGCACCGTTCAGCGTACTGCAACCACTACCATTCTAGTCCAGAAGCCTCCTCGCTTCTTCCTGCAGACACTCAGACTGTGCTGCCACAGGCAGAAAAGCAACAGGACCAACTCCCTCGGACAGACACCTCCAAAGCCATGTGCCAAAACGAACCTATCCTCTTGATAAACTGATGATCTCAGGTATTTGTTACAATAACCAAGAGCCATGTAACCCATATAAATACACCTCTGAACGTACAACTTCAGCCAATGTACCATGTCATGGATATTTAGGAATAATTGTGGGGCTTCTATGTTTTAACCTATGAACATCACAAATTGACTAATGAATAGACTAAGTAATTTAACAGAGCCGAAACCTTTTCTTTCTTTGCCCCTCGTCCTCAAACTATTCCACACCCACGTGGTCACGGAGTGAGCAAGTGTGTCCTTGCTTCAGATCTCTGAGGGTTAGCCTCTCTGCTTACTAGTTTTCACTAATACTGCTGGATGGCAGCCTGCATGGGAAGCAGACAGCTTAATGAATTTTAAATGTCGCTGAATTTCATTTCCTTCGCACAAAAATATCCTAGCATTCCTGAGAGAGCCATAAATATGTACCAGTGACTACATTATTTAATCAGTTAAAACTAGTGTATCATTCATCAAATATAAATCAGGATTTGATCGACTTCACAAGCACTGATATTTAGAGCTGCGTGTCTCAGTTGTGAAAGGCTGTCCTGTACACTGTGGGAATTTGGGGGGATACTGTTCTCTGGATGCAGTTGTATCTCTCATCTTTAATTACTACAGCAGGAAAAAAATTTTGCCAGATGCTATCAAGTGACAATTGCCACTGTGCAAATATAAAGTGAGTGGGTTTGAGAGTCATGTCTACTAATGGATGCTAAGAATCAATTGTTGTGACACCCTGCTATGCTTCACCCAGCATCTGATGGGAACAGATTCAGAGACCCACAACCAAACATTGGGTGGAGAGCAGAGTCTTACGGAAGAGTAGGGGGAAGGATAGAAGGACCCTGAAGGACAGGAGTGCCAAAAGAAGACCAACAGAGTCAACTAACCAGGGCTTAGGATTGGAGTGGGGGGGTCATGTGGAGACTGAAGCACCAACCAAGGACAATGCATGGACTGTACATAGCCCCCCCACAAAGATGTAGCCAATGGGCAGCTCAGTTCTCATATGGGTTCCCTAGTAAGGGGAATGGGGGCTGGTTCTCACCTGATGTTGCCTGCTTTTAGATAACTTTCCCCTGGGGGGGCTACTTGGCCAAGCCACAA
Source organism: Meriones unguiculatus (assembly GCF_030254825.1). Taxonomy (NCBI): domain Eukaryota; kingdom Metazoa; phylum Chordata; class Mammalia; order Rodentia; family Muridae; genus Meriones; species Meriones unguiculatus. The sequence goes on from NC_083349.1 coordinate 48,071,682, forward strand.
GAGAACAGTCCTGATGTGACTTGATATGCTGGGGTGGGTGGGTAGGGGGTCTCCCAGAGTAGGGGAGGAGGGGATAAGGGAAACAGGGAGGAAGTGGGGACTGGAAAAGAGGAGAGGAGGAGGCTAAGATCGGCATGTAAAATGAATAAATAAAAAGTAAAGTTAAAAAAAAGAATTATTCATTGAAATTACTTCTTCTTTGGAGCATCACAAAATATCGTTTTATCTGAGTTTTCAAATCTTTTTATCTGCTTACACTAATCACATGCACACAGAAGATAAGTAGTTCATGCTATACTGAACCCTTAAAGGGATAGAACCACATCCCAGCCCTGAGAATAAAAACAATCTACCCATGTCAGAGCAGCCTGTTCTCATCCTCCCTGTCACTCTTGTCTATCGGTGTTTCAGGGAACTACACTGGACAATTCCGGTCCTTACACTTAGATTTCAAGTTCATCATCAGAGAACGAGCACTACTGAACCTTGATGTGAATGTTGCGGTCCATGACTATATATGGGCATTTACATTTTCTTAAACTTTATCTGAGGGTATGAAAGGATATTACCAGAAGCTGCTTTTTTCTAAGCTGCTTTTTTTCTAGTTTGCTTTTTTTAATTTTTATATTAATTACAGTTTATTTACTTTTTATTCTAGCTGTAGCCCCCTCCCTCATTCCCTCCCAATCCCACCCTTCCTCCCTCATCTCCTTCCTACCCCTCTCCAAGTCTACTGATGGGGTGGTCCTCCTCCCCTTCCATCTGACCATCGCTTATCAGGTCTCGTTAGGACTGGCTGCAATGTCCAATTCTGTGGCCTAGCAAGGTTGCTCCTCCCTCGGTGGGGGTTGGGGGAGGAGGAAGGTCAAAGAGCCAGCCACTGAGTTCATGTCAGAGACTGCCCCTGTTCCCATTACTAGGGAGCCCACTTGGATACTGAGCTGCCATGATCTATGTCTGAGCAGGGGTTCTAGGTTATATCCATGCATGGTCCTTGGTTGGAGAATAGTAAACATACTAAAATCTGTACACCTAAAGAAGCTAAACAAGAAGGAGGACCCAGAGTAAGATGATCAATCCTCACTTAGAAAGACAAATATGATGGACATTGGAAGTAGGAGAAAACAAGAAACAAGACAGGAACCTACCATAGAGGGCCTTGGAAAGACTACCCGGCAGGTTATCAAAGCAGATGCTGAGACTCATAGCCAAACCTTGGGCAGAGTTCAGGGAATAATATAAAAGAAGGGAAGTTAGTAAGACCAGGAGAGGACAGGAGCTCCACAAGGATCAAATATATCTGGACACAGGGGTCTTTTCTGAGACTGATTCCCCAACCAAGGACCATGCATGGGTATAATCTAGTTTGATTTTTGTTACCATGCTAAAACAGCATGGTCAAAAGCAACTTAGGGAAGGAAGGATTTACTTGGCTTATAGGCTACAGTGCATTCTCATGGGGAGACACACCTGAGCTCGGCAGGAACCTGAAGACAGGAACTGAAGTAGAGATCATGGAGGAACACTCCTTATTGGCTTGAGTCTTCTGGCTGGCTCAGCCTAAGCACAGTGGGCCAGGGGTGCTACCAGCCACAGTGGGCGGGGCCCTGCCACTTCAATCCACAATCAAGAAAATACCCACAGACCTGCCTATATGGGTCAATCCAATTCAGGCGTTTTCTCAACTGAGATTCCCCCCTACCCAGGTATGTCAAATTGACAGTATGACTAACTAGCACGACATCCTTTAAAGATTCATTTTACACAGGATTTTCTTTTTTGTTTTTTGTTTTTTTTTTTTTTTTTTTAGAAGAAGGATCCTGGGAGCAAGTTCCAGGCCGCCCTTCTTTTTTTTTTTTTTTTTTTTTAAGATTTTTATTTATGTATTATGTATACAGCATTCTGCCTGCACACCAGAAGAGGGCACCAGATCTCATTATAGATGGTTGTGAGCCACCATGTGGTTGCTGGGATTTGAACTCAGGACCTCTGGAAGAGCAGCCAGTGCTCTTAACCTCTGAGCCACCTCTCCAGCCCCCAGGATTTTCAATTCTATTTTTTTTCTTAAGTTGACTGCTGTAAAAGTACTACATATTCAATGTATAACTTAACTTCTCTCTTTCAAATAAATTCATTTGCTGTAAGTCAAAATAAACAATGACTTCCATGGAGACTTGATAAAGATTTAAATGTATAGTCCTCGAAGAAAAAGAATTTAGCCAGTCATTTAGTGTTTTGGTAATGTACTTTCAGATTTAATGACATAGCTTAATGGATGGTGCTTAAAAGTTTTTATTTATTTAGCAGTGAGTAAATTTATATGACTTCTCTGAAAACTAGAGTTTATGTTCATTTGCAATCAATTCCAGTTAAAAGTAAAATATAGAACCAATTACAGAGATGTTCGTGATGGGAAATCTAATATTAGTGAGTTACTAGTTTTATTGCAATACATGACTTGACTTTAGAGATAAAGTATCTTCTTGTTCTCATTATAAAATAATACTATAGCATCTGTACAGTCCTATGTCATTAATAGATAACATTACTAAATACACATAACATCCTTAGAATTCCCTAAATGTATCACAACTCAGCTCTTTAATATAGGGGAGGCCTGTGTCTTCTTTAAGTCTTTATCTCCTCATATAAGAAGGAATGACCATAGTGCATTTATCATTCAGCTATTATGAAAATAAAATGCTAGTAGTGATAATATTAAATAGGGTGTTTAATTGAATTGAAGTAACACTGAATTTTTCAATGTATATTCTAAGTAGATTTTTTTTCCTTTTCTTCTCTTATTTTATTTTTTTAAATAAGGGCTCTCTCTGTAGTCTAAAATAGTGAGGGAATCACTGTGCATATCAGGCTGGACTCGGCTTGTGCACCCTCTTATCTTAGTCTCCCAAGTACTGAGGTGATAAGTGTAAGCCACCATACCCACTCAGCACCTGAGCAGAATCATCAGAGTATGTCTTTCATGAACACGACATGAACATGAGCATACTATTTCACAACCATACGCTACCATTTTGGAAACATGTCCCTGTGAGAGATTAGAAAATATCTACTAGAACTTCTTTCTGATAGGCACACTTTGGGGAAATTTCCCTCATGCAGACCGGGTCTTAACGTGTCACTTACTTTGGTCAATGAAACATTAGCAAATGCTAAAGAGCTGAGCCTTTAAGAATATGCATGCATTTGGAACTCAGTCATTTTCACTGCCATGAGAAAAACTGTGATAACTCTGTGGAGAACCAGGCCATCATGGCCTGTTGGATGATAAGTGGGACATGACCCAGTTATCTCCATTGTCTTTGCCAACAGGCAACTAGCCACCAGACACGAGAGTGAGGTCACCGGCCTCTTGGTGGCTATAAACATGTGAGTGAACCCCATCAATGCCACTGGGAACTGAGATGCAGCCCAGAACAGCTGAGCTCAAGTTGATGACCCATAGAATTATAAACATAATAGCTGTTGTTTTAAGCCACTTGGTTTGGGAGTGGTTTGTTACACAGCAGAAACTAATTGGCCATGTCCCTAGAGAAAGAATATTCATAATTTAAAATGTAGCCAATGTTTTAAATTTATATTCCTAAATAAAAATAGTAGTCTGCTCATATTATATTATCAAGAGGATTAAATAATTAATGCAACTAATGAATTGAAACCATTCCTTTTTGGTTTCATCCCATAATGAACATTGGACAGTAGTATTGATATATGAAGACTGAAACCTCCAGAGAACAGTAGCACAAAAGCTTTTCCTTCTGTGCTTCAACCGGGTAGCAAAGAAATTTTCCTTATTAGGCTTGTATATTCACTTATATGCTTTTTCAATTTGAGACAGGGTCTTTTTAGGTAGCCTACTCTGGCTTCAAATTCAAGCTCACTGTATGACGACCTCAAACTTTGCTCCTTTTTGCCTCTGAATGTTGGTAGTATAGACTTGTGCCACCATATCCAATTTTTGTGTGGTGCTGGGGACAAAAAGAAGGGCACTATGCCTGCTAGGCAAGCACTGTACCAACTTAGCTGCACCCCTCGTCCGCTGTACTATGTTTTTGGACTCTAACTTCATCAGCAACTTTGATAGTGAGTAGCAAGAACAGGCCTGCCTTGTGGTCAAAAACTTCACCAAAGGCTAGACTGACACTCTGCACCCGTAACAGCTGATCATTATTTACTTTGCACTGCCCGTCTCTCTTCAGAGCTCAAAGTTAAGACTTATTTTCCATTTCTTTGCCACCATTTAAACAGTTTTAGTTCAGACTGTGAAGCCGTCGTGGAAATACAATGATGCATACATTTCCTTACTGAAAAATATAAACTCTTTTTAAGAGGGTAGCCTGGGACGTTCAAAAGACAGCATGCTTCTCTTCCCTCCCTTTCCCCTTCTCAGATGATTCAACTTGAACGGAGAGTCAAGCCCCTGTAGAAAGCAGTTGAGAAGAACTGACAGCCAGCAAGAAGGCTTGTGATAAAGCAGTTTCGCCTCTCATACCACATCACTTGGGGGAATGTGTGTGCTCAACGCAGTGGCCAGAGCCAGGGGAAGAAAATGAATGCAGGGCAGAAAACAACAACAACAACAACAACAACAAAAGCTTGTTTTGAAGGGATACCTGTTTTAACACCCACTATTCTATTATTTTCCTTCTTTTACTCTTATGAGCACCTTGAGGGAAGTTCTTATGGCAGGTCATTTGCAGAAGTGTCTATAATCATTCCATTCCCATATCCATACTGTATTGGAAAATGGCCCTCTCCCACTGGCTTGGTCACTGATAAAACCAATTGCAATAAATGTGATATAAGCTCTGACTTACAATGTATTCATGCATCTGAGGCTTGGCTTCTATGTGTGAAATTCCTTTGTGTTCTCTCAAAGTTCTAAAAAATGTCTGTAATATATTTTTTATAATTATTAAGTGTTCATTGTGTGCCAGATGTTATGGTAGCATTGTATGTAAGTTTCATCATCAAAATTAACCTAATAATCATTCTAAGGTAGGTGGCATCCCCATTTCACAGATGTAGGAAGCGGATCTTCAGCAGGTACCATGACTTCCTCCAGCTTATTCTGTAGCTTGGTTATGGAACCAGTTTTTAAAGTTCAGACCTCTGTGACTGCAGTAGCAATGTGCTTACCCATCATGCACTGTGCCCCCCAGTGTGGTCTTTCCTGTGCGTGCGTAATGTTAAGACAGGCGGCTTAGACACAGATCCAGTTATCAGTATCTTAGCATTCTGATCTCGAGCAACTTGCTTATCCTCATTGGACTTCTGTAACCTGGTTGGCCTTCAGGTTATCAGAGTAGTTAGTGTAGTTAGGTCAGAACTTAGCCAGCTGATTAGTTACAAAGGATACTCAGTGCAGAGGAAACAGCACACACAGTGAGGGACACTGAGCCTGTAAATAGCTCACTATTACCACGCTTAAATGATGAGGATGGTAGGGAGCTGAACAGGGTCCCAGTCTGAACGATGCAAAGCAAAATAAACGGCTGGAAAAAACTTAGCTCAGCTCCCATCCCTGTACATTTTCTCACCCTGATCTCCTGCCAGATCTTCTGCCAGAGGTTCCCAAGGGGTGAACCTTTATACAGCAGAGGGAAGAAAGTCCTGATGGTTCTTGTGGTGGGTGATAAAGAGCTGAGAATGGAAGCAGAGTAGCAAATGGGCATAGTGGGCCACACGCTGGACTGACAGTCACATCTGCTTGCAGAACTTTACCAATGGTTAAACAATCCAATGAACATAAAATGCTGGGAATAGCCTCCCACTAGTAAGTATTAGATACTGCCATTCCCACTGTGTCCCAAGAACAGGGAACACGAATTGTACCCCAAGGACATTTACCATCCAGCCGTGCTCAGATGATGTCAACTGAACAGAGAGCTCTCAGCACGGCTCTGACCAAAGCTGAGGTTCAGTCATGTCCAGAAGAGCCTGGCAAACTGGTGCGTAGGAATTTTTGTTAAAGTAGCTCCTGGGCTCTTGTTGACAAGCACTTGTTCAAATAAGGGAGTGGGGAGGTATAAGGTCCACAGAGGATTAATCAAAGCCTCTGCAGTCCGAAGGTGTGGATGGGATGGAATGTGGCATTTGCCACACAGCTCGTCTTCTGCTTCAGTCTTCGAGAACTGGGGCTGGAGAGATGGCTCAATGGTCAAGAGCATGAGCTGCTGCTTACTGAGGACCAGGGTTTGTTTGCCAGAATCCACACGAAGGCTCACAACCATCAGTAACTCTATCTCCAGGTGATCTCACAAGCTCTTCTGACCTTCACATGCACCAGGCATGCAAATGGTACACATGAACACACGCAAACAAAACGCTCAAGCCCATCAACTAAATAAATCTCAAAACATTTTCAAAGAGAACTTTGGTCTGAGTCTTGTCTAATAAAGCCTGGGAAAGCGTAAGAGAAAAGTTTAGGATTCTAAGACTGCAGCAATGGTCTTCGGCTTTATTGGCACTGAGGCAAGGTTCCTCAGTAAAGGAGACTTTGAGCTGAGTATCAAAAGAAACGGCAGCTTTGATACCCATAGAACACAGACACAAAGACACAGACAATGTCTTTGAAATCAGGGGGTGAAGAGCCACAGGTGGAAAGGACATTCTGCTAAGGCTGCTAAGGCTGCAGGAGAATTATACAGAATGAGTTTAAGGAACAACAAGCAATGTAGTCTGACTGCCAGGAGTCCTTGAAAACCTGGCTTAGGATTGTGGTTTTTATTCCAAAAGGAACTGAACCTTTCAGAGAGAGAAAATGAAATGAGAGAAGCTTTGAGTTTCACACACACACATATACACACAGAGAGACATACACAGACACACATGCATACAGGGAGACAGAGACACACACGGAGACAGAGGCACACACACAAAGGGAGACACAGACACATACACACACACACACAGGGAGACACAGACACAAACACCTGTGCACACATACACACCAAAAAACTACCAAAGCAAGAATACACTCCCCAGGATTTTCTTTAACCTCTTCCTAATAGTAAATAAATTCACGTTACTTTTTTGGTACCAAACATTGTTATTGTTGACACTAGTAGCCATGATTATCATATAGTCCATCATATAGCTATGTTATCATATAATCATTCCAAGGGCCACATGAACTAGACATTATTTTGATTATGTATGTGTTTGTGTGTGGTGGGTGTGGGGTCGTGCATTCTTGTGTGTGCCCATGTGCACATGCACACTGCGCCTGCATCTGTGGCCAAAGGTCAACGTGAGGTGTCTTCCTCAATTGCTCTCTACATTGTTTTCTAAGATGGGGTCTTTTGCCAAACTTGCACTTCAGAGATTCAGACGGTTTGCCTATTTCTGTTTTACCAATACCAGGGCTACAGGCATATACCGCTGTACCCTGCTCTGTTTGTGGGTGCTGAAGACGCAAATTCATGTCTCGTGTTTGTGCAGAAAGCAATTTAACAACTAAGCCATATCCCAGGGTCTAGATATTACATTTAGTTTACAAGTAAAGAAATTACAAATTAAGAAAGGTGTAGCCCACAGGCATGGAGTCAGGTTTTGAGCCCATGTCATTTGCACCTTAATCACAATCGTACAAAACAAAATTCTACTGTAAAAAGCCTGGCCCAGAAATAACTGCTTCAGAAGATACTATCAACCCTGCTGCTTTAAAAAAAAATTAATATGTAGAGTAGTTTGAAAATTAACCCTTAAATTAGCCCTCATTACTAGATAATGTTAAAACCAACTCAGGGGGCTGAAGAGATGGCCCAGAGCTTAAGAGCACCTGTTGCTCTTTGCAGAGGACCAGGTTTGGTTCCCAGCACCAATATGGCAGCTGACAACTGTAAATACAGTTCCAGATGACCTATCACCTTCTTATGGACTCCCCGGAGGCTATACGCACTGCTGCAAATTTACACAGAACTCCCATGGAGTAGAAGCTACTGACATAGCTGTGGCCTGTGGTCTGCTGGGTTGTTTCTGACATGGTCAGCATTGCCACTGCACCCTGTGGATGCTTGGCTGACGGATTCCTCCGCACCTGCCTGGGACATGGGAACCCCAATTCTGCTGCTGTCACTCCAAGATCCTTGATGACTGTTTCTTCTGGCATTCTCAAGATCCCCATCACAGCTCAGTGGGGATCGACTTTACTAAACTTGAGTCATATTTCTGTTTCTATTTTTAAGGAGATGGAGAGAAGATGCATCCACTCTCCTCAACTTAAATATGGTATCTGAGTGTATTCATCAGTGTTCATGGAACCCACAGAATCAAGTATGTGGCGTTTATATACATGACAATATTTCTTTCTTTCTTTTTTTTTCCCTTGGTTTCTCTGGGTAGCCTTGGCTGTCCTGGACTCACTTTGTAGACCAGGCTGTCCCTGAACTCATAGAGATCTGCCTGCCTTTGCCTCTCTGAGTGCTGGGATCACAGGCGTGTGCCACCACACCCAGCTATGGGAAGATATTTCTTATGAGGAGTTGCCTCATATAAAGGCTGAAATTCTCAAGTTCTTGTCAGCAAGCCGGAGGTATCAAGATCTGGATTTATCAAAACTAAATAGTCACAAGGCATGGTTGTAGGTTTGAGCATGAGGGCCTGAGAATCAAGGTGGACAGTAGGGGAAGTATGGGTTTCAGGGCAGGCAGGAAGGTCAAACTGCCTGTTTTTCATCCTTTTGTCCTGTTGACTGTGGAGCCCTTTCCCCAGCCCCCTTCCCTGGAATCTTCTGTGTAAGAGAACCAAAGTTCACCATAACTGGATTTTACTTTTGGAAATCTACACTGAACATCTATGAAAAACGTTTCTTTATATCTAAGGTGGATGATAGTAATTTCCCACTTTTTTCATAAAATGTTTATTTTCTAAATAAATTTATTTGCTGATATGAGGAATGTCATTATTTGGTACACACTGAATCCAGAGCAAACATCTGATATGTAAACAGAACAAAACAGCCCTCAACTGACAAAACAGGAAAGCAGATTTTGCAGTCACCATTCATTTTTCCTTTTTCATCCATCGCACGTGTATCAAAGGCAGAGCTACCTTACAGAATTTTCTGTGAAGATGACAGAGCTTTCACTGTCTAGCAACCTAGCCACAAGTATCAAGTGAACAGTGGAGGTATACCTGCTGTGACTGGGGAAAATGTTTTAATGTTAGTTCATCAGTTTGAATTTCAATGTATAGAATCACAGTGGCCAGTGACTGTCATAGGGTTGCATGGTTCTAGAAAGACGTCAGCCCCAGCTGCATACTTCAGTCACCTAACAGCTTTGGAGACGTACCAAGCCAGACCCTACTGTTGATCCCTGAAACCATGATCTCTCGTGGATGCAGATGTGGAGTTCCGGAATCTGTTACCATTTCTTTCTTTAATATTATCTTTTCAAACTATTGCTCAACAAGTTTGATACCCTGGTGGCAAAGGAGCTGGATAGAGTCAACTTATTTCCAACGTAATTTGTGATTTTATTTGCTTCACTTGACCGAATACAACACTTATGACTACCTCTCCTGGGTTATTTCGTGAGACAGGAAGGCAGAGCTACTGTCATATTTAGTGAAAATCAGGGAGGTTAAATGACTTGCTGCTAATGGCTGCATGGCTGATGAGGGACAAACTGAAAAGTTAGGCCTTCTTTTAACTTAACACTTCTAGTGCACTGTTATTTTCATTTCCCAGTGAGGCAAACAACTATTAAAGTGAAATGAATTAATACAGTGTTAAGGAGGGAAATTCTTTCCTTACTTCTGTTTACATTTACAGTTCTAAATATGGAGAATGGAAAACACATTTTGAAATCTATTTAAGAGTCATGTTTAATAAACAGAACACGAATGTCTGAGGGTGTGTACCCTGTAAAGCTTGATTTTACTAGGAGAGAAATAGGAGAACTTAGATTCATCAAAAGTTAGGTAGATAAAAACTTTTGAGGGACAATATAAAATGTAACAAAAACTATAAACACTATAAAACATTGCCTTTGACCCAGTAAAAGTAACACTTGGAATCTCTCCTAAAATGCAACTGAAGACTGACTTGTTCAAGATTCTAATAAATGATTTATTACAAAGTTATCCAAAGTCTTTGAAGTATAGTTACCATAAAAAAATAGAGTCAAATATGTCACATACACTTACAATGAAATGTTATGTGAAGATTTTAAAATCAGCTGTATTACAAACAATTAGTGAAACTGGAAACTGTTTCTTTAATAAGTACTTAAATAACTGTATAAAATTTGCATACAGCATGATAGAATACATACATATATTATAAACACTTGAAAGGAAGCATATGAAACAATAAACTCTTTTTACCTCTTTTTCATAGGTGTAAGTTATTACTACAACTTTGAAAATAGTTTAGGACATTTGCTCAACCATGTTCATAGCAGCTTTATTTGTAATAGCCAGAATCTGGAAACAACCCAGATGTCCCTCAAGAGAAGAATGGATACAGAAATTATAGTACATTTACACAATGGAATACTACTCAGCAATTAAAAACAAGGAAATCATGAAGTTTGTAGGCAAAAGTTTGTAGAAAAGATCACTCTGAGTGAAGTATCCGAAAAACAGAAAGACACACAGGGTATATCCTCACTTGTAAGTGGATGTTAGACCTATAATATAGGATAAACATAATAAAATCTGTACACCTAAAGAAGCTAGGCAAGAAGGAGGACCCTGGGTAAGATGCTCAATCCTCGTTCAGAAAGGCAAACAGATAGACATCAGAAGAGGGAGAAAACGGAACAGGATAGGAGCCTACCACAGAGGGCCTCTGAAAGATTCTACCCAGCAGGGTATCAAAGCAGATGCTGAGACTCGTAGCCAAACTCTGGGCAGAGTGCAGAGAATCTTATGATAGAAGAGGGAGATAGAAAGATATGGAGGGGACAGGAGTTCTGCAAGGAGAGCAACAGAACCAAATAAAACTGGGCACAGGGTCTTTTCTGAGACCGATAATCCAACCAAGGACCATACATGGAGATAACCTAGAACTCCTGCACAGATGTATCCCATGGCAGCTCAATCTCCAAGTGGGTTCCCTAGTAAAGGGAACAGGGGCTCTCTCTGACATGAACTCAGTGGCTGCCTCTTTGATCACCACCCCCTGAGGGAGGAGCACCCTTACCAGGCCACAGAAAAAGACAATGCAGCCAGTCCTGATGAGACATGATAGGCTAGGGTCAGATTGGAAGGGGAGGAGGACCATCCCTATTAGTGGACTGGGGGAGGGTCATAAGAGAAGAGGGAGGGAGAGTGGGGTGGGGAGGGGGTAAGGGAGGGGGCTACAACTGGGATACAAAGTGAATAAATTGTAATAAATAAAAAATAAAATAGTTTAGTGTTTCTAACAATGTTAAATGAAATTTTGACTCAGTAATTTTTCTACTGGCATGTACCCTGGAGGGTGGCTTTTTCCATTGGTTTTGAAAGTCAATTATTAAGTTGTATTGCACAGAACAGATCGGTGTGCATAACACAGAAAAAAGGATAGTTACCTGTGATTTTCTGTTTGTTATATACAACATGTGTGTTTGTGTGTGTGTGTGTGTGTGTTCAGGTTATAACAGAAACTATCTTAATTTATGTTCTACAGAAATAAGAATTTATAAGTGATTGATATTCATAAAAAAACACTCTAGTATACACATCACCCACAAAGGGATCTGACCAAGAGACATGAACAAAATATTTGTTATGAATAGAAACAAATCTCAACAGCCATTAACATCAGCATGAACCATAGACTATTTTTGCATGTCAGGCCCTATCTACCAAATGCCAGCAGCAACAGAAAGTAAAGGAGCAACAGCAAAATTTACTCACATTGTTACATGCCCTTTTGAGGACATATCTGGCTGAGACTTAGGTGTACCCTCTCCATCTTGTTCACACGTGGAGAAGCGGGATGATTTTGTATAGAAGAAACAGACACATAGCTAGAGCATCAGCCACACATGCAAACTGATAATGGTTATCAATGTCATTTATTCTGTTACCTATGTCTACACGAGAGGCAGGATTAAAATATAGGAAAAATGATAGAGACTTAGGTTCCGACACAAGCTTAAATGTTTAAATAAGATACCTAAAGCATGAACGAGTGCATTAAATTGCATCATTTTATTGTAAGAAATATGAGAAATATAACTGTGTTGTGTAGCTTGATGCCCAAGGGGAAGACATGCTGAGGATATGCCGGCACACCCTCAATGATTCCAAGTTACTGTATTTCACCAACAGATCATCCTTTCTGCATCAGCAACAGTTTCAAACAAATCCTGACCTTGATCGTGGCCAGATAAAGGTCTCAGCAGTGGTAACTTATATCCAAATAAGGGTATTCCAAGGACAAGGACATGCCCTCTCCACTTTTTTTTTTTTTTTCTAAAAAAATAAGGCCATTTTTCACTAGCCAATTGAGCAGTAGCCACTGTCTCATGTCTCCTTAGGCTGACTTGGGTCACATAACTACTGAACCTACCTTTGCAGGATAGATGGAATGACCATAAATGGCATAGAATAATCTAGTGTAGAAGAGCCAATCACAAATGTCTAGTTCAATTTCCCACTTATGTATCCCAGTTTAAGAGCTAAGAGAGCAGTATAGACTCAATGAGGATTTCACTAAGCTTTTTTTTTTTTTTTTGCATTAACAGATATTGTAGTCACAGTGACATGTATCTACTTAAAGGAATGAGTCAACAGTAGTTGTCCCAAACAAAACAAAATAAAACAAAAGAGCAGGCCAGATGGGTTCAGTGCTAAGCTATATTAGCAGTTAAAAAAAATAAATCACATATGTTTTCTACAAACGTTTTCAAAAAATAGCAACAAATGAGATACTTTCTAACTCATTTTATGAGGTTAGTGTTACCCTATTGCCAAAACCAAACAAAAATGTTACAGGAAAAGAAAACAATTCAGCAATATTCCTCAATAAACACACATGTGAAAATTCTCAGAAAATTTAAAAAATGAAACAGAGCAACATGTAAAGGAATGATATGCTACAGCCAGTTCTGTATGGCTGGTCTAACAGTCAAAAATAATTTAATATCATCTACCCTATTACCAAGCTAAGGGTGGGGCAGTCACACGAGTATGTCAGTGTTATAAAGCATTTGACAAAATCTAATATTCATGGTCTAGTTTAAAAAAAGAAAATAAAAACAACCTCAATAAAGAACAGCATACATCCTCAATTTGATAGAGAACAACTATGAAAAATTTATAACTGACATAAGTTTAATGAAGGTAAACTTAAACCTTTCCCACAAACACTGAGAAGAAAGTAAAGGAATACCCTCTAGCTAGTCTTCTTAGACTACTAGAAGCCCTGGCTTCTGCAATAAGACAAGAAAATTAAAAGTATATTAATTTCCAGGAAGAAACAAAAGTGCTGGTTCACAAATGACACCATAATCAAGGAAAAACAAAACAAAACAAAAGCAAAACCAAAAAAAACTCTAACAACACTTTTTGAGCTAAAATAGAAGTCACTTGCCAGTTATACAAGTTCATTTGTGCTTTGATAAAGAGGATAAGAAGGCAGGTACAGACTGGCAAAAAGATTCAAAACACATATTTGGCAAATGACTACTATCAGTCATACGCAAATATACAAAGTTTCTTTTCTGGAGACAGTATCTCACTATGTAGCCCTGGCTAGCCTAAAACTTGCTATGTAGATCAAGTTGTCCTTGAACTCACCTAGATCTGCCTGCCCCTGCCTCCCAAGGGTTGGGATTAAAGTATGCCACCACACCTAATACTTACATAAACCACTTAGACTTCAGCAATGAGAAAATTAACAACCTGACAGATAAGCGAACAAAAGTCTGAAGAGGTATCTAACAAAAAAGACACAAGGACAGCAAACATATACTTTGTAAATGACATACAAAGTCTGCACGCTGAGTATTTAACCAGCCTCTACGTATTGCTTATATATCTTCCTTTCTATTTCTCAAAACTCATCTTCCTCTATCAACAAGCTCTCCAATCTTCTATTCAAGATCTTCAACATTTGAAGCCTGACATCTGTAATCCGTGGGAAGGGCCTCTCGTCAAAGTTTTTTGTGTGGAATGTTTCAGTTTTTCTTAAAGACTGTGAACTTGGGCTAGAGATATGGCTCCGCCATTCAGAGTGCTCACTGGTGTTGGACAGAACCTGAGTTTGGTTCCTAGCGTTCACGTTGGAGGGCTGCAATTCTAGTTCCATGGAATCTACCCTCTCTTCTGGCCTCTGAAGGTATTCACATAAAGAAAGTACACATACAGATACTAACATATAAAATAATATATCTCTTAAGTAAACATAAGTTGTTCTATGGGGGGGCTACATTTTTTTCCAGTGTTTGCTATCCTTTTTAAGAAGCCTAATGTGTACTCAGGAAGTAAAGAACAACCATAAACATCACTGAAAATTGGTTTAAGACAATATATTGAAACCATTCAAACTCATTTGTGAAAAGACGCTTCGCCTTGGAAATAATGTCAAAAATGAAAAAAAATCAGTGCATACAAATTGTAAACAATACCACATCACTGTACTTAACCATAGTATTTTGTGTCTACATAAATATTTATGCATGTAATTTAAACCTTAGAGTTCCCACCCACTCATCCACCTCCCCACACACACCTTGCTTTCTGTGACAAGTAAGGGATGAAATTTTCTAGGAGTGGCACACAGCTGTTAGGTGTCACAGATATATTAAACCACTCATGTCTATTTGAAGACAGCGTTTCTGAAAAAGGCTCACCACCTCATCTGTGATAAGTCGTAGAGCCTTTCACTCATTATAATTAGGTTCAACAGCCAAATAGAACTGTTAGAGTTAAGCCTGACAACTCAAGGTCATGTTCAAAGTGGAGGAGGGGGTAGGGGAAACGTGAGAGGGAGTCTCTACAAAAACTTCCCTTGCCCTTTAGTGTCTCAACACACACAATCCTATGCTCAGTGCCATTTTATTCCTCAATAAGCCTAAACAAAATCAGTTCCAGGCTAAAGGAGCCTCACACCAGGAAGAAAAATCACAACCAGTGGGCTTTTGTAAAGTCCTACAAAGCAGAATAGTTTTAAACACTTGTAGGTAATACACAAGCTTCCCTCTGAGAGCACAAATTTTCAATAAATCAAAGGTGTGATGTGCATGGCTCCCTATGCATCCAAATTGTGAGTCTTGCAAGGAATTAAGAAAAATATTTTAATTAATTTTTTAACCTGGCATGCAAAAGCATAGGCTTTGTCATGATATTTTCATATATATGTCATGGTACTTTGTTTTATCTGCTTATCACCCTCCCTTGTTTGACTTCTCCCATTAGCCCCCTTCCTAAACCTAAATAGTCATCCTATGGAGAGGAGGGAGGGAGAGAATGGAAGAGGGAGGAAGGAAGGGGAAGAGTGGAGGAAGAGAAAGAGAGGAGGGAGAGAGAGAGAGAGAAATGGCTGTAGCAATGGACAATATTTACCTTTCTGCTGCTTATTCTTTTTAGCACAATTCTGATCTCTCTCTCTCTCTCTCTCTCTCTCTCTCTCTCTCTCTCTCTCTCTCTCACACACACACACACACACACACACACACACACACACACCACATTATCTTTCTCTCTGTTCATGTATTGATGGACATCTAGACTAGCTCCACATCTTGGCCTTTGTGAAGAATGGTTGCTAGGGATTTTGTAACTCTTATTGACACACTTCTATTAGGCAAGCCTATGGAAGGCTGGCCTTGACCTCACACTGTAGCCTTTGAATTTGTGATGCTTCTGCCTTAGCCTTCAAAGTGGCTGAAATTACAAGCCTGAGCCACCAGGATTCGCTGATACAAACTTCCTAAGCAGATGTATTGCTCCTAGTTCAGTAGTTCAGTAATATGCTTATCATCTGCCTTCAACTACCCCATTTCCTAACTTGGCATGGGTGTGGCTTCTCCTAGATCTACTGTAAACAGGAGAACAAATATCATCTTCTACATCCTTATTCTTCACTCTCAGCAGTGAACCTGCAAACCCTGTGGAGGGGAAGCATACAAACACTGTCAAAAACCACAAATTTAATTACCAACAAACATAAGGTCCCTGTGTGAAAGTCAAATGGAATCCTAGTTTTCTGTAAATATGGCTAGTAAGATAAAAATAAAATCGGCATACAGATGACTGCATAAATCATGTTAAACCACATAAATAGCAAAACAGAGTACCCTCCCTTGTTTTTTCAGCCTTGGATAAAGTGGAGCATCTAACAAAAGATAATGTTTGACTACAGAAGGGCAGGGGAGAAAGATTTTTTTGCCAGAAAAAATATTTCTCAGGCAGCTGATGAAATCTTAATTTAAAGAGACAATGTTTCTAAAAGTCTGTAATATTGTAACAGATAACCTAACTTCTCTTTAAGTTTTCTGACATAAATGTACACTTAAGAGTAGTAGATGCAAAGATTTCCATGTGTATTTTACACAGATTATCCAAATGTTAATATTTTGTCATATTTGTTTTGGTGTGTTGTCTCAAGGTATGTATGTATGTATGCATGCATATATACATATACATAGCTGAATTTTATCCCCCACAGTTTGAAATGAAGTTTAAGTATACACAATAACTCTGAATAGATTAGTTTGGATTCCCTAAAGACGACCACATTATTGAGATAGTCATAATACATATCACATGATACATATCATATTAATATTGAAGCAATACCATTATCTAAGTTGTAAACTTCATTCTGTGCTTTCCAACTGTCCAATTAAGTCTTTTAAATTGATAAAAGGTCCTATGTATGAGTTGTATCTAGTTAAATTTCCTTTAATCTGGAATGGTTTCTTAGTCATTGCTGTGTTTCATGACATTGGTATTTTTAAAGGGCACAGGCCAGACAATTTGGTACTGTCTGATGTTTCTTCAGGATTGGGATCAAGTTTGTATTTCTGGCAGGAGTCAAAGATGCTATTTGTCTCAGTCCATCACACTGGGAAACCTCTGATGTCAATTAGTTTCATTAATGATGATATTACTTTGTTCACGTGGTAAAGTAAAAGATTGCAAGGTTTCTCTATTATAGAGTGACCATTATCTTTCTGTAATAAATATGGATCTGGTGAGGAGGTACTATGCATTTTAAAATATGAATTTAAGGCCAAGCAAATATCAAGCAAATGCTTTGCCTGCTTTTGTTCTCATTAGTATAGTACAAACTAGCTACAATAGTGATTTTTTTAAATTAAATATACCCAAATACTCTTGCATTTGGAAAGCTTGTATGTTTAAAGTGATATTCAATTACTATATATCTATTCTATCTAAAAAATACAAATATTGTCTCATGGTTATAGGTTAATAGCTGGTTGATGAAAGATAAAACAATTTCCACTCTTATAACCATCCTAATTGTTTTTGAAACTAAACCCCAAGTTATCAGAAAAATTCAGATGGCAACAGATTATAATTCAATGTAAGGTAAGGTCTGTTTTTATTTTCCAAGAAATGTTTATTTTGACAAAATGCCCACTGGCATACCTTATCCTGTGGAGCAGAATACACCTAATCTAATTTACTACAGAAAAGGAAAATCAAGATTGGTGATAATCCAGATTGGTCCTAATCATCTGCTGGGCAAAATAGCAAATTATTTGTTTATTGGCACATCTACAGGTGAGTTCAGAAATCTTAATACAAAAAAAAAAAAAAAGAAAGAAAGAGAAGAAAAAAATCTATGAGTTTGGCAGTGATTTCTCTGACCTTTCCTCTGAGGATATGATAGAAAATGGGAAGTGTAGTGACAGCAGAAGACACAATTGCAGTACTCTGGAAAATGCATGACGGTTACACCAGCCTGAGATCCAAGTGAGAGAAGGAGTCAACAGAAACTGGTGATGACTTGGCTATGAGGAGGAAGACAGAGAGAGATGTTGGGACACCCTTCCAGATTATATTGGATTAATGGGCTGGATGAGTGCCCACAGGAAGGGGAGACTAGGGAAGCTGGAGCAGTTTTACACATTACCCATTGCTTTCAAGCTGTCCTTGAGGTATCCTCATCGATCCAGCCAATGAGTGGTTAGATGCACATGAGTAGAGCACAGAGAGAAGCCCCAGGGCTGAGTGAGTGCTGTCCTAAGTTTACATCGGTGTGGTACCATTTTTTACTTAACCTCATCAAACACTCACAACCACTGTGTACAACAGATGAGGTAGAACATTGAGCAGTGTTTCAGCAAGGTTATACTCTGGGGACAGCAGACACAGGAGGACTGTGAAGGTGTTCTGAGTACACTTCCTCGTTGAGATAACGCTCTAAGGATTAAAACGTGAGTCTTACGCTCACTGTTTTCAAATACCATCTGACCAGTTTCCGTCATGGAAAGCTATCGATCTGTCTGCACTAGCCTCTTCCTCAATAAATGACATGTACCTCTACCCATCGCAATCTCTCAGCTTCTACAGTAGCTTCCTGATCCTGCTTTCTCCATGTTGGTAAAATAGGATCAATTTTGCTGTCTAGACTTGATTGTTCACAGTGAGGATGTGTGGTAGTTAAGCTGAAGTTAAACCAAAGTTTTAATGCTGGTTTTATGATTACAGCTGGAGATTGTATCTTAGAACCAGGAATGGTGGCACAACTATTTAATCCCAGCACTTGGGAAGGAGAGGTAGATGGATCTCTATGAGTCTGAGACCAGCCTGGTCTTCATAGTGAGTTTTGGGACATCTGGAACTACATTGTGAGACCTTAAAAATATCGAAGAAGTAGGAGGAGGAGAAAAGGAAGAAGAGAAAGAAAGAAGGAAGAAAGGAAGGAAAGAAGGAAGAAAAGAAAGAAAGAAAGAAAGAAAGAAAGAAAGAAAGAAAGAAAGAGAGAGAGAGAGAAAGAGAGAAAGAAAGAAAGGACAATAAAGATTGAATCTTGGTACAAGGTACAAGTTTTCTGTGGATGTGAGGAGAAATCCTAAAAAAAAAATGTCAAGTTCATCTCCACTCTATAGGATGAGAACATAAGATAATCAGAAAGAGAGGCCAGACAGAGCCAGTGCACAAGGAGAAGCAAATACTAAGGATGAGAGTCCTGAAGTCTGGCTCCTGAGAGCCACGTTCTCCTCATCTGGGTCCACACCATCCATTCTGTTTGAGCTGAATTCCATGTACTTGCCCTCACCAGAGCAGGTCTGGCTAACCACACTGCTGAGTGGCCAAACTATCAGCAGCGAAACCCCCACAAAGTCTTCAACATAACACCTTCCCCTGAGTTGATGTGACAGCTACACAATGACAAGGTGACGATATGAAAGCCATTGCTATCATGAGAAGCTCAGTGCTTTGATTTACTGGGACACATGCCCAGTTTGGATTTGCTTTCTCCACATACAGTATTTGGTCCAAAATGACCATCTTACGGCCTTAGGAAGCACCTTTCCATCGTCATAGTATCTCTTTGGATGAAGGTGCTCTTTCTGAGAAAGAGACATTGTCTTGTGAATGTGTGGCTTGTGCTTGTGGAAGTCATTGCACTGACTAGACAACCATCACCCAATGCCATTTAGCTTTGACATATCAGTGGAGCAGCTTTGAAAAAAGAAAAAGCACGTACATATATTCACACACACACGTCCACACTGCGTACACATAGAGGTGAAAAGACAACTTTGTGAAATCTGTTCTCTCCTTGCACCTATATGTGAATTCCAATAATTGTGCTCAAGTCATCAGGCTGGTATGATCAGACAGCCACTGAGGCATCTCACACCCCTTGGAGTAGCTTTTTAAAGATTCACTTGCAATGCCATTTCAGTGAGAATTTTCAGGGCTGAGACAAAGATCTCCAGAAGGCTTTACACAATTTGAATAGACGTTCAATCTTTCAATATAAGAAGTTCTAAAAGCTGGTTGATAACCAATGGTACCATTTCCTATGACCCTCAGTGACACAGTGCCAATGGCTTTTCTTCCTGTCCTTGCAATCATATTATCTGCTGGTCTAAAGGTATTAATTCCATACTGTGCACTGATTTCACTTGAAAACAGCAGTCATGCTGGGTATAAATTGAGACTTTGGGCCTAATGTGAGGATGAACACCAACAATACTAGCATTCAAGAGTCTGATGTGGAAGAATTATGAGATTGAGTGCAGCCTGGGCTACCTAGGGAGCTTTGGGCCAGCCTAGATATAAGATAAAAACAGAGGGGTTATATAGGAAGATAAGAAGAAAAGAAGGAGGGGAAAGAAAAGGAGGAATGTAAGTCCCTCATCATCAATAGTCACTGAGGATTACTTGTACTTCTAGATCAATAGGAAGAGGAGAAGGCTACTGTGCCGACTGGAGCAATTCCTAATTACTAGGGGGAAATTAGGCTGCTACCACACAGCACAGGCAAGGAGGAGCCTGTCTGGAACATAGGAACGTCTAGCAGGCATCTCTTTCTTGTAGTATGTCCCTTGATTAAAGTCAATGCAAAACAGGCAAAGCCCAGGCCCTCCGTGAATAAAACCTGCATCTGTTTGGTTTGGAACTACAATCAACTGCAGCACATCCTACGAGCGAACGGAATACGAAATGCAAAATAAGAGAAGGGAGTTACTATGCAGACAACAGCTACAACTGTGGGACCAATTGCAGGAATGAGGGCTGCGAATGTCATACATGCCTTAGCTTTATTTTACTATGAATATGCTTGTGTGCATACATGTGCATCTCTAAGTAGATGAATGTTTTCATCTTCTTTCTTACCCTCTTACTACCTAATGCGGGATTTTCTGACAGTTACCTGAACATGCATGTGCCTAAATTACAGACTCTCATGAGGACTGAATGCTCCGCCACCGAAAACCAATGTTTGATGAAAACCACTGCATGATGGTTAAGACTTGCATCAACGCGATGCGTACAAACACTGATGGTGGAATGAAAACCGGTACTTGGAAAAGAGTTTGGCAATGATGTCTGTCCACCGTAGGGACCCCACTCCCACACTCAGATATTTATCCTACAGGAATAAGAACATAGCTCACAAAAACAAACGTTCGTCTGAATGTTTGTAGTGTAGTCAGGTTCCTGATCAGCCATGCCCGGAACAGCTCAAATGTCAGGAGGTCAAAGGATAGATGACGCATAACGTGCACGATTACCTGAGTAATAAAAAGGAACGGGCCACACCAACTCACTCGGCAACACGAATGAATCTCAGATATTATTATTATCATCGGACGATGTAGGAGTAAAAATGCCACTGCTGCCTTTTTCCACCTATATGACTTTGACATACATGCGAAACTCCCCAAGTGAAGAACAGCTACTTGGTAGCCCAAGACCAGGGTTGGCAAAGCAGCAGTGTGAGGGAACACTACAAGATGAGATTAGTTCTTCTCTGTCCTGGCAATGGCGATGCCTCTATGCATTTGTCAAAATCACAGATGTCTTCAAGTAGTAGTAACTGTGTTTTAATGGATGCACACCTGCAGAGTAGCCATTAAAAGGTTATTAATCAAAGTTGTGTTTAAGAGAACTGTGCTGTGAAGAACGGATGGGATTCAACAAGCTGCAGAGGCTTGCCACCTTGGGGGAGCCTTTTGCTTCCATCTGTCAAAGCACCACCAATATCTTAATGAGGGTCATGCCAGTGAAGATGGAGAGCAGTAGATGGGTTTGAGAAATGTGGCGATGTAAAATTGGCTGAAAACGAGAAGTAAGAGACAACGCTGCCGTCACTTACTTGAGTGTGTATTGTTCACTTGGCGGTCATTCATCTGGTGAAAACGGGGTGCAGGGAAGATCTTAGCTCAGCATGGGCTCCGCAGGGTGAATATGTGCAGGCAGAATGACTGAACAACCATGCTGTGTTCTGTCCAAGGCCTGGTGCTGAAGTGACATCACATGCAACCATTTTATGACTGGCATTTCTAGGAATCCAAAGTGGGTCATTAAAAATGCAAAGTCTGTCTTCTCCATTCAAACTATTCCTCCTGGAGACATTTCCAGTTTGGGACCTGGAGCCTTTGCACATTAATTTGTTGTCTGCACAAAGGTGCAAAACCAATGACTGGAGTCAGGATAACAAGGGTAATTACTTATTTCCCCAGGGTGGCTTGGATCTCTCTTTAGCTCATGCCAGTTAGCAAATCCGCTGAGAGTGGCCTCTTCAGCTTAGGGGGAAAATTAAAAAGTGGATAGTAGGACAGATGTTCCCAGCAGTCCTTGAAAGCCTTTCCTCAATGATACGGCTGTGGTAGTCCTTAATTTTACAGCTCTAGGGCATGAGGAAGAAAAATTTGACTCTTGTCACACACTATTTCTCAATAGGCTTAATTATATTTATGGTTTTTAAGATTTAAAATGAATCATTGGAATTTTACTCTCATTAGTACTGGAAAAGGTGAGAGGAGGCCTGATCTGCAGAGCTAGATAATTTATTTTCCATATCTCACAGCAAAACAGAAACCAGTGAGGAAAGCAAAGACCTCTCAAGGCCTCAGACAGTACTTATTCTCAGGGTGATTGGAGGATTTTGTTTTGTTTTGTTTTTGATTGCTTTGTATGTATAAGTTTGGTTTTGAAAATTATACATTTTTTTAAAGAAGCATATGCCTGTTGTTTCTGTTTTCTTCCCTGTCCCCACTGATTGTGCTCTATGACAATGAATTTTAAGTTTCCCACCTACGCCTTACTTGAATAAACATTTAGGCATCTTTCTTGTCCATGCTGTCTGCTTCTATCATACTGAGCCTCTCACCCCAGCCCCCACACAAATCATCTCCTTTATTTTGAGTCTCTTTACTTTCCCTCAAGTTATCAAAGAATGGGGATTTCTGTTAAAATGGTTAGGAGGTTAGACACAAGTAGATCTCTGAGTTCAGGTCCAGCCTGGTTTACATAGCATCTTCCAGGCTAACAGAGGCTTAGTCAGACCCTTCCTCCAAAAACCAAATGAATAAATAAATGCTAGAAGTGCGTAGATTTTCTTATGGCAAGTGTTTCCAAAATGTCTCTGAGATCCACTAGAGCCTGAGTCTTTGAGTAAGCCTGATTGTAAGGGACTGCTGGTTTTCTTGGCCCTGTCCTTTGAAAGTTACTGTTCTCATGGGGGACTAGGAGAAAGACAGGAAGCCTAGAGGGATCAATAACACTTGCATAAAGCAATGGGGAGGGGGAAGAGGCGCACTACAAAGACTGTGGTGATCCCTGCTCCCTACCCAGGCACCATATGATTCTCAGGAGGATGAATAGTTACGGTATCTGTTCAGTAAATTCATCGTAAAACAAATTCTTGAATAACTTAATGAGTCATCCAACATGAACAGAGATGTTCTGTGGCCAAGATAACTAAGTCCATATCTTCCTTCACTTCCCAAATACCTAATGCTCCAAAGACACCAACAGGGGACTTGTCAGTATATGGCTCCAGGGATTCTAGTTCTTGAAAAAAAAAAAAATGAGACTGTATGGTTGAGTAGACGTTAGCCACCTGAAAAAGAAAACTTGAGAGCATAGAGAGGGTATCTCAGGCAACTAGGGGTGAGCAAAGGATAACAGGGGACTCGAGCACTTCGTGATGTAAGCAGCTTAATGTTGCAGTCAGGAGTGGAGAATGAAAGATAAGCAGGTCTTGCTTCCTATGTCTAAAAGCTGCGGTCTTACCCTGAAAGACATGCAGTGGTGCCTCCAGCCCAGGGATGGAGGCTGCCTGGAGGATCAAGTGCATAAGAAGGATGGCACATACTATCAAAGTGTAGTAATCGATACAATTCGGTCTATTTTACTTTCTCTTGAAACCATACGTGATACTCACAGCATTAACTGTGTCGGCTGCTTTTGCCAACGCCATCCAGTAGGGCTGAAATATGCTGATTTAGCCAACAACATTGTCCTCACTGGTTGCTTGATAATACCTAGCACAAGGTTCAGCTGAACCAGTCTTAATCCTCCCACCCCAGTGCGGCCCACAACTCAATGAGCCTCTCAGTGTGGGCTTTGAAGTTCATCTCCTGATTAACAAATTACTTTTATCACCCTAGTCGCAAACTCAGCGCATTTTAATTCAGGCCATATAGATTCTGCTCCGTGTGTGTGTGTGTGTGTGTGTGTGTGTGTGTGTGTGTACACGCGCACGCGCGCAAACGTGTGTGGTTTTCTTGTTGTTTTATGGTTTTATTTGGGCCCTCTTGCGGATTAAAGTCAAGAAAAGATTTCCACTTGGAACACTGAAAACACTAAGTTTCAAAAGAGAAACAGTCTCCATTACCATTTCTCATTCCCTTGCTGCTCCTAATGATGCTCCTTTTCTTCCCAAATCCTTCCCCTTCTACTTCAAGTCATTCTGTTTTTCTTGATGACCAAATGCATTTATCAGGGCTGCTTGCAGGGACATAGGTAAGAGGTTGTTCACACGAGCAACATCTACTCACCACTTAAAATGTCTCTCCCTCCCCAGCAGCTATGAGTTGCCTATAGATCCTCAGTGAGAGGTGGGTCCATGAGAGTCCTTGCCCTCTCCATGACAGAATACTGAGGGGCACCATCTTATGCAGGACTTGAAAACCGCTGTGAGCTCGAGAATGCTGTGGTCATGTCATCCCTGGAAGACAGCATACCACAAAACTCCACCCCATCCTCTGGTTCTTCATCTTCTCTGCCCACTTTCTGCAACGTCTTGTGAGTCTCGTGGGTCTTGGCACAGATGTCTTGCTTGTGCCTGGCAACTAAACTGTTGCTTATCCCGAGAACTTCCACCAGTTATAAGTTTCTGCAGCTACTGCAATCCACCACATAAAGGAGCTTCTCCGACCGCAGCTGGCAGCATAAACGTCAAGAGGAAATCTGATGGGACGTCATAGATCTTTGACCGTTTTTCTCTGTCATCTGGATGCTGTCGTCCTTCCTGCAGGCTTCTGGAGTCCTCCATCTGCCCGCTGTCCTCACTTCCTACCCTGAGGCTAGTACACTGCCACACCATATTGGCTTTCCTCCTAAGACTTCTTTTTCCACAGCAGTAAGCTAGCCGCCACACGCCAAGCGTCAAGTTCTCACATAACGGACGAGAAGAAAAGGGAACACGGACAACGGGTTTGCTTCCAAAGTCATCGAAGAGGATCCCACCCCACAAGAGACCACAAAATGATCTCGATTGCTTCTCATGGACTAAAAGTAAGGCAAATGGCCTTTGTCAGTGAAAAACATGAGCAAGCTCATATCTAATAAAAATAAACGGGATTGACAACATTTAAATAAGCAGTCCACAAACTTCTCCAAATAAAATCAAGAAAAAAGCCAAGAAAAATGCCAGGAATGGCTTTGGGTCATGAAGAAGCTCTCACACATTCAGAACTGAGGATGGCCCTGGCAGATCTTCTTGATTTGAAGTTGATAGCTAGAGATCCTGGAAGATGAATACGTTTGCATAATGCAGTAGGGGATGACTTTCAGTTTAGACATACCAAGTTTGCAATACCTACAGTTAAGCCTCAGGTTGATGTGTCTGAGGACTTGAAGAGGAGCATGGGACCAAATCTTATGAGAAAAGTGGGAGGGACTTGAGTGCCACCAGAAAAACTGATGGCATCTGGTGGGCCTAATCGTGGCAATTCAGGAAAAGCATGAAGAGAGAGAAGGAAGAAGAACAAGTGTAAAATCATGGAATTTTGAACTCAGTAGACACTCAGATCATGAATGATGGCAGAGGAGGGTAAAACAGAGACAAGAGCAAAACAGGTAAGATAACATCATAAAAATTTAGAAAGAATGAAAATCAGGACTGATAAATACTATAGAATTAAAAAATATCACATGGACAGCAGAATATTAATATTTGGCCAAAACACAGTAGGTTGATAAGTGAATGAGAGACAAAGAAAAGGAGAAAAGTAATAAATTGGTGTTTTATCACAGCAGCAGAAAAGTAACTAATACACTGATATTAATTAAACAGAGAACCTGCCTAACAAAGGTCTTTGTGGAAAGGACTAAAATGAAATGGAGCCAAGGCTATAAATCAATCACGGGCAAACTTTACAGGGCATGCTATATTCATCCATGAGCATGTCAGAGTAGCATCATCTGTGATAATAGCAGTATGTTAATTATGCCAACTGAAGAAACAGGTGGGAAATAAAATGCTCTAAGTATTCGCTTGAATTCAACCACTCATCTTCTAAACAGCTTACAGGTATAATGCAGGAAAATTCTTCATGGAAATAGAACAAATAATCTATTACATTTAAAAAAATAAATCATGATTATCTGAAGTTTACACACACAGAGAATGAGAGAGAAAGATTCCCAAGGCCATTTTACTTTCCCTCTTCTCCCAGAGAGGAAACAAACACTGACAGCAACTAATGCCAGGACTTTGGAGCTAGTGTGAGGCAGACAAGTTTTATGAGGAAGCTGCTCATGTTTTCCTCTGATACAACTTTTCCACTCAGATGTTTTATGACAACTACAGTCTCTATGGACTGACAAACTATATACAAAGACTTATTTTTAAAATAAGACTCCCTTAGTACAAAATCAAGTGGTCTGGTAATAAAACCATCTGCCCGTAATGAGCCGGCTCTGAAAGCTGCTCAGGCCTGGAGCATGAAACTCTTGAGAGGACTCGTGGTTTCATCTTGGGATGCCAAACATTACTACATTACTTTCACATAGAAACTCTGAAACTCTGAGGCTATTTAGTGTGTGTGTGTGTGTGTGTGTGTGTGTGTGTGTGTTCTGAGACCGGGTCTCCCTACGTAATCCAATCTGACCTTTAAATTCACTTTGTAGCCTACACTGTCCTCAAATTCATTATATTCCAACTTCAGCTTCTCAAGGAATGGGATTTCAAGGATCTACCAACACACCGAACAAAACGGTTTGACACTACCAAAAGGATGAAGCATTTTGCTATTTTTTTCCCTAATATCAACACCCCAATTTTTCAAATTTTCTCATAAGTGTTAGACAAATGGTTATATAATAATCACCAAAGTCTTTAACAGATTTTTGCTTATTAAGTGGTCACATGTTGTTCTGACCTCCACAGGTAGCAGGCACATGAATACATTCAAGCAAAACACTCCTACACATAAGGCAAAATAACCTAAAAAGATTTAACCAAACAATAAATAAACACTCAAAGAAAGAAACAGAAAATATGTATTTTGTTACTAGTAGCAGACTTCAAATCATGGCAGCTATTTCTAGAACTTTTATTACCAACTTTTATTATCAGACTTCTGTGCCACACTATGTTATGAGTGCTGGGAAGCCTGTATCGTCTTCCAAGAAAGCAATAAGGAGGGTGTTAACCAAGGAACATGCCAGCAGTGATATTTGAAGATTAAAAATAATTATTATTTTCATGTGTATGAGTATTTAGCCTGCAAGTATGTCTGTGTACCACATGGAGGCTGGAAGAGACTATTGCTTCACCCAGGCTTGGAGTTACAGAAGGTGGTTAGCTCCCCTATGGATGCTGAAAATCTAACATGGGTCCTCTGCAAGAGTAGGCAGTGCTCTCGACTGCTGAGAGATCTCTCCAGCCCCAGAAGGTGGTTTTGAGAAACAGAGAATACTAATAGGGTATTAATAATAGTATTAGTAAGAGTGTTACTAATAATAGTATTAATTATTGTATTAATAAGAGTGGCATGTATTCTCATGCCGCATTACTGATGGCGAGGACACCTGAGGTTAGGATTTTGGCCAAGAGCATGAAGTGTGTAAACAATGAGAGCAGTATTCTCACTAGGCAGCTTGATTCTACAGCCTTCCCTCCCCCACACAGCCATATGGGTGCTTATGCAGTAAATCCAGGAAATGATGGGAGGCTGTGCTCTAGTAAGCCCTGAGCAAAAGGCTTACTCTCTAAGATGAGCAATAACCTATTGATTTTTTTGCTACAGAAACAAAGATAACGATTTGGTGGCTACAGGAATGTGAGGAGATAAAAAGTTATTACCATGCAGGGTTTGCGGCTCCACCCCACCCCCCTTTTCTCCCTGCCTCAGAGGAGAGGAAGGACAATAGAGTGAATTCCTTCAAGATACAGTATCAGAGAGTTGTCCTCTCCACAGGATTAGGACACCACACAGAAAGTAACCTGGGAACTGTGAGCAGCATGAAAGTAGAGAATATGGATTAGAAGTTGACATTGGGGAAAGGTTGATGGAAAATTCTGGGAACAGGAAACGAGATTAAACTATTACAACCACAAAATTTGCAGTCCAAACTTGGGCATCTTTGAGTGGGAAAAGACTATTAATGATTAGGATGAGTCAACAGGTACAGAGTCTTTGCCATTTGGTCACCAGCCCCCTGGTAATACTCTGGTGTTGCCACTGCTTGTTGAGATTAGGTGAGATCTGTCTGTCCCAGAGCTGGCCTTGTTAGAGAATTCAAGAGGGCGGGGGTCTGATAAGAGTGAACTCCACAAAGTGTTTGGGTCCCACTTAAGGAGATAAGATTGCAGTGGCCCGTGTTCCTTTAAATGTAAAACGACTCCAGAGCTAGTGGGTCACGGTTTCTGCGTTTTACTGGAGTTTGCACATAAAAGAGTCAACACACTACATGTGGACATAATCAGAATGAGGCTGGTAGAAGCCAAGAGGATGACATCCATGTGAAACAAGCTTGGGAAAACAAAAGCCCTTGGGAGGACCCAGACCCAGAGAGCAAGCGGCAGCTTAAGTCGCAGGATTCTTAGGTTGCTACTGCAATTAGCTTCCTTGGGAAAATGAACGCCCAAATAAGAACGGTGAGGCTGACCATAAAGGACCTATGTTTATGCAAACTTATAAACAGCCATGCAGTTTGGCTGTACCCTGGAGGGAAACATCATTCAGAGAATGAAAGCTTGTTTAGAATGCAAAATAGCTCTGCGCTCCAGGTTGTCTCCACCACCCACCCTGAGCAGCCAGGACTTGGGGGTGCCTTTCCCTCTTTCCTCTGCCTGGGGGAGGGGATGAGTCTGACATCTGCTCTCCCTCCTTTGGAAGGACTTTCTTCTTCTGTACGTCTGGTAGTCAACATCTCCAAGGCAGAAGATCCAATTTATTCCTTCACCCTCCATCCACTGGAGACTTTGCGCTGGGAATATTTGTGTCAGCAAACCTCATGTGCTTCTCGTTAGTCTGTAGAATAGCTGTACTTAGATCAAATGCCTAGTCCCTGTCCAGTAGCCATGATCCAAGTTGTGGGGTCACAGAAAGTAGGATGCAGTTACCCATGGAACTGGGATACTAAAACCCCCTACTGTCCTACCACCTCTGTGGCTGCCCCTTGTGCTCTTTTTCCACTCATGTTCCTATGACCAGGCATTAAACCCAGAGTTTCCTTGACACTGATGGCCAGGCTTTGTGCTTTTCCCCAAATGTTCCTCCTCCTCCTAATCTCTGCCATTTCCATTGCTGCAGTTTCCGGGTGTGGTTTTTGCAGGCATGGGCCGATGATTTGCAAATGTAAAAGCTCCCACCTAGATGGCTCCTTTGGAATCCAGGTCTGATTCTCATTGCCGGCTTGACTTGTTCTATATTTAACATATCATTCTACCTCACACGTGCCTGTCTTCTAGAACATGCTTCCTTGGTAGATAACATTCCGTGTCCCTTCCATTGCAAAAGCCATGAACCGATGGAGCTCTAAACATCCGCTTCTACAGATTCTAGAAGCTGGGAAGTCCAAGATATGGTGCACACACACGAGGAAAATAGCAAATAGTAATCAGCTATTTAAAAATTTTGTAATATAAAAGACGCAAAGGATTAAAGTTTTGAATACAATGGGATCTCTGATAACTACCAAAAATGAGTGGCTAATAGGTCACTCAAACATTTGACTCTGAAATAGAGAATAAAGGCTAAAATAAAAATGAGTGGCTTTATTAATAATTATAAATACAAAAAACACTACAAAATTATACAATGCAATAACAATATTTTATGTCTCAGACTAAAAAATAATCACGTGAATGAAAATATCCTATGTTGGTTTAAATGTTGGAGAAATTGGCCACTTGTGTAATTCACGCAGTGAGCAAACAAAACAAAACAAAAACCTAGTTTAATAATTCCCCAGCTACTTTGGAAGTGCAAGCGTCCACATTTCAAATACTTGTATCATTCAACATTTAAAAACTTAAATACATAATTGAAAAAAAATATTGCTATTGCGGATGATAATTTCAATAATGTTTGTAATAGCACAGTACAAAAACACACTAAAGCTGCAATAACAAACTTGCTAAAAAATTCATTAGGTAAATCTATTTTGTGTGAAATTATGCATTTAGAATCATAAAAATGTGTGTGGTTTGTTGGGTAAGATACATATCTTGATACTTATTGGGTACTTTGCAAAGATCGGTATCTACCTAGCAGCACATTTGGGAATGTGCACTAACATGTCTCAAGAAAAATCTACCCCAAATAACAATGCCTGTTTCTATTCAGTGAGGCTGAGCAATTTCCTCCTCTGTTCTCTTTTACACTATCTTTTTACAAGCAAAAGTACTCTTAATGATAGAGTTGAATGGTTGTAAAATGAAAGTATGGGGGGATTGTTTTTTGTTTTGTTTTGTTTTTGTTTTTGTCTTTTTTGCAAATGTGAGAACATTTTATTTGGTTTGAAAGACTTCAAATATAAACCACAACATTATTTCTGAGTAGAAAGGTCTCAAATATTATGTGATAAAACAATATTGAATTAACCCACTATTTTTATCATTAAAAAAACTTTTTTTAGATTGGTGTTCTTTTTTTATTATTAATTACACTTTATTCACTTTGTATCCCAGCTGTAGGCCCCTCCCTCATTCCTTCCCAATCCCACCTTTCCTCCCTCATCTCTTCTCACGCACCTCCCCAAGTCCACTGATAGGGGAGGTCCTCCTCCCTTTCCATCTGACCCTAGCCTATCAGGTCTCATCAGGACTGGCTGCTTTGTCTTCCTCAGTGGCCTGGTAAGGCTGCTCCTACTTCAAGGGGAGGTGATCAAAGAGCAGCCACTGAGTTCATGTCAGAGATAGTCCCTGAACACCCACTTGCACACTGAGCTGCCATGGGCCACATCTGTGCAGGAGTTCTAGGTTATACCCATGCATGGTCCTTGGTTGGAATGTCAGTCCCACAAAAGACCCCTGGGCCCAGATTTCTTGGTTCTGTTGCTCTCCTTGTGGAGCTCCTGCCCCCTCCAGGTCTTTCTATCTCCCCCTTCTTTCCTAAGATTCCCTGCACTCTGCCCAAAGTTTGCCTTCGAGTCTCAGCATCTGCTTTGATACCCTACTGGGAAGAGTCTTTCAGAGGCCCTCTGTGGTAGGCTTCTATCCTGTTCCCTGTTTCTCCCTCTTCCGATGTCCACCCTGTTTGCTTTTCTGAAAGAAGCAGTTTTAAAATCACAATGGTAAGTTACTCTTGCATCTGCTTCAAGCTCTAGCCTACCACTTCAGTTAATATGATGACTCTAACTCGCCATCTAGTGTTAAGAATGTGAGATGTTTTTGGGAGTCTCAAGTATTCCAACTTACAGTTCTTGAGGCAACTGGAACAAAACAATGCTTCTTTTAAAAGAGACTGAGAATTCTTGGAAGTTCAAATCTTGGTCAAATTGAGTTACATCCTTACCACATAACACACATGCACACCTCTACATTACCGTCATTTCCACCATCATCCACACATCTCCAGAATGAAGCAATTTCTTCAGAATGTCACAGAAACGAAGGTTCTAGTAGAAGCTTTCAACCACCCAAAGCTTTCAACAGGCAAAATTGGTGAGTAGCAGATTTACTCCTATCACTGTCAGCCCCACAAATCTTTACTCAAGGAAAGCTGATGTTTAGTTTATAGTTTAGCTATAGGATCAGTTGGAAAGAGCTTAGCAGTGTAACTAAATCAAAGCCAGATATCAATCACACAGATACACATACTGCATGCTTGATTTGCAAGGTATTTTTAAGCTTACTATTCAAGCTGTGAGAAAACAATAGTATTTAATAATAACTCTGCTGTAAAAGTATAAGAGACCTCCTCAGTTTGAAACTACATATCAATTACATTCAAATTTTTCTACCCCATGACAAATTCTAGAAGTTTATCCTGAAGAAATAATACAACATTCTCAGCTATATATATCTGACAGATTAGAAGCCACCTAAATGATCAAATGTCAAAGTTGGTTAAGAAATGAAGCAACATCCATGCAATAAAAGACTGTGTTGTTCTATAAAACTTATATCAAAGTCTTTTTTTCATTTTTCAAATAGCCTTTATTTAAAGAAACCTGTAAGAAATCATTAAATTGGGTTTTTTTCTGTCTATGATAGTAAGAAAAATGCAGAAACTCTTCTACAAGTAAAGCAATTGTTCAACCTGCTCTTTCAGTGCCTATAGAAAACCACGCTGTCTCTGAGTCTCCAGAAGCTGGGAGACACTGAGCAGAACTGTTAACACATCAAGCCTGCATTACTCAGAATGAGGCATATCTAAGCAAGTTTGCAAAATATGTTGATGGCCCATCTGTCATGTCCCTAAATACACAGGTGGTGTTACTTGCTCAAACCCTCAGCTCCAGGTTTTTAAGTATTTTAATGTATTGACTGACCAGGCAAGTCTTGTTCCTCTTGTATAAAAGAGGGCAATTTGCCAATCTTATAATTACTTTTTTCAGCCCTGAAAGTCTTGAATTGGCCCTTCTGTGCCTATATTGATTAGAATAATACATGCCCTTGACAAAGAACTAAGGAATGGTCCCATTTGTGGTAGAGTTTGGCTCTCCAGACCCCAAACTGGCAATTAGCCATGAAGTGGGGCTCAACCAAAAACATTAAAGTTTGTCTTCCCAGCAGAAAATCTTTTGGTCTCTTCTTGCAGTCCCTTTACCCATAAATCACCGCTTCACCTGACCCAGCTTAATGAAGATAACATATCATCTATAGCATACATTCATTGACCAACATGGATTGGATATGGTCTGTGTAGGAGCTGTGCAGGAGTCGAACAGAGAAAAATTACTCAGAGGTGAAGCTCTTCAAGGGCTTAGAGAACACCAAGGAAAAAGTGATAGGCAGCAATAGGCAAATGAAACATGAGCATCAAGAGAGCCAATGAGAGTGGTATGAAAGCAGGGGACAGAAAGATCTCCTGGGGAATGCTTTGTTTCATTGATAAATGCACACGATGGGGTAGTTATTAACTAGAGAAAGGACTGTGGTGAAAACAGTACAGCCAGTGGCCAAAATGATTTGAGACAGAAAAGAGCCAATACCTCCTCCTTATGAAAAGTCTGAAGAACATTGAGAAACAGTCCCAGATGGTAGGACTCAGGAGTGGGGCTAGGGTCTCTGGCCACATGGGATCAAATTATAATTGTTGTCTTTGTCCAGAAATCTGTAATTCACTCAGAAATCTCTCCTTCTGTCTTCTCTCTCCCTTACAGAAGAGCCAGAGGATAGGGAAGTCTGTCGCAAAGATTGCTCTCTGGACACACCGTGGCTGTCGCACTCATGAAATCTTTGCAGCTGTGAATTCTCACAAAGCCCTGGACGAGATTGGGACTATCAACAGTTTTCATCATGAGAGGGGAAAGGGCTCATGAGGCCTGTCTTCTCTGAAGGCCTCTTGAGAGTTAATGGAGGCTGGACTAAAGGGTGTCACTGTCTTCTATAGGGTAGCCGCTACTAAGTCACCCATGCTGCAGCAAACAACTGCCCAGCCAAGCTCATGCAAACAACCCAAACTAAAGTCAGCAGATCACACAAAAGAAATACATGAAGTGAAGAACGGGTCTTCTTGGGGAGAAAAAGTGTTTCAGTAAGAGAGGGACAGTGGCTTAAAGATGGTAGCAGGAGGCAAAAATGACTAAAATTCATCATATACAAGTGTGAAACTGCTAAGTAATCAAAAAAATGTTTAAACTAAAATAAGACTGTTTTTTAAAGCGTTGTGTTTTGTGCTATCTTTGTAAAATGGATAGGTTTAGTAAACGAACACTAAGCTTTATTCCAGCCATGAACTTTTTACATTTTACATGGCCTAGTGTTTACTTACGATAGAGTCGATAGGATATTAGGAAGACTTTGAAGGATCTATTACGATCAGCAAGCCCCTGATCCTTACAGAAAGTTGAGTAATTTGCACACTGATGTAAGTCTTGGTAAGAACCCAACAAAAAGAACTAATCAACAACAGAGTGGATCAATGCCTGCAGCTGCCACTGTCTGTTTCCTTGGCATAGAATGCTACGTAGTCAAACACAAGGGTAGTTTCAGCCATAAAACCCACAAACTAATACTTCACATACAAGACATATTTGGATGATGCTGACACCAGTCAAGTTTCCAGCTCCTTTTCTCTAGTCACAGGCTTTTCTTTTAGCAAAACAGGTTCTAGGGACAAAGAACAAAATCTTCAGCATCTTATGTCGCTTGGTAAAATGTGCTTTGTACCTTATATGATTAATCTTGTTTTCCTTTTAACTCCAGATAAGTCTTTTGTATGGCTTTTCAATATTATTTCAAAAACACAGGCTTAATAATAACAGCTATTACTTAATCACACTTTCTTATGTGCAATTTCATGGCAGCTACAGGAAGCAGATATTATGCCTGCTGTTCACAAAACAAACAAACAAAAAACCAACACCTGAAGTTCATCTAATTCAGCCTAGCAGTAGACAACTGGAACTAGAGTCTCAATCCCAAACCATCTTCTGAATTCTCAGAACCATAGATGAAAACAAAGAAAACCTAAATGTTCACAGATTCGTAGGTCAAGGCCTGGTACTAACCTACTATAAATACTTCCGATTATTTTTTTTTTCTCTGAATGAGGTTGGCAGCATTACTATATAGACTCACTCTGCTAGTTAACCTTCAACTATTTGTGCAGCACGTAATAAGAAATTATACTGCTCACATGGTAAAAAGAACACAGGTCAATGAAACGTGCAGATTTCTGTATGGTTTTTAAAAGAGCTCAGTCAGCTTAGCCTCTTTCCCTACTTCCATCTGTTTTCTTTTTTTTTTTTTTCAATGCAGTTTATTCAGGAACATTGAACAATCCTCGGACCCCGTCCATCTGTTTTCTAATGTTTCATTTTTGTTGGGAATATCAAAAAGTAAGGCAGCAAAAGTGTTCAGCTACAGCTCAGAAGAAAGTAATTATACTTGGCTACGGAAGTCGCCCTAACTTTAATAATCACCACCTACCTATTTTTAAAGATGTCCTTGCCACCAGCCTCAGGAGGATTCTTTCAGAACATGAGATGAGCTCAATGTGGACAACACATTAGGTTTGGCAAAATAACATTTCATCTCTTCCTGTAGAGTGAGCTCATTATACATCTCAAAGAAGGACTTGGGATTTGAGACTAGAATCGAAAGCAAAACAATTTTCTTCAATTTTCAATTTTTTCTTCGTGGTTGGTTCCTTACTTATTGCAAGGGAGAAAGACTATTTTTCTCTCTGTTAAAGAATCTTAAAGCTAAAGATCAGAAAGCAGTGACTTTTCCAGACGTAATGAAAAGTGGAGAAATATAACGGCTAGAATGAAAATGCCATTTCTCTTTAGAAGATGGGTGATATTTCAAAATGCACAAAGGACTTTAGACATAAAAGAGGACACAGAAAAGCCTGCTAACTACTGATCTCCAAACTTGTATCATTCTTTTCTCTCTGGCTAATTGGCTTTTTAAAGTTTTGAGTGGTCTGTGTGAGGCAAGGGCAAGGTGGTTAATTTCAAAACCTAGGCTCTTGTGGAAGGAAAAAGAGCAGATGACGCCACTGAAGATGGTGAAAACCAGCTGCCTGTGATGACCTGTCAAGCTGAGTACTGTTAATAGTGTGGGTTCTCAGATTACCCAGCCTGCCCCACCACCCTCGCACATAGGTCTCAGTGCCTCAGTCTCCCTGGGAAGTGCATTTAATCCCTCCTACTGACAGGACTGTTATAAAAGCTGGAGTGTGCTGTGTGTGGTTTGCTTGACAAGTAGTCACACAGTGTACGGTTAATGCTTGTACCCGAGTCATGTATGTCTAAGGCCATGCTGACCACCATAAATGACAAGTGTTAACGGTGGGCACCATCTCGCAGTTTATTGAGTGGAATGAGCAATATCAAAGGAGGTGTATGACTTAATGTGGAATTCTTGAAACACGTAAAATCCAGTGCTTGGGAGAAGATGATGTAGTATTGTGGTTATAAGATTAAAATTCAATATTTTAGGGTGAAATTATCTCTCATCAAAAATACATGGTTTTTCTATACATCGACATACAACCTTCCGAAGTATTAACGCTACACATTTATTTTACTTTCATGTCTTAAATATATTTGAGTTCGACACAGCCTACGCAGCTGGCCTGCTCTCTGTTATACCAGTAAAACATTGTATTTCAGTAACGTAAACATTCTTTTAGGAGAAAAGTCATCACTCCTGTAAGGGTATCTTACCTATGCCAGAACTAAAGCAAATTTCTTGTTTTAGACTTGGGTGATTGATGGGAGCTGAAAGTCTGTAATACATAATTTAATAATAGTGACCTCATGTGCATCTATATATAGGAAAATAATCTGAATTTGGAAACTATTAAGTATCCAACACAACTCCGCTAGAGTAGCATGTTGGGGGTAGGGATAATTGATTTTTTTTTTAAGAACAGGGAGCTCTTAGGACATTTAATGCCATGATGAAAAGCAATATAAATTGAAAGGTGAGGTGAAAAGTGCAGAAATGTGATGTCACTGCTACTTTTTAAAAGCTTGATAACCTAAAAGTGGGTTGTGGATTAAGTACATTTTTATAGTTTTGAAAATTTATAATAAAATTATTGTAATACCTTCTAACATTATGTGTTTTATAACGTTAACAATACAGGATGAAGGATTAAAGCTTAGTCCTTATTCAACTGCCCTGGGTAGAAGCATTTTAAATCTCCGCCATGAAGCAGTGCTAAACTTAAAGTCTATATCGCTAGTTAGTTCATAATGATTTCTTCAAAAGGAAATAAGTCCCGTTTAGAAAAATCAATCACAGGAGTTGTGATACGATGTCATTTCCCATCAGAGGTAAATTGTGAAAGTTTCAGAGGCAAAAATGAAGGCGAAACTCTCATTGCTGTAAAGTTTCTTGGAAAAAAAAACCCAAAATATTTAAAAATCATGTTATCAACCATGTTTCAGTTGAAGCATTTTCAAAGCCGTTGGCATCACTTGTGAAAGAGTTGAAATGGCCATGAAGGAGAACCCAAAGTTCTCTGAAACAGACACAATTTTCAAATAAGAAAATGGCCCGCTGTTTGGTATAATAACAAGAGATGTTCTCATACTTTGAAATGCAGTTTGACAACCGAGAGAGAAGAGAAGCTCCTGGACAGGTCTGACATTAGTCACCCTCATCCACACACCATGTCAGAAGGCTGCCCTCCTTCCCGTACAACACTTCACATTCTGCTTTGTTTCACACTCTCGAGACTAGTCAAATACCTATGTTATGACGCTGCTCGAAAAGGTACCTTTAGGTTTTAAACCTAAACATGAAATCACTATTAGAAAACTATAAAAAAAAAGTTTAGAAATGTCTGGAGAGAAACGGATCAAAGAATATTATCATGGCTGCTGTTGTTCCTGTCTCCTCCTCTTCTTCTTCTTCTTCTTCTTCTTCTTCTTCTTCTTCTTCTTCTTCTTCTTCTTCTTCTTCTTCTTCATATGAGAATAAATATTTCTTTAAAATCTCTCTTCTATACTTTTAGAGCAGTGTTTCTCAACGTGTGGGTTTTGATCCCTTTGGGGGTTGAACAATCCTTTCACAGGGATCGCATATCAGATATCCTGTATATCAGATGTTGACATTATGATTCTTAACAGTAACAAAATTACAGTTATAATGTATCAACAAATTTAATTTTAAGGTTGAAGGTCACTACAATACGAGGGTCACAGCATAAAGAGCATTGGGAACCACAGTTTTAGAGGAACTAATGAGAGTCCAGTAACTATACCCACCAAAAAGAAACAAATAGAAAAATAAAATTACCTGAGCCAGCAATTAACACACAAAGAAATATAATCAACCCATGAATTAATTTTAGCCTCAGTCATTATTTAAAATGCAGATTCCTAAGTAATTTTTCACATAGGATAGACAAGCATCTAAAATCCAAGATATGGAGAACTTCTGTGCACTGGCGGTGAAACCGTGAGATTGTCAGTGGAGTACAAACTCTTACAAGATGAATCTTCCATCTGGCCATCCCACTATCAGTGATTTCCTTTTGAAGATAACTTACAGAATTACCCTAAGGTAGTAGCAAGAATAATATGTGTAAGAATATCCACTGAAGTGCTGTGCATGCTGGGGAAAATCTAGATCCAACACAACAGTTGCTTGGCAGAATGAGGAATGCACATAACATAAGCATGTAATCACAGAACTCTGAAGGCTGAAACAGGAGGATTGCTAATAGTTTGAAGTTACCTTGGGCGACGTACCAAGGCCCCATATAAAATAGATAGACGATAGATAGATAGATAGATAGATAGATAGATAGATAGATAGATAGATAGATAGATAGATAGATCTGAGGCTGGGGGATTCAGACGGGAAAATTAACTTTGTATAGAACTTGAGCTACCTTGAAAAATACCGACTTTATATTAAGGCTATCTATTTTTATCAACAGATTACTTCGATAACTAGTTAAATCTGTGGAGAAAGGGTATTTGAAATTCAGCTGTAACACAGTCATTTTAAATACCCCTGCAAATGTAATTTTAAAGTACTCTCTCCCAAAGCTGTACACTTTGGGAGAGCTCTGATGATTGATCATAGAGAGCTTAACACTTTCATTTTAGGCTGCTAAAGAAGGGGCTCCTCGGGCTGGGAGAGATGGCTCAGAGGTTAAGAGCACTGGCTGTTCTTCCAAAGGTCCTGAGTTCAATTCCCAGCAACCACATGACGGCTCAAAACCATCTATAGTGAGATCTGGTGCCCTCTTCTGGCATGCTGGCACACATGACAGAAAACACTGTATAAATAATAAATAAAGAAATCTTAAAAAAGAAGGAGAAGAAGGAGGAGAAGGAAAAGGAGGGGGAAGAGAAGAAGAGGCTCCTCTGACCTAGAATGTTCTCCAGGAAGGAGCTCCAGGTTCTCTCTCTAAGGCAGGCAATTCACACATTTATTTGTAGGTGGCAACCTAGTTGTGGCAATTGATGACACTGTACTCTGCTCCCCTACTAACCAGAAATGGACCTTATCCTGTACTTATCCTGATAGGATAAGTACAGTCCCTGGAACCTCCGCAGCATCTACCCCACAGCAAAGGCCAGCATGGCAAGGTATCCCCAAAGGTGCAAGAGCTATCTAAAAGGACTTCAGACCCACTCAGTAGGGGGGAATTTATACCAGCTACTGTAAACCTAGTCAACTACCCATGCTTGGTGAGACCGTGAAACCTAGATCAAAGCCTACTGCTGCCAGTTTCCTAACTCAACATAATTCCTAACTGCATTGTAAATGCCAGCTCTCCTACCCTTCATCCAAGAAGTTTCTTTGTTTGCAGGAGAAGATCATTACAGAAAGCCACAACTGGTCAAATGCAGAGAATGACTATGGGACGCTCAACTCCAACTGATACCTCTACAACGCAGACCTTACACTGAAAGCTCAGGGAAAATCATGGAAGCTGAGGAAGAAGGATTCTAAGAGCCACAGACCCAAGATATCAGTTGTGGGATTGTGTCTTTTACATAGGATGAGGAAGCTACACCAATGAAATCGCATTGATATAGTAGCCTAAACAAGACCTTAACTTTGACAACACCAGTAAACATGTGAACTAACAAGACCACACCCCTAGCCGAAGAACTGCGAGTGGGTAATGACTCCTAAGAAAGAGACAGTCTTCCCTAGGGTGGCCCACTGGCTGCTACTATCACTGAGTGGCCAGCCCCAAAAGCATATGCACATGGGCAACCCTTAATGGGCTCAGCAGATTGTATTTATGTATCCATATGTATGTATGTATGTGACAATAATAACTGAATAAAAAGAAGGAAAAAGAAATGTGTTGTCCAGGCTACGTATACAATTTCTATTTCTTCTTCTTCTTCTTCTTCTTCTTCTTCTTCTTCTTCTTCTTCTTCTTCTTCTTCTTCTTCTTCTTCTTCTTCTTCTTCTTCTTCCTCTTCATTTTTTTAAATTCAACTTTATGTCCTGGTTGTAGCCCTATCCATCCTCCCCTCCCAGGCCTACTCTCCCTCCATTCCCTTTCCCCCACTCTCCTATTCCTCAGAAAAGGGGAGCTCCCTTTCTCATCCACCCCAGCTCATCAAGTTACATAAGGACTGAGCGTGTCCTCTTCCCCTGTAGCCTGGCAAGACAGTCCTGCCAGGGGAAAGTGATCAAAAGGCTATCAAGTGAGTCTGTATCCTATTCAGTCCCCATTTCCCTTACTAGAGGACCCACATGAGGCCTAAGCTGTCCATCTGCTACATCTTTGAAGGGGGCCTAGGTCCAGTTCACTCATGGACCTCAGTTGCTGCTTCAGTCTCAAACTGAAGCACCACTGGGCCCTGGTTAGTTGGCCCTGTTGGTCTTTTTGCGGTGCTCCTGTTACCTCCAGCTCCTATTCTCTTTCCTCCCACATTTCTACAAGACTCCCTAAGCATCACCCAATGTTTGGCAGTGAGTGTCAGCATCTGTTTTGAGTCACTGCTGGGTAGAGTCTCTCAGAGGATATGAGGGTCATTCAAGTAGTGACTCCTAGTAGAAGAGTCCATGCAGACTGAAGAGGACACCGAACTAGACTAGCCTCCTAGTAGAGGGAGTGGAACTGCATCCACCTGCAAAAACTTCAACCCCAAATGGACCCTGCCTACAAGATGTAGGGATAAAGACAGAGCAGAAAGAGCAGAGACTGAGGGAACACCCAACCAATGTCTGGCCCAACCAAAGACCCACCCTATGGGAGAGAACCAAATCTAGACACTATGAATGATACTTTGTTAAACATGCAGACAGGAGCCTGACAGAATTGTCTTCTGATTATTCTTTTTTGTTTTCTCTTCTTTCTTTCTTTCTTTCCTCCTTCCTTCCTTCCTTCCTTCCTTCCTTCCTTCCTTTCTTTCTTTCTTTCTTTCTTTCTTTCTTTCTTTCTTTCTTTCAAACTGAGTGATCTCTGTGTCTGGTAACAACACTAAGAGTAAAAAGACAAAGAGCCTTAAGACCTTCAGATGGGAGATGTATTCTGTGGAGATCAGAGACAAAGGGCCATTGGTCTCACCTTCCACCTTCCAAAGAAAAGAAATGAACCTCTGTGCAATGATGGTGAGTGAACTGGCAACTAGGCAACACCCAAGACTGACAATAATTTCGTTTGTCTGAGATCATAACGCTGAGAATAGAATGAGAAACTGCTCATCACAGGTCAGGGCTTTCTCTTCAGTGACATCCAAGCAAGGGAGGCGAAATCGAGTGGTGCTGGATTTAAATCTGCCATCACTTTGCTGGAGTGAAGAGCAACTGAGCATGCTGAGACAGCTGTGTAATCCCAGCCCCTATGAGGCTAAGGCAGAAGAATTCACGTTCAATACCAGCATGGGCTACTGAGTAAGACCCTTTCTCAAGAACTGAAGGAGGCAGGGGAGACTATTGTTTTATTTAATGGGTATCTGTGCCAGCAAAGGTGTCAAAATAATGGGGAAGTGGCCGCCTAGAAGATGTGGTTCCTTGCCTCCATAGTCCTAACAAAAACAGTGACATCGAACTAGACAAGACTGCAACAGCCAGTATAAAGTATGTATTTGCACTCCGTTTGGATCTTTTCAGATCTCAGTTCCTTTGAACCTGAATCTGTACTCTGAAAATCCACTTCACATGCAGTCTGCAGCATTGTGGTAACCCAGGCTTTGCAACACCAAAACCAAGACTATTCCAGGCAAGTGGAACAACTGATCACATTCACTGTCCACTGCTCACGGAGGGAAAGGCAGACAGTAACATTGCCACAGCCAAAGCTGTGCTTGCCTGGAAGCCTGGTCCTTTAGCTTGAGTCCCTAAGTAGAGAACTTGGCAGAGCTGTGGAGCAAAGCTTGGATGAAGGAAGGAGAAAACACATACCTGAAGTCCTGATAGTTTTCTGGTTTCTGAGTTCGGTGATTCCCAAGATCCAGCTTCATTTTTATCCTGTCAGTTATATAAAACACCACTGTACTGTGTGAGCTGCCGGTATGGTTCAGAAGGAGAGCACACAATGGACAGGCATGAGACCTGGGGTCCCAGCCCCGGCAGTGTAAAAATAAGCACCTAAGTGAATAAATACCAAAATACAAAAGCCACTTGTGTAACAACTTGGGGATTTGTTTCTGCTATGTTAGTTTCTAATACTCAGAACTAAAATAACTCTGATTAGTACTATACCTATCAATACACCTTCTGAATAATTTTAAAAAAATTAATCACATGTCCTGCTCATGGTGGGTCACTAGTATTGTACTGGGCACCAAGGGGAGACTTATTAATAGTTTCTGGAGCAGTGGCAAGGTCCATTAATGCTTCAGAAAGCAGCACGCTAATGGAATGTGCTGCCTAGTTTTCAATTTTCTTGGTTAATGAGCACATTTCATTCTCAGGCCAACAATGACGGTGCTGACTCCCTGGTGCTGGGAAAGGTCTGATCTAAGTCCTATCTT
This sequence comes from Meriones unguiculatus, assembly GCF_030254825.1. Taxonomy (NCBI): domain Eukaryota; kingdom Metazoa; phylum Chordata; class Mammalia; order Rodentia; family Muridae; genus Meriones; species Meriones unguiculatus. Next base: position 48,114,396 of record NC_083349.1, read on the forward strand.
CGTCTGTTTTGAAATAACAGCACAGATAAAGGCTTCTGTTTCCAGGCCTTAAAACAGATTTGGAAACTAAAATTACACAAAGGGCAAATTTAAAAATTGTAAAGTCTTAAGTCAAGGGTAAGGCAATTAGCAATCTGTTTCAGGTTAATAATAAAGACGATGAGAAAAAAAAACACCAGGAACACATGAGTTTTGAATGATATCATACTCAGACAGAGTTTTTCTTCCTCCAGTCCACTCCCTGGAACTGGTTATCCACCTTCAGCTTCCTCGTTAGGTGTGAAGATAGACAAGTCCTTGTCATGAAGACAGGGAAGAACCAGTCTGGATAAGAGAGCTGTCCCCTGCCTAGAAATGAAATAACAGCAATTCTATGTGCAAGTGATAACCAGTCTTGAATCTCACCATGTTCCTTACTGTTCCAAGCCTGTTCCACAAGAGTCCTCTCTCCTATTTATAGCAATAGCCTTGTAACTACCCATTCTTTGTTCTCTCTGAAATTTTCCCTATGCGATCACCAATCCAAACAGCCAGTGCCACCTTTTTTTTTTTTAACTCAAAACAAGATGGTGTTATCCTTATTTCAAAATACCAATTTCTCATAATACTTGAAACAAAATCATGACTTCTTATAGCAGCATATAGCAAGGCCTGTATAATTTTGTTATCACTGTTGTTATCTGTCTCCCTCATTAACATAAGTTCATGAGGCCAAAATTTTGTCTTCTTATACACTACTGTGACTCCTGGCTCCTTCCACATGGTAAATCTAAGAAGCAATGAGAGAACCAATGAATGGATGAATGAAGAAAGACTCAAAGTTCAGCTAGGTTTAAGTGACAGCTTTTTCACTACTAAGCCACATTCTTTTTAATAAAATATTTAATTCCCTGAGGTCCAAATTGTCTTCATCCCTAAACCAAGCCTCCCTTCAAAGTGTCCTGAGGAGTAATAGGATTAGTTTATGGAAGTCTCCTGAAATAAAGGCTTACACAGTGGGCATTTGACACACTTGCTTTTCCCTCAGTCAGTTCTCCGTTCAGGGGAGCCAGAATCAGGAACTACAGAGCCTCAAAAGTCATCAAGGTAGCTCTTGTGTCATGAGTGCATGAATTCACCCAAGTGCAGGCATTCTGTCTCCCTTTCTCATTAGCTATCCCTGCCCCTGTATATGTATTTAAAATGCAAACCATCCAGAAAGAATATATTCATATACATTTAAATAAACTCACATTAAAAATTAGTTGTTTTTTTTTTAATCATGAGAGGGCAGAACGCAAGGGTGTTCGTGAGCAGCTTCACAGGTAAATGAAGAGTTTATGTATTTTTAAATGACATCCTGAAATAGACGACCCATGGCTCAGCATCAGAGATGAAAGTCTCCTCCTAGCAGGAGAGATATATCTAAAAGACTGACATATCTCAAGGGCTGCCTTGGTTGCTACCTAATCAATGGCTACTCATTCTGGGAAACTCCCAAACGGCTGAACTAGAAACAAGTCTGGGAATCATTGCATCAGACCCATGAATGAGTATATTAGGATGAAGCTGTCTACACCTCTGACTCTGTCTACTCTGGCATCACAGATTCTAGAACAACAACAACAACAAAAAGTCAGAGTTCTGTGATTGGGGGAAGGAGAAAACAGGGAAAATCCCCCAGTTCCCTAAGAGTTTGTGATCCTATAATACTGGGGATGTCCAAAGACATGTTATACATTAAATGTTATACATTTAATCTTCCTTGACAGCAGGCTTCCTTCCCCCCACAACTCCGTGCAACACCTCCAACCCAGAGAGGCTTTTGAAGTTGAAAGTCCTTGTGGAAACAAATTAAACTCTATCAATTTAAGAAATATATTTTGTTTTGAATGTCAAACATATTTTAATAGCCTATCACATCTAAGTGTGTGGGGTCACATGGAAGGTTGCCAGCTATCAGCATTGTTTAGCTAGGGAACAGCAGCTTCTGTTTCTTCCTTTAAATGCCCCCTCCTGTCATTTTAAACATGCATTTCTAAAATGACTGACACGCAACAAACATATAAGAATAACCTTTAGATAGAATAAACTGTATTTTTTTTTTCAAAGACAGAACTCATTCTTCACACACTGATGCTTGAATCCCATTCAAAATTGTCTTCTTCATACGGAAATCTGCACTGCTGATATTTCTTAGAGAAGATTTTCTAAATCAGGGAGGGAGGGAGCGCTGACCTGAAATCTAAACAGTGTCCTAAATTCTGTACTAGTAATTTTAGAATCATAATTTTAGAACATGTGATTGCACTGGGCAGCTAATAATACTACTAAAACTTGTTGCTTCTGCTCTCAGCCTAGATTAAAGGTTTTATAAGCAGAGAACACACAGCTTTAAAAAAAAATTACATATCACTATGCCACACCCAAAACAATTTGGACTAATCTTGTCTTGGGGCCCACTTGGCCTTCTCTACACACTAAAAGTAGCAAAAATGTAAATCACACTCAAGTCTTTTTGTTTAATTACTGGTTAGGGGAAAAAAAAACTGTTTAAGTGGAAAGTCCTTGGCCTATAGTTTAACATGTTATAAAATTCTAACTGTTTAAACCCCATTTATGAAAAAGAAGAGACGAAGACATGTTTGTGACTTGAATGAGAATGGTCCCGCATAGGCTCATATGTGTGAACACTTGGCCCCCAGTTAGTTGAACTGTTTGGGCAGAAGTAAAAGGCATGGCCTTGTTGTCAGAGGTGTGTCAACAGGGGTGGACGGTGAGGTTTCAGAAGCCCATGCCAGGCCGGTCTAGCTCACTTTCAGCCCCCTGCCTATGTATCAGGATGTGACTTCTCACCTACTGCCCCAGCACCAAGCCCACCTGCCTGCTGCCATGTTCCCTACCGTAATAACCACGAACTCACCTTCGAAAACTGCAAGCAAGCCCCCACTTAAATGCTATTTAAAAGGTTACCTTGGCCATGGTATATCCTCACTGCAATAGAACAGTAACTAAGACGTCATGAGACAGCCTCCAAGTCTTTTTTTTTTATATTTAAAGGTCTTTGAGGAGGCTCTATTACTATCATTATTATATATTATTATATTATTATTATAAATTATATATATATATTATTTTCTCTCTTTTCAATTAATTATTTGAAAATTGTTGAGTGTTTGCTAGAGGTAAATCAGTGCTAGGCTCTTTGACTCTACCCCTACTTTCAAGAGAACCGTTTATAGTCTTAGTTCCCTTTTGCTCAGCATGATGACATCGTCACTGACTTTTAAAATCCACAAACCCGATTTCTCCTTCCCATACCTTGTTCCCTCCAAAGCCATTTTTCTTAATGTAGCTTAAAAATAAGCAATATCTAGGGCTCAGAGGTGGCTCAGTTGTTAGGAACACTGAGTACTCTCACAGAGGACCTAGATTTGGTTTCCAATACCCACATGGCATTTTAACAACAGTCTACAACTTCAGTTTCAAGGAATCTGACAGCCTCTTCTAGCCTTTGCACAAATGGTTGACAGACAGACATAAGTACAGAACAACCATATACATAAAACAAAAATAAATAATTCTTTAGAAAGTAACGTCTATGTGAATGAAGATATGCTGACTCCCTCATCCCTTCTATTTATTTCCCTCCACCCATAGTTCACCTATCTCAGTAGACTGAGAATATACTCTTGCAGAATACACGTAAGAAGTCAAAGCTACCATTTTTTCAGTGAATCTCACTCTCAAGAGGATTTCTGGACCAACGACAGCAAAAGAATAAATGAGCATCGGTGACACATGTGTAGATATGTGGTATTCGTACATGCATGTGGCTACCCATGTGTTGTACAGGATTGTGTGCCTGTGTGCAGGAGGCCAGAGGTCAACATCGAATGTTTCCTCTATTTTTTTTTTCTCTCCACCTTAGTCTTTGAGGCAAGGTCTCTCACTGAACAGGGAGCCCGCAGGCTTGGCTCAGCTGGCCAGCAAACTCCGTGGATCCTCCTGTGTGTGCCTCCCCAGCAGTGGGATTACAGCGGCATGTGCTCTACATTCAGATTTTATATGGGCTTTGAAAATCCAAATTCAGATCCTCATGCTTGCACAGCAAACATCTTACCTACTAAGACATTTCCCCAGCCTGGGTCCGCAAAAGCGATTGTTTCTAGTTCTGTCTGAACTTAGTTGACTTTCCGTTCTCCACCAATGACTCCTCTAATTCACCTTACACATGGCTCAATGCAGCTAATGTTCAGACCGTGTATCATAAGAGTTTAACCCCCTGCCAGTCACCAACTGGTGCCAAACTTGGTTCCTCAGTCCAAATGAGGAACTCTCCAATGGAGAGTTGAGCATAAGCCAGAATTTGATTGCTTCTGCTACTCTCCTTAAGCCAAGCCATATCTTCTGTTTGACCAATGCGTAGGCACGTTATAGTCAAGGCCTTTTTCCAGGTTCAATTACCTGAGCCCAGAGACTAGCAAGGCACCCAAAGGCAGGGATATCTATATGGGTTCTGGACAGAAGGAAAAAAAATTAAAATGTCTGTGAATAAGGGAAAGGAAGTGAAATGTCTTTTCTTGTCACAAAGTTATACATATGTAAACAGAGTGTGGTATGTAATAATCATATCAGAATCATATCATATATGATACATATATAGACTGTACATGTAATAATCATATCAGAATGAGTAAGACACCTATAGCTTGACACATTTACCATTTCTTAGTAAAGAAATCACTTAGCTGTTTTGAATATCATTAACCATGGCGATCAAAATTTGTTCTCTAGGCATTGTTCTCCTTAATCAACCTCTTTTAGCACCCTTCCAAGTCTTCCCTGGGAACCATCATCTACTCCCCACAACTGTGAGACCAGCTTCTTTAAATAATACATATGCATGAAATATCTTGAGCCAACCCAGCCTCTGTGTCCATACCATAAAATATGTGAACATCGTTTTAAAGTATGACTGGCTTTTTCTCTTTCTTCCTCTTCAATTATTATGCTCTCTCAGTTCACATCCATTTTATGTCACTTGCTTGCCTCCCACGCGTCTTTTATTCCCCTTCCGTTTAGACCCTCAGCTGTCAGAACTGAATGACTACTGAAACCAAATGAAATTCACACACATCTGCTCATGACCAGGATAGCACCATGACTGCCCAATTAGATAGCAATCATGATAAGAGGTGCTCATGTGATCCCCATCTGCCCAGTGCTTTGTGGTCGGAACATTGAGTATCATAGAGACAAGTAGGCAGAGAGGATGAGTACTTACAGATGCTCTTCACAGTGCATCCAGAGAGGAGCCAAGAGCTCTAGATTGTCCCCTCTTCAACTGACAAGACTGGCCCAGCCTTGCCTCACAAAACAATCAGTTCTATTTTGTAGTGGCATTGTCTCTTTAAATTTCTCTGTCTCTCTCTGTCTCTCTCTTGCTTGCTCTCTCCCTCCCTCTCCCTCTCTTCTCTCTCTCACACACACTTCATCTTGATCTCCCTCTCCCTTTCCCAGGTACGTTAGCCCCAATACTAACAATTTGTGGAAAAAAAATTCTAGGTAGTTAAATTTCTTACTTATACACAGTACAGTGCCCTCAAATTCTGCCACAGAAGATATAAAATATTTGTTCTATTATTAAAATTCTTAATGAAATCCCAGATATTTCACAAATTCAAGTAGCCTACGAGGTGTTATCAAACCTTATTTTATAGTGATGGACTTGACGATATGGAAAACTTGAAAAGCAACTTTTCCTTCAAAAAAGCTTTTGAGTAAAGAGAAATAAACTGAATCTTGTGGAGATCGTGAGCAGCAGAGAAGGAGTTCTGAACAAGGCTCTCACTGGCGCCATTGCTGAATCTGTCATTGACTAACTTGGTGATTTCTGCAAATGCTTAACTCTTGTGTGGCTCAGGTTAGAGAGTGCTAAGGAAAAAATAAGGAGTCATTTTCTCCCCCCCCCCCCACCAAGTGCTGTAGCTTATCTCTAAGGATGAAAATATGAACAACTATTCTCTCACAGCATCCTGTGCAGCTAGGAACATTGGGACCTAAACCATTAGCCATTCTGAAGGAATGGAAATTGGTTATTCTACTTAAGGGCTTTCTGGGAAAGGTTTACTTGAGGACTGAAAACAAATTCCCTTCTATGTATCTTTGGAAGTTTTCATGCCTAGTGTTATAAATGCTATTCTGCAATGAGGGCATAAACGCTAAGAAAATTATATAGACTCTAGGCCAAAGTCCTGATGTGTGACTGAGTGTGTGTTGGGGGTCATGTGTATGTGTGTGTGTGCATGTTGGGTGTGCTATGTGCGGGGGTTGTAGAGTGTGTGTGTGTGTGTGTGTGTGTGTGTGTGTGTGTGTGTGTGGTATGTATCAGTAGTCATGCATGGTGGCCAGAGGTTGACTGTTGATGTCTCCTTACATTATTCTTCTCCTTCTCTTTTGAGAGAGAATTCCTCACTGTAGCTCACCAAGTTGGTTGGGCTAGCTGTCCAGCAGACTGTCAGGATCCTCCTGTTCCTACCCATCCTGCACTGGGAGTGTAGGTGCATGCCACAGCAGCTGGCTTTCTGTTTGAGTATCAGGGATCTGATCTCGAGGTCCTCATGCTTGCAGAGCAAATAACTTTACTGACTGAGGCATCTTCTAAGTGCCCAGGGTCATGGCATTTTTAACTGCTAAATTACAAGCCCAGAGGTCTTTTTATAAAATTGTACTTATTGTGGAATTCCATTCTCTGGAGGGAAAGGGTTTATCCTTATCGAAAAACCCCACTGTAAGACTTGTTCCAGCTTTAGATGAAGCGGTCAAAGCTAGACCTTCTCGAAGAAAATTAATTTTAGCATCAACGGAAAGGTAATTCCATAAAGGGGAGCTCAAGAAGTCAGACTTTAAAACAGAATAGTGAGACAAGAAAGACATAGACAGCAAGCAAGCATGTTGCCTTCAAGTCTCAGGGGGAAGAGGCAACATCTCTAGTGGACATCCACAACAGTTGTCTGTCATTTCAATATTTTTTTTCAAATACTCTACCTTTCACTATTTCTCACTCTGGGAAATCAAAGTAGAAGAAGGTGGCTAATAACTGGCTATCAGAATGCTCATATACAGACCTTTGGATCTGTTGGGAAAGATTATTCTAAAGTTTACTATGGAAAAGCTGCTAGAGCAGTCCTGGCTTCCTAAATAGACCATCTCTGCAGGGGAAACCCAGACAAGAATCCCTCAGAGTCTCACCTTCCCTGGTCCTCCTTGACTTTAGAGGCTACTTCTCCAATTTTCCAATCGCTTCTGGAGACTATCCCTAACACATTTCAAATATTTTTTCTAGGTTTGATGCTTTAGAGCCCATGATCACAACCACGAAAACAGACTTATATAGACCCAAATGGCCACTCTAAAGAAATGTATCAAGAATTCAGATGTCATGCAGATTTGGAAAATCAATTCAAATGGCGGCTAGTGTTCAAGAAAAACATACACACATATCCAACACCCCTGGTACCATCCAAGGAGGAAGTTTTGGAGGTGCTGGGGGAACCAACTCCTACCTCCACGGAGCAGGATCAAAAGTCTTGGCCACTCCTCTTACGTGTACAGGCTCTCGAAAGAATAAGCAGCCATTCATTCCTTTAGAAAGTGCTCTCCTCCCCCCTCCCACCTCTGCCTCACACCTGATATTTCAGAAGAAGCAATGACTGTACATGAAAGGTGTTTTATATTTAGTGAGGTGTGTGTCTGTGCTTGAGAACTAAAGCTGAGTAAAATACGACCTTTGTGGAGAGCGACACCTGCTGAGTTGGTGGGAGTGAAATCTTTCCAATTAATGATAGAGTTGATTCCTTATCTCCGAGTTACCATACTTCCTGCTATAACTTTCAAAACAAGTCACAAAATCAAAAGAAAATATAGACAAAAAGCCCATCCAAACCAGAAGAGCAAGTTAATTGTAGCTTAGAGCTTTTGGTGAAATGAAAAACATCATGAACAAAATATAAGAGAAAAAAAAAAGACTATCGTTAAAAACAGGAATCAGAGTTATCTAAACTTAAATACAAGAGAAAGTAAAGTAAACTATTCTTGTATATCAAAGAGAGTGAAAAACAAAGAGTGCAGCTAAAAAAATAAAGTCCCAACATAAACAACAAGAAAATAAAACCATATAAATTGAGGTTATAAATCCAAAGTTACAATAAGAAATTACCTTGGGAAGGGACAGGTGATATATTTACAGGTTCCCCCTAGGAATACAGAATCACATCCCCCAGAGAGACCCAGTGACCCGTATTAATAACAATGATCCAGTTTCCTAGCCAGGCTGGAGAACCGCTGCTGCCCTGAGGGCTATTACGTCAGCTTAAGATGTAACCCACCACAGGGAACACCTGTTATATTAAAGGGACAATACTGGTCCCCACCTGGGCATGACCAAGCACCTGGACAGGGCATGGATCCCAGGCCTCACGTCTCAACAAGTTCTCTGCAAGGTACTTCTACCCACTCAACTTTGGTAAGTGCTATTCTGTACATGACATGTAACCACTGCCATCTCCAGTGTTGGCAACCAGAGGAAACTAAGGCGTGGCTACATGAGATGATAGAGGTAACAGAGCTAGACGTACCAAAACGCAGGCAAGTTTTCTGGGTTGATTAAGTCTTCATCAAACTCATTCAGTTCTGTTATTTCACCTTTGAAATTTATGCTAAAATGTTAACATCATTACTAAAATGAAAATGTACTGCCCTGCTTGAATAAATCACTGAGAGAAGATGAATGAGGCAGCCTGCTGCTCGTGGGGACTTGAAGGGATTAGAGTTAGAACACTTGGCTCTAGGCAAGGCAAAGTCTACTATCTGGGTCCACAGATATACTGAGCCAAACATATATATTTAAAAATTTCAAGCTAAGTAGACTTCCCTTCAGTTATTCCACTGTCTCTGCATTTGTGGTTTTCTGAAGAAACTGCCAAAAGATTGAGGCTCATGAAAGTATGATTATTCTATAAAAGGAAGAATAACCAAGCAGGTAGCTTCACATATGCATTGATAAGAAAAGCTCATCCCCACAACAAACCAACAGTCTGCCTTCCTGCTTCTGACCAAGTAGTGAAGAAAGGGGGGACATTTGAAAATGGAATTCAAAGAAGCATTCTGAAAGAATGGCTGTCACAGCACAGAACAATTTCCAACAATTTCTGGCTCCTCGGTGCTGCCTCCTACTATGGTCCATCTTGGGTGGGAGACGTGAAATGGAATGATCAGCAGATATCAGAAAAGGAGCAGAGAGGGGCAGAGGGAAAGAGCAAAAGAGGCCAAACAATGAAATCACTCCAAAGAAAGAACCTTCCCCTAGGGATACTTAGGAGAGGGGTCACTCTGGGATGAGCTCTGAGTGGCTCATACTTGGCTGTATTAGTTATGCTTCAGTTACTGTAATAAACACCATGACCGAAAGTGTTTATGGAAGAGAGTTCATTACAGTTCCAGAGAGCCTGTAACAGTGGGGAGGGCATGATGGCAGACAGCTAAAAGAGAGCTGAGAGGTCAGGACACAAACCCAAGCAGAGAGAGCAACCTGGGCATGGTAGAAGGTTATGAACTCTCAAAGCCCACCCCAGTGACATACTTCCTCCAGGCAGGCCACACATCCTAAGGGGTCTGTGGCCTTCTCACACAGTGCCGCCAAGAGGAGACCAAGTGTTCGGACACCAGGGATCATGGGGACATTTCTCATTCCAATTATCACATGTTCTGAGGAACACGTGGCCAAACCCAGCAGAGCTATTAAACGAATTCTAGCCACCTGCAGATTCCAGGGAACGTGTGAGGTAAGAGTCTAACATGCAGGGTTTTCAGTACTGTGCCCAGAAGATGGTAAGGATGCTACTGACTCCGACCTCCATCCTCTCCACAAGGATTGTCTGAGCTATAAGTGAACGGTAAGGCAGATATGGGGAGAAAATGGTGCTCAGATCCCACAGGTAAGAGAAGAGCAATTACTTCATCTAAGTCTAAAAGATTTGTTTGATGGCTGACCTTGTTCTTACCACATGAGTGAGCCACGGTGCCAGGCACCAAACTTGGCTCCAGATGCGGTGTTAAATCGCGGTCCACTTCTTCCAAATCCAAGGAACCCCTCAAAAGCTTATTTGCTCAAGATCTTTGGTTGTTCAGCCCATGAAACTTGAAGCTGTGGGAAAGCCTGGTTGCCTTGTGGAGGCATTAAGAGGAGGAAAATAAATCCTAGGAATGATTCCTGGATGGTCTGACATGGGTTCAGCATTACTACCTGCAGCCTAGCTAGTGTACATTTTAAAGCGCCCAAAGCAACTCAAGTACATATGCTCTTACTTGAGAATGATGAATAAGCAGTTCCCGTAGAGAGACAGAGAGAGACAGAAGCATGTCCTCCCTGCCCTTCTGTCCCCTCTCCTTGTGCTGTGCTGATGTGCTGGCTGCCTCCCAGGCTACCTGATTTCATCAGAACCTAAATTTGTCACTGACCTCTTTTCACATCACTGGTGTAGTCAGCTACTGTAAGTCTCTGTGAGGAGGGTGGGGTGTGAAACAAGCTCAGCCCGAACGTTGTGAATGGTGGTTTGTGCTTCCAGTTACTGTCAGAAATGGCAACAGCCTAAATGTGAATGTAAAGAAAGACTGTGAGCAAGCAAAGAAAACAAGGTCCTCTTCTAGAAAATGCCTTCAAAGCCATGCCACCCCAGATACTTGCTGAGGACACAATAGGCTGAGAAAAACCAGAAAATATTGAAAGGACCTAATTTTATTCGTTGCTTCTGAAATATCAGCACTATGCTGATGAGAAGGAACAAATTTCATCACACCTGAAATTTTGTTCTGGGATCTTCTGACTGCAATTCGGTGCCTAGGAGTCTAGAATAAGAATACAAATAAAACCACATGGTTCTTAGCCTCAAATCAAGGAACAGCCTGGTAGAAGGGAAACAAGTTAATATCTTTGTAAGACAGAACAAAGAGTGCTATGAAGGAGATCAGTTCATGTGCTTTAGGAGCCAGACAAACGGCAGCCAACCCAGAATAGCTGAGCACAAGAGCTGAGAGGGTGTCCAGAAAGGATGGGAGGAGGAGAGGGACAATGACCAAGGTCATTTCTTATGGTCCGGGGATTGTCTTACATTGCCTCATATTCTTGGTAAATAAGATTAAAAACAAAAAACATATGATATTCCTGGTGCCCCATGAGTGCATAAGATACACTCTTCTGCCCAGGTTTACTGGAAGACATTGTGCCAGGTGAAATGAGCTAGATAAAGAAAGACAGGCACAGACTACTCTCCTTTATATGTGGAAGCCAAGTTGATCACGAAGACACAGACAAGAGACAAGAGCCTAGAAGGGTCTTGGTGGGAGGTGGAAAGGAGAGTTAAAGAGTGTAAGAATACACCTAACAGAAGTTCAAAAGAATTAAAAGGTATACCTAATAGGAGTGCAAATGTCCTCAGCAAGCACAAAGGAATGGCGCACATCTGAGACGACAGATGTGCCAAGTTATAACTCATCATCACACTTTGTATACATGGATTGAAATGTCACCTTAAATCCCATAAGTGGATATAAACACTTTATATCGGTTTTAAAAGATACTAATAAAAGCAAAGGCAAAAAGAATTTAAATTAAAATGTTTTTAATAATCATTAAATGTTCATTGAGATGTTTCTCGGTCCTGTGCTGAGAATTACCTGAGCACCGTGTTCTTAGCAGTAAGCACTATTTGAAACCCAGACGGTGCCGAATAGCCCAGGGCCACTCAACAGTGTGTTGCATTCTTAAAATCTGCTAAGGCTAGTAAATTTACTAGCTGGTTACTCGCATGCCTCGCTGGGTGCCTGTGACCGCTGATGCCCCTCACGCTATGACTCTCTTCAGACAGAAAAGGGATCTTGGAATTACAGCCGCCATTGTTACTGCCATCTCATTGGTGGCTGTTGGAGCTACCACCGCGGCACTAGCCAGGAGTCATACTGTGCAGACTGCTCAGACCCTGAATAACCTTTTAGCCAATGTAGCTCATGCCTTAGATGTACAAAAAGGAATTAATGCTCAACTAAAAGGAGGCTTGATGGTGTTGTTCAATCAGAGGATTGACCTCATGCAGGAGCAGATTGATACCCTATGGCAAATCGCTCAACTTGGCTGCCAATGAAAGTATGCTGGACTTTGAGTCACTAGCATACAACATGAGAATTTTCCCTGTGCTGCAAATCTGTCTAAACAATTGTCTAGCTATATTTTAGGTAATTGGACTGGAGAATTTGATACTACGATGGAGCAGCTGAGAGTGGCCATTGTCAAGGTAAATTCTACCAGAGTGGACGCAGGACTAGCCACAGGATTATCATCATGGATTGCTGCAGCCATGAATCATCTGAAGGAATGGGCGGGCATGGGAGCGTTAGCAGGCCTTCTGGTGTTGGTCTCCTTGGTTTGCCTGTGGTATATATGCAAGATTAGAGTCTCACAACAGCGTAATGCAGCCATGATCATTCAGGCCTTTACAGCCATTGAAGCAGGACAGTCTCCTCAAGCATGGTTGGCTACCATAAAAAGCTAAAATGTTACGCTCAGGATGCGAGGCTAAGCACTGCACTCAGGGTCAGCCGCTTTGGACCCAGAGAAGAGCATGTCTGATTGCATGCGGGTTGATGCCCCAGGTCCCGCCTCTGAGAAAAAGGTATCAGACGGGTCTGATGCTCTTTGGGTGGATGACACCTAAATGAGCATCAGTACAAAGTCCCAATTTATTTCTAATATCAGAGATCAGACCTCTACTCTTGCCTGATGCATCTAAAACAAAAAGGGGGAACTGTAGAGAGCTGTGTAATGCCGCACCTTAAAGATGGAGCTGGTTTCCGCCTTCCACCTTCCCGATGGTGAGTGCTCTCTGTCACGAACAACTCCACATTTGGCTAAGGCCGAGGATCTGGCTTGCTTCCATGTATGTGGACCTATCTGCATTGCCCACGTGGCATGCTGGGGTTGGCTACCCAGAGGCTATTTAAGCTGTGGGCTGGCTTTCCCCAGGGTCAGATGATTGTTCAAGGTTCCTGAATAAACTGCATTGAAAAAAAAAATCTGCTAAGGCAGAGATCTTAAGAGTTCTCCTGACAACACACAAGAGAAAATGGAAGACATGGAGTAATAGTTACATCAATTTGCTCTATTATGGCATTTTCAATTCTCACATTTATTGCAATCTCAAACCATATGCCTTAAATGTATACAAGAGTTATTTGTCAATTATACCTCAATAACATTATTTGCCTTAAATGTATACAAGAGTTATTTGTCAATTATACCTCAATAACATTATTTTTAATGGAAAAATGCAGGGCTCTTTTATATGACCAGGAGCCTTCTACATATAAGTGAAATTTCTTTTACAAGCCACTTTACAAGTGTTACCAAGAACAAAACACAAACCTGGCCACTGCTTTCCATGATTAAATTTATCATGTTTCTACAAAACCTCTGTGGCTCTTTTCTATCTAGCCTCCCTCGATAGCGAGTGTGGTTGTGGCCTCAGTGAGTCCATCTTCACCATCTGTCCCATGACACTTTTTCTGCCTGGTCTTGTGTTTATACTTTGATGCCATCCCAGTTATACCTTACCTGAGGGGCCACAGGCTCCAATGCAGAAGCAGCCTGCTGCCGCTGACACTATCTGGTTACCATTTGATAAGTAAAGATATTATATTATCAGGGGGTCTTACACTGCACAGTTCCCTGAAACCTCTATGAAACAGCTCCTTCAGAGCTTGGACCCAAGTCTGTATTACACTGTGAATGTTATTTTTATTACCTTAGATGTGGGGGGAAAGGAGGGAGAGGAGAGACACACCCAAGCTGTATGAATACATGGCTTGGGCTGAGCCTAGAACAGTTCTTTTTCTTTTCAAACTATCCCTAAGCCTAGGCCTGGAAGCGTCTAGCCTTTGTACAATTTAATCTTCTGTAACCCAAACCTTGAAGGCTTCAGCTTCCAGTGTCCATCCACAAACCTAGAACTAGTATGGTTTAGCCTCCAAGATTTACTGCTGAATAAACTCACTCTTGCTGGCTGGTTCAACTCACCTGTGGCCTTTCTGGCCCAAATTCCTCTCTAAAATGATTGATTCAATCCAGCTTCACTTGGCTTCTGATTGAATTGCTGTACTTGGCCTCATACTAACTTTGACAATATGTTCTAATCTTCTGGCTCCTTCTCATTCTGTGGCTAGTTCTGTCTTCACCTGTGTCCAGCTTGTTCTTCTCTCTGTAAACTGTCTCTGTAAAACTGTCTCAGTAAAAGCTGCTGCTGCTGCTGCTCCTCCTCCTCCTCCTCCTCCTCCTCCTCCTCCTCCTCCTCCTCCTCCTCCTCCTCCCTCTCCTCCTCCTTCTTCTTCTCTTACACAACTACCACTCCTACCACTATTGTTCCTGTGCTTTTCTTAAGTTGCCTCTCTTTCCTGTCCTGTTCTCATGAGAGTCAGTCATATCATATCTCTGATCTGTTCTGTCAAATCTTTCTCTGATTCATCACTTTGCCTGCCCCTCAATTAGGCATCACTTTAAAACATCAACTCTTTCTTCTATAAACTAATCTTACCTTCATTGTTTGAGATTAAAGGTGTGTGCTAAGAGCATGTCTGTATTCCAGCCAGATTATACTGTAATCCAGAGTGTGTCTTCATTCCAACCAGATCACATAGACCTAGAAGGTCTTTAGATGTGATCCCTTGCCAAAGCAGCCATGTTGCTAGATAAAAATTGCTCTACATTGTGCAATAGCCAAACAGACATCCACCTAGTCTTCTTGGGAAAACAGACTCCATCTTCTTTGCTTTGGCTGATGTTGGTACATTTTAACTTTTAATTTATTCTGTAAGTGCACATGGTAAATATTTAAATAGTATAATATGTACTCCAACCCAGTACTGCCACCTCTAAAGGTATTTACTATGTCTATTGAAAATAAACCGTAACATACTTTACAGCTTTCTGCACTTAATCTGTCTCACCTAACATTTCAGAGGCACATATTAATAGATATTTCTTGTTATTCTTATCAGCTTTATAATATTCCATTACAAAATATCTCTACCAGCATTTTGCCAATAAACAGTTTTGTTGGTCCAAGCTCTTTACTAATAAAATGATTCATGCTTTAGCTCCATTCAGGACAAAAAAAAGTTTTACAATGATGCTAATTATTCATTTTGTCATAGAAAAGTAACTATCAAGATCCATAGAAATTTGATCAATGTCTGGATGCAGTATAAATTTTGTGTGATAGTGGGGTCAATTTTTTTGAGTATTTTACATTTTGATGAAACTACTAAATTCCAAAATCGGATCCATAACTCAGGCTGATGAAAACCCCACTTCCTGAGCACTTCCTGGCACCCTATTGGCTCTCTAGGGGAATATATACTTGCATGGCTTACATTAATTATTGAGGTACCTGTCTCAAGCATTTATTTACACAGGGCTTTAGGCACTCTAAAGATGATATTAAGATGTCTGTCTCCACGTTCTACTTAGTGCCTAACAAGGAACCTTTTACCTAAAAGACACCAAGGATGTAATGAATCTTGTTTGATTCACTTTTATATGATGGATAATAAAATACTTACTGAGTGAATAAATCAACCACTACGGCATTCCCTTAAGTATGACCTGAATTTGGAATCTGTCCATGAGATACAATTTCTGATAGCATTTTAAGTCTAATAGCTGTTCTTCTGTCATTAAAATCATTAATGATAGTACATAGTAGTGACCTAAGGTCAAAATCCTAATTTATTCTCTTCCTATCTTTACCAGGTAATATTAAGACACTGATGTTGCTGTCCAAATGAAACCTTGCAAAGAAATGGAATCACAACTATGAAAAATAAAATGTTTTGAATCCCAAACAAATGCTACCTACTTCTGTCTCTTTATCTGTGTATATGTACATGTGTATGCATGCACATGTGTATGTATGTGTGAGCATGCACACACGACATGAAAGTGTGTGTGTGTGTGTGTGTGTGTGTGTGTGTGTGTATTCACCTATAAGGAAGGGTCAGTTATTTGGTCACAGATGCATTTTTTCACTTGACAGGCATAATTGCTGCTTTACAAACAGCAGTGCTCAGAGCTAAAAACTCTTCAATCTGTATGAATTGCTGAAGCCTTCAGAGGGTGCCAGGGCCAGAGGTTTTAATTGGAACGTGAAGTTCAATAATGGTGAAATCAACTCCAAAGGTGTCATTTTCCCTTGATCTAAATAAAAATCCTAACATTTTCCCCGGAGAACCCCTGCGCGCCACGTCAGCATTGTTGGACATTCATCTGACTCTGTTGATCTCAACTGCATGCCAGTTCTGCTGGTCCCCTGGAGTTTCCAACTCCTCTGGTTTTTTCTCTCATTGCTCTCAGCACTTCTTTGCCTTCGGTATGTGTCCTAATCACCTAGTAAGCTTGCTCCAACAGATCCCTTTGTCCTAGCCTTACAGTGGTGATCAGCACTGTCTCTCATGTAGCCTCGACCTCACCTGGGAGCTGGTTAGAGAAGCGCAAACTTAGGAAAGCCCCACCAGATCTGCACCTCCAGTGGCCTCGCCAGCAGTCACACATGACTTCTGCCAGCAGTCACACACAACTTCCGGGCAGGAGCCACGCTGAGCTCCGCCCCCTTCTTTCTGTCTCATGTGTTTGTCTCCTTGATTCTATCCCTTCTTGTCTGCTCAAATACACCATCCACCCCCCCCCCCCCCACATCACTTCCCTTTGTTGTTCTAGTTTATGGAGTCGTCAGTAAAAGAGTCAAAGAATAAGACCAGCACAGCAAAAATAAATAAATAAATCGACTGTGCGTGGTGGTTAGAATGAGAAGAGTCTCCATGACTCTTAGGTGTGAAAATTGGTCCCCAGTTGAAACTGCTTGGAAAGGATCCGGAGGTCTGGCCTTGATGGAGGATGTGTGTTGTTACTGGGTGCAGGCTTTGAGATTCTAAAAGCCCAGGTCATTCCCAGTTCTCTTTCTCTTGCTTGTGGATAAAGGTCTGAGCTCTTGGTTACTGCTCCCTTGCCATGTCTGACTGCTGGCCAGGCTCCCACCATACTCATGGACTCTAACCCTTTAGAACCACAAGCCTTAATTTTATTTTATTTTTTTCCTTTTTAAGTTGACTTGGTCATGGTGTTTTTCCACAGTGATTGAAAAGTAACTAAGACACTGGGATAAGTTATTAAAGAGATAATTTCTTTAATAGACTACAGAGGAGCTGGGTACTAGTGGGATTATTATCATTTCTAAGCATTTCCAGTAGGGAAGCTCATCTACAACAGTCATTCATTGAAGTAGACTCAACAAGGTTTCTGGCCAGAAAGTGATAGAAGATCTTTAATGCTGAGTGTCCTTCAAGATGGCACCCTCAGGCCATGAAGGAAAACAATGTGGGAGAAATGGACCTGTGCTTGGCACAGCAGCGAGCCACTGCAAAGCGTATTCCCCGAGGCTGTCTTCACAGCGCCCTAAATATAGGTAAGAAGTCTCCCCCACCACAAATTACAAATGAGAGCGAAGTTTTAGAAACTACAAGACCAACCCTGTCAGAACTCAGGCGTAGGATGAAATCTTTCTAATTCTTCTGCTTTCTTTGCATGACCTAGAAGTATTTCTCACTTTGTCTGACATTGATGGTGGCCTTAATGAGATAAAATCATTCACGAAGTCCTTCCCTAGCCGCAGATTCATAGAATGTATAAAGTTCAAGGAAGGTTCTAACTCCTTGCTAAATGTAATTTTCTTTTAAGAAAAAACAAACAAACAAACAAAAAAACTAAACAAAAGAAAGAAAGAAAGAAAGAAAGAAAGAAAGAAAGAAAGAAAGAAAGCCAAAACCTCCTGTGTCATGAAGTCCTTAGTCAGTTGTTTGAACTCAGAGGAACTGCACGAAGTAGTTCTCACTGAATTGTGTGTGCCTTTAATCCATGCTTTGCTGGACTGTCCACTTGCAGAGAACCAATCCATAGTAACGGCCATTAAGACAGAGTTCATTTTCCAAGCTAGTGAACAGCACCGGGTTAGGCTATAAAGTTAGCCTGTCCCATCTGCCTGCATTGCTGTACCATGTGGAGTTAATGAGTCACGAGCAATTTGTGCAGCCAGGCCAAGAGATTTCCAGCAAGGAAAATCCAGAAGTGTTGTAGTTGGCCAAACCCAACACAACCTGGGAGACATTTTCGACCCTGAGCAGACTTCCTTTGCAACTGTCTCACTGCAGGATGAAACAGACAAGTGCTACCCTCTGTGCTAAGCACATTTTCATTTGTGGTTCATCAAAACCTACATGAGCTATATGAGCCCTCGTGTCTCATGAATATTCTGTCAAATAACAGGATAAAGTGATTTTTCCTTTTCCTCCTGTTTTAGTTAGAGTTTTTATTGCTACAAAGAAACACCATGACCAAAATCAAGTTGGGAAGGAGAGGGTTCATTTGGCTCATACTTCCATATCACTGTTCATTACAGAAGAAAGTCAGGACAGAGGAGTCCAACAGGGCAGGAACCTGGAGGCAGGAGCTGATGCAGAGACCATGGATGGGTGCTGCTCACTGGCTTGCTCTCTATGGCTTGTTTGGCCTGCTTGCTTATAGAAACCAGGACCACCAGCCCAGGGATGGCACCACTCACAATGAACTGAGCCCTCCCCCATCAATCACTAATTAAAAAATGCCTTATAGCAAGATCTTACAGAGGCATTTTTTAAATTGAGGCTCCCTTCTCTCAGATGACCCCAGCTTGTGTGAAGTAAACATAAAACTATCCAGTACACCTTTTCATGGATTTTTTTTCTGGATAATGAAACCATATTCAGTAAGTCAGGCTTTTTATTTAATAATCTAGCTCACACCACAGGACACTTATATGCTAGAAAAAAAGATTAATGGCTTTTTGTAATTCTATTAATTAATCCTAAATACTTTCAGTCATAGGGAACTTGTTCCTGGGTTTATTCCCTAGTGCTGCAAATTATACATATATATATGTATATATATATGTATGTATATAATATACATATATATGTATATTACATATATGTATATTATATATAATATATAATATTATATAATTTTCCTCTCTCTTTATATATAAACATATATATAACCCCATATAAATAAATACACACACATACATATATACATATATATATATATAGAGAGAGAGAGAGAGAGAGAGAGAGAGAGAGAGAGAGGAGGTTGAAATCTATCCTGAGAGACCAAAATGCTCAGTCAATGCACAACTCTCCTCCCCAGGCACTTGGTGTTGCTACTGCCCACAGCATCCCAGCGTGTTCTAATTGTGAGCACAAGGTCTAGGGTCTGAAGCCAAATTTAAGGTTGTTTATTTGTGGTTTTTTTCATGTTCTTCTCCAAACTGAACCTTCTGTTAGCTCTGATTGTTTCACTTCTTTCTGTGACCCACTTTCCTCAAACTGATGATCTTTGCAAACTTCTTTTCTCTTCCTGTTTTGATGGTCGACATGAAAGCACCCTTTGAGCTTCCTACTTGCCTAGAACTTTGACTCTACCCAGTGTGCAAGCCTTCTAGGTGCTTGCACCCTGAAGAGCTGCTAGAATCAGGACCCTTAGAAAGCAACAGCCACAGGTTTTCACTGTCAGGAAGGAAGTTAATGGCTGATGGGTTCGGTGATCCTCCAGGTGGTAACAGACAATGGGAAAGCAGAAGCCAACTGTCCTGATGCCATTTTCTCCTAAAGCCAGACAGCACTTAGCTGTACATTGAGCCAAGCTGTGTTCTTCGGCTGCTTAATTCAGTAGAACAACTTGCAAGAAGGAGACTGATGAATGCAAAATAAGGACTAGGAGAAAAAACGAGGATAAGGAGATAATATACTTAGCTATGTCTCTCCCTGAGGGGAATGGGAAAGGAAAAGTCCATCTGTCGAATCCTCAAAACCCTCTGCTTCAGTCTACACAGCAGGTGCATTCTGCAGCCAGTGACTACCACTGCGCTCTTGACCCCATATTTGGACCAGCAAAGGCATGCAAGGAGCCATCCACAGCTACCTTTCTGGGCCAAACTCTGTGCCAGCACATGAAGTTAGGTTTCATTAGGTTTCTCACTACCAAACAATCTATTTAGCAACACAGTTTAAATACAAGTGCATTGTATAGCTATGAAAAATATTGTGTTTATACTACCCTACTATAGGCATTCTTCTTTGAAAAAAACTTCCTATTTTTAAAAAACAAACATAAACCACTGCTAGTGGGAATGTAAACTTGTACAACCACTTTGGAATCAATCTGGTGCTTTCTCAGACAATTAGGAATAGCGCTTCCTCAAGATCCAGCTATACCACTCCTAGGCATATATCCAAAAGATGCTCAAGTATGCAACAAGGACATTTGCTCAACCATGTTTGTAGCAGCCTTATTTGTAATAGCCAGAAGCTGAAAACAGCCCATATGTCCCTCAGTTGAGGGATGGATACAGAAATTGTGGTACATCTACACAATGGAATATTACTCAGCAATAAAAAACAAGGAAATCATGAAATTTGCAGGCAAATGGTGGGAACTTGAAAAGATCATCCTGAGTGAGGCATCTCAGAAGCAGAAAGGCACACAAAGTGTCACTTATAAGTGGGTACTAGACCTATAACATAAGATAAACATACTAAAATCTGTACACATAAAGAAGCTAAGCAAGAAGGAGGACCCTGGGTAAGATGATCAATCCTTGCTCCAAAAGACAAAGAGGACAGACATCAGAAGAGGGAGAAAATAGGGAACAGGACAGGAGCCTTCCACAGAGGGCCTCTGAAAGACTCTACCCTGCAGGGTATCAAAGCAGATGCTGAGACTTACAGCCAAACTTTGGGCAGAGTGCAGGGAATATTATGAAAGAAGGGGGAGATAGAAAGACCTGGAGAGGACAGGAGCTCCACAAGGAGAGCAACAGAACCAAAAAATCTGTGCACAGGGGTCTTTTTGAGACTGATACTCCAACCAAGGACTATTCATGGAGATAACCTAGAACCCGTGCACAGATGTAGCCCATGGCAGTTCAGTGTCCAAGTGGGTTACATAGTAATGGGAAGAGGGACTGCCTCTGACATAATCTGATTGGCCTGCTCTTTGATCACCTCCCCCTGAGGGAGGAGCAGCCTTACCAGGCCACAGAAGAAGACAATGCAGCCACTCCTGATGAGACCTGATAGACTAGGATCAGAAGGAAGGAGAGGAAGACCTCCCCTATCAGCGAACTTGGGGAAGGACATGGGTAGGTAAAGGGAAAGGAGGGTAGGATGAGGAGGGGAGAAAGGAGGGAGCTACAGGGGGAGATACAAGATGAATAAACTATAATTAATAAAAATTAACCAAATAATAAAAAATTTAATAAAGGGGAAAATATAACTACCTTTTCTTACGATTGAATGTATGAGTGTGTCTACTGTATGAGTGTGTCTACTGTATGAGTGTGTCAACTTCTATGCAGTCATTGAGGGATACTGTGTTGTCACCCCTGTTTGGTTATACTAAAAAGGGTTACTTTGCACATTCTTGTAAAAAGAAACAAGCAAACATAAATACATACACAATAACATGCATGTGCACACACATACACACACACCTTCATAGTATCAGAATCATCCTTCCTCCTCTTCTGCCCTCTCGTCTTGTCTCATGAGAGGGCTATGGCTCATATTTGAAAACATTCAAAGGTCTATGCTGTTGAAAGCTTTGTGCCCAGGTTATGGGACTGTTGGTATATCTATGTGAAAGAGGTGAAGGGAGAATATAAATTCTATGGAAACGGTACCCAGCGAAAGAAAGTTATATCATTTAGGTGCGCCCTCAGGGAAATACAGGCCTTAGCTTCTCCTTTTCCCCTTTGTTTCAATTGTGCCCTCTGCTGTGCACTGCCATTAAGATGTCTTCACCAGGCTCAGCATCTGCTTTGATAGTCTGCAGGGCAGAGGCTTTCAGAGGCCCTCTGTGGTAGGTTCCTAGGTTGTTTCCTGTTTTCTTCTTCTTCTGATGTCCATCCTCTTTGCCTTTCAGGATGGGGATTGAGCGTTTTAGTTAGGGTCCTCTCTCTTGCTTAGTTTCTTTAGATGCACAGATTTTAGTGGGTTTGTCCTATGTTGTATGTCTATATGAGTGAGTATATACCATGTGTGTCTTTTTGCTTTTGGGACAACTCACTCAGGATGATCCTTTCCATGTCCCACCATTTACCTGCAAATTTCATGATTTCCTTATTTTTCATTGCTGAGTAATACTCCATTGTATAGATGTACCACAGTTTCTGCATCTATTCTTCAGTTGAGGGGCATCTAGGCTGTTTCCAGCTTCTGGCTATTACAAATAAAGCTGCTACAAACATGGTTGAACAAATGTCCTTTTTGTGTACTTGAGCCTCTTTTGGATATATGCCCAGGAGTGGTATGGCTGGATCTTGGGGAAGTGCTATTCCTAGTTGTCTGAGAAAGCACCAGATTGATTTCCAAAGTTGACCTGATGGGCAGAGTGAATGGAATTTTATGTAAGAAGTAGGAAATAGTAAGAGCTGGAGAGGACAGGGTCTCCACAAGGAGAGCAACAGAACAAGGAAATTTGAACACAGGGAACTTCCCAGAGACTCATACTCCAACCAAGGACTATTCTTGGAGATAATCTAGAACCCGTGCACAGATGTAGCCCATTGCAGTTCAGTGTCCAAATGGGTTACATAGTAATGGGAAGAGGGACTGCCTCTGATATAATCTGATTGGCCTGCTCTTTGATCACCTCCCTCTGGGGGGGAGCAGCCTTACCAGGCCACAGTAGAGGACAATGCAGCCACTTTTGATGTGAACTGATAGACTAAGATCAGAAAGGAGAGGAGAACCTCCCCTATCAGTGGACTTGGGGAGTGGCATGCATGCAGAAAGGGGAGGGAGGGTGGGATCGGGAGGGGAGGAGGGAGGGGCTTATGGGGGGATACAAAATGAATAAAGTGTAATTAATAATAATAATAATAAATTAAATTAAAAAAAGAAAACCACCTATACAACTTGTCATGAGTATACTTAAAAAAAAAAAAAAAAAAAAAAAAAAAAAAAAAAAAGATGTCTTCACCACCCATGAGCTCAAAGCAACAGGGACATATGACCATGGACTGAATCTTTTGAAACCATGAGTCAAAAGTAAACCTTTTCTTTGAAAAAATTGATTGTGGCCTGGCAAGGCTGCACCCTCCCCCCCCCCCCCGAGGGGGAGGTTATCCGAGAGCCTTTGGAAGACAATGCTGCCAGTGCTGATGAGAACTGATGGGCTAGGGTCAGAGGGAAGGGGAGGAGGACTTCCCCTATCAGTGGACTAGGGGAAGGGCATAGGTGGAGAAGAGGGAGGGAGGGTGGGGTTGGGAGGAGATTAGAGAGGGGGCTACAGCCTGTATACAAAGTGAATAAATTGTAATGAATAATAATAGTTAATAAAAAATGCAAAAAAAGAAAAAGTTGATTGTGTGGGGATTGAAGCACAGTGGTAGACATTTGACTAACACACCTGGGGCTGTCATCTCCTACAGAAAAACCCCAACAGGACCAGCCTGGGGCTGTTGTCCAAGTTAAATAAATAGAAAGTAATATTCAGTAAAATAATGGCAAAAATCAGTCAAAGAAGCAGTCACTGTTGGTTTTTTTTTTTTTTTCCAGAACCAAGTATTGAGTGTGCTATAGAATCATGGTATTCTGCTTTAAATGACTGTTGAGTCCAGCTTATTTTGCCACTGTCTCCTCAAATCCATGAAGCATCAAACTATAATATCACAATGACCATGACGCATTTGTCAATGGGAGTTTTTGTAGTTCCCTTTTAATCTCCCAGACCCAGCACTGGACGTTTGATGTGTCACTGACCCAGTGTGATATGGCTGCACTTAGCCCCACAGTGTTCCCTGCCATTTCACAACAATGGGTCTCTTTTTGACAGAATTCACTAAAATTAATTCAAAGGGATAACAGCATGAGGAAGGGGAAGACAATGTGAAAACTTCTCTTCAAGAAGTTCCCTGAAACCCAAGGAATGCATTCCTTGGGCATCTTTTCTTTATAGTAAAGAGAACAAGCAATGGCATACATAATGCAACCCAGTATTGGGTATACTAAAAAGCTAATAAGAAAATGAAATGGAAATGTCTCAGGGTATGTATGTGTGGAAAGAGAGAGAGAGATTAAAGCAGTACATAGATTAAAGGCTCAGGGATCCACAATTTCTAGTATTACTAGAAGAAAAAAAACAGATTTGTTAATTATATTTGTTTCTGAAGTTGTTTGTTTCACAAAGCTCAGTTTCTATTTCTGAGCTTATTGAGCTCTTAAAATACTACATTTTTAAAAGGAGACACAAGAGCCAGCTAGATGGCTCAGCAGGTGAAAGTGTTTTGCTGAGCAAGCCTGATTACCTGAATTCAGTCCCTGGATCCCACAGCAGAAGGAGAAAACTAACTCCCAAAAATTCTCTGAACTCCAAATTCATATCACTGCACATACACACACACACAAATTCTTTTTTCTTTGTTTGCTTTTTAAGACAGGGTATCTCTATGTAGTCCTGGCAGTCCTGGAACTCACTTTGTAGACCAGGCTGGCCTCAAACTCACAGACATACACTTCCCTCTGTCTCCCAAGTACTGGCGTGTGCCACCAGTTTTGGCACCTGGTTTGATTAAAAAAAAAAAAAAAAAAAAAAACAATAAAGATTGCCTAAAAGCAATAAGCATTATTTAACATGGGTGACATTAAAACCTCTAAATTTGAGAGCCTGTTAGCCAGAGGACTGAGTGACTTAATGAACAGTGATTGACAAGAACAAGATTTCCAACTTGGATTTAAAAGACAGGGTCCCCAGAATTCCCATTTACTGAAGATGGTTTCTTCATTTACTCCTTAGTTTTGTGGCAGTGAGATGTTATTCCAGTGTTCTGGACAAACCAAATGCAGCTAAAGGTGTGTGTGGAGAGCAGAATGGGTGTGTTTTTAGTCAACTGAACACTAGATGGCTGTAGCTACAAAACCAATACTTTTTCAAAATTCTACAAAGCTGTTCCAAACCACTCTGAAAACAGATGGATTCTAACCCACTCAACCAAACTGTTATCTCCCAAAGCCTTGCAGACGTTAAGAATAGCATGGAGACTTCTCATCTGAACTGTGATAAGTCTCCAAAGAGCAAGCATAAATCCTTGAAGTCACAGATGTTGCATTGACAAAGCCTGGCAGAAAGCACACAAAACCTGCTTCAAATTTATTCTACTCTATCCTTGTATTGTGGTGTTTTTGGTTTTTTTTTTTGTTTGTTTGTTTGTTTTGAGTTATGAGCACATATCCAAATTCACCTAATTATTGTTAGTAATCTGTGAGGAAGATGGAGCCATTTTCCTCACTAAAGCCAAGACACGGGGACTCCGAGAAGAGGCAGAAACATTACTCAGCCTCTAAGTCTGTGCCCTGGACTAGAATCCCAAGTCTATCTCTGTGATCTGTGTCCTTTCTGTGTAGTAAGCAAGGAAATGATCTAAGTTCCTGCCCCACGCAGTACATCTGCCACTGAACTTCCATTCTTTAGAATGCTTGCTTCCAGTTAATTATATACCCACACCCACCTTCCACACATTCAAAACCAGAATGCCAGATTCCTAGAAAGCTGAAAGCAATGAAAAAAAGATTTAGTGAGATGGGAGAGGGAGAAAGGGGATGCTGGCAGGGTAGGGGAGAGTGTGTTTATTTTAGCTCACAATTACAGGTTACCATCAATCATAGCAGGGAAGTCAAGACAACAAGAAGTTTAAAGAGCTAGTCAAATCACAACGCTGAGAGCAAAAAGAAATGAGCGCATGTGTGCTTGGTGCTCAGCTAGCTTTCTCTGCTCTTACACAGTCTCAAAGGAGGGAACGTTGCTGCCCGCTGTCAGAGTAGCTCTTACCCCATCAATCAAAGCAGTCAAGGTCCCCGAGACACGGCCATGGGTCAGCCTGATCTAGACAATCCCTCAGATTCTAGGTTGTGCTAATTTGACAGTTTAAACAATGCGGAGGAGCGAGGTGGCAATGTTTTTCCGCGACAATATTTATTTTATGCTCACAAGATGGACAGCTTAGGTGGCTACCCTCCTTCCAATCCTTCATCAACTTCCCACTGAAACAGACGTACACTGGAAAATTGCAACACTCTTAAACCCAACCTCTAATGAGCTGGCCTTGTCTCTGTCACCAACTCCAGCTTCTTTCTCCTAGTTCGGTTCCCTTTGCTGCACACAAATTGGCTCCACTCGTCATTTCATTGTGTTCAGATAATTCCACCTCAGACTACCTCTGCTGTTTCTGCCAATGAGAAAGCACTCCCCCCCCTCCATCCATATACCTGCCGGATCCTTTTATTCTAGAGAGTTTCCCTGAGTTGCCTTAGTTGGCCATCACCACCCTGCATTCTGTTCTTAGGTTTTAAGTTCTGTTTATCATTCTGTGCTTCTCCTTTATAACATTTGTTAAAGATGTAATGAGTTTACCATTGGAGTACTGCTGTGGGTTATCAATATTTACTATTGATTTACCTTTTAGTTAAGCAGCGATTATTCCTAAACCAGCTGTATACCCAAATCATCACACAGACACTGGAATTTATTTAATTAACCTAGAGCACAATGCTGGGCAATAGTTACTCCATCCTAAACCTCCAAGCCCACTTAGTTTCCTGCCATTCAGATTTCACCCATTATACTTGCTTTTAGTCATGTCTTAGGTCCGATTCATCCCTCCTTATGGTTCCAAGTCCACTTCTGTAGATTCTCCACTCCTCCCTCCTGCTTCCTCTCTCTCCCCTCCAGACCAGGATGTCCCACCCTATCCTCTCCATTGCTCAACAGTGGGGCTGGTTATTTAATTGACAATATAGAGAACAAATGGTGGCATGTTTACACAAACTTGAGACAGGTGATGCTTAGAATAAGCACCACAATGCAATGTCTGGGTTGAAACCAGATAGTGGGGTAGAGAAATCAGCATTTGAATGAATAAGGGTAAATTGTGTATATTCCAAAAGAACATTATACCAACAGGGTACTCACTTTCTGTGCCTGCTCTGTTAGCCATGAAAACCCTAAAACCTAGCCTAAGATAAAAGAGAAAGTTCTCACAGACATTCTTACCCTTCCTGTTTGTTAGACTGTTTGGTACAATTCTGATGGACTTGCTCTGCCTCTCTCTGTGTCTGTCTGTCTTATTCTGACTTTCTCTGTCATCTCTCTGACTCTCATTTTCTCTCTCTCTCTCTCTCTTTCTTTCTCTCTCTCTCTTTCTCTCTCTGTGTGTGTGTGTGTGTGTGTGTGTGTGTGTGTGCATGTGTAAACATGTGCAAGTATTTATGGGAATTTTGGATGGGGAATATCCCAGGTAGGAATGATAGAATGATTAGAGCGATTGACTTGGGATGTGTGGCTGGGAGAGGACAAGGTAGCTTAGGGGGTTCATATCTGCCCAGTCCCAGTGGTTTAAGGTTATTAAAAATCTAACCAGTGTCTGTATACTTTTATTTTTATAATAGTGGGCTAAAGAATAACTGCTACATTAATAATCATAAGAATGAATGTGAGTAATAATATTAATCATTAATACAATAATTGCACAGCACACATGCAAGCACATGTATGCACATATGTGTTTAGGTGTGCATACATGTGTGTGCAATCATGAGTGAAAGCCAAAGGTCAGTATCAAAGTGTCTTTCTCTATCAGTGTCTACCTTATTTGTTTTGTGACAAGATCTCTCACTGAATATAGAGTTCACTGATTGGCTAGAGTGGCTGAACAGAAAACTTTCTTCTCTTCCCAACCACTGGAGTTACAGTCGTGTGCCCAGATTTTCACAAAGGCTCTGGGGATCCAAGCCCAGGTCCTCATGTTTGCCAGCTCCCCAACCCACCACCTTTCACTTTAAGCAGTGACCATATCATGAAAGCTCCCGAGGGAAAAAAAATCGGTCTGCAGTAATTTGTAGGATAAACTAGTAGGAAATTGGTATTTTTCCAAGCACTATTTAAACTGGACCTCCTCTAACAAAATAGAGGCAAGTGTTGCTCTTATGAGGATAGTGAATCTCCGTTGTTAGACTGATGGACTCAGGGTCTTGGGTTGACACCACGTTGATCCGGTGGACTCTTTGTCCCAGGACCACAGATCCATCGTGAGTGAGCAGCCCTCACAAAAGATGCTGCTTGGCTCTTTTTATGCTCTGCTTCTGTTCAATAAATTCCTACTCTTATAATAGAATGGTTTGGGAAATAAAGATTAACAACCTAACAATGCTGTCAAACTCACTGTTGTCACTGGCCCTCATGAGTAATGTGTGGATTACGGTTTGACATGAACATACCCTGCCGTGTGAAATGCTGGGATTTATCTAGGACAATGGGCTTTTTGTGTAAAACTGTTGTAAATGGAATGTTTGCTTTCTCTCTCAAAAATTTATGTTAAAACGCTAACCATCCCTACAGTAGCATTTGGAAATAGGTTCTTTTGAGGGTAACTAGATTAGAGCAGGTCTTGGGTAATATGAAAGCCCTTATTAGAAAAAGGCCTGTGGCCAGCAAGATGATCAGCTGGTAATAAGGCACCTGCCAACACACCTGATTACCTGTGTTCAATCCCCATGACCACATGGTACAAAGAGAATCAATGCCAGTAAGTTGTCCTCTGACCTCCATGTTTAAACTGTGGCATGCATATTTCACACACACACACACACACACACACACACACACACAAATAAAAGTTAATTTGAAAATATTTTTTAAAAAAAATCTCCCTCTCCATGGCCACATTTCAAGAAAAGTCATGCACAGACATAACCAGAAAAGAAGACCCCATTGGCACCTGAGTTTGGAGTTCCAGCCTCTAGACCCCTGAGAAAGTGAGAGTTGTTGAAGCTGCCCAATGTGTAGTGTTCTGTTATAGCAACCTGCACTGCACAGTTTTATAATTAAAACTGGTTATCCCTTACTCACACTGGTTCCACTTGGATACGTCTAACTTGCTTGCTGCTGGAAAAGTGCATGTGGGCCAGGAGATCTCATACTTTGAATTTTAGATTTGGGTCTTTTCCTAGGGCTGTGTCTTAGGGTATTCTCCAGAGATGCTGGCTAGTGGCAGCAAGCCACAGCTCCCAATCAGTTAACAGTCAGGAGGATTCTCTACACTGCTCGGCTGTGACAGCATGAGTTAGCCACAGAAAGTGCATTTTAAATTCGGGATACTTTCAACTAAAAAAGGGGGTTGTTAAGAAATAATCCCTGGTCTCTCTCTCCTCCCTCTTTCTGTCTCTGTCTCTAGCCCATTCCCCCTCTCTCTTTCTCTGTCTCTCTCTTCCTGTTATGTTTTCCTGTCTCCACCAACTATCTAAGCTCTGCTTTCCTTTTTTAAGGTTTTTAAATACTCACCACAGCCCAGCCACCTACCACACCATCAGGCACCCCCTGCTGACAGAACCTTCAGTCTTGCAAGACTAACAGTTCTTTGCTGGATCAGACTCAAAGTAAGAATTGCTTACTCACTGGGGAGCCAGACAAGCCTAGATTGAGCTTCTCCTGGGAAAACCAATAGGTTCTTGGCGAATGGATCCATTCCTTAGAAGAAAATAAGTCAAGACCCATAGTTGTGAATGTCTACACATAAGAAACAGTGACTGCTATCTCTAGCTGTCACTCCTTGAGCACAATTCCAGGGCAAATCAATAATTCCAAAGGTGTTTTTGTTAGAGCAGGCATGCACTGAGTGGAAAAAAATAATATAAATCAATCAATGCTTCATGCTAGAATAAGCAAGTCTGTAAGCAGAATGAACACTGCACTAGATCTTGAATCACCTCTCTTGTCTAATCACAGCTTCAGTGGTGTCATCCCTTGCTTGTTTTGTGTTTTTCTATAGATAAAAATGTCCTAAGTGGTTCCTGGGAAATTAGACTCCTCTTACTTGACCTGAAGCCAAAGGAAAACATTCTTTAATTCCAGTTTCACAGCCTGTGTCTTACAACCCTTAAACCAAAATTTACTCAAAAATAAGGAGTTTTGATTCTTTTTATCTTATAAATAGATTTATTTTCTAATCCCTTTGGCTTTGTTGATCTCCTTGTGGAGATATTGTCTCTTCTGTGTCCTTCTACCCCCTCCCCCTTCTTCCACAAGATTCCCTGCTCTCTGCCCAAAGTTTGGCTGTTGATCTCTGCATCTGCTTCAATCCCCTGCTGGGCGGAGTCTTTCAGAGGACATCTATGGTAGGCTCCAGTCCTGTTCCCTCTCTTCCAGTGTCTATCCTGTTTGCCTTCTGAATGAGAATTAAGCATCCTCCCTAGGATCTTCCTTATTAGTTATCATCTTTAGGCCTGTAGATTTTAGTATGTGTATCCTCTATTATATGGTGAATATCCACTTATAAATGAGTATATACAATGAGTATCTTTCTGGTTCTGGGTTGTTGCCTCACTCAGGATGATCTTTTCTAGTTCCATCCATTTATCTGACCATTTCCAAGGGTGTCAGCAGAGACTGATATATCAACCACGGACCATGCATGGAGAATACTTATGCCCCCTGCTCAGATGTAGCCCATAGGCAGCTCAGTCTCCATTTGGGTCTCCTAGTAAGGGAAGCAGGGGCTGTCTGTGACATAAACTGGGTTGCCTGCTCTTTGATCATTTCTCCCTGGTGGGGTGACCTGACAGACTAAGGTCAGATAGTAAGGGAGGAGGACTTCCCCTATCAGTACACTAGGGGAGAGGGATAGGGAGAAAAGAGTGGGGCAGGGGGACCAGGAGGATATGATGGAAGGCTACAATTGGGATGTAAAGTGAATAAATTGTAATAAATAAATTCTTTAAGATTTATTATATAGATTGGTACTCATGCTAGATAATTTAACTCTAGAGTTTACATTTTTAAAAAAATACAAGTTATTTTTTAAAAGTATACAAGTATACTTTAAAAAGCACAATTACTACTGAGATTTCAAGCAACAAACAACTGCAGGGCTCTTACATAAGAGCGAGTTCCCTCTTCAAATCTGAACAGGCAGCTTCTACCAAGTGAGATGTTTCCCCAACCTGATCTGGCCTGAGTTCAGCTGCTTGGTTATATAAGCGCCTTTTGTATTTTCTGTTTAAAAACCAGCATTCATCTGTATGCTTGACCTAAAACTCCGCACTGAAAGCCATGTAAAACAGTAATAGAAAGAGTGTGGCACAATGAAATATTCTCCTAAATCACATCGCCCATTGCATCACTTCGACATAGCAATTAAATAAGATGACAACATAAAGAAAAGCTTAGTTACCTAAGACGAAATGAATTCAGCATTTAGATTTATGTCCATAAACTAGGTTCAAAATAGCATTGACCCCAATGGTTGTAATGAGAAATACATTTTCATTTTGTAAACAAGGCAGGCAGTTTCATAGCTTCTGTTTAAGCCATAGTGGCCCAATTACCTGGTCAAAGGGCTGCATGGATGCAAGAGACAGGGTGAGTTAAAGTTTAACTCCTGGGAATTGTAAACCAAACCTAAAGCCGCTGAACCTTTGGAGTTTGATACGATGATTAGAATATAACCAAAGAGGCATGCTGAATTCGCCATAATCAAGGAACCTTTTCCGGGTGGGGAACCTCAGAAATTACTCAGGTATGGCCCATGATTTTTGTATTTTCTGCCTCAATTCTAAGCTTCTGTATCTGCTAAAATGCAAGAAAACAATCTGTACTCTTTGCTATCCTGAGCCTAATCAGAGAATTGTCGTTTGCTTTTTAACATAATGAGACCAACTGAAAAACAAGACAGTGTGTTGGAATGATCCTGTGATCACAAGATGAGATGAATGCGATGATTTACCCCTTGACTGGGTACATTTCCAAAGCCTGAGGAAAGTGGAGCCATCACTGTGGTCTCACAAGCGGGGCTGCGAACCCAACCTTCAGCCGGATATCAGGGAGAGCCCGATTTCCCTGTAATTAACAAAAGACACAGCGTAACATCTCCGGCAGCTTTTTTTAGCTCTGTGTGTCATTCTTAATTCCTATCATACTCGAGACCCCACTTCTTCACTTAATTTCTGTGTGTTACCACCTTAAAAAAAAGAAAAAAAAAAGAGTCAGGGTGAATTCTTTTTCTGCCATTAGCCTGCTAACCAAAATAATGCCCTAAACTATTTGCTTTTGTTTCAAGTAAGAAAAGAAAACATTTTGGAAAAGTGACTGTTTCTGAGTGTGTTAAATCCCAACCTTGAGGTGTCTATTTATTAAATTGCTTTCACAGACTGAGCAAACACAGCACAGCGCACATATTTTCACATTACCATTTTTCTCACCCCTAAAAGATAGCTAAAACCCAAAACGTAATGGTTCTAAAGGGGGGAAACTGATCAGGGCAACTATCAGGGAAACTATCAGAAATCTCAGTTCTCTGATTGAAGAACTGTTGCTTAACCAGCAGAAGCAAAGTACATGCGGTCCCATTAAGCACGTTTCTCTACTAGTGCAAGTTACAGGTGTGAATCTCCAAGGAGATGAGACCTGAGAAATCATTTGTGCATCCTAGGAGATTCATGTTTTATAAGCCAAATCTTAGTAAGTTTTCACTCTGTCTGTAATCAGGAAAATCGAGATGAGTTGCTCCAGCTTGAAATTCTGAAGTGCCAAGCAGCACGCAGCGAGGAAAAGGAACCTGGAAATAAAAGTGAGATTGCTTACTTGTGCAAACAATTAGGAATTCTCCTGCTGTTACACAGCAGTTGACACTTTCTTATTTTTTAAGGCCATATTTTCTGGAATAATATTATTACTTCTCAGCTTATGAAATGTGTACATCCTGCTATTCCAATTTACTCCGTGTTAAACTTAAGGGAAAGAGAAAAATAACAGTTGGCTAGAAATCAGTTGTTTTAGGTGACATTCATAGAATGAAATAATGGATACAAAACCATGAGTCGCTGTTTTTAACTAGACAAAGTTATTAATCTTTGATGTTTCAACCGTATCTGCATTGCACTTAGGAAACATAGAGGGTCACAAACATGTGTCTCCACAGTCAATCCAGAGCTGAGTAAGTGAAGTTAGGCACTGAAGTTAGGCAACTGAAAGCCGGTCTTCTTACCATTTGGGTGCTCTTTAGTATAACAGTAATTGCTCAGTACTAGCTCATCAAGTGCATTTCTGAGCACACCCTAGATTTAATTTCATGTTATTCTCATAACACCTATATGAGGCCAATACTATCATTATCTTGTACTACAATATATCATACTGTTATTACATTGAGGAGCAGACGAATTTCTGAACAGGCTCAATGTCAAAAGCAAGTGATGTAGCCAGGACACTCAGCCAGGTGGTCTGATGGCAGAGCACATGTGTGCACTGTACTCGGTCCCGCGTGTACATGGATGTTCATCACTGTGATTAGCCAAAAGAACAGGTAATGCAGTTTCGTAACCTTACTTTCTAAGAGAACTTCTTCCAGGAGCATTTCTCTATCAACATCTGTCCAAATTTATACTCCTTAGGCTACGGGCTAAAAGTAAATCACTTTTATAGCCCTTGTCTAGTGTTCGTGATGACCAGATCAACTGAAAGCATCGTATTCAGACAGATCTCAGCCAAACCTTCCAAGAACTCACTTACTTCCATCATCTTTCACCAAATAAAGCCATGCCCAGATTAGAGGCTTTAAAATTAATCGCGGCAAGAATGCCAGACTGTTCTACAGAACAATCAGGCTACAACACTGACTCCCAGCCTCCCTGGCTTATGAAGCTGTGTCCCAAGATCTCAGGTTCCTCAGCTATGAAATGGGTATGTGATCTACCTGCAGAACGTTATAAAGATTGTTAAGCAGAGCACTGGAGCCAGTTGCTCCCCCTTACCATTTTCCCATTTATAACAATCTTTCTTAAAAAAACTAAACTGTCCACTAGCTTTCTCAAAGCAAAACAGTTCCATTGAAGTAGAAAAGTATATAAATAAAGAAACCATTATTTAGAAAAGCCCACTTCTTCAGAACCTGAATCACACACACTTTATGTGTATTTGTATATATATATATAATATAACTACAAACAGGATAACTTTTGCTTTAGAGACTATTTCTCAAAGCTACTACTAAAACTCAACATGTTTTATGACGCCCATAGTTTCAGGCTCTGACACTGTGTATGTTAACTTCATTCCACAGACAGCTGGTTTAAAACCCATTTCAGTAACTGTCTGAAAACACTGGCACCCCTTAGGAGGATGGCTAATACTTTGGGTGCTATTTCCCAATGGCTTTCATTACCACATGTGTCTGTACATGACTCAGTAAGTTCAAACAAGACAGTATTGATCAACAGAGGATAAACATCACTTTATCTTATCCATAGACACAGTAACCAGGCTTCTCTCAAGTGTAACTCTAACAGTCCAAACTCCCCCAGGAAGGCAGTTGGGAAAGATGCCTCACCTGCTGTGACAGTGCATATTCAAAATCTAAATCCCATCTGCTCCTTGGTTTAAAACTGCAGGTCTAGTCAGTTATCATTAACAAATATTTACTGCCAAGTGGATCAGGAATGTTGATTTATCATTTTAAGCCATCAACCCTATTCCAACCATGCTATAAGCTTTTAACATCGTTTTTAGAATTTTATTTTTTAAATTACATCATTTTTCCTTCCTGTTTCTCTTCCCAACCCTTCTCAAGTATCTCCCACTGCTCTTTCTCAAATACATGGCCTCTAGATCTCTAATTGTTTACATACATAGATGTGTGTGTATGTGTGTTTGTGTGTATATATAGAGAGAAAGGAGATGATGATGATGATGATAGATAGATAGATAGAAGATAAACATTCCTAAATATATAAACATATTTATGTTATGTATTTACATAGATATTTCTAAATACTACCTACTTAGACACTATGATGTTTCTGACCATTTTAATTTAATATAGCAAAGTTTTGTGTGGAATATTTTTGATGAGTTCAAATAACAGGCTAAAATATAGCCTAAAATATACCACCCTGGTAAGTGGTTCCAGAGGAGTGGGCCCAGGAACTCTGTGGTACCCATTAAGTTTAATCTTCATAAACTTAAGTCCCTTATCTAAAAACAGTACAGTGTTTGCATATAAAATATGCACATACTCTAAGCTATCTCCGGGCTACTTCCTGTCCCTTGCACATTGTAAACAGTATTAACATAGTTTCATGCTGCATTGCTTATACGTTATTCGAGATAAATATCTGTTTATGTTCCATACAGATGTATTTCTTTCAAATATTTTTAATCTGTGGTTGGCTGAGTCTATGGATAGGGAACCCACAAAATTAGAAGTCCACGTATGTTAGCCTTTGTTAAAATGATTGTCTTCACTAAACTACGCTGACATCCTCAGCACTCTAATTTGACCTTTTGAAAGACATCTAAGCTAAGCTTGTCCTCTATGGATTTATGGGGGAAATTGTGTGTGTATCAATATTCACAATCATGTGATCATGCTCCAGGCTTGCTTGTTCCACTGGGGATTGTTTTCTAGTGATGTTGAGAGGAAAGAGTCATAAAGATATGATAGCTCCCTGTACTCGCAGAGTGATCTGCGTCAGTAAATAACATATCTAATGAGAGTTAGCACATGACAGTTTAACCAGACTGAACGTCTAAATAAGCAAATTCGATTATAATTCTATAAAATACCATTTAATAGTAATGACTTCATTTCCTCCAACAATTAGGAAATAATTATTGGTCGGGATGCTCAATTGATTTGAAGAACACTATGTCTGAGTATGGGAATTACATACTCTAGTACCTTATCACCACAGCCTATTCTAGCTTATAAATGTATTTCAGGGCCAGCAAGATGCCTCCGCAGGTAAAAGCACTCACAGTGTAAGCCTCACCCCCAAGTTCAATTCCCAGAACCCATAATGAAAAGCAAGTACTAACTCCCCAAATTTCTCCTCTGGCACGTCCGCATCCATACTTAAACTCATACATCACACACACGCATGCGCACAATAATAAATAATTACTAATAAGAAGTATTAATACTGTGTGATTAAATTTGTTCTTTGACAATTTCATATATACACATCAGGTTACTTTCACTCCAACCTCTCTTTTGAAAGATGTTTGTGTTAACTCTTTGAAAATTTTATACACTGTATTTTGATCATATTTACCCCCAACTTCTCCAAGATCCACTCCCACCTTCCCATGACCCTCACCTTCATGTTCTTTTCTTCATTTTAATAACTAATAACCCATCAAATCAAATCTGAGCTGTCCATACACATCTGGGTATGAAGCTATTCATGGGAGCATGGTTGCCCTCTCAGAAGCCATATCCTCTTTCGTTACAGTTTTCCTTATGTATTTATTGATAAACGTTTTGAGAATTTCACAAGTACTGTATTTACATCATTTCTCTTTCCTATCCTCCTTCACACTCCTCTCCATGTTCCTCCAACTTTCTGTCAATGTTATGAACTCCTACTCCATAATTATTATGGTTATATATATATATATATATATATATATATATGTACATATATATATATATACATACACATGCACACACACATTAATAAATACAAGCCAGAGTCCCCTTAGTGTCGTTCATACATACATGAGTTTAGGGCTGACCACTTTGACCAGGATGACCTATCAGGGATTTGATCCCTAGTGAGGACTAATTCTACCTCTCTCGTTCATCTAGGGATGGAGCCTTCTGAAATTTCCTCAATCCACATAGGCATGTCAATTGGGGTCATTTTGTTTTTCTGGTCTTGTTAGACACCCTCATTGTTGAGCTTTCATGGGTGCAGATTTCTTCTCATACATAGTAGACCCCATATTTCAGGAGATACCCTAGTCCTCTGAGAGCCACACTCTAAACAAACAAACAAAAACACCAAACAACAGTGTCAACAAAACAAATAAACAAACCCTACTCTAAGAAGCCATCAACTGTCCATGGTTTTTCTGTTAAGGGTGGAGCTCTGGGATCCCGTCCCACTCCACACTAGAGTGTTGTCGGCTGGCTTCCTCTTGTGTAGGTTGTCTGCATGTTTTGTGCATGCAGCCTCAGCTGCTGTGAGTTCATGAGTTCAGCAGTCTATCCCAACCTTCTGCTCTAACAAATTTTCTGTCCCTCTCCTAGAATGGCCCCAAGTTACAAGGGGCGAGTGTGATAGAAATGTCCCAATTGTAGATGCCACTCTGTGGTTGCTTATTTTCTATACTTTGACCAGATGGGAGTTTCTGTGTTAACTATTGTATACTTACAACGAAACATGGGGTTTTCTGAGAATGAGGTTTGAGACCAGTTAGTAGAAAGCTATGAACTTAGAAAGAAGTTTGATACCATATCAGTTTAGCAAAATAGTATCAGATTCCACCCTGAGGCCTGAGGCCTCTAATCATAGGTTCTTGGGCAGATATGCAGTACCAGCCATGAGTTTCATTCTGTGAGGAAGGCCTTAACGCCAACCAGAAAGTGGCTGGTTATATGCATAACCTTTGTGCCATTGTGTCTTACCATGCCAGACATTAATGCAGGGCACAGGATTCCCAGCTTGAGTAAGACTACGGATGACTTTTCCCTCTGGTAGGCTGCATAGCACCTTCCAGAACTATGAAAGCATTTCAGCAGGGAGGAAGCTTCCTGGTCAGTACTGGCTTGATTTTTTTTCATGGCCTGTGAACAATGTGTGTGATGTCTTCTGCAGAAAAGCCTTCCTATCCAGTTCTGGTGGGCAAACACAAGCAATGGCAATGGCCTATGTTGTTTGTCAGGTGTCTGGGATGCCTGTGACCAACAACCCAAGGAAAGGTATCCCACCTAGCACTAGACATTTTTTTTTTAATTTTGGTACCCTGTGGCTTCTGGTAGAGCATTATAGAGAATAATGGTGATTAACTCCAGTCTGACTATTTTATATGAATATATCTATATGTTTGTATATATGAAGTTTATAAAACTAGGTTCCTGTATGTCTCTTTCAAACATCTCTTGTGTTAACGATCCTTCCTCCAGCCCCCTTATTGTTCCTCCTCCCATCTTGTCTCTCTCATCCTTGTCCTGATAATCTTTTGTCACATTAAAGTCACTTTGTTTTGTTTGTGACTCACTGAGTCTGACCTGGGCTGTTTTTATAACAGTGAGTTTGGAAATAACGACTAGAGCCCAGTGGGCTCAGCAATGGGTATGCAACTGAAAACAATGCTTCCCATTTTTCAGAATAAATAAGTTCAGAAACAAGGAGTAGGGCCCTATGAGAGATACCTCTCCATCCATTTCTGATTTTTTTCCAGGACCTGTCTTATGAAGGCCTAGTTCAAGTAACTGTAGCTGCTGTGAATTCATGATTATAGTGGCCATGTCATTTCTAGAGAATGGCACTTTGCAGTTCTCCCTATCTTCTGGTTCGTACCTTCTTCCCAGGCTTTCTTCCATAATGATCCCTGAGGCATGGAGGGAGTAGTATAAATGTATTGTTTAGGAATGAGCCTTCAACGTATTATTCTAATAATAATAATAATAATAATGATAATAATGAAGTTCTTCATTCACAGAGTTGAGTAAGACCATTGATATATTTTCTCCAGACTTAGTGGTCTAAGTAGGAGCTTCTGACACTTTCAAGCTATACAGAAGAATTGAAGTCTCTAGTTTAGTTCCAGCTTGGTTGTTCTATATCTTACAACCACGGTGCCTGGTGTCAGCAGCATCAGTCTTACCAAGATGAAAGACAGGACCCTGTACTGTTTGAGGAGACTTCTGGGGGATCCATACCGAGCAATTCCTGAAAAAGTATCCCACAGAAACAGCGCTGTTGTTTAACATCCTACTGTCTCTGCAAGTGGCAGCGACAAGAAAAATTTTTAAAATATTTTATACAGGAGAATTTAAATGAGTTTGATGTCAAATTTCTTCATGCTCACTTTAGTATGTTCTTCCTTATAGTAAATGAGTGATGATTTCTCATTCCATAGGTTCAAGATAGTTAAAGAAAATTTCACCTCTCTTTTTATGCAGAATAGCACGAATTAATAGGTCTTCAGCCATTCTAGGGGATATCAACTTACATATCAATAAATTAGAGGCTAAATGAAACAATAGAGTGAGGACACATCAAGGTCAATAGAAAGCCAGTTTCACAGAGACCCCAGAAGAAAGTGGCCCTAAAACGAACTGAACCATTCAGTTACTGTGGAATAATGCAGTGGGCAAATGAAGGCATAGATGATGATAAAATCTCCTAGCAGACTGTTGGAAGAGTGCAAAGCATTACAGACAGATGAAATTGTATTCCATTTCTAGTAGTGTTGGTAATCCTCCCTCTCACTGTTTTATTGGGCTTCTGCATAGCACTTATCTACCCAGCTGGGGCCGTTAGCATGAAGCAAACAGGCTTATTAGATGTCTTCAAACCTTATTGTTTCTGATTATAAATCTGATACCGTGAGGGGAATGAGCAGTGTTGGCAGAAGGATCTTCTAATCCTTTACTGAAGCCGCTTTACAGCACCACACACACACACACACACACACACTCCTGGCAGGATGCAGACATTTACTCCTAACCAATTATAACTGGCGAGCTATAATTATGAGAATAGTGGTATTAATAATAGCCTAACTTTAACATTCTCCCATGGCTCTTCCACATGCTAGGCACTTTAGTGAACCAGTTTAATCCTTCTGCAAAATAGATACCATTACTGTATCATTTTTCCAGGAGAAACTAAGGCTTAGGAACATGAAGAAACAAGAGTCAACTTGCAAACTGATAGCAGATGGGTGACTCTGAGAAGGATTGCAGCTTAGAATGGGAAGGAAACTGAGATCTTTTTGACAGAGAAAAACTAAGAGAATGCTCCAAAAATAGAAAATGTCTTTTTAAAAGGGGGAAGGATCAAATTACAAAGCTACAGGCTTCTAAGAAGGCCGTTGCTTTGTATTACCTCCCACTATGCAAATCTCTAATTCAGCCTGATTCTCTGAAAATTCTAGGAAACGTGCTAATAGATCCTCCAATGTTAACAGAACTCATGCCATCATTAAGTCTCACCTTCCTCTCTATGATCAGGTTCATAGACAGAGAAGGATAAAGGAGACTCAGCTGTGACTTAGGGACTAAAAGGTTCAGCTCACAGAAGAAAGTGTGGTGTGTGTGTGTGTGTGTGTGTGTGTGTGTGTGTGTGTGTGTGTGTGTGTAAAGGCACTGTTAACACAGTGGCAGGACCAGCCACAGAGGCATCACTGAAAATGTGAAACAATCATCATAAAGCACTTGGTTCCCTCACATCCAAATTCTGGTAGTGTCTGGAAGAAGGTGACAGCATCTCCTAAGAAACACATCCTTCTGCCTGGTGAAAGAGTAACTGGCCCTGCGCTTACACGGGAGGCCCTGGATGAAGCCGTCCTTCATTTGGGACTTTGAATGGATACTCACATGCTCCCAAATATGAGCCTCACTAGCCTGAAGAGAGAATGATTTACTTAGCATAAGTATGAATTTTCTTCAGAATCTTTTCTGAAGAGACAAATCAGTGGGGGGGGGGGGGATAGAGTAGAGGTTCTAGCACTGAAACAAACCTGAAAAAGCAATGAGGGGATGGTAATTAGAAAAAGGAAAGTTGGACAGGACAGAAGACTTGGTGTGTGTGTGTGTGTGTGTGTATAGAACACAGGTGTCTGTGTCTATGTATTAGTGTGCGTATGAGGAGCACACATGTTATGGCATGTGCGTGGAGTCAGAGGACTATTATTATTGTTTTTGTTCTGTCCTGCCACCTTGTGGGTTACGGACATCAAATTCAGGCGATCAGCCCAGCTCGGAAGTGCTATTGCTAGCCCACTAGGGTAACTTAAAGGATCACGTGATAGCATTCTCAGGGTGACCCCAGTTCAGGTCACTGCACATACAACATGTGCTTGTTACGGCGTGGGAGTGAGAGACACACGGGGGTCACTGTCTGCCATATGTGATGCCCCCTTGACTAATAAGTCAGAACTGTTTAATAAGTCAACTCTCCACATAACACCCTGTTCAAGTCCATTTCACACACACACTAAATATATAAATAAATTAAAATTCAGAAGGCTGTAACGGGGCTAGAGAACAGTGCTCACTTAAGAGCACTGGCTGTTGTTCCTGAGGACCCAGATTCAATTTCCAGCACCCACACAGCAGCTCACAATCATCTGTAACATTGGTTCTAGGAGATCCAGCACCCTTTTCTAGCCTGTGTGGGTATCAGGCTCTCACGTAGTGTGCACATATACATGCAAGCAAAATACCATACACATGAAACTTAAATTTAAAAGAAAAACCTATAATGTCTATAAACTCATTCTTATTTGCCTTTCAGAAATAATACATAAAGCTAAATATGTTCTATAGTCACCATCATCATTCATTTATTATCTCAGAATTTCAAAGGATTAAAGCCCAATTATACATGGTATTGACACAGCAAAAGAAA
The DNA here is from genome assembly GCF_030254825.1 of Meriones unguiculatus. NCBI lineage: Eukaryota > Metazoa > Chordata > Mammalia > Rodentia > Muridae > Meriones > Meriones unguiculatus. The sequence continues at coordinate 48,155,979 of NC_083349.1, forward strand.
ATATGTTAAAACAGAACCTAATTCATATCCTGGTCCAACCAACTGACTTTGAGACAATTATTTTAACTTTTGCTAAAATCAAGATTGTTCTGCAAAGGAGAACAAAATTTATATATATGAGTGATTAAGACAATACCAGGAAGTGTGAGCCAACCTGAGACATTACAGCTGTAATTCTTATCACATATCTGATGAGATCACAGTGCTTAAAGAGGAGAAAACGGTTAAGAGAGAGATGGGCCAAGAGGCCAAACATCGAGAGCAGTTTTCAGAATGAAATAAGAAAGCTGAGAAATTAACAGTCATTGCCAGTTTGCAAATGCGAGGTTGGCACCACCTCCCCCGCAGCTCTCTGGCAGTTTTCCCAAGCTGTAAATTCTCTCTATCACTGACAGGACCTCCTTATTGGGGGGGGGAGTAATAGAATGACTCAAAAAATCTTGGGTAGTCATAAAAGCAAGCAAAGCAGAAAGATGAATCTTCACACCAGAGAACAAGTCTCTCAGCCTTTGCAAGTGACATAGTCACAATCAGAGAAATGAAAACCACGCAGCCGTCAGAGCCACTTATGAAACTTCAGGTGATTGTTTAAGGAGACAACTATTAGTCATCTAATATGACTCTGACAAAACAAAACAACAACAACGACAAAAACGTAAGCACTAAATACGTTACCCACCTCCAGTGAGTCCCCTGAACAAGGATAAAAACTCCGTGAAGATCATGCCTCAGAAGAGAAAACTAAGTGTAGAAGAGAGGGTGTGAGTTGAGGGGGGGGGGAATAAGTAGATCATGAGGACTGTGTGGAAAGAATTACAGACCAGTATCTGCTAAGGGACACCAAGAAAATGCTTCCTTCTTTGTGGAACAAATAGTGCTCCCAAGAACCCTAGCAGTTTCTTATGCCAGTAGTTCTAAACACTGTCTTGAGAAATCTTCACTCCATTCCTAGCTCTGCGTGAATTAGCAGCTGACCATTCTCATAAACAAACACACAGGTCTGATGCTTCTGTCACAGATGATATGTGGGTGCCGGCTTCCCTGTCAGATCTGGATACTGGACTCACCCTGGAAGAAGCTGGGGTTGTTATAACAGCTCACGCACTGAGAACTGATCTGATGACATGTGCCACCACCTCCTCATATAAATTCACATTTTCTCTGTTGGGTACAAGGATGACTTTGTTCCTAAAATCAAAGTAGTTATGTAACTGTAGCCAGAATTTCAAACTCTGATTAAATAACCACCCTTTTTTTCCAAGGGGGTCTCTTATTTTCCTGAAAACTGTAACCCTATTAACTATGGTCAAAAGGTAGCTTCCTAAAGGCAGGATATTATTCTGTTTTTTTTTTAATTATTACATCTAGTACACTGTTAGGAACATTATACTATTAAATATTGTTCATCTGTAGGATGCAAGAGCCCCCTCACTAGAAAGATGAAGAGCAAAAGTTAAGTAAACATTGAGTGTCCTTTGCCAAGCTCCGTGCTGTATCTTCTCCCCAGCCTGGAAAATCACTATTATGCTTCTCTGGAGAAGGCATCCCTGATCCAAACTCAACGTGAAGAAACTGCCTAAATAACTTGACCCAAGTTTGCAAAGTGTTAAGTGGCAGAACTCCAGTCTGCAAGTGTAAGTCAATCGAGAATGATGCCATCATAATCATGAATAACAAGCAATCTCAGATGAGATGCTCTGGATTTTAATACCATGTAATACAGGTGTAACATGAGGTAAAAGACAGAAAAATTGTTTCTGGAATAAAAAAAAAATAATTCAAGAGGCCACTTATGCAAAACTGATTATTATTTAGCTGTAGAAATAATGAAATTGTGATTGTTGCAGGAAAATAGATAAGTAAGGGTAACATAAACACATAAAGAAAAACAATGTGTGTTCTTACTTATATGTGAATCATAGCCTGTAATGTATACAAGCATATAAGCAAACTGGTACAAGGCAGGTATAACATTTAGAAAGGAGACCATACAAGGATAATATGAGATGGTGAGGAAGGCCAGATAGCAGGCACAGGAGACATATGTCATGAAAGAAGATATAAAGCCAATTGCTTTTGTTTTGTTGTTGCTGTTTTAACTGTCATGGTTTTTTATATGGTGGATAAATGTACAAAAATATAATTGATAGTGGAAGTGTAAAACACCAGACACAGTTCCATATCATCAGAATAGCCATCCCAACTGTATAGAGATGTACAGAGTTTGGAAATAGGCAACTATTAATTTGAGTGACTTCCTTAACATAACTGTGTGTAGTTTTTATTTGTGAGTTCATTATAATTATTTTGCTTATTAAGCAAAAACAATAGTAAAGTGTGGCTGGTAGTACATGCGTGCAATCGTAGCATGGGGACACTGAGGCAGTGTGAGTACAGGTATCAGGGCAGCCTAGACTTCACACAGACCCAACCTCAGAGCAAAACTAAATTTAAAAATGGAGTAAAGCCTTTCGAATTGTCATCTCTGTAACAAGCCACACAATTTGACCCATGTAATTAATGACAGCATAAACTTAAAGGCAGTAGAAAGCCACTTACGTTTTCTGATCCCAAAACTCTCTTAGTTTCTGTTATCCACTCCGATTCCCTTACAAGACTTGTGCAGTTTCCAACTGTTAACATTTTCTAAATTCTTGGACTGAAAATAAGAGAGGATGCCATGCCTGTCTCAATCTTCAGTGTTGAAAGGACAGTAATCCAGTTCAAGTATCCTCATTTCATCATTTCTGGTCTATTCGTATAAGCTTTCTAAAAGATGATGCCACCAGGCTAGTCATAAAAGGAAGGAGAAATAGACAGGGCATGCTACTGCCATCACTGGCCACTGGGACTTCATTTGCCCTTGTGTCTGGACACCCACAGCCATTGTTGTAACTCTATGAGCTCATACCCACTCGCAAGACCTTATGGAGTGGGTATGAACTAGTTTAACGCAGAGAGACTGAGGGAAAGGACAACATCCAGAAAGAATATGTGTACGCAGGAATCACGAATAACAGGCAGGACCTAGGCTGGGCCTCTTACCCAGGATATTGTGCTGCACTGATAGCTTAACAAAATAACCTCCAAGGAACACTTCAGAATAACCTCTTCAGAAACCCTTGGCTCCTTCCCGCCCTTCCCAACTCTCCTGAAAGCTTCCTGGCTTGACCTATTCTTCCTCTCCTCAGAGCTCTTTCTTTCCCCCTGAACACCACCAAAAATTATTTTCTGCGGCTAATATTAATACCTTAATACCTTAATAAAGGCATTAATAAATGCCTTCTTGGTTGGTCTTCATTGAGACCAAATCAACTGAGATTTCGTTCAGTTTAAATGAGCTGAGTCAGACCTAGTGTGAATGAGATTATTTTAGGTGGTTCTAGGATATTCTTGCCTAGTCGTAGCAATCAGAAAGCAATTATCCATTAAAAGTCATGAACATGTAGACAAACCGCTAGAGAAAATGTGGACTCGTTCTTTTCCCCTGTCATCTCGCTTCTACCTCCTTTCATTGTCTTCTTTTCAATACATTCTTATGTATCTATCCTATTTGACAGAATATATTCCATTGTTACAAGTTACTTTGTTTGTATGGTGTTTATATTAGAGCTCCACTGAGTTATTTTGGCTCAGCTGCATAGTATTGTCATTAAGAGACCATTTATACCATTTATTGGGCTGCACTACAGATGAATCAGTTCTCTCTCTCTCTCTCTTTCTCTCTCTCTCTCTCACACACACACACACACACAACACACACCTTGAGTGGGGATAACACCTGAGAGTAGCTGACTCCAAACAGGCGTCTGTTCTTTCTTTGAAGGTCACCACTATCTCACGCATGTTATAAGCCAGCTCTGCTTCCGTTACTATCCAGTGAATAGTATGGACCAGTGCCAGTAATGTGTAATTAAAGCTACAGGGGAAAAGCCTTAAAGCAAGTAATCAAAGTCACAGTTAAGGACCTCACTCAAGCTAGACACAATCTCTGAGCAGATGATTACAGTGACATTGTTTCTGACAGTAAGATAAAAGCAGAAGTGGCTGAGATCCAGTGTTGTGACTGGTCCTTGCTAACCTTTAAGAGCAGCAGGACTTTGAGATGGACAGAAGTTAACATGCTTCCTCTTCTTGTTTTCCCTTGTATAGTTTAGTTTTGCTCTAAATCCCAGGGATTTAAAGGGCTTCTCTTTGATATCGAAAGGAAGTTTCGAACAGATAAGTAGTGAGCTGTCTTTGACATTGATGAAGTCTGTCTCTATAATACCTATTTTAGCAAAACTATTACTAAACTAGACGTGTTTCTACTGGACCACTGATTATACAATTTTGAAATAAAAATTTTTAAATAAAAATAGATTACTCTGATTATCTAAAGTTTATTTATCCTCAAACAAACAAACAAAAAAAATCTATGTATCAGGATTGTTTTGCAAAAATGATCATCAATCAACCAGCTGATTATGTTTAATTTTTCTCTAGAGTTCTGTCTGGTAACTTTTTGGAATTAGATTGTGTCTTAGTTTTAAAAAAACTATTTTGATACATTAAATAAATAAATTAAAATTAGAAAGCATATTTCCTCTTTGCTGCACATGCTTTAATGCCTTGATTTAGAACAAATTTGTATACATACATTCATTCACACATTTGTTTTTGTGTGTATGTGTGTGTCATATGCAAAATGTTATGTTTATGAGATATCTGCTTTTTGTTTTTTCTCTAATAAACAATAGGTCAATAGTTCTAGTACTTTTCCCCATATAGTTATTTTTCTTTGCAGATATTTTATTAGTGTGCAATTTCTCAGTCTCTTGGTTTTATTAGCTCAAGTTACTCTACGTAAGACTCCAAGTGATTCTAAATCAGATGGTGTATGGATTTTAAGCGTTAGCAAGCAATAATCAAAATGTTAATGGCCAAAAACATCTTCGCAAAAAGTATCTTTCTTTAGAAACTTGTACCTATCAGCATTGCTCTTCAAAAAAAAAAAATTAGATGGAATCAGCAACTTCTTGGCCATGACAATCAGCAAAGGGGTTGGAGCACAAATAAGTGCAAGAGGCAGGGTAAGGAAGAGGAATTACAAGTATAACTGAGAGGATAGGACAAGACCCCATTCTCAAAGCAGTCGTGTTTGGTGTGGTGCAAAGCTCCCGTGGCTTCAGTGACTCAGTATCACACTACCGCATCAGGCATTTGGTCCATAGCTGACTTGCTTCTGTCTGACTTTCTATAGTCTAGAAGAGCTAAAGATCCACGGAAGGAAATTCACACTTTAATTAAAATCAAAGGATAAAAATAAATACAAAGCCACATTACATCCTGCCAAATTAAATGCCCTGGGGAAAACCATGAAAGTGTTTCACCCTGCTGGAGAGTTCAGGTGAGAAATGACCAAGGTATAACAGAGGGCTGACAACGACCACGCAAAGGGAGTCAGAACCTGGTCCATGTTCACTACTGCACAGTCTACGAGGCCTAGTCAACAGAATCGGTGCAATAGCACGTTTCCAGTCCAGACCCGAGACTAAATTGCATAATGCTCTGGGAGAATAATCCATGTGTCCCTGTAGAGGACAATGCAGGCTCACGGCACTGCCCTTTCTGATTTCCTACTGCATCCTGTGTTCTCCACAGCAGTATTCTGAAGGAAGCAAGGTAGATATACAATCTCCTCAACCCTCATTCACTATTTTATAAGGAAAAAATACACACACACACGCACACGCACACACACACACACACACACACACACACACACACACACTTGGGAAAACCTAGTAATTAAAAGCACAGACTCCAAGCCTCAGAACATTTAGATCCAGATTATTTGTCTGTTACTCGTCACCCATGGCATCTGGAGCATTTCAACTAACTTCTCTCTTCTTGGGCTTACTCATTTCCGCACTAATCAAGGAAATGCTAACACCTATTTCACAGAATTCTCATGGAGATAAAGTAAATCATACGTAAATACGAAACAGAGCATGTAATACGTGTTTAGTACACGTTGGCCTTGTTTCCTGTTTTTACTTATCATTTTAAATTTTGTCACATAACAGTCAAAAAACAACTTAGTGTTTTATTTAACTTTTTCACTAAAGATTATCACATGTAAGCCCTGTGGTGGTGTTGGTGGCAGCGGTGGCAGTGGTGGCAGTGGCAGCAGTACCTGCTTTTAATCCCAGTGCTCGGGAGACAGACGCAGATGGATTTCTATGAGCCCCAGGACAGCCAGGTCTTCAGAGTGAGTTCCAGGACAGCCAGGGCTACATAGAGAAACCCTGTCTTGAAAGAAAGAAAGAAAGAAAAAAAGAGTTATCTTTCTTTTGACCCAATGTGCCCTTTGTTCATCTGTCCACTGATTTGTAAGTCCTTCTGTTAATGATTTAAAAGTAATCTTTGTATTTTACAGGTATTATTCTTGTCTATTAGTTGTATGTCAATTGTTTTATTTTAGTCTCTGCTAACGTTACATTGCAATTACAAGCACCTGTGGATTTTATGTAGTTAAATTTCCCAGTCTTTTCAATGTGGAGTTTTACACCTACCTTGAAAGACCTTCCATGCTGCAAGAGTATGAGAATGTTCTCCTGTGTTCTAGCAGTTACGCAATGCTTTTAAAGGTTATCTCTTTACTCCTCTCAGAACTTGTACATAGGTTAGTAGGTGATAGTTTGACTTTATCTCTTTCTCAAATGGTCCATGACCTCCCCATGGTCTGAAATAACACCTATTGCCAAATACCAACCTTTTTTATTTTTTAATAAAAATAATTGTATTTAACAAAAAACAAAAAACAAAACCTCACATCATTTATTGTATCCCTTTCTTCCTTCCATTATTTTTTATTTTTTTCTTCACAATTTATTCATTATATACCCCAATTGAAGCCCCTGCCTCAACTTCCCCATCCCATCCCTCCCTCTTCCCTTCACCCCTTCCCCCTAGTCCACTGAAAGGGGGAGTTCTCCACTATTGCCATCTGCCCATAACTTGTTAAGTCTAATCAGGACTGCCTGGCTCATCTTCCTCCATGGCCTGGCAAGGCTGCATCATCAGGGGCGAGTGATCAGAGAACAGTCAACTGAGTTCATGATAGAGGCAGCCCCTGCTCCCCTCACTCAGAGATCTATATGGAGACTGAGCTGCCGCTTGGCCACATCTGAACACAGCATTTGGTTCTGTGACACCGATTTTCTGTTCTTAGGAGTGTTTAACTTAGGCTGGTTCCAGATCATTCCATGTGTTCAATACATCGTATGGCATTCATCCCATGTTTTTTCACTGCCAGAAGAATTACAGGCTTGAGTTACTAAATTTCAAAATAATGAAATCTAAATTGGAATGACAATACATTAAAAATGTGGAAGAGCAATTTCATTACGTGATAACTTTTTGCTTAAACGGGACTTTAGGACTTTGTGTTGAATTTTATCATTTTTTTCATATGGTTTCTGACATTTCTCCTTATGTTTATTATTATTTCCCTTTATTGATCTGATCTTTATCCTTGCATCTTGTCTGTTCTCTTAGGGAACATTTATACTTACCCTTGCAGTGTTCTTTGAGTATCTGTAAAAATACTTTTATTGAACTGATTTACTTATTCTGAATAAGAATGAGTGGCTGCACTACTCTAATGTGACACATTTGCTGTGTCTTTATTGATACAAGGCTATAAAAGCTGCAATAAACTAGTATCATTTTACTCACTACCACTTGTTTAATTACTATGAAAACAATGCATGTTTTCATTCATAAAGAGAAGTAAACTCATAGAGTCCCTAATGCTCAGCAATCTTTGCATTTTTTAGTGGTGCTATCTTGCAATCTCAGTGCTGTGCTGAGACTCGCGTGCAAGTTTTTTCTATTAAATTTCTGTGTTATTATGTTTGTATAGTCTGTATCAAAGATGGATATATCCACAGATAATTTTATAAATTTCAACAATTTTTCATTCTTCAAAGAGCTTTCTGTAAGGAAAACTTTGTTCCTCTCTTTTTCTACATTCATTTTACGTGTGTGTGTGTGTGTGTGTGTGTGTGTGTGTGTGTGAACATTCACACCTGGACAAGGGTATCAAATCCCCCTGGAGTTTGAGCATTCTGACATGGGTGCTCAGAACTGCACTATGACCTTTTCGTAAGAGTAGTAAACATCCTTAACACTGACCTATATCTCCAGGACCAACTTCTTTAATACTGTATGAAATGTGCCTTATTAAACTATCTAATTCTGATGTTATTCAGGGGGAAAAAAGCATTAATGTTTTTCAATTCTAGTAAATGGTTATTAGGTTATGTAAAATCTTAATTTATTCTTGGAACAATTTTGTCAAAAAAAGCATACATTTCTAAGTAAATACCCATTGCATGTATATTTTTCAGATTACTTGAAGGCATATTCTCATTTGTGAGAAGTCTCTGCTGTGATTATGGACCCTCCTCTCATTTTAAGAATTCACTTCTCTTTTCCTGGTCACAATGGCCAACAGCACTCTATTAGACTCATCTTTCCTATCATCTCTTACTCTAGCGCCAAGTCTGTAGAATTTTGCTTTATTAATTCTACTTTTATCTTTGGTCCCTATTAGTCCACTATTATTCTTTCCAACTTTTACCCTTGATTGCTTATTTTCAGTGATTTCTCTTTTCAGGTTTGTTTGTTTTATTTCAAATTAGGATTTTGACCCAATATTATAATGAAATTTCTATTTACCCAAGTATTTACATAGTAACAAAATTTGAACTTTTTATATCTTAAATTTTAGAATCCATACAACATATAAAGCTGATTTTTTAAAAGACAAATAAGAAGAATAAATAAAATAAAAAATCATTTGTCTACCACCCAGTTTAACCAAGTAACCTCTTGTAATCAAAACTTTATTAATATAAGATTACAAAAATAAAATTTGAGCACACATTGATTTACAACCTATCTTTCAGTTATTATTCCAAAACAAACAAACAAGCAAAACTACCTCGGTTGTGACTCTTTTTCTCTAGACTGTCAACCTGCACTGTACCACTGTTCATTCAAATACCTCCTTGTCATTGGCTATTTGGGCAATGTTTAAGCTTCCTTACAAGCTCTGTGGGAGTTGAAAAACACACTCCCGTGGCCTGACAACTTTCCTGGAACAAAGAAAAATCATGATGTATTAATTTTTAAAGCAATTTGAAGGAACTCAGCATTACACATTCGGAACTGCATTTTCCCCACATTGGACGATGGCTGGCAAGGACACTAACCAAAGAGAGTATCACAAAGGTGGCTGAGTCAACAAAAGCAGTATTTAGGGAACGGAGCATCAAATGAGCCTCTCTCAAACGCCAACCATATGGCAGGCTCTTACATCCATTCCCTTAACTGTTCAATCATTTTGCTGTTATTTTGCTTTTTACACTTTTCATTAGGTATCAGTGATCTTGTATTATAAATATATATTTAAAAGAAAGCCAGTTTTCAGAAAGTTAGAGTCATGGTAGAAGAACAGAAATTGAAATGTCATTGTGCTCTTCTCAAACAATATGAAATATACTACCGAGAAAGTTTTGTTAATTACAAGTACAGTTACTCCTGTCACTGAAAACAGCTTTAATTTCTTTATTTCAAGATTATCTAGGCCCAAACAAATACATCATACATTAACTGATGCCTTAAGAACAGGAAGATGGTTCTGGTTAATTAAGTTACTGATATATATTTAAATAAAAAGTGACACATAAAGACTTTAAAATGCTTTTTAGTTTTTTAAGTTAAAATATAATGAATTGCACCATTTTCCTCCTCTTTACTCCCTCCAGCCCTTCCCAGTGCCCTCATTTACTCTCTTTCCAAATGCATGCCTCTATTTCTTTAATCCACATAATCACTATAGCAACCTTTTGGAATGTGTGAATATGTACTCATTCTCTATTAATTTTTTTGTGTTTCATGATGCGTACTCAGATGAACTGTTGCTTTCATTTGTAAACATTTTCCTAAGTTGAGTTTTGGAATTAATTTGTGCTTCTTTTATTGAGGAATGCAAGGTAATATTTACTTTGCATCACTAAGATAGTGCATGGACTTTTATCACAAACCCTTTATTTCCTCGGACTCTGAAATTCCTGGGAGATTCTTTAAAAGGCAGAATTTCCTGTTAAAAATAAATTAGATGTATTGCCTAAGGGTGGCATAGGTCTCACTTATTTCATGCAAGACCCGGTCACAATAGAACATTAGAAAAAGATGGAGATGGCTTAGAGACAGTCAAACAACAAGCGAAGCCTTCAACAACTTCGGATGCAGATGGGGTCTGGTGTCAGCACAGCCCTGAGGTTCCCATTCGATTAGGAGAACCCCTCCCCCTCCACTACTGACCAACTCACGAGCAGTCTTTCTCCCCATTCAGTTTTCTTGTCCGACCTCTTTCAAGCATCACATAATTAGGTGACATGTAATTATAGCAACAAAACTACTCTTTCCAGATTTTAAATTGCCAAAGACAGGAATGTGTAGAGGAAATCGATATTTATTGAACTCTTCATTAAAGTGGAGATTAACTGTTTAATTTAACTTTTAATCAGGATGCCCACTGATATCCACTGTTTGATTGTACTTTTTATTTTCTGCTTCTACTTTACTGCTCTTGTTTCTTTGCTTTTAAACATGCTTCCCTCTTATATGCCTTTCCAGCTTTTGTCTCACATCTTGCCCCATTTGCATTTTGAGAGACTTCAGAGACAAAAGCAAAGTTGGCTCCTCTCTTTCTTCTGTCTCCCTGGTCAGCAATGCAGGTTCCACCGGGACAATAAAATCCGAGAAGCAGTCCCCTCTTTCAAGCCTGTTTGTACCTTGTGACTCTTTGTGGTACCGATTTTTAATTTTTTTTTTGTACCACCAAATAACTGTATTTCCTTTCTCGGCGACAGGCAGAGGCATAACTGCAGGGCAGCATGTGTCTCTGCCTGATAAGTGCAGAGTTGGAAAAGTCATCGTTTCCCCACTATGTTTCCTTCTCTTCCTCCTCTCCCCTTCCACCTTCCCTGACCTAATGCCCACTGACACCAGAGACCTCAGGGTCAGCACGTACCCGTGACCTCTTCCAATAGTGAACTCTGGTTGAACTGCGTTAAGCAGACCAGCTAGGTGATAAGAGGCCTAGTCCAATCCTCCCTCAACTTTGAGGGAAGGAGAAATCTTGCACCACAGTTTCTAGGTCCTGCTAGATCAAATGGAAATGGAGGTTGCAGATGTAAAACCATAAAATGCATAGAAGAGAAAGCATGCCCATACAAAGCTCTAGTTTTAATAACTTTACCCTTGAGAAATATTTACTCTTGTCTCTCTCAGAAATATGGCATGCGCAGAAACCATCAAAAATCATTTTCTCACATAAAATGGGCTTGTTCTAGGGTAGGACTACAGAAAGTTACTGGAAATAGTTAGAAATAATGAGTACTAGGGCATTTGGTTTATATATCTATTTTATTTCTGATTGAGTACAAGTCACTGTAAACTATAAAATCATTGACCCTAAGTCTTCTGTTTGTTCCTTATTTGCTTGTTGAGCACTTGGCATAACAGCAAGTCTTTGGGGCAACTACAAGTACAAGCTAGCTAGAATGAGAGTCAGGGGACTATCCCAGCACTGTGCGTGCAGTTTAAGGCAGTACATTTTTTTTCCGAGAACACTGAAGAGATGGCATTTGATGCTACCTAGGTAGGTTGTCAAGAAACATCATAGAGCAAACAGCTTTCATCCAAATCTAGATGGAATCAATGAGGCCAAACAGTGAAGAGGGAAGGCACGGGAATGAAAAATGTCAACAGTGAGCCTGGTGGTCTGAGGGAGCATTCGGTGCTAAGCTCAGAGTCATGTGAAGGATGAGTAAAGGAGATCCGGGGTGTGGTCCAGAGTCTACACAGCCCTTATATGAGCTCATCCCATCTTAAGAATAAACATCTGTCATACCTCAGCTCCAAGTCAGTGTCTCCCAGCTGGGGCTCTCCTTTGAAGTTCAGATTTGGATATCTATCTACCTGCCATTCAGTTTATCTCTCCGAATAGCTAAAGTCACTGTGAAAATCAGCACCCCCATAACTGGGCTACCACAGATTTCCTCAGCTCAATTGATATGTTGTCTTTGTTTTGTTTTATTTCAGGTTGGGTTGAATTTTGTTTGGGATTTCTTGTCTTTAAACCTAGGACTTCACACATTAATCAAGTGCTAAACCAACTAGAAAACACACCCAGTCTCTGAAGTGCCTTTGGTTGCAAACTGGGAGTTTCATTTTGATGTACTGATTTCCAGTGATTTGAGATTTAGATATTGTAAAGGATTTCTCAGAACTTTACCATGTACTTCAACGAAGCTGAGAAGCCTTTCCAGCGTCAAAATTTCCTTAATAACCTTTAGTAATTATTGACCCAATCTCAAAGTAGGTTTTGCAAAAAATAAACTCACCATGTAACCATGACCTGTTACCTTTTTGATGGAAATGATGAGGTTCAGTAAAGAACAAACTACAGCTTGGCCAACAAACTGTAGACTGCCTTCAAAGCTCTAAAGCACATAGAAATAACCTATGGTCCTCCAGGATGAACTAGGCACAATGGAAGAACTTGAGAGCTTTCTGATTAAACAGCAAATTTAATGACACTTAGTAACTTTAGAAACATTTACAAAAAAAAAAAAAAAAAAAACCAAAAAACCATTAAACAAAATGTAACCCTTGCAATAGTTTCTTTGTAAGTCTTCAAAAATGGTTTTTATAGCTAAAAAAATTTATTCATCTAAGTTTATTCCTTCATAGCAATTTCTAAAACTGTATCCACCAACAGATAAAGATCATAAACTGAATATGGGTGTCAACTTACCTGCATTTTAGTATCCATAGAAATAGTCTGTACTCCAACTATGACATTAAAGCTACATGACCTAAACTGAGTTGCCACATAATGCCAAATCACCAGTATCATGTAAAAGACTTTAATTTCATAACCACGATAGAAAAATCAAGACTAAAAACAAGGGCAGAACTTTTTGGACAGATGAGATGGCTCAGCAGGTAAAGGCACTTGTTGCCATGTCTAACTGCCTCAGTTCAATCCCCAGGACCCACATGGTGAAAGGAGACAACTGACTTCTGAAAGTTGTCCTCTGACCTGTGTGTGTGCTTCTGCATGTATGCACACACACACACAAATTAATTAATTTAAATATTTAAAATATAAAATAACACCATTGAAAACTGTAAACACTGAAATCTTTGTTCTAAATTTTTATGTATATGACTTTATACATGTACAAATGTGAAAAATGTATGTGTGTATGCACATATGATGTTTAAAATCCTTTAACAAGTCTTGTTATAGAATAACTAGGACAGTTTCTTGGGAAACACAAAATGAATGAATCTTCATTCATCCCAATCTCAGAATTTTTACTTCCTACCCCAGTGTATTTGATTTAATGATAGTTTCTCGGTCCCAAATCTATAATCTCTCCCCCACATCCCCCCTTCTCTCTCTCCCTCGTGTGTGTGTGTGTGTGTGGGTGTATGCTGTGCACAGGTATGTGATGTGGAAGTGTGCACCTAGAGGCCTGGAGAAGACATCAGGCACCGTGCTCTGTCACTCTCCACCTCACTTCCCTGAGACAAGCCTGTTAAACCCAGAGCCAGGTCACTGGCAAGCAAGCTCTGGCGATGCCACACAGTGCTAGGCTTACAGGCTTTGTAGGTGATGCTGGGAGTGAACTCGGTCTTCATACTTGAGCACCGAGTACTGTCACCTGCTAAGCCATTTCCCTTGACATGCTTTTAATGCTAATTTGTTTGTATATTTAGTGACGTCTTAACCTAACTGAACTGAGAATGAGTAGAGCATGTTCTAATTAGAGAATGGACACTATTCAGTTTCTATTTCTCTAAAGTCTGAACATTTAAAATTTATATATAATCATAAAAACAAGATTTTGAAAAGAAATTGGGCCAGCCTTGTTTGAACGTGGCAGTTAGCAGCTATAACTTAATGATTCCTTTTTAGGCCTCTGCTAAAGATAGATGCTCTTCACGCGAAGGGCAAAGGTGGACTTGGCTATAGTAATTTACTTAATTTATCTTAAATTTGGTTTCAGTGAGCAACCCTAATTAACCTGATTTTTTGCTGATAATCACTCTCAATGGAATCAAATCACAAATCCGGGGATGGATTGAGCGGCACCCAGAAGGAGGCGGCACTCCGCGCACTGGTCCAGCGCACGGGATATAGCTTGGTCCAGGTAGGAACATTTGTGATGTCTGCTGGGACTCAACACTGAATCCAGAGTCCTGAAAACACCCATGTCCCGTGATGCAAAACGCCAGCAGCCCTTGTCTAAATCTTACATAGATGAAAATAGCGTATTTCAGCTCTGTGGGTGACCTAGGGAAAGTTCTTTCTACCTAGATTATCCTCTCACCCTTAAATCGGTTGCTTGAAAGGAGAACCATTATCCACAGTCACAGAGCCTACTACAGTACTGGGAGACTATTTTAGAATATGAAAAGGCGGCTAGAATCCCGGTGCCTAGGGAAGGTGAACTTAGCTAATGTTTTAGGACTTGGTGGGGGAACTTCAGGACTAATCACGTTGGTTTTCAGAGAGATCCCTGCAGATGAAGGGGACTTCCAAGATGTCGCTTCCAAAAAGGTAACATTTTGTCAGCCTAGTTATTATACCAGCTTGTCCAGTCTAAGATGTATAATAATAGCTTCTATCCATGTTGGCTTTCCCTGGAAAAACAAAACAAATGCAAGGGCCACAAAAAAAAAAAAAAAGACTAAAAAGAATTAGGAATTAATTGCAAATGACTATTGTCATTGTTATAACTTCTCTTAGGTAATATATGCTGCATTAAGGAACAACTGGATATGTAAAAATTATCCCATTAGAATACCTAACACTCCTTTTGCAGTAGACAATGTTATTTGGACCCACCAACTATTGGTTTTCACCCACATGCTTTTCCAGATCTACCTACAGTCATCAATACAAATGTTACATGTGAGTAATGATAAAATATCACACATCCTGCTTGCTTTTTTTTTTTTTTTTCTTTCTTTTGGTTTTCAAGACAGGGTTTCTCTGTGTAGCCTTGGCTGTCCTGGATTGACTTTGTAGACCAGGCTGGCCTTGAATTCACAAAGATCGGCCTACCTCTGCCTCTGTGTGTGCCACGGTGCCAGGCAACATCCTAGTTTTATTAACTATTTTATTGTTAGGTTATTGGAAATGCCCTAGGTTTTGTTAATCCCACCAAGGCAGAAATAAGACAACTACCACAATTTTGAGCCAAATCTGAAGCAAGCTTTAATTAAATGCTGGCAAAGATGGTGGACTCTGGCCAGGTCCATTCTTGGATTCCCAGAAAATGGCCACAAGTCACATTTTACAGAGGCTTAAAAAGGCAAACTCATAAGGCCACCAGATTTCCAATCGGGTCCAAACGGGGGCAAGCATACAACCTGACCTATTTCCTGCTTGCGTACCTCCCTCCTACATCCATTGCACAATCAAACAAACTTGAATGGGGGAGCAAAACCATGCAGCTTGTCATCTCTTATACGCAAGAACCTCCAGCATTTCAGGAAGTGTCTGTCACTGGGCAAGAATTGGGCAAGGGGCTTACAGGTGAGAGACAATTCTGTTTCATGGCTCTCTTAGGAACAGTAATTAAAACTTAAGACATCCCTTTGGATCTTACAGTTTACTGATACTAACTCTATAAATCATAAATACATCATTATGCATGACACAATGCCTCAAGCATTTATAATTTTCATCCCCACAAAGAGTGGTCATTTTTTTTAATATTTCATAAGTTTTTATTATTCTGTAGCTGACTTTTCAAAGTTTCATTAAGTCAATACTGAGATGTCTGCTTCAGTATGTACTAAAAGCTGGGTTATCTTAGAATCAGTGAACTGTAATGTTTTTTATTTCTAAAATTAGTGAATGATTTAAATATTTATGCATCTTTCCACTACACTAAAATAATCACAGAAAATTCTAAAGAATTTAGTCTAAAAAACAAACATTTAATGTAACTTCTTTTTCACATGTCTTCAGGCACATTTAACTGTAAAAATCATCTTTATTAAGAAAAGTATTTTTCTTTCTTTCTTAGTCAGTACATTCTGCCATAAATAGTATAAAATAAAAAATGACTTAAATGACTTTATATCATTTTTTTTATTTCTCCTTAAGCCTGAAACATTTATTCAGGGGAAATGGCAATGGAAAAGCTCTTCGATACTTTTAAAACCTGTTAGTCAACTTTTTTTTTAGTTTAATTGCAGAGCATTTTATTATGTGCAACTGTAAGACTTTACTGTATTTTATCTGCTTGCTGTTGCTCCTTTTTATTAATTTATTTTTAATTAATTAAAATTTATTCACTTTGTATCCCCCTTCCTCAGCCCCTCCCAATCCCGCCCTCCCTCCCTCTTCTCCCTTGCTCCTCCCCAAGTCCACTGATAGGTGAGTTCAGTCTTCAGCCACATAAGGGAAGTCCACCTCTCTAATGGTAAAAAATATGCTAGAAGTGTACAAAAGTTTGCCTAAAACAGCATCAAGTCCCTTGTTATCACAAACCTAAGTAGATGAAAGTAAGGAAACAATTAAATAAACTGATTTCATAGTCATTGCCTTCAGCAAGCAAAGCTAACTGCCGGAGACCTTAATTTCCCCTGAGGTCAGTAAAGTCCATCCCCACACCACAGTCTTGATTTTGTGACTGGTATCACGTCAGTGTACTCATGGATACCTAACTGGACTGTTTACAAGGACACCTGTGTATCAAGACAGGCTCTGGGATGCAGGGAAGTCTCCTAAGTCCTGCTAATACTTCCGAATTCCTATGCTAGAATAAAGGAGTGACTGATAAAAAAAAAAAAGATAGAAGATAGCATCAGTTTAATAAAAATAAAGATGTCAGTTAATTTCTGACTTGAAGGCTTTGCCTTCTATGTCTTTCCAGACCCAGAATCTGCATCAAATTCAAAACGCAGAGGTGATTACCCTGTGCTCTCTTATCACCAGCAGAGCAAACACAGCTGTAAAAAATAAAAATTTACAGGTTACTTAATAACATAAGCTAGCCTTTAATGTGTCAACTGATGCAACACTGAGTGCTTCTGAGGATTAAAAGCAGAAGCTGTTACATCTTTTCTTTATATAACTGAATATCCGTGCATATTTGTGCCTGAACATTTTCATCAAAGTAGTTTTGAGAGACTCAATGCAACATCCTTGAAACAGAAAGGTTTAAATAAATATTACTTCTAAAATTATATAAAGCTAACAAATTAAACTTTCAGCTCCAGAGTAGCACTCTGTGATGTAGAAATATTTGGAAATGGTGCTACTGTGTTAAACTGTAAACAGCCTTTGCCTCCCGGTAGTGAAGTTATTGGAGGATTTTCTTTGTCTATTTTCCTACACTTAATTACATTTCCTAGATTTCTAAAGCCAGCAAACATTGTTTTGAGAGTCAAAGGGAAACAGTCATATGACATAAAATAAAAGTGTTTACACCTCAACAATTAGGGTTTTTAAATCTTTTTCTTTATTATTATTTATTACAATTTATTCACTTTGTATCCCTTAGCCCCCTCCCTCATCTCCCGATGCCACCCTGCCTCTTCCCCTGCTATATCCTCCCCCTTGTCCACTGATAGGGAAGGTCCTCCCTCTCCATCTGACCCTAGCCTATCATCAGAACTGTCTGGATCCTCTTTTTCTATGGCCTAGGAAGGCCACCTCACCAGGGAGAGGTGATCAAAGAGACAGCCACTAAGTCCATGTCAGAGACAGCCCCCGTTCCCCTTATTAGGCCACCCACATGGAGACCAAGCTGCCCATGGGCTACATCTAAGCATGGTCTTTAGTTGATTCATCAGTCTCTGCAGGACCCTCTGAGCCCAGATTTCTTGGCTCTTTGGTCTCCTTGTAGAGCTCCTATCCCACCCATGTCTTTCTACCTTCCCCTTCCTCCATAAGATTCCCTACACTCTACCCAAAGTTTGGCTATGAGTCTCAGCATCTGCTTCTATACCCTGATGGGTAGAATCTTTCAGAAGACCCCTGTGGAATGCTCCTGTCCTATTCCCTGTCTTCTCCCACTTCTGATGTCTATCCTATTTGCGCTTCTGAATGAAGATTAAGCCTCTTCCCTAGGGTCCTCCCTGTTGTTTAGCTTATTTAGGACTACAGTTTTTAGTATGTTTATCCTATACTATATGGCTAATATCCACTTATACATGATTATATACCATGTGTGTCTTTCTGCCCATTTCTGGCCTCTGGGTATCAGGTACACACATGATCCACAGACATTCATACAGTAAAAGACCCATACACATAGGGTATTTGAGGAGCACACATAAAATTAAAATTAATGTCTTTTTAAAATCCTCATTACAGATACATTCAAAAACAGAAATGAAAGTACACCACCAGAGAAAAATCACTTAGCCAAGCGGAAGACAGTAAAAGAAGGAAGAAATAAGTAATTTTCAAAGCAACTAAATGGAAGTAATAAGTCTTTAAAAATCAATAATTACCTTGGATATAAATGGACTGAACCCTTCAGTTAAAAGACAGACTAGATGAAAAAAAAATGCAAGACCCAACACTATATTGCTTGCAGGATTCATGTCACCTGAGGGACGTATATGAAATGAAGGTGAAGCAGTAGGAAGATAGTCATACATATAGAACGTGAAGAAGATGTAAGAAGTTGCACAGACACCCGATAATACACATGTGAAATCAGAAACTGTAAAAGAAGACAAACGTCATCAAATAAGGATAAAGAGTCTGAGTCAACAAAAGGCTGCAAATAGTTCAATAAAATCAGTGGGCAGCATGGGGCTGCAGAGGTAAACAGCTGCCTTCCCCTACCCTGGCTCAGAAAGAGGCAGGTAGCAAAATCAGAGTACCTCTGACTTAGTCTTTTCCATCACTGCACATGATTCCCAAAGACAGAGATAGGAAATGGGCTTCATGATGAGAAAGAGCATCTGCTCCCCTCTCTTTTGTAGTCTGTTCTCACCGGCTCCTCCTTCCTGGGCTATCCAAGGACTTAGATCATGTATGTTAGTTCTGTGAACACACAGCTTGTCCCTCCAGCCACTCACGGCCAATTTTATTTTAAAGCTTAGGAGGAGCATTGTTTCTTCTAGATTGTGTTGTACCCTCCAAATGAAAGAACAATTCTGTGAGTACTTTTGTGCACGGGTCCAACATCTGTGGTAAGTCCATCATCCCAGGAAACACATATGTACCTGCAACTGTTTTCAAATAGTGGTGAATTGTTCTTCAACTGCCCTAATGGACACTTAAAACAAGAGATCTTAAACAGAAGAATTGACATCGCCACAAGCTAGGCATTGTGGTGCCTTCCCTTAGACTAGAAGCAAAGAAATGTTTTATTTCATCATCTTAAAAATTAGAATGAACTTCATGATCCAAATGTGCAGAGGCGTAGACAGGAGTTTTAACTTTGGACTCTGCTTTCGGGCAATTTCAAGAGTTTTCTAAGAGCTATAGATTTGTTTATGTTTGTTAGCAGACAGAAGTAGGGTGACTTTTTATCTTTAGGAACTAAAATCTTAGGCAAGCAAAGATTCAAAAAACCAAACCAACCAACCAAACAAACAAACAAAACAAACAAAAAAAGCAAAAATAACAACAACAAAAAACATTGTCAAATAAAGATCAGTGACTTCATCAGCTGTGACCTTTATAATATTTCCTAAAAGTACTGAGTAGGAGGCTGAGGTAGTCATACATGAAATGCTGTCACAGGATGAAGTAAAATTAATACCATTTGGGATTATTCATTTTCAATTCATTCAGGCTATTTGATGATGAAATTTGGAGCTGTGCCTTAATCCTTCAGCCCTGTTAATCTTGCAAACAGAAAGAGCAGGACAGGTGATTTGAGCTTTCAGTAGATAATGGTGTTAACCAATAAGGTGATCATGATTTTTTGTTTGTAAATGTCTTTATAATCTTGATTTACAGTAAATATATATATGTATATAAGTGCATAGTTTTCTTTAAGTATCAGGATGGGACAATTCAAAAAGTGTCATTCTGTAATTATCAGAGTAGATATGTAGGTACAACTGAAAATCCACTGATTTTTTTTAAACTATAAGAATAGTGCACATAAAGCTTCCATTGATTAACTCACATTTATCCTGTGACTATTTTTCACACATCCCAATATGGTGCCAAAACTCAGCCTTCTTTTCAAAAACATCCTGACACCCACACAAGACCACCACAATTATCTAACTAAGGCCACTTCTTAATAGAGGAACATATTAAAGCCAAGAAAGATTGAGTTCAGCCTTGCCAAATCCCTCAGCTTTCGAAGAATCAAGTTTCACAAGGGTGTGATAAAGAGACCAAAGACTGTAGCAGATTTTTCACAGCTAAAACCAGCTTCATCCGATGAGCTTGCCCTTGGCATTTGTTGAGCTAGGACAGACAAAAGAACAATTATCCAAACCCAGTCTTCCTTACAATGTCTATCTCCACATGGACAATTTATGTCATTTAATTACATCTTCATATGTTATTATATATTAGTTGATTTTAAAAGCTATTCTTACATAAGAGTCTTTTAAGAATTTTCTGTTC
This sequence comes from Meriones unguiculatus, assembly GCF_030254825.1. Classification (NCBI taxonomy): domain Eukaryota; kingdom Metazoa; phylum Chordata; class Mammalia; order Rodentia; family Muridae; genus Meriones; species Meriones unguiculatus. Next base: position 48,176,674 of record NC_083349.1, read on the forward strand.
AAACCCCATTTTGTTTTTTAATTTTTATTTTTATATTAATTACAGTTTATTTACTTTGTGTTCCAGCTATAGCGCCCCCTTTCCCTCCCAATCCCACCTTTCATCCCTCATCTCCTCCCATGCCCCTCTTTGCCTAGTTTTTATGTATTCTTAGGTATAGGGGTATATAAGATAGGTATACAAATCAAACATTTATTGATAATAAGTCAAAACTAAATTTATTTCAGAAAATATTTTGATAGACAAATAGCTTTGTCACTGATCAAAAATGAAAGCAAACTTGACACTCTGAGCTGATGTGCTTACTTTGCATAAAGAATTAAACCTTGCCTGCACATGTGGTACTGAGAGACACAGAACATCATCAATGATTTTCAGAATTGGTTGATATTCTGATTTTATAATCAGCAATATTGAGAATACTTTATTATATACACACACAGTACAAAATATCAGCGGTCAGGCCATTTCAGAAATTTGGGAAATTGTGTCCCAAAAGCAAGCCAAAATTCATCTGTTGATTATTTTATGAAGTCAAGTAACCCAAACAACAATTTAAAAAAAAAAAATCAAACATTCTAATGCGATAAAATCCAAAGATCTACTAATTTAATGCTTGCCGGCTGAGGGATGAGGGTAAGAAGATATCATCATTTTCCATAGTTAGATCATTATGTTTCTATCAAACCGGAAATGTTCATATGTAAGTAAAAACCGCTGTAACTTGTGACATGTTCTAGTCTTTACTTTGGGCCCTGGTGCATTCACTAGGTGGCACTCTCTGGCACTGAGTCACATGATGGCCTGCACGATGGGCAGGACATAAGCTGTGCGTTTACAAGAAGGCTGCAGAGTCTCGGGATGCAATACAGGCGAGCACTCCCCGAAACACCTACGATTGACTCAGCACACACTTGCTTTTGATTTAGTTTCTGTTTGTTGGGTGTTGAGAGACATTTTGTTGATACCAGAATCTCCAGGACTCCATGTTTATTGATACATTCCCACATGAAAGTCACTACCTGCCGTTCAGCAAGCTGAGACTGCTGGCTAAATGACACCCTGTACAAGCCCACACACACGACCGTGTTGGCCAAGGCCCTCAGCAATCCAAGAGGCACTGAGATGTTGGAGCAATACATCAAGATGCATGTCCAGAAGCACAGGTTCTGACGCAAGGCTCAAAAGAGAGACACGTGATTCACAGCCCATTATTATACAAACTGCTTTAAAAGATGCGAGCGTCTCTGAAGCCAGTTGGCGCTTTACATGTTCTCTTACATACAAATGAAGATATGTCCAAGAATATGTTGTCTGATTTCTGACTCTCTCTATTCTGGAATTCAGTGTCCTTGTAGACAGCTAAAACCTTTACAAGGTACAGGTTATTTTTTAAAGACAGTTTGCTTCTGAATGCTTCAAACACTGAGATACTGATTTCCTGACACATTCACAACACACATTCCTCAAAGGTAAAAAAGTTTCAAGAGATTTTTATTAAAAGGGTCAATTTGATTTTGAAAAACTATCTTCTATTAATAGCTTAAAATAAAAATGGGACAATTTACCGAGGCCATGGACCTTCAGTAACTTTCAGGCAAATTCTATTTCACATAACTATAGCATATACCCTTCATGGGTTATTTTTTTTTAATGCAATAAGGATAATACCAATACTGCAAGTATAAACCAAAAAGAAAATCCAAATCTAGCCATAGAGGATGGTTACATGCCTCTAATCCCAGTATTCAGGAGGCTGAAGCAAGAAGATAACAAGTCACAGGCTAGCTCTACCTAGTAGTATGTGAGACAGTGTCTCACAAGAGCAAAGTAATAAACTATACCAAACAAGCAACGATCCTTCATATAGAATTAAGGAATACAGCACTGTTGTAGAAAGCAACAAATCTACATTTTAAGTATATCTGAAAAAAAGGCCTCTGAGACTTGCCAACATATAATGAGAGACCAGTAACGCAGGCAGAATATAAAAAGAAATACTGCCGAAACAAAAACTTTTAGTCAGTCTTGCAAGTTGATAGCTGGGAAAATATACTGGAGGCTCATAAGCCTTTTCAGGCACAATCTAGATAGATATTCTCAATGTATTGGGTTGATGCTGAGCACCATGAAGAGGTACTGACCCCAAAACCATTGTTCTGGGTGTAGCAGGCTTATGGGAGCTAGAAACGTCACCATAAATAGATCATTTGGCCAGCATCTGTGTACAAACAGCCAGGTAGAAAAAAAGATAAGATCCTAAAGCAATTTGGTTAGAAAAGATGCGTAATTTCTTCTCAGAGAGAAGAAAGTACAAAGAACAAAAGAGAGGCAGAAAACTTATTACAGACAATATTAAAATCCTCAAAGTCATTAAAATAATTGAAATTAGTAATGAATGGGGGAGGGCCATTAAGTAATGATTTCCCTGTTTATAAATAGTCTCTCACACAAGGAGAACCACCATCTGGTCTCCCCATTTGATGAAGTTGGGAATGAAAGTAGGCATAGCAACATGGAGAGCAAAAGGCTGATTAACCTGAGGGGGAAAATAAGCAAAAACAAGAGGTCTTCAGTATAGTGTTGCCTGCAATGAGTTAAACTGTTGGAATTTTAGACAATTTATGTAACATTTCTGAACCCTGTTTTTCCCCATAAAATGATTCTGTATAGGCTAATAATGAACGAAGCATGGAAAACAATGTTTTAACTAAAAGCATGGTCTTAGGATTCACTTGGTTCTCTGCCATTAATACTATGCTCATGGGTTTCAGTGCACTCTGTGTCTTGAATGCCTCATCTTCACAGGCGGAGAAGATTGAGTTAACACATTTGAAGCACTTTTGTAGTGCTCAATTACAGTGAACTGATGTTTTGCTGCCATTATTTTTGTGTGCAAATAACAGAAGGTAATTTCGGCTAGTTAAACGGAAAAAAAATCTTATGTTAAGAAGTACTGAATCTTAAAAATTTTGGGCTTTTTAATTTAAAATCTTTTGAAAATTTCATAAATGAGTACTGGTATTGACATTATTTCTACCCTTTTCTCTCCCCCTCCAATCTCTTTCATGTTCCCACCCACCCCTGACTCTCTCTCTCAAACTCCTAATCACTTTTTCATTATTGTTATTGATAATAAATATGTAAGAGATAGATAGATTATATTTAGATGATAAGTAGATATCATACTGAATCCATTTAGTGTTGCTCATCTGTACGTGTATTTACATTTCACAAGGATCCAGATGAAAGTTTGGATGTTGAGAGCTAGGTTAAGGGGAAACTCTACTGGATGAAACCCAAAAGCACATCACAACTTTATAATGATGAAAAAATGCTGAGCATCATCGCCAAGTGCTCAGCACTGAAGTTTCAACTATTAAAATTTTGTAACAGAAACTCAATTTTATTACTATTAAAACCATGGCTGTCCTAGTTGCCAGAAAAGCTAGAAAAGCAAACATCTGACATTTTTAAAACCCCCAGAAGATATTTTTTCCCAAATGTACAAAAAGCTCTGATGTGTGGTGGGCCAATTAAATGCTTTACTTTCAGCATTTATTCTAAGACTTATTGCCCAGAATGGGCAATATTAAACAAAAATTATCTGGTTTTATCCAAGGTCAAGAAGATGGTAGCCATAATTTCATCATGAAGAACTTGAAATATCTGTGGAGGAGGAAATTCCAGACACTCTTGACATAAACTGAGTTACTAGGCAGCCTCAGCATGCAACACATAAAAATGAAACAGGGTTCTCGATAGAATTGAGTCTTTGATTTTTAATTAGGCAGTTGAAAGTTTTCTGCCTACTTATTGGGTGCAGAGACAGAAAAGATTTTACAAACCTGATTATTAAGAAAGGCAAGAGTTCCCAGAGCTTAGTAAACATCCTGTCGCTTTTTAAAAGCCTGTAAGGAAATATCTCTAGTCTGTTTTTCGAAACTATTAATATGTTTGGGTTACTGAGGAGAGTGAGGCCCTGGGAATACCAAGTAGATGGGGAAAGCACAGTTCTAGTCTGGCTTTACCTATTTTAAACTTCCCAACTATAAAAATAGGGCCTGAAATATCAGCCCACTGTCCTTTCAGAGTAATGGACAGCTATTCTGACCCCATGACTAATGCCCAGAGCCTGCTTCAAATTGTTGTGGACTTCTCCTGCTGGCACATTCCAAGCCTGGTGGGTGGTTCCCAGGGCAAATGCTCCCCATTGCATAAACTTTGGGGCATCTCTAAACTGGTTGGATTCTGCAATTCCCAAGACTATTATTGGGCAGTTTTTTTATGTGTTTATAGAAACCACAAAAACACAATTAATAAGCTTCTGAACCACATAAGCAAATGGAACTCTCAAACCCATAACATATACATCATTGTTTTTAGCAACTACAGCAATCAAGACAATAGAAATTAAACTTCAAAAGGTCAACCTGCTTGTTGCTTACTTATTATCAATTCAGAGGAAACTCACAAAATCCAAGATTCCAGAAGAGCTACTTTGTCATTATGGAATATGAATTTGATTTTCTCAATCTGAAGGGTAAAAATATTGGCCAAATTTATGCTGGTATTATAATAATTATGTAGGTGTTATCAATACCTGAAATGCACAGGAAAGAATAGAGGAGAAAAAGCCATCACCCAAATGGCAAGATTTGGGCCAGGGAAGGAATGGTGATTAGCATTAACAATATAGCCCTTTGTATACAATAAGTGTGAGATATGTTCTCCCCAAAATCTTGTGTACTTGAATGACTGAAAATTGGAAAGTAAGGCAGGGCAATTTCTGCTTACTGGCAAGACATTTTCATATGTTGAGTTTAATGTCTGGGTTGGCTGTAAGTTCCTAGGCTTCCCAATATCAAGGCCATACTATATAGAGATTACGCTGATGAACTCAGGCTGACTTTCTGTGTTCAGACCCTGACTTCTCTAGATAACAACCTTATGACGTCAGCAAATTACTGTCTGACCTTGTATCTTCTGTAAACTGGGACAGGGATGGCTCCTGGGCCACAGCACTGCTCTGAGGCCAGACCACTGGCGTGCAGTTGATATCCAGGTATTAGTTAGGAAACCAGAACAATGAAACTTTGACCATCTTCTCAAATGTCAACTTGATGTGTTTAGAAAGGTCTTGGTTGAGAGATAGGTGGCACATTCTTAGGGCAGGGTATGGTACCTGCTGTTTTACTAAAAAGATGAAATTCACCATTTGTCTGGTTTGTTAATGATGTCAAAGCACTGCTGCTCAGGTGAGAATTTGGAGTAAGAAGAGACAAGCAGTCTGTTGCTACGCTTGTTCTACAACACCATGCATCCTGGCACCAAACTGCCTGATAGTGTATCAGTGGTGACTTTTGTGATGAATGCCAACATTCGGCCCCTTTAAGAGTCACAGTAAAACGTGAGGGTCTGGAGTCCTAACTGTGCTGGAGAGCAGTGTGGCTTCTTCATCTTCCTCCCCCCCGCCCCAGCAAATGAACTTCAGCAGACAAGGAGCACTGGATGGTGTCCACGCTTCAGCCTTTAACCCCTAGGAAAACAAATTGTTGCCGTTGAAGGAAAATGCCAGTGGCACTCTTCTGCAAAAAGAACATCCATTAGTCAAGAGGGAAATATAGAAGTAAGTTCTATTTGGACCGAGCACACCACTTTTCCTCACATGAAAAGGCAACATTAGGAACATACCCTGCCATCCTATCATCTTTGGAAGCAGACTTAAATCCTTCTGCAGCTCTCCCCCAAATTAGCCAGTTCACATCCCCAAGCATTAATCTTCGTGTTTTTCTATTTAGAGGGTCTCCACATCCCCGGCTTGGCTTAGGAATTACAGACAGCTGAGCACTGACTGTGGGCCAAGGGCCAAGCCTTGCCTGTTTGAGGCAGGTTGCCCTCTCTACAAAGGCTGCTGCTGCCCCTGCCTTGCATGTGAGAACACTAAGTAACTGAGAGGTTAAGCCGTTTACCTAAAGCCCCTCAGATGGTGAGTGACGGGTGGAGTCAAAACACTCCAGGCTAATAGTGCTGCCACGACACACAACCCTAACGTTAAATCAGAGCCAGGATCTCATTTAGAGTCAGTTCACTTGCTGATCTGCCTCTGGGACATTTATACAACAGTAAGTCAAACTATCTCCTTAATTTCTTTTTTAGTTTAATAGATTTCATTTTTTTTTTACAATTTATTCATTTTGTATCCCAGTTGTAGCCCCCTCCCTCGTCTCTTCCCAGTCCCACCATCTCTCCCACATCCTCCCCTAATTGCTAAGAAGCTGGGATTCAGGTATTCTACCACAGTGCAATGAAATGACAAAATAATAATTTCCTAAAACAAAAGACAAGCCACAGAGCCACAGCCTTTGACTCCTTCCCTAGACCTGTGGTGGGTTCTGAATCACCCCTCCGTATTAGGGTGCATACTAAGACATCATAATTGATAAGAAATGGTGTAACTCTACCCTGGAGTAACTTCTATTGTTCAGCACTTTACAAGCGTCAGCCATATTTATCTTGAGCAAGCCTTGGAAGCAGAGAAGTGCTACGACACACGCAGATGAGCCTTTAACCTTTGTCTTCTCTCTGGTCAACTATTATTACTTGACAATGACGAATATTTCCTAAGATAGTCATTAAATTAAAGGATTTTTAAAAATAAAAAATAAACTAAAAATTTTGTTGTCATCTGTTCTCCCTCATACACCATTCTCCCTGGGTACACAGGAAAATGGACAAAGAAAATATGGCGGTCCTCCTCCAGGCTGGGACACTGCACCTCCAGAAAGAGGCTGTGAGATTTTCATCGGGAAACTTCCCCGGGACCTTTTTGAGGATGAACTCATACCATTGTGTGAAAAAGTGAGTCCAAATTTAATTTGTTCTTTCAGAAGAAAAATATCATTCTCTTTAGTTTGCTTTTACTGCTTTCACCTTTCTTTTACGCCTCTGAGTGCAAGGCATGTGTATGATGTCTGTGTATTTATGTGCATGCATGTGAATGTAAATGAAGGCAACAGAGTACATGTGTGGGAGTCAGGACAGCATGTGTCTGTCTACAGACACTTTATTCTATTTCATTTGAGTCAGGCCTCTTCTTGTTCCTTACTGTAAATGCAAGGCTAGCTGGCTTATAAGCACCCAGATTTCTCCTGTCTGAGCCTCCCATCCCTGTAGGAGCCTGGGATTCCAGATGTGTTCTATTGCATCTGGACTTACAGAGATGCTCATGCTTGTATGGAAAGCACTTTACCTGTACCATCTCCCTAGTGCCCAGTCAATGTTTCTCTCCCAAATTCCACACATCAAATATGTTAAAATCTTCCTAGCTATTAGTGACTGTCCCCTCATCATTAGTGCCTTTGCCCAGCTCTTTGTCCTTGTTGAACTGACAACTTGAATTCTCAAATTCATATCTTTTCCCCTAATCTCTTTGCTGGCAGCTGAATCACTGCAAATGTGTAGTAATCTCTCATCGATAAGATATTTACTCCAATTTGACATCTTTTTTTTTTGTGGGGAACACATTTTATTTATTTATTTATTTTTTTCAATGCAGTTTATTCAGGAACCTTGAACAATCATCGGACCCTGGGGAAAGCCAGCCCACAGCTTAAATAGCCTCTGGGTAGCCAACCCCAGCATGCCACGTGGGCAATGCAGATAGGTCCACATACATGGAAGCAAGCCAGATCCTCGGCCTTAGCCAAATGTGGAGTTGTTTGTGACAGAGAGCACTCACCATCGGGAAGGTGGAAGGCGGAAACCAGCTCCATCTTTAAGGCGCGGCATTACGCAGCTCTCTACAGTTCCCCCTTTTTGTTTTAGATGCATCAGGCAAGAGTAGAGGTCTGATCTCTGATATTAGAAATAAATTGGGACTTTGTACCGATGTTCATTTAAATGTCATCCACCCAAAGAACATCAGACCCGTCCGATACCTTTTTCTCAGAGGTGGGACCTTAATATGACTTTATACAGCATTCCATATAAGAAATTACGCATGTTTGCCATGGCTTAAATATGTATAAATATACATATTGACTTAAATATACATCTTGACTCAAATTTTTCTTCTGCAAGTAGAACTGATTGTCTTACTTAATGCACAGAACAGATTAAGAACATGGCTATTCAGTGTCCTTACATGATTCCTAAGGAATACGTTTCCCTAGTTGCAAATGGCATCTTGATATTAAATCCAAAGTTGTAGAAAGAACACAACCTGAAAGTTAATTTGTAATACGCTGTCGGGTGTACTTTTTCAGCGAGCACATTTTGTATGAGAATTTGACTCTTTTCCCTAAGTGACAAAAATAAACTGTTAACATGTGCAGCCTCTAAATCAGGACCACTGATTTTCTGCAAAAATTCCCAGCTGAAACACCAAATTTCCTGAGAGTGGGAGACACGTGGAACAGGTAAAAACTTAGGTCACTCTTTCACCGAAATAGAAGTTCCTCAGTGAGTTCTTTGAAGCTCAGTAGAGTATGGTTAAGCAGTGAACATCCAAGCACTGAAGAAATGTGAGGCTTAATGGCATCTCTTCCCACATACCTATTGTGTGTATTTGCTCCACCCTGCTTACAAAAGCTAGGGTCAATCGACTGCCTAGTCTGACTTATTCAAGATAGTTGGAGTGCAGAAGGAGACTAAGGGCAACCAGGATGGATGGAGAGCAAGCGCTCTTTTGCTGTGAGGTCCTCTATCAGTTGTAGTGAAGCTAGCATCCATTTTCAACAGAGAAGCTGCCAAAATACGACCGCCTATAAAACACGCTGAATTCATTCCGACATCACAGCAGTGGGGAAAAAAAAAAACAGCCAGGAAGTTGGTCTAGCAAGGTCCCAAAAGAGTATCCTTGTTTCCTGTTTTAAAGGTCAGTAACAGAGCATAACCAAATAAAGGTCAAAGCATGGAGACGTTAGGAGACAACTCAGAAGGCACAGGCAAATCTATCAGGAAACTGTACTTCTGATGACAAATGCATTTTTGGGTCCCCAAGACATTACATAAATCTCTAGATAGTTGTATGACAAAAGGTCATTTGCTCAGCCAAAAGCACATTTTGTTAGCTGAGGCTGAAATGCCATTTGTCTCTATTTTCTTTATTTAACTTGGCTTTTCCCATGAGTTAGATAATTAATCTGAAGCCAGCGCAAAAGTATGCAAACCATTCCTCAGGGATACAAACGTCAAACCTGGCAGGAGGCAGTCCAAGCAAGCATTGTGTATGTGTGCCTGCGGCTGTGTGCATCTTTGTATATGTGTGTCACACACGCCTGTGTGTGTACTCTTGGAAGTATGTATATGTAAATAGTAATGTTCTGTTTCTATTCACTCCAGATTGGCAAAATTTATGAAATGAGAATGATGATGGATTTTAATGGCAACAACAGAGGCTACGCGTTTGTAACATTCTCAACTAAGCAGGAAGCCAAGAATGCAATCAAGCAGCTTAATAATTATGAAATTCGGTAAGTTATTCACCTGCTGCGCTGAAACTGAATCCAAAGTGCACCTGCATCTGTTTTCTATCAAGTCAGAGCATGTGCATAAGCTAGCCAAACCAGGAATAAAATGCCAGATCTTTCTCTGGTAAAAATGATCTGGTTAAACATTTATTTAATCTCAATACTGTATGGGCTAATAAAAGTTTACAGAGATAAAAAAAAATTATTATTTAACTAATTTCATCAATATATACTGAATATTCTGCAATATATTAGAAATATATCAAGTTATCGACTGTTCCCATAGGACACAAATATAAGTTTGAATAAATAACTTGAAAACATAAAACCAAGGAGAGGTAGCATTTGCGGAGAGAATGCTACTGGAATTTGGTGGTTTTAAGAAAATGCTTTATGAGAAAGTTAAAATTTCATCTGATATTTGGATAAAAAATTCAGTCAAGAGAGTCAGACCCTAAACAAGGTTGTATTCAAAGAAGAGAAAAAGCAAAAAATCAAGTACAGAATTCCTAAAATTAAAATAAAGTTGATGTTTATTGTGTTTAAAAGACAGGAAGAAAAATCCAGAAGGGAAAAAAGAAAAAAATAAATAAAACAATGAAAGATAGTACAGTTGTAGAATATTATCCCTGCTGAAGAATCTGAACTTACTTGTATAAAAACCTGGAATTGGAGGATAATTTTAATTGGCTTAATGTGTTTTAAAGCATTGTTATAGCTGTTGGGTACACAGTGAACTACAGCGGAGCCGGGGCTGAAAGATGGAAAACATGTCAAAGGCTTAGGCACATTTCAGATCCAGACAAGGAGTGACAGTGGCTGTGTGAGAGATCTCAAGAAAAAGTTACAGAAGGGTGAGAAACCAGACACACTGCAGAAGCTGGAAGAGGGGACAGGATGACTAGCTATCACGTTTAACGTGTGAGTGCATTTAGAATCGGGGGAAATAACGTGAGATTTGGGTCCATGCATCTGTGAGAGTGGGTGTGCCCTTGGGAGCAGGGGGAAGCAGGAGGCCTAGGAAGTGTTCTGTTTGAGGTATGTGACCTGAAAGGTGTGCATTAAACACCTCAGGCGAGTGGAGGCAGGAGAAGGTGCACAGTTACAGCATTCCCACAGCATTTAAAACCATGAGACCCCAGGAGGACTCCATGACACAACCCATGATGTATAACCAATGATCTGTTTTTTAAGACTGTCTTTCTAAAAACACAACTTGGGACAAAACCTGTAGTAAACCTTTTCTTAAAGAAAGCCCTGGGCCACCTGGGAGAACGAGTAACAGTAGTGAAACAGTAAAATCTTTGGGTCAACCAAGCTGCACTTCAGGGCCAGCAAGCAGTTGCTTCTTTGTGGCTCAGTTTCATTTGTTTAACGATTACTTTATTCATATTATTCGTATGCCTATGTATAGGGATGTGTCTGTGTGTGTGTGTGTGTGTGTGTGTGTGTGTGTGTGTACATGTATGTGTGTGCCTGCATAGTCCAGAGGAGGGCATCTGATCTCCTGAGGCTGGACTTACAGGAGGTTGTGAGCTGCCCTACATGGATGCTGGGAACCAAGTTGGGTCCTTTGCAAGAACAGTACATGCTTCAAACACTGACCCATCTCTCCAGCCCTAACTTTCATCTATAAAGTGGAGATTGTATCCATTTCCCAGGTTTAATTGTAGAAATAATCCAGAGTTTGAAAACTCAATGCAGTGTTTAAAACAGAGCAGCCAAGAGATGACAAAAGTGGCCAAGGTTCAGCTCCAAGACTCAGTTCCCACATTTATCCCTTTTCTGTAATGCAGAGGAACCTTAAAATTGACAGAATCTTAACTTTGATAAACATGGACAGAGAGGCCCCTGTATTGTCCCCACTTCTTATAAGGAAGTACATTACATCACAAAGCATCCTCATAACTCTGAGAAGAAATCAATAACTAGCTCATTTTTTCTTAAGCTCTTTAGCTACATGAAGAATGAGTGGGTGTGGCAACCTTTACTGTCCACGCTGCTCAGTTCCAAGGTTGGGTTCGAGAACAGAACGAGGGGAAGACCAAATAGGTCTCTCTCCCAACCTGCTTCTATGGACCTAAAAGCAATCTGTGTGATGTGCAGAAGACTGGATTCACCATCAGAAGACCTGGGGGAATTTTTTCCTTTGGTAAAAACCTCTGACTCCTTAGAATATCACTTCTATCTCCGCACTTAATCACGTCACACAGAGATGTTAGAAACATCATACAAGAATAGTATACACTGGCAAATCCGGAAAGGGTGTTGTGAAACTATAATTTAACCTGCTTTGTTAATGTCACAGTTATAAAAAAAAAAAAGTCAGTTTACAATAATGAAACCACAAATGAAAACATTGCAGGGGGCTGGAGAGATAGTTCAGCGGTTAGGCACACCTGGAGCTCTTGCAGAGGAACTGGGTTCAGCTCCCAGCATCCACGTGGAGAATAACAACTGTCTGCAACTCCAGTTCCCAGGGCTCTGACCTCATCTTATGACCTCACAGGCACTAGACACAGACATGGTATACATACGCATCTACAGGTACTCACACAGACACATAAATTAAATAAATATTTTTAAATAAATTATACCATTTCAAAAAGCATTCAGTTAGATTAAGGTAGCCACTCAAACAGAATTTACATATCATATAATTTATATATATATATATATATATCATATATATCTTACACACACATATATAGGATACACACACACACACACACACACATGGTTTCAGGAATGGAAAGATTCCCCACTCCTTGGTCTATGAAACACATTATCAGTAAGCTATTCCAAAGTAGCTTTTAAGTTGAAATGTACATGGAATTGGCTGTGTTGGAGACTGACAGCTAGATGTGTCTATTCAGTCCACAGCTACCCACTGGGACCTACCAACGCAATTGAAAATAAAGAGGGTATTAAAAAGAAATACCATCCTGCTACCAGGATGACTGTTCATTGGCAGTGTCCTCAGAGAATCTCACTATCCTTTGTATAAAGCAGACAGAATTACCTGTATCTCACAGGGTATCATGAAATTAACAAAGATAAGGTGCTCAAAATCTCTGTAGCTCAAAGGGTCAGGTGCTCTGTAAACTGACTGGGAGTGACGAGGGGGAGGGAAAATATGATAAAATTTTTTGGAAAGAGAAAGTGGCCAAGATCACAGGCAAATCTCCAATTGGAAGCCAAAGCAAGGTAAAGGCACAAATTAAGGGGATGAGATAAATTTAACACGAACTTGTCAAGAAGAGACCACAAAGCTACCTCTATGACTTCCACTCTGCCTTGATCAGTCTGCCAGAGAGAAAACCTTTCTTCCAGAAAGGAACAGTAAGTTTTACTTTGCTGTCAGCCACCATTTCTCAGGGGATGGATGAGGCTATTACCCAGAAAAGACCCACAGTTATCACATCGCCTTCCTCCCCATCAAATATTCACTGAGCACCCTCTAAATGCCTGGCTTCTGGAGACATTAAAGTCATGTCCTTAGCTTGTGAGAAATTGTGTTTTATCTCCAGGCAATTCTGGGAAAGGATGTTGACCAGCCATACGCATTTAGAAACTCTAGACTCTCCCCTGCTAGCAACTGATACCAGAACGGCACACTAACCACAAATAAATAAATAAATAAATAAATAAATAAATAAATAAATAAATAAAATTATCTGTAAGTAAGTGAGAGAGGTATTCGTGTTTTCCTAAGTAAAATTTAAGATACGTATAACTAGGGGCTAGAGTGTGCTTGCCTTGCATGCCCAGGGCCTGGGTTTTGATCCAGGCACCCCACAAGCCAGGATGGTGCTACACAATAACAATCTCAGCCCTTGAGAAAGGGGGGAGCAGAAGAATTAGTTCAAGGTCATAGCTGGTCATGTGGTGAGTTTGGAGGCATCCTGAGATACATGAGCTCCCAACTGAATGAAATAACAAAACAAGCAAACACACATAATGACAGGAGGATGGCATTATCAGCGGCCCCTCCCCGAGAAGCCACATTCTGTGGAGAATGTTGGGAGAGTGAGGTGGGCTTGTCAGTGCTAACTCCTGCCCTCCCCTCCGTTCTTTGGCAAAGGTGAGCAATGACCAGACAGTGACCCCAGGCAGGTCAGCACGCCTGCCCCACAACAAAGTGTCACCAGTTTCAAGAAAATCAGCCTGGTCTCCCACTTGCCTAGAGAAAAAGACCTTTTACTCATGACACATAAGGAGTTTTTGTTAAGGATACCTCACTCTTTTCAGTAATGTCACATTTCTTATAAAAATCCAGCCTAATGTTTAAGACATAGAAGATATCAAAAAGTAAATGGTAAAAAAAAGTTAAAACTATTCATCCACAACCCTGGTGCCTAAAATATGTTAACATTTGATTGTGTCTTCAGATTTTCTACATATTTTTTAAAAACTGAATGGCCTCTTGTACTTCTTCTTATAGTCTTAAATAAAAACTGAGCAGTGAAATGTAAGGTACTTCCTAGCTTCTAGATATTCTTCTGTGTTGCTTTTGTTAGTGGCTGTAGAGCATCCTTCAATGTGAAAGCCCATCTTCCGTTTCCTAGAGTGTCTCATCCAGAGGCCACACTGTCCACTCATAAGAGACCTTTAAAAAGGAAAAGGCATTTTTGTATGACCTGACAATTATTTGTGGCACTAAGTGGTCAAGAACCAGGGGTAGAGAGGTGGCTCAGTAGCTAAGGGCACGTGTTGCTCTTACAGTTGATCTGGACTTGGTTCCCAGCACCCATACAATGGTTTACAACTGTCTAAAACTCCAGTCCCAGGGGACCCAAAACCCTCTTCTGCACACACATGGGCCAAATACTCATACACATAAAAATAGGAAAGCCTTTTAAAAGAGCCAAGGATAATATATTATGATACACAATGAAGCAAAGGCCAGGCCAAGAATATGTCATCTCAGCAAAGCTCTGCATCCTAAGGCCCTGCATATTTCCAGTTCAGATGATGTTCTGACTGATGGTGACCATCTTCATACCTGCGGCGTGGGCCTCACCTGTTTGCTGGGCTCTATCCAAAAGAGGCACTGGTTAGTCAACAGTTATGTGCACTTAAAACTTGTCAATCATCTGTAACAATGAAGGCATCCTTCATCTTACTGATGGGCAACTCTGCAAAGGAGGATGAACGAGGCCCCGGGGTCAGTTGCACCTCTCAGAATCAGTAAGACCTTAACCGAATCACTGAATTTCTTGGAATCTCAAGTTTATTGTCTAGACAATAGAAATGACACCTATTTTGCTCATCTTGCAGGCTCTTTTCTATGGGACAAATAAGGTAACATAAGAAAATCTGATACAGACAAGAGACCATCCCCGTTTTATTTTGTTTGATTTGTGTGTGTACATGTGCACAGGAGTCTAGTAATTAGTTCTGGCCTCCCAACATGCGGGTCCAGAGATGGAACTTGGATCTTCAGGCTTATTACAAGCACCTCTACCTACTGAGCCACCTTGCTAGCTATGTGTAATTTTGGTTTTTTTTTTTTTTTGGGGGGGGGGCTTTTAATGGTAAATAATCAGAAGAGCTTCTCAGCCTGGTGATAGTGTACATGAATCATGAAGAGTGGCAAGCCCCAGTGACACAGGGGAAGAAGATGAAGTGAGGAGCAGGGCCCAGTAGAGCTGTCTTGGTACTGGGACATCCCGAAGAGGCGAGAATGGATGGCAACTGGTGAACCCACATCCAGTCTAAAGAGACCAGGGACTAACCAGTTTTTCATCTGTTTTTCTTTCTTAAAAAGTTCAGAGGTCTATGTTGCTCAGGCTAGCCTATCAAATCTAGCCTCAAAAATTCCTCCTGTTAAGGATCCCAAAGAAGTCAGGGCTTCCAAAGCCATTAACAATGTGGCATAAAAATGAATTTAAATTTTTCTCGATTGGAAATCTTTTTGGCTTTTATATAGCATTAAGTGAGCAATCCTTGTCAAGTATTAGGCAGTGAAAGAATCTTTAATTCTGTGTTTTGCTGATGTCCACAAATACTGCAGCAGCTTCTATTGACTAAGCCTTTATGTTTATTTTTATATTTTGTTCATTTATGAAATACACATATAAAATAAAAAAAAAAGTTCAGAGGTCAGGGCTGTGTATATAGCTTAGTCCCAGAATCTGTTTAGCACACGAAAGGCCCTGCTACCACAAAAAAGGGGGGGGGAGGGGTGTCAGTCTATATCTATATTGAAACATCTTCTGACCTCTCTAGAGAAACCACGCTGTCTTTGAAAGTGGAACACATTTGCAGCATCTGTCACCGTGCTCCATTGCACACGGATTCTCACTTTTGAAAATTGCTTTTCTCTCTCTCTCTCTCTCTCTCTCTCTCTCTCTCTCTCTCTCTCTCTCTCTCTCCCTCCCTCCCTTAGCAATGGCCGTCTCCTAGGAGTCTGTGCCAGTGTGGACAACTGCCGACTGTTTGTGGGAGGGATCCCCAAAACCAAAAAGAGAGAGGAAATCTTATCAGAGATGAAAAAGGTCACAGAAGGAGTTGTTGATGTCATAGTCTACCCAAGTGCTGCAGATAAAACCAAAAACCGGGGATTCGCCTTTGTGGAATATGAGACGCACCGCGCAGCCGCCATGGCTAGGAGGAGGCTACTGCCAGGTAAGCCTTGCTCCTGAGCAGTACTCCAAACAGACAGCAGCCAAGGCATGCACTGTTTGAGCTTTGCTGTTGGGCTGCCTTTAAGTTCTTCATCTTGCTTATTGTTCGCACAGTTGATTCAGTTCCCTAAAGATTTACTTATTTATTTATTTATTTCAATTCATTCATTTTGTATCCTGGCTGTAGCCTCCTCCCTCATCTCCTCCTATTCCCACCCTCCCCTCCCTCCCTCTTCTCCCCCTCTGCCCTTTCCCTAGTCCCCTGATAGCGGAGGACCTCCTTCCATTCCATCTGACCCTAGCCTATCAAGTCTCATCAGGGCTGACTGCATCATCTTCCTCTGTGGCCTGGCAAGGCCACACCACCATCAGGGGGAGGTGATCAAAGAGCTGGCCACTGAGTTCATGTCAGAGACAGCCCTTAGTCGCCTTACTAGCATCCTATGGGCTACATCCGAGCAGGGGGCCTAGATCCTCTCCATGCATGGTCCTTAGTTGGAGTATCTGTTTCTGCAGGCCCCCTTGAGCCCAGGATTGTTTTAGCTCTGTCGGTCTCCTTCAGTTTTCTAAAGATTTTACAGATTTGCTTTGGAAAGTTATGCATTTGTGCATCAGAACTTTGATAGATAACATTCCTACAGAGAAACTTCAGCAAATTTTCTTAAGACTAAACTGTAACCCCAACACTCAGGAAGCAGAGGCCGGAGGATCTCTGCGAGTTTGAGGCTAGCCTGGTCTACAAAGTAAGTCCAGGACAGCCAAGGCTACACAGAGAAACCCTGTCTCAAAAAAACAAAACCAAACAACAAGACTGAACAAATCCATCACAGGTATAGCCGCATGTAGAGTAAGTTCACGGGCTAATTAGAACGGGGCTGGGTTACCTCTCATGGTATAGACACACGCCAGCCTGTGGAACACCATCCCAAGGACAACTAACAGACACGTTTTCATCATGTCTCCCAGTTTCTAATGATTTCCTTCTAACTGAAGATGAGAAGCGTAAACATTCTTCGTCAACACCTCCGCTCAGGCTCTCCCGCCATGCATGTGAGCACCAAGCATCAACTCCATGAATTTAACAACAGCACTGGCTGGGTCAGACCAACACAGGCAAATACTTTGAGGTCCTCGGCTTCCCCTAAACAACTCAGTAAAAGTCAACACAGTCGAGTGCCAAGATGAATTCATGTTAATGGGAGAAGCCATCTAGAGCAGTGGTTGTGAACCATCCCACTACTGAGACCCTTTAATACAGTTCCTCCTGTTGTGGTGACCCCCAACCATAAAATTATTTCATTACTACTTCTTAACTGTAATTTTGCTACGGTTATCAATTGTAATGTACATATCTAATATGAAAACTACCCGATATATGACCCCACCAGGTTGAGGCCCACTTTTCTAGCATGGCAAGTCCTAGGGTACACTCCTCTTATGAAAACTACGAATGAGAGACAGGGTCACAGGAGTGGAACACAACAAAACTCTGGATTTATTTTGCCCTCACACAAATTTTGTTGCTCGTGCCTGTTGTTTTTAATGGAGCTATTGGTTGGACAGAGTGTCTTGAGCTGTCATTCTATCACCCAGCTATGTCCTGGCCCTGCATACATTCTTCCAAAATTAGGCTACAAGGCATTAGACATCACTGTTTTAGGAGACTTCCTCCCCTTCATCTTCTTTTCTTCACCTCCTCTGATTCCCCACATCACCTCCCCCCCCCAGCCTTTTGTCCACTCTCATGCCACACGTGTCCTTTTGCCCTACTCATCCTCCTCGCCGCTTTTTTTAAACCTCCTCTTGGTTTTTTCTCTAGGTTGTCTACTCTACCCACATTTACACCCACTCCCAGACGCAAGCACACACATTCCGAGCTGGGATCCACAGGGGAGGGAAAAACACGGTTCGTGTCACTCTGACTCTGAGTCCCTCCATTTAAAAACACGCGTCCCAGATTTCATTTCTGTGGCTGTGATGGGATACTGACCAAAATCAACTGGGGCTGGAAAGGATTCATTTGGCTTAAAGACTTCCACAGTCCCTCAAAGACAGAATCCTGGAGACAGAAATGGAAGCAGAACACACTTCCTATCTGTACACACTTTCGTTTTCCATTCACCTGTTGATGGATATCGAGGCTGCGTCTTGTTCCTTGATATCGCGAATAAAACAGCAATGAACATGTCGAACATGGAGTCCTTTCAGGACATACCTAGGAGTGTTGTAGCTGGGTAACATGATAGTTCTCTAAGGTTTTCTGAGAAACCCCCACGGTGATTTCCATAATGGTTATTCTAGTTTGTATTCCCATCAGCAGCGAATAAGGATTCCTCTTTCTCACATTCTTGCCAGCTTTCACCGTCCAGTTTCTTGATGTTAGCCATTCCAGTGGTACCTCAGAGTAGTTGTGATACACATGTTCCTGGTCCTAGGGATGTTGAACACTTTTAAAAATACTTACTGGCCAGTTTGGTTCTGTTGATTTTTCGTCCTTTGAGAATTGTCTGTTCATTAGCGCTTTTGTTCATTGGCAATTTGGGGGAGAGTTTAAATTTTGCAGCTTTCTTTACAAATCTTGAGCAGCTTTCTGAAGCGTAGCTGGTGACGATTTTGACCATCCTGTGGGCTGCAATGCTCACTCTGCTGACAGTGTCTTTTTCCATGCAGAAACTTCTCAATTTCCTGTGGTCCCATTTGGGCATTCTTGGGCCAATTCCTGAGCCACTGTAGCTCTGTTCAGAAAGTTCTTGCATACACTTGAGGTGTACGCCCTATATTTTCCTCCAGCAGTTTCAGATTTGTTTTGTTGTTTGTTTGTTTGTTTGTTTGTTTGTTTTGAGACAAGGTTTCTCTGTGTAGCCTGGACTGTCCTCGATTCACTTTGTAGACCAGAATGGCCTCGAATTCCCAGAGATCCACCTGCCTCTGCCTCCCCGAGTGCTGGGATTACAGGCACGTGCCAACATGTCCAGCTCAGTTTCAGGTTTTAAATTAAGGTCTTTGATCCAGTTTAAGTTGATATTTTTTTGTATAGGAAGAAAGACACTGATCTAATTTCATTCTTCCAAATATCCATTTTTTCCATCACCACTTGTTGAACAGGCTTTCTTTCCTTATCCACCCCTACCCCTGCCCTGCCACTGCTTGTCTTTGGCCTCTTTGTCAACAATTAGTTATTAATGGGTTTGTCACTTTATTTCTGGCTCCTGAATTCCTGCACATATTCTTAAGTAAAAAACAAAACAGTATTAGGGACACTCCTCCAAAAATGTTCAACATTTAGATGCTAGCTTCCAAGTTGAGTAAGATTGTGTTAGACCCAAAAACTGCTGAATTTAGTGAAGTGATGGATGCCTTTCCATGTTGATGCTTTTTCATAGTGTTCTAGATAGTGGCCAAGTCTTCTGAGTCAAGGGCACAGACAAGGAGTGTCCTTAGCCTCTTCGTGACCTGGACTTAATATTTTCCATTTCATTCAGTTTTGTCCACTACTGTGCATCAGGTGGGTGCCTAGTGCCTGTGGAGCCAGAAGAGGGTGCTAGATCTCCTCAAATTGGAGGTAACAGACAGTTGTGAGCCATTCTGTAGGTTTTCCGAGTTGAGTGCATGCAGAAGAGCAGCAAATGCTCTTAACTGTTGAGCTATCTCTCCGGGCCCAGCTTACTGTTTTCATATGGTTTAGAGTAAAGGACAAATTTCTACGGGTGGATTAAGATACCCACTCTACCCAGTAATTGTTTTAAAATCTTGTTATTTAGCACAGCCTGACCTCAAACTTAAGCGTCACCTGCCTCCACCTCACAAGTACCATTATGCCCAACATTTATGACCCTAGAGCTATTAAAGTGACTACACTTTTTGTTTGTATGCTCTTGACACCTCTGCGGAAGATCATGATTGATTTGTTTGCTTGTTTGTTGTTTGTTTTTTGAGAGAGTTTCTCTGTGTAGCCCCAGCTGTCCTGAAACTCTCTGTAGACCACGCTGGCTTTGAACTCACATCAATCCTCCTGCCTCTGCTTCCCAAGAGCTGGGAATAAAGGTGTGTGACACCACAACAGACCATGGTTGACTTTTAAGGAATAAAAGGATGGGTATTTGTTTCCCCTGTGTAATGATTACACAAACAAATCCTTCCCAACGCTAATTTTGTTCTGTGCTTTCTAAGAGATAGATACAGCTTGCTTTCATTTTCCATGGAATTTGGAAATTGAGTTGATTTCTCATCCTTATCCCACCACTTCAACATGGAACCTCCAGGAATGTGGTTTCAGAGTGGCAAAAATCAAAAGGGAGAGAGTACTAAAGGGAAATTACTGTTAACTGGCCCACTTGGAAGCTCTGAAATTAGGCAATACCCCCTCCTTTCACAAGGTCATGATGAGAAAGAACAGAGAGGCTCATGGGAAAAACACAGTACAGTGAGAAATATCCCATAAGTTACCACTGTAGGGGTACAGGAACACGTGCTGACTTGAATAACAACTTCTCTTTTAAGACGAGTTAAATTTCTCATCACCAACTTTTTTCTTCGTCTTCTCTGAACTGGGATTTTTAAAAATATGTTTTCTCCAAGTTCTCACACTGCCTGTATATTCAGACAGAAGATGTGAAAGGGACACGGTTGGTCTGAACCCTGGATCAAGTATGAGGGACTGAGAACAAAGAATGCTTGGCCCCACCCACCCTCGCTCATTTGTGTAAGTCTCAGTGGTGGTGTCTGGCTAATAGATAACACATTCCAACTTCAGCGGATGCTGTCCGAGCAGCCTCTTAATGCTTCATGGAGTCAGACTGTGTCTGGAGTCCTAAATCCACCGTTCGCCTTTCTCCCCTTTTATTTTTCTCACCTTAAAGACTACCTCCCCCTTGTAAAAGCTGTCTTGAGAGTCAAAGATGCTCGCCACTTCCTCACTTCTTCTCCATTTGCGACCACATCCTACTTCCCTTTACATTCAATCATTATGATAAGCTACCAGTCGCACGGAAGTCTGTTCTGTCCAACTATTGCATCATTTGAATGTCTTAAAATCAATAACAATCTTTTTTAGTGGTCTTAGTCATTTAGGTCCTTAACGGTCAGTTCACTTTAGGAGACCATCAGCATGAGCTGAGATGATGTCCTGATTTCTAAATAATTAATCATTCTTCGGATCATCGTCAACAGGAAGAATCCAGTTGTGGGGACATCCAATTGCAGTAGACTGGGCAGAGCCAGAAATTGAAGTTGATGAAGACACGATGTCTTCAGTGAAAATCCTGTATGTAAGAAACCTCATGTTGTCTACCTCGGAAGAGATGATTGAAAAAGAATTCAACAGTATTAAACCAGGTAGGACACACGCATAATTACTTCTTCAGAGTGTACTTTAAAAGCACTTGTGCCAGAGACCATTACCCATACCTTTCAAGAGAAGAGCTTTTATTTAGTCCCTTCTCCTACTCAATCGACCTTGTGTCGCTCAGTTATTTTTCCATTTGGGGATCAGAAAGATACACACGGTCCTACAGCATTTAGGAATATTATGATTTGTATTTACCTGTCTAGTTATTTAACGAATATGCATTACCTCTGCTAAATTAAATTTTGCCAGTCCTTACTCTATTTAGCTCCCATGTCCCTAGACCTTCAGACTAAGAACTGAGTAAATATTTACTGTGCTAATGATGCCTGTTTCTTACTGGAGGTCTAACCTCTAATACAAGGTTTCCCAACCTCTTTGCAACTGACGTTTTGGAGCAAATCATCCTTGGTGGATTTCAGAGTATTGAGCAACGCGCAAGGTCCATGCCTACTTCATGCCAGCTCTAGCAACCTGTCCCAGGTGACAGCCAAAAGCATCTCTAGTCCTTTCCATCCGTATGTCTGGAAATGAACTCAGCCACACCAGCCTGTGTTTATCATGGGAACGTCTTCTCCTAACTGAGAATTTCTTGGGCTTCTGGCAGATTCTATAGGAAGCTAACAAGCATGGGCTGTGGTGCTGTCATGCTAAGCCTCCTGACAGTATTCATACTCTCAGACTGTCTGTTTCCAACCACAAGTAGATATGATGTTACATGTATAGTAGGATGAAACACATAGAATTTTTCTCTACAGATAATTGTCAGCACTATCATTTTTTTCCCCTTAGATTTCTCAAATATTTGTCTTCCTTCAGCCTCAAGAGCTCTGCCTTCCTTGGCATTTAGTATCATGGCGTGGCTACATACCAACAGCTGTGGATTCATAGCTAATACAGAAACTACAAAAGAAAAAAAAATCCACTAGAATTAGAGTGGGCGTGTTCACATCACATGTCATTGATTCATCACAGTGGCCCTATCATGGAGGTTCCTTCATGGTGTCTGTTATTTCCTATACCTCGAAAAACAGCATTTGGGGTAGTTAAATAGTCACACAGCTAGCAGCTGGCAGAGCCCATATTTAACAACTTCATGAACCCCCACATCCATCCTCATTCCATTCACTCACTCATTCATGCAGCTGCTGTCCCTGCGGTAGCTCCAACATGCCACACACTGTGGGAGGAATTAACAGATGTGATCTCTGTGTGGAAGGAATTTACAGAGAAGTAATAGCTCTTGGAATGCCGAGAAAAGCCGTATTTAAGAGAAGTCACTCGTGGATGCGAGCTGAAGGCCAATGGGGTCGTGCCGGGCTAGGAACTTGTACTTATGTTGTCTCCATTCTCAGCTAGGTTCTGTTTTTTCCCAGAGTGAATAATACTTACTTTCCCATCCAACTAAAATGATGCTTTTTGGTTTTGAAAGAGCTTAGAATGAGAAACTGCCAAAAAGACTGATTCTTCTTACAGCCAATGATTATCGACCTGGTCTGCACATTTAAGATAGATGTGCCTAGACTCTAGTACATAGCCTGTTCATTCTCTCCCTCATCCTCTCTTCTCCCCCTTTACCCCCACGGCTCCAGCCACTACCACCCCCAGAATTACTGTTTTATCCTTATTTTCAGCTTAAAACATTTCCAACAATTCTAGGGCACTTCTTGGACCAATGGCACAACCCTCGGGGCTCTGTAATGATGTGAATGATGTATACCGTATCCTGCTTCACCTTCTGCAAAAGAATATGAACAGCTAGCAGATATCTGACCTATGGAGAGAAGGAAATTAAAGCCACAAATTTATTCTTCCTTACAGGGATCCAGTGTATTAAGATTATATTAGAAAACTTTGTGGAAAGAGAAAAATAATATTAAATTTTTCTTTAAATGGTTTTGGGTTTTCGGAGAAACCTTAGAATTCATTGAAAATCTGATTTTGTATATCATCTGAACTTTGACCTGTCCTTGAAAAATGCTGAATCGATGCTCTGGAAAACAAATGACAATCACCACAGAAACCTCAGGCCATCATTGTTTTGTTCCCATGTAGCCTAGGGTATCTGCTCGAGTTCTAGGTATGGTCATTCTATGAAATCTGATTTCTTAAACAGTTCAGCGGCAACAGAATCACATGAAAGGCTGAAGAAAAAAAAAAAAAAACAACACAGATTGTTTACCCCATCTGGTTAAGTCCACAAATTTTTAATTCTTAAGTTCCCGAGTGAAGCTAATGCTACTAAGGGACTACGCTTTGAGCCATTTTTCTAATTCCTGTGTTAGGATCACAGATCTAGTTCTTCTTTACTGGTGGATAATCCATGAATATTGATTACTAAGAAGGAGGATATTAAAGTAAGGCATATGTTCACTGCTGCACTACAGAAGCTAGTCAATAACCATATGTGCTGGCTCTTGTGTGGTCTCTAAGGAGGGTTGGATCTGGGTAAGACCGAGATGAAAGAAATTAGTGTTGTACTATTTAAACCCCTATTTTCTAATTTATTTTCGGTGCTCAGATTTTCACGAATGAAGCTGTCCATGAACAGGTGTGTCTGAAAAAGACATAATACGTCCCCAAAAAAAGGCATAATGATTTCAATATTAGCAAGAATTTCAGAGCACCCAAATCCGTTATCAACATAAATGCCACATAACTAATAGGAGCGATGGCAGCATATGAAGATTGACTAATAATACACTGTTTCTGTGTGTGTTTAAAGAAAGACTAGTTCTGGTATCTTTGCCACTAAACAAGAAGTAAGTGAAGACGATATCTTGCTTCTTGGGCAACTAGAGATCAGAGAGAGCAGAGTGGCGTGGAAGGACTGAGGCCATCTGGGATGACTCCTCAGTTCTCATATACCAAGACAAGCCATGGGATGGAGCCATTGTGTCACTCCATCCAACACTGACGGGATGAGGAGGCTGGCCTAAAAGCTCAATTAATTATATGCCCCGTGCTTCACGGGCTCACATGCCATTATTTAATTTTCTCAGTCTGGTCAGATAGTTTTGCTCTGTATAATTATTGTCATAAGAAGCTAAAGGCTGAATAGTAAGGGCAGAATGAAGAGTACTATTGCAATGTTTTTAAATTATCCTGAGATTAAATGTCTCCCATTGTCCCAAAGGAAGGTAATTCACAGTCACTGAACCATGGGGAACATGGGAGCTCTAAACGCTGCAGTGACCCTGAATCTGAGAAAACAGCTGAAGTCTGATAGGGAAAGGATTTTCTCCTCTTCCTAGTCTTCCTGAGAATAGCCTTATGTCACATTGACTCTGAGAACCACAGGTAAGTGAAGAAAAACTAGCCTCTCAAAAAGACACCAGGTTAATGGAAGCTGGAGGATAACCAGTGTGCTCAAGTGCTGGCGAAACAGGTTTCCCTGACCCACCTCCTAAGGGAAAAAGTTCCTCTAGAAAACTGAGTGAGCAACAGTATATTTAAAAGACAACATTAAGCATCTTTGGACAACTGCTTTGTTTTTACATGATACCATCAATATGTACAGCAGTTTTTCTACATGAAAATGGGGGAGGTTGCTTTCTGGATGCTTTTACACAACAGTTTCTGTAAAACTAACCTGACTAAAAAAAAAAAAACGTCAATTAAAATGTTTTCATTCTTGGGGCTGGAAGAGAAAATTCAATGGTAAAAGCACATGTGAGTCTGATCTCTTTAAAGACTCAATGGATTTGGTATAAATGAATCAAATTTAATCATTTCTGAGAAAATGACTCTTGCTTTATTTTGCTGTTTCTAAAGTAGGATAGCTGGTATCTTTATAGAAAACCCTTCTTCATATGCTTAAACTCTTCTGTCTGAAGAAACTAGTTAGAATTATCTAACTAGGATTATCTAACTTTTTTTCAACCTTTCCATACAAGAGACAGAAATTATCTTAGATTTCAGATGTTCTTTTAGAAGCAAGATTTTTCTTAATTTAAGAGTATTAATTAAAAGTATAGAACATATGATTGTAGCTATGTGCTGTGTGAATTATAAACCCCCCCCTTTGTTGGAACCATGGCCTCCTCATATTTATATAAAAGGAAAATTAAACAGAAATTAGCACAGAGCATTGCTAAAATCTTCCCTAAACCCAAGTTTCTTTTGTAGAAAATAGAATAGTGTATTTCCGGGAAGTGGGAGTAACATTTCTAATGGTCATGAGTTAGTCTTTGCCTCAGGCTTCAGCAGTGTCCAGGTTCAGACTGCATTGACATCATGCTCATCTACCAGCATGATGACCTTGAGAAAAACCTTTGTCCAGTAAAGAATATGTCACAGACACCCATCAGATTCTCCATGTGTCCAGAGCTCCCTTCTCCTGCCAGCAAACTTGGATGGCTACTTCACCACAGGACATGGGATCAGGCATTCCAAGCAGCCACACTAACCCAGACTGGGGGTTGGGAGGGCAGGAAAGTAGCGAATACTCCTGGGGGGAAATTTGACCGATGGGGATAGGCTGGTGAATTGTTCCTTCTCTCACGCCCGTTAATTATTGCACAGCATTGTTTTTTCTCCACAACAGAGTCCTGGGGAAGACTTCAGCGGCCAGTTGATAACGCCTGCCTCTCCTCTCCTGGTGGCATGCAGTAGCTCCCTGTTCACACTACCTCATTCTAGATCCACTTGCATTTTCTTACTCCTACACCTTGCTTTGAACCTCCCAAATAGAAACAGTATATTAGAGTAAATGAGTTAACTGTATGTATATAGATGACCCTAATTGAGCTCAAGTCAATTTAATAACACTTTACCTTGTACAGAGTATTATTATCTTTTATGTTTCTTAGCATATCTATCTTTACATCTTCTTACTAAGGTGCCATTTCTTACTCTTAAATGTCTTAAAATCTGTGACTTCTGAAACATAATTCATAACTATTTATAATAAACCAGATTATAAATATTTTCATGGCAAGCAAAAGCTGATGTTGACTACACGGAATTCTAAACCTCAACACACAAAAGAGCCTCTCGGTATGCTTACCCCCTTGGAAACTAATCACGCCACGGTCTCCAGTTTGGTAACGGTGCTGCTGGCATCTACAGGTGCTGTGGAACGGGTGAAGAAGATCCGAGACTACGCGTTTGTGCATTTCAGTAAGCGAGAAGATGCAGTTGAAGCTATGAAAGCTTTAAATGGCAAGGTAATTCAGGAGGAAAGAAAAATACACACAGATTCCACCATGTTTGGCAGGGGCACGCTATCCCAAAGAATTATCTCAGGAGTTCATGTCACCCCAGCTTTCCCCACTGTTGGCAGAAAACCTGCCATCCTTTTGGAGATGCATAATATAAAAATAACAGGAAAAAAATTGGAGAACAAAGAGGTGGCTGGGTCGTAAATCTTAATACTTAATTATTTTTTTCTGATTTGAACAAGTCACTGGCCTCAATTTTCCTGAGAAGGGGTTAAAGTTTTTCAAGGTATTTCCCGTCTTTGTTCTTGTTAAGTGTCCTCTTGTTGTGAAGAGGCGCCATGACCAAGACAGCTCTTATAAAAGAAAGCAGTTAATTGGGGTCTTGTTTACAGTTTCAGAGGTGAGTCCATTGTTATCATGACAGGAAACACGCAGCTGGCAGGCGGGCAGGCTGCTTTACCTGAGAGCACCTGAGAGCTTTATATGTTGATGTGCAGGCGTCAGACAAAGAGAGAAGCTGAGCCTGGTGTGGGCTTTTGAAACCTCAAAGCCCACCCCCAGCAACACACCTCCTCCAACAAAGCCACTCTCCTAATTCTTCCAGTTCATCAACAAGGGACTAAGCACGAAAACATGAGCCGATGGGGGACATCCTCATTCAACCACCGTATCCCACAAGTTCCAATTATATCTAATTACTGCACTTTATAATGCAGTCATTTATGGACCATTATTCAGAAAAGAATGTCAAGATGGCTGTCATTCTGACATCAGTATTTGATCATCCCAACACGGGGGCTTATAATTCCTCTCTTTGCCAAGAGTAGAGTCTGGGAGAAAATCAACTTCTGTATTCCTACCGATCATTTGACTACTGAAACCTAGGTATTTACAGTAATCAAATAAACACTAAAACATCTATGAGTCACTGATCTGCTAATGATGTCCAAGATAAAAAATTAATCAAAGCAAAGATGCTTGTCAAAGGGCTAAGAGTCTAGAGAACTAAGTCAGGGCCACAAGCACCTTTACAAATTAGTCAGTTCAATGTTATCAGGAGACATTTAAAAGTAGAAAGGTCAGATGAAGAAGAGGGTCATCAGCATTCAGAAAACCATCATGGACATCATGGATAATATACAAAAGAGCCTACAAAAACTTGATATACTTTCAAAAAGTAAATTATGGCCAGGAGAGTCTGTCTTTGTGGCAGAATGTAAGATTATCAAGAGAAAATCTGAGAACAGCAAATTGGGTTAGAGCACAGTGCACAGGAGATTGTTCTGCCCAGTGAGTCTTCCATCAGTCCAGGTTCCAGCAGACAATGGGTAGCAAGAAATTCACTCCAGAAATGTGAGAAAATGGGGGATTCAAAAACACAGTGTCAGAGGCCAGAGCTCATAGACTTCTGGCAATAAAGGCACAAGAGAAGGAGCTCTGGGGAGACGGTAGAAAACTAAAACGATGCCAAGCTGTGGAGATCAGGTCCCTTTGAAAGGAACACTGAACTAGAATCAAACAACCGTGAATCTGCTGGATCGTATCTGAAAGGTCTTTGGCATACAGTGGGTCCAAGATGACCTCTCAGGGAGGGAGCCAGGAAAACATACCCTAAATTCACCCTTGTCTCATTTCCTATCCTCATATTCAGGGTTCCTCATTGGCCAAATCCAATGTTAATTCCGAGAACCCAGGAGCCCTGAAGAGGAACTTATGTAGAATAATCCCCAGAATGCAGGCTGGACATTGGGGGGACTAGATCTGAAGGAAAGGGGAAAGGCTTCCCAGCACAGAGTCCTTCAGACACAGGGAAGCCTGGGGCAGAGGCAGCCTCAGGGACCTCAAACGTTCTCAAGTCCTGTAGGGGAGAAAGAGGTGACTCTGAAGCATAAAGAAAAAAACCACAAAGTAAAATATTTAAATGGACACCAGGACAAAACTTTATTCTTTCAATGATTACTATGTTCGTATCATAAAAAGGTCACTACTTCAAAAACAATTTTAAATTAACTATCTCTTAATAAACATGCCTGAATGTACATGGTGTCTACTGAGAAGACCCAGCAATCATAAACCCAGTGCTAAATAACATACGGGAATAATGCCAGTGGGAAAGTGTTCAAGTTATTATCAGAATTTGTAAGGAAGGGAGGCTTTGTTTCCGCTCAAAGTTTAAAAAGTGATGGTCCATCATGTTGGGGAAGGCATGGGGATGAGGGAGTCTTTTCTTTTTCTGACTTACTGACAGAAAAAATGGCATTCACTCTAACAGTCTCTGTGCCAAGACTAACTGTAATTCAAGTGGTCGTTCTATGTCGGGATGTTTTCATAAGCACATACTGAATCTTAGTGAATCTACAGAAAAAATATTAACAAATGAGTAACGAAAAATATTTTTTCCATGACAAAATCTTATATTGCTTTTGTACTTGTCAATCACCTTGAATGTAATGCTTTCTTCCAAAGCAGCTCCAGGTGATGGAAGGAGGATGGGGTGGCCAGTCACATTGTATCCAGTCAGGAGGCTCAGTTATTATTTGCACCTACACATTTTTATAACAATGTTTACAAATATGTAGCTAAATATGTATTTTCTATTTCTAGCAAATACTGTTAACTGCTATGTTTAAGCATAACACTAAAAAAAAAAATTCCTTTTCCAAGGCTGCTTAGCACACCTATGGGTATTTTTATTTACTAGACAAAGTTAGAATTTGGAGATCATTCGTAAGAGAGTGATCATATTACAATTTAAGGAGACGAGTGAAATGGCACAGTGTGGCTAGCAAGATGGCTAGCTCTAAGATGCTTGTACGGAGCCCGATGGTCTGATTTCAATCCCCAGAACTATTATGGTAGACAGAGAATTGTTCTCTGACCTCCAGACAAAGGCTTTTTTTTTCTTCTGGTATTGCAATAATTCTCTTAATTTATTTTCTTTTTTAAAATTAATTAATTAACTAATTAATTAGGGTTTTTAAGACAGAGAGAACATCTCTTTGTAGTCCTGGCTGTCCAGAGACTCACTATACAGATCAGGCTGGCCCCAAACACAGAGATCCTCCTGTCTACTTCCCTAGTGCTGGGATTGAAAGTACAGGGAATCTTATGAAAGAAGGGGCAGATAGGAAAACCTGGAGGGGACAGGAGCTCCACAAGAAGAGCAACTGATCTAAAAAAAAAAAAAAAAAAAGAGCAACTGATACTCCAACCAAGGACCGTGCATGGAGATAACCTAGAATCCCTGCACAGCTGCCCGTGGCAGCTCAGCGTCCAAGTGGGTTCCCTACTAAGGGGACCAGGGACTGTCTCTGACATGAACTCAGTGGCTCTTTGAGATCACCTCCCTCTGAGGGGGGTGGCAGCCTTACCAGGTCACAGAGAAAGACAAAGCAGCCAGTCCTGATGAGACCTGATAGGCTAGGGTCAGAGGGAAGGGGAGGAGGACTTCCCCTATCAGTAGACTTGGGGAGAGGCATAGGAGATGAGGGAGGGAGGGTGGAATTGTGAGGGGATTAGGGAGGGGGCTACAGAAGGGATACAAAGTGAATAAACCGTAATTTGTAAAAATTAATTAATTATTTAATTAATTTGAAAAAAACCTTAAAATAAAAAAAAGGAATTGCAAATCAGCAGTAGACATTCAGCCAACGGTAGACACGTTGTATGACACCGAGTTGGCAGAATGGCTTCTCAACTTGTCTTTTCCTTGTTCTCTGCAACAGGTACTGGATGGTTCCCCAATTGAAGTGACCTTGGCCAAGCCAGTGGACAAGGACAGTTATGTTAGGTACACAAGGGGTACAGGTGGCAGGAACACCATGTTGCAAGGAGAATACACCTACCCTCTCAGCCATGTTTATGACCCCACCACAACCTACCTTGGAGCCCCTGTCTTCTACACCCCCCAAGCCTATGCAGCCATTCCAAGTCTTCATTTCCCAGCTACCAAAGGACATCTCAGCAACAGGGCTCTCATCCGGGCCCCATCTGTCAGAGGTAACACTAGCTCTGGTCTTTCCACAACTCCTAAATTCCAAATGATTGATAAAATATAGTTCAAATGAACTATAAGCTATAGTCCAGCAGCCTTAGACAGATTGGATGGATTCGTTGGGAGAAAAAGACTAGAAAACTGTTTGTTAAAAATCAAACGTATCAGTACCTCTTGTTTTATAGGGAACACTTTGTTTTGTTTTGTTTTCACATTACAACTGGTTATTGAAAAATATTTGTCAGCACATGGAGTGAATGTGGAGGATCTACAAATCAGATCCTTGTGTGGACCCATAAAGTGTGCGCGGAATACAAGCTAGCTCTACAGCCATTGCTTTGTCGTCCCGTTTGTTTGCATGTCGGTGACGAGGACTTATTAGCAGCCTGATTCCAGGCAGAACTTCGAGGGTCTGCCTCTGCCTCCCGAGTGCTCTAATGGCAGATGTGCACCACTTTGGGCTACGTGTGATAACTTTGAAAAGGCCAAACTATTAAGAAAAATAATGTTCCTTTAGTGTACAGGAAACTAAATAAATTAAAAATAGAAAAAAAAATTAGATCTCACTGCCAGACTATATTTTATGTTTAAATGTTATACATAGTCTCTGTTTAAGCAGGTT
Organism: Meriones unguiculatus; assembly: GCF_030254825.1. Classification (NCBI taxonomy): domain Eukaryota; kingdom Metazoa; phylum Chordata; class Mammalia; order Rodentia; family Muridae; genus Meriones; species Meriones unguiculatus. Next base: position 48,207,898 of record NC_083349.1, read on the forward strand.
TCTGAGCTCAGTAAAGTCAATACATATGAATATGTGAAGCCAGTTTGTCTCTGCCTTATGGTAGCTCTTTTTTTTCTTAAACAAACCAGTCCTTTTTTTTATTTTTATTTTTTACTGGGGTTTCCCCTCCCCCCTTTTTAAAAGATGTATTTCTTTTGTATACACTGTTCTGCCTACATGTAGGCCTGTAGGCCAGAAGAGGGCACCAGATTTCATTATAGATGATTGTGAGCCATCATGTGGTTCCTGGGAATTAAACTCAGGACCTTTGGAAGAGCAGTCAGTGCTCTTAATCTCTGAGCCATCTCTCCACCCCTTATGGAATCTCTTACTGTAGTTTTTCTTGGTTATAACTAACATCATCTGGTTTCCAATCCTATTTTTCTCATATGACAGCAATCTGGAAAATAGGAACAAATGATGTATTTAAATCCACTCTTACATATAGCTTAGAATAGGCCCATCCAGATTATTTTGGAAATGATTACCAAACTGTGTTGCATTATTTTTCAGGGAAAAAAAAAATACACTGAGCATCTTAAGACCTCTTCAAGAACTTTTAAAGTTCTATGCTCACAATACAATCATCCCTACCAAAATTGCAATGTAAAAGTAATAATCAAGATTTTATTCAAAAAACTTTCTGTATTTTATACAAATTATGTCATTGAGACACCATGCATTTATATATAATATATCATCAACCAATCCATATGTCTTACATTTTATCAGCCAGTTGTGATGTAGAAAAAAAAGCAAACTCCATTCCAAGAAAAAAAAATAATACATAGCATTAACAAAAATGTAATCAATGAATAATATCTATGGGTGAAAATTGATCAACTTAATGGGTTATTCCTTTATGTCACCAATAGGAAATCAACATAGTGATACAGCAAAACAAAAATCAAAAAGAATCTATGTATGAAACTCAACAGAAACTTAAGCCTCACATCAGCAGTGCTTAAAAGAGTGTGGTGAATTTAAAAAAAAAATGCTTTCTAAATGTTTTTCTGATGACTCACCAGGGATGCTATAATCAGATTTATTTCTGACTTACTGGCAGAGCAGCATTCACTGTAATAGTCTCTATCCCAGACTAACTATAATTTCAGTGGTCATATTATGTTGGGATGTTTTAATAAGTACATACTGAACCTCAGTGATTGCACAAAAAGCATTAATAAAAAAAATAGTTTTCTCTGACAAAATTTTAAGTAGCTCTGTACTTATCCATCTCCATGAAGGGACTGCTTCCTTCCGAAGCTTTAAGAAAGCAGGAATCTACAGTGAGCCTTACCTAATGTTGAGTTTCATTACATTTGAATCTTAAGTTATCTGTCCATCCTCAGGGCAGTAATCAATGTGACTTGGGCTAACTTTTCTATTACAGTAAGATTCAGGGTGATTTTCTGGTGGTTTGATTCAGTTTAATGCCTTCTTACATTCCTAGAAATTTACATGAATGTCCCTGTAGGGGCTGCGGGAGTGAGAGGACTGGGCGGCCGTGGGTATTTGGCATACACAGGCCTGGGTCGTGGATACCAGGTCAAAGGAGACAAGCGAGAAGACAAACTCTATGACCTTCTTCCTGGGATGGAGCTCACCCCGATGAATACTGTCTCTTTAAAACCACAAGGAATTAAACCTGCTCCTCAGGTAGGTACTATCATGCCAGAGGTAGTTAAGTTGGGCCAGGGACCATCGTTCAAATGATTTGAGTTGATTCTACTCTTCTGTGGCGATCAGCTTAACATACTCAGAGGGGCTGCCGAGACTCGCTGCCGCTTTGGCGCCAAAACGACCTTCATTTTGTTTCATCACAATCCAGCAATATGAAAAACAAACAGACAAAAGCCTGAAAAAATGCCAACCAAAATCCTAAATGAAAATAAAATGAGGCAAAGACCCCAGTTCAGAATAAACTGCCATTAAGGCAGGTTGGTCGACAACCAAAGAGAAGAGGGACTCATAGCCAAGAACCCTAAGTAGACTGTTTAGGACTTTTCTTGGAAAGATGGCATTACAAGAACAACACCAATGGACATGCCAAAGTGGATGGGTGAAAAGTCCCTTAGCCCTCAACCTCCAAAGGGAGGCAACTGAGTAGGGCTGAGGTAAAGCTGAGAGCAGGGATGCAGCCTTTCCCAGGGAAGAGAAGATGAATTGGTTGCCCAGTGTCAAGTATGAAAACATACATACAAGTAACATCATTCAGGCAAAACAGGTTATTTAGAAATATATTCACATATAATATATGTATATACACATATATACATGCACTAACAATTAATGAAAAGGGGGCCATGAATTTGAAGGAGAGTGGGAAGGGACGTGGGAAGCTTGGGAAGGAGGAAAGGGAAAGAGAAATGTTGTAATTATATTATAATCTCAAAAAATGAAAAAAAAGATAAAGAGAGAACATTCCATCATAGAACCTAGGTAAATCCTTAACTATAAAATGCCATCAGTTATATGAAGTCTTCCACAATGTTCTTTACCGGGCAGTGTAATGATGGTAACTGTGTCATGATCGTAATTGCTATTTGCTTTCATTTGACAGTCTGTGTTTCCATGATTCTGTGCAGCTGTTGGGTTTTTTTTTGTGAGTGGAAACTGAAAGTTATAAAGGTTGCTTCAATAGGGAAACTAAATACTGTGTTTGAAAAACTAAAACAAAACAGACGCGGTCCCTGTTAAGCCCAGCTTATTCCAATGGTGCGTGTCACACCTTGCACCCTCCGAAGCCACGCTGGCTGGATTGCTACAGTTAGTCTGTGGAGTCTCAGGGAAACATCCCTGCTTTCAGGAGGAAGGTAGAAGTCCAACTTGGGAAAAAAGAGATCGCCTCAGGACTATAACCGAGGAGCAAGCACGCTATCAAAAAGCTGTCCCTGAGAATGGAAGCAGGGGCATTGTCAGTGTTTTCCTTTTATATGCTTTTAAGTAATGTTTCTTTAAAATCTACTCAGGCCATCAAAAAATAGATAAATAAACAAATAAATAATCAGAAGAATGTCTATTACAGTGATAAACAGGAATCGACTGAAAAATTATATGTATTAAACTTCTCAAGTGTAGCATGTTTGTTAGACACTGGAGATGCCAGCATGAATATAACAAAAATCCTTGCAATCATAAATCACATGGCAGCCCAGTGGGATAATACTGACACATAAAGAGATAATTACAATGAAATCAGGTAAGTGTCATGGTGAAAACAGTCCTTCTGAGCACAACTCACTGCTTATTCACTAAACACCGGTGGGAAGTTGGCAATAATGAATGAGAGATATTTAACTAATATGTGATGCCACCTCAGCCAATATGGCTGGAGACTAACCACCACAGTACAGGTGGGAATCGCCAACCAGCAGACAGGGCTCAAGAACTGCCCTGCCCAACCAGCACTGCATAAGCCATTCCCCTCGGGATGTTTGCTAATTTGGCGTAAATGGGCAGTCAGCCTATCTATCAGCAAAAGCTGGCTGCTATTGCTCAGGAATCTCAAAACGTTCTTTGTAAGTGATGGAAGATACTACTAAGAGCTTTTGATAGTCGAAAAAATAAGCTCAGTTTCAAATTAATAAACTGGAAAATGTCATGAGAGGCAGCTGCTGGGTGAACATGAGAACAATGAGCTAGAAGGCTCCAGATACCCGAAGGCCATTGTTCTGTTGCTCAGCCTCAAGCCCTGTTTGATACAGATACTAAATCTGCTCTATGAATGGAGGGTCAGGACCAAAGCCACATTTAGGGTAAAGTAACCATGAATCTTTTGTGAAAACATTCAGTTTAGGGTAATTACATCAGTGAAAAAGCAAACAGGCAGATGGAAAACGAAGACAGATTGTCATAAAAATAGTGAACACATTGCAAGTAAATTAAAAAAAAATCACCACCGTGAATACCTATTTGGTTTATTAATACATACTGCCCCAAGGGCTGGGAGGATGGCTCAGTGCTTGAGGACACTTGCTGCTCTTGTAGAGGGTGCATGTCAGGCTCCTGACAGCCATACTGTGGCTCACAACCGTCTGCAACTCCAGTTCCAGACTGGTGCCCTCTACTGGCCTCTCAGGGCACCGCACTGTGATGTGCATACATACAGGAAAAACACTCACATGCTTAAAACAAAAACAAGTGAAATAAGGTGAGAAAATAAATGCTAACCCATAGACCTGATTTTTTTAAAAATGTGAAGTTAAAAAAAAAAAACTATATCAAATGGCAAAAAGCTAAGACGGGTTCTCAGGTTAACTGCCCTAAGCCACTGTGAACAGAACAAGGGCTTGAGTGGAGATAATAGGCAAACCCACCCACACAGTGCTACAACCTCAACTTACTAAAAACAGAAACAAACACACGCAAAAAAAAAAAGTGAATTGAGTGCTTAGTAATATATGCATACATATACTAATGGATTAAAATGAAACTGCTAGAGTAAATGGTGTGAAAATGATTTTACGAACTATAATAAATGTTCACAGTTTAAATGGAGTTCAGATTGAGTTCAACTTAAATTTTATGAGTCATTACACCATGTGACATTTTCCCTCTTCTGTTAGTTGATACCAAAGTTCAGAGCTGAGAGCCTAAAAGCTGCAGAAGTCATGCAAATGTGACATTTGAGGGAGAAATCTTTTTTTTCCTCTTGTAGATATTAGAAGAAATCTGTCAGAAAAATAACTGGGGACAGCCAGTGTACCAGCTGCATTCTGCCATTGGACAAGACCAAAGACAGCTATTCCTGTACAAAGTAACTATCCCGGCGCTGGCCAGCCAGAATCCTGCGATGTGCGTACCTTCTCCAAGCTCCTGGTAACAGAGCTTTCAGAAGAGATGAGCCTGTGCGTTAAGCGTAGTTGATCATCACTAGAATGTCAAGTCTGCTACCTACTCCTTTGTAATTAAATGAAAAACTCAAGGTGTCCAGCTGGTACATTTCCACCAGCTGTTAGACTGGCATCTCCAAGCCCCAAAGTTTCATGCAGAGTGAAGATCCTTGGATAAGTCGCTGATGGCACAGGGGAGATGGTTAGAGATCAAAGGGGAGCAGAGGCCGAGAACTGCTTCCTTCCTGCAGTGTGTAGGTTGTCACAAGTGACCCATGTGAAGTTGGCACTGTACAGCATAGCCCTCGGTCCCACCTGTTAAATTTTATCTCTAACATCTAATCTTTAATAGCTATCACCTTCTGGATCTCACCCCCAGGCTGCATTCATGTAGCTTAGCAACCATGTTTACCTCAGAAGAGTCATGTAGTAAAAAATTATACACGTTCCCCGCAAATGCCATTAGCGGCCACGTTGCTAGATCAATTCACAACTACTCTCGTGTATGCTTATAGGCAGAAGCTTTTTTTTTCTCTTAAAGTTTTTTTTATTTTAATTTTTATTAATTACACTTTATTCACTTTGTATCCCCCCATAAACCCCTTCCTCTGAAGCTTTTTTTACAGCAAATAGGGAAAAAATACCCCATACAAAATTCCTTCGTCTGATTATCTTTAAACACTAAAAATACCTTTGGTTTTTTGTTTTTGTTTTTATCACCTGGCTGGGTACACAGGTTTCTGAATAATTAACATGACTGTCCGTTCTTTCCAGCCACCCTTTCACACCTCCAAAGCTAAGTGCCTACGTGGACGAAGCAAAGAATTATGCTGCCGAGCACACTCTACAGGCACTTGGCCTCACCACAGAAGGAGGTGACCCCAGGGCTACAGCACCCACCGCCACATCTGCCACTGTGTTCCCAGGTACTGGGCCAGGGCGGGGGGATCAGCCATGGCAGTCATGCAGGACCCTCAACTACAATAATTCTGACCTGTGCCGTGTGCGGATGGAAGAGAGATGGGGAAACTGAGCCAGAGCAGCCTAAGCTGGTTGACAGCTGCCTCTGCTTTAAGCAGCTGTGTGACCTTGAATGAGTCCAGGTTGGTGAGGATTGGTTTTTAGTCTTATTAAGAGACTGGTGCTATTATGGGGTGATATTTAATTGAGCTCATGCTATGAGCGGGGCACTCACTGAATCGCTCAACAAGCTCTATAATCCCCCAATGACCCTCATGGCACTTGGCAGTTGTGTTAGAATGTAATCCCTTTACATTCCAGATGAAGAAGTCTAGGCCTGGGAAGATTAATCAATCTGGCCAGTATTAGTTAACACTGGCTGCTGTTTGAAGTTTGTTTCTACTTTTTCTACAACTGTGCGTGCATGCAAATGTGTGCTGTGTGCATGGTGGATATATGTTTGTATGCAAGTGTGGAGGCCAGAGGTCAGGGTCAGCTGCTTTCCTCTATCATACTCTACCTGATCTTTTTGTTTATTTATTTATTGCAGTTTATTCATTTTGTATCCGAGCTGTAGCCTCTTCCCAGTCTCACCCACTCTCCCTCTTCTCCCCCTATGCACTTTCCCTAGTCCACTGGAAAGGGAGGACCTCCTCCCCTTCTATCTGCCCCTAGCTCATCAGGTCTCACCAAGGCTGGCTGCATCATCTTCCAGGAGTGGCCTGGCAAGGCTGCACCCCCCCCCCCAGTGAAGGGTGATGAAAGAGCTGGCCACTGAGTTCACGTCAGAGACAGCCCCTGCCCCCCTTACTAGGGAACCTTCTTGGAAACTGAGCAGCCTATGGGCTTCCTCTGAGCCGGAGGGTCTAGGTCCTCTCCATGCATGGTCCTCGGTTGGAGTATTGGTCTCTACAGGTGGCCCTGAGCCCAGGTATTTTGGTTCTGTTGGTCTCTTTGTGGCGTTCCCGTCCCTCTAGATCTATCTCCCTCTTCTTCCATAAGGTTTCCTGCACTCTACCCAAAGTTGACTGTGAGTCTCAGTATCTCCTTCGATACCCTGATGGGTAGAGTCTTTCAGAGTCCCTCTGTGGAAGGCTCCTGTCCTGGTCCTTGTCTTCTCCTAACTTGTTTGTCCTTTTGAGTGAGGTTTTAGCCTCTTCCTTAGGGTCCTCCTTGTTTAGTTTCTTTAGGACTCTAGATTTTAATATGTATTCTATTCCCTATATTATATGGCTAATATCCACTTATAATTGAGTATATACAATATCTGTTTTTCTGCTTCTGGTTACCTCACTCAGGATGATCTTTTCTAGTTCTGACCATTTGCCTGCAAATTTCATGACTTCCTTCTTTTTAATTGCTGAGTAGTATTCCATTGTGTAAATGTACCATGATTTCTATATCCATTCCTCAGTTGAGGGACATCTAGGTTGTTTCCGGGTTCTGGCTATTATGAATAATGCTGCTATGAACATGGTTGTGCAAATGTCCTTGTATGGTTTAGCATCTTTTGGATATATGCTCAGGAGTGGTATAGTTGGCTCTTGAGGTAGCACTATTCCTAATTTTCTGAGAAAGTGCCAGATTGATTTCCAAAGTGGTTGTACAAGTTTACATTCCCACCAGCAATGGAAGAGGGTTTCCCTTTCTACACATCCTCTCCAGCATGTATCATCCCTTGAGTTTTTGATCTTAGCCATTCTGATGGGTGTGAGGTGGAATCTCAGGGTCATTTTGATTTGCAAAATTTCCCAGATGACTAAGGACATTGAGCATTTCTTTAAGTGTTTCTCTGCCATTCAATATTCCTCTGTTGAGAATTTTCTGTTTAGCTCTGTACCCCATTTTTTTAACCACATGACAGCTAACTCTCTAATTTTGATTTTTATTGAACTTGTTGAACCTCTTTTCTTTGAAGAACAATGACAAGAGAAGATACATGTGTAAAGGTAGATAGATAAATAGCATCTTAAATTGGTAAATTAAATACAATGACGAAAATGTGGTCAATAAATTCTGTTTCTCTCTGTTAAAAGGGGGGGCTTTCAACAGTTCCCCCTTTCTCTTCAATTTTCCTTCCATGTCCAAGTCAAGCAATAGCCTTGATGATTGGAATACTTGGTTTGTTGGTGTTTAACTTCTTGAGTTCTTCATATATTCTGGTTTTTAGCCCTCTGTCAGATGTAGGATTGGTGAAGATACTTTCCCAGTCTGTAGGCTGTTGTTTTGTTCTGACAACAGTGTCCCTTGCTTTACAGAAGCTTTTCAGTTTCATGAGGTCCCATTAATTGGTTGTTGATCTTAGAGCCTGTGCTTTGGTGTTCTGTTCAGGAAGTTGTTTCCTGTGCCAATGAGTTCAAGGTTTGTCCCCACTTTTTCTTCTAACAGATTTAGTGTGTCTGGTTCTTTTTTGAGGTATTTGACCCACTTGAACATTACTTTTGTGCAAGGTGATAAATATGCTTTTCTATGTGTAGACATCCAGATAGACCAGCATCATTTGTTGAAGATGCTATCTTTTTTCCATTGTATGGTTTTGGCTTCTTTGTCAAAAAATCAAGTTTCTGTGGGTGTGTGGGTTTATTTCCAGGTCTTCAGAATGATTCCATTGATCCAATAGTCTGTTTCTATGCCAGTACCATGCCGTTTTTATTACTGTTGTTCTGTAGTACAGCTTGAGATCAAGGATGGAGATACCTCCAGAAGATCTTTTATTGTACAGGATCGTTTTAGCTCTTCTGGGTTTTTTGTTTTTGCATACGAAATTGAGAATTGTTCTTTCAAGTTCTGTGAAGAATTCTGTTGGTATTTTGATGGGAGTTGCATTGAACCTGTAGATTGCTTTTGGCAGGATGGCCATTTTCACTATGTTAATCCTACTGATCCATGAGCATGGGATATCTTTCCATCTTCTGATATCTTCTTCAATTTCTTTCTTCAGAAACTTTAAGTTTTTTTTTTTTCAAACAGGTCTTTTACTTGTTTGGTTAGAGTCACACCAAGGTACTTTATGTTATTTGTGGCTATTGTGAAGGGTGTTGTTTCCCTAATTTCTTTCTCAGCCCATTTGTCTTTTGTATACAGGAGGGCTTCAGATTTTTTGAGTAAATTTTTTATCCAGCCACTTTGCTGAAGGTGTTTATCAGCTGAAGGAGTTCTCTGGTAGAATTTTGGGGGTCACTCATGTATACTATCATATCATCTGCGAATAGCAATACTTTGACTTCTTCCTTTTGTAGATTTGTATCCCATTGATCTCCTTTAGTTATACCTGATCTTTTTTAAATTAAGATTTATGCAGGTGTGTGTGCGTTTACGTATGTGTGCGCCTGTACATGTGTGTTTAAATGAGTGCAAGTTCTTGAAGAGGCCACAGGTGTTTGATCCATTGAAGTTGGAATTGCAGGCATTTGGGCACCCAGCAGGAGCGCCGATCCTCATTATGTATGTATGTACATACCCAAATCTCCAAACCTTGTCTCAGTCTTTGAGACAGACTCTCTCATAGAACCTGGTTTTACTAGTGAAACTGAGGTTTCTTTTGAGCGTTCTTAGTCTGTTTAAAACAAGAATTTAAAAATGGATTCAAAAGGAAGCTTGAGGACAGTTGCATTAGAGGGATAGATAGATAGATAGATAGATAGATAGATAGATAGATAGATAGATAGATAGATAGACAGACAGATAGGGGTGTTGAATTCATTGGGGCAAGTTTGATCTTCACCACCAGAATATACAATGTCTCCTTCTCATTTCTTTGCTCACAACTACTTGACATACCTCAACAAACTGCACCAAACTGTCACAAGCTACAACAAACAACAGTATCCAACCATCAACCAGCCATGCATCCATCTATCCCTGCTCTAGCTTTTATACACCTTCTGAAAAGTTCCTATAATTCCACACTTCACACACTCGCATAAACTGCCTGCAGGTGGGAAAACCACACCCTGCCAAAGCAAGATAGTCAGCTGGCATTAAAGTGAAAACACCTGGCATTAAAGTGAAACCATATCCCCACAGCTGGCATTAAAGTGAAAACATATTCCCATAAGATTTAAGTGTTTTTTAAGGAAACCAAAATTACAAAAGTCTCACTACAGACAGATGGACAGGTAAACAGGTAAACAAGCCATAAATCTCAGTAGCTTCCAGAAGGGAACGGCAGAAAAGGAAGGAAAGTAAGCCCTGATGTTTGCAGTGGAGGTCCACAAACAGCCACAGGCAAAACAGCCCTGGCAAAAGGAAATGGGCAGCACGTCTTCAGAGGAAGTGAGAAAGCCAGAGTGTCAGGGAAAGCATGCTTAGGCTTTATTCAAAAAACAGAGGGGGAAAAAAAGGATATCTTTTTCATTGGTTAAATGAAATAGATTTTACAGTTCTCCATGTATCCGTAAGGCTACCCTCATTAATTGCTGAACTTTTAAAACTGGTATCACATTGCAACAGTGTTTTGAGCCAAGTTCAAAGACTTACAGTATAATCTATGTTACTTTTCCAAAGCAAACCAAGTTTAATTTTCAGGGTTTGTTCTGCCGCCTTCAGCATCAGCATTTGATGAGGAATCTTTCACCCATTTGAAACAGATAAAAATAGACAAGACTGCAGGTTCTAACAAAATGTGTCTTTTTTTAAATCACTTGTTTTAATGGTGATACATTAAGACACTCTAAAACAGTACAGTATTTCTGCTGCTAGAATTTCTGTCTATCCTTCCTTGTATGAAAAAGGTTTTGTTTATTTGTTTGTTTGTTTGTTTGTTTTTGAGACTGGGTCTCTCTGTAGTCAGGCTTGTCCTTGAACTCTCTATGTAGACCAGGCTGCCTCAAAGTAACAAAGACCCTATGGCTGCTGTCACCACTTCCCTGGAATGCTGGGATTAAAGGCACAAACCACCATGCCTTGAAATTTTTGATTTGCTTTTAAGTGTGAGGTTTTATGCCATTGCCGTGTTCAGCAGAACCAGACCTATAGAACCCACTAATATCATGCCAACTCCCCAACAGCCTGCTTCATATATACAATCGTGTATATTCACCTTGGGAAAAGCTTTCTATTGCGAGCTGGCCTCATAAGGTACCTCTCTGTTCTTCCGAACATCTCTCCAATGTCTCCATTTGCTCGTGTGAAGTAAACCCGACGCAGTGAAGTTGGTTCCCGCTGGAGAATATCATATTCACTCTTTCAGTGCTATTCCAGCTGGGTGTTGTGGTGCTTTCCTTTAGTCCCAGCACTCTACAGGCAGAGGCAGGTGGAACTCTATGAGTTCCAGGCTAGCCTGGTCTACATATGAGTGCCAGGAGAGCTAACAAGGACGACATAGAAAGAACCTGTCTCAAAAAACAGAAACGGAACAAAACCACCAATGTTGTTCTACACAACTAAGCCCACAAACTGTGTCTCCTCAGAACACATTTTCATCGTACATACTCGTTTGTTTTAAGCAATATGCTAATTCTTTGCATCGCTAAAAAGAAAAAAAAATGTTCCATAAAAGGAGGGAATCTGAATTTCTTTCATAAGATTTCCTCTGCCTCCTCCAGGATATGCTGTCCACAGTGCCACCGCCCCCGTGTCAGCAGCCCAGCTCAAACAAGCAGTGACACTCGGACAAGACTTAGCAGCATATACTGCATATGAGGTCTACCCTACTTTTGCAGTGACCACCCGAGGAGATGCGTATGGAGCCTTCTGAAGATCCCTTTCCTTTAAGAATAAGCCTTACAGAACGCTCTGTAGAAGCCCCAAACCTCCAACCAGATCCCTTGTGATCATTAGTCACACCCTCCCCAAAGCCAAGCCTTTCCTGAGTCTGACTGCCTGACCTACTTCATTGTACCACTCATGAAATGTGAATCTTATTCCTCAACAAAACCAAACATTAAGGAGCCTTATGCTTAACGGAAATCTGGAGAACATCAATTGACAGCAAAAGTTGCTCTTCCAAGGATCCTGAGTGTCTCAGGAAGGGGATAAAACCCTGACAAATTGGTGTAAGCTCTCTTAGTACCGAGAGCTGTGGCTGGGCAGAGCTGGGCAGAGCTGGGCAGTCAGTAGCAAGGCACAGGCAGTAAAATTCCTTTCTCAGTCACCGGCTCACAGCCACTTCATCACTCAGAGAATCAAGAGACCAGAGGAAATCAGGAGGCTTTGTAAGAGTCCTTCAGCATCACCTACAGTGTGGGGTGTGATCCCAGGCTGAGCTCATGAAAACTGTCTGAAATGTTATAGATTCCATTACCACTTTAAGTCTGAAACCCCCCTCTTATCCATCTGTCATAGATCAGCATCTTCCTGTTCCTGCAGTCTCTGGGGACTGGAAATCAATACACTGTGTTTCAGATATGCTTGAGACAAATCCAAACCCTGTATTCATTTAACCCATTAAGCCACTGTTTTTCTTCAGAATTTCTATCCTACCCAAAGATTCCCGAATCACAGAAACCACGCGAGCACTGAGTCCTGGGGTGAAAAATGACTTTTTCTTGTCTGGAAATTCTGCCTTGCCCATGCTAATTTGCCTTCACCTCAGACTCATTTTGCTGATCTCAAACACAGTAAATCAGATGTACATAAAATCAGATGTACATAAAATCACTATGATGTTTTCATACTCAGAAAATTGGCCCAAAACTCATTTCCAAAAAAAAAAAAAAAAAAAAGTGAACATGTTTTGCCTTTTTCTCACTGTGTAGCTCAGGCTGGCCTCAAATTTGTAATCCTCCTGCTCCTACTACCCCTGTGCTGGTGTTGACATACAACACCACCCCTACCTCAAAGTAGTTATGTTAACTTGAAGCTACCTTAGAATTTTCTACCCAGTTCATGTTAATCACCGAAAATCATTGCCTTTCCTTTCTTTATGTTTTGATTTTCTTTCACGTGTTCTTTTTTATTTTATTTTATATGTTTTATCATGGTTAAGTCTTTTTATAGGGAAACTATTCCAGGAAAGCCTTACACCATCATGGTTGCCCAGAAACTAAACCTTCAGAGTTCAGTAAAAGTGTTATTTGCCAAAATGCTCCTGAGAATTTAGAACCTCTCATGGTCACTAGGGAAGGGAGACTACATCCAGAAATGGAGGTCAAAAGGATGTGATGCTCTCATTCAAATTAGGTGTGTTCAAAACAGAGTCAAAAGTCTGGTACTGAATACAGTCCCTACTCCAGCCTTATTTGTGACTTAGGAGACAAAGCACTAGAATTTCCATTTAAAGAAAAAGAAAATACTTGGCTCTTGTGAAAGTCTGTACACCTTAAGCAAAAACACACAGAGAGGTGCAGAAAATATTGTCAGCTCTTTAATGGAATTCTGGAATCTAAAATCAGGTGCAATTCCAATCAAAGTCAGGGACAGGTCAATCATAGTTGAGTGCTTCATAACCCTCAGGTTTTACCCTGATTCCAGCAGGATATCTAATGCCGAAAAACCTCCAGCTGACACTCTGGAAGGCTCGGGATTTTCTGGCCTTCTTTCTCAAGTTGTTGTGTTCCTGTGCAAAGGAACTCCCAAGCTTGGCATCACATCCAAAACACCTGGAGAACTTTCAACACGCTAAGGCCAAGGTCGCCTGTCAATTACGTCAGAGAGTCTTGGCGTGGAAGCCTGTTGTCAATGTTTCCTGATGATTCCTGGGTGATTTGAATATGCAGCTTGGTGTGGGGATTGTTAGAGTCTTTGTAGATCCACTCTTCCTCTTTCGTTCTTCCCTTTTCAATTCAACTTTAGCTAAATACAAAATTTATATACATTGTCTTTGTTAAAATAAATAATCATAGCGTTGTCATTATAGCCATCTCACACACTCTGAGTCTGAATAAATTCATATTGGCTTCAAACTAATTCTTAAGCCAAACTCTAAAAAAAGGGAAAAAAAATTGAATGTCCCTTAAAGTAATTCTAATATTCAAATTTACACTTACCACACATCTGTTTTTATTCTCAGAGAGAGAGAGTAACTACATTGATATACAAATATCCTCTAGGCAGGCAAATTTCTCCTCAGCCTGAAAAAGCATTCAAAATTCTACCTGCAAAGGTTTTGCATTCCTTTAAAATCTTCAAAAGTAAATAGCAAGGGCATGCAACATGTTTTCTCAAGATAGAAGAGAAACTCAAATGCAGTGGAAAAGGAAAAGACGGTGCTTAATACAGATAACACCATCATCATTCCTTAAAAAGATTAACAGCATAATTCCAAACACTACCAAAAAGAATGCAAGTGTCAAGAAAGTTACCAGTGGGACAACACACGCTTGCTTACTTTTGAGGGAAAACACAACTGTTCATGACATCTGCCTCCCTGGGGCTGATCTGTACACTACTAAGCGGATGGATAGAGTAGCAGCTTCTTCTTCTTCTTCTTCTTCTTCTTCTTCTTCTTCTTCTTCTTCTTCTTCTTCTTCTTCTTCTTCTCCTTCTTCTAGAGGGGTGGTGCTGAAATTTTGCTCTGTTTCAGTAATATATAGAGAAGAATTTAGATTCCATTATATCATATTCATAGACAATGTCGGAGTGTTGCTACCATGACAGGCCAAGTTTTGGTGTAATGAGTTGAAATCTAGGGAGAAAATGAGTTGTCATTTGGGGTGGAGGTGTTGTTCTTGTGGTTTAGTTGGTTTTGTCTGTTTGCTTGGTTTTGTTTTTTTTTTTTTGTTTTTTTTTCCTTTTTTAACATTTTCAAGACAGACTCGCTCTATGCTTCTCAGGCTGACCTCAGACTCTTCATCCTCCTCTCTTCTTCTCAAGTGCTGGGATCTCAGGCTTGTACAAGCATATGTGCCTCAAAAATAAGATTTAAAAAGATCAAGTGTCAAACCCAAGGTTAGTTTTGCATAATGCTTATATTGTAGATTTAGGAAATTAGCACTATCACTCTCCAGCCTTCCAAATCCTAATCCATTTCCCTGGTGTTTGTTTGTTTGTTTGTTTGTTTGTTTTAACATGCATGCTTCTTAGGTCTTCATAGAAAAACTTAAAATCATCAGGGCAGCCATGAGATACTGACAAAATACCATGAGCAATCATTTATACTCATCTAGCAAATTAGAATTTGATTTCTAAAGTCTGGCAATTACTAGTATGTTGATAAAAATCATCTTGATGTTACTTGGAATTGAGGAAATGGAACCAGGTGAGACTGGGTCTCCTTTTTCTTACCTATTAACTGCTGTCCTTTCTCAAAGGGCTGCTCTTCAATTCCACAACCTAGGTAAATCAAGAAGAGCACCTCCAACTGCAGCAAACAAAACTTCTCCTAGATGATGAGGGTGTGTCCAGCAGCCAACAGTATCCTGCCAAACAGCACTCAAAGTGGTGTAGGCAAGCTACCTCATAGAACAAAATAGTGGCATCTAAAACTACCTGACAAGGAGGATCATGAGTCAAATACATAAAATTAGTTTTTGTTTCATTTTAAAGGTTTTTAAGTTATTTTAGTCACGTAGAATAGCAAAAATGTTGTAGCAATAATTTTCAAATTACATTTATTTTCAGAACATTTTACATGACTCTTAGAATTCTGTCTTGGTCAACTGAGCCATGCCTGAAATCCATGTTAGCAAGGAGATGCACCAGGCTGTCATTTGTGGAGTAAGGACCAAAAATAAATAAACAAAGTTAATATGTAGGAGTATAACTTCTTAATTCAGAAGAAGTTGATGAAGTTTCTTAATGTTGAACAGCTCAGCCCTACACAAGATTTCTTAGACACAATGTACAAGGAAAAGCAGTGGGGGCATGGCATGCTTAATAATCATGGTTGTGGTTATGGCCATTTATTTGAATACATGCAAAAGTTTAGGGAGGGGCATACTAAAAATTAACCTAGAAACTTGGCATATTCCTTATCTTATGAATACGCTTTTATGTATTTTATAGATACACATTATATACATATATATACATACTGTTAGAGATAAAATTTAAACTTAAAATACAGAGCGATAAGAATTTTGTCATAAGTATTTGAAAAGAACGTTTTGGTGTTATGCCCTGACTTTTCACTTAGCTCGGGCAGCAGAAAGAAATGAGACAGCACACATTGCGGTTTGACACGGCACCATCGCCATGGCTTTTAAACAGTTCTGGAACCCAGTGATGAAGCCTCCCTCATTCCAGTGGTGTCCTGGAAACATCCTGGATTAAACTCTGACATAAGCCTAAGAAATGTAATGTGCCTGCCAGGCCTTAAATTTGTATGTGCCAATAGAGCAAAGTGAGTAGAGTTGTCATGAGCTATTAGGAAAATGATGCTTTTCCTAACTCTTTCCTTGTAAAGTAAAACATTACATTTTTATTAAAGAAAAATCACAAAGCATTCTATAAACCCCCATGTCCAATATTTTGCTGGATTTCTCTTTAAACGTTTAGACCAAAGAACAGTGCTGCGATTCACATCTCGAGCACACAGAAGCATTTACGGCAAACTGTAAATTTGTGTTCCAGTTCACCTCAATTTTGTAGTAACTTTTTAAATGAATTCATAACTAATCTAAAAGAGGAAAACATTAGAAAGCAGAAGGCTTCATTTCTTCAAATGTGTCTGGAGTAAAATCTGGACCACTACAGAGCCTCCCCCAACAGGCATGTCTCGGTTTTGAGAGCGAAACCAAAAGGAAGAACACGGTTGGCTCTCTTTTCTCTCACGCTTGTTGAACGGAAAGGGAGATAATCGAGGAACAGCCCCATAGAAGCTGAACAGAGGCAAGATGGAAGATGCTCACCCTCTTCCTTCACTCAAGCTAGTGATACCTCCGACTAGAAAGAATTTCTCGTGTGTTTCCATTCTGCCCTTTCCCTTCTGCTTCACGGAAGCCCCCAAACACAATGCCCTTCGCATGTCCCTTCACCGTCCCTGTTGTTCTTCACCTCCCTCGCCCAGGCTCTTCACAGTCAAGGCTTTCGTCGCTGCTTAATGGAAAGTAGCATCAGGGGGTTATGTTCCTTTTCAGGAAATTCTTGCCTATTGCTTGCTGTCTTTACTAATGCTGAAATTTCTGCTAGCTGCATTGATTCACAGCTATTGTACTGACCTGTTCATTCAAGATGGAATGCGTTTTCGTCTGCTGTGTTCTTTGCTTACTATGTGCCCACTGTTACTCCAGAAACAGGGGATACAAACACACATATTTCTGTTCCTCTCTGCAATAGACGCACAATCCGGGGATCCCTTCCAAAGCTGAACATAACTGGATAAGCTAGAAGCTTTTGTCACTCGGTCAGAATCCCTAAAATAAAACAACTCCATCCTAACCCTTCTGTTTCCAGCACTGCCACCCAACATGAGCAATGATTGTTTTAAAAGTCAAATGAATTTCAAGTATTTCTTCCCAGGAAAATACCAAGAACTATGCAAATACAGAAAATAAAGGTTTAGTTACTCGAAAGCTTTAACGGACATAAGGAATGTGACTTAAGGTGTGGAGTTCACAACAGGGCTTATTTACTTGAAAACATTTTGCTCATTAAGTATTTCTGTTTGTTAACTCTGCCTGTTATTCAAAACAGGGACCTTAGCCATATCTCCATATCTTGGCCATAAGTGATTCGCGGGTGCAGTTATTGTATCTTTCACAATATACAATTCTATTTTGAAATGTCCTGTTTTCTATTATAGTTCCTAAGATATTAGGGGGTTCAAACTGCAAGTGTTTGTTTAAGTCAATCATTATTTTCTTGCTTTAACTGTTTGATCACGGTATTTTTAGCGCTATTCTCTCCTAGAAATTTCTTTTCTTAACCAATTTTTGTGAGTACAGTCAGATATTACTGTCTTTTATCTTTTATCTTTTAATGAAAAGAAAGATTTAAGCAAACTGTACTTCTAGGTCCAAGGTGTTAACACCCTTGCTTCTTTTCTTTTTATTGTTATTTATATGGATTTACCTAAAGTACCCCAAAAAAAAACATATATATATAGATACATATATATATAAACAGTATTAAAGATTGTGCATAAGGCACTTATTTTTGTACTTTGAGTACATGTTTTATAGAGCTACATGATCTAACTATATATTAAGTAAAATTATATCATTCTCTTATTGGAAAAATGATTGTTGCTTTGGAAAATACAAATATACCAGTCATCTTAGAATCATAAATCAAATGAAATGAGAAATTATGCAATTTTGGGTATTTCGGGATGGTGATATTGTTTTAATTGAGTTTCACGGTTCCATAATAAAGTTTTAGAAATTATCAACATGCTTGCTAATGTTTTTTCTTTCCTGAAAACTAAGATTTTGGGCTTTTTTTTCAGTAAGCATCTGAATATGAATGGCACATAATTATGGCACATAATTGCAACTAGTTATTCTCAGTAGTTCCTGTTTATGTTACTTCCTTGTAGCACATCCTTCAGGAGTATATGGCATTTTCCAGTCAATAAGAAAGTGAATGAAATATGCAGAAACTAAAAATAAAGAGAAAGAGACCTCAAACAGGTTAGTGTGCTCTGAAGCCAATGTTTTCCCGGGGGCATCTGCTGCTCCTTAGTGAAAAGGAAAATTCATCAGTGAACTGTCCCCTGGGAATAAGTCCTGTTTGTTGATCCCTCAGATAAAAATGGTTCCTGTTGGGGAAGGGCTTAGTGAAGAATGTTTTGCTTTGTTGGGGGAGGGGAATGATTTTTTTTTTTTTTTTTTGGTTTTTGCTTGGGTTTTCTTTTGTTGTTGTTTTATAGTGTTTTATTTTTTAACAAATTAAAAAAAAAAAAGCCTGTTTAGGAAAAAAAGATGAAAAGCAAGAATTTGTGGCTGAACAATCATATGTGGACAGCAAAGCCTAAAATTTTTCCTATTATTACTGAGGAAATTGGGAACTCCTTTGGGGGCTTTTAGTCTCCTTAATAAAACAAATCCAGAAATGGACCCAGAAGGGGGCTCCATGATAACTGTGTTAGAGTTTGAGAGAAAATGACAGTGCAGGCAAGCTGTAAATCTTAGCAGATGCCGGGAGAAGGAAGACAGAGAAAAGGAAGCAAGAAAGTCATGTCTTTTGAGTTAGTCCAAGAAAATGGGCAAGTCATCGCTGAAGGTCAGTTTGCAGCCACATGGCAGAAGGAGAGGGGCCTTCAGAGAAAGAGTGCCAGGCGAAACATGCTTGGGATTTGGAGCAGAATGTGAAAGACAAGGAACTAGGAATGAGAAAGGAGAAAAGTTCCACTTACACACCAAGTTAATTCAGAAAACTGGACAGGCTCCATGGTGCTCCCTGACAGAAGCACTGACTAAAAGTGTCTGTACCCAGGGAGGAGCTTTGGGGAGGATATGAGCCCTAGCTCATCAGGGGGATGATTAGTCCTCCCCTTCTCTTATGGCTTCAGATGAACCAGTTTTCCTAGGGGTGGACTCCTGGTCATGTGATCAACAGACCCAGCAAGATTAAGCCTTTAAAGGGGGAAGGCGATAGTCTGGAATGCTTTGAGAAGCTGAGAATGCGAGGTCCCCCCTAGGCCAGAGGTAGAACCTGAATTCTATTCTTTCGACCAGACAGAAGTACTTTGTCCTAATGGGCCCCAACCAAATTCAGATACTGCCACCTTTTTATATCGTAATTTAAATCCTGAGGAAGGGGTTTCCTTCCTAATGCTATAAGAAGTTATATGCCAAAGTTATTCCCCCCTCCAAAAAAAAATGAGTCTTTCCTTAATGGCATTCAAAGGCTATAATGCCTGTCTGGCTTCTTAAACCCTTTCAAAAGCTGAGACCCTAAAACTGGGGGGGTAGACACAACTCATTTCAACCATGAAAATTCAGAGACCTGGGATAAAGCTGTTCACCAGAATGACTTTAGCATCAGTCATAGGCCCATGGACATGGTTTCCAGGCAAGGCTGGTTACTTAGAAAAAGAAAGGGAAGAAACCAAAGTTCTCTCTGGCACTCCAGAGAGAACCAAGGATGTTTTTTTAGCTAGTACCCGAGGACAAGAACGGCTCTATTTTCCTTGGGTTCCAGCTCTAAGCTGCTTGAGCAGTGTCTGTTTCACATTTTCAACAGGACCTGGGCTAGAAGATTGCCAACCCTGAATTAAGACAAAAACACATATCTTGCTTTCTTTTACATAGAGCATCCCACTTCTGGGCACTAAAATCTGAACTAGTTAGGATAAGGCATGGTTGGGAATGAAAGTAAGTTCAAACAGCAATGCCCTGGGGATCTTGCTCTGCGCTCCCATTAACGAACCGGCCATGTGATCCCCATCAAAAGAATCCAGTGAGATACCCAAAGCATAATTGGACAATAGGAAGAGTTTGTTACAGAATAACATGAAATGGTCATGGGGGGTAGTGGGCGGTGGTCAGAGACCATTGTACCAGCTCATGTTTTGAGTGGGATTTATATCACTTCAAGTCTCTAGGAGAGGCAGCTTTTCCTCAGACATGTTTTTTTTTCCCTGTCCAAGTGATTAACAAACCTATTTGAACTAATTTTTGATGGGCAAGGACAATGATGTGACTTGTTCTGTACCAAAACCCTCCTGCTAAAGAGTAACCATGCAAAGTTTTACATGGTTAGCCATTAGCAAACTTTTGGGCAATTCAGAATGCCATGTCTCTATCCTAGAATGGAGAAAAACACTCATATTCCTTTCTTGTGTGTGGGGTGGGGGCTTGGTTTTCCAAAACAGGATTTCTCTGTTTAACACAGTCCTGTCTGTCCTGGACTCACTCTGTAGACCAGAATGTCCTCGAACTCTCAAAGATCCACCTGCCTCTGACTCCCTAGGGCTGGAATTAAAGGTGTGCACCACCATGCCCAGGCATCATATTCCATTCTATTCCGTTATAGAAGATTTTTTTAAAATTTTTAACTATGTGTATATGGAGTATACATAGGTGTGTGTGTGTGTGTGTGTGTGTGTGTGTGTGTGTGTGTGTGTATGGAAGCAGGACATGACCTCGGATACCAGAAAACAGTGTCACACCTCCTGAAACTGGAGTTGTAGGTGGTTGTGAAAACTTCTGGGAACTGAATTTGATCCAAGTTCTCTCAACAAGAGCTTTACACACTCTGTGGCTGAGCCAGCCACCTCTCCAGCCCTACCACAGTCCATTGTTTTGGCCAATTATCAGAGTCCTACGGTTCCAGTCGTCCTTTTCCAAGCCTCCGGTATGACGAAGCACATCCTCAGGGACCCCAAGCCTGCTGATACCTGGATACCTAACAGCACTCATTTTAATAAGACCCAGAATGACAGGAGGCAAAATGAGGCTGATCTCACACTCACAGCATCTAAACACAGATCCCTTCTTGTTACTTCATTTGCATGGTTTCAGCATCACAGTCTAGGATTTGCCTTCCAGAGAGAAGGATGCAGAGGTATAAAGTGGAAGAAAAGCCACCCCTCCCAGCATTCTTTGGAGATTGTTCCTGGACACTGCTACACAGCACTGAGCTCTCTTTTGACCTTTACTTATGTGATCACTCCTTGCCACAAGAGCAACTGGGAAATGCATTCTTTAGGTGACCGTAATAATTGTGTTACTAAGACTAGGAGATGAGTATTGAGGGAAGACTAGTCTTCTGCCACAAATACACCACAAGCAGTTCATAAAAATCCAACAAAGTAGTGTACATGAGACGATCAGGAAGAGGGCTGGACATATGGTTAGACAGTTATGATTCCTTCTTCCCCTCCATCCTGCTTCCACCAGCTAAGAGGAAACTGTTACTTTGGAGCTTTTTTTTTCCCTTCTTTTTAAGTTGTATACAACTTTTTTAAATTTTTTATTTTTATTAATTATAGTTTATTTACTTTGTACCCCACCTGTAGCTCCCTCTCTCCTCCCCTCCTAACTCCACCCTCCGTCCCTCTTTTCCACCCATGCCCCTCCTCGAGTCCACTGATAGGGAAGGTCTTCATCCCCTTCCATCTGATCTTAGTCTATCAGGTCTCATCAGGACTGGCTGCATTGTCTTCCTTGTGGCCTGGTAAGGCCACATGCCCCCCTCCGAGGGAGAGGTGATCAAAGAGCAAGCCAATCAGTTTATGTCAGAGACAGTCCCTGTTCCCTTTACTATGGAACCCACTTGGACACTGAACTGCCATGGGCTATATCTGTGCAGGGATTCTAGGTTATCTCCATGAATTGTCCTTGATTGGAGTTCCAGTCTCAGAAAAGACTCCTGTACCCAGAATTTTTTATTCTGTTGCTCTCCTTGTGGAGCTCCTGTCCTCTCCAGGTCTTACTTTTTCCCACTTCTTTCATAAGATTCCCTGCACTCTGCCAAAAGTTTGGCTATAAGTCTTAGGACCTGCTTTGATACCCTGAAGGGTAGAGTCTTTCAGAGGCCCTCTGTGGTAGGCTCCTGTCCTGTTCCCTGTTTTCTCCCTCTTCTGATGTTCATCCTCTTTGCCTTTCTGAATGAGGATTGAGCATCTTATCCAGAGTCCTCCTTCTTGATTAGTTTCTTAGATCAATTAATAGTCCTATATCCCCTAAGGAAATAGAAGCTATCATCAAAAGTCTCCCATCCAAAAAAAAAAAAAAAAAAAAAAAAGCCCAGGATCAGAGAGTTTCAGCACAGAATTCAACCAGACCTTCAAAGAAGAGCCAATGAGAAGGTGACCAGATTCAGCACAGCGGCAAAGGGATCTTGAAGACCCCAAGCATATGTCCAAGCCCCAAACAGGATAAGGACTTCTCATGGGTAGTAAAAACACTTATGGAAAAGGGCAGAGAATTTGGCCCTCTCCGAAATTATAAAGACCAACTTTTTTATTTTAACCTCTCTAGAATGAGAGTGGCTCCTTGAAATTTTTATTTTCAATCATCCTCTCAGATGGGAGGTCAGCCAAAAAAATATTATTAATAATAATTAATAATAATAATAACTATAGAAAAATTAGATCATTTTATGTGTTTGCATACTGGTGCTCCACTGTCCTCCTCAACAGACCTCTGAGTTGGCCATTTGTTTCTCATGCTGCCCAACTGACTAGCATTGGGACCAGGCAGTAGTGTTTCATTCTGACAACCCCTGCTCCCTCCCTGTTGCCCCCTCCCCTGTTCTTCAGAAAAGGGGAGCCACCCTCCCCCACTACCTCACCTCAGTTCATCAGGTCCCATCAGGAAGGAGCTTGTCTTCTTCCCCTGTGCCTGCTGAGGCAGCCCTGCCAGGGGGAAGTGACCAAAAAGTAAGCAATAGAGTCCATGTTAGAAAAAGGGAAGCCATACAAAACATAGAAATAGGCTTGATATCTATTAAAAAGTGCCACTAATGAAATTAAACAGAAAATGGTAGGACAATGAAGAGTATGCTATGAAGTTTATTATTTAGACTAAGTGTAGAAATAATAAACAAATTAGACAAACGAAGGGAACCAGGAAAAGTGAAAACTGGAGGAGAAGAAGCATTTACCAATAGTCAAAGATTCATAACCAAATTAGGTAAGTGCAAGAAGAGGAATAAAATGAAATAGTAACAGTATTCAAAAACCAGTAAGATAAAGTCAAAATATTACTCTGGATGAGCTCCCCTGCCCCATCTTTCAGGGAAACCCATGGCTTGTGCTATGTTTGCCTTGCCTTTCTTCTCCGCACCGTTTGCCATGGCCATGTTTTCACTGTCCCATCACTCCTGTGCACTTCTGGTATTCCTCCTCTTTCTTTGTGACACCCTTTTTCCTTGTTACACACCTCTCCCTCACCACAGCACACACGGGCAGCCTTGCATCCTTCCCTTTACTTCTAAATCTTAGGAATTTATTTTTAAAGATTCATTTGGTAATTTTTTAGTCATGGGGGGGGAGCTATAGACCCACGATGGCTAGTGTCCAAAGAGGCCAGAGGTGTTCATCTGTGGTTCTCGGTGGCTATGAGCTGCCTGATGTGGGGTGCTGGAAACCAAACTCAAGTCCCTCTGGGAGAGCAGCACAGACTCTTAAACACTGAGCCATTTCTTTAGCTCCAGCTAGAAGGTTTTGGTTTTTGTTTTGTTTTCGAGACAGGGTTTCTCTTTGTGGCCTTGGAAACTTGCTCTGTAGACCAGGCTGGCCTCGCACTCACAGAGGTCTGCCTGCCTGTGCCTCCCGGGTGTTGGGATTAAAGGTGTGTGCCGATTAGCTCATAATTAGCTCATAATCCCAGTGCTCCTCTGCAATGCTTTACTCCAGGCTCTGGACTGACAGGGAGGTCAGGTAGCCCGAGTTCTAGTCCCAGCCTCACCTGTTTTCTCAGCAAAGTATGAACGGTTCTGGGTATTCAGGCTCTCTCTCTGTAAAATGAGATCAAGGACTCACGCATTGGAGCTTTAAGGTGGGTCACACAGATGAATGGGCATCGCAGCAGGAATCTAGAGTGAGGGATCCAATTGGCTCACTAAGATCTGACTAAAGAATACACAGGCCTGAAACTGTCAAAGCCCTGTGTTCAGGAGAGTTCATCTATAGAACTTAGATCAAGTGTGACATCCAGTGGCCTATTTAGTTAATGACACTTAGATGCTTTTAAATAGCCTGGGGAATTCTGATGTCTTTTGTCTCTTCATCCTACTAAGATTTCAGTCAATTGGAGGAAAGCAAGCAACACTAGCAAGGGTCTGTCCACGGGATAGCAGGCACAGTAAGAGGAGCTTTCCTTATGAGTTTTACCCATAGGTCACGGTGCTGCAAACTGACAGTGTCTCGCACTAATACAGAGAAACAGGAAGTGGTGTGGAGGCTGACTAGCTCGCTCATCTACTTTACTGAGCGTGCAAATTAAAATTTTCAGTAAAATCCTGACGCCGTGCGACATGTCCCACTCTGGGACTTCAATACCTCTGTTCCAAGTTTCTGTTCCACCAACATAGAAGTGAGTCCTAGGAAGATTAAACAATGCCAAAAATA
Source organism: Meriones unguiculatus (assembly GCF_030254825.1). Lineage (NCBI taxonomy): Eukaryota > Metazoa > Chordata > Mammalia > Rodentia > Muridae > Meriones > Meriones unguiculatus. The sequence continues at coordinate 48,232,534 of NC_083349.1, forward strand.
AAGAACTACTTAAGGCTGGAACCAATGGCCAGAAGTTCACCCAAGAAATCCTCTTCAGTTCCAGGAGAGACCTTTCAGGCTTCAGCTGTGGTCACAAACATCCTTTGCCTTACTTCTTAGAAGATGTACAATTATCATCAGGCCTCTGTTCTTGGAACTGGGAAAGTACAAATGAGCACATTTGCTTCGAGAACATTAATAGAAAGAAGAAAAAAATCTAGTATTTAAAGTGTGTGTGTGTGTGTGTGTGTGTGTGTGTGTGTGTGTAATCAATCTTGAATGGGTAGGTACTACCAATTACCTCAGAAACAAGACATCTGAAAGCTTTTAAATTCTGAAGGTTTTGTCCTATATATCCTGGAGTAATGATTAATGGCCACACTGATAACCCCCTGGTCATTAAGGAAGATTACATTATTCTTAAAGTCCTATGTTTAATTAGATAAAGAAGTACTTAATGTAATTTAGGATGGTTTAAAATGGAAGATAATGAGAGAGAATATCTCAGTGTAATTAAATAGCTTGTCTTGAAGCCTGGCTCGAGTTTGCCACATCTAAATCCTTGAGCATAATCAATAGGCTGGTCAAAAGCCATCTCCTGTCTGGCCAGGTCTACCATTATTCAAGGGTTTAGACACAATTCTGGACCCAGAAAACTATGTTCAATGCACACTGCTTAATCTTCTCTGAGAAAACACAGAGTCCTTTTCAGTACAGTATGAGAGCAAAGTCACAGTCAAGATGCAACTTACAAAGAATTCAGTTCTTCACTTCTCCTCCCCCAAACAAACAAGTGAATCCAAAGGTGAGGATATCCTCTCTCATCCATGTGGTGGTAAGCCTAACTAACTCTAGTATTCAAAAGTATTCAGGAGGTAAAGGCAAGAAGACAATGAACTTGAGGCTAGCCTGAGCTACATAGTGAATTAAAGGCTAAGCTGAGCTACATAGTAAAACAGTGGAAAGAGAAAAAAGGGAGGACTAGAGAGAAGAGGAGGGGGAAGGATACATAGGGGAAGGGAGAAAGAAAGGGAGGAGAGCTGAGGGGGGTAGAAGAGGAGAGGAATCAAATAACTACACCTTAGAGAAATTTAGTACCATACCAAGGATCACACATGTAAGTTGCACAAACAACTTTTGATCCCAGTAACACAGACCCCAGAGCTGAGAGCTGAGCTTATTAATTACTTGAGTGTCCAGAGAGGGGAGCCCCCTCACACCTCCCTTAAGAGGAACTGCTACCAAGAACAGCTGTGGATCTAACCCATCTTTCAGGAAAAGTTCCCACTTTCTCCTAGGATGTCCAAGACAATGTGTTAACAGCAGGAACAAGACTCCTTCCTTCCTCAGCAGGAACAAGACTCCTTCATCAGGGTGGTTTCCTAAGGATCCTGTCTGGATTCCATCAAAGAGTTCTCAAGACCATGTCATCTAGGGACATTCCTATCCAACCATCCCTCCCTCACCTCTGGGTTCATTACCTCTGCTGCAGTCTCAAAGCTCCCCAACCTGTTTCTTCTTCCTCCCCACGGGTTTTGTCCCCAGAGACTTTTTTTTTTGGTCTACATCCATCTTGCAATTAATTCTTGAAAAACAAGGATGAAAGCAGAAGTGATCAGCGAAAATGGACAACATAATAAGACATGACTGGCTTCCTCTACCACCCACTTGCAAGGGGGTCTCCACCCCACCAGAATGAGGAGCACAGCTTGTCCCTTGCCCTAGTAGCAGACTGGCTACTGAAGAGTTCGCTGACAGCAAGGAAAGATGCCCGAAAGAAGGCGATAGCCACAGCAATTCAATGTCTCGGGTATCTGAAGACATTCGGGGACACTTCCTGAAGAGGTAGCAGAGTTGGGCAGCAGTTACTGAGTCCTGTGAATGTCCGAAGAGGAATGGTGGAATACAAGGGTGACCGATGGAGAGCTGCAGAATAAGTGAGACAAGCAGAGGGCTGCCGGGCTACACAGCTTATCTATGGCTGCGGAAAGGCAGACAGAGCTGAGATAACCCTGAAAATACATTCTACATCATGGGTCAGGCATCCTGGCATTCCTTCTGGGATTATCTGTTCTTTGATATCTGTTTTGTTGTTGTTGTTGTTGTTGTTAACAAAATACATAATCTGTGCTCTCTTCAGAAAAGTTTGAAAATGGAACCTCAGAAAATTAAAAGAAATTAAATCTCACTTTCATAGCTAAGAAACCCAGAGCCTTGTATAACCTGGGCAGGGATCAGAGGAAATACATTTTATACATTATTCAGAGTCTCCTAGAAAGCCCAGGGCTGCAGACCAGGGATAGAATGATTGCCCAGTGTGCACAAGGCGCTGGGTTCAGCCCCAGTACTGCAGGAGTGTATCGTCAAAGAAAGAAAACGAGAAAAGAAAAATAAGACAGAGAAAAGAGAGAGGAAGATGGAGAGAGAAGTGAAGATGGGAGTGAGGGAAAGAGGGGAAGAGAGAGAGAAACAGACAGGCAGAAACAGAGAGGGACAGAAAGAGAGGAAGAGGGAATAAGAGTCAGGGTGGAGGTAGGATTTGCAAGAGAAATGCTTTAGAAGTAGGTAGGTGGACTGCTGAAGAGGGAGACATAAGCCACCTCATTTCATCCACCACAGGCAAGACACACAATTTCCAACATCCAAGATAAAGTTACTTGTTTCTGCCACGTGAGCCTTTTGAGTTGTCCTCCAGGAAAAGGGCAGCAGAACATGGGTTTCACATGACTCTTCTGATCAAGCAGATCTTGTCTTCAGCTGAAGGACAGTTTGGTCTTAAGAACCAGACATACCTTCTCTTTTATTCTAGCCTATATTTTCTTTGTTTCTCTGTGTAGCCTTGGCTTTGTAGACCAATCTTTGAGTCCTTGAATTCACAGGGATCACCTGCTCCTGCCTCCCGGAGTGCTGGAAGTAAAGGCATGTGCCACCACAACCAACTCACCCTACATTTTCTTTCTTTTTTTCTTTTGTTAAATTTTTATTTTTATATTAATTACAGTTTATTTGTTTTGTATCCCAGCTGTAGTCCCTTCCCACATTCCCTCCCAACCCTACCCTCCCTCCTTCATCTCCACTCTTCCCCTCTCCAAGTCCACTAATAGGGGAGGTCCTCCTCTGCCTTCATCTGACCCTAGTCTATCAGGTCTCTTCAGGCGTGGCTGCATTGTCTTCTTCTGTGGCCTGGTAAGGCTGCTCCCCCTTCTCAGGGGGAGGTGATCAAAGAACCAGCCACTGAGTTCATGTCAGAGACAATCCCTCTTCCCCTTACTAGGGAAACCTACTTGGATACTGAGCTGCCATGAGCTACATCTGAGCAGGGGTTCTAGGTTATATCCATGAATGGTCTTTGGTTGGAGTTCCAGTCTCAGAAAAGATCCTTGTGCCCAGATATATAGGTTCTGTTGCTCTCCTTGTGGAGCTCCTGTCCTCTCCAGGTCTTACCAACTCCCCCTTCTTTCATATGATTCCCTGCACTCTGCCCAAAGTTTGGTTATGAGTCTCAGTATCTGCTTTGATACACTGCTGGGTAGAATCTTTCAGAGGCCCTCTGTGGTAGGCTCCTGTCCTGTTCCCTATTTTCAACTTCTTCCAATGTCCATCCCTCTTTCTGAGTGAGGATTGATCATCTTACCCAGGGTCCTCCTTCTTGTTTAGCTTCTTTAGGTGTACAGATTTGAGTATGTTTATCCTGTATTATATGTCTAATATCCACTTATAAGTGAGTATACACAGTGTGTGTCTTTCTGCTTCTGAGATACCTCACTCAGGATGATCTTTTCTAGATCCCACCACTTGCCTGCATATTTCATGATTTCCTTGTTTTTAATTGCTGGGTAGTCTTCCATTGTGTAAATGTGCCACAATTTACCTTTTGCACAGATTCCAATTTCCTCTGTGGTGAAGTGGAGATAAATCAAGAGGCTGCCATGGTTATAGACCTGGGCACAGACACAGAATCACAGAATACAAAGCCTCTTGCCTGGCATGGGAGAGACAAGTGGTTTAAAACAAATCACGCCAATCCAGCTACATTTAAGAGACACTGAAATAGAAAAAGCTGCTAAGATATCTTGCTTTCTATTTCTCAAAACCAGCTGGATCTTAGTCTGTGCTGTGAATCTGTGAGAGAGGGACTGAATAGAATCTAATTCCTAGAGTTCTTAGATCGTAGAGGGTTTTTTTTTCTCATGACATCAATATCAACAATGCAAGGAATGTCAATTTGTAATAAAACTTAACAGGTATTGCTTACCTTTTTTTCTGTCGTGAAGACTTCATTACCTCCTAAATGGCATTCAAATGATGTGCTTTAAATCTGTAATTGGAAACACATCAGAAGTGGGATTTTGAGTTTTTAACCTCCGTGTCTTTTATTTAAAACACTAATTATTTAAAACACTAATTCTAAGAAAAGGAAACAAGCGATTTAATGTATGCTGACAGCGTACATAATTATACTTTATGCTGAATTAAAAATAGCAATGAGACCTTCTCAGAAGGGTTAAATGAAAACATTGCCTTGCAAGTAAACAGGTTTTCAATAAAAAGCAAAGCTTTTCTCCAGCGTCCTCACGTGCCTTTGAAACCATCCCTATGCAGTCCATTAAAAGCAAAGGCTCTATACACTTCCTTTCTGGCTCAATAGATGGCGCTGCAGATCCAACAAAGGGGACCGTAAGATTGACTGATGGTGTCCCCTCCAGGATGAATATTCTCTCAGCCCTCTCTCCAGAGCAGAGAGAGGTGTCTGCCTACTCAGAGGAACGCCCTTTGTTTTGTTGAAGTAAAACATGGGTCAAGTAGTTCAAGGTATGGTTTTCTGTCCCTCCTGGAAATTCTATTTGTATATCTGACCCATGTGAAAACCAGCATTTGTAACTTAAATAATGTTCATATACTTTTATGCATTGTGTCAATGGTACGGTGATAAAACCAGAAAGAAAGAAAAAAAAACCTTAACAAAATATTTTTTAAATGTTTCTAATATTCAAGTGGATCTTATACATCTTCAATTAAAATCATATCTTGAAAAGGAAGAGATTTACACAATGCCATGGATAGAGAAGGACAAGCATAGCCTATGGTTTGGCCATTAACTCAGACCTTGCCCGTGTAAGCCTTCTCCAATCACAGCCATTTGACCATGAACCCACACACCATCTCTCAAACGTTTTTATATACTTCTTCAAGCAGCTAGTGTATGTCAGTCAACAAAACGATGAAAGATGCAAACTATTTGCAATGCCTGCCACAGAGTTCACAGACTTGCAAGGTCAAATCCTAGACAAGATTTGGAGCTGTTAAGAACCAGAGCTTAGCAAGTGGTGTGTGTCTTAGTTAGGCCGCCTATTGCTGTGCTAGCACAAGTAAAAGCAGGTCGGGGGAGGAGCGAGTTTGTTTCATCTCACACTTCTGCATCACAGTCCAGCATCAAAGGAAGTAAGACAGGGTTTTATGGAATTGATATCCTATGCCATGGAAAGAGCAACAGATGCTGCCGTGTGTGATCAAATGGAGTTTTGCAATAGAACAAGTGGAAAAGCAGTTGTTAAAGTGAGTTATGAACCAGGCGCAGTGGTGCATGCCTAAAATCCCAGCACTCAGGGATGCAGAGGCAGGTAAATCTCTGTGTGTTTGAGGCCAGCCAGGTCTACAAAGTGAGTGCAGGACAGCCAAGGCTATACAGCGAAACCTTGCCTCAAAACAAACAAAAAAAGTGACTTATGACAACCCACCATAGACTAGAGAGGCAGTCTCGGAATAATTGAGAGCAACGAAGACCAACAGTGCAGGGGTGGCCCACCCACAATGGGCAGAGCCCTCCCCTCACTAATGACTAATCAAGAAAATGCCCTACAGGCTTGCCCACAGCCTGATCCTGCAGAGACTTTTTTTTTAATTTTTTTCATTTGAAGCTCCCTCCTCTCCAATGACTCTAGCTTATGTCAACTTGGCATAAATCATGATATCATTTTCCACAAATCAGCTAGTAGAATCTACCCCTCTGGTTTATCAACTTACAAAAAGAAGTTGATAATTGTCCTGGCCAGAGAAGAAATTACCTCAATGATGGCCTTCCTGGGACTCTGCTAAGCACATTTATTGAGGTTTTAGGTTCCAGCTGTTGTAATGGTAAAATGTTATTGTAGAATCTTATTATCCCATCCTTTGGAATTAAACAACACAAAGATTGTTTGACAATTCCAAACTATTAGGAACCCAGGTATTCTCTGTACCATTGTTGTCTTTAAGGCAAAGCTCCCATCTTTGGGCTCAAGTTCTCACCATCATGTTTCTTCTACATCAGTAAGAAAGGGATTTGGTCAGTGGATTATATGTCTACACTTTCTGTGAGCACACACGAGGAGAACACATTGCTTATCTCATCCCTTTAAACAGAATTCAGCAGATAGCTATCTCAGCTGCTAGGTATCTTATTCTCTCTCCCAATAACCAATTAAAACTCCCACAATGGGAGAATGGTAAGCAGACATAGTATGGCCTCCACAGTATCTCTGCCATATTGACCCAGTATATTTACCTGAGTCTTTGCACACTCCTGTCATTCTTAGGAAGTAGCTGGCCTCGAGTTTCATAGAGTTACTCTACTCTGATCTCTTGAAGTTGTCTGCAACAACCCACCACTGGACTTCCTTGAAATTCTTCCTTTCCATCCTCCTACACTTTCCACTTCTTCTTCCTAGTAATAGTACGGTCTGAGCTATGTCCTCATACTTTCATACTTTCCTTAAATGTGACTGTTTCCCTAAGGTCTACCATCCAAGTCTTTTGTTTCCTCTCTATTATCCTCTCCTTTCTGGAAAGACATCCACTTCTTTTTCTCCTTCTGTTATCTCTCATCATTTGTCATGGTTTCTCTGCAGTTTCTCTCCTCTGTATTCCCCAGTGGGTGCTCGATTTTCCACTTGAACATTTTGTCAAAGGCTCATATGTCCTAAACCAGATTGCAGTCAGTGCCCTGGATCTTTTCCCTTGCTCTAACTTGTTATTATCTCCTAAATGATGTTTTAAGAATTTCATTCTTTCTGAACCCTTCTCCCCACCTCGTTTCCCAGACAAACAATATAACATGTCTGTTTCAATTCTAGACATTTCTGTACCCACACCCTCCTGAGTCATTCCTAAACCACTGCCCTGATGCTTATTCCACATTCCAATCCCTGCAGGTCTAGACCACACCTAGAGGCTCTACTCCCTTCTCATCGGGTTTCAGACCTACAGACTACTCCCTTATCATCAGCTTTCAGACCTACAGCCTACTCCCTTCTCATTGGATTTCAGACCTACAGACTACTCCCGTCTCATCGGCTTTCAGACCTACAGACTATGCTAACATCAGGTATCAAGGGACAATTTTGAGGAAAGATTTGGGAAAGCACAGTAAGACCCAGGCCAATTGTGATTTGGCTCTCAGAGGAAGAACTTTGGCTTTTTAGCTTCTCCTATTTTCCAGGTGCATTATCATATACAGCATCCAACGAAATGAACAGCCGGGTCAATTGAACACCTAGACATACCAAACATGATGCCAGCAACTTACTCTTATTTTAATTTCATAATCAAAAGGAAGGTAAATGGTCTTCTTTTGCAGATTAAAATTTTTAAATGAAGAGACTGAGGCTTTGCAAAATTATTTTACTCTGGGGGCTCAAGAGATGAATCAACAGCCGAAAACAAATGTGCGCTGTTGCCTGGAGGAACCAAGTTCAGGTCCCAGCATCCATGTCAGGTAGCTCACAACCACCTGTAACTCTAGATCCAGGCAACTCAACTCCCTTTTCTTAACATTTTGAACACTTACACACACACACACACACACACACACTTAAAATCAAAGTAAGTCTTTAAAAATAATTTGCTCCGAGTCTGACACTGTTTAATGATAGAGCTAAGATTCAAGCCAGTTGCTTTCCAGAACATCCCCTCATAAGCATTAACGTCAAGGAAATAGAAAGTCACTGATACTATCACCATTTGACAAACTGAGCAAGGAAGTAGCCTTCACAAGGTCACAGCCACAGTTCAATCTCAAGTCTGCTAAAGCCCGTGTTTTCTTCTACATTACACAACTTCCTATTCACACTCATAAGATTCTGTTTCATCTGTAAGTGATCAAGAGGAACTGATGAAAGAGGGACTGGTCATCAAACAGGACATGATACGTTGGCACTTATGTGTATGGCCAAGCTTTTTAGAATATCTAAGTACTTAGAATATTAGCTAAAACTCTGGGCTTCCTCTAAAAAGACAGAGGTATTCGCAGGCTATGCTCGACACCCCAGCATTAGCTTTAAAGGAGAGGGGGACTTTCAAGGGAGGTATGGAATGGATCATCCTTTAGGAAAGAGGTTTATCAACATCCTTGACACTAAAGGGCAGAGACTCAATGAAAGCTTCAGCCCAGCCAGGAAAGCAAAGCATTTTTTTAAAGGTCTCTTATGAGGGAGTAGGGAAAGAAAAGGGTTGTGTCATGAGGAAGTGGGTACCAGGTCAACTGGAATCATGAGATCATATTAACAGCTATATTCATACAGACGGTGCTGGAGTAGATGGTTTAGAAAGCCTCATGATCATTTCAGCATAAGGAGTACCTGGAAATTTTTGCACAACCATGGATTTATTTACTATGTGACCTCATCAGTAAAGGGGAGCTGAGATTGTTCTTGTCCTGTATTTAGTAAGATCCATCTACCCTGAAAGGCATCTCTTCAGGAGGTATAGAGTCCATGCCAATGTGATATGATATTTAGTAGGTATAAAATTTAAAAAAAATAAATCATAAAGATGGATAATAGTAGTTCTGGCCTTTAATCCTAGCACTCAAGCAGCAGAGACAGGTAAATCTCTAAGTTTGAGCCAGCTTGGTCTACAGAGCAAGTTCCAAAACAGCTAGGGATACACAGAGAAACCCTGTCTCAAAAAAAAAAAAATTAAAGGTATCATAGGTTTTGAAACATGAGATATATGACAAAAAGAAGTCTTGATAAATTTAGTTCAGAGAGACAGAGTTATAACCCATAAAGGCAGGAGGATGAGATGCCACCAACACCATGAGAAACCAAAGCCAGTGTTGTTGGTTACAAAAGATGTGCTTCATTATTAGAGTACAGGGAGAACACATTCAAGGACATTGACGTGACACTGGAGGAGAACAGTCTCAGGGAGAAAACACAAATAGAAACCATCTGTTATCCATGAAGACAAGTTCATTGTTATAGCCCTGGTCAATGTTCTCTCACACTCCAATTAAAGCCTTGACAAAATACCTGATCTTTCCTCCACCTGGGACAGTCCGCTTGTCCACATACAATGTCTATGTGCGGACACAGTGCATTGATTCTTATTCTACATCCCTTCACTCCTTGGTGACAACACCAACAGAATCTACTCTAATTAAGACTATGTCAACATCAAGAATCAAGGCACAACTTCAAGGAAATACTTGGAAAAGCATAGTAACATGGAGGCCAATCATGATTCAGTTCTCACTGGAGGAGAATCATCCCATACAATGCCTGGCCTTTGTACTGGCACAAACTCAAAATTCACTTTCCTTTGACTAATTTCTTCAAATTCTTTCGGTCTTAACTAACAGATTATTGCTGAGGAAACCTACTGGGATATCCTCCCAAACCATACTAAGATGTCATCTCTAGAACTGTGAAACCTAGAGCAATGTAAGCCAGGGTGTACAGTAAGTTTCTATGGACATGTCTGCTTTTTCCTTCACAATCCAACTCACTGATAAGAAGAACAGCTGTGTGACCTCATCACATTCTATCCTCAAGATTTAATGTCAGCCACAAAGTACTAAATAAGTACATTTTCCAGTGGAAATTTCAGCTATTTTTCAGCATTGTGGTTCTGAGGGCTTTTCTAAATATATTTCTTAGGGTAAAACTCACTGCTATTATTTCAAAGAGAACATAGGCTAGGAGTGTAGGTATGACCACTTCTTATTGTGGTGAGCTCTAAATGGCCATAAATAAAATGTGAAAAGTCGTGTGGTGATGTCAAGAGCTGATGCATGATTTCCCATGTCTGCTTCCCCAGGCCACAGGTTCCCTTCCCTCAATGATGGAAGTATCATTTTTTTTTTCAATGCAGTTTATTCAGGAACCTTGAACAATCATCTGACCCTGGGGAAAGCCAGCCCACAGCTTAAATAGCCTCTGGGTAGCCAACCCCAGTGTGCCAAATGGGCAATGCAGATAGGTCCACATACATGGAAGCAAGCCAGATCCTCAGCCTTAGCCAAATGTGGAGTTGTTTGTGACAGAGAGCACTCACCATCGGGAAGGTGGAAGGCGGAAACCAGCTCCATCTTTAAGGCGCGGCATTATGCAGCACTCTACAGTTCCCCCTTTTTGTTTTAGATGCATCAGGCAAGAGTAGAGGTCTGATCTCTGATATTAGAAATAAATTGGGGCTGTCAATGAAAGTATGCTGGACTTTGTGTCACTAGCATACAACATGAGAATTTTTCCTGTGCTGCAAATCTATCTAAACAATTGTCTAGCTATATTTTAGGTAATTGGACTGGAGAACTCGATACTACGATGGAGCAGCTGAGAGTGGCCATTATCACAGTAAATTCTACCAGAGTGGACGCAGGACCAGCCACAGGATTATCACCATGGATTGCTGCAGCCATGAATCATCTGAAGGAATGAGCGGGCATGGGAGCGTTAGCAGGCCTTCTGGTGTTGGTCTCCTTGGTTTGCCTGTGGTGTATATGCAAGATTAGAGTCTCACAACAGCGTAATGCAGCCATGATCATTCAGGCCTTTACAGCCATTGAAGCAGGACAGTCTCCCCAAGCATGGTTGGCTACCATAAAAAGCTAAAATGTTACGCTCAGGACGCGAAGCTAAGCACTGCACTCAGGGTCAGCCGCTTTGGACCCAGAGAAGAGCAAGTCTGATTGCATGCGGGTTGATGCCCCAGGTCCTGCCTCTGAGAAAAAGGTATCAGACGGGTCTGATGCTCTTTGGGTGGATGACACCTAAATGAACATCGGAAGTATCATTTTTAAAGGGGGCTATGTACAGCTGAGTGTCATGCATACAACATGGATCAGGAAGTAAATCTCTAAAGCTGAAAAATTATTTGTTTCTGTTTCATTGATGTTCTTTAAAAAATTGTACCCGCCATCTCTTCATTCATGCTACTGGGACTTGCCTTTGTTTCTCAAAGCAGAAAACGCCAAATATTCTCTTTCCCAGCCTCCCTTGCAGCTATGAATAATTGAATGGCACCAGAAGGGAAATGTAAGGGTGTTCTTGTGTTCTGACTAGTTCCCACCTTCCAAAGAAAGATCCCAAACAGCATCTTCCTTTCCCCCTTTACTTCTGCGTGCATTGTACAGAGAGGCATAAGCCAAGGAATTAATATTAATATCAATGTGCTGTGGAAAGTATCAGTCATGTCGCTGGGTAGCTAGAACATGCCTGAATTAGTTGCTTCAAGAGTTATTGCTATGTGAGATTGCTTACTGTTTGGATTACTGTTGATCAGAAATACCATGTTACTTATAACTGGATTATTTAACTCTCTGCATAGGGAAATACGTGTTTCCGTCTCTGGGATTTTCCAAAAGCCAATTTAAATCGGCAAGTAAGAGTGAATTCCCAGGAACCACGGACATCAAAAAAGTTATGAATAAATCATCCAACAATGGTGATTTTTAATTTAAGAATAAAATCCACAATTTAATACCAGAGAAAGGCAATGGTCTTGCTTATGCTGGAAGAGAAACATAAGACAGCAGGTTGAAAGAGGATGTTCACCGGTAAATTTATTCTTGGTCTTGCTATGCAGAATCAGCTCATAACTTTCTAATTAGCTCCCTGCCCAGGGAACCTCTCAAGTCGTCCAAGAAGCTCACACATTGCCTGTTGTACACAGGCAGCATCGGGCCTCCAGAGGTCGGAAGGGACGGAGAGTGGATTCATTTGGTCTATCTATCTGCAAAAGTTATTTGTACTACCTGTCCCCACCTTGAATAACATGGAACAATGCCTTCTAACATCTCTTCTTCACAGAGATCGCCTTACCTCTTGGTGCAAACCACTTTCCCCAAACATTTTGTTCTTATTAGAATAACTCACAATTTTTTATTCAATATTCTCTTGAACACTGACGTTTTTACAGAACATTCATCAAAAAACATAGGCCTGGAAAAGGAATTACTGTATGCTTTCTGAAGGAATCACAGAACCCTTGAGATCAGAGCAGGCAAGGCATAACAAGTAAAGCACAGACAGTTGGATATGAGAAACTCTCACCAAACCAGCCAACCACTTTCCACACTCTCTACCCTTCTCTGGAGGCTCCTCCATGCCTTTGGCTCCATGAAGCAATTTCCAGACAGGGACACTCACCAGATCTGTAACTTTAAATGAACCGACTAGATCAGTTACCAAGTGGCCTTCCTTTATGCCCAGGTAAGTAACGATGGTTTGATAATGCAGGGACCTGGTTGTTTATTTTACAGACTGCAAAATCCAGAAGCACAGGGGCTAGAAGAGACCAAGTCTAGTGGGAAACTGTTTCTCTGATTTGTTTCCGTGCAGGGCTGGGCACACAAACTGCTGGTTATACAGCAGCCACTGCAGCACAGTTGCCAATGACAAAGAGGGACTCCTAGGCAGACTTTCTGAAAAGTTTCACTGGGAGAACGGTGGCAGAAAATAAATCCTAGTATTGTTCTGCGTTGTGAGGAATACATTTTATACCTCCTCATTGGTTCTACTATCTTGTTTTGTTTGTTTCTTTGTTTTGTTTTCAAAGCATGTAAGTCCTTGAACCTTTATACTTAGTAGGTTGTTCTCGTCAAGAGAGATGTTGACAATCTGGTTAGTTCATTCTTCTGCAATTAACCTCCACAGAAGTATGATCTGGGAAACAGACTCACCAAAACACCACTCCAGGCATTTTTTGATTCAATCTAACATGTTTATGTAGGTAAGCCATGGGAGGGGGGGTACAGGTTTACCTCACCAGTATTGTTTTTAAAACAAATTCAGTTTTGAAATGAAGATTGATTTTTCTCCTAAAATGCTTACTCTTTTACATACCTACAAAAATATCATTTAGGGTTAAGAAATTGACCTTGCTAGTTGACTTAGGTAATTTTAAAAGGCTACTAGTACTTTAAACAATTCATGTTAGATTGTCCTGTCTCATTCATTAGACTGCCTATATTATAACTTCTAAAGCATGACTTTCAGATTAATATTTAAAAATTGTCTGGGGCCTCTTTTCTCACAGAGCAGAATACCCAGCCCAGAAGATGTATAATAAAGACTTGAAATTTTGTGGTTTTCAAAGGTCTCCCCATAATTTATATTTCTGGTTGAATATTTTCTCTTTCAAATGAGTCGTCTACCCTATCAATCATCTCAGTATGATGTCAGTAACTGTGAAGACGCAGGAATGAGTACAACATTGTGTCGATGAATTTAAATAACTATTTAATGATTCAAAGGAACCCTGAGTGAGTGAGTAGCTGGAAAAAGAAGAAACAGATGCATTTAAAACGTTCCCTTTGATGACTGCATTTCCAGCCTTAACACTTTTGTTTTTAAATCTACATTCAAGGCAAAGCTCTGTAGTATGAGGTACATTTGCTTGGTGAAAACATTTAAAAATCATTTAGAAGAAACATTGGGAAGAAGAGACTTAGGCAGGATAAGGACACTTCAAGGAATACAAGGCTAATCAAAGCACAGCAAGTAACATTCACATAGTTGGACTCTGGAGGCAATTCCAGAAATAATCTGAGCATGAACACTAACCCTGAGCCAGGCAAACCCATTCCAAAGTGACTGATCGGAAGGGCTGTGCTCATCGGAGTGCAGGAAAGCTGGCATGCTAGTTTGTCTGGGTATGTTTTAGTTGGGCTCATATATTTGTAGTAAGGTTACATGGCACTTTGTAAATGTAACTAGGGGAAAATATAGAATAACCTTATTCTAACCTAAAGTGAACTAAACCTCATTTTTCCTCTCTGTAAAATCAAGTATCAATCCAGAGGACTTCTAGAAAGTTCTCTGTGTTCTCATTCAGTAAGTCGATAAATAAATAGGATAAACATCGTTCACATATCTGCAGATACTATCACTATATTTCAGAGATTTCATATTAATGGGAATTACCTCTTGAACAACCACAAAGCTTCAAGGAAAATCATGCTTTAGGATGAAGAGCACAGCAGTGCGCTTTTCAGAGGACCTTCTCTCATACTCTCTTTCAATAATAACTCTCTTTCTCTCTCCTGTCAGAACGCATGTACATAATCACACAAACACACAAACACACAAACACATACTTGTCCCATTAGCAAATAAAGTATCTGTTTCCCAAACAGGGACAATTACAAAAATCAAACTGGTAGTTCACATTTGTGTGAAATCACTCTATAATGTACACAGAAAAAAAAAAAGCTGTTTTTTTCAGTATCTGTCAACTTTTCACTAAGTAGTTACAACTTCAAAAGGAGAAGAAATGCCTTCAAATGCTAGTATGACAGCAGGCTTCAGAAACTCTTGCTTCCGATTGTGTCCAAAATATCTTATCCTGTAGATTCCAGGTTGGGCAGTATGTGGGATATTCCAATGCACTGTTGCGTTGCTCAGACCCAGCATTCCCTTGTGCCAATAAAACCTATCAATAGAAAACAAACAAGGAAGACATACAATATTGCTCTTTAAAATGTTTGATTTTCAGCTGGGTGGTAATGGTGCACACGTTTAATCTCAGCACCCAGAAGGCAGAGACAGGCAGATCTTTCTAAGTTTGAGACCAGCCTGGTCTACAGAGTGAATTTCAGGACAGTCAAGGCTACACAGTGCAACTGTATCTTAAAACAAAAACAAAAACAAAAACAAAGAAGAAAACAAAAGAAGCTATAATTACTGACACAGGAAGTACATCTAAAAGCATAACCAACAAAAAAGCAACAAAAGACTGATGAGACCTGATAGGCTAGGGTCAGATGGTAGAGGAGGACCTCCCCTATTATTGGACTAGGGGAGGGGCATAGGAGTGGGAAGAGAAAGAGAAGGTGGGTGGGACGGGGAAGGGGGGGGGAATGAAGGAGAAAGCCACAGCTGGGATACAAAGTGAATAAATTGCAATAGTAGCAGTAATAATGATAATAATTTAAAAGACTACAGGAATACACACCATTCAATAATAACTTTAAATATTAATGGCCATAACTCTCCAAGCACAAGACACAGGCTGGCTGAACATATTAAGAAACAAGATTCATCTTTCTTTTGTCTACAAGAAACTCTTCTTGTAGCTTTAAAGTTAAAGGACGAAAAAAGTATCTCCAAGCACATGAAACATGGAATTGAACAAGCATTTTTATCCTATTGTCTGGAAAAACAGACTTTGAACTAAAACTAACCATAAGAAATAAATAAGGATAGTTAATTCTAATCAAGAAAATAACAAAGCAAAAAGACATTACAATCTTAAATATATATGTACCAAATTCTAGTTCACCCAACTAAAAAAAAATCCTACAATTGAAATTAAATACACACATTAACACCAACCCAATACTAGATGGCAATTTTAATAAACCACTGTCTCCAATAGACAGGCCACCTGTACAAAAATATTCAACAGGAAAACATCACAATTAAATGACATAATATATCAAATAGACCCAATGAATATCTACAGAATCTTCCATCTAAACACCATAGAATACACACTCTATTCAGCACCCTATAGAAGATCCTCAAAAACAGACCAAATCTTGGGACACAAAACAAACCTTAACAAATTCATAAAAACTGAAAAAAAATCACAATGCAATAAAAGTTAAAATAGCAAAAGAAAAAAAAAAACTCTAGTAAGTACACAAACTCATGGAGATTAAACAACTCATTGATGATTGATGAAGTGTCAAAGAAGAAAGGAAAGAAAGAAAAGAAAGAAAGAAAGGAAGGAAGGAAGGAAGGAAGGAAGGAAGAAAGAAAGAAAGAAAGAAAGAAAGAAAGAAAGAAAGAAAGAAAGAAAGAAAGAAAAAATTTAATACCTGGAACTAATGGAAAGTGAAAGTGCAATACAACAAAAGACTTTAGGACACATTAAAGTGTCTACATTAAAAAATGAGAGTCAGGCGTGGTGCCGCACGCATAATCTCAATACATGTTGGAGAGGTTGTGGAGAAAGGGGAACCCTTCTCCACTGCTGGTGGGAATGTAAACTTGTACAACCACTCTGGAAATCAATCTGGCACTTTCTCAGACAACTAGGAATAGCGCTTCCTCAAGATCCAGCCATACCACTCCTAGGCATATATCCAAAAGAGGCTCAAGTACACAATAAGGACATTTGCTCAACCACATTTGTAGCAGCCTTATTTGTAATAGATAGAAGCTGGAAACAGCCCAGATGCCCCTCAAATGAAGAATGGATGCAGAAATTGTGGTACATCTATACAATGGAGTATTACTCTGCAATGAAAAATAAGGAAATCATGAAATTTGCAGGTAAATGGTGGGACCTGGAAAGGATCATCCTGAGTGAGCTGTCCCAGAAGCAGAAAGACACACACAGTATATACTCACTCATATAGACATATAATATAGGATAAACCTACTAAAATCTGTACATCTAAGAAATTAATCAAGAGAGAGGACCCTGACTAAAACGTTCAATCCCCATCCCGAAAGGCAAAGAGGATGGACATCAGAAGAAGAAAACAGGAAAAAACCTAGGAACCTGCCACAGAGGGCCTCTGAAAGGCTCTGCCCTGCAGACTATCAAAGCAGACGCTGAGACTTATGGCCAACTGATGGGCAGAGTGCATGGAATCTTATGTAAGAAGTGGGAAATAAGAAGATCTGGAGAGGACAGGAACCCCACAAGGAGAGCAACAGAACCAAAAAATTTGAACACAGGGGTCTTCCCAGAGACTCATACTCCAACCAAGTACCAGGCATGGAGATATCCTATAACCCCTGCACAGATGTAGCCCATGGCAGTTTAGTGTCTAAGTGGGTTACTTAGTAATGGGAAGAGGGACTGCCTCTGACATTATCTGATTGGCCTGCTCTTTGATCACCTCCCCCTGAGGGGAGAGCAGCCTTACCAGGCTACAGAAGATGACAATGCAGCCACTCCTGGTGTGATCTGATAGACTAAGATCAGAAGGAAGGAGAGGAGAACCTCCCCTACCCGTGGACTTGGGGAGGGCCATGTGTGAAGAGGGGGAGGGAGGGTGGGAGGATACAAAGTGAATAAAGTGTAATTAATAAAAATTTAAAAATTTTAAAAAATGAGAGTCAGGTGTGGTGCCGCAAGCCTTTAATCTCAGCATATGAGAGGGTGAGGCATGTGGATCTCTGTGAGTCTGAGGCTGGCCTGGTCTATATAGCGAGTTCCAGGAGAGCCAGAGCCATCTAGACAAACTCTGTCTCAAAAAAGCAAAACAACAAAACAGAAAGAACACAAATAAATGACTTAATGATGAAACTCAAACATTTGGAAAAACAAGAACAAACCCAAACTCACTTAAATGATAAAAAAAAAAACAATAATAAAAATCAGAGCTGAAACTAATTAAATAGAAACAAGTAAAGTACCAAGAAATTCAACAAATCTAAAAGCTGATTCCCTGAGAAGATAAACAAGATCAACAGACTCTTGTACCAACTAACCAAAAGGAAAGAAGGTAGGACAGAAGGAGGAAGGGAGAAAAGGAGGGAGAGGGGAAAGGAAGGAGAAAGAAAGAAGGATTGGGAACAAGCAAAAGAAACTTATTCTAAGTAGCACCATTTCATTTTCAAACTCCATTCAATCATAGAGAGAAACTATGTTCAAGGTCCCAGGATCTAGGGGAGCTGGGGACTTCCCAATTGCTGAACAGCTTCTGTTGTTAAAGAAATAAAATAAATAAATAAAAAGTTGTCTGAGTCCAGACATCTCAGAGATGTAAAGAGACAGTTGTCTGAGTCCAGACTTCTAAAGGACAACTTCTCCATCTTGCTGGCAGGGTCAAACAAGTTCATGTTCTCAGGCCCAGGAACCTAGTTCCATCCTGATTGATGGAAACTCTCTTGCTCAACCCCTTATGTCAAAATGTGATCGATCGGACGATGCTAAAGCCCATCACGCTGCCTCTAACTTTATGGTTTCGTCCTTTAAATATGCTAGACAACATCCCATCAGGTTCCAGTTCAGCTCCTAAGTCTGTTCTGCAGTCCTGAGTAGTGGCTTGAATACAATAAATTTTTGTCACCTGGTGTTTGAGTTATGTTGGATTTAAGTGGACCTCACAGCAGAAGGACGGACATTAACACAATTAGAAATGAACAGGGAAATATTATAATAGACACCAAAGAGATCCACAATATACTAAGAGATGACTTTAAAAACCAGTACTCTGTTGAGTTAGAAAATGTAAAAGAAATGGACAAATTTCTAGATCCAGTGAAACCACCAAAGTTAAAGAATTTAACTTCAAGAAGAGCTCAACAACTTGAAATCAGGAATGAGCCGGGGATGTTTGCTATTCCCACCCCTCCTCAATATTGTGCTCTATCCACTAGCTGGAGAAATAAGGGCAGGAAAGGGAAATTAAAGGGATACAAATAGGAAAAGAAGAAGTCACACTCTTCCTCTTTGCAAATGATATGCTATGATACATAGAGATCCCAAAATTACACCCGACACCTTCTTGAAACGATCGACAATTTAAGCCACGTGGCAGTATACAAAATCAACTTACAAAACTCAATAGCTTTTCTATATACCAACAATAAACACACCGAGAAGAAGATCACAGACACATGCCCATTCAAAATAGCCCAGAAAAATAAAATGAAATATCTACAGATAAACCTAACCAAGGAGGTGAAGGTCCTTTCCAATGAACTCTACAGAATCACCTCAACTTCTTCACCCAGTAAACTTCTCAGCCAGTTCACAAAAAGGCTGGCTAGTCTTTCAAGGAATGCCTATGACCAGGGAAAAACAAAGTTGATGGAGGCTGGATGGGTTCATAGCTCAGAGATTCAGCACATACTTCCTACTATGTACCAGACTCAAGATTCTAACCCTAACACCACTAAAATAAAAGCCAGAGAATGGCCTCTAACACCTCACTAGCACCTAGTCCTAGAGAAGCCTATGCTGTGCTGCTTTCAGTCATTAAAATCAAACAGAGACTAATAAATCAATTAACTGTGGCCAGAAAGAGCCAGGGGAATTTGGTATCGTTAATATCCTGTACTGAGAAGTCTTTTAGTTTTGCCCTTCCTACATAATGAAGCAGCTGTTTTCAAGGCTTCCAAGACGAATAATCAATAGACATGTTTACCTCGTCTCCCAGGAGGCATCATTACATATTATCTGCCAGTCAGCTATCGAGTCCTCATATTTCTCCACAGTGAGGAAGGTTTGATGGGTCTGAAATACAATTAAGCACTTATCAGGCGCAACAGAGCCGCCGTGAGAGCTGGTCTGCAATGCCTCCCCTTGCTACACACCAACCCACCAATGCCTGCTGTGCACATGCATGAGGATTTCACCCAAATTCCTAGGCAACCCCCTTGACCCAGTGTCTTCAAGATAATAGTTTCCCACCCCCTAAAAAAAGGAACATGGGCATTTTAAAGAAGTATAATAGGAATTTTAAAGAAGTTTGGAAATTAGAGTTGAGAAGAAATTTAAAATGAAATGAGATTTTTTAAAGGTGTAAGTCAGGATCAGGAGTGCAAGACTTTCTCTAGACACCACAGGCTGGAGGAGAGGAAATGGGACTTCATCTTTCTGTGCCTTCAGGTGAGCAAATTATTAGTTAGGGAACCCTACCCTCCTAAGTCAAAAAGTCGAAAAGCGTGTAACCTGCCCCTGTCCTGGCCTTCTGTGCAGTCATAGATGCCTGGAGGCCATAACGTAAGCAGAGCATCTTTCTGTGCTGGAAGATAACCGTAATAAAGCAATTTGTTTTATACCAAGAGTCCAGCTTCAAATAAAGCAAAGACTTGCGAACTATGACAAGCTAATAAACAAAAAGGCCAGAGGTGCCCATTACTATCAAGACTTTTACACTGCCTCCCTTAACGACCGGACTTGCGGGGCAGTGGAGATGGGTCAGTCAGTAAAGTGCTGGCTCTGAGAGGTGAGGAGCAGAGTTTGGATGTCCAGGACGCACATGTGCATGGCAGGAGTGCTTGCAATCCCATTGCTGTAGCCACCTTCAGGCTCCAAGTTCAATGAGAGGCCCTCTCTCAAAACAAACAAACAAACAAACAAAAGATGGGGAACAAAGGAGGAAGACAGCCAATGTTGGACTTTGGCCTTTGCGTGCATGCCTCCAGAGCACACATATGTACACATTTCCACATGAACACACAGAAATAAGAGTTGTGTCTAATTTCCTCTTTACTCTTCACAACCCTTTATACCTACCATTTACAAGTCTTCCGACAACTTTGATAAATGGATTACTTAGTTATATTTCGATCATGTCATTGTTTAAAATAATTCTCTAGTTATTCCGTTGATACCTGACCTTTAATAAAGGAAGTGCTCATAATCATGATAGCTAATAAAGAGGCGTATGTTTCTGCACACTGAGGGTATAAAGGCCTTGGAGAAGGAGGATAGATGAAATATGAGGTACAATAGCCCCCAATAACTAGGTCTAGAAGAAAGGGTGAAAAGCATATCTAGGCCCCCAAACTATCAGGGACAAAACTTGGGATTAACTTTTCTCTACCTCCCTATCATAATCTTTTATGGGTATATTTTGCTGCACATTAAATGCTCTGCCACGGAGTCTACTTGTGTGTAAAGTAAAGACAGTGATTACTGTCTTATAGTGATAGCAGTGATTAAATGCATGTATAAAAAAAACATCTAGCCTAATACCTGGAGACAAAGGTTGCTCAGGAATTAGGGATAATGAAAACTGATGTTTGCAGATAATGAAAAGGCCCGAGAAATTGTTTTGACCACTAAAATAAAAGCCAGAGAATGGCCTCTAACACCTCAATAGCACCTAATCCTAGAGAAGCCTACGCTGTGCTGCTTTCAGTCATTAAAATCAAACAGAGACTAATAAATCAATTAAGTGTGGCCAGAAAGAGCCAGGGGAATGTCAGAGGAGGGGTGGGAATGTCAGAATGTCAGAGTATTCTGAGAAATAAACTCTGTTGTCCTTGTGAGGCTGTTAGCACTCTGTACTCGCGGCAATGGTAATGAGGGTACTGTGGGGATGTTGGGCTTAACCTCTTCAAAAAGCAGTATTAGGAGCAAGCCAATGTTTGGGGCAGGGGAGCTTGCTCACAGGTGCACACTGTCCAAGCATTAGAACATTTCTCCCAAACCTTAATCATGGCATCCTACTGCCAACCATGGAAGTCATGGCATTTGAATAGACAGAAACCACACAGCTCTTTTAGGAGGAAGGTGTTTTGGATTATAAGTGATTATGGACCCTAAGAAGGATGGCTCACCATGCAATGGCTACATTCTCAGTACTCGGAGAAGTGACCTAAAAAGCCACTTTCATGTGCCTACTTTTCTCCCAAAAATTTCTTTAAGTTTTGTAGTGAGTTTGTATCAGCGGCTGTTACCTTCTTTTGTTTTGTTTAGTCTAAGTTTGTATTTACTTTATGTCATCCAGCATGCCCTGTGCGGGGCGTGCGTGCCACAGAACACATGTGTAAGTCAGAGGGTAGCCTGCCCTAGTTGAGCCTCTCCTTCCCCTCCTGGGACTGAACCCAGGTTTCCCGGGATGGAAAAAAAGCATCTTTACAAACTTTACCGTCCAGTTTCTTTAGCTTTTGAGACAAGGTCTTGCTATATAGCAATGGCTGGCATCCAACTCTTGGTTATCTAGGCTCTTCTTCCCAAGTTCTGGGATTACAACTGCGTGGCCACTGTATCTGTTTAATTTTTATAGACACAACCTGTCCTATCATTTTGTTTGGATATAAGACAATTCTAAGGAAATAAAAGGAGGCTAAAGTTATCTCATTTCATTTCTAGACAGTTTATATGTGTATGTGGTTTACTATATACATCATAAAATCAAAAACAGGACATGTTTTTATTTTAATAACATTAGCAATAACAAATTATTAACAGTAATTAACTCTAAAAACAGATTTGTGGGAAAAAAACACACTTACATGTTCTATTTTATCAATATGTTATTTGTTTTTACACTGGCACATATTTCTTATGTCTTTTCTCAAGGTTAATAAATAAATAAACTATTTACTATTAATAAATATTAAATAAATATAATATATTTATGATAAATATATAATTATACTATAAATATATTAATTACTCTACTAATATATTGTTATATATCAATAAATACATTGCTTTAAATATTAATATTATGAATATATTATATGTTAATAAATATACAAATACAATTGCTATGCTAATTAATGTGTTGATTAATAAATATATACATATATAAGTATATAATAAATAAATATAAATAAACTATTTACTATTGTGCCAATAGTAAAGAACAGTAAAATGGCCAATGTAAAATATTGTAAAGCCCATAGGACGGAGCATGTCCTTAGGGCATGTACCAGTATGTGATCTCTCCTCAACAAAAGAGCCAGGTCCAGAGTAGCAATGCTGGAGGGCTCAGAAAGGTCCTCAAAATTAGGGACAATCGCTAACAAACTTAGTAAGTTCTAAATTTAAATATCCGGATGAGAGTGTCTCTGAATCCGTGTCTTCTGGAGAAGCAGTGTGGCCCTGAAGCTGTTCTTCACGTGACACTATGCTGAGTTCACTGCCATCGTCCCATGTACTGTGTTCCACATCCACACTAGTGGGACCCACCGAACATTTCCCCACATCCCCAAATCAAGTAGGAAAAGAACCCTGATACATTTCGGGGCATGTGAGATTCTCCTGTAAAGTGAAGCGAAACTCTAAAAGTCAACATAAGTTTGGAAGACAATGACGCTCACCTGGTTTTCTGCAGAATTCTTTGGGTTAGCTCCCACAAATACAACCTCAACCACTTCTCCCTGAAAATACAAATGGCACTTCATTAAATCTAAAGCCAGCGTCTCTGCTAGATTCCTGTTTGAAGCGTTACCCGTTATACATTCTAACACCCTAGGTGCTGTACGCATTCCACTCTGTTTCATTAAGGGATTCTCTCCTAAGTTAGTTAGGAATTGGATCCAATGAATTTTATTTTGGCAGTCTCTGATATAGATAAAGGCCCAGAGCTCTAATTTTTAATGTGGTGATACATTAAAATGGCTTCAAATTATATTACAGAGCCCTATTATAAAACAGCTACATAGACCGCAGAGAAATCAGAAGCGAACCCACACCGCTACAGCCACTCAGTCATTGACAAAGGCATCAAAACATTAATTGGAGAAAAGACAGCCTCAGAAATGACCTCCCATAGCAAAGGAAATAAACCCTAAATTAACAAATGGGATTGCATGGAATTAGAAAGTTTCATCTGTACAGCAAAAGAAACCATCAACGGAGTGAAGAGGCCCCAAATTGTTGCCAACTGTCTATCTGTCAAAGTTTCTTTTCCTATTCCTATGATAAAATTCCCTGACAGAAGCAACCTATGGGAGAAAGAGCTTGTCCTGGCTCACAGTTCAAAGGTACACATCAAGGCAACACTGAGATCAAGCTCTACATTTCCTTGATATTTATTTTATTTTTAATTATGTGTGTATGTCTATTTGTAGATATCTTCATGGGTGTGGGTGCTTGCAGAGGCCAGATGCCTCAGATTCCTTTGGAACTGGGGTTCTAAGAGAGAGCCACCAGATGTGGGTCCTGGGAACCAACTTTATGTTCCCTGGATGAGGAGTGCACACTCCTAACTGCTAAACCATTACTTCAACCCCTCTCTTTCTCCATTTTATACAGACCCTGATCTCCTTTTCCCCAAAATGCTCCTGCCTACGATTAAGATTGACATTGTGTCCAACTTTTCTAAACACTGATGTAAGCATAGACAAATGCTTCTCTTAGCTTTAATCAGAAAAGCCTCTGTACCATGAATAGCAGTGCGTGCCAGACTCCTGGCTGCTCAAGGTGCTGAGAGTCCTACAAAGTTCAGGGAATGGTGTTACAGAAAAAGGGGTGGAAAGATGGTAAGAGCTGGAGGATAGGGAGGAGGACCGTGAAATGCTATTTTTCGGGGCATGACGCAGCCATTGCAATGTGGACTCACAGCAGCTGCCCTGGGCCTGCACAAGACTGGACCTGTCAAAAGTTAATCAAAACACGGGAGGGTTCTAGTGGTGCCCTACCCATTTCTTCTAGCCCCGTGGCTATTTATGGATTCTAGGTGATGGGCGGTCATTATGTTCAGATGTGTACCCACTGATGCGCCCACCTGGCTCTGCTGTCTAATTCTATACCCACGATCATACAGATGGTGCTGATTAAACTCAGTGGGACATAAAGCAAAACAAAAAGACACAAACACGGGAACAGACCTGCAGGGAGGAAGGAGTGTTGACATGAGGGGGAAAGAGATAAGAGAGAGTGGGGAGTAATCAGAAAGCAATCTATTCACATCTGAAATCACTGAATAACAAATTCATTTAATTACAAAAACTTAAAGAAGTATATACCTCAATGGTAACTTTTACTGGGAATTATACCACAGTAGCCTCTCCTAAAATATATTTAAAGTGCAAAAAAAATTAATAAATAATAAATAAATATGTTAAAATCGGAGAAAGAAAAGCTGGGTTTTCCAACATCAATTAACACAATCAAGATAACTTTCCACGGGCTTGTGCACGGGTCCATCTCCCAGGTGATCCTAATTTTTTCAAGTTTGATAATTAACATTAGTCATCATAAGGTCTGATTATGTATTCAAATCTAGGCTCTAGAGAAGAATTCCTGAAATTAAACACCAAAAAGCGAATCATCTAAAATCAATAAATGAGATAATGAATGGAATAGAATGTTCTGAAAGGGAGCAAGACAAATGTCCTAGAGATGTTTTCTTCAAGTACACTCAACATCATTAGCTGTCAGGGAAATGCAATTTAAAACCACATTGAGATTTTATCTCATGCCAGCTTGGACTGGCTACAGCAGCCGAAGCAGCTGCTGGGGAGGATGAGGGAAAGAGAGTCCCTTGCTGCCTGCTATTGGAAATGTTCTCTGAGGCAGCCTGTACAATCAGTAGCTAGTCTTCTCAGAAATTAAGGCTGGGGCTAAGAGATCATCCAGCTTTACCACCCCTGGGCATATACAAGAATTCCAAGTCAGCAGATGTCCCAGCTCGGTTCTCTATTGCTGTGGTAAAAGGCTGACCAAAAACTACCTTGGGAAGAAAGGGTTTATTGGTCTTAAACTTATACTTCACAGCCCATCCTTGAAGCAATGCAGAGCAGAGACTCAAAGCAGCGGCCTGGAGTCGAGAACCGAAGCAGACACCATGGAGGAGTCACGCGCTTGCTTCCCCATGGCTTGCAGGGCCTGCTTTCTTACACAGCCAAGGACAGCTCGCTTGGGAGCAGCACTGCCCTCAGTGGGCTCCCTCCACACTGAGCATTCATCACAGACATACCCATAGACCAATCCGAGAAGGACAATTCTGCAGGTTCCCTCTTCCTGGTGACAAGAACTAACCAGCTCAGCCTATCGGGAAAATATCTGTGTATCTGTGTTTATTGCAGGACTATGGTCAGGAGCTAAGATAGGAAATCATCCTACATGTTCATTAACAGATGACTAGATTAAATGCAGCACAATAGAGTTTTATGCCCTTATGAAGGAGAAATAAATTTGCAGGAAATGTAACAGAACTGGTGATCATGGAATTAAACATATGAAGCAAGACTCAGAAAGACAAACATGACATGCTTTGCCTCGCATGTGGGTATAGAATAAATACATGTAAATAAATATATGATATGTGACATGAAAGTAGAAAAATCTATGGGGCTTAAAAATAGATATGAGGTAGGTTTCTTTGTGACATTGTTACAAATACATACATATAAGTATATATATATATATATACTTAAGTATATGTAATAAGTATATATAATATATAATAATGAGAATATGTATATACTTATTATTTGTCTCCTAGATCCTTTTATTGCTGAATGATTCTTCTTCCCTTCTGCTTTGATGACATGAATATTCTATTTCCCTCCCATGTTCTCACTTCTGCCCTCCCTTCAGACCACTTTCTTTCTATCTCTTTGTATGCTAATAAAATTGTTCAAAAGAAACAATTTGTACAGCACAGAAGCAAGCACAAATCCACGTAAGAAGGCTCCAGCTTTGCCTACACTCTGCTTAATCACAGGCCTCGGAAGCTTTTGTTCTTTATTCCATCCCCGGCTTGGTTGTTCCAACTCATGAATATTTTGTTGCATCAACTCAGTTGGGATTGAGACTGTGGTCAGACGTTGGACTATGATTCCCATGGCACTTAGCAAAGACACATTAGCATCACGGGGACTCTACAAGCTCTAACAGGAAATCAGTAGGACAAGCCAAGGGTCAGGATTCATCCCAGCTCTCATCAGTAAAAACAAGTTTGAGGAGACTTCGGGGAGGGAAGTGGGGAGCAAGTAACAACAAAATGAACGTGTGTGTGTGTGTGTGTGTGTGTGTGTGTGCGTGTGAAAATATAAAAATGAAACCCATTTCTTTGTATGCTAATCAAAACCAAAATGTCAACAAATGGAAAGAAGGTTAATATGCATGGCCTTCAACTGGAAGCGAACTATGCTGGGTAAGGAATATGCCTAAAGTGGACGCAGAGGTACAGAAAGGGCAATGGCAGTGCTAAGGTCACACACAGCCCAGGAGGACTGTTTGTCCCAGCTTCTTGGCTTACGGTGTCAAGGTTATAGAGGTGGAGTAGGGAGGTGTGTCCTCTTGTGTTTTCTGGAAAACTATGCAAGGGATACGAACCAGTATTTGATTATTATTTACTCAGGAGCAACATTCTACAAACAGAATCAACAGAAAGGGTCTCTTTCATCTTATATCTTGGAGACAGGGCAGGAGCTTGAGGCTGGAATTAGCACAGAGAGCATGAAGGAGTGCTGGCAACTTGTTTGCTCCTCCTGACTTGCTCTGTTTGTTTTCTTACACACCCCAGGAGCACCTGGCCAGGGATGGCACAATGGCCAGTGGGCTAGGCCCTCCTACCTTATCAGCCATTGATCAAGAAAATGCCCTACAGATTGGCCTACAAGACAACCCTGTGGGGCCAATTTCTTGGTTAAGTTTCCTTTCTCCCACATAGCCCCAGCTTGTGTCAAGTTTAGAAAAACTACCCAGCCGACGAGCTTATCATAGTACTTGGCTTATATAGTTGCTCCTCTGCTTGGATTTTCCTGTGTCTCCTTCTGCTGGTCCCTTTAGTCTCAAAAAAAAAAAAAAAAGTTTCTGTCTGTTTTCATCTCCTATGTATATATGTCTAAATCTAGAGAAAACAGGCCTTATTTGTCTATCACCCCCACTCCCCTTTCTTTACCTCTGCCTACACTTGAGGCATATTTGCTACCCCAACATAGTTCCCTCGCACAGTAGTTACCGCAGAGAAGGCTGGAATTCCAGGGGTTAGAACTGCTCAGAGATGATGGGATCATAAAAGCACTAGCTTCACCAAAGGGTGTATCCATTTTTTTTCTCATTTATTTATTTTATTCACTTTATATCCTTGCAGACCCTCCCCTACTTCCCTTCCAGTCGCACATCTCATCTCTTCTTCTTTTCCTTAGAAAAGGGGAGCTCACTCTCCCATGCAACCCTCTGGCCTGTCAAGGTAGTCCCACCAGGGGAAAGTGATCCAAAAGCTAGCAAGTGAGTCCGAGTCCAATGCAGTCCTCACTTCCCTTACTAAAGTACCCACTTGAAGCCTCCAGTGCCCATCTACTACTTCTTTGTAGGGGGCCCAGGTCCAGGGGTATCCATTTGTATCCACTATGACCTTATATTGGACTTCCCATTAGGGAGTGAGACCTAGTTGAGAAAGCAGGTAAGTGACAGCATGCTTTGAAGGCTGTATCATGTCCCTGTCCCTTCCCTGTGTTTCTCTGTATTTCCCAGCCACTGGGAGGTAGGAAGATTTCCCCTGTCACACCCTTCCTCTGTGATGTTCTACCTTACCATGCACAGGCCAGGGTGATGGAGACATGGTTTGAGACCTCTGAAACAATGAGCCAAAATAAAGCCTCTCCACAGCTGTCATGCTTAACTCTCAGCTCCAACCCGGTGAGATTAGAATCACCCGGGAAACATAACCTCTGGGGACTTTATGAAGACATTGCAGAGAGGGGTAATTGGTGATGGAAGGCTCACCTGAACGTGAGTGCCACTACCCCAGAAGCTGGACTACCGGGATAGAACAAAAAGCAAAACGCTGAGTAGAACACCAGCGTTTGCCCCTCTGCTCCTGACCATGCGCGCAGTGAGACCAGCATCACATGCCTGCGGCCATGGCTTTTCCTCCATGGTGGAGCACATCCTGCATTCGTGACCCAGAACATACTCTGTCATCCCTGGGCTGCCGTGTCAGATGCTTTGTCACAGCAGTCAGAAAATCAACTGATACACGTGCCTTCCATTGCTTTCTCGGCTGTTTTACCTCAGTGATGAGAAACTAGCACCGTCTTCTACATCATTCACTAATTAATGGAGCATGACTATGAAGCTTAGTCATCTTCATTAGAAAAAAAAGAGAGAAATCTAGAAATGAATAAGTAAACTTATTTCGTTTGCTGATGCATAGATGCATAAATAATCCCTAAGGAATTCATGACAAAGGAAAAGAAAACCTGACAGAATTAATACGTTATTCAGCAAGGATGCAGTATACAAAATCAACATAAAATATAGCAATACCGGTCCTGCTTCATTTGTGTGTGCTTTTCTGTCCCTTGATCTAAAAGACTAGTTGGCCCTGCTCCTGTGTATGGCTCTTTGGCTATCTATTTAATAAAAAGAATAGTTTGCATTTTGGAAGTTCAATTTAATAAAGTTAACCAGCGAGGGGGAAGAGGAAGCAGTGTTTCCCACTCTCCTCACTTTTGCAGACTCTCTGCAAAGATGGAAATAGATGTCCGCATCATTGTTGCTGAAGCTAGCCTGTGGTACTGTCAGCAGCATTGCAGAAGCTAGCCTGCTGGACTGTCAGTGTCACCGCTGCTGAGGCTAGCCTGTGGTACTGTCAGAAGCATCATTGCTGAAGCTAGGATATGTAACCACTAGAAGCAGGTGATGATGTCAAGCGGCATCTCATGTCAGAAGCAAATTTCTAAAACATCCGGTGACTTTCCTGTGAGGCTTACCAGTTTGTATTCAGGTTTTGCTGGCTCCAGGACATCCCCAAAATGCCTGCCTATTGGTGATCTATCCACAATATTAGGAATAAGTGGAGGGATCAGGTTTTTGAAGAGTGAAGGCTCAGGACCACTGCTCATGTTGGCTACTGTGTCCTGAAACAGAGAGCATTTGTTAAAAATTAATAATAATAATAATAATAATAATAACGCACAGTGGAGACTGACCCCCCTACCCCCATTCATGTTCCAAGAAATGCCTTATTATGTTCTATCTGCATGAATGCGCCCACACCAGCAGAGGGCACGAGATCTCACTATAGATGGTGGTGAGCCACCATACGGTTGCTGGGACTTGAGCTCAGGAACTCAGGAAGAGCAGCCAGTCCTCCTAACCTCTGAGCCATCATTGTAATAGGAACAGGGACTGCCTCTGACATGAACTGATTGACCTGCTCTTTAATTACCTCCCCCTGAGGGGGAAGCAGCATTACCAGGCCACAGAAGAAGACAATGCAGCCACTCCTGATGAGACCTAATTGACTAGGATCAGAAGGAAGGAAAAGAAGACCTCCCCTATCAGTGGACTTGGGGAGAGGCATGCATGCAGAAGGTGGAGGAAGGGAAGGATTGGGATGGGAGGAGGGAGGGAACCACAGGGGGGATACAAAGTGAGTAAAGTGTAATTAATAAAGAATTTTAAAAAATCATTAAAAAAAAAGAAATGCCACCACTAAATGGTATTGATTGAACTTAAATTTTATTATCAGTAAACACTGAATTATTTCCTTAGTGATATTGTATGTTCCAGTTTTCTTTCCTAAAGGAAAGTCCATGTAATATAAAATTATTCAAATGATATATTTTATATGTATATTTTTATATTTTAAATTATATTTTACATGTATTTAAGGCTCTTTCTTTAGTCTATGCCTCCTTGCCCTGAAGGCAAACACAGACACAGACTCACACACACACTTGCACGCTTGCACACATGATTTGATTACCGTAGCAATCGCCTTAGCAAGGTCTCTGAAGAACTGTATGTACGCAGACAGAGTATGTGGGCCATAGATTGTAGATGCTGCTTCATACCGCTGAGCCTGCAGGAAACACAAGAAGAGGTACAGACAGCTTTGCATACATCAATCCATTTATAGAAGTATAGTATTTTCGGCAAAGTGGTGTCCGGACCACTCACAGTATTCAAAACCTGGAAATACACAGTGGTTTTTGTGGAAATAGAGAGCATTTTCCACTAACCAGCCAAAGCGAGTGGTCGCATCTTATCTTTGTAAAGGCGATGAGCTCTTTCTGCTTTTTCCAGTTAGGCTACCATTTCTTTTCATCTGAAAGATATTACCATCTCCCACTTTGCATGCCTGTGTCTATTATTCAGTTCTTGCATTATTAGTGATCTCTCCCAGGTTGAACATCAGAAGAGAAAATGAGGGTAGAAAGTATCCTGTTTAATAATTCCTAGATAAGTTGGCTGCTAATGGTCCCTTCTGAGGAAGGACTTGACCACACCATGGAGCCGTGAAATGCATGTCATTACGAACTCCCTGCCTTTGTGGCTCTTCAAGAACCTCAAAGCCATCAGTGGATGAGACCCCTCAACATCCCAGAAACACCAGCTCTCCCTGCAGTATCCCTCATGCCACTCTGGCAGTATCTCCATGGCAATCTGTTGGCAGCCATCATAGGCCACCTGTCTTTCTCCCTCATCCTACATTGTATAAATCTGCAGAGTGTGTCATTATACCTCCTTAAAATTGTTCTCAAAGTTTTCTGTTTTCCTTTCTTCTTGGCCTTACCTCTGTGTAAATTTTCATTTCCCATCCAGATCCTAACTCTAATGCCTCTGTGTGGAGACAGAATTTGATTACCAACACTACCTTCCCAATGACGTTCCCATAGATATCACAGGGTGAATCAAAGCACGCTGACCAAAACCTTCTCAACAGTCAGTATTTGAATAAACTGCAAAGGGACTCTTCCCTTCTCTTGCCCTGCCTCCCTCTCTAGCCCTCTGTTGACCATAGCCCATCAATGTGCTATGTCTAGTCTCTGGACTTTTGTGCACATGCCTGCTCAATGTAGAAGAGATTTGTAACTCTTTATTTGCTTGACTGACCCTAACATATTGTCAAAAACTCAGATAAATGCCTGCTAGTCCTCATCTTTTGTTTTAAATATTTGTTTGGTTTTGTTTGTTCTTTTACTTGGTGGTTTTGTTTTGTTTTGTGTTTTGGTAGTAACTGGAGTTACAAGTGCTTCTGAGCATCCATGCAAGTGCTAGGAACCGAACCTGGGTCTTCCACCTTTCAGTGGTCTTAACTGTCGGGCCATCTCTTCGGGTCCCAGTTCTCATCTTTATCTGCTTTCTCCTCTATCTCTGATGGAACATCGTGGAAAAAGCAGATTGTTTTCATTATTGTTTCCCCCGAAAATGACTAGCAGTGTCTATGGTACACATCAGTGAATGGGTCAAGAGTAAACTTTGCAGAAACATAATCCTAGATAGGGAAACACGTTTGCAGGGATTCCCAACATTGTTTGTGCCATGGACTTTGGAAGTCTATTGAGACCTGTAGAACACCTGGCAGGATAATGGGGTTTTAAGTGCATAAAACAAAACACTTAAAATCGAGCAGCACAAATTAATGGGAATACCTCCATCAACCTACGGTAACCAAATTTACAAAATAATATCTGCCTCTTTTTTGCACTATCAGATAGCTTGATGAAGGCAGACCTAGTAACTGCTGTAATTTTCACAGAAGAAAGAGAATAAAAGCTGTTTCTGGGTCTGTAAGGACTGGGTGACAAAGTAGTGAGTGCTGTTAGCATCACTGCTGTTTGTTGAAGGGAATGCTAAGTAACAGAGAGCCTTGGGAAACGTTCCGTTGTTCTTAACCCAGGTTAAGAGCTTTCACCCGACAATGCTACCATATGGATCTGAAATGCACCCTCAAAGTTGCATGTGCTGATGTCTTGGTTCTAAAGAAAATGTTACAAGGAGTTGGTGGCACCCACAGGAAGTGTAGCCTAGAAGGTCTTCAGGTCATGGGGTCGTGCCCTGGAAGGGACTCTTTACATTTACCTTCATGGCTATGAAACAAAGAAGTTCACCCCACCATGAACTCTCATATCTACCCATATACCCAGCAACACCCAAAAGCTATGCGTGCATAATATTATGGACTGAAGCCTCTAAAACTGTAAGCCAACACTACCGTTCTCTTTATAAGCTGTGGTCTCAGGCGGTTATAATGTTGGGAAGATGACTAACACAACTAGGGTTTCCTAGAAGTCAGAATCCTTCAGCAAAGCTAACAGAGGGCAGCAGGACAGATTCCAATGCTTGTATACTTGTATCACTAAATATTTGACAAGGGATGGCTCTATGCTCCTATATGGACTGCTATGAGGTGCCATAAGATCTATTCATAACCATTAATTGTGGATCTCTAGGCTATTGTTGTATTTAACTAGTTATTGTTTAAAAAATATCTGGGCTGCTTTCAGAACTGCCTATAAAAAATAAGAAGTAATCTTGGTCACCAGATTCCTAATTGTGAGAGGGTTTGTTTTGTTTTGTTTTGTTTTGTTTTTGAGTCACATCATAGATAAATATTCTACTTCAGGATGTACTGCAAGGACAATGTACAGCTCCGCTTGCAAAGTTCTTAGCTAGTGCATTCAATAAACAGAAGATGACCGGTCCTACAGAAGCTTAAGACATGAAATGCAATAAGGGTAGTTATTTGCATGTCACGACCCAGTTTTATTACCAGTGTCCCTGATAAAACAAATTTCAGAAGAAGGCAGAAATCAGTGAGTCCATAAGGATGGCACATACTTGGAAGTGATGAACCCCAAACCATATATAATCCTTGGCTTATTCTCTTGGAATTCCTACCTAAAACAAAGACACCTCTCAGAGCCATGACTGAAGAAGTCTAGAAAGATTGTGCAATGAAAAAGGCATGAGAACTTTTTACTTTACCTGGTATTCCTCATATGTGGTAATGTAATGTGTATAAACATTGCTTAGACCTGAAATAATAACGGTCATATCCTTCATCCCATAAGATGCAAATTCCTAGGAGGGAAAAGTGCAAAAATTAATACCTCTTAAGTTTGCTACTCTCTGAGCTCCATTTAAAGTGCACACTGGGTATGAATTCTTGACAGCAGATGTACCTCTTAAGAAAAATCTTCCCAATGACCAAAACTGCCAAGGAATGTGCAGGTGTCAAAGATTTTAGTACGAGTATGTTTATTAGACCCAAATATCAAGACAAAACATTTATTAGTATATCATTTTACAACTATTTCTAATACATCCTGAATCTGAAAAAATATATAGGGAAAAAACTCCCCAAATGTGATGGTTTTATTTAGACCATTCATGGGGTTCTAAGCAACCTCTAGATATAATTTACTATTTACATCATAACAAACACTATCATTTTTTAATTATTTAAATACAAATGCCAGTGAAATGTTTTAACCTGGTTATAATTCCCTTACCTTTTAGTTCTGATTCTTAAATAACTGATATTTCATATTTACCTCCATCCACTGATGTCAAGAAGGATAAGCTTTATTTATTTTAGGAAAGACTAATTTAATAGACTTTTCTCTTCGTCAAATGTAAACGTGCAGTCTGGTGAAGCAATGTACACCTGTTATCCCAGCACTCAGGGAGGCAGAAGCAGGCAGATTGCTGTGAGTTTGGGGCTTGCCTGGTCTCCAAAGCAAGTCCAGGACAGCCAAGGCTACAAAGGAAACTCTGTCTCAAAAAAAAAAAAAAAAAAAAAAAAAAAACCTACAACAAAAAATGTAAATGTTCAGGCATTGTATTTCATATTTAACTTACTTTTTTAACTGCCTCTCGAAATCTTCGTCCCGACATGGTTCTGAGTCAAGAAAACAGAACTGTGTAACCATCCTCCCATTTGGAATGCATGTAAACCATTCAAAACGGCTTTTAGTAAATGAAAAAAAAAAACAAACAGCCTAGCTCAACACAGAAACACAGAGCAGTAAAATAAGTAAGAAGTCAGTGTTGTAAAAAAGCTTAGCTTTTTCCCTTGTCTGGCCTATCTTCAATGCAAATCCTGAACTGAACACAGTTGAACCCTAGAGGGAAACAAAACCAATGAGCATCACTGAGAGAAGAAGACTATCAAGAATTGGGCTGTAGCTCGATAGTGGAGGACTTCCCTGACAGGTGCAAGGCCCAGGGATTCACCCTGGTGCCACAAAAATATGACAACATCATTTTCTATTTCCCAGGATCAACATAATGTGCCAGTTACATCTTACATGAATGAGGGTGAGGCAGAGAGAAGCCTTGATACTTCCCCCCACCTACAAAGAACTTGCTGTTTCACTTTTTATATTGAATCCTTCAATAAAATGCTGCTTACTAGGCCTGCTTATAAGTGCTAGTGATTTAATGGAATGGAATCTTCCAAGAATGGAAGATGACCGCCAGATAAATGAGGGAGTGGGGTAACAATGAGCAGAGAATAATAAAGTGGATAAGGGTGAAAGGGAATGACGGGAGTGATGATAGCAGTGGGGGTGCTGGTGTTGCTGCTGATGTGAGAGTGGCCGTGGCGGGTCATTGTTGATAAAGATAATTTCATGCAGTACGAGTTGAATTGGCATCTCTATTCGAGATTGGAGCAAAGGATGAAAAAAAAAAAAAAAAAGAATTAAGAGACTTAGCCGAGGCTAGCTGGAAAGAATGTTCCTACAAAATGAACCACAAGTTCCAAGTCCCTGGGCCCAGCACATGCTCAGCAGATCTAAGAAGTGAATCTGTAGTTCTCGCTATACAGAAAACCTTGACAATGATTCAGGGTGATTGAGTCAGGGGGAGCAAGAGGGAAAGTCAAAAGAAATCACACCAAGGAGCTTGCTGAGAAGCAGACTCTCGGGAACTACGGGGAAGTTGGAAGGAGCTGAGGGAATTGCTGGAAGAAGATGGGAAAGGATTGGAAGGCCCTGAACAGAGAAGTGGCGTGTTCGGGTCCTGGCTTAAAGCAGTGGTTCTCAGCCTGTGGGTCACAGGTGCTTTGGCAAACCTCTGTCTCCAAAACCATTTACAATATGATTCATCAGGCTAGCAAAATTACAGTTATGAAGTAGGAGAGAATAATAATTTTATGGTTGGGGTCGCCACGACATGAGGACCCGTATTAAAGGGCCCTGGCATCAGTGTGGTTGGGTACCACTCGTGTGACACATGTAACTGGCCGCTCCGCTGAGAAAGCACTACTGAGGACTAATGAAGAAGCCCAAACCGGAGGTTACTGAGTGAATGATAGAGGTGATGGAGGATGACAGAATGTGTTGGCAGAATATAGGAATTTGGTGAATTCTTGAAAGAGAATTCAGAGACTATTTCAACAAACTTCCCCATATAGAAATGGGAAAGATTATGAAAAATACAGGCTTAACACATTCTCCTGTCTTTTTAATATCTACACTGATGCTTTAAGGGTTTTTAATATTATTTCAAGTCTGTGTGCTAATATAATCTACTGTACTCTTTTACCATTGGAATGCCGGGCTTGTGAATTTTTCATGTTTTCCTCATTTTTCCCCCCCACAGGTCATAAGCAGAGGCAGATTTGCCCTTTAGAGGCTCCACCAAAGGAGGAAAAAATTTTTTCTCACTCTTGCCAAACACAGTATACTAGGCTGCCAAGGCATAGGCAGAGAATTATCTTCCCCTAAGATTTAAACACAGGGTCAGCAAGATGCCTCAGCAAGTAAGGGTGCTTGCCACCAAGTTTGATGAGCCGAGTTCCATCTCCAGACCCCATATGCTGAAAGGAGAGAAATGATACGAGCAACTTATCCTCTGACCTCCACAAGTATGTCACCCACAGGCCTCTCCCAAGATGCACAAAAACAGATAAATAAATGATTTTAAAACAAATGAATTCCAACGGAGATATGGTTTGTTTGGTTTTTTTACTATGAATTTTTTTTCTTATGAAGAACTTACGTAAATTCTCCAGGGACAGCAGCTATGGCCATCGACCCAATAGTTACAATCTGAACATCAACAATATCCGGGTGCCAAGGATGTGGTTTCGTCAGCTGAGACCCCAACACAAGAAAACTATGTTAGGTATAAATTACTCCTATCATCAACAGGCGTGTAAGTTCTTTAGGCAATTTTAAATGTCTGTAACTAAGTCTGTTGTTGTTGTTGTTGTTTTTTTCACCATATCATAGGATTCATTTCTAACTATGTTGTAACATGAAACACATCATGTGCATAGTTATGTCCTGGTCTTAGCGTAAGAATCGCAAATGCTGTACCACCCTGACCTCAACAAATAAGTTTTGGTGGAGTGTTACAAGCGTTCCACCAGGATACTGTAAGAGACAAACTGTCTCCTCAACGAATATAGAATGCTGTTTGGAATGGTTTGATGCAATCATTTCTATTTTTAACTCTTGTGGTGCTTTACGTTTAGAACTCTCAAGTCTGGCCTTTTCTTCCAAGGTTCCTCTGAGAGAGTCTATCCTTTTCCATATTCTGACCTTTTCTTCCCTCTTTCACCTACCTTAAGAATTTTAATAGGATACTGGGAAAGTCTACTTTTTAAATACTTACACTTCAACAACTCATGCTTCTATAAATAGTGGGATGAGTTTTTAACGTTGCAAATGTAAAAAAAAATAAAATAAAAAATAACATGTTCTCAAGTAGTGTTAAAAGAAATTTCTTTAGCCAGGCAGTGGTGATGCTCATCTTTAATCTCAGTACTCGGGAGGCACAGGCAGGTGGATCTCTGAGTTCGAGGCCAGCCTGGTCTGCAGAGCAAATTCTAGGAGAGCCAGGGCTACACAGAGAAACCCCATCTTGAAAGAAAAAAACACAAAAGTTGCCTTCGATTAATGATACTGCCAGGTAAGCAAAAGGAATTGAACTGGCTCTGCAGCACTAACACAAAAAGACAGGCACGGTGGCATGTACTTAATCTTAGCACTGGAGGTAGAGACAGGGGATCTCTGGGGCTGGCTGGACAGCCAGTCTAGACTAATTGGTGAGCCCCAGACCCCAGTGAGAGACCATGTCTCAAAATATAAGGTGTGTACTCCAGAGAATAACATCTGAGGTCACCTCTGGTCTCCACATACCCACCCCCACACACACATACATGCACACTTACATACACAAACAAAAATACATATATACAGATATAAAGAGCCAAGTAAACAACATGTAGGAGAATTGAAACGTGAGCATTGTCCTATATGACCTAGATGTTCTCCTCTACAAAGAACTCTTCACAGACTGCCTCCCTGGAGCCTGAATAGCCTGAGTGTTTGTCTTCCTTTTTCATATTCCAATCTCCTAGGTTTTTTTTCCTTGATAATTAGCTAACTTGGTATATCTAATAGTAGTAATTCTTTAGCGTTGGAACCAGCATTCAACTTTTTAATATTAAAGATCCATGGGGGTGTGGCTAACAGAGAAGGCGCTGCAGGTAAAGCGCCAGCCACACAAAGCTGAGTTCAGTCCTCCAGGACCCATGTGAAAATGCAAAAAGCGAACCAAATCCACGAAAGCGTCCTCTGACTTCGACAAACATTCCCCGCACACATAAGCACGTGTAATAATAAATAATAATAACATAGCAGTAGTAAATATGTCTTAGTAATAAATAGCATATTCTGTAAGAATATCTAAGTAAGATCTTCCATGTCCGTAAACATTGGCAA
Organism: Meriones unguiculatus; assembly: GCF_030254825.1. Classification (NCBI taxonomy): domain Eukaryota; kingdom Metazoa; phylum Chordata; class Mammalia; order Rodentia; family Muridae; genus Meriones; species Meriones unguiculatus. Next base: position 48,270,642 of record NC_083349.1, read on the forward strand.
TTTATTAACTGATGGCTTAACCTAACTACAAAGTATAATATCCTGACTTCATTATGACAATCAAGTGTCTTACCTCTCCAGTGTGAAGTAGAATTGGTTTAGGTTTCTGGCATTCTACGATTTCCTCAGATGGTCTTCCCAAGAGTTGATCCCGAAGAGTGTCCCAAAATGTATCCCCTTCTGTTGTTCCTATTAGAATTGTTATAATAAATAAGACTCCTTATATTAACTATCCCTCTAAGGATGTCATAGTTCAGACAGGAGTGCACACAAACATTTTAGACATTTCAGATATTTTGTTAAGGTTGTCATTCAATGGCCTCAACAATTTGAGCAATAGAAGGGGCAGTGTTTCCTTTACGTTACAAAATAATAGCCCCTAATTAGCCTGTCATTTTTATAAACAATAACAGAATACGTTTTGTGTGGTATTCTCAAAGTTGTATTTATACTAACCTTGCTTGCTTATGTCGTAAGTAAAGACAGTTTTATATAATCCACAGATTTTTGAACTGCATCACCTTTTCCTCACTTTAAAAGCAAATACTGATAACTTCAACATGAATACCAGCTGTCTGGCTTTTGGGTCTAAAATAGTAAAACTTTTAGAACTATGGGATAAGCCTTCATGATAGTGAATGGTTTTTGATGTGATGTAAGCCACTAGTAACAAAAAGGAATCTGATCTGGATGTTTGCGTCTCAAAGAACATAATCAAGAAATTGAAAAAACAACTTATCAAATCAAGAAAAATTTTTCAAATAATTTGTCCAATGAGGGATTTCATACAAAAATATATTTTAGAAAGCTTCATAACTCAATAATTAAAAAAAAAACCCAAACTCAAAGAAAAAGTACATGAACAAACAGTTTCTTTGGGGGTGCAAATCAAAACCACAAAGAAACAGCATTCCACACACACGCTGGCTGGAGTCAGCATGCCAGATAACACAGACTGGCCAAGATGTGGAAAATCTAGATGTTTTACTAGATGCATTGCAGACACAGACATACAACAATGCAGCCCTTTGGGAAGTCATAAGATGGTGCTTCAGATGTTACAACACCGTTAACGTAGGACCAGCAAGCGCTCTTCTCGACACACATCCAAGAGGAAAACTGCAAACACAGACCCACGCAATCTCTTGCATCTGTGTGCTAAGGGAGGCATTGTTCATAATATACAAAAAAAAAAAAAAAAAAAGTAGAACAACCAAAACATCCATCAACTGAGCAATTGGCAAACAAATAACCAGGAGGGGGTGGAGAGCTCCCACACTCTACAGCTCTATGCACCTTCAAAGCACAATGCTACACAAAAGATACAACAAAAACCCAGACATTGTACGTTCCCCAGTGAAGTGTCTGAGGCAGCAAAACTAGCAACGGGAGGATTATGGGTTGCTTCTACACAGGCAGAAAAGGTGTAGCAGTTTCCGTTAGAGGGATGGAAATTCCAAAGTTGACTTTGGGAAAGTTGTATGTCTGTCAATATATTAAAAACCACCAAATATACTTTAAGTAGCCGACTCACATGGCTCATGAATTATTTCTCAATAAATAATTGCTGTTATTGAGGTTTCCTAAAATATATTTTACATACAATTCCTTTATCAGATATATTATTTGAAAATATTTTCTCTCATTCTCAAGGTTGGGTTTTTTTTTCTCTCTCTCTCTCTCTTCATTATACTCTTTGTACACTGTCATCACAAAGAAACAATGGCTGCTTAAAGTAATGGATACCCTGGGGGCGGGAAGGCGGCTCAGGGAGTAAAGTGCTTGCCTCCAAAGTGTGAGAATCTGAGTGCAGAGCCCCAAAACCCACCTAAGAAGGCAGGGGCATAGTGTACTCCTGCAACCTCCGTAACAGCAAGATGGGTGGATCCCTAGGAGCAGGAGGGCTAGCCTGGCCTACGTGGCAGTTTCCAAGCCAATGAGAGAACCTGTCTCTAACGGTAATTGAAAGGCATTTGAGGTCCAAAACCTCTGATCCACAGACACACATACACACACACTAACGGTATTACCAAGGTTCGTTGATAAGCTGAAATGCCAAGAGAATATGTTTCTGCTTGTATTTGAATTAACAAAGCTCAGGGAGAAAAGACTCCTATCCCTGGGAAATCTGAGACATCACACACACCCAAACACGGCCGGCCTGGCGCTGCCTGAGTTAGACAAGGAAATCACAAACACAGTGGCCACGGAGAAGCTTCACTAGGAAGTGAAGCCGGAAGCCCACATTCCATCCTCCTCCATCTCACCCTGTGTGATGTTGAGGCCCGAAACTCCATCAATGGTGCCTGCTGCAAAACTGTAGCCCAGGGCAGGCTTACACGTCTTCACCTGAAGGACGGATCATAACACAAGAAAGAGAAAAGAAAGAAAGAAAAAAATCGAGTTGAGCAGCAAGCAGCAGTGATCTTTGCTCCACCTACATAGCAAGGTTGGTGTTCTCTGTCATACTCACTGTGTATGTGTCATTGAGCAGGACGCTCACGTCTGTCATGTTCACCCACTGGTGAGCTGCAAGCACTGGTCCAGTCACTTCCTGGGAGGCAGAGGCATGCAGCTCCTAGAAAACCCACATAGGCTCACAGTCCAAGGAGAAGGACTCAAGAGAAATGGACGCTCCCACTGGCACCTAGTATCTTCTGCTCCAAGACACTTTCGCTTTACTCACGCCACCCCCCATACACACTCCAAGGTCCTCCCCATCAACCCCAGTGTTGTATACAACTTAAAACCTACAGGAATGTTTACCTGTGTCTATTCATTCTAATAAGAATTTGACATGAGGCCTTTTAGAAGCAGATGCTGAGACTCCTAGCCAAACTTTGAACAGAGTGCAGGGAATCTTATGAAAGAAGGGGAAGACAGAAAGATCTGGAGGGGACAGGAGCTCCACAAGAAGAGCAATACAACCAAAACATCTGGGCCCAGGGGTCTTTTCTGAGACTGATACTCCAACCAAGGACCATGCATGGAGATAACCTAGACCCCCTACAAAGCTCAGGGGGTCTACCTGATGTAGCCCATGGCAGCTCATTCTCTAAGTGGGTTCCCTAGTAAGGGGAACAGGGGCTGTCTCTGACATGAACTCAGTGGCTGGTTCTTTGATCACCTCCCCCTGAGGGGGGAGCAGCCTTACCAGGCCACAGAGGAAGACAATGCACCCAGTCCTGATGAGACCTGACAGACTAGGGTCAGATGGAAAGGGAGGAGAACCTCCCCTATCAGTGGACTAGGAGAGGGGAATGGAAGGAGATGAGGAAGGGAGGGCAGGATTGGGAGGGAATGAAGGAGGAGGCTACATCTGGGATACAAAGTGAATAAATTATAATAAATTAAAAATTAAAATTAACAAAAAGAACTCGACATGAAACAGATCATGACATAAAAGCCCTCACCTCACACTTGCTGGAATGTGAGGCTGGCAGCTGGCAGATGTGGCATAGTGTCCCCCTCTTAGGACCCCTGAGTCCTCCAAAGACAGGAGCCAGGCAGTGGCTCAAAGACTTCAGGTCCCTCACACAGTTACTCTTTGGCATTCACACACACACACACACACACACACACACACACACATATATACACACACGAAGTCAAGTGATGTTTCTCCAAGTGTGTGAAAAATATAAGTTTAATACTTTTGGGAATACTGGTGCTTATTCATCTGTGTCACACAATACAGGAAAATCCTACTTCAGCAAAAGTATGGTGGCATGACACCTGGCCCACTTCCCTGACAGCCAAGTGTGTACTTTTAAGATAAGCGACTGGAGACCCAACTGCAGCCTCTCTCTCCTGATAACCAGGGAAGCTCTGCTTTGCTGACAAGAGAATCCAGAACCACTCCTGATCCCAGGCCGAGGACAGAAACATAATTTCCGACACCAAAGTGTGTCACAGGCACACCCTAAAAAGAATCTGTTAACTTAGAATAATCCACTGATAATAGCACAATGAATACAAAGAAACCACAGCCATCAGTCTCCCTGTGGTTATAGAGTTTATGTCTGGTAAGTTTTAGAAAGGCACTTTTGCTCTTCTTGATTGCTTCTGATTCATTTTAGAACTCAGAAGGAAATATCTTTTAAGTAAGAGTAGGCATGTGTGTGTGTGTGTGTGTGTGTGTGTGTATCTGTCTGTCTCTGTGTGAGTGTGTGTGTGTGTGTGTATCTGTCTGTCTCTGTGTGAGTGTTTGTGTGTGTGCACGCATATCTGTGTGTCTATACCAGCCAAGAAAACAAGGGATTTAACATTATCGTGGACGTTATCAGAAGCCATTTCTCTTTATCATTTCTCCTCAGAAATATCTCTGTAGAAGTAGCTACAAAAATAGGGACAGCATGGAAAACAAAAAAACAAAAAGCACATCACTGAGGAGATGGCTCTATCCATAATGTGCATGTCATTCAAAAAAGAGGATCTCAGTTTCGTTTCTAGTGTCCATGCAAAAGCTAGGTAGAGAGGTACACTTCTACAACCCCAAACTGGGAGACAAGGACTTAAGGATCCTGGGGCTTACTGGCCTGTCAGTGAGACACACACGCACGCACACACACACTTCAAATAACAAAGCGGAGAGCAATTATGCAAGACCTTGAGCCTCCACACGTATGTGTACATATGTACACATATGTACATGCATGCTCACACCCAAAAGCACCCACATATACATACATACACCATACACATGAAACAAAAATGTTAGGGGCGGGGGGAAGGTGGAGCTATTCATAGCAATCCCATTGCAAACTGGATTCTTCCTTCAACACAATGTTTGGTTTTAAAGAAAGGTATTACGACCTTTGCCCTTTCAAAGACGCATACAAATACATGGTAATTCACCGTGCCAGAGACGTTCAGCTCAACCTTGTCACTACAGGCCAAGTTCCCAAGCGGTCGGGTGACTTTAGCCAGGCAATGGCTGGAGAGATTTCTGAGAATCTAGATGAGACTGGTCCTGTGTGAGGCAACATTCACTGAACACTTTACAGTCTATCTGTCTTCTGATAGACCGGGCACTCTGGCTTCCTAAAATAGAACGCTTTCCTGCCTGCTCGGTTTTAAATGCACTAGGAAGTCTGGCCAGATCAGACAGAGTCCTGCAGAGGCTCCCAAGGGCAACCTCAAAAACCGAAGCCTTTCAGACTTCCTGGCCAGCCTGAGTGCTTGTGCCCTTTCTGGCAATTACTGCCTTCCTGGTATATGATGTCTGTGGGTTGAAGAACAGCACAAAACAGAGATGCAAAGCGCTGGGCTTGTGCCTACCTTGGCTCTCTGATAGATGACCCGTCCTATAATTTGTGTGCTGTCAAAAATATCTTGTCCCGGTCCGCTGGCCGCGCACATGCTAGGCTGGGGCAAAGTGAGACGATACGATCGTTAGTGCGGTAAGTGATGGCTTTAAGGAATGGAAAATTACAACGGAATCCAAGCAAACACATTTGCTAAGCCAATTCTAGCGTCTCTCCTCAGACATTTTCTTAGTTTACAGGCTAGGGCAAACATAATCGTGCATGAATTTGGAGCAGGGGATATTTTCTAAATTGTATCTATTCCAGTAACTTCCTTTTAAAATTAGGAAACAAATTTTCAGTTTGGCTGAGAGATTCGTTGTACAATACACAGGAGCGAACTCTGGAAGGGACTGGAAGCCATAGCCTCTGTCAAGCAAGCCTTTTTACTTGCTTATGCTCATCTGGGGCTCTCGCTCAGACTGTCTTACACAGAAACTCATTTAGATTAGGTTAGAACAATCCTCCTGGGAAAAAAAAATTAACAACTCTGGCTCTATACCCTATTTCTTAGATCAGAAAAGCTTAAGATTGATCAAATAGTTAGATATGACAAATGTTACAAAGAACACATGGGAAGAAGATACAGGTGAATAAATGTCACAATCTGAGAAACCAAGAAAAGACTTAAAAATAATAAAGAGCAGGCTTCGTAAATTTGGCGTCTTACACATTTCAAACACCTACATAGGAAGGACAATATAAATAAGGCTCATAGAAAATTGGTAGGCTGGGGAAATTTTGTAACGTTTATGACAAATATGTAAGATGTTATGTAAGATTTTTCAGAGAGAAGAATATACCGCTTTTATCCATGTAAGGGAGATAAACTCATTGTATTCATGTTTTCCATACCCTTGTCTGCTCTACCACTATCCATAAGAGCTAACATCAGTCACAATGCCCATCAACAGATGACTGCTATGCATACACAACTGAATGCTACTAAGATATGAAAAGGGTGAGATTCTGTTCGCAGCAATATGGATGGAAGCAAAGGTCTTCTGTTCAGTGAAATAACGCAGACACACAGAGCAAGCACCACATAGTCTCACTCACTTGTAAAAGCTAAAAAGTCGATCTCATGCAAGAGTGGGGTGGAAGAGCAGTCACTAGAGAATGGGAAGGGCAGAGAGGAAAGCAGCAGAAAGAAGTTAGATAGCACTAAAACAAGGCTAGACAGGATTCATTCGGGTTCCTTAGCACAGTAGGACAACTGTCAACAGTAACATATGCTATATTTAAAATAATAAGAAAAGTGCAAATTTTTCAACATATAAAAACATAGGTGGGTATGCTCATTATCCTAACATCACTCTGCAGATGTAACAAGTTACGGGAATACAAACTGTTCGAGTACTGTACCAAAATTTGAAGGATAAAAGGAAAAGAATGTCATTATTAACACCCTTTGATTTATCCATGTTGAGGTGGAGTTTCTCTTATTGGCAATAAAAAGGATCATAATACATGTACCATGGACTACAGATGGAATGGGTAATTCATATTCTCTCTGTCCGTCTGCCTGCCTGTCTCTGTCTCTGAATCTCTCTGTGTGTATGTGTGTAAATACTCAAGATTAAACATGTTCAACTTCATGGATAATGAGATGGAAATTTAAACTAGGGTTAGCTCTTGGTGTATTGTGCCATCAAGGACTCAAAAAGTAGTACACTTGGCTTAAATGGAGGTTGGGGCAATAGTCACTAACACGTGGGTGAATAGAAAAGCCACTGAGAAGGTAGACAGGTCATATGTAGCATGCATTAGCAATATTTCCTCTTTAACATAAAATTTAAAGTGTATCCTGAAAAGGAACTCTGACATCTGTGCAGATACATACGAGGTCAATGATCAAGCATTCTTACAGAAAGGATAAAAGGACACAGGAAAGAAAAATACAAAGGAATGGGTGAACTACATAGTAGTACTTAAACCTGAGCATGATAAAGTTACTTTAGTTATGGTTTAGGATGTATCTGATGAAAACAAAGAAACACATCAAGGAAGAGTACGGAAATACAATCCCACATATACCATTGTGCACGAATGTATGATGCAGAGAGCAAATGCTGTCTATAAGATTTCTTGGAGACAGGAGGGGCAACCAAAACATAATTAGAAAGCAACCAAATAAAGGGGGAATAAGAGTCTTGTTGTGATTTTTCTAACTATAAAGGTAAAGTATGGTCATTGTTGAAGAATATGAAAAGACACGAGCAGGAAAATGAAAGCTAGCCATTATAGTGCCAAGAGAATAGTCACTAACAATTAAAGATGTGTCGCTTTTTGTTTTACTATAATATTCACTTTGAAAAATTGCCATTGTAAGTGAGTATGCAACATTGAACCCAAATTTATTTCTCCACGTTGTATAAGCTGTCCCTCACATCATCCAGCATTCCAACATTTGATAAACTACTGCATATTATTGTATAATTTATTTAACCATTTCATCTCTGAATTATAGAGTTCAACAGGTAATCTTAAAATGTTTTGCAAATCAATTGTATTGCAATAAACTGACAAATGTGCAAATGAAGAAAAGGGAAACATTTCTAGCTAAAAACAATAACGTGCGTAAAGTATAACTGTTAACCCGTGCTGCTCATTTGGGCAGGGTTGGAGGGTAGAAGCGCAATTTAACAAAAGTAGCAACATGGTGGGATTGCTTCACTAAGAATAAGAACCAGGAAGCCAGCATCTGCTGCTGTGTGAGAGCTGAAACAGACGCAGGTGAATTCTGGTAAAGAAGGTAAATAAATCAACGAGAGTAAACCTTAATAGCTAACCCCCAAATTTGCCACATAGATGGAGGTATAGAACAATTTCTAAGGGAAATTATATTCAAAAGTGAAGTCCTAGAATTCTTAAATAAGTCATAAAAATTGCTTTACAGATGCATGGACAAATCTAGGAAGAGGAACATGAGTAATAATCACTAAAGAGCCAAGCGGCACTTGGTTGTCTCAGTTCCTTCCGTGTCTCTGTGGTAAAACAGCACGGCCAAGGCAACTCATAAAAAAAAAAAAAAAAAGTTTAATCAGGTTTACAGTTTATGTAATAGTTTGCAATGGTGGGTGACAAAAACAGGTGCCCTGCACACCAGCTGAGAGCTCACATCTCCATCCACAAGCAGGAGGCAGAGAGAGAAAGTGTCCGGGAATGGTATAAGTCTTTACCTCAAAGCCTATCCCCAGTGACACATGCCCTCTGACAAGGCCATACCTCCTAATCCTTCCCATGTGGTTCCACCAGGTGGAGGGCAAACATTCAAACACATGAGCATATGGAGACATTCACATTAAAGCGTCACCCTTAAGGACTTTCAAAACTTTTACTATTTTGTGCATTCATGTTATTTGGTTTTTGTTTTTTTTTTTTTGTTTGTTTGTTTGTTTGTTTGTTTTGTGGAAAGGCCGATTTTTTATTTTAAGAAAACAAAAAGGGAAATCTTTAAAGAAAAAAAAAAACTATAGATTTGCAGTCTGTAAAAAATGTTACAGCAGGCAGTTTGGGGTACAAACTCAAAAAGTCAAATATTACAGGGTAAAATTTTCTTAAGCTTCCCAGGTTCGGGGAATGGCACACAAGCTCTATCTACATTTGACATCGCCATGGAAAACTGTGACAACCCACTTAAAATTAAGAGAAGCTGCCAAAGTGCTTCAGGGATGCACAGGCCAACGGGCCAGAGTATACTTAGAAACAGCACATTTGTATGTTATTGATGAATATTCAAGCATGAAGTAAGCATGCCCTTCCAACCTACCCCACCGGTGGGACAGGTGCTTTTCTCGTTGTCACAAGACTCTCCTGTGTTGAGGCAATGCGGGCCAAGAATGTTGGGCGACACGTCTCCGAGGTTTGAGGAAGCAAAGCCTGCTATGAATGGTCCCTGCCAAAATAAATTCACCATCACAAATGTTCAATCACCTCATAAAACTTCTGTAGGAACACGTTTGAGGGAAAAGGTACAGAGGTCAAAGTCGGGCATCATTCCTCAGAAGCCATCCTCCTTGTTCAGTTGTGGTTGGTTGGTTTGGAGACACGGTCTCTCACAAACTTGCCATCTGCCGGTTAGGCTATGGTGGCTGATCAGTGGGTGCCAGGGGTCTCCTGCCATTGCCTCTCGAATACCAAGATTATAGGCAGTTGCCCTGTTTTGGGCTTGAATGCTGGGGGTTCAATGCAGGTGCAGGAAGAACTTTACTAACTGAACTATCTCCCCATCCCTCAGGCAAAATCATACAGCAATAAAAAGACAGACAATATTCTGAGAATTTTTTTGTTTGTTTCTGAAAAGGCCCATGATGTTGTCAGTATTCCTGTTATTACTGAAAAGAATTCAGTTTTCAACAAAAGGACTCTTTCAAAGGCCTAACTTCCCTTAACACATGCAATTTGAGAAGAAACGAAGAGTACAGTAAGTTACAAAATGTGGAGCCCCCATCTAGTGTCTGGAACTTTACCTGAAGCCCAGGAATCTACCTGCTCTTGACATTCCCCACCTAGCCTGACCCCTGTGGGCTCCTCTTTTCTTATTTTTTTTAAAAATCACTTTATAGTCTGATACCAGCCCCTCCCTCATCTCCACCCAGTTCCACCCTCACACCCCTCTCCTCCCATTCCCCCCTCTACTTCTTTTCAAAGAAAGGGGGAACCCACTCTGGCATCTCAAGTCACAGCAGGACTAAGGGCATTCTCTCCCACTGAGGCCAGACAAGGCAGCCCAGCTAGGGGAAAGGAAACCAGACCAGGCATCCCTCTGGACCTGCCCTGTCCACTGTTTCCCAATAAATATCTCCAGTTTTCTTAGAGAAAACGTTGGGTCAATGGCCTTTAAAAGTACAAATGAGAACCTTTTCCCCAAAATTGCATAGTGGTACACACTCAGAATCCTGGAAGTTGGGAGGCTAAAGATGGAAGATCATAAATTCAAGGTCAGTTAAGACTACATAGCAATGGCTTCTCAAAATAGAATTTTAAAAAAAGGGAAGGAAGAACAGGAAGGAAGGAAGGAAGGAAGGAAGGAAGGAAGGAAGGAAGGAAGGAAGGAAGGAAGGAAGGAAGGAAGGATTGCAGAAAGCAGGAAGAAAGGAAAAACAGGCTAAAACTAAATGTAAGCTAAAAGAGAGAGAGAGAGAGAGAGAGAGAGAGAGAGAGACGGATTTGTGTCTAGAAAGGAGCTAAAAATTAAGAATTTTTTAACGAACTCACTGTCTATATAATGGAACCTTTACTCTCCACTAGGGCCTTTGTCTCCAATCACTTTCTTTCTTCTACATCAGGTGCTTGCAACCAGTGGCCAGAGGCAAAGCAATGCCTCTCCTCCCTTGTTTCTCTGTAGTCACCAGTTACTCACAGTCTAAAAGGTTTCTGTAGTAGGTCAATTGGCTTCCTGACTTCTGATCTCTTACTAGGTACATGTCAAGGTCACAGGTGTCATGGATTAAGGTTACAGCTTGCTTAGACCAGTTTTTGTTTGTTTGTTTGTCCTTAATGTGTGTGGATGTTTTGCCCCATGTGCATCTGGTGCCTGTGGAGGCCAGAAAAGGATGTTGGGTTCCCTGGGACTGGAGTTACAGACAACTAGGAGGTGTCATATGGGTTCTGGGAATTGAGTCTGTGTCCTCTGGAAGAGCAGCCAGTGCTCCTAACTGCTGAGCCATCTCTCCAGCCCTTTAGGTTTTATTGGAAAAAAAGCAAAGCAAGGTCCTTGGAAGAGAGATTTTCATTAGGAAAGCCTGACTCAATAAAAGGGTCTCATGGCCTTGTCTCCATCCAGTCGCCATTCGCGGTTTTACACCATCATACTTTTATAGCTCTCAAAATTAAAGTGAACATCAGGGCAGTGTCTCATTATTACTAGTTTGATCAAAGACTATTGCATGCTACAAAAATATGGAACTGACCTTTCTTATGTGACTAATTGTAAATTTATGAAGCCTTCAATATAAGAAACATCTGCTATAAAGAGCAAATGGTACCTTTATCATTTGAAAGAGTTCTTTTCCATAGTGAGAGTAGGTAGGTAGGTAGATGATAGACAGATAGATAGATAGATAGATAGATAGATAGATAGATAGATAGATAGATAGATAATGTGTGTATGTGCATGTGTTTATTCATGTGTATTTCCCAAAGAGGCTAGAAAAGGGGGTCAGATCCCCTGAAACTGGAGTCATGGGTAGCTGTGAAGCTTTTGATGTGGGTGTTGGGAACCTGCCCCATCTCTAGAAGAGCAGCAAATACGCTTAACCCCTGGAGCCATTTCTCCAGACCAGTGAATCCTTTCCATGCAAGCATATTCCTGAGGTCCATGAGAACACCTTCTTTCTGAGATTTGAATTGACTGTTCACTCCGCGAATCAAGAAGAAGATTTCAGTGACATTAACTCTCACCTGTCCAGGGAGATATCCTTTGTTCATCTCTTGCTCAAAAAGGTAAGCTGCGTAGCCCATATTATCACTGTTGACAAGGTGGTTGCTGTTGTTCATGCTCACGGGGTGGATGGCAAACCAGCTGTAAAGTAAAGACAGCTCCAAATTAATCAAGAGAGCCGAGGAGTGGGACCAAGGGTGAAGGGCGTCTCTTCAAGGCTTACATCTTCTCCAGCACATGGAAGTATTTTGTGAGGCTGACGCACTAATTTCCGCATTAATGAGGCACAAAAAAGTGTCCTAAATTCTAAGCATCCTGCATTCAGAGTCTTTCACTGTTGATCAGATAAAATTGTGAGTAATATACCCAAGATTTCTCATCATTTAGCTTAAAAAAAAAAAAAAAAAAAAAACGGAATTCCATCTTCATGAATATTGTGTCACCATCATCCTCATGAAAGCTTTTAACAATTTCCAAGGGGTGGTCAGTTACCAGATGATAGTCCTATAGAATTAGATAGGCATATACTTTGTCCTTCAAGACAGGCACAATGATAATGTTATTCAAATCAACCCAATCCAATTCAGTAGAAATTTACTGAGGAGGGTTAGCTGTATGCCAAGCACGGAATACATGGAGGTTTCTCTCAGAGTCTCACAGAAGACAGAGTTGTGGGGGAAAAAAAAATGGCCTTAATATGGTATGACAAAAGGTTTTTAAAAATGCACATAAAAGCTTTCGGACCACAGGTGACTAGCAATTCATTTGAAGGGCATTACAGGGATAGGAACAGCAGAGCAAGTACACGCAGGCATAAGAGAGGATGCACGCATAATTCAGCACATCCTCATGCATAGCAATACTCTGTTTAAATATAGATCCATACAATTTACGAGGTAATTACACATCTGTTAGTTTATTTCACAGTGCCTCCGTCTACATAGGTGATGAGGAACAAAATGATGGCCCGTCTGTCACAGAAGGCTAGTGCTCTATGACAGCTTGCCCGGAGGCCTTATAAAGTACAGACCCAGCCCTCACACAGGTGAAGGAAGCTGTTGTTGTGGTTTCGATGTGAAATTTTTCACACAGAGTCGCGTGTTCGAAAACTGAGTCTTTAGCTGGTGTCCCTGTTTTAGGGGACTATGGCACTCATTGGATATGGGAACCAGGCTCACAGACGTAGCACTATAGGCACCTGGCTTGAAGCCCTTCACCCCTGCTCTGCCGTGAGGCCACAGCTGTCCACTGCTGTCCAGTCTGTGGTGACGTCCTGCCACGATTGTCCTCTGTCAAACCGTGAGCAAAATAAAACATTCCTTAAGTTCTTTCCTTTGGGCATTTTGTCAAAGTGATGAGGAACGCTAGCTACTACAGATGTCTGCTGGATGCAAGGCAATGAAGGAAATGAACCAAAAGGCTCAAGTGAAGAGAAATGCTGATTCATCAAGTCTCATGTTAACTTAGGAGTTTTTAAACCCTATGGATTCAATCCTATGCTGAAAAAAAAAATCAAACATTTAACTTACATCATTACCTAAGTGAAAATAGTACACAAAACTGAACATTTGTTTGAAGATTTAGAGTGTTTGAGGACGTTGAGAGCCGCTTAAAGCCCCCCCCCCCCCCCCCCGTTCTCATTGCCTCATCGTAGAGGCAGGCTGGAGACGATGCTCTAATGCTCCATGCATTCACCACATCCAAAAGCCTAAACACAGTGAGCTGTAGTTGCAGATTCTTCTTCAAAAGACTGCTTTTGCTGAACAAATCCAAATCAACCATTTCCCTATTGGTTGAATTTTGCTGTTTTTAACATTTTATTTATTGGATTTGGAAAAAAAAATTGGTGGTGATCATAGCAGAAGTATGGCTTCTCAACCAACATTTGACCTAGCTACAATAAAGTGAGGCAGATTCAACCACACTACAATTGAAGGAATTACAAGGAACTGTTATCTCAACACTGACTATTATCCCCCAAGCTCAAATATAGCTTTTAGTCAGAAACAATTATTAGCCTCGTTTTAAAATAAGTAAACTAAGTCTCTGAGTGGTATGGCAGCCTGACCAAGTTCACAGTCACCCATCAAGAAGCAGGACTAGGAATACAGGTTTTCTGGACAAGGAACAAGAGTTCTCCATTATGGGACACTGGTTCTGACCCCTCTGTTCATTCACTTTGTTCATTCAGTACAAAACAGGGCATCATCTCACCTTAAGAAATGCTTCAGAAAGGGTGGTGAAGGACTCATGAGAGAATAAGCAGAGGAAACAATGTCTGCAAAGGCCACAGATGTGAACAGATGTGAACAGATGTGAACAGATGTGCTCATATAGTATGGGGAAACTCGCAGGGGTCAGAGCAGAAGGACCTGAGCATTGTCCCCTGACAGTAAAGTCCACCAAGGCCAAGTCATTGGAAGCCCGAAGCATAACTGTTACCGTGCTAATTCCCAAGGAACACACACGTTGGTCTGTTTTCCACACGAAGGAAGTCATAATTACCCACACTAATGCCTGTGGAGAAATAAAATGCTAAGAACTTCTTCTGGTTAGAATACAAATTTATTTCATCTACTTTAGGGCTTAGAAAAATTGCTCACTCACAATAGGTATTCAAAATGTCATTTGAATTGTAGAATAAGAAGATATAGATTTCCTTCTCTTCCCTTTGAAATGAATGCTATTAAAATGCCTGGCATGTCACAACATCTAAAGCATCGTGGTAGGGATAACTATTGATAAACACATACAAAGACATGGTCACGTTAACTTTAAAAGGCCATGGTTCCGATTTATATTAGCCACCCAAGGTAATGATCTTTGAAGCAAAGTTCTAAAGAGCAGAGGAAAGACTTAGCTTCTCAGAAGAAGTTCAGATGCAACACAAAAGAATAAGTGTGTTCCTGATGATAAAACACTTTAAAAATAAGGGAAATGCCACGCCTCACTGAAAGAAAGGGCATAGAACTCTAATCAAGTCAGTGCATATACTCAAGAGAGTGAGCAAAACCAGAGATCACTTCCACTATAAACTACTTGGCCACAAAGTTCACAAAAAAAAAAAAAAATTCTAGAGACTGAAAATCAACCAGTTTCAACTGGATTTATAAATAAATAAGCAGCATACTAAAACAGAATGGGGATAATTAAGTTTTTTCTTTTGGATAAATAAGACAATGGAGGGGAAAGACCCTTGGAACCAAGGATTGAATGAATACAAGTGTTTCTTACTTGGAAAAGCTCTTACAAATTCTAAAACAATGGCAAGCTTCTCCCAGGTCCCATTCCCAGCTCCAGGCCCAGTGAATAAACTTTGTATAAACTGCACCCTGTGCAGGAGGTATACAATGGAGTCCCTGGGAACTTAACTCCAGCTCCTGCTCAGCTCACAGATCCAGGAACCTCACAGTCCAAGAAAAAAAAAAAAAAAGTAAGACTTGGTGAGACAACTTGCAAAGGCCTCTATGCTAGCTGTAGCCCGATCCAGAGTAAATGTCCACAGACAAGGGAAGGGAGTCTTGTAAGAACATTCAAAGGTTGTGTTCGTGAAGTTTCATGGGAACACTGGAACTTTGAAGTGAAGAAGACAAATGGCTATCATGGGTTCATATTCAAAGAAAAGCTTGAATAAGACCACACCTCCTCAGCACAGCCCTCAATCTAATGGCTGACATCATTAAGAGGAGATCAAACAAAACAAACGAACGACAAAAAAGTGATGTCCGAAGCCCAGGAAGAAGTGTGATGCGAGGATGAAGGCAGTATGGAGTGGTGTGTCCACAAGGAGAGGAATCCAAGGATCGACGGCCACCCCTGCCAGCCAAGAACAGCCCTGCACAGATCGTCCGCAAAGGAAGAAACTAACACCATCAAGGCCTTGATTTTGAACTTCTGGCCGCTTGATGTATTCGAGGACAAACTTCCTGTGATTAGCTTCCCAGAGAAACTAACACGCGGGGCATTTATTACAGTGGCGAAGACACCAACGCTGAAGCAACACACAAGTGGCTTTCGCCTACTTGAATCACAGCATCTAATAGAAGAAGCAGAAATCACGACGGTAATATCTACCTGAAGCGCTTGTCCGCTACTGGAACTAACACAGGAAAGTACTTAGCAGCAAGCCTGGCCTATGGTGAGAATGGAATTCATGTTCTTTGTGATGGCGCCGATGGTAGCAGTAGTGATAAACTGATGATGATGGTCAAGATCATGATCATGAGAAAAGTACAAAAATCTGTGAGCACAAATATTTGTGGGGCTTATAATGTCCGTGCAATGTTAAAAATAAACAGTGGCTGAGTCACACGGGGGCAACCCATGTATGTTAAACCGATAGACGAGCACGAATTGATTAAATGGGGAAACTCTGCCCTCTAGTGGCAGAGCTTGATGCTAATTAAATACCTATGGGCACAACTATTTCCCAAGCCGACTTGAAGGGTGGGGCATGTGAACCTTCCCGACAAATAATATGCTTGCAGAAGAACCAACCTATCCCCATTATATCTTCACAGCCCTTCACTGTGTTAAGCTACTGGAGTTTCATGCTCTGCCTGTTGTGGTATTTGGCATGAATTATTTTAATGAAGATGCCAGTGTCACCTCCCTTAACAATCTTACCTCACCTCATTAGAAAATTGGGGGGTGGAGGGGAGAAGAAAAGCTGTTTCATTGAATTATTCTGGAAGCATTATTGGGACCGTAATTTGACCCAAATGGAACCCAGACCTTTCTTAAATGCTCCAATAGAGGACAGACAATAAACTGCACCAAAGGAGGCTTTCTGAAGAATTGTTATCACAATGACTACACAAGTATTTGCACATAATGTGATGTTTACATTTGAATTGAAAGATATGATGGAATGTATTCTCCTATGAACATTATATATATTGAATATATATGCATACATGACAAAATTAAAATGGTAATATAAAAACATTAATACTGAAACATATCTTTAGGATATTGCTAAATAAAAAAATAAGTAAAACATTGTTTAAAACAAAATCTCATTTTTATAAAGTAACGAATTTGCAAAAGTTTAAATGGCTATGACAAAATGTTCACAGAAGTTATCTCCTATCCTCAAGATTAACAGATGACCTTTATTTAAATTTTTTCCTTAGGGTTCACAATTTGAGGACTAGATGAGTATGAAATTTTTTTTAAATAACAAGAAACTATGGCCAACAACGAGTCAATGTCACTGCTAAAATCGCAGGATCAAGGCTAGAGCAGTATGCCCTGATAGTTAAGGGGGGACTGCCAAGGTCTTTTGAAACAAGAGACACTGTCCCCTTGGGTGGCATCACTGACAACTGCATTCTGCCAAGGAAAGGCAGCTTTTAATTCTCTCCCAATTCAAAAGCTGGAGATGAGACAGGAGTAGAGTAGTGAGGACAAGAAACAAATCACACACAGCGGGAAACACACGGAAGTCCAGACAACAATGATCAGTCCCTGAGAACGGGCTGAGCCCGCCTGTGGGAGGATGGAGTGTCAGATTTAAAACAGATGTACAAAGTTTAGAAGCAGCACCCTCAAAGAGAAGAACAAGGAAAGACTGAAAGGTGGTTTTCAAAAACACATTGAGATCCCTACTCTGCAAAGAGCTGAGTTAATTATATTTAATGAAACTGCGCAGACTTTGAGACAAAAAGCATTTACGATATGAAGAGGGTTGCCACAAAATCAAAGAAATACCAAGAATCTGTTTAGCTGTCTCAGTGTGAGAACACAGCGCTGTCAATATTTTTCTTGGAATCTTAAAGATTTAGTGCTTGGGGAGTGAAATCAGGTTAAGCACCCACGCTTACCCTTTCATTCACACTTATTCTTTTTGCAATTGTTTTGTATGGAAAAATTAACTCTGAGTTACAGTGGGCTTATGGTAGAATAAAACCAATCACGTGATTGGTTTTATTGTTCCTGCCTACTTCCCTACATTTTTCATGCTTCTTATGATGAACAAATTTTATTTACATACCGAAAAAAAATTGGGGTGGGGAAAAAAAAAACCCACAGATTTCTTCTGGTTAAGAACTATCCAGGAACTCGGCAGGTAGATGGTTCAAGGTCTTCTGTCAACTGGTTTTTATGGTTTTGTTTTCCAAAGCCTAGACACATGCTGTTATCAGTCAAGGGTCATTACTCTGGCATCTGAAAACCCTTACTCAGCGCTTTCCCTTTCCAAGATGCGCCAGACCTAGCAGGAGGCGCACAGTCACCTTGACTTCGCTGGAGAAGACAAGCTCAGAATGAAGATGGGGCAGAGAGTTAGTGCTGGCTTTCAGAGCTACGCAAAAAGCGGCAGGACAGCAAAAGCCCACAGAGACAGGGACCAGCGCTTTGCTTCCCAAAGCAGGGCTAATGCTTGTGGAGAAGACACGGTGGGGTGAAATGGAGGGAGAAAAAAAAAAAAAAAAGACAAGATGAAGACCAGTTAGTAAACTAAGCCAGGCATGGTGGCACATGCCTGCAATTCTAGCACTGGGGAGCCCTAGCCAAGAAGATCGTGCGTTTGAGGACCGGGATACACATGGGAATATGTTTCAATACTTTTAAAATGGGTTCTTGAAAAGCCGCCACTGAAATTTTAGCATTTGCTGTTTTGAGTGATGTCGAGTGAACTGAGGGTAATGTAGACAGGGTAGACAAGCCGGAGCCACTGAGAACAACCAGGCACAGAAACTCTGGCTAAGAATAATACAAGCACATCACAAAGTCACATCATTTGTGCTGGTCCACACGTTGGCCTTTGGGAGGTTCCTACACAAATTATTGCAAGAATTTTCACGCGTCAGTACTTTCGTTTTTAAAGCGTTCCTTCAAAGGACACCCTTACAGGGTTTTGTAAGAATTAAAGGGTTTGCAAAACACAAAATAGAAGGCAAGGAAGCAACCATTCACGGGGCGGTAAGGCGGGGAAGGGGAGGGAATAGAAAAGAAAATGTGTTTAGCAAAGGGGAGGGCCTAAGGAAGGGGGTGGGATCTAGGGAAGGAAGAAGAGCCAGCAAGGGAGAGAGGGCAGGCGGGAGGGAGAGAGGAAGGGAGAAGGGCTGGAGGGAAAGTGCGCCCCGTTGCTACAAAGGAAAGGAAGGCAAGATCAAGCCTGTCACCGTTGAGTCACACCTGAGGAAGAAGCCCCAGGTTTCCCAGCTGCCACTCCCGGCCTGTTCAAAGGGGCAGCTGCCATGTGGCAGGCACAGGTGGCCCTTTCTCACTCTGCAGAACTGGCCGAACTGGCGCTCAGGTTTATCTGCTCTTGTGAGGTTGTTTTGCTTTGCTTGAAAGAAAGACACGCCCTGACATCAGGATTTAACTCTCAGCCGTGTTTTCCTGCACTGAAGGACAGGCACAGGCTACCTTCCAGAGTCTGCCAGGCAGATTTTATGTAGGCCGCACAGCTTTGTATTTCAATTCCTGATTCCGAGCGCCCACACACACACACACACACACTCTGTGTCTGGAGGAAAACCACTTAGTGCTCTTGCTTGGGATAGAAATATTGCATGAATCAGCCAGAGCAATGGAAGTTGACAGTTACAGAGGTTCAATGTGTCTTGTAGGACCAGTTTGAGTCACGTAACTTAGTTTCACTGCTCAAGTCCCCACTCTTCCTAACTCTTCAACAGTCCTCCACTCCTGACCTCAAATTAAAATACTTTAAGGATTTACCATTCTCTTGCTCTTAACCCAACCTTTCTCCCAGTTTGGTTGCTATTTTGGTTTGAGTTTGGCTTTTTAGAGACAAGGTCTCAATATGTAGACCAGGCTGGACTAAACCTTTGGACTGCTTCCTGAGGGCTGAGAAGCATGCACCACCCCACTGGGCAGGATAAGAATCATTACTTCATAGCTATCTGTCTCACACATCCTGCCCCTTTGTCCTCTGGTCTCCCAACACCCAGATATCCTATCAGTTGTTTTAATGGAACATCACGTGTTTCTCTGTGCACGCTGAATGCTCCTTTCATGCCCCTTTCTGCCAGTTCATAGTCCAGTTTTCAGCTCCATTGCTACCTCATCAGGGAACTGTTTTCCGATCTTTCTGATGAATTCCTTTAAGATAGCCCCATACTCATGACTTTCTAATCACCCAGTTAAACTTTACCTATATAATTTCTAGCATTTAGTCCAATTATTTATGTAAGTTTTATGCTAATTAAATGCCTTCTGTTCCCATCATTGGGCTAAGACTGTGCGGAGAGAAGACAGATGTCTGCATGTGAGAAATTTGGGGACTGGGTCTCCAAGAATGTAAGGGACTGATTGGAAGAATCCAAGCAGGGATGTTAAATGCTAACATATTTGGGTTCTGTTTTTAAGGCCAAAGAATGAGTTGTTCCTTTCTCATTTGTAGGTTTCTAGTACAGACTCGCTGTCCGAAGAAAGTAGGAAGGAAGGAATTATGGGAGGGTGGTTCCTGCTATTCCTCAGAGCAAATTACTTCACCTCTGTTCCCCAGCTGGAGGCCACACTAGACAGTTTCCATGAGCTAGAATCCAGAGATTTTATTTTATTTTATTTTATTTTATTTATTTATTGTGCTTCCAAACTCTGACCACTTTGGGATTCTGCCTGATATCAGGTATCAGCATGTGAAGTTACTTAGCAGCTCAGATGTTTTGTTTTTAATATGTATGTGTGTGTGTGTGTGTGTGTGTGTGTGTGTGTGTGTGCCAGGTGCAGGTGAGTGCACAAGCCAAAAGAGGGTACCAGATTCCCAGTTGCTGGAGTCAGGTGCAGTACACACCTGATTAACCACCTGACACGGGTGCTAGGGACAGAACATAGGACCTCTGGAAGAGCAGCAAGGGTTCATAACCACTGAACCATCTCTCCCAGTTTCATGGCTCAGATTTACTTCATGTTTGGGATTGTTTTTACTGCACTCAAAGGACAGTTACCACTGTGTGACAAGGGTCCAGAACGGTGACGTCACAGAGAGCCTGGTGGTGGTGGCAGAAGCAATGGCAAAGTCACCGCAGGATGTCAAGCGTGGCAGACGGAGAGGCTCTGCTACCATCTTGACAGCTGACCCTGAGACTTCCAGATCCGCAATACAGTGGTGTGCAAAGCGGCACAGCACATCTGGGCCTCACAGCTGACTGTTTTAATTGCCCAATGCCATTGAGTGATTCAAAACAAGTTAGAGGGAATTGAAAATGGCTTTGATCACCCAGCCAGGTGCTAAGTAGAGAGAGAGAGACAAGGCAAGGCTCCTTGCCCACCAATTGTAGCTACTCTGTAAACTAACTGGACATGTATGCGCTTGTACTGATCCTGTCCTAATAACAGTTCACACTGATGTGTTCTACAGACTAGAACCCGAAACTCACTTCCCTTCCACACTCTAGCCCACCTCAGTTTCTCAGCCTCCATGAGAAATCCTTGACTTCTTCCAAGTCCAGCTCTGGAGTGCTCTTGAAATAACTGTTTCCCCCAATGCCTTACAGCGGTAATTAATGAACACAACAGTTCTGTTGATCATCTCATTTATCTGTAGGTCGTTTGCCTACTTTATCTTCCATTGAGTCTGTTGAAGGACTCGAATCAGCCTGTAGTATGTTTGGGATAAGACAGTCAGATAATTGACCTTTAAAGTCACATAGTGGAGAAGATGGTAGCCCAGATGGAACCCAAGACATTTGACTGGAGTGCCAAGCATTCCCAGGAACTTTCTGAGGGCACTTTGCATCACTTTTAAATCCAAAAGGTCAATGCTAGCTATCTACTCGATTGCTAGATCAGTTCAATCATAGTGAGCAAAATGGCATATGAAGACAAATGCCTTCTCTTCAAAGAAAGCCAAGTCTATGCTTTCCTGCATGACCTCCCCACCAGAGAACTGTGTCAAAAATCTGAACTAAGCTGCAATTCTGCCTCTTCTCCATTCTTGGGTGATGTGAGTTCAGCTTCTATGCCTAGAGGACAGTGTCCTGCATTAAATGCTGTAATTAAGAAAACACACTCACAGACGTTCACTAGATCTTGACAAAGTGACAAGCAATAACATTTACTGTCTTGCTAGCTGTGGTAGTATACAGCACTACTCAGCAGGGCTGAAACAAGAGGATGGCTAGTTCCTGGCCAACCTGGGCTACACAGCAAGTTCAAGCCAACCTGAGCTATATAATAAAACCCTGTCTCAAAACTTTAAAGGCTGGAGACACAGCTTTGTGGTAGAGTACTAGCCTAACATGCTTAAGGCTCTAGGCTCCATCTCTAGCACTATGAAAAGCAATCAAAACAATACAGTCTTGCTGTGTCTTTAAATCACGTGCCAGATGTACACAACCTGAGACTGCCTCTAAAGTCCCTCCCTCACTTGAGTCATCTTGTATTAATTAATTTACAAGTGAACTGCTCAGCCCTTAGAGATTAAGAACCATGTTCAAGGTGTCATGGTTTAATCCAGCTGTGTCTGATGCCAAGGCTGGATTCCTAACCACACAGCTAATTCTCAGCACTTGATGCCACTAGGCTAATCTCTTTTTCTTCTCTGTAGAATTACAAAAAGACACTAATATAGGGGAAGGAAAAGAGGAAAGAAGGAAGGAAAGAATAAAGGAAGGGAGGGAGGGAAGACAGACAGATGGAGAGAAAGACAGAGGGGGCTATGGGGAGAAAGAGTGGAAGATAAAGAGGATGGAAATACCTGATAAGGCCCAAGTCTTCTCCTTTCAAATCCACCAGTTTCAAGACTACCATTTCCTTGTCTGTGTTTGAAGAATACCTGTCAACAAAATAAAGAGACTCGGTCAGTTTGTATTAGAGACTGACTCTAATCTATAACAACCAACAGAAGCAGACACAAAAACTAATAAGTAGGACTGGGTGAGATGCTCAGTGAATAAAGGCATTAGCCAGGCAAGCTCAAAAGTCCTGACTTTGATCTCTAGAACTCACACGAAAATGGAAGAAGAGAACTGATTCCCAGGAGTTGTCCCCTGATCGCCACATATATGCTGTGACGTGAGCGCTCCCAAACACACATGTATACATGCGTTTATGTGCCTGTGCCTCCTAGTAAACTCCAGAGTAAAGAGGAGCCCTGCACTGTACCCAATACCTCCTCCCTCAGCTGAAGGAGCAGGTGACAACTGTGATCTGTGGTAGAATGCATTTTTATCCCATTATGTGTGACGCCATATGACATGGATGTGTCTCTTAACAAACAAGACCTGCATAGGAAATGCCCACGCATATCGGCTTTCAATCTCTGTCTTCAGAGAATGCAAACCACACTCAGTCAAGACCTGAAACGTCAGAATTCTCCTCCATCTTTTCAAGGGCAGGCAGAGCACAACTTCTAAAACTGAGTAGCTTTGGGAACTCTGCATATGTAAGCTGTCAAGGAGTCAGGTCAGAGCTGAGATGTCACCATACACTGCCACAGTAGCCACGTACTCATCATCCACAAGCCTGGCTCCTTTCTTTAAAAAAAAACACTGTTCCCATTTAGTTATGATTGTGACCTATCTCGCTCGTCCTCCCAGATTCTCTCCCGTCCTTCCTTGCTCAACTCAGGGAGACTGTGACGATGATTCTACACAACACCATCTTCAAATAAAATAGAATAAACCCCGCTCATTATTAAATGGTGTGCTCTGCACGTTGAAATCTCTGCTCCATAGGTAGAGACGCTGAGACCCAGCAAATTGAGATGAGAAGTCCTGAAAGACCACGCAATAGAAAATAGTGGCTCTCAGCAGGGCCCACAGTCTCTGAAGCCTTCACAAGGTCTCCCTCAGACAACAGTGTGCAGAGATGGTGAAAAGAATTGATGTCTAGCTCTACATTTACTTCTTGTTTCGTCTCGCCTGAGAAAAACAGGTTAAAGCTGTTTTCTTTAACACTCTGCTGAGGTCCCACTGCCCCCAACAACGGGCCCATTCTGACCTGAGATTGTGCTGCTGTTCCATAAAAAAGATACAGTAACACTATCTTGCTCACGCCCTCACCTTGCTCTCTCGGACGGTGGGTTCCGGAGGTAGGAGGAGGGGCTTCGGTTGATCTGCACGTTCTCAACATTCCCTCTGTTGACAAAGATTTTGCCCGGTTTGAGATTTTTGTGTGCTATCTCAATGCTCTGAAAGTTAAAAGAAAAGAGAGGGAGTTGTAAGTTTATGCATCTTGGTGGAGATGCATCTTTGTCAGCTGAATCTCTGTGTTTGGGGTTAATTTCGTAGGGAAAAAAAATAAAGAAGAACTAAACCTGGAAAACAAAGGAATTTAAAAAAAAAACCACTGACAAGAATCTCACACAAGAAAATGATAAACTAGAAGGCAAAGGAGAGAGAAGAGAGTACAGGTGTTCACGTCAGGAATGGGAGAGGCACTGGAAGGCGTGGCTGGCACCCATGAGAGTTGCACCCCCTCTAGACAACCTCAGAATGATAGTCTAGTTGGACCCTTTGTGCTCTGAGGAAAATACAAGGATATAAGAGAATTCCTTGCAGTTCCTTGGTGGGTTTTCTCCTCCTGTGTCACTGAAGAGAACAGACTGTGGGCCCCTATAGTTACCAGCTGCATACAAAATGTTTGCTATATCTTTAGATGATGGCAAGTCATTTGCTGCTATAGACAGACTTCTCTTCAGAGCTTAATAGCCCACAGCTCAGGAATAGAAGCAGAGTTAGGGCCTGTTTCTGTAGTACACAGCAGTACTTCCAGCACACAGGGGGCTGTGGCTGTTTAGAATAGCAACCTTACGACCAGCCAAGACTGCACAGTGAGGCTCTATTAGAAGAATGGGAGGGAAAGAAGGAGGGAAGACTCTCATGCAAGAAAATAAGCTACAAGACAGAGGAGAGAGGAGTAAAGGTGCCCAGGTCAGGAATGGGGAAGGAACTGGGAGAAGGGAGTTATGAATTGAGGGAGGAAGCAAAGGGAGGGAGAGAAAAAGAATGGAGTCATGAACAGTGAGGGCTACTCCATGACTGAAAAGCCACACCTAAAGGACTAAGAAATTACCTGCTGAAAGATATTTCTTTGGCTCAGTAGGATGCCCAAGGCCTTTAGATCACCCTGCCTTTTTCATTAATTCTGCATACTAACTAACACAAATCATGAAAATTACTATGCTATTTAACTTACAGAAAGTAATGGGTTTCCAACCAACCCCAGGAGGTGAAGATCTGCTGCAGGAGCTCTAGACACAAGGGAAATAGAGGTTCCTAGTCTAGATGACAAAGCCCTGACTTAGCCCTAACTTCCTGCATGTTGCCCTGCCCCCACAGCACCTCCTTTCCCTTCCTGTAAAAGCTCTGCCACAGCTGAATCTCTGAAGCAAGAGACTGTAGCATCCTCCTACCTTCCCAGCCACAATAATTTCCAGAGGATTGGTCTCTGAGCCATAAAGAGACAGAAAAGAGGAAGAAAGGTAGGTACTGAAACTGGTCTCAGACCGGAGTCCTCCAGGGAATTTCTCTGTGTCACACAGAACTGCTTCTGAAATATCCCTGAGAACAATCAGCCACAGCTGCCAGGGCGCTCTTCACCTACCTGCATGATCCCATTAACTACGTATTGAAAGGTTCGATTGTTGAATCCTTCACTGGCAAGTACAAAGAGTGTATATTGGAAAAATCCTGACGGACCTGAGTGTGTGTGAGTGCCACTCAGGATAACGTTGTCTCTTCGATACAGGGAGCCATATTGACTCTGTAGTCGCTTCAGGACCTTGAAGGAAAACAAACATAGAACTAAGAGGAATCCTATAGCATCTCAGCAAGAAGGGGAGTTCTGAAGAACTCAAGCGCTTCTGTCTATCCAGCCCAGTCTGTCTGTCTGCTGGGCACTCCCTCCAAGCTGCTCATTAAAGTAACAGGTGCAATGATGACAGTGGGACACTCACATTTTGTAGGACCTTTGCCATGTGCAAGCACAGCATTGGTTAGGTATTTTATGTACATTGTGCTATTTAAAATATTCTTAATAATCCCCCTACCCCAAAAAGTGGTTATAATTCAGCTTGTCTTTTTAGCTGAGAACACTGATACACAAGAGTTGATATTTTCACTAATTGAAGGAGCAGCAGGAGACAAACTCCAAGTACAAGTCTCTGTAACCAGAACTCTTACCTCTTCCTCCTTCAAAGTCTAGCATTTCTCACAGATGGCAATACAGTAAGTTTGAATCTCAAAGGTGGTTTAAGTATAATGAAAGGGAAAGACAAAAATAATTGTGTAGTGTTATACAGCAGTGAATCCTATGCAGGGTAAGAAAAACGCTGGCAGATAGTAGGGAAGAGAGGTCTGCCTGAGGAGGGGCTCTGTTTGGCCGGTGTTGAAATGAAAATAGAGGAGCTGCTTCTGCTGCCTCTAGGAAGAGTATTCCAGATGCGGTGAAGAGGATCTGTAAAGGCCTCATAGCAGGAAGCCACCTACTGTGTGTGAGGCCACACCAGGAATCCAGTGGAGGAAGAAACCATCCTGACAGCACTAACATGCTAGGCATACGAGGGAGTAACCATGCCATTCAGGGCTTTTAAACACATAGAAACACCCACCACGGTCATACCATTTCAGGAAGACTAAGAGCCACTAGGTTTTTTAGTTTCCATGTTCAGCAATAGATAAAAAAATTCAATAAATGCTATTACATTAGTCAATCAACAAACACACATATGTATGTGTAAATACACGCATATATATACATCAAGAAAATACAGAAAAAGATGCTGCCGAGTAGCTAATTATGAGCCTGTTTAATCACCTGCAATATGACATTTGCTATCCCCTAAAAGTGTCAATCACAAAGCTACCACCTCTCATGAGATAATGCTATGTGTTTAACATGCAGAGATATCAACTTACTCTCTTCTGCTTTAACTAACAAGCTCTCTCGGCCTTGCTCTAATTTTGTGGTCAGTAAAGCAAAAACAGAAGAACATGTAAAATATTTTGCCTCATTAACCTATCCATGCCCTCAGCGTTTCCGGGTGTTATGGCTGCTTTTACTGTCAACTTACCACAAATTAGAATTAATACTAGGTTGGAGAGATGGCTCTGTGGTTAAGAACACCTCCTGCTCTTGCAGGGGACCTTGGTTCAGTTCCCAGCACCCACATGGTTGCTCATAGATGTCTATAACTCCAGTTCTAGGAGAGCTTATGTCCTCTTCTTGCCTCTGTAGGTACTGTGCACATATGGGACATATACAAACAGGGGGACAAACATTCCTTCATGTAAAACAAATTAATCTAAAAAAGAATTACAAGAATATGGGGAAGAAATGAGAAAGAAGGAAGGAAGAGGAGGAAGGAGAAGAAACAATTACCTGAGTAGGGACTTCAGTTGAGGAATTGTCTTAATTTATATGGGAGACCCAGACCAAAGACTGTTGAATAGCAGTCAAGACAAAGAACAATGTTTCACCTTTCACTCTCACTGCTGGATTGATGTATCCTGTTGCAGCTGCTTCAGATTCCTGATGTTAGAACGGGTAAGTCCAAGTGGCCATCATTTACTGAGGACTAGCAGCTCTCCTAGAACTCTATAGGACCTCAGTGATAGATTGGGACTACTGAGACACCCAGAAACTAGCACGGTCTTGATCCTTCTAGGCTGATACAGCCATTGTGAGACTGATTACTCCCACTGCAGAGGCTCCCAGCCTTAACGACCCAGTGATCTCCAGGTTGCCAGCCTCCTACCTATGAGACAACTGTTGCTACCATTTCAAAGGAAGGTGACTTAATAAAACACATATTTTTATATTTTTCATCCTATCAGTTCTGTTCCTCTAGAGAATCCCAACTATAGAATAGAGAATGCCATATTCACATGAGCATGACTTATGTGAATGACAAGTTATAGCTAGCATCCCTCTGACAGCCTTCAACTTCATCCATCCAAGTTAAGTTTCTGTCTCTTTTGTTTAACTTGAACTCTAATCCCAAGGCCTAATCCCTCCCACACAGTCCACTAGACAGTAATTACCTCATTCATTGAAAAAAAAAAATCTATCAGAAGGGAAGATAATCAGTGACCACCATGGAGATGAATTAAAGTCAAAGGCCATTGTTCTCTCAGTTCTCCACTAGGACAGGAAGGATGAGGGAGACAAAGAGTGAAAGTCAAGCTTCAGGTTCCTCACTCCATTCCTTTTATCCCTAATAAATCCCTAATAAATCCTAACTTTGAGTTTTAGAATTAAGTACATTTCTTTATACTGTGTCAAGAGGTGAGTTCTTAAGAAAGATAGTAATTACGAACCTTGGGTTTTAAGACAATGAACAGCTTACAGATATCTTAAAGTACAGCCTCTGGTAGAGAGTTAGGGGGAAAGAAATTAAATACTGATACAATATTCATGCCTGCGAATAGTTGTTATAGACAACCGTGTTCTACTTTCAAGAAAGAAAGGTTGTGTTTGCCCAGAACAGAGCAGTGACTGTCCTTGCCTACTGTTTATTTTTTTGTCTTCCCTTTCTGCTCCATTCTGCTACTAGCACTCTTGGGAACATGATCAAAGGAGCAAGAAAGGCGTTCTGTTTTCCTGCCCTGCCTCACAGCTTACAGACTGTCCCTGTCTTCATCCTAGGCTGGAAATGTCATCACTCTCAGAGCTGAGATGGAGAACTGGCCTAAAACCACACTGTGTTGGTATGCTTGATGCATATATACCCAGCTGTCTTTATTCTCCTCCTACCTTCTTTTTGGACTGACTTGTGAAAACTAAGTTCGTTGCTCTAAAGGCCTTTCCCCTGAGCCTCAGATTACAAGGGAAGGTAAAAATAGAAAGAAGTGGTTAAATCAAGGCCACTGTTGACCTAAGAGCATCTGGAATCTGGCCCATCAGTCTCTTACCTTCTAGCTTCGTCTCCAGTGTCTGCCTTTTGCTCCTGACTCTGCCATTGCCAAGCATCTTTGATTCATCAGAAAAGCAGTGTGGTGCTGTGGTATTTGGATCCTAGCTCTGACAATGCCTCACCACACAACCTCGGGTAAGTTACTTTATCCTCTG
Source organism: Meriones unguiculatus (assembly GCF_030254825.1). NCBI lineage: Eukaryota > Metazoa > Chordata > Mammalia > Rodentia > Muridae > Meriones > Meriones unguiculatus. The sequence continues at coordinate 48,299,316 of NC_083349.1, forward strand.
AAATTGGTTTCCATGTCTTTCTAGGCCCATAATAATATCTCCTTCAAAGAGTTCGGGGGTTATCATACCTATGGGTTATTCTGAACAGTACCCAGCTCACCGGGAATGCTAGGTTTGTACTTATCCCATTAATTCCCAAATAATCTTAATTGTCCTAGCACCTTGTAGTTTCACTGCCATCCCATCGGATTAAGACCAATCTCATGTGATACAAAGGAAATTGCCAGGAAGAGGTTAACAACCCCCCCAAAACCCTAACTTTCCTTTCAGCCTTCTAACACTCCATAATATTAAATTTTTTCCCTGATAGTTATCGTTTTCCTATCTGGAATCTCACCAACTTAGTCTCCATGTTAAAGAACCTACTTTAACATGGAGAAAAGTGCAACCAGAAGGTTGCACTTTGTTCCGATCTGAATGAAGCATCACTGTCTGTTCAAACACCCTACCTAAAACTATGTTTACATTACTCCACTCAAACTTGTTCTAAGATTCCCCATTACCTACCTAAGTAAAATCAATTTGGCACCCGAGGCTCTTTGTAGTTATGACCAATGTACCATCTAGGTCCATCTCTGCATATATGATTCCATATGTTCTACTGGAGTCATGTAGCTACATACATGACTCCATATGTTCTACTGGATTTCCACTATTCCCTCCTCTATTTCTGTATTTCTCCTTTCCAACTCTGTGTTCGTTCTGACCCTTATATTTGATCTCTTCCTATTCTAGTCAGTCTTCTATTGCTGTGACTGAAAGCAACTTGTGGAGGAAAGGGCTTATTTTAGCTCTAAGTTGCACTCCATTATGAAGGGAATGTTAGAGGAAGACCTCGAGGCAGGAGCCTGAAGGCAGGAACAGAAGCAGCAGCCATGGAAAAACACCAATTACTGGCTTGCTCTGCCCATTCATGGCTTACCCAGCCTGCTTTCTTATAGAATCCAGGACCATCTGCCCAGGGGTGGTGCTGCCTTAATACCAATCGTTAATCTAGAAAATACCCCAACAGACTTGCCAACCAATCAGAAAGAGACAATTTTTCAATTGAGGTCACCTCTTTCCAGATGACTCAAGTTTGTGTCAAACTGAAAACAAACAAATAAACAAACAAACAAACAAAAAAACCTAACCAACACACTCCTTCTCTACTTTAACCACTTAGAAATCTGTACACTTATATATTATTTCTACTATGAAAATGTTTTCCTGGTTCTCATTTTCTGTATTTCCTTGTCTCCTTGTGATAATCTCAAAAAAACTATAAGCTCGTAAGTTCTTTAATCCTACCTGAATAAATAAATGGCCTTAAGCAACATAATGAGGCCCTGCCTCAAAACAAAACATAGTGCTAAAGCTTAACTTCCCTAATTTTAAGTGTCAACAAACTTGCTTAATGAGCGGAACAGGGTAATTGTGGATAACTGCTGAAAATGGATCAGAAACCCACTGTCTTCCACACTGCCAGAATCCACGAGGATCTGAGTGGAAAGCCGAAGCTTCCTGCCAGCAGGCACATTTGTGAATCATCTTGTGTGTGGCTCCTACAGCCTGAGTCAAGCCTCATATGTCTGTCCTTTGCTATCCTCATAACTGCAAGAGAACCCAAGCCAGAACCATGTAGCTAAGCTAGCCCTGAATTCCAGTTCCACAGAACAAGTAAGATACTAAATATCTGTTGTTTGGGGCTTCTGTATTTTGGATAAAACATGGAAATAGGTACCTCTAGAACAGTACCCCAGTGATTCGTGGCTGCCAGCATGCGTCTGTTAGTCTTTTCCGGAAGACTCATGGAGTCTGCAACTGTGTAAGAGACATGGACTGAAACCTCTTTAGTTGTGTCCCCTGCAAACACTAGCAAGACACCTCGAAGAAACTGGGCGACAGAGGCAATTTTTCTCTCTAAAAGAATGATGTTTTTCTTAGTTGGATGTACCATAGTTGGTAGAGTACTTGCACGGTATACAGGAAGCCCTGTGTTCAATCCTCAGTACCACATAAACTACAAGTAAACCTGGTACTCGGGACGTACAGGCAGAAAAACCACAAATTCAAAGTTATTCTTGGATATAACTCTGTGACGGGTCACTGTGACCAGCACAGGCTACATGAAACACTGTCTCAAACAAAGGGGCTGGGGCTAACATCTCTTTTAAGAAGGCAGTTAGTTGTTTTGTTGTTGTTGTTGTTTTTCATAGCCCAGCTCTGCTATTTGCTAAGAACTGCCCTAATTTGGGAAGGGGGCTCTCTCTCTGACATTCGGTTACTTTATCAAGGGATCACAGCAGGGCCGGCTCAGGGATTTATTGCTAGCACAGCATGGGGGGGAAATACTTCATTTCCTCCTCCTGGCTGCGCACGGGGGAGGCTTCCACCCCTCTCCAGAGAGTGCCAACATCAGGCGGTACCTTCAGGAGGTGCCTCCCTGCCCCGGCCACACAGCACAGCAGCAAAGCGATCGGCAAGAGAGACTGTCAGAACACAAGCCTGCATGACGGACGCCTCCTAATCACGGCTCAGGTCACTGTTAGGCCTCTCTCCCTTTCTCATGACTGCGAATCTGCGCGCACACTCCGAAGTCACAGCCACCACAGGATCCGAGCCAACAAAAGTAGCTCTGGGCCTGGGCTCTGAAACCGGCTTGACGGACAGAAAAGGGACTCGTGACTGTCATTGGATTCTCCCAACCGTCCTCTCCTGCCTGGCGTCCTCTCTCTTCTTTCTCTGCTCCATAAAGCCGAAAGCAACTCAGGACCCTTTGGATACCTCTCTGCTAAACTCAATGGTCTACACAGCTAAGTAACAAGGTCTAAATCCAGGGGAGGGGGATATCAAACCAAATTCCGCCTCATTTTACAAAAGTTTAAGGATTAAGATTCTTCTTCACAACTCTCTCTCTTTTTTTTTTTCCAAAGCAGGGTTTCTCTGTGTAGCTATGGCTGTCCTGGATTTGCCTTGTAGACCAAGCTGCCCTCAAACTCACAGGGATCTGCTTGCCTCTGCCGCCCTGAGTGCTGGGAATAAAGGCGTGCACCACCAAGCCTGGCTAGAATAAGATTCTTTAAACCCTGGAAGCAGTTTTCAAACTCAGCCAACAATGACCAGACTGACATAACATCCCCTCCGTGTGACCTTCACCCCCTTCCTTTCATTTCCAGTTCATGGCCATCCTGGTTGCAAAGCTGCATTTCAGTCCTCAACTGATTCCCTGTATGTGTACTTAACTAACCGCAGGAAAACTTAAGAGGCTAGTGACCAGCTGGTGCCGAGACTTCTGACAAGAATGACAAGGTGAGGATATATGTGAACCTAAGTGTGGTATAACAAGCTTTCAGGGGCCATTTGCATTCATAACAACGCTGAGCCGTCAGCATAACTGAAAACAGGTTTTGAAAAGGAGCCCTTAGACTGCAGGAGCGAAGGGCATGTGCTCGTTTAATTATTTGTGAGGCTGTCGAGCCCTTAGTTTAAAGGTGGGAGGGACTCATTAGATGAGAAGGCCAGAGTGCAGGGTTCCAGTTGCGGGTACCCACGGAGCCCTTTCCAACCTCCCATGGCATCACTCACCTCCAATCTGAGTCGCTGAGAGATCATGCACAGTTCCACAGTCACAAATGCCATCCGATTTGACCCGTCTGGGTCTGCGAGGATGAAAGCTCGGCTGTAGAGCCTGGTGAGGAGACCCCGTGCGTTCTGGCCACTTTTGCCATAGCCCATCTAAAAAGAGAGAAAAGCACTGACCGTCTTCGCGAGCCATGCACCATCCGACCAGGGGAGACTGCTCAGGGACACAAAGAGAAAATCAGCGTGGCTCAGCGGCTCGGTGAGACTGTGTATGTGTGCGGGTGTTTCCAAAAATGTAAGAGCCTTTGGTATTTGTGCCGAAAAGGAGAAAGGAGACATACTGATCAGCCTGGCAGGGCTTCTCTGTGAGAGCAGGCCTGTTTGCTGCACTCTCAAGGGACTTTCTAGTCTTTGATGGAAAACTTTCCTTCTAAGGAATTGCAAAGAAGGCGCTGTTTCTCTTTCCTCCGCTGTCACTCAGCTTTTCACCAGTTCATCATTCTCTAGACTAAACCAAGTAAGATCATGCACTCCTATTCTACTACCCTTTTCTCACCATCTAAAACAAAACAAAACACCATTAAATTAAAACTGTATTCATACTCAGGTCTTTCAACGGCCACCTCTAACCTTTGACTTCCCACTTAAGAGAACGTTCATAGTAATTAATTAATAAAAACAAGAAAAAAAAAAGGTCTATACATGTCTGCATTTTACAAGTAGGAGATTTACAGTCTCAAATCTTCAAAGATTTTTCACCACAAAACTATAAAACGGGGAAGGTCAGAATGTATACATACACCCACAAAAAGGGATCAACTGATTTTAAGAGGCACTTGTAACTAAATTTTAAAACTAAGTTTTCCTTACTGGACGATAGCCTTAGTGCTGGGCAGCAGCGATGTCAACAAGAAAGCTGAAGACAATGATTACGTAATAATCAGGAATGAAGGACACCGTATAATAAAAGTACTTGTTTCATGCCCTCTCCAAGGAGCCCAGCCATTTACCTACCAAATTGATATCTGATACTTGTCCTGTGCAGTCAGCTCTCCCAGCACCGATGTAGTAACCACTGAAGTTCTGAAATGGAGGAGGGTCTGGAGCCTGTGTAATTGGAGAAGACTGGGTGGCTGTGGGGCCCAGGGTGGTTGAAAACCCATGATTTCCTGAACGTAAAAACAGAACAGGATATTTGAAAAACAGCAGGTTATCGCTCTTCTTGGCATCAATTAGAAGACAGTTTCAAGCTCCTAAAGAAAACAAACATTCACTATTGTCTCTCATCTTTAGCTGTGTTTGGTTTGGATTGGTTCATTTACTTCTTAAGACAGAGTCTCATTATGTAATTCAGGCTGGCTTGGAATGCAAAGATCTTTGTCTTTTTATATGCTGGGACTGTAGGTGTGTGCCACCACACCTAATGCTATGCATTTGCCTACATATAAAATAGAAAGTGAGAGATGGGAGCCTGTTTTAAGTCATAAATCAAAGCACAGTCATGCACTTGGACGAGTGATGTTTCCGAATAATAAGCAAGGCCTTTGCAGAACACTTTTTGCCCTCAGTTTCTCCTTACCAGCATTTCCTTGTCACCTTATCCACTTCATTTCTACTTTCCTACTCTAGTCAAGCAGACTAGGTACTTCTCCTAAGTCTAACCCCTGAGATGGACTTGCTTTCCCATTCTCTACAGACTTCCCAATGCCCTCCTTTCCACCCAACACTGTCCACCACTCCCTGTAGAGCTGATCCATCTCCATCATTCCTACATCACTTCCTCACTGAGGATGTCAGCTGGCTGTCACTATCCTGCTTTGGTCCTTAGCCTGGTAAGGCCTTTTATTAACACAGCTTAAATCATTGCACATTTGCTGTATATAAGTTTACCTCAATTGGTTATTCTAATTATGCATTTATGTATTTATAAACATATATTCCATACCAACTGTATGTATACACATATTTATTTATAACATATAAACACATATAAATATTGGGGGATGAAAAATAATATAGAGATTAAAAGGCAAAAGCCAGACATGAACTTCTTGGTTTGAAATCTAATTCTACCAGTTCTAGCGAAACGGATCTCCTAATCTAACTCTCTCTGACTTTCCCATCAATAAGAAGAGGCTAACATGCTTCCTAGTCTAGTTTTAAGTGGTAACTTTGTGAATACACATTAAAGAGTTAGAACAGTGCTTTGACATCCTTACAGCCGGACATTTCACATATACATTTGCTAGCATCAAAGGTCAGTGCCACAGGCCTTGATGGTCAGAAATGCTTAGAGAAGGAGATTGACCTCTTCTGAGGTTCCAGTACTTTGGAACTGAAAATTTAGAAATCAACAACTCCAACTGTAAACAGCCTGGCAGCAATGAGAATATTATTAAGAGACACTTGTGCCCCTCCCCATGGCTATTAGCTACTGAAACAATGGGGCCCAAGACATTGGAGTTTCCCCAGAAATCTCAAGCTCTAAAGAGGAAATGGGTGGGAACTTGCTGAGAGCCAGGGCTGGGACAGGAGCTAATCTTCTAGAAGGAGAGTTCATGTAGTTCTGACAGCTTGTCAAAGGATCTTGCAAGAGAGACTGGAACTAGGACCAGAAAGGCGAAGAGGATCAGATTTTGACCAGGTGGTATGGATATGGGTAACCAAGCAGTTACCCACACCACTTACCCTCTATTTAAAACTAAACCTCATGTGAGGAGGCTTTGGGTGGGGGGAGGGTCATTGACTTTCTTTTTCCCTCTTCCCACTGTAGCCTTATTGAATATAAATCTTTTTATGCTTTTCACTATGGCTTTGTCTCTGTAACAGGCCCATTAAGGATGAATAGCGAAGTATAGCTTGATAGTGTTTCAGGGCTCAGGCTTGTACCCTCACAACTCTGCTATTATAATGTCCACAAGCTTAAAAACAAGAACCCAGAAACTTGGAGAAGTGACTTAACTAAGACTTCATAAAGAACCTGTGATAAACCTGTTACCCAGACAACCTCAAAGCAGAATCAGATATGCCTGCAACTACATCTCAGGGGGAGTTTGATCCACACATGTCTCTTACACAGCATCAGAGATTACAGGGAAAAAAGCACTACTTTTGTTTTTGCTGCATTGCCTCCAACATCAAAATGCGATTCAAACTAAGGCCAACCTTCCAACATCAAAATGCGATACAAACTAAGGCCAAGCTTCACGTAGAAGGCAATCTCTTTGCAGTCCTGGTTTTTTGTTGTGTAAGATGGTATCAACATTAGAACTTCATAAGAATTTTGTGAAAATTAGATAGGAAAATAATATAGAGTTCTTATTAAACTATAACACCCCAACCACATGGGAGTCAAAAAACTCAGTAGCCACTGCTATGAGAATAGACTGTGGCTTCTAATAACCTCCCGCGTCTCCATCTTATTCTGTAATTTTAGGAGCCACGTTGAAGTCCTAAGGATGACTTCACTTCTAGTCATCCAGCAGTCTTCTCTGCCCACCCCTGCAACACAAAACCCTTGCTCCTCTGTATTTACAGAGAATTCAGAGTACCAAGACATGGCAAGAAACACACTGCAAAAATGAAGAGGCTACAAATGTGAAATTCTCCATCCCCTTTGCTACTTTTCATGATGCTAGCTCTCTCTCTCTCTCTCTCTCTCTCTCTCTCTCTCTCTCTCTCATTTGATCAGAACATTCAGGCTTCATCTCTCTTCTCTATTCAGTTAACAGCCATGTATCTTTGCTCTGAAACAGAGGTTCTCTCCAGGAACCAATGATAATACTATCTGGAAATGCAGCCTACATCACATTCAGAAACTAATCTTGCTTCTGGTGTCGTGACAAGGAAAACAAGCGATATCTTAACACCACAATTTCTATCTCCTCTCAGAAACTTGGGTGAAGTAAGATGACGTGGTATCATAATGAGGCCCACCTTGTTTATAGAACTTGACTGGCCCTGGTAGGGACTGGCTGTGAGAAACTGCCTTTATTGTTCTAGGGTGCTTTGTTTGGCTGGTTTGGTTGGTTTTCTACTTTACTCCCAGTAGAGGAGTATGCTAACCACCAGGCAGATAAAGGTTGAAAACAAAGGTGAACTTACTGGACTCAGAAGAACCTTGAACTATGAGTACATCAACAGAAAATCTAAGAGGATATGTGTATCTGTCTGTTATCTGGTTTTCTGAGGACAAAGGTAACTGTGATAAAAAGCTGGTATCATTGCAGAAAACACAAATAGTACAGTGGGAGGCAGCCTCTGTCTCAGGCTGTTCACAGGCAGCTGAAGCAGAAAGACACTATTTCTCCTCTTGGTCTACGTTGCCCAACAACGTAGACCCATCCTACAGTCCAGGAATGGCATCCAGAAGAGGCCAAGATGCTTGCCTTTTTGGTTTTCGATGGTCCCACTGGTGACGAACAAGAGGGTGAGAAGGGCCACTGTGATGACTGTCATTACTACCAGAAGGAAAATGAGGAACGTCTCCAAGGTGGAGAAGGTGCGCTTTGCCATTTCTCCTACGACAAAACAAAAATAAAAGGAGAAATACAGGAGGAAATGAAATTACAGATTCACAGGCACATACTTCAAGATGCTCAAGACTAAGTGATCATAGCTCTTCCATTTCAAGCATAGAACACTCTTCATTCTCACTCCATGTCCCAACTCCTTAGAAAACAAGGCCAATAAATATAAGTACTCTTTTTGAAAAGCCTACATATGGTTTCCAAATCTTTCTCAGCACAGTGATCCTGCTGGCAACCTTACCTATGATCTAACACTGGCACCGGAAGTAAAACCCATTTGCATTCCTTGGCTACACCACACTGCTTTTGCTTACAGCAATGGTACCATTTATGTGCACGGTCTAGCTGAGAGTGACTGATATACAGCACATGGCTTGTACTTTGCAGGAGGCTAGCTGGCTTAGAGCTATACTCTTTGTTTATGGACCAAGTAAAGAGATGGCTCAGTGGTTAGGAATACTGACTGCTCTTCCGGAAGACCCAGGTTTGATTATCAGCATCCACGTGAAGGCTCCCAACCATCTGCAACTCCTGTCTCAGGGGATCTGACACCCTCTTCAGGTTCTTGTGGGTGCTAGGCAGGCAAGCGGTATACGGGCATACATGCATGCAAAACAATCACACTTCTAAAATTAAGCCATTTATTTATTCACAAAGACGGGGTCTCTTCATGTAGGTCAGGCTGACCGCAAACTCACAGAGATCTGCTTGCCTCTGCCTCCTACGTGCTTGAATTAGAGGAGTGTACTGCTACACCCAGCTAAATTTATTTAAAATAATCATAATTTTAAAAAAGAAAGATGTTTCTTGAATTTTTTTTCTTGTCCAGCTGTAGGTGAAAAAGTCACTGTGTTACTGCTTAAAGCTTATTGTCTCTTTCTGCCTGAGGCAGAGAAGGAGATTGGTAGCTCAAACCAGGAATTAGTGAAAAATCTCTCTTTTGGTGATCAAAAAGATGTCAGATAGCCTGCAACACCTGTGTTACACAAAAGCCCTTCTTTGCCTTTTTCTTTCCAATGTTTTAGAAGAATCTACCAACACTCAGCATGATTCCAGGAGTTAGAATCCTATACCACAGCAATTCTCAAGCTGTGGGTCGCAACCCCTCTTGAGGGTCAAACAAATGACTATTTTTAGGGGTCATCTAAGACCATCAGCAAGCACAGATACTTACATTGCAAGTCCTGACAGTAGCAAAATTACACTTCCAAAGTACCAACGGTAATAATTTTATGGTTGGGGAATCACAACATGGGGAACTGTATTCATGGAGTGGGAAGGTTGAGGACCGCCGCTCTACGATGTAAGGGGAAGGAATGTAATCTGGTACTTTAAATAAAAACAAATTCTGGAGTTCTGTTATGAGGGCAGAATCTCTTGCCTTCTTACATGGAAACCTTAGGAAGCTTCCAGATACTCGACCTCAGATATACACTGATCACGTTAGCATCAATGTTGTAGGAGCCCATAAAATAAAAGGCCATGTGGTCTGTAATGCTTTTTGCATCCCCCGAAATTGGATTAAGTTCTCAAATGATAGTCTTCATCATTACATTTCCAAACAGCAAAAAACTGCACTCCTCTCTGGGCTTCAATGTTTGAGTGTTTCTATAAACCCAGCTGGGAACTTTTAGAGTAATTTTTCACTAGAAAAATTTGGGTTCGTAGCTGGGCTGCCCTGTCTGGCCTCAGTGGGAGAGGATGCACTTAGTCCTGCTGTTACTTGATGTACCAGCGTAGGTTGGTACCCAAGGAGGAGCCTCCCCTTCTCTGAGGAAAATGGGAGGAGGGAATGTGGCAAAGGAGTATGGGAGAAGGAGGAAGGGGCTTCAATCAGGCTGTGAAGTGAATAAGTAAATTAATGAAAACATGGATGGTTTGAAATATTTATTTTATATGTGTAAATGTTTTGCCTATGTGGTTGTATCTGCAACACACATGTACCTGGAGCCCAAGGAAGTCAAAGGTGAAATTCCTCCGAATGGGAATTAAGGATGGCTGTGCGCCACCATGCAGGTGCTCAAAACCAAGCATCGTTCCTCTCCAAGAGCAACAAGAGCTCTTCACAGATGAGCCATCTCTAGCTGGGACCTGTTTTCTTAACCTGTACTTTAGGAAACTCAAGCAGTCATGTGGAATTAAAATCCCAGGACTTGGCCTCAAAGCAAATGCTTCCTGGCTAAAATGCTGTCCATCTAAGACTTTCAAAATGACAAGATAGGTTAGATGCATTCGGTAGGGCTCAGACAAGGTTTTGTTTTGCTCTAACCTAGATGACAAGATAAACAATGTTGTCATCACATTCTCTGTTTGGATAGAATTTACACTTATAAAATCTGAAAGTTGACATTTATCCAAATGTAGTCCCCACATTATGGCAGTAAGTGCTGTCCTTCAGATACGCCAGGTCCTCTGTGCCTGCTAATCCCTGCCCATTAGCCTAATCTATCTAAATCACTTCCTGATTTGTGTAAGCACTGGATTTTGCAATATCTCGGCTAGAAGTGAAAAATCAACATAAAGGCAGAAACTTCTGAACTGGATAGACATCAGAAAAGACAAAGATGGTAATACTTTTTTTTTTTTTTTAATTGGGGAGCTGTCCTCTCTTTTTGCTGTGACTATCATCACCCTCAACACCAATGGTAGGACAACCTCAGATCTAGGACAAGATAATTCTGTCTGGGCCTTCCTCCCAGTTCCCTTCATCAGTCTCGAGAATCAGGAAATACACCTAAAATGTGCCTCTGAGTATCTGATCTCATAAGGGCATTTGCCTGTCACTAGCTGTTATTTCAGTCATGGACTTTAAGCTCATTATATTTAATACTTCCTTAAAACTTTTAGTTCTAGGTGCCTTTTTCTAAGCCAAAAATGAGGAACAATGGGGCATCTCAATTCTAGATCATCAAAATGAAGACTGTGTATATAAATGTCATCACAGCATGTCTATGAAACACAGATAACACGTGTGTGTGTGTGTGTGTGTGTGTGTGTGTGTGTGCATGTGTGACAGTGTTGGTTTTACACTATCAACCCTCTATACAAACCAAGAACTCATTTGATTTAACCTCTTACTTGGACTTGAGCAGTCAACCTCATATGCTTCCCGACTCTGTCTGCCAGGATTTCTGCTAAGACATTACCATTCTTTTATTTTCTCCATTAATTTATTTATTTAATAACTTTACAGCCTAATAGAAACCTCCTCCCTCCTCTCCTAGCAGTCCCATTCCTCATGTCTCTCTCTCTCTGCCTCCTCCCCTTCTCTTTTAAAGCCATTTTAGATGACTTTACCACACACACACCCCTTTCAGGAAATCCAACTTTGTATTGGCACTGTTTATTTTTAACACTAATGAATAAAATCTCAAATCAAACATTAAGACAGATGTCCTGTTTATTCCCCCCCCATGCAAATATATTATGGGGCACTGCATCTCTCACTGTATCTTAGATGATTCTAGATTTCATAATGGCTCACTCAATCAGTCCGAATCCACCAAGCTTAGCTATTTGTCATATCTCTGCAACACAAAGATCTGTTTTTCAAGGAGAAAACAATGAAAAAACTTAACAATTTAACACAAATGGGCTTCCAAGAGGTGAAACTCCCAGATTTTATCCTGGTCTTAGACACTAAGATGAGCTACGATTCCTTTTCCATCTCTCTCCATTAAAAAAAGAAAGAAAGAAAGAAAGAAAGAAAGAAAGAAAGAAAGAAAGAAAGAAAGAAAGAAAGAAAGAAAGAAAGAAAAGAAAGGAAATCATTCTTACCTGATTCTTTGAATCAAAGCAGTGTTCTCCTCCTGGGAGAACAAATGGTTATTCAGAATCTTGTTCCCTGTCCCTTGCAGGTTGCCAGGCTGATTCCTCAACGTGTTTCCAAATCTACTGAGAAAAGATTCCATAGTCAAGTCCGGGAGCATTAAAGTTCTCATTAGCATACCTGCAGCCAAGCAGAAGGACGTGACTAAAGTACATTGATTAAAGAAAGCTTACATGCACTCTCCTGTGCCGGCCTGCTATTGGAGACCGACAATGCAGAAGGCCTGTTAGACTGAAGGTCATTTCAATCTTAATGTAACTCTTCCAGTATGACAAGTTCTGTGGCAGGCCTGCAACCCAGATTGTTAAAAATATTTATACGCTATATTTATATCCAACCTGTGATCTGGAAGACAATGAATGCTGTTGGACTGGGTGTGGACTATGAGAACCACTGAGCAATACTTATACCCATTTCAGGATGGATAAAGGAGTGATGTTAACTTTTGGGTTTGCAGACCCTTGTGGTAAAATGTAAAGTCCAAATGATATAAGAATGTGACTCACAAATAATGTAAACACTTATAATTATGTTGGAGGCAAGGCACCGACATGCACAGCAAGCTTTAGAGACCAGTCTGAGCTATGCTGCGAGAGACTGCCTTAAAATAATGACCAGGATGACAGTATTATAGATCGATTGTGCCGAGAGGCTTCAAGGACACTAAAGCATCACTACGTAATAAGTTGTCTCAAGTTTGCAATAGCACGGGATAAAAGACCAAACGGACGTGAGAATACACAGCAAACAGTCCGAATAATTATCTGGTGATTAAGGGTGGCTTGCCACCCTGTATCCCCATTGTACAGAAGAAAGGAAGGTTTTTCTTCTTCTTGGAGACTGTGTTCTATGCAAGTGTGGAGCAAGGCAAGGCTTACAAAAGCCAAAGACATCAGAAATGGGCCCACCCTCCTGACCCTCCAGGGATCAGCCTTCAGGCTGTCTAATTTTCAGCTGAGTTAGAAATGACAGCAGTCTCTAAAATTACAAGTAAATGCCTTTAGACATTAAGCGGTGAGTATTAACGCTGTTGTGATACTGCAAAAGGAAACAGCTTAATTCATGGTAGCAAATGAGAGTGGGTTGTTCTTTTTGTTTGTTTGGTTGGTTGGTTGGTTTTGTTTTGTTTCAGACAGGGCTTCTCTGTGTAGCCTTGGCTGTCTTGAATGTTAAAGAGCTAGCTGGTCTCAAACTCACAGAGATCCACCTGCCTCTGCTTCACCCAAATGCTGGGATTACAGGGGTGCGCGCGCCATGGAGCCCAGCTAACAAGGGGCTTTTTAATTAGTGTATTTAGGTTAAAATTCTTAAAGGTGATAGACCTAGATACCACAAGGCAGAGAGGGAGGGGAGTTGTGAATTCTCAGGAGATACAGAAAAAGGGACTACAGAAGCATGTTTGCAAAGAGCCCTGCCCTTGAGACATGTGCTTTCTGGTTACTTTAGGATGCTCTTTCCTCTGTATTTGAGACCTGAGAGATGGCATATAACTGACCCAGCATGACTCATATTGTTACGAGTATGGGGGGCCCCTGGGATGGAGTTTTCTGACAGCCGGCAGGGCGGGCTCAAGCCTAGAGGGCAAAGAAGCCTCAGAATTCCGACTGTTGGTAACTGTTAGTGCTCAGATCTTAGAGAGGAACGATCCAGCACAAAGTAACGTAGAAGAAAACATGGAGAAGAAGACTATGGTCTTCTTCTAAAAGACCCTCGTTCTTAAACCATTAGCTGATAATCATTAGCATCACAAATTTCTTTTTTTTTTAAGAAAAATTATTTATTTATATTGGTTGGTCAGTGTGTGTGTGTGTATATATATATACACACATGAACACAGGTGCCACAGAAGAGAATGCCGTATCCCCTAGATTTGGAATTACAGGTGAGCAGCCTAATGAGCTTGCTGGGAACTGAACTCAAGTCCTTTGGAAGAGCAGTAAATACTCCTAACAACTGAACCATCAATCTAGGTTCCATATTTTCTTAATATATTACTTATCGCAATCACTCTGAGCCTTAAAAGTCATGATGCTTACTTCATATACTCTACATTAGCACTCACAGCCTTTTATTCTTTTATTCTTAGAATAATTCAAAATTGAATGACTTTAAGAAAACGTGTTTTGGCAGGTATCTGTATTGTCTTTTTTTTTTATCATTTCTTGCTCAAGAAACCAAAATATCCTTGGAGAGGCGGTTGCTCTGGGTTCAGAAACAGAAATTACATGAACCAAATCTCTACTATTCTATATGAATTCAAGAAAGTTATCAAGATTATAAAAAGTGTGTCAAAAAGAACTAAAAACTTTGCTACTAATCAAAGATTGAGAACGAGATAGTTTTAAAAATACCTGCACAATGGGATAAAACAAGTATGTCTGTGTCTATATGCTCATGAAGGTGGTTAGCATTTTCATCTCGTATGATTTTAAACATTTTGTGATTAACACATTATGTCCTTATTTATGAAGTGCAATGTGTCATTTCAATCCATGCGTACTAATCAAATCAGGACAACTACTTCTACCTTTTGTCGTTCTGTGTGGAGTCCTATGATCATCACACATAACAAATTATTGTAACCCATAGCTTTCCCTCATGGTGTTTATAGATTCAGAAATATATTTCCACAAAGCCATCATTTTTGAAAAAAAAAAAAAAACCCTAAGGAACTAATTCTCCTTTCTAATAATCAGTAGTAAAAAGGGGGTGGATTCAGAAATTGAAAATCTACTCCATTTTTTTTTTATACAAATCCACCCTGGAAGAGTCAAATAATTGACGAAAGACATTTTCTCACCAACTAATGAGTGGGGATGGCATGAAAAGGACTCAACAAAGAGATTTGGCAAGTCCATGGGTGATGTTCAAAACTTACTCTCAAGAATTTTTACCATTACGTTAAACATAGATTAGATGAGGCTGTTAAATCTGACTGTTTTACAGAAAACACGAAGAGACAAGTGAATGGGTGATGGGACCAATATGCTGAGTCAGCAAGACAAACCTGGGCTGTGCGCTCTAGCTGGTTTATATAAATGCAGAAGAGGAGAAAGTAGGGTGAACAGGAGCAGAAGGAATGTAAGGGGCTCTGAGAGAGAAGAGCAGGAATGCCTGGACAGTAGCAGGGGGGAAAGGAAAAGAAAGATAGCACAGAGAAAGAACCCAAAGAATCAGAGCAACATTGGATGCTCTGAGCCCCAGGCTGACATCATTTGAAATCTGATGGAGAGAAAGTGGATTTGTGTTTTCCCCAAAGTTCTGAGACAACTGGGGAAATCTAACTACTATCTAGGCATTAGATAGGCTATTAAAGAAATTCTTGTTAAAATATTACTGTGGTTATGTTTTTGAAAATATTTTGTTGTAGTTGTCCTGAAATACATTTTGAAATAGAATTTTTTAAGTTAAAAGAAAAAAAAAAACCAAAAAATTTAAAAAAAAGCATTATTTGGATGGATGGGAGGATGGGTTATAGATGGAGGAGTGGATGGATGGATGGATGGGTGGATGGATTGGTGAGTGGATGGATGGAGGGGTGGATGGATTGGTGAGTGGATGGATGGAGGGGTGGATGGATGGATGGATGGATGCATGGATGGATGGAGGGATGGATGCATGGATGGATGGTGGATGTGTGAATGGATGGTGGACCTCCACCAGCCTATACTGCCAACGTTAGGACCTGCCTGTCAGGGCACCGGCATAAGACTTAGAATCATGATAGACCCACTTAAAAAGACACAGGGACTGCAACATGCATCTTACTGCTTTGCCTCATGGCAACATGGATCTGCTGGCAGCTTCCTGGCTGCTTCCTCGTTCCACATCTCTGGCCCACATGGTCTGTCTCTGCACAGCTAAACTCTAAAGCTTATTCTGAGTTCTATAGCTCAGCCTCACCTCTTGGTCTATGCAGGGACTCTGAGTGTTATCTTAGGCTTATGAAATTCTTTTCTATCTAGGCTTCCAGGAAGTGTCTCTGCTACGACCCACTAAGAACCTGTCCAAGCCACACTTGGCAAAATGTCTACATTCTAAGCAGTGAATTCTGTGTATGCCAAATGGTGTCTGCGAACATTTGGCAGAAGCTGTGTGTATATGTGAGTTCAACGTAGGTGTTTCTGTATGTGCTGGAAGGTGTGTGTGGGTGTGTGGGTGTTCGTGTATAAGTGTGAATGTGAAGGCAGGGACCAAGCTTGTATGTCATTCCTCAGAAATCATCTGCTTTGTGGTTTTGAGGCAGGGTCTCTTACTGGGACTTGAGGCTCACTGATTGGGCTAAGTTGGCTGTCCAGCAAGCCCTCGTGATCTCCCTGTCTCAACACCCCTAACAATGGGATTACAAGTACCCAGCACACAGCATGATGCCTAGCTTTAAGTGGGTGTTGGGAATCTCACATAGGTCCTCCTGCTTACAAATAGCATGCATTTTACCAACTGAGCCACCTCCTCCCAACACTCCCGAGTGATCTTTAAAATGTAAAGTGATGAACAGTTTTATACAATAAGTTTTCATAAAAGAAACTAATTTTAAATACACAGTGGATGGACCGACATTGTGGTATATTACCATCTCACAGGTATTGCACAAGAATGGGAAAATGCTTTGAAACCCAAGACATTATAGGCTAACTGTAGACTCACTTTTTTTACTCATCTCAGTTTAGCCTTGATGTGGAAAAGAAATCTTTTCGGTTGCAATCTGGGTTTTGGATGTCTCATTTAAGGCTCTATTCATCCTACTGTGAGTCTGGGATCACAGCTGGGAACATTCTACCACGCACTGGGACGTTCAAGTACCCAAGCAAAGATCTAGCGACAACCACAGGGCCGGGGAGCAGAAGGCATAGAACATGGAAGGACACATTACTCATCACCTTTTAAAATTCACCAAGCCCGTGTACCCCTCAGAAGGTAGCAGTAGTTGTTAGGCAGCCTTTAACCTTGCCAAAAGAATGAGAAAAACTACCAGTGTTGTTGGAGAGTTTCTCTTCCCAGCTGACTCCAGGCCTGCCCTGAATGCAAAGGAAAATAACTGAGGCCACTGAGGGCGTGGTAAGGGCTGGGGCATGAATCTGAAGGTTAATATTGGTTTCTTTAATCACCCTGAGATTTATTTTTCCTTTTTAGAAAATAAGAACATATCTTGTTAAAACTTCATGGGGATAATACATTTTTTAAAGTTCTTTGCTATTTCATAACCAGATGTCAGTTGCTGAGTTCTGAGAATGCCTAAGAGTGGTACATTTTGTACACTTAAGCCCCAATGGAATAGTTATCTTTTCTTGGCCCACGTCTTAGGTTCCAAAGATCTCCCTATCAAGTCTTGATAAGCTGCCCAGTGAGAAGAGATAAAATTGGAACTGCAAAACCACCATTCCTGCACTTGTGATCAGCACTGGGGAACTGTGTAACCTTTTCCAGGGTGTTTGGGAATTATTCTCTGGTGATTTATCCTTTCCCAAAACAACAGATAAGAATTTATTTCATCTTGTCAGTGACAAATGTGACATGTTTGCCATACAAGATTATAAAGGCAGATTGGAAGAAAACAGGCAACAGCTGCATTTATCATCATTTCAGAGACAGGGTAACAATATCTTTTCATATAATTCTTGGCCACCACATAAATCACAGAAGCTTGGCATCTCCTGCCTAGCCTGTGGCCTTATGGGAAAAGCACCACGCTATCTTTTGATAGAACCTGAAAAGGGGAGATTCAAAGAATAGCCTGGCAGTATCCAGAACTGGCCAGACTCAAACAATACCTTGTCTAAGAGACAAAACAGATGGGGGGTAGAGGTCGGGGCTGAAAGGAGGTTGGTGGAAGGTGTGTTGTCTTCCATGTATTGAACAAAAAAAAGACCCGAGGATGAGATCCCCCTGGTGAGACTCATTCACTTCCCTGATTGGAGCACACCCATCCACACCCATACACAGAGAGTCCCCCATTAGATTCAAGCAAAAGGTAATGGGAGCCTAAAACAGTCTGAATATGCCCCTTTTTTATAACTGTGACCACCTAATTAAATCCCAACTTGAGGGATTTAATTTGGCTCTGGGTATGAGGGTACAGTATCTTAGCAAGGAAGTCATGGTGGCAGGAAGAACTGGAATAAGCAGCAGAGAGAGAGAGAGAGAGATAAATGCCAGCACTCATCCAGCCAGTTCCTTTTTCTCCTTTGTTCAGTTTGGACTCCAGTCCATGGCATGATGCCACCTACTCAGGGCGGGTCATCCCTCCCAAGCTAATCTTCAGAAAGTTTCTTGTAGACATACCCAAAGGTAACCCTCACTAATGCCCTCGGAATTTCTCCATCTAATCACGTTGACAATCAAAGTTAGTCATCACTGTTCATGAGCCACATATGATTTCGTACATTCTCTCTTGCTGTGACTGCTCCTCTACGTTCCAAGGACAGCCCCTGTAAGACCCTTGGATCAGGGGGGGAAATATTCTTGCTTATATGTGTCTCCTAGAGAGACCATGCCTACAAGAGGACTTAGCTCGGCAGATTTGTCATGGATTTGGGATAGTGATAAGGACAAGGTAACATCTAAAATGCCAAGGCTCAAGAGGTATAGATACTGAAAGTAGAGTTTATCTGACACTTGTCTGCCACTAAGCTCCTTTGCTAGCCAGAAACTGAGGTGGACCTTGACTCTGGAGTGGCTGAGATTAGAGATGGAGTCTCCTACTTAAGTTGGATTCCCTCAGAGTTTAAGGACCATAAATCAGTCTACGAGCAAAAGTCAGAGCAGGGAAACCAGACAGGAATGGGAAGCCTGAAGAAGCCAAAGACAGGATCTATCTCCAGGGTCAGGTGTTGGAGTCAAGATGGGGGAAGGGAAGGTCCAAGCTAAAGCTTATGAAGCACAAAGCCTGAGGTGCGGAGGTTCACTCCCAAGTCTCCTCCACACCATGCAAAGTCTGTTTTATAGGTCAGTAGATTAGAGATTTGTCAAGGGTTGGGCTGGTTTACCAAACCGAAATGAGAGGCAATATTTAAAACAGTGACAGCCCATTGAGACCTTGTAAAGCCAATACAAAAAAAGAGTCACCTTAAAAAAATATCATTGTGAAATAAAGTTAGTTGAACTCTTAGTACATGCCAGGCAATGTTCCAAGAACGGTATACAAATTGACTCATTTAGTGGTTCCAATAGCTCTGTGAGGATAGCATTATTCTTATGCTCAATTTATATTTAATCAAAAACCAACAAAACAAGCAAGAAAAAAAAAACACCACAGTGAAGATAAACAACTGAAGGTCATACAGTCAAACTACATTCAAAGGACAAGATTATTTGTCCTTGGCCCTCTTGTGAGCTCTCAGTTTCACTATGCAACCTGAGCATGTACCTTTTGCTATTAATAGATATGAGATTCTCAAAGTAAATAAGCTAATGCATATAGTTCAATTCAACCTCCAAAGCTACTTGTAAGAAGAAATCAGGGAATGGGAGCTGAAGAGATGGCTCATTAAGAGCACTGGCTGATCTTCCAGAGGACCCAGGTTCAATTCCCAGCACCCACATGGCAGCTCACAACTGTCTGTAACTCCTGCTTCAGGGGATCTGACATCTACCTACAGACATACATGCAGGCAAAACACCAATGTGCATAAAATTTTAAATAGATAGATAGATAGACAGACGGACAGATAGATGAAGAAATCAAACATTTAGACTCTGGGGTTCTAAGAAGAGGCAAAGATTCTGAGGTCATCTCAGCCATACACTTAGCCAAGAGGCAAATGGCTCTTTTTGCCTGTGGTCACTGTGGAAACTTACCGAACTCACTCATATCTGGTTTTCCACTTCCTCATGAGCATATGGCAAAGCGCTGCGTTCCCCTCTGGTAGTTACAGGCCAGTGGACTGCAGGTGTCAGTGGCATGTCACTTCGAGACTGAAGTGAATGTCACTGAGGCTTTTGAGAGAAGGCATGAGTTCTGCCTGGTCTCTTTCTACACCACTGTGAGCCCAGTTGTCAAGCATCCTAGACACCAGGCCCCAGATTGAAGAATCAAGCCTCAGTGATCCACCAGACAAGGTGTACACTTCTCATCATAAGAAACAAACATTTAGACATTACGCACTAAGGTTTAGAGGTTTGGTACAACAGCAAACCTCTTGTATTGACAATTGATGAAGATGATTCCTCGGCTTTAGCTCTACTGTACCTTTCTAATTGTTATCCCATTCACACACCTCAAACCAAATGGTAATTCCTTCATTTCAAAGGGTATCAAAATCTCTCTAGCTCAGTGAAAAATTTTATGAAATCTCAACTTTAAGACATAATTAAGAATAGGAAGTAAATATAGAAGGCCTATAGCTCACAGAAATTCATAGAAAAAAAAGATCATGATTCTATCGCCTAGGAGAGGCTCTGGGGCTTAATCAGATCATGTGACCTTTGATTTGCTTATGTCTAGCCAAGCATTTTTAAAAATTCGTTATTAATTACACTTTATTTACTTTGTATCTCCCCTGTGGTTCCTCCCTTCTTCCGTCCCAATCCCTCCCTTCCTTCACCCTCTGCATGCATGCCCCTCCCCAAGTCCACTGGTAGGGGAGGTCTTCTTTTCCTCCCTTCTGATCCTAGTCAAATATGTCTCATCAGGAGTGGCTGCATTGTCTTCTTCTGTGGCCTGGTAATGCTGCTTCCCCCTCAGAAAGAGCAGGCCAATCAGCACATGTCAGAGACAGTTCCTGTTCCTGTTACAATGGAACCCACTTGGATACTGAACTGCCATGGGCTACATCTGTGCAGGGGTCTTAGGTTATCTCCATGCATGGTCCTTGGTTGGAGTATCAGTCTCAGGAAAGACCCCTGTGCTCAGATTTTTTTGGTTCTGTTGCTCTCCTTGTGGAGTGTCTGTCCCCTCCAGATCTTACTGTTTCCCACTTCTTTCCTAAGATTCCCTGCACTCTGCCCAAAGGTTGCTCAAAAGTCTCAGCATCTGCATTGATAGTCTGCAGGGCAGAGCCTTTCAGAGGTCCTCTGTGTCAGGCTCCTGACTTGTTCCCTCTTTTCTCCTTCTTCTGATTCCATCCTCTTTGCCTTTCTGGTTAGGAATTGAGCATTTTAGCAAGAGTCCTACCTCTTGATTAGTTTCTTTATGTGTACAGATTTTAGTAGGTTTATCCTATATTATATGTCTATATAAGTGAGTATATACCGTGTGTGTCTTTCTGCTTCTGGGATAGCTCACTCAGGATGATCTTTTCCAGATCACACCATTTACCTGCAAATTTCATGATTTCCTTGTTTTCTTTTTATTGCTGAGTAATATTCAATTGTGTAGATATACCACAATTTCTGTATCCATTCCTCCACTAAGGGGCATCTGGGATGTTTCCAACTTCTGGCTATTATAAATAAAACTGCTACTAACTTGGTTGAGCAAATGTCCTTATTGTGTACTTGAGCCTCTTGTGGGTATATGCCTAGAAGTGGTATAGCTAGATCTTGAGGAAGTGCCAGATTGATTTCCAGAGTGATTGTACAAGTTTACATTCCCACCAGCAGTGGAGGAGGGTTCCCCTTTCTCCACAACCTCTCCAGCATGTGTTGTCACTTGAGTTTTTGATATTAGCCATTCTAATGGGTGTAAGGTGAAATCTTAGGGTCATTTTGATTTTCATTTCCCTTATGACTAAGGACGTTGAACATTTCTTTAAGTGTTTCTCTGCCATTTGATAGTCCTCTAGTGAGAATTCTCTGTTTAGCTCTGTACTCCATTTTTTAATTGGATTACTTGATTTGTTGCTGTTTAACTTCTTGAGTTCTTTATATATACTGGATATTAGTCCTCTGTCAGATGTAGGGTTGGTGAAGATCCTTTCCCAATCTGTATAGCCAAGCACTTTTATTCCAATCATAGACAATTTGTTCAATCAGTATTTAGGGAAGTAGGTGTCAGTAGCAAAAGAGAAAGCTGAAAGAGACTCAGATTGACTCAGCCTGGAACTTTACCCAGTGGCTGGAGTGACAATTCATGCTTTGTTTGGTTGTTTTGGTTTTTGTTTCTCTTTTTTTAAGACAGGGTTTCTCTGTGTAGCCCTGGCTGTCCTGGAACTCACTCTGTAAACTCGGCCAGCCCCAAACTCAGAGATGTGCCTTCCTCTGCCTCCTGAGTGCTGGGATTAAAGGTGTGTGCTAATTCATGTCATTTTTAACAAGCTCTGAGATACCCACACAGTGAAACACATTCCTTCCCAACCTACACCCCACTTTGGGATTTAAAAGAAAGAAGTAAGCATTTGAAAGCTACTTAAATATAAATACACAGCGGCAGAGATAGCTACACTCATATATTTCCAGGTGCTAAAAATGTTTGTTAAGGAGAGATTTGGGGAACAGCTTGTCCTTTTCACTGCATTTAACATATTACATTTTTCCCCTGTAATAATCACATACTACTTTTGTCAGACAAAAGTAAACTTTTCAGGGATGAACTGAGATATTTCTCAAGGAGGCTGGTGAAATGGACTCTCCTTATAAGGCCAGCAGCTAATGCATTATGGTGCATACACAACCATCTCAGCACTGATAAAATCAGTTCCTGATTCTCCGGAATCATTAAGACTGGGTTCACCTCGGATTACATCATAGTTGAATGCCTTAGTCAGGGGGTTACCTGTTTAGGGCTTTGGGAAGTAAATTGAGTCAGAGCTAATGGACCAAAGATCTACATGTTTAGTTCACTTTGATAATCAGAGAACAGGCTTAGCCATCTGTCACGCCAGGGTGAAGCTAAAGCTTAGTTGCACCATGATCATAACAAATTCTTCCAAATTGGATAATTATACTGGTATTTACATACAGGATATGATAAATCTAGTTTGCCAGTAGCTGTTAACAAGTTGCCAAGCCTGTTGATTTTGCAAATGAATATATGGAGCTGAAGAAGTGATCCAACACCAGAATATTTTCCATTCCTGTGTGTCAGTTGGAGGGTTGATAAATTCAAATTTCTAACGACTGGTTCAGTGTCAGCTCTGCCCGGTCAGAGCAGATGCCGGAGGAAACAATGGGCAGGTTGGCATTCCTGCTGAGTGCCAACATCCTGGTTGAGTTTCTCTTAGGAGATGTGGGATTTGCAATGGTAGAGGGGAGGCTTCATGAAAGACTCAACCACTGAGACAAAAGCTTTATAGAGGGAAGAGTGAAAACTGTTGTAACCTGCTTAAACACTATATCCCCTCCATTGAGACCCACTTTTAGTTCTTAGCATAACTGAGGCTCCTTTGTTTACACCTGCTGTGGCCTTTTGCATATTAGAAGCCATTTTACCTCCCAGTCCCCATCTCGAGTATGAGGTAAAATTAAGCTCAAGTTCCCAGGCTCTATGTGCCTGAGAATGGGATACGATTCAATAGTTCAATGCTTGCTACTTCAAGGGAAGGCGCAAAAGTGTAGTCAGAGGCCAGATCATAAGAGACCCACTGTGTATGCGGCCCAGTGAGATAGAAAGATTTCTTAAAGAGCTTTCTCCCTGCAGACAAAATAGACACACAGAAGATATCATGCTTGGTTAAACATATTATTGGGCTAGAGAGATGGCTCCGCTGGTAAGGGCGAGGCTCACAACCAAAGCCTAATATTATCTAGGATCATATCTAATTTGAAAATGCTCAGTGAAGGCATTATGAAAGAGGTAGAAGTCAAACTGGACTTTGAAGGACAAAGATGATTTCACAGGGAGGAAATATAAGGGTAGACCTTAGACTGTCCACAGGCATCAAAACACAAAACAAAGAACCCTACAAAACACAACAAAAAAATTATACTGATGTGATCTGGCTAAGCCGGACCTGCAGTTCTCAATCTCTTTCAGTTTTTTAATAAAAAAAAAAAAAAGTGTCCACATGACACTATCATATTCACACCCTAGAAGACTGCCAGAGTAAAGACAGGATGTGGACATTAGGTCTGGGTGCCAGCTTTGTGACTATATTACCACCCTCTCTTGCCCACAACCCTTTGTGATACTACATCTAAGACTCACTGACACCATTCTGGCTAGGCAAGCAGGTAGGCTAACTGTAAATCTTCACTTCTTCCTCCTCTTCCCCAAATCCATTCCCCCACGCTCATCCCCAGCTCTGTAGCAGACCACCTGATGTGGCCTCCCCTCCATCGTGCCCCATCTCCTCCAGTGGATCACACAGATCACCCCCTCCAAACTTACTCCCACAACTCCCTGCTTTGTCCCAGCCCCCAGCTTCAGCATGCCTTGCTTAGGAAGCCACAGGCCACGCTGACCATGGAAGCAGGTAGCCTAACTTCAGATCTTCCATACTTCTTCTTCTCCTCTAAATCCACCTCTCCCAGTCTTGGTCCCATCTCTGTAGCAGGCCACAGAGCTGTCTCCTTTCCTCTCTGACCCCCTTCTCCAATGGATAAGGCAGATCTTCTCTGCCAACCTTCTACCCTTCCTTATCCTATTCTCTCAGCCCCCAACTCCAGCAAGTGTTCCCCGAGAACACACCAGCCAAGCCTGCCAGAGAAGCTAGCCTGTCATCCCAGTGAAGATGGCAAGTGAGCTTCTGATCTTCACTCTCCCTCCTCTCCTCCATAGTCAATGCCCCAGTCTCAGTCCCAGCTCTGCAGCAGACCACCTGTTTGGAGTCTTCTCACACTCTTACCCCATTTACAGAGGACTAAGCAGATCCTGGGGAACACCCTGCTGTCCTCCCTCCTGTGGAACCCCTCAGCCCCACCCCAGCCTATCCCCATTCCTAAGTGTCAGCTCCTAATACCTAGAAAAACATCTTACCTACAACCCCCATTGGTCACACCTAGCCTGATCCCAGAAGAATTTTCTACCAGACAACACAGAGCCACCATACCCTCCTAAGAACTGGAGGGGGCAACAGAAACCAAGGGACAAAACACACACCCAACAAAGACAAGACCAGATATTGGCACATAGAATTACAATCATCCCAAACACAGATACCTAGGAGCCAGCATAAAACACAATCAATAACAGCCACGACAATATGTCTCCATCAAAGCCTAGCAACCCTACACAGGAAGCCCTGAGAATTGCAACAAAGCTGAAGCACAAGACAAAGACCTTCTAATAGCCTTTATGAATATGACAGAGGTCCTTAAAAAGAAAATTAATAAATCCCTTAAGGAAATCTATGAAAACACAAACCAACAGTGCAAGAAAATGAATAAAACAGTTAAAGACCTGGGAGTAGAAACAGAATTAATAGCCTTTATGAATATGAAAATTGAATATGAATATGGATATGAAAAACATAGGAATTCCAACAGGAAACTCAGCAGCAAGCTTCATCAACATCCTCATCTTGTGTTCACAAGAGATGGAAGAGAGACTCTCAGGCACTGAAGACACAATAGAAGAAATGGATCCCTCAGGCAAAGAAAATGTTAGCTCTAAAAGACTCCTAGCACAAAACATCCAGGAAATCTGGGACACTATGAAAAGACCAAACTAAGAATAAAAGGACTAGAGGAAGAAGGAACTCAGCTCAAAGTCACAGAAAATATTTTTAACTAAATCATAAGGGAAAAAAATGTCCCTAACCTAAACAAGGAGATGTCTATCAAGGTACAAGAAACATCCATAGCATCAAATAGACTGGACAAGAACAGAAATTCCCCTCATCACATAATAAGCACCAAATACACTGTATCTAAGACTCACTGATGCAATCCCATTGGGAAGCTAACTGTAAATCTTCACCTCTTCCTCCTCTTTTCCAAATTCATTCCCCCATTCAAAGAAAGAATGTTAGAAACTGTAAGGGAAAAATATAAAGGCAGACCCATTAGAATAACATATGACTTATTAATGGAAACTAAAAGCCAGAAGTGCCTGGACAGATGTGCTGTGGAATCTAAGAAACCATAGATGTCAGCCCACAATAATATTCTTAGCAAAACTTTCAATCACAATTGGTGGAGAATATTAGACATTCCATGATAAAACCAAATCAAAGCAATATTTATCTATGAATCTGGCCTTACAATGCCACTAGAAGATAAATTCCAATCTAAAGAGGTTAACCACACCCAAGAAAACACAAGGAATAAATAATCCATAATTAAATAAATCAATAAATAAATAATCAAGAGGGAACACACATACACACCACTGCCACCGCCACCACCACCAGCAGCAACATTAGCAGCAGCAGCAGCAAAATAAGAGGAATCAACAAACACCACTCTTCTGCAAATGGTGCTGCTCGCCTTTAATCCTTTTAATCGAAGCACTTGGGATGCAGAGACAGGAGGATTACTGAGTCTGGGACCAGCCTAGTCTGAGACAGAGCTAAACAGAGAAACTCCATACAAAATAGATAGATAGATAGATAGATAGATAGATAGATAGATAGATAGATAGATAGAATTACTGCTTATTGATATCTCTCAACACCAATGATCTGAATTCCTCTATCAAAGACACAGACTAACAGAATGGATGCAAAAGCCCATCCTTCTCCTGCACTTAACATCACAATTTAACATCACAGATAGATACCACCTCAGAAGAAAAGAGGATGAAAAAGATAGTCCAAGCTAATAGACCTAAGAAGAACGCTGCTATATCCATTTTAATATCTGACAAAACAGAATTCAAACCAAAACTAATCAGAAGAGATAGGGAAGGACACTACATTCTTATCAAAGGAAAAAAATCTATCAAGAGGACATTATAATTCCGAACATCTATGCACCAGACACAAGGGCACCGAGTTCATAAAAGAAACACTACCACAGCTTAAATCACACAATGACATTCACATACTCATAGTCGGAGACAGTTGCCAACAGATGGGTCATCCAGACAAAAACCGAGAACTATTGGAGCTAACTAACGATATAAACCAAATGGACCTAACAAATACTTACAGAACATTTCACCCAAACACAAAAGAATATAACTTCTTGGCACCTCATAGAACTTTATCCAAAAATGACCATATAATCAGACACAAGGGAAGTATCAACAGATACCAGAAAATTTAAATAACACCCTGCATCCTATCTGACCACCACTGATTCAAACTGGACATCAACAACAATAGAAAGCTTACAAACTTATTAAAACTGAAGAACTTATCATTGAAAGAAAAATGGATCAAGAAAGAATTTAAAGTCTTTCTAGAATTGAATAACAATGAAATTGCACTATATCCAAACTTATGGGACACACTGAATGTGGTTTTAAGAGGCAGGTACCTACATAGAAAGAGAGATTTCATACTAGTAACTTAATAGTACAACAAAAAAGCTCCACAAAAAAAGAAAAAGAAAATCACACTCAAACTGAGTAGACAACAAGAGAAATCAAACTCAGGGCTGAGTCCAAGAAAACAGAAACAAAACAAAAGCAAAAATAATACAAAGAGTTAATGAAATGGATAGCTGGTTCTTTGAAAAAATCAGTAAGATTGATAAACCCTTATCCAAGCTAACTAAAAGACAGAAAAAAAAATATTCAACAAAATCAGAAATAAAAAGGGGGATATAACAAAAGACTCCAAGGAAATCCAGAAAATTGTAAGGACATACTTTACAAACTTGTACTCCATAAAGTTGGAAAATCTAAAAGAAATGAATGATTTTCTCATTAGATACCACTTACCAAAGTTAAAACAAGGTCATATAAGCAATTTAAATGTTTCCCTTAGAAAATAAAAGCAGTTATTAAAAGTCTCAACCAAACCAAACCAACAAACAAATAAACCAATCAACCAAGCAAACAAAGAAACACCAGGGAAAGATGATTTTAGAGCAGAATTCTACCAAACTTCCAAAGAAGTGAATGCCAATACCCTCTAATTTTTCCACAAAATAGAAACAGGAGGAACACTGCCCAGTTTGTTGTTTTTAACAAAATCATTCAATTTTACCAACAAAGACCCATGAGCCAGATGCTGTGGTGGAAGCAGCTAGCTCAGAGGGGCAGAAAAGGCACCCAAGTAACCTTCCTCCTCAGCCAGCTTCCCAAAAGAAAAGAAGCCTCCTTCCCCAAGCCATCTCCAAAACCCTCAAACTGAATGCCCCTCCCTTCTGTTTCAGGTGTGTGTCTCTATCCATCCTTCTGACTTCCTCTTTCTCTCAATTGTTTTTTTCCTACATTCACTTCCTGTCAACTGGTTACTTGTTCCATATCTTGAACTATGGTTGACTTTATTTAATCCTGTTTACAATGTTCAAGCAGAAAGCTCTTGGGTTAAACTCATGAAAGATGAACAATTCACTACTGAATGAAAATTGGGACAAGAAAGAAACCAAGAAGGAAATTCAAAACTTTTCATAACTGAGTGAAAATGAATACACAACATGCCCAAATTTATGGGGCACAATGAAAACAGTTCCAAGAGGCAAGTTCAGAGGACTAAGTGCCTACATAAACAAAACAAACAAACAACAACAAAACCTGGAAAATCTCATTAATAACTTAAAGACACACTTGAAAACTGTAGGATAGCAACAAGAACCATGCCCCATGCTCAGGAGTACTTGGCTAACACAAAAGAAACTCAAGAGCATTTTTGCTATTTGTCTCATTTTGCTTCGTGCATTTTTTTTTTTTTTTGTCTTATTGGTCTTTTGCTTATGTATGACAAGGTAAAGGAGGGACTATACAGAGTGGCAACAAACATGAAAAGCCATATAGAAACCTAATATGATAGGCATGTCCTAAATATATGCATATATAAAAGGAATTTAAATGGGATTATCATGTAATGGTAGCGACAAAACCCATCTTTTGTGGTCAAGTAAAATCTCTAGTGCCAGGAAGGAGTTACGTTTTGTTGGGTCATTGGCCAAAGAGATTTCATAGACAACCTCAAACATCACACACCATTGTCAAGGTTGTTGGTTAGTCTCCACAACCTGATGGTAAGGCCCTATTGCTGAAGACACACTTACTCATGTCACCAAACATGGAGTTATCAAGCTGGTGCACAGCTAAAAGCTTCCCCCCTACTGACTAATGTTCATGATGCTGGCAAGTACTTTGCATGCTACTGGAGGAGAAACGTTATCCACTACAAGTTCTGTGATCTACAACACAGATCTACCTGCAAGATACACTGGGAAAATAGTGGCGCAATTGCTATGGGGTTGGCCATCCATGGTTTTTATTGGATTTAAAGGCCAGAGATAAAACTTGTGACTGACACTGATAAAATCACTAAAGCCTGAGACTTGATAGGTCAGGGGTCCTAGGGGAAAGGCTAACACTATTATTCTGCTAAAGAAACACAGCAGTTAAATGACTCCTAATGGAATATTGTTATACTTGTAGATTAGAGCATCATTTAACCCTCATGTAAGAAGTTTCTTCTTGCAATGGATGGGAACTAACACAGACAATGGGCATAGAGTAATAACCCTCAGTTTGGGGCACCCAGCCTAAATGGGATGTCTTTATTGAAGCCCTCCCCTCAAGGCTCAAGGGTCTATGCAGAAGAGAAGGTGGTAGGATTCTAAGAGCTAAAGGTGGTACTGAGTCCAAGAAAACAGTGTCTTCCAGAAACAACAGGACTGATACACATATGAACTTCAGAGACTGACAGCACACACGAGACCTGCACAGATTCAAATCAGACAAAAATCCCAGTACTGAAAAGAAGAAACAGACATGGAGTCTCACCTCTAAGAATCTATTTGCTACTGATACATGTTAGGAAAGGGAAAGTCCATTTTCTCCAGTGAAGCATCTATGGATATATTGACCATATTTCAGGCAAGGCTCCATGGCCAAGAGTAGCAGGACAACATAAAACAGACTCTATGGGTTTTTTGTTTGTTTGTTTTTTGTTTTGTTTTTATTTTTGTTTTGAGAATGTGCTTGAGTAATATTTTCTAGGTGACTTAGGTGATAGAAAGTTTGTTTTGGTTAGGTTTCTTTCTTTCTTTTTGTCTTATTGGGTTTTTTGGTTTTAGTTTGTTTTTATTTCATTTTTTGTTGTTTTCTAGGAGGGTTTTTTTGAGAAAGGGGAATAAACACAAAGTTGTGTGGGCAGGAAGGTAAGGAGGATCTCATAGGAGTTAGGGGAAAGGAGAAAATATGATCAAAATATATTTTATGAAAAAAGTTTAGACAAAAATTAATTAATTAACAAAAAGATTGCTGAATGGGAAATATAGGTCAAATAAACTCAATCCTTAAATACAACTGCTTCAGTCTCACTGAATGCTGCACAGTTCTTTCTAGACTTTAACCCTGTCAATAGCTCGTTCTCAGACCTTCTGAGAGGGAATTTCCACTTGGTTTAGTATATCTGTACTAGGTAAGAAACATTAAAGACCCGCAAATGAAAAACACATGACATGAAGGAAATTCCCATTGGCTTTCCTTGTCTCTAAGGGGATTCCAGCCACAAAGCAAATCCGCTATGGTCACCAGTCACACCCAATCCCCGTATACAGGGCGCTGAGAAGATGATCTTTGACAAATGACCTTCCACGTGGAGCTTAACAAAGAACAAAAATGTATGTATGGGAGGGGTGGAACCCAAGCTAGATCTTGTATGTACACAGCAATCTCCCCGCTATGGGGCTATGCTTCCACCTTGACCTGACAAACTCTTTGTACTTCTTCTATTTATACAGAATGGCAAAATAGCCAGGAAAGGACTAGTACACATACTGTCTACAAACACCAACCATCTTCTAAGCATAAAGGAAGTGCTTCCTCAGCACAAACTCAGGTGGTAAGGCTGTCCTGGGACTTGGGAAATACAAGATTTCTTCATACTTTTTTTTTCATTGTGATGTAACATTATGAAGATGGATTTGTATGATTCAATAGGCCAACAAGTTTGAACGTGAAGGAAACTAGTAGCCTGCCATGAAAAGGGTGACTTGACCAAAATGGCTCCTATCTTCAAACCCTTTTGCATCTTAGAAACAAGTATATCTTTAGCTTATCATAATGTTCTATTAAGAGTTCAAAGTAATTTTGAATTAAAACGATTTTTCTGCCAATGTCTTAAATCACCACATCATTTCTCTAGCCAAAATTTTCTACAACTAGTGCTCTTAGATAATTGATAAATGTTCAAACCAGCTCTTGAGGGAGAAAACATTTTGATGTATAATTCGCTATTTCTGTGGTGTAGACTTCAAGCTTTGCTGATTCCCAGTAACCAAAGGATAATTGTCAAAAGTCAGCGCTGAGTGGGTCAGTTGAGTAAGTAACTGGCTCTAATCAGACAATATGAGCTGTCCCCAACACATCACTTGTCATTGTGCCAAGTCATTTAAGAGATATATTTCAAGCAAGTCTCAGGGAAAAAAGATGCCCTCAAAACCAGGCATACAGCATAGACTGGGGTTTGAGACTGGATCCTTCCATGGCTATCAAAGTTATCCAACTACTGAACTTGGCTTTGATTTGTATGGAATTTGTGGTGTGAGTGTTGTGGATAGAAACATGTTTTTGTTTTAATCCCAGGTGTGGGACATGAGACTGATTCAGATCATCCACAGCAGAAAACTATTTGCCTCATGCGGGCTCTGAGAGGGGCTCTTTGCCACCTGCAGGTACTTTAAATCTGAGGATTCTGGAGAGAGAATAAATGTCAGAGCCTAGAGTGTGTGGAAGAGTTCTGAGAAAGAACAAGGCTGCTGCTGTTGCTTCCTCCCTGCAGCGCCTGGTTGCTGTTGATACCGTGAGACAAGAAGTTGGAGATCTCCTGAAACAAGGATTGGACTGGCTCCAAGGAACCCGAAGATCCTAATCAGCAGGAAGCAGCTAAAAGAACTTCACCCCCTCTCCCACTAACCCTTTCTCTCCTCTACCTGGTATTGGGATGTTGGAAGGGATTGGGGTGGAGTAGGGAGAAAGAGATGTAAGAAGTGAAAATAAAAGTTTTTAAAAAGTATGCCAACATGTAAGCCTTTTGTTTATGGTTTCCAATCTTCCCAGGCCAGACCAGCCTGGTTAATCAATTTAAATGTTGGTAATATAGATAATATAGATCAAGGGTGATTCCAGGAGCTTTGCCAAGGCCCTTAGTGATGTCAATTCTTGGTAGAGTTCTAAGAGTGCCTATCTGATTTTTCTGTTCCCAGTACATTATTGACTCTGCTCTCTGTGGATTCATTGACGACCATGTTATTGAAGCTGAAGCTAGTCATATGTATAAGGAGCTATGTCCTTGCAAAGCAAGTACAGCTGTTACTAGAGCCAACTTCTGGGAGAAATTTAATACAAAGTCCCTTATGGGGAATGTCAGGACAGCAGAGTAGCAAACATTAAGCATCATGGACAGAAATGACCCTTTGATGTAGGTGGCTGTCAGAGATCCTTCCTTTCCAGAAAATTTCTCTGAGAGTCAAATCCAGGGTATGAGGAGATTCCAGTACGGGAATGTCAAAATTGGAGAGGAATAATTGGCCATATCTTATTCATTTCCTCCTGATTTTATGAAATTCCTATTGCCTGCGGGCTGGTCCAGATCAACTTACTTAATTTCCTCCCTTTCCACACTGAATTGGCTCTGGAGGCTTGATATCTCCTCCATCTCTCGTACCCTCATGAACAAGCAGGTACTTCTTTCTCTGGCTAGGAATAAAGAGACTGGGGGGAAAAAGTCTCACTGCAAAAAGACCTTGGAAGACCTTCCAGAGCCAGCCCCTGGAACCTGTGTAACAGAGGCAAAGTTTCCAATGGCACTTTATAGTGTGTTTCCTATGGCAGCAGTGATGAGGAAGTGCCATGCCTTTCTATAACCTGCTACCAAAAGGCCACTTCACAGAATTGGGGAAGGGACACAGAGAAAGTGTGTGGTAAACCACACAGACGTTGTCTCCTGCATGCTGAGGCCTCCGGCAATTCGTCCCTTCACCCACGTCTTCCTTCTAAGCATTGTTTGCTCTCCCATGTTGATGCTCACTATTGATGAATCTATCTTCACGAGACCATTTGGTATTGGAGTAGCATCCCATTCTCTATTCTCAGGACCATCCCAGAGGTTGGTACATAGGATCACATGCTGACAAATAAAGCAACTGAAATTTGCAAAAGTTCAAAAGCTTAATAAGCTGAAAACATGAGGTTTGAATTCATATCACTTGCATCTTTTTATTCCAACTGCTATAATGCAGCCCTATCATATTACAGGAGCTCAAAAGAATGTTCGGTGGCAGTTTGGGGGTTGAAAAGTAGACAGGAGGTTGCCTCTAGGTAACCTGGGTAGGAAGAGTCTGCATAGGAAAGAATAATTTATCCCCAAAACAGAATGAGGGAGAACTTTGAAAATTCACAAAAGTAATACAGAACCACTGGAAACTGCCATGAAAAAGATGGCTAGAGAAGGGTGGGGGTGGGGGGACTAGAAAAATTCACCAAGCAAAACCCAACTCCAGTCTTGATGGCCCCTGGTGAGGGGAGGAGAAGCAGATGGCTCGTCCAAGGGGTAAGCCAGCTAGCCCCAATGAAGAGAGCGGCAGTGCGCCCCTTACTCAAGATCATCAGAGGCCTCTGAGCCCCAACTGCAGTTGCTGGCTTTGATAAGACAGTGGTTCCCGGGGTCACAGGTCAGCCGTGTCGAGGAACCCCACTTTGTCACCCTATGTATCTCAGTAGGCAGTGGTCAGGTGTCATCGTGAGAGAGCAGCTACTGTTTAAAACTCATCTGCCCTGAAACCTGAAGACAAAGAACAATCACGGGCCAGGAAAACAGTTTAGCCTGCTCCTGCTCTAACATGAGCGATGAGCCGAGGCGATAGCTATGGAAAGGAGGGTCAGTCCCTGACAAGCCAACGAGGGCAGGTACTGGGTGGTGCCAGTCAGGCAGTGAAGCACGCTGGAAAAGACTCTCTGCCCTTAGGTGCCTGGGAGCAGACCTAGATCCCTGGGTGGGACAAGCTCTCGATCCCACCAGTCTTCACTGCCGAGAGCATGACCGCATACCACGCCTTCATAGCTCCAGAACTGAGATCAGCACTTAAGGGTTTAGAGAAGGAAGGAAGGAAGGAAGGAAGGAAGGAAGGAAGGAAGGAAGGAAGGAAGGAAGGAAGGAAGGAAGGAAGGAAGGAAGGAAGGAAGGAAGGAAGGAAGGAAGGAAGGAAGGAAGGAAGGAAGGAAGGAAGGACCCCCACTTGTCCTGACCTCAGTGCTATGATTACTGCCCCCAGGGCCAAAGCCCTTGAGAGATAGCTCCAGCAAGAACATTGGCCACTCCTGGGTTTTCAATGAGGAGACTCTCTGGTGGGTGAGATAAACCTGTTCAGCCCATTAATGGGAAAGATTTATAGTTTTTTTGTTCCTTGTTTTCTTAAAACACACACACACCCTTAATTCTATCCCATTTCCTTCTCCTTTTTCATTTACTATTTCCACATTTACTGAAAATAATTCGTGGTTTTATAGCACATTCTGCACTGCTTTTTCCATTTTTCATTTTTTGATGATTGGTGACACATTTGTGTGTATCAATCGATTTTCAGGGAATTTCTGAATTGTGTATACCTTGATATTGTCGCCACTATTGTGTGGCAGGAGATTTTTTTTTCCCCTTCTCTGAGTAGAACTGGAGATTAAGCACTCAATACTCAAAAGCAGCCTGCTCTACAAAGATCCACAAACAGGGGCTCAAGATACAGCTCACTGGTTAAGAGCACTTGTTGGTTTTCTAGAGGATTTGTGTTTGGTTCCCAGTACTCTTGCTGTAGCCCACAACCACCCTTAATATCACTCCAGTTCCAGAGAATTGGTGCTCTCTTCTGATCTCCCTGGGCACCAGGCATGTACACAGAACACTTACATACAGGCAGCAGGCAAAACACTCATATGCATAAAATAAAAAGAAATGAATCTAAAATAATTTTAATCCACAAATAAAGCCAGAAGCAACTTCTGTTCCAGCAGATGTTTAAGTTTCATCTTGGGACACAACAAATGCTTAAAAGCAAGACAAGGCTTCCTCCAGAAGGTAATATAGCTCTTCAACTTCTGAATTCACGGAGTCTGAAATGGATAGGAGGTCAGTTCAAGATCTCAAATCTTACTACTAAAATGGCTCACTGACCTCAAAGATACAAACAACCAGATGAATTAAACAGAGGACCCAGAAGGTAAATTCAGCAACAACAGAGAAAAAAAAATCCATAAAATGAATTGGGGCTTGGGGGGGGGGGGAGGCTAACAATATAGATGAAAAAGTCAGCAAAGATGTGGTAATACATTTTTTTCCCCTAAAAATATCTCAGACTCCTCTTTGGAGGCCGAACTTTGGCTAGACCTTGCAGCCAAGTTAATACTATGGTAAAACAGATCAACAGGTTGAAAGCAACTGTAAACTAAACAAATATCTCATAAATGTTGGAGACAACATGTGGATATAAGTTAATAATATGTGTTTGCAGTCTTGATTGCTATTCTGGGTGAGTTGTATCAGTAAGTAGCTTCTTTCCTCATAAAACTCTATGAAGAATCCCTCACCTATTTTCCATGCCATGTTTTCTGTGCTTCTCAATAAATATAGAGCAAGACGCTTTATTAGTGTCAGGCAGAAGACACAGGACTTTTAAGTGGAAAATCCAAAACTTGTACTTAATCTTGGTTAAACTTCTCCAAGAGGAAGTTGCTTACATAATCAATGCACAAAGAAATTGAGATTTTTCAAACAGATAGAAATGATAGGAAAGAAAGACTCAGTGAATCAAATAGCAAACACAGAGAAAAGCATAACAAACAGACTCAACCAAGAAGAGGAGAAAAATATCAAAGATAAAAGACAAAGGCAGAAGTATTCTACATTCAAACACCAAACACACATACACACAAGCAAACAAACATGAGCATGACCACAAAGTCCAAGGACTCTGAGATGTGATCAAAAGAACAAACCTCAACATACAGTGGGTAGAAAGAGGCAAGATTAAAAACTAAAGACACAGATAATTTATTCAACAAAATTAAAGCAGAAATTTCTCAAAACTAGATTTAAAAATGGGTATTTAAACATAAGAGGCATTTATAACCCCAAATAGACATGGCCAGAGAAAAACTTCCCCACAACATACTCCAATCAATACATCAAAAATACAAAGCAAAGAAACAATATTAAGATCTCTAAGGGGAAAACACTAAGCTGCCTAGAGAGGCAAACAGAATAACACCAGCTCTCACACTAGCAACCCTAGAAGCCAGGAATCCATGAAACGATGTATCCCTGAAAGTATATACCGGTCAACCAAAATGTTATACGCAGCAAAGCTAACTCTTGAAGTTGATGAAGGAATAAGGATATTCCAAGACAAGTGCACACTAAGGCAGCTCATGGCCACCCACCGTAGCTGCTGGAGACACTAACACTATGAAGAAAGAAGGCAGACTCCGAATCATGACAGCACAAGAAGGAGTGGACTTCCTGAGAGGAATAAACAGCAAAGGAAAGCTAGAAATGAGTTAACCGTGTGTAACACAGTAAACTAGAAGAATCCCTAACACGAACAAGGGCAGGAGGAAATAGCAGGGCTAGAAAGCGGGCTCAGCCTGTAGGAGCCTATGCTGCTCTTCCAGAGGACTCTGGTTCAAGCTCCAGCAAGTGGCAGCTCACAACCAACCATCTGTAACTCCAGTTTCAGAGGAACCAATGCTGTCTTTTGACCTTTGAGGGTTCCAGGTATGCATGCGGTACACATACATACATGTAAAGAAAACACTTATATACATCAAATAAAATAAATAAACCTTTGAAGAATAAAAACAATGCAGACAACCAGAAAACAAGAAAAAAAATTACTGGAATTAGTAGACACTGCCTTGAATGTAATTGCCTCAAATCACCAGAAAAGAAATTCAAACTAGCCAAGTGGATTGCAATCAAGATTTACTGACTGTTGCCTACAAGAAAACGACACCTCATTAGTAAAGACACCCACATACTGACAACATTTGAAAGCCAGTCTTTCAAGCTAATAGCAGCTGAAAACAACCTGGTGGAGTAATTCTGAGATTTGATAGATATTTCAAATTGAAGTTTGGCAGAAGAGATGATGAAAGCTACTTCCTGCCAATAAAGGAAAAAAAAAAATCAGGAAAGAACAGCTGTAAACATGAATGCACGGAATGGTGGAGGCACCAATTCCATTCAAAGACACTAATGAGCATATAATGTTTGGATGATGCAGTAACAGTAGGTAAGAGCAACACCCTAGTTTCGTCTTTAAATAGGTCATCCGAGCCAAAAACCAAAACCAAAACCAGACAATAACAACAACCCCCCCACACACACACAAAGGAAGCCTCTGAATTAAATCATACCAGAGATCAAATTGACTCAATAAATAGAATACAGAGTATTCCATCCAACAGATGTGGAATACACATTTTTTTTTCCAATACCTTGTGGGAATCCTGTAAAAAAGAATAAATGTTAGGCAATCAAATTTTAACAAGTACAACATAATCAAAATAATTTCTAGTAAGTTAATAGTGACACAGAAATAAAAATAAATAGGAAGTGAAACCACAGAAAGGATAAAAGTACTTGGAGGATGAAAAATATACTATTGAATGAGCAGCAGATCAACAGCAAAATCAGAAAAGGGATTTTTAAATGTTTCTAGAATCAATTTAAGCACAACTTACCAGCACTTTTGAGGTAGAAATAAGACAATTCTAAGAGGTAAATTATAGTTTAAGTTAAATGCTTACATTAAAAAAAAAAAAAGTCAGAGATGTCTGAAATAAATAACCAAGGATGAACCTCAAGGTTTTAGAAGAACAAGAACAGTCCAAACCCAAAAGCAATAGGAGGCTGGAAATAATGATGAGGGCAGAAATTAAAGAATTAATAACACATTGAGTCAATTAAGTACAAAATTGATTCTTTGAAAAGGTAAAGATTGACAAACTTCTAATGAAACTAGCCAAAAAAGAAAGTTCCAGAATAATAAAATTAGAGATGAAAGAGGTTGATGTTATAACAAAGTCCAAAGAAATCCAACAGTTCACTCGGGGGCTTTTTGAAAATGCAATTCTAAAAACGGGACAGATGAGAAGAAATGGGTAAATTTGTGTACACAGTATAACCTGCCTAAATCAAACCAAGAAGACATCAAAAACTTAAAACAGTTCCATAGTCAGCAAGAGTCAGACAGTAATGAAAACAGGGACTCACTACTGGCTTCTACCAACTCTTCAGGCACCATCACTCCTGAATCTGTTGCCAAGAGAAACCAGGGAGAACTAGAACAGACTCATTCTGTGAAGACAGTATTTCCATGACACCCAAACCAGAGAAGGACACAGATGTCAACAGCAGACTGTATGCCAATTTTCCTTACAAGCACAGGTGAACGGGGTACTTGCAGACCTGAAGAGATGGCTCAGTGATTAAAAGCATGGACTGCTCTTCCAGAGGACCTGAGTTTGGTTCCCAGCACCCAAGCGAGGGTGCTTAGAACTAGCTGGAAACCCAGCTCCTAAGGATCTAAAGGCCTCTTCTGGCCTTCAAGCACACCAGTACTCCTGTTCACATACCTACACGAAAAAAAAATGCATACACATAATAAAAATAAGATAAATCTTTAAAAAAACTAACATTTTTGCCAAGAGTATTCATGAAAACATGGAGATCATATACCGTGATTAAGTTGGTTCCAGCCCAGGGGTTCGAGGTTGAGTTCAACATATGCAAATCAATAAAGGTAATACAGAACATATAGAGAAACCACACAATTATCTCAATAGATGCAGAAACAGCTTTTGGCAAACTCCAACATGACAAAAACCCATGAATATGTAGGAACATAAGAAACAAATATCCACATAAAGACTATGCATGATAAACATGTAGTTGACATTATACTGAATAGGGAAAAACTGTTTCCTAAAGTCAAAAAAAAAGATCTCTGTCTCTGTCTCTCTCCATCTTTCTCTGTCTCTGTCTCTGTCTCTCTCTCTCTGTGTGTGTGTGTGTGTGTGTGAGAGAGAGAGAGAGAGAGAGAGAGAAAGAGAGAGAGAGAGAAAATTCTTATTCAATATGGTGTCCAAGTCCAGGGTGGCAATTTAGAAAAGAGATTAAACAGAAGTTGAAGATCTGAACAGTGATTCCCTTGGGTTCTAACTGCTCCATGTATTCCTGGAAGTTTCCAAATATCTTCCCCTCCATCACTGTGTACACTGCTTCTAGATTTCTATCTCCACACCACAGTGGTCCTCTTTTCCCCAAATTCCATCCCTGACCACTTCTGAGCATCTCACCCACTATTCTTTTGTTCCGCAGCCAGAAGCCTTTTCAGAGCCCAGGCTCCATATCCCTTGTTCTAGCATTCGTCCTTCAGTTTAGCAAATACCCGTGGCTTCAGGCAAAGCGATCTGATAAAGGGATTAAGCTGATTACATGGCGTGACAGCGTGCCCAAGTTTTTCAACAGCGTTCAAATCTTCCAAAGAGAAACTTAGTTATCAAAGGAATTCGAGGGATGAAATACAGATGAATAGAAACTATGGACACATAGAAGAAAGTATGCTGGGTGATTCAAAAAGCCTTTGAATATTGATTTTGACCGTCATGCTGGTATTGCGGACTGAGAAAAAGTCAGTGATCTTTGCTTGTGGCCATGCAGAGTGTAGGGAGAGGGGATCCTGACAAAGTCTAAGCTAAAGCCTTGCATTCCTTGAAATTCCATCCAATTCAAATCTTTGAAGGTATTTCTAGTCTGTTTTGAGTTTCTGATATGTTTTTCGCTAACAAAATAAAGGTACAGTGAAGTAACAGTGACCCCCCCCCCCGATGAGCGAGGGGTCTGGAGACTGATTAGAGGACAAGGCATAGTAAGGTTGTTTCAGGTCACACTGCATACACCAGGGACTAAAGTAGCCAGGTTGTAGGAGAGGGGGGAGCTTCCTGCCTCACAGGATGCTTTCTTTGCCGGGCTTAGGATGATTTACAGAAGTTTGCTCCCTGAGTCTGGGGTCTTAAGCCTGTCTTCCAAAACGGGGCAGGAAAACAGATTTCTGCTGCCTGTCTCCAATTCAACAAACAACTTCAAATCTATACCTCCGAGTATAGATTCACAGGAGAGACAGCAAAAACATCTTTTGAATCCCACTGCAATCATGACATTCAAATGACCTGACCATGCAGCACTAGAATTCAGAGCAGTTTAAAATCAATCCACGGATGCGAGGAACAGCTTAAAAGCGGATGGGGAACCTGCCAGCGCTCACCCTGGCACCCCGGGCTCTTATTTTCACGATAGGAAGCAGCCTAATAGACAGCTGCTCTTTCTCAAAGGGAACTTGTTTGCAAACCTGAACAGCCATTGCTTTGTTCTCTTGAGAGAAAACAAGACAGCATCAATCAAAGCAAAGCCACATACCCAAACCCGCTGCTGCAGCTGCTCACGCAAAACCGCGTATCATTCCCTTTAAGCCAACAGTGCCTGCCGGGAACCTTGTGAATCCTCTGCCCGGCGCTTCAGAACCCTGCTGCGGGTTAACTCTTGAAGGCTGGACGCTCTAACCCAGAAAGCCAAGGCTCTCTAATTTAACCTCTTGCTTGCTGACTCATCCAGCAGGCACGACGCACCCTGCCGCCGCCGCTGCTGGGCGAACCTTTGCACCACACTTGGAAGGTAACACCTAAACGGGTGTTTCTCAACCTGTGGGTCGCGACCCTCCGGGCCGTGAGACCTTTTCACAGGGGTGGTATAGCAGATATCCTGCCTATCAGATATCCATATTACAATGCATACAATTAAAATGATGAGGCAGCAAGAAAAAAAATTACGATTTGGGGTCACCACAGAATGAGGAAGTAACTGTATTAAAGGGTCACAGCATTAGGAAGGTTAAGATCCACTCACCTGGAGGCTGTCCTTTTGCACCTGAGTGAACTTCATCATTTGCTCAGCCGGACCTGCTTGTCCTCTTTGAGTTGGAAAACAATCAGTTCGTTCCCCCAAGATATCAATTGCACACTGCAGAGATAAGATTGGACAATCAGCGCAGAGACTGGGGTGAAGAACATTTGGAGGAAGGAGTTAAGTTCTAGGAAAGAAAATGCCTCCCGTTTTCTAGATACATTGCAACTTGACGGAGAAGATTATTCACGTGTAGTAAGTGCTCCAAACTACCTTGGTAATTTGGAGAAATAAATAAAGCCAAATTTATACTTGCCGCGGTGTTCTTCCAAGGAAAGCCAAAAAAAAACAAAAAACAAAAAACCAACAACAACAAAACGCTTCCTGCAATACTAGCCATGTTATCCACGTGAAAGTTACTAGGGCTCCTAGCAGGCAGGCGAGTGGGGGAGTGTTATTATTCTGACTGGGCGTTGATTTACAAGTGTGGATCGGCTTTTGTTTTTGTTGTTTTCTTTCGGGCTTTTTGTTCTTGAGACAGATTATCACCATGCCCTAGCCTTAATTCCCTGCCATCTGTGTCCTGCCCCCATACAGTATATCTGTGCCCTCCCTCTCCTCACCGGGCTTCTGGACTCCTGGGCCCTCCCTTGTCTAAACTACATCTACCCTAGGAGTCTCAAGGCTCCAGGAAAGAGTACAGTTGACCTGTGCAGAGGAGAGCATACACCACCTTAAGAACACTGACAACGGCAGCTACCGCGGTGGAGCTTACCTCAGGCCAGAGAATGCGCTGACCACTTCACGTTGTACTCTGTAGGAAGGACCACCAGACCATCAGTAGAATCTGGGGTTCCCTCCTCGTTTTCAGCCCACCTTAAAGTCGGCGCCGCCCTGTAGCTGAAGTCTGAGCTATGGCATGTCAAAAGTGACACAAGCTATCACACAGAGAAATCTGAGAGGAGGAACCTGGGAGGACACAGGGCAGAAGAGAAGCTGGGGGAAAAAAGCTGAACAAGAGTGATCAGGATGTCCAATTTCAGTGTCTATGGAGAACTATCATGATTTCTTCCTTAAGGATCTGGTAAAATCCACCACCAAAACATTTGGACATTTCACTTTTCCTTCATCACCTGTAATTACAGTGACGTGTGGCAGCCGTATTTCCCAATTCTTGACCTGGGGCCAGCTGACAGGTGTGTTCAATGTGTGAAAGCAATAACCATCACTTCTGTGTTTGCAATATGTCAGGAAAGTTCATCTTTTTTTTTTTTTTTTTTTTAATTCTGTCAAGTGGAAACCAGAAAGTGTCTCTGACTCTAGCTGAAGTAAACAGTGGTGGATGCCATTAGTTTACCACAGAGTGGAAGGAGGACATCCCAGCAGTAGTTATCTTAGGACCCAGGGACATTGTTAAGGGTCCACACCTGGCCTGGCTGGAGCAACAGACACCTGCATCCACAAACATATTTAAGAACAAGAAAAATTTCCAAGAAGTCGCTCTAGGAACTTCTTGTAAAGGTAAATATAAATCTGCCCTATGCACCATCAATTCACACCTACATATTTATACACAGGAAAACATACATACATGCATCACAGCCTGAGCGCCATATGTTTATGCTCTACTCATATCAGTACTCGGAAAGAATTGAGCTGTGGCATATTTGCCCAATTTGTTTACTACTCCCTAACAGAAAGAGTGAATTGTTAACACACTCAGACAGTATGATTTTCACGTGGCTGAGATCCAAAACTTGGCAGAAAGAGCTTGAGAGAGGAAGAATGTATTTTTGTCTGCGGCTTCAGAGTGCTCAGCCCACGGTCCTGTGTACTTGTACATGATGTCATGGCTGGCTTGGGGACAGTGGAAGGGAGGCACTACTCACGCCACAAGCAACCAGGAGACAAGGAGACAGGGAATGTGGATATTGGTCTACCTTTCTCACTTGTCATTCTGGCTGGGTTCCCGTCTCATGAATGCACTGCTCACAGTCAGCCTGGGTCTTCTCTGGAAAAGCCCTCATAGACACACCCACAGCTCTGCCTCCTCAATCTCCTAGCTCAGTGGTTTCCACACTGTTGGTTGCGACACTTTGTGTGTGTGTGGTGGGGGTTAAATGACCATTTCACAGGGTTTGCCTAAGACCACTGGAAAACACAAATATTTACATTATGATTCATAACAGTAGCAAAATTACAGTTATGAAATAACAATAAAAATACTTTTCTGGGTAGGGGTTACCACAACCTGAGGAACTGTGTTAAGGGATCACAGCATTCGGAAGGTTGACAACCACTGTCCTGCATGATTCTAGATCCAGTCAGGCTGACAATGAAGACACTTAGCAGAGATGACTGTAAACATATAAAGCAGAATAAAATAAACCAGACATAGAGAATACTTATTGAATACATGTTATTGTGGGAGGGTGGCGGGAAGAGTATAAACATCTCAGTAGTAGAGCACTTGCCTACTCCTACCACAGTAAAAAAAAAGAAAGAAAATAAAAACGTGCTATCATTGCTGTGATAAAACACCATGACCGGAAGGAAGCAACTCGGGGAGGAAAGGGTTTATTTGGCTCACGTATCCATTGATGATGTATAAAATGAGGACATCACTGCTCCAACGCATGGTTGAGGGGGCAAGGTTTTTATTGTAGATATGAGGGAGACTTAATCCTCCTATCTTCAATAAAATATAAAGAATCTCTCATATCTGCAATAAAATATGAGCCAGAGGAAGAGCCCAGAGCAGGAAGAGAAGGTAGGTGTCCAGTAGACTGAACTGGACCATGAGAAGAGAGAAAGAGAAGGGGAAGGTGAGAGAGGGGGACCAAGAGAAGAAGACAAAAAGAAAGAGCAAAGAGGACCAAGAGAACACAGGCAGAGTTATATAGGAATGAGGACCTGGGGAAAGGGAAGCCCAGGAGCTGGAGAAATTTACAGGAGGGAGCAGATGTTGGTGTGTGGGTGGGATGGGGTGGGAGGAGGGAGGTGAGAAGAGTCAGGTTGCCAGAATGGATTCTGTAACAGGCATATTTGTGGTGCTGAGAGAGCTTTGAGGCCAGCATGGGCTATGATATGCTAATAGGCACCACAGCTAGCCATTTGTCCAGAGTTTATTTGGACCTGAGCAGGAACTCAGTCTGGGTAGAAATCTGACGGCAGGAGCTGATGCAGACAGAGGCCATGCAAGGGTGCTGCTTACTGGCTTGTTCCTCATGGTTTGCTCAGCCTACTTTCTTCTAAAACCCAGGCCATCCCATTTGCAATAAGCTGGGCCTTTCCTCATCAACCACTAATTAAGAAAATGTCTAATGCAACCACTTTGAACATCAATCTGGTACTTTCTCAGAAAACTGGAAATAGCTATACTTCAAGACACAGCTACACCTTCCTGGACATACACCTGAAAGATGCTCCAGCATACAAGGACATTTGCTCAACCATGTTCATAGCACCTTTATTCATAATAGTCAAAAACCGGAAACAAGCTAGATGTCCGTCAACTGAGGAATGGATACAGAAACTGCAGTACATTTACACAATGGAATACTACTCAGCCCCTAAAAAGAAAGAAACCATAAAATTTGCAGGCAAATGGATGGAACTAGAAATGATCATCCTGAGTGAGGTATTTCAGACCCAGACACACATGGTACATACTCACTTATAAGTGGATTTTAGTCATATAGTACAGCGTAGACATACTATAATGTACAGACCTTGTGAAGATAAGCAACAAGGAGGACCCTAGGGAGGATGTATAAATCTCAATCAGAAGGGGAAATAGAACAGACAGAGGTAATGGTGGAAGAGTGGGGACCAGGACCATCAAAGCCAACCAACCAGGGCCCAGAGGGACCTATGTAGTCTGAAGCACCAACCAAGGACAATGGCCTAGACGTAGGTCCTCTACTCATAAATGCCCCATGGGCATCTTAGGCTTCATGTGAGCCCAACAGTTGGAGATATCTCACTATGGACTATGTTACCTGCTTTTTGATCACTTCCTCATGATGGGACTGCCCTACCAGGCCAC
This sequence comes from Meriones unguiculatus, assembly GCF_030254825.1. Lineage (NCBI taxonomy): Eukaryota > Metazoa > Chordata > Mammalia > Rodentia > Muridae > Meriones > Meriones unguiculatus. The sequence continues at coordinate 48,344,124 of NC_083349.1, forward strand.
AGGGAGGGAAGACGAACTCAGTCTCCTTGTGAATAATTGAACTAGGTTGTCTGGATAAGGGGGCTTCTCTATTCTGAAAAAATAGGGGGAGGGAAGATGCAGGAGGGTGGGTGGGGCTGGAAGAAGAGGAGGGAGGAACCTATGATGGAGATGTAAATTGAATTAATTAATTAAAAAAAAAGAAAAAGGAAAGAAAATGTCCTACAGAATTGCATACAGCCTGATCTTGTGGAAGTATTTTTTTCAATCAAGGTTCCCTCCTCTCAGATGAGTCTAGCTTGTATGAAGGTGAAATTAAAAATTAGCAAGCACAGTAATAAAAACAAAGAGTGGGAATTTACCTCAGCTCTGCAGGGCCAGTCAAAGTTGACTGGGAAAGCTACAGAAAACTTTTTCTTGAGATAGCATTATTTGATATCTTGATAGATGTTTGGGTTACATAAATACATTTGTCAAACAGCTAAAACACACTAATTTGTATATTTTATCATTAATTGTGGATATATATATTTTTCTGAAGACACTGGGCCTTGCAAGTTAATAACATGTCTGAAGATCATTTAAGACTATGTATTTAGCCTGAGGTCCTACTCTATATGCAACTCTTTAAAGTTTAACCTGTTGTAAGAGAAGAACGTTGTTACGATTATTAGTTACTTACTTACTATTATACTTACTATGCTTTAGACTTTTCAGCCTTCACAATATAAGCTAAATGCATAGCTTTAATTTTAAGTTATGTATTCTTCTATGTCCCTAATACAGAATAATATATGTGTGTGTTATAGTAATCTTTTGCTAAAAGAACCCTACAATTTGAAAGCATCCATAAACTGAACAAATACCCCACAGATGTTGGAAGCAACGTGTGGATGCAGTTGGTAACATCTTGTGTAGTTTTGAGTGTTATTCTGGGTGAGTTAGGTCTGTAAAGCAGCTTCTTCTCTTGTAAAACTCTGTTAAGGATCTCTATAAGGAATTCCTTGTTTCCTCCCCATAGCACATTTTCTGTGTTGCTCAAGATATGGAGAGGAAATCCCTTTGTTAGGGTCAGGTGGAGACATAGGACAGACAGAGTGGAAAGGCAATAGGAACATATCAGGCACACACTACTGACATACAACAGACTGTTGCAGGATATTTGATCCCATTATGAACCTCCAAATTGTGAACTGCAAAACCCTGTTTCTTGTTTGGTGTGGTTGAGCCCTATCACACACCTTTAATCCAAGAACTTTGTTTATTGTAAACAAATAATTATGGTGTGGTTCAGCCAGCTGTAGCACAAACCTTCAATACAAGAGCTTTCTTTCTGTACACAGGATTTAATGACATTAACTCCAGATCAAGAGGCAGAGCAAGAAAACAGCTGATGGGGATTAAAGAGTAGAGGGACTTTGAGTTGAGGGTATTTAAGACAACGAGGAGAAGCAGAAAAGGCTTTTTAGCCTAAAAACTCTGGCTTTAACTTAGGCTTCAGATCCTCATGTCCCTGGCTTTTTGGGCTTTGAGCTAGCAAGTCTTTGGCTTTGGGTTTTTGATCTTTTTCTCCTGGGCTGTCAGTTGAGCTAGTGAGTCTTTTGGGTTTTTTTCCATCCTGATCTGAGTTAAGAAGGAAGGTCAGCTGGGGTGACGCAGTGCTTTCCCTGCATCTCTGAGCTAGCAGGTTTTTACCCCAGCATCCAGTTCCTGAGTCTTTACTGGTAAAGTAGAACAGTTGAGATTTTCATTTTGTTTATAACAACAATTTGCAGGCCCATGACCCTGAGATTAGAACATGAGACCCTCATGTTCTACCTAGACTGAGCTAGCAGGGTCAGAAGCCACAAGCTACAGACAGACAGAACACACACACACACACACACACACACACACAGAGAGAGAGAGAGAGAGAGAGAGAGAGAGAGAGAGGAGAGAAGTGGAGAATTCAAATTTGAGCTGTCTCTTGAGAAAGTTTGTCTTCATTTCTTAGTGTGATCTTGACACATTTTGGCACCCACTCTGAGGTTTCTTTAATATATTAACCAACACAATTTCAAAAGATAAAAGTATGGACAAAGTTTGAACTTGAGTTGAGAATATGAATGTTGACGCTGAGGAAGAAGTGAGCTGGCACCTTTATCTACTTTGGAATATGAGAATAAGTCTAATTGCTAAAGACACATAAGTGACACATAAGAGTGTGGAAAGCAAGTAGAATAAAATAATGGTAGGGACTATGTATGGCCATGCAGGCTTTCAGTATAAAATTCTTAGATAAGACTTCTCATAACAAAATGGAAGGAGAAAAGAGTTTGTCCAAAAAGCTTTTCATTTTTGTCTAAGAAATGGACTCTCTAAGGACAGAGGCAATCCATCGTTTCTTCTGATTTTAAGTGGTGATTCATCTCTGAATGACTTAAATTTCGCCTATAGTATTGCTATCCCAGACGTATTGGAAACTCAATTTTCTATCCTTGCCATGTGTGAAAGTGACATTTCAGAAACCTTCTTATCTCCTTTTCACTTCGGTTTGAATTTGGCCTTGGGCAAGTGTTCACAGCACACAGGGGGCTATGTGTGCCGAACACAGTAACTGTATCTGTTCTGGAGAAAGATTGTTTCTTCCCTTCCTCCATGTTCCAGCCACATCTGCTACAGTTGGGCACAGTGGGCACAAAGTCTTGTAGGACAAGGCCATCTGTGCTCAAGGTCCCAGGAGCCCCAGAGGAAACTCATCAGATAGGCCTTTTGCCTGGAGGATTCAGAGCTGTTATAAGTGGCACCAGAAAAAAGTCCAGCTTGTTATCACGAGAGAACGCTCCAGGATTCTATGTCAGTGCCGCCTCCAAAGAGGACTTGCACCAGCAGCCCTAGTGGAAGAAGACTCCCTCTCACATTTGCAGTACTTGTTCATCCAGAAAACCTGTGGATTGAGAGGGTTAGCAAATGCCTGTAAACCCATCCGATATGGAATCCAGGGGGCTCGTGGAACTGTTTTCAGTGTTGTCTGCTCATATTACCTGTCATGAAAAGGAAGCGCATGGTGGGACACACTTTGTCCCAACTCCTTCCTGCAGGTTCCCTCTCACCAGCCAGAAGTCAAAAGGCTTCCTTGTCATGATACACAATGAGCACATGTCTCACACACCTGACAATGATGTGACTATGGCCGCCCGAAACTCAAAATCAATGGTAAAACAAACATCTTAGTAGCTAGATCACGCTTCATCCAAATGATCTTTCTATTTATTATTATTATTTACTATTATTATTAAATATTCTGATGCAGAGCCATGCTCAACACAGCTGATGCTTGTTTAGTTATTTTAAAATAGGCAAAGAGTATCCCGACATGTGGCTATTTGCAGTTCTAATAAGTATCAACTTCTCCATGTAGGAGGCTTCTTTGGAAGAACAACTCATCCTCTGTTTGAATACATATCTATGCTGCACTATAGTCATGACGCCATCATTATTTAAAAAAAGAAAATGGGGGGATGGGCTCAGCTTTCGTTGGTTCTTTTTTTTAAAAATATTTTTATTTTTATTAATTACACTTTATTCACTTTGTATGCCCCCTGGAGCTCCCTCCCTCCTCCCCTCCCAATTCCTCCCTCTCTCCCTCCCTCCCTCCATGCTCCTCCCCCAGTCCACTGGGTCTTTTAAGAGATAGTTTCTTCCTTGACTATTTCAAGAATAGCTGTTTTTTTTTTTAGATTTTTATTTTAAAAATCAAATTATCAAATCTACCCCACCTGTCTTAGTTAGGATAACTAAACACCATGACCAAAAGCAACTTGGGGAAAGAAGGGTTTATTTGGCTTACACTTCGTTATTGTTCATCATCAAAGGCAGTCAAAATAGGAACTGACGGGAGGAGGGGAGGATGGGGACTTTGAATGGCATGTAAAGTGAACAACTAAATAAATAAAAGTTAAAAAAACAGGAGACAGACATGATGCTAAAACTGACTTCCTTTTTTTTTTTAATATATTGTGAGTCAATCTCAACAGATTGCATGATCAAGGTAAAGAACAAAGACAAGAGGAACAACTCTAAAGAAAGGGCTAGCTACCAAAACCCAGAAGTTGGGGCTAGGCCCTGATGGAACTAGAAGCATCAGGACTGAAGTATTGGAGAGTCACATCTGTCCACATACTAAATTCCATGATATGTTTGGAGAATGTAGTAAAAGGACAAACAAAATGTATTCAGAAGAAGTTATTGATAGCATCAAGAAAAAAAAATTTGCCATAGCAAAACCTTTTTATGGGACTATAATTTTTTTTCTAAAAAAATTTGAACAAAACAAAACAAACCAGGAACTGAAGCTGGGCAGAACCTGGAGGCAGGAGCTGATGCAGAAGCCATGGAGGAACGCTGATTACTGGCTTGCTCCTATGTCTTGCTCAGCCTGTGCTCTTATAGAACCCAGAACCACCAACTGAGGGATGGCACCAGCCACGATAGGCAGGACCCTCCACACCAACCACTAAGTGCGATAACGCCCTACAAGCGTGCCTACAGCCTGATCTTATGTATTTTCTCAATTGAGGTTCCCTCTTTCCAGATGACTTTAGCTTGCGTCAAGTTGACATGAGACGAGCCATCATGTCATGTCATCCTTCATTCCCTCCCCTCTAACTCTTCCTCCATCTCCCTGCATTGCTCTTCCATCCCAACTTCAGCAGCCATCAAATGTCAATAAAGTCTCAGCTAGAGGTGGGATTTCATGTTTCCGTCATCCATTCCTGCTAGGACTTTCTCTGGCTTTATCTGGTGCAGATCTTATACATGCACCACAGCTGTGTGACTTGATTTGTACAGAAAACTCTTTCACTACAGTCATCTACCACCTCTGGCTCTTACAATATTTCCATTCTCTCTTTCACTATGGTCCTTGAACCTTGGGAGAAATGGATGTTATATAGGTAACCTATTTAGGGCTGAGCACTCCTCAGTCTCATTTCATGAATGTAATGATTGTGGGTTCCTTCTCTGATGAAAGTTAAGAGATGCACTAATCCGTAGGTATACAGATAACGGCTTAGGGGTATACTTTCTCTAGCTACAGGTTCTCAGCTTAATTAGAGGTATCAGGCATGAGTTTCATCACATAACATGGGCCTTAAAAACAATCAGAAAAATGATCAGTTACTCCTGTAGCATTTATGCCACTGTTGTACTAATGGGCATATTTTACCAGACCAGTAATTTACAGGGTTCACAGCTGGATAAGACTCTTGATTAATTTTCTCCTCTGATAGCATTCACAGCTCTTTCTAGCACTATGAAAGCTAGCCACCTGGAATCAAATGTCTAGATCGGTACCCGTTTTATTGATTCCTTTTCTGTGAGGCAAGTATGTGGTATTTTCAGGAAAACAAAGTGTGAATGGTAAATCAAGTTATGGAGGGTAACCTAGGACAATGGGAATAGCCTGTGGTGTTTGGTGGGAGGAGTACAGAACACCATTGGCCAACAAATTCAAAGACGTACCTACGCATCCTTAGCACTGGAGTTCTTGTTGCCTGTGGTGTCTAGTGGTAGGGGCACTATTACCAGTTACGGCATAATTCCATTTTTATATATTTATATATTTAAAAAAGCTTCTACAGTGGGTTTTCCGATGGCTTTTTCATATGTCTTTAGGTTTATTTATTTCTCTCCATACTCCCTCCTCTACCCTTCCCTCCCATTACCCCCTAACTTTTCCTGCTCTATTACTCCCTCTTCCCCCTTCTGACCATCTGTGTTCAATTCCCCATCCCTTGCCATCCATCGCAATGGCTTATTTCATTTCTGACTTCTACTGGAATTCTAAACAAAGACATCCAAAGCTAGAATCCATATGTAAGAAAGAATATGCAGTTTCTTTCTGTATCTAGGTTTAACACACTTACAATGATTATTCCCAGCTCCACCTATTTCCCTGAAACTTTCATGATTTCATTCTTTACAACTGAATAAAGTTCTATTGTGTATATGTCCCACATTTTCACTGTCTATTCATCTGTTGATGGACACCTGGGCTGTTTCCATTTCCTGCTACTGTAAACAGGGCAATGAACATGGATGAGCAGGTTTCTATGCAGTAAGATATCGCATCCTTTGTATATAGCCAGGAGTGGTATAGCTGGGTTATACATCTATTTCTCGTCTATAGGAGAACTTCCATACTGATTTCCATAGTGTCTGCAGCAGGTTGCATCCTCACCGACAGTGAATGAATATTTTCCTTCCCTTACATCCATGTCAGCAGTTGTTGTCCCTTATTTACTTATTTTGACCTCAGACATTCTGACTGGGGCAAGATGAAATCTCAAACTAATTTAAATCTGCATTTTCCTGAAGGCTAAAGATGTTGAATATTAACAAACAAACAAACACAACAGAACAGCCATTTATATTTCTTTTGAGAATTCTGTTTAGTTGCATGCCCCACTTTTTAATTGGATAGTTTGATTTCTTGGTTTTTGAGGTTTGTTTTAAATAACCTTTTTAAATTTTTCTATGTTTGGGTGTTTTTGCCTTGTATGCATGTTTGTGCACCACAAGCATGCAGTGACCCAGACAGAATGCTAGATTCCATGGGATTAGAATTACAGATAGTTGTGAGTCTTCACCTGGGTGCTAGGAATTGAATCCTGGCTCTCTGGAAGAGCAACCAGTGCTCTTTACTGCTGAGTCATCTCTTCCTTGAGTTTCCTAGACATTAGCCCTCTGTCAGATATAGTGACATTTTCCCATTCTGTAAGCTGACTCTTCCCTGAAGTGCTGGTATCCTTTGCTCTATAGCAGCTTCTAGTTTCATGAGGTGCCATGTAAAAATACACTTTTTTTTTTTTACAGAGAAATATGACATCTGATATTGTATATAGCTGAATTCTACGTCTTATATGGGCATCACCAGCACACCGGCATATCAAAAGTTCTTAAGAGTCTCACAGCCAAGAAGACTAGGGAATGGGCCTTGGCAATCTGAATGAATGCTAATTACAGGGTCCTAAGACAGTGGTTCTCAACCTGTGAGTTGTGACCCCTTTGGATATTGAATGACCCTTTCACAGGTGTTGCCTAAGACCACCTGCATTTCAGATATTTATATTTCATAACAGTATCAAAATTACAGTTATGAAATAGCAATGAAATAATTTTGTCGTTGGGGGTCACCACAGCATGAAGAACTGTAGCAAGGGGTTACAGCATTAGGAAGGTTGAGAACCACTGTCCCAGACTATAGGCCCTCTATTTTTCACACCAGTGTCATTTTCCACTCATGATCTCTGGGCATCTGAGGTGACAATCAGAACACAAAGCAGGCTCCGATAGCCAGTTGTAGTTCTTCAACTGTTGTTAGGAGTTAAGATTTTGGACTTAGTCATTAACAGTACTTTATAGAAAACCACCTATTCATTGACTACAAAAAATATCACTAATGTCTCTACAGTGTCAAAGTTTGGGAGCCACTATTTCCATCTTTATACTAAGAAAATGTTGGACCAAATAGAAAACAGCTTTTCTTGGATAAGCCAAAGGTTGCAGGTCCAACCACCACACCACAATATCTGTGGGTTCACCTAGAATAATGACTGATTTCTGCTTCTGTCGAACAGAAGCCAGTAGCCACAGCCATTCTAAACTAGCGCTGAAACACTAATGAACTGCTGGAGGTGGACTAGAAAATAGTGCTAGCATGAGAAATGTGTGGGGGCCCTTTATCCCATGCTGGTTACTTCTAGCCTTCCCATTTTACTTAAGGAGACAAAATGCTCAACAAGAGTCAAGTGGTAGAGTAGAGGGTTTAATATTTACTTGTGAGGCTCAAGCCTGGAAACACAACCCACCCCCATTATGAAACCCCGAGGAAGGCCAGGCAAGAGGGACGTCCGAAACAGTAGTACATCAAAGAACTATGAAGCCCTGTTAGCTACAGTGGCAAGCATTAAGTACAATACTGCTGAACAAACACATTAAAATTAAATTCCTATTTCCCAACCTAGTATGTCTACCTTTCAGCAAAAAAATGTACAAAGTTTGCCAAAAGGCATGAAGAAATATCCTGAAGATAGAACACATGAAGCAAGAATGAGAGTCAAGGGCTGGAGAGATGGTTCTGTGGTTAAGAGTACTTCTTGTTCTTATAGAGGGCCTAGGCTTAGTACCCAGCACTCACAGGTTGGCTAACTACCATTCACACTTCTGGTTTCAGGGAATCTGACACCCTCTTCTGACCTCCAAAGGCACTAGGCACTCATGAGGTGCACACACACACACATTCAAGCAAAACATTTCACACACATAATCTTAAAGAATAACTAGAAGAATGAAATTCAGGAAACACACACACATACAGGAATATCTAGAGAACTTTAAGTATATGGAGGGCACCCCTGGACAAAATAGGGCAATGGAGAAAGGAGTTCTTTAAGCAGACAGATGGGAAATTTAAGGGCCAAAGGAAATGCTAGAAATCATGAGCATTGTAGCAGAAATAAAGAATGCCTGTGATGAGCTCATTAATGGGACAGGAACTGCTGACGACTAAGTAAGCTTGATATTTACATGAAATAGAAGAAAGATTCTAAAACACTGTGGTTACTCCACAAGGTTTCAATATATTGCAAGGGAAGAGTGGTGAATATTTGAAGTGATCAAAGGCTGGCAACTTCCCAAAATTAACGTTGGCCACCAGAGTAGAGCAATGTGATGTCCAAAGAACACTAATCAAATATTAAAAAACCCGTACACCAGGCATGCCCTATTCAAACTGCAGAGGGCAAAGATATTTTTTTAAAAAAAGAAACTAGTGGAAAGGCTCAACCACCTACAGAGAAATAAGGATGAGATGACAGCATGCTTCTTGCAAGAAGCCATGCAAACAAGATGGAGGCCATAAAAATCAACACCATGAGACTCAGAATTCCCCATCAGCAAGGAAACATTCTGAGACAGAGCTAAAGGAGTTCATCACCAGTTAACCTGCACTGCAAAGAAGGAGAATTTCCTCAAGCCAAGTGAAAATGGGCGTCAGAAACTTGTATGGTGGCACATACACACATTTAATCCCAGCACTCAGAAGGCGGAGGTAGGCAGATCTTTGAATTCGAAGTCCAGCCTGGTCTACAGTTTCAGGACAGCCAGGGCTACAAAGAGAAACCCTGTCTAGAAACGACAAAACTCAACTAATCAACCAAAACCAAAACCAAACGAAAAACCATACATCTACACAAAGCACACCACTACATAAAGATGAACAGTCTTCGGCTTTTCAGATTTTAATTCTTAATTGATCTAAAGGATAATTGCTTGCTTAAGTGAATACTGGCAATGTTTTATTGGGTGATTATGATATTTGGATAAGTGAAGTGATTGGTAGCAATGTTACCAAGGGACAGGAAGGAATTAAGAATATACAGTAATGACACATACTATACTACCCTTAAGACAGGCATAGCCTAGGTGACAATGCATGCTGTAAACTCTAGAACAATCTTTAGACATATTTTGGTTCTGTGTGTAGATAAAATGAACATGTCAAAGGACACTAGTGTGTTGTTTTAAACATGTTTTTGTTTTAATCCCAGGTGTGGTATGTGGGACTGATTCAGATGGTCCACAGCAGGAACTATTTGCCTCATGTGGGCTCTGAAAGGGGCTCTTTGCCAGCTGCACACAGTTTGAATCTGAGGACTCTGGAGAGAGAATAAATGCCAAAGATTAAAGAATGTCGAGGAGCTCTGAGAAAGAACAAGGCTGCTGCCCCCCCCTCCCCGTGGTCCCTGCTGCAGTGAGACAAGAAGCTGGAGATCTCCTGAAACAAGGATTGGACTGGCTCCAAGGAACCCAATGACCCTGACCAGCAGGAAGCAGCTAAGAGAACTATGACCCCTTTTCCACTAACGCTTTCTCTCTCCTATTTGGTGTTGGGATGTTGGAAGGGACTGGGGTGAAGTAGGAAGAGAGATATAAGACATGTAAATAAAAGTTAAAAAAAAAAAGTATGCCAACACTGGCATCCTATCACTTTTCACCATATTGTGTGTGCGTGCACGGGTCTGTGTAGACACAAATAGCCACGTCAGAGGACACTGGCGTCCTCATCTATCACTTTCCACCATGTTGCATTGAGACAGGCTCTCTCACTGAATCCGGAGCTAGGCTAATCCTCCTGTCTCAGCCTCCCCCAGCACTGAAGGTAAGGTAGGCATCATCATGCCTGGCTTTTTATGTGGGTGCTGGGATTTGAACTCAGGTCTCCAGAAAAATACAGCAAGCTCCCCTTAACACAAGCTACTTCCCCTCACACTTGCTTATTAAAACAGGGTCTTGCTATGTTCTTCAGGGTTGGAATTTTGAGATACAAAACAATTCTCCTGCCTCAACCTCAAGAGCAGTTATCTTGGACTACAAGTGCACACTCTCATGCCGGACAAAATATTTTTAAAAAGGAGGTATAACTGGTTGACTGAGACCAAATTCCACTGGGGACAAGGATCACGTAAATTCCTTCTAACCCGTGCTCTGCAAACAGTTGCCACTAAGCAGAATGCCAAGAGTTTTACTTTCTTTTAAGGAAGGTCACTGGCCACAGGTAAAGGTAAAAGTCTACATGACTCACATAGCACACTATTCCATAGTAAACTCAAAACCTAATTGACTCTCTGTATAATGGGGGTCGAATTATGGGGGTCTGTGGTGGTTTGTACCTGTAGTCCCAGTACTTGGAAAATGGGAGGAAGGACAATCAGAAGTTCAAGACCAACCTAGGCTATGTGAGACCTGGTCATATAAATGGGTGAGTGGGGCAGAGACGAAGCTGATGGTACACTACCTGCCCTGCACACTAAAGGCCCTGGGTTCAAGCATTTACCACACTGGTTCTCAACCTACGCAGATACCCTGCATATCAGACAGTTACAATTCATAACCGTGGCAAAATCACAGTTGTTAAGTAGCAATGAAAGTAATTTTACGGATGTGCGTCATCACAACATGAGGTTAAAGGGCTGCAACTTTAGGAAGGTTGAGAAACCACTGCTCTACAAAAACACTACTTTCAAGTTTCTTGGGGTGTGTGGGGAGAGAGCCCATTCCTAACGTTTGTGTTAGGAACTCATGTTGATATCCATCCTGCTTCCTCTGCATCTGGTTAATGCACAAGGGAAGCCAAGCCCGCTAGAGGTGAGGATGGGCCAGGTGGCCATTTTGCTGGGTTTGCTCTAAGACTTCACCACATAGGCCCGGGACACACAAGCCCCATACCCCCTGCTGCTGACTTCCACTGGCTTCATTGATGTTATCTGATAGGCCTCTTCCAGGAAGCCCTTCCGTGCTTTAAATCAGGAATCACTACCATCTTTCTCTGTGAAGTTTTCTGAGCCACGGACGGTCCACATGCTGCCACTGCACCTCCCCTCAGCCCCCCCCCCCATCAGAACGGCTACACTGGTTCCACTATGGAGAAAAGCAGTACTTTGGTTGAGACTTGAAGAGTTCAGAGGTGTTGGCAAACAATGGGAACAGTTTGATTTTAACTCATCGGTGACTCATTTTACATACTTAAAAACAAAAACCTGTGGGGGTTTTTGACAATTAAAAATACATTTTAAGGTCTTGCATGAATAATAGATGAATAATAAAGACTTTAAAGACTTGGGCCAACAAGCTCTGAAGGGATCCCGAGGCTTGGTTTCCTACAATGATTTAACAGCTTCATGACTTCTGTGAAGATGAAGACACTATAATAGCCACATACTTTCAGTATCAGTTTTTATTAAAAAGTGCATTTTGATTAGTTTATGATTTAGGTACGCTGTAAGATATCAGTATACTCTCTTTAATAATAACTTTACAAAGATTTAAAACAAACAAAAATTTAAAAGCCTTTTTATTTCCTTCACCATTATTGTTTTACAATACAAATATCACCTTGTGAGTATACACACAGACACACACACTTTCATACACGCGCACACACTTTTGCACACACACACACACACACACACACACACACACACACACACACCCTACAGAAGGTAACCTTGCTGCACATAAAATACAGAATGGATATATTTATATTTATATATATATATATTTCTTCGTTCTTAGAAAACTATTTTGTTCTCCACGTTGGCAAGTATAGAGTAGAATACTTCCCCAAACATACATGTCAGGAGTAAAACTCAGAGTTACATGCAGTTTCTGCACAAATATATTTTAAAGAAATAGATCTTTTTGTTGTTGTTCACCAACAAAATTGTCATGAGAGTATGGATAACTAATTTATAGCTTTCAAGTTTTAGGTAAGTGATCATTTTCAAAACTCTCTTTTAAAAAAGATATTCATGGCTGTTTTTATTGAGTAGTTAAAACTGTTTCAGCGATACTTGTCATTGCTGCCTGCTCACAGTATGTGAATGGACACACACTCTAATTCACTCCCCTGTTCTTTAATTCAAAACAATTTAAAAACCATTAGCAGTCTTTTGATTTAATTTAGCTATAAATGCAAAATTTAGTAGTGTATACATACATTTATATTTTCATGGAATACTTTATTTTAAATAAAAACATTTAAGATTGCCTACCGATCAACCATACAATCAAGACAAGAAAGGCACTAGAAACATAGACAAATTTCTCTCCCAAGAAGCATTTTTAAATTTTAACTCTCTTTTCTGTGACATGTAAAAATCTCTAAATTTGGTTTTCATAACATCATTTTGAAAAATAAAGTTAGGAAATACTTAGAAAAATCACTTTATAACAGAATCTTTTTTTTTTTTTGCACTTTTTGATACACCATCTCTGCTGATTGTATAAAACCCTAGGTGACCAAATCTCTGTGCACCTACCATCTTCCACTGAGCATCAGTGCAAGAGGCAGAGAGGTTCCAAATCAACTCCCTTTCGGACACTTAGAACCCTTCATAGAGACATTTACTAGAAAATGGCTTACAGCCCTGTCTTTGGGGCAAGAGATACGAAAAGTATGTTTTCCCAAGAAAATAACACACTTTATTTCCAGATGTGGCTGGAAAGGCTGGAGCTTATGATATAGAAGCATGTAGTGGCACTCTGAATGCCACAGAGGAACATGGTGGGTGCCCGTTACAGAAGCCCCAAGCTTAACAACAGGAAATGTGTACAGTGCATGATATGGTAAATTTTCTTTATTGTTGTCCAACGCAGGTCCTTTGGAGAGAAAAAAAAAAAGATCACAGTGCTGACCAGGTAACTCAATAGGTTAAGTCAAGGTAACTGTGGAAAGAGAATAGCAGTAGGGAGGTGTTTATTTTATGGCATCTTCTCTCGTGGAGTTCTTAGCACTTCGGACAGTTCCTCATTCCCCTAGGTGGCACAGCTGTTATGTGTCGTTTACCAACCGGCTGTATTTAACTTGCCTACCAAGGTGGACGACTGGCCAGGAGAAGGGCCAATGGTAAGATCGAGGTACAATCCCTTGGACATTCTTTTCAAAGTACTGAAATGGCCTGTACCACCACACCCTGGCCAGGAGGTTCATCTGGGAAGCTTCCTTTAGCACCTAAGAAAGCAAAGGACAAGCACATTTTATTCTTCTTAACATCTTTCATTGGACACGCTTCCCATGTTACAGTTCAAAGGATCCTGGACTTGCCGCCTACGCAGCCCAGCTCCACTCTTGGTTCATCACACTCTACCCTGAACACATCAGATTCCAGCACAGCAAGGGAAAATGAGGCTCAGTCCCTCCACTCTTGCTTATTAAATATCTCAGTTAGCCTTTTCCTTGTTCTCCTATGCTCCTATGCAATAAATAAATATATTTAATAACTTAATTAAATATAACTATGAAATTACTGATGGGCCCATCATAACCAAAGGAGGTTAGGAATGCAGATTAAGTGCAGACTTAGAGAATATTTTTTCACAGACAGTGAGAGTTTATCTTTAAGAAGAAAGCAATATGTCTCATTACATCAACACTTTACAAACTTGACTCTTTTGGAGTCAGACAGAAAAGCCAGCACCATCTCAGGAGAGATCCTAAGGAGAGACCGGAAAATATCCATAGATTCTTTCTCTTCCCAGTATTTCTTACTCTGTCTAAGCCAGCGACAACACACGGAGGCCAAGAGAAGTTAAAACTCAAAGGAGTGAGGATACTCACTTGCTGGTTGGCCATCGTGTGATACCACCAGAAGAGTCTTGTGGTGATGTAGTACGCCACCACCACGTCCACAGTGTAGTGGTCATGCGCTAAGAGAATACAGAAGATTCCAACGACGCTGAGGAGCCAGCAAATCCAGTGGTACCACCAGAGTCGCCGAGGGGAATCTAGGAGGAGGAGAAAAAACTGGCAATAGTCTCGTTCTCAAATACCAAGAAGGGCATTCAGCCCTGCCTCTGCCATTCTGGAGACCAACTGTCTTACATCTTTCCTCCTGAAAGGCCATACCTGGGTCAGCAAGCCAAGAAGACTTTCACTTCTCTATAACCATGGCTAGAAGGAAACAGCTCTTCACAAAATGAGGTGACTATTGGCAGTAATTTACACAGGGCTGTAACTTGCTTCATATAACCAGAAGTGTACCTTAAAGGGTGACTATGAGCAAATTCGCACAGGTTGTGTAACTGCCCTCCATTTAAGAACAACTGCCTACTGACACTCCTTTGTGTGCGGGTGCTTTGTGTGTGCAGATTTGTACGAGTGCAGACGTCAGTGTGGATAGGTGTATATGTGCGCCACATGTAGAAGCCAGAGTTGAAGATGAGTGTCTCTCTTGACTACCCTATGCACTGAGGACGGGTCTCCCAGCGTGAAACCACACCACACCAATTCAGATAGTCTAGCTATCAGCTTGCTTCCAGGACCCTCTGTCTCCTCCAGCTTTTGAATTAAAAGTATGCTGCCGTGCCTACCTAGCATTTATGTGGGTGCTAGGGAGCTAAACACCCATTCTCACACTTGTATCTCAAGCACTTTACCCACTGAACTATCTCCCCAAGCTCTGCCCAACGGCTATTAATTGAATTTAACCCGTAGATACCTTGAGATTAATGCTTTACATAAATCTAACAGCTATTGTGCTACAGATCCTTTCTTTTAAATTTAGGGTTTGTTTTTGAGAAAAAAAAAATACATCTGTGAGAAAGTGAGCAAGAGAGTGAGAGAGTGAGAGTTTCTCTGCATAGACCTGGCTGTCCTGGAACTTACTCTGTAGATCAGACTGCCCTCAAATCCAGAGATCTGTCTGTCTCTGCCTCCCAAGTTCTGAAATTAAAGGTGTGCACCATCATTGCCCAGCCTGAAATTACTATTTAATTACAGTATTTCTCCCTTTTCCTTTCTCCCTCTAAACCCTGCCATACAACCTATAAAAGGAATTTTTATGTGACTGTTTCAATTGTCTTGGAGGCTTGCTGTCTACTTCTGCTAGCCTAGGCCTAGTCCTGGGAGCTTCTAGCTTCCATACAATCTAATCTAGGTCTAGAATGTTTTCAGCCTCTGAGAATTATTGCTTTTGTTTGTTTTTTGTTTTTTGTTTTTCAACACCAGTGTAGTCCTGCTGCCCAGACTTGCTTTGTAGAGAGAATTACTCCTAATAAGCTCACCCTTTCTTGTTCTTTCTGAGCTCTAGGCTGGTTAATTTAACTCAGCTGTTCTGGCTCAAACTCCTCTCCCAACTAACTTATTTAATCTGGCCATTCTCTCAGCCTCTGAATTTCTCTGCTTGGCCTCAAACTAATTCCAACAATGTTTTCTAAACTTCTGGCTCCTTCTCATTCTCTGGGCTTGTTCTGTCTTCACCTATGTTCTTTCTTTGCAACCTGTCTCTATTACTGTCCCAGTAAAATTGTTTCCTCTCCCTCTCTGCATTGCCCCTTAAGTAGCTTCCCTTTCCTCTCTCTTCTCCTGAGAGTTGTGCATAGCTTATTCTGTCAAATCTTCTCTAATTTGTCACTTTTTCTGCCACTCAGTTAGACATTACTTTCAAACATGGGTGCTTCCTTCTACAAACTAACTTTACTTTCATCGTTTGGGATTAAAGGTGTATACCACCATGCCTGATCCTAGGCTTTTCTTTACCTGAAACTTGCTCTATACCAGGCTGGCCTTGAACTCAGAACAGTTTGCCTCTGTCTCCTGGATTAAAGGCATGCTTGTTTTTTCAGCCGAATCACAAAGATGTAGAAGGTCTTTTGATGTGATCTCTTGCCAGAGCAGCCATGTTCTGAATTAAAATTCCTCTACAATAACTCCCACCCCCTTCTCTCCTTCAAGTTCATGGCCCTGCTTTTCACTAACTGTTATTGCACACAACAAACATTCCTAAATACAACCTGCTGAGTCCATATACTATATCTTGTGTGTATCTTTTCAGGGATGACTTAGGATATTGGACAATCAATTGCTATTCTCTTCACTGGAAAGAACCACCTCTCACGTTCCCAGCTTTACTCAGTTGCCTGTAGTTCATTGTGTAAACTGAGGCCTCATGGTCTTTTCCCCATCCAATTTGGCATGTTCATTGGTGTTGTCCTTGTTCAGCTCAAGTTTGTGCCACAGATGCTTAGACATGAATCAAGCAACTATAATCGAAACTGTTGTCATCCTGCCTTCCAGGTTCTGTAACTACACAATCATCTGAAAGACTGTGAAATTTCTTTCCTAAATAAAAACAAGAACAAATGCCTGAAATCTGTAGTCCAAACAGCTTCCCAAAGACAGGACACTGCCACACAAATGCCTGTTTATATCCAGATCTGGGGAGACAGTTGAGACATTTGTCTATTTTTACTCATTTTTCTATTTCACATTCTTAGTGCATAAGGGGCTAGAGGGCCTGGGGTTTCAGAGAAAAGTTCCAATGGATCTACTGTCCCCATTTCAGGGAAGAAAGACTGCTGGCTTTTACTGGATTCTCAAGAGGTCCAAAGTCACTCAGGCAGTGTATATCTACCATGCCCATGGACAGGTCCTGCTCAAGATGCCTGGACCAACAAGTAGAGGAAGCAAAGTCCTGCCTCTGGGGAGAACCTTGCCAGAAGTGGAGAATAAGAAGCTCAAGAGTTGTATATTGTAGTAAATGTGAAAATTATAACAGGATGGGGGAAACAGAAGAAAAGGCAGGAAAAGGTTTTTCTCTGTATATTTGGTTATTTTTGCAATTTTAAATTGGGAGGCGGGGACAGGAATAGCCCACTAATTTTCATAACTGGTACCTTAACAATATAGCAATAACAGCTACTATACATTTTTCTGTGAAACTTGCAGAGTATCCACTCATCTTAATTTTTATAGCCTCTTCCCCACTCATGAAATAAAACTTCATTTAAAAAATGAGGAAACAATGACACACAGAAATTAAAGATTTTCCCAGGGTCACAACGCTGGGGCCTGATAGTGCGGAGATCCCAAATCAGAGTTCTGTGACTCTTGCAATGTCTCTGCAGTTCCCAGTAGAGCATGGTGCTTATGGTCCAGCCCAAACTTTAACATGAAAACAATTGCAGGTGTCACCAGTAGGGGGCAGGCATCCCTTTCCACAAGGGGCTAAGGCTTCTCAGCCCTAAGATTCCCATTTTCTGTACCTGGGTACATTGTGGTAGAAGGGCCAGGTGCCCTGTGAACAGACATTTCTGGAAGTCACTGTAGTTGTCACAGAGTAAACAAAAGCAGGGCACCTATTCCCTCCCTCAGGCCCCTGCAGAACACCCCACTTCTTAGTGGTCTCTTTATTTCTGTTCAAAGACAGGGCTGGCCAGCCTGCCGCCGCCTGCCCCTCCCTTTCAATTTCCCTTATTGCCTGTGCTCTATGTGTTCACCATGCTCTTCCAGGCCCTCCACGTCTCCATGGGAGATGGACAGGCCAAGCGACACCTCCTCTGCATAACTGCACCAGAAGCCAGGGACTTGTCTCTCCGTCTCTGGTCTATTCTCTCCAGTGCTTCTTGAAAGTTACTGCAGGAGTGATTTCACCTCTGAGGGAAAAACCAGATGACACTGTTCCCTCGTCCCCAACCCCTCTAAGTGTATCCCATCTACTGCAGACAGAAGTTAGGACTCTGCTTTGTGGCTTAAGGCACCCTCGGACCTGGGTGACACGCCATTCTCTTTCTCGTTATTTCTCCTAGCTCCCGGCACACACACTTTCCAGGGCTACAATACTCCCAAGACATCTCCAGACTGCCGTGTGTGTCCTTCCACTGCAGGGCCACAGCAACTCTCCACGGGAATTGCCTAGATAGGGCTCATTGAACGGTTTCTAACAGTAAAATTTTGAGGATAACAGAATTTCTCAGGGAAATAAATTATCTGTTGTTCAATTGCAGGACTGAAATCCTAACAGCAATGAAAACGAATAGACCAAGTCTCATGTCCCCAAAACAATCTAACAAAAAAAAAAAAAAAAAAAAAAAAAAAAACTGGCAGAACATATTTATATGTATACATACAAGCATGTGGTAGTTTGGAGTGGCCCCCAGAGACTCGTAGGGTGTGGCGTTATTGGAGTGTGTTATAAGGGTGTGGCTTTGATGGAGAAGTGTGTCATTGGTGGTAAGCTCTGAAGTTTCAGAAGCTCAAGCCAGGCCCGGTGGCTCACTAGCTCTTACTGCTGCCTGTGGATCCAGATGTATAACTCTCAGCTACCTCTCTAGCACCATGTCTGCCTGTGTGCCACCATGCTTCCCACCAAGGCTATAATGGACTAAACCTCTGAACTATATAACCCCTCCCAATTAAATGTTTTCCTTCATAAGAGTTGTCATGGTCACGGTGTCTCAACACAACAAACCCTAAGTAATACACATATACACATACACATTCATACACACATATATACAAATATATATAATTCATACATAAACACATTTACATATATACACATGTACACAAATACATATATTTGCACATATATATATATATACACACATAAAAGCACTCTAACACATATGCATATACATATATACGCAGATATTATATAATAAATGATGCCATTTACACATATTTAAAACCACCCAAACAGTACAGCTGACATCAGGAACAAGGTACCATTTGTCTAGAGGGACAGCTAAGGGCTTTCCTGGGTACACAGGGATAAGATGAGGCAGCTGCCCTCAGGCCTCCAGTCTGGCTTTAAGGGACTTTTCCCAAACTGATCTTCCAAAGGACTGTGGGGAGTGACGGGTGAGAAAATGGCGAAGCAAGGCTTGTTTCACACTTACACTCTTTGATAAATAAGTAGGTGAGCGTTAGCATGACCGTGTGGCCACTGTACAGGTAGTCCCCACACATGTTGTGCGAGCCTGTGATGGATAAACCACCTCCAGCGATGAGTTTCATTATTCTCCGCACTTGAGCTTCCCAGTCTCCAAAGAGCTACAGAAAAGGAGAGAGGGAGATTCGTTAGTTCACATCAAGCTTTGCTATCATTCCTGGTAAATTTTATAGTATGCTTTATCAAGACACATACCACCCTCCTCCTCAAGAATGCACACACTGCTTATCAGTTTCATGCCTGTGAGCCCCTGGGAGGCATGCCGTACTAGTGACGATGTACTTGGCTCTAGGACTTTGCTTGGATGCCGGCAGTATTCAATAGTACATTTCAGCAGGTGTCTGAGGTTTGGGATTCTGACCCAGAGCCTCAAGCATGCTAGGTCGGTGCTCTACCACTGTGTGCTTTGATACAGTAAAACAGAAACTGTGACTGATTTACCATAATTTCTACTTTGGCAAAAGAAAACGTTAATCCTAAGCAAACACATAGATGTGTTGCCCAAAGGATGACAGTTCTGACTTACTAGCTAAAGGAACTGGAGGGCTAGTGGGTCAAATGCATGAAACAAGAGCCTCAAAAGGACGTACTTTCAGCCCTCTGAAATCACGCAGGCAACACTGGCTATTTTTTTCCTTTTAGTAAAAGTGGGAGAGAAGTTTATAAAGTAACCTAGCTGCCGTAGATACAAGTATGGGCTGGATACTAAATAGCTTAAATAACTCACCTGATGCAACTTCAAATTAGACATGCAAATATTTGTATCTAATGACTGTAGCATATATTTTTTTAAATCTTTTAAAAGATTTATTTATTTATTTATTTCATGTGCATGGATGTTTTGCTTGCATGTATGTGTTCCAAGTGTGTGCCTGGTGTCCCTGACGGTCCTCTGTAAGAACCACAAGTACTCTTAACCACTAAAGCCATCTATCTCTCCAGCCCTGCAGTGTCATTTTACATTCTAGTTGGCCAATTTAAGCTCCATAAGCCCCTTTCAACATTTAATTGCTAATGGAAAATGCATGTTTCATTTCAATTTCTTTATAAAAAGCAATCAGGAAAGCAAGCTGCCAGACCACACAGAGGATATGACCCTGTCAATTCAAAGAGAGATTTGAACACCCAGCACAGCAGACCTGCACTGAATGATTCCATGTCGTGGCATGTCAGAACTGGGTGCTGCCATGCCAAAGTCTCCAGAAATTAAGACCAACCTTTGGATGAAGGAGCCATATGAATATGACTTTTAGAGAACACTCTAGAAAAAGAGATTGTTTCGGTGTGGGAGGTAGACCCAAATTCTTAAGCAATATGATTTCCGGTTTAGATTTTAGACTTGGCCATGTAACTAAACCTTTTTTATATACACGAGACTTTAGACTATTTGACATGTCTATATTCTCCTTCAGGACCTGCATAGGATACATTCTACAAAGCAAGAGAGTAAATACAGAAGGAAGAACCAGGCCTTTCTAGGATGGCAATGAAGGCAGAACCACAACGCCGTGTAGCAGCCCTAACATTGACTCACGAAGTACCCAGTCTAGATGCTTTACAGAGGCAGGAGATAGGCGGGTTAGGCAGAACTTTTGAATATAAGGCATAAGTTGAGTAAAATAAATATATAGAAAACTACTAAACAAAAACACAAGGCAGCCACTAGCTCTGCAGGAAACAAACTATTGTACACAAATGAAAAATAATTACAGGACAGTGACACAGCTTAGTGGTAAAGTGTGTTTACAAAGCTTTAATTGGATAAGTGCTGACTTCTGAGTTACAGCAGACAGACAGACACAGACAGAAGACAGGACAGGATGCTCTATGTCCAGGGGATGGTAGGGTGAAAAAAAGGAAAAGGTACAGAAAGCAGGAAGTTCTCACTAGTCACAACACAAAGTTAATAACAGCATCAGAGCTCAAGGGCATTCTTGGCTAGTTTAAGGCAAGCCTACCATAAAACCCTGTCCCCAAAAAACCCAAAAAGTTATAGCCAGATGAGGTAATAAACCATAGCTGCCTGGAATCTGAGCACCCGGAAATCCAAGAAGATTGTAAAGGAAAAAAAAAAACAACTGTTGCAGGATATTGATCCCATTGTGAACCCTGAATTGGTGAACTGTAAAAACCTGTCCCTTGTTTGGTGTGGCTCAGCCCTAACACACACCTTTAACCCAAGAGCTTTCCGTTTACTGTAAACAAGTATTTGTGGTTTTGGCTGAGCTAGCACACACTAAGAGCTGAATAACATCAACCCTAGGTCAAGAAACTAGTTGACAGAGAGTAAATAGAAAGGAGGAACATTAAGAGGACATTTAAGACACCTTGGAGAAGAAGAAAGGGCTTTTGGATTTTTCTTGCTGGGACTTTGGCTGAACAAGGAGATCAGCTGGGTGCTTTCTCTGCCTCCCTGAGCCAGTAGGGTTTCACCCCAATATCTGGCTTCTGAGTCTACTGAGTCTAATCAAATGATTAGGATTTTCTTTCTTTAAAACAACAAACAAGAATCCCAAAAAGAGAAATGCTATTCCCCTAGCACTATAAGAGATAAAAATAAAAGTAAAAAAAAAAAAAAAAAAAAAAAAAAAGCAAAAAAAATCTACAGAGATGGTGCTCTAGTTAAGAGTTAAAGGAAACTAGGAGAAGAAGCCAAAATGGGGCTGGGGTTAGTAGATCATTGTTTTTCATACCAATTTCAGTAGATAAAAAGTGTGGGCGATGACAGTTCAGCCTGCAACCAACCTTCCTGGAGGACAAGACATGGAGCCATAGAACAGCGATAGTGATGAGGGGATCCTGTGTATAGGGAATCTGTTGTATACTTAGGCTAATGAGTGTCTTAAAATATTTTTGTATAGTTTTACAATGTATTTTAAGATAAGTATGTTACAAAAGAATACTAAGAGCAAAAATTTGTAAAGAATTACAGTGTTAACTTATTAGTAAGGGAATTAGTCTTTAGAAATGTAGCACAGCTTAAGTGTGCAATGTCTACCAGGCCTACAGGCTCACAAAATCATGTTCTAGGAATTCACACTCACTCCCAGGCCCACCCAGAGCAACCTACAGCACAGCAAGCACCATTCATGGTGTCTGTCCCAGCAGTAATCTTTTATAGTTTGTGCTGTATCTTTTTATGATTAAATATATAAAGACTGAAATCAAGTTACAGCTGCCTCGAATGTTCAACAGTCACATGCTATAAAGCTAGTTTTGTCACCTGGGAAAAACAGGCTAAATCTCAGCGGTATGGAGTTTGTGTAAGGATGAATCAGCCTGGTGACCTACATCTCAAAGTGCCCTTGTCATTAAACAAGGCATGACTACACTATTAGCAAACCATTGCGCCAACTGCTATGCCGGCCCTCAAGCCCCGCCCCAGTTTGATTTAACCCAGCAATGGAAGCATACACAGTAACTTCCTTTAGAGGCCTAAGCATTTTATAGAAGTATGAGCATACTGTCAATGTCACATTCCAATCACCCTCCTGACCTGTCAAGGAAAAATGTCCTGCAACCACTCATTCACGGAATCTACCTAGCAAATTATACATATACATAGCATTATACATTATACATATACATAGCAAATTATGAAATACTGTTCTTAAACAAGAGTCTTCCTCCAAAGACAGAAAATGCATCATTGTTCAAGTGTCCCCAAAAGCTGCTTCTTAAACACCCAGACCAACAGCAGGGCAGCTAAGGGATCACACAGCTTGGTCTTATTGTCACCTCATTGTGCAATAAAAAAAAAAAAAAGAAGTGGTGGGGTGATTTTTCAGAGCAAAAAAAAAAAATGTACTCTTTATGAGATTCTAAATTTAATGGGATTTTCCCCTCAATTGTCTCATTGTAGCATCTGCAGCCTGCCCATTGGTTAATAATGTTATGTTGGTTATCTTGCAGAAGAGGAAGTAAACAGAAGCTGCTGCCTGGTCCCCGGAACTGGGCCTCGGAACTCAGGGCTCTGGATCTACAAGCCATTCCTAGAGAGAGCGCACTAGAGCTGTCACCCCCTTCGGAAACAGCAAGTCGACAGCATTGCTTGCTTTATGATGTTTTGTTGCTATTCAAATAAAATCAAAAGAACTCTGATCCCCACCCCCAACTCCACTTTATCTAATATTCATACATGCACATAAAACGTGTTTGGAGCCAATCCACAGCCCTGTACTCCCTTCTTTTCCCTATGAACTTCATGTATCCAACACAGCTTTTGAGTTGACCAAGTAAGAATCATTTCACCTGTTCTAGCCTCAGGTACTATTTGTCCTCAAAGAGATTGCTAATATTACAGAAACTGATGGCAGTATCACCTCTAACAAGCTAAGACAATTTTTCAGGTGGTGGTGGGTTCTCAGGCTCCCCCTCCTAATGGCCAGCAGATAAAACTGAGCTGGTTCTCCTTGAATTGGCAGCCCTGCGGGATGATCATTTGTGATCATCTCCTGGTCAATGTTGGACTCTCTCGGTCCTGAAGAGATTGCTTTCCTCTACAAACACTACTAAACACAGCACGACTTAGCATCATGAGAGGCTCCACTGTACCCGCCCCGCTGTACTGTCTCCGCCTACACTGCTCTGGGACTTTTATTCCACTTGGCGATGGAGGTTTTGGCTCTTCTCCATTCTCAAATGTTTGCATCAATTCCTACATTAAGCAGGCTTCTGGGTGGGTGAAGGTCTCTAAGCAACACCAGCAATAAAACACTGATCCGCCACCAGCATTCCTTTTACTCCAGCCAAACCATTAATTTTTTCATAGCCTTTAACAAGAACACCATGCAAAGGCCTCATAAAAACCATAAATATGAATCAGCTCTGGATTTGTTACTCACAACTCCAGTGTTTAAAGCAAAACGCCCCTTTAATGAAATCACATTGCTTTACATTCAGGGGTGGGAGTGTTCAAATCCCTCTGGTTAACTTAGTTTTGGGATGGTGGTTGCAAAAATAAAATGTACTCATGCTTTTATTTTAAAAATTTTAAATGGAAAGAATAGTGTAATAAATAATGAAGTCCTTCATTTTGGCTCATTATTTGTCAGTATTTTACCCCATTTGCTTTGGTTTTTCCTGTGTGCCATTAGAGTAAATTTTATAATACCTCATTCCAAAATCCAAACTAAGAAGTTCTCTTCTATAGTCACGCTCATGAAATCTACAATGATTTAACCGCAATCACCCTTCACAGTCTCTATTCAGACCACTCTGTAGTGCGAACATCATCCATGGATCCTTTCCCCACTGATCTGTGATCAACTCAGGGACCAGCCCAGAGGTGCCCTGTTGTGCTCATGCTTTTCACATCCATGACAGGTCTTGTGTCTTGGTTTTCTCCTTCTGTGATATTCACACTTTGACGTTCATCTCCTTCCTAGGATTTTTCTCTAAATGCTGAAGACTGCTTAAATTCCAACTAAATGCTGTCGGCAGAGTAAACAGAGTGGCTGTGGTCTCCATCCCGTGCACCTGTGATGATGCCCTGGTGCCATTTGTCCGGCTACTGGTGTGACCATCTGGCCACGGCAATGCCTGGCAGACTTCTCTACTAAATATGTTATCTTTGCCCTTTTATAATTAATAAGAAATGTGACTTTGAAGAACTGTATAACTATCACTGGCCTTAACCTTCACCCAGTAGCTTTAATTCCACCCATTAGGGATTATAATTATATAGAATTATTTCTGCAACGGCTACCAAATAGTCATTTTCTATTTCTTTTGCATTTATTGAGTTTTTCCTAAAAGTGCCCCTCGAGTTATAAAGAGTTTCTTTGGACTTTTTACAAACTGATATCATCACGCTCAAACTGTCTTGAGCATAGCCACTAAGGAATGAGACTGTGGTTCAGGGAGAGGAGCAAGTGACAGGCCCCAGGCTCCAGCCTCAGCGCTGCGAAAGCAGGAAAAAAGCTTGATAGGATGAAACACAGCCAGATGGAGAGTTCCCGAGCAGAACAGCCTGGTGTTGTAGAGGGCTCACCAGTGGCCTCTCCTGTCCAGGTAGCTCCAAGACATTCACCAGGATGAAGGTGCCACTGCCCACCTTCCTGCACTTTGAGCCAGAGGGTCAGGATTCCTCTGAGGCTCTCTGGAGCTCCCCAGGTAATGCCTTTCCTCTTCATGGTAGATGACTTCTAATACCTCTGAAGCTTTTCCTGCCTTCCTAATGTCTCCTTTAACACTGACACACTGGGCCTGGTCTAGGTATTCCTCACCATGAATGTACATAACCACGAGAAAGCATCACCTACAATAGACATGTGACACTTGGAACCATGGCTGGCATAAACAAAGGTAACATAATTTGGCACCAACCAACGTCTATCTCCCCCTCACCAAAATACCCTACTGTATTGACTAGGAGACGTATTCCTAAAGGACATTTGTCAGTATACAGTACCCCCACCTCCATGAAAAACTTTCCTGGCTTCCTATGGCCCTGGAGATCCAAACTTATTATAAGGGCTCAAGGCTCTTTAAAACCTGCCCACAGACTGCCTGTCTCACTTCTTCTCAGGTCACTGGGACCAGAGGATCAGAGACCTATGTGCACTTAACTTCATGTTATTCTAAATTCACGCGCATGGTCACGTTCCATCCGTCTTCTCTCAGTTTCTGCCTTGGCAGACTCCAACTTGTCCTTCTGAGCCTTGGCTCAGACACAGCCCCAACAGCGTAGCCGGCATGCCCAGCACAGCAGCTGACCGCTTTCCCATGCTTCCGTGACAACCAAGACCCTCGTATCCCCACAGGAAGGAGCGAACAAGCGGGGGCACAACTGTTGGATCACAGAGGACCCAGGCTCTGGAGGCCCACGATTGGGGTGGGGATCGATGGGACACCTGCTGGGTACGTTTGTGACTTTAATATTCAATGCTCTGACCACTCACCACAGCTTCTCCAGAGACGTTTGCTCAGGGAAATAATTGCACTAGTCAACTGAAATCACATCAACAATCTGCATTTTCTTGCGCTGTGAGCAAGAGATACCCTCTCCTCAGTAAAGAAACCCTGGAGACACTGAGGAACTATACAATAACGCAAAAGGCATTTGCCAAATACAAGCTGCAACAAGAGTAATAAATGTACAGACTTGTAAGAAAAGTAACCCTGAGGGACTAATGTGCTGCAATATGAATTTTAAAATACTCCCTTTGTTTTAGACTCAGTGTGTCCATTATAAAAGTTATTTGCAATAAAACTACTTTTTAAAAGAGAAATGATGTAGTACATTGTTGTCTCTGTTATTCCTAAAAAACGAGAAGAACAGCAACAGAGAAACTGGGAGTAAAGAAGACTGGGCAAAGCAAGCAATGATAGACAACCTTAGCCCCTCATGACTTCACACTAGGACACCAAGTTACTTCTGCAATGGAACCAGCGCTTTCTCAAGTCCTCAGAAGGCTGGCCAGGACTAGTCAGGCTACCAGTGTGTCAGGGTAGAGGGTGTGTGAAATACTCCAACTGCCACCAGAGAAAGGGGTGTGACTGCCACAGACTAGGGTCTCCTGCCTTACAAGGTTGGACTTGGGCAAGGCAAGGGGTCCATGAAGCCAATGACTATAAGAAATCAGCAGCACGTTCAAGGGGCTTTGATCACCGAAATCTCACACTGAGACAGGCTGGTGGCAGCAGAGATGACCCAACCATGGAGGGTTTCCCACAGCTGTCCTGCTCAACAATCATCGTCAGATGCCGCCCAAACATGAACACGGTCGTTGTCTGAGAGGGAGCTGTTGGTTGGGGACCTGAATAAAACGTCCGACAAAATTCATCTGCCAAGTGCCTTGGCTGAGGTGTCATCTCCTTTTTGAAATCCAAGGTCACCACAGAAACCACATGAGAACCAGCGTGTGGCTCAGGTTAATGCTTAGTCACTTCCAGATCAACTTGTCCAAAAGTTAACATGGGGCTACTGTCTGCACACAGCTGCAGAGCACAACAAAGCACATTCTTTTTTTCTAAGAGTTTAATGAAAAGCCCACACGCTTACCTAAAAATCAAAGATTATCAACTGTTACTGTACTGTTTTTTGGGTTCTTTTTTTTTTTTTTTGTAAATCCTAAACAGTTGTGACAAGAGGGAGGAGGTTGAACATCCAAATATGCTCTTGGGGAAAAGCAGTGGCAACGTTGCCATAGGCTATTCAAGGTCTCAAACATTTGGCAGCTTCCGCATAAGCCTGGCACACGTGCTGCATGGGCACAGGAAGAAGCGTCTGTTATTTGTAAGTCAGGAAGTGAATACATCTGCTTCTCTCTCCATGTTTCCAGTACTTATCACTGGTGGATCAATATCCATCGGGAGGCTGGCTCTACGTGCTAACTCATTATCTCATAACTCTTTCTGAATCTCTTACATCCCTAAAAAAGCAGTTTCTACCATGACTTGCAGATTTGTTGCACCAAATTTCTTACATGTTCTCTGTTTTGAACCCTGATGTTGAGCCAAGTATTAGGTATACTACTATGGGGGTGAGTGTGATGGTGGAACCAGGTTTAAACTCCTACTGAGCAGGGCTCCACTGTGAAGCTCAACTATCTTCCACTGACGTTTAGAAATGATAAACTTCCGTCTTGGGTTGGGGGCTTATCTTGATCCTTTCATGGTACCATTTCAAAATTTCATCCCTGATGCAATGATACATTTAAGATGCTTCCAAAGAATATATCTCCTGGCTAGATCTGCTATCTGAGGGTCCTTTCCAGCTCTTCTGTCTGCGTTCAGACAGCTTTATGTTCGCTCCAGGAAGAACTCCTGCCAAACATGCTAAAACTGAACCTTATCAAGTCTCAAAAGACAAGTCCCTGTTGAGAGAAAGCATGGAGGAGAAAGGAGCAAGCGAGCTGACGCCACAGGAAACATGAATGTGGTTGGCAGTTCAGGGCCAAAGGTCTAAGCTCTGCACTTGACTGGCGGAGGGAGGCAGGGTTTGACAGACAAAGCCAATGCCATGGAAAGAGCCTGGATCATAATGAATGCAAACAGACTATCAAAACACCTTCAAAAAGAGTGGGGTATTCCATGAATTGATAACTGCCAATACCAACAAATTATTAATTCTGTTGCCTACCAAAAGTATAACGGCTACCAATAAAATTCCCAGTTTTCTGACGCAGGGTACATCTGTAGTGGTACAATGGCTGACACTGTCTGGTATTTGTTTTTAGAATTCTTCCCAAACAAAAAAGATGAACCAAAAATAAAAAGTTGGGATAACAGGAGAATCTGAGTGTTGGGTGTAATGGGTTTTCTTACACTAATCTCTCTTCACTAAACAGACTGGAAAATTCCAGAAAAAAAAAGAAAAAGTTGTGTTCCCTGAGCTACATGAAATCCTGAATTAAAAAATACAATAATAATAATAAGAGGGAGTTGGAAACATGACTGAGTGGTTAAGAGCACATATTGCTCTTCCTGAGGACCTGAGTTCGATTCCCAGTACCCACATTACGTGCCTTACAACTGCCTGTAACCCCAGTTCCAGGAGAATCTGACATATTCATGTGTGCATACCTCCCCACACTTTCACATACACATAATTAAAAGAATAATTTTTAAAAAGCTGTGTTCTGGATTCTTTTTTCTTATTCTGCAGAATAAATTAGGCAGTTTTAACTACTGTTTGCTAAGGTGTGCTAACATACCTTCAACTGTTCATTTTTAAGATTCTGAGTCTGACAAGACTGCCATAGACTCAGGGCACTGGTTTGGATTTCCAGCCAACACAGGAGTGGCATACCTGAGTTAGGCTCTGTGCTATCTCTGAGAGCTATTCTTAGCCATGGATTGTGGTTAGGTACATTGATGACTCTGGCTGACTCTAAGTAAGCACAGCTCACCAACCCTGGACTTGAAGACCCAAGTAGAAATGCAGACACCCTCACAAAGACACAACACTAGAACCAGGTTCTACGTAGAACCAGTCCTACGCCCCTGCTGTAGGACTCATCTCCAGACTCTACATCTACCCACATGCAGCAACTTTACAGACATTCAGACTTTTAAGGATGACTTGCAGCTGGGTGGTGGCAGAACACGCCTTTAGTCCCAGCATTTGGGAGGCAGATCTCTGTGAGTTCAAGGCCAGCCTGGTCAACAGAGCTAGATCCAGGGCAACCAGAGATACACAAAGAAATCCTGCCTCAAAAAAAAAAAAGAAGAAGAAAAAAAAATTAAACAAACAAGAATTGAAATGGACTCAGGTGTGTGTCACAATTCTCAGTTTACGGTACAGACATTTTATTTACCAACTAGACTCTCACAAGAGTTGCTGGACACTCAATAATATTTCCAGATATTAAATAAGTGAATGAACAAATATGAATGAACTCTACAATCTGAGCACTGCAAGTGGGTTCTGGGAAGCTTTCACCAAGGATAAAAACAGCATGTGAGGCTGTCTTCATAGGGAGGACTGAGGAACAGCAAGAGAGAGTGCACAGAAGGACTGATGTAAAGTGTGATGCTTGAGGCATCCATTCTCCAGAGTTCAGGAAAGTACCTCTGACCTTGGACAGAGTCAGGAAAGTAACCAGCCTCCTCTGTGGGAATGGCCGTTAAGTCTGGGAGAGGCAAAGTGCACATGGAAACTAAAAGGATACAGAACTTCCTATCATGAAGGCTTCATTAAAAGACAAAGCAAAACCCAGAGTGAATGCTGCGGTCCTCTCTCCAAAGCCTCTCTGAAAGGATGTGTACTTTGGCAGGAAGAGACTAGAAAGGGATGGGACCAAAGGCAACTGGCTATCTCAGTACATGGCTAAATGCAAATAAATAATCTCAAAGCATAGTAATATATATAAAATATTTATAGATATATAAATATAGTTAAATACATTAAATAGTTTTGTATTTCTCTATATAAATATGTTTTATATATTTAATATAAATTTATATTTAATATATACTAACAAAAATCAAGAAATCAATGCAGGAACTTAGCCTCTTTTCTTTCTTACCACACTAAAGAGCTTTAAGGTATTAAAGAATTAGGTCTTTTCCTATTTGATGACATTCCAAAGGCTTTTCTAGTTAAAAATCTCTTCCAAAGTAATGGTGATTTAAATCTGGTGAAAAGGCAGAACACGAAGCAAGGAATAAAGGGCAGGCTCAAAACCGTCTGGGCTGTAAGAAAAGGTGACAGATGCACAGCCCCATGCTCTTCCCGAGAACAGTGTCATAGGAGCCGGCAGAGGACTGCCAGGGGACAGAAGTATGCCTGCTTTGCTCTGCTGAAAGGATTGATGAGAAGAAAGAGAGAGAGAGGTGCAGTGGGAAACAGCTTTCTGTCTCCGTGGAGGGGAACACACCCAGATCTGCACCAAAGGAGGGCCTAGTTAACAGTCCGGCCAGAAGCAAAGAGCTCCCACCCCGTGTGAAGTTTCCAGCATGGTCACATTTCTTCCGAGCTGGGAGGGGCTGGCAAGGCTAGAGAATTCTGAGAAGGGTGTGGCTGTCTGGCCCTATAGTTTAGGGACATTCCCAGATGAGAGTGAGTCTGAATAAATTCTCCTCTTGACCTAAATCGAAGGTCCCCAGGGCAAGATGAGAAACCAACAAAAAGTGAAAATGACAGGGAGTATTGAATAGTTTACCTTCGGAGAACAGTTGAAATGCATGCCAGGTACTGGGAGTGTAGTTACATACATTGTAATACACCGATACAGGTACAGCGTGCCAACTATGCAGAAAAATCTTCTGCTAATTATAGACCTAGAAAAAGGGAAAAACAGGGCAGATTCTCAGTCAAGAAATTCCGCAGGTTCATTTCAAGTTTTCAATGACCCAACAAAACAAACCCAAAAAGAGCTTGAAATCAGAACATGACAGCTATCACTAGCAATAAGATCTAGACAGGGAGGTTTAGATTAATGTTGGTTGTGCTTTATTTAAAAAAAAAAAAAAGCCATTAGCTGGCCCAAAGGAATCACACTGATCTACATCGCTACAAATTAGGCATTACGGTCCTTAAATCTAAGTTGCTGTTCAATCACTGGACAATTGGTACCCACTCAGCATGGTCAGAGCCCATTCGGTACCCATGGAAAACGTTCAGTTTCTCTTTGTCCAAAAAGCAGCGGTGCTAAGAAGGACATCGGAATGAGAACTGATTTCTACTATTTGAGGAGTCAGACATTAAACAACTAGAGTAGTATGCACCGGAGATAGATTCACTGAGCCAACCTGAGGTTAAGAAAAGAACTATGGAAGACAGAGTTCAACCCTGACAGGGTTCCTCATTACCCTGCTGCCTCGGAGACTACTCCCTTTGCCCTTTTCTAATAAGTAAAACAGGGACAACAGCTCTAGAAATACTCTCTGGAAATCGCTCCCATAGAGGAGGCATAGACAGACAACTACAAAGTAAGAATAAGAACAAGAACCATTCGTTTCTAATGCGTGGGATTAATATGTGTATACCAGGTCCTGTGAATTTGTCTAGCATCAATTTCCATCCGCTTCTTGGACTTAATACTGTTGTCCTACATGTCTTTAAGACCATTTGCTTCCCCTGTCCCCCCCCCCCTTCCCCCGAAGACCAGAATCACATCTTGTGGGTCTTTTCCTTCAGGCTTGAGAAGTTCAAGTTTTTCTTGACCCGAGGAAATGTGAGTCAAGTAAAAAGGAAAACTTAGAAACACCACACAGGTGTTTTCCCCTAGAACAGTGAACACGTGGTCACTCTGCCGTTGTGTATATATTTTTGCTCATGATGGGTATGTCACCTGAGTATTAAAACTGCCTGATTCAAAACTGGTGGGGTTTCTTTCTTTTTGTAAGAGGAATAAAGTGACCCACTGCCTGTGTGATTAAAATATATTTTAGAAAAGCAAAAACAACTCTCTACTACTCTAACAGCCTATCACTAGCATACACTAACCATACAAATTAGTTCGGGATTAGTGAGGATGGTGGGTATTTTGTCCCCTTATCTGCCCTTCTGAAGCTGGGTCAGAACTGTTATATTAGAGTTGGCTTTAATGTTTTCTCTTAGCTCATATCTCTCACAGTGGTAAGAATCCACTCTATATAAAGGTGACTCAGAGAGGTGTAGACCGCTGGTTTCCAGTCTGATGAAAACCACAATACAAGTGAAAACTATAGTCTATAGGTGTCAGTCAAGAATACCACAAAGGAAGTGCCAATATGAAATGACCAGTCACACTGTAATGTTAAAAAGAAGGGTATATATGTTTTATAGGATTGTGCTCCCAGGAATTCCTTTGCCAAGTTCAAGAATTCTACACACTTAGATTTCTTTGTCAAAGGTTTTAAGATACATAATATATTAAAAAAAAAAAAAAAAAGCTGTGGAGCCCAGCCCCAACAATTATAGCCACAAAACAAGTCCTGGACGTACAATTAATTGCAGGGATCACTGTGGATGAGGGAGCTGAGAGATTGTAAGAGGCAGAGGATCGGGGAATTTGCTGTGAGATTGTGTCTCCTAATACTATCACGAGTCACACTCTTATGTCTCACTTACATAGCTGGACCTAAACATGAGCTGGACATGGTTGACACTAACAGACACAACAACTGGACAGGGAAAGACCACGACCCCTACACAAAGAACTACAGGCAGCTAGGGAATGCTGAGAGCAGAAGAAAGTCTTCCTTGATGACAAGCACACCAACTGGTTATCCAAAAGCAAACGGTCAGTCCTAAGAACATACACACAAGTAACATTATACAGACTTAGCAGGTTGCATTTATGCATTTTGGAATACATCTGTATGCACACAATACGTGTGTAACAGCAATTAATGACGAAAGAGGCCATGAGTTTGAAAGAAAACAAAGGGGGGGGGGGGGTTCTGAAAAGGATTAGAGGGTAGAGAGCAAGAAATGATGTAATCATATTATACTCTCAAGAAAATAAAAAAAATCATCGAAGAAATGTTCATGGGATATTACTACGGATTAAGCAAATGCCAACAAGACATGAAATACTGAATACAATTCCCCACATCCCAGGTGCTGGTCAAAGGTCCAGAAACGTCTATCATGTTCAAAAGGCCATGTTCCATCTGCTCACAC
Source organism: Meriones unguiculatus (assembly GCF_030254825.1). Lineage (NCBI taxonomy): Eukaryota > Metazoa > Chordata > Mammalia > Rodentia > Muridae > Meriones > Meriones unguiculatus. The sequence goes on from NC_083349.1 coordinate 48,377,430, forward strand.
TCTGTAGTAACTATCACATGGATTATATCTGCTAACAGATAAGTATTGTCCCCCTATTATTTTGCAAATCAGGCTTATTACTACTTTCCCCCTTGTTGTACTTAAAAATGAGTACAGATGTTAATATTTTATATACTACAATTAAGACTTGCTAAAAAAGCATGTTGCATCCAGTTCAGGTGTAGGTAGTTGAGTTCAGGGGCTTGAATACAGGCAAGTACTATATCACTGAGCCATGGTCCCATGTCCCTACTGAACTTTTTAATTCCCTGATTTAAACAGGAAACAAGACTTAGAGCCTGATTATGTGATTCAACAACCAGGCGGAACACAGCAGTATTATAATGTCTCTGGCATTTAGCACAAAGGTTTAAAAATCTAAAGGAAAAATAGGCAAAAGGAATGAGTAGACTGTAGAGTTCAGTTAATACTGGACAGTGTTTTGCCTCCACAAGTTGTCTCTTTCCATGAATCCACAGCAGCAAGACGCGCATAGCACTTGATTTAGAGTAGAATTTGGGCTGCCTGAAGAACTAAAACATTTTTGGTCGTACACTACTTGTCTTCATTTCCCCCTGCCAACGGGGTTTCATGTATCCCAGGTTGGTCTCACGATCTCTGTGTAGCTAAGAGTGACTTTCAACTCTTGGCCCTCTTTCCTCCATTTCAAAAGTGCTGAGATTACAGACAAGTGCCGGCACATCCACTGGTGCTTGGCTCAAAATTGAAGTTCTTTATTTCCCAAGCCTTAAACACTAACACATTTAAAGACATTATAGTAACAATTTTGACACCCAGATTGTAGATTTCAAAATCGTTCCATTGGTTTTCTAACCCTTTTCTCCGAGGTAGACTTTGTCACCTACCTCTTTCTGCAAGCACTTGGCTTTTAGAAACAAATACACCCATACATGAGGCAGTAAATCAGGCATCAAATTCACAACGAACAGGTAGCAAACAGGGGAGACAGCGTCCAACATGTTATATAATCAGAGGAAGCCATCGTGGGCAGAGCTCAAGACTCCTAGGCAATTGGGATGCCTGCTCAGGCATGCCCTCCATGGGGAGGCACCGCCACTCACGTACTAGCTTGACCTTTAACAAAGACTTGGTGACCTCAGCCATTTCCATAAACTTCCTGTAACATGTGCTTCCTCATCAGAAAAAAGGAGGACGGGGCACTACCTTCCTGCTTAGTGTGTCAGGGAAATGGGCTAGCAAGAAACAGAACAGAAGAGAATTAAGAATGAGTATCACACTACTTACTTCAATTTAGCATTTGCTTTATTATAAGAGATTCAAAACTTGCTTATAAAAAAGCAGGGAATTTTGCCAAATATTTTCTTCACGCCTTCAAGCTTTGTGCCATTTATTCTGTTTTGCTTATTTCTATTTTATAAGTATGCATGAGGATCTGCATACATGTGTATGCACTTCATGGGTGCCCGTTGCTCATGGGGGCCTGCAGAGGCCTGACAGTTGCCTGAAACCAGAATTACAGGTGGTTGTGAGCCACCTGCGGTGGGTGCTAATAACCAAACCCACATCCTCTGCAAGAGCAGCCTGGGATCCTCACCACTGAGCCATTTCTCCAACCCTCATTTATTTCTTAAAATGACCCAGCAATGCTTGGCTATGATTCTCATTTCACAGAAGGCAAAACTGAGTCTCATGGAGTCCAAAATGAAGTGTAGTTATATAAGACATAATAATTAGACCAAAAAATGCTTAACATTGTATGAGAAATACCATTTTAAATACCCACAGGTGAGTTAAGATTCTATTACACTTTATACTTTAGTTAGATTTTAAGAGCTACTTAATCCAAATTTTTCATTTCATGTTTTGTATGTTTCTCATGTACTAGAACTCTATAAAACATTTTTGATAATCTCTTTATGTGCTGGCTATTCTCACTTGACCCACAAACTAGAGGTATTTGAATGGAGGGACTCTTACTTGAGAAAATGACTCCATCAGATAGCCTGGTAGTGTATTTTCTTAATTATTTATCGAGGGGGGGGCAGCCCATTACAGGCGGCGCCATTCCTGGGCTGGTGGTCCTGGGTTCTATGGGAAAGCAGGCTGAGCAAGCCATGAGGAACAGACCAGTACACAGCACTCCGCCACGAGGAGCAAACTAATGAACAGCACCTCCATGGCCTCTGCATCAGCTCCTGCCTCCAGGTTCCTGCCCTGTTTGAGTTCCTGTCCTGACTTCAATTATGAACAACAATATGGACAAGTAAGCCAAATAATCCATTTCCTCCCCAGCTTGCTTTGTGGTCATGGTGTTTCATCACAGCGAGAGAAGTCCTAAGACACCATTCAACTACAGTAATTACTATACCACTGAGAAGTCCAGTAGTTTCATACATTAAATATATGTCTTGTTTATATTTGATCGTTCTTATGTCTTCTCTTCCTTAACCTTCCACTTTATCCAAATTTCCAGTGACTTTTTTTTTTGTATCAGTCTGTCCTCAATGTAAATCTTATTTCTCTCTATGGTCTCATTATCTGTAGGTCTCTCAAGTTCATGCTAAAATCTGATCACAGTGATAAATAACATCCTGAGGTCTAAGCCCTGAGGAATGAGGTTTAAGTGTCTATTTAAAAGATTAAAGAGAGCTAGCTTGCATTCTTCTACCATGTGAGGAGGACCTGGCTACAAAGAGCCCCTAGAGACCTAGGAAAGATCGATCAGCCTTGAACTCCTCAGCCTCCAGAACAGAAAATAAACTGTTGCTGATGAGAACGTGGCTTACGGTGTTTACTTACAGCAGCTTCAACAAGATCACACTGAAATCTACTCAGGGTTACCTTCTTTGAAACAACCAAGCGGCTGTTGATATTATTTATTTACAGCTTTCACCAAGAGCACAAAACCCTAGGTCTTCCTACCTTGGTCCACCCTTGCTCCCCTCTGCCCCACCCCATTCTTCAGAAAATCTCCACATTTCTATTTTATCACCCAAAGCTCTTTGACCACTACCTGCAAAGTCCCTGCTACTGTAGGTAGGACCTGTGTGCCATTTGGACTGTCTGTATTCTACCTTCTAGAGCATGTCTGCCATCTAACCTGCCACAGATATTCAGTTTAGAGCTGACCGCCACTAAGGAAGCTCCATTTCTTTTTATCCTCTCCTACTTTCTTCACAGCATTAATAACCCGACCACAACTCCAATGAAAGCAAAATAATTTGTGCTTCTAAGACTGGCGAGCCCACTGCCATCACCAGAGGCACCAGCACTGGCGGACCATACCATTCCTGCTTTGGAGCTTTGTCTCTGACTCCCAACAGCCCTTCCCCATTTCTGTGCACACACATTTGCCCTGTAAGCCCTTTCGTTTATCTGCCAGAATTAATCTGCCCAGATGCTCGCTCTCCCTCCACCCCACATCTTTTTTTTTTTTTTGTATTCACATTTTCATTTAAAATATTTGCTGAGATGGCTCCATCCATTCAAACAGGTCTGAAAATCAATGGAGATTAGAGACAGTGAGTTCTGCCACCTTCCTCCCTCCCTCCCCTCCCCTTCTCATGCCTAACACGGGGCTTTCAACACTCATTATAGCCTGCATAACTCCAGGGCACCAGAAGGCAGAGCAGCAAAACTCAGGACTGCTGCAGGGAACACTCAAAGGAAAGGCCAGTTAAACAGATGAAAGCGCAAGACCAAACTTGCAACAAAGAAATCAAAACCAATGCTTTCCTAAAGGACCTTTACAACCTAGAATTTGGGCATCTCCAAAGGCAAGATGGTAGAATGCATCCAGATACCCAAGCCCAGATATACATATATGTGCAATGTCTTCCTAACTTTAAAAAATCCAACTCAAAGACATTTCACTCCTTTGGTATTCGACCCCACAGGAGGAGGCTTTAAATACTGAGGGTTTAAGTAGAAGCTGGGCCAGCAGTGAATCAAAGGATCCCCATAACACCCAGGGCTCTCAGGGACAGCCAGAACACATCTTGAAAGAAGGCACTAATGGCAGTATGCCTAACCATTTGTTGACCTATCAGAAAGCTGGGGAGAAGCTGGATGGTGGAGGCAGCACACGCCTTTTATCCCAGAACTTGAGAGAAGAGGCAGGTGGATCTCTGAGTTTGAGGCCAGCCTAGTCTACAGAGTAAGTTCCAGGTCAGCAAGGGCCACACGGTGAAACTCTGTCTTGAAAAACCAAAACACAAACAAACTTACAAACAAAAAAATTGGTGAGCAAAGTTCATGAGACCATTGTGTGTGGTCTAGAAAGGAACCATTGGCTTTGGCTTTGCAGAACCTTTAGGTCAGGATAAAGACAATGACTTTAGTGATACATGGGACAGAAGAACGATGTATGCTGACTCTCAGCGTTGCATACACAGACTGTTGACTGGCCCAGGGGAAACAGATGAGTGTGAGGCTCTAGTGACACCCCATGTAGGAGGGGACAGCAGCTGGAGGTATGGCAGTGGCAGAGGCAGTGAGAAGAATCAGATTTGCACACCAGGTGTTGGGTAAAAAACAGCATCAAAGAAAAAAAGTCAAGATGTTTGGGTTGAAAACTGGGAAGACTAGAAAAGCTCTTTCCTAGGAAAGGTTTGGGAAGCACCAGCCTGAGTATAAGCATTCCGTAGAATGCTGTAAATTATTTCTACTGAGCATCATAACAATATAGAAACTATTATCAAAGCTGGGGCAGTGTTGCAAGCCTGTAATCATGGCACTCGGGGAGGCAGAGACAGGAGGAACTCTGTGAGTTCAAGGCCAGCCTGGTATACAAAGCAAGTCCAGGACAGCCCGCACTACACCGAGAAACCCTGTCTTGAAAACCAACCAACCAAACAAACAAAAAATACTAAACAAACAAACAAAAAGAAACTACTGCCATTCTCATTTTGTAGGAGAGGAAATAAGTAGGTCAGTAGTTTGACCACAGTAGTCAGGTGGCTGTCCGACTATAAATCAGAAAGGCTCTTCCTACACCCACTCGCTTGGCACTAATAGGTTGCTGGAAGAAAGCACATGAAGATACATGTATGACAGACTGCTGAGAAGGGAATAAAGGGACTCCTTGGGCTTGCTGGAATATAAAAGGCAAAATGAACCCACTTAAAACCAGAGATGCAGAGAACAGTGTGAACATAATGTTGCCATTATTTTATCTCTGGTGAGAGATTTATGATGCTTTGTTGTGCATGTGGGATGGAACGAAATGTCACCAGAATAAAATGTTACCAAACTGTGCTCTGCTGAAATGTGACTAAAATGAACTACCTGGGGTCAGACTCCAGAAGTCTGAACCAACACTGACTAGTGAGTTGTGTTGAATCAAATTAGTTTCTTTATTTTTCCTGCAAATTGTCACTCAGCTAACCAAGAGATTTCAGAGATGCCCACTTACACCCTTTGCAATGATGCCGGGTAAAGAACTAAACAGAAAAGGATGTTGGAAGGCCAATTATCAAAGAGCCTTCTGGTCTACCATAATGTAAGACTAAGTATTGATAAAGTGAATTGACCCTAGGAAATGACTCTTCGGGAACCTGGAAAACAATCTACTGAGCAGGAACCTGGAAAGAACTCTTTCACATCAAACATCTACACCGGGTACTTAATCATCACCACAGAGGACAAGAAGACAAGGGACAATGTGCTCACAGTATCTGAGGTTATAAACCACCATGGAGACTGAAGAGGAATGAGTATTCTGATAGTCAGCTAAACAGTGAAAAATAAGCACTGAAGAAACTGAACTAGAGTAAAAGGAAAGACAGATGTTAGTGGGCAGTCCTATTTGTTAATAACAAACAGACTTAAATGATCAAATCGGGATCAGACAGACACAGTTGCCAATCAGTCCCAAAATCCTATCCTCAGAAATTCAATTCTAGTCTTAGAGGGGGGAATGCTATAGTCTTATGGTGGCAAAAATCTACCAAATATACAAGACTCCCCAATCCATAACTTTGGTTGGAGACTAAAATATGAGGCAGTGTATCTCAGTGGTAGAAGTGCTTTAGGACGAGCAAGGTCTGGGCTCACTTACCACCAACTTCAACTGTCTACTTTTCACCCAGCTCCCTCTCTCTGCTCTCTCTTTTCAAACTGAAAGTGAAGAAAGGCTCAGTGTACTGCTGCTCTTGCAAAGGACCTGGGTTTTTGTTCCCAGATGCCTAGTGGCAGCTCAGAACCACGCAAAAAAAACCCACTTCTAGAGAATCCAACACCCTCAGGCACCATGGCACACAGACATGCATGCAGGCAAACACATATACATAAAAACACAAATCTAAAACAAAACAAAAACCCCAAACTAGTTTTTTTTCCTAAAGAGGTCTCTGACCCCAGAATACAAGCTGTGGGTAAACACTAAATCTCATCCTAGTACTGTAAGGATCAGCCCAGAAGAGCAACCCTGGGGACTGTATGTGTGGGGGACACTTTTAAATACAAATGTTGGAAGGTCATAAGCAGGATCTGTCCGATCATTTTAAGGATCATCTCCACTTAATCAACAAATCCCACTCATTAAGCTGTAAAGTTCTCCCTTATCCCCAAACATCCCTACCATTGAGCTCTTTTGAGTCTACTTTATCATCCAACACACTTTTCACTTTTGCTTCAAACATTTACACAACCGGTCGGTCATTACTGGTATCATCAATTCACTCTTAGATTATCTGTCCCTCACCCAAATGCCTGACTTATTCTACTCTTTTTAAGTGAAGGGCTGGCCCCCAAACTACAGCAGAAAAAAACAGCACAGGATATGGACTACTTGACTTTGCTCCAAAGAAAATCTATTCAACAACAATTATGAGAATTCTGGCAATTAGTGGAATCTCCCTCTTTAAGCCAAATATAAAAATCAGGGTATCATGGGCAGATTCAAAGCTTTGTATGAGAAACATAATGAAACAGAAACCAGTTTTGCTCACTATAGCAACTGGTATCTCAAACAGTTCTCTGGATTCAGCTCTTGCTATATAGTGTTATCTACAAAGCAGCCATATAATTTTTTTTTAATTTTTGCATATTTAGTGTGTGTGTGTGTGTGTGTGTGTGTGTGTGTGTAGGTCATAGGATAACCTGTGGGAGTCAGTTCTTTCCTTCCACCATATGGGTTCTGAGATCCAAATTCCAGTTTTAAGGATTGGTAGTAAGTGCCTTAATGGAGCATTTTGTTGACCTTACATAATTCTTCCAAAATACAAGTATGTTTGCGGCATTACCACATATGACATTAAATCTGCACATAACTGATTCCATTTGAGACACTGTCTGTATCTCACTAGACTCTTAAGTCACAGCTCTCCCCTAGCTCACTGGGCCATTACAAATACTCTGGGGTCAACTGAGCCAAAGAAACAAACCTACCATCAAACAGCTAGCTATGTCTCCTATCTGAAACATTGTTTCCCAAATAGCTATCTGGGATTGTCTTTCATTTGACTCAAGTGTCTTCTGAGCTGCTACCTCATCAGTGGCCTTTGATAATGACCCAATTTGAAAATATCACCTCAGCCCTATTTCCAGCATGCCCAAGCCTTTATGCTGGCTGAGTGTCTCTAGCTTCCTTACACTAGCTGTTGGCATCGCCTCAGCTGTCCACTGCCTGCCTCCCTCTGCCTCCCTCTGAGTACTTCACTGGAGGCTCTCTTCTCTCCCCAGCTCTCCCCAGGAGCTAGCACGGCTGGCAGACAGTAGGTTGCTCACTGACTTCAAGCTGAATGAATGGACAGGTTTAAAATGAACACATTGTGTTTACATGCACCAGGCTCTGCCACAGGCATCGGGCTAAAATCTATAAAATTTTAAAGAGACACACATGGAATTGACAGAAAGGACAGTGATATGAGCTACAGTGTACAGGAGTTGCAGCAGGTAAACAGGTCAGACTTCAACTCTACTGTGAAGAGCCCTGAGCTTCACGGACAAGAAGTTATTTCTTTTTCTGTTTCCACAGTGTACGTCCCTAATCAGAAACAAAAAGAGGAGACATTCCTAAACACAGAATTGACAGAATTAGAACTGACTGAACTCAGACAACTTAGACTGAACTCAGACAAGACCAACTGACTGTTGTTGCTTCTAGAGACGGGGTGGGTGGGAGGGGGATGGTGGGGAAAAGTTAGAAAACTTAGTCCCAAATCTGATTTCAGTCAAGGAGAGTCTGAGGCACCTAAATGAACACACTCAGTCTTATGCTCACCCTGTAAGAAACCCTGACTTGTAAGCTACAGTGCTGTCTTCTCCGTGTAGGGTTTGCAATGCACTGACAGGGTGGGGCCACAGAAAACATGCAGGCGTGCCACCATTAGCTGAGAGCCATACACTGAGACCTAAGTCTTGGCTCCATCAGTCTCCAAGCTCAGAATGTTCTTTATGGTTCTTTCTTAAAACAGGGGTACCTGGTTTGCAGTGAAGTCTGACACAAAGGCAGAGATTTCCCGGGAATTTTTCCTAGTCAGTGGCTTGAAAGTCCAATTCTAAATGGGAGACAACATTATTTACAATTTTAAAAACCAAAAGAAGTTCAGAACTTATTTTCACAGAAAAGGACAACTGTATACAACATAAGACAGAGCTGAATGTCACAAATTCGGAACCCAGGTGTTCAGAACCCTGAACGTCTGGCTATAAAGGGCCTGTTGGTAGTGGATGTTGGCCCAAATCCCAGCGATCTTACTTCTTAATTAGTACATTATCCTTTTTGGCTTTATCTTTTCTTTAAAGATAGAAAGTACAAAGGAGAGAGGGTAGGCTGGCTTTTTAAGGACTCTGGGGTTCTTAAAGTCAGAATAATTTGGGGAAAATTTGGGCTTTGTTGGGACATTATACCAGCCAAGCAATTTTGATTCTGAGTAGCCGAGTAAAATGGTTATTGGTAAACCATCCAGCTGGTGGATGCTACAGAGATGGGCCAAACTCACAAGAGTCAAACACAGAAGCAAGGAAAGTCAAGGAGAACATCCCATAACCAGGAAGTTCCGTGTCTTCAAAACAGTGGATAAATGTTACAAAGCAAGAGCCAATGAACTGGAAACAAGGGTGGGTGCTAGGGGGCAGTGTACCTATGGAACAGTACAAGTCTTAGCCTTCCTGATGAGAGCCAGGATGACAGTCATCAGCATATACCTGTTGCTCTATCAGTTTGTAGCCTCCCACCTAATCCATGTCTGGGGTGCCACATACACTGGGAGAGGTCACAGACAGGAGCGGGGATGCTGAGGACAACAGTCTATTTTCAAAGGTGAAAGCCAGAGTGAGGGCCTTAAAGAAGCTTTACCTGGACGCATTCAAGTTCAAATTACCTGACTAATCAAATTCCACGATAGTAGCTTACCCAGCAATGCCAGGGCCAATTTAAAAAGTTTGCTAGGACAAACCGACGGAGAAGCTGTTGTTTTGTCTGTGAGAGGAATAAGGCCCCTGAGATGAAAAGGTTCATCTAAGTTACCTGGTAGGCATATAAAGCCATAACTCGGGCTAGAACCCAGGTGGCCTAACCCAGCACTATTCTGACTGGTTTACTGATGTTGAACTATTTAAATAAATACATTAGTACAGTGGTGGCAGTAAGTGCCAGAATGCCAAATTAGAAAGTTGAAGGAAAAACAGATTTTATGAAAATGCCCTACTAGAAAAATGAAACATTTAAAAGAAATTAGTCTTGTGATTAAGACGTTTCCTTAGAACAAGGTTGAAATCATAAAAGTCTCAATTCTGTGATAGAATCATCTGGGGTAGTAAATTTATCTGTGTGTACAAATTTTGATGAAAAACCAGAAAGTGAACTTATAAAATCAAAGCAAATTTTAAGGAAGGAAAAGAAAAAAACAAAAAACAAAAAACAAAAACCCAAAAAAAACCCCCAAAAACCCTAGTAGTTTAATTTGAGCTCCCCTCCCCTCTCTGAAGGAAAAGCGTGGGAAATATTTTCAATGGGCTTTTACAGGGAAAGGAAAAATGTCCCTAAGGGAAATACAGGACTAAAGTTTGTCAGTCAACAGCATGTATGCAAGAATTCCAAACATCTTTATTCCTGAAGCCGATTCCTCTCAAAACCAAAGCAACAACAACTTTTTCCCCCAGCAACTCAAAGGCAGCGTAGCTCATCAATTTCAATTCTATTTCAAATTCTACTAAAATTATCAAATTGTCAAACTGGTCCCACATAAACCCTTGGCTACGTCAATGGCTTGTGAAGAGTAAAGACGGTCTCCCTGGTAGAGCTGGCAGGTGCCTTCCCTTTCTACTTGCAGGTATGACTTCATCAACTAAGAGTTTATCCAACAACAGGAAAGCACTCAAAAAAGCTCAACTGAAACTCTCCACCTGTATTTTGTTTCTAGATATGGCTTCTTTAACACCCAGCCATTCTCTGGCTCAGGCAAGCAGTCTACCATCATCACTAGCATCCCCAGAAAGAGTGGCAACTCCAGGTCTGTAGGGAAACAGCCCAGATCTGGCCTCAGTCCCAGGTACGGCCCTGCTCGCTATGTGGATTTGGTGACATTTGAGGCAATGGCAGTAAGCTTGTGCTGTGGCCAGAGCACAGTGGTACCTCCTACTGATGCTCCCAATCTCCAACTGCATACGGGGAAGCCACAAAGATGTTCCACTAGAAAGAAAACCAGACACCAAGCACAGGACAATTAATTAAAACAAGGGAAGATGTTTATCTAAGTGAAAGCTCCCTTTAAGAGGTCCCTGTTGTGTTTAGAGAGCTTAGGACAAGAAAAATCACATTGGATCCAGCTAAAACTAAATATAGGTACTTACTGAGAAACTCAAGGATAGCCCCTTAGTGTTTTAAGTGCCACACAGTCTCTAAGGTGGAATCATACAGATTCTGTAACATTCTGCTTGCTTAAATTAAATGAGACATCAGTTTTTTCCCCACCAAAGCCATTGTAGAATAGCTGTCTGAACTCTACATGTCAAAAACTATGAATACTTACTGATAAGGTTCTGGGTCTGATGGGGGTTGAGGGTGGGGTAGGAGATATCCCACTATTTACAGCATATAAGCCAACTGCCAACAATTCACCAGCCAAGTAAACACCTAAACAGCAACCAAGATTAAGCAGTGTTGTGACCCCCCCCCACCCCAGTCTACTGTTGTTCAACAGCCTGCACTCTCTGAGGATGCTTAAGTGTTTCTTTCCTACTACCTGAAAACACACACTGTAACTACTCACAGTCTTAATTCTGGGGGAATCTTGTATCAAACAGGCAGCAAGCACGCACACGCATTCTCAAGCTGCAGGAGCTTCAGTTAGTGCTGTGGGGTGTGAGGTTTCAACATGGAAAGGAAGGGGAATCACTAAGCTTTGCTTTCAACACTTGGTGCATTTCATTTCCAAGGAACGACTAGATAGCCAACGGCACAGCCATCACTGATGGCTCTTACGACGCTTACTCTACTTACTTGTATTTTAAGAGCAGCCACTGAATTAACCAGAGTCCTACAAGGATCATGCCGTTAATTTCGCAAATAGAAAAGGCCCACTGCACCCGGTTAAAATGGTCAAAAAACGTGTCCGGCAGTGGAGGCTGCACCTCCTTAGGAGGCACTCGTTCATGGACGACTGAGATCATCACTGTAGTGAGAACAAAGCAGGAAAGTGCATAAAGAAAGGCCAGAAAAGTCTTGCCCCACTCCATGGGGTACTGGGAGCGCTCCGGTTCTGGCATGGGGATCTTTATCATTTCTTTCCTATACCCATTTGGCATTCCATTGGGTTTAATCTTGATGCTGAAGCTGCCATCGGGGTTGGGAATGTCAACGCCAACGCTGAGGTGCCCATTGGCGTGGCCATTCTTGTGTGCTTCCATATGGTGCTCCATCTTTAGGGTCTCTATCATGTCTAAGAGCCGCTGCCCATTGTCAGACGAGACTCGGCACAGCGGGGGTTTTCTGAAATCTTCTGGGGTTAGGTTGATCAAGTCCTGGCCTGTGAAGTGCTCTAGAGGTTCACAGTATTCTGGCATAGCATTCTCCAGCAGCCAGTCTGCCACCTTCTGGGGTGACCAACAAACCACTTCCTTCATGGTACTGGCAGACAACACTCGGTACCCCCAGCTTGCTCTCCGACGTCAGCAGTCACTGTCCATACAGGGCAGGACACTATCCCTCCTTGGCTGGTTCATCTTGTTGGGTCTCATGAGCAGAGACTCATTTGGCAAGATGGTCAGGGCAGTTTTAAAACACTTTGTGCAACGGTGTCCGAACATTAACTTGACTCATTTCTGAACAGGGTTCTTCCTTCTGTGGGAGCAAAAGAAAAGGTCAGGACCATGGGATTTCCAGATCAGTTCCTTCAAAATACAAAGAGGCTCAATGTGCATAATGAAAGAAGGACAACCATTGGGGAACTCTGTTTCAAACGTGCTAGTCTCATACACTGCTCATTCCCCGGTTACCAGCCTTTGGTGACAGAGCATTAAACTTGACCTGGAAATATGTGAGGGCAGAGGCAGCAGTGGACGGGTCTCCTAAGGAGTACTTAACAACTCAGCAGACTCTGGACACTGCTCAGCAGAGACCCCTGAGTTTCTCTGTACCTAACACACTTCCACGACATAATGTGAGACAATCTGGCAAACTGGTTTAATCTATTAATCTCTCTGGTGAGGAATGTTGGAAATATGCACAATACATGACAACTTAGGTGTCACAGAAGAAAATCGTAGAAATGTTGAACATAAGACCATCTGGGCCATACTTTTTTTTTTTTCTTCCCAAAATTCACTTTTTCCAAACATACATGAAGCCTAATACGGGAGTGAGTTCCACTGCAGCTGGCTGGGTTGACATACAGGCAGAGGCCAAGGCTTTGTTGACCTTTCTATCCTCAGTCCCTCCACACCTCTGTAGATCCCCATAACTTAAAGAAAGAGAGAGAGAGAGAGAGAGAGAGAGAGAGAGAGAGAGAGAAAGAATTGATCCACCTCTCATTTAAAAAAGAGGCTGAGTTCTATAAAAGTCAAATGACTTGCCCATAGTTGAATGTATAGGGGGGATATAAGTCCAGGGTATGTATTGATTAAAATACTTAACCAGTGGTGTAAAAACAATCAAAGGCCTATGCTTTAGGGAACACTCAAAAGCAGGATCCACCTATGCAGACATACAAAACAGACACAACCTCAATCCTTGACTAATTAATACACAGCACTGCAAAAAGCAAGCGGGAGGACACAGCAGCTAAGTTATACTTGATGATTCTGAGTGCATTCCCATTCTTCTGCCACTGCCTTCCTTAATAAGCACCTACTACTTTTATAACAGTCCCTAAAAAACTAAGAAAAGCTTAAAGCAGAAGACCCCCCCAAAAAATCAGAACAACATAGCTATGAAGTATGGCTTTGGTTCCAGTACCTCCCCTACTTGCCCATTGTTTGGGCTTTAGCTTGTTCATCTTTAAAATGGGTGTAGTAACAATGAACCATTTTCTTCATAGGGTTGTTGGCAATGACTGAGTCTATATATGAAAGTAGATAAAACAGCTGAGCTCTGTAAGTAGTGATTTTTCAGAGGATTTTGTTGGTCCTTTCTTATCCCTTTTCAAATTATTAATCGTATTCGTCAGCCTCTGTTGACTTTCTCTCTACCAGTTGGATTTACTCTGATGCGATTATTGTGTTAACCACAGAAACCTTTCCACAGACCTAAAAGTTTGCAAGCTGGAAATTACCAGTGACATCGTTTTCCTAAGAACGTTTTCATGGGATAGTATCTGGGCAGGTGTCTTCTTGTACTTCAGAAGGACCGTTCTTCAGTGAAGTACACTCAGCGCATACTGTCATCTTCCAATATGTACACGTTAGGATGTTAAATACCGGACACATTCCCGAGTAGAGAAAATGCTCACAGAGACTTCTTGCATTGACTATCTTAAGCTGTCCTCCTCCCCCACTCCCTTTTCTCTCTAACTAGTCTCTCTCACATTTATCCCCAAATCTGATTCTAGAGTGAGGAAAGACAGCATTTATTCTCCCAGTTTCCCAATCCAACAGCACCAATGGCAGCACCAACCTAAAGACACAACCCAGTTGCGCCCCAGTGTCCCGGGCACTATATAACCTCCCTGCCATGCTCTCGAGGACACTTGCGGACTCCCAGAAGCAGCTGCGAGCCTTACAAAGGCAGCCATTTCAAGCAGCTACAGTCTTCACGTCCCAGGGCTCAAAATCCACTCAAACAATAACTGGCCAATATTATCACAAATATCCCTAGCATTGTACAGACTATTTAATGGGAAATAAATCCAATAATCTCACTAATATTGAAAACAAGACAGTCATTGTGACTTTCTGCACACTGCTAGCCACTGCTGAGAAATGCCAAATGTGGTAAGGATGGCCCACAGTGCTGAAGGCATGCTTATCAAACTTGAGTCTTTGCACAGGTTGTGCAGTACATGAGGTCTGTCTCCTAGGCATGAGACCCAAGGTCTCTCCACAAGCACTCCTCAAGAAATCTAGGGCAAGTGCCAGTGAAACCCTCAACATCTGCTAGAGAATACTAAAGAAAAAAAAAATCTTGATTTCATGTTCAAGCCCAAGGGAAAGGGACACTGGCTTTCCCCGAGTTTTTCATCCTCCCCATTCCAGGACCAGTACAGGAAGTGTGCCACTATCTGAAACTGTCAGGACCACATACTACACTAAGGCCAGACTTTTATCACTTCTCCAAGATGGAGAAGTAGACAAACCAACTCTTACTATGAGATGACAAACTTCAAAACAGATAGCAATCAAATTGTGGGAGACAATTTAATGTATAGCAGTGGTTCTCAACCTTCCTGATGCTGTGACCCTTGTGGTGACCCCCAAGCATAAAATTATTTTCATTGCTACTTCATAACTGTAATTTTGCTACTTTCACAAATCGTAATGTAAATATCTCACATGCAGATGGCCTTAGGCAACCCCTTAGGAAACTGGTGATTTCCCAAAGGGGTAGCTAGCCACAAGTTGAAAACCAATGATATAGAACAAAACATCTCTCTGGCAAGGCAAGCACTTCAAGCATTGACTAAACAGAGAAACAACAATCTTGCGAGGTCCAGTCCATCAAGCCATTTCTGACAGCAAGAGGAACTCTGCAACACAGGCTACAAGGCAGGCCAACATTTCCCATTCTGTAGCCACCGAGGACCACAAAAGCATTCTCTCCTGAACACAGACCCTGCACCCCGGCCTGGAATCCCATCTTCTCTTTGACAGTTAGTACAAGTGTTCCCTAGGTCTTCCATGTCCACAGTTTCCCCCATCCTCTGAATTCCTTCCTCACTAGCTTCCGTGACACAGAACAGAATCTAACCATCCAGTGTGTTTGTGTATGGGAGCACTTAGAACACATCCTGTGGGGTAAGCATGTTAGACAGCCAACACGGGTGCCTTATTGAAATCCTTTACCTGTTCCTAAGCTATTTCATCTAAAAAACAAGACGAATAACTACCCCACCCACTTCCACACAGGCTACAATCATTACGAAAATCCAGTCAGGTTAAAGGAATAAAAGCCACAAGTTCCTCCATTAAGCATCACATTCTTTAAATAATGTCCTACCTTCTTTTCCAAAGCCCAGCTGGGCCCGCAGTTACACCTCATAAATGCTTATGGAAGCTCTCATTTCTAGGTAACATTTCTAATGTCCCATCTCTCTAACGCAGAGCTAAAGACACTTTTCTAACTCCACGAGGAAACAGACCTTTATTCTTAAGCAAGCTTTGAAGCTTGGAAACAAGTACACTTGTGCTGTTTTCCTGCAACTGAAGCTGAAGTTAGGCACTGGGAGAAGTAACTTCTGTGGAAGTGACCTGCTAGAAAGTGGTTTAGCTTTTCAATGGCCACTGCTACCAACCTTGTTTAGAGACTCCAGGACCTGGCTGTAGATGCACAAGTGAGAAGCTCATTTTTCCCCTGGCTTCACTCACTCAGTAGAGATATAGTGAAGCATTTCCAGAATGAGACAGGCAAAATGTCTTCACAGCTTGACCTAGAAGACAGGTCAGCTTGAGCAACAACTACCATCATCCAGAAAAGCTAGGCTAACTCACAGCCGAGCTTATTGGACTTACTGCACAATGTGGGGAAGAAATAACAAGAAGGAGATTGAAGTCAGCACTTCCTCCTGAAATATTCCATAATTTGACAGATAGTAGAGGGATGGGATCTCTCATTCATCCTTAATGTTAAAGTCTACTCAGATTTTGATTTGTTTAAAATTTTATACATAGGGAAGATGCGGCTTTACAGCTCCAGGGCTTTGGGGGACATTCCTGCTGCCAGACAGCCAACAGCCTCAAAGCCTTGTGTGTGGAGAGTGGCGTCTCAAGAGTGCTAAGCAGTGGCGGTGCTCTATTAGTTAAAGGCAGACCAGCACATGTTCACTATCGGATGGAAGCCCAGCAGGGCCTTCTATTTGGTCACAACCAAGTGAAAAACAGTTACATAAAAATTCAACTGGGTTCAGGTTCTTAAAATAGATACTTTAGTCTTTAATATTATAAAAGCCTTTCAATGATATACCACAGCACCGTATAATGAATTTATAGTTAATTATGAAAGAAGCTATTACATGGCCTTGTTACCTGGAATAGTGTCTAGAAATAAAACAGCGTTAATGTTAACAAAAGAATGTTCACCACCAGAATTCTGATGGTGCCACCAGAATTAAGTGGGAATCAGGGTTTTAAAAATTAAAGCTTTATGATACCAACCCCAGTACTCGGGCGTTTGAGACAGGAGGATGGTGAGCTGGAACCAGCCTGGGCTAGAGAACAAGACCTGTCTCAAAGACCTGTTACAACAGTACAACACCTCCCCCAAAAGACTAGAATTAGGAATTGATTAAAAAATAAAATATAAATCAATAAATCATATCACTTTACTATGAAACAAACTGACATTTTACAAAAGCTTAAGGTTTAGATAAGGGTTTCCAAACCTACTAGAACTTTCCAAAAATTTCAACAATAACCTAATTGACCTCTTCAGTGAATGAAATGTTTAATTCTCCATTAACTCCATTTGGCTATCTGCTGAATGCTTTTTTCCAAAGCAACTTTAATAGGTTGTATGTCTTCTTATTTAGTACTTGAAAAGTTAATTTAAGTAAGGAGAATTTATAAAATTATAAAATTTATAAAATTATATATGAAAGGTAGATTAGAGTAATAATGTAGGCTGAAAGAAAAATATTTATTTCTACAGTTTGGGGAGCCTAAAAGATTCCTTTTGACGCTGTAATCTTTACCTTGGCCTTTATTTTCAATTGCTATTACATGCAATGCTCACAATTCCACAGTCCAGCTTTGGTTCACAGATAAAATCATCCCTTATGAAAGCAGCTCCTTCAGCTAAGTGTATGCTGACCTACTTCGCAGAGCTTTGAGGAGGGCTTGCTTTAGAAAACGTACATCTCGTCCTTCTGGTCTACCCAGACTGCTAAGATGCTGGCTCTGAGAAGTTTTGCACTTGGTGACATCTTCCAGTCTCCACTTGACCTTGTTCATTTAAACGTGTTTAATGCTCAGATTTCATACTATCTGTGAAGTGCCCTTTCTCAGTGGCTATCCTACAATTCATCTAATGGTCTCCCTTTTTAACTCTCCACTCCCACAAATGATTAAATTACACTGAAATGGAGCAGCCCTCAATGTACTAGGGGGAGGGGACTTTTGGTTTGCAAAATTAGTAAGATATAATGACAAGAAAGCAGTTGTGCCAGCTTGTGCTACGAACCACGGTTCCCTCTACTTTAGAGAACCCCCATCACCAGCAAAGCCCCCCCCAACCCAGACACTTCAGGACAGGGTGATTCTGTAAATATTCAGTACCCAGAGACTCCAAGGTATCATTTATTATAACAAAAAATTAAAAATACATTAAAAATTCATTATGCAACATATGACTAAGTTTCACTAAAGACTATCCCACATTTCTATATTAATACTTATATTGTACAGATTTATGAAGAGAACACCTGCTATAAATCAGTGCATCAATTTTGTTAATACACATGTATGATAAATACCATGGTATAAAGTCAAGGCATATCTGTTAACTTCCTGTTAAAATAATGTGCTTTTTTTCTCCTAGTATTTTAAAATCTGAGATGTATATTTTACTTTTGTCTGGAAGAGAAAAAAAACTTTTGTTGTTCTTTTAAGTACAACAGTGGCTTTCTTTAGAAATACAAAATGGAATTCACAACATAACTAGAATCTGTAAACAGAACCCCAAATCCTTCATTAAAAAATAAAAAATAAAACAATAGAACTGAGAAGTGAGCCAATCCACCAGCAAAGCTTAAACCTACACGCATGACAAAACTCCAGGCTCGGACAGTCCCCACTGTCCCGAAGAGAAAACACCCTTGAATTCCCTCAAGTATCTGTCCACTCAGGCAGCTACAAAATGGAAAGGATCCCTTGAAAATTCTTCTCTGGTTGTTATGATGGAGGAACCTTGCATAGCTCTCTGAAAGCTCATCACTGTAGTTTCCCTTGGGATTTGATTCTTAAAATGCACTTATCAAAAACTGGAAGAGAACCTATTCCCATTCAACCATCAGCTGTCACTGCCTGGAGCCAGCCGGATTCCTGTACTGTTTGCCTGTTAATCTGTCATTCTTGGATTTGGACTCACTCTAGTGGCACTGGACAATGTCAGAGCGTAACCAATGTTTCAAATTCCAGCAGCTCTCACAGGAGCAGATGCTCACAGTGCTAATGTCATCCAGCCAAAAGAGCTTCTCCCTTCCTACCACACTGCTCTCTGTGCCTTCTACACTTCCTTTGAAAAGTAAGAGCTCCACTCTCTACACACTGCACTTTATTAACTGGAACATAAAGGCATGTTAACTGTGAATCTGTCACAAAAGTAAACGGAGGCTGTGGAAAAAGACCCAACTGGCTTAGGTTGTTTTGTAAAACCCGAGAGAGCTGGGAATATAGTGGTAGTATACTCCCAGCTGGGAGAGCGCTTGCCTGGTATGTGTGAGGCCCCAAGTTTAATTCCCAGAACTGTGGCAAGCAAACAAGAGCAAAAAGCTTCCTTCAGTACAGCATTCTAAGGTAGATATCTGGGTATAGCCCACTTAAACAGCCTTCCAAGTAGCACCAGGGAGAAAAGTAGTGACAAGATCTAAGGAGTAAAACCAGGAAGGCTGAAACTTAGAAGAGGCAGTAAGGCGGGAAGGCTCTGACCGGCCATGGAGGCCCCAGAGATGCAGCTTTCCCAATGTCCTAGGGTGGGCTTTTCTGCACTTGAGGAGACCTGCTCCTGAAGTAAACTCTCACCCGGGCTCCTGTTAGTCCCAACAAAAACCCACTGGTTCACCAAGGGGACTCTGCTACAATCATTACTTAAGTCTGTCATTGGTTCCCTTTTTGGAGTGAGCACAGTTTGTGTGAGTGTGTGCATGTGGCTTTTATATTCTGTAGAGAAAGTTCGTCACATAAAACTGCTCAAGAAGATATAAAAAAGGGAAAAAGGTAGTATCTTTTTAAAGTGTAGAAATAATCATAAAAACCACTCAAAAACCAAAAACAACAAGCAAACAAAAACAAAAAATCAAAAAAGAAAAAGAAAAGAAACCCCAGCATTTGGGAGGAAGAGGCAGGCAGATCTCTATGAGCTGGAGACCAGCCTGGTCTACATAACAAGTTCCAGGGCAGCCAAGGCTACATAGTTACATGTTGTCTTGTTCAAAACGGCACAAAACAAAAACAAACCACTGAAGTACGAGGGACACAATTTGACAAACAAAAAGGGTTCACCAAGCACTCCAAAACAGTAGCTGAAAACATATAATAATTCTATTATTATTTCATGTTATCTTCAGGAAAAGAGAGACAGCAAGGACAAACAACTGACAAACACTCCATCCTGCTTTTCAACGCGATGGGCTCGTCCACATCACTCCAGTCATAACACTCAGTCTTTGTTATTGCCTGGAGGACCAATACCGGAAGCAGAACATTCACAATCACTCTGTTACTGCCGTCTGAGAGCATGACTGGGAGTGTACTTCCTTCTACTCCCTTGCAATAGGCCTGGTGCCTCTCTAATGCTGTATAAACGATGAGACTCGTGGTACCAGAGGTTAAATGTGTATCTTACATATATCTTACATGTAGTAAGCATTTCCTCTGGATTCTCTAAGGTGATTTCAAATATATCTCTTCCTTCTCTCATACAGTATGAAAATGTCCTACATATTTTGATTTATAAATTACTTTTCTTCAATCATGATCTTTTTATGAAATATTGTTTTGACTCTGAATCATGGCTGTTAATGATCTATGAACTTTGGAAACCCGGTGCCATAATCAGCATGTTTGCCACAAATAGTAAAAGTAGCTATCTTAAAGCATGCTTTCATTTCAGTTGAAGACTACCCCATTTTGAGCTGAGGTGCAGGCAGGCAGAGAACAGCTTCCTAATTAATATAGAATCTGTTATTTCCTATGCAAAGTTTCCCTAGTGTACTGAGAAACAGAAACACCCGCTGGTTGGTTAGCTGAAAGTCTCCATTTCACAGCGGAAAGTCCACACCATGCTGGACTCGACCCACCATAGCAGACAAAGAAGCCCATTTAAAGAACATGACCCTGGGGACTGACACCAGGTTTAAAATTAGCAAAAGCTCGGAGACCCAGATAGGAGATATCAAATGTCTCTTCGAAAATACATTTCGAATGCTTCTTTGATCGCTAGTGAAATTCACTATTTTCAGACCAGAGACCATTCAAAGGAAGCTTCTGAATGAACAGCCCTTCAGCGCGTGTGCGGGCACTCGTGGCCACAGAAGCTCCGCGTCCAGGTTGCCCTGTACTAACTCAGCTTGCCCCTCTGTTCTTTCTGGGGGGTGAAGCAGGACTGAGGACTTCAAGAGTAGGTCTTTCCCTTTGCACACCTACGTGCACAGCAGACACATCAGATTTGTGTTTTTCCCAGGCAGCAAGTGTGCCAACTCCTGGAAATAAGCAACCATTCATCAGCTTCTCTCCAGTTATCCATGATTCCGTGGTTCTCAGATCTGGTAAGCAAAACCATCTACAGCCTCCCCCCACCCCCGTTCTCAATCTCTTTATCAATTAACGGTATTAAAACAAACAAACAAACAAACAAAAAAAACCCACAAAACTCAGTTGAGAGCCTTACCCGTGATGCAAAGCAGCACCACAGCACAGACTCGGGTTGCCAAGAGACTGACACTCTGGCCCTGCCTTTGAGCTAAGGTGTGAACCACCAGGTGGCAGCATAGCAGTGATGAGATGACAGGCTGCCCCAGCAGCCATCAAGTGCTAAAGGATATTTGAAAGTCCCTCTGATAGGAGGCCAACACATCCTGAAACTCCAAGACCTACAACCTCTGTTTTGTGGGCCATCAACTGACACTCTCTTCCCTATCCCCTTATGATTTTAATGTACAGATCACTAGCAATATAGCAATTGTTATACATCTAAGCGATCCTGCCATCTCACCATTTCTAGGACTCCAAGGAAGTAAAAAAGCCCGGATAACAGACATAGAACACCACTTACTAGAGAGATCAGCCCTACTGGAATCATATCCTTGTCTTATATAAAATTTTAATAAGCTTTGTTCCAATGCAATAAAATGAGAAATTTAATCAGTGGTGATTACTGAGTTACAATTAAATTATAAATATATAAGCTGTAAAACTAGTTAACAAAAAGTAAGCTAAAATAATTTTTTTTCCTTTTTTTAATTTTATTTTTCCTTTTAGTTACATTTTGTTAACTCTAATTTTTTAAATAGACAAGTTCTAAAGCAGCATGGCTAGGCTAGATCAAATAAGCTCTGTGCTCTTGGGAAGATTACAGTGTAACATGAAAAGAACTGAAGTTCTTTCTCAAGTCTACAAGTGTTTAAAGTTTCTAGCAGTAACACAGATGGTACAATTGTACAAATCCCAGCTTTAAACCTACAGACAAAATATCCCAAAAGTAAAAAGATAAGCACACATCACAGGACCGACTATTTTGTTAATGATGCAGAGCACAAATATGAAATGCTCTTTAGAATCTGATAAAGACTTTAAATAAACAGGGACTACAAATCTTCCAGCCATAGATGATATATAAAACACATATCACATATGAGGTTAGGGGCTTCATTTTAGGAACACACACACACACACACACACACACACACACACACACACACAAACGAGAGAGAGACAGGGAGAGTTCAACCTCATTAGCTAAAAACAATTACACATTGGAAGAGTTATTCAGTTAATGAGTTGGCAAAAATGAACCATCTAAACCAGAGACGCTGTTGCCAAAGGTCCAAGTTATATGCATTCCACTGCTCAGCAGGCAGGAATCCATCCCCTTCACTTCCACTTCAATCTCCAAGGTTCAGGCAACATTACACTTCACCGGAGTTCCTACCATGCCTCCAAGTGGTGCCCGTGCAAAGCTCATCCCCCTCAATCCCTGGGTGTGATTTCCATCTTTGAAATCTTGTTCTTAGAACAAAATGTACACAACTTGGCTACATGTCACACAAGCCCTTTCTGCCTTAGGGTGGAGGCCCACCTCTATACTGTGCTACCCTGGTTAATTTCCAGCGATTGCTTCAGAGCTGTGTGCAGAACATAATCACACCATTCCTTGCTTTTAAATCTGGTTTAGCAGGTGCCTTAGCCACTGTCCTGTTGCTATGAAGAGACACTAAGCCCAGGACGGCTCCTAGGAGAGAACGCATTTAATTGGTGCCTTGATCTCAGAGGTTTGGCTCATTGCTAATAAGGTGGCATGCATGCAGGCATTTGGGACATAGGAGAGAGATGCATCCTGATCTGGAGGCAGAGGGAGGCAGTGGGCTTGGTATGGACTATTGAAACCTCAGTCCCACCCCCAGTGACACACTTCCAACAACTCCACACCTCCTAATCCTTTTAAACAGTGTCACTCCCTAGTGACTAAGCACTCAACCATGAGCCTGTGGGGGCCATTCTTATTCAGCAGGAAAGGTAAAAAGTTGTGAGTACTCATGGCTTACTTAATGCTTACTTATTCCTTTTAAAATGTTTTATATTTCTTTATTATTGTGTGTGTGTGTAGACATGTGCATGCCATGATGATGTGTGGAGGTCAAAGTGCAAAGGTCAGTTATCTTCGTCTAGCCCATGGTTCCTAGGTATTGAACCCAGGCATATCAGGCATGGTAGGCAAGTGTCTATACCCACTGGACTATCTTGGCTCAAAGGTTTTATTTATTTTTTTATTTCTTCTTCTTTCTCCTCACCACTCCCTCATTCTCCCTTCTTTTTAAATGAGAGAAAGTCTCAGGTAGCCCAGCCTGGCATCAGACAGACTCCTTATGTAGCCTGGGATGACTCTGAACTTCTTAGCCAGCTGCCTCTACATCCTGACTGGGGATTACAGGCTTTGCCACCACACCTGGTTTTCTGTTTTGTTTATTTGTTTGTTTTGTTTTTGTGTTTTTAGTACTGCAGACTGAACCATGGCTTCGTGTATGCGAGGCAAATATTTTAACAGAAGTAAGCCCCTTCCCCAGAAAAAAAATGCCCTTAATTTCTTAAATTACAGCAGGGATTATTCATCACACTGTTATTCCTAAAGAAAAGGCTCACAGAGGCTCTCCGAGTTTTCATTCTTTGCTGTAAGGAAACCCAAAAACTGAAATCACACAAAAATGTATAGATTATCTGAACAGCGATGAATTAAAAACCCAACATCTGCAGTGTATCTAACCACATGCATCTTTGACAGAAAATGAAACCTCCCACTTTTTGCAGTGTTATTTAAATCCTCTTTGGCAGTGTTATCTAATCAGATTTTAAGGGCTGGGATACAGGTCAGTGGCTGGCCGAGAGTTTGCAAGGCCTTCAGTTTAATCTTCAGGAATGGTGAGAAGAAAGGAAGGGAAGATGGGAGAAAGAAGAGGACCAAGAGAGGAGAGAAAGAAGAGGGAGGAGGGAGTTATGGAGGAGGAATAGGGAAGGTAGAGAGGAGGGAGGGCATTACAGCATGTGGAGGAAGGCAGAATTTAACACCTAAAGGCAGCAAACAACAGCTTTTCAAACTATGCTGGGAACCACTTTTTTTTTTTTTTTTTTACCATAAAATGAGAATGGCAGTCCTGTGGGTATTTATTACAAACCATGTTTCCCTTACAGAGTAGAGAAATCATACCATAGACCTAACATGAAAGTCTTGGGTCACAGACTTCTGGATTTAGAGAGCTCAGTATACACTATAGAGAAATCCTATTCATTAAAGGGACTTGGTCAGTATTCAGGGAAGAGATTATCCAAGGGCCAGAGCCACATCCATTACACTAAGACACAGCTCGAATATATCTATTTATAAACGTAATGAGCTTTTCCCTTTCAGAGAGCCAGCACCAAGGGAGCTAAGGACTGAAAATTACACCTATCTGTACAAATCAAATCACAGATCAGAGTAAAGCCAAATATCTACTAAGCACCTACTGTGTACAATTGGCTGTTGCTCGCATTCTGTGAGCCCCAGGGATACGTATACCGTTGTTTTTTCCTAATTAGATTGAAATAGCCAAATCAAATTCTTGCTCTTTTAAAAACTTACCCCTTCTAAATGTCTCCTTCATCTTAGTGACGTGTGAATCGCACCCACCTCCTTCCTTGGCAAAACCTCGCTGCTGTGTATCTGCCCAATATCTCACAGACCCTTCCAATCTATGAGAGCCCATCTACCAGCTTTTCCTTCAAACATAATCCCTTTAACACTTCGACAGTGTGGTCCTTGACCCAGTGTGCCACATTGGCCCCTTAAGGTCACTTCTGAGTTCAAGTCCCATAGGCTGTAGCCATTAACGGACAAACCTAAGCTCTCTGTTACACTCAGTTCCCCTGCTCTGGTCCCTGCTACCTACTTACCCACACTTACTCCTCTCAGCCATGATGTGTGCTCACTTCCTCATTCCCATTGACTGCACTGGCCACCTCAGCAGTTCCCAGGTGTGCTCTGATCTCAGGCACCTATTTCAGGGTCTTTGCACTTAAGGCAGCTCTGGGAATATCCCTCCCCAGATAGTCTGGTAATTCAGTTCGCTCCCTTGCCTCAATATTTCGGTTCAAATACCTTCTGCATCAACCAAACCTCCTTGACTATCATTTTTCAGACTGTTTCCTATTTTTATTTACTTAATATCTTTGTAGCCTGAGGATTTTGGGGGGGGGGGGGGACGGGTGCACGTGCATGTGTGCATGTGTGTGTGTGCGTGCGTGTGTGTGTGTGTGCGTGTGTGTGTAGAGGGTTACCTAAGCTTAAAGACTGGTATAACAGAATTTGAAGAATTCAGGACCAGAAGAAACTAGGTCTATCACCTGTGACCCAGATGGTACTAAAACACTACTCTGGCATGGTGGCACATGTCTACAGTGTCAGGTATTGTGACGGCTGAAGGGGGAAATGCTTCAGCTCCTGAGTCTGAGAGTATCCTGGGTTGCACAGAAAGACAATAACTCAAAGAAAGAATAAGCATAAAGCCACTAGTGAAGAAATGAGCTCCAAGCAAGCTATTCTGTAGCATTTGCCATGTTTCTTTCATAACAGAATGGAGACAGGGTGGTATCTGGGGGAGCAAGCACTGGGCCCCACAATGGCAGGGTAGAGAGAGAGGCTGAGTGGGAAGACAGGAGACAGGCACTAGCTTACCCAGATTAACTAACTATCTGAGGCCACAAAGAAGCACACACCTCGAACGGCAGGAAGCACAGGGTGTGCAGTCCCCATTGGTATCAAGGTGGCACTCAGAAATTTTTGGACTTGGAGCATTTGTGTCTTAGGTTTCCGGGTTATAGAGATACAGCCTGTACTTGGTGAAAGCAGACATTTGGCTCATGAGTTTCATTTCTCCCATTCAAAAAAGATTTACTAGCCAGACTCCAAGAAATGCCAAGTCAATTATTTCTGAGGTGAAATCATGTTTACATGAACTCTAACAACCTGCCACAGGCCCCACCTCCTTGGGAATGCATCTCACAGAACACAAGAAAGTAGAACTACCCCGAAATGTGTGCAAAGCACAGCAGAAATGCAGGGTATTGTCTTACAGTTGCCCGTGGCAAAATCCTAATATGTTTTGGTCTTATTGGTTGTGATGGTGATGATGATGATATTTAGGTTTTGTGGGTTTGTTTTTTCCCCTGTTTGTTTGGTTGTTTTGTTTGAGATAGGGCTTCTCTAAATAGCCCAGCTGTCCTAGAACTCAAACTCAGAAATTCACCTGCCTCTGCCTCCCTAGTGCTGGGATTAGAAGCGCACTCCACTACAGTCAAGCTTGTTGGTTATCTTCTCACAGCTCTCCTTTGAACACAGAGTCTATCAACATCTAGGCAAGGTAAGGCAACACTGTCTCACGAAGCCAATATGGTGGCTCATATTGAATCCAATCTGAAAGAACCCAGAATCACCTAGAAGACAAATCTTTGGGGGTGTCTTAGAGGAAGGTCCTGCATGAGGTTCACTGGGGAGCTAAGTTCCCCCGTAATGGTGGGCCGCACCATGCCACGGGCCTGGGTCCCTGGCTGAATACAGGGGACATGGAGCAGAGTAGAGGTGCTCATCCATTGACTGTGTCTGCTTCAAGCTTCTGCCACCCTGGTGGACTGCATCTTGACCTCTGAGTAGAAACAGACCCTTTCTTGAGAACTTAACTTGCCTTTGTCAAGGACCTCTGTTACAGCAGTGGAATGAACACATGGCTATCTGCTAAGAGGTTCTGACACATTGTGCTTTTCTGATGGAAGATGCTCCTGTCCTGTCATCCCTCCCGCCCCCTCCCCACACCCAGCACCTTTGGGTCTCAAAGGTCTCATTCTGTAGGTCCTGCCGTCCTGGAACTCACTGTGTAGTTCAGGTGTTAATCCTTCTGACTCAGCTTCCCAAGTGCTACAACTATAGGAGCACAGCACCATACCACGCTGAGATTTGATAGGCTCTGGGCTGGCGGTGTCTGCATTTCCTGTGGCTGCTATAACAAATAACACAAACCGGAAGGCTCTGAAACAGGAAAAGTTAAACCTAGTCTCTCTCTCTCTCTCACACACACAAGCACATATACAACCACAGAATGTTAATGGCTGCCCTATTTTTAATAGAGGATTTTCTCAAGCCCCACATTTCCTCTATGTGCCAGCAACTGAAGGTGTACCGTCATCATGGAACACAGATTATTTTAATGAACGCAGCGTGTCTTACACACAGCAACATGTCACATTTGAAGATGTTATTTCCTTATCACAGATAAGTGGACTTATATCTTAGATTTATATATGTACTTGTGTTCAGAAATATAGATTCTATTTGGGAAGAGGGGTAGACAAAGGGAAAGAACACAAATTCTACCTTTTTACATATGATTTATATGTCACTACTAGATACCATTCTATCCTTTAAAAAAAAAGTAAGGATTAGAGTTCAGGAGCAAAACAGAAAGACAAAAACAGAAGAGTTACCTAAGAATTCAAGTCCAGGATGATCTGTCTCTTTAAATATAAGTGGCCACCTGGAACAGTGCCAAGGTTGTTATGGACTTACCACAGCCTGTCTTCTTGGAATTCCGTGTCTTCCTGGAAACCTACACTGCTGAGGCACTGGCTCAACCCTGGTAATGCCAGCAGTCTTGGGAGGGCATCGGGGAAGCTGGTGGGGAGCTGTCTCCCCTAAGACCACAGCAGGCTCCGTCAATGCTAGTGCAGAGCCGAGCTTCTTCACTGCTGAGCTCTGAGGCTTTCCTAAGCGTCAACACTCACACTCCGGTGCTCCTCAGAAGAACTCAGCAACTAAGACCTACCGTAGCCCACAGACACACCGTGCTGGTCCTGTCCTAGATATGGAGACTTAGGTTTCTAGAATACAGATGAAGAAGAGGAGGAGGAGAAAGAAGGAAAAGGAGGAGGAGGGGTAGGAAAAAGAGGAGGAGACGGTAGAGGAGGAGAAGGAGGAGAGAGAGGAGGAGGAAATAAAAACAAAAAAAGCCTACAGCAGCAAACCTCCTTTAATCCCAAGGAAGCAGAGGCAAGCAGATCTCCGTAAGTTTCACTCCATCCTGGTCTACACAGTGACTTCCAGGACAGCCAGGGCTAGGCAGTGAAACCCTGTCTTGAAACAGGGTTGAAAACAAAACAGAAACAACAACAACAACCACAGCTCTCCAATGTCATAAAGTTAAAGATAGCAACCATCAGCTGACATGGCCTGCCCAAGCTGTTAACAGCTCCCTAAAAACCCAGACTAGAAAGAGGCCTGATGTTCTTCATTCGCATGTGTTACTGAGGCGCCTCTAAGAGCATGAGACTCAGTGTAGAAACCTTCATGTTGTCACCTACTTGACCGCTGCCCCCTCCTGGACACTATCAGAGGCTGAACTGGCCTGAGGCATGAACTGCTCTGAAACCACTCAGAACCCAGTCCCCAAACATTAATGTGCCACTTCCCTGTAGCGTCAATCCTGACATTTACTTAACTAATGCTCTTATTTACTATAAGCTTTGCTCAAGGTGCTGAATGTACTGGCTCTCCATAATGAAATGAACACACATGAAGGCAAATATTTAACTGAGAATTTGAGAACGTGACACTGCGGGGGAGGGGGATGGCTCGGTTGGTAACTTGGTCGCCGCACAAGCAGAGGGATCTGAGTTTGAATCCTCAGCACTAAGGAGAAAAGCTGGATGTGGCAGACTGTGCTGTACTTGAGCTTCAAGTCACAGACCCTGCCTCAAAACCAGGGTGGGGAGAGTAAGAGACAGTCGCCATTGACTTCTGGCTTCCACACACAGACAAATATGACCACCGTGGGAAAACGTTCCGAAGGTGAGCACCGCAGGCGCTGCACAGAGCTCCTTGAACAAGTGAAGACCACCCAGCCTCTTTTGCTTCAGTGAGACAGACGGTGGGCAGAGAGCAGAGAGAAGCAACAGTCGACAACTTTTTGTGTTTCTTCCATTACTATTTTCAGTTCATTTCAGATGAACTGAACATCATTTGGCATCAAGGGCCCGTTCCTCCTCATTATCTCAACAGTTAGCAGACAGTTTTGATGCTGAAAGAGATGATGAACGGTCTACCAATGGACAGGGTCCACGGTCACTGCCAATTTCCACTATTACTGCTACCCTATGCATGTGCCGCGCCCTCCCTGGGCTCGTGTTTAAACACCTGGTCCTCCTGTGCCGCCTTTTAGGAAACAGCCTGTAGGGGAAGCAGCTACTGGTGGGGTAATTCTTACGTGTCACATCCTGGTTCCCACCTTCCTCTTTTAAGTTGACTCTGTCAGGTATTCTACTGCAGACGTGAGAAAGTAACTACTGCTAAATTGTACACTTAAAAAATGTCACAATCTGGGGCTGGGAAATTTCGCTCAATGGGAGACACTTGTGAAGGAAGCACGAGGCCCTGGGTTTGGTCTGCAGCCAAGCAGGGGTTGAAGCTTCATTTCAGCACTAAAGAAAAGTATTTTTTTTTTTGTTTTTGCTTTTTTTTTGTTTTGTTTTGTTTTTAATAAAACGAACTATAACCAGCAAACCAACCAAGCAGAAAGAAAAGAATCCCTCTACGGTAGGCCATGGCGGGCTCTTACCTAGGGGAGCCTGCTGGCTCGCCTTCCCTATTGGGCCCCTTTCTGGGGTCAGAGGGCAGTAGAGAAGAGAGACAGGTAGTTCAGGAAAGAATGAAATTCTGAGTTGGTTGGGTTTAACATCCTTCTGTTATGTGATCAAGAAGAAAGCACTGCTTTGGGCACCACCCCCATCCCTTCACCCCCACATTCCTCCTATCCCTTCCCCACCCCCTGTTTTCTCCATCCCTTCATCTCCCAGGGCCCCCACACCACAGCCGGAAGACTCAAGGAGAGGAAGGTAATTTGTTTCCTTTTCCTTTTCCAAAAGCTTTCCTGACACAACTAAAGATGAAATGACAAGATAAAATCAGACGGTTGGACTGCATAGTAGGTACACTCATATATTTTGGGATTATGTATGACTTCTGACCCATGGATTTCAGTTGGCACCAGCTGGTCTTGGGAAATAGTCTAGTTTTGGAGTTGGGACAGAATTAGTACTCTTGTACACAAGTAGCATTTCTGGGACATGAAAAAGTGCCTGTGATAGTCCACATTGTGAATTTTAATCAAGCTTATCCTCAGTACATGTAGGACATCATGCTTTGTTTGCTGGCTTGGTTTTTGGAGAAAGGCTCTCACTGTGTAACTCTGCCCAGGAACTTGCTATGTAGACCAGGCTGACCTTGAACTCACAGACATCCTCTTGCCTTCACCTCCCATGTGCTAAGATTAAGGGTGTGTAACATCATGCCTGCCTGATCCTGCTTTTGTGGTAATATTCAATAAACAGGTATACAGAAAGCAAGGATTTGAGTCTATGCTTCACATTGCTAGTATCCCCGCTGACCACATTCTGCATATTTTCAGTTTAAAATTTTTTATAATAAACACATTACTTTTATAATCAATAAAGGCTCGTTAAAAAACAGATGTCCTAAAGGCAGGTGCCCTCCCCCAGTACAACGACCCACATACATCATCTTCCTTCTTTACTCCAAAAAGCTTTGCACACATGCACTCATCCTGCATGATAGGCCACAAATGAGAGGAAGGACCCATGAGCTGACAAACTAAATTTAGCAGACAGATCTGAGTTACACTTCTCGAAAACAACCCCTGAAATAGTCTGGGCTTACAAAACTAAAAGTACACAGGGTTGTCACTCTGGACTTCCCAAGGCATCTAGTTCTATCAAGTGCTCCCAGGAATCACATGTTCTTAAACGGAGTGCCACAGCAAGCTGTTACACAATGTCCTGGCAAACAGCACCGTGTCTCCGTGCAACACGGAATACCCGCAAATCAGAGGCAAAGGTCAACCGTCCTTCCTTTCATTTTCTTTGTTTCTCTGTATTCTTTTCTCCCTTTCCCTGTATTATTATTATTATTATTATTATTTGAGACAGAGACCCACTATGAAGCCCAGGCTAGGTTTCAATGTGAGGCTCTTCTCCCCCATCTGTCTCTCCCTACTCCCCCAACCCCTAGCCTCACCAGTGCTAGGATCAGAAGCATAGGCCATCATGCCCTGCTTAAGGTCAAAATCTGGAAATGCAATTCTTAACCACAGAAATCATCAATTGCCACATAAAGATTCACAATAAAAACATTTTTCCCAATAGACATTGAAACATGTAAATATATTTTATAATCTTGCTGCGCTTTCTCAGCAAAGATTTTAGGTAACTATGCTGCACTGCCGAAGCAAAGAAGGCTCAGGAAATGAATGATGGAAATCTTTCACACTCTAATCCACAGAGATGCCAGAATTATCATTCTTTTGCTTAGAGAGACAAAGGCAAAATATCTATTCCTCCTTTCACAAAGTTTAAAAAATATTTCTTTTGCAGTTCTATTTGTCAGGGTCTCACAGTTTATATAAGATCCCCTTGTAAACCTCCAGTCTTCTTTTTGGCCTAACGTCGTAACACAAACACACACGTTCTTCCTCAGGCCAACTGTCCATTAAAAGAACAGAAAGATGGCTTCTTCCTGTGTGCTTTGGATTAAACTGCGAAACAGTGCCAACTGGAAGGGAATTCTCAGACTGAAGTGTATATTATTTGCAGAAATAATAACAGTTTCTAATGACAAGGTTTTATTTTCCTAGGTAAAAGTATATGTACTTGGTTTGAACTCCAAAGAGTAGTGCGTCACAGGACTGTCACAACTGCCTCAGAACAATGTTCTCTGGGTATCACTCTATTTTTATACACAAGATCCTGAGCACTCACCAAAGCACATGTTATTTTATTTATGCTTTCCTTTGTTTTCAGTAGGCACAAAGATACTACTGTTTTCCAGTATAAAATAAAAACTATCTAATGGGCATGGGGTTTGGCTCATGGAAAAAAACCTTGTAACATTTGTATTTAGACATGGGATGGCCTTAAAGCATTAGTGCTCAACATGTCGATACATGACTACTGAAATCCCTTTCCATTCATGTATTGAGGTGACTGTGTAAGGGGGTGGGCTTTTGGAGGTGAGTATGTCCTCATGATATACCCCTCACAGATGGGACTAGTATCCTTATAAAAACTAGACCCAGGGCTGGCCTTCACCCTTCTACCACAAAAGGGTCTGGTGCTAATAGGCTCAGAGAAAGATATTGAACTGGCCACTGAGCTAGCCTTCCACTCCTTTCCTCCCCCAAGGATGGTCAGACATTTCTGTAGTTTATGGTATTTTCACAACAGCAGAGGTGGACAGGGACTCACCTCTTCAATACTTGGCTAAATAGTCTTCCTTCCCCAGGTGCCTGCCATTTTGTCGGACCTTAACTAAGCTATCTTGTGGTTGAGACTTTTGATACCTCATCTGAAAATGACAGTAAGCAGCATGATCGGTCCTGCCCCCAAGGGCTTTCCATCACTTTCTCCTGTCATTCTGAAATAATGTTAGGTCCTTAAAGCTGCAAGAACAGCATAGGAAACTGAGGCATACCCTTCATTAGCTTTGTGTCTACTTCAGAGAACTACTGCAGAGACGAAAGCCAGGAACTGAACGTTATAGCCTCAGCGACACAACCCACGTCCTTTCAATTTCACTAACTCCTCAACACCCCCCAACCCTGCCCCTGTGAACAGTTAATTTTGCATTTCCTTACTCTCCCCCACAGACAGTGCAGATCTGTCTGTCTTTCCTTGCTTCTCATGACTTGGGCAGGTCTGAACAAGACAGTATTTCTGTAGAACCTCTCTCAGTCTTTCTCTCAAGTTTTCTCCAGATTCCACTAGGGACATGCATTCGGACTAGAGCACCCAGAAGTGAAACATGTCCTACCCAGTTATCCTGCTACACGTTACATGCTGGCCAACTGCCATTTTACTATTTTTATAATGCTCGTCTTGATCACATGTGAAACTTTTTAATTGGAAGAATTATTTCTATATCCATGATTATGGAAAATAGGAATGAGATGTAAGCTCTGGAATTGGATAATCTTCGGTTCAATGACCTTGCTACCAATTTTTGCCACCAGCCACAGGAAAGTCTCTTTTATCTTCTCCTGTCCTCTTCTGGTCAGCGTCCTATAACAACAATGCCAGCTGTGAATGTAAAGAGGACTAATGTATAAAAGCATGGAAAGCAACCATGACTAGAATTTAACACAATTCTGAGAGATCACATATTATTGTTACTTTTAAAGTCACTTTTATTTTTAGAGATGAGCCAAAATAATGTTAGATGGAGCGGCATTGTGGTTTGACCTGGAACCTTCTGCCTGGGCTCATGATTTGAATCATATTCTCTAGCTTGTACAGCTATTGGGGGTGGGGGATAGGTGTCCAGAAAGTTCAAAAGTAGGGCCTAACTGGAGGAAGTAGGTCACTAGCGTGGGTATCCCCGAGGAGATATTAACCATGTCTCCTCTCTTCTCCCTCCCGCACACTCATCATGATGTGATTAGCAGTCTTCTGGCACAAGTCCCAGTCACCTCGACCTCCATGCTCCAGAGACTGACAGCAGTGGGCGGGGCCCAGATGAGCTGGATGGTGTGGCCAAGAACCAGCATCACACTTCTCACATCTCCGCTTACTCCATTTTTTCTTCGGATAAACAGCTGGATAACAAGAGCTTGGAAATGGGAAGGCATCCATAATGCAAATGAGGCAGAAGCTGAATGTCTGCTCTCTGCTACAGACAGCTTTCCTACCACTCTCCACAACCACCCAAACGCAGCTGTGACCACATTTAGAGCCTTTGCCTTGGGGTGCCTGTTACTGCTGTAGCCCTTTAAAGCCCAAATACACAGCAAGCAAGGCTCTTCAGCTGGACTCTTCAGAGTCACTGTGCTCTTCAATCTGTTTTAGAATTACTCTGAAACCAATCACAAAACTCAGATGTTAGCAATACAATAGCCAAGAGTAGGAATCTCAAAACTATGCTTCATATATAAGAATTCCCCAGTTCTCAGGGAAAAAAAAAAAAAAAAGTCAGACATTTAGGTTCAAATTCCACTCTGTTAGAACAATAATGAGCACACCAAGGCAAAAGGCCCTGAATCTGATCACAGTTGGTCTTTGGGGTAGTTGCAGAGGGAGCACGGTGGAAACTATCGACATGAGAGAGTCTGTGGTGTTATCAAATGGTTCCACGAGGGGCTGTGCTTGCTACCCTCTGGCGCATGGCATGGGTGTCATGAAGTGAGGGCTTCCCCGAGCATCTCCAGACCCTTGACAGGTGCGGTGAATCTCCCCAACATCAGATACAACATGTATAAAACAAAGAGGAAAGAGCACACTCCAATTCCCAGTACTTCCCAAAGACAAACAGCATTCCAGGGAACAATGTCTAGGCTCTAGGCAGGAAACAAAAAGCCAGGCAACCCACTTCTGTCCTGCATCTCCCGCTGTTCTCTAACTTACAAGGATGGTATTTTTAACACCATCCATTCTTGCACGGCCACTGTAAGACCTGAATACAACATATATAGAGAAATCATTTAAAAACTGGAGTACTGCATGGATCATCGTTGTACCAGGGGCTAGTAAATTGATAAATAATGAACAATTTTCTGGTGGATTGTAATGCTCTAAAATGAAATCCCAGCAGCTGAGACTGGGGCAGCAATCTGTGAGGCTGATTATGAGCCTGGGCTACACAGTTCCAGCTCAGCCTTGTCTATAAAAATGCGGCCCTGACTCAAAAACAAAACAAAACAAAAAACCAATCAACCAAACAACAACAAAACACATGCTTCTTTCTATGCAATCAGAAAACCAAAATGGATCTAGTGACAGACATTTAGAACAGCAGTTCTCAACCTGTGGGTTACAACCCCTCTGAGGGACAAATGACCCAGCCTTTCACAGGGGTCACGTAAGACCATTAGAAAACACAAAATAGCAGTAGCAAAATTACAGTTATGAAGTATCAATGAAAATAATTTGATGGTCGGGGGTCACCACAACATGAGGAACTGTATTAAAGGGTCACAGCTTTAGGAAGGTTGACAGCCACTGACTTAGTCTCGTTATCCTAAGCCATGATTGCTTTATGAGCTGAAAGAATGATACAAACCATTATGACTTAGATTTGAGCCTTACTTCTAAAGCTGCACCATGTAATAGGCGCCCGCTTCCCCTCTCGCTCTACGAGGTGGGGACGTAGCAGTCACACGCTGTGAGTCTACACTCACAGTGGTCTTCCTCCAAAGCCCAGTCTACCCAGGATAAGTCACAGGATAAGGACGGCTGAAATTCAACTCCACAACACAGCCAGGACACAGTTCAGGTGTCATTTCAGAATTAAAGAAAAGTCAGCAGACAAAAAGTAAATAACTGAAGAGCAAACACAGGAGTAAACCACGAGGGTGAAACGGCCTGTTACCTAAGACCTGCTTTGAAATACTGTCTCCTACTTCAGACTGAGGCGGGACAAATAGGAGAGAGAAAAGGAACCACAGAAAGTTGGTAACAATACTGAATAATAAAGATATCAGATTTATTTTACTACCCTGCATTTAAAAAGTGACATCATATAAGTTACTTCCATTCTTTTGTCATGTACTGGTTCCCTGCAGTACCACAGAGCATTAAACTTAAGAATGATTTTAAAGAGGAATATTGGCATTTCATCTGTCATATAATCAATCTGATTAAAAATAATACATACACATGAGCATAAAGTGTTGGAAATTTTTAGGAAGAATATTAACCACAAGAACTAGAGGTGAGTGGTGAGATGAAGACACAGAACAAGTCAGGGCTGCTCTAGTGCCACTAAGCAAAAGAGCCACTGTCACAGCAAGCCAAATGTTCCTTCCACCAAACCCTGGGCACCTGACCCACCAGGGCTGCTCCACAACTTACCCATTCACACCTTTGATCAAAGTGAGTCCCGACTCTGGAGGTATACACACACATCAACATGTCAATGTCACCCAGACCAACTTTCACCCACATTCACTTCCTCAAACTTAAAAACAACAAAAACAAAAAACAAAAAACGGGTTAGACTATAGTGAAAAGAGATAAGAAAGGTGGAAAGACCAAACTCAATGTGCAAGACTGCCTTGTGTCCTGCTGAAAATATGAAGCCACTGAACACAAGTGTGGCTCACCATCTGATGAGCAAATACTCACCAAGTCTTTAACTGGTATTTTCTTACTCAACCTACACTTTCTCCATATTTCTTGTCTAGTTCCAGGGCAGCCAGGAAACACCACAATGACAAATAAGGAGGCAGGCCAGGAAGGAAGCAGTATCTTTAGAAATTCCATTTCATTAGGTCACTGACCTGTCACCCAGTTGATCAGCAGGCTTGATCAGGGCCCTGAATTCTGATACCAATCAGCAGGGCCGTCGGGTCCTTTACTGACATCTGCTCTTCAAAACCTCAAAAGATTGTCTCAGTAAACTATATATGGGAGGGCTGGCAAGGTGGCTCAGAGGATAAAGACACATGCACCCAAGCCTGACACCCTGAGCTGATCCCCATGATCCACAGGGTAAAAGGAGGGAAATGGCCAAGTAGTTGGAGTGCACACCCTGAATCCCAGCACTTGGGAAGCAGAGGTGGCAGATCTCTGAGTTCAAGGCCAGCCTGGTCTACAGAGCGAGTTCCAGGACAGCCAGGGCTAGAGAGAGACCCTGTCTTAAAAAAACAAAGGAAAGAAAAAGGAAAAGACTGTCTTTCAAGTTGCCTTCTAACCATTTGCCTGCACATGCCTATACTCAGAAGCACTGTGCACAAACACACACAAACATACCACACAGTAACTTTTTAAAAAGTATCTTTATGTTAGCACAAGCAGCCAAGAATTTTCTGGTGAATGCTAAAGGTCTACTCCCCAAATGAGGTCTCCTTTGATCTTACATGGGCCACTACTCAGCCCATCTGCCTGGAGCAAGGTCCTCATTACTCAAATGTTTGGAGAGACATCCTATCTCTACAGATACTACAAAAGAACAAGGAGAGCTGCCTGTGACCCAATGTGCTGCTGACATCTTTCTTCTCTGAGTTTTAAAGAGCAATCTGTTTTGCTTGAAAACTAATCAGTCCCCATCTCCCAGATGAAGCGCATCTTGTGAGGTTTTCCATTTCGCTCTAGCCACCAGGAATCCCACTACCATCTGGTGGGCCAAATCTGACCTGTCACCCAGTTGTATGTAAAGGCCCAAAGTTGATCCCTGAAGGGCCTGAGCCTAAAACTCACCTTCCATTAGGAGACTCATGGATTCCTACTTTAGGAGACTTGGGTTCCAGGACACAATGGCATAATGAGGACTGCAGGTGTGGCACAAGACAAGGCAGCTTCACACCCCGCTGGAAACTCCAATCAATTGTTAATAGCTATCCATATTGTTGGTCTCCCCAAAGGCTGTGACTTTGTGTTCTTTCAACAGGTTTGTACAAATTCTGAAACCAGACATCATAAAATGGAAACCAAACTAAATAAATCTGAGGTTATGTTAAATAAACGTGCACTAAGATAAGCATACTTTTTCAGACAATTACCCATTCCTTTTGTTTTAATCTACTTTTAAGATCCACTCTACATAATTCTTTGCCTTGTCAGCATCAAATTCTTAGCAACCAATCTGATATGAATGCTTAATGAAGAAATTAAAACGTTGATGTTCAATGACTGTGACTGTGTCTTAAAGTTAGGTCCTGTAACAACCCGGTATATCACGAACTTTGTCCACTAATTAATTTGTACAGACTACTTATAGCTTTCATCTCCAGGAAGAGCTTAGTAGAAACGCCTGGGTTAGCACACGTATAAGACACACTCCAATGTCTGGAGATTACAAACTCCAGGCCGTCCACCCCCAAAGTCATCAGTCCCAGGAACTAGGCCATAAGTCACCAATTCCAGGAGCAAAACAAACCATAAAATTCCCTACCCAAGG
Source organism: Meriones unguiculatus (assembly GCF_030254825.1). NCBI lineage: Eukaryota > Metazoa > Chordata > Mammalia > Rodentia > Muridae > Meriones > Meriones unguiculatus. The sequence continues at coordinate 48,415,420 of NC_083349.1, forward strand.
AACAGCCTGAGGACAACCACGAGAATGGGAAAGTATCTTAACTCAGGGTGGGGCATCAGTGCTGGGCAGCCCACCGACCTTAACATTCCTGAGGCCTATAGATAGCTCGCTCAACGTTAGCTATGTTAGCTTGTCAATCCAAGCTTGCCCTTGCTGAGTACCATCCAATCGTGTAACTGCTAAGCTGGGAATTCTGGGTTCGTGCTCAAACCCCAAATAAAAACCCTGCCATGGAGCTGCTCGGGCCTCTCCCCTCTGATCTACTGCATTGGTGATGGTGGAGATGCCGAGCTTGAGCCCAAGTAAAGCTCTTTGCTCCTGCGTATGTGGTCTGGCTCCTGGTGGTCGTTGGAGACCTTAAGATCTGGGTACAACAGGAGGGGAAGAGAATTTGTGCCTGCTTGTTCTCTCTACCGTAAGTCTATGTTTTTGTGGACAGAGCCCCACCCCAAACAAAACAAAACCCTTTCCTGGTACTGATCTGCCACACAAGGTTGTGTGGGTTTGGAGTCTGGTCCTTACTGTGATGTTGGGAGGGGTGTGGACCTCTAAAGGGTAGACTATACAGAGAGGCCCTCAAGTAACTGAGAGTACTGTGCTGAAGAAGGATTTCCGTTGAGTCCAGCAGGATCACCGTGATTCCAGCAGAATCACCGAAGACTGAGCTTTTCTAAGGGAAAACGCACACTGGTCTCCTCTCTAGTTTACGGTCTGGCCATGGGAGCACTTCAGTTTGCATAGACTCATTCTTGAAGGCACTCACCATCAGGCCCTCGGTAGGTGCCAAACTCATGGAGATACAGATCTTGGGTTTCCAGCCTTCAAAGCTGGGAGGTAAACAAACCTTTGGTTACAAAGCAGTCTGTCCTAGGTGTTTCATTACAGTACCAGGAAACAGACTAGTCAGTGGCTCACCGTTCCCATTAGTACCTTTCCTGGCAAAGCAAAGGTTTTACTTGAGTGGTTAATCACAGTAGTTTCTTCCGCTCCAGCTGACCAAGCACCACAGATTCTTCACACAAAAGGCCCAGCAGCATCTCTGTTCTCCTCTGAAACTTCACAAGCCAGGCCTCCACCTTCTGCACTGCTCTCAACACTGAATGGCTTTTCTAGCCCAAAGTTCCAATGACCTTCCACAGTCCTCCCAAAATCATGTACACGTCTGTCACAGCAATACTCCACTATCCACTAGGCTGCTACCAATTTCTGTCTCAGTGAGGGTTTCTATTGCTCCAATGAAACACCATGACCAAAAATAAGTTGGGGAAGAAAGGGCTTATTTGGCTTACCCTAAGAAGCCAGGACATGAAATCAAACACGACAGGAGACTGGAGGCAGGAGCTGATGAAGAGGCCCTTGGGGGTGCTGATATGGCTTGCTCCTTGTTGCTTGCTCAGCCTGCTTTCTTCTAGAACTCAGCAAAACCAATCCAGGGACGGCATGATGCGCAGTGGTCTCCCCATCAATCACTAATTAAGAAAATGCCTTACGGCTGGCTCTCATGGAGGCATTTTCTCAACTGGGGGTCCCTCCTTTCAGATGACTCTAGCTTGTGTTGAATTGACAGAAAACTAGCCAGGACAGTACCCTTCACACTTATTATTATTATTATACACAATTCAGAGTAAAAGCAAGTTAAGTTGTTGGGGTCTCTGAGACAACTCTAATAAATGACTCCTCTGAGCAGTTAAGGAGCAGGTAGGTAATGAACCACTACAGCTCATTCTTGTTTCATTATTCAGCTTCTGCTTAATCTTCAACCTGAATTAGTTCCTCCCTCTGTAATATACGGTAATACAAGCAGATGACTTTCATTAGAGTTAGATGACTTAAGTCTGGCAATGCCTTTCCCACATTATTGAGCAATGTTTACCAAGACGTGACTGTATTTCCTTCCATACCTGCTCCAGCAGGTTGGACTTGTTTTTGCTATTAAGGGATTTAATAAAGTTATTAACTAATGAAATGCAAGTCTGAGGGGAAAAAAACGAGCTGTTAATTCCATAAAACTAAATTGAATGTTTTAGTGGGGCTTGATAAGGGTGATCAGGCGACAGAAGAATGCTACCAAACTTGCATTTAAGACGACGTCACCATTCTAAAACGGAAAAGGGACTTAAAAACCCCCAAGAACTCGGCAGTAGGCTGCTGTTCAAGGTTTCAATTCTGGTACCCCTTTAAAGACTTAAGGACAGGCTGCATGGAGCTGAAAAAAGCCATATAGTTTATTACTTTTTACGTTATTTACTTTTGCATAATTTGGGCCAGTGAGATGGTACTTACTAGAAAGCCTGATGATCCTAATTCAATCCTCAGGGCCCACACGGTGCAAGGAGGGAACCAACTTCTGTTAGTTGTTGCACGTGTATGCCCTCCATCTAATCAATAAATTAATATATAATAATGAACCTTGGTTATTCCCCTCACTATTTCTAATGTTTGGGACAGATACAATTTTATCATTTTCAGCCTTAACCAAATTGTTCAACTGTGGATCTCAACTTTGCTGCTGGCAAGGTCTAGTTTCCTTTCCACTGCATTTTCTGCCTTTCCCAAATTTAATACACACACACACACATGCACACATATAATTTGTATATATGTGTGTGAGTTCTCAAATGTGTGTATAAGCACTACATGTATGTGATACCGGGGCCTAGGAAGGTGACTTGAGGTCAGAGCCACTGGAACAGGAGTTACAGGTAATTGTGAGTCACACAGTGTGTTGGGAACCTAACCTGGATCCTGTGCGAGAATAAAGTGTTCTCAACTGCTGAGCCTTTCTCCAGCCCCATCACGTTTTCTGACTGAACAGCATCAACACTAACAAAGTTTGTCTCCATCAAGTCTCACGCTTACCTCACTGTCCATCTCCTTGGCTGTCCTTTTGGATAGGGCTCGGTGTCCTCCTCTGGAGGCCCACACTTCTGTTACCCTCTTATCCTTACACAGTGTCCTCCCCCTTTATGTCTGCGACCTGTCAGCTATGAGCTGAACAGAGCCCAGCAAAGGCAGATTGGTATCAGCATGTTTCTCTTCCCCGGGATGCTTGTCCTGCAGAAGGCCCATTCACAGCATCTGAAGCAGTTAACAGGTCAAGAATAATCAGAGCAGAGCAAACTTCCTGTCTGTGGAAAGGGTAATGTTCGGGGCCTAGGCTAAGTAATGAGCAAGTAAGTCTTGAGGAAAATGAATTACGAAGCAGAAAGCAGCAGAGTCAAATCTCACTGTGACTCTGGTGAACTTATCTGAGTTTTTCTAAAAATACAGGTACGGCCATGCCCGCTTCACAAGAGTCTAGATGATACTGCCACACCTGCCTCACAAGATTACAGGTGGTACTGCCACACCTGCCTTACAAGATGCCACAGATGATAGTATACAAGGCATGGACTACAACCCAGGCACGGCTGGCTCTCAGAAAACTACTACTTATACTAGACATATCATTTTTATTTATTGTCTTAGTGACTTATTGCTGTGAAGAGACACTGTGACCAAATCAACTCTTATAAAAAGAAAGCATTTAATTGAGGCTTGATTACAGTTTCAGAGGTTTAGTTCATTATTGTCATGGCAGAAAATGTGGTGGGGCACGGACAGACATGGTGCTGAAAATGGAGCTGAGCTGAGAGGTCCTGCATCCAGATCCCACGGCAGCAGGAAGAGACTTTGGGCCTGGCTTGGGCTTCTGAAACCTCAAAGCCCACCTCCACTGCCACACTTCCTGCAACAAGGCCACACCTACTCTTCTTTCAAAAAGTGCCATTCCCTGGTGAAGAAGTATTCAAACAGATGAGCCTATGGGGCGGGGGAGGCTTCTTATCCAAACCACCACACCAATTCTTCACATGCAGTTCCTCCTGCTCTCAAGTTGGGTTCCCTTTTTCATGTCTCTCATCCCTTAGTTTCTGTACCCTAAGATCCTCTTTAAGAACTGAATGAAAATAGTTTTAAAAGTCTGGAGAGATGGCTCAGCAGTTAAGAGAACTGTCTGCTTTTTTGCAGGACGGGGGTTTGAGTCCCAACACCCACATGGAGACTCCGAACGGTCCACAACAGCAGTTCTGAGCTCCAATGCCTCTATGGGTATTGCATATGTGTTGCACAGACATGTGTGCAAGCAAAACACCCATACACATAAATAAAAACAAAGCTAAACACCAAAAAGTTAACACTCAAAGAGTATCTTATAAGTAGTTTTCTCCCTACTCCCCAGTGGTTCCCAAGGCAGTAGCCTCAAAAGGGCTATAGAGAAAGACGTGTGACAAAGCCATCTTTACTGCAGGTCTACACTCCTTCTTGGGCGTGCTGCTGGGAATTCAGAAAGCATGGAGCACTCAAAATGTAATCATCTTTTTATTCTTTTTTTCTCTCAGAAATAAAGTAGTCAGAAGGGCGTGCTTGGTTATTTCTGTACTCTCCCTTAACTTCAAGAGCAGAGGTCTTCGGAAAGTGGTAACTATTCACTTAAAAGTGGCAATTAAAAAGAAATATAAACGCTCTGTGAAGAGAAGCCACGACACAGACCAAGAAAAATCTGGAGTCCAGGCTGAGTTGCACACGCAGAGAGCACAAATCCAAATGCCCCCAGGCCTCTCAGGAGCCCTGGAAGACTGGTCATGCCTCCAGATATGGAAACGTGAGACAACGACAGGAGAGTATTTTTAATTGTCTGTGTAATCACACGTTTATTAGCCTTTCATCTAAAATGGTTTATAATAGCTATAAAGGAATAATTAAAAAATTGTAAGGGACTGGAGAGACGGCCTTGCTCTCAGCAGCCACAGAACAGCCCACAAACGCATGCACCTCCAGCTCCAAGTGATTTCATGTCCTCTTCTGGCCTTCGTGGCACCAAGCGCACGTGTGCTGCACATACATACATGCAGGCAAACACGCATATACATAAATAAATCTTTTTAAATGTATTCATTTACAATAATACGGAGCTGAGTGCCAATGGCTTGTACAACATTTCTAAGTAATTTGAAGTAAATACTTCACATCAAAAACAGGCTTGGTTTGTTTTGACCAAGAGGGTTTTAGTATTATTTCTCACAGCGCCACATTCCAGCTTTCTTGCTGTTTGGACAGTGTGCTGCTCGTAAAGCCAGCACTCGTTCAGCACTCCATCAAAGGGGAGGGGAAGGGCAGAGAATGCAGGGGGGGGGAAGAACTACATTTATTTTCTTTGTTCTTTCTAATAATCTGAATTTTAGAAGGCAGGATTACTTAGTGCTTTCGCAAAATAAATCAAGGTGAGTGACATACTGAAAGAAATCTTGCTGTTCCACAGAAAGTCCACATGAACGGATCAATAAAACACTATGTTATATTACAACCAGTGACACACAGAGAAATATGTTTGTAAGATACTAGCAAATAAAAATGCTGAGAAAAACAATGACTATAAAGTAGGGTGCATGAGAAGTATACAGAGATCATATGTGCGTGTACACATTATATAACTGCACATATATATTTGAAAAGCTAGGTATCAAATTATTCCCCATGACTGGAAGTACACACAGTGGAAGGAAGGACTGACTAGCAGAGTGTAATGAAGCAATGTGGACACCACACCGCTGAGAGTTGCTGTTGCTGGGTGGTATTCCCAGAGTTCCCACACGCTCTCCACGTCTGTTTAATGTGGCTGTCCATACTTCCCTATGGGAGAGGGTGGTAAGGACAGAGGCCAGGAGACTCTGGAACCACGTGATAATGACTTCAGTCTTGGCTCTTCTGTTTACTTGCCCTCGAATCAGGAACAAATTGCTCAAGCACTCTGAACGACAGCAGCCTAAGCCGGAAAGAGCTGCGCGCAGAAGACACGCCGTGCAGAGCGTAGCGCGAATTCTAACATCCTATCAGTAAAAGTACGACGCGAAAAGTGTAATTTTATGAGAGGAAAATTAAGTATAAAACTACAGACACTGACTTACTCTACCCCAAGTGCATTCAGTGTCCGTGTTTAGCAGAATATACTTCGAAATCACAAATGTCCTCAGATTCTACCTTCTGGCCAACACTGATGTAATCAAACTCCCTACGGGCCGCACCAAGGCCAGAGGGTGCCTGGGCAGGGAGCTCCCTGGAGGCACAGCTCAATGTTTTGTGACCAAGTCCTCCTGCTGCTGCCCAGCAACTGGGCTGCCTCACGATGACAATAACCCACATGTTGCATCTGACCAATGGTAAGGACGCCAGAAACACAAATGTTAGAAACACTTAGGCCTAATAATTGACCTCAATGGGACTTCTAGCCTCAGCTAGAAACACACACAAAGCAGGGTCAATTACTAACATTGGGGACAGCAATGGGGAAAAATTGTTTGCTACCTCGCTGAAAGACAATGGTGCTCTAAATTGGCCCCCGTTCTCCTACCATGGGCAACGTAAGAGGTTAAACTTTGACAATCTGAAAATATTTCCTCTTAATTTGCACCGCATGAGAAACAATTTTATCTTATAGGGTCCTGTGCTTGTTTGTGCATATATCACGAGCGGGTGTATGTGAAGCCCAAGGTCACTTCTTTGCCTTATTTTTTAGACAGTGTCTCTTTGCTGAAACTGCAGCTCACCATTTTGGCTCAACCGCCTGGCCAGCGAACCCCCAAGGCCCTTCTGTCCCCACGTCCAAACGCCAGATCACAGGGACCTGGCTTTTAGATAGGACTAGGATCCCCCTTCCGGTCCTCATGCTTGTTTTGAAAGCAGTTTGCCCATGGAGCCACCCCACCAGCCCTACAAACTTGTAAGGAAATGAAGGACATGTTGGCTGTAGTGATTTATTCTGAGTGATAGCCACACACAACTCACAAAAGCTCCTGTCAATTTACACGTTTTTCATTTGCCACAATTGATACCACAATTCTGTTTTCATTTGCTCCACTTCTCCAGGGACAGCTGGTTTTCTACAAAGGAGGTTGCTTACCCTCAGACTTGTCTTAGTATAACAAATCCCAGAAACTCTTATTTCCAGAAACTCCTTTTTTTTTTCCTAAGTAGATTCTGTTGCCATATTCATTTATCATCCTGTGCAAAATGTCGAAGATAAATACACAAGTGAATTTCCATCAGCCTTATTTAGTCAACTTGATTAATAACTTAGAAGCTGAAGATGCAACATGGACCAAAGTGGTACCAAACTGTTGGACACGAGAAGTGATTTGTGAGGCTTCCCTTGTCAGAGCACAGTCTAAATATCTCCATTTTATCTTTCGTGTTGATATACTGTTTAGAAGAGAGGCCTGCCCTCACCAAAATGTAGCAAAATTGTCTGGGCAAAAGCCTAATTAACGGCATCATTCATCCACGATCTCCTCAGACTGTCCTGAGATGTGTGTTTAACAAACACCATGACAGTGAGCACTGCGGTCACTCTGGGTAACCAAGGCTGTTCTCTAATGTGCCAGAATCCAATTATTTTGCTGTGCTCAGTGTCACTGAACAGTAACAGAAGTAAAAACCAGCCTCTCATAGCACTGGCTTTCAGAAAATTCAATCTATTTTTCCATTTGTGGCCTTTTGTTTTGGTAAATATTATTAGTTGAGCTGATTGCTTCTAAAAACTGTAAGAAGATCAGAAACAAAGCTATTAACTCATCACAAGTCAAACAGAAAGGAAAGGAGGCCACAATTCTACCAGAAATTAGGTCATTAACAGTTAAGAAAATACAATATGCCAAACCAAGGAAGTACTGTAGTATGGTATGGTGTAAATATGGATTTCTGAACTGTCAAAAATATTTAAAATCTGCTCAGGATATGTGTGGTTAATAAAGAATTGACCTACTATTTTCCTGGGATCTAGACTGAAGCTTCGTTTACATAAAATGCAACACATTTTATATTCAATTTTTATTCATTAGAATCCTTGTTCATTAAAGCAATCTGGAGAGAAATCAGATTTTTTCCTCCTGCATGTGAGACACCTTTTCTAAGACTACTCACCAAGGAGCAGACATGGCTACCTCACTCGCTGTCTGGAGAGTAACTGTGCACAGGGGGAGAAGAGGCTCAGGCAACAGTGGATAGAGTGAGCGGTCTGCACATTCAGTTTCTCCATGTGTGAGATAAATGAGGCACCGGGGAGCCCGCCCCAGGTGTCCAGACGCCGACTGACTAGCAGGCAGAACAGCGGGCCAGGGAGATGATGCACATTCCAGGGGTGCGTTTGTGAGATCCATCCAGTCGACTGGAAATGTCCCCAGTGACTCATCCTTCAAGTGATGTATCCCTGCTCACCTTTGCCTCTGCACCTCTTGTTCTTTCGGGCCACAGGAATTTTTCAGTAAACCACGTTCCATGAACAAGGTCTACATGGCCAGGATGTGGAAGTGAGGATTACCTACAACTTCCGACTGCACAGACGACCTCACAGGGTCACAGGCTAACCACATTCTGACGTTAATAGGCAAAGGCATGCAATCCTGCCCAGAGTGCCAATAAACTGATGAGGGCCAATGCAACAGCGGGGGAGGTACCAATGATGAGCATTCGCTCCTTATAGGCAGTCTGGGTAAACAGGATGCCACAGGTCTTTGTGAGTATACACTTGACTAGGACCAGTGCAGATACCCTGCAGCCCTGAACTTAGACTATTCAGCCGAAACAGCACAAAGTAAGGCCAACTTTTCGCAATCAGCACCATTCTTTTATTTTTTTTTTTATTTCATTATTTAAACAGTATGCTTAACATTCCTTTCACTAAAATAAACGCAATGGTTTTAGTCAGAACAAAAAGCCTAAAGACAAAAATACATGTAATGTATACTACATGTAATGTAATGTATATGAAGTAGGACTAATTTTTCATGCTTAAGATGTGCTCATGTAAGTCAATATAACAGAAAAAAGGATGATCAGGGAAATAACAAAGGGAAATTAGTAAGAGAAAGAAAAAAATAAAAGCACAAAATGAAATCAAAGAAACAAAGAAGAGTGAAAAGATTCTAAGTCTTAACCCAAATTGAGGAGAAACAAAAGAAAACAGACAAAACCTCTAACTCACCACACTGGTACAGTTAATGCCACGTGATTTACAGGGTTGGCGGTGTGGAAAGATGCAGCTTTAGTTAACAATACTGCACCTCAAAATAGCTGCGAGAGGGCTTCAAATGCTCTCAAAGGAAAGGATCGGCAAGAGTCTAAGGCGGCGAATGTGTTAAAGGCTTCACCTGATTACTGCAAACATATGTGCATTACCACTTCACTGGCCATCAGGCACATCGCTCTCAGTCTGTGGCCAACCCTGTCTAAACAGCGAGTTCCAGACCAGCAGAACTACACAGTAAGACCCTGTCTCAAATACCTAATAACTTTTCTGTGGCTTGTAAGTTTGAACTAGTATTAGCAGTATATCGTGAACAAAAATTAAGAATGCAAATTTGGCTTAAAATAAAACGCGGTATCCTTTGTAGAATCCATTTTGGCAATGTTTATCCAGCAAGATCAATTTGCATTTAACCTCTGGTCCAGAAACCCCAGTGATAAGAACTTAATGAACAGATCTAGCAGACAGATTTCCACATAGTGCAGAAGACAATCAAACAGCTGCGTGTGACAGAGGCATAATCTGGCACCTATTAAAATGCTTAGAAAGAGGCCAAGGTAACATTACTCTATATTCTTTTAATAAAATACCATACCATCACCAAAGCCAAAAGCCAAGATTTCTGTGTGTGGTTAGGCAAACTCTCCAAAATACTGTAAGTATAGAAAGCTTCCCGAGACTTCTGATAAAATTTAACATTTTTATTAAGAGCAAATGGTGATATGCCACAAAAACTCCCTTCCTGAGGAAAAAAAACCCACCGGTATATTAACACATTTGATGGCAACCTATACATCTCATCTATAGCTTTTGATTAGTTTGTGTCTTACTCACAAACATGTTTTGCTTCTTTTTTTAATGTTACCATGGTTACCAGGATGTAAGATTACGGGTAACTATCTACTCTGTTTTATGCTGTTACCCAATGAAATCTAGTTTAAAATATATGCAGAAAACTTACAGAATGTATAACAATCTTTAAAATGTCTGAACCTCCCCCAAATCCATCTAATGACTATAACGTCCTTCAGGAGTGTTATGAGGTGAAGACAAAAAAGGCAATGCAGAGGAGACGGGACAACTCTCAGTCAAGGTTAAGGCTGAGTATGTCTAATGTATCAAACAGAATGTTGACTTACACATTGCACTGTGTTATTAAACAAGAGACCACAAAGAAAGCCAGCAGTTCAAAGCAGTAGAGGGGGAAGGGCTCTTTGCAAGCGCTCCTGGACAAGAAACACACTCATGAGTAAACAGAACACCCACCTCGTATGAATAAAATCAGAACCCTGAAGTGTATTATCATGCTTTTCTGAGAGATAAAATCCTCTAGCTTCAGCTGCGCTATGCACCTTCGCATTAGGCAAGACATGTGAAATGTCATCAGGCCATGTGACACCTGATAAAAGCTGCTCCAAATGCTTCCCATGGCTTAGGAGGCAAACAAGAGACAGAAATCCGATCTCCAATCGGCCCCTAGGATTGAATCACTACAGGGACGAGCCAGGAATAAACTCAGATGTTTTAAGAAGGGTGAAACAAGTGCCATGCTGAACAGAAGAAAACCCGAATCCTGGGAAGATGGGACCTTTTCTCCCGTGTCAGTTACTGATCTACTGCCTCTCAGATACAAATGCAGCCTTTACCTCCTGACTGGAAAACTCCAATCTGGGACCTGCGTGTTCTTTCTTTTTTCACTTGTAGGCTGGCATATGTCGGTTTGAATTTTGTGGGCAGACGGCGCTGGAGACTGTGGAGCAAGGAGCTGCACTTCCTGGCCACTTCCTGGCGCTGAGGCCTTCTCACAGCAGACAGCCTGGCTTCAACAGTGTTGGAGAAAGACGCCTACTAGATGGGTGACATTTCCCTCTGAATAGCTACCCTGGGCCCTTCTAAGAAAATATTTTCAGTAAGCTCTGAAGGCAGGTTTGTAGCATAGGGCACCATATTCCTTTCTTGGCCATGTAGTGTGCCAAGACCAGTGAAGTACGGATCAAGATCTAAAGCTCAGCTGTGAGAAAGGGTTGTGATCTCTTCTTTGGACACTCCCTTAAGAGTCTCAGGAGTGGTGACTACTCCCTATATTGGCTATATTTGGGTTCTGTTTACATAAACCTATGAGGTACATGTCATACTTAAACCTTAGTAACATCTATGTTCTTTAAAGCCTGAAGTCTTGGTTAAATCATCTTCCCCCAACTGTTTAGCTAAACAGAGAAAACTTCACTAAGAATAGAGACTCCCTTATTTAGCCCGGGATGGCGCGGTGCTGGCTAACAGCATGCTCCTACCCTATGCGGGCACGCGACTTGTCAGATGACCTTGTTAAGTTCTTAAGAAAGTGAGTCTGGGCACAGTGACAGCCTGGATACGACAGAGCAGGGAATTGTGAGAAGCCAAACCTAATAAGGGTAGACACTCTCAGGAAAGAGGTCCCATTAGAGCACTTGCTGTTTTTCTTTTTCTTCAGTCCAGGGAGAATCATTCCTTGCTTATTCCCTGAGCAGATACCCCGGTGCACCCCTTGGCTCTTTTCCCAAGAGGATTCCCTTGGAGTCTTACAGGCCTTACACAATTCATAGGGCACATCTCTGTGAGTCCCAGCCCTGCTCAAGTTATGAAGGGCGTTTTCTTTGTTGGTTCTCTGTTAAGAAACACTTAGCTTCCTATCTCTGTCTGGTTTTCCTGTAGCCATAAAGGAAATGCATTTGATTCCCAATTCTGCTGAGAAGTCAGCCCCTTAGAGCAGGTGCTAAGGCTTTAAGAAGTGCCTCTCTCAGGGCCCTGAGCTGATGATTTTCAAGCTGCTCAACAGTCTACAAGTCATTCACAATGCCCTTAGCTTACGGACATAATCCCAGGGCTTGAGAGGCAGGAGGATTCCCATGAGTTTAAAGCCAGTCTAGACTGCAATTGTGCTTTCCAGGCCAGCCTAAGATATGTAGAAAGACCTCGTCTCAAAAAGACAATATACAACATATAAAAATCACAATTAACACAAGTGAACTATAGAAGACCATTTCGGCACAGCAGTAGGAATTTAGGATTTACAGAAATTTTCAAAGTACCACAGCCTCTGGGATCCAAAACGCCCAAGATCCTGGATCCAAACTATTATCCCGAGAATCAAACAAAAGCATATTTCACAAACTTCTAAGAATGTTTAGCAACACAAAAACCACATCAAAAATTCCGCAAATTGTTCATCACGAACTGCTTTGGTCAGGGATTTCTGCAGCTATTTGGTAGTTTGTACAATTTCAATGAGAAATGACAGGGCCAGCTCACTAGCCTTGTAACTGCAACTACAGCAGTTAACTCTTTTTTTTTTTTTTTTTTACTCATGCATGAGTCACTCACAGAACAGAACCTTACATTTCCTGTGTGAATAAGCACCTAATGACAGTCATTTTTCCTTTCAATATTTTTAAGCGATAACAAAAGGTAACAGTGTTAGGCTGTCCATCACATTCCTGAGCTGAGAAAGGGGACTCCTGTGGTAGACAAGCAATGCTAGGGGAGACAGTTCAGCTTCCAGGGCAGAATCTTCTTGGAGTCACCACAGCCCATGGAGTGGCCCTAAGCTTTTTTGCTAAACACAAAGTAACACTTAAGTGAAAATGCCAACTGGATATTCTACTGTGAGAAACATGAGCAACAATGTAGGTCACGACGGTACCTGCTGATTGGCCAGGACAACAAATTCCAATCCTAAGAAGGCAGAGCTGGCATGCAGCAGCGATTCATGGAGTCTCCCTGCACGGCCAGGCCCTGTGGGGTTCAGACACTCTGTGGAGTTCAGGGATGGCAGCCAGCCCACCCTGCAGGTCAGGCTTTGTACATAGGCAATCTGAACTCCGGAGCACACGGACAAGCCCACCAGACGTCAGACTGACAGAGACCTCATACAGCTGCCCTAGGGCAGGGCCCTTTCTCTATGCACTGGCCAGACTGACCTCTCAAAACTGTTCTCCTGGGGTTGGAAACTAGTTCAGCAGTTACCAGCACTACACTGTTTTTTCCAGAGGACCCAATTTTGGTTCCCAGCACCCACATAGCATCTCATAACCATCCCCAACTCTAGTTCCAGGGGATCCAATCCCTCTTCTAGACTTCTTGGGCACTGCACACAGGTGGTGGACAGGCATACGTGCAGACAAAGCATTCATACACATAAAATAATAAAATAAAAAATTTAAATTGGTCTTCTAGCTCAGACTCCAAGTTCTAATTCTCTCAGCTTCTACTGATAGCTCCCTTCAGAGGCATGTGAAGCAAGCTGCAGGGCTAGCCGACAGGCCACTGGACCTCCTCTTACCCTCTATACTTTTTCTACGACCCATTCATTACAAGCTTATTTTACAGTTTCTTTCAGAGTGAGCCTTCTCCACCTAGTTCAGAAGTGGGTAAGTGATCTGCCTCTTAGTCCTAATATAGAATACACAACCCCAAAGTGTGACAGGAAGCAATCAAGTTCCAGGGAAAGGGAGCTTCAGGGAGCTTCTGAGAGGAGAATGACCTGCTTTAGAGGAAAAACAAACAAATAACAACAAAACGAGAATGTAAGCTCCCATCCTGTATTTAAACAACACAAGCTCTGACGCTTAAAGTCTAAAGTGTACCTAGTCCTTCAACAGAGACAATGATCCATTTGCTTTAAATGCTTTCACTCCTTCCATGTCCAGAATATGTTTGGCCTCTGGGTGATGCCCTACCCAAAAGCACAAAGAAATCTATCTTTATGCTTTTAGGCTAGGCAGTCTAGAAATTGGGAGTGTGACAGTCCCAAATCCAAGAAAGTGAAAGATTAGAATGTATCTAAAGTGGAGAAGTCACTCACACCCATAAGGTCTCAAGAAGACAATCCTTGGTGGCATCCAAAATTATAGTTTTCCTAGTCTTTTAGTTTATTTACTATTAGCCTGTCTCATAATTTGGAGAGTAGGAAAAAACTAAACCACCACCAACAAATAGATTCAAAATGCTTAAGCACAGACACTGGTAGTATTTATAGCAGAGCAATCTCCAAATTTAAAGTTCCCTTCTCGGTGAACTAACCTCATTAAACTCTTGGTTTACAACCCTGTAAGAAGGATTCTTTGAGAGTAAGGTTTTTGGCCAATGCTGATTACCTGGCAACTTCCAGGCATCATGGGGCTGTCTGATGTACTATCTTGTATTTTTGTCCAATCAGAACTAGGTTAGACTGATGGTTAACTTAACCAAGGGTTGCATGTATTCACAGTGCTTAGTCTCAGCTGTGTGTTTTGATGCCCAAGCCGAATGGCACCCTATTGTACATGCCACCCACACTACGGCTGCTGTGATCCCCAGCATTCACGGGGCGAACAAGCTGTGAATTCTACCCCTGCTTCTGCGAGGAGATGGTGCTTACTTACCCCGGCCACCTTACAGGTTCAAGCCTTGCATGTGAGGATTGTACAATTTGGTTCTCTTGGTGTGCTGAACACAGTTAACAGAGCACCCTCCAATGATACAAACCTGTTCAGTATTGGGAAAATTAATAAACTGCAAAGACTACTCTGCAAAGACGCTCATCTACACTCTTTAAAAACACATGTGGTAAATGCTCTTATGGTAAGCTGCACGCGCTACAAAGTGGACCGTGGGGCTTGATACAAAGAGAAGGTCCAAGCAAAGTGGCCACATGGTACTTCTGTATTGAGGATGGCAATGCTGAGGCCTCCTCATGGCTGGGAGTGCTGCTTACAGCCTAAGACACTGGCATATATTACGAAACCACACGAAGAGGAGGAAAATCACAGAAATACACTGCTGTCCACAAACACTTACCAGTTCTTACAGCAGAGCAATTCCTGAACACACAAGCTCACTTCTTGGCGAGTTCCAAACTTAAGTAAAGCAGGTGGCTTTTGTTTTCCTCACAACCTAAGGACTTCCCTCCCCATCAAGAGCACACTCCTCCTTGAGCAATCCCTCTGCCCTGCCATGAGCACTTCCTCCCCTCCACAGGGGCACCCAGCACTTCTTCCCTGGTCCTTCCCTGACAGGTCAAAACTTCAGCTCGACAAACATTCATCTCTCTTAAAATTGTTATATCCTTCTGAGACTAGAGAGGTGGTTCACTGGTTAAGAGCACTTGCTGCTTGGTAACGGACCAGAGTTCCATTCTCAGCACCCACATGACAGCTTTCAACCACCTGTAACTCCATTTCCAAAGGACACACTCTTCTGACTTCCACAGGCAATGCATGCACATGGCTCACAGACACATACGTGCAGGCAAAACACCCATGTACATAAAAAAGTTTATGCCGTTTTTGCAGTAAAGACAAGAATTCCTTCTTTGTTATCTGGGAGCTTTCTAAAAAAGCCAAATTCTTTGTCCATCCTCTTCCTCTTTCCAAAGATTACATTTTAGTAAGTACCACCCAATTCCATTCTCCTTTTCATGAAAACAAACAAAAAAACAGATTATCAGATAATACTGTGTGGTGGTTACAATAAGAATGACTTCTTCCCCCATGGGCTCATATCTTTGAATGCTTGGTCACTAGGGCCTGGCACTACTTGAAAGGATTAGAATCATTTAGAAGCTCGAGGAAGTTTGTCACTGGGGTTGGGCTTTGAGGTGTCAAAAACTCATGCCAAGCCCAGTGTCTCTCTCCCAGCATCTCCCTCAGGATGTAGCTCTACTTCTCCAGTGCCACACTGGTCTGCCCCTACGTTCTCTGCCATGATGATACTGGACCAAGCCTCTGAAGCTATAAGCAAGCCTCCGATTAAATACTTTCTAAGTGTTGCCTTGGTTTCACAGAAATACAGCAGTAACCAGGCAGAAGCTGGTAGCAAGAATAAAATATTGCTGTGACAGGCCTGACCATGTTGCTTATTGGCAGAATGCAGAGTTTGGGATTTTGGACTGGAAAGGCAGTCGGAAGCTTTAAGGGAGATTGGGGGTGGGGGGTTAATGGACCATTTTAGTAGGAACACGGAAGACAACAGTGCTCAGAAGAATGTAAATCATGGCAGCACAGTCAAAGAAGGTCCAAAGGACAAGAATATTATTGAGTAGCCTAGACTTCTTGTGACATCTTGACAAAGAATGTGTTTGCTTTTTGTCCTTGTCTTAAAAATTTGCCAGAGGCTAAACTGAAGAGTCTTAGATTAATGGCAGAGAAGATTTCAAGACAGCTTAATGTGGACTGTGCCCCGTGGTTACTCAAATCACAAAGCAGGTACACTGGAGAAGAGAGATTCGAGTATATGTTCACCTTATTTCCAAACCACCATATATAATCCTCCAGGGAATGGGGCAAATATATTTGATCATGGCACCAATGATTTAAAAAAAAAGAAAATACTCAGACACCTGAAGATTTTAGAATTTAGAATATACTAAGTTTGAAAGGCTTCCTCATAAACATATCCTTTCAGCTAGCTGGTGATATTAGCCAAGCCAAAACGGCTATTCCAATTTCACAAACACAGCAAGCACTCAGCTGTTAAGCTAGAATTTCTCAAGCCTGCACAACTGACAGTTTAGGTTAAGTCCTTGTCATTGGACCATCCCAGGCCTGTAAGATGGATAGCAGCATGCCTGGCTCCAGACAGCCCCAGTCAGGACAATAGAAACTATGTGTAAAACTGGTCTCTGAGGAGAACCACAGAGTCAGCTGACTAAATTGCACAAGGAAAAATTATACTAAGTTCAGGAACTAGTCTGCTATACCCTGGTTCAGTATGCATTCCTCTGAAAACCAAGCTAGAGCTCCTCATGGGAAGGTGCATGTAACAACACCAGGGGGCACAGACAAACTCTGGTGCCAGCCATCTGCATCTTTCTATTACCCGGGTACCACCCCAGCTTCTCTACGCTGAGCACACCCGGTGTCTTGAACCACTGCTCCAGGGATTACAGACCCTCTCCAAAATTTCACTGTGCACTCCAGCAGGGATTTAAACACAAACCCAGTACGCACAACCACCTGCCTCAAGGTGTAATACTGTGACAGCAGAAAAAGCCACAGCAACAACAGTTCACTAGGGTCAGACATGAAGTTTACTATGCTCTAGAGCAGTTCTCGTGGATTATCTACTTCAATCCTTCAACGTCTTCAACCGCTTATGAGGTTAGGTAGTCTTCTAGTTCTGCTTTGTGATGATGAAATGGAGGCCCAATGAGTTCCAATAAGTCAACCAAGTCCTGCGGAAATTGCATCTTCTAGGTACGCCACCTCTAGTAATCCGAGTTCCCCCGCTTTATCAAGGAACATTGCTTAAGACTGCTCAAGTCTGACTTCACTATGCTCCCAACCAGACTTCTTTGGAGATTCTGTGACAAGCTCACGTAGCCATAGTGCTGTCCAATCCACATTTTTCTTCATGGAGAGAGGACCTACACGACACTTTAAATGGCGTACTGACACTGACAGGCCACACTTATGCCACTGTCCTGAAATACTTGCCCAATGCCTCCACAGAAAAGAACTGAAGTAAATAAACACAAGTGATCTTTTAGCAAACATATGCCAGATACAGAGACCTTGAGGGTCACTCCTTGTAGCCAAGGCTGGCCTTGAGCTCCGGATCTGCGTGCCTCTACTTCCCAGGGAGTAAGATGGCGGGCATGGACGACCACTCACAGCCCTCCTCACTGGCTTTGTAGGTGATCCTCGTCCATCTTTTCAAAAACATATTTTGCAGTTCTGTTGGACAACACCATATACTCTGAATCCAAAGCCTTTAGAACTGACCATCTACCTGCTTTTGAAAACCTAATTTCCAACATCCTTCTTTCCTGTGATTTTTTTTTTCTAAGATTACCCCCAACTGGCATATTCTATTGTGTGTTCTTAATGTGTGTGTGTGTGTGTGTGTGTGTGTGTGTTTCTAGTACCAGGAAGCAATCCAGGTCCTTGAGAGTGCTCTGAAACTATCACTGAACTACACCCATAAGCCCACGTATGCTCTTTCCACATCCTCAGGCATGAATGTCACTTAAAACAGCTAGAATGTAAAGATAAGGTAGCCAAGGCATCCTTGGCTTGAAAGGTGGTGGGAGTTCCATGGAAGACAGAGGTAGGTGAAGAGGTGGGGGTGAGCTGGAGTAGGTGCCTCATGGTCTTCCAGGAAGGTGGCATTGGTTTTCAGTATTATTTTTATTAGGTTGTTGTTTTTTTTTTTTCATCCTGGTATGCTGGCAGATGGCTATCACTGGTGAGATACTCTACAAGAATAGCTTGAACTCTCAGTCACTGAACCATCTCTCTACCACCTACCTCACCATTTGAAAAAGCAAGTTTAACACTAAACGAAGTGCCAAGCTAACTTGAAAACTCTTTCCACACAGCATATCAAACATTTCAGGTGTGCTCTTGTGCACAGTCACCTGGGAAGGTCTTAGGATGGAAGTCCTCACATTTGGAGAAAGCCAATATGTCCTTCCTAGCAGGAAGGACATATTCAGAATCAGAGAGCTTAAGAAAAAAGTCAACAAGGATTGATAGCCCTGAGGCAGCCACGTGTGTCAAACCATCAAGAGTGTAGGTCTTGCTCAGTTAATATTTGAAAACCTCAAGCTTCCTGAGTAAATATATTGTTCTGTGAACTTTGAGACTCGGGCACAGGGGCACCAAGGATCTTTTAAATCGCTTGGAAATCTGTTTCAAACCAAAATTCTCCTCAGGATCATTTCACATCAGTAAAATCGGCCCTCTGTTTGACAGCTATTAGAGCTACAGGGGGAAAAAAACAGTCAATGCTAGCTTTTAACAAAGAAAGTAGCTGTGAGATGGGAAGCAGGTCACACCAAGCCTTTAACTATAAGGCAGGTATAACACACCTCCCTCTTAGCTACTGTGAGCATCAGTGAGGGGCGGAAATGGACACAAACCACCTCAGTTGTTGAGGTAAAAGGACATCCTTAAGTGTCCAGCTTTGTAACAACTACTGGATGAACAATCCACATTTAATTATGCCTTCAGATTTTAGGTTTCAAAGTTAACAAGCTGTTTTCCCATTCTCTCACCACCTGAGGGGGCCTTCCAACCATCCAGTAGCACCCTTCAGGCTACTTTTCTCTGGACATCATGGGGCTGTTACTGAGGATTTCACCCGGACAGTGGAGCAGTGACAGGAACACAGCTGGCTTAACAGCCCAGGAGCTTGCAGAGGCTGCTGGGTACTCAGAGGGTAACTAACATCTCCAGTTATTAACAAGTCATTTGAATATTCCACTTAGAAGTAACTTCTTTCTAAGTCAGTTGCCAAGAATTTTACTCTGCTCTCCCTCCTTCTCAAAAAAGCATCAAGTCTACAGCTCCATAAATGCAGAAGTGCAAGGATAATGTTCCTAGCTTAACTCAAATTCTGAACCATCGATCAGTTTAAAAATGTCCCCGATGCTGCCTATGCCATCAGAACAAGTGTCCACCTTTCTGGTAAACACTGGACTGTATATTTTCTTAAAAAATCAAAGGATATTATCCAGCCCTCCACCTTTCCAAGTTATGGCAAAAAAGTAAGGAACCTGAGGGCTGGAAGGTCTAGCTCCATGAGAGGGCCTAGATCCAATGGCCACCGCCGAAAAATAAAATAATAACCAACTTGTACAATACCAATAAATTTGCTAACCAAACATTTTTTTAAAGATGCTTACCAAGTTTGTTTCTACATAAGTTTAGAAACCACAGGAGTTCGA
The DNA here is from genome assembly GCF_030254825.1 of Meriones unguiculatus. Lineage (NCBI taxonomy): Eukaryota > Metazoa > Chordata > Mammalia > Rodentia > Muridae > Meriones > Meriones unguiculatus. The sequence goes on from NC_083349.1 coordinate 48,435,162, forward strand.
GATTTAGCCTAAATGGCAGAATGCTTATGAATCACAGGGGAGACCTTGTGCTGTATCCACAGCAACACACACGGCAACCCAACCAAGTTAAAAGTAGAACGAAAATTTGCCCCTCGTGAAAACAGCTCAGATTACTTGAGTTGGGGACAACTCAATAACACACAGCAAAAGAAAGGAAAAAGGAAAAGGAGGCCTCGTGCATTCTTGGTTTTTTTTTTTTTTACAAGAGCAGTCACCTTGCAGCACTAGCAGAAGCAGCAGGCTGCAGAGTAAACACCTGAAGACACGGGCAGCACGTGCTTCCTGCGGGCACCTTGTACAGACCTCGCTCACCAGCTCCTCCGCCACTGGCTGGGAGGGTTTTTTGCAGAGGTGAGTTTGGAGGAGGCATGTACTCCTTAAAACTCAGTAACCAAACTGGCGATACAATCTCACCTCTCAAAAAACCTACTCTTGGGAAGCTGGGCAACCCCAAACTGAAACCGTTTCGATGTTGGTTGTGTATTATATACCACAACGGCTAGCACCACACAGTATTTGGTGCATTTGTTGATTCGCCAGACCTATCCAGAGCCTGAGCCCCAGCCCCAGCGGGCGCTCCGCAGCAGTGCCAGCTTTAGCGCCGAAGCCCATCAATTCCTTTGAAATCGCCGGGTGGAGGAAATCCACCGGTGACCACAGAGCACTGTGGAAGCCAAGCTGGCTTGCTCCATGCAGACTTTTCCTGGAGTCCTACCCTCTGGTGCTGCTACAACGCACCGCCCTGGAGATCTTAACGAACTGCCATCCCACAAAGAGCCACACATACCTCTCCTCCCCGGGGCAGCCTCCTGGAAAGTTCCTGAAGGCTCAAGTTTGCGCGGGGCTCTGCGTGCGCCCAGCCGGCAGTGGGGAGTGGCCGGCAATCCCCGCGAGTCGCTTCTGGGGAGCCCACAGTGTAGACCGGCACAGAGGACCCTGAGCTCAAGGGGCTGCAAAAGCAAGGCCCGCGCGCTTCAGGCAGCTCAGGGTTTTTGGAATGCAGGGCGTGGCTCTCTGCTACAGCTAAAGAAGTGAGTCAGCCCGTGCCCAATCCTAACCAATAGGCGCCTTCACTGCTGGTTAAGGCGGAACCTTCCTTTCTTGAGTTAGGTCGACTTTAGCAGCCTCTCACACCCTCCCCACCCCAGTTTAAGCTTTTAAGAACCTGAGCACTTCTAGAGTCTGTGAAACTTTTCTGAAGCCAGGTTAATCATGTAATAATAACCAGTGGAAGTTACTTGGTTTCTGCTGGGGGCTGAGTTGAGGCTGTAATGGGTCCAAATAACGTTCTCAGACCTCCTTCAGAGAAGGCTGAGAGCTCAACTGCAATTTAATGAGCTCGGAAGGTGCCCACCTAACAGAGGTGGCTAGATTTATACGTGACCCTACATGCAAAACACTTAGCACAGTGCCCCACAGAGCAGATACTCAGAAGTGGTGAGTCCTGAATCTGAACTCCACTGTTGTAGGGAGTCTTCGACTGAGCAGGGCCTGGGGACAGAAACCTGTCATCCCAGTTAATCCAGGAGACCCGGCTGTCGATTCAAGGAAAGTCTGACTCAAACTTTTAAAGGCTGTGTGTGTGTGTGTGTGTGTGTGTGTGTGTGTGTGTTTGGTTTGGTCTTTATGGGGGAGCAGGGTCTGGATGTCGCTGTGTGACGAAGCACTGTTCTACCATAAGCCAGGTGTGACTTCCATCCCCTAAACTGCATAGGAAAAAAATTGAATGATAAACTGGCCTTTAATCTTAAAAATTCTGTTTTTATGCTAAAAGTACACAAAATTTTAGAGCTGAAATGGTTGTTTGGCGTTGCATGCTCTGAGTCTCTTAAGTCATGAGAAACTTAGGTTTATGGCTTAAGCTTCTTGCATTTGATATTATTATATAATTGAAAGAACAGACTACTGGCAAAAAAAAAAAAAGAATCTTAAGGGAGTGGTTTTATTTAAGACAAAATTAAGTGCACTTTAAAAAGCAAGAATAAATTAAAAAACACTAGCTACTGTGGCTAAAGTGTCATATTTTAATTAAAACATTTAAAAGAAACTTTAAATGGTAGAGCTTTGGCAAATTATATGAGAATGCAGAACTCCTAATTCTCTGGGTCCTGATCCACTAACACATGAGCTGATCGCTAGTACTGATGGTGTTTCTGGCAGGAGGAAAGCTTATTTTATTGATTATTATTGTGTGTACATGCTGGAGCACAGTGTGGGGTCAGAGGGTAGCTCCACGAAGTCGGTTCTCTCTTCCCACCCTTCTGTGGGTTCCAAGGATTGAATCTGGGTCATCAGGCTTGTGTGGGAAGCCACTTTACCTACTGAGCCATTTGACAGCTCAAGAGATCTTGTTTTTAAGTTGCACATTAAAATTTCTTAGGTTTAGAGAAGATCTCTTAGATTTAACTTTCTCTTTTTTTCTCTCTCTCTTTTGACTCTCTCTCTCTCCCGTGTGTGTGTGTGTGTGTGTGTGTGTGTGTATTATGTGCATACATACATACATGAAGAAAATCTTGGGTGTCTTTCCTTAAATATACTCCTTTTCGGTTGTTTTGTTTTTTTGAGACAAGGTCTCTGCTTGGCCTGAATTCCCCAATTAGGTTGAAGCCCCAGGGATCTTTGTCTTCAGTTCCCCAATGTGTGATATAAGTGTGCACCACCATGTCCAGCTCCCCCACCTATATATTTAAGTTATTTTGGAGCTGGGGGTGGGGTATCACAGCACCTGTGTGGATGTCAGAGGAAAGTTCTCTCTCTCTCTCTCTCTCTCTCTCTCTCTCTCTCCACCATGTGGATTGCAGGGATCAAACTCAGGTTTATCAGGCCTGGCCTCCAAGAGCTCTTACTGATCCATATTGACAGCCCAAGCCTAGCATCCAGCTTTTTTTTTTTACATGGGTCCTAGGGTTTTAACTCAGGTCCTAGTGGCTAGACAGCAAACACAGCAAGCTCTCTACAGGCTGAGCCATTTCCCCAGATCTCCTTGTGTCCTGTTAGAGCCATTCTTTCCACAGGCCAAGATTTCTTCAAAAAGTTCTCTAGCCAATAACAAATCTAAAGTGAGATTTAGATTTAGATCTAAAATGTTGTTCTTTTCTATGAGGCAATGAGGGAATACAGAAAGAGTCTAGTACCATGAGCCAAGAGCCAAGACCTTACTAGTCTGGGCTCTGCCAGGAACTGAGCAGAACAGCAGCTTCATCTCTCTGAGGTTCTCGGTCAGTTCTTCAACTGGGAACAACAAACTGGAAAGGGAAAACAGAAATGGCCAAAGTCGGCAGAAACAAGATAGGCCTTCCACTTATAGCTAGCAAAAGAAACTCAGCACATGGAGAGCTTGCTCATGAAGATATCCCATATTCCCCATAAAGGGAACACTGTACTCACAAATCCTTGAGTTAACTTCCAGAAAGTTAACTCACCATCAGCAGGAGTAACAGGAAGACCTCCCTTCACACCTGTACCATTTCTGCCTTTCTTAGCTCAAACACTGGTCCCTTCTGCCAGTATCCCTGAGTTTGGATGCTATCCAATTGCTACTCCAGGTGAAAGGCCCCTCCCTCTGGGCCTCCTGACACATCACCACCATCACATGGTAAGTATCACAGCATGTCATCAGGTCTTAAACCTGTCCTCTGTCAATCACTGAGATAGAACTTTACAGATGAATAAAAGAAAAACAATCTCCTTAAAGAGAACTTCTCAAATGTTCAGCAAGTTCATGTGCATTTTTAAAAGCATTGATTTTTCTAATTTAGAAAACTACTGTTATTTATTGTACTACATGAACTACGTTAGCTGTATATTATATACTAATATATTGTATATTACATACTAGGTAATATGTTGGTTGCTATATCAAGCTTGACAGTTAGAGCAGTACTCCACCCTGGAAGAAGGCAACTTTCCTAAATGCCACCATCTGGGATCAGAACTCGAAGCATGTAAAAGACATTTCCCACAGCCTTCTTGCAACAGAAACGAGGCCACCATTATTGATAGAGTCAGGGTATTGTTGCAAGAGGAAAGGGATAAGGATTTCTAGGCCTTTGTTACCTATAGTGACAACACAAACTATGAAGCTTTCCAATATATATATATATATATATATATATATAAAAAGAGTATTCCACTCAGTCCCCAGAAGCAGGCTTATACTCCATGAAGCCCAGTCTTTACAGCATACTGCCGAAGAACCCCCTGCTCTCTTCGTGAGCACTAGACACAGTCACCTCAGTACCTGTCCCACACTGGGATCGCTGTCTGATGACCTTCCCTTGATACCCCTTCTATTATTCTTCCACTCAGGCCTTTTCTCCTAGAACTCCCTCACTGGCCCAGGCCCAGAAGATCTCTCCTGTCCTCTTTTTTTTCTCCAAGGGGAACAGACCTCATTCATAACTCATGCTTTCCTTCTCTGTGAGGTCCCTACCCTCTTTCCTACCAGGTAAGACTGCATCTGAGGGAGGCAGTGGATTTCAGAGGTATTGAGTCCCTAAGGCCTTCGGAGATTCTGAACAGTCACTGTTGTTGATCTAACACTGATTACGTTATATAAAAACCACAACAGAGAAAAGAAAACTTTGCTGATAGATCAAGAATAAACAACTACGGTAGTCTTTGAAATCAGTTGGCAGGGAGAAGCCAAGCGTCACATGCGTTTCTTTGCTCTTTGCAACACATTCCAACAACAAAAGAGGCTTCTGAGGAAGAAAATCCAGTACTTCCTGAAAGGAAGGGAAGTTTACACAACATTGTGTGGCATCAAATCTCAGTTCCCCAAATGCCTGCCTCCTCAAGAGTGGCATTAATAAGTCAGTCTAGTTTCCTTCAGTAAGGAAGCATAGATTGCCAAAGCATGGATTTTCTTCTTTCATATAAATCTCTCGGTGTATTTGTCATAGCCACAAACACCTCTCAGTTTACCTACCTTTAACAATGGCTCCAATAATAAATTACAGTCCCAAAGTTCAAGACAACTGTATTCTCTCCAGCCCCACCCCCACCCCCGCACCACCACCACAAGATGATGTTTGGATGGTCTAATCAAAAGTCATGTGACATTTGTATTAGAGCAAGCACCAAGAGTCATCGCCACACATACACCCACACACCCACAGTCACAGTCACTACTTTATTAGTGTCGATACATGTCTGCTTTTATGACAGGTGGAAATAAACACAACCACTCTCCTCAGAAAGCAATGTTAGAAAGCAACTGCCCTATTATCCAATTAAATGCTTCATGGCTGCAGTCTGTGACAAAGAGCGCCGATAAATACTCCAAATATAAACAACCAAGAGAGGCAGTCAGCATTCTTTAGCCTGTGTGTAACAGAAATGGCATCTGAAGCAGCACAGGCCACGCAACAAGGTGGGATGATCTGAATGAAAATCACAGGCCACAGGAATGCCTGATGCAGCTTCACTGGCCCTTAGGACCCCTCACAATGACTCTTCCCAGACAAGATATCTCCTGGAACCTACCTTCTTCTCGATTGCTGGCACCTCCACTATGACGAATGGCTCCACTTTTTAGAGGTATAATTTCTAAAATTTTCAACAAAGACTTACACTTTCTAGCTAGGGCAATGTATCTATGACACCCTGCTCTACAAGATGACCATCTAGTTAGATTGCTGGGAAGAGTAAATCCCATCAGAAGAAAATGGGTTTAAGCCTGCCTGGTGGCACATGCCTGTAATCCCAGCACTCAGGGAGGCAGAGGCAGGCAGATCTCTGTGAGTTCGAAGTCAGCCTGGTCTACAAAGTGAGTCCAGGACAGCCAAAGCTACATGGAGAAACCCTGTCTCAAAGAAAACAAAAACAGAACAAGAGAGAGAGAGAGAGAGAGAGAGAGAGAGAGAGAGAGAGAGGGAGGGAGAGAGAGAGAGAGAAAGAAAGAAAGAAAGAAAGAAAGAAAGAAAGAAAGAAAGAAAGAAAGTAAATGGGTTTACTTTCTAGAAGTGGGAGTTGGAAATAAATATCGGCACCTAGCAGGAAATCTCACTCTATGCCTAATAAGAAGGCTAATACTTGATTATAAATTGCATTCTAAAGGTTTACTAAAAGTCTAACAACAGTGACCTTTAGCTTAGCTGTTGAGTCCCTATCACTGGAGACATCATGTCTAGAAAGTAGATGCTGGCATCTCTAGGCCATCCTTAATAGCCCATTTAACTCAGGACTGATCTGAAACATGACCTCAATAGTATTTTCTAATACTACAGCCAGACTTCATTCAAAAAATGGAAAATGCTTCTGTTATTCTATCTAGAACAACAACAATAAAAACAGGCTGAGTTTAATTAATTTATGGCGTACCTTGCCATGGCACTGACTTCTATCTTGTACACATGCTTTTAGATTTATTTTATTTACAACACTGCAAGACAGTTTCTAACATTTGAAAAATGGAGGACTTACAAACAGTACCCTCATAAAAGAAAGCCACACCCATATTGAATCACTAGTCTAAAGGGTTTTTGCCATCATCCTGGCTACAGTAGTCAGAAGCATACATGTTCCACATTTAAATTTTTTTTGCTACTCATCATATATGTAATACATTCAAAAGGAGATATTTAATATATCTGTTATGGCACATAATGTTAAAATTACCACCCACGTGGCCACCACACCTAAGAAGCCAGCCATACAAAAAGAACCCAAAAAAATCTGTGTGCTCCTCTTCCTGTCTGAGGTTGAAACGGTTCCTTTTCATAATTACGTGTTAAAAATTTAGAACACTCCAATCTGAGAAGTACCTTTAATAATAAAATAGGGTATGGCTCATACCTGCACTCTCAGTTCTGGGGAGGCTGAGGCCGGTAGACTGCTACAAATTGAAAGGCAGCCTAGGCTACATAGTAAAACATGGCTTAAAAAAATGAAAATAAGTGGACTAGAGAGATGGCTCAAATTGTTACGAGCACTTACTGCTCTTGCAGAAGACCTGAGTTCCACACCCAGCACCCACATCAGATGGCGCACAACTGCCTCTGACTCCCTGATCCACACAAGACCCAATTCCCACTTCCCTTTGTTGGCTTCCACAAGCATGCACCCACATGCACGGGCACACACACAGTCACACATAATTAGAAATAAAAATACAATCTTCAAAATAGCCAGAATAAGCAAACAGATAAATAAGTACTCTGTGCCTTCTGAAATCACAGTACAGAGGCAATCAGAATTAATGGAACATAAAATTACTGTGCTGGCTAGTGTTATGTCAGCTTTACATGGGGATCCTCAATTGAAAAAATGCTTCCATAAGATCCAGCTATAGGGCATTTTCTTAATTAGTGATTGATGAGGGAGGGCCTAGCCCACTGTGGGTGGTGCCTATCCTGGGCTGGTGGTCTTGAGTTCTAAAGAAAACAGGCTGAGAAAGCTATGAGAATAAGCCAGTGAGCAGCACACCTCCATGGCTTCTGCATTAGCTCCTGCCTCCAGGTTCCTGCCCTATTTTGAGTTCTATATCCTGGCTTCCTTCAATGATGACTATTATCTGGAAGTGTAAGTCAACTAAACTTCCACGTGAAATAGACAAGAATGAATTCTGGAATAATTCAATAATTCCCAGATTCACCGTGACCTGTATATGCCTTTTAAGAGAAAATAAAACAAATGAACGGTTTAAGATTATTTAAGTCTGATTCACATTACCCAAAGTTATTTCCTTTTTAAAGAACTTGAGAGCTGCTGGAGAAATACAATAAAAACAACCATCACAATAAAAACAACCATCACAATCTTTGCCATTGCCTAGCGATTCTAGGCTTCAATTATTCCCTTCTAAAGGGTATGTGAGAGAAAGTGAAAAAACAAAGTACTTCTAGAAGAAACACTGAGAATTCTGATCCAGAGTCTGTTTTTTTCTACCTTGCCCCCTATGATTTCATAATCAAGCCAAGGTGAATGCTAAGCCATTTAGGGGTTGTCTTTCTGGAAACAATTTACTTTCCATTAAAACTGAATTTATATCAAAAGCAAAATTGCATGTGGTATACTGAGGTACTTGGACCGCCTGACCTTGGAAGTGTCACCAACCAAGGGGTGCAGATGTAGGGATGATGGGGTGGGGAGATGGGGAAGTAGAAAGACAGGGATACGCTGGGAGCTGTCTCCCAGCGTTGTTACGGACCAGCCAGAGGACACGAGGAAGGGAGCTCTCAGGTCCCCTGGAACTGGAGTTACAGGCAGTGATGAGCTGCCACGAGGATGCTGGGAACCGAAGCTGCTTCCTCAGGAAGGGCAGCGCTCTGAACCACGAGTGAACACTCCATTCTGATACTTTTTAAAACATTCTCACTTCTTACACACTTAAGGGATTTGATTGTACTGTTGTTTTACCATGACTTCTTAAAAGACCACTGACCCAGTCATTAAAAGAATTCCAAAGAGCTAGCAAAAATTTACTTACAGGTTATTTTAAAAAGACTTGTCATCTTGGCTTCCTGTAAGATACTAGCTTCTCCCAGTGTTCCAGTATGTTTCCATCACCTGTTCCAGGAGGGGGAATCTCATTAGTTGTATGGCCTTTACTAATAACCTCTATCAAATGTACTGCACAGATGGCAATAAAAACAACAAAATCCCAATGGTCCAAAAGCCTACTACTAACTAGCCAAAGGAATTCCTCTCTCCCAGCCTCCACTTCTTCATTTCTAATGAGCATTAAATATTACCTACTGTCTGTGTGGTGGTGATAGTTAAGTACACTAAAGGGCATGGTCAGCATCCTTTGATCAGAGAAAGGTGTTGTCCTGGCAACAGAGACACACAACACTTAACAATCACAACTCCTTTACTGCCCATTTGTTGAGTTCATCAAATACTGGAGGATCCATACATGGTCACCCAATAACGGAATACACCCAGCAAAGTGCCTGCTTTTTCTTAAAGAGGATGTCATTCAGAACAGTATTTCACATCAGTTTTTAATCTTCTAACAGGCAGAGTCCACAAACTAGAAATAGGATTTGTTTTCTTCTTTTCACATAGAGCCATAATAGAAACATCCCACTCGTCCTCAGTAGAATGCAGCTATTGGTCACTTTATGGGAAGCACACATGCCTCAGGGTAGACAAGACGGACAGAACAGGTAGCTGAGTTAACTTTCCTAACCAAAGCCCTAACACAAAGCAAAGAGAATGACAGCCATGGCAACATGGCTCATCCATATGATGCCGCAACAGTCACCTAAAGGAAGGACAGAAACTTTAAGTCACTCAAGCAGAAGGATGGGCAGGGTGGACTAACAAGGAGGAAACGCCACATGAATCCAGGTGCTTCCCTAGGCCAACGGCAATAAACCGGGGAAAGACTGCCCTTTAGGGACAGACTGAAGTTCCAGCACAGAAAAGAGCATGCTCATTGGCTAGCTATGACTTCATATGGCCACCCACTTTGCAAGGAAGCTTTTCAAGTATGGAAAATGCTGTACGACTTGAGTTTAGAGCAGGTAGGTGTGAAGCACATCTAGCTAGTTAACAACGGTATAACCTTTGCCAACTAGTTTATTCCATCTAAGGCTCAGTTTCCAGATCTGTAAAATGAGGACAATAACGCCTACAGTTCATAGCACTCCCGTCATTAAAGATGACTCCGTACACGGTGTGCTCAAAAGAAAATTCCAACTAGCATGTTACTAGTGTGATGATGGCAGGACTATTAAATTCCTTGTTATAAAAGGCAATGATAGTATGCAACACACTGAATTCATAGGCTCCATAGGTGAGTGCTTTCAGAAGAGGCTTCAGTCCTACTTCTGGCAGTAACACAAACTTTCCTAACATTTATTTTTCAAATTTATATTATGTTTGCAACTCTTAAAAATTAAAAAAATATAATTATAATACTTCCCTCAGCCCTTCCAATCCCTCATGTGCCCTCCCACTTCCTCTCAAATTCGGGGCCTCTGTTCTTTAATTAGTAGTTATAAATACAACCAGCGGAGTGCGTTTAGCGTAGTTTGTGTGTATATGATTTCAGGGCTGACCGCTTGGTGTTTAGCCAAGTGGGGGTCCATTCCTGGGAGAGAGAAATTCTCCCTCTCTGTGCAGTCGTTATTTTCTTGCAGTTCTTGGTCGGGGAAGTGAGGCCCCCCACGAGAGTCCCCTTTCCACATTAGCATGTCTAGTGCTGCTGTCCTTGTTCTTGTTTAGGCAGCCACATTGGTGAGATATCATGAGTGAAGCTTCCCTGTTGTTTCTAGGAGACACATTTTCATCATAACAGAGTGTTAAACAGAAATTGGCATCTTTTCTGGCAGCCTTTCCTGGCACAAGTCAACTGAAAGTGCTAGCTGTGTACCGCTTGTGTTATATCAGTACTGAGTTCCTCCTGTGATGATGGGCTCTGGAATGGAGAGAATGACTCATTTCCATCAGAGGCACTCTCAGGCATCTGTAGAGCATGAGGGCCAAGCAGAAAATGGTGGGCAGCCCATCTCCAAGACTTCCCTCAGCACCACGTCACAGCCTCACTGAGGACAGTGGAGATAAGGCCATGCCAGCTTTGAAGCACAAGTATCAGAACTTGTAATCTACAGAAGGTATCTTTAATAACTCTAAATGACTCCTTCCAATGATGCAGATTGCTTTTATCTTTATAACTACTATGGGCAATGTACCCAAAGACATTTGCCTCCTTTGAGCTTAGTCACCCCTGATGCATGGGGCAAAACACTTTATTTACTATTACGAGAAATATTTTAATAAATTAGTTAAAAGATTAAAATCATGATCAAGAATGGTAATATGCCACTGCTATGGTCAGCTGTTCCAAGTGATTAAAAGTGATGTCAACCACTAATGAACCTGCCATTCATGCTGCCAAGCATTCAGAGCAGGGGAGGGGTTGTAAGACATATAAGGATTGTGGTACTATTAGGACGTATGACCTTGTTGGAGTTGGTGTGGCCTTGTTGGAGGAAGTGGGTCACTGGGGGCAGGCTTTGAGGTTTCAGATGCTCAAGCCAGGCCTAGTGACTCCCTGTCTCGTCGTACTTCCTGTGGATACTATGCAGAACTCTCTGCTCCTTTCCTACAGCACCATGTCTGCCTGTATGCCTCCATGCTTCCAGCTGTGATGATAATGAACTAAACCTCTGAACTGTAAGCCAACCCCAATTACATGTTTTCCTTTATAAGAATTGCCTTGGTCATCATGTCTCTTCACAGCAACAGAAATCTTAACTAAGGGAGAAACCCTAACTAAGACAGAAGTGTAGATAACCAACTCGTGCCAGACTCTAAAATAGAAAGTGGGTCCCGTCAGAAAACTTGATTCATTCACTAAATATTTATGAGTACCCTGTACTTAGCAAGCATGGTGCTAAGTATGTGAAGGGAAACTGCATAGTTAAAATTCTTGTTCTCACAGAGTTCACAGGCTGGGTGGGGAAGGAGACAACTGTGGATGGATGGATAGATAGATAGATAGATAGATAGACAGACAGATGATAGACAGAGAAATGGGTGGCAGTGATGTGTACCTGTAGTCCCAGCTACTAGGGGAGCCAAGAACATAGTATTTCTTCACAGCAACAGAAACCCTAAGACAAGGATGAAGTTCACACAAGATTGCAATAAGAGGAGCAGCAGAACTAAGCAGGAAAGTCAGGTGACCCACTTAACGAGAACTATCCAGATGTGAGTCCTGGTGACACTAGCACAAGGTTAGTGCTTCCTAACGGTGCTTCAAACACACTGCTGAAGATATGCAAAACAGATATGCAAAAGCCTGGCTAAAACAAACACATTTCTTCTGTGTACGTATGTGGTGCTAAACTGAGTTACAGTTCTAGCCCAACCTATTCTATTTTGAATGTACACTCTGTACAATTTCTTCAAACCTCAGTTTCTTCATCAGCAGAATGGGGGTGATATCAGTGCTATAGCTAGATGCCATAGTAGAGACATAAAGTCATAATCAATGCTTTCAGGTAAAGCCTATGGAAAACAGCAAGTGTTCACTAAGTGTTATACTATCCTCAAGGTTAGCGAATAAAGCAAGTAATGAGATAAGGTCCACATAATGACAAAAATTAGTATCTGCAAGAGCTCCAGACCAGGTGAGCAGAAACGGCTTGGGATATACAGCTGCTCTTAGCAACAAAGAGTAAATTGTCTGTCTGATGTCTGTTCATGTACCTCAGAAGCAGCAGCAGGAATAATTTACAAGACAGTGGCCAGAGGGAGGTTCCAAAATATTAACACCATCCATTCAGGAGTAAAACTCAATGATTTGTTCAAGATGACTCAGTTCAAACCTGGAATTCAAAGCCAGGCAGCTCTAATCTTTGTTCATACCCACAACACCACATTGTCACTTCAATGATAAAAGAAGTAGCTGAAGACAAGACACAGGCCAAAGGAAGACCTTGAAGAGCAAGAAGTGCGCCCTAGCTGACTGAAGACAGGAGGATAGTAACTCTGAGAGTTAGAAGGGCCAAAGAGTGAAAGGAGCAAACATGCTAATGCTACAAAGTTATCAACATAAACTCTTAAGAAACCCTGAAAAGATGGCACCACCACTGTCACCTAATTTTAGAACCTGCTGCTGGCATAAAGAGCACAGGGACCACTTGGGTCTTCTTAATACACTGTGATTTAGAAAGAACTGAAGAGATCAGGTCACATACTCAAAATGCTGCCCTCAGAGGGAAGACCCAATCACATGGGACTTTCTGAGCTCCAGTGCTCTTTCACTGCAGCTACCTTTTTAAAACAGGAAAGAAGAAGAGGAAAAAGTCACTCAAGGCAGTTGGAAGTCTCTGAGGGCGAGAAGAGGGTAGGTGGGGAGGCAGCAGAGCAGGAAGAAGCATGTGCCTGGCTGAGTAGGAGAACGCACAGAGAGGAAGGAAAGAGAAATGATGGTCCTGGTCAGGCTCAGGCGTGGCCGACTCTCAAGTGGCCCTCACAATCTCGGTCTCTTCTGATTTTTTCTGTAGGTAATCCCTTTCTCTTGAAAATGAGTAAGTCCTCCAGCTCACTTGTAACTGAAAAGATATCATAGAAATGACAGGATGTGTGTGTTATGCTACAGGAGATTGTAATATCCATTCTGCCACAGGAGTCTCTCCCATGCTAGTTATGAAAAGCATGCAGGCTGCCATAGTGTGAGATACCTAATGAGAGCCACATGAGGGAAACTTCTACTGACAACAAAAAACCAAGGTGCTTGGTGCAGGAGCCCACAAAAGCCTGACTCCTTCCCCAGCTTCACCCCAGACAGGACAGTAGCCACACTAGCACTCTGACTTCAACCTGGTCAACCCTCAGCTAACTCAGGCCCGAATTCCTGCCCACAGTGGCCAAGAGATCGCTTGTAAGTAGGTTGATCTGCAAAGACTGTGCTGTACTGAGGTCACGTGGCTCCAGATAATGGATGCAGAAAGAAAAAGAAATTCAGGTCCATAATGCCTTCTCATGGCCTCTGGCAGAAAAGGGAGAAAAGGGAAGACCCAGAGAACCTCAGAGCCTGGGGAAAAGGGATCTCTCATCCTAGGCTGGCCATCTGAAGGATATGATTAGTCCCATTTACCCACAAATTAGTGTAAATGGTGATCAGGTTCTTGGCTGGCCTTCAAAGGCTATTCAGCATGCCAACGATTGGGCCATTGAGATCAGCAAGAGAATTTTTGCCAATATACAAGCTATTCTAAAAGCCTAGCCATAACAGAATAACAAGACATGCTATATGCAACCTACGTACTTAAACAGTGTTTAAAGCACGTGTTTGAAGAGACAAGACAAGCTGGGACTTTCTCAGTGGCTGTAAGAACTCAATTAAAACGAAGACACCAAGAGATTCATGTCACTGAGCAAAACCCCTCTCAGCTCACAGGCCAACTAGCTACACGCAAAAAAGCAGCAAGGTCATCCCATAGTAATGTGCTCTGCAAGGTAGAAAAAGTGCATTGCTCATCCAGACCCAGCCTTGCAGCTGACAGGTGTAATGCACACACCCAAAGACTAACTGATCCATCCAAAGTTACTCTGTACCACAGTTCTAACCTGTTCCCAGGCCTCTTCCTACTGAGTTCTACCAAAGGCTAGCTTGAACATGAAAACATGACAGCAGTGATATTAAATATTCTGCGTGAGAGAAAACTAGGAGTTACATCTTCAGGACACTAGAATGCTTCTATTTCTAAAAAGCTAAGCTCTGTGGCAAGAGGGGGGAATCACTACTGCATAAAACACTCAGTGTGCCTAAAATAGGCTGCTTTTCTTTTGAATGACCTGATTCTCTGTCTTTACCCTGTGTTAAAACAAGGAAGAAAATCAAAAGAGGGCTGGCACAGGAGACGTGCCAGCAAGACTGTTCAGCTACTTAATGTATGCTGATTCCTAAAGTCACTGGTTCATTCAAGAAACATCTGGAGGTTTTCGAGATCCAGAGCAATGTGGCATGTGTGGAACGCGAGGAGCCTGGCTGGCTATCAGCAAACAGTGCTCGCTGACACTCTCAACAAGCACCAACCCACCAATGCAGCAGAAGTATTCCAGTACAAGTATCGGGAGGCGAGTAAGAATGCATACTAGGGCTGTCCTCACTCCTAGATACGTCTACATTTAAAAGTAAACAGCAGCTTGCTTTTCCCTGTGATGACATTGCCAGTAAGGCAGCTGTGGAAGCAATCCAAACAAATGGAATCATATCCATCTATGACCCCGTTCTGGAACTTTCCCAACAAAAAAAAAAAAAAAAAAATCAACATAGCCTTTCAACTTTCTCCTCTTCCCCCAGCACCATGAAGGAACAAACCAAAAATAAACTAGGGTTTCTCCTCCCCCGTGTAATCAGCGGTTTCCTCTCCGCAAGGACTTAAGCTTTGGCACACACTGTGTTACCACGACTTAGATACCACATTTTAGTTCACAGTCAAAGGTGTGATGCGGCTGAGGTTCCTCGGGCAGCACTTGTTCTTGTTGCACGGGGAACGTCGTGGCAGCCTTGGTCCTGAGCACACACCATGTGCACTTCACAGTATGCACGCTGGCACAGCCCACAACACCAGGGAGCGCCACGCAGAGGGTCTCGGCTCGGATTTGAGGCTACCATATGTTCTGATTGCAGTACTTTACTGCAGTGGTTTCAGATCTTATAGGAACATAACCATTTCATGACAGAAGACAGACTTTCATATTCTTCACCAGCATTCCTCAGCTTATAAATTAACATATCTTTAGACTGGATTGTTAAGAGTGTTTAATTTTTTTAAACTGCTGCTTCAACTCTTACCTGTAAACTAATTCTAAAACACGTCACCAGTTTTGCCTTGTGATTAGAATGGAATTTCCAATTTCTGAACCGGCCCTAAACATATCATTGCCATTTTGTGCGACATATTTATGCAAAGTGGCATTCCCAACGCTGATCATTATGAAATCAAAATATCAACCAACTGTGAAAAATACTGAGGATGTTTTCATCTCATACTATCCAATACTCAGCCAAAATTTAGTTCTTTATGTGAAAATAAACAAGCATACCCAACTCAATTAGTATGCCAATGATGCTGTTGTCTTTAATAAATGTCAAAATTCTATGTATAGCAAAAAAGTAATCTAAAATAAATCTCTCTATAGTATCGGTAGAGGTTTAAGTTTATACATGTAAATAAACCTGTACATGTATATACATATATAATGTAAATTATATATTATATAATATATAAATATACATATTACACAAAAAAACCTCACAAATTGCTATTTATCCACAAGTTCAGAAGCTTACTTTTTCTCAGACACACGTAAGTGAAGGAATCCATCACCCAGGGCTTTGGCAGTACAGAAAACAACAAAGGATACAGGCAGCTTAGCACCCAGATGCTTTGATCCTCCCCACGACCCTGGGCCAGGGGAGGCTTGATCCCATGTTCAGCAGAGGCTGGTGTTCTGAGAGGTGTAGAGCAAGAACCCTCTTCCTAATTGATGAGGCTCCGTGTTAAATGGTTCTTCTACTGGAGCCAAAGTTTGTGCTTTCCTCCTCTTGGCTACTCTGAGCCAAGATATAAGTACCTTTCACCTGTGAGCAGTAATCAAAATTTATGTGAAAAGAGTTTTTTAAAAAAAGACAAAAATCTGACAGAAATGCATTGTAATATGACCTTAGTAGGAAAGCCATCCCCAAATATTGACTAGCGTCACTTGGAATAGCTACTAGAGAGGAAGAAACAGCTAGATGAGAGGATAACAAAAAGATGGCCAGTTATAGCTAAGGGGAGGAAAAATCAATGGCACAGAAGAGCGCAAACAGGATCAGAAGAGAGCAATGATGCAAGGTTGGTGGTATGGCCTCCGCTAAGGCCAGAGGCAGAACAGTGTCATTTGTGATGACCAAGCTGGCAAGCATTTTTTGTT
The DNA here is from genome assembly GCF_030254825.1 of Meriones unguiculatus. Classification (NCBI taxonomy): domain Eukaryota; kingdom Metazoa; phylum Chordata; class Mammalia; order Rodentia; family Muridae; genus Meriones; species Meriones unguiculatus. The sequence continues at coordinate 48,451,569 of NC_083349.1, forward strand.
TTCTAGCATGTAATATCTTCTGCAAATACTCAATTTTCACATATTAGAGTATATTCAAAATCAATGGATATGGTTGTGTTGCACTAAAATGGTATTACAACAATAGGTATTAGACAGATTCAGTCGACAGGCTGTGTTTGCTGACTCCCAGACTACAAGGAAATCTGTGGCTAATACAGGCAACAGACAAAAAGAAAGAGGCTACAGGCTACCAGGGAAAGCCTGGCACATAGCAGTCATTTAGTTGGCAACAAGTGCCTGGGATTCATATTCCCATAAGCTAGATTCTAGGAGATTCAGCATTGCTCTGGGATGTGTGTGCATGCATGCGTGTGTGTGTGTGTGTGTGTGTGTGTGTGTGCGCGTGCATGTGTGTGCGTGTGTGTACTTGTTCAGCATTGATGCAAAGCCTTCATCTGTAAACCATGCTGCATGTTGCCCCTGATTCTCACCTGTTACCCTGTCTTACCACATATTTTTCCTGTATGGTTCTGTACAAAAACCATCCCAACACTTCAAAGTAAGTAAGGAAAGAGAATTGTCATGAACACAGACTATCAGATGACTTCAGATTTGTCTCTGACAGTCCTCTGCCTTCAAGACTCTCCCTAGCTTTTTCTCTCCCATGTTCTCATCTCCTTTTTTCTTTAGGTGTCAATCTCTTTCTCCAAGAAGTGGCTCTCAAACATCTCTGGTAAGGACAAGCACGTGCCACACATTTCTGTGGCATGAGCCCTATTATTAGAATCCACGTCATTCTCTGTGTGATGCCTGCCATGCAGCTATGAAGACAGGTTTCCAGAAAGGTACCTACTTGGATACCTAGGCCTCAAGTCGGCAAGCAGACGTAGATTAAATAGAAGGCGCTGGGGCTTATACCAGCTCTGCTTAGCAAGGATGTGGGTAGAAAACCAGCAGTCAGACCTTGCACAGCATTTGAGGCTTTGTCACCTACAGCGTGGGCAATGTGCTATGGCCAGAGGAAGAAGGAAACTGGCCCTACATTTACACAGAAAGAGCAGGCCACCTGTTCTCTGCTTGGTTCCAGTAGAAACTACCTGGCCATTTCTCCAATGCTCTGCCACTTGAAAAAAAAATTATTTTAGCTAATGATAAAACATTTTTAAGGAAAGAAACAGATGATAGGCTGAAAAAAAAAAAAAGGTTGGTTGGTTTGTTTGTTTAAAAAAAAAAAAAGGTCAGAAATTTTTAAAGTTGTGCCCAAACAGCAATACCCCTAAGCAGGAAATTCAGTTAACCACAAGAAAACCTCACCTAGACATGAAGCTCCAAAAAAGCAACAAAAATTTCAAAATAGCATTAGAAAATGAAAGGTGTGTGTGGGGTCAGTCGGCTAGGATTATATATGAAACAAAAAGGTATCTTTCGAAACTAAAGAAGAAATGACAGTTTTAAATAAATAAAAACTGAGAGAACTTGTGGTCACGGAAAAATACTGTGTGAAGTAGTGAAGAAAGTGTGTATAAAATCAGGAGTCTGGAGGCAAGAAATGAGCACATGGAACTGGACCTGACCATTTTACAGTAGATCAAAGCACGTCACTGTGCTGTAATGGTGTATGCCTTTAATCCCAGCACTCAGAGGCAGAAGTAGGAGGTTCTCTGTGAATTTGAGGACAGCCTGGTTTACAGAGCTAGTTCCAGGACAGCGAGGGCTTTACAAGGAAACCATGTCTCAAAAACCAAAACCAAACAAACAAAAACAACAGGAAAACAACAGGACCAACCAGGCATAGTCCTGCTCACCTTTAGTCCTAGCACTTGGAAGGTAGAGAGGTAGGCAGATCCCTGTGAATTCGAGGCTAGCCTGGTCTACATACTGAGTTCCAGGAAAACCAGAGTTACACAGTGAGATCCTGTCTCAACAAAAGGGGAAGACTATCTTGAACTGTAGCGATGGCACAGTGGTTAAGAGCACACACTGCTCTTCCAGAGGAGCTGAGTTTGAGTACCAGGAGCCACATCAGGTAGCTCACAATCACTTGTAACTCCAGCTCCAGGGGATCTGATACCTCTGGCCTCTGTAGGCATTGTAGTCACATGTACAAACATATATATATACAATTAAAAACAATAAAAAACAATTTTGAAACAGTTGGACCAATAAAAACAATTTAAAAATGGGGAAACTAAAATTAACTATGCTGGTAAATGCAGCAAATGAGAAGAGATTAAACATTAGAACCAGATATTGACAAAGATTCCCAAAAGCCACTGAAAAAGTAACACCAAGCCCTACCCTTATCTACCATGGATGCCTTTGAAATAAACACAGCCTGATAAGCAGGTGAAAAGAATATGCCAGGCTGACCTTAGTTAAAATGCAATGACAAGAAAATTCTAAATTTACATCACTCATGAGACATAAAGAAAAAATTTCCCAGAAAAACACAGGATCAAGGTAAGGACAAATGACTGACATTAAGGACAAATGACTGACATTAAGAAACAAAACATATGTCAGAAACACATACACACACCTTATATTTTAATGGATGTAAGGATAAAGTTTTTTTTTTATTTCTTTTTGTTTATTTGGAGACAGGGCTCTTTTTTTTTTGAGACTCTGTGTAGCCCTGGCTGTCCTGGACTCGATTTGTAGACCAGGCTGGCCTTGAACTCACAGAGATCTGCCTGCCTCTGCCTCCCCAAGTGCAGGGATCACAAGTGTGTGCCAGCACGGCTGGCTTCTTAGGATAATCTCTGCAGCAAACCAAGCAGGACCAGACGGATGTCCTCGTTAGGAATGATGGATCTTAACCACTGCCTCATGACAAGCAGAAATTAGAGATAACACAACCAAGCATGAACACTAAAATTAACCCATTTATAGGAAAGTAATCCAAAGTGTAATCATGAAGCACAGAGGCCAACTGTTTCAGATAAATGGGAAAACTGATCATTTGGACTTCAGCAAGATCAAAGTACCCATCTTTTCAAAGCCACAAAGAAACTGAAAAAGTAATCGATAATCTCAAATACGCACTAGGCACACATTTGAACGTGCTTGCAGAATAAGTTACTAGGAATCAGTAAGAGAGCCACACAAGCCAAATTTTGAAAGAGAAAAAGATTTGACTAGATATTTCATAAAGGAGGACACATAAACTGGCAGTGAGTATGAAAAACCACGTCCAACATTAGTCATCAAGGAAATCATAGGAAACCACAACAAAACAACCTGCATGCACAGACTGCATCTAAATCTGAGAAGAGCAAGAGGAGCGGGGATGTGCAGGCAAGAACTAGACAGCCACCCGTTTGTTGCTGGTGAGAATGCTATAATGTAGAACCCCTTAAACACCATGACAACTTCTTACAAAGTCACACATTTCCTTGAGGAAGTATCTTTAAGTATATATCCCAAAGAAAGGAAAGCACATGTTTATGAGACACATGATTACGTTCATGATCTTCATAGGAGACCCAAAGTGAAGCCAACCCTAACGTACACAAATAGCAAATACGTAAACTCATTAGATGAAATATGACTCAGCACCAGAAAGGAACACATTGACACACACAAACAACTGTCACTCTCAAAAGCATCTTTACATTCCGCAAAGGAAGGCACACACTCGTAACTAGGTATCTGAGGTTCTGGAAGAGCCAGTGCCTGTCAACACAATCCAATCTGTACTCATGCCCAATCAGCATAGGCCACTGATGGGAATGGGCATGTGATGGGAACTGGCGCATGATGGGAACGTGAACAGGACAGGAATGGGCATATGAAAACTTTCTGGAGTTCTTTCTTATTGGCTTTTTGTTTGTTTTGCTGAGATAATATCTTGCTGTGCAGCTCAGGCTGCCCTCAAACATTCTGTGTACCTGCCTGAGCCTCCCCTCAGCGGAAGTGAGAGGTTTGAGACACCATGCCCAACAGAAACATCCTTTGTGTCTGGTGAGACACCAATTGAGCAGTTTACATCAAAAAGGAAGAAGTGCAAGCTCCCTATCAAACTGTTCTATGAACGCTTGCGCTACAATGTTCCTAAAATTTGAATTAAAAGCAATGTCTTTAGATCACATTTAACTTTATTTAACCTGCTAACAATTGTGTGTGTGTGTGTATGTGTGTGTATCTCCACACACATGTGCACGCGAAGGCTTATAACTGACATGGAGATTTTTCCCTGAGTTTGCTTTGGGGAGCCTCAGTCCCTGACTTCCAAACACTGGAATTATACATAGGCCTCCATGCTCACCCAGCGTTTATTACCCACTGAGCCATCATCGCCCCGGCCTCACCCTTAACAATGTAAAGGCTACTTCTAACAAAGCGAGAGGAAAGGCATGTTTGTGAAAGTAAAGTATGAGACAGACCCAACTGTCCTAGTACTTCCATTCAATAGTATTTTAAACTTCTACTGTATCCTATGCCACGGAAGACAACAGTCACCAGAGAGATGAACAATAGATTACACCTTGTGAGTGAGAAATTCTCAGTCTGGTAAAAGACAAGAAGCTCACTAATTGAAGTGGTAAAAAAAAAAAAAGTAGGGGTTGGGAGTGAGAAGAATAGTACAGCCTAGAGTGCTCCAGGCCCTAACACTGAAACAAAAAGTGCAATAAATTTAGAAACAATACAGGACTCTTTTCTCTCTCTACATCACACATGCCATATTAATACTAAAAAACTGCAAATTCAGTTAAAACTTTTAAGAACAGAATGATTTTAAGAAGCTTATTTCAGTAACTATCTCTACCACCGTGTTTCTTATTCTTAGCTCCAGCCAAAATAACTCATATTCCCTTTCTTCGTTGTTTTTCAAATGAGATGTAGAAAATTTATATAATTATCATGTGTAATTTGATACCTTGATAAACCTGGACTTACCCTGTGAATGACCACACCAAACTGACTAACATATGCATTACCCTTTCTGCTTCTTTTGTTGTGGTAAGAGTACTTCAAATCTACTCCCAAAAGTTATCAGTAATATTCTGCCAGCTGCGTAATAGCCAAACACCCTTGCTCACTTCCTTTTTAGTGATCACCATGTCCGTAGCACAGAGAATTAGGCAACTATGTACCACATGCTTTCCCAAGCCCACCACGCCTAGAACCATGGGCCAACCTACGGTCATATGTGCCTGTGTATAATAAACCCGACGGCAGCACATGTGTCAAAGGAAGACAGGCTGAGTCTCATTCTTAGGAATCTCCTCATAGTTTCCTGTTTCCACCACTTTACGTACAGCCCTTACTTGGAAATCATCAATGGCCTGCAGCATTACTACAGGCAATCTATATTGCAATGCTGAAGACCGGCAGCGGATGTAAATTCTGAGTCTTGTTATAATTTTTTAAGATTGCGAAATTATCAAAATGCACATGAATCAAGTTTTAATACACTGTCTGGGTGAATGAGGCTGTCCTTTGCACCATTTCTTTCTTTGGGTTCTCAGGCATGGTTTGACAGTGTAAGAACTCTGTAACATTAACATTGAATAAAAAGTCAACCTATGGGGGAAAAAAAAGACAACAGCTAGTTCTCAGTTAAGGGTGACCACCCAGCAGCCTGCAACACTGACTTCCTGCAGATTCCTGAATCACTTTAATGTCTTGCCCTCCAGAGTACTGACTATCCCTTCTTTCCAGGTTTTCTCATTCTCCTGTGACTCTTCATCTTTTCTCCCAAATGCTCTCAAACCCAGCCCTATGTGTCACTATATATCCACAGAGTGTACTGTCTGTGTGGTTCCTCAGGTGATGAAGGTGTGCCCATGGAAGCCTGTCAGCCGTAACAAGTGCAGCACCCCTGTGGGAGACGCTCTACTCTGCTCTGAACCAAGACTGCTCTAAGAATATAAGCCACTGAAAAATTATAGGCTATGAATAGATGACAAAAACTGGCATCAGGTGGAACCAGAAAACTAGTGAGGGGGTGGTACATGCAGCACTCTGAGGTGCAGGCAGGAGAATTGCAAGTATGATCCTAGCTTTGGCTACACAAGGGGGAAGCTCTCGGGGAATGAAACGGGGAAGATAATAAAACAATTTTTATTTATTGGGAAGCCTGGTATTTAAAACCAGCTCCTTCCCCTGGATGCTGATATAGCAGCATCTCTTCCTCTCGAATGCCTGTAATCGGAATCCTTTTCCAACAACAGACTGAATAGTCTACACAGAGTAAAGGCTTTCCTCGGCCTGGACTTCCATTCTTCACCCTAGAGCATCCTCACAAACTGTCTCTAGAGCAAAACACCACTAAAACATTAGTGCTATATGAGATCTTTACTGCCACCAAGTTCAGTAAATACGGCTACAACTGGGAGGCCCCAAACAGCAAAGTTCTTCAGTCAAGATTCTAAGGATGAGCATGAGGGCCACACTTCACAATAATTATGAAAGTCCCAACACCATAAACAGCATCCCCTGGGAATCAGTTTATCCAAAATCAATTTTTAAGCATCTTTTCTTCATCCTGGACAAGAAGGCAAAGTAGCATATATGGACTGAACCCCCCACTCCATACACAACATCAGCCTGGGGAGGGGGGAGACCGTCACCCCCCTCACAACATCACACCCCAGACCTCCACTCTTCCCCCAGAGTCAGCAGGGGTGGGAGAAGACCCCTCCATGCCCCCACAACATCAGCTGATGGGGGAGAGCAGCCACCAGCTAGCTACTCAGTCCCCAGCCCAAGGGAAGAGAGGAGTGTGCAAAGATGTCACCAAGGGGTTCTTGGATCAGGAAGACACCATCAGTTACCCTCTTGCAGGCTCTGCTCACAAAACCTCTGAGAAAGCCTCTGAGCCAAATGGAGAAAAATGCCCATGTTCTTATCAGTCATGCACAAGTCCTCTAAGCCACAACCTGTGAAAACTTCCATGAACATATCAATGTTCATGTTTAACACAAGAATATTACAACTTTTGCAGGAAAACACATTTTGTTTAAAAAGAAGAGGCAGAAATGGTTCCTGAGTTATTTTTTGGTCGGAGAGCTGACACAGCTAAGCTTTCATTGCTTATACTGTACAAAACTCTGCCCAGATGCTGGACACCCTTCTAAGATGAAGAAATTCCTTTTAGAGCAACCTGAAGAGAATGTAGATTCTGACATGGCTACATTTGGGCCAGGATGCCTGGCATGCACCTTTGGAAGTCTCAGGGCTCTGTATGTGCTAAAGCTCTTTGCCAGGGATGCCCTTGCCTTGGATGGAAGCAGGCTCCCCCCCACCCCCCATCGCTCATGCCCATAGCTGGACAGTCCCTTCTCACTCAAGGCTTTAGGACCTCCCTACTTCATAGGAAAAGCGTTTGTTGACACACGTCTGTGCACGCAGTCCACACTACTCCCTCATCTCCTCTCTCTCTCCTCCACTCTTATTAGACACAGCACACAGGTATTTTACTTAATTATAGACTCACTATCTTTCTCCCACTAAGCTGGATGCCACACCGCAGGTTCGGCTGTTCCCTTTTCTGTCTTCCTGTCAACTGTGATTGCTGAACTCCGTGTCTAAGCCAAGGCCTACAACAGGAACTCTCATGAGGTCTGAGGCTTCCTTGGCCCAATGTGGCCCACTGACCTAACCAGAGCTAGCCTGGGTGAAATATTTAGCCAACAAAGGAGGACATGTGAAGTTTTTATAAACTAGCATAATGAACTAGAAACCTAAACCACTGGAAAATAAGATACCAGAGGTTTCAGGTACTTGTAATAGAGAGGCTGCCTGCCTCAAAGAAAGAAAACAGAGATTCCAAAATATACTAGTTAAAAAACAAACAAACCAACAAAACACTATTCCACTCTTGCATGGTGTTTATAAAGGGATATTCCAAGGAGGCTATCATACTGTGTAACAGAGAATGAGACTGAAAATGGTTTTCCTGACCATCACTAATAATCACTGTTAGCTAGTTTAAAGATTTGTGATTATTAGTGGCAAGTATGCAGTTCTTGCTTGATATGTCTCTTTCCATCATGGTCTCTTGTGAATGAGGCTTAGGTCTACCTGACACCAGGGCCGGCTCACTTATGCTGCTATCCACACAGAAGACTTCGTGCCACTAACAACATGTTACGAAAGGTATTTAAGCATGTGGTGGAAATGCATGGATTGTACTGGGTAAAATAAATGTGAAAGGATTATGATTTTCATCTTGTTTCTTATTTTAAAAAGCATACCTATTCATGGGAATAAGAATGGAAGCCTCAGCCCAGCACGGTGACCAACGCCTGTAATCTCAGCACTCAGGGAGACAGAGGCAAGCGGATTTCTGTGATTTCGAGGCCAGCCTAGTCTACAAAAAACAAGTGCAGGACAGCCAAGGCTACACAGAGGAACCCTGTCTCGAAAAACCAAAGGTAAAAAAAAGAATGTAAGACTCTGCACCAAAATATCACCAGTGATATTTATCAACACTGAGTGGTGGTTTTTAGTTTTCTTTTTATTTTGTTATGCTTGTTTGTTTGAAAAAAAGGTATCTTTATATGGTACTGGCTGTACTGGAACTCATTACATAGACCAGGCTAGCCTTAAAATCAAGAAATCCGCCTGCCTCTGTCTCCTGAGTACTGGGAATAAAAGGTGTGTGCCAGCAGTTTTTAATTTTCTTTAAAACTTTGCACAGCAGTTTTGGTTTTTTGTTTGTTTTTTAATGTAGAATCAGTTTGAGAACAAAACAGTGAGCTTGGTGCTGCATACCTCTAACCAGGGCACCAGGGAAGTACAGTCCGTCTGGGGCGGGGGGGGGACACAAAAAGTAACAGGGTCGTGGGAAGGGAGAGGGAGAAGGGTGCAAGGGAAGAAAGGGGAGTTTTACTGTTGGCAACAACAGGTGTCTGAGCTACTGTTCTGAGATTTATACGCAGATGCCACAAGCTCCCTTCACTGCAGGATGGTGCGCTCAAATCCTAGTCTCACCCTGCTATTTGACACAACCACTAAAGCAAGCTGACCTGATGCTGCTGACATCCAGCAAAGCCTACTCTGTGGTGGCACATGTCACAAGCAGACACACCTTCCAGCCTAAACCAGAAACATCCCTGCTGGGAGGAAGCAGCAGGCCCAGATAGAACCTTCCACTTCTCCATGGAGAATGCTGTCACCATAGCTTCAGGATGCCCTGCATGGGTGTGAAGCGTAAGAAAATTGTCGTGTCTGGCTGCTCCTTAATGTCACTGCTGTGTGTCTTCAGTGAGGCAGCCTCAAGTGTGGGCTCCCTCATCTTCTGACTGCAAGATTCATCACCCTACAAGCCTCAGGTAGGTCTTTCTCAATGACCCACACCTATTTCCAGGAGTGGGGTACACAATTAAAATATTTATCAGTGGGGCTGGGGATGTGGCTTGGTGGTAGGGTACTTGCCTGGCATGAAGGAGGCACGTGGGTTCAATTCCCAGGGGTAGGAGAGGGAAAAAAAGAAGGATCAAACTATTATCAGGATGGATAGTTACTGCTAATTCATTAACATTCCTAAAGCCTAAGCACATATACTTTTAAAATTATGAATCCCCTAATTTTTAAAACAGATGCAACAACAAAGAATGGATGTCATGCTCCTAAGTTCCAAGTCTGAATCCTTGACAACTTATCAACCTCCAATAATCACTAAGCCCACGGGGGCGTGGGGGGGGCACTTCATAGACATCACGTTTTTCTTCATTTGGTTATGTCTACAGTTCTGGGGATTTGACCCTAAGGCTTTGCTGAACCCCCAGTCCCAGGTGTCCTCTATGAAGCGGATTCAACTGCTGAAATAAGTTTGTGAACCACATAAGACTTCCAGAAAAATCTCATCATTTCTTCTCCATATCAGCTTTACTAGGTTTGCACTGAAAAGGACAGGATGATAGTAAAAATGACACCAGATGCCACAGCAACACCTGCCTCAGAAATAGAATATATTTTAAACAAGGTCTCACAACAGTAATGTCAGCAAAATGATGAAAACAGTAGAAGTTGAAAATATTAATATTCAATCCTAATATGATACAAAGGAAGAACCTCTGAAATAGGAATAAGCAAATATTTTTTTTTAAAGTACAGTTGAAGATTAAAATTCCTCAAGAATTAAACATGTTCTTAAATTCGGCTTCAAAAGGAGGAGGCAGCACACCACACCATTTCCAGACGATGGAGTCCACTTCACTCCACACACTGCCGCCCGATCCCAGGCGGCCTTGGTGATGACCAGGGTGTGTACAAGAGCCAGCAGAAGCTTGTTTGGAGGACACAGACTTGCCAAGATTCAACACGAACTGCATCCCCACAAAAGACACCAGGCAGGAAGTCCCTCTTGAGCGCACCTGAGAGGGCCAGAGTCAAGATTCTCACGACCACATTGTTGCTTCACAGGCAATCAGGAGGACTACAAAAGGACAGAGCCGGAGCTAAGGAGTGACATTCCAGGCTAGAGAATAAACTGGCCTGTCCGAAGCCCTGGCTCCATTCCCACAGAACACCTGCTCCTGACTCCATACATCTAGGTAGGCATGGCAGGCTCAGGCTGTGCTCCCCTTGTTACCTCTGACAGCTACTGTTTCACATCTAGCCACTGGCTCTTTTATAATGATTCTCAAGTGTTGTTTCTGAGCCAGAATCTTGCCAGGTATTAAGGTTCCCAGCCAGACAACATGGTACATTCCTATGAACTGAGAGGTGATCTTAGACCATGAGAACAGTTTAAGCACTAGCGTCATAAAATTGCAAAGCTAATGCATTTTACAAATGCAAAAGGATGGCTCAACAGAAATAGCAGCGCTATGGTGGTAAGCAACTTTAAAAAATTATAACAGCCACCCCCTCCACTTCCTATGTTTCAGCTTTTCTGTTCTGTATTTCTTTCTTTTTTATTATCATAAACATGTAATTCATTTTTCTTAATTAAACACTTAACCCTTGTGGCAGTGTGAATGAGAATAAGTCCCCTTGGCTAATTTCTTTAAATGCCAGGTCCCTAGATGTTGGAACCATTATAAGAAGGACTAGGAGATGGGGCTTTGTCAGAGCTGAGTCACTAGGGGTGGATTTTTAGGTTTCAAAAGCCCACACGAAGCCCAGTCTCTCTATCTCTGCCACCGACTTGAAAAGATGTGTGCTCTCAGCTACTGTTCCAGCAGCCACGGCTGCCTACCTACACATGCTTCCAGTCATGAAGGTCCTACCCTCTACAGCTATAGAACAATAACTAAGCCACCTCCTCTCATTCCCTTTTCCTTCCCTTTTATAATTTACAAGGCTCTAAATCTATTTGGAGGTTCACATAAAGCCTAGCTGAAACCCAAGGCCATTCTAGGCTTCAATCTCAACTTCTCAAGACACCATTCCTGAACTCCAAATGGAAATAAGCAGTATACTGAACATGCTAACACACTTGACTCCCCTTCTCCTTTGTGGAGATGCAGATTGAATCTAGAGCTGCACGGAGGCTAGGCGTGTATTCTCCTGCAGAACCACTTCCCCACCTACCACAAACAGACAGCCAAAGGACAAACACAACCACACTTTTGATAGCTGTTTTGAACTTAGTTCTGTCATCTTTTAGGAGATCATGCTCAGCCCAACATGGTGGTGTACACCTCTAAGCCCAGCACTTGAGGGACAGAGGCACAACATTTCTCTAAGTTCGAGGCCAGCCTGGTCTACATAGCAAGTTCCAGGGCAGCAAAGGCAACACAAAGAAAAAAAGGAAAAAAGAAAGAAGGAAACAAAAAGTCATATTCAACCTGCAGTAACCAAACACAGTCACAACAAAAGCAGCTGCCTCAACTAACAACATGAAACAAAACTTCTAAAACCTAGTGCCCTCTTACCACTGTAAAAGTATTCAATTAAAGCTTCATGGTAATGTGCAGATACACAGATATTTATTATATAAAGAACACCGTCTCTTAATAAAAGCAGCAAATAACCTATAAACCTAAAGCCAAAGCCCGTGGACTTATCTCAATAAAAAGGAAAATAAAGTCAAACTTCCACCAAGCCTCACCTTGCTTCAAATGACAAAAGTCTGTTTACCTTGATATCAACATACTATTTGGAAAGCAAATTTGGTATTGCTTAGTCCGGTATTGGTGTCACATATCAATGTCACCAAAAGGGAAGCAAAGAGTTTGGGGATGAAGCTGAGGGCCACACTGCTTAGCTTGCTCAAGGCACTAGCTCAGTTCCCAGCAATGCAGGATGTATGAAAAAACAACTAGATAAAAGAAACATAAAAAGTAAATTTGTAAGTTATTTCTGGGGTACCTTCTTTAAGTCTTTCAGGTGTAAGTTTTAAAAACAATACTTTGACATTGTAGCTGGCCATTACAATTGACCTGTTTGTTCCGATTCCCTCCAAGTCGGGTAATAATAAATCCATAAAGACAGAAGATCTGGAAGCCAGACCAAAGAGGGTAAGGGACACCATGGTCATTGTGCATGCTGGAAAGCAGAGAGAAAGCATATGCTGAGAAGCAGCCAGCCAAAGTTCGGGACAGCAGGCTGAGGACAGAATGACGAAGACACCACTGGAAAAAAAAAACAGCCTGATGAAAAATCTACAGAAAAAAAAAATGTTTAGATTCTTATCTTCTACTATTTACAAACATCAAGTTAAAATGGATTTGAGCTATAAAAAGCAAGATTTGAAACTAAAATTCCTAGAAGAAAATGCAAGAACAAAGCTTAACAGCATGCAATTTACCAAGAGATTTCCTGAACATGACAACAAGAGCCCAGGAAACAAAAGCAAAGCATAAGAGAATTAAGTGGTAAAGGGAGCAATCAACAGAGTGAAAGGCTGACTGCATCTGCAAATCATGTAACTGAAAGTTATGGATAGCCAAATGTAAAGATCTCTTAGCACATAACAACAAAAACCCAAATAACCAATGCACAATGCACTGGCAGAGACATCTCCCAGGTGATAAGCAAACGGTCAGCTGTACGTGAATGGACTTATCTCAATAAAAAGGAAAATAAAGTCAAACTTCCACCAAGCCTCACCTTGCTTCAAATGACAAAAGTCTGTTTACCTTGATATCAACATACTATTTGGAAAGCAAATTTGGTATTGCTTAGTCCAGTATTGGTGTCACATATCAGTGTGCATCACTAAGCATCAGGATAAGCAAGCCAAATGCACAAGAGATATGGCCTCCCACACATCAGAATGGCTATTAACAAGAACAGACAATAACAAGTGTTAACAAGATTGTGGAGGAACTGGAACCCTTGTCCACTCTTAGAAATGTAAAATGTTACAACTGGCATGGAGAACATGTAAACAATTCCACAAAGAAACAGAGAACTACCATATGGTCTATTAATTCATTTATGAAATATATCTGAAAGAATTGAAAATTAGGATTTTGAAGGAATATTTGCATACCTATATTCACTGTGGCTATTTTAATAGCCAAGAACAGACATCACCATACTGCATGTCCACTAACAAATAAATGGATAAGGAAAACATGGTTGGATAGTCAATGGAGTAGTGTTCAATGCTTAAAAGGAAGAGTCTATTATGTGCTGCTACATGTATGAATGGTCAGGTTATTAGGAAGCAAGCAGTCTCAAAGAAACTCAGCAGACTCCATTGACAAGGCTTAAAGGGGGAAAAGGATGACTTCCAGGGGCTGGGGAGAGAAAGGCCATAGGTAAGTTGTACTTTACCAAGATGAAAAAACGTCTCAAGAACATAATAGCAATAAATGATGTGATTTCTTTATTTTTCACAATAAAAGAGAAATGGGGAGATTATCCTGGATAATCTGTAATCCCAGAGTTCAGTGAAATAAAAGGGGTAGATAGAGGAACAGGTTGGAACCATTCAGTGTAAGGATGGTTGATCCATCATTTTTGACAACTGAGGACAAAAGGACAATTAAGTTATCAAACTGAGTTGCAAGTGAAAAATTATGAACATCAGGAAAATGGAGGAAGGAAGGCAGGAGGGGGGGAGGGAGGAGGGAAGGAAGGAAATAGGGAAAGAAAGGAAGGGAAAAGGAGAGAGGGAGCCCTCAGCATAAAATTTCAAAAGTTGAGAATGGCTGGTACATGTCAACATACATCACAGAGCTCAGCCAAAACCAAATACCATCATAACTTGGCAAATATTAGTCTATAACATGGTTGCGTTAAGACAAATAGAGACCTGGGCATGATGGCACACATCTAATAATCTCAGAGGCTTAAGTCTCAGTCTGAGTCCAGCATGAGCCCCTGGACCCTCCCCACTCCTGATAAAAGGAGAAGAGAAAGAGAGGAAAAAGAGAAGGAAGTGAGAAAGGGGAGGAGGGTGACAGAGAAACAAGAAGAGAAAGTGAGTCCGAACGGTCAAGGGCAATCAGTAAATCTTCAACAAGAAGTAGCCAGAAATCTCATTTTTTTAAAGAAACCACTAAAATAACACTTAAAGCATGCTGTTTGAAAACATATATACATGACTACAAGAGAATACAACCGAAATAATTTAAAAAGGCTATCTTTAGTCAAAGGGGCAATAGGAAACTATTAACCAATTATTAACTATTAAACAGGATAGTTTTATATCAACTTGACATAAGCTAAAGTGATCCCAGAGGAGGGAACCTTAAACAAGAACACACCTTCATAAGGTCAGGTTGTAGCCAAGCCTATTGGCAATTCTTAATTAGTGACTGAAGAGAGGGGACCCAGCTCATTGTTGGTGGTGCTATCCCCCGGGGTGGTAGTCCTGAGTTCTACAAGAAAGCAGGCTGAGCAAGCCAGTAAGCAGCACCCTAGGCCTCTGAATCAGCTCCTCCCTCCAGCTTCCTGTCCTGTTTGAGTTCCGGTCCTGACTTCCTTAGACGATGAACAACTATATGTAAGTGTAAGAAGCTGATACGAGCCTTGTCCTCCCCAAGTTGCTTTTGTAATGGTCTTTCATCAAAGCAATAGTGACCCCAACTAAGACACCAGTGTATATGCAATTACTTCAAAAATAAATACAATCAACAAGAAAAACATGGGAGAAAAAAATATTGAGCTCACAAAAGCAGTTATATGAACTGTTCCAGATGAAGGTCCTCAATGTTTACCTAGAAGAAGGGAGCCAGCAACTGTCCTGACATTACACAAATGATTCCCTGCAGTTTGGACTCAAGTGTCAGGTGCCAAAAGGCCTGGATGACAAGCAGCAAACATGCTATACAGTGAACAGTGCAGTCAACACTGAGAAACAACTCTTGCAGTGAAAATTCTGATGTAATTTATGTCATTAAATATGTGGAAGAAAATTATTCTGGGCTAGACAAAAGTAATACTTCTGTTTTTTTTAAATAAATAAGTGCTTATTTGATATACATTTATAACTACATTAATTAAGTGGAATGCCTATTTGACTGCTTGCTCTGTACAATCTTTACATATGCAAACTGGCCGTGATCATTTCTTTAGATTGCCTCAGAAGACAGAAGACAGACACTAGAGCATAAAGGAATTAAACATTCATTTACCTCAATCATGCTGTTACTTTTCTTCATCAGTCTTCCAGCCAGTCTAGGAGAAAATAAGTAGATTAAAGTACATTTTTTTCATAAAAGGAGCTGAGAAAGACAAGCAAACAAACAAACAAGGTCATTACTACCCTTCCTATCTGTCCATTGGTCAGAACTACCACTCCTATCTGTTTATTGGTCTTTAGTACTCCTTGTTATTTGTCCATTGAGGAATAAATGTTCTCTCTTCCCTGCCAGTTTCACCCAGTTATCCTGCTGGAGAGACTAAGGCAGGATAGTCTGGGCAACTGGGCAAATAAGCAGGGTTAGCCTCTGCCCCATTCCAGAAAAACACTGCACACCAGGCCCATCTCCGGGCATACACCCAGATTTCTAGTCTCTTACCTTAAGAAGAGCCTCCTCTCATTCAGATTAACTAACTTACTATAGAAACAGATACAGTGGGCAAGCACCATTTTCAACCCATACAGACTAGAACACTGGCATAAAAGGGGTAACAAAATGTTTATATTTTCCTTCACAAGGCAGTCAACTACAGCTAAGTGGGGCAAGTAAGGGGCACACAGAAGTGTGTGTGTGTGTATGTGTGTGTGTGTGTGTGTGTGTGTGTGTGTGTGAGATCAAAGAACCTGCACACAGACATGACCCCACTGAACAAAAGGCTTCGGCATGCTTCCTCCTCCCATTTCCTCAAAGGTTGTCTCAACTAAATACAGCATGATCCCTTCAACACATATGTGTGATTAAAGAAATAAAAGACACAGTTGGGCATGGTGATGAATGCCTGTATTCCCTTAAGGAGATAGAGGCAGGCGGATCTCCGAGTTCAAGGCCAGCCTGGTCTACAAAGTGAGTCCAGGTCAACCAAGGCTACACAGAGAAACCCTGTCTCGAAAAACCAAAAATCAAAGGGAAAAAAATGGCAACCAGGCACAGTGGCACATGCTTATTCTTACTCCAACATTAGGAAACTGAGTAAAAGAACTGTTAAGTGTGAACAGCCTGGGCAACAGAGTGAGTCCAAGACCAACCTGACATTAAATAAAGTCACATTTTAAAATTAATACACATTTGAATTACCCTCATACAGAGAAACAGAAAAAACAAGAAAACCTAACTTTGACACCACGTACTCCTGGCTGGCGGCAAAGTTACTTGGGGTTATTATTATTCAGAGAGTATCTGAAGATGAGAATCCCTATAACTGGACCAAAATAAAACGTTTTAAGGACACAAGAAAGCAAATGCTAGTTGTCTGAAGGTGAATGCTATTCAGAAAGATAATGCCATGCTGGTGATGAAAATGCTGTAGCTAATGAGTTGTCAATGGCAAGTTCTCCAGGAGCTACAAGGACAGGGAAGTTGATCCTGACAGACTAGCGGGGAAGGGGCCTTCCTATTATTAAGCAGGGCTCTACTGCTGAAGACAACATGCGAAGAAGAGGAAGGAGGAGAAAGAAGCCGGCCAAACAGCTGGATTTCCTTCCTGCATGTAAACAAACAACTCTAGGGTAGACAGCCTAGCCTGCATGTGTTGGAGGCTAGACCAAGTTATTAACGCACTGACCCCTGTAGCCTTCCAGTTCCCAGAGCACACGTCTGGTTTGGCTCCCTCCACTCCACAGAAAGCAAGTCTCACAGCCATGCCACAGCGGCAGTAAACAGAGGACAAGTGTTCACAGGACTAAAGCCATGCAACTGGAGAGAGGCTCCATTGTGAGGTTCTTGCCGGAGGGTCACTGAGATCAAATGAAATATCACTGAGAATTCAAACAACCAAATGACCAACAAACCCAATGGCCGTCTAGAGCAGGCACTTTACACTCTGTAGCCCAGAGAAGAGCTTTCAAAAATAAAAAAAACAAAACTTCTAAACTGTAGTTCTGAAACCTGCTAAATGGCTCTCTTACATCCTCTCTGCAACAAGAGACACCAGTAAAGCACAGAGTCCCTCACAAGCAGATGCTGATGAACACAAACGCCACCGGTTACTGAGGAACCCGGAGAACAACAATATGCAAAGCCTTGGTGAATATTCCCTCTTTATTATAAGTGATTTCAAAAAGCGGGGTCAAAACAGGAACATTGTTCAGAAGGGAAGTTTCTATTATGCCACTTGAAAAATAGTAACCGCTTTTTAAAAGCTAATGTGTGAGGTGAGGCAGCCAAGATAAGTGCCTTAGTAGGTCCTCCTGCATCCTCAATGATAAATATAAAATTATACCTCAACTATAACCACAGACTGTCACTGTCGCATGAACGTCCTTACATTCAATCCCTGCAAAAAGGGGGCGGGGTGCTGAAGGAAGCCTAGAAACCACAACCTAATCAGATGTGGACTGTTCAGGCTGCATAACTTCTCCAGTGTTACACCAGAAGAAAGGGGAAAGCATCCCACATCAAGTTTGCTGAACCATTTGGGCTGCAGCACTGACCATGACAGCTCGAGCATCATAATGAAAACCCCTGGGTCTTCTCAAACCATTCACTAACTGTCTCATCTTCCAGTTCCAAGTTATTTGGCCTCCGACCTTGAGAAGGAGTGTTGGCTTCCCTGCCTTCTGTGAGATGGAAGAAGTGTCTTGTTAGCAAGGAGCCTGGGGACAGGAAGCAAAAGGAGGCTTGCAAACACTCCTTCTAAATGAGCTGACCTGCTAGGCCAGTGGATGCACGCTGGGGACTTTCTTGTGTGGTAATACACAGCACAGTAAAAGCACAGTCAAAGCCTTGGGCTTGCTTTGGCAGTGGAGGTCTCCTGTGAAGACACAAGATTTTCTGGGACTACACAAGCAAGGTACCTAGCTACACAGACATGCATGGTCAAATGTCTGCAGAGCGGAAGTCCCCAAATATCCTTACAGCCATGCCCTTAAACATCAATTAGAATTCAGTTAAAAGGGGAAACTACGTAAGACCTGAACAACAAAGACACCAATAGTCAGACTAACATAGAAAGGTAGGGCTCATGAGGCCTCAACCCTAGAAAAAGAATTCCAGGCATTTAGGGACTGCTGAGAGCAGGAGAAATGGTCTTCCCAGGGGAACAACCCATAACTGGTCATCTAACACTATGTGGTCAGTCCTGGGACCATACACATACAAGTAACATCACACAGAATGAATAGGTGCATGTGCGTGCATGCGTGCATGTGTGTATGTGTGCGTGTGTGCGTGCGTATGTGTGTGTGTGTAAACAAAGAAAGAGCATGGATGGGGAGCATGGATGAAAGGAGTTAGAAAGGAGTTAGAAAAAGAACATGTAATAATAATTTGAAAACCTGTTTCTTACTATCTTTTAAGTTAAGGTATAAATCGCTGTAGACAAGAGCCCAATGGCGTGCAGAAGACGCGGAAGGGCCCCTGTTCCTCAGAA
This sequence comes from Meriones unguiculatus, assembly GCF_030254825.1. NCBI lineage: Eukaryota > Metazoa > Chordata > Mammalia > Rodentia > Muridae > Meriones > Meriones unguiculatus. The sequence continues at coordinate 48,470,391 of NC_083349.1, forward strand.
CCCTGGTAGGAAGACACTTAACTGCCCCTGTGGTTACTACTGCTGATTTGCTTCCAAGAAAAACACACTGGAGTAGGAAAAGATCCAAGAGCAGAAAGGAGTGGACACAAGAGCCACAACCGAGGAAGGAAAAAAAGCAAAGGTCTCAGGACTTCGTAAGACACTGGCAGTCTCCCATTCTGCATTTGTAGGGTTAGTGTTTTCGAAACCTCTTTCATCAGAGGATGAGAATCAGAGGTTTCTTTGCATGATGGCAATCTGATTGGGTGGCCAGTTGGTCAGTTGGTGGACAGGCAGTGAGCTGCTCAGAAGCAACACTGAGAGACAGTGCCATCGTGTCACCATTATGTGCTAGGCACAGATGATATGGAAACTGCAGCAAGCATGCTTTGTTTCTGAAGCCGGATGCAAGCCAGTTATAGTTCAGTTATTTGTTCTTGGAAGGAGACCATGTGTAAATAGACATGAATAACACAGAGACCAGTACTAGCACAACAACAATTTAAATATGGTTTCCCACTAAGACTGTACTTTATTAGGAAAACTAATGAAAAAGCTTTCTTCCAAATAGTACATTTTAGAAACTAAAGAATTTGGCTTTAAAGAATATGACGTTATTGTTCACTTTCTTAAATGCCTAGCAGCCCAATAAAGCCAGTTTAACTAGGCCATCCCTTCCTTCTCTCTGCTAATTCAACAAGAGCCTCTACAACCTTGGCCATCTCTAATGTACCAGGCACAGTCTCTGGCTCTGAGAGCTGAAAGGTACAGTCTCCCTCTAGAACAGAGCTTCTCAACCTTCCTAAAGCCGTGACCCTTTAATATACTCCTCATGTTGTGGTGATCCCCAGCCACGAAATTATTTCATGGCTACTTCATAACTGTACACTTGCTATTGTTATGAATGTAATGTAACTATCTGATTTGCAACCCCATAGGGGTCAGGACCCACAGGCTGAGAATCGCTGCCCTCCCTGCTGCCAGTTCCTCCAGCTGGCGCCAGCCCTCTTCACAGGGAGGAAATCATGTGCATTCACGGAGCCCCTTCATCTCCCCTTCAGGGCATGGTCTTAGCAATTCGAGACAAACCAAGAGAACATGCAAGGGGTCACCTGGGTGTGTTCTCCCAAGCTGTCCTGAACCTTGACAGACTTCCCAGAAGTCCAGGCTTCTCCTAGGAACAGAGAGCACGCTCTTCTCTGAGGAGTTCCGCTGGATTGTAAGAGAAAATACAAAACTCCATCGAGTACTCTGGTGGTTGAGCCCTTCTCCGCATGCCTTGGAAACTGGCTTTCCTTCCCCCTCTCCTCAGAAAAGAACAGCTGTGAGCAGAGATGCCCTGGGAGGAAGCCAGAATTATAAATTGTAATCTGCTGAAATGAAGGAGATGAAGGAGAAGATTTGGGGCAGGAGAGTCACAGGTGCTGGGGATCACACACAGAGAGGCCACAAGCTTAAGAAAAGAGTGAAAACGGCTACTCCAGGAAAGGAAGAAGTTAAATGTCACTGCATGACACAAACCGGCAAAGCATGGAAACAATGCCGTTTAGACTGTGACCTCTGAAGACGGCTTTTCACCAAGAGTGACCGAGTTCCAGAAAAGAAAAGGCACTGCATCCTTTCACTGGGCAAAGGGTAGAGCTGCGCAATGATGACACCACCAAGGCAAACAAACATCAGGAAACAACTACTCCCTGTTAGGGGCTTCACCTGAACCCAGAGCTGAACCTAAGAGGCTAAATACCCTCTTTTGTGGTTCACTGATGGGAACAACTATACAGGGGACACAGAAAAGAATCTTCTTGAAACAAGAAAACACAGTTCTCATGTTCCAGAACCAAATATGGATGAGCATGGCCCAGGAATATGAAACCAGGTAACCCCAATGCCGCGTTCTGGTGGAGTAAGAGTAAGATCAAACAAAAGGAAGTCACACATGGAGTTAGCTGTCTATTAGTATATTCCAAAAGGACTTGCCTAATAATTACAAGGACGTTTGGTCAAACACATAAGTTTTACCCAACTAATGAGGGCCCAAGATAATTTGGCTACAGAACTGCAAAATTCTAATCAGTCATTGGCCTTACAGAATCTTCAACACTTGTTCGGCTTTTTTCTAGGAACTTGTGTCCACAATCTCAAAGGGTTTGTTTTTATCAACACTGGCCTTTCCAGAAAGACAAGCCTCAATCCCTGTGTTACCTTTGGATGGCTAGAATATGCCTCTGGTTCCAATAGCTTTCACCAAGAAGTTTACAAGCTGAAATAATTTGCAACACCACGTCTTGCTGGATGACCTCAGCAACATGCCATGCCTCCAATTTAAAGGAGTAGTCTGAATTGCTTTTAAATCCCAACCCATAGGAGTGCCCAAATAACCTTCTGTATGCTACTGAATCACAGTTTCCTTAGTGCAAGAATTTCACTGCCTCTGTGTTTACGATGCAACAGACTCTGTTCAGACCTGGTGAAGGCCTACGTGGACCTCTGTTACCAGTTACATTAAATCAAACCAAGCTCCTCAGTTCTCTCACCAGAGAACCACCTGTACTTCATAGGATGCACTGCTATGTGACTGTCCTCTCAGGACCCTCTACTGCCGTCTCTCTCCTTTCTGGCCTGACAAAAGTGACGGAAATAACTTACAGTAATGGAGAAATTACCTACCTGGTCTTATTTGGTCTCAATTACTTTTAATCAAACTATTATATGTGTGCCAAGTAAAATTTAAGTTTAGGCGATTAGTTACCTCCATATTATATCTGAATATTATTATTTTACAGTTCTCTTTAGCAAAAAAATGGGATTAAAAACTTAATTCTTGGGGCTGGAGAGATGGCTCAGAGGTCTAGAGCACTGGCTGATCTTCCAAAAGTCCTGAGTTCAATTCCCAGCAACCACATGGTGGCTCACAACCATCTGTCGTGAGATCTAGTGCCCTCTTCTGGCATGCTGGAAAAATGCTGTATAAGAAAATAAATAAATCTTAAAAAAAAAAAAAGCAACACAATATATTAAAAAAAAACAAAAAAAACTTAATTCTTTCAATTCTCTACGTCAACTCTTATCTATTCTAGTCTAAGCAGCTTCCATTTGAAATTAGAGACACTATCTTCCTTGTCAGAAAGTCCCATGAGCACAGGTTACATCATACCCAAATAGCCCATACATAGTTCAACAACTTAATAACTGTCTTAGCAACAAATCTAAGAGCCTTGCCTTTTGAAGCCAAGTTCTTTTAAGATATGGAGAAGAATAGGTATTTACCAGAAATTAAAAGAACAATGAGGACCTGGTAATTTAAAGTACTTTGAAGTAACATCTTCAAAAGAAAATTCCACATGAATTATCAAACCAAGCCGCCATAAAAAACTGTGCCAACACACACACAAATGTTTGTGTTCCTTTAAGATACAAAAATAGCAAACAAATAAGAATGTAAGATGAACTAAGAATTCCAGTTTGCCTGGGACAAGATTAAAATCAAATGGCTGAGAAGTTTACCTCAGGCCAGAGCACATGTTTACAAGTCCAGTCCTGGGCACTGCCCTCTCTACAAATCCCAGCCTATAAAAGTTCGTGGGCCTGTGTAAGATTCATTCCGAAGGCAGACTAAGAAAAATGCTAGAAACCAAAAACTGGCTGACTTCCTCCAGTAGCCTGCAAGGTATGTCATCAGCTGCTCCCGGGGACTCTGCTCTACCCTCAAGTACAGATGCCTTTTATGCTCCCCTGATACAACCCCATGCACAGACAGAGCTGACTGAGCCAAAAAAAAAAAAAAAACCTCTTGACTTAAAGAGTCACTTCTGAACTGGCCAAGAGCCATGTATTTACTACCTAAAATGATGGGCTCTGCCAATGAGACTCTGCCTCAAGAACTAAATACAAGTAAGTCCACAAGAAAGCCAGACCCATGGTGAAAGGTCGAGAGGAACACTTAGCGTCACAGGACAAGTGCGTACAGAAATCAATAGGCCTCCAGTCTGTTCTGAGCATCTGGGGTTCTCAGATCCACACCCTTACATCCTAATCTTTTCTTGGGGTAAAACATAACATGACTTTTGCAAACAATATATCAAAAGCACAGCTCGTGATATTAAATTTTTATAAAAAAAAAGAATTACTATGGCCATATTAGTTACAGCTATTGTCTTTTAGACTACTTGGAAAAAAGGCCTTACATTGCTTAGGTCAATATTTTTTAAAGAAATACAGCTTAGTATTTTCAATGCTTCGGGTTATTCACTTATAAAATGAAGCTGATATCTGTGAAGGACTCAAAATTCTGCTGCCTATCTTACAATCTCCATATGGTAGGCTCTGATATATCAGTCTTCTTGCCAAACAAAGGGGCACACACAGCATTTATCCACCTAGAAAGCACTCTCCAGTTTGCAGCTGTCACATGGTAAAATTCTCAGCCTGTTGACTTCATAATTACAACAGAAAGACTTGGCTATACAAATTCTTAAAACAACTCAGTTCAGAGACTATCTCATTTTAGTTATTTGTAGACAAATTTGAATTTTATAGTATTTCATTTTTCCCACTAAAAATGCAATTGTACTCAGGGCCCTGCCTCTTTCTCTCTTAAAGAAACTAGTAAGTTCATAGAATCTTATTTGATTATTGGCAAAAATACCTGAGTCAGAATGCTGCTACAGCCTTGGCTATAGTTGTGTCAATACTCTGGTTTGTGGGGTGAAGAGCATGCTCACACACAAGATGACAGAATTCTACAGATTTATCCTAACACTCTTCTTGTTCAGGCTTCAATGCAAGTAAAAAGAGCAGTTAGCTCAGACCCCGAACCTATAGTTATTCAATGAATGAAATTGCTCAAAAATATTTTCAAATGATGTCAGGAAAAACTGTGTAAGACTTGAAAATGGGCAAGAGAGACTCAGATATCCTTTGAGTCCTGCACTAGATAGTTAACTAGAGCAACCTCTGGGATTGTCTGAATCAGTGAGGCTGGGTGATAGATCACTGACAGTAGTTTTAAGTGATTTTTTTCCCACAGCACTGTAAATAAAATTTGTCTGCTAGAGATGCATGGAAGAAAAATAACATAATACCCAAATATAACAGTGTTTTGTTCTCTAGTTCCTCAAATTCTCCTGTAATTTCGACATTACTTGAGTTAAATATAATTGGAACAGACTCTATGAAGCCACGTTTACCGAAAAAGCAATGACTCCACTCAAGTCTACAAGCCACTAAACTGAGGACAGAAGCTTAGCATCTGTGCCTCCATTTTATGTCTGGTGTCACCTTTTCTTTAGCTGAAAAACCAAAGATAGACCATTGTCCTTCACCTTTCCTCTTGAGTCCCCTGGGATCCAGGATGACAGAACCTTGAATGATAGACACCTCCCTACCCCAGAAAAGAGCAATTATCCCTGCCTGTGAGGCCTCAGTCAAGGCTGGCTCTGGAGTAGGACTAGTCACCAGTCTGTAGGAAACAGACTGGTCCTTTCATACAAAGACTTCAATAAGCACATCTTCAGATCACCTTGCAGAACCAGAGCTCATACAATTGCCAACCAGATCACCTTGACCAGAACTGTCCACTTATGCACACTCCTTTCCCCTAGCTCTAATTAAATTCAAAGCTCACATCAGTACTGTTAAGATAATTCAGGGTTATGGGGCCCTTTTTATTTGTTCCTCTTCCCAACTTGGCCACACTAAACGAATCTTTCTTTGCTTTTCACAATCACTTATATCTTTAAATGTCATTTAACATGTCATTTGAATGCCACGAACAAGGCTATTCATAAAAAGGCAGTTAATTAGGAATTTATTTATAAGTTTCAGAGGCTTAGTCCATTGCCATCATAGCAAAGAACATGGCAGCAGGCAGGTGTGGTGCTCGAGAAATGGTCGAGAGAGACATCCTGATCCGCACAAAAGCAGAGAGACAAACTTGGGCCTGGAGTATGTCTCCTTCATAGCACTTCTCCAACAAGGACACACCTTCTAATCCTTGTAATCCTTTCAAATCGTTCCATTCTCTGCTGACCAGGCATTCAAATATATGAGCCTATAGGGGCCATTTTTATTCAAACCACGTGGTCTGTTTTAAAATACTTCATTGTAACATCTAGGAAAGTATTTACTATAACTCTTAGCAAGTAGTCAGCTACACCCCATCAAACTATGAATAACTGCCCTGTGCTGTTTGAAAGCCAGATCCTTGCAATTCAGCTGGAGAGAGAGGAGAGTAGCAAACAAACGGCTCTGTCATAAACAAGCAAACTACATTCTTAATCTCCTACAAAGATCCGTGGACAACATTGACATCCACCCTACGCCAATTGCAGGTGTGTTTGAGTGCATGTGCTGCTCATGCTGATTTTTTTTTAACAATTACTATCTCAGTTTCTAGAGATAAAAGTGTGTGTGTGTGTGTGTGTGTGTGTGTGTGTGTGTGTGTGTACATTCCCATGGGCACGTAGAGAAGCTAGAAGTTTATGTCAGGTGCCTTCCTCTAGCACCGTCTCCCTTCCTTTTGGAGATAGTCTCTCACTGACCTGGAGCTCAACATTTCAATCAGATGCTGTAGGGATCTGCCTGTCCACCCAAGCCACAGCACAGCACTAGGGTTCCTGGCATGGGTGCTTAGACTCCAAACTCAGGTCTTCATGCTTAAACAGCAGGCAGTTTACTGAGCAGACCTTCTCCCAAACCTTGAATATGCTTCTTGGTGGATGCAATATAAACAAAATCCAATTAAACACACAAAGAAGATGGTGTGTAAATAAAGTCCTGTCATGTACATACAGAACATAGTGTGCAAACAAATGTTATGCATGTACTAAATCAAAGCTAAAATACAGCCAGGTCTATGTAATGAAAAGTTAGCTAGAACACATAATTAAGAAAGTGGGGCATAATTCTTATCTTATGCATACATATCCAAAGTAGCAAAGACTTGTAGGCAATCGTCAAGACAACCCCCTTGAAAGCCTCACAGCCCACAGGGAGTGATCCATGACAGGCGCAGGCATGGGTCAAAATCTTCCAGAGACTAACCTCGGAGTTTATTCTTCTTACACATTTCAGCATAGCAAAGGCTTGAAAAGGGATTTCCACATGACAGTTATCACAACAAAGCTTAACAAGGTAGCAAAGCACCTGTGACCTTTACAGGAAAAATGAGTTCTACTGGCTGACAGACAGAGCTCAGAGCTAGAAGGATCTGTGACAAGCACAAGGACATATTCAATTGGTGGAGGATGCAAAAGGACATAGGGCCTCTCTCATAAGGGTGAGTTCTATTCACTGAGAGAGGAGCCCAGGATTAGGGCATAAACAGTTCTCAGGTGGAGGCTGGCTCCTATCAGAATATAAACAGTTCTCAGGTGGAGGCTGGCTCCCATCAGAACAGCAAAGGATCACACGGGTTGTCAGACAGCATTCACTCAAGACTTGCAGGTGAAAAGGAGTCATTCATTCCCTTCCATTGAAGAAAATAGGCCAGCATGATTGACAATTCTGGTTTCTCCAATCCTTATTATAAACTGTGCTTCCTACAGACAAACATTTTTAAATCCTGCAAATTTCAAGCTTCTCAAAATGTGGATTTGTGATTCTCTGCTCATACCTTGGTACCTCGTAAAAGAACTATTATAGGCATGGAAAAAAAATAGAACTAAATAATTCTTCACACAAACAGAAGTAGGAGGTAGCAGTATTATTCATTTTCTAAGTCACAAAATGCATCACCCGAAATCCAGGAGTTTGATGTAAAACAATGTTATACATAAAAATACAATTATGCAAGAATTTATACAGTAAAATCAAAGATTTCTACAAGTAGTCAGAATCCCGAGATTTAATATAAGGATTTGTGTCATTTATAAAAGAATGTAGTTTAAATATAACTTTTCAAGGAACAGCTTATTCAAGCAAACAACTTTAAGCTTCACGCACAGGCAAACACCCCTGTGGCTTACTCCTAGGGTTGGGTAACTAAGGGTTCCATGTTCCTCCTAAATATTTGCAGAAACTACTTTCGTCACTGAGGTCCTTCCTCTTCCACATGCCTAGGTCTGTGGATGTCAATCACATGCCACTAAAATCCATTCATGAGCTGTAGTTACCTTGGTCTCTTTTCTTCAAAGAGTCTCAGACCCGTGGCTAATGTACACTATGAATCTCCATTGTTTAGAAGGAGCATGAAATTAATGTCTTACAGAAAATTATTCACTCAGCTAGGCGCCTGGCTTCCGACCACTGGGTGCCCTCCTCAGTCTGAAGGCAAATGCCCACTGAGTAGGTCAGAGTTGGCAGAGTCAGAGAGGCCCTCACTAACAAGGAGAATCTGAGGGCCCAGGAGGTGCTAAGGATTGAACTCAAGGACTGGTGCATGCTGGGAAGCATTCTGTGACTGAGTTATATCCTCAGCCCTAAGAATACTTTATTCACTCACTCACTGCCACAAGGTTGGAGATTTGTGTGACTAAAGCCACAGTAACATTGGTCCCTTAGGAGACTCGGGTTAAAGCAGAACTCCAAATAGTTTGTTTCTATAACAATATATTGGACACATAACTGTCCAGCTACCAAATTATCTGAGCTGGATTTTTCTTTCAGTATATGCAAGTTTTTTTTAATTATTATATTTGCTGACACTATTAGGCAGAAAGTGATAGGATAAAAATGCGAGTGAGGAATGGGGTACCTTAGATGGGCCCATGCAAAGGTGGACCCCTGAGAAATTATACCAGGCAACAGATCTGGTGTAAGAGGTTTATTGAGAGAGGAGAGAATGAAAGGCTGTGACAAGAAGAAGAGATAAAGGCAGACAGCCAGGCAGACAGAGAGGGAACAGGAAAAAATAAGGAGAAAAGGCACAGAGGGCAGAGGGAGAAAGAGCAGAAGGGAGAGAGAGGGAGAGAGAGAGAGAGAGAGAGAGAGAGAGGGAGAGAAAGAGGAAGAAAGGAAGGGAGGGAGGGTCAAAGGGTGGGAGAGAGGGAGGGAAACAGAACAGTGAGAGATCTGGGTGGCTGGGGCCCTTTTAGCCACAGCACACACCTGGCATACCCGATGATGGCAGGTGATGACATAATAAACTGTTAGGTCCCTGAAAGCAGGCCAGTGGAATGGCCTGTTTACTAACAAAGAGAGGGTCTGTTTACCAGAAGCAATTTCTAACCTTGTTCCTATAATGTCTTCACGACAGCTGTCCAGTGTCTTAGGATTTTATTGCTGTGAAGCGAGAGACACCCTGACCACAGCAACTCTTTTGAGGGAACATTTAATTGAGGCTGGCTGACAGGTTCAGAGGTTTAATCCATTATCATCATGGTGGCAGTGCTAGAGAGGAAGCTCAGAGTTTGACATCGGATTGTCAGGCAGCACGAAGAGTGTGACACTGGGCCTGGCATGAGCACCTGAAACCTCAAAGCCCATTCCCTGTGACACACTTCCTCCAACAAAGCCACACCTACTCCAACAAGGCCACATCACCTAATTGTGCCACTCCCTGTGGGCCAATGGAGGCAATTTCCATTCAAACCACCACATCCAGTTACCCATGTGAATCTAACATCAAAAGTAATTGTTTGAACTTATCTTCCACTGAAAATAGAAGAAATTAAAAACAGGTGAAGCCTACACCAATTCCTCTACGCAACCCACAACTACGCTCCCACACAGGAGACATTCAACAAACTCAGCAGCAAGTGGACAGTCTCAGGTGACATTTTGTTCTTCACAAACAATTCTAGGAACCTTTGGGATTAGGTTATGTAAGATAATGCAACTTGCCTCCTAATCCACCTAAATCCTGTGGAAGCCTAATTCTCAAACCCTTGCATAAGCGAAAACAAAAGCAAAAACAAATCTCATGTCAGTAACCAGTCTGAAAACCAATGAACATTTTCTAAAACAGCCATGAACTTCCTTTTCAGTTCTGTAAACAGGTAACTGTCCTGGCAGGAACAAGAGCCACTTGTGCCTCCCTTTGAGCTATTCAACTACTGAACCAAAGAACCCCAAGAAACTGAAGTTCCTCCTGGAATCTCCTGACAAGAGAAGGAGGAAGTATGTTGTCTTGCACTAAGTAAGCATCACAAAAAACCAATCTACTGTTGCCAGGCGGAGTAGTGCACACCTGTGATCCCAGCGCTCTGGGAGGCAGAGGCAGGCAGATCACTGTGAGTTCAAGGCCAGCCTGGGTCTACAAAGCAAGTCCAGGACAGCCAAAGCTACACAGAAAAACCCATCTCAAAAAAAAAAAAAAAAAAAAAAAAACAAAGAACAAACAAAAAAACATAAAAGCAAAAACAACAACAACAATGATCTACTGGTTCATGGATCTCCTTTATCCCCAACCAAGAGCCTAGGGGACAGAGCAAACCTGTTCCAATCAGTTACTGGCCACACAGAACTCACTCACTGAACAGGATCACAACCGCTGGTTATATCACTACTAATGCTATGCTCTGTACACTCCTATGCCCAACACCCCTTTGTTGGAAGGACCCATCTGCACTAGAGTGTGCAGTCCTGACTACTTGATTGCTAGCACTTGCACAACGACAGTTCAAATAGCCGTGAGCTAAGGAGAAAGTGAGGACCCATCTTTTGAAGCCGTGCAGTCCACATAGCCCAAGTCATGTTAAAGCTGGGAGTGACAGCAGGGCCTTCAGACTGAACTTTCACACACAGAGCTGAACGGAACCAGTACAATTTGGTGCGAGCCAAAAGGTAACGTGGGCATTATGTCGCAGAGCCTTCATTTTACATGTTAAGTCCAGGTAATTCATCCCACTTATGTTTAACTTGCAAACCTCTTGATTTCAGATTTCGCTGTAACCTTAGTGTCTGTTTCCTTGTGTAAGAGTAAGCTATGGCTGTGTCTGCATTCTGCTTTTTCCCTGTGGCTAAGAAAGCTGCTGTCAAGCACACTCAGAGTGAAATTAACCCAATAACAACTTTCAGGGAAGTCAGGTTCTGAGAGAAACCAATTCACTCTGAACTGAACAAGATGAGAATGCAGACTCCAAAGACAGGGTTCTTCTCTAGAGGAACATAACCTAGTGAGGGTAAGGGGTACAGGCCTTTAATCCCAGAATTGAGGAGGCAGAGGCAGTGGGATCTCCCTGAGATTGAGGCCAGCCTGGTCTACAACTTGAGTTCCGAGACAGCCAATGCTACATAGTAACACCCTGTTTCAAAATAAACAAAACCCCAACATACTGTAGAGGGAAATCAATTTGATTGGCTTACATGATGGGGGCCAAGCAGCCTGACAACACCACCCTAGAATGCAGAGGAGGGAATACAATCCTCTGTCACAAATGGTTGCCTCATAAGTCTCAGTATGGTGCTGAAAGCCTGGCAGCTCCGTGGAGGGTTGCTGGCATTGTGCCCTTGTCAGAAGGCTGCAGAAGCAGGGTCCTAATGCTGGTCAGGAGGTCCGTGGGGTGATGATAAGTGGTTTCATCTCCATTTCTATTCCCTAGTTCCTGGATGCAAGGATCCTGGGTAGACAGGAACTATTACCATATATCAGATGCTGACTAAAAGTACATACAGCCTCCTGCAGAGGCTTGGTCCTGTAAGGCATTGCCACCTCGTTAGCATTATAACTGAGCTTCAAAAGGGCATTCCACTATTCTACCAAGCCAGCTGCTTGAGGATGACTGGGGTCAAGGTGAAGACCAGTGAATTCTATGGGCCTGAGTCCACTGACATGGTTCTTTCACCTCGAAGTGAGTTCCCTGGTCTGCAACACTTCATGGAAAAGCACGATTCTCCCAGTGCATGAATGGCAGTTCTGGCAGAAGCAATAACACAAAGGCAAATGTATATACAGAATAAGTGTCTATTCTAGGAAGGACAAAGCACCACCCTTTCTACAATGGCAGGCCACAGAAGCTGGAGTCTGACATCAGATCAGCAAAGGTGGGCAGCAGTGGTGACAGATGCCTCCTTCAGAAAGCAGCAGCAAAGGTAAGCATGCAATGCCTCCTCCTAAGGTCACCATTTATTTATTTATTTGTTTGTTTGTTTGTTTGTTTGTTTGTTATTTCTTTATTTTTGGGTTTTCAAGACAGGATTTCTCTGTGTAGCCTTGACTGTCCTGGACGCACTTTGTAGACCAGGCTGGCCTCAAACTTGGAGATCCACCTGCCTCTGCCTTCCTAAGTGTTAGGATTAAAGGGATGTGTCACCACAGCTAACTTAAGGATTTATAGCTGGGGCAACTTTGGAAGGTGACAGCCCTTTGAGGGTGGCTTCCCCACCCCATTATTCCCCTGTGGAAACACTGTCACAGACACAACCAGAAGTGTTTCCTAGGTGACTCTGAATCTTGCCAACCTGACAAAAAGACCAACTATCACACTGACCATCAGAGAAATACTCCGTGTCAGCGACTTCCTGCTGCTCCTAACTTGTCCTGGCAATCTGTTAACTGTGCTGGGCTAACGCCACCTGTGGACCATGATGGGTCTATGCTTCTATGCTTCAGAAGGAAGAGCTCAAACCCAACCATTTCGTCCTTTATCTTTAGAATTATTTTTAGTGCGGGCAAAACACACATCACAAAATCTACCATCTTGGGCACTTTTAGCTATGCAGTCTGTGCAGTCAGAACATTCATGCTGCAGCCAGGCATGGCAGCTTTAATCTCAGCACTAGAGAGGCCTTGGAACGTGGATCTCTGAGTTCAGGCCAGCCTAGTCTACACAGGGCTCCAGGACAGCCGGGGCTATTTAAAAAATAAAGCTGTCCCCACCCCCAAAAACACACATTGCTGCATAACCATATTATCATGTCACCAAATTTTCTCCATCACCCCTACCCAAAATTCTGTTACACAGAAGTTCCCCGCACCCACTACCGCCAGCATCAGGAAACCACCATTCCTACTGGCAGTTTCTAGGAGATGCACCAAGTGGACAATAACTTTGTTTCTTTGTGATGAATTTGTTTTATTTAGCAAAATGACTTTATGGTCATACATGTTTGTACCATGTGTTGAAATTTCTTTCCTCTTTATGTATGTGCGGTATAAGTATATATGAATATACTTGTGTATGTGTGCACACACACATTGGTGTTGGGAAGGGGACCAGTAGTCAACACCAGTGTTTTTCTCCATCACTCTCAACCAATGTATTCTTTGAGACAGGGTCTCTCAATGAACCTAGAGCTCACTGATTGAATACCTCGCCAGCAACCAGGGATCCTGACTCTGCCTGCCTAGTGCCAAGACTAAGGTGGATACTGTAACACCCAGCTTTTTTTTTTTTAATTGAATATTTGGGAATCTCATATCATGCATACCAACCATGCTTACCTCCCAGTCTTCCCACATCTGCCCCCTTCTCTGTGATACCCCACCCCCCAAAAGAAACATTTTGTGTTATCTATATAGCCATTGGAGCATTGTCAAAATTCAAATGGTCACCCTGCCATGCCCACCCCACCTGCATTCATGCCAGAAGCCATCAGCTGAGGAGAGCCAGGCAGCGGCCAGGGAGGGGTTGGGCCTGCTCTCCTGTACCCATGTACGCGTTAACATGGCCAGACCCTGGGCATCTGTACGGCTTCAGTGGTGACAAGGGCTGTATATATCTATAGGACCTTTGGCTGTATGGGAACCACAGGCCTACTCACGGCCCTCAGGAGCTAAACTGGCCACAAATACCAGCTTTTTAAATGTGGGTACAGAGGATCTGAACTCATGTTCTCACACATGCACGGCAAGCACTTTACTAACTGGGGCAACATCCCTACCTCGAATTCACTGTGATGATTCCAGCTGGAGATTTTTATAGCATTGCCCAGAACAGCCAAATGACAGACCACTGGTTCAGAGCAGCTCCCTCACAGTGAAGACCCAGAGCTACACTCCTCCGAGCACACTGTCGTTTCAGCAACTACATGAACGTCCTTTCTAACAATTTCCTCTCCCTAGCACTGGGTGCAGCACAGACCCAGCACAGTCCACAAACTACACTTAGCTCTCCAGGCTTCTTCATCTCCTTTACACTGGCACAAGTCTGCTTTTATGCCTGATGGGACTACCCTTGTTGCTTTAGGGTATATCCTTCAATAGCAACTTTACTTCTCACTGCTTTGTTACCTGACAAACAAACTCATACACCTCATTCTTAGCGGGGGGGGGGGGGGGGGGGGAGGGGGAGGAAGAGGAGAAGAGACACTGCCCATTGCCAATATTAAAAATGTGAACTTCGACCCCTTGTACATGGTGGTATTGGTTTTCATCGAATTGCTTCTCCTTTCTTCTGTAGTCAACCACACTATTTCATTGTGGGAAGAACAATTGTGGGAAGAACAATTCTGATTTCAGTATCTGACCTTCTCAGCCTTTTGGTTGGGATTTGTGCCTGCGACTTGTGACTGTCAGCTCTGCAGCAGAAAAAGACACAATGTCGGCCCCACCGTTTACAGTCTAGTTAGGTAAGGCAGACATGCTCCAGCAAGTGAATAAAGCACATACTATGTGCTTTGGTGAAGTGCTCCCAGGAAAACAGTGCAGGAGTATAGGACACAGGGAGGTGGGAGGGAGAAGGAACAGGGTCAGCAACTGCCAGCATGGCCTCTAATCCAGTAGTAAAACAGTACAAAAAGGAACTTCATAAAACACAGTTGTTTTGTGTCACTTCTGGCATACAATCCAGAACAGACCTAAACTCTTCTACAGCCAGCTTAGGTCTGCACAAAACAGCCTGCCTTCTCTAGACTTATCTGCGGTCATCTTCTCTTGCTATCTGGCCTTCCTCCAGATGTGCCCTGAGGTGTCCCCTTATGCATGCTGCCCTTTCCCCTGCCCGACTGCAGTAGCTTCCTTCTCTTGTCATCCTCACCAAATGAGTCCACTGATGCTCAGAGAAGGGGACACGAGTTGGCAAAAACAGTTCATAAACGCTGTTGATGCAGCAATGCATGAAAGAAAGAGTCCTGTTTATCTAAGACAATTATTACACTATCAATTTTGTCAATGCTAAACAAAATTTTGCAATAAATACAAACTACTCTGTTACGTTTTTAGTTAGAGAGAACACTTGATCAAATATGTTTAATTCTTCCCTCTTCCTCTAGTTCATTAAGAACATCAGTTTGATACCTGGCGTGGTGGCATATCCCAGAACTTGAGAGACAGAGGCAGGTGGCTCTCTGAATTCAAGGCGAGCCTGGTCTACAAAGAGAGTTCCAGGACAGCCAAGGCTATATACAGAAACTCTGACTCAATAAATAAATAAATAAAACAAAACAAAACAAAACAAAACAAAAGAACATCAGTTTGCAGATGTAACTCTATGTGACTCAGACAAAGACTAAGAAAAATTAACTGGCAAGTCCCGAGCAAAAGCAGTCCATGAATAATCACCATGAATGAAAAAAAAAAAAAAAATGTGAACACCCCCGCCTGGAAGGTGGGTAAAGGCATTTAATCCAGGTTTGATCCTTGGAACTCACGAAAGAAGCTAGCCATGTTAGCACACATCTATAATCCCAGCATTCCTATAGTGAGATGGGAGGCAGAGGGAATACAGACTGGAAGGTCACAGACAGCTAACCTGGAGGTGTCACAGACACTTCTAGGACGTGTGAGAGAGAAGCCCCACTTTTAAGAGGTTAGAAAAGGGGGTAAGAGAGTCTGAGAAGTCCAGCAGATTAAGCAAAACAAAACACTTTGTACAGAAGCTGGCCAAACCGAAAACCCATGACGGAAGGAGAGAACTGAGTGATGTCCTCTGATCTTCACACCCACACAGTAACATACGTGTACATTGTATATGTGCATCACGTACATATGTGAATGTGCACATGCACAGACACATGTGCAAAATATGATGATGAATAAAAATGTCCTTTTTTTGAAGAAAAGAAAAATGTGGTGACATGGTAAAATACACGGTATCATTAAACTCTCTGGTGGGGGAGGGAGGAGTTAGGATTACTTTCCAGATAATTGTATGTGATTACATACACAATTACAGTCTCGAATATATGCATTTAACAAAACTGGACCCCTGGCTTCACAGTCCCATTCTTGTTGTGCTTTGTTACGTACATGTTTAGATGGATAGGAGAAAGGGTTGGGGTTTTTCCACCTGTTTGAGCAGAACGCTTGCTTTGTGGGTGGTAACTGTGCTTCTACTCCACAACGTACTTGCAATTTGGAAATGTCTGGGTTAGGTGTTGCCTCCTCATTACATCAAAATACCACTGGCCAAGCCCTCGTGGAGTCTTCATGAATTCCCTCCTCCCCCAAGGCTGCTCACCAGACATAAGCAGTCAGACATAGCTACAGCTGATGAAAAACACGGACCTGAGGAACCCCTGAGGAACCCTACAGTCAGTAACATGATGGTATGAATGGCTACCCAGTCTCTCTCCGTGTAAAGATCCACAAATGATGAAAGACAAAACAACAGCAACAGAAGAAAGGAAAGGGAGCTACAGGCCTGGGCTCATTCCTTTGCTAGGCTGAGGGTGGGGTAGGCCCAAGGAGAGCCTCATGATTTCCATCTGCCCCCAAGGCAAAGAAGCAAAGGGAGAGCTGACGGATTCCATCCCAGCAAGGAGTTCCTGCCCATGTCCCTAGTCAGCTGCTCATACTTGAGGTGATGTTTTTAAAATTCTCAGTGTCCAATCGTGCAGGTCAACATGTTCACAAGGAATGCCATGCGTCTAGGACAGAAACACTTTCCTTTTCAGTCTTCAGATCCGCTGTCAAGTGTGGCTCACAGGCTTTTTCTAAAGGGAAAACTGCGCAAGAGACAAAACCTCCTCCCCTATAACAAGGGCCCCAAACCTGGCTTGATTTTTTTTCACAGGTCAGAAAATGAACCTGACACTAAAATAAGATTCGCAGCATTTGTCAGCTTGTTTTATGACACGAAGATAATGAGAACAGAAAGGCAGAGTTAAGCCAAGTCCAAAACATAGTCAAATTCTACTCATGTAAAATCATGACCTAAGACGTAGAAGGGGACAGAAACACCAAGATCAAGCACTTTACATTCTCACAGAATAAGGTGGAGACGAAATTACTCTCTCTCTCCACAGGCACACAGAGTACTCCCATGCTGGAAACGAGAACCCCAAATGGGGATGCTAAAACCTCAGTCCTGTGAGTAAAACTTTACAAATTCACCTTTCTTTGTCACCAACAAGGAAGTAACTGGGCTAGAGGGGGAAAAGGAACTTGCTGGCTTGCATGAAAAGGAGTCAAATGCTGTTCTTCTGGACCAGCTGACCCAGAACACACTAACCTGTGCGCCCTGGAGCAAGACCCATGTCTGGTTCCCAGGTCTCAGCTGAAAAGAGTAGAGCATGCAGCCTGCTCTCCAAAGATAAACGTGAGAGTCACTCAAAGGCAAACACCATTTCCTGTTACCATCGTGTGTGGATGGTCTGAGGCCTTGGAGGACTCAGGACTGTGAGCAGGCTCATCATGTTGGTACATATATTTATACCAAGCAGATTATCAAAATCAAATTTCACCAAGAAAAAGAAAAAAGAAATGTCAGGCTAGCCAAGTCACACACATAACCATCACGCTTCCTTGTAGCCAGAAATTGTCTCATGTCCCTGGAGTGTGGAAATATGTTACACAGTTGAGAGAAGAGTCTGAGCAAAGGCCTGCATCACAGACCATGCTTCCTCTATCAAGACTGGAACACACAGTGCCAAATACTGACTCACACATGAACTCCATGTAAAACATTTGAAACCAGGGTGTGGGGTGGGGCTCCACCAGGCCTCTCCCATGGGGATCTGATGAAGCAAGTCTGGGTATCTGGGTGGTGCCTGAGAATCTTTGCTTTTAACAAGCACCTGAGGAAATGTCTAGGCTCAGGCAAGTCTGGGGAACACTGGAGTAGGCTAGGCAATCATGCTGCAGTCTACATACTGCACTTAATAACAGCGCCAATTTTGTTGGGTTATAAATGAGAACAATAGCAAATAACAGTCTTCTTATACAATACTACCATTTCAACAATATCCATTGTAAAGAAAGGTTGGTGAGTTGTACAACACTGCACAGCTACTAGGTGATAGAAATGAGATCGGAAAGGTTGCCTAACTCCAACAGCATACCGTGACCACACACAGCCTCCCTGGCAAGCACAGATCCTGCCTACCTTCTAAAAAGTAACAGTGGAGAACTCTTTCTGAGTTATCCCTTTCAAATCTCTGGCTGCATGCTGACACCCACATTGTTTCTATGCATGTTATCTTCATACATCTATGGTCTTAGTCTTCAGACTTGTCCCTGGGAGGTGAAAAGAGCCAAGCAAAAGGCCAGGGGCTCACCCCATACAATTAATTTAACAGGATTATAGAGAGTTATAATTTAGCCCACACAATCTGTGAGACGGAAGGCTAGATTTCTGTTTGCTTTAAAGTCTGGTGCAGCAGTTAAAAAGAAGTGGAGGCTGGGCACTCATATAAATTTATGAAGAACAACAAAAAGAGTGGAGCCTGAATTCAGATGGCCCCACTTGTGATTCTTTGGGAAGTAAGTATCCAATGGCAACTGTGCTTCACACTTGGAACTTTCATCTCCCCGGGCTGCTTGGCTTTCTCATAACCTGCCACACTGCTGATGAGTGGCAAAGGCAGCTGGAGATCAGGATGAGAAGCAAGCCACACTCTGCCTGCACAGAGCAGCTAAGCTGGGGTGGAAGGCGGGCTGCTTAAGGGAGCTGAACACACTTTAAGGCCAGAGAGATCTTCCATCATTTACAAGTTGTAAGGGTTTTGTTTTTTGCATTAGGTTTTTTTTTTTAAATCTTTTTCTTGTCCTTGTTTAAAATGAAAGACTTAATCCATTGCCAGATCAGTAACGCCTTCCCTTTCAGGTTAGCTGGAAACTCATTTGAGTTTTCCAAAGGAAACAAAAACCACAATCATGATTCATCCAAGTACTGAGTCCTCTCTGCATACAGTGGGGATGGGGACAGATGACTCACCCAAGTACTTGCTGAGGCCTCTCTGCATACAGTAGGGATGGGGAGAGGTGACTCACTCAAGTACATGCTGAGGCCTCTCTGCATACTGTAGGGATGGGGACAGATGACTCACCCAAGTACTGGATGAGGCGCCTGTGCATATAGAAGGGATGGACAGATACCCTTGTGCTATTGGCTCCTTTCTCCTAAGAGGCCAGCCAACCAAGGTCGTCAGGCTGTGATAAGTGCTACAAAGTAAGAGAGGTGGAGCTAGGGAAGGTATCTCCACTATGGAGTCACCTGAACAGTGGCATCAGGGAAACGCAGAGCAGGAGACTCCTTCCAGACTGCCAAGTACCCTCCACTCCACCCAGGGCCCAGACCTCCAAACCTTCCTAATCCTGAGCGACGGCTCTGTCCCGAGCCTGAGAATCCTTCCCCTTTCTCCTCCCTAGAAATCAACATCTACAGGTAAGAGGTCACTGTTCAGGCTCTCTTCTACCTCCAGTGCTTCAAATTAGCAAAGTCCAATACACACTGGCAAAGGAACAGCATTCCAGGTAGGTACTTCTGCATACCCTCTCAAGGTCAGCCTGGAGCTACCCTCCTCGCCTTGCTGTATACAGCACAGGTTTCCTTCTTCACAACATGTTAGGAACTCTGAAAAAGCCCTGAGGAAAATAAAAATGAAGGCACAAACTGAGCAGGGTAGAGTATGTTTACGAAGAGTCTCAGTTCACCTTACCCAACTATATTCTGAAGAGGAAGACACTGAAACAAGGTGAGGACTACCTGAAATCACACAGGTCAACCACAGACCCAAGCCAGCTCATCTGAGCCAGTGCTACCACACAGGAACAGGAAGTGATGTGAAACCCCAAAGCTCCTCAACGCCTGTCCTGTGGTCTAGTACCCTGTGGTCTAGTACCAAGAGTAACAGTCCCCAGAGTCCTAACAGAAAGTACGGGTTACTCAGCCGCTCAAGTCCAAGCTGCCAGAGAAGGAAACAACCAGCACAAGATGGCATAGCTGGTTGGTAGAGAGGGCTGGTCGACAAACTCCATCCCCATGGGCTCATCCTTTCTTCTGACAGATGGATCCACCACTCACACAAGGTCCCTAAAACGCAAGTCATGCCTCCAGTCAAGCTTTCCTACAGAATGCTACAATGTTATAAACATCCGACAGCTCCGCCTGAGCTGATGGAAGCAGAAGGACTGATTCTGTCCTGCTTTTTCCCTTGCAGCTGCCACTGACCCGAGTCCTACAATAAGTCACTTGTTCCTGCATTTCCATGCAGCTCTACTGAGGCACAAAGCCTGGGGTCACCAAAGTCCTGGGCTCGGGGTAGCAGGGAGGAGGCTAAGCAGGCTACTGAGGCACTTTCTGCAGGCAGCTGGGACCTCTTTCTCGATCTGGATCACTGTATGACATTTTTAAAGAAATGCATGATCACTCTGTGCAAGAGCAGAGGTGGAAGGAGACCTGAGCCACGGGATGGACCCTGTCTTAGTTAGGGTTTCTCTTGCTGCAAGGAAGCAAGCACCATGACCAAAATGCAAGTTGGGGAGGAAACGCTTTATTCAGCTTAAACTTCGGCATTGCTGTTCATCACTGAAGAAAGTCAGGACAGGAAATCAAAGCGGGTAGGAACCTGGAGGCAGGAGCTGACTCAGAGGCCATGGAGGGGTGTTGCTCACCGGCTTGCTCCTCACAGCTTGCTCCTCATGGCTTCCTCAGCCTGTTTTCTTCTAGAATCCAGGACCACCAGCCCAGGGATGGCACCACTCACCATGGGGCTGGGCCCACTGATCAGTAATTGAGAAAATGCCTTACAGATGATCTCATGGAGGCATCGCCTCAACTGAGACCACTTCCTCTCTGATGACTCTAGCCTTCGTCAGGTCGACACAAAAGCAGCCAGTACATACCCCTCACACAACAGCACCCAGATTCTGAGTATCTCTGCATTAAGCCTAAAGTATATGGGAAGTAAAATTTCTGAGATTCAACTACCTCATCCATTCTCCAAATCAGTCAGCTAACAACTCATGTTGCTATAATAATACCACTGACTAGCCAGACTGGGCCACCAACTGATTAAAGTTGGTGACACGAGACTCTTACAGGGACATCATGCTAACTGGTCTCATGCCGGGCTCAGGAGCTTCAGGCTAGCATAGCACACCGTCACCATGGAATGGCAACACCAGGGAGAGCCTCTCCTCTGACCTGGGCTCCACACCTGCGCAACCTCAGTTACCATGAGCCCAGCCCACCCTGCTGCAACATGCAGCCTACTCAATACCCTTGACAATCTACCCGAGGACAACTTATGAGTGACTGCTGAAGGTAGACTGTCCCTTAGCCCCAATCATTCAACAAACACATGGCCACCTCAGATACCCAGAGTGCTGTGGGAGAGAAGACTCTGCTTAAAGTGACAGTCACTGGATCCATGAGGTTTGAGGAATTTCTCTTTTCCAGGGGTGGGGGGCAGGAAAAATATATATATATACAGACACACACACAATGAGAATGTATACAAGAGTACTTCAAATTTTCAAAGAGCTGAACATGTCACCACTTTGGGATGCTGACCCCACCTGAGGACTGACATGTTGGGATGTAAGTTTAACGTGGCAATTCACTACACTTCCCCCAAGGGTATTTGAAAAAGGGTTGTCCAGGTAGTGTCTGACTGGCATACACACAATTTCTTCATTCTTGAACTTGAGCAAATTGAGACAGAAAACATCTTAAGGGAAAAATTACATCTGTATTGAGGATGCACAGACTTCTCACTTAAATTACGCTATACCAGACATTACAAGTAATCTGGAGATGATTCAAGGTTTACAGGAGGGAATGTGTGGGTTATGTGCAAATTCTGCCACTTTTTTTTTTTTTTTTTTAAACCAAGGGGCCCAAGCATTTTCAGTTCTTGGTATCTGGGAGGCTTCAGAACCAATCTTCCCAGTACTTCTCTGAGTCCTGGTAACTCCAGCATTTTGGGAACATTCACTTAAAAAAAAGCAACACAGACTAATCCAACACTATGACAGCAATAACACAAAGGCTTGGTGTCTGCAGATGTAGTTAATTGACTCGTGGTCCCATGTGTGTGAGACTCTGAGTTTCAAACCCCACCACCCAAGAGGAAAAAATGCAAAGTTTTAGAGTATAAAATTTCATGTTGTATCACCAGACAAATGACAGACAATTGAAAAATAGATAGAGCAATACAGAGACAGGAGACAGGGAGGGGGGTGACACAGAGAGAACTACACTAAGCCAATTTGTACAGTTTGTCAGGAAGGAAGGAAGAAAGGTAGGAGGGAGGGAAGGAAGGAAGAAAGGTAGGAGGGAGGGAGGGAGGGAATGAAGGAAGGAGGGAGGGAGGGAGGGTGAGGGAAGGAAGGAAGGAAGGAAGGAAGGAAGGAAGGAAGGAAGGAGGGAGGGAAGGAGGGAAGGAGGGAAGGAGGGAGGGAGAGGGAGGGAGAGAAGGAAGGAAGGAAGGAAGGAAGGAAGGAAGGAAGGAAGGAAGGAAGAAAGGAAGGAAGGAAGGAAGGAAAGAAGGAAGGAAGGAAAGAAGGAAAAGAAAGAAAAAAGGATGCCAGGGTATCATATACAAGATCATCATCCTACACCCACACCTACATCCAGATACGTCCCATCTAATTATATGGGTCTTTAAGAATCAAAAAGCTTTTCCCATATTTTTGAAACTTTATTTTTATTATTTTCAAGTAAGTGTATGTGTGTGTCTGTGTATATGTTCCTGTGTGCATATGTCTATGTCTGAATGCCTGTGTGAGAGTGCAGATGCCCATGGAGATCAGAGGTGTCCGATTCCCCAGAGTTAAAGACCATCGTGAGCCACCTGATGTTATGCTGGGTACCCAACTCAGGTTCAGCGGAAGACCAGCAGATGTTCCTACTCACTGAGTCATCTCTCCAGCCTGCCTCTCTCATATTTAACTACAAAAGAATGGTGAGAAAAAAGACAAAGATGGAATGAGAGGCAAAAACCAAAGAATAGCAGCAGCCCCTAGATGCTGGAAAAGGCTCAAGCCTGTGAGAGGCTGAGTTTTGCCCAGTGTGACCCCTGTTGAGCTTTTGAGACCTGCAAAAACTTGTGCTGCTCCATGCTACAAATGCTGGCCTAATTACGCACAGCAGGAGAAGAGGGACAGATTACTTGTTATTTTAAACCTGTTATTTTATACCTGTTTAGTTGGGGAACTTAAATTCTTTGCTCTTCCTTCTATGTCATGACTTCCCAAAGGCAAGAAATTGTACATAAGACTCATCCTCTCTGTCTCAAAAGAAAGAAAGAGAGAGAGAGACCACGAGGAAAGGAGGGGAGAAAGAGAAAAGAAGAAGACAGGGAGAGGTAAGGAGGAAGGGACCGGGGCAGGGAGGGAGGAAGAGAAAGGGAGGGATGAGGGAGGGAAGGAGAAATTAAGACCAGAAACAAATAAAAACCAGTTCAACTAGTCCTCTGTTCCAACAACATGCACACAGGAAGGTGCAGCCCTGCAGGTGGCTGTCTCCTCGATGCTCTCTCCCTGTGTGGATTTCAAGCTGCCCTGGCATAGTCTGGTCCACCTTAGCAGATGGTTAAATCCAACAATGCCTCATGACAGGCATGTGCACAGGCACTTGTTAATGATCAGCAATGGACAAAAATAAACTCAAACCAATCCAGTAAATTCTACTTTTAAATAACAAGGAGCCTCCTACTGGAGAAAGATGTGTGTGTGTGTGTGTGTGTGTGTGTACATATATTGCATTTTAGAATCTATTATGAGGAGGAAGTTGGAAATCTCATCACAGTTGTTATGGCTGAGGACTAAGACAATCTGAAATTTTGACTCCACTAACTTTAATTTTTTCAAAGGCAAAGCAGATGGGGACAAATGAAGTGTGGCTAAATGTTCACACATTAGAGCCTGAATCACTAAAATCACTAAAATCACTAGCAGCCAGTGGCCTGCTAGACCGTCCCGGGAGCCCTGGGCAAGCAGTGATTATGGACAGCACCCACCTCTACAGTAACAGTTATTTCTATGGTTAGAGGCCTTACATTCTAATAAGGAAGCACATGAAACTAAAGAAATTCCAAATCTTATCCAACCACACGCAAGAGGAGACACACTCAGTTTTCTTGTCCTGTAAAGCCAGAGAGCATCCTTACGTTTATTGGTGGTGAAGTGGTGTCTTCACTGGGAAGTCCAGCTTAAGGAGGTCTCATTTGTATCCAGTGACCCATCCTCCTTGCGCTCGGCTCTGCCAATTTTGACGAATACACCACCACGGGGGGGAGGGGGATCACTCATCACTCATTCTCTACACCTCTGCATTCCATCCTCTCTCATTGTCATCTATGCCCGGCTAAAATGTCTGTTTTCTATCTCTAAACTTCACCTGTTCCACAGTGTCACTTAAATGGCATCTTACTGGTCACACCCTTGAGTTTGTCTTTCCTATAATGAATCTGACATTCATCCACAGCGCTATGTTGCTCCTTCTGACAAGTGAGTAGCAACCCACTAGTGAGGAAGCCTCCACTGAGGAATGGAGCAGCTCCTTTATCATCTGCTAGCAGAGAAACACTTCATGGGCTTTGGAGTTTTAGAAAAAGCTGTTAGGAATAGTAGCCTGGTGGTTTTTGTGCCAACAGACTTTCATTTCTCTTGGACACACAGCCAGGGCAGAAGTGCTGGCTGATACTATAAGAAACTACCTGACTTTTTTGAATGGGCCACATCATTTCACAGTCCTACCAGCAATGTGTCCAAGGGTTCCAGTTCCTCGGCATCTCAGCCAGGACTTGGTGCTAATCATTCTTGTTCAGTTTTACTAACTTTGGAGTATTTTAATAGGTACACGTGCTTCTTTAAACTTTTTTATTTCAAAATAATTCTAGGATCAGGTAGGAATTACCAACATATCTTTCACTGAGGCCCCCCTCCCATCTCACACAACCACAACACACTGATGAAAACAGGCACTTGGCATTATATAATAACAGTCACTAAAGAGCAAGCTTCTTCAGATTTCACTACTCCCTAGTTTCTCCTCTTTTTTTGGATACAGGTCTATAAAGCACTGTAAATACAGACTTAGATAACCACACTTACAATCAGGATACAAACCTACTGCATCAAAGCACATTTCATGGATAAAAGATTCTTCTCTTGATCAATCATGATTATCTTTTGGCCTAAACTTTTCTCCCAACCAAATTTTATAAAGGCATTTATTGGGCTACAGAAATAGCTCAGTCGTTATGAGTAATGATTGCTTTTCCAGAGGACTCAGGTTCAGTTCCCAGCACCCACATCTGTAACTCCAGGCCCAGGGGATCTAGTACCCTCTTCTGGTGTCTGTAGACACACACATGGTACACAGGCAAAACACTCATATGCATAAAACAAGGCAAATAATTCTTAAAGGGGAAAAATAATTATTATGCAGAGTTTTATGGTTCATATTTGTAATCCCAACACCCAGAGCACAGAAACAGGAGGAGCAAGCCCAAGGCCAGCCTGGGCTATACAGAAAGCTCCAGGCCAGATTTCACTACAAAGCCTTGATCTTGACTTTTAAAAATATTAAACAAGATAGCTATCTCCTCTGCAGCTGTTATGTGTGCATGCTCTGGTTCCATTTCCAAGTCCTGTTTACGCTGTCAGGAGACAATGGTTGCTGCCTTTAAAGGAACTTTGAGGAGACTCACACGCACGCATGCACAAAAGCTGATGTGTACAACCCATCATGACGAGTCACAAGAACAGTCTGGTTAAGACAAACCCTGTTTGTAAGCAAACGCTGTTCTCGGGCTCAATGCTCCAGGCCCTCCACACAAACAGGATTTTGAGGAAGTGCCCTGAGAAACTGGTGGGTAATAGCAGGAAAGGACTCAATTAAAGACATGCTACAGGCTCACTAGTTAAAGAAATGTATCATAAAGCAACTAAATATAAGGACAGCACCAAAGGAGATGAGGAGTAAAAAACAAGACACCCACACATGACTGAGGCTCAGGAGCAGCTAAGTACCACTGAGCAAAAGCAGATCTAGCCTGCCATTGTAACGGTGGAGTGGAAGGAAAGTACATGCTCTGTCTTAGCACTTTATGTCTACGCATCTGACAAGAGCTGGGCTGGCAGACATGCAGCACTCAAGGGGCATCAAGAATCCACAACGGCTGCTATGGGAATAGTCTGGACATCCTCAAGAAAGGGGGTGGGGCAGCAGGACCCCCCCCCCACACACACAAAACAACTAGTCGGTCTCTTTCCAGAGAGACTAGTTTTTCAAGTGTCACATCAGACTTCCAAGTCACATACACACATACACACGCCCAGGAGCCCTCTAGTACAAGGCAATGACCTGGACTTGGCAGCCTGTGTGGCTGTCTCCTGAGCCAGCTATGAAGAAGTTCACAGGCCAAGGAACTAAGAGGAAACTCAGACATGGCTCTCAATCCTGTATTACAGTTTGCTTCTGCACACAGAAACCAAAACAACTTATATTTAATGATTCATCAGTGAAAAAACTCCCAAATCAAAATGATGTTTTAGAACCTGAACTTCAAGGTACCAGCAGTCCCACCTGTGGGATGTGACCAATCATATGGTTTTTACAGAAGACTGCCTCACAACAACAAGTGGGCCATACTGACCTTTACCAACCCATAGTATTCAAGAGTGAGGTGTGGACATCTGGAGAGGAGAGGAGAAGGTACCATAGCCGGCCATCACACTTTAACCCATCTGGGACACCTAGCTAAACTCAAAGACAGCTATCTCAGGGAGTTCCCAGGCAAAAACTAGAATATACACAAAAGCATAACAGGAACACTCATCACCTTCTCTTGACTACATATGGTAATAAATGCTACCACTGTGGCACTTCTCACGAAAAGCACTGAGCTCCTCGGGTACGAAGCCCACAGTCCACAAGGTCAAGCTCCACTGATTGCTTCTCCTCTCCCTCTCATAACTGAGGCGTAACTGCACAAGAACCTGCTCCCTTACTACACACTGTGCAGTAAGGGAAACGAGGAGGGGCAGACAGTTGTGGGCCTCTGCCAAAGGTCTTCAAAGTGAGTAGAAGCACCCTCCAGCTCCAGTTTGCCAAGGTCACCAGCTGTGGTTCCCACATAAGGATCTCTACCCCACAGGACTCCAGTGTCCAAAGTTACCCTCTCTGCCCTCTTCTCTGCCACCCCAAAACTGCCCAGATCAACATGGTCAGGAAGGAAAATATAAAGTGTAAGGAACACGTGGGCTTCTCCAACCCGCAAGCTGAGAGGACAGCTCAGAGTCACAGAGAAGACACTGAAATACTTGCCAAGTTCCCAGTTGCCCAAGAGGTGTTACAGTTATTGATTTAAATATAACCACAAACACATTAAATACACATCTATCAATTAATGGAATCCTCACTAAGCTTAACAATGAGCTCAAAATGAAGCCACTTACACACGAGCTGCTATGCTAACTATCCACCTTTCAAAGCAGAGGCACTTTAGCCCAGGAACTGGACCTGGGTGGTCCTTAACTTGCAGGATGCTGCTCAGGAAAGGCAAGCAGGGACCAATTCAGATGACCCCAGCAGAAAGGACACACCCCTTGTATTTTCAAAGTCATGAAGAATAACTACGAATCAAAGCTAAGTCCTAAAACTCATTTCAACTTTCCTCTTCCCCAGGAAAGGAAGCTTATTGTTAACTTCAAAAGGCCTAAACAACTTATCAAAAGCTGCCTGTGTACAGCAGACAAAAGATATTTTGTACAGTTTATCTACAAATGCCAAAAATGCACTCCCTTGCAATTATGCCTCTGCCTCCGTGCTATTGTGTATTATTTTAGCTATTTCTGAAGGAAGCAGTCTAAGCAAACATGCTCATTTTTCCTAGCCAATCCTGAGACAAAAAGGGAGACTAACGTTTTAATGACTATCTATTGGCTACTGTGTGAACATGCCCCCAGAATCGTATGTGTTGAGAACAAGCTCAACACATTTTCAGTGTTATTTTTGGAGATGAAGCATTTGTGAAGTCATCAGGATTTGAGGAAACCATGAAGATGCTACAGCCATGGAGGCACCAGTGGCCAGATTCCCACACTAGCTGTCTCATACCTAAGGCTCCTTCCTGTCATGATGCAGCAAGAAGCACCACCCCAGATACTAGTCCATGCTTTTAGACATCTTAAGACTTCATATCTATGAGCCTAACTCACATAAATTCTTTATAAACTACCTGGATTCAGATATTTGTTCTAACAGTAAAATCAGATAAACTTGTCTACTTATATCCGCATTGAAATAAGTTTGCTCCAAGCTTCTTAATAGCCGTTCTTCCTTAATAACCAAAGTCTCTAGTTTCCTAACTGATGCTCAGAAAAAGAAATATAGTTCCCACTCTTGCAGGTAGGTGTCTAGCAATAAGGTTCTCTACCGGCCTCATAGTTCTGTGGTTCTTCAGTCCACATGGCCCAAACCATTTCCTAGGAGGCAACACTAAGGCTTTGCCTTTACAATGCTCATTCTCTGCATGTAAGCATCGAGTTTTTAGAGGAGGCATGATCTTGCCACAAGCTGACAGCAGGGCAATCAGGAAAAGCCAGCCAGATTCCAAGGTGACAGAAAAGCATTTACAAAAATACAAACTATAACTGACAGACAGTATTTCATGAAAACTGATTTATGGCCTGGAAATATAGTTCATGGTCCTATAGTTGGTTAGCACACATAAGGCCCTGGATTTGGTCCATGCCACCTTTTTTTTTTTTTTAAACTCATCTCCAATGGGTTTATTAGTTTTAAATGAATTCATCAGTTTCCAACTGCTGCTGTAGCAAATGACTACTAATTTGACGGTTTTAAAGAAATGCACACTTATCATCTCATAGTCCTGGAGGCCAGGCCCAAGTACATCTTACAATGTAGCAGAGTTGGGCTCCTCTCAGAAGTGCTGAAGGAGAACATTCCAGAGCACTCCTTAGCTGTGCTGTACTTAGATGTATGCTTCAACTTCATGTCTCCTTCTCTGACACTGTAAATCCTACCTCACTCTTACAAAGAAGGTCACATGGGTTCATGTGATGCTCCTTGTACCTAGCACTAATATGTTCTTTAGAAATCCTTTCCCATCTTGAGATTCTTAACTTCATTATAGATATAGTATTTTCTGCTACATGAAAACACACCTCTTGTTCCCAGGGGTTAGAACAGACATCTTTGGACACCATTATTCCGCTTTTATGGAATGCTGGATACATCTTAGGTTAGTGAAACTCTTTGGAGTCCTGAGAAACGTGTAAGGATATAACGGGAATGGGGAGGCAGCTCAGTTAAATGCTTGCTGGGCAAGTTGAGCACTTGAGCTTGGTCCCCAAGAATCCATGAAAAGAGCCTGAAATCACAGGACTAGAAAAGTGAAAACAGTAGGATCCCTGGGGCTTACTGGCCAGCTGGTCTACCTCAGCCAGGGAACCGCAGGTCTAAGACCCTGTTTTCAAAAGGCAGGCTAGGATACAAGTAACTAAGGAAGACACCCAATGTCGGCCTCTAGCCTCTACATTCACATACATGTGCACGCATACATTAACATCTAACACACACATATGAGGGTCAGAGAGGGAGGGAGATCAAAAGAGGGAAGAGAGGGAGGGAGAGAGAGAGATACTAAAGATACAGCCATAAAACCAAAAAACACTTGGGAAGTACTGCTGTGGCATATTCACAGACCAAAGTAGTTAGGAGGTGGAAAAAGAATGCTTAAGAAAAGCTAAGGGGTTTAATCAGAACCAGAACTATACAGGCTAAGTACAACTTCAAATGGGACGAAGCTGGTCTGCTACCGATAAAATCTAGTATAGCTTCCTCTGTTTCATGCTTCCAACTGCTCAGCACCTGACTATTGCAGATGCAAATAAAAACTACCCTGTGAGCATTTTTAAGGTGAAATGGTAAGCAGGCAACAAACTGTAGTTAAAACTGTTTGAAGGAATCTTAACCTTTCAAACCATTGTTTAGAACTATACTAGTCGATTGTCTCAAGTCAAAGAAGGAGAAAGACAATCTGCAAATGGCTGATGGTCCAGAGCTAAGACTATAGAGATGGTAATCTGTGTCACTTAGAGGCAAATTACAGGAGCTCCAAGAGCCAGAAAGCACACTTAGCAAAGCACTGTCCTGCCTGGGTTCAATGACCAGGCCTGTGACCAAAGGTAGAGTCACAGTCACTCTTCCAGACAAGGGCAGCAAGCCCCAGTTCTGCACATTACAACAGACATGAACATCTGCAATGCTCTATTAGGCTGACCAAATTCTCAGGTTAACGGTAAAAAAAGCTAACTAGACTCAGGTGAACCATGTTGTTTTGCCTAATTTATACATATGAATAAAAACATTTTAATCAGACTAGAGTTCATACTAATCACAACCTTCAAAGGAGAATGTTTATGGTAAAAAAGAGAAAACAGAGACCCAGAGGGCTAGCATCTGTTGATAAATGAACTAGCTGGCCAAGGCCAACAGACCCAAAGCAGAGGCGATAGCATTCTTTCCCGAAAGGCAAGTCCAGGAGCCTTGCCAGAGCTCCCTGGAGAAGTGTGGTCATGCTTGGCAAACTTCTCCAGTCCTATGCCTGGCTTCCCCCAGCTCACTGTGTGGAGTTTCTAGAATGTTCAGCTAACCCAACCATTTAAAAAACAAAACCTAGCAGTACCACCTGAACTACTGCCAAAAAACAAAACAAAAAAACCCCAAAAAAAACAAAAACAAAAACAAAACCCAAGAACATGAGGGCACAGACATAATGAACTACCAACCCAAATTGAAATTCAAAGGCAAAAAAAAGCTGCAGAACTTTTTAACTTTCTGTTTTCTGTGGGGAAAATATCAGGCAATCTTTGGAGAGCCTCCAGTCAGAACTCAACACTTCCTGGCAACATAAGCCGGGCCTGCCTTTCTAAGGGTGCGCTGACATTACAAATGCCATCTTTGTAACCTGCAAAGGATAAAGATCTTGTGGGTTAGAGACACATTCTACAATTCCGTTTCATTACTAATTATATACACACATCTGTCAAAACTATGTACCATCTAAAGAGATATGATTAGACTTGTTCTGAAAAAGAATGAAAAAGAAGAAACTATGAAATCAGCAATTGTACTGGACACGTGTTTTTGAAGTACTCCAGACGCCAAAACCCCAAGGCAACATAGCATTATAAATGAAAACTTTCATTTTGCCTTCCACACCTAAGAGAAACATGCTAAACATTGAGGGTGTGTTACTTACAGAGACAATGCCTCTAATTCACACTAGCAAAAAGTTTCTTGTCTGTGCTCTGTGTGAAGGAGAAAGGTATCCACAAACAGAAAGCCACAGTTGAACCTTATACATCTAGGATTCTGGATGGAAAGAAAAAAATGGCTCTAGAACAGAAAACAGATGGTATGGCACAGCAAGCTGGGGCTGAAGAAGCACTCTGTGCTCGTGAGACACTCTTGAGAGCAGGGCGCCCAGCTTCCAAGGAGTAAACCAGGAGCATATTAGTAAGAGAAGAACCTGAGCAGAATGTGAGCGTGCAGCATGAGCACAGATGTGGATCAGCACACTTCCAAAAGAGAGCACTATCAGCATGCCATCATCCTTAGGCGAAATAAAAGAACTAATTTACCATTTAAGGTGGGAAAAGTTTACGAAAATTGATAGAGGACATGTACCAAAAGCTTTTTTTCTTTTTTAATCACTTGTGCACTCCTAAGACAGGAATTGGGGTAGATTAGCTTTCTGCTGTACATGGCAAGAGCAGTACACAGAAACATAAGCCAAGAGCCTTGAAGAACAAGCACAGCAGAATGATGGCGCTACAGGAGACAACTTGGACTCCGGCTGGAAATCTAGCTATCTACTGTGATGCTTAAAATTAACCTGTAAGTCTCGCCTGCCCAGGAACCAGGTACCTTCTTGGAATGTTGGAAGTTATAGTTCTTAAAAAATAACAAAACCTCATAAGAAAGTACTGTGGCCTATAGGCTTGTCTTTATAAGCCCTTGCAACACATGGCTCGGGGACATTCTATCAGGGAAATTCCGATGAATGCTCCTAACCAAAGGCCATCTCTTTGGTCAGTATTTACTATTTAATAAAACTCGCTTTAAACTTGACCCAAAATGGTGGAGTTGTTTTTTTTTCTGATGAGTCTCAAGATTAACACTAGCTTTCCAGATACTTCTAGAAATAAAAACTGGTCCTGAGTCTGTAGTCTGGAGAAGTTATACCTTGAGATCCTAAGATATAATTATCAAGTGAATTGGTAGGGCCGGATGAGGTGAGGTAGGGTCCCACTGTGCAGCACAGATTGGCCTAGAACTCACTGTGTAGCACAGGATGACGTATTAAATGTGGCGATTCTCATGTATCATCTTCCCAAGTGTTGGGACTATAATATGTGACACCATGCTTGGGGGAATTTGTGTTTGTTTTTTTTGTTGGTACAGTGTTTTACTATGCTGCTTGGACTGGAATGAACTCATGGGCTCAAACAATCCTCCTGCCTCCACCTCTCAGATAGCCAGTATCTATAGACGATGCCAATCTAGACAGCTCATATTTGTTAACTGTGATATTCTCGGATAAAAGCCCCATTTGAGTTAGTAATCAATAATCCAAACTGAACCTGTACATTAGGCAAGAATACATACTCATTTAGAGCACTAAGGAATTTAAATCCTAGTACTATCAAATATAAAGTATGAAATAACTTTATTGTTAATTAAAAATATGCAAGACGAAATAAGAAATAAAGCAGAAAGACAGCAGCAAAGATATTCTCACAGACATGAAAGAAGAACTTTTGAAAAAGAGAATATAAGAGCATTAAGAGCATTAAAAGTAAGATCTCAAAGGAAAATTCAATACAGAAGAGAAAAATATTAAACTAGAAGTTATATCTTGAGGAAGTCAGCAAAATGAAGCAAAAACGAAGGCAAACACAAACAGAATTATAAAGATGCTAAGAGGAAAAAGAAGTTCTAACACTCATTTAACCAAAGCTGGAGGAGATAACAGAGTAAGTATGAGACAGTACTTAGAACATTAATAGCTAGGGCATTTTCAGGGATGATAAATAACAGGAATCTACAGAGATACAGAATGCACAATTAAAAACAAACAAGCAAAAAAAAAAAAAAACCCACCCTGTATACTGCCAAAGATAACCTTGGAGTAAGTTACTAATTTGCATCTACTAAGTTCCAGCAGAGAAAAGACTTAGGAGATGCCTTAAACACTGACAATAAAAGCTGTAACAGTACAATGGGACAGTGTGTTTACAAGGCCATATGGAAGTAAAAGCTGAGAACTGGAAGGGTGAGAATCAGACATTCCAAAAACCAAAACCAGGAGACTCTTAGCAAAGAACCTTCTGAAGAAGGCAAAGCTCATAAGATGGAAGGCACAGAGATGGAAGAAAGGTAGAAGCCATAGTAAAAATACACAGTTTAAAAAAAAAAAAATACTGCTCTAAAACAGCATGTCTACTTTTTATGGTGACAAAATTACATACATTTTGGCAAAAGCATCTAAGTTCAGAAGGCACATTAGTAGCCCTGAGAAGTTTGTATTATTCTGGAAAGAAGAAGGGATGCTTGATATGTTGACTGAGCTTTTTAAGCTGCCAAGCATCCACAGAACATTTTCAGAAGAGAAAGTCAACACATAAAAAGAAAAGGGAAACTGAATGACAATATAAACCAATCCAAAACAATGAAAACAGACCACGTGGGGAAAAGTGTTCTATTACATTCCAATAAACAAAACAGAGACTGCAAACAAAACATCCACCACACAAGGAAAAAAAAATGAAAGAAGCCAATGTAGCACTCAGGAGACTGAGGCAGGAGGAGCTCAAGCTCTGGACAGCCTGGGCTACATAGCAAGACCCTAGGTACAAAAGAAGCTGTGATCCGAAGAGGGGAAAAGGAGGGAAATACTGAAAGCCTTGTCTACATTGAAATTGTGAGCTGGGCATGGTGGCACACACCTGTAATCCCAGAAGCAGAAAGATCTCTGTGATTTCAAGGCCAGTCTGGTCTACAGACCGTCCAGGACAGAGAAACCCTGTCTCAAAAAAGCAAAAACAGCAAGAAGAAAAGAAATTGTGAGCTCTGTTCTCAAAAAAAAAAAAAATCAATCCTATGATTCACCAAGAAAAACAAATTAAAATATACTACCTCACATTCACTAGGATAGTAACAGAAATACTAAATATTAAGAGAGAAATGAGACCACAAATCAACTATAATAGATTATTTTAACTGCAGATCTTGTTTTAACAATAAAAGGTAACTCACTATACTTACTATACAACAATCTCATAACACATGCAAGAAAATGAAGTAAATTGTAAAAATTTTACCTGCAAAATCATAAATATATATTTTATTATATATATTATATACATATAATTTTGCATGCAATATTTTTACAACTTGCCTTCTTTTCTTGGGTGTGTTATGAGGTTGTTGTGATATATATATGAATGCTGAGATTAAAGGCATGCACCACCATCACCCACCTGTATGTAATACATCATTCTAATCAAGCCTCAAAAGAAGCAACACTTAGCAATATTATCTTAATATATATGGTAATTATGTACATAGTAATTATATTAGACATAAAAGTTATACTAGAATGGCACTTAACAGTGACATTAAAACAGTATTGGGTCATGTAGCCAGCTTTTATGTTCTAGGTTATAGTGATACAGTTTTCTTAAAATATCCCTTGACCCCAAAGAAACTGAACTTTTGCTGGACCTTGCAGTCAAGTTAATAATCCTGCTGGAAATCATTTAAGACTATGTACTTGGCCTGCTGTCCTACTATGTACTCCTCCTGTTTGAATTTAACCTGCTTTTAAAAGAACAATGTAATGTGCGTCTTACTGTGTCTTGGATTTCCCATGCAAGCTTAAGTGTATGTCCTTAATCTGAAATTATGTATTTTTTTCCCATGCCCTGACCCAGAATACTGTATGTGTATATGTGTATGCTGTGATCATTTGCAGACAACTGGTTGACAAAACCTTAAAACAAATAACCACCATAAATGTTGGAAGCAGTGTGAGGATGCATCTTGAGAGCATCCATTTGTAGTTTAAATGATTTTCTGGGCAAACTGAAATTAGCAAAGTAAGGTCTTCCCCTTGCAGGACTCTGTTAAAGATTCTGTAAAGTATCCTGACTCCATTTCATGTTCTCTCTGCTATTTAATAAGTCCAGACAAACCCCTCTGTAAGGGACAGGCACAGGTTCAGACACACACAGGCACAACTCCTAGGCAACAGGCCCGGACACCACAACAGAGACATTACAGGTAGGCCAGCAACCACAAACTACACACAGAAGTGTAAGAAAGGTAGTGGACGATTGAAATTTGTGTTCATTCTTGGTCAAATTCATCTAAGGAGAAACTGTCTTGTTTCCTTAGAATTAAGGAATTCTAAGCATTCCTTAATGCAATGCTAGCACGTTTTGGTGTGTTCTATATGCACTTGGTGATGGTCTTTATTCCACCTGGCACTGGGGCAGCAATGGCATAGCCCATCCGACCGCACAGAAGGAAGCATCATTTCCTAACTCTAATCTTCTAAGATCAAGACTCCAGTTGAAAGCAAACCTGGATTAAAGAGGCCTGGCCCTGGATGTCACCATGAGCCTTCCTGGAACCTTTCAGAATCCTGGGGCTTCTATGACTCAGGAGGTTATTTCCTGTAAGGGCCCTTTGTCCTTCTGCCAAGCCAAGTTGCTTGCCTCTTCTAATAGAAGAGCTAGTCTATCCAACTCTCTTCCTGACCCTCCACAGCCTTTCCTTGAGATGCCGCAAAAGCCTGGACATTCCCTCTCTACCCGGAGTTGGACACTCAATCCCAAAACAAAGCAGGAAAAATTGGAGGGAACTTGAGATCCGTGGATTCCTTGTGATGCAGTTTGACTTACCTGTTCTGTCTCTTATAAAACCCCTGCAGCACTCCAACTGCACTGTGCTTGAAAGATCACAGCTCCTTCAGCCACTGAAGCTTTGCCTAGAATAACAAAGGCAGGAAATGAGAAAGAAGTCAACCAAAGGAACCAAAGTGTCCACTGGGGAAAGAAATGCATTTAATTGGGTGAAATCTTCACCATTAAAAGAAGAAATGACCACCCAAGTTCAGGGGAATCTCTAGCTTAGCCTGAGCCCCTTTTCTCTATAATCAAAACTCTAAGAAGTAAGTCAATGGTTGGAAAAGAACTCATTCTTCTTTACAAAGACTGCTGGCATGCATTTCCTCATTGGAACCTCACAATCTCGAGAACACAATACTTCTATTCTTGAGAATATTCTTTTTAAATGCAACAGTCGCTGAAGTACCCGATGGTTAGAAAACCTTCCCCCAAACTACTCAGCTAAGAAGTATCAAATGAGAGGGGTTAGCATACAGCTCAGATGGCAGAGTGCCTGCCCACCGTGCCAAAGCCTTGGGGTCAAGTCTCCCAAACTCTGAGACTCCTGAATCCCAGCACTTGGGAGGCGGAATCAATATTGTTTCTTCTTGCATTGAATCTGCTGATCTACATTTTCAGCCAACAGATGCAGAAACGCCTTTGTCTGCAAAGTGACCAAGACACTGCCACAGTTTACTTAGAAAAGCAACCCTTACAGTAGAAAATCCACAGAGGCACTCAACCTGCATCTTTCCAACATACCCTCCTTTGCCCTGTAAGTCATAGTCACCACCATTGCTGGGCTTTTTACATCTTTTTAACTTGAAAATAATTTTAACTTGAGAAATTTGCCAGAAAACTTGCAAAAATAATAGTACAAGAAATACTCGTGTGGTCCTTACCTGCATGTGTTTACCGACATTAGCCCATTTCCCTGAATATTCACCTGTTCTCTTCCACACACACATTTAGTACTTTTGTCTTGAGCCACATGATGATCAATCTCATACATCATGGCTCTTTTTCTTTAAAAACTTTCAGAAATTATTCCCAAAGCGTAGGGAGATCCTTATATAATCACGATACAGTCATCAACCTTGGGACCACTGACACTGATGTTTTAACCCAGCACTCCGTGTTCAGTTGTCCTAAGAAGGATTTTTTAATAACACTTCTTCCGCCTCAGGATCCAGCCCAGGGTTAGAGAAAGCACTTCACTCCTATCTCCCTTTAACCTGAAACACACACAACAGCACCTTTGGCTTCACAACACTGAGAACACAGCTCCTCCCCTCTAAAATTAATGAAGCACTTCCCTTTTGGTGTGCCTGACCTTTCCTCTGCTGACTTTGGATGAATCAGAATGGCGTGTGTTTGCTCAGCCAGAAAATTCCCTGAGATAATCTCTGAATATTACATCTAAAGGTACAGTGTCTATCCTGATCCCAAAGTAATGCCCGCTTTAGTCAATAAAAAAGAAGTCACTACATTTTTCCTTACAACTGATACTTCAGCCAGGGGAAAACATTTTAAGACTCTCCAAATGCCTTGTCCTACCTCAAAATATCCCTTCCCATCCCTATATAATCTCAATACTTGGAAAACTGAGGCAGGGAATCATGAGTTCGAGGCCAGACTGGGATACACAGTAAGCCTCTACCTAAGATGAAGTGAGGGAGAAAGGGAGGAAGAGATGGAGAAAGAAAGGGTGGGAGAGGGAAGGAGAAAAAAGTGAGAAAAGGAGGGAGGAGGAGAGAGAAAGGTAAAGAAGGAGGAAGAGGGAAAGAGGAGGAGAGGCAGAGGAGAAGAAATTTTCCCAGGTGCCCATGACCTCTGCCTGTTACAAGCTTTCTATCATGACAGCTGCAGCATACTGACCCCAACATTCTTTGCACACTACTATTCATTCACTATTGGCATTCTACATCACTTGTTCACCTAGTGAAGTAGTTAGGGTTGGTACCAACACACACAGAGTCCTGCTTTTCTTAGGACATATCCCTACATCATTCCTGTATTTTACACTGACCAGACATGGCCAGGGAGAGCCTCTTCAAGCTGCCTACTAGGTATTTTTGACATATGTTTTTGTCCTTATTTTTCTTTCTTTACTATCTCACATTAAAACATGTCTAGGACTTATCCTGTATCTGTCTTGTCTCTGTTCTGGATGAGGTCATTTCTCCAAAGAGTCCTGGGGTCTTTTCGGGAATGACAGAGAGCAATTGGGTCTGTTTCACCTTGTTGATCTTCATCCTAAGTTTGAGCCACATGTGCCCTTCTGTCATAAAGAGGACAGTTCGAGGAGGCTCATTTCAGTGTGGCAGCTAATTTACTGGTAGATCTCACCAAGTGTTACTCAAGCATCTACATTTGGTTATGATGGATCCAATTCAATTATATCCCTATCACAAGTGGCCTTGCTCTATGGGATTGTCCTTACTCCTTGAGATGAAGCAGATCCATTTTGTTGACAGCATGGCTAAGGTGCTCCAAACTCCAAACTCTCAGGATCACACCCCCCTGCATCTGTCTTTCTATTCACTGCCTAGAGGCTGCTGTTCCCTGGGACACATGGTCATATGGAAATCTTAACCATTAAGCACTTCTTTGTCCATTATCTTGCTGTGCAAATTCCAGTCTCAGGCACCCTGAGCTACAGATCTGTCATCTCCATGCTTTGAGACCCCAGGCCCTCCCTGGGCAGGTCACATCTTCTTTGGCAGAAAATGGACATAGGCCAAACACCAGGATAGGACAGAGAGCTGTCAAATGACCATCTTCTCATGAGTCACAGTCTTGGCTGCCTGTTGTCCACTGCCAGCGGCCTCATGAATGGAGAGCCTGTACTTAGTGTGGAAATGCAAGATCAGCTCTAGCTGCCTCTCATTTTGTCTTCATGCCTTCAGCATTCGGTAAGGCTGTACTGGGAATGGCGAGGGATCAAATGTGTTCAGCACATTTTAATAAGGTCTGTAAGCATTCCAAAAAAAAGTCACTTTCTGGCACACTCTTGGCTGTGCACCTGTTCTCTTGTTCTGTAAAACCACAGTATCTAAAACACTCTCGAGGACTGAAGCGATTCCAGATGAGATGACAGAAAAATGCCTCTCCTCATTCTCGAAAGCCGACACTCACTCCACGGGTGTCCACCACCCCAACACAGTTGTGTTTTCATAACCCTTCCTCCAAGTAGCACAGCAAAGCTCTCCAGCCAAAGCCAACAAAATCAGTTGCTATAGTTAGTTGATATTTCCTGTTTATATGTGCATACTTAGGAGTGAGGACTTTTCATGTGAATCATTTTCTGATCCATTTTTCATTTTTAAAAATCTCCTAAGCGCATATCTCTACAGAGAATTAGAAAGTAATCAAGAAAAAAGGAAAGAAAAATTGCAACCCGAGGCACAAAGTTAACTGGAAGAAAATCAGAAAAAGAAAAGAAATTTTTTTCATCACATGCTGTAAGGAAACAAACTTTGCAATTCTAGAAAAACAGAGAACTTGTCTTTACCTGCATCGACCAGATCCATACTCACTGCTGCACCTGGCACTACTTTCTCCACAGGTTTGTCTCCAAATGAGGACTCCACCCTTCAGCCCATCTATCCCATGCATGGGTACGCTGGCATTTCTTTGGTTTTGCTTCAAATGGCCCAGAATGTAAAGAGCAAGTGTGAGGTAAAGGTGCCTGTCCAGCCTGCCCACTTTCTCATTCTCCATCTACTAGGAATCCTCAGAACACCTTCTCATTGGTCCCTCTCAATCTCCACTGCCATTCTGTTTCCACAAGTCGGCATGGATCCAGCTGCACACAGATTCTTCTGCGGTTCCCACTTCCCAGGAAATGACTGGCAGTCCCTTGTGCCGATGGGTCCCACCTGGTCTTCCTTTTACCTCACTCACCTCACGCCCCATCTCTTGTGAAAAACTTTCAGCCTCTCTAATGAGACATCTTTCTTTCCTATTCTCCTCTTGGCTAACTTGCTGGGGACAACGACTGGGAAAGTCTTTGTGTGACCACTGTCTAAGGCTGCTTCAGTGCTCTCCCAGCGCCTGGCCATCTTTATAATAAATAAAGGCAGAACTGTGACGTTCACTGTCACTGTGCTAAGCACGGATGAGCACTCAGTCTCCACGAGTTCTTCCAGGTGAATGCTATTCCTCTTTGCTCATTTCATAAATGAGTACACAGGCCTGGAGATGCAACAGCATCCCGACGTGAGCCAGGACGTGGCAGAGACCCAGAGCTCCAGTGCATTTCACTACCAATAATGTGAAATATAATTAGCTGAGAAAGCAGCTGCATTGAGAGGTCATGAGAGGTCATGAGAAAGTGGGCTTCCACTACAGACCCCATTCAACAAGGCGGAGCATTCTCAGCACCAGGGACCAAGTCAACACTTTGCAGCTTGCTCAGTCTATCTAGCCTCAAGGAGAAGGACAAGGACAAAGTCTGCTCTATACATTCTACAATGCTAATTTCTGCTAATACTTGCAGGATATGGAGGATGGCCATCAGGGAGAGGGAGAGCCCAAGTGTGTATCAATGCTGTATCCTTAGATATGCTGACTGCCAGGTTTCAAAAGAACGCAAGTGATCACCATGCCCCCAAACCACAGAGCAAAATGGTTGAGAAGAGGTGTGTGAAGGTCAGCCTGAGGGAGCATTAGTAATGGCTGCCAAGGAGGGCTCAAACCCAGCTCCTCTTCAGAATGGAAAAATCATAGAAAAGTGGGGAAGTCAGATTTTCTGAATTATTATTATTTGTGTGCATGATGTATGTGTGTGGAGGTCAGAGGACTTGCACTTTTACATGTATTCTAGGACTTGAATTCAGTTCCCCAGGCTTGCGTGGCAGGAACCCTTACCTACTCTCTGAGCCACCTAACCATCGAATACTATTATTTTTAAATGAACACGTTTTACACTTGAGGGTAAAAATGCCTCCCTATTCAAAATATTTGCCAATATTTTGAAATACCTACAGGCCAAAAATGTCTTCTAATTTACTATTTCAGGCAGATGAATCATATGTGTCGAAACAACCTACTAGCATTGTGCTTGTGTAAAAGGCACAGAAGAGTAAGACTGGGCCAGCTAGTTTACTGGAGAGAGAACATAAACAGATAATTACAATAACATACAATTAGTGCTTTTGGCAGAGAGGAACTGAATGGGGGAGGTGCGGAGGAGGGGATGACGAGTCCTGCTTATGCTTCCACCCCACTGAGTGAGGAAGGAGGGCTTTCCCCCTAATGACCTTTGCAATTTCCTTGTCTGATCCTCATTAACTTGCAAGCAAACACCACCCAATCCACTGCGCCGCTGAGTCACCCACACGCTGCACACTTCCCTAATAGACACTTGCTGAGCAAGTTGTGAAAGTG
The DNA here is from genome assembly GCF_030254825.1 of Meriones unguiculatus. Lineage (NCBI taxonomy): Eukaryota > Metazoa > Chordata > Mammalia > Rodentia > Muridae > Meriones > Meriones unguiculatus. Next base: position 48,511,753 of record NC_083349.1, read on the forward strand.
ATGGTCAGCCACACAGCAGCATGTGACTTGCCCAGTCAACTGAGTTTTATCTGCCCCTACATCTTTCTACAAAAATGTCTTGCTTTCCTACTGTCAACTAATGCGGTGTGTATTTATCTATTCAAAAAATCTTAAAGACATGGTCAAATGGATAGTTCATCTAAAATGAGGGTACCACCATTTAAGAGTTCTTGTGGTTTGGGATACGGAGACAGCTCAGTAGATGAACTGCTTGCAATGCAAACATGGGAGCCAGAGTTCAGATCCCCAGCACGCATATAAAAGCCAGGCAAGTCTTGCTGCCTGCTTGTAATCCCAGGGCTCAAGAGGCAAAAACAGCTCAACAAAAGACCATCCGTCAGGGCTGGAGAGATGGCTCAATGGTTACAAGTATTGGCTGCTCTTCCAAAGGACCAGAATTCAATTCCCAGCACCCACATGGCAGCTCACAACTGTCTGTAACTCCAATTCCAAAGGATCTGGCACCCTTGCGTAGACATGCAGGCAGAACACCAATGCATATAAAAATAAATAACTTTTTTTTTTTTAATATTTAACGGGATATTCTTTTTTTTTTTTTCAATGCAGTTTATTCAGGAACCTTGACCCTGGGTAAAGCCAGCCCACTTTAAATAGCCTCTGGGTAGCCAACCTCAGCATGCCACGTGGGCAATACAGATAGGTCCACATACATGGAAGCAAGCCAGATCCTCAGCCTTAGGCAAATGTGGAGTTGTTTGTGACAGAGAGCACTCACCATCGGGAAGGTGGAAGGCGGAAACCAGCTCCATCTTTCAGGCGCGGCATTACGCAGCTCTCTACAGTTCCCCCTTTTTGTTTTGGACGAATCAGGCAAGAGTAGAGATCTGATCTCTGATATTAGAAATAAATTGGGACTTTGTACCGATGTTCATTTAGGTGTCATCCACCCAAAGAGCATCAGACCCGTCTGATACCTTTTTCTCAGAGGCGGGACCTGGGGCATCAACCCGCATGCAATCAGACATGTTCTTCTCTGGGTCCAAAGCGGCTGACCCTGAGTGCAGTGCTTAGCCTCGCATCCTGAGCGTAACATTTTGGCTTTTTATGGTAGCCAACCATGCTTGGGGACACTGTCCTGCTTCAATGGCTGTAAAGGCCTGAATGGTCATGGCTGCATTACGCTGTTGTGAGACTCTAATCTTGCATATATACCACAGGCAACTCTTTAAACAGAGAGAGGGCAGGCCTCACTAAGTAAAGTCAAAGTGTTGGAGGAAAGCCCTGCCATCAACTAGTGGCCTCCACGCATACACATGAGCCCACATGTGTGTACCTGCAGACATACCACAGACATCACAGGTGTGAAGAATAAAGCTTGTTATTTTAACTTAAAATTGTTTACCTACAAGAAATATTTCTTTTCATACAACATACTGTAAGACCTGGGGTCTCACAGCTCAGGAGTTCAATCTCGCCCTTCCCAGAAACTCCCTCAGACCAAGACTCATTGCAAAAGCAAGAGGTTTATTAACCATTGTACAATGGGGTCACCCCTGCCGGTCAGCAAAGAGTGGCACCGGGAGACAAAGGCCTTCAGGTTTTTAAAAGAAAAATTGTGGGAAATTTGAAGTTGCAGTTTTGGCAATTTAGGATTGGATGAGGAAGTTATAAAGTAAGATAATTGGTTAGTCTTAGGTGCTCAAGCTTGGCCAGTCCTGCCAAGTGTGGATGCAGCTGCAATTGAAGGTGGGGTGGTTAGCTCATCCTTGAAGATTAGGGGCTACAGACTTTTGGCTGGAGGTCAAAAGCTACTCAGAAGAAGTCTAGGTTCGTTGCTAAGAAACGCTATCTCAAGTACAAGGGTCTGGTCCTTCTTTTGCTGAGTGAAGGTCATTGCTTGCTTGCCCTTTTTTTATATCTGTCCTCACAGATAGGGTCACATTCCTTCACTCTCTGGAAAGGTACTAAGAGGCTTTAGCTTAACCTGGACCTAAAACTCAAAACTATAGGCTTTAGAAGACATATAGGTTACAAAGTTAGCCTAACCCTTTCAATACAATAAAGGAATTTATGTACATGCAATAATCAAAACTAGCCATGCTATAAAGTGAAGAAAGTAATGCCCACCCTGAAGATGATGCTTATGACTTTACATTAAAGCCACTCTAAGTATGTGATAAGACAGAAAGGGGGCCAGGGCAGGCCACAGAATCCTGACTTCAGTTAGATTATAAAGAGGGTTTCACCCTCAGCACTGAGAAAGGACATCCCTAGCCTGTAGGATATAGAAAAAAGAAGGTGACAAGAGGTTTCACTAAAAAGTTTTATGCTATGAGCATAAAACTCAGAAAATGGTTTTTTAAAGGACAAAGTTTTCTCTTTCTCTCTCTCTCTCTCTCTTTAATAAAAAAGGTACTTTTGAAATTGAGAAACTTAAAACACACACACACACTCATTTCTAGCATGCTGTATATATCCGGTGTTCTAACAAGACACCTATTTTTACTATCCTCCCTAACTTCAATATATGTACTGTTGATCACTTTAAAAATCAACTCATAGTCAGTAAAAATGAGAAGGAGAGGGAGGAAGGGAGTACAAGTGTTTGGTAAACACTTCCTCACATGGCTGCTGCAGAGATTCTTGAGCATGGCTGATACTGAGCCAGTATAAAAACCAGCCACTGGCTATATAAGTGAAAGTCTTCTGGAACCCCCATAATATCGTTGAAATTAGGGTTTCCCTAAATCTGAAAGTCTATATATGCTCGTTTCACGGCATGCTCTACAAGGAGGGTAGATGGCACCCAATTATCACACCCAAGCATCTGACTAAGAAGCCACATCTAAGGCCACGAGGCCCTTACAGGTTAACCACTGTCTGAGTGCTCACTTTGGGGTACTGCATCTATAACAATCCTGCTACCTCTCATACTAAACTCTTGGGATATGCCAACTAGACTTAGTTATAGCAGCAGTACAATTAGGCAATTCTTTTTTCTCACAAGGAAAGCTACTGAGCTAGGTATGGTAGTACAAGCCAATGTCTTTAGCACTTCAAGGCTAAGGCAGGAGGATCAGGTTTGAGGACAGTTTTGGCTATAGACTGAGAGGCTGTGTGAGAAAAGGGAAAGGAAATGAGTACGAAGAGAAGCCAATGAATGAAAACAAGAGGGTCCTGAAGTTGAAAGACAAGGACTCAGTAACCAGTTTCCAAGTGACAGAGGCAAGGCTGTAAGGCAACCTCCAAGACCACATTCCTGCTGGGGAATGAGTGAGTTACGCTCAGCCATACAGCTACATGTGAATCAGCTTGAGCTGCTCTTTAAGCTCCAAGTGTGCTAAGGAGTTCTGGTTTACAGTTGCCTCTGTATCTGCCCAAATTCACATGTGCAATCCTAGGCCAGGCACACCCTCGCCTCCATAGCTACATGGATTAGGTTTGGATTCTCTGGCCTTAAAATGACAAGAGGATAAGATGATGACTGATTCCTTTGAATGTCTCAGTCATGATCTCAAGCCACTTGAACACAGGGTGCAGGTACTAGATAGCAATGCTAAGCCACAAGACAGGCATAAATCCTGAATGAAGACAGTAGGCTTGAACAGATATGTAACCAGAACCAACACAATGTGTTTCCCACTGAGTCCGCACTTTGAGAACTGTTCAATGTGAATGATGATAAAGTAAGATGAATAAGGCCTGTCCTGGAAAGAATACTGTCACTGTGCATCCCGAGTCTCATGAATCTTCATACTACTTGATCCACTTCTACTACTAAAATTCAACATTCCATAATTGTTGAAAACAGAAGGGGGGAAGGTCTAAGAACTCAGGAGGCAACAACATAGAATACTATGCAGATATTAAAATTATTTTCATATAAAAACAAGACATAATACTTAAAAAATGTTCTTTACAGTCTTAAATATTCAGATATGGCCACGTAGGAAAAAAAAAAAAGAAAAAAAAAGCTGGCAGATGAGAGTCACTGAAGCCAGCCTTGTTCCCTTCCATATCTTCAGCAAGTCTGAGAGTTCCAGCTCACTGCAGGCACATAGACAGTACTGAGAACACAACACAATCCACCGAAAACAACCAGCGTCTTCTTAGAAAGTGCCTGGTCATTGTACTTTGTCTTAGCTATTCTTGAGCAGTAGGCACATGTTTGCTAAGGAGCCCCAGATACTAGGTTGAGGACACTTGATGTCCGTGGCCTTTTACACTACCCCAGATGTGTGTGGCCTGAAAACTCAGCTCCTACGGCATCTGGTACCCTGGCCTCTGTGGATAATGATGTGTCAGGTCAAAAGGTCTTTCACCTGTCTCGGGGCCTTCATTCCTACATCTACAAAAGGAAACAGACAAATTTTCATTTCAAAGGTTCAGTCTGGCAATGAAATAACAGTCCATGGTCTAAAAATTGTCCTCAGACAGAAAACAGAAACGCTGTTACTCACATCTCATTTATCACATATACCTTACTGTAACTTAACCCTTAATGCCTTATTTGGGATTACCTTCTGCTCGTCCTGCTCAGCCTTGTTCTGCCAGAATCGCAGGCTGGGGTAGTTAAAACATTTTATCTTCTTGGTTGTTTGTTTCGGTTTGAGAAATGGTCTTATGTATCTCAGGCTGGCCGCATCCTTACTTCAACTTTTGGTCCTCCAGCCCCCACCTCTCAGATGCTGATAGGATAGGCATGCATGCCCACACTTGTTTTATGGGATGCCGAGGCTCTAACCCAGGGCTTCGTGCACACCAAGCAAGCACCTACCAGCTGAGCTACATCACTACTGTGCCGTTGTTTCCTTTTAATTCTTCCATTCGATGGGTCTCATTAGATGAAAGGGTGGCAGTTTCCTTGTTCTTGCTAAACGCAGGATACCTTCATTTTCACCCCTGGGTAAAACCCTATCCTCAGTCCCCTTACATATCAGAAGCCAGGGGGAGACTTAACTGAGCTTTGGGGCACACAGAAGAGTGTGCATCACAGGAAGAACCTGCAGTTTTATAGAGCATTAGAGATGGGCAAGCCTAAGTTTCAGAACCTAGCCTTGCCTGAGCTGCATCACCAATGCCATCACTTAGCAAAAGATCTCTTCAGTCATCCTCACACCATACTTAACTGACTTTCAGTTACCATAGACTAGACACATAGACTATCATTCCTGTATTATAAGGGGTCTTTGTTGTTTTGTCTTGTTCTATTCTGTTCCCAATCAACAGCCCAAACAATTTGTTTTAATTCTTTCTTTTATTGGGGGATTACGTAATTTCTCCCTTCCCTTCCTTTGTCAAACCCTCTTCTTGCTTTCTTTCAAATTCATAGCCTCTTTTTTTATTAATCATTGTTACATACATGTATTTATATTGCATACATATATATTCCTAAATATATAAATACAGCCTGCTCAGTCTGTATAATGTTACTTGTTTATATGTTTTCTGGACTGACCATTTGGAATTATATAACCAATCACTGTACTCTTCCCTAGGGAAGAATATTTCTCCTGCTCTCAATTGAAAGCATCTGCTTCCAACATCTTTATATTCATCTGATCTCCAAGCTTATAATCCAAAAATGGAGTCTTATTTCAGAGTTATATCTCCAGACTTTTTATCAAGAGTCATTTCTGTGTCACAGCCCCAACAGAATCACAGCAGCCAAAGAGGGTAACCATGCAGATGTCAGCTCCCAAACCAAACTCACTTCTCTCCCTGGCCTATAGGCCTAGGCACATTGATAACCCTGTGTTCCCGGGTCAAAAGAGTAGGCAAAGAACCACCAATAGCTCAGAGGTTACCTCTGCCCACTCAGAAGCTTCCCTCCAGCTTGTGAAGGCAGAGAGCCAGGGCCGGACATAGGAGCTAGGGTTCCTTCCTGTACCGGCTTTGATATAGGCTGCCCCACCCTGTTCTTTCTAAGAGGAAGTGGGCTGGAAATCCTGTACACTCATTGTTTTACTAGTAAAACTTTTGGAGGAGGAAAGCTTTAGACAGGGATACATATTCACTAGGGAAGTTAGGAGCCTACAACACTAGCATTCTTACACTTCTTGCCAACTTTGGTCACCTGAGACTTTGGAAACAAAAACAGAATCCTAGTCCATCTAAGTGAAACAAGTCACTGATGACACATCAGACAAACTCCTGTCATTGTTATGTACATCCTCACCCACATCACAGTATTCTGAGATAGGAAGAGCCTTATATAGGTAGAGAAACTCCAGCACATCCCAAGATGCCTCGCTCAAAGAAGTCCAGCTGGATCTCTGTCTCTGTCTCTCTCTTCTGTTTCCCTCCCTCCCTCTGTCCGTCCTTCCATCTCTCTCTTTCTCCCACTTGAGCTCACAGAAATCACCCTGCCTTTGCCTCCACCTCTCCAGTGCTGGGAACAAAGGTACACACTAGCAGCCCCAGCTCAAAAGAAGCCGAGACCTCCATGCTTAATGAACCAATTCACTGACGCAACTTCATGTCTTCATGGATCTGCCCTTCGGCTAGAAACCTGACTTCTGAAAGCCAGCCTCAGCACCTGACTTCTCTCACACCAGAATCAACCACTTCTGGGACAAGGAGGTCAAGCCTAGACATACCTGGTGTTCTAGGCAACAACCTCCATGTGATGGCTCAGTCTCAAATCTCCTAGACAGCTGCTGTGCTGGTGTGGTTTCCACGCTGTCTTGGACTTTATTAATATCCCTTCTTCCTTTCCCACAGATGAACTGGCCCAAGCCCTTCTCCTATCACAGACATTCCTAATCAAACACTCATTTCCTCTGTTCAGACTGGGGTGGGAGGGGCAAATAGCTCCCTGGAGCCACTAAAGTTTAGATTGAAGATCACTGGCTATTTCATTATTTTTAATTAAAGGACAAGATTTATCAAATTGTTTTGAGTGGAAGTTGCCAAGTTTCCCCCATACATTTGCATATGCTTTTGTTTACTGTGTTGAACTTTAATGACAGAAACAATTCCTCCTGCTCATGGATATCTCCATAATTAATAAAGCCCAAGAAAGGAGAAACCGACATGGGCCTCCATGGAAGATAATATGGTAAGCATGTGATGGATGTCCTTAAGCCCATGTTCACACTGCTCCTTGACTGCAATGTTAATATCATGTTTATTCCAGTCTGTTTATCGCCCATTTTGTGCCCTGCCACTACAACATCATTAGCACAAATGCACAACAGTCTATTATACAAACAAATTGGAGCATATACTAGAAGCCAGCTAGGTCACTGCCCAGGTTCCCTATGCATCTTCAGAGCTGATGGTTTCCATGGAAATAACCCCTACAAACGAGCTCACTGGAGTCAAAGGATCCACAAATTGTTCTTCATTTTATCACGAGAAGCCATTTAAGGGGGGGAGGGGAGGACCCTTTCATATCATTTCAGCATTTACATTTTTCTCAGCTAACTTTGGCTGAATTTTCCCAGTCTGCTCTTGATGCTTAACTGTCAGCTAAATTTGTACTTGGTTTCCAAATTATTCAAATCTGGTAGTCAGCTGGTTTTCTCTATATTACACTGCTTAATGCCTTTGAAATAACAGGTCATCTTACCCATTTTTTTTTTTTTGCTTGTTTTTTGAGACAGGCTCTCACATAGCCCAGGCTAGCCTATTTCCTATGCAGATGAGAATGAACCTGAACTCCCAATTGTCTTGTCTGTACCCCCATGTACTGACATTACAGGTCATGCATATCATGGCCAACATGTTCTTCTATTGCTGTATTTTAATTCATATTTCTAACTGAACAACTAGTAATAATCAGCAAATATCCCAGGATCCTCTGTTTATCTTATTTAATTTTCAGATGAAACCCTTTAGGTAGCTTTCTCATGATACACAAATGATCTCTTCTCCAACAGCTTCAGGGTTAAAAAGCTGTTTCAAATTACAAACCCTTGCACTTGCTAAGGGTAATCACCTCAGTGTTTAGGGTACAACACTATGATTCTCGGGTCCCTGCCCCTTCTGTGATGCTGACGCCTAATCTATGCTTAGCATGCACCTGGTTATTTTTATAGAACTGGCATGCAAGGACATGCTACACTTTATGAGAAAGTGTTTTCTAAGTGGGACTGAAACAGCTCAGGTTGGTTCTCTGGATCAGAACACTTTCTTGCCCCCATTTCGCCACCAGGAAGGTTAAACCTAATGGAGAATTTAAATGAATGGCACCATCAGTGTCAGGGCAGAGAAGCCACTCAAGAAGATGGCTTCAAACTTGGCTTTCCCTACACATCCTTAAGCCCATATTGCCCGAATCCAATGAGCAACATTGTCATTACCTATTATGATGCTGCACAGGACAAGACACAGACAAAGCCATGATTCTAGATGAGGCACCATTCACTGATCTGTGCTGTCCCAAGGACGGAGGACACTTAGCATTAACATATACTGTGAGCATGTTGCGCACTACAAACGTCCAAACCCTCAAGCTAGGCACCCCGTCCCATTTAGAACCTATTTCTACTTAGTGAGATGCACATAGTGCCCAGGGTGCGGCACAAATAGTGCATACCCAGGCGTGGATGGTAAGGTGGGCACAGCAAAGGGGGTCTGAAGAGAGTGAGCTCGGTCCTGAAACGGTTTCTCCACACCTTACATTTTCCCCCTTCTCTGGGGTGATTTTATGGGCTCATAAAACCAAAGTGGGGCTGAAAAAAATCTAGTGTTAAGATTGCTTCCTCTTTGTTATTGTTAAGACAGCATCTCACTATGAAGTTCTAGCTGGCTTGGCACTCAGTATGATCTAGAACAGGCCAGGCCAGAACTCAACAGAGATGCACCTGTCTCAGCCTCCCAAACGCTAGGCTTCATGGTATTAATGACACCTCAAGCAATGCCAAGGACACTAAAATTGGGCCTGTCCTATGTAAGACAAGCTAGCTCCTTGTGCCCTGGGCGGCTAGGAAAGGCTGGAGGGCAATAAAAATCCTGGTGAATGTGAAGGCCACCACCAGCCAATTCCTAGGATTTTTTTCAGAGAATTTAACTCAGCTGTACAGAAGACAGTAGACTTCACGTAGTCTCTTTCTGCCTGAGTCAGCTCTCAAAGAGCTACTGTCTGAAGGTCCATGTACTCAGCCTTCTGAGAATGGGGCTCCTTGTGGATCATCTGTATTCCAATTGGAAAGGACACTGTGTTCAAGCTCAGCCATAATCAATATTGTCACCTTTTATTGACTAGCAATTTTCAGATGACAACTTTATGTATGGGTAAGAGTAAAAGGGTGAACGAGTGATGTGTGAGCCCCCTCATATGGGCCCTGCTCAAAATTTAGCAACAATGCACCTCACACAGGGCCCTGGCTCTCTGGCTTCTTCCTGTAGCTTATTTAAATAAAATCCAGAGTGCTAACTAAAAAATGTCAATTTCTGGGACTCAGAAAGTGTGACACAGTAAGCAGTAGACGTGGGAATCTGCGATTGAACTGCCACGTTTCTGATACAGGTGATTGGTGTCTGCACAGAATGATACCCAACCAATCTAAAAGCTGGCATTGTCTTCTTGATAGTCTATATTCTACTGCTTTGAAGTAGACTCATGTCTTAGTTAGGGCTTCTATCACTGTGGTAAAACCCCATGACCAGAAGTATCTTGAGGAAGAAAGGTTTATTTGGAGACAACAACTGACTCTGTGGCACTGGCTTGCTCCTCATAGCATGCTCAGATTACTTTTTTATGCAGCCCAGGACCGCTGGTCCAGACGTAGCACCACCTACTGTGGGCAAGGCCCTCCCATGTCAGCCATCAATCAAGAAAATACACCACAGACATCCTTGAAGGCCAATCTGACAGAGGCAATTCCTCAGTTGAGGTTCTCTTTCAAGATGACTCTAGCTTGTTTCAAGTTGACAAAAAAAAAAAAAAAAAAAAAAAACCCTCTCATTAGCAAAACTAAGTAAGTCAAATGGAAAGCACAAAAATCACCTTAAAAATAACTGAAAATTAAAAGAATAAAATGAAAGCCTGGAAAAAAAAAAAAAAAATGAAAGCCTGGGGTTAGAGAGTCCTTGTTGCTCTTACAGGGCTCTTGGCAACCGCCACGACTTCCTGGGGATCCCTGCAGCTTCCTGCCTACATGTGGTACACACAGACACTCAAACTCAGGCCCAACACGTATGCATATGTTAAATCTTTCTTTAAATTTTTTTTATTTAAAAATTAGTTTAACACTGAGAAAAAAAAAAAAAAACTAGAGCCCCTGCTGTATGCTCAAATGTATATTGACCTGTATGTTTAAAATTTACACATTAGGCTGATCACAAAATTATTTCTGTCAAAGCATGTTGACTGTAATCATACAACCTTGTATTGGGATATGTTTTACTTTTGGTCACTATTTCTTTATCTTCATGAATACATGTTATCTTTATCATATGTTAAGTCATCTAATGACTTTTATGATCTGTCATAAAATCCAAGGAATAAGGACTTGATACAGGTAAATATGGGGGTCTGGACATATCTCAGTGGTTAAGAGCTTACTGATCTTCCAGAGGACCCAGGTTCATTTCCCCACACCCACCTTGGGAGACTTGCAATCACTTGTAACTCCAGCTGTAAGAGGATGGGGCAGCCTCATCTGGCCTCCAGGGCTACCTGAACTCACATGCACATTCTCCTCCACAAATACACATGAATACACAGAGCTAGGAATAAGAAAATAAATCTTCAGGAGAAAAAAGGTAAAAAGCAATATAAAAGCCTAAATACCTAAACATCCAGAATGCTGTGCCTCCGTCTGCTAAAAATAGAAAGAGAAGATACAGCCTTATCATGCGCCTACTTGGATAATCCAGTGGACAAGAAACAGCTTTGAGAGAACACTAAGAAAGCTCAATGAAACAGTGTGGTGTATTAGCCATGACGTTCGAGCTACACAAAATGGATAGGCCATTTCTCATAGTCTTTAAGCAGCACTTAAAATATTCATAGATACCATAACTTTCACTTCTTCATTCAAGAATATAATGAGGTGGGAACTTTATGCCAAAGACTCTATATACCAATAGAATAGGCTACCAGTGGGTGACTGTGGTGCAATAAAAGCGTGGTTTCTGACCTAAGTCCTTAGAAGTGGGATTTAAGGGGGAAACTGGAGGAGAAATAGAGGCTAAACAGAGACAGGAAAGGGGAAGTGTGGAGGCTACTTCAAAGAAACTGACATCAAGTCTCCATGGCTGAATCCCAGTGATGGAAAAGGGGAGCAGAGGAGGACCATGGGGCTGAGTGGATAAACAAAAGATTATATGAGATTTTGAGCCTATGAAATTATTGTTTCAACTAAAGTATTGGGAAGTTGGGGCATGCTAGGTGCTGGAGGTTTGGGTTTTGTTGGGGTTATAGGGGAGGACATCTGACTGTTGTCACCCAGGCAGTGACACCTGAAAGTGGAGTTGGGGACTGGCATATGGGAACGAGTTGGTATAAGATCCTTTGAGGTGGTAGAGTCACCATGGACCTGCTTCAGGAGAGGACATAAGAGATAAGAGGGAGGGGCCAGAGCAAGAGGTGGCTCTACCAGAAGAGCTAGGACACACCCAGGGGAACTCCATCAGGAAAACAGGCCAACCAAGGAAGGAGGACTTAGGAAAGAACTGAATGGAAAAACATGTTTCAGTCACAGAAAAAGATGAAAACAATTTTATGCTCGTGATGCTGCACAAGCGATGGACGATATTCAACAGAGATTATCATGGAAGTTTCTCATTTCCTAAATGTCAGTACCTTTTCCAACATTATTTTTAGTCTCACAACAAATCAACAAATAAGAAAACTCCCCCTAAATTGACATTTTTTTGGTTTTGTTTTTTGGGGGGAGGGGATGTTGTTGTTTGGTAATTGCTGTTTTTTGGAAACTGTTGTTGTTGTTTGGGGATAGAGACTAGCTCAAGAAGACCTCACATATGTGATCATCCTGCTGTAATCTAGTGGGATTATAAGATTATAGGCAGGAACCACCAGACCTAGCTGCTAAAAATATTTTTAAAAGAATATTTCAGTGTCTTGCCTAGTAAAATCTGATACAAGCATATCCTTTCATCGCTTGTTGAAGACAGTATTTGTTGTAAAATACTTTAAATGCTAAGGAAAGGTATCTAGAGCTCAGGCTCCACACTGACCTTGAGCCACTCCAAGCAGGTCGCTTGACTATGTGGACAGTGAATGCCTTACTCCGCTCACTGGGCATCTGGCCACACAGAAGTAATATTAAAGTTCACGGACATTTGTTCCAAGTTAGAGGCAACATGAAGGGATGGGGTTAAGAGCCTTGAAAATAAAGATGCTGGCCCCTGGGTGAGCAACCTGCTCTAGAGAGTTTCAAAATGAGAAAGTCACTTGTATCCAATTCAAACAAATCAGCCAGAAAGGAGCCATCAGAAGTGGGGTACACTCAAGTGACAGATTTGGCCACAGGGGGTTTGCTCTTCAGGAACAAGCCATGGAGCTCCTGGGAGCCCTTTCTACTCAGGAGGGGTTCTGTTCTGGAGTGCCCCTAGGTTTCTGTGGCTTGGGATCCAAGATTTGGTGCTGGAGGCACAAGCAGAGAGTCAGGAAGTGAAATAAATAGGAAGCTTTATCTAAGTACTAGAAATCAAGGCCTGAGCCATGGGAATAAAGGAAAGGGAGAGAAAGAAGCAGAAAAGAAGCCGAGTTGCTCCTACTGACAAATGCCATGATCCTGTTCTTAAAAACTGTAAAGACTAATAAGACATACTTTCAGCAAAGTAGCGAGACCCAAATAAAAATCAAGCTTGCTATTGGCATATAGCAATGAAGATGGCAAGGCAGCTACACCACTGACACACATGGAGACTGCCACCAACTTTCAACACCAAAGAGGGCTTTATAATGTTACAGGTGCCTATGCCCTGGCCCACGAGTGATAAAATTCTTCTGAGTCCCATGACCACAGGATCACAGGCAAGCAACTTCCTTACAAGGACTTCACTAACATCTTCTCCTGACAGGCTTCCACAGGTAGGAGAATCAAAGGAGACACTAGCCAGTTCTCAAATTGGCAGTCCTGGTGGGGGAGGGGGCACGTAGGAGGAGCCCAGGTGACTTCTCCTGTCTTCCTCTGATCCTAAAGGTTTCCTTGCTGAATAAACAGCACCCACAGCAACAGAACAAGCTACTGCAATAAACCCACAAAGATGAGACTGAGAAGCAAATGTAACAAGAGCCCCTGCTCGGACAACAGGGTATTGCTCCTCTATCCCTCACGCTCACTCAGAACTTCACAAGGCGAGTGGTTGTACCAATTAAAAGATCAGCTGGGCTTCCTCTCAAATGAATGAAATGTTTACACTCCAAATGAGCACAGCTATTCAGAAAGGAGCCCAGTAGCTCTTCCTGGTTGACAGGATTGGGCTAGCAGACAAACAGGGCCACAGCAGTGGACTAAGTTAATTCTTCCTCACTTGGACAGAACTAAAATGAAATATGATACAGGAAAGCTGTTCTGTTTCTGTGGACCCAAATGCAGGAGTCACAGCCCCTGAGACTGGCAGAGCCCACCCAGTCAAAGGGGAACCAACTCCAGAAACAGGAGTTTGGTCCTAAAGTGTCCTAGTAATAAAAGAATACTTTTCCGTGTTTAGGGGAGAGCAATACAGCAACTAAGCTTCCAGTTCTACAAAGCAGATGGGTGACAGCTTAATAACATACATCTTCCAGTTATAAGCGAAAGACCTGCGAAATTCAAATGCCAGCAGCAATGAGAAACAGGCGACCCCACGTTCACTGCACAACCAGGACTCAGCGGCCATCCCCTTCTGTTCTCAGGATTTGGAAGTAGCACACTTGTTAGACACTACATAAAGCCAACACCTAGAGAAGACTTTAGAGGCTCAACAAAAAGTAATTTTAAATTTAACTGAAGACAACTATAAAAATATGCTTAGATTCATGAGGTGGAAAGTAGGAACATCAGGAGTTCAAGGTCATCCTTAACTACAACGCTAAGAGAGAGCTAACTTTCACACAGGCACTGTGACGCAACACAAATAAATAGATAAATGTGAAAATTAAACAGTGAACTGAAAAACTTAGACTCCATTTATTTGGATTATGTGAGTTTCTAAGCTGGGCCGAGTTAGTTCATCTTTCAATTAATATTTGCAAGAAGAGAAGACTGTCACAAACTAAGAAGCTCAGCAAGCCGGGGTCCATACTTTATGACAAGTTCTGTTTTTCTTCAGATTATCTGCAAACAGAATGCTTAGTCACTAATTCCTCTCTTGTTTCCTGAGAAAGAACCTAATCCCCACACAAATGCTTCTGGGCAAACAATGGCCTCTTAGTCCTTTTTTTTCCCATCATTCCTCTGAGTAGTTTCTCCATTCAGTAGGGAAGCAACAGCAGGCTGTGATTCGTCTGTGTGAGCTACAAAGGCAATCAGCCTTTGTCACTCCTACACACAGAAGCCAAGCCCATGAAAAGCACTGGCCTGGTGCTAAAGATCCTTACTACCTTATCTCTTAATGCTCTTCCTTCCCAGAGCTGCCCTCTAGGCCAAACTTCTATTTACACCAGACAAGGAAGAAAAGATCAGATGGCTTAGCCCCATGACTTCAACTCATCCTCAGGACCATGTGGAAGGAGAGAACCAACTCCCATAACTTGTCCTCTGACCTCCATATGAGTAACATGGTGTGTTCATGCCTAAGTCCAGACACGTGTATGTGTGTGTGTGTGTGTGTGTGTGTGTGTGTGTGAGAGAGAGAGAGAGAGAGAGAGAGAGAGAGAGAGAGAGAGAGAGAAAATTCAGGGAATCTAGGAAGGGAAGAAACTCTTCATTCCAGAGACCAGTTGAAATCTCTCCCCAGCTGAAAATGAACAAATTCCCGTATAACTAATAAAATCTGCTGTGAAGGTTGTCTACGCAGAGATCATATTTCTTTTCTATAGAGGTATTTCACTAAGAATGTTAAAGTTGCAATGAACATGTATGAACTGCTTTTATGGTTGCTGTGACAAAACACCCAGCAAAAAGAAACCTAAGGTGTGTGGGGAGGTATATTCGGCCAGTTCCCAGATAAGCGCATAACAGTGGGGGAAGCACCAAAGTGGGAGCAGGAGATAGCTCATACTGAATCTTACAGCTACACAGCTCCCTTCCTCCCTTCTTCCTTTGTTTTCTTCCTTGTGTGTGTGTGTGTCTTTGTTTTGTTTTTTTGTTGTCTTGTTTTGTTTTTCGAGTCAGACTTTCTCTGTGTAGCCCTTGGCTACCCTGGAACTCACTCTGTAGACGAGGCTGACCTTCTGCCTCCCAAAGTGCCGGGATCAAAGGAGCGTGTCACTACCACCTGGCCCCTTCCTCCTTTCCCTGCAACCTGAGCCACAACCCCATGGAATGGTGTCTCTCACATTTAGGATGGCTCGTGCTACCTTAGCTAATAATCCAGAAAGTTCTTCACAGACAGGCCAAGTAGTTTGTTTCTATGATACTTTAAATCCAATCAGGTTAGCAATCAAGATTATTGATGACACCACACTTAAAGCCTAAAAAGGCATGTCCTTAATCTTTCCAAATGTGAACCAGCAACTATTTGGGACCCTGACAAACAGACTAAATACTGTTTATAGTTAAATATATATATATCTTGAAATCCCCTGTATAAGGCTTTCAACTAATGGTTTTATCTTCTCTACTGTTACCCTATCAGTTACATATAACTATTGCAAAGGAACTTTGACACTGTCTGAGAAACACAGGTCCATGCTTGAATGCTAGGGGGAAAAGAACTAAAATACACCCACCACATGCATACAAACATACGTATCAGGACAACGGGCATGTCAAGAGCCACCTGAATAACCTTCCAATGACCAAAGCTTGAACATCTTGTGAAATACAAATAAAGTACATAGTATTAGTTCAAAACCTGAACTATACATTATCCATGAATCCATACTGCTATATATAAATGACATGGTCAATTCATGGTGGGTAATATACAGAAGTCTTATATAGAACAAGTCAAAGTGCTTCGTCTAAATTCTTCATCTGGGCATAGTTCACCTTGTATGGATACTTGCCAGCAGAGAAACCTGGCACCTCTGTCTCAGCTTGCTTAGGTGATCCAGGTCAGACCAACAGAGAGAAGCCATGCTGCTTTTTCCTCATGGGAAAGTACAATGGGAGCAATGTCTCATTTCTCTGAACCTACAAAAACAGCGTCTATTCTAATCAGAAAATCTAGTCAGAAAATCCTGAGGCCAATCTCAACTGAAGGACAGTATAATGCAGTATTCTGCAGTACTATCAAGGTCTCAAAAAAATAAAAAAGAAAAAAGAGAGAGGGAGTCTATCGGTCACAGTCCAGAAGCCTCTAGAGAGGATGTGGAGTGCTGGATGCTCTCTTGCACAGAAGGAACGTTACATAGAAAGTAGAGGCTGGAGAGGTGGCCTAGCCGTTAAAGGCTAGGCTCACAACCAAAAATATAAGAAAGTAGAAAAGCTGCATGAAATTTTCAAATTAATTATAATGTCTCAATATTAGTTGTGATTGACATGCAGCAATGTCATTAGAAAGTTAAAGCTTATTTTTAAAATCTGGCTTTGGTTGTACCACCCTTCCTTACCCCACACTCAAACTGTAGTAATTCTATGCCCAAAACTTCTAGTGTCCCCCTCTCTACAATCCACACTGCCACTGCCCAGTCTTTTCTTTTCTGACCCACTTTCTGTACAGTTGTCAAGGTCTAACCTCTAACACAAAAACTCAAGGATAGCATGTGTGTGATAAAAAGCCTTCAATAGGTCCTATTGCTCTAAGGAGAGTTGACAAAGCTCTTCTGTGGATGTCAAGATGGCCGATACTGGGAGCTCTGCAAGCCTCCCCCCTCTGCCACGAGCAGACGGAAGAGTCTAGATTCCACTAAATTCATTTCCATGAAAGCAGACAGAGACCTGAATTTGGACCAAAGGCCATGCTGTGCCAATCACCAGCATAGAGAATCAAGCCCAGACTCCTCAGACACCAACATCACCATTGACCTGTCTCGAGCCCTCTTGCTTTTGTCTGCCTGTGGCGCTACAGATGCCCTTCACTTAGAAGAAGCACGCTTCTGTGTAGAGTCCTCGAGACCATTTCATGTCAGAACAATTCCACCCATTTCATAACTCATAGCTTTTAACCCCTAAAACTCATCAGGCACGGCATCAAAGCTCACCAATTGTAAGGTGTGGACTTCACATCTGTAATTCCCGAATTCAGGAGGCTGAGACCTGGGGATTGCCAATTGTTACTAGTCTGGGAATATGTTCCAGGAAAGCTTAAGCTACCGTGAGACTGTTAAAAATTGAATGAATGAATGCACAGAAATGTCATTTAACTCTGCATATTTGTCTTGGTTTTTAAGTCATAAGGCAATACATTGGTTAACTCCATGCTTCAGAAATACTGATGGGAATAAAAACTCAACCAGAGCTTCCTAACATGCTCAAGTACTCTACCAACTATGAACAGGTGTGTCCTTTAAAAAGAAGTGCTTTATAATCCAAGTCCGAGGAACTTAGGACTCAATGAAGTTAAGCAACTTTCTTTGCAGCAGGAATTTACTGTATTGTGAATGCCCTCAAAGACAGACATCCTCCCCAATAATTCTCAGATTTGATTGACCATAGAATATTTACATACCTACACACACACACACACACACACACACACACACACACACCGTGACATGCAAAGCAGTTAGGGAATTTTTGAAATCAGGTGTATATTCATACAGGGTAGGCTAAAGGTTTTAATTCTATCTGTCATAATGTGGTAGGCAGAACAATGGCCTATTGAATGAGCGCTACATCCTAACCCCTAGAATCTACAAATGTTTCTTTACAAAGTAAAAAGGGAGGGCAATAAGGCAAGGGGCTGGAGGGAGAGGCTTCACAGATGTGATTAGGCTAAAGATACTGAGTTGGAGAGGCCTTGTTTGTCCCTACATATAGTCAAAGGTGTCCTTGACATGTAAGGACTGGTCTAATATCAAACAAAAAAAAAAATATGGCAATGTGATCTCAAAGGGACTCAAAGTCGGCCCAAGAAAAGGGATACTGCAGCCAACACAGCTACAAGAGGCAAGAACAGAGTCTCCAAACCCTGCAGAGATGGTCAGCCTTGACCACATCTTTACTCCAGACCATTAAAAACTGGTCCCAGATTTCAGGCCTTCAGAATCATCAGAAATTCATGATGCTTAAGTTGCCAAGTTCATGGTAATTTCTTACAGCTTCCACATGGCCGTATTATTTAGACTTAGTATTAATACTGCTTTTCATTTTCATTTTTTGTTTTGAGTCCAAACTCAAAACACTGTTACTCTCAAAACAGTGTAACAGCTGCCATGGAAGGCCAATGTGGAAGAGCTCAAGGCTCCTTGTGTTTCACAGCCTGTAAATATAACAGCCTGCAAGTCCAGCAACAGCAACACTTAAATCCACCTGTGCCAGGCCGGGGCAGTTCAGCCAGCCAGAGGCCAGAGCCACCAACTAAAAGTATTTGACAGAAAGTGAAACCCACACAGCTGGGACACACAGGAGCCCTCATCAAATATTCTTAAATGCAGTCGGATTAGCCTTGTCTCAATAGCATCACAATTAACCTTGCTCAGTGAGGTTTCATCATCCACTTAAAAAAGTAATCATAAGTGATGACTAAATACCCTGGACCTGGATTGAACTAGCTGGATTTAAGTGCCAGCTTTAACATTTACTGCTTAATCGCATGGCCTTGGTCAAGGTGTTTGTCCTATCTGAGAGATAGAATGATATTTAGTGGTGTTTACACAGTTGCTCTGTATATTAAATGTGATCATGTACAAAAGTCACCTAGTATATATAGTTCTTCCCATGTAAGTGAAATGAAATAATCAGTCCTTGGGCTAGAGAGATGGCTCAGAGGCTAAGAGTGCTGGCTACTCTTCCAAAGGTTCTGAGTTCAATTCCTAGCAGCCACATGGTGGCTCATAACCATATATAATGAGATCTGGTGCCCTCTTCTGGTATGCAGGCAGAACACCGTATACTAATAAATAAATAAATCTTAAAAAGGAAAAGAAAATAATCAGTACTCAATGAGTGAAAATTCAACACATGAAAATAATTATTTGATGATTACTCCTATTTAGGAGGATGGATCTACTTTCACCTCAAGCTAAACTTCATTCTTTGATCTTCAGTGTCACAAACTACCAATATTTACCTAGCTAGACAGTGAAAATGACCTTGACAAAGAAAGGCAGGCTGAAAAGTACCTGGTCACATTCTGGACCATTGCTTTTGGCAAGGGGATAAATTATGAGAGTTAACAGTTCTAAGACATATACTTACTGTTGTGTTAAGGTCATGGCACCCATTAGAAGGTTTAGAGTTACTTATTGTATTAACGGTCATCTGTAATGACTAAAGCAAACTGCCACCAAAGTCCATCTTAATTATGAGCGCCTGAAGCTCCACCTGGAAGTCTTTGTCTTATCTGTCAGCTGAGCTCAGAGTAGCAAATCAAATCTTTCAAATCATTCTGATAAAGCTCAGTAATGCAGGAGCATGGGGCACCTAGAAGCAGCAAAAGGTCAGCTTGTGAGGAGTCTCTGCCCAACTGCCAGCTGCCACCATCTGACGTCACCACTGATGATTTAGAAGGCACCATGCATGATAACAAACATCAGCTCACTTTATGACCGTTCCTCTGGAAATGTCTAAGACTCAGCATTGATTCCCAAATCCTTTAGGAGGGATTTTTTGTTGGGTGTGGTAACACATGTCTGTAATGCCAGCACTTAAGAGACAGGAGATGGAAAAGAAAGAATTCAATGCCAGCCTGTACTCTAAAGCAAAACTGTCTTTAAACACAAACAAACAAACAAAAACAGAAACGCCAGGCATAGTGGTGCATGCCTGTAATCCCGGGACTCGGTCAGGCAGAGGCAGGCAGATGTCTGTGAGTTTGAAGCCAGCCTGGTCTGCAAAACGAGGCCAGAGCAGTACAGGCTATACAAAAAAGCCTGTGTTGAAAACAAACAAACAAACAAACAAACAAAAACCCACAAGGGTTAGGGATGTAATTCAATGCAAGTATATGCCTAGTTGACTGCCCAGGAGAGACAGACAGATAGACAGACAGAGAAACACCAGCCCCTGACTATATTGTCTCAAGTAATAATACCAAGGTTCAGCAGAAATAAGCCCAATTAAAGAACAGTGTAAGAAAATAAATAAACCTCGATGCTGGCTACTTTAGGAAGGGTGGAGGCAGAGGGAGAGCGCACAATAATAACATTCCTTTGTCAAGGACAAATAGTTGGAGATTCAAATAGCTCAGTGTCAGCAAATACACTTACAGGCTTCCTGGTCTATAGAGACCATGGTGAGACACACCAAAATCTCACTAGAGACTACCAGTTCAGAAAAAGAAGACTAATGAAAACCTGAGTAGTAATGGTGTTGGTATCAGCAAGCAGGCACTTCCACGGGCAGCCCCTGGGGCCTGACAAACTGGTATCAGGCATTTGAAAAGACACCCAGACCACCTGCTGACCACCTGGAACCACCCGCGCATGCTCTGGATCACCCTATAAAGAGAACAGGAGCCCCCCCCTTCTCTGCCTCGTCTCCCTGCGACCCCTTACCCCCCTTCCCTATTAAACCTCCCACGTGGAACGATCTCGTGGTGTGATCTGTGAACCCACGTGTAACCTCTACAGGCACCTAATTCCTAACATTGGTGCATTAGGCTGGATTAGGTAACCCCCATTAGGCCGGAACTTCTGGGGACCTATTCCAGATCTACCCGAGATCCCCACTTTCCTGCCTGCAGTTCGCTGCAAAGTCACCCATCACCAGCTACATTGGTGAGTTTCCCCTTGGGTCAACATATCCCCACTAGGGTCTCAGTTCCCCTTGGGAGCCCTCTACACACGCTTCCTCTCTCCACGTGCTCCCGCACTCGTCCTAGCGAGGCGATTAAGGAAGCGTGTTCTCTCGGCCGTGCCACGGGGCACCAGGCCTCCGATCCCTGGTCAAAACTCTGACGAGAGATTGGCCAGACCGGATTACCCTCCTCGGAGACTTGCCTTATTCTGGGACGCCTTTATAAGGCTCCGTCTCCCCTCGGCTCTCAATGGGTAACACCCATGCGCCGCCTATTCCCCCGAGTTCTCCGCTGGGATGTCTTCTACATAGTTTTAAAACTTTGGGCCTACATCCCCAGTTAAAGACTTCCAAACTCATACACCTCTGTAATAAAACTTGGCCTACATACTCGTTAGGTAAGGGTTCAAACTGGCCGATTAACGGCACGTTAAACCCCGGTATTTTACGGGACCTTCTTAAACACTGTCAGCAAACTGCAAAATGGAAGGAGGCGCCCTACATTCAGGCTTTCCTGTTCCTTCGTTCTAAACCTCACCTCTGCTCCTCCTGTTCTCCTACTCAACTCCTCCTAACAACAAAGCCTCAATCTGAGGAGCTCTCTACTTTTGACCCAGCGGATGAAGCTCCACCGCGCCGCCCTCAACCTCCAGCCTCTACAAAATCTTCACAACCTCCAGAGTCTGTCCCAGTCTAACCAGTCAATAACTTAGGAACCTACAGTCTCCACTGGTTTCCAGTGTCCCTGTCCTGCTTCTCTAAAATCCTCCCAACCTTCAGACCCTTCCCCCTCCCCTCCTACCCCTCCTCCTTCAGTCTCTCCAAAATCCTCGATCCTTCCTTCATCAACAGACCATCCCACTCGTCTCACATTGGCACCTACTTTCACCCCACCCACAACCTGTTCCCGCTCTTCAATAAAATCTGATATCTCCGCTCAACCTAAGCCAGCCTCCATCCTTCCCTTAAGAGAAGTAGCAGGTATAGACGGCTTAATTAGGGTGCATGTCCCCTTCTCATTAACTGAACTTTCTCAAGTAGAAAAGAGATTAGGATCCTACACCTCTAACCCTTCTACCTTTATTAAAGAATTTCAATATCTCAATCTTATAATCTCACCTTCCACGATATTTATATGATCCTTGCCAATAACCTATTACCGGAAGAGCGCAGGCAAGTTTGGGAACAGGCCAGAGGATATGCAGATGAGGTTCACCAAACAAACGCTTCACACCCCGTGGGGGCTGGGGGGGTACCAGACCAGGACCCAAATTGGAATTATAATACCCCAGAGGGCATTCTAGCTAGGGACCAATTTACAACTTGCCTCCTGGCTGTTCTCCGCAAGGCTGCTCTTAAGCCAGTTAACTATCAAAAGCTTCAGAAGGTCATTCAGGACAAGAATGAAAATCCGTCTTAGTTCCTAGAGCGCCTTACACAGGCCCTCTTACAACATACCAATCTAGACCCCGAAAGTATAGAGGGCAGACAACTCCTAATGACCTACTTTTTCTCCCAAAGTTACCCCGACATCAGGGCAAAACTTAAATCCTTGGAAAGGGGACCTCTGACTCCACAGGCAGAAGTCTTAGTGCTAGCCTTTAAGGTATTCCATGGGAGAGATGAAAAAGCCCGCAAACAAAAATACCAAATGTTGGCCCAGGCTATCCGACCGTCTCGGGCTCTACCGGGACTCCCTTTCGCTCTAAGGAACGAGTACCACCAGGTCCCTGTTTCAAATGTGGTCAAAAAGGTCACTGGGCCAAGGCTTGCCCTAACCCCCGAAAGCCACCGGGCCCATGTCCGAAATGCCACCAAGAGGGACATTGGAGTGCTGACTACCACCATTTCTCCCGTGATATGGGGGATCACCCCCAGACAGCCCTCCAGCCGATATCCTAGGCCTGGCTACGGATGATTGAAGGTGCCCGGGTTCCCTTGACCCGACCACTGCCATCACAAACAGGGAGCCTCAGGTAATTATTACGGTATCAGGGCCAGCCATCTCCTTCCTTGTGGACACCGGAGCCACTTACTCAGTCCTAATGGAGTATTGGGGTCCCACTTTTCCTTGTAGTTCCTCTATTGTCGAGGTAGGGGGACAGCCTTGCCAGCCCTGCTGGACTCCACCACTTAATTGAAGCATCTTTTATTATTATTATTATTATTATTATCATCATCATCATCATCATCATCATCATCATTATAATTATTGAAGTAGAGGTTAAACATCCAAATGCCAGTGGAGCCAGCGTGCAGCTGGCAAGATGCAAAGCCATTCAGAGGGCAGCCTTGCTTACCCCCAGCCCACTCCAGGGCCAGCACAGAGACTGGTTGCCACCACCCATGAGCAGGTACCCGGTACTAGGTCTGTCTCCAACACAGCTCACCTAGCGAATCATCCAAACACTCTATGGCTTTTCTTTTAAAATTGAGACAATGTGAATGAATTTAAAAAAGAAAAAAAGAAAGAGAGAAAGAAAAACAAAAAAAGCATTGTCCCAGGAGATTTGGATTAAGAAGTAAACACTTCTACTTGCTCCATGCCATTTTTGACATTGCACGACACTGTGCATTTTCCTTTTCCAGACACACAAAACATGCTGCAACTTGCTTTTTACACTCAATAACATGACACACACACACCCATCAGTATGCTCAGACATCCTTTTTTCAGAGAGTTAGAACACTGCATGTTAATGTAGACAACTGGGTCTTGGATACCTCTAGCTAAATAGAAAATATATATATATATATATATATATATATACACACTCTTGCAACATGGGGCCACAAAGGACATGTCACCAACACCATGCAATCATCTTTCCTTTCCAAAGGCCTGAGCTTCCCACATAGCAGGTAAGAAACAACAGGAGAGAAACAATGCCTCCAAGTAAAGGAAAGAACTGAAGTCAGCCAGGAACCTCATAGACGTCGACTTTGAGTTTTTTAAATTACAACAACTCTAGATATTTGCTGAAAACCAAGTTACTAACTTAGAATTCAGTGAGTCATAGTCTAACTACTTCTACACACTGGAAAAGGAATTGGCTCGGTCTAATTCGGTCCACCATCTCCCTGGGTTCAAGGTCTTAAAAGAAACTGGACAGGACCTGGCTCACAAATAAGATTCTTATCCAAGTTACCCACCAGATGCCAATGCCAGGGCCTCCTGGGGAGTCCAGAGCACAGAATGTGTTTGGTAAACAGAAAAACAATGAACTTCACATTTAAAACGCTAATTTTGTTAGTGACTCAAGAGCCTGAAAAGCTAATGAAGTATTCAGATCTTTAGTAATTCCAATTTGGTGCCCAGATAAAATCTCTCCATCTAAAGATACAAACTCCCTAGAGGACAAAGCCCGCCTTCATGGCTAGCTTTTAAAACACTTTAGGAAACTTGACCTCAAAGTAAAATCAACAGTTTGGGGGGGGGGGGGGGCTAGAGGGTTTGAGAAAACACACTGCAGACCAATATGCATTCAGAAATAAAGTGATCTCTTTTCCTACTGATACATACAACTTGCTCTCTAAAATGCTGATTCCTTTCCCACAATTCCTTAACTTAGTTGCATGGAAAGAATATCTCTTATTGCCAAGCTAGAAGAATATTGCAGATTGTTCCCTTTCCCTCTCTCCTTCATTCCCAAACATTAGCACACTGACCTTAATTCTCCAATCCCCTGGGTTTTGGTTTGCATTAAATCCCAGGGGCCAGTTACATCCACTAGCCTCTTAATTATTTAACAGTCACTGATGTCACCCTCTCTCATACGCAAAGCTCTCTGAGTAGCCAGCCTCATTCACTTATTCCCTCAATTCACTGAGCAAGTATTTCCAGACTTTCTACTAAGTAACAGGTACTGCCCCAGGCCAGAAAACAAAGCACTGTGCAGCCACACAGCACAGAAGCACCCCACAGTGGTGTCAGCCAGGCATGCACCTGTGCCAGGGAAGGAAGCAGGAGGGGACTAGGCAGGCTTGAGAGCTTACTTCATCAATGGCAGTCAGCAAAGTCTCATTCCAGATTGGACACTGAGCATATTCTGAAAGAAAAGAGGGACCTAAACATGTCAGAGGATGTGCATTCCAGATGAGAGGGTCCAGGTGCCCACACCAATGTAGAGACCCAGTATGCAGCCATCAAAGGTGTAATCAGAGAGACCACGTAAGACCACACTGACAAAGTTATACCCGAGAACTTCACTTGAAATGAAATCAAAATGGTGTTTTTTCTATTCAGTTTAATTCCTTCCAGAAATGGCCAAATAAATGTAAAGATTTTGAGAACACTGAGGAAAAGCAAGTCAAGAAATACAGAGATGAACATTGGAATTGATCTTATTGTTTGCTTAGCAGTCAACACGTCTGAGAACTGAGACAAGAACATGAAGACAAGCGTCCCATGCCACCAGCTGTCACCAGTGTTAGGCGCTGCTGTGCTCTCTAAGTGTGGTTTGTGGTCCTGCCTGCTGCCAGCTGTGAGTCAAACCTGAGCAAAGTTAATAGAAATCAGCTAAGGATTGGATCCTTTGCAGGGCTGTGGACTTTGCTCACACATTCAAAACAAACATGATTCAAACATTACTGGGTAAAAATTGACAGGCATTTGCCAGTGTTTAAATATTCACTAGAGGGTACTGTTCTTTGTAAACAGTTTTTGAAGTTACTTAATAATTAAAACTGTTTTAGATATGAGCAATGAGCATGAAAAGAAGAGCATGAAATGTTGCATTTTCAAGATGATAGAGCTAGCCTTTTGTAAGATCTGGTTTAAATGCCACAAAATTATAAAGCATCATTAGTAGTCATTTTAAAAAACAATTGTTCTTTAGCATCTTTTTGTCTAAAAAATAGTAGTTACTCAAATACAAGAAGGAAGACCTAGCACTCTTAATATTTAAGCAATGTGATTATTTATATGAGGCGAGAAGGAACAACCATTTTACAGTGGAAGACAAAAATAGCTCAATGGCTAAAAAGTTTAGTTAAATATTCCAAAGGAAAAAAAATATGCTTTATTTGAAGATATACATAAAACTGCACATTTTGTTGTAGAAATCAGAACCTGATCTAAAAATCTGAAATACCAAAAGGAAATAAAGCCCAATAGCAAAGCTAAAGCAAACAGCACAAAGAAAGAAAGCGCTTCTAGGATGGAGCGGGAAGTGAATTCACACGGGCAAGCTTGAGGAACCCAATACTTGCCCTGAGGCTTCACCTTCAATCTCCAACTCCCAAAAGACACAGGAGGAGCACTGCTTCCCAAGTATAGGGGGTTGCCAATACTTCAATAGAAAGAGTTAGCAACAGAAGACAAGACACTTCGTTGGCCCCTTGGTTCCATTAGTAACTGATGTAGACAGCAAGCACCAGAAGCAATTACCATTTCTATTTCTCACACAGTCACCCGAACACATATTCTTGACACCTTCTCTCACGTTAAAAAGGAAGGACAGAGGCACAACATCACACAGCACAGGAGTGATGCAGCTTACAGCTCCAGGTCACAGCTGGACCCAAACATTTCCTGCCTCTGATTTGGGACTCTAGGATTTCAGGGTATGGCTGGCAATTAATTACATGTTAATGTACAGCGAACTCTCATTCCTTCATTACTGCCTTTTTTTTCTTTCCATAATTTTATTTTTCTCATTAGTTACATTTTGTTAATTCTGTATCCCAGCTGTATCCCTCATTCCCTCCCCAATCCCACCCTCCCTCCCTCATCTCCTCCCTGCCCCTTTCCAAGTCCACTGATAGGGGAGGACCTCCTCCCCTTTCATATGACTCGCTTTTGTCAGGTATTTTCCGGACTGGCTGCAAAGTCCTCCTCTGTGGCCTAACAGTACTGCTCCTCCCTTGGGAGGTGGGGAGGTCAAAGAGCCAGTCATTGAGTTCATGTTAGAAATAGTCCTTGTTCCCCTTACTATGGGAAACCAATTGGTTACTGAGCTACCACGGGTCACATCCGAGCAGAGGTTCTAGGTTTTATCCTCTCATGGACTTTGGTTGAGTGTCCATCTCAGAAAAGACCCTGTGCCCAGATACGTTTGGTCCTTGTAGAGCTCCTATCCTTTCCACATCAAACTCCCCTTCTTTCATATGATTCCCTGCACTCTGCCAAAGGTTTGGTTGTGAGTCTTAGTATCTATTTTGGAGCACTGCTAGGTAGAGTCTTTCAGATGCTTTCTGCGGTAGACGCCTGTCATACGTTCAATGCATATCCCATTTGTCTTTCTAAATGAGGATAGATCGTCATACCCCATGTCTGCTTTCTTGATTATCTTCTTTAGGTGTATAGATTTCATTTTGTTTATCCTATCTTTTAGGTCTATATAAGCGAGTATATTCCATGTTTGTCTTTCTCCTTCTGGGATACTTCACTCAGAATGATCTTTTCTAGATCCCACCATTTGCCTGCAAATTTCATGATTTCCTCCTTTTTGATTGCTGAGTGCTAATATCCAGTATATATAAAGAACTAAAGAAGCTGAAAAGCAGCAAAACAAGTAATCCACTTAAAAAATGGGGAACGGAGCTAAACAGAGAATTCTCTGTAGAGGAATATAGAATGGCAGAGAGACACTTAAAGAAATGCTCAACCTCATTAGCCATTAGGGAAATGCAAATCAAAACGACCCTAAGATTTCACCTTACACCCATCAGAATGGCCAAGATGAAAAACACAAATGACAACACATGTTGGAGAGGTTGTGGAGAAAGAGGAACCCTCCTCCATTGCTGGTGGGAATGTAATCTGGTACAACCACTTTGGAAGTCAATCTGGCGCTTTCTCAGACAATTAGGAATAGCGCTTCCTCAAGACCCAGCTATACCACTGCTAGGCATATACCCAAAATTTGCTCAAGTACACAATAAGGACATTTGCTCAACCATGTTTGTAGCAGCTTTATTTGTAATAGCCAGAACCTGGAAACAACCCAGATGTCCATCAACGGAGGAATGGATACAGAAATTGTGGTATTTCTACACAATGGAATACTACTCAGCATTACTGCTTTTTAATCACGTTTTTAATTTTAAGGCTCTCCCATTTGGAGGCTCTACATAAGCATCCACCCCTATGTGAGGCATCCAGCTTCATCACCATCTTGAAAAGTGAGTTATTCCTAGCTGTTTAAATGCCATGCCTATCCAGATAAACTACCTGGAACGAGCCACACATTGATGCAGAATGGCAGCTGGCATCTTTTCCTGGTTAATGAGGAGCTCGGTTCTGTCAGCGCCAGTGGTATGGATTTCAAGGCCCTTAGGCCTAATATTCATTGCATTCAAGACTATCCCAGAGACCCATTCTGACCACATCTGGAAGAGAGACCACAAAGCTAAGAAAAACATAAATACGCCTCAGGGTACACATTCCACATCAAAGACCTGCTGCTAACACTGTTTAAGGGCCAGCCAAGGAAGACTCATAAAATGTGGTTTTATGTGGGATCACCTTTTAGTTCAACTTACTTGTTTTCATAAATAGTGTCAGTACTCAAATCGCCAACAATTAACCCCTCAACCCATCTCCATCCAGGGAAGTTGTCTTTCCTAAGCCTTTCCCGTCCATTATTTTCTGTGTGCTTCTGCAGATGGCTAAAGCAGCTCCAGACAACAGATACATACCCAGGAAGCTTATGGACTGAGAAGGGGGAGGGGGAAAGTATTAGCTTCAGCAATCTGGACCTAATCTTTGAATAAAGGAATCCACCAGAGGAGTGCAAGAATTAAACTCATTTTAGTGACAAAGAAATTGAACTATAACTAGAGGTTAAGTGTCTTATTGAATGACACCCAGAGATCCGAGCGCAGCAATGTTAACCTAACCTATATTCGCTGCCATTAACAGGTGTAGTGGGATTTCCCAACAGTCGGCTGAGCCAGTTCACCAAGCACACACAGAAATTTCTCCAACAGACAGAAATTAAGAGTCTCACACAGTGAACTCCAGGCAAATGTCCACAGTGTGATGTGGGTGTTTACTAGGCAAAAAATAATAATACACTTTATATCCTGTTAGAAGTTTTAAGACACAAAATCCGTTCTTCCTATATAAAATTATTAAGAACTTCAGTTCAATCATATAAACAGCAGGAAACATTTGACACCTTCTTCTCAAACACAGGAAAGAAGTTTTATCAACATAGGGAAAAGGAAACAAAGCAGGTATAAAGAGTTCAACTGGACTGGGGTTCTCGGTGAGAACTTTTGCAAGACCTGCACTCCTAATGCAGAGACTCCGGACCCCTCCCTCCCCAAAGAGACTCACAGACCACGAAAAGCAAGAGGTAGTTTATTCCGATCGATCGCGATGGGGGTCGCCCCTTCAAGGCAGGAGACAACCCCAAGCATACAAAGCACAGAGTTTTTATACCTAAAAATCAGGCCACACATGTATCTTTACATTGACCAGTCAGCAGAAAGATAGCACTTTTGCAGCTGGCAGCTTACAGCTTCTTCCAAGGGCAATGCTCCCTGCTCCGGGTTTCTTATCTTAAAATAGGCTCATCCTGTCCTCTGAGGAAGGCCATCTGGTCTGGCCTCTACTCAAGGTTTAGTAGCCCTAATTGTCTGACTGTTCTTTCTTAGCCGGCCCTTATTCAAGGTCCAGTTGTTTTTCTTTCTAGTCTGGGATGGTCTCATTTCTCCCCTTTTTCTTTGACATAATTTTATCCCTAAAATTACAGGCTAGATTCAGCCTGCACATCTAATTGCTGATACTGCTGTTAAAGCATAAGGACCTGAATGGTACTAATCCATTCTTCTCATGAAGTTACGCAGCTTGTTAAAAATGCAGGGACCAAAGGTTACAATCAAGAGAATAATTAGCAAAGGGCCGAGCAAGGTGGAGATTAGAGTGGTCATCCATGGAGAGGAATTAAACCATCCTTCAAACCATCCTAGGCTTTGGGCTCGTTCTCGCTTTCTCTTTTCTAAGCCCTCTTTGACCTTATCTAGGGTCTCAGTGACAACTCCAGTATGGTCAACATAGAAACAACATTCTTCTTTTAGGGCAGCGCATAAACCTCCTTGTTGCAGAAACAATAAATCTAAGCCCCTTCTATTCTGTAACACCATCTCTGATAATGACTGTAAGGAATCTTTTAGCTCTCTAATTGTGTTTTCTAATCTTTCTATGTCCTCATCAACAGCTGCCCTGAGCTCATTTAACCCACTATGTCGGAGGGCTATAGCTGACCCTCCAACTGCTGTCCCTGCTGTTCCTAGTCCGATCCCAAGCATTATAGCTAGAGAAATTCCCAAATCTCTTTTTGTTCGTATCAGTGGTTCCCCCACAGAGTCCCAGTATTGAAAGGGCTCTTCATACGGGTGATAGGTAACTCGAGGGATTACCTGGACCAGGACACAGTAGTCAGACGAATTGACAAGCACCTGAGTACTGACACAAGTAGTAATTCCTGTCGCACAGGCCCACCATCCATTGGTCGGTGGTATGAGATACCCTGACAGGCCTGTAACATTATAGGTTTGGTTGCATAAAAACTGATGACTGGGGGGGATTTTACCCACACAGAGTCCTTGCCCTGAAACGGCAGACAGGGAAAGTCTAGCCTCCCTTTGCGTCCAACGGCAGGCTGTCGCCTCTTGGATGTTACTTACCTCATCTGTAAAGGCAATTCCTTCATAATATGGGGGAGCAATCCCAAAGCATAACCAACAAGACTCAGTAACTTTTGGGTTGGTGTTATTTAGGGTCTGGAAGGCTCCCTGTGCTAGGGAAGTAATGTATGGTCCAGGAGGCTTAGGGGAAGAATCTTTACCTATTTTTGAGTTAGGAGAGGGGGTTACTGGACGTGGCGCCATAGTCTGGGGGTCTGCTTTTACTGGGGGAACCAGACGAGGGCCAGCTTTATTTGGCCCTACTTCAGCAGATGGGGTTGTTATCTTCAGTTTGATGGTGAAAAGTAACCCATCATCATATCTTTCCTTATATATCCGTAGGCCCCAAGTGAACCCCGTCAACCAGTTAGTTGAAATCCGCTTTCCAGCGTCCGTGAACCGGATCAGCAGGGGGTGGCACCAGGTGGTACATATTGGCTGATTAGTCCACCTATTGTTTGGTCCCCGATCTGGGGGTTCGGCATGACTGTAATTAGCTTTAACAATAATGTAATCCCAACTGGAGGTAGGCTTCCAGTAAGTATCGCCAGTGGTTTCACACCCCCAATTTTTGCAGTAAAATTCATTTCTCCCCCCACATTTGTTTACTAATTTAGGTTGCTGGTGGGGTCCTGGACATACATAAAAGGTTAGGACTCGTAGCATACTGCGGTGGTTGGTGGTCCCGCAGCCTCCCCAGGGATCTAAGCCCCTTCTCTCACTGAAAGACCCACGTCTAGAGTCCCCAGGAACCACGTTGGGGTCTAGGTGGCTTTGCAAATCCCAGTTTGCAGGTGCTCCTAAAGCCATTTTGCAAAGGTCAGGGTACAAGTCTGGCCACCATGTGAAGGGTGGGGCTATCTTTGATACAGACCAAATTATAATATGTCTCTGATTAGTTACTTCCCAAGTCAAAAGTTTGGGCTGGTGAGGACTGGAGCCCAAGCAAGTATTACAGGTGCTTAACAGAGCCAAAGGCACCAGCAGTTTGTGGATATCACTCACGGCTAGCATTTTTAACAAGCTTAAGTTTTAAGGGATTGTCACTGGGCTGGATTTTCCAGTCAGAAGTGGAGTCCTCTGGAGCAGATTTGACGTGTGATGCGTGGATCCAAGCAGCAATGCCTTCTACCTTCACAGCCGTTGGGGTGGTGAGCAGGATGCAGTAAGGACCTTTCCACCAGGGTTCCAAATTCTGACTACGGTGTCGCCGTACATAAACCAAGTCTCCAACTTGGAATTGATGGGGCACCTCTAAGGATCCTGGCGCATATGCACTGCCAACCTTGCTCCAGATCTCTTTCTGAATAAGCTGCAGTCCCTTTAACCTGGACAACAAGTCAGAGTTACTACTAGTTATGTCAAGAGAGTCTCCAAGGAGAGTTAAGGGAGCGGGGACTCCATACAATAGTTCAAAAGGTGTAAAGTTCAACAAAGAAGGAGTATTCCTGACCCTAAAAAGAGCCAGAGGGAGGAGTACCACCCAGTCACCGCCAGTCTCCATGGTCAATTTAGTAAGGGTCTCTTTTAGAGTTCTATTCATTCTTTCTACCTGTCCTGAACTTTGGGGTCTATAAGCACAATGTAATTTCCAATTAGTCCCCAAAAATCTGGCCACCTCTTGACTTACCTGAGCAATGAAGGCTGGCCCATTGTCTGACCCGATTACCTTTGGAACTCCAAACCGGGGAAAAATGTCTTCTAAAATCTTCTTGGCTACAACCAGAGCAGTCTCTTTCTTGGTGGGAAAAGCTTCCACCCATCCTAAGAAGATATCTATAAAGACTAAGAGATATTTATTTCCATACCTGGCCGGCTTGATCTCGGTAAAGTCTACTTCCCAATGCATTCCAGGTCTAGTTCCCCTTAGCCGTTTTCCCGAGCTTTGGAAATTCTTCCCTACGTTTACCTTTTGGCATACATGTACATGCCTGAGCCACTTTTCCGGTTAGAGCAGTGAGGTTTAGTATTCGGTAAGGAGATTGGAGAACAATTTCAGTCAATTTCCTTGCCCCTAAAATGAGTCCATTGATGCATTTGCGCTATTAGTCTCTTAGCATCTTCCTGTGGCAAAATGATCTTACCTTTGGAGTCAATCCATGCTCCCACATTAGCATCGAATGTCCCTTGTTTCCTCTGTATTTGCTCCAGGTCATCCTCTGAGTATTTTAGTTGTTCCTTCTCTGGCAACTCAGCAGTTAATATTATTGGAGCAGGACTTCTTCCAGCAGCTGCTTCAGCCTCCTGATTAGCCATGTTATTTCCCTTTGCCGCCTTGGAATTTCCCTTCTGATGTCCCGGGCAGTGAATTATGCTTACCTTGATGGGCAGTAGTAGGGCATTGAGCAAGGCCAAGATTTCATTTTTATTTTTAATTTCTTTACCGGCTGATGTCAGTAGGCCTCTCTGCTGGTAGATGGCCCCGTGCACATGGGCCGTAGCAAAGGAATACCTGCTGTCAGTGTAGATGTTTATCTTTTTGTCTTTCCCCAAAGTTAATGCTTGAGTTAAGGCAATTAGTTCTGCCCGGGGAGCAGAGGTGCCTTCTGGCAGCGCTTGGGCCCATATTACCGTGTGTCCATCCACCACCGCTACTCCCGCTTTTCTTTTTCCATTTTCTAAAAAGCTACTCCCATCTGTGTAATATGTCACCTCTGCATCCGGCAGAGGCTGGTCTTTTAAGTCCTTTCGCCATCCCTGTTCTTCCGCCAACACCTGCAAGCAATCATGCTCTGGGGGCTGAATCTTTGGATCTGGTAACAGGGTGGCAGGGTTTAGCCCCGTTGCCGGGGCAAAAGTAATCCTGTCGTTATTTAAAAGCAAAGTTTGGTAATGAGTCATGCAGGCATTTGTGAGCCAGCGATCAGGTGGCTGTCTGACAACACCCTCAAGGGCATGAGGGGCATAGACGGTAAGATCTTGTCCCAAGGTCAGCTTGTCAGCATCCTTTACCAATGCGGCGACTGCTGCTATTATCCGGAGGCAGGTCGGCCATCCTGCCGCTACTGGATCAAGCTTTTTAGATAGATAAGCTACCGGTCTCTTCCAGGGTCCAATCTTTTGAGTTAACACCCCTTTAGCCATCCCCTGGTTCTCGGCCACATAGAGATGAAAAGGTTTAGTGACATCAGGAAGTCCCAAGGCTGGAGCTGACATTAGAGCCTGTTTAATATTATCAAATGCGGCCTGTTCATCTTCTCCCCAGGAAAAAGTCATTGCCCTTTGTAAGGACATACAGAGGGGCTGCCATTTCAGCAAACCCGGGAATCCATAATCGGCAAAACCCTGCTGTACCAAGAAATTCCCTCAGTTGTTTAGTAGTTTGTGGGGGGCAGAATATGAAACACAGTCTCTTTTCTAGCCTCCAATAACCATCTTTTTCCTTCTTTTAGTATATACCCCAGGTAACTGACTTGTTTCCGACATATCTGGGCCTTTTTCGCCGATGCTCTATAGCTGAGTTCACCTAATTCTCATAACGGTCGGTGGCTTCGAGACAAGTTTTCCGACAATCTGCAGCTAGTAAGATGTCATCCACATACTGGAGGAGAGTTACCTGAGTATTTGTGGCCCGGAAGTACGCCAGGTCTTGGTGCAGGGCTTCATCAAATATAGTTAGGAGAATTTTTAAACCCTTGGGAAAGTCGGGTCCATCTTAGTTGGCCCGAGACCCCGGAGTCGAGATCTTTCCATTCAAAAGCGAAAATGTCTTGGCTGGCAGGACTAAGTTGAAGACAAAAGAATGCATCTTTGAGGTC
Organism: Meriones unguiculatus; assembly: GCF_030254825.1. Taxonomy (NCBI): domain Eukaryota; kingdom Metazoa; phylum Chordata; class Mammalia; order Rodentia; family Muridae; genus Meriones; species Meriones unguiculatus. Next base: position 48,546,035 of record NC_083349.1, read on the forward strand.
TAGAACAGTATACCAGACTCTGTCAGGGGGAAGGGAGCTCAGCAGGTTATATGGGTAGGGGACCGTTGGATGTAAGTCCATAACCTGTTTGTTAACTTCCCTCAGGTCTTGCACAGGCCGATAATCGTTGCTCCCAGGCTTTCGGACCGGCAGTAATGGAGTATTCCAAGCGGACTGACATCTTTTTAAAACCCCTAGGTCAAGGAGTCGCTGTATATGAAGGCGAATCCCATCATGGGCTTCCTTAGACATTGGATACTGCCGTACTGCAACTGGGGCTGCCTGAGGTTTTAGCTCTGCCTGGACCAGCAGTTGCTTTCTTGCTTTTCCCAAGCCAGCTGTCTCAGCCCAGGCCTCAGGGTATTTTTTCACCCACCAGTCAATGTCTTTTTCTCCCTCTTTTAAATTTTCAAATAGCCGGTATTCATCTTCCAAGTGAATTGTAAGCACATGAATAGGATCTTCTCTTTTATCTGTAACCTGTGGGCCTTCTGGGTTAAAATAGATGTGGGCTCCTATTTTGGTCAGGATATCTCATTCCAGCAATGGGTATGGGCAGTCAGGCATGACTAAGAACGAGTAGGATACCCAGCCCACTCCAAGATCCACTGTTCTTCGGGTAGTCCATGAGTATTGCTTACATCCAGTGGCCCCTTGAACCCATGATTTTTTTCTCTTTCTTAGCCCTGAGTCTAGCAACAGAACTGAATGCTGAGCGCCAGTATCCACTAGAAAATGGACTGGCTTCCCCTCCACCTTGAGGGTTACCCTGGGCTCGGGGAGGGGAACCGAACCCCGTCCTCCATAATCGCTGTCATCGTTCAAGGTTAGGACCCGGGTCCCCATGGCTCGAGTATTCAGCTGCTTCTTCTTCCTTTTGGGGCAATCTCTCATCCAGTGTCCCGTCTCCTTGCAGTATACACACTGGTCCTTAGACAAAGGGCCCTTACGGTTGCCAGGAACTCTCTCCCTTTCAGTACGACTTTCCTGAACTACGGTGGCCAGAATCTTAGTCAATTTTTTATCCTGCCTCTTGTCTCTTTCTTTTTCTCTCATCTCCAGTTCTTTCTGCTTCCTCTCTTCTTTTTCTTCTTCTGTTTCTCGACTATAGAAGACTTTCTCTGCCACTTGCACTAAATCCTTCAACGACTTATCCTGCAGACCTTCTAATTTATGAAGTTTCCTATGAATATCCCTAGCTGACTGATCTATGAAAGATACAGCTACTGTTGCCTTGTGCTCATCTAGTAGGGTCATAGGGAGTAAACCGGTGGAACGCTTCCATCAGCCGTTCTAAGTAGGCTGCAGGAGATTCCTCTGGCCCCTGGACCACCTCTTCTAAATTAGATTGGTGGGTCTTCGAGCAGCCCCACGGAGACCCGCCTTTAGAGTCTGGCGGTAGACCTTCAAGTGCTGCCTACCCTCTGGTGTTTTGTAATCCCAGTTAGGACGCGAGAGAGGAAACCCATGTAGGCCTCCCATCCGCTCCCAGGACATTCTTTCTTGCTTCTAGAAGGACCTGTCCCCTCTCCTCGGTAGTCAGGAGTGTCTGTAAAAGCTGTTGACAGTCATCCTAAGTGGGCTGGTGAGAGAAAATGACAGATTCAAATATGTCAGTTAAAGCGTGGGGATTCTCAAGAAAAGGGGGATTGTGGGCCTTCCAGTTGTAGAGATCAGCTGAGGAGAAAGGCCAGTACTGAAGAGGTTGATTCCCATCCCAATCTGGTAACCCATAGGCTCGTAATGGGAGGGCCACCGAGTCCAGCTGAGCTGCTCTGTGGCTTCGTGTTCCAGCTGCTGGGCCCCCTTCGTTCTGAGGGTCAGTTGGTGATTGCAGCGGGACTCCTGGCGGTGTCTGTGGCGGCAGTGCTGAGGGACCAACAGCTCCTGGTGAAGGCCCAGACTGGAAAAACTGCATGCAAGCCCCGCCCTAGGCCCCGAGGGAGAACTGACAGCCTCCGTGAGACTGACAGGGGAAACAGTTGGAGGTCTGGCAGGAGAACCAGCCAGGGAACTGGCAGGGGTAGGGGAGATGGCTGTCGGATAAGGGGGCGGAAGGTCAAAAAGGAGATCTGCTTCTGGAGAAGTGAGCACTTTCTTCTCTTCCTTAACAGTTGTCGAAGGACTCTCTGTGGAAAGAACAAAGGGGTGCACCCAGGGGAGTGGATGGCGAACAATGTCTTCCCAGGTTGAAACATAAGATCAGGATGACCCTCCTGTGCTTGGAGGGTCTTAGCCTTAACAGCAAGGATCGTCTCAAGGTGAAAGGTGCCCTCCGGTGGCCATCCAACCTGAAAGGCAGGCCTCGAAGTTCGCCACTTTCCTTTTCTAACTTCCACTGAGAGGTTATATGCCCTTTATCTCACTTCTGAGAAATGGTCAAGGGTGAGGGATAAGGGTGTAGTCACAGTCTGTCCCATAATGAAATCGTCGGTCAGAAAAGTCAGAGAGGCAACAACAACAGAGACAAAAAGAACCAGGCAGGTAATCAAACAAGGATGCCCTTGCGGGTGATACCACAGTGCCCTAACAGATCGGCTGCCTGGCGGCGGTCGTTCTCTACGAATATCAGACTCAGACAGGAGGAGGACCGTCTCAGATCCAACCTCCCATCAGACAGAATCTGGAGCGTCCTCCAGTTTCCAGCCACACGATATTCTGACCTGTCTGTCAATCGCAATAGCCTAATCAAACAACCAGGAAGGTTCAGACAGGCGCCTAAACAGAACAAAACAGAATCTGCAGAAATCTGAAATCTGACAAACAAAATGACTGACCTGTTTCAGCCTGACCTTCGAGCCCGGTCTGGTGAGAGTCAGGGAAGGGCGGCGTCAGTTTCCCGGCCAACGCACCACATGCAAGACCTACATTCCCGATGCAGGGACTCCGGACCCCTCCCTCCCCAAAGAGACTCACAGACCTCGAAAAGCAAGAGGCAGTTTATTCCGATCGATCGCGATGGGGGTCGCCCCTTCAAGGCAGGAGACGACCCCAAGCATACAAAGCACAGAGTTTTTATACCTAAAAATCAGGCCACACATGTATCTTTACATTGACTAGTCAGCAGAAAGACAGCACTTTTGCAGCTGGCAGCTTACAGCTTCTTCCAAGGGCAATGCTCCCTGCCCCGGGTTTCTTATCTTAAAATAGGCTCATCCTGTCCTCTGAGGAGGGCCATCTGGTCTGGCCTCTACTCAAGGTTTAGTAGCCCTAATTGTCTAACTGTTTTTCTTTCTAAGCTTGCCCTTATTCAAGGTCCAGTTGTTTTGCTTTCTAGTCTGGGATGGTCTCATTTCTCACTTTCAATCCATGTCTTCAATCTGCTGCATGTATGCATACTTAGTCACAAAGATGCACACATGTGTACATACACATTTTATGACAGTAACGACTGTTGGGTGTTAATGTCAGGCATTAAGGAAAGAACATCACGAATGGCAAGTGTCAGTCAAATTGATGGGGTGACAGAGGCCTTGACATGGTACTGATTGTTAACCCCTTTTGACATCGAAGTTCAGAAAAGCACCATACCTGTGTCACAGTAACTCACTCCTCTCACACATTGCAGTCATTTTGGTAAATTGTCTTCCATTGTTTACCCTGTGCTTTCACTTAGATCTCGGTGCTCTGTTGGTTTTCCTGGTAGCTGTTTTTTAAAGTGGTTGAGGGACCACACCACTGCAAAAGAAGAGTTCTTCTGGTTCTGTTCACCTTTTATCTATTTGAATCAGTGCTAAAAGGCCTGGCCTCCCAATCTCCAACTGGTAGCACAGCCCCAGGCAGTCTGTCTTTTCACCCCTCCTATGGCATGTAAGTGGTTGCTATGTTTGGGGAGCTAGTACAAGCACTTTGCATGAGTTAACTCATGAGATCCCATAACAACACTACAAAGTAGGTGCCACCACACTCACTTGTCAACTAGGCAGACAGAGGAACTAAGCGATGCTGCGACAGAGGGTGACGAATGCAGGCTACGGGGACACCGGCACTGCTGGATTAGAGGACATGCACAGTTCCTTCCAACTCAAACCTTCTGTCAAAGTTCAAAAATGAGCTATGATTAAGTGGTCACGTTTACGCCACCTTTTTCAAATCGGTCAAAGCCTGTCATAATAACTCCTTCATCTTAAACAATAAAATACTTAAAGCGCCTAAGACACTGGTGGTGGATGCTCACCTTAACGAAAGGTCAACCTAAAAGGAACAAGAAATCCATGTCCTGCACGAGCTTCTTGTTCAGTCAATTCTCATGTGCAGCCAGAAAAGCCAAGGCAACAAAACCGAACAGCGGAAGAATGCTACGTCATAAGAGGGCTTACAATCAGCCACACCCATCGTCATGCATCTTACATTTCAGGCAGGCCTCTCCTAACAGGGACTCTACTCCCTGAAATGGGGGGGGGGGCACTCTATTCTGGCCCACCACCCTACTCCCTGACAAAGAAAAAAAGGCTGCAGTAACATCTGGAAGCCAGCAGAGAGCACATTTACCAAAAAGTGTTAAAGACAAAAGATGGACGGGGGGGGGGGGGGAGCAGCCATGTTCAAGTACGCCTCAACTTTTCCAAATCAGGGAGCAAATTGGAGTCCCATCATCTTCATCTCTCAGCTTTCAAAACCCGGCTCTGCCTAGCCCATCTCAATCCTCACCTAAATGAATGAACAAGACTGCTAGTTTCTAGATTAAAGATTTGTCTGACCAACATGCAGATTCCCAGCATCTGCACTCACAGATTACAGTACGGCGGGTCTACTGTAAGGCTCAGAAATCTATTCTACTGACAAACATCCTCTGCATACAAATGTATATACTATACCCGCTCATACGAATACTCATTTATACACATACATGTGCTCATTCACATGTGTAACATGCGTGTGTGCACGCACAGGCAGCAGCATTGCTGCATTCAGATCTATCCTTCTCTGGCCAAAAGCCAGTGTGAATTTGCCCAATTTGCACAGTCATGCCTAGAGGAAAGGCATTCTCTGCACCCAGCGTAATCAGTCTGAGCACCATGCTGATGGCACTCACTACTTGTATTAAAGACTACGTTACACCAGACAGAGAGAAACCTCTCCAAAGCCCTGTGACACTGCATACCAGGCTAAATCCCCTTCCAGAAGTTCTCTTCTTAGACTCATTTCCTATGCAATCAGTCCCATAGAGACTGGGATTTGGGTTACAGGAATCCACAGGCCCAGGTTTCTGATTACACTGTGTATGCTTTCACTGTAGTTACTGACACTCTATCCCAAATGCCACAAGTGGCTGGGGCACCTGCTCTCAGTGCTCCAGGCCAGCTCTCTCCAGAGCCTGCCAGGGAAGAGTACTCTAGGAGGCTGGAGAGGCCTGGCCTGGAGGAAGAAAAAAAAAAAAAGGCACCACTCCAGACCAGGTATTGGGCCACGCTCAAGAACCTCTCCTCCAGCACAAGACTCTTGTGCCTATTCCCCACTTTAACCCCACCGTGACCACAACCCTGGATGTAGCCTGAAATGCCAGCTCTCCTGAATCCACCACACAGGATACAGGATACAGGATACACAGGTAGGAAGGACCCGTTGTGCATGAGGCAGAAAGACCTGCTGCAAGGAAGTGACAGCGCCACATTCCAAACTGTAGACATCACAGGAGGTGGGGGGGGGGCAGGATCAGGAAAAGGGGGGTGGGGGTTCTAGGTAAACAAACCCTGCTGGAGGGAGTTCCTTTCCATTAAATGTTTCTGATAAAAATACGTGTTGCTGAGTGGTGATGGTGCACCCCTTTAATCCCATCACTTGGGAGACAGAGGCAGGTGAATCTCTATAAGTTCAAGGCCAGCCTGGTATACAGAGCTAGTTCCAGGACAGCCAAGTCTACATAAAGAAACCCTATCTCAACCAAAAAGCGAAACAAAAACAGACAAACAACAACAAAAACCATGTAAAACTCCAACAGGGCTTTGTGACCTAAGCTGAGAGCCAACCTCTGACCCTCTACCTCTGGTAGACAGTTTGGACTTAACACAGTTTGGTTCCAATATCACGCAAATATGAAGTCAGTTGTCTTTTGGAAGAAATGGAGGTTGGGCTTGGCCTTGAGTCATTTGTTCTAAGAACTCACCTGAAGGCAGAATGGATGCGGATGCAGATCATGGAAGAGTGAAAGAAGAATCAAGACGAGCATTCATTCTCTTGTCTTTGCACTAGAGATTGTGTCCCTGATGGCCACACCCAGCTTCAAAGCCCAGCAATTTTCTTATTGGTGCTCACATACCCAGGAAGTTCAGAGCCCACTCCAGATTCTGTTACTCCAGTGCAGTGCTGGCCAATAGGCAACACGTGAGCAAGAGAGGACACGAAAGAATATCCACTAACAGACAACAGGGAGGTAAAGAACGGTCACCTGTTACAAAACAGAAGTCAGAGCAGCAGGGATCATCAGATAGTAAAGGAAAACAAAGGAGGTCCCTGATGTCCTTGGTGGGCTTCAGCCTTTGCCCCTTTCCTGACACGGTTCCTCCCCTTTACTCAAAGCTACAGGCCAGTTAGCAAAAGTTACTTTTTCTCAATGGATTTAATTAAGGCTCTGAAACCTTCCACTGATCTGTTTTCTACCAGATAATAAAGTCACGTGTACACACACACACACGCACGCACGCACAGTCTCTCTTACTCACTCTTCCCTAAAGCAAGTATTGAATGGGCGGAAACTAGCTTGCTGAGCTCAAAAGCCCAGCCACAGAAGAGTCTGGCAGACATAATGGTGTTCGGAGCATGTTCAGGGAGTCTCCTGGTCTTGTTTAGGAGCTATGCTGCAAGATGATGCTCACAAAAAAGGAAAGGAGGAAGGTAAGGGGAGGGAGGGAGAGAGAGAGGGAGAGAGGGAGGGAGGGAGAGAGGGAGGGAGGGAGGGAGGGAGGAACAACCTTGACACTAAAAGCACGAGGAGGGGGAACTCTAGCTCAAGGCCAGCCCAAAATACACAGTGAGACCAGAGCTTGGGGTGAGAGGCACACTTATCAAAAAGTGTGTTTGTCAAACCCTCAAAGCCAGTGGTTCTCAACCTTCCTAATTCTATGACCCTTTAGTACAGTTCCTCATGTTGTGGTGACCCCAATCATAAGCTTATTTGCATTGCTACTTTCATAACTGTAATTTTGCTGCTATGAATCATAACGTAAATATCTAATATGCAGGGTATCTGATATGCAGTCCCTGCGAAAGGTTCATTCAACCCCTCAATGGGGTTGTGACCCACAGGTTGAGAACCACTGCTCTAAGTCAAGAATGGCCTGGTGACTCAGACTCATCCCAGCTATACAGGAGGCAGCAGGCTTACAGGTTCAAGGCTACAGAGTGAATTCAAGGCCAGCCAGAGCAACTTAGTGAGAGCCTGTCTATAATGAAAAGGTAGACTGGGATTTAGCTCAGTGGTTTTGCATTCACCTCGCATACACAGACCCTATGTCCAATCCCCAGGAGAGCACAGAGACAACAAAGTTCCCATTCTACCACAGGGCCTGTCCTGCTGCCTTTAAGCAGATGGCAGCGATGAACATGTGTGCAGCACTGAATCCTACTACAGCTGCTTGGAAGAGAGCAGCAAGCAGCATATTCAGAGCAGACACTGGGGAAGTTACCTTTTATGTTGCATGGACACATCTGACTACGTGGTTAAAGAAATGGGCTTGGGAACCAACCACAGATGGATTACAATTCCAGCTCCACCGCTGAAGACCCTGGGCAAGTCAGCCACCTCTCAGCCCTTCATTTCTGCCATGAGCTATTGAGTCCTGGGCATGACACAGCCTCTACGCCTTTGCCTCTATCTGGCCCAGAAACCTTCACCTTCACCCTCTCCCTTGGGGAACAATTTTAGAAGCTGATGTAATGGTGTTTGGTTTCTGAGCTGCTTGAGCTAGGGTGACTATCAGCCCATGAGAGATGACAGAAGGCCATCCCCTCTAAGTCACACGGTCCTTCCCTCCCTGAACTAAATCTAGAGAAGCAACACTTATCCCAGGCAGGTTCTGGATGGGGCAAAAGTGTGCTCACTAAGGTGCCAAAGACACAGCGGTGGCTCATTTTCTTCACTACACTTTCTGCAGGAGTCTGCAACATAGATTCCTTTGATAACTATTCTTAAGATAATGGGGGGGGGGGGAGATTCACTATTCTTGAAATTAGGAGACTTTTTTCTCTTAAGTTCTCATTTGCAACCAAGAACATAAGGACATTATTGGGAAAATCTGGGCAACCTCTGACTCTCAGAAATGTAGGAGCATAAACAACGGAAAACATAAAGACTAAAAACTTGTCAGAGAAAATGATACTTAGAGAACAAGACTGAGCAGAGGCTCATACTCTGTATTCAATAGTTTGCCTCTGCATGTACATGCAGCACACGCACTGGTGTTAGGACAGGCACATGCATGTCACAGCACATGTGTGACTGTTGGAGGACAGCCTTTGGTGTTGGTTCTGCTCACAGCCGCACACATAAGGCTGGCTGGCTGGCTGGCAAGTAGCTGAAAATGGTCCTGTCTCTCCTCCAACTCCCCATAGCAGCCTCAGGACTGCAGATACACACAACTGTGTGGGGACAGTTTTGGAATTTTGGTTTCTTTAAAAACAAAGAAATAAGAATAAATATGTTAGCGGGGCTGGAGAGATGGCTCAGAGGATAAGAGCCGTGGCTGCTCTTCCAGAGGTCTATGAGTTCAATTCCCAGCAACCACAGGGTGGCTCACAACCGTCTATAACGTGATCTGGTGCCCTCTGCTGGTGTGTAGATGTACATGCAGGCAGAACATTGTACACATAATAAGCAAAGCTTGAAAAAAAATCTGTCCCCATAAGATTCTGTCCTATTAAAAAAAAAAAAAAAAAAGAGTATGTTAGCATTTTAGTCCCAGGGGTGGGGCTGTGGGGCTGCTCGTACTATCCACAGCAGCGGAACATGATCTACCTTGTGCTTTAGAAGAAGTGTGGTTTTGCAGCTGCAGATAATTTCTGTGGTTGTGTGACATTTGGAATTCAGAGGGTACATAAACGCGAGGCAGGTCGTTGGCTGTTGGTGATTAAGGAAGGTGGGTTTCAGTGTGCTGGTAGCCATGGTCAACGAAGAAACAAAGGAAAGAAATTAGATTTGGGATTTTCCCATTTTCTCTCTCCCCTCTATCCTTGTGTTAGGAGGTGAAACCAGGGGAATAAAGGGTGGGAAAAAGAAGACCCCATAAAGTAGCAAAAGTCAGCTACCCTACTGCACCTGGCTTCATGTGGTTCTGGGGACTCAAGTGCAGAGCTTTAAACCTATACAAGTGCTCTGCCTGCTTCATCATCTCTCCAGCTTCCTCTCCTCCTTCCCTCTGCTTCTCCCTCCCACCTCTCTCTCTAACCTTAACTGTTAGCCCTTTGTTTCTGAAAACAACTGCTTTCTCTGCTTGCTTGACACAGAAGGCTGCCATAGAAGAGGGCATACGATATTCTGTCTCATCTGTCTCGGATTCTTGTACATTTGTAGCCTACAGACTATTAAACTCGCCATCATTCAAGTCCATATAATAAACCTTCACTAATGACACACTGTAAGGCTCTGTGATATGTACTTACAGCTCAGCTCAAGGCAAGGACATCAAATCCAACTGCAAGTTTAATAGTTTGTGCTTGGAGATTGTTAATTTAAATATGAAACACTAATTGTTTGATGAGCACCCAGGGTCCTATATAACACACTCCAATGGTGCAAATGTAAAACATTCCAGATGGTGACCCATGAACCCAAAGGAAACCACAGCCAGGGTTGGCTTAACCCATATGGCATTGGTGTTCAGGTGAAGGTTACTTAAAAATCTGGATTCCCACGAAAACTGGAAAATTGGACACTCTGCCACAGGTACTCCTCTACCTGGGCTGCCACCTGGCAATGAGAAACAGGCTCAAAGCGGCATCTCCTGTTAGAAGGGACATCAGGCTCCCCAGTATGTCAATGCTCAGCCCCCGGTATTATCTGACTTCCCCTACACTGCCAGTTTGTGGTGCCCACTGGCCTGGAGAGTCCAGTTTGGAACTCTTGCTTAGACACATCACAAAAGACAAAACGTAAACACACAAACACGTGCGTATTTCAGATGTTTTTCAAAAACTCGTTTTCCACAGAGGAAAAGATGAGAAAACATCCCATGTCATTTCATGTCCCCTAGATCTTGGACTTTCCAGAAACACAGAACTTACAAATTGCTGTCATCTGCTGTATTATTTACATGTCTTCAAGATTTGATAAGATGCTATTCATGTTGCTGCCTCTTGGGATTTTAAGTTGTTTGAGGACACTGTCCAGTTCACTAGGAAAGGAAGCCACTTGGGTAAAGATCTCAACTGTTTTTGTCTTGACTGTCACAACTCTCAAATATGCAAAATCCTGATTTCATAAGCAGAAAGTATTAGGAGTATAAAGTCGGTGTTTCTGAACAGTCAGCTATACACATATTTATTCCTTCCAGCCTTTGTCTTCCTCCCATGCGAAGAAAGTGAATGGAAGAGCTGAATGAGGCTACAGAGCAGTGGCTACTCAATAATGCTTGACAACCGTGGGACTGCTTGGAGAAGGGAAGGAGCAAATGAAGAAACAGACACATGAACGAACAGAATTGGTCTGCTTTCTCAGCCAACAGGAACCACCAGGCCTCTTTCACTTTTTTCCACTTCCTCAACCTGTGTACAAATCCCCTTCATTCATCACCTAAGCTATTACAATTACCACCACTGCCACCCAAGTCACCACTGGGAGGCTCATCTTCCTAAAACTCTCCCCAAAGTAATGGCTGACTTTAAAAAGTAAAAAAAAAATAAAATAGTAAACCCAAATTTATATTTGCATTCCTAAGATTGCATTCCCCCTACACACATAGGAAAAAGTAGTTACCAACTCAATATGGCAAGATTTCCTTGTCAGAGAGCGAGAGAGAGAGAGAGAGAGAGAGAGGAAGAGGGGGTTAACGCTGCACATAACACCCATATACACACTGAGTGATAAGGACTAGAAGCTTTTATCTCAGAAGGATGGATGATGTGGATTAAGGGAATGAAGGAATCTGACTGACAGGGCGAAAGAAACACATACAGGAGAATCCGTTGTTTTTTCCAATGAGGAGACCAATAGCATGTGATCATGAAAAACATTAACTTAAGTGACAAATGGACTTGGACCTAGTACTGATTTCTGCCATTATTATGTACCCTGAGCAGGAGACTTTGCCTCCCAGAGTCTTCCTGTTGCTTCCTGGAAAAGAGGAGTAACAAGACCGAAGATGGGGACCCACTGTGTCACAAAAGCAACATGGTGGTTAATCTCCTGCCAGCCAGATGTCAGGACTGCCGGCTGCCTGCCAACCACCTAAGGATTTATTGTTTCATTTCTTAAGATAGCTATGCAACATGCTGGGATCTCCAGGGGCCTGGGAAAGCTGGTCTAGACATTCTCAGTTCTTCTTCCCAGGAGGAACTCGGGAAACCAAGACATATCCTTTAAGTCTTCCCTTCTTAGGCAGCTTCATCCCCTGCTGAAAATGTCTCCATTGTACAGTGTCAGTCGTAGTTGCCACAGTAGAGAGAGAAGCTCACCAATGCTAAGCCTTCATTTTCCAAAGGAACAGAGGGATTCAGCCTTCTTGGAAAAGACTGGCACCCAGCTAGCTCACTCCGGTTACTTTATTCAAATGGGCTGGGAAAGGTTGCAGCTATCAAAGTTATCTTGCTCTTGCTGCCCTGGAGTGCAGACAACCCACCCAAATCTCAGTTCCTCTCAATCATGGCTAGCCATAACCAAATGTAAGAACTCCTGGATTGCCAGGAGTGGCTCAGGACCAAGGTCGGTGTAGCTGCAAGTTCTCGCGAAGCACCAAGTGCAGATTCTCCAGAGAAACATTTCTTCAAGGTTCAATCTCAAAACAATTTCTCAGCCTCTACTGATTAACCTAAACATAGCAAAGGCTTTGCTGAAACATTTCACTCAAAGCCAAACACAAAGGCTTCGCTTTACATATCACTACACTTCTTGTCTTGGTTCCTCAATAATGCGACAGACAGGAAAGAAGCAGATTTCAATTATGTGAAATCCCTGACTACAACAGAAATCTCTTCCAGAAAATCCAATATTGATCCTCAAGTCCTTATAATGTCAATAATTCTAAGAAAAGGAACACTCATTTAGAGCTTTGATAATTCTGAACACATTCTTTTAACAATCTTGAGAAAACAAGTCACCGGAAGCCAGTTGTTTTCAACTTGTGGGTCGTGACCCCTTTGGGAGTCAAAGGACCCTTTCACAGGAGTTGACTAAGACCATCAGAAACACCAATATTTATGATTCATAATAGTAGAAAACTTACAGTTATGAAGTACAACAAAAATAATTTTAGGGTTGGGGGTCACCACAACATGGAAACTGTATTAAAGGGTCACAGCATTAGGAAGGTTGAGAATCACGGCTATAAACAGCCTGTAAGTATAGATAGAACTAGAGCCACCAAGCATGGTGGCAAGTGCTAATCCCAGCAGAGGCCTCACTATGAGTTCCAGCCCCTGTATGACTAGTGCTACTGCAGGAGACATGACGTTCTTCAAAGATTGAATATAAATGATTAACACTGGGTATGGCAGTACATGCCTATGACTTCCAAGGAAGCAGAAGGATCCAGAGCCCAAGACCAGCCTGAAGCTGGCCAGCGTAAAGCACAGAATGAGACCTTGCCCCAAGGACCTCACTAGGATCAGTTTCTTTTGCTCTTTGAGATAGGAAAGAATGCAAGAGTCCTTAATATCATTATTAGGACTCTAATTGGGAACCATTCGGACAAGATAAAAAAGAGGTCACAGTTCTTATCCCTGGCCAATTGCAAGCATCAAGCTTCTAATCAAACTACTGGGGGGGAAATTATCGCTGCCTAAGAAATTCAGTTTGCTTTATAAGCAATTTCTTTCCATAAGTAAAGTTGAAACGTTTAAAAGAAGCAGAGCCGCCACTATACATCTTTATCAGGCTGTGTTCCTAATACCTCACAAGTTCCCAATCCCAGAAAAGCATCATGAACCAACATCAACTGTAATTGCTAAGTCTTCAAGACAACACAAGTAGGCATTAAAAAATAGGCTTAAGTCAAAAAGACAGCAACGGAGAAAAGCAAGTTGGAATCCGGATGCACTTCAAACAGAGCCCATCCACTCTCCTGCAAAGAGCATTGTTGTTTCTGGAAGGAGGTTTGGCACACAGAAAGCGGCACCATCCAGAGCCTGCACAAAACAATACATGACTATAGCCATCGCATACAATACACAACAGTGTGATAACATCTGTGTACATTAGTGCTACCACGTGTCCAGCATCATGCTAAGAACTTTATGTAGTGTGCGCGTGTATGTCCATATACAGCTCAGATTTAAAATCTGTAAACTATATATTTGCATGCAGAATGCCTACAGATATAGAAACACATTACTTACACACAAGTAAGCTTATAATTACCAGAGGCAAATGGCGTACCCACTTGGTAGATGAAAAATCTATGAATGTAAAAGGATAACTGCCCTTTCTATAGCTATGATGTGTATGTGGGGAGGGGGCACTTGTCTGTGCTTTTTAGGCACTATATCAGCAAAGTAAGTTCTCAGGATAACTGCAAGTCACACAGGATAGTGGCACAGAGAAACACCACGCATCTTGTAATTGCTAACAAGGCCAGCCGTCTGTCTCTCTCCTTCTTTAACTGGAAGGATGAGAACCACCACTGTCACTCCCTGTGAGCTGATCACACTAATATCATTAAGTAGAGGGCAAAGACCTCCTCCTTCAAGGCTCGCAGCCCTTCTTCTGGGAGAAATAAAGCAACTCCTGAGAAGATCACTATAAACTAGGTTTGTCACCAAGGATTATGGAATACTGCAGTACATAAGGTAATCCACCCACCAGAAGTTCCCCAAAAACTGAAGAGACTGTTTTTCAAGAAGGAAAATGGGGGAGGAAGACTACCTGAACTACAGGCTCTGAGGCAGAGAGACAATGACCTCCACAGGCAGTGATCAACAACAATCACCTGTGTTGGAAGCTAAGGATTGTTTGTTTGTTTGTTTTAATAATTCATTTCTTCTTATTTTATGTACATTAGTGGTTTGCCTGCATGTATGACTGTGTGAAGGATCCTGGATTACAGACAGTTGTGAGATGCCATGTGGTTACTGGGATTTGAAGCCAAGTCCTCTGGAAGGGCTGTCACTCTCTTAACTGCTGAGCCGAGCCATCTCTCTAGCCCCAAAAGCTAAGGTTTTGCTCAATGGTGTATCTGAAGAAGTTTCCACTGATGAAAACCAACAAATAATGGCATAGTACTGTTTGCTGTTAACTTTGTCAAGGTTAGGGAGCCATATTTTCAGCACCATGTGCCCACATGGCACCTCACAATTGTTGGGTAACGTAGCAGAGGCTCACTCCCCACGTAAGATTCTAGATCCCCATCAAGTTGACAGCTGAGATGACATCACAGCCTGCCAATCAGAACGATGCTGCCTACTGTCCTCTGCTTTCTCTGTATTTTCTTCTTTTGTCCTACATGTTCCTCACTCTCCCTTTCTACTATTAGATAAAACAGTGAAATACACAGCAGGAACGCTCTCCATCATTTAACCCTCCAGAAGAGCTGGCACCAGTCTTATACTTTCCTTAGACCTCAGCCTGAGTGTTCACTAATGCTGGCAGCACTGTGCTAGGGATACAGGATAATAATGCTCCCTCAAAGTAGAGCTCCAAATCATGTGACCATATCAACAGGTGAAGAAGGGACCTAGTGAAATGCAATACCTTTACATAATGAACAGTGTACAAAAGAAAAAAATTAGGCACAGAAGAACCTACCTCAACACAATAATATTAATCAATGAAAAGCCCACAACTAACACCATTCTCCATGGAAAAAACCAAAACCCTCTGTAAATCCAAACCAGCCACTCACATTTGGTGTGATCTCAGAAGACCAAGCCAATACAATTATGCAAGAAAAAGAATTAAAACTCATGCAATTTGGAAAGGAAGAATAAAAATCATCTCTGCTTCAATGCAACATAGTCTTTAAAAAATCATAAACAAATCCACCAAAAACAAAGTACAGTAATGAG
Source organism: Meriones unguiculatus (assembly GCF_030254825.1). Lineage (NCBI taxonomy): Eukaryota > Metazoa > Chordata > Mammalia > Rodentia > Muridae > Meriones > Meriones unguiculatus. Next base: position 48,561,185 of record NC_083349.1, read on the forward strand.
TAAATTAAGTAGCAGGCTACAAATAAATTCACAAAAGCAAGTTGTGTAATGAATGCTTCAGAAAGAAAAATTAAGATTAAAAAAACTAATTTAGCATAGAACCAAAAGAAAAAAATTAAAGGTTTGGTTTTGTTTCCACTTTGGTGGGTATGATAGGGTATGTGTCATCTGCTGATATCCTCAGAGGCCAGAGAGAAAAAGCACCAGGTACCCAGCAGTTGGGATTATAGGCAGCTGTGAGTCACCTCAGTTGGGTACCAGGAACCAAATCGAGGAGGCTGTAGAAGAGCAGTGTGTATATATTCCTAACTCCTGCACCATCTCTCTAGTCCCAAAGATGTGGAAAGTCACTTCAAAGTAAGTCTAGCCACTCTCATACCCAGAAAACTATAAAGCACTGCTGAAAGAAACACTCTTTGTTCGTGGGCTAGAAGAATTAACCCTGTTGAATACTCACACTACCAAATAACTCCATAGGTGTGATGCAATTCCTAGCAAAATCTCAAAGACATCTTTGACAGAAATAGAAAAAGAAACCTGACAATACATGAGGAATTACAGAACACCCTATGTAAAGAAAAGCAGTCTTTAGAAAAAAAATTGGAAACATCACCCATGATTTCAAGGACATTGCAGAGGTACCGTAATCAAAACTACATCATGATGTTATAGGATCACTGGCACAGAACACAGAGGCCAGAGAGTAGAGCTACACATACTCAGTCAACTCATCTTCAGCAAGGGTGCCAAGATGTACAATGGAGAAAAACTAGTCTCTTCAGTCAGTGGCTCTGAGAAAACTAGATATCCATATTGAAAAGAATCTTATCCTACATCATACACAAAAGGTGCTCAGGAAAGCTGTGGATGTGGCTCGGTCATAGAATACTTGCATGCACGAGGTTTAATCTCCAGCACACAAACACACAAAACATAAAAACCACCGACAGTCTTTGCTCTAATTCCTCTTAAGTGTATACTATTGCCTTTTTCTTGAGCCTGTGCCTCCATCCTACCTCCTGTCTTTCCTTTCTCTTTCTGCCCACTTAAAACTATATTAAAACATTGTCTTCATAAATTCTAACTTTGCCTCAAAAAACAGATCCAAGATTTGAACATGAGATTTCAACTAATTAAACTCTTCAGAGAAATAAAGTATGATGTAAATGAACAGGTAACAAAGATTACATCTAATTAAAAAGCTTTTATGACATAGGCAACATTCACAACAGTGAAAATGGAACCTACAGAATGGGAGAAGAGTATGTGTAAACCATATGTGTGATAAAGAGTTAATAGCCAGAATATATAAAGAATTCCAAAAGCAATAGTAAAAAATAACCTAATTTAAAATTCAGAAAAGACCAGGTACAGCAGTGCACGCCTATAATCCCAGCACTTGGGGAGGCAGAGGCAGGTGGATCTCCGTGAGTTCAAGGGCAGCCTGGTCTGCAAAGCGAGTCTAGGACAGCCGACTACACAGAGAAACCCTGTCTTGAAAAGAGAGAAAAAAATTTCAGAAAAGTTGAATGTCTATTCTGATGAAGTCATTCAAATGGCCAAGTGGGTTATGAAAAAAAATGTTTAAATGCTTACCATTACAAATTATGAGGTAAATGGAATCAAAATCATGACAAGGTAATACCCCACACTCGCTAAAATGGGCACCATTAAAAAGACAGAATTGCTGAGAGGTAACAGCACAGCAGAGCAGCCGCCTGGAAGAGCCGGTTCAATCCCAAGTCCACTAAGAAGGGAGAAGAGGAAAAGGGAACTGGAAGGCAAACCCAGGAGCACTGGACCTGGTCTGCACAGTGTGTGTATACACTTTCCTTCCTCTGCTTTTCACCTCTATCCATCACTGTGTGTGCTCCCATGCAGAGGCCAGAGATCCATGTCAGGAGCCTTTCTCTACTGCTCTCCACACATTTGGGGGCTGGGGGTAGTCTCTCCTTGAGCCTGGAGTCCACTGATGACTGGACAGCAAGCTGCAGGGATCCTTTTGTGCCTGCAGGACAATGCTAAGATTACAGACGCTTGCCACCGTTTTGTTGTTGTTTTTAAATATAGTTGCTAAGAATCCAATCTCAAGTCCTCATACTTGCACAAAAAGTACGTTAGCAATTGAGTCCTCTCCCAGCTCTCATTCACCTCTTTAGCTGGCATATTGGGGTAGATCCTCAAGGCTTCTAAGAGCAGTTGTTTCAGTTAGGGTTTCCATCGCTGCAGAGACACCATGACCACGGCAGCCCTTACAAAGGAAAACATTTCACTGGGTCTGGCTCACAGTTTCAAAGGTTTAGTCCCTCATTATTAAGGCAGGAAGCATGCTGGCACACAGGTAGACGTGGTGCTGGAGAAGGGTCAGATACTTCTACATCTGAATCAGCAGGCAGCAGGAAAAGAGAGTGAGACACTGGGCCTGGCTTGAGCTTCTGAAACCTGAAAACCCACCATCAGTGACATACTTCCTCCAACAAGACCACAGCTACTCCAACAAGGCCACAATTTCAAATCCTCTCAAATAATGCCCCCACTCCCTATGCGGGGGGAGGGAATATTCATTCAAACCACCACAGCAGTTTTTTACTTCTGCCTGAAAACTCTGGTTATAACTTGGGCAAGATAAAAGATATTTCTTGGGCATCAGCCACTCATAGTAAGTCAACCCTGGACCCAGAAGAAAAAAAGGAAAGTCCCACAAAGTTTACGGAGTCACTTTTAGTGCAGGAACTTTTTCTCATCTCTCAACTTCTGCCAGCATCAGGCACTTTCTCCCACTGTTGGGTGACACAGAGAAACTAGTGTTTGAAGTCCAGATGGAAATGCTGGCCCTTAGTAAGTGCTGAGCCAGTGCTCCTTGGGCCTTGCCTTGGCTTTTTTCTGTTGCTTTAGGCATTTGTCATTTATCTGATAGGCCTTATTTTCTGGGGACTCTGAAGCAAACCAGAGTTCACTTGGACATTTACTGGCATGGTAAGAAATACAAAGTACAGTGACCCAAGAGAGCCCTAGGAAACCTCTAATGCAGCTTTCGTAAGCATAGAAAGCGCTAAGTCCTCATGATCTTTCTGGCCCTTAGGGAGAATTCTAGCTGCCCAGTCTTCTGTAAACCACAGAATTCAGAGCAATCAATGTAACTCCTTGAGATATTTTTTTTTCATGTTTGTCTGTGTCTGTAATGATTGTCTTGATAAAGGATAGGTAATAAGATTGATGTAGAAACAGTCCCATTAGACACACACAAAATCCTGTATCCAACAGATTCAGAAGGCACAGTCTTCTTGGCAGCCCATGTAACCCTTTCTTAAACAAACCCCATTCTAAGAACATATTCCACTCCGGAATGATAGCAATGCCAACAGGCCCGCCAGGAATTAACCGTAAGGGTTGCCTAGCCTGCATCACAAGCTAGCCTACAACACTTATGTTGGGGAGTTCCAAGGACCCAATGAGTACTGCCACTAAAATCACTGCTGAAATGTGGGATGTGAGCTGCGAGTACTTTGAATGACACCTGAACTTGCAGTTATAGCATTAATTACAGGAGCTGGTGTCTGCTCATTCTTTGTTCCTCACCTGATGACTTTTTTAAAATGGTTATTCAAAATCCTTCTCTTATGGCAGATCCAGCAAAAGTTCAAACATGTAAGAGTTCATTGTACAAGGCCAGCCTGGTCTACAAAGCCAGTCCAGGATTCCAGGACAGCCCAGGCTACACAGGGATACCCTGTCTCAAAAAACAACAATAACAAAAAAAAAAAAAAAAAAAAAACTGAGGGGAGGAGGAGATCTGGTCATTTCATAAGAAAGCTGTTTCTTCCACAGAGGTTCCTTAAAGCCACCTTAAAAATGTATCCATGCCAGGGGGCTGGGATCAGGCTATAAAGTGATTAAATAAATAAATAAATAAATAAATAAATAATGTATCCATGTCACAGCTGGAGTGGCAAGGTGCTTGCTATATAAGCATGAAAATTTGAGTTTAGGCTTCAGAACCCATGCTCAAAACAACAAAACACTAAAGACAAGCATGGCAGTGAGCACTGGAATGCCAGCATTGGAGAGGGAGAGAAAGGCGATCTTCAACTGCTCCCTCACCACCTACCCTGTGAGCTCCAAGCCAGTGAGACCCTACCTCAAAAAGCCAAGTGTCCGGCTCCTAAAGAATGGCTTCCACATGCACACATGCTCCAACATACACACAGTGTGCGCATGCACACACACACATACATACACATACACACATATCCTAATATAAACACAAAAGTTTGGCCGTGTGGACAGGTGATAATTGGTTTCTGTTTCAGTCCCTCATTAATATTATTTGGATTCAGTTCTCATTTACAAATGGATTTTCATGAATTCCTGATGTATAAACAATTTAGATTTTTATTCTTGTGTCTTTGCTAATATTATTAAGAGGTAAAAACCTAACTATCATGTGAAATCCCACATTAAAAAAATAGGAAAAACTTAAGTTCTGTTTTGGTGAAAAGGGCATATTTATTCTGAGTAAAAATTGCTTCCAGGTAAGATGCTGAGCTAAAAGCTGCCTCTGTGTGAGCCAGTGAAGAAAGCATCAGAATAAAGGGAAGGGGAAAAAACATTCTAAAGAGTCGACCAGAACAGCTTCAGAAAACCACAAAGGAAAGTTAAGAATACTTGAAACGTTCAGAGAAAAGGATGGGCCAATTCCAGAAACAAACACTAATGGACAGTAAAGGTCAGAAAGGTCCCAGGCCAGTAATGGTGGCTGACCTCAGTGCCATGTCCCTGGCTTTCGGAAGGTCATCCAGCTAACAGCCAACAGAAACTCTGTAGCTTAACTACACCATGGGTACAAAGGGCTCACCAGGTGCACACAGAATATTGCAGCCAGCAGACTGCCAACCATGAAACCCTGGTCTGCTAAAACAGACCACATTCTCTAGGCCACAAACCATGTTTGACAAAACATAAAAGAAATGAAGTAATTCCTTTCATCTTCTCAGATTACAATGCAATAAATTCAGAACTCAACAAGTATAATGGCAGAAACTACACAAATCCATGGAGACTAACTACATGGCCCACGAATGGCCAGTGAGTCGTTAAAGAAAACAAGGACACTTTAAACATCCCTAGAGTGCAAAACAAATGAAAACACAGTCCACCAGATGCTTTGAGAGACGGCCAAGGCAAAGGAAAGTTTATACACAGGAGTGCTTACACAAAAGAAATGAGGAAGGCCTCAAATAAATAATCCAATGGTGTACTCTAAAGTCTTATAAAAACAAGAATAATCCAAACCCAAAACCAGCAGACAACAAGAAATAATAAAGATGAGAGAAAGACTGATGAAATGGAGATGAAAACAATAATACACAGACTCAAAGGCTTGGTTCTTCGAAAAACATAAACCGTGACAAACACCTACCAAAGCTTGCCAAGACTGGATTGGGGGGAAACTAAATTAATTAAAAGAAAAAAAAAAAAAGAGGCAATTTCTACGGGTTACAATGAAATCCAAGACTCACAGGGTAGTATTTTACAATCCAAAAACCATGAAAATCCCAAAGAAACTAATCAGTTCCTAGACACACGTATGATATCATGAGGATCCACACAACAATGAACAAGATGGAAGCTTGTAAACCAGAGTCTCCGAACAGAGAAAGCCCAAGACCAGATGTACCAGCAAATTCTACCAAGCTTTCAAGAAGACCGAATGCCTGACTCACGCTGATCACACTGCTCCACGGAGCAGGATGACAAGGGACCCTGCCAGACCTCTCAAGTCCAGCACTGCTCTGACACCAGAGCTGAGAAGGGCACAACAACAAATAAAACTCGACACCAGTTTCCTCCACGAATACTGATGCAACTTTTCGTTTGTTTTTGTTGTTGTTGTTTTCATTTTTCAAGACGGGTTTCTCTGTGTGGCCCTGGCTGTCCTAATTCTCGTTCTGTAGACGAGACTAGCCTCGAACTCAAGAAGTTGGTTGCCTGCCTCTGCCTCCAAAGTGCTGGGATTAAAGGTATGCAACACCACTACCTAGGGATGCTAAATTTCTTAATAAAATTCTTGTAAACTAAATTTACAAACATCACCTAGTCAATTTCATTCCAGGATCCAAGTATGGTTCAAAATATAGGACTCAGTAAGTGTAATATACACATAAACACACTTTCAGTCAGAAAGCATATGATCATCCAGACAGATGCAGAAAGGCCTGACAAACTTCAATATCCCTTCAAAACGACAGGCAAAATGAAATGGGAGTTACATAAAAAAGGGACCCTAATTTTGATAAACTATATCATGCCTTAAATGAAAAATAAATTTAAGCTTATTCATAAAAATAAAATTAGACCAACTTTTACAGTCCTGGTGTATTATATAGAACCATTGTTTTCATGCTACAATGCTATGAGATGAGAGTGAACCACTCTGTCAGGGAGTAAACTTCCTTCAGCATTCTCTCCAAGGCTAGACTAATTTTTGTCATCCACAGTGTCCATTCCTTCTCAAAAGCAATGACTGACAAGTTCACTGAAAATGGCTCTAACAGGTATTGATTTTTCAAAGCATTTGTTCTTTAGACGTTTGCACTTGTGAAGTTTTAAGTTTTCAACTCTCCTTGAAGATCTTTGACTCTGCTGTCCACTGACATTCCGCAGTAGTGCAGCTTCTAGCACAGCCTCAGCAGCATTTCTGAGATGCTAAGAATTGCCACAGAACAGACAGAACTGAAGCCTTGGACAACTGAGGGAAAGTAAGTTTCTTTCTTTTCTTCTTCTTCTTCTTCTTCTTCTTCTTCTTCTTCTTCTTCTTCATTTTATTTTTTTTTTATTTTTTGAGACAGGATTTCTCTGTGTAGCCTTTCTGTCCTGGACTCACACTGTAAGCCAGGCTGGCCTCACACTCAGAGATCCACCTGCCTCTGCCTCCAAAGTACTGGGATTACAGGCATGCATCACCATACCTGGCTCCAGGTAAGTTTCTAATGTCTTGAATTTGGCCCAAAAGGTTTCTGGCACAGACTCCTTTTCATCTGTGACTGCTGCTCACACACACGTAAACATATGGGACCTAATTAGACCAAAGGGGACAGATCTCACCCCAGTGACAGGGGCCCATCAAGACCAAACAGGAGGGTTTACCAGTCATGGCAGTGGCAGCAGTTCATCAGGACTGAAATCCTGATGCATGAAATCACTGGACATGATGACACCTGCCTATAAACCCAGTACTTATGAGTTGAGACCAAGAGTATCTCAAGTTAAAAGGACAGCCTGTACTACATCAGGAGACCTTGTCTCAATGTCAACAGTAAAAATGGAGTCATTTGTGTCAGTCCTTCCAACAGTAACTAGAGCCATGATAATATGAAAAATGGTTCTCATGCATGGTGACCTAACATCTAATCCCTCCCGCTAGAACTCCTCTGTAGCTCCTGTTCACACAGCTTTCACAGAAAGATGGCTCCCAAAGAATGTATGTAAGTGCATGTCTTCTGTTTTTGTCTCTGAATTCTGCTGTACGGTGGTGTTTCTACCTTCAGCTTCAAACACTGGGCTCTTTTCACTTACATACTTCAATTATCATCATGTGTCCCTTCTGTGATGGTTGCTGGTCACTGTCATCTTGGCAGGGTCTGGAATCGACTAGGAGGCACACCTCCAAGCATACCTGTGAGGGATTATTTAGCTAAGCAGCTGGCCATGCCCGTGAGGTAGAAAGACCTAAAAATGGCTCAGCTCCTTGAGCCAAAGCACTTGCAGGGCACACCTGAGCACAGTCCTTAGCACCTGCAGTGGAAGAAGAAAACTATCTCCCAAGAAAGTCACCCCTGACCTCACCTTGGATGTCAGGAACTGCAAATCCCTCAGTACAGACCACCAATACAAGAACAATTATCTGCTATGGAGAGCCTGCATGTGAGAGCAGATTATCTCATAGGAACCAGATTGGTGCCCCTGGCTTGAGAACAATTACCAGACTAATAATTTCCCTGAGCTTACAGACCTTAGCTCGGACAATGATGGGCAGACACACTCTGACTGCTCAATAACACATACCTTCTTCCCCCTGCCCCAACTCTTCCCCATCTTATTATGGAGAACAACTGTCTCCCAGGCAATGTCCTAACTGGGGCCTCCGCACAGGGATCTCCTGAAATGCCAGCAATCTCTAAGACACGCTACCAAAGGCACCCATCTCAGAGCCTCTGTAGGTTCACACTCCCTTGTCCCAGCACTCCCTCAGCACCACTGCAGCTGCAGCTGGCAAGCACAGCCCTTTTGGCAGTAGAGTCAAATTCCATAAATGCCACCCTTTCTTTCCACCTCTTCCACAAGCTGGGGGAGTCCCACAATGGACAGAATATTTCATTCACCCTCTGCTGCAGAACAATTTTTCTCATAGAGAAACTGGGTAGTTAAATTCTCAACCAGATGAGAAGCCTATTCATGACGATCTCAAGTGAGAAATGACAAAGCTGTTCTCTGTCTCTTAATACTTCACATATTTTTTTTTAATCATAAAATCTGTGTCACAAATTTAACCCCTTTATTTCCTGGTAGCACTTTTGAGGTCATCCATTATACAACAATCTCTCTCTCTCTCTCTCTCTCTCTCTCTCTCTCTCTCTCTCTCTCTCTCATACACACACACACACACACTTCAGCCAACAGAAATTTGTTATGGAATACAAATAACAGTTACCAAACACTGAGTGCCAACATCATGTTGGCTACAGGATGAGACTTTAATAACTGTTGTCCTCAAGCATAGAATCTAAATATGCTTGAAAACTGTCTTTGGTCGTTCTCTGACTCTTCTATCCAGGAATCTATAAATAGGGCAGAACTAGGCTCTAAGCAGTGAGCATGAACTAATTCTAGCAAGTTCAGAAAGTGGTGGTTTCTGCATATAGTTCTCCTTTTCACTAAGAAAAAAAGAGAAGGGGTGGGGAGATTGGTTTCCCTTTGCTGGCCCTCAGAATTCATAAGTGTTTTAAAAGTCCAAGCTTCTTTAGATAAACTGAGCAAAGCTAGGGCCCAGAACTTTGAAAGTGGGTATGTGACAAAGGCAACTAAGACAATCAATGGGGATGACAACAGGCAGGAAACACAAGGTAAAGCATGGTTCAGTGAGTGTGTCATTAACCACAGAGCTCCCTCTTGGCACTGAAGGTCTTGGAGAGTACAGCAGATCTCTCTGACTTAGAGGACAGCCTGTTCTACAAGGCGAGTCCAAGACAGCCAAGGCTATACAGAGAAATCCTGTCTAGAAAAAAAAAAAAAATCAAAATAAGAGAGAGAGAAACAAACAAACAAAGGAAGGAGGAACAAGGAGGCTTGCCTGAACGGCATGAGGAAGACAGAAGTCTGGAGCAAGTGAGGAGTTGCTAATTAAACAAAGAAGCTCCCTTGCTAAACACACAAGAATTTATAATGTATTTATATTTAATTTGGCTAAAAATATTACTATACTGTAGGCAGTTTCAAGAGACAAGAGTAACTTTCTAAAGAAAGGTTCCTACAAAGCCTCCTGGAGCGTGTCCGGCCAGTTGAGATGGAAAGTAGACTGTTTAGCAATTAGCCCTGCACATCCAAAAGGAAGTACCGTGGGCAAGGTTTTCTAGCAATCAGCATGGAAACAGGGTTTCCTTGTCTGTCTGGATATGGAAATGATAGACAAGAAGTGTGGCAATTGTTTGTCACCACAGCCTTATAAAAGAGCGGTCTGTTATCTACTGAAGCCCAAGGCCAGAAATGTATCTTGTTTACTGCATGATGACCAAAGCATTTCTCCACGCAGTTCTGTGTGGATGCAGATGGTGGGTACATCCCACATCCAGAGAAACAGGAAGCAATCGAACTGACCACCAAGAATTATGAAATAATCCACAGTCAGTTAGCCTGCACCAAAAAACACCACTTTGCCCTTCACGTTTGCAGTGACCTGCTCTCTGAATTAAAGCTAAAAACATCTTTACCGACCCATTGTCAGTCTGCGATTGGGTGCCTTGTAGAAACCTTCACTATGAAAAACACTCACAAATTTAACCTAGCTGCTCCCTATGCTGTATTTAAATCTAATCTCTTTGGCCTGAGAATGTCCTTTGTGGATGGCCAGTAGCAAAAAGATTTAAAATCTATTATTCTGCTTTTTATGGAAAACAATTTAATGTGTCTGGGGCATTTTAATCTTAGGATTATATGCTTAGCCCCTGGAAAATGCCTTTGGAAACATCACTGAGGATCTTTTTAATCATTGTTTTATCAGAAGACCCAATTATCATTTATACATTTATTGGTACTTAAGGCCCTGAAATAAAAAGCTTTTAGCTCAAAAAAGTGAGGCAGCTGCTGCAAGTTAACGAGAAAGCCAAGATCTCCACTGGGACCATCTAAATATATCCCACACCTTTAGAAACAGAGTGTGGATGCTCGCTCACCCCTGCAGAAACGCTCACCCCTGCAAGTGTATCTGACCAAAGACTGATGCTGCGGATTCTGACCTCCCTTTGTTGTTGGCTTGTTTGGTTTTGGTTTTGGTTTTAATGACTTCCAAATGGACTTCAAGTTAAATGAGAAAATACAGTTAGTACCTGTCTTCCAAATTATCAACACAAAAACAATTATTTCTTTTAAAAAGGGGCTGAGTCTCCTAGGACAAAGTTAATAGGAGCAGAGAGTAAAATCTTCCAAGTTGTTTTTAAAAGCTAGAAAATGAAGGCAATAGACTTAACAGACCAAAAGAAGACACATCCTCTAATTTGTGAAGCCTCATTCTGCCTCAGAAACAAACATTTCAAAACCATCAGGCATTTAAAATAGCTAACATGAAAGACAAAATAAGGAGGAAAAATCCACCTTAAAGCAAAAATGGTGCAGGCAAATAGTTTCAAAAGGTAAAAAAAAATTAATTTCAGAATACCTACTTAATTTATGAAAACATTCAGGAAACGTCAACAACAGAAAGCACAATAAAAACATGGTACTAAACAACTTTTGAAGGGTTCCAAGAAAAATGTAAGTTATTCTTGGGAAGAGGCATTCCACAAGTCAACATCTCACAGCAGGTCGAGAAGGAAGCTGAGAAAACAGTGGGGAAAGCCAAAACTGTGGCACAGATCATAAAAAACACTAAGCATCAAACATCCTGGCAAACGACACGTAGGGGAGGAGGGTTTTTTTTTTTTTTTTTTTTTTTTTTTTTTTGGCTTACAATTCCCTGCTACAGTCCATCCCTGCAGGTGAGTCAGAGTAGAACTCAGGGTAAACCACCATTTGACAAGCATGAGCAGAGAGAAGAAACACATGCTTGCTTGGTCTCCTTAAACAGGACCCCAAACCAGGAAATGATGGGTTTTCTTGCTTCAGTTAACCAACTAAGAAAACTCCTTCCAGTACACCTAAGGACCAACCTCATCTACACCTAAGATGACTCTCTTCCCAAGTGCTCTGAGGTTTTGTGACATCGGTACGACTGATCATCACCCTGCTCACTTGGATCTCAGCAAAAGTATATCCCAACCACGGCCTATTATCATTAAACTACTCCATACTGTTGATAAAGCACGAAGAATGAGACACAATGAAAGGCCCTACAAAGGATGGAGAACCGGCAGGTGCTGGTGTTCTGATGGGAAGCCGAGAGCTGGGAAAGGGTGAGCAGCGCCTTCCCCATCAGCAACTCAGTGATTTCCAGCCAGGAACTCTACACCTACCCAGGCAATCAATTATTCACGAGTGCCACACTCTCGGGTATACAGCAGTTCAGAAGTCTTACCTCCTGTTTGCAAACTGTTAGAAAGCTTGCAAAACTAGAAGGTAAAAGAAGAAAAATCAGAGTATGAGCTGGGGGAAGGAGGAAAGCCAGGGCAAAGGCTCCCAGAAAGGAGCCACAAAGTACAGCACAGAGTGCCCACAGCAGATGCCCAGGACTCCAGGTGTGAGTCCTTCGAGATGAAATTGATATGTGTTAAGATAGTGCCAGAAGCCTCCTGTGGAAAGCTGTGGTTACTGATACATGCCTTTAAAAAGAAAAGAAAATTTTAAAAATTTAAGACAAAATCTAACCACGGTGCTAAACAAGTCATTCATGCATCCTATTTACAAAAGATATTTACACAAGATAAACACTGGGTAAGAAATGGTAAAAGGAACTAGACCCTTAAAACAAAAACAAACTAAACTTTTTAAGAAGCCAATGTTGCATCCTATATCAGGTTTGACAACTTACAAATTACTTTAACTTGTATCTCATCATGCACACTTAGCATCATAACTGTGCCAGTGACAGGAACCCCTTTACAGCAAGAACAAGGTCCCTCAGACATCAAGCAAGCTGACATACCTGCCACCACCAGATCTGCAGACACTGGCCTACAAGGAACATGACCTGCTCTAAGTGAATTCCAGACTTACAAACTGCTCCTGAGGAGAGCCTGTGGAGTCAGGAGGAGATGAGGCTGATGGGGATTGAACTTGGGCCCCTCTCTCAATTGGAGTGCTTGTCCACATCGCTCAGTGGTTCACATGATATATTTTGAAACAGTCAGATTCATGAAAACAGCAAATAGTTGACACCAGGGCTTAGGGAGTTGTATGATGGGATTTGTGTTTCATATAATCTAATAAAAAGTAAATAAATAAATAAATAAAGACATAAAGATAAAAACGGCTATCACCTTGAATCAGGGAAAGGAGGACAGGGGAGGATCTCAAGGGAGGCTAGCTTAGGAGGAAGGCAAGGGGGGAAATGAGTCTGTTTCAACTAAAAACACTTTTTAAGGATTTAAAAGAGAAAATACTAAACAGAATAATCAACAAAAGAATTTGCAGTACTATCCATCCCACAGTGAATAATGCTGTTACTGTTTGTGTTGCTGTCACTGGAGAAAATGACGGGAACCCCGATTCCTCAGCTAGAAGATGGCCCAGGCAGGTCAGAAGGAATGAAGGAATTATTCATATTCGATCCCAGATTACTGAACAAGGCAAAAGGCTCTGGAGGAGTTAAGAACATAGTCAGGGAGAGTTAAATCCAAGAACCTATTATGGTTCCCACAGGCATTTGGTAAATTCAGGCTCTGTCTACAGAATTAGAAGTGAATCCATTTCCCCTCTAAGTATGAGTAAATCTGAAATGCAATCATCATCATAAAAAGCAGGTGTTGGTATCAATACTCAAACATCCCACCTCTCCTCTTAAAAAGACAACAATAACAAAGGAGTGTTTGGACACTGGTGCAAGGCTCATCTGAAATTCCTGAGAGTATCTCATGGTAAATGATTCCTTGTGAAAAGAAAGGTTTAAAAAAAACGAAAAATGAAAAGACACAGCTCATTCAGGGTGTCTGTGAGCTCCTCCCACGTGCCAGGCGGTCAGCGGAAACTCTAGGGCAGTTGTCATGCACAGAAGCAGTGGGTCTGGCCATGAAATAAGCTTTGTAAATGCCGACTAACAACACCACTTTTTCCTGAAAAGCATGGCATGGAGAGTCCAAACTGCGTTTTCTACTAAGTTTTTCCTTGCTCTGATGGCTGCAGATGTGGGAACTGTATTGTGAATTAGCAACACCAATACTTCAACTTCAGTCTGAAGTCTGCGGTAAATACAAATAAATCACTGTTGTCCTCAACACAACATGACCCTTCTCCCTAAATGTCTGAGTCCCAAGAGCACACCTCCCACATTACAAAGAAAAAAGCATTATGGGGAAATAGTCTTAACAGAGAAAGAGTGACTCCTTCTAGACAGAGCTGCCTAAAAGCCTCAGACACAGTACGAGTCAATGACCACATCTCACACCCTACTGACACATCCAAACCACCTCCCACCCCAAAAATATGTTTGTCATCTACTGCTCTAAGTACAGGACTTGATGAACCCAGCACAATTATTTCTGAGTGAATACCAACCCAAGTACGTTCCCACCAGGGTAGAGCAACATGAGCAAAAGCCAGAAGAAAGCAGAGGAGATAGCAACACGGGATGGGCATGGAGGCGCTGCCGCAAGCGTTTGTGTGGGTTCTTCATCTCTGCCTCCTTGATTAATTATTAACTCCCCCAGATGCCCCACAGTCAACACAAAGGCGAGAGTGGAATGGAAAAAGTCAGGACTGGACAATATTGACCCTCACAGGCTACAGGACAGGACACCAACACAATAACGAGGGATAAAGAACAGCAATCAGGAGGTATTATTAGAAATGCCCCACGAGGGGCTGGAGAGATGGCTCAATGCTTAAAAGCACTGGCTGCTCTACTAGAGGTCCAGAGTTCAATTCCCAGCAACCACATGTGGCTCACAACCATCTGTAAGGGGAGACGATTCTCTCTGCTGGCGTACATGATGACAGAGCACTCCAATACATAAAATACATAAATAAATCTTTAAAAAGAAAAAAAGAAATTCCCCACAAATATCCATTCATTTGAGCTTTCCCAGAACCAGGGTAAAAGCCTTTGTCCCCATTGAAAGTTAAAGAAATGGGCACAAAAGGGTTGAGTAACATGGCAAGCTCATGCACCCAGACCTGTAATTCATTTATGTTCTCCATCACAGGTTCATTCTGCTACCCTAGGATGTATCTCAGTTCAAAAGCAACACACCTCAAAATGCTTTGCAAACCCTAAAACAAACAAACAAACAAACACAGGTTAATTATCATTATCACAACTAGTGATAATGATAATGAACCTTCCAGTACCATCCTGGCAACTAACGTTTATGTCACTAAAGGCAACCACTAACTTTCCCTACGTATCCATCTTCACTTCCACTCTAGATAAAGAAACGTCAGGCTAGGACTGAAGCATGTGACCGGGACAATCCAATCAAAACAGACCCAAGAGCCACGTGTTGGGGTGGCATACACCTTCTCGGGGAGGCAGAGGCAGGTGGATTGCTGTCAGTTGGAGGCCAGCCTGGTCTACAAAGCAAGTCTAGGACAGCCGAGGCGACACACAGAAACCCTGTCTCAGTGAAGAGAGAGAGAGAGAGAGAGTGACACCCAGGACTAGCCTCACAGTAGCACATACTTTCCCGACGTGAACTCAAAGCTCTGCAGGTCTCCACGCAAACAAACACGGCCAAGATGGATCCACATAACATCCCTTAGATTCCCAGCCAGCTTCAGGGAGAGCCATCCTGGGCTCAATCACCTGCACACTAAGCAGGCGGTCTGAATTAGTTTGAGCTGGGTTTTCTGTCCCTTTCAACCGAAAAACTCATCTTGATACTTCCTAATGCACATTTTGTTCTATTGAGTCATACTGACCCTAACTTCAGAACTTTCTCTGTTTTAAAAATAAAACGGGAGAGTAACAAAGTAAATTTTAACTAGACAGGCTTGAAAATTAACCCCCCTAAGGGTTCTTGGCAAGATAACTCCATGCATTGTAGAACAAGTCAGTTTTTCTACTGCCTCAGAGCAAGTGATTTTTACCTATGGGCATTTTTTTTTCTTCAGGAAATGGCATTTTAGGCTGAGCCAGTGGTTCAAACCAATAATGCCAGTTACTCGGGATACTGAGATGAGGACTGAAAGTTCAAAGCCAGCTGAGGCTGGGCGTGGGGAGAGTGCAGAACAGTATCAATAATGGCAAAGCACTGCAGAGTGGGGAGCAACCAATATAGAAGAGAGAAAGAGAAAAGAGCCTCATTCTTTGGGGGAAGTTGGTTTTGGGGGTATTGTTTGTTTTCAAGACATGACTTCTCTGTATAACAGCCCTGGCTGTCCCGGAACTTTAGACCAGGCTGGCCTTGAACTCACAGAGATCTACATGTCTCTTCCTCCAGAGTACTGGGATTAAAGGTGTGTGCCACCATGCCTGGCTCGGGTATGCTCATTCATTCCTGAACTACACAGGGCCTCACGAACCACATTAATTTCCTCTGAGAGCAGCACACAGGGTCTCCTGAACCACAACTGGCCTCCCCTCTATCTAGTGAGACCACCTGCTCTGGCAGCAGCATTTCACAGATTTCCTCCCTGGCTCCTTCAGAAGTCTTGAAATTTCTGAAGAGAGCAATGTTGCCCTAGACGCCTGCCCCCAAATGGGGTAAAAAGCATTTCACTTGTGGTCCAGCGGCTCCAGAGGCGACAGGTAGTATCACTGGGAGCTGTATGCTCTTCTGCTCCCTTGAATCATCACACACTGCTAAATAATTACAGCTACAACACCTAAAAGACCTCTTGGACTGAAAGAAGGAAGCATAGCCTGTGTGGACTATGGTGGCTCATGATCATAGCTCGTCTGAGGACAGTCATGGAGTAAGTGCGCAGACAATGAAAGCCCAAGCGTCCACCCATAAAACACACACGAGCACTTACAAAAACCAATAACTAGGTCAAAATGAGACTTAAAACACATTTCTTAGATAACTATAAAGGGCATTACTTTGTGTTCCTTGCAATGGTGTCTACAGGCTCCGATTAAACATAAATCATTATGTACGACCTTGAGCAAGCAGGGATAAGCAAACCAACACAAACTGATTGGTTACTCCACATTCCACACTGTATTATCTTGGTTTGTTATGATTTCAGAGGTCTGCTTGGCTTGCTGTGATAAGCATGCCAAAAGCTCCCCTCCCCCTCTCCAGATAGGGCAGCCTTCCCAGGGGCCTCGAGTCACCACCCATATACAGTCAGGATCTTAAAGCTGTAAGAGTTGGTGTCTATTACACCACACAATCCTCTTACTGAGGTGGTCACTGGATTGTGTAGAGCAACTACTTATCAAATATGCAAAACTAATTAAGACAGTGGATATATTAACTTTAAATTGACGAACTGGCAGTTTAATTTCCACACTATATTTTGTTACACCTCATAGAAAACAAGAATGGAATTTGTAAATTCTCAAGCACCTCTAAAAATGTTCTAAGTACAAAAACTTGTTGGATGACTACGTGAACACACTTGAAGAGCTTAGATTCTTATATGACCACATTGATTATCCTTGCTTTATCTTTGCTTCAGTGACATAAAGCAGGAGCTGGCAAACATTTTGAGCAAGGGAGATCATAAATATTTGCAGCTTTGTGAGCCATATGATCATTTGATACAACTACTTACCCTGGTTTCTTTTACTGCTATTCAACTCTACTGTTATATAACACAATCTGTAAGCAAATCAGCATGACTGTATTTGAATAGAACTTTATTTAGAAAAACAGAATTTGGCAATAAAAACACCATTTCCCATGGAGAATACTTGCTTATAATATAGTCTTCTAGCCCTTGGACAGCTTGCAAAACTGAGTCAGATCTCCTAGGTTGGAGGTATATACTCAAATCTCCACAGTGCCAACTCGTGCCCGTTCGTTGCAGTCCTGTTGCCAGCTTGGTCTATGGACGTCTTTGAATTTGCTTTCCTGAACTGTGCAGTACAACCAATGCGTGTCCCTAACTGTGACCTTACAACCACAGCACAGGCTCTCAGGTGCAAGCACAGCTGACAGTGCTCTTGCCCTTCCTTAATTCCTAATATCAGTACCTAACATGCTTTTAACTATTTATTCACCCATGGCCTGTATGAAAGAGGCTGCAGTCTGCCTGGAGGCACTGCTGAGGAAGACACAGAGGACGGAGCCAGCAGAAGAGAGCAGGGAGCCACAGGAGGAGACAGAGTCACTGCAGGACTGAACAAACCACAGAGCTCTACAGGTGCCTGCATCTCCCACTGCCATGTCCGGGCTTCTTCACAGACAGCGCCAGCTGGGCAAAGGCTGGACATCCTGCTGCTGCGCCACTGTAGTGACGGTAGCGATAAACCTCACTCAATCCCCATTTCTCTGGAGGGTGGCCTGGATGAGTAAACCCCTTAAAGCAATCCACATCAGCTAGAATAAATAAATCATGTTTTCACACAGTAGAATGCGCCATGACAATGAAAATGGACAGTCTATAACTGTATGCAACAACGACTGACTGACAAAAAGCATACAAAAATATAATCTGGGTTATGTGTTACACAGAGGCATACACAAACATACACACACACAATGAACAAAGGAAAACTAATTTATACCGCTACAAGTCAAAGGAGCAGCATAGTGTCTAGTGGAAAGGATGAGGTGAAGATGATGGTTTTTCTTAATCTGCGTGCTTGTCACAGAGCTGTTTGGTGTGTGAAGTTGCTCTGAGCTCTGTATTTATAATACATGTAGTGATAAGAAGCCTGGAATTCAGAATAGCCAATCGCTCCCCTGCAAGAAGTGATGGCTCCTGTAATCAGCTCTGATATGCAGTGACATGTAATGATAATCACTACAAAATGATCAAGTCCAACAAGTTTTTCATATAAAATTTCTATTGAAATAGTCAAGTCTCAAAGCGTGGAATCAATTTTAGCCTCTGTGGTGTTGATTCTAACATTTAGCCTCAACTTCACACGACTACTCGTGATCTTTCCAATTCTCCTACAGATACAGATTTTTTTTTTTTTAAATTAACTAACCTTTTTGACCACATAGATCAGGAGACTAGGTACTTCTGAATGCTCGTCAGGAGGAGAGCTGCTGCCATCTGATTCACTCACCCCACCAACCCAACGGCAGCCGCGGTGAACAGGCGGAAGTGCAGGAGGCCTCCCCTACACGGGGCCAACACCGTACCTCTGTACGTGGTTCTTATCAACCCAATCCGCACTGCTTAGCAGCCCATTAACTAGACGGAGCTAAAATCTTTTATCTCTGTAAACTATGAAGGGAGAAGGCCTCAGTTACACACTTAAGTGCTTACTTAAGTGATCTGGTGTCACACAATTTACGAGTGTTCTAAAATCCACTCATGGGAGAACACTGTTATTTTTAGAAGCCCTAAAAATTGAGGAGAAAATGTCTTGATATTTGCAACTTATTCCCATGTGTTTCAGCAAAAACAAAATAACCAAAGTATTTTTAAAAGGGACAGAACTACCTAAACAGAAACTTTTAGCAAAATGCTAACAACACTGGATGTAGGTGCTGGGCACTCAGGGGCTCACTTCCTGTTCTTTCAACTCTTCAGCAGGCTGAGGACTTCTCACAGCAAAAAGTTGCAGATAAGTCTCTACTCACCTTCCAAGTGGGTGGCTGTCTCCTAAATGAAATAAAATGGCTAAGTCTGCCCGCCGGCACCGCTCATGCTGCCTTCACCCTGCAAGTAGCAGCAAGAAACGTGTTAGCAACAAGGAATTTTATTAAGCTAATACTATTTCAGTCAGAGATGTACTTAATATATGGTGAGTCTCAGGATTAAAATATTGTTATAACTTAAAAAAAATAAGGAGAAACACGAAAATAGGAAAACGATCCCATATTGACCACGGGAAATTCAATCAGCCTCATTTACTCTAGGAATGCTTGCAACAAAGCAATCTCACAGTGAACTAAGTTTTTTTCCCCCTCCCTCTGGCTTCATTTTAAGATGTGCTGGACAAAAACTGCCTATAATTAGGGAATTAGGATATACAATGTGACATTCTGCCTTATGCACACATTAAGAAATTGTTACTACGATCAGCTAATTAACATATCCATTTCTTCATGTACTCCTCTTACTGTTTGTTTTGAGCCATGTCTGGATATGCAGCCAGGCCGGCTTTAAACTCTGGCCCCTCCCAGCCTGTATTCAGAGTGCTAGGGCTATAACTATGGGGCACCCATTCTCAGCTATCAGTTACGCTCTTATTTGTGGTCAGAACCCCAGAGAGATCTTTGCTCTCAGCAAATTTGCAACCCACAACACATTAAGTATGGCATCACGCCATCCTTTCGGCCTTCTGAATATTACTGCCATGGTGACTTTCTCTTCCCCTGAAACCATTTCAATGCAGTGGCATGGCCCAAACATCCTCAACTCAGCCCAAGCTCAGAAAAAAACTGAGCTGTAAGGGCATGAGTTCTTCCTTTTGACCTTGAATTCCTGGGACCATGTGCATCAGGCACTGTCTTCCAATCAACAACCACTGTGAAACAGCAGGACTTACTTAAATCCTCTGAGGCAAAGACATTCTGAGCCAGCCCCTCCTAAGTACAACGACACGCCACCCAGCAAGGCAGCCCTGTGCCCTGTGCCGCCCTCCGACTGCCACCACCATCTGCTTTGGAGGTACCTAATCCATCTGCTCCTCCTCACAGCTCCGAGGGAGTTTGCCACCCTCTAGACACGTCAGCTGAGAGGCAAAGACACTCATCTAGAAAATGGCAGAAATGAGATGCCTACTCGAGTTTTCCAACTCCAGGACCAGAGTTTGTCTCAGTACACACAGTGTGCTCTGTCCAGAGCGATGACGCTTTTCTGTAAAGCAGCTCAGAGCCAAAGGCCCAGACACTCTCACCTGAGGAAACGGGTGTGTGCTGCTACATGTTTCCTAAGAGAAGACAACCGCAATCACGCTTAATAGTACCATTAATCCCATAATCATCTCAATTACTATAATTACCACTAATAATTATACTTCCCTTGTAGACACAATAACCTTCATGTATTTTTGGCATTTTATACATACAATTAATGTTCCTCCCTTTTCTCAAAAGAGTACAGATGGCTAACTGAAGTAAATAAATAAGCAGCATAACATCAGAACACTGGCCATTGTCATCTTTGCATTAATCAAAGAAAGCCCTTGCTGGTGAGGACTCTGTTTTCATAAAATGACAACTATGATGCAAAACAGCAGCACAGACACAACCCCACAAATGAGGCCCTGAGCTGAAGACAGAAGGAAAACTCTCCCTGAGCTGGCGGGAAGGGCCTCTGTCTGGAAAGGGCCTCTCTGCTAAGCAAATGTCTGCACACCCAGAGGTGGAGGTGTGAGGCGTACCTGGTGAGCAAAGGTCTGAGGGGAGCTAGTGGTATGCAGTCCTCTCCTCTCCACAAGTTAGTGTAAGAAGTGAGAGCTGTCACCTGACGCTTAGCCTGCCTTCCAGAGATCTGAGATTCACAAAGGAGATTCTCACAAACGGGGCACTTGACCCCAGGAATACTCTCAAAGCAGCCGCTTCGACAGCCACACAAAACTGAGGGGGAAATACGCAATGTATTTTCTTAACTCAAAAATCTGGGTGGGAGGTGAGCAAATAAATTAATAATTTGAAAGTAGTTAATATTAAAACAAGAAGTAGAATGGTACATGAATTCTTACACAACAACAATCCTGTTTTGGCTTCCGTAGGCCTTTTCCAGCTTTCACATTTGTAGGGGATGGAAAGAGAAGCGTGGAATACTTATCCATCATCATTACAGACAGCAACAGAAGACACAGGGGTATGCCATGGACTATAACTTCACAATGACCTTTGTTCTGAAGACATCTCTTCAAAATCTGGGGTCCCGGACTTTTGTCAGATGTAGAGGCAGACAAAATGCCATCTGGAGAGCGGGAATGCCACCTCTACGTCGCTTAGCCTGACAGGTATCAGTGATCCAGTCCTCCTCATCTTCCTCCTTCCCACCAGGCAGGCTCATGCCATGCACGAGCTGCACTGCTTACTGATGACACTGTCCTCCCTGTCCTGGCTGCTAAGACATTATTGTCGGTAAGAAGGGATGATTATACGGTTACTATATACAAATAAGCTTTATCTCCCTGCAGTGGCAGTGCAAGCCTTTAGTCCCAGCACTAGGGAGGCAGAGACAGGTGGATCTGAGTTCGAGGTCAACCTGGTCTACAGAGTGAGTTCTAGGATAGCCATGGGCTATACAAAGAAACCCTGTCTCAAAAAATCCGAAGTAAATAAACAAATAAACTTAGCAACTTAGTTTGTCTCTAAAAAGATATTATTCTGAAATATATTTTAAAAAGAGAGACTGTGAAAGCGAGCCTCCAAAACGGCAGCCAGCGATCCCCACCTCCCAGCATCCCTACCCTGCTGTAGGCCACTCCCCTCCACGCTGAAGAAGGCTGCTGTGGGTAAACGCTACAACACTGGGGGAAGGCCAAAGAGATGCTTCTGCAGCTCACATCTACAAGAGCTCAATAGGTAAAGCACTCGCCGTGCAAGATGAAGACCTGAGTTCACATCCCCAGATTCCATGTGATAAAGCCAGATGCAGCAAGCACATCTGCATTTCCAGTGATCCGACGTAAGATGGGCGACGCAGAAAGAAGAATCTCTGGAAGTTCACAGGCCGGCAACCCGCCTGGAATGCACAGCAGTACACAACAAAGAGACCCGCTGGAAGGTGAGGAGTCACACGGGTTGTCCTTTAACACCCGCACCACGTGCATGTTTTCACATACACACACACACCCCCCCCACACACAAACACACCAACAAAAAGAGGCTATACAGATACTTCTCAAAACCAGTGCAAAACTGAGGCTTCCAACACCACGTGCTTGAGCCAACACAGAAGCAGATCCCTCGGCAGCAGGTGGTCCTCACTTCAACTCCATGAGACCCTAAGTTAAAACCACCCAGGCTAACCTGTTTCCAAATGCCTGGCCCTCCCCCGACCCCCACGTGGAAGCTCTGAGATCACACTTAGGGTTTAGTGTGAGAGCTCTGAGAACTGCGTGCAGTGATGACCACTCTAACAGAATGCGTCTGACGTGAGCTTTGGGTTTTGGAGGCCGTGTGCGCACTTGCTCACTGCATTTCCTCTGATCTTCACCACCTCCCCTGCCAACCACAGAGATGCACCACTAGATTGAGCTTTGAGTCAATCATTTTTTTTTTCTCTCTGTGGTTTCACCAATATGTATTCTCAATATGCCACTGTGGTTTTGTCTAAGTTAAGCCTAATGTAAAGGAAAACACAATGTGCACATTCTTCTGAGACTTCCTCCTTCCTTAAGCTTTGATTCTGAGCTTCACTGTTGTTGACTCAAGTGGCTGTGGTTCATTCATTTTTTTTTCTACATTCCATACTTTCCATTGTGTGAAGAGACTCAATTCCCAGCTCTATTCTGCTGCTGAGGATCCTGGGAGTTTTCGATTTTCAGCTGTCATAAATAACGCTGCCGTTATATTCTGGCCCTTGTCCCTGGGTCCGCACGTTAAGTTTCTGCAGGCCCTACCTAGGGAGAAGTGGCAAGGCTGCAGGGCTGTGCGGGTTTAATCCTCTAAGCGAGGCCAAATTGTTTTCCAAGTGTTTGTGTGCAGTGGACACTAGCCGCCTTTCCAGTCCTGCTCTGAGTAAGAGGCATGCTTGTGTTGCTAATTACAGGGAAAGCTTTCAGCCAACAAAAGGGAAAGCTTTTCCCCGTGGCAGCATCACGGCTGCAAATAAACAGTACTCCAAAGTGGTGACCCAGACAGCTGGAGCATATTAGTCACAGGACATTGTACAGACTTGAGGATAATGCCAGAGACGGAGCCAGGATACACTGACTACGGGGTAAGGCCACTTCTAGACTTAAAGTAAATGTGGGGGCTGTTTCTTCCTGATGGATTCCCAGTGTGATTCTTCCTTAGGGCTGTCATGGAAAAGGATGGGGGGAATGAACTTTTTCACAACAGCCAAATTCAAAAGCAGAGGAGCCAATCATCGCTATGAAATGGCTCTTCTAGAAGAGAACAGTCTTTGTGAGATGAAATTACACTATTTTTCATCATGTAATAAACTATTACATACCACAACTAAGTTTTTCTTTTGGTACTTTTATAAAAAAATTAAATATTCTCAATTTAAAAAAAAATCCTTTGCAGAGTAAGCCCACTTTCTTAGATGGAAAGGGTAGCTTATCATGGGCATTTTACTATGTGCCCATGTTCAGTTTGTAAGTATTTAATCAAGGGTTTTTGCAGATATGCTCATCATGGACACTGGCTTCTAGTTTTGTATAGTTGTGGTGTCTTTAAACAATTTGGCTATTAGAGTAATACTGGCTTCATAGAAGAAGTTTGGGAATTGTACTTCTGTTTCACATTTAAAAATCATTTAAGACACATTGTTTGAAAGTCTAGCAGGGTATTTCTATGAACACATTTGGGCATAGGCATTTCTAATTAAAACACTATTGTATATGTATTCATGAATGTATGTGTATGAATGTGGGCATATGTGACAATAATAATTAAAGAAAAATTGACCATTAATTGACCATATATATATATATATATATATATATATATACATAAAATTGACCATATATATATACATAAAATTGACCATATATATATATATATATATATATATATATATATAAGCTCTTTCTACTTTAAAAAAGAAAAAAAAAGAAAGGGTAGCTTTATGTTAATCTGCATTTCTAGTAGAAATAAGATTACAAATGACTGACTCTCTTGACATTAAAAACAAGTAATAACAAATTCTTTCCCCAGGTGATGGTGGCACATGCCTTTAATCCCAGTACTCGGGAGGCAGAGGCAGGCAGATCTCTGCCAGCCTGATGCACAGAGCTAGTGCCAGAACAGCCAAGGCTACACAAAGAAACCTTGTCTCAAAAAAAAAGAAAAAAAAGGAAAAAAGAAAAAGAAAGGAAAGAAAGAAAGAAAGAAAGGAAGGAAGGAAGGAAGGAAGGAAGGAAGGAAGGAAGGAAGAAAGAAAGAAAGAAAGAAAGAAAGAAAGAAAGAAAGAAAGAAAGAAAGAAAGAAAACAAGTAAGAAGGAAATACAAGGAAGAAATACAAAACTAAAATGTTGCCTAATGGCATCATCAGAACTCAATCTCTCAGTAATTTGTATTTGTCTGTTTAAATGTTTAAATTCGTTTATCTTGGAGCTGGAGAGCACTGGCTCCTCTTCCAGATAACCAAGGTTCAAGTCTCAGCACCCACAATGAGGTTGACAACTGTCTGTAACTTCACTTCCGGGGTGGAATGTCCTCTTACAGCCCCCACAGGCACAGGCACACAAGTGGTGCACAAACATAAATGAAGGCAAAACATACATATAATGATAATATTTAATTATTTATCCTTATGAAGCAGGAATCTTTGTACATATTTTATAAATGGAGGACACTGAGGCAGAGAAAGCAATGAAGTTGTACACAATACAACTGAGAAGCCCAATTAGTTTATTCTACAGAGTGAGTTCACTTGTGTCTTTCTTTGTTTCTCTGTCTGGAGACAGAATCGAGAACTGTATCTCAGGCTGGCCTCAAATTCAGGGTCCTCTTACATTAGCCTCCCATAATGCTGGGTTACGGGCATAGGCCTTTACATCCTGGCCTAGAACGGAACTCCTAACTCTATCCTTACTCTAGGCAGCTCCTCAGTCCCTCAAGCCCACCTGCCAAACACTAAGCACCTACAGGTGCTCAACACTTCTCAGAGTCGGACTACATTATTTCTAGTCCTTCCCACAGGGCTGGGGGAACTTTCCTGTTTTGTCCTTGAAGAAATTTTAGGCTCTGAGATCCCAAGAAAGTTGGCCAGAATAATACAGGCTGTGAAATAAAACGGTGAGGACTTGACGCTCCCCTAGAAGTCTAGAGTAAGTCCATGTTCTCGCCACAGCGGACCCTCTAGAGGAGAGGTTCGCCACCTTCCTAACGCTGCGACCCTTTAGTACAGTTCCTCATGCTGTGGTGACCCCCCAACCATACAATTCTTTTTGTTGATACTTCACAACTATGACTTTTCTACTGTTGTGGACTGTAATATAAATACCTGATAAACAGGATACTTGATATATGACTGTTGTAGTAAATAAAAAATGGTATTGGGCTATATATAATGTTGATTAATAGCCCTATAAGTATCACGGCGGCATTATTTAACCCACTATCACAATTACTAAGACACAGACACCTGCTAAATTTTATAAGTGCCTTATTTACCTTGGGCTGGGCAGATATTTTACCTATACTGTCTCAGTAATCTCACTGTTCATCTCCCAGCCCACATCCAATGTCATCTGCCTTAACCATCAATATCTGGACTACCTTCCATCCATAATCTTATGAATACTCGCTTCTATTCTTCATGTGGGCCTTTCCTCCTTTGTCCTTGTGGTTTTTTCTTCCACCCTAACCCATCATGGTATTCTCCTTTCTCCTCTCTTCCTGTCAGTCCATTTCCCGTGATTCTCTGGTTCCCAAAGCCTGAGAACTTTAACCACGCCCACCCCATTCTGCCCTGCCCAGATTTTAGGCCTTTTAATCAACCAATTAGGAATAATGTGTTAGGCAGGTTTACACAACAAGGAAAGGTGTATCCAGGCGGTAGCCAGATCTTGAGAGCAAGTAAATAGCATCAAAATACAAGCATCAGATCAACCCCCAACACGTGACCCTGATGAAAAGGTCGGCTCCCAAGAAGGGGTCTTGACCCACAAGTTGAGAACCACTGCTTCAGACTGTGACATCCATCACCTGAGTTCAGGGCTCAGTAGGCAGGTGTTAAGCTTAGATCACAAGAACAGTCCCCACAAGAACTGTGGAAAAACACACGGAATCATATGAAGATTCCCTGGTCTTCAGAACAAGCAAAAGAGCCCAACTCCACACCACTCCTGAAGGGCTTACCCAGGACAGGCAACGCCTTCTAGCACATAAGACCTCCATCTGTAAAATGGAGATATTTTATTTCAAACAGTTATTGTAAGGATTAACGAGATCAATACACAAAATGCACCTGACACATAGCGGGCATCATACTGATTCGTTTAACAGTGAAAGGTGGAGAGAAGACTCCTCTGACTACTTAGCAGAAAAAAAAATCAGGGAGCTGATTTTATACTGTTTCTATGCACACAGTATTATTCTGCACAACGAACAAAGGCTTTGATAAAATTTTAACAACCGTATGTGATTTTCCACTAACATCTAGACTTCCTAGTTTTCGGGCTAGAAAGATGTCTAAGCAATTAAAAGCATTTGCTGCTTTTAATTCAAAGAGTAATTGATTCCCAGCACCTATATGGAAGCTTCCCACCTGCCTGTGAACTCTGGTCCGGATCTGCATGCTCTTCGGGCCTCCGTGGGCACTCGCACTCACATGGCAGTACACACAGGCACACATGGGCATAGAGGCAGACACATATAAATAATAATAAATAAAGTCTTTGAAACAGAAATGGCTTCCTCATTCTACTACCCTCAACAGAACAGCCTTGCCAACTAGATCAACCTTTTGGTACGTTAGTAAGCATTACACATTTTTATACAAACACTGGAGCGGAAAGGTCTCAAAGTAAAACATTTGGCTCATTTTAACTGCTCTAGATCAGAAAAATCTTAGTCACTCATCTAAAACAGCAACATTTTTTTTTTTACCATATTTGTTCCCTAAAAATCCTCCTAAATTATCTGGCCAATGAAGAACCAATCTTGATTAAACAATCACTAGCGTGAATGGCAAAATGAACCCTGACAAACGCTGTATAACCCACTCACTGTTCAAGGAGATGAGGCTCCTAACAGCACCCTGAGCTGTTCCTAAGAGCTAGTTCACATAGGAAACGTGAACTTTGGAACACCATGTCCAAATCAGTGCCTAGGAGTCTCCATGGTAACTGATCCTGTTTGCATGTCGAGAAGAATGACAAAGCACCAGCAGCTATGGGATGGTCACTCTGTGTTAGAAAACTGGGGTGATCCAAGCATTCCCAACCTGCTGACGCTGGCCTGAGAAGGCCTGAGCCATGTGTCTGCTCTGGTATGTGACACAGAGGGGAGCAAACACTTACCAAGGGGGCATTTTCCAAAGCAGATAATGAGAAAGAACAGAAACCACCTCAGAACAGTATGAGCTGTGGGGAGAGAGCAGAAGTGGCCGCTGCTCCTGTTTTCTCAGTATGTCCTACAGACAAGTCATTCTGCTCCACGTATGTCTGTATTCCTCCTTTAAAGAGTTCACTTGTATTTGTCTCTTCTGAGAGATAGGTAAAATAAATCCCTACTTCACAGATAAGGAAGTTGACTCTCATAGGCTAAACGTGACTGGTCCAGAGTCACAATGTACCTGGCTCAGAGCATAACACAGACATATCCTAATCATGGCCTCCTTGGTTCATAAAAACTGAAGCCACTACTAATACCCTAAGGGTTTTTAAAGAACAAAATGAGATTACATATACACACACGTAAACACACACACATATACATATACACACCTATGTAAGTATGTCTATTCTCCTCCCACACCCTTTTCTCTCCTCATTCCTTGAATTTTGAATATTCTGAGGTAGGCTGGCAATGTTAATACAAAGAGTATGGCATAATAACCATGTGAAAGAGTATTACAATAACAACAGTGACAACAGAAAATGAGTAAAAGATATATGAATAACAAACGTCCAATACCACTAATTATTAGGGAAATGCAAATCAAAACCACATATTATCAGGACACACCAATCAGGATGACTATTACTTTCCTCATTCCTATAACCAAAAAGCTGGTAAGAAGCAAATGTAGGGGAAATGTAGCTTATCTGGGCTCACACTTGAGGGCCCCTCCAGGGCAAACTTCCCCCCAACCTCCTCCACTGAACGACTAACAACCACCAACCCTGCCTATCCGGGCTCTAGCATTTATATACCCTCTGAAAAGTTTCCAGAATTCCAAATGTCACACAATTGCAGAAACTATCTGCAGCTGGCAAAACCATGCCTCTGCTAGAGCATGAGGCAAAACATAGTCAGTTTTGCTGTAGACAGCCCAAAGCAGCCTCGGATCCCTGCACTGAGATTAGAACAAAAGCACGTTCTTATAACATATCTGTTTTGTTTTTTTTTTTTTTTTTTTCAAAGAAAGCTAAATTCCAGAATTCTCACTACACTTGAGGCTGCTTGCTCACATATCTATGGACCAGGAAGCAGAGATAAGACAGGAAGCAGGACTAGCCTAGAAAGTTCAGCCCTCCCTATAGCCCTAGCATAGGCCTCTCTTCCACAATAGCACTGCCCCTCAGCCGGAGACCAAGAGTTCAACCACAAGAGCCTGGGTGCATGCGCTTTATATCTGCACCATAACATTCTGCTCCTGGCCCCCACGTGTTCAGAGGCATGCCATGATGCAAAATGCATTTAAGTACGACTTCCAAAGTCCCTATAATGTTTTTTAATTCATTCATTCATTTAATGTGTACAAGTGTTTTGCTTGCAGGTCTGTCTGTGCTCTCCATGCATGCCTGGTACCCAAGAAGGCTGGCAGAGGGTATCAGAATCCCTGGAACTGGAATTTCAGACTGTTGGTGCCAAGGTTCAAACCTGGGTCCCCTGCAAGAGCAGCTAGTGCTTTTAACTGCTGAGCCATCCCTCCGGCCCAGCCTTATACTCTTTATCAGTTTCAGCACTGTTGAAAGTCCAAAGTTTGTTCTGAGACTTAAGATAATTCCTCAGTTGTGAGGTCCTTAGAGCAGCCACTTCCAGCAGGATCCTCTGAGGGCTCTATCCTTAATGGCAGCAACTTTTTAAAAGAATCTGCACTGCATCACCCTGGAACTCTGGGTAAGTGAGGCTTCACTCTCAAGGTAACTTTCCTATGTCACAGTGCAAAGTCCAGGTTCCTCCCTGATGGCAGTAATCTCTTTAACAAGTACAGCCACATCACCTGCACAACATCCTATCTTGAACGCCAGCCAGGTTCGCATCCCTCTCCCTCCCAGACTGTACATTTTTCCTGTTTCTATTCTGTCTTCTGCTCTCTCACACTATAAATCTCAGTAAACACAGGGTGCAATAACCACTCCACAGCCTAACCCTCACGCTGTCTTGAAGTTTCCTCTGCTAAACAAACAGTCCACTGTTTGTTTTTTTTTTTTACTTCAATCCCACTCGAGTTTTCAGAACAACACAAAAATGCAGCTAGCTTCTTTGTCAAATGAAACATAAATGGCCTCTAGCAGCCAGTTCCTGTTAAGAGTCCTTGCTGCCCTTCCGGAATTCTTGAGTACAGTGGCCCAGTGAGCTCTGCTTACAGAGCTATTGAGCTTCTCTGGCCCACGGCAGCAGGCCTCCCATTCCTCCTTCACACCAATCCAAAAGACCCAACCACAAAATCAGGTTTATCACAGCAATAGCCTGGCCTTTGCCCTCATGCACTTCCACCAGGATGAGTATCTGTATCTTTTGTGATATCCTTATGATAAACCAGCAAACATGAGTAATACCTGAGAGGGGTGCTTTAGAGCTAGTTGGTTAGAAACACAGGAAAAACAGTCTGAAATGGGGGCCAGTCTTCAGGGACTGTGGAAGCTCTACCATCTTCTGGGGCTAGTGTAATGTTGGAGAACTGCCTGCCACACATCTGATGCCAGAAGACATGAATTACATGTATATGTAAGAGGAGTGGGTGGGGGGAAGGCTGGGCAGTGCTGTCGCACACCTGTAATCCCAGCACTCAGGAGACTGAGGCAGGTGGATCTCTGAATTAGAGGCCAGCATGGTCTACAGAGTAAGTTCCAGGACAGCCAAGGGTACACAAAGAAATCTTGTTTCAACACCCCCCCACACTCACCCACCCTTCACACACACACACACACACACACACACACACACACACACACACAAAATCTGTTTTAAAACTCTGGATTAAAATCTGGGTCTCTTCTTCTGGCTGTGTGACTTAGAGTAGCCTCTACCTCCCCTAGAAGAGCTAGAGAGCTCTCATATGGCTGAATATGGCCTCAGGTACTGGTTTTCAACCTGTGGGTCATGACCCCCATAGGGTCAAATGACCCTTGCACAGGAGTCGCCTAAGACCATTGGAAAATAGAGATATTAAAATGACAGTTATGAAGTAGCTTCGGTTATTAATAACTTCATGGCTGGGGGTCACCATAACATGAAGAACTGTATGAAAGGGTGGAGGTATTAAGAAGGTTGAAAACACTGGCCTAGGGTTTGTGGAGCAACAATGTATACTCATGGCTGCTCAAAGCATTTGGCACTGTAGTCATCTCTACCTTTGGCCCCTCTAGGGTGGTTTGAATGTCCCACTGGCTCAGCTGTTTGAACTCGCTCCCCAGTTGGTGGCACTGTTTGGGGAGGTTTAGGAGGTGTGGCCTTGCTGGAGGAAATATGGGTCACTAAGGGTAGGCCTTGAGGTTTCAAAGCCAGTTCACTCTCTCTAATTCCTGCCTGAGACTTAAGGTGTGTGCTCTCGACTGCTGCCCCAGCTCTCAGGCCTGCCCGCTGCCACACCGCTGTTAACATGCCATGACAGCATGCTGGCGACAGACTCCTACTCCTCTAGAACTGCAAGCTCAGAGAAACGCTTTCTTCTATACGATGCCTTGTTTGTGATGTTTCACCTCAACAACAGAAAACTACCTAAGACACCCTCTTGTCTTATCACTTGCGACCAGCTTCCATCCTCTATTACCTAGGGACCCCAGTCACCAGACAGCCCTTTCACTGCGGATCCTAAGTCTGACAGGGAGCTAGGTGCCAGAAAGTATAGGTGGAAATCACATACTTCTTATTGCATCATAGTATGATGGTTTTCATTCCGTTTTCAATTAGCCATTAGTTAGGACCTCAGTTACCAGGCATATGAAAGAAAGGCCCCCAGTCCTGTTCTCTGGCCAGTATCTTCTCTTGATACTCCCTGGGCAAACAATGCAGGCAGTTCTCATCCACAAAGTTTTGATCTCTATAGATCCTCTTCCAACTGCTCGGCTCTGGTTCAGCTGTCCTGTCAGCCCTGAAATCTGCCCCACTTCTTCTCCTCAAATTTCACCCCAATGGCGACTTCAGACAACCAGCCAGGCAGACCTCTTATGGCCCTACAGATACATGGAAGGATAATGTCCTGGTTTCTACAGACTTCCTTGTTTTCTTCTCTTTCTCAAGGCAGGATCACGTCTAGCCCAGGGAGGCCTCAAACTCACTATGTACTATGAACCTGAAATCTGATCTTCCTGCCATCACCTCCAGATGCTGGAAGTATAGGTGTGGCCAGCATGGGGGGGGCCTATAATAGCTACCTCTGAACTCATCGTTCCTGTCTTGTACCATGGCACTGGAATTCATTCCTTGAGGGTAGGTCCTATTAGCAGGCCTTAGTGTTTCCGTCTGAACCTACACGTTGCTGTTCAACAGCTGTCTAAGGAAGAAGAGGGAGAGGCTGCCAGGCCTCCTTTACAGTGTCTGCTTTGAGCCTGACACTCATTACGCACTGTCCTAAGCATTAAAGACCACATAAGTTCTATATCAGTAACTTATCTATTGTTGTCATGAAATGACCAAATGACCAAAGCAACTTAAAAAACAGTAGTTAATTGGACTTATGGTTTCAGAGGGTTAGAGTCCATGATGTGAAGGTATGATGGCAGGAAAAGCTGAGAGGCCACATCTCAAACCTCAAGCCAAAGACAGAGAGAGCTCATCTGAAATGGTGTGAGTCTTTTGAAACCTCAAATCCCCAGCGACATGCCTCCTCCTCCAGCAAGGCTACATCTCCTAATCCTTCCCAAACTGTTCCACCAACCAGAGACCAAATATTCAGACACATGAGCCTATGGGTGCTCTTCTCATTCAAGTCATCACAGTCTCTCAGCTTACAGGCCTGTGAAAATTATTATATATAATACACACACTATAAATACTTTATATGTATATATACGTATATAAAGTAAACCACATCCAAATATTCATATTTGATAAAACTGGGGTTGGATGTTTGTTCAATGCATTTTAACATTTAATATACTTTAAAGAAGAAAAAGTCTTTAGTGAGAAAAAAATTAAATGTTAAGCCTGTGCTCTCCAGGGGAAAGTAGCTTGCCAACCTAACTCATTTCCAAGAATTCTAGACAGAAATTTTTACTGTAATCTATTTTTTTAACATAATGCTCCACGGCTGAAAAAGCAATCAGAAGGAAGGGGAGTGGAACAGAAACAAGTCCAGCAGACAGAATCCGAGTAACAAGAAGAGGTTCTCAAGGGCTGGAGAGATTGTTCAGGGGTTAAGAGCGTGTACTGTTCCGGCATAGGACCTGATCTCACTCCCAACACCCACAGTTCACAACTGCCTGTAACTCTAGCTTTAGGCCATCAGATACCTCTGGCCTCAAGTGCACCAGCACTCACACATACATACCAACACATAAACACACACATCTGTATACATAATTAAAAATAAATGTTTTGTAGAAGAAGAAGCTATTCTCAGTCAAACTAAATGGCCCCCATCTCTATCTCCACATCCTCTGGAAGGATAATGGGAGAAAATAACAGAGAAAAGTAACTCCATTCTCATGTACTTTTGCCACAGGAGATCTCATGAATCCACAATAAATAATACAGGCTGGCATTACTGGCCCCTCTACAGATGAGATTAATGTTCAAAAACTCAAACCGTTTGCTCATCATCGGCAGACGTTGCTAGGCGTCCCTTACTGGTGACTGACAGGGCTGCCATCCAGTCCCATCTCTAAGAGTCAATGCCTTGGTTTGCTTTCACTACACCATCACACATCCCTCCCCCTGTCTGACATTTCTCTGTCTTGTTTCTCGTCTACTTCTGAGCTCTGCAAATGACTGAACCTCATCAAGAAAGAAATCCCCACTAGGCAGCTCTGTACACTGAAAATAAAAATTCAAGAAATCAGTCTGGAGCTGTACAATAAAAAGGACGCCGCTTCCAAAGGTTAACTCAGGACAATAAAAACAAAACTGACAGCTGACGAATGCTGAGATTGCAGCTAAGCGGCGGAAGGAATGCGTAGCGCGTACAAAGCCCTGGGTTCAACCCCCAGCACCACAAACCGAGAATGCAAGAGGAGGGACCGTTTAGAGGGTAAAGAACTGAAAGCGAGAAACACTGTGGTTGTGAAAGAGGTGTGGTGTCTTATGGGTTTGCTTGTTTTCTCTTAGCTAGAGATGGCACACAGGCCTTGCACGTGGTAGACAAGGGCTCCATAATCCTTTCTTTAAGTCTGACATCCATAACATTTGAAGGGACATTAAAGGCATGATCAGCAGCAAAATGTGAGAAAATTACAAATAAGAGTTCTCTTTGAGTCCATACGCTCTAGCTCAGGAAGACCTCAAATTCATGTGACCCTCCTGTCTCAGCCTCCAAGTTTCAGAGTTACAAGTGTGTGCAATCACACTCAGTTGAAGCACTTTTGTTTTTAATTTGCCTTGTTTTCTGTGGTGCTGACAAACTGTGCACGTGAGGGAAGTACTCTACCACTTAACTGTATGTTTAAGGAAAAACTAATTAAAGTAACTCTTTAATGCTTTTTTTTGGAACACGTTAATGTGAAAGTGTGCAAAATGTATCTTCTACATGTAGACAAGCAAGACATGTGTGAACATATTGAAATGTTATTATTTATCAAACTTTTAAAAATTAAGAATAGCATAAAACTTGAAATATACGCTACTGTTCAACCCAGTAGGAGTTGCATTAACTATTCTGGAAGTAAAATATAGAACAAGAAAATGGTAAGAATTGTATTTAATGTTTGCATCAATATTTCTGACCTGCAGAGTTTATTCCCAAAATAGAGGCTGTGGCACAAAACAAAAAGCTCTGTGCTTTTCTCATGATTCCCTCCCACAGAGCCCTAAGCTTAAAAGCTAAGCTGTTCCAGCTATACGTCCTAGACAGTGAGGACATTTTTTTTTTTTTTTTTTTTTTTTACCCAAAACCACATTATCAGGGCAGGGGACTCAGCCGACCTACATAGAGAGCCCCAGGCCCTGTCTTAAAAAGCAAGAAACAATACCCAAGTTTGTCTTCTGACTTCCACATGCTCACATACACAAAGCACACTACCAAGTTCCCTTATTGCCAGTGAGACCGGTGGTTCTCAACCTGTGGTTTACAACCCCTTTGTGGTCAAACAACCCTTCACAGGGCTTGCCTAAGACAATCAGAAAACACGCAACACACATATGTACATTCCGATTCATAACAGTAGCAAAATTACAGTTATGAATGAAATAATTTTATTTTTTATTTCAGTTTTATTTTATTTTATGTTGGTTTTATTTTATTTTATTTTAATTATAAATGAAAATAATTTTATTATTTGGGGTCACCCCAACAGGAAGAACTATATTGAAGGGTCACAGCATTAGGAAGGTTGAGAACCACTAAGTTAGACTTTCATGCTCCAGCCATCCCCACCCACATGAGCGTGTCCACATACCACATTCCAGCTGCAGCCTGCATTTACCAGGGCTGAGGACTGAATGGTAGGAAATACTTAGAGGGGCAACTCATACAGAGGCACCAGAAGTAGGGCTTAAAACAAGGATTATAACAAGGAGGCTACGATAGCCGGACAACACACCCAAAGGGGAGAAGGAAATGTAAGGATGTCATGACAGTCAAGGAGGAAGAGGCGGAGGCCCCAGTGACGTAGAATCAGAAGTGCGTCAAGGGTGAAGCAAGCTTCGAGGTATAGCCTAACACACACGAGGCCCTGAAATCCATTCCCAGCACCGAAGTTAATTAATTAAATAGAGTCTAGGAAATGGTTCAGCAGGTAAAAGCACCTCCCACCAAGCCCCGCGCCCTGGGTTGGATCCCCAGACCCTACATGGTAGAAGAAAAGCAACTCCCACGAGCTGTCCTATGACCTTTACATGTACACGTGCCCACACAAAATAAGTAAATACTGAAAAATGTATGTATGTGTGTATCATACAGTACGAAAATAAATCTTTAATATAAAAATGCTATTCACAATGCTATCAGTAAACAGGATAGGGCCTCTCCCCTTTCAGGACACTCATGTTCCTTTAGAAAATATAAACAAGAAAAAAAAAATGAAGAAAATGTAGGCAGCATAAGCAAATACACTTGACTGACTGGCCTATTTTGTTTTTGATGAAAGACAGCCACATTTGATTATTATCAGGCCTATAAAAGTACAAAGTAACAACACACTTTTTATTCCCCACAAAATAGGAGGTTAATCTCAATTTCTTGTAAATCCACAAAAATTATCTATAACCACAGAAAGGTAGAGCAATGCCAAACCACTAGGCCTCCCATGAGGAAGGAGGGGAATCTGCTGCTCTAAGGTCTCCAGCCAGCCTCCCTCACCACACAGATCTGGAGAAAACTACAAGTCAAAATCAAGATACTTGCTGCCCAAACACACCACATAGTCCAGCACCTCAGCCCAGCCAGAACCCGTTATCCTCCTCAGCAGAAAGCCCCGTGCCACTGCCCCAACAAGCTCACAGACACACACTGAAGCTCCTATCTGCAGCCCACACGGGTCTGCTGAGAGCTTCATCACCTCAAACTGGACTGAGAGAGCAAACGCTATTGCCAGATTTCTCCTCTTGAGGTACTGACAGGCAAGAGCTATCAAAGCAAAAGATAAGCAAGCACCAGGCTGATTTCCAAGAATGCTGACTGTCCTGGCTCAAAGCGGCTGCCAAGCACAGTAGTCCACAGAATGCAGAGCTGCTCTCTACCTCAGGCAACACTAACGCTTTCAACTAAACACTGTTCAAAGTGTTTGGGTGTTCTGATGTCTGTAACCAAACTGGGTGCAGTGACTGATCACTAAGAAGCATCTATTGGGCTGGACAGATGGCTCAGCAGTTAAGAGCACTGGCTGCTCTTCCAGGGGACCCAAGTTCAATTCCCAGCACCCACATGGTAGCTCACAACTGTCTGTAACTCCAATTCCAGAGGATCTGGCACCCTCGCACAGGCATGCAGGCAGAACACTAATGCACATAAAAATAAATAAATCTTAAAAGAAAGAAGAAGATGAGAATAAAATGGAGGAGGAGAGAGAAAAGGAGAATCTTCTTTTTAAAGGTCTACTGAAAGACTGATTCAAACCAACATTTACACAGTCGTGTTTACAGTGTTCATAGACATTCATCCACGTTCATTTAAATGTGGTATACAAGCTGTTATGAAATACTCTGTCGCCTTTAAAGGGGGAAATCTGAATATATACAGTAATATATTAACCTTGAAAATATTTTGCTAAGTAGAACAAGTTGGACATAAAAGGGAAAATACGATATAATATATAAAAATAGTCAAATTCATAGACACAGAAAGTAAAATGGCAGCGGCCACAGGCCATGGGGAAGGAAGAAAAGAGGAGTATAGACTTTCAGGTGATATAAAGATCTATAGAAGCACAATGGTGATGGATGTACAACACAATGAATGTACTTAATTCCCTGAAATATACACTTAAAATAACTAAAATGAACACTTTATGCCTCTATCTCTTACTTCAGTTTTTGAAACTGAAAGATACTTGTATTTTTCAAAGGAAAAGTATTGAGAATAACTTCAGTCACATCTTAGAATTATATTTTGAAACTACATAAATATAAATATACTTTCTTATTATGCTTTGATTTTGAGACAAGGTCTGGCAGTGTAGCCCAGGCTGGCCTCAAACTTGTCTTCCATCTCATACATGGCCAAATACAATCTTCAGGCTTAGTCTAGAAAGCAAAGAGTAGAAAGTTCTCTCCAAATGCTAGCAGTGACTGCCGTGACAAAGGCCCCCGCAACAACAGGACATGGGCACTGTGACCGAGGCCCAGCACAGACCGGGCATGTATCGTGACATCCAAAGACACTTCTAGTGGTGATGGCTTTCCAGACGTATCCAGCAAACAAAAAACACAACTTCAAGCAGAAACACTCTGTACACATTTGCACGTGATATTCAAAAACAATGTAGGTGGTTTTCCTTGAGTCTCCCTGAATATAAGAGAACTGCAGCATGACCTCTGACAATCCCAAAGAGCTGGCTCATAAGTGACACCTGAATGCAGGAAATGCGGCCCACTGTAGACACACACGAGAGCAATACTCCTTGAGTGTAACCCCTGCGAAAAGTCTCTGTTCTCCTTCTTAGGTAGGTGCTAGAGTGAGCTGCAGGCTGTGAAAGCCGAGATGCAGATGGAGAGTCAGGAAGCAGTTCTGTTATCTTGAAATCCATTATCCCATTGCACTCTCATGGTTCAGAGCCAAGGTCCCTGACGCCTGACGGACACTGTTCTCTCCTAACTGGCTGTGGAAGCAGCAAGTGTTTACAAAAACATCAGGGGCAAAAACAACAAAATAAACAGAAAGCCGTGTAAAGGGCCACAGCCTCACTTCTGTGTCTGAAATTATCCAGATACATTCTCCTCCAGCAGAGCACAAGTGGGGGTGAGGGGTTACTGAAACAAAACAGTATCCTCACCACCCAGAAGTTTCTAAAAGGGAGCAAAGTCACTTAGCTACAGTCCAGTGCCTCGGAGACTAACACTCTACATACAGGATATTGGCGGAGCTACCCAAAGCAATAGCTCAGAATCAAACGAACAAAAGCTCGGCTCTCCTGCCACCCCCAGCTCAAACGCAGCCTCCACCCCGTGTCACACATTCCCTACCGACCATATCTGCTGTGACACTAGACACTACCACCCCAAACCCAGAGATCGTAAAAACGCGTATGAAGTTTCAGGGTTTTAAAGCACAGCGTGCTCCAGTGCAGCGGGCCACAGCTTTGCCTGTGTCGATCCTCTCTTGGATGTCCACACTGGGTTAACAGGTTCACTTAGTGCTCATTCAATATTTGTAGGGGAAGAAGGAGGGGTATGTGCATATCCTCGCGTGATGAATGGCGCCATTCATCACTGCGCAACCACAAGGTTTACTATGTTTGTAATTGGACATGGAACATGAAGGGGTCAAGGAGAGGAGAAAAAAACAAGGAAAGCGGGCTAAGAAGTCAGTCACTAAGGAGCTGCCCTTGGACCTCCATACCAGCTCTGTGGCACCAGGGTCAATATGCACAAAGCCTTGGGTGTCAGTCCAGTGCAAAGACTGAGACACCCTGCACTCAGAGCCTGACATGGCTGGAAGGAAAAAAGGGCAACAGGAGAGCACTCATCTATAATACAAGTAACACCTCAGCTACTTCAAAGTCGCCAGAACAGACAGCCAACCACGTAAACAGAGGCATGCCTGACGTGGGAGCACCAACCAGGCAAACACCGATGAGGGAACCGTTCCTGCTCTTCTGCCACAGCCACAGCAGGTTAGAGTGGGGCCAGAATCCTTGGACTCAAGCTAAACGAACAGCTTGCTTTATCATAGGCTTACACAGACAGACAGCCAACGTCTGATCAATTGTTTAGTTTTTTAACATCGCATCCAATGGTTTTTCAAAGTGCCTTTATTCTCATAGGTGTATTTTTGAGGTTTCTTGCTAGCCTATTGTGTGGATAGACACACTTTGCTTAACCAACCCTAAGCTGGATGTTAGGTTCTTTGCATTACTGATCAAGAGCTCTGGCGTGAAGACTGATATATATATTTTTTTTAATTTTTCTTTTTTTTATTTTTTAATCAAAGCCCTAAAAGCAGAATGGCTAGGTCAGAGAGTACGTACCTATTCCGTTACTCTTAAAAGCTGCCCTTTGTTACCTCATCTGAACGCAATAATCGTGAACTGGCTGGGGCTGGAAAGTTCTGACACTCACCACCACAGCCACAAACTGTCCTGTCCAGGCTTGAGGTAAGCCAAGCACCAACAGCAGCTCTGAGCGCCACCTGCCCCTCTTTTTGCCTCGAAGAACAGGACAACGGTGTAGCGCGGCCCCTCCCCACTGCCCACTGCCCACTATGCCACCTGGCTCTAAGTTTCCTCTGAGGAAAACAGTCTGTGCCATCCACAAGATAGAAACAAGCCCCGGGTCACCTGTGAGGTCTCAACATGCCCACCTCCTCCTTGGGTAGTCCCTTTATAATAGTCACTCTAAAAACAGGAAGAATACAAGGTCAAGTTCTCAGAGGTAGGATTTTAACTAACTTTTCACCATTGTCACCAATGGCCTTCAGGCACCTTCATGGTGAAGTCGGTGAGTGCTCTAACTACTATGCCCCTAAAAACATACACTTAAATACACCTTAAAAAAAAATAGCACATCTCATTGCGGAGCCTTCTAGGAGTTGTCACAAATCTGGGTGCTGCCCGGACCATCTAACAAATGGTAACTTTCACAGCTTGCAAAAGTCCTGAATGTTCTGATGGTCTGGTTTCTGTTCTTACAATCAAAGGGGAATCAGTCAGGTTGAGGGCCCCATGGAAACTTGGACTACTGCCCATCCCCAGCTGTTCACTTTGTAGGGCCTTTTAAAGTAACCCAGGTGTCTCTATGCACTGAAGCGACTGTCACATTTCTGCCTTTGTGAATGGCTGGCAGAGCTGTTCCCAGGCTGTTCCCTGCAAGAGGAGTCACCTCTTTCCCTCTTAACGCAGCTATTTGCTTCCTCGATTATTACCAGTTGACCATGACCTAGAACACTCCATGTGACCTAGGTTTTGTCTGCCCATGCCTATATGAATCACACTAGCTAGAGCTGAAGTGTCCGGGACCTAGGCCATCCACCCCGAGTTCGCTAGAGAGCCAGGATATTCACTAGGTACCTTGCCCTGCATGCACTGGAAACTGCAAGGTGGAAGCAATGAACAAAGATAAGCAACTAAAATCACGGGAAAGGCGTAATATGGTCAGAGAGTAGAGCACAGAGAAACGGGGCCATCCAGTCCAACAGCACCAGATCTCACTTCAGGACACCTCCCCTGAGAGGAGGGAACAGCACACCTTCTTCTAACACGGGATCTTGGCATCACCCTCTGTTGCTACTTCCCCCAGCCACCCTGACAACTATGGAGTGCCATGCTACACCCCGTGGGCCTGGGTAAGGGTCTTCACACAACTCCTGTACCACAATGGCTAATATTCCATTTCACATGAGGTTAGTCCAAAAGGGTACGAGCGCAAGCCCACTGTTCTTTATGTCACCCCCTGACAGCTCTCGGAACCAGAAGCTTGTCCGAGTTCCTGTTCCGCAGAAGTCTCTCGTGGCCCCACCTCCCTCACAAACGGCAAATAGCGACTCAGCAGCCAGGAACATCTGCCATCACTGCCCTCACCTGCCCTCCTTCGTCTCAGGTGACCGGGGCAGCCTGGCTTTGGCTGACAGCCGTAGGTGTTCCCTGCAGAGGCCTTTTGTAACTCCCTCACAAAACGTAGGCCTGCAACAGCTGAGAAATCGACCTCTGACTGCTGTTTCTGTCAAGTGACTTGGGCATGAACAAAGCAAAACGAGGCCGCAGTAAACAGTACTCAGATAAACAGTTTCGCTATCACACGGCCAGCAAACAACTGACAATTACATATATGGGCTGCACTGCTCTGGCCTGCCCCAATCACGGGAGAGAGCTATGATATCTGGGGACTAGATGGCCAGCAGTCAGCTGTTCCAAATTTTCCCTTCCAAACACAGGAGCAGAGGCCCAAGGTTCCCCAGCCACTTGGCCGGCACACAGGCTCAATCTGCCCTCATTTGTAAGGACACTTCAGGCAGAGGAGGAGGCAGGGATGTGAAAGAGAAAGCACAGCCGCTGGAAGCAGAATTCAGGACTAACACCAGAAATGAAAGAAAGGCAAGTCAGTACTCTTTCCCAGGTTTCCATTCTTAGGAACGGTGTCTGGTGGCACCGTTAAGATACAATGGTGTGAACTGGCAACGACCCGGGATTCTCCCCGTGGATTTAGCAGCACAGTCCTGGCTTCCAATTCTTCTTGCCAATAGCCACCACTAGGTCCCGCCTTCCTAGACCCCCCAAGGACCGAATAAGCTCTGCCCACAGCAAGCTGCCACCCTATGTCATCAGCTCCCTTCCGCACACTGTACCAATGCAGGGAAGCTGCAGCGAGAGCACAGTATCCCAGGGGGCCTGGTGCACAGGTGTGACCTGGCCGCACTGTGTGGTGATGGCTCTACCTGAGGGCACATCTTGCTCAAACAACCTCGTCCAGGACAGAAGCTGTTTTAGCTGTAGCTTTCCCGGTTTTAGCTATACGCCTGCTCACACCGGCAGATGCAGGGTCAGCTGCAAAGCTGCAACCCTGCCATGATAACTGCAGCTATTTGTGTTTCCTGAGGACCCATTAGTGCCAGTATGCCCACATGCTAGCCCACTTACCTGCTCTCTCTGAGAAGCACCAAGCTCTTTCTTGCTACGAATGCTTTGCCATCACAGTTAAATCAGTAAACAAGACTGCCTCTCCACAGCCAGGCTGGCTATCTTTAATTATCTGTGCTTTGTTTTCCCATGGGTCTAAGTGGTGGACAGAAAGTGACCCCTAATCTGGGCATGTGAGGGTGGGGAACAAGTGATGCCATCTTCCTTGGACAGGCTTGCTGGTGGCACTGCATGCTCTCAGGACTCAGGTTGACAGGTATTGCTGACACTCCAGTTTACCGCTGCCCTTGGCCATATCACCAACACTGTGGAGCAGGACGCCACGGCAGCGTGGCTCCGAGGCTGCTCTGCCATCCCAACGGGCAGGACCCCAGGAGTGCACTGCACTTTCCGGAGAGGTAGAAACAGTTGGTCCCTGGCTGCTGCAACATGGCTTCGGCTGGGGGTGCCAGTGCATGTCCCCAGTCTGATAGCAGCAGCACCTGGGAACTGAGAAACACACATGCGCACTGCTGGCTGCCACCCTCCCCCAAGCTGCCTGCTTCAGAAACTCTAGGCTGGGCCCAACAAGAGTTACACGCAGGCTTGGTGATGAAGCTGCCACAAGCTGAAACTCGAGGCCCACTTGCAAAGGCAGATAAACACCTAAGGTCATGAGGTCATGGGAACACTCAGCTTGGGACAACCTGGGTATCATAACCTGATGCTGGCTCCTCACCAACAACACCCACTCGTTTTTTTGTTTTTGTTTTGTTTTGTTTTGTTTTTGACAACTGGCAAGAGCCCCACACGTGAACTCTTCAGGACATTCTTCCTCCTGTGTTCTCAGGGAAACTACTTGTGTCCCATTTTCTTGTCTCCAAAAGAGAATAGCAACATCCACATCACACAGTCAAGGCAGACACACACTGTTTGTGATTAGTCCTCAAGGTAGGGAGTTTACACAGTTCTACCAAAAGGTCTCATCAGAACTAGAAAAATAGCAAAGTGACACGTGCTTCCTGTCTGCTCACCATCTTATTATTCTTCTACTCTCTCCATTCTAGAGCTCTGAGGAAAGACATACAGACCAACATTCAGACATTCAGATGAGGCACCTGACTCGGCGATGTCTCGGGCACTTACCTGACTGTGCCTTGCACAGCCAACGATATTCAGAATGCCCATGCCGCTGCACTGACTACGCAGCCTCCCACCAGATCCTTCTGAACAAAAGCCAAGCAACTCTGGGACATGAGACCTCACATCAAAAGGAATAGAGAAAGACTGGGGGAATATCAGCAAAAGCGGACAGAACAGCAGCTAATATTTACATGGTTCTTAGCTGGTACTCACATTTGGATCTCTGCTGTCCCCCAAATGCCCGCGCTTGAAGGTTTGGTCCCAGACTATGATGTTCCTGGAAAGGTCTTTTAAGGAGTGGCTCAGTAGAAGGAAGTTATGTCATGGGAGGCATGCCCTGCAAGG
Organism: Meriones unguiculatus; assembly: GCF_030254825.1. Lineage (NCBI taxonomy): Eukaryota > Metazoa > Chordata > Mammalia > Rodentia > Muridae > Meriones > Meriones unguiculatus. The sequence goes on from NC_083349.1 coordinate 48,604,498, forward strand.
GACTCTGAGGACCTTAGCCCTCTCCTCCCTCCCTTCCTTCCTGGCTGAGGTAAGCAGCTTCCTCTATCATGAGTTCCCACTATTAGATAAACAGAAATCAGCATCCTCGGTGGGTATCAGGGCTGGACACTCCCCTCGGGATCAATAGCAGGTACAAACGGCAGGTACAAACGGCTTGACAAACAGCTAAAGGAAGGGAATCTTACCTTAAAAGGAGAGTTAGAAGTTCAGATCCTGAACTTCCCACAAGGTCGTGAACTGATAGCTATCTAAACCTGGTTCCAGGGATCCTAAACTTTATAACAGTGCTACTATCTAGCCCAGATTCTTTCTGATAAAGAACAGGACAGCTGGCGTCCTTTCATCCTCAGCACTCTGGGGAGACGGAGGCAGGGGGATCTCTGTGAGTTTGAGGCCAGCCTGGTCTACAAATTGAGTCCAGGACAGCCAAGGGTACACAGAGAAACCCTGTCTCAAAAAAACCAAAAAAAAAAAAAGAAAGAAAGAAAGAGAAAAGAAAGAAAAAAAAAAAAGAATAAGGACATACTACTGCACCCTTCCCGTAAGACTCAACATACCTAGACAGAAGAACACCCCTAGGAAACCTGAGTGTTCTAGATGCTTTCGTGAGAGTAAAGCCTGCCCAGCATGTAAACCTACACAACGGGCCTTTAGCTCACTGTGCACTCTCACCTGCGGAGTAAGTCTGCTTTACTTTGCCTACCTCCTATATTACACAATAAACATAGTCATTAAAAAATCAGTAATAAGCTCTGCCTACCTTCTAGGTTGTGTTCTGTGTGTGTCTCATCTTAGTTCTTCAGAGATCACAAAGACCAGGAAGCTGAAGGGAGGTGACAGCCAGATCCCGGATGACACTACCGTGATACACAACCTCACAACCTCGCCTCAAGCCAGATGACCACGAACTGAAACCAGGAGCCCAGGAACCCAAATGAATCCTTAAAAGGTAATTGTTACAGCATGGGGGGGGGGGATCCTGCCTGTAAGACTAAGGCAGGAGGATCTGCAGTTTGAGGCCAACCAAGTAATATCAAAAGGGCCTATCTTGGGAGAAAAAAAGGAAGAAAAGAGAGAAAAGAAAAGAAAAAAAAAAAAAGACAGAGCTTTTTTTTTTTTTTTTTTATCCCAGTCTCGGTTATTTTGTCTCACTGACAGAGAGCTAACTCACACACTTTGCAGTAGACACTCAGTGCCTTATAAATGTTAGCTTCCATCTTTCTTACAACTACTCAGCAGCCCTGGACAGAAGCTGCTGTTCTTATGTCTGCCACAGAACTTGGGGCCTGAGGCACAGATGGTTCACCTAACCCGCTGACAGCAAGCCAAACCCAAGCACTCTGGCTCCATGGTCAACACTCTCAGCCACCATTCTCAGACCCAGAGAGCTGCTAGCCATCTACACATGCAGTAGCCACCTATCACTACTTCATGTGATTTTAAGACACCTGAATCCAGACACAGGGGTTGGCGAGATAGTTCAGCAAGGCAACTGGCACTTGCCACTAAGCCTCAGAGCCTCAGGCTGAGCTCATTTCCCAGGAAGTACATGGTGGATGGAGAGAACCAACTTCTTCACGTTGTCTTCCAACCTCCATACATGCACTGAGACGCATGTGCTGACACTAACTCTAACTCTCTCTCTCCCCTCTCTCTGTCTCTCTCTCTCAACCAATATTTAAAAAAAAAAAAAAAACAATTTTTAAAATCCAGATGCAACATCCATTACTGTGAGGTTCATCACCAGGCCCTGACTGTCCCCAATAAAAATGTTACTTATCCTGGTTTTCACCTTCCTCTTCTCTCTTCCCTACTCGAATGCCACCCAAGTCAAATGAAAGCTCAAGAGCAAGCGCATTTCTTTCTTCCCATAACTCCCCTGAACCTATAGCACTTAACCCTAATTTCTACCATCTGTCGCAGAGATTTCTCTACTTGCTTCTTGTATATTAGTTGTATATTCCTCCCCACTCAACTATAAAATTCCTTGGAAGTATCTACACTTGCTGGGTAAGTAGGCAGAGGCCCGGGCTCCCATATGTAGATCTGAAGTACTGCACACATAAGTGGCTGTCTTCTTCACTTTGCTTTCCTGACACTTCTTTGTCATAAATCCTTAGAAGCGGGTGAACGTCTCAAGTTTACTATTTAAAGGCTCAGCACTGACTGAGCGAGGGCTCTGTTTCCAGCTCCGCGCTCCGCTTCCACAGCCTCACAGAGCAGGCCTCCTTACCCAGGCTTGAGGAAGGAGGGGCTTGGGGCAGGGAGAGAGGGAGAGGGAACAAATCGATCAAAGTCACTCAAGTCGGGCAAATGAAGAGACTGTTAAAGACCTGTCTATGCCCGTAAGGTGGGAACAAGGTTCCTCTCATGGCTTACCACGTAATGTCTGCCACAGGCATGTGTAACGGAAGGCCTGGGCCTCAGCTGGAGGAGCTATCAGAAAGCGTTTTAAAACTTTGGGTGGCAGGCAACAGCTGAAAGAAGTAGGCCACCAGGCAGTCCTTGGGGTATCTTGTCCCTGAACCCTTCCTGGTAGCTCTCTGCTTCCTGCATGCTGTGATAGGATCTCCTCCATGAGGCCCAGCAACCACAGACTAAATGGGTAGGGAGCATGAGTGCAATTATGTCTCTGCTCTTAAGTTTCCCTGGGGTGTTTGGTCACAACGGAAAAGCAAGTGTGTAATACAGCATCCAAACCCAAACTCTGCCCAAACATATGACATTTATTTTTTTAAAAAGGTCCCATATAAGCTGGAAGTGTAGCCCAGTAGGACAGTGTGTGTTTAGCATTTAAAAGGCAATGAATTCAAATTCCAGAGCCAACAATGAGGAAAAAGTGTTACCATAACAGAGAAAATTGTAACCTTTACTTAAAAGTTATTTCTTTAAAGATGGGAAGACAATGACCACGGTAAAAATCGCAGTATCAAAATAGAAATGATGTCACTTCTCTCTACGAGACTGTAACCCGAGTAATGCCAATCACATTTCCTAGACTTTATTGAGAATTTCAGAAGCATTCCAAAATATATACGGAAGAGCAAAGTTCTAATGAAGAAATAAGGATTTGGCACAGAAACAGAAGAAGATTGGTATAGAACTAAGAACAACATACCAGCCCTGGGAGGCATCTCAGAATTAGTGGGCTGAGGTTAAGGGGAGCAGGGCTTGGTCTGGGGTAGTGACCACATTCTGCCGAGGAATCACACTGACGTCTGCCCAACATGGACATCACACCACTAAATCCCACAAAAAGGGCTGCCCACAAGGTCTACGTCCTATGTCTTGTGTCACAGTTAAAAAGAAGATTTTTTTAAGTATTGTATCATATTGTTTTTAATTCAGTATGTTTAGTGAAAGGAACCAGACACAAAAAAGTACCATACAGCATGGACATTTATATAAAATTCTAGAAATGCGAACTATCGCGATCACACAAGTCTGGGTACAACAGGAAGGTCTCACTACAAAATAGGCCCAAAAAAGTTTGGGGGTAACAGAAATGTTCAGCCTCTTCACTGGGGCAGTTTCAAGATAGCTAAACTGTCAATAGTAAAGTACACGTTTTAAATTTATTTCTAAACATAAATTACAACTCTTGATAAATTGACAAAGTCTCATGTATATGGAAATATGCTATACAACATGGAAATATGCTATACAATCAAAAAAGCCTCACCAAAACTATGAAAGAATGCACTGTTTAACCAATGGTTTAAGAAAAGTGTCTCGCAAAATAAAAGGGGGAAAAGAAACACAAATGTGGGGGGTGGAAAGAGAATAAGAGGAGAGGAACAGAAGATAAAATGGACAGCTCGCCCAAGAAACAGTATAACAACTAAATAACACAAGGTACGCCTCCAATTCACTAAGATCCCATAAATCCACATTAAAGTTAGCCACAAAGCACTGGCAAATTATAGAGCTGGTTCATGTCCAACACTAACAAGGATGCAGGGTATCATCCCTGAAAGCAGCTTGGACATGCACAGCAGCTCAGCAGCTCCGGGAGTAATCCAACACATGCTGGTACTTTGCTCCTCGGCCACCCAGAGCAGCGTCCTGGAGGTAGTTTCCTGGAGCACTGGCTCTCCAACTTTCCCTTGCATCAGACTCTCTAGGCTTGGCACTTTAAACACAGATGAGTGGCTTCTGATTCAGGAGGTCTAGGGTCTACACTGCTGGCAGGGAACATGCTTCCAAAACTACTACTCCTAGGATCCTTTCACAGAGATCAGTAAGGTAATGCAGTCAGCATTTCATTCAGGTTTGCCTATGGTAACAGGGTAGAAATGAGTTATGCATCTGTAGCTCACACATGCATATATACATGTATGAATGTGTGTATGCATGACTACACACACACACACACACACACACACACACACACACACACGATAATACATGTATCAGACCAGACCTACAAACACCTCAGTATACAGGACAAGTCCATACTAACACCAAACTACCTAATAAAACATTGACAGGAATTCTGTCAACTCTCATAAAACACTGGAATGTTTCCAAGATAAATGTTTTGGGGGAGGTTGAAGTGCTTTCCTTCTGCAGGACTCCAGATGGAACCCAGGACCCTAAGCATGCTGAGTAAGCACTCTGCCACGGACCCATAGCCTCAGCACCGTTTATGCAAACGGAAGACAACACATCAAGGAACACGGCATCTTTAACAAAAAGAAATCCATACAACCCCAATCCCCTCCCCCCCCACACAAATTCTCACCCAATGCAAGAGAAAAGACTCCTCCTGTAGCAGAGGGAATGGAGGGGAACAGAGACAACAGCAAGGGAGAAGGGACTCTGTACAGTGGGAGGATCTGAGGCCAAGAACTGACCATGTCTAAGCGGGGGAAAAATAACCTAAGTTCTAAATTCTCTCACCTGCATTTGACCTAAAATAGCTGCTTTATGTAGCTGGCCACTGAGAGCAAGCAGAAAGAATGCTCTCTCAAATGTGCATGAGGTAATTTAAACTTCTAGAATGCAATATTGCATTGAGGTCTAGCTCTCCCTTGAAAAGAAACTGGGATTCTCCTTGGCTTTTGACAAAGGGAGTATGTATCTACCTGTATCTGTCTCCCTTCTCTGCCTCAACATTCGCATGTCTACATCTGCGTGGTGTGTCTATATGTTGAGGTAAGACTTTGAGGAGGATAAAGCATTCTAGCAAACACAACCACCCCTGTTCAACGGCCATCCAAATCGGTTTTACCAAAACCAAAAGTTACAGCCACAGCTACAAAACCAAGCCATCTTCAGGGCCACAAGACCTGTCCTTTCTTCCCCTTCATTTATTCCCTGCCCCTCACACCAAGCTGAACTGATCCAAACAACTGATTTTTTGGTTTGGGTACCCCAATTAAGGTGACAAACTTTGCAGCCCAGTTCTAGGAACATAGGAGCGTGGGAAACAACGAATAAGCATTTATATTCTTTTTTTTCTTGCATTTATATTCTTGACGAAGAGTATGAACTCACAAGCCCAAATCTTTTGACAACCATGCATACCAAGAAAGTTCTTAAAAAAAAAAAAAAATGTGCTACCAACCCAAACAGGCAAAGACAGGACACTGGCCACCATGTTTTCTCAGAACTTATCACTGGATGACAGAGTTAGAGAACCTACAGTTTCCCTGAAATGCTTTGCAGGGAATGATGTTTGATCAATCGAAGAACATATAATGTGTGCCAGGAGCACATTTCAGCAAAAACAGCTGAGTCTAGCATAAGAGTTTTTAAGTGCCAGCCCAAAAAGAATGCCCTTTATTCTAACTAACTAAAACAAGTACCTGCCACAAGTCGAAAATGAAAATGTGAACAAAACAAGTATTGTTATAAAACAGAAATACAAGTATTAATATAAAACTGACGTTTTTGGTCAACAAGAGGCAACTGCATCTTAGGAAAACATACAAAGGTCTTTAAGTGCCCAACATACCCAGCATACATTGTGCATTTTTTATTCTAAAATTGTTGATAGGAAAGGATCCCATTTACAGATGTAAAAACCTGATGAGGAGTGCGGTAAATATTAGTGCTCTTCTGTTATGAAAAATGTTTTTAAATATGAATAGGCATTTACTGAGCTACACACAGGTCAGGCATTATACAAGACCACAGAGTTCTCTGATGAGTAAGATACTTTAAACAAACATGGCCTTTAAGAGCTTAATATCTTGAATTAGTAGCTTTTTTTTAAAGTTACCTGGTATTTGAAGTAATTCAATGTCAGTGACAAGAGGCAGAAAAATATCTATTTTACTAACAATAAAAAATATCTGATCTCTGAAGCAGAAACAGAAGGGGAGCTCTCACTCAGCAGAATAACTACCTGAATTGAACGGTAGTGGTGGCCACCTCTGGCTACCCAGCAGGTCTGTGACTCAGACTGTAAATGTGCTGTACAGTTTAAGACGAGCATTAAGGAAACCCAAAGGACCAGGGTATCCGAAGGAAACAGGAAAGAGACTTGGTGCACATAAGAAGGCCGATCCTGGAGCTTCCCCAAATGCAGGCACCGCCAGCAGCGGGCACAGGCTCTGCACCTTGCTTGCCTGCTTGCTTGGCCAAGCCAAGGCTTCAGAGCTGGAAACCTGCCACCTGCTGAATCACCAAACATCCCTGGGCTTCCCTAAAAACACTGACCACATAAGCACCCAACCCTAGCTGACTTCTTCCTTCAACACTGGCACCCAACCCCGGCTGGCTTCTTCCTCGGACTCCTAACACTGGCCAGTGAAACCCCTGGACCTCCTCTCCCCTGCCTCACAGACCCAAGCTACCTCCCCAGCCTAAGGCAACTTCCACCAGGCTCCTACCTGATCCATCTCACTCCTTTCTGTTCCCGACCCCTGCTGACGTTCACTCCCCAGTGCCCGAAGGCGTGGAGAGTTGACCACACACCAGAACGGTCGTTCACCAATTCCACAACCAGGTAGCCAACTAGAAACATCCCCAATCCAAGGAAGGTAGATTTCGGGAAAGCTAGGACAGAAGGCAGGTCTCAGAACACAGAAAATAAACTTCCCGTCAGAAACGAGCCTTCTGTCTTTTTTACAAGTGTGTAACGAGGAACTCTGTCCTGTCTGAAGGTGAAATGAGACATCCGAGAAGCACCTGCCCAGATTCTCTCAGCACCCCAGGTCCGCAACATCCTTCACCCCAACTGCTACTCCTGACAGCCAAAAAGAGATCAAGTGTTAACCAGAATCCGTTAGCTGAACCAGGGCACCTGGGGCACCGGAGGAAAACAGCCGGAGTGTGGGATAAAAAAACCTGGGCAGAGGCAGCCACTGCTACTGCTGATGTGCCCTTGACAAGTCGCCTACGATCAGACAGACCTCTCGTTCTCCGGGCGAACAGAGTCCAGAGCTACACGGATACCCCTGCAGGCCTTACCCTTTAACACCCCCACGTGGCGGGGACCCGCGGGGGTCTCAGGGCAGCCGCAAGCCAGGGGCTGTTACGCCGCCTCGGGAGCGGGTGTTCGCTCCTCCGGAAAGGGGGTCCCACCTGTTAGGCCGTTAGGGGTCATCCAGGGGCCGTGCTGAAGGGAATCCCAAAGCCACGGGCGCCTGGCCCGCTGCGATCAGGCCAGGAGGTACCAACTGTCACTCTGACGCCCAGGTTGTGGGGGCGGGGCTGCGATTTGGGGGTCCACCCCTAAGCACTACGGGACCTCTGGCTGGCTGCCACTTGAATGGTCTTCAGTTGCGGGCCGCCGGGCCCAGCCACCGTCCGCTCGTCCCCAACGTGACACCAGGCAGTCTTCCAGCGCGCACGCAGCACCTCGGAAAGGTGCCCACTGACGCCTCCGCCTTCCTCCCCGCCCAAGTTGGCGGGGGAGCCCCGCCGGCGGCCCGCCCCCTCGGAGCCGGGATAGCGGCCGCCAGAGCGCTCCCCCGCGCCCACCCCCACGAGCGGCCGCGGCGGGGTGGGGGGAGGCGCCCGCCAGGTACGCGCGACAGCGCGCCGGGTGCGCTCACGCCCCCTCGCCCCGGCTGCTCGCCCGCCCGCCGTCCGCCCAGGTCAGGCCGTGCCCGCGAGACCTGGGTCAGACCCAGCCGCTCGCGACCCGGAGCCCGGCCCTCCCTCCGCCCCCGCCCCGCGACTCACTAGCACGCCGGTCGCGGCAGCCGCCGGAATTCTCCCCGCGCGCCGAGCCCCCCGCCGCGGAACGAGATCCGGGGGCAGCGCGGCGGCGTGCGGGCTCCGCACCCGACCCCGCTCTCCCGCCCTCCTCCAGGCTCCCGGGAGCGGCAGCCCGCCCGGAGCCGGCTCGCCCAGCTCCCCGTCCAGCCGGCAGCCCGCCGCCGCTGCCCGGGCCGCTGCCGAGCTGGCGAGGAGGCTTCTGACTTGGAGCCTCGGGCTGCCGAGCATGCCCAGTCCGCGGCGGAGCCGGGTCGGCTTCCCGCGCGGCGCCGGTCCGTTCCTCCGGGTGTTCCCGGCGGCCGGGGGAGGGTGGGGGGCGGGGACCGCGGACGCTCGGCCGGGGACCCAGCGGAGCCCCGCAGGACGGCGCGCCGTGGGGTGCGCTGGAGGCGGGGGCTGGCCTTTCCGGCGCGAGCGACGGGGACTGGAGATGCGGGCCCTTCCCCCCAGCGGGGAGAAGGGCCCCGGGGGTGGGTTTCATCCTCCGGGAGCAGAAGCCCGATTAGGGGCCGGCCCGAGAGTTGTGCGGCTTGGAGCCGGCCGGAGAGCCGGGGACGCAGGCTCGGCCTTCGGGAAACTACCCTCGGGGACCGCGGTTGGCGAACCACACGGGTGTTTTCTTCCCCCACCGAGCCCAAGCGCTGCCACCCTAGTGACTGCCTCGTGATTGATCACTTAACGCGGATGAGCCTCGAAACTCTAAGGGACATTTCCCGAAGCTCTCGGGTCCTCACACTCCCCATCTCCCCCGAAAATCCTAACGCCCGCCGGCTTCCCAGACCACGCAGCGCCGGGCGGCTGCACCGAGGCCCGGGGGTTCGGGGCGTCGGGGGGGGAGCACCGGTCCGGCCGGGCCCCACCTCCCGCCGCCTCTCGGAGCTGCGGCGAAAACCCGGAGCGCGCCGCACCCGGGCCGGAGCACCGCGCATGCCCAGTGGCCGCTCCGGGTGCGGGGCGCCCGCAGATCGGCTCCAGCTCGCGCCGAGGAGCCCCGCGCCCGGGCGGGCGGCGATCGCGCGGCCGGGACGGCGGCCCTCCGCGGCGCCCGGCCTTCCGGGCCGCGCACGCTCGTCCCTCCGGGGCACGGGCCGCCCTGGACGCGCTACCTGCAGGGTCTGGTCTCGGGGAGGAGGGGGAACCGGGAACGGCCGTGCCAGCGTGCCACGTGACTGTCCGCCGCGCTCCGGGGCAGCCATCTTCAGCCCTGCCCGGCCGCCGGCGGGGAGCGGTCCCGGGCCCGGCGGACACCCAGCCCAGCCGCCTCCCCACCAGGCCCGGGCCCCCGCCCTCACCTGCCTCCGCCCGGCTACCTCGAGGGGTGCGGCTGCGCCCGCCCTCGATCCCCAGAGCCGGGACCTCGAGGCTGAGAACCGGCGAGCAGCTCCTCGGGAGCTGACGGCTTCTGCTTTTCCCCAGGGGCGGAAGTTGGGGAGAGGAGTTCCCGTTCTTAAGGCGCCGGCATCGCTCCTCCTGCTGCTTCCCTGCGCTGACCCATTCCCGGCGGCGGAGGATGGAGGTGGCGGAAGATGCCGGGACAGCTGTCACTCTCCTCCACGCTTTTCCCCTGCTGCTGCTGCTGCTGCTGCTGGCCAGCTCGGATGGTGATGGAGTTAGTCACTACTTGGGGTCCCTGAAATCTCCGGGCACATTCAGACCACACCTACGGAATCAGAAACGCTACCGCTGGGGCCCTTCCTGAAATCTGGTTCACACGCTCTCAAGGTGAATCTAATGGCCGCTTTTCCTAAGCCCTAGAGCCCGTTTTCACGTAAGACTGAAAACAGCGTGCTCTGCCCCCCAAACACGATGAAAAAAAAAAATCAAATTCAAAATGCGATCCTCACGGGCCCTTAAGGTCTTGTCTGTTTCTCTGGCCTCTTCTTCACCCTAGGACACGACGCTTCCGCACTTTCCAGGGAATTAAGAAAGAGTGCACTTGACAACTGACACGCAGCAGTAAGTGTCACCCAAGAACAAGGGAGTGGCTGAAAACATAGTAGCCCCACTGGGTATTTTCATCAGTTTGCACCTAAAACGTAAAAGGAAGATTTGCTGTCTTGAGCCCTAAGCCCTGGACAGCCGCTGGCCGTTTGCACAGCTACTCTGCACCTGCTTTTATCAAAGTCAAAACGAGCGCTGTTGTATGATAGGTCAAGGAATATTAGACTTTAAAAATTGCCCCTACACACACTTGTAGAGATTACTTAAAGTCTGCAGAATAAAAAGTTACCAGTGTGTCACAGTCAATATAAGGGTTTTCTTTTTCCACTTTGAAATGTTTGTAGAAAAATAATAAAACAATTTTCTATGCAAAATTTTAGGATGATAAGAAAAGAGCAGGGTATGAAAGGATTTTATACTCCAAATTTCACTCCAGTTTTTAAAAATTATTCTTGGAAAAAGCACACATAAATGCATTCTACATAACATGGCTATAAATAAAGGAGGGGGCTCTAAAGAGACCACAGCATTCAAAGTAAATTTTGAATGGTGTGGTCCCGAGAGACAGAGCTGTCATCCTTTTAAATTAAATTTAGTTTTAGTCTTTAAGTCACTCTTTGTACATATATGTGTGCGTGTGTGTATGAAATGTTCCCTTAACAGGCTGCAGATGTAGCTGAGCAGTTAAGAGTACTTGCTGCTCTTGAAGAGGACCCCAGTCAGTTCCCAGCACCCACGTAGCCACTGACAACCATCTGAAACGCCCAGCAAGCAATCTGATGCCCTCTTCTGGCTGCAGAGAGCACCACGCATGCAAGAGGTGCACATGCATGCAGGCAGGCTGGCAAAGAATCATATACATAAATAATAAATAACTAACCCCAGTTCAGAATCATGGTAAGAAACACAGTCATTAAAAAAAAAATAGGTTTCTTAAATATAAGCACTAGCTTAGATGTTGTTGGAACAGCTAATAAAAACTAATCACCTCTAAGTCAGAGTCCATCATGCCAACATAATACCCAGAACAAATACAAATACTGGGATGTACAGTTCACTCACCAAGTGACAACTTCGAAGTTGATCCTTTCTAAAGACTAATAATCTAAGTTTAAAAAAAGGCAGTTTTATCCCTGACCTCTAAGTAGCAGCCACCACTTGCTAGATGGCAGACAAAGTTCACACCACGCTCCAGGATCAGGGAGTCCCTCAGAGTGTAGCCATGGAAATGTGGCTCTGAGGAAGAATCCAGAGCCACACAGCCTGGGTAGCAATGGCGAGGCTTCACAGCCTCCTCAACCCTTTAAATACGTCTGGCCAGCCTACAAAGACAATGCTGTGGGTGGGGAGCCAGCTGCCCATGACAAGGCTGCTTCCAAATATCTGCCCTAAGGAACAGACCTGTGAATAATTTGCCCACAGAATTCATTCCTGTGCCCCTGCCTAAGATTCCTGGCTTCACCAGGAATTGTTTGGCTTCTTCTATTAGTCAACAAAAACTGGAATTTTTTTTAGCCATACTTGGGTAGATGAAGAATGCAGCCCAATTTCTCCTTGTGCACAAAACATCTTTTCCTACATTTTAAATGCCATATAATGGATGTGTATTATCTCTGATCTTTGGGATGCCTAGCAAATGAGTTGGTGCCAAATAGCCCTTAATAAATACTTGCTGAACCTAACTTACTATTTTGTTTTTTTTTTTCTCTGTGCTGCAGTTTAGTATAAAAAGAGTAAATACAAGTAAATGGAAATATCTTTATTATGTTGTCCCTTTTTCATTTAGCAGCTTTTTCAGTCTCACGTGTATATTTTTTAAATATTTATTTATTTTATGTAGATGAGTATTCTATCTGCATATACACCTGCATGCCAGAAGAGGGCATCAGATCACATTATAGATGGTTATGAGCCACTATGTGGTTGCTGGGAATTGAACTCAGGACCTTAGGAAGAGCACCCAGTGCTCTTAACCTCTTAGCCATGTCTCCAGCCCTCACTTGTATATTTTAAGGGGAGTTTCAAATTAGACATTCATGACTGACTGGTGTCATAATTTGAATGAGAATGGCCCCCATGGGCTCTTACATTTGAACTGGTCCTCAATGAAACAGTTTGGGAAGAATTAGGAGGTGTGACCTTTGCAGAGAAAGTATGTCACTGGGGTAAGCTCGTGCTATTTCAGGTTAATGGTGCCCCCCTTCCCCCCTTCTGCTTCCTATGTGTAAATCAGTAAGCTCTCACCTACTGCCCAGGTACCATGACTGCCTGCTTGCTGCCATGCTCTTCCTACTACGTTTGTGGACTCCAGCCCTTTCATTGTAAGCCCCCAATTAAATGCTTTCTTTTGTAAGCTGTGGTCATGGTGTTCTGTCATGGCACGAGAAAAGTGACTAAGATGCTTCAGTAACAAGGGACAGATGAATAGATGGCACAGAGTACTGCCCAGGATGGTGGGTGTGGTGTTCCTGTCAAAACCGCCACCCAGCGCCTGGCCCTTTAAGCAATCGGTCTGTCATTCCAGGCAGGTTTAATTCTTGCCTCTTAAAATGAGAAAGCTGTAATCTACCCCCGCGCTGTTTCCCAAGGCAATCATGAAAATTAATTAGATCTTTAATATAAATATATGTCTATTAAACATTATAGACAATTAGAGGTGACCATAATAAAAACATGGAATACTGTTCAATTTATTGTGACTATTTTATTGAGCAGTCAGCTTTCTTCTGGGACAAGCACTAGAGCAGTCCTGGAGCTAGACGAAATGATGGATACATATTGTCTTCTCCAACTAGCACTTACAAGGGCCGGGGGATTTCATGGTGCCACAGCCCGAATTACGTAGCTCCAGGACAAACTCTTCAGATCTAGGCCATGCTGCAGTGAGAACTGTAGCAGTTGAGGGCTGGCACTTTTTCTACACTTTCCCTGTAAGAGATTGAAGGAGCGTATTAAATTTCTTTCACCATGGCTTATACAGTGTAAAGGGGAGGATACATTGCCTCCCTTCATTTGACACCCTGAAGAATAAGGTAACAACAGTCCTGGGATGATCTGATAGAACAGTGGCTAAATCCTGGGCACATCCGTCTAGACCAAAGCCCCACAGCCTTAGCTCCATGGGCATGTGGACCAAATGACACTCTGTGGTAAGGAGCTGCCCTATCCATCACAGGACATTTAGCAGCATCCATGGCCTCACCCAACTACATGCTGATAATAGCTCTGCTTGCTGTAATACAGCCAAAAATACACAAGACATTGCTACCTGTCCTCTGAGAAGGTGGGGTAGGGGTTCAACCCACATTGAAAACCCCTATTTTGACAAGGGGCAAAACAGAATAAGTGAATCAGAAGAAGCTGGGATCTTAAACTGATCATCACCCTTGTTGGGAATCACCCAGCACATATCCACATTCGCCAGTGACTGCCCAAGCTGTACCAGACAAAGCGCAAGACCAAGTATCACGAGTGTGCAGGAATGTTCCAGTTCTCCGCTGAAGGCCCACACATCATCCTCACCCCAATATCTACCCTCGGTATGCTACGTACTCATACTAACATCGCATTGCTTATTTCAAAGTCAAGTAAAATTCAGTGTCCTGTGTGTTTAACTGCTTGATCTGGAAGCCCTACAGACATAAAATTTTATCACCATCCTAAGTTGCGAGTTCATGAACTCATATCGTGACTTCATTAAAACGTTAATGCAGAGGGTGAACCAGGTATGATGGCACTGGTCTCCAATCCAGGCATCTGGGGGCTTGGGGTAGTGTTGCATACATAACAAGATCACTCCTCCCAAAAGTTATTGCAAACCCCTTATTTGTTTGTTTGTTTGTTTGTTTGTTTAGTTGGTCGGTTTTTCGAGACAGGTTTTCTCTGTGTAGCCATGGCTGTCCTGAACTCACTTTGTAGACCAGGCTGACCTCAAACTAACAGAGATCCACCTGTGCCACCAATCCTGGCAAAGACTTTTTTTAAGAAATAGGGGACAGAGAGTGCTGGAGAGGTGGCTCAGCAATAAAGAGCACTGGCTGCTCTTCCAGGGAACCCTGGTTCCACTCCCAGCATCCTGTGGCAACTCACAGCCATTTATAACTCCAATTCCAGAGTATATGATACCTTCTTCTAGTTTCTGTGGGTACCAGGCATGCGTGTGTTGCCCTGACATACATGCAGGCAAAACATACATATACATAATGAAATATTTTTTTAACGTGGGTAGAATGAGTAGAACAAGTAAATTCACGGATGATAAATTTTCTTTAGAAAATATTTGTCCTCCTTATGAAAGTCACGGAAAACAATCTGGTTTACCTAGCATACCTTGTGGTTAGAGCACCAAGCCTTCCAGTGCTAGGAGGCGAACTCAGAGCCCCAGAAAAGCAGTCTCTCACTGTACTTCATCTGCAGTCGCAAAACACGTTGTAAAACTCTGAATGATGAAGAAGTGAAAGCGTACACGCTTTCAAGCAGCCTCTGTCTGACCCTCTTCCGCGCGGTTTCACCTGTGGAAACTCTGAGGGGAACTTGGAAAAATACTCCTCATGCCCAAAACGAAAATGGTAACATAGTTTTTAAAAAGACGCTGAGACGGGTGAGATGGCTGAGGGGTTGAGCTCTTGCTGAGGACCTGGGTTCAATTCCAAGTGTCAACATGGTGGTTCCAGTTCCAAGGGATTCTACATGCTCTTCTGCCCTCTGTAGGCAACAGGCACCCATGTGGCGCGCACACATGCATGTGGGCAAACACTCATATACATAAAAATCTTAAAGAAAATCAGGACGTTTTCCACAAAACACATAGACTAGGTCATGACAGTGCTGCAGAAGTGCAAATTTATCAGGGTTACCAAAAATAGTCCTATTTCACACCCAGTGGGATCTGGGGCTAATAATCTTACAAAACGTCAGAACGGGAAACGTCTTGGGTAACTGTTTAAAACATTAGCCCCTGTGAGCAGTGTTGTAGATGGGGGATACCGAGGTACAGAGGAAGGGATCAGATGGATAGGCTCAGCATCAGCCCTAAGAGTACCTGAAATGTATCATCTCCCTCGTCACCATTTGGGGAGCCATACCCACAAAAGCCTTGAGAGCCGGGCGGGTCAGGGAGCGATTTTGTCAGTTGGGAAGCATGGCCTTTTTCCCTCCATAAAGTCTTTTTTTGCATCTTTGTCAGTGCCTCTAATTTTTAAAAACTGGTTTTAAGACCGTTTCTGTTCTTGCCACACAAGTAAGAATGTGTGTCACCCCTGCCTTCTTGCCGGCTTCTGTTTCGCTTGAACTTGTTGATGGAGCGTGAAGAAAGAGGCTCCCGGAGCATCAACCCCGGGAAACCTGTTGGAACACGGTGGTGTTGCTCTCTCCTGCAGCTGGGTAATGTAGCTTTGGAGTGATGGGGAGATACCTTAGCCTAACACAGGCTCAAGAAATAGCAAAACATGGAAAAGAGGTTTCTGTCTCCTTGACTCATTTTCACGGCTTTGATTTTAGCTAGTTTCGTTGTTGGTGGTTGGTTGGTTTTTGTTGTGGTGTTGTTTTTGCTTTGTTCTCTTTTGAGACGGGGTCTCATATAGCCAAGCCTCATGTTGCTATGTAGTCAGAGATGACCTTGACTCCTGATCCTACCGCCTTCCTCTCCTGTGTGCTTAGATTCCAGGCTTTTGCTACCACCTTACCTGGCTCATTTGCCTAATTTCCACCTCTTAGAGAACCTACTGCCTGGTGGGAAAACAGACTTTAATCAAATAAGCATCTCAGTGAATATCTACACCACCCCCTCCCTGGAGCTCTAGATTTAAGCGGTGTGGAGCAGAACCCAGACAGTATTTTTTTTTTTTTTTGGTGGGGGGAGGGAGGGGTAAATTCCATAGGTAATTCCAGCGGATGGGCTGGGCTGTGTTCATGTGTTGAAATTTAATAACCCACTGTGAGATAGTAACAGGGTAGAATTTAATCTAACTATATTTGGAGAAGGACCTCTGGGTATGACAGGGATTTGTAGCCACTGGGGATGGCTGAGGTAGGTCACACAAATTGTGATCTCAGAAACTTTATGTGGGCATTATGGAGTATTGTGTTTTTATCTTAAAGCAACAGTGACAAGTCACTGAGGGACAGTGACACTGTAATATTTTCTATGGATGTTGCCAGCTTCTATTTGGTTCCTTTCTGGTCTCTGGCTTTTGTTACAGTCTTCTTTATCTGGATCTATCATGATTCTTGAGTTGGAGGCTTCTTCGCATCCAGGTTTGGAATATATAGGACAGAAAGACAAACCTAGGACCCCGCTGCCTTTGATCCTGGGGTTCCAAATTTCCTGAAAATTCCATGCCTTCGTTTCACCTTTCAGGATCTTCAAGTATTTATTTTATTCATAATGTCCGGGAGGGGAGGGGGAGGTTAGTTGTGCTTCCCAGCAACTTTGGGAGAAAGATGACTACAGCTTCCTAAAACTAAAGGTCAGGTTAGAGTTTTTAAAAGGCATTCTGGGAACTGGAGAGATGGCAGTTAAGAGTGCTTACTGTCTTGCAAAGGGTTCAGTTTCTAACACTCACATGATGGCTCACAACCATCTGTAACTCCAGTTTCAGAGGACCCAATGTTCTCTTCTGATGTCCTCAGGCACGTGCATATGCATGGTTTACATACATGTACTCAGGAACACACATGAACACATAACATAAAATAAATGATTTGTTTTTAAAGGCATTCCAAAAAAGAAACAAACAAACAAAAAAATCCAAACAAAACAAAAACAAAACAAACAAAACAAAAAAAAAAAAGGAAAGATTGGGGGAAAATAAAAGCTATTGCAAAGCAGGACCTGGTAGAGCACACCTATGCTCCCTCAGGATGCTGAGGCAGGGGGATTGAGAGCTTGAAGGAACTGTTGTAGTGAGAATTTTGGTTTCTTAAAAAACCCAGTTATATCATATGAATATATTCTTGTTTTAATCCCAGTGTGGGGCTGATTCAAACTGTTCACAGCTGCTAACTATGATTTATCTCATGCTCTAGGAGGCCTGTTTTTGCCAGCTAAAACTGGTTTCTGGCAAGAGTGTAACATTTGGATTCTGAGAATTCTTGGAATTCTGGGAACATAAACGATAGGGCCCCCGAGAGTCTTCGTTACTGTAGTTGGCTGTTTGCTGTTGGTTATGGTTTGTTGCGATTTGTCAAGGGGTGGTGAGCAAGGAGAGCAAAGAGACAGGAAGAAGAAATTGAATACCCTGAAGGCGATGACCAACCCTGCCCCAAAGAACTC
The DNA here is from genome assembly GCF_030254825.1 of Meriones unguiculatus. NCBI lineage: Eukaryota > Metazoa > Chordata > Mammalia > Rodentia > Muridae > Meriones > Meriones unguiculatus. Next base: position 48,621,905 of record NC_083349.1, read on the forward strand.
AATACCCCTAATCAGCAGGAAGTAGTCTGAAGATATCTAAGCCTTCTTTCCCCTCTCACCCTCTTTCATGTCTACCTCGTGCTGGAGGGTTTTAAGGAATTGGGGTGGAAAAGGGTGATAAATATAGAAACCCAATACAGTAGCCAAAAAAGCCTGGCTACATAGTGCGAGCTAGGCACCAAGATTTTTCAACAGCGCAAACGTGGCTATATGGGTGGTACAGAGAAGGAAACGTTGTGTGGTGGGGCATGGTCTCATTTCCCATGTTCCCCTCACATTCTCATACAGCATTTGCATGGAGCTGGCGTCTACCGCCCCAGTGGAGACACAGGAGAGAACAGGCTTCCTGGGGCATTGCAAGTGATCAAGGAGCACCAATGGCCGCCATATGATACTGTTCCTATCTAAAGCTTTTAAGCATTCCCTTGAGGAAAACAAAAATTATTCCTGACAGCACCTCACTAATAGTCATGCCTCCTAACATTAAGCAAGACATGGCTCATATTTTAACATGAGCAGAACTTTAGCGATGGCTTAGGATCCTTCTTCTTCGGTTACCAATTACTGTGGTTTAATGAGGGTTTGATTATGTCTCCTGCAATTTCAAGGCTAACTCCCAGCAATCAGGTACTGGTAAGTTGTATCTTGAGTCACTCCCAAGGGCCCATTTATAAATGGCAGGACACCCAGCTTGATGCTAATGGGAAGTCAGTACCCTCCAAAGGTGAGGCCAAGTAGGAGGTTGTAAGCTATTATTAGGGACGTGTCCTCAAAGGAGACAATGAGACTGCAGTCTTCCCTTCTGGCCTTGCTTTTTGGCTGCCCTGAGGCAGGCAGAGTCGTCCTCTACCATGCATTACTGTCATCATGAGCTAACTGTCCACAGTCCTAAGTGCCATGGGGCCAACCAAACTCTGAAACTGTGAGCCAACATAAACACTTCTAAAATTGATTAGCTCAGAGATTTTTTCTTAGAGTAACACAAGGATAACTACTATAGGAATTAAAGAGATTAGAAACCAGCTGTCAGTGATGCTTAATGGTGGGGCATTGGGAAATTATTAGGATTGCGTAAGATGGCTAGCATGGAGCCACCATGGTCAAGTATGGGTGGCTGTAGACAAAGAAGAGAGACTAGAGGAGACAGGGATATAAGCATAGCATCTCTTACCATTCTTCAGAACTCTGCAGCTAAAGCCCATCAGTAAATGTGACCCCTTTGGCCTGGACTTACAGAACTATGAACAAAGGTAAATCTTTTTGTTCTATAGCTCATCTGGCTTATGCTATTATGTTACTGACAATAGCACATAGATTGATCCATCTAACACAGAAATAAAGTCACATGTCAAGGTTTAAATAGCTAAAAAGCAGGGGCTAACAACTCTGGCTGTGCATTTATATGACCAAACTAAACATAGAAAGTATTTATGCTAAAAGTCGACTCCAAAATTCTCACTTTATTCATGCAAGAAAGTGCAGGTTTGGATATGTGCTTTCTAGAGAGTTATTAGCATCCACTGGCTACCTAAAATGGAATCACTGCACTTAAAAGGAAATTGTCAGAGGCCACGGGGTTGTTGCCAAACCTATAAAGTTACACACATTTCAAGGCCACAGCCTTGGCTGCTGCTTTTCATCATTTGAGGACTTGTAAAATCAAAAGGTCCAGGCTGCGTCCCAGAGCAGTAAGTCAAAGTTAGGGGGAAGGGAAGAATGTAGACACCAAGTCTAGAATCTTTGTAGCTGAGGTTTCAAAGTGTGGCTTTAAGTGGCTAACCCGATTATTACAAGTGCCTCAGCAGGTGTTTGTACTTTGGAGTTTTATGAAAACAGTTCTACCAAGCTTCTTTGATTAGAAGCTGGTTGCTTATTGCTGGTTATATATATACACATATATATAATTTTTATTTTTTATATTAATTACAGGTTATCTACTTTGTATACCAGCTGTAGCCCCCTCCCTCATTCCCTCCCAAACCCTCCTTTCCCTCCCTCATCTCCTCCCTGCCCCTCCCTAAGTCCACTGATAGGAGAGGTCCTCCTCCCCTTCCGTCTGACCCTAGTTTATTAGTCTCATCAGGACTGGCTGCAATGTCCTCTTCTGTGGTCTGGCAAGGCTGTTCCTCCCTTGGGGAGGGGGGTCAAAGAGCCAGCCACTGCGTTTATGTCAGAGACCTCAGAGCTACTGTTCCATGGGTGAGGAGTCTTTCCCACAGCCTCCTTGAGAAGCACACTCATCTTGGTATTGGCCTAAATTGCATCTTTGGCAGGGAATTTCAAGGCTATTGTGTACTGCACCTTGTGCAAGAGAAGAGTAGAACTTTCTATCATATGACAGAGGCTGTAATGAATGGAATGTGGCCTCCTTTTAAATAAACATCTATTGCTGTATGCATGATCCTGACTGATGAACTTGCTAGCTGCTCCTCATCTCTAGTACTCACTATACAGTGCACTAGAATTACCATCTAGTTTCCTTTTTTTTTTTTTTTTTTTTAATTTTTTTAATCAGGGTTTCTCCGTGTGTCCCTTGATGCCCTGGAACTCGATTTGTAGACCAGGCTGGCCTTAAACTTGGAGAACTCAGAGATCTTCCAGTCTCTGCCTCCTGAGTCCTGGCATCAAAGGGGTGCACCCCCATGCCTGACTAAATTTTTTTTTTTTTTTTAATGGAAAGCAGCTGGGTGTGGTAGAGGCAGAGGCAGGTGGATCTCTGAGTTAAAGGCCAGTCTGGTCTACAAAGTGAGTTCCAGCGCAATCAGGGATACACAGAAATACGATCTCGGAAAAAAAAAAAAAAAACAAAGGAAAGAAGGAGACATTCCATTGTAATGTGTACCCTCAGCAGGTCGACAAGAGTGTGAGTGACCTAGACAACCGTGTTGGTCACTATGCCCTCTGGGAACTTACCCGGTATTTTAAGCTCCTTTTCAACTTTTCTCCTTCCCAAGGCTCTTTTCCTTCTCACAAAACACACCCTTGAAAAGAGACTGAAGGCTGCTGAGATGGCCCAGCACGTAGAGGCGCTTTCCCACCATGCCCCACAATCTCAGTTAGATCCCCAGGCCCCACACAGTGGAAGGAGAAACCGGACTCCTCCAAGCTGTCCCCAGACCTCCACACTCGCTTGGCGACACACAAGCCCACACATGTGCACAGAGCACATACGAAAGAAATAACTAAATTGGTTTAACTTAGAAATTTATATCCAGCCTCTCCCTCCCCTCCCAGAGGAGCCCTGCATGTGCCCTGAGTCACCCTCCTCCTGCCCTCTGCAACCTAACACTCAGGGCCACAATCCTGGTAATACTTCTCTCTGGGCAGATTGCAGCCTCACCCCCCTTATCCTCAGGGAATGGTTTCAAGAATCACAGCGGACTCTTAACCCCAGCTCTAGATACCTGGTTTCCCCCGTGTCTCCTGCAATATTGCCACAGAGTAATATGCTCGTTGGGGGCCTGCAACCTTCTTTGCATCTCAACACTTTTGCTTTGGGGACATGATAAAACAAAGATTGCTTTAAAAAAAATTTTATTTTGCATGGCCTGTGTGTGTGTGTGTGTGTGTGTGTGTGGAGGTGGGTGTTCTCTCCAATCACAGTATGGGTTCTAAGGACTGAACTCAGGTCTTCAGGCTTATCAGCAAGTACCTTCACCCACTGAGCCATCTTGACGGCTCTAACTAAAGATTTCTTGAACACAAACAGTAGTTGCACCATGTCTCTGATAAGCAGGAGGGCTGACAGGCAAATACAGCGTGATTCACAAACCAGGTGCCAACGTGTGAGATTCCATGACTCTGCCCATTGTTCGTTCCATCGCGCTCATCTAATTCGAACAGTTCTTGGAGCTTCTACACAGCCTCTTTGATTCAGTTCATGGCCTGGTTGCTTAGGTGTGCTGGTCATTTCATCAGAGCTACTGCTCCATGGGTGAGGAGACTCTTCCGTGGCCTCCTTGAGAAGCACACTCATCTTGGTATTGGCCTAAATTGCATCTTTGGCAGCGAATTTCAAGGCTATTGCGCACTGCACCTTGTGCGAGTGAAGAGCGGAACAACTGAAAGCTTCTGAATTATTTATTTCTCGATTTTTTTTTTTCATTTAAAATTTCAAACTGTGGTTGACCGTGGGTAATTGAAACTGAAAGTGAAAGTGCAAATGAAGGGGAACCTCTGCACTGTTATTGTCATCTATGAAGGACCAAGGAGAAAGTTCCTGTTGTTTGTCTCATCTACACGCTACCCCACCCCCATCCAGTTCACCCGAGCACTGGTCCTTGTGCTCAGCGGAAATTGTTTTGCCCACTGTGGTCCTATTCTACCCTTCTGTCCTCATCTCCCTTTCCTCTTCGTAAATTTCCAGGGCTATACCACACTTTCCCATCGTCAGTAGCTACTTACTAAATGACTCCAGCTCTAAAATCCAAGCAGAGTCTATCATCTCTGCCCATCAAAATCACACAACTAAAGATGGAAGGGGAGCTTGACCTGTAACCTCAACATTTTGGAGACTGAGGCAGAAAATTTTTGAGGTCCAGGCTAGGCTGGTAACTGTATAGAAAGACTGTCAGGGTTTGGGAGAGAAGAAAGAAGGGAGAAGAATAGGTAAAAAGGGAGGAAAGGGGAAAGAGGGATAAGAAAGCAAAAAGCAGGAGACAGGAAGTGAAGAGAAGAGAGGAGAGGGTGCTTGTCACTTTCCAAATCTAGCCCATCTCCTTGAGGGATAAATGAATGGCTAAGCAAAGGCTCTAGTGCCATCATGATCATAGTCACACACTCTAAATTCTTAACACAGCCTGCTATCTGCCTACAGGGCTGCCCTTTGAGCAGTCCAGCCACACATATTTTTCATTGACACGCACATAATATCCTGTAATTTGGATTATCTGCTGTCTAAAGGGGGAAATTGTATTCTGTAAGCCTGAACTGTGCGTTGTCTCTTGCACATAACAATTACCCAACTGCTCCAAGACATTCCTCCTGAGCTACAACATTGGTGTTCTTTGTGGCCAGGGCTCTCTATTTAAACTCTGTTCTCTCTCTCTCTCTCTCTCATTTATTGATTTTTGCAACTTTCCCCCTCTGTCTTCTATGACATAACCCTATAGGGAATCAAGCTGATGTTTCCAATTAGATTCATTTAGTTCCCTTAAGAAGTGATTAGGAAGGTACAGTCTCAAGTGGCTGGTTCCCTCAACAATAACAGCAACATTTTTGGGGTGCTTGCCAACACTAGACCAGATTTAAAATAAGACATTCACTCTTTTGCCATTGGGAGACTGAGAAACTATGGGTTCAAGTAGCCATGAAGTTGTATTATACTGAATGTCTTTTTATGACAAGAGGAGCCAGGAATGTGAACACTTCACCGAGGGAGCTGAGGAGGTGATGGTTAATTAGCTTGTGGCCTCTAATCGGATGGCACTGGCTTTAAATTCCCATGCCAGCGGAAGTAACTCACCTTTGGAAGAGAAGTCATAATAGGTCATTTGGGGAGAAATAAGTGAAATCAGCTTGGTAGTCTACATATAGAGCTCAAATACATGGATGTTCTTCCCAGTATCATGGAAACTGTTGCTAAGTATCTTGTGGCTCAACTCTATAGGCTGCAGAGAGAAGAGCTGGTAGATCATGGCTGTTCGCCTGACTAGATTGAGAAGTGCCTAAGGGACTAGCGAAGCACAACCATGTATACAAATGTGAGGGGCGCTTTGGAAGGGATGGAGGGGTGAAAATGGGCAGCGCTATCCCACAGGGATAGCCAGAGGGGCTGGCCAGAATGAATGTGGGAAAAGGGGGAGGCCCCTTTACAGAGTCTCTCCTGCTCCTCTCCTTCTTCCCCCTCCCCTTCTTCCTCCCCCTTCCTCCTCTTCCTCCTCCTCCTCTTATTCCCCACTCCTTTTTCTCCTTCCTGGTCACTATGATGGATGTGTTCCACCCACACACACCCTCTTTGCCACAATAAAATGAAACCTCTGAACTATTAGCTAAAAATATATATATATATTTCATTTTATGCTGTTTGTGTTACACATTCTGTCACAGTGATAAGAAAGCTAACTCATACAGGTAGAAAGAGGAAAAAGGAAGAGAGGTTTTTCTTTTCTTGGTGGGCTCTGGGCTTTCTTTGTTGCCAAACTCCTTTTATGAGTATTATAAAAAGGATATTTTGAAACTACCTTTCTTTCTCCTTTATAAATCCAGTTCCCTTTAGTCATCAACTATTATAGCCCAAGGAACTCCTGTATCAGGACAGAGGGAACTGTAAAGAGGGCACACAGACATCAGAGAAAATGAAATGATTTCCTGTCACTGGGGGCAGCGTCAGTAGGACACTGTCAAAACTGTGACTCCTCAACCAAGCATGGTGGCCCATCCCTGTGGAGGCTGAGGTGGGGCATTACAAGTTCCAGGCCAATTTAGAAAGACCATATCAGATGGGGGAGGAGGAAGAAGGAGAGAGATAAAGAGAAACAGAGCACAGTAAAAATTCACACTCAAAGTTTCCTGGAATGAGTAAGTCTCTCCTGCCCTGCCCTGCAGGACACTCAGGATTTTCACAAGGTCTTCAGACGACTGTGACAACATTCTAAAAGCTTCAGTTCAGACACTTGTACAGAAATGGGAACTGTGGATCCCTTTGAGAGACACAGGAAATAATTAGAAGTAAGCAGAGATGGACCACTGAGAGTATAAGAAAAGTAATGTCAACCAAAAGATGGGGGAAGGGAGATATCTTGACCATCATCCATAAATCAAGAGTTTCTTTTGAATACCAAGTAACTCTGAACTATCTAGAGTCCAGAAAAACATTACTTGCTTTCAAAGCTTTTTCCGGGAAATAGTTGTATGTGTATAGGTAAATTCAATCTTTATGATAAAATATACATAACAAATATTACAGTTTTAAAGTTTACAGTTCAATGATGCTATGTGCATTCACATTTTTATGGGCATGACTAATATCTATTTCAAACAGAAATGCTATATTCATTCTAAGCCTGTGACATCCATTAGTCTACTTTTGGTATCTACAAATCTGTCTATTCTAGGTACCTGATGTCACTAGAATGAGAAAATACTTGTTCTTAGCATAGGAAGTAGTATGTTACGGAGACTATGAAGGCTGAGTGTACCTTTCTCCATCTCTAGACATGAAGACACTGACATCCAGTGAAAATAAAGGCTGTAATACATGCACTCCTCGGAGTAAAAGACTACCCTGGTTCCCATGTTAGATCTAAATCGATGGTAGCCCTCTGGCTCTCCCACATTCTGGTCTGAACTGTAAAACATGTTTCCTTGGAAACAGACACACACGACAAGCCAACTTGGGAGCAACTTAAGTTACTATGTGTCATGAGTTCTGACTCTCCCCTCCCCATATTTCATTTTTTAAAAAAGATGGTACCTTCAAGGGAACAGAGGATAAGGAATTTTGGAGTGTCAACAGTGTCTCTGTAATGACGCTAAACACAATATGTGAACTGAAAAGCACACGGTCAGTGCTAAAAGGCAGATTTCCATGGTCTTCACGAGTTGTCAAAAATATTTACACAAGGGCCCCTTCATGTTTGGACTAGTGTGGACATCCCAGCACACAATCATTTGGATACAGTTAAGTCTGCGCTAAATACAATAATACGCGATTGCATTTGCTGTGTACAGCTATTCTTTTAAACTTTTCACAGCTCTATGAGGTGGATGCTATGATTTAGCCTCATTTCACAGATGAAGAAATAAGTAAGGTTGTGTTAATAAAAACCTTTCCTTGCTGTGACAAAGTACTTTCAGGGATCGGTCTGCTTCTGTGTATTCAAACGCTGAATACTGGCCCCCAAGATCTGGCTGCTCTCCGGAGGAGCGCATGCTCACAGGCACCGAGCGATACTAGGCAAAGCTTGCTCCCCAATTTAGAGTTGGTTGGTTAGTAAAAATAGCTAGAAGCCTGAACCTGAGCAGAAGAAAAGGAGGCGGAGCTTAGCTTCCTGGGCTTGAGGTGAGCTGGGGACCACTAGGCGGGAGAGAGGAGCAGGAGAGGGAGCCTGAGAGAAGGAGCTTGCCATGGGGCAGTATGGACCATGAGCACGTGGCCATGTGGCTGGCCTAATGGAACTGAAGCAGCCCGAGCAGGAGCAATTATAGCAAGGAACTTGGGATGTGTAGCTGGGAAATAGCAAAAAACCTTAGAAGGTTGCCGTCTGCCCATTTATGGTGCCTTACGCTTTTATAAAACCAAAAGGTCTCTGTCTTGGTTATTTGGTAACTAACTGGGGCAGAGAAGCCCTATAGAGTCCAATATCGCTTCCACAACAAAATACCTAAGAGAAAAGCGTAAAGAGTAATTTATTTTAGTTTATGGTTGTAGAGGCTTCAGTTCATGATGGCGGGGACAGCTGGGTGGAATAGATCAGCATCCTTATAGCAGCCAGGAAGAAGAAAAACAGGAAGAGAGTGGAGACCATCTATAACCTTCAGAGGCATAAGCCCCCAGTGATGCATCTCCTCCAGATAGGCCCTGCCCCCTAACATCACCACTTCCCCCCCCAAAATAGCCCCAGCAGCTGGGGACGAGGCGTTCAACATGTGCACCTGGAGGGCGTTTTCCATAGTTGAACCAAAACTGTCTATATGGTGACTAGAACACTTGAAGCCCCCACAGAGCTTGACAGCGGCACGAAGGTGAGTGTCCGTGATGCACAAGAACTGTGAGGGCCCAGGGCCTCTGCGTCCTGTCTCCTTCAGGATCGGGGGAAGGCATTCCCAGGGCACACACATTTTCATTGCCCCCAAGTAGTGATGGGGCCGTCGTTTTCTCCTTCCGAAAGAGGATCAGAGGAAGGGGAAAACCCATCTCTGTTTTATTTCCTACTTCTCTTTTCAGCAACCACAGCCCCTCGGGGCTTTGCACAAGCTGTTCATTGATTCCTCCAGCCACTGCTCTGCGGCTTGCTTTCAAAGTTGGGGGAGGAGGACGGAGGATGGAGACAGAGTTAAAAGCCTCAGTGCGTGACGGTGGGGAGAGCTGGGTGGAACAGGTCAGCGTATATAATGGCAGCCGAAAAGCAGAGAGAAAGGAAGAGACCAGAGCCCGAGTATTAGAACTTTCAAAGGTGTAGCTTCTGGTAAGGTGCCTTCTCCATCTAGGTACTGCGGCTCGTAGTTTTGTTTTTTTTTTTTTTTTTTTTTTATGCCTGTTTCTATTTACAAAATGTTATGTTATAAAACTCAGTTTTCAAAACCAATTTTAAAAGGGTCATATTGCCTTTGCATATTTGGTACATTTGTGTATATGTTGGGTACGGAGGGGACATGGAAAATGCATTTTATTTCCTTTGTATAACTGTGATATAATTTCAAATTTAACAGACCATCACACAATTCTATTCATTATTTCCCACCAATTCTACCCTGCCAGGAGACTATTTTGACTATTTTATTTATTTATTTTAATAACTTTTGAAACTTCATTTTTTGATCCTGGTATTTTTTTTTTTTTTTGTAAGATGACTTATGCATTGAGACAAATGCACGCTTTAAAACCCTTCACTAGTGTCAGTTTTGCATAAAAAGCATTCAGTAACTGTTATAAATGGCATTTCTTTTGTTGATGGCAGAAATAATATGTGAATAGCTTTGCTGATTTATGACAGTTTTCAAGTTTCATGAGTACATAAAAAAATTAAGGATAGTCAATAGGTCATGTTTCAGGTGGGCAGTTGTTGGCAGAGTTCTTATTAATTTATTATACCATGACAGACTATTATGATTGAAATTAATTAAATGCTATTCATGACTCATATTTTATATGCTATACATCATCATAAAGACAAAATAGCATAGGTCACATTACTGTCTTTGGGTTTAAAAAGGACTGTTCTTTACTTGGATACCATTTTATTATTGTATTATTGTCCACCTAGCCCTGCCAGACTGAAAATATATAATAGCTATCCATTCCCATTTTAAATGTTAAAGTTTGTCACTCTCTATGAAAACGAAATAATTTTTGTAGGCGAATTATATCAACAAGATCTCTATCAAGGAAATAAGTCATGTCATGAAGAGCTGATTTAATATGCATTGGTGTCAGTTCTGGGACCATTCCCAATTCCATATTAGGATGCAGACATACCTCGTCCCAGGCTTCTGTAGAGTTTAAGATTTTGTGTACATACAATCACAGGATGTAAAAGGAAGAGGCAAGTAGACCATCCTCAGCCTGGGCTACATAAGACACTATCTCAAGAAGCTCTGGCTTCACGTGGGTTCCTCAGTAAAGCGGGGGAGGGCTGTCTTCCTCATGGACTCCATTGCTTCCTTTTTGGTCACTTCCCCCTGATGTGGCTGCCTCACCAGACCACAGGAAAAGAGGATGTGCTCAGTCCTGACATGACTTGATGAGCTGGGGTGGGTTGTTTGGGACAGCTTCTCTTTTCTGAGGAATATGGACCGGGGGATGGGAGAAGAAGAAGAGAAGTTGGAATTGAAAGGAGAGGAGGGAAGGGGCTATGATATGAATGTAAAGTGAATAAATAAATTAATTAATTAAAAAAGAAATAAACTAATGAGTAGTTTATCCTCATAGAATGTAGAGTAGGTGAAAGAAGCTGAAAAGCTGGTAGCTCCAGGCATTTTGGGCCAGCTCTGTTTGTGACTGGTAAAAAGCTAGGAACTCTTTAAGTCTGTAACAGCTGCAGGAGCTGGTGGCTCTAGGGATTGGCTCTGTGAGCAAACTCAAAGGGAAAAGAAAAGGGGAGGGAGCCAGAGCTGATGGCTTCTGATGTAGACCACTGATAAAGAAAAGAGAAAGGGGAGAAGCACACATTCACCACACACACACACACACACACACACACACACACACACACTTGGTGGATGAAGCAAAATGGGCTCAAACAACTTCACACATACATACATGCATACAGACAGACAAACTTACAGACATGTAGACATATACACATTCATACATATTTGGTGGATGGGGAAAACTCGAACAACTCTAAAAACTACATACATATACGCATACATACATACATACATACATACCACTTTTTTGACACACACACACACATATATATATACATGCACATACATACATGCATACATACATACACACAGACAGACACCTATTTGCCGAATGGTGGATGGAGCAAACCTCTGACAAGAAGGCTCCAAGAGGCTCCAACAACTGTTTATTATTTCTTGGTTCTTTTTATACTCTCTAAGGCAAAATTCTCTACAGCAGAAGGAAAATTGCCTTGTAGTGTAGCTGACACACAAAACCAGCCAGCCCACATATGTATCCCAACAGATGTGCAGAGCACAAGGAAAACAAGACAGTGGTCCACCATGACACCAGAAGCTAACAGATTCTCAATACTTAAAAAAAAAAAAAAGAGGATAATGAGATCACTGGAGGGCCAGAAAAAGAGAAAAAATTTCAGAATATTAGTTTTTTTTGCTTGTTTGTTTGTTTGTTTTTGGTTCTGTCTGGTTTGTTGGCTTTTTTTTTCTTTTTTCCTGAGAGGGTTTCTATGTGTAGCCTTGGCTGTCCTAGACTAGCTTTGTAGACCAGCTGGCCTCAAACTCATAGAAATCTGCCTGCCTCCGCCTCCCCTAATGGTAGGGTTACAGGCATGCACCATCACACCCGGCTTATTTTTTTGTTTTTAATGACCATGTTCAGGACTCAAATAAACAAATGAATAAGGCAAAAAAAAAAATCAATTTAGAACATAGATAAAAAGTTACCGAAGTGGTTGAAATGGTCAGTAATTTGGAAGGAAATTTAAAAACAAAGGAAGAAAATTTAACAAGCAAACTGAGGTATTTAAAAATAATTGATAATTTGAAATGAAACAATCAACCAAAATTAAACACACACACAACCAGAAAACATCAACAGACAAGACCAAGAAATGTAAAAGTAACTTTTATTCTCCTGATTTAATTGTTGTCTCTGAGGCTTACTGACTTCTGCTTGCTAACCTAGCCCTAGTTTGGAAGTATCTAGCCTCTGTACAATCTAATCTAGGCCTAGAATGTTTTCAGCCTCTGAGACTGCTCACCCTTTTTTGTTCTTTATGAACTCTTGTTGGCTGGTTCAACTCAGCTGTTCTGGCTCAAAATTCTCTCCAAACTGACTTATTCCATCTGGCTTTTCTTTCAGCCTCTGAATTGTTCTGCTTGGCCTCAAACTAACTCCAGCAATCTGTCCTAATCTTCTGGCTCCTTCTCATTCTCTGGCTCATTCTGTCTTCACATGTGTCTAGCTTGCTTTGTCTTCAACCTCTCTCTGTAAAAACTCTCCCCATAAAACTGCCTCCCTTCCTCCCTCTCTCTTCTCTCTTTCTTTCATTCTCTGTTCTGCTCCCTTAAGTAGCTTCCCTTTCCTCTCTCTTCTCATGAGAATTGGGTATATCATATTCTTTCAAATCTTTCTCTGAGTCATCACTTTGCTATTCAATTAGATATCACTTTCAAACATGGGTACTTCTTTCTATAAACTATCTTCATTGTTTGGCATTAAGGTGTGTACTACCATGCGTGGACCTAAGCTTTTCTTTAACTGAAACTTGCTCCATACCAGGCTGGCTTTGAACTCGGAAATCTGTTTGTCTTGGTCTCCTGGGATTAAAGGCCTGTGCCGCTGCCACCCAGTGAGTCTGCATTCCAGCAGATCACACAGGCCTAGAAGGTCTTTGGATATGATCTCTTGTCAGAGCATCCATGTTCTGAATTAAAATTCCTCTACAGAGAAGAAAAAATTTCAAATCTTAGGAACAGAATCAAGGTCAAGACAATCATACACACAGCCACACATAAAGAAAGAAAATTAACAAATATGATCAAAACTTCTAAGAACTCTGGCATAGGTTCAAGAAATCAAACCAAAGAATTCACAGAGTATAAAATCAAGCTGAAATATTTTTTTCATTGCTTTGACAATTTTTAATAAAATTATAGCTTTGAGGAAAGAAATAAAACCCCAAACACAGAGGTCTTTAGAACCATGAATACAGAGAAGAACCTGTCTACAATGTGTGGTGACCAAGATGGCCTCAGAGACGGATCAATGGCTAACAGCACTTGCTGCCCTTCCAGAAGACATGAGTTTGAAGGAACCAAGTTTAATTTCCAGCACCCATGTCAGGAGGCCCACAACTGCCTGTGAGTCTAACTCCAGGGGATCTGACATCTTTTTCTGACCTTCATGGACACCCACACACATGTTCACATACCTCCCTATGCATGTGTGCCAAGGTATGTTCATTATTACACACACACACACACACACACACACACACACACACACAAATTTACATGTGTAAAGAATAAATCTTTTTTTTTTTTAAATACAAAGCAGAAGGGGGAGATAGATTGGTGGATAAAATACTTACCATTCAAATATGAAGATATGTTTTAGAATTCCCAGAGTCCATGTAAGACTAGATATAGTAACATACATCTGTAATCGCAGAGCTCCTGTGCTATGAGGGGGGATGGAGACAGGAAGAATCCCCAGAATCTCACAGCTGGAACACATAGCTGGAAAGCTACAAAAGATCCTGTGTCAAACAAGATAGAAGTGAGGTCCAACACCCAATAGTGTCTTCTGATTTCCACATGTTCATGCTTGCACACACACACACAACATATATACAATAACAACAATAATATATTTTTTTTTAAATACAGGGCAAAAAAAATGATACTTAAAGCTGTAAGGGAAAAATACTAATTCAAATACCAAGGCAGGAGTGTCAGAATAATAGCATGCCTTCCATCACCAAATTTAAAAGTTCCAAAGGGTAATAACTCTAACATTCTGGCAGACTGCTGTTAGGTTTGCTTCCACTGTTAATTGCATCTGCTTCACTCTAGAACATATACAAGCTGTGTCCTATATTTTATATGCAGAAGGACATGTCGGTGTATTGCCACACCCATCTGTTGTCTCCACCCTGTCACCATTTCAAACAATCCCTTGATAAATTTTGCTGTGTGTGCAATAACTTGTGTGCTTCCAATTACTTTCTTTTCTAGAAGTGAGATTTCTGATTACAGGTGTTAGGTATTTTGTTTATTTTTTTGTTTTGTTTTTGAGACAGGGTCTCTCTCTGTACAGCCCTGGCTCTTCTGGAATTTAGTAGTAGGCCAGGCTGGCCTCAGACTCACAGAGACTCTCCTGCCTCTACCTCTGGAGTGCTGGGATTAAAGGCAGGTGTCCAATGCCCACCTTGGGTTTTAACTATTTGAAATTCTGTAGGCACATATTAGCTGAAGTTTGCTTCAAATGATTGTATGAATGTTTGGTTTTTGTTTACCCCTTCCTCGCAGTGGCCAGACTATTTTCTTGGATGCTGTAGTCATTCAGTGAAGCAATTGTTTAGTCCAGTAGTGTGGATCGCCAAACACTGGACATAAAGGAAGCTTCCAGAGAACAGCATGATACATGAGTGTCTCTGGGTGCCCGCTGGTAATTCTGCCCCCACTTTGATTGGTTATTCTGAGGCATTCACAAGTGATAGTATTTCCTTATGGGTTTTAGCTTCTCTTATGTATTAAAAATACCTGACAGTAGTTGAAATTTTTAGTTGTAGCTTAATTTAGAGTGCTCCCACTCACTAGCAGGACGAACGTTAGTGTCAAATAATTTCACTGGACCTTAATTTTCTCTGTTTTACAGTGAGAGGTTGGACGGCATTGACCTCACTGAGACATTCTGAGGATTGTGAGACCATTTGTATGAAAACGCATTATACTATGATGTTAAGTGGTAATGATTGTTCAATAAATCTTTCCCATTACTACTTTACATTGTCAAGGAATTCTGGAGTACTACCCCTTAAAATAGGGCATGTAATAAAAGTTGACAATTCCATGCAAACACACACACACACACACACACACACACACACACACACACTCACACACTCACAAATGCAGTCAAGAAGCAAAAAGAAGAAAACCTATCAAAATTTTGTAAGATTTTGTAACCATTTAAATTCCTTGTTAACCAGCCATCTCATGTCTTTAATCCCAGTAGTCAGAAAGCAGAGACTGGCAGATCTCTATGAGTTTGAGGTCAGCCTACACTACATCATGATTTCCAGCCAGGGCTACAGAGTAAGACACTCTCTCCTCTTTCTCTCTCTCTCTCTCTCTCAGCAAAACAAAACAAAACAAAAAATCTAGTGTTTTTTTTTTTGTTGTTGTTGTTGTTGTTAAATCTCAGTTCTCTTTCTTTCCAGTGATTGGCAACTGTAAAAGGAACTTTGATTCACCAAATGTAATCGTCACCTTGGAGGCTTACTGCCGAATAATCTCACCCTTTCTAGTTCCTTTTAAATTCTTGCTGGCTGGTTCAACGCAGCTGTTCTATCTCAAAACTCCTCTCTGAGCTGATTCAAACTGGCTTCTCTCAGCTTCTGAATTGCTTAGCTTCTGAACTCCACAGACTAAACTGCACCAAACTGCCTGTATTGAACTGTATTGTATTGTACTGTATTGTATTGTACTGTCTTCTTACTGAACTCTCTCCTGTACTCTACTCTGCAGTACTCTCTTCTCTACTGTCTCTCTATTGGACCCCACTCTACATTCTCAACGCTACTGCACTGCTCTTAAATAGCTTCTCTTTCCTGTCTGTTCTTGTGAGAGTTGGGTGTATTTGATCTCTGACTCATTCTGTCAAATCTTTCTCTGATTCATCACTTTGTCTGCCCCTCAATTAAACATCACCTCAAACGTGGGTGCTTCCTTCTACAAACTAACTTTACTTTCATTGTTTGGGATTAAAGGTGTGTACTAAGGGAGTGTCTGTATTCCAGCCAGAGGGATTAAAGGTGTGTCACTCCAGCCAGATCACACAGACCAATCTCTTTGGTTTGTTCTGGCATTTGCATTTCTGGGCAGCCTCCCTCTGCCTCACCTCTTAAGGCTAGCTCCTAGTCTGTCATTCATATATCAACTTAAGTATTTGAAATTATGTAGTCCCATATTAGCTGAAGTTTGCCATGTTTCTAAATAAAAATTTCTCTATGGGCAACAAAGTTATAAGAAAAGGGTTCACCTTCCCTTTGAGCAAAAATAGAGGGTAGCTGGTGACCTTGGTTCCTTGCCCCACAGTCCCTGTTTTCAGGGACTGAAAAAACATGTATATTAGTCAGGGTTCTCTAGAGAAACAAAATTTAGGATGAAGATAGATAGATAGATACATAGATAGATAGACAGACAGATAGATAGAAAGACAGACAGACAGACAGACAGATAGATAGATGAGATTTGTTAGAACTGACATAAAGGCTCTGATCAAACTAATCCAACAATGGCTCCTATTAATGGAAGGTCGAAGAGTCCAGTGGTTATTCAGCCCTCAAGGCGAGATGTCTCCAATGGTCTTCAGTGTATGTTGGAATCCTGAAGTGGGATGTAATGCCAGTGAAGGAATGGACTTGCTAGTGAGGCTAGAGCAAGCAGGCAAAGAGTGAGCCTCCTTCTTCCATGTCCTTCTATAGACTTCTAGCAGAAGGCACAGCTCAGATTAGAGTCCGTCTTCTCATCTCCAAAGATTTAGATTAAAGGTGTGTTTTCCCATCTCAAAGATCTCGGATTATAAGGAATTATTCCTCCCAGGTGAAGCAGAGAGAAGTGAGTTTACTTCAGCTGTTGTTATTTACAAGCCTCTGTGGAAAAACATTTTTTTGCCATGTGGCTTGTCCTTGTGATTGAATGCCTTACTCGCGGGAGTCATCTTACCTTCCCGAGTATAAATGTCTGATGCTCTGATTAAAGTTGGCTATTGCGTGAGACTTCAGTCTGCCTCATTTTTAGGTCCTGCTCTCCCAGGTTTCACATAGCAACTAGGTCAGCAACGAAGATGGTGGTGGCGCAGAGCTGAAGACACTATGCTTTTATGAATCATCTACAGCTTTGTCTTTTTCTGACTTTAATCCCTGACTTGCAATTTAATCATCTAGCTGTATCTATTTATACATCTCTTTATGAAAAACTAAAGCTTCTTTTATTTACATGTCAAGAATACTGAAACATTAAAATAGACATTTGGAAACTATAATACATACTGGTTTTCAATTCATGTGAATAAGTGTAAAGAATAATTCTAAACAAAGAAAATAACTAAGAACTGTGGCAGGAGTTGCAAGTCCAATGAATGATAATAATCTAGATGGAATGGAGGCAGTTTGAATGATAATAATCTAGATGGAATGGAGGCAGTTTGAGAAGTTATTCTTTCTGAATGTTCCTGTATGGATTTCTTGGTTGTGATAGATAGTTGTCTATAAACCCAAAACTCAATGTTGAGTTTCTCCTCCTGAATAACTGGACTCTGGAGCAGGCCAGCTAACACAGAGTGGTGCCTGTTGGCTTACCCATATTCTCTCACTAACAAATGAAGCAAGACAAGCCTAAAGTCACAGAAACATTTGTCCAGTAACCTTTGTTGAATGCCAAAAATTCTCCCCTGGAACACGATCTCCTCAGTCTTCCCATCTCATGCCCCTGGTTGCTCAAAGTGCAAAGTGAGGAGTCATCATTTGACCCATTACCCTCACGTCCTACCAATAAATCAGTCAAAATCAATAGCTCCATCTATGTAAGGTTTCACAACTCTGTCCTCACTGTTCCTTCTTATTGCAGCAATCCAGTCCAGACCTTCCCACGGTTGGCCTCCTTCTGATTAACACTCATCTGGTTCTAGGCTCCCACATTTGCTCTGCAAAGGCAATAAGAGTAGTTTCAAAATCTGTGTCCTGTCATTCCACTCCTCTATGAAATCCTGCCCATCTTCCATCACAGTGAAATAAAAGACAAGTTTTTTTTTATCTTTTTTTTAATTTTTATTTTTTATATTAGTTACAGTTTATTTACTTTGTATCCCAGCTGTAGCCCTCTCCCTCGTTCCCTCCCAATCCCACCCCCCCCCATCTCCTCCTTGCCCCTCTCTAAGTCCACTGATAGGGGAGGTCCTCCTCCCCTTCCATCTGACCCTAGCTTATCAGGTCTCATCAGGACTGGCTGCAATGTCCTCTTCTGTGGCCTAGCAAAGCTGCTCCTTACTCAAGGTGCAGGGGAGGTCAAAGAGCCAGCCATTGAGTTCATGTCAGAGACAGTCCCTGTTCCCCTTACTATGGAAACCCACTTGGATACTGAGCTGCCATGGGCTATATCTGAGCAGGGGTTGTAGGTTATATCCATGCATGGTCCCTGGTTGGAGAATCATTCTCAGAAAGGACCCCTGTGCCCATATATATTTGATCCTTGTGGAGCTCCTATCCTCTCCAGGTCTTACCTTCTTTCATATGGTTCCCTGTACTCTGCCAAAGGTTTGGTTATGAGTCTCAGCATCTGCTTTGATACACTGCTAGGTAGAGTCTTTCAGAGGCCCTCTGTGGTAGGCTCCTGTCCTGTTTCTTGTTTTCTCCTACATCCAATGTCCATCCCATTTGTCTTTCTAAGTGAGGATTGATCATCTTACCCCAGGTCCTCCTTCTTGTTTAGCTTCTTTAGGTGTACAGATTTTAGTATGTTTATTCTATCTTTTAGGTCTAGTATCCACTCATAAGTGAGTATAAAACCCAAGTTTTTGGTGTTGGTCTGTGAGGCTGTCATTTGACCAAGCTCTTACTCAGTCTTCTGACTTCATCTCTACTCTTCCTCTACCTTCGGACCCTTCAGCTACTACACTGAAGCCACCAGGCTCTTTGTTTCCCCAATCTCTTTGGTTTGTTCTGTCATTTGCAATCTCTGGGCAGCTTCCCTCTGCTTCACCTCTTAAGGCTAGCTAGATCCTAGTCTGTCATTCATATATCAACTTAAATAACTCAACCCCTCTCTAGGTAACCCCTCAGACTCTCAAGATCTAGGGCAGTGCTGTCCTATTAAAAATCCCTCCCAACCCCAAAACAGGGTTTCTCTGTGTAGCCTTGGCTGTCCTGGACTTACTTTTATAGACCAGGCTGGCCTTGAACTCAGAGATCATCCTGCCTCTGCCTCCGCACGTGCTGGGATTACAGGTGTGCGCCATTACACCTGCCTAAACTATTTTGTTTTGTTTTGTTCCTTTTTAGAGATAGGCTTTCTCTGAGTCACCTTAGCTGTCCTGAAACTCACACACAGGTTGGCCTCAAACTCACAGAGATTTGCCTGCCTTTGCTTCCCAAGTGCTGGAGGTAAAAGTGTGCACCACCACAGCCTGGCTCCTATTAAACTCTTAAGGGGACATTGCTATTGTTTGTTTTGAGATGGAGACCTCTCTATGTTGACCAAGCTCAAATTGAACTAGCAGAACTTAAGTAAGCCTGCCTGGCTCCCCCAATTGCTACATTCACACACCACTGTCACCCATTTCGCTATTAATTTTTAAATTTTTTTTTTACACACCTGTCTCTTACCCAACCCACAGGAGATGGCTTTCTGAACAGAACACCAATAGCACAGGCCCTAAATCAAAAATCAGTATGTGGGAGCTCATGAAATTGAAAAGCACCTGGTGGGCAAAGCTGTCATTTGGAATTAATGGCAGACTACAGAATGGGAAGAGATTTTTACCACCTCCATATCTGATAGAAGACCAAGATCCAAATTGTAAAAAGAACCCAAGAAAGTAGATATCCAAAAAACATAAACAAATAATCCAATTAAAACTGGAATACAGATCTATTCTCAAAAGAGGAAACTCAAATGGCTGAGAAACACTTAAATGCTCAACCACCTTAGCCACCTGGGAAATGCAAATCAAAACCACCCTGAGGTCCCATCTTACACCTCTTAGAAAGAAAGATCAGTAACAAAGGACAGATCATGCTGGAGAGGATGTGGCGCAAGGGGAGCGCTCCTGCATTGCTGGTGGGAGCGCAAACTTGTACCAGTTTGAAAAATCACCAGGGCGGTTTCTCAGGAACTTGGGAATCAGCCAACCTCAGACCCAGCTGTACCACTCCTGGGCATCTGCCCAAAGGATGTTCCACCCTATCCCAAGAACACGTGCTTAACTATGTTCACAGCAGCTTCATTCATAATATCCAGAAACTGGAAACAACCTAGGTTTTCTTTAACAGAAGAATGGATAAAGAAAATAAGGCACATTTGCACAACAGAATACTACTCAGCTGTTTGTTTGGGTTTTTTTTAATAATGACATCATGAAATTTGCAGGCAAACGGATGGGGCCAGAGAAACAAAACAAAACAACACGACAACAACAATAAAACATCCTGAGCAAGGTAACCAAGATCCAGAAAGAGAAATATTTGTTTATAAGTGGTTATTAGCTGTTAAGAAGATGATAGCCAAGCTACAGTCTGTAGCTTGACCCGGGGAGGTCAGGCATAGAGGAAGGGATGGGGGAGGGGAGAAGACACATGAATCTCCCAGGGAGGGGAAATAGAATAGATTTTATGCTTGGGCTGGGGTGGGTGGGGATAGTAGTGGGAAGATCAGGTGGGTAGGGGAGGAGAGAGAGGAGAGAGAGAGAGAATGGGGGAGAGACAGTTGGAATTAAGGGACGTTTGAGGGATGATGTGTAAATCCGGTGCAGCGGAAACTTTCTGAAACACATAAAGGTGCTCCTAATAACTGGGATGTGAAGTCTCAACTGGCCGTCTCTTGTCACCAAGTGAAGCCTTCAGGAGCCAGGCTGGGTTGCATTCAGTTGAGTTGTTGGCCAAGGGGGGGTCCCAAGGCAAACCTTAAACAACCCATGCCGATGCTAGGACAAAGGGCTGCTCTCCACAAACTGACAGCAGGCCCCATTGCCGTGGACAACACCCACTCAACTCACTTAATGTGGAGAAGTTGAGCTGGTGCCTACCTCAGCCTTCACCCCTGCAGTCTAGTTTCTTTGGTGCAGGAAGGTACTCTGCAGGCTACTAAAAGAAAAATGTAAACATCAGCACAGCCACAAAAGTTTTGACTGACAACACGTCTTCCCTGCAAAAGATGCTAGGGCAATAGTGGCACAGCAGTTATGGGCATAGCCAACTAATGTCTGATTTGGCTTCAGGAGACGGAACCCATACCCGAGATTGCCGGGATAACCAAGAACCAGAAACTAGATAGCCCAGAGACCTAGGGTAAAAACAAACACTACTGGTCTAACAAGAAAAGTAGCAATAAGATTATTCCTATTGATTGATATTCTGTTTTATGTATAGATCAGTGCCTTATTCAGTCACCCAGAGAAGCTTCTTCAAGCAACAGACAGGAACAGATGCAGAGCCCCACAGCTAGACAATACTCAGAGTGCCTAAATAGTATATCTTCATCAAATTCCTCCCCTCAGAGCTCAGGAAACCCCAGGGAAGAGGAGGCAGAAAGAATGTAAGAGCCAGAAGGGATGGAGGACGTCAGAAGAACAAGGCCTGCAAACCAGCTAAGCAAGGTGCATATGAGCTCACAGAGATCGAAGCAGCACGCACAGAGCCTGCATGGGTCTGGACTAGGTCGTGAGTGTGTGTGTGTGTGTGTGTTACAGCTATCAGCTTAGTTTTTGTTTTTATTTATTTATTTTTGTTATTTACATAGAAACACGAACGTTTAGTACCTATTGTTTAACAGTAATGATAACAGGACAGATCAGCACTACAGCAAGATTGGGTGGGTGAGAAAGACAAGATAAGAAGGATCACAGCAACAGGGGGAGTGACTTCTGTGGAGCCCCTGAGGTCCTTTGACAGCTTACCCATGGATCCCAGAATTACCGAGGACGACCAGTGGGTGGCAGCGTCGCTGAGCGGAACCTGGACCGTACACAGCACTGCAGCACAGATATTCAAGATGTCTCGCTCAAGGGTGGAGGGAGTGAGCATTGTAACATCAGGAGTGGAGTTTCTCGGGGCACACCCTTTCTCCTAACACTGCGAAGAGGCAGGTGCCTTCATACCTCTTTCAAGACGTAGCAGCAGAGGTGGGAGGAGGCAGTGGCGGGAGCCGAGGGATAGAAGTTGGCTGGAGGAGCAGGAGGTGTGTGCGCTTGAGCTTCCTCCTAGGCATCCTGGAGATTGCTATTGCTCAGAAGCACCGGATCTCCAGGCTTGAAGGCTGGCATCCCAAGGAAGGGGCGGTTGGCGCAGCAGAAAGCGCTGCCCAGGTAGCAATTTGCACAGGCTGAGAGCTCTGCTCCTCTGACCCCTCTCTTTCTGGTGCTTCTGCAAGATCACAGGTGTAGTTCTTTCAGGACTACGACTCTGTTTTCTCTTCCCTTCCCAGCTTCAGGGAGCCTGGGTCCGGCTTCTTCAAATCTTCTGGATCTAGCAGCTCATCTGAGTCAGAGACCCATGTCGTCATCCTCCACGTCATTGGCTGAGAGGGTCCAGAGCTTGGCAGCAGCGGGCTCCATCCACTACAGGCTTCACTGAAGAAGACATCTTGTTGACGGAAAGCTTAAGCTGGCTAGAAGAGTCCACTTCCGAGCTTTGCTTCTTGCGGGTGAGGCGAACTGTCAGGCCGTCGCTGGGTAGCACAGATATTCCTGGACAGACTGCTCCTCCGTGGGGCTTACGACTCCCGCTGTAACTCTCTTCCACAAGGCCAGAAAGTCAGGGCCGAATACGCTTAGTGGCTGTCTTCATTTTGTCATTGTTAGCTACAGTTGTCTCCACTGGTTCTTTCAAGGAAAGACATCCTCCTGGCCAAAGGATTCCCACCATCTCAGCCGTTAGAACCTCAACCCCGTGCACAGAAGGTACTTCCTCGGGTTTACACCCGATGAGATAAACATCGGAGCCGCATTGTTGTTATCATTAGTTTGGGGTTTTGGAGACAGTGTTTCTTCTGTCCGGGCGCCACCTCCGCCCTGTGAAGCTGAGTAGGCTGCAGCGGTGGGCTGGTGTTTTCCATGAACAATTGGCCCTTGCTGTCACTTGACCCTTGAAGTCTACGCACCTGTTTTTTAGGTCTTCCTTAGGAGATGACTTGTCCCAGAAAACTGCAACAGGCTGGCCGGGGGAGATCCCAGACTCTGCCTTTGCTGCAATGCTAACGGACCTTAAAGCCACTTCCTCCTACCGGCTTCTGCAGAGGCCTTTCTGTCTCCCTGCCTGGCTTCGTATTTTTATGGAACTTCTGAGTGTTTGAACAAGAGAGTCGTCTGATTCTTGTGCCTGCTCTTGGAACTCTTTTCCTCCTGTTGGGTTGCCATGTCCAATTTCAAAATGATGGGTTTTTCTTTTTTCTGTATCTTTTTATATTTTATTCTGTTACATTTGGTTGTTATCTCTTCGAAGCCATTGTCTCTAATGAGAGTCAGAAAGGGACTGGATGGGGTAGGACGGGGGAGTAGAAGGAAACTACAATCAGAATATAATGTATGAGAAAATAATCTATTTTCAATAAAAGAAAAAATGGAAAAAAATAGAGGAATGATCTAAAGATCAAGCCAAATAGAGGCCATTTTTACATTTTATGGTAAAAAAAAAAAGTACTCGCTAATCATTCCTCCCTATTTTTTAACCTTTTAGATAACTTAATATTGTATAAATTACTTGTAAACTACAGGTTCATTATGGTTTGGCAGGGTTAGAGCCTTAAAAGCCAGGTAGAGAAAGGTGATGTGGGACAATGTCGCCCCCTATAGGTCGTTGGCATGCTCCGCCCACCTGTCAGAGCCGGTCCTCAAGCTTAAATCAGGCCTGGCCTCTGATTTCAGAAGGGCTGGGAACACAGTGACATTTGGTCCTTCACCTTAGCTCTTGAAGCTGCCGATCTGGAGCTGCACAAGGAGGACGGAAAGCGGGGAGAGCCATCAGTGCCCAGGAAAACACCGTAAGACGTAAGTGTGCCATCACTGAGATGGTGGACAAAAGGAGCAGTGTCACGGTGCCCCGTCCCACTCCACCTCACCTCGTTGTGCCTAGAAAGGTGAGCAGAATGGCGTCACGAGGCTGACCACTAAGGACGCATTCTTATCACTGTGCTTCTAGAAGAACACAGTCCAGGGCTGGCTGAAGGACGGTCAGTGGGAAGCAGGCTGGGTCCCGAGAGAAACTAGGTCCGAGACCTGAGGAGTGCCTGCGTCAGCCTTTTGCCCATCTCGTTTCAACTTGGTTCATACCTGTCTTCTTGACTTAAAATTAACTTTTTTCTTTTCTTATTTCTCTGTCCCATTTTCTACGGCCCCACCGCAAGAGCAAAGCAAGGCTTGCAAAGCAGTCAGGCTCTTCTACGAAACAGCTTGGCGATTCTTCTGAAAGCCCAACCGGTGAAGGTTAGGTTGGCAGAGACTATTAAGCCCCATCTCTGCCCCCGGTGAATGTGGGTCTGGGAAAGAGGACACTCGTGTGTCTGCTCTGCTCAACAGACACTGGTGCTGGCAAGGCAAATGACAGTAGCAGTGGGTGCTGCTTACATATCTGAAGAAAGGGCTTCCGTACCAAATGGGACTGATGGAGGGACGCTCCAGAGAAGATGTGAAACTGATCTATGCCTCGTAAGATGGTGGGTGCACACAAACTCAGAGCACTCTGGGTAGGGAAGTCACACGGGCCAAGGAGATAGCCTTTGCTAAGATGAACTGGACTTGATGGATCTTGAATGAAAGTAAACAAACAGCTTCTCTTCTGGGACGAATTGAAGCCGACTCAATAGCCCATTTCCGTGCATCAGCTTGATGGGGGGAAAACGGATCAGCCTATTCCCAAAGCATCACTGCACTGTCTAGCTAGAGCTATCACATATAATAAATTGGAAATGCTCAGGAAAGGCAACATCTGTTCTGCATGCCTAAGCACCAGATATCAACTCGCCTCAACGCTGTGGGTGCTGCAAGCATGAGATGAAAATGAATTTGGAAGGTTCATTTCTTTCCAATAAAAATGTTCACCGTGTCTCTCCAGCTTTCACAATAATTATTTTGGAACATTTTAGATAAGAAATTGAAAGAGACAGGAAGAAGAAAATGACAAAACTAGAGAAGAATTGACAAATGAGGCAATAAAGGCCAAGGAACATCACAAAATGGATTTTATTATTGAGTCAACAATGCTCTCAGCTAATTTCATCAAACAAAGCTATAAATACTTTATTTATGGTGTTTATTTTGCTATACATCTAGGTAGTCAGAAGATACATTGTGACATGGAAAGCCTTCCTAGATTTAGGATCTGGGCAACTTCACCAATGTTTGAGAAAATAAAATGTAGATTCTTTCACTGAATGTTATTTTTTATCTTTTTTTTTTTTTTACATTTGTGTGTGTGCCTGTCTGTGCATTCCTGTGTGTGAGTGTGTGTGTGTGTGTGTGTGTGTGTGTGTGTGTGAACACGAGCGGGCATGCACTTGCCACGGTACACTTGTGGAGGTCAGAGGACAATCTGAGGGGGCTGGTTCTCTCTCTCCCCACGTGTGTTCTGGGGATCAAACTTGGGCTGTCAGGCTTGGCGGCAAGAGCCCTTACCTAACTTGGAGCATGAACTGAAGCAGTGACTTCTTCAGTGACGTTTTCCTGATTTAGAGTAAATTCCTCACAAGAATCCTTGAGTCCCTACAAAGATCACTTCCGTCACTCCCTGAGCCCTGCTTGTCACAAGTCCCCCCACTCAGCATGGCCCTTGCCTGGATTTTCATTCCGTTGTGCGATGTCCAGCTTGTCAATCCCTGATCTGGAATGATCTTCCAATGCTGTACCTATCTGCTCTTTTCTGGCCTCCTCGTTTCTTCCATACCTCAAGCAAGTTATCACTTGTTTAACTTAATTTCTTAACATACCAGGGAATGCTTTTGTTAATCCGGCTGTTTGCTCTTTACTGTCCAGGACTAGAAAGTGAGTACGATGACGGCAAGGACGTGGTCTATCTTTTGCAGCACCATCTCCTGCTCCCTGACCAGGGTATGCCGTACAGAAGAATCCTTACATTGAACTACATGGATTTGCCAACGTTCCACGTTCCTATTGCCTGTACGGTTGGTTCAGGACCGCTTGGTGAACAAATGTACTGAAATTTTGAGTTGTTATCACTAGGGGGCAGCAGAAAGTTATAGCTATTTGTGTGCTGTTAGACTTTGCTCTGGATGTCACTTAATCTCTTTATTCTACATTGTACTTAGACACACCATTGAAATTCTCTAGTTATAAATTTTCTTTCATAAAGACATCCTTCTTTATTTAAAAAAAGACCATCTGGGTCAGTTAAATGCAAAATTTAACGGCAACATTTCTTCATGGAAATTTAGTGAAAGAGTAAAATTTATTTGCTTTAAATTTTACTGAAGCATAACTTAGGCATGTAAAATTTTCCCACTGTAATACATAATGTCAGGAGTTTTTATATTTCCATGGCAGCACAAAGGCTTTTCTTGCCCTTCTGCCGTCAGTTCCCTAGGGCCTGCTATGTCAGGCTGACTCCCTAGCTATCATCAAGGTTTCTTTCTAGTACAGCTACTCTCCATTTCAGCATTTCCCCTGAGATCTTGCATGTCTCCTCGCCTTCACTCTTCACAGTGTTTCTGAGATTGAGCCACATTGTCAATCGGTTGTTTATTCCCAGATAATTTTTTTACCGCTTTGCAGCCTTTGGTGGCAGGCAGCTCATAGACTTTCTCAGGCTCCTCAGAAAACAGGTGGCATCTTTGGAGGTGAGTTTGATGGCACCGGAAGGTGGTACTGTGTGGTGACGGAAAGAACCTGCCTCGGTGGCAGGACAGTTGGCAGTGTATTGAACACCGTGTGAATGGAAAACCTAGTTCTCCCTCCAAGGGAGTAACAGTTTATTCTGGAGCCGAACAGGAGCGAGCTGGGCCTGGAAACACCCAGTCTGGCTTCCCCAAATACCTTGTTCCAACCTGGAAGTGGTTGCATGTAATCTTTTATAGCAACGGAACAAAGAAAGCTATCCTTAAGGCATTCTGGTGGCATTATGAGCCTTAGCAGAAGACAGGAGTCTAGGCTGTCCGCTCCAAGAGAATGTGCCTAATAGTTTACAAGGATTTATTTCAGGTCAGATTTTAGGATGGACGATGGATGGCAATTAAAAAGTCTAAAAACAAGAAAATTTAGCTCCAGGTCTGCAACACTCAAGCTCTCCACAATCACTGTCTTTTCAGTTGGCTAATCCGCCTTGTAGGAATTTTAACCTAGTAGCACCTCCCCACATCTCAACACCCATCCCTGCCTCCCGGAACCTCAGATCAGGACAGAATGACCCAGCTCCTCCAAGCATGGAGATCAGGAGTGGGAGGCTTCCAGTGGGAATGCAATTAGCATATCATTGGGCAGCTCCTCTTTCTATCTAAGAGATGGGCCCCATTCGGGGAAGAAATGGTTTATTCTGGCTCACAGTTCTGCTTGCTCAACTCTGCAGACTCCTCCAGTGCGACAGTTGATCACGTTCTCACATCGGGCCTGTCATGGAGATAGGAGGTGGTAAATGGTATCTGTAGTCAGGGAGCAGAGAGAGATAAACGGTGCTTCCCATATGCTTGCTCTTTTCCCTTCAGTCCAGGACTCCAGCTCAGAAAATTATCTCACCCACATTTAAGGTGGGTCTTCTAAACTCTGCCCAACTCAGAAAGTCCCTCACAGATATGCCCAAGGCCTCTCTGTTAGGTGACTCCAGATCTTACCATCTACCATCAGCAAGCCCACTCAATTTGACACCCACACCCTTTAAAGCCACAGTCTTCCACTTGTATTTTCACAAGCTCACAAAACCCACACTCCATCCAACTTCAGGAGTCCCCCCAGTCTTTAACAGTTCCACCACAGCTGAAAAGTGGAAGCACAGAGATCTTCAGAGACTTGGTTAGTTAACAGTGAGGCCTATGACATCAAAAAGAAAGTTACACCCTTGCAGCACACCATGGCACAGGGTACACATTCTCATTCCAAAGGGGGAATGAGGACATAGCAGGTGGCGAGCAGACCAAAGCCAGACTGAAGCCGAGAGGGCGAACACCAAGCTCTGTAGCTGTGTTTGGCATCTGAGGTTTGTGACAGTCACCCAGGATGCCTAACCTCACCCATCCACCTCTGCTCCCTGTGGCACACCTAGCCAGTCCC
The DNA here is from genome assembly GCF_030254825.1 of Meriones unguiculatus. Lineage (NCBI taxonomy): Eukaryota > Metazoa > Chordata > Mammalia > Rodentia > Muridae > Meriones > Meriones unguiculatus. The sequence continues at coordinate 48,649,929 of NC_083349.1, forward strand.
TTGGGCAGACTCCGCTTAAATCATGCAGCTTGCCTTGGCAGACATCATGCAGTCCTGGCATTTCCAACATCTTGGTTGCTCTACTGCAGTTGATTCCATACAGCGGAATGACCTCAGAAGCTCTTTCCAGGAACCAGACTCGGCCCCGCCTACCTTGGCCTTAGCCAGTTCCTGGAAGCCTTGCTCTTGTGCTTTTCATGTCTAGAAAACTAGAACCACATAGATGCTGCTGCCAAGCTCTGCTGCCAGCTCAAGATGTGGCTTGGTCCCCTTTGACCACACTTGTATTTGTCCCTGCACAACTCCCAAGGTGACCTAGGAACCACTTCTGCAGGCAGCTATTGGGCTCTTTCTTTTCAAGTAGATTTTTCAGCTTCACAGACTGGAGTCTTCAGGGCATTCTTCCTATTGTCCCAGTGCAGAGCACAAGCTTCTTTCTTTAAATGGGGCTAACCTCTTTAACAATTACAGCTGCCTTCCCTGACTCTTCCTTGTTGGGGGAACCCTGCTGCAGCTCCAGGACTCCCTCTTTCCAGCAGGGCCTCCTGCGCTCTGCCTGACTTCATCTGGGGGAGTGTCTTTAGAAGCAGATGCCCCTAACCACATTAGCTATGTGACCTTTGACACAACCCCCTGCTGGCTCTCCCCTCCCTGCGCCTATAGGATATAGGTACTGTGTTTCCATCCATATGATGGGAGCCTGCTGCTTAATGCAAATCAAGCACCCTTGAAGTGCCTAGTTCCAACCAATTACGTACACCTATCCTTGGAGTTCCCCTACCCACTCCCTAAAGGGGTACGTAGACTTTGTTCTCTGGAGTTAAAGTTGAATAACCTCCCTGAAATGGTTCCCTGGGGGTGTGATCCCTGTACAGTGCTCACAGGCCACTCCAGGCATGAATCTCATTCCCTGCCCCTTCGTGGTTTGGTGGGAGACGGCCTCCAGGCAGGAGGAGAACCACACTTTCTTGTTTGATAAATAGGTTAATGTCCTTATTCTGCTAATAAGTACATAGTAACAAAATGATTTTCATATCTTTATGCCATGAATAGATTCCTTTACCATCTTAAAGAATTGGGAACCTATTTGAGACAGGTTATTGTGTATGACCATTTAATTTATTCATGTGAATAACTAGAAAAAGTAGATTTAAGTAAAGCCATATCACAATTAATCATTTTTGTTTATGGACAATTTAAGGAAACCGTACAATTTGAGAAACCTCACAATTTGTGTCTCTCATGAGTCTCATGAATATTTTCCAGCTCCTTTGTCCTGAGCTTCCTGTGTGATAATTATCTTTTTAAGAAGATAGGACACAGTAAATAATAAATCTTTACTGAAGTGTTTATTTTTAAAAGTTCACACACTATTTATTTCTAGTAAACCTGAAATATTGTTGAACATTTATTAATTTCTATAGGGCTTTTCTACCCCAGCTAACTCCCCAATAATTGAGACAAAGACCTGTATTTATTTAACAAGTTTCAGCACCATAACTGGGCATGTACAATTTACACTCATTTTCTAAGCTGGTCTGACTACTTCCTATTCATGCGCCCCAAGTTACTTGCCAATATCCTTCTCGTCTAGGCTGGATATACTCCACCAGGCCACATTCTTTCTCTCCATCTTCTTCTCCTCTCTATGCCCTGCTTCCTGGTCCCTACCTGAGCCCCAAAGCTCTGCCTACCTCTCTCCTGCCTAGTTACAGGCTGTCCAGCCTTCTTTTTATTAAGCAATCAGAGATAATTGTGGAGAAAGTTTACACAACATTGTTTGGTGCATGTGAGAATACATCCATCTGGTCTGCAATCAGATATTGGGGCCCAGAATTTAGCATCTGAATACATATGGCACCAGACCAACCACCAACACTGAAATCTACAGGAAAAGTAGAAGCATTAAAACTGATTAATAAGGAAACCAGGGAAAACATATTTAGGGAACAGAGCCATGCTGGCCTTGAGACATCATCTTCTGCCTCTGTCTCCTAAGTCAGGGATTAACAGATTTGGACCAGCCCTCTGCCACCTGAGGCAATCGGGTGAGCTGGCCCTGCACCTCTCTTGGGCAGCACAGTAGGGCTTGGCTCTGGACAGGAGGATGCAGGTGAGCCAGTCTTGAGGGCCTGCCATTTGTCTGGTATAAGGTGGCATGGGTGCAGGGGTGAGGCCTTTCCCCTTGCCACTTGCAGTAGCTGGGAGAGTTGGCCCTGGGGTCATGAGAGCCAGAGACCTAGCCCTGGTCCCTTACTGGCTGCAGCACTCAGGAGAGCAGGCCCTGCACCTCGCCTGGACAACACAGTGGAGCTGGTCCTGCTGCTGAAAGCATGGCTGTACCAGCCCTGAGTGTGTGAGCGCCAGAGAGCTGGCCCAGCCCCTCACAGGCTGCAGCACTTGGGAGAGTGGGCCCCACACCTTGACAGGGCAGAACAGTGGAGCTGGCTCTGGAGGTGGGGGTGGACAGTGAGCCGGCCCGAATGGCATGAGAGTAGGAGAGCCGACCCTGCCTCCTGATGATGGTGGCATTGGGCGGCCTAGCCAGAGCAGTTCTGGAGTGCTTGCCCTGATGGACAGATAAGGGAGAGCACGAAGGCTGACTAGCTCAGCTACTACCTAGACCCAGATCCAGGCCTCTGAATTGGACCGCCTCAAAATCTACATCATCTGTGAATGGTTGGGACGAATGAAAGGGCCAGTCCTGCTGATCCAAAGCTGCAGGATCTCCATGACACAGGGAAACAACAGAGTAACCATGAGAAGCCCAGATTAAGATCCAGTATTGATGGAGGGACAGAAGGCAAAGATCTTGAACCATTGACTCATTGCAATGAACGTTTGTTTGCAAGTGAAGATGTGTGGACAGAGGGGTCTACTGTGGGACACACAGTGACATACGACAGCTTCCAGGATGAGATGTTTCCTATGCTTTTGCTGCCACTGTTGCTGTTGGTGGAGGTGGGCAGTGGTAGAGATGAGCTGGACTGGGGTGCATGATGTGAAATTCACAAAGAATCAATAAAAAGTTAAAAAAAAAGAAAGAGAGATAACATTTCATGTTTCCACTAAGAAAGCATGCTGGTTTAATGCAATTGTGTTACGTGTGTTCACAATAATTGCTCATGTCATCTGTCATTTTGTATGTCATTTCATTAGCCTGTTTCTATAACTTGATACTGATGATCACTATATCAAATTCATTCCAAAGTATAAATGTATACAATTTTAAAATCACTTTCTTTTTCGTTTGGCTTTACTTCCCCGAGAAGTTTAAGTGTCCTTTCATCTGTATGGTTTGGAGGCCCCTGGAAGCTCCTGTGCAACTGTTAAAATACAGACCAAACATCAGGTGGAGCTCAGGGAATCTTACAGAGACGGGGAGGAAGGACTGAAAGAGACAGAGTGGTCAAGGACACCATAAGAAAACCTACAGAATCAACTAACCTGGGCCCATAGGACTCAGACTGAACTGTCAACCATAGTATCCGTGAGACATGCTTATGCCCCCCCATAGATATGTAGCTTGGTCCTCATGTGTGACCTCTAACAGCAGAAGCAGGGGCTGTCTGACTCTGTTGCCTGCCACCTTTGGATCCCTTTCCCCTAACTGGATGGCCTTCTCTGGCCTCAATAGGAGAAGATGCTCCCAGTCCTACTTGACATGCCAAGGTGGGTTGATATCCATGGGAGGCCTCCCCTTCTCTGAGAAGAAAGGGAGAGGGAATAGAGGGAGGGGAGGGGAGAGGGAGGGATTAGGAGGAAAGGAGGGAGGGAAAATTCTTATCAGGTTGTAATGTAAGTAAATAAGTAAATTAATAAAAAAATGTGGGGGAAAAAACCTCCCAGGACTGGAGAGATGGTTGAGCACTTCAGAGCTGCTCTTCCAGAGGTCCTGAAGTCAATCCTAGCAACCACACAGTGGCTCACAACCATATATACTGGGGTCTGATGCCCTCTTCTGCCATGCAGGCATACATGCAGAGAGAGCACTCATACATGTATATATATATATATATATATACACACACACATATATATATACATATGTATATATGCATATATACATATGCATACATTTAAAAAAGTCTACCTTAGACACAGCTATCACCTGTTACATTCCAGGGTCCCCGGTTTTAACCTTCTCTTGTCCTGTGTCTGGCGACCTACATACACTGTCATTATTGCCTTGTCTTATGACAAATATGATAGTTCCATCATTTTGACATATCACTAATATGCTTCTTCTGTGTATGTCTTTAGACATATATCACATGTGTTTATGTAAAAAAAAAAAAAAAAAAGCAAGCCTTTCCTGGTGTTTTGGATTCAAGCTGGATTGTAGGCAGGTCTTCATGCAAGCTTAGTCCAATTTTTTTAATGATCATAAAGCAAATTAATTAATTTACATTTGTTGGTAAGAAAAAACTCCCCAATATTGTGAACACGCTTTGCCCACGTTATCATTGTTACATACTTAAGATATAATTTGCTGGCAAGCACAGGGGAAGCAGTGAACTGAGGCTGGGGCACAGGTGGCCAGATGGAGAAAACAAACCCATGCTCACGTTACGGAGTCTGTAAAGCTGGGTGGCTGGTTAGAGCCTCGTCATTACGGAGAGTTCAGAGAGTACAGATCCAGAGCCAAGTTATTTGGGGCTACTTTTAGTTTCCTTAATGTGTGTCCGTTCATTGCCTACCCTTGCGGCTGACCCAGCATCCATCTGACTAGCAGGTAAAATATTTTCTGTGTATTCTCAGAAGACCACCAGCTTCCAGCAGGGCAGAGCTAAGACTATCTCTCAGGCAACAGCTGAGTTTCCGCCGCTCTGTGACCAGCCACCCACCTGTGCGTCGTCCTCATCGTCTATTTAGGAAGCACTTTTATCTATGTCTTCCTTTGGTTTATACTTAATAAGATTAGACACCACAATAAGATTAGACACCACGTGCCTGTGGACTCTTCTTGACAAGGCGGGCCCAGCTTCAAAACACCTGCTGTAAGAAATCCTCGCCAAAACTCCACTGCCATTCAGTGTGCGTCTACTGGTCTTCAGAATTTTCTCTTAAAAACTATGTGTTCATTTCATTAGCCCATTTATTGGGTTGTTTGACTTTGGGGTGTTTGGTAGGTCTTCTGCAGTGTTTTACATATTTTAGATAGTAACCCCGTTTCTGAAGTATAGCTACAAGGGTTTTCTCCCAGCCTTCAGTCTGTCTGTTGACTCTGTTGATAAGTGTCTTTGGCTGTGCCAAGCCTTTTCATTTTATGTAATCTCATTTGTCAATTCCCAGGGCTGTTTCTGGCACTAGTAGATTGTATTCAGAATATGTTATCTATACCCATGTCCTGAACTGTTTCCCTACATGGTCTTTTAGCATATTCAGTGCTTCCAGTTTTAAATTAAAGTCCTTAACCCAGTTTAAAATGATTTTTATGTAGGCTGAGAAATATGGATATAATTTCATTCTTCTGCAGGCAGAAGACATCCAGTTTTGCCAGCATTTGTTATTGAAAATGATGTTTTCTTTTTCCTCTCGGTGCACACTTTTCACACTTTTGTCAAAAAGTAGATGTCCAATTTCTCATTCACAAAGCCTCAAAGAAAATAAAATATTTAGGAAAAAAGAACTAACCAAGGAAGTGAATGACTTCAACAATAAAAACTTTAAACCCTTGAAGAAGGAGATAGATACTAGAAAATTAAAATACAACCCATGTTCATAAATCAGCAGAGGTATCATGAAAATGGCCATTTTAACAAAAACTATTTACATGTTCAATGCAATCACAATCAAAATCCCCATCTCATTCTTCAAAGAAACAGGAAAAATTATCCTAAAATTCATTCAAAACCACAAAAGACCCCCAGATAGACCAAACAATCCTGAGAAAAAAGAAGAATGCTAGAAGGATCACCATTCCAGAGCTTAAGATATATTACAGGTGAACATGCAGATAGAGAACTCATATACATAAAATAAGTAAATCTTTAAAAAAGAAGTATCTCAAAAATGCTCATCATTTTTAGTAAATAGGGAAATGCAAATCAAAACAACTTTGAGATTTCATCTTACACCAGTCAGAATGGCAAAGCTCAATAAAACAACTGACAACAAATGCTAGACAGAGTGTGAGGGCAAGAGAATCTTCCTTCACTGTTGGTAGAACTGCAAACTCGTGAAGCCACTATGGAAACCAGTGTGGAAAATTCTCAAAGAGCTAAAAATAAGTCTACCATGTGACCCAGCTATACCATTCCTTAGCATATGCCTAAAGGTTTCAACATCCTACTCCACACATATGTGTGATTCAGCCATGTTCACCGCTGCTCTCTTCACAATAGCTAGGAAACAGAAGCAAACTAAATGTTCTTCAACTGAAAAGTAGATAATAAAAATTGGGGATATATACACTCTGGAATACTATTCATCTGGAATACTATTTGTATACAAATGAAATTGTGAACGTTGAAGTAAATGAATGGAGCTAGAAACAATCATATTGAATGAGATAATCCAGACCCAGAAAGACAATGTCACATGTTCTCTCTTAACTAAGACTCCTTTCAGATGTGAGTACATCCTCTAGAGTAACTGCAGAAACCAGAAAAGTCAAAAAAGGACCATTGTGAGGTTTGGGAGTGGAGGAGCAATAGAAAAGGAACTAGTAGGATACAAGTGATCTGATCAGGGAAAGAGGGAAAAAGGAGCCTGTAACTGGGGAGGAGGAAGGAGATGAATACAGAAGCAGAGAGGAGGGTAAAATAAAGATATCTGAAAAAGTAATAAGGAATCAATTATCTACAGAAAAATCCTATAATACATGCAAGTCAGTGTATAAATACAGTTTAAATGAAAATTTTTCATCTAGGCTGCCAATGACCCCTTGAAGACCCAAAGACTACCAAACCAAACCAAACCAAACCAAACCAAACCAAACCAAACCAAACCAAACCAAACCAAATGCAATGCCAGGCATTAGAAGTCTTCTTTTTAGCTGTTGGTTAGGGTTGTACAAGATAAGATACTCACGAACCATTACAGCTTATTGCTATTGCTCTTAGTTTCCGCCCAGAGGTGGCAGGTGTGTCCTCATTGTGGAAGATGCCATGCATTTTAGACTCAAAGCTCACTGGTTCCTGAGCTGGAACTGACCTGAAACTCTTCTCCCTGAGGATGAGTTTGCATGGTATCAGAAGGATCCATGCAAACTTCAAAAGGGGGAAGCAACCAACAGTCCTACCCAGCTATGATGTCTTTGTAGCACAAAAATAATCTTAAGGGCACAGTAGTGGCACACATATCTTGGTGGTAACCAACAGCTCTCAAATTGAACTTAAGACCCACTCAGCAAGAGATAAATCAAACCTGGTACGGGAAACCTAGCCAACTATTCAAGGCCAATGAAGTCACGCTTCTTAAAGAGACCCTACAACCAAAACTTTACTAACCCAGCATAATTCTTAGCTACATCCTAAAGGTTTATCCTTACACCACATGTGGGGCTCACTGGCTAAGGTTGAAGTCAGTTGTCTCCGGATAGCCAAATATTTGTGCTCAGTCCATGATGATGGACTACCTTTTCTCAGCAGGGTTTTGAAACTCTACCCTAACTGCGTGATTTCAGGGCTTGTAAAGAGGTCACATAGCCCTCAGGGCAGATTACAGGCCAGACCCTTGCCCTGATAAGGAAACTGCTCTAGCTCGCATCTAGAAATTCCTTGAAACACTCCACCCAACTGAAGATCTTAGTCCAGCAGTGACCTTCAATTGTACTTGGAGATACTGCCCCCTCCCCAACAGGATAATTAAGTACTGCATTTTCCATCTTGGTGATAGGACCAAAAAATATCCCTGACCGCCTTACCCCAGCTAATCAAACACATTCACCTTTGAAATCCCTCCCTCTGCCCAGGGTTTATATTGGTTTTATATTGCCCTTGATTTCACGTGAATAAAAGTTCGAGCTTTCTCACTTCAAGACATTTGTCATTATCCTCTGCTGGCCGTGTCTCCTGGGGCCTGCCCTCCGGCCACTGCCCTGAGCCTTGCCAGGCCTGGGCCTTGCAGGGTCTGTGCTTCACCAGGACTGTGTCTTGGCTACAAGCTGACCAGGCATGGGCCTTGTCCTGCACCTCTGCTTGACCAAGAGCTGTAATGCTTTGATAACGCCATAAGCTTTGGAATGCCCAAGTTTCCATTGCCAGGAGCAATCTCATGCTAAAAGAGTGAAGTTGTAACACCTCGTAGAAATCTTTTCCACACCCCAGCTTAGTGCACTCAGGCCTCACTCTAAAGTGTTCTTGCTGCCCCTGAGAGAAACAGAACCCCTGTTCTCCATCCGGAAGCTGAGTTCCAGGACTCCAGCCAGAATCTAGGCCCCTGCTGAATGGAGAATGACACCCATAGATAAGTGTCGTCCTCACCCTCATCAAGGAAACTTCTCTTTGTAAAAAATAGGGATCATTACAGAAAACCACAACCAATCAAAATGTGGAGTTGTGGAGATGAGTCGCAAGAGATATGCCTACAAAATAACACCTAAGGCTCAGGGAACCTTGTGGAAGAGGGAATAGAAAGATTGTAAGAGCCATAGGGAGTTTGTTGTGATATTGTATCTTCTAGGAATATCAGTAGCTACACCCTTAGTCTCACATGACTGCCTAAACATGAGCTGAACGAGGACAGTAACAACAGACATGATAAAGCGCACAGGGAAAACCCTGGAGACTTCAACCCTAAGTAAAGAACCACAGGCCACTCAAGAACGCTGAGAGTGCGATAAAGATTCCTCCCCAGAGAGGAGCACACCAGTTCATTTTCTAAAATCAAATCGTCAGCTTTGAAAACATACACACAAGCAACATTATGCAGACAGAGCAGCTTGTATTTCAGAAAATATGTCTGTAAGGACAATTAATGAAAAAGGAGGCAACGAATTTGAAATAAAGGGGGGTACATAGGAGATTTAGGAGAGGAAAGGAAAGGGGGATTATATAATTATATAAATGAAATAAATAATTTTTAAAAATTAGGTGTCCATAACTATGTGGCTTTACCTCTGGGTAAGAAGAATGAAGTTCTATTATTTGCTGATAAATGGATGCAACCAGTAATGATATTAAGTGAATCAGATCAGTATCAGAAAAACAAATAACACGTTTTTTTCTCATTTTTGGTTCTTAAATTTTATATAAATACATAAAATTTTGCATGCATATGAGACATGAAAGTGTATATCACGGAACATTTTTTTCTTATTAATTAGTTTATTCACTTTGTTTCCCAGCTGTAGCCCCCTCCCTCCCTCTTCTCCTCCCATGCTCCTCCCCCAGTTCACTGATAGGGAGGTCCTCCTCCTCTTCCATCTGACCCTAGCCTATCAGGTCTCATCAGGACGGGCTGCACTGTCTTCCTCTGTGGCCTGGTAAGGCTGCTCCCCCCTCAGTGGGAGGTGATCAAAGAGCCAGCCACTGAGTTCATGTCAGAGACAGTACCTGTTCCCATTACTAGGGAACCCACTTGGAGACTGAGCTGCCATGGGCTACATCTGTGCAGGGGTTCTAGGTTATCTCCATGCATGGTCCTCTTCCAGACTTAAAAACAAAATTCAGGGAACAGTCTTAAAGTACATTGTATACTTGCATGAAAATGCCCTCATGTAACTAGTACCATGTGTAACAAATACACATCAATAAAAAGGGGGTCATAAATACAACTTATTTTCAAAGGAACCATCAGAACAATTATGATTTTCCATATTGCCCCCTGTCTAGGCTGGGACTCAGGTTGGAGCATTACTCAAGTCATCAGAGAAGCTTCTTCTTGCATCAGATCGTAGTTGACACAGAGACACAACTGAACAATGTCCAGAGAGCAAGACTTTGGCGCACACAGCCCTAAATGAGATGCTCTTCTCAGACCCTTTCCCTGAGGCTCAAAGAGCCACATGGAAGAGACAGCAGAAAGATTGTAAGAGCCAGAAGTGGCAGATTACACCATGGAAATAACATCTTCCAGGCACAACAGGACAGATACACATATGAAGTCACAGAGACTGAGTGCATGTAACTTGCACAGATTTAATCCAGACAAAACCCCAGCACTGAGAAGAGGAAGTCTACACAAAGCCCAAGAACTATCCAAGAAGCTGTTTGCAATCGATACCTGCTGGGAGAGGAAAAACCAGTTTTCTCAAATGGAGAATGACTGCATGTATCAACCACTCGCCAGTGCAGGCCCATGCCCAGGAGCTGGTCGCCAGAACAAAAAGGACTCCATGTTTTCTCTGTGGCTTTTTCTTTTCCTTCCTTCTTTCCTTTCTTTTGTCTCATTGTGTTTTTTTGTTTATTTTTTGTTTTGAGACAGGAGGGAGAGAGAACATGAAATTGGGTGGATAGGGAGGTTGAGGAGGATATGGGAGGAGTTGGAGAAATATGTTCAAAATACATTGTATGAGAAAATAAGTACACAAATGAAGTGGAAGTTTCTGGTTTCTTTGAAGACTCAGTTGAGTCATGTGATGTTTGGTAGAAGCTGTCTTGTGAGAGGGCACGTGATGTTTTGCTGTGCGCTCTCTCCCTGTAGGAGCATGACTTTGGCCAGCTGAGAACATCCATGGGTAGACTCTGAAGAGAGGAGATATACAGAAGCCCACGGACAATGAGACACTGAGCTGATGGACACTGCTGGGCCGATCTTCATGTTTTGACACTTGACTTCTCAAAGAGAAACATTCCAGAGAACTTCTGGGTGCAGTCTGAGTATTTCACTGACTTGTCCTGCTTTTCTGAATTTTACTGATTCATGTTGCTGCTTGGTGTTGGCCTTTGGACTGGTCTGATGGTATTCAGACAATGAAGAGTAGACTCATCCCAAAGAACTACTTCAAAAAAGGTCCACAACTCCTGTTGTAGTAAATTTAAAAATGAGTGTTTTGGGCTCTATAATGTTATTTTTAGCCCTAAAAGTATCATGGAGGTATTATTTAATCTGCTATCACAAATAATAAGACACAGACACCTGTTAGATTTATAATTGCCTTATTTACCTTGGGCCAGGCAGATATTTTACCTACACTGTCTCAACAACCTCACCATCCATCTCCCACCCCCATCCAATGCCATCCATCTCAATACTCCCCATCTGATCTCCCTTCCATACATAATCCCATGGTACTTGCTTTTATTCTTCATCTGGGCCTTTTCACGCCATTACTGGAGTCCTTCTTCCCAGCCCTCATGATTTTTTTCTTTACCTAACCCACCATAGCATCCTCCTTCCTTTCTTCCTGTCTGTCTGTTTCCCCCGATCCTCTTGTCCCAGAATCCCAGGAACCTTAGCCGTGCCTACCCCACTCTGCCCTGTCCAGGTATCGGCCTTTAATCAACCAATCAGGCATGTCATAGGTAGGTTTACAAAACAAGGATAGGTGTAATCAGATCTTGAGGGCCAGTAATGCACATCAGACCAACCTCCAACAAACCCCCTTTACCTAATAACCTTCTTTCTCCCCTACCTCAGGTCAATGGGTAGAAGGGAGGTAGAAGCATTTACGAACCCTAAATAAAGTAGGTTTGGTGAAAAATCAAAACCTACACATAAGTTCCATATTCTATTTCTTTTCTGTGGAACACAGTCCAAAAATGGAGTTGTGTGAGACTTCTGAGTGCTTGTAAGAAAACAAGACATGAGTCTTGTGACCTCAGTTTCTTCAGAACATGGAATTGTTCTTGGAACGTGTTTTCTTGTTCCTTCCAGGTTTAGCAGATAGGACTGAGTTTACTTCAGCTGTTATTCATATGCCTCTATGGAAAAACATGTTTTTCCCACATATGGCATGTTCTTGTTAATATACTTTACTCAGGTGACTCTTAGCTATAAATTGCCTGATGCTCTGAATAAAGTTGGCTATTGCATAAGACTTCAGTCCACCTCTTTAAGTTCCACCCTCCCAGGTTCATGCCACCAACTAGAGCGGTAAACACTTTTCTTCAAAATACTTCCAATATTTCCATTCCAGAGGACTCTTTTTAAATTATTTTATTATTTTAAATTATGTGTGTGTGTGTGCGTGTGCGCGTGTGTGTTTGTGAGTGTGTGTGCCCATAGGGAGGGGGAGTATGTGCAGAGGAGTGCAGGTACCCACAGAGGCAGGGTTGTCAGGTCTCTTGGAGCTGGAATTACAGGTAGTTGTGAGCTTCTTCACATAGGTTCTGGGACTTGAACTCAGGTCTTCTGGAAGAGTAACAAGTGCTCTTAAGCACTGGGACATCTCTCCAGCCCTTGTAACACACTTGCTCTGCGATGTCCATCTTCCGTAGTCACACAGACCTATTCTTACCCCAGAAGATAGCTATTCAGATTACACAACCCCTTCTTTATACATGCAGAATGAGCGTGGGCTTTGCTAAGACTGAAATTCAAATTATAAGGTGCTTTCATAACTCCATCATTCAATCTTCCTGAAGCATAGATTTCATGCTCTGAGACATTTCTATTCCAGTACTTTTTTTTTTCCCCAGTGACCTAGAGCTACAACCCAGTGATACAGTATTTGCTTGGCATGCGAGCGGTCCTGGGTTAATTCCCAGTAGGGCAGATAGAATTACCGCTATCTGCCTGGCTTTGAGGCTGACCTGACTGGGGTGACGAAAGAACGAAGGACAAATATATGCACAGAAAAGCTGAGGTCAGCTGGGCAGTGCGCTGTGGTGGCAACAGCAGCTACCCGTTATTAATATATTCTGCTCACCCTGGCCCCAGAGGTGGGTTTACAGTATACGGCTGGACAAAGAGGTGGGCTTGTGCGCACAGCTGAATGGGGAGGATGTGGGAGAGCTCATCTCGGTAGGAGATTTCCGTTGTGGAGCAGTTTAGGCTGAGGTCATCAGATGCTGTGGTTGACAATTTCTGCATATGACAGTTTAGCGGAATGTCAGTCCTCCATAACATCTGTGGCTTTGCCACTCCTCAGGAGACTGCAAAAAGGCTTTGCCATCCCCGAGGGTCTGAGACTGTGGGGTCCTTGACATAGCCATGCTCAGGTCAATAGCACACATTCAATCAGGGTTCATTTCACACAAAAAGTGATATTCTCCTTTGCCTTTATGACTTACTCGTTTTTGTTGTGGTTGTTGTGGTTGTTTTGAGACAGGGTCTCGCTGTGTAGTTCAGGCTGGCATTGAACTCAGCGATTTTCCTGCATCTGTCTCTTGACCTTAACAGGCATGAACCACCAGGCTGTTTCACTCACTTTTATGCTAGACATTTTTACTAACATTTCTTTATGGAAGAAGAATTATTAAACTAAATTAACAGAATAAGTCATTGATACGTTAGATAATTAGGATAAAGGATGGAGGTAATTTTAGAGTTCTAATTTGATGAAAGTGACTCACCCATGTAATAAGACTAGGCATTAAGGTGTTCTAAATCGCTATATATTCAGATTTAATTTTAGAAAAGTTGTGATCATGAATTATTCATCAGCCAAATAAAATGCTAAATTACCTTCCTTGCCAGTCAACCGTATTAGTTCATTTTCCATGAAGTGAGCTTTGATGTAATTCAGAGCAGCTTTTTTCTCAGAGGCATTAGCAAGACCTCTTCTTACTGGAGCCAAAACCCCCACCAGAACCCTCATCTTTATTATAAACCCCAAAGCACCACTAAAAACTAATTGGTAAGGCTGGGCCTGTGTCTCAGAGGCCAAATATTTGTCTAACATGTAAAAGGCGCTGAGCTCAATGCCAAACCAAACAAGTAAAACAACAACAAAAATTTAGAGGAGGAACATACATATGTGTATTTTTAACTATTCTGTAATCATCAAAAAAAGAACAATATCCTTTGCACAGATAAGACTGAATTGGGTATTTTAAATCTGTTATTAAAACAGGAAAAAAAATCTTTGCACCTAGAAGGTGAGAAGACACGTTAATCATTATTGCCTGATAAAGTTTTTCCTCAAAGATGTATTCTCTTCTAAGGGAGAAGTGAATGCCTGGAGCCAATTAGGGGCCCTGTGAATGCTAGGTAAGTTGTATCACTAAGGTGCACATCCACCAAGAAAGATTTGAAATGAAAATATGCAGTTGTTTTTACCTGAACCTTAGTTGAATGGATTCTTACTGAATTCCATGTACTGTGTAACAGCCTAGGCAGACTCTGTTAGGCATAGGAGGTACAGAAGTGAACAGCATGGAGGAAGCTTCCTCCTGTGGAGTTTACAGTTCAAGCGATGAGGTATGCTAGATATGCAACTACCAATCTGCTCAGTTAGTTACTGGCAAACATTCATTGAGGTTCTATCATGTGCCAGGCATCATTCTAGGCCTTTTGAATAGAGCAACACCTGAAACTAGTAAGAATTTTCTACCCTCGGGTTGCTTAGTGTCTACCTGTGGTAAGAGCTACAGAGGAAAAAGGCAGGTTGTCGAGTGAGTCTATCCAACATACACGTTATAGCTACTCTAAAAACTTCTCAGTGCAGTTAAAACAGCCTGGGAGACACCAGTGTAGGCCAAACAAGCTACAACAGTGTGCTAAGCTTTACAGTGGTGATAGGTTTGCTGACCTCTCGTACGCCAGGTACTGCTCGGAACTCTTGGCATGAGGCTGAACGCAGGCATGAGGCTGTGCTGAGAGTATCTGAGTCTGAGAGGAGCCCGGGGTGACATCCTGTGATTAGCCAAAACAGGAGTATGTTGGCCGAACTGAACTGATCCAGGAGATTCATAGAATACTCAGCCTGCTTGCTGCTTGCAGTCTGGGAAGAGGCAGATTAATCTCACTAACACTGTCTCACCCGACTTGACTGAGAGAAGTGCCGGAATAGCACACACTCCCGTGGTATGCCTCATTTGGGAGTTCTCAGGCTGAAAACCCATTTGCCTTTACTATCAGTCGGGAAGATATGTCAACATTATTTCTCATTGATAGCTCTAACAACAAAGCAACTTGTGTCCATTTAGAAGGCCATTATAGTTTGAAAAGAGCTCTCAGGGGTACAGATGACTTATGATGATAAAGAATGTAAGACACAGAAGAGCACCTGAATTGAAAAGTGATGTGATGGTCAAATATAGAGAGCTGAACAGCATAAAACAGCTCCAGAAACTTAAAATGTAATTTCAATTTTCAAAATGAAGTAAAATACTTGAAGTAAAAGCACCAGAGTGGGAAATTAATTACCTGCAAGACCAATGGGGGAAATATCCACATAGCCACAATATGAAGAAATAAAAGTAGTGAATGAGAAGTTACCAAACATGAAGGATAGATTTAGGAGAATTTCTGTGCATAGAATTTCATAGGAATAGCTGACATCCAAGGCTATCTTGTTTGTTCATTTATTTTTTGATACAGGATTTCTCTGTGTAGCACTGTCTTGGAACTCCATCGACCAGGCTGGCCTCAACAGAGATCCACCTACCTCTGCCTCCCAAGTGCTGGGATTAAAGGCGTGCTCTACCACCCAGCAAGGCTATCTTGTTTTTATCTTTCAGACAAGATCTCAAATTTATGATCTTCCTGCTCCAACTTCCCAGTGTTCTTTCTCTCTTTTTCTCCCTCCCCCCACCTGTCTGGATTTGTATAGGAACCTTTGATTATTAAAAAAAAAAAAGACAAAAAAAAACTTCTGAAGTTTTTAAATGAAAATATTCCCAGTGAGTAGGGAACTGTAACCTGTAAGATTTCTGAATATCAAAACTAAAAAGTTTATCTAAGAGCTTTTTGATGAAAAAAAAAAACCTGCCAAATTACTACAAACCTATTTCAAAGTCCCTATGAATGGTGTGTGCTTTCTTCTAGTGTTTTACCATCCTCTCTGCATAGTAGTAGTTTAAAATGAAAAACTGTGGGCTGCAGTGATGGCTCAGTGGTTCAAGTGTTTGCTGACAATAAAAAACGGGTGAGGACTGGAGTCCTGATTCCCCAGAACACCTGTCAATGCTGGGCGGGCCTGGGAGCACTAAACTACCTGAGAGTTTAGTGCTCAGAAGGCTGAGAAAGGGAAATCTCCAGAGAAAATTATCCTGTTATAAGAGCTGTATCAGTGAGATCTGGATGCAGCTGAGCAATCCTGCATCAGTCAATACAGGAGAGAATAATGGCAGAAGACTCCTGTCAACCATGGGCTTCCACACACAGGAGCACACAAGTGCACATGTGCCTGCACACATTTGAATAGGCATACACACATGTCTGCATACCTCACACATGCACACATGAAGAAAAGAGAAACAAAAGCATAATAAAATAGAAGAATTACCACCAGGGAAAACCCAGAAGAATGTAAGGAAAATTTTAAATTGATGCAGAGGATAGAAGAAAAGCCCAAAGATCACATAATTAGCATGAGCAGGGGATTTGTGGCCACAATAAAAACCATTATATTAGTGTAAGACTTCAGTATGCCAGTTTGGAAACTACAGGATAGCACACTAATGCTAATAGCCAGGTGCAGTGGTGCACATCTGTGAGTACAGTATTTGGGAAGCTGACACAGGGGGATCATCAGTTTAAAGCCAGCCTGGATTGCATAACAAGCTGGAGGCCAGTTTACGCTATACTGTAAGACTAAGTCTTAATGAACTACAACAAGTGTGAGTAAACATTTGAGAGAATGCTACTGATATATAAAGCACAGGAAAAATTTGATACTCAAAGTATATATCTATATTCATACATATATGCATGTTTACACATCCTCTTTGTACGCTGTTATAGGAAACTAATGTAAGGAGAACACAGTGTAAGATGGCTTGAAATAAGACCCGAGAAGAATCTTATTGAGGACAATCAGAACTGAGACTACCTACCCACAGCTTGACTTTATCATTCCAATCAATTTCTGCCCAAGAAAGGAAAATTGCAGATTATCTTATTATTGTTTCTGGTTCAGGAAGTTCCTGAAAATCTGCACAGAAAACTGTTCATATAGATCTTGTCAGAGTAAACATTCCCTTTTCAGAACAATCGGTCACTCACCTTGCTTGTGCATACGTGCAAGTGTGTGTGTGTATGCATGTGGAAAGCAGAGGGCAGCTTTGGGAGTTGCTTCAGAATCCAGCTGCCTTATCTTGAAACAGGTTCTCTCACTGTCCTGGAGCTTACCAATCAGGCTAGGCTGGCCAGCCAAAAAGATGTTTGCCTTCCCTTCACAAGCATCTGCTACCACATCCAGATATTTTACATGGATTCTGGACAGTCAACTCCCCACTTGGGCCCAAGCAAAATAAACCTCAAATTTGCCCGACCTAGACATTTTTTCAGCCACAGCAGAACCCCATAGTTCACACTGAAGGACCCACCTTAAAAACCGGATTCCTTAAATGCCATCCATCACCTGCCCCCAACTCCCTATTGTAAGCCACTGTTAAGACCCTGTGCAGTCTACTTTACTTAGTACGTGAACTAGGTTTGTTGACTTAGTCATCTATTTTTGTGATCTTTTGGAAGACTCAGCAGCTGGAAAGGACATAAATACAAACTCAAAGTTATCATGAGATTATAATCTAACAACATAAAGTTTGCATAGCAACAAAAGCAGGAAGAAACCAACAGACACCTGACAAACCGGTATGAAATAGTTTCAACGTTTCACAGAACATTAAAAAGAAACTTTAAAATTGAGCAATGGAGCTCTAGATGTAGGTCAGTGGCAGGGCATTTGACTGGCATACATGAGATTCTGGGCTTAAGACCACTAATGAGAGACAGAGAGAGAGAAAGACAGAGAGACAGAGACACAAAGACACAGAGACAGAGATACAGAGAGAGACAGAACAAGGATTGTGACATTAATTGTCCTTGTCTTAGTTATGTTTTCTGTTGCTGGGATAAAGGCAGCATGGCCAAAGGCAACTTCGAGAGGAAAGGGTTTATTTCAAGTTATAGATATAATTCATCATGAAGGGAAGTCAAAACAGGAACTCAAGGTAAGAACTGATGCAGAGGTCTTGGGGGAGTGCTGCTTACTGGTTTGCTCTCCACAGCCTTCTCACACTGCTCTTGTACACCACCCAGGACCACCAGCCCAAGGGCAGTAAACCCACTGTGAGCTGCATCCTCTCTCATCCAGCACTGATTAGGAAAATGCCTACTGACTTGCCTACAGGCAATCCGATGGAGGCATTTCCTCACCTAAGGTTCGTCTTCCCAAAAAAAACCTCTAGTTTGGGTCAAGTTGACAAAACCCTAAGCACGACAGTGTTGTTCTGTTAAAACATCACTGAGTTGTACAGACAAATGAGTACACTTTATGACATAAAGTCACACCTCAGTAAGCTTGCTTGCAAACTGGATCTTTCTCAACACCTTTCATTCCATTCTCACAGTCGTCTACCAGTTTCCTAGTCTAGACCTACCCACACTCTCACAAGTCCTCATTTGCATGCATACAAACACTAAATATTAAGATCCACATATGAGAAGACCATGTGATTTTTGTCTGAGACTGAAAGTCAAAGGAGAAAAATTATATATCAAGTAAATAGAAGCGGCAAGTAGGCAAGAGTAGCTATTATTATGTTTGACAAGGAAGATTTCAAGCAAAATTAAACAGAAGAGATAAAGAAGGCCATTATATTTTAAAGGGAAGAATCCATCAATAACATATAACAATGATAAATGTATATGAATCAAGTATTGGTATACTTAACTACTGGACACAAAGAGATATGTCTAGACAAAATAATAGTGAGTGGCTTAAATAAGAGATCCGTCAAAAGATCAATTTTCCAAACAAAAATTGAGCAAAAAATCTTCAGACTTAAACTGCATGATAAATCAAATGGATTTAATACATGTCAATAGAATATTCCACCCAAAAGGATAAACATTCTACTCAGCCAGCTACAGAACTCCTTCCAAAAGAGGCTGTATTCTGGGCCATACAGAAAAATCTATTTTTGCTATTTGAGATAGGATCTCATGTCCCTCAGGCTGGCCTTGAACTCCTAATTCTTTTACTGAGCCTCTTATGTGCTCAGATGCGCACCTCCAGGGAATTCTGGACTAAGCCTTTGAAAATTCCCA
This sequence comes from Meriones unguiculatus, assembly GCF_030254825.1. Classification (NCBI taxonomy): domain Eukaryota; kingdom Metazoa; phylum Chordata; class Mammalia; order Rodentia; family Muridae; genus Meriones; species Meriones unguiculatus. Next base: position 48,668,976 of record NC_083349.1, read on the forward strand.
CATGGGACCCTTTCTCTTTTTTGGTCTCTCATTACCAGGCTCCCCTTCCACAGTATTGCTTATAGAGAACTGGGTGTCTAACACAGTAGCTGGGAATACACTGGAAGCAGGAAACAAATTCATTCTTTAGAGCAGAATAGAAAAAATAGTTTATTTACTGTACTGTAAAAGGATAGCACAATGAACAATAACTATAGTATTGTCTATGCAAATCTGAAAAAAATAAACAGGAATTGAAAGAATTTCCTAGAAATGGAAGAAAACTAGAAAGAGAAACTCTACAAACACAGGAATATAGTGCAATATATTCTGAAGTGATTGGTAAGTCATGGAAAAAATAATGGAAAAATTATAAAAAATTTTAGAATAAAATACAAATGAAAACAACTTAGCAGACCTTTTGGATGAGATCTAACAGGGAAGTGCATGAGCATGAGGGCCAACACCAGCATACCAGCCAACTGACACACCTCCAGCTCTTAGAAACAGAAGAAAAAGTCAAATCCCAAACTACTAAATGCAAAGAAATAAAAACATATCAAGGCAGAAATCAATGAAACAAACAGTGGTTCTTTGAAAAGATAAACACGACTGACAAATCCTAGACAAACTAGCAAACAGAGAGAATCCCAACTAACAAAATTAGTGATGAAAAAGAGGGGCAGAACAATAAATACTATTGATAGAGGATCATCAAAATTTATAAAAATCTCTATTTTCATAAATGAGAAAATATAGATGAAATGACATTTCTGCACATATATCATCCACCAATATTAAAACCAGTGGTTATAAACAAGTTTAGCAGATCTATAATAGGCAACAAGACTGAATCTCCCAGGTAAAAAGTGTTCAGCACTGTATGGGGTCACTTCTGAATTCTACCACAGCTTTGAAAAGGAGCTAATGCCAATGATCCCCACACTGTTTCATAAAACAGGGGAAGTGACATCACCCAACTCATCTGTGACAGTACTACTCAGCACAGTACTACTCAGATGCTGTTCTAGTTTGCTTTCCATTGCTGTGATAAAGCACTTATTGCCGCTTATAGCTCACAATCCATCATGCAGGGAAGTCAGGGCAGGAAGTCAAGACAGCAACCTGGAGGCAGGAACTGAAGCAGAAGCCATGGAATAAAACTGCTTACTGACTGGTTCTTCACGGCTTGCTCAGTCTGCTTTCTTACACCACCTAGGACTTCCTGCACAGGAGTATAAGGGGAAAAAAATCCTAAAATTATATGGAAGCACAAAAGGCTCCAAAAAGGTATAGTAATCCTAAGAACAAAAAACAGTTCTGGTGATACTACAAAATCTGATTTTAAACTACTGTAAAGAACCATGTAGTTTTTCATAAAAAGAGACCACGGTACTTTTGTTAGCATGAAGCAACACCAGACACATTACAGTGTAGAATATACTAAAGTACCTAGAGAGAAGTCCATGTAACTACGGCAACCGAATCTTGGACAAAGGATAAAACATACTGGGAAAACTGGACATCACATGTTAGAGAATGAAACTAGAGCTGTATCTCTCAGTCTAAAAACAACACAAAACAAAATAAAATTGACTAAAGACAATAAGACCTAAAACTTTTAAAATACCAGCGGAAAACACTTCAAGATAAAGACAAAGCAAGGAATTTCCAGGAAGAACAGCAATAACTCAAGAAATAATAGCAAGAATTAACAGATGTTACTGTATGAAATTAAAAGACTTCTACACAGCAAAGCAAAAACAAAACAAAATCCAGTGTGAAGAGACAACATACAAACATAGAGAAAATCTTCCCCATACATTTGACTGAGAGTATCTAGGCTGTACAAAACCTCAAAAAAAAAAATTAAATGTGAAAAATGTGGCTGTAAAATATGGAGCACTGGCACACAGCTCACATCCACTTGTAACTCCAGTTCCAGGGTATCCAATTCCTTTTTCTGGCACTATGGAAACCAGGCATGCAGACAGTAAACATATGTGTCTCCAGGCATGCAGACAGTGCACATACGTGTCTCCAGGCAAAACATCCATATACACAAAAATAAAAATAAAATTAAAAAAAATTGAATGTGAAAAATAAAACCATCCAGTCAGTAAGTAGACAAAAGAATTTTACAAGCACTTCTCAAAAGAAGAAATACAATTAGGTGACAACGATATGAAGAATGTTCAACATCTTTAGCCACCAGAAAAATGCAAGTTTCATCTTCACTGAGATCCCATTTCACCCAATTCTGGTACGGTCAAGCAAGCGAATGACAGGAAATGCTGAGCATAGGGTAACAGTAGTGCTGGCAGAGATGCGAACTACTGCAGCCACTATGGAGATCAGCTGGAGGTTCCTCAGAACTCCTAAAACTAGGACTACCCTGTGTTGTCTCTTCACACTGGATTTTGTTTTGTTTTTGCTTTGCTGTGTAGAAGTCTTTTAATTTCATACAGTAACATCTGTTAATTCTTGCTATTATTTCTTGAGTTATTGCTGTTCTTCCTGGAAATTCCTTGCTTTGTCTTTATCTTGAAGTGTTTTCCGCTGGTATTTTAAAAGTTTTAGGTCTTATTGTCTTTAGTCAATTTTATTTTGTTTTGTGTTATTTTCAGACTGAGAGATACAGCTCTAGTTTCATTCTCTAACATGTGATGTCCACTCTTGGGGCTCTGGAGGCAGCAAACCTCTGAGATACCTGGGCATCCGTGTTTACTGCAGTCCATCACAACAATCAAGTTCTGGAATTGGCTTTGGTGCTCACCAGTGTTGAATGGGTTGGGAGTGTGCTTTGCTCTGCCATAAAGAATGGAATTATGACACCTGCAAGAAAATGGATGCTACCACCAACCGAAATAAACTGGTTTCAGACAGGCTTTGCTGACTTTGAAGGGAAAGAGGACCACAATCAAGGAACGTGAGAGGCCTCCAGACACCCAGTGCCAAGTCTCAAAACAGAGTGTGAAGTACTTGTTGCCTCATTGTGCTCATGATGTTCATGCGAGCTTTGAGAGTCTACAGTGACTGGAGATGTCAACCTTTAGACAACTTGCAAATGTTTTAAAACAACTTAAAGAATGCTGCCACATAAGAGACAGGTTTGATAGACTGAAAAAAAAAATTAGAAAGAAAATTAAGTTCCCTTTTTAAATACATTCTTTTATTGTTCCTATTCTTAGATATAAATTTGTTTATTATTATCAAAGCAAAGTGTATCACTGTGATAAAAAGTGAAAGGAATATTGAGGATACCATCATTCCAGCTCGTTCTGGGTCATGGAATCTAAACCATTGGTCTTGGCCTCTATTCAGCACACTCACTTGCTTCCTGAACAGGACAGAAATAAGCCTCCCTTGTTCCTGGCAGCTTCACATTATTAGTTTCTAAATTCCCAATCCTGAGGAAGAAAATCCTGGAGCCTCCAGAAAGAGGCCAACAGAAACAGGATGACTGAAATTTTGCTCTCCCAACTTTGCCTTGGGCTATTTTGAGTCCTAGAATCTTCATGAAAAGACCATTGAATAAATGAACCATTGAGGGTGTCATTTTAATACAAGTGTTTTTAGTGCTCAGTTTTCCACAAAGATGTTATTCCCATGTCCAGGATAAGGAACTAAGATCTCATTTAAGCTCTTGGCAACAGCTAATGTGAGCATATATTTATCTCCTGCCTGAAACCTCATCTTTCTGACAGGATGCTTCTGCTCTGCTCTGCAGCACTATCTACAGAGACCACGAAGCTGACCAGTGCCTTATCACTGCATGTGCCTCCACTCCTGTCCTAGGACATCTGACATTTTGCTTAATCCTGAGAACAGCTGATGCTAGTCATCAGGTCATCGTGTCATCAGACGACATAGCAAACTGAAGACAACAACCAGTGAGAACTTTATATGACATTATAAACACTGATCTCTCACTTGAGAGAGTAGCTTGAGCATTACTGTAACATGGCTTCTGCAACCCTCATGTGAGGCATGGCCCAAACCTAAACGACCTTTTTAAGGATTTGTGTTAGATGGATGCCTTCTGTTTGACTTTTTTTTTTTTTTTTGAAACAGGGTTTCTCTGTGTAGCCTTGGCTGGCCAGGCTTGCCTCAAACTCACAGAGATCCACCTGTGTCTGCCTCTCTGACTGCTGGGATTGCAGGCGTGTGTCATGGCTCCCGGCAGTTCTGTGGATCTGTTAGATTTTCATTTGCATCTCCTTAGCTTTCACATTTCATCTTGCTTACAAAGGTGTCCCAACCCAGCTCACCTGCATCACAGACATCTCATTTTATCCACTGCCTTCTAATCTTCCCACCACCCCCATACTCCATAGTCCACCGTACTAAGAAACCCAAGATTATATACAGCTGAGGAAATAGAGTTGGAATATCCAACTGTAATTTTCCATTGTCTTTAATAAGTGACCTAAGATCAAGTAACACTTGAGAGGGCATTCAACAGGTAAAGAAAAAGTATGAGGAAAAGAATCATAGGGATGGCTTCACTTCCTCTGATTACATTCTAGAACTGATGTGACTTAATACTCGCTGAGTAACTTTAGGAAAGGCATATGCATTCTGTCTCTATTTCTATATTCACATGTTATTAATGTTATTCTGCAACACTATGAGAGAATTGGGAAGATAAAATAATTATACTGCATGCAAGAGAAACAATATTTCTACATTTTATCCATCCACACTGCCCAATTCTCTTTTAACTCACTCATTTATACCCATATACAACATACCTAACCTAATTTACCCACCTTTCCACGAGAGTTGCTGAGAATCTACTTATCTTAAGATAGAGTGAATGTCTTTACCAGCCACCTGTATCTAGGGTATTAGTGAATTTCTAGCAGCCTTTTCTTACAGTACAGAATCAGACAGGGAAGTCTAAAAAGACAGGAAAGGTAATATTTGGAAATAAAGAATATTGTTTGTGGAACCTTATATTTGTTTTCACAGACAGTGAACTGTTCTGTTTAATAACATGACTGTGACAATAAGGGGCCTATATTGCCTTCTGGCTTAGATACTGTTTAACCTTTAATATTTGCTGATATACCAAAGGCAGAAAAACAGTTCAATCAAAGCAAAAATATTTCCCTACTACAACAAACAAAACAAAGCTAAAAGTGAAAAAGATTGTTTCAAATTGGCCACGGTAGTTATAGAAATTGACATTCTTAAACTAAGTGGGAAAAAAAATGTCTTCCTGCTGGAGAACTAACAAAATAGAAGAACCACTATCTGAATGACAAGGGGACATCAACAGTTTAAAAGTCAGCTAACCGGCTCTAATAATGACCCAATGGCTTGAAAAGATTTTCTATTCTTGAAAACTAACACTGCAGACAAAAGACGCTGGCTTAATTGTGACCATCTATTTTGTGCCAGAGACAAGAATTTTTTAAAGCAGGGGTTGTGAACTCATTTATCTCTGTGATGTGATACCGATTTATTGTGGGTAGAGAAGACTTTGAAGAAAATTATGTTGCTGAGCAGCAACGCGAACTTACACAGGAAAACCAACCGAAAAGGACTAGCAAATGTGTACCAATTGTCTCATCCACTGAATGGGGAGAAGCAAATGAGGTAAAGAATATTAGACAATTTAAATGTATCAAAAGTTTGTTCTCTGCATAATTTAGAACCAAGTTTTAGTAAGAAAAGAAAAAATATTAACAACAGTATCTTAGGACATGTCAGGATACCAGAAGTACAGCTTTGTCAATACCTGTCAGTGGAGCATAACAGAGAATATAATTAGCATGTCATCTCCATGCTTGTCTGTAGTTTAGCAAATTCTCTACATCAGCTAAAGCACAATTCTAACTAACTCAGTGTACCTCTGGTATTCTGGGGAACAAACGATGGTTGGTTGTCTTTTAGCGAAGGTGTCTTAAGAGTCTGCAGCACTGGAGACCTGAACACCCTGGACAATCAAGGCCAGAGGAAATGCTATCGACACACAGATCACTCCTGGCCCATCCGTATAGTCTCCAGCTAGTCTACTGTGGTGAAAAGGGAACAGACCTTAAATCAACAACTGGAAAATGCAGAAAGAGGAATGATACACCTGAAGGGCAGTAAGATAGCTGAGCAGTAGCTTTCCTGGCAAGGGCATGAAGTCAGTTGCTTAATGTAGCTCTGAGATAAAAGATATCTATGAAAAAAAAAAAAAAAAGACCATCTGTCAGTTTACTTGACTAGGGAAGAAGTGGAAAAAGAAAATTTTAAATTCTGCCTGGCAGAAATAATTGGTAATAGAGTGGGACAAGAATCCACAGAGTTGTTGGTATCTCATTTAAGTCTCAAAGTCTCATGCCATGGGTGCTATTAGGTGTATCTGTATGCATATTAGGTATATTTATATGTATTTTCACCACTTTATAGATGAAAAGGAGAAGCAGAAGAGTTTAACTTGCTTAAGATCTCATGGAGAGTAAATAACAAAGTTTGAGTTTGCAACTTAAAAAGGCTACCATTACAGGCTGTGTTGTTATGTATCACAGGCCCTTTGAAAGCATAGGAAATGGCTACCACTAAGATAGTATGCGGTATTACATGATGTTATGATTCTAAAGGCTATTTTAGAAGTCTTATGGTTAATATGCAAAAATCAATACAGCCTATTCCGTAGTGCAGTAGGTTTAAATAGTTCTACTTAAGGAGCGATGCAGAACACCGAGTTAAGCTTTCCTCTCACTCAACAATGCAGTGGCTCATTTTCACTCATGGATAACATTACACAATCATTAGAAGTCCAAGTCTTCTCTTCTTTGACTCTTAAAGCTGACTAATCAATGTTTGTTTTCCCCATTTCTTTTAGCTACAAATCCTTTCCAACTCGTTTCTCTCAATTACAAATTCCAGCCAGTCAAATACACCGCCTCAGTTTCACATTCCAAGACTCCACTCCTGGCCCTGCCTCTCCTCAGATAATCTTCCCTCCAATATTACTGCAGAAATTGGCCATGAGGTGTGGGTCCCCTAAACTCCCTACTGCTACAGTGCTTACACATTTAGATGTCCATCTATCCTTCCCATCTTCACTGAGGAGGCAAGTAATCTTCTGGCGCAAATTAAATTGTCTCTGTTCTGGGTTCCATTTTCTTTCATTTCTTCACATAGCTTGATACACTACTTTTTCATTCTGTCTTGTTACGGCAGACTTGTCAACCATATTGCTGTGGCTTCCACAGCCTCTTATGAGGGAGAGTAACTCACTCATAATCTGTACAGCCATGTTTGTACCATGTGAACTCCACCTGATTATAGATCAGATGAGTGGTTCCCTCAAAGGACAGCCAGTTTAGAGTGATTAGGGAATTAAGACATAGCTTGACATGAAGGCAAAGCAGAGTTTCTCATCCTACTAAATCTCAGTACTCTTAAGAACAGCTTGTTCTATGAGACATGGATGGATTTTTATTATTAAATAAGTTATATAATTATCTGTGTCCTAGCTTGTGGAAGAGTCATTCCCTTTAATGTTCAGTGGAAATAAATACATATTATGTGGAGAGCTCAGTGCAGGAATAACAACATCAAACTTCACTACTAATTAAACACAACTTACAGCACCCACTTATATAGGTTTTAAGTATCTGTCGATAACCCCAGAGTGTAGGTTCTAAGGTTCCAAAGTTTTCAGATAAGAAAAGTGCATAACGAGTTTAGATAACTTATCAATGTCTATGTTAGTGAATCACAGAATTTGGACTCTGGATCCAGAGCTTGTGTATTCTTTGTCCTCTTTTGAAGTTATCTAGCCTTTCTCTTTTCAAAACATGCCATGGCAGATTAACAAGATGTCAAAAAGATGAGTTGGCTTTACCTATGTATATAAAATAGAATAAACTTAAGAAAAATTCAGGAGGAAAATAATAGTCAGCTAGGAACGAATTTAGTGCATTAGATATCTGTGTATATCTTAGGTTTTGTATGTAGTCATAACAGAGTCACTAAAGATTGCTTAATCAGGATGAGGTGATTGGTGGCTTTGGAAGGGTTGGTAGCTATTGAGGATGCAAGAGACTGAGCATGCAAAATGATTATTTCTTTCCAAGGTGATCATTATTAAATATATATGTTAGACAAACTAGTTTTATCTGTCACAAGTATTTGCTGAATTGATGTCAAAATCATCCAACAGAGGATTAATATCCTGACTATACAGAACCCAAAAAACAAAACAGGAAAATAATTTAATCCAAAAATATTGCCTAAGATATTCTATAGCTCTTTTGGGGGCCATATGTCAGCCTAAGTGGCATAACTCCATTTGAGATATTTATGTATATGTGTATACACATGTATTATGTATACAGTATATAGGAGACTTATGAGAAATCCTCAATGGTATTTGTTTTTTCTTCCCTCTTTGTATTGACCTCCCTCCCCTCCCCTATAGAAAGCCCCTTTCCAAATTTTTTTGTTTCCCCTTTCAAATTACCTGTGCCTTGCTATCCCCCACCCCCCAGTATCAGGCATGGGAACTCTCCATTTGAGTTGGTGGCCAACATAGTCCAAGCACCTCCAAAACAATACAGGCTATTGCTGCTTCCCTTGGTTGGTTCCCAAAGATTGAGGTTAAGTACCTATTGTTGACGACACAACACATTTTGGACACAAGACTCAGAAGACTGCTTCTTTCCAGCTTTCCTAGTACGGAAAGATGCCAAGAGAGGGGTACAATAAACATTCTATCCAGATATAAGATGATCATGAACCACAACATTTACCAGGTTGGTAAGATACTCCTGCCGATGGATGAAATAGTGGTACTCATATCTTGGTGATATGGGCTTAAGGTCCACTCAACAAGAGACAAATGATGGTAACAGAAACCTACCCAACTACCTGGGGCTAATTAGGTCATGGCTCTTGGAGGAGAACCTACTAGCATCACTCGCCTAGACCAGCATAATCCCTAACTGCATTCTAAAACTTAAACCCAAAGAAAAAGTGCAGCTCTCACCCTGCATCAAAGCAGCTCCGTTCTGCAGCACACAGAGACCATTACTACAGCTGGTCATAATGCTGAGACTAACTGACCACGGGGAGTCTCACAGGAACATCTACAATGCAACTTCTGTACCTCAAGCTCAGAAAACACTGCAGAGGAGGTGGAGAGAAAGACTGTGAAGAACCTGATGACCAGGAAGTCTACAGTGAGACTGTGTCTCAGAGAAATGACAGGGGAGCTACATGTATGATGCCTTAACAATATGGCTGCCTATATAAGACCCAAACAATGACAAGAACAAAAGCATGCTGACACAGAAGAGGGAAACCTCTTAAGAGTCAAAGAACTCCAAGCAACTAATGACTGCTGAGAGGAGTGTCACTCTCTCCTTGGTATGAACTCTGAATTGTTTATCCAATATAAAATGGTCAGCCCTGAAATCATATACACACAAGCATCACTAAATGGACTAAGCAGGTTGTCTTTATATATGTACATGTTTTGCATACATATAGCTAAAATAATCAAAGAAAAAGAGGCCATAAAATTTAAATGTCTCTTGTAGGAGACATGGGAGGAGTTGGGGCAAGGAAAGGGGGAGGTGATATAATTAGATTTTAATTAAAAATGAAAAAAAAAGTCAAGGAAATAAATAGTTCTCAAAAGAAGAAATACAAATAGCCACTAAGTATTTTCAAAAGTCTGCAAATCCTTAGTGACCAGAGAATGCAGATTAAAACTACTTTGAGATCCCATCAAAGTATGACTATCCTGAAGAAAACAAATGCTGGCCAGGGTAAAGGAGAAAAGGAACCGGTGTTAGGGTTGTCTGGAGTGTAAACTGGTATAGCCATCATGTAAGTCAGCATTTCTCAAAAGCTGCAAAATAGAACTACTGTATATCCCAGCTACACCATTCAGGTATATACCCAAAGGAGTTACATCTTACTATAAAGATGCTTGTTCAGCAATACTTACTGTAGCTCTATTCACAATAACAAAATGAAATCAGCCTAGATGTCCATCAACTGGTGAATAATGAAACTACGGTACACATATACAATTGACTTTTACTCTGCCATATGGACAAAAGAATTTTTCAGGAAAACTAACAAAACTGGGAAACATTGAGGTAACCCAGGCTTAGAAAAGCAAACACCCTATGTGCTCTCTCATATTCAGACTTTAGTTTTTGGATTTTAGTGTATATATGTGTGAGTATGTATAGACACCAGGAAACTAAAAAGGTATCCAGGAGAAACAAAGGAAACTTTATAATAGAGTGAGGAGTGGGCAAGGTACTAGAACACATTTACTAAGAAAGGAGAGATACTGGAGAAAGGCTTAAGGGGGAGGGGGTCAGAGCTGAGCCATGGAGAGACGGCGGGGCTGGAGAAGGTACAGAAAAAACTAAATATTAGGAAAATGCCATCTGAAAACCTACTACTTTGTAAAGTAACAAATTACAGCAATTGAAAAAATGTGTCATTGAAAACAAACAAACAAAAAAAAAACAAAACAAACAGGCAATTTAGCCTATAAAGTATAAGGGTTAAAATTCAGTAAGTACTAATTTAAGTAACATTGTGTGATAAATAAGACAGTTGTAAGTTTTTAGTCATCTGAGATTCTAAAATGACATTTCAAAATAGCACACTTGTCTTAGAATTTTCCCCTTCCCTCCAGAACTCCTTAAATTTTCAGCATTCAAACTGAAATCTACTCTTGATTTTATAACATTTTCCTCTTGGTTAGTACTGAGGGGTACAATTTTCTGAGAGATACTTAATTAAAAAGTTAAAGCAATGTTTTTAAGGGAAAGAGCCACTGGCAAAATATGATCCAAATCTCCTTGGATTTGGATAATCATGATTTACACTTCTTTCCTCAACTGGCATATAAACTGGGTTCTGGTAGAAAAACCGAGGTATTCCGATTCATGGTTTTTGAGTCCGAGATTCGGAGCTACATAGCCGAACAAACAGTTGGGGCTGGAGAGATGGCTCGGTGCTTTGCGCTTTTGAAGAGAACCAGTTACGGTCCCAGCACCCACAAGACAGCTCGTAACTGCTTCTAACTCCAGTTCCAGGGACTCCAGCGCCTTATTCTAGATTTCATGGGCTTCTGCACACAAATGGTGCATCTTTAAAACTCAACTGCTGATTTGTATAATTGCGTGGGAAAATGTGGGTGTTTCCTCCACACAGCTGATGACCTCATACTTAATAATGGAGTGAATCTGTTAGGCCATGACTCAGTGTACCCAAATTATAAGGACAGCTGTTATTACTCTCTAAAGAGCCTTTGGAATCAACAAACAATTTTGAGATGTTGGGTCGGTTTAGTCTATATTAACATCAGCCTAAAGGCCCAGGACTTAACTTTCTTGAGAAATAAGCCCCTTTCCAAACTCAAGCCTCTGAATTGTCCTTGCTTCCAAACTCTAATGAAGGGGGGAGGTGAGATTCAGGAGTATTCTGCATGCAAGGGACAGAGATGTCCTTTCTCAGCCTTGAGGCTGATGCCTCAGAGGCCACATTTTGAAAAAACACAGTAAAGGACGAGACAAAAGCCATGGACTAAGGGTTCTCTTTGGGCAGAACCCGGCCTAAGGCTTGATGTGGGCTCTTTGAGCACACCGTAAAACCCAAACAGCTCAGGAACCTTTGACGTCGGTTCCTGAGGCGCCAAGCTCCTGGAGAGTCGCCCACGCTCCAGGTCAGCTGACGCCGGCTCCACCTGGCGCCGGGTACCGCAGGCTCCTCGGGGTTTTCCGCCTTTCCACTCAGCCACACCACGGCTGCGGCACCTTCCACCGTCCTCGTTCGGCGGCGACCCCGCGGACCACGCTCGCCCTCCGAGGTCCCCAGCCGGAAGCACGCCCTGCTCCCGCCCCCCGCCGGCGGATCCGGAAGTGGGGGTCGGCCGCCGCGCGCCGCCCTCCGCGGGCCTCCGGGCACGATGCTTCGCGGCGCGTGCAGCCGCCCGCGCGCCTCGGTGGCACCCGCCGCGGTCCTGGCTGGGGCGCTGCTCTCGTCGTTCGCGCGCTGCTCTCTCCCGGGCCGCGGCGACCCGGTGGCCTCGGCGCTCAGCCCCTACTTCGGCACGAAGACTCGCTACGAAGATGTCAACCCCTGGGTGCTGCTCGACCCGGTGGCGCCGCGGCGGGACCCGGGGCTGCTGCCGGGGACCTGCACCCCGGTGCAGCTGGTCGCCCTCATCCGCCACGGCACCCGCTACCCCACGACCAAGCAGATCCGCAAGCTGAGGCAGATGCAGGGGCTGCTGGAGACCCGCGGGGACGGCGGGAGCCGAGTGGCCGCCGCGCTGGCCGAGCGGACGCTGTGGTACCAGGACTGGATGGACGGGCAGCTGGTGGAGAAGGGGCGGCAGGACATGCGACAGCTGGCACTGCGCCTGGCCGCCCTCTTCCCAGACCTCTTCAGCCGGGAGAACTTCGGCCGCCTGCGGCTGGTCACCAGCTCCAAGCACCGCTGTGTGGACAGCAGCGCCGCCTTCCTCGAAGCGCTGTGGCAGCGCTACCACCCCGGAGTGCCGCCGCCGGACGTCTCAGGTGACAGCGCGCCCCGCCTTCCCCAGACTGGGACCCCCCAACTCTGCCGCTGTTCTCGCTCCGCTTTCCCGGTCCTCCGTCGCCGGCTCACTAAGCTCTCGGGGCACAGGATGTTGTGGACTTGGCTGTCTCTGTGGTTATAGTACAAATGCTTGTGTCTACACTCATCAGATACGAATTCCTGGCATTTTCTGCCTGCAGGTGCTGTAGGGGACGCTGGAGATCCATCAGGAAGGGGGAAAGAAAAAAAGATCCTTCCAGTTTTACGTTCCCATTCTCAAATCGCGTTATCTCTTGGAGCTCCAGCCTAGCCTTCTTTCTCTTCCTGGCAACTAGTTTAACAATTGGGCCCACTCTTTAAAATAATAATATAGAACTTTCTTCCTCCCGCGTTGCTTATGAGAGTTGGGCTGGTTTTTTTTTTTTTGTTTGTTTGTTTGTTTGTTTGTTTGTTTTAAATATATCATCGTCTTTTCAGCTGTTTCGAAATTTACATGCTTTTTAAGGGAGCGGCTCATCAAACTCTCTCTATGCCCTACTTATGGTTAGGGTGGCCTAAGGGTACCCTGTTTTGTTCTTTATTTACTGTAGAGTTTTCCTCATTGTAGCTGTGGTTCGAGGTCACAAGTATCACTTACTTATACTTACTTATTCCCTCATCATACTGTTTCAGAATTCGGGTGCTCAAGTAGTGAAATCCTCATTTCACAGGTGAAGAAGCCAAGGGTGCCTCCTTCACCGTCCTTACATAGTTTGTGAACTAGTCAGGCCCAAGTATCCAGATGTGTGACTTTTCGAGAGTGGTGCCGTTTTTCCTTCAAAAAATTACAGCTATCACAGCAAACATTAATGCTTCTTGTATGCCACACATTCCTCACGTTTATCTTGTTGAATACACTGCTTTATGAAGTGGCTAATTTGTGTCCCTCTGGCAATCTCATGGATGAAGAAATGAAATAACAATAACAAATAATTTGACGATTTTCATACAGCTAGATGTGGATCTAGGAAATCTTAGTAAGAGCTTCCTCTCAACCATTACACCATATATCTTCTGCGTGTGACCCCTTTTTACATACCTGATGAAAATGGCATGTAACATTTTTGTATCAAGTGATGAACAAGTGTTAGCAGCTGCTATTAGATTTCAGGTAAGAGGACTGAAATGAGGGACATCATTAGGCTTCAGAGACTCAAAAACTAGTACTCCATCTGTCACTTCTATAATATTTAAAATCCTCTTCTAGAGATTACCCATTGTCATGTGTCACTGCTTTGTGAGTGACTCAGCTGGCTCATTTAGTGGTGTTTTGTTTTGTTTTTAGTTGGTTGGTTTTGTTTTCTGTTTTTCAAGACAAGGTTTTTCTGTGTGACAGATCCCTGGCTGTCCTGGACTCCTGGCCTTGAACTCACAGAGATCTGCCTGTCTCTGCCTTCCCAGTGCTTCAATTAAAGGCAATTAGTTTGAGTGAAAAATCCTCCTGAATCCATTAAAATTAACTTGAGTGTCAAAACTAGAATATTTAAAATAGCACAACAGGGTTAATGAGATGGCTCAGCAGGCAAAAGGGCTTTGCAGCCAAGCCTGGGAACCTGAATTGGATCTCTGGGTGTATGTAGTGAAAGGGAGAGATGAGTCCTGCTAGTTGCACTCTAAAATCGATACCAGTAATTTTTTTTTTTTTTAAAAAGCACAGTGTTTACTGTGTAAATAAGTATTGGACCTCTTAGGATAAATGAATTACAGGCTTCAGATTGCATTGTGAAGGTTGGCATTGCCTCAAGAGTACAAAGCCAGGGATGAAAATAATTCAGGGTAAATATAACCCCCATTGCTTCAGTCTCAGAGATTAAACTCATGCCTAGCCACTCTCTTGTCATTTCTAGATGGTAGTTTTATCTGGGCTTTTGAGAAAGGCCAAAGAATCAGATTTTAGTTTTTTATGGAAACAGAACAATATAATTTGATAAACAAATGCAAAGTTGTTCTTTGGGGCCATGTAGGAAGATGACAGAATTCTCTTATTCAGAATGTTTCTATAAGAACTATAATCCAGTTGGCAATCAGAATCGACAGAATTACATTTGAGGGAATATATTTATGTATATATTTATATTTATTCACATATATCTAACATAAAGTGATCTAACCTGTTTTTTCATGTTCCTACACAGGAACAATAGTGTTCTTTTCCTATTGGAAAAATGAAGGTGGAAATGTTTTGAATATAACTAGAAAAAGGCCCCCCGCAGTGGAAGCATGATTATGAATGCTTTTTCAATAAACATTTGTTGGCAAGTTGTGGAAATAATGTAACTTAGTAAGTGCTAGACAGGAAGCTATCCAAGAGCTTCAGGAAGAAGACCAGGGGTGCCTGGCTTCTGAAGTGAAACAGCAGACCTGAAACATTAATGTTGCTTTGCTGTTTTCAGTAGTTTCTGTCAAAAGAGAGTATTTTGTAAAGTAATACAGCTTGGAAAAGTTAGTTGAGAAAATGAGCCACTCCACTTGGAGTTTTGCTTAGCGTAGAGAAGCAGATTTCTCCACCCGAAATCTGGGAACTGCTGGTTTTTAGTTTGCTTTCTAAGGTTACCTGTGCTGGAGGGAAACAATATTTAGTAACAGTTTTGCCCTTCCCTGGTTACTCTTGTTTTCAGAAGACATTTATAATTTCCTTGTATAACGTTGGTTTAACTCGTTTATTTTCAGTCAACATGTTTTAAACTTTTCTAGCATATCTGTTCATGTATTATAATTGTTATAAATGAGGACACTGTGCTGGGGGTGTAGTCTAGTGGCTAGAGAGCTGGCCTATCGTATGAAGTCCCTGAGTTTGATCCCCAATTTCTCAAATAAATAAATAAATCACAAATTGTAAAACAACATTCTCTTTGGGGCTAGAGAGATGGTTAAGAGAGAGAACCCAAGTTCAAGTCCCCCATCTGGCAGCTCACACCTGTCTAAACCCAGGGTCTGACTTCCTCTTCTGGCCCCCACTGGCACCTGCACCATTCTCTTGATCGATGTTTTGGTGTGTTTTTTTTTTCCCTCCCCCAAAGATAGCTTAATAGTTTGTAAAATGTTCCCTTTTCACACTTAAAATATTCAGTGATTTGAAATTGTCACCTATGCCAATGATTTACCTATGTATGCTTTTTTTTTTTTCCCACCTCAGATATGGAGTGTGACCCTCCAAGAATTAATGATAAACTAATGAGGTTCTTTGATCATTGTGAGAAGTTTTTAACTGATGTGGAAAGAAATGCTACAGCTCTTTATCATGTGGAAGCCTTCAAAACTGGACCTGAAATGCAGAAGATTTTAAAGAAAGTTGCAGCTACTTTGCAAGTACCAGTAAACAAGTTAAATGCAGGTAATAATGTCGTTGTATTCCACTTAAATTCTGGTCTAAACAGTTTGGAAGTGTTAAATGTTAAACAACAACAACAACAACAACAAAAATCCCACAAAAAACAACAGTTACTTTTCTTAAAGATCCATAATTAAATTCATATTAAAGTCATATAAATCCTTTAGTTTGGGGCAACTTTAGGAATGCATGCTAATGTGTTAGAATGGTAGGGTTTAGAAAATGAAAAGTAAAGTGTGCTTGCAGCTTTTTAAAAAAAAATTATTTATTCACTTTACATCCTGATCATAGCTCCCTCCCTCCTCTCCTTCCATCCCACCCTCCCTTCCCTCTTCCCCCATCCCCTTTACTCCTACTCCTCTGAAAAGGGGAGCCCTCCACCCCTACCATCCCACCTCAGCACATCAAGCCACGTCAGGACTGAGCTCATCCTCTTCCCCTGTTGTCTGGTGAGGTAGCCCGGCCAGGAGCCAGTGATCATAAAGCAGGCAATTGAGTCCATGTCGGAGACAGACTCCCCAATCCCCTTACTAGGGCACCCACATGAGCTGCCCATCAGCTACATCTGTGTAGGCGGCATAGGTTCAGACCATGCGTGGTCCTTGGTTGGTGCTTCAGTCTCAGCAAGCCCCTCTGGGCCCTGGTTAGTTGGCTCTGTTGGTCTTCTTGTGAAGCTCCTGTCCCTTCCAGGTCCTTCTATCCTTCCCCCCACCTTTTCCACAAGACTCCCTGTGCTTCGTCCAAGGTTCAGCTGTTGAGTCAGCATCTGCTTTGATCCATTGCTTGGTGGAGCCTCTGAGAGGACAGCTGTGCTAGGCTCCTGTCCTCCAGTATAGCAGAGCATTTTTAATAGTCTCAGGGCTTGGCACTCTCCCATGGGCCAGATATTGGTTGGCCATTCCCTCAATCTCTACTCTGTCTTTATCCCTGCTCCTTCATTCTGTTCTTCCTTCTCCGTCTTCTGTGGTCCTCTCTCTCATTTTGTGTGTCTCTAGTTAAGTACTTAACAGTTACAATATGAACTGTTGTGTGGTTTTAAAATGTGATAGTAAGTATACTTTGTCATTACTAATATTCAAGTTGAGGGCTAAAACACTTAAGACTTTTGCTCCTCTTTCCCACCTCTCTAAAGTTATAATATTGAGTTCTGTTTAAAAAGTCATTGGGTTAACGTTTTGTTGGGTTTGCACTTAGCAAACAACTAATTTTACACACTAAGAAATGCTTCCTAGTCTCGTTGGACTGAAATGTCTCCCTCATGGTTTCTTCTAGTGGTGCGGTCACCCATCTGCATTGTACAGGTCAAGCCTTGATAGTCTCTTCTCCAGAAATACCCAGTGTTTTCAGCTGGGTGTGTAACTGAGCACATAGCATTCTGTGGGATATATCCTTTAAGAAGTACAGACACTAATAACCCACAAATTTTACCTATTTTCTCCTGCAGACTTACTTCAGGTAGCCTTCTTCACCTGTTCCTTTGACTTGGCGATTAAGGGCATGCATTCTCCCTGGTGTGATGTGTTTGACATAGAAGATGCAAAGGTAAGTGTTTCCTTTGTACTTCCTCATGGTTTTGGTCATTATTTGAATTTTTTGTTGTTGTTACTTAAGGCAGCTTTCTAGCATATAAATAGGATTAGGGGATACAAACTGCCCAGCACTGACTCCTAATTCTTCTGAGTAAGGACAGATAAATGCTTAAGTGGGTGAATAATTTGGATGTGTAGAACTCACATTAACTTTTTTTTTTTTTTTGACAATTTGATTTCTAGGTGGTGCCTTCCTCCCCTCCCACTTAAAAACTGACTGCTGGGAGAGGTGGCAGGGCTAAGATAAGGCTGAGTTATGCTCAGAGCCGGTTTACCCCTAGTAGTTCTCAGGAGAAATGGAGTTCTGGTGTTTGCCTAAGATGCTGCCTGGCTCCATCTGGCAGTGGTACTGATTCATCGCAGTTTCTGACTACTTCCTGTCCCGGGTTTTCATGTGACTTTGAGGGAATATAGAAAGACCTAAATTTTGCTTGATTCTTGAGTTCTGGGATCCAGAAAGGGTGGAGTAGGGATGTGTTTTGGATTTTCCGGGATTGATCTTAGTTAGCCTCATGCGCATATAAAACATAAGTGCTTCATAGGGACTTCAATTCTAAGGAACTATTCTCCTTCCCAACAGAGCAGGATTTCAAGCACATGAAGGTGCTTTGTTTTGTTTTGTGGGGACTTAGGTGACTAGCAGCAGGTCAGAGGTCATGCCGTGGTTCTTGTAGCAGTGAAGGAGGAGCTCACGGGAAAGTTGAGAGGAGTGAAGGAGGCCCAGTGAATGGCCACTGTTGAATGGCCACTGTAGGGTTGAGCGCCAGAGTACACACGTTTTGCTTGTTCCTTCCCTTTGCGCTCTGAGTCATGGCTGGATGGCCTGCCTTTTCTCATCCCCCAGTAACCTTCTGTGGTGGGCTCCAAACTCACCACTCAGAAGTCTCAGCTTTCCTGCCTTTAGTATGCCCTACTTTGGAGGAACATAGGACTTGTCTTCTGAACTTTTTATTTCATTTGCAGGAGGTCTATGCCACCTTCCCAGTCCCCTGTTTCATGTTTTAGTTTTTAATAGCTACAAAATAATGGGCTTGACCGTGATATCTGTGTACATATATGTCATATGATAACTTTGCTCTCCCCCTCCTTCCACCCTTCTCTGTTCTTCCTCCCCACGTTTCTCTGACCATGCAAGCTAGTTTTCTGTTTTCTATATATGAAAGAATGCATGGGGTATTTGTCTTTCTTCTCCTTTACCCACTTTTGTTCCTCTACCTCTACTTCCTTTAGATTTCTTTCTTCTCCCTCATTCCCCCTGTAGCTGGACACCTTTAAAATGAAAGCGCACCCATTAATGATTTCACCCCTATATATACAAAGGAATCTCTGGTCACCGTTCACATATGTCAGACATTTCCCTCTCACTCACACTGCTTGGGCCCAGGGGACGATCAGAGCTGAAGTGATTTTCAGTATTATATAAATGGTAAATTTTGACAAAAGAGAAATGTGTCATTTAGCTTGTTTGCCCAGGTTATTGTAGTTGTTGAAATGTTTAGGATGTAACTCACTTAGCGCCTATTGGCTGCCTCCTTCCTGTCCTAAGTGGCTTTGTCCATGTGGTCCCTTACAAAGACTGACCCTTTAAGTGCACACCACTTTCCTTGAGGTGATCATGACCTGCCTTTGCCATCTGCTCATCACCCAGTGTGCTTCGTTTGCCCTTCCGTGTTCACTTCCTCTTCCTTCAAATATTTAACTCTTGCTTTCTGTACATTCTTTTCCCTTCTGGTAGGTAATTTGATGCACGGCAAAAACCTTCCACCACATCTGTTAAATGCTAAGTGCCTCAGGATGTTCCTGGAACTTTATGTTAAAGACTTATCTTTTTCTTTTTAAAATGGCCTGTCTCTTTATTGCTTGTGAGTCCTCCCTCTTGTTCTGAAAAATTTCAAGCTGATAGAAGCTTTAAGAATGACACAATAAACATGCACCCAGACAAGCTCATTCTCCTACCATAAATATATAACCACTTACCTCATGTGTTCAAATATCACAGTATATATCATAACTACCATATAGCGGTCCAACACACAGTTTTTACAGGCGTCTTTATAAAGCCCTGTATAGCTATTCTTCTTAAATTCAGAGTCTCATCAAGGATTGCTGGTCCCATTTGGTGGTGTGTCTATTTAGCCTCCTTTAGTCTAGAAAAGTACTCCAGCTTGCTATCATCTGTTATGCATTGGCATTCTGTAGGGATATGCTTTTTTCTGTACAGTGTATTGAATATGCCTGAGTCTTTGCTTATATAAATTCAGATTAAACATTTTTGACAAGAATTCTATTTGAAATCCTTCTAAGTGTATCGCATCACAAAGAATTATGTCAGTTTGTCACATCCTTGATATGTTTGATGATTTGATGAAATATTGCCTGCCAGGTTTCTGGACTGTGGGTTATAGCATTTGCTGTGTGTAATCAGTGAACTCATATAAGCAACCATGAGTTAGCAATTTGAAATACATGTTTAAATAAATTAAGGGTTTCCTTTTATATATGAAAAGGAAGTTGGTTAAATATATATTGTGGCTAGATAAATGGCCCAGTGATTAAGAGCACTTACAGTGCCTTTGGAGAACAGATTTACCCACATTGTTGCCCACAGCCTTTTTAAACTCCAGGTGTATGGAGTCTGATGCCTTCTTCTGGCCTCCAAAGGCTCTTGCCTGTATGTGGTGCACAAAAAGTAATTTAAGCACACACATACACGTTTTTCTTAATTAAAAAAACAACAGTATCTTTTAAGTATTTTTTCCTTCTTCAATGATTTGATTAAAAAGAATTTTATCTATTACCACTTAAAACTTACACTTTGTAGTAGATTTACGTAATGAAGTATTTACAGATGAAATAAAGTGATATCATAAATTTACTTGAGAATAATCTATTGGTAACTAGAGTGTAGTTGAAACAGGATTGACTAAATGATCATTGCTGAAGTTGGATGATGGATACACAGGAGATTGTTTTACTACTGTTGCATTTTATTTTATGTTTGAAAATTAAAAATAATGTTTTGGTGAGATGGTTCAGCTAGTAAAGGTGCTTGCTTGCTGTTCACCCTGTTGCCCTGAGTTGATTTCTTGGAGTGTGTGTGATAGAATGAGAGCCACTCCTGCAAGCTCTCCTCTGAACCCCACCCTTGGCATGTACCTGCCCTACAGAGACATGTGCTTCTGTATGTGCCTGTGTGTGTGGTGCGCGTATACACACACACACACACGAAATGTATAACATTTTAAATGATGAGACATTTACAAAATTCTGAGAACTGGGGATTTTCAGTTATCCAGGACTTTGTGGAATGCTGGACCGCGTCTTCTGCTATTTATCAAACAATTGTTTTAGTGGCTGTTTTATATCAGGTATTTGCTTAGAACTGAAAATACTGATGCAACATAAGTACAAGGAATAAAAGATGCTTTCATTATGTTTTAATAATGTGCTCTTCAGTGGAGGTACCGTAGTTAAGGTATATAAGTCACCTGGAAGGCAGCTCAGTGGGAGCCAGGCGGGTCTTTACAGAGATGGTGCAGAGCCAGCTGCCCTCTGTCCTGTTGCCTGTTCTACAGCTCTGTATTTTGTATATAAGATTTTCCTATAAAAGTCATTCCCATTATCCAGATCTTTCATCTGGTAAACCTGACCCTTGCCATTTAAAACCTCAACATCTCTTTAGAACTTTGACTCTAGCTGTTTGTTTACACAGATTTTCCCAAATCAGTTAGGTAAGTTATACTTGGCTGTAAAACTCTGTTGTGCCTGCACTTTTAAGGTTTTTTTTTTTTGTATGACTTAAGTGTGCACAGGGTGATTTTTTTGTAATGATCATTTGCCATTGTTTTGATTTCTAGTGCTATTGTTTTATTTCTAAGTATATTTAATATATGTTTACCTAGTTCCTTGAGTGTTGAGATCTGTACATTGTGTTTTCTTTATCCGTTTTGCTAACTTTGCTGTGTTTTCTTTGGGGTCCAGCACACTGCCCTATCTCTGCCCCAAACATTGACTACTAGCACCAAGTTTCTCTAGGAGCTATCACATTGTCTGTGAATATAAGTCAGAAGAAAGGAGCCAGAGCCAAAGGCCTTCATTTCCCTTTAGCCCTAACTTGACATTTTGGTGCCACAGATGTGGCTGAACGCTGGACCTTGGAGTCTTTAGATGCCTGGGCCAGCAGCTGTAGGTGATGCTGCTGCTTACTCTGTAATGAAAGTAGTGTAACCTTTCTGAGAATTACTGTTAATCAGGAATCTGTTACATTTCTGGAATGGTATTAGAAATTACTTTTGGAATGTTTTTGTTTAGGTACTGGAATACTTAAACGATCTGAAACAGTATTGGAAACGAAGTTATGGCTATACCATTAACAGTCGGTCCAGCTGCAGCCTGTTTCAGGATATCTTCCTACACCTGGACAAAGCAGTTGAGCAGAAGCAAAGGTAAAAGCATGCAAGACATTTGGAGCTTGCCGTTCATAAGCTTCTGAAAAATGTCGTACAATGCGTGAATTTTTAAAAATTATTTTCAAAAAACGTTGATATGGTGATTGATACTGGCTAATCAATACATCAGTTTTGTTGAGAGCATACTGTGGATTGTCTTGAGGCCTGTTTTCTCACTCAACATTACATTTCTAGCAGTCGTTTTATAATTGCATGTGCACTTCAGTGAGCATGTAGCAGTGTTCATCATCTCCACTTCTCAGTGGTGCTTGAGTTCTATCTAGTTGCTGTTATGAAATGGCTTCTTATATAAATATGCAAAACGTTTTTATTTTAAAAGATAATTTCTCATTTGAGGAAAAGAAGCTTTTGTTAACATTCCTACATTAAAAATTATTTTTACAAGCCAGGTGTGGTGGCACACAACTGTAATCGCAGCACTCTGGGAGGCAGAGAAAGGTGGATCTCTTTTTTATTTTTATTTTTTTACAGTATGGTTTTGAAGGTATAGTCATTGGTAGAGTGCATGCCAGGTATGAGGTCTCCAAGCAAAGAAAAATGAAAGCTTCGTGGTAGAAATATTTGACAGATACATATTTATAGATATTGACCAAAAGGGGGCAGCAAAAACTGGAGATGATCTGTGTCACTAAATAAAGCACTAAGTTTTGTTCCCACAAATGTATTTTACTTAGGGACACAGCACTAATTTGTAAATTGTTCTTGGGTTTGACAGGAGTTAAGGGGGGAAATCTAATAAAACAAAACCTCCAATTAGATTAACTATTTGTTTTCTGCTACCAGAAACACACACATATATAAACATAGCTATTTATATATGTGTTTGTCTATTTATTGTGTGGATGTCAAGGGACAACTTGTAGGAGTTGATTTTCTCTTCCACCATATGGGTTCCAGCTATGAAACTTGGGTCATGAGGTTTGGCGGCACATGCTCTTAGCAGCTGAGCCATCTTCTGGTCCAGCCAGAAGCTTCTGGGGAGATTTCAAGTAAAGATAACTCACACAGGAGTTAACTTTTTCCTGTTTGATTTTCTGAATGACTTCCAGCTCTTATACTTTACGAGATAATAGACCTTTCCTGTTTGATCATTGTTCACTGGCTCAGTGTTGAGTCTAAGGGATTATAAATTTATAATTGTGTCAGGATCCCCTTACAAAACTTTGGAAGGCTTGTTGTTATAATTTAATTCTAGTTTGAAGCTTGCAATAAAAATTATCAGTTGTGTTTTATAATAAATGAGAATTTCTGTATACTGAAAATTGAGGACAGTACGAGGAGTGATGTTCCAAATAAGCCCCAGAACTATAAGATCCAATTATTAGTTGAGTAGAATTGTTTGGTTTCCTTCCTCCCTTCGTCCTCCCTCCCTCCTTCACTCCTTCCTTCCTTTGACAAGTCTCTCTGTTATGTAGCTGTGGCTGTCCTGGAACTCACTATGTACACCAGGCTGGCCTTGAACTCATAGTTCCTGCCTCCCAAAGCTCTGGGTTTAAAATTGTGTACCACCACAACCTGGCTGAGGTTGAGTGGAATTTTTATCAAAATCCCACAAGTTCTTTGTAGAAATTGACAAATTAGTTGTAAGCTTACACAGGAATTTAAAAGATGTATAGAAATGAAATTAATTTTGAAAAAGAACAAAAGGATTTGCCATGCTTCTGTCAGAACTTGTAGAAAGCCTGGTGTGCACCTGGAATCCTAACACTTTGGAGTCTGAGGCAAAGTAATGAGTGTGAAGGATATCCTGGGTCACATAACAAACCTGTGTCAAAACCAAGCAGGTGCCTTAGACATAATATAGTCATAATTGCATAGATAAAGGAATCTAGTTACATCATGAAATAAACCCTTCTATAGTAGACCATCTGTATCCATGGGTTTCCTTTGGTATTTAGTTAACTATGGGTCTAAATTCACAGGATCCTGAATATATAGACTCTTTTATGTGCATTATTTGCTGAATAATGCTGAATAGTAACCTTTACATAGCTATTATAAATAATGTGGTGATAATGGAAAATGTATGGCAGGATAGATGTCAGTCACATGTAAATACTACGTCATTTTATGTGTGAGTTTCTCTGGGGGAGTCCTAGAAACAATTCTCCATGAATATTGGAGAACAACTATGTATGTTAAATTGATTTTCAATAAAAGATGCCAAGGCAATATGATGGAAAAGGGATATCATTTTAAACAGACAATGCTGGGACACTTGGATATCCATGCTAAAAAAAGAGATACTTAGACTTTGCACACCACAAATAGGAAGGAGTTAAAGATTGTAATGTACAATTTAAAACCGTAAACCTTCTGAAAGAGAAAATAATAGCAATGACCTAGTTATGAAAGATTAAACTCATTCATAACCTTGGGTTGAGTGAGGCTTTCCTAAATATAACCCAAAAAGCAATCCATTAAGAAAAGTTTATAAAATAGATTTACTAAATTTTAAACTATTCTTTTCAAAGGGTACCATTCGGGAAAGATAAAATATTTTCAAAATGTATATGTATATAGGAATTTGAATCCAGAGCATACAGAGAATTGCATCTTACTTAATAAGAGAATGAACCTTTTTTAAAGGCTTAGAAGGGAGGTTGCAGGGTTAGTGGTGGCATCTGTACTTAATAAGTGTAAGCACCTGGTTTGATACCCGTTATCTCTCCTCCCAAATTAAAAAAAAAAGGGCAAAAGATTTGCACAGTCTTCTTTAAAGAAGATACATGGATGGCATATGAAAAAAGGTTTGCCATTCATCACCATTTTCAGAGCCTCAGTAAAATACCACTAATGTACCTCTTAAACTGAGGGAAAGGAAAGGACCTACCTCATTCATGACTGGTAGAAATGTAAAATTCATGGCCTCTTTGGAGAACCTTGGAAGTTACTGACATTGAACGTCCATGTGACTGAGCGACTCCATCCATTGTGTCTACTCGGTACCGATGAGTGTCTTTTGATGGTTTCTTATGCTTTGGGTATTTCAGATTTTGTAATTAATAGGGTTGTTTTTAAGTTGTGTAATTCTTCCTCTTAACGTTAGGTGGCAACCTTTTCCATTGTGCCACAACACCCCTGTACAGAAACACAGTAAATCTATCCTGTTTTTGTCAATTTGCTCATTTAAAACAGGGGCAACTTGGTCTCTTAAAGTAAAGTCAGGGCTGAGGGATGTAACTCTGGGGCTGTGATCTTTATAGTGCTAGATATTGAAAGATGATGGGCTAAATAATGGGAGAGTAAACAGCATGGCTAGTCCCTAAGTTCAGGCTCATATGTCTATTTTCGATAGACAAGTTTCATTGTTATCCTGTGTGGTTCTAAGACATTTTCAGTGTACTGCTCTATCTTCAGTAACTTGTGTATGATGTAGTAAGAGGTACAGATAGTGGCTTATCTACAATGCTGCCTTTTCTTCTGTAGTGTTTACTTTAGTGCCACATTAGTCTCCCGGGCATCCAAGCCACAAGACCTCATGCCGTTCTGGACTCCATCTCCTTCACTTTCTGTATCCAGTCAATGCCGTGTGGGTTTGTTAAAATCACATTTAGTTATTTCTTTACTTATGCATGTTTGTGTGTTTGCACACGAACATGTTTCACAGCATGTGTGTGGAATTCAGAGGATAACTTGAGGGAGTCACTTCTTTCCTACAACATAGATTCCAGGGGTCAAACTCAGGTTGTGAGACTCAGACATTTGAGCCATCTCTTCAGTTTTAACTTTCTAATTTACATTTTTATACTCTTTATATTTTCTTTATCCTCATTGCAACCACCTCACTTTAAGCCAATACTTCTTTTCTTAAAATATATTTAATTAGTTGGTATGTCTTATGTGTGTAATAGGTGTATGAGTACATGCCTGTGAGCATACACAGATATACGTGGAGGTCAGACACCACTGTTGAGTGTCTTCCTCCAGTGTTCTCCATCCTGCCTTCACTCAACCATTTCACAGGTTACTAGAGGGGTTTGTCCAAAGAGCTCCAGGGTCCCTTTTGCATCTGCGCCGCTGCTCTGGAGTTTCAGTGCATGCCACCATTCACAGCTTCTTCCGTGGGTGCTGGGGAGCTCAGCAGCATTCGCTGGCTGATGCGTCTCCTCAGCTCTCACCTAGGCCTTAGATAGTACCTTCAAGGCTTCCCCCAAGATTGGTCTTATTAGCTTTATATCAATATAGTCTTCTTCCCAAGAGACGGTTCTGATCATGTGACTTTGGATAGATAGCATTTGCTTAATCTGCATAATATTTTAACTATTTATTATATTTGAACAATAATATTCTTGTATGTATTTTTAAACTCTCTTTATGCAGTTTTTATACTATCAATTATGTCATAGTTATTCTTGCCATATTTGGAGAGAATACTTTGCTTTGATCCTGTAGTTACTATCTTAGAAGTTCCATAAACTTTAAATAACTTGCTCAGTAGAATTGGCTGGCCTATCAAGAAACATATTCTCTTCATATAATAATTCTAGCAAAATCTGAATAAATGTATGAGAACCTCTGGGAGGAATGCTGCTACCAATTAAGGTAGTGGTCCTCAACCTTCCTAATGCTGCTACCGTTTAATACAGTTCTTTGTGTTGTGGTGAACCCAACCATAAAATTATTTTCATTGCTACTTCATAGCTGTAATTTTGCTGCTGTTATGAATCATAATGTAAATATCTGTTTTCTGATGATCTGTGAAAGGGTCATTCGACCCCAAAGAGGTCATGACACACAGGTTGAAGACCTCTGAACTAAGGCATAGTAAAGGGTTTCATAAGGAAAGACTCAGTTCATTTCAGTTTAGCAAGTCCTTGTGGCAAAGCGGTGAACTGGGCATGACGTTAGACCTGGGAGTGGTAACAATGTGAGGAAGAAAGTTCTGAATATTCACACGCTAGTAAAGTTAATTCCCAAAGTGATTGAGACAAAACTCTATAGATGATTAGAAAGTGAATAACTGCAAGGTCAGAGTAACTAAAAAGACTAACTGGCTTTAAATAGAGAGAGGGTAGTATGGTAGGATTTCTGTTGACTTTAGAACAATGTTAAAATTCTTGTTCAGTGTTGCCCAACTAAGTTAAATCATTGTAGATCTGGAAGAAATTGAATAAAACAATGCATTCGATGAAAATATAATGAATTTGTACACATTTATCTTTTACCACTGTTTCATAAACAGGTGCTTACCAAATACGTCACTTTTTGGTTTGATGGTTTAACTTAGATAATATGGGAAAATAAATCCTAATAGATAGAGGGTGTGTTTTTTTAGGCCAGAGCAAAACAATTGTACTCAACCCGTGTTCTAGATGTTAATTTAAAATGTTCACTGTTTCTTTTTAAATTATTTGTATTGATGTAACAGTCAGGTATCCTTCTCCTCAGAATGCTGTGGAGTACAATCCACCTCCCCGCTCTTCCCCCAACCACAGTCTATCTAGTAAGTGCAGATAAGTCCTCACCTTATTTTTGAGTACTAGTGGTATTCATTTGTCAGGTAATAGAGATTATGCTAAGATAAATACTTCAAACTCTTGTCTCCAGGAACCCACATCCCAGATGGGAGGCAGTCATATAAGAGCATATGTCATGCGGGTAGAAACAAAAGTGCGCAGGTCACTTGAAATCTTTATGGGAAGACATATCTTTATGGGTGATCAAAGACCAAAGAGGCATTTTTTACTAACCTTAAACGTGTCAGCCTCAGCGGGTCATGGTGGCATATGCCTTTAAACCCAGCACCCAGGGAGCCAGAGACAGGTGGATCTCTGTGAGTTTGAGGCCAGCCTGGTGTACAAAGCTTTATCCCTGTTCTTCTATCTTGTGAGCTTAATTTCTACATATTTTTGCTGAAGAAAAACCATGTTTGTGTCATTTTAGTGCTAGGCTTATACTGTCAAATGCATACTTCTCCAGAGACTGCAATCAAATGTAGAAAAAGACTTGTGAATGTAATTTATTTTTGATAATTTTCTTCTCAAAGTTTCTCAAAGCTCTGGCAGTTCCACCCACTTCTTTGTGCTCTTATGTAAGTGTACAAATTGTGAAATTTGTCCAAAGCTCCATCTGCTATTCCCAGATCATGTTTGAAAACTTAGTTTGTGTAACACCAGTTGCGTGTGAAACATAAATTAAGAGCTTAGAAAGATCTAGCTGAATACATTTGAGGGGAAACGTGTAATTTTTTTTCATACTGGGCATTTTGAATTACTTAAGACATTTTACCTACTTTGAATGTGTACATCTTCTCATTTCTTGATGTAATTTTATACTTCAGATTAAATTTTGTTTTGGGTTGAAGACTTAATGAAATCTCATTTTATAAGTGAAACAAGGGTGTAATTTGCAGAACTGCATTCTTCCTGGGTAACAAGGTAATTCACTTGACTACACGGGACTTCTTAGTTCTCGGATATGATTTACTAGGTTTGCTCAGGAGCTGGGGAGATGGCTCAGTTCGTGAAATGTTTGCTGTGCGTGAGGATCTGAATTTGAATCCCCAGCACCCATGTGAAAACAGGACATGACTGCACACTTCTATAACCCACACTGGGAGGCAGAGGAAGGTAGATTCCCAGAGTTCACTGGCAGCCGTGAGTTAACAGTTCACTGTTCACCTGTTGGAGATGCAGTGAGAGATCCCATGTCAAGGATAAGATAGAGCATGAGACTGGGCCTGTAGCTGAGGAGCATCAGCCAGTGGCTGCTGAGAGAGGGGAGCCATTCTTCTTCAGTGCTGTAGCCATTGGAAGTTGCTTATGCCCTTAATCCCATGCCCATGCTCATGTAAGCAACCATAATTAAAGTTCGTACAGGTACATGATCTGTCTTCAGCATTTTCATTCCATTATCCTGTCTGTCCCTTCTGCCTCCCACTGAACCCCTTCTTCACACCAACACGCCCCTCTTATGTTGTGTGTGTGTGTGTGTGTGTGTGAGAGAGAGAGAGAGAGAGAGAGAGAGAGAGAGAGACATGGACAGAGAGACAGAGACAAACAGACATCTTTCCTCATTCAAAAACAGGCACATATACTCCCACTTGCGTTGTCAATATTTGGGCTTGATCATAGACTAGATAAAGTGTGGAATACTGAGTCTGAGAAGGTTGTCTCATGCTATTCTTGGGATACACTCGAGGTAGAAACTGAGCATTTGGTACTAATGGAATGCTTGGGCCTGTATGAACTGGAGCAAACCAATTCCCAGGAGGTGGCTTAGAACTTGGTGGAGTTCTCTGCGGTTTAGTCTCAGCTTTAGGGCTTGGAGCAGTGGCATCATGTTCCTAGAAATAAACCTTAGTCGCTTCCTTATGGAGTTACTGATTTCCCCTTTCTGTCCGCTTCCTGATTGGCCATGACGTGAACAGCTCTCCTCAGCCATGTTCATCCTAGTGCCACCATGTTCTGTCCAGTTGCCCTGTCGGGCGAGTGAACATGATTAAACCCTCTGAAACATTAGCCAAAATAACATTTTAAAAGCTAGAGACTTTATAAAAACTTAGGGAATACTTTTAATGGCTTCTGATAAAGATTAGATCTTGGATATTTGGCTTGAGGTGTTTGGAATGGTGATGAAAATGATAACGTAAGCAGATCAAAAACCTTTTGTGGGGAGGCCATAGCCCTCCGAGACACGATTGGCAGTTTAAGCAACCATAGTAAAACTGAGTGGGTCATGAAAACAGGAAGAGAAATTGTTGGGAAGAGTTCAGAGGGAGGAGGAAGGAGGAGTGAAAATGACCAACCACAGTGTGTACACATGGAAGAGTCTTTTGTATATGCACAAACACAAACCCCAAAACTCACGGAGCCTTCCATAATTGAGCCTCCCCCCACCTAACTCTCTCTCTCTCTCTCTCTCACAAACACACACACACACACCCATTTTTGCTGTTCAGGTGTAATTTAGAAGAGAAAAATAATACTGTTTTCCATTGAATGCTTATATTATTTAAATCTATCCCCCGAAACAGAAATTTGAGTAAGTCTTATAAGGGCAGGTAAGTATGCGTGCGAACAGCTGTTTGAGGGTTATACTAGCCCTTTGGGAGGAGGCGTTTCCATAGAAGTCTATTTTACCAAGAGTTTCAAACATCGAAGTAGAACTCAGTTTATATACTGCCCCATCATCTTGTTTAGAAGAGGAAAAAAGTATTCTGGCATTCTTATTTGTAAATGGACCCTTGATTTTTGAACTTGGTGATTTTAAAATAACTAAAAAATTACTGTGTAAGTTGATTTGAGTTTTACATCTCAAAATTGATTTAGATGCTCTTATGCTTTCTTGGGAGCCACAAAGAGTCGAGATTGTTTTATCTGTATTTATTTATTTATTTTACTTAACTCTCCAACGATAGCTAAGTTGAATTCGGGCTATGTGAAACAAAATAATGAAGAGAAGCATATGTTTGAGACAGAAGCAATTTATGTTCTGAGCTATTATTAACGGAAGCACTGTGTTCAGCATAGTCTGTCATGGAGGAGGACTCCCAGCAACCCCAGCAACCAAGCGGCTCATGTGGAAAGAGCTGGACTCAGCTAGACGGCATAGGGAACTCCCCCCATCATAAAATTTAATGTTCTTCCAGTTACAGCTTAATTGAAAGTAGGCTAAGTTCATGTTATTACCCTTAGAACCTCAACCTAGCCATCTACTGAACCCTGTGTTGTATTTGAAATGAAAGAATCAAGAATAAGGGGGGGTGTGTGTGTGCTTGTGTTCATATGTGTGGTGGTGGTGGTGGTGGTCAGACATGGATGGTGTGCCTACCTGTATTCCCAGCACTAGGGAAGTTGCGGTACCAGCTTGGGCTAAATGGTGAATTTCAGGAGACAGTGGTCTATGTGGTGAGACCCATTCTCTAAAGCCAAAGCAAGGAGAGGTCTGGAAGGATAGGGCAGTGGTAGGACGCTTACCTCGTGCATCCAAAGCCCGGGGTTTAACCCTGGCACCACAAGGAGAAACAAATTCTTTTTTTTTTTCTTTACTGTATACCACTCTTGACTAAAAATCTTAGGTAGATGGTCCTTGCTTTTTATGTATCTTTGGAAGAATTTGTGCCAAGTAAGAACGTAAGCCATTGTCCTACTCCCTGATTTGACATGCACGTGCTTTTGAAATTGGCAAGTTCAGATTCCTAGCTGAGAGCCTTGAGACCAAGCACTGACACCCTGCAGTCTTCCTGAACTGGCAGGTGGAAAGCTGTTCTGCTCCCAGATGAACACTGGCTTGAACGTTAAATCAGCAATGGTTTACAAATAACGACTGTCTGAGAATACTCTATTATACAGGTGTTTGCTTTTTCTTTCTTTCCTTTGTTTGTTTGTTTGGTTTTTCGAGACAGGGTTTCTCTGTGTAGCCTTGGCTGTCCTGAACTCCCTTTGTGTCCCAGGCTGGCCTCGAACTCACAGAGATTCAAGCTGCCTCTGCCTCCTGAGTGCTGGGATTACAGGTGTGCACCACCGCTCCCAGCTACAAGTATTTTCTTATACAAGAGGAAGTTAAGATTTTTATCCAGATGATTTATGTTACTTAATCATTTGTTCTGGCTCTGATTGTGTCTCTGGAACTTGAGTCATGGGGTATACCTGCACAACATAAGTTACGTTTGGTGCTTTTTAGTATATGCTGCTCAGGGAAGTGAGTGTGCCACTCGATGTAGTGTTTGTCCTCACTGTATTTACGCACTTCTGTTTTAGAAGGAGAACCGATCTGAACGGCCACTTGGACTCTAGACTCTTAACAGCACTAATGTGTGTGACCTATGACACCTGCTGCCGCAGCTGCCCCAGCCTACGGCATGTGACTATTTGCTGTCACACGTTGGTTTGCTGCTCTGTGCCTCATGCAAATTTATTGCTGTAGTTTAGTCCAGCAGCTCTGCAGAGGAAGTGGCTTCTCTTTATGTGGCTAACTTGCTGAATATGTTGTTATGCCCTCCGCTTTCTGCTGTGGAGGCGCTACCTTCCACTGTGCTCACTTTAGCAGATGCGCAAGTTTGGGAAGGCTTTGATTGACATGAGCTTGCATGCAGAGCCAGGGTAGCAAGCCACAAATTTATTTTTAATAAGTTTCAGGTATATATTATCTGGAGGAAACTAACCTTTTAAAAAATATTTTACTTCATGGCCTGTATATGGTAGTGCATGTCTTTTTTTTTTTCCTTTTCTTTTTTAGTTAATTATTTGTTTTATTAATTACAGTTTATTCACTTTGTATCCCAACTGTAGCCCTCTCCCTCGTCATAGTCCCCTCCCAATACCATCCTCCCTCCCTCTTCTCCTCCCACGCCCCTCCCCCATTCCACTGGTAGGGTTGGTCCTCCTCCCCTTCCATCTGACTCTAGCTTGTCAGGTCTCATCAGGACGGGCTGCACTGTCTTTCTTTGTGGCTTGGTAAGGCTGCACCCCCATCAGGGGAAGGTGATCATTGCATGTCTTTCTTTAGCACTTGGGAAGGCAAGAGCAGGCAACTGTTGTGAGTTAGAGGCTCGATTGGTCTCTATAGTGAATTTCAGGCCAGCCAGAGCTACACAATGAGACCCTCTCTGTCCCTCTCTCTCTCTCTCTCTCTCAAAAAAAAGAGATTTTGTAAATCATATTTAGAGCAATAATTTTGTACAGGGTGGCTGTTCTCCTTGACCTCCCCTCAGAGGTTTAGTGAGTGTGGCTGGTTGTGCTGACAGCAGGTGGGCCTGCCACTGCACCCACAGTGCGCTCCCGCATTCTCCATGCCCGTAGCTGCTGCACTTCACACACAGGGCGGGCAGCAGTGTGTGCGTGGTGCTCTCCACACGCTGCCCGTCAGAGAGCTGCTGCTCTCTATATGAGCCAGAAATGCATCTCCTTGTCGTTATCTTACCTGCTTTTCTCCTCACCAACCACATGAGAAGAGAAGTGAGCACGGTGCTAGCACTTGGCCTATTTCTGCCACACCCAGCAAACTAGTCAAATGCATCTTTGACAAGACTGTTCCTTCTTACTTGCTGCAAATCTCAATGCGTCCATTTTTTCCAGAACCTTTTGTCTTAATAAAAGCAGCGTCACCGTGTGCCCTTTTTCTTAGTTACAAGAACATCTGCTTCAGGCTGGGTACCATGAGCTGCAGGAAGGGCTGGAAAACACACACACATGAAAAACATGAGATCATGCTCATTCCCTTATTTAACATTTCATAGACTTGGTTACAGGAGAATATATAAGCTATGAAATAGTTATTTCCTACAGGCACATTTGAATTAGCAAAATTATGTCCTCACTGCTATTCTCATTTAGTTTTTTCGACTGTTTTTGAGGAATTAGAAGCATCTTTACTTTTGGCTATAATCATAGTTATCTTTCTCCTATTGTACAGGCATATTAGCCAGAGTGCAAAGTTCTGATTTTTTGTTTGTTTTGTTTTTGTATATTGTTTTGTATATTATTTTGTCTTACTGTCTATTGCAGACTTTTACAGGAGAGTTTGTTCTTTATTAGAGGATGATGTGGTGACATTTGTAAAAAAACTAGCACTTTTCCATCCTGTTGTAGCAAACTTAATACTTGTTTATTTGTATTTTGTGTGTAGGCTTGGCTTGGCTTGCGTAGATGTCTGTATACCACATGCATACAGTGTGCATGGAGGCCGGAGGAGGGCACTGGGGCCACTGGAACTGGGGTTACAGATGGTGGTGAGCCATCCTGTGTGTACTGGGAACAGAACCCTGATCCTCTGGCCTGCCAGCCAAGCCTGACTATGGAGTTCAGTCTCCTGGACCCACATGGTGGAAGGAGAGGACCGGCTCCTCCGGCTCCTGACAGTTGTCTCTGACCACACACATGCTGTTGCACTTGTAACCCCCCTCCCAACTTACACATGAAATGTAATAAAAAAAATTAAGGGAGGGATTACATTTTAAAATGAGAAAATTAGTTGCCATAAGTGTAGGTATTATATTTTATGGCATGACTATATAAGCTTTCTCTTCAATTTCTCATTTCAGGTCTCAGCCAGTCTCTTCTCCAGTCATACTCCAGTTTGGTCATGCAGAGACCCTCCTGCCACTGCTGTCTCTCATGGGCTACTTCAAAGACAAGGAGCCTCTGACAGCGTTCAATTTTGAGGAGCAAGGCCACCGCCAGTTCCGGAGTGGTCACATCGTGCCGTATGCCGCAAACCTCATATTCGTGCTATACCACTGTGAAGACGCAAAGACCCCTAGGGAAGAGTTCCAGGTGCAGGTGCTGCTGAATGAGAAGGTGTTACCCCTGGCCTACTCACAAGAACCTGCTGCTCTGTATGAGGATCTGAAGCACCACTACAGGGACATTCTTCAGAGCTGTCAGACCAGCAAGGAGTGTGACCTACCCAAGGTGAACATCACATCCGATGAGCTCTGAGGGGCTGGGACAGCAGTCCTCAACGGTGACTGTGTTTGCAGTAGGTAACCACCCAAGACACAGCTGCAGGAGGAGCTCTGGGAGTTCCAGGCCAGCCTGTCTACATAGTGAGGTCTGGGCTAGCCAGCGCTACACAGAGAAATAAAGCTTTCAGATTGCTAGGTCCTTCTGTCTTTTCGAAGACAATAATAGTTTGTCTTAGAATCTGGACGTACGGGTAAGCATAACTCTCCCTGGAGCAGCTGTCTTCAGAACAAAAACCAACTCAAGAGAATCTCTGCCCCTGCAAGTGTTTGCAGAGCTGAAACTTTTCTAACCACCTAAGAAACTGCAGCGGTAGAACTTCAAAAGTGACCCTTCACAAATACTGGATACCAAAGCACAGTGGCAGCCACTGATCTGTAACTGACTAAGTTGGGGATATGAGTGATCATGTTGATTTCTTTCCTTCTGCTTCAGGCAGGGCTAGCATAACTGATAGCATCAGTCCTAAAGGTGGCAAAGCGGCTTCAGAAGAAAGTCTGATATAATGCCCATCTAGAGGGGAATTTGACACGGTATCAAGAATCAGGCCAAAGCAAGACTGAAAGTGTGGGATATTTTTGTTAATATTATTTATAAAAATATGTAAACACTTTGTCAATAATTTTTTTAACTTCCAAGTAGGCCTTTCAGGGTCATCTTAATCTTATCGGATTTGTTTGAGGTGAGAAATACTGGAAGGCACAACCGGGCCAGCAGATGCTCATGTTTCTTACGACTATTGGCTGGTTGTCTTTTTCATTCCATCATGGCTTCCCTTTTAGATCTTGCTGTTCCCTAAAATGCATCTTTTGGTGGTTTGAATTTTTTTTTTTTTTTAATTAAGACTATCTATTCTGGCTAATTTAATTGTAGAGATTCAAACCTGTTGCAGAGAAATTCTGAGCTCTCTCAAATACCATGAAAGTGTTTGCTACATACAATAAATAAAGTCTTGTGACTTTACTACCATGTCATTCTGCTCTCAGAAATTCAGTCAGTCATTGATAGTAAAGGATTAGAATTTCAAGTGTTTGGCTTGGCAGCTAAGGCAGTTTCCCTTGTTTATTCAAGTGAATGGACTATTTTAATGCATCTTATTCTAATTTGTATTCACTTTAAAGAGTCTACCTTTCAAAGAGAGAATTTGGTTTTGGTTGAAAAATGTATGTCTAATCTTACCAAACTGTATCAGTTAACCTAACATAATCTGTTGCATTCATTTTATAGTTTACTTTTGAGAAGAAGACTCTTACGAAAATAAATCTATAGTAGGGCTCTGCCATGCAGAAAAACCTCATCAATGGTGTGCATGAGGGCATTTTCAGCCAAATTTTCATTGGTTAAAAATGAAAAAATTTGTTTTAGGTTTTAAAGAGAAGCCAATGCTTATCATTTTGGTACCAATCAAAATGCTTCCTACTTATGTTAATGTTTAATCAGATAAATTTTTTTGGTCAGTGAAACTATGAACTAATTTAGGTATAGAGTTGAAAGTTTTATTTTGTTTCGTTTTTCAGGTTTCTCAAAACCTGGTTTCTCCTCGTAGCCTTAGCTGGCCTGGACTCCCTTTGTAGACCAGGCTGGCCTAGAACTCATGGTGATCCGCTTGCCTCCATCTCCTCAGGTGCTGGGATTATAGGTCTGTGCCACCATCCACCATGCCCAGCTTAAGTTGGAATATTTTTAAAGCTCTCCTTTCACAATAAACCCTCCTCTTCCTGTTTTGTAAAATGTAAGAGGGGTCAACAAGATGGCTCAGTGGGTAAAGATGCCTGCCTGACCCCTTTACTTTGATCCCCTGGACTCACATGGTAGGAGAGAACAGACTCCTACAAGTTGTTTTCTGACCTCTACATGTGTGCGTGCATGCATGTCCACACATGTATGCACACACATATGCATAAGTGGTAGAATTTAAATAGAGGCACATTTAAAATTAATCACAGGATTGTGTGACATTGCTAATATCGTGACATTGCCAATACCTTTTTGAGTGGAATTTTCTAAGGTTAAAAAAGTAGTCCTGATGACTAATTAAAGAAATAAGCCAACACTAGGGGCCTGTAACCTCGGTATTCATGCTGTGAAAGGATGATGCGCAGTGTTTTCAGAAACTAATTATAGAATAGCAAGTATTAAAAAACTGGGCACTGTGGTGGGCGGGTCTAGGAGGCACTTCCGGGTTGATTAGCATGGGGGAAGCTCCTCCCCCAGAGTGGGCGGCCCTCTCCAGCATTCCAAAATAAAGAGACTGGGAGGCATTCTTGCTGCCTGACTGCTTCCGCTTTTGCTGGTGAGGATGGCTATTTCTGCCACTGCTGCTACTGTCACCATCCTTAAGTGACATCAGACACCAGCATCTTTGGACTTCCAACATGGATTGAAGATTAGCAATTTCCAGTACCTGTCCAGGCTTTCAGCACCGTAGTGGGACTGCTGAAGCATCAGACTTGGTAGCCTGAGCAGATACAGGTTTTCAGCATCTCTATCCAGTGTTGGAACTACCTAGTCCCTCTTGGTTATAAGCTATTCTAGTATATCACCACACACGCGTGCACGTACTCTCTCAGTTCTGATCTCTAGAGGACCCTGCCCAACACAGACACGATCTAGATTAGTTTTCCCCTTCTTCCAGAACACAAATCCTACAAAGTATGGTTTGAATGAAAATGGTCCCCATAGGCTCACATAATTGAACGTTTGGTTCCCACCTAGAGGAAGTGCGTCACTGAGGATGGCCTTGAGGTTTCTGAAGCTCTCTCTCCAACTTTGGGTCAGATGAGAGCCCTCAAATGCTGCTCTAGCACCATGCCTGCCAGGCTGTCAGCCACATGTACCAAAACTCCTTTCGTAAGAGGGGGAAAAACAGTACTTAATTATCCTATAGGTAAGGGCAGAACTCCAGGTAAAGTCAAAGGTCATCGATGGAAAGTTAAGACACCAAGAAATCTTATTAGCATAAGGTGGGTTCCTCCAGGCATCCCCGGGTGCTTGCTTATCAGGAAAGGGTCCAGCCTGTAATCTTCCCTGAGGGCTATTCGATGCCCCTTAGAGGATTTTAGGGTTCAGAGTGAGCACCCTGCTAGGAAAAGGGAGTCCACCATCATAGACCAAGCACAGAGGATATCCGGAAATGTCAGGCTCCAACCTTATCCCGCAGAGCTCCACCAGCATTCTCTATTTTTTTCACTTAGATATGGAAACTAGTTTTATTAAAATCTAAAATCAAAACTTCAAGTGGAAGCCATTGAGCTCAAAATGCTGTTTATAGAGCAGGGGTTAGCTGTCACGGCAAATGCAGCTGGCACGTTGCTGCGCTCACCCGTGGCCGTTCCTGAACGCTCTGAGTTACCAAACCTCTAAATGTGTAGACACAAAAATAAAATAATGATGATATAACACCACCCACGCTGCTTTACCAGAATGAACAAGGCAACCTATGCTTCAGAGCCCAACAAGAGAAGAGCAGGTCTGAGGACTTGTCCCCAATCCAGTCTTCCTCATTCACTGCCCGGAGTATTCACCATGCCATGAACTGAAACTACCAAGAGTTCATTGAAAATGGTTTCAGAAAAAGGAGTCATAGTGTGTGTGTTGTTGAATAGTGGCTTTAACTGATGTGGGTTTTTTTCCCCCCTAAGTCTTCTTAGTCCCGATACTTGGTACAAACTGAGAATTTTCCTTTTTTACATTTTTTTTTTTTTTTGTGATTTTATGTGTGGGCGCCCGTGTGGTGGTTTGCTGAAAACGGCCCCCTATCTGCTCAGAGGGAGTGGCACTATTAGGAAATGTGACCTTGTTGGAGTAGGTGTGGCCTTGTTGAAGGAAGTTCGTCACTGGGGGGGTGGGTTTTGAGGTTTCCGGTGCTGCAGCCAGGCCCAGTGTCTCTCTGTCTTCCTGCTGCTCGCCAATTCAGACCTAGAACTTCCAGCTACCTCTACAGCACCGGATTTCCCGGTGTGCCAGCATGCCTCCCGCCACGATAACAATAGAGTAAACCTCTGAACTGTAAGCCAGCCCCAATTAAGTGTGTTTTTTATAACAGTTGCCTTGGTCATGGTGTCTCCTCACAGCAAAACCCGAACCGAGACAGCCTGTGTGTACATACAGGCATACGTGAAAATGAGAGGACAACTTGCTGCAGTCAGTTGGCTACACTCAAGTCTGGGCATAGTGCCCGGGTGGGCAAGTTTGGGGGCAGCCGCCTATGCCTCTGTCAGCCCTAAACTGGTAGTTATAATTCACCAAGACCTGCTGTACGTTCTGTGTCTGAACACTACATTTAGCCTAGGGCTGTGTAAAGATGAATCGGCCTCATTCCTTCATCCAAAGGTGTTCCTGTAGGGCAAGTGTGCTTGGTGCCATAAGGCCAGCTGAATGACGGGATTTTTTTTAACACTTCGCACAGTATTGGAGATTATGAATGTGTGATAGCAATTGCTAGATTTAACTGTTAAATAGGACTATAGTCAATGTCAACCCTATAAAGACATGTGACATATTAATATTTGAGGTTAGAAGGTAAGTAATGTTTTTTGTTTGTTTTGTTTTGATTAATACTACAGCCATCTCATTAATCTGATGTTATTCTCATTAGGGACACTCCTAAAAAAAGAAAAATCTCATAAAAACTGTAAGTCCCACGTAGGAGGAAATGAACATTGAAAGTAGGATTTGGCTAAGAAGGTCCAGCTCAGTTATGCTAAAATGGAATCCCTGTTGTTTTGAAGTCTTTAATCATACCTGTTGGCATTAGCCATTCTTTTCATTGACAACCGAATGTGTTCAGTGTACTGGGCTTTCAATTTTATTTTTTTATTCTGTGATCATTTTGAACTTTCTGGTCCCTGACACTCACTTGGAGCTTCCTATATATATAATCCTGACCTTGACTATGACACTAAAAGCAAAAGCGGGCCTATGAAGTTAAGAATGCTTCGTCCTCTCCAGGCAAAACCAGCTCATAATTCCACTGCATCCAGTGATAACCGCAGAACTGGTCCACATCCTTAAAGGCTTTGGAGTTAAACAGCTGAGCCGGAATATTCTGTAGGGAAATTTGGAACATTTTTTCCCTAAGGTAGTGTTTCAGGTGGCTCGCTAATGTCACTTGGAACTTGACTGCCTTTTGCCAAAAACTAAGCAGAAAATAAGCATTCATGATGCTATAATTTTGCTCTATCTGGCTATCACCAGATCACTTAATTGTCACAGATCATTAGCCATTCTTCTGATTCAGGGTTTTTGTTTTGTTTTTGTTTTTTTCCTTCCAAACATCTGGTAGCCTATTTTATTTGCAAACATCCTCCCCTAAGTCCATTCAACTCTATTTTGAGAGCAGTTGTTTTGTGTGCAGGTCCACAGCAGAACATTTGACTCCTTTTTATACCTGCCAGTTAGAAAGGACAGTAACTTTGCAGACATCTTTACCCCCCCTCTTTCCATTCACGCATAGTGCCTATGAGACAGACGCTGGGTCCTTATTAGACCACCTTCCAAAGTCATCATCTGGTTGCCAACTATAGCCTTCGATTTGGTGTCAAGAAGAAAAATGGCGGCATACCCTGCTCCCTTAGGTCCATTTGGTTTCATTGTACTAGCAACCTCAGCTGTCTTCATGGCCCATGAAGAAGCAAAATGGAAACACAAAGGAGGGGAAATTCTGGGTGTTTCTTCTAGAGATATAAATAAAATGCTTCGGATTTGTATCAATATTATTATTGTTATTACTGAAACTGAGTTTTAAGAGACAGAGATGTTTATTTATAAAACAGTATCTTTTGTATAATCCCAGACTTTGAGCTAGTCTATAGATCTAGACATTTTGTGTCCACATTTGTTGTGGTACTAGGACAAGAAGTGTTTGTTAACTAAAACAATAGCCTTAGCTGGGTAATCCTTGTACAGCCAGAAAACTCATTAGACTATTTATTGTATTGTATATTATAGCATTATATATAGAATATATAATTATATATTATTATATTATGTTATATTATATATTATATTATGTAAAACAGCTAATGTGGAAAATGAAATTAAGGAGAAAGTTTTATATCTCCTCAGAGTTCACTCTACCAAGCTTAACTCTGGTTTGTCTTGCACCTTTCTTTCTTTTCTTTTTCCCTTCTTTCCTCTCTTTCTTTTTTTTAAGAATACTTTGAGTGCCCTGCAAGAGCAGGGCAGGCTGGGCGTACCGCAGGTAGCCAATACTGCTTGTCTCGTCTGAGCACTAACAGGGTGGACAACGGAGATGGAGAGATGGCTCAGGCAGAGTACTTGCTGTACAGTCATGAGGACCTGAGTTTGCAGCGGTGGCACCCATGTGACAGGCCACGCACAAGGACACACACCTGTAATCCCTGTCCGGGGCTCAGGGGCTGCCTAGCTGGATGTCTGAGGTCCAGCTCCAGTGAGAGCCTCTCTCAGGACAGAATATGGAGATCAATGGGGGAAGACACCATCAGTATCAGCCTGTGGTGTCCACACATGCGCCTGTGAACACAGGGAGCTGCACATACACAGCATACAGATGCTTTGAGAAACTTTACTACAAGTGTTGGGGGGGGGCATAGCAATCAGGGCTTTCTGTTCATCCGTTGGTTCGGTTGGTTTGGTTTGGATGTTTTGTTGGTTTTTTGAGACAGAGTCTATCTGTGCAGCCCTGACTAGCTACCCATTGTGTAGTTAGGTTGATCTCCAAGTCTCAGCAGCTCTCCTGTTTCAGCCTGTCAGTGTAGGGATGGTAGGCGTGTGCCAGCATGCCCAGCTCAACAGCTCAGTTTTCACACAGGCGATATTAAGGCTTCTTGGACTTTTCCACTTGGACTCTTTTCGCGTAAGCAATTTTTATGCAGCCCCAGCCTACAACTGGATAATACGGTTTTCAAAGCAGACATTTGCGGATAAGAAAATAGTTCTTTTGTAAATATACAATTACACAATTTATTAAACACACACCAGTTAGATAGGCGTGCTTATTTTTACATAATTAAGACCATGGCTGAATATTTGATACTGCAGGAGGTAGGACATCGTCAACATTTCTCAGAGCTCATCAGTATTTTGATTAAACAATCAGTGCAGAGAACTGTGCTTCACATAAACACATAGCACAACACAGTAAGGGCACTTTTAAGGCCACTTCCGAAACTTTTGGAAATCCTGTCACAATCCCAAGCCAAACTTCACTTACTGTTCTTTTATGGAATGCAAGTCAGCAACTCAGAGACAGCACTTCTTAAAAGTGAACGTTCTAACCCAATACAATCCAGAGATATATGGCATCAAATTTGATACCTCATATAGTGGGCAGGAGGAAAATATCCCAATACTTTTTTTTTTCCATTAACCTACAATTTTAATATAAACAGAAATCTTTATATGTGCAGTAAAAACAGTGCAGTTCATGAGGCCCGGCGGTCTCATCTGAACTGAGGTGCTTCAGGCTGTGTCCTTTGGTGCTGTGTGACACTAGGACGCAAAGTGCCTTGTGTGTGTTCAGAGCCAGGGCTGCCAAGAGGCAAGTGTACCGGCATCATCTCAGATTCGTTGCACGCTTGATTTTTTTTTTTTATTATTAATTTTGTCTGTACTTTCAGAAGCCTTCTACTGTTGCTCATCTTTTTTGGCAACCCCCTCCCCACATTCAGTTATGTGACCTCCATATGGTGTGTAGCAACGCAGGAAGTGTAAGAAGCTGTGGACCCCACCACCAGACCTACGCAGCTCAGAAAGGCCCGTCTGCTTCTCAGTGTTGATCTTCTAATCCTTGGGGTTTGTCCACTGGCTTTCTTTCCTTGAGAAGCTGTTCCTGTCGCCTTCCTCAGAAGGTGGAACAGAGCGGTCATGGTGCTTCCAGGAGCGGTTCGGAATTTCATTGTGGAGATCAGCCCGAGGGGTGCTGCTTTTTTGTCCTGCTTTAGGTATAGACCTGCAGTGTCCCTAACCTAAGCAAGTGCTGTGGGTTGGGGGAGATCCCTGAATTCCACAAGCTTCTGCTGCAGCTTCCGTACCACGTGACTGAGTTACAGTGACACCCACCGTCGCC
Organism: Meriones unguiculatus; assembly: GCF_030254825.1. Lineage (NCBI taxonomy): Eukaryota > Metazoa > Chordata > Mammalia > Rodentia > Muridae > Meriones > Meriones unguiculatus. The sequence continues at coordinate 48,711,395 of NC_083349.1, forward strand.
AGGGGACGTTGGAAAGGTTGTGGATAGAAATAACTGTCTCTTTCCTGTCCTTGTTGAGCCAAACACGGGACACTCCTAGGCTGGCACATTAGACCATGGAGTTAGGTGGGTTCTACACCCTCTGGCCACGTTGAAAGGCTTTTCTAGTATAAAGAGAGTGAAGTTGTCCCGGCCACACTCAGGTCTTTTCAAAGCTACTTCTAGTTTTTGCTTCAGACTTCTGCGGGAGGTAAAAGAACCAGAAAGGCCTTTTCAAGTTCAAATTTCTGTTAGCCTGTATGTGTGTGTGTGTGTGTGGGGGGGGGTGTTTCCTGGAGTGTATTCACCCCAGATAGGGCCCCAGAAACGGACCAAAGGAATGATTCCAGAGTCTAGCTTCGTGAACCAGTGAGTTCATCGGGCTTACTAAATGGAACACAGTTGACCCTAAAACGCTTGCATCATCATCGGAAGTCCCAACCAAGCGTGAGTGTCAGCCTTTCAAACACTGCAAAGATAGAGGCCCCTCTGCTTAATTATTGACCTCCCACCCACCATAGCACCCCCTGAAACCTTGCGCAGCTGGGGAGGGGATGCTCCTCAGGAGGAGGGGCATGGCTGGACTCTCAGGTAAGTCTCTGATGCCCCTCCCCCTACCTCCTACGAACCCACGTTCTCAGGCCCAGTCTTGTTCTCGCCAGTACTCAAAGCTGCTGATTCAGATGCTAACAACCATGTTATGCTCAGAGGACAGCATTCCACAGCAGCCTCACTATTTAAAAAAAAAAAAAAAAAAAGCTGAAAAGCATGGCTAGCAGACGGCGCGGTGCTTCAGAAACCTCTTTCCACCAACTAAAACCTCTGATTACCGCGTACGTCATAAGCACTTTTCTAGATGGATACCTGTGTTAACCGGTATTTGCTCAAACACGTGTGCAAAAGCCTAAAGGAATCCTCTAGTATAACGTGAAAACAGACTCCGAAATTCTCCCGTCATGGACATGGTGCTTGGTCATTAGATACATTGTATTAAAGAATAGCTCTGAGTTGGGGGACACGCCTACACGGACAAGCTCTGGAGCATGTGAGGATAAATGTTTCTGCCTCGTCCTGGTACTGAGGTTGGTAGTGTGAGCGGTGTTATTTTAATTTCTTTGAACACTCTAAACACCATCTAAATGTGCTATATCTCCCCCCAGGGCTAGAAGTGGAATTAAGACAAGTTTATTTGGGGCTTTGTAGTATGTTTCCAAGATGCAGACTCGTTGTGAGCTACCTGACTCTCTTGATTCATCACTGCAATTGAAATGTTTTCCAGATGCTGCTGCCCTTTGCCCCCCAGGGCCGTTAGCTGTAATGCTGAGACCAGGAAGTTGTAGGAAATGGGGTGCCACTATGCATGTGTGGAGATCAGAGGACAGCTTGTGGGAATTGGTCCTCCTCTTCCACCATGTGGGTTTCGGGGATGCAAGTGCCTTTGCTCTCTGAGCCATCCTGCTGGTCCAAGTTTGTTGATTCTTGCATTGAACCGTATTATAGAATTATACCTGAAGTTTTTCAAAGCAAGGCACAACTCACACCTTCTTAGAACTTTCAAAGCAAGGTGCAGTTAGTACCTTTAGTTCCAGGCAGAAGCTAAGTTACAGCATGGGTTTATTTTCCCTTTTATTGGTTTTATAATGAAACCTGTTAGGGCAATAACTGAATCTGGCATGAGATTAGGTACTCATATATTTTATGTGCATGCTGTGCATGAGTTCATTGGGCCTTATCCCTGTTTTTATATGTCCTCAGTCGTAGGAAAATTCTCAGAGAAGGAAGATATCTATATTTGATCTACATCTTGCTCCTCAGGGACACAGCTGTCATCTCTGTAGGCCAGACCTCGCCGCCCGACTCCTGAAACTCACCTCTCCATTCCATTAAGCGGGTTGGTTGAGCAGAGTGGTGGCAGCTGGCAGACACTTAACCAGAAAGCCAGGATGCAGGATTTTTAAGAAGGATTAAAAGGCCAAGGCCTTGCCACCAATTTGCCATATGCTGCATATATCGCCCAGGCCAATGATCTCCATCTCACCCCATCCTCATATAATGGAGGGTGCCATCATGTGGTGTTATGAGTTAAACACCACACCAGCACACCACTGTTTGACATGAGTAGAGTCCTGTTACAGACAAGGGTAAAATGATTTCCCGGTTGGAGGACTTGACCATAAAATCCTTTCCCCAGCAATGGCTCTACCACTTACTTTGCGGCCCCACATGGGGCTTTGTGTTGATTAAGGAAACTTCTTGAGGCAGGTGAACAGGGCAGGAGTGAGGTCCAGAAAGCAAAGCAAAAAAGCTAAGAACTTCTCCAGATACTGTAGATTAAATCAGGCTGCAGACATAGGCACGAGCAGACAGCTACTCCAGACTGCCTGAAGGTGATCTATTATGGTATTGTAATGCATTAAAAAAAAAACTAAAAATGTACATCCTGGGTGTGGATTTAAGATGCTAATGTGACATGTGAGGTTTCATGTTGCATAACTAACTATATGCAACAGACATACACACGAGAAAGCCTTGGAAAAGCCTCCAAATTCCTTTTCTCCTAAAGACCTTGTTCAAATATTTTGGTCCCCACTTTCTTTTTGATACGTGGTCTCATGTAGTCCAGGCTGGCCTTGGACAGATCCTCTTGCCTCAGTTTCTCTAGTGCTGGGGTTACAGACAGGCATCACCATATCTGACCTTATTTTGGCCCCCCTTTTAAAACTGGATTATTTCATAGTATTGAGAAATAAGTGTTCTTTACATATTCAGCCTACAAATCACTTAACAGATCTCTATTTTTAAAATATTTCCCCCAGTTTGTTGTTCCATGTAATCAACATTCTCTGCATGGGATGTAGTCATGTTGTTTCATGAGTTTTTCCACTAATTCTCATACTTCATTATATGGATCCAAAGTATCCTGATGGGACATTAAGGTAGTTTGAAGTTTTTGGCCACCAGAATAGGGCTGTTCTTTTGGTGAACAATTGTGTGCATTTTCTATGTATATGGTTCTATTTAGAGTAGAACATCGAGGCTACAGAGAAAATATATTTTCATCTTTGCTATACAGAAACCCAAAATCTGACACGTTCCAAAGTCCTTCTCTTTGAATACTGACAGAATATTACAAGTGGAGATTTCACATCAGACCTTATGTAATGGGGTGCATTATAAACACAGGCACCCTAAAACTATATAATAAAATTACCTTCAGCTTTTGTGTGAAACCAATATACTTTGTATTTAGGCTTAGAGCCCCATAAAACTTCATTATGTAAGTATTTCAAAATCTGAAATTAAAAAAATCCAGAATCTACAATTGTCTGATCTAAGCATTTTGGGTAAGGAAAAATAGTTCTCCAAAAACAGTAATGCCAAAGTGTATTGCCACCAACAATATGTGAGAGTACCATCCAACTGCCATTCTACCAGCAGCTGGTTGCCGTGTCTCCAAGGATGGACCTGACTGGGTGTGGTGAAGGAATGAAGAGAAGACAGACATACAGACACCCAGACACAAAGCTGGGTTCAGGTGGAATGGACTGGGTGGAGAAACCACAGCCCTCCAGAAGCTCAGTGTGTTGAACCAAGGGGTAGGATTATCACACACAGTTGAGCAAGGAGACAGGGCAATTAGAAACACGTGAAGAGCCAAGGTTGGTGTAGACAGCCACTCAAGGGGACAGGTTTAGCTAATCTTGGTAGGAGCTGTTTTTATAGGGGAGCAGTGTTACAGCTGTGATTATCTGGGGAGAGAAAACTAGGATGGGCATTTTCTGCATACACACAGCAGAAGGGAAGGCTTTGCTGCGGGGGGAGGTTCTAGGCTCTTTGACATGGTTGTGCTTATGTCAATAACACATATTCACTTAGGCCTTCACTTGCTCAAGGCTTCTGCCACGCCTTCCTTGCATTTGATGTTTTCTTCCTTTCGCCATCCTTGCAATGTGCCGAGGTCTCTCAAAGAGGGTTGAATTTGCATTCCTTTGATGACTAATGAAACTGATGCCCTTTCCCAACAGCCATTACATAACATCTTTTGTGATGTGCCGGCTGCTTGGTTTCAGGCTGCTTATTTGCCTTTGTGTACCGATATGTCCCCTATTAGAACTTTCAGACCATACTCTATAGGAGAGTCTGGATTCTGGAATTGCCTTTAGCCTAGGATAGGGGGGCAGGCTTGAAATTTCCAACTCTGGAGACTTTTCAGTTTTTCTTTCTCTTTCTCGTACATTTCCCTTTTGTGTGACTCTCAGACATGTTGGATCCTTTCAATACGCCAACCTTTCTCTCCCCCCCCCCCCGCCCCATATGTATGTGTGGCATATGCCATGAAGGAAAAACTGCAGGGAGCAAGTGAGCTTCCTGGAGATGGTCCACCATTTTGTATGGCCACGATGGTTGTGCCCTGGAGAGGCATAGACCCAGGGGCTTCCGTCTCTGGATTGCTTCTTGCTGCTGCTGTGCCTTCCCATGCTTGTCATTTCTGTATTCCTCACCTGTCTGGCATGGTGTGATTGGGTGTGGGGAGGACCTCACTCTCCATAGTCTGGTGTGATTGCTTCCTGGGTATTAGTCCACTCTAGTGGCTAAATTGCCTTCAGATCAATATGAAAGATGTACTTTTGTGAAATCACACTGTTTAGATGAGTCCATGATTTTACAATTCCTGATAACTCATTTTTTAAGAATTTCTGATTTGATTCAAGTAATGTCCAGCTCTCCTTCAAAACAGCAAAAGCTTCACCTTCATGTATCACAGGCATGTATATTGTATTAGGTAGAAGAACTGGCTTGGGACAAATTTATGATCAAGAAAAAACATTTGCTGGGAGCAGTGATGCATGCCTGTAATCCCAGCACTCTTGGAGGCAGGCAGATCTCTTGAGTTCGAGGCCAGCCTGGTCTATAAAGTGAGTCCAGGACTGCAAAGGCTACACAGAGAAACCCTGTCTCAAAAAACCAAAAGGAGGAGGAGGAGAAGACGGCGACGACAAGATAGATGATTCATTTCTTGGTAAAAAGCTTGTTAATCTATGACATAAAAAAAAAAAAAAATAAATAAAAACCAAAAACCAAAAAACTACTGCTTTGAGCTTGTGAAGTGAAAGGTACACAAAAAATTGCTTTGAAAGATAGAAAAAAGTGTTTGGTTAGGTACAAGTTTTGATAGAAAAACATGAAATCAATAATCATTCTGTAACTCTTGTATAACAAACTTATCTGTTTTCTTTGATGATTGCTTTTATGGCTATGAGGTGAATTTTCTTCTTACGTATTAAAAGGAGTAGAGAAAAATAAAAGGTTGTTGGAACCCACTTTTCTTCATCCACCAAGTGTGTCTGTATGATTTTTCCCCCTTTTTTTCTTTTCTTTTCTATCAGCAGCCGACACCAAGATCCATTAGCTCTGGCCCTTAAAGAGTTAAAGAAATCTCACTGCTGCTGGTAGTTCCCAAAGGCTGTTGTCTCTGGCACTGCAGGCAGAGCTAGGGCCTGGGAACTTCCAGCAAAATCAGGGACAAGACAAATCTGTTTACTCTCTCCATATCCATTCAACATAGTACTTGAAGTCCTAGCTAATGCAATAAGACAACTAAAGCAGATCAAGGGGAAACAAATTAGAAAAGAAGCCAAAGCATCGCTGTTCGCAGATAATATGATAGTGTACATAAGTGACCCCCCATAACAAAAAACTCCTACAGCAGTTAAACACCTTCAGCAAAGTTGGCTGGAGAGAAAATTAACTCAAAGAAATCAGTAGTCCTCCTTTATACAAATGACAAATGGGTTAAGAAGGAAATGAGGGAAACACCACCTTTCACAATAGGGACAGATAATATAAAATATCTTGCTATAACTCTGACCAAGCAAGTGAAAGACATATGACAAGAACTTGAGGTTTCTGGAGAAAAAAATAACTGAAGAAGAGATCAGAAAACAGAAAGATCTCCCATGCTCATGGATTGGTAGGATTGGCATAGTAAAAATGGCTATCTTACCAAAAGCAATCTACAGATTCGATGCAATTCCCATCAAAATTCCAACACAATTCTTTACTGACCTTGAAAAAGAAATTCCCAATTTCATATGGAAAAAAAAAAAAAGCAGGATAGTGAAGACAATTGTGAACAATAAAAAAAAATTAAAGGTGTCACCATCCCTGATTTCAATTTGTACCACAAAGCAATAGTAATACAAACCGCATGGTATTAGCATAAAAATAGACAGGTGGATCAATGGAATGGACCCAAGCACCTACAGACACTTGATTTTTGACAAAAAAAGCCAAAAACATACAATGGATCAAAGAAAGCATCTTCAACAAATAGTGCTGGTCTAACTGTATGTCTGCATGTAGAAAAAAATGCAAATAGATCTATATTTGTCACCCTGAACAAAATCCAAGTCCAGCTGAATCAAGGACCTCAACATAAAACCAGACACACTAAATCTAATAGAAGAAAAAATAGGGAAGATCCTTGGACTCATTGATATAGGACACAACTTCTGAATAGAACACCAACAGCTCAGCCTCCAAGATCAACAATTAACAAATGGGATCTCATGAAACTGAAAAGCTTCTTCAAGGCAATAGACACTGTCGACAGAACAAAATGGCAGCCTACAGATTTCAAAAAGATCTTCACCAACCATACATCTAACAGAGGGCTAAAATCCAAAATATGTAAAGAACTCAAGAAATTAAAACACCCACAAACCAAATAATCAAATTTAAAAATGTGTTACAGAGTTAAATAGAACTCTCAACAGAGAAATCTCTAATGTCCAAGAAGCACTTAAAGAAATGTTCAACATCCTTAATCATCAGGCAAATGCAAATTAAAAAGACTGAGATTCCAGCTTACACCTGTTAGAATGGTTAAAATCAAAAACCCAAATGACAGTGCATGCTGGCAAGGATGTGGAGCAAGGGGAACACTCCTCCATTGCTGGTGGGAGTACAAACTTGTACAAGCACTTAGGAAATTAATCTGATACTTTCTCAGCTATGCCACCCCTGGGCATATACCCAAAAGGTGCTCCACCATAACACAAGGACACTTGCTCAACTATGTTCATAGCAGCTTTATTTGTAATAGCCAGAAACTGGAAACAACCCAGAGTCCCTCAACCAAAAAATATTCTGTGGTACATTTACACAATAGAATACTAATACTACTCAGTTATTAAAAACAAGGAAATTATGAAATTTGCAGGCAAATGGATGGAACTAGAAAATGTCATCCTTAGTGAGGTAACCCAGATCCAAAAGATACGCATGGTATATACTCACTTAAAATTGGGTATTAGACATAGAGTACAGAATAATCACACTACCTGCCACAGATCCAAAGAAGCTGAGTAACAAGGGAGGGGGCTTGAATCCTACTCAGAAGGGGAACTAGAATAGACACCGGAAGTGGATGAAGTGTGGGACCTGGGTGGGAGAGGGTGTGGGAAGGGGAACAAAGGTGGGGATCAGATGTGGGGAGAGTGGGGGGTGAGAGATGAGAAAGCTCGGGGAGAGAAGGGAAACTGAGGCGGGGCATCTCTGGGACAAGCTGGAAACCTGCAACAGGGTATGTGCCTGGGAGGATATGGCTGTGAAACTAGCCGAGACTCCAAGTAGCTGGAGACCACACAGGCCATCCCATAGCCAGGCAAAGATTTCCGTGAAGGGAGGGGGACGCCAACCCACCCACAAAACTTTTGACCCAAAATTTACCCTACCTACAAGAAATGCAGGGGTAAAGATGGAGCAGAGATTGAAGGAATAGCCAACCAATGACTGCCCCAACCTGAGAGCCACCCCATGGGAGAGCGCCAGTCCCTGACTCTATTAATGATACTCTGCTTTGCTTCCAGACAGGAGCCTAGCTTAACTGTTCTCTGAAAGGCTCCACCCAGCAGCAGATTGAAGCAGATGCTGGGACCCACAGACATACATTAGGCAGAGCTCTGGGACTCTTGTGGAAGAGACAAGGGAAGAATAGAAGGACCTGGTGAGACAAGAATTCTAAAAGACCAACAGAGGCAACTAATCTAGGCCTATGGGAACTTGAAGAGAGACTGAAGCACCAACCAAAGAGCAGCCATGGGCTAAACCTAGGCCTCTGATACAAATCCCCAACACGTAGCCGATGGGCAGCTTGGTCTTCATGTGAGCCCCTTAGCAAGGGGAACAGGAGCTGTCTCTGAGATGGACTCAGTTGCCTGCTTTTAGATCACTTGCCCCTAGCTGGGCTGCCTTGTCTGGCCTTACTGGAAGAGGATACGCTTAGTTCTGATGGGACTGGATGAGCCAGGGTGAATTATAAGGGGGGGGGGCTTCCTTTCTTTTTCTGAGGCGAAGAGGAAAAGGGAAGAGAGTGGGAGGGGGATCAGGAGGAAAGGAGGGAGGAGTGTGTTCAGGATGTACAGTGAATAAATTAAAAAAAAAAAGAATTAAAGAGAGTTTCAGAGTTTCTCACCAGAAGCTATCAGCCTCTGGCCCCAAGTCGCCAGTTTCAAAGTACTGGCACCAAAGTATTAAGAGAATTTAGAGCTTTTTATCAGTCACAAACAGTACTGGCCCCAGAACCAAGAAGCAATCAGCCTTTGGCTTCTTTCACCAACTTTGGGTCTCGCCTCAGTCCACCCTGGTGTCAAAGCTGGCCTTTGACATGTGTTTGTGTATGTGTGCTCATGCCAGCAAAGAAGCCCCAGGTTGCCATGGGGAATCTGCCTCCATCTCTGTTAGCATACTTCTTTGAAACTCTTCTTTACATTCTTTTATCTTTTTTTCTCTCTACTGCACCCCAATCCCTTCCAATACCCCAACGGCAGGTAGGAGAGAGAAAGGGTTAGTGGGAGAAGAGGCACAGTTCTCTCTTAGCTGCTTCCTGTTGGTTAGGGTCGTCAGATTCCTTGGAGCCGGTCCAATCTTTGCTTCAGGAGATTTCCAACTTCTTGTCTCACAGCAGCTGCCAGGAGCAGCAAGGCGGAAGCTGCAGCAGCCTTGTTCTTTCTTGGAGCTCCACTCTCTGGGCTCTGGCATTTATTCTCTCTCCAGAGTCCTCAGTTTTAAACTATCTGCAGCTGGCAAAGAACTCTTCTCAGAGCCCACATGAGGCAAATAGCCTGCTGCTGTGGACCATCTGAATCAGTCCCTACACCTGGGACCAAAACAAAAACATGTTTACATCCACAACCTCTTTTCCTTATTCTCTGACGCAGCGTTTCTCAAATGAACCCAGGGCTCATCAGTGTTGCTAACGTGGCCAGCCAGCTTACCCTGAGGATCCCATAGGAATTACAGCCACAGCCATGCAGCGTTTACGGGTTCTGGGACTCCAGATTCAGTCCTCACACTTGTGTAGAAAACACTTCGAATACTGATCCATTTCCCCATCCCAAGCCAGTCCTCCACCCTTCTTGGCTGCTTTTTTTTGTGCTTTGAAAGCCTTTGCCTCCCTCTGGTGCTTTTTAAGCAATTGTCTTACTACTACAACTACGCATCTGGCATTTACCCAGCTGAGCTGTCGCCCGGTCCTTACTTATGTCTAACTTTCCTGTCCGAGGTGGTATATTGATATGTTGCTCAGGCTGGTCTCAAACTCTGAGATGCAAGGGACCCTCCCCTCCCACCTTCCCCAGAGCTTCGTTACAGGCGTGTGCCTACATGATGACTTGTTGCATCATCTTACACAAAAGTTCAATTACACTGTTTAAATTGTATGTCCCCCCAAATGAAAGGAAACATTACTGATTTTTTATGAACCCAAGTTTAACCATTTGAGAGGGAAAAAAAAAACAAACAAAGATGTTTAACTCTTTTTAAGTCTAAGTGTATCAACCCTATAACTTAGGGCTGTTACCATATTCGCTTGGTTAATTCAGAGGACAGGAGACTTTGAACCTTCGCTTTCTGGATCAAGAGCTGTTTCTGCCTCACTTGGCTGAGAATCAAGATATCTAATCCTTGGCATTCCATATACAGGCATTCTAGAGAGCTTCAGAGATTTCTCTAATCTTCATTCAAGACGGAGCTGGCTCCTATGCCATGATCTGAAGTTCCATATATAAAAAACAGATAAGATTCTGAGGGTACAACCCCTCTGACATGGAAGTTGAATCTTATACAGAGAGCAAAGGGTAGAAACTGAGGAAGAAGTTTTCTGCATGGTCACGATGACCTCGGAAAGCAGCAATAGTCAGATGAGCCTGTGCCTGACCTACACTCCACAGAGGCGACCACCCTGGGGTGATTCTTACAGCATAAAAGCAATAACTACACGATCAGGGAAGACAGAGCTTGGCTAGTTAAAAAAAAAAATTAAAAAGATACACACCTGTTACTTTTTGCTTGATAATTAAGCCACCTGAATAAATGATTTTTAAAATTCATAAACCATGAGGCTTTAGGAAAGTGATGAGGTTTCTGTTTTTTTGTTTTTTTTTTTTTTCAGACCATTAAAGGAACCGGCCTCTGCTATGACATGCTAAGAACCAGTGTAGAGTTGCTTAAGACATGAGTTATGAACAGCAGAGAGAGTGTGGGTCCCATGTGTCCCCTGCAGCAAACAAACTGTGCGACGTGAGAGGCCAATTTACCCTATCATTGCATCTCACCTTTTTATTCTCTTCTGGAAAACGAAGAACGTTCCAGAGAGGGAAGAACACACACACACACACACACACACACACACCCTACTTGAATCGTGAAATCGGGATGTGGTTCTCCTCTTTGAATTGTAGCCTTTGTGTTTGAACAGAAAAGATCCCGATTGACTGAACTGGTCCGATTTCAAACTCCAGATAAAAGCATGGCTTGTGGTTATAACCTGATTTGAGTTTTCAGGTTGGGAGTGGCTGGGTAGGAATTTAAAGGCCCAGCCCCAGATTGGGCCCTCAGGTGACTCTAAGCCCTCCATACCCTTGGCCCCCAGTTGGGATCTGTGTCGGCACAACTGGGCATCCGGGTTGGTTTGGATAGAAGTGTCTGGTGGGCTCCTTTGGTCTGCAGCTAGTGCCTTCCCCCCCCCCCCCCCCGCCCCGCCTGGCTCTGGGCACTGAGCGGATTGTTATGAATCTGGATAATCCCATGCTGAGAGCATTCCTGCTTCTCAGGAGAGGCAGCGCTCCTCAGTTCCCACCGCAGAGGAGAACAGGTAGCTGGCTACCTGACTCCCAGGTGTTTTGTGCAAACTTGTTTTCTTTGGCTTTTTTTTCCTCTCCTAGTTGGCATAAACTGCTGCTTTTCTTTCTTCCCTCCCTCTCCCCTCCCCCACCTCTAATATTTTTAAATCTTGGGCCAAATGACAGCCCAGTGTCAGAACTTGGGCTTTATGGAGACTCAGGTGTGAGGTAGTGACTTCGGTCCCAGAATTGCTGCTGTGTGTGTGTGTGTGTGTGTGACTAATTAATACATAAAATTTAAGCAGTAACTGGGTTGGCTCCATCCTTGAAGTATCAGGCCTCAAATCTCACAGTCATTTCCTAAGGTTCAAATCTGCAATTCTAGCCCTCAAGGGTTTGAGGCAGGAGGATCATGAGTGTGAGGCCAGTCTGAGCACCATGGTGAAACTCTCTCACCTTGTCTTCAAGCTTTATAAATGCAAACCAGGGCTGGTGAGATGGCTCAGTGGTAAGGGTGCTTGCTGCCAGGCCTGACGACCTGAGCTGAATCCCTGGGCGCACAGGGTAGAGGGAAAGAACCCGTTCCCTTGAGCTGTCCTCTGACCTCCACATTTGTGGCACGGCCTGAGAAGTCCCCTCTTGCCCCAACTTCCCAATACATGCACACAAAACACAAGCAAATGAATAGAAGCAGGCAGATCTGCGTGAATTTGGGGTCAGCAGGGCTACAAAATGAGGCCCCTTTCAAAATAACTGTTAACAAATACATGCAATGTGATAAAACTTTTAAAGTTTTGTTGAAACATGTCAGGATTTCCCTCAGTTGCATTTAGAATGCAGTCCTGTGGTCTGTTTCTTTCCCTTGGGGTGTGTTTTTACTTATTCTTTTAAAATATATTTTATTTTATTTTCACAATTTACTCAGTTTATATCCCGATTGTAGCCCCCTCCTGCATCTCCTTCCAGTCCCACCCTCCCTCCTTCTTTCCTCCCTATTCCCCTCCCCTAGTCCTCACCACCACCAACAGAAATAACAAAAAGCTAACACATGCATGGAAAAGGAATTGCTGCTTTCTGACCAGGATCTGACAATGGGGGAAGCAACAGAGGTCACCTCCCTTCCGTGGGCTGCCTGCACTGGACACACAGCCTCCTCTCTCTCAGTCTTCACTCTGCCACGGAAGAAAACAGGGCCAGGTTCGAAGCCAGAAACTGAACAAAGAAAGGGCTGAAGCTCTGGCAGAAGAGGGGTCTAATTGGAGGGACTCACCACCAGTCACGGGCTCGAAGCCTGGGAATCCATCTTTGGAATTAGTCGCTTTCCTTTATGTCCAACAGCCTACCACATAACGGAGGAGGCTCAAGGAAATGTGTTGAATGAATTGGATGAGTTAAATTTCTGCGCCCGAACAAGGTGGCTGTTGTTGGTTTTGCCTTCAGGCTTTTGCTCTCTCTTTTCTGAGGCTGGTCCTGAGGCGTGCTTGCACTCACCTCCTAGAATGCTCGGACCGGCGGAGTGCCAAATTACCCAGAATGAGTTGGTTCTTTGCTATATTCATAGCACTTTCTAGTCCTCCCACTCACCTTTGTGTTTTTGTCTTTGTTTTTCCTGTTAAAATTGTCAGATCCAAACAGGCAGGTATGGCTTTGAAACGCTGAGGCCGATGGATGTTGCATTGATCCAGCCCTGGGACTGTGTTTAGCCCTGTGAAAAGGGTCCTTTACAAGGCCAGACCAGTTCCTCAGGTCTGCTAAGAGACTGGGGGCCAGAGTTTCCCAGCAGGCATTGGCCTACCCTCTATGCTGTTGCTGTTTCCCTCAAGACTGTTAAGTTAGAAGGGGTCCAAAACAAAAACAAACCCAAAAAAACTGGACGAGGAAGACAGACACGTTTGAAGTCCTGAGCTCTTGCCATCCATCCCTCTGTCTATAAATCTCTGTTCCTTTGTAATAGGACTTTTTAAATTATTCATGGAAATCTGTCAACGGAAAAGGTGTGGTCAGAAGCTGAAACTTTGTCCGTGTGTATTAACTTGCTATTCATCCGTGCAGTGCTGAAGGGCCCAGAAGATGGCAAGAGGTGCCAGCACATCTGTGCCTCCTGTGCCCTGAGCCCTAGGCTGACCCCTTCTCCTACAGTCCTGTTCACCCATTGTAGTCTATGAGAAGACACTCCTGCCACCTGTATTTATAGGTGAGGAAAACGAGACCGAGGGAGAAGTAGCTTGTCCAAAATCAAGAAGGGTCGGGTCACAGTCATCTGACTGGAACCCGAGTTTCCAAGAATTGCTTGTCCCTCCAGCCTGCCTGGCTGTTTCTGGGAACAGAAGGACACTCCCCGGATTCAGGGTGCAGAACAACACTGTAGGATTGATGTTTGGAATTCTACTGTTAAACTCCTTTTTGACCCCAAACTCTGCCCGCTTGATCAAGTGACGCAGCGAACTGCAACTGTCATTTCCTTGATGTGACAGCATACATCATGTATGTTGCTGAGTGTGCGTTTGCGCTTTGCACTTCCACCTTAGGAGAGGGGCCGCTGGGTTTAACCGTTGCTTGTGCCAGTAGAAATCATCTAAATCTGCAACGGTTGGTCAATCATTATTAAGCCATGTATTGATCAGCACAAATGGCTACCTCCTGTGGCATTTATGCATTGGCTTAATAATTGTTTCTATCTGGAAGGTTTCAGGAAGAAAAGCCAAAAAACATAAGTCAAAGGTCAACCAGAAAGAATGGAGTGTCCCTGTCCTCACAGAACTGATGCTTTAACTGCCTATAATCAGCCTCAGTCCAGAGTGAAGAGCAGTTCAGCCAAGGGACAAGAGTCCTGTCCCATATCCTTTTTTAATTATCTAATTAGATAAGTCTGTCCATAAATGAGAAAAGACAAGGGAAATCCCTGCGTTCATTAGAATTGCAATTAACTTTTAACTCTCTGGAATAAAGTCAAGAAAAGAGTAGCATCCTTACAGGCCAAGCCATATGTATCTTTAGCAGTTGAAAAGACTTAGTAATTCCACGTGAAATTGGCTTTTTAAAATGACTTGTCTGAAGCTCACTGAGCCAGAGCTCAGGTTTCTTCTGGTCTGTCTCCTTGCCTTCAGGATATTTATGAAGGTGAGCTAACATTGATTCATCCTCAAATGCTTCACTCAAGATAATGATGCAATAATACAAGTTACAACTGTGTCAGAGGTCACAGAAAAATAGCAATACAAGTTGTAATTGGTGAAGTAGTTCCCAAATTAAATAATAAAGGGATTATGGTTTCTGAGACCTAGGCCAGCTTCTAATACCTGCTCTCTAAAGATGTTTCCCATTGACAGAGAGCCACTGTCTCCCAGTCAGTACCCCATACATGCTTTAGCATCTGGTGCCAAGAATCAGGGCTTGTTCCTTCACTGAGCCCTTCATATTGGGCACTGGAAACTGAGGAGATGGTCTCTGTTTCAGGATGCCCGTGGCCTTCCAGAGAGACAGACGCTTTGGAAGATGACCCGTATACTGTGCAAGCGCTGTAGCGGTGGCCTTTCGAGAGCTTTCTTCTTGGGGTGGTCAGCAGATGCTTCATGAGGCATCGGGTGGGCTGAGTCAGGAAGGTTTTGATCACCAGGACAGAACAGCTCCCGGAGCTTCAGCGTGGTAAAGAGCTGTGGCTCGAGAGCAGCACACATATAAAAACAGTTGCTTTTGTATTGGACTGCGCTGAACCCTGATTCTACTACATGCTAGTTCTATATTGTTGACATCATTGCCGCCTCTGATCCTGTTTCGTTATTTATTAAAAAATATCACGGATATTTTGCACAACTCTCTATGAGTAACAAAAGACATGGTAAATAATGGCCTGTAACGCGTAAGACTCAGAGGTAGCGAAGGAAAATACAAAAAACCCATTTAAATTTTACTTTTAGGAAATGATCTTTAAGCGTAAGTGTGACCCAAATACCTCATGGCGGATATGCCAATAATTATTTGGTATATGAGATTCAAGGTTAACTGGTACTCTGTAGTACTTGTCCAATAATAAATAACAATGAGTGAAACCCGTCTTAAGCTGTTCTGATCAGTATTTTCAGACGAGGGAGTACTGACTTGAAGTCAATAAGAGTTTTGAACAAAAGAACAGACTTTGCACAGGATATATATAAAAGAGACTTAAGGGAGCAGAAGGTTATCTATTAGTGTTAAAAATTTTAGGAGTTTCTCCAAGACTAAGGAGCATCTTATCTTGAAAAGAACTTTTTTCAAGTTGGTCGGTAGCACCACCACCCACAAAAACATGCCACATTTCTAAGAACCATAGGTCAGGGTGGAGGAATGAGAGGCGCGACACCACGTTAGAACTGTTCGTCAGGCTGAAAGAGCACAGTTGCTGACTAGCAGCAACGCCAGGCCTCAGCTCCCTGTCTGACCAAACATCCTGCAGACTGAATCAGCTGGAAGCCCAGCACGATTAGCCTGTGCCTGGAAAGACCAGAGCAGCTCAGAGAAGGGTTGGTTTCCTCATCACAGAAATCCACAATCCTATTTTTAAATCTAGCGAAGAAGCAATAAGATGTGCTTGTTTTATTGCGCCATTTCTGGAACCGTGTTCCAAGACGGTAGGCTGGTTACTACGTCACAGCATTGCCAGCACCTGGCCAACTGGAGGGTTCACTTATAAACGAATGAATCAGAGTGGGCTGGGCTCACCACGAAGGGTTTGAGGAAACTCCTTAGTTGAAAATGGGCCTGAAAGGAAGATCTGGCTGAGCAGGAAATGGTGGTCCTCTTTTCTACCGCCAATGTAGCTGCCATTTCCTGTGAGCCAGGCACAGAACCCAACGCTTTATGGTAATTCCACTCAAGAGTTTCCAAAAACCCTTAAAAGTATAGGTCGATCCAGCCTTGAGGCCATTGTCATTCTATAAATCAGCTTAGGTATCATGCCTACCAAAGAGCATTCCTTCTGCTGCTACATCTCAGCCTGAGTCCTTTCACAGCATTTCCAAAGGCTTGAAGTGAATTTATTAAATATTTCTGCTCCACCTGTCCACAGTCCAGGGGTTCAGGAACTGTTGTCTTATTATTACTGTGTTTCTAACACCCAAAAGCCAGGTCTTTGCCTGGCTCTTAGTAAGGACCCAATTAAATATGCATTTTATTTTCAGGTCTGTCTGCACAGAATCACCGCAGCTTTAAAAAAGTAAAGCAACAAATGTATACACACACATACACACAAACACACACACACACAAATACACACATACACACACAGACATATACATAAAAACATACATGCAGACATATATACAGACATATGTGCACACAAACACACACAACCACACACACAGACATTATGTACACACACACACACACACACACACACCGTCTCAAAAGACACAACCACAAAGGCCACAAACTCCACGGTCACCAGATCTGAATACCAGGAGTAGATCCGGGAAACCCATGCACCTTTGCTTCTTCTTTCTCTTCTTTTAAAATTTTGTGTTTGAGTGCGGTACACTGCTGAGGGTGAAAATGTCAGTGAGTGCCTGTCCCTCTAAAGGAACCTGTAAAGACCTTCATGGAACTCTGAGGGATACTGTCCTGGTTTGGATATGAAATGGCCCGAAGTGGTCTATGCTGAAAGCTTGCTTGCTCCTCAGCTGGTGGCACCCTTGGCAGGTGACTGGCTCGGGAGGACACTGATCTCTTCAATGTATTAATCCATGGATCAATGAATTCATAGCTGAATGGGTTGTTGGGAAGTGGGTCAGGCCATAGAGGCATGTCTGTGGTGGGCATTTTCTTGTCCCTGGCTGCTGTGAGAGGAAAAGTCTTTGCTCACATGCGCCATGAAGCCCTGCGTCACCACAGGCTCCTTACAATGGTGCTCATCCACCATGGAACGACACCTCTAGGAGGACTAGCTAAAGTACGCTATTTTCTTCGACAAATTGATTCACTCAGGTATTTCGTAACTAGGAGAGAAGTGGTCAGCACGGGGAAGTTTTTCCTCCGTGCAGTCTTTTAATTAAGGCTTTATAGGAGTTTCTCTATGAAACCCACCGGCCATTCCCTCTGCCTTGACATAAATGTAGCTCACCACTTTGAAAATAAGAACACGCCGGGCATGGTGGCACATGACTTTAATCCCAGCACTCGGGAGGCAGAGGCAGGTGGATCTCTGTGAGTTTGAGACCAGCCTGGTCAATAAAGCAAGCCCAGGACAGCCAGGTCTACACAGAGAAACTCTGTCTGAAAAAACACAAAAAGAAAATAAGAACACACCCTTAAACATTTGCCCTTAAATAGGCCTCATTCAAAGTAGGAGATAGGAATTATAACAACACTGAGATAACACTTATCTATCGGAGGGCAAACTGCAAGAGTTGAACAACATATTTTATTGGCCAGCTTATAGGACAATAGCTTCTGCGACACACTGCTGATAGGAATGCAAAATAAGCCAGGAAAGGAATTTATTAATTACTGGGAATATTATATAATATGCATGTACCCTCTATCCCAGCATTCACACTGCTAGAAATCTATCCCAAAAGCCATACTGCCAAACAAATGAAAAACAAGTACCTTGACAGCAAAGTAATGTGCTACTCTCAAGATTTTTAATTGCATTATCATTTATAATGAGTAAGAATTTCTGCCGGTGTATTATTGGTTGAATAAACTATGCCACACACATTACCATTGTCTGTGTCCGTTAAGAAATAAGGAGGCTCTCTGTGTTCTGGTGGGAAGCAGCTGCCGCAATATTTTTTTTAAATGTAAGTAGTGCTTTTATATGCCACTGCTTGTGCAAAAAAAAAAAAAAAAAAAAAAAAAAAAAAAAAAAAAAGAAGAGAAACATGAATAGATTTAAAGTACTTTTGGTGGTTTTAAATAACAGACAACAAGTCACAACAATGACCAGCATGGCGTGATAACACTAACGGTGCAATACTGGAGTGTGTGTACCTTGGTGGTAGCCGATAGTTCTCTAATTGATCTTAAGGCCCCACTCAACAGGAGAGAAATCGGGTCTGGTACTGGAAACCTATGCTAATGAGTCATGGATCTTGAGGTGAACCTACAATTGCCACTTTACTAACCCTGCCTAATACACAGCTATGTTCTAAATATTTGTTCTTATACTCACAGATGAGCTTAGTCCTCACCCCTCATCAAAGGAACTTCTGTCCGAAACAGATGGAGACCATTACGGAACCACGACGGGCACGACGGATCAACACTCGGAGTCGTGGGGTCCAGTCCCAGCTGACACATCTACAAAACAACTCCTGAACCCGAGGCCTCGGGGATCATTATGGAAGATGATGCAAAAAAAATTTGTCAGAGCCAGGAAAACAGAGTTTGCTGTGAGATTGTGTCTCCTAGAGAGGTCAGAAACCATAGTTATGAAGTCTCACCAACATGGGCTCCAAAACATGAACTGAACAAGTATGACGCCGATAGACACAGTAGCATGGATGGAGGGAAGGTAATGGGACCTCAGCCCCTCAGTAAAGTACTACAGGCAGCTAAAGAAGGCTGAGCCTGGGAGAAGCCATCTTCTCCGGGGAAGAGGACACCAGCTGGTTACTCAATACCAAATGATCATCCCTGAAAACAGGCATACAAGTAACATTATACAGACTGTAGTTATGCAGTTAGGAACGCACACACAAGTTTATGTATGCATGTATGTATGTAACAACCATTAAAGAAGGCAAGAATTTGAAAGAGACTGTGGGCATAAATGGGAGGGCTCAGAGGGAGGAAAGGAAAGGGAAAACAACGTAAGGATGTTATAATCTCAAAAAAAAAAAGAATAAAAAAAATACTTTAAAGAGTCCTTCTGAACATCTGGGATAGCATATTTACAAGTATTTACTTTTATCTGTAAAGAAAATGTCTGAGTAATTGCTTATGCCAGTAATCTATAAAAAATTCTCAAAACGTAGAGGCTGGAGAGGTGGCTCAGCAGACAAGAGTGCATACCGCTCTTGCAGAGGACCCTCATTTGCTTCCCATCACCCACGCCGGAGGCTCACACGTGGGAGTTGGCTGAGGACCATTTCCAGGTTTTATGCTGCTGAAACTGTTTCCTGTCTTTCCACTGTTTTGGGAAGGTTTTTTTGGGAGGGGAAGGGAGTTGGGTTTGAGCCTAGAACCTTATGCAGTCTGGACAAGCGCTTTACCACTGAGCCATCTCTTTTAAAACTTTCGATTTTGAGACAAGGCCCTAGCAACTTAGCCAGGCCAACCATGAGCTCACCCAAGCAGGCCTTGAACTTTCAGACCCCCTGTCGCAGCCGCCAGAGTCGCTGTGATTACAGCCCTGTGCCACCAGGCCCAGCTCACAATATTCTATTAGGAGAGTCTGGGGAGTGGGAGGGGGCAATCCATGTTACCTGGTTTCTGCCCTCTGAGCCATGGCCTCAGACTTGATGGAAATGTTTCTTCTAGGTACTCAGAAACTTTTCCTACTTTATAATTTGCTTCTTGATAACACTGACTGCTGCCACTCTTCATTGGGCTGATCAAGGTACAAGGGTAACATTACAAAGTTCTTGAAATCAATTACTGTAAAATAATAACCAGATGTCCTTAACCTTGTGTGAGAATTCCTTAGAGCACCTGGCTAAAAGCACTTTTGATAAAAATCAGTGAAGAAATTACAGGCTGGCCAGGCATGTTGATCCTTCAATAAGAAGTGGCTACCACTGTTTAGGAGGCACCTCCTTGGAGATCAGAAGACAAAGAATTAATACGGATATTCCTAAATTTACAAAGTCTCTTATCGTGCCCATGTTTAACATGAGACTTCGAGAGTTAAATGACCACAGCGTTTAAGTGCCTTTGGGATAAAACCTCATTCATTCAACTCTTAAGCTAATTCCCCATATATATCTTATCTCTTTGTGGGGCACCAAGGATACCATAGGAAAGACCATGATTCAGTTACTTGGTATATTTTCTTTCAGAGAGGATGAATGACAGAGATCCAAATGACACAAGTCAGTGGTCATTTGAAACCTCTTCACCTGTAGAGCTCCGGGACCATAACGGCAGTTGTCTGTGGTGGCTGCACCCTCAACATTGGCTAGGGCCAGCTCCTCCTCAGTTACTTCCTCACCGTGTCAGCGGGGGTGGGGAATTCGGACCCTGCTCAAGTCATTCACATTCTGTAGATGCGCACGTTCATGAATATGTGTGTGGACATGTTGTTGCGCATACATATATGTGCATATGAAGGCCAGAGGTTGATGTTGGATGTCTTCCTTAATCATTGTCAAACTGTGTGTGTGTGTGTGTGTGTTTGAAACAGATTCTTACTATGTTTCCCAGGCTGACATCCTGACAGTCTTCCTGAGACCGATTTGAATGTATAATTCAGCATAGAGCGGCATCAGGCTGATGTTGGAAAGGCTGGGAGAGGCGATGCAAGCAAAGGTGAGGAGGCTGGAACGAACGGTAGATGGAAACATGGATGTGTGACCCAATTTAGTCACTTAGTAACCGTCCACTGAGGCAGGCTCTGAGATGAATAGCTCTGTTACAGCATCGCTCTTCCACACAACGACTGAAAAACTACCAAGATAGAACCACTCACAACTATGTCATAACAAGACGTGTGTAAATGGTACAAGGTTAGAGGTTCTGTGGGCTAGGAGCAAAGCAAAGTTCATGGAAAGAATGCTTTCACCTTCCAGATGGCCAAGAAGGGACCCTGGCTGGGGGGTTTAGAGGAAAGGAAGAAATGGGATTGAGTGTTTTCCTTTATAGATAAGGCTGAGGAACATGCCGTCTGCTTGGCCGTTGCAGGGAGGTAGAGCCTGCAAAACAGGCTCTCTGGAGCAGATTTGCTTTATGATTGTCTAATTGTCCTCGGGCTATTGTCTCAGTCAAACCAGGCATGAAAAGACTGGATAAATGGCATGCATCCCATGTTTGATTTTGGCTGTAATTTTGTGCGCTTAGATTATGTCAGAGATGTTCTTCTTATTTTTTACCACAGAAGGAAAAAAAAAGGGGGGGGTGTCTTTTAATCTGCTTTCTGTTGGTTTGATCAGCACTAGGACCAAAATCAAGTTAAGGAGGGAAAGGTTTATTTCAGCCTATAATTGATGTCCACCATGAAGGGAAGTCAGGATGGGAACCAGGAAGCAGAAACTGAAGCAGGAGGGCTGCTGCTTACTGGTTTGCTCCCCATGGCTTGCTCAGCCTTTTCCTTATACAACACAGGATGATCTGCCCAGGGAGGACACCACTAAAATGGTCTGGGCTCTCTCACCTCAGTCATTAAGCTGGAAAATTCTCCCACAGGCTTGCCTATAGGCAATCCAATGGAGGCATTTTCTCAACTGAGGCTCCTCTTCCTAAATAATGCTAGGTTGTGTCAAGTTGACAAAAATCCAACCAGGACAAGGGGACAACTGATTCCACACACACAAGCTAAAAGGGAATCAAAGTCATGTTTTTGAGGCTCGGTTATTAGTGAGGAGGAGGAGGAGGAGGAGGTGTGGAACCCCCCAGAATTGAACTGGAGAATCTTCCTCTGTCTTCATCTATGAATGTGAAACACCAGTAACATGGCCTACCTGAAATTATACGAAGTTATACATGAAAAGGATGCTTGGTTTTTGTTTGTTTGTTTGCTTCTTAGGCTGTGGTTCTCCTGCTATAGCCCAGGCTATCCCATGTACTCCGTGTGACCCAGTCTGTGTTTGAACTTGTAGTAGTCCTTTGATCTTGGGTTCCCATTTGCTGCAATTGCAGGCATGCACCACCACATCCCGCAGGGGGGAAAAAACGCCCTATAACCTGTGGATTCTGTATACTTTTAAGTCAGCTAGGCACAGCTAGAGTTATCTGAGAGGAAGGAACCTTAACTGAGAAAATGCCCCTCTAAGATCTGGCTGTAGGGCATTTTCTAAATTAGTGATTTATGGGAGAGGGCCCACCCATGGTGAGTGGGGTCCTCCCTGGACTGGTGGTCCTGGGTTCTGAAAAAGCTGGCTGAGCAAGCCAGGGGGAGCCAGCCAGTAAGCAGCCCTTCTCCGGGGGCCTCTGCTCCTGCCTTCAGGCTCCTGCCCTGCCTGAGTTCCCATCCTGATTTCCTTTGGTGATGAACAGTGATGTGGAAGTATAAGTCAAATAGACCCTTTTCTCCCTAACTTGCTTTAGGACCATGGTGCTTCATCACAGCAATAGAAACCTTAAGGCGAATGGGGTGAAGTAAAATTAGTGGCTTTAAGATTCAAATCAGCTGGATACTTACAGGATACTATTCAAAATAACGAATCCTACCTACTAATGTAAGATGTGGTCAGCTGAGCAGTATGAGAGCCCGTTTGAGAAGCAGTCTTCTCTGGCTGGGTCTCTAAGTGGTCACGTGCTTGCCTGGTATACGCATGGACTTGGCTTTAGTCCCTGGCGCTGAAAACAAAGCAGAGAACCAAGATATCAGCCACCACCTCTGGATAGTATCTTTCAACCCAGCTAGAAGCACCAGCCCCGTGCTTTCATAAGCAACATCATGTATTATTTAGTGTGATAATATCTTGCAGGGTAGAGAAGGCCGCTAGTTCTGCAGAATGAACGTTTGACGTCGCTGAGTACTTTGTAAAATCCTGGGGACTGCTAGTATTGTTTGGTTCTTTCAGTAGAAAGAGCCAACATTTAGTTCCCTAGCGTACACCTGACCCAACAAAGCAATCAAACTGTCTCCTCTAGTAAATTCAGATGTGAATAAAGACAGGCTTTTTTAAAAACACAGTTTCTCTTTTGGAAGAATATCATCTCTGAGTTCATTTGTTTTCCTTTCCTGTTTTCTTATTTCAGTAAAACATGAGGGCAGCGCTTCTACTTGTGCGTGGGAACCTGCATTCTAATTCATAGCACCTGTATCAAAAATCCGGGCATGGCCCTGTGCATACGTGACCCCATTTGGTGGGGTGATTGGAGGCAGGAGGGTACCTGGAGTTCACCGGCCAACCAGGCTAGCGGAAAGCATGACTCAGTAAGAGTCCCTGCCTCCGAATACAAGGTGAAGAGTGATGGAGAAAGACAGCCCAGCATTGACCTTCGGCTCCTGCAGGCACACAAGGGGGCAATGAGCTGCACGTGTGTGCACACACTCACGCAGCATATACGTTGATCCACCATTGAGACCATTTCTTAAAGTGTGTGTGTGTGCGCGCGTGCGCGCGCACTATGGTGTACTTGGGGAGATCACAGGAAAACCTCAGGTTTTGTTCCTTAGCTTCTACCTTGTTTGAGACACCATCACTTCGTTATTTTTTTCCCACTGTGTGCAACCTGCTATTTGCCCATGGAGGGGTGGGGGTCACTGAAATCACACACTTGTAATCCATGTCCAGCTTTTACACGAGTTCTTATGATTCAAACTGAGATACTCGATGCTTGCATGACAAGCGTTTTTGCCCAAGGAGCCAGCTCCCTAGCCCTCAAACCATCTTTAAGTGTAGTTTGGTGGCATCAATTAAATATCCAACGTTGTTAAAGCCGTGCCAGGACTTCCAAAACTTCCTTTACCCTTAACAGAAATTCTGATCACTAAGCAGTAATACACAAACATACAGATTGGATTTGTACTTCAGTCTGTTAGCTCTGCAGTGATTAAACAAAATCAGTGTAAAGAATGCATCTGGGGCACCTGGGTTATAGAAAGGATTCAGAAAGTATTAGCTGTGAGGGCCATTGTCTGGCTTCACAAGCATGCTGAGGCTGTCCGCTATGTATACCACTAAAAGTTTTTAAGTCCCAAAACTTGGGGTGATTTGTTACGGAGCAATAGCTAGCTAATACACTTCACAAACTGATGAAGGGACGTGTGAGAGTTCCCATAGGCCTAGTGATGATAGGCAGTGCCGTAAAAGTGGATGCGCCGGAGAAAGAAGCCGAGCTAAGCCAGCACGTGGCTCGGATGTTTGGGATGCACGCGGTACAGTCCTCCAGAAATGCCCCAAGTCAAAGCGTGATGCCGGCCTGTGGCAGCGCAGGGCTGTAACTCACCTCTTCCCAGCCTGTCGCCGGCCTCAGCTTGTTTCCAGGGCTCTAGCTTCCTCTCCTTGTCCTGACTTTCATTGCATTTATTTTTTACATTAATAACTTATGTGTCTATTTTCCTCTTCCATGGTTTTATATGTGCGTATGACAATGTTTCCTTTGAACGTTTAAAACAGAATTAAAGGTTGACCTTCAGTAATGTCTAAATATCTATTCAAGCAGTGAAGAGCCCTCCACAGTATGCTCTCCTCCCCGGCTCTCTTGCTAATTAATGCCTTCTGAAATGTTGGCTTCAGTTTGTTTTTAAGCTCACAATCGTTAGTAACGCATTTTTTATTTAGATTTATTGCTATGTTCTTTTCCTTTTTTTTTAAGTTGCATTTTAGTCTTTTGTGGGAGATAGACAGACGTGAGAACATACTTGCCATGGTGCGCTTGTGGGGGGGAGTCAGTTCTGCCGTGAGGGCTCTGGAGATGGAGCACGGGTGCTCAGGCTGCAGGCACCCTGACGTTTGCCTTTTTTTTTTTTTTTTTTAATTCATTTGCTTTTTTTCTGGAACATACTCTGAGGTAGTTCTCTCAGAGAAGCTTTTTTGGATATTAACTGGTCTGTGTATTTGTATGACTGAGAGTATTCTTTAGGTAATTGGACGGTGTGTAGAGAGCCCCAGATCCACACCGATGTTTGGTCTCCAGTGATGCTGCTAATCGCATTCTTCTTGCCTTTAATTATGTCTCCTCCTTTTCCCCACTGCTTTTAGGATGTGTGCTTTGTCTCTGATATGGAATTTGACATGATGCATCAAGGGGGTATGTTTTTGTTTTGTGTTTTCATTCTCTTAAGGCTGCATTCTAGAAGCTAATCTTGTGACTAACCATTTAACCATTCAGTCTCCAACAGTGCAAGATCTGCTACTAACTTCATCTGTTGTTTTTTTTTTTTAAGTTTCACAATTATGTTTGACATTTAATTGCCAATAAGCACACTTTTTAATTCAAAGCTTTCTGCTGTCTCCTGGCTTTTACTTCTACCTGATTATATATTTTTTGAGTACTCCTATGATCTCCTCACTTGCCTTCCAGCCCGGCATTCACAAAGACCAAACAGAAAAGGCTTGTTTATGAATTCACTAAATTAAAACAGTGCTTCAAGAGCTACCTGCTTCTAGAGGAAGGAGATATAAAAGTACCCTCCCTTTACTGTTTTTCCATCCTTGTAAAAGGGTAGTGTTTGGACACAGATGAATTTCTGAGATAAACCTTAGCCTCTTAAAGCAGCGGCTCTCACCCTTCCTGATGTTGGGAACCTTAAGTTGTGGTGACCCCAAACTGTAAAATTATTTGATTGTTACTTCATAACTGTGATTTTGCTTCTGAGATGAATCATAATGTAAATATTTGATAAAGGACCCTTATGAAAGGACCCTAAAAGGTGTCACAACTCACAGGTTGAGAACTGCTATCTTTGAAACTATTTAATGACATCCCCTTGGAGAAGAGCTGGGAAGTTAATTTCTTTTTTTCTTCTCTTTAGACCTCAGCGGTGAGCCTGAAAGATACAGGTTTGGAGATGAAAAATGACCAGGCCGACAACACAGGACACACAGAACAGGTGGCCATGGATTCTGGCATGCGCGGTTTCCAATCTGAAGGATAAATAATGAGCCAACATCAGCTACAGGAAGTAAAATAGATGTGGAGTTTGATGTTGGAAATCTGAATTCTGTAATCAGGGTGAGCTGTATTTGCTTTGGGAGAGATTTAACTGGCCTTCCTCCTTGGGACCTACAGTTTGCGCCTGCGCCTTGCTGAGTGAAAAAAATTTCCTGGTCTTGCTAGGTGGTTGCTCAATACGGACTAAGTAAGAACAAACATGGAGCAACTGGCTCCAATCAGTGCCAATGAGCATTTATTTAGGTTTACTGCTAGAGAAGCATCTAACTGCAGGACAAGGTCAGAAAAATAAAATTTACAGCTGCCTCGACAGTTGCATCATTGTTGACATTATTTTTCCACTTCACCCTACGTCCTGCCTGGGGGATATCTTATTCTATAAAGATTTACTTACCATTTGTAGTAACCATAGATAAATTAGCATCTGTCTAAAGATCCTGAAATACCATGGCTAGAGATGGAAAAACAGAACCATTTTGTTTGCTAGAAGTTTCTTAGAGATGTGTGAGTAACTTACTCTCTCCATCCCTTTGAGAGATGGGCTTTGCTAACAATAGATTGACAGTGTTAAAGGTCAGCCTTAGGCAACTTGGTGGGTCATTCATTTTTCTATAGGTTTCAGGAAAAATAAATAAATAAAGGAGCAAACAGACTTACCAAGAAGCAAGGTGCCTATGCAGCATTATAACTGGTGGCACTGGCAGAACGTGTTTTTTGTTTGTTTGTTTGTTTGTTTGTTTGTTTTAGAAAACCTGTTTCAAACACGGATTTTCGTTCTGTTTGAGGCAATTTGTGATTCAAATGAATAACTGTAATAACTGTAAATACTCTGCAGGTCCTCCCAAACTACCAGCCAAGTTACTAATGACATTTTTAAAAATTATATTTTATTAGAAATGTTTGTGCAATGAAAATATTGTGTGCACCACAGAAACTACTGGTCTGATATATGAGATTTAAGTACAGCTCTTTCGAAGTTTATTTTAAAACCAAAGAGGAAAAAAAACCAAGCAAACAAACCCAAACACACCCGTTACTCAACTTTGTCCTACTCTGTGACGTGAATGGCTTCATTGAACCACGCTGTTTCTAATAGGCTCCTTTCATGCACAGTTATTCATACAGTTTTCCCAGAAATCCTAGGATCGACTCAAGGTTTCTGAGTGTATTTGGCAGGGAAGGGGTTTTGGTTTGAATCATAAATGTAAGAGATTATTTTCTGGTCTTGAGTAGAACCAACAGGCTTGCTCTGGCAGACATAAATAACTGATCTGCTGTTATCAAACCTGGAATAAACAGTACGGTAAACACAGTAGGAACAATCCTGGCTGAAAGTCCACACTGACCTCTTTCAAGGGGGTTTAGTTCATGGCTCAGCTCCTGCCAGAAAGAACAAACACTCTTGTATTTGATACAGTTGCCAGTTGCCATTTAGACAGAACAGTCATTTAAAGCTTTGTCTCTCTAAAATGTGCAGGTAGAGATGAGCCACATTATTTCTAAAACCAACAAATACAGAAACTGCTTTGAGATTGCCTCAAAAATCCCAATAGGAGCTCATACATGCAGAGTGATAAATCCCTAACAAGGGAACTGGCTGAGCATGGGTGCCTGTTGGATCTTATAGCTGTTGGCTACTGCTGTGTAACAAACAATCCCAAACTCAAAGGGGTTAAAATAGGGACTAAGGCTTGAGATTTTATCAGTCAACTGTATGGTTCTAGTCACTGTGGCTGGGGATTAAAATCACATTGCAAAGGGAAGTTTGGGTAATTGGGGTCAGTTTTTCTTTTTCTTTCTTTTTTTTTTTTTTTATCAGTGTCCCACTGTATCTTCCATTAACATGAGAACACATGGGAAATGAAGAGGGTTGATTGTAAATCAACCTTTGCCATTTCTTTTAAATTTCAGATTTGAAGTTTGCCCTTTGATTCTTTGGTGGCACACGATGGAATTGTGGTTAACAGGTATGAAAACGTGTGTTGGGTATAGGTGCTTGTATGTGTGTGTGCGTGCTTTCTGTGTATGTGTATTTGAGTGTTTGTGCATGTGCAGGTTTGTGTGTGTGTGTGTGTGTGTGTGTGTGCTTGCAGGTGAGTTGCAGGCATGTACATGTGTTCATGTGTGTGAGTGTGCATGCATGTGTGCACACGTATGTGTCTGTATGTGTCAAGAACTGGGATAGATCACAGACTCTTGAGTTTGATCTTCAGGAATCCAGGACAAAGCAGAACCTACATATCAGGAATGTCTGATCCATTCAGAGCTCAGCCATTGGAATTAATGCTTTCTAGAGAGAGAGTTTGATTGGTCTCTGGGTTGGTGCCCAAGCCTATGCCAAGTACGAACCAGGTTCCATGGCTCTAAATTTGTTTCGTTAAGGCTACACATAGAAAGCTAAACAATTTCTTAATGTCGGGCGGCGTCCTCTGCCAGACAGCGGGGGTTTGGGACAAGCGAAAAGATCAGTATCCTCTACAGGCCTTAAATAAACTCCAACTGCAGCTTAATTCATCCCCTGGTGAGGAGAGGGCACCAATGGTCAGTCCCTTCGTTACCATTCCTCTCAGTGAAGAAACTGGAAAGTAGTAAGACGAAAGGGACAGAGATTACTCAGACAGGGTTGGTGAACCAAATATGGCTTCCATTTGTTCAGTCAATGACACTGAAGATTCTCCTCTTTAACTCATGTCTGCCCTGGTCTAATCAAAGCTGGTCTACAGACAGACATGAGTGTCGTGCCTCAAAGAGCATGGGGATGTACCAATGAGAGCAGGCTTGCATAACTTAGGAATGCTTCTAGTTGCTGGTAGTGAGTTTGCTCTTAGAATTGTCCTTGCTCTTTGTTGATACAAGTAATGCTTTCGGGGTGGACCAGCAGGTTAGTGGAATTCAAGGTCCCCAATCTTCTCCTTCCTCAGTGTGACAGTGATAGCTCATGGCTACGTAACAGTCCCTACATTTATGCCGTCAGAGGACAGCATCAGAGGGGAGGAAACAAAAACAAAAACCTTTATATGGCTTGCCTGTCTGAGCACAGCATCCTTGACTAGGTTTCCCCATTACATCTTACTGACTAAAGCATGACTAACTCCAGCCAATCACTGTAGGAAGGGAACAAGACGGGCTTGAGATTTTATCAGACCCATTTCAGTCCAACTCCTGTGCTGAGCACCTCTCTGCCTGTGTTTGACATGTTTGGTCCTTGGCCTTGCTTTGAATGTCAGCCCGGGTTGGAGTTGGGGATAACTGCTTGAAGCATGTGACTCCTCATTTAACACAGCCTACGCTTAGGCTAGCGTTCCGCTAATGCTGCCTTAAAATTCTTAATCATTTATAGACAAAGAGCCCTGCCTTCTCAGTTTGCATTTGATTCTGCACTGCGAACTTTCAGCTGGTTCTGGCTGGCCTTTTCTTGGTTGCTTTCCAAGCCCAGTCAGTTGCTTTCTCTCCCTGGCGTTCCTGAAGCAACATTTACCAGAGGGTGCTGAATCAGCTGGTGGATGCGGTCAGCTCAGAAAGAAAGCTTTGCCCAGGGCAGGATGGGAAATAGTGAGAAACGCTCCTGTGTCTCAGTCATCATCGCACTTGCTTGTTTCTTGAAAAGTCCTGGGAATGAGGGGGGGTGACCATAATCCCTCTTTATCTCACCCACTCTCCCTGGGTCATCTTGCAAATAAACATATGCTCACTAGCCTTATCTCAGATTCTGCCTTCAGGGAGGGCAATGCTCAGACAGTGCATGAATGAAAGCCATGTTTCATTCTAAGAGAACTGCTATGTAGCTATTTACCCATTGCCAGGCTGGACGATACAGTTTGTGTAATGAGAATCCATTTCAGAGCTGGTATCTCTGACTTCCAATACACAGCGCATCCATTGTATATCTACGAATTCCCAAGCCCTGTGCTGTCTGGCAACACGCTCTCTTACATTAGACACACATCATCTACTTCCCGTGGCCTCCATCTGAGAGATGGGCACAGCAAAGATCAAAGCCACGAGGGACTCACCAGGGACAGAAAACACAGATTTTTTTTTTTTAAAGATTCAGATCTATCTTAATATTATTTTAATTTCCTGTGTATGCATGTTTTGTCTGCATGGGTGTACCACCTGGGTGCCTGCTGCCCTTGGATTCCCTGGGACTGGAGTTACAGACATTTGTGAGCTGACATGAGGGTTCTGGGAATCAAACTCAGGTCCACTGGAAGAGCAGCCAGAGCTCTTAGCTGCCGAGCCGTCTTTCCAGAACACAGATAAAGAATTTTAATGGAAGTTCCCTGGCTGTACTTCCTGCTACAGCACCCTGACCAAAAACAAACAAACAAACAAACAAACAAACCAAACAAACGATAAAAACCCACAACACACACACAAACAAAAACCCAACTTGATTCTGGGCTACGAGGCTGGCACTAAGCCTGTGGCTACTCAAACAGGACCACACTTTCCCTTCAGAACACCTAGGTAGCAGGAAAGCCCTGGGCAAAACAGTCTTTCCTCCAAGCTTTTGAGTACTGTATAAAAGTTTTCCCGGCAGGGTTTCAGGGGTGTGGAACCTAGCAACCTGGCCCCAGTATTTTCCAAGCCTGGCTAGACAGATGGTTCTATTTTGCTTTGTCACTTTAAAGGGAGTACGCTGCCCTTTTGCAGACTCGGTGCTGTGAGGCAGGCTACACTTGCAGACTGTTCTGGATAACGAGGTCAGGCAAACATTTGAGGAAGCAGACCACAGACTACAGGGACACCACTGTGTGTTTTCAGGGCAAGCTGCTGAAAGAAACCAGACATCAGTCCAGACAACGACGCCTATGGTTGAAGCTGAATTGGAAAAGGATGCCAGGACCTGGCTAGCAGTCAGCGGCCTGGCTGAAGGAACTGTAACGTCATTATTCTCGAAGGATTTATTTTAGTACATGGTATGTGAGGTGTGACCCTCCTCTGTGGAAACATGTACTGGAAACTTACTAAGTTGTCAGCACAGGATGAATTAAGTGACAAATTAATAATTTGTGCATATAAAATTTCTAATAGAGACAATCTGATTTATTTTTATTATACACATAAATTATCTCCTGGATTTATGAGATAAAATCTAATATGTCACTAGCCCCTGCTGATGTCAGTCTCCCCAAGATTTTTACTCTCAATTATAAAACACTGACTAAATGGTCTCAAACCTTTTGTGGCTCCCATCAATAGAAAGCCTTGTGCATGTATCTCCTATATACTAGAAATTATATTGCTATACTGTTTCACTGATATTTTATGTATAATGTGTGGCTGGGAATTTAGCTTAGCTGATAGAGTGCTTGCCTAGAATGCATGAAATTATATATAAATTATAGGCACACACCTATAAGTATAGTGCTCAGGATATGGAGGCAGGAAAATCAGAAGTTCAAGGTCATCCTCAGCTACACAATGTATTCATGGCCAAACTGGACCACAAGTTTTTTAGCCCCCGTCTAAAAATTAAATAGGAAAAAAAAGCAAATAAAATGATGTTTTGCATATAATGTAAAGCAGGCTATATATTTAAAGGATAATATAAACCTACTATCTTAAAAGCACATTTAAATTAGGATCAGCACAACCATCTCTACTTTTGCAAAAAGTAATATGATGAAACAGACTTTTTAAAAACCTTCTTCTTCTTCTTCTTCTTCTTCTTCTTCTTCTTCTTCTTCTTCTTCTTCTTCTTCTTCTTCTTCTTGTTATTTTGTTCTTTTGAGACAGGGTTTCTCTAGCCTTGGCTGTCCTGGACTCACTTTGTAGACCAGGCTGGCCTCCGTGATCTGCCTGCCTCTGCCTTCCCAAGCTCTGGGATTACAGGCCTACATGACCATGCCCAGCTAAACATTCAATCTTTGATTCAAAAGTTTGGACCAATTTAGTTTATTATAATACTATTTTTTCTTTTATTAAGGTATTATTTTAGTGGGTTTGACTATACTCACAAAGTTATGCCAACATTACCACTACCTAATTTTACAGTATTTTTCTTACCCTCAAAAGAAACACATTCATAGGAGCCACTCTGATTTCCCTTCCACTCTCAACCTCTAGTGACTAGTGATCAGTTCTGTCTCTATCGTGTTCCTGGACATACCACATAAATGGAATGATACATCTGTGTCTTGCTTTTTAAGTGTTATATTAAGACTTAGTTTTGAAGTACTCATGTGTATCTGTACTTCGTCTCTCTTCATGACCAAATAATGTTTCATTGAATGGACATGCCACACATTCTTCAGCTCTTAATCAATTGATGGCTATTTGGGCTGTTTCTGCCTTAGACCTCTTAAGAATAGCTGTAATTGAATATTTCTGTCCAATATTTTGAGGTGTTTGTTTTCACTTATTTTTATGTATTTTTATAAGCATACCATTGCTGCCCCATCTACTAACTAAATGTTTGGTCATTTAAGGAACTGCTACACATTTTGCAAAGTGGCTGCAGCTTTTTATAACTGTACCTCCTCTCCCAATCCCCAAACACCCACCTTGTGCCAGAAATGCATGAGGGTTCCAACTTCTCCAAATCCATGTCAGCATTTTTCACTGTCTGTCTATTTGGTTATAGTCATCTTGATGATTGTGAATGGTATCTCATTGTGGTTTTGATGTACATTTCTCTAATTACAAATAGCCTTGAGAAACTTATCATGTGTCTGGGAATTTGTTTAGCTTCTTTGGAGAAATGCCTACTCAAATTCTTTGTCTAATTTTTGGTTGAGTTGTTTTCTTTCTATTGAGTAGTTAGAGTTTTTTATTCAGTTTCTAGTCTGGATACTAGACCTTATCAGATATGATTCATGCTGTTCTGTGGGTTTCTCTAGCTTTCCACTTCCTACACAGTGGCCTTTAAAGCACAAACAATTTTTTTTCCTCACAATTAATTCATTATATATCCTGACTGAAGCCCCCTCCCTTCCTTTTCCCCTCAACTCCTTCCCCTAGTCCACTGAAAGGGGGAGTTCTCCACTATTGCCATCTGCCCATAGCTTGTTAAGTCTCATCAGGACTGCTTGAATCCTCTTCCTCCATGGCCTGGCAAGGTTGCATCATCAGGGGCGAGTGATCAGAGAGCAGTCAACTGAGTTCATAAGAGGCAGCTCCTGATCCCCTCACTCAGAGATCCACATGGAGGCTGAGCTAGCAATATGTGACATCTGAGCAGGGGATCTAGGTCCTCTCCATGCATGGTCCTCAATTTGTGCATAAGTCTTTGCAGGACCCCCTGGGTTCAGATATTTTAGTTTTGTTGGTCTCCTTGTGGGGCTCCTATCCCCTCCATGTCCCTCTAATCCCACCCCTCTCCTCCTCCATAAGACTCCCTGCGCTCTGCCCAAAGTTTGGCCCTGAGTCTTTTCTCAACTATGTTCATGGTAGCTTTATTTGTAATAGCCAGAATCTGGAAACAACCTAGATGTCCCTCAACGGAGGAATGGATACAGAAATGGTGTTACATCTACACAATGGAATAAAAGTCAAAATTTAAAAACAAGGAAGTCATGAAATTTTTCTGGCAAATGGATGGAACTAGAAGAGATCATCCTGAGTGAGGTAACCCAGAAGCAGAAAGACAGGCGTGGTATACACTCACTAATAAGCAGATATTAGCCGTAAAATATAGGACAGCCATCTACAGACCTAAAGAAGCTAAACACTAAGGAGGACCCTAAGGAGGATGCTTACATCTCATTCAGAATGGCAAAGAGGATAGACACCAGAAGCGGTGGAAGAGAGGAAACAGGATGGGAGTCTAGTATACAGACTAGTATACAGGGTCCTCTGAAAGGATTCACCCAACAGGGGAGCAAAGCAGAGCGCAAACATTTTTTAAATTATTTTATTTTATGTTATAAGCCTTTTGTTTGCACGTATATCTATGCATTGCAAATGTGTCAGAGGCCAGAAGAGGGCACTGGGTTTCCTGAAACTGGTCTTATAGATGGTTGTGAGCTGCCATGTGGGTGCTGGAAAGTGAACCTGGGTCCTCTAAAAGAGCAACCACTGCTCTTAACCTCTGCGCCATCTCTCCAGCCACGTTCTTTCTTAGGAATTTTCACAAACGTATTTTTTGAGACAGGGTCTTGCTGTGTAGCCCTGGTTATCACACTGCTTCTTCTTATATGGCTTTTAGCTTGGGGTTATCCTCTGCCTCACCCTCCTAAATGCTGGAGCTACAGGTGAACACCATCACACCCAAGCCTCATGCTTATTCATGGTTTTTCTTTGGTTAATCATACTTTTACTAGCACCTAAAGCACTGTCGCCTAATTCAAAACTGCAAAGATCAGCATTTGTGTCTTCTGCTGAAAGTTTTAGCATTGTAGCTTATATTTTGGTCCTTGATCTGTTTGGAGTTAATTTTTCTGTCATATATGACAGGGATTCAGTTCAGTTCTTGGAATGGGTGTAGCCAGTTGTCTCAACTTTTGAAAACACCTTCCCCCCCCCCCACCTTTGGGTTTCTCTGTTCTCTTGTCAAAAATCAAAATAAACGAGTCCATTCATTTTTTAATTTTTTTAATGGTTTTTTGTTTATTTATTACATATACAGTGTTTTGCCTGCACACCAGCAAAGGGCACCAGATCTACTATAGATGGTTGTGAGCCACCATGTGGTTGCTGGGAATTGAACTCAGGACCTCTGGAAGAACAGCCAGTGTTCTTAACCTCTGAGCCATCTCTCTAGCACCCATTTTTGAATTTTTAATCCCATCCCTTGATCTATGCATTAAATACTTGGTTATTAATGTATGTTGTACCTGAAAGGATAAATTATGGAAAGATAAAGTATTTACGATTCAAATTCAAAAGATTCCATCCCTGTCTACTTTAATAATTATTCTCTATCATAATCATCAGCTGTCTGAGATATAATTAACAAGGGTCCATCCTTGAGAACTTGTAAGGCCTTTCTTTTTCTTTTCTTTTCTTTTGCTTTGCAATGTGTAGATGAAAAACTCACTAAAATTCTTCCTTTCAAAGAATTTTTTTTTTTTTTTTGAGACAGGGTGTCCATATTATATAGTCCTGGCTAGCCTGGAACTCATAGAGATCCACCTGAGTTTTATTCTTGGCCTTTTTCTTTAATGGTAGTTATGTATTTGTATATTTGTATAGTCTTAAATACAAGTTGTTTAGCCTGTAGAATGTTACTAGTATGTATAAGATTTCAGGGCTGACCACCTGTGTTGAATAACCAACTGAAAGTCTCTTCCTGGGGAAGGCTATTTCTTGTGCCCTCAGCATTCCTTAGTTGCCTGTAGTTCTTTGTCTAGTGTTGATGCCTCATGAGCTTTCATCCTTCCATGTTAGCATGTCCACTGGTGTTGTGCATGCTCAGGTTTTATTTAGGTGTTATTGAGTGTACACTACTTCATGGGTGTAGCTTTCCTGTCATTTCTAGGAGACACAATCTGGACTTTCTGTTGTATGGCTCTTAGAGTTCTTCTGTCCCTTCTTCCTCAATGTTCTGTGAAGGTCCTGGGTGCAGGAGGTATACGATAGATGTGTCCGTTGGAGTTGGACACCACACAATCACTTGTTCAATGCAGTTTGATGAGTTGTGGTTTTCTGTAATGGTCTCCATCTGTAGCAAAGAGAAGTTTCTTTTGTGTCAGAAGAGCTACACTCATCTTGGGTATAAGGATAAATATTTAGAATGTCATTAGGGATTATGTTGGCCTAGTGATAGAATTAGGTTCTCTTCCAAGATTCATGATCTCAGTAACTCTAGGCAGATGACTGGGTTTCCAGTACCAGGCACAATTTCCCTCTTACTGAGCAGGCCCTAAAGTCCAATTAGACAACTTTCAGTTGCTGCAAAGATTTGAGCGTCACCATTACAACTCTAGGATTATCATGCACAATGAGAACTCTAAGGTTCTGATTGTGGTTCATAGGCATCCTAGCTGGGTAGGATTATTCATTTCTTTCCCCCTTTGGAAGCTTCTGTGACACTTTCTGGTACCATGAAAGCCAAACCTCAGAGAGGAGACTTTCAGGTCAGATCCTCTGAGTCTTATGTCTGAGTGCATGTGTCTTCAGCAATAGCGATTTATTTTCAACCTCTGAGAGACAACCAAGGGCAACATTAATAGCCTATAACATTTGGGAAATCTCTTGGTCACCCCTGACCAACAACTTGAAAGAGGGCTTTTCATGCCTAGAATTGGGGTTTCTGTTACTCTATGGCTCTTAGGGGGAGCATTGTGTCAGTCCAGGAGGGAGAATTTCAATTGCTTATACTCTTCATCTGGGGGTGGAGCCTTGCAAAATGAAAGACGTTTTTTATATAAACTATCTGAAGTATATCTTAGATGAATGAAGGAACCTAGGAAAAAGCAATCTAGTCCACCTCTCTCTCTCTCTCTTTCTCTCTCTCTGTGTGTGTGTTTATATACATGTGAAAATGGTAGAGTTTGACACCTTAGGTGTTTCTCAACTGCTTTCCACCTTACTTTTTCAAACAGCCTTTCACTAAACCTGGAGCTTGTAGATTTGGCTAGATTGGCTGGCAAGCAAGTTCCTGTGTCCTCCTGCCTCTGCCTCCCCTGAGCTTACAGGTGGAAGCTATGGTGCCAGACTTTGTAAGTGAGTGTTAAACTTGAACTCAGATCTTCATGCTTGAGTACCATCTTTCTATCCCCAGGCTACCTCTGAGTCTGGCTACAGGGTCTGTATTTCCTAGGGACATCTGGTCAACCTCACATGCTTGGGGTAAAGCCCAGAGAGCACTCTCTAGAGAAAAAGGAGCTGAGTTCAAGTGGTTCCAGTCTGAATCCCAGACAAAGAGAGCATTTAAGGACAATGCTTCAAAGTGTGGGATTTTGGAGGCACAGGGCTGGGGCAGAGGCCTCCCATACCTTGCATCAACAAGATATATTACTGTCACACACACACAAAAAAATGTTTCTTTCAAATTTTTTTTGCTGTAAGTGTTCATTGGATTTTATCAAATTCATGCTTGTTAAACTAGACAGCTGAGTAGAACTGAAATAGACTTAAAAACAAAAAAAAGCCTACACTATAAAGACCCTCATCTTCTCCAATGCTTTCAGTAGTTAACTCTGAACAGCCTTTACATTTTTCAGTTAGATACACTAGAGCCTTTCATACCATCAAATTCTGCTTCTGGAATGTTCTTCCACCTAGCAGATCACATTCCCCCAAGGACAGTGCCTTCCTTGCCTGCATCCTCCCATCTCTGAGAAGTGTCTTATTTCTGTGTTGCAACAGAGCAGCCACCCTTCATCCTTAGCAACCCAGGGCAAATGTCATTTCCCTGACACACATGCCAGAATTCTTCCACACGCAAGCCTCTGTGTGGCTCTCCATAGAGTTATTCTGTTTCTATACAGGACAGTATGCTCTGTGCTGTGGGACTAAGTAGATTTTGCACTCCTGGCCTAACTCAAGGTACGTTCCCCACTGCCATCTAGAGCTAGCTTGCTGTCAGCAAGCCAGTGGAGTAGCAATCCCTGCCCTGCACCACTCACCTCTCCCACACATCAGATTAGTTTTTTCTCGCCCTCCTGTTTGCTGCTTTTGACAGTGATTTTGTGTCTCTCTGAAATGTCCTCGCCATCCCTTTCGTTCCCTTGCTGCCACATCAAAGGATGGCAGCTGTCCCCGAAGCCTGGTTGCAATACCACCTTTTCGAAGAAACCTGTTTTGAAATTCAGATGGGGCTGCTTCGGTGCATATTGTCCTCTAGGGCTCTTTCACCATAATAGAGGATTTTTGTTTGTTTGCTTTGCTTTGCTTTGTTATTTCCTGGAATGAGAAAAATAAATAAAAATGTTTTCTTCAATCCAGGTTTTATTTTAAGCCGGTTTTACAAAATAATAGATTTCATTGTGAAATCTTCATACATACCTTGTTATTCATCCCCCTTCTCCTCTCTTTTGTGGTTCTTTTCCTCTCTTCCAATGTGCCCCCATCCTTCTGCTTTCATGTTGTATGCATTCAATTACACACACACCTTCACTTAAGATCTCTTCTTCCTCTTTCATGGTCCCCTTTTGAGTATCATGACTTGAGTATCAGACACAAACCCAGACACCCACATTAAAATTTGGGATCTACGTATGACAGAAAAACATGTGGTGTTTACCTTTATAGTACGGTTTGTTTCACTTAACATAATGACTTCTAGCTTCATTCATTTTTATTGTGAATATCATGATTTTACTTTTCTCCCAAATTAAAAAAAAATTAAATATTTTCATTCGCCCTGGGTGCTGGCTAGTTTTTGTGCCAACAGGACACAAGCTTGAGTCATCTGAGAGGAAGGAATCTGATTTGAGAAAATATCTCCATAAGATTGGGTTATAGGCAAGCCTGTGGGGCATTTTCCTGATTAATGGTTAATGGGAGAGGGCTCAGCCCACTGTGCGTGGGGTCACCTCTGGGCTGGGAGTCCTGATTCTATAATATAACGGGCTGAGCATTCTATAAGGAGCAAGGCAGTAAAAAACACCCCTCCGTGGCTTCTGCATCAGCTCCTGCCTCTTGTTTCTGGTTTGGATGCCTGACCTTTCTTCAATGATGGACTGCAGAGTGGAAGTGTAAGAAAAATAAACTCTTCCCTTTTTAAGTGGCTTTTGGGGCCTCCCTCCCATTCCTCTGGTGTTTCTCTGAAGTGATGGTCACCCTAACCAAGACATATCCCTGAAACCATCATGGATTATAGACATCCTACCTAACTGTAGTCAGTCCTAAGCCTGTCTTCTTGCATGAAACAAGTAGTTGGTATGGTTGTTGACAGTGACAATCCAAATGCAAATTTTCCAGGTTTGAGACCTACCTCTGCCTCTACCTGAGGACTCTTGATGTCACTGGGACTCAGTTTCCTAATCTGTAAATTAGAGATAACATTGTAGCCTTGCTTACAGGGCTGTGATTATTCTTAAATAGGCTAATATGTTCTGAGACCAAAGACTGACATCTAACCCTACATATGCTCACTATTATTAGAAAATATTGTTGATATTATTAGATGTTCAATCAATATTATATTGGATACAGTGAGTAAAACAGTGAAAATCCTTCTTATGCCAAGATAGTAATTTTAACAAAATTAAGTTACTGTAAACAAGCCCTTAAACTCTACATATGTTAATTATATTTTTGAGAGAAGGAGAAAAAAAAATCTCTAGGAGATGAGTCACATCCTTGACAGTGTTTGAGTGTCTCTCTGAGGAAGAAGCATGTTGCCCATCCAAGCCCAGCTTTCCAAACAGTGAAAAAAATACTTTCAAAGGCTCAGCTTCCTGCACACATATGAAACGTGGGACAGGAAGCTTCCTCAAGCATCTCATTCCACTCGTGACCTCAACAAGTTTTCAAAAGTCTCCCAGCAATTTCTGCCCACCTTGCCCTGTTTCCACATGTTTGAACCCATTGGGAAAAGGGACCTGTATGTGGGATCATACCTTGCAGTGACTCCTTTATCCCCTCTTCTGGCATGCCGGCATAGGTGCAGACAGAGCACTCACAGACGTAAAACACACGAATCTTTAAAAACTGTAGCCGACTGACTTAACCAAGCTTGGCCCTCCTGGAAACCTTCATTTTCTCTAGGGATTATGTGCCCCGCCCCCCCACAAACCTTTTACTATCAACAACCTCAATAAGCAGGTGATTTCATTCAGGTCCTTGAAGTTTCAGATTTACTATTCGTCCCTTTAGAAACATCTGTCCCTGTGAAACATATTCCTTTTGACAAACTCTGGCCACAGGGAGGGCAGAGGAGTCTCTCTTTCCACCATACTGTTGTTCTAGGGATTGAATTCAGGTTGTCAGCCTGAATTCAGTTAAAGCCTTTAACTGACCCATTGTGCCAAACTTTTTAAGTCAGTTTTCTTACAGGTGGGAGGAAAAGCGTCCATTCTTTTAATGTTTTTGCTTATGCACTGTATGTATTGGCACACAGATCATGGACCATGACAAGCACTACGAACACCAAGAACTGATCTGGAGGGTCAACTCAGGATTGCCAAACATAGAGAGGAACTTTTCCAAGAGGCATTTGCCCGGTACAACCCTAACCGCTTTAGTTACGCCCCATTAGCGAACTTTTGTCTCAAATGGAGAAGAGGGAGTAGTCCAGCACAGCCTTATCTTTCTCATTAGTATCCCTCCCCTTCCCCCTGGGGGTGGGGGTGGAGGGGAGAGGCTCTCCCTCACCTTTCCCTGTATGTTTCCATTCCCCGAGGTTCTGGAAATTCTCTCCAGAGGGAGCAAAGTGCTTCACGCAGCTGAGCCTCTACACACAGCACTCCATCTGCCCGTTTTGTCCTTTACTCCATCCGTTAGCAAAGCCTTGTTGTTATCCTCTCGTACTCACGCCACACGCTTCGTGAAGTCCCACAGGTCTACTGTTCGGTGGCCCTCGAGGCCTCCGCCTTTTCTCTGTTACTGCCCCGTGTTTTTCATTGCTGTACAGAACGCAAGAACTCCGGCACTGTATACACTGTACGCACTTCCTCGGCGTACACCAGCGTCCCCGAACAGAGGCGGCCTGTGACCCCTGTGCTCTTTCCCCGTTTGTCTCTGGGCCTAGCGAGTGGTGCTAGAACACATGTGACCCGTGAAAGGAGCTCTTGGGCTTCTCCTGGATGCAGATGTGGTGCGCTTTGTGGAAGAGTAGGAAAGGGCAACACTTTCCCAACTGGCTTCTCAGAAAATTCCAATTTTCTGAGAAACCTCCAGATTGATTTCCACAATGGTTGTAAAAGTTTGTACTCCCATCTGCAATGGAGGAGGGTTCCCCTTGCTCCACATCCTTGCCAGTATGTGCTGTCACTTGAGTTTTTTGTCTTAGCCATTCTGAAGGATGTAAGATGGAATTTCAGAGTTGTTTTGATTTGCATATCCCTGATGACTAAGGAAACTGAAAATTACTTTAGGTGCTTCTTGGCCATGAGAGGCTCCTTTTAGGCACAGCATAGATTCTTGGAGGAAATGAATGTACTGGGGATTTTTTTTTTTTTTTTTGGCAAGTTCCTGGTGTCAACCTCACTCGCACCAACTACCCACAGCATGTTCAAATTACCGTGGACAGTGTTCTTAAACTGCCTCAGTGAGAGCAAAGAGCAATTCAGCAGGGAACAAGGCTCTGTTGTGTGGGTCTCAGTGCCTGGACAAGCTGTTCCGAGGCCTTTTCAAAACTGCTGCAGCACTTGTAGCCTGGAGATTCGTTTCATGGAGCAGTGTGAAGGGGAGGGTTGCATTTGACCCACAGATGTTTATGTGCGTTTTGGAGAGCCTGAGGGGGAGCATAAACATGTTTATTTAGTCCATTTTGTAGTGTATTCTTTTTAGGGGCAATGGGGAGGAATGGGTTATTTCAATTTACAGATTGTTATCCATCCCTGAGGAAAGCCAGGGCAGGAACTCCAGCGTGAACCTGAAGCTGAAACCATGGATGAACATTGCTGGCTCATTCTCAAGCTCATGTTAAAACAAAACAAACAAAAAAAACAAACAGAAAAACCACTATTGTCCTTCCTTTATTCCTTCCTTCCTTTCTTCTTTTCCTTCCTTCCTTCCTTCCCTCTCTCTTTTTCTCTTTCTTTTCTTTCTTTCTTTCTTTCTTTCTTTCTTTCTTTCTTTCTTTCTTTCTTTCTTTCTTTCTTTCTTTCTTTATCACTTTACAGCCTGATTGCAACCTCCTTCCTTCTCTCCTCCCATTCCCACCCTCATGCCCCCTCCCCCACTCCCCCTCTCCTTCTCAGAGAAGGATAGCTCCCCCAAGGGGTACCACCCCACCCCAGCCTCTCAAGTCACAGCAGAACTAAACTGTATTCTCTCATTGAGAGCCAGACAAGACAGTCCAGCTGGGGAAAAAATCCAAAGGCAGGCAATAGCGTCAGAGACAGCCCCTACTTCCATTGTTAGAGGACCCACATGTTGACCAGGGCTGCACATTTGCTACATATGTGCAGGGGACCTAGGTTGTGGGTATAATGTTCTTTTGGAATGTACACAGTTTACCCTTGTTCATTCAAATGCTGATTTCTCTCCCGCACTATCTGGTTTCAATCTGGACATTGCTTTGTGATGTAAGCATCACCTGTCTCAAGTTTGTGTAAACATGCCACCATTTGTTCTCTGTATTGTCAATAAAGCAACCAGCCACAGTGCCGTGCAATGGAGAGAATAAGGTGGGACATCCTGGTCCAGGGGGGAGAAGGAAGCACGTGGGAGTAGGAGGAGAGAGAGAGAGATTGTCAGAAGGGGAGATGAACTGGACCTAAGATTTGACTAAAAGCAAGTATAATGGGTGAAATCTGAATGGTAGGAAACTATGCGGGCTTAGAAGTTTAGGATGGAGTAACTATTGCCCAACATTGTGCTCCAGGTTAATTAAATAAATCCCAGTCTCTGTGTGGTGATTTGGGTACACAGCTGGTTTAGGAATAACTGCTGCTTAACTAAAAGGTAAATCAACAGTAAATATTAATCTTCAACAACATTAAGTCCAGCTGGTGCATGCCCTTTGGTTGTTGGTTCACTCTTGGTGCCCCCCCCCCATGTTGGTTCACTCTTGGCGTGCCCCCCCATGGGCCCAGGTCAGTTTACTTTGTAGGTCTTCTTTTGGTATCCTTGACTCCTCCAGCTCCCTCTGTCCTCCCTCCCACTCTTCCACAAGACTCCCTGAGCTTGGCCCGTTGTTTCGTTGTCTCTTCATCTTTTCATCAATTGCTGGATGAAGCCTCTCAGAAGACAGTTATGGTAGGGTCCTGTCTGCCAGCATATCAGAGCATCATTAATAGTATCAGGAGTTGGCTCTCTCCCATGGGGTGGATCCAGTGTTAGGCCACTCATTGGGTGGCCACTCCCTCAATCTCTGCTCCATCTTTATCGCTACACTTCTTGTAGGCAGGACAAATTTTAGGTCGAAGGTTTTGAGTGGGTTGGTGTCCCCACCCTCCCTCCATGGAAGTCCCACCTGGTTACAGGAGTGGCAACTTCAGGCTCCTTAACCCCCACTGTTAGGAGTCTCAGCTGGCATCACCCCCATAGACTCCTGGAAGCCTCCCCTGTCCCTGAGACGCCCCCCACCACTGATTTCTATTTTCTCTCCCAGCCCTTCCCCCCACCCTCTCACCTTTGCTCTCCCATACCTGATCTCCACCCTGCTACCCTCCCCACACTTTCTCCCACCTAGTTCCCTCCCTTTATCTACTTCAAATGTCTGTTTTATTTCATTTTCTGAATGAGATTCAAGCATCCTCCCTTGGCCTCTCTCCTTGGCTTCTTTGGGTCTGTGGATTGTAGCATGATTACCCTGTACTCTATGGCTAACATCCACCTATAAGTGAGTACACACTATACGAGTCTTTCCGGGTCTGAGTTACTTCACTCAGGATGATCTTTTCTAGTTCCATCTATTTGCCTGCAAATTGCATGCTTTGTCTTTAATGGCTGAGTAGTATTCCACTGTGTAAATGTACATTTTCTTTATTCATTCTTTGGTTGAAGGACACTAGGTTGTTTCCAGCTTCTGACTATTACAAATAAAGCTATGCACATAGTTGAGCAAGTGTCCTAGTGGTATGTTAGAACATCTTTTGGGTATATGCCCAAGAGTGGTATAGCTGAGTCTTGAGCTAGATCTACTTCCAATTTTCTGAGAAACCTCCAGATTGATTTTCACAATGGTTGTAAAAGTTTGTACTCCCATCTGCAATGGAGGGTTCCCCTTGCTCCACATCCTTGCCAGTATGTGCTGTCACTTGAGTTTTTTGTCTTAGCCATTCTGAAGGATGTAAGATGGAATTTCAGAGTTGTTTTGATTTGCATATCCCTGATGACTAAGAACATTGAAAATTTCTTTAGGTGCTTCTTGGCCATGAGAGGCTCCTCTGTTAAGAATTCTCTCCTTAGCTCTGTACATGGATGATCATTGCTGGCTCAGGCTCATGTTAGAAAACTGTTGGGGTTTTGTTATTGTTTGTTTTTTGAAACGGTCTCACTGTGTAACCCCGGCTGGCCTAGAACTCACTATCCAGACCAGGCTGGTCTCAAACTCACAGAGATCTGCTTGGCTCTGCCTCGTGAGTGCTGATATTAAAGGTGTGTGCCACCATACCCTCTTTTCTCCTTCATCTAAAACTTCCTTTA
This sequence comes from Meriones unguiculatus, assembly GCF_030254825.1. NCBI lineage: Eukaryota > Metazoa > Chordata > Mammalia > Rodentia > Muridae > Meriones > Meriones unguiculatus. The sequence continues at coordinate 48,755,383 of NC_083349.1, forward strand.
TTAATTCCTCGTGAGTTTCATTCAATGTATTCTTATTGCATCCACCCTGATACTTGCTCCTAGCTCCTCTCAGATTTACATTCACTTCCTTATCTCCCAACTTCATGTCTTCTTTTTTAACATAATGAAACCATTGAGCACAATTTGTGCTGCCCATAAGCTCCAGGTTGTGGGGCCATTGACTGGAAGCTAACAAGGGCCACATTCTTAAGTAAAAGAGATTCTCCCTCCATTTGACTCTACCTGGCCATAGCTTCTCAGTTAGGGTGAGTGCTAGCAACAGCCCCCACCCCATTATAGAATACTGTCATAGTACATCCTTGTTTGTGTTTCAAATGATACAATACTGCCAATTTTCAAATCAGTTTCCAGAATCTCCCCAGGAAAAATGTAGACTTTCTACCCAGAGTAAACGCTGAAAGATTGAGTTTCCAGCCAAAATTTTGGGCAAACTCACAACATCAACCAAAAAAACCAAACAACAACAAAAAAAAAACGAACAAAACAAAAAACAAAAAAAAAAACCCTGAGCCTCTTGCAGATTGCTTAGGAAAGCTGGGATCAAGAAAAGGCTGGCCAACCTGGTCACATAAGAGAGAAAGGGATCTCTATCAAGTGTAATCTCGTAAGATTATTCACCTCTGTGCCACTTAACATACATGTAAAGGTTGCAAAATGCCACCTGGCAGACACTTACTTAATGACTTGTGGGCAGGAGACACAGAGCTGACTGAAAAAATAAGCTTGATAAGGTAGGTCCCCACCTTCAAGGGACCCCCCCACCCCAGGCACAGGGATGCCCAGTTCCTTGTAAGGTTAAGATTTGCTGGGGCAAGGCTGGCATTTTGGTGGCATTTGAGGTGTGAAGATGGCAGGATTCAAGGGATAGAGATGTTTTTAGACTCATGTGACCGAAGTGTAAATCTCCCTCAGCAGGTGGTGAACATGCCTGTGTGCAAGTGGGTTCATTGGGACACATGACCAGAAAGGCGGTTTTCAGAATATGGCTTTTAAGTCGTGTCATTAAGACACTCCATGGTTTCAGTCAGGAGCTGTCAGGAGGACGTGTGAGAATCTGAGCAAAGACACGAGTGAGCGTGCTGTGCCGCACACCAGTGATTCTTGGCGAAGATGATGCAATGATTCAAGAATGATTCAAGAATGTGAAGAGAGTTTAGGGCAAATTCTCTTTTGTGCTTTTAACTTTTCTTCTGCAACACACTGCTTAGGCTGGATGAGATGTTGTACATTGACAGGAACTCGATGCGTAGTCACACCCTTTTCTCGGGACATGCGTTGCCTGGCTGCGTCAGGAGATAACCGCTGCTGTCATACTTGTTGTTTCTTGCAGGCAGCTGAATTGACAATTTTTGCCCCTGCTAATAAGGTTGAGCGTGTGTGCTGTGAAGTATTTACTGGTGCTGCCTAAAACCATGCACTGCGAGCCTGAGTCTTAACATTTTCGGGACTCTTTGGTCTAACGGTTTCGTGGATGGGGACTTGTCCCCAGGAAATAAAGTGGCTACAAAGACTTACCTATTAAAAATCCCATCTCTGTACTGCATAAGAAACTAGACAATTGGAAACAGCCTAGCTAGCCAAGAAGAGAAGGGCAAATAAGTTATGCAGCCAATGAAACTTCATAGAAGAACATCTAATAATGTGGGAGAAATAATTTAATACTATGTTAAGAAGCAGATCATAAAACAGTAGTTTCATTAAAATTAAGAGAATTCATAGAACAAAAGTCCCTAAAGGTTCTTTTGGCTGATGGATGACTTTAATTTTATCTTTTGGCCTTTTCTTTTCTGTTCTTTTTTTTTTTTTGAGACAGTGTTTCTCTAGGTACTCCTGGCTGTCCTGAAACCCACTATGTAGACCAGACTGGCCTCAAACTCACAGCAATCAACCTACCTCTGCCTGCCAAGTGCTGGGATTAAAACACTGCACCACCATGCCTGGCCAATGGCATATCATATTTAATAAATCTTCTACAGTGATGATGAACAAGTAAAATTGAAGAGCAAATAAAAGAGTTTTGGAAAAAAATTGTATTTTTGGTAGGTGAGGGAAATGGCATTTAAAAATTACCTTTATGCAAGAGTGGGAAAGGACAGTTCAGAGCCATTCCTAGTGACGTAGAGTGAGCCTGGCCTCTGGTCTAGATTTGAATGAGGTGATTAGCACAGATAAGCTCTAGGCTCCTTCACAACTCTGAGGCTTCAAACCACATTATCTGTCTCTTTGTGACCTCATAGTGCCAGGCATGGAACACAGCTGATTACCTATCACAAGATAAGTGTTTCTCAATCCCACACCTGCCTCGCCTCATGGGAAAGAAGCATGTCTCATGCATGATTCATCTTACAGCCTTTCTATTTGTTGGGAGCGTTGTAGTTTTGAGTGACAAATGTAGATGAGAAATCAGCATCCAGTAAATGGATTTTGAAAAAGAATACTGCTAAACTCATGAGACAAAATATGGAAATTAGTATGAGCTCTTGACTTTTGGGAGGAGCAGACTTGATGCTACCCAGAATTTATCTTGCTCCTCATTATTTCATTTCAGTTGGCTGCTTGGTCTAGTTGCAGAAGCCTGAAGGTCACACCTTTCTGGTTTCGGCCTCCACTGAGGGAGCTAGCTCATCCTTTTTTGTCAACAGTTCCACAAAAGTCCCAGGATTTCTTTTCTTGGCTTCCATGTATAGCATTGGGACCAGGACTACTGTGCCAGGTACCCACCCAGCTCCTGAGGCTGCTGATGGTTATTGTGGGTGACATTGGGTGCAAAGCTACCCTTTCGTTGAAGAAACCACCTGAACCAAGAGTAAGAATCCTGGTGCTTCCCCAAAGGAAAACCAGGTCCTGCCGCTAGGAAAGGAGGGCATGGATTCTATGAGGAAAATGGCAGCCAGGCTTCCGTACACAGCCCTAGCACCTTGCACTAGTGTCCTCAACTAACAAGAAACTGTGGAATGAATGAAGGACCAAAGCAAACTGCTGCTTTTTCTCTGTGCAGAAACTTAAATCTCATACAGTTATGGGGAGGAAACTCATGTTTCTTCCTTATCTTCTCTCTCTCTCTCTCTCTCTCTCTCTCTCTCTCTCTCTCTCTCTCCCCTGCCAGAATCTCACCATCTAGCCCAGACAAGACTCCAATTCACAATCCTGCCTCAGCCTCTCCAGTGCTAGGCTTATAGACATGAGTCACCATGTCCTAAATACTCACAGACGTTTGAGTATATTTGGGGGACTCGTTTCTCCTTCTCCTACATAAGGGGGAATACTTGGGTATTTGTTTTCTGTGTCCCGTTTTCTGTGTGTACGAATTAACCCAAGGGAGCACATTGCAGCTCCCTGTTCTGGTTCACGTGCTATCATTAGCTGAGTTATACTTGATCTCTGGAAGATGACTGTACATTTCTGTGTTTAGTGTGGGGAAGACATCCAACTCAACCTTTGATTACTTGATTGTAAAATCCTTTTGCCAGGAAAGGCCAGAGCTGCAGGAATCCTATTACACACCAGTCTGTTGGTAAGACAAAGGAAAGATACATGCGGTGGGTTTTTCTTTTTCTAAGCTTTCTTATGGTTGTATTTTATATTATGTTTCTTTTACAAATTTGATACAAGCACACATAAAATATTTAAACAGTATAAAGGTGTTTCCTATATATAAGCAACAGCTGCTAATCGTATTTCATGTGTCTTTTTAGAAATCTACAAAGCAAATATAAACACAAGGATATGTACTTATCACTACAACTTCCTTCCCCTTTTTATTTTTCCTGCATCTTGCTTTTTTCCACCTACCTACAGGCCCCAGAATCTGTCCCATATTAGACAATATACCATAACTGCCTTAACCACTTCTCTGCCAATGAATAGTGAACTGATGCAGTATTTTTAGTATGTGTGTGCGTGTGCACACGTACAGGCATACAATGGCATAAGTTTGGAGGTCAGAAGACAAGCTTGTGGAATTGGTTTGCTCCTTTAATCCTTACGTAGGCTCCTAGGGTAGAACCTAGGTCCCCAGGCTTATGAGGCAAATGCTTATGAGCCAACCCACAAGTATGGCACAGTCTCTCACCAATAAGGCCTTTCTGCCTCAGCCAACTGAAAGTGTTCTTCTTTTGTTAAAGCTCTTCAATGAGGAGTTTCTCAATGAATAGACCACCATAATGGCAAGGTTCCACTTTGTATTCCCAGTGCAGTTCCAAATGCCTTCATCTTCCTGGCTGATGGCACCTGCATCCTCACACTCTTCCTGTTCCTGGCAGACAGTAAGATGGATGACGTTACATTCTTGCCTCTCCCCAGTGCTACTGCTAAGAGCAGGCTTGGAAGCTCTGGGTCTAGCTCGGTTTAAATGAAGTCAGGCACCAGCTGACCTCTGGCATGACAGGTGTGATATGTGGACTGAGTGATAGGCTAGGTAGAGCACACTGACTTGGGAAGGCTTCCAGAACATTGGCTGTGGGAGAGCCTCCGCATGAGCTGGCAACCAGAGTCAAGTACTAGATGCTGCCTTGGGGCAGAAGAGAAATCTCCAGGTTTACCACCTCAGTCAACAGAGCAGCTTAGATCTGGGTACTTTGACATCTTGGCCATGTGTTGAACGTCTTTCGTGAGAGGGCTTTACTAAACGCTTTGCTAAATGGCTTGTGTGCTCCGTAAAAGAGAAACAGCATGAACACACTTAACTTGCAAAAAATCTACATGAGCACTTAGGGAAAAAAAAAAAGAGAGAGAGAGAGAGAGGAAGGATTAGAGTATTATGAGAAATGCCTTAACAGTCACTGGATGAGTTTGGAGTGAGCTGCAGATACAATCGTACTTGAGGCCAGCCTCACTTGTGGGCTGAAACCTTCAGAGAGATTGGGAAAGTGATTGCCAAGGTTTGAAATCCCCAAGTGAACCTCTTGTTTCTGCCAGAGGCGTGAGAGTGTTCACAGAAGAAGTCAAGGAACTGGTGCAATGAAGATAATGAACAAGGCATGGGGGGGGGGGGAGAGGAATCTGAAGAAACTGCATTTAGCAGTGTCTGCACCGAACTCTAAACTTGGCACGTACTTGCCTTTGAACTTGAAGATTTCCAAGGTTACTGATGACAATATAGGAATTGATACCGACTTTCGCCATGCCCCACAGCGCACCTGAGGCCCTCTGTCTCTCATCTGAGCTTGCCTGAGGCGCGCAGTAGTAAAGTGAATGTCAAGATTCACAAGCTACAAATAAACAGCCAGTGCCAAGTTCAAAGCCAAGTTCAAAGCCATGATGTTGGCACAGACTTAGTGCTCAGCCAATGCACTTCACAGCTTCCGTGTTCACAGCCCTGTCACCTATATACCTGGGCACATGAGACAGGCTGGGTGGCTGGTGGAGACCTTTAACCAGGACTCTGGTATTTTCCAGAACTTTCAGAAAAAGCAGGAAGGATCAAGGCAGCCCATGTTGGTAGGTTAACTTTTGGTGGTTTTCAAAGGCCCTGAGCTACACTATTTCCTTGTTGTTGTTGTTTTAATTCTAGATCTCTCAACTGATATTCTGGGAGTGACCCTCATTCTGAGTTATAGCCCTGAAATAAAGCCCCAAAGGTTCAGTGGTATCTTGGATACTTAAACCCTCTCAGACCTAAGACCAACCCATCTGCAATGAACTTTGAGTTCTCGGAGTCTTTATTGACGTCATGAACTCTGAAAAACTAAGATACTAATAATGCCAAGATCATATGCTGTACAAACCCATTTTACCATTTCCTGGAGATTATGAACTGCAATGAGGTAAGTGAACCAGTGATGGGTTCAGCTGCAGTAGCTTTTTCCACAAGAGGAGAAATTGAAGCAGGTGAGAAATAAGTGATAGACAGAAAGCTCTCCTAAGACACAACGCAAATGGCCAGTGCGCTCACAAAAAGATATTTAACATTAAAAATCAGGGGGAAAATCAAAGGAAAAAAGAAAACAGAAACATGGGATAGCACTTCAGATTTACTGGGAGATAGTTTTTTCTTTTTTTAGGCAGACAGTGTTGAATAAGACTGTTGCGAACTGGGACCCTGGTACACTGGCTGATGGCATTGTCAACTTGTTCAACCACCTTGAGAAACAGTTTGGCAGCCCCTTAAATGGTTAAACACAGACTTCATGCTCCTACAGCAGACTGTCTATCAGGAAACATAGGTCAGGTATGAGAGAAAATTCCAGTTATTGGAGGTTAATGAAAACAAAAACCATAAAACAGTTTCTTTTAAATCATCAAAGGCTTAAAAGGTGGTGTGTTTTGTACAATCACCTAAGTTCTTCCTTCACTCATACAGAATTACTGTTCTTTAAATGATTGCAAGTTCGTGATCATTCGATTCTGCTTAAACCACTTAAAACAGACTGCCTGTGCAGAGGCAGGGCAGGCAGCTTGCAAAGCAGCGGTCGGTGTGGACTGAAAGGCCTGCCTCTGCATTGAATCTTGGTGTGTCCTATCCTTAGTCCCTTAACCTCTTTGCACCTCATTCCCTCCTTCAGAAAGGGGACCAGCATGATCATCGGCAGAGTGCTTAGAACCACTAAGTAAAGATAGAGAACTCACAGTAGTGTCCAGTGCTCTGGCCCTCAGCCTCGCTGTCAGCATTTGCCAACTCTGCATTAGGCCTAAAACGGCAAATACGAACAGCTCACGGTCATTGGGTTACACCAGCCTGGGAATTTGTATCAACAAAAAAACAGAAGCATTGGAGCCTTGGTGAGTCCCTCAGTGCTTTTTCAGCCCTTTATGATGCAATGACGCCTCATTGCATAGAATGGCTGTTGTAGAGGCTATATATCTCCTTCAGCGTATAAAGTTTATTCTTAATGAGCATGGACTAAGGCAGCAAACTGTGCTGGAAGTCTGTGGCACAAATGTCATGGGAGTGACCTAACAGTTTCTGATTAGACTTAAGACCTGCTACACACGATGGAAGCCATAGCTAGCACTGTTCTTAGAGCCAAGAACCTGTGGCTAGACAGTACTAGGGAAGAACCTATTATTATTCTGCTAAATGGATATAGTATTAAAGTGAATTCTAATGACTTATTGTAGTTATATGCGTAGGTTAGTGTATCCCCCGACCTTCACGGAAAAAGCCTCTTCTTGCAGTAGGATGGCAATTAGCACAGAGACCTATCACTGGTCAACATGCAGAAAATAACAGGCTGCAGAGAGCTCAGCCCCAAATGAACTGTCCATATCACACTCTTCCATGCAAGGCTCAGGGTCACAGAAAAGGAGGTTGAAAGATTGGGGGAGTCGGAGGCAGTAGATGACACATAGAAATGGTGCTCTCAAGACACAACACAACAGTTGCTCATGTGAACTCGCAGTGGTTAGCATAGCATGCACAAACCTCTGTGAGCTCAAGCCAGAGAAAACCCCAGTATGGAGTGGGGAAGTGGGCATGAAGTCATACCTTGAGAGCTAAGGAGCTACTGGCAATTGCTAGCTGCTGGGAGAGAGTCAGCTTTCCTTAAGGATAGACTTGGTAAGTCAACCATGCTCCAGGACAGAGCTCAAACCCAAGAGTATTTGACCAACACAAATTAGTATTTTTTTTTTTTTTTGCACAGGATGCAAAGGGGGGAGGGGTGGGAGCACATTGAGGAGGGGAAGATGAGGTGACTATGATCAAGATACGTTATATGAAATTCTCAATGAATTAATAAAAAGTTTTTTATTTTCAAAAGAAACAAAATAACTCTGGTTCATAATGCAGAAAAATGTGAATGTGGTGAATCTTCCAGAAGGAAAAAAAAAAAAACAACAACAAAGAAAAGGTCTATGCTCTTATTCTAAGCATGGAATAGCTGGATGCCCCCAGGGACCACGCAAGCATTGCAGGTAGGAAGACAACAGTTTGCTCAAGAGGCAGAGGGGGGTTACTGGTTGAGCCTTTAATGGAATGGAGGTTGTTCTTGGTCTGATGAAGTACTGATTTGGTGGACTGCTCATCATTACTAAAATGTCCTAAGGAAAGCAGAAGGGCCGTTCAGTGGCGGCAGCTGAAGGGAAGGCAAGAGCACAGGCCGCATTGAGTCCCAGCCAAGCCCTTTGAAGCTGGGCAGGCCAAACTTCGGGACATCAACCACTCAGAGTTGTTCAGGTTGTCTGCAAAATTAGCATCCTATTTCTTTCCAGTAATGTGTTGTCGGATGCCTATCTAAAAACAAATATTTTAGGTAGAGTGGTCTAAAACAAATCTTTGTAATCTTTGTTTATGTAGGTCAGGGCTCCAGACATGACTTAGCTGGACTTCTATGCCTCAAAGCTATAAGTGTCTGGCTCAAGAGACAGATATTGCACTGTAAGTGACTTTTCGTCTTAGGGACTTACCAAGGGAAGATCTACTTCCTGGCTCACTTGTGTGGCTATTGACAGGTCTCAGCAATCACTGGTTATAGGTACAGGTGTCAGTGTCCTTCCCAGATGGATCTCATTCTAAGGCAGATCAGAAAGAAGAAGCCAGAGAGAGGTGGTGAGAGAGGTGGAGAGGCAACCAGGTGAAGATGGGGTGACAGGGAGTCTGTCTTTTGTGACCTAACCTTACCCTACCACCATCTTTAGAAAGCCAGCCAGCAATCCAGCCCAACCCCAAGGTGACCCAGCAGGGAATGGGAACAATATGACTTACCTCAGGGGCTGTCTCCTATATATATACAGCTTTGTGCCCTTCCTGATCTCTGGCACCAATCCCAGAAAAGAGTTCTCCGGGATACAAATTCCTGGCAGCAACCGCCTCCTCTCAAAAATTAAAGACAACTGACGATGACCTATCATGGCTCATTCTTGAACTGTTCTGTGCTTAGTATGTTAAGTCAGCAGCTTAACTCATTGCTGGAGCTTTTGCTGTTTCAAGGAAGGTTTTGTTGGCTGGTGAGATGGCTCCGTGGGTAAAGGCCAAAACTGCTTAAATTCAATCCCAGGAACTCACGAGGTAGTAGAGAATCAACTTCTGCAAATTGTCCTTTGACCCCGCAGGCATGTGTCTCTCCACACACCCAAAGGGGGAAAAAAATCAAAAAAGGGCTGGAGAGATGGCTCAATAGTTAAGAATATGCACTGTTCTTGCAGAGGACACCAGTTCCATTTCCAGGACCCCGTACTGGGTGGCTCGCAACCACCTGTAGCTCCGGCTCCAGGAGGATCTGATACCACTGGCCTCCTCGGGAATTGGCGCTACGGACACACCTACAACATGACTTAAAATAACAAGAGTAGGCTAGGTGAGGTGGTACACACCTTTAACCTCAGCACTCAGGAGGTAGAGGCAGATTGAGCTCTATGGGCTCAAGGCCATAGAAAGAACATGTCACAGAATAAAATAAAAAAAAAATAAATAAATAAATCTAGAAGTCATCATACTAACAAATCTAGGTACTTTCTCTGCCTCTCTGAGCTAGCAGGCTTTTGCCCCTGCAACTGGCTCCTGGGTCTTTATTGGTAAAATTAAACATTTGTGATTTTATTTTTAAAACAAGGATCTATCTCGCTTGTAGGAACATAAATGGAACCAACGATTATAGCTTTAATCAAAACAAGTCAGGGGCCGGAGAGGTGGCTCAGTGGTTAAGAGCACTGTCTGCTCTTCCTACATGGAGCCGCATTCAATTCCCAACACCCACATGGCGGCTCACAACTGTCTGTGACTCCAAATCCTAAAATATCTGTCGCCTTCACATTAATGCACATAAAGTAAAATTAAATAAATTACTAAAAAAAAAAAAAAAAAACAAGTCAGAACTAAAAAGACTGACATCACATTTTCCTCTTCTATGTGAATCTGTATTTTAAAATATATAATATATGTGTGTACACATACACACATCTATGCCATGAAGGCAGAAGTGGGACTGTTTGAGGGAGGAAGAATGACTGACAGGAAGGAGGGGAAGATGAACAAGGTGTAAGAGGCAGTACAGCCATTTTCACAATATTAATTCTCCCTATCCATGAGCATGGGGGCTTCTCCATCAGCTAGTGGCCTCAGTCTTTTCCTTCACTGTTTTAACTTCTTATTGTAGGGGTCTTTCACTTCTTTAGTTACATTTATTTTTCGGTATAGAGAGATAAACACGTGAAAGTGTCTTAATGAAAACCATCACTTTGTAAGCTGCCTAAAAATTAATTTTAAAAGCTCTAAAAGCATATTGTGACAACATTTTAAAACATTACAGCACATTTGCACTTCCCATTCCCGTTTCCTATACTCACCGCCGTTCAAGCAAGAACATTCTGGTCTCAGAGCGGTAACAGAGAAGTGAGTGTCTTCTCGTGATGGCATTGAACATTTGAAAGCTCTCTGAGACTAAACAAAAACACTTGCTAAAAGAACGCCCAGTCAAACAAGACGCTCTCCACGAAGATTAGAGCTAAATGACCTTGTGGAGGAATGCCAGAGAGTCAGGAATGTGTGGTTCTGTAAGCACCCTAAGGGATTTCTGTACACACCAGGGCTGGAGAACCTGTGGCTACCTTTGCGAGTCCCAGCTGACTGCAGAGCGGAATCCTCCCGGGGCGTGGCTTATTCTATGGCAGGCCCTTCACAGCTGTGCATCTGGGGGGAGGTGAGGCAGGCAGCAGGGCTGCTGGGGGTTTTGCTTGCTTGTTTTAAGTTCCTCAGACAACTACAATAACCAGTATGCTCTACGCCCAGGCTTGTATCTCATCGGTGTCTACCTAGCTTATGTCCCCCATTCATATCCCCCTCTCTTCTCCTAATAGCCACTCTTCTGCTTTCATGTCATGTGTAACCCTCTCCTTACATGCTCATGTTTAAATCTACATTCTGCATGCTTCTGTTAGCTCCTTTCCAACAATCCCGTTAAATTTTGTGTCATTAATAATCCAGAGTAGTGAACTGCTAAAACAGTATTCAGGGTTGCCTCCTCCGTATGGATTATTCTCTTTCACATTAGTTCTAGATTGACTGTAACAATAGTGTGTGGAGGAGTGAGCTTTTCAAAATGCAGTCCTTGGTCAGCCTCACAGGTGTAACCAGACAACTTGCTAGAAATTCTTCTTCCCACCTGCTGGCTGAGACCCCTGGACAGTCAGTGGTTTGGGAGGAGGTAAGACCTGCAGGTTACTGAGCCCTTCCTGTGACTTGACCTAGACCGACTCCTGAGAAACAATGGTTCTCTAAAACTCCCTAAGTGATCATAATATAAACAAAATTTGAGAGCCTGTGGGTCTTCAAAGAACTTACCCAATCCAGGGCAAAATTGTCTCTAGAAAAAATGTAAATAAAGAATGCATATGTGATTTGATGAAGACAATACAGGATCTGAGACTGGGCTGATTTTAAGATTTATGAAAATTTGTGTTTGGTTCCAAATGATTTTGACCACTATTTATGTTCCTATTGGACATTTTGTTGTTGTTGTTGTTATGAAATGGTCTTATATAGCTCGGATAGATCTCAAACTCAAGATCCTCCTGCCTCCTAAATGCTAGGATTACAGACAATAGTATGCAATCTTTTAAGAAATGAAGGGTGCCTCTATGACTGTACCTGTAGTTTTAATATTCAGTGGCTGAAATATTATACGAAAACCAGTAAATGAATTTGATAATATTTAGAGTGACTATGATTTATTTTTCTAGAGCATTTGAACAATATGAATTCACATATAGAATTTTTTTTTCATAAAATGTATAGGATTTTATAATACTTCCAGGAGCCTGAAAGCCTGCAAGCTATGGATCACTATGAATTTTGTTTTTATATTAAAGAATGATAGCACTTGCCATCTTAGTGAAAGCCCACAAACCTAGGGTTTGGGAGGTGTGGGCAGGAGGATAGAGAGTTTGAGGCAAGCTTTGGCACGTAGTCAGTTTGAGGCCAGCCTGAGCTACGTGCGACTCTGTCCCAAAAGACACTCTATCCTTCTATCACTCAAGATAAATGTATCTTTTCATACTTTGATTTCTTCAAAGGTCGTGTTTTGACATCTTTGCTCAGTTTGGGTCTAAATAGCACTATTTATACTCTTCTTATTCTTGTCTCCCTTCCCCCCCCTTTAAAATATAAGTCCCAAAAAACTCTACACTTAATAAATTATTTAAATAAGTCAATAATTTAATAATTTAACAACTTAAGTTTAATTGAATGTTATTTCAATCATTTAAAGTTGCAAGTGTAATGAATTAAGCCCTTTGCCACATTGCTAAACATCTCTTTTAAAAATCTGTTTAAAGCTGAGAAATTCAGTTAATGGACCAATGTCATTTGTTTACCTGACTTTAGGCAAATGCAGCTGTTGTTTTCTCTAATGAAAACTTGCAATTTCTATAATGATCTGTTTGTATTTTACGTAGCACATGAATATACTAAGACATATGCTTGTTTCGTTTTACACTTAGTGTGTGTGTGTGTCTGTGCACACACGTGTATGCACTCGACACCATACATATGTAAAGGACAAATTAGAGTAGTTGGTTCTATCCTTCCACCCTGTGGGTTCTGGGGATTGAACTCTGGTCATGGGCCTTTGAGCAAGTTCCTTTACCCACTCAGCCGTCTCTCTAAATTAATACAAAGACGACATCATACCTTCAGGTTGGAGTTCACCTGGGAAAATGGGAGAAGAGCGTTTCTTTTGCCTTGGGGTGTCTATCCGACCTCCCCCATGGGGCGGCTGTTGAGTGGCAGGGTCTGCATTGGTGTACCACATCTACTTTTCCTCTGTAGACTGTAGCCTTAGTGACAGGCTGGATTCCTTCTGAAAGACGGCTCCGGAACACGAAGACAGGAAGTGAACTATCACAGAGCCAGAGGCAGCCTCAACGGTCAGTCAGCAGGCAGCATGTTACCCTATTTCAGCCTCCTTTTACCCTTGAAAATTCAGATCGAATAGAAATGTTTTCAAAGTCTGCAGCCATTACCGCAGTTTTTAGCTTTCTGCTCTTGAGCTTTCTCTGCTCTTCCAAATGTACGTTTATTGCAGCTCTTCTGTCTTTGTAGCGGAGGCAGGCCCCAAACTTCCCTCCAGCTTCAGCCTCTCAAGTAGCCAGAATTACAAGCCCGTGGCACCAGGCCCAACTAGACCGGCTCCTAAGACATTTTCTCAGGGACTGGGGAAAGAGCTCAGCAGTTGAAGCTTAAGAAGCTCAGAGCAGATCCCCCAGAGACCCAGGGAAATAACGGGTGGGCATAACGGTCTACCGTAATTCCAGTCTTGGTGTACAGGGATGGACTCCCAGAGCAAGCTGGTTATCAAGACTAGCTGAATCGGTGAGTACCAATTTAAAGAATAAGGTAGAGGAGCCACTGAGGAAGATTCTCCATATCTGCCTTGAGCCTCCGTGTACATGTGTGCACACATGCAAACATGTATATATACCACATGAACGTAACATGAGAAAAAGAACAAAGACATTTCCTTGTAAACACACACACACACACACACACACACACACACACACTTTGCTTACCAGACTTTGAATACCTTAGGACAGTTAGTTCTCATCCTCAGACCTGACAAGTGTCCCACAGTTCCAGTGAAGACCAGCCACACAGCCAACACACTCTGGTGGGCGTGATGAAGAAACGCACACATCTGTTGATGCCTGATTGGGACAGCATGACCGCACCTCCAGCCTTTTCCCTTCTTCTGTCGTGTCTCCTAAAACCAGCAGCCCGGATCTGTGTAATCTGCTGGACACGGTATGTATGATTGCATGCCACTTTAATTTTTTTTTTTTTAACTTGCATACCACCCACTTTGGAGAAGGGAAGATTGTAAAGCTCTACCGGTTCTTAAAGTCCCAGGTCATTTTTAATCTTCCCCATGGAAACCTCGAAACTTGGTCTCTGCTGTGCCCCCTCTGTGTTCCCACAGAATTGGTGGCAGGCTGGACAACAGACAAATATACATTGCTATGTCTTGAAGGAATCAAGATGGTCAAGATGATTTTAATTTTTATAGGATTTTTTTGTTAGTATTAGCGTTATTAGGGCTAGCTTACTTATATGTATGAGGGCTGCGGGGGGTGGTGGTGGGGGGTGGGGGGTGGGGGAGACTGCCCAGAGAGGTGACAGGAGGCCATCAGATTTCCTGGAGCTGGATGGAGCTGGGGTCACCTGACATGGGCACTAGGAACTAAACTCCCAAGCAAGCACTCTTACCTTTTCAGATCCACCTTTTCAGGTCCAAATACTCTTAACTATAAGCTCGCGTTTATAAGACTCCAAACCGGACATTATTATAAATAGCTAATGGGGGTAGTATGGAAAATCCTGTCAGTAAACCCCACACCACGGTAGAAGCCCATAGCCCTGCATCAAAATATTTTTTTACGTTTATGTGCTTTTGGTCAAGCAGTTAGGGCATGCCTTTATTATTTTTTACCTGTTCCAAACATGCAGGAGTCGAAGTGACTAGATTAAAGAGGATACCTTTCTTTTGATGGGCTGTAAGTTTCTTGCCTTGCTGTGGCCTGCATCTGGGAAGCTGTTCTGAAGCCACAGGACCGGACTTCTTTATGAATGGAATGCTACATATGTAAGGAGTTTCAGCAATTCAGGTTTTTTTTCTCAAACATTTATTCGTTACAGCCAGTAGGGGGCACCACGGTTGCATTCCTTTGTCATGACCACGCATGGGTGGTGCCTCGTTAGATCCTCGATTGAAATATGTTGAGCACCCCTGAAATATGTTGGGGAATTTTGGCATAAACACTCACCAACACTGAAATTCCTTGTGCTTCCCCGGATGGTTTGGATGGGTTACGGATCCCAACTTTCCTGAACAATAAAAGGACCCAGCGCCATCTTCTCAGGTTGCTCAAGCCTCGCCAGTTTTCTAGAATGGAGAGAAAATGGGCAAAATTGGGCCCTCGTGTGAATGCTGTGAGTGGTATCGAGGACTGTAGGTCAGTCCCACGTGCTTCAAGGTGACGCACACAGTCTGGGGAGAATGTCAGCCTGGGAGCTATGGCGAGGGTGCTCATCTGCTCAGGCTGCCTTTTAAGTTTGGCTCCTGGTTTGTTTTCCTTTGCCATCTCCCCATGCAGAAGGGCCGCCAGTAACTCTTCAGATGTAAAGATGGTCTTTTAAAGTAAATTAGGAATGAAAGAAAAATGTCATCCCTCACCTCTGGAGAGAGCTTCTCCAGCCCTTTCACGGAAGAGTGGGGTGGATGGGGGGAGGCGTGGGGAAGAGCGAGCGGATCCTGTGCATCTTCTTGATTCCCTTGAAGGCGCTGTTCCATAGGCCTGTTTGTCCTCAGACAGGGAACTAGGCTACTAGAAACCCCGAGGCCTGCTCCCAAAGGTGCTGGTCAAGATAGCTTCTCTCCAGCTTACTCATCGCTGACACCTGGGTCCTTCCAGAGAGTGGAATCCCATAAAACCTAGAAGCCATAATCCTCAACTGGTATGGTTTCCTCTTCTGGGCTTATTCCGTGGACAGAGCTGCTGCCTTTTGGGATGAACTGGCAGGCAACTGCTGTGGGTCCATTGCCCATCCTCTGGTTGGTCTGTGCCCCCGTGGGCTGAAAAGGATCCCTGCCCAAAGTTACCAGCTTGGGGTTTTCTTTTCTTCTTGCTGTAAAGATGCTAGGGGGCGGGGGGGGGGGGAGGGGAGGGAAGTGCCACACTTTTCACCAACAGCCCAGGTTTGGGGAAACCCCAGATATCTCAATGACCTCATTTGCAAATTAAGAGAAAGGGCACGCTGCCTGAAGCCAGGCCGCGATGACAGCACTCAAGGAACAAAGCAGAGTTCACTGGAGTGCGGAGTAAGGCTCCACAAAGATTTAAGTACAGCTCTAGCGCCCTGAGATCCGCATCGGCAAGCCTGGTGGCCTCAGACGCGCTCGCCCTTAACTCAGTGCACTCTGGGGTCCCAGGGTTTCTCGTAGGATGTGAAATGGGGTGAGAGGTGAAGGATGCTGCCGGGGCCAAGGGCAGAACGTGTGTCAGGCTTGCCCGGGACCTGAGCTGGCAGAGCCCCCGGCGGGGAACCCCGCCCTGGCGGCTGCCGGGTCCCCGGGGCTGGGCGCTGCTGGCGGAGCCGACGGGGCGGAGAGGAGCAGGGCAGGAGGAGGAGTAGGAGAAGGGGGCCGGTCAAGGGAAGTGCGACGTGTCTGAGGAGCCTTTTTAGACCTCCTTCCCTGGAGCCCGGCAGCCACTGCCGCCATCCACTTCTCTGCGCCCTGGACCCGGGCTCCGCCACGGCCGCACCATGTCGGGGGTCAAGAAGCAGAAGACGGTAGGCTTGCCAGCCTCCTGCCTGGCCTTCCCCTCCCGCCCTGCCGACCCGCAGTGGGTCCCGCCCTCCCCGGCACACTCGGAGCCGGGAGGGAAGACACGGGTTCCCTGTGACACGCAGGAACGTGGGGCTAGGTCCGCGTTCCTCTCTCTGGGGCCACCCCGGGAGAGCCCCTCGCTGCCCTGGCCGCTGCCGCCGCTGGGAACCTCCGATCCCTAGGGGTCCTGCTCGCCTGAGCCCTCCTGAGCTCGCGAAGTGGGTTCCAACCAGAAACCAGGACCCGATGGGAAAGTCCCTTCTTCCTCCGGTCACCCTCCTCGTCTTCCACAGGACCCCCGTGGGCACAGAGTGGGTGGTGGGCTGAGCTGTCTCTTTTTATGCCAAGTCTGATCTCTGCCAACCGGGGTTCTTCTAACCTTTGGGACCTTCTCGGAGTGGACTTTAATAGAACTGCAATTATCTAGGCTAACTGGAGGAAATTGTATTTCCATACCAGCAGATTTTAACCCTCTAGCCTGCTTCTCTCTCTGTTGGCACGGGGTGGGATGGGGTAGGGGGAGTAGAGGTTGGGAGGTGGGGTGGGGGGGGCTCCATTTGATAAGTAAGATAAGTGGAGGGTTTCCGGAGGCAGTCCCCCTTTGATGGGAAAGATCAGGGTATGTTAAAGTATCTTTCCCATGTAACAGCCCTGGCTCTGAGGGAATTTACATGCTTAAAAATGCCCAACTGTATTCCAATAAAAGTGGAGGAAAATCAGTAGTAATCATAGACTCTGAGTAAGAAGAAACTTTACAGACAGCCTTTGGGTTCCCTCAGATGTGGTCTAGGAGCCTTAATTAAAATCCCACCCGGCTACCCAGATGCTCAGCCCTGGCCTCTCACCACCACTTTGCATGCTTCAAACGCCTGTGGCAGGGAGTAAATTGGAAGTCCTCAAGTAATCAACCATATGCCCGGCACATAGTAGGTGTTCTATAAAGGTTAGTTATTTCTTTATGCTGTTCACTAGCGAACTTTAAGGCACACAGTGTTGGTGAGGGACAGAGAAGAAGAGAAAAGGGAGGGAGAGTCGGGGAGTCGCGCAGGAACCAGAGGTGGTACAATCGGAAAATATGAGGGTTCTGTGTCCTTGGTTGGCGTTTCACCCTGGATCAGCGGGAGAGCTCAGGAGGAAGGTGGTGTCACTGTGGGATGGGGCAACAGTTGGACTCTAGCTGCCTCTAATCGGGGTAATTTCAAAGTAGAAGGATCCTCAATACTGTGTGGAATGAGTCTTAGAGAATTGACTATTACTTGCATTCCTAATCCACTGGATCAAGTTCTATCAGGTGCTAAGTTGTGTCGTCTGCTGTGGCAGTCGTTTTTTAAGGTTGGTGGCGCTTTAGTCTCACCTCCTTACTTGTATCAAGAACATCCAGCTCCTAGGAGGAACTCTGTGAAGCATCAGTCAGCAAGTGGACTCCCCTTTTCAAGTCTCCAGCTAGAGAGAGTCTGTGAGGTATGGGGCTGAAGGCAGGGCCTTAAAGGTCCATCCCGGGAGGCTGGGCCCTTACCAGTGAGGAGTTTGAGCACCAGAGTTTCGTTTTTGTGTTTATACAATTTGCAACTTTTGATTTGCTTTCAGTTGTTGTTCTTCCTCTTCCTTCTCTTCTTTCTTTTTTCCTCCTCCTCCTTTTCTTTCGTTCCCTCCTCCTTCACCTCCTCCCCCCCCTCCTTCATTTCCTTCTCCTGAGGCAGTGATCAGCTAATACCCTAAAGAGCTAACTGAAACAGAACTTCCAAACTTTTCCTTATCCTAACGATTATTTTCCAACAACTTTCCCAAGTTCTCAGAGGGGCAAGGACTTGCTGCTAATCCTGGAACCAGCTGGCTGCAAGTGGATGTGAAATCTCTCAAACTGCCAGTGTCAACTCAGACTGGGTTTTGACACCTTCACACAGAACAGAACAAACCTTCCCACACAGAACAGAACAAACCTTCCCACACAGAACAGAACAAACCTTCCCACACAGAACATGTGGCCTCTGAACTCAACAGTTACTTAAGGGAGTCTTGGCCACCTCAGAAAGCAGCCTAGGTAAGGGCTTTCGTTACTGACTGGGAGAGACCATTATGGTGCTTTCTGGCTGGTCACACAGCAGCCACTGCAATGACATCAGATGCTTGTGGGGCCCCTTCTGTGTTCCTGATGTCGGTGGGTTGGTGGATAGTAAGGATGTAACAAAGTAATCCAAATATCATGTTAGCAAATTTTTGTCAACAATACATTTTCCCCCCTCAGGGTTTTTTGCTTATTTGCTGGGTGAGAATAGCCTTCCACACCACTCTAAGACCAGGAAATGGTAAAGTCTAAATAAAAGAGTGCATAAAAGTGATTCATGAGCTCTAGAAAATAAAAAAAAGAAGAATGTTCCTTTAATAAGGGAAGGGAATACATCCCTTCTGTATTAGCCACCTTTACCCATGAAGACCAAAGAATCAGCTGTCAGTCATGTCTCTCTTCTACCCTGGACTTAACTCTAGTACTGGCTAACCTCCAGCTCTGTCCCCTGTACACACAGATACCTGGGGAAGGAAAGGCAGAGTGGCTGTCTGAGAAGCCAGCAATGAGGGCCAAGCCATGACCACTATTTCCTGGGTTAGCGTTTTTCAAGAGCCACAGATTCTGTTCCGATGTTCTGGAGGCAGCCAACTTAAAAATTACAACTGAGACAGTATGATAATTTCTGAAGGATAAAACAAGTCAGTGTTCAGAACGTGTGGAAGTGGAAGGGATACTAAAACCCTGAAGGCTCTCTGTGGCTATGGCGAGAATCTCTATTCTCATGATTCTAAAAATTCTCCACAGAGGTGCTTTATTTTCTTGGAAGAACTGACTTTTTAAACCATTTGAAGACATAAATAGGTAGATGATTTTTTTATCATTTATTTATTTATTATTTATTTATTTTGGTTTCTTGATTTTTCGAGACAGGGTTTTTCTGTGTAGCCTTGGGTGTCCTGGAACTCACTCTGTAGACCAGTCTGGCCTCACAGAGGTCTGCCTGCTTTTGCCTCCCTGAGTGCTGGGATTTATAGGTGTTCGCCACCGCACTCGGCTGGGATGAAGCATCTTTGATGAAGGGAAAACGGGCCCTTGCTAGAGCAGTGCGCTCAAATGCACCAGGCTTCCTCTCATCCCCACAGCACCCCTCACCTTGGAAAGTTACCGAGCCTCATCTCCAGGAGAAGAGAATTGCTGGCAGGGCACGATTCAACTTCAGGTCTATTGAACCGGTAAAACTAATACATGCTTCTCTGCACCTGCTTCAGTAAGTGTCGGCCTTGCTCATTGTCTTCTCATGTGTAAAATGGGATAAGAGTGCGTTAATTATTCTTCCCCCTTCAGGCTCCATCTTATTGTGCAGCCCAGGCTGGTTTTAAACTCACAGCCTTCTTGCCTTGACATCATCCTGAATGCTGGGCTGATAGGCCCGTGGCTGACTCTGATCTTTATTATTATTATTATTATCCTGTACCCTTGTGGTTTGGCATAACTAAGAAGAAAGCATGGGTGGCCGGGGGCTGAGCAGACGACAGCTGCCACAATCTTTAACAAGAGAAAAACAGACACAGAATTGTGGAGGCAAGGATTTAAACACTCCCGGTGAAAAGCTGGGTAGACGGTACGGGTTAATAATTAACACAAACACACTTCAGTAACCCAAATGTTGTGCTACTGATATTTTTGCCAGTGCGCTGTTGAATATAGGCGGTCCACCTGTAACTAAATATTACTCTAACTTTCCTCCACCCTTCCTATGCCTTTGACTGTTTCCAGGCGGGCCTTAAAAAATCAATGTTTTCCAGTTCATGCTATGACTCCCAATAATAGACCACCTGTTTGGACTGACGCAAAGTCAGAGATATTTACCCTTAAGGTTTACATCTCCTAGACAGCTCTCTTTGCTTTACACCTTCCTGCTCGTAGGAATGGCTCTGTGGTTTTCTTCGGGACTAATTAGGCTTAGCTCAACCGTGGAACCTTCTGGGAACGAGATTCTGAGAAAGAAACCAGTGAGGTCAACTCCATTCCTAGGAGGCTTCTGTTTATTCCAAAACCTGCTTTGAGGTGGTGATGGGAGCTCCTTAGTCCTTGTGTTCGGAAACGTTTGGGGGACTCGGAAAATAAAGGGAAACAAGCTGCACTGTGATGGTGCAGAGCCTAGGCGATTTATCCCCGTGACCGCTGGAACAGCGAGTGCACGCCCAGCATCTGCACACCTCCACCTCACACAGAGGAAGCACCCAAGACGGTAGAACAAATGACCCGAACTCACAGCTTCAACATTCTTCGGGGCCTCAACTCGAAAGGTGTGTTTTCAGTAGATTCCGTACTTGACGCTTTTTTGTTCTCATGTGTCTGCTTATCTTTGATTAGGGATTGGTTATTACCGGCCCCTAAAAATTATCTACAGGGATGCTTTGCTGCTGAGTGGGCTTTTTCAGGAAAGGCTTGCTTTTGGTCTGGCTGCACTCCCGGTCTGGGCTCATTAGGACACAGCCCCGCTCTTTTTTTTTTTTTTTTTTTTTTTTTTTTAAATACCACCCAAGCGGTCTGAGTTCGAGTTGATCCACCTTGTGGATGTGGCGTTTCAGCCAGTTCCGCCCACACTGACACACCCTTCATATTCCACAGTGACTGTCCTCAGAGGGCTAGAAAGAGGGCTTGTCCTGCTCCTCCCGCTTTGATTTCCGTTCTACTCCTGCTAATGAGGCTGCAGCAATCAGTTCAAATATGTTTGGCACACATGCCCCAGAAGGATAAAAGGGCCCACTTTGTTCCGGATTTCGGCCTGTTAGTTTCTTTCCTCTTCACGGCTACAATCTGTTTTTGATTAGAGTATTTTATATTATAACAAGTGCCTTTAGCGATTATCAGTGGAAGGCTAATTCATCACTTTAACAAGAGCTTTTAGCGATTATCAGGGGAGGACTAACTCATCAGTGCAGTGGAGACAAGGCCCTGTCTCTCCTCAAGTGCTGTTATCACTAACATGCCATGTCCTACCTGTATCTGACCATGCCCGCGTCAGTCTGAAAACAAACAAACCAAAGATCTGTTTTACTTTTATTTCTCTGTATCTGCCACCTTTGCGCGCAGTCCAGCAGAGAATGTCAGAGCCCCTGGAACTGGTCACAGGCAGTTCTGAGCTGCACATGGTGGGTCAACACAGCAAACCAAACTCCAGTCCTCCGTGAGAGCAGCAAGTGCTCTCAACCAAGGCAGCATCCGTGTGTCATTCTAAAAAGGGCCATAGTCCATGAACGAGAGAGCCTGGGTCAGATCAGTAGTCAGAATAGGAAATTGGATCCTCCTTCCTCTGCAAAGCTGGGGGGTTGGGCAGAGTCGGGTTGCTCACCTGGCCTTGGTGACCTTTTTCCTTGGAGATGTGCATTCCCTGACACACCCTCTGTGTTAGTCTGGCTCTCGTCTGAGAAAGGCCCCTT
Source organism: Meriones unguiculatus (assembly GCF_030254825.1). Classification (NCBI taxonomy): domain Eukaryota; kingdom Metazoa; phylum Chordata; class Mammalia; order Rodentia; family Muridae; genus Meriones; species Meriones unguiculatus. The sequence goes on from NC_083349.1 coordinate 48,777,120, forward strand.
CAGTTTCAACATCTTTCCTCCCCGAGCCTGTATCATCCCTGTGTTGTTCTGGTGGAGCCCTCTGGGAAAAACAGATGGAGCCAGACAAGTAAGCACCCTGACATTTCCACACTATTCCCAGGAGTGTGGGTGGCAGTTCCTGGTCTGTGGTGGCTTTGCTAGGACTTTGAGCAGCCCTGGGGACGGCTGAGGTTCACCTAGGACTCTTCCCCCTGAGATGAGGGAACGATGTCCGCACCCTTCAGTATCCCCGTAGCTCTGCTCTCCCTCTCCCCAAAACCTAGCAGAGGAACACAGCTCTACTCCTTCCCTAATGCACTTCGCCATCCAAGCTCCTCTTGCCTCTCTTCTAATTAAGATTAAGCAAAACCTTCCCTGAAGGTCTGACTGGTTTGTCACAGGCCTCAGGTTTGTTAAAAATGTGTTCTTCTTTCACATTCACGCTTCATAATCACTGTTTTCTCCAAGGTAGGATGTATAGGTACCCCATATAAAAGTTTCCCCTCTCTCTCTGCAAAAGTACAAGGTATATAACCAGCCCCCCAATGATACCTGGTGTGCGTAATGTGTCCTGTTGGCTGTGCCAACTCTTCCTGCGTTTGTGAAGTCACTGCTGAATTTTGTTTTCAATAATCAGTATTGTGGAAGCGTGACTACAGTTTAAACACTGCAAACGCCATCTGTCTAGTACAAATACTAATGTTGGTAACAAAAATATATAAGCCTGTGATCTGCTATAAAAATGTTCCTAAAATAGTTATCTAAAGGTATTCTATAAAATGCTGCTTTGTTTATATATAGCTTTCATTTCTATCTAACATTAGCTATGACTAACTAGTTAATACCTGCTTTGCATATTTCATTGTTAAAATTTCAATTTTGCCAGGCATGGTGGTGCACAATTCTCTGTGAGTTCAGGGCCATACTGGTCTACAGAGTGAGTTCCAGCACAGTCAGGGCTATACAGAAACACACTGTCTCAAAAAAAAAAAAATATATATATATATATATATCAGCTAAGCAATTATATCCAGCATAACATGACAATTGATTTTCTTTAACCTGTATCTAATAGATTTTTTAAAAATTATTTTCAGACTTACTGATTTTAAACACCTACAATAAAATGAGAGATTTTGTCCCCACCTGCCTCATTTATCTGTACCCTGCTTCAGTCAGTTAATGTATGGACAGTTTATGCCTTCCCTGTGTGCAATAGAACTGGCAATTTAAGGTGTTAGTGCTGGGGCTGGAGAGGCAGGGGCTCAGCTGTTAGGAGTACTTACTGCTCTTCCAGAGGACCCACATTCAGTTCCCAGCACCCAGATCAGGTGGCTCACAATAGCTTGTAACTCCAGCTCCATGCCACCCAATGCTTTCTTCTGCTCCATGCTCACACACACACACACACACACACACTCTCACACACCAAAGTAATATTTTTAAAAAAGACATTAGTGATTTTCTTTATTTTTATGTTTTATCTAGCATTTAAAAACCTGACTTTTATGTTCCCTGCTGGACATTGCTCTGTATGTGGCTCCCGTCTTCTCCCAAGGTCTCTAACCTGTCTCTTTTAAGTTCCTGTCAAGGTCCTTCCTCATTTATGTATTTGTCTGCTGACTTTCAAATATGGACTGAATGACTAAGCCAGGAACTCTGCTTGCCACAAACAAGTCTAGCTACTGAAGCACTCTATTCCTTATTTATGGATTTTAGTCCACTCAAATGGCTTAAGACAATTGTAAACGCATCATTTCCTTTTTTTTTTTAAATGGCGTGTCTTGTACCAAAAGCAGTAAAATTTCCAAATAATTTCCCTTCTATTCTTAATCCTTTTTCTACTGTGGTTAATGTTTACAGGTGTGATATTGAGAACTGAATCCTGTGTCTCATGCAGGCTCACAGAACCAAAACTCTACTACTGAGTGATAGCACCAACTCTTTTGTTTCACTTTTTGATGGAAAATTACACTAATCTGTCAAGTTGTACTTCTAAAACATTTGAGTTATCTATACACTCTAAAAGTGTGTGCCTGTGAGTATGTGTGTGTGTGTGTGTGTGTATAAGTATGCAAAGAATAGTAACACTGCAGAAAATTAAGAACCTACCTCTCTTGTGCCATATATAAAAGTTTAGTTAATGCAGCTGAAAGCTTTGTTAGACCTTGGAGCCATCCTCCTAGCCGACCCCAGTGTTAAACCGGGATCCTGACTGCACAGCTTATACCCAGCCCTTTTTATCACACGGCCTTTGAAAATGGCTCTATCTGCTCCCTGCAACTTTGTCTTGACTTCTAGTCACCAAGAAATGTTTTCTATAAATAAAATAAACATTTCCTCTTAGGTGGTTTATCCGTGAATGAGTCACTCTCAACTCAAGGTTAGCACTTTGTTCTAATAGAGAGACCAAAGAGCAGTATTTGAAAGGTAGAGTTTGGCAATTCCAAATATCCTAGCCAGTTAAACCTTCTTAAGCCATTGGCTAGCTTTTTTTTTTTTTTTTTTTTTAATCTAAAAGGAGATATTAGGGTTGGTAGCTGCTAGAGTGCTTACCAAGCATTTGGAAGCCCAGATTAAACCCCAATCAATGCTGCACAAACTGGACTTGGTGCTTAAAAGCTTGGGAGATAAAGGCAGAAGGATCAAAGTTCAAGGTCACCTTCAGCTACGTGGTGAGGTCAGCCTGGAATCCATGGATCCTGATTGAGAGGGAATGATGGGGGGGTGAGGAGGGAGAGAGCAAGAGAGAATTGCCTCATGGGCAATACAGATAAAATCATACTAGGGAAAACCCGGACTGGGTTCAGTTATGTGCTAAAGCCTCCATTCAATGTTGTCTGTTCACCTACCCATTGCTGTTATTTCTCAGGTTCATGAAGCATCAGGAGGTTGATGACAATGGTCACAAGGCCCCTTCATAGATCTGCTTCTCTCACTGAGTCCCCATAGAGCATTTCCCCCCTCATTTATATCACTAATTAGAGCCCTCAGTCCCCCGGGACCCTATTACCACAGTGTTTTGAGTGGTTACTAAAAAATAATGAAAACAAAATCATATTCATCCCTCGGTTTAAAGGAGCCATGCAAATAAAGCCTGGATAGTAAAACCCTGACCATGGAATCTGCCTGCTTATTTAGAGTTTCAATTTTTGTGAGCATGTTGTCTTTTTTTTTTTTTTTTAACCAGCATCTACTGCATACTTATTTGCCTGGCACCCATCCTGGGGCATCCTACACATTAGCTCCTTCAGCTCCTCCCAGGCCACTAAGGAGTGCGTGAACAACTGTCCGGGGGGAGCTTCCCTGCTCAGGTGCGCCTTTAGCTCGGCGCAGTTACGCTGTGGATTTCACATGGGAAGGGAGGCTTACTGCCAAGTGGTGAGCCCAGTTGGCTCAGGTAACTCACCGTCTACTGCCACCTCATTTGTACAATAATTTGGCAGCTGTCTGCCACTAATGTCTCAAGACAAGAATAATGAATTCAAATTAGAGGCATTCCTCAGCAGTTTTTTTTTTTTCTTTTTAAAGAGTAAGTGGTACAAATGAGTGGTTATATTCTGTTCTCACTATCAGACATGTGTTCCTCCCTAAGGGTGACAGAAGTGAATATATTTTCCTTGTGTGGGCAGTGGTTTTTATGGCTCCACTTTACTGCTTAGGCAGTATTCCGCGAATGTGGACAGAGGGTTTATTTCCATGGAGGTGGGTAATATGTGAACCAAGCTGTAGGCATAATTTGTAGATGATAAAAGGCAACCAGAAACTAGACCACCAGTGGATTTTGTTTTTACAGAGTAAAAACTCGACCCAACTAGAATGCAAGGCTTCAATGTGCGAGCCCCCAGATCTATTCCACCTCACTGGGAATCGGTGAAAAGTGACTAGAAGTCACAGGGCCGTGAGGGGCATCTTATGTCATGATTGGAAGAGAAATCTGGGGGCATCACTTTCTCCTGGCACAGTAAGGGAAGCCCAAGTGTTTTGTCAAAAGGTTGGGTGGTAAGAAAGTCTGGGTTCCAGTTCCTAGAAACCTGCTGTGGAAGAGCATGGCGTCCATGTTTGCTGGCTGGCTATGTCGCATGGAGAAAAAAAAGTGGAGTTTTTACCAGGGAAGAGTTGCACTATTTAAACAAAAGAGATAGTGGTCACTGCATAGACTGACTCTCTCTTGCCACGACTTCACAATGGAAATGTGGATCCCTGTATACACCTGTGTTCTTTCAAAATTTTCTCAGTGTTGAAACAAAGTGTTGTGAAGATCCCTTGTGTTAGGAATTCTCGCTGGGAACATAAACTCCCTGGGTGTTCGGAAAGGTACACTGTAAATCTGATGAAGCTTTTTGCTAACTGGGGAAGGGGAGTAGCCTTTGTAGGGGACCTTTCCATAAAATGGCCCAGCTCTATCTCACGGTGCACTGTGGAGCAGCTGGCGTTCTGAGACTTGTTTGTCCTGTTTCCAACCAGCCCACCCCCATCCCAGTTAATAGGATAGATATAAAAGATATTACAGTTGTAAGAACATAGACTTTGGTTATTTTAACACACGTTTCAATTTTGTCAGATTAATGAAGCGAAGAAATTTAAAAGATGGTGGTCACATAGAAAATTATTTTCCTCGGGGGCTATTTGGGAGGCTGTATAAACCTTAGAAGATATGGATTTTAGCAAATGCCATTCATAGGCAATAAATATTAGCTTGGATAAGACCCTGTGGCTAGGCTTAGTAACAGTAGTCCTTGGTCTCAAACCCCTTTAAGATTCCACCTTAAAGTACAAGGCTTTATTGTTCCAGTGAATGAATGCATGCACTCAAGAGCAAGCGTCCTTAGAAATAACTACTGCAACTTACATGTAACTCTAGACCTTGCCTTGTTCATTATGTAAGTGCCTCACAGTCGAGAATTCATGAGTTACAGGATCCCAAAGGGCAACAAGCTTTGGGCCTGGTCTGGGATGTTGGTATTTTCCCTGCTCAGCAAAGAATTTTAATCTTGTGTGGTTCAAGGAGCCCGTGTTATATATACAGCCTGATTACCAGAACCAATTGAAAATAGAAAAAAAAAAAAAAACAAACTTAAAAAAAAATTACACAGCGGTAACACAGTACAGCCTACAGTAAGACACCAGTAGGGTGAGTGTTGGGGGCTGCTAGGATGATCCCTACTGAACTGTTCCTGTGTGGAAGGGGTCCCACATTCCAGGAACCTCCTCCACTTGATGTGTATTGTGTTTCCGTGAGGCTGCCTGTCACCATGTAGTAGAGCGGGACTCCTCTGGGTGTATGTGAGTCTTCACTTCATCATTCTTGCCAAGGCTTTATTCATGCCGTTTACTAATTATGCCAGCAGCGCTGTGAAGGGTTCACTGAGAGCATCTCCTGTCACAGAAAGATGGAGCAAATGGCCAGCCAATAGATCGTGGAGGGAATTCCCAACATGCACCCCTTCTCAGAGCGGAGAGAAGCTAGAGTTATCTGTTTTGAAGGAAGGGCTCTTCTCACCAGTTCTAAGGTTCATTGTGAACTGAACCATGAAGGGGCCCCATTTTCTTTAGCAGGTCTAGTGTTACAAACTATTATAAACGCGTGAATCAGACAGGTGCAGTGGCACTGGCCTGTAATCTCAGCACTGTGGGAGGCAGAGGCAGCCAGATTGCTGTGAGTTCAAGGCCAGCCTGGTCTACAAAGCAAGTCTGGGACAGCCAAGGCTACACAGAGAAGCCTTGTCTTGAAAAACAAAACTCACACACAAATACAAACACACAAACAAGCCACGTGAATCAATTCAACTAGCTATTCATATTTTTCTGGGGATGAAATCTCATCCCTTGCTTATTTTGATAACCTAAGTAATTGTTTTTTTCTATTTTTAGAAGGTTTAAGGGGAAAAAATAAAAAGGGGACTTGCTACAGTATTCACGGCATATGAAACATGGAAGAAATTCAAATTTCAGTGTCTGTAAATAAACCTTATTGGAGCACAGGACACTCATTTTACAGTGGCCACAGTTGCTGTCCCAGCAGTTTCTCCCCCAGTCTGTGACTCTTGCAAAGCTCAGGATAAATACTACTGGCAACCTTAAGGGAAGTTTGCCACCTCCTGCTGTAGGGGGTTCCCTGCTCAGTCCTGAAGACGAGGCCATTAGCACTCAGCTGGAGGCAACTGCATTTAGAGAGCTGAGCTGTGCTCCACCAGCCATGCTGAAGGCCTTGCTGCATTGCCATTCTTCTGTTTTGTTTTTAAAACACGTCAACTGTTTTAAAAATTTCGTGAATTTTTTTTCTGACTCTTACTAGTATTGTTAAGGCTCATTATTTACAGTACTCTCTTTGTAAAGCTCTGTGGGGTTCTCTTCAGTGAATTGACACTTAATTTACATGGGGCAGGCAGTGCTTTGTCGTGGAGGGAGGCCAGGGAACAATTTGTGAGAGTCAGTTCACTCCTTCCACTTTGTTTGTCTTGGGACTTGAACTCAAGCCACTAGGCTTGGTAACAGACACCTTTGCCCACTGAGCCATCTTGCAATGCCGCTTTATAAATCATTCTTTCTGTAGATTTCCACAAGGAGGATTTCCATCTTAATGCAGGGCTTAATGTTTTTCTGGATTCTGTGACTATCCAAGTTTTTGATGCTAGATGCACGACCGACTGCTGCCCAGAACTGAATTTGTGCCTTACGTTGGTTTCTGCATCAGAGCTTTAGGAACACGTTATGTCCTTGGCTTGTTTTCTCTTTTCTTCTCCCCTCTGATTCATGAACTTCTGCCGTACATTTTTAAGGAACAATGAAGAACACCCAAAGTGTGCAAAAATGAATTCTAAATGCATTCAAGTTTTAGTTCAAATAAGGAATGTGTTTGAATTTTAGTTGCAACTTAAAAGGGGGCAACACATATCTCTGATTGAAATTTAATACATTGTAAGCAGAGACAGCAAAGTACAGCAACGTTAACAGTATGGATAGCCCTGTTGTCAATAGAAACAGCAGGTGTTTGCACATCACCTACACTCTTGCAGATGCTACAGGGTATCTGAGCTCTTTATCACTACAGAGTTAAGATTGTTGCTATAGCTTTCCATAGACAGCTAGGTCTTGTCAATTAATGTTGATAGATAAGTATATTTATTACTGTGATTTAAATGCTCTGACGGTTGTAATTTGGTTTTTGTTTGTTGCAATCCCTCGCATTTTATGCACTTAGAAACTTCTTTTTTTTTTTTTCCTAAGAAGGGGTCCTAGGCTAACAAAGAGTTCTTCTTTGTTTTGAATTTCATTGGGTCAAGGTCTTATTTTATCTTCCAGGCTAGCTTCACGTTAACAAGGCTCTCCTGCCTCAGCTTCCGCCTCTTGCAAATGGTAGATTACAGATATATGCCACTACTCCCAATTCCCAAAGGAAATCCTGATTCAAAAAAAGAATGAGAAATGTGCAAACATGTGGGCATACACACACTTTATACATGATTTTAGGGTTTCACAGAACCCCCTGATGAGGCCAGCCTCTGGTGGCTGCATTTTAAGAACCCTCGTGCTATTTGCTAAGCTTCATGATAGTCGGTGATATGAGAGAGTTTTATTTACTTTTTAAAAATGATCTTATGTGTATATCACGTGCATGCAGTGTTGGCAGAGGCCAGAAGAGGGCATGGGATCCCCTGGAATGGTGTCACAGACGGTTTGAGCCATCATGTGGGTGCTGGAAATCAAAACTGGTCCTCTGGGAAAGCACCCAGTGCTCTTAACCACTGAGCTACCCTTATTTACTTTGAAGCTCTCATTCACATGATTTTCTTAAAGGAATTGATTTGCACCACCCTCATAGTCCTAGCCTTAAGTGATGCTAGAAGCAATCATTTAGCATTGCCTCTTTCTCTGCTTGGCCTGCATCTTGTGTTACTCAATATTTTCCAGCGACCAATTAAATGCCTGTCATTTCACAACTGAATTACAGTTTGTGTTAAAAGAATTTCTGTTTTGGGTTTTCAAAATATGCTATGTACGTATTTTTTAGATTTGGAATTCATAAGGAGCACAAATGCTAGTGCAGGCCAGTCGCCTAATGTCTTTCCCGTCATTCTGCGCCTATATTCAGTCAAGTATATTACGTATTGTTCATGTACAAGGAAGCCAAGGTTTACCTGGGAATGTAATTGCTCAGTGTTATATGTTAGAGACTTGCATCTATCTACCTGACGGGCTTCGTGCTTTCCTGTGTCTGTTCACTGTGCTGGTTATGTGATTGCATCTCTTCCTTTATTGAGATCTGGCTGAGAGCACAAAGATTATGTCTTCTGCTTCTTAATCTTACCAAGCCTGGATCCCATTCTGGAGCATCTGACAAAACTGGTCTGTGTTGGAGCAAAGTGACAGTCTTTAAAAGCTGTTGAGGAGATTCCTCAGTTCAGAAGCTTTGCAACGAGCCAGGGCCTGGCTAGGGCTAGCCAGTAGTTTTACTCTGCTTCAGCACGTCTTTTGGGTCATTCCCAGCTCTGCAGTCACCACATTCCTCATACTAGGTATAAAACTAAACACCAGGCTGGCTGGAGCATTCCGCTAGCTCTTCTTGTGCTGTGATAGCATGACTGAATGCGCTCTTTTCTCATCAGCTGTCCCTGAATCTTTCTCTGTTCTTCTGTGATGGTTGAGAGTTGACACGCAAGATCTCACTATTGCTCCGTAAAATGTTAGAACAGGAATAAGTCTATAAGAATTCTCTTAGCACATCTGGCAGACATGAATGTCAATGACCAAACTGGAAGAAACTTCTAGAGGCAAGCTGCTTTTCCTCCATGAGTTGGCTTAATTCTAGAATTTTTAAAAACATAATTTATTTAATTGTATTTTAATTTCAGTGTGAAGGTGTCAGATCCTTTGGAACTGGAGTTACAGACAGTTGTGAGCTGCCATATGGGTGCTGGGAATTGAACCCGGGTCCTTTGGAAGAGCAGACAGTGCTCTTAACCACAGAGCCATCTGTCCAGCCCTAAATCTGGAATTTTTAAGAAATTTTTAAGAAGTACCTCAAGGACAGAAATCTTATTACTTATGCCTAATACCTGCCATCTAAAATACTTACAGTGAATAAAATGAACTTACAATCTTTGTACTTTTCATCCAAACTGATAGGTACCCGGCATTGCTTTAACTAGTTGTGGCTGTTATCTTTATCCCATGAAATGTAAAACTAATATGTTACTTTATGTAGCTGTGATCTTCATAAAGGTTATTGACTGTTAGAACGTGAACAAACCAAAAGGCAGGTGTGTAGGGGAGGCATTCAGGCTTACTCCGATTAGATAATTTAAGCTTATAACAAATTAAAAAATATATTAATTTTTGTGTGTGTGTGTGTGTGTGTGTGTGTGTGTGTGTGTGTGTGTGTGTAGAGAGAGAGAGAGAGAATGGAGGCCAGAAGAGCTCTCATACCTTGGAGCTGGAGTTGTGAGCTGCCATCCAAGGTCAGAGCTGGGACTTGAGCTCAGGTCTTCAGGGGGACCAGCAAGTACATCTAAGCACTGTGCCCTCTCTCCAGCCCCTGGTATGTCTCAGTGGCTGGGCAGCAGCCTTCCTTTACTTTCTTCTTCCTGTCATATTATTGTAAAGTGAATTTAGTGACACTGTTTTGAAACACAAATGTGTACGTGAAATTTAAACTTTGTGCTTCCTCTTTCGTTTCTATATACATCTCTGAATGGAAAATAAATGGTCAGGATACTTGGGACCAGAAGTGAGAGATGAAGTGGTTTGGTGTACAGGAACTGGGGTGGAGATAAAGGGAAGGCAATTCCTTGCCAAGTCCTTTTGCCACACTGTAGAAGCAGCACTGATAACTAAGTGAATTGCTTCCCTAGGGAAGCTCTGTCTCTTCCGGGTCATCTTCTTTGTTGTCAGCAGTATAATTCCACATTTTTGTGCAGTAGGAAGTTCTTTTGTAGAGTTTTTACCGAGCAGACAGCTCAGCGGAGGCACTCACCTGTCACCTGCCCTGGTTCAGTCTTCAGCAACTACAAGAAAAGTAAAGTTGGCACTGGAGGATTACCTGCTGTCTCTGTGGGTTGACAGCATTCACCATATAAGGTTAATAGTGTGTGTGTAGGAGCGTATTAGACTTTGAGCCGTGCTGTATCTAAGGCCGTATAAGTCAGTGACAACCAAAAAGTGAAAGTTAAAAAACATCCATGGAGCTGAGAAAATGACCTTGTTTTGAAGACAGGCTTAGCCTTGTAAGTAAAGACGAGCATTTTTAGAATTGATTTTAAAAGGAAGTTTGCTAGAGGAGACAAACAAAAACAACCACTAAAATAAACAGCATAGAACCACAAGAAGAAAACGGGTTTACAGTCTCAGGACGGTGATGACATATGCTCGGATACTGCAACATGTGTTTCACATGGAAATATTTTGGAGTGAGATGGCTCAGCGCAAGAGCTCTCCCTGCCAAGCCTGACAGCCTGAGTTTTATCCCTGGAACACATATGTTAGAAGGAGAGAGCTGACTCCCGCAAGCTGTGCTCTGACGTGCGTGAGAGTAGATGAGAGTAATAAAAAAAAAAAGTTTCAGATATTACAATTTTAAAACAAAAATCAAATGATAGCCACCCTGAGAAGTAATATGCAGCTCATACAAGACATGGGCTATTTTCCAAAACATCTAAAGCCCATAGGAGTCAATGCTTCCTACCAAACTATACCCTCCAAGGCAGAGAGGACAGGAAGAATACAAACAACCAAGCATGGTAGCATGCAGCTACTCAAGATGCTAAGGAAAGGCAGTCACAGCACATTTGTGATGAGCCTGGTCCGCACTGCAAAAATCCCATCTCAACAGTAAATAGTGATATATAATTTTTTTTTAATTAAGGAAAAAAAATAGATTCATATACAGTCTTCTGCAAATGTGGGCAAAGCTTAAAGGCTAAAGGTAACTCTTGATGCCCTAAGGCTCTTAGCTGAGCTGTCTGGGGTGTGTGTTTATTCTTTATTGATTAGATTATTAGCCCTGAATCTTGCATCTCTGATTCAGCCGGGAACAAAGGGCGCTATAGTCACAAACTCCATTTTCCTATCTGGCCAGCTATTGTCAGAACTAGTTATTGGTCAACTGAGATTAGGAACGTGAATGAATCAGCACAATCCATTCTTCCTACTAACAGCTAGTGCAGCTGTAAGCATGCCACCTCGGCACTCCCAAAGGGGCTTTGTCAGGCTCCAGGTTTGGGAGGTGACGCCATTTTTTTTTTTTTTCTTTCTCACTGGAGTGGGTCTCTGGAGTTTGTTCTCTGGCTCCATGTCACAATGAAATCGATTGGAAGCCTGTGCTTTGCAAGCCCGAGCCGAGAACTGGAATTGGAGGTTCAGTCTAGGCTTTGGCACCTGGCTAACGAAGTGTGTGGCAGGAACAAGCTTACATTCATCAATGGAACACAGTGGGTTTCTGATTCACAGTTTGGGGTGGCCCAGCAGGAGCCGTGGTGGGTCTAACTAAAGGATGAATTGGCACCTTCAGGCGGGTGTTAAGTCTCTCCCGGGCCACCTTGAAATGCCCTGTTTTTTGTAGCACCAATGACCCATGTTTCATTGCTCCATGTTTTACGGCTTTTTATTTAAAGATAATATACATGAACGAAATATATAAACCCTCAGTATATGGCTCACTGGATTTGCACAAAGTGAGCGTGTTGGTGTAATCAGCACCTGGTGAGGAAACAGGATACTTCCCACAGCCCTCGTGCCTCCCTCCTGATCAGCAAGACTGCTTGGAGCTCTCTTAAACAGAACTCAGCTTTGCAGGGTCTCCCATGATCGTCTCCTCGTGCCGTGCGCTGTGCCTGTGTACGACACGCATCGCTTGTGGGTGCTCAGACTCTGTTCATGCCTGTTGCTGCTTCACACCTGGACTCATTTCGTCCCATGTTGAGGGAGATGCCGGTCGTTGGATTTTATAATCTTCACAGCTGAGCTAGGAAGGAGGTTGCTGCTAACCACCCTTCAACACAGACAAGAGTCATCAGGCATGAAACACAACCAGTGCTGAGATGGAGACAGAGTCGGTATCGTCTTCAGGAATATGGCCACATGAATATCATTCTACTTATTTACCTGTGTATTTCTTAGAGCCTAACGCGTGTACTCTCATGAGCATTGTGAAATCTAGACGTGGCTTTAAGCTTTTGTTGCTGTTGTTGTCGTTTGTTTTGTTTTGCTTTTTGGTTTTCCGAGGCAGGGTTTCTCTGTGTAACCTTGGCTGTCCTGGAACTCACTAGGCTGACTAGGCTGACCTCGAACTCAGAAATCCTTCCGTCTGGGCCTTCCAAGCGCTGAGATTAAAGGTGTGCACCACCACCGCCCAGCTGAACTTCTTGAATACATGCTTAAAGAGTCTACCAAGCAACCAGGCATGACCATGGACACATGACATCCCAGCCCCTGGGAGGCAGAAGACAGAATCTCCCCAGACTGAGGCTAGCATGGGTCATATAATGAGATCCTTCTCTCAAAACAGAAGACATTCTAGTGAGAGGAGTTGTAATGGTGAGAACAAGCGTTGGGGTGAAGATGAATTGTTGTGTATGATCTCAACCGCAGTAAAAAACGTCAGAGTTTTGGATTGTTATTTGATCTTTGAAGAGATTCTAAATAAGAGAGGAATGAGCTAGTCTCACGAGCTTTTTGTCAAGGAATGAAAGGGCCCACACGCATGTGCTGTGTCCATGTTTGTGTGTGTACTCGTGTGTGTATGTGAAGGCCAGTAATGAAATAGATCTCTAACAGAACTTGGAGACCACCGATTTGGCTGGACTGGCTGGCCAGCAAACCCTGGCAATTCTCCTGCCCCTGGCTCCCCAGCAGTAGGCAGGCAGGCATTTGCCGCCATGCCTGATAGTTTTTTGTTCTTGTTGTTGTTTTGGATTTTTGGTTTTTTTACATGAGTGCTAAGAAATAGGCTTTGCACAGCAGGAACTTTACCAACTGAGACATTTTCCAGCCCCCAAAGATGACAGTCACCCCTTGTGTGTACAATGTATTTGTGTACATGTTTATGTATGTGCACGTGGGCTCACATGCATGTAAAAGCCAGAGTTCCACACCCGGTGTCTTCCTCAGTCTTTCTCCACATTAGCTTTGGAGGCAGAGTGTCTTGCCGAACAGAAAGCCACCCTCTGGCCTCCACTCACTACCCCACAAGCTTCAGAGATGCTCTGGCCTCTTCCTCCTAGCCCAGGGTTACAGGCACTGTCACAACTGACTGTATGAAGGTGTTGAGGATCCAAGCTCGGGTCCTTGCTCTTGCAAGCAATTGACTTGTGGACTTCTCTCTCCAACACCGAAGGGACTTTTCTTAAAGACAGCTTCACTGGGGGGTAATTTTCATACCAGAAATTCACTCATTTTAACCCGAAAATCCAGAGATTCCTAGAAATGTTGCACAGCCATTGCTTCGATGTTAGAACCTGCCTATTGCTCCACAAGTCCCCAGACCCTTGTGCAATTGTTCCGGCTCCTGCCCTGAGGCCAGGGAAACTGCCAGCATTTTCATCTCCAGGTATTTTCCTTTCCCACTAGTGGAATGATATGTGGTCTTCTGTGTCTGCTTTAGCAAGTTTTCAAGGCTAATCACAGAGAGGCAGGTGTCAGGGCCTCATTCCTTCTTACAGTAAAGTAGGATTCCATTGTATAGATAAACCTTTTTTTTTTTTTAATTTGGTCCATTTACAGATTGAGAGACATCTGAGTTGTTTCACTTATGAGTTGTTGTGAGGAAAGTACACCAAGGACTTTGGAGCATAGCTAAATGGCTGACAAAGCTAGCTTACTTGTCAAATGCCCTCTAAGAAAACACCTAGGAACATCACAGAGGGAATTCTGAAGAAAGTAACTTGTGAAGCATTGATGTAATTCATCTTTATCATTTGTGGGTTGTTTTTTTTTTTTTTAAATTTTAGACTGAAATCTTAGTAATCAAATCCATCATATTTTAGCTTAAAATTAAAGAGGTCCTCCATTACCATTCAAAAATCTCTTTATATAAATATTTATTTATTTATATATATACACATACACATATATATATGAGTGAGTGAGATTAGGCTTATCTCTAAAGTTTCTGGCTGCTGATAATGTTATCTCATGGCAGTTAGCAGCCAACTGCATTGCTTCATCTTAAAGAACTGGCACGAAATTTTACCCTTCAGGTTTTAGTTATCCAATTGAGCTCACTCACTATCTATTTGTTGAGTCAGTTACATTTGTGCTCAATCAAGCATTCAGAAAACTTGACATCTGTGTAAATAATGGGTAGGGGAGGTAGTGTAAATCCCTCGTGCTTTCTAAATACTGTTTTTTATCCTGTCCATTCAATAAAATTCAGGTCTATGTTTCCATCAATGAAAATAAGAAAGAGAAGGGAGGAAGGTAAGAGGGGGGCTGAAAATCTTGCTTATCGTATCTGTTTCCATTTTGACATTGGTCCGAGAAAAGATCCGTGCTTCAGGTTGGCTGGGGTAGCCTGATCTTCAGTGTACAGACGTGCAGAGGGTGCAGTCTCTGTCCTCTTCCCACAGCCTTGAACCACACACCTGTTACACTAGCCCCGCTGAAGAGGTAACAGCAGCACAAACCTGAGTCCAGCCTGGGCTATACAGGGAGTTCAAGAAAGGCTGGGACCACATAGCATGATGGTGTTTTTAAAAAAAAAAAAAAATTTTTTTTTCAAGTTAAAAAAACAAGTTCCTTCTGGGAAGATTTCCCACCTCAAGTCTATGAGAATTATTAGAGTTTTAGGATTAAGTCCTTAGAATAATTTTATTAAACAAAAAATATAAAATGTTGCATTATAAAATGTTTTAAGAAAGAAAGGAAGGAAGGAAGAAAGAGAGAGAGAGAAAGAAAGAAAAAAGAAAGGAAGGAAGAAAGAGAGAGAGAGAAAGAAAGAAAGGAAATGCTCGCTACAAACAAGCATGGAAAAGTAAAGAAAATTCCCACCTCTGGTGTCAAGCCATCTGCCTCAAATGAAGATGCAGACAGTGTAGATTTTAGAAGTGGGGGTGGTGACGTTTCTCTTTGTCCTCCCTGGGTGGCTGGCAGGAACTATGATAAGAAAGAGCACGTTGGTGATTGTGAGCAATTTGAGCAATTCTGAAGTAGATCCAAGCCAGTAAAGGCTTCCCCTTTACTGGAAGCCTCTCTCCATTTAGGCTTGAAAGCAACAAGACAGCGAGAGAGCGCTTGAAGCCCATGGATATCATTGGCACCTTTCCCCCGGGTTCCGAGGATGGGGAGGAGTGTTTCAAGGTGTGTGGCAGCTCACTTGTGATCTCCTGTGATCTCGACCCAGACACCCATAAGCCCACAAGCATGTTTTCAGATACTGTGGTCTCACTGTGAGGGGTACTGCGCCTTGGCTCACCAGGCCTCTGCCACCAGCCTAGACGCATAGTCAGTGTGAATTTGCGGGAGAGAGCTAAGGGGCTGCTCCATGCGCCTGAAGAATTGCGGTTGAAAACATCTTTGATGTGGATTAGTGAAGGTTTAAACCCAGGGCATCATTACAAGTTATTTTAAGCTTCTTTTATTTATTCAAATGCAATGGCTTTTGTCTACTGTGTGCCAGGGAGGGGGAATAAAGTTGACCTATAGCCTGCCCAGGCTTTTTTTTTTGGGGGGGGGGTCTACTTCGAACCATACTGTACCAGCACATTTCAACAAAATGCAGCAAAATAGAGTTACTCCATGATTTAATTGCAGTCAGTGAAGACTGAAGCCAGAGCATCGGTTAATCTGAACATGTTGTTGCTCTTGTTGTTAATTCCTAGACTTCACCCTCAGGAGCTAGATTTTTGTCTGGACTTGGAGGGTAATTGCTGCCAAAAGTTCGCTCTTGTCTGTGTGTATGAGAACAAGGACAGAATGTGGTTAGACATGGGGTAGGCTACGCCAACATTTCAGTTGCGGTCTCAATGGTAACCGATGTTTTTCAGGTTGGAGTCTAGCTTCCTAAGACTGCCTCAGAGTCCCCAACTGTCACATTCCCATGACAAGTCCCATTTATGGTATGACTTGTCCAGTATAGTCAGCTACTCAAGGCATCCGCTGTGTTTTGAACTCTATGGATTATTTACTTAGACCGAAGGTGTAGGCAAATGGAATCTTCTAGCATGTGTTCTGTGACTTCTTGTAGCGGCACATTAGTAAGATCTGTCCTTAACAGTTACAGTTTTTTGTTTATCGTCATCGCTGTGTAGTATTCCATTGTATAAGTATTATGATTTATTTCCTTAGCCTCCTGTCGATTGACCGTTGGGCGCTTGTTATTATTTCCATCCTTTTTGTTTCCTTGTTTGGATTCTGGTAGTTGGTTTGGGGTCTCTTACCACATCTCACTCTGCAGAACAAATTGGCCTCAAACTCACAGCAATCCTTCTGTCTCGGCTTCCTGGGTAGGATCACAGAAATGAGCTAGCACAGCCAACTTTCTCTCTGTTCTCTGTGAAGGATTTAAGCGTGAGGCTTTGATAGCTGAGTGGGGAGATAAATCCAGCTCTCGTAGACTCCTCTTCAGCCTCGGCACTGGTCCCAGAGTCAAGTTTTCTGCTTAGGGAAAGGCTTCCTTGTTTAACTAATATATCTGAATCCCAAGAAATCCTCTGCAGACTCAGGCAGGGCTTCCCATTTCCAAAGATATCTAAAAGTCCAGTTGGCTCTTGGCAGGAAATTGGCATGTCTTTAGGCTGTGGTATTTTTGCTCTTTCTGCTTGGGTTCCATTTTTGCCATGTGGAGAATGAAGAGCCCTGAGGACATGTTTGTTTTGCTTCACTTTTGTTTCCTTGATTGAGAAATCCCCTTAACCCATGTGGCACATTCATCTTAATGTTTATAAGAAAAGAAATGCCAAGCCGTATTTGGTTTGGTTCTGCCTTTATCTATAAAATCTTCACAAAAAGCATGTTTCTTGCCTCTTCATCCAGAGACACGTTTAGGTAGGAACTACAGAAAAAGACTCGGGTGTCAAGAGGTCTTGGATATAGGAGTGAAAGGGTATAAATGTATTGCCACATTCGCCATGTGATATGAGGTCCTCTGCTCTTGTGTCTTTCCCTGGGCATTTCAGAACAGTGCAGAAGTCTTCTGATTCTGCCAATGTCCTGTCGGCTCGGTGCAGTGATAAGAGTACACGGTACACCTCACTGCCTCCTCCTGTCAGGAGCCCACACCTTATCCTACCAGAAGCTACATGCTTGCTAGATGCCCAGAGCGTGCCAGGTCCTGCTTCCTGACCTGGAAAATGGGGGGCAATGTTTGCGACTGTCCAGTCTAGATGGGAAAAATCAATAACACAGGTGACTAGGAATGTATGCACAGCTATGTTTTAATAATTGCTTTTCTCCAAGAAATTTATTACAAGTGCACAAGCTGCCCTCTGAGGAACATTGTCCTTTCTTCCCACATGCTCCTTTCCACTCCAGAATCTGTGAGCTGTGACAGCCAGAAGGGGAATGGCAGTTTTCCAAAAAACAAAACAAAACAAAAACAAAACAAAACAAAAACGGATGGGGGCTGAGGGAGCCTTTACTCATTGGTTCATAGAGAGGGAGGCGGAAAGTCTGAACTCAGGGTTCCGGAGTGCGAGGCTGTATTCTCTATGCCTCAGTCCCTTCACACCCCACTCACAAACCTTTGCAGACTCTGGATCCCGTCCCTGACTTCCTGGCCAGCAAACAGGTGGGCAGCTAATTCCAAGGCCATGTTTAGAAGCTGGATATGCTCAACACCAGATAGACCAGATAGCATGTCTTGGAAGAACTTACCTAAACTCTGAAAAAAAATTATTATGTCTGAAATTTCAAAATGAACCGTAGAGCAAGCTTTTGAGACCAGATATATAGCTCTTCCACAGTGCTTTTTTTTTTTTTTTTTTTTTTTTTTTTTTTTTTTTTTTAGCGGTGAAAAGATTGAAATCAAAACCAGATCAACATCAGAGGAGCCAGGCATTCCTTTGAAATCAGTTCCTTAGAATTTTATCAGTGACACAAAATCGCAGGTGAACAAGGCACAGAGGGAAACACCTACAGTGCTCGGATGGCGTACGTACAGAATTAACGCAAGTTTGGGGCTTGCTTTCTGAGAGGTTAGCCCTCACTCACAGGCTAAGATACAAAAATGTCTGGTGAGTTTGAATTTTGCATAAATTAACAGTTCCATTAGTGTTACGTATGTCCAAATAGCATGTTGAACATATTATATTATTTTTTAACTAAGTGCCTGGTGTTTTGTCGTGATGGTTTCAACAGTTTTTCTGAGGAGTTACTAGCTGAATGGTGGAAAGATTCAGAGGTGGCCTTACGGGCTGCGTATCTGCGCTGCTCTCTGAAGCTCCAGCCCACAGATCTTAGTAAATAGCTTGGTGAGAAATAAATGGGTTGTTTTGGGTCTCTTTCTTTCTTTTCTTTCTTTTTTTTTTTTTTTTGAAACTTTAAAGGAATAAAAGAGCCTAAAAAATAGTATGATTCTCATAACCAAGGCAGAAACACAAAGTTACATTTATGAAAAGATAACGCAACTAATAGCGTATCTGGGGTTGTAACTGGTTAACTTACTTAATAAACTAGATCATGGAAGTAAGTAATTCAATACTAATTAGGTCACGCCCACTTCAGTAAGAAGGAGGGATGCGCTAGGATTGAGTAGTGATTAAACAACAATCGTCTTATCAAAATTTAATATATTCTTTTCTTAAGCTTAATTTTTGTTTAATATTATTTATTTGACACAATACAGTAATTTTAACAGCAGCTTAATTGAAGTATAGTTACTATACAAATATTTTGCTATTAGATATGCTCCTTCTGCTGAGTTTAGACATACATAAGCCCTCTTTGTCAGGTTTTTAACCATAAACTGTATTATTCAAATCTATAACTATAAGCACTTTAAAACTATCTCTTGCCCTGGGGACATGTCTCAGAGGTTCAGGACCTGGGTTCTGTCCCCAGCCCCTGCACATCAGCTTACAACTATCTGTAACTCCAGCTCCAAGGGATCGGGCACCCACTCCCAGCTTCCACAGATACCAGGCATATGGTACACTTACATACAGGCAGACAAAACACTCATACACATAAAAAAATAATAAACCCTTGAAAAATGTTTACTTTTGAGAATTTTATATGTGTATGTGTGGATGTACGTTATATATGTGTGTATACAACAAAATAACACCATATCTACCCCTCACTTCCCCTCCAACCCTTCCCATATTCCCCTAACATACGCCCTAACTCATAGATTTTATTTGCATGTGTGTGTGTGACTGGATATGCATGTGGAAGGTGCATATCTGTGCCCGTGTGGAGGCCAGCAGGGAGCAGTGCATTCCCCGGAGCCACAGTTGTGGGTGTTTGCAGGAGGCCTGCCTTGTCAGAGGGTGCTGGGATCTGAAGTCTAGGCTCATTCTTGTTTGGCAAGTGCTCTTCACTGCTGAGACATCTCCAGCACCCTATCTGGCAAATCTGAAGCCCTATGGTATTGCAGGCACATGAATTCAAAGGCAGGTGTGAGCAGAGAAACAGGTATGTCAGCAGACAAACGTTTGTAACCTCCGCTTGAGCATATCGGCCAGCGTTTCCTAGATCTGCCTGAGCACTGAAGTCCTCTGAGACACTGTGTTGTTGGTGTTGTTTAAACGATAAGACCATCCCATGATTCATGGACTCCACTTCTCACCAGCTGAATCAGAATTTCTTGGGGAGGGCCCTAGGAATCGGTATTTTCCACAAGGAGAAATTAGGCAAGGTGGAGAAAGCAGCTATCAGGGCAGACAGGCTCCTGTGGGGTAAGAGAAGGAAGTTGTGCAGCGAGTCTGTGGGTGGGCAGGGTGACGGAAGCCTGGCTGTAGCGTGTGAGCCAGGCATCCCTGAGTGAGCAAGCACATGAGTAGATAAAGGCGACTAAGCAAGGAGATTTCTGGCGCCCGAAGTTTAGAAGCCTCAAAAGGAATATCTTGTTCTAGAAAGAAGAATGGGGTTCATGTGACTGTCAATAGAAAGAGCTAGCATGGGGCCATAGAGCCGTAATCCCAGCTCTGGGAGGCTGAAGCAGGATTAGTACCCGTTTCAGGTAAACCTGGGTTGCCTAGAAAACGAACAGACAAAGGGGAGGGCAATAGGAGAGGCTGACATCGTTAACTTGTGTCCCAACATGAAGTCTATGGGCGTTACTCTGAAAGTCACATGGTCCGTTGTAGATTTTGAAGCAAGGGAATCCCTTGGCCAGTAGAGGGATTGATGAGAGAGTGAGAGAGAGAGAGAGAGACACACGCACTCCACTTTGAAAGGTGTCAAGAAGGCTCCTGGGAACAGCTGGCCAACAGGAACAGGATGGTCTGAGAATAATTGGCTGAATCTGGCGATAAGACTTAGAAAGAAGCTTATACCCTTTGAAAAGGAGATGATGAATAGCAGTATGAGTTCTGGCCAGACGGAGAGGAAGAAGGGAAGTGGAGGAGGGTCAGAGACAAAAGGATGAATTCCATCTTGGTTGTGCTGCTTCAGTGGTTGGGGAGAACCACAAGTAATGGGCATTTGGGGTACCTAGAGGTACAGATTTGGGGTTTCTAGCAGCCTGGTGGTAGGCAAAGTCTACTACCAGGTGAGATCACTGCGTGTCCGCTCGAAGGTCTGCAGAAAACAGGATGGGGAGAGCGCTGCTATGAAAGAAGCTGGGAGGCTTATAATAAACAGAAATCAAACAATATGTTACTAAAGAGCCCTTCTGGGATCCAGAAACTTTGAATCCACAGGAAGAATTAGATGGTGAGGAGGAAGACATAGGTAGAAGTGACAGACGGTGCCCCTCAGGTCTGACCTTTCATACAGAGGAAGGGAAAACCCACGACTCAGCACACAGCTGGAGGCCTTGATGATGTCCTGTCCCGGAAGCTGTGATGATCAAAGAAAACCCTGGATCTGTACCGGGATCAGGAGCAGCTTTTCGAGCATTAGTGAAGGAGTCTCTCACGGCCTGGCTCCTGGAACCTGAACATGGGTGACAATGGGATCTGTGTGCTGTGACGACAGAAACTGAGTAGCGTAGCTTTCCACCCCCACCCCCTTGAGACAAAGGCTGTGTAACCTGAGGGGAGAGGAGGGGAATCAGCCCTTCGTGGGCTGACCTATATGAACCTTTAGGAACACTTGGCTATCGCCAGCTGAAGTTCCCACAAATACCAGTGTCTGGGAAACAATAGATTCTATGGTCTCAATGCTTGTCAACCGTCCTAAATGCTGTGACCCTTTAATACAGTTCCTCAGGTTGTGATGACCCTCCAGCCATATAGTTGTTTTCGGTGCTACCTGATGACGGAATTTGCTACTGTTATAGATTGTAATGGGGTGGCGACAGGCAAGTTGAGAAATGACGCAAGGACAGGCATCACTGAGGGAATGAGCATGAGAGATTCAATGTCTGTTGCCCAGTTCAGTAAATCCAACAGCTTTATGTGCACAGACGGTTAGAAGTGAAAGTTCAGCAGGGACCTGGGGACATGTAGGGCTTTAGCTTTAGTGTCCTGGGTGGTGGGCCTGTCCCTTCCTGCAGAATTCTGCGTGGGGAAAGGCCAGACTGCAGAGTCACCGGCCTAGGGGCAGGCAGTTGGCAGTTCCGTAGTGCTGGCCTTCCAGCCGCTGCCTGGTTTGTCTCCGCTGCGCTGACTTCTCACAAAAACACCGGAAGAGCTCTGACGGCGCACACGGTCCAGGAGGGAGAGGAGCGCCCGTAATCTCCTCTAAAATATGTGGCTGATGCTTGCTCACTGGATCTGCCATTCAGGATTTTACATGTGTTCTTCAGAGCTTGGGGGTGGGGGGCGGGGAGCCACACATATTTTTTTTTCAAATCTTATGTATATTTGTTAAAATATACATAAATGTATGTATTTATATATTTGTAAAATATATTTATTTAAAATATATTTGTTTTATTTTTTTTTTACCAAAATTATTCAAATTATCATCCAGCTGATGTCAGTCTGTGCATTTTTATGGATGGCTTCCAAAAGTCCAGTAATCTAAATTGTCAAGGTAATTTCCTCTTTAAATAATGTTCTTTCACCAGTACAATCTAGTCAATTAAGCTCTCAGTGATGGGAACTGGTGGGAGGGATCCACTTGGTCTTAAGGAAATTCTAATTCTAATCCATGATAACACTTGCCCTGTGGTCACAGTTTCTGTGTAATAAACTCTAGATTCGGGTCATTTCTATATTGTGCAATAACTTTTTTTGGCAAATGTTTCAACTAGTCCTCTTAAGTGAGTTGTCAACTCTTTTGTCTCAGTTGTCACCCACTAGCGTTTTTGTCCCTGGACATCTAATGTGGCTTTTTTCCCCCCTCACGATTCAAGGGTATTAAAACACTTTTTAGGGAAATGTGCTTAGCATGATAGATGGTGCTGTGCTCTGGCTGTCTCTGAAGTGTCCCCTGAAGACCCACGTGTCAAATGTTTGTTCTCTTGCCCGTGGCTCTAGAGGAAGATGGAAGATTTTGGGTAGAAGGAGTCGGGTCATTAAGAAGTACGCCCAAGGGGGTCCTGGGACCTTGTTCCCTTCTTTCTGCTTCCTGGCCATCGTAAAGTGAACGAGCCTACCTGTTATGTTTTGTATTGATATATTCTCAATATATATTCTCAAAAAATATATATATTCTCAAAAAATATATATCTATATTGTATTGATATATATATTTTTGTATTGATATACCACAACCATAAGCTATCAGGGAGTACAAACTCTAAAACCGTGCGCCCAAACGAACTTTCCTTCCTGACATCTCAGGAAGTGTCGCATTACAGAAAGCTCAGGTACGTAATTAGTGAATACACTTTACTGTGAAAACTGTACTCACAAGCTTGGATTGAACAGGGTCATTTGTTAACTTCCTTTATCTTTGGGCTGTTTATACACACTCATTTAAAACCACATTTTTCTCTGTATAAACTCCTTAAACATACATGCACTATTTTTATTATTATTGTTACTATTATTATTATTATTTTCCACAATTTATTCATTATTATCCCAATTGAAGCCCCTCCCTCAACTCCTCCCATTCCCACTCTCCCTCCCTTTTTCCCCCTATTCTTTTCCCCTAGTCCACTGAAAAGGGGAGTTCTCCTCCTCCTCTGCCATCTGCCCATAGCTTATCAAATCTCACCAGGACTGCCTGGATCCTCTTCCTCCATGGCCAGGCAAGGGCACACCACCAGGGGTGAGTGATCAAAGAGCAGGCATCTGAGTTCATGACAGAGGCGGCCCCTGCTCCCCTCACTTGGAGAGCCACATGGAGACTGAGTTGCCAATCAGCTACATCTGAGCAGGGGGTCTAGGTCTTCTCCATGCATGGTTCTGGGTTCGTGCATCAGTCTTTTCAGGACCCCCTCAGATTCTTT